>NW_026575155.1:5000000-10000000 GCF_905146905.1 Nyctereutes procyonoides
TATCAGAAAATATATACCTATGTATTCTCTTACATATAACTGAAAACATTTATCTTTCTACCTATACCCTATCTCACCTCCTACTTTGTTTTTGTTAGCATGACCTCGTTTCTAATTTAAAAAAATTTTTAGCACCTTTCAGTAACCATAACTGATTTTACACTATAATCACAGTAATCCTTTCGATTTTATTTTGCTGCAAAGTTTTTCAATATTTGCCATTAATTATTTTTTATAAAAATAGTCCCATTCTAAATTTGTTTGCCTTTATTTTTCTATCTTCTTATAAATCTCTCATGGCTTAAAATAACTACATTATTAGTGATATACTTTTTGTAGCTGATTAACATCTAAAAATGTACTTTTTAATTCTCATTTGAATGAAAACTCAGTTAAACATAAAATTCTCAGGACAAACATTTTTTCCTTAAAATCTGAAAGCCTTAATTCATTTATTCTTTTAGTCCATGTTTCGGGGAAGACACCAAAAGTGAGGACATTCGAAAGACTGGTCCTGGGGCACAAGGGTGGCTCAGTCAGTTAAGCATCTGCCTTTTGCTCAGGTCATGATCCCAGGATCCTGAGATCAAGTCCCCACATTGGGCTCCCTGCTCAGTGGAGGAATCTATTTCTCCCTCTCCCACTGACCCTGCTCATATGTTTGCTGGCTCTCTCTCTCTGTCTCTCTCTCTCTTGCTCACACACACTCTCTCTCAAATAAATAAGATCTTTTAAAAAAAGAAGAAAAGAAAGAAAGATCATGGTCTTTCTATTACATCTTTAGAATGCATGGGCCAAATTATTTCCTTCCTCTTGAATGTCATCCCTTTATCTTCTTCATCTGAATTCTGAAAAAACTTTTCAAACTTGTCCTCTCCTTTATAACTCCTTGCATCAGGGGGAAAAAGCCTTTCCATTTTAATTCTCCTAATGCAAATTTTAGTCCTTCTCAGGCAGATTTTTTATTTAAGATTTTATTTATTCATTCATGAGAGACACACAGAGAGAGGCAGAGACATAGGCAGAGGGAGAAGCAGACTCCATGCAGGAAGCCTGATGCGGGACTCGATCCCAGGACTCCGGGATCGTGACCAGAGCCAAAGGTAGATGCTCAACCACTAAGCCACCCAGGTGCCCCTCAGACAGATTTTTAAATATATTTTTATATGAGTAGAGTGGACACACAATGTTGCATTAGTTTCTGGCGTACAACATAGTGATTTGGCAAGTTTATACCTTACGCTATGTTCACCACAAGTATAACTGCCATCTGTCACCATACAACACTATTACAATACCACTGACTATATTCCCTATGTAGTATCTTTCATTCCCATGACTTACTCATTCCATTACTGGACACCTGTATCTCCTACTCTCCTTCACTCATTTTGCTCTTCCCACCCCTTCCCTCTGACAACCATTAGTTTATTCTCTGTATTTATAGATATGATTCTGCTTTTTGTTTGTTTATTCACTTGTTTTGTTTTGTTTTTAGATCCTACATATAAGTGAAATCAAATATTTGTCTTTCTCTGACTTATTTTCAGATTTTAAATCAGCTATTACATGTTAGTTCCTTTCCTCTTTCCCTACCTTGTCCAATGGTGTGTTTGTGTGCTCTGTCTCCTAGCTTACTGCCCCCCCTTTATTTAAGATTTCATTTATTTATTGAAAGAGAGGGAGAGTGTGTACATGCAAGAACAGGGGAGGGACAGAGGGAGAGGAAAAGAGAGAATCTCCAGCAGGCTCCACACTAAATGCAGAGCCCCCCTTGGGGCTCAATCCCACAACCCTGAGAACATGACCTGAGCCAAAACCAAGAGTAGGTTACTCAACAGACTGAGCCACCCAGGCACCCCTACTGGCTCCCTTTTTAAACCCAGTCTTTTGTTTTATTACTGTATGCTTCTGTATTTTCTAGAGTTTTATTGAAAGCACAAAGAGCTTATTGTGAATCTGTTCTTCTTCCTATGGAAATTTATTTCTTTTAGAAATAAAACTTGAGCATTTCTTCCTTTCAGGCCTCAGAACACTTGGTTTGGTCTGACGCTGAGTTGCTCTGTTCGGTGCATCCATAGTTAATAAGGATGGTTCATGCTCTTTGGATCCCCATCGCTGACTCTTCTATTTTTCTTAAAAATTTCCTTGCAAACGTTAGGCAGCAAGGTTGCTGTCTATAAATTCCATGTGCAGCTAGCTGTCAGAGGCTGAGGAAATGGAGAAGAAACTCTTTCCAGGGATCCACTTTCCTAAGGGTCAGCTTCTGGTCTTTTCTTCTTTTTGGTTTACCCATAACGCCAGGTTCATGGAAAATCTTGCCCAACCTGCTTTCCCAGGCTGCTATTTACTACATCAAATAGAAAACGAAATGTGTCCAGAAGAAATCTCACCTCACTAGCAGCTTTATGTGAATCTTGCATGAACTCTAAAGTCTCCCTCCTGCAGTGCTTTCATCTCCTGTGGATCCCCATCCAGTGGATATACCTGACTTTCATCTCCTGTGGAACAGGCATCCAGTGGATATACCTGACTTTCCTTAAGGTCCACCATGGTCTGTAGGGCTCACCTGCCAAACTGGCCACTGGTGGAACATTTCTGAGGGTATCCATCAACCCTATATCCTCCTTGGCCTGCTTCATTTTGGAGAAACTTGCATTAAGTACAAAAGAAATGTTTCCAGCTTTTCAGCATTTCCCTTTTTATAATTTCCAAGTGGTGATGTCTGATTCCGGATAATTTTTTCCATTATTCTGTCAGTCAAGATAGTAGAAGTGGAATAGTGTACAAATTATAATAGCCGTCATTATCTGAAAGTCATAACATAAATATTTTTAAACCAACTAATGAGCTAGAAATTCCAAAGTTCTCCAAGTGGGCCAACCCTGCAGACAGACAAGCAAGGACAGTGAGGTACAGAGAATACTGCACAGCCTCTCTCTTGGTAAGTCTCACACATCACATCTGTCATTTTGCTGAGCCTTCTCATTCAGTCTGCTGTTAGCTCCATTTTCAGGTGACTCACCTCAAAACTTCAAGCTGCAAAATGGCCCAGTTGCAGCAGGGAGTGATGACGCTTTCCAAAATCTTGTGAAATAAGATGATTTGTGAGCAGAATCACCCAAACAGTATTTCTCAGGGTTATTTTGAGCTTTTGCTTTTTCCTTTCTCCCTGATAACTTTAACTGAGATGAGTATGCAGAAATTTATGGTGCTAATATAGAAAAAAAAGATAAGTATTATTAGGATCATTAAATAAGAATCCACTTATAGAAATGCATTTGCACCATGTTCCACGTTACACTGTAAAAACATCGAAATGGACTTAAACATTTCTTAAAATCTAAAATCTTAAAATGTATGTGATCCTAGGTCCCCCATAATGTACTGAACCAGCTGGAATAGTTATTTAGCAACTGGAAAGGCCATGATGTACACATTTCAAATGCTTCTTGGTGGTTTTCTCTTCACATGAAGTAAGGAGGCTTCTGAGCCATCAAATGAAGAAGGGAGCCCATGAAACACAAAGGAAGAACAATCATTTTCTATTTGGACTTGCTGGTGGGCTGAAAAGAAAGCCTACAGCTTCGGGGAGGAGTCCTTCATCTGACTTGACACCCACTGTTCCCCAAACCCCAGAACTAAGCTAGGTTGAGAAGGGGCAAAATGATCTCTGACTTACGTTTCTGTACTTCCAAGTGACTAAGCTTCAAATGTGTTGAAGGTCCTTACTCGCCCTCTCTGACCATCAGGTAAGCAGAATGAATGAGTCTGGGAAGTGCTACACCATCAGTGGAACCAAAAACTCAACGTTGACAGTACTACCTTTCGCCAGTTATCTACAATAATGATATATGACAAATCTCCCAGGGTCCTAAAATAATAAGCACTTATTTTGTTTAAGAGTGTGTGTGTGTGTGTGTGTGTGTGTGTGTGTTGTTGATTGGGGCTGGGTTTAGCTGAGCAGTTCTGGCCTCAGCTAGGCTGATTTCTCCAGTCTGGGGGTAGCAGGTTATTGGCTGCTCTGGGGTCAAGCTGGGATGTCTGGAACAACTGGGATCTGGTCCACATGTCCCACCTCACAGCAGGCCAGCCAGGTACCTGGTCACCACAATCAGAGAGGAGCAACAGAACAAGGAAAAATATGTAAGCACGTGGGGGGGGGGGTCACATTTGCAACCATGCCATTGTCCAAGGCAAGACATATGCTAAGCCCGGAGTCGAGGAATGGGATAGAATGCCCAATCAAGAGGGCACTGCAGAGTGACAAGGCAAAGGGAGTGGCAACTGGGAGAGGTGTAGAATGAGGCCATTAATGCCATCAGTCTACTGTACTCCCTTCCTACCAGTTCCTCTACTGTTTGAACCATGATCCTCAGCTGAATGATTACTTTCTAACACATCCCATCCCTGATTGAGGGCCCTAAAATCTAGCACTACTCACTCAAATGAGAACATCTGGTCAACTCACCCCAAAACAGTTGAAACTGAGTCACTGAATAATCATGATTATAAATAGATGAGATTTAATTACCAATAGGTAAACACAATTAGCTCAGCCCAGTAACCCATGAGACTGTGGTAAATCTATCTTTGCCCTAATCTGATGCAATGCAAGATTATTCTCTAACAAAATAGCAAGTCCTGGACAAGAACGAGAGTCGGATCAGGATTGTACCTGGAGGTAGACATATATAAATTACATGGAAACAACAAAGTAAGGTCCTCTGAAATGACAACATAAAATCAACGCTTAGAAGTGCAGTGCAAAGGTCACCAGGATTCTATTTTTTTTTTGACACAAGCTTTTTTTTTTTTAAAATAAATTAATTTTTATTGGTGTTCAATTTACCAACATACAGAATAACACCCAGTGCTCATCCCGTCAAGTGTCCTCCTCCGTGCCCGTCACCCATTCACCCCCACCCCCCGCCCTCCTCCCCTTCCACCACCCCTAGTTCATTTCCCAGAGTTAGAAGTCTTTATGTTCTGTGTCCCTTTCTGATATCTCCCACACATTTCTTCTCCCTTCCCTTATATTCCCCTTCACTATTATTCATATTCCCCAAATGAATGAGAACATACACTGTTTGTCCTTCTCCGATTGACTTACTTCACTCAGCATAATACCCTCCAGTTCCATCCACGTTGAAGCAAATGGTGGGTATTTGTCGTTTCTAATGGCTGAGTAATATTCCATTGTATACATAAACCACATCTTCTTTATCCATTCATCTTTCGATGGGCACCGAGGCTCCTTCCACAGTTTGGCTATTGTGGACATTGCTGCTAGAAACATCGGGGTGCAGGTGTCCCGGCATTTCATTGCATCTGAATCTTTGGTGTAAATCCCTAACAGTGCAATTGCTGGGTCGTAGGGCAGGTCTATTTTTAATTCTTTGAGGAACCTCCACACAGTTTTCCAGAGTGGCTGCACCAGTTCACATTCCCACCAACAGTGTAAGAGGGTTCCCTTTTCTCCGCATCCTCTCCAACATTTGTTGTTTCCTGCCTTGTTAATTTTCCCCATTCTCACTGGTGTGAGGTGGTATCTCATTGTGGTTTTGATTTGTATTTCCCTGATGGCAAGTGATGCAGAGCATTTTCTCATGTGCATGTTGGCCATGTCTATGTCTTCTTCTGTGAGATTTCTCTTCATGTCTTTTGCCCATTTCATGATTGGATTGTTTGTTTCTTTGGTGTGGTCACCAGGATTCTAAATAACGATGTGCCATAGTAAATTAGAAATCAAAGATATATTTTCCTCACAATAATGGTTAGGAATGTGTCACTGATTGAAGATCAGTGCATTAAGGATTCTCATAGCTCAAGTTGCACTGAATGTTTTTGAAACAAATTCTGTTCCTTCCATCTATATGCTTGATGTTTGACACAGAATACTTAGCTATAGGTCCATAGTTATTGCATGGAGTTGTTTGAGATCAAACTTTATCTCTGAAAAGTTGATGACTCATATATTTCAGGTGAAATAAGTTTTTGAGTTATAATTTAGAATGAATTTCCTACTTCAATCTGCTGAAATAGGAAGCCCAAATTGCTTGGAATGGTATCAGTGCTTCCATGGTACAAAATGATGGAATAAATCAAATTCTTAATATTAATGTTCTTGTAATAAAATCCGCAATAAATTTTCTTGGTCACTGGCAAAATTCTTGATTTAGTCACCTGATCTAGATGTTTGGTCAGAAGAAATTTTGGCTGGCAGGGCCTCACCACATAGAGACAATTAAATGACAATTGATTAGATTTTGCATATCTCCTAATATTTTCTGACTCTGATCAAAACAGTAAAGTCATGGTAATGATGATTCCTTCCAACCAAAAGGAATTTGAATAAAACAATTCCTCTATTGAGCCCTCAGAATTCTACCCGTTTCTGGCTCAATTATTTTCTAGCTGGGGATCTGTGAAATTTCTTTCTCCTTCTTGACCCACTTTGTTTTCATCTCCAAGCCAGGATAGAAGTCTTTCTCTAAGAAACTGCTGTGTAACCAATTTTAACTCTCATTTTACCTTTTTTTTTTTTCTGAGACTTAAATATGGAAGCAGTTCGTACAATAAAATGTGATAAAAGCCCTAACAACACCTTCAATTTCCCTTGTTATCAGCACATGGATTGTTTTAGACAGCTGGTTGAGCTGAGATGCTTTCAGGGGCCATCGGATACAGCAAAGTCTCCTCGCCCAGAGAGAATCCTATGCAACACTAGGAACACTAGGTCCTTTCAGCAATCCTCAAAGGAAAAATGGAAAAATTTGAGCAACTATCTTTCTTTTGTGCAGCTGAAATATCCCCTGCCTTCCCTCAATTTTCTGTCCTCGCTGTCATACAGAATGAGCAAAATTACTCTCATTCTATATGACAGCAAATAGCTCTTTATAACAGAAAGTCTGTTTTTTCCAAAATCTAATATTAGTGCGGTTTAAATAGGCATTCAAATAAAAGATAAGGAACCAACAACATTAAGATTTCACAGAAAAGTATCAGGAAGTAAAAACACAGATTTATGTCTTCCCACTCTTGGACAAAAAAGAGTTTACTAAAAACTAAAACATTCCACAATAATGAATAGAGCAAATCTTATTTTCTGTCCTTTGCTTCCACTGCCAAACACCGGTGAAAGGGGTCGGTTCACCATTGTTTCTACACTCTGCCCAGCTTTCCCCTTCATGAACCTGTCTCTGTAGCATTGCTGAAATCATTCTCTTGAAGATCACCAATGACTGCCCTATAGTATTTCCTTATTTTATTGTAAGGTATAACACAAACAGAAAATTGAATAAAACAAAAACATCAATAATTTATCACAAAGAAAACAGCCGTGCACCACCTTCCAGGAAATAGAACACTGTCAACATCCCATAAGCAATCCCTCACGCTTCCTCTCTATCACTAATCCCTTCCTCCTCCCCAAAGATATCTATCCTTATCCTCTGCAGTTTAGTTTTTCCTGCTTTTCAGTTTTTTTGTGAACAGGATCATGTGTCGGCCTTGTCATGGGATTGTGTCTGGCTCATATCACTCAACATTCTGATGGCGAGATTCACCTATGCCATTGGATGCACCCATCCCACTGTATGTAAGGAACAAGTTCCTCCATTTTCATAGTTTTGCAGGCATTTGTACTGTATAACTGACTATTTCACAATTTTCCCATATTGCTCTAGATGTACTTTCAGGTTGTTTCCAGGTTGTAAGAAGTCACTGTACATTCTAGATACAAGCCTTTTGTCAGATACATGTTTTGGAAATAGTTATGTCATTGACTTTCAAACTTTCTTTTTCTTTAATATGGTTTCTAAGGCTCTAAACTATCCGTAAAACACAGCTTTAATGGCATTGCACAAATTTCAATAAGTAGTATTTTTATTATTATTCATTTCAAAAGATGTACTATTTTCCCTTATGATGTCTTCTTTGACCCATAAGTCATTTGGACTGTATTCATTTCCAAATTAGAGATGTTCTAGTTAACTTTGTGTTACTTATTTTTATAGTTGAATTTCTCTGTATTGAGTGACATTTTCCATATGATCTTAGTGCTTTGAAATTTGTTGAAAATGGTTTATGGCCCTGCATATGGTCAATTTATGAAAATTTACATAATTTACATAATTGTAAATTTTCCTTGTGTGCTTAAAAATGTATATTCTTCATAGTTGTTGGTTACAGTTTTTATATCTCTAATTAGGAAGTATAGTAGTTATTTACATTTTTCAAATATTCCATTTACTTTTTTTCTTTTTGTCTGCTTCCTCAAACATTTTTTGAACAAAGCATTTTAAAAATCTCTGTTACAGCGTGCCTGGTGGGCTCAGATGGTTAAGCATCCAAGTCTTGATTTTGGCTCAGGTCTTGATCTCCAGGTCTTGGGACTGAGCTCCATACTGGGTTCCATGCTCAGTGTGGAGTCTGCTTGTCCCGCTCCCTCTCTTCCTCCCCCTACTCCCCACTCTCTCTCTCTCTCTCAAATAAATAAGATCTTTAAAATTTTTAAATAAAAATAAAATTCTCTGTTATGATTGGGAATTTTTTCACTTCTGTTAATTTTTGCCTTACATGTCTCAGTTATTCGATATATGCAGAAATAGAATTTTTGTATCTTCTCAGTGAAGTATTATATTATTTTGAACCCTCTATCTTTATTTTGTTTATGTTTCTGCCTACAATGTATACTGTCAGGTGTATGTGTGTGTACACACACACACACACAAGCTCTGTTTTGGTTGGAGTTTGCATGGTATATCTTCTCTCATCTTTCTTTTTATCTTTAATTTTATATTTTTGATGTTTTTCTTATAAGCTGTATAGTTAACTGTTTATCTCATTTGACAAATTTTGTGTTCAAATGGGAGGATTAGTTCATTTATGGTTAATATATTTAGTGACATATCTGGGTTTCCATCTGCTTTCAGACTTAGTCCCTTCTATTTGCCTCACCTATTCCTCATTAATTTTTTTTCCTCTTTTCTCCTTTTGGATTAAGCATTTTATTATTCTGTTCCTTTCTCACTATTATTTTAGTAGTAATATCTGCCCTTAAAATTCTTTTGATGATGTCCCTAAAGATGACAATACTCACCCTTGAGTTATCAAAGTCTGATATTCCTTGGTATTTTTTCCCTCTTCCAGACCGGTGCAAAGAACTTGGAAGATTTTAATTGTATTCATTCCCCTTCTTCTTCTGTGATATTGTCATATTTTCTCATAAGGCTCTACTATTATTTTTAACATAGTCATTATTCATTTAAATCTATTCATCTGTTTCTCATTTTCACTGTACTTTATTTCTTCCGGTATCTCAAATTTGGAACCTGAATAATCTTCTCTCTGTCTTTGGTGTAGATTACAGGTGATAAATTCTCCCAGTATTTACTTATCTGAAAATGTTATTTATCTATTTTTGGAAGGTATTTTCACTGGCAAGAGAATTCTTAGCAGCACTTATTTACCATGAACAGTTTAGAGATAACATTTCATTACCTTCAAGCTTTGACTGTTTCTATTCTGAAGTCAGCTTGTCATTCTAATAGCTGCTTCCTTGAGAGTAGTTTAGCTTTTTCCATCCTCTGGATGCCTTTGTGATTTCTTCTTTGTTTTTGGTTTCAGATGCTATATTTTAAGGAGCCTAAGTTGGTTGGTTTGTTGGTTGTTCTCCTGCCTGGAGTCTGTAAAGATGATTGAATATGTGACAATACTTTTTGCTAACCTTAGAAAATTCTCAGATTTGATCAGATTGCACAGTGTTTCTGGCTCATTATCTGTCTTCACTGCTCCAGGGGCTCCAACTCTTTTGCAGTATTGTTTACACTCTCTTCTCCTGTTTCTAATTTTAACTCTTCATACTTCACTTTGCATTTTGCAGCTGTAGGTTTCCCATGTACTTAATTTCCATATGGAATTGCCTTTGATTCAATTTCATGAATTGAGATCATCCAAAGCATGACTTTAGTCGCTTCCCAGACTGATCTACCTCCAATTCCCCTTAACTCCCAGGATTTAATCATTTGGGTTCTCAACCCCAAAAAAGGAATTTTACCATGTCCTACCAGAAGGTTCTGAACTTTAATTTTCTTATCCCTCACCACAAATGGTTTCAAAATTTCTGCCCAGTATCCTCACTTCTCAATTATCTCTTCCAGATTTAGCAGATCTGTCTAAGGGAAAAACAGCCCTGAATGTAAAGCTCACCTTTCAGCATGAGTCAACCCTGTTGTTTCTGTGATGACTTTAAATAGATAAATACGGGCACTGACTGAGGGGGGCACTTGATAGGATGAGCACTGGGTGTTATGCTATATGTTGGCAAATTGAACTCCAATTAAATATATATATATGTAAAAATAAATAAATAAATATATTTATACCAAAAAAATAGATAAATCATTAAAAAAATATTTGTTCAGATTTTCTAGTTGTTCTTAGTGTGAGGTTTAATTCAAATTGCCTTGTTCATTGCTGGAGAACAAAAATGTATTTGTTTTAAAACCCAATATTCAGGCAGCCCTGGTGGCTCAATGGTTTAACGCCACCTTCAGCCCAGGGCCTGATCCTGGAGACCCGGGATCAAGTCCCATGTCGGGCTCCCTGCATGGAGCCTGTTTCTCCCTCTGCCTGTGTCTCTGCCTCTCTCTCTCTCTCTCTGTGTGTGTGTCTCTCTCTGTCTGTCATGAGTAAATAAAATCTTTTTAAAAATTTAAAAAATAAATAAAACCCAGTATTCTTTCCATCATCACTTTCCTAAATTCTCTGAAACATTCAACTCTTAATTCTTTACTCGAGATTTCCTTTTCATTTTCATCAAATGCATTTTCAATTTATTTTTCCCTTTCTTTTTGCTCTGTATGATCCTTCTAGTCCTCTAACCATTCTATAGTCTTTCCTCTCTTATCTGCCTGGACTTTGCCCTCTCTACACATGCTTCTGTATAGGTGTCTGTCAGGACAAATAGCCCCTTCATACACACTCTCCAATAAATGTATCTACTCCTTTAGCAGGGTGTGTGGATGATTCCCACGTCTTCATCTCTAGTCTGAAAATATGATTTATGATTACACCTAATATTTCTAACTCCTTAGAGGACCTCTCCATTTAAATATCCAGTCTCAATGTGACTTTTCAAATGAACTTTTGAATGAAACTCTTTCATGAACTTTCTCTTCCTGACTAAACTTTCAATGAATTTTCTTTTTTTTTTTTTAAGATTTTATTTATTTATCCATGAGAGACACAGAGAGAGAGAGAGGCAGAGACACAGGCAGAGGGAGAAGCAGGCTCCCTGCATGGAGCCCCACGTGGGACTCCATCCGGGTCTCCAGGATTAGGCCCTGGGGTGAAGGCGGTGCTAAAACCGCTGAGCCACCCGGGCTGCCCTCAATGAACTTTCAAATGAACTTCTCATCCTAACTAAACTAATGGTCCAAGACACTGGGAATGGAAAGAGAGATGTATGTGCCAAAGTGCCACTTTAAACTATTTGGTGATTCCACTGACTCAGAAAATAAAGATTAGAGAAGCAAAGATGATTCCAAGTTTTCTTGCGTAGAAGATGTAAAAGTACCTTCAATTGATATAAATTAGGTGGTTAGGAAGACTGCTGCTTCAGGGAGACAGATGTTATGCTTATCTTCTTGTTACCCAACTCTCTACCCTCTATCTCAGATCCTCCCCACCATGTCATTAGAAATATGTTCTGAGTAATGCTTTCACAGTATTCTTCCTAAAATACAATATTTCTCACATCACTCCAAATATTAAGAACCCAAAGCATCACCTTTTCTCTTCTGTATGAACTCCAAACAATGGTGCCTGATTGTTCAAGGCAATTTATAATCTGTCATCAGCCATTATTTCTCATGATGCAATTTCTACTCTAATCAATAATCTTCCTCAAAATACTTCATCTTATTTCCCACTCTCAGACTGTTCTTCAGGCTGATCTCAATTCCAAAAGGTTTTCTTCCTTCCTATATTCCTATTAGTCTTAATTACTCTTCAAGGTTTGATTCAAGCCCCACCACCGCCCTGAAACTCTCTGTGACTACACCAGTTCCTGCTGCTTCCAACATTCTCTCAAAAATCTATGTACAAGGGTGATGTGAGCCAAATGGTAGCATAGAAATTTTCAGTGTTTCCTCTCTCCCCTCTCCCCAATCCCAGAATTACCACAAACAACTAGCCGTGAAGAAAAATACTTTTACAAGAGCCGAGGTTTCCAGGTGAGGGAAGAAGCACAGAGATAAGAAAGGACTCACTGATAGATTCATACTCCTCTATCTCCCTTCCCCAAGCCCAAGCAGCCCAGAACAGAGACACCGTCCCCATGGAAGAAAGAAAGTGAAGTAAGTATCTGACCTCACCTTGAACTCCGAGCATCAGAACCACTGCTGCATCCCAAGCAACTCTCTGCAGGCTCCCAAAACCCATGCAGAAGGCTGGCAGACTGGACACCTGGCTGGTCTCTGTCCCCAGGTGTTCTCTCTCTTTCAACAGCACCTGTGATGTACAGACTTACTACATAAAATTGGAATGTTCTCCTGGGGTCAAAGAAGGATACACAAAATAGCATGAGAATTTATTCATTGCATCAATGTTATCAGTAAACCAGAGGCAGCATTGGAAAGACATTCATTTCCCCAAATTTCAGCTCTATCTTGACTCTGCCCAGGCCTAAAGCAAAGGACGAAAATGAACAAGAGTGTTATACAATAGCAAAATACAGAACACCAGTTTTCTTCTTATATGTCTTAAAATTAAACACCAAAGAAATATATCATTTAATTTTATCAGCATCAATAAAACAATTTAGTTTAAAACTGCTACTGTGAAGAAAAGAGGATTTTTGTGTTATGTGTACATAGAGAGCCAAATATTTACTTTCGTGGTTCTTAGTCTTTTAACCTTCTCACCTGGCAGTGGATACATAACGCCCTGAAATTTGCTTTTGGGGTTGCTAGAGAATATCTGTTGTATAGAACTAAAACACCGCTGCTGGTTTTGACATTTAAGGAGCAGGTGGTATGGTGCAAAATGCTTCAGTGTTCTAAAACCTGGCAGCTTGGGTCCCATACCTGAACAAAGAGGGGAGAGAGCAGGTTAAATTTCCTGACCTCTGGAGTTTTCCAAAGGGCAAACTTAATTAACTGCATCCCAGTTGGTGCTTGCGGGTGATAGAGAAGACGGGAACAGAGTTCTATGGAGGATTAAGGAGGCAGTGCTAGCATGTCAGCTGCCCACTGGGCATCACGCTGGCCAAAAGCAAGATAAAGAGAATTGCCCTGGAGAGTTCGGTGGTTTCAGTAATGCTGCCAGAACTTGATTGAGAAATAACACTTCAACAATCTTAGAAATAAGCACTTAAATTTGCCACCAGACTTTCCTCTTTTCGGAGAATCCAAGTTATGAGGACAAAGTAATGCATTTGGCTAATACAATGGGCCCCTTTTCTAATGCTTTTTGCTACTCAGAATGAGAATTTTTTAATATATCAAACCAAACTATCTTGCTGAAAGCACAAAATAAAGTAATTTAACTTGAAAATTTGAGGTGTAGGTGCTCCTGACTGGCTCAGCTGGTGGAGCATTTGCCTCTTGATCTCAGGGTTGTAAGTTTGAGCCCCATATTGGGTATAGAGATTACTTAAAAATAAAATCTTTAAAAAAAATGGGGCGCCTGGGTGGCTCAGCTGGTTAAGCATCTGCCTTCGGCTCAGGTCATAATCCTGCAGTCCTGGGTTCAAACCCCACATCGGTCTTCTGCTCAATGGGGAGTCTGCTTCTCCCTCTCCCTCTGCCTGCCATTCCCCCTGCTTGCACGCTTGTGCTCTCTCTCTCTCAAATAAATAAATAAATAAAATCTTTTTAAGAAAATAAAAAATACAAATGATAAAAAATTTAAAAAAGAAAAACGACACGTAAACCTTGACAAGACTATATATTTTTATAGAGCTAGTGATGGTTTCTCTCAGGACCGGTACATGTACATCATTGTCCCTTGCAATTTAACAGCTAATGTTTGTTTGCTTTCCATGTACCAAGCTATGTGTTGTCACTGACTTAAGCTTCAGGACACTCAAGTGAGGTCTAGGTGCTAGGGTTGTCATCACTGCACAGATAAGAAATTAAAGGTACACAGATGCTGGATAAGCTGGCCCAGTTACCTCTCCAACTAGTAGCAGAATTGGATTGAGACCCGATCAATCTAATTCTGTGTTCCACACTTTGAAACCACTGTAACATCCAGTTTTCCTTGGTGACAAAGCTGGTCTCAAACAGAGTCTGCTTTCAGAAAATGGTGCAGTTTTCCCTACTCTTCCCAATGGGCTCTCAATCAGAGGCAAGGTCACCTTGAATGAGTACCAGGAAGCCCTTGTACCCTGATCAGATATTCTTCTTTTTCTACTCCACTGCACCACTGGTGCCATCTTTCCTAGCTGAGGCCCAGGAGGTTGCTTGCACCTCATTTCAGGTCCAAGGGCACTCACTTAAGTCCACACACTGAGGGCAGGGAGGGCCTCACCTTCCCAAGTGAAGCATCCGCAAGACAAAACTTTACTTTGCTTCTGTTAATTGTGGCACGATTTTGAAGTGTTGTTGAAGGCACACACAGTGCTGTTGAAGGGGAAGAAAATGCAAATAAAGAAATAACTTGAATTAGAGTTCTCCAAAGAAACAGAACTACTAGGATATATTATATATATTATATATATATATATATACATATATATAATGGACAAAGGTTTTCGGGTTTTTTTGTGAAAGTTAGTTAGATGGATAGATAGATAGATAGATAGATAGATAGATAGATAGATAGATGATGATAGATAGATAGATTTGACAGAGATAGAGAGGAAGAGAGCAGATTGATTGATTGATTGATGATTGATTGATTTGACAGAGAGAGAGCACGAGCCAGGGGGAGAAGCAGAGGGAGAAGCAGACTCCCCGCTGAGCCGGGAGCCAGACATAGGACTCCATCCAGGAACCCTGTGATCGTGTCCTGAGCTGAACGTAAACACTTAACTGAGCCACCCAGGCACCCCTGGACAAAGGTTTTTTTTTTGTTTTGTTTTGTTTTTAATGTGGAATTAACTCATGCAGTTATGGAAGCTGAGAATCCCACCATCTGCCTTTTTATTCTATTCACACCCTTGATGGATTAAGTGAGACACACCACACTGGTGAGGCCTCATCTTTATCAGTCTGCAGATGCCAATGCTCATCTCTTCCAGACATTTCCTGGCAAACACACCCAGAAATAATGTTTTACCAGCTGTCTGGGCACCCTTTAGCCCAGTCAGGTTGATGCAAAAGATTCACCAACAGAACCCCAACCTGCAAAACACACAACAGTGTCCATATGGTCTCCACAGGCTCAGAGACTCCTTGCCTGCAGCAGGGTATGAGCCCCTGGCTCTAGGGCAATCATGAGTCTCTAGGTGCAATACTCTAGGGTAGTACTCAAGGACAATTCTTTCATTCTTGATGAATTAATTCATTTGCTTATTCTTAGGAGAAATCACCTATTTGGTGACAGCTGAGAGGGAACGTAGCACATTAACTCATTCAACAGTATTTCAGAAGCACCTCCCATGAGAAGACATGTGATTCTGAGGCCTATCAGGAAGGCACAGAGTATATCCTTCTGTTTTGGCCTTAACATATAAAGACATCAGCTGGATCCCTTAAGAAGCCACCTGGTTGTCTGTTTGGTCTGACTCTGCCTAGTGTAGGACAGGCGATATTGGTCTGTCTAAATGTAGCTGTGAGGTCCTCTTTTTCCACTATGTTGCCTGGTATCTTGATTCCCTTCTGTCTCAATGATCTCATCCACAAAATGAAGGGATCAGCTTAATGATCCCTAAGGTCCCTTAAAGTTCTAGAATCCTTTACTGTGAGAGCTGATATTGAGAACCGATGAGATGAACTTGGAAACCTCCTTAGGGTTGCTCCTTGGACCGAATAATCCCTAGATGACACTTTACCTCGTGGGAGAAACACACCCCAGGCAACAGAAAACTCCACAAAAAACATTGCCAGCTTTTGTTTGCACTCTCTTAAACTTAGCAGGAAGGATGGCAAAGATGCCGCCAGGACAAAGCACAAAGAATGGGTGAGGAACTGTCCCTACCTCTCCCTAAGCCGTCACTTAACCTGAACACAGTCAACAAGCATGCTGAGTTTTGTTTGGTCTTCAGTTCCAAAAAGAACTGGGGATTAAGCAGACACCCAGCCCTGGCACAACACTGAGAGGGACACAGCTTCCAGGGACACAGCGTCCCTGCCACCCTCTGTGACTCAGCCAGATCCACACACTGCCTTCCTTATCTGCAAAAATAAACATTCAGTGGGCAATTTCTCCAGAGGGAAATGGACCAGGAGTGCCAGGCCCTGGACCAGGATGAGACAAGCAGGTGAGGAATCCTGCAATTTAAAAAGGCAAGGTCACACTAGGGCTTACCCTGTCCTTGCAGGACCCTGGAAGTGAGTGTCTTTTTATATTCTCTGCCCCAAGCTTTTTGGTGTATACGTAGGTGGTTGGCATTTGTACAACCTTGCCTCTGAAATCTTGTGCCCTAGTCACCTGCTTGCCCCTTCCTGGTCCAAGCCCTGATGAGGTGTGACATGAACCAGCCCATCCACCTTTAAGGACACTGCCAATTGTTTATTTCTGCTGTGTTTTGCCAAGTTCTAGTGTCTGCTGAATTCCTGGTTCCTCTTGGTTTGAAGGCCAAACAAACCCCACATAATCCTGGACCTGTGTTTTGCCATTACTCAATAGGGATTTGTGAGTTTGAGTGTCCTCACGCCTCCTCACCCTTCTACTCTTCTTGATCATTTTAATCAGCTGCCCAGGTGAATTCTTTCTTCCAGTGGATCGTCTTTCCTCCTTTATCGTATATTAGTTGACCATAAAGTTCAGGGTCCACTTCTGGGTTCTCTATTCTGTTCCATTGATCTATGTGTCTGTTTTTGTGCCAGTACCACACTGTCTTGATGAACACAGCTTTGTAGTACAACCTGAAATCTGGCATTGTGATGCCCCCAGATACGGTTTTCTTTTTTAAAATTCCCCTGGCTGTTTGGGGTTTTTTCTGATTCCACACAAATCTTAAAATAATTTGTTCTAAGTCTCTGAAGAAAGTCCATGGTATTTTGATAGGGATTGCATTATACGTGTAAATTGCCCTGGGTAACATTGACATTTTCACAATATTAATTCTGCCAATCCATGAGCATGGAATATTTTTCCATCTCTTTGTGTCTTCCTCAATTTCTTTCAGAAGTGTTCTATAGTTTTTAGGGTATATTTTGAGAACCATTTGAATGGTAAATGGTTCTCTAACCTTTTATTTTCAGGTTGTAGGTGTCCTTCTGTCTAAAATGAGTCTCTTGTAGACAGCAAATAGATGGGTCCTGCTTTTTTATCCAGTCTGAAACCCTGCGCCTTTTGATGGGGTCATTAAGCCCATTCACGTTCAGAGTTACTATTGACAGATATGAGTTTAGTGTCATCATGATATCTATTTAGTCCTTGTTTTTGTGGATTGTTCCACTGAACTTCTTCTTAAAGGGGAGTTTTAAGAGTCCCCCTTAAAATTTCTTGCAGAGCTGGTTTGGAGGTCACATATTCTTTCAGTTCCTGCCTGTCTTGGAAGCTCTTTATCTCTCCTTCCATTTTGAATGAGAGCCTTGCTGGATAAAGTATTCTTGGTTGCAGGTTCTTCTCATTTAGGACCCTGAATATATCCTGCCAGCCCTTTCTGGCCTGCCAGGTCTCTGTGGAGAGGTCTGCTGTTACCCTAATATTCCTCCCCATGAAAGTCAGGGACTTCTTGTCTCTTGCTGCTTTAAGGATCTTCTCTTTATCTTTGGAATTTGCAAGCTTCACTATTAGATGTCGAGGTGTTGAACGGTTTTTATTGATTTTAGGGGGGGATCTCTCTATTTCCTGGATCTGAATGCCAGTTTCCCTTCCCAGATTGGGAAAGTTTTCAGCTAGGATTTGTTCAAATACATATTCTGGCCCTCTGTCCCTTTCGGCGCCCTCGGGAATCCCAATTAAACGTAGGTTTTTCCTCCTTAGAGTGTCATTTATTTGCCTTAATCTGTCTTCATGGTTCTTTAATTGTTTATCTCTTTTTTCCTCAGTTTCCCTCCTTGCCATCAACTTGTCTTCTATGTCACTCACTCGTTCTTCCACCTCGTTAACCCTCGTCGTTAGGACTTCTAGTTTGGATTGCATCTCATTCAATTGATTTTTAATTTCTGCCTGATTGGATCTAAATTCTGCAGTCATGAAGTCTCGTGAGTCCTTAATGCTTTTTTCTAGAGCCACCAGTAGCTGTAGAATAGTGCTTCTGAATTGGCTTTCTGACATTGAAGTGTAATCCAGATTCTGTAACTCTGTGGGAGAGAGGGCTGTTTCTGATTCTTTCTTTTGAGGTGAGGTTTTCCTTCTAGTCATTTTGCTCAGTGCAGAGTGGCCAAAAACAAGTTGTATTGGAACACGGGGGAGTATCACTGGTCCGTCTAGCTGGTCTTCTGGGGGAGGGGCCTGCTGTGCTGATTTCTCAGGTGTTAGCACTTGGGGGAGCTGCTCTGCCCCTGCCTGCTGCAGGGCTCAGCGGGGGTTGTTCACCCCGTGGGGCCCCAGGAGGATCAGCCGCAGTTGCTATGGCAACTCTGGAAGCCTGGATTCAGCCTCCGCAGGAACAACGGGGCTCGGGGCTCTCGGTTCTCCGTCTGCAGGGCCTGGAGGCTCCGGGGCGGGGCCGCTGATCTGCTCAGCTCGGGGCAGGAGCGTCCTCGCTGTCCTGGGCCCTCCCGGCCTCTGCCTGTCCCAGGGGGAGGCGGGATCCTGGGCTGTGTCCCGGCGCCCTGTGCTCCGGGGCCTGCGCTGGTGGATTCGCGCTCCCGCCCTGCAGCTCCCTCCCTGGAGCCGCTCCCGAGCCCCTCCGAGCTGCTCCGGCTCCGGTCCGCTGTGCGGTCGCTGCAGCCCTTAGGGAGCTCGGAGCACTCTCCTGCGCTCGCAGGTGCCTGTTAGTGTCCCCGGGAGCCCGAGGGCATCCCCGCCCTCCTGGGTCCTGCTCCAGCTCCCTGCGAGCCCCTTTCCCCCGGGAAGGTTGGTGCAGCTCCTGCTCCTCCGGGACGGGGCTCTCCTGTCCTGGGGACACTCGCCCCGGCCTCAGCCCGGCTCCTCGCGGGGCCCCTCCCCCTCGGAGGCCTTTTGTTCCTTTATTTCTTTTTCCCCGTCTTCCTACCTTGATAGAAGCGCGAACTCTTCTCACTGTAGCGTTCCAGCTGGTCTCTCTTTACATCTCAGGCCGAATTCGTAGATATTCAGGATGATTTGAAGGTTATCTAGGTAATTTGGTGGGGACAGCCGGTGAATTTAAAAAACAAATGGGGCTCCACTCAATTCCATTCTCTAAACCTTAAAATGTTCATTCTTTAAATTTAGCATACATAAAAATCACTTGCTTGACATCTTAAAAATGCATTTTCACCTGTAATAGTCTGTGAGGGCTGTCATAAAAAGTACTACAGACTGGGTGGCTTAAACAATAGAAATTTATTTTCTTGCTGTTCTGAGGCTAGAAGTCCAAGATCACGGTGTTAGCAGACTTGGTTTCTCTTGAGGCTTCTCCCCTAGGCTTCTGAATGGCCACCTTCTCGAAGTGTCCTCAGGTGGTCTTACCATTTCTTATAAAGACACCAGTCAGATCGCTTTGATTAGGGCCCACACTAATGGTTTCATTTTAATTCATTTCCCTCTCTGCAGACCCTATTTCCAAATACAACCAGATCCTGAGGTCCTGGGAATCAGGGCTGGCATTGACATATGAATTCTGGGAGGACACAATTCAGCCTGTAAGATATTGCTCTCTACCCCCCACATTTTGATCCAATTAGTCTGAAACAGGGGTCAAAGATCCTTTGTGGGTTTCTTTTTGTTTTGTTTTGTTTTAAAAGAACACCCCTGTGATTCTAATTCCACAAGTACAATTTAGAAAGAATGCTGCTCTTTACTCATTCCTCCTGATTTCCACCAGAGAAGTCTCCCCACCACCCTTCCTGCTTCTAATCTACAATTCTCCCATACCAAGTTTCTCCACCAGTCTGTAAGTTTGAGGGTCTTGTCCTCTTTCCTATTGTTTCAATCAATAGCCAATGTCTTTAACCACAGGAGCTAATAAAACAAGAGAAGAGGAGACACACCTTGTCTGTGAGTTTGCGTTAGGTTGAGAAGCAGAGACTTTAACTGGAAATGAGAAGCCAAGTTCCCAGTCCATCTTCAGAAGTAGCCTTCCCACTCCCAATTTAGGAGATGCAATGGGCCCATTAAAGAAACATTGCCGGTAAGTGTCCTGAGAGCACAGAAAGAAATCTGGCTGGAATCAAGCACGGTCCCTGCCTCAGTGGCCCCCAGACAAAGCCACTGCCAACTCAGGGGTCCCATGTAAGCACCTTAGGAGCACATACTACTTGGCTCCAGCTTAGCTGGGATCCCCCAGCAGAGAAACACACACCAGTTCCAGCCAGATGTTCCTGTCAATCTCTTAGCTTCAATGTACACCAACCCCTGGGAATTTCAAGACAATACTTTCCCAGGAGAGTACACAGATCCTGTGCTTCCAGTTGGCCTATAAACTGCTAGAACAGCATTTTCTCCAGTTGGCAGTAACCCAAACTAGGAAGCAAAACACCCAACCCAAAGACACATTTCCCCCTTGAAATGTTTGAACAGAAGCCTATGAATTAATCAGAATCTTAAAGGCACAGGTCAGTTTTTCTTTTAAGGAAATGATGGAGTTCAGAGACCATATATTTCCTTCCCTTTCAAGCAGACTTATCTTCTCAGTCCATAGCATTCTGCCTATAGCACAATTTTATGACATCCCAAACATATAAAAACAAGAATTATTTATAATTTCAGACTTAGCCGGTTTTGATCAGATTAAGAGAAAAATGTTTACAGT
Organism: Nyctereutes procyonoides; assembly: GCF_905146905.1. Lineage (NCBI taxonomy): Eukaryota > Metazoa > Chordata > Mammalia > Carnivora > Canidae > Nyctereutes > Nyctereutes procyonoides. The sequence goes on from NW_026575155.1 coordinate 5,021,002, forward strand.
GTTTTGATAAGAAAAATCAGAAGCAAAACCAAAACAAGCCAAAGACTTTCTGATTTAAAAACATGAGATATTAAGATATGGCATATGATAAAATTTAGTACATGTATCAAGAGGTTTTCTCAAAGAGGTTTTATTTTCCCAATTCAATCAATGTCTGTTCAAGATAAGGACAGAAATAGTATTTCAAGGATGTTCTCAAGGCTATATTAAAAAGATCCAAAGAGTCTAACTTATGGGAAGCCATTGACAGGGTCAGTTCCTTCAAGGATATCAATAGTTCATAATTCCAAAACAATAGCAGGGGAGGTAAATGTGGCTTCCATAAAAGCAACATGACCATAGATCAACTAATAACCCAATTTTTACTCTCTCTGACAAGGAAAACATGCCCAAGGCGTGATAATGTGCCAGTCCTAAAATGGCCTCATTAGCTATCTCCAATTACACATGTATCCAGGGAACTAGCCTGAAAAATATTTATGGGTTTTTCCCATTTCCTTTCCCCTCTTCCTGCCTTTGAAGGCCAGGTAAGAGTGTGATGACCACATGATGGCACAGCAGCAGCTGTGTTGTAACGGTCACAGGATATGCGTGACATGAAAAGTTAGCACATGAAGCCTGGTGGACTCAAAACATAGAAAGAAGCTGGGTCCCCAATGCTTCAATCACTGAGCTGATAAGCCAACTCTGAGAATCACTTGTCTGAAGCTTCTTGCTAATTAAAGCATGAATGTCCAATGAGTTAAGCCAGTGGTTCTGAAAATTAAGTACCTAGACCAGCATCAGCAACACCTGGGAACTTGCTAGACATACTAATTTCTGGGCATCACCCAAGGCTTACTGAATGAGAGACTCTGACGGTGGAGCCCAGAATTCCATGCTTTACCAAGTCCTCCAGGTGATTCTGATGCAACTAAACTTGGAAGCCACTTGTTTCAGCTATTGTTAGTGTGTTTTCTGTTATTTTCAACTGGAAGGATGCCGGATTCATACAAAGCAATGGTATCAAATCTTAATGAGCAGGGATGCCTGAATGGCTCAGTGGTTGAGTCTGCCTTCAGCTTAGATGATCCCAGATCTGGGGATTGAGCTCTGCGTCCGGCTCCCTGTGAGGAGCATACTCCTCCCTCTGTCCCTCTCTGTGTCTCTCATGAATAAACAAAATCTTAAAAAAAAAAAAAAAAACCTCAATGAGCGTTACCTCTCTATTGTTTATTACACAGAACTTTTCTTCTAACAATACGTATCACACTGTTACAGGGCCACAAGTTACTCACACTACACATAAAACTTCAGAAAAAAATGCATGTCAGCATTTCTTCACTAAAAGCCCCCTATTCCTTATTACCCCCTATGCTTCTAAATGATGTTTGTGTGCACAAAGGCACAAATCAGAACAGCCAATCAACATTTTGGTCTTTTCTGGTTGAAATTGTCTCTTTTTGGTTAGTCTGTTCAGGGTCCAATCCCTATCAAAGCTGGTTTAAATCACATCTCTTGGATTTCTCAGCCTCTTTAACTATAGTGCTGTGTCTCAGCATCACTCTCTTGAAGATGGGTGGCTCATGTGACTTTTTGGCAATGGGGTGAAGGAGTCTTCTGGCTCCTGTAGTCTCTAGGCCAACGTCCCTAGTCCTCCTGCTGGCACGCATGGCTGGATTTGGTGGCTGGTGTGATTCCACTTGCTTTGACCACTACCTTATGGGACTTTTGAACCATCTCACTCCCTGAGACTTTGGAGTCTCTGTAGTGCTCTCCAGGCAGTGTCTGGCCTCAGGTGCAGTGTGGCATTGCCTCACCCAGCAGGCTGACTGGCTCTTGGTCCCCTTCCAGTGGAGGTGGGTGCATATGAGAGGTTCTGAGTGCTGTGCCTGCCACGAATGCTTCAGGAAGGCTCAACCCATTTGCATCTCCATATGCTTTGGCTTTGCTAGTCTGTCCTGGGTTGGTGAAGAGGAAATCTTTGAGGTAATTTCATTTTAGACTCCATGATAGTGGTATTTTTGTTTCCCAGGGGACATTTGACAATGGCTAGAGAAATTCTCATTGTCATAACTTGGAAAGGGAAAGGGTTTGCTCTCACATCTAGGGAGCAGAGGCTAAAGATGCTGCTGAACATTCTAGAATGCAGTGGTGGACACCACTTCCATCTGCTGCTACATATGTCCTACATCAGTCCCTCCACTTAACTAGGGGGAAACCCACAAATATGATAGGACATGGTTCCTATGATTGTTTCTTGATATGGCACAAGGAATTTTTGCATTAACATCCCTACCCAACTGACTTTGAATTGAGCAAAGGGGAGAATATCCATGTGGGTCTGGAGCCGCAGCTGACATGCTTTTACTGGCCTGGAAGGAGCAAACATCCGTGTTGAGAACAGCCCATGGAGGGACCCATCAGGCAGGAACTGCCCCTGGCTTCAAGGAGCTGAGAGCAAGCCCCGTTCAACAGCCAGGAAGAAGTGGAGGCCACTGCCCTACAACCGTGAGGCCACAGAGCCTCAGGTGAGCATTGTCCCAAGCAGCGTTGTGAGACCCAGAGAAGAGGACCCAGCCATATGCACTTCTGACTCACAGAAACTGTGAGATAATAAATGGATGTGGTTTAAAGCCACTAGGTTTGTAGTAATTCATTATATGGCAGTAGAAAACCAATACAAACACACAGGACATCCCCCACAAAACAAATAATTATCTACTCCAAAATATCAACAGTGCCTCTGCTGAGAAACCACATCCTACAGGAAAAATGTGTTCTCCATGTCCCTCAGTCTCCCAAACTTTTAAGGAATAGAAGGAGGAAACTTCCAGGCCTTCCACTTTCTCAGATTGTACCTCACATTTCTTCTACTCTAGGCCAACAACCACATAGCCAGCTACCCAGGTAGCTGTGGGGAGGGGGGTACAGAGCAGATAGCCATGAGGCTTCCAAACAGACTGGGATGTCCTGGAGGAGGGACATTTGAGGAGGTGGGACAGCTGTGGGATTTGGAGAAGGTCAGAGAGGTCAGAGAGAAGTTACTGTTAAGTTTTGCTACATGAAGAAGACGAAAGCCATGTCTTCTTGATGCAGGAAAGATGTTAGAGGTAGAAGCCTAGGGTCAAGAAAGCAGCGGTTTGGCGCCTGCCTTTGGCCCAGGGCGCGATCCTGGAGACCCCGGATCAAATCCCACGTCGGGCTCCCGGTGCATGGAGCCTGCTTCTCCCTCTGCCTGTGTCTCTGCCTCTCTCTCTCTCTGTGTGACTATCATAAATAAATAAACATTTAAAAAAAAAGAGAGAGAAAAAAGAAATAATTATTGAGACATCTTTGGTGCAAAAAGGTGGTTTTATTAAAGCATGGGGACAGGACCCCTGGGCAGAAAGAGCTGCCCTGGGGTCATGAGGCGTGGCCCATTATATCCTTTCAAGTTAAGAGGAGGTTAGGGATAGCCTAAGTCTCTAGGGAATTTGGAGGCAAGGTTTCCAGGATCTGGAGGAGGCTAGCTATTGTTGGGAGAAGGTTATATATTATTGTCTAATAAAACATGAGTCATGAGACCCTTCAGAGGTATATCAGTGGGTAGTATCCTTGGAGGATGATTGCCAGCATATTTCTGGGGTGGAGGAGGGGAGATAAAGGAAGTTTCCAAAGGAATTTTTACATGTTAAAGTAGACTTACAGGATCCTGGGGGTTGGGCTAAGATTGCCTTTTGCCCTTAGCAAAGTATTCACTTGAAGGCAGCTGAGTTTCTAGAGGAATGTCACTCTGCCTCTTTCAAGGACTTGTCAGTGGGCTGTAGGTAGTAAGGAAATTTAATTTTTCTTTTTCTTTTGTTTCCCACATCATTCTTACCCTCTGTGAGGCTGTCAGCAAAATCTTTCCCCCTTGCTAATGCTGTGTGACTTTAGATTTGCTCTGGGGTGTGCAACAATGTACAGAAAATGCCAGAGTCCTGCTTTGTGGTAAATATGACGGGGGGAGGGGGCGGGGGAACAGAGACTTGCCTGGCCACATCTCATGGGCATCTCCAAAAACCTGTTGGAATAGGCATTCTCATGCCAATCATTATCATTTTTTGGAGGAGGAAATTGAAGCTAACAGATGTTGGGCAATTTCCCAAAGTAACTCGGGTAATGATCGGCTGAATAAGGATTTAGACTCCAAGATGCTAAACACTGCCCCTCTATTTTGGAGATCTCAGGATTCTCGACAGTCTGTTACTACTTCCTTCCATAAACATTCCTGTACCAGGAGGGGGCACCCAACCCGAGTTACAGTAGAACATGGTGCCCCCGTTCCCCCTCCCACTCCTCCATTCCCATCCCTTGACTTCATAGCACTATGGCTCCAGGACTGGTGCTCTGTAAGAATCCTAGATGATTCTAACATGTGCCCCAGGGTTAAGAACCATTACTCTAAAAACATAATTCTCTTCATTCCATATGTGAGAATATGTCCAAGGCCATTTGTTCTCTTGGAATTTGTTCAAATGGTTTCTCTTTTTAGCTGTGTTTTCAGTGATTGCCTGTTCCTATTTACCATTCTAAGGGTCAGGCTTGTTTGTTTGGTTTTTTCACAAGAAAAACATCTAACAGCCAAGCAGCTGGCCGAGGCTGAGAGGAGCTGCACAGTGTGAAGAGACACGCTACGGCACTTCACTGGCAGGCCAACCCGCTCAAAATGTCACCCTTGGCATTTGCTGACTCTCACACTATTTAATCTTGGTCACAAGGTCATGAACAAAGAACAATGAAAAGCGAGTCTTCAACCCACCAGTTGTGACCAGAATATATTGAGACTCTGTCTTATCTGACATCTTTTATGTATCTAAATATTAGGAACAATTGTAGGGCTTTATTCTTAAAGCATATTTACTATCCTTTTTGTATCAGGAAATTTGTTTTCCCTTTATTTAAAGAGGTTTGGGGGAAGGATTGATGGAAGTAAAGATGCTTGGGTAAAATTCAAATCAATCCCTGTTCAACCTTATACAGAATGTGAGGAGCCTGATGTTTCCCACTCATCACAATTACCTAATTTAACTACATGGACACAGTACAGCATCCTTTGTAATCTCACAGATCAAAAGCAACGCAATAATGTGTTTGTCCCAAAAAAACAACAGACGTGATTTTTCATGGTCTCATACTTACAGAGCTGAGCAAACTGGCTGCCCAGATGAAAATGCCCAAACCTGTAGCCTACACTGCAGTGAACATGGAGTCTTGATGGCCACCTCTACCACAGTGTGGTGTGTGAGCACCACAAACTCAAGAAGAATCTGCCCCAACCTGACCTAGAAGAAAGGCATCCCAGATCATTGGTATCAAAACCCATAACACAGTACTCCAATCTTGTTATACCCATTCCAACTCTTATTTCTCATTTGTGGATAAGGTTGTACGTGGTATTATATGCCTCTGGTTTTTGTTTGTCTTGTTTTTCTTTTTGAGAGAGAGAGACAGTGAGGGGATGGGTAGAAGGAGAGGTAGAGAAAAAATCCCAAGCAGGACCCACATCCACCATGGAGTCCAATGCAGGGCTTGGTCCCATGACCCTGAGATCATGACCTGAGCCAAAATAAAGAGTCAGACGCTTAACCAACTGAGCCACCCAGGCACCCCTATATGCCTCTGGAATTTTTATGAGACCTAAGGATCCAGGGGAGGTAAGCATGATCCTAACAATGACAATAGCTAATGTTTGCAAAATCTTAACAGTGTGCCAGACTCTGCTCTCAGCAATTCATGTGGCTGTCTTCTAATCTTTGCAATTGTGAAGTGCATGAGGCCAGGAGAGCATAATGACATCCCAAGGGTGACAGTATTTGTAAGTAGCAGAGCTGGAATTTCAATTCATGTGATCTGGTCTGGAATACGTCATATATCTCGTGTCCTTTTCCTTACTATGGGTAAAGGAAGACTGTGCGTAGGGTGTAGGAACTTGCACCAACTCAGAACTTTCTGCAAGCCTATTATAGGCCAATTAGATTCAACTTCAGGTTATATCTAGGAAAAAACACCCAAGACAAAGTTTCCCATTAAAAAAAAAAAAAACAAACAAACAAACATTAGGACACGTGCTCTGTGCAGGTCAGATAACGATTAGAACCTATGTGTTAGACCATAGAGGAAGAGCCAACGGTACCCTTGACCTGGCTTTCAGGGCCTCCCAGGCCAGACTCATTCTTATTTCTGTCTCATTATCCCTGTGCTTCCACATCAACTCTGTATCAGCTCCCCTTAAGCCACTCCCCACCTTTTGTTTGAGTCCTCTTTTCCGTATGCAAATCTTATCTGCATCCTCTTTAGAACAAAAGTCACCCTCTATGGCTGCAGGTCACCCTTAGGACAGGTTCCCAAATTGCTCAGCTCACAGTGACTTTATGTCCCAGCATTTTTTCCCCAGAGCCCCTAGGCCAGAAAAAATACCTAGTTGTTCCATTTATTAAATAATTAGGTGCAGACAAGTTAGAGTAGTAGTTCACATGGTGTCCAACAGAGGTTGCTGTTTCCCTCAAGATTTTAAAACATGACACCCCTGTGAATTCATCATGGCATCCCAGAGCACCTCAGCATGCAGTCTAGAAAACAGCCCATTAGGATTCACGCTACAGGACAAAAGTGCCCATCTATGTCCCTCAAATTCCTCCCCGCCTCACCTGCCTGGCCTCATGCTTTGTAGGCTCCTCTCACCTATCAGTTTTGGCCATGTTCCTAGGCTCCCAATCACCTCCCCAGCACAACCTTTTTGATTAAGTGAGGTCTTAGTTAACTCTAAGGGCTCATCTCTATCACAATGGCCTAGAGAACACCTGTCTGACCTCTCTGTGTAGGGAGGTTAATCACTCCCAATATATACTCTCCTGGCACCTTAAATTGTGTGTGTGTGTTTCTTTAATGACTCTCTGATGTATGTCTGTCTATAAGTTCCATGAAGTCAGGGGCCTCCATCCTGACCATTATCTACCTAGTGTCTGGCAGCTTTGCCTTCCCTCCACTGTTCTTAGCAGGCTCTGCTGAAAACCAGGTCTGGAAAGCCCAAAGATTCCACACTAAAAAAGCTGACTAAGCTATTTAACATCACATTCAAGCCTATTACAAAACTATGAAGTTCCCAAAGTAGGTATTGAAGGAGGACATCGAGAGGACATGACCTCTAGTTGACCCAAGAGCTGCACACAGGCAATCACAGGCTCCTTACCCTGGCCCCTGTCCTTGGAATGGATGCTCTACCCACCATCCCCATAGTTGGAGCCATTTTCAAAGATGCAGCCTTGAGAGAATAATGTGTTATTGAGTCCATCTGCCCCGTGTACATGAATTAACCCCATTAATTCTTCTATATAAACTTAAGATCTGGCAGGGGGGTACTGACATCTACTCATCTTGCAGCCCCCAAAATAACCCTCATGTGTCAGCTTCCATACTTACTAAATATACCACCTATAGGGGCATCTGGGTGGCTCAGTCAGTTAAGTGTTGACTCTTTATTTTGGGTCAGGGGTCAGGTCATGATCTCAGTGTTGTGAGATCCAGCCCTGCATTGGGCTCTGTGCTGGGCATGGGTCTGCTTAGGATTCTGTCTCTCCCTCTGTCCCTCCTTTCTCTCCCTTTCTCTGTCTTCCTCTCTGCCCTCTCTGTAAACACAAAAAAAACAAAACAAAACAAGCAAAAAAACAAACAAAAAAACCCACCTGCTACCTATGGATCTGCAGTGGTCTCTTTCTTTGGCCTCTCTCTGTCCTCTGCATACAGAGACCAGTTTCAGATTTCATCCAAAAAAACTTCCAAGGTTGGGAATCAACAGCAGGCATCACTGTCTCAATTTTACAAAAGATAAAAAAAGAAATGGCCCTGGAAAACATTTATGGTAGACACTTGTGGCAAATTAAATTATTGTTTCATCACCAGTTCCAAATGCTGGAAGACAATGTATAATTCCATTAGTTCTCTTCTCCCGCTATCATCTCCATGAGAAGAACATCTCCAGGTCAGTCCACTGGGCCAGGCAGGAGGAGTACAAGAGATGTGTATTGCAGGACCACATTAGCTGGACCCAGCATTCATGGGTAACCTTGAACCAACCCACAGGCGCATGAGCAAACTCAGCAGAGATCAACAGACACCATGGATATGTAAGCTAAATACATGTTTTTCATTATCTACTACTGAGATTTTTTTTGTGGTTGTTTGTTATTTAGCATATAGCTAGCCGATTTATATTTTTCAAAAGAATGAATGATTAAATGAATGACTTGACAAGGGTAAGATACCTAGCAACTTACACATGGAAGGATTTCTGAGTCCTGTCTCTTGCTTATTCTACTGCCCCTGTTTCTCTCCAGCTGGAGAAGAATGGGCATTGAAAGAGAATATTAAATAATTTAAAAGTTAGGAAATAGAAATGATATGCAAAAAGTACAGTAAAGGAAATAAAACTAGCTATCTAAACAAAAGAAATAGTGAGGCTTGCCAGGCTCCCATATGCAAAAGATGCCTGAATATCATCAGTTGTTCTTTAGTCTCCAAAACAAAATAGACTTAATCTGAGCATGAAGGACATGGGTTAGATCTGAAAAAAGAATTTCCAAACTGTAAGAGTTGTTAAGTTTGAAATCATGCCACCAAAGATATCTGAGGAAACTAAAAAGTTCCTATAGAATTTTCAAAATAGTGTGTATGCCCATCTTTCTGTGAAGCTAAGGGCGAGGCTAGCTCTCCAGCCTCTAAAAAAGTACTGATTTCTAGACCCAGCAACCCAAGATTTGAACTCAGAAGATAGGAATAAGGTCCAGGAATCCATATGTTTTAGAAGCTCCCCCAGGGTTCCACCATCCAGCTATGTTTGAGAACCACTGGTTTATGTGGGACTCAACCATGTGACCTGTAGCAGTGCCTTCAATGCAGCTTCTTGTTTGTCTCAAGATATTGTGAAGACTGGTGTTTCTTAACCAGACTATGGTGGATAAAGGGATGATTTCAGAGGAGAAAGGCAATGATACTCTTGTTCAACTATGTTTTACAAATTTGAATGTAAATGTATTTAGGATTTCAACAGACATCTCATTAATTTCTTTTTTTTATTTTATTTTATGATAGTCACAGAGAGAGAGAGAGAGAGAGGCAGAGACATAGGCAGAGGGAGAAGCAGGCTCCATGCACCAGGAGCCAGACATGGGATTTGATCCCGGGTCTCCAGGATCGCGCCCTGGGCCAAAGGCAGGCACCAAAACACTACACCACCCAGGGATCCCTCATTAATTTCTTAATTGTCATTTTCTCAAAGGTTATGCATACCCTGCAAGGACCAGTTTGGTCACTATGCTCCAGATTAGATTTAGTTAACAAGATGCAGTTTATCTCAGGTGTGGGGTTCCTATCCTTAGCTTATATTTGAGGGTAAATTTTTATTGTAATCATTACCATTAGGTTACATTTTCTCCCAATTAAAGTACATGTACCACTGACTCAAAGGAGGGTCCTTTAAGTGCATAAGTAGATATTTTTAAAGGACTATGAATGATGGAATTCAAAATAATGTAAACACAAATGGTGACCAGAACCTTAACATGAGTATGGATTGTAAATCTGTATGTACTAAGATAAGTGAATCTGTGAATATAATTATTTTATATAGAATCAAAAAAGAATGGATGAACACAAAGTCAATAAAGAATATCTTATCATTGCATTCTGTTAGACTGACCACTCTAGTGAGTACTATGAAATTTTATGAAATATAGTTTGGGGAAATCAAAGCTTTTACATAATTTTTTAAAGATTTATTCATTTGTTGGAGAGAGAAAGAGCATGAGCCCGGGGACGGGGTGTGGGAAACAGACTCCCTCCTGAACATAGAGCCCAATGCAGGACTCCATATCATGACCCTGAGATCATGACCTGAGCCAAAACCAAGAGTCAGTTTATCAACTGAGCTTCTCAGGTGCCCCCATAATTTTTAAAGGAAGTCCAGTAACATCTTTTTGCTATAACAACTTCACCTACTCCCTAGTTAGCACACTGTTTCTAATCTATTATAAACTGAACTATTGCCCATTATCTATTCCAATTTATATCATAGATGAGACACAGAGAAGTTAAGTGACTTAAGATCAAAGAATAAATGATTGCTATATCCAGGACTAAAACTCAAATCTTCTGGTTTGGTGCGTGTGAGTGTGTATGTGTGTGTGTTGTCTGTGTGTGTGTCTCCGTATATGTGTGAGTTTCACATGTAGTAAAATAGTTCAAAAGCTGTCTTCTCATATTACATAACATTTTCTCATATCATTTTCACTCAGAGATGTCATATTTCATATCGCCACCCAAATGAATTTAGGGGCGTCTTGGGGTAAAACAGACATTGCCAAACACAGGGTCTACCGAGGACAAGAGACAGCCTCCATGTGAACTCTCTGGCCATCCCAGCCTGCCTTATTGGTCAACTCTATTCTAGAAGATAGATCCTGGTTTCTCATGGAAAAGCTTTCTAGGTGTCATTAGCCATGTAAAAAACCCCCTGGCATCCAATCTTCAAATTTACATTTGGCAATTCTGTGCCCTGTATTCAGCCAAATCTACTTCAAAAATACCACCCCAGGGTTTTTGCAAGGGAGTTCAAAGTCATGTATAATGATTTGTACATTTGTACTTTCCCTTGTGAACTGCTGGGATAATCACCTAGGAAGTGGAAGCTAGCTTATAAGCTTTGATATTCAGCAATTACCATTAGCCGCCATGACTGATAATATATTACATTCCAAATAGATCAGATAGAGGCCTGTGTGCCATGGAACAAATGTCATGGAGCCCTAGATGAAATGACTATTCAACAGCACATTAAATCAGGTGGCAGTTTATACATCTAGGGAGTGAGCAGTGCCAGAGTGCAACCAAGCAGATCATCCCAATCTCCTCAAATCCATAAATTCTAATGCTTCCCTTCTTCCTAAACCCTCCTGGATTCACACCACTTCACCAGGTCATAAAAATAAGATATTTCTCTTCATTCACAAATCTCAACGGACTTTCTTGTGACCAGGGGCATGCCTCAACTGAAACCTTCTTATTATTTTTGGATTTTTTTTTTTTTTTTTTTTGTCAAGTAACAAGAACCTCATCCAACAAACCAGAAGTTTTGTTTTAAAATTTTTTTTCTAGTCTGGGTAAATAATTCTATTTAATAAAACATGAGTAATTTTCTCCTTACACTATACCTACCTTTCTTCATATGCAAGTATATCATACTCGGTTACCTGGTTTCCCATTTTACAACTAATTTGAAATATGAAAAAATAGAATTTTGGAGATAAATGTTAACAAAACAGGAACATTTGGAGGGAGGAACAGTCTGACATCAAGGGAGAAAAGAAAAGCATTAAAACAGGAAATTATGAGAATAAAAGCATAATACACTCTACCTTTAGGGTAATGCCAAGTAACCCCATGTTCTTCAGTGACCTTGAAAGGCACCAGATTTTAAGTAGCACCACATAATATATGTGCTTAATAATAGCCTATATAAAGGTGCTCATCATGATAGCATTCATGAAAAGGAGGGAAAAAAGTTGAAATAGACTTATCAACCAACAATAAAAAAAAACTGTTTGGTAAGTTATAAATTTTCATGCAATTGGATAGTATACAATCTTTTAAGTGGTATGAACAATAAAAATTTTTTATATAATCATAAAAAATATTTTATATAATCATAAAAAAATCATTTTTTTTCTGAAAAAAAGATAAAATCGTGTCCTATGTATTCTATTCAACAAGGCTGAGAAGTGTAACAGATTTCAGAAAGATGCTGTTTAAGATGCTTAAAATTAAAAAGTATGATACTTAAATAACATTTGGGAAAACTTAAGTTACATGGAGTAGCTCAATTTTTCAAGATTTAAGACAAGTAAGGTATCCTAGGAAGTGGACCAATCACAAAATGCTTTGGGATCATTTTCTTAGCTTTCTTAAATCCAGTCTAAGAATATAATTGATATGTTAATCTTATATAGAAATCACAGCAAAGATGGCTTTTTCCTTGGAAGGCCTCAAGAAATATTAAACATGAAGCAAAAAGGCTAACAGATCCTTCAACCACAGGTGAGAACCAGAAGCACATTGCCTTACACAGCATGGAAAGTGTGGAAGTCAGGAGCTGGTATTTATAACTACAAACATATATTGTTCATCAGAGATGGAGGAGTTGCATGACCTCAGATGTCCCTTCTAAGTGTAATTCTAAGTGTCATACATAAGGGAAAACCCTACTTGGGAAAGCTCATCAATATATAAAACAAGAATCAACTCTGCTATCTCCATTATATCTACTCTAAACTAATTTACCATCTTACATTTATTTCTCTGAAGTTCTAAAAGATTTAATTTTCTAGTCACTGTTTATTTTCTCCTTTAACAAGCCTACCTATTCTAAATGCTCCTTATTGCTCTAGCTTCTAGGAATAGCTTCTCCTACTTCTGACTATCAATGATCTAACTTTTTGTGCATTCAATTTTGTCCAGCAGAGAATTCATAATGTCTAGTTCTTCACATCACATACTCTAGAATTAAGCATTCTATTAAATGAACATTACTATTATTCTAATTATCCTACATTTGCTTCTAGTATTTATCCAAGAGTCATATTTTAAAAATTTAAGATTGGTACAGTGCAGGCACTAACCAATTAGAATGAAAGTAAGCTCACTTCCCATGGATGTAGAGTGGACAACTGATACACCTGTACAAGTGCATGGCATCTGCATGTGAGCACCATATTTATTCCAAAACATTCTTAAATATCATAGTTACACTTTTCCCCCTATCTCTTATAAACAAATCAATTTCAGTGGGTTCTTTCTTATTTTCCCCTAATCCATAACTATTTTCATCATATGTTCCCATACTATAACCTTCAGCAACTCTTACAACTGCCTGTGAAAATAAGATGCTAATCACGGTTACATGACAACCAATTAGATGACCTACATAAAATGGCCAAGTTCCTGGACATATAAAAAGATTAAAGCTGACTCAAAAAAGAAATAAAACTCTGAAGAAACACAAAAAAAGTAAAGAAATAATTAGTAATCAAAAAAATTCCCTCAAAGAAAAGCCCAGGCCCAGGTGGCCTCACTAGTGAATTCTACATAATGTTGAAGAAGAATTAACACCAATCTTTCACAAATTCTTAAGAAGAATAGAAGATCCCAATACCAAAACTAGACAAAAGCATTATAAGAAAACTATAGACCCATATCCCTAATTAATATAGAAGAAAAATTATCAACAAAATACCAGTAACTGAGTCCAATAACATATTAAAAAGATTATAAACCATGGTCAAGTGGGATTTATCCTAGAAATGCGTGGTTTGTTCAACATGCAAATATTAACCAATGCTATATACTATGTTAATAAAGAACGAAATCACGTGATCACTTTAATAGCTACAGAAAATAGCATTTGACAGAATCTAACATTTTCCATGACTTAAAAAAAAAAAAGCTTTCAAAGGATAGAATAGAATTTCACCTGATAAAGGAAATTTACAAAAAAGCTATGACTAACATCATACTTAATAAAGACTAAAAGGTTTTTCTCTAAGATCAGGAACAAAACAAGATGTCTATGCTTGCCATTCTATCCAACATTATACTGGAGAGTCTAGCCAGGGTAAAAAATAAGTAAAAGCTATCCAGCTGAAAAAGAAGAGAGGGGAACCTAGGTGGCTCAGTCAGTTAAGCCTCTGCCTTCAGCTCAGGTCATGATCCTGGGCTCCCTGCTCAGTGGGGAGCTTGCTTCCGCCTCTGCCTCTGCCACTCCCCTACTTGTGTGCTCTCTCTCTCCCTGTCAAATAAATGAATTCTGCTCATTTAAAATAATATTAAAATATTAAAATAATATTTTAAAAAATAAATATTTTAAAAAAGATAAGCAAAGGAAGAAGTAAAACTATCTCTATTTGTAAACTATGTGATCTTGTATGAGGAAAATCCTAAGAAATCCACAAAGAACTAATAAAGCTAACAAATGAATCTAGCACATTTGCAGGATACAAGGTTAATATACAAAAATCAATTGAAGTTTTATACACCTTTATAAGAAAATGAAATTAAGAAAACAACTTCAGGGGATCCCTGGGTAGCTAAGCGGTTTGGTGCCTGCCTTTGGCTCAGGCCGTGATCCTGGAGACTAGGGATCGAGTCCCACATTGGGCTCCCTGCATGGAGCCTGCTTCTCCCTCTGCCTCTCTCTCTCTCTCTCTCTCTCTCTCTCTCTCTCTCTCTGTCTTTCATGAATAAATAAATAAAATCTTTAAAAAAAAAAGAAAAGAAAAGAACTTCATTTATTATAACACCAAAAAGAATAAAATGGGAGACCTGTGTGGCTCAATAGGTTTAAGTGTTGAACTACTGATTTCAGCTCAGGTCATGATATCAAGGTTGTGAGATCAAGACTTGTGTTGGGCTCCACGCTGGTCATGGAGCCTACTTGGGATTCTGTACCTCTTCCTCTCCCTCTGCTCCTTTCCCCTACCTACACTCTCTCTCTTTCTCTTTCTCTCTCTCTCAAAAAAAAAAAAAAAAAAAAGAATAAAATTTAACAACAGAAGTGTGAGAATTTTACATTGAAAATTTCTTTAAAAAGTTAAAAGAAATTAAAGACCTAAACAAATGGAAAGACATTCCATGCCCATTAATCAAAGGACTTGATATTGTTAATATGGCAATACTTCCCGTATTAATCTACAGATTCAATGCAATCCCTACTAAACTCTTAGCTATATTTTTTGCAGCAATGAACAAGCCTATCCTAAAATGCATGTAGAAGTGCAAGGAGCCCAAAATACCTAAAACAGTTAAAAATAAATAAAAAGAAAATTTGGAAGACTCATAATTCTTCATTTCAAACTTACTACAAACTTACTGTAATCAAGACTGTGTGGTACTAGCAAAAGGGCAAACATTGATCAATTTGATAAAATTGAGTATCCAAAGTAAATATTTACATTTATAGTCAATTTATTTTTGACAAAGATTTCAAGAAAATTCAATGAGGAAATAAAAGCCTTTTCAACAAATGGTGCTGTAACAAATGAATATCCACATGCAAAAGAATAAAGTTGGACCCCGAACTCACACCATATACAAAAATGAACTCAGAAAATTATCAAAGACCTAAATATAAGAACTAAAACTATAAAACCCTTAGAAGAATACATAGACATAGTTCTTTTGTTTTGATTCAGGCCATCCTCATACATCTGGGAGTTAGGCCCTTCTCTAACAAAATGAGTTTTATTTTTCCCAGATTAATCATATCTTTTTACTTTCTTCATGGTGATTTTGCCAGATAATATTTTTTTCATATTTATAGGGCTAAATTAATCAATTCTCTTTATGGCCTAGGGGTTTTGCAACTTGCATAAAAATGGCCTTCCACAATCTGAAATTATTAAAATATAAAAGAATAATGCAGAGGAAATTGCTTAAATATCCACCAAAATCTGTTTTGCTCACTTGTATGGTGGAAGAATTGAAGTCTCAGACTGCAGTGGTTATAAAACTCAAACCCCAAAATGATGGAGGCTGACATCTATAGTTTTGACTACTTACTAAGAGCCCAACAAACAGGAAAAATACCTTGTGTTTTGCTTGTCCCAGTGGGAAATAATTTTCTAGTCCGCAGGTGGGTCACTTAAGCGCCCAATTTAGGGCAGATGTGCAAGAGCCACCTCACAAAGGAGCAACACATCCCCTTTCACTTCACAAGGGTTAAAATCTATGCTGTAACATCAAAGCTGACAGCCTCAACTCAGTCAGCCACAGCAATTCACATGTTTTCTGCTCTGGTTTCCCATTCTAGCTTAGTTTCCAACACCTGAGATTTTATTTTCTTGCTTTTCTCAGTTATGCATTTAGAATAATATGCATTAGATGTTACCCCACACTTCTGAACACCGTAGTAGTGAAATTTTAGTTTATTTACTTCGCCATGCTTCCTGGACCAGAAACCCACTCTTTAATTTTTTTAAGGGTTTCACTGCCAGTTGCTCTGGGAGATCAGAGATTACTAAAAATAAAAGAGATGAGGAATCACAAAGACTCTGGAAGTCTTACAAAATTGTTAATGCTACAAACCTCAAAACAGTAACTTCCGACACCTTTTGTAAATGGGGATCAGAAGCCAAATTGTCAACTGCTCCTCTTTCCTGAGAAAGGAGGTCATAAAACCATCCTAATTACTGACTCCTACACTTTCTACAAGTCAGGTCATCTCTCCTTCATAAAGGCCCCTCTGTAGCATAAAAGGTTTATTCCTTCTATGAACATGAATGATGGAAAGCCTTCTGGTTTACAATGGGTAATTATAATTCCAGGAACTTCTTGATAGCTAATTCCCATATTAGGTGAAAGTCAATTTCCAAATGGCTTTCTGGTACAATTTCTCTTAGGTAGAACTCTGTAGAATACAATAATGTTCAAAGACCCAAAGTCTAATGAAGTATGTAGAATGCACTTATGCTAAAAAAATTATTATTTTTCTGGAATTCAAGTTTGACTGTTTCATATTTTTATTTTCTAAATCTGGCAGCCCTACTCTCCAGCAGTGCATGGATCCTCTTTTTGTGGCTTGTGGTCCTGCAGATTTCTGGAACAACTTCAGTGAAAACAGAGACAGATTTAGATAGTGAAAACCTACTGGACTCGATTAATATCCTAGTGCCTACAACTGCACAGGAGATCAGATATGCCTGTATTCCAATGGATAATTTTACCAAAGTTTATGAGAAAGAAAAAAAAAAATTTTCCAGGACATTTTACAATCTCTCCCAGATTCAAGTCCCTAAAGACACATCCTTTAGGGTAGGTCTCGGTGGAATGAATAGATCACATTACTATTGCAAGTATCTCTCTTTTTTTAAGTTTTTATTTAAATTACAGCTAGGTAATATACAGTGTAATATTAGTTTCAGATATGCAATACAGTGATTCCACATTTCCGTACAACACCCACTGCTCATCACCACAGCGCCTTCTTTCAACCCCATCACCTATTTAACACTGTAGGTATCTCCTAATCCACAGACTGTTTCTGAGGAGGTCCATTCCTACGTTTGCCTTATGATCTCTCCCTAACACTTCTCAAATGCACTGAAGGATTTAGCCCCTTTGACATTTGGGTCCCATCTCCATGCTCCTACCAGCAGAACAGTCAGATACCCAGATTTAGGAAATCCTGCCTATTACCTGGGGGAATGCTGAAACATTCTGAGACAGAAGTTGGTTTTTGCTTTACCAAGTGACTCCAGTGATGAGAGGCTGGTTATTAAATTTATTTCCAAGCAAGCAGAGGGTAGGAATGTTAGCTTAAAATCTGAAGACCCCAGTTACAGCCATGATACCATTTGCCAATGTGCTGAATCCAATGTAGTTTTTAGGTTTCTGACCACTCAATTTTATCTCTAGACTCCAATGTAATCACAGGGTCCAAAATAGGCCCCTCAAGTTCCTGATTGAAGCTCCTAATACTCCTAGCCTCAAACAAAATAGTATTAACTTCAGAATATTCCTCCTTAAAATAATATTAATCCAAAAGAGTAACCAAAACATAACAAACCTATCAGCCAAATCCTGCCACGGATGTGCTGTGAGGCATACGATGGGGAGACAGAGTTTAATTTTCATTTTCATTGAGTGCCTTTAGATGAGGCAAATACTCTCCAGAACCCCACAGCTTCTACATCCACAGACTGCTTTATACTAACCCATCCCATATTTCACAGTTCCTGTGTGCCCCAGAAGAGTCCATACAATACATTTAATGACTATCCCATGTGCCAATCTGCTAGTTACAAATGCTTTTAAGACTTCTGTCACTGGGACACCTAGGTGGCTCTGTGGCTGATCCTCTACCCTGGCTCAAGTCATGATCCCGGGGTCCTGAGATCAAGTCCCTCATCAGGCTCCCTCTTTACCTTTGCCATTAGGTAAAGGGAGCCTGCTTCTCCCTTTACCTATGTCTGTGTCTCTCATGAATAAATAAATAAAATCTTTTTTTAAAAAAAGATTTCTATCACTAAACATATTTCTGGGTGCCATATTATAGAAGCAATAAAAATATGAATTTGCATGAGTTTCATGTATATTTCTCATTTTCTTGTTCTTTACTTTCTATTGCCTGGACATAGCTTCTTCACACCTATCCACCTTTTGCACACAATTTCACATTTATGGGACACCTGGATGGCTTAGCGATTGAGCACCTGCCTTCGGCTCAGGTCCTGATCCTAGAATCAGGGATTGAGTCCTGCATCGGGCTCCTTGCAGGGAGCCTGCTTCTCCCTCTGCCTATGTCTCTGCCATTCTCAATCTGTGTCTCTCACGATTAAATAAATTAAATTAAAAAAAATTTTTTTCACTTTTACTACAATGACTTCCTCTAACCTTCTTACTTAGTCTGCCTGCCATGTTCTAATCATTTGCAAGTCACAGTTCAAACATTACTAACCTGTGGACTCTTTCCTGCTGCCCTATGGCAGCCCTGAATGCCTCCTTCACTATAACTTACTATAATGTACCTCCATGTCAGTGTTTTTCACTGTTTGTATTTAAATTCCTCAAGATTACAGACCTTATCTGTTTATATCTTTTTATAGCACCTAGCACAGTATCTGGCACATAGAAAATTCTCAATATTTGTTCCATGAATTAATGAATAAATTGAAGGATTTTAATTTAGTTGAACCAGAGTATTCCTGAGACTAAAGTGACACTTTCAAGATTCATATAGACACATAAGTCACATTTTCCTTAACAGTAGCATCTGCACCCTTGACCAGTCCAATGCCCTGATAACTTATATGAGACAAGTCAGATTTCATATTAAATGACTCTGTGTCATTCCCTCACCACTATTCAGAAAAGGTGCTGCTCGCAGGGACTGATGGTGGCATTATCCCTGAGTTTAAATGACAACATATTTTCTTAAAGTTGAAACATCCATTATTCTAGGTTTGCTATGGCTGTCTAAACATTTACATTCAATTGCTGGTGTGTGCTCACTCATTTCCTATTGCACTGTATGCATAGAAGGAAAAGAGCATTACTTTTTCAAAATCTTTCTCCTTTTAGGAGGGGTGAAGTTTGTCTCTGTCACAGATACAAGATAGCATAAAATCAAAATGAGACTTCTCCGGTTTCTATTCTCTGAGTCAAATAGCATTTCTACAGTATTGTATCCTAGAGAACTCAATCTCAAACTTTCTACCAAAAAAAAGTGTTTTGTGGTTTTTTTTTTTTTTCCAGAATAGTAATTGGCTCAATGTTTGGTGGCCTGACCCAAATGGAACCCTGGTAGAGGAAAGTTGAGTTGAATGAGTTTTTAGCCTCCAATGTTTGGAATCATGGTCTGTAGACCAATAGCAGTGGTATCTGCTGGGACCACACAAAAAATGTAGAACTTATGGTCTGAGGCCAGAACTCTTCAATCAGATCTGTGCTTTAACAAGTTCCTCAGATTCAAATGCACGTTAAGTTTTTGGAAATGCTGCCCTGGAATCTCCATGCTAACATACAAGTTGTCTCCTCAAACTTCTGAGCTGTGTCCATGAACTCCAAATGTGAGTAGGTGCCATTTTTTTTCCAACTCAGATCATGAATCAAAATCGATTTTCATATGACAAGAGGTCCTGAGATGAGGAGGTTGTAGGCTTAGTCAATCAGGAAGCCCCATGAGCTTGACAAGGACCCAGGTTTCCTTCTACGTTTCCGCTCAGTCATACTTAGCATGGTCTCCTCAGGTTAGTTCCTTTATTATCTCAAGATGACAGCCACAGTTCCAAGCAACACATGCAGGAAGAAATATGTCAGCAGCAGAAAATATCTGCTTCTTCATGAACATCTGCTTTTGAGAATGAAGAAAACATTTCTCCAGAAACCCCCTCCACAGACTTCCTTTTGTATGGCATTGACCAGAATGATGTCACATGACCTTGCCTGGACCAGTCTTTGACAAGGACACAGATCCTCTTTGATTGACTTAGACCAACCATTTTCCATTCCTTGTGGCTGATTCTAACACTTGCTTTCATGTAAAGAGCAGAAACTTGTGCAAGATAGTGTTTGGTTAACAAGGGAGAGGGGAGGCAAGAGATGGAGAGTAATCTGATATGGAAGTACTAGCAGAACTGCTAATAGAAAAAAAAAAACGATAATCCCAAACATAAGTCACATAAACAAAAGAAAATTTGTCTTTTTATCTAAAAGGACACTACTTACAAAAAGCACACATAGGAATCAAAACAGATCTCAGTCCCCAGATAATTACCAGAGTCTCTCCGAGACTCCCTCTTATCTTCCCTCTCCCCATCAAAGTCTGACCTCCATCCTCTATGTGGAATGCACTCAAGAGACAGACTCGGGGACTGGTGCTCTGCTGGGATGCAGCCACATGGATGTCTAGGCATAACTCAGCACCCTTTGCAAGTTTTTTAGATCAGACTATAATTCCTTTTCCTATCACTAAACATGAAAAAGTTATGGGCTAAGTGCCCACAGCAAAATAAGTCTGTAATTGATCTCTACCATAGCAACATTGGTATCTTCAATGGACATAGTAGATAATAGGGAAGGAAGATTAGATAGATGATAGATAGATAGATAGATAGATAGATAGATAGATAGATAGATGATAGATAGATAGATAGATAGATAGATAGATAGATAGATAGATGAATCAACCAAAGAGCAAGTTAGTCAAGGACAGTGCTACTCAAATATTAGTATGCTTAATTACCATCTGCTTCAGAGGTCTGGGCAACAAAGAAAAATCCTAATGTTTAGTAAGCATCCCAGCTAATGCCTGAGGGGTACTTATCTGAGGAAGAAAGATTCCTTTTCTTTATCATTTGATGCAGGGTTGCCCCAATATCTTTTTGGATTAAACAACAAAGATCATTTCCCTGTTATAATATGCCATTCTTACTGGGGCAAGTTGTACATTCCAGTCAAAGCATTTAGACAAGAAATGCAGAGGTAGGGGTGTGTGTGTGTGTGTGTCAGTGTTAAGCCTTTGAGAAGGGTTTTGTCAACCATCACAGTAGTGTAATGTAGTGAAAAGAACACTGGGTTCTATCTGTCTCATAGAACTGTATATATTCAGATTACTATAATGTATTCATATATGAAAGAAACTTGTAAACTGGATAACATGTTAAAAATATTCTTCCCTGATGCTGATTTATCAAATTATTTTCCCATGATATTGAAGCATTTTTAAATTTTATATCTTTGCTGCATGCAACATCTTCTGGGACTTGATAATTTTACAAGGGCTGTCCCTTCCACTCTGTGGCCTCACACAGGGTCTTACCTTCTTTCACTCACTGATGGGCTTCAAGATAACAACATTTGTGATATGAACTGGCAACATCTTCTCTGGAGTCTTTGGTGTGCACTTTGCAAACCCTGAAAATGCAAAAGGAATGCACATTTAACCACTGTAACCAAGGAAACACTGAAAACAAGAACTAATTCCATTTCTGCCTTATTAATCTTATACACACACACACACACACACACACACACAAAATACTGCCAGCAGTACTATTTTAGAAGTTTAAAGAAGACTTTCAACTGAGAGATGAACAAAATCACTTCCAGAAGGGATGAAAGATTGAGGCATCAGAAACAATAATGGAAGAGGCAGCAACTTTTTACTGAATCAAAAATTGATCACGATGTGAAATATATATATCACTTGCTCCTGCTTACAAACAATTGTTCTATTCTCTTTTTCAACACTTAACTATCTTCCCATACTAACACATTTAGTAAAATTGCGTTTTTTTCTTATTTGTGATTTGCACTACTGATTCCAACTGAGATAGAAATAAATGGAATATGTATACCAGGATCTCCCCAGCGTCCTGTACCAGCTCGTGTGGTTCTGCCAAGGAATGCAATTATAATTCTAAATAAATATGCTATATGCTCACTTACAAGGAAACTGAACTCAGAAAAGATTTGTGCCCTTTCATTTAAATGTACACAGCAGCTGGCTCCCAAATGAGTCTAAAACAAATGTCCCCTGCCCTGTTTTCTAAAGAAATAATAATAGTACCAGGAGCTATCAAGTAAAAACTCTTTCTCAGGTATAGAGTAACTTGAAGGGGTTACAATGTCCAAGGGCCACATACTTGTTGTTGCCCAAAGGCACAAGGTAGGTGCAATAAGCCAATAAAAAGTACCTGTCCAAGGTGGATACAAAAGGATTTATTTACTAGATGATATTATAATAACATTCATAAATCCTTGCATGGTCCAAATCCTCATTTTCTAGGCACAGAAAGCTCAAGGGCTCACTTTCATGATCTGGGTTCTTATAGGTTGAATAATGGTCCCCAAGGCACCAGATCCTAATCCTTGGAACCTATAAATGTCACATTATAAGGAAAAAGGATATTTGCAGATGTGATTAAGCCAAGGATCTCAATGTGGAGCGATGATCCTGGATTATCCAGGTGGCTCCAGATGCCATCGCAAGTGTCCTTCTAAAGGGAAGGGAAAAGGAGATTGGGCATGGAGAAGAGAGGCAATGTGAAGGCAGGCAGTGTTCAGAGTGATACAGGTACAAGCAGGTATCACCTTTGATACAGAAGTTTTGGCAGCCACCAAAAGCTGGAAGAGACAAAGAACAGATTCTTTCCTAGAGCCTCCAAAGGGAGCATGGCCCTGTGGACACCTTGATCTTAACCTGATAAAACTGAGATTGCACTTCTGGCCTCTAAGACCATGAGAAAGTGAACTTCTGTTTCTGAAACCACCCAGTTTGTGGTAATTTGTTACATAAGCCACAGGAAATTAATACAGGGAGTCAAGCCCTCCTTCTTTCTCTATTCCTCCTCAAGCCCCCTGAGGACAGCCACAGTGGCATCCCTGTCACTGTCATACAACCCATGTCTCCATCACCATGCCTTCCTGACTAGCACACTCTGCCCACCCTATTTCTCAAAAATAAACCATATGCAGACTTCAAGGAATAATTCAAGTCATGCTCTCCACATCTTGGGCTGGAATTTCAATGTCTAAATAAAGGTTTTGTTTTTAATTTTCCTCAATGCTATTTTTATGTAAATTGACTTCTCATTACAGGTATAATAAATCTACTGCTCCAGCAGCCCGTAGGGAAATTTCTGGTTGATGTGGTTCAGTTCAACCAGGGCCAGGAGAAGACTGTCCTTTTGGATACCCATCCTCACAAATTGACCAATGCCTTCATCTTCAACATCCTGCAGCCTTGCGAGGCTCTGAGTTATTGGACAGTGACCCCCAAGGATGAGTTTTCAGAGGTCCACACTCTGGGATGGCTTGGTGCCAAATCACATCCACCCCTCTTCCTGCTGTTATGATACTTTCCCATCCACTGTGAAGACTGTCCACTCCTTCCTCTTAGTTTCGAGAGACACTTTCAGAGCCTTCTTCCATCTTCTTCCAGCACCAGTCATCATCTAGAGTCAGAGAGCAAACACATGTCTCACACAGAGGCCAGGAACGTATTTTTATCCTATGTCTTGATTTTTTCATTCTTTTTTTCAAATCAGTCTTTCGTTGTATAAGCAAACCATATATACCATAAGAAAGAAGTTTAAACAGAAGCATAAGCTATGTAATGCAAAATTTTCCATTTCATCTCCCAATACCTCCTCCCTCTCTGAGTTAACAGTATCTCTTAAATACTTTCAAATACTTTAACTATATTATCATATATATAATCTATATATCTTGAACGGTTCTTCTTTTATAGTTTCTCTTTTGTTATGAAATAGGATATTGAGGAATATGAGAAAATATATATGTACAGCTTAAAGAATACTCATTTTTTAAACTCACCAACCAGATTAAGAAACCATTGAGTATAACAGAAGCTCTCAGATGTCCCTCCCAAGTTGCGTTTTACTTCTAGTCTCTAAAAGTGTGTTGATTTTTAGGTAAATCATCCCTTTGTTTGTTGTCAGATTTGCTCACAATTATGCTGGCTCTCTCCTTCTGGCCACACTGTAGGACTGTACTTGCCCACACATTAGAAGTTTGGTTTGGCCATATCACTTTTTTGGCAAATAAAATGTGGTCAGAAGGGACTGGGTAGAAGCTTTGAAAGTCAGTGTGTGCTTTGCCACCTTCTCATTTTCTGTCTGCCTCAGGCGATGGTTCATATGGTGGCTGTTCCATCAGTGTGGATCCTAAAATGAAGATAATAATGTGAAAGCAGAGTGGTAAAACTTATTTCCAGCCACAGAAGTTTTGAGGTTGTTGGTGGCTGCAGGAGAATAAAGGATACACTGATTGATACAACCCTTGGTTTCTCAATAGAGCTTCATCGCCGGTAAGTACACCTGCAGTAAAATATAGTTCCATTTGCTTGCCCATTATCTTTACATAAAAGCAAGTGTGGTGAATGCTCTGCTGTGACTTTTCAATATTATATTTTGAAATTCAATCATGTTATATGTAATATTCATAACTACATGGCATTCCATTGCGTAAATGTACCATGATTTATCCATTTCACCATTGATGGACATTTACATAATCTCCCTTTGGGAACATTCATTGACATGTGTCTCTTCAAGAAGTATGAGTTTCTCTAGAAGCATATTTAGGCACAGAATTTTACCTGAATTCCAAGACAGCTCAATAGCTCACTTTTACCCACCTCTAGCAATACATACAGGAAGTAATTTAAGGCCAGGATATTTGACCTACGTGTTGTTCTAGTTTAAAATTTCTTTTGCCTGGGGCAGTCCCACATCAGTCAGTAGAGTTAGTGGCAAACTGAACACCACGGTGAAGAGGTGGCATCTCTGTACCCATCAACACTATTTCACAAACAGTGTTTCTCTTAAATCACTTTTAAATTTTTCAAAAGAAGAAGTAAGTCCCTTTAAAACATTTATGCTTTTTATAACTCTCTATTAATATGATCTGAGGGCATTTACTTTTCTCTAGACAAGTATATTAAAATTACCTTAAGAAAGCAACTATTTACTTAACAATGATTATGAATACAGAATATGCTGGGCATTGTGAACGATGGCAAGTGACACAAAGCAGAGTCCTGGTTCTCATGAAGCAGCCATCTGCCTCACTGAAAAAAATATTTAAGCCCTGGATGCCTGGGTAGCTCTGCGGTTGAGCATCTGCCTTTGGCTCAGGGAGTGACCTGCAATTGAGTCCCACATCAGGCTCCCTGCATGGAGTGTGCCTCTCCCTCTGCCTATGTCTCTGCCTCTCTCTCTCTCTGCCTGTGTCTCTCATGAATAAATAAATAAAACTTAAAAAGAAAAGAAAAGAAACTATTTAAGCCCTTCCATCCATTCAAAACAACATGAAATGTTATAATCCACTTTCCTCCTCCCCAATCCCGATGCCTGACAGCTTTATCTATTTAGGACCCAGCCAAGAAGCAAACTCCTTATAAAATAGATGCCACAAAATGCATGCCCTACCTGGAGGAGATTCCCTTGGTCCTTACTCATAACCTGGTAATGCTTCTGAAATGCCCATAAGCATATTAAGTTAGTCATCTGGTTTGCAAACCTACCACAAGTCAGGACTCACAAGTAAAGAGAGGCAAATAGGGTAGCAAGGACGAGTGACAGCAGACTGGTGACAGCAAGGGGGAAGGCCAAAGAGCAGAAAAAGCAGATAAGCACACTGACATCTTAAACGATGTACACAAGGACAAATTGGCCTTCATGAATCAATAGGTCCTGGGGCATTTCATCAGAGCTCAAGAACAGCTGTGCTTATTAACAGCCTTGGAGCATGGAGATAAAGTAAACTCAGTCTATTCTAGGTAAGGAGGAAAGTGAATGTGTAATGAATTTTTAAGGACTTTTAGCTAAAGGGTTACACTTTTAAGAAGCTTTGATGCTTAAATCAACAATATTTTTTCTAGGTCAAAAACTCAAGTACCTCATAACTAACATTTCTTAAGCTCTGTCATATGCCATGAGCTATGTACCTATTCCTCCTCCTCAGAGGGAGAGAGCATTATCTTCACTAAATTGAGATTCAAAGAGGTTAAGAACTTTTCTCAGAGTCACGCATTTGATACCTGATTGATCCAAGATACAAACTCTTCTCTTTCTGACTCCAAAATCCATGTTGTGTCATCATACCTCGGGACTTTATTTATCCAAGAGTCACCTTTCTGAGGGCTATTCAAATGATGAAGATTTTCTATATATATATTTCATAAAGTTAACAGCAAAGGGTCTAAGTATGTAACCCAGCGTTTTCAGCATGCTTCATCTACATATTTGCCTCAGGGAATAATTAGCTATCCAGCTTACTACCATGTTTAATTTGTACCTACCATATGCCCTGGTGCCCTGTGGAGGGACATATGAAGAATTGTGTCAACTGACTGCTGAGTTTTCCGGATTCCTGAGTTCAGACACCAGAACTTCTGTAAGTCGGCCTTGTGGTGAATGAGGGAGGGTGTCCTGTTTCATCTTAACACAGAAAGGGGGGCCATAGCACATGAACATATTTACTTGTCAGATTAAAAGACTTCAGAGTTTTGTTCTAGAAAAGCAGTTTACATAAAAAGCTGGGGTAGAAAGAAATCTCTTGGGTACACTCAGCAGTATCCTCTTGAGAGGGAGCAGCATCAGATCCTTGGAAGCCACAATTCACCCAGGCATATATTTCTGAAGAACAGGGCCAAAACTAAGGGGGAGGGAAAAACTCAGCCATAAAATAAATAATATTTTAATGCAGTACTTAAAAAAATAAAAAGTGGTGAAAATAAGTTCCTGATGAAATATCATAATAATCACAGGATTAGTGTTACTAATTTTTTTTCCTTTTGCTTCAGGATCCAATATGGTTTTGGACGAGACCAATGGACAGTTAACATAAATATTAAAAAAAAAAAAGGAGGGTGAATGCATGGCTGTAGAAAGATGGTGATTTGGGAGATTATTTTTAAATTACAAGTTTCACTAGATGGAAGAAACAATAATTACCTTCCTGGAATCTTGTTAAGCCTGGGAGGGAATTGCAGCATGAGATAATAACTCAGTTGTAGCTCTGCTCCGAATATCTCCAGTGAGGCCACAGCCAAGGAAAGTAGCCTAAAAGAGCTATTAGAGGCACCTAGCTGGCTCAGTCAGTTGGATGTCCAATTCTTGATTTCACTTCAGGCCATTATCTCAGAGTGTGATCTCGGGGTCTTGGGATTGAGCCCCACATCAGACTCCATGCTCAGCAAAGAATCTGCCTGGGATTCTCTCCTTTCCCTTTGCCCTTCTCCCCCTCCTCTGCTCACTCTCTCTCTCTCTCTCTAAATAAATAAATCCTTTTGTTTGATATTGTAAAAAAAAGTTTTTGTCAAGATTCTTGACAAAAGGTGACTTAAAAAAACTCATTTTAGTAATATTATCTAGAAATGTATCATCCTTGATTAAAACTAAATATTCATAAATGTTGAGGTCACAGTGGGCATTCAATAGAACTTCCACTTAAATGTTTTTATCTAACAATTATATTTACAATTTTAGTTATGAAGTTACACTTACTTGAATTAGTTAAGAACCTTAAATCGTATTGGTTAATAATAAATCCTTTAAAAAAAAAAAAGTACTATTAGATTGCAGAGCCCACTGTTGTTAGGCAAGGCCATGTGACTTACTTTGGCCAGTCGAGCATGAGCATAAGTGAAAGTGTGGCAGTACAAGCATAGGCCTTAGAAGACATCACGTGTTTCTACTCACTTTCCTAGCAATTCTGTCTTTGCCGTGAAGAATGCATGCTCTGAATAACCCTCAGGTCTCCAAAGAATAAGAGTCACATGAACCCAAGACAAACTAAACCTGTGGTCTGAAGCCAACCACAATCATGAGGGCTGCCTAGTCACCCTCAGAGATGCATGCGTGAGTAGACAATGCTTATTGTAGTGAGATTTTTGTGGATGTCTATTACACAGCAGTAGCTGACTAATCCATTGTTAATAAGCCCAAACATTCAGTAGCTTCTTAAGCCTTTGCATAGATCAATGATTCTCAACCCTGAGAGCACAATATAATTGCCTGGACAGCTTTTACAACTATGGCTGCCTAGGACCCCACCTCAGACCAATTGTTTCGTAATGTCTAAAAGTTTAATGGGCATAAAGCATTTTTAAAGCTCCCCCGGTGATTTCAAATGTGCAGCCAGGGTCAATAACATTGACTGATATAGGGCAGCCCCGGTGGCACAGCGGTTTGGTGCCGCCTGCAGCCTGGGGTGTGATCCTGGAGACCCGGGATGGAGTCCCACATCGGGCTCCCTGCATGGAGCCTGCTTCTCCCTCTACCTGTGTCTCTGCCTCTCTCTCTGTGTGTCTATGAATAAATAAATAAAATCTTTAAAAAAAAAAAACATTGACTGATATATTGATACAAAAATCTGATCACCAGTACAAAGAAGTATATCTATATCTCTATGTGCTCTGGCTGGGCCATTCTTCTCCCCTATTGGGGAGGACTGATAAAAAGCAGGACTGGCAGGAGTTAAATAGTATCTAGGATGGCCGTGAGGTGATGTTACTAATATGCCTGGTAAAGTATTAGAGCCAGATGGTTATATTAGAATTTATGTGCTATGAAAATATTGCAGGCATATCAAGTACAAACAGATTCATCAATAGAACAGAAAGAGAATGGAAGTTCAAAGGTGGAGCCAAACCAAGGGGGAAAGAGGGCTGATGAATCAAAGGAAGTAAGACTAGAAGTAGAAAAGCAAAATCTGGTTACAAGTTTGCTATGGATTCCAACAGCATTGGATTCATCTAGGAAATGCAGGATCCCAGGCCCATTGCCGAACTCTTTAATCAGAATCTGAATCTTAATGAGATCCTCAAGCAATCTGTATGTATACTCAGATTAGGGATATACTAATCTGCAGGGATCCAGGAAACGAAGTACATTTATCTCCGGATGATTTTATATTCTTCCACAGTGCAATTGTGTGACCAGCCCAGGTATACTTAAAGGGAATGAAATGGGACATTAAATGCAGCTGTGCATACACCAAATAATCCAACAATTATTCTAATTATTTAAATTTCACATTTCAAAAAATGAAAGACACTAGAGATTCTGATTTAGTTTCAGGTGAGGCACCAGCATAGGTATTTTTTAATAGCTATTGAGACAATTCTAATGTGCAACCAATGTTGAGAATCACCATTCTTTGCCTCTTAAAACTGAAATTTGATTTGCTAAAAGATTGTCTTTATTGATGATGATTCTGAAGTAGTGTTGTTATATATGCTTTTTTTTTTTTAAGATTTCATTTGTTTACTTATGAGAGACACAGAGAGAGAAGGAGAGACATAGGCAGAAGAAGAAACAGGCTCCTTGAGAGGAGCCCAATGCAGGACTTTATCCCAAGACCCCAGGATCACGACCTGAGCTGAAGGCAGATGCTCAATCACTGACCCACTCAGGTACCCCAATATATATGCTTTTAAAAGCTGAGTACAGGGATCCCTGGGTGGCGCAGTGGTTTGGCGCCTGCCTTTGGCCCAGGGCCCGATCCTGGAGACCCGGATCGAATCCCACATCGGGCTCCCGGTGCATGGAGCCTGCTTCTCCCTCTGCCTATGTCTCTGCGCCTCTCTCTCTCTCTCTGTGACTATCATAAATAAATAAATTAATTAAAAAAATAAAAATAAAAATAAAAGCTGAGTACAAATCCTGGTTCAAACCCTTGCTAGCTGTGTGACTTTGAGCAAGTCACTTAATCTATATGCCTCAATGTCCTCATCCCCGAAGTGGGGATAATAATGGGAACTACTTCACAGCCTTGTCATGGGAAGTAAATGAGATATGTGCATAAAGTACTAAGTACTTAAGAAAAACATCTATCTATCTGCTCAACATCACTCATCATCAAGAAAATATAAATCAAAACCAAGATGAGATACCACTCACATCTGTCAGAATGGCGAAAATTCACAAGAAACAACAGGTGTTGGTGAGGATGTGGAGAAAGAGGAACCCTCTCCCTATTGGTGGGAATGCAAACTGGTACATCCACTCTGCACAACAGTTTGGAGGTTCCTCAAAAAGTTAAAAATAAAATATAAATAAATAAAATAAATAAAAATAAAAATAAAATGAAATAAAAGTTAAAAATAGAACTATCCTACAATCCAGCAAGTGCTAGTAAATACTAGGTATTTACCCAAAGGATCACATATGATATATATATGTGTATATATATATATATATATATATATATATATATATACACACATCAGGCTGCATGTAGGACAATGCTGCTAAGAAACAAAACAAAATGTCATCCCTTCTAATAATATTATACTAATTTATATATTATATATAAATTATATATAATTATATATATTAATATGTATTATTTCTATATATTTATTTATATTATAATTATATAATTTATATATATTATATATAAGTTATTATATATTATATATATATATCACATCTTCTTTATCCATTCATCAGTCAATGGACCTTTGGCTATTATTGATAATGTTACTTGGACTACCTCAGCCATCAAAAAGAACGAAATTTTGCAATTTGCCATGACATGGATGGAGCTAAAGTATATTATGCTAAGTGAAATAAATCAGAGAAAGACAAATACTGTATGATTTCACTCAAATGGAATTTAAGAAACAAAACAGATGAATATATGGGAGGGTGGAGGAAGGAAAGAGGAAAATAAACCATAATAGACTCTTAACAATCAAGAACAAACTGAGGGAGCAGCCCTGACGGCCTAGCAGTTTGGCGCCACCTTTGGCCAGGGGTATGATCCTGGGGTCCCGGGATCGAGTCCCACGTCGGGCTCCCTGCTTGGAGCCTGCTTCTCCCTCTGCCTGTGTCTCTCTCTTTCTCTCTCTGTGTCTGTCATAAATAAATAAATAAATAAATAAATAAATAAATAAATAAATAAATAAATAAATAAATAAATAAAAATCTTAAAAAAAAAGAATAAACTGAGGGTTGATGGAAAAAGGTGGATGGGAAATGGGCTAGATGAGTGATGGGTATTAAGGAAGACACTTGTGATGAGCACACAGTTTTGTATGTAAGTGGTAAATTACTGAATTCTACTCCTGAAAGCAATATATATTGCACTGTATGTTAACTAAAATTTAAATAAAAATAAAATAATCTGTCACAATGTTGGCACTCAGTAAATGTAAGCAAAAATGAATGTAGATAAGGCAATTCTGGGA
Organism: Nyctereutes procyonoides; assembly: GCF_905146905.1. Taxonomy (NCBI): domain Eukaryota; kingdom Metazoa; phylum Chordata; class Mammalia; order Carnivora; family Canidae; genus Nyctereutes; species Nyctereutes procyonoides. The sequence continues at coordinate 5,052,269 of NW_026575155.1, forward strand.
TCAGAGAAATTTTACGTGTGTATGAACCAAGTGCCCTGGGCTGAATATTTGCTCCTCCCCACCTCCAGATTTCGTATGTTGAAGCCTTACCCCTCAGTATGATGGTATTGGACAAAGGTGGGGCTTTGAAGAGATAATTAGATCTAGGTGAGGTCTTGAGGGTGAGATTAGTGCCCTTTGAAGCAGAGGAAGACGGAGAGTTCTCTCTGTTCACAGGTGTGTACTGAGGAAAGGACCCATGAGCACACATTGAGAAGGTCTGTTAAACAGGGAAATAGTTCTCATCTGACACATCTGTGGGCACCTCACTTCCACCCTCTAGAAATGTGAGAAATAAATGTCTGTTGTTTAAGCTACCCAGCCTATGATACCTGTTATAGCAGCCTGAGCTAAGACATAAAGTGAAGTTCAATTACAGGCAGTCCAAGAGGATTATACCAGAGGGTTTCTAAATTGGGTTGGCAAGAATTGAGACCCACCATTCTGGATAAGATCTAAATAATCTCTTTTCATGGTGAGAGATTTTTCCTGAAGTCTTATTCAGTTCCTTATGATTGATCTGCTATTTTAAAGTGGATGAGCCAACTGCCCTCGCTGAAAAGAAATCCCTTCTAAAAGGGAAGGAAATGGGTCTGGTATCGGGGGTCTCAGGTCCTACCCCAGATCTCCCGCCCGCTTGCTTTAGAGTCCTTCCAGACATTGCTTAACCTCTAAACTCTAGCTTCTCTGAACCTTCCTTCGATTGTCCATCTATCAAAAGGAGATAATGGCAAATATGATATAGATATAATTAAATAAGATGGTATAAGAGGAAAACATCCGGAAAGTACCATGTGAATGTCAATTGGTATTATTAGTGCAGAAGCCCTTTCCAAAATACCTCAAGCACAGTACTGGATCTTCTTAAGGTTTTGAAATGTTCCTAAAGAAACTTTATATCTTGTGTCCAGCTCAATCTCTCTCCCTATAGTTTCTAAACTCCTGTTACACAACTGGTCAGACTTTAAAAGAACAAGTTTGAAGGGGATGTAATCATTTTCAGTGAAGTCTTGGTTAATTATCTAATACAGAAGTAAATAAATAAGGACTTAAAATTTAAATAATCGATCCATCTTAACCTTGACCAGAGACATGCATGCATTTTTCTTTCCAGCCATGTCCCACAGGTTACCAGTCAGCATCTTGACTCAGGGTTACCCTGTGTGGCTATGCAGGCTGAGCACTGCACACACGAGAGGATGACATCACACAGATTGACATCCTCTAGAGCAACGCACAGCAGAACAACCCAGCCCTACCTGCTAGCCTGACTTGGCTAAATACTTTGTTCCCTCACACAGGGAGCTATCTTCTATGAAAATGCCCATCGATAAATGGTCTTCACCTTCCAGGTTTGCTGCTAATTGAATTTTGGAAGTGTTGTTAATCCCAGCCTTCATGTCTCCTATAATCATTGCCAGCTGTTAGATGCTTAGCGGTGCTGGTTTCATAGGCTTGCTGCCTGTATAGTGGCCCCAAGCCCCGCACTTGGTTTAATACTCTACTCCCCCATCTAGAAATTCTTAGTTACTTTTTAAAGAAGGGGCCCCTATGTTCATTTTGCGCTGGGTCCTACAAATTATGTAGTCAGTCCCAATGCTTAGAGTAAATAAAATTCAAAAGCTCATCAAATGGCATCCAGATCTTGGAGGCTTATAAACAGATTGCTAGCAGGGATTGATATATATTAAGACAGCGACCTACAAATATCTCCACTTCAGAATCTTTGGGGATATTGTAAACTGTGCAGGTTCCTGGGCCCCACAAGCTGGAGATTCTGATTCAGTAGATCTGGGTCTCAGGGGTATTCTCAACCTGAGAATTCCCTTAGTGTCACAAGTCATTCTAATATGCAGCCGGGTCAAAAAATTATTGCTCTGGATACGCCAAGGTGGTCTTACCAAAAAGCAGAATCAGGAGTCAATCTGAAAGCTCATAAGCTCTCCTTAGAATATTCACTCAGGTAAGGGCAACTACCTACTCTGAGCCTCCATCAAAATTGCTTTTCCAGAAGCCTAAGAAAAGGACTTTTAACCTCAAACATGAGAGAAATGGCTTTTCAAAGTCAGAGGTCTTTTAATTACATGATACTAAAACTTAAAATTACAAAGTCGGAGAGTTTTTCCTTTTTTTCCCCCTGGTCCTCTCACTAGAGAATTTTTGATGACTGGAGACTGTGTCCCAAAACACCTCCAAAGGATTACAACTTCAAAAGAGAGAAAGTGTAAAGGGAAAGTGAGGGGAGACGTGTTGGTGCACGGATGCTACTCTGGAAAGTTCCACAGGTGTAAGAATGTTCCAGGTGGGCATCTCAAGCAGTAATTCAGCACAGGATCAGATTGTGAGATGCAATAAGCTCTCCCTAGCCGGGTTTCCGATGATGACCTGGCTCTCACATGACTGTCATTCTTGCTAGATGGTTCCCAGCTCCCCCAAGATGGCGGCTGGCTCTCCTCAATGAATTCATCAAAAGTTCCTCTTCTGCTGCTCCCAGGACTGAGAGACCTCCTCACAGAAGACCAGAGCTCTGCATGGTCACAGTATATCATATGTGTTCTGTTCTCAAGTCTCTTTTTTTGTGTTTGTGGCAGTTTACTACGTGTTGTCTAGATAAATAAACTAGTAGGTAAGCCACTACTTTACTCTAAAGTTCCTTTTAGAGAGAATCATTGCCAGATTTTCCCCCACAGGGAGGAAAAAGGTTTTATATATTAGGAAACTTTTTGAAAGTCTTTCTGAATAGAAATTAAATGCATTTGGGGCACCTGGGTGGTGCAATAGGTTAAGTGTCAGACTCTTGATTTTGGCTCAGGTCATGATTTCAGGGACATGAGGTTAAGCCCCACATCAGTCTCCATGCTCAGTGAGGAGTCCACTTGGGACTCCTTTTCCCTCTGCCCTCCCCATCTGCACTAGTTCTCTCTCACCCAAATAAATAAATATTTTTTAAAAATTAAATGCACATATTCAAGCTCTGCTGATGTCAGGAGAATTGTGATAGAATGTCTATAAATCATTATAGTGGATTATTTAGAAGTAGGGGTAGAAGAACAGGAACAGAAACATCTCCCTAGCCAGTTTATATCCCTTCCCACACTGACAATCACCCACTTTAGAACAGCTAGGATCTCAAGTCTCCTTTCCCAGAGCCCTACAGAAGTCTTTTGGAACCCCTGTTTTTGAGAGGAGAACTTGTGAAAACTGACCCCAGGGGTCTCCTCCTGTCTCCTCCTGGTGTGATTTCCTTCCACTTTGCAGGGCATGACATAGCTTACATGGAGACTGGTCCAAGGTCAGAATGGATGCACAGTGGACTCCAAAGCTTTCATGCACAGACTTTCTGTACAGAGCCAAATCCCCTTCACCTGGGAATCCTCTGAAGCACCATGTTGCTATCTTAAGGGAACACTCCAGCTTTTAATTTAATGGTTGCCGAAAGCAACAATCTTAGAAGTGTGGTTGTCAAGTCTCCACAGAGACTTCTTCAAAGTTCAAAAGGACCCTGAGGAATTCTCTCAAAGTAATAAAAGGGACCACGCTGGGCTCACAAATCAGAGGGAAAAAAGAGATTGAAACTCCCCTCTGGGAGACTATAATCGAGGCTGCCTCCTACACACTTTGTTATCCATTAAAATAATTTAAATGTGAAGAAATAAAATATTAGTGAAAGAAAGTAAAATACATATTCCAATAGAATTTTTGAAAGCACTAAGCCCATGAAGAAACCACAGACATATCTGGAGAAGATTGGCTTTTTTGGAATCCAGGGGCCTGCAGATATGAGTGCAGAGTGAACAGGAGTAGGAAATGGGCTGAAAACTGGGGATTCCTAAATGGTCTTTACGCTGAACAGCACCTATTGGCACCCAAACCCTGCTCACCCAATTCTGCACAGGCTTGAGACATTGAACACGGAGGGAAATGTAATTTAGTCCCTGCAGAGGTCAGGAATAACTCCTCCTCACAGCCATGTAAACTCTAGCTAGTGGCTTTCACCTTTCCATGTCAACTTCCAGACACGCACAGAACATGATGTTTGCAGAACAATATAAGAGTTAAGGATTCAGGACAGCCCCGGTGGCCCAGCAGTTTAGGGCCACCTTCAGCCCAGAGTGTGATCCTGGAGACCCGGGATCGAGTCCCACATCAGGCTCCCTGCATGGAGCCTGCTTCTCCCTCTGCCTGTGTCTCTGCCTCTCTCTCCCTGTCATGAATAAATGAAATCTTAAAAAAAAAAAAAAAAAAAACTTAAAAAAAAAAAGAGTTAAGGATTCTGGCAATGATGTGAGCAAACCAGGGAATAAGCTGGAGAAAAGACTGGAGTGTTACAATATATAATATACAGAGAAGGGAGCTGTGATAAGATTTATGGAATGCAAAAATGAAGGACTGCACTATAATTTAAGGTTACATCGATGACCAATAGCAGTAAATAATACCCAAAAGCACTGAGATGAGAGAAACAAGGGGATCACATGGTGTGAGTGAGCTAAACCTTTATCATCACTGAGATAAATAAATCAATGAACTGCACCAAATTTTTTAATGAAGTAATTATTTTGAGTTTTGGACTTAAGAAATAGAAGTAAAGCAAAATTGATTAAAGGACTTTCTCTGAGGAATGGAACCCCTGCTTAGAGAGATGTAGGGGAGGGACTATTGCTTTTTATAAAATCTTTGGTACCATCTAATTGACTCCATGCATATGGATGAGGTGATAAGGTACATGAACTCTGGAGGCCTTACCATCTGTGTGATTTTAGGTAACTTCATCGAACATCTCCTGCCTCAGTGACCTCATTTATAAGGTGGATTGCTAATAATGCTTTTCCCATATTGCTGGAAGAATTAAATGGGATGATGTAATTAAAGCATTTAGCACGATGCCTGACCAAGGGTAACAAACATCTCAATAAAGATTGGCTACAATAATTATTATTTTCACTCGGTAACTTGCTTTTACTTACTTATTACATCATGCAAGACTCTACAAAATTAAAACACATGGATCCAAGTCACTCTTTAGTAGCCACTTTATAGTCCATAGCATAAACTGTCAGAGCTATTCAGCCTTTTGACTGTTAAGGATCAAACGTGCTCTTTCACAAAACATGGGTTTCTCTTCCTTAGCACTATTGGCATTTTTGGGTCATATCATGCTTTGTGGTGGGGGACTGTCTTGTGCATTACAGGTTGTTTAGCAGTATCCCTGGCCTCTGCTCACCAGATACACCATCACCCCCAAATTCCAGCAACTAAAAATGTCTACAGACATTGCCAAATGCCCCTTGCAGAGGAGGAAAGGAACAAAGTTGCTCCCAATTAAGAACCATGGATCCAGAGGCACCTGGGTGACTCAGTGGTTGAGCATCTGCCTTTGGCTCAGGTCGTGATCCCGGGGTCCTGGGATTGAGTTCCACATCAGGTTCCCAGCGGGGAGCCTGCTTCTCCCTCTGCTTATGTCTCTGCCTCTCTCCCTGTGTCTCTCATGAATAAATAAATTAAAAAAATCTTAGGGGGAAAAAAAGAACCAAAGATATAAACTAACATGGCTAAAATCCATCCTAAAAACTTCAGTGACTGCCCACCTAGAGTCAAATTTCTTCTCATGGGAAACCTTTGTTGCAGGCAAATATAAAATATTACAGTATCTTTAGGGTTTCACTCTTCTGAAATTCAGGGTCAGAGACACAGTTGTATTGTGTCTTTGGTCTACAATGCACTTTACAAGACTTTGGGAAAGAAATAAGGGATATTACTCAAGAAATAATGCTATCAGTCAAGCCAACCAATGGCAAAACTATTGAAGCAATGTTATTTATGCTCTTGGCTCTTGTAAACTCAATCATAATTTTATTAAATGGGGTTAAAACAGATACAATTTCTAAGTTAATAGGACCAGTTAATAGTTTGGCATAAATAAGCTTGTTCTTTCACAAAGTTTCTTCCCTAACCAAGCCCAAGAGCCTTGCGATTATGTGCCAAATGATCCAGAGGGACCCTGCAAGAGAAAACAAGCAACTCCACAGAGACCCAGAGCCATAACTAGAGGAGAGCAAAACATGAAATCTGTATCTAAATAACACCAGCTCAGAGTTTACCTTCATACAAGGAGTGCAGCAAGTAAATATGAGCAGAAACCCATGATTATATAGCATTTTAATTTAGAGTTCTGTTTAGCAAAACTATATCCATGTCTTTGGGGATGGCTTATTATAATAGTACTTTGCTGATGTGGTTTCAGAAAATCATATTAAATGAAAAATCCTGTAGAACAGATGTGTTCAGAAGTCCCTGTCCACATAGCAGTTGATCTGCTTAATGAAAACACTGCTATGGTTCAGAATTAGTGCTTTATACTGTTACAGTATTGTTATATTAGGGTCTCAGAGGAGTAAAGAAGGTTGGGGAGAAATGAGAGTGAGGAAATTGCCAGAACTAAGGGTCAGGGATAGAATATCTCCAAGGCAGTTACCTTAATATGGTACAGAGGAAGGGAGATTTAAAAAAGAAGTATTATTTAGAAAAAGAAAGAGATAGCAAAACTAAGACCTAGAAACGAAACGCCTGCTTTATTCAGATAAACTAAATCAAGTAAATAACACCACCTCTGTGCTCTGTTTAATGGGTTCCATTTAAATATAATTGGAATATAACGAAACTACTTGCAACTCCCTCAAATTCATTAAAACGAGACTTTACCAGTATTCACGAGCTATTGCTTACCCAAATCATCTTCATACCAGGGGAGTCCTAGGACCACTTAGCTTGTGCTCAAAAGTTGTAGACAAAATTTTATGTGGTTTCTCCACATCAGTTCAATTTGCAGTGACTATTCAATCAGCTTTAGAGTAATTGTTTTTGTTCTGTTTCCAAAGCAAGTAGGAACAACCCCATTTGAGGATCTGCTGCAAAGAAGCTGCCTCTACAACTATGGACTGAATTGTGCTCCCCTACCTAAAATATGTATGTTGAAGGCCTAACTCTCCAGTGTGATGGTATTAGGAGCTGGGGCCCTTAGGAAATAATTAGGTCACAAGAGTTGAATCCCATGACAGAATTAGTGCTCTATTAAAAAAAAAAAAAAGTACATTCTCTCTGTCTCTATTTCTCTCTCTCTCTCTCTCTCTCTCTCTCTCTCTCTCTCTCTCTCTCCCCATGATTCTCCCATGCAAGGGCAATAAGAATGAGAAGGCAGCTATCTACAAGCTAGAAAGCAAGCCCTAACCAGGAACAAAATGAACTTGCATCTTGATCTTGGACTTCACAGTATCCAGAACTATGAGAAATAAATGTCTGTTGTTTAAAACACCCAGTCTATGGTATTTTGTTATGACAATCTGAGCTGAAACATACAGGTGTGTGATCCATTTCCCTTTCTTCTCTGTGTGTGTTTGCATGTAACAGAAATCACTCAGTATGATCCTTGCCCCCAAAGAGCTGCACTTCTAAATAATGCACAGCCCAAATCCTATGTATACTCCACCCATCTTGAACCAGGGGAAGGCAAATTTTATCAATTAAATATAAGACAGTTTTGTTTAAAAAGCCAGTAATTTAATTTGAGATGATGGCAGATTAGGCTGATAAAAATAAAGATTAACCTTGGAAGAAAAACAATCTTGGCAGTTTTTCAGTTTTATTTTAATTCCAGTGTCATTGACATACAGTGTCATATTAATTTCAGGTGTACAGTATAGCGATCCGGCCATTCTAGACATTTCACAGCACTCAAGATAAGTGCCCTCCTTAATCCCTCCACCTATTTCACCCATCCCCTCTTCCTGCCTCCTCTCTGGTAACCATCAGTTTGTTCTCTATAGTTAAGAGTGTATCTCTTAGTTTGTCTCATTTTTTTCCCCTTTGTTCATTTGTTTTGTTTCTTAAATTCCACATATGAGTGAAATCATATGGTATTTGTCATTCTCTGACTGACTTATTTCACTTAGCATAATACTTTCTAGCTCCATCCATGTCATTACAAATGGCAAGATTTCATTTTTTATGGCTGAATAATATTCTGTGATATATATATATATATATATATATATATATATATATATATCACCTCATCTTTATCCATTCATCTATTGATGGAAACTTGGGCTGCTTCCATAATTTGGTTTCTATATATTGCAAATAATAATACAATAAACATGGCAGTTTTTAAAAACACCAAGCAGAAGGATAAAACATCAATTTATTCTTGAATGTTAGAATAGCATTCTTGAACCCTAGATTAAGAACCACCAAAAGGGCAGCCCTGGTGGTGCAGTGGTTTAGTGCCGCCTGCAGCCCAGGGTGTGACCCTGGAGACCCTGGATTGAGTCCCATGTCAGGCTCTCTGTGTGGAGCCTGCTTCTCCCTCTGCCTGAATCTCTGCCTCTCTGTGTGTGTGTGTCTCTATGAATAAATAAAATCTTTTAAAAAAAATTTAAAAAAAAAGAACCACCAAAAGTATTGAGATTTTTAGTAAATAGCATGCCTCCTCCCCCGAGAGGCCACCACACACATTTTTAACTTGAGTACTTGAGTTTTCTTCTAAAAAAGTTTAGAGCAAAACTAGAAAAATGCTTGTCATCAAAAGGAATGTAGAACAAATATTTTAATAAAATCTATCCCCTAAGACATTTCTGAGGTGACACCAACTCTCTAATTTCACAGATCTCCAAAACCATCTGCGATAGTGGTTGTATTATTAGCTGCCTTCCAGCTCTTGTTGAAAAATAAATAAATAGCAAATGCCTTATCTGAATTTGCTGATGCAAGCAGCAATATAGCTCCTTTGCATTTAAACCAAACGGTACAGCTCGATTTGTCTTTTTCCACTGACTTTATTAAAAGAGATTAATATATGTACAGTTCTTTCATAGTTTACAATGCACATCCATTATCTCATTCAACCTTTCCAGCAAGCTTGTGAGTTTTGTAATATTATCATCTCCATTTTTCAGAGAAGTAATTGGACACTAGGGAAGGAAAGGAATTTGCCAAATGTTAATCAACTCAAAAGTGGTGTAGCTGAAATTTAGCAGCACCAACAGGCTTCTACAGGGCACATCTTGTCTTCCCCGCATAAACGAAGAGTGCCCTTACCGAACGCACACAAGGGTGTACACACACACACATACACACACACACACACACACACACACACACACACACCTAAGACATAGCTTATTTCGGAGACTGATTATAATTGGCCATATATTTGAGAAAATTTTCACAGGCTTGGGGTCTTTGATGACCAATTTTCTCTTTATGGTTTATAGCCCTTATTTTGATTACTGAGTGAATTGCGACTTGATTGAAATTAAAACATTTTGCTGGTTAGGGGCCTGTATTCCCCTAGGAATTCCCCAAGGACAACCATTCCCACCAAGTCCCCAGTGGACCCCACCTCGACAGCACATTTTATTATTAATTCAAATATCAGACATAAACCCTTGAAGCCTTCCCTATCTTCAGTATCAATCAATTGACCAATTAATTTTCATTTCAAAAAAATTTTGGAAGCCTCCCTATGGTGACTGACTTATTTGCTAAAACTCTTAAGAATTTTTTTTATGCAATGATTTTTTAAAAATATGTATTAACTTGAAATAAAAGATCGCTCAGCAGTTTTCTCTCCCTCTGACTTCAAAGACCACCTCAAAGACAGGTTCCAGATGAAAACATCCTACTCAGTTGTCTGCCTCTTGCAGAGGAACACGTGGCAGGCTTTACCAGGTGTGTGACTAAAATAAGTGAGAAACTAACAGTACAGTTGACCCTTGAGCCACATATATTTGAACTAAGCAGATCCACTTACATGCGGATTTTTTTTTCAATAAATTCAGTATAGGACTGTCCATGTATTTTCTCTTCCTTATAATTTTCTTAATAACATTTTCTTTTCCCTAGCTTACTTTATGGTAAGAATAGAGTACATAATACATAAACACAAAATGTGAGTTAATTGACTGTTTATGTTATCAGTGAAGCTTCCCGTCAAGAGAGGACTACTAGTAGTTAAGCTCTTGAGAAGTCAAAAGTTATTCATGGAGTTTTGACGGTGCCAGGAGAGGTGGGTGGGTACCCATCACCCCCACATTGTTCAAGGGTCAACTGGAGATAAGTGCACCCAGGCTGGAATGAGACAGTTTGGGTTCCCATGTTCTATTTCTACTAACACTGAGAATTTGAGCAAATTATTTAAATGCTGTGCCTCAGTTTCCTTATTTGTAAAATGGGCATGGTAATAATAGTATTCATCTCATTGCCTTCTCATGAGAATTGAGTAAGTAGAGGTAAAGTATGTCAAAAAGTTCCAGGCACACAGGAAGTGCTATGCAAGTATGCAAGTATTGACTGTTGTTACTATTACAGTAATGTAAAAAATAAATAAATAAATAAAAATTAAAAAAATTCTTCCTCTTGATCCTGCAAGGACAAAAAATAATTTTTATAGCAGTTTCATGATAAAAACTCACTTTCATTTTTTCCCCCTTCCTGTTTCCAAATCAGGGCTCAGCAAAGTACAGCTCATGGGCCAAATCTATCCCACTACCTGTTTTTGTACAACCAGCAAGTTAAGAATGGCTTTTCCATTTCTAAATGGCTTAAGGGGAGGGAAAATCAAAAGAAGAATGCTATTCCATGACACATGGAAATTATATGAAATGCAAATTTCAATGTCCATAAGTAAAGTGTCACTTTAGGTGCCTAGCAGTGCCCGTTCATTTACATAGCATCTGTGGCCTCCTGAAGGACACGAGGCAGGGCTGACTAGCTGTGACAGAAATAATGGTCTTTAATATCTGGCCCTTAGAGAAAACGTTTGCCAGCCCCTAGTATAGATGACTGGTGGACTCAAAGTAATCCAGCGAACTGAGGGAGATCCAGAGTGATCCCAAAAGGGAAATTTTATACTCAGGAAAGGTAAAATTTACCTGCTTAGTATTATTCCTTCTGAGTTTAAGGAAAGATGCGGCAAAGATGTTCATTGAAACTATAGGTTCAATTTTTTTTTAAGATTTTATTTATTTATTTATTTGACAGAGAGCACAAGCTGGGGGTGGTAGCGGCAGGCAGAGGGAGAGGGAGAAGTAGGGAGAGGGAAAGGAAGAAGCAGACTCCCCGCTGAGCAGGGAGTCCAATGCAGGATTCTGTCCCAGGACCCTGAGATCGTGACCCGAGCCTAAGGCAGTGCTTAACCTACTGAACCACCCAGGTGCCCTCAATTTTAATTATAAACTAAATTTTGTAGATTCTGTGAGGTTTGATTATTCTTAATAATAAGAAATTATCTGAGCTCATATCATAGATGCTCAGTTTTTAATTATAAAAATTTTGTACAGGGGCACCTGAGTGACTCAGGCAGTTAAGCAGCCAACTCTTGGTTTTGGCTCAGGTCATGACCTCAGGGTTCTGGAACTAATCCCCTCACTGAGTGCCACACTCAGTAGGGAATCTGCTTCCCTACCCTCTACCTCTGCCCCTTCCCCTCCTCTCTCTCTCTCTCTCTCTCTCTCTGAGATAAATAAATAAATCTTTAATAAAAATTTTGTACAGTACCTGAAAATGTAGAGGCAACACCACTCCGATCACCCTGCACCACCAGCTCTAATGCTGGTTTTTTTTCTTGTTTTAATTCATTGCATGTTTATTCTTGTATTAAAAGTTCAAGTCTGAATCTGAAAAATTAAAGATGAAGCATGAAATAAGTTTACCTCACCTACACACTGTCTCATTTGTCTCCAGGCTTCTGCTCATTTCCCCAAGAACTTGTTCTTTCTTTTCTCAATAGTTATAATCCTGTACCGAGGCTTCCAGGTTATTTTTCACACTTTGATACTAAAATATTCACATTTAGACTTTTCCCATCATGATGTCCTCTCACCTTCCCACTTGTGCCTTCCCCGTCACCCATAAAATCTTGTCTTACGCTTTGCTGAGGCAAAGTTAAAAACAATAAAATAGAAAATTCTGTTCATGTATATAGTGTCTACTTGTTTAACTGTTTTCTTTTTTCATTATTTCGATGGAATTACTTTTTCTCTAAAAATTATTTTTCTGACAACTTTTTTGCAATGACGGCTCTGGGGATGCTATGGTGAGGCAGGAGCTACAATCCTGGGGTTCATTTGAAGGTGAAGGGAGAAAGGACCTCTATCCTCAATCCCCCTGCTCTCTCCACTGTGGCTGCTACGTCCACCCAGAATGGAGCAAAAGACAGGAGGGAAGGAAACACAGAAGAAACCACTGAACTGGCACCTCCATGCTTTAGTTTTGAATCTAGTTGGTGTTTAAGGTTGATTTTTTTTTAAAGATTTTATACATTCATTCATGAGAGATAGAGAGGCAGAGACACAGGCAGAAGAAGAAGCAGGCTCTGTGCAGGGAGCCTGATGTGGGACTCGATCCCGGGACCCCAGGATTATGCCCTGAGCAGAAGGCAGACGCTCAAGCACTGAGCCACCAGGCATCCTTAAAGCTGATTCTGTTGTGAGATGCTTTGTGAGTTCTTTGGACAACATCTCCAAGTTGAGGATTTCTCACCTGTAGTTGCTGTGGTGAGGGCAAATTTATTGTCTCACAGAAAGTTGAAGATTGCTCCTTCAGCACTGGCATCTGGGACCACACTTCTACCCCTTTCTGGTGATGGCTTCTTGCTTCTCCCAGAAGTACTCAGGGCAAGATCTAAAACAACTCCAATCTGGTACTCTCACATGTGGCCTTCACCTGGGCCCCAGGTGGCTGGAACCTCTGACCTGCCATCAGAGAGTGTGCATCACCTCCCACACACAGCCCTGTCCTTAGCTGCCAAAGGCCAGCTCAGCCAGCCTCTTGCACATGCAGGTTTTTTTGTAGGCATAGATGATAAACCAAGATTCTTAGTTCACACTCTGCAAATGAGCTCCTTAAAGCCCCCTCTTTTGCCTTGAAAAAGAAAAATCCCTTTAATGTTGGGAGGTAGAAAATAATAGGGATATAAAACATGGGCAAAATGTGAAATGCAAAGCCCAGCTTTTCCCAAGTAAATTCTTTCCGACTTCCTGGTTCTTCTCTCAGACTCCATGACCTCATTCATAGGCTGGGATAGGTGGCCAGTTAAAGGGCACAAAATGGGATTTTGCCTACCTTCTTTGCAAGTCCTGATGAGGAAGCCCAGTCTTTCACTATTGGACTATGGGAGAAGACAAGACTTATTACCTTGGAGTCTCAACCAAAAATGAGACAAGAAAGAGTCCTGATCAAAGGCATACGATTTGTCTCACACATTTAAATTTACCTAGTAATGTTTTTATTTGAGAATAGATGCAAAAAAATAAAAAACAAAACCAAAAAACATGTGGTTTTCTCATAATGCCTCTAGTTTATCAGTGTTTATAATCCTTAATCTTGGAAATAAATTGTATAATAACCCACTTAAGCATGTTTTTAAAACAAGCCAACAGAACAAACAGCTTTGAAGTATAGCTAAAATCTGGGACCATGATGAAATCTTAATCTCATTTTTCTTTTCAGTCTCTAGGCTTCTGGACTTTACTTTGATCCACCCTGCATAAAGCTATGGGCAAATGTATTACGATTTTGATCTTATAAAGTGTATGTAAATTCACACACCCTCGTATTTGCCTTGTAATAGAGACAGCAACCTATAAATGATGACATGGTGATGACTCAGCAGTTTGAAGCCCTGCCAACCACTACGTTGTCACCTCTTTATATGGAGCTTCATCCAAAATTCTCCCCTGGGAACCTTCCTTAATGATTGAGGGGCCACTAGACAAACAGGCATCCGCCTTCCCCAAATGCTGACAGACATCACCCAAGGAGAATCTCAAATAGGAGGAGAAAGGAAAATAAAGAGAAGAATTCTTTCAATGCAGAAATAAATATGGGGCATAATTCAGTACATTGGATACTAGAATGAACATAGAAGAGAGGTTGACAGGGGACATAAGAAGCAGGGTCACACTGTGTAGGTATCTGGTCCACCACCAATCATCTCTAAATGTAGGGATGAGGAAAAAAAGATTTCAAAAATGCTGAGATCATAGTGTTGAAAATGATTATATCTTCATTCTGTTGGTTTTCTTTGAGCACCAATTCTAACTAGATTCATCAGGGTACATACAAGGAACATTCTATAATGATTCCCTACTACACAAACAGACACATTGCTGGCCACCTGCCAAATCCAGGCTGCTGCCTGTTTTTGAACAACTTATGAGCCAAGAGTGACTTTGTTTTTAAATGGTTGAAAAGAACCATGACATGTGAAAGCTATGTGAAATTCAAGTTTCTATAAATGGTTTAATTGGCCACCAGCCATGCTCACTTGTTTATGTATTGTCTAGGGCTACTTTCACACTACAACAGCAGGGTGGAGTAATCTTGAAGGAGACCAAATGGTGCACAAAACCCAGAATATTTTTTCTGTCCCTTTACAGAGAAAGAAAACATCGCTCTATAATTAGTAAGAATGCCATGGACAAGGAGGTTGCATTGGTAGGAAGAGGTAGTCTGTGTCCCAATTCACTCCTTAAACCATAGTATCTAATTCACTCCTTAAACCAATGTCTCCAAATTGGCATTGGCATCTCTGCCTTCTACTCTAAATTAAGACACCCCCAGGGAATCTCTTTGAGTTTGCCAGAAAAATAAAATGGGGTAGGGAGAAGGGGTGGAAGAAAAAAAAATCAAGAAATTTGCCTTAGTCGTTTCTTACATACAAATGATTTAAAAAACTGAAACCCTGAATTTCTGGTAAGCAACATGACCTGTGCTTTATACTAACCAAATTAGTCAAAGTAGCTCTGAATTCCTCTCTCGTTTTATTCTCTTTAGGCCTCAGATTTTTGAAACCTTGCTGTTTCCTATTTATGAAAATAAATGAAAAGTGAGCCTCAGAATATTAGTTTTGAGATATCAGGGACTTTTGTATTAGAGACCTGAAAACTTTAAAAGGATATTACTTTTCTGTCTCCAAATGCCCACTTCTGAAGATTTGTCTGGAACATGTAAATGAACAAGGAGTTCATACTTATTGGTTGACTATCAACCCATAATTACCATGAGAATGTAAGCTTCTCAATGAAACTGTAAATTCCCTCAGTTAAATAAATACCTCCTCAAGGGTGGATGCACATTAGCTATTCAGCTAAGCTCAAAGAGCCTAGTACTTGGTTAAGCTGCAGTCATAAATACTGGGTGAATAAATGTTTTATTTATTCAGAGAGTTTATTTTTCATTTCCTATTGCAAGTTTGTATTAATTCACAACATAATTCCAGATATTTTCATATTTTTTAATATGGTTATATTCATTTAAATAAGGATTTGCAGCACTATGG
Organism: Nyctereutes procyonoides; assembly: GCF_905146905.1. Taxonomy (NCBI): domain Eukaryota; kingdom Metazoa; phylum Chordata; class Mammalia; order Carnivora; family Canidae; genus Nyctereutes; species Nyctereutes procyonoides. The sequence continues at coordinate 5,067,648 of NW_026575155.1, forward strand.
AATACAAAAGGAATTCTAAACATACGAATGAACTACAATAGACATACCACCTGTCCCTGAAGGCCAATCCAGAGATACTGTGCCACATGGACCAAAATAATATCCAGTCACTAAGTGAGAATCTGTCATGTGAAATAAGCACTGTGAAAACAGTTCCCAAAAAGGACAAGTATAATCCATTTGTAAATATGCATGAAGCAAACATCAAATTCCTAGAGAAACAACACAGACCATTTCCAACTTTTGAATCTGAATGAGCATTTAGGAGTAAGACAAACCAAAGAATACATCTCCAAATGGTGAAGATATTCTTTGGATAACCCTCCACTAGAAGTTATTAATTTCCCTCCTAAAATCAAGAAAAGCTGTAGAATTTTTCTCATCACAGCATGAATTCATAGACAATTGCAGCAGGGTGAGCTACAAGCGGCATTAGAGGAGCCTGTAGCATTAAGAATCTGGAGGAATTTTGTGCCATCAGCATCTGTGTACAATGTGCAGTTAGTCACTGAGAGCATCAAACATTAAAATAATAGAAACTCAGTAGCTAAAGGTCTTTCTACTTCAGAGACTTAACTTGGAACATATGTTAGCTGACGCAAAGTCTCACTCCCAAGTTCAAAGAAAACTTTCTCTTACTGTTACAGAGAGGTGCTGGGCCAGACAGATTCTACTAAGCTTGGTAATCAATATACTGGGCACAGAGCAAGGGTGCTGTTCAGGATTCTTGGCTCCATAATGGAAACTAACTCTGATTACTGAAAAGCATAAGGCAATTTGTATGAAGGATGTGGGATAGATCACAAGATTCAGATGAAGGCTAGTCAACCAGACATAGAAAGTGGGCAGAAAAGGGTGGCCAGTACCATAACCAAAATCATGACAATGGAAGACTCTTTGTAGGATCCTACCATGGCCCCATTTTATCAGCCCCACTGCTGGCCCTGGACAGGGAATGCTGCCACAGGCATCACTGCCACTAGACACTGGAAGCCACAGCCATCCCTATAAGACAAATTCTAGAATGCCCCTGGAGGGGGCCAAGGTCAGGTCACCCAAAAATGTACCATTTTGGCATATTGATTATTTTTAAATAAAATTTGCTTAAGAAACAGCCAATGTAAAAAGAACACTCTGACCCCAGCTTTGTCTCCAGAAAACAGGAATAAATCTCCCTTGTAGAGGGTACACTCCCTGTACCAGGAGATAAAGAGACACAGGAATAGAGATAGGGAATTTGGAGTTGAGAAGAGTGTTCAAACAAATCTTGTTACTTTCTACTAATTTATTACTCCACCCCAAATTCTGTTTAGAATTCCTCACTAATTGAAGGTCCCAAACAACTTTTATTTTCCCTGTCAATTCCCTACAGATGTCTTGTCTCTCCACCTAAAAAGCATAAAAACTGCCTTGATCATTTCTTTAGGTCTCAACTTTATTATTGGACTTCCACATACATGTAATTATATTTTGGGGCTTTTTCTCATGTTAATCTGTCTCATGTCAGGTTAATTCTTAGACCAGCTTGAAGAACCTTAAATGGTAGAAGAAAAACTTTCACTCCCAAAACCCTCCTGTTTCTTTGCATCACTTTCCTAGAGTCAAAGTCTAAGGTAAGACAGTAAGCTTAGCTTTGGTCAAAGACCTGTTTCCTAGATGCAAAGGAATGAGAGAAGAGCATCTGGAATAGACTTCAGTGGGAATCAGGGTTCTGCATCCACTAATCTTAAGCTTTCCCCAAATTAGAGATGGTTTTCAGATGCTGGACTAATGTCCATTTTAGAGGTGCCTCCCCTTTCTCAAGGAATTGCAAAATAAATACAAATATCCCTATTACACTAGAGAGGAAATACATAATGAAACATTATGATTCTAGGAACTATATACCTAGAACTATAACTGCCCCATGGTCAATCCTATTTCATAGAGGAATAGCACTTCACTTCTTCATGTTTTTTTAGTCCTTCCAGAATTGAAGCCAGCGAGGTCCATATCATGTCCTGACATCCCTTCCATGCTACAGGCACTCTGGTCCCACTGAACTGTAGTAGTTTGGGTAGTGTAGGAAAATGGTAGAGGACAGCAAGAGGATTAAGCTTCAGTGAAAGCAAGAAAGGCCTAAATGTCCATGTTCACTCTAATAATGAAGGGCATGGAGAGACATCTGCAGAACCATTCTGCTTCAACTCTGCAACAGCAGGAAAGTGATCCAGAACTGGAGCATCCTTAACTAGCAATGGAACAGTTACAGATGTTCATAGCAGCAATGTTTCCTTGTCAACTCCTCACCATTCCAGATATGGAAGGCTAATCAATAATGCCATTATATGAGGTCAACACACTGACTTTTGCCTTGGGCTACATGGTCTCTGACTCTCTCAGACCACACACATAAAGGACCCTCACAATCCCAGAGTTTATCAAAATTGAGAGCAATTCCTAATTGCTTCTGTTTCATAATTTAAAAGAAACTCAGACTGCATTTCTAAACTTCTCTGGACAAGGAATGTTTTGTTTACTCAATTGCTCAACTGGGTTGTAAATTTTGACGGTTACTACTGATAGATAACAAGACAAGAGGAAAGGCTTTGTGTATTTGGAGGAAAAATGACCCTCTTTTGAAAAGATATACATTCATCAACACAATACACATAGCAGTATGGTACATACCTCCAACTATATTATTTAAAAATACTCTTTAAACTATCCATATGTCTTTGACTGGAGAATTATTTCCTAGTAACTGCAACTGTGTTTGTCAGATCCAAGGAAAGGAGGTGGTCCTTGCTCCTGAGAAAAGTAGCAAGTACCTAATCTTCATAGTAGAAGTTGATAACCTGGTATCAAAGGACTTAATACAGTCCAGGATCAGGTCAGATTTTCCCTGCTTTGCTCTCCACTCTCCTGTCATCAGGGCACAGACACACAAGAGGCTGGTGATGAAATGACACTGGATGAACCCACATTCATTCAGCCCAGTAGGGGAAAGGGGCTGGGTACTCCACCCCAGAAGCCAAACATACCCAGGCAACCCTTCTAAGGCTTGGCAAAGGCATCCTGTAATTAAGCATTAACATCTAATAAATAATAAGTGAATACCAGTGTAAAGCACTTTGCAAATGGAGAAGACGATATGAGTACCTATCATTACAACTGGTACTCTATGTAATCACGACATCCAGAAAGGAGTTTACACACATGCAGCTTTGGCAGGGAAAACACTAGCGTCCAAAGAGCTAGGCACTAAATGTTTCAAATCCCTGCCCTGGTTGGATGGCTGCCCAGAATAGAAGGCAAGCCTACAAAGCTCTTGAGATGATTTCTGGGAGTTCCACAGAAGACACAAACATTGCCAGGGAAATCATTTCATTTCCTTAATGAATACTTGCAGCAGCAATCTTGTTTGTATATTTACAGAAATATTCCCTTTCAGAGCCCCAAGAAGAAGAAGAAGAAGAAGAAGAAGAAGAAGAAGAAGAAGAAGAAGAAGAAGAGGAGGAGGAGGAGGAGGAGGAGGAGGAGGAGGAGGAGGAAGAAGAAACTGAGAAAATATTTAAATAATACCAGAGGCTCAACTACATGGCTAACCACCTTCATAATCACAATAAATGTGAATAAGAAGGACTTCATGAAGGTCAAATGGTAGATGTTGTCCACCAGCACAATTTTAAAGGGAATTCTGATTCTTTTACATCCTGGTTTTTTGAATGAATCACTTTCCTTGATGCAATTGTGGCATTTTGCAGACTCAGATTTTTATTTATTTCTAGTTATGCAAAAATTTGCATTGTTGTGTTTATCCAAATCCAGTAGACTTCACTCATCTGTCCAGTTTTTAAATGTCTACAACGCTGAAAGTAAGCAGAGCACAGATAGGTTACATTTTGTCTCACTACATTCTCTAATTTTTATGTGTATTTAATCTTTTCTCTTCATCCCAAGACAAACTCCCTAGAGACCAAGGACAATGTTTAGGGCACTGCGTTGGGATCCCTCTGGGACTAACATAGTAATGCTCATTAAGTAGATTCATTGTGCTATGAAATTGTTCTAAAATGGGATTATCTAATTAAACATTTCCAACCTCAATATTCCGAACACTTCAAGCAATTTTTTTTAGATAATTTAGGTGGCATTTAAGTGAATTCCACTTTTGCTTAAAGTCCCCATTTCATAAGGCAGGTTAACCATTTCAACAACATCTCGTCAAAGAGCATTCTGTCCGTATTTGAGAACAAAGCAAGTATACCCAAGAACTTCCTAAGCTTTTGTTTGCTTCACATTTGATGGCTCACCATGGCTCACTTAAAGGATAGGGGGAAAAAAACAGTAGCTTTTCAAACAAAATATTTTGGAACACTTTGAGGCCTCCCTCTCTTGAATGCTTTTTAAAAGAAATACCTTATTGAATTTTCCATTTATCTACAAAACCAATATAGAGTCAGTGCTCCTGAGCAAACAACACAGAAACATTTAAAGGAAAAACTGAAGCTTCCTCCTCATCCCAAAACCAACATTTTGAAGTATTCTTTCACGCTTTTTCTGATGCTCAAACATATCAAAACATGTTTCTTCACATGTGGTTTTGCTTCTTGTTTTGTTTGGGTGTTTTGGTGCTGTTTTCTTTTGCAAAGTTAAGATCACACTATACATATTACTTTGTAATTTGCTCTGTTTTTATTCAAAAAGGGGCATACCTCTAGGCCAATCTTTTGAATACATTTGTTAGATTCCCTTGCATAGGTGCACTTTCTTATCCCCCCCACACACCCACCTTTCTTTTCCTTCCCGTGACCATTCAAGCTTTTTCCACTCATTTCACTTCACTCATCTTGACCTCAGTTTGCAACTGGAAACTTCCCTCCAACTCTAAAATCTAGAATTTGCCTAAAATAAAATTCCGCTCTTTCAGAAAAACGCCAAACTACTTTCTGGGTCAAATTAATAAATATTTATTGAATTGAATTTCTTAAAACTACCTTGGATTTGAACTTTAAAGCATTGAGCTATTCCTGAGGAGCATTAGGATGTTCTAAAATTATTCTTTGAAACAGGGAATGTGCACACTTCTTTAACTCCTTTTATATAATTATAATAAGGGCTTAAAAGTGCCAACACATTTCCATTACTACAACACAGAAATTCAGTTGTTGATATGTAGAGTTACACAAACATTTTCTACAGGGTGTTCTGGGGATGACTGGCCAGAGAAATACTACTAATGACCAAAGTAAGTCTGGGAAAATCCTGTTTAAAGCTAAATATATCATTTTTTAAAATTCCGATTTCCTTGTGAAGAGATTTCCTAATCTCTTCCCCTAGCTTCTCCAAGAAGTCATGGACATACCTGCGCAGTTTGGTCCTCACCAGAGAGAGAGAACCTCATACTGCAAACCCTCTATGCCATGTGCACAGTGTCATGGGGCAAACACAGGCAACACTGCCCACTCTCCTGCTCCTCTCTCTCCATGCTCCCCTTCATCCCACACGCATGGTTCTTGATCAAACCTTAAGTCATCACTCAAGATAGAAGTAAAAGTTCATCTTCCTTACTTCTCCTGTGCCCTCAATCTTTCTTACTCTTAAAGCTGAAAGGAATGTGACATTTGGAGTCACTTTTTAGAGCTCATCATTCATAAGAAACAAAATGACTTGGTTTTAACTTTGAGATCAGAATGTACCTTAAACATAGGCATATGGCGATTTTGGTCTCACCTCAATCAGTGAGAGAGATATGAGGCGTGCCCTTCATATGCCTACATCAGGAAAAGTGGAGGCACCCTGGGAATTCAAAATGGCCTGAGTCTTTTGCACAAAGCCCAGCCCCAGCTCTCCTACTCATTTAATTTAATGCTTCCTTGCTTACATCAAAAGAATTCATAAGAATTAATAATTCACAAAACTTAGTTTCTAACTGAATGAAATCTAAAAGATTTGTCCTGAGTATCTATCCCATGGGAATAATTGTGGTAGAGCCTGAGAATAAAAAGAAACTCTTTCCAAGACACTGGCTCTAATTGAAACAATGGACCAAACTCTCAGAGATGCTAAGTGGTAAAAGCCAAATGAGATCACCACTATTCTCAGAAATGAGAACTCCTGCATTTTCCAGAACAAGACTTCTCAGGCAGGCATGAAGACCATCTGAGTCAGAACTACCCTGGATCTGACTTTAAAAAAAGATCTGGCCCATCCCTGACCTACCACATCAGACCATAAAGCTGAGGGCCCTGGAATCTACGCTTTTTACCAGCACCCCAAGAGATGCTAATGGACATGATGATTTTAAAGCAATAAGATAGCAGTTCTCTGAGTGTGGGGCCCACACTGGCAGCATCCAAAGCACCTGGGTCTCAGTAGAGATGCCCATTTTCTGTCCCACCACAGACTTATGGAACCAGACATTCTGGCAGGGACTCAGCAATCTCTGTTTGAGAAGCCACCCAGGTGATTGTAATGCAAGCCAAAGTTTGAGAACCACTGCCATAGCATGCTTCTGCAGAGCTCAGTTTGGAAAGTATTGGAATGGCCAGTGAGGACATAAGAATTTAAAGAAGGAAGCCATCATCCGAATCTGTGACAACATGTAGGCCCTTAAGAAAGGAGCACAGGTTTAGGGCAGGGCATTTAAGTGATGGGTTACTTACTGGAAAGAAGAAGAAAAGGCATTCAAGATAGAGGGCAGAATGAGAGAAAATTATAACAGTAGGCATCTTCCTGGGGTTAATAATCAGCTCAGTGAACATTAAGATTTTGGGCTATTTTTGAGTGATAAGAATTAGAGTTGGCCAGGCACGCTAAGCTGGGGATCTAGGAGAACTTCAAAGTAACCGTAAAGAGTATGCTTGCTCAGGCATTGACGAAGCATTGAAAGATGATGGGTTGGGGCATAACAAGACACAGGACTGTGTTTAGGAAGTGCAGTTATGCATTAGTGTGCATAAGGAAACACACTAGGGAGTCTAAAAACAGGTAATTAAATACAGTCTTGTAATATTACAGAAATAAAATGATAAAGGTCTAGGTTAGGATGACGGCTCTGAGGAGTGTAATTACCAAATAGGTAGAGGAAATTTAAAGAATGAAAAATAGCGTGTACTTGGTTGTGGATGGGGCAGCAGGAGAATGAAGGAAGAGCAGAGAAAGGAAGTGGCCAAAGGTGACAGCCCAGGCTCAAGGCTAATAAGCCGGGAGTGTTTAGGAACATGGGCAATTCTGAGGGGTGCAGATTTGGGGGAACAGAGATTGGACCTTCCTATGACCTTTCAGTACCATCCCCACTCTTATTATCACTTTCAATTCTCAGAACAAATCAGTCTGCTGTGAAGGCGACATACATAATGATACTACAAGATGTGTAGCAACTACATACCAAACCCTCCGGCTTACAAAGAGAGGAAGTCTAAAATTACAAAAAAAAAAAAGGTTTTGTTTCTTCATATTGCATCTGGAGAGCATTCGATCGTAATCCTCAAAATCTGCAAGGCAATTTCTCAGGGAAACCAGGATGCTGGCTTTCATTTAAGCTAGATGAAGACACCCCAGTTAACATGCGTGTGCACCTGACCTAAGGTACCTGAAATTTCGAATTTACCAACAGAAAACCTTTCCTTCCCTTGGTCTTCTCATGAAAACTTATCAGTTAAAGAGGCCAACTCTGAAGCCATCTGAAAGCACATTTTTGCTTCTGCCTCCTCTCATTAATGCTATGCAAGTATGATGCTAAGATATGTAAAAAAAAAAAATTAGGGTGAAGAAAAACCTGCACAGTGCCAACATTCTTGATTAATTCTTTCCTCCTCTGGCAGGCCTTCTGGAAAGTGGTGCTTAAACTCCTAGGTGAGCTTATAGGTGGCAGAATGATTAAAGAATAATAAAGCATTAAGGTCACTTTCTGGCTAGGATTCAGAGTTGGCCAGATTCCAGGTAGAACTGACTCAGAGGCTCTGCCGAGCAGGATTAGGCCCTGGACCTCCCAGGTGGCACTCAGAGGCTCAGCAACAAACACCAGGACAGGAGGTAAAGAGGCCCAGGAAAAGCTTCTGCAGCCAACAAAAAGAGCTCCCAATGGCCAAAGCTGAAACAATTTGAGCAATAAAATATGGCTGCCATAACAAATGACCATAAACTAGGTGGCTTAAAATGATTGGAATTTCTTCTCTCACAGTTCTAAAGGCCAGAAGTTGGAAATCAAGATGTTAGTGGGGCCAGTGGGGCCATGCTCCCTGTGGGGATCTTTGGGAGAATCTATTCTTTGCCCCTTTCAGCTTCTGGTGGCTCCAGACAGCCTTTGGCTTATGGTTGCATCCCCTCAACCTCTGCCTCTGTCTTCGCATGGCCTCTCCTCTGTGTCTGTGTCTTCTTTCTTTATAAAAATACTTGTCCTTTATCATGGTGATCATTTCATAGTGTATATAAATGTTGAATCACTACACAGCACACCTGAAACAATATAAAATTGTATGTCAGCTAGAGAATACTTGTCATTGGATTTAGGGCCCACCCAAATAAACCAGGATAATCTCATCTAAGATTCTTATTTAATTGTATATGCAAAGACCTTTTTCCAAATAAGGTCACACTCAGGTTACAGGGGTTAAGATGTGGACATATACTTTTAGGGGCCATCATTCAATCCACTGTGCAGATAAATAAATGACTGAATACATAGGTAAATAAGGGGGGGCGGTGGTAGGTAGGCAAATCTTTAGAGTTTAAAATTCCAAATAACTTATGTAGATAGATACTCCCTCCACAAAGAGGTGGCACATAACTCCCCTTTCCTTGAGTGTGGGTTGCACATAGTGAACTCCTTCCAAAGAATACAGCATGGAAAGGATGGAGAGAGTAACTGCCATAAAGAAACTTGACAAATGCTAGCTCAGCCAGGTGATCAAGGTTAATGTCAGTGGACAGTCAGGTGAATAGTAAGTCCCCCTGAAACAACGTGCTAAGAATGATATTTAACTCTGTGGTCTTCCTTCAAAAGCCTGTCACCCCAGTCTAGCCATAAGAAAAGCATCAGACAAACAGAACCTAAAGACATTCTACAATATACCTAATCAGTACTTCTTGAAGTTGTCACTGTCATCAAAACCAAGAAAAGCCTGAAAATTGTCACAGTCTAAAGAGAGGGCCTACAGATACATGACAACTAAATGGACCATTGGATCCTGGAGCAGAAAAGGGACATTAGTAAAAACTAAGGAAATACGAAGTATGGACATTAGTTAATAATAATGTATTAATATTGGTTCTTTAGTTGTGACAAACATATCATACTGATGTAAGATATAAATACTAGATGTAGAATGTAAGGGAACTCCCTGCACTGAATTTGCAACTGTTCTGTTAATCTAAAATTATTCTAAAATTAAAATGTTATTTTAAACATAGTAGTATTGCTACATTCTTGTGATAAAGGTATGAGGGCCTAATACAGGGTTCCTCAGCCTCAGGACTATTGACATTTTGTTGAGGGGACTGTCTTGTGCTTTATAGGATGGTGAACAGCACTCCTGTCTTCTATACACCAGATGCTAGTAGAATCCAACCTCCCCTCCATCCCACAGTGGACAACCAAATATGCCTCCTGATATTGTCAGATACTAGTTATTATAATTTATTATGTGTTTCATGTTATCATAATTTCTCATAATTATTTCATAATTCTGTTTCTCACTCCAAGAAAAATTAATGATGCCTTACCAGCAAATGTGAGGAGCCTCTGAATTAAGATGCAGGCCCTCAAATCTTAATAGTGGATGCAGCTCAGGAAAGCAATGCAGTGTGGGTTGATAGCTTGTCCCTAACATCTGCATCTGTGACCTCAGCCAGGTAACCAGCTTATTGAACAGCTGATCTTGATGACATTATCAGAAACAGGCTTTATTTTCCTAGGTCCCTTACTCCCAACCTGCCTTGGTTGAGCTCTGTTCCCACTTCTTGATGATGCCTCAGACAAACAATAGAGCTTTTTGGCCAATTTCAGTAGTAAGAAGAGCTGACTTATGAAATGATTCCTGTAGACCTGACTCACTCTGAAACTCATGTAAGTTTCAGGCTCAGGTGGGTTTCACAGAGCAAGCCTGGCCCTTGAGTGAGGTCATGGGGTGTCCACCCATTCCCAAACTGTCCCCTGAATTAGCTTCTTCCCACCACCATGACAACCAGGAGGAGTTGGGCTGGCCCAAATTTGGCAATGTTTTTGCTTGAGGCCTATCTTTTTCTCCAGAGCACAGGGATCTTGTGTTGTTCACCTCTATGTCTTGGCATTTGGATTTTTCACACTCAGCATCAATAGATCAAAAAAGATCCCAAATTATGCAGACCCTAAGTAGTCAACAAAAGAAGAGCATTCCAAATGTAAGGGGCAGAAGGTTATCACGATATATTATTTAATAGGCAAGCAACTAATGGATGATAGAGGGTTGTGACATTACCCATCCAGGAGAACATTTGGAAGGAAATATTACCAGAGCAGCCCTCACTCCAGGAAGTCTTCCATTCATTAGGGGAAAAGAAGCTTACAGAGAATCAGAACAGCTCCCGAATTACCCATACAGATTCCTGGAGTTGCTCAATTCTAAGATGCCATCAGTTGTGAGACACGACCAAAGAAATTGGGGGAAATAAAGAAATATCAACACCTTAAACATCTATATCAATAAGAAGATGCCTTCTGATTTGATAAATATGAAAATGTGAGGCAGGAAACATTTCAAGAAAGCAGAAAAATTAAATGGCTCTTAGACTAGAAAAAAATCTTTGGCAAGTCCTTTAGCTGACCTCATGCATTCAAGGAGACCACTAGAGCCCCACCCAAATTGGAGAAAGTCTGGCTAATTTTAAAGATTAAGTTCTTTTCATTTTTCAGTGGCATTCCTTCAATGGGAACGAATTACAATTTGCTACTGGTATAAATGACAGAAAGAAAAAGTGCATACAATTTGCATACTAAAAAGTGGAATGCTAATAAAGGACAAATCACTCTTCTCAAAGGAATGGTCCATTACTAAGATCCTCCCTTACTCGGCTTTTAACTTGGCTTAGAGAAGAAACTTTTTGTTGTTGTTGTTGTTGTTGTTTTAATAGAGGGGAAGAAAGAATTTCATTTAGGAAGTACCCTAGTTTTCTGCATTTCAGGCATGAATTTCTGTAGGCACATTTATCTTTTTAAATATATTGTGCATGCATACTAAGTTTCTTATGCTTAAAACCAGTTCTTACAAGAATTAGAAATGAGGATTTACCCAGTTAGAGAGAAAAGTCTGATTCAGGATTTAATAAATCATACACTGAAAATTCTTCATCGTACATATGGGGTCATAGTGACGCTCAGTCTTTGGAGTCAGCAGGAACTAGCTTTGAAACCTAACTCCATAACTTACTTGAGTGTGTCACTTCCACTACTGAGTTTCTCTTTCTTGAGTTATAAAATGGTGTGACTCGTTCCCATATATTAAACTCAGGATTAAATAAGATATTGTCGAGAAAGCACTTTACCCAGTGTCAGGCATTCAGCACCCTTTTAATCTATTCTATCCTCTCTAACCCCTAAAAAAATTATAGAATTTCAAAGGAAATGTTCATTTTAAAGTGAATTGCATTAATTAATGCTGCTTAGACCTCAGCTTTCATGGGAATTAAGGAATAACTTTGTTTTTATTTATTTTTTTTTATTAAATTTTTTTGTTTTATTTATTTATGATAGGCACACAGTGAGAGAGAGAGAGGCAGAGACACAGGCAGAGGGAGAAGCAGGCTCCATACACCGGGAGCCCGACGTGGGATTCGATCCCGGGTCTCCAGGATCGCGCCCTGGGCCAAAGGCAGGCGCCAAACCGCTGCGCCACCCAGGGATCCCATAACTTTGTTTTTAGGTAACAAACAAATGGTGCCTACTTTATGCCACGTACCATATGGGGCATAAGAATAAACATAGAGATGGCTATGCTACAATTCTATTTGGTGAGGGATTTACCAGCTAGCAGCAGAGAGAGGAGCAGAGCAAAGCCTTGCCATACTTGGTGGCCCCAAGAAAGGCACAAAACAAGGGGCAGCTGAGCATGGCCGGTGCCCTCAGGGTGGTGGCTGACCACCTAGGAGAACTGAGGGAGGCTCTACAGAGATGGGGGACTAGAGCATAGTGAGCTGTTGGGGAGGCAGGGGTGGAGTCAATGAGTCACATGCCATGTTCTTCAGAAGAGAAGGAATCTACTATCATTATGTTCACCAGCCAAGGGACCCAGGGAGTGGGTATCCCACGTCTACTCTTTAGTTTCTTTTTGATTTATAGAATGGTGCAAATAATTCCCATATATTAAATTTGAGATTAAATCATATAATCTGCTAGAGAATCAAAGGTCCAGAAATCTGAACTCCAAGTTTATTCATCCAGGGATCTCTGACAAATCTTCAGATCAACTTCCTGCCCTGCTCAGCTTCCTTTTCTTCTGTTTCATGATTCCATTTCCTGCTGCCCCTGTGCTTTCTTTTTTTTTTTTTTTAAGATTTTATTTATTTATTCATGAAAGACACACAGAGAGAAAGAGAGAGAGAGGCAGAGACACAGGCAGAGGGAGAAGAAGGCTCCATGCAGGGAGCCCGATGTGGGACTCGATCCTGGGACTCCAGGATCACACCCTGGGGCGAAGGCAGGTGCCAAACTGCTGAGCCACCTAGGGATTCCCTGTGCTTTCCATTGTGTTCCACAGCTCTCCTTGATACTGAGATCCGATTTCTGAGGCATCTTCCCAGCAGAGCCTTGGGAACTTCCCTGGGATCTAAGTTTAGAAATGCAATTTCTTTCTGAAAGGGTCCTCAGAGGGTCATGCTAGACCCGTGGCTTTCCTTTTGGGTCTTGATGATATTTCCACAGAAATCTCCATTCTCCACAGTGGTCTTCTAATGCCATTGCAAAAGAAGGTCTAGGATCAAAATCAGAGTCCAATGTATAAAGAATGTGAGCATTAACAGCAAGGGGGCCTGGGGGGTGCAGCCACTCAATTGCCATGGAAGAGAACAAACATCTGGATAGACTGAGGAGATGAAGCCATTGGTCTCTGAAAGAAGGACAGAAATTCTAGAAGTCAACACACCAGAAAGAACATTTGAAGAGTCTTCAGGAGATCTTGGAAGCACTGCCCTCCCTCTGAGCCACCTTGTTCTTGCTTTGACATTTCTCTGCCTGCTTGGATTTTTCTTTTTAAGCCACAGATTCATACCTGGCACAGCAATGAGCAGACTCAGTGGCCTGGCACATTTTCCACCTGATATTCGCCCCTCATGGGGCCTGATTTATGTATAAATTGTCTCAGCATAACAGTGACACCCTGTGACTTGGCTGTCCTTCATTGTCAGCAGAGGACCCAAGTAAGACCTGAAACATTTCTTTCTTGCCTGCCTGGTGACTCTGCACCTGTGACTGGCGGTGCCTCCTCACTCACCCCTCGACTTGCTGGCAGAGGCTGAGGCTGCTGGTGATTAGTGCTCACCTCCCCACCTCTGCAGTTCTCGGGTCTCCTGTCCAAAATGCAGGAGGAGGAAGGCAAGAGACGGACACCTCCATCATCACATCTGATGAAACAGTCACCAGGTGTTGGATCAAGCAGAGCCCTTGCTGGGGGACTTCTGTTCCAGAACCATCCCCAAGCTGTTATCACCTTTGGATCTCATTTGGCAAATATTCTAAGACCAAATGACTTTGGGATAAACTCTTCCCCAAGGTTGGGTCGTTAGGTCTGACTGGAGGCTTCTGAATGGGATAATTGAGAGACAGCGAGAGAGAGAGCAAGTGCAGGAATTTTCAGGGCAAAAACCTCCCAGGAAAATAATTTGAAACTAATTAAAAATAATTTAACTTAAATACAGGTGGGGTTCCCCAGGCAAAACACATCTCTTCTGACTACAAGGATTAGAAAAATTGCATTCAAAAACCAACGCTGTCAAACCCCAGTGTGCAAACACTTGGCTTTCCTCTGGATTTCTGCAGGAAATATAAATTGTCTGTAACACATTCCAAAGAGCCTCACCCAACAGCCCAAGCCAAAGTGCTTACACAGCACAATCTTGATGTTTTCAGCCCACCCTCAATAACTGATACATTGTCATGACATGAATAATTTGTTTTCTCAAGTGCAAGTATGATTAAAAGTTTCTCCTCTTAAGAGCCTAAAAATAATACTATAAGAGCCTCTTACAAATTGAGGCAGTTGCTCTTTGGTTCTTAAAATGCAAGAAAAGAAGAATATGTAAAGTGAAGAGTGTATACCTATAATCTTCCTGTTCTAACCTAATTATTTTATGTCATGATCTGTAGCCTACCAATTGCAGGTATCTGAAATAATAAGAGTTAGTGCTTACATGGTACCTACAGTCTGCAGGCTACTGTTTTAAGTGCCTTCATAAACTCATTTAATCCCCAGAGCTATCTTCAGATAGGCATTATGATTATCACCCCTCTTTTAGAGATTATGAAACAAGGGCACAGAGAGGTTAAGGGACTTACCCAAGATCACACAGCTTGTCTGTGCAGTAAGAGGCTGAGCCTGGATTCCTACCCAGATATTTTAGGTTGAGTGTCTGCTCTTTATCCATTATACTGTTAAGTCTCTTTTAAAATGTCACACAGCTGAAAAGTTAAATTTCTCAACATGGTTGGAAAAATATTTTTGTTTTGCTAATTTTGGAAGTGTTCAGAGAATCTCTAAGCAACCTTTGATAATTATTTGATTGCTTGTATTGAAAAGGACCTTAGAGATCCTCTAATCCCACCCTTTCCTGTTTTTTTGCAGCAGGGATACTGATGCTCAGGGTGATATAGAGACTTCCTTGGGAACTGGGATTTGGGTCTTTTCCTCCCAATCATCACAATGAGGAAGTATCAGAAAACACGTGCCAAAATTCAGGTGCCCAATACCACTAATTAGCCTTGGCTTAATCGGAAACAATCCCCTTCTAAACTAAGAGGAGTCTGGAGGAGTGGGACACACACTGGTCTCCTTTTTTTTCTGTTTTCTTAGAAACTGATCAGAGACCAAGAAAGGAAGAAATCAGAAGGTCAAAACCTTCATCTGATCTCTGTGTAAGAAAAAGCAAGACCTAGAGGGGATGGTCCCCTGTAGAGTGATGCTCAATACTGAATCTCAAATTATACAGAGGGAAGTCTGGAGATAAATGGACCTAGGATACTAAATTACTGTGTTCAGTCCAGTCCAGGAAAATTGGATTTCACTGGGACACCTGCAGGTTGAAGGTACATAAAACTACAGAGGATTGTGAAAAAGAAGGAATATGGCCAAGCAACCTGTAGGGATGACTAAAGAAATTTTAATAAACTGTTCTGTGACTACAAAAAATAAATTCCCTCCTCCAAGATATTACCCCACACACACACACTAAAAACAAACAAAACAAAACAAAATAAAGTCAGCAAAGTCTGTTACAACTAATGCCTTTCACAAGAAGGTTTTTGTGAATATAAAAAAGCAAGGAGGTCAACTTCAATGTCTGGCTTAGAGGGGAGCAGAGAGAGAATAACAGTGGGAGGGAAGGGGCACCTGGCAGGCTCAGTTAGTAGAGCACAAATCTCTTGATCTCCAGGTTGTGAGGGTTGTGAGTTTGAGCCCCATGTTGGGTATAGAGTTTACTTAATTCAAAAAAAAAAAATGGTAGGAGGGAAGATGGGATTAGTGCCATCCATGCATCATGAGGGATTAAGCAACAGTCCCAGACTCCATTCACTGGATGCCTGTAGCAGTGCCCACCCAAACTGTGACAATCCAAACTGTCTCCAGATATTGTCAAATGTCGCTTGGGGGGCAAAACTTCCCCCAGTTGGAAATCACTGGAAAAGAGCAAAGTGATTAGAAAGTCATCCAAACTCAGAGGTGAGGAGCTGACGATAAAAACAAAAACACAAAAAAACAACAAAGCAAGGAAAAGAAAAAAGAAAAAAACAAAACTTCATGACTTCCTTTCAGACACTTTACTCTTGTTAATCAAGCTAAAAAAAAAAAATGCTTGGAGGGGATTTGAGATTCAAAGCTGTATATCACTAATTATTTTAACAAGTGTTTTAACAAGGACCCTTGAGATGCCAATTGTTTTTTCAAATTTTATTTTTTAAATACCCATCATGTCTCCCTCCTAGGGCTGTTAGCTTTCTTCTCTAGTTAAAATTTAGCAGAAGAGTTATTATTTCCCTTTTTTTTTCTTTATGCTTGTCAAAGTTTAATCAGCCTGATTACCAGATTGAAAATGAATGGCTGTAAAATGCTGGTTTCTAAAAACAGGAGATCAATCAACACAATTGTGCACACCTGATAGAGGGTTCCAGTGCCAGGTTCCTGATTTCAGGAAACGGTGGCCTTCAGAACATTTTCACTGCTTAATAGATTAACCTTCCTACTATCAGAAAAGTCTGTTAACTAATGCCTCCCTCCTGGAGTGAACCATAATAGCTAATTAAGTGAAGTGCTGTATCACAGATTCTTAACTCTCATTGGCAAGGTGCCTGGAGTCTAGGAGTAGAGTGTGGGAATCTCAAGCCAACACAACTGTTATACCTTAAATATGTCCCCCCAAAATCTTATGTTGAAGTCCTAGCCCCTAGTACCTCAAAAAGTGACATGATGTGGGAAATGAGTCTGTCTTTGCATATATAATCAGTTAAGATGAGGTTATATTGGAGTAGGGAGGCTCCTCATCCAACATGACTAGTATTCTTATAGAAACAGGAAATTTAGACATAAATATTCACACAGGGAGAACACCATATGAAGATGAAGGCAGAGATTGAGGTGATGCATCTATGAGCTCAGGAACACCAAAGATCACTAGCAAACCACCAGAGGCCGAGAGGCACAGAACTGATTTTCCTCGAAGCCCTCAAAAGAACAAACTTTCCCTACATCTAGATCTTAGACTTTAGCCTCCAGAACTGTGAGACAATAAATTTCCGTGGGATTCTATTACAGCAACCCTAGCAAGCTAATTTTTTTTATTTTTATTTTTCCTAGCAAGCTAATGTACAAAGCCTATACATACCTCTGCTCTAGTTTACCCTGTCCTACCTTATCCAGGACATGCAGCAAAATGGTCTTCTATCAGACTGATATGGTGATACGGGAGAGCTAGGCTCTTGTCTCACAGAGTCAAAGGATGAATTTCTTGGACAACGGAGAGTGAGTAAGGTGATAGAAGTTTATTAAGCAAGGACATAGAGAAAGCTCTCAGAAGTGAGAGGGGTCCCAACAAGATTGCCACTGAGAGCTTGGAGGGTTGGTCTTTTATTGAAAGCCAATAAGGGAACCTAAATCCTTTTAATATCTCTACTGACATCACCCTTGAGTAAGGACTAGTGATAACATTTTAAATGGCTTACTTCATTTTTAGGGTCTGGTAATTCTTTGTTGGTCACAAGTAGCTGTTATAACAAAACCCCACCTCTGACACCTGGGACAGGATGGTCTTGTTTATTTATCTTTGGTTTACTTTCATTTTCCTTACATTTTTGGGATTTTTGTGAGCCTGATTACATGGCCCCCTACCCAGCCCTGCCTAGCCCCATTTGTCCCTAACTCAATGACTACAATAAAATCTCTCCCTAGACTCAAGCAAACAGCACCAGAGTAAATTACCTTTAAAAGGTGAGTACAGTTCCAAAACTCACTCATCTACAGTCACATCAAAACTCAGAAGCCTTAGAAACTCTGTGGCTTCCCTGATCTGAAATTTCCAAGTTTCAGCCAGGATTGTTTATGTAACTAAGCTCAAAACCATTGGCCCTTGGGATCCCTGGGTGGCGCAGCGGTTTGGTGCCTGCCTTTGGCCCAGGGCGCGATCCTGGAGACACGGGATCGAGTCCCACATCGGGCTCCCGGTGCACGGAGCCTGTTTCTCCCTCTGCCTGTGTCTCTGCCCCCCCCCCCCTCTCTCTGTGACTATCATAAATAAAAAAAAAAAAAATTTAAAAAAAAAAAAAAACCATTGGCCCTCACAATTTTCTTTGCTGCTATGTGTGTTAGGATCTCTAGAGAAACAGAACCAATTAGGGATATATCTAAATTACTGATCTATTATATAAATACCATATAATATATATATAATGTAGATGTAACTCCATGTTTTATATATATATATCCTTTATATATAATCTCATTTACATATATATATAGATAGATATGCATTTTATGTATAGATTATATAAATCCATTTATATATAGAATTTTATATGTCTAAAAATAATAGAGATCTATTATGAGAAATTGGCACATGCAGTTATGGAGGATGAAAGTCCCACCACATGCCCTCAGCAAGTGAAGACCCAGGAAAGCTTTGGGTATAATTCAGTCCAAGTGTGAAAGCCTGAAAACCAAAGGAGACTATGGTGTAAATCCCAGTCCAGAGGCAGAAGCAAAAGAAATTAAATGTCTCAATTCAGTGAGGCAGAAAAAAAAGGGATGAGTTTCTCCTTCCTCCACCTTTTATTCTATGCAGGCCCTCTGTGGATTGGATGATACCCACCCACCCTAGGGAAGGCCATCTGCTTTCCTGCATCCACTGATTCATAGTTTAACTCATCCAGAAACTCCATCCCAGACACACCCAGAGACCATGTTAGTCTGGACACCCAAGGCCAGTCGAGGTGACACACACCATTAGCCATCATACTCCAGAACATAGTTTCTGCTTCTCTGGTGAGCTCCACAGGTTTGTGTGAAACAGGCTTAAAAAATGTACTTTTTTTTTTTTTTTATTTCATGTATAGAACTGCAGCTAAAGGAAGGCACAAATAATGCCTTATTTAAGTGGTTAAGAAGAAAATTACTTCAGAAAATGCACAATTTTTTCCAAAGGGGCCCAATTCCCTTTTCCATATCTTAAACTTTGTGAATTAATAGGTTTAACAAAGGCAAACTAAACCTTCCACATGGACTATGTTCTGCAGACTATAAATTGGCTACCTGATGCAGTATTTTCCCATAGTAGTAATATTATGAATGAAAATCAGAATCCTAGGCTGGTCCAAAAAAACCAAACAAGCACCAAAACTATTTAATCCGTAATGTCACTGAACTGCCGTTCTCAAAAGAGAAAGCTGAACTTGAGGTTCTAGGAACAAGGGTTCATGCACTTCAAAAGGGAAAATGATTTTTAAAGACTCTTAGTTCTCATTTTTATTTTCAGGCTAGGCAGAAGCAAGTGTTTATATATACTAAAGTGCAATAAAGTTTTAGGATGTGGTTTTCCTGCCTCGGTGTTGACATGAGCACCATGGAAGACTACAGGCGTGACAGCGACACCCAGAACACAGGGAAAATTTATAATGTGAGTTGAAGACCTCTTCCAAGACTCTTGACTCTCCTCACCAATCTCAAGAATAGAAAAGTATAAGAGAGGGGCCATTTAGGAGGAAGATTTATTTGCCAAGAGCTGCTGCCATGTTTTAGTGGAGAGCTGCCCCTCAAAGGGAGGGGATTGTGGGGTGCTACCTTCCCCATCTCAAACTGGTGAGAGGGCTCCTTTGTACTCTCAAGGTGCTTTAAAGTGTGTTTTCTGATGTGGAGTGACTCTCCCCTCAGACAAAGCAAAATAAAATTATGAAATTTCAACTACTGGCTATGATAGCATAGCTTACGTCAAACCAACTTCCCCCTGAATAAACTATAAAAGTTGAAATTTTGTTCAAAGTAGTTGTTTGAAACCATGAGAGATCAAGAAGGCAGCCAAGATTCGATGGGTCAAGATCCAGAGAGAAAGGAAATATACTGATGTGATCTTATTATTCTCTTCCACATTTCCCCTCCAGGCATTTACCAATTTCTCGGTTGCAAGGATGAGGGCTAAATAGCAAGGAAAAGCTGGGAGCTGAGGATCCAGAAAGTTAAGCAGGGCTTTATCAGTCTTGAAGTGCTTGAAAGACAAAGGTTGGGGTTCAAGTCTGTAAGACCCTGACAGGCCCCACCCTAGGAGTAAAGGTGATCCAACCTTCCAAAGACCGACTGGATCAAAATGACCTATTTCTATTGCACCTGCCAGCTGGAAGAAAGCTAAATCCTTTCTGGAGAAAGATAACATCATCCAAATCCTCCATAATTTTTTATATGTAATACCTGACATTTAATCAAAAATTCCAGGACTAAATGATTGAAAAAAAAAAAGAGAGAGAGAGAGAGGAAGAGAAACTGGATAATAGAAATATACACATAGCTCATTATGTCTTTAAAATAAATATGACTGATATGGTCAAGAATATAGATAGCAAGATGATAAATCTCATCAGGGATCTGAAGTTTATTAAGAAAAAATGGCAATTTTTAAAATAAAAAAATGCACTAGCTGAAATTAAGAACTAATGAAATAGTATTAACACCACATTAGATAAATAGAAGAAAGGATTAATGAACTGAAAAATATTCCTAGGTAGGAAATAGCCATAATGAAACATGAGAAAGGGAAGGAGAAAAACAGGGAAAATGCTTAAGAGTGGAACAACTCTCTGGAACAAGGTAAAAAAGTCCTAAACCGTATAAATGAGGTCCCAAAAAAGAAAGAGGGGCATTTGGGTGGCTCAGTTTGTTAAGCATCCACTTGTGCTCTTTCAAAGAAATAAAAATCTTATTAAAAAAATGAAAAAGAAGAGATAATGAACAGTAGAAATATTTGAAGAGATTATGAATGAGAATTTTCTAATACTGATGAAAAACCCTAAACTATGCACTCTAGACACTCTCTGTATAAAACAAACACAAAGAAAACCACACTTAGGCACATATGTCAAAGGCTACTAAAAACCAAAGATGAAGGGGAGGGGATATATTTTACACAGAATTATGGAATTTCCATAAGACTTTTCCTGCTGTAGGCCGGTCTCTATGAAAAGATGTTCTCCAGTCACCCTATTTAGTGAGCAATAAGGTAACCAGATCCAGAGTTTCTCCCTTTAGCACCTCAGCCAAGCTGCTCACTTCTTGAATTAGAAGATGCACCCTTTAAAAAAATTAAATAAATAAGTAGATAAAATGCACCCTCAGATTATTTGCATTAATCTGTGGCTGCCTTCTAGACACATATTCTCTTGTTCTTTACAAACAGAACCCAATGAGCATAGTTAAATACAAAGACAAAAACCTCTCCTTCCCCAGTATCTACTGTAGCTAGAAATAACCATGTGACACAGTTCTAGCCAATGACAAGTGGAAATTCTTCCTTGGAGCCTCCAGCAAGCACCTCCATGGGGTAGAATCAGTTGGCACACAGCATGTTCATCCTCTGTGCTTCCCTTTTTCTCCCCACCTGCAAAGCAGCTGCGGCGGCTTGAACTGCAATAGTATATCACAACTGACAGTGAGAGAAAATCTAAAGAATTACAGAAATTGATCTTGACATCCTTGAGCTGCTCCACCAACTAGGGACTACCTACCAAGACTTCATTGTTATTCAAAAGGCTAATAAAGCACCTATCTTATATATGTCACTATTATTTGGGTCATTTTGATAGATGCATCTGAAGTGAATCCCTGTTAGTGTTTATCCCTCCTTGGGGCTTGTAACAATTTATTAAGGAATTCTTCTATTGGGTTCAGCTTATTGCTACTTTAAGGTTAAGGGAAACCTCAGAATATCTGATCTAAGAGGAAATCAATCAGCAGCTTATTCTCCCATGATCCCCTTTCAACATAAGGAAGAGGCAACTTATTTTTTTTTAAGATTTTATTTATTTGAGAGAGAGATCAAGAGCAGGGGGGGAAGGGTAGAGGGAGAAGCAGACTCCCCACTGAGCAGGGAGCCCAATGTAGGACTCGATTTCAGGACTCTGAGATCATGACCCGAGCAGAAGGTAGATGCTTAACCAACTGAGTCACCCAGGAGCCCCAAGAAGAGACAATTTAACATAGGAATATATGATCTTCAAATCTGGGCCATTACAGGGGTAGTAAGACAAGTAGGGAGACCAGTTAAGTGGTCACTGCAATATGAACTAACTAAACTCGTGGTAATAAGACTGATTGAGAAAAAGACTGATTTGAAACTCACTTAAGAGGCAGAACCAGGGCACCTGGGGGGCTTGGTCAGTTGGGTATCTGCCTTCTGCTCAAGTCGTGGTCCCAGAGTCCTCGGATGGAGCCCTGCGTCAGTCTCCCTGCTCAGTGGAGAGTCTGCTTCTTTTTCTCCCTTTGCCCCTCCCCCTGCTCATGTTCTCTCTAACTCTCTCTCAAATAAATAAATAAAATATTTTTTAAAAAATGAGGCAGAAAAAAAAATGAGGTAGAACCATTCAAATTTAACTATTAATTGAATGCAATGGAGGAGAGAAAGCAACTCCATTTCACTCCTTATTAGTGATGGCAACCTCAGGCATAGTCCTCAATCTTTCCAATTCTTGATTGTCTCATTAGAAATTCATAAGGTTGTTGAGAGCCTTAGGATGCTCAACATAAAAGCACCCATCACAAGGCCTTGTTACAAAGTAGATTTTCCAGAAACACTGATTTTCTTTTCTTTTTTTTTTTAATTTTTTTTTTATTTATGATAGTCACATAGAGAGAGAGAGAGGCAGAGACACAGGCAGAGGGAGAAGCAGGCTCCATGCACCGGGAGCCCGACATGGGATTCGATCCCGGATCTCCAGGATTGCGCCCTGGGCCAAAGGCAGGCGCCAAACCGCTGCGCCACCCAGGAATCCCGAAACACTGATTTTCTTTCCCACTTTCTTTTCTTCTCTTCAGGCCATACTGCAAAAGGACTCTTCTGAATTATGGAGGCTTTACTCTTAGAGATACTCATGCTGGAGACTGAAAATGTTTGGGGTTGGAGACTTTGGAGGTGGCATGCCCTCCCATAATCCATCTCCAGAATTCTTACGATGAAGCAACTTCTAGGCTGGGTGGATCATGTTTGGGCCATGAGTGGTAATTCTTGTATTCCTAAGCTATCTGAGGAAGCAACATGAAGCTGCTGGTAAGTTCTGACAGTCATAACCATGTTCTTTGGGCCCTACACTCCAGTTTATATTGTCTTCATTTAAAAAAAAATAAATCTGGCCCACTCCTCAACAAAAATCTGAATGGGGAAGATGCAAATCAATCTCTCTTTGATTCTTGGGACCTACATCAGTTCAGAGATCACAGAATTTAATCATCTGTCTTAGATTCAAAATACAGATGGGAGATGAGGAAACTAGTTTCCTTGCAAGCCTTATCCCCATGCTGAAAGACCAGATTATTTTTCCAATCCATCACAAAGTGATGCTTTTGTCAAATAGAGCAGAAATAAATTATCAGGAAAGTGAAATTTTTCAAAAGAATACATATTATTAGTCTCAATATTGTACTGTTTGATTCAAGAGACATAAAGTAAATTGTTTTTAAAAAAAAAAAACATTTCTGAAATCTTACTCTCAGTTTCAGTACTTAACCTACCATGGTCTGCTAACAAACACTTCATAGACTGGCTTTGGGCCACAGGCCACACTTCAAGTAGAACACCTCTGGAATGTCTTAGTCCGCTAGGATTACTATATAAAGTGCCACACACTGAGTGGCCTAAACAACAGAAATTTATTTTCTCACAGTTCTGAAGGCTAGAAGTCAAGATCAAGATGTCAGTAGGTTTGGTATGTCCTATGGGCTCTTGGCATGGCTCGCAGATGGCTGCTCTCCTGCTCTGTCCTCACATGGTCTCCTCTATGTGTGAG
This sequence comes from Nyctereutes procyonoides, assembly GCF_905146905.1. NCBI lineage: Eukaryota > Metazoa > Chordata > Mammalia > Carnivora > Canidae > Nyctereutes > Nyctereutes procyonoides. The sequence continues at coordinate 5,091,349 of NW_026575155.1, forward strand.
CATCCCTGGTCTCTCTCTTTCTCTCTCTCTCTCTTCTTATAAGGACATCAGTTCTATTGGATTGGGACCCCATCCTGTGACACCATTTAACTTTAATTACTTCATTAAAGCCCCTGTCTCCAAATATAGTCACTTTGGGGATTAGGATTTCAATATATGAATTAGGGACACAGTTCAGTCCATAACAAGAGTAAAGATGGGACACCTGGGTGACTCAGTGGTTGAGTGTCTGTCTTTGGCTCAGGGCATGATCCTGATACGGGGATTGAGTTGCATCTACATCAGGCTCCCTGCGAGGAGCCTGCTTCTCCCTCTGCCTATGTCTCTGCCTCTCTGTGTCTCTCATAAATAAATAAATGGGAGCTGCGGGGCGGGAGCGCGAATCCAACAGCGCAGGCCCCGGAGCACAGGGCGCCGGGACACAGCCCAGGATCCGGCCTCCCCCGGGACAGGCAGAGGCCGGGAGGGCCCAGGACAGCAAGGACGCTCCTGCCCCGAGCTGAGCAGATCAGCGGCCCCGCCCCGGAGCCTCCAGGCCCTGCGGACGGAGAGCCGAGAGCCCCGAGCCCCGTAGTTCCTGCGGAGGCTGAATCCAGGCTTCCAGAGTTGCCATAGCAACTGCGGCTGTTCCTCCTGGGGCCCGACGGGGTAAACAACCCCCGCTGAGCCCTGCAGCAGGCAGGGGCAGAGCAGCTCCCCCAAGTGCTAACACCTGAAAATCAGCACAGCAGGCCCCTCCCCCAGAAGACCAGCTGGACGGACCAGTGATACTCCCCCGTGTTCCAATACAACTTGTTTTTGGCCACTCTGCACTGAGCAAAATGACTAGAAGGAAAACCTCACGTCAAAAGAAAGAATCAGAAAAAAATCTTAAAAATATTTTTTAAAAAAGGAGCAAAGCTCGTACAGGTTTCTGTAGTATTCCTCTACCTTAGCCTTGTAATAGTCTGAAGAAAAAAGCCTCTGGATTCTTTGGATCTTGGAGTTGATTAAAAAGTGCCAAACAAAATAAATAAATAAATAAATAAATAAATAAATAAATAAATAAATAAATAAATAAATAAAAAGTGCCAAACAACAATGTCACTTACCCCCAGGACTCATGTATCTGCAGTTCATCCCTAATCAATGAAGATCATTTAATGACCAAGCTTGAAAGTCTCTCCATCTTGATTTTTCCTCCTTCCTCATCTGCTTTGTTTATCTTTAAATAACTTTTAAGCAAAATTACTTCACAATTCCCCACTGTGACGTTGGACTTCTATCTTTTTCAGAGTTTTTTTCTGTTTACATTTTGCTTGGGTTTCCATGGGATTTCATTTTTCACCAAAACGAATCTGTGTTCCCTTAGGTCAGTAATGAAGATGCTAATAGAGAATGTAAATCAGATGACTTTTATAACCCCTCTGTAAGAGTGTGTGAAATATTTGTGCTAGAATCTGTCCCTACCTCCTGCCAGCTGTGCCCCATTTTGTGTGTGCCCAGGCAGATGAAATATTTTGTCAGGAAGCACATGAACCACAACAGTATGGACTTTGTCTTAAAGATTTTTCTTCCTCCTTTACCTACAACAGCATAAATTTCTACTGTCAGATTATATATTTTGTTCCTAAAGATGTGTTCATTTCTTCTTCTATTTCTGTAGTGACTGTTCAAGAAATCTGGCATATTCAACCCAATATTTGTAATCAGTTCTACTTTTGGCAAAATGCCTGGTTCAGTAAGTATATGCCTGTTGATAATATTTCCCCCAAAAATGATGATTGTCAGACTACTTAAAATTGTATTGGTAACCAACAAACAAATGTTTGAAAGCTTTGCTGCATACATCTACATTTAAAAGCCCTTCAAAGAAAATATAGCCACTTAGAAAGTGCTTTCTTAAGTATTTACATTTAACAAGATAAATTTAGAATTTTTAAGCCACTTAGAAAGTGCTTTCTTAAGTATTTACATTTAACAAGATAAATTTAGAGCAAAGACAGAAAGACTGCAAAAATTTTTTAAATCATTTACACCCTAATTGTCATATTTCATCATGCAAACTTTTGGATTTTATTGTGTCTACAGATAAAGATCAGAGAATTTTTTGTGGTACCCATATCAGCTAAAACTGTTATGAATGTTCATATCACAGTTAACATCTGGTCATATTTTGAATTGTGTTTCTCATTTTTTTGCTTCCATGGAAGCATTTTGCATTATTAAGACTTGCCTATAATAATGTGTCTGAGACTTTGTTTCTTGATCTGCAATAATCAGAGTCGGGTCAAAAGTTTGGACTCACTTTAATTCTTTTATTCTTTTTTCTCACCTGCATGCTTATCATCTTGTGATCTAGCTGTTGCTGTTCCTGTTTTAAAATATCATATTATAGGGGGTCCTGGGTGGCTCAGTTGGTTAAGCATCTGCCTTTGACTCAGGTCATGGTCCCAGAGTCCTGAGATCAAGCCCCACACTGGGCTCTCTGCTCAGCGGGGAGCCTGCTTCTCCCTCTCCTCTGCCTGCCATTCCCCCTGCTTGTGCTATTGCTCTCTCACTCTCTTTCTCTGGGTCAAATAAATAAATAAAATATTTTTTAAATTTTTAAAAATGAAAACATAGAATAAAATATCATATTATATATCTTCAACTAGAACATAAGTCCCCAGGAGCAGAAGTCATATCATGCCTGCTTTCTATCCCCTAGAGCAGTGCTACTCAAAAAATACAGGCCTTCAAACTGTTTTTTACTTCCTGTGTTATTTGCATACTCTTTCATTCAACCGACATTTTTTTCCTAGCAGGACTTTTTTTTTTTATTTATTTAAATTTTAGTTAACATACAATGCAATATCAGTTTCCGGAGTAGAATTCAGTGATTCATCACTTACATACAACACCCTGTGCTCTCACATCAAGTGCTCTCTTTAATCCCATCACCCGTCTAGCTCATCCCCCTCCCCCCCACCTCTCCTTCCATCAACTCTGTTTATTCTCTGTTGTTAAGAATCTTCTATGGCTTGTTTCCCTCTTCTTTTTTTTTCTTTTCCCCCTTCTCAAATGTTCATCTGTTTTCTTTCTTAAATTCCTCATAAGAGTGAGATCATATAGCATTTGTCTTTCTCTAACTGACTTATTTCACTTAGCATATCGTCTAGTTCCATCCACGTCATTGCAAATAGCAAGATTTCATTCTTTTTAATGGATGAGTAATAGTCCATTGTGTGTATAGATAGATATAGATAGATATAGATATAGATATAATCTTCAACAAAGCAGGAAAGACTATCCAATGGAAAAAAGACAGTCTCTTCAACAAATGGTGTTTGGAAAATTGGAAATGGTGGGAGGCACACAAACCTACAGATGCTTATGGTCTACTAAACAAGATGACATATTTTAAATAATCAAGTAGAATATGAAATTTCAAATTTATTAGCAAGGCACACACAAGACACCATGGGAATTCAAAGGAGGGAAAGAATCATTTAAGCACTGTGAAGGGGTAATCTGGGAAAGTCTTCCTTGAAGGAGGAGCAGAATGTTGAATGATAGTATGGATGCCAATCACCAGAAACAAAAATGAAAATGCCAGGAAGCTCTAGGCATGTTTAGGAGACTCCCCAAGTATGAACATTGCCTTTTTCATCATTTGACATTGGATAAGGATTTAATGCCCTTTTTCTTATCTGTTAAAAGGAGAGTAACAGAGAAAAGTATTCATCATATGGGATGAACATCAAATAGTTTAATTCAAGTGAAGTGCTTAGAGCAGTGATCGATGCTCAATAATTGTCAATTATTGCTGTTTTTATTACCCATCATATTATTATTCTGGAATATTAACTTTGCTTTAGCTTTTTGAAGATTTAGTGCTTTTGGTTTTATGCTGTGGAAAATAAAATGCTACTGGAGCCTTCGAGCCACAGTAGGAAAGAGAGCAGAGAAAAATCGGATGGAGGTCAGAAACATGATGATTGCCTACGATTAAGGAGCTGAAAGAGAAAGGAAAAATCAGCAAAGGGCCCAGAAGGCATCATCTGGGAGACATAAAAAATAAATAAATAAATAAATAAACAGGTAAAAATGGGCACATGAATTTGAGCTGGGAAAAAAGTGTTTTGGCAAAATGAGGCCATTAACAGAGTCAACTATTGTAGAAAGATAAAAGAGGGTGGTTATTAAAAATGAGAGAGAGAGAAGAGGTAGTTGAATTGGAGAATTATGAGGTCACGCACAGTGACCTTTAAGAGAATGTCTTCTTGGTGATCAAAGCAGGATCCAGACTGCAAGAAACTGAGGAGGACAAGCAGTAAAAAAGTGAAAGCAGTACAAGTAATATACTCCTATTCCTTTATGAGTATTTACTTGCTGTGATTGAATGTGTGTGCTCCTAGCCCACCTAAATGACTGCCCCTGAGTACTAACAGCTTACCTCTCTTCAAGATGGGTCATAGACATCTATGAGTCTATCTGTTCCAACCCTTGCCCAGCCTTTCTGTCAACTATTTCTACCCCCACCTCAAACCCTGCAGCTGACACAAGGGATATGTGGATTTCTAAATATGGTACCAAAGAGAAAGCATGAGTCAGTCTTTTCCCCATAGCAGAAATTTTAACATGAAAAACTTTGGTGCTGTCAGCAATCATATTTCTTCCCTGCTAGAATAAGCCAGTTGGTCTGCAAAGAAAGATAATAATTCTGGTTTTCAGAGAGAAGTGGATGGAAGAAATGAGAAAGAAACCTAAGGGCAAGTAGACCCAAGTTCCAGTTATTTCTGAGGCATGACTACATTACTGTCTTCCCGATGGTTTTCCCATTCATTGTGTCCTTAGACCGTATGAGCCAGCAGACTCACCTTCTTGTTTTAGGTACTCTGAGTTAGACACCTGTTCCCTTGAGACTTAAAATTACCTAATACAAGAAGGGCTATATGTTGTAGCAAAGATTTGGTAGATGTTAGACAATATTAAACAATAGTTCAGGTTGGTGGCATGGTGTGCTTGAAGTGAAAATGGAACAGAATGCAATGCGGTTAGTCTGAATCTCAGTCTCCTCCCTCCATCTTATTTATTTATATTTTTAATTTAAATTAATTAGCATATAGTGAATTATTAGTTTTAGAGGTAGAGTTCAGTGATTCATCAATCCTATATAATATCCAGTGCTGATCACATCACATGCCCTCCTTAATGTCCATCACCCAGTTACCCCATCCCCTCACCTCCCTCTCCCCCAGAAACCCTCAGTTTGTTTCCCCCAGATAGTTTGTCTCCATCTCTGATTTCATCTTGTTTTATTTTTCTCTCTCTTCCCCATAATCCTCTGTTTTGTTTCTTAAATTCCACATGTGAGATCATATGATAGTTGACTTTGATTGACTTATTTCACTTAGCATAATACCCTCTAGCTCCAACCATGTCATTGCAAATGGCAAGATTTCATTTTTTTTAAGATTTTTATTTATTTATTTATTTATGAGAGACACAGAGAGAGAGAGAGAGAAAGGCAGAGGCACAGGCAGGGAGAGAAGCAGGCCAGGCTGCCCAAGATTTCATTTTTTGATGACTGCATGCACATACACAGACACACACACACACACACACACACACACAATGGAATACTATTCAGCCATCAAAAATGAAATATATATATTTCATTTCATATATATATTCCATATACACACAGACACACACACACACACATCTTCTTTATCCATCCGTCTGTGGACATCTGGGCTCTTTCCATAGTTTGGTTATTGTGGACATTGCTGCTATAAACACAGGGGTGCAGGTGCCCCTTCAGTAAATCTTAGTCTTTAACTCAAGTGTGCAATAAATACAAATGGTCTTTTCTGTAACTCAACCTAATTTACATTAAAGGCCCTCAACCCACTAAATTGTTGGAAATTTTATCCTAGTTGATTCTCCGGACCCTACTTCATTTCCCAGGGCTCTATCAAGGTTCCAGGGTACTCAGAACACTAAAACATGGTTAGGAATTTCCACTAAGACATGCATGTGCTTTTGGTCTGGAGGCTCTCTCTGCTTCCACATCATTTCAGTGACAGGGGACTCTTGCTGTGGCCTTTGTGCCACACCAGGACCATAGCAGTCTTTGTCACACTAAAGCCCCATCCACTTAAATGCCATGACTCCATTTTCTCCCTGCAGTTCTGTTGAACAAGAAGGTAGTGGGTTCCCTCTCTCCAAGCTTCACAGAGTCTCTGTTTTCCCCAGCATCCCGAAGGAATCCTCTAGTTTGAGGATTAGGGTAAGGTGGGGATGAGAATCATTCTTTCTTGTTTCATCGAAACATTGTGTCAATTCTCAATTCTCCATTTTTCCTAAGACCTCGGGGACTTTCTGTAACCAAACCCGCCCTGTCCTACCCTCTGCTGAGACCATGAATGTGGAGCCAATTCACTGCTTCTCTGCATAGCAAGAAAAAGAAGAAATTCTGGAAGAAATAAAGTTGACATAGGTTAATATCTCAAAAATATTCTCCAAATACTCAAAGTGATATAAGGGAAAATGAAGGTGTCCCTGTTAGACAGATATGATCATCTGAGCAAAGTAAGAGTGGAGAATTTCCTAGGGGCAGAAGAGAGCTGAGGATGGACACCTCAGAAATTCCTCAACCTCCTCTATCAGTTCTTGGCACCTAGGAATGGCAGGAAACAGTGTCCCTATCCAGGCATGGATGTGACAAGTGAGGACAATACTATATGGGCTGAGGTGTGCTAACGTATGAATGAGGAATTTGTACACACTGGGCCGTGGGGTCCAGGTCAAGTAGAGAAGCAAAGGATGCTGAATGCAGCAAAAACTGACAACAGATAAAAAATAATAATAATAAAAAAATTAAAAAAATTTAAAAACATTTAAAAAAAAAAACTGACAACAGAGAAGAATTGTAGAGGAAGGTTTTCTCGTGAGGATGGAGAGCCAGCCCAGCAGGAATGAATGTATAAGGGTCAGGAAAGGAGAAAGTCCCAAATTCCAGGTTTGGAAAGCCCTGGGAGATGGAAAAGATATCACCAGAGAGCCCATGTGCCTGCCTCTACTGAGAGCTGGATCTGACATTAAACCCAAAGATACCTACTCTGTGCCAGCCCCTATCTCCTCAGGACCCGAAATATATGAACTTCCAGGGGATCACTGGAAGTAACGGGGGGAGGGGACCAGAATCCCTCAAGGGGCCTGAAACTGCCTCCACCAAATGTTTGCTTACTTCACAATTTCCAAAGTCTTATGAAAACCAGGGCTAAGACCATCCACAGATGTGTAAGGCAAACATGGGGAAATTAGCAATGTGAAAGAGTTGTGTCATTCAGCCTAAGATCCACTTATGTGGAGGCTGATGGATATTTCCAGAAGACATGCAGATTTTTTTGTTGTTTTTTTTTCAACTAAGGTGTAATTATTTATTTTTAGACAGAGAGAAAAAGAGAGAGAGAGCTGGGAGAGGAGGGCAGAGGTAGAGGGATAGAGAGAATCTTAAGCAGCCTCCATGCTCAACTCAAAGCCTAATGCTTGATCCCACGACCCTGAGATCATGACCTGAGCTGAAACTGAGTCAAATGTTCAACCAACTATGCCTCTCAGGCACCCTGAGGGCATGAGGTTTTTAATCTTCATTTTTCTGATGATTTTTTTTCTCCTCATTAAGCAAGGTAAATCTCACCACTGTTTTCTACATTTTCAGTTTTCCTATTTATCGAGAAAAACACCTTCCACTGAGAGACATTGTTCCAAAAATGAAAGTATATAATGTATTTTTAAATCTTGAGCATTGACAATCATAATTATTTTACTGCCCACACTGAAGAGCATTCTTTTGCATTTCCAGAGAAATTTGAAGCTTCTATGGACTTTAGTATCATCAGCTGGTGCACGTGGCCTCCTTATACAATGAGATGGCTCAGCTTACATTTCAAATAATAAATGGAAACAACAGGCATATGGTCAACACAGTTCCCAGCTTCCTGCCTGTTATTGGGGTAATGCAGTTTCTAATCCTGCTCTACAAGCTCACACATCTCTCTTTCCTCTCTGTTGATGGTATATTTTGATTGTGTCTGCTTGCCAACGTCCTCAAAACACAAATATAATCACCTTCTCTATGCCTTCTTTATATTTGCTTCTTGAGGATTGCCATAATCTTACTGGAAGACTCACCACCTTCTATTTTAAAATCTGGGACACTGGGATGCCTGGGTGGCTCAATGGTTGAGCCTTTGGCTCAGGGCATGATCCTGGGGTCCCGGGATCAGGTCCCACATCGGGTTCCCTGGGGGGAGCCTGCTTCTCCCTCTGCTTGTGTCTCTGCCTCTCACTATGTATCTCTCATGAATAAATAAATAAAACCTTTAAAAAATAATAAAATAAAATCTGGGACACTAAGCAGCTACTACCTAGTATGCACCAGGCATGCAAGGAAATAACCTCAGCTTACAGGTACGATCCCCAGTGAGTCAAGAGAAAGCCTTTTTTAAACTGGATTGGCAAACTATATAATCAAAGCCTCTCTAGGACTTTGTCACAGACATAAAGGAAAACAGGTTTTGTGGAAACTGTTTTGAGGAAACCCAAAATGCTTAAGGGCATACAGGGAAATTGCCCAAATCTTACTTCAAAAGAAGTAGACAAGAACACACAGATACTGCACTGTGATGATTCGATTAAGAATTGCAACACTTGGCCAACGTCTCCATGGTGAGTTAGAGGGTTGCCAAATTCTATAATTTACCTCAATTCAGAGCCAAAACTCTAAGTTTAGGAATGCCACATGGAGTTCATGCTTGCTATGTCAGCTTTAAATCAAACTAAAAAAGACAGACTTCATTGCGTTGTTGGTAGTATGTTATTTCTATTTTGGTGTATGCTTCTTTCGAGGTATCTCCCTTCCCCTACCGAGTAATCATGAATCATTCTTGCACAGTACAGCATGTTGTGCTTTAAATCCCTTTCATGTCTGTTTTCCAGATTCATTCTCGATAGATAAGACTGCCCTTGTCCACAGTTCCCAGATGAAACTCTGAGAGGTTCAGGATGTCTTAGTCAAAGTCCAATACAGAATCCACCACCCCAGGTTAGGTGCGGGAGACAGGAAGGTGAACCCTAACTCAGACACGATGTCCTGTCAGTGCATACAGACTCTATCAGCTGGGTCACTATTAGACAATTGTGCAAAGCCTTGAGAAATACCCAGGGGAAGGGGGACAATTGTCATTACAGCACTGTATGGTCTATGCAATTCTGATGCTTTGATATCTTGAGGGCTTGCTCACTAGAGACTGCCCCTCCCAGGGCTAGCCAGTTCCTAGAGATAGTAAAGGATTCACCTCCCAGCCTGCATCTCATATGCAAGCCAACCAATCTGATGGTGTCTGTACCCCCCACCACCACCTCCTCTATCAGGCTTTTACATTCTGGGGCCACTGTTTCTCTGCCCAGACAACTAAGAACAGGCGCATGCCCCAGAGCCCACTGAAATGATTCAAAATGGTCTATCCCAAGCCTTCTTACCCCACCTCACACATTCCTTCCTGCAGAAACCACAGCACAGGTTCCCGCTCATGTTTTCCTCTCACTCCCTCTGCCTCTGACTGGCCCTGATGCTTTTCTGTGTGGCTCTGTGGGGCATGGCATGTCCCTCACCCCTTGGAAATGGTTCATGAGTAACATACTGTCTTTTCAATGGCACTCATCTCTGATCTGTTGGCCTTATCATACCTGAACAATAATAGAGCCTACATTTGAAAATCAGCAAATTTGAAAGTTAAACAATGAAGTAAGCTGGGGCTAGGCAAACAAGAGATGAGAGTATACAGCAGAACAGTCTCCTTTTCAAGGCAGATCCTGTGCAAGAGGAAATGAGCTTATTTCACTGTACCTAGCCAGCTCTCCAGTGAGATCCCAGGGATCCCAGCATCCATCCAAGCTAGCCTTCCTGTATCTCTGCAAAGCCATCCTATTTGCAGTCACTGTGGGTTCTGAATTGGAAGATTGTCTACTCAACTTGACTCACCCCTCCACACTAAGAAACTAACAAAAACCAGAGAAGAAATGGCACAGTTGACAAAAAACCACAATAGTCCTAACACACCCTCAGACACACTCCCATCATACAGTGGTTCCATCAGTCACGACTTGCTCGGTGAAGGGATTGGTTGGAAGGTGGCTTAAATTCCAATACTGCTCTTCTGCATTGTAATGGGTGCATAGGACATCTACTCTCGTTCTTTAAAGCCTATATTGGAGATAATTTTGGAGATAGAACTTTTGAGATTTATTCTGAGGTTGGGAGTGTGAGATCCTGGGAATAGGACCAGCCTTTTTTTTTTCCTACTTGTGGTTTTCTCAAGGCACTTCTATACAAGACTGCCAGAGAGAAGAGAGTTCCCATATATTTGAAATGCAATCTGCCTATTATAGATTGGTTTTTTTGTTATGATATACCTCCCTTTATTTCAAAGAGCAGATGAAAATGGAAAACTGTTAGCTATTCTAAGAATCATATAATCATAATTATCAATTTGAATTCCTATTGCGAATACTTGCAACCACAGTGAAGTGATTTATCATCAATGCATCTCAGGGTTTTAATTGTGTGCACTTGAATGTATTTGCATATTCTCAGCACACTTCATCATTTTCATTCCTGATAAAGCACTTCAAAAGGAACTACGATCTGTCAAAACTATACGGTTCAAAAATGTATTGTTCTTGCATCTCTCTCAAAATTATGGGTAATTGCTAACATCCTCTGAATATGTTTAGGATTAAAGGTAACTTGGACTTTTTTTAAATGGTGCCATGAAACTAAGATTTCAAAAACGCTGGTCTAGGTGTCCAATGTTTAATGTTATTCATATCCACCCTCTGTATAATGTTATTTAATGATTTATTGTGTGACAATTGAAACTGGGACAGCAGATTCCAAAAGCCCATCTCCTTCCTGCCTCCTCAAGGACCCCAAAAGCTACAAAGAAGGAAGATACTGAAAGCACTCTAGACAGGCATTAACCAACTGGGTCCTTTTCTGTGGCTCTTTCCCTCATCTTTCTTCCATCACCAACTCATGGTCTTCAGCATCATGTTTTTCCTCTCAGGGGACTAATAGACTCAGAGAGTCATGAACAAGTTAATGTGTCAACTAAGAAAAGAAGTGGTAGCAAACCTATTTAATGAATCCAACAAGAGAAATACAAAGTGAGCTTCTCCAACACTACCAAAAAGCAATAATACTTTGCACAAATCCTGCTGGTGTTATTTACACAGTCCACTAATCTAATGCTTACTTTTATTTGTACACCTAAAATGCATATTGATATAAATTCTTAGAGGAAAGATTTTCAGTAGAGCTGAGGAATGTTCTCTGAAAATTAACTAATTAACTCTAACCTAGCCAGCTGTATTAACTCAATCCTCCTAGACATTAATATCAAAAGAAGGTATTAGGATGCAACAAGATACCATGTAACATAGTTTCAAAATATGCTCAGTGGTTGAGCATCTGCCTTTGGCTCAGTTAGTGATCCCGAGGTCCTGAGATCAAGTCCCAAATCAGGTTCCCTCGCAGGGAGGGAAACTCTGCCTATGTCTCTGCCTCTCTCTCTGTGTTTCTCATGAATAAATAAATAAAAATTAAAAAAAAATACTTAAGGCAAAAATAGACAGAAGTACCCTTAAAAAGGTAACTCCACCACTATACTGCAATACTTAAACATAGTTTTCCCAATAATAGACCAAACACAAGATAAATGGGTAAGGATATAGATTTGAACAATATGCAAAACATTATCTAATGCACATATATTGAACACTATGTCCTCAGAATACACATTCTTTTCAAGTACGTGAAAAATATTTATAAAAATGAACCACTTCTAAAGGTAAAGTAACTCAAAATGTCAAAGAATTGATATCATGTAGATCACATTTTTACTACAAAGCAGTTACATAAGTATTACTTATAAAAACAAAACTGTAAGTGAAAATTCTTATATGTTTGAAAATTTAAAAATGTTAGTTTAATAACTCACAGATCACCTCACAGGAAAAATTATAAAATATTTAGAATTTGAATTACAACAAAAATAGTACATATGTCACAAACCTTGTAAAATAAATGCAAAGTAGTGTCTATAGTAGAATATATTTTTTAAAAAAGTAGTGTTTATAGTAGAATGTATAACATAATAGAAAAGTGAAAAGTCTGAAAATTTATCTATCTAAAGAATGAAAAAATAAATATAAGAATGTGAAATAATGGAGAGCAAACAAATAATGGAGAACAAACACCTAATGGAAGGGAATTAAAATGTGAAAACTTAGGTCATTTGAAATAACAATAAAATTGACAGATGTCTGACATGCCCGCTCAAGAAAAAAAACTGAATGAATAATATTGTTATGAAAATGGAATAAAGTTAGAGAGGCTACAAATATTAAAAAGGTAATAACAACTTTATGCCAATAAATGTGAAAAGTTAGATGACAGATCTTAAAAAATATAATTTACAAAATTGCCCCAAAAAGCAATAGAAAACAATATGTATTTATGAATATGCTTATTAACATTTTTTTAAAATTAATCAATCAAAAGTCTTCTTTTAAAAAGTAGAGACAAAAACAAACAAAAAAGTGAAAAAAAGGTACCTGGTTGCCTTAGTACAGCATGTGATTCTTGATTTGGGGATCATGAGTTCAAGTCCAAAGTTGGGCCTAGAGCTTACTTAAAAAACAAAGTAGGAACATAGTAATTTTATAAAGCTAGCATAACCTTGCATCAAAAACTGATAAGAGCATGGAAATGGGAAATTACAGGTCAATCTTATTGATAGATACAATGTAAAAAAATTATATCTATAATAAAAATTACATATATATGCATATACATGCATATTTATGTGTATATATAAACATACGTATACGTGGGTGTAGATATATGTATATATAATATTTAAATTTACCAAATATACAAAGAAGATTTAACATCAATCCTACTCAAACGATTCCAAAAAATAGAAGTGGAGGAAATAATTCCAAGCTCATTTTACAAGGCGAGCATTACTCTGATACCAAAGCCAGACAAAACACCACAAGTAAAGAAAATTAGAAGCCAATATCCTTGATTAACATAGATGAAAAAGTCCTCAAAACAATATTAACAACCCAAATTGAACAACACATTAAAATAATCATACATGATGATCAATGGGATTTACTCAAGGGATATAAAACTGGTACAACAATCACAAATCAATCAACCTGATATGCCAAATTAACAAAATGAAGCATAAACATCATATGATCATCTCAATAGATGCAGAAAAAGCACTTGACAAAATTCAACATCCATTCATGATAAAAATCCTCAAAAAGTAGGTATAGTGGAAATGTGTTTCAACAAAATGAAGGCAGTATATAACAAGCCAACAGCTAACATCATAGTCCATGGTGAAAAGCTGTACCTCTAAGATCAGAAACAAGAAAGGGACATCTATTTTCACTACTTTATTCAACATAGTATTAGAAGTCCTAGCCAGAGCAATTAAGCAAGAAAAAGAAATAAAAGTCATCCAAATGAGAAAGAAAAAAGTAAAACTGTCACTATTTCCAGATGCCATGATATTATATATAGAAAACTAAAAGACTCCACCTAAAAAACTGTTAGAACTAAAGATGAAATCAGTAAAGTTGCACAATACAAAATTAATATGCAAAAAATCTGTTGTGCTTCTGTACAGAAACAGCAAATTATCAGAAAGAGAAATCAAGACAACAACCCCATTTACTTTTGCATCAAAAAGAATAAAATGCCTAGGAATACATTTAACCAAGGAGGTGAAAGTCCTGTACACTAAAAATTACAAGACTTTGATGAAAGAAATTGAATAAGACTTATAGAAATAAGTGGAAATATATTCCATTTTCATTGATTGGAAGACTTATATTGTTAAAATGTTTATATTGCCCAAAGCAATCTATACATTCAAGATTCCAATGGAATTTTTCCTATCAAGATTCCAATAGAATTTCTCACAGAACTAGAAAAAAAAAACATCTAAAATTTGTATTAAACCACAAAAGACCTTAAATAGCCAAAACAATCTTTAGAAAGAAAAACAAAGCTTGAGACATTACAGTCCCAATTCAAACTCTATTACAAACCTTTCGATACTTCTCTCCGTAATCTACCAGCTCGAGAGAGAATTGTTGCAGAAAATACCATTCTAGACGTGCATAATGCGTCTAGCGGGTGCCACCATATGCGTGTTATCTACATCACTCTGCTCACACAAAACAATTAATTTTTAAACACCCACACGTGACTATTGGCATAAAAATATACACATAAAATAATGGAACAGAATAGACAGCCCAGAAATACACCCATGATGGTCAATTAATTTACAACAGAGAAGTCAACAATATACAATGAATAAATTGCAGTCTCTTCAATAAATAGTGTTGAGAAAACTGGACAGTCACTTGCAAAAGAATGAAACTGGACTACTAACTGACACCACACAGAAAAATTAACTCAAAATAAAAACTTAACCATAAAAGCTTAAGCCATAACTTCTAGAAGAAAATATAGATGGTAATCTCCTTGACATCAGTCTTGATGGTGATTTTTTGAATTTGACTCCAAAGCAAAGCAACAAAGCAAAATAAAAAAATGAGACTAAAAAGCTCTGCACAGCAGGAAAATCATCAACAAAATGAAAAGACAACCTACTGAATGGGAGAAAATATTTGTAAATCATATACCTGATAAAGAGTTAATATCCAAAATATATAAAGAACTCATACAACTCAATAACAAAAACAAACAAACAATTGAATAAAAAAATGGACAGAGGATCTGGAAAGACATCTTCCCAAAGAAGACATTCATACAGATGGCCAACAGGTACATGAAAAGATGCTCAACATCACTAGTCATCAGGAAATGCAAATCAAAACCATACTGAGATATTACCTCATACCTGTTAGAATGACCATAACCAAAATGATAACAAATATCAAGTATTGGTGGCACCTGGGTGGCTCAGTCAATTAAGCATCTGCCTTCCACTCAGACCATGATCCCCACATCAGGCTCCCTACTGAGTGATGAGCCTGCTTCTCCCTCTCCTCTGCTCCTCCTCACCCTGATCATTTTCTCTCTGTCTCTCTGTCTCTCTCTCAAATAAATAAATAACATATTAAAAAAAAAAAAAAGAACTAAAAATCTGGGCAGCCCGGGTGGCTCAGTGGTTTAGCACCACCTTCAGCCCAGGGCCTGATCCTGGAGACCCGGGATCAACTCCCACATCAGGCTAATTGGATGGAGCCTACCTCTCCCTCTGCCTGTGTCTCTGCCTGTCTCTCTTTCTCTCTGTGTGTTTCTCATGAATAAATAATAAAGTCTTTAAAAAAAACTACAAATTTTTAAAAATAAATAAATAAATAAATGTCAAGTGTTGGTGAGGATGTGGAAATGAAGGAACCCTTGTGCACCATAGATAGGAATGTAAATTCATGCAGTCACTATGGAAAACAGTATGAATGTTCCTCAAAAAAATAAAAAATATGACCCGGCAATTCCACTTCTGGGTCTTTATCTGAAGAAAGAAAAACACTAATTCAAAAAGATACCTTCACTCCCATGTTCATTGTAGCATTATTTACAGTAGCCAAGATATGGAAACAACTCAAGTGCCCATTGATAGAAGAATGCATAAAGAAGTTGGGATATCTATATATGATGGTACACTATTCAGCCATAAAAAAAAATGAGTTCTTGCCATTTGAACTAACATGGATGGAACTTGAAGATGTTATTCTAAGTGAAGTTAGACAGAGGAAGATAAATATTATATAATCTCACATTATATGTGGAATCCAAAAAGAAACAACCAAACTGATACAAAGAACAGATTAGTGGTTGCCAGAGGTGAAGTCAAGTGGTATGTGAAATGGATTAAGGTATTTATTAATTTAAAAAAAGAGAGAATTCTCGTAAAGCTTTGAGAAGTATGACACTATTATCACAGGGAAAGGCAAATAGATCAATGAAACATTAGAGGTCAAAACAGAGTTGAAGGGGAGGTGGGGAAAGGAATGGGCTAAACAGGTGGTAAACAGGTAGTGGGTATTAAGGAGAGTACTTGCTATGATGAGCACTGGGTGTTGTATGAAGTGATGAATCACTAAATCTTACACCTGAAACTAATATTACACTATATGTTGTCTAACTGGAATTTAAATAAAAACTTGGGGAAAAAAGAGTGGAAACTTGACATGTCAGAGTTAGGCATTGCACAGGAGTAGGGAAAAATAGGCTTTTAATAAATATGACAGGAACAATTATTATTATGTGGAATAAATGAAATCTAAGCCCTCCTTTACCTCATGACAAAAACCAATTCCAAATGGACTAAAGACTTAAATACAAAAGGAAACATTATAAGATCTTTAGGCACAACACGGAACAACACTTCTGTAATATCAAAGACGGGAAATTTTTTCTAAATCAAGATGCAAAAAAAATGTAAATCATAAAGAAAGATATGGGTAAATTAAATTAAAGTAAGAACTTTAGAGGCACATAGGTGGCTCAGTTGGTTAAGCATCTGACTCTTGATTTCAGCTCAGGTCATGACCTTAGGGTCATGAGATCGAGCCCCATGTCAGGCTCCATGCTCAGCAGGAAGTCTGTTTGAGATTCTCTCCCCCTGCACCTCAGCCCCCTGCTCACTCACTCTCACTCCCTCTCTCTCTCACCTCTCTTTCTCTAAAATAAATTAAAAATCTTTTAAAAAAATAAGAGCTTTTGTTCACCAAAGGATATCAAAGAGAAAATAAAAATACAAAGCACAAACTAGAAAAATATTTGCCATATGCATTACTGACAAAGGAATACTATCTAGAATATATAAAGAACTTCAATGAATCATTAAGTAAAAAAGCAAATGACCAATAGAAAACTGAAACAGCACATTGAATAGGTCTTCAGAGGAGAGTAAAGCCAAAAGGCCAAACAAATATGAGATTCTCAGCCATGTTATTCACCAGGAAAATAAAAATTCAAACCACAATGAGGTACCACGTTACAACTATCAAACTGGCAAAGTTAAAAATTCTGGCAAAATCTAAAGTTGGCAAGGATCTGGAGTTACTCATGTATGGAATTGTCAATTAAGACAAGCATCTTTGAAAACTATATCACCCAGTAAGTACTTCTAGAAGACAAATTGCATATTCCATAACAGCAATTTTTGTTTAATTTAGAAAAAAAAAAGAAAATATGTAATAGAAAGAAAAATGGGAACAACCCAAATGTTCGTTGACTGTAAAAAAAGATAAACTGCATGGCAGTCATACAATGAAACACTGTGTTCTTGTGAAAATTAATGAATTACAGATATATGTCAAAACATGGATGAACCTCAGGAATATAATGTGGAACTAAAAAAGCAACTATCATAGACATACCCTCGAATTTTGTCTACATTAAATACAAAACCACATAACACTGAACAATATATCATTTAGGGAAGTACCATCTGGGAAAAGTGAGAAAAAAAAAAAGAGGGAGCGTGGAGAATAATAAACATACATTTCAGTGGAGTGATTTCCTATGAGTAGAGAACTAAAGCCAGAACCCAACCAGAGCTTGAATCTCCAAGTGCACCAACATCAAAACGGAGTCATTTGGGTTATTGTCCTGAGATTCCCTGCCAAGAAAAAGCATAGGTCACAGAGCTGGTGTACAGGGTTGAATGCAAGGAAGAAGTTTAAGAGAATCCAGCTGTGAGAATAAGGTTTTTATATCATCTTCAAGAAAAAAAGTGTTTCTATTTCACAGGTAGGAACCCTGAAAAAAGTTAACATGACTTCTCTAAAGTCATTTTATCATCAGTGTAGACCCAGAAATAGAAACTATCAGTCCTGACTCCTTTTCTTGATGCCATCCCTAACCTATGCTCCTTCATTCACAAATGACTTAGAGGCTATACGCAGGCAATGGGGGACATGGGCCATGATTCACAGGCCAATGTGGTTCAGGAAAGGCTTTATTTCCGGGCTTTCACGATTCCCATCTTTTCATGCTCTGAAAACAGCAGCTGTGCCAGGCAGTAGTCAACAGAAAAAGAAAAGAACTCATTTATAAAGCAGAGGACAAAAATAGTTTGCCTAGTATTTATACTGTGCTCTTTGGGGTTTAAGGTCAAAGAGTTTGGTCTGACTTTTCTTTAGTAATCTAAACTTAGTTGCTTTCTTTTTCTGCATCAAAATGATTTTCGGTGTCTATTCATATAACAATGGGTGTGAGGTTCTATCAAATGCCAACCAGTTGGATCACTACTGAAATGGAAATGGCATGGTTTAAACAAATCAAAAGCATGTAATTGAGGTCACTAGAAGACATTTTGCTGGCAAAACCCAAGACGCTATGGTAATGAAATATGTCTAAAAATGAGAATAGAAAAACCAACTATAAAATATTTCCCTATGTAAATGTCACAACTGCATCAGACATTAAATCCACCTTTAGAGGTAATTTTGGCCCAGAGTCAGATTTAGGAATCTCGCTTCCTAAAGGAAAGAAGGCTTTTTTTTTTTTTAAGATAAAGAACAACACACTTAAAAATCCAGATCCATCACTGATTTTCTATGTGACATTACACAAGTCTCCTAAACCTCAGAGACCTTGTTTCCCTATTGGGCAAATGCACTCAGAGACACCTGCCATTCCTAGCTCCCCAAAGAGAAATATGTAGGAAAACACCTCACTGAATGTAAAGAACCACTCGAAGCGTGTGTCTGATGTGCAGCTACAATTGGGTTTCATGGAAGTTTCTCATGATTTAAGAAAACATTAAGTTCTTGTAGAAGGTATGACACATCTGGGGTTTTTTGTGCTTTTTTTTAAAGATTTTATTTATTTATTTGAGAGAGCGAGAATAAAAGAAGCAGGGGGAGGGGCAGGAAGAGAGGGAGAAGCAGAATCCCCGCTGAGCAGGGAGCCCAATGTGGGGCTCTACCCTGGGTCCTGGGATAACAACCTGAGCTGAAGGCAGATGCTTAACTGAATGAGCCACTCAAGGCACCTGGACACATCTGTTTTGATTCACAATTCACAGTGGATTTATCAATTACCCAAAGAAGGTGGGCTTTTTGTTTTTTGTTGTTTTTTTTTTTCAATCTGAGAAGACATGTTTGTTTTCTATTGCTGTATAACAAATCACCCCAAATTTAGTAGCTTAAACAATACATGATCTCACGATTCTGTAGGTCAGAAATCCAGTAAGCTTGACTGGGTTCTCTACTTAGGGTTTCACAGGACCAAAATCAAGGGGTCAGCCAGGCTGGGCTATTAACTGGAGGCTCTAAACATGAGCATAAATCAAAGCTTATTTAGTTTATGGCTGTAGGTCTGAGGCATCCAATTCCTTCCTGGCTGTTCGCTAGTAGGGGCTCTCTGCTCCTAGAGGGCACCCTCATTCATTCACATGACGCCCCCCCTTCATCTTCAAAGCCAGCTACAGTATACTGAATCTCCTTCATGCTTTGAACCTCATAGCTCCTCATCTGCTACTAGTTGAGAAAGCTCTTCGCTTTTAAGAAATCATGTGACCAGGCAGGGCCACCCAAATAATCTTAAGGCTACCTGCCAGATAACAATCATCATATTCTCAGCTTCTATGGACCAGGAAGGACATTTTTGTGAAGGGCATTGTAGAAATCCTGCTCCCACAGAGGAAGTAGAGGGCTAAAAGCTAAGAGCATTGGTTTTGATGAAAACTGATTTAGTTTCAAATTCTAGCTCTGTTTAAATTCAGATAAGTTGCTAAACCTCTCTAAGCTTTACTTTCTTTAGATTGCAATCTACTTAGGAGGAGGGAAAACTAATAACTATTTCCCAAATGCTTTGCATGGTGTCTGGAACATGTCAGTGTTCAGTAATATTTGAGAGAACAAATGAATGAATGAGTGGAAGTTAATAGTGAAAGTTATCTCCAAAACATACCACAAAGCTCTATTTGGCCCTGTTTTGCTCACATTTTTTTCATCGACTTAGTCGATGAATCTGAATTGACCCAAATTGACTTGGATCAATGAATGAGGACATACGAGGAATCCAGGTTAAAGAAATAAAGGTGAATAAGTGAAACAAAGGTGGGTCAAACATCAGATGACAGAGCCCAAATCAAGAAGAACACAGCAAACTGAAAAAAGAAACATATCAGATCAACTGAGATGAAAATTAATGAGTTTCCTTAATAACCTTAGCAGCCAGAAAGCTTGGAACTAGGTTTCCAAGTTAATCACAATAGTTTTTCCGAAGTCTGGCCTAACTGGCTTTGTTGTTCCTCTTCATTATTCCTGTCTTATCCTTTGATGCTCATGCTTCACAGCTTTATTGTAACTGATTTTTACTGTAAATCAACTAAACGCTTGTTAAGACGTAGATAGGATATGCCAATGTGTAACAAGATGGAGAAAATTTTATTTGCCAAAATCTAGGACACCTAAAAGACAAGCAGATTTTCTGCAGGCAATGAACAGCAGGAGGGGAATATTCTCCCAGAGACCCCCCTGAAGTGAGATAGAAGAGTATCCTTTCAGAGATTCCTATGATGAATGGGTCACATATGGAGAGTGTGAGCTTGGGCAGGCTAGATTGTATGAATGAGTTCCTAAGCAAGATGGTAAAGGTATTTATTTGCCTTATCTCATATGATCATTTCTCTAAGCCTCCCTTCTGCCCCGAAAAATTTCACTTAAGGTCCTAATCTGTCAAAATGCTATTGTGTATGTGGATTTGTGTGTGTGTGTGTGTGTGTGTGTGCAGATAATAAAGACCAGGAGAGGAAAGAAAATTATATAAAGACTAAGTTGAATAGACAGAGATGGAAGCAAGAGAAAAAGACACTTTGAACTATTGTAACACCAATAATGTTTTATCAGAATTGCTGAGGCACAAGAAGACCCCAAAGGAGGTCCTGATTAAATAAGTTAACTGATAATTATTAGATAAGCTTTAATCCCCTCAAATGCCTTTAATCCCTTAAAATCTCCTTAAAAATACTGCAGAAAAAAAAGAAAAAAGAAGAAAATAAAAAAAATACTGCAGAAAATATAAACACCTTTTTGTTTATCCTTATAAAAAAACAAAATATTTTGTAGATTTTATGCCTATAACATGTATCTATATAGAGGTTGATAGATACATGAATTCACATATTTATTTGAGTGTTGGAATGCCAAGAAGACAACTTGTACCATTTAAAGTGGCAAGGAAGTATGTTAGCTTGGAAAAGAATGTCCTATGTCAAGTGGAGAAAGCTCATCCTTGATCTTTCTATTTCTCCATCATATTTACATTTGGGTGAAAGCAACAAATGGGGGGGGCAGAGAGCTCCTGAGATATGCAAACAATACAAGTCTGGTTGATGAAAGTAACCATGACAGAAACTAATTGTCCCCTTCCTGGGCACACAGAGACATGTGACTGAGTCCTCACAGGTGGGAAAGGGAACAGAGTTAGTATGTCACATTCCATCCAAAGCCGTTAAGAGCTGGTATGGCTACTGCATGTTGTCTCCTCTTCCCCCAACATGGCTGGAACAGTGGGACAGAGGAGCAGTAAGACTGAGGCAACTCAGATCCTGGAGCCACAGCCCCACCAAGGAGAGATGCCTGACCTGAATAAGACTGACACAGGGTCA
The DNA here is from genome assembly GCF_905146905.1 of Nyctereutes procyonoides. Classification (NCBI taxonomy): domain Eukaryota; kingdom Metazoa; phylum Chordata; class Mammalia; order Carnivora; family Canidae; genus Nyctereutes; species Nyctereutes procyonoides. The sequence goes on from NW_026575155.1 coordinate 5,113,065, forward strand.
GAAATACACCTTCCTGGATTAAACCGCTGATACTTGAGAATGTATTTGTTACCACAGTGTAGCCTAGCTATCCTAAAAACACCATTTCAAGCCATAAATATAAATATTCCTTGGTCTGAAGTCAACCAGGATCCAACTGTTCTACAACAAATTAGACCTAGAGAGGAATTAGCAAAAGCTTACTTCTTTATTTTAGTTATTTGTCATTTATAGCCCATTTATAAAGATAAGAAAATAACCAATAAATTGAGAACATTTACAAAATATACATAGATTTTTTTTCTTTCTTTTTTTAAATACAGTTGACCCTTAAACAACATGGGTTTGAACTACACAGATCTAGTTATAATGTGATTTTTTTTTGATAGATACATCTGTGCTGTCAATGTATTTTCTCTTCCTTGTGATCCCTTTATTTTTTTTAAGCTTTTTTTAAATTTTTATTTATTTATGATAGTCACACAGAGAGCGAGAGAGAGAGGCAGAGACACAGGCAGAGGGAGAAGCAGGCTCCATGCACCGGGAGCCCGACGTGGGACTCCATCCCGGTCTCCAGGATCGTCCCAGGCCACATCACCGGAGCCCGACGTGGGCTCCATCCGGGTCTCCAGGATCGCTCCCAGGCCAAAGGCAGGCGCCAAACCGCTGCGCCACCCAGGGATCCCCAAAAGGGTATTTTAAAGCCTCGGTCTTAAGATCTTGGGTGGTAATATCGTATGCTCTCCCTTCCTGGGGCATCAGAATGATCCTTGAGACCTTCCTCTGAAATGTGACATGAGCTTGGTATACTTTTTAGCTGGTAAGTTGGGAACAAATGTACAATTTTTCCTAAGCCTTGAAAGTTCAATCCATCTTATGTGAGATAAATCTTAGTGAACATTCAGGGAAAGCTGAATTTAGTGAGAGGCTCATGTGTGGTATATTATTTCTGTCAAATAGAAGATACTAGTCAGCAATGGGGTCATAAAAGCAACTGCCTGGCCAAGATTTGTGCCAGTCTCCAAGTACAACAGCCCTCATGAGTAACTCCTAGTTACCATATCATTGTTTTTCTATATACATTTTTCAGGCATATTTAATAGCCTAAGGAATGTTTGATATCCACATCACTTTTGTTAAAGCTCTGATCAGCTATCCCAAACCCATCAGGTGAACTCTTGAAATACTGAAGGCTGTGTGTGAAAATCATTAATATTTGTTGCCAAACTAGCTAAAATATCTTTTAGTAACACAAAGGACATTAACTTCATGTCTTTACTTTTCCAAACATCTTTAACAGAGTAAATAACTTAGTTCAAGAAATGGCAAACACCATTTTCCCTAATATATTTCATGTTACATAACGATTTTTTTCACATAATATACCAAGGAATAATTTAGCCCATATATAATTTTCAAAAATTCTAGAACAACTTTCAGGCAGCAAAATTCCCATTGAAGTCCTGATTAATGTTTAGCTAGATTATTTTCTCTGCTAACAATAGCCATTTCCTACTTATATCACCAGCAGAATACTGATGCCTGCCTTTATTCAACAAATGCATTCAATATTCATTGAGCAGGATATGTTTGCTGTACAAGCTAAAAAGCAAAACCAACAAATGAGAAAGTTTCTTAAATCAGATGCTTCACTTGATTTTTTTTTTTTTTTGTGGTTACTGTTGAAATCTCTGTCATATTCTTTCAGGTATGATTGACTCTGACTAACGTAAAAATACTAATAATGTAGAGATATTCTAAAGGTGGAGCATAGGTACATTAGGAAAAACTTCCCTGATTCCCTCTGAGATCTTAGAAGAGCATGAACTTATTCCCCCTCCCCCAAATATGCCCCTATTATAAATTACTGGATTTTGAGTTTCTTAACAATAAGAATCATGTGTTTATTCATTTGAAATCCCCGTATGTCTTATCCTGTTAAATAACACATAGTAGGTACTCAAAAAATGTTTGGTAAATTCTGTTTTTAGCTAACTCATCTTAAAATGTGTAGTGTTCTCAATTGGGATATAACAAATATGCAGAAAATACACACACAAAAATAAGTTAACAGTTCAATGACATCACAGAGCACTTGACCACTCTCCAAGTCCAAATAAAATGGAAAATATCTGGTATCTCAGAAGCCCCAGTCCCTGCCTCAGGTCCTGTCCCTAATAGTAGCTCCCTGAAGGGAATCACTATCCTGATTTCTAACCCTATAATCTACTTTTTCCTGTCTAGGATCTTAAGTAAATTGGCTCATGCTGTATTCTATTATGCTTGGTTCTGACACCCAATATTATGCTTATGAGGTTTATCCAGGGTGTCTTGGAAGCTATAGTTTGGTCCTTGTTGTTACTGTGTGGTATTATTTTACAAGAATGTACTACAATTTGCTTTTCCATTCTATTGTTGATAGACATTTGGGTTGTTTCTAGGAGAACCTATGAGCATAGATTTGCCGCTTTTATATGTTGCAAATATCTTTTCCCACCCTGTGGCTTGCCTTGACAGCAAACAATTTTAACTCATGTTTCTTGGCAAATTGCAAGGTATTATGCCTGACTCTGTAAGAGGGTACATAGAGAGTGCTACTCAATTATGGGACTGTTGAGGTATTTTTCAGCCCCTGGAATAAACAGCAATTGTACCCAGGGATAGAGAGATTTACCCAAAGTGTGTGTGTGTCTGTGTCCATGCCCATGTGTATAAGCAGAGTCTGTGGAAAAAACACCATGATCCCAAAATTAGGATGAGGTTTCAGGTACTTATTGGGTGAACTAAAAATGGCTCTAGGGGCACCTGGATAGTTTAGTTGGATGAAAATCTGACCCTTGATTTCTGCTCGGGTCATGATCCCAGAGTCCTGGGATCAAGCCCTGGGTAGGGCTCCCCTGAGAATCTGCTTGGCTCCCTCTCCCTCTGCCTTTCCCCTAACTCACACACATGCTCTCACACTGTCTCATTCTCAAATTGGTCTTTTTTTTAAAAAATGGCTCTATTTAAAAAAGGCTCTATATTATAAAAAGCACAAACAAATTGTAAAAGCAGGCTATTTGTAAATGTAAACAAGCAACATTTTTCTGTTTTTATAAAAACCCTAATATTTCTTTTGCTTTTCTCTCCATTGATGGACCATCCTTAAGTTTTAGGGTATAAAATCTCAAATACTGCATATTACATGATCTTTGACCTGAGTCTGCCAAAGGGCTGGCTCACAGTATCACGGAACATTCTCTGATGTACTACAGTGGGGAGTGTGTCTTCAGCCAAGCCACTGAGGAAGAAGAGCTTCTTCCTTGAAGGGATTCAAACTCCTCTTCTATTGCCTTCATAGGAAAGCAAGTGCAGCAGGTGAAGGAAGCACACATATTCCCAGCACTCAGATGAGATGGGCTACAACCTCAGGCCAATGCTTCTTTAAGGTGGCAGCCAACTTTGGGCAGATACTGCAGAGGAATAAATATTTCCTTAGAATCAGTTGGTGGAAATGGAATGTGGTTGACCAGAACTGCCTTGAAAGAGAGAAATGAGGTCCCTGAAGCAAGAAAAAGAGGGCTCATTGCAAGAACCATGCAATGCACAAAGAAAACAGCCCAAACTGGAAGAGAATTTTCCCTGAGAAGAATGGGGATAATTGTTTATTTAAAATAATTATTGCCCTTATAAGGAACCAACATTGCTTACTTTGGAGGAACTGGGTTGTGTAGATCCTTTACAGTTGCTTAGCAGAGGATAATAATCTCAGGATATTGAGCCAATGTGCTTTCATTCCTGGAATTGCTGCTTCCACATTAAAGTAGGTGGGGTTGTGTGGGATGCAGACTTGGGAAAGGGTTTCTAGTGCAGGATGTTTGTTAAGCAGAACCCTAGGATGAACCATGAGAGAGGGAGCAGCAGAGAGCAGAGCTGGGCAGAAGGAGAAGAGCCACAATGCCGTCACAATGTATGTGGCCTCCGTAGCTGGGTCAGAACAGCCCTCTAGCACTGTGCCACTAGGGCCAACATGGCCCAGCCTTTGCACTCCCATACAGATCAGTCATCAGATGTGAGCATGTCCTTAGGCACGGCTCTGATGCTAAGCCAGTCCTAAAGAAATGACAGCTGAAGGCTGTGTGGGCACCATACTGTCAGTGGCTGGGTCCAAGTCCAGCACTGAGGGCATCTGGGCTACGCATTCTGGTGTCAACTTGGCACCCTACTGTAGGTTCCTGTTGTAGATGCTGCTGGGTCCTGACTTTACTGCCCTGATCTCCAAGGTGGGCACTTTTCTCACAGGCAGAATCCACATTGCTATGCCTGCCAGCTTCTTGCTGAACCACTGAGGGAAACTTTGCCCACAAGAAAGATAGGTTGGATATGCCAGAGAATGAATAACTACTTACATACAACCTTGACTCTTGGGAGTGAATAAATACCCCAACTTCCTGACCCCTTTGTGATATAATTCCTGTGTGCATGTTCAACATTTCTCCAACTTTCCATGTGAGATTAAGTCCCACCACTCACTGCATAATAATTATCTTAATAATTCACCCAACATTGGCTTTCTTTTTCCTTGCTCATCTCCCTACTCCTCCACCAGTGTTCCAAATAAACTACTTGCACTCAAGTCTTTGTCTAAAGACTTCTGGAGGAATCCAAACGGAAGAGTTTCCATAGCCAAAAACATGCCTGGTAGACTCAGATGATGGAAATTAAGCCATTCTATCATTGAATAATCATTAAATCAGAATGTGGAGTGGATCACAGGCAATCTACAAAGAGATTGCAAATAGAGCCAAGCAGATACAACCAATTACATGCATGTTCTCAAGATAAACAATAACCACTCCTCTATAACAGGACCTGACAGCACCATTTGTCACACATAGATCATCCCAGATTCACCTGGTAACTGAGGTCTCCATCTGTGTTTGCTAATTGGCCTTTTCCGAAGGAAAAATAAACCTCTCACATCTTTATGACAGGAGGTGGCTTTGGAGCGAGGCACCTGCCAAAGTTAGGTCCCTATCCTCTCACAGAAATTAGGAGATGGGGTACTTGAGAAAGACATTTTTGGGTCATAAAGCTGACAAGAGGCTTATTTAGCTTTTAAAAAGATTTACGTACATTTCAAAAAAATAATTTACAATTACGAGTTTTCTAAATGAAATGCTTGGAGAAAGGGGCTATCTCTTACCTGATTTTCAACAGAAAGAACTAAGCATCTTATTTGTATTTGTGTTTGCCTTTATAGTACAAGGGAACCCCAAACCTGAAGGGCCCTTCCTGACACAAGTTTTTCTTTTTTTTTTTTTAATTTTTATTTATTTATGATAGTCACACACACACACAGAGAGACAGAGAGGCAGAGACACAGGCAGAGGGAGAAGCAGGCTCCATGCACTGGGAGCCCGATGTGGGATTCGATCCCGGGTCTCCAGGATCGCACCCTGGGCCAAAGGCAGGCGCCAAACGCCTGCGCCACCCAGGGATCCCTGACACAAGTTTTTCTAGGTGATTCTCTGCTGAACACGGAGACTTGTGGGAGACAAAATCAGAGGGTGCTGGGGATTAGATTGAGCTACCCCTTGTCAATTGTCGTAGGGCTTGGCTTTCACTATGATTGAGATAAAGAGTCAGTAGAGAGTTTTGATCAGAGGAGAGATGCAATCTGACTTACATTTTAGTGTCACTTATAAAATTGATAGCTACCTGTTTAGCTTATTTAGACTTTAATAAAGAGACTTTATTCTCAGGACTCCTATAAGTGCTAATGGAGATACACAAGACCCAAAGCTTTATCTTGAGGTTGTTTACTCTGCCTTCTGCTGATGGGAAGATAGTGGGGGAAAGCCATTAATAACCTGAGGTCATGCAGGTTTATCTTCCCAGATGGCAGCAGTCAGTGTACAGAAGAGGCTAGAAGGAAAGAATGCAGAGGAAAGGAAAGCCATTGAGGACTGAAGAGTGTCAAGGAAAAGATGGAACCTAAGCCATGAGTCAAAAGGATGGTAGTAATTAGTGATGGAGAGGCAAACAGCATGAATTCAGGGTCAGGGATCACTCTGGATACAGCCTGTTTGGTATAGGCTGAGAAAATTTAATGAACTAAGATTGCAGAGACCTGTGCTGTGGAGGCCAAGTATTACTACTGATAAGAAAGTATAGAGGGGACCTGGCTGCTGGCTCAGTTGGAAGAATATGAGACTCTTGATCTCAGGGTCCTGAGTTTGAGCCCCATGATGGGTGTAGAGATTACTAATAAATAAACTTTTTTTTTTAAAAAAAGAGCAAAATATAACAAAAAGACCCTCAAGAAACTAACCAGTAGAGAGGTACCCATCCTTTGCTCTGATAGCTCTACCTCTAGCAGAACAGGTCAGCCACATATTTACATAATGACCTCCTCCTTGCTAGCTCTTGCCAATTAGTTGGGTGTAACAAACAGGCAATTATAACAATTACTTTTAATTACTTCTGCCATTCCTTTTTTATCCCATTCTTCCATCTCTGTCCCAGAGATAAAAATTCACCCCCATTGGTGGGCAAAATTTAAATTACTTGACACCTTTGAGCAAAAATGCCTTTTACTGGCAGGGTGAGGGAGGGAGCTTCAAAAAAAGAGATGAGAATGGAAATTATGATGGTTAATTTTATGTGTCAAACTTGACTGGGCCACAGAGTGAAGGACATTTTCTCAAATGTTATTCTGGATATTTCTATTAGGGTGTTTTGGATGAGATTAACATTTTAATGGGTAGATTGAGTAAACCAGATTGCCCTCCCTACTGGGGGGCAAGAAGGGTCTCATTCAATCAACTGAAGGCCTGAATAGAAGGAAATGGCTGACTCTCCTTAAATTAAGAGAGAACTACTCCTACCTGACTACATTTGAACTGAGACATTGGATTTCCCTGTCTTCAGACTCAAATTGAAACATTGGTTGTTCCTGGGTCTTGACCCTGTTGACCTATGGACAAGAACTACATCATTGGCTCTCCTGGCATTTCAGCTTGCTGACTCACTCAAAAGATCTTGGGACTTGTCAAACTCCATAATTTTGTGAGCCAATTCCTTATAATAAAATCTCATTGTATGTATATATATTTTTTCTTTATATATATATATATATATAGAGAGAGAGAGAGAGAGAGAATATATTTTATATATATATAAAGAGAATATGTACAAAGAATTCATATGTATATCTATATCTATATATATATATATATATATATATATATGAATGGCTTAATAAATGGCTGAATACATTCATATCTCATTGGTCTGCTTCTCTGGAAAATACTGACTTAAACAGAAATACACCTGAAACCATTCTTCCTCCTGTTTTGTGATGTCGGTCACCAAGGGGTTAAGGGCTGTGAAAGCAGGGGGAGGCTGGAAAAGATATAATACCAGGATTTATGAAGCATCTGGGTGCTTCCCTCAAGCACAGACTAGGGTGTCACCTATTCATATGGTGTATTAGTGCCAGGGTGTCAATAAAATCTCCCAGGATTCTTCTAGGTAATGGCCTAAATCTAAGAGATTGATATTGGAGGAGGGAATACACTCTGTACTCGTAATAACTGAGTAAGGATGAGGAAAACACTTGGCTGTGACAGAGTAACAGACACAACCGCATGCAGGGCAAGCCAGGTCATGGAAGCCCTTGGGCATGTGCATAAGGACATTTCCCTGTAATAATCACAAGAACGAATACAACTCACAGCGAATGCTTACTTGGTAACAAACACTGTGCCAAAGACTGTCCACTGTCTTGTATAATGGCCCCATTTTTCAGATGAGAAACAGAGATCTGATGAGGTTAAGTGGAAATTATAGATAAAGGGATTAAGGGCCTCAGACTAAGAGTCCTGTAGGATGAAATGGATCATGCTAGGAAGTATGTAGAGCTAAGTGTCTGGCATGTAATAAGAGCTCAATAAATGGAAATTATTATTTTCATATTGTCATCCTCATCACTATGAGTACTGTAGTCTTTCTTCATTACAAATACTTTATTGACCAAATTGCTCTGCTCTAATAAGGCTAAAATGCTGAAGAGTTCACTCTCTATATGACCTTCCAATTCAAAGCTCCCTGGAAGGGGTGCCTGGGTGGCTCGGTTGGTTGAGCATCTGCCTCCAGCTCAGACCATGATCTCAGGGTCCTGGTGTCCAGCAAACATCAAGCCCTGAATCAGGCTTCCTGCCCTCTGAGGAGTCTGCTTCTCCCTCCCTGTCCCCACCTCTCTCTCTCTCTCTCATAAATAAAATCTTTAAAAAAGAAAAAAAAAGCTACCTGGAAGTCTCTTACAATATTTTCTGCCTCAGGCACGAAAGGGATTTAGGAGTCTTCCTTAGCTTGAGAAAGAAACAAAAATCACTCTCCAGTCAGAAGCCTGGTTCAAAATTTCTCACTCATTTCTCCCTGGATACCATAGCTCTTTCCTGGTTCCCACTTTCAAACATCTCTTGATTTCAGCAACTAAGCTCAAAAGCGCCCATTCTCTACCTCAATAGGGTTTTTTGCCTTCAACTTCTTCATATACTACTAGAACCTAGAGGTTACTCAAGGTACATAGTTGGCCCTCAATACTTTTTTGCTTAATGCAAATTAATTTTCTTCAAACCCCTCCCTCCCTGCACTAAAGAGAAAAATTCAGAGTTGACCATGTAGCTATCATGTAAAATGACCTACATTGTTTTAATTGTATTTCATCTTTGCATAAAAAAGAGCAGGGGCCCCTGTGTGGCTTAGTCGGTTAAGCATCTGCCTTCAGCTAGGGCCATGATTCGTGGATCACATCAAGCTCCCTGCTCAGTAGGAGCCTGCTTCTCCCTCTGCTGCTTCCCTTGCTTATGCTCTCTCTCTGTCAAATAAATAAATAAAATCTTTAAAAAAAAAAAAAGCGGAGTTGACAATATAAGTACAATATAAGATGTCCTCCATTGTTTTAATTGTACTGTGTCTTTGATACCTACTCAGAAGAAATGGAGATATGCCCTTTGAATTAATTTTTCCAACATATGTATCATGAGCAACCTGATTACATTGAAATCATTTTCTTGCTGTTGTCATTATTTTTTTTCCCTTTTTTGATGGCTGTCATTAACCTGTTGACGTTCCTCCTCTCCAGGCAGTGGAGTTTTGCTGAGATACATTCATTAGTTGTCACACACATATCTTGCAGTTTGCTTATTCCTGTTCTCACTGCAGTCTTGATTATATTTAATGTGAACTTTGGCCTTGAATGAAAAGAGAGGCAAATTTAGCAGTGTTGCTCAAATTTATGAGACTGCAATGTGATTTGTTGTGATTGGCAAAGGGACACCACTCTGGAGAGCAGGGCTACCACAGAAAGGAAGCCCATGTGACCTTCTCTCTGACACTGGCAATCTCAAGAGGTTCCCACCCAGGACATGGCCTGACTTCATCTGAAGAAGCTGCCTAATGTTTGTTGGGATCTGGATGCTACACCAATATGGCATCTGCTCTTTGAACGTTGAAAAGTAAAAAGGAAATAAATCAACATTGCTTGTCATCTATGCTCACTCTGGCCACACTACTCATTCAGACTTATAACAGCACAGTAAACAGCTTTTATTAAACTCATTTAGAGGTAAGGAAGCTGAAGCTCAGGGAAGCAAAATAACATAACCAGAAACACAACTGTAAGTAGAGGAGCAGAGTGGGGTTATGAACCCAGGGTTGTGATTCTGAAGCATGAGTTATTTCTCTGCACATATCTAAGAAGCCTCAAGAAATGTGTTCAACAATGAAATCAAGTTTGGAAAAAGGACGGTGGTCCAACTGGCAAAGATGTATGGGAGGGATCTCACAGCCAATCAACAAAGCTATGAGATGGTCTTCAGTGAGTCTTAAAACCAGTTGGGATGGTGAAAGCAGATAATCTGACGGCCCAAGATTTGGGATCCGCATTATAGGGGTGGCGGAAGCTCCCAAAGTGAGAAATCTGGGACAGAAAGGAGAGCATGATGTGGGCATGATAAGTCCTGGCTGTGAGCAAAACTAAACACCAGGAGGGAATGGGGACAGACTGGGGGCAACAGAGATGCCCCTGAGGACAGGTGACTGGGTGGGAGTGGAGAGACAGGGAAAAGGATATCAGAAATACCCAAGGAAAAGAAGAGGTGATGTCATCACAGAGGCAAGTTTCAGAGCCAGACCGGGTGCAGGCAGAGACCAGGGCATAGCTCATTCTCCAACGAGCTGCTCACCTCCAGGTGTCAGGCTGTTGATGGGTTTAATGCGCTCTGTGGCCAGGGCTATTTGCCCTTAAACAGGCATCTCCTCCCAGGCAAAGCAAAGGCACTTGAAAGATAGAGGATTCTTTAGTAATAGAATGACAGGCTCTACAGACAGATGCTCAGGATTGTGAGAGAATTTCTGGTGAGGACACACTCACCCCCAGGTTTTCCTCCAAACCTTGCTACACATGGTCTAATCTGCCTTAGAATGTGCCAGCTCTGCCTGAAGCTCACCTTCTTGCATGGGTTTTATAAAAGGGTCATAGTCCCCAGTTTGGGATTCTCTTGCCACAGCCATCAGTTTCTGGATGCTGTCCTGCTTTCCTCTCCACCTTACTCTGCTCTAGCCTCCCTGGTCTCCTCTCAGTTCTAGAAATTCCTCCCCTGCTGAAAGACTTTGCACTTGCAAAAAGACTTCCTGTTTGGAAACCTCTTCCTTCAACTTTTCATGAGGTCGCTTTTCCTCATTGCTCAGGTCTCTGCCTACATATCACCACCAATCACCCAACCTCAAACCATCACCAATCATTCGACTTCAAAAATCTCCCGCACCCACCTGTTACAGTCGTTTGTGCCTACATAGTGCTTGTGTATAATCGTCTTGTTCATTACCTTCTGTCCCCCACAGAAGGGCAAGCCCCATGCAAACGGAGACAATACTACATTGACCTTTATCTTCCATGCCTAGTACAGTGCCTCAGCACAGACAGAGTAAGGGATCTGATCAATGGTATTTGAATAAAAGAATGAATGAGGGATCAATAAGCAGGCATCTCAGAGAGGCAGCAGAGGGTGGAAGAGAAGAGAAAGTGGCTCTATCAGATGACATTTACTCCTCTTTCAACCCTTCCCTGTTTGTCACTTTTCATCAGATTTCCCTGTGTGAAAAACGTTTAAGGACGGGGACAGAGAGAATTTATTATTTTCTTTGGGTTTCACTGTGCCTTCCAAACTGGGTCTTACACAACCCGCTGCCCAACTCTGGCAGTAGGAACATGGTTACAGACTGAACTGTCTAAAATTCCTATGTTGAAGCCCTAATCTCTAGTACCTCAAAATGTGACAATATTTGGAGATTGGGCCTTTAAAAAAGTAAGTTTGGTGAAGCTGCTCAGGTAGGCTTTTACTCAATCTGACTAAAACCTTTACAAGAAGAAGAAATTTAAGGGCACCTGGGTGGCTCAGTCAGTCAAGCATCTGACTCTTGGTTTCAGCTCAGCTCTTGATCTCAGGGTTGTGAGACTGAGCCCCATGTTGGACTCCGTGCTCAGAGCAGAGTCTGCTTCCAGTTCCCTCTCCCTCTGCCCTTCCTGCTCATGCTCTCTAAAATAAATAAATATACCTTTAATAAAAAAGAAGGACAAATTTAGACATACAGAAACACAACAAAGATACACATGCATGAGGAAAGACCAGGTAAGGATAGCAAGAAGGAAGCCATCTACAAGCCAAGGAGAGAGGCCTCAGGGGAAACCAAATCTGTCAACACCTTGATCCTGGACTTCCAGTCTCCAGAACTGTGAGAAAACAAATCTCTTTCCTTTCAGTCTGTGGTTGTTTTATTACGGCAGCCTGAGCAAACTAACACAAATGTGAATATGACAGTTTTGCCAACATCTTGGATAACTTTCACAAACTACACAAGTTGGATGGAGCTGACCTTACAGTCCAGCGGAAACACTGTGGTGAGTACATGAGCTGTGAAGTCACATTCCAAGTCCACCATTTTTCATGTTGGGACATTTCCTCTCCTATAGAGATAAAGAAAATTTGTGCACATATTAGTCTATTATATTTCTTTTCTTCCCTTCCTCCCATTACCCTATTATCAGACGATTTAATAGTTGGTTAGCCTTATATCTCAGTATTTAAGTTACAAGACATCAAAGGAAGAATATGATGCAATTTGAAGAGCAATAACAACCCCTGGGGATGAGTTTAAATGACAAATGAGACTTTGTATACTTTGGAAGAGAAAGTAATCATGTTTTAGGCTATTTGGCCGATGGTTGCATCATGTTAGAAAGTTAAATATGGATAAGGAAGGTGCATATTGATGCCAGGTGATGAGCAGAATGCCCTAGTGTTATATACTACGTCAGCCCATCTACTGGCACTGTGAGTCCCAGAACCCCCTTCTGGGAAATTTTAGTAAAATTTGGCAAGTGGAAGTGAACAGTAGCGCTTACTCTTTGAAGAGTATCATGGCTGGATAATGAGGTATAGAGCCAGGGAGTGCCAGAAGATTCCAGGTATCATCCTTGCTCTTCCCTCCTTGACTGCCAGCCTTGCTAACTGTGATGGTGAATTTTATGTGTCAACATAGATGGTGTTTTCTAAATGCAATTAACATTTAAATTGGCAAACACTGGGTAAAGCAGATTGCCCTCCATAATGTAGGCAGGCCTCATCAGATCAGTTGAAGGCTTAAACAGGGAGGCTATGGCCTCCTACAGCAAGAGAAAATTCTCCAGCAGTCTTGGAACTGTGCCATCAGCAATCCCAGTCCTGAGCCTGCTAGCCCAGGCTGGAGATTTCAGGCTTCCCAACCTTCATAATCATGTAAGTAAATTCCATAGATAATAGATAGACAGACAATAGATAGATAGATAGATAGATAGATAGATAGATAGATAGATAGATAATTGATAGGTGATTTATGGATAAATGATTGATAGATGGATAGATGATAGGTAGGTGACTCATAGATGGATGATAGATAATTGATAGATAATAGATAAATTGATAGATGACAGATAGATAATTGATGGATAGATAATAGAGATAGATAATTGATAGATGATAGATAATTGATAGATAGATGACAGATGGATGATAGATAGATAGATGATAGATAGATAGATAGATAGATAGATGATAGATAGATAGATTTATAGATCCCTTTGGTTCTATTTCTTTGGAGAACCCTGACGAACACACTGACCAATAGCCATTCCAGGCCTACAACCAGATGGAGAGGCCATAGCCTTCCTTAGAACCCCTCCACCACATTTCCTTCCCAGTCCCACCCCTGAAGTAATGTCCCTGCTTTCCCATATTCTTCATCCACTTGCATGAGTGCTTCAGAAGAGTTGCTTAGTGATGCTTCCCTGATCCTACAACTCCTTTCAAACTCCTACTTTTCCAGCTTCTTCCATAATTGTGGAAGGCCTCAATCCTATAATAAATCTTATTCTATAAAACCCATAATGATTTTGCTTTTCCTCTTATACCATGAGTGGTATAATATATTATAATGTAACACAGATGAAAATGTGCTAGCATTCTCGGCACAAACAGAAAAGCACGTAATGTTAAATGGTTCTTATTCTTGTCCCAGTCGTTCACTCACTCTTTCATTCATTTAGGAAATATTTGGTGAGGGTCCACTACAGGCCAGGTGCTCTTCTATGAGAGCACACTCAAAATTAACAAAGGGCTGTGATAGAAAAATTGTCAGGATCTGGAACTATGACCATGAGGGAAAATTGCCAGGAGAAGGCTTTGGTTCAACATAGAGAACTTTCTGACAAAGTTAAAGCTGCCTCTAAATAAAATGGCCTCTCTATTCTAAGGGAGTGAGGCACCAGTTAACAGAAATCAATTGGCAACTTAATTACCAGGAAGGCTTCAGAAGGCACTAGCACATCTATTACCAATATTTAAACTTCACTTGCATGAGGTTTGCTTTCAAATTTTATATTCTATGATTCTATTATAATATATACCATTTGTGAGATTCTGAGACTCTCTATTCTGCCATATTCTGAAGCAACCATGAGGTATAACAGGATTATGATAGCCTCAGAATAATACCACAGGGGAATAGAACTAGTGTTTGTGTTTTAGTGTTTGCAATTTTCATTGGTTGTTTTATAATGCTCCCGAAACTCCAAGAGGTAAAGCTTATCATCTCCATTGTGTGGTCAAAAACACCAAGAGTCAGCAAGGTAGAGTGACTTGTCCAAACATCTCAGCTCCCCAGCAGAAGAGGCCAAAATCCATGTGACCCCAGAATCTGTGTTATTTTCTTTTACACTATATCATATCACACTTCAGTATTAGGATGTGAGAATTAATGAGACTGTCAACCATAATTTTCAGGTATGTTCCCAATAAATGCATATTTTAATATATAGTTTAGAACTTGTGTTTTATTAAATATATTAAACCAGTAACATGATAACATGTATGGAATGTTTTGGATGTTCCAATCACTCCAATGTGCTTTGTATTATCATTTTATGCTCACAGTAACCCTGCTAACAGAGTCATTATTTAGGATCATTTTACATGGGGACAGTGTTTAGAACAATGAAATCAGAGACTGAGAATGATTCCAAAGTCAAGCAGCTCCTAGGCAGGAGCAGGGCTGGAATTCTAACCTATTCTGGTTGACAGTGAAGCCCATTCTCCATGTTCCAGAGTGAGAGTGGTGGATTTTGTCTACTACAGTAGACCCTCTTATCCACAAGGGATATGACCCAAGGCCCCTAGCAGACATCTGAAATCCTGGATAGTACTGAACTATATATATATAATATATATATATATATTTACTATGGTTTTCCATATCCATACATATCTTTGATAAAGATAATTTATAAATAAGGCACAGTGAGAGATTAACAATAACTAACAATAAAATAGAACAGTTATAATAATAAACCGGAACAAAAGTTATACGAATATGGTCTCCCTCTCTCTCTCCATCTCAAAACATTTCATTGTACTGTCTTCACCCTTCTTGTGATGATGTGAGGTGATAAAATGCCCACGTGAGTAGGTGAGGTGAGTGATGCAGGCGCTGTGACACAGCAGTCAGCTACTATTGACCTTCTGAAAATCAGTCAGGAGAAGGGTCATCTTTCCTCAGTTACTTGAAGGTCACTGAAACCGCAGAAAGCAAAACTTTTGATACGGTTGGGAATCCTGTGTATTTTCCAAGACTATTTGTTCCTTCTTCTATGTGTTCGGAGACCCATCTTCTTGTCCTTCTAGAAGCCTCTGTCAAGCAACTTCTTGTTTATTCTTATGCCAGTTTCTATTTTCAGCCTCATTTAAAAATTAGGAAGACTCACCCCATTAAAGTACTTCAATAGGACAAATTGGCTGAGCAGCGAAAAAGAAATATTTTAGAATACTTAAATTGCAATGAATGACATACTACCACCATCCATTGCAATTTAGGTGTTGTAAGATATTCCTTTTTCTTTGCTCAACCAAGCACTCATAACTAGATGATTTTGCTTCAAGCTATGATTCAGATCCACAGAGGATTTCATTTTGCCTTTAAACTATAGCTGACTATTGCTGTATGAGATGTTTAAGACAACCAGGTATATAAATTGCCCCATCTGCAATTAAGGGAAAGATGATTATATTTTTGTAAAATGGACCTCGGAATAGAGACAGACCTATCTGCTATTTGCTCTAGTTACCAACATCAGCTCCAAAGCAGAAAAATAAAATTGAAGGAAGGAGAATTGGTTTTCAGCTTATTACAGGGAAAAGTAAGCTACATTAGCACATGATTCATGTAAAAAGCAAAATGTATACACAAACACACAGTGGGAAGAGGGAAACTAACATTTATTAATAGTTTAATGTATACCAAGAGCTTGACATACCTTGCAACTACCCTATGAGATAGATATTGCTAGTTCCCTACTACAAAAAAAAAAAAAAAAGAATTGCCAAAACCTAAATGAAAAACTCAAGTTTACAAACACCACCAACTCAGTATCCACACTTTTTGCACCATATTACATTGATGCTACCTACAGTATTATGGAAATTTCCTTTAGAAACTTGGAACTAAGGTGTATGAGATATTACCTTTTTATGCTTCAGAATGAAAATAAAATCATGAATCTCAGAAGGGAGACTTCTAGGTTATTGCAGCCTCTACCAATTGTCTGTCTGCTCTAATGTTTAGTACCTAGTTGACAAGCACCTTTGTATTTAAGCCTTGACAAACTTATTTGGAAACCCTGAAGTTTATAATGAAGGTGGATAGAGAAAAACTGTCCTCCCACTTTGAAAACATGAGAGAACTTTCTAGCTGTCTGGAGATGATGTCTACTGTTGTTCAGGACCTGAAACCCAACTCACTTGATTTGGAAACAACCCCTTGCCTTTCCTGCATAGAACCACCCACCCCTTTTTGTTTTTGTTTTGGTGTTTTTTGGTTTTTGATTTACGCTTTTGATAGAGCTATCGTCATTCAAGACACCCTCCCCTGGGGCACCTGGGTGGCTCTGTCAGTTAAGCATCTGACTCTTGATTTTGGCTCAGGTCATGATCTCAGTATTGTGGAATAAAGCTTATCAAGCCCATTGAGCTCATTATTTCTCCAGCTCTGCCCAGATTCTTGTGCTTCTTATTTCATTTATTCATCTATTCCTTCAGTTCCATGCATTTCTTTATTTCATCCCCCTTTATTGGCTAGAGTCAGTTTCTGTTGATAGCAACCAAAATACCTGAGATGATAAGCCAAGTTGTCCTTGGCAAATTGTAACAATGGGCTTCAGGGCTCCTTCTCTCCCAGATGTCTATATTTGCAGGATGTGCTCTTGCACGACCAATTTGCTATAAGTAACTAATTCTAAAATGGTCATAACTGACAATATCTCAAATTGTATCATCTACTGAAAGAAATTTTAATTCAGTAGGAAACCCAAGAAAACTAGAAAACATTGCAGACACATAGGAGTGAGATTCCAATAATGAAATCACATATATGCTAAGTAAAATAAAGTAAAAGTAATATATTTATGATAGATTGTTCTAGAACAGGTTTCTAGAAATCTGTTCTAGAACAATCTATAACAATTACTGTTATCTAAACAGTGTCATCCAGGACCCTCTGCTCTAGAATATTTCTATAATTTATGGAACCTTATACTTAGAGAATATCTCTGAGAGATTCTTAGTTAACCAGTTGTTGAATGTTGTACCTAAGACCATGACAATTTATGCTTGGTTACTTCCACACTCATATTTATTGGAGTTTAATTTAAAATTTTTAAAAGAAAAATCTATTTTTTTTTGAAAAATCTATTTTTTAAAAAATCATATCACCTACCCTTTCACTACTCGGAGCAGGTTTTACTGCAGACAACTCTAGAGTAAATTCATGGGATTGAAGTTCATCTGCATTATCTAATGTTGCTGGCCTGTTCTTTGCACATTAATAATGCAATTGTATGAAACTACAACAATCCTAGCCATCTTGCTGACTATTCATTATATTCTTCTCTGAAATAGGCTTTTTAACCAAGGACAAGAGAAGTTATCAAGTAATTTCTGTTTCCTTTAATCTGCAGGTGAATATAGGGCTGGAGACAGCTGTTTCCTCGGGGGCTTCCAATTAAAAAGGATTAAGAACAAATCCATGTCCTAAGCTTTCCCAATTTCTGACCATAATCACGTTACTCCATCTAAGAATCTCAGCTGCAGCACTATCCTATAAATACCAGCCATATTTTGAGAAAGACTCAAATCAGACAACTAAAATTGCATTTACAAAGTCAGGTCAAAATAGTGTAGGATCTGGACCCTAAACACTATAGAGTCTCACTCTTCTGCTTCGTTCACTCTAGGCTTCTGGCTAGACAACACCCCCTCCTCTCTGTTCTATTTAATCACCCCTGTCCTTTGAGGCACACATTGTTCCCTCCATGAAAGAGTCTGAGACCACCTGACCTCCTAATGCATTCCTCCCCTGAGGTCCATTCATGCCCCAAAATTCCAGGAGTCTCTTGAGGTACTCAGCATAACTAGCCATACATACTCTGACTTCTGGGAGAGCCCAAGGCCCTTCTCCTCCCATTTAGATCTGACAAAGTCCAAGGATACAATAAAACAGTGACTCACAACTGGGCTACACTGCTGATAGAGCCGAGGAGGGAGATGTTTAGATGGAGGAAAAAAGATGAGGTGAATGGTCTGTTTTTAAAAGAAGTTCCTTTCCTTATATGTGATAAAAATTACCAGGTCAATATTAGCAATTGGCACAACCTTGATCTGCCTCTAGATAACCCTACACTGAAAGGAGACATGGGGAGTTCTGGGAGTAGCCCAGATTAGCAAGCAGGGTTGGGATCTCCAAAGAAACTAGGTCCATAGGCAATAGGAGTTCCTCTTCTGCAAGGCCAAGTACAATATGGTAGCTGTCTAGTACAGAGTTGCCAACGGGAGGGAGAATCAAGTTGAATCAAAATTCAAGAGAATCTTCTACTAAAACTCATATACTGCCTTATACAGTTAGTTGTATATTTTCGGCTTTTTCCAGTTTTACAAATGGTTTAGAAATTTCTTAAAAAGAATCTTTATCTCCCTAGCATCCTTACTGTGCCTCCTATGTAGTAAATGTGAAATGTTTGATGTTTTAAATTAGAAATGACTTCTTAATGAAAAAAAAAATCACATGGTAAAAGAGAAACATCCTAACCAACAAATACAACATGCACTTTGATAAAGTTAGGAACATAGTGGATGCTGGTGTAGTTGCCATACCAGACTGGAAGCTCTAAGAAGAAAGGGGCCATGACTAAGTTATTGACCAGTACCTAACAACAAGGATAAGCTTAAAAATTATTTAAATGATTGGTTATGAGTAACTCAAAAATTAATATTTTATCCCCTATATTAGTTTCCTATGGCTCTCGTAACAAATTGTCACTTAGTGGCTTAAAACAACACAAATTTATTATTTTATAGTTCTATTAGTCAAAACCTTATCGAGTTAAAATCATGATGACAGGAGGGCTATCTTCATTCTGGAGGCCCAGAGGGAGAATCCATTTCCTTGTCTTTCCTAGTTCCTAAAGGTGCCTTATGTTTGTTGGCTAATGGCCCCTTAAGCTACCATCTTCAAAACCAGTAGGGTAGGGGATCCCTGGGTGGCGCAGCGGTTTGGCGCCTGCCTTTGGCCCAGGGCGCGATCCTGGAGACCCAGGATCGAATCCCACGTCGGGCTTCCGGTGCATGGAGCCTGCTTCTCCCTCTGCCTGTGTCTCTGCCTCTCTCTCTCTGTGTGTGTGTGACTATCGTAGATAAAAAAAAAAAAAATTAAAAAAAAAAAAAAAAACAGTAGGGCAGGGCTGGGTGGCTCAGCAGTTTAGCGTCTGCCTTCAGCCCAGGGCATGACTGGAGTCTCAGGATCAAGTCCCACATCAGGCTCCCTGCATAGAGCCTGCTTCTCCCACTGCTTGTGTCTCTGCCTCTCTCTCATGAATAAATAAATAAAATCTTAAAAAAAAAAAAAAGGCAAGGCAGCATTTTCAAATTTCTGTGACTCTAATAGTCCTGCTTCAGATAATTGTGATTACATTAGGAACCACCTGAGTGCTTCAAGATAATCTTCCCATCACAAGATCATAACTTAATCACATATGCAAAGTCCCTTTTGCCATGAAAGGTAACATAACTGCAGGTTTGGGGTACTAGGTAGGATATGGGCATTTGGGGAGGCCATTATTCTACCTACTACTCCCCCCTGCACACACGCGCACACACACACACACACACAATAGCTCTGTAGCTGTGTCAGACGTTTATGAAGAGCCCCAGTGCTGAGGTGGAGGGTTTTGGGAGTATTTAGCATTGTTCCCACCACAGAGGCAGTGAAAAAAGCAAAGGCAAATCTTCCAGGGAAGTGTGCGTATGTGCCTTGTCTTCTGGGCAGCAGTCCTAAGCAATAGCCAGCTTCTTCATCACCTCTTACACTTGGGTTACAATTGAGAAGTTCATTGATAATTGAAAATGTATTAATCAAATTATTATTTATATGTGATAGAAGCTTATGCAAAGAAACTCTTTGTAAAGAAAATAATCACTTTTCCAATTAATCTTTTGAGTAAATAAGAATTTTCATACAAGGGATTACTTAAAGTTAGAGTACACCCACATTTATTTAATGAAGCTTTGCCTCCTGAATCCCACTCAGAAAGCCTACTGCCCCATGATTTCATAAGGCATTAGCCTCAATGATGAAGAAATGTTGGGAATCCTCCACAGAAATTCTGCTGTCTATGATTTTGCTTAGAACAAAATAGAGAGGAGAGCAGAGGAGAATACAGAGAGGAGACAGAGATGTAGATTAAGATTTTCTTGGCAGGATTTCCTAGGAAACAGAAATGTAGGTGAAGCTTGTACACTGTTTTCTTGGGAAGTAAAATGTATCAAAAGCCAAAGGAAGGAGGAAAGGATAGTAGAGTAGAAAACATAGCAAATTGAAGGTGGACTCCTACCCCATTGCCTACACCTTCAGCATAAAGTACATTCTGCCCACTTGCATGGACCATTTCCAGATGAAACTAAAAACTAAACTGGATCCTGGAAGAAAGGAGAGAGATTTCTCTGTGGGCTCATTCCTGTCTCTTGACTCCCACTGGTCCAAGTTCACAGAAGTTGTATTACCTGGTACCCCCAGGAAGTCACTGGGAAGCCAGATCTCATACCTTAGGCATGGCCCTTTAACTCAATTCTAAAGCAGTGAAAGGCCAGAGTCCTGTGAGCCTTGGTCAGCTCCAAAACAAATCCAATTGACCTCCTGTCTCTAGGACCACCTTTGCAGGACAGACCCTGGTGGGGGCTTGGGGCCTCAAACCCTCCAGACCTCACTCTTTGGGGACTGCACTGAGGACTTCAGTAAACTAAGACAACTTATCCCCAGGGAAATTAGGATGCGCCTCTCTCTACCTTGTCCTTTCTTGACTACAGGGCCAGGACTTTGCATCCCTTAAGCTCTGGATCTGCTGTGGCTCTTCCTTCCATGAGCACAGTGGTGGTCACAACAGCCACACTGCATTGTCATAGTCTCCCATGCTTTGTGATGTGGAGGAGGTAAACCTGAGGCCATGAGGCTGGTTGGCAGGTGTCCAGAGAGCCCTTTCACTGAGGAATAAAAGGTCTAATACAAGGGAATCTGAAGATTAGCAAATCAGAAAGGCACATAAAGTTGGACTTGATACAAACCCTGAGTACATAATAATTTTTATATAATACCAAATTATGATAAGGGGACTGAGTGCTTTAGGAGTCCGGGGGAAGAAAAAGTCCCCCAGGCCAAGGCCAAGGACATCAGAAAAGAAACAGCTCTCAGGCTAAGCCATGAAGAAAAGATTTTAATAATATGAACCACCATTTTGTGATCACATAAATGTTTCAGACTCTATCTAGGAAATATTTCATTTAATCTACTGTGCTGTCTGGGAGAGTGAAGTATTATTACTCTTTTACCCAACTAATGAAGCTGACACACAGTTTGGAAAAGGTCATTCAAAGAGCCTGCACATGTGGAAGAATAGAGAATTCATTAAAGAGAAAAGAAAAAGATATTTTTAAGAGGTCAGTAATTTCCAAACCCAGGAAGGTCTTTAAAGCCAGGCTGTAGGGTTAGGCCATTATTCAGTGGCATTGAGGCCCACAGGGAAGGATATCCATTGAGGAAACATGTACATATTTTTAGAAGATAATCCTATGGATGGTGTGAAGAGAGGCAGAGGCCAAGAGAAGGGAAAAGTATCAGACTTCTGTCTTTCACATGAAAGAAGCAGTGGCACTGGCTTGAAACCAGATAATATAACTTGATAACTTGAAAGTAGACAACAAGATGGCAGGAGGAGTGAACAATGACCCAAGGTTTTTTGGGGAGTGGACAAATGGACCAATGCCACTGAGAGGAACCTAATCCCTCATTCACCTTTCTGAGAAGACTGTGCATACATACAACTCTGCAAAGCCCTTGCCATGGCACATCACTCACCCAAATGCTTCAGACAAATGTGAAACTTTCAATTCACTGTACCTAAGGGGCTAATTCCCAAAGATGGAAGGACTATGAGGGGTCAGGGTTATTTTCCACTCCTTCTTTCTAGTCACAGAGTAATACTCCCGGGCATTTCAGTTTTCAAGGAGTTCCTAGAACTTTCCATGTGCTCTTGCTAATTACTACAGACTACAGTGCTAGGAGAAGCAACAACAGTAATCATAGCCATAACCAGAGCGCAGTTGAGCCCAGCACAAGTGGCTGAATCAAAATAAAATGCAGGTGACCTGCTCCTCAGTAATGTGGCACTATGTCCCCTCCCCCCCCCCCATGTAAACATATGAGCTGGTGGATTATCTTTTCATCCAGTGACATTAGCAACTCTCAGAAATGGTAACCAGCCTGGCATGGGAGAAAATAAAATTTATTATAAATTAGACAGGGAATTTGACATGCAAATTTATAGGAATAGGAAGTTTATGAACTTTGCACTTTCTTTTTTTTTAAAAGATTTTATTTATTTATTTATTCATAAAGAGAGAGAGAAAGGGGAAGAGGCACAGGCAGAGGGCAAAGCAGGCTCCATGCAGGGAGCCCGACGTGGGACTCAATCCAGAGTCCCCAGGATCACACCCCAGGCTGCAGGCGGCGCTAAACCGCTGCACCACCGGGGCTGCCCTGAACTTTGCACTTTTTAAAAAGACTTTTTAAAATTCATATATTTATTTCAGAGAGAGAGAGCATGAGTACAGAGGAAGAGGGACAAGCAGATTCTCCACTGAGCATGGAGCCCAGAACAGGGCTTGATTTCACAGCCCTGAGACCAAAACTTGAGCCAAAATCAAGAGTTGGAGTCCCAACAGGCCACACAGACACCCTGAGCTTTGCACTTTTACAGGATCCTAAGTTTCCAGGAGACCCTAAAGAGTTATCACACATGGTTTCTTATTGTCAGTCAGTCAATTTGTGAGGCAGGGTTATAAGGAATGGCCTAAGGTGGTATCTTAAGCAACTGTTAGCCTTTCAATACCGTGAGTGACTAGTTAGGGCTTTATATATATATTTTTTTTTTTAATTTTTTTTAAGTGATCTCTATACCCAATGTGGGGCTTGAATTCACAATCCAGAGATCAATAGTCACATTATCTACCAACTGAGCCAGCCAGGAGCCCCTAGACAGGTGAAAGCCATCGGAAAGCCATCTTGGAACCACAGGTGGACATCAGGCGGAGACAAAGCAGTGCAGAAAAGAGCAGAACTGAGGGTAAAGAGGAGGGTGTCAAGTCCTGAAACATTCTTGGAGGCCCTGAATCTAGCTAATCTACCCCTGAGTTTTTCAGTTAAGTGAGCTAAAGATGTCTTTTTTTTTTTTAATTAATTTGAGTTGGAATGCTGGGGTGGCTCAAGTCATGATCCCAAATCCCAGGATAGAGTCCCACATTGGGCTCCCTGAAAGAAGCCTGCTTCTCCCTCTGTGTATGTCTCTGCCTCTCTCTGTGTGTCTCTCATAAATAAATAAACAAAATCTTTTCTTAAATTAATTAATTAATTTGAGTTAACTTTCTTTCACTTACAGCCAACAAATTCTGAACTCAAAACACTGCAGACCCTAAGAACATAAATGATAACTGAGATTTTCCATGAGAATAACCTGAAAGCCAATATTCATTAGAGCAATAATTCCTATCATTTTGTGGTTTTAAAATTAGACCAAGAGAAGAATGAAAGAACAAATCAAAAAATACATTCATTTTACTTGGTACAGTTTTCTATGACTTTGCCTCAGTTCTGACTACTAAAACACTGTGTTATCCCATCTTTTCAGCTCAGAGTTGGTGATTAAATCTTGCCTCCTATCAGTGTCTCTAAACCATTCTTTCAACCTTCAGGAAAATGCTATACAAAATAATAACTTTATTCATTGGAGCGCCTAAATAAAAACCTATATAAAGTGAAATCTAACAGAGCTAAAAGGAAAAATAAACAGTAATACAATAATATTTGAAGACTTTAATACCCTACTCTCAACAATGGATAGATCACCCAGACAGAGAATCAATAAAGACACAGAGGATTTGAACAACACAGTAGACCAAATGGACCTAACAAATATATATAGAACATTCTATCCAACAACAGTAGAATTCACATTCCCCTCAAGTGCACATGGAACATTTTCTAGGTTAGACCATATGTTAGGCCACAAAACAAGTCTTAGCAAGTTCAAGAAGACTGCAATCATACCAAGCATCTTCTCTGACTACAATGGCATGAAACTAGAAATCAGTAACAAGAGAAAAACTGGGAAATTCACAAATACATGAAAATTAAACAACACTCTCCTGAGCAACCAGTGGACCAAAGAAAAAATTAAGGGACAATTAAAAAGTCTCTTGAGACAAATGAAAATGAAAACACACATGCCAGAATTTACAGAATGCAGCAAAAGCAGTTCTAAGAAGGAAGTTCATAGCAACAAATGCCTTCACGAGGAAGCAAGAAAGACCCCAAATAAACAACTTTTAAGTAACTAGAAAAACAAGAACAAACTGAGCTCAAAGCTAGCAGAAGAAAGGAAATAGTATAGAGCAGAAGTAAATTAATTAGAGAATAAAAAACAATAGAAAACATTAACCAAACAAAGAATTGGTTCTTTGAAAAGATAAATAAAATTGACAAGTCCTTAGCTAGGTTAATCAAGAAAAAAAGTCAAAGAACCCAAATCAATAAAACTATTAATAAAAAGATATTGCAACTAATACCACATAAATTCAAAAGATCATAAGAGGCTACTGTGAACAATTATATTCCAACAAACTGGACCACCTAGAAAAAAAACAGAAAAATTCTTAGAACCTTACTGAGATTGAATTGGGAATAAATAGAAAATCTGAATAGACCAATTACTAGTAAGGAATTGAATCAGTGATCAAAAATTTCACCACAAAGAAAAGCCCAGGACCAAATGGCTTCACTGTTGAATTTTACCAAATACTTACAGTAGAATTAACACTAATCCTTCTCAAATTCTTACAAAAAATTGAAGAGGAAGGAACACTCTCAAACTCTGTAAGGCCAGCATTATCCTGATACCAAGACCAGAAAAGTGCACCATGAGAAAATAAAACTACAGGCCAAATCCCTGATGAACACAGATGCTGAAGTTCTCAGGATAATATGGGAAAATTGAATGCAGCAGGACATTAACAAGATCATTCACCATGACAGTGGGGTTATTCCTGGGATGCAAGAATATTCAACATATACCCATCAATCAATGTGATCCATAACATTAATAAAATGAAAGAAAAGAATCCTATGATCATGGACATAGAAAAAGTATTTGACAAAATTCAACATCAGTTTATGATATAAACTCTTAACAAATTAGGGATAGAAGGAACATATATCCACATAACAAAGGCCGTATATGATAAGTCCACAGCTAACTTCATATTCAATGGTGAAAGGCTAAAAGCTTTGCTTCAACCCTGAAAACTACAACATATTGATGAAAGAAACCAAAGATGATACAGATAAACAGAAAGGTATCCCATGTTCATGGACTGGAAGAATTAATATTGTTAAAATGTCAATACTACTAACAGTCATCTATAGACTTAATGCAAAGCCCAAAAAGATTCCAAAGGCTTTTTTTTTTTTACAAAAATAGAAAAATACCCCTAAGATTTACATGAAACTACAAAAGACCCTGAATAGCCAAAGAAATTGTAAGAAAGAAAACAAAGCAGGAAGTATTACACTTCTTGATTTCAAACTCTACTATAATACTATAGTCGTCAAAAGAGTATAGTACTTGGGGCACCTGGGTAGCTCAGTTGGCTGAGCATTCAACTCTTGATTTTAGCTCAGATCATGATCTCAGGGTCATGAAATTAAGCCCTGTGTCAGGCTCCATGTTCATCAGGGGGTCTGCTTCTCTTCTCTCCCTCTCCCTCTGCCCCTCCCTCCTCTCTCTCAATCTTTCTCTCTCTCTTTCTCTTGTCTATTATATATTGTATAATATATATATAATAAATCAATCTTTTTTAAAAATCAATATTTTATTTATTTTTTTATTCATGAGAGACAGAGAGAGAGAGAGGATGAGAGAGAGAGAGAAAGAGAGGCAGAGACACAGGCAGAGGGAGAAGCAGGCTCCATGCAGGGATCCTGATGCAGGACTCGATCCTGGGTCTCCAGGATCATGCCCTGGGCTGAAGGCAGCACTAAACCTCTGAGCCACCCAGGCTGCCCCAAAATCAATCTTTTTTAAAAAACTGTATGGTACTGACATAAAAACAAATAGACCAGTGGAACAGATTCAAAAGCCTAGAAATAAGCCCATGCATAAACAGTTAACTCTATTTGATAAGGGACCAAAAATACTCAATGAGGAAAAGCCAGTCACTTCAACAAATGGTGCTAGAATAATTGCATATGTACATATAAAAGAATGATCTTGGATCCCTATTGTAGACCACTCACAAAAGTTAACCTGAAATAGGTTAAAGACTTGAAAATGTAAGACCTGAAACCATGGAACTCCTAGAAGGAAACACAGGAACAGTGCTCCTTGACATGAGTCTTGGTAATGATTTTTTTGATATGATCCTAAAGCACAAGCAATAAAATAAAATAAAATAAAATAAAATAAAATAAAATAAAATAAAATAAAATAAAACAAGTGTGGCTCCATCAAACTAAAAATCTACATGCAAAAAGAAATTATCAACAAAGTGAAAACACAACTTACAGAAAGGGAAAAAATATTTGCAAACCATCTATCTGATAAGGAGTTAATATCCAAAGCATATAAAGAATTCCTACAACTCAAAAGCAAAAATTTTTAAAAAGCCCAATTAAAAAATGGACAAAGGACCTAAATAGACATTTCTCCACAGAAGATATACAAAAAGCCAAAAGGTATGTGAAAAGATGCTCAACATCACTAGTCATTAGGGAAATGCAAATCAAAACCACAGTGAGATCTTATCTCACATCTGTTAGAAGGG
The DNA here is from genome assembly GCF_905146905.1 of Nyctereutes procyonoides. Taxonomy (NCBI): domain Eukaryota; kingdom Metazoa; phylum Chordata; class Mammalia; order Carnivora; family Canidae; genus Nyctereutes; species Nyctereutes procyonoides. Next base: position 5,140,097 of record NW_026575155.1, read on the forward strand.
CCATCATCAAAAAGACAAGGGAGAAAAAAATATTGGCCAGGATGTGAAGAAAGGGAATTCTTATGCACCGTTGGTGGCATTGTAAATTGGTACTATCGAAAACAGTACAGAGGATCCTCACAGAATCAAAAAGAGAATTACCATATGATCCAGCAATTCCACTTCTAATAATACATCACAAAAAACACTACCTCGAAGAAAAAAATATCTGTACTTCTGTGTTCACAACAGCATTATTTACAATAGCCAAGACTTGGAAACGACCTCGGCATTGACAAATGGATAAAGAAGTTGGGGTATATATACACAATGGAATGTCACTCAGCCATAAAAAGCAAGGAAATCCTACCACTTGTGATAATGGATAGACTTTGAAGGTATTATGCTAAGTGAAATAAGGCAAAGACAAGTACAGTATGATCTCATTTACCTGGGGAACCTTAAAAAAAAAAAAACTCCTAGAAAAAGAGGTCAGTACCAGAAGCAGAGGTGGAAGGATGGATGATTAGACCAATGTGGTCAAAAGATACAAACTTGCAGCAATAAGATAAATAAGCACTAGGGATGCAATACACAACATGAGGACTGTAGTTCACTCTGCTGTATCACCTATAGGAAAGGTGTTAAGAGAGTAAATCTTAAGAGTTCTCATCACAATAATTTTTTTTCCTTTACTTTTTTCTCTTTTATTGTATCTATCGATAAGATGGGCATGAGATAAACCTGTTGAGGTGATCATTTTACAAAATATGTAATTCAAACCATGATGTTGTGTGTCTTAAACCTAAACAGTGTTGTATGTCAGTTATTTCTCAATAAAGCTTAAAAAAATAGCTTTGTTGATATGGAAAAAAAAATTAAAAAACAGGAGCAGAATGTACTGAAAATCAGGTTAACTAGGTAAGGATATTGCTTCATGTCCTGCTGGAAACAATAGCCAATTTATACTCCTCTTACCTGAAGGCAGCATCTGTCCAGGCTGCTGGCAAAGATATTAATGACATTTGAGATTTGGACAGCACTTTATGGTATATAAAGTGCTTCCCCCCACCCCCCACCCCCCAAAAAAGTGCTTTCCCTTCTACATTTGTAGTTAATATCCCCAATGGTAGGCAGGCCAGAACAAAATGAAACATTGCCTGTTACAGATGAGTAAACTGAGGCTCGGGGAAATCCAGAGACTTGTCCTAAGTCGAACAGCCAGTGGCCCTAAAACCAGGACCCACTACATTGCAACAGTCTGGTGACTCTGCAAATTGCTGCGTTTGCCTCCATAGAAGAATACGAAGCGTTGCATCCCCTCAGTCTGTCTCCCAGGTGGTTTAACAAAAGGCCTGGGAGGCTTTTCTTTTAGGATGTGGTTGACTACAGGTGTGGGTGGGGAGGGAAGCAAATCTGTGGTGTGACTCCAGAGCTGGGAAAGCCCTCAACCCCCAGGACCTCCTCCCACCCCAAATCTCACCAATCCAAAAACTGCAGCAAGAGAGCCTTGGATTTCATAATTCAAGATAGACTTAAAAACAAAACAAAACAAAACAAAACTGGAAAGAGTAACATTAAGCAGGAATTCACTATTACTGTGAAAACACCTGACAACCTGTTTCCAAACCTACCTCCCACACTGGTTCCCAGCGGCCTCTTGCTTCACTCCTCCCTTATGTCTCTGCCCATCTGCCTTCAAATTAAAACCTTCCTGGGAGCAGATTTGGATGTGATGAAAGGAGTAAAAGCTGCAGGACACATGGGCACCTGAGGGGTTTGGGCCGTGGAGCATCCAACTCCTCATTTTAGCCTCAGACATGATCGCAGAGTTGTGAGATTGAGCCCTGCATCAGGCTCCGCACTCAGTTTAAGATTCTCTCTCCCTGGGGTGCCCGTGGTTGAGCATCTGCCTTTGGTTCAGGTTGTGATCCCACATCAACCTCCTGCAGGGAGCCTGCTTCTCCCTCTGCCTGTTTTCCTGTGTGTCTCTCATGAATAAATAAATAAAATCTTCAAAAAAAAAAATTCTCCTTCTCTTTCTGCCCCTCTCCCTAAGAGAAAAGCTGCAGGACACAGAGAATTTGGGGTGTTTGTGTACATGGGGGAAAGGAGAGAGTGAACCAGGTGCCCTGTACCGCTTGAGCTGCCTTACTCATTATCTTTTGGGTATGGTGGTTATGTTGCCCCAACTCCTTAGTGGCCAGCATCCCTTCCCTGACTTTGTTATTGAGGAAAGCAAAGCTCTGGGAGGTAAAATACATTCCCCAAGTTCCCATAATGAGCTCCAGAACCAGGTCTGATTAACTGCAGAGCCCAAGTTTGGTGTGCCGGACCATATTGCCCCAAACACACATGCAGCTCCTTCTCCTTCACCCCAGGAGCTCGGGAAGGGGTCCAGAGAATTCTCAATTATTAATTGAGAATTAATAGAGAAAAAGAGAATGTCAGCTCTTCCAATTTGCCACCTCCAGTCAAAAAATTCTGAGACTGATGTGTCCCCAATCACCCAGAAGCTACAATTCCTAAATTACAGTAATTCAACAAATGAACTCCAGTTGGTCTTTGTTGTTTGTCCGGGAGCACAGCTAAGTCTGACCCAATTCAAAGGAAGGGACAGGGGTGCCTGGGTGGCTCAGTGGTTGAGCATCTGCCTTCAGCTCCGATGGTGATCCCAGGGGCCTGGGATCGAGTCTGCATCTGGCTCCCTGCAGGGAGATTGCTTCTCCTTCTGCCTGTGTCTCTGCCTCTCCCTGTGTCTCTGCCTCTTCCTATGTCTCTGCCTCTCTCTGTGTGTGTCTCATGAATAAATAAACAAAATCTTAAAAAAATAAAAAAGAAGGAACAGAACAGATTAAGTGACAGTCTAGAAGTAGGGTGGAAAGGGTTATCTCTGGAAGAAATGAGTAAGCAATGTCGTAGAGCTGCTGAATGGGCCTTGTTCAGATGTAATTGACTTTCTCACCGAAGCACCTGTGCCCAGTCGCGTCCTCCAGAGCCGCAGGCTTTAAAGTGGAGTCATAAATCTTACCTGGGCGATGCCCATCAAGTGGAGTCAGCCCACGGGCATTGCAGAGGCCGCAGGTGAGCTGCCGAGGAAAGGCATCGTTTGCTTTCAGGGCAGGTTTGCAAATTCTGGCTGAAGAGGAGAGGGAGACAGACACCTCAGGTTAATGAAGAATGCCAGGATAAGCAAGATTCTGGAGGCTTCTGTAATGATGTCTCGAGTTCAGGCACAGGGCCATCTGATCACAGGGGCGTCTCTGAGTAGGATGAGAGAGACAGAGAGGCACACTTCCGAGAGAGAAGAGCCACAGAATGGTGTTCTGACCTCACCCTCCAGGGGCCCCAGCAAAGGGAAGGGGGCTCTGCTCTGAGAGGCAGTGAAGTGAGGGGAGAAGGGGAAAAACCTTTCCCAAAGGGCCCTGGGAAAGGCGTTAAAAGCGAGAAAGAAGTCCGCATTGCAGCAGCCAAATGCCCACAAGTCGATGAAAACTGACCCTCAGCTCATAATCTCATGTTGACTTTTTTTAAAGATTTGTTTATTTTATTATATTTATTCATGAGAGACAGAGAGAGGCAGAGACACAGGCAGAGGGAGAAGCAGGCTCCCTGCAGGGAGCCCCGATGTGGGACTCGATCCCAGGACCCTGGGATCATGCCCTGAGCTGAAGGTAGATGCTCAACCACTGAGCCACCCAGGCGTCCCTCATGTTGACTTTTGATTTGTGTTGTAAAATATTTCCATCATATAGAAAAATGATGCACTGAACACCTAGGACCCACTACCAGGCCATCAAACCCTAATAGTCTTCCAGGCTTACTCCTCATCTTTTTTAAGAAATAAGCAGTCGGGGGATCCCTGGGTGGCGCAGCGGTTTAGCGCCTGCCTTTGGCCCAGGGCGCGATCCTGGAGACCCGGGATCGAATCCCACGTCGGGCTCCCGGTGCATGGAGCCTGCTTCTCCCTCTGCCTGTGTCTCTGCCTCTTTCTCTCTCTCTCTCTCTGTGTGTGTGTGTGTGTGTGTGTGTGACTATCATAAGTAAATAAAAATTTAAAAACAATTAAAAAAAAAAAGAAGGAAGCTGTCGGGTTGAAGCCCCCTCCATCCTCCTTCCTTCTTCCTTTTCGCAGAAATAACCAATATACAGGATGTTGATGGTCATTCCCACCAATGCGTCCCACAATTATTACATTTAAACATCGTATTGCTTTGTTTTCAAATTTTATTTAAATGGCATCTTCTAGGGGTGCCAGGCAGGCTCAGCCAGGAGAGCAGGGGATGCTTAATCTGGGAGCCATGACTTTGAGTCCCACCTTGGGTATAGAGATTACTCTTAAAAAATACATATAAGGATCCCTGGGTGGCCCAGCAGTTTAGTGCCACCTTCAGCCCCGGGCCTAATCTTCCAGGATCGAGTCCCACATTGGGCTCCCTGCACGGAGCCTGCTTCTCCCTCTGCCTGTGTCTCTGCCTCTCTCTCTCTCTCTCTCTCTCTCTCTATCATTAATAAATAAAATGAAAGAAAGAAAGAAAGAAAGAAAGAAAGAAAGAAAGAAAGAAAGAAAGAAAGGAGGTGCCTGGATGGCTCAGGCAGTTAAGTGTCTGCCTTTGCTCAGGTCATGATCCTGGGATCCTAGGATTGAGCCCCAGGACACCTCCCTGTGGGGAACCTGCCTCTCCCTCTCTCTCTGCCACACCCCCTGCTTAAACTCTCTCTCCCTCTCTCTTTGTCAAATAAATAAATAAATAAAAACTTTAGAAAATAAATAAACAAAACATACTTATGGGGCACCTGGGTGGCCCAGTGGTTAAGCATCTGCCTTTGGCTCAGGTCATGATCCCGGGTCCTGGGATTGAGTCCCACATCGGGCTCCCCACAGGGAGCCTGCTTCTGCTTCTCCCTCTGCCTATGTCTCTGCCTCTCTCTTGTGTCTCTCATGAATAAATAAATAGAATCTTTAAAAAACATAAATACATAAATGGCATCTTATAGTACACATCCTTTGCCGTTGCTGTTTCCCTGAACTTTAGGTTTCTAAGATGTATCCACTTGATACATGTGGTTCAATTTCATCCCTTTTCACTGTATGTTATTCTTTTAGATAATAAACCAAAATGTATTTATCCACTTTTTTCTGAAGAGTTAGTTTGCTTTGTTATTACCTTTTTTTTTTTTTACGATGTTGTAATAAACATCCTTATGCACTTCTCCCCCTGCCTATCCAATCTGTAAAGTTTCTAAGGAATATTCTAGGGAATATTCAGCATCACACATGCACCTGTTGGGTGCAAGAAGCGTCCACTCTGGCTGGAGAAGGGGTGGGTTCTGATTGGCGGGTGGCTTGCCCTGTGGGATATTAAATAGTCAAATATCATTCCCGCCTAAAAGTGGAATTACTGGGTCAAGAGCATGAGGATCTTTAGCTTTGCCAAATGGTGACAAATTTCTCTCTGAGGTAACTATATTGACACAATCCTCCCAGTCATGACTCATAACTCCCATTTCTCCAGACCCTTGTCAATGCCTGATATTACTAGTCTTCCTTTTTCACTCAACTGATGGTGCAAAACATCATCTCTCTGTGGTGTTAATTTGTATACCTCTGATTCCTAGTGACGTTGCACATCCTTTCCTGGTTACTACACATTTAACTTTCATCCTTTGTGAATTACCGGTTCGAAATTTTGTCCTTTTTCTGTCTTGAGTTTTTCCTCTTACTGATTTGTAAATCACACATAATAATCCTTCATCATATATATTTTTATAATATCTATTATAATTATATATTATTTAATATATTATGATATCTATTATAATTATATTGTATATATATTATAATTATCCTTTCCCATCTTGGCATGTGGTTTTCAGCCTATAATACCAGGCGTATTGTGTATCCCAGCTCTTCTTCACACCAACATGACAGTTCTTGCTCTTTGAAGGGGTGTTGTCAAAACAGCCACCAGAGGAGACCCCAAAATGTGACCTATGACCTCTGACGCACCTTCCTCCGACAGCCTCCTCTCCAGCTATCAATTTAGATTTTACTGATATGTTGGATTTACCCTTCAACTTGGTGGCAAATACTAGGACGGCAGGAACTTGGGCCAGGACAGTGTTTTTCACAAAAATCAGTGCCCCTCAAATTGGTCAGCGGGTCCCAAGTAGGAAAGGGATGAAACTGACCTCTTAGAAAACATAAGTTGGCAGGAGCCATAATTATTATGGTGATAGCTGTCATTTATTAAACACAAACATACGCATTTAAATAATTTGCTCATCTCAACAATCCCACAAGCCAGGTACTATTTTTATCTCAGTTTTTGAGATGAGAAAATGGTGACAGAGAGCATTTCAAAAGCTTGCCCCCTTAGTAAGTGGAAGAGTTGGGAATGAAGCTCAGGGAGGTGGGCCCCAAAGGTCTCGTTCTTCATCCTTCATTCTGTTGATTCACTCCCCCTTTTTCCTATTCCTGGCCAAATAAAGGCATGGAGCAGTGTCCAAAGGCTTCTCAGAATCAGGAGAAAGACAAATACAAACATTATAATTATTGACTATCTCTACCTTTACTGTGATGTGAGACAGTTGCTTGATATGCTGGCTAATTCTATGTGTCAACTTGAGTAGGTGAGGGATGCCCAGAGACAGCTGGTAAAACACTCTTTCTGGATGTGTCTGAGGGTATTTCTAGAAGGGATTAACATGTGTACTAGTGACCTGAGTAAAGCTGATGGCCCTCCCCAACATAGGCGGGCATCATTCTGTTCTCTGAGGGTCTGTACTGAACACAAAGGAGGAAGGAAGGGCTTGTTCACTCCCTCTGCCTGGGCTGGACATCCATCTCCTCCTGACCTTGGACACAAGCACTCCTGGTTCTCAAGCCTCCAGACTTGGACTGAATTACACCACCGGCTTTCCGGGATCTCTAGCCTGCAGATAGCAGCTCATAGGACTTCCCAGCCTCCTTCATCATGTGAGCCAATTCCTTGCAATAAATCTCTTCAGATTTAATATATATAAACATATATATATACATACACAGAGACACACATCCTGTTAGTTCTGTTTCTCTAGAGAACCCTCACCAATACAACTGGAATAATAAATCAGAGTCGTGGCGCACCTGGTTGACTTAGTTGGTAGAGCCAAAACACAAATACGAAACTCTGTTGAACTTCTCGCTAACGAAGCTGTGGGATGAGGCACTTCCACCAACCGGCACCATTTCTTTGGAGTTCTAAATCACCCCACACTTAATGAATTCTATCCACACCAAAGTAATTTAAAATAGAGAAGACATCTGTGTTTATAACACACCTTTCCAACCCCTCAACACACACATACACACACACACACACACCTGTTTCCATTGTCTCTCAGGCTACAGTGTTCTCTCAAAAAATATTTCATCAATTTTTTTTTGCTAAATGGTGAAATCTGGTTTTGATATAAAAGCCTAATGTAGGGCAGCCCTGGTGGCGCAGCGGTTTAGCGCCTCCTGCAGCCTGGGGTGTGATCCTGGGGACCCTGGATCGAGTCCCTCATCGGGCTCCCTGCATGGAGCCTGCTTCTCCCTCTGCCTGTTCCTCTGCCCCCCGCCCCGTGTCTCTATGAATAAATAAATAATTTTTTTAAAAAAAAGCCTAATGTAGATATCTCTCTCAGATACCACATGTGAAGATATGGGACAGAGAAAGTGAAAACCTGGTTGAAAACACTAAAAAGAAATACTTTTTCTGAAATAACTTATTAGTGATCTTAAGAAAATAATAAAACCTTAAAGTTCCTGTCAATGGCTTAATGAGAGAACTTCGGGAAAGCTCTATAGTCTCCGTGCAGAAAATGAGTTTAACTATCAAATGTCGAAATCTCAGTGCTCCCCATATGTGACAATGAATTTTTCTGAACAAATCCTGTTGCCATCCCCGGGGTCAGGACAGGTAAGACTCAGAAAATGAATAGTTGGGGAAAGAAACACAGAATCCCCAGCTATGTGGCCATTCTTTATCTACACACATCCATCTGGTAAGAGGAAGCTTAAATATCTTTGCCATTTGGTCCATGTACTCTGGGAGTTTGTCATGGGGGGGGGGGGTCTTATTCAGCAGACAAGCCATGAATCAATGTTGTCAGAATGTGCTAAGCAGAAACATCACTCCCCTGTTGCCATATGTTATGCTGATTGGAATAAAGAGGGGAGAAATTGAAAAAGAGAGAGAGAGAGAGAGAGAGAAGCGGAAGGAGGAACAGAAGCAGAAAAAAAAGAGAGAATGAAAGAAGGCTAACTTTTGATCAGAGCAATATTCTGGAACTTGCTGTAGAGCCTTAAAAATATTCGTAGTGAAAGAGCGGCCTCTACTGCTCATATGAAGGTAAGGCAGGAACTTCTCTTTCTCCCCCAAATCCGCTGAACTTCAAAGACAGATGGATTTCTACATTGAAAAAGAACTGCATTCAGAGTTTAATAAACCTGCCACTGGGCTTTAAAATGAACCCCAAAAACTAGCAAACTCAACTCACCGTCAGTGTCCCGAAGGTGACGAGTTCCAGCAACTCAGTGAGAAATTACACTTGGATCATGACCTCGCTCTGATCTCCTTCTCCAGTTAAATTAAGTAAATCAGCTCAAATTTATCCTCTTACGGTGAAGCAACTTCTCCAAAATATAATTCAGGAGCAAAGACTACACTCACTCTTCTAAAGTATTCTATTCTCACTATTCTATTGTATTCTCACTATTCTAAAGTAACAGGAAATGGCAAGACCTGTGAGGTCACTGTGAGGTCGCAGCGCCCCGCCCGGGCTCCACTAGGAGCAGGAGAGACTTGATTTGAAAGCTGAGTTTATGTAAGTGGGTAACTCTGAGCCAAGACCAAGCATTGGTCTGTTTTCCCAACTATAAAGTGAGCAGGGGAACAGCCACTCTTAGGGTTTTTCCAAGGAGTCTGCGTGGGATGGTTATCACTGAGCACAATACAGAGACCATTAGTTAAATTGTACATCCAACATTTGCATATTAGCTCTTCCATTTTCATATCTCTTTAAAAAAAAACTGGAGATATTTCTTTTATACCTTTTTATTGTGGTAAAATATGCATAACATAAACCGTTGTAGCCACGTTTAAATGAGTTAATGCATTCGGGATTTTGTGCAACCATCACTATATATTTCCAAAATATTTTCATCACCTCAAACAAAGACTTCATACCCATTAAACAATAGTTCCTCATTCCCCTTCTTCTCTCCACCCTTCAACCCCCGCCAACCCTAATAACCTCTACCTTTTCTCTTTACGAACTTACCGATTCTGGATTTTTCACGTAAGTGGAATCATACAGTGTTTGTCCTTTTGCAGCTGGCTTATTTCACTTAGCATACTGTGTTCAGGGTTCACACGTGTTGCTGCATATGTCAAAGCTGTTTTTCCTTTTTACGGCTGAGTAATATTCCACTGTATGTACTTGCATTTCACTTACCTACCCATCTTTTGACGGACAGTTGGGTTGCTTCCACCTTTCAACTACTGTGAATAATGCTGCTGTGAACAATACCAACAATGGTGAGTATCTCTTTGAGTCTGTTTTCAGTTCTTCCTAGCAGAGGCATTGCTGGCTCAGCTCGTAATTCTATGTTTAATCTTCTAAGGAACTGCCCAGTTTGTTCCCAGAGCATCCTCACTGTTTTACATTCCAATGCTCGTTGTACAAGTGTTCCAATGTATTTATATAATTTATATCCGCACCAACACTTGTTATTTTCTTGGTTTTTCTTTTTTTCTATCATCACCATCCTAACCAGGAGTATTTCCTTACCGTTTTGACTTGCGTTTCCCTAATGACTAAAGATGTTGAGCATCTTTTCATGTGCTAACTAGCCATCTGTATATCTTTTTTTGAAGAAATGTCTGCTCAAGCCCTTTGCCCATCTTTTTAATTGGCTTGTCTTTTTGTTGTGAAGCATTGGGGGTTTTTTTTTGTATTCTAGATATTAAATACTTATCAAATATATGATTTGCAAATATTCTCCCCCATTCTGTGGGTTGTCTTTTCACTTTCTCAAGTGTCTTTTGATAGACAAAAGTATTTAATGTTGATGAAGCCCAGCTTATCTATTTCTTCTTGTCCGATTTGTCCACTATGTCCACTTTGGGGATACCTTGTTTTGGGGTGAAAGAAAATAACCATTTTACCTACTTTATTACCACTTCCTGCATCTGCTTCAGTGTCTTACACATGAGGATCTGCTTCCAACCAGACTCTGCTCCTGCCCAGGTCTTCAGCACCCACCTTCCCAAACTTCTGTGCCAGCTTTGCTAGTTCATCAGTTCTACTTGGAGTCCCCGCTCATTCTACAAAAAGCAACTATGTTTACAAATCAGCAAAAGACAACCTGAGTAATTTATCACAGTGCATCACATCTGGGTCACCCTATTCATGGCCCCGAATTTAAGTTCCCCTAAATCATCCAACATCTCCATCCACTCTCTTCATGTTCCTTCTGTGCCCCCTGCTCCCTCTGCCTCCCAAATCCTCCCATCATGTCCTGCAGGATGCTCAAGCTTTGATGAACAGCCAGCTCCATCCTCAGTCCCTATTGCATTGCTCACTTTGGTGTTGCAACCTGCTGTTTGCACTGGATTGACGGAAACCTGGGACATGCATCTGCATTCCAGTTGGAAGAGAGGTGGGTGGACAAGGTCTTGGGGAAGGGAGGGTACCAAATTCTACCTTGAGAAGGCAGGACAAGACTGCCACCATGAGACGCTATCTAGATGCAACAAGAATGGTCAAATGATCCTGCAGCCATGGCTGGCAGGTGTCCACTGCCAAAGCTTTTCCAGTCTAAAGGCAAGAGGAAGCATTGGCAGTGGGCAAGGAAGCAGGAGAAAGGCTCTGTGATGGATTGGATGTAGATGACAGAGATGACTAGTTGTCCAGCTGGCCCAACCCAGTAAAACGTGAAACCGGTGACTGAGATGAGACACGATGGAGGAAGAAAAAGTAGGAGTGGAAATGATGAGTCTAGTTTTAGTTCCTCATCTGTACAAGCTGAGGCTTAGAAAAGAGGTCTCTAAGGGCCCATCGCGCGCGGGGACGCGGCACTTTGCCGATCCACCAGCAGGGGGCACCAGAGAGACGTCATCTCCTGGGACCGCAGGGGAGGTGCCCCGGGGGCTCCCCAGGTGGACCCAGGAGACTTCCAAACCCTCCTTACCCCAGCACATCCTTAGGTCTGAGAAAAACGATAAGCAGCAGCCAACTTTCCATATCTTTAGACTCTTCACTTTATTAAGGTTAAAGGCATCCTACTGCTGCTCTTCACTGCCAGGCTTGGAGACTGATGTATGATTTTTTCAAAGCAAATTAGATCCAATAATTTTCAGTCCAGTTATAAGACAGGCAGGAAGAAAAGGGTTTTCTTGCCCATGATTGATACAGACCTGTAGCTCACAGCTCGTTAAAATCCCCTGGGTGGCTCAGTGGTTAAGCACCTGCCTTCAGCCCAGGGCATGATCCTGGGGTCCTAGGATGGAGTCCCACATCGGGCTCCCTGCATGGAGCCTGCTTCTCCCTCTGCCTGTGTCTCTGCCTCTCTCTCTGTGTCTCTCATGCATAAATAAATAAAATATTTAAAAGTAAATAAATAAAAAATAAAATCCCCTGCGTGCTTCTAAAGATGCCAACCCCAGTGCAGAGCAAAGGGAGATGCCTCAGCTCTCCCTTGGGCTAAGAGTTGGGGACAGATTCCTGCTTCCCGCTCACCTCCCCCCACCTCACTCCTGCAAACTCAGCTCCCTGCTGCTGTGTCAACCCTGAGAAAGAAAAGCCTGAGACCATCCTACAAGTGTCCTGCAGGGGGGCACTAGTGGTCACGTGGTGCCTTCAAAGCAGCTCCTGCAAAAAAACTGTAGGGTTGTGGGGAAGGCAGAGGGGTTCTCCTATCATCCTTATCCATAGCATAAACCCAGAAACTTGTAGAAGCTAGGCTGTTACGTGTGTTCTTTTTCAAAGAAGCAGGGACAGGGTCTTGATCCTTGTAATTCTAGCAATTGGTCGTTATAGTCAATCAATGAATTTTCTAGCTGGAAATGCTGGGATTCCCCAAGCTGTCTCTCTGTGTGGGGTCTAATCCTGGTCATTAACACCTAACAGAAAAGCTGCCAAGGCTCAAATGACACTTTCTTTGAGCCTTCTTTTCTCACCTCTACTGTGGAGATTGGGATTATCACTGCATCTCATGGGCTCTTATGAGGGTGAGACACAATGTGTGTAACAACGCGCTTCGCCAGGTGTACAATGGCTGCAAAGGCCAGGTGAAACTAGGAGAGGTGAGGGGTCGCTTTGCAGGGTTTTATTGATGATTAGCCAAAAACATAAATAATCCAAACATCCAAATTTCTCAAATTTGAGACTCATGTGTCAGCAAGGGGGCCTACAATGTGTCCACTCAAATGAAATCTTTGGGGTTTTTTTTGTTTTGTTTTTTAAAGATTTTTTTTAAGATTTTTTTATTTATTCATTCATGAGAGACACAGGGAGAGAGAGAGAGAGAGGCAGAGACACAGGCAGAGGGAGAAGCAGGCTTCCCACAAGGAGCCCCATGCAGGACTTGATCCCGTCTCCCAGATCCCAGGATCATGACCTGAGCCAAAGGCAGATGGCCAACCACTGAGTCACCCAGCCATCCCATGGGGTTTTTTTTTTGTTTGTTTGTTTTAAGATTTTATTCATTTATTCATGAGAGACACATTTCCTTGAAGAAAGCTGTTACCGTTTAGTCACTTATAAAAACAAGATCTAGGGCAGAGAATGTGCTCACCCCACCCCGTCTCCACTACATGAATGTGGTGGTCTCATGATCCCGCTCCCAGGATTGGTGATATTACTAGAACGTGTAGATGGAAATATGAGAAATTCTCTTGGACCGGTTGTCTTCATAAGACAGCTCTTTATAAAGAAAAACCATACCAGCTTTTCTAAATCATCAAAGAAAAATGAGCAGAAGGAAATAAATCCATTGCAATTTTTAAAACTTAAATATCACCTTTAAAAAATTGCAGGAACTGGGGCACCTGGGTGGTTCAGTCTGTTAAAGGCTACTTTCAGCTCAGGTCATGACCTCAGGGTTCTGGGATCAAGTCCCATGTCGGGCTTCCTGCTCAGGGGGTAGTCTGCTTCTCCCTCTCCCCTTGCTCATGCTGTCTCTCTCTCACTCTCAAATAAATAAAATCTTTTAAAAAAATTTCAGGAAGTACCAACCTCTTGAAGATTCTTTTTTTTTTTTTTAAGATTTTATTTATTCATTCATGAGAGACACACACAGAGAGAGAGGCAGAGACACAGGCAGAGGGAGAAGCAGGCTCCATGCAGGGAGCCTGATGCGGGACTCGATCCCGGGCCTCCAGGATCACACCCTGGGCCAACCGCTGAGCCACCCAGGCATCCCCCCCACCCAGGCGTCCCCCTCTTGAAGATTCTTACAAAAATAATAAGGAAGGGGATTATCAATAAGACTATCGTAGAATTCTCAAATGTGTGCCTTATAAAAATTGACACAATAATATAACTTAAGAAACACTGCATGTGTTGGGATCCCTGGGTGGTGCAGCGGTTTAGCGCCTGTCTTTGGCCCGGGGCGCGATCCTGGAGACCCAGGGTCGAATCCCACGTTGGGCTCCCGGTGCATGGAGCCTGCTTCTCCCTCTGCCTGTGTCTCTGCCTCTCTCTCTCTCTCTCTCCTCTCTCTGTGACTATCATAAGTAAATAAAAAATAAGAAATAAAAAAAAAAGAAACACTGCATCTGCCCTGGACAAGATTTAGTAAAGAAGAGAAGGAAAAAATGAAAAACAGTTGATGGAATTCTATGCATATTTGTGACTTACATTTTTCATGTGTGTAGAGTTATATGAGTAATATAAAGTTCAAGCAGAAAAAAAGATGTTAGTAGATGTTTCCTATCTTAGCTAAGACCTGGATTGTACAATGGATTTTAATACATTTTTCATTCCAAAATTGGGGTGCTTCAGACTCAACCATCTGAGTTATTTACATTGAGTAATGTGGTGAGTAATGTGGTGTGTAGATGGGACACATCTACAAATTGGTATTTTGATTAAAGCTTCCATGTTTGTTTTAAAAATCCAGCACAGGGATCTCTGGGTGGCGCAGCGGTTTAGCGCCTGCCTGCCTTTGGCCCAGGGCACGATCCTGGAGACCCGGCATCGAATCCCACGTCGGACTCCCGGTGCATGGAGCCTGCTTCTCCCTCTGCCTATGTCTCTGCCTCTGTCTCTCTCTCTCTGTGTGACTATCATAAATAAATAAAAAAAAAAATAAAAATCCAGCACATAAATTAAATGTACTCATGTACTTTCAAGGTAACTTTTCCATTTTGTTAAAGTTCTATATAAAAACCATTTTTTTAAAGATCTTATTTTTAAGTAACCTCTGCACCCAATGTGGGACTTGAACTCACAACCCCAAGATCAAGAGTCATATGCTCTTCCTGACTGAGCCAGCCAGGTGCCCCTAAAGTTCTATATAAAAACTTTTATTTTAATCACTTGTATCACTATGAAGTCTATAATATAGACTTTTTAAAATATTTTTATGTATTTAACAGGATGATGAATAACTTTACTATTACCTTTAAATATATGTGTTATTTTTATATATTTTAAATGTATTTAACAGGGTGATGAACAACTTTACAAGTAAATGAAAATTCTTAATAAAAATAAAGCATTTTTTAGCTTCTCTGAAAAGATCGGTCCAAAGAAGAGCCAGAAGTTCCCATTGCAAAGTTGGCACCATGTCACCACCTCAGGACACGGGTAAGTTGAGAGAGTCATGAGGTTGAGGCCCTGCTACCTCCCGGTCTTGGGTCAGGGGTGGGTAGAAGCAGAAAATGTCAGGAGGTGAAACCTTTGAGAGGTTTAGATTAGTTCATCTGTGTGATACCCTCTTAATGAGATTAATGTCTTTAGAGATCTCTACCCACAGGTGCCAAGGAAAGGCCAGGTGAGAAGACACAGCCAGAAGAAGGCCATCTACTAGCCGGGAAGTGGGCTCTCACCAAGCACTCATCCCACCACCACCTTTACCTTGGACTTCCCAGCCTCCAGCACTGTGGCTCATGAATTCTGTTGTTTAAGCCCCTCGACCTGGGACACTTGGGTGGCTCAGTGGTTGAGCGTCTGCCTTCAGCTCAGGACATGATGCTGGGATCAGGGATCAAGTCCTGCATCAGGATCCTTGCAGGGAGCCTGCTTCTCCCTCTGCCTGTGTCTCTGCCTCTCTCTCTCTGTGTCTCTCATGAATAAATAAATAAAACATCTTAAAAAAAAAAAAAAAAGAGGCCACCCAGCCTATGGTATTTTGTTACAACAGCCCCAACTGACTCAGACACCATGGAAAGGAGGCTGTGCTAGCCTACTGGGGGAAGGGAGACCACATGAAGCAGACAAGCTATCCCAGCTGAGGCCCATTAGACCAAAAAGCCTCCCACCTGACAGACATGTGCCTGAGGCCATAAGACCTGAGGGAGACCACCCCACCCCAGGTGAGCTAGCTGTCAACTGACCTAAGAGATTGGCCAACCCAGCAAAGACCAGAAGAATTTCCAGCTGACCCACAGAATCACAAACATTGTAAATGTTGATGTATGGAGCCACCAAGCTTTACAGTGACTTGTTACATAGCAACTGATACACACATATTATAAAAGTTCATATTTTAAAATTATTATGTCACTTTCAGTGTACCTAACACAGTTTAAATACTGTACCAATATGATGCCCATCATCCCTTTTAAAAATACATTTTTTAAGGATTATTTGAGAGAGTGCAGCCACATGTGTGTGCATGCATGCATGAGTAGGAGGAGGGGCAGAGGGAGAGAGAGTAGGCTCCCCGCTAAGCAGGGAGACTGATGTGGGGGCTCAATCAGAGGACCCCAGGATCATGACCTGAGCCCAAGGCAGACGCTTAACCAACTAACCAACTGAACTACCCAGGTGCCTCTAAAAATACATTTTTTTAAAGATTTTATTTATTTATTCATGACAGAGAAAGAGAGAGATGCAGAGACACAGGCAGAGGGAGAAACAGGCTCCATGCAGGGAGCCCAAAGTGGACTCGATCCTGGGTCTCCAGGATTACTCCCTGGGCCAAAGGTAGCACTAAACCACTGAGCCACCTGGGCTGCCCTAAAAACACATTTTAAAACTCAAAAATTGCATATCAGTTTTTCCCTTTGAATTTATTTTTCTAATCCCCTATTACCCTAATATACTGCTTTTCAATAAAAATATCTGTATAAATATATTTGTTAAATGTTTCGGCACTTCTATGGTCATAAGGTTCCAACTATTTATTTAAAAATCACTTTTAGGGGGGCGCCTAGATGGCTCAGGTCATGATCCCAGGATACTGGGATTGAGCGCAAATTAGGCTCTTGCTCAGTGGGGAACCTGCTTCTCCCTCTTGTCTATGCTTGTGCTCTCTCTCTGTATCTCTGTCTCTGTCTCTGTCTCTCTCAAATAAATAAATAAAATATTTTTAAAAAGTAACTTTTGGATTGAGTTAGGATTAAAATTGTTATTGGTACAATTGATCAATATGAAAAACTATATCCATAAAAAAAGTTATTAGATGTAAAAGGTAACATTTCTCTGGAAATGATCTCTTCATAATCTGGCTTTGCTTGGATATTTTTCTCAATTAGTTCATGTATCCAGAAGGGATCCTAGTTTTAACTACCCAGAGACTTCAGCGCCAATTCTATTTCTATTTCGCATGTTTACAGATGCAAGCACAGAGAAACCTTGTTTGAAGAATGTATGAGAGTGAGAATAGTTCTATTATGGCAGGGCCACTCAATTCCTTGACCTCTTAAATTATATGCCAGAAATCATCAATATCATCGATAATTATTGGCGATGATTTATCACCTGACAACTTGACTCAGTCGTCCTTCAAAGTGACTGAAAACAAATTTGAAACCACCAGACTTAAAAAAGGATTAGCTTCCTGGTAGGTAGAGTCATTTGCTTTCTCAGCACACTATTTTTCTGGGTCTATTTGATGTCCCAGAGGTTCATGCTCCTGGGAGTGCTCTGCAAAGTATGAGAATAGTCTGTCTCTCTTCCATAAAGAGGGAGAGAATTCCAAGAAGGGTGGGAGAAAACGTATACTTCCCTCACAAGCATGCTCCTAGGCAGACAAAGGTGAGGAAAGAAATTTGGAAACGGATTCGGCTTAAACTATCTGCATCTTGAGCCCCCTGCGAAGTCGCATTTTGGCTCAAGATTCGTCATTCTGTTGAGTCTGGTTCATCTTCCTTTTGCTAGTGGTGAGAAATTCCCTGAGACTTAAAGAATTTACCGAAGAGGCACCTGGGTGGCTCAGTTGGTTAAGCATCTGTCTTTGGCTCAGGTCATGATCCCAGGGTCCTGGGATTGAGCCCTGAGTCAGGCTCCCTGCTCAGTGGGAGTCTGCTTCTCCCTCTGCCCCTTCCCCCTACCAACCTCACCCTCCTGCTCCTGCTCTCTCTCAAATAAATAAATACTTTAAAAAAAAAAGTTTTTTGAAAATCCAGCAGTCATTGTCCCTTTCTCTGTTCTACAAATCTTTCTTTTTCCTAACGAATTTTGGTAAAAGACATCAAGATTTGTTTCAAACATAAATTTCATCCCAACCACTTATCCCCACCTTGACTTTCTCTGATATTTTTGCAAAAAAAAAAAAAAAAAAAAAGAGGAAAATCTATAAACCCTTAATTTTTTTTATAATTTTATTTATTTGACAGACTCCCTGCTACTCAGTAGGGAGCTCCATGTGGGGCTTGATCTCAGGACTCCAGGATCATGACCTGAGCCAAAGGCAGATATTTAACCCACTGAGCCACCCAGGCACCCCATCAACCCTTATTTTTGTTTCAAAAGGCCATTTTATTCATTAGATAGAAGAGGACATTGGGAAGAAGAATGGATTACCCGAGCATGCCTGTGATTTGAAATTGACTTTATCACTACTGTAAAAGCTCATCCCTCATTTAAATCTGGAAGTGAAATAAGAAGCAGCACTTAAGGAGTGAGGTTATTTAAAATCCCTGGAGTTTTGAAAGGGAGACTGTGCAAGGATGTTCAGCCTAAGGCACGTTAAGTACCCAAATCCTGAGTCTAATGGCCAAACGCTCCAGCAAAGCCGAGTGTGGAATGGAAGGAGGGCAGGACTGCGAGAAGGCCCAGCTTACCTGGCATATCTGGCCCAAGAATCTCAATAAAAATGTAGGTGAAAATGCCAGGCCCCATGGCAAGGCCACAGGCATTTCTGTGGCAAAGTGAGGACACCAGGGATGGCCTGGGTGGCTCAGTTGTTAAGCGTCTAACTCTTGGTTATGATTTCAGGGTCCTGGGATCGAGCCCCATGTAGGGCTCCACACTCAGCAGGGAATCTGCTTGTGGATTCTCTCTCCCTCTTTCTCTGCTTCTCCCCCCGTTCCCATTCTCTCATTCTCTTTAAATAAATAAATAAATAAATAAATAAATAAATCTTTTAAAAAAAAGTGACGGGGTTATAATCAGCCAAGCATTAATGTCTAAAGCACTAGGCAATGACACCAGTCACAAACCACAAGCACAGGTTGAGTACAACACAGGACGTTCTGTTTAAGATAAAGACTCAGAACTTGGAAACAGCTCAGGAAGCCCCAGGTGGCTTCCAGGAAAATGGGCTAAGTCCCGAAGCCTGAGAGGATGGGGCTCACGCAGATGGCAGCCAACGCTGGGAGGGTCCCACGGGTGAAAATCCGACTTTGCTATGACCTGGATGTGGAGCATGTCGAAAAAACATGGAAAACGGAATTCTTTTCTAATGGATTATGTCCTAGAGTGGATCCTGATCTTGAAAATATTTAGGACCTGGGTTTAGGTTCTTTAAAAAGTATCATGCCTCCTTGATCTGAGAGCAGTGGGCTCTGCAGACACTGCTTGGTGTGCATGTGGGCAATATTCCCGGCTCCAGACTACAGCCCACAAGTAGTAAGAGTAAGCCGTAGGAAGAGTCTGCCCTTAAAAGCAGGGACATGAGGATTTGCAGGTTTGGCAGATTCATCACCTTTCACTGAGCACATGGTTGAGGGATGGGCCTGGGTGATGACAGGCACTGCCTTACTGAGAGAGGGCAATTCATTTGCTTCATGCTGTAGGAAGGACAGAGTAGACCAGAATAATCCATCGTACATGTAGGAGGTTTAATACATAGTGTGTTCTATGGATATTGGGGGCAGGGAGGTGATCACGGGGGGGACAATGTGAACAAAGAGATCCCGGAGATGGATGTGTCTGGGGGGGGTGTCTTTGCATCAGTCAACCAACAATGGTCCCTTCCCGACAGCACCGTATTCTTTATGAAACCCTACACATTCATGGTTTGCGTGTGTGGTTCTTTTATAGGTTTTATTCATTCATTTGAGAGAGAGAGAGAGAGAGAGAGAGAGAGAGAGAGACAGCATAAGCAAGGGGAGCAGCAGAGGGAGAGGGAGAAGCAGGCTCCCCACCAAGCAGGGAGCCCAATGGAGCTCGACCCCAGGACCCCCGGATCATGACCTGAGACGAAGGTAGATGCTTAACAGACTAAGCCACCCAGGTGCCCCATGATTTGTGTTTTGAATACTCTCTTCTTTCTTCAAACATTGACTTCTTTTAGAAAAGCCAATGATGCCACAATTCTGATCCCACTTACTCTATGAATCGGTGGCTGAATGTTTTGAGTATTTTAAAAAAAAAAATTTCCGCCTGTATTTTCATTCCTCCCTCTTCCCCACCTGCCCAGTACCTCTCTTCTAAGGGATTGTTACAGGGATTCCCTCCTCCAGGATAGGCTTGCATCGAGATGAAAAGCAGAAATTGCCTATAAGACTCTGGTAAAAGTTGGGTGTCAACAGTCTGGGAAAAAAACTAAGGGCTTGTCTACACTGTTCCCTGACCCCCATAACCATATACATAACCTCGCCACCCATACACAGAGGCCCCCCACTACACGGCCCCTCTTACTCCCCATCCTCAGTCCCACACCCTCTCACAATCACATGGACCCACACATGAACCCCCACCATAGCTCCACACTCCCACACTACCTCCCATAGCCCTAACACCCCCCCACACCCATCGCCATACATATAGCCCCTCATTCATACACACAGCACCCCCTACAGCCCCACACCCATCCCCATGCATAGACCACCTCCCATAGCCCTAACACACACATACATTCCCACACCCACCCCCCACCCACATCCACCACCATACATATAACCCTTCATCCATACACACAGCACCTCCCACAGCCCCACACCCACACACATTCCCACGCATAGACCCCCACCCTGTCTCCCACACAGCCCCACACACAACCCCCACACCCTCACACATAGCCCCCCCACTCCACAGCCCCACACACATAGCCTCACCCACATACACACATAGGCCCCCATGGCCCCACAGCATCCCCACAGCCTCAACCCCTCATAACCCCAGGCATACACCCAGATAGGCATATCCACTGCCTGGGGATTCGAGGGGGGAGAGGGGAGGGGGAGGGAGAGAGAGAGAGAGAGAGAGAGAGAGAGACAGAAGGGATGGAAGGGGGAAGAATTTGGGCACGGCATCCCGGCAACATCCCAGCAGGACACAAATTGCTCACAGAGGTGCCCTGGGTGGGGAACCAGAGTTGGGCTAATGGAAACACTAAAGTCCGCCACCAAGCCTGAAAGAGTTCAGGGGCAAGGACAGTGGTCACGGCCATTGTCACCTCTGCCATTGTCACCTCTGGAACTGAAGGGACTACAGGGAGCAGGAACCGAGGGTGTTTTCCACCAGCCCCAGAGGGCTATGATGAGCCTGAGAAAGAAACTAAGTCAGGGTGAAAAAGGCAAGGCTATTTCTGTGTATTTGACCTGGAGCACTCAACGGCTCCACCTGGAGGGACTGAGATTGCACAGGAAAGCAGCCCAGACTCCAGTCTCACTAACACCAAGTGCAAACTGTTGGAATATTTCACCAAGCACCAAGCTGGCCTCACTCATCTCCTAAAAGGAATACAACAGGTACAGAAATGTTTCTAGGGCGCCTGGGTGGCTCAGTCGGTTAAGTGTCTGCCTTTGGCTCAGGTCACAACCTCAGGGTCCTTGGTTCAAGCCCTGCATCAGGCTCTCTGCTCAGTGGGGAGCCTGCTTCTCCCTCTCTCTCCATCCAGCCTGTGGTCTTTGTCATTTTTCTTTCTAATAAATAAAATCTTAAAAAAAATATAAGTTTCTGTGTCTTAAATTGTATATGCAGTTTTCCCCTGCTATCTCAAAGCAGAGCGTTCCCGTGAAAGCTTTCATAAGCCGAAATGTCGGAAAGCAGAGAAGCAGTTACCATTCATTTATACGGGAGAAAGGTTCGAGTCTTTCTGATCATCCATAGGATGCATCTTGCTAACAGATGCACAAAATAAATCGAGACAAAGCACAGCGCTTGCGCAGTTCAAAGCTCTGGAGGCTTGATGCAGAGACGCCGAGTGTGGTTTCGTGGGCAAGGAGGTTGGCGGCGCCACTCTCTGGGGTGTGTGCTGCCTCTCTCAGGGTTCACTGCAAAACCAAGGTGGAATGCTGTTTTCCTTTTTGTCTTTTTTCATAAAAATGAAATCTTTCGGTTAATGAAATCAGGTACAAATGTCAATCTTTTGGGAAAGTCATGTGGTGTAATACCAACTTTCAAAAATAAAGGGACACAGCAGAGCCGGAATGCATCTTAAGAAGTATGATGTGCTTCAAATCATTGTTTGACATCAAAATGTTTGGATATAGCCAAACCAACACTTGTCAGACTTAAATGTGCACACGGATCGCCTGGGGATCTTGTTAAAAGGCAAGTTCTGGTTCCGTAGGTCTGGCTGGGGTGGTTTCTGCACGTCTGCCCAAGCTCCCATGGTTCGATGCTGATGCAGCTGGTCCACAAGCCACTCTGCAGAGCGGGTGCCAAGCAGCAGTGCTCACCTGCTGCTGTGGAGAGGAAGTGGTCTGGTTTGCACAAAGCAGGCAGGAGAAAACCCCTTCATCTGGAGGGCAGGTGTCAGTGGGGTAATCTTTGGGGAAGGTGCATGAGGACTCTGAAAGGTAAGGGGATGCCCAAGACCAAATTTATCTCTTGTGATTCTGAGGAAGACCCAGACAGCAAGACCTCCGGGGACAAAAAGTGGTGGCAGATCACAGGCTCAAGAGCTCACCTCCCCCAGGCCAGTCTGAGCTCTACAGGTCACCCCAATACTTCCCCAGGGACTCCCCCTCACCAGTCTGCTCCCATCAGGAGGGGGGCAAGAGACTGGACAAGTGTTCAATATAGATATAGATACATAATTGTGCCTCTAAACCAATAGACCAAGATGCCAGAGCACCTGGGTGGCTCAGTTGGTTAAGTATCTGACTCTTGATTTCAATTCAGGTCATGGTCTCAGGGTTGTGGGACTGAGCCCCATGTTGGGCTCTACACCCAATGGGGAGTCTGGTTGAGATCTTCACTTTCTCACTCTTTCTCTCTAAAAATATATAAATCTTAAAAAAAAAAAAAAAAAAAAAGACCGGGCAGCCCGAGTGGCTCAGCGGTTTAGTGCTGCCTTCAGTCCTGGACATGATCCTGGAGACCTGGGATCGAGTCCCATGTCAGGCTCCCTGCATGGGGCCTGCTTCTCCCTCTGCCTGTGTCTCTGCCTCTCTCTCTCTGTCTCTCATGAATAAATAAAATCTTAAAAAAAAAAAGACCAAGATGCTCAGCAATGTTTTTTTTTTTTTTTTTGTTAAAGCTTCAAGTTCTATGGCTAAAAAAAAGATAAATATCCTATGATCTCACTTAAATGTAGAATCTAAAAACTCCTCCAAACCAAAAACAAACTCATGGTCACAGAGAACAGACTGGTGGTTGCCAGAGATGGGCAATGGGGGGTGGACGCAATGGGTCAAAGGGGTCAAAAGATACCCATTTCCAGTTATAAAATGAAAAGTCCCAGGGAAGTAATTCACATCATGGTGACCACAGTTAAAACGCCATATTGCATATTTGAAAGTAGCTAGGAAAGTGGATTTTGAAGGTTCTTATCACAAGAAAAAAAAACATAACTATGCGTGATGACTGATGTTCACTGGACTACTGTGCTGGTCATTCTGCAATAGATACACGTACAGATCATTATGTTGTGCACCTGAAACAAATACTAGGTCAATTATGCCTTGATTTGAAAAAAATAACTTTATAAAAAAACCCACAAAAAACCTTTAAAGCTCTACCAAGTCAGCTTTCCCTTGATGCTCCTAATTATTTAGAGAGAGAAAAAAACAGGCATTCCCAAGAATTTCCTCGCACAGACTCCTTCCCGCCAAAGTCCACTTCCATCCTCCCATCCAAAAAAGGCACAGGACTTTCCAGGTACTTTTCAGTATTTTTATTGTTTGACAGGCATTTACAACGCTCCATTCGTAGACCTAAAAACATAAAAATAGACCTTCTTTCAGCTTATAAAAGAAATATATAAGAACTTTTGACATAGACACGTCATGACCTTATGTACAAGAGACAATGGCACCCTCTCCAAGCACCAGACTTTCCAGCATTTTCAGACAGAACTGTTGCACTGGGATTAGTAAGTGTGACTATCAGAAGCCTCTGCTTCAGTTTTCCATCCGGACACAATCAAACTGGAGGTGATATGGAACAATGCAGTGGTACAAAGGGTATAGAAACCATTCTAAAGCTTTTTAAGAAAATCAGAAGATATAGCAAAAATTTAATAGAATAAAACTTTCAAAAGATCAAGCTCAAAGCCCTGGAAACCCGAAAGGGGAGGGATATATAGGGTGGAAAAGCGGGTAAAGCAAGCAGGGGCACAGGAGCATGATGTTCTGAACTCTCTATTGTCTGGAAATATAAAGTCATAACTGATTTTTATAAAATATAATTCCTAAAGCTACTATAAAATTCAGGTCTTTAAAGTACCTACTGATGTGTCAAACACCAAATAGATATTTTTCCCCAAAAAGAAAGTTTTCATATTATTTAAACCCTTCTTAGGAAGTGGACATCTGTGAAATGGGAGGAAAAAAAAAGCTATAAACCGTGTAAAAAAAATCGAAAGTGCTTTAACTTGTTTTTGTTCTTTCTATTTGGAAATCTGTTTAGAACATTAGATTTTTTTTTTTTTTAGCATGTTTACCCTGTTTTGTTGGCCTGTAGAAAGTATTAAACACAAGGTATTCTTTTGAAGAGGCTGTTTCGTTAAGAGGTTTGGTATGGACGGTCAGGGAAGGGATAGGTAATCTATGGATGAAGATGCAGCTTTGATGGGAAAAAAAACCAATGATCACCATGGCAACCCCTTGAGAAGGAGTCTCCCCTCCCCCGCCACGTGCAACAGACACACACACGCCCATTCGGGTGTCATGTTTAATCCAGCCAAGCTCCCATCTCAAATAGAGATTCAAACATTAAAACAAAACAAAACAAAACAAAAAAACCCAAAAAGGAATCTTCTTGGAAAAAAAGTTTCTCCTAAGCATCTCCTTGGCCTTTCGTATATAAATATAAATCACCATGCCTCACTCTCTCTGTAAAAGGTAAAATCCTCATTTTTTTTTTTAAGACTCAGTTACACTAACACTGTAAAATTCTCATCTGTTTGTGCCCCTGTATCTCAGGTAAAATACAAAAAATAGTGTTTTTTTTTTCTCAAGTGATAAATTTGGATCTCTTCTCAAAGAGTTTGGCATCTTTATAATTCTATGCAAAACTAGAACTTCGGAACACTGACATCGAGTAAGACCAGCCATAGACTAAAACAGAAGAGAGAGAGGAAAAAAACAAAAACAAAAACAAAACAAAAAACAGCTCATCGGAACATACGTCTCCACCGTCTCCTCACACATTCTCAAAATACACAGATATTCTCAGACACCAGAGAGGGAAAGGAGTAAGAACACTGTAAGCTGTACAAGTTGCTTTGTTGCGTTTTGTGTTTGAAGGTGGTTTCCCCAACTAAGAGATAGCTCCTGGGCTGATTTCAGGTGCAGTGACTTTTATTATTCTTATTCTTTTTTTTTTTTTTTTTTTTTTGTGCTATCCTTTCGACTAACCTGCTGTACGGACTTTAGACTCCTGGTGGTTGGGGGGAGTGTTGGGGATCACTCGCTTTCCAGCGCAGTCGAATCTTTGTCTTAGTTTTTTAATTGCTTCCAGCCCTGATGCGTCGAGAATAAATAAAAGCCCTTGGAAATATACAGAAGATAGGACTCGAGCTTATTTGGGATTCTGAACAATTCTCTCGGACGTCGTGAGAAATGATGAAGTTGGGTGGCCACGTGGCTTCGGAACCAGGTCAGCCGCCAAGACCGTGTGTGCAAGAGTGCGACCAAAGGGAACATTCTCCTCCTCGCGGGGACAGAGTGGGGGGGGGATCGGGACGAGGTGGGGGGTAAGTTATCTACACACGCTCTCTAGGGGGGAAAGTGACAGTCAGATCTCAGTGTTCAGTTTCCTGGAGGGGGCGAAGTCTTCACGCCTAACCCAAATGACTTCGTCGCCTGGGCTCTCCAGGCCTCCGTTGATGCCCGACAGGGCGGCCTGCTTCTTGAGCTGTGTCATGCGGGACGCGTGACTATCCAGGGCACGACGGCCTCTCTCCCGCTGACCGATCGACACGGCCTGAAGCTGCTCCCGGAGCTCGGTGTCCACTGCGGCGCCCCTCACCGACTCGCAGAACTCGTCCTCGTCACTGAGGATGTCCGTCTCCTTGATGTCATCCTGCTCCTCGTACTGAGCAAGATCAAACTGCTCTTCTACCCACCGGTCAGTGTCCCCGCCACCGGGGGGCTGCTGGGACTCTTTCTCCGGGCTGCTGGCAGAGATGGCATCAGAGTCAATGGTAAACCTGTTTCGAGCCAGGCGCCGCCTCCTTCTCCCAAGAGACTTGCTTGGGGCGGACACTGCACACACACACAAAAATATAAAAATAAAACCCCCACATGCTTTACATGCGATGAAAAGCCAGACAGCAAAAGAAAAGAAAAAACAAAAGCTACATGGTATTTATTTAGTGCCTTGATGTCGTTCGGGGCTTAAAGTCCAGATTTCACCAGTCTTAGAGTCGTTACTTCACA
Organism: Nyctereutes procyonoides; assembly: GCF_905146905.1. Taxonomy (NCBI): domain Eukaryota; kingdom Metazoa; phylum Chordata; class Mammalia; order Carnivora; family Canidae; genus Nyctereutes; species Nyctereutes procyonoides. The sequence continues at coordinate 5,166,271 of NW_026575155.1, forward strand.
CGGATGTCTGGACTTGGAGGATGTCATAGCAACTGACCGAAGGGCAAGGGGTGGGGGGGAACAGAGGGACACAGGGGAAGGACGTGTTGGTTATGGGGTAAAGAGGATTCACCTCCCTCTGAAACAATCCATTTCTCTACCCTGTGCTGCATTCAAGCGGACCACTGACCTCGGGATGAGTTAGTGGCCTCAACCCTGAGAGTGTTCCTTGGCGCAGTGCTCTGGGGATCCCCAGGGGCTGTCCCAGGGTCACTTAGCCAGAATGGGTTTTTAGTAAGGGTAAGGGATGCTTCTAGAGTTCCACTGTCTTTGTAGAAATCACCGTGATGTGTCAAGGAGGCAGAGGCACTGGTCCAAGTTATACTGCTTTCTGGGAAACCAAATGGCACATTTCTGGAGGCTCTGCAGTTAATTAAGGGCTCGGCAGCCCTCACGCCTACAGAAGAGTAGCTCTCGGAGATGTCAAGTCTCCAGTTACTGCCCTGCCCTCTTGCTGACAAAGCCCCACACGAACTGTGAAGCTAAGCCAACGTGAGCTTTAGTCCCTCCTGATGACATTCTGTGTATCACCGATGTCTCTTCTACGGAGCAATTAAAATATCGGTGCCTGAGTCGAATGAGAAATAAATAATCTATGTCACCCGTGCCGTTGACTCTCAAAATGCCATATGAAGTGACTAACAATTAAGAAAAAAACAAATCTTGGAATTCATTTGTTCACCCTAGTGCCCTCTAGGAAGCCAGAATTATTCGAGACGAACACACAAGACGCCACCCAGTCAAGCAAACGAACATTCTCACCACACACACACACACACACACACACACACACACACACACACAGGACACATATACAATGGGAAACGCTGCTGCCTCTCCCTCGCTAGTTGAGTGGTGGTTGCATTAGAACCAAGAAGGTGAAGTGCACTATGGGGTTTCCAATGGAGGGCAAGAGCCTAGGCACCAATCAGGAGCAGCGATCCTGAAACCTAAGCCCTAAAAACCATTAAATTGCTTCAGTGTTGCTAGAACTAAGAGGATTATTCCCAATGACTACCAAACCTAGCCATGACTTCAAACGCAGCAGGTATCATCAGGTCAGGGAGTTGGCTCCCATTCCCACCTCAGAGTCTCGTGTTCCCTGTTCCCATCATGGTTCCAGGGTGCTCTACCCTCTTAAAATATGGAACAAATGGACTTCCCTCTTGATCAAGGAGGGCAACTGAAAAAAGGGTTCCAGAAAAAAATAGAAAAAAAGAAAAAAAAAAGAGTAAAAACCCCACTGTTTCTACTCCACTAGGAAAAAGCAGAAGTTCCCTTTCAGTTTTAATCCCAACACCACCGTAGTGGAGCCCAGCTCCCTCCAAACACTATATTAGAGTATTAGATCTACCTCAACTCAAAACTGGGCTATTGGAAATTTCTGCCAATGATTTACATGCATGCTAAAGTATTTAGGGGTAAAATGGGTTAATGTCTGTATTTTTGAAATGTGTCAAAAATACGATGAGTGATGGATGACAGATGGATAGATATGTGATGGGGAAGATACAGAAAAATATCAATTATAGAGTAGATGGTAGGTTCTGTATAATTCTTTCAGCTGTTCTCATATGTCTGAAAATTATCATAAGAAAATCTTAAAGCAAAAAAATTTTTAATTGGGTTATTGGCAGACATATGGTACCTTTGGACTAAGTATGGCGGCAAGATATTTGGCTTTACTATCCCTTTCAAATAGAACAGAGAAATAAACTACCTGGGTATTCATGACAATGCATAATGAAACAAGAGTATTTATTCTTTATTAAAAGGACACCTAAAAACCTGGCCAGCCTTTTGAGGTTCAGAGAGACAATCTCTGATGAGTATTTCCAGAGCATTGTTTAGACTGACAAGCTAGTGCTAGCTGACCCACTCAAGCACCACCTTTAAATCACCTAATGTGAAGATCCTGATGATATTGAGGAGTTTCAAAAGCAGAAGAGTAGAGACTTTCTTCAGCTTCAAATGTGCCACGAGGCAGAAAATCTTCCAATCAAGCCAAGGCCAATGGGCTGACATGGAGGGTTTCTCTTGGTTTTCATGATGGCATAATGGGTGGGTTGGTTTTGTTTTCTCTCCAAAGGGGTCTCAGCAGGAAAACTTCTGTGTGTCCTACAGACTAGAATGGCTTAGTTCCAAAGTAAACGCAGCTTTGAATTTAGGTCCCTTGATTAACAGTTAAAACCTGGCCAATGACAGGCGGGTTTCCTGAGTTTGGGACACGTATTCTCAATCCTAATCTAAGCATCCCCAGGCAAGTAAAGGGATTATGTGAGACAATTCTAAGGAGAAATGCTCTATTGTGAGCTTATAAAGGGATGTGCAAAGCTTTCTTCACATGAGGACTCCAGAGTAATTGTAGGTAGAGAGGTATGTGAGACTCTTAAGATACCTTGGAGAACCCAATAGAATAGTGGGTGTTCACTGCAGTAGATTTTCAATAAAGTTATCAACTGATTGGAGAATAGATTCAAGATAACCAACCTCCAACACGAGTTAAACGTAAGTGCTTAGGAATATAATATCCCATGTCAAGCAACGTAGGCTGTGTCTACCAAAACCTTCAACCATTCACAATTCTATCGGTGCCTCATCACCAAAATTGAGAAAGGGCGGAAATGTCATCAAGACAAAGGCCAGAACCTTCTTGGCAAATGCAAGGGAAGCCTCTTTTATTGGAATCTTCCCTGCCAAATTCGGGGCTGCGTCTTAAGAAAGGAGTGATAAAAGTGTTAATATCTTAATGTCATTAATACCTACATTATGAAAATCTCTTTCTTCCTAGATATATTTTACTGCTGTGTATAGATGGTAGTATAGGTCTTCCTTCCTCCCCGCTCCACAGTGATGATTCCAGTCCTAAAAGACTATTTGCTCTGGGATCATTTAAACGCTACATTCCTCTCTACCAATAGCAGCTCAAGGCTTCCCCAACCTAACACGGAAGCTAAAAATTAAGTTGCAAGCATAAGGCAAGGGTAAAAATCTGATGTGTCATCTGGTCTACCAAACATGGAATCCTTATTGAGGCAGGCGGCATTGCCGTGCTTCTGGATTACAAGGCCACCATGTTCTCAGAATGGTGGGCTGTGCCCCTGCCGAGACGTGACACACTGCTTTTTGCTAGACAAAGCTGGCTGTCATGCAAAGCAGCGACTCCTCATTCCACAAGCAGGCTGAGAGAGCCCCTCCAGAAAGAGAATGCGCTCCCTTCCTGGCTTGGAGAGTGAGAAAGGAGGCCCCAGCCAAAGGGAGGAGGGCAGCGAAGGGAAGCTGGAAGGAGGGCAAGAGGCATAAATGAAGGGTGGATCCCCCGGGAGCTGCTGGGAAGGAGGCAAGGGCAAGGAACCTCACACCAGGGTAGAGCTGTACTCCAACGTGAGCCCCCATAGGGCCACATCTGATTCTTGCTCAACAAAAATGCCAAGCTCACTGGAGTCCTACAGTGGAGTGGGGGTGACGGGGATCTTGAACGTCTGAATTCCCACAGTACCTGCCCTGCTCATGGCTGGCCTGGCCCCTTTGAGCGCGCACAACCTTTTTCCTCCAAAAGGTACATATTGCTGGGATGAGGGAAGGCTTTCGGTTTTGAGGAGCTGTCTTCTGTGCTTATCGCGCAGGATTGAATGCACGGCCTTCAGGAAATCTTTCCGGCTCTCTGGAGAGCTATGAAAAGAGAGAAGATTTACACATGTCAGGGAGAAAGTATTTAACACATGGGGAGCTTTTAATTTTGTCAGATGCAGCCCAACACACATCCCTGAGGACCAAAGTTTAAAGACAGAGGCCACAACTCCGATTGCTACACTGAGCCACATTTTCATGGCTGGTGCTAGAGAACACGTACTTCTCTTCCTTTACATTTTGTGATTCATCTGCAGGTAATGTGGGAGAGATGGCCCATGAATGAAGAGACTGACCCTGCATCCAGAAGTTGCCAGATTCTGCTCTTGATAGCTCTGGCAAAGCCTTTCATTCTGAACTTTTTTTTTTTAAGACTTTTATTTTATTTATTTATTCATGAGAGACACAGAGAAAGACAGAGACACAGGCAGAGGGAGAAGCAGGCTCCCCGGTGGAGCCCGATGTGGGACTCGATCCCAGGACCCCAGGATCATGCCCGGAGCCGAAGGCAGACAGTCAACCACTGAGCCACCCAGGCGTCCCCCTACTTCCCTTTAGAAAGTTAATGAGGTTATTGTCTATGTTCTGATAAAATCACTTTAACTTGTCCAATTCATGTTCTTTAAGAAGCGTTAGCGCGTTTCTGAAACGTACAAGGAAAAGCACGCAGTGTCTGGGGATGCACGGCTGGTATGCGGACCCCAGAGCGGGTAGGGGGACCCCAAGTGGCCACACCCCTCCTGTGTGGCCTCCACGCTCACCCCCTTGCGGCCCCAGGCTTACCTGCAGCACAGATGGAAAACTCTCTCGGGCCTCCCTTCGGACTCAGATTTCACATGGACAATTTCACACACAGCATTTGCTTCTGCATCTAGATAAATTAAGACGAGGAGGGATTAGGGCACGTCTCAAAGAGATTCATTTGCATTTTTACAAAAGCATTGCCTACACCTGGGTGTAAGATTCAAGAGTGCAGAACCTCCTAAGACCAGAGGTGCCTCGCCACCATCCCTGTCATCTCAAAGAGACAAACTGAAAGCTTAATGGGTGTGAAGGAAAAAGAACACCTGGAACAGTTCCAGTTGCTAAAATGTCTTGCTCGATGGTTTAAAAGGGCAATCAGTCAATCATACTGATTCAAGAACTGGCCTTTTAGACGCATGGCCTGTTTGGCTGAACTCTTTCAATTGAGTAGCTGTAGGCAGATGCCAACAGGCTGGTGCCACAGAGGCAGGTCCTCGTGTCCATGCTGGGAGCACTCCCTGTGAGTGACCAGGCCGGTGCCCTGGACAAGCAGGTCCTGGAAACAAATGGGACTCCTCTTTCTCAGCGCCCCCAGGCTACCCACTCTGAGGGGAGCAAAAATGGGATGCTGAGAAGGTGAGGAACAGTTAGACTTTAATTTCTAAGCCTTACAACGCCCGCAGTACCACATTTTTTTTTTTTTAAGTCCTGAATAGAGTGTTTGTGAAAGGAACAATCACTGCAAACATCAAGACTGCACATGGTGAGGTCTCGGCCTTCCCCGGCAGGTCACAGCCCTGGTCACAAGCCCTCATTGTACCCACGTTATTTAACCCCAGGCAGGACTCGTCTGCCAAAATTTTCACAAATCTTCCCCAGTGAAGATAAAAATCAAGCAATTGCACATTCGGGTTTTCCCGATCCACTGGCATGTATCTCATAATGAGAAACGTGTTGGCTAGTCTTTATAACTCCGGTAAAATAAGCTTTTATCTTGATTGCTTTAAACTTGATTTGAATGAAAACCAGGGAGAATGGAAGGACATATCACAAAGACGGCTTTGTTTTCAAAACTTAAATCCTTTATGTATGTAGTCCTCAACGAAGGGAAAATGTCTGGCTGAGAAGCCTGCAGTTTGCTATAAACATAAGCTTTCCGTTTTATAAACCAGACACAAGGAAGTCCTACGAACTAGATAGTCTGCAACCTAAGACTGCAGAAGGAAGACGAGAACAGTGCTGAGGTAGCCAGGCCTCCGAACCCTACGACAGCTGTGTTACACCTACAACCTACCTTTCGAGGGTCTCGGAAATTAAATCCTAAGTATAAAGGCACCGGAGTAAACCTCTGTGCTGGAGGATCAGGAAGTCACCTTTGAAAGGCACATGATCATCCTGAGTACATTTGTCCGATGTGGGTTTTGCATTTGCCTTTTTGACTACAAGGGATCACAGCGATGAAAGAAGCTACATCTAGTTTAATTTGCGTGAGTAATTGAAGGTTTCCTAAATACCATAGGACATTGGATTAGAGGGACTTGGTTTTATGAGGAGCAGAGCCAATTTTGTTGCTCGTGGAAGCGACAAGTACAAGTGGGCAAACAATGAGCAACACACAGCGGACACACCTGATGCCAGAAGAGGATATAGAAGAATGGATCTACTGTGTATGTGTGGAGATCCCTCTCCTGGCCTCGCTTTGTAGCCAGATGGCTGTCCCTGCTGTCCAACTGGGACAGGGAATAGGTGTGGGCTGAGAGTTTCTACCTGACTCCCAAAGGTGCTCCCTCTGGGGTGTGCTCAGGAGAGCCACTGCTGACAGCTCCTCCCTAGAATGGCCTCAAATTAAGCCTTGGATGGGGCCTCCGAATTACAGAAATATTCCTTTCCTTGGTCAATACTCTGCTGGGATTCACTGCTCCTCTCTTGAGCTTCAAGCATCATCTCATTTATATTAACAAGTATATTCCTTGCTCTTCCACAACTCGCTTCACTGCTATTTGGATCATAGAAAAAGACTTGACACTTCTCTCTCTCTCTCTAAGATTTTATTTGTTTTTCTGGAGACACAGAGAGAAAGGTAGAAGGAGAAGCAGGCTCCCTGTGGGGAGCCCGATATAGCACTCAATCTCAAGACCCCAGGATCACAACCTGAGCCGAAGGCAGACGCTCAACCACTGAGGCACCCAGGCATCCTAACACTTGACATTTCAAAGGCCTCCACCCTAATACAAAGATTTGTAATGTTCCACACACATACAAGTATGCATTTAATGGCATTTTTGTGCTTTTGGTGGTCTTTTCTGGTCTCCTGGTTAAAAAGCAAGTGAGTTATGGTACATGGGCTTTATCTGCTCATGGTCTCAAGGATTCTGTCCAGAAGTTCAAGACTCATTGCTACTCAGACATTAGTCACTATAATATTAATACATACAACAGAATGACTAGAATTCCTTGGAATGATATTGAGGATACTACATCCATCCATTCAGGTCATTCATTCATCCAAATAGTTAATAAATGGCTGGGTGTTAAACAAGAGGCAAGGGAGAGACAGGGAAGAGGGAGTTAAATATAGGAGCAAAAAGGATGGTAGGGTGGTTCAACCAAGAGCATCGCTTCAGAGCAACAATTCACACACATGTCAGAAACACACACCCAAGCACATTTCAGAGTTTACCTGCAGTTGCCAAAGCTCGAACCTGCAGAGCTTCGGTAGGGATCATGTGCCGAAATCGGAAGGGGTCCCAGTCCTCATAAATTGAAAGCCTGTGAGATCCTACCTGCAGGAAGAGAAGGAACCAGGTGCCTAAGAACAGTGTGCTCTAGACTAGACCGGATCCCCATCCCCTTACAGAAGATCAGTGAGGCTGGGACCCCCGTGCTTGTCTGGATGGCACTTTGGTTTGTCCAGCAGAAAGAGAGAGGCCATGTGATACATAGGCACGGGGTGTGCAAATTGGTTTGCTACCCAAATCCAGGTAAAAGAGGGACATGAGAAGGAGGAGAAGAGGGAGCCCCGGAAGGACAGCTGAGAAAGGAAACAAGAGTCAGGAAGGTTCTGGCCATGGCAGGTTCAATAGCTATTCACTTTCATGCTCTCAATGTCGGCCTGCCAGAGAGAAGGCAAGATGGGCAATTTCCTCCATTCCTGAGCAACACTTCAAATGTATGTAAAAAGTACCAAAAAAAAAAAAAATCATAAGAGCCTGGCGCCTGACGAAGGGGCAGAATGACAATTATGCAGATTAAAAAGGAGAAGCAGATAGAAAAGGAGATCCTTTCAACCCAGGGTGAAGTAAGAAGTCTTACAAGTTTCTTCTTCTGTTTGGAGCCATCTTTATATACAAGGACCACGGCAGTTTTGAAGACTGGAAAAAAATAAGACAGGCGGTTACAGCGCATAATGTGTGGGGCTTTCCCCTGAACCCCGCTAACTTGTGGTTATCAACACGACAGCTCAGAAGAAGGCAGCGACTTCACCTTCCGCCCATTCACCAAGCCTGGTGAGACTTTCCAGGTTCCATAATAAAACACAGAAAGCCGAAATAAACAGAAATAAGCCCTCCCTGCCCGACTGGAAACTTTTGGGTCACATATAGTTAAATTATGGGGTCATTTCAAGTTTAAAATTCCAGCAACACACATTTTAACAAAAATGCACTGGTTCGGGAGCTGGAGAATGATACAAACATTAATGATGATAATAATAATAATATTGCTTACAGTGATTTATGTCAACCTAATATTACACATACACAACACAGAGTGTTCATAATTTGGGACCCAGAATTCATCTTTCTGACCTGAAGGAATGGAAATTAGTTTATGAAGCAGAATGCAACTGCACTTCTTCCAAACAGGCTGAATCACAGGAAGTATCTAGAAACAGGGAGTGGGCCGGTTTATTCTTACAGTCCTTGAGGGGTGGAGGAGACACAATAGTTATGCACAGTCCATAGAATTCCTTAAACAATGCCAAGCATGGTGACCACTCAGCGACTCGGACTCCTCCTCCAGGGAAGGAAGAACAAGGCGCCCAGAGGACCGGAAGGTGAGTGAGCCCATCCTTGGCTCTGGCTGGCAGGGACTCCGTCCCCCCGCATGTCCTGGCCCCAAGGCAGAGCCAGGCCCTAGTCAGTCCCAGGGCAGCGGGAAGGGCCACGCCTGGTGTACCAGACCCCGAATTACAAAGGGAATGGATATTCAGAAAAGTCTCGAGGCGGGGGCTGGGGAGGGAGGCAGGCTCCCAGGCCCTGTAGCAACCAGCCCAAAGTATCTGGTTCATTTTCCATCCTATTTACGATGAGTCAAGCCTCCTCTTTGTGGAGGATGGCCCTAACCTCCACTGCAAAAAGAACTGAGGGTGTAAAGAAATCAACTCTGGTCTTTGGGTCTGGATTGCCCCTGGCCCTTCAAACAACTCACAACATCCGACCCCTTAAGAATCCCAGAGAAGCCACAGAGAGGTTCCCTCTCCAAAGTTCCCAGTGGCCAAGAGGCCACACCAGCTTGGGTAATGCCCGAAGAGGCCCTACATGCTCACCGTGAAGCCTTCAGACCTCACAGTGGCCGAGACAACAGATCCCTTTAAAGAGTGAGGGAGCTCCACCCCAGGAGGGGGTGTCCAACGACCTTAGTCTCAGAAGACCCACCACGTCACTGGGACCACAGCCCAATGGGGTGGTTGCCACGGTTCTCTAAAGGCTCCTTGGCCTGCCTCGGTTTACCTGGACCTCCACCATCTTGGATCACAGTGGTGGTGCCAGAGTGGGCCTCAGCCGGGGCTATGACCACCTCTGCCTTAAACCGTCCCTGACTCCTTGGGGCTAGTCGCCCTCAGCTGACTGCAGTGCTGCCCAATCTCTTGGACGCACCTTCAATTGAAACTCCCAGCATCCCCTGCTGGCCCCAAGCACTCCCTCCACACCCCGGAAGGGGATCATCTAACACCCAGCAACCTGGAAGCCTAGACACACTCTTCTTTTTTAAAGTTGATGGTCATCAACATTCAGCACAGATGAGCTGTCCTGTGAGTAAAACATCAAGGTGCAAGGTTGGCGGCACATCTGTGTCGGTTTCAGAAGAAAGCTGCACTGTTTCCTGAGATTAGAGATTTACACCAAAACAAGACATAATCATGTTTTAACCCAACAGCTGCCTGTTCCGTGGTGATTACTCTGCTGATTTTGAAAGGCACGTCTAAGGCTCTATTTAGCTCTGTCTTGCTACCTGAAGCCACACCCAAACTGCCAAACATGTCACTTTTACGGACTGGGAATCCATAAATAATCACATTATGGTGAAGATAGTTTGCTTTTGACTCATAATCCCGCTTCTCTTTACTATTACTCTGGAGACGACTTAATAATAAGCCTCCCACAGGGCCTCGGGCCCTTCGCACCTTGCTAACTATGGCCCCCGGGGTAATGTCCTGGCAGCGTGATCACCGATCATGGGGTGGGGTGTGCAGCTTCTACTTCCGCCCAGCACAGGTGTTGGGGGCTCCCTTCTGGGGAGCCACCCCTCTCCCCAGCCCAGGGGAAGAGAGTGACACAGAGTGAAACGTGCACCGTCCTCCATCTAAGCCTGTGCAGCAAGTGGCAGCTAAAGCCCCAAAACTCAAAACCAGCATTTTCCAGGACCTTTTATAAGCCCTGGTTGGCAAACTGGGGCCAGCTGCCCCCTTAGGACAGCCTGTGAATACAGATGCCTACTTGGTTACATATTGTCTATGACTGTCTTTAAAGCTACACATGGCCTCTTGGCCCTTGAAATCTTAAACAGTTACTATGTGGCCTTTTACAAAGAAAGTTGGTCCACCCCTCCTTTCACCCACTCCAAGTATTTTCTTCTTTTAAATGTTTCTTTTTTTTTTTCTTTTTAAGATTGTATGTATTTATTTGAGAGAGACAAGAGAGAGCATGGGCAGAGGGGAGAGGCAGAGGGAGAGGGAGAAGCAGGCTCCCCACTGAGCAGGGAGCCCAATGTGAGGCTTGATCCCAGGACCCCGGGATCATGACCTGAGCTGAAGGCAGACGCTTAACCAAATGAGCCGCCCAGACGTCCATAAATCTGTTTATTTTCCTTTCCTTTTTTTTTTTTTAATTTATTCATTCATGAGAGACACAGAGAGAGAGAGAGATAGGCAGAGACACAGGCAGAGGGAGAAGCAGGCTCCATGCAGAGAGCCCAACGTGGGACTCAATCCTGGGACTCCAGGATCAGGCCCTGGGCTGAAGGCGGCACTAAACTGCTGAGCCACCCGGGCTGCACCTAAATCTGTTTATTTCTTTCTTTTCTCCCTTTTTTTTTTTTTTTAAATCTGTTTATTTCTAACCACAGGATATCTGTACAAGTTAGGAGATAGTTGTGAAAAATCCCAATGCAGAACTCTGGAATGGTTCATCTGTAGCCCAGAATCAGAAACAGGTAGATAGATGGTTTGGGTCATTTACTTCAGAATCCTATTTCCCAGAAGTGACCTACCAAGAAGCATCAGAAAGCTCCCAGCCCTTCCAAGAAGAAATTACAATATAAGAAGCACAACTGGTAACACTGGGGTGGGGGGGTAGGTCGGAGGAAAAATTATCCCTACCTCTGGCAAAAGCAGCCGCCCATCACAAACTACCAACATGTTACAATATCCCAGTACTTTTTTATGTGTCATTTTTGGTCACACATTTTCCTTGCTCACTTCTATCCATCTTTGTTATTTTTAAGGAAATGGCATCAACAGCTCCAGTGGCTCTTTTTTTTTTTAATTTTTTTTTTATTTATTTATGATAGTCACACACACAGAGAGAGAGAGAGAGAGAGAGGCAGAGACACAGGCAGAGGGAGAAGCAGGCTCCATGCACCGGGAGCCCGACATGGGACTCGATCCCGGGTCTCCAGGATCGTGCCCCGGGCCAAAGGCAGGCGCCAAACCGCTGAGCCACCCAGGGATCCCCTCCAGTGGCTCTTTGAAAATGTTAGGAACGTCACTCAGGTTTTCAGTAAAGGCTGAGTGATCTAAGCAGGAAGATCAATAGTCTTTCTGTTAAACACTCTGGCCTTAACATCACTAGGATACTCCATTTGGGGATACTCTGTTCACATCGTGGGAGAAAGGGAAAAAAAAGTGTCCTGTTAAAGAAGCAATAAGCAACCAGCCACCCCTTGCCCCTAGAAACACAAGGTAAGGTAAGAGAATGGAAATACTAGATTTCCTTTATATTGTGTTCCTACCCAGGAATCTTCTGTGGGGGTTCAAGAAAGACAAAACATAAAACAAAAGCATGAACTGTTAGTTGTTTTACACTCAGAACAGCACCGCATGCTGTACGAGCATTTATCGTGCAACCACAAGCCAGATTTCCTGAATTACACACAATTCCCAGTGTGCTAAAACATACTTTTCTCTCTCAAAAAGTCTATCGCAATGCAACCACATGAGGGCTCTGACTGCAGGAATTACATCTTCTGAGCTAATCTATCAAAAAATAAATAATTCACAAGCATCTCCCTGCGATTGAGAAGCACCTCACAACTGATCAAGGCATCCCAGTTGCCACAACAGGTCAGCTGTGGAATGATGCCCTGAATCTCAGCGTCACACCCAGCGGCAGAGTCAGAGAGACGATAAACGATCTCAGACTTGAGGTCGCAGAAAAAGACAGCGTTTCTTCATTTTTTGCATTAGTTTTCCTTGGCTTATGATTCACCCCATCATTTTGAAAAGATATTCAGAGTAACAATGACAACAAAATCTTTCTCTGCCTATATGATTATACATGGGGCAGACTTAGCACGGCCATGCCCTCCCTCCCACGTAACTGGGTGGTCACACTGGCCGTGCTGGACTGGAAGGGTTTCATTTACTATTTGCCACATGCTGGTGGCCAGGGAAGGGAGACCAATTCAGATAACTGTAATGAACTTAATTTTAATAAACTGGGTGTTGAGATAGAAATATTCTTATTTTGAAAAATAAGCCTAGCTTTGCTCTCTGTGCTCTCCGCCACCAATCCTATTGTTCTTGTTTTTTTTTTTTTTTTTTTAAGAGAGAGAGAGAGAGCACATGCACACGAGTGAACAGAGAAGGGCAAAGAGAGAGAAAATCTTAAGCAGACTCCACGCCCAGTACAGAGCCTGATGTGGGGCTCGATCTCACCCTGGAATCAAGACCTGAGCCAAAAATCAAGAGTCAGATGCTCAATGGACTGAGCCACCCAGCACCCCAACCCTGTTCCGATACATACCAAAGGCCGCCAATTCTGGCTCCTTTTTCCACTTCCCCAGGGAGGCTGGTGGGTTTGGCCATATCACGGTGGTGTGCAAAAGCAGGTCCCCCATGCTCAGATCTGCAACCTGAAAAGCAGGGACAGGGCAAAACTTACCGGGTGGTGGTATAAACATAGAGAATTTCTCTCATTCATTCATTCATTCATTTTGAGAATTTCATGTTTTAAAATCCAGTAGGCCGATGTCAATCTTACTTCATGAAAATATTATCTTTAAAAAAAATCTGGTCCCTTTTTTCCCCCTTTTATCCCATGTCTGTCTACAAGAATTTCAAGAATAAAGTGGCGAAAGGTAGACACGGGAGCCCCCAAATCCACACCCAGTAAATCTGTCAAAACTGATCTACAAAATTGGCAAAGTTCTGTGTTCAAGCGGAGACAGTTTCCCAAAAACAGACAAATGGCCACAAATCACAGAGATCCACCCCCAGGAAACCAGGCATTTTCCATCTGTGACTTTCAATCCCCTTGGGACCAAGGTTTGCCGGGAAGCAGTGGAATGAATTATTTTTTCTTTTCCCAACTCATTCTCAAGATTTCATTCCACTTTAGAAGAGGAAGAGAGAAGCCGACTGAGGAGTCTGAAGAGTGCTCTCTAAGTGTGTCGTGGGCTGAGCTCTGAGATCTGCAGGATCATGAGGTCTAGGGGCATGGCTGGGGAGGTCAAACACTAGTTCGTCCCAGATGAATTCTTTTGGTTGTGGAACCATCCAGACATGACTCTGCAGGTCCAGGGCTTATGTCTCCGGACAGCCATGTCTGCCTTTCTCACCAGAGTCCAGTGCCCACGTGCAAGCCCATCCACACCTCGTCCTCCTACCCACCCAGCAGCCTACTCACAGGTGGAGGATCACCTGGTCTCCTGACCTGCTCTCAGTGCAAACATCAGAGAACAAGCCTCTGTAACGATCAGAGACCCCAGCCCCCCCCACTGAGAAATGCCATCAACTGTCAGTAGGTTCTGCATCCATAGAAATCAAGCTCAAGGCAGCATTTCAAATCTTTAAAAACCCGGTGTTGAGCTTCTCAAGGACAACTCAAGGGTCTGGTTTATTTTGTTGCTTAGGATCTGACAGGGTTTCTAGACACAGCAGCAACCAAGCAGCCCTCCGCTGAACACAGTGCCATGTGGCGTTGTTCTTCTTGAGTCACCAAGCCAGACTCTAAGGCTAGAGACGTGGCTTCAGCTGTACAAAATACAGTGGTGTTGCTGCCACTTTGGTGGCTGGGGGGTTGTGATGATAATAATTATTCTATTACTGGCCTAATACTGATTCTATTAGTATATAGCCAAGGGCAAAAAAAAAAAGTCATCAATCATATTAGTTTGTTTGTACTTATGAAATAACTAGCCAACCAACCTCCAGGACAGTATCAGCTAAGGGAACTAGATAGTGTCTCCTACCCATGCCCCAAGCACCCACACGGGAGTGCTTATACACAGACATCAAATTCCCAACTACCATTCCGGGCCGCAGTCTTAGAGGGTATGTCTTTAAAGGTGATTACAGGTCACTAGGGCAGATGGTTGTCCAAACACTTCATCCTCCCTCCAACATAATTCTGTATCTGCGCCCTCTGCCATGTGCCCTGGGCCACAGGGTTGGCATAACGAGTTTCCACCAGCCCTCCTGAGCTGCCCCCTTCCAGCCGTGGAAAGGACATGCCTAAGCCATCCACTGCTTCTTCAGCCTGGATCCAAAAAGGAAGATAATTAGAGCACACCTGAGTCTTCTACGCTGGAGCTCACCAAGGGAAGCCAAAGTTCAGCCAGCCCACACACTTGGGTGTGAAGATAAGATGTTGAGTTGTTTGTAACATCGTAAATGTGGACTGATCCAGTCCCAGTGCACGTGGTTTCGTTCAAGTTTCCACATGGCAAATGGAATAAGCGCTGGTCAGGGCTGCCCCTTTGGCCAACGGTACTTTCCTTGGCCTTCCACTGGTTGCCTTCATAATCTTCTGCCCAAACTGCAAGACTAAGTTCTACTTAGAAGTCTGGGACATCCTGCTGCACAGAACCTTCTGAGCTCTTCTTCTAAGGGGAAATGCCCTCTTTGGCCTTTGCTTCCTCCTACTCAAGCAACAGGGATGTTCTATGTGGTCCAGCCCAGCTCCCTAGGGTTTAACATGAAATAGGAGGTTGAAGGTCTGGCTTCATCACAGTGTTTGCCTTCAGGAAAGCTGGCCGATGACAGGAGCAGCCACCTTGCATCCCTGGAATGTCACCATTTCAACTGTGACCTACCTTTCCCAACAGACATTGCTAAATGTTCTGATTCGTAACTGTTTACCAACTGTTCATAAATCCATTCTGGGTTTTTGCTGGATATTGCCATTAAAGGGGAACTGAAATGATCAAGGATCACCTTTGTGAGAACCAGGACATAACTTGCACGCCTCCAAGTTTCCATAAAGGTTGCAATGTACGCTGCAAGCAGTTGACAGAATTGCAACTGATCCGCGCACTATTGCCCCACGTCCCATCCTCCCTTGGGTTGTGGGTTTGTGAAATCCAGCCCATTCCATCCTTTCTGCTTGGAAGATCATTATCAAAGGGAGACTGCATGGAGATGGAGTTCTTCTCCCTGAGTGATTAATCATCTTTGGCTACGATACCCCTGTTCTACTTTGGGAGCCTTTCTTTTTCTTCTTATAGCATTAAAACACAATCTCTTATTGCTCTCCTTGGCATCTTTTCCAAGCCTTTATCTTTCTGGACTTTGGATGCCCCAATACGGAGATAGGATTTACCTTCTCTTTAACACTGGTACGCAGTTCCATGTCCCTCCTTCCATCTTTTGTGCATCTCTTTTTACAAATTCTCAGCTCACAGGAGACTATTTTGAACAGCACTCTGTCTCTTTGTTCCTCGCTGGAGAGATTTCTCACTTGATTGTCAGAATTTCATTTCAGAGGACGGGCAGTTTCACCAAAGCCATGTTCCCTTTTATAGTCCCTGACTTTTGAATCATTGTTATCTTTTTTTTTTCCCTAAATGCTCTGCAATCCATTGTCCACATCATCTTCCAGTCTTTAGCATAATGGTCCTTTGCTCCCAAGGTCATTAAAATCCAGAAACTAGTTTGGCATATAATGAACAATAGAATGAAATGTAATGAAAACGTTCATCTCCAAGACCCAGTAAAATACACCTCTGTCAAAGTGAAACAAACTAAAACATCGGAGGGGGAAGTGTTATGACAAATCATGTTTGCAGCACTATTCATAGCAGTCGATAAATGAGGCCAAGAGAATTGTCCAATGATAGGAATTAGGTAAATCATTGTTCAGCCACACAATGAACTATTACACAATAATTTAAAATAACATGACATTTCTTTGTCCAATATAAAAACACAAGCCATAAAATTACTTTGAAAATATAACTGTTTAAGCATAGGCAGATACCTAATTTTTTAAATCACAATAAACACCAAAACGTTAAGAGTGATGTTTTCTTTGAGATTGGGGATGGTTTTTCTTCTTCCCTTTTTCTGTGTTTTGCCCTTTCATAAGCATACCACGTTTTTCTTCTTACAAAAGTTGTTTTTTCTTTTCTTTTTTTAAAATTTATTAGAGAGAGAGAGAGAGAGAGAAAGAAACAGGCAGAGGGAGAAGCAGGCTCCATGCAGGGAGCCTGACACAGGACTCGATCCTGGGTCTCCAGGATCATGCCCTGGGCAGAAGGCAGTGCTAAATCTCTGAGCCACCGGGGCTGCCCTTCTTACCAAAGTTTTATAAGAAAATGAGAACTAGGGGATCCCTGCGTGGCTCAGCAGTTTAGCTCCTGCCTTCAGCCCAGGGCGTGATCCTGGAGCCTCGGGACCGAGTCCCACATCAGGCTACCTCATAGAGCCTGCTTCTTCCTCTGCCTGTGTCTCTGCCTCTCTCTCTCTCTCTCTCTCTCTCTGTCTCTTATGGATAAATAAATATTTTTTTTTTAAAGAAAAGAAAATGAGAACTAAATCCAGAGTTGCAGTGTCCACCTTTCCTATACTCTTGACTGATTAAATTACCTGGCAGGTCGACTGAGAACATGCTCACGGTCTGCTTGCCACACCAGTAGAAAAAATATATTATTTTAGCAGAAAATGATGCATCGTCTAGAGCACACCCTCCCAGGCCATGAGACTCCAGCCCTCCAGGCGGTCTCTGAGCTCCTCTGCAACTCTCTGGAACGTGTAGGCAGCAAATGTCCTGTCAGGCACCCACCTGACAGTCTTCCTCCCACTGTGGAGAAACCAGTGTGCCTCCACTTACAAATCATGGCAGTATTTCTTCACTTCCTATACACACACCTGTGCTATTACAACCTTTCCAACAATCTGTTTCGACATCTGCCTGGCTCCCTCCTGTCACGTGAGTAAAATAAACCTCTTAATATGTGTTTGCTTTTATGTGTATAGGAGATGCCAAGAGTTTACCTCTTTCTGAAAAATTACCTTTTGGCAGTCTGAAAACTTGTTTTGTTTCCCTAAGGACATACAAATGAGCCTGGATGGGAACCCTGTATACCTCGAAGATAAAGCTATTTTCTCTCCGCAAGACTAAACAACCAAGCTCCCCTCACCCGCTTGCCTTTAACTCTCCCCTTCACCCGGCAGGAGTGATTTTCTTTCTGGTTGTCTCCTGCCTTTTCTCCTTTTTCTTTTTTAAAAGGCAGAAAGCAAAACCATGGAGAATATTCCAGTTGAATGTCCGGAGGCAGTGATGAATATTATCACATATACCGTATCCATCTGATTCATCTCATTATTATCAGAATTTTTATTCCTATAAGCTCTTCTCAATGACTCAGGCACTACTCCAAGTTCGCTCTAAGATTTTCTCAGGTGTTATCTGTTCCTGTCACTGTTTCTTCTAAGTTAGCTTTTAGGTAGATTTTTTTTTTCCTCCAAATATTTTATTTATTCATGAGAGACACCGAGAGAGAGGCAGAGACATAGGCAGAGGGAGGTGCAGGCTCCTCACAGGGAGCCTGAAGCAGGACTCGATCCCAGGACTCCAGGATCACTACCTGAGTGGAAGATGCTCAACCACTGAGCCACCCAGGTGCCCCTTAGGTAGACTTAAAAAAAAAAAAAAAGATTTAGAATCATTTGAAACTCTCATTCATTCAGCAAATATTGACTGAGCACCTACTACCTGCTGAGCATTATTCTAATCTCCAGGGACATAGCTTTGGCCTTTTATGGTGCCTACAGAAGCTGCCCAGGCTATGTTTGGAAGTTCATGCTCATACTTAACAGAACAAAACCAGAAGTCCCAAGAGGTTAGGGGTGAGACTCAGAAACAACAGTTTCTATATTAAGAAATAATTCAGCTGCGGAAGAAAATTCACCCGCAGCCTTGGATACAGGCTAAAAGTTCCACCAACAGAAGCAACAGTCTCGTAACTACTTTACTTTTAAAGGACATCTTCACAAAACAATGAAACCAACCCAGGTTCGCTGCTGGGTGACCTGAGAAGTCGGCTTTCTTACCTCTTTTTTCTCACCCGTCTGCTCAGCGATGAGTTGGTCGAACACGGCCCCAAATTCTTCATGAATTTTCTGCATTTCGTTGATATGACTTGCAACCTTGTTCATAGTCTTGATGGCCACTGGAAGAAAATAGGCAGGAAATGAAAAAAGGCTATTTCAGGGCCCTTGTGGGGACATGGGCTGGTGGAGGTTCCAGGGCCCGGGGCTCACCATCCAGGTGGTAGTGTTCCTCGCTCTCTGCGTCTGTCAGAGCAAAGAGCTCCTTCAGCAGCAGTGGGTACTTGAGTATCCTCTGGATGGGCTTGATGAGGTAAGACTCCAGAGTGGCGGAGTGCTGCTGTTTCGGGTTCTGGGCATCCAAGAACGCCTTGAAAGCCGGGTCCGTCTTGGCTAGAAGAGAGAAACACAGGCTGTCAGGGTGGGACCCCTAGGGCCCCCCTCCTTGCAATCTCCCTCACTTATTCCAAGGTGCCTTTCCCCAGGTCTGAGTGGAGAATGGGTGGCAGGAGGAAGGAAGGTAGCCCCAGAGACACAACTGGAAGGCCCGGTCTTATCTCTTCGGGGGCAAAAACAGGGATTGAGTAAAGGGATAACAGGGTCTGTGAATCCTATCCCCAGCAGTTCAGGGACTGCTCTTTATCCTCCTGTACTAAGAATGTCTTTCTATTCTGCTATTTTTAAAGATTGATTGATTGGTTTATATTCATGAGAGACACAGAGAAAGAGGCAGAGACATAGGCAGTGGGAGAAGCAGGCTCCCCGCTGAGCAGGGAGCCCGATGTGAGACTTGATCCCAGGACCCTGGGATCATGAACTGAGCCAGAGGCAGGTGCTCAACCACTGAGCCATGCAGGCATTCCTCTATTCTGATATTTTGACATCTGGGGCCTTAGAGACCCTGCAGACAGCCCCTCCCAAGGCCAGCCAAATCCTAGAGGTAGTAAAGGACTCACCTGGGAGCACACCTTTCATTCCAAAACCAACCAATCTGGAGCCCCCTATGCCCCTCCCTCTTGTATTGGGCTCTCTCACTCTGGGCCACCATGCCCTCGCCCTAATTGCCTCAAGGCCAGGTCCCGGACAACCTGGGACAGCCCTGATACCCCCAGAATCCACTGAAATTACCCAAGTCTAACTCTCTTTACCCTGCCTTGCTCCTCCTCCTTGCAGCAACCACAATAAAGGTGCCTGCATTCCCCCCTGGCTCCTGCTTCCTGACTGGCCCTGGCACTACCTGGTGTGGCCCCATGTGGCTCCTCATGCCACTTCCTCTTGGGCAACTGTGAGTAACAAACTGTCTTTTCAATGGCAATTGTCCTCTGATCTGTTGGCTTCGCCCTATCTGAATAATCAGAAAGCCTACATTTTACCCTGGTTTTCTCAGTCTTTCAAGTCTTTCATTGCCAGTAGAGCCTTTCTTTTTGAGAAAGGGGGTGGGGGGGGGGCAGAAGCAGCAGAGCTCTGCAGCTCTAAGAAGTGGAGCAGGGCTGGGTCTCCCACAGTGAATGACTTTTAAGATCTGTTCTATGTTAATTCAGTGCTACCTGCTATTAGCATCTGTAGGGCAGGCTCTCCTGCCCAGGACTGGGGAGTTCTCTCAGAGGGAAACGTACATCTGACCTCATATAACTCAGGGAATGCTTTCCTCACCAGCCTGGTTTTTATCTGTGTCCCAGCTGGGCTGAAAATCAGCCCTGGGGAGCTGTGGGTCCCCAGACAAGCAGAGAGGTACCCACCAGTGCATAATTAGGAAGACAAGGCTAATTAATGCCTTCCAGGTGCAAAGAAATGGTAGAGAGGGAAAAAGGAGTCAGTGCAAAAAATGGGGGGAGAAAAGACAACATATCAAAGTGACTTAACAGTGGGCATACGTTTTCTAAAACGCTTCTGACCAAAAATGTACTTCTATCTCCAGGGATGAGCAGCGTGAGCTAAGACTAGAAGATGTTGTAAAAGGACATCATGAATTGTAAAATGATTATTCTAGCTTTAAAAGAGCAATCACGTGACGGTGGCTTCAGAAAGACCACAATCTTTTCATCCCTGTTAAGCCCCATTACGAGAAATCAGACTCCAGGGGTTCAGCCACCATTTCTTCTCCTTTCAAAGAACAAATCTGAAGAGAAAGGACACCGGGAATGAATGGTGCATGTGTCAGGGAAGCCAGGCGCAGCCCAGAGCTGATACATGTGAAAGCTCTGGCTTCCATGGGATATCCCGAATATAGGCCCACATCTACAAGGGGCACAGAAATCCTCTCACAATCTGCAAGCCCCCAAATATGGCCATGGGCATTTAATCCATCAGCTGCATTTCATGTCAGAACAAAACAGGGCATGGTTCTCAGCTCCTTGTGAGCTAAAGGAGTGTCATTCCCAACTGGCTGAGCTGTGAGCCTGTTAAGAGTCAAAGACAAGTAGTTTCTGCTCTCAAAGGCTTCTCTTCACCCTCTTGGCACATCTGGTCATTTTTTTTTTTTTTTTAGATTTTTAAAATTTATTTATTCATGAAAGACACAGAGAGAGGCAGAGATACAGGCAGAGCCACCCAGGCGTCCTGGCACATCTGGTCATTAGAAAAATGTAGGTCATACCTACCTAATGTTTTAAGGGATTGTTTTGAAAGATGCGATAATATTTTTCAGGTGCAAAAAAGCAATGGCATTGAATTAAGAAAAACCTAGAGGGGCAGAATTTCATCTAATTGAGTGATTAAAAACAACACAAGTTGCTCTAAGGACTGTAAAGTGTATATGATTTTACAGTAGCACAAAGTGCTCTAAAATTGTTACATTAACAATCTCGTAACAGTCAGCATTCAGTTAAAGTTTAAAAAGAAATACATAGGGATCCCTGGGTGGCGCAGCGGTTTGGCGCCTGCCTTTGGCCCAGGGCGCGATCCTGGAGACCCGGGATCGAATCCCACGTCAGGCTCCCGGTGCATGGAGCCTGCTTCTCCCTCTGCCTGTGTCTCTGCCTCTCTCTCTCTCTCTGTATGACTATCGTAAATAAAAAAAAAAAAAAAAAAAAAAAAAAAGAAATACATATAGGATGCCAAATGGTATGACCAGTAGAGCACATGTGAAGATACAGTCTAGGCCAGACAACATGACAAGGAGATTGCCTGCTGCCCTTGAAATTTCTACGCCGAGGTAGATACCGTTGCGAGAATTGTCTCTGCCATTAAGTATGTCATTATCTGGGGCAGGCTCTTTTGTTATCCAGAGACCTGGCATTGTACTAATATTTCCTATAATAGGTTTTAAATTAAGCTCATTCTCTCTGGCAGGAAAGCATAACATGTGTAAATTATTTACCTACTCAGGGACTTGACCAGCAGCTATGCACATGACAGCCACAGGGAAGTGTTAAGACGGAGAAGGCTGATTTCCAGAGGTTCTCTGCAATCGAACTTTCTACTGGTCATACTTTTTTCCCCTGGGAGATTTTGCTGTAATCCTTTTACCTATCACCAACACTGCATGCTGAACTAGGGAAGCAAAACAGCTTTCTGGAGACTCTCAGAATGATCCATCATCTTCCCAAGACACTGGGGAGAAGGAGTCTGCCAATATGAAAACTCCACTCGCTCTGTTCTATGCAAAATATAATTGCAATTTGAGTGATCCTCGTGAACAACTGAAACAACTTTATTAGTGCTGGGAGATGGCTATCGTCACACACCTAGGAACAAAAACGGGTGAGGGAAAGATGGAATGCCACCAAAAAGTATATGATGTGTGTGGTGTTATAAGGAAGTGAGTAAAAACTAGGAATAAAGCAGGGGATTTCTAAAGTCCCTCTGTTTTGCATAACTGCAAAATGACCCCTGAATTCTGGCCCAAATAGCTGAGTCAAAACTGACATTAAAAGAAGACTAACAGGGCAGCCCTGGTGGCGCAGTGGTTTGGCGCCGCCTGCAGCCTGGGGTATGATCCTGGAGACCCGGGATCGAGTCCCACATCGGGCTCCCTGTATGGAGCCTGCTTCTCCCTCTGCCTGTGTCTCTGCCTCTCTCTCTCTGTGTCTATGATTAAATAAATAAATTCTTAAAAAAATAAAATATTAAAAAAAAAAAGAAGACTGACAAGGGGCACTTGGGCACTTAGTCAGTTAGGTGTCTGCCTTTGGCTCAGGTCATCATCCCAGGGTCTTGGGATAGAGCCCTGCATCAGGCTCCCTGCTCCATGGGGAAGTCTCCTTTTCCCTCTCCTTCTGCCCTTCCCCCTGTTTGTGCGCTCTCTCTCAAATAAGTAAGTAAGTAAATAAATAAATAAATAAAATCTTTACATAAATAAAGAAGAAAACTAACAAGGTGGTTAGTTCAAGATATCAGGGCACCTGGCTGGCCCAGTTAGCAGAACGTAAGACTCTTGATCTCGGGGGTTGTGAGTTTGAGCCCCAGGTTGGGCACAGAGTTCACTTAAAAAAACAAACCCACCAGTCATGCATTTCACTTCTCAGTACCTTTATTTGTGGAACATCCACCTAGCACATCAATAGCTCTTGGATTTTTGTCCAAACGCCCCCAACCACCAAGAACCACACCAATGTGAATCTGCAATGGATATGCCCACCTGCCACCCAGTCCTCACGTGCCTACCTTTCACCAGGACCTTGGGGACCTTCGTGTGGCTGGCGCAGAAGGCACTGTAGAGCTTGAAACGGTCGGCGTAATACAGAAAGGATCCCCCCAGGGAGAAGAGCACTTTCTGGATTTAACAAGAAAAACCTCAGTGAGTTAATGTTCACTCTCATCTGGAAATAACAGCAGGACACAGAGGGAGTTCACACCTGCCCGACCCTCCCCACAAATCAGCACCATTCACACCTGTCACTGATGGCCTGAAACTGCCTATGCTGGAAAGGGCGAAAGGCTTATGTGTTCATGTACTAGTACCCAAGCTGGCCTTCTCACTAATTACTCGGGAGATGTCACTGCTTCTCCAGCCTTGAGTCTTTAAATGACCCAGCTGGGATGTGTGAATGTTAATGAGAAAATACTGATGGCATTTTGGAAAAGGCAGAAAATTCCCGAAATCTCTCATCAGCTCCTGTTGGGAGGTAGAAGTGACACACCAAATAGAAGCAGGAAATGCATACACCCCCAAAACAGAAGACACACATCCCTGGTCACTAACCCCACCCTTTCCAATACCACTCCCTCTTCTAGCACGGTGCAGGTGAGAATGCAAGAAGCACGCCTCCCTCTGGAGTTGGATGGGTATCCTATCCCAGGCCACACTCTCTGTTTCAAAAGGATCAAAACTGGGTGAAAGGCTTCCTTATTAGAATTTAGTACACTGAGGGTGTTTTGATGGCTCTGTCAGTTGAGTGGCTGACTCTTGATATTGGCTTAGGTCACGATCTCAGGGTCCTGGATCAAGTCATGCACTGGGCTCTCCACTCAGTACAGAGTCTACTTGAGATTCTCTCTCTCCCTCTCCCTCTACCCCTGCTCATGTGTGCTCTCTAAAATAAATAAATGAATTTTTTTTTAAAAAATGAATTTGATATGCCTAAGCATATTTTGTATCCTATACATTTTACATACATACATATTCTATAAATATACACATACACACATATATGTATATACACAAATATATATGTAACAAGTCTCAGAAAAATATCTTCATATTGATCTAGTCTTGTTCAAAGAGACAGAAAGAGAGACAGACTGATTAATTCAGGCTTAGAATTAAAAGTGAAGTTCCAAGCAAAAAAAAAAAAAAAAAGTTTTGAATTTCAATGTGTAATTTATAAACAACACACAGAATTCTGATAGACTGTCTACTAACTACAAAAAGTTCATTTTGAACCACCCAGAATGGGCAATTAGAGACTACATTAGTTTTTTTGCACGTTCTACTTTTTCCTCCTCTCCTTTTCAAGTCCCACACCCCCTCCCAACCTCACCACCTGTGCTGAGAAGGTCCCAGCAGGGACAGTGAGACTCTGTAGGTGCAGTTATCCTTTGAGACGCACTCAATAATTAAACAAAAAAAGATGTGGGAGACAAATGTAACCCCTTACATTAACCATATGAAGTCATTCATTTGTTTAGCTTACTACGTACTTAGGGCTTACCAATAGGCAGCCACAGATAAAAGAGTAAGGTATTCATTTATTCTTCCGGGCATAAAAAATGATCTCAGGGCACAATGTGTGCACAAGTATGAGTGGTTTATATGTAAAGACTCAATTTCCTCAAAGTTGCCCTTCTGGAGGATGTCATAGAGCCTTTCACTGGCTGATGGACATAGCAAATTTCCAAGGGGATATTTTATCAAAACTTGTCTGACCTCAGAACTATTTTTTTTTCTAATACTGCCTTAGGACTTGTGTTCTATGCAACACAGTTTGAATATTTTAACAGGTTTTTATATTTTTGGCCAAATACACAATCAGGATTTAAGCCAATGAGCAATGGTGCAACCAACAGCAATAGTTTTGGGAGAAGATGCAGACAATCCAGAAGCCAACTGAAAGGTGCTAGAACAAATATTCAGTATCTATCATTTGTTTTGCCTTATGGACAGAACGGAGATTGTCAGGTGTTGCCATCAACCAATACAGTGAAGGTCAGGGAAGAGAGTCCCATTTGAATGGAATTTAGAAGAGCAATCGTTTCGAAACAACTCACTAAAATTATCCATGCACCAACCCCTCCTAGAATAACTCTGCTCCTAATGCAGCCATGTCCACATCATAGTCCTGTCCATTTAACTCTCCTCAAGTGATTAACTGACCCTAGCCCCACAGCAAGAGACTGCTAGGTGACTAGAATCAATGTTAGATGTCTTAGAGTTAAATCAAATGTTTTGGGGGTGCCTGGGTGGCTCAGTTGGTTAAGCATCTGCCTTCAGCTCAGGTCATGATCCTGGGATTGAGCCCCAAGTTCAGGCTCCTTGCTCAGCCGGGAGTCTGCTTATGTCTCCTTCTGTCCCTCCCCCTGCTTCGTGTGCTCTCTCTCTCTTTCAAATGAATAAAATCTTTAAAAAAGCAAAACAAGTGTTTTAAGGAATGTCTGTATCCATTTTTATTTTGATCCTCACTAAGTTGATCAGAAGCAAGTCTGATCAACTAACAAATTACTGGCCCTTGTCATGAGTTCTATCTTAATGAATGTACTAATTTAGAAAATACGAATGAACGAACACAAACGAACCAACTGTCATTGCAAATGGAGAGCATAACCACCTTGAAGATAAAGAGGGGAAAAAACTAACTCATCCAAGCAGCATTTGAACACACAAAAAATGAGCTGCATGTAGTAATTAGGGGTAAAGGGGTATTAGGCCTGCAACTAAATTCTTCAATAGTTCAAAGAAAAAAATTACACACATGTGTCCATACACACACACATCAGAGACAGGAAGATAAAGAATAAAGCAAGGGTGGCCAAATGTTCACATTTGGGAAATCTGGGTAAAGGATATCCAGAAATTCTTCAGACTATTCTTGCAAACTTTCCCTAAGTCTCAGATTATATCCAAATAAAAATATATAAGTATATATAAATGCATGTTCATACACCAACTGTATGAATATTATGTATATACTGAGTACCTCCTGTTGCAGAGAGGCAGTGACCCAAAAAAACATATATATAAAGAGCAGCCTTCATCCCAGTCCCTAAATGTGTATGCTAACATCACTCAGCCAGATTTCTGCAAGCTCTAGAAGAAGTCAAAGTATGTGAGGGCTCCGCATACATAGACAACTGAACCTTAGTTCAACACAATTGCAAATTTAATACAGTGGAAGAGGACAGAAGAATAGGCATTTCAGCAAACAGCACTAGAAAAATCAGATATTCGTATGGAAGAAAGCAGACCCTGATTCCTACATCACACCATACCAAATTTAATTCGCAACAGATCAAAGACTCAAATGCCCATGGCCAAACTATAAAGCTTCTGGGAGAGAACAGGAGAAAATCGCTATGACCCACGTTTAGGCAAAAGTTTCACAGACATGACACCAAAGGTATGACCCAAAAAAGACACATTTGAAAAACTGAGAGACTTATTATTACTACTATTATTATTAATACTACATGCTTATTTATAAGTCCTGGTTCTGGTAAAGGACTTATATTCAGAATATAGAAAGAACTCTTAAGTCTCATAGCAAGAAACCAGCCAACCAATAAAGTCAATGGGCAAATGATCTGAACAGACGCTTCATCAAAGAGGATATATTAAAGGCAAATTAGTACATAAGAAGATGCTCACTGTCACATCATAAGGGACATGACAATGAAAACCACAAGGAGGTGCCACTACATACCTATTAGAATGGCTACAATTATAAAAAGGGACCATGACCTCCTTGTAAGGGTGAGGAGGACAATGTACAGTGGTATAACCATGTGATCCAACCCTTTCACTCCCAGATATTGGTACTTGGCCAAAAGAAAGCAGACATCCATACTAGCATTTACACACAAATTTTCATAGCAGTTTTACTCATAATTGCTCCAAACTGGTAACAGCCCAAGTGCCCAGGAAAGGTGAAAGAGCAACAAAGTGTATTATACCCATAAAGTGGGACACCCCTGAGCATCATATCGATATACGTAGCCAAGTGGATGGAATGTAACGTGATTATACCAAATAAAGGATGCCATGTCAAAAAAAGAGTATATGCTGCTTGATTCCACTTATGTAAAATTCCAGAACGCAAACCAATCTAACTAACCTGTGGTATCAAAGAGCTCGTTTGCCTGTGGCTGACAGGCAGTAAGAGGCGGGAGAGAAGAATCACAAAAAAGCAGGGAAAAACATTCTAGAGCTGCTGATTCTGCTCATTCTCCTGATTGTGGCGATGGTTTCACAGGTGTATACATATGGCAAGATTCATCCAATTGTACAATGTGACCAGATATGGCGTAGTGTATGTCAATTACATCTGAATTAATCTGTTGTGTGTGTGTGTGTGTGTGTGTGTGTGTTTTAAAGTATGCAAGAGTGACATGGAAGCCAACACCACTGTGCGTGAATTGAGCTCTGTCGGTTGGAGGTACAGCACAGGAAGTGTCTGTAATACAGGAGAGCCAGCCGAGGAGGAGGAGGAAGCTGTGAGCATCCTCATGGAGGTCCTAGTCATAAATCCTCATTAAAGCTATAAGGACACTATGTGCTGTAAGACTTTCTTCCTCCTGGATAATAAGCATTTCCATTAAGCAAAGGTTTTCAGAACATGATAAATTAATTAGTTTACTGGGAAACTATGGGTGCTAGTCTCATTTGCTAATAGCAAGTCTTGGGCCCCACGTCACCAGAACAGAAGGTCAAGGTTGGTCTATCTTCCCAAGCAGAAGCCAAAAGAGGCATTAGTTTCATACGAGTTGATGGCATTTGTGTCACCTCACCCAGACAAGGTTCCCCTCTGAGCATCCCTTCAGGAACTGACCCCACCAGACATCCAATGGAGACTCAACTCCACGAGCACAAGCACGTACCAAAAAGAGCATATGCCTCCTGCCATGTGTTATCAAGAGGTTCAACTGACCTACAGAGTAACCTGCCCATGACACGAGGAGGCAGCCTGACATCATCTGAGGATGAGACTTACCTTGAATTGATCAACTTTCTCAAGCTTTTCCAAATCAGGTACCAGTCTCACTCCATCTTCTAGAGTTTTAAGAAATTCTACTTGAAACTCTACCATTTCGGTTAGATTTCCAAAGAGCACATCAAGCTGGAAAATGGAAAAGAATTTAAGCCACCCCATATTTCATCAGTGTTCAGAAACTTTATTTGCTTCCAATTTCAAAGTCTTTCTATCAATACTCATCAATTAAGATCATGAGCCTACCATGGTGGGGGAGGCCCCTCCTTACTCTCTGGTTGCAAGCCAAGAGCATAACACACATTTTATTTATTACAATTAAGCAAATTCAAAATGTTTTTAGTATTGCAAATGTGCCTCACTTCTTTCTCTTCACCATGTCAAGCTGCGACCCTCACAAAGTTAAGACAATTTCCACCATACCTCATCTTGGGTGAGGAAAGTTTCTTTTTGAAGAGGTTTTAGGTATCTCTCCATGAGACAGTTTAAGTCCTAAGGGTTGAAAGGATATTTCATTAGCACATCTAACAGTCTAGAAGGAAGCTAAAGGGGAAAGTAACAGATTATGTCCCAAATGCTAACATTACAGTGTTTGGGTCATTAAGTCCATTTAAAGCAGGAGTAAGCCAATCTTTTCAGTAATATTTTAGACTCTGTAGGCCATGTGGCCTCCGTCACAACCATGTTAAATCTATTGCTGTACCAGGAAAGCCGCTTCCAGTTACGGCAGCACAGACAACACGTAAATGAGTGTGTGTGGCTGTGTTCCAAAAACTTTGTCAAAACAGGCAGAGGGCTGGATTTGGCCTGAGGGCCATAATTTGCTGACCCCTAAGTTAAAAGACTAAAATAGATCATTAATAACAGATCACACTGCTGTGACATATAACTAAATTATACAGTTACAGGAATAGATGATTAATACAGTTATAGGAATGCATTACAACATGTGTATTGTAATATATGGATAATGCATGTATTATTAGTTATATGTACTATATAGACATTATGAATTATATAGGAATAAATGACATACAGGAATAACTAAATGAACACAAGTGAGAATAATAAGAAAACAGATACCCTTCTGTCTAGACTCAAATTAGATACTGAAAATAATACCTTAAAATTTTTTAAAAACTAAATTCCATTTTAGTATTAGCTCAACAACAGATTTAGAAAAGTCAGAGGGCTCACTGAATATTCACCATCCTCTCCTTTGTCGATCAGTGACAAATGTCAATGAATTGCCCCAAGAGTTGATGTGCTTCCTTAACATGCAGGAGATCTGAATGTTCAGAGGAAAGGCCAGATTCCACAGGAGACCAAACACAGTGTTAAACCCACAAAGCCACTCTTTCAAGAATGGGGGGGGGGGGTAGACCAGCACCAGCAAGACGTACTTTCACGTAGGTGCGCTCTGTCTCCAGGAGCTCACAGATCACTTTGCGCAGCTTGTCAGCGTCCGTGAGCTGCCTCATCGTGGCCAGCTGAGGCCCGGTGGCGTCCTGAGGAGGTGGGCTTGGGTCAGAGGGGTTCATCTCATGCAGACTGCGGCAAAATGCGGCCACCTGTTCCGTGCTCTTGGGAGCACAGGTGAAAAGGCAAAGCAGAGGAAGTTACCTCTCACAAGAGAGACCTGTCTGACAGCTGTTCTGCCTAAAGGTGTCCTTCCCAGTTAATGAACTGCCACACACACAAATTACATCTCTCCTTTCCCCAGACAGCTCTACACATATAAGAGCTCACTGAACACTCAGAACAGCCATAACAACAATTGCCAACAGATTCTGAGTGTTCACTACATGCCAGGCACTTGTCTGATGTATTTATTCCTCCCACATGGTAAGTTAAGGGCTATTAGCATTCCTATGAAACAGCTGAGACAAAGGAGGCCCAGAGAGGTTAAGTAACTCATCGGAAATTGCACAGCTCTTGCACAGCTCGAAAATGGCAGAGCTGGGATTTGAACCAGGCAGTGTGGATCAAAGCCTGTGTTCATAACTACTCTGCAAGAAGCTTACAAATAAGCAGACGGAGAGATGGAAAAATTAAACTCAATTCACCCCAAAGACAAGGCTAATTATCATAGCCCCCACTTAAGTAAACTATACTTTGCAATACTGGAAGATGATTTTATAAGCTAAGATTCTTTCTGGTTCTGTTAAAAATTAGCCATAAGGTAACTTTCTAGATAATGATGGATACTCATATATTTTAAGGGAAGAGAGGGAAAAGTTTGTCTCTCCAGCTTCCCCAACCAGAAAAATACCTCCTCTTTCGAAATAAAGGCTGTGGAGCCCTGAATAAGGTTTCAGTGGGGGAGCTCAGCCTCCACCTAATCTCTGTCCAGGATGATTCAGGTAGAAGTTTAGGGTTCTAGGATTCTAAAATTCAAACTTCAAGTTATGCAAAACAATTCACCAAAGCATGGGTGGTAGGCGGGGTGCTAAAAACCGAGTGGAATTAGTACTTGGCCACCTGGGCTGCATATAGCAATCACCTGGGGAGCATGCCCAGCACTCTCCAGATCAATTCAATCAGGACCTCCAAGATGGGATGAGCCAGCGTATTGTTTAAAGCTCCTGATGGAATGCCTCCAGAAGCTATTTTGTAGCACAAAATCTAGTTTATTAATATTTGTCCAAATGTACCACTCTATAAATGTTTGCTAGATATCTCCTTGAAGGCAGGCTGTCTGCTCCTCCTCCTCTCCCTGGCTTCCAATGTCTAATTCATCCCTAGGCACAGAGTATTCCCAGCAAACACGGGTGCAGATAAAGAAGTACTTCTTCTTTCACCCACCCACCCAGGAAGAACATGAGAATATCCTCCCAGAGCTGAAAGTCAAGGCTGGCATTTGGCGCAGAGCACAGAAGCTAAAACCAAAGGTACTCCATGGGGGCAACCCCTTACACACAAAGGAAGAAGGCAGCCAACATTAGCACGCCTTCCCCTCACCGGCATAACCCAGAGGGAAAGGAGCATAGAATAAAGGCAGTACAAGGACAGGGGAAGTCAGAACCTAACAAGGATGCATTCATGATAATGCCATGACAGCAAAGAGGAAAGCCAGGATCCAAATCCACATGATTATTATTTCTGTGTGTGTTTTAAAGATTTATTTATTTATTTGGGGGGAAGGGGCAGAGGAGGGGAAAGAGTCTCCTCAGGTAGCACAGAGCCTGATGTAGGGCTCAATCCCAGGGCCCTGAGATCACAACCAGAGCTGAAACCAAGAATCGACTGCTCAACTGACTGTACCACCCAGGCGCCCCTATTTCAATTCTCTTACAATGACCATAGCTTATTTTGTTGCCACTATTGACCCTAGTCTTATGTGCCAGAGGGTACCAGTCACCTCTCAGGGGGCCACTGTTCAATGCTCTCCATGGATTCAGTGTTCCAGTCACTATTTATCACCACAAAGAATTCTCCCTTCAGGGACGAACCAAAAACTAACCAAAATGTGCTGAATTGTAAGAAATGTGAATTATGTGTCAATAAGGCTGTTAAAAAAGAATTTCATTAAAGCTTATTTCTGGAAAAATCAACTAAACAGTTTTTTATTTAGCTATGTTAGTATTTTACTACCTCATCCTTTCCTTTCTTAAACATCTGGCTAAATATAGCTTTGTCTTACAAATTACACAAAAACAAAAGACCCGTTGTAACAAAAAAACGCTCACAGAGCTTTTAAATAATCTGGGGATAACTGTAATAGGTCACTACTGCATTATAACATAGATATCATAGGGAGAGGTAACCCTCACCAAAATTAAAAAAATAAAATCCCATATGGACAGACCAAGAGAAAGACTGATAACTAACAGTCCTGCCTTCCAGCTTTTCCCACCTGTCTTTTATTGCCTAGATTCAGCATCCTGCAAAGGAACTGAACACAACAAACATATAATTGGCACCTTTCCTTATACAATGCATTTCTCAGGGGCCCAACAGTAACCACAGCTGTCTGTCATTTATATGCAGATTAACATCAAAGCTACTCCTCATGATAAACAAATCCATTGCTTCATTCCCAGAGACACAATGTGCTTTTCCACAATTTTATCATTTAGACAAGTTGCCATGGGAGATCCAATGTCCTCATAGGGTATACAAAAGGTGCTCCATACTTTCAGGATGGGCCAAAGTTATGACCTGGGGACTCAGGCACATATCAAGGGCAGGAAATTCCAGAAGATGCTTCTCTCTGTGCTCCTAATTCTCAGTGCACTGACCAACTACCGTTGTCACCTATATCTGCATATAATAGTGAAAGGTATGAATGGACTTTCTAAGGTTCTCATTCCCACTGTTTCACCATCAATGCCTTGAGGCTTCCGTTTTTAAGAGTCTAAGTTGAGTTTCTCACTTTATGTGAAGTTCACCACTTCTAAGGTCAGGCATCCTTATGTTAAGCAGGCCCAAGGGAAGAGCTGAGGTTAATGGCTTGTGGGCTAGGGCCTTCGTGCTCTAAATCTATGTCATAAAGCTAAAGTCATATCCTACCCAACCTCATTCCCAAACACCCAGCCTGCTCATCTTTCTTCCCCTCTGAGCCAAGTTCTGGATTATAGGAAAAATCATGAGCATCCCAGGGATGCTCCCAAATTCCTTTAAATCCTCTTCTGACAATTCAAAGCCTTAGGCATCCCTTTCTTATTAAATACAATCCTAAATTTAGGATAGATTTAGCCAGGTGCTCTCTTACATAGAGACAGGGCAAAGCAGTCTCAACACAGACCACCCTGTTCTCTGATTCGAGGTATAAACTCTCATAAGGGATATGGACATATTCCTAACATGGACATAATCTCTTTATTCCCAATTACATGCTATTTATTAAACAGAATTCCAAGTTACAATGCATATTGTCACAGCACGTTTTGCAAGGCTCTTAATGAAACTTTTACTTGGAAACAAAATGATGGCATCAAGCTGGAGAATTTTTGTCTTACTGAAATGTTACCCAAAAAACATCCTCATTAGGAAGTATGAAATGCAGGTCTTTTCTAGAATACCTCTAATGCAGAGATTTTATATGTTGTGGCCCAACTTTTAAGTCTCCCTGACCCTATTCTAGTGGCTAGATTTTTTTGCATCGAGATCCACTGAGACCTCCTCTGGGTAGCTTAGCTGTGACTCGGGACATAAGAGGAGGGGGTACAGAACTCCCCCCCCCACACAGCTCCGACACTGAGCATCCTTAGCTGTCCTCTTTATTCCACACCCAGCTCCGCAGCCAGGGATGCCTGGAAAGGTGGCTGCCGTGGGAGGTTCTCCACACACTCCTCAGAGCCAAGTTTCCTGGAACTGGGACAAACAGTGAAGTGCTGCTAAGAAGGAGGAGACAGTGGAGGTTTCTGTACTGGGCGAGGGACAAACCTCTCCCCACCAGAGGACTACAATCAGTCACCCTGGAGACAGAAAAGCACTTTCGGGCACTTCAGAGCTGCCAGCTTGAAACTGTTCAAGGTAGTGAAGCCACTCCACTGTCAGGGCTAAGAATTATCCAACCAACGTGTGGAGAAGAGTACACAATTGCAGGAGGAAACGAGCCCCTTTACTGAGGCCAGCATGAAGCTCAATGTTTATAATATCGCTTTCTTCCTGTGGAAGATGAAAAGAAAGTACAAAAAGAGGGGGGGAGGCTTTTAAGTGTACACTATTGACTCAAGCTACCCAGCTGTTTAAGCTCTTCCTGTTATGCAACCACTAAAGGCAATTTCTATCTCTAGATGAGTTCAGAGTTCTAAAACTGTCCTTTAAGTCTGACCGATTTAACACATCCCACAGATTTAAAAGGGGCCAGAGTGGCCTAAATTCTTAAAACCTTTACTTAAGGTTTTTTGGAGACAAACACCAAAGTCATGTTCTCTATAATTTCAGCGACCACTATATGCAGTGGTAATCCCTCTAGTTTTCCCATCACCTTCTCTGTCTCCTTTTGAACAAATGTTGAAGAAGAAGCATCCAAGAAGGATGAAAGCTCCAGTTGGGTAAATCAGGTGTCCTCACCGCCAGATTTCAAGTTTCATTGAACGACACAAAATCTAATTGTGGGCAGACTTCAATATTAATACTGAACTACTAAAAAGCTTAATTTGATTTGGTTAAATTATTCCTTGTCGTTAACCAGCTGGACTTTCTCACTAGGGACTCACCATTTACTGACATACAGTAAATATAAGTCAGTTGATGCTAAACCATCAACACAACCCCTGAGCCAACACTTCTATCACCATCTCCCTCTCAAGTAAGCAAAAATAAAGCCCAAAACACTTAAAACTTGACAGGAGGCAAGGTGGACATCCTTCTTCCAGAAATGCTTGATGAGCATTTCTCAGGCTACCCAGTCTGAGGCGGGGATCAAGGAAATGTGCCATACACCTAACACAAACACACTCAAAATCTCAACAACCAAAAGAGAGGAGAAGAATTCAAATGACACTCAGTTTAAAAAAAAAAATACTATATAATACATCTTTATGACATTTAAGAATGAAAAAAGATAAATGTGAAGATTCTAGGCCAATTCGACCCCACGCCAACTACTGATGCCCAACTACCTCCCCCCGGCCCTGCCGTGCTAAACTATATATTCTTTATCAACAAGGGAGATCGGAGGGTAAAAGGATGCAGTGATGGGATAAACGGGACAAGCACAATCACTGTCATTTGGGCTGAAAAGCAATCCAGCTGGAAAGTCGTAACATAAACAAGGTTAGCAAGAAAGAATTCAAACATGCTCACCAGATGAAGTGTCCGATATATAGAATCACCGGACTTGTCATTGTTTTCAATCCTGGGCTTGCGCTTTATTTTCCACAGTGCAGACATCATCAGGAATATATTCTCATGGTAATTTTACCACCTGACGTGTTCCGCACAGAAACAGAAGTTTCTTAAAATACCCCGAGAGCGCCCAACGCCTTCCAGTTCCCAAGGGAGCATCCTCTCATCTAGACAGCCCATGCCGGCTCGCCCAGGAAACCTACTGCTGCATCAACAGATAGGACAGCAGCACAGCAGCCTCTGGGATGGTGTCAAAGGCTAACGCATGGACAGGAATTTATGCTTTGATTTCACCTGGCTAACCCACAAAAGTTCCAGAAAGAGAGAACCAAAAGAGACCAGAGCACAAAGCAGAAAAAGCCTGCCCAGGATGTGAGCCGCTCTGCTCTGCGGACCAGGATCAGCTGATTGGCCAGCGTCATGCACTGCACAGGGATATTAAACCCCGCCGGCTCAAACAACTTTGAAGACACCCTTCACTGAGTCTGGGGGAAGGCACTAAAAAAATAAAGAAAGAAAAATAAGTAAATAAAGAATAAAAACTATATAGATAGATAGATTTATTTTTTTACCAGTTTATGTTTTCACATTTTCCGCTTCATGCTTTGTTCCTAAAGCAGACATTTCCGAGACAATCCCAATTTGGATTAAAAAAGAGGAAAGGTGGTTTTCAGGATGGAAATGTTCTGAAAATCATTCTAATACATTTGCTAAGTGGAAAACAGGAATCACAGCTGCCAGGGGGGCCAGGAATACATAACAGGACAGCTGGGGGCTCATTAGCATTCATTGCCAGAGACAAGAGTTTTAGATTAGAAGCACAGAAACAAGTGACCAGTGGAGGAGGCCCCTTTGAGGTCAGCACCCACAGACACAAGAGGAAGGAGGTGGCTCACAAAGAGAAAGGCTGCTAGACTGCCCCCCACCCCCACTCCTCCCCCCTCCCCGTGTGAGAGCCCCACCCCCACCCCCATGGATGTGACTTTCTAGTGCCACCAATGCTCTGGAAGCCTGCAATTATCTACTTGCTGAACTCCAAAAGGCCAGAGGAGCAACGACTATTAAAAAAAAAAAAATCAAAAAACACATAACACTCCAACCTGCATTGTCTTTACTCTGCCCATTATTTCATAAAGCAATTCATTTACGAAGAAGAGCAAAAATATTAAACAAACAAAGCATATCAACAGCCTTTACAGATTCAGCAAGAATTAAAAAAAAAAAAAGGATTGGTTGTTTTATTTCATTTCTTGATCCGTTTGCTAATTTATTTGTTTTTACATTCTACACCCAGCCTGGTGCCTTCAAAGTAGGGCTAAATCATGCTTCCATGTCTAAGGCAGCTTGCGACTTAAAAATTAATGTGTGGTTTGTTCTCAAGAAAAATTATTGATCTAGGAGACGTGTCAAAAGAATATTTCATTTTGATCAAGAAACTCAAGATATGTGCTTGCTCTTACTCTAAATCATAAAAGAAAAAAAAAAGACACCCAGAAAGGTTCAGCATTAAGAAAATATGTAAGTGGTTAATGAGTACATATCTTTTAAATTTTATTTTTTTTTTAATTTTTATTTATTTATGATAGTCACACAGAGAGAGAGAGAGAGAGAGAGAGAGACACAGGCAGAGGGAGAAGAAGGCTCCATGCACCAGGAGCCCAACGTGGGATTCGATCCCGGGTCTCCAGGATCGCGCCCTGGGCCAAAGGCAGGTGCTAAACCGCTGCACCACCCAGGGATCCCAATGAGTACATATCTAATTGACTTGCGTAGCACACTAATTAATTCCTTCTTTTTCTGAAACCTAGAATTTAACACCAGACTTTAACATCTGGCCAGAAGGTAGTTGTAGCACAGCAGGTGACAACACAAGGCCTTGTCTTGGCATCTCAGAGCTATGTGACCTTCACTGAGTTGCTAACCTCTCTGTTCCAATGTCATTACCTATGAAATAGAAGGAATAATAGTATTTCTCTCTCAGAGGTATTGTGAGGATGAGATGGTGCCCAATATATACAAGATACTAAGTAAGTGTTAGTTCCATTTACTATCAGGAATACACAGTAAGGGAGTGCCTGGGTGGCTCCATCCATTAAGCAAGCGTCTGCCTTCAGCTCAAGTCATGAACCCAGTGTCCTGGGTTGGGCTCTTGGCTCAGTGGGGAGTCTGCTTCTCTCCCTCCTCCATCTCCCCCGCCCCCATAAACAAAATTTAAAAGAAAGAAAGAAAGAAAGAAAGAAAGAAAGAAAGAAAGAAAGGAAGGAAGGAAGGAAGGAAGGAAGGAAGGAAGGAAGGAAGAAAGGAAGGAAGAAAGAGAGAGAATGAGAAAAGGAAGGAAGGAAGGAAGGAAGGAAGGAAGGAAGGAAGGAAGGAAATACACAGTAGGACTCAGGCTCCAAGAACCATTTGCTCAATTTGTTTTTTGCTTCTAAATATCCAAAGTGAGAAATTAACTCATTAAAGGCCAATTTAATTAACTTAGGTTGCATGGCAAAACAGCTCAAATAAAGAAGATAAAATGTGAATAGAACCAAAACTAGAGAGTATTTTTAGATATAGAATCACACAGTGCTCCTCAACCTAGTGAAAAGGAATATGAACTTATGGTTTCAGTGAAGGTCACTGTACTAGCTTTAAAAATACTGTTCATCACCCAAATTTGTCATCAGTAATTTTGATGAAATTCTCTTGTTATGAGAGCCGCCATGCATTTCTACAGTGAAATGCACGGACAAGGTGGCCTGTTCCTGCCTCTGACCCTATCTATTCCAGGTGGGTTTCAGACCTATTCTCTGGAGAAAGAACCATTAAGTCAGAGAGGCATCGGGGTCAGTCCAACAAAACCCTGGGGCCCCTTCCTTCCTCTCCGTTGCCAGACCTAACATTACAGAGGACCCTGTTTAGGACCTCATGACTCACAAATTTTGAATGAAAACAATCTCAAAATCACAAGGAATGAGAACATTGCCTATGACAGTGAGGTAAAAATGATCCAAGTTAAAAAGTATTCAGAAATAAGTGTTTTAGATATAGGAAAAATAGCTGCATTCCTAAATCAAATTAGAAACTGAGAATTAACATTCTTAAGTTCAATAACAAAATAACTTAATAAATACCTTTCCAAATCTCTTACCTCAGTTTGGAAATATCCATTTCTCTTGAAAGGGACCCCTCCCACCCCTACCCTAAGTGCATAAAACGGCCACACACCTAAAAAGTAATTTGAAGCAGGTTTTTGAGGGGGTTTTTGGCTTTAAATGAAATGTGTGCATTTCCACTTATTCATCTGTATTTTAATTAAGAACCAACAGCATAAAGCCTTTTGTAAGTATTAAAATTACTTTTGGGGCACCTGGATGCCTCAGTGGTTGAGCATCTATCTGCCTTTGGCTCAGGTTGTGATCTCAGGGTCCTGGGATTGAGTCCTGCATCAGGCACCCCAAAGGAAGCCTGCTTCTCCCTCTGCCTGTGCCTCTGCCTCTCCCTGTGTTTTTCATGAAAATAAATAAAATCTTTGTAAAAAAATAAAATTACTTTCCAACATTAAATTTTATACCATGCTCAGCTTGAAAGGACACTGAGAATGGTGATCCTATCTATGATGATCAAAGAGACACACATGGGCAAAAATCATGGTGAAACATAGACACACACACAGAGAAATGTAGGTTTTTAAAATAATAGTTCATATTTGATAATGTATTTCCATGACTACAATTATATTATTTAACACCCTTCCCCGCCCATCATCCAATCACTGAACAAAGGCAAGTATCACCCTGACCTTGCAAAAGGGGAAGAAGAGAGCATAATTTAAAATGACATGATTTGATCAGAAAGTGACTGGTAAGTGTCAAACAAAAGAAAGAAAGGTACGTGGAGGGATCTACATAAATATGTCAACAACACTACAAAAAAAAAGTGAATAAATACAGAAAGAGAGTCATATACAATTACTTTTGCTGGAGGGGCCTTTGGACAGAGGTAACGTCAAGTTTTTAAAATGTTGTACTTTGGAGAGTGTACTCAGAACAGGCTGGTGATCCACGGAACTGTTTGAGAGGTGGGATAAAAACATGATGATGGGGCACCTGGATGGCTCAGTGGTTGAGCGTCTGTCTACCTTTGGCTCAGGTCATGATCTGGTCCTGGGATTAAGTCTCACATTGGGCTCCCCACAGGGAACCTGTTTCTCCCTCTGCCTATGTCTCTGCCTCTCTCTCTTTCATGAATAAATAAATAAAATCTTTTTTTTTAATTTAAAAATAAATAAAAAATAAAAGCATGATGAATTATGGAAAAGAAATTCACAGTCTTTTACCAAAGAGTTAGGATAAGGGCTTTCTCACAGCCCTCTAGTAACTGAGGAACATGCTCTATGAACAAATAAAAACAATGTTTTTTTCCCCTTTCACATAAAATCTGTTCACTTTTCACAAAAGCCAAACATAGACAATGCAAAACGATTTTGTTGCAGGAACCATGAATGGCAAGAAAGCCTAAAAGGCCCAGCCACACACACATTTTGGATGATATTTCTTCAAAGAAGGAAAACAGGTGAAATGAGATGCAAACTCATTAAAAGTGATTTCTGCCCTGTATTCTCATGTGTAGTATCACATATTGTTATCAAGGCTGTAATTGGGATTTCGTATTTTATTTCGTGACATCTCAGAGGTAAAAACACTTGGTCCCGTGGAGAGGCCTCCTAACCATACACGGCTGCAAAGGTGATTGTGTCAGTTGTGTCGGCTGTGATTCTTCAGTGGTTCGACACGTGGGACGTGAAAATGAAAATCTCTCACCTTGCTGCTGTGATCAGTTTCATCTGAGGATTCCAAGTCAGGCCCCTCGGTCTCCTCCGGAGCGGTCTCGGCACTACTGCCCTGCTCGCTGCAGAGGCTGTGTCCTGCAAGATGAAATCAGCAGAAAATGTGGGTCAGCATGTAGAGCAATTGCTAAAAGCCAGGCCTCTGCAAGGGGGGTACAGGGTCAGGCTCCTGACATGTACATATATTGTTAGCCCCTCCATGTAGGAGCTCCACGATCTTGACCCAATAAGCGTGTTCTATTTTATTCATTGTGTTTATTGCTACTATTATTGTTTTTTTTTAAAAGATTTTATTTATTTATTCATGAGAGACACACAGAGAGAGAGAGAGAGGCAGAGACACAGGCAGAGGGAGAAGCAGGCTCCATGCAGGGAGCCTGACGTGGGACTCGATCCCTGGTCTCCAGGATCATGCCCTGGGCCAAAGGCGGCACTAAACCACTGAGCCACCCAGGCTTCCCAATTATTATTGTTTTTATATGATGGTACATATAGATATTATTTACTTTTTATAACACATAATTACATGTTGAAGCCCTAACCTCCTATGTGATGCTATTGCTATTTGGAGGGGGATCCAAGGACAGAAACGTTCAGTCTGTAATATGCGTGATGGCTGTTTTTGCAAAGCCTGGTGAACTATAAACATAACACCATACTTCCACACTTCCCACCACATTCTATGCAAAGGTGAAGGAAAAGAACCTTACAATCACGCTCCTCTGGCAGGCCTGTCAAATTTAAAGAATATCTGAGCTCCTAGGGGATCATGCTCTACAGATGCAGGTTCAATAGATTTGGGGTTGGACCTAAACTTCAGCATTTCTTACAAGCTCCAAAAGTGACACCAATCAATACTGTCCTTGGACCACCCTTGGAGCAGCAAGGCTCTAAGACATCTGAAACCCTCTAGCTAATCTGATGAGACAGTGATAATCAAGCCAGTTTGGCAGTGGTTTGGGGACGAAGCACTCTCATACAAAGGGACCAGATAGGAAATGAGAGTGAAGGAGCCACTTTCTAACTCTCTGGATGAAAGTCTCCATTTGCAAAGAGGCTGCTTTATCCAGTGGCATGCTATTATAGTCATGATCCGCTTGGCATCACTTTATGTTCAAATTCAAAGTTGGCTGCAAAACAGGGAGAAAGCTGACCTCAGCAAATGCTACAGCAAGGCTGCACCTGTAGTCCCCCTCTCCTCCTCTGAAATAAAGCACCAGTGAGGTGAATACAACCTAGATGGAAGCTTCTGTCTGTATCCTCCCTTCTGCTCTGGCTCTAGGATTTTCTTTCTTCAGATTGATTGATTGATTGATTGATTGATTGATTGATTTCAGAAAGAGAGACAGTGTGTGTTGTGTGTGCATGGTGGGGGGGGGGGAACAGAGGGAGAGAGCGCGAGGATCCCAAGCAGACTCTGCACTGAGTGCAGAGCCCACACGGAGCTCAATCTCATGACCCTGAGATCATGACCTGAGTGGAAACCAAGAGTCAGATGCCCAACCGACTGTGCCACACAGGAGGCCCTGGCTCTAGCATTTTCTAATTACTTGCTCGCTCTAACATATGGTGGCAGCAGTCAAAGAGAAATACTCAGTTAACTTGGTGGTTATCAACTCTGTTGTATTGTCATCTCCGTGGGAAAAAGGTGATTAAACCCTTTTATGGGGGCAATGACCTAGATGCTGGGGCCAGAGAAAAGGGCAAGAGTGGATCCCCACTGTGGAGGAGCCACTAAGCTTACATAGGGCCACTTTGCTAGGAGCACTAA
This sequence comes from Nyctereutes procyonoides, assembly GCF_905146905.1. Taxonomy (NCBI): domain Eukaryota; kingdom Metazoa; phylum Chordata; class Mammalia; order Carnivora; family Canidae; genus Nyctereutes; species Nyctereutes procyonoides. Next base: position 5,207,433 of record NW_026575155.1, read on the forward strand.
GCTCTTGGATCATGGAAACCATGGCTCCCTCTGTACTATCTGGAGCAGCCAGTCTACACAGCACGCTGGGGCTCCATTCACACAGCAATCTGCACAATAGCAACCCCCAGACTGAACCACCAAATGCTGTGACCCTGCATATCTCATCATGTAACACAACACCCAGGGTATAGCTGCTGCTCACAAAATATTGGAAAAACAAAGGAAAGGATTTTCTTTTTCTTTTTAAAAAGATTTGATATATTTATTCATGAGAGACAGAAAGGCAGAGGGAGAAGCAGGCTCCCTGCAAGGAGTCCAATGCAGGACTCGATCCCAGGGATCACAACCTGAGCCAAAGGCAAATGCTCAACCACTGAGCCACCCAGGTGCCCAAGGAAAGGATTTCCATTATTAATGATACTGTGGGGCAAGGTCTCCTGAAAAGCAAGCAAGCAAGCAGGAAAGAGAGGAAAGAAACCACCTCCACAAAACACTTAGGAATGCTAAATAAAATATAACAAAATCCTTTTAAACATAGAGCTGAGCCCAAAAAAAAACCAGAATCCCAAATGAAGACAGTAAAAGAAGCTGGTATGCCAGTCTGAAAGCTGTGGCCACATTGAGTAAATCTATCAGTTTCCAAACCGTAGTGCAGTCTCTCCCACAGAGGGAGGAAGATCTATTGGTGGTAGGAAAGGAACAATCTGGGGTGGAGGGGGCAAAATTGTACACTTGGCAGAGACACTTGACTCTCCCTCAGTGCTGGGCACTAAATACAATTAGCACCCCCCAGTTTCTGTGCCAATAAAACCACACCCACACATTTCCCAAAAGCAGTATCATCCCAGCTTGGGAACCAATGCCCTGGAGACTCTGGTTTCAATCGTGAAGACATGATACTGAAAACAGGTGTCAGATCTGTACAAATTGGAAAGTGAGAACTGAATCCCTCACATTCATACAGGTCCCTTGAATGGCTATACTCTCAGTCTAGAAAGATGCAAAAAGATAAAAGAAAAAAGTATCCACTGGCAATAGAAAAAGGGGAGACGGAAGGGGAGGGGAGGGAAGGGAGCAGGGAAGGAGAAGCAAACCAACAAAGGAAAGGAAGCTTGTCTGATTCTGCCTACACTCCAGGACACAAGAGCTGGGAGGGAGCAAGGAGGAGCTTTCTCCAAAGATGACAACTGCAGGCTGGCTCTATGGGTGTCTGAGACTCAAATTTACATCATGTACTGCATCCAGGAGACTCCGTGTCTTTGTCAGCTTGGGCTGCTATAACAAAAGACCTCAGATGTGGTGGCTGAAATAACAGACATTTATTCTCTCGTTCTGAAGCATGGAAGTCCAAGGTCTAGGGGCTCACAGATTCAGTTCTTGGTGAGGACTTGTGGGAGGCTACCATCTCCCTACATGTTCACATGGCTTTTTCCCTGTGTGTGCAAGGGAAGAGTGAGCTCTCCTCTCTCCATCTCCTTACAAAGACACTAATTCCATCATGGGGGGCTACTCTCACAACTTTATCTAAAAGTGATTACTTCCTAAAGGCCCCAACCCCAAAGAGCAATCACCTCAGGGCTCAGGGCTTCAGTACATGGATTTTAGCAGGACACAGACATTTCATCCATGACATTCAAGATGAAGAATTGCCTTAAAATTGGTGTAGATTTGTATTCCAAGGGCTCCAGCAAAGACATAATCAAAATCTCTCTGGAGGAATTCACTCTTAATGATGGTATCACATGATGCCCAGAGATAAAGCTTGATCAAATAAAAACCCATAATCCATTATCATAAAACCCAGGAAAAACCAGGCCCCATGAGTGAGAAGCAGCAGATACAATACGCAACAGAATGAGATTCCCAAGGAATTTACTGCAGTCATCAGATACAGAATGTCAAGTATATTTAAAATATTTTTCTTTTTAAGAAGGAACAAGAGAGAACTTCAAAAAGGATCAGGTAAATTAACAGAATTTTTTAAAATGAGAACTATAATCACTCAAATAAAACACTCAGTAGAAGGGTGTCTGGGTGGCTCAGTTGGTTAAGTGTCCAACTCTTGATTTTGGCTCAGGTCATGATCTTACGGCTGTGAGATTGAGATGCTCTGCACTGAACATGGAGTCTGCTTGAGGTTCTCTCTCTTCCTCTCCCTCTGCCCCCCCCTGCCTCTCATGCATACATGCTCTCTCTCTCAAATTAAAACAAACAAACAAACAAAAAAAACACACACTCAAGGGGCACTTGGGTGGCTCAGTCAGTTAGGCATCTGTCTTCGGCTCAGGTCATGATCTCAGGGTCTTGGGATCAAGCCCTGTGTCAGGATCCCTACTTAGTGGGGAGTCTGCTTCTTCTTCTCCCACTGCCCCTCTGCCCTGCTCGTGTTTTCTCTCTCAAATAAATAAGTAAATAAATCTATCTATCTTTAAAAAAATTAATTAATTAAAAACAAAAAAACACCCAATAGATAAGAATAAAAGTTCAAGAAAGAATAAAAGATCTATCTGAAGACATGACCTCACTAAAGCACAGAAATCTACAAATGCTAAAACTATCAATATAGAATTGTATATCCAGCTAAAATATTATTCAATAAGAAAAATATAATGTTCTGTTTGAGAAACAAAGAATGAGAAAGTTCACTACAAACAGAGCCTCCCTAAAAAAAAACTCTCTAAAGATGTATAGCCATACTTAGGAAATCCTGAGAGTTTGGTTCCAGACTACTGCAATGCAGTGAATATTACAGTAAAGCATGTCAAATGAATTTTTTGGTTTCCCAGAGCATGTAAAAGTTATGTTTATACTTCACTGCAGCCCATTAAGTGTGCAAATAGCATTATGCCTAAAAAAAAGTACTGTATTTTTTTTTGTTAAGATTTTGTTTTTAAGTAATCTCTACACCCAACATGGAGCTCTAACTTACAACCCTAAGATCGAGAATTGCGCATTCCATCAACTCAGTCAGCCAGGTGCCCCAAAAAGTACACATCTTAATTTAAAAATACTTTATTGCTAAAAAATACTAATTATCTGAGCTTTCAGCAAGTCATAATCACTGGTCGCCATACAAATGATAATAATGAGAAGACTCAAAATATTGCAAGAATTCCCAAAATGTAACAGAGAGACACAAAGTGAGCAAATGCTGTTGGAAAAAATGGTGCCAACAGAGTTGCTCAATGCAGGGTTGCAACAAATTCTCAATTTGTAAAACACACAATATCTATGAAGTGCAATACAGCAAAGCACAATAAAATAGCATATGCCTATACTTCAGATGAGGAAACACAAACATACACTCACGCACACACACAAGCTGATATACGATAAGATAATAAAGAGCTGATATGTACATGTGCAAGTCTTAGTTTGTAAAACAATACCCCACACGCTCAAAAAAAAGGGAGGGACATTGTAGGTTACAAAATACGAGATGCAACTAAAACAATGGTGTGGGTGATTAAATTTAAACCTTTTCATGGGCCTTTTATGCTTGAATGGAGAAGTAAAGACTAACATTGATCTTTGTTATGTCAGAAATCATGTTTACATTTTAAGGGCAACCACTAAAGAACAAATTAGATTAATAAAAGAGAAAGCAGGATTTAGAAATCCATTCGCAATTATGGCAGGAAAGAAAAGAAAAAAACCAGCAAAGACAAAGCCAGCAAAATAAAGGACAGAAATGAGTCAAAAGACATGGAACTTCTAAATACATGCAAAGTGAACTAAACTTGATACTTAAAACTTTATGCTTAGGTAAAAAAACAAAACAAACCGAACAAACAAAACAATGTAAAACAAAGCCTTACCTACTAGCAATATGCAAGAGACAAACCTAAACACAAAGACACAGAAGATTAAAAGTAAAGGGATGGGAAAATACAGTTGGCCAACGTAAAGAAAGCTTGACAAACGTCAGACAAATAGGTCTAGTCATGATATGAAAATGGATTGATCATTATTTAGTTTGATCCATGAATATATTTCAAACCCTACTCCTAAGAAACTGTGAATGTATGTTTTCCTCAAGGATCAGCAATTTATGCAAACAGGCCACACGTTAGACCACAACATAAGTCCACAGAACCAAAGAATCTGTATTCAGCTACAGACCACACTAGCAGCATCTTTTGGGAACTAAGTTTTTTACAAAGGAGCAAAAGGCCAACACCACCAAATGTAGTATTAAAGAAGAAGAAAAAGATCATGGTACTTTTCCTACCAGATATCAAAATATATTATATCTCATAAAGCTGCAGTAATATAAAACAATGGAGAATTAGTAAGGACACAGGCTAGCAGAACAGAGAGCCCAGAAACAGCCTTCCTGCATACAGAGGTGTGTGCCACTGCAGATCCCAGGGAAAGGAATGGTATATTTGATACACATTGTTATGACAACAGATTATGCAGATGGAAAAATATACATTTGGACTCACACACACCGTTCACAAAAATCAGTATGAGGGAGGTATAAACCAGAAGCATGTGAACAGCCCAAAGAATATAATCTTTTGCAAGAAAATACAGAAGATCATGTTTGTTACCTTAGGCAAGAGAAAGATCTCTTAAATAAGATATAAAAAGCACAAATCATAGGAGATAGAAAATCAGATTTTATTAAAATTCTTTGTCAAAAGCAACAAGACACATTATCAACTGAGAAGACTTACCTTCGACACCTAACTGGCAAAAGTATTAATATCTAGACTATAAAGGAACTCCTATGAGTCAGTATCTGTAGGTATATCTGATTCTAAACATGTATTCTTTTTCACCCCAAGAAGCCATGCTTCTGTCCTTAGCTGAAGACAAAAATTAATAAAAGTAAGAGAAAGAACAATGCAGCATGTGGAAGACAGTTGTCAAAGCAATGATTCTATCCATTCCTTTGAGCACAAATTTTTGTGTTACTTTTTCTCTACCCCATAAATTGGGGCTGGCCCAGTGACATGCTTTCATCAACAAAACGTGACATAGATGGTGATACATGAATTTTAAGCTAAGATCTCAAGTGTCTCTGCAGCCTCTGGTTCTGCCTCCAGGATCTCTGAGCTCACCATACAAAGAAACCACAAGCTAGCCTCTTGAGGATGAGAGGTCTCAGGCGGAAGGAGACCCAGTCAACCAATCACCAAACATGCAAGTGAGGCCATCTTAATCCAGCCCTGGTCAAGCCACCAGATGACACCGCCACATAAGTGACTCCAGGCAAGGAGAGCAGAACAACCACCCAGCTGAGCCTAAACCAAAGTGCCGAACACAGGAGAATGAGGAAATAAAAGGACTCCCTTGGGGTGGTTTGATATGTAGCAGAAGACGACCAATAAACAGGCTAGGGGTATTTAGCCATTGAAGAAAGCCAGAGAGGCAGGAACCGACAGCTGAAGAAAGGTATCAGCAAGGCAGGAACAGGAACTTCAAACAGAAGAGGTCACGCTCTTGCTTCTATGCTTTGAGGCCCTTCTCTGAACATCCCCTAGCCTAAGAGGTTTACGGAAAAACACTTTTGAGTTTTTTGGCAACCCCAATGCAGTTTTGTAACATCCTACTACAGCTCCCTACACCTTCGCTATAAGACACTTTCCTCTAAAAACAGACACTGAAGGAAACTCATCCTTGTCCTGGACGTAGCTGGCCACCGCAACCCCCCCACCCCATTTACTCACCACTGTGCACACACAGACCAATGGCCCCACTAACCATCAGAGAGATGGCAAAGCCCAAGACAAGGCTGGGAGATGGCTGAAGAAGCAGAGCAAGGGAACCACTGCCTCACCTCCACTCCAACCCCAGAGGTAGCACAATATCTGGCATCAAGGAGGTGCCCGGCAGTCACTTGGCAGCACAGAGGAGAAGCAGGGTCAACTCTGAAAAGACAAAGGATCGACAGGGGGCTGGGCAGCCCCAGAGAATAAGGAAGCACAGAGCAGAGCTAAGGCTGGGCAGGACAGGCCCTGCCGGCTAGATCCACAGGCACCATAAATAAGATGCATTGTTGTGAATGGGTGTGATCGTTTCTTCACTTTTTTTTTTTGAAGATTCCATTTATTGGGGCACCTGGGTGGCTCAGTAGTTGAGCATCTGCCTTCGGCTCAGGTCATGATCCTGGGGTTCTGGGACCATGTCCCATATCGGACTCCTCGCAGGGAGCTTGCTTCTCCCTCTGCCTATGTCTCTGCCTCTCTCTCTCTCTCTGTGCCTCTCATGAATAAATAAATAAAATCTTTTTTAAAATTCCATTTATTTATTTGACAGAAAGAGAGAAAGAGAAAATGAGCAGTGGGGAGGGGCATGGGAAGAGGGAGAAGCAGACTCCCTGCTGAGCAGGAAGCCCAATGCAGAGCTCGATCCCAGGACCCTGAGATTATGACCTGAGACAAAGGCAGATGCTTAACTGACTGAGCTACCCAGGCACCCTTTCTTCACTTTTTAGAATGATTTTCATGTCATAAACATGTTCTTGGGACCGAGAAAACTTTTGCGACTAGCACATCCCACTCACCACTGGAAGGAAGGACACATCAATGTCAGCTTACATTTAGAGTTATCTTTAATTCTTGGTTGAGACACATTCAGCCTGATTCCATTCAAGTCCATTCCGGACTTAAATTTAAAGAAAGGAGATAAAACTCTTTCACTTATGAGATGTATTAACAATATGTATTAAACAAGCAGATTCTCCAATTCAAACATTTCCAAAGAGGAAGCAATTATAACACTGATTTTCTGAAAGCTGTGATTAATGCCTGAGTTTAAATCTCTGTGTGAAAAAAAAAATGATTTGAAGACAAGGGGGCAAGAAAAGGTTAGATACTGCCAATAAAAACACTGGGCTGAAATTTAGTCACTAGGCTGGGACTTTATTTTGCTTTTCATTCTTTTTATTGTTCTATAAGAATTTCATAGAAACACTCACAATTTAAATATAAGATCAGCATAAACACCCTCTCCATGACAAAGCTAAGAAACAAAAATAATTATAAAGAAAACAAAAAACCAGGGAGAGCTTAATATACGCTATGAAAAAAGTGTATTATCATTCCAACTTTAACTTAACAGACAACTTCTTTCCAGCCAAATTTCACAAAATCTCAGCGTCTGTTTCTCTTTGGAGAGAATTTTTTTTTTAAAAAAGATTTTATTTATTTATTCATGGAGACACAGAGAGAGGCAGAGACACAGGCAGAGGGAGGAACAGGCTCCATGCAGGGAGCCTGACGTGGGACTCGATCCCGGGACTCCAGGATCACGCCCTGGGCTGAAGGCAGGCCCTCAACTGCAGAGCCACCTAGGGATCCCTGGAGGTAAAAATTTTAAATCCACAACTGTAGATATAAGCCTTACTGATTGGGTTAATTGGTTGTGAAAGTCAAATAATATCATGTTCTTTCGTGTTCTTTAAAAATATACGAATGGGGGACGCCTGGGGGGCTCAGTGGATGGGCATCTGCCTTCAGCTCAGGGCGTGACCCCGGAGTCCTGGGATCGAGTCCTGTATCGGGTTCCCCCCAGGGAGCCTGCTTCTCCCTCTGCCTGCGTCTCTGCCTCTCTCTGTGTGTCTCTCGCGAATAAATCAATAAAATCTTTAAAAAAATAAGAAAATAAAAATAAAAATATAAAAATGGAGGCTCTTAAATTCTGAAACATTTCTCCCCCCTGCCCCACACAGGATTTGACAGGCATCATCAACCCAATCCAGCTGGAAATCAAGATGTAGAAGTGTTTGGCTCTTCCCAGCAGGGCCTCAGGAAGCAGGCCAGGTGCTGTGTGACAAAATCATGGAGCCCAGACAGTTTCCAAAACGCACCCGGCTCCAAATTTTATCAACAAACAAACAGAAGGCCATGTGCTACTGGTATCTGTGAGACGTTAGAGCCTCCGAAGGACGGGGCCATATTTGTTTGCAGGAAGATAAATCTGTGCAGTTCCTCTTTCTTTGTTGCCTCTCCCTGCTGCCTGATGTCTTGTTTTCAGAATCAAGCCCCAGACAATCTGCATGGTACAACAGTCGGAAATAGACTCCCACTTCACTGTAGGGAAGCATGCTCTGCCCGCCAATCAAACAGCTGTCCATGTTGGGCGCCCAACCGTTCCTTCTCTGACCAAGATGCCTTCGACTCTCCCAGCTGTCACAGAAGCTTTTCCTGTTACAACAAATACTGCTTAATCTACTTCCTGCAGGAGGGATATTTGTACTTGAAACAGACTCCAATCTCCCAGTTGGCATCAGACAGATGTGCCTGAGGTCTATCAAGGGAGGAGGAAGCTGGCTCTCCAAACCCCAACGAAGGCCCCAATTGTCTTTAACACGTATGGGCCAGAGTTAGCTGCTGATGCCCGGCTCAGCTTCTGGAATGACTTTTTTTTTTTCCTCCAACAAGGACCAACTTTAGTTTGCTGAGCCTCAGTGTTTTTATTGGAATACTGAGCTAGTAAATGAGGGCACCGGTTTCAATCCAACTGGGCAGGTGGAATTTTAGGGAAGATAAAGCAGAGCTGCAGTCACCATAAAAATGAAATGGATATGAGCCTTGATGGCAGAATTTAAAATGAAAGACATGACAAATTTTGAAACCTTGGAAAGATACCATGGATGCCACTTGTACTGATTCTTATTACTTGCATACAATGGGGGGTTTGCATAGTTACCTGTTTCATGAGTTAATTTCAGTGATAAATAAAAATCTTCTTCCAAAACAGTTTCGCTCACACTTGGGAGAAAGGCCTCGAAATAAACATCAATTTGTTCTCTGCTCTTCCCTTGACTCAAAGAAGGGGAGAGAAGGTGGGAGATGCCAGAAATGGGTATCTGCATTAGAATTCCTTCAATGAGGGGCACGTGGGCGGCTCAGTGGTTGAGCATCTGCCTTCCACTCAGTTCCTGATCCCAGGGTCCTGGGATCAAGTCCTGCAACAGGCTCCTCACAGGGAGCCTGCTTCTCTCTCTGCCTATGTCTCTGCCTCTCTCTGCATCTCTCATGGATAAATAAAATCTTAAAAAAAAAAAAAAAGAATTCCCTCAGCTTTATAAAATCTTTAAAAGTTATTTCAAGATCCAGGTTTGCTTTTCCATATTGATGTTCACTTGGAATATTTTCCTAACAGGGCGAGGTAGGATTACCTCTGATACATCAGGCCGGTGGCTTTCAAATGGAAGAGATTTTACTGTGTGGGAGACATCTGGCAATATCTGATGATAACTGGATCAGTGCTACTTGGAAGAAGGGACCACTTACTACTGATTTACAGTAGTTGGTAATAATACTGGTAAACATCAATGCACAGGACGCCCCCCACCCCCACAACATCCCAACAAAGAATTATCCGGCCCAAAACATTAGTAGCTCCAGATGAGATCAGTATTCAGAATAAATCACACAGGAACATTTGAGAGGCTTTTTGGAAACTTCACACGGTTTTGCAACTTCCTACTCCAGCTTCCCTTCTGACCCAAGGTTCTTTCTATAATAACAGTCACTCAAGGGACTTTTTTGTCTAGACATCCTTCCTCCATTTTCCTAGCACTGTGTCGGTAAACAAATATTAAAAAAAAAAAAAGATGAAAGTAGCTCAAGAAGGATTTCAACAAGGACCCATGGATGGTCATGACTTGTGTGTGGGAAACAGAGTCTTAGGGAGAACACTTAGGAAGGCGTCCCTGGTTCTCTAAGTCGACACAGTAATCCATTCACCACACTGCCTCGCCATAAAGGGAGAGGAGGGTGAGATGCATTCCACGTCACCTAACAGATTTTCATACAAACATCTCAGGGGTGCCCAGCTGGCACAGGCCATGGAGCATGCAACTCTTGATTTCCAGGTCCTGAGTTCAAGTCTTGTGTTGGATGTCGAGGTGACTTATATAAATACAGAAATCTTTAAAAAAACCAAAATCTCAGACCACAATATGATATCGACACATATCACTACAGATGGCTTGCATGTGACTGTAATATTTCAATCACCTTATCATTCCACCAAGACAATAAAAAGAGGATCGACAACCAAAGGATAGTCGGTGACCTACGGTAGCGGCTCCCAATCCTAGTTGCACATTAGAATCCCGAGTTTTAAGCAATCATACCACAACAAATGCACCCCAGGCTGCAGCCCAGACTATGTGAACCGTGATCTCTGAGAAGGGGCCCAGATATCTCAGCATCTAGATTACAGAATTCATCTTTCTACCCAGGAAAGGAAAATACTTAAGTAAGGTATTCATAAATTTAGTTATCAGACAATTCACCTGTTGCAGATTGAGGTAGATGGAGTAGAGACCCATGAGATAAAAAATGAGCAGCCTCTGGTTACAAGTCAGAAAATCTTCACGTCCCCATAAGAGATTGTGCTTCAAATACGTAACATTTATCGAGTACTTTCCTAAGACCTATTACTCTTTTGTTTCATTTTTTTTAAAAAAGACTTTATGTATTTATTATTTGAAAGATGGAGTGAGAGAGAGAGCACAAGCGGGGGGGGGGCAGTAGAGGGAGAGGAAGAAGTAGCCTCCCCGCTGAGCAGGGAGCCTGATGTGGGGCTTGATCCCAGGGCCCTGAGATTATGGCCTGAGCTGAAGGCAGATGCTTAATCATGTGAGCCACCCAAGTGCCCCTAAACACTTTACTTTTATAACTCAATTCATCCTCACAACAACTTAATGAGATAGTACTATAGTTTTATCCCTATCTTACGCATGAGCATGCTGGGGCATGAGATGAACTGTAACCTGTTCGAAGACAGAAACCTAATAAACACAGAAATGGGACCTAGTCTCAAGAAACCTGGTCCCAGAACCCACTCTAAGCCACTAGGATGTGATGCTCAATCAGAGAGGAAACAAACCTTTACATGAGAAAAAGGGGCTCAGAAATAATCCAGCCCTGAATGGTAATCCCATATTGAGGGCAGGACTGGACCAAGCCTGCCTACTTGGGCTTGTAGGATGGGGTGAGCAGCAGAGCAGCTGGGCCAGCCTCCCATGGACAGGCACTGGCCAGGGCTCATTTGGACCCGTGTCCCTGACACACTGCTAGCTCTCTGTCAAGGCTGCCAAACACCCACTATGACCACCGTTAAGATGGTCCCTGCATCAGACCTCAAACCTGCTTCTCAAGATGCTTATTTTTAGCTACTTCTAAATTTAGACAAAGGCTACAGTCCAGCCTCCCCATTGTACCAATTTACTAGTTGTTTCCTTTGCTATTTTAACTGAAGCAGTCAGTGGACACTGCTTTATCTCTGCCTCATTATAGAGCAATCGTGTAGGTTATTTTATCCTGTTTACTTGCTTCTTGTGCTTTTCATGGTTAAATGAGGACCAGGAAGCAGCAGCAACCAGAAGGCAGAGAGGCTGAGGCCCCGGTTCCCCCTCCAGCAACTCCAGTTGGGCTGCCACTGCCCAGGGCACCTGAGAATGCTTCTGGAACTTACTACTGTTGAAGACAACCTAGGAACCCGATAAGAAAACCCACACGACGACTTGACTCTCTTGCTTTGTCTTGAACCAGTCTGATGATCTGAATTGGACCGAGAAGACTTGGTTTGGAAGGATTTTCGATCATTGCAAAATATTAAAAGGTGAACCGATGGAAAAACAGAAACATTCACTAAAATTTAAGTTTGCGAACACAGTCACGGCCCAGTCACGAGGCTGACTCTTCAGCACCTGACTCAACAAATGTCAGTTCCAATGTATCGTTCCAAGGAATAAGTGAATCTTCTAAGAATGATTCCAAAATGGAAATTTTAATGTGTTTCAAACACCTGTAGGTTCAGTGGATTTAGTACTCAGCCTTCAAAAGTGACTGGCCTAAAAGAGGCAATATATAGCATGTAAAGGTCAGTTGTTAAGTTTAAAACTCCATCAAAAAAAAAAAAAGATGGGACGCCTACTATATAAACGTATATTCTATATTCTATACTCAAATATTTCTAAAATTCCTGTATGCAAATATATTTTAACTAAAACAATTTTAATAAAAAACTCACAAACTGTACACACACACACACACATGCACGTGTGCAGTTTTTTAAGAGAACAAACACCCCAAAACAGTGATTATCTTTAAAAGGGGCAAATTGTGAGCAATTTCAGTTATACTCTATCAGGAAAACTATCTGTAATGGGCCAGAGAGTGAATATCTCCAGCTCTCCAGACCATGAGTCCCTGTCACGGTTACTCAGCTCTGCCCTTGCAACGAGAAAGCAGCCAGAGACAAGACACAAATGATGGGCATGGCTGTGTTCTGATAAAACTTTATTTATAAAAACAGGCTGTGGTATGCATTTGGCTGGCGGGTTGTAGTTTGCGCCAACTCCTGCTTAATATCCATAACCCACAGGAAGGGCTCGGACAGAAAAAAAATTCTAAAAAAGTTGCGTGCACACTGTTGTTCATAGTATGTACATCCAGATCTTATAAAAATCCTTTAAATAAGCTAACACAACATGCTTCCTTCAAAGGCTTATTACAGTGGGATCCCTGGGTGGCTCAGTGGTTTAGCGCCTGCCTTTGGCCCAGGGTGTGATCCTGGAGTCCTGGGATCCAGTCCCACGTTGGGCTCCCTGCAAGGAGCCTGCTTCTCCCTCTGCCTGTGTCTCTGCCTCTCTCTCTCTCTCTTTCTCTGTGTCTCTCATGAATAAATAAATAAGATCTTTTTTTTTTTTTTTAAAGGCTTATTACAGAAACCTCTGTGTGGACTGAGTTTTATGGGATTGATGCTGCCATCTTGTGGCAACACAAAAGAATGGCCTTCATGGTCTCGATTCCGTCCACTCTGGTTGCACAGCTCACCGGAGTCATGTTCTAAAAATGTGACTGGGGTGTGGGTACTGCAATGACATAATGACTCAAGGAAGTCAACAGCAATAAGTGCCATCAGTTTTCTGAAGCCCCAACTTGCCAAATCCTTGCAACAGCCACTGAGCAAAAGCACGAACTCTCACAAGGGGTCTGGGGGTGACCTACTCTCATCAAGCCAAACTTCAGAAGGGAATTTGAAAAATGATGGCAGGGCAAGGAGACTCAAAGTACCTACACACTCAGAGTTTGAAACCAGACTTTTTAAAAAAAATTTAACTCAAGTTTTAAAAAGAAACGAAATCTCAAACGCCAACTTACTAATAAAACCAACCCCATCATTTAGGGACACCTGGGTGGCTCAGCAGTTGAGCATCTGCCTTTAGCCCAGGGCGTGATCCCGGGGTCCTGGGATTGAGTCCCACATCAGGCTTCCTGCATGGAGCCTGCTTCTCCCTCTGCCTGTGTCTCTGCCTCTCTCATGAATCAATAAATAAAAATCTTTTTTTTTTTTTTTTTTTTTAAAGAAACCAACCCCATTTTTAGAATCAGGTCATGGAGAAATAAGTGACATAATGCTGTTGACTGGTATACTCATTCACGGGCTCTCGCTGAATGAGAAGGTGGCGGCTGTGCAGCAACAGGAAGAAGGCATACGCCCAGTCCCAAAAAACAAACTCGGGACAGAGAGAAGACACGCCAGTAAGAAGAGTGTCATATGACTAGGGCCCACATGAAAGATGTCTCTGCAGGGTCCTAAGGTCCCAGAGGAGGGAGCTAGCTCTGCTGGGTCCCACCCAGGAAGGTGTCAAGGGGCAGGTAGCATTCTGGTTGCTTCTTTTAGGACGAGCGCAAGGTTGCAAAAGGATAGGGAGAAAAGCTGTGAGCAGGGGGACAGCAGATGGGGCAGAGCTTGCTTCTGCCTATAGCCTTACGCTCACACTCAAGCTTGGGAGAGCCCAAGGGAAGCTGACCAAATGTGAGCTCTGGGTGCATTTGCGCTCTGGGCAATGTATGCCCTCTCTCAGGCAGAAGGGAAAGCCAGGGCTGGATGGTTTGGGGGATGGTGATGGGGAAGGCGGAGGTAGGACCTGGAGCCCTACTGGTTCCTGGTGTTTCTCCATCTCTATTATCTCTGTCCACAGCCCAGAGACGGTGGCCTCTACCCAATCGACCTTCCCCACAATGACAAACAGCAGCGGCAGCACACTGAAGCTCTCTGTGTGCAACAGGTTGACTGGTGACCAAACACTTACTCCACAAGAACACACGGTCCCGAACCTTGGAAATGAATGGGACACACACATTCAGTAACCAGTTCATCTCACTCACACGCCTTATGCCTGTTGGCCCCGGTCCAGTGGAACACAACCCCCCCCCCCCACACCCCCACAACCCCCACAAGGTCAACGTCGCAGTCATACCTGGGTTGCTGCTGAGAAAGGCCAGGGGGCTCTCGCTGAGGTCCACGGGGCCGTCCGCTCGGTGGGGTGGGCAGTCCAGCAGCTCCAAGCCTCCCTCCGGCTCAGGGTAGGTCCTCACCAGGAGGCCCAGGGAAGGCTGCGAGAGGAAATCTTTGAGCACAGATGAGTTCAGGGTGCCTGCAGCACGATTATTGATCTCGAGAATCTCATCTCCCGCCTTCAGGCCTGCCAACGCAAGGTGGAAAATGTTTAATTTCACACGCACATAAAAGCAGTGGTGGTGGTGGTGGCGAGTCAGATCACAACAGCATAGGAGCCCCGCTGTGAAGGGAACTCGGGGTTTGCTTGTCACGGCCCCACGGCCCCAGTGCTGGTGCATACAGGCTCTAGTCCTCCTCCGTGATCATCAGGTGACCACATGGGCATCGGTTTCGGAAGGTTCTGGACTCGATGTGACACAGCGTGCCTATCTGTCTTCCACACCAACTAAACACATTTACTCCTCGAATCTGTATGCTCTGGGCATCTGCCAGTTTCTCCTCATAAATGCTAATTCTGGCTGTCACCCTTGGTTTTGAGGGGGAAAAGCAGAAATGCTCTCATTACCATGATCAATATGTTGTGTACACACTCATGCTACAGCGTAGACGTGTGGCACAGCCCGCGACCATCTCTTGGGTCACTGCTACGGGACCAGCTATAGAACCAGAATGCGGTGAGCTCTTTCTGGCTACGACCACAGAAAATCACTCTACTTCAAACACAATCTCCAGAAGCAAATGTGATCATTTTTTGCACTCCCCCCTTTAACTGCATCAGGACCTCGGGGTGGAGGTCTTTTAGAAGGTGCCTGAAGGTTCCACTGCTTTTGCAAAGCATGCTAGTGGAGCTGCCAATGATGGGGACCCAAAGGAGCAGCTCTGAACCAGCCCAACCCAAAAGAACGAGAGGTTGTGACTGACCCTGGGGCATTACAACCTGGTATTAAAAGACCATTCCAGCAGGTTGAGAAAGGGAGAGGTTAGAGGAGAACGTGAAAGGAAATAGGGTATTGTTTCAGCTAAGAAGAAAAAAAGAGTCCAGCTCTTATTTTATAGACTTGTGTGGAAAAGCAAACTTGAAAAAGCCAAGTGAGTGAAGAGCAGAGGTAAGGAATAAACTGCAGAAACGAGAAGCCACTCAACTCAGGTATCCACGGATCCCACCTCTGATGCCTCAGAAAAGTGTTTCCACAAAGGCATTCTCACTTCCCAGCTCCACCGAGTCACACCCCTTGGCCAGCTGTACTTGGGTTTCCAAACTATTCAACATTAATCTTCTAGCGTAAAACTCTCCAAGAAACATTTTGAGTGGGAAGGCAATGGAAGAGAAATGAGAATGTTTCTCTCTGTATCAGAGGTGGGATTCTGGGAAGCCAACCACTCCATTTTTAGGTAAAAGATTTTGCCATCACAGCATTTGAGTTTGAAAATATAAAATTTCCCCATGTGAAAGTAGTTTTTTTTTTTTTTTTAAGTCTTCTCTTGGAGACAACCTTTTTGGTTAGATATTAGAGGAGGTAATATAAGGAAAAGAAAGACTTAAACATCTATGAGATTGAAGGTGTTTTGGGGGGGCAGAGGGAGAGGGGGAGAGAGAATCTCAAGCAGGCTCCACACTCAGCATAGAGATCGATGTGGGGTTCAATATCACAATCCCAGCATCATAACCTGAGCCAAAATCAAGAGTTGGACGCTTAACCAGCTGAACCACCCAGGTGCCTTGAATTTGTTTGTTTTAAAGAACTTCCACAGGGACGCCTGGGTGGCTCAGTGGTTAAGCATCCACCTTCAGCTCAGGTTGTGATCCTGAGGTCCAGGGATGGAGTCCCACATCAGGCTTCCTGTGAGGAGCCTGCTTCTCCCTCTGCTGTGTCTTGCCTCTCTCTCTGTCTCTCATGAATAAACAAAACCTTAAAAAAAAAAGTCAATTCTGTAAGTATAGGTGATGTGAGATCCAATTGAGGGGTAGGTGGGTATTAAAGGGGGATTAACCATTAGCTCATGGCAAGCCAAAAGGCCAAGGTGGCTAACAAACACAAACCAAAGACTTAGTTATAATGTGATGGGCATCCAAGGCAAAATAAAGAATGTCTATAAAGAATGAGGCAAAATAGTGAATGGAAGCCAAAGGAGGAGAATGTTTCCTGATTAGAGATGTCCATGAAGAGGTTCTTATGATCCACAGTGACCTCTCTATTACCCAGAAATCTGCACATAGAGACTAGATTTAACATCAGAAAACAAAACAAAACAAAACAAAAACCAAATCTCTTTCTTGACACTGTCCTCTATAAGCTGGGTATTGGGATGGTGTTTGTGACCTAGGTGGACAAATGGAGATCACTCTTAAATCTAGAGAGAACAGTGCTACATGGGGCAAGGGGGTTGCAGACAGCAACTTGTTTTTATCTAACACCAGGGTTCTTGGACACAAAGAACTAAAACAGGAAGTGACTGAAGTGGAGGCAGCATATTTCCCCACCTCCACACCAACGCCAACAGGCACACTCATCGTGCTGCCAGAGATAACAATCGGTCTTTGGGTTTGAAGGTGAATAAACTCTGCTATCTCTGCTCTTAGCTGAGACACAGCTTAGACTTCGGCCTCCAGACCTCGATACAGTGTCAGACTCCACGCCTCCAGGCTGCCTTTGGCTTTGGACAGTACAGAAGAAAAATCCTCCTCCATGAGAGCAGCGACTTTGACTTTATTTCCCATTTGTCACACTCTTGCCATCTCTGTGCATAGTCAAGTGCAGGCTGCTCTTCTCCACGGCTGGGAGAAATAACCTGCATAGGTAGCTTGTACGTCATGAACACCCAGAGCTAAGCTGTACCGAGACACAGAAGGAGGTGACAAGGTAGGGCACTCCACCATTTCCTTGGCCGCTCCACTCAGCAGCCTTCTAACAGAGCAGACACAAGGCATTACATCTAAGTTCAACTGACTCCGATGTTTTGGTCTTTGACATTCAACAGATATGATTTTGCCACTGCCTAAAAATTCCGTAGCAAGAAGAATGAAAGGAAGGCAGGTTCTGAGCCCTACCTATCTGTCTGATGTGTTTATGGTAAGTATGGTGGGTTGAAGAGTGTCCTCCAAAACTCATGTCCACCCAGAATATCAGAATGTGACCTTATCTGGAAACAGGGTCTTTACAGATGTAATGAAGATAAGAATCATTCTGAATAGGATGGACCCTAAGTCCAATGACCAGTATTCTTCTAAGAAGGCCATGTGAAGGCCATGTAAAGGCACAGAGACACACAGGGAAGAAGGCCACTGACCACAGGGCAGAGATTGGAAGGATGCAGCCACCAGCCAAGGAGCGTCAAGGACCACCAGCAACCACTGAAAGGTAGGACGAGGCAGGGAACAGATTCTTCCCTCAGGCTCCAGAAGGAAACAACCCTGCCCATACCTTGATTCTCAACTTTCCATTCCCTGAACTAAAAGAGCGTAAATTTCTGTTGTTTTTAATCACTCAGCTTGTGATAATTTGTTACTGTAACCCTAGGAAACCAACACAGGAAGCAAAAAATGTAGGTTAAAAAAGATCCTCTCCGAGTAGAAAGAGTTGGGATTTCACAAGTAACCCAGACTCCAGTGAGGGATGCAGGTAGGTTGTGGTAGAGAAGAGTGGATCCTGGATCCCTAGACTCCCAACTTCTGCAGAGATTTTTCCAGGAATGGGATCAAGATGACATCCACTTTGAAGGAACTTTGCATGCTCAGGTGAGAGCCAAAGGCAGCTGTGGCCACTGTAGCACAGAGGGGGTGTTCCTAAAGGCTCTGCTAAAGGAAAACCCCTAGGACTCCCACACCATCCTAGATGATAGGGAAGGACAATTATATCAAATTAGAATGGAATTTCCCACTTGCCCCAAAGAAATGGGCTCAGAATCAGGTTTAAAATTCAAGAATGTGACTTTTCATACACACCTGTATTTAGAGAATAATATCCATATTCCCTAGAAGGGTTTTCAGTGAGACAGCATTCAAAAAGTCTTCACAGGTGGACTCTTTGGTTGTTCTCATCCACCAACCAGAGAAACTCCAAGGGGATTTTAAGAGGGATGCACAAACAGACAAGACACTCAACGACTTACCTTTCTTGGAAGCTAACCCAGTTTCCTTTACACTATTCACGTAGAGCCTTCGAACACCATCTTCTTCCACAGAGGAAAGTGAAAACCCTAGAAAACACAAAGACAGAACGGTAGGGCTCACACCTTCTGAATGTTTACCAAACAACAGGAAGTACCTGCTGTGAACTACGTATGTTTGATGTTTTTGGCTACAGTTTGGAGCGATGGTTTTTCCTTGTTTGGATTATTTTAAAAAGCAGAAAAATGTATTTTTGGATGACTCTAAAAAAAAAAGTCACTACTTGTAAAAATTAATATTACCAGGTACGATGTCTATCCTCACACCACCTACCCATCAACTCAAGTGGAAGAAATCTATTTTGTTTGACCTTACTTGCTGGTAAATGCCATCGCTTTATCTTTTTCGCTGTCCCCTCCACAGCACAAACAGAATGATTAGCTTATCGGACCTGGGTCCTCTGGACTTTTCTCAGCCGATCCTTGTCCTGGGATATTTTACAACTGAACAACTGTATAGTGTGTGTTCAGTCATATGTATTGCTGTATAGACACCAGTTTAATTTAACAAAATTCTGCAAAAAAAGGATTAAGTAGCAACTCACTTACTTTATATTGAAATGGATTGATTTCACGTTCTGCTAGTGTGTGATCATAAGGTTATCTCATTACCTGTCCAGACTTCCAGAGCCCAAAGCCCATTAGCTAGTTAATCTTGGGGTTGCTACACCTTTCAGGAAAAAAAAGGCAGAACAAGGCCCTGAGCTTCCAGGTGGTTTGGGGATCTGAGGCGCTCCCGATCCTATGGCTACAAGCCCTGGTCACCTGTTTCTAGACAGTCTCATTAAAACCGTTTTCTGATCAGGGTGCCTGGCTGGCTCAGTCAGTGAAGCATCTGACTCTGATCTCAGTGGCATGAGTTTGAGCCTCACTCTAGGTGTAGAGATTACTTAAAAAACAAACAAACATCCATCAGTGGAATGTCCCAACCACTAACTCCTTTGCCTTAAGGAAAAGATTTCGGCAAACACCCCTAAAAGAGCAATGGGAATGAATACAGTTGTAAAGATCTGACGTAGTTTCAGGTCTGGGTGAAAAATAATCCCATAATATAGGTACTTACTTACGGCTGAAGGCAGAAAAAAAACACAGTTTTTGTGTTTTTTCTTGTCTTTTTCTTTAAAAACACTGTTTTAAAGAACAGATAAGCAAATAACACCAGAATGGAATGAATAATTACAGGACTGGTGCCCGGGGAGTCATCAGGACTTTTCAGGCCATGTCATAACGAATATGTGTTTTTCTATTTAGTTCACAGGACCAGGAAATAGATACCCACACACAGGCAAAACTACCAACTGTCCTCGCCCACTACGGTACCGTAACTCCTTCAGAGGGGGACAACACAAGCCACGCCCCGAGGACTTTCTGGTCTTCATTTTACTCTCTTATCTTGAATTTCATTCTTATAGCAACTTGTAACTTTCAGATTACATTTCAAGAAGCCCCACTCAAGTAAAAATAATTTTATTTTTTAAAGATTTTTGATTTATTCATGAGAGAGAGAGAGAGAGAGACAGAGAGAGAGAGAGAGAGGTAGAGGCAGAAGCAGGCTCCCTTTGGGGAGCCTGACTTGGGATCCCAGGACCCGGGAATCACGACCTGAGCCAAAGGCAGAGGCTCAACCACTGAGCCACCCAGGCACCCTTGTAGTCAGACTATTGTATGTTGGTGCGTGCTAGTAACTTTTACTAGCAATATACACTGAGCTCAGTATACAGCAGGAAGCCACACTTCTGTGGGTACCAACGTTAGATACCGATGCGCTGAATTTAGCATCCTTGGTAGTTCTGGGGTCAGAGGCAACCAGGTCTCTTCAGATTGGGGGACTCCTGAACTTCTCAATCAATATGCTGTAGGAACACCTTACGCCAGCATGAACCAGCCACTCAGAATAAATGGTTGAGCTGAGGTTACCAGCCACGTGCAGCAGGCTCTAGAAAGTGAAATCCAGGAAAGAGGCACAGCTGGTTGCTGACAGTAATGTAAGGACAGAAATTGAAACTAAGCATTGAGAACCAGCCGAGTGACCCTGCCACACCTCCAAGCTTTTGCAGTTTACAAAAGCAGTGGTGGTCCACACCGGATTGAAAATGAAAACAAAACAAAAAACCCTGCTTCTTTACCAGATAATTTGAGAAGCACTGCTGACAAGACCTTCTGGGTTGATGCCTGACGCACTGCAACACCTTCAGGGTGAAAAAGTAAATGGGCTCAGTCTTGTCAATAAAAAAATATATAAAAACAGTTTTGTGCTCTGTTTCGTGGTCCAAATACCAGTCCATCTTAAGAATTCCATTTCAAGGGACACCTGGGTGGCTAAGTGATTGGCTCAGGGCGTGATCCTGGATCCCCAGATTGAGTCCCGCATGGGGTTCCCTGCAGGGAGCCGGCTTCTCCCTCTGCCTATGTCTCTGCCTCTCTCTCATGAATAAATAAATCTTAAAAAAAAAAAAAATTCCATTTCAAGAGCTTTAAATTCAGCCCTCTCTTGCTTCTTGCTGCTTAAAGAGAAAAGAATAAGAAGCACGGTGCATCTTCCTCCAGAGAAGCCAGACCCTTATTTATAGCTCTGCTACCAATTACTGCCTTAATTACCAAGGTCACACTTCTGATGCATAATTAGCCCTTCACAGACATTAATTCCTTTGCCGTCAAAAACATCCTCTTGGTTTATGATGTCTTTGGTTTTAAGGTCAAGAAGTAAACAGCAGGAAGGTGTAATGCAAGTGACCAGGGTTCAAAATTAGGCTCTCTTCATTAGGCCAAATGGTCTCGGGAGCATTCGGGGATGAAGACTGGTGGCCTGTGGAGCGATCGCAGGAAGTTTCTGGTCTGCTCTCCCGCTGGCTGTTCGGTAAGGGATCTGAAGATGTTCACATGCTAAAAAGCCACGTAACTTAATTCAGAGAGAAACTGTAAATGAGCACAGACGATAGGCTAGTGTCTTTCCCTCGGTTGTCTTTCTAGGTTCTCTTCCTTGGCGCACAGAGCAGGGCTACGCCTCTCTGCCCCTCGCTGGGAGCTGGGGCCCTGGGGTCTGCTTTAACACAACACTGTGAGGGCACCAGCACCTGGTTTCCCAACGCCTCTCTTCCCCTCTGCCAAGAGATGGACAATGCCCCAGGTGGCAGCTGCTGCTGGCCTGTGTCCGGGAGTGAGGACAACATAGAGAGTCCCGGCCAACCCACAGAAGATGCCTGGTGAATTCAGGAAGCACATTTCCCTGCTTTGAGCCCCCTTGGCCAACCTCGCCACTCGTGACTAATATCATGGTACGGATTTCCCCACGTCTTTTAACTCCGCTGCTATTCAAATCACACAGTGTAAGGCTAAGTAGGCTTAAACATATGGAAGGGATTATATAGTCAACTACGCCAGGATGCAGGCAACTGAGGGGAAAAGCGTCAACACAGCAACCCTGACCGCTCTCCTTTGAAAGGCCTGCCTGCTTCCAAGTTTGGCCCCTGGCTGGCATCTGGGAACTCGGATGTTGGGTGGGTTCCCAACAACCCTAACGAGGCTCGCTGGGCCTTGAATCTGTACAAATAACATGGTTTGTGCTCAACACCTGCTTTGCCCCTGGGAGTCTGAAACTTTGGAACATGCTAGGCCGAGGGGGTCTATGGGACTGGGTGCGGACAAACTTCCCCACGAGACAACAGCTCCCGCACATTATCAGCTCGTTGCTGGGTTCTGGGGAATAAGGACGCCCCGTGTGACTGGGGGAGGACACTTGGAAGCCTGCGCCTGTTTTCTCAGACTGTACCCCACGTGCCTTTCCCCTTTATTAGGCCACTCTGTACAGTTTCCCTGTGCTAAGCCATCCATGGTCATGAGTAGGACTATTCGCCGAGTCCTCTTACTGAATCCACAAATCTAGGGGCGGTCTTGGGGCCCCCCAACTCAATGCCAAAAAGAGTTGTTTTAACATTATTTGAGGGGGAAGGGGAATAATGAGTATACTTGCGGGAGAGAGGTGTGACACGATCTATTCCCGATACAGGCATTTCCTTTTTATGGCAGTTGGACCCCGATGATTAAGGTTATGAAATTCAGGCTGAAGTCTCCATCGTACCCACAGTAAATATCTCTTTTTTCCCCCCGAGATTGGCTGCTCTGCCTCGCACAGAAGCCAGATGTGCTATCTGTTTTAAATAGGCCCCAAAAGAATTTTACTAAATTGTAAATAAGTGCATGTTTACACAGGAATCGTTTTATCTTGAAAAACACCAAAGATCAAAGGAAAATAAACGTACCATAATTATCACTGGCCGTATCTGACTTCTCAATCTGGATGTTCTGAGTGACTTTTGGACAAATTTCAATTTCTTTGTACAGCTGAAAAGTGACAAAGAGGAGTCTGATTAGGAAGGCATTATAAATAACTTATTAGGAATAGACATCGTCTTGTAAATCCTTTTTTTCGCAATTTGCTAAATAAAAAAATCTCCAGGAATCAAAAATCTCCAGTCCTCAGGCAGCCTGGGTGGCTCAGTAGCTCTCGATTTCAGCTCAGGTCATATCAGGGTCGTGAGATCAAGGTCCCCAACCCCTGTTCAACTCCGTGCTAGATGTGAAGTCTGCATAAGATTTTCCCTCTTGCTCTCCTTCTGCCCCTCACTGCCTAAAAGAACTCTCCAGTACTGAGGAAAAAAATTATTAAAATCAGGAAGAGGCTATAAAGATCTTGACAAGAAACTCCTAGGAAGAGGAGAAATCTCTGTGCTTCCATTCTCTTCTGCTCACAAACCATTTCTGCCCAAAAGGTTCATAGTAACACAAATAGGTGGTAACAGGAATGCCTGAGTGGCTCAGTGGTTGAGTGTCTGCCTTTGGTTCTGGTCCTGGGATCGAGTCCTGCATCGGGTTCCCCTCAAGGAGCCTGTTTCTCCCTCTGCCTGTATCTCTGCCTCTCTCTGTGTCTCTCATGAATAAATAAATAAAATCTTAAAAAAAAAAAAAACAACAACGAATAAGTGGCCACAAATTAGAGCACTGAAATTGACAGAAAATTATATAAATGCAAGATATTCTCTTTTAGCCACGGGATTATACCAAATTAGCTAGAAAACTAAAGCACATGAATTAATCAGTTCTCTAGAAACCCAAGAAAGCCTGGGGGGGGGGCGGGGCGGGGGCGGGGGAAGATAACAGAAAGCTAGAGTTCACACACCAGAAAACGTATTTCAATTTAATATCCTTCATTTTCACTTGGAGGTACCAAACCTTACTTCTTAGGTAAGCAAGTCAAAAGCTATTTCCAAAAATTTGATAAACATTCCAAAACAAAGAGATGTGTCAAAGCTCATACGGAACTTAAAAAGTATCATTTGATTTTGAAATGAAAATCTATCTGTGCCAACATTAGTAAGAGAAGGCTGTCCTGTCCTTTAGCACGAAAGGGAAGTCTCGGTGGTTATCTAAATTTGCTCCCATCTCTCACCACAAGGTCATTCCTCAGGAAATAACGTAGTTCAAGCAAGTAGAAAAGAACCGTGGTTTCCTTCTTTTCACTTATGGCAGTTGACTGGTGGGAGAGGGGACCCCAATGCTTGGGACTCAAGAGCCCGGGGGCTGCTGTAATAGAAAGCCAGGGAGCAGAGGCCTGGAACACTGACCACCCTGGGTCCTCGAGAACATCCTAACTTAATGCAGCCTCCGACAAATGCAATGTGTTAGTGGCCATCATTTAATGTGTGTGTGTGTGTGTGTGTTTTAAGATTTTATTTATTTATTCATGAGACACACACACACACACACACACACACAGAGAGGCAGAGACACAGGCAGAGAGAGAAGCAGGCTCTCTGTGGGGAGCCCGATGTGGGACTCGATCCCAGGACCCCAGGGTCATGCCCTGAGCCCAAGGCAGATGCTCAACCACTGAGCCACCCAGGTGCCCCCCTTTTTTTATGTACTTCAGGAAAACTGTTCCCACAAATACATTCTACACTCAGAAGAAATCAATTAGAAACCTGATCTTTAGTCCAGAAAATACAATTGCTGAAGTGATAAATACCAAATACAGGAAAGTTTCATGCCATATTTTCGAGCGCTATGGGATGCTCAATAAAATGCTCTGGACTGGGTTCAACTTACTTCAGGCCTTAGTTTTAACTCTTTTTTTTTTAAATTTATTTATTCATGAGAGACACAGAGAGAGAGAGAGGCAGAGACACAGCCAGAAGGAGAAGCAGGTTCCATGCAGGGAGCCTGAATGGGACTTGATCCCGGGACTCCAGGATCACACCTTGGGCTGAAGGCGGCGCTAAACCACTGAGCCACCCAGGGATCCCCCAGTTTTTAACTTTTCAAAAATTTCCTCGAGAGCTGAACTCCTACCCTAGGTGGCAGTCTTCCACCGTGTGTTCCAATCATCTCTGCAAAGTTCCAAATGGTTTTCCACGGATCCAGTGGGAATATAGCTTTGTGAATAATCTTTCTATTCTTTCATAATATTGCCTCCTACTTGTCTTTGGATTGGTGTGAAAGCTGCTGTGTCTTTTACCAGACTCAGACAATAACTTAGTGTAAATCTAGGTATAAGCCCCTTGGCCACAGTCCTTTCTTAGGGTAGTAGACGAATATCGTTGTTTAGTGAAGAGCACTAATAAAATACATAAAAAACCTCAAGAAGGGTCTGTCCTTGAAGATATATTTTCAACACAATTACACTCAATGTCTGAAATTGGAAAAGCTGAAATTTCGTACTTTGAGACAAACTTGTTTAACAGCGAAACATCATACACATTCCCCTTATTTCATTAAAGCAATGAAGTCACAGGCTTTCCCTCTTTTCTTTTCTTTTCTTTTTAAAAAGATTTTATTTATTTATTCATGAAAGACACAGAGGAGAGAGAGAGGCAGAGACACAGGCAGAGGGAGAAGCAGGCTCCATGCAGGGAGCCCGATGTGGGACTCGATCCCGGGTCTCCAGGATCACGGCCTGGGCCAAAGGCAGGCGCTAAACCACTAAGCCACCCTGGGATTCCTGCCTTGTCACTTTTCAAACACCAGATCAAAAGATCATCAGATTTAGGAAAACACTTGAGCACCAGGTATTCGAGTTATCATGAAATCACGGTAATTTCTTACATCTCCTTTGCGTGCCCTGGTCCAAGCATCAGCCACTGCCCCAGCTAGAGCTCACTAGCTCCCTGCCTGCTCTCAGCAACTTTTCTTATGCCCTCTGGTCCACTGGCCACACATCAGCCACAGTGAGCCTAATAAAACAGAAGTCCACTAATGTCCTTTCTCCCCTGGGTTTTCTCTCTCACGTAGGACCTGCATGGCCCATTCCTGGTCCCCTTCTCCTCCCTTCCTGCATCCTCTCTCACCCTCTCACCAGCCCCCTCTCTTGCCCTACCCACTGACCCTCCTCACACACAAGTAAACCACCTCCACTCCTGCCACCCCTCCCCACCCCACCCCTAGGGCCTTACCCAGCTTTGTTCCTTCAGCCTAGAACACTTCCCTCCAAAATACCTCTATGACTCATTTTGTCACCTCACTTCCTGTTCAAACATCAACCCAAACACGGCTAAAGGAGCGGTACTCTCTGCTTCTGGATGCCCCATCTCTCTCTCCCCTTGACCTAACCTTTTCTTTCCAAGCTCTTCACATCCTCCTAAACATTGCACATTTACATGTCTTTATGCAAAAAATTTACATATTTTTATATCTGTCTCCACAAACTGGAATATAGTTTCCACAAGGAGCAGAGATTTTTCCATCTTTTTTTTTAAGTAGGCTCTATGCCCAACGTGGGACTTGAACTCATCACCCCAAGATCAAGAGTCAACATGCTTTATGGGCTGAAACAGACAGGTGGTCCTAGGAATAGGGATTTTTGGTTATGTACCCTGGTGCCTAGAACAGCTGCAGTGGTGCTGGGCACACATAAGTGCCAAATACATATGTGCTGGACAAAGAAATCGATTTACCAGTGTTTCTGCAAACTCTTTATTCCCACCTGTCACTTTAAGAAAAACACGTTTAATATGGGTTTTGAAAAGCTGGTGATTCCCTATTTATTACCATTCTATCAACTGGGCCTAAAATTAAGTATGAAAAAGTCGCCAAACTGGTACCACTTATATATTAAAAGGTAACCAGCAAAGCAAATGAGCAGATGACTGACTATTCATGGCCATTCATGAGCAAGAGGACCCTCTAAGCCACCAAAATAAACATACTAGATCCCTCAAATCCTTAAAATCTAGTACACACTTTTGCTAATAACTATTGACTTTATGACTAAAGAACATCGGGTAAAACGATGTCAGAGAATAAAACATAATGGGACAGTCATCTATAAATGAGTTATTTTTCGGGAAACATCTTTGTACATCTGAACATCTTCATACATCCATGAGCTTCCCTGGTCTGTCAAATATCAAATGGAGGTGGGCTATGGGAACTAATTAACCATGTACAGTCTGATGCCTGCTCAGCATGGGTCAATACTCTGAAATCTGCAAACTCTCAAAAAGCTTCCAAGAATGCTGTGTTCAGACACCCCCTGCCTTGGAATGACATCAGTAGCGGTTTAATGGCCTATACCAGGGATTGGAAACCAGGGACCCCTGGGTGGAATTCAAGGGGTCTCTGAACTTATACTTCTTTATAGTCACTAACCTGTAACTGAAACTTTAGCATTTCCTTCGATCCTAAATAAATGTAGGCAACAAATACAGCAGTCTTAGCAGTGGCTGTGACCTTGTCGCAAGTAAAAAATAGTTATTTTCCAAACACATTCTAGTTGCCACTACTACCTCAAAGTATTATTCACGCTTGTCACTACTTCGAAACCCTGGTACCTTTCAGATCTAGTGCTAGGTCTTATTATTTACTGAGCTCAGAAAGAAGCACATATATTATCTATAACTTTAAGAATTTATGATAATGATTTCCAAATAATTAAGCTATAGGCAATCCTATATATTTTATTTTGATGCAACTGAAAATATTAATCTGACAAGGGAGCTAGAGGCTTTACCAACTTGCACAAGCTATCTTAAGAACAAAAGAAAAAAAAAAGAACAAAAGAGTTCAGGGGTGCCTGGGTGGCTCAGTTGGTTAAGCATATGCCATTAGCTCAGGTCATGATCTCAGGGTCCTGGGATCAAGACCCCTGTAAGGCTCCCTGCTCAGTGGGGAGTCTGCTTCTCCCTCTGTCCCTCCCCTGATGCTCTCTCTCTTTCTCTATCTCAAATAAATAAAATCTTAAAAAAAAAAAAGGAAGAACAAAAAAAGTTCAGAATCTTAGTAAAAATAGAGATGTGAGTAAGCAATACTCACTTGCAATCCGAACAATAAAATTAATGAGTCTATGGCATTTGCTTCCTCAGGGATCTCTGAGCTGGAGACCTTTTGCAATGAGCAAGAAAGAATACCATGTTCCCTTTACATTTTAGATTCTTTTAGACAATTATAATTAGAACACCTGTCCAGCAACTGTAGATCAAACAGACTAAGCTTGGCACACCTCCATCTCCCATACTGGATGAACCACAGGATGGCCAAGACTCAAAAATAATAAGTGAGTCAATATAATTTCAAAAGATGTGTCTCCTGCACCTACTATGTGTGAGATACACGGGCCACCATTAGGTGGCTAGAAGTCAGTTAGGTACAACATATGAAGGTCATGTCCACCATGGTGCAAATAAGCGGATGATCTAATAGCTATTCTAGTCTTATCAGCAATGAACTTTTCTTTTTTAAGTAAGGAAGAGGGTTTTGTTTCCTCTGCTCAGAGAGAACAAAATTGGGGCTCTTCCACATGCCAGAGGAAAAGATAAGTAAATAAATCAGCTACTCTCTGTGAAAAGTTCCCTCTTCTATTAACACTTCATTATTTAGGCGATGGTTGAAAATAGACTCCTCATTTTGATCTTCTTCCATTGATTGCGTGGCACGGAAAAGAACTATGAACGCACCCCCTCTCTTATTTCATTAGCAAGACTTAAAGGGCCACAAGGGAGCATTTTTGGATGATGGAAATGTTCTAAGTTATGACTGCAGCACTGGAAACAGGAGGGTGCGCGTTGGTTAAAACTCATTGAATTGTGGGCCTAAAAATCGGCGAGCTCTAGTGTATATAAAGTCAACGTCCAAAAAGTTGACTGAAAACAAAATTCCCTACTAAATTTTAAATCACACTTCTCCTTTTCAGAGAGAGAGAGAGGCTATTGGGGTTTTTCAGTTCTGCTCTCTGTGGTGCAACCACATCTGAAGTCATGCTGTTATCATTTGCGTATCCGTGGCAAGCAGCTCGGTGGCCCCCAGAGGGATGACTAAGTGCAGAGAGCGAAGAATGAATTCCAATAAAGAGGCTCCTTGTTCCCAAAATGTCTCTTTCCTGGAACTGAAAAATGTACCACTCGGCTAACAAAAAAGGAACTTGTCGCTGTGTTGTTACCATGACCACCTTTTATTGAGCATCTACTATGTGCACCATTATCTCTAATCTTTACAAAATCCTAGAAATTAAGCACAGTTGGGCCCTTGAACAACAGGAGTCTGAACTACATGGGGCCACCTTTATTTACATAGATTTTTTTACAGGACTGCACATGTATTTTCTTTTCCTTATGACTTTTTAGTTTTTGTTTTTTAAAAAAGGTTTCATTTATTTATTTGAGAGAGAAAGAGAGCAAGCGAGAGAGCATGAGCAGGGCCAGAGGGAGAGGGAGAAGCAGACTCCTCACTGTGCACGGGGCCCAATGTGGGGCTCAATCCCAGGACCCTGAGATCACGATCTGAACCGAAGTCCACTGCTTAACTGAGTCCCTCAGGCACCCCTCTTTATGACTTTCTTAATAACATTTTCTTTTCTCTAGTTTACGTTATTGTAAGAATACAGCACACAATGCATATAATATACCAAATATGTATTAATTGACTGTTAATGTTATCGGTTAGACTTCCAGTCAACAGTAGGCCATTAGTAGTTCAGTTTTGGGGGGAGTCAAAAATTATACTCGAATCTTTGACTGTGCAGTTAACACCCCGAACCACTGCATTGTTCAAAGGAACAATTATATGTATTATATGCTGTATATTAGCACCTCGTTTTTTGCCAATACCACAAAATTTGTAACAGTTAGGAGGCTATAAAACCCAGCTATAGTTTAGAACCCAACTCCCATAATGAAACTCAAGCATATCAAAATGTCCCCAGGAATCTATCTAAGTACAGTTACAAAAGACTGGGACATTTTAATCGCATGGCAGCTTTTTCACCCCACAGGATCCAACCTATCGGTTTCAACCTGCAGGTGGAAGTCACTCAAAACTGGAGTTAGTGCTTTTTTTCTGACAACAGCGAGCTGATCTTTGAGTCACCAATTTAAAAACCAAGGACTGTCAGAGCTGCAAGGAAAGCTAGGAATAACAACTGAAATTCTGAGACTCAGCTCTGGATTTCAATTTTTCATGATTGCATTGCCTTGCTCCTTGCATAAACAAAGGTGGCATTTCTACTCGGCAGACACATTGTGATAAGTACGGCCATCCCCACAAACTTTAGAGCTCCAAATGAGGCTCATTTATTTTAGAATTCATTCCACTTCACCAACCACAATTAGCACGAGCACACATATAATTTAAAAATAATCTCCTACAGAATGTACTTGGACAACAGTCATAAACATTACCAGCTCATAAATGTCCTCCTCAGGCTTTGGAACGTAGTGTTGCATTTTGTTTTCTATTAGAAATTTCAGACGCAGGTAATGAGCAGAATGATCCAGTTGATGTGTCTGGGACAAAAGAAAGGAAAAAGAAGAGACAATGTCTGTTCAATGGCAAATAGGAGTAATTAGCGCACCACTGACATACTATCATGTACCCCCCAAGAATCATAGAGATTTCTTACTAAGGAGAGGGTAAGGTTCCTATACCTCTTAGAAGGTTTATGTCTAAATCTCAAAGTCTAAAAGCATTTTCATTGAACAGATGAATAATATTCCATGGATAGCTTATGAGTTCCACAGGAATGACTGAGTCACATCTTCACTTCTGATCTGAGTCATTATGCTCTTTAACACTGGTTTTGCAACAAAACCCATCAATGAGGCCCTTCAACAGAATTCCAAACCTACAAAGGTGATTAAAGAAGAAAAGTAACAGAAAGGCAAGGAAGTATTCCTAGTGATAGAAAAAAGCTATGCCCTGGCAAAGTTGTTTTTCTAACCACATGGGGACACTGGGACAGTTGTTAACAGTTCATTTGCAGGCAAGTCAGTGTGAAGACAAGGCATTTGGATTTTGGTCTTATTTATATACACCCTGAGTGAGACTCCCTCTGGGGGCAGTGCAGACGGGCATGGGTCCAGCTTTGGAAACACACTGAATGATTTGCCCAAAGAAAACAATTCTAAAATAGTTAAAGATTGAAATTTCCAGGCCTGCTCCTTTGGTCCAGAACAGGTCAACTGATTTTTCCCCTCTAGAAAGTCATCCTCGATTTACTATTGCGGTAAAAAGCTATAGAAGCAATGTGGTTTTGTAAATAATCCTCAGTATATATTCATGAAGATGCAAGAGAAAAAAGTGAGAAAGTGCTCTTCAAAGAAGGTTACATAGCAGCCTGAAAATGTATTGATAGAAAATGTTTAAATCAAGTCTTTTTTTTTTTAAGGCATTCTTATCTTTTAGAGATTCATCCTAAAGTACTAGTAGATAAAGATATGATGTCTGCAATATGCTTCCAAAATAATCCAGAGCAGGGGGTGGAAAGGAGCTAGTAAACAGATGAAGCATAATTCGGTAATCATAGAACCTTGGCGATAAATACGCAGGAGTTTATTACATGAATCTCTACTCTTAAATAAATTTGAAACTTTTCATAAATATAAAATCACACCAAAAGCTCCACTGGTGAGAATTATTTCAATAGAAGTGAAACTGATTTTTCACTGGTTTAATCTGATTTCTATTTACTCTACCCATCCCCCCAAAAACATTTTAAAGACCAAAGTAAGATCATCCCAACCATTATTCCAATAATAATCAATCACATCTAACATAATCTTAGGTCTGCCAGACACCATGTGAAACACTGTAGTTATAGAAAATAATAAGACATAAATGCAGCCTTCAGGAGTATGTATGGCTGTGGGGAATGGGTGTGCAGAAAATGGAAGATAGGGTGGTGGTGGCTTTGCTTTAAAAAAAATATTTTATTTATTTATTTATTCATGAGAGGCACACACACAGAGAGAGGCAGAGACACAGGCAGAGGCAGAAGCAGGCTCCATGCAGGGAACCTGGTGCAGGACTCGATCCCAGGACTCCAGGATCACACCCCAGGCTGAAGGTGGTGCTAAACCGCTGAGCCACCGGGGCTGTCCTCCTTTTTTAAATAAATATACGTGCAAAATTGGCATCCTGCATTATTATCAAAGCACACTTCCAGAAAGCACAAATGAGTTCGTTCTAAACACCCAGCAGAATGATAAAGAAGTTTCGATCAGTGATTCTTAGGAACGCCCAATCACACTGCATCCTCTTCCTGAGTAAAGTGACCATCTGAAGCCCACTGTGTGATCACCACTGAGCCTGTGTACCTTGATTTCAGGCTCTGTCTGTATTGGAAATCAAATGCTCAGTGTCTGACAGACCCAGATGACTGGTCTAAGATAAAAGAGTGTATGGGTAACCCAGAGAAGCGTAAAACAGGCAAGTTTTAAAGTGTGCCATCTATGGCTTGTGGGAGAGCTGCTGAGACAAACATCAACGAAATAATAATATTTAGAGTAATATGATAAGGAAAGTTTCCCTCCAGAGACAGAAGCTGCAAATGCTTCCCACCTACCTAGGTCCTCACTGAAATCTTTAAGTGGAAGAAAAAATTTATTTCACCATCTGTTTCTGACCGAGGTAGGCAGGGAAGAGAAATGAAACTCCATAGGGTCTTGGTTAACAGGAACAAATCTATTTGGCAACCTGACTGTCATCATTAATAAACACTCTGTGGACACTCCCAGTGAGGCTGCCACTTAGTCTTCTGGAAGTCGGACCCAAATAGCGACCTCACCTAAGAAGCTTCTGGTTCCTGAACCCTCAGTGTGAGAGACAAGTGGCCCACGGTCAGGCACCAGAGATGTTAAGATGGTCCCGATGAAGACTAAAGATTCTCATCACACCTTAAATGCTACTGTGCTGAAACATTTACACAATGTACAGAGAATGACAAATGACAGCTGTCAAAGTACCTCACTTAACATAACACAGCAAAGACAACAAGAGAGTGATAAATACTATAGTCATGAGACTGATTCTTGCCACCCCCTTTACCACCATCTTTTTCAAATTTCATTAAGTTACAATAATGTCTTGATGATTTAGAAAAATTAAAATGGCACATCCAACAAAGGAAATTGTAAATAGTCTTCCTTGTAACCAAGGCATCCTTAGTTTGGTCAGTAAGCAGTTACCCTAAAAATGGGACGTTGGATCAATATACCAGAGTGTCCATCATTTTGGTAAATATTTCTCAGTTATAAGCCCTCACTGGTCATGGCTGCTCCAACATGAAGGCAAAATCCTAATGAATTAACTGATGAATTACCTCATTCTAATGAATTAAATCAGATCATCAGAAGCCTCAAGAAGAATTTTATGCTTCCCAAATATCTGCAAGTCAAGACCAAAGCAGGTCGAGCAAATTACCATGTTCACAATGCATCTTTGTGCAAAAAGAATTCCAAATATCAATGAATATTTTAACATGGCAATTCTAAATATTTGGCCTGCTGTAGACTTGTAAAACATTCAGGAGAAAGCTTCCTAACTCAAGAGAGATTCAGTGAGGGAAAAATTTAAGTGGTACCAATTTGTTTCTCGACGTACATTTACTTAAGTTACTTACAGAGTGTTTGATTCATTTTGAGGCCATGCAGCCACAAGTTATACTCAAAGATAAATATTACCATAGAACAAGTACTAGTTTAATTGGCATTTTTTTTAATTTGCATCTACTTCAAAGGATGAAAAAGGAAAATACAATGCAGCTTTTTTCAGTAAATACTTTGAGCCAATTATGATAATAATATGATCTTTCAATCCATTAGGGTTTGCTCTTCCATTTCTGCCCAACTTCTCAGGGAAACATAAAAGCATGCAGTTATCACATATAGAAATCCATGCAAATGCAAACACACACACACACACGCATGCACACACACACACACACGCAAGTGCTACTATGGAATTTCCAAAGATATTTACTCTCTCCTTCAAGGTGACTTTTTTTTTTTTAAGCCAGTGGTTATTAGAATAATCAAAGTCATAAGCCAACATAGTGATGGCATGAAATAAAACTGATCCGAGGGATACATGTGAATTATATCAATTAAGTATGGGTGAGTGGATTTTTTGCAATTATTTTGATAATTGCAATGATCAGAATATATCGAAACCCCACAGGCCAACGTGGTTACCTGCTACATTTAGCAACAATCTTTTTCGTAACATCCATAACATGAACTGTACATGAAATGTAGATCTTGAAACATTTACTATACCAGAACTTGACTGGTGCTCGGATGGCAGATGACAAACTGATGTGAAATGATGTGGATCAGATAGGATAGGAAAGAGAATGAGCTGAATGCAAGAGACAGAAGAAAGAGATTGATTATTAAATATTAGAAAAAGCATCCATCACCAACGTTGAGAATGACAATAAAGAAATAAGAGACAGACATTCTGACAATCACCTTTTTTTTTTCAGTCCTTCCTCTGAGAGCAAAAAACACTCACCATTAATTAGATCATTAATAACATGTGGCACTGTTTCCCCATTATCTCTTCCCCTCTTAAGAATAAAACTGGCTCCACTAATTACAATAAAGTGTTTTCCAAAGAAGAAGCCAGCTTTAGAAGGCACCTGGCTCTTAGCACACTATATAATTTATCCTACATGGGTGCTTTCCCAGAGACCGTCAATTTCTTAAAGTGCACACAAAAGTTTTCCATTTTCAAACTCGTGACACTTATTAAGCTTGTTCCACACCATACTGTTTTTGTCTTTATTTCTACATTTGAGGAAAAAGAGCTGAGGATCCAAAGAAAATTGGGCAGGACGGCCATCGGTTGTTAGAGAAAGGGATGAATGCCCTCAAAATGCCATCAAAAGCCTTTCGAGTGACAGAAATAAACACTTTCTAGGGTTTACAGATCCGACTTGCTCTCTATCTAAAGATGGTCTCTAGTCGCTGTGACAATATTCCTCATTCCTTTAGTTTCTATCAAGGCCAAAGATTGAAAAGTACCTAAAATTGGGCCCATCACTATTTTTTCCCACTCACTGTTCAATTTTTGACCAATCAATGGTCATTGGAAAACTGTGACCTACCCTTCAATCCCTAATTCTGTCTGAGGCTGATGCATACAGGAGGCACTAAAGCAATGCCATCCGCCGGAAGGACCCCCCAGAGTTTGGCTTATGAAAAAAAACAAAAACAAAAACAAAAACCCGACAGAGTCCTACTTTTGACACCTACAGCTGCAGTTCTGAGAATAATTCCCATAGCTCTGCAGAATATTAATGGGTCTCTAAAGAATCGTGCTAATCTATAAATAAAAGAATGCAGAAATCCTCAATAGACCAATTTTGTTAAGTAATTAAAATGAAAAATGTGAACAGAAACACCATTATCTTCAAAAAGCTGGAATTCACGTACGTGAAAGATTCAAAGCATGAAACAGAGTATCATTATTTTTAACACCTATGTGGGGGCTGGTTTTAGCTTTGTCCTGAAACAAATGGCCCTTCTCCATTTCTTCCACATCAGGCTTATTTGAGCCAGACTGTTTCATTTCTCCCACTCATAGAAAAGAGCCATATTTTTTTTCTTTACAAAGGCCCTAGTGATTGTTTTCTTTAACAAATTCAAAAATTGCTGATTGTAGAATTAAACAGAGACAGCACTAAGGTGCTTGTTCTGGTCGTGAAAGTTAGGCAGTGTTTAGAAACCATTGTGTTGAGTGAGGAGGTCCTAAAAATGTCATTATACCCATCCAATTTCTTCTAGGGCAAAATTATACCAGAAAGGTTTCCACTTGCCCTTTAGTGGCCCTGGGGAAAACCATCACACTGTCTAAAGAATATATTCTAGATTCTTCTGACCCTTCCTGATGATGACTGACCTGGTACAGGAGGAAACACCCAGGCTCAGAGCAGCCAGGTAGTTGTGGGCCCCGTCTCTCCCTTGCAATTGCCTATGATGTCTCCAGGCCAGGAGCTGTGACTCTCTGAGCCTCACCTTCTCCATCTGTATAATGGGGCGGGGTGAGGGTGGGGCATCAGTGTTTTCTCAGGTTTAATTGGGCTACTAAATAAAACTATCAGTGCTATCAATTGTGTGAAAGTAAAAACAGGCACATGAGAAAAGCTCCTTCCTTTCTTCTTTTGCTTCCCTTTCTCAAGGGACTTCATCCGGCTGCCTTTCAGGGGCAAAAAATATAAAACCATGTTGATCTTGAAAAAGATTTGGAAGTTTCTCAGCTTAAACTGGAAGCAGAGAGAGTGAGCTCAGGCATTTGTCACACGCACACAAAAGAGGCTAATGATGTGTTTTATAGGAAAGGGAGTTTCCCATCACAGAGGTCACACATATTTATTTCAGTTTCTCCCTACCCAGATGGCCATGGTGTGTCCATTGCTGTCAAAAAGCAGGTAACACACAGTACACATACCATTAAATACATGCGTGTGTGTGTGTGTGTGTGTGTGTGTGTGTGTGTGTAGAAAACAGAAGGGAAGGCAAAGACCAGAATGTCTGCATTATTACTTCTAGATCTTGTAAGGGTACGTATCATCTGCTTTGTTCTTTACCTAAATTTTCTAAAAATTTTTGCAATGAATAAGCAATACATTTATTATAAACCTATGAAATATACATATTCAAAGAAGCCACTGAAAAAGAATCCCTGTCCTCCCAAGGCCAAAGAACTCGGTGCCACTTATTATGCATATGATCACAAAGGAATCCAAAGCTGCTCTGGGAGAAAAATGGAGGTATACTTGGAATGCTTTCCTCTCTCGCACTTTCTCAATTTCCATGTATGCCATGGAAGATGCCTCCAGCCCCCACTGCTCTTCTCAAGGAAACGACCCCAAGTACTTTCATATCGTGCAGATCAGAAATAACCCCAAGTACTTTCATACCTTGCAGATCAGCTCCAGGGTGTCCCGGGCAGTGTCGCCTGGCCGGACGACTGTCAGGGCTGGCTGATTATTTGGCAGACAGAACCAGGACGGAGTGAAATACTCATGGACCCAAATGTCGCAATCAGGATTGTGCTGGTGGACGCTGGGCAAGACCATTTCTTTTTCCCTCTACGGTAAGAAATAAAGTTAGCCGGGCAACAATAGTCAGGCTTTGCCATCTTAGATTCCTTGGATTGTACATGGGGATTAATTCTTTCCATGAAAATGGCCCAGAGCAGAAGTGGTGGCACTGGTTAAGGAGAGAGGGGAATGTTCAGAGACAGGAAGAAACCACTGGGGAAAGAGCTTTAATGGGGAGGAGAGATTTCTTAGATACAAAGCAGACCGTATACCTGGTCCACGGCATCCATAGGTGGGCACTGTGTGAGCGGGTACCAAAATTTGGAAGAAAGAAAGAAACGGGTTATCCATTCAGCTTTGCATTCTTGCTAGGATTTCTTCCACAAACCCATCTTAAGTTAGATAGAG
This sequence comes from Nyctereutes procyonoides, assembly GCF_905146905.1. Lineage (NCBI taxonomy): Eukaryota > Metazoa > Chordata > Mammalia > Carnivora > Canidae > Nyctereutes > Nyctereutes procyonoides. The sequence continues at coordinate 5,244,574 of NW_026575155.1, forward strand.
TAGGGCATTCCTACAGCAAGAATCTCTACTGGGTGAGTTATAGGTTTAAAAGGCAACAATGAGGCCTCAAGGAAACTTCTAAAGAAAAGACGCTCTAGCACTACATATTTACAGGTAGCATCATTTTTGTGCTTGCATTTGACATCCAGGACAGCTCCGGGAGGGAGACAGTACCGTTCCCCAGCTGAGGTTAGGAGACCCTCAAGGCATGGGCTTTGTGGCCTTCTAAGGCTGTTGCCATACTCCACCCTCTCCACTACTCTACCTGAGGGCCAGAGAGCAGCATCAAGTTTGTAAGGAAATGGGAGAAGACGTGTCTTACATACACATTCAGCAGTTGGATTAACCTAAGTGAGCTAAGCTAAAGCACCCAGTAGCAATGAAACAGGAGCCCAATCTCTTTGAAAGAAGCAAACAAAGAATGATGTTAGATTTCAGCAATGAAGCAAGAATACTGATGGGCAAGTTGTACTAAGACAAGACTTGATTAGTGGTTCATAACCAGGCCACTGATCATTAAATACATATCTATAGGTTACCAACAACAAGGCTCGTATTCACAAATTACGAGAAGAAACAAATTTCCAAACAGAGGTTGAGAGGTAGCCATGTAACAACTTCCATTCATAAAAAGAATGGATCCCAGCATGGGTGAAATATTTTTGTAAAGGGAATAAGCTAAATTCAGTTGACAAGACAGTTTCAGCTCTGGCTTTGAAGGATATCACCTTTGCAGATAAATTGAACCCCTAGGAAGGAATCGGCAAAGAGCAGTCAACTTGGCTGAATCCCATTAACTAAAATTGGAATCTTCCTACTGCTTCCATGCACGACATTTTTTTCTTCTTTTTAGGATTTTTTTTTTTTTTTTTGTATATGTGCTGCCAAAGCGAGCACTTTAGGTTTTTTATTTATTTGACAGAGTGCAAGCACAGGGGAGGGGCAGAGGGAGAAGGAAAAGCAGACTCCCCACTGAGCAAGGAGCCACATGGGGCTCGATCCCAGGACCCTCCCAGGACCCAGGGATCATGACTCAAGTGGAAGGCAGTCGCTTAACCAACTGAGCCACCCAGGCGCCCTCCTCATGTACCATGTTAAACAAGTGTCCCTTAGCACTGGATCAACCCAGGCTTTGCATTGAACCAGCTCTTTGAGATCAAGGCATTCTAGCCAGCCAAGAAGTGGAATAAGGAATGATCTCGGAGAAACAGAAAAACAAAAGGGACACAAAAATCCAAAGGAAAAAACAAATGCAGGTTCCAGGATCTGTGTGCCTGGAGAAGATATCCTAACATTAAAAATGAACTAATAATAGCATGCAAGATGAGTTACCTCACTTCAGAAATGGCTCCATTAACATCAGAAACTATGCTTGGATGGCACATAGCTACAGTGATTTAATTATACCAGATCTCATCAGAGAGATAGAGTTTTTTTTTTTTATTTTTTTTTTATTTTATGATAGTCACAGAGAGAGAGAGAGAGGCAGAGACATAGGCGGAGGGAGAAGCAGGCTCCATGCACCGGGAGCCTGATGTGGGATTCGATCCCGGGTCTCCAGGATCGCGCCCTGGGCCAAAGGCAGGCGCCAAACCGCTGCGCCACCCAGGGATCCCAGATAGAGTTTTTCAAAGAGAGGGCAGTGGATGGGTATTTCCAAGGACAGCTGCCTTGGCACCCACGATGACATAATCCAGGAGTAGTCTGAGTATGAAAGTGAGAAAAGGCCTGCCCCTGGCCACCCTTTTTTCTTCCCTATCTAGTGGCCAGAACTCCCCATCACACCCTGGTTTCAGAGGCTGGACTCCCATCTAGAATGCGGGGCTGTGTTACTGCTGACCCTCCATCGCCTGGTTGCATGGCAACCAAGAGCTGAACTCCCTGTCATATTGATTCCGAGTCCGAGAACCAGAGGATCATTCCAAGGTCACATTATCAACATCAGAACCCCCTGAACAAAGAGGTTGCTGGTATCACTACACGAGGGTCTTTAAAACTAGGGATGTCCATTTATTTAGAGGCTGAAAAAAAAGTGGCCCAGGGAGAAAAAAAAAATCAATATTCTTTATGGGCTTTCAATCAGAGCAGTTTGACAACCCCTTTTAAATCCAAGCACAAGGTTGGAACAAGTCTGTGAATCTTTAATTGAATACTTGTCTTCAGGAGGCAAATGCATTTTTTTTTTTTTAAAGAATATACTATCGGAACAGTTCTTTGAAATTAAAGGGAACAAAACAGCACGTGTGGGCAGAGAGGGAGGGTAATAAGAATTCACCTCTTGGGGATGAAAATTGGATATAAAAGGAATTGGCAATGGCATAAAATACTCAGCTCCCCAGAACCCAAATTTCGTCTTAAATTCTACATGGAAAATCACACATACAAAGGATAAGTGCTGAAAATGTTATGTCAGCAGGAGCATGTTCTTACTGCTACCGAGTCTTAAACAGAAAATGCTTTTCCATCTTTTACTGACCTGTTACATAACTTTGAAGATCTGAGCATTTCGGTATCTTAACGGAGGCCACATAATTTTAGGATCCCAAGAAACCATTGAATTGTGTGATGTCGATACATTTGTGGTACTTTTAGAAAAGGAATGTGTTTATTTTTACCTTGCCATCTGGAACAGTGTCATCAAATATTCCCTCTAAAGATTTCTTTACAGCGTCGGATCCCTCACCGAACACCTGCACATACAAAAAGTATCATCTTAAAAAGGACCTTGGGCAGGAGGGCAAACAAAGTATGGGAGGGAGACGGAAAAAGAATATGGCTCTTAGAAAACATTCCAGAAGTTTCCAGATACTCATCTCAGATCTGTAAATAGGGAACATAATTCATGGTAGTAGACCATGAAAAACACGTTCCTCTAACTGGATCACTTCCCTTATCTTTGACAACTGAAATAAATAAATAAATAAATAAATAAATAAATAAATAAATAAATAAATAAATAAATAAATAAATGCATGAATGAATGAATGAATGAATGAATGAATAAACAAACAAGCAAATTAAGTAAGTAAGTAAGCAAGCTGGCTTTTAGATCTGGATAATTCATTTAGATGTAAAGACAACAGCTTACAAAAGCAATGAACTAGGTTTGTTCACACTGAAGTGTTTCTGCAATTCCCTCATATACACGATCAAATATTTATCAGTAATTAATTTTTCATACTCTGTTGGGTAGAACTTGAGAACATACATTTATAGTACTTTCTACAACACCACAGAAAAGGTGTTTTTTTTTTTAATTTAAAAAACAGAAGTTCGTTTCTTGAAATTAAATGAATTCTGCGAAGTAGTCAAAATCTAAACATGTAGACAGGAGAACCGCTATATAAATTGGCTTTAAACCAATCACGTACTGTCAGGATAAGACACATGATTAAGAAAAAGCCTTTCTCCAGATGCAAATGAGATCAATAGAAACATAAAATTTTTATCCATTTCAAAGTACAGAATTAACAAGTAAATTACTGTTGGTATGCTTATGGCTAAGCAGTTATTTTTTTAAAACCCTTGCTTTAAGAGAGAATAATAAGAATTGTTTATAAGATATTGCACAGTTAAAACATTCCCTTGGACTCAGTTACCTCAAGCATCCACTTCAACAGCAATAGGACTATAACATAACCTGATGCCGATAAAGCAGAACCACATGAATCAAGGCGTTGGATGGAAAGTAAGTTCAAGCCAAGTTGCCAACTGCAAAGTCCTGGCATATATTTTAGCGATGGTCTGAGTCATTTGTCATCACAGGAGGATTCACACAAAACAACACCACCACCTCCCAAAAGGAGTGGGGGGGTGGTATCTGGACTGTGAATGTCCTCGTTTCGTGGGTTTAAGCAAGATCCCCCATGTCTCTTTTGTGATTTTTTTTTTAAATGAAATAATGACTTTCCTCGAAACTGTTTGTTCTTTAGATTTACACAGAAGTAAAACCCCTGGTAGCCATCTTGATGTTCTACCTTCTCCAAGGACCATGGAATAAACCATGTGATTGCTCAATCCCAGCCCACTTATTATTTGCTCATCTGGTTTCCTGCAAATTCCATCAAGGATGTAGGTAACCCACATTTAAATAGTGAGCATGATGTCAGTTAAGAACACAGGACATCAGTTTTCAGGATTAATGTCTCCTTTAAATTCCAGTTCTTAAACTAATGGCTGGAATTGTGAGAACTAATAATGAGGGATCTTTTTTATCAAGTTGGTCAACTGGCTTCAGTAAGGGCACAGAGTGAAGAGGTCAGATTGGCGATCCTAGCCACAACTGCTAAGATGCCCAATGCCTCACTTTGCAGCCACCATGATCTATGACTCCAATATTCTCCTTCTCCTGAAAAGACCAATACCTATGTTCCTTCAGTCCCTAAAACCTGTATGAGCACTCCTGGAGCCACTTGCTTTCACAAAGCCATAGGAGGAGGATAGATAATGACAATGGAGAGAGGTTTCTATAAGCAATTCCAGCAGGATGGCAGGCTATTCTAGAAGGGGTAAAAGCAACAAGGCCACATCATATGGCGACCAGAGGTGAACCCCCTACTACTCTTGGTGGTGCCATTAACAATGTTAACCGGAACCGAGAGGAACAGAGATCCTCTTCAGGCCCCAGCGTCGGGGTAGAAGGGCGTCATGGCAGTGGTCAGGGCACTCAGATTCCTGGTTTCTCATACTGGAAGGCAGAGGAATGGCTCATTTAATGTCAATCCCAAAAAGTAAAGGGCAAAGCAACAATCTAATTTCTCTGGAGGCTGCCTTTGATCCAGTGCCAGAAGCAGCTTCAAGAACTTTGTGCTCAGGTGCCCACTTGGCTTCATCAACAAGCCCCACTTTTTCGCTGAAGACTCAGGATGAATTGTGCACTTTCAGTAGGTCTATAATTAACCAGAGTTTGGAAAGCATGCAGGTGGGAGTCTGGAGCATGGTGTTAGACTAATAGCAGAGCTCAAAGTTAGGAGTTTACCTGATCTATTAAAAGCATCTAGTACAACCAACTTCTTTGTGTCAACTCGCTGATTTGAAATAACACCCAGTATCAATAAAGGAACACACACATGCTCACACATCCCTACAGTGAGCTGGCCAGGGAAGCGATCTGTGCTTGCTCTTTCATCCTCCCTGGAACCTACCTGATTGATGCTGGGGCGTCCCTGCTTCTTTTTGGAGGTAGTGTCCAGACCCCAAAGAGAAGAAAACCTGCTCCTTCGCTTGCTTGCAGATCTGGACATGGCCTGAGTACGACGTCTCACTCCAGTTTCACCAGTACGCGCAGCCACCTAAGGACAGCAAGTCACAACAGCAATGAAAGATATGCATCAGGACCACTCACCTGTTCCTCAGAGTCCCCACTAAGTCATGCCTCCAGGGAGCATCTCTCTACGTGCTAGATGGGATGCTGCCCCATTCATGAACTCATTAATAAAGCCAATTAGATCTTCAAATTAACAGAAATTTTTAAAAAAGCCAACACTCAGCCCACTGCCAAAGCATTTAATCTATGGCTCATATACATGGGTACTCTGAGGGCCCTTTGTGGATTTAAAATATAATCGAAAGGCTGGCAAACTCATTCTAGAAAAATGATGCCTGAGCGTTGGCCAAAAACAGTGAAAACAATACATGTTGGTTCCTGTGATTCCCCGTGAAAAATCTAAATTTATCAATTCTTCCACTAATTTCCTCAGGATTACACAATTTCCTTCTTAGGGAAGTGACAGTGGTCTTCCAATATCATTCTCCCTCTACCTCAGTCAGAGCAACACCCCATGTAGCTGGGCACATGGCTTCCCAAAGTTGACTTATTTTCCTTTGTGGCAGGACATGGGCTTGTGGCTAAGTTCTGGTCAAAGGGAGATAAGCAGAAGGGCTATCTGCAATCTCTAGGCATCATCCTCAAGAGGGGGAGGATTTCCACTATCCTTCACTTCCCTCCTTCTCGACCAAGGAGAAGCTAACTCGTCTAGGACATTCAGATAGAACTCTTTCCAAGGATGGCAGGACAATTAGATGGAAGGGAGCTGGGTCTGTGAAAATGGTGAAGCCACCTTAGTAATCTTAGATGTCCTGTTTAGGTAAAGGTGGTGGTGGTGGGGGGGGTTCTGTTTTGTGAAAAGAAAGAAAAGAAAGAAAGAAAAGAAAAGAAAAGAAAAGAAAAGAAAAGAAAAGAAAAGAAAAGAAAAGAAAGAAAAGAAGGAAGGAGAAACGAACAGAAAGGAAAGGAAGAAAGAAAAAGAAAAGCTAAACTCTGTTGAGGTTTTCACAAGATGCCAAAAACTCAAATATTTCTGAGCGCATCACCCCACATTTAAACCTGCCTCTGGGGTAACGGCTCAAGTCAAGGCTGCATTTCAGTGAGTCCTTCCCAGGCAACATTCATGCTTGAAGTGTTATCCTATAGGTTATAAGTAAAGTCCCAGGAACTTAAGGGAACTTTTGCCAGGAGGTCTCACTAGGCCACCCACAGGTTCTCCTTCCAAATAAGGGAGTGCCAGGAGGTATAGCAAGTCAGACTTGAAATGAAACCTCTCCACCCATTCTTTGTTGCTAGAGATGAGTTTTGGAACCTACTTGTCATAGATTCCCACTCGGGCCACTCCCAGTGTGATGGCTGCCAATTGGCAGCAGTTAAGGTGGTGAAAACACCTTTGGGTAACATCGGCAGGGGGGTCCCCCTGCCATCAGCATGGTGGTTAGAAGGCACACCTCTCTGGGGTTTGCAACACTGACAGGGTAAGTACCCCTGAAGCTCTATGAGTAGACTAAAAACAGGAATCCAAACAGCTTCCCCTACCAGGGGGAAGGTTTTGTTCCCAAATGAAAACAGGAAGATGAGGAAGAAGTCTTCTATTTTCCCAGCTTGGTGGCAAATAAGAAAACCCAGATCCGGGCATATAGAAATGCCTTATCCAAGACCTCATTCCAGAAAGAGCTCTAATCTAGTATTATGCTCAAGGCATTGAGGGCAACAAAAATCAGAAACCAAAAGGCCTCTCTCTGCCTATGTCTCTACCTCTCTCTCTCTCTCTCTCTGTGTCTCTCATGAATAAATAAAATCTTTAAAGAAAAAAAAAAAAAAACCGGACACCTGGGTGGTCAGCAGTTGAGCGCCTGCCTTTGCCCCAGGGCTTGATCTTAGAGACCCAGGATCAAGTCCCACATCAGGCCCCCTGGATGGAGCCCACTTCTCTCTCTGCCTGTGTCTCTGCCTCTCTCTTTCCATGTGTCATGAATAAATAAATAAAATCTTAAAAAAAAAAAAAAAAGAATAGGTGCTGACGAGCGTATACGCCCACGTGACTATTTCCATACTGGTTAAGCTTATCACCACAAAATGAGGCTAAGAACCACTAAATAAATGGTGTTAAAGTTAAAAATCTAGAGGGAAAAAGAATGCCCATTTGGTCTCATATTTATAGATTTACTTATAAATAGGTAAAACCACCTGTAGATACATATACACATACACACAAGCAGCCAAATGTAAATATATGGTGATTGTACCCTACCCTGTTTATATATACATATACATATAAATATATATGTGTGTGTGTGTGTGTGTACTAATACTTTGTTTACTTCTTTTGTAGTACACATCAATACCCAGACTTACCATGTCTATTTAATTGCTTTTTATTATGCATCTCCTCGCACAAGAATATAATCTCCAACAGGAAAAGAACTCTGGGTTGTTTGCTGCTCTAACCCTGATCACAAGGAGAACTGGACGGATGCCAGGCCTCACATTTATTTGGTGACTGAATGAATAAAATAAATCAAACAACATCAGAGAGCAAAAGCAGCGATCCTACATAATGTGGTTACGACAGTAACTCTTGATTGTCCCAGAAGAGAAACTTCTACAACCATAAATATTCTCAGTTACCTGCTGACCAGTTGGTTTAGTCTGTTTAACAAATGGGCACTTCACTGAGGGTTCTCACAGTAACTATTCGAAACTGTCGGGGGCCTTGTAAATGGCTAAAGGAAGTGCGACCCCCAACACAAGAATAACTCAAAATGAGCAAAGGGATTTAGGGAAGAAGAAAAAAAAAAAAGCTGGCAAAGGAACTAGGAGACAAGAGCTCAAGAGTTTCTCAATGATCTTTGCCCAGACAATGCCTCCCTTTGTGGCCGGAACCTGATTACTCTATCATTCTGCTCATCTGTGCAAACAACAACGATGATAACCTTCTTTCAAAGAGTACAGCGGGAACCCTTCAGTTAATTACTGCAAATCACTGAGCATTATGGGAAGCCCTCCCAGTGAATGGGACTTAAATTGTAGCCCAAATCTCCCCGCCCCCAGCCCGCCTGCCCTCACACCTCCTCCTCCCATGCCCCCAACTTAAAAGAAGAAGAAGAAAAAAAAAGTCTGGACAAAGGCTAAATTGAAGCCTGTTTCAATTGCAAGGGAAAAAAAAAAAATCCCTGGGGTCAAATGACAAGGAGAGGAGGAAAAAATAAGTATGCAATAAATCAGACTGGAAAATTCCCTGCCTGGGATCTCCTGCACAGACTGGAGCAACCAACAGGAGCAGATACCTACCCAGCTTGCCTAATTTTGTTCTGTCTGAAGTGACACCCCTCATGGAAAAGAGAAGTTTGCAAGGACACAGAGACATGTGGACACCCAAAGTCACACTGCAGAGGCAGCAGGGTGTGGAGGAGAGGGGGCCACCAAAGGAAAAGAGAGCTACACTTAAGGAATTAAATATTCTTTAAAATCACTGACCAAAAAGCCTAAGTTACTAACCCTCCCATGGCCATCTTCAGCGGGCCAGATTTTAACTGCTTGTCCATCAAAAAAAACCAAAACCAGATCCCTGGGTGGCGCAGCGGTTTAGCACCTGCCTTTGGCCCAGGGCGCGATCCTGGAGACCCGGGATCAAATCCCACGTCAGGCTCCCGGTGCATGGAGCCTGCTTCTCCCTCTGCCTGTGTCTCTGCCTCTCTCTCTCTCTGTGGACTATCATAAATAAATAAAAAAATTAAAAAAAAAAAAAGAACAGTGCCTCCTGACCAATTGGGATTTAAAAAAAAAAACAAAAACAAAACAAAAACAAAAAAGATACAGAAATCAAGGTGGAGGAAATTAGGCAGTCTGAAGATAAATTATGGGAGGGTAACAATACAGTGACTAACTTGTTCCAGAGAAGTTAGCTCCAATGGCTTTAAAGAAAACAAGGCAAAGAAGTTCTAGGTAGACAGCAAAATTATTTCCTCCAAAAATCTATCGAGCCCAGTAAAAAGAAAAAGGAATTTGGATGCTTGGATTTAAAATTAATAGTGAATCTGCATCACTGGCATCAGTAGCACCCTTCACACAAATGCCACCTCGATCCATGACATTCTTGCAATGCAAGAATTATTATCCCAATAATTTTTTTTTTTTTCAGAAGAGGGCAAACTGGGATTTGGTCAACTGGTGTCTGGGTCTCAGAGAAACAGTCCTAGACTCTCCAACTGAGAACCATTTTCAAGCCTTATTCATTACAGTGCATTGACCCATCACTAAAAAAAAGGGGGGGGGTACTTAATAGCTATATGGAGAGGTGGTAGCCAGGGAGACCAAGAAAGATCAAGAGCTGAGCTGTAATTAGCAGAACAAATCAGGATGCCAGTTTTAATAACTCCAGAAATTGGTTTAAGACTTCTTTAAAAATGTAAATCTACCCCTAATTATCTGAATGATGACGCTAATCTATTTATAAAGAATACAAACGCCTTTGACTGAATTACAGCTCTGAATTCAATTGAAGGGTACAGCTGACATGGCAAGCCAAGAGCAGCACAGCTAAGGTTTTCCAAAGCAGTTTCTGGAACCTGAGCCTTCACATTTAATTCCGCAGCAAATGTGCTAAGGTGCAGTACATTTTAAGTGGGTGTTGACTTGGATGGGCTGAAACCATGTTACTCGCACAGCAATTTTTGAGAAGAAAGGAGCCAAAAGTACATAAAGCTGTTCGCAATTTAGCAAGTACATAAAATTACAGATTGCAAACACACAACACGACGATACAATCTGCCGCTCCGGAGGTCAGATGAAAATTCTCTTTCCCAAGCAAATGTGTATGCTGGGCTAGAAACTCATGGAAGATCTTTACCTTCCTCGAATTCATCAGAGATTCAGGACTATACATAACTGATTTCTAGAATTATAATGTTTAAAAATAAAGTGAAAAGGAAGATCTCCAAAGAGATCTATGTTCAATATATGGTGTACACGTTTTGGCATGTGTGCACATGAGAGAAAGAGAGAGACAATGCATTTATGTATGAGAGAGCTCTCCACTAACATCTCTCCGAGGTTAATATAAAAAAAGCTGCATTTGGATTAAAACCAGGACAGTGCCGAAAGATGACATGAGTTATCAACAAACACTACATGCAGAGATCTCTTAAGATGATACCTTTTGTATATTCTTTGCACAATAATTTAGGGCCCATCGGGAGAAGCTTAAGTCATAAATTTCAGGACAGATTCAAATGAAGATCTGTACCCACTTCAGAGGGAGGACATGTCAGAAACCCACACATAGCAGAAAACTAGAAAAACACTTTACAGACTCCTGTTGAGTCCTGCTCAGGATTAATAGTCATGATAAATACTTCTTAAACACACCTCAGCTTCTACTCACCAGGGCATGAAAGGATGACACAGAAAAGATCCCAAGACGGCCCATTGCCACTTTTGTTGGTCGGCTTGCAAAAGCAAGTAGCCTTTTGGGGTTTGGCAGTTCCCCACCTTGGAGGCTGGCTAAGTAACAGCGGTAACGAAATAGGTCCATTTGGAACTGTTCAAGGTTCTGCTCCCAAACAAAAATCTACAGTGGTGAAAAGGTGAGTAAAAGGGAAAACAAATGTTAACAACTTCATCCCACACAAACATTACAAATCTGTTCTCAAGATATTGATTAGAATCCTAAGGGATAACAATAGGTACCCTAAGTTTCTTAGGCACAGAAGCTTGTCTGTTTTCGTAGCTTATGCGTTACTTCGCAAAGATCTAGTCATAAATTCAGTCTGGCAAACAGAAAGTATATGTTAGTTGCTTTGGGTCCTCCTGATATAGATGTCATGTTCGTGGGCATTTCAGTCCATCAGCTCCAAGTTCTGGGGCAGAAACCCAAGGAAGTAAAATATGTAGGATTTCTACTACTGGAGGACTCTAGGACTTACCAGGAGAGGACTTTCCAGAGAAAGACAAAGACAAAAAGAAAAGTGAGGCGAATTAAAGATCACAGGCAAAGAGACCAGGAGCTTTTGGGAAGAGGTGGGAGGCAGACAGTACAGAGTGGGAAAAAGAAAACACCAGAAGGTGAAGACTGAGGCTCTGGAATAGAATTCCAACCACAGATTATATCCAAGATATGTCCTTGTTTTTCAAAGCTGCAAAGTAATACCTACTTCCTAAGACTGAAGTGATACTTAAATGAGATCATGCAAGAAGTAAGATGTGGTACAGGGCCTGGTATTCTGTGAAGGCTCAGCGATGTTAATGATGATATGGACAGCGACTGTCAGCTCACACCTACCTTTTGCTTTCACTTAAAATGTAGTGTTGGTGTATGCATGTTTCTAGCACTATTCGCAATGGCCAAAAAGTGGAAATGGCCCAAATGTTCATCAATGGACAAATGGATCATCATACCATGGTGTGTTCATTCAATGGAATAATGGCCATAAAGGGGAGTGAAGTACCGATACACACCACAATGTGGATCAATCCCAAAACATGACGCAAAGGGAAAGAATTCAGACACAAAAGGTCATACATTACGTAATTGCACTTACATAAAACATCCAAAATTGGTGAATCCATCGAGGCCGAATGCCAGGATTGGAAGGGAGCAATTTAACAGGTACGGGGTCTCCCTTTGGGGTGGAGGATGATGTTTGGGAACTGGACAGGGAACTCGTTGCTCAATATTATGAGTTCACGCAATGCTGCTGAACTGCAGGCTTTGCAATGGTTCATTTTATGCTACGTGAATTTCGTCTCCGTGACAATAAACACAGTGTCAGGGAACAGAAGGCAAGAACCATGGGAAACCACATGCTGGCCCAAGCCATCAACTGTTGAATGATTTAAATTCACTTACTCGCATAATTATATCCTAAACGTTAAGACAACGTTTCAAAGCATGACTAGATAGCTATGGGTGACTTTTTTTTTTTTTTTTTTTTTTTTTTATGATAGTCACAGAGAGAGAGAGAGAGGCAGAGACACAGGCAGAGGGAGAAGCAGGCTCCATGCACCAGGAGCCCGACGTGGGATTCGATCCGGGGTCTCCAGGATCACGCCCTGGGCCAAAGGCAGGCATCAAACCGCTGCGCCACCCAGGGATCCCGCTATGGGTGACTTTGAAACAAGAGAATTGAAGGCAAACATGTCCTCGGTCACCTCACGAAATCTTTCCTTATACTTAGGCTCACTGACTGCAACCACATACGCATTTTTAAGAAGAGACTCTACCTTTTCTAAATTTACTGAGGTCAAGAATGCATCCCTGCCACAGCCAAGCTCCGTGTCAACGAGAGAAGGTGCGGAAGGCAAATTGCAGACTTGGCAATTTCACGGATGCCCTAGAATATGCCACCGGTGGGAGTGGGGAGGCTCTTCTATTAGATTTCTGTCTCTCATTCAATGTAATATTTGTGCCCTTCTGCTCCTAACAATCGGCTGTGAACGATGGGAGAGGAAAACTGACAGTCACAATAAAGAATTCAGCAGCCTGGATGACAGGCTGACAACGACAAAACCACATAACCGACGATGCTCTGTGATTCCAAGGAGCGGAGGAACTCAGCACCTAACGATCCCGCCCAGGTCTAAGCGCAGAAGAACGATTACCTGATCTAATATAGTTTTCTTCTTCTTTGAATCGGTGACTGATGACAGCTGCATTTCACCCATTTTCTTCATCTTTTCGTCCATATCAATCTTCTGTTCCAATTTTTTGATTTCGGACTTCAGGAGCCGGAGCGTGTCTTCCTTGTGGTGGTGTCTCGCGACGGCAGCTGCGCAAGCAGAATGGATGGCGGTGATCCAGTTCTCCAGCTCCGTCTGGCTGGTGGTCTGTAAGGGGGGGCAGGGGGGTGCGAGAAGAAACAGCCGACTCTTAAGTGATCAGCAGTGAACCAGTGCATCTCCAGAGAAGCAGTAGCCGGGAGTCAAGGTGACAGGTGTGTATAGCCTGTGGGTCAGGCTAACAACCTTCCTGACCTCCTCGTGCAGAGAAATTTTTTCTTTAAAGATTTTATGCATTTATTCAGGAGATAGAGAGAGAGGCAGAAACACAGGCAGAGGGAGAAGCAGGCTCCCCGCAGGGAGCACGATGCAGGACTGGATCCCAGGACCCCGGGATTGGGACATGAGCCCAAAGGCAGACGCTCAACCATGAGCCACCCAGGTGCCCCTTGCAGAGAAATTTACATGTTGGTCTTAGGTCAGACACCACATCCACCAACCCCCGGCCTCCAAGAGCTGTCTGGAATGAAGTCTCCGTGTCTGCTCCCTCAGGGTATGAACTGAGCTCAACTTGTGACGGAATGGATGTTTGTGTCTCCCCCAAATTCAAATGTCGCAATCCTAACCCCCGGTGTGATGGTCTTAGTGGATGAGGCCTTTGGGAAGGTGATGAGGTCGTGAGGGCGGCGCCTTCACGCTGGAGACTACTGCTCCTAGAAGAAGAGGCCAGAGACCTAACTAGTCCCCTTCTGCCAAGTGAGGACACAGCGAGAAGCCACAGTTTATGAATCCGGGGGCAGGCCTGCCCAGAACTCAACCATGCTGCCACTCTGAACGTTAGGCTGGAGACTTCCAGCCTCCAGAATGTGAGAAATAAAGGTCTATCCTTTATGAGCCACCCATCTATTTATTTATTTATGCATTTATATTAATAGCAGTCCAGATGAAGACACTTGTATATGTGATAATCCTATACAGAGAGCTTAGTTTCTAGTTATGAGGGTTGCTCTGAAACAAAGGTCCGTTTTCAGAGAAGGTTGGTCAGTTCCAAGGTGAGAATGAGGCCAAGAGACATTACCAGCCAAGGAAGATGTAACAGCCCCGCCCCCGGTGAACTGCTGCGACCCAAATCCAGAGGATCTATGCCAGAGTCAAGCAGCAATGACACAATTCTGGTTGTGGAAGAAACTCAAGGCAGCCAAGCTCAGTATTATGTTCAGGGACACATGGGAGTATCGAGGAAGTGCGGTCACCCAGCAGTGGGGAATGGCCAGGCCATTTTAAAGACAATGGCCACCCCTAGCAACAGAAAAGCAACCTCAAGGTGACTCAAGGTGCTCCGAAAGGCTAAAGTCAGAGAGTGTGTTTGGGGGAGGCAGCTCATTTGCAGTAACACACCATTACTAATACTTTAGGAACTCTAGTCAATGAGTATTTATAAGTGAGGACAAGCTAGAATTTTCCGGGTATTCCCTTAAGCCCAGAGAGGTTTGATAAACACTCAGAAATTAGCTCACTGAAGAAAAAAAGGTCTATTCAGCCACTGTAGTACTGAAGTTAACAGCCAACATCATTTTCATGCACAAAACACTGATTTTTTTTTTTTTCTCTCTCGGATGCATCTTCTTAGTTTCCAAACTCATTTGAGTGATGGTCTGTGAATAATATTCCAATAACTGGTCCCAATCCGCCTGGTCCTCTGCACCCTGGCAACCAAGACCACCCCAGGTGTCCACATGATTTCTGCAGTTTGGAATCTCACAAAGGAAACTGCCACATGGTGTCAGCCAACAGAGCCCGGACACATTGGGCAAACCTAAACAATCTGGCAGTTGTTACCTTTACAGCAAACTATGTGCCTGCGTCTTTATAAAGGCCTCATTAAGCTAGACATTCTCACAGAGAAGCAGCAAATGAGATCATTTTGTGAAAACTGAAGGGGAGAAGAGGAGACAGTGACACTGGAAATCCAAGGTAAATACTTGTAGGGATGCCCAGGTCTGTATAGGAGGCTCACCTTTAACGCTTAACTCCGCTTCAAATTGTTAATATGTGTCTCCTCTTAGACAGTCACGATCTTACTTATATCTTTAAATATCACGTTCAAGTAATTGGAAGAAAATACAGTCTTGGGTCCTCCCACACGTGATAAATGCATCAGGCTTGCTCCTGCCTAGTACAGGGTACAGCGTGGTTTTGTTGCTTTTTTTGTGTGTGTGTGTGTGTTTTTTTTTTAAGATTTTATTTATTTATTTGAGAGAGAAAGACAATGAGAGAGAAAGAGAGATCATGAGCAGGAGGGGAGGGCAAAGGGAGAAGCAGACTCCTGGATGAGTTGGGAGCCCAATGCAGGACTTGATCCCAGGACCCCAAGATCAGGACCTGAGCCGAAGGCAGAATATTAACTGACTGAGCTACCCAAGCACCCCTGGGGTACAGTGTTTGACCTTGGAGTCTCTTGGTGCTTCAGTATCAGTGGGTATTTTACTAAGTGGAGTTATTTTTCCTCTATCTATCTATCTATCTATCTATCTATCTATCATCTATCTATCTATCTATCTATCTATCTATCTATCTATCGAGGGAGAGAGGGAGAGAGGGAGGGAGTGAGCGAGGGAGGGATGAATTAATTCAGACGGAAAAGCAATCTAGCAAGGATTCTTTTCTAAAAGAAAAGATTCCAGGGGACACCTGGGTGGCTCACTTGGTTGAACTTCTGCCCTTGGCTCAGGGGATGATCCCAGAACCTCAGGATTGAGTTGGGCATCAGGCTCCCTGCTCAGCAGGGAGTCTGTTCCCTTCTCCCTCTTCCTCTGCCCCTCCCCCTGCTCTCTCTCTCTCTCTCTCTCTCTCAAATAAATAAATAGAATCTTTAAAAAATAAAAACTTCCAGGAAGAAAATACCAAGTAATGGTGAAGATATGAAGCAATCAGAATTCCCATGCACTGCCGGCTACTGGCTGGAGAATAAAGTGGTATCTGTGCTTTGGAACACTGCTTGACACTACCTTAAAAAAAGCTGAATACATGCACGCCCTGTGACCCCCCCAAAATGCACTCCTGGGTATATCCTCAACAAAAATGCAGTCATATGCTCACCAAAACAAATATACCAGAATGTTTACAGCAGCACAATTTGCAACGGGCAAAACTGGAAACCATCTAAACACCTGTCAACAACAGAATGGATAAATAACGTGTGGTATCGTCACACAATGAAATACCACACAGCAAGGAGAATGGATGCTGCAACGTGAATCAATCACACATGTAACAGTGAGGACAAGCAGCCAGACCTACAAGAATATAGACTAAGATCCTACTTGCATACAGTACAAACCCAGGCAACACAAATAAACACTGTGAGAAGTCAGAAGAGGAGCTCTTTGGTGGGAGTGGAGGAGAGGGGAGCAGCTGGAAGGAACCACGAGCAGGGTCCCTGGGGTGCTGGCTACGTTCAGCTCCTTGGTCTGGGTGCTGGTTACATGCACGTATGATGTGGGCGTACAAGCTTTTTGAAACACCATCAAAATGTATACTTTCCTGTGTAGATGTTATACTTTAAAAAACAAACCTTCTAAGATACAGCACCCCAAACTTCCGTGTCATTTTTCTGTGACTATCCTAAAAATAATATACTTCAGACTCTGTTTTTTCCTTAAAAGTTGTCCCTAGAAGATTGCGATGGACATTCCAAACAGCAAAACCCTTTCACGGGGCCATGTCTCTGAAGTGTGCAGTGGCAGGCGGCATCTGAGAAATAGCTGCTTCCCAGGGCTGAAACATGCTTTTCCTTTGTATGTGCAGCTCAGTGGAAATAGGAGCTTTTAGACTTTAGGGGAGCTGGTGTTTCCACCTATTTCATAAGGACACTGTTGGGAGCGTCTCAGATGAAATCCATGCAGAGGTGGCACATGCCACTGAGGAGGGGAGGGTAGGTATGTCTCCTGTGAAGACACCTGGCAGGTCGATACCTGGTGTGAAGTCAGCATCCATTCCCCCCCTGGCTGCTCCTGGCCCACCCCCGCCTCAGTCAGAACCCCCTGCTCCCAGGTCTCTCCTACCCCAAGGCATGGGGTAAGGAAAGGAAATCCCTACACGCCTGATATCAGATCTGAGGAATTAATGGTAAGATCTTAAACTCCCTGATACGGGCTCTGCTAATTCAAGTTAGGAATTTAAAATTTTAAATAAAAATGTTCATCTAGAAGGGGCCCATGTGCATTGTATGAATGGAGAGACCAAAGCCCAGAAAAAGGCAGGGATAACACAGCACTTTAGTATAAAACTGGATCATTACCAATCCTGTGCTTAAAATCATTTTGTTAAATATGCCATGCTGCTCCTGAACCCCTAGTCCTCATCAATTACCCCAAGGCCTGGGCCCCTATGGTGTCATTCCTGTTGTACATGGACTCTTTTGTGCTCTCCCCAGGGACACAGGAGGATGGAACTTTCCTGCTCCCGTTAAAGTTAGTGTGGCCATGTCACTTCGCTTTGGCCAATGAATTTGGAGAGAAGTGACATGCGTCATTATAAAACAAAAGCCTAATTCATGCCCATTCCTGTCCCTTTGCTTACAGTCGTGGAAAATGTGTCAAGATGAACCTTCTGTCAGTCTGGGTCCCCGAGTGTCTGGGACAAACACAGCTTCACAGCCAATGCCCATCAGACATGTGGCAGGAATGAAAAGGTATCTTAAGCCATGGAGATATGAGGGCTGCTCCTTCCTACAGGGTAATCTCACCACCCTGTAAGAATCCCATTTCAATGTTTTTAAAAGCGTCAATATAACACACTTTTAATATCCAAGAAGAGCCATAATCTGACAGGTTCTACACAACGACAGCCTTTTCCTCTCTTTACTTATTGAAAGCAGGATCCCTTCTTCCTTCCACCTTTGAGGGTCTCTGCCAAACTCAGAGAATACCCTCCATTCTGATGCCAGAGAATTTATGTTTACATCCCAGTTAAGAAATGGAAAGAAAGCACCTGGCTGGCTCAGTTGGTGGAGCATGCAATTTTTGATCCTGGGGTTGTAAGTTTGAGCCTCATGTGGGGGCAAGATAACAACAACAACAACAAAAAAAGTAGAAAGACTGATACTAGTCCATGAAGTTAAACATTCTTTGGAAGATGTACATTTAATTTTGGCAGAGCAGCTATCCTGAAATTTATTTATTTAAAGAAAGAAAGATGGGGGTTGCCAGAGGTTAGGGGAAGACAGCAATGAGAGTTAGTGTTCAGAGTTTCAGGTTTGCAAGATGAAGAGTCCTGGAGATGGACTGTGGTGATGCCACTGAACCGGGCACTTACAAATAGTTAAAATGGTATGTCATGTGTACTTTACTACAATTAAAATTTTAAAAAATAAATAAAAGCACCAAGCCCCACAACCTAGAGAGAGATAGAAAAGTCTGATTACAGGCTTGATGAAAAATTTATCCATCAGTCATTTTAACCATTAAGCATGCCTCAAGCTTCTAAGCTTTGCTGGAGCCTGTTGGTGGCTAAAGGCAGTTCCATTAGAGGGAACTTTTGCTCCTGCTGTCCTGTCTCAACAACACAGCGGTCTCTGCCTTTCTCTATCATTAGGCCAAATCTATTTCTAAGAAGCACAATTCACTAAATGAGCTTTTTGAAAGGACTTGTCCATTCCTGGTGGCATACCCAGAGCTATGTGTTGATGAGAGGGTGGGCCAAGTCTACCCTGACTGCTGTCAACAGTGAGTTAAGTAGAAAAACTCTTAATAGTTCATGGCAGTTTACAGGCTTAACAATTCAGAGCTGGTCACAGCAGACCACTAACTTGATAGAATGTCTCCCAGCGTGGACTCTCCAGGATTTAAATTCTGACATGCTAGAAAAAGCTTTTCAGAGCCACTACCTTTGCATTACCGTCTTGAACCAGGCAAGTTTAATTAGGGACATACGGTCTACTAAAGGGCTCTCTGTCAGAATCCAGTGGTCAAAAGGACAGGAAGGAGAGGACGACTCCCTCCACCCAAATGGTCATGACTTCCACACTAATCTGCTTCCATTAAACAAACAGCAGCAGACAGGTATCAAGACTGAATTTTGTGGTTCTTCCTTTTGCCTTCTGGAGATGCTATAAATACTGTATAAAGTTCAGTGAAGGGAATAAGCAAAGTTCTTGCCAACAGAGGAATATAATCAGCAAAAAATGCATTTTGCATAAGAGCCCCTTTGAGTGCAGAGTTAAGATGAAGCTCGGGGCTTCATTATGTATTTAAATAGATCTAGCTTCAATTATCCAACTGAATGGAGGATACTCAGTGATTTCAGATAATCAATGGTTTACGTGAGTGGCAGGAAAAGGGAAATTCATTTTAAACGAGAGAAATACTAGGGAATATATGCCAGATCTAGGAAACTAAAATTTCAGATAATTTGAGTTTATAGAAGCACAAGAATAATTATAAAGTAGATTGAACTTTTTTCCATTTAAAAAGAACAATAAAAAAAGGGAAAAAAGTTTTATGTTTTTAAGAGATTAGTTGGAAATGAAGTTCCTGTGTGAATTCTGAAAGTCTTTTTTTCCCTTGTTTTTTAAAATTTATTTATACAAGGCTTAAGTAAGCTGTCATTTAAAAAAATTTTTAAGTAATAAAAATCTCTACACCAAATGTGGGACTCAAACTCACAACCCCAGGATCAAGAGTCACATGCTAACAACTGAGCCAGCCAGCTGTCCCAGTAAGCTATCATTTTTAATAACCGTAAAGAAAACTTACTATGGGTCTCTTCTCATTTGCTGGAAAAAGTCATACAACTGGGCACCGCTCCCTCCAACACCTCCCTACCTCCCTCACACACCCAAGGTAAATTCTTTGAAGAAGAGAGGCTCCGGATTCTAGGAAGACAGGAACAAAAAGAGGAATCATTTGCTGCAAACAGAGGAATAAATGGAAGCCTGCCCAGTAAATGGCAATGGCAGGATTCATCTCTGGCAAAGCTGAGCAGCCCCACAGAAAAGACCAACAAATATTGTCAAATGGACACCCTCAACAAAAAGGTCTTACCATCTGTTCATGCTGTAAAAACCCCAGTAGATGGCATGAACAATATCCAAGCACTTTTTTGGTATCTCACATTTAAATATGATCAGATAATCAAGGGAATCAAGGGCCACCACACATTTGATGAAAGCCTCTAGCACGAAAGTCAGAGACCAGAGCACACAGAAGAAAATGCATCGTGAAGAAAGAGAATGCCTGAAGCACAAAAGTTTCCGGAAAACCCAGTAACATCCTCAGAGACAGAGGCACAAAAGGATCTAAAGCTATAAACAATAAACAAATGCACAGGTTACAATGAAAAAGGTACAATGAGAGAGAAAAGAGGGAAGAAGGAAAAGGGATAGAAGGAGAGAGGGAGGAAAAGAAGGAGAGAGAGAGAAATAGAAAGGGAGGGAGGAAGGGACAGGGAGAAAAGAGAGGGAATGAAAGGTAGAAAGAGGAGGAGGGAGGGAGAGAAAGGAAAAGCTTTTAGGAATTAAAAAATAGCTAAAATTAAAATCTCAACAGAAGGCAAATCACTTTGAGAAATCAGAACCCTGGTTATAGAAAATTATTCTACAGCTTCAAAAGAGAAAATAAAGCACACACAAGATAATCAGAAATGAGAATGGTATCAGAACATAAGTGAACAAAGGGGAAATAATTTGAAACCAAAATTCCAAATTACTCAAAGATTATTCAAGTAAAAGGTAGAATGAAGACATTTTCAAATATGAACCACTTTATAGGAAGTTATTACATGTTTGTCTGTTTGCTTGTTTGTTTTCATGAATATGAAAGAGAAAAAAGAAAGACTTGCAATCCAAGAATCTAACTAGGGTAATGAAGGGAAAGCCTGTTAAAGTGAAGTAACTGTTACGCCTGAGGCCTGGAGAGCAGATTGGAGCAGAAAGATAAAGGGCCAGGCTAAGGCAGTCTCAGAGAACAAAATAGTACTAAATGACGAGGTGATAAATTGAAGACTTAGAAAATACTGCTACTAAGTAAGCATAAAAATAAGTAAATGGAGCAGAAAAAAGAGGCAGGCATTAACTGCAGAAAAAAAACAAAAAGTTGTTCAAGAAGGAAATAAAATGATATGCTATTTAGCACAGCAGTTAATATTATTTATATGGTCATAGCAGTATAGAACATCCTAACAGTGTAATAGAGACTATTGATTTAAACTTAAATGTTCATATAACTATATAGGAATATAAGAAAAGGAGAATTCATATATAATACAACTAAATAAATATCTACCATCACAGAAAAGTCAGTAGTTAATATCTAAACTCAATTGAGAAATACTGTATGTTAATGAAAAGTGAGGGTAAATACAAGAAAAAAAAAAAACCCAACCAAACAAAAAAACTTGCTAAAACAGGTGAGCACAGTTGTTCTGGGGGACCAAGGATGGAGGAAGAGGCACAGGAAGAATGAGAAGAGAACTTCACTTAAAGTCTTTTAAGGTTAATTGAATTCTTTAAAACTATGTGCTCACACTGACTTTGTACAAATTTTAAAAAATGTAAAATGGAAATTGAATACTGTTAGTAACATATTATTTGTAAATTCATCAAAATATACAGGTTATATGCTAAAATCTAGATTAGCCACTATTATATCTCTGCACTATACTTTTAACATATGTACGGAGATCTCTTAATACACTAATGATAGGTCATGTGTTGTAAATGATTACTAGCCCTGTGTATTCATTTTGTAGTTCAATATCTGTATGTTCCATCCACATTCTCCTAAGAGCTAAGCAAATGGGGCCCCATATTTGAAAAGACCCCTCCCTTCTGGTTCCAGAAAAAGGACAGGGTCCAGAAAGAACACTCCCTTTCCCTCCAGTACACTTCCTCTCCTTCACGGAGTTCTCTGACCCTATATCCCATATGTGGTATCAATAAGATATGCTGAGTTGCTCCTGGACATGAGCCTATGCCTAGAGGTGGTTCCCACTAGCCTAGCCAGTATTTCTTTCACTAGATTGCATGAGGTGAGCCACCAGAATGGTGTTGATAAAGTCGATCTAAGGTGAGTCAAATTTTTTACACAGATAAAAAAATTTTGCCTGGGGCTTCCTACATCTTAGGAGTTCACCCTTCTTGACAACTAATCCATGCCAAAACCAAAGATAAGTATTTCCAAAGTGGCTGGCTAGAGGCAGGAAGATGATCCTTGATGGTGGGAAAACAGGACTTCGCCACAGACTAAGGCAACATTTAAACCAACAGAGAGAACAAAGATCAAACATCCAGTTTGTCTTAATTGCAGAAGAGTGTGAAGTTAAGAGGGAAGATTAAATTAGGATCCAAGAAGATTTTGACAAGTTCATTAGAAGGACAGAAACCACAAACATAAAATTTCAAAGAAGTAAATTTCACTTCTGCATTTTGTGTTCTTCAAACTTCTATTAAAGTAAGATGGAAGAGATCTTGTAAGAGTTAATGCTGTGGGTCTGATAAACCACAAGCTTAGTATGAGTCAATAGTTTGGTGTGGTTCCTAATAAATTAAGGAATTGACACTAGCATTGTGAAAAAAAATTAGAAGAGCAGGAACCACACTGCAGGCAGGCTGCACAGGACTAACTTCATGGGGGACAGGGTGCTGGGTTCCAGAACTATTTACCAGGAGGAACATCAAGGAGAAGAACTGAATTGTAGGGAGAATGGCTCAGAAACCTTAAATAGGGAAGCCTAAACAGGATACATGGCAGGAAGCTGATCAGAGCTGTTTTCAAGCATTTAAAAGGTTTTAAGAAAGAAGACTTGCTTTAGACTCAGAAAACATATGGGAACAAAGGGATATGACCAAAGTCACCAGAAAGAATGTAATACAACAAAAAACTTGAGAAATCCTGGAGCTAACCAGCAAAAGCAGATGGTTGAGGAGCTGGAAGCTTCCCAGGGAGGGAGATGGTTATGCAGTGAGAAGGCTGACCAGCTGTCAGGGGCTTTGCAGAGATAGTGCCCACCATGAGAGCAAGGATAGACTTTAATCTACTCAAGTCCAAGACACTAAATCTCCTCTGGAGTCTCTTCTACCAAGTCCACTTGATGCCTCCTTGTGAAAGATGAGTTCCAGATTTTTCCCTCATCTGGCTGCCCTGGTTCAGGGCATGTGTACCAATGACCTTCATCAGGTCCACAAAGAACCAGATGTGGTGCTTCAAGATAACTGTCCAGAGCCTAAGAGCCTCATAAAACTCAAAGCCTTAGCCTCTTCACAGAGAAACCACACTCAATTTCTGTAAAGATACTTATTTAAGAGGAGTACAGGGGGCTAGTCACTTTTTCTTTATAATTAAAATGAGAACTGTAACATTTAATGAGCATTTGCTAACTATACGACATCTGACTTAGATAATTACATCTAATCCCTAATTCATCATAATGGTGTAAATACTATTCTTTTCCCACTAGTCTCTTTTTAATATGCATGCTATATACCCTCATACAAGTGACAAAATGATAAGAAAACTTACTATGGAAAGGCAGTGACCTCCTTAGAGATATTTTCTACCCTTCTTTTTTTTTTTCTTTTAAAGATTTTATTTATTTATTCATGAGAGAGACAGAGAGAGAGGCAGAGACACAGGCAGAGGGAGGAGAAGCAGGCTCCATGCAAGGAGCCCGATGTGGGACTCAATCCCAGGAATCCGGGATCAGGCCCTGAGCCAAAGGCAGACGCTCAAAAGCTGAGCCACCCAGGAATCCCTTCTACACTTCTTTAGATGTAGCATTGCATATGATGTTCTTTCCAATCAGGAATCATCTTATCATAAAACACTAAGCTTTTTGGAATCATATGTAACATCAACCAGTAGTGGACAATGGAAGGCGCAAGATGAAATTGTACTTTGTAGGTGGTAGGTGCTGGTTCTGACTTTTAGTTGTAGGGAAGAGCTCTCTAAAATAGTTTAGATGCAGGAGGCATTGCCTCCCTTTGCAGACAGCATAGCACTTCTTCTACATGAGTTGCTCTAATATTCATTCCCATTCCCACCCCCATCCTGCACACAAAACCCCTTTTCTGCTTTTGCTGGTAACATGAATCTCCTTACCATGGGCAAACCTGAGTAACAGCACAAATCAGCAGCATACAGGCTCTGTAAAGTGTGCCACTGACTTGAGCCCTAGGGCTGGAATAGCCTACAAACTACTTCCATACTCGGGGTTGATCTCCCTTGCATTAACCTCACTCCTTACACACACAGGTTTCTTTCAAACTTAGCCCCTCTACAGTCATGTGAATTACAATAAGTAGAAGGTAGAAAATGCCCTCATGGATCCCAAACAGCAGAAATTTCTTCTGAAAAGGTTCATGTTGTGCTCTATCCCACGTAAGGAGCATACAGATTTCACCAAAACAAGAGGATGCAGAGGTTTTCATGAATAAGGTCCTATGCTGCCACAAAAGAATTTTATTCAATTCTGACCTATAGGATATTTAGATTGTACCAGCAATTTTATGACCAGGAAGGTCCTTTCAAAAAGAATTCACATCAGCAGTG
This sequence comes from Nyctereutes procyonoides, assembly GCF_905146905.1. Lineage (NCBI taxonomy): Eukaryota > Metazoa > Chordata > Mammalia > Carnivora > Canidae > Nyctereutes > Nyctereutes procyonoides. The sequence continues at coordinate 5,269,105 of NW_026575155.1, forward strand.
TGGAAGTAAAAAGGAGAGTATTCTGAAACTGATCAGATTATCTAAACTGTGTACTGAGGCAAGAACGGCCAAAATACTGAAATATTCCCAATGAGTGGCTTAATTCTAAGAATGTGAATACTGCCTTTTGGCTGTGGTCAGTGATTCCTGCCCATGTTCCTCTTAGGGTAAATAGTAAAAGAAATGCAATAAACAGTATACTTAGATGATAAGACTCTACAGAAAGAGAGACTTGGTTTGAATCCAGCCAACACTCAGTAACTGTGTTACTTGGTGTATAATTCTTAGCCTTTATAAAACCTCGAGCTTCACCAAATGGGGACACCGTCCACATTAATTGGTTAAAATATGGATATACAATCTAACTCACTGGTTGCTGTACAAATTAATTTTTTTTTTTTTTTATTTACGATAGTCATACAGAGAGAGAGAGAGAGGCAGAGACACAGGCAGAGGGAGAAGCAGGCTCCATGCACCGGGAGCCTGACGTGGGATTCGATCCCGGGTCTCCAGGATCGCGCCCCGGGCCAAAGGCAGGCGCCAAACCGCTGCGCCACCCAGGGATCCCTACAAATTAAATTTAACTTATGATTTCACTTATATGTGGAACTGAAGAAACAAAACAAATGAGCAATCAAAAACAAAAACGGACTCATAAATACTGAGAACAAACTAGTGGTTGCCAGAGGGGAGGAAAGTAGGGGGATGGGCAAAATAGGTGAAGAGGATTAAGAGGTATAAACTTCCAGTTATAAAATAAGTAAGTCATGGAGATGAAAAGTACAACATAGGGAATACAGTCAATAACACTGTAATAATGTTGTAGGGTGACAGGTGGTAACTACACTTACAGAGGCACTATGTTGTGCACCTAAAACTAATAAAACATGCTGTATCAACTATACTTAAAATTTTTTTCTAAAGAAAAAAAATGTGACTATATGTGACTCACACTGCAAAACACTTTCAAGATGGTGTCATACAATAAGGGCTTGGTAACCAATAGTTGCTGATATCATATAGTATTATTATTGTTAGTGTAGTTAGGCATTCCCTCATATAAAAGACATCCAAATAATTAATAAGAAGCCAAATAATTAATAAGAAGCTATGCCAGATGCAGAAAAACAAAGGCTAATAAGCTATATAGAAGAACATCTTCATGACTCAGAGCACGTAGATTTTTTAAATAAGATACACAAAGCACTATCCATTAAGGGAGACTTGAGAAATGAAATATGTTAAATTTAAAAAGTCAGTATAACAAAGGATATTTTTAACAGAGTAAAAAGCTAGCCACAGAGTGGGAAAAGATATTTGCAATGCAAATAATCAACAAAGATTTGATAGATAAAATACGTTAAAGAATGGCCGTGAATCATTACGAGAGACAACTCAATAGAAAAGTAGGCAGGAATAAGCACCTGAAATAAGTACTTCACAAAGATGATACTAAGAAATGGTCATTAAACTCCCCAAAATGTGCTCAGCTTCACATTAATAGCTTACACATTAAAAACAAAAGAGATCTGACAATACCAAGTGTGGACAAGGATATGGAACAACTGGAATTCTCCTAGGCTGCCGATGAGAGCATAAATTATTTCAATCATTTTGGAAACTGTTTACTAAACTTGAAGCTGTACACTTATCCCATGATATAACAATACCAGTCCTAGGTATACACTCAGAGAAATGTGGACAAACATACCATGAGTACAGATTCAAGAGTACCCTAGCAACACTGCTCATGATCCCTCCAAATTGGGATCAACCAAAATGTACCATGGAAAGGCTGCTACACATCCCAGTTAGCCTGAATCTGTTGCAATTTATACCTGTTCTCCTGGCATAATTGTTATGGAGCTGGTATATCTCTCAAAACTTTCTAGTCTCTAAAGTGTCCTGATGGGTTCAACAGTGGAAATGGGAGAGTATGGACCTCAAAAAACTGCTTCTCTGTAAAATTGGTAACACTAGCAAAAGTTGTCAAAATCAACTTTTTCATCAGAGCTCAGCAATTAATTGAGTCTTACCAGAATCTTAGGTGCTTCTACCAGAAAAACTGATAGCTGAATCCCAGTAAGAATAGCAAGTTTTGAGGACATTTTAGTTTGCCTTATTCCCATCTTCATCTCCCTATTTCCACAATCATATGAAAAACAGAAGTCCAGAAATCACTGAAGGGGCCAATGAGCTCCCACAAAACACTACTGTCAGAGAACTGTCATTATGTGGCCTGACAGTTGACAGGACACCTCCATTCACAGAGCTTGCTGCTATTTGATCTCTCAGAACTCACTTGTGCTGATAGTCCTTACTCCAAGGGGAATTTGTGGAAAATAATCAGTAATAACTGTTAAATATCATAGGTGCCTGAGGTAGTGATGACAATTGGGGCAAAAGAGATAGCAGACTAAGAAACTTTTTAAAAAGCTGAGGAATAAGATATTCATAGTCTTGAGAATCTAGAAAGTCACATACATGTATAGGACTGTGCTACATCCACAAAACCCTCAGAAGGCCCTCCACTCACCCCTCTGACTGACACTGAGGCTCTGAAAACATAGTTGAACGTAAGGCAGAGTTGTTAACTAGCTGCCCGAGAGCTGAAGATACAGAGGTCCTCGGGAAAGACTGGAAGATAATTGCTTCCAAGCATTTAAGGAAATCTCTCCAATCATTAGCTGCCTACTAAACTGAGCAGAGGCTTCAGGGGCCACACATGATAAAGAATAAAGTATAAAGTATAATAAGAATGATAACTCACCAAATAAAGAATATCAATAGGGAAATTAAAAAAAAATTTTTTTCAGAGAACCAAATACAAATTCTGTAGTTGAAATATAGAATGATCGAAATAAAAAACTTACCAGAGGGGCTCAACAACAGGTTTGAACAGGAAAAAAAAAAAAAAAAAAAAGAATCAGTGAACTTAAAGTAGGTCAACTGAAACTATCCAGACTAAGTTACCAATGGAACAAAAAAAAGAATGAATTAAGATGAATAGAGACGCAGAGACTTGCACCATAACTGCAACTAACATAAACATATTGGAAGTCCAAGAAGAAGAAGAGAGAAATGGACAGGAGGACTATTTGAAGAAGTGATAGCTGAAAACTTCCCAAATGTGATTTAGACACACATGTCCACACATCCAAGAAGTTCAAGGAATTCCAGGTAGAATGAACTGAAAGAAATCAACACTTAGAGACACATCATAAACTGTTTAAATACAAAGACAAAAAGGTAGCAACAGAGAAGCAACTCATCGAACGCATTTTTTTTTTTTTAATTTTAACTAGGCTCCACTCTCAACATGGGCTTGAACTCACAACCTTGAGAGTAAGAGTCACATCCTCTACAGACTGAGCCAGCCAGGCGCCCCGAGAAGCAGCTCATATATACAAGGGATGCTCCTTGTAGATGGAAGATGGAAGATTAAGAGCTGATGTCTCAACAGAATCCATGGAGCCCAGATGGCAATACAATAGTGTTTTCAAAATACTACAATAAGACTGTCAATCAAGAATTCTATATCCAGCAAAATTATCCTTCAAAAATAAAGGAGAAATGAAGACACTCATTCCCAGCTAAACAAAAGTGTCCTGGTTTGGATGATAAAATACATATTCACTCTAGCCAACTAGTAGCCTGCATGTATATAAGTGAGTGGGGAGTGGCTTGCAGGGTGCTAGAAATTTCTGTTTTCTGACCTATGTGGTAGTTACGTATTTACTCTGTGATACTTCATTGAGTAATACATTTATGTTTTGTATGTTCTTCTTGATGTGTGTTTTATATCACTGATTTAAAGAAAGAAAAACAACAGATGCTTTTTGCCTGTTCACAAATAGATGATCATTTTCTTACTTTCATTGCCCAGATGGAAATAACTTAGGACCCAAACCCAGAAACTTAGTGAGATAACCTATTACACTTGCCTTTGATCCAACTCTGTCTTCTGCATGGAATATTCTCATTGTCCACTTCACCCCATTTATCCTTATTCATCCTTTAATATTAACAGGCAGGCTTTCCAAACCTACAAAGATCTATCCCTGTGTCTTTCTCCCACACCACATTTTAAGAGTAGGAACTGTGTCAAAATCTTGTTCTCAATAGCACTGTGTGAAGCATGTAGGAAGCATAGAGTAAAATTCCTACATCATGGGAATCCATGATGAAGTCTTCCTAGCTAACACGTCAAAAAGTTCTGGTAGACTGCATCGCCCCTGAGCAAACCCAAAAAACTCCCTACAAAATTAAACACTAAGCCTAAAGTGCTTAGCCGGTTAGTATTTTTTTAGCACAGTTAACACCCAAACTTCAAGAACACTAGGTACAAATTTCTGATTAGATGAGGAAGAGAAATTATTTGGGTATAGCTAGTCATTTCTTGAATGTCATTATTGCACTCTATGAGTAATATTAGAAGAGAACATTATGGTAAAAAGATGTTGACAGCTCAAATAATTTCTAAAGTAAGGAATTCATTATCTCTTTTTAAGGCTCTACACAAATGGTACCAAGACTACACTGACAAATCCTTCAACCCATGGCAAACGGGGCAAGTTTCTCTAATTCCACTCACATCCTTCCCTGGGCTTCCCTTGGAACATTCTGGGTGAGGGCTCTCATTTCTGAATTCAACGTACATGTTTATTTTGTCATTGATCGTTCCTGTTTCTGTAATGAAGAAAAGACAAAGCCCAGCACTAAGAGGGAAACAGGGTGGGGTACAGAGGCTGGAGAGGAAGATAGCTGGTTCAGAGGTTTGAAATGCCCTGAAAGGAAGTGCCCAACAAACCTGAAAGAGGAAGGCGTCACCCAGGGAATTGCTGAGACAGAAGACGAAGTCCTTCTTGGGGTGCTCGGGCACCGACTGCACAATACTGTTCTCCACCCAGACGGCGTGCTTAGGGATGCTGTTGTGGTCTATTCCAGACCTGCCATCACTCTCGTAGAAAAAGAGCGTGCACCCTGAGAAAACAAAACAGGGGTCTACATGAGTGCTGGGTGTTTGTATAACAAGAGGTCGGTGGTAGTAACTATTGCTTGTGTCTTGTCACAGGGGGAGGGCTGGAAAGTAAAGTGTGTGGAAACCCAGAGAGTAAACAGAATGAGGCCCTGCTTGTACTGAAGTCTTGGATGGACTAGGAGAAAGGCAAAGATTCTTTTTTTTTTTTTAAGATTCTATTTATTTGAGAGAGAGAGAGAGAGAGTGAGCAAGCATGAGCAGGGGGAGAGACAGAGAGGGAAGAAGAAGCAGACTCCCTACTGAGCAGGGAGCCTGACATGGGGCTGGATTCCAGGACCCCAGGATCATGACCTGAGCCAAAGGTAGATGCTTAACTGACTGACCACCCAGGAGCCCCAAAAGGCAAAGATTCTTAAGTCATAGTTTCTCAACCCACACAGGACTTCCTCCATGCATGCCCTCAATCTCTTTAAGATTCTCACTTTCTGTTTTAGAGAGTTTTGTTCCAGGTATATGAGAGTCTTAGGGCTCCTTTGGCCAGTGGTAGACACTTGGCTCCCCAGGTCAGAACCATACGTGCTACCACATGAGACCCGCCAACCTATATGGAACCACCAGAATCCTTCCAGATAGCTCACATGATGTACAACTGGGCAACACAATTTACTGGATTTCTTAGCTACAACCTTGGAGAAGCCACGCCCTTGTTCCTACTGAAAGAAGACATGGCATGGCACACATATGAAAGCCTAGATTAAGAGCTGGAAGCCTGGCCCACACTCAACTGTACTGTGAAACTAATGAGACACTCACAGTAAAAACTTCTCAGAGATTTGTGGCAAGGTGGCCTCAGGAGATACCCTCCATCACCATCTAAAAGTAAGGCTCCCTTTAATAGTAATTACTGGCTGGACATTTACTGTCAACTAATCGAAACCAATTTCAGGGGAAGCCTTGGCCCAACTTTATGCTTCATTCTTCACTCCGTTTTCCACACCTCAACCACCACCAACGGCCACACTTTATGTGAAGAGCAAAGCCCTTGAGTGTACACTCTATTCAGCTACAATACAAGTTTTCATAAAGCAAATTTGCTTATGTGTGATTAGTAATGTAGAATGATGGGGATCGATGGAAAAGTCACATTAGTCCAAAGGCAATTTCCCCCAGCCCATCATATCTCACATCTGCAGGTTAACAGCTGCTGAATGCAAAATCCCCAAACTCAGCTGAATGCAGCAGACCCGTAGGCCACATCCACTCATTTCACAACTTTTCCCTTGGCATGGTTTCCCCAAAGCTTTTCTTACAAGTCCTATCGTATGGCGCTCCTGAGCTTTATGATTTCTTCATCGTTGTCCTTGTCTCAATAATTTAGGAGTTTCGATTCTTCTTTCTACCCATTCAAGTTATATTCACTTTTTTTCTTAAAGGGGAAGTTCAACATTTTCTATAATATTTATTGTTAAAAAGTAAGATGTTAACTATGTGAGTGTTTTTAGCAGAGTATTTAATTATCCATCTATCTATCTATCTATCTATCTATCTATCTGTTTACTGTTGGGCTAAAAAGTTGCATACATATAATTTAATGACATACCTGTTAAGGAGTCTGCCCCAACCTTATTTTTTCCCATAATCCCTGTTATGATGACAATCTCAGGCTTTTTCAGAAATACATACAACACACTGCAGAATCATCTGTACCTATTTTCACTTCTTAAGCTAGCATAGATTCAGAGATAAATAAAGAAAATGGACAGGGAATGCTATTTCCCTCCAAATTGGAGGTTCTTTAAGTAGGGTGATTTTGCCCTTGAGGGGACATCTGGTGGTGCTGCAGATATATTTTTGGTTGTCACTAAGTGTATGGAGTGGGGAGACGGTGGGGAGGGGGGGGCACAGGTGGGAGGCACCATTGGCATCCAGTAGGTAGAGGACAGGGATGCTGCTAAACATCCTGCCATGGTCAGGGCAGCATCCCCACAACAAAGAATTATCTGGAAAATGTCAATAGTGTCCCTGTTGAGAGATCCTGCTCTAATCTTTAGGACTAACATGACACTAATGATTAGCAGATTCTGAAAAGAAAAGGAGCAACACAGTGGTAGCATAGGTTGAGGACAGAGAATGAAGCCTGTGGATAATGAAGAGGTGACATCCACGCACGCTGGCGTGCACAAACATTGCATATTTTACAGTCTTCTCAAACTGCTGTTTTTATATGTTTTATAATGTTGGTTTACAATCACCCATGACAGGAGGTGGCTAAATTCAGCTTTCACTCTAATTTTCTACTTGCTGTGGTGTGAAGACTAACATGCAGCAGCAAATCCAGGACACATGTGCTCCCTGAAAGCAGCCGTTTGCCTTCATCTTCACTTGAACGTCATCTGTATGTATGCTCATTGGTTGCCAACAGAAATGCCCCAGAGATGAATGCTAAATGAAATCTTTTTTTAAAAAATTAATTATTCTGTCCAAAGTAGAAGAATCTTTGGAGAAATCTACCCACAGCTCCCAGGTGCTCTGCTTTCTATTTCTCGAAATCTAAGTGTTGCTAATGAAAGAAACAGCAGCACATTCTGCCTTTGAGTGGCAAGGACCAGCCCCAAGCATGTCACCATATAATGGGACCCGTCAGGATTAAGAAATGAAGTGCTCAACGGCTCTGTGTTCTGGGCCTGGATCCTGACAGATTGGGTCACTCAGATCTGGGTCACCAAGAAAGTGAAGGCTCCCTCGTCTAACGGGCTCTTCAGCTGGGCTCCGAAATGCCGTACCCTGGCTTTGCATATCATTTATTCCCTAAGGGAATCGCTGAACCAGACAATGCCCTCTTCCACGTCCCAAGTGAAAAACTGCCTAATTATTCCCAGTCTATGACACTAACACCGGTGTTCTCAAATTATGGGTAAGAATCACCCGGGAAGCTTGCTTAACACACAAAATCAGGGCCTGTCATGGGCTGAATTATATTGCCCCAAATTCCTATGTTAAAGTCCTAATCTGGTACCCTCAGAATGTGGCTGTGTTTGGAGATAGGATCTCTAAAAAGGTAATTACAGTAAAATGAGGTCATGGGAATGGGCCCTAACCCAATCTAACTGCTATCTTTATAAGAAGGGGAATTTGGGGGCACCTGGGTGGCTCAGGTCATGATCCCAGGGTCCTGGGATAGAGTCCTGCATCGGGCTTCCTGCGGGGAGCCTGCTTCTCCCTCTGTCTGTGCCTCTGCCTCTCTCTGTGTCTCTCATGAATAAATAAATAAAATCTTAAAAAAAAAAAAAAAGAAAGGGAGGGAGGAGGAGGAGGAGGAATTTGGACACAGGTAAGAGGGGAAGGCCATGTGAAGATACTGGAAGAAGATAGCCATCTATAAGCCAAGGAGACAGGTGTCAGAAAACACCAACCCCACTCACATCTTGATTTCTTCCAGCCTCCAGAACTGTGAGAAAATTAATTTCTTTTGTTAAACCACTCAGTCTGTGGTACTTTGTTATAGCGGCCCTACTACAGGGCAAAGGAACACAACTTCATTTTTCTGCAGGAATGTGGACCTGGTGGTGAGGGACTGGATCTGGGAATGGTAGAGCAACGAAACAGGAGGAACCTGGGACCTGGCTGACTCTTAGGAAGGAGTCACCACAACAACTTCAGATCGTCTGCCTCTGGTTGGCAGGAGAGAAATCAGTTCTACCTCACTTAATGCATTGTCATTGTGGGTCTGTGACACACACGGAACCATATGGTCTAATTAACAAGCTCCCTGCCTGGCTCACTGATGCACTGAAGCAACAGTTGGCATTAGTAGTAATGGGACCAACCTACACCTTGCTTGTCCTTCAAGGGTTGGCCTGAGTGCACATCACTGTGCAGACGCTAAGGGTATTCTGTGCCTCTAGGGTTGGATGGTCTCACACCAACCTCAGTTAATGAGATTGAGTATCGAATGGTCTAGAGTGTGCATCACACCTGGTAGGCCCAAGCCCAGACTTCCTCCTGTCCTCATCTTTCATACTTGTTAACCTATCAAACCTGTCCTGCCTTATCCTAATCCCTGTTTCAAATTCAGCTTGTGACAGAAGGTCCAAGTGGGCTTCAAGTATTCTTTTCAAGACAGAGCTCACAGATGCGTTACGACTTTCACACTACTGAGACCTATGCAGACATGCACAAGAGTATATACACATATTTTAAAAGTGTAAAATGACAATGAATAGCAACATATAAATGTATTATGCTTCCTAATGAAAAGGCAGTGATTTCCCCACGCACGTACCTACACACACACACACACACACTCATATATTCAAAGTGCGATTATAAAACAGTGACTTTGGGCAGCCCGGGTGGGTCAGCAGTTTAGCGCCGCCTTCAGCCCAGGGCATGATCCTGGGGTCCCGGGATCGAGTCCCGCATTGGGCTCCCTGCATGGAGCCTGCTTCTCCCTCTGCCTGTGTGTCTGCCTCTCTCTCTCTCACTCTGTCTCTCATGAATAAATAAAATCTTTAAAAAAATCAAAAATAATAAATAAATAAACAAACAAACAAACAGTGGCTTTTTCACAGACCTATGATGGCTCAGACATTCTAACAAGCATTAGGTCGAACCCTACGAAATCCGTGACACTCTATCATTTTTTAACCTTAAAAATATGATAATTTCATCCGAATCAAATGAATGTGCCTACAAACAGTCATTTTAGGAGGTACTTCACTAACTTGAGTGATTAAATTCTTTTTTCTTTTGGAACATGTCCCTCAAAACTGTCACCAGAAGCAGCTGTATATACAAGAAAACTCGATGTGTGATGCTCCTCTTCACTTAACTGTGAAAGAGTAAAGAAAACAAAACAGGGCTGGCGGGGAGGGGGAAGTGAGGAGTCAATGAAAAACCAAGGAGCAGAACGTTTTGGTTAAAAGAGACCATTACATTCTGGAGATGGGCCCTACAGTCAACCATACAGTGCCGCACACCGAAAACTTTAAGAGGGCGGGTAGATCTCAGGCTAAGCCTTCTTATCTCAATAAAAACAGTTTGTTAAAACTGGTATAAAATACAAGCCCCATGTCACTAAAACACATGGTGTGCACAGGTGCGCGAGGGTGCGCAAGGTGCATCAGGCACCGGGGGCAGGGCCCTGGGTCACCTGCCTTTCTTTTTTTTTATTAAAGATTCTATTTATTTCATGAGAGACACAGAGAGAGAGAGAGGCAGAGACATAGGCAGAGGGAGAAGCAGGCTCCCTGCAGGGAGCTTGATGAGGGACTCGATCCCAGGACCCCGAGGTCACATCCTGAGCCGAAGGCAGACGCTCGATCACTGGGCCACCCAGGTGCCCCAGTGGCCTACCTTTCAAGGACACCCAGTAGTGCTTCCACTTCCGCCGGGTGGCCGACTCCACCTTCTTGTTCTTCTTGTGCACGAGGAAGTTCTTGACGGCCAGCGCCCCGGCCTTGCGCACGGTGCCCTGCGCGGCGGTGAGCAGGATGTCCGACTGGCCCGGGGAGCTCAGGGTGCCGCTGCTCTGCTCGTCGCTGTGCGCCGAGCCGGCCTCCTCCAGGCTCTCGCTGTTGGTGGTGCTCAGCTCCAGCTCCCGGCGAAAATTCTCGTACACCCCCTGTCGGGTCGCATCCCCGGTGGAGCTGCTGCCGCTGTCGCTGCCCACGAAGGCGCGGCTGGTGGGGGGCGAGTAGCTGGAGTTGGTGGCATTGGATCGCCGGGACAGGAGGTCTGTGTCGGTGGTGGCCCCTTCGATCCCGCTGTCCGCAAACTCACTGCCCTCGCCGGCATTTACATCCTTGGGAGCAGAGAGGGAGAAAAAGAAGACGTGCATCATGCAGAGAAGCCAGCCAGGGGCTGCGGAGCTGCCGGGGACCCACTGGGCACCACTGCTCCCAGCCTGTCCTGGACCAGTTACTCCTCAAGCCCCGGACCCACACAGACCCGACTTGCACGCAGAGCAGCTCAGGAAAACCATTAAGCCGACCTGGCCTGAACGCGAACAATCCAGAACGTTCGAGAAATACATATTAAAGAACAAGGAACACTTCTTCCAAGAACTCATCATTTATCTGACTTAGCTAATTAACTAATTGGCGATTCAGCTATTGAGGTGCTCCCACTGCTGTGCTCAGAGAGCTCAGTACCCTTACCCTCATCAGCCCGCCCAAAACTCCAGGAAAATTCTGCAGGCTGATTAGCTGTTGCAGAGGTAGGGGGTTACAATGCATAATAAGGTCTTTGCAGCTAATATCCACACCCCTCTTTTTTTTTTTTTTTTAAATAAAGGGCCCGGTGAGGAGTCTGTTTTATAATGTAGGGCCTATAAAGATAACTAGCGCAGCGCCTCACCCACTCACCCGGCAAGGACCCATGTCCCACGAATAGGCAAGAGTCCTCATGCTGTAATCAGCTTCACTTCTCGAAAACAAGCAGCCTCTCACTCTGCATTGAGCTAAATAAGTCTGTGGGGCCCACAGCTCCAAGGCAGGCTCTCCAATTACCTTGCCCTTTCAAAGCCGGGATGCTAGGAGCCCAAAGCAAGCTACTCACTGCCCCTGGGCCAAGTGACAGCTTAGGGCAACTGCCAACATGCAGAAGTATCAATTCCCAGTTTAAAAACATTTGGAGGTTCCAAAGCACTGTCCCTGCTCTCAAGCTGAACATTTCCGGGACACAGACAGGTCTGTTCTTAAATCAGAACCTTAATTGCTCCAAAGTGCTACAGGCATATCCATAAACAGTAATTAAATAATGCTAGTAATCAAGGAAGGATAATGACAGCAATATTGGACAGGACAGGTTCAACGGTCTTATGGATAAGAAATGAGGCTGGTTTTTCTCAAAGGAAGAGAACAGGAACACGGGTGTGACATAGAAGAGATGGCAAAGTGAGACATGGTTTGAGAATTTAAGCACTTTTTGAGATTTCGGTCTCACAAGCACCCAATTACGGCTAACAGACTATTCTGAGTTGTCATAAAAATGAATGCTTTTGGCTCAGGTATTTGCTGAGAGGCAATGGGGCAGAATGAACCAAGCCACAAACTAACACAATCCTGCACGAGCTGGGACAGGTGCCGGGCCTGGATCTCTAAGCATCTCGCTCGGTCAATTCTAAGGGAGAACTTCAAACTTCACCTTTGTCATGAAGAGATACTAAGTGAAAAACTAAAAGATGGGCACGCACGGGTGTGACAAGCAAGAGGAGACACAGAAAGATAAATGCTGTACGATTCACGTATACGTCGAATCCAAAAATTGAATTCATAGCACAGAGAGTAGAGGGATGCCTGGGTGGCTCAGTGGCTGAGCATCGCATTCGGCTCAGGTCATGATCCTGGGGTCCAGGGACTGAGTCCCACATTGGGCTCCCTGCTTCTCCCTCTGCGTATGTCTCTGCCTCTCTCTCTGCGTCTCTCATGAATAAATAAATACAAACTTAAAAAAAAAAAAAAAGAACAGAGAGTGAAACAGTGGCTGCTGGGGATGGAGGTGGGGAAAATGGAGTGATGTTGGTCTTTTAGAACTTTCAGTTATAAAATTAATAAGTTCTAGGAATCTAACGTACAGCGTGGTGCATATCGTTAATACTGCATTTGTCTACTTGAAATTTGCTAAGGGAGTAGAGATCTTAAGTGTTTTCACCACACACACAAAAAAGGCAATTATGTGAAGTGATGGATGTGTTAATTAACTTGATTGTGGCAATCATTTCACAATGTATACATATATTAAATCATTACATTGTGCACTTTCAAAAAAAAATCCCAACAACAAAGAGAACAGTATGCAAAGGGAGGAAAATAAGTAATTTTACAGTGGAGAGATCTGGAGAATACTACCTCAGCCAGGTGTTCCAGGTTCACTGGGAGTCCTCTTTGCTATCTAAAATTGTTCGAAGAAAGAAAGAAAGAAAGAAAGAAAGAAAGAAAGAAAGAAAGAAAGAAAGAAAGAGGAGGGAAGACAGCAGGAAGTAGTTAAGATAGCTTCTGAGGACTAACTGTATTTCCAATGGAATTCAGAGCCCTGGGATTTTGGGAGTCTTAGGGGGGATAAAGAAACTGGGCACAGAGTGCCTGGGTGGCTTCAGTTGCCCAAGCATTTGCCTTTGGCTCAGGTCATGATCTTGGGGTCATGGGATCAAGCCCCACATTGGGCTCCCTGCTCAGCAGGGAATTTGCTTCTCTCTCTCTCTCTCTCTCTCTCTCTCTCTCTCTCTCTCTCTCTTTCCCCTTCTCACACCTGTCTCTCTCTCAAATAAATAAATAAAAATCTTAAAAAAAAAAAAAAAAACTGTGGGCACAGCTCAGGGGCACATGCCCCGTAACTACTGGTCCCATCACTGTGCTAGCTACCAACCCACATGGGTCATGCAGGACCCAGATCCAGCGGATAAACATGCTCTATATAAAAGGAAAAACAAGGTTAAGAACTCCCACTTCTCCCGGCAAGGACACTGACCATGTCAATAAGACAATAAGGAAATTTGCCATTACTGATTATTGAAGACAACCATGAGTAGTGGGAGATGAAGAGTTGGTGAATTTCCTAAACATCTGGATTCATATTTTCATGTGTCTCAGTCTTTCTCTGGAAGAAATGAAGGAATCCATTACAAACTCCCCTCTAAAATGCAAAGAGGTGAGAAGTTCTCTGTGAGAGAGAGAGAGAAGCTATGCTGATAACCTCCCTGGTCCATAAGAGAAAGACCTCAGAACAAGGGAGAGAATGGACTCAAAGCATCTTTTAATTCCCAGAGCCCTAAAATAGGAAGGAACATTGAAAAGCATTCCCCTTGATTAATGGATGAGGACGGTTGGGCTTGGAAACTCACAAGCTGGCTGGTGGCAGACTGGAAGTTGGAACCCACACTTCCAACCACCTTTTCCACTATTTTATGGCAGCCCCACTGCAAGTAGCACCTGACCAGGTTCTGTCTAAATAGTCAACTCTTTTGTCAACAATACCCTTTCCAGGGTTTCCCAGCAAAAGCTAGGTGACTATCTATTTGCCTTGGCTTGCCAGGCAAAGAGCTCAAATCTCAAAGTGGGGATAAGAGGAAGGAGGAGATGAAAGAGGAGGAGGGAGGCTGCCAGAGACCAGACAGGCCAAACCCTCAAAAGCATGTGTCTGAACAGTCTACGACTTTCCCACAAACCATTTACCCCTTTACAGAATACCCTGAGGCCTCTACAGAAACTAAGAGTTAAGACCTTGGTAGACACTCACCTCTCTGCCAGACCTGAACATCTGCTCATGCCAACGGATGCTGTAATCTTGCAGTGGCCCAGGCTCTGTGCTCAACTCTGGGATGGCCACTAGCCTAAGTAAAGAAGTGACTACTCCAGATAAGAGGCCTGCTGGCCCTAGCTGAGCTTGCATACCTTTAGAGCATGCAACCCATGTAACTTCTGGGGAATGCTCTGGATCTATTATCCAAGCTGACTCCACCTTGTCTCCACAAGTGACTAAGCAGGCTCAGTGGTACACATCTCCCACTTATATGTGACCCAGCCTGTTGGGAAATATGATAGTTGCCCAGCCTCAGCCCCAATATGGTCATGAAGCTTGGGATGTCCCAAATACTCAGAGGCCCAAGCTCTAGCATCATGGGCAATGAGTACTACCTAAGCAGAGGCACTATTCAACACCTGAATGGTCCATGAGAGGCCATGCACCAGTAACCCCCAACTTTGTGTTTCTGGAAAGAATCATCCGTAGAACTGTGACCCAAATGCCTAGGAGCCACACGAGAAATGGAAATGTACAAGGTCGCAGCATCTCTAGTACAAACCAAAGCTAGACACTCTGACACGAGGCTCTGGGTTCACACTTTGTTTTTATTTTCATTCCAGTTAGTTAACATAGTGTTGTATTAGTTTCAAGAGTATAATATAGTGATTCAATATTTTCATACATCACCCTGCGCTCTTGGGTTCACACTTTGAAAAACACCAGGCATCCCTGTAAGGCTGCATCCCAAATGCCCTGCCACTCTCAAATGCTGGATGCCTATCATGGCCATGCACCTTCCAGCAGCTCCGAAGAAAGTCAGGACCATTCTCATGCAAACATTCCCAGTGGTCATCTTTCCAAGGGTTCCTCCTCCTACCCACCTCGGTCTCAAGGACACTTCACACCTGAGAAACCAGATTTTCCCCATACTCAGAAGCCCCTGAAATGTCCCCCACTCTTCCCAGCAGCAGGGAATCCAGAAGACCAACCCTAGGAGAGTCCCATGGGAGTCTCAGCAGTGTCTGTAGCAAATGCAAGGTATGTTCCTACTGCAGGAGACATCTTAGCATCTGATAGGTCCTAGTATTTGATCAAATACTGAGTTCTTTTTTTTTTAAAGATTTATTTATTCATGAGACACACACACACACACAGAGAGAGAGAGAGAGAGAGAGAGAGAGAGGCAGAGACGCAGGCAGAGAGAGAAGCAGGCTCCACATAGGGAGCCTGATGTGGGACTCGATCCCGGGTCTCCAGGATCATGCCCTGAGCCCAAGGCAGATGCTCAACCGCTGAGCCACCCAGACGTCCTGATCAAATACTGAGTTCTAATTCAAAAGTCAAAGGAACTCAAGGGAAATGGTAAGACTCTAGCTACCCAGAGAAGTAACTCCCAACACGAAGCACGATCCAGTTCAAGATTTCCTGGAAATTACTCAAAATCAACTCTCCTCATGTTAGAAACACTCCACTGAAGAGGTTTCCAATTATACACAACATTCAGGGGGTATAGAGGCTCTTAAATCCTGCTCTCCCTGGACAAATCCTCCCAAGCCAGATTTTGAGAGCACTCGCCAGTTCCCATGGCATTGGCAGTTTCCCAGCAGGAACGCATGCACTTTCCTATCGGATGCACAAGTGGCCAGCTGTCGCCCAGAGCGTGCCACAGCTGCTAGGCCAGAGTGATCGTAGTCATAGAGCTGGGCCACAAACGTTTAAATAAGCTCTGGTAAATGGAGGAGGTGAGGGCAAAATTTTTTTTAAAAGATTTTATTTATTCAGAGAGAGAGAGAGAGAGAGAGAGAGAGAGAGAGAGAGGCAGAGACACAGAGGGAGAAGCAGGCTCCATGCAGGGAGCTCTACATGGGACTCGATCCTGGAACTCCGGGATCACCCCCTGGGCTGAAGGTGGTGCTAAACCGCTGAGCCACCCAGGCTGCCTGGTGAGGGCAAATTTAAAGCCCATTTTCACTGCCTTGGCAAACTTAAGGGTCACTCAGCAGGAATGTGGGCTAATGATACCTTGTGGCAAAGCTCCAGTGGTCTCATGGGCCAACTTAGAAATACTTTTGAGGGACAGGTTTTCTGTGTCCATGACAGGGGAACACAAGTTTTGAAAAGGTAATTAGCCACAAAGTTCAAGAGCCCTGGGACAATCCAAGGACAGTAAGATCAATTGGCCACTTTTAAGTCGAATGTGATTAGAAATTATTTCTCGGAGCAGCCCGGGTGGCTCAGCAGTTTAGTGCTGCCTTCAGCCCAAGGCCTGATCCTGGGGACCCGGGATCGAGTCCCACATCAGGCTCCTTGCATGGAGCCTGCTTCTCCCTCTGCCTGTGTCTCTGTCTCTCTCTCTCTCTCTCTCTCTCTCTCTCTCTCTCTCTCTCTGTCTCATGAATAAATAAATCAAATCTTTAAAAAAAAAAAAGAAACTATTTCACTGGTTACTTTAATTTCCTTGATGAATCCAGATTTGCGTTCATATAGCTATATAGGGAAGCTAAAAAGAGAGTTCATGGACTTTGAGCAGGTTGAGGAAATTTCCGCCTGCAGAAGCTATGAATTAGAACAATTTTTGCCTTGTTAAATTCTAAAATACTCCTCCCCTGAGTTATCATCTGCTTCTTATCCCCAAAATGCAAGTACCCCCTCCCGCACACATGCACACCCATGAATATTGTCTGTGGTTCCCAGTGTTCTCTCCTTGGTAATAGTAGGTATAGTCTTAGTACACGCTCCCTTAGTAATCTCAGTACTGTCAGTACCAATCCTAGGGGAATTACTCTGAACCAATCGGTGCCTCAGTTTCCCCACTTGGAAAATGGGGATTACAATAGTTATCTGCCCTTTTAAGACTCTGTAAGATGCTGTGAAATTGAGTTAACCCAACAAAGGTTTCTGGAACTGTACCCAGCACATAGTGTCTGCTCAAAAGTGTTAACTAAGATGATTGTCATTTCCACCTTCAGCCTTTCTTTCATCTCAGCCCAAGGAGAGAAGGCAGTGTGACCTCACTCACTATGCCCTGCACTAACATGGAAGGTTGCTGCTGAGGAAATGGGAGAACAGGCAACCAAGGCTGGTGTGAGCCAAAGAAGTCCCTATTTTCACATTCACGAGACAGCCTCATCACTTAAGAAAATGGTGATGTTTCCTACACTGTCAATGAATAATTACTGGGCACTGTTACTGATAATTGCCACTCCTAATTTGTTTTGAAGATTTTATTTATTCATGAGAGACACAGAAAGAGAAGAAGAGACATACACAGAGGGAGAAGCAGGCTCCCTGCGGGGAGCCTGATGCAGGACTCGATCCCAGGACCCCGGGATCATGCCCTGAGCCAAAGGCAGATGCTCAACCACTAAGCCACCCAGGTGCCCCTGTCATTCCTGATTTGCTAGAAATACTGCAGTGTTACTTTTCCATCATTGTAAAGCTTTTTTCTTCCTCTCTCTCTACCCAAAGGTCCAGCACCGTTCAGCATTTCAAATTCTGAAGTTGGTATATTTGACCCAGCGGGCCTCCCACGATCAGCCCCCTAAAATCTGGCTATTTCCCCCTTCTTCCTTTCCCAAAACACACTCTTCATGCCTTTTTATGTTTCCCACACATCTCCCCTGCTTTTCTAATGATCCCCAATGGGAGTGACTCAAAATTTCTCTCAATCATAACCAGGGGACCTAGAGTTCTTACTGTTGCTAAAAAGGGGGCCAGAAGTAAGTTGGTAAAAGTTTGCAATGCTGCTTCAGGTGATTCCAGACTGGGGACTGACTTGCCTTAGAGCTAAGTCAATGAATCATCCTCTCTCTTTGCATCTGTTTTTCCACGTAGGTGCCTCACACTGTATAGTCATCCATCCCCCTCACTGCCCATGATGTATCACTCTCCCGCGGGCTCTGGTCCTTTCTTAGACCCATGCCATGGTTCAGCACTGAGCGCTCGTTCTTCTACCATCCTCAATGTACCCTGTATGCCGCTGCTGCTAGGTAAACCTCCCAGGAGCCTTGTGGAGGCTGCTCAGCCTGCCTCTCCAAGCCCTCGGGGGGTGTCCCTTCTTCACACTGGACGTACCCACCAGTCAGCAGTGAAATGGGAGAACCTGCTCCCAAGTGTTCTTACTTCCAGGAGGACATACCCTTCGAGGCTCAGCTCACGTCTCTCCTTTCTGTAGCTAGAAGACTTTTCTTTCCCTTCTCCGATGGCCAGGCCAACTGCTCTGCAGCATCTCATTCTCTCTGCCCCAATTCTGCTCGAGACCTACTGCCCTCTTTGCTTTGCCTCAAGTACACAAGGCATGCTCCCACCTTACAGATCAACGGTTGACTCCCAAGTCTGCCCTCTCAAGGGGGCCAAGCCTGATCATCCCATCTCCAATCGCCTCCCACATCTCCCATTACCTTATCTTCTTTGCCCTGCTCTTTTTTCCATTGCATGTCAAGTGCTTGCTTGCTGTTTTCTGCTTACACACCCCCATTTCACCCCAAACTAGCTCCGTGAGCTCAGGGATCTTTTCTTGTTGACATATCCCAAAGCGCCAAGAACAGTGTCTGACATGGAGTAGGCCCTTCAGAAAAATAAACCCACCTTTGTGGGGTACCTGGGTGGCTCAGTTGGTTAACAGTCTGCCTTGGGCTCAGGTCATGATCTCATGGTCCTGGGATGGAGCCCCATGTGGGGGTTCCCTGCTCAGTGGGGAGTCTGTTTCTCCCTCTCCTTTTGTTCCTCCCCCTGCTTGCGCATGCTCTGTTTCTCTCTCAAATGAATAAATCTCTTTAGGGGCACCTGGGTGGCTCAATGGTGAACATCTGTATTTGGCTCAGGTTGTGATCCTGGGGTCCTGGGATCGAGTTTTGCATTGGGCTCACCCAGGGAACCTGCTTCTCCCTCTATGTTTCTGCCTCTCTCTGTGTGTCTCTCATGAATAAATAAATAAAATATTTTTAAATGATCCTTAAAAAAGTAAATAAATATAAGCCTACCTTTGCGTGAATGCACTGCTGTTCATTTTCCACCATAATCTCAAAATAAGAACAGTTTCTCACGGATTACATTTTAATTTCATTTAAGGGTTTAGTCGTTTCCAGGTTCAGCTCACGCTCCACTATGGTTGAGCTGACTAATCGGTCCTAGATGTCAAGCTGAACTTTGCAATCTTCAAGCAATCCAGTTTTCTTGTGTCATTTATGGATGTAACCAGAGTTAATTTAAATCTTTTTCTTTAACTCTTTTCAAAAGTAGATAAAGTAAGAAAAGATGGCCTATCCTATGGCCCATATTCGTCAGCAATCGTCTAAAGCAAACTGGACCCATATGACGATGAAAAGCCTGTTGGCTTTTTCCTACCTGGGGCTCCATGGAGGCCCTCTGAGGCCTTCCCAGCAGGCCTCATAGCAGATTCTAAGTTCCCAATTCCAGTCCTGCTTCCTCTTTCAGTGATGCTAGGAAACCAGCACTCTCATCAGGAGACACAGACAGTCCCCTCTTCAAGCACTAAACTAAAAATGTGAATTTTGAGGACCTAAACTTCCCCAGCCTATATTAGCATAAATGGGCAGCTCTCAAAGTGTGGACCAATTTCAGGAGGCCCCTCAGACCCTCCTCTTCCAACTACTGGAGCAAGGCCACATTTCCCCCTATAGTCCAACTCAAATAGTATATCACAAGGGAGTGAATGCAGAAGCCACTAGGAGACTCCAGGTTTTTCTGATTGCCAGAAATTGTAGAGATTTGCAAAATATAAAATAACACCTGTCTTCCAATTTTTTTATTTTTAAATTTTTTTTAATTTTAGAAAATACAAAAATTTATTTTATAAAATATTTCATTTATTGATTTGACAGAAAGAGAGAGAGAAAGAGAACACAAGCAGGGGGAGCAGCAGGCAGAGGGAGAGGGAGAAACAGGCTCCCCAGTGAGCAAGGACCCCCCCCCCCCATCCCATGATGTAGGACTCAATCCCAGGACCCCGGATCATGACCTGAGCCAAAGGCAGATGCCTAACTGACTGAGCCACCCAAGCTCCCAGGAAATTTTTTTTAAAAAGTAAATAAAAAGTTACTTGTGTGAATATTGTAATGGGTTTATTGGTACTATTTTAAAATGAATCAACAAGTTTCTTTTTTTCTTTGCTTTCCTGTTTCAATTTCTAGTGTGATAAATATTTATAGATATAACCCACATAAACAGAAGCCCTTTGGAATCTACCATACTTTTTACGAGTATAGAGGGGTTTGCAACCAGGCCAAGAGAGCCACCCCTCAACTACCTATTCATCCTCCTACTCCCCAAAAGAAGATCTTGGCAAAGAGGTGAATATGCCTGCTGAAAATGGATGGGCTTGCTTTCAAAACAACTATCTCATTGCTTGACTTACACGCCAGAAAAAGGAAGATCAAGGGAGGAAGCAAAAAAGAGGCATCAAACAGTCCAAAGAGAAGGGAAGGAAAAGAGGGATTTAATAAATAAATAAATTTTATATGAAGATATGTTGTTTCGTGAAGAATTAACCTGAGGTTATTAACCAGAAGCTTCTAGATGGACTTTGGGGAACACATGGAGCCCCTGAAATTGAATGCAGAAGGGTGGTCCATGTGTTTATCTGAGAAAAAGGGCCAAATTTTTCATCCAATTCTCAAAGGAGTCTGTGACCAAAGGTTAAGAATCTCTTGGATGCTGATGGCAGTTTTCAGCTCAGGAAACATAGCTATCCCTGAGCCATTTAAGCTAAGCATAAAGCAAAACAAAATTTTAAAACCAATGCAACTTTTCTAGGAACTCAAGATCCTCTTCTGACAATGCTGCACCCCCCTCGTTGCTGAAATCACGGACTCTGCGACTCGCTTTTCCAAACATGAAAGAAGGGCTTTCTTCTAAAGCTACTATGGACACCTCTCTCAGGAACCACTGTGTCAAGGCTACGGTAGTGGACATTCCTATGTTCTTTTCAGCCAATCACCCTTTTTTGCTTCTGTACCAGAACTGAGGACTTGGATCTTACAATCTGAGGACACGTGAGTTGGAATCTGTTTGAGAATGAGGAGGTAGTACGGCGTAGGGGGTGGGCTTCTGAAGAATGACCCTGGCCAGTGAGTCAGGGGACCTGGATTTCAATCCAGTTGTGACACCTTGTCACCTAATGTCTTTAGATACCCATGCAAAGCAAAGGGGCTGGACAAAGAGCCCTGGCTTACATCATTTCCACTCCCCATGCTGTGGTATGAAGGATTTCTGGAAACACTGAAGGGGTCAGAAATTGCACAAACACACAAACCAATCCACAGTGTCACATCTCCACAAGGGGCGCTGAGCAGGGACCCCTCGCTGTCAAGGCTGTGGCTCCTTGAGACATTCTCCATATGGCTGCTCCCAGTCTTTCATCTCCTAAGTGGATGAATGGAGCTCTCCTCACAAGTCATGCACAATGGCCCCAAGCCAGAGCTTCCCTTTGAAACACAGAACCTGGATAAAAGACACTCCATCAGTTGGCGGTTTTCTCTTTGTGCCTCACCCACTGGAAGTCCGAGCCACGGGAGGGCTGAGCTCTGAAATATTAAGCCAAACTATTCCCATCACAGCTAATAATCATTACTGACTGACTTTCTACCTTGTGCAAGCCAGAGTTTCAAATTCACTCCCCTGTGGAACTCACATTAGCCTGAGCAAAGAGGCCCCAAGATCCATCCAGGTTATATAACCATCAGAAAACAGGACTCAAACTAACAAGCTCGGTTCTGCTGGATTTCAGAACTTCTTTACTTGATACCAGGCTGCCCCAACTCTATCTGGTAAACCACTGGAATATCGAGACAGTCAGGTTCAGTCCAAAAGACCAGTAATACATCCAGTAAATCAAGGGGTAGTCTCCTCCGTATTTCTTTTTTTTTTTTTTAAGATTTTATTCATTTATTCACAAGAGACACACACAGAGAGAGAGAGAGAGAGAGAGAGAGAGAGAGAGAGAGAAGCAGAGACACAGGCAGAGGGAGAAGCAAGCTCCATGCAGGGAGCCCAATGTGGGACTCGATCCCGGGACTCCAGGATCATGCCCTGGGCCGAAGGCAGGCTCTAACCTGCTGAGCCACCCAGGGATCCCCTCTCCTCCGTATTTCTGCAGGAATCTATACAAGTAAACTCTGCTTTAGGTGCTGTGGGTAAACCCACCCAACAAATGAATACCAAAGTGACTTGCAAGACACATTTTTACACATTTTATACACACACACACACACACACACACACACACATTGAATAAACAAATAATTCCACAGTACTCACTGTGTGGCAGACATGCAATAGGTGTCACTTTTCAAAAAATTTTTTTAAAGATTGTATTTATTTATTCATGAGAGACACAGAGAGAGAGGCAGAGACACAGGCAGAGGGAGAAGCAGGCTCCCTGTGGGGAGCCCGATGTGGGACTCAATCCCAGGACCCTGGGATCACACCCTGAGCTGAAGGCAGACACTCAACCACTAAGCCATCCAGGTGCCCCTGGGTGTCACTTTTTTTTTTTTAATATTTTATTTATTTATTCATAGAGATGCAGAGAGAGAGGCAGAGACACAGGCAGAGGGAGAAGCAGGCTCCACGCAGGGAGTCTGACGTGGGACTCGATCCAGGGTCTCCAGATCACGCCCTGGGCTGCAGGCGGCACTAAACCGCTGCGCCACCGGGGCTGCCCGGGTGTCACTTTTTAAAACCTAAATGGGAACTCTAGTATTTCAATAACATGTCCAACTACTGAACAAATACAAAACCAGGGCAAATGATCAAAAACTCTTTTTTTGATCATTTTTAAATCAAATGAAGTTATTCACATTATTTCCGACAAAACATATTTCATCCCAGGCTCAGAGGCCATGCTCTGGGGCCAAAGGTCTGCCAGAAAGTCTTTTTCCTGAGGAGGAAAACTGCTGACAGACTGTTACAGATTCAACGACGTCACCAGGGCAGATGAGAGAACTTGAACATCTCCAATCCAAGCTCGCTGAAGAGATCCCCTGGGTCAGAAACTATAACCACCACCACCACCATCAATAATAACAAAAAAAAGCACAAAAAAAGAATTCTTTTCAAGGAAGCTTCCACACCCACTGTCTCTTAAAATACACTGTTTGGAACATAGTGGGTTCTCAAGAAATCGCGTTGGATGAACACGCCAAACTTAGACTAGGAAGCGTGGGTGGATGGATAGTGTTGTGCATAATTCTGGGGTTTGTTTCAAGTCATTAAAGAGCCTCACTCAACATATAAAGTCAATACGAAAATAATTCTTCCGTTCATTTTCTAGACTCCGCAAAAGGCTTCCATGCTCGGTACCCACTTGTTTCCCCTAATGGCCCTGTCACCGGTGTCACTTGCCCTGGACAGAGAAGGAGGAGCCTGTGGGGTACACAGGATGGATCGACTTGCCCAAGGTCACACGGGTCAGTGAAGAGCCAGCCAGGATGCAAATGGACTTCTCCGGAGGCCGGGTCCCTTGCGCTCCGCATTACATGAAGCTGCCAAAGCAGTGACTTTCTGAGACACCACATTTGGATGATCTCACTTCCATAGATTAACAATTTTAGAAGGCGGCAAGCCAGAGATGGAAATTTCATATAACAATTACACGTGAGAGCTTGCAGTGGCACCGCTCAGAAGGAGAGAACTGCGCTGTCCCTCTCTTCTGGGTGTAGTTAGGCGTGACTCAAAGGCTCAAACCCCCACCAGCGGGGGTGTGTGTGTGGTGAGCCAGGGGTCCAGCTGTCCCCGGCGGTGGAGACATGGAGCTGGAGAGCCAGAATACAGCCAGACACCCTCCCTCTGATCTCACACAGAACATGGGCTAACCGGGGGCATCTGGGTGGCTCAGTGGGTTAAGCATCTGCTGATGATTTTGGCTCAGGTCATGATGCCAGGGTTGTGGATCAAGCCCCTGCCTCAGGCTCTGCACTAGGCGTGGAGGCTGCTTGATTCTCTCTCTCTCTCCTTTTCCCTCTGCCCCTCCCTACAAAAAAAAAAAAAAAAAAAAAAGAAAGAAAGAAAGAAAAAAGAAAAAAAAACACATTATATATATACTAACTTGGGATTGCTCCAGGTAAAGGGGACAGTCACAGGTAATGTTCCTTTCTCAACTGTCTATATCAATGTCCCTTTCCCTGAATCCTGAAGGCCAGGAGACCCTCTCTTCATATCAGCCCTGCAAAACCATTCTGGCCTTGCCTTTAAGACAGAGCCCTCAGCACCTTTCAGGTCTCAGACCAGTTCACCTATCTCACCTGTCTCCCAACTTACCAAACTGACAGAACAGGAGTAGCCCTTCCTGGTGGCAGCAAAAGGACCACAGTGGGGTTATTCTGTTTTTTGGGCCTTCCCCAGTACATCCTCACCCCAGAAAACAGATGGGTAAAAATTCAGGTGATGAGGGACGCCTGGATGGCTCAGTGGCTGAGTGTCTACCTTTGGCACAGGGCGTGATCCCAGGGTCCTGGGATCGAGTCCCATGTCGGGCTCCCCGCAGGGAGCCTGCTTCTCCCTCTGCCTCTGTCTCTGCCTCTCTCTCTGTGTTTCTCATGAATAAATAAATAAAATCTTTTTTAAAAATTTCAGGTGATGCATCTAGATGCATCTTCATGCTTACCTCCTCAGAGTGCAGAGTCAACATTTTCAACAACTCTGCTTCTAGGACACAAGACTCTGATAGAAACACCAAACTCCCCTGAGCCCTCAACTTCTCTACCGCCACGAACAGTGAACAGAGCAGCTACTAAATTCTCCCCTACTGGCTGCTTCCAAAGTACCAGGCACTGTGTTATTTCATTCCATTGTCTCGAAAGGCCTTACTACGATCCCCAGCCAGCAGATGAAGAAATTAAGCCTTCAAGAGACTTAAGAGTTTTGCCCCAAGTGAACCACATGAGGCGACCACGATGCCTGACTCAGATGCCATCACCAAAACTCGTCCTCCAACAGATGAATGGATTTAAAAAAACCCTGCCGCATACAGGACACTGGAATATTATTCAGCCTCAAAAAGGAAGGAAATCCTGACGCCTGCTACAACATGGATGAAATTAAGCTAAGGGAAATAAGCCAGTCACAAAAAGACAAATACTACTTGATTCCACTTATAGGAATCCCTATCTAGTCAAATTCATAGACATGGAAAATAGAATGGGGGTGGCCATGGGCTTAGGTGGTGGGGGGGGGGCGCTGAGAGGTTGTTGATTACTGGGCGCCGACTTGCAGTTTTTCAAGATGAAAGGGGTTCTGGGGATGGATGGTGGTGACAGGTGCACCACAGTGTGAATGTACTTAATGCCCCTGAACTACAACACTTCAAAACGGTCAAGATGGTAACTGTTACGTGTATTTTTAGCACAGTTAAACATAATCTTATCAAGAAAAGGAGGAGAGAGGTCCAAAAGTTTCCTGTAGCCCATAGAAACCTGGAGGGACATACAGTAAATTTTAATTATTCTAATAATACAGAAATCTAGAATAGTGAAAGAAAAAAAAAACTATCCCCTGATGACTTGTACATGAGAATTTAAAATTCTAACATAAAATTAGAAACCTGAGATTTTGGAAATTGTAAAAATCTGCTCTCCAGCAAGAACACAGACAGTGTAAGGCCAATTTTCTTTGCTTCCTCCTTGGGTTCCCCACCATTTGCCATTATATATAGACCCCCCACCCCCCACCCAACCTTTCTGAGAGAACTTAACCTCGGAATGCCTGTTTGACTTGTACTAGAGCAGCGCCAGAGATACAGCACCATCCCCTACTGGTCAGGTCGGAGGCACCTGCTGCTTTACTGCTGCCCGCAGCACTGTTAGCCGGTCACCCCGGTGGCTGACATGCCTTTCATGGCAAATGGGCTTGATCTGGATTTCTGATCTGAAGCACCCCTGCACACCACCAACCCATCCCCAACAAGCCGGCACTCCCAGAACTTGGCACCAGGGAACAGCAGGACCAGAAAAGCATGCAGCAGAGCTTGACAGGTCCCTAGGCCCTTGGGAGTATCATGACCCATCAAGGGGACGAGTTGCTCTTGTCGCTAGCAACGCACTTTTAGAAAACCTTTGAAAAGTGTCTTCACACCCATCCTCTCCTGCCCTAGACCCCGGGAGCAAGCAACTTGAGCGTTTTTACTCCCATTTTCCCGAGGAGCAGCTAAAAATCAGGGTTTGCCCAAGGTCAAACAACTAGTTGGCTGCAAAGTAGGAACTGGAACCCACCCCTGTTATTCCTTCCGCTACACCTCCCTCCAGAGACAGGGCTGGCCAGCATCGCAAGGAACAGGAAATTGAAATGGCTCCTGGTAAGGCAGGAAGCCTGCCAACCTCTGAGAGAAGCTGACAAATGACCAGAGCCCGCCCTGAATCAAAAATGCCTCCTCAAAGGAGCTTCTGACGAACCTCTTCCCACCTGCGGCACTGGAGAGGGACTCCCAGAGTCCGCAACCCACCATGCCCACCTGCCCGGGGTGTGAAAAGTTAAACTCAGAACATGCGGGATGCTGTTCAAGATCCGAGTTGGAGAGGCAGTGGTTCCCTAGTATGAACTTAGCAGCTTTATTCTCACTCCCACCACATCACCCCCTACACACACACTCTTGCCTTAATCCCACCCCTAGCCACCGAACCGTGGGGGGATTGGGGGGGCGAAGCAGAGCAGAGGCAAATCCTTGGGGAAGGAGCAGCAGCAGCAGCTGCAGCAGCCACCGGGCACCCGGGGTACAATCAACCAAAAGATGGGGAGCCTTCCGGGAGCAAAATCATGCACGTAAAGTCATGCACCATTTCCAAAATATTGAACCAGATTTCGATCACTTTACCTGAGTTGTTTTTGCTCTTCTGCCTTGCATGCTGTTGCTATGGCTAATTTGTGGGTTGGTGGCACCTTCAGAAAGACAGTGAGATTTCCTACAGGGAAGTGTGTTATAATTACTGTACGGAAGAGACTCTTCGGCAGCAGCTGGTGGCATCTTATGGTTTGCGAGGTCGGGAATATCAGACACCAGGTTCCGACAGCAGCCCGCAAATTTGCTCCTGGGCCCCCCGTTCGCCGTCACCCCGGAGTTTTTCTGAGCATACAAGTCACCCAGGGAATTGGCACGCTGGCAGGTGCTGAGCTGCCGGGGGCTCACCCGGGGTTCCATCCCCCGAGCCTCCTCGCAGTCTTTCTCTTCGGTGGAACCCAAGATTTCTTCGTTGCTTGTTAAATGTTCTTGGCTCAGATCAGAGAGTGAGAATTCCAGGCTGTCCTCCCGCCAGATGTCTGCAGATTTGGAGCGTTTCTTCTTAAAGCTCGCCGTCTCCATGAACGTGGGCCCATTGGATGTATAGGGATGCTGCCTCCTGCCTCCGTCAGCCAAATATGTAGCGTCATCCCCGTAAAGCCGGCTCTCCTCCGAGTCTGGCATGCTTTGCACAGAGGCGGCTGTGAGGACGATGCTGCTGTCTACGCTGGGAGTGACAGAAGAATCGGTGTACGACACGGGTCGCAAGCCCATGTCCACTCGGTCCACCCAAATGGGGCTCCCGAAGTCCTCTAGGGTGCCCTCTTGGGAGAAGGGCTCCAGGCCATTTTCGGCCAGCGACTGGGGGATGCTGGGCGTGCTGCTGGACCGCGTGCTCACTTCGGAGTTCCTGTGGATCATCTTCCCCGAGGACGCGTGCCTCGTCCGCCGGGCCTTGTGCGACAGGCGCAGTGAGCGCGACGTGTGCTTGCGCCCCAGGCTGGCATGCTTTTCTCCATAAAACTCATGCTCTACATTCTGACTTTCTGCGTTTCCCATGGTTTTATGGTCTGTAGCATTAGGGGGAGAAAAAAGGAGGGGATAAGTGAGTCATCAAGGAGTACAGGCAGTTTAACAGACAGAGCTCAGGGTGCAGGGCGGGTAGCAGGGCACCACCCTCTACCCGCCTGGCAGGTGCTTGGACCCTTATACGGGAGCAGGCGAGAACTAACATCACCCACTGAGACTGGCCCTCCTGAGAAGGGGGATGAGAACTGAAGTAAGATTCTTAGAGAATCAAACTTGTCTTTCCCCGGAAGGTAATTGCCCATGGTGCCCGCCGCCTATATGATGCTTTCATGGGGCTGCCACCCCCTGCGTTCCTTCCTAAACTCTGTACTTTACAAAGTTCCACTCCTATCCATAAACTGAAAACCCTGAAAGCACAAACGGAGCGCTGGACCACATGAGTCACATTCCGTTTGAAACTACATGTATTTCAAAAAGCAATCATAAAATTCGGAGGTGCGTTGGATAACCTCCCCCCCTTCTCAATGTTTCTGTTTGATTCACACTCCACCTGTACTTCAAAATCAATCAAAACTGGAAACACTCCAGATGGGAAGTCCGATCAACTCTTCCTAGTTCATCGAAGTCAAAAAGAGAATGGGCTTTTTACCTGAAATTCAATTAAATTCTACAGCAGCATTCTTTAAAAACAAAAAAACAAACAAACAAAAAAACACCTTAACTTTTGGTGTTTTGGAGGGGGCGTGAAGTGGGAAGAGGAGAGAGAGAGAGAGAGAGAGAGAGAGAGAGAGATGGGCATGACAAAATAGAAACCCCGCTCCCTGCTTAGCAGCAGACTAATGGGTTTATTTCTGGGAGCAGATCCAAACTGAGCACATTAATCTGGTACAGAGTGCCCTGCAAACAGAAATTCACATTATGAAACCACTAAATGTGATTCAGCCTTTTGGGGCTACCCAGGTTAATTCGAGTCCTTCCTTCACATTTTTCCAGCCTCGCTCACTGACCTGGTGACTGTTACCCACAGTGGGAACCTTCAAAGCTCACCACTTGTGACTCTCTCAGCCTATTCTCCTCGCTCTGTTCTTTCTCTGTACCATTCAGATTGTATGCACTTAAGATACACACAGAGAAGTGGCCAGAAAGGAAAAGAGGAAAAATATAGTAGCTGGGCATATTCCTGAGCTGATTCTTCCCACCACCTACATAGTCATTCATTCAGAAAATGTATACTGAGCACCTACCCTGTTCTGGAAGCCAGAGATACAACAGTGAACAAAAGATACACATTCCCTACTCTCAGGAAACTCATACTGTAGCCAAGGAAGGTAAATGATAAAATAGTGAAAGGCATGGGGGGAAACAGGATGAATTGACTATGACCACGACAAAATTTGAAACACCCTGCACTATAATTCATCCTCACACTGATTAAGATTCATTCTATAATCTCACTATTCAGTCTAAAACAGAGCACCAGCTCTGAGGAGCACATCTTCGCTGAAACAAAATCGGTGGCAACAGGAAGGGAAAACCTCCATTTCATGTCTCCGTGAGCTAGGAGGTAGCTCATACAAGGCACCAGATGTTAAGCGATTCCCATATTGGAATATTCCCTACCAGGTCACACATCATGTGATTCTCAGAGGGAACTTTCCAAGAAGGAGAATCTCCTTTTTTCCTGGCAGCAAGTGTATTTCAGAACAGTTAATAAGCTCATGCCTCTCTGGCTGGCGTCTTTAAGAAGCAAGAAAAGAAAAGAAAAAAAAAAACCCACATACACGCACGCAACTCAATTCACTAGAGGGAAAAGAAAAACATCAGCTACTCATACATAACCACGTATGTGAACTATATTCTTAAGAATATCATGTGCTCCGGTTTTAAAGTAAAATAAATAAATAAGCATTTCTTCCTTTTTTAAAATATTTATTTTTTTGAGAGAGAGAGAGTGTACATGAATGGGAGGAGCAGAGAGAGAGAGAGAGAGAGGCTGATGTGAGGCTCGATCTCACGATCCTGAAATCACGCCCCTCAGGTCGTGCTAAAACCAGGCATCAGAATGCTTAAGTGCCTGTGCCACGCAGGTGCTCCAGTAAATAAGCATTTCAATAACTAAAAGCCAATATGCATTCCTTAGAGTTCTGGATTTTTTTTAAGTGTACATTAAGATACCTGGATGTGTCTACGTATCTATATGTTTTGCCAAAAAATAATGAAAAGCTTAGAAAAAGTGTTAGGCATAGTTCCACTTGAAGAATCACACAGGTTTAAGTTTAACAGAAGGAAAGAATGATGGTGAAGGAAACCCAGTGTGAGAAAAGCACAACTGTCCCCTCACGTCCACTAGGAGGACCTTCTTCCGTCACACGTATCAAAAGTTTGCAAATAAGAATTGACAGGCATATTCCCAATAACAAATTTTTGGTGAGGCCCATTTCTGCCAACAGAAAAGCAATCAAGTTAAAAGCCTCAGGAGAGGTTTCCTCAAGGAAATGGCCCCAACCTTCAAGAATTACAGCACCCAATGCATCACTCTGACGGGCCTGTTATATTAATAGCATTTTTAGTAGCGGGATTCTTTTCAGCCAGCCAAGGTAGGAAAGAAGCCATTTTTATCTTCGGAACTAGAATTTAGAGATGATTGCCAAATCTCCTAAATCCTACCAAGAGAAATTCTCAGGGGATGACCTAAGCGGAGTCAGCAGGAAGTCTGAAGCAATTCAAGAAAAATATGTTTCTAGGGACTGTTGAAACACCCCTTAATCTGAAAGCTTTTCCTGAAAGGTCGGTGAGAACCATGAGCGGTGCAGTTGGCCCTGGTGGGGGACTCAGCATGAAAAATTAAAATTGCTCGTGGCATCCGACAGACACAGTCTCCTCTTTCAGGGTGCCTCACAGGCCACCCCCAGAGCATTGGTGCATTGGAGGTTCTAATCCTTTTCCTGTACAAATGTAAAAAGCCAGCTTTTTCCATACTCTGGGTAGCTCCCTATTCTCTGTTTGACCCCATCATTTATTTTTCTTTCAAACAAAAAAAGTCAGTTTGTATCTTACATTCGCACCTGCTCTGTTCCTGTGAGTCAGGAAGCTGCTTTGGAGCAGAAAGCAGCGTTCAGTTCTTTGGTAGCCTCTACAGAGGCTGGAAGTGCTCTCCTCCAGACAAGGAGTCAGTAAATGTTCATGCGTTTCAATAGCAAAAGCAAAAGGCAGGTGACCAGTAGGACCCCACTGACACGATCATCAACACTGTTGCTAGGTAAGGGAAGAAAGATTAAGGTCACGCTAAAATGCAAAAACCAGGACAGAAATGAAAAAGAAGAGCATTAGGAGAAGAACACTCAATCGCAAGCCAGAAACCGCCACAGTTTTAAACTCATTAAAACCATCACTTCCGGGGATCCCTGGGTGGCTCAGCAGTTTAGTGCCGCCTTCGGCCCAGGGCATGATCCTGGAGACCTGGGATAGAGTCCCACGTTGGGCTCCCTGCATGGAGCCTGCTTCTCCCTCTACCTGTGTCTCTGCCTCTCTCTCTCTCTCATGAATAAATAAATAAAATCTTAAAAAAAAAAAAAAACAACCATCACTTCCTTATGCAGCATGGTAGTGTTCCAAATAACTTGCACCTTCAGGGAACACTCAGAAGAAGTGGTATTAGAGCAGGAGGTACAGGGAGCAAGATTTTATCACAAGAACAAGCCTCAGTATTTTTACATCCAGTCTGACTTCTCATACTTTCTTCTCATAGGTGTAAGTTCTGGCTACCCTAGCCTGCCCCAGGGCCTTTGCCCATGCTCTTCTTGCTGCCTGCAACCCTCCTTCACAAATACCCTCACTCACGTTTCAGTTCGTTCTGATGTTGACTCAAATATCGCCTTCTCAGGGTGACCTTTCCTGGCATCTCTCCCCAAAATAACAGCCGCTCCCTGCAGAGCTCAATCCTTACCCCCTTCTCCTCGTTTTTCTTTTCTTCCTTAGCATGTATCACCCCTGTAACAGACAACTTATTTCACCTATGTAACTTTTTATTCTCTAGCCTTCCCCATGGAACCTAAGCTTCAGAAGGCCTAAAAAGTTTTGCTTGTCTTATTTATTGCTGTATGCTCTGTGCCCAGAACACTGCCTGAAAGGTAAAAGGTGTTCGGTGGAAAAATACTGAATGAATGAATGAATGAATGAATGAGTGAATGAATGAACGAATGATAAAATCAACTTTCATCTAAAATGCAGAGATGCATACAATTCCAATAAAATGTGGATGAGAATGTTACCACGATGCAGGTTAGGGAACAGTACCACAATGTGGACTACAGAAAAAACACATCAGACTTATACAGGCCAGCCTCTTCCATTTGGTGCCTCGAGGACTTGCTGGTCTCCCAACTTTCCCATCGCTCCCCAGGTCCCTCCCACCTGAAAATCTGTGCATATGCCTCATCCCAGACCTTCAACCCTGCTCCACTGTGCTCCCCATCTCCTATTACCTAGCCAAAGAATGAAGGCCTAGCCTCATTTCCCTTAATTCCTGCCCTCCATTTTTGGGGGAGCTGTTCCTGCAGAGGTTAGGGAAGAATTCAGAGCTGGGAGGGTGCCCCTCCCCAAGGTCTAGGTAAAAAGCGCAGACACGATCAGCCTCAGATGACTCAGACAAAATGGAAGCAAGGGAGACAGGGTGACACAATGCAATGGGCAGGGGATCTTCTGACAGTAGTATAGGGTCAGAAAATCAAGATTCTCAAGGCCAGAGCTCAAGGACACTAGAGGGAGTGTGATTTTTTCCAAAACCACAATCTTTCTCTTAAAATGATCCATTAAACTTTTCAGGTAATCAGTGTAAATTCCTTTAAATCCACCACGTTAAATACTCAGTGAGGAAGTGTAAGGGTATCCTAAGGAACTTTATCAGTAGGTACCACCATTAGGTTCATGCATTCATCAGGTAAGTGGTCATTTCTCAAGGACTGATTTTTTTTTTTATTTATTAGCCTGCCAAAATTTTAACTATACATATACAAAAAATGTTTTTATACATATAAGAAAATGTCAAATTCCTGGCTTTGATAGCTAACTATAATTACTTAAGAGGCAACCATTAGGGGAAATTAGGTAAAGGGTATATTTCCTCTGTACAATTTCTTGTGAAACTGTAATTATTTCGAAATTTGAAAGACAAAACCATAACTAACTGAAATCTTCTCGTTAAGTAAAATTTTTGTTTAAAAGTGAGAGTTCTGGGATCCCTGGGTGGCGCAGCGGTTTGGCGCCTGCCTTTGGCCCAGGGCGCGATCCTGGAGACCTGGGATCGAATCCCACGTCGGGCTCCCGGTGCATGGAGCCTGCTTCTCCCTCTGCTTGTGTCTCTGCCTCTCTCTCTCTGTGTGACTATCA
This sequence comes from Nyctereutes procyonoides, assembly GCF_905146905.1. Taxonomy (NCBI): domain Eukaryota; kingdom Metazoa; phylum Chordata; class Mammalia; order Carnivora; family Canidae; genus Nyctereutes; species Nyctereutes procyonoides. The sequence goes on from NW_026575155.1 coordinate 5,302,476, forward strand.
TAAATAAATATTTTTTTTAAAAAAAAGTGAGAGTTCTTCGGGGGCACCTGGGTGGTTCAGTCAGGCTCAGTGTCTGACTCTTGATTTCGACTTGGGCCATGATCTCAGGGTGGTGAGACTGAGCCCCATGTTGAGCTCCTCACTGGGAGTGGAGCCTGCCCGAGATGCTCTCTCTCCCCGTCCACCGTGCGTCCCTATGCTCTCTCTCCCTCAATAAAATGAAATGAAATGAAATGAAATAATAATGAGAGTTCTTCAGAGTGAAACGTCTTAAAATCTGCTTTTACAGTTGAAAGCTCTAAAACATTCTAATATAGTTTCAACAAATTAGGCAATAAAAAAAATGAGCATGCATTGGGGTGCCTGAGTGGTTCAGTGGGTTGAGCATCCCACTCTTGATTTCAGCCCAGGTCATGATCTCAGAGTCATGGGATCGAGCCCCACATCAGATTCCCTGCTGAGTGATTCTCTCTCTCTCTCCCTCTCCCCCTCCCCCCATTTGTGTGTGCACAATGCTCTCTAATATAAAAATAAATCTTTAAAAAAATAAGCATGCACCGAGCATTATCTAGCATCTATTATCAGGAAATACAAAGCACACACAGACCAGTGGCCCAGAGGGAGGTTAAACAAAGAGGTAGAGTTGATTAACTGGGGACAGCGCTTCTGTCTTAATAAAGTATGAACAGAACTGAATTACCAACAGCTAATGCTAGCCAAGATGGAATAAGACCCTAGGACTGACCTTTCCCTCGCTGATAAAAACTAAAAACTTGGGACCAAAGAAAAAAGCAACTACCCAAAGACTCCAAAGTGTAAGCATAAGCATGTGAGTAGTGGAGTCAGTCAAAACCTGAGGAAGCCACTCATACAAGAATGAGTTTCCTAGGTTTTCTCTCTAGACTTACCATGGAAGGTGCGCACCCAGTAAACCTCTGACACAGGCAAGCAAAAATTCCCAAGACACACCCTGTTGTTCTGGCCAAAGAACCAAGAAACCCAAAGAGTGAGGGGGATCCCACAGGAAGAGAAGTGGCAAAGCAAATCCACTACTGCTGTGCATATATCGACAGAACTCCCAGGCTTACCCCTCAGATGCACATGCCTCGGACTGACCCAAAGGCAGAGGCTTTGAGAACTGAATTATTATAAAAACCACAGTCCACCTCCCAGGCTAACAGCCAAGTGGCACGTGTGTGAGACAAATCCAAAGATGCATAGCAAAGACTCTGTGAAACTGACCTGACCGTGGAGCCACCACCCACCAAAGAGGAAACCAAACTGGTAATCTGAACCTAGCTGAGTTGACTACGGGCTAAAACAGCAAAAAAGGAAACCCAACATTTTCCAGATGACTTTAACAGGACCTAGTGTGTCCCAATATAATACTTAACATGTCCACAATGTATTCTAAAGAACCAAGAAATTCTAAGCAGTTCTCGAGAGAAAAGACAATCCCTCAATATCAGTCCTAAAGGGACCCAGATGTTGGAAGGAATATCAAGCAAGGACTTTTTATTTTTTTAATATTTTATTTTATTTATTCACAAGAGACACAGAGAGAGAGGCAGAGACATAGGCAGGCAGAGATGTGGGACTCGACCCCGGGATCATGACCTGAGCTGAAGGCAGATGCTCAACATTGAGCCTCCCAGGTGCCCCTCAAAGACTTTTAAAGCACCTATTACATGGTTGAAACTGCAGTCCAGTGTGTTCTGGGACTCAATATGATAGGAGATGTATGCAAAACACACCCAAATTCATCAATGAAGTGGGGAAAAAATCTTCTGTATTAAAATGTTTTTCTTTGGGTGGCTGGGTGGCTCAGTTGGTTAAATATCTGACTTGATTTTTGGCTCAGGTCATTTATTTCAGGGTTATGGGATGGTCCCTGTGTTCAGCTCCGCACTGAGCATGGAGCCTGCTTAAGATTCTCTCTCCCTTCTCTCTCTCTCTCTCCCTCTGCCCCTTCCCTACTGCTTGAGCATGGGCGCATGCACTCTGTCTTTCTCTCTCTCTCATAAATAGATAAATAGATGATAGATGGATAGATAGATAGATAGATAGATAGATAGATAAATGTTTTTCTTTGGAAATTTCCTCTTCAAAAACTAAACTAAAATAAAGCAGCTATTATAACTATGCTGAGTAAAGGTAAACATCTTGAAATAAATGAAAAACTTAACTGCAAGTAATGTCTATGCAAAATCATTACAAATGTCAATTATTATATATGAGTAGAGAAACAGAACACAAATAAAAAAGAAAGGTAAAACTTGTGTGTTCCAAGATATATCACGCAAGTTGCGATTCTAATCACACTAATGTTACGTCTTCCCCATTTTGCATGAGGAAACATTCCAGTTAATAGAAAATCACCCCACAGCCAAGGTCTCTGGGCAGAGAGCAGTAAGGAAAAATACTACTGTAAGTTCAGATTGTTCAGGAGGGGGAAAAGGAAGAGAAAGAAGATACGAAAGGGTAACTGGAAATAATCTTATTACTTTGAGAACTAAGGAGCCTGTAATAATATTTCTATGGTACAGGATGTCAAATTCCCTAGATGAGACCAACAGTTCAAGCAGTACCCCAAATAGACAGCAGAGTGACCCACTCCTTCCCTGAAGAATGGGAAGGCTAGACGAAATCAAAGCCCAGCCCTATGGGTCAGCCTGCCAAGGCTTGCCCTGGTCAGAAGTAGATAATCAAAAAAGATAATTCTAACAACAACAACAACAAAAGTAATTCTCTTTTCGGGTCAAACATCACTGGAGCAAAACTCTTCTTATCCTCAGAAGTAAAAATTTACATTTGAGATGCACATCCAAGAAAATGGTTTTGAGCAGGTTAAAATTTTCCTTTAAGAATATAATGTTGGGCAGCTTGGGTGGCTCAGCGGTTTAGCGCTGCCGTCAGCCCAGGGCCTGATCCTGGAGACCAGGGATTGAGTCCTATGTCGAGCTCCCTGCATGGAGCCTGCTTCTCCCTCTGCCTGTGTCTCTGCCTCTCTCTCTCTGTCTCTATCTCTGTCTCTGTCTCTCTCTGTGTGTGTCTCAGGAATAAATAAAGTCTTAAAAAAAAAGAATATTAGAATATTAATGTCACTTTCTCTCTCTTTCTCTCTCTCTCTCATACACACACACACACACACACACACACACACACACACACACACACACATGCCAGACCTGTATAATAATTTTAAAGGCAACTATTCTGAATAGAGTGATTGTGGGTAATTTCAATTCTCAAAAAATTATACTTTTTTTTTTTTGTATTTTCAAAAGTTTCTGCACTAAACCTGTAATTCATTTTAAGGAAAGAAAAATAAATAAAACATGTTAACATGTTTGAAGTCCCTGGGTTTTTTGGATAATTGAAGAGAGTGAGGATGTGGGCACTATGCTGACAGCTACAACAAACGACACCAAACCCAAACTCAAAACAGATGGCTGGGAAAAATTACCTAAGGTAAAGAAAATACTATCTAGCTTGGATATAATCACGCTTTCTCTATATTCCAACAGCACTTTGCTTGACCTCTTCACATGGTGTCTGCAGCACGGTTATTTGTACACTGACACACTTGTCTTGCTTTGTATGGACCCCCTCCCCATCTTTTTATAATTGCTCAGTGGCAGGGACCATGCTTTACACATCCCTGTCTTGGTCACCTAAATATACTAACACCTTAACACAGCTCTCCTCGATGGGAGTGATCACGTAGACCATCTCTTAACAAGCGTTCTTCAAATATATAAAACATTAGAGCTCATTAGCAGGCCCAAGATGACCCAATTCACATCATATTCAAGTCAAAAGGGAACTACTAAAGCAAGGTTTCTCAGTCATCGGTAAGGACATTGTGAAACCCAAGCACAAGGCAGTTAATGATGCATATAAATGATAATTATTAATAATATAATTTTGCACTCCCCTGAGGTATTTAAAAACTTATTAAAATAAACATAATGATCACCCTTCTATGACTTGAAAACAGACCTCCAAATTTGCAGGAGAAAGGATGAAATGTATTTATTTCAAAGTTAAATTTGAAGCGAAAATCACAAGACAACAGATTGCAAATTTAAAATTAGCTTCTAGTGGGAGGTCTTGGTTTCAAGCCTGTTTTTTCTCTACTGGAGGCTGAGCTTGAAGAAGGGGTGGGGTAGGGGGTGGGGGTGGGGGGAGCTAAGATTAAACTGAGACAAAGTTCTGAAAGTTTTTGCTAAATCTTCACAAACCCATGAAAAGTGTTTTGCCAAGTCACACGCAAACACCCTTCACACAAGAGACTAAACAGGAAAGTTTTGCAACAAATAAAAGATGATCTTTGATTTAGAAAGATGATTATTTTGACTGTATTTATTTTGCTTTTTAAAGATTATCCAAACCAGAAACAAAATCTATCATTGTTTTGAAGTGAAGATTTTACAGCTAGGTTTGTCGTTTTCAAACATAATCCAATCTAAAGATGGTGAGCTCAGGGATAAATTTAAAAGACCCTGAGGGCAATTCACAGGGAGGGGGGGAGATTTCATAGGTACTGGCTTTTTCTTTCTTTCTTTCTTTTTTTTCTTAAGGTTTAATGCTAATGCTTTTGAGTTCTTAGATGGGTGTAACCCTAATCCAAAGAAGTGGTTCCAAATTCTTTTTCCCACGAGCTACATGCAACAAGGCAATTCCAATGACGCGAAAATGTATCTGTCCCACTGCTTTGGGAGTATCTCCAGGAATTCATGCAGACGCAGATAGGATCAAAAATACATATACAGGGGCACCTGGGTGGCTCAGTGGTTGAGCATCTGTCTTTGGTTCAGGTTGTGGACCCGGGGTCCTGGGATCGAGTCCTGCATCAGGCCCCCCATGGGGAGCCTGCTTCTCTCTCTGCCTGTGTCTCTGCCTCTCTCTGTGTGTCTCTCATGAATAAATAAATAAACTCTTAAAAAAAAAATACATATACAAACCTACCTTACAAGGCAACAGTGGTTCCCAGCCCAACTTGCCCGAAGAGCACTGTGGCATTTAGATACTGAGATTGGAAATGGTGTCCGGATGAACAGCAGCAAGGACCGGGTAGAGGAATCAGTCAGCACCTGCCCCTCGGGGAGGCCATCGTGGTGTCATCGGAGTCTCCGAGGAAACCTGCAGAAGACGGAAAAGGGAAAGGAATTGGTCAGCCAGAACACAGAAGATGGGCCTTTTCGATGGAGCTCACTCTCCTCCATTCTCCAACATCCGTTCTGTGTGCGATACCACCTCCTGGAATCAAATGGTGCAACAGTGAGCAACAGGTATGAAGACCAGGCATCATCAGACATATAAATAAACATAAGCGTAACTATATTTATGGTAAGAAACAGCCCCTAAGGGGCTCCTGGGTGGCTCAGTGGTTCAGCATCCGCCTTCTGCTCAGGTTGTGACCTTGGGGTCCTGGGATCGAGTCCCATGTTGGGCTCCCCACAGGGCGCCTGCTTCTCCCTCTGCCTGTGTCTCTGCCTCTCTCTGTGTGTCTCTCATGAATGAATCAATAAAATTGTAAAAAAAAAAGAAAGAAAAAAAGGAAAGAAAGAAATAGCCCTATAAACAAAGTTATCATTCTCCCCTATTTCTATGGAGAAAAGTATTAGATAACAGAAGCAAGTTCCTATGGAATGATTTCCACGGCTCCCTCTTCCATCTTCCAAAGGCCTCAACGAACAGAGATAATAAATAAAAGGAAACAGGGAAATCTCAGTTACTATCAAAGCGGAGCTATGTTGATGACAAAAGTTGAAGAAAATGTCAAAAGGCAGTAAAACAAAAGACCAAGGACACAGACCTCACCGTGGACACGTTTACAGCTGGCCAGCACAGGGGCCACTCATGAAAAATATGTACAGAAAAGAATTTAGTGAAATATCTCAACTGTTATTTAACACAGGAGATAAACTGACAAGGGCGGCCCTGTGATCAAGCAGTATATGTATAAATGATTTTTTTTTTAAGGGGGAGAAAAAAAGCCTGCCTTCTGAGATGAAATTGCAAATCCTAGAGTCCAAGGGCTCCTTGGGGTGGCTGCACCTTATCACCCTCCTCCTGGTCATCCCTCTGGGGGGGGCTGCCTGCTGCTGCTCCCAGCAAGGCGAGAACCCGAGGTGCCAAACACTTTGAGCAGGAACACGGAGGGAGAAAACACCCTACTCCGTGGAAGGCAGCCACCCAGAGGGGGGAAGTAAATAAATGCACACTTCCACAGAGGACAGAACAATCAGCCAAGTTGCAGCTCTTCCTTATCTCGGAAAATGTGCTATTTAACCTGAAGTGGGTGACTCAACGCTTGCCAGGAAGGGAGCCCGAGTCCCCAGCAATACCCCATTATTACCCTACAATGCGTGCCCTTTCCATAATTCCCCCATTGCTAGCTTGTTCTCTCTCTTTTCCTAGGCATCCTCCTGAAGCCGTTCTCTGTAAATTTTCAAATTTTCAAAGCAGTTCCTGAATTGCCTAGGAACTGGCAGAAATTAATAAGCAACAGCCCATTTATATTGAAATGGACTCATTACGGTGCCAGCTGCCAATAATTTGCAAGGCGGGATTCTTGCTGGCAAATGGGGGCCTGCGGGCGGCTGCCCTTCCACCTGCGCCACAGAAGCTGATAATGCATTTTCTTCTACTTCAGAAAAAGTACATATTCTATCTACCAGAACTAAATTTTTTCTCTATCTGTATCTTTCTAATGCCTGAGTAGAAGAACGACGTGGGGAAGAAGGTAAGAGTTACAGGGCATTATTCATAAAACATGCAGGAAAACAAAACTGAGTTGCACTGGGTCGAACTTTTGTCAGGTCTTGGTGGGGAAAAAAATTGTCCCTATGGCCCAGGCTGCGGAAATGACCCGTGATACGGCCCAATGAAGAGCCTTGTATAGGTTCTTTTGCAGTCGGCAGATATGCTATGGTTGTGATGTGCCAAGAAGTGCTCATTTTGCCTCTAGTGGCCTACCTCCACCCTGGCCTATAGACACCATGAAACCCTGAGAACGATTAGTACTCTTGAGTTTTCTTCGAGAACTGCAAAGAATTCCAGTTTCAACGGAAGGCAGCGATGCACCAAGTTCAGTGATGGAGGTTTGAGCCTCAGCTCTATTGCATGCATCAGGTCAAGTGTTGGCCTCACCATCTACTTGCAGGGTGGTTTGGGGCAAACTCTAGATATCAGCCCTCTACAAACAGAATAGTTCCTAAACCACTGGTTATTACGATCACTAAATAAGATCATCTATGTTACGTCACTAGCTGAGGGCCTACCCCTTGGTCGGTTTGCAATAAACATTAGCTATGATTCTGCAATTACTTAATATTCATAAACTGAAAAAAAATACACTGTAGAAGGTGACTGTTATATGGGCTTCCTTAAAACATCATGCCTAACTCACTGAATCTGGGTCTGTGTTAGAAGTTGGATGACACGAATCACCTCAAATTTGTTGTGGGGCAAGGGTACCTGGGTGGCTCAGTGGTTGAGCATCTGCCTTTGGCTCAGGGCGTTATCCTGGGGTCCTGGGATCCAGTCCTGCATCGGGCTCCCTGCAGGGAGCCTGCTTCTCCCTCTGCCTATGTCTCTCATGAATAAATAAATAAATTCTTAAAATAAAACCTCGTAAGAAGCATCCTGTCATTTGAAGTCCTCGCCAGTTCTAGAAACCAAAGTAAGGGGTATTGTACTTGGTCTCAAAATACTCAAGCTCCTGTACCAGGCTCTATGACTTATGTGACCTTGGGCGACTAAATTATCTGTTGTGAAACTCAACAGGAAAAATGAAGATATAAGATTATCTCCACTACCAAACTACCTAAAAAGATGGTGCAAAGACAGAGAATCAACCCGAAACATTATACAAACCATATAATGCTACAAAAGTATGTTAATTAACTCTCTGTTCATGACTTAAGTGCCCCAAACTGCTTCATAATTAGTGAATTAATGAGAATCAGGAAGTTTCCCCTTACCTTGAATCTTAAAAGTGAGGAGCAGAGGGATGGGGGCTGTTAGAGGTCTTGAATCAAAATCCTGAACAAGCCAAATTCCGGAATATTTATTTCATACGTAACAAGCACCAAAAAAAATTAGTTTTTAGTATTCATTCTTAATCTAAAACTCAGTATCAGATAGATGGATGGGTAAATAGATGGATGGATAAATGGATGGATCTTGGGCATTGAAAAATTTTACATAGTTCAGATATTAAAGAAAATTCACTGCTCTTCTTTACTAATTTTTTAACTATTACTCTATTCAACAAAGGACTCAGTAGTGAGTGACTTTCAAAAATACATAATCTAAAGGCACCTGGGTGGCTCAATCAGTTGAGTATCTAACTCTTGGTTTTGGCTCAGGTCATAATCTCAAGGTCATGGGATTAAGCCCCACATCAGTCTCCAGGCTCAACACAGGGTCTGCTTGAGATTCTCTCTCCTTCTCCCTCCTCCTTTGCCCCTCCCCCTGCTCATGTGTGCACACATATTCTCTAAAATAAATAAATGAATAAAATCTCTTTTAAAAAGATATATTATCTGGGACACCTGGGTGGCTCAACGGTTGAGCACCTGCCCCTGGCTCAGGGCATGATCCCATGGACTCAGGATCGAGTCCCACATCAGGCTCCCTGCCTGGAGCCAGCTTCTCCCTCTGCCTATGTCTCTGCCTCTCTCTGTGTCTTTCATGAATAAATAAATAAAATATTTTAAGATATATATATATATATATATATATATATATATATATATATATGTAATCTAAAATAGAAGAAATTACTATCCTCCAAAACTCAAAAGAAACCCAAAGGGTGATAGAGAGAAAATAAGGTAACCATGCACACCCTATCAAACTACACAGCTAGTGCCATTTACAGTAAGCATTGTAACAGCCAACTCAATTGGGAAAACATGGCAGTGGTAAAATTCACAATTCCAAATCAACTGCTCAGAGGAAGGATGAATATTCTTGGTGCTAAGATCAGATAGAAATTTCCCCTGTGGCCCTCTGAGGCCACTGTGATATGATAAGCAATGTTCTGGACCATATCCTTCCACATGGGCTCAGTGACACATTTCATATGGATGTTTGTTCTTGATAATTGATTTAAAAAGAAAATCACAAGTCGGTAACAGATGTTCTGAAGAAGTAGGATACTGCTGAAGAGTAGAAAGGCTGCATAACCTTCCAGGAAATTCCCCTTAATCACTTCTTGCTCTCCACAGAGTCCTGAGGGTGGTAAGCTTAAGGCTTGTGCCCAGGTATAGCTGGGTCATGCTACCAGATGGCCAACCCCATCTGGCATGAGGGGAGGGTTCCACCAGGGGTGAGCTTGTCCACCTTGTATGAAAACTGAGACTACAGCACAAAGAGGAGGTACTATACCTTCCCTCCCAGGAGAACCAACCACATGACCATGCAAGGTAGGACCAGGATTCTTAGCACAGATGAACAAGCTATGATAGGAACTCCAAATTCCTACTCCCTAAAGCATGGATAACATGGCATTAGCCCAACCATGTTTTGAGACAGGTGAAACCAGACACCCAACTCAGCTGAACAAAATCCCTGGAAGTTCCCATGTTCAAGCACTGTACTTGTTTTGAGCAATGCTACTTCCTAGTAGATCCAAATGTATCTCAAGGTAACTGAGGAAACATGTTCATAGAATCAGTATTTTCAAGCCAGCTATAAGTCAAGAAATCTCTACTAAAATAATAACTTTAATTTTAGAACAGTGAATCTTTGGCAATACTTAACCAACAGGTTCAGCTGGGACAGACCGAATTACCATATTTCATAGGAGTAAAGTCAGTGTGTTTCAAAGTGAAGTAACATGTTCTACCCCGACTCAGCGCAATCTACCATTTATGGAATGCTTACTATCTCTCTGGCAGGGCGTCAGTGGCTTTAGGCCAAAATATTCTTCTAAGTTTCCCTCGGTTCTTGGTGTTTATTGTCTTGCAGCTACAGTTGGACACTGGCAACTGCCAATGCATACAACTCCAACATTGCACTACAAAGCTCCCTCCCAGCTCCGTCCAAGGGAGTTGGAAATTGCCAGTCCCAGAGGGCTATGTTACACAGCTGGCCATCAAATCTCCCAAACACCCCCTCAAGCCTGGCCCAACAAAGGCTTTCATGAGGCCCAGCTTACTGAAATCAATTTAATAGCTTTTTCAGGACAGACCACGAGAACCACATAATTTCTCAAAAGTCTAAGTAGCCTCATTCCCACTAAGAAGCCATGAAGCTACTGAACACTTGAGAACTCCACCCAACACTCCAAGAGAAGTGACCCTGTGATGTTGACAGCCCACTCAGCTCTGGGCTCCTAGCTCCTAAATTCTCCATTTGAAGTTTGAGTCATGTCAAAAATAAAGCCCACCCATGTCACTGCAGGAGTGAATGGGACATTGGATTCCCAAAGAAAATGGAAGTGGAGCTGACCATGGTTAACTACTAATGCTGAAACCTGCCCTTCAGCATTACACCACATTGTGGCCTTACTTTCATGGGATATTCCCAGGGAGAGAACCAGCTGCCCATGAGAGGACAGTGGGAGAGGACAGTATGCCATTGAAAGAGCTTCCATACCTCCCATGTGACATACCAGAGTGTACAATCCTTAAACTGCACCCCAGAATTATCTTCCCCAAAACACATCAATGCCTTAGTAAGAAGAGATTTCAAACAGCGTCTTTTCCAAAATGAAGTCACCCAGGTTCCTGTTTTCAGGCCGACTTGTCTCCTACTCCCATACCAGCTATAGAAGCCTTCCCAGACACAGGAAGCAGCTTTGGATCCCAAACCACTGGGGCAGATGAGTGATGGGTTAGGGCAGCTCCTCTTTCACAATCAAAGATTACAGCTCCAGAGGAGGAATTTGGTTCTGGTTCTTTCTGGCTTTCCACCATACCTGCTGTTTATAGTGTGGAGACTGGAGACCAGGGAGTCTCCATTCTGAAGGACAGGGCCTTGAGTGAGCAGCTGAGCAGAAGGGCACTCTAAGAGCAGGGAGTGTCAGACTCAGCAGCTGCTGTCCACCTCCAAGATTTTCTCCAGGCCCACCCAGGGGACTGAGCGGCATTAAACAGCAACCTGCCATTTCCACGATGGTTTCCAACGCCTACAACCTGGCCTTCTCCCTTCACCTGTTCTCTCGATGAGCAGCCAGGAGGGAAGTCTTCAACCTGAAATGTAATCGAGCTGTCAAGGGGTCTCCCCTTCTTCATCAGGAAGCAGAGTAAGATGTGGTCACCTTGGAGATTTGGTTCCGTTGGCCACTATTACAGGTACAATAGTTTCCTCACCCAGAGCTGCCTCTCCCACAGAGAATGGGAGGGCCACTCCGTGAGTCAGGGAAGAGCTCCGTGGGTGAGGTGTGGCAACTATGCCTGCCGGCAACAGGGGCTGGGACTGCCTTTGACACAGAGGAGGGAGAAAGGACCACAAACCCCTCTGGAGAGGTTACCAGGCTAGAGACCCCAAATACACACTCCTCATGCTCAAGCCTAAAGGACCCATCAGAATGAATCACTCCCTCCAGCTGATACCTGTTCTTTGGTTCTGTTTCTGCTGCTGGCAGTATTCATGTCAGCGGAAGGCATGTATGAGATGGCGAAATTCTCTAAGAGAAAACAGCTAAAGAGATTTTGGTAAATCAGATACTAAAGGATGGAGAGGAAGGAAGATAAACTAAAAATCTTAAGTGTGTGTGTGAATATTAGATTAACAACATAATTCAGTAATCAAAACTCAATGAGCAAGTATGATAGCTGGAAACACAGCTGCCCTACATAAAAAGTGACACTATAATGGGTCCTGTGCAAAGCCACTGGTAAGGGGATATTAGGAACACTAATCCTGATACGTGTTTAGGTGGTAACAGAGAATTTTTTAATCAAAGACTAAGGAAAACATTTTAGTGCAGCAAATAAGATGATTTGTAACAAAATTTTTAAAGGAATTCTTCCCAAGGATTTTCAAAATGGGATAAATCCTTTACCTGTAAGTCCCCACCTTCTAGAAAGGAAGAAACTAGTTTAGGTATCTGGGTGGCTCAGTCAGTTGAGTGTCCAACTCTTGGTTTTGGCTCAGGTCAAGATCTCAGGGTGGTGAGAATGAGCCCTGAGAGGGCTCCTTGCTCAGCTGGGAGTCTCTTTCTCTCCTCCTCTCTCCCTCTCCCTCTCTCCCTCTCTATTCACTCTCCCTCTCTCTCAAATAAATAAATAATTAAAAATAAATAAATAAAAATAAAAACGGGGGAAAAATAAATAAAATAAAAATGGGAGAAACTAGTGCTCACTCATGAAAGAGTGACAGGAAAAGGTTTCACAGGCCTAGCATCCCAAGGTAGTCCCAGGACACTCAGCCCAAAATGCTCCTTTACCCTGTCATTTGAAAGTAAAAAAGGCCTTTTAAAATGACCTCGATTTTTTATTTGCAAATCACTTCCAACTCTCTTGCAGTTATAAAATTAAGACTACAAGCTCCAGCAGGTAAAACATGGTTCCTTATTTCACTGATTCTAAGAAACACATTTTTCACTTTGAACATCTCTGAAATTAAATGTACCTTACAGTCACAATACTGTAGGGTGGTTTCACGGGGCCATTTTCTTTCTTACTTTCTTTCTTAGTTAACTCAACCAACATTTATTGATCACCTACTGTATGTCCAGGATAAGGAAAGAGACCATTTTCCTTATGATGCTCCAAGTCTGAGTAAATCATGATCACCTATCCAATCAGAGACAGGGCTGTAAAGGCTCATCTGGCATTGTCAGTAGTGAATGATAAAAAGAAATAGGCGAGGGGCACCTGGGGCACCTGGGTGGCTCAGTGGTTGAGCATCTGCCTTAGGCTCAGGTCATGATCCCGGGGTCCTGGGATCGAGTATCACATCAGGCTCCACACAGGGAGCCTGCTTCTCCCTCTGCCTGTGTCTGCCTCTCTCTCTGTGTCTCTCATGAATAAATAAATAAAAATCTTTAAAAAGATGAAGGAGGAAGAGGAGAAGAAATAGGCTAATTCTGCCAGAAGAAGCTGTCATTTGGTCTTAATGGGCTAATATGATTGGCTTAGCTTGTGAGGATAGGAGGAAATAAACAATAACAGGAGGGAGTATGCAAAAAAAAAAAAAAGAAAAAAAAGGGAGAACTTTCCAGAAAGAAAGCAAAGCTCCCAGGGCTGAAAAAGCATCAGTCCAATGTTGTAGAGAGGTAGATGCATAGAAAGGAGCTGGAAATTGTAAGGCTAAAAAGACAGGTTGGGGCTATTGATGCTACACCAAGGAATCAGACAGTATGTGTGATGGACTATGTGATAGGAACTTATTAGCAGAGTTATACAATCAAACATGTTCTCCCCAGCCCACTCTGGCTAGCAGGGAAAAGAAGTGGAGGCTTCTTGCAACAAACCAATCAGGTGGTCATTGGCTGGAGATAAGGTGGCCTAGACAGGGCCAGTGAGAACCTTGAAGTAATAAAAAAGGCAGGCAGAGTCACCAGGACTCAGTGGCCACATAGTTACCTGTCAGAAATGAGAAGGGAAGGAGAAAAAGAAGGGGGAGATGCTTCTGAAGTTTAGTTTGATAACTGACAGAGAAGGTGACAATAACACCTCTCCCACTGTGAGATCATACGGAGCACCCATTCGAAAGTTTTATCCTTAAGAGGTGGGAATTCATAGTGATCCTACTAGAAATGTGATGTCCATTCCACACTGGCACAGAGCAACCAGAGTTGGAACACATTAGCACAGACAGGAAGAAAGGGAGGGAGGGAGGGAGGGAGGGAGGGAGGGAGGGAGGGAGGGAGGGAGGGAGGGGAAAGATAGGTAGAGGTAGGTTAGGTGGGAGGGAAAAGGAAAGAAAGAAGGAAAGCAGGCAGGAAGGCAGGAAGAAAGGAAGAAAAGAAGAAAGGAACCCTGCCGAAAAGCTTAGATCAAGAAGAATTTATGGAGACACAAAAACTGGCCAGTTATATCATACAATCGAAGAACTTTAAACTCACATACACACAACCTCTGATGACCTGTGAGAGGCCAGAAGTTGAAAACATTATCTCAACTATGCCTTCCATTGACTAAGCCAATGGCTATAATAATAAATAGATTAAATAACATGAATAATTTCACACAAAAATAAAATGCTACCTCAGGTTTGGTGCCAAGAAGTTAAAATGTAAATCAGATTTCAGATTTGAGTTCAGCCCCCAAAATTCTCTAGGTCCACAGGACACCCACTGTGCTCCTGACTCACTCTGAGGTTGGGTTCATCATTTAAATAAGATTGTTGACTACAAGGCTGGTGCTCCAAAGCTGTACAGATCATAGGGAAATGCATCTGGGATGCATAAAGCAGCCCACCAGACACTACTTCAAATGTAGCATTTGAGGACCATCACCTCCCCTTCCACGAGTGAGTGAAATGGGAAGCTAACAGCAGAACTCAACTCAATCCCATCATCCTGACCATCCGCCATCTCTTTAAATTAAGAGGCTGGTCTAGAAGTTTCTGTGCTCCTTATACTTGAAAGTAAGTCCATGTTTCTTTAACCTGCTTAAGTTAAAACCTGTGTCATAACTGTAACCATTGTGAGATTCTCTTTCCAGTAAATACATGATTCAATTAAGGCAAAAAGTGCCAAGGAGCTTGGCCCCAGAAATGCAAGATGGAACAACCAATTCTTACTTTACACACTGGTGCATGATCTTTTTGGCTGAGTAACGACCAACATTCATCCCAACTGAATTAAAAACTGAGGGGGAAATAAAAAGCACACGAAGTGGTTGCAGACTTGATTTTTAAAAGTAGAAGAAGAAGAAGAAGAAAAAAATCAAATGACTTTTTTATGACTACTCCCTGTAGTCAAAAGAGGATAATCAGCCTCTTTCACATAAAGACAGTTCCTGGGAAACCATGGGAACGCCTCTGAAACAGTGATACATCAAAGTCCCCATGCAGAAAAACCGATACATAAAATCACAAAGCAAATCTGTTTCTTGTATGACGGCAACTAGCTTAAAAAGCTTGACATTCATTGCCAAGTAATATCTATGAGACCACACACAAAGCAAGCAAAACAGACACCGGCCTGCCTTCTAAGAACTAATGAGTACACTCCTGTCCAGGGCACTGCTGTGCAAATGGTTTTATGGGCATCCTCATTCAATAAAATAGTTCAGAGCATGCCCATCTAAAACAATAGGAGTGTGTGTCATCGCTCATTTAATTGACGTATAAATTACATACATGAGCTACTGTCCAAATAAATTATGCACATTTTAAAACTTCTGTGTATGTTGATGATGTAGGTGATTTATGTGAACCAAACAAAAATATACAAAAATTTAGGTGCGCAAAATAGAAATATAAATTCTGAAATTTCCTTCTCATACCCTAATGAGAGCATCTCGCACATCCATCTGACGTTGAAGACTATTGCTGGAACAGAGAGAAAGCTGACCCGGAAACTAAGAAAAGATGGCATGTGGAAAGCTCAAAGGAATGCCTCCTTCCCCGGCCACATGACCCCAGTGCGAACAAAACCACCTGGAGTGCCTATCCCCCTTCCTTCCATCCCCCTTCTATTTATCTTATTCCACCTTGGTCCAGGCTTACTGTTTCTTCCAGGGACATGGTGGACAGGTGGGGTCTGCAGGTTGCAGAGAACTCTCCAGCAGCAGAAAAAAGGTCATTACGGTAAAACAAAAACAATCCCAAATCTGTTGCTAATGTTTGTTTTTTAAGCCTATTTCACAAATTCCTCAGTTCCCATCTTCAGAGTCTAAATTTTACCTGCATCTTAGCCTTCTTATGAAGCAACATCACGGCAGTGTCAAAATCTCCAAGAATCTTCAGGAAGGTAACGTATCACCAGGCCTGTGAACATGTGCTGAAAACCTGGGGCTGTGCTGAAGTTATCTGCTGATAGGATTAGCTCTCACTGGGGGCCATTAAATTGTGTTTTCTGCGATCAAGGTTTTAGTCAATACCCCTTTACCAGTGCTTACTAAAACGATGCCATATGTAGAAAAAGAAAATGATATAGGGAGGAGGGACTCATTTCTGCAACCTGCTTATCTCCAACCCCTCTAAGACAATACAGTGACTGGCCAAGAGGCAATAGGCAAAAACAAGTTTCCAACCATGGCTGCTTTTTTTTTTTTTTTTTTTTTTGGTGTGGGGAACCTCAAACACAGCCAGGGTAAGGAGCCAAGAAATATCAGTTATATGGTCTGGAGGGAAAAAAGGCCAACAACAATAACAACAACAACATAACACACAAAGAAAAATCATTTTTGAAATATTCTTGAATGAAACTTTGGTTTTCCTAGGTGGGAGGAAAAGGTTCCATCTTCTGGAAGAAATCCTCATTCTGTCTGGCCAGCTTCCCATCCCGAAAACCACCGGTAACTAAAGGAGTTAAGAGTTCAATTTAAGAGTTCAATTTTTTTTTAAAGATTTTTTTTTTTTAATTCATGAGAGATACAGAGAGAGGCAGAGACATAGGCAGAGGGAGAAGCAGGCTTCCTGCGGGGAGCCCAATGCAGGACTTGATCCCAGGATCACACCCTGAGCAGAAGGCAGATATTCAACCACTGAGCCACCCAGGTGCCCCTAGCCAGCTCCTTCTATTTCTATCCTTAAATCTAGGTCTCCTTGCTTTTAATCTCCATCACTCATATCCCTCTCTGCTGCCCACTCAGTGCATTCATCACTGCAAAACCGAACTAGCACACATTCAAGATGTATGTAACGTCCTTCCAGAATGAAGTCCCTTCAATCCCTGCTCTGCTACCTAACATACAAACAGTCCTGGCACGGCCAGCAAAGAGAAGAGTCCTAGGGATAAAGGGGCATCTTTCTCAAGAGTCACTTTTATTCAAAGATTTACTCAGGAGGTTGGTTGATAATGGAATAAAATTTTAAATGTATATGATTTTTGAAGATGAAATACCCATCTTTCCCCCCGCCCCCCGCCCCAAATAAAATGGTACGTAGAATGGCTGGAAGCTAATTCTGTTTTTATGTTGGAGTGTTTTATTGGAAAACTGTGCAAAGTTCTGGTCTCCCAAGACCACTTTTCTCCTCAGAATCCCCTAAGTTATCAGTTATAGGAACACCAGTCTTAATCCGTCCCTTCAGGGAGATCACCAGTTCCTCGAGGGAAAGGATTATAGCTTATTACTTTTTGGCATGTTGTTCCATGGCACATGTGCTCTGTGTTGGTCTGGGTTCTCTAGAGAAGGGGAACCAACGGGATGCAAATGGATGACGGATGGATGGATGGATGATGGATGGACGGACGGATGGATGGATGGATGTATGAGCCAATATTTTAAGAAATTGGTTCATGTAGTTGTAGGTGTTGGCAAGCTCACAATCTTCAGGGCAGACCAACAGGGTGGAGACCCAGGGAAGAGATGATTCTGCTGCCTTGAGTACAAAAAGCCCCTGGAGGCAGAATTTTTTCCATCCAGAAGACCTCAGTCTTTGCTCTTACAGGGACTTCACGTGATTGGATGAAGCCCATCTACATTACCGGGGATAATCCACTTTACTCAATCCCTACTGACGTAAATGCTAATCATATGTAAAAATTACCTTCTAGTAACATCTAAACTGGTGTTTAACCAAACAACTGGGCACCACAGCCTAGACAAGTTAACATATAAAATTAACCATCACATGCCCAACAGACTTTTCTGCTAATACCTAGGAATGGCATCAATGTCACCCAAGGGAACAGAAAGAATAAAAATTATTCCCCCACAAATGTTTACAACCGTCTATCCAGCAGGGGCTCTTGACTGATCTATTGGATTTGAGCTCTAAAAGAAGATCTCCTAGGGGTGTTCCTGGTAGCCTCAAGCTCCAGGGCAGGAAGAGATCACTTCCTTTCATGATGTCATCTTTGCCATATATTTCTAAGAACCTTTTTTTTTTTTTTAAGATTTTATTTATTTATGAGAGACACAGAGAGAGAGAGGCAGAGACACAGGCAGAGGGAGAAGCAGGCTCCGTGCAGGAAGCCTGACATGGGACTCAATCCTGGGTCTCCAGGATCACACCCCGGGCTGAAGGCGGCGCTAAACCACTAAGCCACCAGGGCTGCCCTAAGAACATTTTTTTAAAGGTTTTATTCTTATGTCATCTCTATACACAACATAAGAATTGAATTTACAATCTCGAGCTCAAGAGTTGCATGCTTCTACCAAGGGAGCAAGCCAGAGGCCCCTGTCATATATTTCCAGATAACTGCATCCCTCTGAGCTTGTCTCCTGGTAGCCAACATCATCAAGAGCTATGACTCTCTTTTACTTCAATATGGAAACAATATCATTTGCAAACTGGAAAACACAAATACAACCGGCTCCTACTGTTAATCCTTCCCCCCCCATCCCCCCTACCACATATGCTCAAATTATGGAGGTCCTGGGTACACAAGCTTCCCCATGGTGACATTTCCACACCAGCTCTAGATCTGAAATCACCACCTTCTCCCACCCCTGAGCCAAGACTTCAAGCACACAGCAGGGTTGGGGGTGGGGGGGTGTCCCCAGCATGTCCTCCATTCTAATGCAGCTGGGCTTGAAGTCTGAGCTTGAAAGCCCAGGAATGGGGAGGAGGGTCGGAATGATTGTTCAACAGCCTCCTACGCCCTGCTCATGACTAATGCATCACACTGTGAAAGCAATTCCTCCGGAGTTAGCTGGAACTGACAGGTCCACATTTAAACCAAACCAACCCTCGGAAGGCTCAGGCGTCACCAACAGCCTTCCCAAGCCCTAAGCATGCCCCCTTCTGAAAATATTCACCTTGAGAGAAAACAAGCTGAGAGATTTGGCTTGAGGGTCCTAATCCTGCCTTTCCATAGGGTAGGAAGCTTGAGTTTTCAAGGACCAAACCAAAGAACATTCACAGTAGGTAGGCAATGGATATTCCTCTTGGAGCGATAACTTGACAACTTGAGGCAAATTATTTAATGTCTCCACAGCTTCATATCCCTCCTTCAGTAAAATTCAGCAACTAATAAGTGTTTCCAAAATGTGGGATTCACAGGACAGCTGTTGGGGGTGGGGGGAAATAATAGGGAGAGGGAGAGCAGAAGAGGGAGCCCTTGAGGGTGAGGGGATATAATGAGGGGGAGGAGGAGCAGAAGAGGGAGCCCTTGGGGGTGGGGGGGGAGGAGGAAAGTATTGTGTCCATAATCAATGTAGGATTTGCTTTTCCAATAGTGATTTTCCATTCAAAATAGCATCCCCGAGAAGAAGGAGGGAAGTGGATTCATTAAATAGAGCTTGATGATCAAAATAATACCAGCCTTCTGGTCCTACGGATGCCTCGCTCGAACGAGCACAGGGAAGTGGGGACTGTGTGCGGCCTGAACTAATGTTGGCACCAGGGTGCCAGCTCTACAGCCACCTGTTTTGTTCTGTTTCTCTCACTCTGTCCCCACACTCACAGGAACAGGCTGCCATCTGTGCTGTACCAGCTCGGCTCAGTTTTCCATAAAGGTAAATAAGATCATGACGTTTCTCATCTTAAAAAAAAATAAAATTCCTCCAATTATTACTTTCTGAGCTCAAGCTCAATTCAGCTCGACCCAATTTCATTTCAGTGTGTGCTGAGCACCTCCCCTCAACGGGCTCAAGATTTCACAGGGATGCTAAGACAGGGAAGGTGTCAGGCCCCTTAAACAGCCTTAAAGATCCTTTGGGGGGTGGGGGAGGACTAAAACAAGAACCAAAAAGGGCAGTGTAAGACCCAAATACTAAGTACTTAAAATGAGCTCAGAGTAGATGAAAAATGAAGGTGTGACTTAATAAAATTCTTTATGCCAAGAGGATGTTCATGTCACCAATACTCTTGACAGTGAAATATATGCTCTTCACAAGGCAAGGTGAAAAATGCGTATAGATTATAAGAATATACACAATAGGACAGGATGGCAGTTTATTGTGATCTTTTTAAGCTGAATGTTATGATTACTCAGAAGGCCAAAAGGTGATGGCCATTTTGGTATCCTAATCTATAACTGGAATACCGCTTAAATCCTTAAAAAGGCAAACATTTCTAATTGTAAGTGACATATCTATTGTCTAGAGGATGGAACAAGAGCTTGACCATGATCAGAAGCCAGGTCTACATCCCCCAAAACGTGCTGTGTTCATTTCTCAACTCCGCACTGTCTTGCAATATTTGTACACACACTGTAGAAACACAGGAAATGTTCAGAAGTGTCCTTAGGAAAATGTATTCCATGGTCAAAGCTGGAAGCTCTAGCTCCTGTAGTGAAGAAATGGATGTCACTTTTTTAAACCAACTGTTTCCCGAACTTTCTTAATCACAAAACCTGATTTGGCCTGTGGGACCCTGAGTGTTTTGTGGGTTCTTATTGCGGGGAACCATCTAACAAAAATGTGCTCATTTTTATTACTATAGATTCAGACTTCTTGCCCAATAAAGAGCCAAGTCATCAAGGTGTTTACTTAATTGGCAGCTCCAAGTATCAATATCATCACCAGCACTACCCTCATCGGGTAGTCCTCCCTCATAATTTTCTATGTTCCTTCATCTAAATCTCTCCATCAACCATAAAACAGACCATGAGAAAGATAATAATGACTAAGCAGGCATCATCCTTGGCTCTTAGACTTCTTACTCACTGAGCATAGGTCAGATCCACACCAGGGTTCATGTGTTTTTTTTTTTTTTGGGGGGGGGGGTGCGGTTTACACATGTCCACGTGTATATGGGATAACTAGAGTAAGTGTTTTAAAAGAAATCACGAGATAATGCTATGGGTACCCCCACCCCAAGCCCTTTTTTATAAGGCCTGGTATAAGTGAGTCAGAGAAAGAAACAAATATATTGCTCTGCATGAAATATCTATTGGAGGAGGAGGTGTAGGTGAACAGGAATACAAGTTTTACAGGTGATTTTATAGAGATTCGGAGCTAGCAGTTTCTTCCCACTAATTAAAACAAAAACCATCAACAACCAGAAGCCAACATTTCTAATCGTGGGCTTGTTTTGTTTACAACACAGTGCATCCAGAAACCTTCAAGACGTAGCAATGAATTGCTCAAAAATCATTTGTAACATGTTAGGCCTACTTAATTCTCGAGAACACCCTACCATCTCCTTTGGGACTCAATCAAAAATAAATCTGCTCCATGCTTCTCAGAATGAAGGGAGGCACAGCCCTGGTTTTCACGGAGTAAGCCTGGCCCTGTATCCACACCACCAACCTCCCCCATTTCCATGACATTTCTGAGAACACAATTAACTGCTGACACTGGCCCAGGCTTCAGTGGAGCAAACGCCAAACCTGTCGACTGTTATTTCTTGTTGGGGCTTGTGCTATTTGTTTGTGAGGTATGTTCGATTTATAATGGGAGTTTGTCAGCTTCTTTTGTTTGAACTTGACACAATGGGAAAAGCCCTTAAGGGTTAATTATTAATCTCAAAATGAAATCTGAAACAGATAATGAACGGGTCTTGAGCAATTGTGAAAGACACCCCATAGCATCAGTCAAAATAGGGACTGTTCCCAGACCAGAGCCCTTGCAAGCTTCACTGCATTTCATTAGCCATTAAGTGACTGGGACCAAGGGGCTGCTGGCTGGCTCTGTTGGTGATGCATCTGCCTTCAGCTCAGGTCATGATCCCAGGGTTGTGGGATCGAGCCCCATGTTGGGCTCTCTGCTCAACTGTTTCTCCCTCTCCCTCTGCCTGCTGATCTGCCTGCTTGTGGACCCTCTCTCTCTCTGTCTCACTCTCTGTCAAATAAATGAAAGAATCTTAAAAAACAAAACAAAAAAACCCACAGATGACTAGGACCAAGAGATTAATAATGCTCAAAGAATGAACTTTAGAGCCAGACAGACTTAGGTGGGAATTTTGCTTCTGCTACTGAATACCTAAATGGCTGTGGAGAGTTAGTTCACACCGCGAAGACTCAGTTTCTTTATTCGTAAAATGGAAATACTAAGAGTAAATGGAACAATCCACTGGAAACCACACGACCTACTATCTGAGCCACAGAAGTGATCAACAGATGGTCAATGTGGGGGATCTTTCATTATATCTAGATATTGATTAGTAATCATATTCTCTAGCTTCCTGCACCATCATTAGAAATTTTCAAAAAATAAACCCCAAGCAAGTAAGAAAAAATTATCTGTGAGTTAGTGCTTAAATTTATTGAATCTCAGGCAGCCTGGGTGGCTCAGTGGTTTAGCGCCACCTTCAGCCCAGGGTGTGATCCTGGAGACCTGGGATAGAGTCCCATGTCAGACTCCCTGCATGGAGCCTGCTTCTCTCCTCTGTGTCTCTCTCTCTCCCTCTGTATCTCTCATGAATAAATAAAATAAAAACTTTTAAAAAATAAAAAAATAAATTTATGAAATCTCATTCCTTGCTGATTGCATTGAAAACACATGAAGCCTTCATATAGAATAGTCAAACGGGGCATCCAGTGTTCCCTGTCAGTGATAAATCATAAGGATGAGAAATGACAACTCAGAAGACCACAACCTTGGAAAATAATATACCAAGTCTTCAGCTCTTTTATGTTATTGCAAGCTTTTTGAAAAGATTATTGTTACCCAAAATTAAAGATAGAAACTTCATCTACTAAATATAACCAGTGTTGATTGAAGATAACTAGAGACAAAAATTTAAATATCTTGGAA
Source organism: Nyctereutes procyonoides (assembly GCF_905146905.1). NCBI lineage: Eukaryota > Metazoa > Chordata > Mammalia > Carnivora > Canidae > Nyctereutes > Nyctereutes procyonoides. Next base: position 5,325,200 of record NW_026575155.1, read on the forward strand.
AGAATATTGCCAATGGCAGTACCCGTTACATTACCCAGAACCTGTCAGGAATGCACAAAGCAAATCAGATATACTAGACAGAGATATACTAAACTACAGATACACCAAATACTAATTCTATAATATTCTGATTTAAACGGTCACAGTTTTGAGGGATTAAAGCACACATTCCTGATATCTCACAGTAGGAGGAAGCAATAATAAAATGTGTTTGCTGCCAAATGGACTCAGAAAATCCAGCACCAAAAATGTGACTCAAGAGTCGACAACTCCCAGGTATGCATGGAAGTGACAACAAGGATTGATCTGAGTTGTGAATTTTAGAGCAGAGTTCAACTAGAAAGTGAGATTACATGATGCGGTCACTCACTTTTTGTTAAACAAGTATAAGCCACAGCCATTACGTATGAGATACGATGTGCCCAGGGCTCAGGACCGGGAAGAGGGTAAGGTATTCCATCAAGTCTATGACACAGGTATGATTATCCTTCCCAGTCAGCCAGGAAGAACCTAGACCATGAGCCCAAGGCTGGAATCCAGTGACCTATTTCTTCTGGGCTCAATTTATAAGAGCTCGATTAATACAGTGGAATTTTAAAACTGCACAATAAAAACCCTGGGCTCAATTTCTTATGCTTCTCTAGACCCTCTTACTATGCAACCCCTAGCTATGGGATACAGACAAGGCCATTAAATGAGAACACCCTTGAGATTGGAAAGTATAAAAAGGGGACTTAGCCAGGAATTATACTGTAGGTGAGATAATCAAAGTATACTAGACAAATGTAGTTGACCTGCCCCCAGGCTATCCAGGTGGGATATTAGGCTCTGAGAAGAGAACCATTGTTATTCAACCTGAAATTGAGATGTCAAATATCTTGCAAAACTGTCCTGCAATGTACCCACAGTCAATGCTAAATAACTTCCGGATTTAGATCTGGACTACAGAGCAGCACTGCCTGCAAAATCCTTAGCATCAAAATGACTTACAATTGTTAAAACAACAAAGAAAGACCTTTAATTTTTTTTTTTTTAAGAAAGACCTTTAAAAAAAAAAAAAAAGCAAAGACAAAAGCCCTCTGGCAATAAATGAGTAAGATAAAGCAGAAAGCAAATGATATAGTGAACACATATGAAACGCTACCCCGTGCTCCTGCTCACCAAAAGCAATGAAAGAGAAGACATTTGCTTGGTGGGACTCGAGCTTGGGTCTCTATTTGGCTGTGAAAGCTCCAGCTATATTCATATCCTCTATTTGATCGTAAAGCAAAGAAAAAGCCCTTTGTTCAATTTCCTCAGAAACTCTAGACTGATCTCCTGGTTTTCTAAGTTAGTACTAGAGGTGTGAGAAATGGTAAACAGCACCATGGAAGGAAAGATGCACAATAGGGAGAAAGAGAAGAGAAGACAGGAGAAGAGAGAGAAAAGAAAAAAGAAAAGAGAAGAGAAAAATAAAATCAAATCATATCAAATCTTGGAAGCTTAGACTCCCAAAGGAATCAGGATTAAGAATCTCAGTCTTGAGAATTCAAATACTCTATGATTTTTAGGGGGCCATTAGGTTGAAACAGAACGTGTTTCCGTGAAATCCATCCCACCAGCCTCAAAATGGGGGACCCAGTCCAACGCAGCCAAACACCTACCACACGTCAAAGGTTAAGAATGACATACTGCAATGAGAACACGGGCAAGATTTCTTTTTTTTTTTTTTTAAGATTTTATATATTTATTCATGAGAGACACAGAGAGAGGCAGAGGGAGAAGCGGGTTCCCTACCAGGAACCCAATGCAGGACTCGATCCCAGGACCCCAGGATCATGACCTGAGCCGAAGGCAGACATTCAACCACTGAGCCACCCAGGGGCCCCTGGTCAAGATTTCTTTAAATGTAGGTGTGCTTACTTAAAACTCAAGAGGACAAAAAAGAACTTTTCCAGCTCTAGCAAGTTCTGACAACAGATTGGGATATTTTATCATTGACATGTCTGAATTTCTAAATTTACCCAACTCCTGCCTCAGATAAATATCTTTTGTCGCACTGGTCCGTGTGTGTATGTGCATGTCTATGTGTATGTGTGTGTGTTTGAAGGAGGGATAGAGAGAGAAGCTATATTTATAACATAAATGATAAAAACGTTAAATACTTTGCTTAACAGGGATGCGCAACTGTAAGTGGTCATTACAAGCCCTGCTTCGCTAAAATGCTACCTTTTTAAAAACATGCATCTATGCACAACTTTTTCAAATTAAATTTAGAGCCAAGAATTGTAGTTGATTATTTTTAGAGTGGCAAATTATAATAAAATAGAAAAGTGGTAATGAATGAGCATTTGGTCCTAAAGCTGAGAAGGGCTCCCAGGGTCAATGGGAATGCAGCATGAAAGAGGGCAGGACTAACAAGAGAGGGGGAAGGAGAGGTGAGCCCACATAATAAAGAGAAACTGGCTCCCAGCTTTTGTCCACAGATAACAGGGTAACAGCCAGTAGGGTCCTCTGACAGCCTCCAGCCAGGGGCAAGCCCTCCTGTCCCACAACCTCAGTCAAGGCTCTCCCTGACAAGACACCCTTCTAGATGGCCTTAGAAATCTTATCAACATCTCACTGTGGACAGAAAAGGTGATGACGACATTTTTAAACCTGGGTTTTAACATGATCAAACTTCTCCTACGTCTTTGAATAACGTGTGTAAGAATGTGCCTGGGGGCACAGCCACTATGCTCCCAAGCCAGCTTACAAATTCTAAACAAACTTCATTGTTTTTTCAGTTTAACAATAAAACCAATTCTCCCCTGAACCTTCAAAAAAAATATCTATGGTGTAATGACCCCAAGATAAGCATAAAAAAAAAACCCCAGGGACTAAAGTGAGGAAGAGTATCTACCCAAGGGATGGGTCTGGCAGGGGGCTGTCAGAGTCCAAGCAAGGTGGAGGTGGGGTGGGGAGCAGCCAGGGTGCTTGAGTCCACACAGAGTGAGGGATGGGGGGACACACAGGACAGAGGAGCCTGCTTGAAGGGACCACCACAGGTCAAATCAGGAATGACTAGAGTATCAAAATAAACACTACTACTAACATAGTATAACCCACTGACTAAATGAAAAAGCTGTGAGTCCGTACAGATATAAACACATAAATTATACGGATATAAATACCCAAACTGAAAGTTCTGTAAGAAATAGGGGATCTACATAATCTCAAAATATCTCTATAAACAACATTTACGGAGGTGCCTGGCTGGCTCAGTCAGTACAGTGTGCAACTCCTGATCTCAGGGTGGTGAGTTCGAGCATGGGGAGTGGAGATTAAAAATAAAATATTAGAAAAAAAGAAAAAAAATTTACTAATCACAAAGGTTATAGAAGTAACTTCCTAAAACTTCCTAAACTTCCTAAAACATAAGGCTGGTGGACAACATCTTCTAACCAAGAGACCAAGGTGAGTGAGAGGGCACCATCAAGAATGAGACAGGTCGAAATTGGGAGTTCCCAGAGAAGACAACACAAGAAGGACACACCATCAGCACCTTACCCGTGTCTGCCAATTATGCAGAACACAGGTCTGATCCGTAGGAAACACTGAATAAAACCAAATGGAAGGACATTCAACCAAAACACTGTCCTGAGCTCTTCAAAAGTGTCAACGTCCTGAGAAGCAAAACTGGGGAGGTGTTCTGACAGAAGGAGTCTACTCTAAAGACACATGACAACTCAACACATGATTCTAACTGGACACATATGCTATTTAAGAGGGCATCGTCTGGGGCGCCTGGTGGCTCAGTTGGTTAAGCATCTGCCTTTGATTCAGGTCATGATCTCAGGGGTCCTGGGACTTGAGTCCTGAGTTGGGCTCCCTGCTCAGTGGGGAGTCTGATGCTCCCTCTGTCTCTGCCCCTCCCCCCTGCTCATGCTCTTTCTCACTATTGCTCTCTCTCAAATAAATAAAAATCTTTTTAAAAATAAATACATAAATAGATAGGTAAATAAAAGGGTACCATCTTTCCGGTACGTGAGACAAATGGTAAACCTTCAGTGGGGTGTGAGGAGTAGCTGGTAGTAATGTATCTATCCATTTTGTGATTTGAGCCCTGGAAGGCGGTTGTGTAGAAGAATGTCCTTCTGAGGAGGAAAAAAAAACACTCATGTCTGGGGTAATAGCAACCTACCCCTAAATGATTTAGAGAAAATAAAATTCTTTATACCGTACTGCCAACTTTTCTCCAAGCTTGTGGCAGTTTCAAAATAAAACAAAATTTTAAGCATGATAGCTTATTTATTCTAAATCATATACACAGATACAAAACAGCTATGGATCATCTGTATAATGAAACAACTTAACAAGCAACTTACTACATTAAATATGAGAATTAATGAAAAAGTATAACATTGGCTGGTTTCATCTTGGAAAAAAAATAAAACCCCTTTAGCCACACGTGTTCATATGCTCTTCTGTCTCACCAGAACACATGAACCATCGGTCAGCATGTTTGTAAATTCAGGGTCTTGTTTTCTCTTTTTGTGCCAAGCCACTACCACAACTCAACACCCTGAGTACATGTTAAATACACAGAATGCTCAGAAACATCTCCCACATCTTAAGAGTCCTGGTGGGCCATCCAGAACACTGCCAGGAATTAAGGGGGGGGGGGATCACTGTCGAGTATTCTGCTTTCAAAGTCTGCATTGTCACAGACTCTGAAGACATGGGTTCTAGTTTGAGATCTGCCCTGGACAGCTCTGTGCTGGTTAGGATTAGGATTAAATTAGGAACCTCATCGGGCTTCGGTTTTATCATCTAGAACGTGGGAAGTTGGGCCGAGTGTCTCTAATGCTGATCAATTCCACTAGCGTTTAATACAAGGCTCCCCAATCCTCATCGTGTCATCAAGAAACTCAAGTCCAGCAGAGGGAGAGGGGCTTACAAACAGGTGTAATGAGTAATGGTCTCAGCTGTAGGCACAGACTTGACCCTGTTCAGGGAGAACAGAGTGTAAGACAAAGGAAAGTGACAGGAAGATGAAGAGTCTCCATTGAATTTTGAGGAGAGAAATTAAGAGTTCCTCCAAGTAGAATAAAAAAACGGGGAGGGAAGTTCACCAGGATGAGTCAAGTTGCCTCAAGCAGCCAGTAGCAGGTGATGGCCAGCTCTGGCGCCCCCTAGCTATGTAACTATGGGCAAGTTACATAATAATGCACAATTTTTCTCATTCGATATAAAGAAATAAATTGAAAGTCTGATGCATCTCCTTTCCTCATTTGTGAGAGAGACATGATAATATCTTTTTTATAAATTTATTTTTTATTGGTGTTCAATTTGCCAACATATAGAATAGCACCCAGTGCTCATCCCATCAAGTGCCCCCCTCAGTGCCCATCACCCAGTCACCCCCACCCCCCGCCCTCCTCCCCTTCCACGACCCCTAGTTCGTTCCCCAGAGTTAGGAGTCTCTCATGTTCTGTCTCCCTTTCTGATATTTCCCACTCATTGTTTCTTCTTTCCCCTTTATTCCCTTTCACTATTTTTTATATTCCCCAAATGAATGAGACCATATAATGTTTGGGACATGATAATATTACCCAGCTCATCCTCGGAAGGGTTAAATGCTTTCATGTATTCCATATGCCTATATATTTAATATTTAAATCTATACTTAATTATCAAATTGTTGATACAGAATACGTTAATTACATATCGCAAGAAACTGTTGGTTATTTAAAATATTTGATAATGCAATCTGTATTTAATGTGATCTAAATGTTTTGGTCTGTGGGAGGGTTAAATGTTTTAAAACCTTCTGTAAGAGACCCTGGCACATAGTAAGGACTCCATACACACTTGCTGATATTTATTATGAGCACATGGATTATGGTGATTGTAACTTGGCATGGCTCGGGAGGAAGGGGCAGTGTGTGTGTCACAGGGACGAGGGTTGCTGTACCTTGTGCAACCCAGCAAGGGCCATCTTAGCTGGCTGCCAAAAGCTATAAATGCCAGAGGAGGAGCTTGAACTTGCCTCCGTGGATAATGGGAGTCCCTCTGTTGTAGTCCTCACTTAGAGCCTATTGATTCTCAATTTAACAAGCTTGATTACCTGGTTTGACAGCCCACAGTAAATTAACGGCAGGGAGAGTTAGAGGGAGCAGGGCTAGTGGGGAGGAGGAAGTAGGGACACGGAACCACACCGTATGTGACAGGGAGGAATGAGGCCAGCACAATGAGCTCCAGAAGCCTCGTCATTCTGCACCTTCTAACCTCAGTAACCTTTACTTTACCAATCTCAGGATAAGACAATGATCGATTCTGTAGGATGAAAAAAATAATCTGGATTATCAAGATTAACTGATGCTCAACATGACTCTGTTAAACATGACTGGCAAGGGATGAAAAGTTTTAAATGATTCCAAAATTATTAAGTTTAAAGCTTTGGAGTCTATGGGGAGGGAAAAAAATCTTTCATCAGGTAAAAATTACATAGCTGGAATTCTGCACTCCCAGAATGGAAAGTCTGGCTGAAGAAGTCCTTCTGAAAAGTCAAGAGAGAGCTGTCTCTCAAATGAAACATGAAGACATGGCCTTCTAATCCAGAAAAGCCACAGTCGATGATAAACCCTGGGCCAATGAGATACAAAGCCAAGCTTTAGGGAATCTCCAAAATGAGCACAGATCCCCCAAAGGAACTGTGTGAAAAACCCGAATTTGATTATATCTAGAATATATCATGCATGACCAGAGACATTTATCCTGGATCTTTGAGCAGGTAATAAACACATCATCAGGCCAAGAGAAAAGTCCCCAATTCTCCATTTGTGGGAAGCTTATAAACACCTCAGGTAAATATGATTCTGGACTTCAGTTCCAATATCTAGCTACTGAGTCGAGTAAATTCCTCTTTTGAGGTCTTCCTAACAGAAACACTTCACCTTCAGAAACCTTTAAGATTGAATGTAAATGCTCAGCTGTGGCAGAGACATTAAGTCAATTCCTTTTTTTCACCTAAGAAGCAAGGAAATGTAGCTTCCCAGCCCAGTCACCGTACGTGGAGGCCGTGTGCTTGCTCATGGCCAGTGAAATGTGCGCTCAAATAACATTGGCCACTTCCAGAATCGAACCCCGACACCTCTCTGGAGACCCTATAGGATCCTTTTCCTCTTCCTTGTACACCAAATGCAGAGACACCAGGAGAAAACTCCAAGAACCAAGGACCAACCAGATGGAGCAAGCTTTGAATGCCCTGAATAACCCTGTGAGGTCAGAGAGAGAGAGAGAGAGAGAGAGAGAGAGAAACACAATCACCCTCTCTTCCAGCAACCCACAGTAAACTATGACAAGAGCAATAAGTAAACTTCTAAATGTATAAAACCACTGAAATTTGGGATTGTGTATTAAAGGAGTCAGACTATCTGCCTTGGGTTAATGAATTTTGTGGGGAATTTTCTGGATGGACATCAAGCTAACAGCTCCAAATAAATCTTAGAAATGTGCCATCATGGGGGTTAAATTAACGTATAGCCCGGACACACTTAACTCCTGAAAACCCAGAATGCCCAGCTACCTTTCGGAATCAGAAGTCAACTACTCCCAAACGGATATCCCTAGCTACTTCTAACAATTCAGTGCCACCAAAATGACAAGGCCGACTACAGGTGTTCTCTTAATATACTGTAGCCAATAACCCTAAAGGAAGGGTTACCAACAACACGCAGTGCGAGCAAGAGGGCACCGCTGACGATACTCATTGAGGAAAACTGTTTAAGGCAGCATGCCTTAAAGAAATGTTGATTTCTACAGCAAAGTATGATTTGCATTTGATATATTTTCCTCTTAGCTCAGTGATCCTGTGACAAAGGACTGCATTCCAAATTTTCTTAAGAGAAAGTAGAGAGTCAACCTGTTTTAACAAGTCAGCCAACACCTGTACTGGTTTGGCAGGACTGTCTCACAACATGTAAACAATGAACTGCCAATGTGCTTGCTCCAGAACCATGGAGGAAAATCCTGATCCTCTTGCCCATTGTCTTCACTGTCAGGAAATGTTTTCTGACACTTCTCTGCTAGTGCAATAAGAGGAAGACAGTCAAAAACTGTTAATTCAGGGGGCGCCTGGGTGACTCAGTCAGTTTAGTGGCTGCCGTTGGCTCAGGTCATGATCCTGGGGTCCTGGGATCAAGCCCCACATTGGGCTCCCTGCTGGATGGGCAGCCTGCTTCTCCCTCTCCAATGTCTGTGCTCTCCCGCACTCTCCCTCTCTCAAATAAATAAAATCTTAAAAAAAAATTTGCTAACTCAGGAAGTCGATTAATATGCTACAAAGTGAGAAAGGAGGCCTCGATCTAAGCTGCCAGCTCCTTAAAAAGGAGATAGACTCCACCTTGGGAACAGTTCCTATTACTAAGAAATTGTCTTCTCTTTCGTAACATCACCCAGTGAAAGACTAAAGCTCTAAAGGCTGAAGTGACATCACTACACAAATGCCCACCAAGGTTCCTAGGAACTCATGGTATAGGTTTTGGCCCAAACAGCAATGAAAGGTGGTTTACCACCACTCTCAGTGAAACCTAGTGAATAATTTCTTAAAAGATTCATCCTCTCGCTCCTGGGTCAATGCCAAAATGTCAAAACAGCTCCACTTCCTCCATGTTGGAATGAATCAGAGCACAAAGAGCAGTCCATGAAAGGGGATGTCGGGAGGGAAACTCTACTCCTCATTCACCAATCCATTCATCTCCATAAGACTTCTTCATACAGAGAAAAACAGGGCAGTGATGGGCCAGGAAGACTATGCGGGGGGTGGGGGGCGGGGAGGAGTGTCTTAACATCACTAAACTTCAATTTCTCCTCTGTAAATGATGAGAAATAAGTTCTAATGATTCTTCCTAATAATACTTCACCACGACCACCTCAGCCCCAACCGAGCCAGTAAGGTTAGCGCGCTAGAAAGCAAACACACATAATGCTAGGCTTGAAACATAAAGGGTGATCAATAAATGTTAGTTATCATTAGGATGAATTACACAGCATGTTATGTCAGAACTCTCGCAAACAGTAGAAAAAGTGAGAAATGGGCAGCCCCGGTGGCGCAGTGGTTTAGCGCTGCCTGCAGCCCAGGGTGTGATCCTGGGGACCCGAGATCAAGTCCTACGTCGGGCTCGCTGCGTGGAGCCTGTTTCTCCCTCTGCCTCTCTCCCTCTCTGTGTGTCTCTCATGAATAAATAAATAAAATCTTAAAAAAAAAAAAGTGAGAAGTGATGGACATTTCCAAGGGTTCTAAAAAGACCCTCCTTCTTAAGCACAAAATACATTCTTGACCCAACTGAATAACCTCCAAATCCACCATTAGAGGTTTATTTTTCTCTTAAGAAACGTACACCTTTTAAAGAAATGAACCTGAATCTTATCAGCCTGAAGTGTTCACTGAATCCAGAGATAATAAGCAGCCCACTTTACAAATGAGCAACTGAAGCTCAGAGAGGTCAACTTAGTCACCCAAATTCTTGGAAGTGGGTGAATAGAAATTCCAACCAAGGTCCATTTGGCCCTATATACAACTGTCCCTTTCCTACAGAACTCTGCCAGATACTAGCAACTGCTTTCCTTCCAAAGGGAACGTTTTTATAGCCAGAGAGTAAAAGGGAGAAAGGAGATTAGGAAAATATTATATAAACAGGAGGAGTGAACAGGGCAGGGCATGGTACAGAAAGGAGTGTCAGGAGGCACAATTTTAAGGAAGGGCGGGCAGCCCTATGAGAGATAGCTGGGCAAGTTCTCAAACCCACATCACACACAACCCTTAAATTGCAACAGCTTCTCACTAGCCTGGTGCAAAAAGCATGTTTATATGCATAGAGTGTGTCCTATATATCACTTTATAAACGAGCTCAAGCTTAAAGTCTTTGCTATACTTTTTTTTTAATATTTATTTATTCATGAGAGACACAGAGAAAGAGAGAGGCAGAGACACAGGCAGAGGGAGAAGCAGGCTTCTTGCAGGGAGCCTGATGCGGGACTCGATCCTAGGATTCCAGGATCATGCCCTGGACCGAAGGCAGGCGCTAAACCGCTGAGCCACCCAGGGATCCCCAGCTTTTTGCAATACTGTTAAGAGTGATGGAGGGGCAAGGTTTTCATGCATAAATTATCTTTTCTAAGAATCTGAATACAGTTATTTGCTTTGAGTATGTTTGGTAATCCTGGAAATTCAATAAACTTCTTTCCTTAAAGATTAACACAAGGCCTACAAAAAGTACTTGAGGGGTAAAAAAAGAACACTAAGAAAATTACCTAGCTCTCCTTATGTGTTTGTGGTGTGTGGGGTTTTTTTGTTTTGTTTTTTGTTTTGGGGTGTGTTTTTTTTTTTTTAAACACATACACTTTAATAACAGATACTGGCAGTTTGAATTTCAGTGGTAGTCAGTTTTCTAGGAGACTCCCATCTGGGTTCCAAATAATCAACATTTGTAACATTTGTAAGTGAACAGAATGTTGGTTCACAATATAGAGGAAAGAAAGATTGTTCTTTTAATGTCATTTATGATGTGTGGGGGCAAACTAATTTATACAAGAAACCGGGAGTTAAGCAGACTACATTTAAAAAATAAATAAAAGAAGATTAAACAGATGCTTTTAAAAGAAGAATACTACTACGCCCAGAGTGCTCATCTGCTTGGTTAATGCAGCCAGAATGGACGATTCAACAGATTCTAAGAAATTCTAAAAGGAAGTCTCAAATGTGATTCCTGCATGGTCTAACAAACAGTTCAGCTACTACTAAGAATACTGATTAATGCTTTTCGAGGATTTATGCCATTCATTTTATATACATAAGCTCATTTAGTCTCCTCAACAGTCCTAAGGGAAGGAGATTACCATTGTGGGGGCCAATTTACACAGAGGCCAGGAAACACGAAGCCTCTTGTCAAAGGTAGTTCAGTGATGATAGCATGGGGATCGCACAGATCCTTAGCTGGAGGGAAGAAAAAGAGATTGAATACTAAGGAAAATCAGGAGAGCCTTCAACAGTAGGATTTAAGCTTATTGACATTAGAAGTATCCCCAGAAAGACTGTGGCTAAGTCATCACTTGGAAGAGGATATTATGATATAAAACTGTTAGTGGGACGACTGGACTCATGAATGTTTCTTATAGAGAAGAAAAAAGGGCCAATGTAGTCAAACATAATGAGAAGAAAGCATGCATTTCTTTAAATTGCTCCCACTGCCCTAAATATACAGCAAAATAAGCAGGGCACACATTATTATTCCTGAACTGGGACCCATACTTCTCATCTCAACCCAGCAGATAGATATATAGACCTACAGCCTGGTTTCTTTTCTATTCCGTCCCATTACATTGTTTTGGTAATGTTGGCCCCAAAACACTAAAATTACTTTATAAACCAAAAAGGCTTTCAACTACCACTAAAAAAAAAAAAAAAAAAAAAAAAAAAAAACACTACCCAGACAGAAATTACAAGTTTCCAATGGAGCCATTAGTATTTTTTCGAAACAATCATGCTTTTAAAGGGTAGGGATCATGTAGACTTGCTAACTTTAGCAATTTTGCAATAGGTGCTGGGAACGGACCTAACACAAAGGTTTTTAGGGTAGGATTCCCTGGAGAACTTTCAAAGGCCTTTGAACCTTCTGGAACTGGATCCAAAATTATGTGCATGGTCATCTCCACTCTTTTATAAGGTGTGGTTCCATGGCTTTTACCTGCTTTTCAAACCAGCGGAACCAACAAAAGTTTTATACATAAATGTATTTACTTTACGAGGGTCACACAACCTGGCCACAAAACCACATAAAACTTCTCTTACATATGAATAAAGTTAACATGCCGGGAGAGGAGAGCATCTCAACCAAGCTGGCCATGAAAGTGCTACAAAACACAGAGTAGAAATTCAGCAGAACATACATATGACATCCATTCATCTGCTCAACAAAACCAAGTGCCTACCACAGGTGACTAATAAGAGGGTCCCTAATATCCCTGATGGTCCAGTACTAGGACACCATGGCTCCAAAATCTGCAAAACTGAATACTGCCATCTACTTATACTTCCAAACTCCAACACAGAACTGGTAGGAGGTTAAGATAATTACTTTTAGGGGCATCTGGGTGGCTTAGTGAGTTAAGCATCTGACTCTTGGTTTTGGCTCAGGTCGTGATCTCATGGGTCATGGGATCACCCCTGTGTTGGGCTCCGTGCTCAGCATGGAGTCTGCCTGAGAGTCTCTCCCTCTGCCCCTCCCCTCAACTGTCAGGTACACTCTCCACACTCTCAAATAAATAAATCTTTTTTTAAAAGATACTTTAAAAATCATTGCTTGTTCCTAATTGTCAGCCAAAATATGTCGAGAAGATTCACCACACTTAGATCATCATGAAACGTAGCCACCTTCAGATAAAAAGGGGTCTCCACTTTTCATTAGAAAAATTGGGGGGACGCGCCTGAATGGCTCAGTTGGTTAAGCATCTGCCTTCGGCTCAGGTCCTGATCTCAGGGCCCTGGGATAGAGACCTATGTTGGGCTCCCTGCTCAGTGGGGTGTCTGCTTCTCCCTCTCCCTCTGTCCCTCCCCCCATGCATGCTCTCTCTCAAGTAAATAAAATCTTTAAAAACATTTTATTATTTTTTAATATTTTCATTTTTAAAGATTTTATTTATCAATGAGAGACACACAGAATGAGAGAGAGACAGGCAGAGGGAGAAGCAGGCTCCATGCAGGGAGCCTGACATGGGACTCGATCCCAGGTCTCCAGGATCACGCCCTGGGCTGAAGGCAGTGCTAAACCACTGAGCCACCCAGGCTGCCCTAAAAACCTTTTTTTTTTTTTTTAAATGTGGCCTTCCTCTCACCCTGTGGTTGGGCACAATTAGCCCTCTCACTAAAAACTTATCAAGGCTTCTTATTAGATCAAAGACTATAAAATAAAATAATTTTTGTTTCAGAACTAAGATAGCATTCAGCTGGATGGACTGTGTGTGCCATGTCCTGGACCTAGGGTTTTCTCCCAAAGGCAATGTCTTCAACTACAGAAAATGTTCTGGCCTCTCTGACCCTTTGACTGCTCTGGGGAGGCAGAGTCACACACCTTTTTTGGGGGGAATGACCCACACACGCCTAGCTCAAGCCTCCACTTGCCCTCTCTTTGGGATCTTCTGAGCCCACAGAGAACCCAAGGACTGGCCCACTCTACATTGTGTAGTAGGTAACTCTAGACGACCTGACTCATGGGAAAAAACCTACTTTGTCCAATGCTCAGTCTGCCTCTAACTCTGTTCCTTCATCTTACCATTGCCATACCTCTTTGTCACAATCTCCAATCCTATGTGTGTCAGTAATAAAGGGGATCATCTGATCTCCATCTGCTGACTCCTGTGTCTCCCCCAATTGGTCCAGAACTTGCAGAGCAATAGGAGCTTCTCCGATCCCAACCAGCTCAGTCTTCTCCATATTCTGGACTTCAGGTGGGTTGACACTTCAAATACTGTGCCCAACTCAACCGTTACTTTCCAATTTTAGATTACACATGCCCACTTGATCACACAACTGTACTGCACATCCCCATTCTGATGCATGGCCCCAGCCAGCGAAGAAGGTCTTGGAAACCAAAGCCTATAACCACAGACCCAGAGCAAGAGAGGATTTCAGAAAGGAGATACTTTCCTCTACATTCCTGCCCAGTGACAGAACTGATGGCAGACTTGCAGAGTGCACTTAAACAAGAATTTGGGCAGTTAGAGCTTCCAGGTCTCTGGAGAGAGTATTTTATTCTACTGTTCAAAGTGAATTTCTAGAATAACAAATATTCAAGTGTGAGTATTTGGATACACCCCCTAAGGCTAATAAAGTTCAGGATGAATTATCAATGGTTTAGTAGGTGGTCTACAGACTCTACTCTGCAGAGACAGAATAACTATCCAAGAACCCAAAACCAATGTTCTGTTTCATACTTAGATTTGCTATTTCCAACTCTGATTAGCAACACCTGCCAATTTTGTCATGGTTCATCCAACAAAATTTAATACTTGGGAAGTAAATCTTTTGGGCTCTGAGCTAGGAGAAAAGAGTTCCATGTATACATCGACTTGTCCTTATCTTGACAACGTTACTGGAAAGAAAAAAATCTGATTCAGCCTCATTTTGTATTCAAGATGTTTCCTGTGTGTCGACTCTACAAGGTGGCTTCTGGGGTTTGAACCAAACTTTGAGTTTCTCAAGTGGTTCTGCATCATTACATCAGCATAAACATGGAAAGGTTTTTGTTGTTGCTTTTTTTCCCCTGCAGCTCGAATTTCTGCTGCTCTACATGCTAGATGAGCAAGTGGCCACATAAGTAAATCATCCTTAAGAAGGATGAATTGATAAACAATAATAATGCAACCTCAAAGTAGCTCAGCTGGTGTCCCAGTATCTTTCTGAGTCTCTGTTTGCAATTCTTCTAGACCGTGTATTTAGGAGTGGAATTGCCGAATCAAATGGCAATTTCATGTTTAACATTTTGAGGAACCGCCAAACTGTTTTCCATAGTAGCTGCCACATTTTATATTCCCAACAGCAATGTACAAGGGTTCCAATTTCTTCACATGCTCCCCCACACTTGTTTTCCTTTCGTTGATTATGGTTATAGCTATTTTACTGGGCATGAAATGGCATCTCATTGTAGTTGTCATTTGCATATGCTTGATGCCTAATTACGTTGGACATCTTTCTATGTGCTTATTGGCCATTTGTATGTCTTCTTTAGAGAAACATCTTTTTGCCCACTTTTTTAATTGGTTTTTTTTGTGGCGGTTGTCAAAGTGTATGACCAATGTTCATAATAGCCAAAAGGTGGACACATATATGCCCGCTGTCAGACGAGTGGATAAAGGAAATGTAGTATGTATATGTAATAAAGTATTATTCAGCCACAAAAAGGAATGAATTCCTGATCCATGCTACATGAGTGAACCTTGAAAACATTATGCTAAGTCAAAGAAGTTAATCACAAAAAAAACAATATTGTATGATTCCACTTATATGAGCAATTGCCTATGTGAACTAGGCAAATTCCCAGAGACAGAACATAGAATAGACATGGAAGGGGTGGCTGTTACTGTTTAATAGGTACAGACTTTCTGGGAAGATGAAAAAAATTCTGGAAATAGATGGCGGTCATGGTTGCACCACATCACAAATGTACTTAACTCCACTGAACTGTTAAAATATTTAAAATGGTGAATTTTGCATTATGTGTATCTTGCCACACACCCTGAAAGGGGAGCCTGGGTTTGTACACTTTATATTTCCAAATATAATTTAAAAAAAAAAAGTAGCTGTGAGCAAGGATGGTTGAGTCACTGAGGCAGGTGTGAGCAGGAAAGGGCATGCAGGTGACATAGTATCAGGCCCACGTGACAATCCCAGCTCTGCACTGAGGTGCGTGCGATTGATGGTGGGCAAGTCCTTCAGCCTCTCAGAGCCTCCTTAGCTATAGAGTCGAAGAAGAGGAAGAACAGCCCAGAAGGTTTCTGTAGGGCTACAGAAAGTCACCTACCTGGAGTGCTCGGTGCAGGACCGGCCAAAGGAAACTCTCAGCAAGTGTCCGCTGGCCTGCACCCCCTCCTGAGCCTGCAGGCTTCTCCACATCACCTGAGCTCAGGCTAGACACTGCCCTCTCAGCGTGTGCTATTCACCAGGCTCCTCTGCGTTTTTTAAACATTTCATGAGAGAATTTTGAAAACAAGTAAAACCTGCTCCTTAGATAATGCAGAGGAAACCAAACTGGTGGAACTAAGTGTAGGAAAACATTAACCCTCCCTGACATCCTTCAGAAACTAACTCAGCAGAGGAGGACAAAAGGAGTCCAGGTGGAAATAGGCTGTAAATAGTGGAAACCTCTGGAAGCGGGCCAAAGGATAGTTCTGACTGCCTTCTTTTTGCTTTATCTGTACATTCTGATCTTTCTGGGATGAATGTGCCTGGTCATTTAGAAATACTGGAGAAAGACAAGGCTAGTGTGGTGTAAGCTTCCCTTGCTGCTCCCTCTCCTCCCCCTCCAGCATCCACGTCCATCTGCCCCACCATGATGTATGGGATGAGTGTGCCTCAAGTGTGCATGTGCTGGGCATCCCCCTCAACCCCAACAAAGGGTAATTAGTGTGTTTGCTCCTCACAGGAGCTCTAGGAGGTGGGCACCACCATCCCCCATCTCACAGGGGAAGGAATGGAAGCCCCACAATGCTGTCACATGCCGCAGGTACTCCAGTCACAGGGAATAACACGAGCACTCACAGACACTCCGGTCACAGGGAATAACACGGGCACTCACAGACACTCCGGTCATGATCTCCCTCATGACAAGGCTGACTTCACACCCAGGCCGGATGGCTCCTGCATCCTCAACACTCTGCCCTCTCCTAGATGTAGTCCTATGGCTGTCACGGCCTTGCTCTTTGTCATGAGCTCTGACCTCCCTGTCGCCTCTGCCACACTGTGAGACAGGAGCCGTGTCCCACGAGTCTCCACTGGGAAGATCCATCCCCTAGCCGGGTCTCTAGTACACTCAGTGCACTGAGTTACAGTTCAACGCTAAATGACTTGCTCATGCAACATGCGTGTCTCCATTTCTATTTCCGTAAGGGGGATAAGCAGCCACTGCTAATTAGAGCGGGTTTCATGGTTCTCCCACATGGCTCTGAGAGGATTCCCTCAGCCACCAGGCAGTTAGCCAAATTTCTCTTCAGGGAATTTGGGTTTGCAGGTGAAGTCCAGGGAAAAGGGATGTACACTTTGGGCTTTCACAAACAAAGTCAAGAAAGAACAGAAAATTCATGGAGAAGCCATTACAACGTGGTGCTACAGAAACATCCAGAGAGGAAGCAGAAAGGAGAAGCCAGCAATGATTTCAAATCTCATGGTGTCCATCTGCTGTGGATAATGGAGAGGAGACTCCAGACTCCACAGGCAGGAAATGGAGGGAACCAGCCTCAGAAATGGTTAAGTCCTGGCTGGGGAACGTCATCAAAAAACGTGACTGCCAACCGACCTGTGAGCTGGAGCAGGTACTCAGAGGCTCCTCACCCCCTCCCCATCCTTGGAATGTGGGTTCCCCTTGCCTTTCCCACACCCAGAGGCTGCTCCAAGGACATGACCTTGAGCTGGTGATGGGGCCTTGAGAACACCTGTGCAGTACACGTGACTGAACCCAATCAGGGTCTTTCTAACAACTTTTAAGATTTAGTGTTAGGATAGGTGCAGGGATCCCTTTTCTTGCTGCTGTCCAACACAAGCCTGGTATGTAAGTTCCCTTGACTATTAAACCCACCACCTACCAGCCCTGAGTGGCCTCTTTTTTCATTCACCCCTTGCCCTCTGAGTACAGGGGCCGGTTTCATATTATACCTGGGAAGCCCCCAGGAGGGTTGTGAACCAACCACGGTGGTTTAGTAGAGAAGAAATAGAAATCTTTCTAAAACTCCAATACTGGGGCACCTGGGTGGTGCGGTCAATTAAGCATCTGACTCTTGATTTCAGCTCAGGTCACGATCTCAGGGTCAAGCGATCGAGCCCTGCATCCGGCTCCACACCGAGTGCAGTCGGCTTGAGATTCTCTCCCTGCCTCTGCTCCTTCCTCTTGTACACAGGCTCTCTCTCTCTCAGTCACTCTCAAAAAGTAAATAAATTAATCTTAAAAAACAAAACAAAACCCTCCAATATTGACTCTGGCCTAAGGGCAGAGAGATGGTGACCACAATGCCAACAGTGACAGTAACAACAGAAGTTGATACTTTGTGTGGACATACTATAAATCAGACAAGAGAAAGACATTAATTTTTTAGCAGTTCTAGAAGGAGAGTACTTATCCCCAGGTTATAAACGAAGAATCTAAAAAACAGAGAGTTTAAGAGACTTACCCAAGGTCACACAGTAAACAGCAGACCTATGTTTTATTCTCAGTGTACAGCTGCTAGACTTCTTTCAGATGGCATCAAAGCTACCTCAGGGGACACCTGGGTGGCATTGTCAGTTGACTAACTCTTTGTTTCAGCTCAGGTCATGATCTCATGGTCATGAGATCGAATCCCATATGCAGCTCCACGTTCAGCATGGAGTCTGTTTGGGATACTCTCTCCCTCTCCTTCTGTGCCTCCCACTCCTGTGCACTCTCATTCTCAAATAAATAATTTTTTTTTTCCTTTAAAGCTACCCCAGAATTCTGGGATTCCATCCACAGGGCCCTTGGCACTACCATGAGCAAAAGGATTAACTATTCTACTTGAAAGTATGACATTCATGCTAAAGACAAAGATTTTGGTTTGTGCTGGCTTCTAAATAACAAAGTAGATTTCTAAGTCGTTTGTTTGCTCTGTGTAAGGACCATTCCAGTAATGTCCCTGCCAACTAGTATCTCCACAGTACAAGGAAATACTGAATACCTATCCCACGACCATATATAAGAACAGTTCTTTCCACTGTATTTCCACTAAGGTAAACAGAAAAACACATCAACATTGTCAAATTAAGGAACAGAAGTATTTACAGTTCAATACAATTAAATAAGCATCCTGGAAGGATACATTCTCATGGGGTGTGCTTTGAGAATTCACTCAGAGGGCCTTCATCTAAAATAATACATAAACGTTTATCTTTTATCTGCACACATAACAGGTATCTTTCTACCTTGTAAGTCATAAAGAGAGATGAGGCATCAGTGGGTTCGAGGGGTCACATGGAGGAGGCATTCAAAGAACCCATACTTCTCAATGTTTTCCCACTATATTGTTTCTTTCCACATGCAATTCTAAATAAAGGCTGTATTTTACTGTAAAATCAGTAGCATACTTTACACCGGCATTGAGGAATTTTTTTAAAAATAGACCTAAGGACTCTATTCCAAATCAAAAGAACCCATGCTTTTGCAAGCCAACTATGTATCTTGCACCATTCTCATGTCCTGCCAAGGCTTGCCGTGCAGCATCCCCCTGAAGAATGACCCAGCCCTCAGTGCAGGACTGTGGCTCTGTATATAAACACTCTGACCTCAACGGAAGCCAGATCCTTAACTCCCTCCCAGAGGGTAGCAGGTGAATTCCCTACCTATTAATGACATGACCACAACATTTTCGATTTTTTTTCCTTCTGTTTCATTTTTAAAACCAATGCCCTCATTTACCAGAAATGGACTCAAGCAGCTTCTTCTGGGGAGAGACACTGGCTCTCTCCTGCCTTTCTCTTGTTCGATTTCACCTGGGGGACTTTCTGGAGTGAGATGGGTCAGGGTGAAGGGGATATCCCAGGGTCCTGAGTGAGAATTACCTCATTACTAGCTTAGAAGGTGGTTGCAATTAAAAACTCCCTCCCTATCTGCATACCAAACCAAAAAGAAAAAAAAAAAGCAAAAAATCTTACCAGTCAACACAATCCTCCTTCTGTTCACACCATGAGATTCCAGATAATCCACAATAAACCCTAAGAACTCCTGAACTGGAGATGAAGAAGGCCTCTGAAATGACCATACTGAAAAAAAGCTACGTCTCCAGATACCAGGATAGTCCCCACTCCCTACAGATGTGCATAATAATGCACTTCCCACCAGGTAACACTTGCCAAGTATTTAAGAAGCCAGATGAAAGGCATCGGTGAAATGCAAAATGCCTTTTAGCGCTGGGCCCACAGGCTGTCCCTCTATGTTTTCGGCAGTGGTGATTAAAGCACTTGGCCTTCCCCTTCCCTACCTTCCAGTGATGTGAGGTTTAATTAATGTGCACTTGGGGTTTTAAGATCCCTAGATGAAAAGGGGACCAGATGTGAAAGTTATTATTATTCTGTTCAAAGTCCACTGGTAAACTAACATCTGTGGTCAAATCTACTGTGTGCCACTTAAAATGGGCTAACCAGGGTCAAATGCCAAAAAATCATCATCATCATCATCATCATCATCATCATCATCATCATCATCTCAGCTTTGGATTTTTGAGAGGCTCAGACACCTGCCAGCTAGCTGAGTGCAGGTGAGCCGGTAACACACCTGACACATGGTTCACTTCTCTAAGGACAGAGACTCCAGAGGAGCAGCTGGAAGCTAAGCGGGTGAGGGTCATGGGAAGAGCTGAATCTGGTTACAGGCAAGAAGGGGGCTCCCAGAGGCAAAACAGAGCCAAATGGGGGGGGGGGGAGGTGTATGTTTTGAAAGTACACAAAACACCGGGCTGCAGAGAATTCTACATTATCTTTGAGCTTTTTCTTTTTTCTTTTTTTTTTTTGTTTCCAATGCTATTTTATTTTATTTTTTTTTATAAATTAATTTTTATTGGTGTTCAATTTACCAACATACAGAATAACACCCAGTGCTCATCCCGTGAGCTTTTTTTTTAAAGATTTATTTATTTTAGAGAGAAAGAGCAAGAGAATGAGAGAGAGAGAGAGAACAGGAGGGGCAGAGGGACAGAAACCCATGCAGACTCCCCACCGAGCACAGAGCCAGATGTAGGGCTTGATCTCATAACCCTGAGATCCTGACCTGAGCCGAAATCTATAGAGTCTGGGACACTCATCCACTGAGCCACCCAGTACCCTTTTTGAGCATTTCTAAACTCATCGGCTTGTTGGCAAATTGAATTTAAAATTTAAAAAAAAATTTTTTTAAAAGAAATCATCGGCTTACTACACTCACATGAGGAAAGTCCCTTTTCTCACCAACTACCAACAAAGAGATTTGTGTTTACAGAAGTTAAGAAAATAGGGGCGCCTGGGTGGCTCAGTGGTTGAGCCTTTGGCTCAGGTCATAATCCAGGGTCCTAAGATCGAGTCCCACATCGGGCTCCCCATGGGAATCCTGCTTTTCCCTCTGCCTCTCTCTGTGTCTCTCGTGAATAAATAAAAACTTTAAAAAATAAAAAAAAGAAGTTAAAAAATATATATACTTAATAATAAGGCCCCAACCACACCAGTGGGATCACGGCTGTGTGACCAATAACACAATCATCACAGCTCAGACTGTAGGGTTACTGGCCAAAGGGTCAAAATGAGCTTTCTAACCTCCTCTCAGCAGGGCAGAGATCCTCCTGAAACCTAAATCAGATCCTGTGGGAGGGCAGCCACAGCCACAGTCCTCCAAGGCTCCCCCTCCCACCAGCAATCCTACAGGCCCTGCCCCTGCCACCCTCCCTCTGGGCCTCACCTGCCTGTCTCACCAGAAAGCTCTCTCCACCTAAGCCCCAGTGGTCTCCAAGTTACTTCTCCAGTGGGCCCAGGTGGCCTACTTCTCTCTATGTAGATCACTCAGTCTGTTAAAAAAAAAAAAGGAAAAAAAAAACCTCACTGCCTCAAACCCTTAGCATCCTTGCTCCAAAGTCACTCCTGCGATAGGCTTGTCCTCTCCATCCCCCCATTTGAAAGTTCAAACTCTACTCTTGGACTCAGGGACTCCTGGTTCCTTCTTGCTTCCAATTTCCCCGCTGCAGTGCTAACCTGCCAGCACACTCCGTGTTTTAACCTCCTGCCCACTGTCTGTCTTCCGCCTCCAGAATGCCAGTGACACGCGTGCAGACTCTCCTGGGTCTTGTTCACTCCGACACCCCCAGACCCTGGAAGTGGCCTGGTGTAAAATGAAGTGCTCAATAAATGTTTTTGCCTAAGGCCTGAGCGATGGCTTCAGAAGAGTGACAGACAACCTGCCAGGAGAAACCCTGGTGTGTAAGCTTCCAGAAAGATCTGTGTAATCACTCAGTGTCATCATGTTAATGTGCCCTGTGCACACAGCTCCCCCAGCACCTTCCCCGGGGAAAAGGCACAAGATCAAGGCAGGAACAGATGATTTCTGGTCTCCAGGCCGTAGTATTCTCAAACACGACCAAAGTCAATTGCTCCATAGCCATGCCCAATGCAGGAAAAGTCCTACTGCTGCGGAAGCTACTCAAGGGGTAAGTTCATCAAAAGCTGAATCCTTTGTACCAACCACACTAGCACAACACGTGATCAGAAGGACAAAATAGGAACTTGAAATCAATGCTTCCATAGCTATGAAGCCACCAGGGAAGATCCCCACTCATCACGCCCCAGTTTTCTGAACAGCAGAGCCTCCTGCTCCATGAGGAGTCCTCCGTGCTGTCCACCAGCTGCTGCCCAAGCAGAGGCGCTGCAAAGGACTTCGAGAAGGAATATATAGGTCAAGAGACATTTTATTGGATGCATGAACAGAATTCACAGCTGTTTCCTCAACTTCAGCTTGGATGCTGTTGCTGTTGTTAAACAGATTTCACCCACGGAGGAGTTTAAAGTTCCCAGCAGAACAGAGAGTTCTCGTGTGCCTCCTGCCCGCACACCTGTACAGCTCCAGCCATGACCAACATCCCCCACAGACTGGGATGTCTCTTGTCTCCACTGAGCCTACGCTGACACGTTCTCGCCCCAAAACCATAGCTTGCATCAGGGGTCACTCCTGGTGGCATGTCCATTCTGCAGGTTTCAACAAATGTATAGTGACATATGTCTACCACCGTAACGATCATACAGAGTAGTTTCATTGCCCTTAAAATCCCGCCTTCAGAACCTTGATCCTGTTCATCTCTGGCTCCCTCGGACAAGTTCGTGGCAACCACTGACTTTTACTGTCGCCATCGTTTTGCCTTTTCCAGCACCATCAGAGTGCTGAATCCCATAGGATGTATACTTTTTAGATTGACCCCCTTGAGCATCTTCCATGGCTTTCAATGGCTTGAAGGCTCATTTCTTTTCAGTGGGGGATAATACTGCATCGCATAGATGACCATGGTTTACTTTTACCTTCGCCTACTGAAGGGCATCCTGGTTGCTTCTGGGTTTGGGGGATTATGAATAGAGCTGTATAGACACCTGTGTGCGGATTTTTGTGCACATGCTTGTATGTTTGTTTTTTTTTTTTTTACCAGCATTTTAGGAAGCAAAAAAGATAACAGAGAAATGTAAAGCACAACTTTAGTGAGGGAAAGGCAAAACAAGCTCCGTACCCTCCAGGAAAGTCCTTCTTTCCAAGAATCTTTTTTTGAGAAATTAAATCATCAAAGAAGTCTGGTTTTAGTTTTATACATACATGAATCCAGTCCTGACACTATGGTTTTCTCCAGCACATCGAATGGATTCATAAACTCTGCAATGTAAAATGGTTTTGAGTATTTTCTTTTCTCCCTATTAATAATACCTGTCTGTGGGACTTCACTGGCAATTCTATTACCTTTAGCCCATTTTTCTCAACTGGTGCCACAGGCCTGTGACTTCCGCTGAGAGCCATACCCTGCCTGAATTCCATGAGCCTCTCACTGAGCGCGGCACACAGTGGGTGATAAACAAATTGTCCATAGGTGAATACGTTTCGAACATTCAACCAAATATTCAGCCAAGATTATGACAAATTTTAAAACAAAGATTCATAAAAGTCCCCACACAGGTATCGAAATTGATTAGGAAAGCAAGCATCCATTCAACCAATTGCACCAAAATCCACTTATCATTACTAAACAGGAAGCCTAAGAAATGTGGCCATCTCAAGTCAGATAGGTCCACGTCTTGAAAAGGGGAAACTCACCACATCAAAACACAGACTGCAGGCTGTCAGGCTGAAGCTGCTCAAGGGACTGTCACCTGCCATCTCTCAGGGGAAAGGCGATGAAAGATGATATCCAAGAATCTGAACATGTTTTAAGATACGGTATACCAGAAGAAACCATTTTCTCAATGATTTCTTAAATCAACATTCACCGTCAACGTGTCTAAAATCGAAATGCATTCCTAGTGTGAAAGACACCCACAGGGCCACACTGCTCAGGACGGGGAGTCCCCAACTATACCACACCAGCTTTAAATTCTTGAATGAAATCACAAGGCATTTTAGCAGGCCTTCCATTTTCCATTTGTACATGTAGACATTTACACAATGTCTACCGAAGGCTGACATTTCGCAGATGAATTTCCCACATCCTGTATTTACCACATTCAAAGTATTCCTGGGCATTCCCACCCACTCCCATTTGTGAGTTAAAAAGAGAATTGGAGAAGGCCAGATGGATAAATAGACAGGGGTCGCCTGAACGACGGCTCTCACTCGCAGGACCGCAATCTGATTTCAAATTATAGAAATAAGAGGCAGGCGATCTGGGTTTAAATGCTAACTTGATGTGCTCTTGAGAAGATGGAAATATTTAACCTTCAGATCTGCTTTTTGCTTTCTTTTAGCTATACAGTCCCAATGAAAAAGTAATCCACGTATAATGTATCCAATAGCCGAGAAAAAGCAAGTAGACCCTCCTATGTTCCCTTCACCCGGCTAGCAGCACAACGGTGTGTTTTCTCATTTTGTTTAATTTCTCTGCTGCTGAAAATTACTTCCAGACTCTGTCTCTTCTTTAGTTTCCATTTTTGTCCTACACGAAACCCCATAATCCTGGAGTAAAAAGGAAAGAAAGAAAAGAAAACACGAGTAGAGGGCAACACCATGTTTTAAGTAGAACACCAAAAAAAATATAAAATGTGGCCACAGCATCTGCATCGGAAAGCACCATATTTAAATAAATAATGTAGTAATAACAAGTTAACAGTTGAGTTTTGTGGCACCTGGGTGGATCAGTTGGTTGGGCA
The DNA here is from genome assembly GCF_905146905.1 of Nyctereutes procyonoides. Classification (NCBI taxonomy): domain Eukaryota; kingdom Metazoa; phylum Chordata; class Mammalia; order Carnivora; family Canidae; genus Nyctereutes; species Nyctereutes procyonoides. The sequence goes on from NW_026575155.1 coordinate 5,349,795, forward strand.
TCTGGCTTCGCTCGGCTTGGATTGTGATCCTGAGGTCCTGGGATCGAGTTCCATGTCAGGGCTCCCTACTCAGTGGAGAACCTGCTCTTCTCCCTGCCCCTGCCCCACTCATGTTCTCTCTTGCTCACTCTGCTCTCTCAAATAAATAAATAAATAAATGATCCTTCAAAAATTAATTAAAAGTTACAAATTAAAAGTTGAGTTTTTTTTAAGATTTTATTTATTATTTGACACTTTGACACACACACACACACACAGAGCAGCAAGCAGAGGGAGAGGGAGAAGCAGACTCCCCACAGAGCAGGGAGCCTGATGCAGGGCTCCATCCCAGGACCCTGGAATCATGACCCAAGCCAAAGGCAGATGCTTATTAACCAATTGAGCCACCCAGGTGACCCCCCTTCCCATTCCCATTTCAAATACTGAGCTCCTTCTCAGGAAGTGCATGGAAAGGAAGACACAACAGTTCTCTGTGAACAGAAGTTCTATACAATGTGTCTAACAGGGGCATTTCCTGCATTCATTTTGACAAATTGTGAGTTTCCTGGGTTGAAAATTATGCTTATCCACTTTGTTCCCTCAGTCCCTTATTATATCATAGGTGCCCAATAAATGTTAGTTAGATGTATGCTGAGCAGGGAGCCCGACGTGGGGCTCGATCCCAGGACCCCAGGATCATGACCTGAGCCAAAGGCAGACACCCAACCAACTGAGCCACCCAAGTGCCCCAAAAGTTGCGTCCTGATACAAAATGTCCCTATCACAGGCTCTGACTACCCTACAGAAAGAGATTTCCATACATCCCAAGGACCCTGACTACATAATTTGTTCTCCCGACCATTGGCTCTCCTAATGTCAGAGAGTTAGGAAGAGCACACCAAAAACACTCTGGTCACCAGACTTCTAGCCTGGTGCTTCTTCTCCACTTCCCATTTTATTAAACAAACACTGACGGGAAAAAAATGATAGCCATTTTGTTTAAACACAAATGACTGCACTTACTTTCCCCCCTCACCTAATTTTAAAAAACCAAAAACATAAAAATGATCATTCACCAAAACAGAAAAATTGCTATGCCCTAGGCAAGAGGCAGCTTCCAGCAATGCATCAATACCAACATGGGAACCATCCAGAGAAAACCTTCAAACCACCACCAAGGAACTGCGTAATAAAACTCCCACACTCATATTCATACTATTTATATGACAATTAAAATCACCCTCCAAGGACCTAAAAAAAAAAAAAAAGTCCATGGTTTAGATGTTTTCATGACTAAATGGCCCATCGGGCAAGATGAGCACAAACTAGATTTCTCTAAACGATGAAAGAATGGAGCAGCAGAGGAATAGCCACCCTTGTGGTGAGCATAGCATAAATAAATAAATAAATAAATAAATAAATAAATAAATAAATAAATTTTCAAAAATTAATCACTATTTGAATCATTATTTGTACACGTGTAACTAATGTAACACTGTGTGTCAACTATGCTTTAATTTAAAAAAATTAAATAAAGAATTAAAATAAAAAAACAAATTAAGATTAAAAAAAGAAGTGGAACAGAAATACTAAGCCCCCACATTGGATGTTTGCCTCTGATTTTTTCTTTTTTAAGATTTGTTTTTTTATTTATTTACTTATTTATTTGAGGGTGGACAGGGCAGAGGGAGAGGGAGAGAGAGAATCTCAAGCAGACTCCCCACTGAGTGTGGAGCCTGACTCAGGGCTCAATTTTGTGACCCCCATGACCATGACCTGGGCTGAAATGAAAGAGTCAGACTGAGCCACCCAGGCACCCCCATCCCTGATTCCTTAAAAAGAAATAAATACGATAGATGCACTGACAGTTCTGGCAACACAGGAAAATGAGAAATGGGAAGAGCTGGGAGTGCTGACTGCCCAGGTGTCCACCTGGGCTTGCCATGAGTGGCCTGTATCATCTCTACCTCTCTTGGCCTCCGTTTCTCGGTGTGAAACTGGGATGATAATAGTTCACTGGGTTATTGGGAGGATTAAACGTGGTTAATACATGTTAAGCATTTAAAACCGTGCCAGGCGGAGAGTAAACTCTTAATACACAACAGAAATTAGTAATATAATTAGCAATTCTCCCGATCATTCCACCGCTGAACGGCTCATGTCCTAACCCTTTGAATGTACCACACTTCTAGATGACAGCTCTCATCTGGCCCATTAACTTTCTCACCGTGTTATCTTTTCTTCCCTTCTACGCTGTAAGCCCCTTGAGGGAGTGTGAGCTGCGTGTCATACCTCATTGCGTCCTCCACAGACACCTCCAATGATGACACCCAGAGCCACCCAATGAATGCCTCGTTGGAGGAATGAATAATTGAACTGACCACCCTGCCCCTTCCCAGTCAATATGAGGCCTGGAAACTAGATGTCACTGTGTTAACTTGAATATATTACCTTACTTTGGTTTGTTGGGACTTCCATAAAGGCATTAGAAAAATAAATAGCAACAGTTATTATTACCCAGAGGCTAGAATAGGAAAAGCTTTCAATCAACGCTTGCGGCTTTTGGCTTTTCCACTCTAACTGAAGTCCATGCTTCCTTTGCAAGGAGGCAACTGTAATTACCTCCAGTGTTCCCTCTAAAGCTCAAACCACCAAAAAAAAAAAAAAAAAAACATTTGATTGTCACATACCGTCAACTCTGGATTTTTCTTTCAGGCACAATTCAGCTGCCTCACACACTCGTCTGGGTGTTCTTCATTACCATGCTTCTTATTTCCATCAAAGCATCAAAGCCACCAGACAGACTGATGCTGCTTGACCAGCCAACAGTCCCACCAATAAGCCCCCCTGCCTCCCCAGCTCTAGCTTCAATCCCCTGGGCTTTCAGGTTCTTTCACCTAAGCCTCCAGCAAAGCTAACCCAGTCCTCTGGAATGAATTTACTTTCTAGCTCTGAAAGTCATCCGCAATCCCAGAACTTTCTTCCCCACCCCCACCCCTACCCCAGACCATTCACATTCTCTCATAAGAAAACAGAACTTCACGAAGCATCAATTAGGAGCAGAAAGAAAAGGCTCTGCTCTGAGCCAACTGGCTTCTTCCCAAGCTAAACACACTTATGTAAACCCAACTCCATTATTGCCCAGGCCTGTGGACGGACCAGGGCACCCAGCCTTTCTGGAGTTAAGTTTTTGTTTACCCACTGTCAAGTAGGCATTTCCCAGGCAGCCTCTCCTCCCATGGAGACTGGCTGCAACCACCCCTACCTCCTACCCAGGCAACCAAATGTGACATCAAAGGAGCCTCCCGAGTGGCCATCTGTCCCTGCCATGCCAATGTTTATGCAATGTGCGCAGGAGAGGGACAGAAGGGCCAAAGGATCCGGGGCACCGTGCTGCATCAGACCCGAGGCACCAACATCTCAGGCTGTACGTGCTACAGAACAAGACGGTGACAAGGAAGCCCTCCGTCCAGCAAGAGAGAGAGGCTCCTTCCTCTTAAAAAGAAAGATAAAACTATTTTACTTTCTTGAGGGTGTTCAAAGATTGGGCTTGGTATGTATCACCTGTGGGTAGGTATCTAAAAATAAAGACAGATCCCTAGTTCTGCAGTTTTTCAAAGACTGCACACCCTGCTCCCCCAAAATCCCACCCAAACAGGGTATTTCAGGCAATACCAACTTTAACAAATTCACATGCAGCTAAGGTAGAAAAGGAATACGTCAGAAAAGAACCCGGGAGTCAGAGAATCCTAGAGGTAATATGACCATTAGATTCATTGTCTAAAATGGATGTGTTGTGGGTTTAGAAGTCAAATAAAACACAGCTCATGGGGCAACCCCAGTGGCTCAATGGTTTAGCACCTCCTTTGGCCCGGGGGATGATCCTGGAGACCCAGGATCGAGTCCCACATCGGGCTCCCTGCATGGAGCCTGCTTCTCCCTCTGCCTGTGTCTCTGCCTCTCTCTTTCTCTCTCTCTCTCTTTGTGTCTCTCATGAATAAATAAAATCTTTTTAAAAAGAAAGAAAAAAAACGCAGCTCAAATCCAGGGTCACCACGTGTGATTTTAGTGAAGTCATATGGGTTCCATCGACTAGACTTGGAAAGAATGGCACATCCCACGATGGCAGTGGGGATCAGTCATGTACTCTGCTAGAGAACACTTAGCAGAACACCAGGCACACAGGAGGTGCTCAACGTATGTGGTCTCTTTTCCTTTGCATCCTCAGTTCTGGATTAACCCGCTTTCCTGGACCTTCCGGTAGAGGAAGGCAAAGTACATCTGAGTTGGCCAAAGAAGGGAGGTCACTATGGACAGGGGGGCGGCCACGAACAAAATTCAACACACTGACTCTGCTGAGGAACATCTCTGTTATTGTTCAAACGGGTGGGGTGGTGTGGGGAGACTTGACATGTTTCACCTACTATTCACATGAAGTTTGTCAAATTGCATCTCAAGTCTTGGAAGAAAACCCACATTATTCATCACATAAATCTGCTTAAACTCCTCCGGGGGGGAGATGGCTAGCCACTGTGCTTGAAGCCAAGAGATGAGACATCCACTCTGTGATTCAACCTGAACAGCTGTGCAGTGAAAACGCACACACGGGCTCACACAAAAATGGGCTAACAATTTTTAGATTTGTCCCTTGCCGATTTTTTGTTCCTTCAATTTTGTTCTTTGGCCACATTATTTCCCTTCATTCGCAGAACCTGGATATAACCTTGGCATTTCTTTGGACAGCTCTGACTAGGTTTCTCGATTCATCCCCAAAGAATCAAGTCGCTGAACACTTGCTTATTTTGTGGTTCGGAGCCCACGATCATAGCTCTCCAGGATTTATGGTCATAATGGGCAGGGCAGGGAGGGAAGATAGACAGCAGTCCTGCCTTATCCATGGGGGTATGTCCCAAGCCCCTCCCACACCCATGGATGCCTGAAACCACAGATAGCAACAAACCCTACCTATACTGTGTTTTTTCCGATACAAAGGTACCTACGATTTTGATTTATAAATTAGGCATAGTAAGGGATGAAAAATAACTAGTAAGAAAACCAAACAATTATAATGCTATATGGTAGTAAAAGGTATGAGAATGTGGGCCCTCTCAAAATATCTTACTGTGCTGTACTCACCCTTCTGCTCGGGCTGATGGCAGATGATAAAAGGCTGACGTCACAAGATGAAGTGAGGTGGGTGATGTGTGTACTGTGATGTAGTGTTAGGAGGGTCACCTGCCTGTGGACCACGGCTGACCATCAACTGAAGGTAAGTGAAACCGTAGATAAGGGGAGACCATTGCGCAAGGTGACATCTGGCAAATACTACTGGTTCCGAGGGGGAAAGACAGGAGGCTGGGACAGACTGGCAAGGAGGCAAGGAGGAGGAGGGCTGGAGTTCACTCTGAAGGGCAACTGATAGAATGTCATGGGGAGGTGGGGGGGTGGGAATGAGTGGACACACGCCCCGAGAGAGGACTCAGTCACTCACTACAGGGGTCATTCTAGAACACCCCATGGCATCACTCTAATGTACAATGAAGCAAATCTACAGAAAAGAAGAGGAAGCCCTGTCTAGGAGAAATAAACAGGAGCATTCTGATTAAGAGCACAGACCCTGGGGGGATGGCCTGGGCGGCTCAGTCAGCTGGGCATCTGCCTTGGGCTCAGGTTGTGATTTCAGGGTCCTGGATCAAGTCCCACTCAGGGCTCCCTGCTCAGTGGGGAGTCTGCTTCTCTCTCTGCCTCTGCCCCTCCCCCTGCTCACGCTCTCTGTGTGTGTCTCTCTCTCACTTTTAAATAAATAAAATCTTGAAGGAAAAAAAAAAGAGTGCAGACCCTGGAGCTTGGGGACTGGGGTCCAAATGCTACTTCCCCACTTCCTAACTCTGTTGCTTTAAAAAAGTTACTTAAGCCAGTGATGAGAATTTGTTTATAGAGAACACCAGTCTGGGGAACAGGGGAAGGAAGCCCCCAGGGGTCTCTGGAAACAGGACAGAGGAAACCTCAGATTTGTCCTCAAATCCACATGCCCCCTCTCCCTTACTGGTTATTATTATTATTGTACTATTATCATTCATATCATTTTGTTACCCCTTGAAAAAAGCTAATAACCCAATTAGGATAATACAAGGTGACGTAAATACCGAAAGGGAGGGCTCCAGGCCGCCGTGTGCACGCAAAGAAAGGAGTGGCAAAGGCTGTCGGGCTGGTTCAGGAGCAACAGGTAAGACAGGAGCCGCAAGTCACAGCAAGATGGGCCAGGCTGGGCCTGCAGCACCGGCTGGGAAACGAAGAAGTGCGGGCGTCGGAATGCAAACGCGGGCAGCCGCTATGGAAAACGGCAGGGAGGCTTCTCAGAAAATTAAAAATAGAACTACCATATGATCCGGCAAGCCCACTGAGGGGTATTTTTCACAGGAGAGAATGGAAAGCAAAGCTCAGGGAGATATTAGCGCTCCCGTGTCCGCTGCAGCCCCACTCCCAGCAGCCAGAATGCAAAAGCCACCTAAATGTCCAGCGCCAGATGCATGCGGGGGACGTGCAGTGTGTACACACAATGGAATATTAGTCAGCCTTTAAAAAGAAGGAAGTCCGGCGAGCCTGCAACAACACGGGTGAACCCTGAGAACATTCTGCTGCGTGAAATGAGCTAGTCACAGTAAGACAAATGCCTCGGGATTCCACTTACATGAGGAGTCTAAAATAGTCTAACCCATGGAAGCAGAATGGTGCTTGCCAGGAGCAGGAGGGAGGGGGAAATGGGAAGTCACTAATCACCTGGGGCATTTTTTTTAAGATTTTATTTATATATTTGACAGAAAGAGAGAGAGAGAGAGCGAGCTTGAGCACAAGCAGGGGGAGTGGCAGGGTCAGAGGGACAAGGAGACTCCCCGCTGAGCAGGGAGCCCGATGCGGGACTCGATCTCAGGACCCCGAGATCATGACCTGAGCTGAAGGCAGATGCTTAACCAACTGAGCCACCCAGGCGCCTCGGGGACATTATTTCAGTTATGCCAGATAAATAGGTTCTGGATATCCACCATAAAATACTTTACCTATAGCGACTAACACTGTGTTGTACCTTTAAAAATCTGGTAAGAGGGACGCCTGGGTGGCTTAGTGGTTGAGCATCTGCCTTCGGCTCGGGTCACGATCCTGGGGTCCAGGGATCGAGTCCCGTATCAGGCTCCCTGCATGGAGCCTGCTTTTCCCTCTGCCTCTGTCTCTGCCTCTCTCTGTGTCTTTCGTGAATAAATAAATAAAATATTTTTTTAAAAAATCTGGTAAGAGGGTAGGTGTAAGGTGAAGTGTTCTTGGTGCGGTAAAATCCAAAGAAAGCAACAACACTACAAGGGATCATGCTTCAGGAGGCATCTCTGATTCCTCCTCTCCACCAAGTTGGCAGTCACAAATTGTGTTCAAATTCTGGATCCGCCAGCATGCTACCAAAAGCTGATAAAGCGTAAACAGTGCAGCGTGCTACTAATAACAAGGCTTGGGTGGGTTTGTTCACGGGAGGCAGGCAAACCTGAAAAGAATAATTGCACCTCTGTAGAGTTATAAAGCCCCTTTTGGTCTTAATCGTTCTCCCCCTAGGAAGTAAATGAGGATTGACATGCCGCTGTCCCCACCTGAGAGAAAGGAAGCCAGAGTACACACACAGCCCTTCTTGCTGACTCACGCCCCACCAGGAGGTAGCATTATTTCTTTGCTCTGAGTGCCTGTAATGCTGCACGTTCACCACTTGATCCTTTCAGTGGGAAGCTCCTTGCTTAGCATGCCATGAAGACTCCAATTTGAGCACAGCAGTGAGGCCTCCATGCAATACTCCCCAGTAACCAAACCTACTTCATGGTTTAGACAAAGGTTCACCCTGCCTGCCAAAAGTAACGTGATCTCATGTCCAAGAGCCCCAGAAGAAGCCCATGCCTGATACCAAGTTTCCTCTGTTGCAGCCCGAAACAATTGCTTCTTCTCCTTTCCTGGAATCGTGAGGGCAGGCAAAAGAGATGCCAGGAAGGCAAAGGTGGGAAGATTACCTGTGAAGACTCTGAAACACTACAGTCTGAGAATCAATGGGAATGTTCTTCCTCACGACTCAAAGGCATAAGGAATCAATAGAAATCTATAGTCATTCCCCAGAGGCAGACCCAGAGCACAGTGACCCTGCCATGGGATGTGCCACCACACCCTCTTCAGCAAGCCTGAATGATTGGCTTGTCCTAGGAATGACCCTACAGTGGGGACCCTACACCTCCAAAGGTTCCCAGGAAATCCATTTCAAAGCCTCAAATTGGGAATGGGGTGAATCAGCAACCCCTGCTTCCCCAAAACAGCAGTCACAAATAATGAATTTCCTGTTGTCCCAGAACGGAAAGATCTGAGCAGGGTCTTAAGACAGGAAGGAATTTAAGAGTTTGAGTCCGCATTTCCCAGCCTTGTGCAAACCCCCCGCTTACCCCATCCCAAACAGAAGAGGCTTCTCTCAAGACCTCCAAACGTGCCATTCGGAGAGGCTGCTCACATCCTAGGTAAGGGACTAGGCTTCAGAGTGTCACCCCACGAGACCAACCCTCCAGGAGGCTTTCGGGTCTAGAAAGGTAGGCCTCAGTCCACACTGGTTCTACCTACAGGAGTAGACAGAGGAAAACAATGGGTTTTGTGCTCATTTTTCCCAGGGGTTGCAGGATCACCCTCTGAAATATTAACAAGATCACACAGGAGAAGTACTGGGTATGTTGTAGACACTCAGTAAATTAGTATTTAGTATTAGTATTTTAATAATCAAAGAAATATTTACAGGGACTTACTCAACTACGGGCTTTGTAGAAAGCACTTTGGCCATGGTTATTCTTGCCCAGAGAAGCCTCTAAATGTACGGAAGTCGGAAATCTCAAACACTGGAGCATATGATTCCAAGGTATCACCTGAGGCTCTGTGCTTCAGTACAAGAAGATCTCACAAATCCACCCCTATCTGTTAAACGCATAAAAGTTACCAAAAGCCATGATCTCTCCCCACCAAGTTTTACCAATGAGTGCCACGCTAATACTTGTTTTCAAGCAACAGAATCAAAATAAACTGGAGGAGTGGTGTTGCAAAACACTGATGAAGACTATACGCCTCCTTGTTCCCCACTCTCATAAAAACACCGACCAGTACAAACAGCAGCACAGTTACTCAGTGCACCGGGTCAGAGAGGACGGGCCAGACCAAAGGCAGTCAGTCAATCTGTTGTCTTCGAGAATAACTTCCCAGCTGAGGCCAATTCACAACACAAAATGTAAACCAAGACTGGCTCCTTGGGCAGAGCAGCGAATGACGTTGGCAGGGCACCACAAAGCCTACCCTCGGCTGCCCCCCCTCCTTGGTCAGCCCCTTGTGCTATGAGACAACTAAAGAAACATTCACTAATTATGCCACATATTCCCCAGGATCTTTTCAATGGACAGACCCCAGGGAGAACAAATGGCTTCAAGTTGGATGACTTCAATAATGCCATATTCCTTTGTGGAGGAAGATTACCCAGCCAACGGCCTCCACCCCATGCTTCTCATTTCCCTTCTTGGTTATGAGGTCAGCCATAGCATCAAACAATCCAAAGCTTCCCCCCAAGTACCAAGGAACTTTCAGCTCTGCAAAAAGCATTCTTTTTGATTGCAAAGGCGATAGAGAACAGATATGGATATCACCAGTACTATCTGTCACCCAGTTTACATTCCTACCAACCGTGCACGGGGGTTCCCTTTGCCCCACAGCCTAACACTTGTTATTTCTGGACTTTCGCCTTGTGAGACGGTGGTGTGTCATTGCAGTTTTGATTTGCATTTCCCTGATGATAAGTGATGTTGAGCGTCTTTTCCAGAGTAACTGGAGTTCTGGAATAACTAAATCTAACAAACTTTGCCTTCATAGAAACAACTCCACTAACTTACATCTCAAGCTTGGCCACATTTCGAGTTGTGTACTCCTTTCAGTTCTACAAAGGAAGAGAAGGGGGAGGGAAGGAGGAAAGAAGGAAGGAAGGAAATAATAAAACAGTGGGACCCTCGAGGAAGTGAGATACACTGAAGAAAAAATAATCATCATCCCAGGAAGGTAAGGGAAAAATCGGAGTGGAAAAAATATACAGCCAGTATACCACTGATCAACTAGGATAATAAGATGCAAGTACTGAAAATATGGAGAGTGATCCCAATAACCCATCTGCCCATAATGAAGACAGAACAGATGGGAGAAGTGGTTTTGTTTTATTCTGTTGAAATAACCTTTCACAGTTCTGGGAGGAAGGCACTGAGAGAAGTTGTGAGGTTGCAAGTATAACCAGAAAGGGCAGGAGGGGAAACACACAATGTACTATAACGTATTAAGTGCCTACTTTGTTCCAAATCACAAGACAGGCGTCTTCCATAAATACTCATGTAGAAATCTCCCAACAGGGGTGCTGGGTGGCTCAGCCGGTTAAGAGTCTGACTCTTGATTTCAGCTCAAGTCATGATTTCAGGGTCCTGAGACTGAGCCCTGAACTCAGCAGGGAATCTGCTGGAGGACTCTCCCTCTCCCTCTGCCCCTGCCCCCACCCCACACACCACTCACTTGTACCTGCGCACATTATTTCTCTGTAAATAATAAATAAATCTTAAAAAAAGAAAGAAGAAAGAGAGAAGAGGAGAAGAAAGAAAGAAAGAAAGAAAGAAAGAAAGAAAGAAAGAAAGAAAGAAAGAAAGAAAAAAGATCTCGTTACAGCCCCCTAAGCAGTTTTCATTATTTCCATCTCACAAGAGGCGGAAATGTAAACTCAGAGGGGTTAGGCAATTTTAGAGCTAAAAGTAGCTGAGCGAGAATTCAGATCCAGGGGCGCCTGGCTGGCTCAGTCAGTAGAGCATGCAGCTCTCAATGTCCGGGTCATGAGTTCGAGCCCCACAATGGATGTAGGGATTATTTAAATAAATAAACTTTAAAAAAAAAAAAAAGGCAAAAAGGATTCAGATCCAGTTCTTTCTGAGTCTACAGTTCTTGTTCTTAAACTGCCACAAACTCAGAATGATTTTCTGAGAAAACATTAAAATGCCAAGACTCATGAATTAAATATGAACCAAAATGAAACTTTCTTCCTCAGTCATTACAGCAAATTTGCTCTGCCCCAGTACAAAGTAAATCTGTATTGTCAAGTAGGTTGAAAGCACCTACAATTCACATTAAATTACCAGTAAATCTTATGGAAATTCTAGCTAGATGTTTCCAAAACAATTTCACAGGGTGTGCCCCAGTGAATATACAAAACCCACCTTAGAACAATGTGATCCACTGTGTATGATACCCAAGAGCACAAGATATATTTTAATAAAACCTAGAAACATTATTTCAAAGACACATAAATAAATACATAATATCTGCCTCCCTACAGCTAGGAGACTCAGTTACTTAGTTTTAAAGGCTCTTAAAATCTTATTTGACAGTGTTCCACAGCACAGGACTTTTCAAATGCATGTAAACTTAAGAAAGGAGGCAGTGTTTTTGTTTCATTTAAAATACAAAAACCAAAACTGGTTCTTCCAAATGCCAATAAAATTGATAATAAGTTAGCAAGACTGATCAAGGGGAAGAAAAGCACAAATAACCAATGCCAGGAATGAAAAAAGGAAACATTTCAAGGGGGGCCTGGAGGGCTCAGTCAGTTAAAGCATCTGACTCTTGATTTCAGCTCAGTTCATGATCTCAGGGTCCTGGGATCAAGCCCACGTCGGGTGTGAAGCCTGCTTAAGATTCTCACTCTCCCCCTAAAAAAAAAAAAAGAAAGAAGAAAGAAAAGAAAAGAAAAGAAAAGAAAAGAAAAGAAAAGAAAAGAAAGAAAAGAAAAGAAACCAAAAAAAAGAAAAGAAAAAGGAAACATTTCTACGTCTTTTCAAATATTATAAAAGGATATTATGTGCAACCAATAAATTTTAAAATGTACACGAAATAGGAAAACTCCTATAAAAAACTAGTTACTAAAACAAGATCATCTTAATGCCCCTATTTCTATCAAACAAATTGCATCTGCAACTTCAAAAACAAAAAATTCAGAGCCAAACCAGGTTATTTGTTAGAAAGTAAGGAGACCTTGAGAAAAAAAAAATATATATATATATATAACATCCTCTCACACCTACCTAATTCATATAGAATTAATCCAATTTCCGATGTCTGCATGAAACAGTCCCATGTGACAATGTCTAAATACCTTTATGAATAATATACTCCCTTTCTCTGGCTAAGGATTATTGTTCCACAAAACTCCATGTGAGCAAGGGTCTATTAGTCAGCTTCACCAGCACTATCACGAGATCCCATTTGGTTGTCTTTCCTGTTGAGTGAGTTGCTACAGTAGGCTTCTTGGGGGTGGGGGAGGCCGGTCACACACTTGATGTCAGCATCAAGTTCACATCTGCATGCCATGTTCTTTCTTGAGTCCTCAAGGAGCTAGAACAAGGCTCTGGCAGTTGTGACCACCTGGACCATGCAACCTGTTATTCTTCCTTGGAACGTGTCTGCTTTGGTTTAAAAGTCATTTCATTTTAACTTCTGTCTCACTGACTTCAGGGAAGCTGGAAGGTGAAAGCAAACTAAGTAAAAGTATGGCCACAGCAACCTGTCCTCTGACCCCAAAGTTCAAGGGGAATGTGCCTCAGGAAAGCCAGGCTGTCCCATTCTGATAACAGGAAGATAATAAAATCAGCCTTTAACATCTTCCTAATTGCACCCACCCCAGATCTGGGAAGAAACACCTATAAAATGAAATCTGGCTTTCTATAAACCTAGTAACGGCCACACATTTCTTCACCTCCCTAAAGGTGCCCTAAAAATGAAACAATTCTCTAAAAATTCCTATGAAGGACTAGCTTACAAAACACACAGAGAGAGCTCCCACTGCTCTGTACTAACCTGTTGACTGGATATAAAATAGGTGAAACAGGTAAATTAGCCCAAAAGCCTCTGCTGGACCCCCATGCGGTGAGCAAATACCACAACCTCTGAGAGGGGCTTCTAATAAAACCTAAAGAATATTTGCAAGAAACTTTACCTTTGGCCAAGTTTATCACTGGCTGGAACATATATTAAGCGTCACTTGCAATGAATGATCCCAACCCCGGGTGCCAGCCTCCACCCAAACTTCCTCTCCCCACCCCGCCCAAATCTGACTTAGGCAATCGACCTGGAGATAAAGCAGCTGCCAGAGAGAAAGGAGTATTTTCCAAAAAGTTCCAGATGCACAAATAACACCTCACGAGCTAGGAAGTCCCCTTGGGCTGAACTAAATCAGACACAACATTAATGAGAAACCCAAGCCGACCGGTGCCTCCCTCTAGGATTCCCATAGTGACCCAGGAGGCTGTCGGGCGCCCAGCTTCAGAACATTCCTGCGGAAATACTGAATCCCAAGCCTTCCCTGGGACTCATTCTGGAGGGCAATGACCTGTGATTACAGACCGTGCAGCCGGACGGCGGGGACAGGACGCGCCTCTGGTGGGTAACTTGACCCCGCAGCCTCCCTCCCGCCGCACCCCTTAGGATCCCTGCATTCGGACAGCCAGGGGGAGAGGGCAGGGCTCGCAAGCCCCAACCCGTCACCCCGGGGCCAGAATGCACATGGATGGCGCCCCCGGGGGGCCACAGCACAGCCCGGAGCCCCAGCTCACCCATCCTGCAGGGCTCCGGGCTCGGGGCGCACAGGTCCCCCCCACCCCTACCGAGCTCGAGGGTGGGGGTGCCCAGCAGCCTCTCCCCAGCCACAGCCACCTGGGCTGCACGCCCTCACCACCCAACACAAAGAAATTCGGCGATGGAAAGAATGGGCTTGAAATTAAGGGGCTCACCCCTGCTCCGCAAGGCGCACATGCTGCCGGCCTGCCTCACATCTCCAAACTTCCAGTAACAGAAATGAGGAAGCAGCAGCCTGCCCCGGCTCCCGGCGGAGGGAGTGGGCGTAACTTGTGAAGTTTCGTGCTGTGATGAATCTGGTCATTTGGGTGTGTTGGAGAGGGATTGTCGCTCCTCCCCACCCACCGTCGCCTCCCTCCTCTCTCCTCTCCACCTCCTTCCCCAATCTAAGTCTCCCCTTGGCGTCCCCAAGACCAAGAACTCCGGGCGGGCTGTCACTCGAGGGTCCCGGCGCGCTGGGCTCCCCACGACCTTAAGGGAAATTTATTCCTAACAGACCTGAACCATTTTACAGATGAATCTGGTCGCCCTGCTGAAAGCCTAAGTCGCTGTCACATGTTTTTCAGCCCAGCAGAGGGAAAGAAGGCAGTGCCTCTTTTTTCATTTAAAAGGCTAGAAATCAGGACACTTGGGTGGCTCAGTGGATGATCAGCTACCTTCAGCTGGGGGTGTGATCCCACATCGGGCTCCCCATAGGGAGCCTGCTTCTCCCTCTGCCTATGTCTCTGCTTCTCTCTGTGTCTCTCATGAGTAAGTAAATGCTTTAAAAAATAATAAATAAATAAATAAATAAAATGCTAAAAATCTTAAGTAATTGCAAGGTGCCCCCTCTGCACAGGCAGGAATGTGGGTAGGTTAGCCGGTAGGCACCCAATTCCCACACATCTCCTTAAACAGAATGGGAGATGGAAAAACTGAAAAGCAAATGTTTAACTGGCTATGTTTCCTTGAAAACTTACTACAAGATATTTCAGACATGCAAAAGTATATTTGAAAATCATATAGCGAACCCTCAAGTATCCATCACGTGGCAAAAAAAAAAATTAAAATTACCAACATAGTGGGAGCTATCTGTAAACGCCTCCCTGAAATATATCCCCCTTTCTCTCCCCCTAGAAAAATAGCTGCTGTAAACCTGATTTCCCATAAGCAATATTCATACCACAGTTTTGAGCATTCTAACGGACACTTGCTAACTTAAAAGTCCACCCTAAAGTAATCCGATGATCATCCCTTTGCTAGGCCTGACCTTGGTTCCAAAACAGAAGTTTCATTAAATGAAACTAAAAAATGACCACACATGTTAAATGAAGCCTCAGGTGGCTGGTTAAAGAAAATGAAGAAATCACAATACAGGAAAATGGAAATAAGGAATGATAAGTGGAGGCCATATCTGTAACAGTTGAAGCATTCATGGATGAAATTGATAGATTAATAGAGCATTATCATTTTACAAGGTTAATAGCTGTGTCAAAGCCAAGGATACTGACCCACACTGCAAGGGGCTTTCCTCAAAGACCCAGGCTACAGATACAGAAACATAACATTCATTCAAGAAGTCCTAATTACTCTCGATCGCCCGCCAGAGTTGTAGGCTGGGAGTAACATTCAGAAAAGGGAACTTTCAAGACAATAATGAGAAAACACAAAATTGTGGAAACCGTGATACATTCAAAATGGACATATATATATATATATATATATATATATATATTCTCATATATATACGAACATGAAGGAGATGCCTACCTTATCTTTATAGTCCAAGGACCTTGTGCAGAGGCTGGCGTAAGTAGAAAATTGGTAGCTATTTGTTAAGTGAATGAAGCAAATGAACAAAAGAAGACCCACAGAGAATTGTGAAGGAGCAGAATGAAGAGATGGGGTGTGTGAAATCAGCATCGGTCCTTAGCAGGGGGTGACTCTGCCCAATGGGAACATTCGACAGTAGTGAAGACATTCTTGGTTGTCACAACCTGGGGGAGCTACTGGCATCTCCTAGGCAAAAGACACAGGTGCAGCACGGGAAAGCTTCCCCCAACAAAGAATTATCCAGCCCCCAAATGCCAATACTGCTGGCTAATGAGAAGCCCTGGGAGACAGGTTTCACTACCAACAGTCACTGAATTTATTCATTCCACATATAATCCTCAGCATCAGGAAGAGACTCTCCAGGGACTTGCAAGGATACAGAAGAGCATTTCTCCTCCTTTTCCGCCCTGCAGCATCTGATGGCTGGACCACCTGCGAGGGATCCGGAGAGAGTGGGCACTGGAGTCAGAAGCAGTAAAAAAGCACTGGGGGGTACGGGACACAGCCTCAGGCCCATGCCATCGCGAAGCTAAGGGCCTGCATCACATTTGGATGGAAATAATCAAGAAGGGGGTGGGGAGGAGGATGACATAAGGCTGGGGTATCAGCTTTGGAATCACAGATAGCACATCTGGGGGGAGGAGGCAGGGTAGGGGCTGTGAAAGAGATGTGAAAGATACACAGACAGGCAGGCTTATCGCAGCCACCAGAGTCATTTCTCCATTGACAGTCTTTAGCTGGAGATGCTCCATTGAGAACAGGAAGGATGTTTAATCTCATTACGGCTTATCGAGAAGAAAGTTACAAATCACTTACAGGAAAAAACGATGCAAGCACCACTGCGTCTACCAGTCAGGGTGAGGACCTACAAAAGTGAGGACATCTTTCTTTTCTACAAGTCTTCTGGCCTTGTCGTTACCTAAGACGTGTTTCTTTTAACTCCAGAATGCCACTTGTGCTTTTTTTCCCCCTCCTTTCTGATAGGACTTCATTTCCGCTTGGAGGAGGAGACGAGCCTTGTCCTTGTTGCTCAGCGTTTCTCAAAACAGGAGGGCACAGGATGGTGGGTTTGCTCCCCTTGAAGTGCCTTGGAGCCTCACAGATGGTAGGTATGCGATTAAGTGCATGTTGGCAGAACAGAATCGGTCCTCACCTCATTGCCCATCTCTCAGGCCAGTAAATAAAGACTCTCCTATAGTTGCTTCTGGAGAGAACCACAGGGCACCCGGAGTTCAAGAGTCTGAACAACCTGGGAGCACACAGAAAACCTGCTGGTTTCACTTAGTGGCTGGCAGATTGCAAAACACTCGACACAGGAGAAAGCCTACAACATCAGAACCCAAGAGGTCCTCAGGCAGTGGCCACCAGCCTTATGAGGGAGCTGAGCTGCTCTTGGCATCAAAGGAAGGAAGGAAGGAAGGAAAGAAGGAAGGAAAGAAGGAAGGAAGGAAGGAAGGAAGGAAGGAAGGAAGGAAGGAAGGAAGCCAGGAGGCCAGGTCGTGGGTCCCCTCTACACACCCCTATGCAAATGGGAAGTCCCTGGTTACGTCACCAGTTTCTTTACCTGCAGCACCGAATGCCACTAGTCATGCTTTTTAAAAGCTTATGAGTTGAGTCCCACCAGAAGCAATGAACTTAATCACAAATGTACAGTGTTTCTGTTACAAAGAAATGTAACCAGTAGAGGGAGCACGGCTGACTTTTGTTTTTAACAAATTTCCCAAGATCAGGCCAAACTTGGGGGACAGAGTTATGAAAATAATCAAACTCTACCACAAATAAAAAGATTTATGTAAAAATATTTTGAAAAACTCTAAGCCATGACACCCTCATAAATAAGGTATTTGTACTGGTCGTGGATATTTACACAAGAGCTAGCTACACAGATATAAGCCCACATAATGAATAAATAAATATATGTTGGAAAACAATAATTGGTATGTAGGGGAAAATGCAAAAAGGGTCAAACAGCTCTCTTTCCCTTTGTCAGTTGAACTGATGCTCAGAAACAAAAAAAAAAAAGAGAGTTATTTAAGTTATTTTCCCCATAGATTTTAATTCAGGCTTTATCTTGCTGTTTTATAAATTTGACCTACAATAGCTGACTTTTAAAATTCCTTTCAAACTGTGTTCTCAATGACACAAACCCCTTAAGGAAGGCTCTTCTGGATTTCTGTTCAAGGGTCTTCAGAACCAACTTGATCAAAAATCAGGGCAGCTTAATAGAAAAAGTGTTGCCATCCACCTAGCTGACAAGGTCTAAGAATTTGACGCCAGCTCCTGCAAAGGAGCTTACCTCCCCACCTTTCCCAGCCCACAAAGACAGTGAAGGTGGGTTCCCAGGAACAAGGCAAACAAGTGCCCATGTCAACCCGCCATCACCTATGTCACCTATGTCACCTAGCAACAGCAAACCAACAGCAAAGCCAATGAAAAAGAGAATTCTCCTCCTCAAGGTAGGTGAAGCCCAACAGGGGTGTTGATTAATACAGATGACAGGGATCCAAAAAGATGACTTCCCAGCATCATTGCAGACCCAAATCCGGATCCCGTTAATTATACGGTACTGCTAAGGAAATTCAGAAGCTTTTTTATGAATACATTTTATGGTTGGCTACTAACTGGTTGCCAAAATCAAGTTTTTACATTTGAAACAGATTAGAAGTATATGGATCCATCCCACCACCACCCCACCCTGTGCTTGGTGGTCCGAGGATTACCAAGAATACTGACATGTTTAAAACCCTTGACTCACCCCAAAACCAACCCATACTTCTCTCTGAGAGAACAACTGAGGTTCATCCTTTTAGACAACGCCTTCAAGTGCAGACCCTCGTTAAATTTGATTTGGCACCAAGATGTTTTACAACTTAAAATTAAACCTTGCACCAATAGGGACACCTGGATGGCTCAGTGATTGTGCTCCTGCCTTTGGCTCAGGTCCTGATCCTGGGGTCCTGGGATCGAGTCCTACATCGGGCTCCCCGCAGGGAGCCTGCTTCTCCCTCTGCCTGTGTCTCTGCCTCTCTCTGTGTCTCTAATAAATAAATAAAATCTATAAATAAATTAATAATAAACCTTGCACCAGCCAAACTTAGTGACTTTGAACAGTTTTCTCCCTCTGAAAACTGAATGCCTAACAAATGAGCAGAAGTAATCCTGAAAAATATAGTCTGTCAAGAAGGGGCCAAGAATACTCTTCCAGCCTTTAAATGACACCTAGATCCAGAACACCCACAGACAGAATGTGTAGCAAGTTCCTTGTAATCCAGAGGCTTCGATTTCCTCAACTCTTATGTGATAATATCCTACTTAATATTCTCTGGCTTCCTGGTTCTATCTTCCAATCATATATTTCCATGATTTTAAAACTCCCATTGCTTTCAAGACCCCAAATGACAATTCCTTACACAACAGCGTTGATCAAACATGCCAGAGTCAAGAGTTTCAGGATTCGGGATCCCTGGGTGGCGCAGTGGTTTGGCGCCTGCCTTTGGCCCAGGGCACGATCCTGGAGACCCGGGATCGAATCCCACGTCGGGCTCCCGGAGCATGGAGCCTGCTTCTCCCTCTGCCTGTGTCTCTGCCTCTCTCTCTCTCTCTCTGTGTGTGACTATCATAAATAATAAATAAAAATTAAAAAAAAAAAAGAGTTTCAGGATTCACTGGTGGCTCTCATACTTACAACTGAAGTCATGCTTGTAACTGGAAGGGAAAAGGGGAAACGGAAGGAAGTGCAACCCAAGGATAAAAGTAACAAAGAGGCCAAAGGAAAAGTCCATGAACTCTTCGTACACTGACTAGCAAGAAACCATATGGGGCCAGATGCTGTCCTGCCCACACACACAGTGAGGCGGTTGGTGCCAAGGGCCCTGTGAGCCTTGCACAAGAGGTACATGTGGTTTGTGGGGGCGAGAGCATCTGGGTTTTCCCTGGTGTGGGCTCTTTTAGACACCTCTCTGCTCAGCAGTAATAAACAATAATAATTATTATTGGCACTAAAAGCGCGATTGTGTGAATAACTCACGCAAGAAGATAAGTTCTTCAATCCTGCCTTTTCTCTGAAGAAGAGTGTGCAGCCTGGATAACCCTTCAGGCCTCCATAGAACCCCCAGGGAGTGTTCCCACGGGGGTCAAGAAGCAGTCCCACTGAGGCCTCCTTTCGTCAAGGGAGAAGTAAGGGTGTGAAATAAGGCCTTGTTCGCATCCGGGCTCCGCCAACAACCAAATAACTCACAGCAAGCCATTTGGCTTCCCTTTCAGTAAAATGGGAAGTTGAAATCAAGGTCTACTGACAACCCACGGGGTTACAGGCGCGGATAGGCTTTGCAAAGGACACACACCCAAATGGTAAGGGGCCCTACAAAAACAATTTTCAATAAGTATATAAGCCACCAGGTTAGCGTTCTAAATGTTTTTGAGGTGTTTGTGTTGATATTGCTATTTTGGTCCTGGATAGAAATACCATCCAGACACCAGTGAAGTGACAAGGACCATGCCCGTAGATGTGTTTTTAACACCCGACATCTCACACAGTCCTCTGCTAGTGACAGGCACATAATCAATTGAAATGAGGTGACTTCTGATGTCAGAGGAAACATGCAAATGAGAACCCACTCGTGCATTCCTTTCTGAGAACATCGACATGAGATTTAATGGACTCTAGGAGCACTTGCTGCCATTTTCTCTAATGTCAACAAAAATTCAACACGCAAAGAGTATTTTCTTTGTCTCTTCTTTTTTTTTTTTTTAATCTCCAGAGGTAGAATTTAGTGATTCATCAGTTGCATACAACACCCAGTGCTCATTACATCACATGCTCTCCTTCATACCCATCACCCAGTTACCCCATCCCCTACCCACTCCCACTCCAGCAACCCTTTGTTTGTTTCCTAGAGTTCAGTGTCTCTTATGGTTTATCTCCCTCTCTGTTTTTATCTTATTTTTTTTTCCTTCTCTTCCCCTATGTTCACCGGTTTTGGTACTTAAATTCTACATATGAGTGAAATCATATGACACTTGTCTTTCTCTGATGAACTTACTTTGCTTAGCATAATATACTCTAGTTCCATCCACACGGTTGCAAATGGCAGGATTTCACTCGTTTTGATCTCAGAGTAATAGTCCAGTGCATGCATGTGTGTGTGTGTGTGTGTGTGTGTGTGTGTGTGTACCACATCTTCTTTATCCATTCATCTGTCAATGACACCAGGGCTCTTTCCATAGTTTGGTTGTTGTGGACACTGCTGCTATAAACATTGGGGTGCAGGTGCCCCTTCGAATCATTCTGTTTGACACTTTGGATAAATACTCAGTAATGCAATTGCTGGGCTGTAGGGTAGCTCTATTTTTAACTTTTTGAGGAATTTCTATACTGTCTTCCAGAGTCGCTGCAGCAGTTCGCATTCCCACCAACAGTGTAGGAGGAGAAGGGGAAGATATCTGTAAATGTCTTATCAGATAAAGGGCTAGTATCCAAAATCTATAAAGAACATCTCACTTAGCACCAAATAAATAAATAAATAAATAACCCAAAAAATCCAGTCAAGAAATGAGCAGAAGATATGAACAGACATTCTTCCTAAGAAGACATACAAATGGCCAACAGACACATGAAAAAATGCTCAACATCACCCGGCATCAGGAAAGTACAAATCAAAACTACGAGACACCACCTCACAACAGTCAAAATGGCTAAAATTAACAACTCAGGAAGCAACCTGTATGGAGAAAGGGGAACCCCTTGCAAAGAGTATTTTCAATCAGAAAACACAACAAGCCTACATCTCAAAACATTAAGTGATCTGGGGTAGACAACAGACACATAAAGAGTCACAGACCCAGATACATAAAAGTAAAAAGGGGTTCTGATTAATCACTCATCCATCTGAGGTCAGAAGGGCTAAGTGACTCAGGCTCATGTAATAAAATAATGGTAAATTCAGTCTAGAACCCATATCTACTAAAACAAATCTGCTGCGTGTCCTGCCAACTCAATTATTCCCCTCCTAGAAAAAAAAATCCATAAAATACACATTAAATGCAGTAGATGCATACATAATTTTGGGCCCCAACACAGTACATAAGGCACATGTAAATAAAAAATGATATAAATTGAGCCTATCAAAAACTAATAAGCAAATAAAAATAAGTGGGTGCATGAAAAATTTCTTGGCTCAGTCCCAGACAAGCAAATAAGAGGCTCAAAGACCCGGGCAGGAGGACGCAGTCAAGCCAGGACAGCTGAAGGCAGTCTGATTCACCAGCAGCCAGCATCCTCCCCCAACAAATTACAGTGCTAGACTAGGCAAGACTGCGGGTAAGTCTGGGGGAGATGTGGATGGATTCCTACATGCCTGAGGGCTCATGCGAGCACCCCGGCCAAAGACAAGACTCCTCCAAGTTCTCCCCAAGAAATGAAAACATGTCAGATGCAGCAAAATAGCATCTTTTCACGTGCATGTGAATATGCACTGCAGCACTGCACACAATTGGCAAGAAGTGTCAACAACCCAGACGTCCAGCAACGGATGAGTGAATGTACAAAATGTGGCCCATCCATACAACAGAGGAATATTCAGTCAATAAAAGGAATGGATGAACCCTGAAAACAGTGTGCCAAATGATGAAGTCAGACCCAAAAGAACAACTATTGTATGATTCCACCTATAAGAAATATCTAGAATAGGCACATTCAAAGAGAACAAAAGGGGGCGCCTGGGTGGCTTGGTCGGTTAAGTGTCTGCCTTTGGCTCTGGTCATGATCCCGGGGTCCTGGGATCCAGCCCCACATTGGGCTCCCTGCTCAGCGGGGAATTCGTTTCTCCATCTGCCCCCCGCCCCCATGTGCTTGCATGTGTGCTCTTTCTCTCTCAAATAAATAAATAAAATCTTTAAAAACAAAAAAACAAACAAAAAACAGAAAAAAAAAAAAAAGAGAGACCAAAAGGGGACCAGAGGTTGCCAAATGCTGGGGGGCAAGGGAGATGGGAAGTCACCGCTTCATGGTTACAGCACTGATGTATGAGTTGTGAGAAAGTCTGGGACACAGACAGCAGTGATCATTGCACAACACTGTGAATCTAATTAATGTCACGGAACTGTATACTTAAAAATGGTCAAAATGGCAAATTCAATGTTACATAGACTTTGCCACAACTTTTTTTTAAAGATTCAAAACAGGGCAGCAGGGGTGGCTCAGCAGTTTGGCGCCGCCTGCAGCCCAGGGCCTGATCCTGGAGATCCGGGATCGAGTCCCACGTAGGGCTCCCTGCATGGAGCCTGCTTCTCCCTCTGCCTGTGTCTCTGCCTCTCTCTCTCTTTCTCTCTCTTTGTGTGTGTCTCTCATGAATAAATAAATAAAATCTTAAAAAAAATAAAAAATAAAGATTCAAAACAACACTTCATTTTCAACCTATTGGCTCAGGAGCACATAGCTTTTCAAAATATTGCTAAAAAACAAAAGTAATCAAAACTCTAAGCACATTAACTGGCTTTAAAATGTGCCTGTTCTCCCTGTCACATCACCATGATCTTAATCACATACCTAAAAGAGCGATTTTCTCTGACTGTAAGAGATAAAATGGGATTGTCTAACCTATGAAATTAAATCTTTTCCAATTATAAAGATGAAACGAGGCACACCTCTTCACAGGCAAAGCATTCACACTATGCCAGGTGTCACACCTGTGCACCACATCCCTTGCTGTACATCGGCTTCCCCCAATCTGTTCCCATTCCCAATTTCAAAGCAAATCAAGAAACCTGAAGGGTTGACTACAAGTCCAGCACCGTAAGAGTGTGAGAAATAAACCAAAACTCAAGTTACCAGCTCGATACATGAATAGCTCACATTTTAACTACCTTTTGCACATTTAACGGACCTGAACTGGCCAGGAATTCCTTTTCTGGTCATAAGTCCATCACCTAAGACTTGTAAAGTCCCAGTGTCTCATTTGTAAAGTGGGTTTTAATAGTATTCTGCTTGTGACACTACTCAAAGATGAATCACATTTCCTGAGCACTTTGTGCGAACCACAGGGCTGAGGGCTGCTCATCCATTTTTATACATGGTCCCCATGACAACTCAACAAAGTATGATAACTAGATCCATTGTGCAGATAAAGAAACTGAGGCACAGATAGGTTAAGCAAACTGCCCAAAGCTACTTGACAAGTAGGAGTTAGGGTCTGAAGTTCCAACCTGGTCTCTCTGAGGCTGGGACCACAGCCCTCCTTCATCTCATGGCTATGACTGGCCTACAGTCTTGGCAGCTAGCAAGTGATTTGATTATTATCATCACCTTTAGAAGTCACAGGTCTGGGCTCACCAAGTCAGAGAGCTCAATCTGATCCCCAAAGCCTGCACTTGCTCATGGGGTATCTCGTCCCTCTCTCAAGGCCCAATGTAGCAGGCAAACAACATATTTCAGGGTTTGTCATGAAGTTCCTGGCAGGTAATCATCACTCCGTCTGAGAAAGATGATGAACAAGGTGTCTAAGATGAGCAAGTTAAATTGGGTAACAATCAAAGAACATGCATAATGCCTGTGTAGGAATCTCATAAGCATATTCACTGGGCCCTTTTGCAGAACCAAGTTCCTCTGCAATAGGCAAGTTCAAGGCCTGGAACCAAGATAATTAACCATCTCAACCACAGTGGAGATATTTTATACTCAACTATTTTCAGTGGTGGTTCACAATCAAAAGGAATACATAATGAAGAGAATTTTGCTCACGCTCTCCCAGACTTCCCAATAAAACATGGCAGGTGACTCACAGGATGACACACTGCTCCTGGCAAGGCACCGAGAGTTACACATACCGACCAGTCAGTGTGGGGTAGGCTCTCACAAGCAGGTTGACAAACTTCACCGGATCCTCTGATACACCAAGGCTCAGCCTTCCACTCCCAGGTGTCTGGCTTCTGAGAAAAGGGAGTCTTCAGCATTGGGTCATAATGATGCCAACCCACCAAACGGAATCCCTGCTGAGGGCTGGCCATGACCACGGCAAGCCATCTCCGGCTTTCACTTTTCTTGCTCCAACAAATTCACACACCTTTCTCAGTAGACTCGGGCTTATGATTCAGACTTGTGGCTCCTGCCAAAGACCTGCATCCTGAGAGCCTTTGTTCTCTTCTCTGGACACAGATGAACTCAGTCCATTGAAGAATGGCTATAAACCCTTGCCCACATAACTTTCCATTGGGCAAAAATTAGTCAGATTGGCTGGGTCTGAGGGCAGCAACTTCCTGAAGGAACACCCCCTCAGACAGCCCATGCCACCACCCCCCAAAAAAAACGTCTACTAGAGTTGTTAATGAACTGCCCATTTCCAGAGTCTCATAGTTACATATTGGCACATACATGGATCCTACTGGTTCAATTTCATTAACCGAAAACAATATTCTTGGCCTTTGGCATTAACATGGGCTTTTATTTTCATAAGGACTTGGTGCACCAACTCATACTATTTGCTTCCATGGGGACTTTAATCTGAGTATATATTTGACCTTGGACTTGAGGTCTCTGTTCACCATCACCTTCTCAGTGAGGTCCTCCTAGACACCTCCATCCCTACCACCTCTTTCTCCGACACATTTCCTTTCTCACTTCCCTACTTTATTTTTTCTCTTATAAACACACACTGGGGATCCCTGGGTGGCGCAGCGGTTTAGCGCCTGCCTTTGGCCCAGGGCGCGATCCTGGAGACCCGGAATCGAATCCCACGTCGGGCTCCCGGTGCATGGAGCCTGCTTCTCCCTCTGCCTGTGTCTCTGCCTCTCTCTCTCTCTCTCTCTCTCTCTCTCTCTCTCTCGACTATCATAAATAAATAAATAAATAAATAAATAAATAAATAAATAAATACACTAAAAATTTTCTTATTTTACTACTTGTTTATGGTTTCTCTTCCCGACTAGACTCTAAGCCCCACACAGTCAAGGATTTTGATCCATCTTTCTCCCAACTCTACCCTGGGTGCCTAGAAGAGAGCCCGTGGTATATCCTCAACCTCAACTCTCAAATATTTGTTGACTTAGATTGAATACACCCTCATGATGATAACCAAGACCAGAAAGCGTGACCAAAACCCCACATGCCTGAGATCTCTCCTGAAACTACAGAAATAAAGTCCTCTGCCACTTCCTTCTAGACCCTGAACAAGAAGAGAAATAGGGAGCAAGGAGGAAAATATACATTTATTCCAATAATACAGAAGTACATGGGCTTTTTGACCTATACTAAGAATTTTCAAGACTCAGCACACTAAATCTCCAAAATAGCATTTTGTTAACCAAAAGGGGGAAAGACCAGTGATCCCTCCATACAGCCAATATCACGCATCCCACTCTCAGCTCACCACCTCCCATTTGTCCAGACCAACCCCTTCAGATCTCAAACCCAATAACCACCCCCCCACCTTTCAGTGGCCCTCACAGCCATGCTGCCACACAGTCGTCCCTAGCCTATCACTGAGTTCCTTCCTTAACTCCCTGGTCCCTCTATCACTGGGTCACATCCATTTGGCAAAGATACCAACCTGGTGAGATCCAACAAACTACCTGGTTGGCACCTGCACCCAGAGAGCTGAACAGTCCACTTTCAATGACCATTGATGTCAAGTCTGACCTAAATGAAGCTGGTGATCTCATACCATAGTTGCTAGTCCATTTACCCCTTTGTGAAGTTCCCATCTACTCTTCTCATCCCAAATGCCCAATAATTTCTCCTCATCTTTTTTTCTGAGCTGACGATCTCTTGTCCTACATCTCCGAGAAAACAGGAGCAATCGGATAGAACTATCACAACTTCCAAGCCTGTGATCACAGATAACTAACTATTCATATCCCATCTAAAAGCAATCCCTCCTCCTATGACTAGACCCCCCTCCCTATACTTAAGGACATTTTTTTCAGCAATTATCTCTCCTCTACATTATCAAATCCCTTTGCTCTCCTGGAGCGTCCCCAGTGGTAGGAAGAGATGCCTTTTGATCTCTAAATTCAAATCAACTCTCAGCTCCCCTGCAGTTGCCACTACACTCTGAGCCACCATCTTCTCTTGCTCGGCTAGAGCAAAACTCCTTAACAAGTCCCCCTCTTTACACAGTCTAATCTCACCCCAGAAGCCAGAGGGGTCCCTTTAATGTGCAAATCAGATCATACCACCCTCAATCAATCAAGGGGTAAAAACCAAACTCCCTGGAGGGTCTTACAAATCCTGTCATATCACCTCCTGTTCCTTCTCCCCTTGCTCCTGCCTCTTCCACCACACTTGGCCTCTCTGATGTTCCCTGAACTTTCCAGACACACTCCCTCTTTTTAGAACATTCCAGATATGCAATGCTAATTCCATTATCTTTAAGTCCTCATTCAAATGGTATCTTCTCATAATTATATCCTAACTGGCCCCACCCCCCCTCAAAAAAAAGCTGCCCCTTCCCCAAAACAGCTCTGCTTTTCCTTTTTTTTTTTTTAAGGTTTTATTTATTTATTTGAGAGAGAGAGCGAGCAAGCAGAGTGAAAGAGAGAGCATGAGTAGGGGGAAGGGACAGAGGGAGAGGGAGAAGCAGACTCCCCACTGAACAGGGAGCCCGACATGGGGCTCAATTCCAGGACCCTAAGATCATCACGGAGCCGAAGGCAGACACTTAACCATCTGAGCCACCTAGGCACCCCTTCTTTTCATTTTTTTGATAGTACCTATCACCTTCTAGCATATTATAGCGTTAAGTTAATTAAAATGAAAGTCTATTAATTATGAATTTAATACAATTAATAAACAATTGTTTATTATTTAATAATAAATCATAAAGACCAGGATCTTTGTCTCTTTTGTTCATGGAAGTATCCAAACTACATAGGATGGTGCCTAGCACATAGCAGAACCTAAAAGACCAACCGCTGAGTGAATAAAATAGTATTTCCTTTTCAGTCTATTGGCAAAATAAAGCATGAAAGGACAAAAATAGGGAGAACAGAGAAGGAGAAACTCAAAGACAGAGAGAAGGCAGTGAGAAAGTCTAATGTGTAGAAAAACGGAGAATTAGGCAGAAGAGATACAGGCTGGCAATTCCCCAAAATACACAAAAGACACCAATCCACAGATTCCAGAAGTCCTACAAGCCCCAAACAGAAAAAATAAGGAGATACTTAAACTATATATGTCACAGCAAAAGTGAAAAAGCCAAAGAGAAAAATCGTACAAGCAGGAAGAGGAAGACTAATGACCTCCAAAGAGGCATCCCCTGAGCTGCCAGTTGACTTCTCAACAGAAACAAAAGAAGCCAGAAGAGGATGGGCTGTTATCTCCTAAGTGTTCAAGGAAAATAACTGTCAACCTAGAATTCTACACTGAGTAGAAATAAAGACCATCTGGAACAGAGATAAAATAATAATATCTTAGATTTTAAATAATATAAAAGAAAAAAGATAGGCCATAACAATATCCTATCCACCAGGTGGGAAGAAAAGGAACTATAATACTTTAATGCCCTGGTATTATCTGGGAGGGATAAAAGTACCAATTTATATATGACTTTGTTATCTAAGGTAACAATGGGTTATCTTGGATCAAAAGATTTTAGGGGCACCTGGCTAGCCCAGTCAGAGGAATGCATGACTCTTGATCTAGGGGTTATCAGTTTGAGCCCCATGATGGGTGTAGAGGGATGTCTTAAAAATAAAATCGTTTTTAAAAAAAGATTTTACTTAAATAGGACAGACATAAAGGCAAATAACTAATAATTCTAATTGCATTCAAACTGAAAATTCATTTATTTTTAAATAATTATTTATTTAAAAACAAGTATTTTAAAAATTAAAATTATTTATTTTAAAATATGTATTTATTTATTTAAAAATTATTTGAAATAATTATTTATTTAAAAAAATAAGAGAATGAAAGACAAGCTAAACTGGGAGACCATATTTGCAACTCACACAACCAACAAAGGCACATTATCCAGACTATTTAAACATATACACATCTACACACTACAAATCAATAAGACCAACTACCAAATAGAAAATGACAAGTGATTTGAATAGGTAGCCCACAAAAAAAAAAAAAAGGATATTCCAAATGGCCCTATGTAAAGGAGCTTAACTTTATTGATTACCAGGAAAATGTAAATGAAAAGCAAGAAATTCATTTATTTCCAAAACAGCTAGAATTCAAATGAGTGATAACAAGGTTTCCCTAGGACCTGGAACAACAGGAACTCCCTGACTTATCTCCTTCCAGGGAGAGTATAACTGGGTCACCTACCTCACCCATCTTCAATAAGATGAAGAATCAGCAATCCACTCCTAGAGATACCCCAAGAAATGCATGCACATGTCCTCTGGGGAAGATTTCTCAGGACAGTCCTTGCAGCATTACTCACAATAGCCAAGTACTAGAACTCACCCAAGTGTTCATCAGCCATAGAATGGCTACTATATCAGTTACTGTCTATGCACACAATAAAATTGTGCAATTGTGAATACGGATAAATCAGAGCTACATGCAAAAGAAATGAATCTCATTTTTTAAAATGAAACCGGACCTAGAATACTAAATAAAAAATTATTCCACTCATATAAGGTTCAAAAGCAAGTAAAACTAAACGACAGTACTTGGAAATACATATTTGAGTCACAGAAGTATGAAGAAGAGCAAAAACATGCCAAGCCCAGCTGTTACCCTTAACAGGTAGGAAGAGGATGGAAAGAGAGGTCTTCTGGGGAGCGGGCAACGTTCCCCTTCTTGAGCTGGTGATGACCGTGCTACCCACTAGGGCTGTACACTCAAGTTTTGGGTAGCATTCTGGAGGGGTTGGCATATTTCACAGTTAAGAAAAGTGAATCAAATTACAAGAAAACAAACTCTCTTAAAGAAAAACATTTCCCACCAAATAATAATTCCCACTTCCCAAATAAGAAAGCCTCTTAACTTTAGGCTCTAGATATAAAATCCTGTATAGCTAGCACTACAATAAGTCTCTGTAAAGTTCAATGAGTAAGACAGCTAATGACACAAAAGATAAAATACATGTTCTAAAGGAGATATTTAGCTCATGAAGATATTCTCCTCCAACCATTAAACTAATAGTAGATCATATGGTTATAGATTCAGGTGACTCTTCTTTAAGGAATATTGTCAGAGAGTTAAATTGATGAGATAGGTGGGTAGGTAGGTAGATAGGTAGATAGACAAAGTATGTATATATTTATGTATGCAATATTTATGTATGCATTTATGTAGATTTATGTATGTTTATATACACATGAATGTATGTGTGGCCAACAGAAGAATATACCCTTTGCTGTGACTTTACTTAAAAATGAAAGCAGGGCAGCCCCAGTGGTGCAGCGGTTTAGCGCCGCCTGCAGCCTGGGGTGTGATCCTGGAGACTGGGGATCGAGGATCGAGTCCCACATCGGGCTCCCTGCATGGAGCCTGCTTCTCCCTCTGCCTGTGTCTCTGCCTCTCTCTTCCCTCTCTATGAATGAATAAATAAATCTTTAAAAAAAAAATGAAAGCAGCGTTTAAGAGTAGGTTCAGTGCATATATCCTCTTCTCTGGTATCACTGGACTGGATGAGCTTCAGGATCTGATGCTTACAACCCAAGGGCATGACAAAGGGATTGGGAAAGATGCAGTGGTTGTCCTCACATCGAGCCCAAAGATTCAAGCCATCCATCCAATACTGCCTTTCTTCTCATGACAAATCATGGACCCATTACCTATGAACATGTTATGCTTTTATGTGTAAAGAAATGCCCGCCTATCACCTCCTGGGCGATGACCACTCATCTTTCTTACCTGC
Source organism: Nyctereutes procyonoides (assembly GCF_905146905.1). Taxonomy (NCBI): domain Eukaryota; kingdom Metazoa; phylum Chordata; class Mammalia; order Carnivora; family Canidae; genus Nyctereutes; species Nyctereutes procyonoides. The sequence continues at coordinate 5,380,103 of NW_026575155.1, forward strand.
ACTGTGAGGCAGTTAATTGCTTTATTTTCTGATTAGTATGCACCCTAGATAACAGAAACTTTAAGTTCTCCAATGTCTTTTTTGCCTAAGATTAGTGGTGGGGACCCTTCCTTTCCTCCTGTATTTGTGACTGCTGTTCTCTGCAGAGAACCTCCATGCTTTCTTCTCCGCCACCCCCAGCCACAAAGATGAGCATGACCTAGGCAAGGAAAATCACTGAACCTCAACACCCTGGACATAGTGACTGGTCCAGATATGGTTAATGATCTACAGTAGCCAATCAGAGAACGTTTAAAACGTAGGATGTCAGCCTAGAGCTGCTGGCAGCCATGCCTGTGCTAGGCTCAAGCCAGATTGAGAAAAACTAATCCAATACAGGGAAACACAGAGATGAAAACTCGAAAGAGAAGCCTGATGCACTGGCCTCTCTGGGTTCAACTGTCCCCTACATCCACCTTCATCCTATTCCTTACAGGGGCCAATTCGTTTCCACTTTGGCCTAACTCAACTCAGGCTTCTAACCCTTTCAACGAAAGGTCTAAACTAAGAGGGTTGAGTTTTCTTTTCTGGGTTTTATTTTGTTTGTTTCTGAATGGTCTTGCTGTTGGTGTTATTATTTTGCTGGGGTAAAAAGCAGAGATCTGCCCCTGGGAGCCACATCACACCTCTGCATTCCATGTTTATGGTGGAGGTAGGGGCAGGGATGGGGAACCTTTATGAGCCACTAAGCTTTCTCTTATTTTTTTTAAAAGTGTACTTTCTGTGTCTTCCCTGCCTCATTCTTTATTTCTTTACTGAGCCCGTTTCCCCTTTTCTTTTTTTTTAAGATTTTTTTTTAATTTATTCATGAGAGAGAGAGAGGCAGAGACAGAGGAGGAGGGAGAAGCAGACTCCATGCCAGAAGCCCAACGTGGGACTTGATCCCAGGACTCCAGGATCGCGCCCTGGGCCAAAGGCAGGTGCTAAACCGCTGAGCCACCCAGGGATCCCTGTTTCCCCTTTTCTAAATGCTGAGTGACCACATGGTGAATGTCTTAGATTCTTCTCTCTTCTGGGAGAATGTTGATCACTCCCAAATTAAAAAGTGACTGGGAAGCAGTGGCTGGAGATGCTTTTGCAGTATCCAGGTTATGATTTTAGAGCCCTTCCAAAAGAGAGCTCTCTGGTTTTGAGGAAACTCCATGCTTGGGGCAACCAAAGGAAGTGCCTCTGAAACCACACAGCATGCAATGGAACCACAGAAAGAAAGGGGGGGATAAAAGCCTCTTCCTGTATATTTTCTGAAGCATCCTGCTTAAAGAGAGATCACGGTGTTCAATTTCAAGAAAGAAACATTATGGAGAAACATGTAGGGCAAAACAGCTTCATGACGCATGCAAACATTCAAGGCCACAGAAGTAATTTGCATTGACTTCACACATCTCTCCACTATTTTGATAATAAAGAACATAATTTCAGCATCTTACAGGAAGGTCAAAATGCATTCCTAATTACACCAACCAATCACTCTCTTAATCCCATGGTGAGCTTCCCACTATTGCAAGTTCTAGAGACAAGATTAGAGGCCCCAGCACCGCATTGTTTGACATTTCTATGGGCCACAAAAAATTACAAGTATCCCAGGTGGAGTAAATTTGTTAAGCAAAGGACCATTTGAAAATAAAATTGCTTGTGGAGAGCTCTCTCACAGTATATGAATTTCAGCTCATAACACTCACAGTGCCTAAGATATTTACTACCTGGCTCTTCACAGAAAAATTTGCCTACTCTGGACTATGAGAACTGGAGCCATAATAAAGTGGCTCCAGTTCTCAAACTGAAATTGTGATTAAATGAGAAGTGCTTCAAAGGTTTCTGCTGAATATCTACTCTGTGGACTTAGCAACATGTAGCTGGAGGGGGTGTTGGGGAGTGGAGGAAGCTATGTTTGAGAGTGAAATAGTGGAACTGAGAATATACTGGAACATCAGTCATGGATGGAGGGCAAAGTACAGCTCAACCTACAGGAATTATTGGTAAGAGTTCTGTATTCTCTATAAAGAAATCCTGCAGTAGCTGGTACTATCATGGCCCAAAACCATAGATGGATGGATGAATGGATGGACAAGTGGTTAGATGGATGGATGGATAGATGGATGGAAAGGTGGTTGGATGGATGGATGGATGGATGGATGGATGGATGGATGGATGGATAAGTGGTTGGACAGGTGGTTGGACAGGTAGTAGGACAGGTAGTTGGAAGGACAGAGGGACTGAGAAGAGAATGGTGATGGTCACAAGTAAGTGGGTATGTGCTGACGGAGGGGAGAGGAAGGAGGACAAGTGGAACACACCATAATTAAGTAACGGCGTAGTCCAGAGTGGCAAATTTTTCTGTGAAGAGTCAGGTAGTAAATATCTTAGGCACTGTAAGTGTTATGGGCTGAAATTCATATACTGAAGTCCTAACTCTGAGTACCTCAGAATGTGACTGTATATGGAGAGAGGTCTTTAAAGAAGTAGTTAGGTTAAAATAGCTCAGGCAGGTGAACCCTAAATCCAATGACTAGCGTCCCCATAAAAAGAAAAGATTCAGACAGACACTTACAGAGGGAAGATCATGTGTGGACACAGGGAGAAGATGGCCATCTACAAACCAAAAAAAGCAGCCCCAGAAGGAATCACCAACCTGATCTGAAACTTCTAACTTTGAGAATTACAAGAAAATAAATTTATATTGTTTTAGGCACCCTGTCTGTGGTCCTCTGTTACGACAGGAGAGTAGATTAACAGTGCACAACACAGTCTCTCTGGTAACTATTCAACTGAGCCATTTTAATGTAAAAGCAACATGGACAATATGGAGGCAAAAAACATGGCCTGTTCCAATAGTGCTTTATTCTTGGACACCAGCGTTTGAATTTCATACAACTTTCACATGTTATCATTTATTACATCTCTTGTGATTTTCTTCCCCCAACCATTTAAACAATGTAAAATATAACAGGCTTACAAAAACTAGAAGCAAGCAGAATTTGGTCATCAGGCTATAGCCTGAGGATCCTGGATTCATTCTCCAAGCACTCGGGAAAATGGCCACAAGAGACTCCCTCCAGTAGATTCCAATTCAGCAGACATTTCTCTAATCTGTGTTCTCTATATACTTCTCCTTCTGCCTTTATCACACACCATTCTCCATGTATGTGATTGTGAGTCCGTTTTGTGCACTGGGCTGTGAGCTCCTTAGGGGCAGGGTGCATGTCTCACATGTTCCTTTACATCTAGCACCTCTCATACTACCTGAACATAACAGGAACTCCATACATATTCCCTGAATCGGGTCATACTCCCTGACATCACAGGATTCTGCTGTCAAAGTGTGACATGAGGGGCAATCCAGGAAGATACCCCAGTGTCTCTCCCTGTCTGGTATCAGAGCCTTGAATGTTACTATTCCCTTGGGATGCCTGACAAAGAGCACAGAAAGTAAACCCCACACATCATCCTGAAGCTGGATTTTGACCTCTGTCGAAAGCAGCTCTCAGTTTATCGCACTAAACAAGGCAGAAAATACTTGATATCCTTGCCATGGCCTCGTGGACGTTACTTAACTCACTCATTGTCCCGAATGAAAGGAAACATGCCCCTCCATGAGCAGAGGACCAAAAAAATCATGTGATCCTTGACTCCTGAGTTCGAAAATCAATGTGCAAGGAACACATTCCAGCATTTTCCTTTCTCTCTCATCCATCCATCCATCAGGAAAAAAGCTCAATGCCATCTTCAAAAATGAGCATTTTGTAGCTGGACCCTGCATACAGTCTGCATCTACAATATCTGCATGTTTCCCAGGAAGACAGAGTCTATGAACAGGACGCTGCCTCGGACTACTTTTGACACATCACTGGAAGTGTGTCGGGGATCAAATCTGTGTACAAAGGGAATATAAAGAACCACAAGGAGAATCTGCACAGAAATGATTCATGATTATTCAGATTTGAATAGATTCTCAAGTATGACTCTAGAGACATTATCAGACACAGGCAGGCAGGCATACAGGTAAGCAAGCAAGAAGGAAGGACAGAAGAGAAGGAGAGTGGAGGGAGAGGGGACAGCAGCAGTGTAACTCAGGCTGGGTTCAGCACTCCCCCCTCCACCCCTATACCCATCCCAGCCTTCATAATGGGACCCAACAGTACTCTGAGGTTGTAAGTACTATGAAGAGCAAACAGGTCCCAAAACTTAAGGGAGGCTGACACCACTTTTCTACTCGATGTCCTTCAGTAACAGCTAGATTTGAATTAAATCGCACTGAGACTTAGTCTCCTAGTCAACATAATGGAGCCGGAAGTACCTGGCAGGCAGACCAAAAGAACATAATGCATTTCTTAATTCATCAGCAATCCAGTTTAAATGGTATGTGTATTCTCTTTCTTTGAAAAGCAATCTCCATAGCAACTGAACCTGAATACCTTGGTATTATTCAATCCAAGCTTACCCGCCCTATGAATTTGGCAAGAAATGTCTCCTCTTACGCAGTAGTGGGGAGCCCAGGAAATGGGACAAGACTCATGCATCCTCCTTAGGCTAACAGACAACCAAGAGACATCTGCTTTGCTGCTCCACCAAGGTGGCGGCCTCCCATCATTTGTCACATCACAGCCCTTGGATCAGCTCACTGTGCACATTATTCACACATTTGTCCTTGTGTGCTGGTACTTTCCGCATCCTGTATTGGGCCACTGTATTTTTTTTTTTAAGATTTTATTTATTTATTCATGAGAGACACACAGAGAGAGGCAGAGGCATAGGCAGAGGGAGAAGCAGGCTCCATGCAGGGAACCTGATATGGGACTCGATCTCAGGACCCTGGGATCAGACCCTGAGCCAAAGGCAGACACTCAACCACTGAGCCACCCAGGTGCCCCCATGGGCCACCATATTACAATATTTTACTTCAAAGGACATCTTAACTTGAGTCGTATTATCAATATAACTTTACTGGTTGCCTGTCTTCTCTAAATGGCTGCATGAACCACAAATGGATGCCCGAGGAACAGAATCAGAGGCTGAGTTCCAGCGACTCGATGTGTGAGATCCACAAAGAGCCGACCTGTACATTTCTACAGCAGACTCACCTTGTTCCACTTCACGCAAAGATTCATATTAAAATAATTAATATGGAAATACTTTCCTCAAATTCAAGCCTAATGGCATTACCTTAGAGGGACTTGAAACAACTCGATGTTGTTTGTAAGCTGACAAAAGAAATTCACCAGTTATTTTAACTTCCTGAAAAATTTTAAGGGAAAGCATTTAGGGTCGCTATCAGCAACTCTCTATGTTGTTTCTTAGGCCATTCTTAAAAGACCTTGAACATTTCAAAATGATTGATCCTAAGCTCTTCAAATAACCTTTCCTAAAATTCCAGGTGAATCATTTCTGCCATGGGTGACTGTTTGTAGCTCAACAAATTATTCGTTTGAGCTGAGCCACACACATACCATGTTTAATTAGGGTGCCACAGTGAGCCTTGATTTCAAGTCCAAAATATTCCAATCCAAAATGATTCGGTAGGCTTCCTGTTTGCTGCCAGGAGTTTGAAAAGCTAAAAATAGCAACCAGGTTTTCACATCACGAGGCAGCACACAGCACTTCAGGCATAGGGGCTTCAAAAAGATCCATGGACAGATCCCAAAAGCCAGCTACAGGCTGACAACATCTTAGATCTGGTCATTCCCACACACTTTTATTTGTCAAGGCAAAAGGACATCAGGTACATATTTAACAATATCATATTATCAGGAGAAATTCCCTGTAAAAAAGAAATTACAGAATTTCTATAAAACAGAAATTTCCTGTAAAACAGGAAACTTGTACACCATGCAGTTGCAGGAGAAGGAGAAGAAAAATGCTCCTAAAATACAAGTATCTAGACTTCATCACGCTATAAAACTAAAGATATTAAATTAGTATATAAATTTTGACCAAATCCCTAGGGATTCAATTAGCAAACTCCAGAATACAAAAACTTTATGGGTCAGAGACTTATAAAAGTCTCTTCAACAAATAAAGTAAAAGGAGGGGGAAAAAAAAGAAGGTAGTTGGGGAACCTGCTGATTATGTAACAGTTAAAGAAACATGTCCGGGATCCCTGGGTGGCGCAGCGGTTTGGCGCCTGCCTTTGGCCCAGGGCGCGATCCTAGAGACCCGGGATCGAGTCCCACATCGGGCTCCCAGTGCATGGAGCCTGCTTCTCCCTCTGCCTGTGTCTCTGCCTCTCTCTCTCTCTCTCTCTGTGACTATCATAAATAAATAAAAATTTAAAAAAATAAAAAATAAAAAAATAAAGAAACATGTCCATCAGCTGCTGTTTAAAAAATTTTAAGAGGAGGGTAAACTTGAAAACTGACTGGATATTTTATAATATTAAGGAGTTACAGTCAATATTTTTTTTTATGTTCTTACCTTTTCATGACATATACTGATATAGTTACCAACGAGATAATACAATGTCTGGGATTCACATCAAAACAATCTAGGGTGTGTATGTACGTGTGTATGTGTGTGTCTGTGTGTCTCTGCGTGTTGACTATAGGCAAAAGCAATTGGCCACAGGTTGATAATCACTGAAGCAAGCACTGAAGCACTGAAAACAGGTACATAAGGAGTTTGTATGAAGGTTCAGTATATTATTCTTGCCACTTGTGGATTTTTGAAATTATCCATAATAAAAAGGTTCTTAAAATTTGGGATATACAAGAAACACTATGGTCTGTATGCCCAGAAAAATGCCTCCGGGTGGCCTGAGGGTGTGTGTGGCCTGTAGACATGTTTTGCTTGGATTGTGGGACGGCTTTTACAATTTTTTTTTTGATCCAACATTTAAAAATAAGATAATTTCACATAAAAAAAACAGAACTTCCAACTTCTCTTGAAAAATAATAAGGTCTGGCAATGCTGGACCATGGCAACAAGCCCTGGTGTTTGACCCACCACCGCCCTATGTCTCCCTGGCACTCATTCATGGATACGGCCTCCTTGGCTGCGATCATTGAGCTCGGCCCCCCGTGTACAGGGCTCCTCAGAGCAGTAACAGAGCGCCAACACAAGAGCCAGAGTCTCCAAAATTCACATGCTCCACTATCAGCCCAAACCACTGGAGCTTTGTTTTCTGAACAGTAACCAAAAGTTCCTCAATACAGGCACTTGGACAGTTTTAGCTTATATTACACAAAGCAGTGATTGGAAACACATGGAGAGTGAAGACATTGCAAAAGAAAGCTCTAGTTCTTGTAGCTGATTTGGCTTGAGACCTCTGGCCAGCTCTGCTGCCTTTCCTTATCACTCAGGCGACCGGACTGGCTCCTGTTCTACTCCAAACTCCCAGCGAGCTGAGAGATCTTTCAGGTCCTCACCTGCCCCCTTCATCTTACAGTCAAGGGTCAGGCCAATGGAGGTTGACTAATTCACCCACCCATCTTACGGGAGGTCAACAGAGGAAGGGATGGGGGTGAAAACATAGCAAGAGACACTCTCCAGATACTGGACAGTAATCCACTCCTGTGTATTTTTAGTCCTTTTAAAATAGTTTTCCAGTATGATGCTTCTCTAGAAAAAGACAGGCTTTGAATCTTGCATAGAACCAAAGGCTGGGTGCCAGGCTGGTTCAGTGGGTTAAGCATCTGGCTTTGAGTCAGGTCATGATCTTGGGGTCCTGAAATCAAGCCCTGTGTCAGGCTCCACACTCAGCAGGGAGTCTGCTTGTCGCTCTGCCTTTACCCCTCCCCCTGTTGTGCTCTCTCTTTCTCTAACAAATAAAATCTAACAAAACAAAATAACCCCAAAGGTTGAATGAAGCACTTGAGTTCTAACATTCCTGTTTAACTGACCACTCTCTGTGGAATGATCATTCAGCAAGACTTCCTAACACCCGACCAACATTCCTCACTTTTACATGTAGCTGTCTGCCCATTGAGCAACAAAACAAATAAGGTCAGTCCTTCCAACTCCTCAGATTCTCTGAAGACTTGGAACCTGGATGCTCTATAACAGTTCTCAGACTCATTCATCATTCCTTGGATCCAGTTCCACGAAGCTGAATCAAAGGAAGTTCTCAGAGTCCTACAGTGACCACTATATTCCAGCCACCTCTGAGCTTGGGTACTTCCCAAAGTGACCTTACCCAGTTAACAACAGAGTACTGTTGAAATTTAATTAATTCAACGCAAACAAGTCAAAAGAAGAAAAAACACCCAGAGCAATATGTGAGATATGACAGAGGCATACAAGTCATACCCCTAACGCTCCAGTGGGGAGCTCTCATCATCCTCTAGTGAGGTCTCATGTGCGGGCACACCTTACTTACTTTCTCATAATTTGCACATACCCAAGGTTAGCAACGCTCTTCTCCCATCCACGGTCTAAAGGCACCACAGCAATCCCTGGCTGGGCTTCCTCAGCTTTCTTAGCATCTGGACTTGAAAAGAGCCATTCAAACCAATCATCAGTGGTTATACTACCTTAGTTGAATAAAGGCACAGGTTAGGACTCATCCCTTGCTCACCAGGGTAAGTTGAAAAGGTCTGAAGCAAATCCCCAGTATGAAACATGGAGGCTTTGTGGACTTAAGGGAACATCTGTGGCCAACCCCTGCTTGGCCAAAACCTGAGCACCACTGAGCCCTGTGGAAAACAGCCATGGGAATCAGTCGGCCAAGGGAGGACAAAAGTCTCAACTGGTACAACAGCCACACAGAAGAGAAGGGATGAAGGGGAGGAGCTTGAGGAGTTAGAGATGCTGCAAACCCAGATGACATGAGGATACAAGCTAAACTTACTCTGTTCATACAATACATATTTCTTGGGCACCTAATATGTGATTGGTACTATGTCCAACAGTGAGGATATACTAGGGAGCAGAAGAGAATAAGGAGAAGACACACAAAGAGAAGCAGGATGCTTTTGGGATTTTGTTGCTGTTGTTTTGAAAGGGAGAAGTAGAGATGAGAAAAGTAACCTCATTCAGGGAGAGGTCAGGCTTGAGGAGCAGTCAAATGGGCAGAAGAAACTTGGGGTAATTCAAGAAAATGATCTGATGGAGACATTCCTCTACATAAATCATGCCTACCATTCCTCTATCTTCAAAAAACAAACAAACCAAAAAAAAAAAAAAAAAAAAAAAAACAGGGTCTCTGGGTAGCTCAGTTGGTTAAGCATCTGAGTCTTGATTTTGGCACAGGTCATGATCTCAGGGAGGTGAGATTGCACCTGGAGTCAGGCTCTGCCCCGAGCATGCAGTCTGCTTGAGATTCTCTCTCTCTCCCTCCCTGTCTCTCTCTCTGCCCCTCCCCCTGCTCACACATGCTCTCTCTCTAAAATAAATAAATAAATCCTTTTTTTTTTAATAAAATAAAATAAAGTCCCCTTCTTTGGTCCTACAACCCCTCTAGTTATTGTCCACCCCTGCCCCTGAAAGCCAAAGTCATAGAAGCAACAGCTCCTTCTGGATGCTTCTCTTCTCACTACTGTGTAATCCCAGCCAAAGTCACCAGACACCACCCCAATGTTCACTCTGAAAGGTCTTCACCTTCCTTGATATTTGCACAGCACCGGAAACCAATAGCCACGTACTTCCTTAAGGAAAGCCTCTTCATTGGAATTCTGTAGCAATTACCAAAAATTTCATGTGAGCTTTGGGCCTGTTATGATCAGTGCTTGGCAAATTGTTAGAACATCAACACTGGGTGTAGAATCCATTCCTCCCAAATTGCATGTTAAGTGTTCAATCAGCAGGGTCAACTGCCACAAATCATATACTGGGCACTGATAAGAAGATGGGAAATGAATGCTGCATAGACAATGATAATTATGTTCACTATTACTATGTACAAGACATCTTCTCTCCTATAGCTGTGACCATTTCTTCTCAAAGTCCCCTTAGCTCCCTTTCTTTGGGTCACCTCAAACCCTTTGTGTACAGAAAATTCCCTGTGCATGCGTACCACTACCTACTGGAGCCCTCTCCTTTTACTACACTGAATAACCCTCTAGGAAACTTCTGTAACCTCATACATACACCCTATTCCTCACTCAGAACCAAGGAATCTGATATACCCTTAAAATGACCAGAATTCAGGGTGGGAAAAGGGATGGACCAAAATGGAGAAGAGAGGAGCACTTGGCTGGTCTAGTTGGTAGAGCATGCGACCCTTAATCTCTGGGTCCTGAGTTTAAGCCCCATGTTGGTGGGGCCTACGAGAAGAGAAGAGAAAGAAGAGAAGAGAGAGAAGAGAAGAGAAGAGAAGAGAAGAGAAGAGAAGAGAAGAGAAGAGAAGAGAAGAGAAGAGAAGAGAAAGAAGAGAAGAGAAGAGAAGAGAAGAGAAGAGAAGAGAAGAGAAGAGAAACCGCATATTTGGGGTGCCTGGGTGACTCAGTCAGAAGAGCATACAATTTGGGTCCATGAGTTCTAGCCACACTTGGGGCATAGAGATTACGTAAATAAATAAAACTTTAAAAAAAAAATGGAGAGTGGGGAGCTAAGCATTGTATCTTGAGACTCCTTCGGACATTCTGATACAGGTTCTGCATGTCCCACCCATCCCTCTACCTCCCTTAAGAGAAGCCCATTCTGTCAAAGCACCATGGCACAGGAAAGGAAACATCAAGTAAACCTGTTCACCAAGAGTAAAAAGAAAAGAAAGGTCTTTTGTAACACGTTGTGATCTATACCCTTCACGTGTCTTTCCGTTTTATAACTGAAGTTTAATCCTCCAGCTCATAAATTGCAATGTCACATCCTTCCCCTTTGTTGATGGTTTAGCTCTCTTGTTCTGTTTCCCTAATCGTGCCTCCCCCTATAGAGCGAACACATGCCACACACGGATGTGCACACTCACAGGTGGCCACAGACACACACGCGTGCATGCTCCTGCCCAGCTGCTAATACCTGTTGTCTGAGTCTCTGTCTCGGGGCCACCGGTGCTCTCGGAGGGCACTGCACGTCCTTGCTCAAGGCCCGGGGGAGGCCGGACAACTGCACCTCCCACAAACTCACTTCTTCGCTTTCTCGTGGGGAGGGTCCTCCAGCATTTAAAGCAAACTCCTGATTACGCACACTAACGAAGGCAAACACTGGAGCAGATGCGGGTTTGGCACACGATCTCCCTGATTGCATTTTGCTTAGGCTACCATCACACTTAGAGTTCCCCCAACGCAGATGCGACAACTGGAAGGCTCTCTGGGTGATGGGGAGGCTGGCAGAAATAGAAGATGGGCCAAAATAAGAACATTTTCTGTATTTGCAACTCCGAGAGTTGTTCGTGGAAAACACAATCTATGCCCAAACATGCACGTACACATCTCTCACGCAGCTGCCATCCACCTACTACATACCACGGTGACCCAGTTACAAAGCCTAAGTGCTGGCTAACATCACAATCAAATGATATGAAAAGTACTGAGGAAATCTAGAACACCTCCTAGATTATGATTTTATGTATCCATAATACCCTGGAGGAAGAGTAAGTAATATAGCCCCAACTGGGAAGCACAAAATTATGGGCAACTTCTGTTTCTAAGACTCAAAAAGTCTTTTCTTAGATGAATTTAAAAGACGCCTCTCTGTAATTCCCATCTGCTGGAGAAACCAGATCCAATCTCTAACCTTTCTGCACACTAATCCTTCAAACAGCAGAAGAAAGTGGTCTTGTCTTCCCTTTATTGTTCCTGCCACCAAGTTAAGCTGCTACCCGTTTTCTATTAGCATTTTGGTTCTGCTCCTCAGACTCTACCACTTGCTCAAAGTCTTCCTTGTAATGGTGGTCAGGGGGCTAGACAGTCCTCAGGTGCTGGCTGGCCGGGTGAACATCCAGTGGACCAGGACACAAGGCTTCCCTTAGCCAATGAAGGGGTTCACTTATTTCTGGTGACCAACATCACGTCTTCCGACACGCATTGCTGCAGGTCCTACCTTCCCTGTCCTAGATGTACACAACGCTCCCTTCAACTTTCTTGTTCTCCCCAAACTCATGTAGGACATTACATTCTGCTTTGTAAATAGGGTGTCATAGGTTTCCATCTGCCATCCTGGGCTGCTGAGGTCATTCCAAGTTTGTACCGAGACCACAGGTCTCTCTTCCAGATAGGACATTCAAGTTCAGAAACATTGGGCAGACACATTTTGGGTGGTGTCAATTCAGGAAGAAGAGAAAAATAAAGGCCACAGAGATGGGGCACCTGAGTGGCTCGGCTGGTTAAGCATCTGACTCTTGATCTCAGCTCAGGTCTTGATCTCAGAATTGTGCATTCAAGCCCAATTGCTGGGATCCAGGCTGGACGTGAAGCCTACTTTAAAAATAAATAAATAAAAATAATAAATAAATGAAACAAAATACTGTAGGAGAGAGAAGAAAGACAAATATTAGCAAGAGGAACCAAGCAGACCAGGGAGTCCAGAATTGTGATGGCATTCCCAACAGAAACAAGTTCTAGACAGATACATAACTGTCAATGACATCTAGGAGGAATTCTGTATCTTTATAAAAATTAACAGCAACCTCTTTTTTTTGTTGTTGTTGTTAAGATTTATTTATTTTATTTATTTATTTGAGAGACAGAGTATGAGCAGGAGGGGCTCAGAGAGAGGAAGGGAAAGAATCTCAAGCAGGGAGCCCGATACGGGGCTCTATCCCACGACCCTGAAATCATAACCTCAGCCAAAATCAAGAGTTGGCCATTTAGCTGACCATGCCACCGAGGTGCCCCAACAGTAATCCCTTTATTTTTTGTTTTCTTTCAAGATTCTACTTATTTATTCACGGCAGACACAGAGAGAAAGAGAGAGGCAGAGGTACAGGCAGAGGGAGAAGCAGGTTCCTTGCAGGGAGCCTGACGTGGGACTCAATCCTGGTCTCCAGGATCACACCCCCGGCTGAAGGCAGGCACTAAACCACTGAGCCACTGGGGCTGCCCAGTAATCTCTTTAAAACCAAAAACAAACACACAAAAAAACTTTTGTGATCTTGAGTCAGTTTCTGTTGCCTACAAACATGAGTCCTCAATAACACAGACTGTATTCTCCTTTAAATAGTGAGTGTCAGGGATCCCTGGGTGGCTCAGCAGTTTAGTGTCTGCCTTCGGCCCAGGGTGTGATCCTGGAGACCCAGGATCGAGTCCCACATCAGGCTCCCTGCATGGAGCCTGCTTCTCCCTCTGCCTGTGTCTCTGCCTCTGTGTGTGTGTGTGTGTGTGTGTGTGTGTCTCAAGAATAAATAAACAAAATCTTTAAAAAAAATAAATAAAATCTTAAAATTAGATAGATAATAGATAAATAAATAAATAAATAAATAAATAAATAAATAAATAAATAAATAAATAAGTGAGTGTCCCATGTACGTCACCATTGCCAGGTATTTTTTAAGTATTGAGCAGTTTGTGGGGTAAACTATACATCCTCCCAGTCTGGTACTGATTCATTAACACTCTCTTTGTGTGTTCCAACCAGCTTCAGATCCAACCGACATATATCTTTCCCCAAGACATTTTAAGTTTTTAACCTGTTTAATCTTCCGGACTTAACTGTCTTCCCCTCATCTTTGGTTGGCTTCCCCTAATCCCCAAAGCCTGTCCTTCTCCCACATGTGTGTTCAGCCACACAATCTGGCCAACACATTACCTAATACGTTAATGAAGTCATGAATAATTTCTGCTTCCAAAACATTGTGCTGTGCCCTTAGCCAAAGAATCACAAAGGCTGGACTTCAGGCAAGTCATATCCAACCCCAGACTCAACTCCAGGTTGGTAAGAATTAAGGAGTCGAGAAAAATTTCGCCACCAGCACAGGTGTGCCTTGCTTCAGAAAGCACACACAGACAAAATCTATATGTAAAAACCAGTTACCCATGAAAAGATACACGCTAACAGCAATAGCCATTCGGGAAACAAAAATCAAGATCACGACTAGATATGAGCTCATGCCCACCAGAATGCCTGTAATCAAAAAGAGAGATAATGAGTGTTGCCCAGGATATGAAGAAATAGGGGCCTTCACTGTCACTGGTAGGAATATAAAAAGATGCAACCACTTTGGAAAACAGTCTGGTAGTTGCCAAGAAAGTCAACCTAGGGTCACCAAAGGATGCAGAAATTTCACTCCTAAGGAAATGAGAGCCTAGGACACCTGGGTGGCTCAGTTGGTTAAGCATCTGCCTTTGGCTCAGGTCAGGATCCCAGGGTGCTGGGATCAAGTCCTGCATCGGGCTCCGTGCTCAGCAGGGAGTCTGCTTCTCCTTCTCCCTCTGCCTACCACTTCTCCTGCTTGTGCGCATGCTTTCTCTCTCTGTAAAACAAAGAAATAAAATCTTTAAAAAAAGAAAGAAAGAAAAAGAAAAATGAGAGCATATGTCCACGCAAAAGCTTGCACCTGGATGTATCATGGCAGCATTATTGGTAATAGCCGAGGGGTAGAAATAACCCAAATGTCCAAGGATTGATGAATGGATAAATAAAATACAGTGTATCCATACAGTGTAACACTGTTTGGCAATAAAAAGAAATGGAGCACAGACACATGCTAAGACACAGAGGAAACTTCACAATATTAGGCTAAGTGAAAGTAAGTTAGTTACAAAAGACTACATATTGTATAAATCCCCTTATATGAAAAGTCCAGGACAGGGAGATCTGGAAGCAAATTAGGTTAATGGTTGCCAGGGGGCTGGGGACAGGGTAGGGATGGCTGGGGAGAAGTAGGAAGAGGATGGTAATGGGTACAGAGTTTCTCCTGTTCTAAAAATGACTTGTGAGGATAGTTCTAAAAGTCTGTGAATATACTAAACACTCCTGAATTGTTTACTTTAAATGGATGAATTGTATAATTTGTGAATTATAGCTCATTAAACTTGTTTAAAAGAAAAAGTCCAGGGGAGGGGGAAAATAATTTTAAAAAAAGAAAAGAAAAAGTCCATCAGAATATGATCAATCCCATTGCCAATCATGGTATAAAAAAAGAAATGTACTTGGTACCCTAGTTTTTCTAGTTCATTAACATGTTGGCCCAAATCCTAAATTTAACACACTCACAACTTACATAGAACAGTCTATATGTTTAATTCAGCACAACCGGCATTATACCAGATTGGTTAGGAACAGGGGCTTTGGGATTAGAACTAGATTTGAATCCCAACTCACAAGTTAAGTGACCTTGAATGCCCCCACCACATTTCTCCAAGCTTCCGTTTCTTTATATGTAATAGAGGAAAATAGTAGTGCCTCTCCCAGTGGGTTCTTGTGAAAAATGAATTTAAAAACTTCTAAAAACTGCTAAGTACCTGGCACAGACCAGCAATCTGATACTAACTTTATGAATATATAAACACATATGTACATAAAACTAACAACAGAACCAACAAGCACTTATGTGCAATGAACCAAGCCCTTTGAGAGGACACAGATAACGTAGTCCGCTTCTTCAACTATAATGCCAAGCAGATCAGTAAAACACTAGGAGATTTGTGTAGAAGAAGACACTTGAACTGGGTCAACTGGAAATTCCTGAACCAGAGATTGAAAAGAGGAAAGAATGGAACAAAACGATAAGCACATCTCACATGCAATGTTTTGCTACCTCGTACACAAACATCAGAGGCCTGTGAGGCTGAAGTCTTAGCACTCACCAGCACATTGTATATCTGCGTGAAGAACCACAAGGAGTTATGAAAACTACAGCCTAAAATCACAGGTGACACAAAGCATGACTATAGAGACTCACACAGTACCAACCTAAGGGCACAAGTAAATGAACAGTAGAGAGATTCATCGTATAGTTCAACAAAGTCACAGTAGCAAATCAAATACATAAAATCTCCAATCTCAACATTTCTGACCACTAGCTATCAGACTCCTCTGTATCTCATTAAAGGCATAAAAGAATAAATCATCACAGAGCCTGACAACCTCTTGATAACTCTATGGTCTGTTTCTTCTCAAAGATGGAAGTTCTCTGTTGACACTGTTCCAATGACACTGCTCTCTGAAGGGTGGCCAATAAGAAGAATGTAGCACACTAAATGAAACAGACTTGAAGCATCCATGCTCTTTATTAAACTGTATAAAACAAAATTTTAAAAAAAGGGTGTCAGTCAATTGGTGATATTTAAAATGAGATAATAAAAGTCAAATTCTTTACACATGGCTTCAGTGGTAAATTCTACTCAGCATTTAAAGAATTAATGTCAATCCATCTCAAACTCTCCCAAAAACTGACGAGGAAGAAACATTTCCAAATTCATTTTATGAGGCCAGAATTACTCCAATATCAAAGTCAGACAAAAAACATCATAAAAAAGGAAAGTTAAAAGCCAATGTCTCTGATTAAAGATATGTAAAAATCCTCAACAAAATGCTAGCAAACCAAATTCAATAGCACATTAAAAGGATCACTAAACATAAGCAGGTAGAATTTATCCCTGGGAGGTTAATGATGGTTCAACATATGGAAATCAATAAATATGATACACCACATTAACAGAATGAAGGGGAGAAAAATACAATCATCTCAATAGATGCAGAAAAAGCATCTGACAAAATCCAACATCCTTTCATGATAAAAATTCTCAATAATTTAAGTATAGAAGGACTGATGACAGGCCCACAGCTAACGTCGTTCTCAACAATGAAAAGCAGAAAACTTTTCCTCTAAGATCAAAAACAAGACAAGGATGCCCACTCACCACTTCTAGTCAACAAATTACTGGAAGCCTAGCCAGAGCAATTGGGTAAGAAAAAGAGATAAAAATTATCCAAATCAGAAAAGAAGAAGTTAAATTATCTCTGTTGGCAGATGAAATGTTCTTATGTATAGGAAACCTTAAAGATTCCACCAAAAATTTGTTCAAAATACAAAGCAAATTCAGTAAAGTTATGGGATATAAAATCAACACGCAAAAATCAGTTGTATTTCTATACCCCAACAACAAACTAACCAAAAAAAGAAATTTTAAAAAATCTCATTTATGGGATCCCTGGGTGGTGCAGCGGTTTGGCGCCTGCCTTTGGCCCAGGGCACGATCCTGGAGACCCGGGATCAAATCCCACATCGGGCTCCCAGTGCATGGAGCCTGCTTCTCCCTCTGCCTGTGTCTCTGCCCCCCCCTCTCTGTGACTATCATAAATAAATAAATTTTAAAAAAATCTCATTTACAATAGCATCAAAAAAATAAAATAAAATACTAAGGAATAAACAGTGACAGGAAAGATCTGTAAACTAAAAACTATAAAATGATGTGATGAAGGAAACTGAAGCTACAAATACATGTAAAGATATCCCATGTTCATGGATCAGTAGAATTAATATTGTTAAAATGTTCCAAAGTGATCTACAGAGTCAATGCAATCCCTCTCAAAATTCTAATGGCATTTTCCACAGAACTAGAAAAAGAAAGCTCAAATTCATACAGAACCACAAAGGACCCTGAATAAACGCAGCAATTTTAAGCAAGAAGAACAAAACTGGAGGCACCACACCTGCTGATTTCAAAATATACTGCAAAGCTACAGTGACCAGAATATTATTGTGTGGAAATAAACAGATGTATAAAGCAATGGAACAGATTACAGAGCCCAGAAATAAACCTACACATATACGGTCAGTTAATTTATGACAAAGGAGCCAAGAATATACAATGGGCAATGGACAGTCTCTTAAATAAATGGTGTTGGGAAAACTGGACAGCTGCATGCATAGGAACAAAACTGGACCCTTATCTCACACCATGTATTAAAACCAACTCAATATGAATTAAAGACTTTGGGTCCCTGGGTGACTCAGTCGGTTGAGCATCCAACTCTTGATTTTAGTTCAGGTCATGATCTCAGAGTCCTGAGATGGAGCCCCACATTGGGCTCCACACTCAGTGCACATTCTGCTTGAGATTCTTGCTCTTCCTCTCCCTCTACCCCTGTTTGTGCACATACATGAGCTCTCACTCTCTCTCTCTCAAATAAATTGTTTTTTAAAAAGTGAATTACAGACCTAAATGTAAAACCTGTAACTATAAAGCTAGTAGAAGAAAACATAGGAGAACAACTTCTTGACATTGGTTTGTGCATTTTTTTTTTTTTTGGATCTGACATAGGCAACAAAAGAAGAAATAAACAAGTTAAACTACTTCAAACTAAAAATCTTCTGTACAGCACAGAAAATATTTGACAGAGTGAAGAGACAAACTATGAGAGAGAATATTTACAAATCACACATCTAATAAGAGGTTAATATCCAAAATTCATAAGGAACTCAATGAGAGAGGGAGAGGGAGAAGAAGAGAGAGAAAGAGAGAGAGAGAGAGAGAGAAAGAGAACCCAATTTAAAAATGGGCAAAGGACCTGAATAGATATTTCTCCAAAGAAATGTCTACTCAAAAAGCAAAACTAGAACTACCACATGAACCAGAATTCCACTTCTCAGGATGTGTCCAAAGGAAATGAAATCTGGATCTTTTTTTAAAAAAAAATTTATTTATTTATGATAGTCACAGAGAGAGAAAGAGAGAGAGGCAGAGACATAGGCAGATGGAGAAGCAGGCTCCATGCACCAGGAGCCCGATGTGGGATTTGATCCCGGGTCTCCAGGATCGCGCCCTGGGCCAAAGGCAGGCGCCAAACCGCTGTGCCACCCAGGGATCCCAAAATCTGGATCTTGAAGAGATATCTGTACTCCCATGTTTGCTGTAGCATTATACAAAATGGGTAAGATATAGAACAACTTGGGGCACCTGGGTGGCTCAGTCAGTTAAGCATCCAACTCTTGATCTCACTCCTGGTCTTGAACTCGGGATCAGGATTTCAGGCCTCAGGTTGGGCTCCATGCTGGGTGTGTGGAGCCTACTTTAAAAAAAAAAGAGAGAGAGAGAAATAGAACAACTTAAGTGTCCATCAACAGATGAACAGATAAAGAAAATGCGATCTATATCTATACTTACGTATAGATACAAACATAGACACAGACATAAACACAAGTAGATATAATGGAATCTTATTTGGCCCTGAAAAAGAAGAAAAACTTGCCATTTGCAACAATGAGGATGAACCTGAAGGGCATTATGTGCTAAATGAATTAAGCCAGACATAAAAGACAACTACTGCATGATCTCACTTACGTGGAGAAAAACAAAACAAAACAAAACAAAACTAAAACAAAAAAAACAAAAACAAAAACAAAACAAAACAAAAAAACTGAATTCATAAAAGCAGAGAATAGAATGATGGTTACCAGGGGTAGGGGAAGAGAAAATAAGGAGACACTGGTATGAAGACAAAATTTCAATTATGCAATAGGACTAAGATCTAAAGATCTAATGGTATTATAGCATGATAACTATAGTTAATAGTGCTGTATATATACCTGAAGTTTGCTAAGAGAAAAAATCTTTAAGTATTCTCACCACCAAAAGCCAATGATAACTATGTGAGGTAACTCATGTTAATTAACTTGATATGATCATCATTTCACAATGTATATGTGTATCAAAACATCATATTGTATGCCTTAAACATATGTAATTTTTATTTGTCAATTATAGCTCAATAAAGCTGGGGAAAATAAAATACAAAGTCAAAATATTTGCTACAAAACACAGCAAAAAAAAAAACGTAAAAAATAAAAGCATATGATTCAAAATAATGTAAAACAGCTACCCACACAACATTCTTGGTTTAAGAATTATTCTTCTGGGGATCCCTGGGTGGCGCAGCGGTTTGGAGCCTGCCTTTGGCCCAGGGCGTGATCCTGGAGACCCGGGATCGAATCCCACGTCGGGTTCCCGGTGCATGGAGCCTGCTTCTCCCTCTGCCTGTGTCTCTGCCTCTCTCTCTCTCTCTCTCTCTGTGACTATCATAAATAAATAAAAAATTAAAAAAAAAAGAATTATTCTTCTGTATCTTCGAGATAGAATATTAATCATTTTCACCTTGGTGAACTATTACAGTGTACTGCATGTTTAAAGTATTTTTTTTATATTCTATGCTCACAGATTAGAAAAACAAATATTGTTAAAATGTCTACACTACCCAAACAATATACACATTTAATGCAATCGCTATCAAAATACCAACAGAATTTTACATAGAATTAGAACAAACAATCCTAAGACTTGTATAGAGCCACAAAAGACCCTGAACGGCCAAAGCAAACTTGAAAAAGTAAAACAAAGCTGAAGCCATCACAATTCCAGATACCAAGCTATATTACAAAGCTACAGTAATCAAAACAGTCTGGTACTGGCACGAAAATAGACACACAGATCAACAGAACAGAATAGAAAATCCAGAAATAAATCCACAATTATATGGTCAATTAATCTCTGACAAAACAGGAAAGAATATCCAATATGAAAAAAAAAAGTCTCTTCAACCAATGGTGTTGGGAAAACTGGACAGCAACATGCAGAAAATTAAATTAGACCACTTTCTTACACCGTACACAAAAAAATAAATTCAAAATGGATTAAAGACCTAAACGTGAGACATAAACCCATAAAAATTCTAGAAGAGAGCACAGGCAGTAATTTCTCTGGCATCGGCTATAGCAATATTTTTCTAAATATGTCCCCGGAGGTAAGGGAAATAAAAGCAAAACTAAACTATTGGGATTATATCAAAATAAACTTCTGCACAGCGAAGAAAACAATCAATAAAACTAAGACGCAGCCTATGGAATGGGAGAAGATATTTGCAAATGACATCTGATAAATGGTTAGTATCCAAAATGTATAAAGAATTTAAAAAACTCAACACCCAAAAAAACAAATAATCCATTTTAAAAATGGGCAAAACACATGAACAGACATTTCTCCAAAGAAGACATACAAATCCCAACAGACACATGGAAAAATGCTCCTTATCATTTATCATCAGAGAAATGGAAATCAAAATTACAACGAGGTATCATCTCACCTTTGTGGGAATGGCAAAAATCAAAAACCCAACACACAGGCACTGGTAAGGATGTGGAGAAAAAGGAACCCTCACCCACTGTTGGTGGGAATGCAAATTCATGCATCCACTCTGGAAAACAGTACAGAGGTTCCTCGAAAGATTAAAAATAGAACTACCCTATGACCCAGCAATTGCACTACTAGGCATCGGCCCAAAGAGTACAAAAATACTAATTCAAAGGAATACATGCACCCCTACGTTTATGGCGGCATTATATACAATAGCCAAGATATGGAAGCAGCCCAAGTATCCATCAACTGATGGTTAAAGATGTCATATGTATATACAATGGAATATTATTCAGCCATAAAAAAGAATGAAATCTTGCCATTTGCAACAACATGGATAGAGCTAGAGTATAATCCTAAATGAAATAAGAGAAAAATACCACATGATTTCATTCATATGTGGAATTTAAGAAACAAACAAGCAAACGGCGGGGGGGGGGGAAGAAGCCAAGTTCTCTCTCTTAACTATAGAGAACTAAGTGATGGTCACCAGAGGGGAGGTGGCAGGGGGGCTGCAGGTGAAATAGATGATGGGGATAAGGAGTGCACTTGTCTTTAGGAGCACTGGGTGATTAAAAACTTACCAAAAAAAAAAAAAGAAAAAAGAAAAAAGAACACAAAAAAATAAACAAAAGCATATTTCTCAGTATGATAAACACTTTAAAAAGTACAAAATATAATCACCATTTTTATAAAATTAGAATACTTAACAGAATAAAATGTTTTGATCCTGGCTCTCTCAGTCTCAAATACAGTGATTCCCTAAGTGCTGGGGGGCACTGAGCAGTATAAGTTGTACAAAATGATCTTCACTGAACACCTATTCCATGCCTGACCCTGGGCTATAGATCATTCACCAGGAACTCAAACATTTGTAGGATGAATCCTTCCCAGAATCTCTTCACACATGCACAGGTTTATCACCCCTCCTTAGAAACAAGTTCCAAACGTGCTTTTATAGACTCCCCAAACTGACTCTGCCCTTGTCCACACTGCATGCCTACCTAGTTCAGGCTAGCCCTCTCCAACAGCAGTTCCAAGTATGCCTAGGGAAACAGTTCTTGTGTCTATATCAGATTGTATGTATCACGTTGTATGTATGCATCTACTTATAAAGAGCATCTATACAATAAAGTTATACACCACAAACTGTGTCCATGCAAACAAGGAAAGCATGAGAAATATATAAATAGAGCACATGACATCATTTGGGGCACTTGACCAGCTTAATTTGTTGGTTCTTTTCCACTTTCCAGAATGAAGATCTGGAATGGAAAATAAAATGATGTTTCCAAGGTTATGCCGCAAATCATCAGAACAATCTGGGCCAATGGACAGGTTTCCTGATCTGACAGCTGCCCTGCTATCTGTTGGGACCTGCTGTTTTGAAATTATCATACCAGTTGAACACCTAAGGAGCCATACAAATTGCTAAAATCTAAATAGAGCATGTGAAGACACTTGCTGGCGCTTGACCATGTTATTACGTTCTTGTAACTCACTCTGAGCTGTGTATCTCGTTGGGTCCACAGATGTTGTGTGTTCACAGCGCTGGGCACACAGTCGGTCTGAGTTGAATGAGTGAATCTAACAGGATACTCGAGTCAATACATCACATGTGAAGGGATTTGGGAAATAAAAGTAATCAAATAAACATCTCATCAAATGAAACAAGCGTCAAAGATCAAGAAGGAAGATGTCTACATTTCTGTCAAATGTTCCAACTTCCTTAAAGCATTCTAGATTTTACTTTGTACTTCAGGACTGAACGGTTTGAGTTTGTTTTCAATCTAAAAATCAGAGTCAACAAAAAAGCTAAGCAAAAATCCATGTCAACGATCAGTTGTAGTTTTCTATGGTCCCTATGCCCTGATCCCTTTATCTATAAAATGGAGAGAACATAATAGAGTTATGATGTTAAATAAAATGGAAAAATGGTAAGCACTATACAAGTGTTATCTATCACTGCAATTAAGCACCGATCCACTCACATATCAGAAAAAAGATAAGGAAAAGAAAAAAGAAAAAAAGAAAAAAGAAAAAAGAAAAAAGATAAGGGGAGGGAACAGAGGGCACAGGCTGTCAGCAGCAGCTAGCTCTGGTTCTGCTAAGCCAGGGCTCAACAAATGTTTCCTGCAAAGGGACAGATAGTAAATATTTTAGGCTTTCCAGGCCAGATGGTCTCTGCTGCACCTACGCAAGTCTACCAGCGTAACGTGAAAGCAGTCATAGGCATGCATAAATGCATGGTCATGGCTGCATTCCAATAAAACTTTATTCGTGGACACTGAAACTTGAATGTCATGTGGTTTTCTCATATCCCAGAGTATTATTATGATTTTTTTTCCAGCCATGTAAAATGGAAAAACCTACTCTCAGCATAAGGGATTAAAAAAAAAAAAAGATAGTAGACCATATTTGGTCTTTGTGTCCTCAGTTCCTTACCCATGTGCTAACACACACGTTGCCCAACCACATTTTATACACATCTGAACTGACCAGTCAGCTGGACCCTCCAAGACCCCTGCCTTGGACGCTGACATTTAATCTCTTATTTTCAACTTGCACAGAGAGAGATTTTTAACCAATATTTGATGAACTATCTAACCTACAGAGTGAGAACAAGCTTCAATTTGTCTATCTTAGCACTGATATTCTTCTTTATAAATCAATTCCTAAGGTACACATTTGTAACTATAAATGTCAGGCCTCCACTGTGAGGTTTGGGCTCTTCACTCTGTGCTCTACCACACATTATGTCCAACATGACAAATTTATTTCATTACATTCCATAATCAGGAATATTTTCAGCAGTGGGGGAAAACTCTGGAACAGAACCCTTTTCAATATGACCACCCTCACGTTAAAGAGACTTTTTAGACAAACTTTTCTTATTAGAAAAAAACTTTTTTTTAAGATTTTATTTATTGCAGAGACAGCATGTGAAAGCAGGGGGAGGGGCAGAGGGAGAGGCAGAGAAGCAGACTCTTGCTTCAGAAAGTCTTTATGCTTTCTAAAAATTTTTTCTGGGGCACCTGGGTGGCTCAGTCAGTTAAGCATTTGACTCTTGATTTCGGCTCAGGTCATGATTTCAGGGTCGTTGGATCGAGCCCCAAAATACAGTGTCAGATGCTTAAATCTTAAGCACCATGAAAAGTGAAAATCTTTATTATGGTTCTTTTTTTTTTTTTCCCTTGGGGAAAATAAAAACACTTGTTTAAATATACTATATATTTCACTACTAGATCAAGCCTAGAGCTTTCTAAATGAACCTATGCTGGAATTCAATATATTCATCTCTTAAAAACAACAATTTTGGGGGCACCTGGGTGCACCATTGGTTAAGTGTCCAACTCTTGATTTTGGCTCAAGTCATGATCTCAGAGTCGTGATATCGAATTCCTCCCTCGTCAGGCTCTACGCTCATTGTGGAATCAGCTTGGGATTCTCTCCCCCTCCCCCCTCCTGCTCATGCTCTCTTTCTCTCCCTCTCTCTACAAGTAAATAAATAAATCTTTTTTAAAAAATTAAAAAATAGGGATCCCTGGGTGGCGCAGCGGTTTAGCACCTGCCTGTGGCCCAGGGCGCGATCCTGGAGACCCGGGATCGAATCCCACGTTGGGCTCCCAGTGCATGGAGCCTGCTTCTCCCTCTGCCTATGTCTCTGCCTCTCTCTCTCTCTCTCTCTCTGTGTGTGTGTGTGTGTGACTATCATAAATAAATAAAAATTAAAAAAAACTTAAAAAAATTAAAAAATAAATAAATAAAAGCAACAACTTTTGAACTGCAAGCTGCTGAATTCCCATGTATTTGAAGTGGATGCTTCTCACTCTACTTTTGCTATGTTAAAAGTAATGGCTAACTCTCCTAAGACCAAAACCAAAGCTAAAAGGTTCCTAGTAGCAAATGATTCTTGATTTCCTTTTCCAGAATCATCCCTAAACCCAGAGATGAAGGGCTCCTGACCTGGGCACTCACACTGCAGAGCCTTCTCTGACCCTCCACCAGCCATGCTCTTAATGGAAAACAAGCAGAATCCAAGAGCACAGAGTCCAGCCCTACACATCGCCAGACAACACGTAGGAACCCTGGCCCAAATGCCCACACCCAAGCCCTTCCATGAGACCTCCTTAGTTCTATCCTCCCAAGGGCAGGGAGGAGACATGTGTACTCTTATGGCTCCCAAGGGCAGCCATTCGCAAGGGCTGTAGAGGGAGCTTGCTTGTGTAGGTTGTAGGGTTCATGAAGTAGGGGGATAAAACTGGCTATGGGCTGGGAGCTGGCTGTCCATCACCTCTAAAATTCCTTGTGGTATCTCAAGAAGCCTAATCATTCTACATTTGAATCCAGATCTCTAAGTCATTAGGAAAGTTTGTCAAGGTAGCAAAAGAAAACAGTTTATTTTACAATTTGTTAACTTCAGTTACAACTTTTGTATAAATTTAGACATAGGTTCTATGAGCTTTCATTGGTACTTTAGCCTCAGATTTGCTTTGTTCCACCAAAAAGAGACTGTGGATAATTACAACTAAAAAAGAAAGAATGGGGGGAGGGAGTACATGCCTGGGTGGCTCAGTTGATTGAGCGTCTGACTCTTGATCTCAGCTCAGTTCTTGTACTCAGGGTTATGGGTCTGAGCCCTGAATTGGGCTCCATGCTGGGGGCATGGAGCCTACTTACAGAAAAGAAATGGGATGTCTAGGTGGCTCAGTGGTTGAGTGTCTGCCTTTGGCTCAGGTCATGATCCTGGGGTCCTGGGATCGAGTCACGCATCAGGTTCCCCATGGGGAGCCTGTTTCTCCCTCTGCCTATATCTCTGCCTCTCTCTCTCTCTGTCTCTCATGAATAAATAAATAAATAAAATCTTTAAAAAGAAAAAGGGAAAAAATAGCCAGGCATATACTCTCATTCACAGAAATCACGAAAAAATATTTCTGAGTTGAGTTAGGTTCTGGTTACCTCATTAAAAATGAACAACAAAAAGCAAAAAGTTGCCCAGGTCAATTTAAGTCCACTTCTGGAGTCGCTTTTCAGGGATCACTACTCTATTAGCCCCTCCCTCCCCCACCAACACCCTCCACCTCTCCACCCAGAAGATGGCTAGGACATATAAATGCTTCTACAACCCAAAGCAGTCACATCAGGCATTATGAAATATGTGTGCATGTGAACCACTGGATTCCAAAGGGATGAAAGGACTCCCCTCACTAGGAGCCATTCCTAAGGTTGTTCTGGATTGTTTTGTTAAGTTTGCATTTTTGTAAAAGATTTTATTTATTCATGAGAGACACAGAGGCAGAGACATAGGCAGATAGAGAAGCAGGCTCCATGCAGGGAGCCCGATGTGGGACTCGATCCCAGGATCCCAGGATCATGCCCTGAGCCAAAGGCAGATGCTCAACCACTGAGCCACCCAGGCATCCCTAGTCTGGATTATTTTTTTGAATGGAAGAATTTCAGTACCTCAGTTGTTCAAGAGACTTCCAAGTTATTTTGTAAAGCTGACACTAACTGCCTGAATGCCAATTATCATAAAAAGTTACTTAAGAAGCACTTTTAATGGAAACAGAACCAGCGTTTGAAATGCCTTAAATCTTTCCTGTTTTTACCAGCCACTGTTACAAGATGCAATAACCCTGTGTTCTGCATTTCTCAGGACAGCTCCAATTTCATGTGTTTCATTATATTAAGTTAATACAGACTGAATTTTTTTAAGATTTTTATTTATTTATTCATGAGAGACACACACACAGAGAGAGAGAGAGAGAGAGAGGCAGACACACAGGCAGAGGGAGAAGCAGGCTCCATGCAGGGAGCCCAACGTGGGACTCGATCCCGGGACTCCAGGATCATGCCCTGGGCTGAAGGCGGCACTAAACCGCTGAGCCACCTGGGCTGCCCCAGACTGAATTTTTTAACTTTTCTTCTTTTTTCTCTATTTTCCAAGTGTTACACAGATGAGCACATGCTTTTGCAAATAATCAGAAAAAATGAAATTTCATTAATATAGAATATCCATGAATATATATACAATATCCATGAATATACATATATATAATACCCATGTATGTATATACATATACATATATGTCTGTGTGTGTGTATATATATATATAATATATAATATCCACATAAAATCTGCCTGTGAACATTTACAGTAGCTTTATTCATAATTGCCAAAACTTGGAAGCAACCAAGATGTCCTTCAGGAGGTGAAATGATAAATAACCAGGGCACATCATACAATGAAACACTATTCAGGAGCACCTGGGTGGCTCAGCTGGTTAAGCATCTGCCTTCGGCTCAGGTCATGATCTCAGGGTCCTGGAATCAAGTCCCAAATCCGGCTCCCTGATCAGTGGGGAGCCTGCTTTTCCCTCTCCCCCTGCCTGCTGTCCTGCCCGCTTGTGCTCTGTCTCTGTCAAATGAATAAATAAAATCTAAAAAAAAAAAAGAAAGAAAGAAACATTATTTAGCACAAAAAGAAATGATATGGAACAAACATAGGTGCATATTATTAACTGAAAGCAGCCAACCTGAAAAGGCTATACACTGTATGAGTCCAACTACACAACATTCTGGAAAAGGCAAAACTAGAGAAACAGTAAAAAAAGATCAGCAATTGCCTAGGGTCAGAGGCCAGGGAGGGATGAACAGGTGGCCCACAGAGGAATTTTTTGGGCTTTGCAACTATTCTGTGTGATACTATAATGACAGATATGCATCACTGCACGTATGTCAAAACTCACAGAACGTACAGCAGAGTGAACCCTAATGTAAACTGTGGACTCCGAGTGATAATGATGCATCAGTGTAGGCTCACGGATTCTAACAAATGTACCCCCTATGGTAGGGGGAGAGGGATTGGGGAATGGGGGTTAAGGGGTATATGGGATCTCCCCATGCTTTCTGTTCAATTTTGTTGTGGACCTAAAACTACTGTTAAAAATAAAGTCTATCCATTCATTCACCCACACTGGCTTGCCACCAGGACACATGAGCAGACCCGGGGCTCACGAGTATGATGACCTGACTCCCAGCACTGGGCCATCATTCCCGCCCTCCCCCCCCCCACACTGCTTCCTTGCCTGGAGTCCCAGTCCCCAGCCCCCCACCCGTGATATGCAGGGATTCTAGTTCCCACCCACAGGCTACAGGCTTTATTTCAAAACTAATGAGCCTGAGCTGTCTGGAGACGGCCCTGCATCTCAAGGGGCTACCTCTAGTGAAGTCACCAAGAGCACGGAGACTTCTCCGGAGAGAAGCCATCGGCGGGGACACGGAGCACCCACTTCTGCACAGATGCACCAGGGCAACGACAGCTCTTGCCCCAAGAGCAGCAGAGAAAACTGGACGCGAGGAGCCCTCAGGAGGCCAAGGTCATCCCAACACAGTAAGTCACCCGAGGTGCCAAAGAGGCAAAAGAGGAAAAAAAAAAAAAAAAGGATCATCCCTGCGCTTCCTAGGACAGCAGAACTTCTTGTTGGACCCGACTGAGGAAACAGATGTGGTTGCGCGTCTCTACACAAATGAACTTTCGCAGAGGACGGGAGGGTAGTGAAAGGTGCGAGACGTGAGAATAAATATTGCCGAGAACATCCGTCTAGGGGAGGGGACACGTGTTCCCTTGGCTGGCAGCTGAGAATTTTTGTTAGACGAATCGGAGAGGTTACCGAAAGGACGTGAGCTGCATGGAATTCATTAACGACTATCTCTGCAAGTCTATCCTAATTAGGCAAACGACATGCTACATGCCCGAATCAGCACGGGGCGGGGGGGGGGGGGGGGGGACTTCACGCGCTGCAAGAAAATAAAGCAGCCCAGCGCGGTGAAAGCAGATCGGCAGCCCGGGCTCCCGCTAGATTTAAAATTTCAACAGGAAATACAGCGTTTTCTCTCTTCCTAGCTGTGAAATTGATTGGGATCTAGGCTAATAGAGGTCCCAAGGGTGCTAAACTAAATTAGAGGAAGTCCTATAATTACAGCTGGCAGTTAATTATTATATGATGGGAATTGTAATCAAAGGAACAGATACACTATTATTTTCCATCTTCTCTGCAAAACACGTTGCACGAAGTCTCGGGAAGAGTAGCAGAGCGGCCGGTTTTGCGGTTTGACTTGTGTCGCTTCCCATCTCGGGCAAATAAAATCCAAGCGAGAACCTCCTGCAGGTGATTTGGCCTCGTCTCTACTCTTTCCTGCCTTTCCCACACTCGCCTCTTGCAGTTTTCAACACGTTCCTAGTTCCCTCCTCCTGGAACGTTCTTTCCCCGAATGGATGTCTACAAGGCTGTCTCCCTCCTGCTGTGTAGCCGGTCAAGACAATACCCAGTCCTCCCCGCCTAAAATAGACACACACACACACACACACACACACACACCCCACCATGCCTTGACGTCTAGCCTCGTATCCCACATTAGTCTTCTTCAAACACTCCTGCCACCTGACATTTGTTTTTGTCTCCCTCTGGACTGTCAGTGATTCGGTCCACCTTACTCCCAGTTTCCTTTAGCTCCCAGAACACAGCCTGGTCCTGACCTGGTCCTCTAAATATGGTTAAATTAAAAGAGAAAAAAAAATCACCTTTTCTACCCTACTACCCTGTTACAGCAGGAAAAAAAACAGAAGGAAGAGGTCCTTCGATCATTGTGGTATCACTATATATAAATGCATTAACAACGCAGCAAAACTGGTCATAAGACCAGGCAGACAGGGGTACCTGGGTGGCTCAGGGGTTGGGCATCTGCCTTAGGCTCAGGTCATGATCCCAGGGCCCTGGGATCGAGTCCTGCCTCAGGTTCCCTTCTCCCTCTGCCTATGTCTCTGCCTCCCTCTGTGTGTGTCTCTCATGAATAACTAAATGGATAAAATTTTTAAATAAATAAATAAAATCTTAAAAAAAAAAAAAAAGACCAAGCAGACAAATGTATGCAGATTCAGCTAAAGATCTGAAAGGCAACATCAAAATGGTAATGAAGGGAAGGGGGGGGGCATCTTTTATGTACTAGGCACAGTGCTTGGCTCTTAAAGAGATATTTATCTCTTAAAGGACTACCATGCCCATTTACAAAAATGACAAAAACAGAGGCAGAGGAGTTGGCTTAGCCAGAGCCGCTCATACAGTCCCAAATTCCTACACAGGTCCCTCTGCATCAAGGAGCACTGTTAACTGTTCATGCTTCAGTTTGCTGGCTTCCTTCCTTTCTCTCTCTCTCTCCTCTTACATTCCTACTTTTTTTCTCTTTCTCTTGAAAAGAATTCAGAAAACTAGAGATCCGTATACAAACATCTTTATACCTGCCCCTCCCCCCCAAATAAACACACTACATTTTGTCAGATTTGCTCCAGGTCACCTTTTTACCCCGACTAGGAATTTAAAAACTGCCAAGAGAGCTCTTTCTCATTTTCTCTAAAATGAACCAGAAATCCTATCACCTATTCTCTTACTCAAAGACAGGACAAAAAAGGTGTTGGCAAGACATCCTGCTACTTGTAAAACTAGAACTTAGTATGAATTAAAAGCATTTCTTAGCATCAATTTGGAACGATTATTCCTACTCTTTAGGACATTTTGTTAACTGCCCGAGTACCTTAATCTCATCCTGTGGATCTCACTGTGGTGTCTCTAATTTAAAGTACTGCAGTTGTATTGACCAAACCAGCTACTGGTTTAACAGAATGCCCAACAGTCCCTGCCAGAAATAAGATGGCAGGACAAAGACTTGGTGAAACCTCGTTCAAATGACTATTTATGACTGTCCTCTCTGGCCTGGTGCCAACACTTTGCGTTCTAAGTCAGTTCGGGGGGGAGCCCTACCCGTCAAAGGCAGCTCTGTGTAAAACAAACCTCTCTATACAGAAAGAAACTCTTTCATTCCACTCCAGAAGTCAGAATGTGAAGATGCTGGGGCAGCTTTCTGGCAGGGAAAGTGAAAGGGCAGGAGGAGATCAGAGGGACAGAGGCAACAGGTTTCAACGCTGACCATTTTTGGAGAACAAAAGGATGGCAGACTTTTCACTGCTAACTTACAGAATGGATGCACCATAAAGTACCTGATAAATATTTCAGCAAGCTTCAGCCTGCCTCTGGGGGACAGGCACAAACTCTGAGCACCTCCCGCTGCAAATGAACACCATGCACCAAGGGCTGCCTTCCCTTTGACCTCCCCGACTGCACCAGCAGAATGGGACCCAGGGTCACAGGAAGTGCCTAATCTCTGCAAGCAAATGTCAATCTTTGGGGCAGAGAAAATGTCTTTGTTCTTTAGAACGACGGTTTAAATTGGGTCGAAATGACCACATAAATTCACTAACTTGGACTCACAAAGGAAGCACCTGTTTTCGGAATGGCGTGGAAAATTTTTAAACAATCTTACTTTTTATGCCGTCCTCTTGAATGAGTAGCTGTGGATGCGAAGGGCCTCAGGGGAGACGTGGCAGGTTTCCCACACAAGGGTAACGGTTTACATTACTGATGCAAATGTGCAGATTTTTAAAACAAACCATCACATAATTTTAATCCACTAAAAATGGAAGTTAATACAACCCTTGGAAGTAGCCACATCTTTCTATCCTCCCTCGCATTCAAATACCTAAGCACATGGCCAGACACGTGGACAAGGGGTGGAAGGGTCATTGCTAAACTGCTAAATTCCTGCTCCTCGCAGAACTTTACTATCCTCACAGCTACGGACATTGTTCCTGGGTCTGAAAGTTACTGTGTGTTCCTTCGATGAAGGAGAAGAATTATAATAAGAAGGGCACTGG
This sequence comes from Nyctereutes procyonoides, assembly GCF_905146905.1. Taxonomy (NCBI): domain Eukaryota; kingdom Metazoa; phylum Chordata; class Mammalia; order Carnivora; family Canidae; genus Nyctereutes; species Nyctereutes procyonoides. Next base: position 5,411,849 of record NW_026575155.1, read on the forward strand.
CCATTTTAGAGTTAGTGTGATGTGAAAATATGGAATTGATCACTTGTCCCATGAAACTGATGAAGAAAGAAATATGTAAATCCCACCATCCCTTGTCACCAAGCTCTGTCGCTTCTCAAACAATTAACGATGCTCTTTGCCATAAATAAAAAAGAAATTACAAAGCCAGAGTTATTTCCATATGATGGAATTGGTTGCTTTACTAAATGATACTAACAATGTATGATAAAGAGTAGGAACTTTCTATTATTACAGATCTTGCTTTAACATTTTAAATATGACATCAGTGATCCATGGATATCTATACAATTTGTCTGTAATGCAATAAAATTATTTTTTAGACCAATCTGGAAAAGTTCTCTCCCGAAAATTTCAACCAGCATATCCTTAAAATTTTTGTGCCATTTTAAAAACTGTCATAATTTGAATTTAGGGTATATAACAATCCATAAATGCTAAACAAAGAATAAAGTTTAGGTCAACAAAGTTAAATAATTGTATATAATATATTACTGCTTCAAATCCCAAGACAAAGAAAGGAAATTGCTTCCTTTGGCTGGTAGAATGATTTGTTTGGATCCACGGGGGAAAAATATATTTCTTTCCCTCTAAAAAAGCCTGTCCCCCACTCCCGCCAAAAGTTTCTATTTCACAATAGCAAAGGTTGCAAAACATGAAATGTTCTTAAAAATGAAGGATTTTTTTCATTCATAAGGACATATAATCCTTTATAAGGATTATCTACCTCATATCTAGTTATATGATATACCCCAAGGAATGAGTAAACCACAGCAACTATAAAGATGTGTTACCTGAAACTGTCCAAATTTAAATTCAATGACATTTAGGGTTATTAAAATCCATTAAGAATTTTAACTTTGATTTCATAAAAGCAAACTGAGTTATCCTCTGCACCAGGAGGAATGTCTTTCCCTAGGTTATCAAAGCCAAGATATCAGCTCATAAAACATCTCTGGCAACTTTTATTTATTCTCTGAACTCGAATAAAGCTCATGTAATGTTTGCCTTGAAAAACAGACCCTTTTCAAAGAATGCTGACATTTGTATTGATTCTGAATGGCTCCTCATCATGTACCCACACGCACACGCACTCACATACTCTCAATTTTCACAAGACAAAGAAGCCCCCCTATCTGCTACCATGCCTTACTTTTTTAAGAACCTAATTTTTTTTTAAAGTTAGAAGAAATGCAAGGATACTACTCTTTTGATTTATAAGCTAGAGGGGTGGCATGCTGACACATAAGCTCTAGGAAAACAAGATTGTTACGTGTTTTGTTTGCTCCTGTGTGTTGAGTACCTAAAATGTGCCTTTGAATATTATCCCATTGAACCCTCCTCTCAACAACATTCTGCAATGGATACTTTTCTTGCCACATTTTACCAGTATGGAAATTGAGCTTCAAAGGACTCAGTCACCAGGATGACACAGCTTGGTAGTGGGAAAATGAAGCCTTCAGAGCCTACCTGTCCCTCTTCTGGACCATCTGTCACTGTACCCCAGTCATTCAAGGACTGTGACACATACCAGAAGTCTTTGGCTGTAAAACTGGAATCTCTGCATGATGAGTATGTATGTTTTAACTCAACTCAAAAGGTAAACAAGTATATATAAAAAGAAAAATTCAAATGCATCAATTTAATCCAAAGGCACGTAAATAGCAATAGGTGATGCCATGTATCCAACCACCCCTGTTTATATTAGTGTTAGAAGCCAACTCTTCATTACCAATAAATAGCTATAGCACTTCTACACCTCTTCCTCATTGTACAGCCCAGACCTGAAATTCCAACTGGGAAGGGTGGAAGCCAAGATGAGGCCAATGAGGAATGGTCCTATTTTCCTAATGCAACCTAGAGCCAAATACAAACAAGGGTGAATTGTTCCTTGATTGGGATATGGTAGCCATGCCAATCATAGCCTCCCACCAACTCCACCTTCTTGAGAGCCTGCCTAGACGAGTCTGGGACTACCCGACATACAAACTGACCCCTTCATTCAGCAACAACTGGGAAGACCAGGGCTGTGGAGCAACATGACTCAACACAGGCCAGTCTCCACTGAGCTGAAATACTGAGAGACCAAGGTAGTCATCTAAAAGAATGATCTTGTAGTACTGAACCAGAGGACTTTATACCAAGTCAAAGCCATTTGACAAGCAGTAAATATGAGAACCTGAGAAGCCAGAGTTCAAGCAAGAAAGCCAGTCTGCAGGCAGAGGCAAGAGAATGGCAAAAGAATGGCAGAGCCTAGCAAGAAAAGCCAAAATTACAGACTACATGGGCCACTGAAAAATGGGACGGTGGCATCCTTTCCTGATTTTCCTGCTCCCATCCCCTCAGGGGCTTATCGTTGGCTGCCCACAATTTTCTCTCCTGTTACTTCAGTAGTACCATTTTTGCATAGGTTTATTTGAGAACTTCTTTCCATTGCACTATAACCAATTGATCCCACAGACACAGCATTTCCCCTCCCTGTGACTGCCCCACTAGGAAAAAATGACAGGAAAACCTACCTTCCTAAAGTCCTCATGGAAGACAAGGCTCCACAGCACCACTGACAATTTAGAGAGGTCGTAATCATAGACAGATAGCCAACATCCCTGGTACCCAATCCCAAAAGGCAGTCATGGGTCCGAAGAATTTTAAATAATTATCCCAGGTGTTAATAGTTAAGTGTAAAAGATGATTAACTTTTTGGAAAAATTCTACACCACAGGGAAACAAACACAACCTTTCTACTGCTTTATCCAAGAAGAAAATCTACCAAGCTCTGAGGCTGTTTTAATGCTGCGTCAATAACACCACAGAACAAGGCCAGCCTATCTCATGATAGCCCCAAATTACTCAATAATCTATCATGAACTAAGCTGTATTGATTTCAAATACACATGAGATGCAAACAAATGCCCAGTTAAATGCATAAGGAAGTGCAGCTAGAACAAGGAATAGTCTCGAGATTGCCAGAGGCAGAGGACTAGAGATCCCTTACTTCTAAGCATCCTGCTCAATACTGGAAGAAAAGGAGAAAGAGCAAAGTCCTAAAATGAACCAGTCCCTACCCTCAAAGAATTCCTAGTCTAGTGGAGAAGACAGGCACCCCCCCCCACCCCCCAATAGCTCGAATCCAAGGCAGACAGTGACAGAGGCTAATTGGAAGTCTCAGCAAAGTGTGATAGGACCACAGAGCCAGAAGCAATCAATCACGGTGAGCCAGGCAGCCAACATTTAGCCCACCTCATACAGGGCTGTCATCTTAAAAGTAAATCCACTCTAACACTTATCATGAAACGGCATCCAGGCTCTCTGAGTCCTACCAGTCCATACCTTTTATCTGATTATTCAAAATCTCTCCCTTTTCCAAGGATAACAGCATCAGTTTATCATTCTCTGCAAGAGCTCTTAATATGACATACTAACCTTGAATTATCCTTTATCTCTGGAAAGCCTCCTGCCTCTGAAAAGGCAACAAAAATGAAGATAATATCCTCCAAAGAGTTCAAGACCATAAATGAAAATAATCAAACCAAACTGTTGACTCAGTTGCTGAACTTCACATTCCACTCTACTGTTTGCCCTGCTAAAAACACTTACACGTTAAACTAAAAATCATGTGTCTGTAAAATATTTATGACAGCCTTAGTCAGAGGTTCTCCTGCCCATCAAGAAACACTGGTTAAAATTATATGTACCAAGTACTATCAAAAACATAAAAGAGGTACATGCAAAAACTAGTGAAATCCCAGGGTGCTCCGTAGCTTTGTTAATTGCATCGGGCTAATACCAATTTCCTAGTTTTGACAGACACTATTTATAGTCAAACAGGATGTCGCTACTAGGTGATGGGTACACAACCCTCTCTGTATTCTCTTCTTTGCTTCTGGTGAGTCTGTGATTATTCAGGTCCAAAAGAAAAGTCACTTATCACAAGCGTCGCTAGCCTTGCAGGGCTTATCCCCATCTAGCAGTTCCTTTTTCCTCCTAGATTCCACTTTGACATTGAGCCTCAAAAACTTGCAGATACAATTCTGCAAACATGTTAGCCCTGTCCTGGGAACGGCAGCCAGAAGGGGGCATTTACAAGCGAGAGTTCACCACTCTCATCACGGGAGTTCAAGAAAGTTCAATTCCTCATCCTAGTCCCACCATGGACCAATTCCCTGTACAGAACTCCCCAGTTTGCTCTGCCACTGATATTCCCTCCCTAGCCCCTGACACACAACACAGATGAGGGGCACTGAAACACGCCCCTGACACACAACACAGATGAGGGGCACTGAAACACGACGTTAAGAAAAGCAAAACCCAGCAGAACGTCTCAGCCACAAAATTCACCTCTGTCTTCCCAAGACTTAACAGGAATGAACTTCAACCAGTTTGCTATAACAGTCTGAACCACTGAGCTCCTACATACTTCAAAACACAAGATGTACTCAAAAAGATTGTCATCCTCACTCTTCTGGAAGATACACAAACCTGCAAAGCCCCCTTGGCAATAGTTCCCTAGCAGTTATGTGTACAGCTCATGGTCCAACCCCCGAACCAGCTGTGTCAGGTAACATGAACCGAGTTCCATGTCTTCAGAGTCATAATCTTTAAAGAAAATGTAATCAGCCCTAATGTTGATACTTGTGAGGTGTTTCCAAGACAAAAATCCAAGCATCTCTATAATATATTAAACTCGTGAGAACTTTGGTATTGGGTCTATCATGCACTGATTAAAAACAAAGAATATGATGCTTTAGGGATTAAATCCCGTAGCATCTACCTGGATTCACAGCCCACCATGTACCACCCAAATAACCTTCAATTGTGAAATGGACATAATAATAGGATCAGGATCTTGCCCCAGGAGACTTTTGTGAGGATTAAATAAGTGGATACATGAGGCACCCAGGTGGCACAGTCGGCTGAGCATCCAACAACTCTTGGTTCAGGCTCAAGTTGTGGTCTCAGGGTGGTGGGATCTGACCCACACTCAGGGCAAAGACTGCTTGGGACTCTCATGCTCTCACCCTCTGCCCCTCTCCTGAAGAAAAGAAAAAAAAAAAAGAAAAAAAGAAAGAAAAGAAGGAAGAAAAAGAAAGAAAAAGAAAAGAAAAGAAAAGAAAGAAGAAAGAAAAAGGAAAGAAAGAAAGGAAGGAAGGAAAGAAGGAAGGAAGGTTGGTCAAGGTTTCAGACCAAAAAAAACTGTAATAAAAATTTTAAATAAATTTTTTTAAAAAGGTTTCAGACCAGTGCCTGCCACATAGCGAGCACCCTAAGGTGTTGTCCATTATTATTAATGCAATAAATTTGTCTACTATTAATATTAGTGCAATAAATTGCCATTTGTTATTATTATCTTTGCTGTTGTTATTATTGCAAGAAACTTTTATTGGGCACTCAGGTCCCAAACTCTACAAATCCAAGGTAAAAGATGGCACTGCTATAATTCTGGAAGAATCCATAAATTATCAAATATGGGGATAGGAAAAGGAGCAGACCAAGTTGGCTTCCCCAGCCCAAAGAACCACTTCTTCAGCCTCTAGCCTGAATGTTTCATGTAGAACCTGTGAGTCACAGGTGGTAAAGCCCTAAGATTGAGAAATCTAAAAACCCGGACAAAACCCCAACAGAACAAACCTGTGAAAGTCCTACCCCTCCCTCCCTTGCTCACCTTTCACCTTAAAGCTCAATGAATTCCTAAAACAGGGCACTGTCTCTCACAAAGCCCAAAGCCCGAGTGGTCAGGCAAGTTTTTCAAGTTCCGCAGATAATTCTATTAAGACACCAGCTTCCCCAATAACACTGAAACTCCTAGCCACACCATTATCTCCCCTGCTTGTCTCTCTTCTGCAGCAGACACATTCATGCTCACTCACCATCACCACCGACGTCCCTGGGATCAAGAGAGAGATTCCAGTAAAGAAACGCCTTACAGGGATGCAGAATTTCAACCCATACAGACGGGGCTTGCACAAACAACTCTGAAAAGCCGGGATCCTTGTGGTTTCTGAAATATTGCCAATCACATAAAGGAAGACTGATGCATGATTTTTCAAGCCGGTTTTATAAAAATGATTCCAAATCCCTAAGCATGTGAAAGCCAAAATTGTAAATATTGTTAAAATCCCTGGAGTTGTTTAATATTATTTATTATGATTCCTCTTGGCACCCTGAAAGTGCTCACAGAGCACTTTATTAATTTATACACTGTCAATAGGGTTCACAGATGGTGGGATGGCTACATGGAGATGTCAGAGCGCCTTGGCCAAAATCCCAAAAACTTGTGAATAAATGTAGCTCTAAAGGACCCAGAGTGTTACCCAGCCCCAAAGCCCTCTTGCTATCACTGGTGCTGAGGCAGGACCGAATGGATACCCTGGGTAAAACCCAAAGTCACCAGGAGCAGGTGCCAATTCCAAGGTCAGGGTTTTCAATACCCTCCTTTTCAAAATAGTCAGTTGCACTCAAATTAATCCTTTCAAGGGTTTTCAAGGACTCCATGAATCACTGACCTGGCTAAAGTAAACAGAGAAATAATTAAGAGCTCTTCTGAAATTAGCACGTTTGCATTTTAAAAGATTCCCTGCCATTTCGATGTGCTTCCATCTCAGAGAAAGTAAATCCTAACTTCAGGCACCGCCATCAGTGCTCCTAAAGACCAGGCATTTATTCCAGATCATTCCATAGCATTCAGGATATTTCTGAAGCATACAGTTACACTGTTTATTATGTGTCTGTCTTGCATTCTTTTATCTGTATTTTACTTATTTTTATATTGTGGCCAAAACCTTACAGCAATCTTTATTACAGTCAGAAATTAAAAGAGAAAAAAAAATCAGAGTTTGTCTGATTTAGGCCATCGAATGTCCATCCTGATATTGAGAGGACAAACCAAGACAGTAAAAGAAGGGAGCTGCTCAGACCCTTGAATTATCTTCTCTTCTAAATAAAAGTTCAAATGAGGGACTCTCTTTACTGAGTCAGCTAAAAGCATTCAAAATTACAAAGAGCCAAAACTCTGTTTTGAAACACTCTTCCTGTTTAGAGTGAATAAATTCCCCAAATGCACAGGAATTCGATTTTAATGAAAGTCTCCCCTATGATGTTATTGCTCAAGAGCACTGCACTTGAAGAGCTTAAGCCTTTCTAGGACTTAGAAATTATGACACAGTAATCAGCCCGATGGGGACCAAGTTCCTGTTCTTAATATATAATTCGCTTGATAGTACGTCTTAGAATCCTTTCTTCGCTCAGTTTCATTTTGCGGACACGAACGGGTTCGTGTCACTGTTTCTCTCTTTTATGCGAGGAGTGTGGTTCCCAGACCTGCTACAGCTTCACCTGGGAGCTTGTTAAAAATGCAAATTCCCCCCAGCCCTAATGAAGACCTACTGAGCCAGAAACCCTAGGGGCAGGCGTTCTTCCGTTTAACAAGGCTTCCAGCTGGTTCCAGTGTGTGCTGCAGAGTGAGCACTACACTCTAGGCCATAGAAACCCCATCATCTGTGTCTCTCAAATGTTCCCTGGGCTTCACCAGGCTGGTAGTCCTAAGGATATGTCAAACACACTGCTCCCCCCCCCCACCTGGTCCTGACCCCACCCCACCCACCCACGTGGCTGAAACTCAGACTTCCTCCTTTCTTTAGATCTCTCTGGAAATCTCAGAAGCGGGTTGTCCCATTGACTGCTCCCAAGTCTCTAGGTGGACGGAGGGTCCACAGTCCTGGGTCACCCTGTACCGACTCTGGCTCCTCAAATGCCAAGCACATTAGCCCTTCACCCATGAGCCCCACCCCTCCCAAACCCCACTCCCCTTGGAATCCCTGCTCTCCTGCTCCCTCCTGCCATGGCAGCCCTGCCCTGCTCCCCACCTCTCAAGGAAGCCTGGCTGCTGTCTTGGGGCTGGAGGAACATCCCTCTCCCACTGAGCCTCTGTCTCTGGTGGGCAAGTCCAGCCAACTTCCTCTGAGGAAAAGCTCTAAGCCTGATCCCAGAAGCCATGAGGGCCAGGCAGGGGGTGGGGGGAGGGGAGTGCAGTTAGGAAGATGTTGATTTATTTATTTTTTAGGCAGGATTTACAAAGGCTGGTGATTCCTAGGAGAGAACCGGAGATCCAAGTTTTCTCCAACAGTCTGAGAAATGAAAGAAACATCCTGTCCTGGAGTTTGACTGTAGAGTCATTATGGTCCATAGAAGGCAGCACTGAAGATGTATGACTGTGTGTGTGTGTGTGTGTGTGTGTGTGTGTGTGTGTGTGTAATGACAGATAAGTTAGAGTGAGTTCTCCATGGTACTGCTGGCAGGCACATAAAATAAACTCAATAAACTAAAATAAGGTAGGCAAAGCACTAAGGACAATCTCATTGCCAGGAGATGGGACAAAGATCCCCTGAAAAACTTCATGAACAGAAACAAAAACCAGGTAAGTGGTGCTAAAAGCAAATGTGCTCCTGCCATGTGGAGTAAGGCTGTCCTGCAGCCTGGAGGATATCTGGAACTTCTCCTGCCCCCACAATACCTGTGCTGACCCCTGATCATAACCCAACCTCCACAATCTCCAATGTCCTCGAGAGGGAAAGAGCATGCCACCAAAAAATGCAACTCTTAAAATTATTCAAGAGCTAGGAGGAGAGGAACAAGAGGAAGCCTCAGGGTTGGGTTTAAAGCAGCCAACAGGGCAGCCCGGGTGGCTCAGCGATTTAGCGCCGCCTTGAGCCCAGGGCCTGATCCTGGAGACCTGGGATCGAGTCCCGCGTCGGGCTCCCCGCATGGAGCCTGCTTCTCCCTCTGCCTGTGTCTCTGCCTCTCTCTCTCTCTCTGGGTGTGTGTCTCTCATGAATAAATAAATAAAATCTTAAAAATAAATAAGTAAAGCAGCCAACAAACGTGAAAAACTAGAGACTTTACATAGAGTGGACGGCTGAGATTTCACTGTCCACATATACAGCAAAGGTTGGCAAACTTTCAGTAAGAAGCCAGGGAGGAAGTATTTCCAGCCTTGGCGCCCATTCAATCGGTCAACTCTGCCATTTTGCTTTTTGGGTTTTTTTGTTTTTTTTTTTTTAAGATTTTATTGATTTATCAATGAGAGACAGACAGAGAGAGAGAGAGAGAGAGAGAGAGAGAGAGAGGCAGAGGGAGAAGCAGGCTCCATGCAGGGAGCCCGAACGCAGGACTCGATCCCAAGACTCCAGGATCACACCCCAGGCCAAAGGCAGGTGCCAAACCACTGAGCCACCCAGGGATCCCCTACTCTGCCATTTTGAAGTGTGAAAGCAGCCACTAGAATAAGGGAATGGGGGTGGCCCTCTTCCAATGAACTTTATTTAGGAAAACAGGTGACAGGACAGATTTAGCCCATCACCTGTGTTTGCCAGCTCCTAACAGGTACGTGTGAGGCATAGGATGGGGCAACAGGAGAAAGTGTATCACCTCCACTCTTTTCAAGAAACAAGATGATGATCAGTAAACTAATGTTCCCTTCCCAGGTACTTTTGTGTCTAGACGGGAACATCCACCTCACACATCAATTTGGCTCTTCCTCACACATCATGTCGTGGGCTATATTCTCCCCCCAAAACCAAGCCCCCATCTCTGTGCCCCTGAGAAAGGGATATTATAAAAATGAATTATCATCCTGCTTCTTAAAAAAAAAAAAAAAAAAAAAAAGCAAGTGGCACCTGGGTGGCTCAGTGGTTGAGCGTCTGAATTCAGCTCAAGTTGGGATCCCAGGGTCCTGGGATCAAGTCCCTCATCAGGATCCCTGCGGGGAGCCTGCTTCTCCCTCTGCCTAGGTCTCTCTGCCTCTCTCTGTGTGTCTCTCATGAATAAATAAAATCTTAAAAAAAAAAAAAGGCAAATGAAATGTACTATCCAGAGCTGGCCAATCCCCTCCCATCTAACATGTGTGTTTATACTTGACACCAGGTCTGGGGATCCCTGGGTGGCGCAGCGGTTTGGTGCCTGCCTTTGGCCCAGGGCGCGATCCTGGAGACCCGGGATCAAATCCCACATCGGGCTCCCGGTGCATGGAGCCTGCTTCTCCCTCTGCCTATGTCTCTGCCTTGTCTGCCTTGTCTCTGCCTCTCTCTCTCTCTCTCTGTATGACTATCATAAATAAATAATTAAAAAAAATTTATACTTGACACCAGGTCTGGACCTCGGTTTTGGGGGAAAGGTGCAGGCAAAGAACATGCAAATAGACAAACCAAGCACTGTCTCCCTCCATAGGGTTTCTGCCTCCAAATGAGATGGCCCTTCAATCTCCAAGTCATAAGCGTGACTCAGCTGGCCCCCCTGCAACACCAGCTGGGGTTACATCACCTGCATCTGGAAATCCACAGAACGACCCTGGTGGATGGGAGCAGTGCTCGGGGAGCACTTTTCCAAGTTCATGGGGACTGCACACATGATACTGGGCAGATGGCAAAGGCCTACAAGAGTTATGATTTGGCTCAGCCCTGCACTTCATCCCCCCATATGGGTCTCTCTGGAGCCAGAGTCCCGGGAGCCCATGGATTTGGCCACTCTGAAAGCACAAGACAGAAAATTCCAGAGCTGCAGAGAAAGACCTCTGAGAAGCCTCAGAAATGGTCAGAATTCATTTTCTTTGTAACATGAGGACACACACTCCAAGAGTCCCAAAGTAAAGGTTCCCTTCCTCCTACGGATTTCCTCAATAGCCAGGGGAGTCATTGAGTACCCATAAGAAAAGCATTAGTCTACGGCATATTGTACACATGTCCTGCTCACATGGTTTCCATCAGACTTAAAAGAGAAACTGTCCTTTTTCTTCTCAAATCTAACAGGGAACAATCCCAAAGGACATGAAAAGCTCCAAGAATGAATCAACCACAGACGGGAAACGGGTCCTCACAGGGCCAGGTTGCGGATGAAGGTGGGGGGAACCGGTTCTTCCCATGTGTCCGGGGTGCAATCAATAAAAGCATCCCAGGTCAGCCGAGGACCCTCTAGCGCCTCCTCCTTGTCCCGCATCCAACCTGATGACTTCCAGAACTAGGAAGTAAAAAAGTCTCTCTGTGTCGGGAAGGGATACCAACCAGAACAATATGAGCCCCTGAAGGACAGGTGTCTGCGCGGTTGGACCTGGACCATAGGAAAGAGAAAATCTCTCTTCTCTTGCCACCAGTGCAGATGGATGGGATCCAGGATCATTTCCTCAGCAGGCAAAAACCCAGGGAAGAGGAACTGAGAAAGGTCATGTCCAAACAAATCTATCAACCAAACTAGGATAGTCCCAGAATGTGCAGGTGGACCCACACCACCCACAAGAGGAGGAGAAAGCAATCACCAGTTGCAAATAGCCAATAACCCCAAGGAGCCTCGCTGCAAACAGCCCCTGAGAAAGCCCTATGTGGTCAGGTGGTCAGGAAGCCACTAGAAAAGGTGTACCCCTGAGAGATGGGGAATGTTCTCTGTGATTCTTCCAAAAATGAGTGTCTCCTTCCACCTGTAAAACTAAAACGAAAGCCACAAAACCACTCAGTATAAAATAAATGGTTGGAGAGGGAATTTCAGAGGGCCTGCTTACCCTCCAGGCTCCAAAGAGAGAGAGAGAATCCTTATAGAATTCTATAGAAGATGCATTTATAAAATGCTTAACACAGGCTGGGAATTTTCAGTAGTGAGGTCATGTTTTTGATAATATTATCTTACTAACAACGCCAAGAATAACATTCATGACTGTCGCTGAAGCCTGCATTCTTCCTTCCAGAGATGAAAACTGAGTTCTAACCAAAGCAAATCCACTGAGTTAGTTAACAAACCACTTTCTAGAAACCATGGCTATCCAAAATACTCTCTTCAAGTCAGTACGTCCACATGGAAACACTTGAAGCACATGCTCCTTCTTTCCCTCCCATTTCTAATCCAGGGATCAGGGAGGCAGGTGATCACTTAGTGAGGCTAGCAGCCAGCGTCTCCAGTGAGACTAAAGTCAACACTCGGCCTTCTCCCGGTTGCTTTTCTCAGATACCCAGATTTTTCTCTCCCCCTCCTCCACATGGTGAGAAGATAGGCTTCTAAGGCCTCTTCTGGCTTTAACTAACTCCACTTCACTGGCTAGAGAAGAGAATTTGGTTGTTTGTTTTTTTAATATTTTATTTATTTATGAGAGAGAGAGAGAGAGAGAGAGATACAGGCAGAGGGAGAAGCAGGTTCCATGCCAGGAGCCTGACGCAGGACTCGATCCCGGGACTCCAGGATCGCGCCCTAGGACAAAGGCAGGCGCTAAACTACTGGGCCACCCAGGGATCCCCCGTTGTTGTTGTTTAAGATTTCTTTTTTCTTTCCTTTCCTTTCCTTCCTTTCCTTCTTTCCTTTTCTTCTTTCTTTCCTTCCTTCCTTCCTTCTTTCTTTATCTCTGCACCCAGTGTGGGGCTTGAACTCACAACCCTGAGATCAAGAGTTGCATGTGCCACTGACTGAGCCAGTCAGGCGCCCCGAGAATTTCAGTCTTTTGAGCTCCTGAGTAGTTTAGAAGAAAACTGGTCTCTCTGGGGCCATGACCCAGAAGAATGCCTTCTTTACATGATCTCTTCCACCCTTCTCTTCCATGACTGTTTCTCGGCCACCACCCAGCTCAGGCTCATCTCTAACCTGGCCGTGGAAACCAGCTCCTAACAAGTTTCCCTGTCACCTTGACCGCCACCAACCAACTAGCCTTCCTGATGCTACCCTAAGGTTTCTCTATTAGATCATGGATCTCATTCTACCAGAGACTGACAGGCTCTCATCAGACCCTCCTGACAGACTTCCCGATGGTGATCCATCTTCTGCTAATAAAATTCAAGCTCCTTGGTACTTCTTTAAAACTCTCTGCAACATGACCCCAACTGCACTTTCCTTTTCCCTCCCACCCAGGCCCTCACAAGCCCTACCCGCCAGCCCCTGAGGACAGCTCCTCTTCTGCTATGGAGCCCCTCCTTTTAACACTCCACCATTTCCCATGTGCTGCTCACCCACCCCTGCTCGCCTTCCCTACCCCCTTGGGGTCCTGCCCCGGCCCAGTTCTTGCTAAAAGTCCACTTAGGCTGCACGATGTGTCTCGAGTGCTGTACACCCTGCAAGGTGATCTTTACTGCCTGGACAAAAGTGAACTCCCTGCTCAGGGCTTTCACCCCACTTTTGCTTATAGTTTGACGCAGATTAAAGGTTTGTGTGATAAAAGTATCCCCAGCAAATTATAAGCTCCTTGAAGACAGGAGTCATCCCCAAGAACTCCAGTACCCAACTCCATTGCTTCACACACAGTAAACAACAAACAGATACACACAAGAATTAGAAATGAAGACATTTGATTAAGACACTGCAAAAGGGGCGCTTGGGTGGCTCAGCTGGTTAAGTGTCTGCCTTCAGCTCAGGTCATGATCCCAGTGTCCTGGGATCAAGCCCCACATCGGGCTCCCTGCTTAGCGGAGTCTGCTTCTCCCTCTCCCTCTGCCTGCAGCTCTACTTGTGCTTGCTCGCTCTCACTCTCTGAAATAAATTAAATAAAAAAAAAATAATTAAATAAAAATAAAACACTGGGAAAGAGTAGAGAGTCCAAGTTGACCCTCCTCTTCACCTTGGAAGCAGATCAGACCCAAACAAAAAGAGCTGCTCGGCGCACAGTAAGGACCTTCATAACTATCAACCTGCCCCTGAAATTCAACAGAGCTGTTCTCTTTCAGTCTGCAACCCAGGCCCCTGAATCAAGGAGTACTAACCTGTTGCTTTGCAAGACCTGATACCTCCCAGAGAGCCAAGATAAACCTGGGGATTCACTTAGCACAAATGCCTCACACCCATTACTAATTAGAGAGTTAAATCCTACCAACCAACTTCACAGCCAGAGGACCTCACGGCTGAAAATGCAGAGATCTGGCGCGACTGCAGCTTGGGGGACTTTTTGAGGGCACCTTGTAGTGGCCTCTAAAGTGAATCAAATTTATATTTAACACAAGCCAAGCAAAGATCCTGGTCTGATGCAGAATCACCCCAAGTCACGGGAATGAAACACCTGGTGGCCACCAAGGATTCTGCGAGAAGAAAGCTCTCGCCATCAAGCAGAGAACAGACGCATACATTCCAGAACACCCACAGGCTGGTTCACACCTATGGTCCCTGCAGATGTGGCCAACACTCAAGGCCACATTCTATCTAAGGAGTCAGGGACAGGGCGTGGGGGGGGGGCACATTCAGGGTGGTTTACAATAGGATGACTGGGCACAGTCTCACTGAAAAAAAGGATAGAGTCCACAGCTGGAGGATCGGAGGGGCACTCCGTGTGGCTCCCTGGAGAAGAGTGCTCCAGGTGAAGGGCAGCCAGGACGAAGGTTCTGGGGCAGGCGTTTAGCCCGTACGTCTGAGCAACAGCAGAGGACAGTAAGTAAGGGGAAGAGGAGTAGAAGGACAGCACCTGTCCACCTGGAGACCACTGTGAGTGCCTTGGTCTTTATGCTGGGTGACTGAGAAGCACAGGAAGGTTGACCTAAAAGGTGTCCTCTGGCTACTGGCTTCAGACAGAAGGGGAGAGGGCAAGACAAAAGCAGAGGGATCGATGGGGTGCCTGGGTGGCTCAGTTGGTTAAGCATCTGCCTTGGGCTCAGGTCGTGATCTCAGGGTCCTGGGGTCAAGCCCCACGTCGGGCTCCTCGTTTAGTGGGGAGTCTGCTTCTCCCTCTGCCCCACCCCCTGCTTGTGCTCTCCTCTCTCTCTCTCTCTCTCTCAATTAATTACTTAATTTAAAAAAGCAAAGGGACCAATGCAGAGGTCAGCACGGTAGTCCAGGGGAGAAGGCTCTGGAGCTTCCAAACACACACAGAACAGTGGCCACCCTGAGTTAGGTCTATGCATCAGCTCCCAAACTGGACATCAGGACGCCCCGGGGTGTCCACCCCGCCCACCCGAGCAGCTCTAGACAGAAGCAAGGCAGCAGGGCCCAGCGAGGGAGAGCACAGGACTCCCGATGTAAAGGGAGCCCCTGCAGCTCTCAGGACAGCGGCCCAGAAGCTATGACCAGAGAGCTGAGCAGCAAGCTTAGCCCAGCTTTAAACAAGTCACAGAGGTCACCCCAGATGAAAAGGAAACTGAGAAACAAACCTCTCCCGGGAGCCCTGCTGGAAATAGGGAGGACAACACACCTCCAGAGAAGAAAGGCGGCCTGTGCACCCCAGCGGCTCAGGCCTCTGCCCCAGACTCGATCTCAGAGACGGCCTTCCAGAGCTGGCTGGTAGCGAGGCCTCACGGAGCTGCCCTTTCTCTAACTGCATCCAATGGGAAGAAAGGAAAGTGAAGGTTCCACACTCAGGTGGCTTTGAAGCCCAGCTCTGGCCCAGGCCCCCAGCTGCCCACGGAATAGTCTATCCTGGTAAACGCGGGCTGACGGTTCGAGAGAACCACTCTCTGCACCCCTCTTTTCCCAGACAGGGCCAGGCACGACCCTGCTGACCAGGGCCCCACTGCATCCTGGGCAGGAGCTTCCACTTTGCAGCCAGCTCGGCCCCACCACGCACGAGGCCCTGGGCACCTAACAGATTGCCTCTAGCCACCTCCTCCCTCTGCACAGTGGGAATTAAACTAGACCATGCAACAAAACACCCGGTCCACGGATGCCTCTCAACCGTGGGGAGTCTTTCTTGGGGTTGTTACTGTTAATTTGTTTAACCTGTGAATGCATGCGATTTTTTTCTTTTTAAAGCAAAGTAGGTGTCACCTGGGTGGCAGCGGTTGACTGTCTACCTTTGGCTCAGGTTGTGATCCCAGGGTCCTGGGATCAAGTCCTGAGGCGGGCTCCCCACAGGGAGCCTGCTTCCCCCTCTGCCTATGTCTCTGCCTCTCTTTGTTTTTTGTTTTTTGTTTTTGTTTTTGTTTTTTCCAGAAACTTGTCATTTTTATTTGGGTAACAAAGGGTCTCCAAATTACATTGAAAAATAAGTCCTAATTATTATCACTCCGATAAAAAAAATGTAGCACTTTTTCACAAATGATACATGTAAAAGAGAAGAAAATACACATGATTTTATAATATCTTAAACTATTTTATTCCCTACCAGAGACATTTTGTCTTTCGTTTTCTTTCAGTTTTCTACAATTTCCAAGTTGCACCTGTATTTAATACTGCTTTAATCTGCTAAAAACATTAACTGATTGTTTTCCTAAATCTAAGGATTATATAGTTTTAGTATAAATATATATCACATATTTTCTTAAAATTTTGACACAACCAAATAAGCATGTCTTGCTTTAAGTCCATGCTCCTTCCACTGTTTATAAAATCTGATTTAATCATCAAAAATTCTTGGTTGTCATTCTTCAGTTACAACAGTCTTCCTTCTGAACTGCCACTCGCTTCTTTTTACATAATAACAAGCAATAAAAAAACCAAAGACATTATCTTAATCTTAGTTCTTCCTTTTGACACTATAAAATAATATGATTTTTTTTAATAAAACAAATACATCCAAAACTCAATACATTCAAATGAGCTATGTCTCCTTTACGGTGGTCACTGTGGAAGGCCACAGTTCATTATCCTAACTATGCTACCAACTCTCATGAATAACTAAGTAAAATCTTTAAATCTACAGGATAAAGCTTCCAAGCTTTGCTGTAAGATGCTTCACAAACTGGCAACAACCGACCCTTCCAGCCTGCTGTGGCTGTTCTCCACGCTGTGGCCACCAGAGGCTCCCTGTCTATCCCCATGAACACACCAAGTGTCTTCCCACTTCTGCTTAAGACCTCTTGAGACCTTAGAAATTGCTTTCCTCCCATGCATACACTGGCTTCCTAAAGAAATCTCACTCATTCTCCAAAACTTGAATCAACCACCATCATTGCCACAATCAAACACACATCAAGGCCTCACAGGGAGACCAGCCCTGGCCCAGCATCATGCCAACCAGTACTGCCCTGTGACGGGGTGAGCTCCTCAAGGACACAGACAGGGTCTGACTCTCTACCTGCCACCGCTGCCTAACAGTCATTTCGTAAACACTGATTGCTGTGCGGACAGTGCTGTTTTAAAGATGCAAACAGTAATTCAGGGCAGCCTCCTTCACCTTCCCTGTTACATATTTTCAGAGTATCCAAGTCTTCTCCATTACAGAAATCAGCCCTGGGTGATTAGTATCTATGTAATCATTTAATTAATGTCTATCTTCCCCATGAGACTGAGAGGCCTCTGCAGCCAGGGGACATGCCGGGTGTTCACTGCTGGGGCCTAGAGACCCAGCCCTGCATCTGGCTCAAGGCATTAGGAACACCCAGATGGTGACAAATCAATCTTTTACGTGTGAGAGAGATCCGCTGACATCCTAGAAAGTTACCCAGGGACCTTGCAGACATTATACTGAGTGAGAGAAGCCAGTTGCAAAAGATCACATGCTGCATAATCATATTAGTATGACATGTCCAGAACGAGAAAAATCCAGAGACAGAAAGTAGATCAGTGGCGTGGGGGGAGAAAGAGGAGGGAAGTGGGTGGGGGGGTGAATGCTGATGGCACAGGTTTTGGGGGGTGATAGAAATGTTTTGAAACTGCGGTAATAACTGTGCAGTCCTCCAAATATGCTAAAAATCCTTAGATCGTACACTTTAAGCGGTAAATGGCACAATAAGTGAGTTATATCTCCATAAAGCTGTCCAGAACAGTTTTAGAAGTTCTGCTGTTACAGATATCCAAAAACAAAGTCTGGTTGGGGTGTGCAGCCGGCTCAGTCAGTGGAACATGTAACTCTTGATCTTGGGGTCCTGAGTCCAAGCCCACACTAGGTGAAGAGATTACTAAAAGATAATAAAAATTAAAAATTAGAAAAAAATGAAGTCTGCTCAAAGGACAGCGAATGATATTAGGAGAAACCATGAAAATCTTCAGAAGACATATAATGTTCTTTTTTTTTTGTGAACAGAGGCAGATTTTATTTTATTTAGTATTCAATAACTAGAGTCTAAAAGAATGCTTGAGGGGCACGTGGATGACTCAGTTGGTTAAACATCCAACTCTTGATTTTGGCTCAGGTCATGATCTGAGGGTCGTGAGATCAAGCCCCTCTTTGGGCTCGGCGCTCAGCACAGAGTCTGCTTGAGCTTCTCTCTCTCCCTCACCTTTTGCCCCTCCCCCCACCGATATAAATAAATAAATCTTTTTTAAAAAATGCCTGAAAGCATCAAGTCTGTACTTCTCACTTTTCAAGTACTGGAGTTGCCTGGGTTTGGGGATTTGTCAGAGATCTCACAGCTTGGCAGCTTAACATCCAAACTCAGTCCCGGCCGCATGATTCACAGCAGCCAAAAGGCGGAGGCAACCCAGGTGTCCACGGATGGATGAACAGATAAACAAAACGGGGTTCACACAGACAATGGACTATTACTCAGCCTTAAAAAGGAAGATGATTCTGACACCTGTTACAACATGGATGAACCTTGAGGACATTATGCTCAGTGAAGTAAGCCAGACACAAAAGGACAAATACTATGTGATTCCAATTATGTGAGGGATGCAGAGTCGTCCAAGGCCACAGACACAGAAAGTAGAAGGTGGTGGCCAGGTGTGGGGGAAGGAGAGAAAGAGGATTGCTGCTTTAGGTGTTTGTTGTTTCTGCTTTGCAAGATGAAGCTCTGCAGACTGGTTGCACAAGGTAAACTGTTTCTCTTGAACTGTACCCTTAGAAAGGGTTGCGGTGATGACAAATTTTATGTTTTGTGTATTTTGCAATTTAAAAACAGGAGATTCGACCTCAAGCCCCCTATAATTCCTGCCCTGGCCACACCCTCCAGCATGACTCCCCAGACCCCCCAGACACCCAGGTGAGGAGCACCGGCTCTGCTCAGTCAGACTTCACTAATGGAGAAATCAGAGGGACTTAGGCCACTGCTTCCAAGGCATTTCAAGAATTTTAACAAATCTCAGTATGCAGATCAATAAAATAGAGGCCACTTCAGAAGTCTGGGTCTCCCCAGAGCAAAGCCCTGCCCGGAGGTAACTGGATGGCTGCAAAAGATAGCTGGCGATGGGTGCTAAGCAGGGCAGATAGCCTTCTCCAGGACAGAGCTCCCCACACCGAACCGAGCATAGGAATCAATCTTGGGGTCCATTTCTTGGGAAAAAATGGGGATTCTGGTTCACCTGCATGAGGCCTAGGATTTTGCCTTTCTAACAAGTGCTCAGATGATACAGGTGTTATGCTGGTCCCAGGAACCCCTTTTGGACACATCAGATAGCCAGAGATGAAAGGCCATCCTACCCTCCTATCCCCACATGAGAAGCTACCCTCAGCAGCTTGGGGCTCCACAGACTCATTCTATTTTCAGGACCCTAAGCACATGACCATAAGCCAATAAAGCTCAGCTTATTTTGGCCTGAGTTGGAAAAGAAACACATTCTAAATTTTCTGATTTATGAAAATGTTAAGTTTGATTTATGTTAAAACTGGGTCAGTAGGTTGCCTGCCTGATTGTGGGCAGGTGGGGAAAAAACCAACTGTGGTTCATTCTTTAAAGGGAATATTAAATCAGACTTAAAATGCAGAAGTTGGTGGAATTTGGCTAACATCTGCTTTACAAATTCAACTCTCAGTAAAGCCATAGTGGCAAGAGCCACAACGTGGAGAGAGCCCAAACATTCTGCTTGACATGGATGGAATCATAGACAACACTGGTTTCCATGAAGGTTTGGTTTCATGCCAGTTCCTAGTGAAAATTAACAAGTTTAAAAAAAAAAAATCACCCCAACAGTAATGATAAGAGGTTTGTGAGGGGCTAGAGTCCACAATCAATAGGACAGATGATAAAGAGGGAAAGACAAACAACCAGAAATGAAAATGACAGATTATGTTTTTAGGGTTAGAGGTCACCAACGAAAATTAAAACTATTCTTGTAGGGAAAAAACAAAACTTTTTAAAAAGAGAAAGAATCGGCTCCTTGCCATCAACAACGATCCCAAAATACTCTATAGAAACTAAGCGTGGCTGCTTTGCAACTTTGCACCAAATGAGCTTCTAACGTTCACTGCAGCTGCTAATCCCCATTCCTCTGTGTCAACTAATTAGTCCTTTCATTTTATTGCCATGATGATTAGCAAGTCCCCAAAATAGGAGAGGGTGGTTTACCTATTACTCACAATATCTATCCTGTGATTCTCTCAGGGTTCAAAGCACTCACCTTCCATGAGTCTCTGCTTGTCGCAATGTCAATTTAATTTTTTTAAAAAAAAATGCCTTTATGTTAATAGACGAGAATAAACAATTCAAATGGAAAGCTCAAGGTGTTAAAGGAGAGATCATGGTGCTCGAAACCAGCGTTTATGCAGGAAGATGAGAATTTTTCTACTCTGCCTAGTGAGACATGACGATCCAACCTTTTTTGTGTAAATTGGTAACATATAAAGACTCTTAAAAATATTTAGACTCTTTGATCTGGTAATTCCTCTTCTGCAGATCTATCCTAAGGAAATGATCTAAAATTTAGAAAAGGTGCCATATGGAATAAAAACAACCACAGAGGTATTTTGTAAAAATACAGTCAGAATTACAGATAAGCTCTGAGGATTTTGTTCTGTGTTGCTATAGCTAAATGGGAGCTACATTTCCCAGAATCTTCTCTCTCAGAGGGTCCTGGGTTAGGGCCAGCCATGAGGGGAGTGTGCCCAGGATCTGAAACCACAAGTGGAGAAGCAAATAGGGTCAGGGTCGTGAGCTCCATATGGGGCTACAGGATGGCCACGGCCCTTCCAGCTCCTGAGGTCAGTGTGCACTGAGCTCCAAGGGCAAGGCCATGGGGTCTTCTGCAAGTCACCCCAAGTCACTGAGGTGGAGGCTGGGAAGAGGCAGACTGAGCTTCAGCACGCCATGGCTCTTCTGGCTCCAACTTCATCTCTTCTTCCTGACTACATGACCAGCCAGAGGCAGAGACAACAGCCTTCCACAGACTTCCAGCCCTAACAAGTGCACAGGGGTCAAATTTTCTTGGTAAATCCGTCTTCCACATCCCTCACTGTGACCGTAAATCTTACACATCAACATGACCAGCCCAGAGGATGCCTAGAGAGTTGGTAAAACATTATTTCTGGGTGTGTCTGCGGGTGCTCCTGGAAAAGATTAGCATTTGAATCAGTAGACTTGAGTTAAGGAGATTGCCCTCACTAAAATACAGGGGCATCATCTACTCTACTGACTCCTTGAATAGAACAAAGGTGGAGGAAGGGCAAAGTCCCTCTCTTTGAGCTGGAACATCCATCTCCTCCTGCCCTCAGACACAGGCGCTCCTGGTTCTCAGCCTTCAGACTCAGACTAAATTATCTTGATATCTTGGCTATCTTGATTCTTCAGCTTGCAGATAGCAGCCAGATAATGGGACTTCTTGGCTTCCATAATTGCATGATTATGGATATATATGGATATATATATCCTACTGACTCTGTGTCTCTGGAGAACCCTGACTAATACACTCAATCAAACTCTATGTGTGATACAAAATGCATGCAAATGAAAGCTAAGTAAACCCCAGTACAGTCCTCCATGGAATGTTAAACGCTTGTTAAAACAAACATTTACAAAGTATTTAAGGACCACTTTTGCCATTAGATGGGAGGAAATATCAAGCTAAAATTTAAATTTATTATTCCTACTCTACAGAATAAACAAAAACCAAAGAGAAAAAAAGACTACATTAAAGTACACCCAAAAGGTAAACAGTAGTTCCATCTAGGCTGAACTAGGAAATAGCTTTTGTTTCTTTCTTCTAGTATTTTCTAATTTGAATTTTTTTCTCTTTTTTTAAAGATTTTATTTATTTATCTAAGGGAGCAAGAGAGCACAAGTGGAGGGGAGGGACAGAAGGAGAGGGAAACAGCTAGACATCCACATGTAACAAGAAGAGTCTAGACATAGATCTTGCCCAAAAATTAACCAAAAACGGATCACAGAGCTAAATGTACAAGGCAAAACTATATGAAAACTTAAAAAAAAAAAAAAAACCTATAAAAGATCACATAGAAGAAAATCTCAAGGAGCCTGGGTTCGGCAATGACTTTTTAGATACACCAGAAGCACGATCCACGAAGGAAGTAACTGATAAGCCGGACTTCCTTAAAATTAAAATTTTCTGTTCTGTGAAAATCTCAAGAGAAGGAGAAGACCAGTCACAAACTGGGAGAAAATATTTGGAAAAGACACATCTGGGAAAGGACTCTCCTCCAAAATATGCATAGAACTAACTCAACAATAAGAAAATAACCCAATTTTTAAAAAGGGGCCAAAGACCTTACTAACTAGATACCTCACCAGATGGGAAATAAACAAATGAAGAGATGTTGCACATCATATGTCAACAGAGAAATGCAAGTTAAAATAACAATGAGATAGCACTTCTATTTGAAAGGCCAAAATCCAGAACACTGACAATACCAAATGCTGACAAGGATGTAGAGCAACAGGAACTCTCCTTCCCTGGTAGAAGGAATGCAAAATGGAAGAGCCACTTTGGAAAACAGTTTGTCAGTTTCTTATTAAACCAAACACATTCTTGGAGCACCTGGATGGTTCAGTGGTTAAGCATCTGCCTTTGGCTCAGGTCATGATCCCAGGGTCCTGGGATCAAGTCTCACATCGGGCTCCCTATGGGGAGTTGGCTTCTCTCTCTGCCTATGTCTCTGTCTCTGTCTCTCTATCTCATGAATAAATAAATAAAATCTTAAAAAAAAAAAAGGAACCTTTTCCTAATTTCAAGAAGGCCCTGTTTTTGTGTATATCCAACAGAACTGCAAATCTGATATTATTCCATTTCATTGCTAAAAAACTACCCAGCTTTTTTCGGGGAGAAAAGTCAAACTTCTTGGCATGATATGGCCACTGTTCCTGCCAACTTACCTCATCTTATATGACCCTGACGTAAGAATGACTTGTAATAATGACATAATGACAAGAATAATAATTGTGATCCCTCTGATTGCTCTACACTTTTGCATGTGGCTCTCTTGGCCTAAAAACGTTCTTCTTCTCGCCATTGTTGATCTGCAAAAGCACTCACCAATTAAGGCTTAATTTGAACCTCCTTCATCTGAAGACCCACCTGACTCTCCAGTGGCATCAACTTCCTCTGCCCAGCTACTCGTCAGTATACGCGACCTGCATTCAGCCTCTCTGGCCAGACTGGTTTTGAATGAGTCCATCTCTCCAGCTGGAGGGCTTGTTAAAATTCACATTACTAGGCGCCACCCCCAGAGTGCCTGATTCAGCAGGTCTGGGGTGGGCCCTAGAACATACATCTCTAACAAGTTCCCAGATGATGCTAATGCTGCTTGTCTAGGGACCACACTGTGAAAACAGTTGAGACCCTTGAACTGGGGGGGACTATGCTTTATTCATGGGAGCATCCCAAAGGCCTGAGAAAAGTGCTTAGCAGGTTCTCAGAATCGGTTAAAGATATTTTCTATTTATTTTACCCTTGAAAATACTATGGCTACCGTCACTAGAATGCACTATAACATGATGTGCAGAGTTAGACAAAATCTTATGGCTATTTTCTCGTTTATACCTTTGTGAAATCTGGAAACCGTGCTAAATCAGGGTGAAAATGTCAAAAATCCAAGATTCCTTTTATTCGTACACACTCTTTATGAAAAGCTCTCCACATTTTACATAACTGTTGTGCTTTTCTCCGTTGCTCCAGGCAACAGGAAATGAAACCAGAAATAGGAGATGGACAGAGAACACTTGGCTGTTCTTTTGCTCCCAACTTCTCAATGGTAAAAGGCTAGATATACCATTTTCCAAATCCCCTGCTATATATTCTCTTCTGTCCCTCCTCTTCTACCTTTACAATTATATGGTTGACTGGCGGTGCTAAATCTAGGAGCAGCGCTCAGATAACCTGACCTACAGGCTTATAAATTACCTTCCTAATAGCAGTGACCATCAGCTGTGCAGACATACCCTAAAGCCAGTTTGGGAGAAAGTTACAGGAATCTAGACAAGAGAGGAAGCCGATTCCTTCTGTGAAGACTGGGGAGATGTCCCAGCATGCATGATTTGAGACAAGGGGGCACAGGGAGAAAGATTTGCCAGGGGAACAATGGAATCAAACACACAGAGGCGTTGAAACATATGGCATGTCCCAGCAACACCAAGACGTTTGCCCTATAGCTGAAATGTACCACATGATGGAGCCAGGACTGGAAAACAATCTGGGGTCAGACAGTGGTGGGTCTAAAATACTAGGTCACAAACAGACTCTAGTCTGGATGCAGTAACTCCCCTCAGAGGGGAGTGACAATGATCAGACCCATATGTTGGAGAAACAACTCTGAGGGCCGAATGAATGAGCAAAAAAGGCCTCGGGGAAGGTGTGTTCTGTTTTACTGATAATCAAAAAAAGGTTAAGCGAAATTAAAAAGGAAACATGAAACAAACCAAAATTAGTAGAGGTGTGTCTTTATCAACCATTGAAGTAATAAAGGTCTTTTATTTTCTCTTTTCCTTCCATCTCCACTCATGTCAAAAACTAAAGCTAAGTAAATAATTGAAAAACCAGACCTCTTCAGAGCAAGGGAGACGGGTAAGTGTTTCAAGATACGAACCTGGCCTTAAATAGTTAAGAAAGACTTTGCTAGGGCAGCCCGGGTGGCTCAGCGGTTTAGCGCCGCCTTCAGCCCAGGGCATGATCCTGGAGACCCGGGATCGAGTCCCATGTCGGCTCCCTGCATGGAGCCTGCTTCTCCCTCTGCCTGTGTTTCTGCCTCTCTCTGTGTCTCTCATGAATAAATAAAAATAATCTTAAAAAAAAAAAAGAAAGAAAGACTTTGCTAGAAGGAACAATGCCATATATTTGTTGATACCATCAGAGACTTTGCAGAAGAGCTCAATCTCCCTTGCTCTTTACTTAAAAGCCAGAGTCTTCGGAAATGCACCTTACCCCCAGATTAACAACATCCAAGTAATTAAATGAGCACATTGGGTGTAAAGAGGATGAAAACACACCCATCAGTTATGCCATTTGTGAGTACAGTTTCTGAAAACAGATCAAGTAATTTCACTTATACTTCAGCTGCAGTTATGTTTGATAGTCCACACTTCTGGTCCAAAGATAGGCCAAGGCCTACCGAACTCTGGAAACGCAAGCTTTTCTTTCAGAACAAATTTCTCAAAACATACAAAGAAGAGGCAGCAGATTTTAAAAAAAGAACTGATCCCCTATGGCTAGGAAAAGAGGTTTTAATTATGCTTTAAGGTAAAGGTGATAATTGACTTATTATACTCTGACACATCTTAATATCAAGCTAATATGCAAAAAACAAGTTAATTATCAAAGACTGTCGGGGTATGCGCTATTCCGCATATGTGAATTTATCTTGCAACTAAAGCTTAGTATTTCCCATTGTCCAGACGTTTTTTTCCTAATTTCTTAAAATCTAACTTGAATAGAAATAAAACATTGTCAAATATATTACAGAACTTCCACATCCAGCCAAGACAAAGTAACAGGGGCCAGGTGTATACACTCTCCAGAAATAATTGTTAAAAACGGTCAAAATATATGAAACAATGGTTCTCAGACACTGGAGAACAGGGGTGCGGGACAGTAATCCTTAACAGACTGGACACAGAGGAGAGGAGCCCTACCACTGTCCAGGAGAGGGAACCCGGGTGGGGCCACCCAGCGTGGAGGAGACAAAGCTCGGATGGATCACATGCCACCTTGACATTTGAAATGAGCAAGCCAAAGAGCTTACTGAACGCCAAACCATGTGTTTCTTGATGCCAAATGGTCACCTGGTATTCCATCACACTCTAGCACTGTCAAGACCATGGTCAATAGCTGGAAAGTCTTCTTCCCGGGGCTGGTAAACTCTAACTCCAGGTGTGCTCTCATAATGGCTTCCCATTTCCTCTCTTTCTAACAGGTTGTTGCCCGCCGCCCCCGCCCCCCAACATCAGTCACCAGATGATGTGTTTCCATCACAGTTCATTATGATTCCCATTTTTTCTAATTCCCAAATGCCACAGCATGAGGGAAAGGGAGTGGACTCCGTGCAAGACCTGCAGGCCTCAGAAGGAAGCCAAGAGCATCAATGGGTCATCTGTGTTAACAGCCTGACCTTTCCCACTCTCTGCGTTGTTCTGGGGAGTCAAGTTTGCCAGGCAGGTGACCCCTGGCCCAGCATACAGTAGGCACACAATGAATAATTCCTGGATTCATTCATTCATTCGTGAATGAATAAAATATTATGACTAAGAGTCTCAGGCAACATGTATCTTGTTTTCTAAATTCATAACTGATTCACGTTCAGGTCAACCTAAACAGATCGGTCAGACACCCTTCAGTTCCTAGCTGGTTAATTCTGCACTTCCTCACTAACAGGGACAGCCAGGACTCCATCAGGAACTTCGGGGCTGCTGGCTTGCACTGAACCTGTTTGTAGAGGAACAATGGAACCCACATTCCACAATGGGCAGCTTCAGACTTCAAAGAATCTTCATGTCTTTAAAACCAACATCCAACTTCATTCAAGGTAGCCTTTAAAAGGCTCTTAGTCATGGATTTTAAAGCCACATGGCAATACAACAGGTAAAAAAGGGGTTTCTTCTAGGGCCCCAGAAATGTAAAAACTCTACAGAGACGTGCCCCTAAGGCCACTAACTGCCGTGTCAATTAATGCAAACAAAACTGTAATTAATGCAGGAGAAATGATCGATTCAGTTGTCACAAAGAAAGGACCAGAGGGAAGTCAGTCCCAAATCACTTGCACATTTCTGCTATAGACAGTACTAAATAATAAAGTAACTTCCACTCACGGAGCAGCTCACAGATCAGTGACATAGATGACCAGGCAACTCCCATCCACAGTCCAGGAAGCGATGAGAAAAGTGGCCTGGGGTTTCTCAGCCCTTCTTTGCCTTGTAAACTCCTCGTCTGCTATCAAGACCCTTCTCATGCCACCTCCTCCATGAAGCCTTCCTTCCTATCTGTAAGGAAGCTTGGCTATACCACCCTCTGTTATTCCCCAGAACTTTATTCCCATCCCTACATCAGCATTTGGTCCACTATGGGGAAATGTTTCCATCCACATATCCACATCTGGTGTGCCTAGCTCCATAGCTCACACAGCAGCTACTTGATAAACAAATAACCCTTGTCCAAATTATCCTTGTCCCCAGTGATAAATTCATTTAAACACATAAACTTCAGGGGCGCTGGGGGGTTCAGTCAGTAAATAATCTGACTCTTGATTTCAGTTCAGGTCATGATCTTAGGGTCATGGGGTGGAGCCTCGTGTCAGGCTCTGCGCTCAGCAGGGAGTCTGCTTGAGACTCTCTCCCTCTCCCTCTGCCCCTGCCCCTGCTGGCTCTCTCTCTCTCTCTCTCTCTCTCTCTCCCTCAAATTAAAAAATAAATCTTTAAAAAATAAAATAAACATAGAAACTTCATCACTGCAGCTAACATTAAAATATTTACATTTTTCCCATCTCAGAAGTAAACTGTCCTCATTAAAATCTGGAAAATACATCAAACTATAGAGAAAACAGTACTCTACTATTGAAACTGGAACTTCCAAGTCTATTTTTGGTATAAATAGAAACCAATTTAAAAATCATATTATATACATTATTAACACACCCTAAAAATGCTTCCATTAAAAATTATTTAAATTATGTTATACAGATATTATATCATTTACCTAACTATTGTGAGATTGAGAAACTGAAGGGAAGGGATCCCATTCTGTTTTACTTTAATTTTTTTTAAAGATTTTATTTATTCATTTGAGAGAGAGAGAGAGAGAGAGTGAGTAAGAGAGAGAGCACACGAGCAGGGGCAAAGGGAGAAGGAGAAGCAGGCTCCCCACTGAGCAGGAGCCCAATGCAGGGTTCCATCCTAGGACCCCAGGATCATGACCTGAGCCGAAGGCAGACACTTAACTGACTGAGCCACCCAGGCGCCCCTATTTTATTTTTTATGTATTTTCTTTTTTTGAAAGGACTATTTTAGAAAGACTCCACCCTATTTCTTTGCTAGGCCTCATCTACTCCAGTTCTATATTTCACATTGCATCTGAGTAAACTAAAGAAGCTATCTTCCCACTGCAAGGAGGAGGCAACAAAGTTAATCATTCTTTGAGCTTCATGGTAGGCCCCCATACACCTGATAACATCCAAGAAGAACCAGGTCCCGAACATGTTTGTACATTAGCTTCAAACAAACCTTGGTCAACACTGATGTCAGTATCCGTTACCTTTGGTAATTCATAGAATAAGGAATAAGACCTGACACTCACCCATGATCAGACCCTACCGTGGATACCTGAAGGAACGCATGCTCCAGACCCCTTTCCAAACAAACTCTTTACCCCAAGCAATGGGGACTCTCTCTCCTTTTTCTCGAGTCTCCCAGACACTCTATCTGCCATATTCTATCACTTACACTCCTCAATAAACTCTACCCTCTCTTCCTCCTGGCTTGTATTTGATTTCTATCCTGTGTGAAGCCAAGGATCCTCTTGACCGGTCCTGTGGGATCCCCTCTGGGTCCTCAGACCTGGCCTGCCTACCTCGTTTTCTACATGTTTGGACAATTAGATTACTTCTAATAGCTTAGACTAGGCATTATATGGATAGACCCTTATCCAAATCTCAGATTGCTTTATTAATGAAAGGTCCACCATTTGGAAGTGAAGACACAGCTACCTTCTTCATCTAGTCCTTACAAAACCCCCAAGCACCAGACAACAAGAAGTCCCAAGAGGTGACCATGTTACTCAGCCATATACATGCACTTGTGATCTTGTCCTTGACTTGGCACTCTATGCTGTCTCTCAAACTGGAGACAGTTAACAGGTCTGTGCACAGACCCACCTTAAGCTAGCATGGTCAGGCGTAAACTCTTTTTCTCCTCCTCTTCCAGATATCTTGCTTCCTATCCTCCTCCTTATCCCCTACTAATTGTTCAGAAGCCCTCCCAAGGTCAAATCCGAGTTTCAAAACCTTGGCACTGTTGGTATTTTAAGTTGGATAATTCCTTATCATGAGATGTGTAGATGGGCTTCAGCCTATGGTAGGATGTTTAGCAGCATCACTGGGCCCCCAACCAGTAGGCATCAGTAACAAAGTCCCCCAAGTTGTGACAGCCAAACTAATTCCAGACATTGCCAATATCTCCAAGAGGGCAATTTCATCTCCAGTTGAGAACCTCTGATTGCATTAACCATTTAGGTATTTGATAATAAAGGCAGGGATATGGCCAACCAAGACTGAGAATTTGGTCTCAACTACTTTGCTAACTCTGATCAATTGATAGTGTTCACCTGATGTCATGTCCAGGAAAAAGTGCTACAGTTGATTGATGATGTCTGCCATGGGTTGGGAATGGGTATTTGCCACTTCCATTAATTCACCAAAAATAGCTGGACAGGAGGTGGGGATGGGTACAATGTTTGAAACTTGCCTGCAAAGAGACCCAGAGCCATCTTCCCTTGACTATAAGAAAAATAACAAGAACCCAAACGTATTCTATTCTTTAAAATGCATTTGACTGCTAACATTCTATGAAATGATCCCTAAAAAGAAACATAATTGACTAGTCATTAATTATAAACTTCCTATACTATTGCAGCAAGCTGTATGTACATTATCAAAGGCTGGTAAGAAACAGAGCTGACACTACCCACACAGCCTCAAAAAACTGGCAGTGCTGAATGCTAACCCCCAAACCATAATTTTCATGAAAGGAAGTGGAACCACTTTCTTCTGCACCATGTAATCTCTGTGCAAAGAACGAGAAAGAGAGAAGGCTCTCTCCAAAAGCCACTGGTTGTATAAGAATATAAGGGCTAATGCAGAACAAATCCAACTGAGAAAAAAGAAAAGCATGGGTTACTTCTACTTCTGATTGTGAGCAGGGTCTTGATTCTCCACAATGGAGACTTGCACAGTTACTCAGCACCCTGGGCCTCAGCCTCAGCTTCCCTCAGCTGGTAGAACAGGGATAAAATCGCACTAATACCTTCGAGTGTTGTTAGGATGAGCAAATAATAACCAAGACTATAGGCAGAAAGTAGTCTATTAATGCTAGCTACTCCTGTTTGATGCCAGTGCTATATTCGATCTAGACAGCATCCACTAGCCTGTGTTATATGTGCCAGTAGCTTAGCAACGGATGGTATTGAGAAATTAGAAACCCAAAAGAGTCTCATTCAGAGCCTCCATATTCACGATGTAATTTCCCCATAGGACTGCAATTTGCCCAAACCATAGCTCATACAGATCCAAACTGTTTCTTCTCACTCACCAGCTTTCCTTGCTCGAGTTAAGGAAAAATTCATCACTATACACTGTCCCTCCCCAGCCCCATGATTGTCCCTACCCGATCCCTGACACAAAAATAAAATAAACTTGGCCCATTTAAAAATTACAACACATGGGGGTACCTGGGTGGCTCAGTCGGTTAAGCATCTGCCTTCAGCTCAGGTCATGATGCTGTGGTCCTGGGATCAAGCCCCACATCGGGCTCCCTGCTCACTGGGGAGCCTGCTTCTCCCCCTTCCTCTGCCTGCTGCTCCCCCTGCTTGTGCTCTCTCTGTCAAATATACAAAATCTTTTTAAAAAATAAGTAAATAAAAATAAAAATCACAACGTAAATGATCAAATCAATAACAAACCCTATGAGAGTTTTCACGGTCCCAGATCAGTGATTCCAAGCAGAAGAGGTTAATAAAATCCTTATGTCTTCAATGGATTTAAAGAGACAAATAAAAGACAGAAACCATTCACTGTAGTTCGTTGCTAAGGGAAACAAGCACACTTCCTGTGCTCCCCATTCTGGCCCCCAGCACTCCATTATGTAATGAGGCATCAGAAGGTAACATCCTAGTTTGTTCTGGAAGCAGAGGAATGTCAACAAGACAATTATGGACCATGGGGAAGAAGAGCTGATAACCTTGACCATTTAATCAGCTGGTCAGAACAAGTCAACACATTCTTCCAAACCCAGAATATGTGCAGAAAAACCAACTGGGATTTTGCTTGCTCAACTTCTCTCTTCACTTTGGAAGGATTCACTTTTTTCTGTGTGAATAATCCCAGCGTGACAGGATCATAGAACCTTGGGTCTAGATGGCAATCATTTCGTACATGGTGGTATGACCCAAGCAACCCTTCCATCAGAATTACGTGGACACTTATTTAAAATGAAGACAGGCGGGCTGGTGCTCAACAAGCTTATTCCTTCTTCCTCTGGCCTACATTTCTCAGCATCCTTTAAAGAGAAATGTGTCCATGTGACTTGATTCTATCCGATAAAATGTGTAGCCTTTGTGCTCCTTCCCTTCCCATGATTTGACTCACAGGAATATGGTGACCAAGGAGGGCACGTGTTGGAGGTGACAAAGCCATAGTACAAAAGACACCAGGTCCTGGAATCACATTTGGGAGAGAACTTTGTGTGGCTAAGAAATAAACTTTTCTTGACCACTATGATTTTGGATTTTCTTTCAGAAGTCAGCCTTCCCTGGCCAATAATGCATAGATATCTGAACATATCAAGAAGACTCTAGAGGCTGTTAAAGAAAAAATTATTCTGACAGCTGCTAAAATGGTAAGGAAGACCTTATTTAAGATTATCGATAAGGGGATCCCTGGGTGGCACAGCGGTTTGGTGCCTGCCTTTGGCCCAGGGCGCAATCCTGGAGACCCGGGATCGAATCCCACATCGGGCTCCCGGTACATGGAGCCTGCTTCTCCCTCTGCCTGTGTCTCTGCCTCTCTCTCTCTCTCCCTATGTGACTATCATAAATAAATTTTAAAAAAAAATTAAAAAAAAAGAGTATCGATAGGAGGAGATCTTAACTCTGGGAACAAACTGAGGATCGCTGAAGGGGAGGTGGGGGGGGATGGGGTAACTAGGTGATAGGCTTTAAGAAGGGCACGTGATGGAATGAACACTGGGTGTTACGTGCAACTGATGAATCACTAAATTCTACCCCTGAAACTAATAATACATTATATGTTAACTTGAATATAAATAAAATATAAAAATAGTGGGGAAAAAAAGGATTACCGATAGGAGGATTGCAACAGGGGAGAGGTTAAACGCAAATACAGCATGGACAAGTGGGGATTTATGGCAGAGGAGCAGGGTGAGGGGGTCAATGGACAGAAAAATCAGGACAAAGAGACATCCAGGGGGGATTCCTGCTAAGCTGGCATAATGGGATTCTTGCTAAAGGTAGACCCAGGACATAAAAGGTGGGGGATGGGGAATTTGATCAGATATCAAGGGTAGGGATAACTCAGCAGGATTCTTTGTGAAGACTAGGCTGGGCAGGTCAAAGAGTCGAGACCTAGTCAAAAACAGAACCCAATTAATGAGAGCTGTTTAAAATCAGGTCCAGGGGATCCCTGGGTGGCTCAGCGGTTTAGCGCCTGCCTTTGGCCCGGGAT
The DNA here is from genome assembly GCF_905146905.1 of Nyctereutes procyonoides. Lineage (NCBI taxonomy): Eukaryota > Metazoa > Chordata > Mammalia > Carnivora > Canidae > Nyctereutes > Nyctereutes procyonoides. The sequence continues at coordinate 5,444,289 of NW_026575155.1, forward strand.
GCGGTCCTGGGGTCCCGGGATCGAGTCCCACGTCGGGCTCCCGGCATGGAGCCTGCTTCTCCCTCCTCCTGTGTCTCTGCCTGCCTCTCTCTCTCTCTCTCTCTCTCTCTCTCTCTCTCATAAATAAATAAATAAATCTTTAAAAAATAAAAAAATAAAAATAAAATAAAATCAGGTCCAGAGGAGAGACTTGGTCAAGGTAGGGCACTGGAATTCTGCATGTTAACAAACCCCCTGAGATGTAGAAAGGAAAACAAGCTGAAGGGGGAGAAGTACCCTACCACGGCAGGCCACCCAGCCAGATACTTAGAGAGCCAGGACTCAGTCAGGTTCAGGTACGATGCAGTGTTTTCAGTGAACTAATATACAAAATACCAAATTCAACTGTGTCTCTGTACATAGATGTTATCCAGGATTGAGAGCAACTTTTCACTACCTTAGAGTAATTTAAGCACAGACCATCTCTACCTAAAAAGTGGGAAATCCTAGACTCTTACACTTCCAAAGAGCTTTAACTCTGAAGAACAAAGGAAAGAAAACTATGGAAAGGAACGGGTTACACAAGAGCCCAATGTGGGGCATGGCCAGGCCTGTCAGATCCCCCAACTGCCTGTAGTCATTGGGAGTAATTAGACCCTCCAGTAATGGGTCAGGAATATGAACAGACATTTCAGGGCCAGCTCCCCAGACATTATAAGACAATGGGAAGGGGGGGCAGCTAACCATTTCCCACAAGACCCTCACCTGAGAGAGTCACATGTCCCTACAGTCCAAACACTTCAGAACTGGGTTCAGTCCCATCAACCATTCTTCTCTTTATCCTCCCTAGTTTATTGCTTTGCTCTTGGAAAAAGGGGGTTGATTTCATCGAAATGGCTTTTTAACAAATAATCACATAGAGTGAAGCATTAATATTCCTTCAGTGCCCTCTTCTGCTTCCAGCCACTTCCTTTCCCTTGCTGATTCACCCGTTGTAGACTTGGTTGACCAGCAAGTCCTACTCGATGAGTTCAAATGTCCTCTTATAATAAATTCACTTGACCCCTCCCCACCACCAATGCTGGAATAAAATCCCCAGACCTTAGATTTTTGTGGCCTTAAGTTGCGAATCTCTTTCAGCTCTCAAAGTACAATCTCTGACAGGCTTATCTGGAACAAAAAAAAAAGGGAAGGAAAAAAAAAAAACCCTACTGCATAGCCATGGTTTCTCCATTGAGCCCTGAATTATTATGGTTTCCCAAGTTCTCCTTCTCAAGTAAGTTAACCATATCCCTACCCCTCTTGCAAATCCCTAAAAAACTAGGATTTGGAATTCCCTAAGGGCAACATAAATCTGACCTGTTATGTAATTTAAGACATCAGACAAAGCTGGCTCCCATGCAAGTCATTCACAACATATTTCAAGAAAGCTGGACCTCATGTACTGCTACCTCCCAGAAAGCCAGAGAGAAGCCACAGTCTATAAACCGTTCATCCCTGGGCCCTCCTTGGTCTCAAGTTAAAACAGCCGGGAGGGTAGGAATTGATGAGATTTCATTAAGTGAAAAATTCCGGAAAATCGATCCTAATCCCTTTAGCTCCCAGCAACTGGGACCTGTGTTTAGACCAACAGTGTTAACGACACCACGGCAGAAATTACACCAGTGGTTGTCAAATGACTTTAATACAGTCTCCTAAGCAGAGGCACTGACAATTTAGAATTTGCATTGGCTCTTCCCGCCGTGCAAAGCATAGCACGGAGAGCCTACACCAACACAGGAAAACAGCAACTGAGGAATACAGCTTCCTGATTTAAAAGTAGTAGATCAATACTTTGGCTCTGGGGCACCTGGGGGCTCAGTCAGTTAAGCAACTGCCTTTGGCTCAGGTCATGATCCCAGGGTCCTAGGATCGAGCCCCAGATCAGGCTCCCTGCTCAGCGGAGAGTCTACTTCTCTCTCTCCCTCTGCCCTCCCCACTCCTGCTCTCTCTCTCTCTTTCCCATATAAATAGATAAAATCTTAAAGAAAAAAAGATGGCAGGTTTCTACTAAACTCCTTGCTACATTAAATTCCAAAGGAGGAGTGAAATAAATCTACAGTGCCACAATGGTTTTAAAGCATAGGGGGTCACGACTAATGAATTTCATGCTTATGCTCTGGGAATGTACAAGGAAAAAATTCGGGATAGATGACTAATTGCTACAATATTAATTTCATATTTACATTCCCCACAAGCACTGAGGCAAAATTGTCAACTTGAGGAAAATGAGACTTAACTGTTTTCAGAACCTCAGATAAATAATGATCCAATATCCAAATTAACTGGAGTCTGCTACTAAATATTGAACAATAAAAAATATATATGCCAGCAACCTTTTCTAAGAATAAAAGAATATTTATTCAACTACCACTTTTGCTATAGACAATTTTATGATCAGTAACAACTAGATAATGTTTCTGTGGGAAATGCCACCCAGCATAGGGTGGCATCAAACATCATAGGCTAATGTGAGAAACAGTCTATGGTGATGAATGGATCTTGACTTTGAGCAAAACACTTGAATTCCAAGGGCCTCAGTTCCTTAATCTGTAAAATAAAGGATCTAAATTCATTTTATCACTATGTGCCTGCTGGCTTCAACATTCTGTAATGCCATGACAAGCCTTACTGTGGTTCATACAAGTGTCTTCTAGAATGTTCTTTGACCACAGCTCTATTATATTACATTTGGGTTTTGCTAAAGGAAGGGCAATGCTTGCTCCAGAAGACTCCTTCATGGAAGGTGCCAATTTTGTGGAAAATGGTCTAGTAAATCAAGGCAATGTTAAGCTCCCCTTGTCATTCTGGATGTTGTCTACGATTCCAATTAAAGGAGACTCACTCAGACCTTTAGCAGTTACCTAGAATTCTGACTCTTGTCACACATATTGCCCCCTCACCACCTTCCTGGCAGAGATTTCAGACACCCAAACTCCTGGCAACATCCAAAAGTGTGTTCTCTTCCTAAGAGACCTACAATATCCCGAATCCTTCTAAAAATCCAATCGTTAACACCACAATCCATTACTTTCTGAGTTGGCCTAGATCCACTGAATTGATCAATTCGCCCAACCTGACAGGGAAACCAAGGCAGCCAGGGGAAAGAGCACAACAAAGAGGAGACTGGCATTTTGTTGGTTGTATTTTGGCTTGAGTTTGGGGAGGGTAGTTTCAGGACAATTTTTTTGTTATTTTGTTTTTTAAACGAACTCTGCACAATTCCTGCAGCTAAAAATCATAAGCAACCTCTTGTGATTATCTAGCAAAAACCGGTAGTTTTTGCTACCAAACATCCATCCCAGGGGCAGAGGCAGCACACACCATACCATCTGTCCCTACAATGCACCACACTTATTCTCATGGAGCTCACTGGGCCTGCAGGTGAATCTTGCACACGGGCTTCCTTGGCGGCATCACATGGCGTGACCAAGTGCAAGATGATGGGTGCTCCTGAGTGAAGACCAGGGAGAGCCGCAGTATGAATAAAAAAAAAAAATGCAGAGAAGGCAAAAGACACAGGGAATAAACACGGAACATCCTCAACATGCCAATGAGAGGTATTCACCATAGTCAGGAAGTAAGACCAAAAAGGCCTTCCGCTCCAAGGAAGGGCCTCACAGCAGCACCCAGGTCCCCCTCAGCCAATCCCCTGAAGCCTTTTGATCCCAAATGTCACAGATGGGCCGCACACCTTCAATGAAAAATGCTAAAAACAGAAAAGTTACAAAGCTTGCAGTCAAATTAAAATGAGACCGAAAAGTTCAAAAGGCAATACTTTATTCATCATAAAAGCCGGTGCATGAAGAAAACCAGATTGAAACAGGAAAAAATAGGGAGACCAGAGTCACTCCTGGAAATTCTGGAGTGGGCCTGAGACCTGTGGCCTCATTCATCATTAAGAATTTCAGGTGCAGGGCAGTCCCAGTGGCTCAGCGGTTTAGCACCACCTTCGGCTTGGGATGTGATCCTGGGGACCTGGGATCGAGTCCTGGGTCGGGCTCCCTGCATGGAGCCTGCTTCTCCCTCTGCCTGTGTCTCTGCCTCTCTCTCTGTGTGTGTCTGTCATGAATGAATAAATAAAAATCTTAAAAAAAAAAAAAAAGGAATTTCAGGTGCAGGGGCACCTGGATGGCTCAGTGGATGAATGTCTGTCTTTGGCATGATCCTGGGGTCCTGGGATCCAGTCCTGCATCAGGCTCCCCACAGGGAGCCTGCTGTCCCTCTGCCTACGTCTCTGCCTCTCTGTCTCTCATGAATAAATGGATAAAATCTTAAAAAAAAAATTCAGGTGAAGTTATCTTCAATACCATTATCACCCTAAACCTTTATAAACCACAATGACTAGGGACATTATGGATCCTAAATAGGAAAATAAGAAAGAAAGGAAAACAAGGGAAGAGAAAATGAGAAAAGACCAGGGAAGATGGAACAAGCAGAGAAAGAGAGAAGGAACGTTCCTGAAGCCACCGAAAAGGAATTAGATGAGGAGGAGGGATGTGAGAATGATCTGTATCAAAAGTGAGCTGTGGGGTCAGAGACGAAGGAGCGGGGAAACCAAATGGAATTAAAGAGACTATGGCTCAGATGCCTCCTTGTAGCATCCGTGGGAACAGCAGTCAGGTGACTGCTGACCTGAGAAATGAGGCGATGGGCAGTGACCCGGCATGAGCACTGTATTAGTCAGGGGTCTCCAGAGATACAGGAGAAATAGGTTTTTAACTTTTAAAAATAGAAAAAAATTGTGTCTAGATATTTCTATATACTATATATATATATATATATATATACACAAAGAGAAGGAGAGAGAGTAAGAGAGAGGGAGAGAGAGAGAGAGAGAGACAGGGAGATTTATTAAAGAATTGGTTCACACAGTTATGAAGGCTGATAAAGCCAAGATCTGCCACTAGCAAGCTAAAGACCCAAGAGAGCAGAGGGTATAGTTCCAGTCCAAGGCCAAAGGCAGGAAAAAGACTCAAGTTCCACTTTGAAGATAGGCAGGAGGAAATCCCCCCTTATTTGGGAGAGGGTCAGTTTCTTGTTCTATTCGGGTCTTTAACTGATTGGACAAAGCCCACCCACATGAGGAAGGCAATCTGCTTTACTTAGTTTATCAATTCAAAAACATCCTCAGAAAGGGCTCCCTCAGTGGCTCAGTCAGTTAAGCGTCCAACTCTTGGTTTTGTCTCAGGTCATGATCTCAGGGTCGTGAGATCGAGCCTCGTGTCGGGCTCCACGCTCAGCGCAGAGTCTGCTTAAAAGAGTCCCTCTCCCTCTCCCTCTGCTCCTCACCCTGTACTCTCCCCCACTCACTCTCTCTTGAATAAATAAACCTTTAAGAAAACAAAAAATCCTCAGAGAAACACTCAGAAAAATATTTGGACCAAATATCAGGGCACCAGGTGGCCCAGGTAAGTTGACACATAAAAATCAACCATCACAGCACTGAAAGTGTTAACAGGCCCCAATATAAACATGCAAGAAACACTGGTTACTACTAAAATATCTATACAGGCCAAGATTAGAGGACAGAATCTGAGTTAGAAGGACACCGCAGAGAAGCCCAAGGACAGAGGCCAGCTACGGCGGGGTGTGGCTCCCAGCTCCAGCTCTGGGACGACAGCTCCCCCATCACTCAGGACTCCACATGCAGAACTGTGGCAGCTCTCAGAAGGCATGGGCAACTAAAATAAGATGGGCTGGCAAATCCACAAATTCTGGGCATGAGTTTTTGGGGTCAGAGAGTTCAACTCGACCCAGTAGAGTCCCCTGGCCTCCACTCCTACTAAAGATCCCTATGACCAAGGTACTTGACACAGCTCCTTGCTTCAGTCTCCCCATTTGCAACAGCAAATCTGCTAATAGCATCCACCTACACGGATCATTCGGGGGAGTAAATGAAGCACTGGACAGTCAGGACTTCATCAAATGCCAGGCACATACTAGATGCTCCAAAACAAAACAAAAAAAGTAGCTGCTATTTTGTTTTAAAGAACCACTAGTTCCCTGCACAAAGTCGCCACTCCGAAAAATACCAGTTACTTCCATGGAGAAGCCTGCCTGGCAACCGTCACAGCTCCCTCTTCTGTCTTGGGCAGGGACAGGGTTGGCATCAAGGACGACCTACTACATGAAACACCAGAAGGACCCCCCCCCCCCAGACTGACCAGGAGTAAGCAAGAGCGGCTCACCCATGGGCATAACCAGATGTGAAAAAGAAGGAAGGAGCATGGGGCCTGGGGGTCTTCCTCTGAACAACCAATCTGGTGTCAGGCAGCAACCAGGCACCTGCCGGCCTCGCCTCTCCCTTCTGCAGAACCTCAGGGAGGCCCGCGAAGGCTGCAGCTGTAGACAAGGGGACCCCCAGAGCCTAGCAGAGCACTTCCAACTGCTCCCCATGGGCTGTCACTACAGAGGCAGGCTCAGTCCCTCCCTTTCCCAGACAACTTCGGAGCCTACCCAAAGAATCAGAATCCCCCAAATCATCTCCTTTCAAAGGGGCCCCTTCATACACAGGAGGGCCTCTCTCCCACCGCAGAGAAGCAAGTCTAAGATGCTTCGCCAGTGGGTTTCCCCGATGTGCTCTGTAGGAAGGAGGTCCTGTGTAACCATGGCAGCTCGTCGTCCGGTTCAGGAGGCGCTGCTCTTTCTCAGGGGTGCCCAGGTCTCAGTGCCTTAGAGGCAGAACTCGGGCTTTCTCTCTGCATCCTGCCTCCCAGGGCTTCGCCAAGTGCAGAGCACACAGCAGGCCCCTATGCAGGGCGCCTGGGTGGCTCAGAGGGGCACCTGGGTGGCTCAGTGGTTGAGCATCTGTCTTTGGCTCAGGCCATGATCCTGGGGTCCTGGGATCGAGTCCTGCATCGGGCGCCCCGCAAGGAGCCTGCCTCTCCCTCTGCCTATGGCTCTGCCTCTCTCTGTGTGTCTGTCATGGATAAATAAATAAAATCTTTACCAAGAAAAAAGACCCCTATGCAAAGAACAGCCCTGACCCACACGGGGGTCCACGGAGGCCTCTCCTTCTTTGAGAGTCCAGGAGGACAGTCCTTGGGGTGAGGGGGCTTTGGACAACACTATGCAGCACCTAATTGATCCAGATGTCAACAATTAAGCTGTGGTGCCAACCGGAGAATTTCAGAGGGAAATGGTCCACGCACAATGGACAAGGCTGAGGCCCCCACGCGCTAGGACAGACGTCCTCATCGTTCTTCCCCCCTGGAGTGGTTGGCAGCTCCGAGGTGAACACGAATCAGGCCTCGGGCAGCAGGCACGGCTCAGCCGGGGAGACTGTCACAGTGTCACGGCCATGGGCGCACTGCTGCCTGGCCATCAGTCATGCCTGCCGCTGTCTGGGATGCCTGCAGCCAGAGCCAGAGCCAGCCATGGGGACAGGTGGACTCGGTGACTCAGATGGCCAAAGCGCATGCTTGATTGAGTAAACTGTATTTTTCCCATGAATTTTTTAATTCAAAATCATTCACCCCACATTACTTTAATTAAAAAAAAAAAGTACTGTGTATCAGGAAGCTAGCCAAGGCTACACATGGGTGAACGATCCAATTCAAGTGACCCTGATGATTTCAACATGGGGGGTGGGGTTGGGGGGTTGGTGAAAAGCACCAGGTGTAAGCAGAGTTCAGAGAAAGGAAAAATCAAAAGGGCTTGGGAGGGGTGGATAACCAGAGGGCGCCGCTGAGGACACTCCTGGAGGGACAGACAAGCTTTTGAACTATTAGGGCAGAAATTTGAGAATGAGGCAACTTGCTCATTGGGTAAAGGTTGGACAATCAGGCTAGGGAAGATTAGGCCAGAATGAGCAACTTGCTCATTGGGTAAAGGTTGGACAATCAGGCTAGGGAAGATTAGGCCAGACTCTAGGGCGGCTCAACACATGTGCGTGTGTCTGAGAGAGAGAGAGACAGAGACAGAGACAAAGAAGGAGAGAGGGATTCAAAAGTCACAGTTTAGGAAGACAGATTTCAAAAGCATTTCAAGGAAAATTTAAGGGCTCAGTAAGTGAAAGAATAACAAAATGACAAAAAGAGATGTCAACATGAACCATCAGGATAATAATCAGGTGCTGGAAGACTAGTGGTCGTGCTAATAGGTATGTGGGGGTTGGAGGAGGAGAAATGAATCTGGTTTCAAGTTGAGGTTCCCAGATCAGTGAGCTGCTCTATGGAGGGCACATTCTGCGGGGACCTCCCCACCCCCATGACCCTCGCCCTTGTACAACGACAGCTCAACCCCCACCTCGATTGTGGGTAGGGCCTGTGAGCTGAATTTAACCAATGGAATACAGCAAAGGTGATGGGATATCACCCCCTGATTACCCTTCATTATAGAAGATTCTGTCTCAGCAGGGGGGCCTTTAAAAAGCAAAGTGCCATGCTGTGAACTGCTGAGAGGGGGGCCCCATGGCAGGAAGTGTGGATGGCTGCTTGGAGGGGAGGGTGGCCCCCAGATTCTTGAGCTGTCAAGAATCTAGGGCCCTGGGACACCTGGGTGGCTCAGCGGTTGAGCGTCTGCCTTTGGCTCAGGGCCTGATCCTGGAGTCCTGGGATCCAGTCCCACATTGGGCTCCCTGTGAGGAGCCTGCTTCTCCCTCTGCCTGTGTCTCTGCCTCTTTCTCTGTGTCTCTCATGAATAAATAAATAAAATCCTTTTTTTAAATTTTTATTTATTTATGATAGGCACACAGTGAGAGAGAGAGAGAGAGAGAGAGAGAGAGAGAGAGGCAGAGACACAGGCAGAGGGAGAAGCAGGCTCCATGCACCGGGAGCCCGATGTGGGATTCGATCCCGGGTCTCCAGGATCGCGCCCTGGGCCAAAGGCAGACGCCAAACCGCTGCGCCACCCAGGGATCCCAATAAATAAAATCTTTAAAAAATAATCTAGGGCCCTCAGTCCCATGTGACCACAAGGAAATGAGCTCTGCTGACCACATGAGCAAGCTTGGAGGCCGTCTCTTCCCCAGGCCAGCCGCCAGCTGAGAATGCAGCTGCCCATACCTTGACTACAGCCTTCAAACCCTCTACATGGTGCCCAGACTCCTGAACAGTGAGATCGGAAGTGCGTGCCGTCTTGAGATCCTAAGTTTGTGGTTACTTGATATTCATCTCTCAGAAATCAGAGCAATTGGGCTCAAGTTCAGGAGAGAAGTCAGGTACGGACTTGTGTCCATGACATGGTAGGTGAGAGCCCACATGCTGGAATCAAATGCCTGGGACTGAGCCCCAGCACTTCCCAGCTGGGTGGCCGTGGGCAAGTTACGTATTTTCTCCGTATCCCAGTTTCTTCATTCATAAAATGGGAAAATAATGGTACCTATCATCCAAGATTGCTCCTGATGATTATCTCATCAAGTAATTTTTTAGTGCTTAAAATGATATCTGCTCCAGAGTAAGCACCCTTGAAGGAGACAGGCTGGGTTAAGTCCTCAAAGGCCAAACATGCTAGGGCACCTGCGTGGCTCAGTTGGGTAAGTGTCCAACTCTTGGTTTCAACTCAGGTCATGATTTCTGGGTCATGAGATCAAACCCCACGATGGGCTCCAGACTCAGCGCAGAGTCTACTTGAGATTCTTTCCCTCTGCCCCCCTGCCACTCATACATACTCTCTCTCTAAAATAAATAAATCAAATCTTGGGGGAAAAAAAAAAAAGAAGCCCAAAGGGGAGGTAGGGTGGGGTAACTAACTGGCCTCCAAGACTGAAGGATCTGGCACACCTTACCTGGCCTCTCCTTGCTCAGACACACCAGGATGCTCAGAAGAAAATGTATAGCCTTAAGTAGACTTGTTACAAATCCCAAAAATCAAACTAGAGTGAAACAAATACAAAACTGTAGACATTTCCATAAAAGTGGAAGGTACTGGAAGAAGAACACTGATCAGTAAAACCTAGTAATTGAGAGAAAATATAGTATCTGTTTGACAGAATATGAATCACAAAATATGACTTGTCAGAGTGACCTTGTTTGAAGGACCAGGCTAACAGTCATAAGTTACCTTAAAATGTTATTTAAAAATGTAGAAAGAACAGGGATCCTGGGTGGCGCAGCGGTTTGGCACCTGCCTTTGGCCCAGGGCGCGATCCTGGAGACCCAGGATCGAATCCCACGTCAGGCTCCCGGTGCATGGAGCCTGCTTCCCCTTCTGCCTGTGTCTCTGCCTCTCTCTCTCTCTATATGACTATCGTAAATAAATAAAAATTAAAAAATTGTTTAAAAAAATGTAGAAAGAACAGTTTAACCATACCAGATTACAGTTCATAAGGCTCCTCTTCTTTTTTTTTTTTTTAAGGCTCCTCTTCTTGACTAGCTGATAAGACATTTGCAGAGGATGTCTTGACCAAGGAAGTCAGAGCAGCAGGTCCTCCCCTCTATTTTCTGTACCAAGCCAAGGTACAGGAAATCTAGCTGCTGGTAGATCATCCCTGCTTGCTGTGTGGCAAAAATGACTGAGTAGATAAATCCTTTTTAGGATTTCTTTGGGGCTTAAAACACTTTAGCCTCTTGAAATTGGCACTTCCAGTAAATGTGTGTAAGAGTAACTTTGGTTTTACTGTTTATATTGTAGCTTTTAATAGAACAGCTCTAACAGAAACAAAGTTGGTCACTGATCAGAATATGGAAATGACTTTCTCAACACTCTCATATCTTTAGAAAATGTCCAGATACTTTATATTCATGTACTTTTTGTGTATCTTCTAACTTTTTTCATAGACACTATGATCAGAGGAAATAAAAGGATTAAAATGCAAAAAAAAAAAAAAAAAAGAGAGAGCCTCCGCACTGGCTCTCACCATCTATTTCCAGAATGTCCTTCCTCCATTTCTCCCTGGGGTTTGCCCAGAAGCCCCTTCTCATCCGGGCAGTCCCAACGTATTTAAAATCGCACACCAGGGCAGCCTGGGTGGCTCAGTGGTTTAGCGCCACCTTCAGCCCAGGGCGTGATCCTGGAGACCTGGGATCGAGTCCCACATCGGGTTCCTTGCGTGGAGCCTGCTTCTCCCTCTGCCTGTTTCTCTGCCTCTCTCTCTCTCTCTCTTTGTATCTCTCATAAATAAATAAATAAAATCTTTTAAAAATAATAAAATAAAATAAATAAAATAAAATAAAATAAAATCGTATGCCAGTTGCCTTGTGCCCTGCTATACTTTTATCTACAGCATCAAGCCCCTTCTGCCATTCTACAACATTTAGTACTCGTCATGCTTACTGCTTTTCTGTCTCCCCTGCTAGAATGCAAGCCTCATGATGACAGGTTTCTGCCTCTATTTTCTGCTGATCAACTGCAAGGGTTTGGAACAGGGCAAAGCTCACAACAGGTACTCAGAGACAGGACAAGGAAATGCAGCATATGATTTGGAACTAGATCCTTTTGCTTCTAAAGGTCTTTATGAGAACAGGAGAGATCTGACTGGGGTCTGAGGATCAGGAGGTGGTAACGTCAGTGTTAATTTCCTGACGTTGTGGTGACTGCAGGAAAACCAACTAAGAATTCCAAGATGATGGAGCATCAGTCAGTAACGTGTTCTCGAGGCTTCTGGGAGGGCAGAGGAGAAAGCTCCCTTGAACTGTACTCCCAACTTTCTGTGACTGCTTCAATTTTTTTTTTCTTTTTAGCATTGCTAAAAACCCTGTCTTGAAGGTAATAGCAAAAAACAAACGAGCAAAAAACCTAAAAAGATACCCTCCACTTTATCATAAATGGTTATTTCTGGAAAGGGCAATGAAATTGATGGGGGAAACAGAAGGAAAGGAAGTTTCATTTTTACTCTGCATGGTTTTTATTAAAAACATGTTTTCCTTATATGATATTTAAATAATAAAATATCTGGTGGGGGGGGCGAGGGAGGGGAGTTGGTCCATAGAAATGACACGTACACTTCACCATAATCCTCAATGAAAACCCTAGACCCCAAGCAAAGACGTCACTAGCTCTCCTCTCCTTTCTGAGTCTTCCAGATGCTCTGTATCTGCTCTGTATCTTCAATAAATACTATTCTCACTTCCCCTTGGCTCACATTTGATTCTATCCTATGCAAAGCCAAGAACCCTCTTGGCTGGTCCTGTGGGACCGCCTCTGGGTCCTCAGACCCTGCCAGCCTGCATCACCACCTCTCCCCAGGGACACCCCAGCCACAGACAGGGCGAGACCTGGTGACAAGTGACATGGAATCAGCCTCCCTGCCTACCTGGTGAGGACAAGCTTCCTCCAGCCCTGGTTCCCACATCCGCCTGTAGCTCCAGACAAAGGGACCTTGCCAGCAAAACTGGCAGCGTCTGCTGGGCTCGGAAGATTCTCTCTGAGATAAGATGACAAAATTGACAAATGTCTCATGCTGTATTTACATTTTTTTTAAACTGCAAAGAACTGTGCAATTTACTAAAGTTGATCAGCTTCCAATTTTTTTTTAATTTTTACTGTGATAATTTTTATCATGGTTACATAATCCCCATGTACCCATAACCCAACTTCAACTATTCAATACTGTTTCACTATAACCCGCCCACACTGGATTCTTCATGTTGGAGAAAATCTCAAATATCAGATTATGCCATCCATAAATACATAATATATATCGCTAAAAGAGAGGGACCTTTTTCTTAAATATCAACACAACATTATTTTTATACCAAAAATTCCTCTCTGCTACTAATTTTCCATTTACTTTCTAAATGTCTCTAGTATTCTCTTTCTCTCTCTCTCTCTCTCTCTCTCTCTCTCTCACACACACACACACACACACACACACATCTAGAGTGGGTCTGTTCAAATCAAAATCTAAATAGGATCCACACATTGCATTCAGCTGATTCTTTGGTTCCTTTTTTCAGGACTTCTTCATCCTTCTCTTTTTATTTCCTTTGCATTTCCATGTCCCCTGTAGAGCTAAATGTCTATACCATGTAAGGTATTCCTCTATCCCTCCCTTTCTCTGACTCCCCTAACCTCCCCTCTGATCATCTTTTTAAAAGCTATTTTGTCGGTAAATCCTGGATGTACCTAGGACAGTGGCACTTGACACTTGGACTCCAGCAGGGATCTGAGGAGGAAGGGGAGGAGGAGGAGGAGGAGGAGGTAAGAGCCTTTGCCAAGAGCTTGCTGGCCAATGACACCATCAACAGACATAGAAAGCAAAAGCGCATGAAAATTCCCCAGAAACACCCATTTGAGCAACACTCTGCAATTAGCCATGACTTGGGTGAATCATTGTCCTTGTTGGGCCTTACTTTCCTCACCTTTAAAATACAAAGATGAGGGGTTCCTGGATGGCTCAGTTGGTTGACCCTCTGACTCTTGGTTTCAACCTGAGCTGAAGTCAGGTCGTGACCTTAGGGTCCCGAGATTGAACCCTGTATCATGTGCGCTCAACTTGGAGGCTGCCAAAGATCATCTCCTTCTCCTTCTGCTCCTCCCCCTGCTCACACTTCTTTCTCTTTCTCTCTGTCTCTCTCAAATAAATAAATAAAATGTTTAAAATATGAAGATGAACAACACAATTAAGACACTGACATTAACTGAGCATTTAGTGCCCAAAGATCCTTCAAGATTCCTTCCAGCCAAGCCTATGATTTTAAGTATCAAACTCATACAATGTGTTAACAAAGAACACCCCCTTCCTTTGTTGGGGGAGGGTAACGACTACAAAACTAAGACCACAAATGCTGATTATAAACAAAACTTCAGTCATCAGCATAACCCAAATCTGAATAACATGCCACTGTTTCAAATTTGAGCCACATTAATGGATAAATGACAAGGGAGGGTACCAAATTAATGGTAAAATTTTGGGGTATGTGGGTGTTTCTAGACCAGTGGTTCCTAACAGGGAAATCTCACAACATCTGGTGACAATCTGGGTGTCGCAGCTGGGGCAGTGCGCTGTCACAGAGGCCCAGGGTACTGCTAACTACCTAACAGTCTACAGGACAGTGTGTACCACAAAGAAGCTTCTAGCTCAAAGGGTCAGCAGCTCAGAGGTTGAAAAATCCTGCGAGAACCTCCTAGTTACCAGGCGAAACCATACTGTGCTCGGGGTTTCAGCAGGAGGCCACTAACATCTAAACCCCAGGATACACACGATATATCACAGGCTTCTGCACTGCAGACCACTCCAACACAGGACGTTTGATAAAGAGACTGTTCTGGTTTGGTTTGATTTGGTTTGGTTAACAAGATAAATCGGAACACATATTTTTGCATTCACGTGAATTCGTAAGAGTTCAGAACTCTTCCCTCCATGTAGTCATCTTGGGAAGACATCACCCAACTAAGAACTCATCGTGTGTAGTAGACTTATCTTGGGATGACAGCACCTGCACTCTGGCAGCCTCGTTGAGGCAATGACCTTGGGACTCCTTGGCTCTCAAGGAAGTGACAGGCAATGAACAGGCCAGTGAGTAAGAACGGGAGTTCCCATGACCCCCCAGTGCCATGATGAGACTAGAGAGGTGTAATGGGAGCTGAGAAGGGGCTGGGGGACATTGTGTGTTGATGGGTGGCTACTTTGTATTGGATGGTCTAGGAGGCCTGTCTGGGGAGGGAACATTTAATAGAGCCTTGGAGGAAGTAAAGGACTGGTTGAGCTGGAAGATGAGTCTCCCCAGCACACAGGAGGAAGGCCTTAGGCTGGTTGTATTCTAGTCCCAGAAAGGAGGTAGGGGAAGGGCCCAAAGTTAAGAGGAAATGGTGGGGAGGGGGGCGGTGGTGCATGTGGACAAATCACCTGAGGCCTTGCAGCCAGGCAGGGAGGCTGGGTTTCAAACCTATGGTAGCAGAAGCCACTGGAAGTTCCAAGCAGAGGAGTAATGAGATGTGATTGCCATTTAGAGCCCTCTGACTACACTGTAGAGAGTAGACATCAAGTGGACAAGAATACAAGTAGAAACCAACTGAGAGGCAATTGGCGTTGAGAATTTTACTGAAAATCAGGGGTACCTCCGTGGCTCAGTGGGTTGAGTATCTGCCTTCGGCTCAGGTCGTGATCTCGGGGTCCTGGAACCCAGCCCCGCATCAGGCTCCCTGCTCAGCAGGGAGTCTGCTTCCATCCTCTCCCTCTGCCCCTCCCCCAAACTCACATGCTCTCTCGCTCTCTCGCTCTCTCTCTCTCTCTTTCTTTCTCAAATAAATAAAAAATCTCTAATTAAAAAAAAAGAATTTTACTGAAAATCAAAACCACCCAAAAAGAGAAAGATTTGCCACTGAGGAAGACATTGCAAAGACCATGCCGCAGATTCTAAAAGCTAGTTCCAAAGAGGGAAAATCTGGAAGGATGGTAAGGATTCCAGATCTGGACTGGAGATCTCTGACCAGATCTCTGACCAGTGGTAGGCAGTCTCTTTCCAGTGCTGCCTCCCCAGGTTCCACTGAGTGACCCTTTTCAAAAGACGCCCTAGAAGGGCTGACATCAGCCTCTTTACGGGCACACAGAGCTAGTTCCCCCCACCAGGGGGCGATGCAGAGCACCCACCACCCCTCTGAGAAGCCTACACAGGGCACCTCCTGGGCAAGGAACTCTAGAACCAAAGGAATAGCAAGCAAAAGCTCCGATCCGCCTGGAATGTTCTCTGCCAGGACTTTTATTTACGCTCTTGAATGTGCTGGTCTCCCAATCCTCAAAGAGTCAACAGGAGCCAAGGGGGGCAGCAGACAAAGTGAGGCTCTGAGCCTGGAAATCCATTACCTTCCCTCCTCTTTCTCCTGGGAGCACTTTTCCTGAGACTCATTATTCTTGGTCAGACCTGCAATAAGATCCTTGGGGCCAGGATGGCGGTGGGTCTAGAAAACGAGGTAAAGGAGGCTTCTCGGCCCCTTTAAAGCATAAGCTCCAGGCCCACTTGACACCAGCACCAAAAGAGGGTCCTCCACCGGGTCTATCTCCAGGGAATTACCCTGCGGTCGGAGTGAAAACCACAGTCTGTGTTCAGGTGTCTGTCTTCTCCTCTCTCACCTGACCAACCCGGGGCAATCGTGGGTGGCTGGCTGGTCAAGACTTGGAGGACCCTCTGTCCTGTAGTCCTTAGTTTATTATCTACCACAAAAAGCAACTAACAAGGCAGGAAGGAAGCAAGATGCTACAATTGCTGCACAGATTCAGAAGCGCTACAGCAAGAACCAATTCAGACATCACCACGTCGTCCTAAGAGGTCCCCTGCCTGCCCAAACGTACGCTTCATACTTCAAAGAAAGATTGTTAATTACACATTATGATACCAATTATATCCGAATGCATTATGAAACAGGATCTTTGCTAAGCAATTTTATTATTTTAATTCTTTTCTTCTATCATTTTTAATAATTACTCTCTGGCTTTTATTACATTAAGATGCAATTAAGAAAGAAAAGTTCTCTGTATTTTAAGTCTTCTTCATTCTTTTTTTTTTTTAACATAAAGAATTCCACAGCCTTTCCACAATAACATAGCACACGATATAGTCAAAAGACAAAAGGAACAACTTAGATAAAAACTAGCGGAGTTCCATTTGAAGGGAGAAAAATGCAAGTGTACTTATTTTGAAAACCCTTGGCATTTACTGAAAGGATAGAGAATTCTTGATCACACGAAGGCAAAACAAACCACATACTCGTCCATTCATAGGAAAGAGTATCTTCATCCAAGGACTCTCTATCATCCAAGGAAAAGGGCACAGCAAATCTGGACTCAATTGCTAAACTCTGGGATTACTAAATATTCAATGCTAATATTTGGTACTAATAGTAATTGAATACTCATATTTAACCACCTTCCCAGTGAAATGAGACCATTATTAAATGTGAACCTACTCAGGGTACCTGTGGCCCAGTCAGTTAAACATCTGCCTTCGGCTCAGGTCACAGTCTCAGGGTCCTGGGATCAAACCCCACATTGAGAGACGACTGGGTGGCTCGGCGGTTGAGCATCTGCCTTTGGCTCAGGGCATGATCTGGGGGTCCTTGGGATCGAGTCCTGCATCAGACTCCTTGCATGGAGCCTGCTTCTCCCTCTGCCTATGTCTCTGCCTCTCTCTGTGTGTGTCTCTCATGAATAAATAAATAAAATCTTTAAAAAAAAAAAAAAACACATCAGGCTCCCTGCTCCACAGGAAGCCTCCTTCTCCCTCTCCCTCTGCCCCTCCCCTGCTCATGCTCTATCTCGCTCAAATAAATAAATCTTTTAAACAAAATGTGAACCTACCCATGCTGAATTATATTTCCTTTGAAGTATAAAGATAATGTCATCTAACTGTAGGAGAATGGGCAAAAAAAAGAGTAAAATTTTAATAATTTTAAGCCACAATTTGTGAGACATAGAATTTCACATTCACACACACGAAGGCTGAGCAGCATTTCAATAACTGACAAGAAATATTTTTGTGCGATCCATATGCAGATAGTCTTATTCATGCTCTACTTCTTTTCTTTTTTTAAAGACCTTATCCATTCATTTGACAGAGAAAGAGAGAATGTGTATAAGCAGGGGCTGGGGTGGAGGAAGAGGGAGAAGCAGGTTCCCCACTGAGCAGGGAGCTCGATGATGCTGATGCGGGGCTCAATCCCAGGACCCTGAGATCATGACCTGAGCCAAAGGCAGACGCTTAACCAACAGAGCCACTCAGGTGCCCCCTCTACTTATTTTCTAGCTTATAGGTAGGCAAACTTTCTTTCTATAAAAAATGAAACAGTAAATATTTCAGGTGATTGTCCAAGCATTTACCCAACTCTGCCTCCAATGTAGCACCAACTCAACCATGGACAATGGTAACAAGAGGTGTGGTTGTGTTCCAATAAAAATTTATTTATAGGGGTGCATGGGTGGCTCAGTCAGTTAAGCAGCTGACCCCTGGATTCGGCCCAGGTCATGACCTTGGGTTCTTAAGATGGAGCCCTGCATCAGACTCTGCACTCAATGAGGAGTTTGCTTGAGGATTCTCTCCATCTCTGCCCCTCCCCCCACTTGCATGCACACTCTCCCTCACTCTAAAAAATAAATAAATAAATCTTAAAAAAAAAAAAAAAAGAAGAAGAATGGAGGCTTTAAAATTTTACTTAGAGAAACAGACCTCTGGACTCCTCATCAGGGAAATGCAAATCAAAACTGCAATGAAGTACCATCTCATACCTAAGAGCATGGCAAAAATCCAAAACATAAGAAACAGCAAGTGTTGGTGAGGATGGACAAAAAAAGAAACTTGTGCACTACTGGTGGGGCTGCAAACTGGTGCAGCCCTTCTGGAAAACAGGATGGAGGTTCCTCAGAAAGTTAAAAATAAAACTACCCTAGGACCCAACAGTCACACTACTAGGTATTTACCAAAAAAATACAAAACACTAATTCAAAGGCATACACGTACTGCTGTGTTTATAGCAGCATTATCTACAAGAGCCAAGACATGGAAGGAGCCCAAGTATCCATCAGTTGATGAATGAATAAAGAAGATTATGTGTCTATAATGGAATATTATTAAGCCATAAAAAAGAATGAAATCTTGCCATTTGCAATGACATGGATGGAGCTAGAGAGTATTACGCTAAGTGAAATAAGCTGGTCAGAAAAAGACAAATACCATATGATTTCACTCATGTATGGAATTTGAGAAACTAAACCAACAAGCAAAGGGAAAAAAAGAGAGAGGGACAAACCAAAGAAAAGTCTCTTAACTCTAGAGAACAATCTGATGGTCACCAGAGGGGAGGTGGGGGGTAGTGCGGGAAACAGGTGATGGGGATTTAGGAGTGTACTTATCAAGATGAGCACAAAGTGATGTACAGAGCTGCTGAATTACTATACTGTACACCTGAAACTAAAAAGGGCAGCCCGGGTGGCTCAGCGGTTTAGCGCCACCTTCAGTCCAGGGTGTGATCCTGGAGACCCGGGATCGGGTCCCGTGTCGGGCTCCCTGGATGGAGCCTGCTTCTCCCTCTGCCTGTGTCTCTGCTTCTCTCTCTCTCTCTCTCTCTCTCTCATGAATAAATAAATAAAATCTTTAAAAAAACAACAACAACAAAACCAGGCCCAGGGGCTCTAATTTGCCTGCCCCTGGTCCAGGGCTCAGGGTGCTGAGAAGTGAAACAGCACCCTTCAAACAGTCCTGTCGGAAAGTAGCAGGAACAAGCAGAGAGACAGGAGTGATCTGAAACTACCCAGCAAGACGCTGAGCCTCAGAACAGTCTTCCCCTCACATCCAGAAGTATTTTTCCAAGACCAAGTCTAGATATACGAAGTAGGAGTCAGTCCTCAAGAACCTGTGTTCTTCAAATTGAACACCAATAAAAAATAAATTTATAAAGAAAAAAAAAAAAACCTGTGTTCTTAAGATACAAGGTTTCTCCCTCACAGAAGCACCTTTGACTCTCTCGTGGGGCTTGCCTTCTGAACTGGGCGTCCATCAGAGGTTCGGCACCCACCTCCCTCCTCCAATGCTGGCCATTTTTGTGGCTGGCAGTTGGCCAGAGCCAGGGGCACAGGTTGTGGTCACTGAGTTAAAAGAAGTGACCTGTCCACGAGGAAACACACCCATCTGGCAACCCATAAGCCACTCAAAGATGAAGAACTCCAGGGACGCCTGGGTGGCTCAGCCGTTGAGTGTCTGCCTTTGGCTTAGGTTGTGATCCTGGGATCCTGGGATCCTGGGACCAACTCCCACATCGGGCTCCCCACAGGGAGCCGGCTTCTCCCTCTGCCTGTGTCTCTCTCTCTGTGTCTCTCATAAATAAATAATAAAATAAAAATCTTTCAAGAAAAAGAAAAAAAAGAATCAAGAACTCCATAGGCAAGTCTTCCCACGGCTGGCCTTGAACTCCTCCTACTTGCTGAATAGCCAGGAAGGGCCCACAGACCCTGGAGCAGACGAGGTCCACCAATGCTACCTCTCACCCCCGCCAACATACGTGTAGCTCTCACACCTCACACCCCATCCATCCATCAGCAAATCTTATCAGCTCTCCCTTCAAAATTTATCAAGAATTTGGCTGCTTTTCACTAGCTCCATCATCAGTACACTGGTCACAACCACCTGCCAACTGGTCTTACTAATTCTGCCTCTGCTCCTGCCCACTCCCCAACAGTATTCTCATATTAAAAAATAAATAAATAAATAAGTGAGATCATGTCCATACAGAGTCCAAATGTGAAGTCCTCACAAGGGCCTGCAGGGCCCTATGTAAGCTGGATCCCAACACACACACACACCCATTGCCTATCGCGGTTAGGCGATGACCCCCAAAGACCCCCTTAGTCCTCTCCTGCTCATTCACGCTGTAATAGCGGCAACAGGCTCCTTTCATTCCTTGAACACACCAGACATGTCTGGGCACACTTGAAACTCAGGACCTCTGCGCTTCTCCTGCCTCAACCTGGAACGCTCTCTCCCAGAAAGGCATCCGGCTTCCTCCCTTACTTCTTTCCTGTCTTTGTGAAATGTATCCTTAGAGAAATCCTCCTTGATCACCCAATGGAAATCACAGTCCCACCCCCCAACCCCACCCCCAAGATGCACTACTACTACCCTTCCTTCGTTTCTCCCCAAAACATGAATCACCATCGGACATGCTGCACGTTACGTTAGACTTCACACACACTAGAAGGTAAGCTCTATGAGGGCAGGAATTCAGGATCTAGAACTGAAACAGGCACACAGCTGGGTGGTAAAAAAAAAAAAATCACTTGTTGAATAAATTAATCTCCTTCTATCTATCTGCCCTGGAGAATCTTAGATGATTCCCTTTTTTCTTCTTTCCATTCCTCATTTTCAGCATCTTTATCTTTTACCCTAACTTTATCCTTATTCCCTCATGCTTAATAGATTGTTTCTTCCCTTCTCACTCTACATCTTCCCTTCCCTCCTTTCTTTTATTATCTACAATTGTTTTGTTTTGTTTTTTTAAGATTGTATTTATTTATTCATGAGAGACACACAGAAGAGAGGCAGAGACATAGGCAGAGGGAGAAGCAGGCTCCCTGCGGGGAACCTGACGCAAGACTCGATCCCAGGACCCCGGGATCACGACCTAAGCTGAAGGCAGACGCTCAACCACTGAGCCACCCAGGTGTCCCTATTATCTGCAAGTGTTTATTAAATAGATTTATCCATCTAAAAAGAGGCCTTTTTAAATTACTGCTTCTACCAAATCCTGACTCCATTGTCAAATACGTAAAGAATCCAAGAGTTTGCAACAATATCTTTCTTAAAAAAAACTCACTGATCACCTTGAAAGGCATAATATGGAATCAATTCATTATTCTAGTCAATAGAAGAACCAAGTCATTATTTGACTATTACATACAAACCATACGTCGAAGTAATTTTTTTAAAAGACTGAAATAAAGTTCTTTATAAAAACATTCCAGGTTAAAAAAAAAAAATTCCAGGTTAAAAAAAAAGTGTAGAAGAAATAACAGAATGAGATTATCACTTTTTTGTAAACATTTTTTTACAGTTTTTACACTTTTTTCTATAGGGTTAAATGAAAAATGATGTAGGCATCCACTCTGGACTGACCGTCAGTGGCTGCTGAAGCCACGAGAGACAAAGCGGCTAGGGCCCTAAAAAGGAGGATCAGATTCAAGGCACCTGCCAATATTCACACTTCAAGAAGATACAAAATATGTCACCTGATGAAGTTGCATTATCATGTATGAAACACTGTTGCCCAAAACTAGGAACCCGAATCTAATAAAGCCTTTAGTTTATATGACATTTTAGAAACCATAAAACATGTTTAATGACAACACAAGCATACTAGCCGCAAAGTCTGCATTATGAGCAACTCCATGGGACAAAAGAGCCAGCTTCTTGACCAAACACATTGCAAGAGAGAACACAACAGGGACAGGAAACCCACATATTAAAAGGGGCTTAAGAGACACTATCAACCAAATGCCATATGTGGACTCTGTTTCAGTTTTTTGATGACTCAGAGGGATTTTTAACTGTGAAAAAATATTTTATCAGACAATCAGGGAAATCTGAATGTGAGCATTCAGTGATATTAAGAAATGAATTATTATTTTTTTGTGATAACAGCATGTTGATGTGTAACTAAAAGAACTCTGTCTTTTCAGAGTCGTAGTAAAATATTTATAAATAAATCTGATTTTCTTCTTAAATCCACATCTTAAAATTCTTCTTCAAGCAAAGGACTTTGGTTGTTCTGATCCTATAGAACTCACTGCTTTTCAAAGGTACCCATAAATGAGGTGAGGCCAGAAAGAATAGGCAGTGAAAATCAACAAAGCACCCGGCACAGATTTAGGGCTATATGGCAAATAAATAAATGAAACAGCAAATATATTTATATACCCTTGATGCACCTGGAAAGTCCTTCAAAGCGTATAGGAGAATATAAACTGCTCACCATGTGGAGGTCAGGCTTCTGATAATGTGAATATCTGGAACACAGCCATCTGGAAATTAAAAAAGAAAAATACTTCTGAGTGACAAAGCTTTCACAAAGCCCATGCACTTTTCTCCCGGAAAGATAAAGAAGAATTTCATTTATAAAACTGTATCCAACAAGGCATCGTTAAGAAGGAACAGCAGAGGAAAAAAGCAGAGCGCTCAGAATTAGGAGCAGGGGAGCAGAGCCATCCAGGAGTTTGTAACAAAGACAGGGTCCACGCAGACTCAACCCCTGGGGGCATCACCCCAACACAGCTTCTACAGTAACAACATGGTCCCCGAGTCCTCAACATGGTACCAACCAGGCTCAGAATCCTGTTAAAGAAAGCAAGAAGGTCAGGGACACCAGGGTGGCTCAGTGGTTGAGCATCTGCCTTTGGCTCAGGGTTTGATCCCCGGGTCTGGGATTGAGTCCCACATCGGGCCCCCCTCAGGGAGCCTGCTTCTTCCTCTGCCTGTGTCTCTGCCTCTCATGAATAAATAAATAAAATCTTAAAAAAAAAAGAAATAAGGTCAATATCGATACCACTTTAAAATTATTTTCATTAAGATAGTTAAAATTTAAGAAGCTCCTTTATTCCCTTCATGAGAGAGGAAACAGTTCCAGGGAAAAGCAAAACTGAGATCAAAGAGCAAAAATGAAGGTGAGTCTTGAGCTTGAGATCGAGGCAGGGCTCGGTAGCAAGGAGCACCAGCCCACGGGCAGCTGAGTGGGCTCCTCGCAGCAGTGCCCACATGCCTGGGCTCAACATTGACTGGGCTGGCCTCCGAGTCCTGGAGGAGTGCAAACAGTTCCAAGGTTTTAGGGGACATAATGTATAAAAAAAATATATATGATCTGGAAGACTTTATTCCAGGCTATTGCAATAGAGGACAGATGAAGCTTGACCTCGAAAGCAGCAAAGACACCTGGGGATTTCTAACAAACAAGCAGAGCAAGGGGGTCACCAGTCACAGGACACATCAAGGGGGTGGAGGGAGGAGTTCTTACTAATCCAACAGAAAACAGGATTCCTGGCTGAAGGCAGCCCAAGGTGACCCGATGTCACCTACCAAGGTAATGACATGCCAAGCATGGGGCATTGCCTCTAAACTCATTTAGCAGGATTCTTGCTAAAATGGGCCTGGGCTTGCCAAAGGCAGGGCATGGACCATGCAAGGTCTGGGTCTAATCAAAAAGGGGGCTCAGAGGACCCTGAACAAAGTTTGCTTAAGGAGTCATTGTCAGGGATCCCTGGGTGGGGCAGCGGTTTGGCGCCTGCCTTTGACCCAGGGCGCGATCCTGGAGACCCGGGATCGAATCCCACATCGGGCTCCTGGTGCATGGAGCCTGCTTCTCCCTCTGCCTGTGTCTCTGCCTCTCTCTCTCTCTCTCTCTCTCTGTGTGTGTGACTATCATAAATAAAATAAAAATTAAAAAAAAAATTAAAGCTCACGTTTAAAAAAAAAAAAAAAGAGTCATTGTCAGTGATGGTAACCCCGCCTTAGCATAGAGATGCTGACACCCAGAAATGGTATTAGAGGACACAACGTGGAAGCGGGACCCAGAAGCAGATCCCAGACCCCCCCGAGATCCGAGCTGGGTGGTGTCGGTTACACCTCCTGCTGCCTCACCATACCTTATACTGCAGGACACTTACTCATTTCTCAGCTGCTTCCCCCCATGCAAGTTCTCTGTTTTGCAAAACCTAGAAATGCCCATTCCTACACACCCCGCTATCATATAAGAGACAAGTACCTTTGAACACAACGCCATGTGAGTAACTTATATATAATTCCTTGATACTGAGGACAATTGATTCACCATCATGGCGTAATGAAGCCTTTCAAAGTCATCTTGGAACAACAGGCATACAAATAAAATAGGAAAAGAAAAACAAAAACCCTAAAAGCCTGGATTTAAAAGCATCTGAATGAAAGCAGGAAGCTTGGAATCATGAACAGGATTATAAAACCTCCATAGTACAAGCTAAGCAATTTCCCATGATGCCGGATTCCCCCAAGGAGAGCATTTAAGGATGACAAAGCTGCTCCTTTTGCAATCTCAGAAGTTCCATCTACTGGATAAAAGGTACTTAAGAATCTGAAGGGTCACCTGCTAAATATTCTCTGGTTACGTCCCATCTTTATCCACTGGGAGCTGTGCCCTGGGAGGCTGACCTCTGTGGCCTCTATCAACCTGGCTCCCTTGCCCTCTGGCCAGTTGGGAGGTGACAGTAGAAGCCAGGAGAGGAGGAGGGTAAGGAGGAAGGAGCAGAAATCCCCCTGCTTCCTCCCTGCAGGGTCACCTGGAGGTCTCTCTACCACAGGTCACAGCTTCGCTCAAGAACCCTCTCCCCCTTATCCTTAGTTCTAGGTGCTGGGGGTGCCATAGACTGTGGCCCCCCAAATTCATTGGTTGAAACCTGACCTCCAATATAATAGCATTAGGAGGTGGAACCTTGGGGGGTAATTAGGGGGTGTGAATATGGAGGGTAGGATATGGCTAAAGAGGCTCTGGGTGTTAGGAGGGTGCCAACAAAAATCCAGAATTTTTATCCAGAATTGCATATAAATGTACATGTGTCTTTTTCTGAAAAGCGTAACTCACACAGAAAAAGGTCAAAAACGTAGTTGCGTTCTCAAAAGTGGACCCCAAAACGCAGAGCCAATGCTGTGAGAGAAACACAGCGTAGAAACAGCCTCCATGTGGCCAGGTACAGTGGGTACCTGCGTGGGCTGCATGAGCAGAAACACAACCTCTTCCCCCCACCAAGGGCTGGGCTGGAAGAGGACCCACCGCACCGCTACCCGCCACCACCCACTCCTCGGAGGCAGCTGGGATGGTGTGTTCCCACCAATCACTCACAGCTCCCTCCCAACAGCCAAGTGACATTTCAAAAGCTCATCAGCCCAGCAGGTGTTCAGATGCACAAGCACAAGCAAAAACAGTAACAGGGCTGTGGAAAATCTCATCTTTTTGTTCTGAAAAGCTCAGGACACTGAGGCACGGGAGAGTGTGGGGGCAGATAAGCAGGAGGGAAAAAGCACTAGACTAGCAAAGCTGCCACCCCATCCCAGGGGCCAGGGAGAGCACCCCCACGGGGAGTCAGCCCTTCCCTTAGTGGGCCCCTCCCCTGCTGTGTGAGCCAGCATGGTGGCTGGCCCTACCCTGGGGCCAGGGCTGCCCTTTTGCCACATGGAGACCACCGTTCAGTAGGAACCTCATAGGGTTGCTGTGGGGCTCAATGAGAAAATGTGCATCCAAGACTCAGAATGCCTTCCAGGGAGATTTAGAATTCATATCAGAGCTCTTCTTAATTTTCTTCACTCCTAAGATGGTCATGGCTACATATGAACAGAAGCCTATGAAAGACTGATAAAATCAATCTCCAGGGGCACCTGGGTGGCTCAATGGTTGAGCATCTGCCTTTGACTCAGCTCATGATCTCCAGGTCCTGGAATCGAGTCCCAGGTCTGGCTCCCTGCTCAACGGGGAGTCTGCTTCTCCCTCTGCCCCTTCCCATTTGCTCATGCTCCCTCTTCCTCTCTCTCTCTCTCTCTCTCTCTCTCTCTCTCTCTCTCTCAATTAAATAAAATCTTAAAAAAAAAAATCATCCTCCAAATCCACACCACAGAAGATGCCAAAAAAAGTGACAAGCCACAGGGGCAAGGGTACCTGCCCGGCACCACACAGCCTCTAACCCACACAGGGCCCTGTGACTGTGTCCATCCCCTATACCACCATCCCTTCACCAGCTGCACCAGGGGTCTTAGCTCAGAGGCAGAGACCACTGTGATTAAGAGCCCCACTCAGCGAGCACTGGGTGTTATGCTACATGTTGGCAAATTGAACTCCAATAAAAAATAATAATAATTAATTAAATTAAATTAAAAATAAGTAAAAGCATAAAGAACTTGGAAAAGGGGGGAAAAAAAAGAGCCCCACTCGGGAGCCCAATGGCTTCTCCTGACCTGTGGCCCTGTCATGTACTGACTGGGTGGCTTTGGGCAAGTTATACTACCCTTCTGACTTAGTTTCCTCATTTATAATCATAGTTGTAGTAGCTCTTTCTGTGAGGATTAAAAAAATTCATGCCAAGTTCTTAAAATAGTGCCTGGCATACAGTAGTAACTCAATAAATGCTGACTATAGTATTGCCCCACACATTTAAGCTAGTTTCCAAGGCCCATCTAATAAGGAGGCATCTGTGCTCGGAAGAGCAGCCAAACACTAGCTCCACCAACCCACGAGCCAAGCACCATATGTCCTTGATTCGAAGCTGTGTTTTGTATGTTAATGTTCCTAAAATTACAATACACGTGCACATTTAACGCTGCCGATTTTCTCATCTGTAAAATGAGGACTACAGCATCCACCTAATGGGACTGATAGAAAACTCACGATTAATTTATGCAAAACACCTTGGACGGGGCTTGGTGTCAGAAATGGTTCTCTGCAGATATTATGATCATCAGGACATTAAGTCATCGGAGCTGCTGCAGGCCTTCCCACTCTAGCCAAATATGAAGAGTCTTCCACAGTCTTCCTTGATACAGGGATCACCTGATCCCCTGTACCCAAAGATGCTGTGGCTTGGGGCTGCAAAGTGAAAAGTCGAACCCCTCGTACACACCACGGCTGCTGGGTTTTTACCATTCCATGGGCTTTCTGGAACTAGGTACTTACAGGAATTTTTAGTTGTTAAACTAGGGGCTCCTGGGGGCTCAGTTGGTTAAGCATCTGCCTTCAGCTCAGGTCAGACGGGGTTCTGGAATCAAGCCCTGCATTGGGCTCCCTGCTCAGCGGGGAGCCTGCTTCTCCTTTTCTCTCTGCCTGTCCCCTTGTGCTTCTGCACACACTCACACTCTCTCTCTCTCTCTCCTCTCATCAATACTATAAATAAATAAATAAATAAATAAATAAATAAATAAATAAATAAATAAATAAAATCTTAAAAGGAAGTAGTAGAAGTAGTAATAGCAGTAGCAGTTGTTGTTGTTATTGGTTCCTGGGTTTGTTTTTTTTTTTAAGTTTTTTGCCCTCACAGTAACTTGCAGGTCATGATGCTGGTTTCTTGGTGGCCTCTAGAGGACAGCTGGCCTCCCATCAGTCGGAGAGGACCCCTGTGGAAGGTGGACTTTGAGCAGAGGTGCTAAAAGGCAACTCTCAGAATGGAGAAACGGTAGCAGGAAGGGCAACCCAGTTCAGCCAAAGATTAAGGAATGCGCCATGAATCTAGGCAATGAGCATATCATTGGCCTCTACTGTCCAAAACAAGGTCCAAAGCAAGTTCCATCAAACCAAAGTATTTTCCCTTAGTCTTACATCTTAGCTGCTTCCTCTCTGCACTGGAGGCATGTAGGATGCTGAACAGGCAAGGGAATAGCCAGTGGAGGGTGGGCCCCTATGAGCACGGGGGCTGGGTCAGATCACCTGGATTCAAATCCCAGTGGCCCCAACTATTAGCCGTGTGACCTTGAGTCAGTGCCCCAACCACTCTGCACCTGTCAGATGAGGGTAGCAGTAGCTAACAGGCGAGTGGGGATTCAATAAATTAGTACATGTGAAGCTCTTGGAAAAGTGCCAGACACACAACAAGCAGTCATGAACCATAGCCACAGTCATGCTAGATGGTACCCGCACCCCAGGAGCTCGGGAGGGGTAACAGGGTGAATGATGCTGGTGGGAGGGGGGTTCTGGTCCAGCTTCCAGCAGCCAGGGACATGGGAACACACCTGGGGACGGATTCCAGTTGCAGCCCTCCACATACAAGCTGTCACGCATGGCCTCGGAACCTCATCTCAACTTATGGGGTTTCGCTACCACACAGGGCTGTCGGAAGAAGTGAGAACGCATCACACAGGCAATTAAACACATGTGGCTTCTTGTCATCTCTCCTCCCTCCCTGGAGTGCAGAGAAGGCAATAAAAGCAAAACCTGAACCCGTGGCCCACCCCACTCAAAGGCCCCGTGGACCGAGACCCCAGCCACCGCTACTGAGGTCCCCCCTGCTGACAAAACCAGGCAGAGGCCCTGTTCCCGGGAGGAGGTGAACAGGGCCTAAGAGTCTTCCAGCACCAAGAAGTCAGCCACTTCCCTCCAAGGGCCCAGGGACAGGAGTCCGGGGCAGTAAAACCCAGGGGGAAAGAGCAAAGGTCTGGATTCTAGAAGCACTCTGAGCCAAAACCGCCCGTTAGTTACAGGGAACACCTGACAACCGCTTCAGGAGCTGGAGCCTGCATCATTAGCAAGAAGGACTGGGGAAGGTGGTTCTTATATAAACGTCTGAGGGATAAAGAGAGTAGATAAATGTCAAAAACAATGCCTAAAACGGCTGCATACGGCTTGCTTACACAGCTCTTTCCTTCTTCAGACAAATGATAAAACATCCGCGCTTCTGAATATAAATCCTCTTCAATTAAGACATTTCGGTTGGAAAGCACTTTTGGCAGGACAAACGAAGTATTTGCCACTGTTCTCCGACTTGGAGCTTTCAAGGTTGGCAGGGCGATTTATTTTTGTTGATTAAACAAAATACAAATGGAAAGGGCCTCGAAATTGATTAGCCAATTAAACTCAATGATTCTCAACAAAGAAATGTGCATTATTAGCTTTGCCAGAGTTATAAAAATGCCTCCCAGCTTTACTGCCGTTTTCAGGATTTACACCATCGATATTTGTGCTGACAGAAAGATTAAGTAAGGACTGGATTAGGCAAAATTTGTCTTCTCTTTTTGCTGGAACGGAAGGAAGAGAAACGATCAAGGGCTGGGGCCATTTCAGGAAGAGCATTTGCACAGCATTCGTAATTCTGGAAAGAATGATTCGGGTTGAGTGAGCCCTTGTCAGTCATCTTGTGTATTTGTTCTCTGGCAAATTACAGATTCCCTAATAGGGGCCAAATTTGTTGAGACGACAACAACCATAAATATCCAAACTCTCCGTTTTGCTCCCTTCACCTTCCAAGAGGAAGAGTGTCCAGAGAAGCAGCCGACCAAATGATGGGTGTCAGATGCTTCTGCAAAATCGATCGTCGGACAGAGGGGCACCGTCCGGCCCATGTCAGTCCAGAGCAAAGTGTTTCTGGACCGCAGCCCTAAGGTCCACACCACAGTCGCAATCCACTCACACACAACAGCCACACACACCCGGGGCGGCGGAACGCTGAGGTTTTTCCGGTGGTCAGAGCTCGAATGTTGCAGGCCGCTGTGCATTTTTAGACTTGATTGTACATAATTGTTAATCACTGACCCATTCTCCAACCCTCGTGGGCCGGAGCACGTTGCTAGGCAACCCATTTTGCTCTAGATACTTTCTGAAAGCTAGTGTGGCAACAACCAAGTGTCAACTAGGAGGACACTAACCGTGAGAGACAGGCGTTTCCTTAAAGCACGGCCGTCCCGTGCCTCTCCTGATGTTAGACACAGATTTCCCGTGTCTGACAACTTAGCAAAGACGCGCTCTCAGGTCGAACTGGATGAAACTGCCCTCGTAGCAGCTCGGGTTGGCAAGTCAGACGGTTCAACCTAGTAACTTAAAAGAGGTCCGCAAAGGCTGTGGAACAGAGGGATGATTTTCCTCCGCTGGCATCATCACAACTGTGCTTTGTATCAGCAACCCAGCATTCGCCCCGTGCGCACATTTCGGAAGACTCTTCTGATAAGCAGGAGGCAGCTGGCAGAGGCAACGTGCATCGTTTTTTGCAAACCCCTGAGCAAGAAGTCACGTTTCTTTTTCCGTTTCGGACCCTTCGGAACCGATCTGGGTCTTGTAAACAGCCACACCGTCCTGCCTTGTCAAATGCTCCGAGCCGTGGGGAATGGGACCAGATTTATTCCTCCCAGTTCGAGAACGGGAATGCCAAAGGCCGTTCTAAGGAGGAGGACAGAACTGCCAAGTACGTGAAAGGAGTTCATTCAAGGGGAAGGAGGAGGGAAGGCAGGGTCGCTGGTATCACGAACGCGAGGCTATTCCCGCTATTCCCGGGGAGCCCCTGCAATCTAATGACTCCCCGTCCAAGGCAGCTGGGAGCGCCGCAGTCAAGGGGCGCTGGAAAAAAATAATGACCCAATGTCAGCTCAGGGAATGTCTCCAGGAGGTTTTTAGAATCTCGGTTGGAAGCCCCGAATAATGACCAGCTTAGGCGGTGCATACGAGTAGATGATTAACCTCATTAGGGAAGAATTGGTTAAAATTATTAAGTAAAGGGAGAATTCACAGGGAAGCCTAGATTTAAATGCTGCCCTTACCGAACAGGTTTGAATACCAAGGCAATTACCACTTTCTAGCAACCGAGATGAATTGTATCTAAAATTACGAGGTTACAGTTTATATACCAGGCACTTGTAAACTTTATATTGGGCAAATGGCAAATTGTTGTGGCAAGAAGGCAACAGAAAGTTTAACGCCCCTGCCCAGATGAGCTTTATTAAAATATAAGCAGGCTGGTTAGTCTGGATTGGCTTTACGTGGCATGTTTATAATTAAAAATAAAAAAATTAAACGATACAGAAACATAGAAAGTTAAAAGGTGAAATAAAAGGCGAAAGTTTTCTCTCCAACTGGTTTCCACCTTCCACCACCATCCAGAGGTAACCGCCAATTAGTTTGCGTTACTCTTTTTCAGAAGTGGCATCCCTATGCGTAGCTCAGCATACGCTTGCTTTTCTTGCTCAACAGTACAACACAGAAGCTAGTTTTAAACAGAGTCCTCTGCAGCATCCAATTCACCAGCCGGTCTGTCCAGGATTCCAGAATAAAGCTTCTCGGAGAGTAAGAGTGACCCTTCCTCTCTCAGAGTTAACAACAATTTAAAGACCATCAAAAGCAGAGTCAATTAGCCATCTCTCAAGAGCTCCAGGACACACCGCTAGAAGCCCAAGAAGAAAGAGAGACATTTTCAACTCTATAAATACGTCCACAGAAATTTAGCCTGGCATGAATGAAGCTCCCAAGAAGCAACCG
This sequence comes from Nyctereutes procyonoides, assembly GCF_905146905.1. Classification (NCBI taxonomy): domain Eukaryota; kingdom Metazoa; phylum Chordata; class Mammalia; order Carnivora; family Canidae; genus Nyctereutes; species Nyctereutes procyonoides. Next base: position 5,475,636 of record NW_026575155.1, read on the forward strand.
GTTAAAACCACAAATGGGTGACTTGAGTTGGGAGTCCCAGAGGAGAGCTGTCTATACTGCCAAGAAGAAAAATGAAAAGAGAGAGGGAGGGGGGCCAATGAAATCAAGAAACATCAAAGACTGAATAAATATCAAGAATCAAGTGCTAAATTAAATTCTGAAGCTCAATGCTACAAACTGGGAGAAGAATGTAATTTACACAGGGACATTCTGAACCCCCTGTGAAGGAAACTGTGAGCCTGCTGGGAACCAGCAACAACAGAGACAACGAACAACAAAAACACTCTGATGAGCGTTAGGACTATCACAGAAAAGCAGGGACTCACAGAACTGGTGTGTACACCAAGGATTCCACATTGCTCCAACTTGGAAATTACCAAGCTATATCTCACGCTGTGCATTCTTTAGTCAAGAGAAGCAGCTGCAGACCTAAATTCTGAAGACCACAGTCCTAATCTAAGTTCTACAAATAGACTTTAAGAAAGTCACTTCCTCTCTCTAGATATCAGCTTTCTCGTCTATAAAGTCAGAAGACTTGACGAAAGGAACTCTAAAATCTGTAACATGATTTATTTCTCAGATTCTGTTTAGTTAAAACTATGTTTATACGTGGATGGATGGATGATGGATAGATGGACAGATGGGCGGGTGGATGACGATGGATGGATGGATGGATGGATGGATGGATGGATAGATGAGTGGATGGACAGATGGATGAGGGATGGGAAGGAAGGATGGATGGATGGATGGATGGATGGACGGACGGATGGATGGAGAGATACTGGGGAAGTGGATGGATGATGGATGGATGGACAAATGGACAGATGATGGGTGATGGATAGATGGATGGATGGATGGATGAATGGACAGATGACGCATAGATGGGAGGCAGTGGTCTACTGAATGGGATTATACAGGCTGTGACCAACTGTTAGAGTTTTAGAAATTGAGGGGGCCTTCAACACCATGTTGGTAGCTTGGAATCAGTCACGGACGGTATATTTATACCATGGAAATAAATCAGACCTTTTTATTCACCCCACAGAGTCGGCTTACCAAAACATCACTGAAGAAAGAGAAGAAGGAAATGAAGAGTAGAAAGGAGTATCTGTATGCACACAGTCCTCCACGTGGGTGGCCTCCCACATCTCCATGTTGATACGCTTACTATTTTCTCTGCCTGCAACACCATTATTCAGCATGGCCTGAATAACCAGGACTTCTTACCCAAACTCAGCTCGAGTCTCACCTCTTTTAGGAAAGCCAACCCTGGTGTCTGCCCTCACCCTGTGTGAGCTACTGCCCTCCCATCATGTATAACTCCCATAGCATGCTACAACTCCTTCCCTCTGCCCTCTCAGGTCACCCCTACAACATAGTGTAGCCCCTTAGCCAGCCCCTCTAGACTGTTGTCAATTCAGGACAGCAACCGTACTTTTTTTTTTTTTAAGATTTTATTTATTCATTCACGAGAGACACAGAGAGAGAGGCAGAGACATAGGCAAAGGGAGAAGCAGGCTCCATGCGGGGAGACCAATCCCAGGACCCTGGGACCTTGACCTGAGCAAAGGCAGATACTCTACCACTGAGCCATCTGGGTGCCCTCCAACCATACATTTTAGCTCTGGGTGTTTAATGCTTTAGCACAAAGCCAGGCACATAATCACCATCCAATACAAATATTTTAAATTAAAGCAATGGTTTCAACTTAAGGCAGAAAAAAAGAATTGGCTGATAACAGGTTTAGGCTCAAAGAGCTACACTACTCTCTCCGGGGCATAAGTGGATAGTCAGATTTTTCGAGGGCTTAAGCTTTTCAAGTCCACTTTCCCTTAGATTGTGGCTTTCCATTAAATCAGTTAACCTACATTTATCACAAAACAGTGCAGTGTGTCACTGACCCACTTTGTTTCATTTCTTTGCCATTCAGTGACATCCACACATCACTATGAATTGCATTTTTAAATAAGGAATTAAATATATTTGTCCTGGATTTACCCAAGCGAGCTCTGAGAGCACTGGGATTCACCCTCAGGTTCACTGCCTAATCTACTAAAGTGGCTTTCAGAAAACGGCTTACACTTTCTCATCCTTAGTTATCCAATCCATTAAATGAAGACAGGGCCTGGAAATAACGCAGACCAGAAGCCCCCATGCTGCCCTGTGCCAGAGCAAAGGCAGGCTCCCCGGACCTGACCTCAACAGGGCCAGCGTTACTGCAAACAGAGCCGCACACAGCTGTGGCCTTTGGAAGAAAGGAAAGTATCTCAGTCTGCCCAGGCGGCCTTACAAAGAACCACAGGCTGGGGGAGCTCACACCATGGAAGTGTGTTGTCTCACAGCTCTGGAGGCTGGACCCCCAGAAGCAAGTGTCAGCAGAGCTGGCTTCTGGTTTCTTCCTTGGCTTATAGTCAGCTGGCTCATCACGTGTCCTCACATGGCCCTGCCTCTGGACACAGGCATACAGAGAGGAACTCTGGTGTCTCTTCCTCTTCTTAATTTTTTTTTAATTTTATTTATTTATTTGAGAGAGAGAGAGAGAGAGAGCACTCGAGCACAAGCGGGGGGTGGGGGGGCGGACCAAGGGAGAGGAAGAAGCAGACTCCCCGCTGAGCAGAGAGCCAGATGCAGGGCTCCATCCCAGGACCCTGAGATGATGTCCTGAGCGAATGAAGGCACACGCTTAACACCTGAGTCACCCGTGTGCCCAAAATGAACTACTTCTTAAGAAACCATCCTTTGTCCAAACTACAGAACCAAAGAACACCATGGCTGCTGACTCACTAACTTAGCTGACAGAGGCAATGACAAGATCTAGACTCACTGGAAATTTCTAGATCTATACAAACATCTACCTGTACATTTAAATGCAACAAACAACGTAGGCACGGGTTGGGAAGACGGTTTCCGATGGGATTCACAGTGGCTGGGTGATTGGAAGCTAAAGGAGACAACAGGGACAGGCGGCTGCAAAAGAGAAAAGAGAGAAATGCATACTATGAAAGCTAAGAATACATGTAGAGAGGGGGGCCTGGCTGCCTCAGTCAGTGGAGCATGCAACTCTTGATCTCAGAGGTTGCAAGTTCGAGCCCCATGTTGGGGGGAGTGATTACTTAAAAATAAAATCTTTACAAAACAAAAAAAGAACACATCTAGAGAATGGGAAGGTTAATGGTCAAAGCCCAGCTGGAATAATGGGATTAGTTATAGGAAATGAAAGCCATTTCAAGGGAGTCTGTGACAATCTGGAGAACAACCCCAAAAAGAAAGCAGCAAGAATCATGTGTGGTCTAAAAACAAAGCCCAAGGAATGAGTTTGAGCAAATGGCAAAATTTAACCTGAAAGAGAGGTATAGGGCAGACACAGCAATGACCTTCAGACACTCCATGGCTATCGTGCCAACGGTATTAGGTTGTCTTGCCTTATTCAGGGGTACAGATAGGGGTCCATAGGTCAGAGATGTTTTAAAAGGGATTCCTGGGGGTGCCTGCGGGGCTCAGATGGTTAAGCATCTGCCTTTGGCTCAGGTCACCATCCCAGGGTCCTGGGGTCCAGCCCCCAATGGGGTTCCCTGCTCAGCGGGGAGCCTGCTTCTCCCGCTTCCTCTGCCCCTTCCCTCTGCTTGTGCTCTCTCTCTCTCTCAAATAAATAAAATCTTTAAAAAATATAAAAATAAAAGCAGAGGGGTGGATTCCTGGGTGGCTCAGTGGTTTGGCGCCTGCATTCGGCCCAGAGTGTGACTCTGGAGTCCCGGGATCGAGTCCCATGTCGGGCTCCCTGCATGGAGTCTGCTTCTCCCTCTGCCTGTGCCTCTGCCTCTCTCTCTCTGTGTGTGTGTCTCTCATGAATAAATAAATAAAATCTTTAAATATAAATATAAATAAATAAATAAATGGGATTTCTGGAAGAAAAGAAACAAAGGGAGGGAGGAGGAAATTCCTGCATTTAAGAAGAAAGTGAGTTGGGATGATCATCAGTGTCCTCTTCAGCTCAATAATAAAATCCAACCCAGAGTCCAAGAGGGGACCTGCTGCTAATGATGTATCTCGAGTGGAAATTCTGCTTTGCACACAAACCTCAAGATCCAACCTCTTAGTCACCTGGGACTGGCATAAGGAAACCAAGAAAGGGCTTATTTCGTGTTCCCTGGACTAGGCCCCTTTGTTTCGTTAGTGCCCATGATGGCTTGTGCTGGGAAGCGGGTGTGTGTGTGTATGTGTGTGTGTGCAGGGTGGGAGCCCGAAGCAGGCCAGAAGGCTAACACAACAAGGCAGGCTGACATTCAGGGGCACACCCACTTGCCAGCCCATGCGCATCTGGCATAGTTAATTTCAGGCTTGCCAGTCCTTAGAGAAACCAGAAGCATCCACAGTCAAGGCCACCCCCGTGCTGAAAACACCGTGGGAGACCATGGCAGTGACCCAGAGCACTGCGCTCACCAGTACTTTTTTTTTTTTCACCAGTACTTTAGAATAATAACAGGTACCATTCGTCGAGCTGCTACTGGGCCAGGCACTACATGTACATAATCTAGAACCATCATCGTTAGGCTGGCAAAGAAGGTGTGATACCCACCTTACGATAAAGGTACAGAAGCTCGGAGACTGAATGAGCCACCCAAGGCCACACGGTTGGTTAATGAACAAGAATATGAACCCACGGGTATCTCCCAAAGCCATGGCCCTGGCATTACATATGCCACGCTGCCTTTCATGGCTCCTACATTTATAAAGAAGGAGGCGTTTTGCAAACATAATTGAACACAAATAGGACAACATGACAGGTCCCAAAGCAAATGGTGCTGCAGACCCCACCACCCTGGGGACAAACGCCCTCCCTCTCCTTTGTTGTGTGAAGTCTGAGCTCTCGAAAAGACAACTACACCACACGCTCCAACCCAAGAGTCAGTGAGTAAATGGCAGAGTGGGTCTTGTGCCAAGAAGTTGGAGCCGATTTATTTTAGTCTCAATGTTAAGACAGCCAGCACCAGGTTGAGGCTGAGAAATGCTCCTTCTAATTAAAACTTTTTATTTTCAAACACATGTCACAGTTTCAACATGGTGAGACTCACTCCTTGCTTTGTGGATGTCTAAGAGTAGAAGCAGCTGCTCTGTGACATTCACGTTGGGATCCCAAAGGGCAAAGATTCATTGCTCTACCCAAGGCTAGCAGCGGTGTGAGTCCTGCGAGCACTCAAGAGAGCTGCCAACCCACGACCAAGGGGAGACCACCCTGGATCTGGCTGAAACTTGGAAAGCCTTGGAAAAAAGGGAGTGAACCAATGCATTCCAGATTGCCAATCACCGCGGAACCCACCGAGCTGTGCCTCAACCACCTATTGCTCTTCATGGCCCCCATGGCCTCCACCTGGAGGCGGCGAGGGCAAGGACTGTGTCTCTTTGTTCCCTACTTCATCCGAGGGCTTATACCCAACAGGTATGAGCTCAACACACCAAGACTTCGATACCTGCTTGTCAAGTTGACTGGGGCGGGCAGCTGTGGGTGGCCTCCAAACCCAGCTGCCTCCTGAGCAAGGATCTTTCTTGAATATCGACTCTTCTCAACCGGTGTGAAAATCAAGGAGAGGAACAGAAAGGATGTGTGGAAGTCTGCAGGAGCGGAATATGCAGGTCTCCAATCCTTCATCCACCACTTTCCAGCTGGGTAAACCCACTCAAGGCCCAGCGATTAAGCCAATCCCTGGAAGCCACAGCACAGTGCGTCCTGAAATTTCAGATTCCCGGGAAGGGGAGTCTATAAAGCATCAAGGATCCTGACTCCAGCCATGTCATCTTCACGTTCCAAGCCCCCACCACCACCACCACCACCACCACCAAATAAGGGAGAAAGGCTAGCTCTAGGATTACAAGTCAAAATTGACACCTGGCACCTCAAACCTCAAGTGACCATATTCTCTCTGGGGGACTCCAATAGCTGGGACTGCCTTAGGAACCTCAATAAAGCCCCCACACCCCTAAAGACAGCCTGCGCTCTGTAGACAGCACACTCCTGAAAGGAAAGGGGTCCCAAGGATGATTCAGACAACAGTTATCGAGTGCTAACCATGAACATGGGTCGGATACTGGTCTAAGCACACTCGATCCTCAGAACACTCCTGAGAGGCAGGTGCTTCCATCATGCCCATTTTGCAGGTGAGAACACTGAGCCTCGAAGAGGATAAGTGTCGCATGCAAGGTCACACAGCTGATGAGTGCAGGTCACAGCTCTTCCCAGAGCCTGTCCTCTTAGCTCTGCCCAGGCCAGCCACCTAGCCACACAGAGGTTCAAGGTGCTCGAACTGGCTGATTGCCAGGATCATGCCCATCAACATCATTTAGGCCTTCGTAGGTTTAGAAATCAGCTGTCAGTCAATGGCACACCCCATCCATCTACTATCAGACTGGACCATCAACCATTTCCCACTTTGGATCATCCCAGGACAGAATGAAAACCCTTGCTGGTCAGTGGCCTCAGAAAACTCATGTGCCCCCTGGAGGTTAGCTGTGCCACCACTGTCCCGCCACTAAGTCCCCTGAGGGGAACCACAGGCAGGAGAAATGACCAGCTGGGCTGGGCCATCCTTCAGGATGCGGAGAGGCTAAGGCAGCTCCAGCAGCTCGGGCAGCCTGCAGGAGCAAGATTTATTAAACACTTCGTTTACATTTGACAAATATCCTGTGTCCTTAGGTGCCACCTCAACTCAGCTGTGCATTTTTGAACCAAGTAGTGTTCCATCTGACTCCTCCTCGAACTCCTTTTTTTTTTTCCAAAAAGGTCCAAAAAGTTTACTCTTCCTGAAGTTTCTCTACTTTCCAAGTAAGACACAGAGAGAAGACTAATCCCCACCCCAGAAGTGGACCATTGCAGCCACAGTCCCCTCTTCAATCTATAGGCAGCCTGAGGCAGCCCAGAGAAGAGTTCTATAAAAAGTGGATACCACAGGTTGGCATGGCACCTCTGTAAACGGGGCTGGGTGTGTGGGCGTGGTGGTCAGGCAGGCATGTGTTCATGGATGTTAAAGCCTGACGACGAGCCCTGGCTTCGCTCACGGATGTGGTCCAGGAGCAGGTCAGTAGCTCAGCAGTCTGGCCTAGTGCAGGGAGGGCTCCGGCTATTACACTTTCCTCTGAGAGGGAATGAGCTGAGCCACCCTTCTTCATGGACCATTAGAACCCAGTAGTCTGGGGCACCTGGTGGCTCAGTGGTTGAGCGTCTGCCTTCAGCTCAGGGCATGATCCCAGGGTCCTGGGATCGAGTCCTACATCGGGATCCCCACAGGGAGTCTGCTTCTCCCTCTGCCTGTGTCTCAGCCCCTCATGCTGTGTCTCTCATGAATAAATAAATAAAGTCTTAAAAAAAAAAAAGAACCCAGTGGTCTTTGATTTGGGGGAGTTTGGGAGCAGAAGCACTTTGTGTGAAGCCGCCTTGCCCACAGCTTGAGACAAAAGGGGAGTGCTGTCACTGCTCAGAGGACTTCCTGCTGTGTGGCCCGTTTCCCTGATAACTCACTGGGACCACAGGTGTCTCCCCCTGGAGTCAAGAAGGACAGGCAGTGCCCTGGCTGAGATGTGGTGACACAGCCACGGGTAGATCTTCCCTTGGATTCATGCTACCGAGGACAGCTGGATCCTGCAGCTTCCCCCTTGAAACAAAACTCCTGCTATTCAGAGAGTCTGGGAACATAGGCAGGGAGAGCCTGTGCTTGTCCCTTCAAGGGTGCTCATCCTGGCTGCCTACCAGTCTTGTTCAGCATGGCCATGGGCAGCCCCAAGTGACAAATCCTGAGCAGTCTAGCCCAGTGGTTCTCAAGCAAAGGCAATTTCGACAAGGTCTGGAGTTGGGGAGGTTCTACCAGCATCCAGTGGGTAGAGCCCTGCAATGCACGGCTCAGCCCCTTGAGTGAAAAAGTCATAGACCCAAAAGGTCAGTGGTGCCAAGGCTGAGAAGCCCTGTTCTAAGCGACCTGGGACAGACATCCTGCTTTCCTCTTCCTGAAAACTAAGGTCTTCAGCCCTACTTTACAACTGGGCAAGAGGTCTGGTGGGTAGTGGTCGGTGTGATAGAGTTTGGTCACCGAGATATAAGGGAACACATGTCAAGAGACATCAATGTCGGACACCGGATGGAGCAATCCACTGAGATTTTTACAATCAGTTCTCAAACAACCACTACCTGCCCTCTTCCACAGATTAGGAAAATGGAGGCCCAGAAAGATCACATACTGCTTAGAAGGGGAGCTGTGGCTTGAATTGATTGACCCCACATGGTGCATTAACTTGGAGAAAAAAATATAACGTGATACCTCTATCCTGTGTGGTCCTCATTACGTGCCAAGAGAAGAAAAAGGGAAAGGAAGAGAGAAAGGGAGGGAGGGCAGAGATACCCATGAGAAGAATTGTAAAAAGACGGATTGAAACGTCTATACGCGGTGGGCTTTGGGCATCTTCTGTTTTCTTCGCTGGGCCTTTCTGTATTCTCCATTCTCTCCAACAAAAATGCCTTTTATGGGCAGAAAAGAAATAGTAAGCAAAACAAAATAATACCTGCCAAGCATACATTTCAAAACTGTTGTCAGCACCAGGCATCTCTAACTGTGCTAGAGGGGCACCTGGGGTCTCAGTCGGCTAAGCATCGGCCTTCAGCTCAGGTCATGATCTCAGGGTCCTGGGGTCGAGCCCCAGGTCGAGCTCCCTGCTCCATGGAGAGTCTGCTTCTGCCTCTCCTTCTGTCCCTGCCCCACACTGTACTCTCTCTCTCTCTCTAATAAAGAAATTTAAAAAAAAAATCTGCTAGAAAAAGAGATGTAGACCCCCCTGCACCCTTGGCAGACATAAGGGGACACCCTTGGTCACTCCAGCCCATCACTGCCTTGATGACAGCCCATGTGGTTAAGCCTACCCCAGGAGGCTGTTCACACAGCACACCTGCAAGAGATCTGCTTCTGAGCAAAGATGCTGCCCCGAATCTGAGACAGCCTGTCAGCTCCTCATCTATCTCACAGCGGAGAGTACCGGGACAGGGAGAGCCATGGAGGTTCGAGGTCAAGACCCTCCTCCACGCCTGACTGTTTCCATGCTCGAGATGCTCAAGACGACTTCCAGAAAGATAAGGTTTCTAGCTCATTAAAATTTCCTTTCAACAGTTTTATTAACCAGTCGGAGTAACAGGAAGAAGAAGAATTTTTCATCCTGGGCCTAATAGGAAAGATTGTTTTAGGGGAAAAAAAAAAAAAGAAAATAACTCTAGGATACATTGAAAAGTCTGCTTTTCCTGTTTTTTTTTCCCCCATAGAATTTGTATTTGCACTACGTTAAAGCCTAGTTCCACCATAAAAACCTACACTTTGCAGAGATGCCCATTATCTATCGTGCCTTTTCGTTATTATTCCTTTCAAAAAAGGTGTTTCTTCTCCCCCTCACCATGATTTGGGGTCCCTGTGAGGCCCCCCTCTAACTCCACCCTGCGTAAAATGCTTAAGTGTTTCACAGTTATAGAAAAAAAAAATTCTGGCAGTTATCATCAAGTTTCAGGAAGAATGTCTCAAGTTTAAGATATCACACCTCTGAAGGCAGAAATTCAAAATGCCCAAATGTCACCACTGGGTAAGGCAGGGAATAAAATAATATTTGTTAGACCATCAGCAAGCCTAGATCTATTTTTAAAAATAATAAATCCCGGGGTGGCTGGGTGGCTCAGTCATGACGCATCGGTCTTCGACTCTGGTCAGGATCTTAGGGTCCTGGGATGGAGAGAACCAGGACCCTGCTCCCTGCTCAGCAGGGGGTCTGCTTCTCCCTCTACCCCTGCTCCCCCTTGTGCTCCCTCTCTATCTCAAATAAATAAAATCTTAAAAAAATAAATAAATAAAAATAAGAAACCCCTAGCTGTGTCTCCAAGAGCCACTGCTGGGGGCCTCCTTCCTGGCCAACAGTGCATGGACCATTCAGGGTCACTTCCCTGTCCACCACAGTGGACAGCAGACCACCTCCCCAGGCCTCAATGAGGCCTGATACCAATCAGGAGCACCCCTCTGCTCCTGGCCTGTGATTGGGTTAGGGCCAGCCACATGACCCAGCTCCAGCTAGAAGAAGAGGAGATGCCATAAAAGCGGTTCTGGGTCGCATTTTCACTGCAGATGAAAAAAGGCAAGGTGGAGGAAAGCTTTGTATTTTGGCCAGGTGTTGCAGCACCTTCCTGCACTGCTGCAAGACCAGCTACTGCCTGCACCACTGTATGGCAATAAGCCCACGGATCAAGCAAACACCCTGAGGACAGTGGAACTGAAAAAATGGAAAGAACTCAATTCTGATGCCATCACTGAAGTGCCGAATTAACCTTGGAATCATCATGTGAGATACTGTTTAAGATACTGTTAGGTGGGTCTTTTGTTTTTTGGCATCGAAAATACCTGATACAGCCCTACACCAAGACTACTACCAAGAGTCCTGGGGTCTTACTAACAACTTAATAGCAAAAGAGAATGTATCAGACTGTTAGGAACAGATCCCCAGCAAGTCAGTGAGCAGACAAGTGACTAGAACCTTCCTAATGACTTCCTGTCAATCACCGGTCTGTTTCGACTCTGCATCCTCCGCCCCCTGACTGCAGCCCACTCCAGCAGGGGTTAAGCAGCTGACATCCTTTAAAACATGATCATGACGTAGAAATGGGTGCTCTATGGCCACCCAAGAAGAGCAACGCAAGCCAGAATTCCAAAGACCTTACACATTTATCTCTTCTGCTTTAGCAATTCATAGACTACCAGCTGCTAAAAGTCGTCCCCAAATTTAGCCTTTAAATAAACTGACTCATGAATCTATAAGACTTAGGGAAGGAAAATTTTCAAAGCAATTTGTTCAGGAATGGAGGCTGGTGAGAGGCATAAGTGGTAGATAATAGGCACTACATAAATCATCCTGCTAAAGATATGAATTTCATGTAAGGCTCTCTATCCTCAGAAAACAGGCATATAAGAAGTGATAACAGCATCTGACTAAAAAGAAAATCTCTCCTCTATTTGCCTGCAAATTATTCTTCAAGAACTAGTTTCCTGAAACTACCTAAGCATTCAAAATAATTACTTTAATATGTAGACATGAAAAGCTAAGTGAGGAAAAAACCCAGGTATCACAATACATACGTACTGGTTCCAAAAAAAAAGCGCACATGTGCGCAATGAAAAAAAAAACAAAAAACAAAGAGGTGAATATGGGTAGATAAAGATCCTTAAGGTATGTTTTAATGAAGTTGCCTTTCTAATGAAGTTGACAGTTAACGTATGTATATCTTTTAATGAAGCTGTTTAAGCTGTTAATGTATAGATGAACATTCCCAAACATCTCCAGTGCCTGAAACTATAAATTTACCAAAACCACTGAATGACCGTAATATTGGAGGGTCAACTACATACCAGGTGTGGTGCTGGCCTGTAGAGAATTCAACTATGTTTCCGACACAGGCCAGGTGGCACTGGATTCTTTCTGGAACACAGGAAATAAGGGAGGGTGGGAGGGAGAATGGATTTACCCTTCTAAGAAAGGGTAATTTAATGAGAAAAGCAGTAAGAGAGGGGCAAATACACAAATATTTAACCTAGGGCACACAAAGATTAAAGGGATATGAGATGGCAAAGGACTTTAAAAAAGAAAGATCTTATTGAGTTGGAATTTCAGGGAAGACTTCATGAGACAGGTATCATCAGAAACGGATCCTTAAGGATGGGAATTAGGCGGTCAGGCATTTTCAGAGAGTTCAAACAGCTCAAGCGAAGTCAAAGAGACGGGGCCCCAAGAATCCTGGGGCAGCGCTTAGCACCCAGTTGGTGTGGAATGCAGCTTATGTCCAGGTAAATCATGGGTTTGAAAAAGAAGACAGTGAGACGGGCAGGACTTGGTGCCAGGCTGAGGCACCTGCCTGGCCTGATAGGCAAGAGAGGGTCAGGCAAATCGTGACTTGGCCATGACCCACTAGAGCTGCGCTTCGGAGGAGTGAATCCAGCAGCCGTGGGTGATGAGGTCTGGGGCTGGAGAAGCAGGAGTGGAGGCCTCTGCTCCAACTCGGGCAGAAGTACGAAGTGTAGACTCAGGGCTGGAGCATGGTTGCCACAGAGGAGGTAGCTCTATGAATATGTCTTAAATCAAATTAGACTTCTTAGGAGTAGGGACTGGGCCTGATTTTTTTCCTAGAGTTTGGAAAGGTTCAGTAGGAGCTCAATAATAATGCAAAGTGTCTAAAAGCTGTACTTCCTGCCTGTCTTCCACTACAAGTGAGCCCGTCAAGAGGCTCAAAGCCAGAGCACCCAGGATGAAGAGCCCTACCTTTCACATTCCCAATGAAGAACACTCTTTCTCCCAGAGGAAGAACCTCAGGAAAGTATGGGAGTTCAGCAAACACGAGAGGAACGGGCTACAGATCCAAGGAAGAGCCTCTCATCGGCTCGATATGAGAAAACGTCTTGGTCCCTCTATAATCTTACAAAAAAAAAGTCACAGCAGATTGGTCCTAAAAATTAACCCAAAAAAGTCTACCTACATAACCAACAGAAAATAAGATTTGGAAGAAAGTGCAAATAAATTAAGTACAATGGGATTAATGGCTGAGTCTGTGGGAGGACTCCCTTGCTCTTAGGAATGACACACTTGAAGAACTCACACAGCAAAGGGACATGAGGCTCCCAACGCACTCTCAAATGGATCAGAAGAAAGAAAATTGTGTGTGTGTGTGTGTGTGTCTGTATGTGTGTATACACACATGCATGGGAGGATAAATGTGTGCAGGTGTAAATGCACATACTATGTATTCACATACACAGAGTAGGAATTATAAAGTAAACCGCGCAAAATATAGACAATCAGTGAATTCCTTTGGAAGTTTCTTTTTTTTTTTTTTTTTCTGGGACCAACGATCACCAGCTGCCCAGGTACCAAAAAATTATGCTTCCGAAATTTCTTGAAGTCGATTCCGCACAAAGAGCAATGGAGCTGCCCTACGTGTGCCACTCACGACAGAAGCCCTTTTTATATGGAAGTTTCTTATACTATTATTTGCAACATTTCTGTAAGTTTGAAATAATAGCAAAACAAATAGTTACAAGAATGAGGAAGCAATTAAATACTGATAAGATCTTTAAAATCCACTGTTAAGTGAAAAAAAAAAATCCATGCCGAATGGAATGTATGGAATGTTACCATTTGTGGAGAGGAAAGGGGGGAAAGGATATATGTGTGTGTAGATAGAATTATAGATACACACCCACACAGATGCAGTCATTGTGTGTAATATACCTGAAATGACTCATAAGAAACTGGAAACATCATACAGCTTCTCTACTGGGAAGAATGGGGTAGCAAGGAGCCAGGTGAAAGGGAAGCTTTTCATTATAAATGCCCATATAGGGCAGCTCGGGTGGCTCAGCACCGCCTTTGGCCCGGGGTGTGATCCTGGAGACCCAGGATCGAGTCCCACATCGGGCTCCCTGCATGGAGCCTGCTTCTCCCTCTGCCTGTGTCTCTGCCTCTCTCTCTCTCTCTCTCTCTCTCTGAGTCTCTCATGAATAAATAAATATATATATATTTATATTTACATATATATAAATTATATATATACATATGTATAAATGTCTGTATACTTTGAATTTTGAACCATGCAAATATATTACCTAGTCAAATATATACATAAAATATAGTGACCTTTAAAAATGTTAGAGGAAAATAATATCGCAAGCATATGGTTTGGAGTAACTCAGACCAGAGAAACATAGCACACGGGATTAAAGCCACTTGGCAGGGTGCTGCCCAGATGTGACCCCACGGGCCGCTGTGCTTGGACAGCTGCCTGTTTAGAAAGGGCTCGCTCCAGACAAGTAGAGCTGGGGGCTTGGAAAAGCATGTTCTATCAAGTTTCAGCCTAAATTGGATAGAAATGTCCCTGAAAATAAACTATATAACGTACTTACAACAGACGGTTCCCCATAGCCCTGTTCCCCACACTCATATTCCTGGTTCTGAGATTTGATCATCTGCCACATGGCACGTCCGGCCCGCCTCGCACACCACGACCTGCTAAGCCCTGGTGAACAGCTCTGGGAGCCTCCGGTCCTCGGCAGGGCAGCCCCGAATACCAGCTGCGTCCATCTGCCTTCATGGGCAGGCACCCTCCCCTGGAAATGACGGCCAGCAAGCCGGCCGGTGGCTGGGTCTCTGAAATAAAGACACTCCTGGATCGGAGGAGTAGTTTGTAAAAGAGTTTCCGAGAGGATCCAAGGCATGGATTTCAAGGGCCGGGCAAGTCGGAGCGCAGGTCAAGACTCACCTTCTGTTAAACCTCACGGGGGCGGAACATGTTCAAAAACAACAGTAGAGGGGCTCCTGGGTGGCTCAGTGGTTGAGCATCTGACTCTGGCTCAGGTCGTGGGTTCGAGTCCTACATCGGGCTGCCCATGGGGAGCCTGCTTCTCCCTCTGCCTATGTCTCTGCCTCTCTCTCTCATGATAAATACACAAAATCTTTAAATAAAAAAAAAAAAAGACAACAGTAGAAAGCTAAGAGGATACAGTGTCCAGAGAAGCCAGGCTGAGAGGTGGTGGAGCAAGGTGGCGGAGCTTATGTGGCTCTCTGGTTGTCAGAACATCAGGCAAGGGACCCTCCCCCCCAGGACCTCTCTCCCCCTTTAGGAAACCCACAGCTGCTCTGAGCCAAGACCTCGGCTCCAATTTCTTGTGCTTTGGGGGACTGTTGGGGTGCACACACTTGTGTGTGACTGTGCCTGAAACTGCCACATGAACTGTCATCAGAAAATCAATAAATATCTGCCTTTGGAGGCACCGGGGTGGCTGAGTGGTTAAGCATCTGCTGTTTGGCTCAGGTCGTGATCCTGGGGTCCTGGGTTCGAGTCCCACATTGGGCTCCCAGCAGGGAGCCTGCTTCTCCCTCTGCCTATGTCTCTACCTCTCTGTTTCTCTCATGAATAAATAAAATCTTTTTTAAAAAATAGATATTTTCAAAAAATAAAAAATAAAAAAAATAGATATTTTCCTTTGAATAGGGGCTGGGGAAATGGTCAGAAAGCAGGGTACAGGTTCAGTAAAAGAGGGTCCTCCTCCCCGAGAAAGTTACGACAACGGCTCCCCATCTAGTAGAGGGAGACAAACATTAATTACAAATAATGTAAGGCTGTGCTCGAGCCACTTGCCTGGTGCGCTGCTCCGTGTTTGAAGAAGGCATGTGTACTTGCAGGTGACATACCTTAACTAGGATGGGCAGCAGCAGAGATGGAAGGAAGCCGGAAAGGCCAAGAGCACCCGCCATCAGAAACCTGGATTCCAGCCCAGGGCTCCACTGACAGGCTGGCTGTTGCAGGGCCAGCCACTTAATTTCTGAAACTCAGCTGCCTCATCCATAAAATGGACAGAACACCACCCACCCTCAGACCCGTCAGAACAAAGGAATTCAAGCAAGAGAAGTTAAAAGTGCCTCGCACAGCGCCTGCCACGTAGCAGACCCTTGGCCAGCAAGGCTTTTCTCTCCCATCAATTTACATCAGGCTCATTCCATAAAGCTTCTGTCGTGGGTTGGATTGCATCCCCCCCAAAACGACTTGTTGAAGTCCTAACCCCCCCAATACTTCAGACTATGACCTGATGTGAAAAAAGGCCACTGCAGAAGTCAGTAGTTAAGATAAAATCCTACTGGAATAGGGTGAGCTCTAAATCCCATGGGACTGGTGTTCTTTTTTTTTTTTTTCTCTTCTTTTTTTTTTAAGATTTTTATTTATTTATTCATGAGAGTCACAGAGAGAGGAGAGAGAGAGGCAGAGGGAGAAGCAGGCTCCACGCAGGGAGCCTGACACGGGACTCGATCCCGGGACTCCAGGATCACTCCCTGGGCGGAAGGCAGGCGCTAAACCCCTGAGCCACCCAGGGATCCCTGGGACTGGTGTTCTTATAGAAGAGGAGACACAGAGATAGAAGCCATGGAAAAGACATAGGAGCACAGAGGCCCAGACTGGAGAGACACAGCCACAAGCCAAGGTCTCCGAGGACTGCCAGCTACCACTAGAAGCTAGCAAGAGGCAAGGAACGGACCATCCCACAGACCTTCCAGAAGGAGTCCACCCTGCTGACACCTTGACCCTAGACTTCTAGTCTTCAGAACTGTGAGGAAATCAATCCTCATTTTAAGCCACCTGGTTTGTGGTGTTTTGTGAAGGCAGCTAGAGAAATGAAACCATCCTCTTCTCCTCCCGCTCTCTTAAGGAATTAAGGAAAATTCCTGATCCCCTGAGGAAATAGGACACTTTGACAAATACAAGTAACACGCAGGGAAAGGCGATCTTCAGTAATGAGCCTTTGCAGAAGAAAAGAGCAATCTGAGATATAACGGTGTTCTCCTGATTCTTTTTTTTTTTTCCTTTTGTCTCCTTTTCCTCCCTCCCCCTCTCCTACTGGGGGCGGCCACCATTTGGGGTCCTTCGCATTTCCCAGAGGAATGAAGACACAGCTAAAGAATGACCTTCTAATGCTGGGCAGAAGGTGAGGACCACAAACCCCACCACCGCAGAGACTCATTCACATCCTACACACAGCCCACCTTCCAGGAAACCCCAACACACACCCCCTCAGGAAGTCTAATAGGCCACCTTGGGGCAGGGAAAGCACTGGATTTTTTTTTTTAATACAATCTGCTGACAGTAAGCCACAGGTCGATCAGGATGGAAAGAAGAGGGGGCCAGAGTTGATCCAACACAGCATCTGTGGGGAAGGAAGCAAAGTGATGCTTGAGTCTGACTCACCCAACCAAAGTCACACAAGCCCACCCCCTTCCTGAGGTCTTTCATCTCTACCTGTGCTAAGATCTAAATGTTCTGATCCCTCAAAATTCATATGGTGAAATCCTAAGGCCTAGTGTCATAGAATTAGGAGGTGGAACCTCTGGGAGGTGCTTAAGTCAGGAGGGTGGAGCCCCCAGGAAGGGGGTTAGGGCTCTCATAAAAGAGACCACGCAGAGCTCTCGGCCCCTCCCACATGGGGACACAGCCAGAGGTGGGCACCCTACAGCCCAGAAGAGCGCCTTCATCACATACTGACCATGCCCACCCCCTGATCTCAGACGTGCAGCCCCCAGAACTCTGAGAAATAACCACCCGTGGCTTTCAAGCCAATGAGTATGTGGTATTTCGCTACAGCAGCCCAAACAGACTAAGACAAACCGCTACTCCACCAACACAAAACCGGTCTTCTCGCTGGAACCCACAAAACCCACAAGTGGTTTTTACTCCTAACAAAGAAGCCGTTTGTTTGCTTATGTGTGTCCAACTGGCTGTATGTCCAGATACGAGCCCTGGTTAAGATTCAACTGGAGGAAGACTCACTAAAGAGTGACCTCCACAGGGGCACCTGGGTGGCTCAGGCGGTTAAGCGTCTGCTTTCGGCTCAGGTCATGATCTCAGGGTCCTGGGATCGAGTGCCACATCAGGCTCCCTGCTCAACAGGGTGTCTGCTTCTCCCTCTGTCTCTGCTACTCCCCCTCCCACTCATGCTTTCTCTCTTTCTCTCAGATAAATAAATTAAATCTTAAAAAAAAAAAAGTGACCAAAGAGTGGGCTTTGGAGATCCTTTTATTCTCCCCAGATTTGCCAGCTCTCACCCAGATGTTTGGAGGCCTCAGTGGAAATCGCCAGGGTCAGGAAATGCACCGGCAGTGCTGGTTCTAATAAGGTTACCAAACCAGTCCACCAGGTGACATATCTTAGGGAACAGTGAAGGCAGGTATACCAGAGAGGCCACTGAGGACACAATCCCTGCCAGGAAGCAAGCAATTTAAGAAGGTATCCGTCTCTACCTCCACCACCACTACCACTACCCGCCGAATCCAGGGCAGCAGCAGGCCCCAGGGCGGAAGACAGAGTAGGATTTCAACCAGAGAAGAGAGGAAACCATGATGCTAAGATAAATGGGTCAGGCGGGTTCTAGAAGTTTCTGCTCCAATCAGGAAGCTGCCTTAAGATGTTTTTTGCCCAGATCATCTGTCTTCAGTTTCCTGGTTGACCCTGGAGGGCATCCTTGAATGCGTTCCATGGTTTCCCTGTACACTGGATCCTAATTATTCCAGGATTGTTAATGCAGGTGGTGAAACTCTGACATGGGCCGCCTGCCATTTCTCGGCTTAGCAGCATCTCCCTCAGAGGGTGGGCAAAGGAAGTTTCGGGAGAGGCAATCAGTCAGGCAAGGGATCCTCACATTCAAACCTCTTAGTGGAGTTAAGATGATGGACTTGCCTTGGCAGCAGTCGATTCAAAAAAGGCAGGGTGGGGGTGGGTATTGTAAAAGACAGGAAAAAAGAAAATCTCAGAAAGGAAAGTCCTGGAATATTGGGATCAGAGTATTTCATTACTGGGGGTTCTCTGCTCATTTTACAGATAAGAGAACTGGGCCACCGAGAACGAGACAAAAATCACAAAAATGGTTCCTGTTAATGGACTGACCGCGCTTTTGGTCCCCAGCAGGGCACTCCTCGTCCTGTCCCACCTGCAACCAGGAACACACAGGTATGGCAGGAGGCCTGCCCAGAGCTCAGCACCAAACCTATGCCAGGTGAGGCTTCAAAAGATAAAATGAACATCGCAAGAGGCTTTGCTAGCTGTGGTCCACTCTCAGTACAAGAGTCTGGTCCCGATTACACGCATTCAAGGAGGGAAGCAATTTAATCAATTGTATGGAAAAGTTGAATACGTCCCTCCCCGTTCCCAGCATTGCCACCCGGAGGGCCTGCCCTCGCCCTGTCGGACTGCACAGGTCTATTCCCTGAGTTTGGGTCGTGTGAACACACCCTCTAGACGAGCAACTCCACACGTCACATCTAAAAAGACTGATCCCAGTCTCTGTCCCATAAATAGAGAAATCACTGAACACGAAGCTGAAGTCCAAGGTGACCCAAGGGTCCCTGTGTGTGAGGACTGCCAGTTTGGTACTTTCCATGTCATCTGAATCATGAATATATCTCTTGCTCGTCCCCCGCCCCAAGTTACTAGGAGGCTGTCTTTTCATCTTGGTAGCCCCGGGGCGGAGGATCCTGCCAGTACAGAATGGGAGTCAATCTAGCACATGGCTTACAACTTTGGGGAAGAACTTATAGGAAGAGCTTAACCCAGCCCACTCCATGAAGAACACGCCTGGCCAAAGTGCTGAAGAGGTGACGTTTTCTCAACTATCAAATGTGAGGTCAAGCTATGGCCCCTTCCACCACCGAAACTCAAAGGACACGACTCACTATGCTGAACCCTCCAGGTATCCTAATGCAGGAGCTGGGACCAGCCCACCCGCTTTCCAGAGCAGACCTTTAATGCTTATGAGGTATCACGTACAAATGGATGAGATTCACTGTCTCTCCTCTCACACCATGCCCACTCTGACGGTGACCAAGGGCCTACATCTTCCAAAGGAAGCATGACCTCTTTTCAAGTGAGATAGGAGTGAGCTGACGGTTGGCCTGCTGTCTGCCTTGACTTGCTAGCAGAATTACAGGTTCCTGCTTGCCCACAAGTACACTACAGAGCAACCTACCCTATATTACCACAGAGCCCTGCTCAGAAAAATCAATGAGCCTGACATTAGTTGCCTTTGCTGGTGAACGAGAGGCCGGACTTAATCCGCACGGAGATGCAAGCAAGATACATACACAGAAGAGTGGGCATGTCAGTTTAGGACAAAGAATCCAATCCTTTGGGGTCACTCCCTCACCTTATACTCTCCAAGGATGGGTTGCCACTCTGTCAGAAAGAAGGTGGCTCTGATGGGTGACTTCTCTACCTGGCCTTTCTTTCAGAAGCCACTCTGAAAACAATGCCCCCATCCCTCCAAGCTCAAAAATGCCAGTTTGAGAAATGAAAGTGATACGGAAGGCTGGGATCTAGGCCCTCCTCTGCTAGCTTTTCAAAGACTACAAGACAAAAACTTCCAAAGTGGGGAAACCTCCTACTTCCTAATTACCCCAAAACACCGGATCTAAAACTAGATCACTAATAACTGCTCTTCTGTCCACCAAGGAGAAACTTCTGGGGACTCCCCCCCAACCCTTCTCTCCCAGAAGCCAAGAACTTGACCACTGTGATCTGTTCAGCGTAACAGATATTCCTTCCCTGACACAGCGAGACAGGAATGATGCCTCTTAAAAGAAATGAGCAAGTTCCCTTTGAAAAAAAAAAATTATATTAGTCTCTGACAGGCCAGTACTAGACACCCCAGAAGTACCAAAAATAAAAAAAAATTTAAAAAGTGGTCCCCACCATAAAAGGACCCAGGATCCAGAAGAAACAGGGACTGCGGGAGTCCAGGGCAGTACCCCCTGGTAGAGAGCTGGGAACAAGCCAAGGGCAGTCACAGCTCAACCACTGACCAGCTGGGTGACCTCAAGGCCAAGCAAGGTATTTAACCTCTCAGCTTCCTCGTCTATAAGTCTATAAAACAAAGATCATGAATCCACCTACCAGTGTCGCCAGAAGGATTCAACATAATTCATGCAAAGAGATACTACGGTCAGCATCAATAATTAGAATACAAGATCAAGGTGTCCAAATGTTGAGAGAAAGAAAGCAAAAAAGACCAGGGTGACTCTGAAATTAGAAGACCTGGCAAGTAGAAAGGAGCAAAGAAAGATCAAGAAAGGAAAAAAGAAAAAAAAAAAAAAAAAGAATGGATTCTTCTTACAGCAAACTAACGGGTGCCATTAAAAATACCAAGAATTCCTGATGGGGTGGGGGCGGGGGGGGATCCCTGGGTGGCTCAGCGGTTTGGCACCTGCCTTCGGCCCAGGGCGCAATCCTGGAGTCCCAGGATCGAGTCCCGCGTCGTGCTCTTGGCATGGAGCCTGCTTCTCCCTCCTCCTGTGTCTCTGCCTCTCTCTCTCTCCCTCTGTGTCTATCATAATAAATAAATAAATAAATCTTTTTAAAAAAAAAAAAGAAAAAAGAATTCCTGACCGGAAGATGATTGCTTCAAACAGACACACTCTAGAGCCAGCAGAATCAGGAAAGCACTCACTGCGCGTAGATACTGCGGAGAATAGTGAAATAACATCAGTGAATCCGCGTTACCTTGTTAGAGGCTGAAAGCCTCTGAAGTTTTGGAGCTGGAAAGATCTTCAGAGGTTACTGCTCCAGCCCCTGTTAAAAGCTGATGGCCGCAATGGGAAACCATTGATTTGCTCAAGATCCCACAGCTAGCTGGAGACAGGGCTCTGATTAGAACCCCGGGCACTGATAACTACCCTGATGCTCTTCCCTCCAGCCCAGCTACTTCTCATCCTGGCAGGCACCCCGGCTCCTCTGGCTGCCTCTCCAGTCCCATCTCCCTTCCCTTGCTCCAGGGCGCTCTCCTGAAACCCACCCTTTCTCTTGCACGCACGTGTACAGGCAGCTGTGTGCGTGTGTGCCCGCGTGCTTCCTGCCGTGTCTGTTTTTTTCACTGTGTGGTCAACTACACCCAACATATAGTTGATCTTAACCGTTTTTTAAATGCACAGTTCAGTGACATTAAGCACATTCACGCTGTCGTGCGACCGTACCTCCCATCCATCTCCAGAACTCTTTCCTCCTTGCAACACTGAGACTCCATTCCCATTAAACACAGACGCCCCCTCCTCTTTGTCCCCCAGCCCAGGGTCCCTGGCGACCCCCATCCTACTCTCTGTGTCTCTGAATCTGACGCGGTGACCCCGATAAATAGCATCATACAGTGTTTCTCTGTTTGGGGCTACCTTCTTTCCTCGGCATAATGTCCTCAGAGTTCATCCATGTGCCAGAATTTCCTTTCTTTTGAAGGGACACCTGGTTAAGCATCTGACTTTTAAGCTGGTTAAGCATCTGACTCTTGGTTCGGGCTCAGGTCATGATCTCAGGGTCATGAGATCAAGCCCCATGTCAGGCTCCATGCTGAGTGTGCAGCCTGCTTAAGATCCTCACTCTCCTTCTCCCTCTCCGTTCTCTCTCTCTCTCTCTCTCTCTCTCTCTCTCTCTCTCTCTCACCAAAGAATCCCTTTCCTTTGTAAAGCTGAATAATATTCCATTGCACATATATACATGTCACCCATTCATCTGTCAAGGGACACTAATGTCACCTCCACCTTTTGGCTACTGTGAATGATGCCGCTACAAACATGAGTTTGTACAAATAGCTCTTGAGGTCTCTGCTTTCGATTTTTTTTGTATATAGACCCAGAAGTGGAATTACTGGATCTTACAGTAATTCTATTTTTAACTTGTTTTTGGAGGCACATGTATCTTTTAAAAGTTATATTATACTTCTCCCTAGCTCCAATTAATAGGAAAGCGAGTTTTCTTTTTTATCCAACTAAAATTTTAAAACACAAGCTACCTGCTAGGCCTTGGGCTAGGTACCAGGGGTACAATCAATCATGAGTTCAAGTCACGGTCCCTTGTCTTGCTAGGGTTTACAGTCCACTCTGACAGACAGATGGGAATCAGAGTCCTGGCAAATGATCTGTTTCGGCCCCATAGTGAGTGCCATACAGGATGAGAGCATGTGCCTCCCCTGCAAAGGCACAAAACAGAAAAGGTCCAGCAAGCTGGAGGCAGAGGCCAAGGGGATGCAGCGCCAGGTGGGAGAATGCAAAGAGTGCTGGGCCCACCGGATGCCAGAAGCAAGGAAGGATTCTTCCCTAGAGTCTTCCAGGGAGCATGATGCTGCCAACACCTTCATTTCAGACTCTAGCCTCCTGGACTGTGAGAGAATAAATCTACTTTCAAACCACCCAGTTTGTGCTACTTGGTGACTGCAGTCCTAGGAAACCAGCCAGGGTGGAAAGTGGGGAAAGCCCTAGACTGGGATTCTTGTGGTGGGAGCAAAGAGATAGGGAAACAGAGAATTAGACTTTCATCTTGAATTTTCTAACCGAATAACAACCACTTATGATCTGGGCCTGTTGACCTGAATCTCAGCTTCCAAGGCTGTGGACTTCCAAGGCTGTGGAATAAGTAGGTGCCTCAGGTGACACTGGTGATCCTAACATTGAAGGGACCTGGGTTTCAACAGTCCCAAGGTCCTTTTCAACGCGCAGGGTGGGACACACTGCAGGACGTTTAGCCAACTGGGCTAAATACTAGTAACTCAAGCTAACCACCGCGCCCCCCCCCAATATGATAAACACATATTTCTAGTACAGCCGGTGCTGAGTTGAGAACCCCGGGGGGGGGGGGGAGTAGCAGAGTAAGCACAGGATTTATGTTTAAATGCACTAGGCGCATATTTGATGGAGACAATAGGGATGGAGAGCCCTCGGCAGGATCCTTCAGGACTGACAGCAAACCCTACCTGCTGAGATAGAGGTCACCCCAGTGAGAATCACCCCCACTTTTTACCACTGCACCCCTTGGCTGCCTGATGCCACCACCACCCCCCCGCATGTGACACAGAGGAGAGAACGAGACCCCCAGCACCGAGCAGCAAATCCAGCTCCCCCAGAGTCCTGCAAAGCTCCAGGGGCCACGTGAGTGCCAAGTCACCTGCCTGGCACAGGCGCCACCTCCCACCCGCTCCACGGGCACCCGACTGTTCCAGTGCCCGTCACCGCCTCCCCCGCCACTGTCAACACAAACGCCCACAGCCAGGCAGGAAGCAAAAATAACCAGGCGTCTCATAGCGATGGCTCATCCTCTTCCCCAGGGGAGCTGTGCCTCTCCCATTCCCCAGGAGGACCTGAGAGGGGAAAGCAGGGAGGAGGGGAGGGGAGGAGGAGGAGAGAGGGGAAGGGAAGAGGGAGGGGAAAGGGAGGGGAAGGGAAAGGTGAAGAGGTGGAAGGGATGGTAGGGAGGGGGCAGGGCAAGGAGGAGGGGTAGGGTGAGGAAGGAGAGGGAGGGGAGGAGAGAGGGGAAGGGAAGGGGAGGAGAAGAGGAGGAGGAAAGGGGAGGGGTGGGGCAGGGCGAGGGAGGGGAGGGGAGGGGAGGGGAGGAGAGGGAGGGGAGGACAGAGAAGGAGGAGCAGCAATGAGGGGCCAGGTGAGGCAGGGGGCTGGAGGAGGGGCAGCTCCAGGTCAGGCCCCAGCGCTCGGTCTGAGCATCAGATCATCTTTGAAGGGGATAAAAGTCAGAGGCTGTTCCCTTCCAGGAGCCTACTGTTCCTCTCCCTCAGCAGGAACTACCTGGGAAGGCAAGCTGGCAGGTTCCCGGGCCTCCACAGCCTGCTCGCTTGGGGCGGAGCCGGGGGACAGCCGGGGCCTGTGCACCTGCCTGCAGGCCCGCCCCGCCCCGCAGGACACCTGTGTGTGTGTCAGTGTGTTTCAGGCAGGTATAATAGTGCCCAGACAGGTGTATTAGTGCCCAGGCAGGAAAGAGCAAAGCCACCCCTCCCTGTGACCCCAGACCACAATGGCATCGTTACGAGGCAGGGGCATCAGAGGACCTCCTAATCTGACAGGTGGAATGGAGCCCTGGTGCTATGGGTTCGGCTCTGTCCCCCCAAAATGATGACGTCCTCACCCCTCCTACCCGCGAATGTGACTCACTGGCAGGGCTGCCCTAACAAAGTGCCACACACTGGGAGCTTCAGCAACAGGAATGTACTTCCTCACAGCTCCGGAGGCTGCAAGTCCAGGATCGTGGTGCTGGGGGACTGGTTTCTCCTGAGGCCTGTGTGTGTGAGCATCCATGGTGTGTGTGTGCATGCGTGTGTGTGTGTGTGTGTCCAAATGTCCTCAATTTGTAAGAACACCAGTCAAACTGGATCAGGACCCACCCTAAGAGCCAACCCTTTACTTGACCTCCTCACAGCCCCGTCTCTAAACATAGTGACATTATGAAGTTCTAGGGGGTTAAGGCTTCAACATATGACTAGCCGGGGGGCCACAACAGTGACTTTGGAAACTGCTGACTTTTTTTTTTAAGATTTTATTTACTTATTCATTCATGAGAGACAGAGAGAGAAAGAGAGAGAGAGAGGCAGACACAAGCAGAGGGAGAAGCAGGCTCCAGGTAGGGAGCCCGATGTGGGACTCGATCCCGGGACTCCAGGATCATGCCCTGGGCCAAAGGCAGGCGCTAAACCACTGAGCCACCCAGGGATTCCCCAACTGTTGACATTTTTATGACGGGGTCATCACATAAGCAATTGGCTAAGGATGTACTGGGAAGTGGGCGCCTCATCTAACATGACTGATCTCCTTGGAAGAAGGGACAGAGACAAGAGGACAGAGGACCACGTGGCTGTGGAGGCAGAGACTAGCATGAGGTGCCTCCAGGCCGAGGAACTCCAGGGACTGCCAGCAACCTTGAATCTAGGAGAGAGGCTTGATCGGACGATCCCCTACAATCTTCAGAGGGCACAAGGCAAAGCCCTACAACACTTGGATCATGGAGCTCTCCTCTCCAGAGCTGTCAGAGGGCACATGTGTGTTGTGTTGACTCACCCAGTATGTGGTACCTTATAGTGCAACCCTGGGGACTAAGGCCGAGGAACCCTGTGTTGAGTAGTTTGGCGGCACTGAGCAATAGAGAGAAAGACTCAATCAAAATGATTAGCTTTTAATTAGGAAAATGATTTACGACACAACATAGCAGAGTGATTATCAGCACTGTGTCCATAGCCAGAAGCCTGGGCTCAGATCCCTGCTGTCGCTGACCAGCCACCCTACCCTGGCCGAGCTGTGCCCTCGGGGCCTGGGTTTTCCTCGGATGTAAAAAGAGGGTCAATAATAATAATAATAATAATAATAATAATAATAATATCTAGCTACTACTATTATGAAAATCAAATGAGGTACGATTAGAAAGCTCCATATGCCTGGCACATAGAGTCCAAGCTCTAAAGGGATTTCATCAATCCTAACAAAGATTTATGTCACCAAGGCATGCTTCTCTCCGTTGTCTATAACACCCCTAAAAATCCTTCATCGGGCCTTTCCTATCCTGGACTGATCATGTGCAACCCCAAAATTTACCACATTTTCCAGGCAGAAAAGAGCAAAAGGAAAAATGCAATAGTACTAATAAAATATTTCAAAATTACTAAAATCAAAAGCTTAGGGGCACCTGGGTGGCTTAGTGGGTTAAGTGTCTGCCTTTGGCTCGGGTCATGATCCTGGGGTCCTGGGATTAAGCCCCACATCAGGCTCCCTGCTCAGCGGGGAGTCTGCTTCTCCCTCTCCCTCTGCCCCCACCACCCCTGCTGGTCTTCTCTCTCTCTCTCAAATAAAATCTTTAAAAACCAAATTTTTTAAAAAGTATGTATGTATTTATTTATTTATAAAGATTTTATTTATTCATTCAAGAAACACAGAGAGAGAGAGGGAGGCAGAGGCACAGGCAGAGGGAGAAGCAGACTCCATGCAGGGAGCCTTATGTGGGACTCGATCCGGGGTCTCCAGGATCACACCCCGGGCCGAAAGTGGCGCCAAACCACTGAGCCACTCGGGCTGCCCCAAAAAAAAAAACAAAAACAAAATTTTTTTAATGAAAAATAGAATTTCAAACTTACACCTGGTTCCTAGAGTAAGGGGAAAATATTTTTAAGAAAATATAATCCTGGGCGCCTGGGTGGCTCAGTGGGTTGAGTATCTGTCTTCAGCTCAGGTCATGATCTCGGGTCCTGGGATCGAGCCCCATGTCAGGCTCCCTGCTCACTGGGAAGCCTGCTTCTCCTTCTCCCTCTGCCTGCTGCTCCCTCTGCTTGTGCTCTCAATCTCTATCAGATAAATAGGATCTTAAAAATTAAAAAAAAAAAAAAAGAAGAAGGGGTGCCTAGTTGACTCAGTCAGTGAAAAATCTGATTCTTGATTTTGGCTCAGGTCATGATCTCAGGGTCATGAGATGGAGCCCAGCATCAGACTCTGCACTGAGCATAGTGCCTGCTTAAGATTCTCTCTCCCAGGGATCCCTGGGTGGCGCAGTGGTTTGGCGCCTGCCTTTGGCCCAGGGCGCGATCCTGGAGACCCGGGATCAAATCCCACATCGGGCTCCCGGTGCATGGAGCCTGCTTCTCCCTCTGCCTGTGTCTCTGCCTCTCTCTCTCTCTGTATGACTATCATAAATTAAAAAATTAAAAAAAAAAAAGATTCTCTCTTCCTCTGCTTCCCCCTGCACCCCAACCCCTGCCAGCTCATGCACACACATACTCTCTCTTAAAAAAAAAAAAAAAAAAAAGAAAATGAAAATCTAACCTGAGAATCCATCTGAAAGTGACGGGCAGTTAGCACTAGCCAGCAGAAACAAGACAAGAGGCGCCATCCCAGCCCCATGGATACCAAGGAGGGTAGTAAGTCAGGGTCCAAGGGTAAACCACAGTTGGTGGTAAGAAATATCACATGGGGGGGATCCCTGGGTGGCTCAGCGGTTTGGTGCCTGCCTTTGGCCCAGGGCGTGATCCTGGAGACCCAGGATGGAGTCCCCTATGAGGCTCCCAGCATGGAGCCTGCTTCTCCCTCTGCCTGTGTCTCTGCCTCTCTCTCTCTCTGTGTCTTTCATGAATGAATAAATAAATAAAATCTTAAAAAAGAAAAAAAGAAATATCACATGGCAACCTGCTACAGACACCCAGGATGGAACACAAAAAAATGTTTTACAAGACACCTGCCTGGCCTTATGTCAGATGCACTGAAATTGTCTATTCTACTATAGTTTTTTACATTAAATTAAACTGCCCTAAATAAACCAACAAATGCCCTGTGACCTAGTTTGAAAACCATGGGCATGACCCTCTGCAAGACTCTTCCTGTCTGCTTTCTCCAACATATTTAACTTAAGAAACTAAATTCTAAAGAACACTCTAAGCCCTTCCTTTTCTTTTCCAAAGTCTAAGATGATCTCTAAACAGAAAGAATCTTGAATGTTATAGAACAAACCACATAAGCCTGGACAATGCAGACTTTGCAGGGTTTCCAGAGGGCTAACAGCTCTTTCTAAAAAGTTAGTAAAGGAATGCCTGGGGATACCTGGGTGGCTCAGCGGTTGAGCACCTGCCTTCAGCCCAGGGCATGATCCTGGAGACCCGGGATCGAGTCCCGCACCAAGCTCCCTGCATGGAGCCTGCTTCTCCCTCTGCCTGTGTCTCTGCCTCTCTCTCTGTGTCTCTCAGGAATAAATAAATAGGATCTTTAAAAAAAAGAAAAAGAAAAAAAGGAATGCCTGGGTGGCTCAGTGGGTTAAGCATCTGCCTTTGACTCAGGTCATGATCTCAAGGTCCTGGGATCCAGACCCGCATCAGGTTCCCTGCTCAGCGGGGCTCTGTTTCTCCCTCTGCCCCTTCCCCCAATCATGCTCTCTCTCAAATAAATAAATACTCTTTTTCATCATTCTTATCCTCTAGAAATTTATTTCTTTTGTTTAACAGACATTTACACACGTGTGCCGTACATTAAAAAGTGCCACGCATCAGGCACTATTTTAAGCTTTTTACAAATTATGAACCTAATTAATCTTCACAACAACCCTGTGAGACAGATGAACTATATTACACCCATTTTACAGATGAGGAAACAAAGACGCTGAGAAGCCACCAGCCCAAAGTGAAGAGCTATGGTTCACACTCAGGCAACTGAGCTCCATGCTCTTACCCACTAGACCATGCTGATTTATGCCTTTCTTTGTTTTTGTTTGTTTTGTTTTGTTTTGTTTTGTTTTGTTTTAGAGAGAGAGAGAGAGAGAGAGCATGAGCACAAGCTGAGGAGAAGGGCAGGGGGAGAGGGAGAGAGAAAATCTTACCCAGGCTTCACACCCATGGTGGAGCTCACACCGGGCTTGATCTCACCACCTTGAGGATCATGACCTGAGCCAAAGCCAAGAGTCAGATCCTGAACCAAATGAACCACCCAGACGCCCCTAGACCATGCTGCGTTGATTGATCTCTCAATTTTCTTGCTATCTCAAATGTCCATGCTCATGATTAAGCAAGAGCTCCTTTTGGGTTTCAGTGCTACCTATCACCTCACAAAATGCAGATTTTTTTCAGTAATTAATTTTTTAATGGAGATATAATTGACATATAACATTAGTGTCAGGTGTACAAGATAATGATTCAATATATGCATATGTCGCAAAACGATCACCACACTAAGTCTAGTTAACATCCATCACAATGCAAACCCAATCAGGACAGCACAGCCACCCCAAAGGGTAACTTACCAGCTCTCACCCTCTCCGTCCTAGTCATCTCTTCCATGTTCTTTAGCAGCAGAATCAAACTGCCAAAATAAGCCCCTCAGAAACCAGATCATACCTTTATTAGAAGAGTGAAATTCTGAATTTATTTTAAAGGAGTCTCTTGTATAGGAATCATGCCTGTCGGCTGTTTTCTTTACATCAAACTGGATCTGCCTGCAAAAACAAGGTTCTGGCACATTCCCCAAAGGACTGCAACAGAGGGACATTTCTGGAGGGAAGAAAATACCCCCTTGTATCTGAAAAGCTGCTCTGATCCCACCCTTCCCCCCACCCCCAATTCCTTCCACCTCATGATCTGAGAGTTGAAATTAGGAACAGACTATAGAGAGGCGCCTGGGGGGGCTCAGTTAAGTGCCTTACTCTTGATTTCGGCTCAGATGTTGATCTCCTGATCCTGGGGTCCTAGGAGGGAGCCCCCGAGTCCGAGTTGGGCTCTCTGCTCAGCGGGGGAGTCTGCTTCTCCCTCTCCACCCCCCCCACCTTGCTCTCTCTCTCTCTCTCTCTCTCTCTCTAATAAATCCTTAAAAAAAAAAAAAAGACTATAGAATCAAAGTTGTTTGCTCCCAAAAATGTACTGCAAACCCAGGACTAAAGAAAATAAAGATTGTTTTCAACTGAAAAGGCAATTATCTAACCAAACTGGTAGAACGGGAGAATCTGCAAATTCCCCGGTTCTTGCTTCCAGTTCTAAAGGTGAGCCACCAGCTGCTCAGGACGGGGAATGCAGCTGCGGAAAACGTGAAGTTACGAGGCAGAAAAGAAAATAAAAACCCATTTTGATTCCAATTGTGAAACAACTACAAGTCCTTCAATCCTTCATCAGGATTTGAACGGTGGAGCCTGTGCCTATGGGTCTGGGGGGTCTGGTCCATCATCATCACTGAGCTGCCCTCTCTCTGCAAGAAACTGGCCTCCTGGAGCACGAAGCTGGGAGGGATGGAGGACAGGACAAAGCCAACTCTGTTCAGGTAGAAAGCCTGTGTTGGAAGATGGGAAAGATGGGAAGGGAGGTAGAGCGCATTAATTCTCACTTGCAGCTCTCCTCATTTCTATCACACTCGTCCAGACTCACCTGTGAGTTGCAACACAAGATGCCAGCAGAAGGACCTCACCTGGTTAGGCAACTCTTTGCCAAAAGTTGCTCTCTCTTAGCTTTCCAGAGACACTGACCACACTTTTACAGGCAAACAAGATCCTGTGCCCTCAACCAAAAAAAAAAAAAAAAAAAAAAAAAAAAACCTCTTACACTTTGTTCTCTACTTTTCCAGAATTCTTCACGATCTAGTTACAGGTAACCCCTCCAAGATCACAACCCACCGTTCCATTCCCTACCTCGCCACACACACACCCACGCTTGGCCTGAAATGCCCCACCCTCTTTCATCCATCAAGGAAAATCAGACTCATCCTAAGTCCCGCTGGAAAACCTCCACCTCTGTGAAGCCTTCCTGCCCTCTGTTGAGTTTGATACTCTGTCCTCCATGACCTTGTTGCATGGCGGTTCTCAAACAGTGGTCCCCGGACCAGCAGCATCAGTATCAAAATTCTGGCACTCCACCCCAGAAACTGTGAGCCAGCAGTCTGTGCTCTGACAAGCTCTCTGGGTGGTTCTGAGGCCCTCCCAAGCTTGGCACCCACTGCTAGAGTCATAAGCAAAACTTTAGTCTACTTCACCCACTTAGCTAAGGAGCTTCATCTTTGTAAGCCCCTCAGAGCCTGGCACAAGCTAGACATCAGAGAAACACATGCTTGTTGAATTAACCTAATGAATCTCTTCTGGAGAACCAGAAAGGGCAATGTGAAATAAGCAACTTCACAGGCTAGAAACCTCCACCTCCGTGTTGAGGCACGCAGCGGCACCAACACCCAGGAATCCTCCAGAATACAAGAGTTGGTCAGAACTCTCATGAACAAGCGACTTAAGAAACATGAATGCAAGGCTCTCAGTCATGGCCCATTGTACACTTTAGCTGCCTTGGGCAAGTCAAAACACACACAGGGACGGTTGGGAACGACACTGGCTTCTGTCCTAGAAGGGGTCTCCACTGGATCCATGGGGACAGTAGAGCTGAATCATCCCCATGGCTCCCCAAGGGAGGAAACTGCCGAAGGGTGATCAACCTGCAATAATATATGGGATGACATCTTCTTGCCTCGTCAGAGCTACTGATCCCAAGTCCCAACCCTGCCAAACCCAACACGCTATGGGCACCCACACAGGATTTGGAAAAAAAGAAGTAGGAAGAGGAGGAGGAAGAGAAGAAGGAGATGGACAAAAGGAAATTAGAATGAAAATGAGTCAGGGCAGCACAGCAGAACATTCTCAGAACTAAGAGTTAGTATGTACTGGGCTTTTGTCTGCACCAGGCCCTGGGCCAAGGGCTTAAAGACTCACAGGGTGGGGGGCAAAGCCACCAGTTCCCTGCTCCATCACTTGATCTCAGGTATCCACATAGAAAACTTAGGACATGGGGCGCCTGGGTGGCTCAGTGGGTTGAGCATCCGGCTCTTGGTTTTGGCTCAGGTCATGATCTCAGGGTTGCGGGATCAAGCCCTCCAACGGGCTCTGTGCTTGGGGGCAGGGGGTCTACTTGAAGGATTCTCTCTCTGTGTCCCTCTCCCCACTCTTTTTCTCTCTTCTTCTAAAGTAAACAAATCTTAAAAAAAAAAAAAAAGACAATCCTATCACATAAAAACATTGGTGGAGAACACTTATTACTTTTTTCCTTCATCGTGGAAGGAATGTCCCCCAAAGACATCTGCCGACTCTGATCCCCAGAACCTGTTTATATTACCTCATGTGAGAAAAGATACGATTGAGTTAAGGACCTTAACCAAGATGCAATCACACTCATCCTAATGAAACAGAGGCCGAGGGAGACTGCATAGATGTAAGGGCAGGAGGACGCAAAGCAAAGGAAGGTGAGCACGAGAGTCAGAGCCTGAGTGACGCAGCCACCAGCCAAGGAACACTGGCAGCCACCAGAGCTGGAAGAGGCAAGGTACAGCTTCTCCTGAGAGTATCAGAGGGAACGTGGCCCTGCCAAGAATTTTGATTTTGAGCCACTGATACTGATTATGGACTTCTGGCCTGCAGAACTAGGAGGGAATCAGTGAGCGTTGTTTTAAGCTACCAGGTTTGTGATTTAGGAAACTCACTGATCACCTGGCCACTTCTTTGCACACTAGCTTGTGTTATCCCCATCCTTGTTTTTTTTAATAATAAACTTATTTTTTATTGGTGTTCAATTTGCCAACATACAAAATAACACCCAGTGCTCATCCCGTCAAGTGCCCCCCTCAGAGCCCACCACCCAGTCACCCCCACCCCCACCCTCCTCCCCCCCTTCCACCACCCCTAGTTCATTTCCCAGAGTTAGGAGTCTTCCATGTTCTGTCTCCCTTTCTTGTTAGCCCCATCCTATGAACAAGGAAACTTGGACTCAGGATGGGACAGCGGGCTCCCAATCACGGGGACAGAGCAAGCCAGATGCAAACTCCATCCATCTGATCTTCCCAACATGCCGTGCTGGCTCCAGCAAATCGACATGTGGGTTCCTGTGGGTTCCCGTGGCCTTTAGAAGTAACCTGGGAAACTGTCACCCCGGAAACACTGTTTCCATGAAAAACATTCTCCAGATTCCAAACAGAAGACAAGAGGAAGTTGAGAACATCACCAGCGGAGAGACGAGGGTGCGCACCCCAGGGACCAGTCTTCCACTTAGAAACTGAAGCAATGCAATTAACGCGTTCACTGAAGGATCCAAGATACCGGTCATACAAGGCACAGACAAGCTGCCCCTATTGTCTGGGCATCACCATTTAAAGAAAAGTTGTAACTCGCCCTAAAGCTCCTGTCACTCCATAATTAAGCCCAGAACCCTCCACTTGAAATCCAGAAGAGTATTCACAATGTACCTAACCCTGTGGTATCACCAACAGAGGGCTGCTAAAGCCAATGATCATAGGTGTCCTAAGGAAAAGAATTTGAGGCGGTGGGAATTATCACTAAATTAAATTATCAATCAGCTGAGTTTGAACTACACCTTCACATTCTACTGCAACAGTAACCCTATTGATGACGGTCGGTAGAAAATACCAAATATACTAAACATAGTTTTGTGCAGACCAAGATTAATGCATGAAATAAAAACGGATGTCAAGGTAAAACACTTGGGAGGACATACTAGTTTGTGAAATACTAACAATAAGCACATGAAAAGATGCTCAACATCACTAATCACTAGGGAAATGCAAACCAAACCCACAATGAGATACCACCTCCCACCCAAGAGGATGGCCATTAACAAAACACAGAAAACAAGGAATGGTGAGGCTATGGAGAAACTGGAGCCCCTGTGCACTGTTGGTGGGAATGCAAAATGGCACGTCCACTGTGGAAAAAGTACGGAGATTCATCAAAAAATTAAACACAGAACTATCGTAGGAGCCACCAATTCCCTTCTGGGTGTATACACAAAAGAAACGAAAGCGAGGACTTGAGATACGAGCACACCCATGTCCATAGCAGCATTATTCACAATAGCAAAGATATGGAAACAACTCAAGGGTCCACCAGCAGATGACTGGATAAACCAAATGTGGTCTGCCCAGACCATGGAATATTATCAACCTTAATAAGGGAAGAAAATGGGGATCCCTGGATGACCCAGTGGTTTAGCACCTGCCTTTGGCCTGGGGCACGATCCTGGAGTCCTGGGATCGAGTCCCATGTCGGGCTCCTGGCACGGAGCCTGCTTCTCCTTCCTCCTGTGTCTCTGCCTCTCTCTCTCTCTATCATTAATTAATTAATTAATTAATTAATTAATAATAAGGGAAGAAATTCTGACACCTGCTACAACATGCATGAACTTTGATGCTCAGTGAAATAAGCCAGTCACAGAAGGCCAAATACTGCATGATTTCCGCTTATATGAGATGTCTACAGCAGTCACTCAGGGACAGAAAGTAGAATGCAGGTAGTCAGGGACTCTGGGAGTGGGGGTGAGGAGTTTGTGTGTAACGCATATGGCATTTTCACCTGCGAAGATGAAAAAGTTCTGGACACAGACGTGGTGACGGCTGCACAACAACGTGAGAGTGCTTAATGTCACTGAACTGGACACTTAAAAATGGTTTAAAATAGTAAATTGTATGTTATATATATTTCACCACAATAAAGGACCAGAAACGGTAACAAGAACTATTTAAGATTGGTAAGTTTATGGGTGAGGTTCTATTTTTGAGTTCTAAATTTTCATTCATGAAATTTCTCTTAAGGGATCTCTGAGTAACTCAGTGGTTTGGCATCTGCCTTCAGCCCAGGGCATGATCCTAGAGTCCCCGGATCGAGTCCCGCATCAGGCTCCCTGCATGGAGCCTGCTTCTCCCTCTGCCTGTGTCTCTACCTCTGTGTCTCTCATGAATAAATAAATAAAATATTTTTAAAAAATTCTCTTAAAAAAAAAAGGCATATGTGGCATTCAATAGCAAAAAGGAAAAAAAAATGTGACCGTCCTAGGGCAAGCCAACTCATCTAAGACCCCAGCTTCAGGGATTAACGGAATTCCCGTGGTAATGACCTTCCCCACTCCTGTAATATGAATTATCACAAAGTAAAAATCCAATTCCCTCCGCGTGTTTATGAAAGCCATTCCTTCCAGACAGCTGAAGCAACAAAGCCGGCCAAAACCACTTCCCAGCCGTCCGATTAGAGATTTATACTGCATATAAACATAAAGAAACATTATGTAACATAAGCTGTGGGGCAGGAGGAGGAGGCTGGTCTTGGAATCAGAAGCTGAATTCAAGATCTGCTTCACCCACCGACTCCCCTTGCTGGACCAATTAAAAAATCTCCAGGCGTCTGCCACCTTTTCCATAAGCGAAGCAACACCTGCTTCATATGGTGACAATAAATCCTGAAAAGGACCCACGGCTTACAAATGTCAGGGGTTTATACACAGCACGAGTGAAAGAACACAGCCTGCCACAGAGCAGGTGCTTAATAAATGATCCATGCTTGCTTCCTTTCATTCCACAAGTCCATGAACTCACACATCAAGTGGTTTTATGCTTGCTTATTCCGAACTTCTTAAGAAGGGACAGATTGCTTGATTGACTCTCAATTACCTCAACTCCACCACCTTCTCTAAAATGTACCCTTATCCTAAACTTCTTAACGAGGCTGGCTCTTTACTTTATGGCCTGGAAAGGACAAAAGTTGGCCAAAGAAAATCAAGCTGGAAGTCTTCATTTAAATCAGAAAATAGTTTTTAGAGTTTTCGTTAAAGATCATATTCTAAAATTCCAGAAAACCGAAGGTTCCAGCACTCACTGTGTGTGTGACCTTGGGTAAATTTACTTTGCCTATGGGAACTTTCGTTTTCACATCACAAATGATGACATAAAACACGTATAGACAATTGAGCCCCTTGACGAAGTAGAGGTGAGAAGGATTCTATTAAGAAATCGTCATGTCCTGGGGCACCTGGGTGGCTCCGTGGTGGAGCATCTGCTTTTGGCTCAGGTCTTGATCCTGGGGTCCTGGGATCGAGTCCCACATCAGGCTCCCTACAGCGAGCCTGCTTCTCCCTCTACTGTGCCTCTGCTTCTCTCTGTGTGTCTCTCATGAATAAATAAATAAATAAATAAATAAATAAATAAATAAATAAATAAATAAATAAATAAATGAAACCTTAAAAAAAAAGACATTGTGATGTCCCTACTATGAAATTATTAAATATTCTCATTTATGTTCTAGGGAGGCCTTTGTTTCTGGGCCTGAGGCTCCCTTTTTTTTCAACTGAAGCAGTCCTTTGCCAACAGTTTTATTCTAATGGGATCATTGGCAATGACATATCAAGAACTGAAAACAGATGGTAGGGGTGGGCAGAAAATAAACAAAAGAATTGAAAATAGTGATGCCTAGGAAGTATCTTTTGATTTGACCTATATATTTATTTATTTATTTTTAGATTTCATATTTTTAGGTAATGTCTACACCCAACACGGGGCTTGAACTTACATTACGACTCAGAGATCAGGAGTCGCATGCTCTACTGACTAAGCCAGCCAGGCACTCCCTGATTTGACCAATTTAAACAACAAATTAAAATTTCGTTTCCCTATTGTGGTAACTAATATTACCTGCTATCTCAACATGACAAGTGTCTTAGTGACAACCACAGAGTCTCTAACGCACAGGGGCACCTGGGTGGCTCATGCTGAGCGTCTGCCTTCAGCTCAGGTCGTGATCCCTGGGTCCTGGAATCGAGTCGGGCTCCCTGCAGGGGGCCTGCTTCTTCCTCTGCCTGTGTCTCTCTCTCTGTGTGTCTCTCATGAATAAATAAATAAAATCTTTAAAAAAAAAAAAAAAAAGAACATGATTTCACAGCAGGAGCATGATGACGTAACAGAGGGAATCCCAGACAATCCTGGACACAGGTTGAAGAGCTTCTAGGCTTCAGTCAGCACTTTACCAACTGTGTGACTGCGGGCGAACTTCTGAAGGTCACTCAGTAGAGACAAGAATGCACACCCAGCTTACCCTCCAGGCATTTAACTCACATTGTTCAGGTGAAAAAAAAAAAAAAAACAAGAGAGGATCAAATCCCATGGCCAGTAGGCTGGAACCAGAACTCAAAAGTCGAGTCTGAGTCTGCCTCCAAGGCCAGTGCTCTTCCTTGCCTAGGTACAAGGAGCACCAAGATTGCCCTTCATGTGCTGGTGACAGTTTTGATCCTGAGAGCTTTGAAACAGGACAACGGAAAATCTAATTAGAAGTCAGAAGGAATCATCAGTTTATTCTCTACCAAGGTTAATAAGCAGAAGGGCTAGAGTGTCCTGAGCCCGTATGATGCCCAAGTGTTTTATATTCATTTAATTATATAACGTCCCTTTAGGTAATTCCTTAAACCAAAGGGTTACACAGTACTTGGTGTCTGCATAGCCATTTACCATTTCCCACATCCCAGTGAGACAGGTACCATTTGCACCCTCTTTTATGGATGTGCCAACTGAGGCAGGGTCAAGTGACCAGCTCAAAGTCGCACAGCAGCAGCAATGAGGCCAGAATTCAAACCCGGGCAGTTCAATGCCAGTCTGTGCTATTAACCCACAGACTCTGTCATCTCTCATCTTGCAAATGAAGGAAGACACCCAAGGAGGCAGAAGTTAAATACCTCACCCCAGTGAACACGCCTGCTTCCAACCTGGTTTACCTGGCCTCATCATCTGGGCACTTATGACCATGCTAACCTGCCAGGCCTGGCTGGCAAAGGTGTGCTCCCCCAGGGCACCCCTGGCTTTGGGCAGATGAGTAACCACACGGGATAGGGACCCACAGCAGCAGACTGAGAAGGAAAGGACGAGAAGCAAGAAGCAAGTAGGGGCAGTAAGGAGCATGAAACACAAGCAAAAGAAGCCAAAGGCCCAATCACCTGTGTCTTTTGACTTTGATGAACCCTACTGCCTGGTGGAAACTTCTAGTCCAGCTTCTATGTAACGATTTGTCTGTGGCCAGGGGCTCTAACGGCTGAGTTCATTTGGAAAATTAATGACCTTCTAAGTACTTTCCATCGATGTGAATAGAAAAAAAGAATCACTCAGCGGATCACTTAGAGAGGAAGTCCCTTGGGGAAGGCCCTAGGTCTCCCCTTCACTCTAAAAAAAAATAGGGGGGTGCTTGGCTAGCTCAGGTGGGAGAGCATCTGACTCTTGATCTCGGGGTTTTGAGTTCAATTGATCTCAAGGTTGTGAGTTCAAGGCCCATGTCCGCTGTAAAGATCACTTAAATAAATAAAATTGTTAAAATAAATAAATAAATAGGGCAGCCCAGGTAGTTCAGCATTTTAGTGCCACCTTCGGCCCAGGGTGTGATCCTGGAGACCTGGGGTCAAGTCCTATGTCAGGCTCCCTGCATGGAGCCTGCTTCTCCCTCTGCCTGTGTCTCTGCCTCTGTGTGTGTGTGCGTGTGTGTGTGTCTCATAAATAAATAAATAAAATCTTTTTTAAAAATTAAATAAATAAATAAATCATAAAAAAATACATTAATGCTCCCCGATCTTACACAGGTCTCCAATGCCCATATGAAGGAGTCCTTCAGTAAGTTTGAGGTGGGGGATACATAGATCATCACATACTTTACCTTCATAGACTGTCTTTGGGATTCTCACAGGCTTGTGGCCTCTGTTTCTTGGTCTTCTGTTAAACTTCCAAGAACTCTCAAAGATGTCTGGGCCACCCACTTTGGAGCAGACATGTGAGAAGTGGGTTCCAGCAGAAAGAATCAGTTTAGCACACTCTTGCCCAAATGCAACACCCTGGCAACAGCTGGAGCTGGAAGCCCTGTATATCGATGAAGACACCCCTCCCCACCCCCCAAAACTCATCACATCTCCTGCCTCTGCTAACTCAGCAGCCGGGGCTTCCTTGCATCCCCTTGAACAGCAACTCATCATCATATCCACTGGAACTGATTCGTGCTGACACACAGGCATGTTCCAGAAGGGCAGAAGGGGGTGGGGGAGACCCAGGCTATTAGACTCTTTGGGGAGGCCCAACACTAAAGGACACTGACCCTCCTCCACTTTGCAGGAAGCCTGTGCCATAGTTTCAATCCCTGGTGGAAAGCACTAAAAATAAAGAGTCCTAAAGACTTCAGGCAAAGGCAATTTAAACTACAAATAATTTATTATTTAAATAACAAACACTGTGTATCTACGTGGATAGATACAAGGATGAGTTAGACATCAAAGGGCAGCAAAAAAATAATAATAAAAATAATAGCAATAATAATAATAATAATAATAATAATAAAGGCAGTTAGCCCTAAAGCATCATTGAATTCAGAGCTGACTCTCCCCACGTTAACCAAAATTTACTCCCAGGCAGGTGCAGAGACTCCCAGAGGGAACGGATTGGGCTAAAATCCCCCATCTGCTAGCCACCTCCCCCAATCCACCTCACCCTGCCACTTATCACAAAACCTTAAGCTACAGAAAGGGCCTCAGAGGTCACTGGCTCCAATGCAATGCTGGAATCTCCCTCCACATCTCCCACCTGCCAGCCCCCACGCTCCTAAACCACTCGTGGTCCTCAGTCTCCTGGCGGTCACATCCTGACCAAGCCCCATTATTACGTTTCACATACAAACTCTCCCCCCAAAAGGAAGCTGCTCTTTTGCTCCACACACACAGAAACAGAATGGGATCTCCCTCCACCCATTCATCCCAAAAGTCTGGCAGGCTGGCGCTAATACACGGGTTAATATACCTGAGATGATAAATAAAATTAAAAAAAAAAAAAAAAAAGGGCAGCCCCAGTGGTTCAGCGGTTTAGCGACGCCTTCAGCCCAGGGCATGATCCTAGAGACCCAGGATCGAGTCCCACATCCGGCTCCCTGCATGGAGCCTGCTTCTCCCTCTGCCTGTGTCTGTGCCTCTCTCTGTCTCTGTCTCTCTCTCTGTCTCTCATAAATAAATAAAATTAAAAAAAATATATATATATATATATACACTTGAGATGGGAAGCCCCAACCAGTGGTGGCCTCTGAGCTTCCCAGAGTACAAGGGGGTGGAAGCAAGCACAATATTTAAACACCAAGTCATTCATTTACAGAAACAGATACCTAGAGAGACTGGGGACTGAGGAGGGGAGGGTGACAATCAATAAAGACATTTCTTCCAGAGCAGGCAGGGGAGTCAGTGCACTAAGCATATGACCTTCATTTAAAATATTTCTCAAATTAAGGGCGTCCAGGCAGTACAGTCAATTAAACATCTGACTCTTGGTTTCGGCTCCCGTCATGATCTCATGGGTCATGGGATCGAGCCTCAAGTCATTGGGCTCCATGCTCAGCTGGGGGTCTGCTTGGAGATTCTCTCCCTCTGGCCCTCCCCCTTCACACTCTCTCTCTCTAATAAATAAATCTTTGAAAATAATGATAATAAATAAAATATTTCTCAATATAAAAACAAAAAATATTTTTCAAGGTAAACACACATTCATATCAGCCTGTTAGGAAACAGGAAGGATATAAATTACAGAAAAATGAAATCCCTCTTTGAGCCTTCAGCCAGGTACTCAGGGAGCCCCTTCATGGTGGAAAATAGAGAGAGGTCATGAAGTCTGTCCTCAAAGGGTCATTGGTCGTCCCACTGGGTGGGGGAGACGAAATGAAGGCAGATAAATCAATGAGGAGACAATCACCAAGGTAATTACGGTCTGGTTTGAGTTCCAAGGGTAAGATTTCAGGAACCCAAAAAGAATGGTCCAGTCTCCAGCTCTGTGATACCTGGAACCGGGCAGAGGAGGAAGCTGGGAACAAAACATTCTCTTCTTTATCTCTCAGTGTATCTTCTCTATCAGCAAATGGATTTCCTTTCAGGCGGTTTAAGACCTTGTGGGTCAGGGCTCCCTGCCCAGTCTTGGCCAGAAGTGAACAAAGGAAATGAATCAGGTCACCCATGAGCCCCGCCCCTGGCCCCCAAAATCGTCCCTCCTCAAACGCAAGAGAGTGACAGTC
Organism: Nyctereutes procyonoides; assembly: GCF_905146905.1. Taxonomy (NCBI): domain Eukaryota; kingdom Metazoa; phylum Chordata; class Mammalia; order Carnivora; family Canidae; genus Nyctereutes; species Nyctereutes procyonoides. Next base: position 5,516,323 of record NW_026575155.1, read on the forward strand.
ACTGCAAAGCAGCTGCATGTAGACATGTGTTTAGAAACATAAAGTCCGAAACCTCCAACCCAGACATCGTTCCTCCTCCGGCTCCAGAGAAAGGTTGGGTCGTGGCCCTTCCTCCTCCAGGGAATGTCTATAAGCGACAACGCAAGGCGCTGTCACAGCATCTTGCCCTCCCCCCCACCATGAACCCCCATCAGTTTCCATCGCAACCAGCCCATCAGCTGCTGCTCTCGATCACCGCTTTCATAAATTCCCCGCAAACGTTCGTTCACCCCAGCACACGTCGGCAGGCGGGGGGCAGCTGGCCTTCCAACAACCACATCGGGAGACTCACGTGGGAACGTAGGTCTCGTCTTAGCACCGCCGGGCTAGGGGCGGGGACGTGATCCCCAGTCTCCTGGCTTCCTGGGTCAATGCCCTCTGCCAGGGCAGCCTCACCTGGTAGTCCCCTCTGAACTCACACTGCAAAGGTCTCGAATGTGACCTGCCTGCACGCTCTTCGAGGATGGCTCCCGTTCATCCAGCCGCACGCCACGGGTCTAGCAAAGTCCTCCATCTAGAACATCGCTTCGACCCTACGGTTGCCATTGGACAGAGAAGGCAAGGGAGGCTGAGGAATCAAGCAAGGTGGCCAAGGTGGCCCAGCGGCCCGAACGGAGATCGAACACCGGAATATGCTGCTCTTTGCTCTCGAGGCGGTCGTGTCTCCCATCACTGGCATATGGTCTCTCAACCCGGCCGGCGGAAGCCCGCTCAGAGCGCTGAAGCGTATTTGTACAATCATGAAGGTCCTGGGGAGAAGCAAGCCCACAGAGGTGGATGGAGATCTGTAAACCTATAAACCAGGGGGGGGCCCAGAAATCAACTGCATGGGCCCTCCAGGTGGGCCTGCGCCCAGAAGCAAGGCGCCTTCTGATCTACACCAAGCAGGCACCTACCCCCACCAGCTGGCCAGCTGTACTTCCAGGGCTCAGAAGCAACCCCCAAGGGCAGCCCAGGTGGCTCAGTGGTTTAGCACCGCCTGCAACCTGGGCATGCTCCTGGAGACCCGGGATCGAGTCCCACGTCGGGCTCCCTGCATGGAGCCTACTTCTCCCTCTGCCTGTGTCTCTGCCTCTCTCTCTCTCTCTCTCTCTCTCTCTCTGTGTGTGTGTGTGTGTGTGTGTGTGTCTCATGAATAAATAAATAAGTCTTTAAAAAAAAAAAAAAAAGAAGCAACCCCCAAGATCCTGGACCCCTGGCCATCCTCGGAGTGCACAGGCAATGGAAATGTAAGCAGATGGGCAAATGATTTTGAGGACCACGCTTGCCTTATCTGTTCGCCCTTCGGGCCACGCCTTCTAAACAGGGTACAGTAGGGCTGGCTTGATTCCTGAGTAATAAACTTAGGGGTTAAAAAAAATAAACGATTACTACTAACTATCAAGACCAAGAAACAGGACTTCACAGTTCTGGCTCCAAGTCAATCACAGCGCCACTGACTTACGCCCCACAGAGCACACTACCATGGCTAATTGCTCTCCAGATGGCGGCTTGTACTTTTCCAGGCAAAATCTCATCTCCCCGAGCCTTGTCTCACCTTTCTACAGCTCTTTGTGTTTTCCCAACGTCCTCTCTGTGTGTGGAGGGCTTTGCAACACCTCCAAATTTATGACCACCTACAGATTTAATTAGCAGACTGTTTACTTCCCCCCCTTCACTCTTTGGAATATCTTAAGTAAAACCAGGCCTCCATTGAGCCCATGGGTACTCCACCCTGGGCCTCCGTCCAATCAGCTCCCCGGTGGAACAGTGTTTGCCCAGCTCCAACCCCGGGCCTGGCCCTCGTCCAAGGCAGGCCTGTGCGGAGCCAGCCCCTGGGTACCACGTGAGGGCCTTCCACCCCTGGGGCCGCCTGCACGAGGAAGGGGAGAGGTGGTCAACGAAAAAACTAAAGTGACGCTCGGTGAAGGCAATGCTTCATCAGAAAAAGAGAGGGACAGACAGGCCAGGTGAAAGCACGTTTTTCAGGGCTTCTCCAGTAACCCATACCTTAGGAGGGAAAAAAAAAAAGCAAGCAAGCAGTGTGGAGAGAAAGAGCGGGAAAGAAATGGAGAAAGTGGGATGAGAAGGGGAAAGAGGGCAGGAGGGTGGCAAAGAGGATGATGTGCTTTTCTTCCTAACCACTAACTAGAAAAACAAATACAAACTGAAGGTGCGTGTCACGTGCGACAATACGGGGTTTTGTTTGCTTCTTTAACTCATCTCTACACCTATCCTGGGGCTCACACGCACAGCCCCAAGCGCAAGAGTCAGATGCTCTACCGACTGAGCCAGCCGGCCACCCCAACAATACAGGAGTCACACAAATAAAATAGGATCTCCCATCGCAAGAACTTTGGGGTCCCTCGGGAGGAACAAATCTGCAACCGGCGGCAAAGGAAACGAATACGAAACCAACAGGCAAACAGGCGTATCATTCATTCTCCTGCGGAGCCATGGAGATGCAGAGACTAGCAAGGACTCTGGCTAAGGCGCAGGAGTGGAGATTTCACAGACCCCCCCCCCAATCTGCCCCCCAGACCAACTAAACCACGCAGGTCTCCAGACCTACCCCCAAACAAGCCCAGCACTGACACATGATGACAGATGCGACAAACTGGCCTATGAAATCTCACCTTGACATGCTGTGCCGCCCGCCTTCCTTCGCTAGGCTACAGCTTGTACGCTCGTGATTAATTTTTCTTAAACTATTCTGGGGGTTTGTGACCACGCATGTCTTTATTCTCAGCCTTTTATTTTTTTTTTAAAGATTTTATTCATTTATTCATGAGAGACACATACACACACACACACACACACACACACACACACAGAGGCAGAGACACAGGCAGAGGGAGAAGCAGGCCCCATGCAGGGAGCCTGACGTGGGACTCGATCCCGGATCTCCAGGATCAGGCCCTGGGCCGAAGGTGGCGCTAAACCACTGAGCCGCCCGGGCTGCCCTATACTCAGGCTTCTAAAGGGGAGTCAAAAAAATATGTGGCGCTGGTGTCGTGTCTTCTGGATCGTCCAGATTTGCCTGACTTAATTTTCCCGCGGTGGAAATTCCTCTGTCTTTCCCATGAGCTAGATATGAAAACTCACTGTTTGGGAAGTTGTTCTCCCTTCCGCTTGTCACTCTCCCCACGCCCTGGCTTCAAACACGCTTTGCAAGGCCCATCAGAATGATGAGATTCCTAAAATAAGAGAGAACTCACCCACTCTCACGGGTTATTATCGCAGGAAAATAAGTGGGCAGTCATTCTCTAGAGCAAGGCTAGCCAATAAAAACAAAACTTCAAATTTTCTAGTAGCTACATCAAAAAAAAAAAAAAAAGTAAAAAAGACAAGGGCGCCTGGGTGGCTCAGTTGGTTAAGCATCTGACTCTTGATTTCGGCTCAGGTCGCGATCTCAGGGTTGTGAGATCGAGCCCCTATGTAGACAGCTTCTGATTCTCTCTCTCCTTCCCCCTCTGCCCCTCCCCTGCTCACGTGTGTGCTCTCTAAATAAATAAATAAAAATAAAATCTGTTTTTAAAAAGCAAAAAGGTTAAATTAAGTTTAATAACCCATTTTATTCAATCCAATATATCATAAATAGTATTCCAACATAAAATCAATACAAAAGTTATTGAGAGGTGCCTGGCTGGCTCACAGCTGGTGGAACATGCAACTCCTGATTTCAGGGTCATGAGTTCAAGCCCTACGACGAGTGCAGAGATTACATAAATACATTTAAAAACTGCCAAAAAAAGAATGATTTCTATTCTTAAATTAAATTTAAATTCTTACAAATTTTTTAAGAAATTTTTTGAATTTAAAAAAGTTATTGAAGAAAAAGTTACTGAGATAACTTATGTTCATCTCTTTCCCACTACATCTTTGAAATCTGGTCTATAGTTCACACTTATAGCACATCCTAATTCAGACATTTCAAGGGCTCAGTAGCTACATGTAGCTAGTGGTCACCATAGTGGGCAGGACAGCTAAAGACTCTCCGAATATAATGTGTGGCCAGGAGGAAATGAAGTTCAATCCAGAATTTTCCAAGTGTGGGGCACCTGGGTAGCTCAGTGGTTGAGCATCTATCTGCCTTCGGCTCAGGTCATGATCCCGGGGTCCTGGGATCAAATCCTGCATTGGGTTCCCACAGGGAGCCTGCTTCTCCCTCTCCCTATGTCTCTGGCATTCTCTCTGTGTCTCTCATGAATAAATAAATAGAAATCTTTTTAAAAAAAAAAAAAGAAGAATTTTCCAAGTGTGAGGGATTCCTGACCTCATAAATGCCCCAATTCCAGGACGTGCTGAGCTTTCCCGTCACTTTGTCCTTTCAAGGGACAAAGATGCCCTTGGGGCTGTGGGAAAGAGCTGCCTGGAATCAGGAGAACCTCTCCACGCTCCAGAGTTTCAGATCCAAAAACCTAACACCTTCAATATCATGGAAAATACAAAATATTTATTGAGTAACTCCTAAGGAAGAAAAACCATGCTAGGGGCTAAAACAGAAATGTGTCCAAACTCACTATTAACATCTAAGCCCCCCAACACACTGGCCAGGGGATGTTTTCTTCTGTGGAGCCCCATGCTTTATTAAAAAGTCATTAAATCTCAGTGCCTGCATTGGGAAGGCAAACATCTTTAACTACAGGAAACGGAGTCCCTGAGTTCATGGCCTGGCCCTGTTCTTAGTTCCAGGATAAACCAAAGAATCCAAAATCAGCACATGAAAATCTTCATATCTGCCTGCCCATCACTTGAATCTTCACCACCCCTAGAACTCTGAAGGAAACATCACTGTTAGGGTATTTGCAATGCTTGACATTTTCTTCTCGGCGTCTTTGTTACTCTAAGTTGATCCGGGAAGTCTTCGCTAACCCAATTTTTTCTCCTATCACCTTAAAAAAAAAAGCTTATTCCAATACTCTGATTAAAATTCATGGAAGGTATGGATGCCCAGCTTTGTAGAGCTCATTGGGAATATGACTCCACTTGAGGTACAGTGGGGTGGGCAATAAGGCTGCCTGTCCCCCCCAAGACCAGGTCTATCACATGCCACGGGAGCGATACAACAGCAGCAGGACCCAGAAGGCCCGGCTTCTCCACCCAAGTCTTGTTCTTCCTACAACTCTGATGGCTCATGGGGCTAAGACTCTCCCCACACAGACTCCCCACCCTTATTCTTTTCCTGAGAAAGCATCAAACTGAAGGCCTCTGGGGTGCCAGCCCCCATGCCAGGAATGAGGAGGATGGAATCTAGAATGGACTTGCCCTCAAGAACTTCAGAGCCCCAGGGCAGTTGAGCTGAGGGCATGATCCCAGGGTCCTGGGATGGAGCCCTGCATCAGGCTCCCCACAGGGAGCCTGCTTTGCCCTCTGCCTATGTCTCTGCCTCTCTCTGTGTCTCTCATGAATAAATAATAAAAATAAAAATCTTTAAAAAAAAAAAAAAAAGAATCTCAGGGCCCTGAGGAAGAGAGGCACACAAACAGATTTTTAAAGGACAATGGGTGGGGATCCCTGGGTGGCTCAGCAGTTTAGCGCTATCTTCAGCCCAGGGTGTGATCTTGGAGTTCCAGGATCAAGTCCCACGTCAGGATCCATACACAGAGCCTGCTTCTGCCTCTGCCTGTGTCTCTGCCTCTCTCTGTGTGTCTCTCATGAATAAATAAAATCTTTAAAAAAAAGAAAAGTAAGCAAGAATAGATCAGAAAGGGAGAAAACACTACTCAGAAAAGAGGTTCTGGGCCGACACCTCTTTAGCTTCTTACCCAGTGCCAAGCCCATTGGAAACATCTACGGGAATTAATTCCCTTAGTCCTCATGACAGCCCTACCAGGTAGGTACTGTTATTATCCCCATCTGACAGATAAGAAAACTGAGGCATGGAGCAAGGTTATTCTGTTCATAAGCGGCCAAGCGGACGATGCAAACCAGCAGTACACTCCTGTCCCAGCACACGTGGGAGCATGTTTTATTTGTGGACTTGTGAGTGCGGGCTGTAATCTGGACTACCTTGGGGGCCAGGAAGGGAGTTTAAATGCAAAACCCTTTGATCAAAGTCACAACAGCAGTGACAGACCACTGGAGCCCTTAGAAGAGTCAGCTACGCACATCAAGTAGTTCAAAGTCACACCCGGCACTCTTCAAGGAGGACACAGCTACTGGGTGGCAGCTGCCAATCTGTGTCCACTTTGGGGTTGAGTAGGCAAGGCTGGGCCGAGCGAGAGGTGAGGCAGGAGGGGCAGAGCAGGGCACATGCACCAGGTCAAGAAGCTTGGGCTTCACCCAGCAGACAATGGGGAAAGTCTGGCTGGTTCTAGGCCAGGACTGTTGTGGTCAGACACACGTTACAGGGATGGCCCACCTCCACGGGGAAGATGAAATGCAAAGTAAAACACGACGGCAGGGCAGGGGGGAGGCAGCGGTGTGTGGCCAGGAGAGAGGGGTAGGAGAGTGTATCAGCCAGCTGGAGCTGCTGTAACAAAGCAGCCCAAAGGGAGTGATGTAAACAGTAGCGATGCAGGTCTCACGGTTCTGGAGGCAAGTCTAAAGTGTAGATGCACGCAGGGCTGTGCTCCACCTGGAGGCTCTGGGGAAGCGTCCTTCCATCTCACCACAAGGAAGGTACCGGGGTCCCAGCACATTCTGCTTCTGGATCAGAATGCCAGATACATGAGTACAGCAGTTCGTAAGAATCCATCAAACCAGACACTTCCAATTACGTACACTTTTCCGGATGCGTGTGTATTTCAATTTCAATAAATGGGCACCTACGTACGCAACTGTTGGTGAGTAACTTCCTGTCTGCAAAACGTGAGTGCGATCGCCCCATCTACAAAGCTCCCCTGCCCGAGGACGTCAACGAGTCTAAGGGCGATGACACAGAATGCTGCTGCCACACAAACTCAACATCATGGAATTTCGCAGAACACGGTCCATGCAACCTGCTTTAAAAGATCATCCTTTTGGGCAGTCCCAGTGGCGCAGCGGTTTAGCACCGCCTGCAGCCCGGGGTGTGATCCTGGAGACCCGGGACCGAGTCCCACGTGGGGCTCCCTGCATGGAGCCTCCTTCTCCCTCTGCTTGTGTCTCTGCATCTCTGTGTGTGTCTCTAAAATCTTTAAAAAATAAATAAATAAATAAAAGATCATCCTTTTTCCAAAAGAAATGTGGAGACAACGATGCTTTGATTAGCGCTGCCTCTGTTTCAAGAGAGATTTGGCCTCCACTGGCAAAGGCTGAAATCTTAGCTGCAAGCAGGAAGGGATGGGGGGGTGGGGGGCAAGGGGGAGGGGTCCTGGAAAATATTTTTATGCTTTTCTCACCGAAACAGAACACCAAAAATGGATTTTCCACCAGAGGTGGCAGGAGGAGGAGCAGCCCGGCTCCGACCTGCGGGGCCGCTGGAGGCAGCCACCCTGCGTGCCTCCCCTAATGGAAACGCCAGATTTAAACAGGTGTCATAACAGTAAAAGGGCCCATAAACGGGAAACCCAGAAGGGCTCGCAGGGCTGGCCAGCTGGTGTGAGAGCGAGGGTTACAGACCTAAGTGGTCCCCAGACTTCCGGAGTCTGCTGTACTTCGCCGCACACACACTTAAACCCCCACTTGCCGTCAGGAGCGCGCACACACCACATATATAAAACCTCTCAACAGGAAATTTCTTCCACTCTTAAATGGCCCCCCTAAATACGGTACCTCTGACGGGTACCCGAGCGCCGGCCTGGCAGTAAACGAGAGGGGGAAAGCGAACGGCCTGGTTACTCCCCGATAAGCGGTCGCTGGGGGGACGGGGTCAGGCGGGCGGCCCGCAGCGCTCAGCGGAGGGGCCCGGAGGACGGGCCGGGGACGCGGTGGCCGCGACCGGGCCGGGAGGGGACTCAGCCAGCCCCGGGCCCCCCCACGGCCACCCACGTGCTGTCATCAGCCGCGCGCGTGGCTTTCGGGGACCCACAAAAGGCACGTTGTGCGTGGATCTGCTCTGCTCGTGCCCTCCGCTCGCTCCGCTCCCCCCACCTTCTCATCCGTGAAACGGGACAGCAAGAGCCACTTACAGGGACTTTTTATGGTTTTGTTTTGTTTGGTTTTTTTTTAAGGATTTTATTTATGTATTCATGAGAGACCGAGAGAGAGAGAGAGAGAGAGAGAGAGAGAGACAGGGCAGAGGGAGCAGAGAGCAGGCCCCATGCAGGGAGCCCGACGCGGGACTCGATCCTGGGTCTCCAGGATCACACCCTGGGCTGAAGGCAGCGCTAAACCGCTGAGCCACCCGGGCTGCCCAGTATTGTCCACTTCATTTGGGTCCAACCAGATGCACCATTCCAGATTCCTACTTTTTTTTTTTTAAGATTTTATTTATTTATTCATGAGAGACACAGAATGAGAGTGAGGCAGAGGCACAGGCAGAGGGAGAAGCAGTCTCCATGCAGGGAGCCCGACGTGGGACTCGATCCCGGGTCTCCAGGATCATGCCCCGGGCCCAAGGCAGGCGCTCAACTGCTGAGCCACCCAGGCTGCCCCTTGCAGGGACTTTTTAAATGGTAATGTGTAAAGCAGCAGAAAGGCCCAGCACAAAGGAGAGGATCTATAAAAGGCGGCCAGTATAAGGGTCCATCATAATGCCATTTATAAAAGTATTAATTATTGACTTGCAAAAAAAAAAAAAAAAAAAAGAAGATTGAGCACTCATTCTTTGCCCAGAAGAGAGTATTAAGCGAAGGACAGTATTTGACCTGCATGTCTCATTAACTCCCCAAAAAATTCAGTAAGAAAAGCGCAGGGGCGCCTGAGTGGCTCAGGGGTTGAGCGTCTGCCTCTGGCTTAAGTCATGATCCTCAGGTCCTGGGATCGAGTCCCACATCGGACTCCCCGCAGGAGCCTGCTTCTCCCTCTGCCTGTGTCTCTGCCTCTTTCTCTCTGCGTCTCACATGAATAAATAAATAAAATCTTAAAAAAAAAAAAAAGAACAAAGTGCAGAAGGGGCTGTCTTAAGACACGGAAAATGAGAAGAGACAGGGAAGTGGGGATAAAAAACAAAAATCGCATTGACTTCCTGCATTCGTTTTCGAGGGCTGCAGTCACAAAACAGCACAAAGTGCGTGGCTTCAACAACACAAGTGTACGTGCCCACAGCTGCGGAGGCCAGGACCGAGGTGCAGGCGCAGGCGGGCTGGCTCCTCCAGGCCTCGCTCCTTGCCTGGCACAGGGCGGCCCTCTCACTGCGTCTCTCCGCGCTCCAGGGTCCCGGTGCCTCACCGGGGGTCCAGATTCCCTCTCCTTCATGAGGACATCAGTCAGATGGGATGAGGGCCCTCATGACAGCCTCATCCTAACCTGGCCACCTGCAAAAGGCCCCACCTGCGAACATGGTCACACTGCGGCTTGGGGCCTCCGTAGGAATTGAAGGCAGAGGCTACGGTCCAGCCCATCTCATGTCTCTACACCAAAAGCTGCCACATTGGATTGGGTGTTCACAGAACTGAAGAGTCCATGTGCTACGATGGACAGTTAAAGTCGCCGAGAAGGTTTGCTTGAAAAGAGCTACTGCAGTTCGATGGGGTGGCGTGACTACCAACCATGACGGTTACATGGGGAAGGGTTGACTTAACCTCCCCACCCCCCACTCTTCCCCAGGGCAAAGTCACCATCAGTGGAAGTTTTGGGGAAGCAGACCTCCATCCCCTGCAGGGAGCAACTTTCTAAGATTCACCTGCTCAGCCAAGAGCCAGGCTGTCCAGGCTCTTCTGGTTGACTCTTGTGTCTTCCTTTGGGGTTAAAGGAGGCCAGCCAACATCGTATCCGTGTCACCCCTACACCCTAGGAGTGGGCACTGGTCTGGCGTCACTCCTCAGAGGGGTCAGATAGGGCCTTTCTCAGAAAGGGAAGTGGCTTCACCAGGGTCAACCAGCTAATCAGAGTCGGCACCGGGGCTGGAACCCAGATTCTCTGTTGCAGGGCGCCCATTCTTCCCTTGGCTTCATGGTGGGAACCACAACAAAGGTTCAGCTGACATTCCTCAGCCACGGCGTCACAGAAAAGACACCTGGGTTGGAGGCCTTACCAATCCTTCCGACTCTAAAATCCCAATCTAGGGGCACCTGGGTGGCTCGGTGGTTGAACATCTCTGCCTTCGGCTCAGGTTGTGATCCCGGAGTCCTAGGATCGAGTCCCACATCGGGCTCCCTGTAGGGAGCCTGCTTCTCCTTCTGCCTGTGTCTCTGCCTCTCTCTGTGTGTCTCTCATGAAGAAATAAATAAAATCTTTTAAGAAAACTAATTAAATAATAAAATACAATAAAATCCCAATCTACAGGCAAAAGCAGGAGGGCAGGAAATGGTGGAGAGACACTCCCAAGAAATAACCGTCAAGGTCAACTGTATGACATTCTAGAAAAGGTCAAACCACAGAGACAGTAGAAGATCGGTGTTTGCCAGGGGATAGGGGGTGAAGGAGAAATGAACTATTCTGTAGGATACATTAGTGGTAGGTACACATCATTATACATTTGTCCAAACCCACAATGTACAACACCAAGAGCAAACCCGATTGTAAACCATGGACTCTGGGTGACAATGACGCATCCGTGCAGGTCCATCAAGAGCAGCAGATGTACCACTGTGTGGGGGATGGGGGATGGTGACTATAGGGCACGCTGTGCGTATGTTGGGACAGGAGGTACACTGAAACTCTCTTCTCCTAAAACAGCTCCAAAAATAAAAAATAAAAAAACAGTCCACAAGCAAAGTTAACAAAAACCATCCAAGAGCAGATCACCCACAACCATTTGAGCAGCCTGTGCCTCAGAACTCCTAATGGTGCGTCTTGTTGACCTTCTACACTTTGGGTTCATGAAGTCAGACGCAGGCCTCTGGAAGCCAGGAAGACGTTCAGGCACGACTGGCTTCATCCCGTCTGTCTCACAGACAGGAACCCAAACAATAAAATCCTTGTTTCAGATTGTTTATTTGTTTTGTTCCAAGGTGTTTAAAAGTCAAGCCAATGACAGACAGTATTTGCTAAAAGTTCAAAACAACATGCAAAATAGTAAACACAAAAAGTTAGGTCCCCCCCTCCTGAAAGCAAAAAAAGAGAGAGATTCAATTAACAGTGACAAAACAGGGACGCCTGGGTGGCTCAGCAGTTGAGCATCTGCCTTGGGCCCAGGGCGTGATCCCGGGGTCCGGGGATCGAGTCCTGCATCAGGATCCTTGCGGGAAGCCTGATTCTCCCTCTGCCTATGTCTCTGCCTCTCTCTGTGTGCCTCTCATGAATGAACACATAAAATCTTTTAAAAAGAAGAAAAGAGGGGAACCCTGGGTGGCGCAGCGGTTTGGCGCCTGCCTTTGGCCCAGGGCGCGATCCTGGAGACCCGGGATCGAGTCCCACATCAGGCTCCGGGTGCATGGAGCCTGCTTCTCCCTCTGCCTATGTCTCTGCCTCTCTCTCTCTCTCTCTCTGTGACTATCATAAATAAATAAAAATTTAAAAAAAAGTTTTAAAAAGAAGAAAGAAAGAAAGAAAGAAAGAAAGAAAGAAAGAAAGAAAGAAAAGAAAAGAAAAGAAAAGAAAAGAAAAGAAAAGAAAAGAAAAGAAAAGAAAAGAAAAGAAAAACAAAATTAATGATTAAGACCCAGTGCTGGCTGGGTTGTGTTGAGTCCAATATATTCCTATATATAAACAGATCAAGACTTCTGGAAGGCAGCCGGGCATTTCAAATTAACAGCATTTTTTTTTTAAGGTCATGTTCAATACAAATACCACATCCTGGGAATTTAACCAGAGAAAAAGTTTTAAAAAAGAAAAACAGGGTGCCCGGGTGGCTCAGTTGGTGAAGCGTCTGCCTTCGGGTCAGGTCATGATCCCAGGGTACTGGGATCGAGCCTAGAGTCAGGCTCCCTGCTCAGTGGGGAGTCTGCTTCTCCCTTTCCCTCTACCGCCGCCCTGCCCCCCCCCAGCTTGTGCTCTCTCTCTCTCTCTCTCTCTTGCTTTCTCTCACTTTCTCTCTCTCAAACAAAATCTTTTAAAAAATAAAGAAAAGGGAAAAAAAGCAATATATGTAAATATATGTATAAGGAACTTTAAAATTTTTTCTTAAATAGTGATAAAAAAAATCCCAAAACACAAATATTCAATTATAGGAAAATGGTTAAGTAAATGATCAGCTCACTGGAATGTGTGATCATCATAACTGACAAGCTGGGGAAGATGCAGCCAAACCACACATGTTGATGATGCAGTGTGATGTGAAAAGAAACAAAATATATCTGTGCAAGAGTTACAAATACGTTAAAAAAAACCCTGATAATTACGGATAAGAAGGAACAGAGAAAACCAAAAGCAACCGGCATGTTCCCATCCTAGGAATGTGGGAGAAGGTCTCCTTTTGAATGCATTTGATTGTTCCCATAATCATCATGCAGTAAATAAAAATACATTTTATTTTTTTGATGGCAGGGAGGGGCAGAGGGCGAGGGAGAGAGAGAATCCCAAGTAGGCTCCACACCCAAGCCCAGAGCCTGGAGCCGGACATGGGGCTCGATTTCACGACCCTGGGATCACGACCTGAGCCGAAACCAAGAGTCAGACGCTTAACCGACAGAGCCTCCCAGGCACCCCAATACAAATACATTTAAAGAAAAATCTGGAGAAAAAAAAAAAAAGAATAATCCGGGACGCCTGGGTGGCTCAGCAGTTGAGCGTCTGCCTTTGGCTCAGGGCATGATCCTGGAGACCCGAGATTGAGTCCCACGTCAGGCTCCCTCTGCATGAAGCCTGCTTCTCCCTCTGCCTGTGTCTCTGCCTCTCTCTGTGTGTCTCTCATGAATAAATAAATAAATAAAATAAAAATAAATAAAATTAAAATAAAATAAAATAAAATAAAAACAAAAAACGAATAATCTGAGTCGTTTGCAACCTGAGGTCTTTTTAGAAGTCCCATGTTTGCGCAGGTCTACCCGCAGCCCCTGCCCAGAAAAGCAACTTGAGAATGCGACAGCAGAGGCCTGGAGCCTTCTCAGATCTCAATCAGCAACGCGTTCACCTCCTCTGGAACCAGTTCCCCTTCCCTGGAACCACCTGTCCCCCTCTATGCCCCTGACCCTACACCCACCACCAGCCGCGAACCACGCTCCTAGGCACCCCCTCCGTGAAGATCGCCTTTCCACTCTGCCTCCCTCTCTGCTCGCATCCTTGAGCAATCCTACCCTGCAGCCAAGGTGCATTCTCCTAAGACCGCACGCCTCTGCCCTGTTTTCCCTGCCCCCACCGCTTACTACCACTTCCAGACTCTTCCATGATTTGCCACACATACTTTCGGTATCCAGGCACAAATTCCTCCCCGTCCATCTGCAGGCGAGGTCCTGGGCTGCCCAGCCCCAAGCCCCAGGAAGCCCTAACCCAGCCCAGGTCCCCACAGGCTCACCTTGGAATCAAAGGCATGTCAGACACAGTGCTCTCGGATTTTTGGTTTGCAGGTTTCTCTTCCCTTCCCAATTCCAAAATGCTGACCTGCTTGCTTTCTTGCTTGCTTGCTCACTTGCTTGCTGCTATAGACTGAACGTCTGTGTCCTCCAAAAATTCATGCGGTAAGGACCTAATCACCAAGGGGAGGGTATTTGGAGGCTGGGTCTTTGGGAGATAATTAGGTTTTGATGAGGTCGTGACAGAAGAGGCCCCTCGATGGAACTGATAAAAAGAAAATGAAATGTGGGATCTCGCTCTCTCTCTGAGCGTGCACGCACCAAGGAAAGGCCGTAAGTATAAGGAAGATGACATAACCAAGAGAAGAGCCCTCACCAAGAATCCAACCATGACGGCACCCTGATCTCAGGACTTCCGGCCTCTAGACCAAGAGAAAATGATGTCTGTTGTGTAATCCACCCAGTCCACGATATTTTGTTAGATCAGCTTGAACTAAGACACCAACCTACCCATCTTTCCCCCAGAATGCATGCTGTCTAATTTTGGTTCCTACTATAGCATCAGATGCATCCTGGCCAAAGACCGCTCACCAGCAACTAAGAGACACCTTCCTCTTGCCAGTGGGTCCTTACAGAACTCCACTGTCTGTCACTAGTCTCTCCTGAGTACAGGCCTTTTTCGGTTTGGGCTCATCTCTTAGCTGCCACCCTCCACGGCCTGCGTCTTGGCAATGACCCGTCTTGGGCATATATATACTGATTCCTGATGTTGTAAACTGGGGGCAAGTTTATCCAACCATCAAGTTCCTCCATGGCGGTGCTGTGAGCAAAGCCACAGTAAATCCGGCTGAGACCCTACCTTCAAAGAGTTTGCAGTCCAAGAGAAGAGTTCAAGGAGACACACGGCAGATGGTGAGAACACATCTAACAAAACCATTAGGAACACCAAGGAAATTTCTCGAGACAGCTGGTTTGAACCAGACCTGGAAGAAGAGGCAAATCTGACGAGCAAAAATGGAACAGTCCAGATCTGGAGGCCAGGTAAGCAACAAACAGGAAGGAAGAGAGGGAGGGAGGGAGATGATAGGATGGGTTAGGATAGGATATAACCCAGAGGAAAATGGACTTTTGTTTCACTGGCTCAAAGTCTTTGAGAAAAGACTCCCGAGAGATGAAATGGGGAAAGCAGGACTGGGAACCAAAGAGCCTTCGAAAGTTTAAACACATGGTGACATAGGGGCCCCTGGCTGGCTCTGTCCATATAACCTGTGATTCTTGATTTTGGGACCATGAGTTCAAACCCCACGTTGGGCATAGAGCCTACTTTGTTAAATAAACAAGCAAACAAACAAATAAATAGTGATAGGCTCATGGTGACATATCAGCTTTAGGAAAATCTAATCTCTTAGCGGTAAGTACACATCCATATTGTATGTACTTCAGCACTTTAGGCAGGCAGTCTAATGGAGTATTGGACACTCTGGTGGGTTAAACTGTGCCTCCCCAACCCCCCCCCACACACACACACACACAAAAGACATTTTTAAGTCCAAAACCTCTAGCACCTATGTGTATGACCCTATTTGGAAACTAGGACTTTGCAGATATAGTCAAGTTAAGATGAGTCAAGTTAAGTTATAGGATTAGGATGGGCCCTACATCCTATGGCTGGTTTCTTTATAAGAGAGAGGAGATCTAGAGACAGACACACAGCCAAAGAGAGGACTGCTGTGTGAAGGAGAGGGCTGAGATTGGGAGTGATACTGTCACAAGCCCAGAAACACCTGGGGCCAGTAGAGGCCCGAAGAAGCAAGGAAAGACCCTTCCCTAAGAGCCTTAGGAGGGAGGATGGCCCTGCCGACACTTGGGTTTTGGACTTCTAGCAAAGAGACTATGAAAGAATACATTTTTATTGTCTTAAGACACCCAGTTGGAAGTTCCTTTTGCAGCAGCCCTAAAATACAAACACAGACATGAATTAAACTTGACCTGAAAAATCATCCCTGCTTTAGGACCTTCGGAGAAGATGGGATAGTTCATGAACAAGGAGGCAATCCCAGGGGAAAAAAACGAGGTCAAGAGGCACAACCATGTTTGGAACTGTGGATATAAGACCACTCTCTGGGGAAGGATTCTAAAGACTGGGATGCAGTCAACACTACAAAGTCAACAACTTTCTAATGACTGAGGGTCTGGGTTCAATCCTAGCCTGAAAGGCCCTATCAACAATGAAGCTAATCCTTCCATTGATATTTAATCACTGGGCTTCTTGGCTGCCCTACAGGCTTTCTCATCTTTGCTCATTCCAGCCAGAATCCACATATTCTTTATTCTTCCCATTGTCCTCATTGTTGAGAGGAGCACTTTGCTATTAATCCCCATGTGTAAGTGGATTACCGAACAAGAAAATATGACTTGGGAGATTAAGTTCCCACTGGCCACCACCAACCCAAAGCTGAATGTGGATTTAATTAATGCAATTTTTCTGATTATCAAAGGAACCCCTACTCACTGCGAAACCTTTCATAAGAAAGTAGGAATTCCCCTTCATCTCAAAACTGAAAGACATTTATTGTTGGTATTTTGGCTACACAGTTTGCAGTATCGGTACCTAATGTAATTAAGAGAAATACTTTGTAATTAAAGGGAAAAAGCACTAATGATATATTTGGGAAGAACCACCAAATGGGAAGGGGAAAAACCCCACAGACTGTCTGGGGAAAATGGAAAAGGATGAACCCAGGTAATCAAAAGCCATTAACCACTTCAACGCTGCTAGATGTCAGAGATTTTATTCAAATGGAAGGAAGAAATTCAAAAATCTGAGTCACAGAGGCTGTTGCAATACTCAGGGTATGAAACTATCTAACCTGACTCATGTCCTAATTAAGCTCTCCATTTCTGAATTCCAGAAAGTAACTTTCCCAAATGGAAAAATTGTACCTTAATAGTTCCTTCAGAGATTTCCATTTTCCCCCAAATCATGTATGGTTTTCTAGCAACCATAACATAGCAACCAAGACCATATCTTATGCTCCTAGAACCAGTCTCCCCGAAACCCCTGTGGCTCTCGGCTGTCGTTGCTGTGGGCTGGGCCCCAGAATGTTGGGGGAGTGGGCTCCACGTGCCCATAATAAAGTCCGGGCGCTCTACATTGCTAGATGTTGGTTGCTAGGAGGCCCATAAATTCACTTTTTCTGACTTGGATGGGATTCAGAACTGGCTGTATCACGGGCTGAGGAGACATGGATTACCACAATTAAAATTCAGAGCCTGTCCATGAGGGATAATTTTAGCCCTTCTCACTCTAATAAGCTGTTAACTAGTCCTGGTGTAAAGAATGGGCCTTTAACTGAGATCTCCAATGTCTTTGGCAAGAAGATTCCCAAGTCCCTAATGCTAACCTGCAACATTTATAAATATGTCCATCTGGTTTTAACCTCATTTCCTCGAAGAGAGAGAAGGACATTTGGGTGTTCTTACTCAAAGTAAGTTGAACCCCAAAACAACCAGCTCCCACAAATCTTTTTCTTTAAGGCAATTTGAATGGTCTGCTACTATGGGTGAGGATTCCCAGGTCCAAGGTTGCAGGCAGATTCAATCCCCACATTAAAGCATTAACTGCCAATAGGGGAAGAGAAAAGGGGGGGAAAAACTCACAGGATCAGTTTTTAAAAACTTGGGATGCCTGGGTGGCTCAGTGGTGGAGTGTCTGCTTTATAGGCTCAGGGCATGATCCTGGGGTCCTGGGATTGAATCCCGCATCGGGCTCCCCGCGGGGAGCCTGCTTCTCCCTCTGCCTGTGTCTCTGCCTCTCTCTGCCTCTCCCATGAATAAATAAATAAAATCTTTTTAAAACAAAATAAAATTTAAGAAAATATTCAAAAACAATAGACTGTTAAATTATTAGTTAAGTAAAAACCAGCTATGAGGTTTTAATTTTTCTAATTACAATGAGATATTAAAGTTCAATTGATATTTATAGATTAAAATGATAATTTCTAATCGGAGATTTCAAGATGAGATAATTATTCTAACATTCAAAAAATTTTCCTAAAATGTCACAGTGGATCTTGCACCGTCCTTTTTTTTCTGAAAATGTTTTTAATGCTCCGTGAACTGCCTAAAAGGAGTTAACGCTGTAATGATCAGACTGCAAATACTTTTCCTCCCATAACATTAACCACAGCAGAGTTGAGGGCTAAGGATGTGCCGTTCCTAACGCTGTTATTAGCAACATTCTGAAGTCATTAAGTGGGTGAACTTGCTCAAGCACTAAGAGGCCCGAAACCTCTGAAATTATTATCCAAATTTTTAAAATTTTCTACCCTCAGAGTGCCTGGGTGGCTCAGTCAGCCAAGTGTCCAACTCCTGATTTGGGCTCCGGTCATGAGTCAGGGTTATGAGATTGTGCACTGGACGTGGAACCTGCTTAACATTCTTGCTCCCTCTCCCTCTGCCCCTTGCCTCCCCCTCTCTAAACAAACAACAACAACAAAACACACACACACAGACATAATAACACTTTCTATCATAAAAAAAGATACCGTATTAAGTTATGCCAGCTAAAATAATAAGCAAAATAATCTGATGCCCCAAGATTAGTACTAATCTGACCACTCATTTCCAAATATCCAGCAAACATAAGCTCCTCTCCCAAGTGAAAAAATTTAAATGCATGCTATTATTATTTGTGTCTTTTGAATTCTGGGTTTCTCAATCTCAGCACTACTATGGACCAGGTAATTCTTTGTTCTGGGGCCTGTCTTATGCATCACAGGATGTCAGCAATGCCCTAGCCTCTAGATGCCTGTTATCTCCTTATATCTAGATAGATATCAATATAACCTCCCCAATGTGACAGCCAAAAATATCTCCAGATATTTGCCAAAGGCCCCCTGGGGAGCAGAAATGCCCTCAGTTAAGAACCTCTGTCCTAACATAAGACAACAAAAAATGTCACCCAACAGAAATGTAATGCCCAAAAGCTGATACCCAAAGACTGCTCACTTTCAAATTACTTTGCAAATATTTCCTTCATGTAGCTTTGGTAAATAAATAAAATAACTGAATCATACACACCCAGTTTTTGAAGTAAACAGACTATTGCTCTTTTTTTAAATGTGAAATAAAGGGAGCCAAGAATATTCAGTAAAGAAAAAACAGTCTCTTCAATAAATGGTGCTGGGAAAATTGGATATTCACATGTAAAAGAAGGAAACTTGACCCCCATCTTATACTACTCTCAAAAATTAACTTGAAATGCATTAAGACTGAAACTATGAAACTCCTAGAAGAAAACATAGGAAGAAAAGCTCCTTGATGTGGGTGTTGGTAATGATTTTCTGGAAATCATTTCTAAAAACACAAGCAGCAAAATCAAAACTAAAGTGGGTTTACATCAAACTTAAAAGCTTCTGCATACCAAAAGAAACCACCAACAAAGTGAAAAGGCAACCTACAAAAGAGGAAAAAGTATTTGCGAACCATCTATCCAATAAGAGGTGAAAATCCAAAACACATCAAGACCTCCTACAACTCGACAACTCAAAAGCCCAAATAACCCAATTTAAAAAATGGGCAAAGGTTCTGAACAGATATTTCTCCAAAGAAGATACATGAATGGCCAAAAGGTAGGAGAAAAAGAGGCTCAACATCACTCATCATCAGGGAAATGCAAATCAAAACCGCAGTGAGATGTCACCTCACACCTGTTAGAATGACAGTCATCAAAAAGACAAGAGAGAACAAATGCTGGCCAGGACATGAGGAAACTGGAATCTCCATACACTGCTGGTGGAAATGTAAAATGGTGCAGCCACTTTAAAAACAATCTGGCAGTTCCTCAGAAAATTAAACATAGAATTACTATATGACCTAGTAATTCCACTCCTAGGTGTTTACCAAAAAAAAAAAAAATCTTAAGTATTCAAACAAAGATTTGTACACTGATGTTCATAGCAGTAACTATTCACAAAGAGCCAAAAGGTGGAACCAACCCAAATATCCATCAACTGATAAATGAATAAACAAAATGTGGCATACCCAAAAAGTGAAACATTACTGAGCAATAAAAAAAATTCTGACACAAGGGGCAGCATGGATGACCCTTGAAAACATGATGCTATGCGAAAGAACACAGACACAAAAGGCCATATAGTATATAATTCCATTTATATGTAACATCCAGAACAGGCAAATCCAGAGACCGATAAATTCATGGCTACAAAAAATTAATTAATTAATTAATTAATTAATTAATTCACAGCTACCAGAGACGAGGGGTTGGCATGGGGAAGGAAGTGAATAATAATGGGTACATGGCTTCTTTTGGGGGTGATGAAAATGTCCTAGGGGTGCTGGTTGGCTTAGTCGGTTAAGCATCTGCCTTCAGCTCAGGTCATGATCCCAGAGTCCCTGTATCGAGCCCCAGGTAGGGCTCCTTGCTCAGTGGGGAGTCTACTTCTCCCTCTGCCCCTCATCCCACTTGTGCTCTCTCTCTCAAATAAATAAAATCTTTTTTAAAAAATGTTCTAGAATTGATTATGGGGGTGGCTGCACAACTCTGTGAAGATACCAAAAACCACTGAATTGCACACTTTAAGGAATTAATTTGTGTGATATGTAAATTATATATTAATAAAGCTGCTATAGGGCAGCCCAGGTGGCTCAGCAGTTCAGCGCTGCCTTCAGCCCTGGAGTCCTGGGATCGAGTCCCAGGTCAGGCTCCCTGCATGGAGCCTGCTCCTGCCTCTGCCTGTGTCTCTGCCTCTCTCTTTCTCTCTCTCTCATTCTGAGTGTCTCTCATGAATAAATAAATAAAATCTTAAAAAATAAGATAACAACAAAAGCAAACCAGGGGCGCCTGGCTGGCTCAGATGGTAGAGCACATGATTCCTGACCTGAGCACTGTTAAGTTCGAGCCCCATGTCAAGTGTAGAGATTAAAAATGAAATCTTAAAAAAAAAAAAAAGCAACCTATAGACAAGGTCATAGAAGACTCAATCACGCTTATAGAACACACTCTTAACAATCCCAAGGTGACCAGAAATAGGGGGTGTAAGGGAGAAGGTGGGAAGTTGAGAGAAAAGACTGGTCAGGATGCCAATATGCTCACTCTACAAAGGGGAGGTTAAAGTCAGTCTTCAGTTGACAAAGCTAAATTAGAGGTCTATATAAGTAACAAAGACTGAAGAATAATCAATATAAGAACTATAAATAGGGTGGCTCAGGGCATGATCCTGGGATCCTGGGATCGAGTCTTGCATCGGGCTCCCCGCAGGGAGCCTGTTTCTCCCTCTGCCTGTGTCTCTGCCTCTCTCTGTGTCTCTCATGAATAAATAATCTTTTTTAAAAAAGAACTATAAATATAACCATTAAAAATCTGGAGAATGAAGGGGCGTAAGAAGCGGTAAGCCAGCTAAATGGTCCTGCATCATAACAGGAAGCGGATAAATAAATAAAAGTGATATAAGCACATTACTTAGAGATACAAAGACAACCACCAGAAGAGCAAAAAAAATCCAAAAATGAACAAAAGTGATCATTTCTGGAGAGTACAGGAGTGGGCGAGAACAGAGAGGGATGGGAACAAAACACTCTTCCTGTAAGCCTGCCTGTTCCAGGAGTTTCTTAATGCTATATGCAATTATTTACACGTTTTTAGAAAGAAATCAAACTTGGCATTACCGGAGTGCAAGAATATGGATGATAGGAGAATACACTTGATGGCAGGGAAAAATAATACACTGGATCATCATCACTGAGTAAAACTGCGATCTAAATCTATCCGAGCAAAAAAATTAATTTAAAAAAAATCTATCTGAGCAAAATCGACTCAAGTTTCATAGGTCAGAGACTGCATCCCGATTAGGGCAAACTCGGGCACGTATGTTAGACCCTTAAGAGAACAAGAAAACATGTACAAGGCCCTTCCCTCTGAACAGCAGAGGGGAAGAACCATCATTGGGTCAGAGCCTCACCATGGCAAGAAGAGTCAAAAGACCTAATAGCTGTGGGATCCAAAGGACATTTTAGATGAAAGAAAGTGCATATGACACCCTACACACACACACACACACACACACACACACACACACACACACACACACACTGGACCCCTGTTTTAAACAACAGATTAAAAATTAAAGGGTGTGGGGTGCCTGGGTGGCTCAGTCGGTTGAGTGTCTGCCTTGGGCTCAGGTCATGATCTTGGGGATCTGGGATCGAGCTTCACACATCAGGTTCCCTGCTCAGCTCCCTCTCTCAAATGAATAAAAAAATCTAAATAAATAAATAAGTAGATAAATATGTAAACCAAAGGGTGAAGGCAGACACACTGCTTACCACCAGAACGCAGCAGAATTTGCCACCAGGAAAGTAATACCCATGGCTATTTAAAACATCGTCAGAGTCACAACTCGGACACCCGGGACTTTTTTTTTTTTAAAGATTTTATTTATTTATTCATGATAGACACACACACAGAGAGAGAGAGAGAGGCAGAGACACAGGCAGAGGAAGAAGTGGCCTCCATGCAGGGAGCCTGATGTGGGACTTGATCAGGGGACTCCAGGATCACACCCCGGGCCAAAGGCAGGCACTAAACCACTGAGCTACCCAGGGATCCCCGGACATCCGAGGACTTGATTCTGGACAGCAGAAGTAGGGTGCTTCTGGGGGTGTCAGATGGTAAATCCAATCATGACACCAGGCAAGAGGCAGGGCAGGAGTGTCCTGGGTACCTGGAGAGCTCAGGCCTCACTGGCATGGCAAGGGCCCCCCCCTGCCCTGCAGGTATCAACAGGGTGGGGGGGAGGCCTATGGCCTGCTAAATGCCCTCACTTTCCAAGGACAACCTTGCGAACTGGGAAGAGATAAAGATGCACATTTTGCCACAAAAAAAAAAAAGTAAAAAACGAACACATTAGCTCAGTTGGGTCAGGCTCCTTTTAAGTCCCAAAAAAACCCAAAATCCACATAAGATGTTAACGGCAAAAATAAACCCACAGTTCTGGGCCTCTAAAACACCTGCCCAAAAAGTGAGTGGAAACTAGCTAATGAGTTCCAGGGGCTCCCAGACCTTCCTGCTGGACATCTCCACTCGCCCGCAATTCAGCCAACGCGCTCCACCCAGCCCAGGTAGGTCAAAGAGATCTTGTCTCCAGGATCTGAAGGCACCCTGAGCGGGTCAGGCTTGGGGCTGGGATCCTCTAGACCCGGGGAGGCCTCCAACATGGCTAGGAGAAAGGGGAGGCAAGCCAGACGCCTGGGACTCAGCCTGTGGCCATCAGGCCCATGGCCAGCCCCTCTCCTGAAGAGCAAAGTGTGGAAACCCCAAGGCCTCCATTTCCCTGGTGCCAACAATCCCATAGAAGGAATGAATCCCCAGCCCCATTCTCAGACCCTAACCTCCCCCCTCCCCCAGGGCTGACCTGGTGGCCTTCCAGGGCCATTATCGCCTCTGCAGAGGACAGAGGAATCCAGGAACAGGAACCAGAATTGATCTCTATTTACAAGGTTAGCAGCTCCCAGCCAAGGAGGAGGGAGGGTGGGTGGGCAGACGGGAGAGCTCTGGCCTGGAGGCAGCCACCCCAAAGACAGGTTTCCTTCTGCGGGACAGCCTGTCTCTGCCATGGACGCCATGGAGAACAGTGTTTGGTGTTTTTTTTAAGGAAAAGCAACTTCAGTTTACCTCCATAGCCTAATGTCTCATCCCCTCCCCGACCTGGCCTATCCCAAGCCAAAGCGGGGAAGGAGGGCACCCAGGTCCACCGTCTTCCAACCCTCTAAATTCCTCGCACATCTGTATACTAATCAGCAGGTCTTTAATAAAATCACATTCCGTGGGAGCAGGTCCTGGTGCTAAATAATATAGGTGGCTTTTGTTAAAAAACCCTCCTCCTTCATAAATTCAAAGTGGCCCTGGCCAGAAGAACATGCAATGCCTTTCATGTCATACTTTGGCTTTGCTCGAGGGCGGCAAAATGCTGGGACCCCAGTCTCCCCAACTGCACCCAAGCCTCCCTGTATGGAAAGAAACTCTGTGGCAGCACCAAAACTCAAAGGGCCTTGGCCCATTCTGTAACTGAGGGTGTGCTCGCTGGGCTGGAAGGACCTTCCTCCCACGGAGCTCCTCCCTGCATCATCCCTCTGGGTAACACCCTTTGAAGGCACACAATTGACCAGCTCCTCTATCACAGCAGGATTGTGCACTGCCCCCCACCCCAACTTTTTGCCACCATTTCAATGAACTGAGACCCCGCTTGCAGGGGAATGCAAGCCTCTGAGCTCAGCCTCAGCCCACTGGGGAGGAACCTCTTCACAGAGCAAAAGAGCTCCGAGGTCTTCTAGAAGAATCTCACCCACGCACAGGAGGAATCTTTCCGTAACCACAGTCTAGACCTTTATGAATTTCTTAATGAGGTCCCTGGAGACCCCAGGAACAGTGCAAGTCTTATGCTGGAGGGGTGGGGAGAAAGGTACAGGAGGTGGGAAAGGGGATGGAGGGGGAAAACCCACCGAACTACTAATACCCCGTACCTTTTACACTGGGGCATTGTTTTATTTTCAAAAACACTCTGTCCCTGGCCGACCACTGCTTTATCTTTCAGGGCCTTCTTTCTTTAATCTTTAAAAAAAAATAAAAATTTTGTTAAATAAGTGATTTGGCCTACAATGATGAGAACTTTTTCTTTTTCAACACAGGAGTGATTACCTATATAAAAAAACCGAATTTTTGGGATCCCTGGGTGGCGCAGTGGTTTGGCGCCTGCCTTTGGCCCAGGGCGTGATCCTGGAGACCCGGGATCGAATCCCACGTCGGGCTCCCGGTGCATGGAGCCTGCTTCTCCCTCTGCCTGTGTCTCTGCGCCTCTCTCTCTCTCTATCATAAATAAAAACTAAAAAAAAAAAAAAAAACCGAATTTTTAGGGGATCCCTGGGTGGCTCAGCGGTTTAGCGCCTGCCTTTGGCCCAGGGTGTGATCCTGGAGTCCGGGGATTGAGCCCTACATCGGGCTCCCTGCACGGAGCCTGCTTCTCCCTCTGCCTGTGTCTCTGCCTCTCTCTCTCTCTCTCTCTCTCTCTCTCTCTCTCTCTGTGTGTGTGTGTGTGTGTGTGTGTGTCTGTGTGTGTCTATCATGAATAAATAAACAATCTTTTTTAAAAAAAAACTGAATTTTTAGAGATGAAATGACCTGAAGTCTAGAACTGTAAAAAGCTGAAAAACATTGCTGGGGCCGGTTCTTTCTGGTCCTATATTGAGAAAAAATACAAGACAGACACACTCAGAAAACATACACTCTACCCATCTGCTTAATTTAGAAAGGAAAAATATGTATATGTATGGGCAGGACTGTCGAATATACACAACTGTGCATACACACAACCCCCGCAGAGCAGTGTTTTAGATACAGGAGTCCAATGGCTGGAGACGGCGAAAATAAGGATCTTTCTTGGGGCGCCTGGGTGGCTCAGTGGTTGAGCATCTGCCTTCAGCTGAGGTAGTGATCCCTGGGATCAAGTCCCACATCCGTCTCCCCAGAGGGAGCCTGCTTCTCCCTCTGCCTCTCTCTGTGTGTCTCTCATGAATAAATAAACAAAATCTTAAAAAAAAAAAAAAAAAAGAAAAAGAAAAAGAGGATCTTTCTCTATCACGAGCCTGCATGGTGGTCAGGAATCTGGACATTGCCCACAGGAACCACCTCTCTTTCTGCCTTCCCGCCTCTGCCCCTCCTGCACTCTCCAACAGCAGAATACCCTGCCATACCCGACCTCCAGTCGAGGTTTCTTTCTTTTTTTTTACTTCAATTTTTTATTTTTATTTTTTTTTACATATTTTAATTGGAGTTCAATTTGCCAACATATAGCATAACACCCAGTGCTCATCCCATCAAGTGCCCCCCCTCAGTGCCCGTCACCCAGTCACCCCCACCCCCCACCCACCTCCCTTTCCACCACCCCTTGTTCGTTTCCCAGAGTTAGGAGTCTTTCACGTTCTGTCTCCCTTTCTGATATCTCCCAGCGGAGGTCTCAATGTGATTCCTCTATTCTCACCTGCCTTCCTGGTAAGGGAAGCACAGGCTTGACCTTCCCCATCCACTAAAGTGCAGTTGCACAAAACGTTTCTCCTGCAGACCGCAAGAAAGGAAAACAACCAGTTGTGAACCAGCACACCCAGTAGGCCCTCAGCAAAGCTCTGGGGATGGAATTTCTGACCAGCCACCCCCCCCTCGAAAGCCTGGGCTTCAGCAGGCCACCTGGATGGCAGGAATTCTGACCCACAGAAGGTTGGACCGGGGCTGCCTTTCCTTCCAGGCAGGGGGACAGGGGAGGAGAGGGAAGCTGGGAGGGAGAACTTGCGGAGGGAGAGGAAGTCTTTGTCAAAGCTCTTTGGGCGAGCGTTAGAGAGGAGTGAAATTGTCAGCTAATGAGATTTCCGAGCCACGTGCTCCCTTTTAAGTGTAGGCCCCCAATTGATTTGATCCCCCGACGGCAGCAGGGGGCACAGCTGCCTTTCCACATCCCTAAGGGCCAGAGAATTCCCAGAACAAGTGCAAGAAGGCTCGGAATCATCGTTAGCAGAACATTAAGTGGGTTATCTCGTATATTAATTGATATCTATCTAGCAAGAACGCTCCTGGCTCTTCTGTATGCGGGAGCCAAGCCTCCTGGGGGTGCCCGAGGCAGGCGCGGGGAGCAGCACGGTATAGGGAGCATTCCCTGGGGGCTTCTGCGCCCCCAGGACAGACTGCAAGCCCCTCACCTACTCTGGGCTTGTGTGCTTTACTGGGCCGGTCGAGACCCCTGGAGTCGACGTTCAAAGACCACGTTACTGCACCTAGCTCAACCATCTGCCCCAACCAGCAAAAGGGCGTTGAACCTGGAAACATCTTTTCCAATAAGATCTTTCTTTGCAGCCAAGCCTGAGGTTGTCTCTTTTAAACTATCTGATTTGGGGCTGTAGAGGGGCTTTTTTTCTCGTTTTTGTTTTTGTTTTCCCTGTATGGAACTGGCTTCTCTCTTTGCCTAGAAAAACTAGCAACGCCGGGCTGGTGGAGCAGAGGAAAAACCAGTCAAAAACACAGATAAGGGCATTTTAAAGACTCAGTGAAATCAAGTCTCTCCTTCTACCTTCCCTGGACAGTCAAGCCTCCACCTTGGGTTTCTTTCTCCTGTATTCAAAGATCATTACTTAGCAACTTTGGTGTTTGCCACGCAAAGACAACCTCCCTGGTGGGGCTCTTTTAGGGCGGGGGTACAAAAGAGCATATTCTAGAAACCAAGGATTAACTAAACTTCTGCCACAAGACATGGCTCAAGTTTCAGTTCTACCAGGAAGTGCTGTCTCCCGGCCTCCAGGTATCTCTTTGTTCAAACCTCCCTCCATCCGGGTGCTAATCACTTTGCACAGCGCCCATTGGTTCGGTGGCAACCACTTCCCACCAGGCCCAGGTGTCCTCGCAACCCAGGCCTGGGCCTCAGCACAGCCTTAACGAAGAGGGAAGAAGAGAACGACGAAAACCTAATGGAAATTCAAACACATAAAAAAAGGAGCCGAAAGCGATTAGATAACTATAATCAAACCTAAGGCCAAGTAAAATAAACCCGGTTTCGAGGCTGAAAACAGTTCTTCAAGCTTCCTAAAATAAAACAGAAGCCAGGGAAGTGTTGAAGAGACACGGGTCTATCCCCTGGATAGATCCCCTCTCATCAGGGAACATCATGAGATCATGAGATCCCCTCTAACTGGGGAACATCATTGCAGTGTTTCATGTGGCAATCACTGCGCTAAACTGATTATTTTTTATTGTGTTTTTAACCCCTGCCCCCCCCGTCGCTCCCCCCCCCCCCCGCACACACACAGACGGGAATACACATCATCCCCACTTTACAGACTCGGCCACTGAGACCCCTGAGACGCGGGGAGATGGAGATTAAGCAGCCCGGCCTGGCTCACTCAGCCCGCGAGGGGCACTGGGCAGGTCCGGGAAGCCGAGACCCTCTGACCCCAGCGCCCGGGCTGCTCTCCGCCTCCTCGCCAGCTCCTCGGCGCACCGGGTCGGCACGCGCGGGGAAGCCGATCGCCGGCGCCGGCCCCACGGATGCGCGGCCGCGTGGGTCCCGGTCAGGCGGGCACGGGTTGGCCGCGTCCCCAAGGGCTCGCGCGCGTCCTTCAAGACTCGCCGGCACGCAGGGAAAGGCAGGCTCGGGATCACCGGGGCTGATCGGGGCGAGGCCTCAGGACGCTACTGGCACGGAGGTGAGCTGGCGCGGTCCGCGCCCCGACGGCCGGCGGCCCGACAGAGCCCCCGGGGGGCCCGGGCGCCTGCGGGTGCGCGGGGCGGGGGGCGCGGGGCGGGGGCGGGGGTGCGCGGGGCGCGGGGCGCGGGGCGGGGTGCGCGGGGCGCGGGGCGCGGGGCGGGGGGCGGGGGCGCGGGCTGGCCGGCTTCCCCCGCAGCGCCTCTCCGGGAGGCCGCGGGAGGGGGCGTCACCTGACAGCGCGCACCGGCTTCTCCCGGCGGCGGCGGCGGCGGCGGCGGCGGCGGCGGCGGCGGCGGCGGCCTGGGCCGGGGGAGCGCAGCGCGCGGCTCTCGCCCAGCCGCGAGGTCCGTAAACAAAAGCGGGTCCCCCCGGCCGGGGCGGCGAACCGCGCGGCGGGCGGCATCGCGGCGGCGGAGCCCGCGGGAGAGCGCGGCGCGGCCGGGGTCGGGGTCGGGCCCCGGGGACCCCGCGCCCGGGCCAGTCATTGTCTGCGCGCGCGCGAAGGCCGCGTGGAACGCCGCCCCCCGGGTGGGCAGCGGGTCCCCGGCCCCGCGCGGCGGCCCCCGGGCTCTGCGCCCCGCGGCTCCGGCCCCGAGCGCCGCGCCGATCGCCAAGGTGAGCGCCCGCGGCGTCGCCGGAAAGCCGGGCCCGGGGCTGCCCAAGTCGGGCACCGCGGCACACGCACGCGCGCGCGCCCTCCCCGAAGTTGATGAAAACCGGCCGACAGATACGAAGTGCCGCCGCCGCCGCCGCCGCCGCCGCCGCCGCCGGTCAGCGCCCACCTCCCGCCGCCGCGGAGCCCCAGTGCCGACGCCCGGACGCTGTCACTTTCGCCCGGCGCCGGGCACTCCCCGCGCTCGCGCGGTCTCCCCCAGCCTCCAGCCTCCAGCCTCCAGCCTCCAGCCTCCGCTCCCAGCTCCTCGCCTCCCGAGTGTGTGAGCACGGGGACAATACGGGCAGGCGCAGCCGGGGGAGCTAGGACCCGCCGGGAGGCCCGGGCTGCGGGGCCCGGGGCTCAGGACGTGCCCGCCACGGGCACGCGGCGGCTCGGGGCATCCTCGCCGCGGCCCCCGGGGCGGCTCCGCGCAGCCCGCCCGCCGTACTCACCCGCGACGCTCGCCCCGGACCTCCCGCGACGGGCCCGGGGACAATGCGGGGACGCCGGGCTCCGGGGGCTGCGGGCGCTGCGGAGCTGCGCGCCCGACGGCGGCGGCGCTGCTCGGCCCGGCCGCGCTCCGGCCCGCCCGCCGTCTGCCAATGGGAGCTGTCAGGGCGCCTCCGCCGGCGGCCGGGGGGGCGGGGCCACGGCAGCCCGTGGGAAACCGAGCTCCGATTGGGCCGCCTGACAATCGCTCCGCCTCCAGGCGGCCAATCAGAGGCGGCGGATGCAGGAGCGGGGCGTTCGGAGTTGGGCTGGAGTGACAACAGCAGCACGCTGGGTCCCCGCGCGGCATCCCGGCCCCGGGCGCCCGGCGGCGAGGATGCGGGCGCCGCGCGCTCCGGCGCTGCCACCCGGCGGGGCTCCGGCGGCGCGGCCGGGCGGGGAGCGGGGGAAGGCGGCGGAGGCGCGGCGGGCTGGGGGGCGGCGAGGGAGCCCCTAACAAAGCGGCTTCGAGAGGGCCGAGCGGCCTCCGCCTCCTCCGGCTATAGGTCGGCCGAGCTGCCTGTCACTCCGCATAGGTGGAGGTGGCCAATGACGTACGGAGAAGGAGCTCGAGTTGGCGCGCGCGCGCGGCTCGGCATCAGTGGGATTGGTCGGAGGTGAAGGATTTTCCTGCCACCTAAGGCTGGGAGGAAGGGGGGACGGATCGGGGGAGGGGGAGAGCCGAGAAAAACGTACCTGCGACACGTGGTCTGGCTCGGGAGGCGAGCGCCGGGCTCTAGGGGGAGACGGGAACTTTTTTACGAGAGGCAGGGAAACCCTAACGCAATCCCTCCCCGCGGACGCGGCGGGAGGCTAGCGCCAGCCGGGCGCCAGGTGCGGCGGGGCGGCCTTCCCCGAACGCCGCCGGGAGCCCTGGACTCCCCGGGGTGACCCACCTTGCCCGGCGAGTGAACTTGAGATCACAGCGTGGGGCTTGGGCCTTGCATCCACCTACGGGGCCGAGTACGCTTCACGGGGACCCCCTGGTGCCTGCTTGCAAAATTCGGAAACGAGGCTTGCCATTTACCTTGCAGGAGCTCGTGGGGGACGCCGACGCGGGACGGGGACGGGGACGGGGACGGTAGGGAGTAACCAGGCTTTCCCCACACTGGGCCACAGCCCCCTCCTCACTTTAAGAGCCTTGGACTTCGCCACGGAGGAGAACAAAGGCTGGGGGGAACATTCCCGAACAACCTGAGAGGTGGGAAGGCCTGGGCTCCCGTGGTTACGTGGCTGAAAACGAAAGGAACCGTAAAGGCATTGCCTGTGTCCTAGAGGGTAAACCTGAACGGGGGGGGGGGGGGGGGGGGGGGCTAAAAATCCTCCTTGGCTTCTCCCTGCTCCTCCCCCCCTCTGTTGTCGCCTACTTCCCAAATCCATGCCCTCCTCTGGGTTTTTCTCTCACTCCACCACATCAAGGGCCTCCCACGTCTTTCTTACTCCAGCCCTCCTGAAATCTCGCCTCTGCAGAATCATCCTTCTGAACTGAAAAATCTCTTTTTTGCTCCCTCACCACTGGGCTCTTGCCTTTGTCCAGAATACCACACACACACACACACACACACACACACACACTACTTTTCCCTCTCTTAACTAGCTCCTACCCATTCTTCAGAACCCA
This sequence comes from Nyctereutes procyonoides, assembly GCF_905146905.1. NCBI lineage: Eukaryota > Metazoa > Chordata > Mammalia > Carnivora > Canidae > Nyctereutes > Nyctereutes procyonoides. Next base: position 5,546,788 of record NW_026575155.1, read on the forward strand.
GTTTTGCAGGCAGTACATTCATGCAGTAGACATTTGCCAAATTCCAACTGTGCAGCAGCCTTTTAGGTGCTGGGAACCTCCTGTATCCAGTCAAAGTTAGAGACCCCACCCCCCACCCCCAGGGCTCCACTGCCCCCTGAATTCTGTGAGCTGAAATGCCAATTAAGTATGTCTTCTGCCCCCAGCACAGCACTCCATTCCATCCAGAATCTTATCTCTCTTGTTCTCTGCTGTTTCCTGGTGCCTAGAGCAATGCTCGGTATATTTGGGGCACTCAAAAATACTTAATCAATAAATATAGAGGAGCTATAATTAGAGGTAAGAGCTTTGAAGATTAGAAGTGCTTCTTAGGCATCAATTTTGAGAGAATGGTTAAGGATAGGAGATCGAAGACTGATATGTCTACCAGGTGCCAGGATGGGTGTTGCAGGGAGTTTTCTGAGTGAAGTTTGTGAGATTTTTCCAAAAGATACCCTTTCAAAAAACTGCCTTCGTCTCAGCCAATACCTTGCTGAAGCTTCTCAATGAAGAATCGTTCCTTGGTGAAGATATCCCAGCAGGAAGCGCAATTTTATTTTTAAGATTTTATTTATTTGTTCATGAGAGACATACAGAGAGGCAGAAATATAGGCAGAGGGAGAAGCAGGCTCCCTGCAGGGAGTCCAACACGGGACTCAGTCCCAAGACCCTGGGTCACACCCTGAGCCAAAGGCAGACATTCAACCACTGAGCCACTCAGGTGTCCCAAGAGCAATTTCTTAAGTAGTTACAAGTCATCATATTGGAAGGAGAATATATGTGTATATTCATATATATATATGGGAATATATATATGAATACGAATACAGTGTTTTTTGCAAAATATGTTCAGAAGTGCATGTCCTCTGGAGCTAGGCTGCCTACTTTCAAGTCAGCCCATCATCATCTAGCTGTGACCTTGGGCAAGTTACTTCAGACTTCTGTGTCTCAGTTTCCCCATCGTTATAACTGAGATGACAGTAGTGCTCACTATATAGGATTGGCATGAGGATGAATGAGTTAATATTAGTCATAAGCTTAGAACAGTGCCTGGCATATAGTAACATCAAATACTGTGTCTTTTTTTTTTTTAGATTTTATCTATTCATGAGAGACAGAAAGAGGCAGAGACACAGGCAAAGGGAGAAGCAGGCTCCCTGCAGGGAGCCCTATATGGGACTTGATCCCAGAACCACGGGATCACACCCTGAGCCAAAGGCAGACGCTCAACTGCTGAGCCACCCAGGCGTCCCAAAATACTGTGTCTTAAATAAACATCTCCCAGGGTGCCTGGGTGGCTCAGTCAGTTGAGCATCTCACTCTTGATTTGGGCTCAGGTCCTGGTCTCAGTCGTGAGATCCGGCCCTGAGTCCATCTCTGCGCCCTGCAAGGAGTCTGCTTGAGGTTCTCTCCTCCCTCTATCCTTAACCCCCCTGCTTGTGCTCTTTCATTCTAAAATAAGTAAACGAAATCTTGAAAAATCAATCGGTAAACATCTTCCACTGGAGACGCGTGTGGTGGCAGCTGCTGAGGCGCCCTGTGTCAGTGGGAGGTAACTAAAGGCTTCCCGGGAGGTGAGCAGTTGGAGCTCTGCCTCACTCAGGGCCACCTCCAGCGTGGCCGTGTTGTGAAGGAGGTGCCACTGTTGCAAGGTGAACTTCAGATGAATCCCGAGTGGCTCGCCTGATCACCTTTGGCACAGCTCCCGCTGCTCCAAGGAAATCTGAAAAGCAGTTAAGGGCACTCAGGAGTTCCACTGGCCGGTGTGGATCCAAGCTCCACCACTCTCCAGCTCTGAAGCTTCGGGCAGCATACTCAATCCTTTGCAGGCCTCACTTTCTCCTTCTATGAAATAGGAGTAACCACCTAACCCGTAAGGATGTCGAGGGGGTTCAAATGAGGTCACGCACGGCACACAGCGCACACTCATAAAGGTTAGCTCTGGGGTTTAGCTAGGTTTACGAAAGACTCGGAGTCAGCGTCCTGATCTCTAAAATGGAATAATGAGGGGCAGCCTGGATGGCTCAGCAGTTTAGCGCCTGCCTTCAGCCCAGAGCATCATCCTGGAGTTCTGGGATCGAGTCCCACATCGGGCTCCCCGCATGAAGCCTGCTTCTCTCTCTGCCTATGTCTCTGCCTCTCTCTCTCTCTTTCTCTCTCTCTCTCTGTCTCTAATGAATAAATAAAATCTTTTTAAAAATAAATAAAACAAAATGGAATAATTTTGCACTCTCAGTTGGGAGAGTGCAAGTCTGGATCTCAGGGTCATGAATTCAAGCCCCACGTTGGGCATAGAGATGACTTAAAAAAAAGAAGAGGGAGGAAGGAAAGAAAAGAAAGAAAAAAATGGAATAATGGTATTTCATTTCGTGGTTGAAAACCCTGAGCAAGACCATATGAAAAAGGCTTAGCCCTGCCCATTAGGGGGAAGTGGATATAAAGGAAAGCACCCCTTTGGGTTCTTTCCATCATGCGCTCTCTCCCTGAGCCCCACCCACATCAACACATCAGAACTTCGCCTCTCGGGATCTGCTCAGGCCGACCTGGGGAGCCTCTCCCCCAATCACGATGCTACCCCAGAGGTCAGCAGAATTAAGCTCATCCGCCCTTCGGGTACATTTCTTGACCTCAAAAGCTACCGCAGGCTTTTGTGCTGTTTCTTGTCCGCTTCACACAGTATCTTGTTGCTTCACACTGTGGCAAAGAGAGGGGGGCATTTTGATTAAAACACAGACAAATGCCATCTGGCAGAGTGTTCTAGCATCCCATCTCCTGAGGGCACTGTTGACATCTAAAGAAAACACAGCGTTGGCATGAAGAGGAGAAAAGGGAGCGGTCGGAGGCAGAATTAAGGGTGTAGGACAAGAGAACGAGCAGAAATTACGTTTCTAGTACATGACCTCACCTCCAGCCCCAAGTCAACATTTTCTTCCCCACTGTTGACTGAAAGCCTCATGAAATACAAATGGAGTTAAGTCACAACAAGTAGCCTTCCCTAGTAAGGCTGCACCGCAGAGATGGGCCCACGTGCGTACTTGTGTCACCTCTGTTCCTGACCCGGATGTCCATTTGAACAGGGGCAAGCCTAATGGATGTAGGACCTCTGTAGTCCCACAGGATCCTGCACTCAGAAGGGCTGCACACTTGGTTTCCTGCTCTGCTATTGCTGACTTGAAAATCCTAATTTTTTTAACCCTAATTTTTGAACAAGGAGCCCGACATTTTCACATTACGTAGCCTGTCCTTCATGTACGAGTTGTACTAGGTGTTTGCTGTGTGAAAGGTCCAACTGTATTACGGGGTTCAACATAAGTGTAAAGTGTCATCTGGTGTTTCTATGCCAGAATTTGTGAGGCAGGCCCAGGTGTTATGTAGACAGTTGCCCTTGAGAGCGTGGAGATCGGGTCCAGCCATGGACATCAAGCTGACAAGGGGACGCATCTGGATCCTCTGACCGAAGAATGCCAAGAAGATAAACAAGGACAACCCAAGAGCCATGAAGAAGACTCCCAAGAGAGGATACACCCTCTCATAGTGCTTCATCTCATGAGTCAACTTGACTAGGCCACAGAGTACCCAGACGTTTGATCAGACATTATTCTGAGTGTGTCTATGAGGCTGTTCTGCATGAGATTAATATTTGAATCAACAGACTGAGCAAAGCAGATTGCTCTTCTTAACATGGGTGGGCCTCATCCAATCAGTTGAAGGCCTGAATAGAACCAGAAGGCTGACCCTTCTGTAAGGAGGCTTTCCTCTTCCTGACCGGATAAGCTATGACATTAGTCTTTTCCAGCCTTCAGACTCAAACTGAAACTTCAGCTCTTCCTGGGTCTGAGCCTGCTGGCCTTCAGATGGGAACTTACACCATCAGCTCTCCTGGGTCTCCAGTGAGCAGATGACAGAGCTTGGGACTTGTCAGTCTCTGCAATCACATGAACTAATTCCTATAATAAACCTTCTTGCCATACACCTTTCTGTGTGTGTGTGTGTATGTAAATATTTATTTGTTTTTAACCTTGACTAATGTACACCCCAATAGTATTCCCTACAACCACTCAACCATTCAGTGTTTCTCTACATCTGGTGACTCAAAGTGTGGTCTGTAAACCAGCACTGTCGGCCGGTTTCAGAAAATGCACGGTCCCAGGCCCCATCTCCGACACACAGAATCCAAATCTACGTCTTAATAAAATCCTCACATAATTCATCCTCACCTAAATTTGGGAAGCCCATCAGCCTTCTTTGAAAATGAAAGACACCTGAGATGAACGACGATGTTAAAAACAACTGCTTGGGGTACCTGGGTGGCCCCGTGGGTTGAGCACCCGACGTTATTTCAGCTCAGATTGTGGGGCTTTGCTCTGAGTGTGGAGTCTGCTTGTCCGTCTCCCTCTGCCTCTCCCCCTGCTTGTGCGCACTCTCTCAAATAAATAAAATCTTTAAAAATGGTAAGAATAACCTTTCTAGTAAAAGAATTTGTTTAGTTTCTCACCTGAGGACACATGTTGGGAGCAAGGTGAAGGACGTTCCAGAAAAGGACCTAGGGAGCCAGCACACTTTCCCAGCCATGACAAACCTTCAATGTGGAGAAGAGACCGAGGAAGCCTCAACACGCAGACTCGTGTCCAACCAATGCAAAGAAACTCAAGGTCAAGGAGGCAGGGCCAGACAAGCCAGGCCGCATCACAGCCGGGGAACTTAGCACTCCCTCCTCTGTGTAATGTGCTTGGTTGCATTTTATTTTCTGTGTTTTCACTGAAATGGCAGTTTGTGGAGAAACTCTCCCACTTGGCTGTGAACAGGCTCTGAGCAACAGCAACACTTCTGCAGAATTGGCAAGGACAGCGCTGTGGAATATTTCAGAAACTTCAAGGCAAAGGGACAAACAAACAACTACGGGGGAAAAAAAAGAAAAGCAATTCCTCAAAATGTGTTTTAAGGGGAAAGAGCTGGAAATCCAAAACAATTACTGGGAATGCATCTGAGGGGTTCCAAGAGAAAACCAGTTCGATGCTATTCCTTCTGTGTCCTCCCACCCTCGCCCAATTATTAATTCAGCGACACGGGAAAGAACAAAAGCTCCCCTGCAAACCACAGCTACGGCCTGGTGGTGGGGCTCCCAGACGCTCTACCAGGTCTCAGCCTCATGGACAATCCCCCCCCCCTTTGCATTATAGTTGCACGTGTTATGTTCGATCCAGGTGTGCAACATAGTGACCTGACAAGTCTGCACGCTCTGCTGTGCTCACCGCCAGCACGGCCACCGCCTGCCCCTGCACGGGGCTCTGACAACCTGGCCAATGACATCCCCGGGCAGTGCCTCTGTGACTGTCCCGTGGCTTACACACCCGGGGAGGCCGAGAGGGGAGGTCAGGGCTGCTGGCGCCCGGCCGCAACAAGCCAGACGGCTCCACCTGCCTCGCGCCAGCCTCTTGTTCTTGTTCCACGCAAGGGCCATCCCCCCGGGGTCTGACAGCACGCTATGGAAAATGCTGGAAGGCAGCCATGCTGCCTCAGCAAAACAATCACTGGACTTAAAAGAAGCTGCTCGTCCCAGGAAGCAGACTGGTGCAGTGGAGCCACAGACGTCAACCTCCCAGAAGAAGGGGACAGCCCATTTTCTCTCCATCTCGAGATCCTACCGATCCACGCGCACACACACACACGCACACACACACGCATGCACATCTTCTAGAGAAACAGGAGTTCAGGGCCTCTGGGTGGCTCAGTGGTTGAGCATCTGCCTTTGGCTCAGGTCATGATCCCGGGGTCCTGGGATCGAGTCCCACATAAGGCTTCCCGCAGGAAGCCTGCTTCTTCCTCTGCCTGTGTCTCTGCCTCTCTCTGGATGTCTCTCATGAATAAATAAATAAAATCTTCTAAATAAATAAATCTTTTTAAAAAGAAGAAGGAGGAGGAGGAGTTAAAGCAGAGAGGCTAGTGGTTAAAAGCAAAGACTGCCCTAAGTCAGATCTTGCCTCTGTTCCCTACCGGCTGTGTGACCTTCAGGAGGTTTAATTAATGTCTCTGTGCTTAAGTGCCTTTGTTTTATCTTGGGCTGCTATGACAGGACGCTACACACTGGGTGGCTTACACATTTATTTTTAACTTAGAATAAATTAAAGCAGTTAATTTTCTTACAGTTCTGGAGAGGAGAAGTTCAAGATCAAGGTGCCACCAGGGAACTCTCTTGGCGGCTTGTAGACAGTTGCCTTCTTGCTGGGACCTCACCTGGCCTTTCCTCTGTGTGCATGCTGAGAGAGAACTCCGCTGTCTCTTTCTTTTCTCATTAGCCCTAGTGGATTGCGCTCCCCTCCAGCCCCGCCAGCTCCCCTCTTATGACCTCAGGTAACCCTAAGTAGCTCCTAAACACCCTGTCTCCAAAATACAGGTGCATTGGGGACTGAGAGCTTCAAACTATGAGTTGGGGGAGGGCGGCACAATTGAGTTCATCACAGCCCTCATCGGTAAAATGAGGCTCGTAATACTGTCCATCTCACGGGGTGTTATGAGGATGGGATGACTCCATACAATAAAGAACTCAGACCAGCACTTTGCTGATGTTAGAGACACCTACGGATCCCAGCTTACCTACAGAGAGTCAGGCCCAGTTTTGACAAACTCGCCACACATCTCTTCCCAGGTACCCAAAAAGCTTCGTGAAATTAACACGCCCATAATCTCATTGCACCTGCTCCACCACCTTCCCCCAAACAACAGACAAATTCCAACAACCCCTTTTTTTTTAATTAAGAGTTTATTTTTAGGTAATCTCTGTACCCAATGTGGGGCTCGAACTCACAACCCCGAGATCAAGAGACCCATGGTCTGCCAACTGAGCCAGACAAGCGTCCCCACCCAATAACGTCTTTTGTCTCTCAGGTCACTTTCTGGCCTTACCACACCTAGAGAGACAGTGCTCAGGCTAGAAAAATGGGAGGGGGATCCCTGGGTGGCGGAGCGGTTTGGCGCCTGCCTTTGGCCCAGGGCGCGATCCTGGAGATCCGGGATCGAATCCCACGTCGGACTCCCAGTGCATGGAGCCTGCTTCTCCCTCTGCCTCTGTCTCTGCCACTCTCACTCTCTCTGTGACTATCATAAATAAATAAATTAATTTAAAAAAAAAAAAAGAAAAACGGGAGGAAGCTTGGACTTGCCCCACCCTTTACTCCTCAGTAAATAAAGTCCCAAGCTTTATCTATGGGTAAATCCAACCTTGGAAATGATTCTGGACCCCTCCCATCTGCAGGCCCCTGCTCCTGCCCCTGCCCCAGCTCACACTCCCACCTTCTGGTAAGGACCATAGCCTTCTCAGTGGTCCCTCCTTGGCAGGTCTCCACCCCTTTGTCACTCACTCTTTGGAAAAGCCTCTCAATTAAATAGACGATAAAGAACACTGATTTCACCTGGGCCCTGAAGACCCACTCTGCCTTTCTGATTTCCCTCCATGCTCCCAAACTTGTCCTGCTCCCCATCTGCACGAGATGACCCAGGGCTCCCTGGCCAGCCTTTTCTCTCCTCCACCCTCTGCCTGGAATACCTCCTCGTGTCCCAGCCCTCAATGCCCAGTGTGAGCCTGCTGCCCATTCAAAGGCAGGGACCCTCTTCTTCCTCACGGCTACTGATCACCTGCGATGTGTGAGGCCTTACGTTACTGCGGTTTCTGATTTGACTTTCCATTTCATATTCACGTCATCTTTTCAAAATATGGTCTATAATCTCTGTTTAGAAGATAAAGAGATTGACTAACTTGCCCCGGGTCAGAGTGCTAATGAGTGATTCTCCCAGAGGGAGGCCTCTGTGATTATTTCCCCAGCCCCTGCTCCCCCGCCTCCCAAGCAAAATCTGTCACTCCATTTTCAGAGCTGACACATGCAGCCAGTGCACAGGACACCTAGCACAGCGTATTTGAGGCAGAAGACCAATCCATTTCGGAGGTGTTTACAGGAATCGCCATCGGAAGGCCTCATTTCTTTTTCTTTCTTTTTTTTTAAATTTCATGTATTTATTCATGAGAGACACAGAAAGAGAGGCAGAGACAGAGGCAGAGGGAGAAGCAGACTCCCTGGGGAATCCAATGAAGGACTTGACCTAGGACTCCAGGTCCATGACCTGAGCCAAAGGCAGATGCTCAACCACTGAGCCACCCAGGCATCCCGGAAGGCCTCATTTCTTTTCTGGACCCAGCGCCCTCCCTTCCCAGAGGGTCTGGTGGTGCCTCCCCTTAGGGTGTCCAGGGCAGTTGTCTGTACCACTTTTTGTGGAAGATAAGCAATGTGCACTGATTAGGGACATGATCGGATTTAGCAGGCATTTAAAACCGTCTGCTCTGTGCCATGTAATGTGCCAGGGCTGAAGGCAAGGGGCAATGCACAGACAGAGAAGCCATGGCTTCTCCTAGCTTCCACAGTGCACAGTGCATGGTGAGGAGAGAGGAGAGAGGCAAGCAGCATCGAAAGCAGGAATGGAAACACTGGGCGGGGGAGGGGGGTAAGGGGGCACTGCCTGGAAGGGAAGTGCTGAGCATGGGGCAGGAGCCAGCTTCAGGCTTCCACACTGGAACCCCAGAGTTTGTTTGTTTTTTTTTTTCTTTTAAGATTATTTATTTGAGATCATGAGAGCAAGAGAGAGCGGACACAAGCTGAGGGAGCAGATTGCAGAGGGAGGAGAAGCAGACTTCCCAGTGAGCAGGGAGCCTGATGTCGGGCTCGATTCCAGGACCCTGAGATCATGTCCTGAGCTGAGGGCAGACACTTTGCCGACTGAGCCCCCCAGCCCCCCAGAGCTCTGGCATGGGCTGCTGTTAAGGCGAAACAGTGGTTGGCTCCCAGGGAGTATAACAGTTTGACTTTTTAAGGACTGTAATAGTCTGTTGGGGCTGCCGTGACAAAGTGCTACCGACGGGGCAGGGGGTTGGGCCTTAAACAACAAAATTTACTCCCTTGTTGTCCTGGAAGTTGGAAGTCTGACAGCAAGGTGTCGGCAGGGCTGGTTTCTTCTGAGGCATCTCTGCTGGGCTTATGGATGGTCGATGTCTCCTGGGGGCCTCACGTGCTCTTTCCATCCTGCACAAGGGTCCCTGGTGTCTCCCTCTCTGCCCCAGCCTCCCCTTCTCCTAAGGGACAGCAGTCCTATGAGAGTAAGACCCGTGGGAAGGATCTCATCTTAACATCATTAACCCCCCTGGGGTAAAGCCTTCAACACAGGGATTCACAGGGGAGGCACCATCGGCCTCTAACAAGTCCCACCGCTGCGGAGCATGAAGGGTCAGTACAGATCCCCTTGTCCCATCGTATTTGGGTCCCTTCTCCTGACTGAGTAACCGTTGGTTGAATTCAATTGGATTCTTTGGTTAGTTAGCAAAGGGTCACTGAAAAAGTGTCCTCTCTCCTCAGAAGCATTTCTTCTCTCCTTTTTGAAGAGGAGAGGGCAAGATGCATTATTGGGATTTCTAAGTGCTTCTTTGAAAGCCTGGGAGTGGAGGAGAATCGTAGTCAAGGGACTCTGGGGTCAGAGAGAGGAGCCCAGCAGAGAGGGCAGGTGCACTGAGTGGGGGAAGCAGGTGCATTGAGGGGGGAGCCGGGCGGGGCAGGGCCTGGGAGAAGGCCCCTTTCTCACCGCAGTCCGCAGTCCGCATGTGCAATACCCCCACCACCACCCAGTAGTCCATAGGTGCCTTTCAATAGCTGCCTTAATCCTTCCCTTTGGGATTTACGTGAATTTTTTTCCCTCTAAAACAAGTGTTGCTTTTATCATTTCAAAACGTGTGGAATGTGAGAAGCAACATTCCAGGGCCTTGGAGTCCCTGTAACTACAACTAGCTCCTTGGATTGGCCAAACCCCAACTTCCTCACATAAAATTGGTAACTGGAAACCACTGCCCAGTGCAGCTGCCCAGGCATCTCCTCCCCTCCCCACCCCCTGCTTACTTAGGACTCCTATAGTATTGCTTTGGCCAACTGATGGAAATATAACATGTGTGCTATCCAACCCCCATCCCCCCCACCTCCCACCTCCGCATTTACCACTCTAAGATAATTCCTGATTGGGAAAAAAGAGCTTGGATGTTATTGCAAGACATTTCAAATAGCCAGCTACCAACAGACAAAATAATCCCTCCTGCTTAAAAGAAAAAAAAAATTGTTTCATGTAATAAACTCTGGCTCTAATCCTAAAGAGAAAATGTACAAAACGGGACCAACAGGTGCTTGCTGAAGTGGGTCACATGGAATAAAATATCTGAGCGTAGAAGGTGTGTTCATATTGATCATGTGATAAATACCACTTTAAGGAAGAGGTTACCTCCTGAGTGAATTTTGCTTCTCCTTGACTGACCTGCTACACTGGTTTCCTATTGCTACTGTAACGAATTATCTCAAATTTAGTGAAACCCAAATTTACTGACTTAGACTTCTGGCGTCAGAAGCCTGAAATGGGTCTCCCTGGGCTAAAATCAGGGTGTTGGCAGGCCTGCATTCCTCTCTGGAAGCTCTCGGGGAGAATCTGTTGTCTTTCTTTTTCTAGATTCCAGAGGCCGCCCACACTCCTTGGTCCATGGAGCCCTTGCATCTTCAAAGGCAGCAATGGCCAGCGGGGCCTTTCTCATGCTGCACACCTCTGACACTGACTCAGCTCTGCCTCCTGCTTCCACTTTCAAGGACTCTTGTGATTATTTTGTGCCCACGTGGATAATCCAGGATAATATCCCCACCTCAGAGTCAGTTAATTAGCAACCTTAATTCCATCTGCCATCTTAATTCTTCCTTGTTGGGTAATCTACAGTAGTCACACATTCTAGGGATTAGAATGTGGGCATCTTTGGAGGCCATTATTCTCCTACTATACCCACTTAATGACGAGTAATGAAAATACAGTGTATCTCAGGAGTTGTGTGTATGTGCTGTTTATTGTATCTGTTTAGATTTATTAGATTTTTCCCCTGCTCTTTGTTTTATTTAAGTATAGTTGACATATTATATTAGCTACAGGTGTACGACATAGTGATTTGATGTCAAATATTACAAAATGCTCTTTCCCTATTACTCTTTTTTTTTTTCAATTTTTTCAGTGATCTCTACATGCCACAAAAGGTCCAGACTCACAACCCCAAGATCAAGAGTCACATGCTCTACACACTGAGCCAACCAGGCATCCCTTCTTAGGTCTTAATTGGAATCAAACAATCTACACATATATAACGTGATCAAAATAGTATATACCATTCCTTTTCTTCTCTTGCTAAGTGCACTTCCCTCTTTTTCCCCAAAGGGCTTGCTACTAAGAGATCCTTGAGTATCATCCTTTCTAAGAAACCTACCAGTTCTAATTGTTGGCTCAGAATAGGGATCCCTTAGTCAAGAAACAATTCAATAAATTTGTCCACAGTTAGTTGTTTTCAGCCATGGACAAATTAAATTTGTTTTGCTCTATAGCTGACTTAACTTAGCGTTTGTCAATACTTCCTTTTTGAAAACCCCATCTTTAAGTACCGCTTGCAATTTCCACTATGGCTTTGGAGATGAGGGAGGCCGGGGGAAGAGAGCTGGCTTTGTATTAGGTTTGTTGGTTTTGTAGTAGGAGATTCTGGAAAGGGCCGATTCTGTTTAAGTCATTAAGTAGAAAAATGACAAATGTTCCTCTTGTTCTGATCATTAAAACACGTGTAGGCCAAGACGAGGAAATTCTGGTCCTGAAATGATAATCGTTGCAACATTAAGTACATTCAGAATTCGTACTCCTCTTCAATTTTTTTTCTCCGGAGTTTGGGCTGACAGTTTGGTAGAGATACTTCAAAGAAGAAGTAGTGAGTAGGGGGTGAGGAGGAAACAATGTTTATGTCTAGCAGCACCTGGGAGAATGTGTAACATCTGTCATTTTGATCTCCCTTGACATCTTTCCCACTGGCATCTGCAAATGTAATAGAGGGAGATAATCATTTCCCTTTTTATTCTTATCTGTTTGGATCTTCTCTTCTATTATACCCGCTCCAGTATTATTACCACTATTTATAGAAATGAATGGCCCTTCCAAATATGTGCTATAAAACAAACCCTTCAGTGTGGGGTTGCACGGATTTAGAAAAGAAAGGCTTAACGGAGTGACTTATTTTTTACAATCATTAGGGAAAACAAACAAAACTTCCAGCAGCCCCAACCGCTGCTTTTTCTTTCTGAACCTGCTTTATTTAAATAGCCCCTACTGGGGCACCTGGGGGACTCAGTTGGTTAAGCGTCTGACTCTTGATTTCAGCTCAGGTTGTGATCTCAGGGTGGAGAGGTTGAAACTCGGGTCAGGCTCCACACTGGGCAGAGAGACTGCTTAAGATTCTCTCTCTCCCTCTCCTTCTGCCTCTCCCCACTCCCTCTATAAAAAATAAAACTAAAAATAAATCAAAAATAAATGAATACATAGTCATATCAACTCTTTTTTAAAATATTGTATTAATTTAAAAAAAAAAAATAAATAAAATATTGTATTAATTTATTCATGAGAGACATAGAGAGACAGGAAGAGACACAGGCAGAGGGAGAAGCAGGCTACATGCAGGGAGTCTGATGTGGGATTCGATCCTGGGTCTCCAGGATCATGCCCTGAGCCAAAGGCAGACGCTCAACCACTGAGCCACCTAGGTGTCCCTCATATCAACTCTTGAGTTGATTCTAAAAATGGGGCTCTATGGGATCCTGACATCGACCCAGGCAAACATATTTTGGTCTGGGTCTTGGCCACCAGTCTTCTGATGGGCTAGTGGAATACTGCTTCATCAAATACTTGTCACGGAGGTTTCCAGCTCATTCGAGTTTGATACTAGGTTGAAGAAGCGGTTCATTTGTCGAACAGGCATTGCAGAAAGTTCCTCTGCAGGTCTTACATACATTTTTTGGTTAGGGGTGTATTTTTCTTAAAGTAAGCTCTACGCCCACCATGGGACTTGAACTCAGAACCCTGAGGTCAAGAATTGCATGCTGTACTGACTCAACCAGCTAGGTGCCCCTAAGTCTGTATTTTTAATAAATGCGTGTGAAGGGAGGGAGCTCCTTTCAAATTACATCTCTTTTTTTTATTATTATTTATGATAGTCACAGAGAGAGAGAGAGAGAGAGAGAGGCAGAGACATAGGCAGATGGAGAAGCAGGTTCCATGCACCGGGAGCCCGACGTGGGATTCGATCCTGGGTCTCCAGGATCACGCCCTGGGCCAAAGGCAGGCGCTAAACCGCTGCGCCACCCAGGGATCCCATCAAATTACATCTCTTGAAGAAAATCTTTGATGAGGACAATCTCTCCATCAAAGATTGCTATTATTAGGGCACCTGGATGGCTCAGTTCGTTAAGCATCTGATTCTTGATTTTGGCTCAGCTCACGATCTCAGGTCATGGGATGGAACCCTGCATCTGGCTCCACACTCAGCACAGTCTGCTTGTCCCTTGTCCCTCTCCCTCTGTTCCTCCCATCCCTCTCTCTTTAAAATAATAAATAAAATCTAGGGCAGCCCCGGTGGTGCAGCGGTTTAGTGCCGCCTGCAGCCCAGGGCGTGATCCTGGGGATCCTAGATCGAGTCCCATGTCGGGCTCTCTGCATGGTGCCTGCTTCTCCCTCTGCCTGTGTCTCTGCCTCTCTCTCTCTCTCTCTCTGCATCTCTATGAATAAATAAATAAAATCTTAAATAAATAAATAAATAAATAAATAAATAAATAAATAAAATCTATTAAAAAAAAAAGTTGTCACTATCTTAGGTTGGCCTGGCTCATTTAGATACACTGACTTGGGTCACAGAAAGGAGACAGAGAGAGGAGCCAAGTATCACAGATCATGTTCCAGGGGAGGCAGGAACTGAACTGGAGATAAGGCTGTAGGAAGTGTCCTTGGGATCCAGAGATCCTGGGAAGGGAAGGGCCAGATGGGGCAGAGGGAGAAGTCTCAAGACAATAGAGTCTCAATGAAGACCTCAGGAAACCCTGTGGGTTGCTCAGAGCTTAGCTAATCTATCAGGACAAGAGGTCATGAGTGCTGGGTGCCCTGACAGAGGGCTGGGTCTTTGGGCAAGGCAGGTTCCCTTAGTGAGACCAGTTTCCAAAGAAGGCTGATGGCTGAGAGGTGTCAGTGGACAACCTTACCAGCAGCTGGGAGAAAAAATTCTCTAGTCCTGAAGGGGAAGTCAGGATCCACATGACCTTCTGCTCACTGGGACAAGACCACTTACCACTCATTCTTAAACCAATGGTGGTGATATTGTGACATGTCACACAAGTAATTACACATTTGTAATGGATGGAGGTCCTTTATATAAACTAACTGTAAGAAATGTCTTTTAGGGGATCCCTGGGTGGCGCAGCGGTTTGGCGCCTGCCTTTGGCCCAGGGCGCGATCCTGGAGACACGGGATCGAGTCCCACGTCGGGCTCCCAGTGCATGGAGCCTGCTTCTCCCTCTGCCTATGTCTCTGCCTCTCTCTCTCTCTCTCTCTCTCTCTCTCTGACTATCATAAATAAATAAATTAATATAAAAAAAAAGAAATGTCATTTAGGGGCACCTGGGTGGCTTAGTCGGTTAAGCATCTGCCTTTGGCTCGGGTCATGATCCCAGGGTCCTGGGATAGAGCCCCTCCTCAGGCTATCTGCTCAGTGGGGAGCCTGCTTCTCCCTCTCTCTCTGCTTGCTGCTCCCTCTGCTTGTGCTTGCTCTCTGTCAAATAAATACAATCTAAGAAAGAAAGAAAGAAAGAAAGAAAGAAAGAAAGAAAGAAAGAAAGAAAGAAAGAAAGAAAGAAAGAAAGAAAGAAATGTTATTAAAAAAATTACTCCCTCACTGGGGCATCTAGGTGCTCTATCAGTTGGGCATTGGACTTCTGGTTGCAGTTCTGGACATGATCTCAGGATCACGGGATCGCCCCATGACAGGCTCCATGCTCACTGGGGAGTCTACTGGAGATTTTCTCCCTGTTCCTCTGCCTGCCCTTCCCAAATAAATAAATCTTAAAAAAAAAAAGATAAAATCATTCCTTTGCTAAAGAGCATTATATCTGCAAACCCAAGCTACTTAAGTGACAAGTAGGAGTTCTTATGTATTCCCTGGTAATTTCTGCTGAATTATATCTTATTCCAAATATTGGAGTCATTTTGATTTAGGCACATGCTCCACCATTGGCACAAAGCTTTCAGCATTATTTGTCTTCATGGTGAATAGGCTTACTATTAAAATGGTATCCCTAGTAGAGGTTAGTATTTGTAAAAGATATTCTTAGTATCCTTTACTCTTTCTTCTTTGTTAAAGGAACACAGATTTTACTCAGATGGAATAGGTCCAACCTTGGCATATCTCCAGGGGATGGGTCATGATTGAGCTGAGCATGTCAAGGGTATCTGTCATATTCCATTCTGATGGATACTTACATTTCCAGCTTCCCTTGCAGCTACACTGGCCAACTGTCCTGGTCTCTTTACTACACTTTGGGAAATCTGCAGGGGTACCTCTGAAGAAGATAATTTGTTTCCCGATAAAAAGGGACAAGTGCAAGAAGGGGGCTTGAAGGTGCCATTCTTTCCCTTTCTTCCATAGTCATCTTGAAAACAGTTAAGGAATGAAAAATCTGGTGAAAATGAAAATTATAGTCTGGGGGCACCTGGGTGGCTCAATTGGTTAAGCATCTGTCAGCTCAGGTCAAGATCCTGGGGTCCTGGGATCAAGCCCCATGTTGAGTTCCCTGCTCAGTAGGGAGTCTGCTTCTCCCTCTCCCTCTACCCGTTCCAACACCCCTGCTTGAGCTCTCTCTCTCTTGCATGCTGTTTCTCTCTCAAATAAAGAAATAAAATCTTAAAAAAGAAAGAAAGAAAGAAAGAAAGAAAGAAAGAAAGAAAGAAAGAAAGAAAGAAGAAAGAAAGAAAGAAAGAAAGAAAGAAAAATATAGTTTGGAACCTGGATTATATGATCATTTGAATCATCCCTGGGAATGCGTACTTGTGGCTTTTTTGCTGAGACAGATTCTATTATCTTTTTTTAAAAATTTATTATTTATTTATTTACTTACTTACTTACTTATAGTTCAATTTGCCAACAAGATTGTATTATCTAAACTGGTTTTTGTTAGATTTTCTATTATGAGCAGCTAAGAACATTCCCTTTTTTTTTTAAGATTTATTTATTTATTTATTTGAGAGAGTGAGTGAGAAACAGCACAAGTGGTGGAAGGGGCAGAGGGAGAAGCAGACTCCCTGCTCTGAGCAGCTGCCAGACACGGGGCTTGATCCCAGGTCCTAGGATCATGACCTGAGCTGAAGGTACACACCTATCCTACTGAGCCACCCAGGCACCCCAAGAACATTCCTAATTGAGGAAGAGTTCTAGAAGGCAAAATGCATTTAATACAACAAGAAATAAGATACTTCCCTATAATTTGGAAAAAGGCCTTGCCTGTATTAGCAATAATCCCTCAATAGAGCGGTCTCCTTGAACTTTATTCTATTAAGTGCACCCTCTCAACCCAGATCCTATTTGGCACATACTTCCTGGTTTCTTTGAAGTATACCAGCATCTGAGAACTTAATGTGTATCTAAGTAGCAAGTTTTCCCACTCATTTTAACGTAACTGTTGGACAGTGTGCTCTTCCAGAATTTCTTGTAGTGGAGCAGAGGGCAGTCCATGGTGCCAGAGCATGAACCAAGATTACACCATTTGTTATTTCTGATAATCCATTCCTCCCTTTTATTCTGTTTATTTCCATCTTTTCTTCACCTCCCCTTTAACTCCACCATCAATTTCTAGCACCCCCAAACCTGCTTGGTGACCCCTGAAGGTCACCAAGGCTATTCTAATCAAATCCAAGGATCTTATTCCATTCCCCTCCATGTGGGCACCCACATTCAGTGCTTTCTGTGGGGTTCACCAAAGTCCAACCTCTTTCCTAGACTCCTTACCTACATCCCTGCTCCTTCAGAGAACGAATCCATGCTAGGGCTTTGGGCACCCCCTCCTTCCTTGGGGTGGAAAGTAGCACTTGGAGCAGACACCTGGGTTTTAGAGCATCCTTGACCTCTCCCTGGCTGGGAGGCCTTGCATGCATCATTTACTTCTCTTCTCTTTAGTTGATTAACCTATGGAAGATCTGCTGTGTGTATCTACAAGAAGCATGTTTTGGGGGGCTTGCCCAGTCCACGGCCCCTCCTTGGAAACCTGCTCCCACCAATGGCCTAGGCAACCATACATGTGCCATATAACCCTAATGAACAGATTCTTGGACAGATGGGGAGTGGCTAAGGAGAGCCAATACACTTGCTGTTACATGACCAAATGTATTCTCTCTTTCTCAGAAAGCTGAACAAAGAGACCCAGAGAATGTACTCTAAAAGGTGATAGTACCAGGCTGGAAAGTCATCTTTCCCACAGAGCACAGTGATGAGTCATCAAACAATAGCAGCTTGCTGAGGAAAGCAAGAGAGCCATGCAGACAGACAGACAGATACTAGGGCTGGAGACCTTGTCTCTCTCCAGAGCACTAGAAGGACTGGGTCTCATCCTATCACTTAATGGCTTCCTGATTCCCCTGAGGCGTAGTCGTTCTTTGCTTCTACAAGATGTCCTCAGCTCCTCCAGTCTAACCCCTTTCCTCTATACTAATTCATTTGTCTAGCTGATCTTTTTAACTAAAAAGCCTTGGTCAGCATAGAGTCTCACATAAGAATGATGAAAAGGAATAGTAGAGTAGAACTAACTCATTTTAAGTCAACAAAAATCTGCTCCTTCATGAAACCACTTTGATGCTCCATCAGCCCCCAAGAGTCCATAAAGCACTTTCTGAGCATTCACTGTGGGTTCAGCCTTGAAGCTCTGATCAGATTTGGGAATGTGGAGGAAGGGAGGTGATTATAGCCAGACTCTGAAGCAGAACTCAGAAAAGTATGGAGGAGAGGAAGTGTCAAGGAACAAAACTGAGAAGGTGTAGTTACCTAAAGTGGTTGTTTTATGTCTGCCTGACACATCTTCCTCTCCTAGCAGGAAGAAGGCGTGTTTTCTTAAAAGACATTTGTTTATTATTCTTTCTTAAAAGATATTTATTATTTTTTTTAAGATTTTACTTATTTGGGATCCCTGGTGGCGCAGCGGTTTAGCGCCTGCCTTTGGCCCAGGGCACGATCCTGGAGACCCCGGATCGAATCCCACGTCGGGCTCCCGGTACATGGATCCTGCTTCTCCCTCAGCCTATGTCTCTGCCTCTCTCTCTCTCTCTCTCTCTCTGTGACTATCATAAATAAATAAAAATTAAAAAAAAGATTTTACTTATTTATTCATGAGAGACACAGAGAAAGGCAGAGACACAGGCAGAGGGAGAAGCAGGCTCCCCACAAGGAGCCCAATGTGGGACTCGATCCCCGGACCCCAGGATCATGACCTGAGCCAAAGGCAGATGTTCAACCACTGAGCCACCCAGGTGTCCCAAGATTTTTATTTATTTATTTGAGAGAGAGAGAGAGTGCATGAGTAGGGGGAGAAGGGGAGGGAGAAGCAGACCCCCTGCTGAGCAGGGAGCCCAATGCAGGACTCAATCCCAAGACCCCGGGATCATGACCTTAGCTGAAGGCAGACACCAGACCGAGCCACTCAGGTGCTCCAAGGAACCCTCTTCTGTAAAGAGAACCCAATCTCTGTGATTGGACAAGAGCCCATTCTCCTTCCAATACCTTGGGCATCATCAGCACCACCACGTGGGCACATGACCCTCAGCAGTGCATTCCACGCTCTAGGTCACTGTAATTAACTGAGGGGTGGGCTCATCAGATATGATCATAGTCTGCAGCCAATCCAAATCTCCCCTTCAGTTTTGCTATGGGACCCTGGGGGCGGGGCAGGGAATGACCTTTTCTATAGATCACAAGCCACAAAGAAAGTGCAAGCCCAGAGGTGTTTGGGAATGGTCCTGGCATCCAGGTGGAGAGATCTAGACACAGAATGTGCCCTATACTCTGGTTTCTCTTCAGATCATATAAATCTTTCGCCTTTTACAGAATGTGCCCTAAAGGAAAGCAGGGATCATAGATAAAGATGGAGCAAGAAAGGAATCTAGATGGTATCACTAGGACTCCTGAATCCAGCTATACCTGAAGCCATTCACACCCTTTTATTGCTTTATTGCTCAATTTAAGCAATATTCCTCAGTTATAAGGTAACAATACATGTTTCTTCTTTACAGTGGTTTGAGCTGAGTTTACATTACTTGCAACAAGCGGAGCCTTACAAGAATGGAAGGTAGGAGAGGAAGGTGGAAGGAAGCAGGGTTGGGCGGGATGAGTGGTCTTCCAGGGCTCTGCAAGCCAGGCATGGAAGTTCGCCTTGTTATGAAAAGTTAAGTGCTTTTGTGGACTTGTTGCTGAGAGAAGCTATCGTCATCTTCAGTTCTGATTCTTCCCTCCATGACCTGAGGGGTACCACACCGATCCTTCCCTTTAACAGTAAGAGGCTAACAGCAACATTTCACTTCAAACCATTTATTTTATTTATTTTATTTATTTATTTTATTTTATTTTATTTATTTATTTTTTTAAAAGATTTTATTTATTTATTCATAAGAGACACAGAGAGAGGCAGAGACATAGGCAGAGGGAGAAGAAGGTTCCTCACAGGGAGCCCAATGCAGGACTCGATCCCCTGACCTGGGATCACGACTTTTGAGCTGAAGGCAGATGCTCAACTACTGAGCCACCCAGGTGTCCCTCAAACCACTGATTTTATAAGTGTAGACAGACAAAAGAGCCTCTTAGTCTCAGACAGCGCTGCTTTAAGGATCACTGCAGTGTGTTCCCTTCCTGCTTTTGACTCTGTTCTGTGCTTGCCTCCCCGAATGCCAGATGGAAGCCGGAGGATGTGGCAGTGGCCAGAGCAAGGCTGGCATGCCAGCCTTATTTCTTTTTTTCTCAAGATTGATTGATTTTTGGAGAGAGAGAGTGCAAGTGGGGGTGGAGGGGTGCAGAGGGAGAGGGAGACAGAGAATCTCCAGCAGACTCCCCGCTGAGCACAGACCCCCCCCACACGGGGGCTAGATCTCACGACCCCTGAGATCATGACCTGAGTGGAAGTCAAGAGTTGGGTGCTCAACCCACGGAGCCCCCCAGGCGCCCCAGCCTCATCTGACCACACTCCCGGGTGCCCACACTTGGCTAAAGCATAGGGTACTTTCCATAATTAAAAGCGCCAAGGAGACTCGGAACAGAGAATGTTATTCCAGCGATCCATAAACCTGGGCTGGAGAAAGATCTTGTGTGCCTGGGTAGATGGGAAAGGGTAAGACGGAAGGGAGAATGAGGAGGAGGAGGAGGAGGAAGGGGAGGTTCAAGAGGAAGAGAAGCAGCAGGGATGGGGCAGATGAGCACCAGCACAGGTAGAAAGAGGAGGGAGGTAAACTGCAGGGAGAGAAACTCAGAAAGCCTCTGGAACATTGAGGCCGAGAGGAGACCCCATCCTCCTGGGTCTCCCGGGCCTCCTCCGGGGCCTCCACAGGCAGCCCTAGCTACCCGTTTGTGGGGCTGAGCGCAAAACCAAAATACAGAGCCTTTGTTCACCACTGATTAAGAATCTCAAGCCAGTGACAGCAGAGCATTAAACCAAACGTGAGGCCCCGACGCTGTGCAGGTGGCCCCCCGGGGAAGCTCATCCAGCCCATACAGGAAGGTGAACGCAGCCGGGGTTTTCAGCAAGTGTCTTGTAAGCTTCAGATGTTCCAGGAACAAAAGCTGCCTTCATCTCCTAACTGGGAGAATCTTTTCTGAAAGGCTCTCCATGCACAGGAAAACCTCTGAGAAGCCCTGCTGAAAAGGAAATGCAGGTAACTCCATTTAAACAAGCGCCACTCAGGGTGCCTAGCTGGCTCAGTCAGTGCAGGGGGTGACTCTGGTGATGCCACAGTTGTGAGTTGGGGCCCCACACACTGGGTGTAGAGATCACTTAAAAATAAAATCTTTAGAAACAAAACAACAAGCGTTGCTTGCATTTGCTTGACCACAGAGGCATTTGCCTTCCTGATTTTTCCATATTAACATCCAGCAGAAACCATTGTGCAAAATGCTTGACATAGGAGGGGATCTTGGGGTTCCCGGAGCCAGAGGGTGCTTTAGGGATCACTCATGGGAGCACTTCCTATCCTGAGACTTGACGCTCCCCAGCCAGCCCAGTGACAACAAAGGCTTTGTGCCAGATGGGGGTGGAGTGGGCAGGGGTGTGGATGGGATCGGAGTAGCCCTCAGAGTTTACTGTGCCTGAAAAACCTGGGGAAGATTCTCCAAGATGAGAGACAACTCCCTTCTCCTCAGGCATTAAAAAAAAAAAAAAAAAAAAGCCTCTGTTTTAATTTAAATATAGTCAAAATGTTACCTCTTCACTAATGTCTAACCTCCCCACAAATTTCTCCAAAGGAGCTCTGATACCATCGGTGGGAAAGGGACTTCTTGGTCATGGTGAATAGACACAATGTCTATAGAAACCTTGCAATCTCAGATAATTGCATCCAAAGTGCATCATTGTATTTGGGGAGAGTTTATGCCCAGGACAATTGGTTCTGATGCCTGAAACTTTTTAAAAGATTTTATTTATTTATTTATTTATTTATTTATTTATTTATTTATTTATTTATTTATTTAATAAATAAGCAGGGGGAGACCAGAAGCAGGGGGAGGGAGAGGGAGAAGCAGATTCCCCCTTGAGCAGGGAGCCCGAGGGGCTCTCAATCCCAGGACACTGGGATCCTGACCTGAGCCAAAGGCAGATGCTTAACCAACTGAGCCACCCAGATGCCCCAAGATTAGTTAACTTTCAATCTTGCTGAGAACAGGTTTAATGCAGAAGAGAACCCTGATAGTCTTTTTGCTTGTCCATTTGCAGTAGGATAAAGTGAAGGATTAAGAAGCTCAAGGTGAGGGCAGCCCCTGTGGAGCAGCGGTTTAGCGCCGCCTGCAGCCCAGGGCGTGATCCTGGAGACTCTGGATCGAGTCCCATGTCAGGCTCTCTGCATGGAGCCTGCTTCTCCCTCTGCCTGTGTCTCTGCCTCTCTCTCTGCATCTCTATGAATAAATAAATAAAATCTTAAAAAAAAAAAAGCTCAAGGTGGGATCTCATTTCTGTCCCCCCAACATTATTGCAGTGGACAAGTCACTAAATTATCCCCTCTGTGCTTGTGTTTTCTCATCTGGAAATTGGGAATAATAATAGTGGAGATTCTTCTATCAATAAGAGAATGCAAAAAAAAAAAAAAGAGAGAGAGAGAGAGAGTGCATAAGAAAGCCCTCTATAAAAATCGAACTGCTGGGACACCTGGGTGGCTCAGGGGTTGAGCATCTACCTTCAGCTCAGGGCGCGTGTGATCCTGGGGTCCTGGGATCAAGTGCCACGATGGGCTCCCCGCAGGGAGCCTGCTTCTCCCTCTGTGCCTCTGCCTCTCTCTGTGTGTCTCTCATGAATGAATAGTTGAACTGCTATAAGCTTTACTAAAGCACTTCTAATTTCTCCATTACAAAATGCAGAGAGCCAGATTGCCACAGTGAAGCATGGATAGATGAATTGAAAATCAGAAAGAAGAGCAGTCCGGGTGGCTCAGCGGTTTAGCGCCACCTTCGGCTCAGGGCATGATCCTGGGGACCCGGGATCAAGTCCCATATCAAGTCCCCTGTGAGGGGCCTGCTTCTCCCTCTGCCTGTGTCTCTGTCTCTCATGAATGAATGAATAAATAAATAAATAAATAAATAACCAACATTTAAAGAAATCAGAAAGAAATAAAAATGTTTATAAAAACTTAGCGAGAATTCCCCTCATTGGTCATTTTGCTTGGGGGTTCAAACCATCACCAAATGCTATGGAATATCTTTACTTTGGAAATGTAAAGTTACTTTGCATGAATCCTTTTTGAACCAATCAACTGGTCCAGCAAGGAGTCAGTCCAGCAGGGGCTCTCAGAGTGTGTTGGTGACACCTGCTGCTTAGGGGTGGAATGACAAGAGGGCTCTACACAGACAAAGGGAGGCCGTCTGGAACCCCTCAGCGGGGAATCTGGGAAAGCTGAGCTGAAAAGGAATCTTCTAACCTGGATCCTTGATGCCTAAACTGTGGTCCTGGCCAGCAGCCCTGGAGTCACTGGGAGCTTGATGGATATGTAGAAGCAGACTGTATTTTTATGAGATCCTCTAAGTGACCATATGTGCATTAGAATGCAAGAAACATGTTCTGGAGGGAGTCTACTTCTCCCTTCCCCTCTGCCCCTGCTCTCTCTCTCTCTCACTCATTCTCTCTCAAATGAATAAAATCTTTAAAAAGGTGGGGCGGGGAGCACCTGGGTGGTTCAGTTGGGTTAAGCGTCTGCCTTTGGCCAGGTCACAATCCTGGGGTCCTGGAATGAGCCCCACAGCAGGTTCCTTGCTCAGTGGGGAGCCTGCTTCTCCCTCTCCCTCTACTGCTCCCCCTGCTTGTGTTCTCTCTCTTTCAAATCAATAAATAAAAATCTTTTTAAAAAATATTTTATTTATTTACTCATGAGCGACAGAGAGAGACAGAGACACAGGCCGAGGGAGAAGCAGACTCCATGCAGGGAGCCGACGTGGGACTCGATCCTGCGTCTCCAGGATGACGCCCTGGGCTGAAGGCGGCACTAAGCCACTGAGCCACCCGGGCTGCCCAATAAATAAAAATCTGTTTAAAAAATGATTTAAAAAGAAACGTTCTGGAAGATTTAATCTAGTGACTAAGGGTCAAAGGGCAATTCTAGAAGTAGAAAGCTACTTTAATTTCTTTAAGCATAGAGCTACTGCTGTACCTGGTTCAAGGCCCTTGCCACTCAGTGAGTAAACTGAAGCCTTCCTCAACCCCAACAACCCTGCTTTTCTTAAATCCCTTTTATCATATTTCCTACCTATTGAAGGCTTTTATTTCTTTCCATGGAATCATTTTTACAATTTTATAATAAAATGATCCAGGGAAGCAAGATTCCCATTGCAGAAAATTTGTTTTAAAATCCTATTTTCTGGGGGCACTTGGGTGGCTCAACGGTTGAGCATCTGCCTTTGGCTCAGATTATGATCCCTGGGTCCTGGGATCGAGTCCTACATTGGGCTCCACAGGGAGCCTGCTTCTCCCTCTGCCTATGTCTCTGCCTCTCTCTGTGTCTCTCATGAATAAATAAATAAAATCTTTTTTATTTTTTTTAAATTTTTTTATTTATTCATAGAGACAGAGAGAGAGAGAGAGGCAGAGACACACACAGGCAGAGGGAGAAGCAGGCACCATGCAGAGAGCCCGACGTGGGACTCCATCCCAGGTCTCCAGGATCACGCCCTGGGCCGCAGGCGGCGCTAAACCGCTGTGCCACTGGGGCTGCCCAATAAAATATTTTTTAAAAAATCCTATTTTCTGGGGGCACCTGGGTGGCTCAGCGGTTGGGCATCTATCTGCCTTTGGCTCAGATTATGATCCCTGGGTCCTGGGATCAAGTCCTGCATTGGGCTCCACAGGGAGCCTGCTTCTCCCTCTCTCATGAATAAATAAATAAAATCTTTAAAAAAATAAAATAAAACCTTATTTTCTGAATTACTGTTTTAGAGTTCCTTGGTGGTAAGCAAAAGAAATGAATTCTAGCGAACGTAAGCAAGAAATAAGTATGTAAGTAAATAAATACAGTTTATTGGATGGATCTGGTGGTAGCTTATAGAACAAAGAAAAAGCTGAACCAGGGCATGTTATAAAGGACAGGAAGCAGGCACACCAGAGGCTGGCATTTTCAGGCAACCTTTGGGATTGATCTGTGCCAAATGTTTTCTGTGTCATGGATCAATATGCAAATTCTCAGGACAGGGAGTCTGTTTGGCCTAGTTTGGTTCATGCTTGGCCCTTGGAGAGAGGGCCATCTTGATTTCAGGACCCATCAAAACAATATCTGATGAGCACGTCTGGGTTCAGCAGCTGTCACAGTCAGCTTCCATTCCGATTGCCTGGGTGTGGGAATATCCATGTCATTCCAGTTAAACATTTTGACTATCACCCCTGGAGGGGGTGCGGATTCCCCAAAGAAATTTGAGGTGTTTTTGCTGAAAAAGAAGGAATGTATAATAGGCAGGCAAGCCCAATAGATGTTCTCTATACACATCTGTATTGTGAAACAGACAGACACCAAGATACTGATTGAGGAGGATACTACTCTAGAACCCATGGACTTCTTATTACAGGACGTATCGGTTTGTAACCACTGATGCACAGGATTGGAATGTTCAGCAAAATCGAGATGATCTTCGGTTCTTCCAAGCAAATCTACTTTCCACCACATCATCAGATTAAGAAAGAAGGGCCTCTACACAGTCAGAAGGGCCTCTACCCTGCCAAGATTTCTGGCATTGGTCTCCCCTCTGGCATTCTAACACATCCATGGAAATGTCAGACAAATAGTGAGGGTCTTTCTTTTCTCCTTTTTAAAGAAGAGAGAATAAGAAAAGATCATGTAGCCATGGAAGATCCACTCCGTCACCAGAGCCACGTCGCAGTTCTCTGGGAAAACATCCTGGGGAATAAACAGCCGCAGTCCCATGGCAACATCAACTGAATAACGCTCTGAGCTGAAAGATGTTCCTTGGTTAGAAATTCATGCCTACAAAGGGATACCATCCACCGAGTTACTCACCGTTAATTATGGATAATAAAGTCAGTCCACAGCCAGGGGAAATGAGTCTCAATAATGTAGTCTTTCTGCCTCCTTGGAATTTAGCAAGGGCTGACCAATGTCCTCACAAAGTGAAATGAATGTGCCAATATATCACAGAGAGGACTCAGGGGCATACCAGCCACCTCATAAAGCTTCTTACCTGGAAGAAAGCATTTTCTTTTCTTTTCTTTTCTTTCTTTTCTTTTTTTCTTTCTTTTCTTTTCTTTTCTTTTCTTTTTTAATTAATTAATTCATTCATTCATGAGAGGCAGAGACACAGGCAGAGGGAGAAACAGGCTCCCCAAGAGGAGCTTGATGTGGGACTCGATCCCAGGACCTGGGGGGTCACGCCCTGAGCCAAAGACGCTTAATCACTGAGCCACCCAGGTGTCCCGCTCTTGTTTTCTTTTTAATTAATTTATTTATTTGAGAGAGAGAGAGAGCAAGTGTGTGAGTTGGGTGAGGGGCAGAGGGAGAGGGAGAATCTTAAGCAGACTCCCTGCTGAGCATGGAGCCTGATGTGGGGCTTGACGTCATGACCTTGATATCATGACCCTGAGATCATGACCCAAGCCAAAATCAAGAGTCAGATGCTTTACCAATTGAGCCACTCCAGCACCCCAGAAGAAAGCATATTCTTTTCTGTTCTGTGCATGGATCACACTCTACATATAGCCAATAATAATAATACAGGGAAAGAATGATGGTACCCCCACACGCACTTCCCATAGACCTATCTCTATAAGCAGTGCTGTTACATTCATGAAGTCTATGTGAGGTCTTATTTCTCTGCTTCAAAACTGTTTCCTGAGATAAAATCATCTATCTTTGTGTTGTTGGGGAGAGTTGGCATCTATGGCCCAAGTAACTAGTAAATGCACATTTCTCTGAATCCTCCTCTTTCATCTTGAAACTCCAAGTGATTTTTGCATTCCATGCCATAACCTATCCTCGCCTATTTTTTAATAGGGTTTATTTATTTATTTGAGAAAGAGAGTGAGAGAGAGAGAGCACACGAACAGGGGGAGGGGCAGAGGGAGAGGGACTCCCTCTGAGTCCCTCTGAGGGGAGAGACAGACAGGGGCTCGAACAGACAGGGGCTCGAACCCAGCACCTTTGGATAATGACCTGAGCCAAAGACAGACACTTAATCCACTGAGCCATTCAGGTGCCCCATCCATGCATATTTTAAAAAGAAATCAATGTTGTCTCCTAGATTCTGGATGCACATTCATTCTCTAGGAAGTGGTGACAGGCATATCTGATCATGATTACCTGACTGACATGGCTCAGTGTGGAGCAAGGGGATGGGGGTTCTCGTCCTGGCTCTGTTGCCCTCTTCCAGGGTGCACAAGGCCAGGAACATAATTTCACTGGTCCTTCATCTCCCTACCTGGACAACTAGGTGGATGATTTCTAGTACACTCTCTAATGCAGCTCCAGAAGCCTACCATCCTGGTCATCTGTGTTGTGGACTCCAGGGGTAGAAAAGGAAGTTAAAAAAAAAAAAAAAAAAAGACCAGAGGGATAGTGAGTCTGCTTCTCCCTCTTCATCTCCCTCTGTGATCTGTCTCACTCTCTCGCTCTCTCTGAAATAAATAAAATCTTAAAAAAAAAAAAAAAGGAGTGACCAGAAAGCCACCTCTTCTTTGTTTAGTATATCTGGGCCTTCTCAGAAACTTACATTGGGGACATTCCTTTGGAACTCCCATCTCTGGTTCATAGACTTTGGGGAGCAGGGCCAGAAACTGAGTGCTAGTATTGACAGCCAGAAGTACAAGAAAAAGGATCCAAGAGTTTATCCTTGAAACACCAAATCCTAGGGACGCCTGGGTAGTTCAGTGGTTGAGCGTCTGCCTTCAGCTCAGATCATGATCCCGGAGACCTGGGATCAAGTCCTGCATTGAGTTCCCTGCAGGGAATCTGCTTCTCCCTCTGCCTATGTCTCTGCCTCTTTCTCCCTGCATCTCTACGTGAATAAATAAATAAAATCTTTTTTAAAAAATCCTTGGTTAGGGCTCCTTCCACCATCCGTTCTTTCTTTACCTGAGCAGGGCAGCAGCAGTGAGCACAGAGGTGCTGTCCATTTCTGTCTGGTGTTGTCGCTGCGATGCTGTGATGCCGAGATGGTGGCTTATCAGGAGCTCAGAGGGATAAACGCTATCCCCAGTGATTGAATTAAGATTGGAAAATATCTTGACAGGCTGGAATAATGGACAAAATCTAACATTTGAAATTTAATCAGGATAAATGTAAAGTCTGGCTCACAGGTTCAGAATACCAAGTATACCAAAATAGCTGATCTCATGACAAAGGCCTAGGATGTTCAGTTTACTACGATCTCAGTCTGCACCAAAACCATGGACAGGCTGATTTCCTGCACTCCTCACACTGCTGCTTCCCCTCATTGAAGCAAACACGGTGTGGGCTTCACTGAATAAAGTTCCCAGAAGGGGAGCCTGGGGAGCTCAGGCGGTTAGCGTCCAACTCTTGATCTCAAGTCAGGATCTCAGAGTCATGAGTTCAAGGCCCGTGTTGGGCTCCAAGCTGGCATGAAGCCTCCTTAAAACAAATAAACAAATAAAATAAGTTCACCAAAGCAAGAGGAGAAAACTCTGCACCATCCTGTGGTCTGTGCTGTTAACCACATCTGTGTCATTAGTGTGACTCAGTGGTAAGATGCAAAGCAGACGAGGCCAAGAGGGAAGACAGATTCCAGGCAGGCAAGCTGTGACTGTTTATTCATGAAAAAATGAGAACAAGGGAAATAATGTCTTAGTATTATTATTAATATTTTGACCCCATAAAGCCCTATGAAAGTTCCTGAGGATCCTCATGGGTCCCCAGACCACAGTTTTTTATTTTTTTATTTTGATTTTTTTTTATTTTTTAAAGATTTTATTTATTTATTCATTTGAGACACAGAGAGAGGCAGAGACATAGGCAGAGGGAGAAGCAGGCTCCCTGTGGGGAACCTGATGCAGGACTCGATCCCAGGACCCCAGGATCACAACCTGAGCCGAAGGCAGACACTCAACCATTGAACCACCCAGGCATCCCTGTTTATTTTATTTTATTTTTTTTAAAGATTTCATTTATTTATTTGAGGGAGAGAGAGAGAGAGAGCGATAGAGCATGAGTGGGGTGGAGGGGCAGAGGGAGAGAGAGAAGGAGACTCCCCACTGAGCAGGGAGCCTGACGTGGGGCTGGACCCCGGGATTCTGGAATCATGACCTGAGCTGAAAGCAGACACTTAACCCATTTAACCTGATGAACCACCCAGGCTACCCCCACTCACCCAACCCCTATGCCCCCAGACCACAGTTTTGAGAACTAGCATTTTTGGCTCCTCTGGCTTCAGTCATCTCCTCTAAACACAAAGCAGGAAGATGAGAAGAGGTGAGGAGGCCACACATCCTCTTACCCATAGAGGAAAAGCTTCCCATCCAGTTCTTTGCTGCCTTCCTCTGTGGCTCACTGGCCAGCACTGTCACATGATCACAAGTAGCTGGTGTCCAATATGAAAGCAAAGACCAAAACCAAACAGAGGTATTTTGAAGTTTGGAAGGAAACAAAGACAATCCTGAGAACAGAATGACTACAATTTTAAACCCATAATTACTTTCTTTGGGAAAGTAAGAGGACAATTTTAGGTCCCTAAAATAAGAACAATCTACTATTAAACATATTTTGTAGTCAAAATAAAAATTCAACCAATGATTGAGAGATAAAATTGAGGAAATGTTCCAGAAAAAAAATAAAGCAAATAAACAGAAGAGATAAGATAAAAAAAAAATTAGAGGAGACATCCACAAGTGTCAGCCAAATCAGACAAATTGTACAAAGAAGTAAGAATACCAAAAATTACCGCTGAAATAATTCAAGAAAATGCTTGGGAATGTAAGCATTCCAAGAATGGTTCAGGAATTGGGAGAATTGAGTTTCCCAATTACAAGAGCCTACTGTATGCCCGCCAGGAAGAAAACCTCACAGGGCAGGTCACTGCGGCATTTTCGGATTATGCAGATGAAACACAGAGAGAGAGACTGAAACAGAGACAGAAAGACAAATTTTGAGAGAGAGAGATGTTGTATACAAAAAAAGAATTTAAGAATTAAGTTGACTGTGTAGAATATTGAGTTGAAAATAGTTTGCCTTCAGAATTTTGAAGGTAACTGCTTTGTTGTCTTCTAGCTTCTGAGATTCCATTCTGATCTTTGTACATGAGCTTTCTCTCCCAAAATCTCTCTCACTCTCCCTGTCTCTCTCCATATATATATCCTATTGGTTCTGTTTCTCTGAACTGGGTGGGCGGATTTCTATTAGGACAGGGAAGAAGGGGAGGATGGATACTAGGGACTGTTAGGAAAAAGAAGTACTTACAAACTTCAGGAAGAGCAAAAACTTGTATAAGAAAGGAAATATAGGGCTGCCTGTGGGGCTCAGTCAGTTAAGCATCTGCCTTCAGCTCTGGTCATGATCTTGGAGTCCTGGGATCAAGCCCTGAGTAGGGATCCCTGCTCAGTAGGGAGTCTGCTTCTCTCTCTCTCTCTGCTCCCTCTCATTCAAATAAATAAAATCTTTTAAAAGAAAAAGAAAGGAAATACAGCCATGGTAGACTAGTTGATTACCAATGACTGACATTTTAATAAGTAAACTCTGAAACATTGATTTAACCCGAAATTCATTGTGTAACTATTGGAATGAGAAGAAGAAAATGAGGAGCAGTTAATGCTTTCAAGGTGCTAAATGATCTTCTTGTACATTAGGACCCTGCTATGGACTGAATATTTGTGGCCCTCCCAAATTCATATGTCAAAATCCTAACCACCATCCCTCAAAAAGTTAAAAATAGAGCTACCCTAGGACCATCAATTGCACTACTAGTTATCTAAGGTATCTACCTCAAAGATACAGATGTAGTGATCTGAAGGGGCACCTGCACCCCAATGTTTATGGCAGCAATGTCCACAACAGCCCAACTGTGGAAGGAGCCACGATGCCCTTCAACAGATGAATGGATAAAGATGTGGTGTATTTGTATATATGTACACACACATATATATATACACATATATACACACAATGGAATACTACTCAGCCATCAAAAAAATGAAATTTTGCCATTCACAGCAATGTGGATAGAACTAGAGGGTATTATACTAAGGGAAGTAAGACAATCAGAAAAAGACAATTATCATATGATTTCACTCATATATGGAATTTAAGAAACAAAACAGAAGAGTATAGATGAAGGGAGGGAATAATAGGACAAGACGAAATCAGAGACAGAGACAAACCATAAGAGATTCTTTTATTAGGTTTTTTTTTTATTATTATTCATGAGAGACACAGAGAGAGGCACAGAGACACAGGCAGAGGGAGAAGCAGGCTCCATGCAGGGAGCCTGATACAGGACTCCATCCCCAGACTCCAGGATCATGCCCTGGGCCGAAGGCAGGCACTAAACCACTGAGCCAGCCAGGGATCCCATAAGAGATTCTTAACCATAGGAAACAAACTGAGGGTTCCTTGGAGGGGTTGGGGGTGGAGAGATGGGGTAACTAGGTGATGGACATTAAGGAGGATACAGGATGTAATGAGCACTGGGTGTTATATAAGACTGATGAGTCACTGACCTCTACCTCTGAAACTAATAGTACACTATATGTTAATTAACTGAATTCAAATGAAATTAAATAAAAACAAAAGAATAGAAAAAGAATCCTAACCTCCGATGTGACAGTATTAGGTGAGGCCTTTGAAAGACTCTGTCTTGGGGCGCCTGGGTGGTTCAGTCAGACAAACAATAAATACATTTTTAGTGTATTTCCTATGGTGAGGGCCTTATACACTGGGACATTATTATACTAAAGAACTATTTGTTGTTTACCTAAAAATTAAATTTCACTGGTGGTCTTGTATTTTATCTGGCAACCCTATCTCTAAGACTCGTAACCACCCTAAATCTTGTTTTTTTATAAGGAGGAAAGGCCTATCCATGTTCATATGGGTCAATTCAAAAGAAATTTTAGCATTTCTCTCTTGCTAAAGCTACCTAACAGAATGAACGATGGAGGAAAGATGGGGTACAATGGCAACTTGATATATAGTTTCTGTGCTCTACCCTCAAGACACAAAGCAATCTTGATACTGGATATTCAGACATCCATCCATTGCTGAGTATAATCTGCATTGGTTCTGTAATCATTTACTCATTCTTACTTTACTTTTTTCTATTTAACACAGAGGGAATGTAGAGAAAAATCAGACTTCATAGGAGCATCCCTGTAGGCAGGTGTTGTGCTAGGAAGTGTGGGCATGAGTTTGGAGAAGAAGGATTCTAAGGACCTCCGAAGAGATTTCGGTTTAGCCCCGTAGGCACTGGGATGGTGTTTGTTAAGAGATCCATGACGATGACTACCCACCCATCTATTCTCTTTGTGACTGTTTTCCCAAGGGTGATTATTTACACTCAAAAACATATACACTGAGAACTGGGATATGCTAGAGCTTGAAGAATCCTTTGAAGTTCAAATTGCTTGTTTGAATCACTCTATACAATGAGAAATGACCTCAGAGAGAAGTCACAAAATGAGCCAATGGTGGAGTTGGGATCAAAACCAGGTCTCTTTTCCTTTCCCAAATCCTTTCCCAAATCGCCTTCTCAAACAAGGATGCCAGGCTGTACCACGGGGGGTTGGAGGTACCTTTCTCATTGTATTTCATGAAGATGCATAGTCTAGGGTACATCAGCCTCTAAGGAATACAATCAGCTGGCACCTCCTGGAGTTGTGCAGTGGTCCTGTGCCCAAAGAGATTACCAAGCTATTTCTAGGTGTAATTGTAAGAGCTCTCTCTCTTTTTTTAAGTTTATTTATTTATTTATGTAAGTAATCTCTATACCCAACATGGGGTCCGAATGTACAACCTCTGAGATTAAGAGTTACATGCCCTTCTAAGCCAGCTAGGTGCCCCGAGAGCTCATTTTTTGAGAGACTGACCCAGGTGGGTGATGTAGGCTGTGGCTGTGGAAACATTATTTCTCCATTTGCAGCCAAGTGACCCATGTGGACTCGACCCCCAGATCCTAGCCTCAGCTTAACTCTGCTCTCAGGACTTCATTCCACTAAAGAAGGCTCTGAGGAGGAGTCACGTGCCCCTGAGAGTGTGTGTGGCCAACGATGCCACCAAGTTTGCCAAAGCAATGTCTCCCTGTGGCCCTGCTGCCATAGTCCTTGCTGTGACCAACTGCTTTTTTCAGACTCCTAATCAGTGCTGCAGGAACTGAGCACAGCAGTCAGCTCAGGAGCCTCACTGTTGCCATGGGTTACATGAATTCAAAACTAAGGATGGTACCAAAACAGGCCCTTAAATATCAGCCCTCAAGTGGGAAGCTAAAAGAAGTGCTCCAACACCTTAAAAGAAATTAGGCGACGTCATGACAAGAGACAGACACTGGATAAGAATACGGCAGCGGCAGCCAGCTAGAGGGTTGCTGCCTGGAGTTGCAATTTGTTAACAGCTGCTAAAAAGATGCTCTCTATATGGTGTTTGCAAGTCATGGCAATACCCAGAGAAATGAGAATGAATGTCTGAAACTTTAGTCTTGTGCTGTCCAATATGGTAGCCACTGGCCCATGTGTGGTGACTGAGCACTTGAAATGTGGCTAGTCTGAAAGAGGATGGGCTGGAAGGATCATGGCCATAGTGGATGGGTAGGGGAATGTTGGTCCTTCATCTCACTTATCAAAATATACTCCTGAGGGATTAAAAAGTTAAAAGCAAAAGCATACGTAGAAAAACTAGGTGACTTCTGGATAGCGCAGGAATGTCTAAGAGTATGAACAACAGGAAATCACAAAGAGAATAACAGATTTGACTACCAAAAAATTAAAAGCAGGACACATTGGGCTCCCTGTGAGAAGCGTGCTTCTGCCTCTATGTCTCTGCCTCTCTCTGTGTGTCTCTTGTGAATAAATAAATGAAATCCTAAAAAAAAAAAATAAATTAAAAGATTTAGATTTTTTTCTTTTTCTTTTTCTTTTTTTTTTTTTTTTTTACAAATATTGATTTAGGGGCAGCCCAAGTGGCTCAGCAGTTTAGCGCCACCTTCAGCCCAGGGTGTGATCCTGGAGATCCAGGATCAAGTCCCACGTCGGGCTCCCTGCGTGGAGCCTGCTTCTGCCTCTCTCTCTCTCTCTTTCTCTCTCTCTCTCAAGAATAAAAAAATAAAATAAACAAACAAACAAACAAATATTGATTTAAAAAAGGATAAGTAGTAGCGCCTGGGTGGTGCAGTTGGTTAAGCATCTGATTCTTGGTTTTGGCTTAGATTATGATCTCAGGGTTGTGATATCGAGCCCCACGTGGGCTCTGCACTCCGCGCAGTATCTGCTTGAGATTCTTTCTCATTCTCTCTGCCCCTCCTATTTGTACACTTTCTCTCTCTAAAATAAATAAATAAATAAATAAATAAATCTTCAAGAAACAATTTCAAAAATAAAAAAGTAAAAGAAATTATCTTCAGGCCAGGTAGGTGCTCTTAGAAATATTCTCTTAATTTTTTTTTGAAATACAATTGGCATATAACATTGTGTAAGTTTAAGGTATGCAACCTGTTGATTTAGCGCATTTATTATATGTATTGCAATATGATTACCACCATAGCGTTACCTAACACCTATCTCATGTCACATAATTATCATTTCTTTTTTTGTGGTGGGAACAATTAAGATCTAGTCTCTTAGCCACTTCATAGTTTATAATATTATTCATAATAACTAGGCTGTGCATTAAACCTTAAGACTTATTTATCTACTAGTTGCAAATTCGTAAAAAGCTTCAGCTTTTATAACATTATAGGCATAAATACAATTTAAAACTATATAAAAATGGGAAATTATTTTCCATAAAGGTCCCATAGAAACTACACAAAAAGTTGATGTTCTAATACCTTAGGAATGGAATGAACAAGTCCCAGAGGAAATACAGGTGGCTAATTAACATTTAAGTGTTTATTCCTACAAGTAATCAAAGGAAAGCAAGTTAAAACTGCCATTAAAAGCTTAAAAGGTTAAATTAAGGCAAGTTTAAAACACTTTATTATGATTTAAGTTAACAAACTTGTTTTTGATGG
The DNA here is from genome assembly GCF_905146905.1 of Nyctereutes procyonoides. Classification (NCBI taxonomy): domain Eukaryota; kingdom Metazoa; phylum Chordata; class Mammalia; order Carnivora; family Canidae; genus Nyctereutes; species Nyctereutes procyonoides. The sequence goes on from NW_026575155.1 coordinate 5,581,607, forward strand.
AAGTCATATGTAGCTGATAGGAATGTAAACAGGGAAAAATTTCTAGAAAGCAACTTGCAAAATACATCAGGAGTCTAAAAATGTTCTATTCTTTGACCTGGAAATTTCACTTCTAAGGAGATTAACAGACTGATTTCTGTGCAAGGATGTCCATATGTTCACTATTCATAACGGCAAAATAACTGAAGCAGCTGAAATTACGCAAATAAACGATGATGCCACCGTGAAAAAAAAAAAGATATGCTGTAATTATAAAATGCATTCTGGGTTTCTTTCTTTCTTTAAAATATTTTATTTATTTGTTTGACAGAGAGAGTGAGAGAGCACAAGCAGGGGAGCAACAGAGGAAAAGGTAGAAGTAGACTCCCCACTGAGCAGGGAGCCCGACATGGGGCTTGATCCCAGGACCCTGAGATCATGACCTGAGCCAAAGGCAGATACTTAACCCACTAAACACCCAGGTGCCCTGTGTACTGGGTTTCAAAGACTGGGTGGTTCTGTTGGCTGAGCGATCAATTCTTGACTTCTGCTCAGGTCATGATCTCAAGGTGAGGAGATCCTCTCCAGACTGGGCTTGGAGACTGCTTAAGATTCTCCCTCTTTGGGACATATATATATATTATATATATTGGTTATAATAGGTTAAATAAATTGGGTTAAATAACATGATTAAAATGGATTTCATCTCTTTTTTAGTGTGGCTACTAGAAAAGTTAAAATTCCATATGCAACTAGCATTTGTGGCTCACATTTGTGGGTTGCACTACATTTCTTTCTTTCTTCTTTCTTTCTTTCTTTTTTTTTTTTTTTGGTTGCACTACATTTCTATGGGGCAGAGATGCTTTAGATCTGTGGGCAAATCCTCTAGACATTTGTCCTAACCCCATGTCCTCCCCAATTGTCCCTCCCACCTCAGCCTTTCCCTTTCACTTTCCTTTTCTACATTTTATACTCTTTCAACAGGAAACTAGCTCACCTCTACCATTACATGGGAGAAATGATAGTTAACATTTTTTTAAAGATTTATTTATTTATTTATTTGAGAGAGAGAGAGAAGGCACACCTGAGCATGAAGCAGGGAAGGGCAGAAACTCAAGCAGACTCCCAGCTGAGCTCAGAGCCAGAGGCTTGATCTCACCACCATGGGATCATGACCTGAGCTGAAAGCAAGAGTCAGATGCTCAACCAACGAGCTGCTCAGACACCTGCTAACATTTTTTAAAAGCCTGAATACTTTACCTGTCTTATGTCATATAATACCCCAACTATTCTCTAATGTAGGTAACATTATTGGCACAGAGAGGTTAAACTACGTGTCCAAGGTCATACAGCGAGTAAGTGGAGAAACTAGGATCCAAACCCTAGGTACCCGGTCTCCCAAGCCTGTCTGCTCTGTACTGCATAAGAGAAATGGGAAATTGGGAAATCTTGAGAGAAACCTCTTTTCTTTATTCACAAATGAATAATCAATTGTGTTTTCCCATTTACAAAGTCAGGTTGCCCTGGGGAAGATATTGAAGTTTAAAAGCTAATGGCAGGTTCCCAAACTGCGCCCATCAATGCTGTGGATGGCTTCGTGTCTCCTGAGTTGGGTCACTGCAGCTGAGACAGCACATTTCTGACAATTTCTTACACATTAGGAGCCTCTTGAGGAGGCTTTTAGCCTTGGAAGAATCAATAAAAGAGGATGTGGGGACTTCAAGTGGCATAGGACAAAGGAATGACCCAGTTGGGAGGGGACAGGAATGCTGGGCTGGAAATTGGTGAATGGAAGGAGGTTAGAGGCATATTGTATTTGATAAAAGATCCTTGGCTTTTCAGGAGGAAAACATGTAAGACGTGTGAACAATAAACAATCAACATGGGAATGGTTGCATATCGGATTTATAGAAAGAAAATTTAGCTTTGACCTGCTGGGTGAACCACCTTACGCTGTGACCTCAAACCACAGTGTCTCGTCCAGGGGCAAAGTGGGTTGCTCACTGATTATTAGGAAAAATATTTAAGTACCCAATATGGCAAAGGATTTACTTTTTATGTGTTTTAAAGTGGATGGCATGGGATCCCTGGGTGGCTCAGCGGTTTAACTCCTGCCTTTGGCCCAGGGCATGATCCTGGAATCCCGGGATCGAGTCCCACATCGGGCTCCCTGCATGGAGCCTGCTTTTCTCTCTGCCTGTGTCCCTGCTTCTCTCTCTCTCTCTCATTCTCTCGGTGTCTCTAATGAATAAATGAATAAAATCTTTAAAAAAAAAATAAAGTGGACGGCAGGTTTTTTTTTTTTTTTTTTTTTTTTTATGATAGTCACAGAGAGAGAGAGGCAGAGACACAGGCGGAGGGAGAAGCAGGCTCCATGCACCGGGAGCCCGATGTGGGATTCGATCCCGGGTCTCCAGGATCGCGCCCTGGGCCAAAGGCAGGCGCCAAACCGCTGCGCCACCCAGGGATCCCCAGTTTTATTCCAATAATGAGCTCCCACTCAGGCTATCTCCTGTGCTCTAGAGAGCAGAAAGGAAAGGGTGAGGTCAATGTTAGCTCTGTGACTCGTCCCCAGAGCTCCCCCACCTGGGACCTGGGACCCCAAAGAGAATATTCCGTGCACAGAACACATCTGTCCCTTGTTTCCAGGCAGATATGAAGTTTGGGAACAAATACTTCAACGGATGATAAAAGAGAATTGAAGGGATTGTCGGAGGTCAAATAATGGTCAGACAGCAGGAGGGGGGAAAGGATGATAAGCAAAAAAATGCATATCATTTGATATGCAAATGATATCCCAGAAGCTTTAGGGATTTTGGTACCATGGTGCAATGATACGGATTGAGGAGTGCCTTGAATCCAGGTAGATTGGGTTTATTTTTTATTTTTATTTTTTAAAAAAGATTTTATTTATTTATTCATGAGAAACAGAGAGAGTGAGAGAGGCAGAGACACAGGCAGAGTTAGAAGCAGGCTCCACACAGGGAGCCCAACGAGGGACTCGATCCTGTGTCTCCAGGATCAGGTCCTGGGCTGCAGGCAGCGCTAAACCTCTGGGCCACCCGGGCTGCCCTAGATTGGGTTTAGATCTCAAAGCTGGCACTTAGAAGCTTTGTGGAGTCTGTGTGGAGTTTTTTCTCTGCATCAGCAACCAATTCTCTGCCAACTGCATGTCCAATAATTCAATTCAGTGCTGATAGTGTGTGCCTGCAGTCAAAGGGATGACATTATATACCCACAGTGAAAGGGTTCAGTCCTGCTCCAGAAGCCAGCTGTGACTGGGGAGTCCAGGCTACCCACACTTCTTCTTCTTCTTCTTCTTCTTCTTTTCTTCTTCTTCTTCTTCTTCTTTTAGATTTTATTTACTTATTCATGAGAGACAGAGAGAGAGAGAGGCAGAGATTTAGGCAGAGGGAGAAGCAGACTCCCTGTGGGGAGCCTGATGTGGGACTTGATCCCAGGACCCCGGGATCACAACCTGAGCCAAAGGCAGGCACTCAACCACTGAGCCACCCAGGCTACTAAAAATCTGAGGTTCCCATACTGCCACCCTCCTCAGGTTTGGTAATTTGCTAGATCAACTCACAGAACTTAGGAAAAAAACTTACTTTACTTTGCTGGTTTATTATAAAAGATAGAATTGGTGTCAGTTGGTGTCAGAGAATGGTGTTGGAATACACCAGCTAATGCCCCAGGTATCATAGAACAGAGACAAGCAGTCCCCTGGGTGCTCTTTCCAAATCCTGACCCAAAGAATCCCTGCACATAATAAAATGACTATATTTTCATGTCACTTTTGAGGGGGTTGGTTTATTATGCAGTCATAGATCAATGGATCCCGGTGGTCTACCTTCAGAGTTGTAAGGATCAGAAATAACATATGGAGATCACCTAATTTGGGCCTGACCTCCAGCAAATCTCACAAATGGTAACTCTTGTCTTCATTGTTGGAAATGAAAGATCATAACCTACTACCAGTATTTGGTCCATTAATATCCTTTGCCCCACTCCACCCCTGCCCCCCACACCTTCAGGAAATCTCAGCGTCGACTCAGAGAAGCAAAGACCCTCCTTTAGGGTCCCTCCAGTTCCAACTACTTTCTCTGCCCCTCTGCCCACCTGTCTTTATTCGCTTGCCTTTGGGAACCCCAAATCCATGTTGACACTAAAATTATTCTGCAAGCTCTCTGTCAACCCAGGTCTGTCAGATCTTGCAAAGCTGGGGAGGCCAGGTGTGGAATCCACATATCCTCTGCTTGGAATGGAAATAGCTTTCTGTACTTCTTCCTTTGTTCCTCACTTTGCCTCAGCCTGTGGAATCTTGCTCCCGAATCCCATCATATCTCTGTGCTCCGATCTGCCAAGGGCACAAGGAACAAAGGTTCCCATCTTCTCTTTGGGGGTATTAGGCAAACAGGACCCGCACCCACTCACTCTGTGGCCTGTGGCAAATAAGGTGCACCTCCTGCCAAGTGGCTCTTCCTCTGATTTTTTTTTTTCCTTCCAGGTCGAGTTGTGAAACACATGCACTCACACGGATCTGGAGTCCAAGATCAAACAAACCAAAGCAAAGTTCGTAGCCATGGAAATGAACTATTGCATCAGATGATTGCTGCATTCAGGTGAGTAAAGCCTGGAAGCTTCCTCTGCCATTCATGCAGATGGCCACGTGGAGCTAGGCAAGAACCCAGCAAAGGAAAATGCAGGCACTGCCCCATGTTCTATGATCCACACGCAAGTGCTGAAAGGTGAATACATTTTGGGAGTGGGGACATTGTGATTCTACACAGTTCAAGTCAATATATTTTCATGTGTGCTCATCAGCAGTTAGTACTTGTTAAGCACTTGTCATGAGCCAGCCAGCATTCTGAACGTTACATCTGCACTGAATCATTTTACCGTCATTACAACTGGGGTAAATAGCTTTATGGTTCCCATTGTACGGAGGAGCAAGTAGAAGCTTAGAGGGTTAATCCAGGGCCACAGAGCCAAAACAAGACAGAGCTGGGATCTGAACCCAATCTGTCTAGTGGAAAGGCTAGCCTCCCAATTTCCAGCCTCTGCTACAAATGTCAGGCACCAGCCCTGCTCCTGGGGGTACACAGGAAAAGTCCAGTGAGCTCCATGGATTTTTACTGAACCCTTATTCCATATGATGACTGTGTCAGGAGCTCTGCAGAATAAAAGAAAATGACTGAGGCACAAGAAGACAGCATATAGTAGAGAAAGAAATGAATAATTCTTAAGACTATTGTATAGAGGCACCTGGGTGGCTCAGTCAGTTAACGGTCTGCTTTTGGCTCAGGTCATGATCCCAGAATCCTAGGACGGAGCCCCACATGGGGCTCTCTGGTCAGTGGGGAGTCTGCTTATCCCTCTGCCTCTCTCCCCAACTCATGCTCTCTCTCTCACTGTCTATCAAATAAATAAATAAATAAATGAAATATTTAATTAAAAAAAGACTATTATATAAAATGTCTTGGAAAATCCTCATTCTTGGGGATCCCTGGGTGGCGCAGAGGTTTGGCGCCTGCCTTTGGCCCAGGGCGCGATCCTGGAGACCCGGGATCGAATCCCACGTCGGGCTCCCGGTGCATGGAGCCTGCTTCTCCCTCTGCCTATGTCTCTGCCTCTCTCTCTCTGTGACTATCATAAAAAAAAAAAAAATCCTCATTCTTTTGGTCACAGAGCTCTCAGGCAGTCAACTACAACCATTCAAGAAATTCACTTAACAGGAAGGAACATTCCAAAGAACTGTCCAGGGTGGAACTGTGTCCCACAAAAGGACATGTGGAACCCCAGCATGCATGGAGGTAGGACAATGTGAAAAGACACAGAGGGAAGATGGCCATCTCCAAGCCAAGGAGAGGGACCTGGAACAGATCCTCATGGCCCTCAGGAGGAGCCAACATAGATTTTGGCCTGGTACCTGTGAATGTTACCTTATTTGTATATGTAATTAAGATGTATAGGGCACCTGGCTGGCTCAAGCTGGAAGAGCATGAGACTCTTGATCTCAGGGTCTTGAGTTCGAGCCCCACATTAGGGGTAAAGATTACTTAAGAAGAAAAAAAAGGATGTAAAGTAAGATAAGGTCATACAACAGTGAGGTTGATCCTTAATATGCCAAATGTCCTTATAAGAAGAAGAGACACAGAAACAGAGAGACACATGGAGAGAAGGCAGCATGAGAGAGTGGAAGCAGAGACTGGAATTACATAGCTACAAGACAAGAAGTGTCAGGGAAGCTAAAACATAGGTGTGGACTAAATTATTTCTTGAGTGTCCAAGAAAGAACCAAATCTGCCAAACTGACACGTTGATTTTGGATTTCTGGCCTCCAGAACTGCAAGAGAATACATTTTTGCTGTTTGAAGCCAACCAATTTGTGGCACTGTGTTATGGTAGCCCTAGGAAGTGAATACACCAACCTCCCATTTCAACAGGGCTATTTTGTGGGAGGAAATTAATCTCCCCTTAACCTTGTGATCTGTCATTCTTCCTGTGTCTCCACAAAGACCTCCCAATCTTTCACCCAAGCTTGTGTCTTTCTATCCAGCTTGTCTGCCAGGAGCGCTCCCTCCTACTCTAGGGCCATGGCTCCTCTGTGCCATTCACACGTCCCCCTGCTTCCCTAAGCCCCTGAAACACATATTTGGTCTTTTGCTTTCTCTGTATCCCTCTTGATTAATTACCCCCAGCAAAGGATGGACTCTGCCCAAGGGGTGGATGGAGGAAAAGAAGCTGGAGATGCAGGATGAGACTAGATGCTGAGCAGAAGAAAGTCCTATAGAATCCGCTAAGGCGTTTCAGTTCCACAACCGAGGGGAAGAGGAGCTACCAAAGCAGCAGGATATATATATAGAGAGAGAGAGAGAGAGAGTGAGAGAGAGGGAGAGAGTGGGGTGGGGGGGGAGAGGGAAAGGGACAAAAATAATCTTAAGCAGGCTCTATGATGAGTATGGAGCCCAACACGGGGCTTGATCTCACGACCTTGAAATCATGACCTAAGCCAAAATCAAGAGTTGGTGACTTAACTGAGCCACCCAGGCATCTCTACTTATATATGCTTATCGAGTACCTACTGTATTGTACGCATGGCACTAAATGCTGGAGAAGCGAATCAAGTAGGAGGAGTGCTTTTAGCAGTAAATGACAGGACACATAACAGACTTAAACCATAAGTACATTTATTTGTTTAACAAGCAGTCTGGAGGGAGATAGGATACTGATGTCTTCAAGGACCCAGGTTTTCCAACCTTCTTCTCCACTGTCCTTGACATGTTGACTTTGAGTCTATGTTTGTTGCCTCATGGTCTTGAATGGTGATAACACTGACTGAGATGGATGTTATAAGCTGACGTGTGTCCCCACAACATTCCTATGTTGGAGTCCTAAACCCGAGAATGTGGCTGTATTTGGAGATGGGGTCTTTAAAGAGGTGATTAAGGTTGAATGAGGTCATATGGGTGGGCTCTAATCCAACATGACTGGTGCCCTTATAAGGGGAAATCAGGACCCAGAAAGGCACAGAGACACCTGGGATGCACATGCATGGAGGAAAGACCATGTGAGGCCAGTGGGAGGCAGCCATCTGCAAGCTAAGGAGAGAGGCCTCAGGAGAAACCAACCCTGTCAACACCTTGATCTTGGACTTCCAGCCTCCAGACTACGAGAAAATAAATTTGTTGGCTTTTTTTTTTAAAAGATTTTTATTTATTTATTTGAGAGAGATTGAGAGCATGAGCAAGTATGGATGAGGGGCAGAGGGAGAGGAAGAGGCAAACTCCCTGCTGAGCAGGGAGCCTGATATGGGGATCAATCCTAGGACCCTGGGTTCAGGACCTGAACCAAAGGCAGATGCTTAACCAACTGAGCCACCCAGGTGCCCCAATACATTTGCTGTTTAAGCAGTCTAGTCTGTGCATTTTGTTATGGCAGCCCTAGAAAATGAACACAATGGGGACTACAGGGAAGACCAGGCTGGGGGTGGGTGGAAGGCAGGAGGAGGAAGCCAGCTTCTGTGCACTGATTTAAGCTCTTCCCTCCCCCATCAATCAGGCTCAACCAGGCCTTCCTCATGCCCTAAAGTCACATTGCACATCTCAGAGACCTAACTCATCCTGAGACTCATTTTGGTGCGGAAGGATTCCCTGCTCCCACTAGACTGTGAATTGCTCACTCTGTGTCAAACATTTCACAAGGTTGTTTTGAAGGGAGAAAGATCTGTCGTTCCTTCTTTTACTGCATGATGAACTATCTTCGTGGGTTGTAGTCATGTTCATTCTCCATGCACCTGCATGTCTAAAGGTCTGAAGTTGAACAGAATTAAAAGAAAGTGACCATGAGTTAGAGAGCCTAGTAAAGTGCCTGAAGATGTTGTAGGTTCTCCAAATCCTTCACAATAAAGGAGAGGCTCAGTCTCGGTAATCATCCTGAGAGTGCTGGGGTAGCCCAAGTCCCACACAACATTTGTATCAGAATGGGTGAGAGAGAGAGAGAGAGAGAGAGAGAGAGTGTGTGTGTGTGTGTGTGTGTGTGTGTGCGTGTTTGGAGGCAAGTGTGCATCCATGTGTGTCTAATGAGGCTGTGAGCAGGGACGCAATGGACAGATGGCTGCCTAGGGTGGGAGGCTGGTTTCTCTCCCCCTCCTTCTGAGCCCTCACAGGTTTCCAGGAATGAGACTGGCTAAAATGGGCTGAGGAACATTAGGACAAAAAAAAAAAAAAAGTCTGAAAAAAGACACCAAATTTAATCAGTGGGGTTTGAGGTGCCTGAAGAGGAAACACTGGGATCTCAGCACTTGGCATATGGAAAGAAATGAACCAGATATCAGCAAACACCAGGTATGAAAACTGAATTTAAGAAGCTGTTAAGAAAAAATTATTCTGATACTTGTTAAAATGGCAAGGAAGACTTTATTCAAGACGATCACTGTACCTGTCAAGACTAGTGCAATAGGGGAGAGACCAAGCTCAATTCTGAGGACAGATGGAATTTTAGTCAAGGGTCATGTGTGAGGGGGCCAGTTGGTAGAAAATTAGGAAGAGGAGACATCAAGAGTAGGGGGATTCTTGTTAAATTAACCTAATGAGATTCCTACTAAAGGCAGGTCAAGGACTTGTACCTCAAAGGTTGGGGATGAGAAACTTGATCAGATAGCAAGGGTGGGGGATTTTTAAAAAATTAATCTCTATGCCTAACTTGGAGCTCGAACTCACAAGCCCAAGATCAAGAGTCACATGCTCTACTGACTGAGCCAGCCAGGTGCCCCCATAAAGGGGTTCTCTATACTTATTTTTAAAAGATTATTTATTTATTTGTTTGTTTATTTATTTATGAGAGACAGAGAGAGAGAGAGAGAGAGAGAGAAAGTGTCAGAGACATAGGCAGAGGGAGAAGCAGGCTCCATGCAAGGAGTCTGATGTGGGACTTGATTCGGGGTCTCCAGAATCACACCCTGGGCTGAAGGCAGCACTAAACCACTGAGCCACCCGGGCTGCCCAGGGGTTCTCTTTAAAGTTACATAGCAATATTCTTGCTAAAACTGGAGGTGGGTGTCAAGGTCAATGCTCAGAAGAAGACCCAGATGAACCTGAAGTTTGGTCTAGGAGAGAGTCTTGTCAAGGTAGCCCCACTGAGAAACACATAAACACATGGTGGGAACTGCAGGGCTAAACAGAATGTAGATCTAAACTATGTGGTAAAATATCTATAACTATGTATACTATTTTATACATTATTTATGTTCCATACATATTATATTTGTAACTGTTCTTTTTTTCTTTTCTCAAAGTAGATTTGACAGATGATTAGACTCAGCTCACCAAAAAACATTCAGATTTTCGATCTCCTAGTTCCTGAAAAACTAACATTTTGGTGAATGCTCACAAAATCTCATGCCAGCACATCAGAGATTTAGGTTTGGGCCTAAAACTGTCTAAAAGACTTTTCAACGAGTACTGTGAAATGAGTCTCATTAATCTTTGAGAAACTAGATGGTCAGCAATGGACAAAGTTTGTCCCAATCATACAGTCTGAGTCCTTTCATAGGACGTTTACTGGATCAACTATGTGACTTAGGAATGTGCAGTAACTTTCTGGAACCATGAAGAAAAAGTGGTGGAGTGAATTCCACTAAAGGCAGGAAAATGTTCCCTGCGGGGAAGGAGGCAATTCCTCTTTGGGCTTTTGGGATTCTCTCAACATTCAACTTAATGATTATGGATAGTCCCAGGGATGTTTGACTCATAGTTATTCATTAATTAATTAGTACATATTTATATTTTATGCATGTTAATGCATAAAATGTGTTGTGTTACACAATAAAAAGCTTTAAAAATAGCATGTTCTAATTTCCAATAAACAAATGGAGGCTTCTGGAAATAATCTGGCTTCTGGAAATTACACACCAAAATAATCCTTGGAAAATAAATTCTAGGATAAGGTATGAAACTGATAGCATGAATACATAGAAAAGAAAGTGGTGATGCTAGACCGCCAGCATGGGTTTATTTAGAATAAGTTGGGCCAAAAGCATCTGAATTTTGTTTTCCATAGAGTTACTAGGCTAATGGGCCATGGATTGCAGAAAGTATCTAAAAAGATCTCTCAAGATATCCTTGTCAAGGGCAGCCCTGGTGGCCCAGTGGTTTAGCACCACCTGCAGCGCAGGGTGTGATCCTGGGGACCCTGGATTGAGTCCCACATCAGGCTCTCTGCATGGTGCCTGCTTCTCCCTTTGCCTGTGTCTCTGCCTCTCTCTCTCTCTGTGTGTGTCTCTATGAATAAATAAAAAGAAAATCTTAAAAAAAAAAAAAAAGATATCCTTGTCAACCAAGAGAAATGTGGGATGGCCCAAAAAAATTTATCTAGAGGATACTGATATTGGTTTTCTATGGATGATTTAAAGGCTGGCTGCAAATGTTTGATACCCTTCCAAAGAAAGGTGAGGTCTATGCAATGTCGCACCGCTACATTTCTAACAGCCACCTCTCTGAGGAAATAAAAAGCCCCTATTTAGAGTACTTGACAATTTCTGTGGGACAAATTTTTTTTTAAAGATTTTAAAGTAATCTCTACATTCAGCATGGGGGTCAAACTTGCAACCTCAAGACTGAGAGGTACACGTTCTACTGACTGAGCCAGCTAGGTCCTCCTGTGGTATAAATACTTCCACCATGATCAATGCCAAAGATCACTGTGTTTAACAACTTGACTCATACAATTTTTGAAAATTTTGCTGGCTCCACTACCCTACTGGATCTATGTCTCCTCTTTTGGATCTAGGTAGGTTTATGGCAGCTTTAAACAATGGTCTAATGGAGGGGAGTGAGAGGATGGGGTAACTGGGTGACAGACATTAAGGAGGGCATGTAATGTAATGAGCACTGGGTGTTACAAATAACTGATGAATCACTGAATTCTATACCTGAAACTAATAATATGCTCTATTTGATTAACTGGATTTAAATAATGTAAAAAAAAAAAAGAGTCCAGTGGACGTGATTCCAAAAAGCTAGTCATAAAGGTGTGTAACTCCCACTCTGATGTTGGAGCACTCTGGGAAAGTCCTCTGGAGTCCCAAACAGCCATGAAAGTTTCAGCACAGAGAGCACATGCCAGATATGTGAATGCATAGACTCAGCTATCTAGTGACCCCCACCGATGCAACAAGAAACAAAAATATCACCCATTGAGTTTTGCCCAAAGTCTGACTTCCCAAGTCATGGGGTATAATAAAATGCTTGTGTTAAGCCGCTAAGTTTTGGAGCAGTTTGTTCAGCAGCAGATCATTGAAATCTTTCCCACACCTTCTTATCTCCTTTCTGACTAGTCCTTCTCTACACCAGAGGCTTCAAAAATGGGATTTTCAAATGCCAAGCCTCCCTTACAGTGAGGTGCGGCCATGTGACAGTTTTGGCCAATGAAATATAGGCAGAAATCTCTGGGGAGATTTTCTCTTTCTGACTTAGGAAGGTAAATACTTCGGAGGAGAGGAATTTTGCTCTTTGTACTTTGTCATGCCTCATTTTTCCTGCCTGGAATGTTAATATGATGGTCTGAGGTTCTGCAGCTCTGTTGTGCCAGGAGAAAGCTGTTTGTTTGTTTTAAGATTTTATTAATTTATTTATGAGAGACAGAGAGAGGCAGACACATAGGCAGAAGGAGAAGCAGGCTCCCTGCAAGGAGTCTCATGGGGACTCGATCCCAGGACCCCCAGGGTCACACCCTGAGCCAAAGGCAGACACTCAACCACTGAGCCACCCAGGCATCCTGAGAAAGCTGGTTCTAAAAAGAGTAGAGAAGAGCAGAAATCCTGCGTTATCTGCCTCTGGATCTCTTGTGCATGGAAAAAGTAAAACCTTAATTGCTTAAACCCTTGTTTGGTTGGGATAGCTGTTACTTACAGCTGGAAGCAATTCCAGCTTACTTTAGAGAAGTCAATTTGTAGCAAGTTGGAGGAAGGAAACCAAAGAGGTTAAATCAGAGCTGGTTTCTTGGGTATCTGACCTGTGTAATCACACAGGGGCCCACACACAGAAGGGTCCACATTTGGCTTAATGCTCTTGTATTTTTTCCATGAAATTCTGAACAAGTTTTGAACAAGAGGCCCTGCATTTTAATTTTGTTTATTTATTTATCTTTAAAATAATCTCTACGTACAGTGTGGGGCTTGAACTCACAAGCCTGAGATCAAGAGTCACAGGCTCCACCAACTGAGCCAGCCAGGTGCCCCTGCATTTTCATTTTGTGCTGGGGCCCACAAATTAGCCAGTTCTGTTTGAGGAATCAGTATGGCCCTAAATGGAATTTTTATATAAGTTATAGCATCAAACTTGGTCACTCAACATTTTTCTTAAAGTCACAGAAGAGGAGGCACCTGGGTGGCTCAGGCGGTTGAGTGTCTGCCTTTGGTTCAGGTCATAATCCGGAGCCCTGCATCAGGCTTCTTGCTCAGCAGGGAGTCTGCTTGTCCCTCTCCCTTTGCCCCTCCCCCAACTTGTGCATGCATGCGTACTCTCTCCCTCAAATAAATAAATTTTTACTTTAAAAAAAATAATACAATCTTTTAAAAAGTCACAAGAGAGGGCATAGAAAACATGAAATTTGTAAACAGCACCAAACTTGATATATTGTCAATTAATTAGATGATACATTTAATATTTAAAAAGAAATCTCAATGGTCATGAAGCCCAAAGCAAGAAGATGACATTTAAAAAGAGATAAATGAGAAACCCCTACTTTGGGATTTCTTAAAAAATATCTTATTTATTTTAGAATGCAAGCAAACAAGGAGAAGAGCAGAGAGGGAGGAAGACAAGTAGACTTTGCAATGAGCACCCAGAACAGAGCCTGACTCAGGGCTCAATCCCACCACCCAGAGATCAGGACCTGAGCAGAAACCAAGAGCTGGATGCTTAACAGACTGAGTCACCCAGGTGTCCCTGGGAATTTTTTTTTTAACTACATAAGATCAGAGCTATCCATGTGGAAGGAACTCTGGTAGGGGGTCTAAAGTAAATCACCACTTCTTTGGAACATGGTATCTTCATATGAGTGGTAAGGGGTTTAGCTGAGTAATACCAGGTCAATCTAATGATTCTTTTTTTTAAAATTTTATTTATTTATTCATGAGAGACAGAGAGAGAGGTAGAGACACAGGCAGAGGGAGAAGCAGGCTCCATGCTGGGAGCCCGATGTGGGACTCTGACCTGAGCAGAAGGTAGGTGCTGAACCACTGAGCCACCCAGGTGACCCTAATCTAATGATTCTAAGTAAGCTATTTACTTGGGCTTGGAAATCTTTTCACCATATAGTGAAACTTAATAATAGTATTTTATTTGGGAAGGAGCCATGTACATATTTCCTTAAAGCTTGAAGCTGATGATGTGGTACCAGATGAGTGGGTGAGAATCGGTACCCACAGACCTTGCCCAGTCTTCTCTACCCCAGTGATACACACACACACGTACGTACGTATTTACATAGTAAATATAAATACATGTACATGTAATGTTATAAGAGAAAATATAAAAATATTTACGAACCACTTGATCATCATCATTTGATTATAGTCACCCAGAACAGACCACTTCATCCAATTAAAGTTTATAAATAATAAATCTGCCATGAGAAAAACTGATGTAATATTTTATTAACATTTCCAAAACCATGTTGAAGAGTAAAACAATAAGCCAGAATCTTGGTGCCCCAGGCCTCAAAGACTGTTATCAAAACAGCACTTGCCTCCTTGTCTTTTGAAAGGATTATATGAGGCAATCCAAGCAAAGTGCTTGGTACACAGTGAACTTTCAGGAAGTGAATGTTTAGAATAATACAATAATATATTTGTTCTTTGCCTAATCATGGCCCAAACTATTAGCTAATCTTTTTTTATTTTTTTTTAATTTTTATTTATTTATTTTTTAAAGATTTATTTTTATTTATGATAGAGAGAGAGACAGAGACAGAAACAGACAGAGGGAGAAGCAGGCTCCATGCTAGGAGCCCGACGCGGGACTCGATCCCGGGACTCCAGGATCGCGCCCTGGGCGAAAGGCAGGCGCGAAACCCCTGAGCCACCCAGGGATCCCCCCTCCTTTTTTTTTTTTTCAAGATTTTATTTACTTATTCATGAGAGACACAGAGACACAGGCAGAGGGAGAAGCAGGCTCCTGCAGGGGGTTGGAGGGCCTGATGTGGGACTTGATCCCAGGACCCCGGGATCACACCTGAGCTAAAGGCAGAGGCTCAACCACTGAGCCACCCAGGCGCCCCAGCTAACATTTTCTTCGGCATCGGCATCGGCATGGAAGAAGTGAAATTCAGGGAAACCCCGTCAATGAGCGCCAGGTAATGAGGCTACCCATCTTTGAGGGGGGAGAATGTAAGTGGGAGAGAAGATTGGGCTGCAAACTCTGTTCCCATATCACCAGCACCTTGGAACCTCGGAACCTCCAGCTGATCATAAAACAGAATGTTCCCCAAATCAATGAGTCAGCAGCAAGCCTCTTGGTGACCAGGGCAACTATGAGGTGGTGGTGCCACCTGCTGGTCACAAGGTAACAATTCTGTGGGGACGGAAGCTGGCTTTGAAAACTAGGGGAAACAGTTTGTTTTCACAGGACAGCGTGGCGGAAAGAAAACGGAATTGGGGATGAGTCACCTGAGTCCGGATCCCAGCTCAGCCACTCGCTGGTAGTCTTGGGTGAGTTACTTAACTGTTCTTAGCTTCCTTTCCTCTGCTGTAAAAATAGAGCCACTAACAGGGTCTTTGAAAGGAGTTTGGCTGCACCCGCCCAGGGGTGACGGAGAGTGTTTGGGTTACTTGAGCAAGTTTCCAGATCCTTAACTACTTCTTGCCCTGGTTCCCTAATTGATCTGACAACAGTGTGGATAAAGGGTCAAGCTGGTTTTCAGTTTCCCTCCCTCTTCCTAAGGCTCTCGTCTCCCACTTCCCAGAAGGAAGGCATCCCTGTCATCTACCCTCAGCCTAACTAAAGTGCCCAGTTGGGGCAGCCTGGGTGGGTCAGCAGTTTGGCGCCGCCTTGGGCCCAGGGCATGATCCTGGGGTCCCGGGACCAAGTCCCATGCTGGGCTCCCTGCAGGGAGCCTGCTTCTCCCTTTGCCTGTGTCTCTGCCTCTCTCTCTCTTTCTCTCTCTCTCTGTCTCTCATGAATAAATAAATTAA
Organism: Nyctereutes procyonoides; assembly: GCF_905146905.1. Lineage (NCBI taxonomy): Eukaryota > Metazoa > Chordata > Mammalia > Carnivora > Canidae > Nyctereutes > Nyctereutes procyonoides. Next base: position 5,597,280 of record NW_026575155.1, read on the forward strand.
TCTAAAAATAATAATAAAAAATAAAGCGCCCAGTCCCCAAGAAGGGATGGGCGGGGGCGGGGGGGGGGTGATCCTGGGGCACCAAACAAAGGGACAAAAGGAGATATCCATGCCTGCAGTGAGAATGTGAATGACTAATGACAGTATAGCCAGTCCTGATAAATCGGGTCATTTCCCTCGCATTGTCTTAAGCAAAATTAGAGGACATAATTGAATTGCTCATTACTAGCTCATTAAAGTTCATTTAACAGAACATCACTAAATGATTTCTGACATATTATGCTGAAGGAATTAAAAGAATTGAACGGTATCCGTGTGATAAAACTCCTTCCAGACCATCTACTGATCTAGGTGAAGCTGGTCTCTCAGAAGACGCATCCTTTTTATAACCATTATTAAAATGAGTATAGATTCCCTGGCAGTTGTAAAGATAATACAGAGAGATCTGATGCACCCTTCACCCAGTTTCGCCCAGTGATTAATCTTATGTAGGTATAGGACAATATCAAAACAGGAGGGATCCCTGGGTGGCTCAGCAGTTAAGCGCCTGCCTTCAGCCCAGGGCATGATCCTGGAGTCCTGGGATCCAGTCCCACATCGGGCTCCCTGCAGGGAGCCTGCTTCTCCCTCTGCCTGTGTGTCTCCCTCTCTCTCTGTGTGTCTCTCATGAGCAAACTAAAAAAAAAAAAAAAAAAAAACAGGAAACGGACACCAGTGCAATGTGTGTGTAAAGCTCTATGTCATTTTCATACTTGCACAGATTCACATCACCACCACCACAATCAAGGTCCAGAACTATTCCCTCACCATGAAGATCGTCCTTATACTGTCCCCTGACGGTCACATCCACCCCTACTACCCCACCGTCCTCAACCCCTGATAACCACCCGTCTGTTCTCCATCTCTATAATTCTGTCATTTCAAGAATGTTATATAAATGGAATAATACAGTATTTTACGTTACCACATTGGCTTTTTTTTAGTATTCAGGATGCCCTTGAGATCCATCCAAGTTGTCACATGAATCCAATTTTTTTGTATGCTGATGCATACATCTTTCTATATGAAGAACAGGGCTAGAACTGATGCCAAAGCCTGATTCATTCTAGCAATAAGTAATTTTTATTACCAACAAGATAAACTCAGTGTCACCAAAAAAGCATCCATCTCATGAAGATAGGTACTTTTGATAAAATTACTTTTTATGTTTAATAGCTGTCAATATTTTTGTTCTTTTGGGACACCTGGGTGGCTCAGTGGTTGAGCATCTATCTGCCTTTGGCTCAGGGCCTGATCCCAAGGTCCTGGGATCGAGTCCCACATCACAGGGAGCCTACTTCTTCTTTTTCTTCTTCTTTTTTTTTAAAAGATTTTATTTATTCATGAGAGACACACAGAGAGAGAGAGGCAGAGACAGAAGTAGGCTCCATGCAGGGAGCCCGATGTGGGACTCGATCCCGGGACTCCAGGATCACACCCTGGGCTGAAGATGGCACTCAACTGCTGAGCCACGGGTGCTGCCTAGGCTAGGGAGCCTGCTTATCCCTCTGCCTATGTCTCTGCCTCTCTCTCTCTCTCTGTCTCTCATGAATACATAAATAAAATCTTTAAAAAATATATTTTTGTTCTTTTAATCAATTAAATACTACTGACCATTGTAAATTAATCCAAATTAAGGAAAATTTAGACCTTATAACTTATTTCACAGGAAATGGAAAATATTTCAATTTAGATAACTTAATTGGACAGAAATAGTAGGTGATCAACAGAAGGTCTTAAAGCATGTTTTAGGAAGAATTCTGTAGGGGATATGGAATAGAAGTATAATTTGAAGGGGGAAATGGTGCCAATTTCTGACTGCTAAAGAGATGGTTTAGTGCTTTGTAAATGGACAAAGATGGATTTTTTTTTTCAAAGATGGATTTTAAATCTCTGGGGTATTTAGGTTCCATCAGACACATTTGTGAGTGATCCTAGAGGCTTGTTTTATGGTAAGAACACCTAACATGAGATCTACCCTCTAAACAAATTCTTATGTGTACAGTATAGACTGTTAACTACACACTCAACAAAGTGATTTAAGAGTTTTACTTGAAAATGTCAGTATCTCCAATATGAGAGGAATTACATCTTTTGCAACAACCTAACATGAAAAATAGTTTTTAGGGACACCTGGGTGGCTCAGTGGTTGAGCTTCTGCCTTCAGCTCAGGTCATGATCCTGGGGTCCTGGGATTGAGTCCCACATTGGGCTCCCTGCAGGGAGACTGCTTCTCCCTCTGCCTATGTCTCTGCCTCTCTCTCTGTGTCTCTTATGATAAAAAAAAAAAAAAAAAAAAAAAGTGTAACTAGAGATGGCAATCCAAGGGTTGGGGAAGCCCTGGATGGTTAGGAGGGGAGGGCAGGGGAGGAGGGGTGATGGAGGCAGGGGTTTCCCACAGCTCATATTTAATTGATGGACCTCTGGCAGGAGATGGATGGGGGAAGGGGAGCCACTCACATGAGAGACCATAGAGTAGAAAGGCCAACCTCCAGATGGCCAGAGAGCAACATGGGACACAGTCACCATCAAAGTCTTGACAGTGATCCTCTGAGGGACACATGTGTCATCACTGTGTCACAGATGAGAATACTAAGGCACACAGAGGTTAAACTATTGTTGGAAGTTGCATAGCTGGGAAGCAGGGGAGCAGGGTATGGGCCAAGCCATCTGGCTTGAGTTGGCACTTCGATGCTCCATGCTGATGCGTAGGGCACAACACCCCCTGGTGAGGCAGAGGCATCACCAAAACTTCAGCTAGGTCTCCTACAACTCTACTCCAGCCTGAAGGATGAAAAGTCAATTAAGCAAAAGGTGGGGACCTGAGAGCGAGGAGCGATGCCCGGGAGGAAGAAAGAACTGGGGCCAGGATTCTAAGATGGACAGCAAAGGGCACCACAGTGGCGGTTGGTCAAATGACTTCCCAGTGGACTCTGCCTCCCTGACATTGCTGGGAGCTATGGAAGGAAGCCCAGTTCAGTGATGAGGCCCAGAGGCCCTGAGCGGGTTGGGATGGGGTGGAGTGGGGTGGGGGTGGGGGTGCTGGAGCGAGGCAAGCCCACCCTGGGGCAGCTCCTCCCTGAAGACAGCATCCCGGCCACACACCCACTTTGGAAGCAGCTGGGATTTGGTTTTGTTTTGATTATTTTTTTCTTACTGGGGTAAAATAGGCTCAACATAATATTTACCATTTTAACTATTTGTAAGTGTACAATTCAGTGGCATTAAGTACATCCACCGTATTTTACAACCATCACCAACATCCATCTCTAGAACATTTCATCATCCTAAACCCGAACTCCATACCCCTTAAACAACTCCCAGATCTCCTGTACCCCAGCCCCTATTATCTCTATTCTATTTCTGCGTCTCTGAATCGGCCTATTCTGGGTACCTCGTCGTAAGTGGAGTCATGCAGTGTTTGTCCTCTTGTGACTGGCTTATTCCATTTAGCATCACGTCTTCACGGTTCATTCATGTTGTAGCATGTAGTGTAAATACCTGGCATTAAGCTTTTGATGCTGAGGCATTCATTTTAAAAGACATTCCTTTTGAATAAACATGTTGCCAGCTATATGACAGGGCTATGAGCAAAACGACCAGAGGAGCTGGGCCTCCCTACCCATGATGCTCCTTTTATGGAAACCCTGAACTGCCGAGATACCTGGCCACTTGAGTGACCCTGCCTCCACTCTCCTGTGCCCCAATTCCCGCTCTGATGCTTCAAATTAGCCACTAGTCAGCCCACCCTCTGACCCTAATATAGGCAGAGCCCCAGGTCCATGCTCATCTCTCAGCACAACCGACAGAACATAATGTGCATCAGAACCTCGTTTTTCTTAAGGTATGGATGTATCTTCTTCGCCTCTCCATTCACCTGTTGATGGACATTTGGGCTGTCTCTACCTTTAGCTATTGTGAATACCATTGCTCTGAATGGTGCACAAGTATCTGTTTGAGTCCCTGTTTTCAGTCCTGTTGTCTACACTCCCAGCAATGGAATTGCTGAATAATCATGGTAGCTCCAAACGAAACTCTTTTCCACAATGGCTGCACCATTTCCCATGCCCACCAGCAATGCACAAGGGTTCCTGTTTCTCCACATCCTCGCCAATACTCCTTATTTGTGGAGGTTATTTTTTTTTAAAGGTTTAATTTTTAAGTAATGCTTACACCCAATGTGGGGCTCGAACTCTCAACGCTGAGATCAAGAGTTGACTGTTTTACTACCTGAGTCAGCCAGACACCCCTCCGTGGGGAGGTTTTTGGGCTCTTCACATCAGCCTGCACTTCAAGGGGTTGGAATGAGAACCAGCAGTGGTGAGGTCCTTGCTTAGGGACCCATCAGCTTCGCTGAAGAGATCAGAAAGCCCCAGGGTATTTCTTATTGCATCTCCCTGTTCAATGCACTGGCACCTGGCTCCTCCTATCTGGCTCCACAAAGCTCAGGAACACTGTTTCCTCTTCTTGCCTCTACTTAACCCTCTCTTTGCCTCTATTATCATTACCGGTCTAATGGGTCTTTACTATCGCTCTCTGTATCCATTATCCCTGCAGTGCCACTTTGTAAATAGATGCTGTGTTAAAGTATTTCCACAATTCCATTTGAGTGCGCCTTCAGCTTAAGAAAGCTCTGCCCATGGACAAAGGCAGAAAGGGGTCACAGGAGTGAGGTATTTCTCTTTTATTAAATCACTAACATGTAGTGTTCTTGATGTCAGTGAGATCAAAGAGAGAAAATGGAGCCATGTGGATTGGAGAGTGGGCTGGCTCTCTGTGAGTTCTGCCATCATTCATTTTTCTCTCCACCTGCTGGAGCATCAGGAAGATGGATTCAGAGGGGGCTGGTGAGCATGAAGGAGAGATACATTACCATGAGATAAATTCCTCCAATCTTGGGGCAAAGTGGAATCAATTTTTTTCCATGCAAATTAAATTTTTTTGAAGCTTATGCATCTTTTAAAATATATTTATTTATTTTTTTAAGATTTTTTATGTATTTATTCATAGAGATGCAGAGAGAGAGAGGGGGGCAGAGACACAGGCAGAGGGAGAAGCAGACTCCATGCAGAGAGCCCGACGTGGGATTCAATCCAGGGTCTCCAGTATCATGCCCTGGGCTGCAGGCGGCGCTAAACCGCTGCGCCACCGGGGCTGCCATATATTTATTTATTTTTAAGTAATCTCTACACCCAACGTGGGGGCTCAAACTCACAACCCCAAGATCAAGAGTTGCATGCTCTTGCAACTGAGCATCTTTTTAGGTGTCTGTGGCCATCTGTAAGTCTTCTTAGGAAAAAATGTCTATTTGTGACTTGTGCTAATTTTTAATTGGATTATTTGGGGTCTTTTGGTGTTGAATTTTATAAGTTCTTTATATATTTTGGATATTAACCCTTATCGGGTATGTCATCTGCAAATACCTTCCCCCATTAAGTAGATTGTCTTTTTGTTTCGTTGATGGCATCAGCTGTAGAAACATTTTTCTAGATATGTCTCCTTTGGCAAGGGAAACAAACGCAAAATAAAACTATTGGGACTACACTCAAATAAAAAGCTTTTGCATGGTGAGGGAAACCATCAACAAAACAAAAAGTCAACTTATTGAATGAAATCAGCCTTTTTATCTGTTGGTGAGAATCCCTGGCTTGGTGTGGAATCTTTGAGATCTAGAAAATGTGGCCAGGCTGATTCCACCATGAGATCAGCAAATTTAATGAAATAAACATATTTATATAAATCATTAATACATTAACAAAATAAATCAGATTTAGTTAAAGTCCATTCTGCCCCACATTGTGCTGAGCTCTACTTAATAATTCACAAATAGACCATTGGTTTACCCTATGTTGTTGGTGCTTAAAGAGATAAACTCTGTTTAATAGGCCCCTAAAGCCAGATGGCCCCATGCAAGACAACATCCAGGATCCATCCTCAGGAAGTTCCTCTGGCTTGGTGGAAGCTCCTTCCCCAGGCCTTTTTGCCTCTGCATCCCTGAAGCTATAGCTGCTGAAAGTAGTGTCAACAGATGTCATGTCCTTTGATTCCATCTGTTTCTTTAAGTTATTTTTTTTAAGGTTTATTTATTTATTGGGGGGGAGGGGCAGAGGGAGAGAGCATCCTATGCAGACTCTGCATTGATTGTGGAGCCCAATGCAGGCTCAATCTCATGACCCTGAAATCATAACCTGAGCTGAAATCAAGAATTGGACACCCAACCAACTGTGCCACCCAGGCATCCCAATTATTTCTTTTTAAAAATCTGGAGATTTCACATAAAATCTGATTTTCTGGATTATCTTACAAAAATGCATAATGGGCAGCCCGGGTGGCTCAGTGGCTTAGCGCCACCTTCAGTCACAGGTGTGGTCCTGGAGACCCGAGATCGAGTCCCACATCAGGCTCCCTGCATGGAATAGAACCTGCTTCTCACTCTGCCTGTGTCTGTGCCTCTCTCTCTCTGTGTGTGTCTCTCATGAATAAATAAAATTTAAAAAAATGTATGATGTGGCAACACTAGATACCATATTCCCACAAGGTAAGAGTTGACGGGAATAGATTATCACTACCCTATGTTTATTTTTTGTTTTGCTTCTTTTTGTTTAATTTAAATTAACATAGAGTATCTTCTTAGTTTCAGAGGTAGAATTCAGTGATTCATCAGTCTTACATAACACCCAGTGCTTATTACATCACGTGCCCTCCTTAATGCCCACCACCCAGTTACCCCATCCCCCGCCCACCTCCCCTCCAGCAACCCTCAGTTTGTTTCCTGTGATTAAGAGTCTCTTATGAGGGGATCCCTGGGTATTGGCCCGGGGCGCGATCCTGGAGGCCCGGGATCGAGGCCCGGGATCGAGTCCCACATCGGGCTCCCAGTGCATGGAGCCTGCTTCTCCCTCTGCCTGTGTCTCTGCCTCTCTCTCTCTCTCTCTCTCTCTCTCTCTCTCTCTCTCTCACTGTGTGCCTATCATAAATTAAAAAAAAAAAAAAAAGAGTCTCTATGGGGCAGCCGGTTGCTCAGCGGTTTAGCACCGTGTTCGTTCTAGGGCATGATCCTGGAGACCCGGGATCGAGTCCATGGAGCCTGCTTCTCCCTCTGCCTGTGTCTCTGCCTCTCTCTCTCTCTCTCTCTGTGTGTCTCTCATGAATAAATAAATAAAATCTTTAAAAAAAAAAAGAATCTCTTATGGTTTGTCTCCCTCTCTGATATTCTCTTGTTTTATTTTTCCATCCGTTCCTCTATGCTCTTCTGTTTTGTTTCTTAAATTCCACATATGAGTGAGATCATATAAGAATTGACTTATTTCACTTGCATAATACCTTCTAGTTCCATCAATGCTGTTGCAAATGGCAATAGGTCTTTTTTTTTGGTGGCTGAGTAATTATTGTGTGTGTGTGTGTGTGTCTACACACACATCTTTTTTATCCATTCATCTATTGATGGACACCTGGGCTCTTTCCATAGTTTGGCTATTGTGGACATTGCTGCTGTAAACCCTGGAGTGCAGATGCCCCTTCAGATCACTACATTTGTATCTTTGGGGTAGATACCTAGTAGAGCATTTGCTGGGTCATAGGGCGGCTCTATTTTTAACTTCTTGAGGAACCTCCCACTGTTTTCCAGAATGGCTGCACCAGTTTGCATTCCCACCAACAGTATAAGAGGGTTCCCCTTTCCGCATCCTCACCAACATCTGTTGTTTCCTAACTTGTTAATGTTAGCCACTCTGACTAGTGTGAGGTGGTGTCTCATTGTGGTTTTGTCTTTCCCTGATGCTGAGTGATGTGGAACATTTTTTCATGTGTCTGTCGGCCATCTGTATGTCTTCTTTGGAGAAATATCTGTTCATGACTTCTGCTCATTTCTTGACTGGATTTTTTGGTTTTGGGGTTTTCAGTTTGATAAGTTCTTTATAGATTTTGGTGATTCCATCTATTTGGATTCTCCTTGGACACTAGTCTTCAAACTCCTCTTCTATTCTCACTTCTCAAGGTACAGTCATTATTCATGAAGAGTTCCAAGGACTATGTCTTGATGATATTAAGGGAAAGCAGTAGATATTTTTTCTCCATCATTTAGATTTCAGTTTGTCAAACAAATTACTGCTTTTGGTGACAAAGAAAAGGGAATGAAGTCAATGAAGGAATTAATTAGGCATTTATTCATTCAGTGGATTCCCATTGTAGCCACTGTGATGGTTAATTTTATGTGTCAACTTGGCTAGGCTATGGTACCAGTTGTTTGTTCAAATACCAGTTTTGATATGACTGTGAAGGTATTTTTAGACTTTGAGTAAAGCTAGTTACCCTACACAAGATGAATGGACCTTATCCAATCAGTTGAAGACCTTAAGAGAAAAGACTGAGGTCTATAGAAGAGGAACCAGTTCTGCCTACAGCCTGACTGCAGACTGGACTGTAACTCTTCCCTGGGTTTCTAGGCTACCCTAATGTTTCAGACTTGCCAGCCTACAGAATCATATGAGCTAATTCTCTAAAATCAAGCTCTTAAAATCAATCAATCAATTTAATGAGATTTCTTAAAATCAATCTCGTTTTTTAAAAGATTTTTATTTATTTATTCATGAGAGAGACAAAGAGAGGCAGAGACATAGGCAAAGGGAGAAGCAGGTTCCCTGCATGGAGCCCGATGTGAGACTAGATCCCAGACCCTGGGATCACGCCCTAAGCCAGAGGCAGATGCTCAACCACTGAGGCATCTCTTAAAATCAGTATCTCTTAAAATATATGTGTGTATGTGTGTGTGTGTATACATACATACTATTCTGTTTCCCTGGATAACCCTGACTGATACAGCCCTTCTGCAGGATAAAAACAGCAGACTCTGCTTTCTCAGGAACTTAATTTTAAAGACTACGTAAAAGGCTGGATTTTAGTATTGGCAGAATTACCCTCATGAATCTTAAGTTCTCAGTAGGGGACCATCTTAACACAGTATGCTGATGAGTGACATATTAGCTGTCCAAAATAGTTCTCTTCCTTGACACCAGAGATGAGTAGATTGATATTTCTATGTTCATTTTCAATTGAGCATCAGCTAAAATAATCGCTTGAGGATACAGGGCCTTGTTATATCAAACATAAGTACCTAAACTACATCGAACTAAAAAGTTTCTGCACAGCAAAGGAAATAACAGAGTGAAAAGACAACCTACTGAATGGGAGAAAAATATCTGTAAATCATTTATCTGATAAGGGGTTAATATCCAAAATATATAAAGAACTCACACAACTCAATAGCAAGAAATCAATCATTTAAAAATGAGTGGAGGATCTGAATAGACATTTTCCCCAAGAAGATATACAGACATCAGATGACCAACAGATACATGAAAAGATCCTCAGCATCACTGACTACTGGGGAGATGCAAATCAAAACCACAACAAGCTATCACCTCATACCTGTCAGAATGACTAGTATCAAAAAGACAAGAAATAACAAATGTGAGTGAGGATGTAGAGAAAAGGGTACCCTTTTTGGTACAGCCACTATAGAATTGGTGCAGCCACTATAGAAAATAGTATGGCAGTTCCTCAAAAAATTAAAAATCGAGGGGTGCCAGGCTGGCTTACCTGGGAGAACATGCAATTCTTGATCTTGGGGTTGTGAATTCAAGTCCCACAATAGTGTTAAAGCTTACTTTTTAAAAAAGGTGTATTTTGGGGCACGTTGGCTGGCTCGGTAGGAGGAGTGTGTGACTCTTGATCTTAGTGTCGTGAGTTTAAGCCCTACACTGGATATGGAGCTTACTTAGAAAAATTAAAAATAGTACTACTATCTCATGCAGCTATTCCACTTCTGGGTATTTATTCTAATAAAATGAAAACACTGGAATGCCTGGGTGCTCAGTGGTTGAACATCTGCCTTCAGCTCAGGTCATGATCCCAGGGTCCTGGGACTGAGCCCCACTTCAGGCTCCCCACTGAGGGAAGAGCCTGCTTCTCCTTCTCCCCACCCCTCGTTCGTGGTCTCTCATAAATAAATAAAATCTGTAAAAAAAAAAAAGAAAAAGAAAATGAAAACACTAATTTGAAAAGATATATGTGCAACCCCATGTTCCCTGCAGCATTATTTACAATGGCCAAGACATGGAAACAACCCGAGTGTTCACTGATGGATGACTACATAAGAAAATATGGTATACAATGAAATTCTGCTATTTGTAACACCTCGGTGGACCCAAGGGCATTAAGCAAAGTGAAATAAGTCAGAAAGGCAAATGCCATATCATTTCACTTACATGTGGAATCTAAAAAACAAAACAAACAAAAAAACAAGCCCATAGATACAGAGAACAGATTGGTGGTTGCTGGGGAGACAAGTGGGCCAGGGGAGAAACAGGTGAAGAGGAACAAAACAGTACAGTCTTCCAGCTATAAAACAAAAAAGTCCCGGGGATATAAGGTACAGCATAGTCACTATAGGTATTAATACTGTGTTTCATATTTGAAAGTTGTTAAGAGAGTAGATCTTTAAAGTCTTCACCAAAAGAAAAAAAATTTATAAGTACATTTGGTGACAGATGCTAACTGAAATCTAGTGATCATTTCACCACATAAACAAATGTGGAATCATTATGTTGTACACCTGAAACAAATATAATATTATATGTCAATTATATACCTCAAAAAACTTTTTTTTTTTTTTCAGAGAGAAAGCAAGCACGTGGTGGGGGGAAAGGAGGAGCAGAGGGAGAGAGAGAATCCCAAGCTGCCTCCATGCCCAGCACAGAGCCAGACACAGGGCTTGGACTCATGATCTGAGCTGAAACTAAAAGTTGGATGTTTAACCAACTGAGCCACTCAGGCACCCCAAGAGTGAAGAGATTTTTTTGAATCTAAAGGAATAAAAATTGATTCCATACCTGCTATGGGTAAAGTACTGTAATGAAACAAAGGTGAATAAGATGTAGCTGCTCTCTTCAAGGAAGAGAATCTAGTAAGAAAATTAAGACACAGGTAGTACACAGGGCCACATTTTGGTATGTAAATGCCATTACCAACTAAAAGAAACCCAGGATTCTTTGAAAAAGACCAAACTCAGATCTTTGGCAGGGAATGTAGGAGAGGAGTGAGATCTCTGCTATGGAAAGCAAGAGCAAAGACCAGTAGTGTCCTGTCATGAAAACTCAGAACTAATCTGATGGAGCTCCCAAGGCTCCAAGCTGAGAAAATCTGAGTATCAAAACCAATACTGTACAACCTAATTGTCCACTAATGGATGAATGGATAAACAAAATGTGGTACATACACACGACAGAATATTATGCAGCCTTTAAAAGTAAGGAAATTCTGGGGATCCCTGGGTGGCTCGGTGGTTTAGCGCCTGCCTTTGGCCCGGAGCGTGATCCTGGGGTCCCGGGGTCAAGTCCCGCGTCAGGCTCCCTGCGTGGAGCCTACTTCTCCCTCTGCCTGTGTCTCTGCTTCTCTCTATATATATCTCTCATGAATAAATAAATAAAATCTTTAAAAAAAAAAAAAGGAAGGAAATTCTGACAGATACTACAACCTGGATGAACTTTATGCTAAGTGAAATAAGCCAGTCACAAAAAGACAAGCACTATGTGATTCCACTTATAGGAGATACCAGAGTAGCCAGATTCACAGAGAAAGGGAGTAGAATGGAGGGTACAGGGGCTGGGGAAGGGAAATGGGGAGTTCTTGTTTAATGGGTTTAGAGTTTCAGTTTGGAGTGATGAGAAAGTTCTGGAGATGGATGGTTGTAATGGTTACATAACAATGTGAATGTACTTAATGCCACAGTGGCATTTAACTGTGGTATATCTTGCCACAATAAAAAAAAAGTGGCACCTGACTGGCTCAGTCAATAGCGCATGGGACTCTTAATCTTAGGATTATAAATTCGAGCCTCACACTGGGTGTAGAGATGACTAAAAAATAAATAAATGAATGGATGAATGAATGAACAGAAATAATTACAGCCAGGAATGATGATCTGGAGATGGTTGGTGGTGTTGTTTACATAACAATGTGAACGTACTTTTTTTTTTAAGATTTTATTTATTTATGAGAGACACACAGAGAGAGGCAGAGACATTGGCAGAGGGAGAAGCAGGCTCCCCATGGGGAGCCCGATGTGGGACTTGATCCTGCGACCCTGGTCACGCTCTGAGCCGAAGGCAGATTCTCAACCACTGAGCCACCCAGGCATCCCTGAACATACTTTAATGCCACTGAAGTGTACACTTAAAAAGGGTAAATCTGTGTTATGTATATTTTACTGCAATTAAAAGGAAAATGATACTTAGAAATTATTATCACCAGGAAAGATGTTCTCTTAATCTAATAAATACACTATAAGGGTGAAAAAAAGACTAATAACTTTAACTGAAACAAGGGATTATATAAAAAACCGTGAATAGAAAGAAAACATGTGTGAATGGAAGTCATATGAATTTATGCTCACCTCCACCAGAGGCAAAGATAACGGAATGAAATTCCAATATGTGTTTTCTCCAGCTCCATGGGCAGTTCACTCCATTCTGACACTATGTATCTGCGACACTATCTACCTGGGATAGTGTCAGATCCCATGGGTTAAGGGCTCAGTCCCCCTAGACTCCCCCTCCCTCCCCCCACCCACACCCTTCAGATGCCAATTGCAAGTCAAAGTTGTTATCTACGCTCCTGGTCATTGGCTATTAACTGGAGGATCCCACAACTCCCTCCTTGGGCTGCATTAACTTGCTAGTGAGGCTCACAGAATTGAGAGGAACATTTAACTTACTGGGTGATTGGCTCATTATAGAACAGTATAATCAGGAACAGTCAGATGGAAGAGATGCAGAGGGCAAGGTCTGTGGGAAGGGGTGAGGAGCTTCCATGACTTCTCTGGGTGACTGTTCTCCTAGCATCTCCATGTATTCACCAACCTAAAAGCTTTCTGAAACCATTCTTTTGGGTTTTTATGGAAGCTTCACTACAGAGGCATGATTGATGAAATCACTGATTGGCAATTGATTCAACTTCTAGCCTCTTTCTCTTCCCCAAAGGTCAGGGGATGAGACTGAAAGTTTCAGCCTCTAATCATATATCTGTTTCTGGCAACCAGCCATCATCCTTAGGGGCTTTCCAAAAGTCACTGTGTTAACATAAGCTCAAGTGTGCCTGAGAGGGGCTTCTTCTGAATATCAAGACACCTTATCACTATTGTCACTTAGGAAATTCCAAGGGTTTTAGGAGCTCTGTGCCAGGGCTGAGGACAAAGACCAAATACATATTTCTTATTATAAACTGCAACATCACAGACATCTTTAAGGAGAAGTGATGGAGTGTGTCTGTGGGAGGAGCTGTCCAGGCAGAGCAAGGGGCTCAGAGCAAGGGGTGTGGCTGAGGAGCATCACAAGGCCCACTTGTCTAGAAGCAGGAGGGGGTAGTTCATGAATAAGAGATGGGGCAAAAAGCTGCCCAGTGGGAAGACAGGAGGTGGGACATGAGTTCCTGTGGGCCCTTTGACACGTGTTCAACTTCCTGCTGAATGCAGCCAGTAAGGCTGTCGAGCAGAAAGGAGATGATATAAACTTAAAAAAATGCAAATAAAGTGTCAATGAAAATGTGAGGTGTCACAAACTCTCACAACACAGCTGCAGTTGCATAACCAAGTTCATCCAGCCTGGAGGGAGGGGCCTCAGAACACAGAGAACTTAAGCATGTGCCTGTCCATCATGCAGCAAGTTCATGCTTGCACAGGGACACAAAGAAATATGTATGACCTGGTAGCAAAGTCTGTTGGGGTTCTCCAGAGAAACAGAACCAATAGGCTGCACACTGCCTGTGTGCATGTGTGTGTGTGTGTGTGTGTATACACACATATATAATATATATACACATATACAATATTATATATATATATATATATATATATATATATATATATATATATATAAATAAGGAATTCACTCACGTGGTGATGGAGGCTGAGAAGTGGGCAAGCTGGAGAACCAGGAGGGTTGATGTACGTAACAGTTGGAGGGCAGGAGAAGATGGATCCTCTGACTCAGAGATTCAGGCAGGAAAAGTTCCCTCTTATTCAGTCTTTTTGAACTATTCAGGTCTTCAGTTGATTGCATGAGTCTCACCTATATGGGGAATGAGGGGACAACTTGCTTTACTCAGTCTACCCATTCAAATGTCACTCTCATAAAAAAACAAAACAAACCACCACCACAAACAAAAAAAACCTTTACATACAGTCAGAATAATGTTTGAATAAATGTCTGGGTACCCCAGGGCCCAGTCAGGCTGACACATAAAATTAACTATCAGAAAAAATAAATAAATAAATAAATAAATAAATAAATAAATAAATAAATAAATAAAATTAACTATCGGGCAGCCCAGGTGGCTCAGTGGTTTAGCACAGCCTTAAGCTCAGGGCGTGACCCTGGAGGCCCAGAATCGAGTCGGGCTCCATGGAGAAAAGAGCGCTGGTGTATTCATTTTTTTTTTAAAAGATTTTATTTATCTATTCATGAGAGACAGAGACACAGGCAGAGGGAGAAGCAGGCTCCATGCAGGGAGCCTGACATGGGACTTGATCCCAGGTCTCCAGGATCACACCCAGAGCTGCAGGCGGCGCTAAACCGCTGCGCCACGGAGCTGCCCGGGCTTGTGTTTTCAAAAGGTGATTCTGGGGACGCCTGGATGGCTAAGCGGTTTGGCGCCTGCCTTCAGCCCAGGGCGTGATACTGGAGTGTCAGGATCGAGTCCCAGATCGGGCTCCTTGCATGGAGCCTGCTTGTCCCTCTACCTATGTCTCTGCCTCTCTCTCTATGTCTCTCATGAATAAATAAATAAAATCTTTAAAAAACACTACAAAACAAACCCCAAAAGGTGATTCTGCACAAGTAAGGAGGACTAGCTGGAAAGGAGAGAAGACAGAGGCAAGTGTTAACCTTTCCTATGCCATGGATTCCTGCTCTGGATAATATTCCTAAGTGCTGCTATGGTCTGGTTGGTTGTGTCCCCCACAAATTCATATGTTGAATTCCTAACGCCCAGTGTGATGGTAATTAGGAGGAAGGCCTCTGGGAGGTGGCTTAGGTCAGGAGAGAGGAGCCCCTATGAATGGGATTAGGGCTCTTACAAAAGAGACCAACCAGGCAGTGCTCCTAGCCCCTTCCACCATGTGGGGATGCAGCCAACAGAAAATGGCTTTCATCAGAACCTGACCTTGCCAATCCCCTGATCTCAGACTTGCAGGCCCCAAGAACTCTAAGAAATAAATGTCTGTTGTCTATAAGCTACCAGCCTTTAGTATTTTGTTCTAACAGCCCAAACACATTAAGTGCAGAAAATAAGATACACAGATTTACAAAGGAAATATTGTTGAAATCCTAACACCAAAACGTATTTAAAATCTGATATGTAATATAGGGGCTTTCTTTATCAATACAATGAATAACTAGTGGTGAGTCTAATAACTCTTAGGATATCAAAGGAATGATGAATGTAAATAATATTCTGTGTCAGTTGTAATGTGATATAAAACATCTGGAATTTCCATGGGTGACACAGCCATTGGTACTGTTATGCTTTGTTGTCTCATTCATAATTGAAAAGAATAATGAATTTTACTAAGAGGTTGGTGAAAATATCAACCTAATTGCTTTCTCAACAAAATTTAGGACCCCCTGAGTTCTATCCAAGGATACCCTGGGGACACCAGGTAAAGACTCCTGAGCTTGAAGCCGTCTTGTTTACCCTGAAAATCGATACAGCACCGATGGGTGTATTTTTAGGATCTTGCCAAAGTCTGAGAAGACTCCATTTTCTTTACAAAATCTGGGTTCATTAACATATTCTTTGGGGTGAGACAGTTTGGAGTAGGATACTAACGAAGGCTCTGAGTATCTCCCCACAGGTGAGTTATTAATTATACAGAGGAAAAAGTACCCTTATAGCGGAGAACTATCCCAGACATCATAATGTTGACCACCACAGCAAGTGTCCAATACTCAAACACTAACAGGACAAACTGAAATCATGTTACTCCAGACCAAAATGTGGAACCAGAATAATCTCAAGGAAGCAATCATATAAACCCCAATTGAGGGGCCCTCTAAAAAATGAGGCATTTGTCCTCTTCAAAAATGTACATGTCAAGACAAAGTAAGGCGGAGGAGTGCTTCCAGATTATGGGAGATTAAAGAGATTTGACAATTGAATATCTTGCTTAATCCATGGTTGGAGCCAAGTCTGAGAACAAAGGTTTATAAAGGATATTATTGGGACAATCACCAAAATGTGACTATGAGAAATATATTAAGCAACAATATTATATTAATTTCTTGAATTTGATGATTTTTCAGAGATTATACAAGAGAATGTCTTTGTCCTTAAGAGATATACTCTGAATTATTTAGGTGCAAAGAGTATATAATTAGTCTCAGTGATTCAGCAAAAATGTCATTACGTAAGATAGATGTCTCTCTCTATATGTCTGTGTGTATATATATATATCTGGGCGCATACAAACATGTACATATATGGAGAGAGTGTTAATGAGCAAATGGGCCAAAAATGTGAATAGATGAAAGATATAGAGAAAATATATATGGGGATGTGTGAGTCAGGATAATACCTAGAAATCACATTTCTAGGTCAAAGGTAAATACTACATACTTTTGTTAGATATTGCTTTGTTCCCTTCATCAGGGGATGTACCATTTTGGATTTCCACCAGTCAAGTATGAATATCCACTTCCCCACTTGCCACAGAGTAGTTTGTCAAGATTTTGAGTTTTTGTCCCGGTGACGGTGCACTGTGGCTTCAATGTGTGTCTTGTGATGTGCACAGAGCTTGCACTCTTTCACCAGGTAAGTGGCTCCTAAGACATTCTATCAGAGAAATGGCTTCCACTCAGGTTCCAGGTATTCTTTCAACCCCAATCCCTTTTTCCTCCCTGTCTAGACAGATAAGGTTAGTCAGATTGCAGGAATGGGGTCCTCACGGTCGTCATCATCATCATCATCATCATCATCAAATTTGCCTAGAATGAGAGTGGGCACTCGATACATTTGTGCCAGTGGTGCACTTGCATGGAACTGGACAACTTGCCCAGACATTTTGCTTCCATCTCAATCTGCACAGCAATCTCTTCCACTGGGCACACAGACAACACCCTCCTCCTTGAGTGGTGAGGAAAAGGAGATTCAAGGAGATGAAATGGCTTATTCAGCCAGCAAGTGGAGAATACAGGACTAGAGACACATTCGGATTCCTAGTAAGTGCCTGTAAAGTTAGGGAACAGTTCTCAAGACTACCCTCACTTCTGACACCCATAGCAAGTCTAGGGATCCCCACCCTAAGCGCCCCAAGTTCAAGAATTCACAAGAAGGACTATCAGCACTTGCTGAAACCTATTATACTTACTGTTCTGATTTATCACAGTGAAAGGATACAGATTAAAATCAACCAAGGGAAGAGATGCATCAGGTAGGGCCCAGGAGAGTTCCATATATACACAAAGCCTCAGCTGTCCTCTCCCAGTAAAGTGGAGAGTGTTGATTCTTAGCAACAATTCATGACAATATGCATGGACTATTGCCACCCAGGAAAGTTTACTCAAGCCATGAGTGCGGAGTTTTTCTTGGGGCTCTTGGGATCTTGTGGACATGGCTGGCTGCCCACATGGCTGACCTCGGTCTCCGGTCTATCCAAGGCTGAGCCGATACCACCTGACCAAAGCCCTCACTACAAATCGCATTGTTAGACTATCTGGCATGACCCAAGACATCCAAGTAAACAAAATCGCTCTTATCAGGCAGCACATTCTCAGGGTTTAGAGATCACCTCCTGGGGGTTTAGGAAAAAGACCAGATCTCTCTTTGGGCAAGGTTAAATCTTTATTGCATAACGCCCTTTCCTTGTAATCCATTACAACAAGTGGAGTACCTGCACCTCTCAGCGTCTGCAGCCGCACAACTTTGATGGAGAAATCCCAACCTGGCTGCGTAGCAGGACTGGAAAATGGAAACTGAGCAGAGCAGAAGGGAGGAGTGGCATAGGGGAGCGCAGAAGTGAATATAACAACAGCCCTCTGCAAGAAAAAGCAGTCGATTCTGGTGATTGAGAATTTGCGTCCCATACTTTCCTCTGTTCATCATGGATGGAAGGAAAGTGCTTCCTTGACCCCACTTGTTTCTGGGGTCAGGTTCAGCTGGCCTCAGTATCTCTCTCTGATTGAGTGCAGCCAGACCCTTAGGGGGCACACATTTTCAGTTTGGGCAGCCAAAAAGAAAAAAAAGGAATCCAAAAGATTAACAAACCTCATTCTTCATCAAATTACATTTCCTGGTGAGGTACTGTTACAATGAAAATTGGCTTGCAATTTGTGCAAAAGGTGTAAATTCACCTCTTTTTTATTCACTTTTTAAATCTTAGCCGTGGGAATGTTGTTGACACTTGGAAAATTATATTACCTCTAAATAGGACAAAGTTCAATAGAGATGAGGCCAAACCTTACAATAGAGGGGAGGAGGAGAAGGAGGGGCAAGCAGGGAGCTGGGATTGAGAAGAAAAGTCTTGTTCACTTTCCCTCAGAG
The DNA here is from genome assembly GCF_905146905.1 of Nyctereutes procyonoides. NCBI lineage: Eukaryota > Metazoa > Chordata > Mammalia > Carnivora > Canidae > Nyctereutes > Nyctereutes procyonoides. The sequence goes on from NW_026575155.1 coordinate 5,615,910, forward strand.
CTTCCTCTAAGCACAACTCTGTGTCCTAAAGGAGGACAGGAGAACTTCTGTCCAGTTCCCCAAACCAATCCCAGCTGTTCTCGGGATTTTCATTCTCTTCCAGCCTTCCTTGGAAAGGAAGCCACAGCCAGAGGCAACTATTTTATTTCTTCCTAACACAGACAAAAGCTTGGAGAGACCCAAACTCAACACTTGGGTTACCAAAGCCTTGATAGGTGCTTATTGCGGGCACAAGACTGAAATAATGAGAAGGCTTGTCATTAGTGATCGATGCCCCCCTTCCATTACCCTGTCTCATTCCCACAAATGAACCAAAAGCCTCCTCCCAGGCATACTTACTGATTAACAAATATTTACCCATTAATGTCAAGCACCCATTAATGTCAAGCATTGGTGGGAGTGATGATGGGCAGACGCAAATGACAAAAATAAACCAAATACATACTAGCAGGTGGCCACTGTTTATAGGGGAGTAAAACAGTGTTTGGGTGGTTTTCTGGTGGTCAGCAATGGTCTCTTTAAGAAGGCTGACTCAGCTACAAGAGCATGTACCTCTTGATCTCAGGGTTGTGAGTTCAGGCCCCATATTGGGTGCAGAGATTACTTAAAACAAATAAATTAAAAAAAAAAAAAAAGAAGAAGGTGACATTGAAATAAAGGCTTGAAAGACAAGAATGAGTCAGCAATGTTAAGAGCTTCTGTGGGAAAAGAAAAGAGAAACAACCTTGACTTGATGAAGAAGCCCTGACTCACCCCAGAATATGTGGAATCAAATAAGGTGAACTGAACTGGCTGAGATGTGACTTCCAAATGTTTGAAACAGAAATGAATCTCCTTTACAGAAAAATTAAGAAAGCTACAGTGCTCTCCATGAGGAGGAAAGGCAGATTACAGAAAAGGGCCTTGGGCTGCTCTACTAAAACCCACCAAAAAGGCTCCAGGGCTTCCTCCAACACTTGCCCGATGGGTACCCCTATGATTTTCTGCACAGTGAAGTGAGAAGGAGCAGGGACTCTGGCCTCAGAAGGATGAAGCTTTGAGTCCTGGGTTTGTAACCTTAGGCAAAAAGTAATGAGCCAGAGCCTCCCTTTCCTTATCTGTAAAAAGAGTATAATGAACACTCCCACTCACTGGGGCCAGGAGGGCAGCATGCAATGAATGGCCCGGCACACAGGACTCCAGAGAGTGACTCATTGCCACCCAGGATCCTTGGGATGGCCAAGGAGGACAGTTCAGTGGAATAAGCATGGTTCCCTTTGGTGGCCCCAGGGGTAGGGTTAGGAAAGGAGTAAGGAACATCTTTACCCTCTGGTGGGCTCTTTTCTAGCAAACTCCTGGCAAGTACAAAGGGCACTATGCCACGCTGCTGATTATATAACTGGTTGCATAACTGCTTAAGGGAAAACATAACTCTACTGAAGGTTGCGATTTAACAGAATCATTTGTAATTGTTTTAAAATAAACCATTTCCCCACACCAACATGGAAATAGCCACCATAACAGACAATGCAGGTGGCATTGCAACCATCTAGAACATTCTGGTTTCTAGGGGTTGTTCAACATAAACTGAAAGAAAAAGGCAAGAGTCCATCTTTTTTTTTTTTTTTTTTTTTTTTAGTAAATATGTAGACCTATTTTATTTGTTAAGAGTAAATGTCAGGGATCCCTGGGTGGCTCAGCAGTTTAGCACCTGCCTTCAGCCCAGGGTGTGATCCTGGAGTCCTGGGATCGAGTCCCACGTCGGGGTCCCTGCATGGACTCTGCTTCTCCCTCTGCCTGTGTCTCTGCATTTCTCATAAATAAATAAATAAAATCTTAAAAAAAAGAGTATCAATTTTATTTAGGTACACAAATGATCAGAATTCCAGTCCTGGCTGGGTAGCCTTGGGCAAGTTACTTAACCTTTGCTACTCAAAGTGTGTGCCAGCAGTAGACAGATACCTGGGAGCTTGATGGAAATGTGTTACATCAGGGCCCACCCCATATTTGCTGAAACAGAGCCTGTATTAACAAGATCTTCAGGTGATTTTATGCACGTGAGAGGTGGGGAAGCATTCATTGTACTGCATACCTGAAACTACTATAACACTGTATTTTAACTAACTGGAATTATTATTATTGTTGTTGTTGTTATATTTTTTAAGTAATCTCTATACCGAATGTGGGACTTGAACTCATGACTCTAAGATCAAGTCGTATGCTCTACCTCCTGACCAAGCCAGGTGCCTCTTAACCGGAATTAAATGAAAACAGGGGTGTCTGGGTGGCTCAGCTGGTTGGTTGTGTCTGCCTTTTGCTCAGGTCATGATCTCGGTGTCCTGGAATTGAGCCCATGTCAGGCTCCCTGTTCAGTGGGGAGTCTGTTTCTCCCTCTTCCTCTGCTGCTCCCTGCTTGTGCCTGCTTGCTCTTTCCTGCAAATAAATAAGAAAATTAAAAAAAAAAAAAAAAAAAAAACGAAGACTTAAAAAGCCAAAAAAGAAAAAAACAAAAAAAACAAAAAAAACTAGGGAAACATTGATTTAACATCTCCAAGTGTCACTCTCATAAGAGAGGAGCCAAAGTGGCTTTTAAACAAATTAAATATAAATATAACCAGCTTTTAAAACAAATTTGCTAAGTCATTCTCACCAATTTATTCTTCCAAACAAGCTTTCGAATCCTTTGTCAGCATTCCACCAAAAAAAAAAAAAAAACAAAAAACAAAAAACCAACAACAAAACACCCCAGTGGAATTCTCATTAGAATTACATTAAAATATAAAATAATTTGAGAATTGGTATCTTTATAATATTTATTCTTCCTATCCAGGAACATGGGCTGTCTTTCCCATTTATTCAGTCTTTTTACTTTTTATTCAAGTATAACGATTCAATAATTCTATACATTACACAGTGTTCATCCTGATAAAAATACGGAACGCCATGAATTTGCGTGTCATCCTTGTGGAGGAGTCATACTAACCTTTTCTGTATAGTTCCAATTTTAGTATATGTGCTGCCAAAGCAAGCAATGATTTTTTTTTTTTTAGCAAGCAATAAATTTAACCAGCTTTTTAACAATTAAAAATTAAGCAGCTGGCTCAATCTTGGAGCTTGTGACTCTTGATCTCGGGATTGTAAATTTGAGCCCCATGTTGGGTGTAGAGATTACTTAATAAAATCTTTTTAAAAAATTAAGCAGAACAGAAAGTAAAGTGAAAAGCAGGGCAGCCTGGGTGGCTCAGCGGTTTAGCGCCACCTTCAGCCCAGGGCGTGATCCTGGAGACCTGGGATTGAGAGTCCCACGTCGGGCTTCCTGTAGGGAGCCTGCTTCTCCCTCTCCCTGTGTCTCTGCCTCTCCCTCTGTGTGTGTGTCTCATGAATAAATAAATAAAATCTTAAAAAAAAAAAAGTCCTCCTCCATCTCCCAACTCCTCCTCACCCCACAACACCCTACAATTCCTGTCCCCCACTAGCCATTCTCTGAACCTCCTCCAGCTTGGCCTGGTATTGGGTCTTTGTCCTTGGCAGGCAGGCAACCACCACACTCCAGGCATTATTTGCCTAGAGTCTGGGGGGTAGCAGTAAAAAATCACCCTTCCCTTCTATAAGCCAATATGTTCTTCAAAGAAATGCTCACTCTGATCAGGCTGACTGATCCCTCCCTTTCTCCTATAAAGCTCACAGGAGGGCATGGTTCCAGGTCAAAAACTGGTCCAGGGGGATCCCTGGGTGGCTCAGCGGTTTAGCGCCTGCCTTCGGCCCACAGTGGAATCCTGGAGTCCTGGGATCGAGTCCCACATCAGGCTCCCTGCATGGAGCCTGCTTCTCCCTCTGCCTGTGTCTCTGCCTCTCTCTGTGTCTCTCATGAATAAATAAATAAAATCTTAAAAAAAAAAAAAAAAACAAAAACCTGGTCCAGTCACCTCTTAGCAACTTATAAGGAGAGATCCCTACCTCTCTCTTAAGAATGTTAGGGTCAAAAAAAAAAAAAAAAAAAAAAAGAATGTTAGGGTCAGGGGATCCCTGGGTGGCTCAGCAGTTTAGTGCCTGCCTTTGGCCCAGGGCGTGATCCTGGAGTCCTGGGATTGAGTCCCATGTCGGGCTCCCTGCATGGAACCCGTTCTCTGCCTGTGTCTCTGCCTCTCTCTCTATTTATGTCTATCATAAATAAATAAAATCTTAAAAAAAAAAAAAAGAATGTAAGGGTCAGGGTAGCCCAGGTGGCTCAGCGGTTTAGTGCCGCCTTCAGTCCAGGGCCTGATCCTGGAGACCCGGGATCCAGTCCCATGTTGAGCCTGCTTCCCCCCCCCCCCCAATTATTATTATTTAAAAAAATTTTTTTATTGGAGTTCAATTTGCCAACAATATAGCATAACACCCCGTGCTCATCCCAAGTGTCCCCCTCATTGCCCATCACCCAGTCACCCCAACCCCCCACCCACTTCCCCTAACATTCTTTTTTTCTTTTTTTTTTTTAAAGATTTCATTTATTTATTCATGAGAGACAGAAAGAGGCAGAGACACAGGCAGAGGCGGCAGAGACACAGGCAGAGGCCTCTGCCTGTGTCTCTGCCTCTCTCAGTGGAAGAGCCTGCTTCTTCCTCTGCCTGTGTCTCTGCTTCTCTCAGTGGAAGAGCCTGCTTCTCCTTCTGCCTGTGTCTCTGCCTCTCTCTGTGTGTCTCTCATGAATAAATAAATAAAATCTTTAAAAACAAAGAAAAAAGGAATGTTAGGGTCTTGGAGGATATGGGTCACTCAGTGGGTTAATCAGCTGCCTTCGGCTCAAGTCATGATCTCAGGGTTCTATGATAGAGCCCTGAGTGGAGAGGGTGTCCCTGCTCAGCGGGGAGCCTACTTCTCCCTCCCCCTCTGCTCCTCTCCCCTGCTCATGCTCTCTTTCTCTCTCAAATAAATAAATAAAACCAGAAAGAAGAAGAAGAAAGAAAGAAAGAAGAAGAAAGAAAGAAAGAAAGAAAGAAAGAAAGAAAGAAAGAAAGAAAGAAAGGAGGAAAGAAAGAAAAAGAATGTTAGGGTCTTGTAACATGTCACTGCTATTCTTGGTTTGGAGCTTCAGCTGATATTCCTGGATAGGGGTCTGTTACAGTCTTCCAAATGTGGCAGTCTGTGGATTGATCCCAGAGACCTGATCCATCTCAGTGATCATTTCATGATCATTTCATGGTCAGATCCTTCAGTATGAATGTGACATGACTGAAATAGGACTTCGTATTAGTTTGTCACCTGGGCTTCTGACCCACCAGCTATAGACTGGAGGTTCCAAGGACCCTTTCCTTGGCCTTGATTAATTTGTTAGGGCGGCTCACAGAACTTAAGAGGAACACATTACTTACTAGATTTCTGGTTTATTATAACTCAGGAACAGCCAAGTGGAAGAGATGCACAGGGCCAGGCTTGGGGAAAGGGCGTGGAGCTTCCATGCCCTCTCTAGGGGCGCCAATCTCCCTAAATCTTCACGTGTTCACCAACCCACAAGCTCTCTAGACCAGTCCTTTTAGGTTTTTACGGAGACCTATTGGATAGGCTTGAATGATTAAACCACTGGCCACTGGTGATTGATCCAGTCTCCAGTCCTTCTCCCTAGTGTAGGTCAGGGACTTCCAGTTCTAACCGTCTCATCACATGGCTGGTTCTCAGGGCAACCAGTTCCCATTCTTAGGTGCTTCCAGAAGTCATTTCATTAATGTTCTTATCACTTAGGGAATTCAAGGGGGGGCTTTGGGCCAGACATGGAAGACCAAATATATACACAATCACAGTAGCACACTTGACACAAATATCCTTTCCTTAGCAAAATGCAGAATTGAGGAATATAAGCAGCCTGGATTTTCTTTTGATACCAACTAATTTATTTATCAAATATTTATTCATTTATTTTAAAGATTTTATTTATTTATTCATGAGAGACACAGAGAGAGAGAGAGAGAGAGAGAGAGAGAGAGAGGCAGAGGGAGAAGCAGGCTCCATGCAGGGAGCCCGATGCAGGACTCGATCCCGGGTCCCCAGGATCACACCCTGGGCCGAAGGCGGTGCTAAACCACTGGGTCACCCGGGCTGCCCCATCAAATATTTATTAAGGGTTTCCTCTGTGGCAGCGCTATACTGGCACTAGAGATATTTGATGATGAACAAGACAGGCAAAGTCGAAGTTGAAGAAAGACACCCGTATGAGATGGCTTCCGATTGTTTTTAATTCTGGAGGAAAAAACTCTCTGAGAACTGAAAATTTTACCTCTCAGTCTTGTGGAAAGTAAACTGAGGCACATTAAACATTTTTAGACTTTGAGCAAAAATCGACTGGAATCAGACAGCAGCATCCAATCTAGCAGACAAGAGTCCTGAGATGCTTCACAAAATGAAAGACTCTTATAGTCAGAAGGCAGCAGGAAGAAGGAAGTTATATGAGGCAAAAAAACAGGCTGGTTGCTTCAAGGTTACTTTCCTGTAGGGCATGGCAAGGGGTCTGTCAGGGGGATACCTAACTAGCACGATTCCTGACTGACTGGTTTAAGATTCCATTTCTGGGAGCACCAAGACTGTAATTCAGTTAAGTCTTGGTTTTGTGATGTGGGATTTAGCATAAGCACCCCAATATTAGGCTGACTGCCTTGTTTTTAAGTCCCAACCAAAGGTGAATCTTGTATCTTTATAAAGATTTGCTTGGGAGTATTTTCAATAGTTCAGCATTTTTAAAAACTATACTAATTTTGGAAAAGCTCACACAGTACATGATCATGGCCAAGTCAAATGGCCCTAGAAGGTACACAGGTAAGAGTCTGCCCCTTGCTCGTCACCCAACCCCATCTCCTGCTCCCTCCCCCAGGATTGGTAGGTGAGGTTTGGGCTTAACGCCTCCTAGCCAGCTCTCCTTCCTCCTCAGTCCCATCTGAGATCTTTGGACCAGAGGGTCTTGGCTTGTTGGACAAAGGGGGAGGAATGAGGACAAGTCCCCAGGCCCAATGGGAGGCCCTGAGTTCTCATATCCAACTTGCTGTTTGGAGTAAAGACATAGAAGTCATTCATTGTCAAATGCTTATTGATTGCCAGACACTGATCCAGACATTTGGAATACACCAGCCAATAAAATAGACAAAACTCTGCATTCATGAGAGCTTACATTCTAACATGGGAGGGCAGAGTGAAAAATAAACATGATAAGTAAATTACGGGAATTAGCCACCCTTCCTCCTTGGAGGTGAAGAGCTAGGAAGGGGTGGGCTGATGAGGGCCTGAGGTTAGACCAGGGCAAAAACATCTCCCTTGGGATGCCTGGGTGGCTCAGCGGGTGAGCATCTGCCTTTGGCTCAGGACATGGTTCTGGAGTCCCAGGATCAAGTCCCACATCCGGCTCCCTAGAAGAGCCTGGTTTTCCCTATGACTGTGTCTCTGCCTCTCTCTGTATCTCTCATGAATAAATAAATAAAATCTTTTTAAAAAATCCCCCTTCTCACTACTCTAATTGGAAAGAGCTTAAAGCTGGGAAGTATGAGTCCCTCCTTCCTTAATCATCTACAATGCAAAGCCACCACCAATGCCTCTAATACGAACAAGCAAACCCTAACAATGTTCTCTTGTGCTTTCCTTCAACAACAAAAATGAAATAGACTTCACAACACACGGGTCCAGTGAATCACCCATTTTTCTAGAACACTCCAAGCAGTATTCTGCACTATCACTTCTGGACAAGGAGCCATTTCTGATTTCCAGTAAGACTTCTTATAGCCAGTAGGTTGGAGATGTGGCCCAGTGTGAAAGGAGCGAGTGTACACTGGTCACAGGGCCACGGTCCTGGGTATGCCCTTGTGTGTGAAATTATCTGGTGTGAAACAGGGCAAAAATCACCCCTCTTCACTGGTCCTTTACTCACTTACCTAATTTTTAACTGTGGTAAAATATACATAACGATTACTGGTTTTTAAAAAAAAAATTTTTTTTTAATGTTTTACTTATTTATTTGAGAGAGACAGAGAGAGAGCACAGGCAGTGGGGAGGAGCAGAGGGAGAGGGAGAAGCAGGCTCCCTGATGAGCAGGGAGCCAGGTGCAAGGCTCCATCCCAGCACCCTGAGATCATGACCTGAGCTGAAGGCAGATGCTTAACCGACTGAGCTGCCCAGGTGCCCCTCTACCTGAACCATTTTTTTTTTAAAGATTTTATTTATTTATTCATAGAGACACACACAGAGAGGCAGAGACACAGGCAGAGGGAGAAGCAGGCTCCATGCAGAGAGCCCAACGTGGGACTCGATCTAGGGTCTCCAGGATCACACCCTGGGCTGCAGGCGGTACTAAACCGTTGCGCCACCAGGGCTGCCCTACCTGAACCATTTTTAAGTACATAGGTCAGTGGTACCAGGTACATTCATACTAGTGTAACCATCACCACCATCCACCTCCAGATCTTTTTTTTCATCTTGCAAAACTGAAACTCTGTACCCATTTAACAACACCTCCCCATTCCCCATCCCTGGCTCCTGGCACCCACTATTCTACTTTCTTTGTCTATGGCCCTGACTGCTCTAGCTCCCTCATAGAAGTGGAATCATACAGTATTTGTCCTTTTGTGTCTGTCTTATATCCTCTGCATAATGAAAGGTAATTTATAGTTCATTCATGTAATAGCAAGTGTAAGGATTTCCTTTCTCCTTTTTAAGGCTGAATAATATTCCACTGTATTTCTACACCACGTTGTGTTTACCCATTCAACTGTCCATGGAGACTTGGTTTGATTCCATCTTTCAGCTATTGTAAATCAGACTGCTATAAACATGGGTATACAGACAGCTGTTCATACCCTGCTTTCAATTCTTTTGGGTATATGCCCAGAGTGGAGTTGCTCTCCTCACTTTTCTTAATTATGAACTAAATGACTCGGTTATAAGAGAAAATCAGGATGGACAGGTAGTCTGTTGGATGTTTACCACCAGTTTGATAACCCAACTGAAGCCTTCTCATCTAAAGAAAGAGGGATTTTTGCCTTCTTACAGATTCATAGAAAGTCCCACTCACTGACATACTTTCAAATGCACCTCATTTCTGGTCTGTTTACACTCTGTGTGTGTGTGTGCAGAAACTGCACCCAGCACGGATTCATAATTTTATTAGGTGTTTTCCATACCCACCTCACAGCTGCATCAAATAATTTCAACAACAAGAAGCTAATTCCCCTTCACTGTAGAAACATAGTTTCCCACAATCTCTTGCCTTAGGTTTACGTAAAAGATCAAGTTTCATTCAAATGACAGGAAAAAAAAAAAAAGGATAGTGATCTAAAAAAAAAAGCACGTAAAGTGTCTGAAATAGAGTAAATAAGAAATGGACCAGCAGTTAAAAGGGGAATAATAGACCCCTAGCAATTTACGGACTTTCGGAGAAAACACATGAAGGTGTGCTCATTAGCAAAGATAATTAAAGAAATGGAAATGAAAAATGAGATTTTATTTTAAGCTCTGAGACTGGAGGATAGAGAGACTGGTCCTACAAAAGTCTGGTGAGGCTGCAGGGAAACAAACACTGAGGGTGGGAATGAAAATAAACGCAAGCTTTTTTTTAAGAAGGGATTTTTTAAAAAAGGTTTATTTATTTGAGAGAAAGAGAGAACACACATGAACAGGATGGAAGGACACTGGATGTACAGTTAATGCATGAGCAACAGAACTGCTATAAATTTAAATCCGTGTTCACTGTCAAGAGTAATAAAAAGGTTGCTTCTAGAATTAATGTGAAAGCTTAACAGAAAGCACATGGTGTATGAAAACTGTAAGAGGGGAAAAGAGTCCTGATAAAGTGGCATATGAATGAAGGAAGATTAATTATTGCTATTTGGAGGGGGGATGCCTGGCTGGGTCAGTCAGTGGAGCATGCAACTCTTGATCTCAGGGTTGTGGGTTCAAGCCCCACGTTGGGTATGGAGATTAATTAAAAATATAATCTAAAAAAAAAGATTACTGTTATTTTTGGTAACAGTTTAGTAAAACCAATAACATATCCTATAGACCTTAGGTACTCAATATGTGTTTTGTTTGAATCAAGACTCATGGGCATGTTATATTTAGTTCCTTTAATCATACTTAATATGCAAAATTAGAATAATCAAGCAAGGACAGTGATGTTATTTTAGGCTTTAAAACAAATCCCATGGTACTTTGAAGAGTGCTGGCCTAGAATTCAGAGTATCTGGGTTCAAGTTTGGGTTTTAGCCTTTCTAGGCTATGACCACCTTCCTGAGTCTTAATCTTCAACTTATAAAGTGGGAATTATGATAGCATCCTGGCCTTCTAACAAGTGCTTGTGAGTACTGCATGGAATAAGGAGCATGAGAACAATTCACAGACTCTACTCTGGGTGCTGAGGAAAAGTTCTGGACATGAGGGGAGAACCTGGAGTCAATAGCAGGCCTCATTCACTAGGGCCACGGGTGTAGATACCCTCATGTGGGAACTCCTGCCCTCACTGGCAAAAGAAAAGTATAGATCTATGACCACCCAGGCAGTTTCTATGGAAGTTCATGAGCAATAACAGTTAAGTCAGTAAGTCAGGTCCTTGCATTGGAAATCGTCCTGCTGGACTTTTCCAGTAACATATTGGAACTCTTTATCTACTGCCTGGAACTTGCTGTATTTTCTTCCTTAGGATGACCTTCCTTTTGTACAGTTGTACAGTTGTGATGCCTTAACTAGTGAGGAAAACTCATCTAGAAGTGGCTTCACTGATGAAGCGGTGCATGATCTTAAAGAGGAGTTCTGGAGATGGGCAGTTCCAGCCAGTTAAGCAACAGGCTAGAAGTTGCCATCTTTCAGCTGTACCATCTTCAGCTTGTTTTGCTCAGTTTAGCTCTTGTCACATTTGCAAGGTGGTTGCCCCAGGACATCCAGAAGATGGTGACCAATTCATTTTACATGTAATTAAAAAAAAGATTTTATTTACTTATTTGAAAGAGAGTACATGCTCGAGAGAGAAGATAATCGGGGGAAGGGGCAAAAGGAGAAGCAGAGTCCCCTCTGAGCAGGGATCCACATGTGGGGCCTGTCCAATCCTAGGACCCTGGGATCATGACCTGAGCTGAAAGCAGATGCTTCACCGACTGAGCCACCCAGGCACCCCATTTTGCATATCTTTTTTAAAGAAAGGGAACATTTCCCAGAAGCCTCCAAATGCATGCCCCTCATGTCTCACTGACCAGCACTGGGTAGGTGTCAGGCTTATCCCTAAACTCATCACTGTCATACAGAATGGGGTGACCCTCGATGGTTTAGATAATCAGGATTTCCTCCAGTCATGGGATGGGGTGCAGACACTGAAAATAAATCTAGGCTATGGGGCTGGTGATCAAAAGTGCTTGCTAGGACTGGAAAAAACTTTTTTTTTTTTTTTTTTTTTGAGATACAGAGGGGTGGGGAGAAGCAGGAGAGAAAGAGAATCTTAAGTAGACTCCACGCCCAGCATGGAGACCCACACGGGGCTTGATCTCATGACCTTGACATCATAACCTCAGCTGAAATCAAGAGTCAGATGCTTAACTGAGCCACGCAAATGCCCTTGGAAAGTGATCTTTACAGTTCAGTTCAATTCTGTCTATGGTAATTGGATAGATGTTGAAAAGGAAGGCCCATTATTACTTTTGTCTCACATAACTGAGGGATATCAGTGAACTGAACTATATCCCAAATGAAACCACTGATATCTTCCCTCAAACCTGCTCCACTTACAGTCTTCCCAACCATCTTAGTTAGTAACAACCTCATGATGGGCAGTAGCAGAGATATGCCCAGAAATAACTAAAGACACCTGGGGATGAAGAGAAGTGCAAAGTACCAATCAAGCTGGTGGGGGCTCATGCCAAGAAGAAAATGCAAAATACCTTTATTTGTGGCTAGACTAGTAAGGCTTTTTGGGACCACAGGTGGATAACTACAAATATTTATGATGGATGTGGTGTTTTGAAAATATAAAACTACTGTGTTTTTGTTTGTCTCTGAAATCACAGTCCCTGGTAGCCTCCCACCTGCAAGTCTGAGTCATGGGCCTTTTTGTCGCAGAAAAGGAGAGGCTGTTCACCCCCCAGAATAAGGAAATAAGAAATAGCTTGGAGTTCCAAAGTTAATTATCTTGGGGCCATAGAATGGGGTGACCAGCCATCCTGGCATGTCTAGCACAGTCCCATCTACACTTGTGGTCTTAGCATTATTTTAAGTATCCATCCATTTTACTCTCAAAGGTGTTCCAGTTTGGACAGTAAACTACAGAATCACCCCACCTTAGAAGGTAATAGTTTGAAAACCTTTTCTTGAGAGAAAAGGATTTTCTAAGTACCTTAGCATCTATTAACAAATCAAAAGTTAACCCTTTTAAAAACCCTATAGAATTTTACTATAAATCAGGAGTAGCAAGAAATCGGGGTAGAAGGTAGAGAACAGTGGTTCTTAAAGTGTGGTTTAGCAGCAGCATCTCCTGGGAACTTGTTAGAAATGCATATTCTCAGGCCCTGTCTCAGACCTGCTCAATCAGAAACTCTGGGGGGTGGCTCCATCTCAGACCTGCTTCAGAAACTCTGGGGGATGGAGCTGAGTCATGTGCTTTAACAAGCTCTCCAGGGGTTCTGATTGAAAAAAAGTTTGAGATCTTATGAAGTTGAGCAAGTGAAACACTTTTTCTTCAATATTGTGGGAAGAAAGGAAAAAGAGCTGTAGAGAAAGCAAGCCACATGGGTGAGCCACATAGGTCCTTACTTCCTCTCTCCCTGTGAGTTCCAGGGCTGAGGTAGAAACATCTACATAGAAATGGAAGATCTTGAGAACTTTTAAGTTTTAGTGGCATGCATACAACAATGAATGGAAAGAGATCAAAGGTCTTGGCGAGGGTCCATGGGAGACATAACAACATGGCACCAGGCCAGCAAAGCTAGGTGTAGAGGTCAGTGTCAGGAGAGGGAAATCTGAAGAGCTTCACAATGCCTATGATTAGCATCTACAGCACGCAGAAGTTTCCATGGGCCCTGGTGTTGGAATACAAAAAGACCGAGTCAATTGGTGGACCAGAAGAAGGCTGTGGGGAGTGCAAAGAAGTGAGGACTTGGTGACAAGACAAATGGTCTGAACCACAGACGACAGTGGTTGGACCAGTCACACTATAGCTGTCATCAGTCCAGAACCAGACTGGACCAGCAGCTCTGCAGCAGAAACCAACAAAGATCCTGATGACATCACACGGATGGGAGTGCCCTCCTCCACTGCTGCCAACAAGATGCCCAGAGTCCATCCTAGAGTGCAATCACAGGAATGGGAGGAAATTCAGCATCTACCAGTGAGACAGGAAACTGTCCACAGTCTAAGGAAGGCAGTCTTGAGAACTGCGGTGTTTGGGATAATTAACCACCTCCTCTGGAAAGTGACTAGCATTTACTAGAAAATAATTAGGCAATTTTCTCATAGACTCTGATGAGATTAAGAGCCTCTGTGGGCAGTTACATTCACTTGCACTGTCTTGTTATGAATCACCTGAACCATCAGGCTGGCACTGAATAGACAATCATTCACCTGACAGGTCTTCTTGAACCTAACGTTAACAATATCATCTAGTCGCCTGTGCTTCTAACAAAAGTTTTGGGCAGCCCCGGTGGCCCAGCGGTTTGGCGCTGCCTTCAGCCCAGGGTGTGATCCTGGAGACCCGGGATCGAGTCCCACGTTGGGCTCCCTGCATGAAGCCTGCTTTTCCCTCTGCCTCTCTCTCTCTCTCTCCCTCTCTCTCTCTCTCCCACGTTGGGCTCCCTGCATGAAGCCTGCTTCTCCCTCTGCCTCTCTCTCTCTCTCTCTGTCTGTCATGAATAAATAAATAAAATCTTAAAAAAAAAAGTTTCTACCAAAAAGAAATTTCTGATCTGGCTTTATTCCATGCTTGTTCCTCTGCAGCTTCTTTTCTTAGGTAGGCTCCATGCCCAGCGTGGGTCTTGAACTCACAACCCCGAGATCCTGTTGCATACTCTACTAAGCCCCACAGGCACCCCACCCTGCAGCAATTTGAAATAAAATATTATGTGTGCTCATAATTCATGAGAAAGCTGTTTGAGTATCTAAAAGATTCTGAGTTAATCTAAAGCAGTGGCTTTCAAAGTGTGGTCTCTGGGCCAGCAGTATTACTCGAGAACACACCAAAATGTAAATTCTCCAGCTAATGAATCAGAAACATAGGGGAGAAAGCTGACTTCTGGCTATGGTTAAGTGAAAAGGTCAGCAAATTTTCTCCCCAGAATGCAACTATAAAGCGAGACAAAATTGACAAGAGTGACTATTTCAGTGCTCTGGAAACCAACCAAAGGCTTATGACAATTTGAGAACTGTTTATGCTTGAAAGCTGCTTAACTTTGAGTAAGAATAGTGCAGGTCAGAGGCATTCTGGCCTAAGACTGCTTCCATCTCCTCCAGCCCAGTTGGTGTGGAGGCTATGCGGGGACAGGGCCATGAGGGCTAGCAGCCACGCCACTGTGGTTGAGGGGGGCTCACAGGATTTGGTGTTGTAGGTGATACCCATGTTCAGTGGCACTGTCACTGAAAGTGATGACAGCCTTGCCTTTCAGAAAATACTACAGGAAGTCTTTCAGACTGAAAGGAAGTGATAGATGGCAACTGGATGCATAGCAGAGAATGAAAAGCACTGGAAATGGTAAATATGTGGTTAATAGAAAAGACTCTATAAATATATTTGCCTAAATTCTCCTCTTAATTTTTCTTTTTTTAAAAAAAGTATTTATTTATTTATTTATTTATTTATTTATTTATTTATTTATTTATTTATTTATTTATGGGGGGGGGGCGGGGCAGAGACATAGGCAGAGGGAGAAGCAGGCTCCCTGTGGGATTCATCCCAGGATCCTGGGATCACGACCTGAGCTGAAGGCAGATGCTCAACCACTGAGCCACCCAGGTGCCCCTCCTCTTAATTTCTTTACAAGACATAAGATTGTGTAGAGCAATACTTGTAATACTGTATTTTGGGGTTTATACCACATATAACTGTAATAAGTATAACAACAATAATATAAAAGAGAGGGAAGACAATTGAGCTATATTATCATAAAGTTTCTACATTTTACCAGAATTAAATGAGTATTAGTCTCAACTAGATTTTGGTAAGTTTAGATGCTGTAATCTATGAAGCAACCACTAAGAAAATACATTTTAAAATAGTAAAAACAAGTTAACAGAAGAATTTAAGTGATATACAAAAAAACATCTATTTAACACAAAAGAAAGCAATTAAAGAGGAACAGAGAAACAAAGAAGAGATGAGACATATAGGAGACAAAGAGCAAAATGGCAAATGTAAATCCAAACATATTATTGATCACATTAAAGTGAATGGCCTACAAATCCCAATCAAAGAGTAGAGATATTCAGATTGGCTACAAAAAGCATGATCCAAATATATGCTATTTGCAAGATTCAGGGACACAAATAGGCTGAAAGTAAAAAGATACACCATGAAGATAATAACCATAAGAAAGTTGAAGTGGCTTATACGAGTATCAGCTAAAATAGATGTTAAGACATGGAACACCACTAGAAACAAAGAGGGATGTTTCTTTTTTTTTTAAATTTTTATTTATTTATTCATGAGAGACACACACAGATAGAGAGAGGCAGAGACACAGGCAGAGGGAGAAGCAGGCTCCACGCGGGGAGGGAGCACGACCTGGGACTCGATCCTGGGTCTCCAGGATCATACCCCGAGCCACAGGCAGCGCTAAACCGCTGCGCCACCAGGGCTGCGCCACCAGGCTGTCCAAGAGGGATGTTTCAAAGTGATTCTTACCTGATTCTTATCCACCCAAAGTAGTAGAAGATCATGAAGACAACTGCATCCCCTACAGGGAATAAATAACCACATTTTCTTTATAAATCTGAAAAGCATGTGTGTTAAGTTTGATATAGAGCCCAGACTTAGAAGTGACCCTGAGATTAAACCCATATCCAAGTGGACAATTTCAGCTTGGAACTTCTGGGTTCCTCAGGCACCCCTGATACACCTTGTCCTGAATGAGGTTCTTGCTATCCCCACCACTTGCTTTCCTTGGTAAATGGCACCACCATCTACCCAGTGCCCCAGGCCTGAAATGGGGGAACTACATTTTCCTTCCCCCTCATCTTGTACTTTAGTCACTGAGGCTTGTTTTCCATTTCCATTATCTCTCCCCTTTTTTTCCAGTAATGGCCTTAGGCCAGAACCTTATCATGGCTCCCAAATGGACTCATTGCCTTTAGTCTCACCCCACCCGGTCAGTTCACACACTCAGATATCCTAGGGACCATTTTTTAATTTTAATTTTTTATTTTTTTTTAAAGATTTTATTTATTTATTCATGAGAGGCACAGAGAAAGAGAGAGAGAATGAGAGTGAGAGAGAGAGAGGCAGAGACACAGGCAGAAGGAGAAGGAGACTCCATGCAGGGAGCCATGCAGGGACTCAATCCCTGGGACTCCAGGATCACGCCCTGGGCCAAAGGCAAGTGCTAAACTGCTGAGCCACCCAGGGATCCCCGGATTATTTTTTTTAAAGATTTTATTTATATATTTATTTTAGAGAGAGAAAAAGGGCATACTAGTGGTGGTGGAGGGTAGGGTGGGGTGGGTGGAGGGAGAGGGAGAAGCCGACTCCACACGAGCATGGAGTTCCATGTGGGGCTCAGTCCCACGTCCCTGAGATCATGACCTGAGCTGAAATCAAGAATCTGACACTCAACTGACTGGGCCACCCAGGCACCCTCCTTGTGATCATTCATATACATGGACATATGCATGGACATACTCATATTCCTGCTAAAACTTCTTGGGTAGCTTCTCATCTTTTCAGTTAGAAACTGCTTTTGACTCATGTAACAGAAACCTGGTTATGCTTATTTAACCAAATAAAGGTGTATTTTTTTTATGGTATGAAGGGCCAAAATAAGTGGTCCATTCCCAATGCAAACACTGTTAGTTTCTTTTTTACTTTTTTTTTTTTTTTAATTTATTTATCTGAGAGAGAGAGCACAAACCCGAGTGGGGATGGGGGAAAGGTCAGAGGCAGAAGCAGACTCCCCAATGAGCAGGGAGCCTGATGCAGGGTTCCCAGGATCACGATCTGAGCTGAAGGCAGACGCTTAACAAACTGAACCATCCAGGCGCCCCAAACCACTGTTAGTATCCTATGTCTTACAGTAACATAATGTGCACTTATAGTTTTCATATACACTATTTGTGTATACTGAAGATTTGAATGTAATTGGGGCCCAAGCCCAGCATTTTGAAAAAACCTCCCAGGTAGTTCCTTTTTAAATTTTTATTTATTTTATTTTTAATGTATATATGTATGGATGTATTTTAGAGAGAGAGAGCACATGAGCAGGAGAGGGGCAGAGAGAGAGAGAGAGACAGACAGACAGACTCAAGCAAACTCCCCACTGAGCACAGAGCCTGATGCAGGGCTTGATCCCAGGACCATGAGATCATGATCTGAGCCAAAATCAAGAGTCAGTGCTTAACTGACTGAGCCACCCAGGCGTCCCACTCCCAGGTCGCCCTAATGTGTATCCAAGGTACCTCTGATTTACAGTTGAGGTCTAGAGAAAATTATCCAAGGAGATACTGTGGGCTAGACTGAGCCAGAGTCCAGGCTGGAACTGCTGAAAATATATCACATAGGTTATTGACAAGGTTATTAATTATACAGCTACCTTGCAAATACAGTTTGCAAACTTCTAATTGTAGATGGTTCACTCCTGCTTACTAACAATCTACATTAATATTTACACTTTTCACTTTCCAACTTCTAAGAATGGCTCAGATACTTCATGCTTCTGTGATATAATCTTCTTACAAGGTTTATTGGTAATAGGTTTCAGTTTGGGGGCTTTACTAACATCTGTAGGCGGAACTAGCTAATGCCACTTTTACCTGTTTCTTGTTTGCTTCCTATTGTTGGTGCATTTGTTTCTCAGCATTAAAAAAAACCTCTTTGTTCTTTGCATATTCCCTAGCTCTGGTATTTTCTTGCAATCCACATAAAAATTATGTCTTTCAGGGGGCACCTGGATGGCTCAGCCAATTGACTGACCAAATCTTGATTTAGACTCAGGTCATGCTCTCAGAGTCCTGAGATCAAGCCCTGCATCTGGCTCTCAGTTCAGTGAGGAGTCCGCTTGAGATGCTCTCTCTCCTTCTGCCCCTCCCCCTTCTCTCTCTCTCTCTCTCTCTCAAATAAAAAATAAATCTTAAAAAAATATGTCTTTTATAATCAAAGGCCGTGGTGATAATCCCTTTGTGATGTGTGATGTGAAAGAGATTAACAAAAAACTACATATTTACTGAGAACGATGAAGGTATAAAGGGGAAATTGCCTTAAGTCACAGAAATAAAAATGATTTAGAGAAAAAGATGAGATAAAGGAGAGAAATAGAAAAATGAGCTCAAGGAAAGGAAACAGAGGAAGAAGAAAAGAATGGAAATGCAAGACTGAACTTCTGGTCTACCTTCTGGCTCACCTCGTAACTACAGAGGTCCCCAAACACAGACTCCCACTTTCAGGAATGCCAGAGTGACACAGGGTGAGCTGCTTGGTCATCTGCACAAGTTGCAGTATGATGGGAGTCATCTATCCCTCTTCCTTATTCCCTATAAAATCCAAATCTCTCTGATTACCCGTGCCCCATTCTGACTGTCCGATTCCAACCACATTCAAGACAACCCAAGGTACTTTAGGATTTGTTTGACTTCTTGGAGATAATGACTCTCAATAGGATTGGCCTAGTACCAGAGTGAACCTTTGAAAATTACCTGAGTTCTCTGGTCATACTCCAGTTTGAAACACATGAACTCTGGGGCTAAATTCTAGGGGAGGAGCACTTCAAAGCCATTATGGAATCTCAAGGTTAAAATGAATAGGGCCTGTCCTAACATTTATAAGACTGGGACAAGAGCACAAATGGAGCCCCCCACACCATACACTAAATATTTAAATGATATTAATCAAGGTAACGACTAATTAAAATATATCCTATCTTCTGCTTTAACAAATATATCTTAATAAAAAAACCTAGAAGGCAGGTTCAAATATGGAATTCTTGGACTTCTTTGAGTCCTATGTAGGAAGGAAGGCAATAGAATGAAAGCCCCCCACCCGGTCTTTCCTTCTTTCCCCACGGCAGGTTTCATGTTGCACTATGGTCAAACTTAGGTGTAATACCCATCGTGACACAGTCCATCTTTAGTCTGTCCAGGACCTGGAAACAGGCTTAGGGTGCCAAGAAATTCTAAAGTATTCAATGAGTGTTATAGAACAGCAGTTCTCAACTGGGGGCAATTTTGCCCCTCAGGGAACATTTTGCGATTTCTGGAGGCATTTTGTTTGTCATAGCTTGAGGAGGGAAGTGTTATGAGCATCTAGTGGGTAGAGGCCAGGGATGCTGTCCTACAAGGTACAGGACAGCCACCATCACAAGTAGTTATCTGAACCAAAATGTTAACAATGTCAAGACAGAGATATCCTACTTTAGGTGGACATAAATACTATTCAAGATCACAAGATACCTTGGAGATATTGTGGGTTTGGTTCCTGACCACTGCAATAAAGCGAATATTGGAATAAAGCAAGTTGCATAAAATTTCCTACTCAATGTATAAGTTACTTTTATACTATACAATAGTCCAATAAGTGTGCAATAGCATTATGTCTAAAAAAAGTATAAACCTTAATTTAAAGATATCTTATTGCTAAAAAAAAATGCCAACCATCATCTGAGCTTTCAGCCAGTCATAATCACTGAACACAGATCATCATAACAAAAATATAATGGATAATAAAAGAGTTTGACATTTTGTGAGAACGACCAAAAATGTAACTCAGAGACATGAAGTGAGCTAACGCTGCTGGAAAAATGTGCCAAGGGGCAGCGGGCTGGATCAGCCAGTGGAGTGTGTGATTCTTGATCTCAGGGTTGTAAGTTTAAGCCCCATGTTGGGTGTAGAGACAACTTAAAAATAACATCTTTGGGGAAAAAAAAGAAAGAAAAGGAAAATGGTGCCAACAGACTTGCTCCATCAAGTTGCCACAATCCTTCAATCTGTAAAAAATGCAACATCTGCAGATAAAGTGCAATAAAGTGAAGCATAATAAAACGGGGTATGCCTGTATTTAAATTCCTTAACCGGGGCAGCCCAGGTGGCTCAGCAGTTTAGCGCTGCCTTCAGCCCAGGGCCTGATCCTGAAGACCCAGGATTGAGTCCCATGTCCAGCTCCCTGCATGGAGCCTGCTTCTCACTCTGCCTCTCTCTCTCTCTCTCTGTGTGTGTGTGTGTGTCTCATGAATAAATAAATAAAATCTTTAAAAATAAATAAATAAATTCCTTAACCCTGTTCCAGAAAGAGGGGTAAAGTTCTGGGCAGGAATACTCACTTTCTTGGCCCTACAGACTCTCCCCCACAGGAGATCTGGCTTGGGGAGGGACAGAACAGGGCCTTCTAAAGTATGCAGACCCAGGGCCAGGGACTCCCTTGCCCAGGTGGGACGGCGGCAGTACTGGGAAGGAATTTAGAATACCTCCGGGGTTCTCTAAACCTTCAGGAGACAAAGCCCTTCCACTGACCAAAACGGGGGGCTGTCCAGGCTTCATCTTAGTATTTCAAAAGAGGACCAACTGTCTGTCTCAGGGTCACTCTTTGTATCCATGGGTTGGCCCCTGGGCTGGTGCTTTGACAGGTTCATACAATGAACTGAAACCTGACTCCCTAACTTCCTGGAACCCAAAGAAACTTAGACCTTGGGCAAAGGCCCTTTGGCTAGCATTTGCACATTTATGCAACTTACTAGTATGTGCCAATTATCTGGAGAATACTAGTAAGTACAAGCAGCAAAATTATAAATATGTGCACTTTCTAGATGGATGATTTAAAAAAAAAAAAACGTGGATTGTGCATCTTTGATTGAGGACGGCTTAGAGTCCAAGGGTCTACATTAGTAAACAAAATCAAGTGCAGCCCAGATGTGGCTGAAGCAGCCTCTGTCCTAGTTTCACTCTGGCTCTGAAGGCGGCCTCAGTATTTTGTCATCCTCACAACTGAATCCTCCTGAGTCCAAGAGGGAAATACGGCTCGTGGTGAAGAGTTCTCGGGAAATGGGGAGGATTTAAAAATCCCACAAAGCAAACAACAGAAATCCCCAGCAGGCAGAGCTCTTCTCACTTGGCGCCCATCCGGGTCTCCTTGTTTCCACTTTTCTTTTCAGGACACTTTCCCCAATCTGTGTTTTGGAGTCAAGCAGGTCCAGCTCATGGCCCCAATCTGCCTGACTAACACCTGCAAAGTCACGGGTTCTCAAAGTGAGGTCTGAGACCAGCAGCACCAGGGCTGCCTGGGAAGGAGTTAGGAGTGTAACTACTGGGTTCCCATCCCAGGCCCAGTTGCCCGAGCCCTTGGGGGGAGTCTAACACACACTTCCACGGGAAGGCAAGCCCATCACTTCCTCCAAAAACAGTTCAGCCACCTTTGCTGGCCAGGCATGCCCTGTGGGGATGGAAGACGTGGACTCTGCTCCCCTCGTGCTCCTCCCCCCCCCCCCCCCCCCCCCCCCCCCGCCATCCCCGGGGGCTTATCAAATTACTCTCCAGGACAAAAAGTGTGTGGTGGGGGAGGGCGGGGTTGGATTCTCAAAGCCATACTGCAGCCAACAAATTCACCCTCCTAGTGAAAAAAAAAAAAAATTCTTAGTAAAAAGTCCTACAGGGCAGCCTGGGTGGCTCAGCGATTTAGGCCTGCTCCTGGAGTCCTGGGATCGAGTCCCGTGTTGGGCTCCCTGCATGGAGCTTGCTTCTTCTCCCTCTGCCTGTGTCTGTGCCTCTCATAAGTAAATAAAATCTTTAAAATATATAAATATAAGGGCAGCCCGGGTGGCTCAGTGGTTTAGTGCCGCCTTCGGCCCAGGGCGTGACCCGGGGCACCTGGGATCCAGTCTCCCATCGGGCTCCCTGCATGGGGCCTGCTTCTCCTTCTGCCTGTGTGTCTGCCTCGCTCTCTCTCTGTGGGTCTCTCATGAATAAATAAATAAAATCTTTTAAAGAAATGAAATAAGCAAACAGTACAAACTATTTTTTGTGTATTCTGAGGATAAACATGTTCACTGGGTGCTCAGAAACGTCTGGAAAGATGGACCGGAGGCTGTAATCCCACCTCTTTTTTTTTTTTTTTTTAGGATTTTTTTTAAGTTTCATTTATTTATTTATGAGAGACCCACAGAGAGAGATATATAGAGAGAGGCAGAGACACAGGCAGAGGGAGAAGCAGGCTCCATGCAGGGAGCCCGACGTGGGACTCGATCCTGTGGCTCCAGGATCACACCCTGGGCGGGGGGAGGGGGACGACGACGACAGGATACAGTGACCCCGGGGTCACGCCCTGAGGCGAAGGCAGACGCTCGCCCACTGGGCCCCTCAGGCGCCCTGTCGGCTCATTTCACACGTTTCTGAAACGTCTCCCTTGAAGGCCGAGTAGTCCTCCCGCCTGGGGGGATCAGTCGGCCCGCCCAGGAGCAGGCCCCGACCACACACGAGGGGCGCTCCCAGGCCGGCGCGCGCCGCGGCCTCGTCACACAGGGAAGGGCGAAGAGAGCGCGGGCTCCGCCGGCCGGACCCGGGGCGCGCGGCGCGGGCCGACCCACCCGGCGCTGGGGAGAAAAGGGGAGGCCGGGGCTTGTGACGCGCCGACCTCACCCTGCCTCGGAACCCCCCCTCCCCCCCCCAAAAAAAAAACCTTGACAAGCAGTGAAAACGGCCGCAAGTCCCCCGGCTCGACGCGCCCCCCATCTCCCAGGAACGGGTGCGACCGTCTCCGCCACGTTCGTATCACCAAGGACACTTGCGAACAAAGCGACTTAGGATATCGAGGCGCGCCACGGATACCTCGCTCTCGCAACCTCGCGGACGTACGGGTCGGAAGGGAAAGGCCGAATCTTTCCACAGTTCCATGTTTCTGGGCGTTTTAGAGCCGCTGGGCGGAGGGAGCCGGCGCCGCGGGGCGCACGGCTCCCCGCGCGGCCCCCGTGGTCCCGCCCCCCGGCCCCTCCTGGCCACTCACGTGCCGACGCCCCCAGGGGCGCGGGCTGGATGCGCGGGCGGCGATTGGCTCCGGGCTGGGCTGGGCGGGGCGCGGCGCTCCGGCCTATAAGAGCGCGCGGCGCGCCCGCCTCGGTTTGCGTCGGCGTCTGCTGCGGCGTCCTCCGCTGGCCTCGGACCCCTGCAGCCGTCGGAGCCCGGCCCGGAGCGCGCCCGCCCTCGCGAGTCATGGAGATGAAGGCCGTGTGCGTGTTGAAGGGCCAGGGCCCGGTGGAGGGCACCATCCACTTCGTGCAGAAGGCAAGGGCGGGCGCGAGGCCGGCGGCGGGGCGGGGCGGGGCGGCGCCCGCGCACCTGTGCCCCGGCGCGGCGTCCGGTCGGGCCTCGGGCGGTCCTCGTCACACCGCCGCGGCGCCGGGTTTGCGGGTTCGCGCCGCCCGAGGCCTGTACCCCGCGGCGGGGCGGCGGCCGAGTGCTGAGTCACCGGGCGGGCCCGGCGGGGGCGGCGGTGCGTGGCGAGGCCTGGGCGGGGGCGCAGGGAAGGCGCGCCGGCCGCCCCCCGCGGGTGCGGGGCGTGCGGGGGCCCGCGACGGAGGGCGAGGCCGGCTGCCCCGGGGGCCGAGACGGGACGTTTCCGCAGCAGCTGGCGGCCCCTCCTTGCGGGGTCGTGCTGTGGGTCCCGAGGCTCCTGCGGACTCGGAGTGGCGCAGTCCCGGGCCTGGCCCGCCCTTGAGGTCGGGGGTGGGGGCGGGGGCGGGGGCGGGGAGTGCGGCAGGGCCACCTGGGGCTGGGCGCAGCCGTTACCCCGCGTCGGGGCTTCCTTCCCGCCCCGCAGCCTGCAGCCCGCAGCCCGCAGCCCGCGGGCACGGCCGGTCCCGCGGCGGGTGCAGCGCAGCCCCCGGGGCTAAGGGGGTGGCTTGTGCCTGATGAGTTCAGAGGGTCCTGGGAAACCAGACTCCTGTGACTGTCTCAAAGGTCAAAAATGAAACCATCGAATCCCTGAAGTAGCAGTAATGAGTAAAAAGTTTGTAGTGCGCACACCGGAAGGCGGTCGTGAACCGGGGAGCACTCAGACCAAAAACAGGGAAGGAGGATGGGGCGGGGGAAGTGGGTGGGGGCGTATATTGTCCTAAAGCGGCTTGAATGGGGGAGAAGACAGGGACGGTCTGTTTTTCACGGTGACGGGGGTCACGGTAGTTTTCTTAAGTGATAAGAAATTGGTTAGCGGTCACCACGTACCGGCCTTGGGAAACAGTGTTACCATTGGCTTGGATTCCCAGCGGCGTAAGTAAGAAATGACCCAGGTCGAGTTAGTCTTGCAAAAGAAGCCAATTAAGCTGTGCTTGTGTGACTAAAATTGGCTTTGTCTGATCAGGGAATTTTCAAGGCTGGTCTCCCGTTTGGTTTTGATTTCAGCAGGACAGAGACCTTAGGTAGCACCTTACAGAAAAGTTTGGTAACCGTTGCTCTAGGTCAGGGTCAGGCTGTAAAGGCAAAGGAGATGGCGTTGGATAAAGCTTTTCCGCCTCCAAAGCTCCAGAAGCCAGAGAGAGAAACGGCTCCCTTGTTGGTTATTTTCCAGACCTGTGTTTGTTTTTGTTTGTTTGTTTGTTTTTTAAAAACCCTGGGTGCACAGTGGGCTCATTTGGGGAGCTTTTTTTTCCCTTCTTTTTTCTTTTTATTTATTTATTCCTGAGAGATGCACAGAGAGAGAGAGAGAGAGAGAGAGAGGCAGAGACACAGGCAGAGGGAGAAGCAGGCTCCATGCACCGGGAGCCCGACGTGCGACTCGATCCCGGGTCTCCAGGATCCCGCCCTGGGCTAAGGCAGGTGCTAAACCGCTGAGCCACCCAGGCGTCCCTGGGGAGCTTTTTAATAAAAATGTTGATGTCAGGGCCCAACTCCAGGTGTATCAAAATCTGTCAGAGTGTGGTCTGAGCTTTGCTGTTTTTAAAGTTTTCACAGAAGTACTAGTTTGCACCAAAGATTGAGAACTAATGTTGGTAGAGGGTACTGGATGGGGTTTGGGAGTTGGAAGTCAGGAGGTGGGGACAGTTCCGTTTGATTGACTCTGTTGGAGCATTCATTTAACCAAATTCTCTGTAAAGTGGTCTTGAAATTGCTCTACCAACAGGCCCATTACTGAGATGGTAAAAAAAAAATAAAATGTACAGAAATAATAATACTGCAGAACACATTTTACAAGGAAGGTGCTTGTGGTAAGACTTGTCCCCCAAATCTTAGTGAAGTTAAGAATTGATGGAAAATTGTTTGTTGTATTTGGCTTGATGATCATAATATTTAACATATGAATGAGATTTAATCTTCAAAGTGTCTTACAGAAATGTAAGAGGACAGGAACAGGAAAACTAATCTTTGAAATTTATGGGAGGAAGCTTAATTCTTTCCTTTAAGTGGTTTCCAGATTTTCTGCAAACGGCATTTTGTCATTTGACTAAATTTTGCTGTTTTCATTTGCCAGACTTTGTTTTGCTCTTCCCTCCTTGGCCAATACTAGAGAAATCTCAAGGGTGGGGGTGGGGGTGAGGGGATCCCTCTGGCCATGGAGAACTAGCTTGGGCATTACATTCAGAAGCCAAGCTGTGAATCCATGCATAACTGAGTTTTCCCACCTTCTCTGAGTAGCGTGTGTGGCTCCCTCGTTTTAAGTTCCAAACTTCATTTGGGTGGTGCTGTTTGTACCTGATAAAAGATCCTTGTGTAGTGAAGCATTACAGCTCTACGAATATGCAAGAATGTTAAATTGGAAATGAGCCCTATTTGTTTGTTTTATAGAGGGTTTAAAATTGTTGATTAATTTTCTGTCTTTAAAAATAAGAAGTTTTCAGCTGTAAGTCCAAATTCCTAGCTTCCCTTGAAAAAATTCGGAGATCTGCCCATGCTGAGCCCTCATTAGCTCAGGGCAGCACCCTGCAGGACAAGTTTATATTTCTTTTTTGCTTCCCTGACCTGTTTTAGTCATTTAAGGTAACAGCCAGCCTGGTCCCTATAGGGTTGTACCCAGACAGGTTACTGTTGAACTGCTCCTATGCGCTCTGTGCATTACCTATTAATGGAGGCTTGGAAAAACCTGCCCTTTTTGTCCCTGTGCTGTTGGTAATACAGTGTGTTTCCATGTTTTAGTTTTTCCAAAATTAAAGCTTGTACTTAGAAGAATCCTAGTCTATGTATTTTCAAAAAGAAAAGCGAAGAAGGGCAGCAGTTACCACACTACTTCTTTGAGTAGCAGTGGTTATCTAGTGGAAAGTAAAAAATTCAAGGCTAGCACGTCTTGTAACTGTTGGCCCTGGCCATTAAAAAGCAAACCAAGGAAAAAAAAAAAAAAAGCAAACCAAGCTAAAAGCAAAGACACCGTCATCGTATTACCGTGTGGTATGGATGCTGTGTATGTTTTATTTTAGTTCCTAAGATCTCTTAGCTGTAATAGTTAACTTTCTTTATTTCTGTATGCAGCCCTGCAGCTCTATTATCTATCACCATTACCTGCATCATGATACCTGTGTGTTTTTCTGGTTTAGCGGTTTTTTTTTTTTTTAAGATGTTATTTATTATTTATGAGACGCAGGGGGAGAGAGGCAGAGATACTGGCAGAGGGGGAAGCAGGATCCTTGAGGGGAGCCAGATGTGGGACTTGAGGATCACAACCTGAGCCAAAAGCAGATGGTTAACCACTGAGCCACCCAGGTGCCCTTCTTCTGCTTTAGTGTTTTTTATCGCCCCTTTTTGGTCTTGAGCAGAAAGGTTATTTAGGTTTGAGGGCCTAAAATGACTTTAGAAAACAATTGCTTAGACCAGAATCAGTCCCCCAGGGAAAGTTGGATAGGATATTTTCTATTAAAAAAAAATATTTATGCCGGGAACTGATAAATCCCCCTCTAATGGGAGAGTGGAGAACAGGGATCCTAGAGTAACCAGTTGGACATTTTCAGGGTGTCTTTTTCTTTTTTTGGTGGCAAATCTATGTTTGCTCTATGGAAGAGTGCACGAAGAAAACAAGGTATATGGTGTGCTAATATTTGGATTAAAAAGTTTGATGTATATACATTTATTCAGCGAGTGCAAATATAACGTATTTGAAAGCATTTACAAAGTAACTTTTTCATATTACATATTCATTGTAAGGAGGTCAAATCCTATGAAGTCTGTAAAACTACCGCCTTAGTGCTCACTCTCCTTGCCCTACTGCTAGATGCTTTCCCTGTGCTATTTTATTAATCGTGATGCGGGCTGCAGGGCTCCTGGGCTGTGAGTGTTAGAACAAGGTCACATCTCCCTTGTGTTGGGTCCCCAGCCTAGAATGGTTATAATAGCTTGCTAGAAAGTGGTGGGCCTAGGATTTGGACACAGATCTTTAAACTCTCAAGTCCATGTTCCTTCCACTTTCTTGTGATTGGTAAAGATAATACAGCTGTTTTCCTTGTTCAAAAGCACTTGCTCTCTCATTTTTTGTGCTTTTCTTTGACTGAAGGGAAGTGGGCCTGTTGTGGTATCAGGAACCATTACAGGGCTGACTGAAGGCGAGCATGGATTCCACGTCCATCAGTTTGGAGATAATACACAAGGTGGGTGTTGTGTTGGTCTAGTGACTCTTCTATTTGTTTCATCTAGTAAGATAGGACTGAGTAGAGCTACTCCTAAACATTGAAAATCCTCAGCATGCCAAAAAAAAAAAAAAGGTCAGTAGGATTACTAAGGTCAGCCTTAGGGAAATGATCTACAAAGCCGGTTTTTGACTCTATTGAAGTGTGGAAAGGAAAAGGGAAGAAGTTGATTTTTTTTTTTTTTAAGACTTTACTTATTCACGAGAGACACACAGAGCCATATGCAAAGGTAGAGGGAGAAACCGGGAGCCCGATGTGGGACTCGATCCCAGGACTCCAGGATTAATACCTGAATCAAAGGCAAATGCCCAACCACTGAGCCACCTAGGTGTCCCAGAAGTTGATTTTTTAAAAATCATGATTATATTTTGATTATAAGAGTCTCAAGTATTTAAGAGAATAGAAAATAAGAAGTTAAGCTACTTTTTTATCCTCCATAGTGATCTCAGGTGTTTGTGAGCTGGGGGTCAAGGGTGAGTGCTTCACACCCAGGGTCTGCATTTATTTTTGTTACCGCTTAAGAATAGCTCCCTACCTTCAACACAAGAGCCTTAGGGGGACAGAAGTAAGGTAAAATCTGAAAAAAAGAATGTAAACTATTGGTGCTTTTGTTTGAGTTTCATTTCCTCAGTTTGGGATTAGAAAGCAATTTAATGAAAACCTATGGGGTAAAATGCATTTACTCATCATTTTCCATATTCAGGTAACCTGGTGTTTAGACTTTTTCTGATAACTTGATGGATTCATTTTGCTGGATTTGTTTTTATGTTCTATAATTTGGTTCTTCTAGAAATTATGATTAATGACCAGCTTTGGTTCATTTTGACGATTAAAATTCCTCAAGTTGCTCTCTTTTTTACTGCCCCTGTGCTTTGGGAGACATCTGCCTATGTCTTTGACTTACTCTGCTACTTCTCATAACCTGTGTTGTCTTCTCCCTGGGGGAGTTGGGTTAGAAGCTGTAAACAATGGAAACTTCCCATCACCTGCTGAGTGAAGAAAGCCTGTCACAAAAGAACGCCCTGCATTGTTGTGGTTGTGTTCTGTGAGAATGGCCTTCCTTGAATTACAGAAGCGCTGTTTTTACAGAATATATTCTGAATGCCACCCCTTGGAATTCTGTGGGGCAGTGGCCTTGGCCCTTAGATACAAGGTGCCATTATATTCTGCATGCACCAAGTAGAGGCCACCAGCAGTAGTTGCTGGAAGTTTGTTGCTAGGGAGGTAAGTCTCTTATAGTTAAGGTATGCTACCTTATAAGTTAGACCATAATCATGAAATTTTAATAAAAGCAGAACCATGAAGATCAAGTCCTAGCCCTTTTATTTTACAGAGCAACGAAGAAACCAAAGCCCAGAGAAGGGTATTATCTCCATTGGTGTTAACACACTAAAATTTGTCTCTACTGCCTGCCCATTTTGTTGATACTGAAGTGTTGCTTCCTGTTTTTATGAACCTAGAAGTCATGATGTATGTCAGTATTTTCTGTATTTGAGGTTTTAGCAATGGCCAGTTTCTTTTTTGGTATTCTGAATTCATAATTCAGCTTTTTTCTTTTTTTTCGGGCAAATAGGCTGTACCAGTGCAGGTCCTCACTTTAATCCTCTGTCTAAAAAACATGGTGGGCCAAAAGATCAAGAGAGGTAAGTGACAAAGTGCTTAACTCTTACTAAAATTATGGCAGTGGCTTGGGGTCAGTACGGGTGTATTCCTTGCAGACTGCACGCTAGCAGAACTGAGTAGGCCTCCCCACCTCTGCTCTTTTTGTTTGTCCCTCAAGTCCCCCCCCCCCGCCCCCCCCTCAAGTGTTGGAGTAGCTTTCTCCCTGGGCTGAGGAATTGACAAATGAGGACACTTAAGACGAATTGGTTTTGTAGCATTTATTGAATATAGAACTAATACAAGTGCCAAAGGGAACTAATACAGGAAATGTCATGAATAACAGTACTGTCAACCACTAGCAACATAAACCATCATTGTGAAACATAGGAAGCCTTGTAGTTGAAAATTGGATACTGAAAATTCAGTGAGTCCATTTTTATGTGTGTTTCCTGAGAGCCTTTCAGGAAAATATTAAATTTAAGGGCAGGAATTAATTTATCTTTATAACAGGCGTTGGGGCATAGCATTCTTAGCCATGCCAAGAATTAACAGGCATAACTCAGTAACTCAGAGTTTACCCTTTGGTACTTTACCTCTGAAGTTAGAGATGTGCCCCCATCCCACAGTTCTTCTCAGAGCATTACTTTGTACATTTGAAGCTGTGTTTGAAGAGCAATGTGTCTAGAATGTCAGGTTGTTTCTAGTTTTTGTGTATGTTCCAAAACACTCAATCTGCAGGAGTGGGTCCTATTTTATACATACTATGTCCACCTCTTAGTCTACCCTTCTGTATCTGACTCAGTTTTTACTTTAGCTCACAAACTAGCCTGAATCAGTCCTAATCACTGATGCTTTTTCACTGTTAGGCATGTTGGAGACCTGGGCAATGTTACTGCTGGCAAGGATGGCGTGGCCATTGTGTCCATAGAAGATTCTCTGATTGCACTCTCAGGAGACTATTCCATCATTGGCCGCACCATGGTGGTGAGTTTTCATATGATAGGATATGCATACCAATTCTTCTAATACACAGACCTATCTTTTCACGATTTCATGATTGTTAATCCTGGTTTCTAAGGATCCACATACATTGTACCTTTAGTTCAGATTAGGAAGGGCAATTATTTTATTGGATGATTACAGTGAAGGTGAATTAATGATGTAGGTTGGTTATGACACTGTTCTGCAAAGATAAGATGGTTAAGTAGGTTACATTTGGTCATATTAGATCTGTATCGTGGAAACAGAAGTAGTCTTTTCTGGTTTTAAGATGGCCAGATTTTCCTGCCACAATTTAGTGTCCCCCTTGTAAATAGAACATTTAAGTCTAAAATCTGAGATGAACCTCAGTATTAGTATTTATTCATGTCTGCAAGTCACCATCACTTGTTTAATGTGTGGGAAGCCATTGCCCAGAGTTACCCACAGGAGCTGCATCTGGTTCTCGCAGATACCAAGTAGCGTAGGCTCTGTGTTGCCTGCCCAAGAGGACAGTTAAAGGCTCTGTAGTCCTTTCCTTCCAGGTGACCCTAGAGTTTTCTTCAGCTATAGTTGTGAAGCAGAAAAATCATTGATCAATGTTTGAGGAGCCAAATCTTAAAATACTATTGTTTAAATAGTTGAAGATATTTTTAGGATTACTTACAGACTTATAGTTTCATTAGGCACATTTTTGAGGTTTTAAAAATTCACTGTTTTTTTTTTCTTTCAAAACAGTGATTATTAATAGTATAACTCAGGCTACTAAAATTTCACCTGGAGGATTTTTAGTATTTCATTTAGAGATAGCAACACATACCTAGTGTTTATAATGAACTTAGTCGGTATCATCAAGAAAAAGCTTTGAGTAGTAGTTTCTGTTGTTTACCACTAGTTTAAATATTAGTATATTTCCTTGCTAGGATTATTTGAACATGGTTTTTTTCCTAATATTAAGTGCTTCTTAAAATTTGTCTTTTGGGTATTGGGAAAAGGTGGTGATCACTTGATAGCACTAAGTTACGTTAATGTTCTTAAAACTTTTTAAAGGTCCACGAGAAACGAGATGACTTGGGCAAAGGTGACAATGAAGAAAGTACACAGACAGGAAACGCCGGGAGTCGTTTGGCTTGTGGTGTCATTGGGATCGCCAAGTAAATATTCCCTAGGATGCGATCTGAGTTCTAGTTAACTCCTATGTTATCTTGCTAGTTGTAGAAATTTAACTTGATAAACATTAAACATTGTAACCTTAAAAGTATAATTTGTGTGACTTTTTAATTGCTTTAAGTACCTGTGATGAGAACTGATTTATGATCACTTGGAAGATTTGTATAATTTTATAAAACTCCTATTCAGTTAAAATGTATGTTTCAACGATCTCTGTATTTTGCCAGGCTTAATCATATATGGGTATTAAACTTAATTGTCTGAATTTCTTCAATTCTCATTCAAGCCCGCAATAAACAAATACAACATATGGCACTGAATTCTTAACCTATTAAAATACCAAACTGAAACTCTTAATTAGCTCTTCATATTCCTACATTAGAGCTTGAAAGGAACAGATTTAGTGATTAATATGTTAACAGATACTCCGTTTCATAGAGGTCGCTTTTTAAAGTGTTTTAAATGAGGGAAGATGTTTAAATTTTTAGCAGCTTGGTCTTTTAGCTAACACTAACCTCAACTGGAATCTTGGTTGGACAGATCTCATCTCCTTTTTGTCAGCTTTGGGGGAAATTAAGGTGGTCTCCCTGATTAGCTACTTTAGCTTTTTTATTCAAAAAGTAGGTAAGTTTATTTTAAAAAGTAGATGTTATGGTTTGAGAGAACCCTTTGATAACTGGTAGCAAAATTGTGAACAGCAAGTTATAGCCTCAGCTAAGAAAAAATTCACCTACCTGCCAAAATAGCATGTATTCCACATATCTTACACCTGTGAACATTTATTTAGTTTATAGTAAGAGTAGAGGTTGGCACAGTCTGCTTTCAGATTAGCCGTTTAAAGAAAGATACCGTAGCATTATAAGATGGAACCAAGGAAATGTTATGGCTCCTTAAGATTTTACACATCCAATTAAAGTCTAGTTCTCTTATTGTAAATACTATATACCTATGAGAAACTGCTTTTAAATGAAATGTTAATTCAGGTTTGACTGGGGATTACAGTTCATTAATTGAAAGCTGTAGAATATTATTTCTGATAAACCAGAAGAAATGTTACAATTCTGATCATAAATATATGGTACACTTACCAAATGTAGGATATTGGTGAGGAGAGGAAAAGCCAATTTGGCAAAAGACAATTTGTAGTGTTTTTCAAAGTATTAAAATTGGTGATAAAACATCCTCAGAAGTGGTTAAAATCACAGCCAGAATTCAAAAACCGTAATGGATTTCACTAGGGTACAATTTTGGTGCACGTATGTGGGAGAAGACTCCTACTGGGCCTCACTTCTGACCTTCAAAGTCTTAAGTGTAATCACTACCAGTTAGTACTATGGGGGGAGGTCTTGTCATGTGCAAATAGGGTGGTTCCAATACTTAAAAATGGAAATACGGGTTTTGGGTTTTAAGTCCTTGAAATCTGAACACTAAATAATCAGATGTAGATTTCTTTACGTAAGAAGCAGTTTCAGTTAGGACTCTTAAACCTCTCAGGTGGGCCAACAAACGAAGGACAAGTTTTATAATTCAAGTGTAGATAACAACCTGGATTTTCTCAAGTCAGGAACACAAGAACATTGTCCTAGATACATTTTCCCCATCAAAACAAAGATCTTGCTGTAGACTACTACTTAAAAACCAAAGTAATAAAGCAGCTTCACCTGGGGATGAGGGCAAAGAAGTTACCTGCTCAATGTACCAAAATTAGGACAGTTTAAAAATGTAAAAAACAAAAACAAAAAAAAAAAAAAACCTTCAACAAGGCCATAAATACTTGGATTGTGTAACAACAGGTCTTTTCCTTGGCACTGGGGAAAGCAGTTTTGTGGAACTGCTTTTCTGTACTTTTTAGATATAGGTTTGATTTGGCTTTGGATGTCTTCACGTAATAGTTCTTGGAAACCTACATCTATTTTTCCTAGTTGACCCAACCATTTTAAGCAAAAGAAAATATATGTTCTTGTATGTGACAAAAAGTTCAGTCTACCTCTGCCCAGCAGGGGAGTTTAAAAAATGGTAAAGAAAGGCAACAGTCAAGGCTTATAAGGAAACAACAGGTTGCATTTAAGTCCTTAAACATATAAAATAAGACAAAAAGCTTTTAGGTTGCAAATGTTAACCTTGATTTCTTTCACCCTTCTGAAAAATTTAATGGGATGGTAAGAAAACACTCAACCTTCTAAATAAGTAATACCCAGGCAATCAGATAATTCTATAGTACAATCGGGTAGTTTGGGATCCAGTTTTCCCCCAGCAAAATCTCTCTTTACAAATTAATTAGGGCAACATTTACCACAAAGCCAATGGCAAGAAAGATAACCTTGATTGAACTGCAAAACTAACAAGCTTTTCAATTAACATTAAAACTAACCTTTACACCTTATGATTGAAAGGCTAAAATTCAAAAATATTACAAATGAAAGTGTTTGAGAAGAACTACATAAAGATGTCTATTTCCATCAAATAAACAAGTCTAATTTAGACTCCCAATACAGTATTAACAGCTCAAACTTTGATGGTGAACAATCCTTTTCCACCTTAGTGCAGTGTAGGAAGAATAGCACACATTAAAGTTTGTTATGAAAATAGAGTTTATTAAAAACATCCCTATTGTTTTGAGGAGCTTTCACCGTTACCTTGTCTTAAATTAAAAAAAAAAAAATAGAGAGCACTTCTAATTACGATTTGTAAACTTTTTAAAGTCAAAACTTTTAAAAAGTTACAGCAAAAAGGGTAATATTTATTCATATTTTCAGTATTTTTTGTTATTTTGTGGCTATTTTTAAATAGAAGGGAAGCAATCAAATTGCTTACAATTCCCCACCAACTACTGCGGGGCTGTGATATAGCAGGAGCAAATATAATACAGCATCTGTACACCTCAAGCTCTACACTCCAGAAGTGTCACTGTCACATTTTGACAAATTCCAGTCTCTAACGAGGAGCCTCTGCTGCTGAGCCAGAATCCTTTTCGGGTTCAACGGATGAGGTAGCCTCAGCAGGTAACTCTTCAGAAGGTTTTACAACTGCAGACTCAGACTCCCCCTTATCAAGTTCTGAAACAGTGTCTACATTTCCCACTTGGCTAATGGGAGGTTCAATGGTTTTGTTACCACCTGCCCTGTCTGTCACCTCAGGCTTCTCCTTTCCTCGGTTTTCTTCCTTTTCTCTACGAGACTCTCTATCTCTAGAATCTCTCTCTCTGTCTCGATGCCCACTAGAGCGTCTATTTCTCTCTTCCAAGTCTCTGTGCCTGTCCCGGTCAGGGCTCCTTCTTCCCCACTCTCTCCTTTCACGATTACTATTATCTCTATCATCATTACGGTTCCCATACCGTTCCCGGTCATTTTCCACCCTATTTCCAAAAGATCTTCTTCCAAACCTCTCTTGGTCTCTACCTGAATTGAACTGCTGCCTGTTATCATTTCTAAACGGCTGTGGTTGCTGCTGAGCTGGTGGTGGCTGCTGCGCTGGTGGCGGCTGCTGCGGCTGTGGCTGTGGCGGTGGCGGCTGCTGTGGCTGTGCTTGTTGCTGCCTTCCGTCTCTGTCTTCAGGACCCCCTGGGCCTGGCCCTGGGCCCCCAAGCCCTGGCATTCCGCCAGGCCTAACAAAGGGGCCATGAGGTGGAAAGGGGCCTTTCATCCCGTGAGGTGGAGGCATTCCAAAGCCCCCAGGTCCTGGAGGTGGACCTCTATGCATCATATGTGGTGGCATGGGACGAGGTGGCATCAAGGGAAATCGCTGTAAGTGAGGCGGAGGCATTCCTGGAGGGCGCTGAAGTGGGATCAGGCCGGGTCGGGCTCCAAGAAGACCAGTGGATGGTGCCTGGAGCCCAATTACAGGGCCAGGGGCAACTCCTTGAGTACCTAAAAGAAAGCAAAAATAAAAATCTATATATAAAGTAATGTAGAAGATGGCATTCTATTCCACTTGTTTCCTGTGGAGCCTGAATCAAAGTGAATGAAGTTCAATCCAGAATCTTCAGATTTCGTGGTGTTTGCCAGTTTACCTGTGAGAAACTCAACATGAGGGCCTAGTAACAACTGACCTGCATTCTTAAAGATCTATTACATACCATATATCTATCTATCTATCTATCTATCTATCTATCTATCTATCTATCTATATATATATGGAAGAACAGCACATACTAAATTTGGTATGAATATATATACACATATGTATTACTAATATATAGATAATTAGTATCTAATATTGGGAGAGGTCAAAATTAGCTGGAAAAGGAAAATGCAATATACTGATTTTTGGAAAAAGTATGTTAAAAAAAAGTATGTTAACGTCTCCTACAGCCTTCATTAGCTGTTTGGTAAAAATACTTAAAAAACATTTGAAAAATATAATGTACTAGGCCTAATGAGAAAGGGCAAAATATCTGAACCAACTGAAGGCCAGCTCAGGTGTACTCTTAGGAAATTTTACACTTTAAGTCTTAAGACTAGAAACAAATGGGGTCACTGACCCAGAAAATCCACTGAAGAGGGAGGGCTCTTTGATTCTACGTCATCCAAATGCCTTACTATACAGTAACCATCACCTGAAACAGGAATGCTTATAAATAAAGATCGATACACCAGTGCAAAGTTTATTTTTACAGGTCCTCTTTCAAAGCACAGCATAAGGTGTCACTTGCTAGGCCACAATGACGGAGGTATTCATCTTCTTCATTCTTCCTAAGGTGACAAGACGCTGGTGCTGTTGACAGCGGCAAGGACTTACTAGCTTTATTTCCCATTTACATGAGGGTTTCCTCACGTTTTGGTGAAAGTCATACAAATTCAACAATCCATCATTTAAAATGCTATGGCAAACAGGACGGATTTCTGTTTCAGATCAGGACTTAAGTAACACAGAAAGGCATCATCTCTCTCTCTCTTTGTAAGCATCAACATCACAAGGCACATGCTATGGCCAACAGGAGTTACTGTAACATTGGGGATGTTCCATATGTTGTCAGAATATATACTGTTGACCCCTTTGTGCAAGTTATGGGTTATGACTAGACCAGCAATGGTAGAGAAATGCCTGGGTGACACTGATTAAAAAAAACAAAAAAAAGGGATCCCTGGGTGGCGCAGCGGTTTGGCGCCTGCCTTTGGCCCGGGGCGCGATCCTGGAGACCCGGGATCGAATCCCACGTCAGGCTCCCGGTGCATGGAGCCTGCTTCTCCCTCTGCCTGTGTCTCTGCCTCTCTCTCTCTCTCTGTATGACTATCGTAAATAAATAAAAAAATTTAAAAAAAAAAGAATGTTTTAATAAAAAAAAAAACAAAAAAAACAAAAAAAACAAAAAAAAAAACAAAAAAACAAAAACAAAAACAAACCCCAAGAGCAAACCCAATACTTTTATTAAGTATTTTTCTTTCCCTCTCCCCCAACATCAGGTTATTTTCTGGTTTCAACTTGAACCACTTCCTCTCATGTGCTTCAGCAAACATTTAACAAGTCCTGCTGGCTCCTAAATTTTTTGTACAGGCAATACTAAACATAAACAAGAATTTCTACTTCAGTATGTGCTCCTCACATGTTGTTTGATACTACTGTCAGATTTGAATAAACAGAGTGTACCTGAAAAATGTATGTAAACCAGTTTATAACTTTTAACCTGAAGACTCACCAGCTTTGGTATTTACTTACAATACCTTCTTTCAAATGCTTAAAAAGTATGTTTGGTGAAATCTAATCTCACTTAGGAATGACTTTGGACATGTGCCTCAGAAATGAGAGAGTGAGCTCAGAGCCTTCTCCATAGTTAAAATGCTGAAATTATCACATCTATTTTCATGGGTGATAAATATCCTAACATTAAATATCTGACTTCACAAAAATAGATGCATTTTTTTTCATTGCTGATTCAGATCATACTAACCTCTTGTGATCACCCAATACCCACCAGAATTTAAAGTCCAGCACTTTGGTAGCTGGGAAAATGTGAACACACTGAGCTTCCACATGTCAGGTGTAAAGGTAAAAATACGCTAAATACAAATACCACAGTAAGTTACAGCAGAAATTACGAAGTAGATGATTGAGGCAAAGACCTTGTCTCTTCACATACTCTTCAGACTCCTTGAAAATCCCAATGAACATATACAGAACCGCCACATATCCGTATTTCAGATCAAAATGAATTCATGATGGCAAACATTATTCCTATCACTTAGTAAACACTGAGTGTATACCATACAGCAGGGTAACAAAAGCACCTAAGATATGTCCTTTCACTTTTTAAAGAAATGTCCCAATATCTGTAGACTCTAACTCAAATATAAAATGTATTGTATCTAGTACTTTCCTTTTAATAGAGACACCACACATAGACACACTTAAACTGAGCTTTACTTTCCCCACCAACCTTTAAAACATGACCAGTTTACTCTCTTATAGAAATTACTATGGCATATTTGAGTACTTATCTATAGGTTCAAGAGGACAATGCCAAATTTTTAATTAACACTAGAAAAATGGGTAAGAGGTTCAAAGCATATTATAACAAAAGAATTAGGTTCAAATGAATCTTTAAAAGAAAACAGTGACTCTTGCTGGACAATAGAAAAGTCCTATTTCCTGATTTACCCATGAAGACTGGCTTCCCTTAACTACCAATCTTGACAGTGGCCAAAGGATGTAAGGCCACCTTACCATTATACACAACAGATAAACTGGCAATGTTTCTCTTTAAAATATAAACCTGTCTCTAGGAACACATCTCTTAAGTCCTTTGTAACATGCATTTGAGTACAGAGATTGACTCAATGGGATTAACATTTATGGTAATCATGTAAACTACCTACAAAGCATACTTTTTTATAAAGCAAAAATACTGCCTAGTTCATTGATTATGTGTGGATATTTTTATTTGCCTAAAACACTACACACTCAGATCCCTTCTCTCATTTGTAAGTAAGTAGATTTCCATTTAATCCTTCCTGGATTGGCATTTACAGCTTCTCCTGACAAGAGTATTCCCATAGTCCTAAATGCGGGCCTTCAGGCCACAGAAGTGATAAAATTGTGAATTATTATTATTATTTGCAGTGAACATGTGTTGCTTTTATAATAGAAGTTGTATTTAACTAAAAATATACCAGATGGCATAAGCCCTTGATGGGTATGCTAGCTGAATTTCATTTTTTTAGGATAGCAGACATTATATATACATCAATGGGCTATATAGTTATGAGTTACTGAGGTCTAAAGGGCATTCAAAACAATTATTCATTTGCTCTGGAATTAGGACGTGCAATGCCACTGACAACTTTTCTTGAGTTACAAATTAAAAAAAAAAAAAATCACACACGTTGAACACCTGAGCTTTACATTAAGAGATTTCATGTGCTGGAGATATAAAACATAGTCCATTCCTTCAAACAGGATATATAGCCTAACCAGAAACAAAGACATCTGACACGTGATGGAAGAGATGGCACGAGCTACTATGGTAGCAAAGGTGGAACTGCTTCATGAACCCGAATGTGTGCATGAACCTGAGTGTGAAGCCTAGGGTGTATGAACGGGGTCTCAAAACAAAGGACATAACTAGTCAAGAGAACTGCAACAGTGTCTTTGGGCTAGAGAGAGAAAACAAAACAGGAGATGAGGTTTACTATTGAAGCAGCAAGAAAAGAATTTGTGTGAATACAAATTACTACCAGTTAAGGAAAGAGGTTCATGAGGCTGAGCGAGCGGGCTAGCACAATTCAGAGCTGATAAGCCACAAGAAGAAAGCTTGGACCTTGACTTAAGGGATGGGGCGACGACCAAGCCATTTTTGGCAGGGATCATCCCGTGTTCATATTTGAAAGACCTTTCCTGCAAGCAGTGTACAGGAGAGCCAGGTGAGGAAAGACACTGGGAAGCAGGAAGACCCAGAATCCAGGAGGCGGAAATGAGACTGAACTGGAGGGGACAGAGATGAGGAAGAGACATAAAACATGTAATGGGCAGGCCTGAAATTTGAGGTGCAGGAAACATAGCTCTCTGTTCTGAATGAGCAGATGTAAGTATCAGTGCAGTGCAGGAATTTAGAAGAGGAGTTACTTTGGGGGAGACATATGACAAATTTCTACTGAGAGCTGGAAGAGACTGGGTCAGATCTGGTGGAAATGTGTGGAAGAATCTGGTACATGTATCTATAGTTCACAAGAGAAGTCACAGTGATACCCATGGTACAGGTGAGAAAAGGGAAAAGTTCAGACCTGGGCAAACACCACCTCAAAAGTGTCTGAAATTGGGATCCCTGGGTGGCACAGCGGTTTAGCGCCTGCCTTTGGCCCAGGGCGCGATCCTGGAGACCCAGGATCGAATCCCACGTCGGGCTCCCAGTGCATGGAGCCTGCTTCTCCCTCTGCCTATGTCTCTGCCTCTCTCTCTTTCATTCTGTGTGACTATCATAAATAAATAAAAATAAAAATAAAAAAAAGTGTCTGAAATTTTAATACAGCAAGATGTTAAGGCAGGAAAAAAGGGCAGCCCCAGATGTCTGCCTTCAAATTTGAGAATACAAGAAACATGGAATTTAACTTGAAATAACCAAAACTGAACTGTGAATATTCCTAAAACGAGCCAAAACCAGTCATTTCACAATTAAAAACTAAAAGTCAAGATTAAAGGGGAGGTGCCAGCGCTGTCTAGAGCAAAGCTGTCCAGCTGGAATTATGTGACGTTAAGAACAGGTATGTTAAAAGGCTACAGGAGCAGTGAGAGAGGGGAAGGTGGTATCATGGCTGGAGTCCAATGTGCATCTGGAAATCCCAGGACATAAATAAAGGGACACAACGTCTGCCCAAAAGGTAGCTTTCTGCGAAGGACCATAGCGGGGGGCAGGGAGGACAGGGAGACACAGAGAAAGTTACTCAAGGTTTGAATTCGTAATACTTCCTTAGGCAGTGACCCAACTGCTGCAGTTTAGTTGGATGCTTTTTAAAGAGGATATAAATTTAAGTAGGATCCTTCAAGGAAAGCAAGGACTACTAGGTGAAAGGGGAGGAAGGGTGGAGGGAACATCTAAGGCAGCAAGGCAGTTCTACCCTCTTCGCCAAGATCCTACCAAAGCCATTGCCTCTTGGAAGTCCTGGAACTTTCGTTACAAACACCTGTATCACTGCCGAATTCTCACCTGCGGGCACCCCACTCTCTGACGCCCTTCTCAGAAGGTTTGATCCATCCCATGAGGCTCAGCGATGCCCTTCATTGTCTTTACTTTCCCCTCCTTACCTGTCTCAAGAGTCCATGATTCCCCCTCACCACAGCTGCCTGGAAAACCTTCAATGGTTACTGGATGCAACTCTTCTACTCATCTGGACACCAACAGAGCTGAGGGTCACCCCACCCGCAACATGTGAACTGGTCTCTTTTAAAGTTTACAACTACAACCACAAGTGCTTCCTTTCTGGTTAGTAGCCCTAAATTTTCCTAGTCAGTTCACATTCTCATTTCCCTAGATATCTAATTCACATGTTCCGGTTTCTTCTTAATCCTGTCAAATCTTAAAGAGTTTTATAACAAATTCAGTGAGATAAACTCAAGTTTATAATTCACCCACATAAAAAAGTATGTAATTCAATGGTTTTTAGTATATTCAGAGCTGGGCAACCATCACAATCAACTTTAGTATATTTTCATCACCTCAAAAAAACCCAAATGCCATCACCCACCATTTTCAGGCAATTGCCTCCTCCTGCCCCTTCCAGGCAACCATATATTCTGTCTATAGATTTGCCTATTCTGAACATTTTATATAAATGGAATCATACAATATGTGATCCTCTGATGACTAGACCTTCTTTCACTTATTAGTCTATCTTTTCAAGGTTCACCCATCTTGTAGCATGTAAAAGTGCTTTCTTCTAAATTACCAAGTACTATTCCATTATATGGTTTATAATGGAAACCATTACATTGGTTTACCATGGAAAGAAAATAAAAGTTGTTCGAAGAATTTTTCATTCACTTACCTACCACCACATATATCAATTTACCCGTATCCACATCACTCCTACTAAGAACATTATGTTCCTAGGGCTAAGTAAGCCCTTTAATCAAAACCTGAACCCATGCCCTCTTACCTCTGTAAGGATATCAACTTAGCAAACACCTCCTTTCTTGTGCCAAAACCTTCCCCTCTACTGATTTGCCAATAAAGATGCTTTAGTTTCATCCATTTTTTAGAAATAAACTCCGTTACCTTGCATCTCTTTCAACCACCACCCCATTTTACTGTTCCTCTATGTAACAAATCTCAGAGATGTGAAAAAATCACTGTATCCACTTCTTCAGCTCTCATTCTCTCCTGACCCCACATAATTGGGCTTTTGGATCCATCATTCCAAGGAAATCATATTTCTAAGGTTACCCGGGAGCCTTCACTTTACTAAATCCAGGCAGCAAGCTTCAGTGTCCTTCCTTGACTCATCAATACAACTGAAAGTTGCTCCCTCCCGAGGAACTTCCAAGGAACTCTACTTGGCATCCAGAATACCCTCTACTTTACCTCCTTAGCCCACTGGCTGCAACTTCCAGTATCCTCTACCGAATATAACAGTATAGAACAGTGGTTAAAACCACAGGTGTGTTGGAGCAATGCTAGCTTAAATTATGGATTCCCCACTTCTAGCTGTTGATTGGGCCAGGCTACTTCCTCTCTGCTTCAGCATCCCTATCCATAAAATGGGGTAATTGTACCTACCTCTTAGAGATGCAAGGCTCAAATGACAGACACAAACTCTTCAGAAGAGTTCCTGGCATATGGAAGGAACCATGTCTATCTTAGTTCTCAGTAATGTATTCTCAATTACTAAGTGTTGAAGGATTCCTGGGCTTATCCCTCTTACCATGTCTCTACATTCCCTCCTTAGGTACTCTCACAGGTTCCTGTGGCTTTGCTGATGTGTTTGTGGATGACACCCGAAATTACATCTCTAGAGTTTATTCATCAAGTTGTTTACTTACCATCTGCACCTAAATTTCAAAGTTAAAATACCTAACATCCTAACCTGATATCCTCTTTGCATAGCCACTCCTCCTTGACATTTGCCCACTTCAGGGATGGAAAATTACATCCTATCAACTGCTCATGTCAAAAACTCATTCTTGACTCCCTTCTCTCATCCCATATTTAAATAATAATTTAGTAAGGAGGCCCAATCTGCAAAATAATTCAGTGCCCAATTACATCATTTCCTCACTTTATCACCCCCAATGCAAGTGGCTAGCGCATCTCATGGACTGCAACAGCATCTAGAGTCTCCTTTCCACTCTTATCAACTCCTATAGTCTGTTTTCTATATAGTAACTGTCATCCTTTAAAAAATATACATCAGTTATAACTACAATATTCCCCATTGCTCTCATAACCAGGCCCTTGACATTCTCTGAACTGATTGCCTGACACTCTTTTTTCACCCTGCTTCAGCCACACTAGGTCACTGGGGTCCCCCCTCAAACAAGCCAAGTTCATTCTCAATCCTGGCCTCCTTTTGGTCTTTTACCTGAAATGTCTTGCCTTTACGTCAATGGCTTTTCCCCATTTCTCTCCGTATTACCTTAGATGCCCTCCTGAGCCATCCTTGTTAAAACAGCACATCCCTTGTGACATTCTTCCAATCCCTAAGTGTTCCCTGCTTCATTCTTTATAGGATTATCTCCATGTGAAATTACTAGTTTATTATCTAAGCCCCTACTAGAATATAAGCTCTAAAAAGACAGGCTTTTTTTTGTTCATTCGGGTTATCTCTAGCACCCTGAAGGGTGCCTGGCACACAGTAAGGTACTGAATACACAAATGTTGAAATGTTCAAATGAATGGTGGTGGCAGAGATGACGACCAAACTCATCAAGGAGAAAATCTCTCTCAGAAGGCCAAGAGCAGAGGCTATAAGGTCCAGGTCTCTCCCCCAGGATGCGGAGCGTCTTTCTGCTGTTAACTTACAAAGATCTGAAATTTATTTTGAGAAAGGCTGGAATTTTCTTTCACAACCTCCTTTTCTGTTCTTAGTTGCAGTTCCACCTTTTTGATCTGATCCCAATAAAATGAATGTCACTGTGGTATTTGCATGAACCTAAAATGAAATTTTCCCACACAAGGAAAAAAAAATTATCAACCACTCTTCTCTCTCCTACTGATATCCTGAAATCCCTTGGTATGCATACACGTAATTTTTAAAAATCACTGTCTTTTCATCCCAGACCTTCAGAAAATGGAAATAATAGTATAATCCATACATGTCTTTCCTTTGCCTAGATTTACTATTTAGTAACATTTAGAGTATAACTATTTTGAAAAGACTCCCAGACAATTCTCTTAACAGGTAGTATGTTGGGAGCTGGGGAGAACAAAAGAGTAAGGAGCTAGTTTTCAAAGAATGAGAAAGCACATTTTAGTATTATACATTAAGATTATACCAAAAACAAAAACAAAAAATCGTGACTAGAATGTTAACAAGAGATTTTAAGAGAAATTTGAATTTTTAATAGTGCAGGTATACCCGAGAGTTGGATCTGTTTTTAGCACAGGAGTACATCAGGTTTTCATAAAATCCAGTATATGAAAACCAGAATTTTAAATAAAGAGAAATCAGACACAGATTATTTTAAAATGACTCCTTGGCTTTTTGCAAAGTAATGTACAACAGGCTGTCTGGTCT
The DNA here is from genome assembly GCF_905146905.1 of Nyctereutes procyonoides. Taxonomy (NCBI): domain Eukaryota; kingdom Metazoa; phylum Chordata; class Mammalia; order Carnivora; family Canidae; genus Nyctereutes; species Nyctereutes procyonoides. Next base: position 5,660,017 of record NW_026575155.1, read on the forward strand.
ATTTCCTACAGTTCATGTATAGTTGCTTTTTAGAATTTGTATACAAATTGCTATTTTACTTTAACTGGCAAAGCATAACAGCTCTGACTTAATTAAAAGTAGCACTATTAGAGTGAAGAAGTCTGAAATAAATGGCTAACCTATCACTGAATGAGATTTTTCCCTAGGAAATTCTACTTTCAATGTTAGCTGGAAAAAAAAAATCTTACCTGAAATTCTTCACAGCAACATCTTTGTCTACCAAAATTGATCTACAGCCCGGAGTGTCTGCCCCTCCCACCTTCCTCAAGCCCAGAGTGATGTATGTCAGAGATTTAAATTTAAGAGACTCTTTAGGCTGGAATTCTATAGCCTAGGAAGCACGGAGGGACATGGAGACAATGTGATAAGCAGCTTCAAGTTTCTGTACAAGATCTTCCCTATGTGTTTCATTTGAAGTACTTCACCTTCTGAGAAAATACAGTGTATTCATCCATCAATTCATATCCAAGGCAAGTATTTGTTGTGTTAATTATCTACTGAACAATGTTCTATACTAAATTGAAGGTACTGTGGTGAGTATGGTGAGTATGTGGGAAACATTCTACTATGTAACATTAGTGGAATAATTACCAATTTAATACTTAAGAGTACCAACTCAAATATTTTAAAGCCTACAGAGAACACTTTATAGGATAAAGACAACAGGATTTTGTTGTCAAAATAAATAAATCAAATACCTACTAGCTCCCTCCAGCTTATAACTTAAAACCAAACATTACAGCAAAATTCACAATAAGAAAAAATATTAAAATGTAAAAAGTTCTATTAAAAATTAAGTATTATCATTAAAAAAACTACTTTCTAGAATTTTCTTCCAGTTTTCTTTGAATGTTATGTATACTAGATTGGTGCTCTAATGTTCTAATTTAAATGTTAAAAAACACTAACTATAAAAAAATAAAAATTCTGGGCAGAGAAATCCAAGCTAAGTGAAATCACCACAAATCAAATACCAATTTTAAACTAATTACTGAATGTGATGGTAAAACTATTTATCCTGTAAGAAGTTTTAAGGATAACTATTGCATGAAAGCAAACACACCCATTTAAGAATACAATAACTCACAAACCAATTCTGTACACATAATTTCTTGAAGTGTCCAAATTTGGGAACATTAACTCAAATGCTTATTGAGTTCATGCAGGGATGTGTCGAAACCAAGTCTGAAGGGCATCATACCACTGTCTAGCAATTCAGTCTGGAGGCCACCAATCTGTGACTTCTGCATTTGATCTTTGGTAACCAAAATTATCAGTAAGTAGGAAGCAATCTTAAAAATACCCAATTCTTATTTATAAATTTCACCATCATCTATAGCAATGTGACAAAACTAGGGAGACTCTGCATGTTAACAATTAATGAATAGATGTATCTGACAAGAGAAAAGGCTTTAATTTTCCACAAAAGGAAGGAGTCCAAGTTAGCAAAATTTTTCCTTGAAAAGATTATTTTGGATATACTGGTAACACAGAGATATGTAACACAAACAAACATTTTTTTGTGTATTTTTTTTATTGTCTGCAACACCAAAGTAACCCAAATTTCACATTTACAATGAGCTTTTTAATAAAAATATACTATACATATTAGAGATACATGTTATACAAGTTTTTGAAAAGTAAACACATACACTTATACAGTAAAGAGAATAAACTGAGTTGCTATTATCATTAATATTCCTTCTCTCCTAAATGATCAACAACTGTTACCAATAGCTTTTATGAAACCACCACTATCCTGTTTTGGAGTGTGTGGCACTAAGAATGGATTTAAGAATGGATTTCTTCAAAAATTAAGTGATAATGAAGTATTACCGTGCATTATATAACTTCATATTTTCAGACTACCAGTTACTAAAATAATCAGGATCTCTATAAGACGGAGGTTTAGTTCTCTACAAATTTGGTAGTGTGGTGGTAGCTCAGCCCAATTCCATAAACAGGTAATCATCACTTCCAAACTAACCACACTTAACATCTGATCATTCACAAAATTCTTTAAGCCAATCCTTGCAGAACTGCATTGCCTTTTCTCCATATCATCAGGCCTTACTACTGAATTAAAAATTTTTTTATTGGGAGTTCAATTTGCCAACATATAGCATAACACCCAGTGCTCATCCCTTACTACTGAATTTTGGGAGATCTGATGAACAGTTGTTTGGCCCCTGCTACTTTAAAAACATTCTTGCCATGTTTCAGAAATTAAGATCCAAGAACTCAGTTAAGTCCCAAGGATAGGTTCATCTTTCCTTGAAAGAAAACTGAGTATCATGAGTGAGAATACAGATATTATGCTATTTCAAAGAAATACCATTATGACTAACATGTACTTCCTCATTAAGCCAAGTGATAGAACTTGAATATGTGTGAATTTCTGACTTGGTCTAATCTACCATGAAAATATAGGAGGCAACTATGTCAAGATACATTTTTTCCCCTAAAAAGTTTGCTTCCTTTGCCAACAAATAGAACAGTTTAAAATGAATCATAGCTAAAGTACTATAATGAGAATTACAAAGTATAGATCTTCTTGTTTAGATATTTCAAATATGGCCCAAGACACTCCTTACCTGTAATAAGCACCCACCATCACCAAAGGCCCACATCAGTCATTTTATATACATAAGCCCACAGAATCACAACACCCTGGTGTGCCATTTTTCTTTTTTTTTTTTTAAACAGATTAAGAAACTGGAGTTTCATATCATCTTCTAGGCTTAAAGTTTTCTGGTACAGCATAGCATTTCTTTTTATTATCATAAGAGAAAACATTAGAGCACCAAGAAGAAAAGTTGAAAGCATCTTAGAATTCTAATATTCTATTACTTGGTTAACATATCAACAATATCCCAACCTAATTAGTAATCCTCAGTGCTGCAGTATTACATGTGATTACTGCATTTTTTAATCAAAATGCTGGAACTGTGATTCCTCTTTTGGATAAATCTTCCTTTATTTGCACACACATTAAAAAGTCTCCTTTCTCTAAAGCTAAAAATTTATGGGATATTCAAGATTTCTAATTGAAGGAAAATGAAAGGTTTTCTTTCTCATGACTGGAACTAAACTGTTATTTTAGTTAAAAGTACTTATTTTAACAAAACAGTTTTCATTTTATGTCACATTTTGATCTTTCCAGACTTAGGACAGCCTTTAATTTCTAAATTTTATTTTGAAAGTTATAGACAAAGATCATCATCAGAAGTAAAGTATAACAGCCCTGCACTGAAAACCATCCATCTATCCGTTTACTTAAGTAAGAAATGTCCCTCTCTCATGAAAATTCTATTCTAGTACGTATTTGGGAGAGAGAAGGCAATAAAGACATAAAAGAGGGATGTCAGATAATGACAGATGCTAAGAAATATAATTATTTTTCTAGCAATGCTTAACTTCCTAAGTTTGTTTTTCGAGGTCACCAACTTTTGATCTGTGTTTTATTTTGTTTCACATGTTGGATGCAGAGTTTAAATTATGCATCTCAGTAGTGATAAGAAGTAAAGAGCAGAGTCTTCAAGACCTAAATGTTAAAAATTAGAGGCAGGCTACTTATTCTTCAAGGTTATTTGAAAGTAGTGGTTATTAAACTCTTGAGGATGAAGAAAGCTTTCATTCAGTAAATTTACTAACACCAGAAAAAAACCACAAATGCATGCCATTTTGTAAGGAGTTTCAGGTGACCTAATATCCATGGATGCTAGACTAGGAAATTTCATCACAAAGATAATTCACAATCAGTGTCAGTGTGAGGTGGAGGAAAGGGGCTATCAGAAAATACTATCCAACTCAGATTCTGTGATTACTATGCAATCATCTTATTACAAATATGAAAAACAAAATGCTAACAAAACAGATCCAAAGACTTTAAGGTTTCCTGGCTCCTAGAACAATGTTCCTTCTACTACATTTTCATTATGGTGTAGACCTCTTAAGCAACTTCCTCATTAAACAAACTACTTATCATTATGAGGACTACTGCCACATTACTGGTGACAAATTTTAATCCCAAATCCTCTTTTACCATTACCCAGTCTGTGTACTAAGGGAAATAAAAAGCAAGTTTATTATCAGACTAAGCTCAGTCTTAGAGAGGGCAGAAGACAGCATGCTATTTGAAAACAAATTGATTTTTATTATAAACGTAGTATATGCACAAAGTAAAAATTTCCAACAGCACTGAAAGGTATAGACAAAAGTGAAAGTCCTGCATCACAAACTAATGTTCCATAGTCCTACATCTCAGAGGCAACTAATGTGCTCTTTCTCACCTTAAAAAAAAAATCTAAGATTATGAAAGCACACATGTGCACATACATATACCTCTGAAAGATAAAATGGGCTCACAGGACTAGAATGTTATAATACGGGGGATGAATTAACTATCCATTAGGGGAATCAGGTGTTAATTATACTTGGCAAAACCACTTCAAAATACAGTAATTTATTTAAAAGATGGTCACCATAACAAGTATATGAAATAACCATTTATAATTCAAGCAAGCAAGGGTAAAGCCTCTTAAAGATGTAAACAATCTAAATCATACTTCCCTTGATCATAGTAAAACTGTGGGTAAAGAGTACAACAGATAAGCTAGCAAGAGAAAATTGAGGGGTGAGAAAGCATTGCCTCAGACTGTACAACTGTCACTCAGACAATAAAGCCATATTATTACAATGTATCAAAGAATTTCTTTGCTAGCCAACAGAGAATGCTGCCACAGCCCAGGGTTTTATAAAAATTGGTCCAGACAGGAAAAAATTCTAAGTTGTCAAATAAGTGCTATCTCTTAAAAAGCTGGATGTCTGGGGTTATATCAATCACGGACTTCGTAACCAATTCCTTCTCAGAGATTCATCACTTTCCTATACCAAATTAAGATGTACAAATCCACACTTTTCTTCAGGACAAACAAACATGATTTCATCTTTGAGGTTGTCTCTTGGGCTACTCTTGGTAAAGACCAAGTGCACATATTTAAGAGGAAGATCTTCCTCAAAGAAAAATATCAGTCTCACAGAACATTTTACCAATGATAGCATTAAAAAAAAAAAAAAAAAAAAAAACCTAACTTGGGTGGGGGGAAAAAAAACTAATGATAAAAAAATTAACTTACCAAGAAGTGAAACAGGCTGGGTTACAGGAGGGGTGGGCAGATTCGTGGGTGCAGCAGGTGGCACAGCAGAGCCATACATTTTCACACTGTCACCAGACTCGGCGTTTCCTCTAGCCCCAGACACCACTGTTGGAATGGGATTTCCAATAGATAAGTCTTTTGTAGTGTCTTCATTTATACCAGCGATAGTAGCTAAGGAATATAATTACATCAACATGTGAAGCTGAATAATTATCTCCCCAGTCAACATTCTTTTGCCATACTATACACCCTATATTGGTCCATTCTCCCTCCTACTCCCAACTCCAAGAGGACGAGTGAACACAAAGGAAAAACATGCTTACAGTTTGGGATGCTTATTGGTGGAGTGTGAGGAGGAGGAATGGATACTGGTGGAGTTATAGGAGGTGGGGGTCCAGGAGGAAGAAAACCTAGAACGAGAAAAAAGTCAATTTATGATGTGTACCTTATTTTGGGCCCTAAAAAAACGTCGTCTTAACTCAGTGTACCTGGTGGCAAATGCATCGGATTAAATCCTGGGCGCAAAAATGGTGGAGGAGGTGGTGGAGGAGGAACACCAGGGCCAAAACCAGGAGGGGGAATGCCCAAAGGAGGTGTGAAAGTGGGCGGCTGAAGAGCACCAACTACAGGAGGACCAGGCTGATGTGGTGGGACCTGAAGACAAAGAAAAAATAATGAAGACATGTTCCCATCCATATGGTAAATGGAGATGAAGAAAAGATCTTGTTAAAAAAGTTATTTCTAAAATTGTGCTTATTGTGTGAATACATTTATATAATAACAGATGGTAATTAGTGCCCACTATAAATGACAGAATTCAAATTTTTGTTCACTACTCTATGACAGCAAATTCACGTTTTATCTCATGAGCATCTACTGGTGTTCTGAGAATATGGTATGTTAAAAAATCCATGAAAAAAAAAAGTTCCATGGTCAAGGTAAGTGTGAGAAATGCAACTCTAAAAGCTACCTGGCAATTTAGTGCTTAAGATCACAGATTCTCTACCTTCTCCCCTTTTAACTAGCTTTGTGACCCTGAGGTATGTTATTTGGATTAAAGAGATAATACATGTTAAGTACTAGTGCCTGTCACTTAAACACCCAAAAAATGTTGCTAGTATTTAAAAAAAAAGAGAGAAAGAGAGAGAGAGAGAGAGAGAGAGAGAGAGAATCAAATTTAATGCATTAGTCAGATTTCTTTAAATGAGTGATGCTATACATTGAATCTTATTTAGAGCCTCTGCTGGATGGGCATGTCCAAAAGATCAATTAAAGAATTTGCCAAAAAAAAAAAAAAAAATTGCCAATGTAGGAAATCAGTTTATAAAATATGACAACTAATGTATCAAAGCATAGAATTTTCTCCTTACACAGGGAAAATCAAGGGGCAAGGCAACCCACTTTTGTGATAGCTCAGATTTATCTGATTCAGATTTAATCTGAAAAAAGTGAAAAAAGGTACAGGAAACATGCTGAGTATTTAACATACGTTATCTCATTTAATCCCCATAACAGCTGTGACCTAGGAACACCAGAGCCAAAGCCAAGAAAGAAAAGGGATTCTGTGCATTTATAGATAGGAAATTAAAACTTAGATTAGGTGACTTGCCCAAAGTCACCTTTGGAGCAAATGTAGAAAATGAACAGTGGAGCTGGGATTCAAACTATGTTCTGTCAGAATCCAGATTCTCTCCTCTGAAGTAACACACTGACCAGATAGCAGAGGTTTAAAAATATACCTTCATGTTAAATGGCCATTTATTATTAAAAAATTTCATGATAGCACCACAAATTGAAAATTAAGAAATTCTCAAAAAACACCTCTTTTCCCCTCAAAACAGGGGCTTACTGGGATAAATACTTTTCAAGTTTCCTCAGAACATAAAAGTCCCCAAAGAATATAGAGATCCAATAAAAGAAAACAAGAGGAAGACGAATATAAAAAATGCTATTAGGTTTTCACCTCAAGTCTGAAACACAATGAATAATCTAGATAGATGTAAGGCAATATGAATTTATTTTGATTTTATTGTTTATGAAAAAATATGTTGAGTTTATAAACAGTTAAGTTCAACACACTAAAATATGAACTAATATGCACATTTATGTACTCATGTCTTTGAACATTAATCTAGACATACATCTAAGTTTCAGAAAGGTTTATCTTTCAGACACAAGTTTAAATAAATAGTGCTCCAAATATTCTTACCTGTGGAGGTGGCACTGTTATAGGTGCAGGAACAGGAATAGGAGGGACAGGCACTGGTAAAGGTTTAGGTATGGGTGATACTGGTTCTGTATGTGAGGTTTCTGCCCCTCCATTTTGAGCAACTTCATTTTCATGCTTCTTGGGAATTCCTTTCCAATCTATGAGAGTTAAAGAAATTTAACAATACAAATTTACCATTTTCAGTTTATATTTTAAATCTAGAAATTATTTTTTAAATCCTGATTTAAATCAGCATGATTATTATTAAAGAAATACCTACGGGGCAGCCCAGGTGGCTTAGCAGTTTAGCACCGCCTCCAGCCCAGGGCATGATCCTAGAGACCTGGGATCGACTCCTACATCAGGCTTCCTGCATGAAGCCTGCTTCTCCCTCTGCCTGCCTCTCTCTGTCTCTCATGAATAAATAAATAAAATCTTAAAAAAAAAATTCCTATGCTTACAAATATTAATTATTTAAACGAATGAACAATAACAAGCAAAAGAATGCCAATTATGCCTGTCACACAATTGGTAGGTGTTCTTTTGCCTAAGTATTAATATATATGTATTAATTCAGTGAATTCTCCTAACCATCTATAAGTAGGTTCCATTATTACTCCCATTTTATATATGAGGAAAACAATTTGGAAATCAAGGAAAACAAGGTCACATACCAATAAGTGGCAGAAGCAGGACTCAACATATACTTATCTGGCTTGAATCTATGGTCTTAACCACAATAGTGTACTGTCTGGATTAAAAATTCCAGGAGGGAGGAGTAAGGTTCTTTTTACTCTGATCACAAAGCTTGACACACAGGAGAGTCTTGATATCTATGCCTGAACAGAAACCTTACCCTACCCTTAAGTGAAAGCATCATGCACCATGCGGAAAGAGGTCAAGGTATGGGAATGGCCCAGCATTGTTCCACTACCTTCTGGCTCTTGAACCAACTCCACTTGCTTGAAACTCCTTTAATCACTTACTCTCTTTTGCCATATCACCCTGCACTCCTCCTTGTCCACCTCTCTATCGATCTCCAGGTCATGCCCACACCTGCTGTTTTCCCCACTATAATCCTACTGTTTGTCAATTTGGCATTTTTAATATTCAGGCCACAAGTAACTATACATATTTACTCTCGACTGCTTCTCTAAACATTTAAAGGCTTTCAAAGAAATTACTATGAAGCACTGAATTAAAACACAATACCAGTAATGTTCAGTTTGACTCATTTGATCCATTAGAGGTTTTCACAGTGAAAAATCCTACTTAAGATCTATTTATACTATAATGATTAACCCAATTAGTATTATTTATGTCTGAATTTATCACACTAAATAGAAGTTGTATTAAGGGCAAAGACTGTATCTGTCTTATTTACCATTGTTTCCTCAGTTTTTAATGGAGAGACTGGCACATAGTGGTTACTTGAGAAATCTCAAAAATCACTTCCTATTGTGAAGTACATTTTTCATATGTACAATCAAGAAAATAGATGAATCTTAAGAGAAATTAAATACTGCTTTACCTGGATTAAGTGTATCACTGTCCAACATCCCTCCTTCACAAAAACTCTCCAGTTCTTCAGGCTTGACTTTGTCCCATGGAATATAAGTAACACCCAGTTCTACATCCCAATACTGCTTATAATCTGCCTTTATTCCTTTGTTCAAAGCCCAGGCAATCTACAGCACCAATAGTTAAATATAAAAAGAAAGGAAAGGAGAACATCAGTTTTGAGAGTTAACTGTTCCTCACATTTCTAATCACTCAGACCTGACCAAAAGAGCAAAGCAATCTGGCCTCACTATCCCTGGATTTCACTTTGACGTGAGGAAACTGGTTGACCTTTTCTCCTACTTTGTGCGAATTTAACCAGCATTACCCCCTTATCCACTCCTCCAATCACTCACTTCTCAATTAGCCAAAATAAAACTTAGAGAAAAGGAAAATAATGTTATCAGGAAGAGGCCAAATGAAGTTCCCTGCACAGCCCAGCATACTGGGGACCACTTCCCAAAGTCTTGGGTAGCTTAGAATTTATATAAGATCAGACAAAAATCCTTTTGCGGTGCAATCAAAGGGTAGAGCAGAGTGTTATGACACTGAGGAAATGCAGACTCTGGCCCCTAATGGAAGAATATCCATGTACCTGTATCTTTTTCTCTATCCCATTGAGTATTTTAAATAGTTTATTCTAAGAATGAGATCGCAAACTTTACTCAACTGGAAGAGCATGTGACTCTCAATCTCCGGGTCATGACTTAAAAGCCCCACGTTAGGCATAGAGATTACTTAAATAAAACTTTAAAAAATTTTCAAAAGACGTATAAAATCCAAGAAATCTTGAATGACAAAATACTTTACTAAAAGACATTATATTGGGCAGCCCCAGTGGTGCAGCAGTTTAATGCCACCTGCAGCCCAGGGTGTGATCCTGGAGACCCGGGATCGAATCCCACATCAGGCTGCCTGCATGGAGTCTGCTTCTCCCTCTGCCTGTGTCTCTGCCTCTCTCTCTGTGTCACTCATGAATAAATAAATAAAATCTTAAAAAAAAAAAAGACATTATATTAAAACACAATTAAAAATACCTTGATGAACCTATCTGCATTTTTTGTTAAAAAATGAAATTCCACAAGAACCTAACATTTAAAATGTTAACATTTAGGAGATAACCTCTTTAAAAAAGATACATAGGAAATACCTCAGTGTCCAAAATTAGTTTTTAGAAAGCCAAGCAATATTATGTGTTAAAATTTTTAAAAAATGCATTACAAGGTATAAAACTGTACCTTTATGGATTTCTGGTTCACTTTATAGTTTCCTCGGCTCAGTTTCTGCAGGGCACGATAAGCATCTTGCCTATGAACCATAACAATATAGGCACAACCTCTGGGAGGAATCATCTGCTCCAAAACATTTTAATATTATAAAATATAACAAAACCAAAGAGCAATAGAATAAATAATAACCAGTTCCAACAACCCCCACTCTCCTGCCACCCCCTCCTCCCCACCCCACAACAAGACAGGTTCTATAATCCGAAGTTAACGTATCCTAAACTGGCAATTCAAGTTTGGTCTCAACTGCCAGTTTTTAATAAACTTACAGTTCTCCAAGCTTTGTTAATATAGTTTTCTAGAAAAGGGTTTCAAATTAAACTTGGTTACCTAAGAAATGTGGTTAAATAGAGAATTCTAAATATGGACTCAACACCTACACTAGCCACATCTTCTACAAAGCTGTGCAAATGTAGCTTGGGTCTCAACTCCTTAATTTCATAAAATGACATTAATCACACCTGTCCACTGTCATTACATAATTTAATAAACACTCACATTAATTGATTCAATTGGACCAAACTCTTCTAAGAGACTGGCAACATCCTGTTGAGTAGTCCTTTTGTCCAGCTGTCCCACCCAGAGTGTAGTGCTACAAACTTAAAATAAAATTATAATCACAAATATATACATATTCGGTAATAAGCACTGTAACTTTGTACAATAAAAAGAAAACCACTGTAGAAAAAAAAATGCACAAGTCACATAATACTATAAGGTTAAGTGGTAAATCCTATATACAACTAAAAACATTCTAAAAAACTGTGGGGAACGCCTGGGTGGCTCAGTGGTTTAGCACCTGCCTTCAGCCCAGGGCATGATCCTGGAGTCCCAGTATCAAGTCCCACATCGGGCTCCCTGCATGGAGCCTGCTTCTCCCTCTGCCTGTGTCTCTGCCTCTCTCTTTCTCTCATGAATGAAAAACAAAACAGAACTGTGGTAGTACTTCCATAAATGGAATAGGATAGTTAACAACGTAAGAGTTGAAAAAATCTGGCTCATTTGTGGACAGATCTAAAGACTTCCTCTATGAAAACTCGGGCCAGAGATGCAATAATCTGCCCAAGGTCACCGTTGGCAAGTGAGCAGCAGAAGACCTAATCCCAACTCTCTCAATCAACAACCAGCCCACACTTTCCTCCACTAATACCCCTGTCCCTTACAGACTACCAAGCACACCTGAATGGTTTTTCTCTTATGCTGTGTCCTAGGTAATAAGCCTCCTGGAATCAGAGGCTTTATATATGCTCTACTTGCATTACAGATTAAAATTTCAATAATAACTATAACAACTACTTCAATAATAACTAGTAAATCTCAATAATATAACATACCTTATTAAATTTTAAATACATGATGAGATTCAGGAGATAATGCAAGCTAATATATTCTGTAAGCTAAATCTTTATAAAAGTTCATCTGGAAAAAAATAAAATTTCTCCATTATGTATAGGAGAACTAGTTAATTGCTTTCCATTTCATACATTAAATTCAAGACATTACTTTATTCCTTACCACTGTTTGGTTCACTCCTTATTACTGCCTTACATCTAGCTTAACCATCAAAGCAAATTCAAGGGTGTACACCAAAGCACAAACAAGAGACAATAAAGCTTTATTATTATTTTTTTAATAAAGCTTTATTTTACTAACAGTTATAAAACATTTTAAACCCAGGACATGAAAAAAAGAATTCAAGTTTGAATGTAAAGGTTAATTTACCACTCGCAGTTTCTGGTTTGATTTGAGGAAGCCCTTTTTGTCGGCGTTCTCTTTCTTTTTCTCTATCTCGCCTTTCTTGGGACCGAGATCTAGGAGAATGCCGGCGTCTATCTCTGGACCGAGATCGAGAACGTCGATGACGGGACCTTCGAGATCTAGAGCCAGATCGAGATCGCCTTCTTTTTGGTGACCTAACATTTTCATGAGGTGGAGAATGGATAGAACATAGAGAAAAAACTGAAAATGTAAGCAGGTATTAATCTGAGAAAGAAAAAATGTTAACTACGTAGTTTAATGTTTGAATATGTAATAATTCAATAGTGGAGAATTTGTTAAAAAAATTTTATATGTTGTAAGTTAAAAAGCATGCATGTATTTTAAATGAGGTTGCTAACTTTTAAGTGTCTCTCATCTTTGATAACTCCGCACTACGGTTAATTATGTACTTGGGAGTTTAAAAAGCTAACTGTCATCATTGAGAAAAATTGCTTATTGGTATCTATCTTTTCAGTTAACTTCTTTTCTGCAACAATTAAAAATGTTATGATTATAGTATTACTAATTACCTTTTCACTTTTGTTGGCTGATAAGCTTGTAAAGCAACTTTGAATACATAGTTTCTATCATTTTAAGTATACACGCATGCAGGCATTGGAGCAACTCAAGGGGAAAAGCATGGGTAAGATGACTGACCTTAGTTTTTTACAGAACTACTTCTACTCCCACTCTACACATACAGGCATACAAATATATCAAATGTTATTAACACTGTGTATCTAAAAATAATCCATTTTCATTTTAATGTCTCCTAAAACATACAGGATTGGAAAAACATTTTTTTATCAATTACCTGGATGCTGACCTAGATCTTGACTTTCTGTTATCAGACATGTGCCGCTTAACCTCTTGAATACAAGGCTGTTCTACTTCCATTTCCTTTAAAAAAACAAAACAAAACAAAAAAAACAACCACACATCATTAAATGAGAAAACTGGAAATTAGAGAGGCAAGATGACAACAAAATCTAAAAAAAGCTAAATTACAAATCTCTTGCCTTGACAGTTTTTTTCTACTTGCTTGACACCACATTACTACTTTAATAATGACTGCCCCCCATCAGTGAGGGAAAAAATTTTTATATGGTTCACAAAATTAGAAGAAACACTTCTTGACTTCTAGAAACTCATAGAAGTTACATACAATGTTACTAAACCATTGATTACAGTGGTGAACCAGGCATTGGTTAAACATTCTATACTCTATCTCAGTCCTCACAGAATCCTATGGAAATGGGTGTTATTAATACGACCACTTTTCAGATGCTTCAGGCACAGAGAGGGTGAATACGTGGCCCAATGAACGAACTTTCTTCACATTTAAAAATGAGGATCACAATCAAACAGGCAGGAATCTGTACATTAAATCAAGGAAAATCAATTTGAGAATAAAGTTTTACCTGATGTGCCTTCTGTGTAAGTGGTTCATTTTGTGCCTGGAAAGAAGCTTGGAAAGGCTGCTGCACGGGTGGAGTTGGAGGAATCACAGACTGAGCCATGGGAGGAAATGGAGGTGTAGGAAGAAGGCCAAATCCTGGCATCTGTCCATTAGGAGGAAGTGGAACCTTTTGTTTTTCAAGAAAGTGTGTGAGTAGATTTTAAATAACAGCTACCAAAAATAATTACGAAAAATCCTTAGTTACTTGATATAAAACTAAAATATCTTCAATAAATTTGATCAATAAAATTGATCAATAAAATTGATCACTATGTAGTGACACCCAATGATTAACCATTTCCATAGGTATAATATATATTTGAAGAACTGTTACATATCTAAGTACACAGGCTAAAAATCCTATAACTTTTTTTTTTTAATTATGAATACACAGGCTTGACTTTATATATTTAAAGACAATTTCATTTACATGAGGAACAATGTGACAGACTAAACTTTAAAGGTCAGAGAGGTACTGCATTGCAAACTGTCTCCCTTCAACTTCAAAGGCCTTTTGGGAGGTAGAGTGGCATTGATGTACAGGTTCATACTTTTTAAAAATTCCAAGGGGAGTTTCAATTAACATGCCTACTTTTAGGGTTTAGAATACCCTAATAATAAACCACAACATAACACATTTCTGCATGTGCCATTCCAATACCAACAATATTAAAAGTATAATTACAGGGGCCCCTGGGTGACTCAGTCAGTCAAGCGTCTGCCTTCGGCTCAGGTCATGATTTCAGGGTCCTGGAATCAAGCCCTGTGTCAGCCCTATGTTGAGCTCCCTGCTCAATGAGAGCCTGCTTCTCTCCCCCCAACCCAACCCCCAAGTCCCTCCCCTCCGCTGCTCATGCTCTCTCATTCTTGCAAATAAATAAAATCTTTTAAAAAGTCTAATTATTGTCACAAAGTATTCCTTCTAATTTATTTATAAGCTTTCAGTAACTGTTAAACATATTTTAAACAAGCTTATAAAAGACTTCCCAAACTTCATTCATCAATAAGTCATTAAAATCACAGTATTAACTTCCTGTTAGCAAATTACAGAATGGACCAAACATAATACACATAAGAAAATGAATATGCTCTGAAGAGATTTCTAAGAACTCTTTCTTTTTTTTTTTTTAATTTATTTATGATAGTCACAGAGAGATAGAGAGAGAGAGGCAGAGACATAGGCAGAGGGAGAAGCAGGTTCCATGCACCGGGAGCCTGACGTGGGATTCGATCCTGGGTCTCCAGGATCGCGCCCTGGGCCAAAGGCAAGCGCCAAACCGCTGCGCCACCCAGGGATCCCCTAAGAACTCTTTCTAAACCAAGACTATGAAGTAGTTATTTCCCAAGGCTGGTTATAAAACAGAATCTACAGAATTTTAATACAGATTCTTTAGATTTGACTACAGTAGTGGATCCCTATACCTCTATAATTTAGCTGTGTAGTCAAGTTTAGGAAATTCTAAATAGAGGATTTGCTGAAATAAACCCAAAAAAACAAACCCTTACTAACTTGAGGTTTTCCAGAGTACTTTGTTCCTTTCACTGCAGATTTCACAAACCATATTCCTGAATGCTGAGAACTAAAAACCCTCTACAGCATCTCAACATTTACACCAAAAAAGGCTCAACACAAGGGAAAGAGCTACACCATTAAGCAAGCCAGGTCCCTGAAACAGAACTATAATCTCTCTCTAAATGATTTTAACAAAAACACCTATTATTAAATTACAAGCATGTAATATTTAGTATGCTTGTTTTAATTAAAGCTTTAAAAAAAAACTCAAATCAATTATATACTCAACAGCTTTGATTGCAGCTGCAGTAATACTTAGCCAAACACACAGCTAAATATAATGGTCTGTGAAGTGCAATCCATATGCTCTAATGAATAGATTTTCACTTTAAAACTCAGCGGCAAGAAAAATGTGTATACCTGATGGTGCACTGGATCCTGCTGTATTGCCATAATTCGAGGCTGAAACTGATCCATATTTTGATGTTGTGTATATGCTGGCTGCTGCATGCCATCTCCAGGAAACCCACTAAAAAAAGATGAGCAATCTTTTTATCCATTCAAAAACACATAAGATTCTAAGCCACATTTTTATACTAGAGACATTAAGAATGTGTTGCTCAGGAGTCATTAATAATCAGTATCTTACTGAATCATGTGCTTGCCTACACTCATTTATACATTCACCATTGTTTCCAAAATAAAAGCCATTTTTAACTATAAATCTGGTAGGATCTCCTCCCCATTCAAGTGAAGACCCGTATCATAATTTTAAAAAACAATGACTATGTGAGTCCACTTACACACATTTTTTTGGATATAGTACAGTATTATAAACATATTTTATCCTCTATTATTGTCTTAACATTTTTTTTTCCTAGCTTACTTTATTGGAACACAGTATGTTAATACATATACAAGCTGCGTACAGGTTCGGCCTCTGGTGAACAGTAGGCTATGTTTTGGGGAGCCAAAAGTTATGATGTGGGTTTTCAACTCTGGGCAGGCTGGCACACCTAACTAACCACCATGCTGTGCAAGGGTCAAATGCACTTGTGTTATACCTTATAATGATTCCCAAACTCTGTACCCACCGAGGAGTGCAGGAAAGAAACTTACAAGGGTGCCTGTGGAGGGGAAGCGGCAGGTGTGGTGGTGGGCGCGGTGGCGGTGGGCGCTGGAGGAGCAACTGCCACAGGAGGTGTGGCGGTGGTGGTGGCGGTGGTGGCGGCGGCGGCGGCGGCGGCGGCGGCGGCGGCATCTTCCTTCTTTGATTCTTCCACAGCTTCTGGTTCATCATCATAATCAAATCTATCAAGTAGCTTCTGGAATAGGTATACCAATATTCCATTTTAAAACTGGTATGCGGGGGGGACATCCCTGGGTGGCTCAGTCAGTTAGGTGTCTGCCTTTTCAGCTAAGGTCATGATCCTGGGGTCCTGGGATTGAGCCCTGTGTTGGGCTCCCCGCTCTGTGAAAAGTCTGCATCTTTCTCTGCCCAACCCCCATAATCTCAAATCTTAAAAAAAAAAAAAAAAAAAAAGATTTAAAAATTGGGATTCGGATACACTACACAAGACTGATAAAAACAACGATATTTCCTAAGATCTGTGATCCAGCACACTGTCATATACCATCTCACGTTCCCACTCGCCCCTTAGGATCTTGGTTCACAGACAAACCACTGCCACATAAATGCCATCTGAAAAAGATTTGCATGTATGAAAATGGGTATACATTTTCAGTTAACTGTAAAATGTACCAAGACCATCTTATCTAATTAATCACTATAAATGCCTAAAGAAAAATGTCTGTATGCTGGTTGCTCAAAAACATACTGAGAGGACCCAAAAAAAAAAAAAAAAAAAAAGAATGGCATAGACAGGGACATGAAAATATTACTACCTGGGCACTAGTTTCTTCCTTAGGACTTCACAGCTCATGTCAGATTACCAGAAACAAGGAGGAGAGAGAGAGAGGGAGGGAGGGAGGAAACCCCAGCACTTCACAAGATCACGTGTCTGGAAGAAGAGTCATTTAAAAATAAGATGACCTCTGTTCAGAAAGGGAGGAAGGGAACACCACAAACACCTACTACTACTTCTATTACTACCTACTGTGTTTAAATACCTACATATGGTATTTCATCACACAAGCCTGCAACATAGACAAAGTTTAGATATAGTTTCTTCTTTTTACAGACAAGGAATCTAAGGACCAGGTGATTAAGAAACATTAGTAGAGCTGCAAAGTCAGCAAATGGTAGGAACTAGGATGTGGACACTACTTCAAAACTCTCAGTCCCTGGCATTCAACAAGCAGTCTTTTCCCTCAAGCTGTGCCCATTCTGGCCATAGATTTTTTCAACTTCAAATTCCTAAACTTACGTTGTTCTGTCTAGAAATTATGGTTCTACTTTACTAGACAACAGATTCCTAAATTAGAAAGGAAAGTCTCAGAAAGAAAGAAAGAAAGAAAGAAAGAAAGAAAGAAAGAAAGAAAGAAAGAAAGAAAGAAAGAAAGAAGTCTCCTTCTTGGACAACACTT
Source organism: Nyctereutes procyonoides (assembly GCF_905146905.1). Lineage (NCBI taxonomy): Eukaryota > Metazoa > Chordata > Mammalia > Carnivora > Canidae > Nyctereutes > Nyctereutes procyonoides. The sequence continues at coordinate 5,677,529 of NW_026575155.1, forward strand.
TCTTTCTTTGTAATTCTAGGTCATGTCATTAAGTTATTATAACTGAGCGATCTAATTATGACCCAGGCAGACACCTTGTTGTTTTACATACACTGGCATATCTAGCCCTCACAGCAACAGTTAAGTGTAGGCATTACCATCACTACTTTACAGTGCTGTACACTGAATATATAAGTAACTCAGCGTCAAGACAGAGTCAGTGACAGGAGTCAAAATTAAAGCTCAGATTTAGATTGTCTAAAAAAAGCAAAACCTCTGGTCTTTGACATTTATCATCTATGGATATGTTCTTTAAAGTTTTTGGATTTCTACCTATTGCTTTGGAAAATGATTTGAAGCAATTACAAAATTAAACTGAGATCTAAAAAGACATTTTTTTACTTTTTAGGAAAGTGAACATCTAGGAAGCAGCCTAAATGAATTGTTCCCAATCAAGCTGTTCTACTAGCTTAAAACAGACCTTTTACTCACAGGTAAAGCAAAGAATTTACTTTTCTAAATTTCACCTAACTGACAAAAACTGACCAACCAACCCACTTGAGGTATAAAATAGAGGAATTACAATTCAAATTAAAAACAACAACGAAAGGATTCCATCAGCATTATTGTTATTCAACATTTTTGGTTGTTATTCAACATTTTTGGAAGTCCTAGTCCTCAGTACATTAAGAAAAAGAAACAGGCATAGATATTGAAGAGGAAAAGTCATATTTAGTAGCTTTCCAGAAATCTGAGAACATCAACTAGAAAACTAAGTGTTTAATATCATGACCATTTAAAAGATTAAAAAAATGAACATGAAAAATGACTAAATACTCTGGGAATAAATGATGCAATCAACGCATAACACTTGTATGAAAAAAGATTTTATTTATTTTTTTGAAAAAAGATTTTAATAGAGATAAGCTCTTGGTACTTCTTAAATTAATCTATAAATATTAAAATTTATGCTAAAGTTCATCTTGAAAAATATGTTGTAATGGTTAATTGTATCAATTTGGCTACCTTACAGCGCCTAGCTGTTTGGTCAAATATCCATGTAGATGTTCCTGTGAAGGTCTTTTAAAAATGTGACATTTATTTGAATAAAGAAACGCCCTCCATAATTTGGGTGGACCTCAACTACTCAGCAACAAAGAAACCTTGCCCTGTAGAATTCAGACTCAAAACTGCAACGTTAACTCTTACCTAAATTTCCAGCCTGCCTTCTGCCCTACAAATTTCAATCTGCCAGCCTCCACAACTACATCAAATAATTCCTTAGAAATCAATCTCTCTCTCTCCCCTTTCCCTCTAGTGTGTGTGTAATGAGTTTTTTCCCCTGGAGAACACAGACTAAATACATATGCCATAGAGTCTGAAATGGAAGCAGTGTGTGTGATAAACTTGAAAAAGAAATATAAAACACGTATATAAGCCTCAAGTATTTAAATTGTTAAGATGCAGAAAATATATATTAGTGGGACTCAACAGTCCAAATTTCACAAACAGAAACAAATGAGAATTTAAAATTTAATGACAAAAAGTGAGGGAGAAGTGGCTATTTCCAAAAAGTTCAAGATTCAACTATCTTGGGACGCCTGGGTGCCTCAAGTGGTTAGTGGTTGAGTGTCTGCCTTTGGCTCAGGGCATGACCCTGGAGTCCCGGGATCGAGTCCCACATCAGGCTCCCTCTGCATGGGGCCTGCTTCTCCCTCTGTCTATGTCTCTGCCTCTCTATGTGTCTCTCATGAATAAGTAAGTAAAATCTTAAAAAGAAAAAAAAAAAAAAAAGACTCAACTATACTGAACCCGTAGTTCTAAAATAGGTTCCAGATGGAATGAAGAGATAAACACAAGAAAACAAAAATAAAAAACTACCAAAATAAAAAAATACTGGTGGGAAGAGTTTTCCTAAACTCTGAAAGAACATACACAAATCTGTTCCAAGCAGATAATTGCTTCTCTTTTTACTTTAGAACTTCCTGTATTATGTTTTTTTCTTGTAAGTATTATTCCTTATCTACTTGAAATTTTATCCAAACTTCTTTTAATCAGTAGTTGTTCAGCAATCACCAAGATATAATGACAACCAGTATTTACCAAATGGGTTCTTAATTTGGACTATCAGTAATAAAATTTTATCTTAAAATCTGGAAAGAATAAAACATTTTAGAGATGATAAAGCTAAAAGATTAACAGTTCTAGGGTTTTTGAACTTTTGTGGTTTTGGCAGTGAGACTGATAAAATGAAATGAGATTTTATATAGTCATAAGCCCAATTAACAGACAAGACATAAAACAGCTAAGACACAGTGGTCTGGGTTAACATTTCTACAAGAAGCTCTGCAAATCCAGCACATCTGTATCCTTAGTTGCAGCTCCTTAAACATGCCTAGGGCCCAACAACCCAGTTGGAAGACACTGAACCAACAAAACAATTTATACATATTGTAAGTAAGTTCTAAGAGCAAAAAGCAACTTAAATGTCAGTAGGGGAATGGCTAAACTGTGTGCTGTGTACATGTAATGGAATACTCCTCATAATAAGCACTCAGTGAAAATATAGAACTATTAACCTTAATGACAACAGAGACAAGAAGATTAAGATCAAAACAAGCAAGTTAAAGACTGTGTATATGTATTTATATATTACACATATATTATGACCAAAAGAAATACATCAACAGGAAGTAAATCCAGAAGAGATATACAGCAAAAACTTAGAGTAGTCATCTCCAAGTCTGGGGGTTAATGGTGAAAGCTCTCCTGTTTACTTTTCTACTTCCTATGCATTGAACATTTTTTGCAATGAGTATATATTACATTTATAACTAAGAAAAATAATCCAATGTTTTGTTGTCAAGGGGGAAAATCTTTTAAACCACAAAACAACAAAATGAAAACCCAGAACATAGAGAAGTACTTCCACAATCCAGGTTGAGTGGTATAAACAGTTAAGGTGGGTTATATAAGAAGCCTACCTTGTCAAATGCAGTTTTTTGCTCAGGTGGGGGGAAAGCAGCTTTTTGTTCAGGTGGCTGTGCAGGAGCTGTCTTTAACTGAGCTGTGATAGCCTGGACCTGAGCCATCACAGCATTGTCAATGGCCGGAGACTGTGGTTTTGGAGGCTGTTGAAAAGTCTGAAGGATCTGCTGAAGCTTAAAGAATGGGAAAACTGATAAGCAACATAACAAAGTATAATCATTGTATCAAAGGTTGATTTACTAGGAAAAAAAAATCTTAAAGGTGACTCAAAATAGCACAGGCACAAAGTAAACTGGAAAAAGATTTTTTTTTTAAAGATTTTACTTACTTATTCATGAGACACACACACACACACACACACACACACACAGGCAGAGGCACAGGCACAGGCACAGGCAGAGGGAGAAGCAGGCTCCACGCAGAGGGCCCGACGTGGGACTCCAGAATCACGACATGGAACTCCAGAATCACGCCCTGGGCTGAGTGCAGTGCTAAACTGCTGAGCCACCTGGGCTGCCCAAGAATACATCTTTTAGTAAAGGTTAAGTCTCTTGTAAATATCAGGGATACAATGTGTGTCATTTAAGGTTAAAAATGTAAGCTGACACCCCAGAAAATGACAGTCAAAAAGAGAAATGGTCTTTTAGCTTTTCCAAAGGTAAAGAAATGTTTTCTAGAATAATGTAAAAATCATCTCCAATCCAAATAATTTTGAAGTTAATCTGAAAGGCTAGAACCATGAGCAGCGATACCAACCAGTCAGCAGTTCTGAACTTCTCTTCACAGGGGTATTACTACTGCTCAGTGTGCGGTTCCCTTATTTCTCACTTCCCCCATATTTCCTCTGTTATCCCAATGCCATTACCTTCCTAGCGAAGGTTTTTCTAGGTGAAAAGTAGAAATATTTCCTCCCTTAAATGTGCTTGTTAGAAATGGAAAATAAAAACTGACAATTGTACACATAACTGCAAGGAATTTATTAATCTTTAGATAGGTAGTTTACCTGTTGACCTTGAGTCGTCTGAAAGAGCTGGGCCACAGCAGCAAAAGCATCAGAGCTAGGCAACTGTGGTACAGTTGGTACAGAGTTTGTAGTGGCTTGGGGAGGTTCAGAAGAAACTTTAACTGGAGGTGGAGGTGAACCTAAATAAGAAAAGGTCATTAAGATCTATGAAAACTTTAATCTCCCAATTTTCCTTTTTAAACTCCATTAAGCTTTTTTATTAAAGTAATATTCCATTCAGTTTAACATATAGGAGAAATAAAGATACTATAGCAAATACATGAAAGAGCATATTTTTATTAGAAATAAGAACTGTGGAAAGAAACCCATACCTTCCAAGATATAAATTCAAATTTCCTTCTTATGGAAAAATTCTACCAATATAAAAAGACTCCAAATTTTCTCATGTACAAAGTTATACCATTCTCTAAGTACACAGATATACTTGGCCATACCTTCATTATTCGTAACATTTTCTGCTACTGGGGCAGCATTACTGGTTCCTGCAGCCATGTCCAAAAGAGGCTGGATAATTTCAATTTTGAATACTCCATTTTTTTGCCAAAGGTTCAGTACACGAACTATTTTGCTCTGTTATATGCAACAAAACATGAATATACAATTAATATTTGCATAAATAATGTATTATACCTTTAACTAAAAAAGAAATAAATCACTAAGCTAGTATTTCCATGCTAAGTCCACTTCATAAACAGAAAAAATAAATTTATTTTTAGAATTACAACCTGTTAAACTGTTCTAAATCAGCCTTTCTTCAGTAGTATAAACTGGAGTAAAAAACAAAGAAAGGGGGAAACAAAGGGGAGGAAACAGAAAAGAAATACAACCTAATCAAAACAAATAGAATAAAAAATTGTTATTTCAAGTTTTCATTATATTTATGATTACAAAGAAATACCATCACTGACAAAAACAGCATCTTAACAAAAGTAAATGAAGTGAAGAAGAATTTCTTCAGGATGATTTTAACAGTTAAAATATTTAAGAAACTGGTCTATAACGGATAGGTAAGTTGCTTTACAGACCAGTATATATGAAGAAGATACAGAGAAGACGTGTTATTCATGGGAATAATCCTTATGTCCTAATCAAGAAATTATCTTTTGTATATTTTTTCCCACAAGAACACTCCTCCAAGAATATAAATACAGAATCCACAACATTCAAATTTATACACTGTTTCCTGTAAATGCCTTTATTCTTCATTCTTCAGAGTAGATTTAGCAGTGTGTTTCTCCCACCTATTGGGAGTTCAATTATTATGTCTTTAATGTTTTTCTACCTTTATATAGTACATAATAAAATCAGCTATAAATATGAGGAAATAAATACTGTAGTCTGATTGTTAATGAATAACATTTATGCTCCAGCCTCTCAAAATGGTGGGGAAAGCCATCAATTATTGGTCCCCTCCTTCTGAAATAAGCAACAATACAAGTACTGCCTTTCTCTATGGCAGAATTTATCACTCAATTACAAGTAAGTCTTTCCAACAATGTCTTATTTAAAGCTCCTTTTTCAACAGTACATCATTCCTGAAGGACTTCACAAGAAAATACACAAAGATGAGATGTTCACAACAGAAAACGCTGGGCTTTGTTTCAAGTTCACAAACATCATCATATAATTCTCTTTCAAATATACATTTAAATAGGCTTAAAGATGGAAATAAGAATACAAGTTTTAATTTAAAAATTATTAACTATACCTTATCTTCAGATGGACAAAGATATAAATATTGGAATGTGGCGGTTATGTTTTTAGAGAATCTTGGCCCAAAAACATCTTTATCAGTTCCAAACTGATGACGAGACTGTCGTACAATTGAGTCAATTACATATAATCCAGGAACCTTGTACTCTGGTTTACACTACAAGATAAAGATGCAAGTTAATAAAAGCAAAATCACAATTTGACATCCATTAATCTCCCTTTTTAAAATAAAACTCTGTGTATCTAGTGATTGTTTTTATTTAGAAACTGCTCGAATATTTAGCTCTTCTTGGCTAGCTTATCAAATTTCCCACAGGTCTGTACCAAACTACCAATTCTTTTGATACTTCAGATCCCCAGTATTTTACTTTTTTCTGACCCCTCTAACTCCCCACAATTTCCCAGAATCAACATTACTTTACCAATCCCTAAGCCACGTCCACACAAATCCAATTGTTATGATACTCTCTACTCTAATTCATCCTGCTTAAAAAAATAATTTTTAAAATTATCAAGAAGACCATTTCAACAACATCAATTTTAATTCTACTAAAGTACAGTACCAGAGAAAAGAAAAACTAAAAGGAGAGATCATTTTTGGTCTATCAAATTAACAAGATAAAAAGAAAAGAGAAACACACACCTGTATACATTTCTGGTGGTACAACCTTTATGGATGATGATTTAGCAATAAAAGCAAAGTCTTATTTGATCCAACAATTCTACATTAAGAAATTTATTTTAAGGAAACAATTAAGATGCATCTAATTTTTTCTTCCAGGCCAGCCACTGAAGTGAAATGTCCAAAAGGAACTGAATAAATTGTGGAAACAATCATGCAATGAAATTTTTTGTAGACATTTTATGATAAATTTAGTGGGAAAAGTAGGTTATCAATGTCAGTGAGGTTTTTTTTTTTTAAGATTTATTCATGAGACACAGAGAGGCAGAGAGACAGGGAGATGGAGAAGCAGACTCCCTGCAGGGAGCCCAATGTGGGACTCCATCCCAGGATCCTGGGATCATGCCCTGAACCAAAGGCAGACAGACTCAATCACTGAACCACCCAAGCATCCGAATGTCATTGGTTTTTTTATGAACGTATGTGTATACAATAAAAAAAGAATAGATCCAAACATAAATATAAGAGTAATTTGGGGTGGTCGCATGTAGGCAATTTAAAATTTTTTCCACTTTACTTATTTGGACTTTGATTTGCTACTATGAAAGCTTCTACTGATCATGTTTTTCGTCTGTTGGGACTCCTAACTCCTACCTCTCAGCTAGTAGTCAAAGGCCATGGATCAAAGACAACGTTACACACATGTATTGGTATGTACTACATGGCACAGCTCCAGCATGGGGGGAGAGGACAGATGTATAAACCTGACAAGACAGATGTGTGCTAATCACATGGTTATAAAACCAGATACAACTGCAAAACTGAAAAATGATTTATGATAGAAGCAGGGAAAAGCTGGAAAAGCTTTACAAGGTGATTTCATTTGAAATACTTCAAGATGAGTTAAAGGTCAACAAAGTAGACAGGGCAAATAGCAGAGGAGGCACATCAAGCTCAGGGAAGAGTCGTGTCAAGTACACAGGAAACTTGTTGAGTGCCTACCTCAGACTAAGTGCTCAATCAAAAGAACTGCTATAAACGTTTGTTAAAAATACAAACCTGAGTGATTAAAAAGAACATCTAATGACAACTTTCTTTGTAGAGTGGCTTTAGAAGGAAGCATGCAAATTTACAATTTACAAAGTAAATTACAAATATTGATCATAACTAAAATGAGATACTAATAAAATGGATAGTTACCTTTTTGATGAACTTTTCTACTATTTGAACTACATGCTTATAAAGCTGAAAAAAATTAGAAGAAAATTACTGTACAATTTATATACTTCTATATTTTCAGTAATGGTATTAGAAAATACTTAAAACCTTATAATTTGCACAATCTGAGTAATTCTCAAGATAATACTGAATGACCCATGACAATCCCTAGTCAATAAGTGAACAATCATAAATTAAAGAGAATTAACTAAAACAGAAATTACAAAAATCCCTCCAAAAAGGAGGTCTTTTTCTTAGATTCTTAATCAGTAATCCTTAATAAAGCAGCGTATCAGACAACTTTACAAAAGGGATAAAAACAGTGGAACTGGAACTAAATAATGCAGTTTCTAATATGAGTCACTTATTTAAGGTGTGATCTTGAGGAAAACATTTAACTTCATGGAGCCTAAGCTTTTTTTTTTTTTTTTTTAAATATATGAGGCAAATACTTGGCTGATTTATGACAAGAATTAAGTAAAACAAAGGAAAAAAACCCTTTTCATTCCCCTGTCTACTTCTGTTAATTCAACTTTCTGACACACACACACACGCAACTATATGAGGCAAAAGATGTGCTAATTGGCTGGACTGTGTTAATCATTTCATAATGTGTTATGTGTATCAAACCAACATGTTCTATTATATTATTAAATATATTCAATTTTAATTGTCAATTATACCTCAGCAAAGCTGAAGAAATATAAAGGGGAAATACTAAACAACAAAAAAGGAAAAAAGCAGGTTTTGAAATAATATGTTACAGTTCGAACACACTCTATTATCATGTGCCTTCAGCAAAAGCTAGTTAGAACTCTTTGATTCAGGCCTAACAGAATGAATTCTCACATTTCTCAGTTATTTTCAAAATTCTAAAACATTTTTTGAATTAAATATATTTATTTTATTCTTACCTTAATAGCTTTAATAGCAGCTTTAGTGATAAGAATCATCTTGGCTCGAGAGATGGGAGGTTTCATATCCATAAGTGAAAAGAGCTTAAAAAACAAAAATAATTTAAAAATAAAGGTAAAGTCAGAGGTCAATTCCCTCCAGTCCTACAAAGATAATGTAATTTATTAACTAAAAGAATAACAAACTTTTGGAACTAAGTTGAATAATTTAGCTAGTAAAGAAAATCCAAGTGCTTTCCTACATACCTGCATCACTGCTAAGAAAATACAATGGGAAAATACACTTAAAATAACAAAAAAAGAAAAAATATTAAGAAATTACAAAACCTATAACTGAAAAAAATCATAAAATTTTACTGAAGAGGGATCCCTGGGTGGCGCAGTGGTTTAGCGCCTGTCTTTGGCCCAGGGTGCGACCCTGGAGACCCGGGATCGAATCCCACGTCAGGCTCCTAGTGCATGGAGCCTGCTTCTCCCTCTGCCTGTGTCTCTGCCTCTCTCTCTCTGTGACTGTCATAAATTAAAAAAAAATTTAAAAAAAATTTTACTGAAGAACACAAAAATAATTTGAATGGAAACATACTGGGGGTTTCTGGACTAAATGTGGCAATAATATGACTCAATATTTAATGCAAACCTCACTGAGATTTTGGAGAACTTCAAGTAATTCTAAGGTTCATTTGGAGAAAGATGTATTCAATCAGGCAAGAAATTTAAAATGCTGGAATTAACAATTTCTTGATTTAATCAGCATAAAAATAGTGCCATATTCAACAAATCTCACAACAGAAAGTCCAACAATCACGTGCTCTCCATGAGATTTAACCACATATGCATACTTCTTCCCCCAAAGTTTAAATCCAACCAAGACTTAATGAGAGACCACAGAGTTACAAAGATAAAATTCTGACATCAAGAAGCTTACACCTTTAAAAAAATTTTTTCTTTTTTTAAGATATGAGAGAGTGTGCGCCTGCGCCCACTCATGGGACTCCATCCCAGGACCCCTGAGATCATGACCTGAGCCTAAACCAATAGTCAGACACTCAATCCACTGAGCCACTCAGGCGCCACTGTTTACTTTTGTTTAATCATGGGTATGTACCCTAGGACTTCTAAAAAGGTAATCTGTGGGTTCTTTTTTTTTTTTTAAGTGGGCTCCAGCTCCAGTGTGGAGCCCAATGCAGCATGGCCTGAACTCATCTCTAGCTAAGATCAAGGGCTGGATGCTTAACCAACAGAGGCACCCCTAAAAAGACATTATGAAATAATTTTTAGGGCTTTAATATGATCATATTTCCATTTCTTTCCAAATTATGCTGACATTCCAAATATGGAATCTCTAAGACACAGATCTTTACTAGATCACTAGGAAGCTAACCTAAAGTACCAAAGTATAAATAGCCCCACAATTGGCAACATATCCTAAAAATTCAGAGGATTTTCACAGCTTTTCACAACTACAAACACAATGGTAATATAGAAAACAGTAAGCATAATATTAGAAAAGGTATGGAATACCAGAAATAATCAATACAAGAACCAGATACTCTGGTTTAAGCAGAGAAAGGTAGAAATTTTCCTTTGGTAATACTAAGAAAATGGGAGAGGGCAGCCCTGGTGGCTCAGTGGTTTATCGCCACCTTCAGCCCAGGGTATGATACTGGAGACCCAGGATCGAATCCCACGTCAGGCTCCCTGCATGGAATCTGCTTCTCCCTCTGCCTGTGCCTTTCTGTGTGTGTGTGTGTGTGTGTGTGTCTGTCTCATGATTAAATAAATAAAATCTTAAAAAAGGGGGGGGGGAACACAAAGATATTTACAAAGTGATTTGTTTAAAAAATGTGATTCTCTAAATAAGGTCATGATTATTATTTATCAATGTAATAAAAATTATCCTTGAGAATAAATGCCCACTAACAGATAACAATTAAAAAGGAAACCGTAAACTTTGAGACTATACAAACTGATGGGAAATGAAAAAACAAACTATTACAACTTAATTCCAAATTATAAAAATGTAAACAATGTAAAAAAAATATATTGCATGCATTTTTAAAAAAGATTTTATTTATTTATTAGAAACACACAGAGAGAGAGAGAGAGAGAGAGATTGAGAGATTGAGAGAGAGAGAGAGAGAGGCAGAGACACAGGCAGAGGGAGAAGCAGGCTCCATGCAGGGAGCCCAGGATCATGCCCGGGGCCCAAGGCAGCGCCAAACCGCTAAGCCACCAGGGCCACCCTATTGCATGCATTTATAAAGGATATATTCTTACCATTTACAAGCTATAAAATTTATTAAGTCAATAGTTTATTACTGCTGTTCTATTTCCTTCTCTGTACCTTAATGTAGAGAAGGGGAATGCAAAAATGTTTATACGTGGATGTTGAGAATGAACAATGAGAACTATTTCTCTGTCATTAAAAGCTTACAGAATCATATTTTCATGAAGTCTAAGCAAAAGCTAATATTCATGTAATGTACCAAAAAGCACTTGATTATGTCAGCAGTAAGCAACCTGCCATATAAAAACCCCCGCCAACTGAGCACAAGACAGACTAGTGTGCCATCCAATAAAATACTCTGTAACTTGTTAAAAAAAAATTAAATTACAGACTACATCATATAGCAGTATAGCCATTCATGCAAAAGACCAGCAAGAGAACCCTCAAGTGCTATATCCATTATCTAAGAGACAGTGAAAAAGGTGTTAAACACTTCATGAAGAAAAAGATGACTTTTGGAAGAGAGGAGGGAACCAACATCTGAGTGCCTACAATGTATAAGGAAGAATTAAATTCAGTGATATAGAATTTAATTTTATTAACAATTGGAGGAGGTGGGTGATGGGTATTAAAGCAGGTACTTGTGATGGGCACTGGGTGTTGTAAGTGATGAATCATTAAAGTCTACACCTGAAACCAATTTTACCATGTGTGTTAACTAACTAGAATTTATATAAAAACTTGGGAGAAAAAAATCATATTAACAGCTAACACAGATTATCTCCCACCTGTTCTGAATGATGCCCAGGAAATGGTTTTGAACTATACTTCGTAGAATTTATAGCTCAAAAGTCCTAATAGCACATTCATACCTTTAACACAATGCTGCTAAGGAATTAAATACATACAGGACCTTAACTATGATAGGGAATACAGACAAACTATCAAGCAGGCACCTGTGCCTGTCTATATATATAGTACTGACTCAGGGATAACGACAAAAACATACTGAATATAATTTGGGATGCCTACTGAAATGCAGGCAGATATAAAATTAGGGATCTTGGACACAGAAAAGGTCCAGGCTAGAAAATGAAAAGTCACAGAATAAAAGCCAGGAGTACAGGTGAGGAAAAATCTGTAGTAAGAAAGCCAAAAACATATACCAAAAATTCCACTGTGGTATAGAGAAAGGGACTGCACAAATGAACATCAGGACAAATACCAGAAATCAAAGGCATTTGGCACGGTCGAATATGGAAAGGTATGCAAATCAAACTTTGGTGGCTTAAACAGAGAACTGTTTTTGAAAGTGATTTCAAAGTCAACTAGTAAAGAAGTGGCAGTTGAGGGGGTGGAAATGCAGATTTGGATTATTTTTCATTAATTTAACAAATTTCTGAGGGCTTATTAGGAAGTATCAAGTTCAGTGTCTGGTACATTGAGCCATGTGCCTTACAAATGACCATTCTTAAAATACCTCTTACTTGTAAGCACCATGATGCTTCTATCAAATTTAAATTTTTTAGATGTTCTTTACTTTCCTTTACAAATGCCTTTCTTAAATCTTAAAGTTGAAAATCTGTATTTGATATTATTTATGAAGAAAAATACTACAGGCAGATAAGTTTCAAAACCAGAGATTTAAAAAATTACCTTTTAAAAGCTCAATGAATGTTACTAACATTTTACTGACTTCTTCAAAGCACAAATTTATCGGTGTCTACCTTTCACAAGGCAAAAAGGTTCCGAGACATTTAGATCAATGCTTTCATTGGATATAGAGACCCAAAAGTTATGCTGAAACTGATACACCTACCTATAACCATGTGCACTGACACCACCTATTTAAAAAGAAACACTAATAGCCTTTGTGGTAGTTAGATATTTCAATTCCATTTTACAGATGAAAACACTGAGGCACAAAAGTTCAAGAATCTGCTCAAAACTATAAAGCTAATAAAGTGGTAAATTTAATCTGTGGTTCACTACTACACAAAGCTCAAGTTCTTTCCAACAACTACCTAACAATAAAGAAATTATTTAATTAATGCTACATTACCTTGGAGGAATGAATAGCACAGACATTGAAGATGATGACAATAATCTTAGATAAGAAAGAGTTAATTGATATGTTGGCTGAGGAATCTCTCAGAAGTATATGACCTTATGGTGATCTAAGGTTCATACTATAGTTCCTGAATTTTAAAAAACAATTAAATTTCTGTTAAATGATCAGAACGCAAGATCAATAATCAACTGTCTGGGAAATCTTGACTCTCCCACTTGCTAGCTATGAGAAATTGTTTCTTCATCCGTAAAATGAAAATAATAGCCCCTACTTTTTAGGGAAGTTTTATACAAACAACACATATAAAAAGCACTTAATGCAGCACCTAGCACAGAGTAAGTAAGTACACCTACTATTAACACTACACATAATTTTATTGAAAGGAGAGAGAATCCTGAAAATAACCCAGGAGTGTTTTTCAAACTGTGGGTTGAGATATATTAGAATATAAAAATGAGCTTAATGGGTGTGACACAAGTTTTTTAGTGGAATAGAGTAAAAAATAAAACAAACAGCATTGTACACAGCAAGGGTAAGTACTATTTGGTGATATTTCTCAGTTTTTTGTGTGGGTATGTATGCAAAAGCACCTCTCTATGTAAAATTATATATCTTAGTATAGGGGTGACAGTCAAATAATGTGAAAGGCAATGACTCAGAGAAAAATTCTTTTGTTTTAGAAATGAGGAAAATAGAGCCCAAACCAACTGCTGTCAACTTTCAGTAATGAATAGATTCTTTAAGCCATTAACACATTTCTGATAAACTGTGGGGAAAAAAGCAGCACTATCAAGTTAGAAAAAAATTTTCCTACTTTTCAATCAAGTTTAGAATACAGAGTATACATAGAGTAGAAAGAAGGTAAAGATAATTTGGGCTCTAGTTATTTCTGACCAACATCCAATCTCAGCCAACAAACCTCAAGGAAAAAAACCTATTGGGGCTTTATATAAATGTGTGAGAACCATAAAATTTAATTCCGACAAACTCTACTAGAGAGAAAAAAAAAATCAGATACTGTAGGTATTCTGGAAAGAGTCAGAAAGATCTGGTTTTGATTCTGGGTCCAGCCATGTACACAATTCTGGGCAAATTACATAACTTCTGTAGGGTGCAGTGTCCTCATATGTAAAAAGGACATGGTAGTTAATCTACTTCGGAGGTTTCAATGAGAACTGAATTCGTTTTGGCAAATGGAATGACTAGTGTATCACCTGCAAGTGCTCCATAAATATCACTAGGAGCAGCACTCTCCCTATTATAGCCCCTATTCCCAATAAATGTAATCGGTCAATGAAAACAAGGATATCAAAGCAGCCAGAGAAACCCAGGCAATTCTCATATAAAACAGCAGAAGCAGTAGGCAAAAAAGAGTACAAGACCCTCTTGGAAGGCATTAGTAGAAAAAAAATGTACTTGCTGGAAACAGATGTGAGTTTGGCTTTTTGCTGTCACTAGCTGAGTAACTACAAAAAGTATAAATAAATGTAAACACAGTCTTGCTACATGACATATAGAGAAGATTGAGATACAAAATAGTCCAAAAATTCATCATGATCCCTTATATCAGTAAGGAATAGTTTCAAGAGAAGGTAAAGAATGGGGCCAGCCCCAGTGGCGCAGCGGTTTAGCGCCGCCTGCAGCCCAGGGCGTGATCCTGGAGACCCGGGATTGAGTCCCACATCAGCCTCCCTGCATGGTGCCTGCTTCTCCCTCTGCCTGTGTCTCTGCCTCTCTCTCTCTGTGTCTCTATGAATAAATAAATAAAAAGTAACATGACTCTGCTATTTGCTAACAGTATAAACTGACTAGTTAACCTCTAAACTTCAAGGATCTTTCAAATATGAAAAAAGGGATTAACAGTATATATTTCATCTCATAAGGCTATTAGGATTAAATGATAATATACATAAATCTCAGCCTCGTACCTTACATATTAAGTAACTCACTAAATAAAGCTATACAATGTCCTGAGAATCTACACACACACACAGAGTTCATTTTTTATATCTTTTTTGTACTTCACCTACTATTCAAATACTGCATTTAGAGAAATCTTCTCTACAGTGACAATACTGTAGTATCAAAGACTCTTAAAGCTGTAATAGCATTTTAGGACCTAATCTGGTACTTACACTGAATTCAGAAATACTTTTATACCTGCAGCTCCTGCCTAAGTGACATAAGGCTTAATATCTCATAACTAATCAGCTCTGATGGTTACAGAGGCCTCCTGTGTGCTAACCCCCAATCTCCCTTCTGATACTTTCCCTCCCCGTTTCCATTCTGAATAGTGATCTCTCTTGCATGACAAAATATTTAAAGAGAACTAAATGTTTCCCACTCAACTATCTTCTTCAACTATTAGTAAAATGATTATTTCTAGATGTATCCTGGCTAATTCCTTTGTATGGTATTCCCTAATTGACATCATCCAGATGCATTACTGTTAATGGAAACTAGTGGACTGTATTATTATTAGTTTCCCATTTCTGCAATAACACATTACCACAAACTTAGAAGCTTAAGAACACCACAAATTTATCTTATAGTTTTGGAGGTCAGAATCTCGGTAGTCTGAATTTAAGGTGTTAGCTGGGCTACTACATTCTTTCTGGAGGCTCTAGGGCAGAATCTATTCCTTGTCTTTTCCAGCTTCTGCAAGGTATCTACATTCCTTTGGCTCATGGTCTCTTCTTCCATCTTTAAAGCCAACAGGGTAGCATCTTGTCCTCCTCGACCTCTGTGCTTCTGCTGTCACATCACTTTCTGACTCTCCTGTCTCTCTTATATAACACCTTTGGGATTACATTGGGCTCATCTTGATAATTCAGGATAATTAACCCAAACCAAGATCCGTAACCCAATCAGATCTGCACAGTAACGCAACATATGAGAGATTCCAGGATTCCAGAAGTGGATGGGGGAGGAATAAATGAATGATCAATCGATCTTTCAAAAAAAAACTGACACAGAGAGAAAACTCTCAAACTGTTTTCAATGGAATCTCTATCAAAACTCGATCTTCATATTGGCTTTGCGTTGTTTTCTAACAGTTCTTTCAACCTGCTTAGGTCATCTGGAAATAATTTTCTGCTACTTGATGCAGCAGCTACTCCAATCAGCTTATAAATTTCATATATACACTTTATATATGCTTCTTCCAAATCAAGGTTTTTTTTTTTTTTAATTAATAAGAACAGGATCTACTTGTGGGATGACCCCATCTGATAGTCCTTGGACACTGCCTGTCAGGTAAAATTCACGTAACAATACTCTCATCCTGCCTGTATTTTTCCAATTATGATGAAGTCATGACAAATATCTTTCTGAACTATCTGGTTTATAGTCCTCACTAGACAAAACACTTCACAGAAGAAAAAAAGTTTAATTCAGTCAGTTATGAATTGTTAGTGGATCTGTTCTGGCTCCTAGATTAGAAATTTCCAGAAGTTCATAAAACAAATCAACAGAACCAGCAAAGATAAAAGTTATTGGCATTGAGTCTTCGAGTTCTGGAATATGCGTTTTCCTATTCTTTGAAAGAGAGCTGTCAAAGCAGGGAAAAGAATTAGAAGATTGTATTAGCCTAAATAACCCTTCTAACCTCTAATCCCAATGTTTCCTTTAGAAATCTTTCAATGGAGCACTTACCTCTATATTTTTTTCCCTAAACTTGAAAAATTTTGCTTTCCTGAAACTTATTTTATAAAAAATTACATTAATTATATATGCAATATTCCTTCCTATTATCACCTCCAAGATGACAAATTCTGCTTTAAGGTCCTATTTTTAATACTTAATTACAAACTTTAAACAAAAAATATGAATGCTTCCAAAAGGAAATATGTACACTGACAGCGACAGGTTGCTACTCAATCTCCCTCCTGATAGATGCAGATATCAAAATGTTTAATTCTAGTCTTTCTTCCTCTTTCATTCGACTTAATTTATCAGACACATGAACTGTAACTGAATAAAGAGTTAAATCCAACATAACGTTAATGTTTATTAACATATAAACACTTTATAAAAGTACACATTACATTTCTTAACAAAGGGAAACAATTAGGAAAAAAAACTTTTTAAAATCATTTTTTCTCTAAAGATGCTTTGTCTAATTACAGCCTAAAGACAGCTTTATAAAATACTAACGCAACAATTAGGAAAGGGAGAACTAATAGCTCCTTTTACATGGCATTGTACTTTATGCCTTAAGTACATTTTATCAAAGATTTGTTCAAACCAATACATTTACTCAGGATCATGTCCTGAGTGGCAGATGCTCAACCGCTGAGCCACCCAGGTGTCCCTAAACCAATACTTTCTTAGTTCTGAGCAATTCAACATGATAGGAGATAGGTTGAGAGGTAAAGAGAGTTGCAAACCAATCACATGCACAATGTCATTCTACCACCTATGCTGTTTTACCTGAAAGTAAAACATGTACAAACAGTAAGAGATGGTGAAACTAAAAATAATAAAGAGGTAGTTTAATTAACAAAGGAAACCCCAATAGCCAATTAATAAACACAGGAAAAAAAGTTCAACCTTTCCAAAAATCAATGAAGTACAAACAGTAAGATACAATTCTTCAATTGTCTAACTGGCATAAATGTATATTAACATCAAGCAAAGAGGGTCCTTTACAGATGAGATCTAACTGGGGAGTTTTAGTTTCAGAAAAAAAATTTAAAGCTATGTAACAGGGCAGCCCTGGAGGCTCAGTGGTTTAGCACAGCCTTTAGCCCAGGGCCTGATCCTGGAAACCTGGGATCCAGTCCCACGTCGGGCTCCCTCCATGGAGCCTGCTTCTCCCTCTGCCTGTGTCTCTGCCTCTTTCTCTTTCTGTGTCTCTCTCATGAATAAACAAATAAAATCTTAAAAAAAAAAAATAAAGCTATGTAACAATAACAACCATATCTTTTAAGCCAACAATTCCACGTCTAGAAGTTTATCTTAAACAATAATCAGGTCCTCAAATCTTCCATGATGACCATTTAAAAGTTAGAAAATAATTTATTAAAAAGATCTGGGAACCATATAAAAATTTCCAAGCACAAGTGGAAGGAGAAAAAGACTAAAACACTCTAAAACATTAATGGTATTCAATGGGATGGTATTTTCTTTTATTTCCTAATTTAAATTTACATAACTTGCATTAATTTCACAAGGAAAAATATTAAAATCCATTGATTTTAAAGATGAAAGATTGTGTGTCTGAGACTAAAATCAATTTCTCAACTTTTGATTATAAATATGATAAATATAATAAACATATAGAACCATCATTATCAGATACACAGATTAAACCTTGTCTTTGAAGTTCAGTTATTTTCAAGTCAATGGCTTATAAATTTTTTTTAAAGATTTTATTTATTCATGAGACGCACACAGAGACAGGCAGAGGGAACATGATGTGGGACTTGATCCTGGGACTCCAGGATCACGCCCTGAGCTGAAAGCAGACGATCAACCTCTGAGCCATCCAGGTGTCCCAATGGCTTGTAAATCTTTAAATCTTTAGCAAGTTTTTCAAAATTATTAAAACAATTTTTAAAAAATAGATTCAAAATTTTGCCCCTTTAAACTTTGCAGTAACTGGTGCTCTTGTGGATATAAAACCCAAATTTGAGAAATCACGGTCTTTGTGTTTTGCTGACCCCGCGCGTTGAAGAAAGTACCCCTTTAATACTGACATTACTTTACTGCCAAGCAAATTCTATTTACTTTCCATAGAGTCAAAAGTCTTTTGAAACCCAAATGTTTAACCAATTTTCAACTTGCTTAGAGGAAGGTACAGAAACAAGACAGTCTGGTATTAATATGAAATACTCCTAAGATGAAGCAAATTTATAAGGCTTTTTAAAACAAAGAGTCAGGAAAAAGAAACCATTGTCTCCCTGCTCCTACTGAGCAGTCTTTTCATTTGACTTAAACACTAGAAAATAGTTCCATTTATTTCTCCACAAAATTCACTTTTCAGATTTCTAAAGAACCCTAACCAGATATTTTTACAAGCCACACAGCTGCACAGCATATTCTCAAGTTCAAAAATTAAAAAAAAAAAAAATTCAAGCTTTTCCTACATTGCTTTACCTTCTGTATCTTCCTACAAACTCTCCAACTTTTCTCCTAGTTCCAGAATTTAGAGTAATATTTTACAAAATACACATCTATAAATACAAATAAAAATATTTAATATTCAACATAAAACTACTTTTGAGTTAACTATTTATATTTCTGTGTGCATTAAGAAAATAGAATACAGCAGGGGTGCCTGGGTGGCACAGTTGGTTGAGCGCCCAACTTTTGGTTTCAGCTCAGGTCATGATCTCAGAGTCTTGAGAAAAAGCCCGGAATCTGCTCTGTGCTCATCGGTGAGTCCACCTGGGATATTGTTTCCCTCTCCTTTTGCCTTTTCTGCCAGAGCTCGCAAGCTCTAAAATAAATAAATAAATCTTTAAAAGGGGGAAAGAGAATATGGCAAACAATAGTTTAAATGTCATCTGCATTATTCCCCACTTTTTAATTCTATCACCAAGCCCCATTTGTTACCATTTGCTGCTGGCATAACTAATTTTCTAAGCAGTTAATTTCTGACAACTTACTCTATCAAATATGTCCTTAATTTATTACTCATTTAAGACTAACTCTCCTACAATTTCCAAGGGTCTACCCTTAACTCAAAAAAATCTTTTGAAGTAATCTCTACACCCAACATAGGACTCAAACTTGCAACCCCAAGATGGAGAGGAAAGTCCCATACTCTAATGACCCAGCCAACCAGGTGCCCCTCACTCAAAGTTTTCACTTTAGAACCAAGGCTGCCTCTCTTTAGCAGAGCTTTTAACCTATTCAGTTCCACCTTAGGACAACAGGTCATTTTTCTATTTCTAACCTGCATTTTGGTTCACTGAACTGCAATCAATCCTCCACTTCTTTCTTTTCACTTGATCAAGAAATAGGCCAGAAGGTGACTTTAAGAAATGGCAAGTATTTTATCCATGCCACTGCTCTACTAGTACAGATGCCAAATTGCAAAATTACTTCTACTGTGCTTCATTAGTGAACTTTGTGTCCCCCCAAAATTGGCTACAGAACATTATTGTGAGGGGCACCTGGGTGGGTCAGTCGGTTAAGCGTCAGTCTTCAATTCAACTCTGGTCATGATCCCAGGGTTCTGGGATCAAGCCCTACAAGCCCTGTGTCCAGCATCCAGCGTCCATCCAGCTCCCTGCTTAGTGGGGAATCTGCTCCTCCCTCTCCCTCTGCTTTCTTGCTAGCTCACTCTCTCTCTCTAAAATAAATCTTAAAAAAATTTTTTTGTGAATTAGGTATTTCCTCCTAGACTTTATTTTTATTTTATTTTTTAAAGATTTTATTTATTTATTCATGAAAGACAGAGAGAGAGAGAGAGAAAGAGAGAGAGAGAGAGAGAGGGAGGGAGGGAGGGAGGGAACGGGGCAGAGGGAGAAGCAGGCTCCATGCAGGGAGCCTGATGCGGGACTCCATCCTGGGACTCCAGAATCATGCCCTGGGCCAAAGGCAGGTGCTCAACCGCTGAGCCACCCAGGGATCCCTCCTCCTAGACTTTAATAGAAGAAATAAAATTAGTTCTTGGATATGGAATCATTTGATTAGAAGAAAAAATAAAAATTACCCCATACTTCATGTATTTCATTTATAACCAGTTATTTCCACAAAGTTCTTATGAATGGATTTACGCACAAGCATGGGACAAAACTGAAAATGTTAGCATTTATTAAATCCTCAGTTTGAGACATCTGGGTGGCTCAGCAGCTGAGTGTCTGCCTTCGGCTCAGGGGGTAGTCCCAGAGTTCTGGGGTCGAGTCCTACATCAGGCTCCCTTCGAGGAGCCTGCTTCTTCCTCTATGTCTCTGCCTCTCTCTGCCTCTCATGAATAAACAAAATCTTTTAAAAAATAAATAAAATTCTCAATTTAAGATTTTAGTTCTGAATATAAATCAGTAAAAGAAATACAAATGCCTTTAAGTTTTAAACATGGATCATATATGCATGACTTAAAAATTTACCAAGCTTCATTATTCTTAAACTTCTACAAATCCTTCCAAAAGTATGCATTATACTGCACTTGCTGCCATGCTTCAGATGTACAAAAGTTGTCAGTGAGCCCTCTCCCCTCATAAACACTCCAGTAGACAAAGATCTGCTCAAAAAACTTCAGCACAACCATATGGGGCTATGGATTGGGCTCAGATGGGTACTTAGAGTACTCAGTCAAATCTCAGAACTGACATTTCTACACAGTGTGACCTTGGTTAATTCACACCATCTCTTAGGTTTCCTTACCTTTAAAATTCAAAGAGTACAAAGGCACACCTATATAAAACTCTTAGCCCATTAGCTGTCATCTGGTAGTTAATGAGCAAATGCCCGATACTTTTCCTGTCGTTCTCCTGGATTACTTCTTAAAATAGTATGTAAAAACTAAAGATACCCTATAAAACAAACTTAGGATTCAGTATCAACAAAAATTTACAGAACCTCTTGGTCGCTACCACATACTGTTTTCAATGGAAAGAAAATCAGACCAAACAACAAAACAATGAAAATGGTGTGCTAAAAATGAACGTTTTCCTATTTTTTAAAACAAGTTTGAGACATAATTTATATACCATAAAACTGACCCCCTTAAAGTATACAATTCAGTGGGTTTTTTTTCTTTTTTACTATATTCAGAGTTGAGCGGCCATAGCACTATTTTGTTTTAGAATACTTTGATCCCCTCAAAAAAATTCCATACCCATTCCTCCCTGCCACCAACCAATAATCCATGTCTCTATGGATTTGCCTATTTTTGGCATTAAACAATAATTAGAGCCTTTATAAAGATTTGAACATATCTCCAATGAACCCCAAACTTGGCTGTCCTTTCCAAAGTGACTTCTCACTCAGCATCTCTTAATTAAGGTGAACAGGGTGATATATGGCCATTAAGGTCTACAGAATATTTTGTTTCCTAAAGGCTTAAAAGGCATATTACAGTAAATTTCCATATTATAGGCTTCCTTTCAGCAGGGTATATAATTCTACTTCAGCTAAAACTCAGCTCTGACAAAGTCAAAAGGAAAGAAAAAAGTGGAATACTCATGATAAAATGCATAAAGACATTAAAAATACCACAGAGAGAGATTTACAGACTATAGAGTTGGCCAACTATTGCTAAGTTAACAGGGTACGGACAGTGGGACAATGGGAGAAGCCGATACAGGTCAGGCAATCAGCGGGTGACCTGTCTCTAAAGACTCTAAATAAAATAATAAAACTGACTGAAATCATTTTATCATCACTAAGCACTGGCAATTCTAAGTAATATGAGGTATAAAATATTCCTTCCCCTAAAACATGTTGTTGACTGAGATGCTTAAGTTTTTAATCTATTGCTGTGGTTACTGTTAAGTTTTAACAATATATAAGCATCAAATCTGTACATTTTTACTACATATCCTTTACAAAACTATCTATTCGAAGGGGAAATTCATTAGGAAATCCTCCATTTATACGGGCAGTGACTAAAACACACAGATTTCGCCGTACCTATTCATTTGGAGAGTCACTACAAAGAGATTTAGTATAGTCTGCACCCAGGCTCAGTTTGTTTCTCCAATCCTATAGTTCCCGTGTGTGTGTGTGCGCGTTTAAACAGTACATTCAGAATATGATACTTGAGTGCAACTCCTCTTTCTGAAATCTTTTTTTTCTGCTATCAATATTTACAAACAGCCAGAATCAACCTTGAACTAAGGTATAGTTGAACACAGAGCTTGAAGAACCATAAACAAAAATCATGGAGAATGCCATTACCACTCAACAAAATATAAGTGGCCATTTACACGTAAAGAATGTTTAATAGAAATCTGTATTTAATTTTTTGGTGGAAAATTTTCAGTGAATTTTTTTGACTGAGGAGACATTTGAAAGTTGCTACAATAAAACTGAAAAAAAGACATTCTAGATTTCTAGAATTTTTGTGAAGTGTTTTTTTTCCTAAATTTCTAACCAAAGGTAACTTATGTTTAAGATTCCCTAATTAGTATAGGTCTTTTGCTTTATGTACAACTTTACACAATTAAAACTAATAAAAAGTGTTCTTCAATCAATTATAGGTGAAGATTGATCAACTGGGCTATAACTGTCTACTAAACACAAATATGTAAAGATCATCTTGACAGTCACTGACAAATACATAGAAAGTAAGGTTTAAAAAGAAACTAGGATATTATAGTAAGTCATTATGACAGCAGTATGTAGATAAGTTTTGCTTTTCCCCCCAAAAAAGTATGAATGCAATTAAAAAAATATTAACTCCTTTTTTTTTCCACTGTAATATATATTTGCAAATAGCATAAAGTTCAAGTTTCTTTCATGGCCAATCTTATGATTGTTTCTGGAATTAATTTTATTGTAGAAGAGGGATGTATTAAAAAAGAAAAAAAAATTGTGCTGTGGATGTCAAATATGCAAGGTATGCCACTGTTCTATAGTCTCTTCCAACTAGGATTACTGACCCACATGGATTTATACCAAAATCACCAATTATCCAAACACAAATGATAACTTTCAGAGGAACTTGGATGGCCCTCTACTTTTAATTGAGCCCTGCTATCTCCCCCACCCCCACCATCCTATGAATCCGTCAAAATCTTAGCTTCTAGTTCTTAACTTCACTCCAGAGTTACATTGGATTTCCTGCAGAATTCGCTCCTAATCAGTACAATGTGCTTCATTGGAATATCAAAGCTTCTGTATTTATCTATGCCTTCACAAGTACCAGTAAGGAGCTCTAGATGTAAAGCAATAAAACGTAATCAATAGGCCCGGTGGCTGAGTGTCTACCTTCAACTCAGGACATGATCCTAAGGTCCTAGGATTGAGTCTCATATCGGGCTCCCTCCAGGGAGCCTGCTTTTTTCCCTATGTCTCTGCACCTCTCTCTGTGTCTCTCATAAACAAATAAATAAAATCTTTAAAAAAAAAGTCATCAATAAACCATGCAAATATTTACCAGGATGAAGGTGATCAGGGTATAATAAATTATAATACTGTTTGTGAAATATTAATAGTTCAAAAAATTTAAAAATTGTGATAATCACATGTAATATTAACACAGAAATGTACATAGGTCTCTTCAAGTCTAAGCTTTCAACAAATCTTTTATTTTTTTATTTTTTATTTTTTTTAAAGATTATTTATGAGAGACAGAGAGAGAGAGGGAGACAGACACACAGGCAGAGCAAGAAGCAGGCTCCATGCAGGGAGCCTGATGCAGGGCTCGATCCCGGGTCTCCAGGATCACGCCCTGGGCCAATGGCAGGCACTAAACTACTGAGCCACCCAGGGATCCCCTCAACAAATCTTTTAAAAACCTA
This sequence comes from Nyctereutes procyonoides, assembly GCF_905146905.1. Classification (NCBI taxonomy): domain Eukaryota; kingdom Metazoa; phylum Chordata; class Mammalia; order Carnivora; family Canidae; genus Nyctereutes; species Nyctereutes procyonoides. Next base: position 5,701,699 of record NW_026575155.1, read on the forward strand.
GTTCTTTTTTTTTTTAAAGACTTTATTGGGATCCCTGGGTGGCGCAGCGGTTTGGCGCCTACCTTTGGCCCAGGGCGCGATCCTGGAGACCCGGGATCGAATCCCATATCGGGCTCCCGGTGCATGGAGCCTGCTTCTCCCTCTGCCTGTGTCTCTGCCTCTCTCTCTCTCTCTCTGTGACTATCATAAATAAATAAATTTAAAAAAATTGAAAAAAAAAACTTAAAAAAAAAAATAAAAAAAAGACTATTTATTCATGAGAGAGAGAGAGAGAGAGAGAGAGAGAAGCAGAGACACAGGCAGAGGGAAAAGCAGGCTCCATGCAGGGAGCCCGACGTGGGACTCAATCCCGGGTCTCCAGGATCACGCCCTGCACGGAAGGCAGCACCAAACCACTGAACCACCTGGGCTGCCCTAAAGGCCTAGTTCTAAGGCAAGCAAAACTACCACCAAACTCTACTTTTTCCTGTTCCATAGGAACAGAATATTAACCAATGTTACCAAAATAGGTAAATTACTTATTCTGTATACCTGGTAACATAGAGTAGCTTGTTTTTAGCTCATAATTAAAGATGTATGCTGTTGCTCTGAAGTATACTTAAAAAAAAAAAGGATCTGGCATATCATCTCAACAAATGTTATGAATAATACTAAAGGTTCATCATTTATGTAACAACATTTTTCCTACCATGTTACCAAAATATATTCAAAACAAGATTTCAATGTGTGCAAATATCTACAGAACTTACTTGGAATGCTGAAGTGTATTATATTCACTTGGGTTCCAAAGCAGAGAACCTGTAATTTGTATCTGGCAAAAAATACCCTGCCCCAACACCAGCTACCATTTTGTCAACTTTCTGCCAGGTAGTTTTATGTCCTGAATTCTGTCTCACAAGATTTATTTTATTTTTATTTTTATTAAAGATTTATTTATTTATTTATTCATTCAGAGAGAGCGAGAGAGAGGCAGAGACACAGGCAGAGGGAGAAGCAGGCTCCATGCAGGAAGCCCGAAGTGGGACTCAATCCCGAGTCTCCAGGATCACACCCCAGGCTGCAGGCGGCACTAAACCGCTGCGCCACCAGGGCTGCCCCTCTCACAAGATTTATAAGCCAACTTTTCCATTATTCCAATTTTTCTCTGAATCAGTTCCTTATCATGTGTCCATGTAATTTTTTCTGAACCAAAATACTAAATGAAATGCTATACTTCTAGAGAAGAGGATATTTTCAACAAGAACATCAGTGATAAATGCTGCAACAGAAAGCTCTGAAGAGCCAGCATTATTACATTCACCACAAAACCAGACCTCTACTGTTGCTGGAGATAAGCAATTTTCTGAGAGTCCAGAAAGAACAGAGGAATAACGCGGTAACTTTTTAATATCTAAAACTCCTGTGGTAATGGCATAATATGGTCAAATGAGGCAAGGAAAACCTCCAATTTTGCTTCAACTGTTGCCCTGGGCCTCTACATCTCTTCCACACAGTAAAAATCTTGTGTCAACTCTGTCCACTGCTTTATATAAACCTCTCCAAGACGGAAATGATCAAAAACAACTAAAGACTAACATTAGCAGGTTAAGGAAAAAAAAAAATTAACAAAGCATCTTCATAAATTCTGGACGATAATCATACCTAGTAATCAATAGGTGAAACATACAATAGTCCATACACAAAAATTTCCGGTGGGAAAAGAAAGGGGTGGTAGGTTCCCCACTGAGATGTGGAACTCAACTCTTCCTTCACGTTAAGAGTTGGTTCAAGATAAGTTGGTTCAACACTTATCCCAAGTGGATAAGTGTACCAACATAAATTCATACTTAGAGTATTCATACTTTAAAAGTCTTCTTTAAAAAAATATTTTATCTTAGAGAGGGAAAGAGAGAGAGCACGTGTGGACTGCACGAGTGAGGGGAGGGGCAGAGGGTAAGGGAGAGTCTCAAGCAGACCTGATGCTGAACTCTGGAGCCCAAGGTGAAGCTGGGACCTCAGGACCCTGAGCCAAAACCATGAGTCTGATCTGATGCTTAACTGACAGGGCCACCCAGGTGCCCCTAATTAAGTCTTAAAACTCATAGATGCTGCCCCTTCCCAAAACAGTGTGGGGAGATACGTTCTTTTGAGATTAGAGAAGATTGGTTAAAAGCTAAAAATGCAATACATGGATTTAAAAAAAATCCAATCTATAACTTGCATTCTTTCAACAAACTTACAAAATACCAAACTCTTCACATTACGGAGTACATAAATGCAGTGTAAAGCAAATACTGGCTATAAATGATCATTTTTTTCCCACTCTTTTTACAACACTTAAAGTATTTCACCAAAAAAGCCCCCTGTTTAATGAGTATCTCTAACAACTTCATTCTTTTATCTTCCTTCATCAGATACTGACCTCTTTTACCTGTGCTGATCTGTACCCTTCCTTTTATCCACAATTTTATTCTAAGCATGCCCTCTCATTGCTTTAAACTGTGCTTCTCTATACTTCCCCTCTCACAACGTGCTCAAACTTCTACTCCCATGGGAGACCAGGCTTCAATATCACTTATTAAGGCTAAGACCATATACATCCTATGTAAATATACAAATAGCCTACCACCAGTGTCTACTACACTGTTAACTGCTGTTCTTTCCCTTCATTCTTGAAGCGACTTTGTCCTTAAATCCCTTAAAACCAAAATTCTACAAGACTACATCTGTGACCTTTATTTCCTCATCTCCCTCATCATCTTTCAACCTTAAACTTCAGATGCCATTACTCTCAAATTTTAGCAGCTTTTTTCTTAAATCTTAACCTGTAACCACTCCCCTGGTATTACATAAAATATTATCTTTAGGCAGCAATTAAGATGGGGAGATGTGCATTCAAATCCCAACTCACCATTAGCTAATAGCATGCCCCTGGGCCAATTATTATTTAACTGCTTTGAAAATCAGTTTCCTCGTCTATAAATGGACGTCTGTGGAAGGTTGTAGGAATATTAGGTACATATTTATAAAATGCCGGATATGCCATAGATGCTTATTAAAAATATTAATTCCTTTTCTCACCCCCTCTGAATTTTCTCCAGGGCACATCTGGGAGTGACTTCCAGATGTCTCCCTCTATTTCCTGGTTGCTTCCAAGTTTGAGTCCTACATGCCCAATCGCTTGCCAAAAATTTACACGACTTTTCCACTCAGTCTCAAACTCAACCTGTTCAAAAACCAAACATTTTCCCCCTTCCACTAAATACGATTTTGATGACTGCTTGACTTGTGTTAAAAGCATCACCGCTTTCCAAGCACCCAGTGGGGGCAAAAGGTGCTTAGGAGCCTATCAGATGGCAAAGTCCATGGATTCCTCTGGCCCATATGCTTCTCCTCCTCTCCCTGCCACTTATACACATGCCAAGTTCAGATTTTACTTAATTCTACCTAGTTCTCAAAATGCCAATCTTCCTCAAATCTCTTTCTACAATATATACAAATCAAGCAATTTCTGTGACTATATCACCCTACTACTTAAAATCTTCAGTTTACCCAGAACCTAAAAATTTAAACACATTAGACAGACATGAAGCTTGCCATGCCCCCCAATTACTTAACCAATAGCCTTTGGAATCAAACTACTGTTCATTCTTCAGCACTACTACCCTTCAATCTCTACTTTTTACACCTTCTACATCCTAAAACTGGCTCCACTTTATCTTCCCCAAGTCTTCACTGAACCCCCATAGCCATCCCACAGTACTTTTTAAGAGCCCCAAAGGAGGCTGTTCTATCACACATTAGAGTTACCTGCCTAACTCCTGTGTCCTCTAATTAGATCAGGCTCCTAGGAGACAGAGACCCTTAGTAGTACCAGAACAGCTCTCTAATTGAGCACGCGCTCTAAAGTTTGTAAAATTAAGGTAAGATTTGGGAGATTTGAGGTTACAGGGAAGTAACCAGTAACATTTCACGAATGAGGAGAAGTAACAGAGAAGCACTACAAATCAAACAGTACAAGGTAAGTTTTAAAGTTAAGCTAGTTTCCCTGGAAGAAAGTTTTTTCAGAAGAAAGTCAAAACTGGCAATACACCTAACATAATGTAATTTGTAGTTCATAAAGTAAGAGTGGAAATGGAAATAAAAAGTATTTGAGCAGAAAGGTGAACAATGACATGAAAATTCTCACTTTGTGTATTTTAAAAAGGTTAAAATACCATTTCCCTTTTTTGAGAAGTCAATATCATACCTTATTTTGGTTTTCCAAAATAAAAACTACTGATCAGTTTTCCACAACGTATTTGTTTAATGTCAACTTCCACAATGCTTAACTCAGAATTAAATACTTCGGATCTTAAGAATACTCTAGAAATTCCCGCTCTTTGTGCATTAAGAGTTAACATTAAAAAAGTCAATAATGTTTTACCTCGAGAAAGAAATGTACTCATAATCTCTAAAAAACTGTTGTACCATTTGTAAAATTCTCATGCATTCAACAAGTTACTTGCCTCCTACGGTGAGGGGAGGAGCAAAGAACAGAAACTCCCTGCCCTCAAGGAGTCAACATTCCAGTGAATTTTGCCTTCAGGACACCAAGCCAGCTTCCAAACCTACCTTGGGAGCATTATCACAAATTCGCTAGCCATCAAGTAAGTATCAGGAAATATTTCGTTATCTTGAAAACCATCACACTGTCCAACACCCGTTTCTACTGCGTTTAAGACATTTTATGTACCCATCGGTTGAAGACAACTTATTTCCAGGATACTCTGCAAGGCAATAAAAGGTCCTAACTGCAGTGTTACTGGAGGGTCCCCTAGTATTCCGGCACCGCAGATCTAACAGAAAAGTTACCGCACCTTAATTCTGCCACGAGTAAAATCACAAAATCTTAGGGTGAGACGCAGCAAGTCGTTAACGCCCGCCCTATCAAGACCTCTCTAGAGCTACAGCACTACATACATCTGACTTTTTTCAATGCTGGGTCTATCTTGAGTGTTTGGCGAAGTGAGCTAATCCAACCCGACACACGACAACAGTTTCCATCCCGTAACTGTATTTTAAAATCAATGGTCAAGTCCCCCCCCTCCCCCACCCCGCCCCCCACATAAATTCTGACGGGAGAGAATGTGCGGACTCTACGCCCCAAACCCAGCACCTGGAATGACTTTGGAGATAAAACTATCGAGCTCTAAGGCGGCAGGCAGCTTTGTTCCCGGTTTGGGGAGTTTTTCACATGTAAATGTTTCCCCCTAGAAGGGAGCCGCGGATTAACTACCGCGGGAGGAGCGCGTGGATGGGGGGGAGGGGGGGGAGGGGGGGAGGGGGGGGAGGGCGGGGGGCCGGGGACCGGAGGCCGAAGCCGGCTTTCCGCCGGACTGAGGCGGAGCAAGCACTCCTCTCCCATTCAACTTTTTAGGTGTCACGTTGGGGCCGCGGAGCCCATTAGCAGGGCCGTGTTCACCGGCTGGGAACCGTCAGGGGCCGCCCCGTCTTCACCTGGGAACCCCGTTCCCCGAGCGTGCGTGTGAGTGGCGGGAGCCGGGGGACGGACACCCTCTCTCCAAACTGCCCCCGGGGGCCCGGGATCAGAGTCCAGCCGCCGCCGCGCCGCGCGGCCTGAGCAACAGGAGAGCCCAGGCCGCCGCTCCGCCAGCCCGGCCACCGGCAGATGCTCCCGCTCCCCCCGCCCCCAACCAACCCCACACGCCCGCCCGCGCTTCTTTCTTAGCCCCTTGCGGGCTCCCGGCACCGCGAAGCCAGTAGCGGGGCCGGGGGGGCGGCCGGCGAGAGCGCCCGGACCCTGAAGAGAGGGCGAAGTTAGAGGCGCCGGCGGCGGCGCGGGCTGGGGGAGGCCGGGGAGGCCGGAAGGGGGCGACGGGGGCAGCCCGAGGTCGCCGCCCGGGGGTGGGCGATGGGGGAGGGGTGCGGGGTCGGCGCCCGGGGCCGGCGCGACCTCTCCCCGACCGCAGGCCGCTCCGCGCAGGCCCCGCCGCCCCGGAACCCCGGGCAGGAAGCGTCCCCACCCCGCCCGAAGCTTTAAACCTCCGGCGGCGGGAGACACGGGGGCCCCGGCGGCCCCGGCGGCCCCGGCGGCCCCGAGCACTCCTCACCTCCTGGTTGAAGGCGTTGACGGCGTCCATGTTCGCGCTGCGGCGGCGGCTGCTCCGGGCCCGCCGGTCACATAGACCTCGCGCCGCGGCGGAGCGGGGCCGGGGAACCGGCCGGGCCTGAGGGGCGGGGGGGAGGGCGGCGAGCGGCGGAGCCAGAGGCCGGGCAGGAAGCGGCTGCGGCCGAGGCGGCGGGGCGGGCGGCCGAGGCGGAGGGTGGCGGGCCCCCTCTCAGTCCCGTTCGGAGGATGAGGAAAAGGAGGCGGCGGCGGCGGCGCTGGGCTCCAACATGTCCGTTTGGCGGTGGCGGCTGCGCTCTGCGTCTCGCTGACACGGCCCCCCGCGCCCTCACGCACTGGCCCACACTGGCCCGACCGGCGAGCGAGCGGGCGGGCCTCTCTCTCTCTCTCTCTCTCTCTCTCCCTCTCGCCAGCGGGATGGCGGCAGCGGCCCGAGTCCACGCCGCGCGGGGCACCCTGGGACGGCTCGGGCCTCCCAGCGCTTCCTGTGCCCGGCTCCCGCCCCGCCCCGCCCCGCCCCGCCCCGCCCCGGGCGCGCTGGCCCCGCCCCCCGCCCCGCCCCCCGCCCCGCGCAACGCGCGCCCGGCTGCTGGCGCGTGACGCCGGGACGCTGGGCGCTTTCCCGCCGGCGGCGGCGGCGGCGGCGGCGGCAGAGGCGGCAGAGGACCCGGGAGGTCGCCTGGCGCTAAGGCTGGGCCCCGCCGAGGGCGCCGGAGAGTGCGGGACCCCGGAGTCGGGAGGCGGGCACGGAGAGGGCCCGCGCACACCCGCGCCCCTGCCCGACGCGGCGTTCCCCAGTGCGCTTTCGAGCCATTTCTGCCCGAGCAGGCCGTGCACCCCGGCCGCGGCTGGCGGGCGGGCACGGACCCGCTGGCTCTCCGCTGTCGGGAACAAAGGGCGCAGGACTTAACCTCAGCCCGCTGAGCGTGCAGCCTCTCCGCCTGTGCAGCCCTGTGCCTGCTCCGTGCGCGCAGCCTCTCCGCCCGTGCAGCCCTGTGTCTGTGTGTGCAGCCTCTCCGCCCGTGCAGCCCTGTGTCTGTGTGTGCAGCCTCACCGCCCGTGCAGCCCTGTGTCTGTGTGCAGCCTCACCGCCCGTGCAGCCCTGTGTCTGTGTGTGCAGCCTCACCGCCCGTGCAGCCCTGTGCCTGCTCTGTGCGCGCAGCCTCTCCGCCCGTGCAGCCCTGTGTCTGTGTGTGCAGCCTCACCGCCTGTGCAGCCCTGTGTCTGTGTGTGCAGCCTCACCGCCCGTGCAGCCCTGTGTCTGTGTGTGCAGCCTCACCGCCCGTGCAGCCCTGTGTCTGTGTGCAGCCTCTCCGCCCGTGCAGCCCTGTGTCTGTGTGTGCAGCCTCACCGCCCGTGCAGCCCTGTGTCTGTGTGTGCAGCCTCTCCGCCCGTGCAGCCCTGTGTCTGCTCTGTGCGAGAGTGAGGCACGGAGAACGACGTGCAGGCAGTGGATACCCACGCAGGCCCACAGGACCCCCCCCCCTCACCGTGCCACTGTGTGCCGCGGAAAGGAGTGGATTCCCCCAAACAAACGTTCCCTTTTTGGTGGAGACACTTTTTCCCTGATTCACTTACCTCGACTACCAACTGGCTGCTGGGCGCTGTGCTGGGTTCTGGGGATGCGGAAATGAAAGGCAATGTTTCTGGCAGCAGACAACTCGGTTTAGCGGGGAGGACAGACAAATGAGCAGCTACGAACTAAAGATGGTCAGTTAGGGCAGAGACCCAAGGGGACGAAGAAGAAGGATAATCATCCGACTGGAAGTCCAAAAGGCTTCTCAGGAGACGTGGCACTCAAGCTACATCTAGAAGAAGCAGCAACGGCCGGAGGAGACACCGTTAGGCTGACGGAGCCTGATGAGTAGTTTGGCATCTCCTTCCCTCGAGGAGGACCAGCTGGAGCTTAGGGAGTGGAGTCAACTGAGAGGTCCTGAAGAGCCTCTGCGCCCTTCCAAGGAGTTTGGATTTTGTCCCTGAGGCGGTGGGGAGCTTTGAAGGGTTTTAAGAGGAGGGTGGTGTCCTGCAATGTGCTCTTTCAAAACAGAGGTGTAGAGCAGCAATAGAGAGGGCTGGGAGAAAAATGGCTCTAAGCCCCAGGGGATGCTGTGAATTTGAGGCAATGTAGTGGAGAAGGAAAGACGAGGTCAATGTTTAAGAAGTGGAATGAACGCCTTGGGGTAGGGTGGGGTTGAGGTGTCAAAGAGAACGCTCAAGGTTCTGGTTTGATGAGAGTTGTGGGTGCTGGATTCGTAAGTCAATTTGGGACTCTATGGGGAGGAAGGGATGAGATGAGAGAAAGAATAATGGTAAACACTTGTAGACCTTTTATCGTGTGCCAGAGTCTGTGCAATGTACGATTCTGTGTTGTTTCATTTAATCTCCGGAACAGGCTTCTGTATGAGGTGGCTATCAGGGATGCCCCGTTTTATAGTTGAGGAAGTGTAGCCCAGTTCCGTTAACTAACACGCCCAGAGCCAGATGATTTCCTTCTGGGGCCCGTGGAGTTGGAGGTGCCCCTGGGGCAAATAAGTGAAGACGTCTAGGAGGCAGTTGGGTAAACACCTGTGCAGCCAGGAGAGCTGGCTGAGAGGAAGTAGAGACCTGGGAGTCATTAATGCACAGCTCCTGTGGGAGGAGCTGAAGTAGGGAAAGCAGGCAGGGAGCATAGGTGTGGAGAAGGCAAGAAGGTGGAAGAAGAGGCTGAGAGAGTCCAGGAGCCTGTCTGGCACTGAAGGCAGAAAGCAGCAAGATATGGACTGGAGAGTACCTGTTAGCATCTAGGATCCCACGGGGAACGTTGGCAGGAATGGGGGGAGGACAGAAGCCAAACTGATGTGCACCCAAGAGAGGAAGGCAGCAGGAGATATAGTTCACGGACACTTGGCTGTGAAGGCAGGTGATGAGGACACCAAGAGAAATCAACAGGATGAAGGGAGGGTATGCCTGTGGCTTTTAAGGTGAGAGACACATATTCGTGATTATTTGCTGCAGTAGCAAAATAGATCCCAAATACTCGTTTCAGGCCCACCCATCATCTACTTCATATTATTGTCTTTTTTATCTCTCAGTTCAGCTCCTATTACCATTTTTTAAAACCCATTTTGCTTCCATAAGAGTTGTCACTCTTATGGAAGAGCTGTCACATGTTGCTTCCATAAGAGTTGTCACACATTGCATTAGAAAATGATGTGCTTAATAGATCCAAGGTCCCCACACCATATTTCTAGCCTACTGCCAGGGTACAACCACGTGTTGTCATTCTCTGGACACCTCTGTGTCAACAGCTTGGCCTTTGCTGTCATGTAAAATCCCTCCTTGTTCCTGCACATATGCAGGCCCACTGAGCACCCAGTTGATGTTCAGACATCACCTCCTTTCAACCATTAATCTGCTATTGAGCACTTACTGTATACCGGGCCCTGCACTGAAAAGCTTTCCCACTCCTCCCAGCCGGGCTCAACTGTTCCCTCCATATGCTTCCATGACCTGGCGATAGCACTTTTTACCTTGCTTTGCGGTTATCTGGGGGGAAAAATCTGCATTACTCGGACATGCTATGCACCCCCCACTCTGCCTCTACCTCTTTCTGGGAACAGTGGCAGAACTTAAAAATGGGCCCACAAAGCCTAAAGGGATCCCTTTCCCCCAAATCATGCTAGCAGTCTTTTTTTGGTTTTGTCACTCACTGAAGTAGATTTGGCTATCAAAGGCTGAAATCTTGAGCTGTAGTCGTGAGAAAGAGAGGCACCATTTTAAGTGTGTTGTTTTGGGATCCAATGCATGGTGGTGATTGGGGCCTATAATGGTTTTGGATTGAGGGCCTGAAGGAGAATGATTGCTATGTATTGTCCTACTGAGATTGGAATGCATAAGGAAGAAGATTTGGCTTCTATGATTCTTGTGTTCGAGGTGGATGATTTAGGAAGTTCTTTTCTATTTTTTTTCTTTAAGATTTTATTTATTTATTCATGAGAAACACAGAGAGAGGCAGAGATATAGGCAGAGGGAGAAGCAGGATCCCTGTGGAGAGTCTGATGCGGGACTCAATCCCAGGACCTGGGATCACGTCCTAAGCCAAAGGCGGATGCTCAACCACTGAGCCACCCAGGCATCCCTGGGAAGTTCTTTTCTAGATGGGTTGTTGGGTTTTTATGTCGCTCAAGTTCGGGAAGTCTTTTAAACACGTTGTTTGGGGAACATGTGTAATCAGCTAGATCATGGGTGCTTTGGTGGTATTCTCCCACTTTTTTTGTTGGGAAGATGGCAGCTCCTCTGTCTGTTTGGGGACATGCAGCAGCCATTCATACAGCTATGGCTAGACTTCAGTCTCTATCTGTCCAGGCAGACAAGTCAAATCTTCCAAGAGGAAGTTTTTGGCAAATGACAAAAACTCAGGAGGGCTGTCCTTTGTGAGCACACCTTGAAGCAGTAGGGATGCAGCCTATTAAGAAGATGGCCAGGGGGATCCCTGGGTGGCTCAGCGGTTTGGCACCTGCCTTCAGCCCAGGCATGATCCTGGAGTCCAGGGATCAAGTCCCACATCTGGCTTCCTGCATGGAGCCTGCTTCTCCCTCTGCCTGTGTCTCTGCTTCTCTCTGTGTCTCTCATAAATAAATAAAATCTTAAAAAAAAAAAAAGAAGATGGCCAGAGGATGATAAATACATGCAACTGATAAAACTCAGCAAGACATTTTATCTACTTGCAAACTTGCCTTCTCTCAGAGAACACAGATTTAAGCAGATTCATGTGTTCTTAATGTGGGTGTGAAAATAGTTCTGAAAAGCCATTCCAAACATACTTGTGTTTTTAAAGAGTAGGTGAAATCAATATGCAGAGGAAAGAAAAGATGACATTCAGGAAGTAATCTTCTGGTTAATTCTATGTCCTTCACATGTCAACTTGTTCTGTTGAAAGGAATGCTGGCTACAGTCCACAGCTGTAGAGACTACAGAAAGCATCTCACTCCTAAAGAGCCTAGGAAAACACTTAACAGATAAGAATCCAAGAGAAATCAAGTTCTCTCTAATGCTTTATTGCATACACTTTCTGGAACAAGTATAAACTAATTATCTTGGAAGAGACTCTTCTTTCTCCTTGGTCTGCTTGTCTCCTCTGCCTAGCCTCCTCCCCTTCCTGAGATTTCACCTGACACCTATGTGATCCCTCTTACCCCCCACATAGTAACTGGAGCTCTCTCCTGGTTTACGACTGCGTTTCCAACTGCTCACTGTAAAATTCCACATGGTTGTCCCCCTCTGTCCCCAGGGTACCCACCTGATTCCTTTTTTATGTCAACCTCCATCTCCATGCCTGTAGACTGTTGGTGCCAAATTAGTGGAACATTGTGAGGAAAACAGGAACCGGAAGGAGGAAGAACTCAGTGGTGGTTGGGACAATGGTATTTTAGGGAATTTTCCTTTCCTTCTTAATTCTTCAGCATTTTTTAGACTCCCTACAGAAAGCATGTATTACTTTTGTTATCAGAAGGAGTAAGCTCCTTAAAAAAGGAAATACAGATAAGTGTGCAGCTAACCTAGAATGTTTTAGATTGAAGATCTCGGCTATGATAGTAAGCATAGGAGTGTATGCGTAATGTCTTAGGGTTCTCCAGAGAAAAAGAAGTGTTGGACTAAACACACACATACAGAATATAAATACATTCTAATATATCTTAATATAGTTTTTAAAGGTTAAATATAATATATAACATTTAATAACATACAGCTATAATCATATATATTGCATATAATTGTGTAATTATATAATTTATAACATTATAATTCTCATATTCTAATATATATTTTCTCTCTTCTCTCTCTCTCTCTATATATATATATATATACCCATAACGTGTGTGCATGTGTATATAGAATCTGCCATCTGCTAGCTGGAGAATCAAGAAAGCAAGCAGTCAGCCCCAGACCAAAGGCCTGAAAACCAGGGAAGCCAGTGGTGTAATTCTAGTCCAAGGGTAGGAGAAAATGAGATGAGATGTCCCAGCTCCAGCACTAAGGGAGGGAAAAAAAAGGAGCGAATTCCTCCTTCTTGCACCTTCTGTTCTATTCAGACCATCAGCAGATCACCTGATGCCTACCAGTACTGGAGAGGCGCTCTACTTTACTGATTCCATCAATTCAAATGCTAACCTCATCAAGAAACACCTTCACAGGCACACCCAGAAGTCACAGTTAACATGGACATTCTATGGCCCAGTCAAGTTGACGCATAAAATTAACCATCACAAGTAAGTGATAAAGGAAGACAGTTTCTTTTGGCAATTTCCTTTTTGACTTAAGATTGGGATCTAATATACTTTTTCCAAAATTGAAAGTTATTAAAATCAAGTCTCGGCTGAAGTGAAATGTCACCTTCCAGGACTGAATCACCTCAATCTAATATTTGCCCATTCATTCAATCATTCATTCATTCACAAAATAAATATGACAACTTCCAAGGATGGGCACTTGTGCTAGGTGTTTAGATACTATAGGAAACAAAAACAGAAGTTCTTTTCTCCTAGAACTACTCCCCAGAGTCTGACACCTGGCTCTGACATTAAGCATTTTTTTCATATGCATATTGCTCATTTATTCATGATCATGTCTTGTGAAAATATAGACAGTTTATTTACTTTTTCCTAAATATTTCCTTGAATAAATGCCACTGATGTGGAGTATTACCCTTTATATGTTTTGCTGAATTCTTTTTTTTTTTTAAGATTTTATGTATTTATTCATGAGAGACACACACAGAGAGAGGCAGAGAACAGGCAGAGGGAGAAGCAGGCTGCATGCAGGGAGCCCGACGTGGGACTCAGTCCTGGGTCCCCAGGATCACACCCTGGGCTGAAGGCGGTGCTAAACCACTGAGCCACGAGGGCTGCCCTGTTTTGCTGAATTCAATTTGTAGAGATTCTGTCAAGAATATTTCCTTCTCTGTTGATGAGTGATATTGGACTGTAGTTTCCTATCTTTTACTGGTTCTGGTGTCTGAGCAGCCTGTCTTCACCAAGTGAGTTGAGAGCAGTTTCCTTCCTTCTCTATTTTCTGAAACAATTTGTGTTGAATTGGTATTATTTCTTCATTAAGATTTTGTTAGAATTGAGAAGCCACCTGGGTCTAATGCTTTCTTTATGAGAAGGCTTCATATTCATATTTCAATTTTTAACACTGATACAAGGCTCTTTAGATGTTCTATTTCTTGGGTCAATTTTGATAATGGTATCTTAAGAAATTTGTCTATTTAAAGTTTGACAACTAAAAAAAAATAAAAATAAAAAAATAAAGTTTGACAACTTACTGCCATACGGTATTTTATAATAGTCTCTTATTGCCCTTTTAATGTCTGTAGTGATGTTGGTAATTTGTATGTTCTTTTTAAAATTTTCTAATTCAGTGTAGTTAGAAGTTTGTTTATTTTCGTTCCTGATGTTGGTAATTTGTATGTTCTTTTTAAAATTTTCTAATTCAGTGTAGTTAGAAGTTTGTTTATTTTGTTGATCTTTTCAAAGAAGCAGCTTTTGATTTTATTGACTAATCCCATTATTTATGTGCTTTCTGGTTTATTAATTTTCACTATTATCTTTATTATTTTCTTCCTTCTCTTGTTTTGTATTTAATTTGCTCTTCCTTTTCTAGATTCTTAAAGTGGAGGCCTGGATCATTGATTTGAGGCATTTTTTTTCTTTTGTAATATAAGCAATTAAAACTTTAAATTTCCCTCTCAAAATTTTGATATGTTGTGCTTTCATTTCCATTTACTTCAAGATATCTTATAACTTTCCTTATGATTTCTTCTTTTATCCCACATTTATTTAGAAATGTATTGCTTAAATTGCAAATATTTGGGAATTTAAGAAATACCTTTCTGTTATTGATTTATAATTTAATTCCATTGTGGTCAGAGATCAGACTTTGTATGGTTTCAGTCCTTTTGACTTTGTTGAGACTTGTTTTATGCCTCAGCCTATCATCTATGTGGATGATTGTTCCACATGCACTTGAAATTAATGTTTATTCTGCCATTGTTGGAGAGAATGTTCTATTAATGTCAAGTCAGCATGGTTGATAGTATTGTTTAAGTATTTATCTCGTCATTTTCTGTCTACTCATTTTCAGTTACCTAGAGATGAAATTTGATCTCTTTTGCTGTAATTATGGATTTGTCTATTTCTCTTTTTAAAATGTATTTATTTATTTATTTATTTATTTATTTATTTATTTTGAGAGACAGAGTGAGAGAGGACAAGTGCATGCATGAGTGAGTGGGTTAGGGGAAAGGGTAGAGGAAAAGAGAGAAACCTTTTTTTTTTTTTTTTTTTTATTTAAAAGAGAGAGAATCTTAAACAGGCACCACTCCCAGGGCAGAGCCGGACATAGAGCTTGATCTCACAACCCTGAGATCATGACCTGAGCCAAAATCAAGAGTTGGTCGTTCAACCAGTCGAGTCACCCAGGTGCCCCTTGTATTTCTCTTTCCAATTCTGTCAGTACGTGCTTTATGTATGATGGATCTTTGTTATTAGGTGTGTACAAATTTAGGATTATTATTTTTCCTTGATGAATTGACCTTGTTGTTATTAAGAAGATTTCCTTTTTTGTCTGGTAATAGTTCTTACCTTGAAATCTGTTTCATCTGATATTGATATAACCACTCTGGTCTTATGATTTGTATTTGCATGACATATGTTTTCCATTCCTTTACTTTTAACCTGTCTGTGTCTTCTCCAATCCTGTGCTTATTGTTGTTTTACTTCTATGCATGTTTTATAAACCCACAATACATTAGTATTAGTGTTGTTTAGTTTCTTGCATATTTTCCAGTTTTCTGGTTTTTTTGGTTATTTGTTTTATGGTGGAAGGGCAATTCTGGATCTTGTTACTACCTCATGATTAGAAGTTTTCATAAGTTTTTAATTATTATGGAGTAAAATTTGTTAATTTTTTCTTTTATAGTTCTTTGTATTCTGTCTAAGAAATATTTGCCTGCCTTGGAATAATGAAGATATTCTTCATGTTTCCTTTTGGAAGCTTTATTTTTATTTTTATTTTTATTTTTTAATTAATTATTTATTTATTGTTTCTTTTGGAAGCTCTGTTGGGAGTTTTAGTGCTCATATTGGGTCTATGGTCCATTTTTTTTCCTATGGTCCATTTTAAATTAATTTTTGTATATATATGAGATAGAGTTCAAGTTTCATTTTTTAAAAGAAGTTCTGTTCCAGTATACCGTAAAGCTTTCTTTCCCCCATTGGGTTGCATTGGCATCTTTGTCAAAATTAAATGGCTGCATATGTAGGATTGTATTTCTGAAATCATTACTCTGTTCCTTTGATCACTAATACCACACTTGATTATTCGATTCCTAGTACTTTATAGTTAAAGTTTTGAAATCCCTAAGTGTAGGTCCTCCAATTTTGTTGTTCAAGATTACGTTGGCTGTTCTAGTTCCTTTGCCTTTCCCTATATACTTTATAGCTTACAATTGTCAATTTTGGAGAAAAAACAAAATCTATTGATATTTTAATGGAGATATCTGGTTCTCTCTCTCTCTCTTTTTTTAAAGATTTTATTTATTTATTCATGATAGAGAGAGAGAAGCAGAGACACAGGCAGAGGGAGAAGCAGGCTCTATGCAGGGAGCCCAATGTGAGACTTGATCCTAGGACTCCAGGATCATGCCCTGAGCTGAAGGCAGACGCTCAACCACTGAGCCACCCAGGGATCCTGAGATATCTGGTTCTCAATTAATATTCATGACCATGAATCTCAAGTGGGCCCCTTGTGAAATCCAGCAATCACACTACACTTCCTTATGTAAAGAAAGGAAGCTATTCCAGAGTTCTCCTTACTTCTTACCAGAACTGAGCCACATCCTCATCCCTAAACAAATGAAAAGAAGGATGGACTTGTCTATTTAAAACCAGACCAGGATTTGTCAGCTAAAATATGGGTGCTTTTCCTTTAGACCAAGAGATATTTGCCTACATGTGAACAAAAAAATTCTGTTAGCAAGGACAGAGGGGGAGGAAAGGAGCAGAAGTTTGGCTGTTGAGTGGGCAAGATTGACTGCCATACAAACAAAGACATCCTATGTGTGTGAGGGTGTGTTTATGATTGTATAAGCATGCAGAAAATATGAAAGGATAGATACCCAGTTGTTGGCAAATGATACATCAAAGTGGGGAAAAGATGTTTTAATGCAGGTGAAAGCAGCAAAACTGGGGGAAAAAAGTGTTTTAAAAATAGATCACATGTATGCATTTATATAAAATTCTGTACATATATGAATACATATACCAATTAGAAGATTAAAAAAGGGATCCCAGCCCCCTCCAAAACAAAGGTCCTTTTTGGGGCAACATATCAGCAACATGGCTGAGTAACTGAATTAAAGCAAAAAATGAATAAATGAATGATGAGAGAATGAATAAACCAATAATTTTGTAAGCAGCCATAACATGTGTTCCATCTAAACAACAATACATGAAAACAAATATGTAAACAGCAAAAATAGATATCTCATTGTCCATAAATTAAGATCACACGTGCCACCCACTGGACACTCAGCACTCACGCCTAGAATAATTATCTAGCAATTCTAACCCCTTGAGTCTTTGATTTTTAAGTATAAGTACATTAAAAGTAGCAGAATAGGGAAAGAGCCTGCTGGAGATAGGCAGACTGGCAGCAACAAGAAGTGGCTGCTGACAGGCTGACAGTGACAGAGGAGACAAAAATCTGTAGACAGCAGCCACGAGAATGTACAAAGGCACAGCTGCCGGGGCCATTGAGTTTAAAGGAAACTAGTTCTTGGAACCTCCATAATCCTTGGTGGCACGTGTTTTACAGCAAGTCCCAGCAAGGCTGCTGTAATGTCAGATCCTGGTTAACAAAGAAATTGAGGGTATGCACTGCATTCTCTGTTTAAGAGAGCACGGCAGCATATGATAGAAATGGAGGAGGATGGCTATGCCTTTTTCCAGAAAGGAACTATGCCCAGGTCATTCTTGTAACTTTGCAGGCATAGATTCCAGCTCTCTATTGGATGCCCCAGTGCAGGTCCATGGCTACCTCAGGTTCAACACATTTGAAACTCTTCTCATCTCATTTTTCAATTCAGGTGCCAATTTGTTATCAGTTACAAAAGTGTGAGTAAAATCCATCTATGAAGATTTTCAAGGGAAAGGTTTGAGGAAGTATTTCACCACTCTTAAAATACCCTCCCCCACTTTTGGAAAATAAATTGGCTGGAACAGAGAGAGAAAGAGAGAGAGAGAGAATGGGAGAGAGAGAGAGAGAGAGAGAGAGAGAGAGAGAGAGAGAAATTGGTGCAAGGAGACTGGTCATGACAAAGTGGTTGCCTGTCTCAGGCTCCCATCCCTCCCCTATCTGGGAAGTGAAATGAAGGGGTAGCGGAATGCTACCTCTAATCCAGGGGTCAGCCAACATTTGGCCTACAGACCAAATCTGGTCACTGCCTGTTTTCATAAATAAAGTTTTATTGAAACACAGCCATGCTCATTAGTTTGTGTGTCATCTATGGCTGCTTTAAGCTGCAAAGCTAAGCCAAGTAGTTATGACAGAGAAAGATAGTCCATAAAGCCTGAAGTATGTACCCTGGCTATCTTGAGAAAGAAGCTTTCTGACCTCTATTCTGACCTCAGGAATCATGAGGAAGACTTCAGGTGTCATTAGGAGGGTTTTGAAATGTGTTCACTGTGGTGAGAGATTGAGGACGGTTCCCAGCTAAGGCAGTCTGTGGACTGGGGTCTGACTCCTAGGAGATCCAGAGGGTGAGCAATGGGCTGAATAGCTACTTTGGTGGCAGGTACTGGGACATTGGAATCTAGGATAAGTAGGGGGAGTGACTATTTCCTGAAGTGCATTAGGAATTGAGTGGGAGACAGAAAGCAGTGATATGGTTCCCTTTGGTTTTCATTGGATAGTCCACCTGGAGACCTGCATAGGAAGAGCCTGCGTTGACCAGGGATTGAGTGTATAGGGATTGAAGAAAAGAATTGCAAGAGACTACACACAACTGGTTTGTCTTTTTGGCCAAAAGAACTGGGGGAGAAAAGGATCCAGAAGAGAACCTCTGAAGAGCCCACCAAAGCATCCTTGAGAAAATGCCAGTACTAACCGTCTTGCCAGTCGACAGACTCAGCAAGAAGCCACCAGCCAAGGTAGAGCTGTTCTAGACCCTTCTCTCTCCCTCTTCTCCATGCATGTTTCACCCTGTTTGAGGAGAACGTGAGCAGAGGGTGAGATGGGGCAGAGGGCCACCCACTCTTCCCCACTGCAAGCTCCCAGCCAAAAAGTCAGGGAAGGAACTTTTGACACTGTCAAGTTCAGTGTTCTGAAATTCTAATGACTAAATTAAAATTGTTTATTACTTGATGTGGCTCATTTATTGCCCAGAAATGAGTAGATAGGCTATGGGACCTGCTAGAGTTTCATCCAGGCTCATGAAAAGACTACCTCTGCTGAAGAAGGCTTGAAGAGTGAGGGGAAAAACACACAACTAAGGTTTTGTCGGTGGCATGATTCATGCTTGTTCAACATACTGGGTACAATAACTAATATTTATTGAGCACTCATGTATGTCAGACATCATGCCAAGCACTTTTCATGTGTTACCATGTTTAATCCTCCCATCAAATCTCTAGTATTAAGCCAGTTTTACAGATGGGGAGTTGAGATACAGGAAAGATAAGCTGTGGTCCACAGCCTCAGAGCTAGTGAGTAGCAGAGAAGAGATTCAAACTCGAGCAACTTAGAGTCAGTCAAGCTCCCAGACTATGTCAGGCTGCCCAGCTGGTTCTCTAGAGATTTGTTATTTGCTGAGGGGTCTTGACTTTCCCTGAAACCACAGGGTCTTCTCTTTGGGTTCTTCTATCAGCAGAACCTGCTGCAGGCTCTGCTGCATCCCAGTGGAGCAGAGACGCTCAGGACTTTTTTTTTTATATATAAAGATTATTTATTTATTTATTCATGAGAGACACACAGAAAGCGAGAGACAGAGACACAGAGAGGCACAGACACAGGCAGAGGGAGAAGCAGGATCCATGCAGGAAGCCTGATGTGGGACTCGATCCCGGGTCTCCAGGATCAAGCCCTGGGCCTAAGGCGGCGCTAAACCGCTGAGCCACCCGGGCTGCCCCAACACTCAGACTTATTGGATCAGCTGAATGACAGGTGTTAAGCAGCAGAGTTGCTTGCACTGCAGCCTGGACCAGCTCTGGACCTTCTTGTTCTTAAAGCCGAGAGTCAGTTGAGTCCCTCATGGGATCAGATGGTGCACCCAAATGGTTTGTGCAGGTCTAAAATCCTGTATAAACCCACACACATTGGACCTGATTCGTAATGATAAGACATGCAAGGCATGTCATCTTACCATTTATTTGGAGACAGAGAGCCCCACATGCCCTGGGTTATTGGAAACCTTCCCCCATTTCTGCCCCAAATCTACTGCCTCCAATCTACTGTTGCTTTGTAAGACTTATTTTCCACTCTTTGATGTGAATTATCTTCCCCAGGCATCATGTGTTTCTGCTACTTCAGCTCCTTGGATTCCATCAGCTTGACGTCCTGTGAAATGGCCGAGTGCCCACAGACCAAACCATGGCACCACACCAGAGAGGTATCAGTACTCAGGTAAGACAATAAAGGTATACTGTTGTCTTTGCTGGGTGAAACAAACAAATAAACAAAAACTTGCTTTTGGTGTTCTTTGTGATGGGACAGAGAAAGCAAACATGCCTTCGGCAAATCCATAGATGCATACCATGTGCCAGGGTCTTTGTACGTTTGTGTTTATCAACTGAAGCCAGCTGGAACAGCAGATGTAACTGATTAAGTTTATGATAATCCATTGTCATTTTCCAAGATCCATCTGGTTTTCTTCACTGGCCAAACTAGAGAGTCAAATGGGAATATGATAGCAGTCATCACCTCTGGATCTTTCAGGTCTTTTAATGTTTGAAATTTTATGAGGGATGTGGTATCAGTTGTGATGTGCTGTTTTATATAAGGAGAGCTCCATGAGTTTACATGCAGCCATTCCTATCATAATAGGCCTTCCACCACCCAGTAGACAGCCAATGTGGGGTTTTGCTGTTTGTTCTGTGTATCTCTTCTACTTACACTTTCATGAACTGAGGACATAAACACAGATTTGGGGGCTCCTTAATCCTATTGAAGACAAACTTAAGTCAAAATTCAGTTTACTGCCTTATTCCCTACAGAATTGCTCTACTGACTGGTGGACAACGGTGGCATTCTGGACCCTTGGGAATTAGCATTAGCCATAAACCCAGTTTCCATTAATCCTCCAAAGATCTAGGTATTTCCTTTTCCATAGCACACATTTGTCCTGAAATGATGGTATCTGTTTTGGAGGAAGATCAGGATGAAGATTTACAATATATCTTTGCGATCTTATTGTAGTATTTTCAGCAAGAGTTTCTGGTCTTTACTTCATCCAAGAGGTTCTGCGTCTGTGAACTCATTCGAGCCAAGTAGGAGAATCTACTGCAGTGCATAGATCATGCCTCTCTTTATCAGACCTGAGTGAGTTCCTCATGATTTTGGTCCTAGAGATTCTAGTCTATGGTCAATTAGCCATGGTGAAAGATCCCTGCAAGGCAGACCATTATGATTCTATTTTGGCCCTGCTTCTTTGGGTCACTTGCTCCTATTCGCTAAGGGTGGCTTTGGGTGAAGAGAGTTATTACGTTGGTCAAGCCTGGGTCACTTGCTCACATCCCAGCTGCAAAAGCAATTGTGGAGTCGCAGATCTGTTTTTCAGTTTCAGTTGTGGGAAGTAGAGTCTGCTTTCCACCAGGATTTATAATCTGGGGAAATAAATCCAGATTTTTATCCCAAACATAAGACGGAGGTTCAGAACTTGCTCAGCCAAAAACAATGACACATGCTTTCCCTAATCTATTTCACCCCTCTTTTGTTTAACAACAATGTGGTTTAGAAGATTAATCCCAGCTCCAAATGTAGCCCATGCTTTATCCAAGCCAAGTTTAATAATGTAATCTTCCTTGCTAGTGATTTGTTCAGAAATTCAGACCTAAGCCAAATAGCACAGGGCATTCCTCTGACCTCAAAAGTTGGTTTATGTATAGGCATCTGACACATTTTGTTCTAATTAGATGCAAAATGATGTGTTCTGGGGGATTCTGAGGGAAAAGTTTCTTGTGTTCCAGAGAACTAGAAAAGATAATAGTATCTTCTTTATAGGATGCCTACAACCATCTTGATACCTGCTTGAGTATGAAGCTACCATAGGGAAGTAAGCAGAACCAAGATTGTCCAAGAGAAATTGAACTGGATCTGCTGAATTAAACCAACCCTGAATTAAAAAGAAAAAAAAAAAGAAATCTTGCCATTTGCAATGACATAGATGGAACTAGAGGGTATTAGGCTACGGGAAATAAGTCAGTCAGAGAAAGACAATTAATTATCCTATGATTTCACTCATATGTGGAATTTAAGAAACAAAACAAGATCATAGGGGAAGAGAGGGAAAAATAAAACAAGATGAAATCAGAGAGGGAGACAAACCATAAGAGACTCTTAGTCATAGGAAACAAACTCATGGTTGCTGGAGGCGGTGGGGTGGGGGGAATGGGGTAACTGGGTCATGGGCATTACGGAGGGCACATGATGTGATGAGCACTGGGTATTATATAAGATTGATGAATCAGTCGCCTATACCAATAATATACTATATGTTAATTGGATATTTATTTATTTATTTATAAAATTGGATTTTTTTTAAAGATTTTATTTATTTATTCATAGACACAGAGAGAGAGGCAGAGACACAGGCAGAGGGAGAAGCAGGCTCCATGCGGGGAGCCCGATGTGGGACTCGATCCCGGGTCTCCAGGATCACACCCCAGGCTGCAAGCGGCGCCAAACAGCTGCGCCACCGGGGCTGCCCTAAAATTGGATTTAAATTAAAAAAATGGGAAGTGACAAATGACAAAAAAATAATAAAAATAAATAAATAAAAGAAACCAGCCCATACTACTCCTGATCTTGTTATGAAATCCAATCCATTTCCTTATTTTTTAAGCTAGTTTGATTGAGTTGGGGGTTTTCTGTTCTTGATGATTGAAAATATCCAAATTGTTTCAATATAGAATCTTCTAAGTCCTAATGGCATGCTCCAGAATTGGTGTTCTTTTATAATAATCACTACTGTCCTGCAAGATGTGAGTGGCTGAAACCCAGACTAAGCAGGCAATGAAACAAATGTGAAATTGATATGAAAGGAAGTAAATATTGATTGAAGATTGAGTTGTGTAGTTTTTATAATGAAAGAGATACACTTTAGTTACCAAAAATTTGAAGCGTATTGATAATTCAGTTCCAAGTAATAAAATAAATGAGGCACTCTTAAGCATTTAGAAAACGCTTATGAAAATAAAATGAGAAACCGGGGATGCCTCACCTCACACCCCTCTCTCTCTCACTGAACTACTTTATTATTATGAGTGTTGGAAAGAGTCCATGGAACTGGTTTCTAATATGACTTGAGGCAGGTAAATTTGGTTCTTTGAATTTTAGATTTCTAGTCTGCAGAACAATTGTTAGTATCAAATTAATTCATATAGGTGAAAAATTGTTCTAGAGCCCAGGGCAGTGAAAAGACAGGTTTTATGGTTGTACGGATCCTGCAGGGGCTGATGGGTCACACCAATCATCCATGAATGTTAGTTCTAGTATATACACTTCATTTCCTATTTTGGTTGCTGGCTTCTATATTTGAAAAAGCTAGCAAGTCTGTTGGTGTGTGACTTTATATCTCAGTGCATTATTATTGATATTCTCTCAATATTTTTGTTAGATAACTGAACACTGATAATGACTAACATTTTGTGAGGGTCAGAAGGAAGGAATAAAGCACCTTCAAATGCATAATCATGTTTGAGAGGTGCAGGAACTCTGTGCAGTCAGGAGGGAGGGCTGCGTTATGATCAAAACTTTCTGAGGATAAAACTGGTACTTGGAGAAGTGTGCAGACCAGTTTGGCCAGTTATTGGTGAAAGGAGAATTTTAATCCTGTTTTCTGATAATATTTCTATGGTGATTAGCTTTGTGACCTTGGGCAAAGGACTTAGCCTCTTCATGCCTTAGTTTCCTTATCTGGAACAGGCCCACTACAGGTTTTTATAAATAAAGTTTTATTAGAACACAACCAGGCCAATTCATTTGCATATTGCAGCTTTCAAACGTAGTTCCAGTAGAGACAGTATGGTTCAGAAAGCCTAAAATATTTATTATCTGACCCTTTACATAAAACATTTGCTGACTCCTGTTTTAGATACATATTTTTTAGGGACACATTTACAGTGTTAAAGTCTTCAAGAGAGGAAATCTCACACATTTTAAATTCAAAAAAAGTAAATGTTTTGTTCCTATTATGTCACAATTATAAATGATTCCCACAAAACTTCACCCACCTTTCCTATATCAAAGATAAGGGGCAATTATTATTACTGTTATCATCAATCTATTATTATTATGTCAAGTACAGATTGTCATTGCCTTGCTCATGCTTGCCAAGAAGCTTGTGGATTCAGCTCTTCTGTATGTGAGGAGGCTCATTTCTCTTCTTAATCATGTCTTATGATCAGAGGCTCTCCCTTGAGATCAAAGGAGTGATTCATCTTCCCCTGAGATCAGATCAAAGCCGGAGTGGGGGGCCTAGGTCTCGTGCCCTCCCCACCCCTCACTTCGCTGATACTTCCTGCAGCAGAGCAGCTCTCAAGTTTGATCCTGGGTTATACCACTCAGCTTTCTACTCATGATTGCAGCCACCCCCTTCATCTTGGGTATTGGTCTTCTAAATCTGTGCTTATAAGAGATTTGAGAAGAATTGGGATGGATCATGTCAAATCCCTTCTGATTTTTCCCCTGGGAAAATAGTTTGGGGCACATGACACGTGTCTCCTGCATAAACAGACCCACTATAAGTGCCTGGCATGTGGCTGTAACATTGTGTATTTTTAATGTTCTGATGTTTCATGATTTAAAATGATCTATTAGATAGTGGCTGTGGTAAAATCGTCCCACACTAGTTCTTTTAGTCGAATTGCCTTTCGCAGATCATTTTCAGCAATTTGTCTTTAAAGCTTCTTAAAATTATCTTGGTTTCTGCAGTACCTGCCACTCTGAGAATCTGTCTCCCCTAGACATAATTCCTATCATTCTATAATGCAATGACATCGCTTCATAAATCTTTAATGTATGTTACTATTCAGATTGACAGATTTTGTACTTATTATCTGTGACATTTTCATTGACTTCTTTTGCAAAGTGACATTATTGCCATCCCAGCCTGGGTAAGATTTAATACCTGATCTTTCCTCCATCCATCTATCAGAATCATTCATAACTCCCTCTTTCTCCCTCTCTCCCTGTGCAAAGTATAAATTCAAAGATTTTTCTTTTTAACCTATTTCCTTGAAGTATATTTTTCTCTAATCATGATTTTGGTAATGAAATATTATTACCTACAAGACAGTAGCTGTCTCAATCCCTGTCTGCATGCTGATTTACTGAGTAGTTCATGGACTTTTATACCAAACTTTTAAGGAAGTGTCCAAATATATTGTTAATGATGAAGGGCCATTGTTTTATTTTTTCCTTATAAACATTATTTATAATGTCGCTATTAGAAGCATTATAAATTGTTTCCAAGATGCCTCTAACTAACATTTAATATTTATGGAAATTTAAAACTTTAAGGCCCATTTGTAAAAAAAAAAAAACAAAACTATAATGTATTTTTCATATCTTGAAAGCACTGATCTTCAATTTTTACAACAAATTGTTAGGCTTGAAATACTAATTTATTTCTTAATCCAAAGTCAGTAGAGACCCAGATCTAAATAGAGCAGAGTCCCTACCCTCATGGAGTTCATTAAAAAAAAAAGAAAGAAAAAGCAAAATGGGAAGTGCTAAAGAAACTACTCTTCTGAGTGAGTTCTATAGGTTTTACTGGAGTGCATTCAATGGCATCATCAGGGAGGGCGTCCTAGAAGAGGTGAAATAGGTCCTAAAGGAAGCAGGCTGTTGCTAGGTTGGGATAGGTTTCAAGAACGGGTTGTGTCAAGTAAAGTAGTTCTGTTTGGGTAATCTCCAGCAGGTCCACGTGAACACAGACCAGCTAACTCCGCAGTCATAAATATATGTGCTTTGGGAAAAGCAAGTGTTAATATGCTTCCTCTGGGAGATGAAGCAAGGTCGAGAACAGTTTGCAGGGCCAAAAAAGAGACCAAGGACCAAGGACCTCTGACATTAAAAAAAAAAAAAAAGGGTAGCAGTAGATAAAAGAAATTTAGAGCAATGAATTATAATTATGTAAGTAATTCTTTAGAATAACACTTCTTTCTGGTCCCTATCTAGATTCTTTTTTTTTTAAATATTTAATTTATTTAATCATGAGAGACAGAGAGAAAGAGGCAGAGACACAGGCAGAGGGAGAAGCAGGCTCCATGCAGGGAGCCCGACATGGGACTCGATCCCAGGTCTCCAGGATCACACCCCGAGCCAAAGGCAGGCACCAAACCGCTGAGCCACTCAGGGATCCCTCTATCTAGATTCTTAATTGGGCAATCATATTTTTTTTTCTGATTTTCTTTTACAGTTCTGTTGAGTAAGACTCTTAGCATACAGGTCTACAGACTGAAGGAAATGAGCCAAGGAGAACATTTCTTCCTTTCTTTTTTGAGTTAAGTCTAATTTTAGGAAGCAGCAAACCAGATACTTAATAAAAACGGATGTTTCTAAGCAGATTGTGTGTGTGTGTGTGTGTGTGTGTGTGTGTGTGTGTGTGTGTGTTAGAACCTTTTTCCCCCCTCTGGTTTCATTCAATATCAAAAAAACTTAGTGAGCAAATTAAGGCTTTTTTCTTTTAGAAATCTTTTTATATCTATAACATGCCTGTAAAAGGTTGGTTTCTACTCTCACTCCTAGAACCAGGGTACTGGCTTAAAGACATTGTAATGTAGTGATTATATCCGAAGACTCTGGGGCCAGGCTTCCTGGCACTATCACTTATTAAATCTGTAAGTTGGGATATATTACTCACTTTTTTCAACTGTAAAATGAGGGTAAATGGTAATAGGGCTGACCTCATGAGAGTTTTTGTGAGGGTCTATGAGCTGACATAGATGGGTACTCAGAAGAGTATCATCATTGGTAGTAGCATCATTGGCACAAACATGAGTGTTGGCCAGCCCCATCAAATGGCATCCAGGCACATATGCCCTGGTACCAAAAAGTTTGTCTTTAGTGCTCCCCCTCTCTTCGTTCTGTCTTATTCACTGTGCAGTGTCCCCCCTATCCTCACCCCAGTCAGCTCCTGGGGTACTGACGTAGCTTGTTCAGAGGCACAGTGACCTGGTCAGGGTCGATCACTGGTAGTAATGAGATATACAGTTGACCCTTGAACAACACTCGAGTTAGGGGTACTGAGCCCCACACAATCGAAAATCCATGTATAACTTTGACTCCCCACAAAGTTAACTACTAATAGCCTACTATTGACCAGAAGCCTTACTGATAACATTAACAGTGGAGTAGCACATAGTTTGTAGTTATACGTATTATATACTGCATCCCTACAGTAAAGTAGGTTGGCAAAAATCCTAAGAAGGAGAAAATACATCTAAACTACTGTACTGTTGGGGTGCCTGGGTGGCTCAGTCAGTTAAGCGCCTGTCTGCCTTCAGCTCAGGTCATGATCCTGGAGTCCCAGGATCGAGCCCCATGTTGGGCTCGTGCTCAGTGGGGAGTCTGCTTCTCCCGCTCCCCCTTCCCCCTTTCCTTCCCCTCCAGCGCCCCTCCCTTGCCCCTCTCCATCCTCCCTTCCCAAACTCCCCCCCTTGCTCATGCTCTGTCTCTTTCAAATAAGTGAATAAAATCTTTAAAGAAATAAAGTACTGCACTGCATTTATTGAAAAAAAAACTGCATATAAGTGGACCTGTGCTGTTTGAACCCATGTTGTTCAAAGGTTAACTGTATTGTTTTTAAAGTCTGATTTCTTATTACTTTTTTTTCTTAAAGATTTTATTCATTTATTCAAGAGAGACACAGAGAGAAAGGCAGAGACATAGGCAGAGGGAGAAGCAGGCTCCCTGGGGAATCCAATGAAGGACTCGACCTAGGACTCCAGGTCCATGACCTGAGCTGAAGGCAGATGCTCAACCACTGAGCCACCCAGGCATCCCTGGTTTCTTATTCCTAATTGAATGTGATTAAGAATAAGAAAACCTGGGGTCTATTCCCCAACACTGCTTACTAGCTATGTGTCTTTAGGGAAATCTAAAAATTCTATGATCCTTGGGTTTCTCATTCCAAAGTTGGGATGACAATACTTGGACCTGATCTCATTTGGTTATGAGGGGTGGATGTCACAGGAGATAAGGCTTATGGAAGTCTTTTGTAAATTGTAAAGTGCAAACAGGATTGTTTCCATTAATCCAAAGAGAAGAAAAAAGATGAATAGTGTGAGCTATTCCTCCTCTTAATGTAATATCTCATAACTGCATTAGAATGTTGAATAGGAATCCCATCTTATCTCTGACTTTTATGGGAGGGATTTATGATATTTAACACATTAAAATGGTTCTTATTTAGGTTACTAACACACTTCTTCAGGTTTAAGACCTTTCTTTTCCTGGGTTGCTATCATGACTAGGTGTTAAATTTCAGCAAGTGCTCTTAAAACATCTGTTAATATGATCATACTGTTTTTCTACTTTCACCTCTTTAATAGATCCTTCTTTTAAAAGATTTTATTTATTATTTGAGAGAGGGGCGCCTGGGTGGCTCAGTCGGTTAAGTGTCTGCCTTGAGCTCAGGTGTGATCTCAGGGTCCTGGGATTGAACCCTGTGTCCTGCTCCCTGATCAGGGGGGTCTGCTTCTCCCTCTCCTTCTCCCTCTCCCTCTGCCCCCCACTTGTGCTTGCTCTCTCTCTCAAATAAATAAATAAAATCTTTTTAAAAAATTAAAAATACTTATTTGAGAGTGAGAGAGCATGAGAGAGAGAGAAAGGATGAGCAGGCCGAGTGGCAGAGGGAGAGGGAGAAGCAGGCTCCCCACTGAGCAGGGAACCTGACATGGGGCTCAATCCCAGGACCCTGGGATCATGACCTGAGCTGAAGGCAGATGCTTAACCAACTGAGCCACCCAGGAGCCCCTCTTTAATAGATAGTTAATATTTAAACATCTTTACATTCCTAGAATGACCATTTTGTGATATCCCTTTAATACACTGCTGGATATGGAATTTTGCATCTTTGTTTTTAAAGTGATATGTACATATATGTGTTTGGATAGAGAGATAAAAATAAAGATATATATCAGGGATCTATACTGTATTGAAACTGTAAAGTGACTTAGATGAGATTCCTGTTTTTTCCTAGGTTCTTGAGATAGTTCAAATAGAATTAGCTCTTTGTTAAAGGTTTAGTAAAATCTACCTTCTGAAAAGCCCTCTAGGTTTGATGCCTGTTTCAGAGGTAGATCTTTGAGTATCTGTTCAATTTCTCTTATGGTTAAGGTTTTTTTGTTTTTGTTTTTGTTTTTGTTTTGTATTAAGTAGTCTCCAATCCCAGCATGGAGCCCAACGCAGGGCTTGAATTCACAACCCTGAAATCAAGAGTTGGACACTTAAAAAACTGAGCCACCCAGGCACCCCTCTATGGTTAAGAAGCTAGTCAAGTTTCCTACTTTTCCCTGAATGAATCTTTATTATAAATATTTTCCTAGGAAATTAGTCACTTCAACTAGTGATTTTCAAAGTGCTTGCCATAAAGGTTCTTACAATTTTTTAACTTTGTAATTTACGTTCTTATAATTTTTGACTTATGATTTTGTCCTGTTTCTTTCTTTTGACAGGTATGGCAAAGATTTGTCTTTCTATCAGTTCTTTCAAATAACCAGTTTAACTCATCAATTCTATTTCCTTTTTCTGTTCTGTTTTTAATTTCTACCTTTATCCTCCTTGATTTCCCCCTCCCCCTTCAACTTTCTCTATATTTATTTTCTCTCTCCCCTTTTCATCTCTGCCCTCAGCTTTTTGAGTTGAAAGTTTGGTTGATTTACTTATTTTTAACCCTTCTGGTTTTCCACCCTAAGCATTTAAGGCTATCTATTTTTCTTCTGAATGCTGCCTCAGCATAGCCCATGGGTTTTGATACATATACACTGTTGTTAATGTGGTTCTAAATAGCTTGTCGTTTCTGGCTTTACTTTCTTTCAAGCCTATGACTCATGAGTCATGTAAAATACACAAGACAATAGATTTTTGTTAGTTACCCTTTTGCTATTATTTTCTAATGTTGTTCCATTATAGTTCATGAATTTATACTACAAAAGTTTTCCTTCTGGGGATTTGTTGTGAGTGCTTTTGTGACCTAATACACCAGAATGTCTGATGAGAGTTTGAAAAGAAGGTATAATCTCTGTTGGATATAGAGTTATTTCTCTCCATGTATCTATTAGGTCATAATTGTTCATTTTATTAGCCCGGACTTCTTGAGCCTTATTCCTTCCTGTAATAATTGATCAGCTAATTTCTGACTTTGTTTAAAGTCACCACTTATCATGATTTATTTCCCTTAGCATTATACTCTTTAGCTCCATCCCTGTTGTTGCAAATGGCAGGATTTCATTCTTTTTATGGCTGAATAATATTCCGTTTTGTCTATATGTATATATCATCTCTTATATAATCAACATTTATATATATCAACATTATATATATATATATATATATATATATATATATATATATATATAACCTCTTTATCCATTCATCTATGGATGAACACTTGGGCTGCTTCCATAGTTTGGCTATTGTAAATAATATTCCTGTAAACATAGGGGTGCGTGTATTCTTTTGAATTAGTGTTTTTATATTCTTTGGTAAATACCCAGTAGTGTGATTACTGGGTCACAGGATAGTTCTATTTTTAACTTTTTTTTTAAAGATTTTTAATTTATTTATTCATGAAAGA
This sequence comes from Nyctereutes procyonoides, assembly GCF_905146905.1. NCBI lineage: Eukaryota > Metazoa > Chordata > Mammalia > Carnivora > Canidae > Nyctereutes > Nyctereutes procyonoides. Next base: position 5,731,863 of record NW_026575155.1, read on the forward strand.
CAAAGAGAGAGGCAGAAACAGAGGCAGAGGGAGAAGCAGGCTCCATGCAGGAAGCCCGACGTGGGACTCAGTCCTGGACCCCAGGATCATGCCCTGAGCCAAAGGCAGAGGCTCAACTGCTGAGCCACCCAGGCGTCCCTATTTTTAACTTTTTGAGGTATCTCCATATTGTTTCTTTTAATTTTAAAAATTTTACTTATTTTTAATTTTTTTCATAGTTTCAAGTTTTTATTTAAATTCTAGGTAGTCGAAGTATAGTGTAATACTGGTTTCTCTCCATACTGTTTTCCACAGTGGCTATGAGATAAGTCAGTAAGAGAAAGACAAATACCACATGATTTCACTCATATGTGGAATTTAAGAAACAAAACAAATAATAAAAAAAAGAAAAGAAATCAGCAAAGGAAAAAAGAAAAATGAGAGACACAAACCAAGAAACAGACTCTTAACTCTAGAGAACAAACTGATGGTCACCAGAGGGGAGGTAGGTGGGGAATGGGTGAAATAGGTGATGAGAATTAAGGAGTGCACTTGTCATGATGAGCACTAGGTGATGTATGAAATTATTGAATCACTATGTTATATAAACCTGAAACTAATATAACAATGTATGTTAACTACACTGGAATTAAAATAAAAACTTAATTAAAAAATAGCCATCATTATGAGAACTCATTAGCATCTACTTGCATTTCTATCAGGGCTTGCTTTATACATTTTGAGGCTAAGATTTTAGGTACATAAAGGTTTGTGACATATTAAGTAGGTTGTACTTTTGTAATTATGAGATATTCCTTTTAGTGCTTTTCATTTTGAATTTTACTTTGTGTGAAATGAATAGTGTTAGTATGAATCTGGCATACTTTTTTCTATCTCTTTCCATATCTTTCTATTCAACTTTCCTGTGTTATTTTCATTAGGTGTTATGATTACTGGTATGGTCAGCCTCCTTTCTGGCTGCAGCAGAGGTGGCCAATCGGCCACCAAAGCTTCCTGCTCCCCACTGCCTGGCGTGGAAAGTGACTGCCCCGTCAAGGACTACATCCAGGTATAGTCATGTGATTAGTTCTCAGTAATGGAACGTGAGCAGCAGTGATGGGAATCACCAAGGACTATTACTTTCTCTGCCTTGATCGGATGCTCACTTAACGGGAGTGGATTTTATAGATAAGTGGAGGAAACAGAGGGGAAGAAAGTGCTTCTGTTTGTTTATTAATTCTGAGCTCTCAGAGAGCCAGGGTTAACCACATGTATCTAAGTCATTGCTCTAGTCTGAATGATTGTGTCCCCTAAAATTCATATATTGGAGTCTAATCCTCAAGGTAGTGGTCTTAGGAGATGGGGCTTGGGGAGGTGATTAGGAATTACTGCCCTTATAAAAGAGGCCCCAGAGGACTGCCTAGTCCCTTCTGCCATGTGAGGATATAGCAAGAAGATGGCTGTCTATGAATCAGGAAGGAGGTTCTCGCCAGACACTGAGACTCCCAGCCTTGACAAGTATAAGAAATAAATTTCCATTGTTTATGAGACACTCAGTATATTGTATTTTGTTATAGCAACTTAAACAGACTAAGACAGCCATCTTGGTGATGCAAATGACCTGCTTGATGTTTATCATATATAACTTAAATTTGTCATATGTGACTTGAGTAATAACTGATGTTCCCTGAGGCTCAGGGTTATCCCCACCTTGTCTATGTGATCTCCCTAAAGCTCAACTTGGGTAAATGCTTCATTAATATGCACTGAATGAAGGAATGAAGTTCTGGCCATCTTCACCTGTACATTTCCTTTCTGGTGACCCCCCTCAATGGATTTTTTTGTTAAATGAATCTCTGCTTAAACTAAGCCAACATCTTTCTCAATAAGAAACCAGGCCAATCAATGCAGGAGTGACTTCATTGGTAGGAAAAGAGCTTCCCTTCTGTGTCTGCCAGTCATGTGTTTAAAATGAAATTAATAAAAAGAAGAAGAAAAAGAAGACGTTGTATATATTAATAACCATGAGGATCTACAATGTGTCAGGCACTGAGCTGAGTGCTTCTCACACATTTCCCCATTTGATCCTCACAATGGCTGCCAGGTAGGTGTTATTTATTCTCCCTATTTTACAGATGAGCCAACTGAGGCTTGGTATGCTAAGTATGTAGCGAAGTCGGAATTCCAACCCATGACTTCCTAACTTCCTTCTTTCTATGCTTCCTTCCTTCTACTATACCTCATTGAAAGAATTCAACAGCCTAAGTTTCAAGGATCTTTTTTTTTAGATTGTTTATTTACTTATTCATGAGAGACACACAGAGTCAGAGACATAGGTAGAGGGAGAAGCAGGCTCCCTGCGGGGGATCCTAGGACCCCAGGATCATGACCTGAACTGAAGGTAGATGCTCAACCACTGAGCCACCCCAGTGCCCCAGGTTCAAGGCTTTTTTGGGAAGTCATTTTATTTTGCTGAGCCTCAGTCCCCTCATTTTTAGGATGGGGATATGACGATACTGACTTTCAGCTCCTCTCAGGGTTATTGCAAAGAGCAAATGAGAGGATGAGTCTGACGCTCATGTTTTGCAAAATACTGAACTCTACAAATAGCAGTGATTTTATGGTAAATCGAAGAGGCTTGCATCAGACCTTGGACTTTCTCTGTTTGAGGATACGACTTCTCACAGGCAGTATTTCCATTATTCAGAGTAGAAATAATGCTCTCTGTCACATGAGAGGCTATTTTCTTCTTGTATGTCCTTCTATTTTAGGCATTCAACTTTCTCCTCAACATTGTTTGTTGGTGGGCAAATCTTAACCGAGTTTCTGTTCCTCAAATCAGTTTCTTCATTTGCGTTAGGGGGAAGTGTGGCATAAGATAATTTTATTACCGTCCAGCTTTTCATAAATCTTTGCCGAGAGACAACATGGGGTTGCTGAAAGATGCCATAGTTGGTTGTCCGGAGCCTAGGATGGAGCTGAGCCCTGACAGTTGGCATGCAACCATGTAACTGTGGGTGAGTTTTTCCCCTCCCTGCTTCTCAAGCTCCCATATACAAAGCTATGGGCAGGGCTTTTCCCTGAAGGGCCCATTTGCTGTATGGCTTCAGAATGATCACAAAGAGTCTTAAATAGAAGTGAACACCTGCTATCCATGTCAGCACCTCAGCAACGTGGCCAGCAGGGGAATCTTTATTTCATTGTATTTGGATCATTTTTCCCTTCTCTTTTTGCTTGAGAGCTTCCTACTCCAAATATTTGTTTATTAGAGCTACCCCCTCCTTTTTTGCACTACTCATGCGGGTGAGATGCAAATGTGCCTTTTGTGACTTTGCTGTGTTTCCTGGGCCCCAGATTGACAGAAAGGAGACAGAACAGTTGCCAAAGCTGGAGCTGGCAGGGCTTAGGGGCAGGAAATGTGAGTCAACACACAAGAAGACCAGGGCAAACAGCTGGAAAGCAGGGTTAGAAAATTTGAATCTAGCAGGAGGGCTGTGAAGTGGGTTACTCTCAGAGACCTCTGGCTCTGGGACTCCAGAGTGAGGAGAGCTGACCTGAGTATGGCTGGGCTCACGGTACATTTAAAAAAAAAATCAGATTGTGTTATTATACTGCTTAAAACTGTTCAATGGCAGGGCGTGATCCTGGAGTCCCGAGATCGAGTCCCATGTCAGGTTCCCTGCATGGAGCCTGCTTCTCCCTCTGCCTGTGTCTCTGCCTCTCTCTCTCTCTCTCTCTCTCTCTCTCTCTCTGTCTCTCATGAATAAATAAATAAAATCTTAAAAAAAAACTGTTCAATGGGTTCCCATCTCACTTAAAAACAAAAAAATCTGAGAAGTCCTTCCTTTGGCTGACAAGGGCTCCATGGCCTAAACTTTACTATTTCTTCTTCTCATATTCTACCACTCTTTTCCTTGCTCCCTGTGAGCCACACCACTAGTTTCTTGGCATCCCTTAGCCAGGTACTGCCTCAGGGCCTTTGCACTTGCTGTTGTTCCCTCTGCCTGGAACATCCTCTACCTTTATCCAAGCAGCCATGTCACCTTCTCAGAGGCCTTCCCTGATCACCCAACCTGAAGGACCCAGCCTCCCTCCAGGCTTTCTTCATCCTCTTGTTCAGATGTATTTTTCTCTGTAGCCTTTACCATCGCTTGACCTTATCTCACAAAAGGGGCTGTGTGATATCAGTCCCCTCCACTGGCATATGAGCACTTCAAGGACTGGGGGCATCATGAAGTTCTCTATAGTGTCCCCAGCACATAGTTCAGGGCCTGACATATTTGTAGAAGGAGTGAGTGCATGAAAGAATGAGTGAATGAATGGAGAAGACGGATGGATGAAGGCTTATTGGAATTGTAAGCTTTGGGACCTGCTTCTGGCTCTTCAGATTCCCTTTCTGCATCTTGGTCCTTGGCTTCCTATTTCCACACATTTCTAAGTTCTAAGTTCTACTCTTTTCTGGTGTTTTGTTTTTGTTTTTGTTTTGTTTTGTTTTTTGCTTATACACAGTCTCAGTGAGGAATGTCCCTGCCCTGTCCTGGTTCCCTGGCCTCTGGCTGGTTAGGAAGGACCTTAAAGGGGACATAGAGCTGAACCAGAGGAGACAAGAGGCTCAGGACCCAGGAGTGGAATTTCTTCCAGAGGAGAAGATGCTATAGCTAAAGGCCAGCCCCACCCTGCAGGAGCACCCAGTCACCAGCAGATGCTGCGGGGGCCTTGCTGGCTGGTTCTGCACATCCAAGGCAGAACATTAGCTATTGGACTCTTCAGCAAGCCAACTGCCCTGGGACTGGGTTGAGGCCTCGCACATGGTGAACAGGCACCTAGGACCACTGAAAGGATACAGTACCAGAGCTGAGAGGCCTCAGGCTGACTCCTGGCCCTCACCTCATATGACAAAGCTTGTAAAGGTGGGACCCTCGTGGCTCAGCTGTTCCCTTCAGACAAGACAGTCTAAATACCCCAAAATAAATTCAAAATGACTCAGATTTGTTCCTATCTATTTCTTGAACATCTGGAAACCTGCCATAATCACCCACCAGGAGCTCCTGAAATCCTGCTTTTCTGTCTCCCATTCACTGAAAAGGTACACCACAGGAGCTGTTCTCAAAAGACCTCACCCAAAAGACTTGCCCCATCCCTGCCCCATCCCCTGCACACCTCTCATTTATCTTCTCCTCTCTCAATATCCTCCCAAGTCTCCATCCCAGCAGATTCTCCTTGCAGGGGGGAAGAAGGAAAGAGATGGAAATTTTCCTTAGTGATTACAGGCATGGGGTAGAGTCAAAGCCTTGGTTCCTTCACCTGCCAAGTAGGATTAATGGCAAAATCCACCTCCCAAAGTGTAGAAGGTCCAACCGAGCTAATGGACAAGGGAAGCGGGTTTTCTATCAGAGCAGAAGAACAGTTGATTTTCTGTGCACTTTCCTTCCTCTCTGCTGCGGTTGTCCCCAGGCCACCCAGGAGCACAAACAGATGCGTGGTTACCACTAACCTCAATGAAAGAAAGATCTGGAAGCTAACTCTCCACTGAGGAAGACAGCTGAGGGCTGGGAAGGAGCAGGGAGCAGGAGGCGGCGGCAGCAGAGAACATATGGGATGCAAGGGGCAGGTGCAGAGGGAGCGGAGTCCCTGGGGCAGAGGGGACATGCTGGGATCAACCCAAAGTCAAACAATGGCAGACAACCATGGATGCTCCTTGTGTGTGAAGAGGTGGGTGGGGCAGAAAGAAAACCTTGCCCTTGAGCAAGGTCAGGATGAACTGGGGGACTGATCTCTGAGCTGGGTCACATGTGACCCTCATGGTCACATGGTCACAGTGACATGGTCACAGTGACCCTCATGCATGATGCAAGGGCTGTGATTTACTCTTGGCCTGAGGATCAGAGCTTGTTATTTTTCTTTTCTGTTGGCAGACTTCAGCTTTATCGTTGAAAACATGCTCCCAGGAAGGGCCATGCATTGGCCCACAAGACCCTTCTGTGACTTTCCTGAGACGTCACCCCCTGGCTGACATCATAGGTGTTCTTGATTCAAAGTTGCCATGTGTGGCCTTGAGGAGGGAGGTGGGAGCAGCCAGGCCTTCAGCCTGATCCTTGTGAGCCTCTGCAGAAATGGGGCGGAGGCGACATGAAGCATCCCACCTGAGCCCAGATGAGGGAACAGGTTCATCTGCCCTCATAGGGCAGGGGAGAAGGGCTTCTCTCAGATTGGTCCAGAGCCCTGTTGACCAAATAAAGGCAGTTGGCTCTTGATCTTTACTCTCCTTCTTCTGCCTTTTTCTCTCACCACCAGGATGGACACTGGCTAACCATCCATATTTGCTTTCCCATCCCTCTTTTTTGATATAAGAAGTAAAACATTGCAGATAGAAAGGAAGTCCCATTGGTCCTACCTCAGTCCCCGCATCTCTCCTTCAAAGATGATCTCTGCTATAAATTTGATGAATATGCTCTGGCCCATAACAAATCTGTATTACACAACTTTAAGTGTTTCTGCCTTTAAATATATTTTCTATGAACAAAATAGAACATTAGTTTATGTGTTTATAAAAGAGATCATGCTCTACTAAATATTCATTTAGAAAGTTATTTTTTTTTTCATTCTACACTATATTTCTGAGAACTAATCACTACTCCCTCCCCGGTCTAATTAATAACGTCTTTCCATTGCTGTAGGGAATTCTATCCGACGGCTGTATCACATTTTATTTATCTATTCCTCTACTGAAGTTTTGGTGTTTAGATTGGGCCTGGAGGTTTTTGGATGGACAAACACTGCTGCAGTGAACCTCTTGGTCCAGCCATCCTCATGCTTGTGGGTGAGAGGGTCCTGTAATCACATCTCTTGGCACTCATTTTTGCTCTGTGGTTGTTCACAAATTAGAGGCTCACTGCTGCTCCAACAGCATCCCAATTAGGCTGCATGAGAACACCTACTTGCATCAGCCGTCTGTTTGGACTCCCAGTGATGATGGTGAGGCCAAGGCCTTTGTACAGGAGTAGAGGGTTGGTGGGGGGGGAGCTGGTCAGGCTTGAATGGAGACATGTGACCTCTCAGGAAACCTGCTTCCCTGTGCTGTATAGTTATGCAGGAGACAAAGGAAACCAATGGTTTGGGAAAAGTCCTACTGATACAAAACCAAGCAGTTTAATATTTAGTTGAGATTCAAGGTGTAACTGGGAAGCACCATATGAGCCAATTGTGTTCAACCTACTTCCATCCTAATGTGTGCATAACCTGTTCTTACTTAAGAGCAGTACTACGTATTTACATCTGGTTTTATAGGTGCCAAGGACCCTTTGCCATCAATTAATTATGCCACATAATAATTCTATTGTGCATGTAATGATGCCTGATTTATATTTGACAAGGATGAGGTTTGAAGATGCTAAGTACCTTGCCTGGGGCCAGATTCTTATAGGAGAGCCAGGAACATATGTTAGAATTCCCAGTTTTTAGCTATGTATTTGACTTCCTTTAAGTCATATAGACTTCTAGGTCTATTCTAAGGGTCATGAACTTATTGGTGGATACCAACTCATACACAAAGGAGAGACAATAGGGGTTCTGCCCCCAAAGAAGCCTGTTCCTTGCTGGGTCCATGGGTCTTTGTAGAGATGTGCCTGTTGATGTCCTCTGGTTTTTTTTTTTTTTTTTTAAGTAGGCTCCATGCCCAGTGTAGCATCCAACGTGGGGCTTGAATTCATGACTGTGAGATCAAGACCTGAGCTGAGATCAAAAGTTAGATGCAGGGGTCCCTGGGTGGCGCAGCGGTTTGGCGCCTGCCTTTGGCCGGGGCGCGATCCTGGAGACCCGGGATTGAATCCCACATCGGGCTCCCGGTGCATGGAGCCTGCTTCTCCCTCTGCCTGTGTCTCTGCCCCTCTCTCTCTCTGTGACTATCATAAATAAAAAAAAAAATTTTTTTTAATTAAAAAAAAAAGTTAGATGCAACCAAGACACCCAGGCACCCCAATATAATCTGCTCTCTTATCCATCTTAGCTGGCCAGGGGTTTCCTCTGTCATTGGCAAACAGATCTTCCTTAACGTAGCCTTTGCCTGGTCAGTCCTTTTCACTTAGGAGTTTCCAGGGTAACAGATGTGAAGAAAGGAATATGTAATAAGGGGGCCAGTGAGATCGATCATTTCAGAAAACAATTTGGAAGGTCCTAGAAAAGCTGGAGGTATACTGACATCTAGAATCTCTTGCACGGGTACAATAGGAGACATGCCCTTGCCAGCATTTTTTTTAGATCAAAAAATGGGAATCACTCCAAATGTCCACTAACCAGAGAAGGGATAGAAAAGTATGGAATGTGTTCAAGGGAATACTTCACTAAAGATCACTGAAGACTAATGAACTAGAGTCGATGCATCATCATGGGTAAGTCTCTGGAATATGAAATTGAACAAGAAAAGAAAGTCACATAAAAATAAGCACTATGTGATTGCATCTAGACAATGTTCAGAAAACAGAAAGCTAAGTTGTATATGTAGAGGAACATACGAATGTAGTTTAACTATAAAGGTAAATGTGGGAAACACAAGTACCCAAATCAGACTGGTAGTTCCCTCTGATGGGGAAGGACGGAGACAGAGGAGGGGATTAGAAGGCATTGGTGATGGTCATTTTCTTAGCTGGGTAATGGGTCCATAAGGTGCACATATACACACATACCCACATGTATACATATATCCTTCATTTTGTATGAAACATTTAGTAATAGAAAAATATACAGTCTACCTGTGTGTGTGTGTGTGTGTGTGTTTTTTTAAAGATTTATTTATTTATCTGAGAGAGAGAGAGCATGAACAGGAGGCACAGAAGGAGGGCCCCATGCAAGGTTCAATCTCATGACCCTGAGATCAGGGCCTGAGCTGAAATCAAGAGTCAGTTGCTTAATCAACTGAGCCACCAGGTGCCCCTATAATCAACCTTTGAACAAGGCTGGGGTTAGGGACACCAATTCCCTGCACAATCAAAAATCCAGCATAGTTTTTTTTTTTTTGTAAAGATTTATTTATTTATTAGAGAGAGTGAGCAAGGTTGGGGGGAGGGGCAGAGGGAGAGGATCTCAAGCAAACTTCCTGCTGAGCACGGAGCCTGAAGCAGGGCTTGACATGGGGCTGGATTTCCCAACCCTGAGATCATGACCTGAGCCAAAACTAAGAGTCAGAATGTCCAACCAAATGAGACCACCCAGGCGCTCTAATCCAGTATAACTTTGGACTCCCCCAGATGTAACAACTCATAGCCTACTGTTGACCAAAAGATTAGTCATAACATAAACTGTTGATTAATGCATATTTTGTGTATCCTATGTATTATATACTGTTTTCCTCCAATAAAGTAAGCTAGAGGAAAGAAAATGTCATTAAGAAAATCCTAAGGAAGAGAAAACACATTTATGGTACTATTTTGTATTTATATAAAAAAAAATCTGTATGAGTGGACCCATGCAATTCAATCCTGTGCTGTTCAAGGGTTGGTTAGCTGTACAAATAAAAAAACTTCTAGGGCAGCCCCGGTGGCTCAGCAGTTTAGCGCCGCCTGCAGCCCAGGGTATGATCCTGGAGACCCAGATCTAGTCCCACGTCAGGCTTCCTGCATGGAGCCTGCTTCTTCCTCTGCCTGTGTCTCTGCCTCTGTCTCTCTCTCTCTGAATAAATATATATAAAAAAAAATCTTAAAAAAAAAAACTTCTATGGGACTCTGTCTTGCCCATAGCACTTACATTGCTCTGTCCAATTTAAAGACCCTTCACTGTCTGGCCTCCAGGTCTGTAATATTCTGAGACAATAACATCACTTTGTGCCAAGAACTGCCCTAAGTGCTTTATATTATATTACTATATCTGATCCTAACAACAGCTTGTCTGTGTATTATGTGTGAGCAAATAGGCCCTGCTCAAGTTCAAGTGGTTAGTAGATGGCCGAGGTAGTACTTGAACCTATATACTCATTTCTCGCCTAGCTTTCCCCTCCCCTCTGGCTGTGCCGTTCATCTCACTATCTCATGCACATTCCCGCCTTTCCTGCACTTGCCTTCCTATGCCTGGTACTCTGATTACAACGGTCTTTCCCAGGTATATGCCATACAACCTCAGGACCATGAAATCTGTTAAAAAGAGAGAGAGAGCGAGAGAGAGAGAGAGAGAGAGAGAGCAAGCTATGGTCAAATAAACCAAGTGAATTTTGAAGAGTAAAATCCACTCTCAGAGAATTGTGATGGTTCTCAGCTATTGGACATCTCAGCTAAGATGTCCTGGAATAAAGAAAGCTGATTAATTTTGTTCAAACCAGCAATTCTCAAGCTTATTTGACCACAGAACCTTTCCCCCTCACTAGTCACAGTATTTGCTACTTCACTGAACCAGTGCTCCAAGGAACCCACTTTGGGAAATACTGAAGAGAATTTATCTGCTCTTTTTTCCTCTTTTCCTGTCTTCATTCATTCCCTTTTCTGAAACTCCAAAGTCCTTCTAGTTTGTATGGAGCAATTTAGCTCTGAGTTATATGCTGATATGTGTACATCCAGTCTGGTTTAAGGATTTCTCTCATGGGCTAGCCTTTTATTCCTCAGTGGAGTGTTAAATCCTTTGTGGGGAGGGATAAAATCTTGGGCTCTTTCTCTGCCTCTCTTGGCTACTAGCTGTGACAACAGTGCTGGGCACTTGATAAATTCTCAAAACACGGAGACAGGAGGCAGTGATCCTGAGTATCTTGAGAATACCACAGGCTTTACTGCAGGAGTTGGGAGTTGGGAGATTTGCGTTCAGGGGGTCTTGTTATATCCAGTCTTGTTGGGTATAGTATAGAGAACACAGCAGATGCCCAATTATCAGACTGGGACCCGGGGACAGATGGCATCCATGTTCCTCAGTGATGGGTCTACCGGATTATGGGTGGTTTGATTCTGCATCGTGTGGGACTTTCTTGGATATTGCAGGTTGCTCAGCCTTCCTGGTTCCCGCCCCTAAATGTCAGTACCCTGCCTCAGTCATTGTACCCATTGAAAATGCTCTCATGCATTTTCAAATATCCCTGTGTGGGGTGGTAATGCTCTCAATTACTACTCAGGGATCACCTGCTTACGGTTAGCATGGGCTCTAGGCTGAGGGGCAGCTATGAGCCCGGGTCACTAAGCCAGGCAGCATTAGGAAGAAGGAGACGGAGTGCATACAGGTAGGCCTAAGGAGTACAAAATATTTGTTTTTGTTTTGTTATCAATAACAATGGAACTTCTATAATAGTTTATATAGCCATTCCTCTGTTTTCCCAGACGTCTCTTTTTTTTCCTTCCTTCCTCTCAATTCTATTCTGTTTTCTCTCTTCTTTCTCTCAACACACTAGCTGAGGACCTGGTGATTTTCCTTCACGAAGCTTTTAGAGCCGCCTAGATGGCCATTTGTTGTCCTCCCTTCCCTACTCTGACCACCCTACACACACCTTCCAAAGTTTCCTTTAAAGCTTAGACCTTGGGCAGCCCGGGTGGCTCAGCGGTTTAGCGCTGCCTTCAGCCCAGGGCATGATCCTGGAGACCCAGGATCGAGTCACATGTCAGGCTCCCTGCATGGAGCCTGCTTCTCCCTCTGCCTGTGTCTCTGCCTCTCTCTCTCTCTCTCTCCCTGTCTCTCATGAATAAATAAATTAATTAATTAAAAAAAATAAAGCTTAGGCCTGCTTGGACGTAGGTCACTGGCCAGTTAATGAGCCTTCTGGGGTCCTCACCGAAGGCCAAACACGGTGGGTGCTGAAGACCCACCTCCAGCCCTACTGGGATATTCCTCTAGCTTTACATCCCAGCTCAAGTCTGGGGTTCTCTTGGTTTTGGGGAATTCTTGCTGTCTGGAAAATCCTCACCTTGTTTTTGCCACCTCCACATCATCAGGGACCAGCCCAATTCATTCCCTTCCCTTTTACGCCTCTACAGCCTTTTGGGATCCGTTCAGATGCTATTCTCTGCACGAATGGGTGTGACATAGTGGTGAATATGCCAAGACTTCGCAACAATTTTTTGAAATATCCAGTCACTGAAGATGGGTCTCAGACATAAAAGCGCCTTTTTTCTCATTCACGTGCTTCTCGAACAAGAAAATATTGGGTTCTCTAATATTTATCACAAATTTATGACAAATTAAGCCATTCTAAAAAGTGTCGATGGTCAGCATGTGGGATTTCTATCCCAAGAGCATTTCACAAAAATTAGAGAGAACTCTGAATACTTTTATTCTGCTCAGCTGAAAAATCTCGGTTGATGGATAAACTCAGTCTGAACAGCAGAGGGCTCTTATGTACGTAACAAAAATTTGAACTGCTTTTGAAAAGCGTAATAAGCACAGGTGCACAAACCGTATGTCCTCATCTGTGTGTCTCTGCTGGTGTATGTTGCAACAGGTATAATTCCTGTGCTCGTGGCCACCATCACCCATGCCTTTCTGTTCCCTAGTGTCATTGAAAGGAGCAGAAGGGGACAGAGACAGCCTGTGGGGAAGTGTTCTAGCAACTCTAAGATGAGATACACATGAAAATGTGGTTATGGGACACCTGGGTAGCTCAGTGGTTGAGCATCTGCTTTCAGCTCAGGTCATGATCCCACGGTCTTGGGATCGAGTCCCGCATTAGGAGCCTGCTTCTCTCTGCCTATGTCTCTACCTCTCTGTGTGTGTATCTTTCATGAATAAAAAAATAAACAAAATCTTTACAAAATATGGTTATTAATCAGTCAAACTAGAAGTAATAACGACCTCATGAGATTGCTATGAGCTTGATGAGTTCCGGCACACAGCAGGTGCGCTGTAAGCCATAAGATGCTTGCATGCATGCGTGTTATTGCCCTCTTGCATGGGGTGCAAGGCCCTTTCTCCAGGCCTGGCCCCTTTACAGAACTTCAGCACGTCTTCATCCCTAATCTTCTGCTTGGAATTCCTCCCTACTGTGGAATAGATGTTTCATAAGTAACAAAACCGAAACAGAGTGCTCGATCTGCTCCATATCCCATTTCCAACAAAATGAAAAGAAATAAACCCTCTCACTCCAGCCTTGGTCTTCCTCATCTCCCTGAGGGGCACCCATATTCACCCAGATGCTCAGGCCAAAAATCAAATCCTCGATTCGGCTTTTTCCTATTCCTTTAATCCAAAGAAGGTTCTGCTTACTCTCCTTTGGAGACTCTGCCCTTCTCTCCCTGCCCTCTCTGCTTCCAGTCTACCAGGAGTCACCATGATTGCTGGCCTGGACCTGTGCCAGGAGCCTCCTTCATGGTCTCCTCGTCCCCTGTCTCGGCCTTTTCAGCCCATTCCTCAAAATAGCCAGTGTTCTTTTAAAATAAAGCACATCGTGCCACTCCCTTGCTTAATCCCCTACAGGCTTCTTCAATGCACTTTTTTTTTAAGATTTTATTTATTTATTCATGAGAGACACACACACACACAGAGAAAGACAGACAGAGAGACAGAGACACAGGCAGAGGGAGAAGCAGACTCCATGCAGGGGGCCTAATGCAGGACTCGAGCCACCCAGGGATCCCCCTTCACTGCACTTAAAAGCCACGAAGATCCTTCCCTGGCTTTGTGAGACCCACCTGATCATGCCCTTCCTGCATCTGCAGACTCATCTTTCACCATACTCCTTCCTATATTCCATACCTTCACCTTCTTTCCATGTTGTAGACACTGAGCAAGGAGCTCTCCTTCTTGTGGCTGACTCCTTCCATGCATCTGATTCTCATCTCAAATGCCATCTCCTCCAGGAAGCCATCCCTGATTCCCCAATCTAAAATAATGAGCCAATCACTCTTTTTCACCCACCCCACTTCAGCTCAGTGAAATGATCATCTACAAAGCAGATGTTAATAAAACACGTATATTCAAATCACAACTACTGATGTAATTCTATTAACCATATCAAGGCAAAAGCATATGCTGTTTTGTAACAGAGATATCATCCACAACCCCTTAGTCTTGTCACTCCACTTAGAGGCATAATGACTTCAGAGTCTGGGGAAATATCCGTGCAAAATATGGCTACAAATGAGTTACTCGGGGAAATTCAGGGATACCATAACAGCGATGTCATCAATGTTGAACAACAAAATCCCTTGCATCGTTCATGTATTCATCCCTTTAGTTATTTATCAGCAAACATTTACTGAGCATCTATGCTGTGCCAAATGTTGGGGAAGTCATAATAAGTAATATTAGGGCCAGCCTCCCTGCATTGGCTTCTCCCTTCTCCCAACCCTGCCCCCTCTTCCTTTTGTTAAGACTCAGGATGTGAAAACTCCTCTAAGCCTATTCCTAAAGGCATGTTTTGGCTTTTGGAGAGGCTGCTGCAAATACTAGGAAGGTGAAATGATCATGGTCGTGATCTCCAATTGAACCAATACAAGGTCTTTAGGAAGTGCTAGAACCAGCCATTTAAGGAGGGAATCCAAGGTGGAGAACAATTAACCAAGGCCATACATGCCACTGGCAGTCTCTTGGGAAATTCATGAGGCAGGCCTCATGCCTGCAACCCTCGCACCCTCAGACATCCTATTTCTGACTCAATGTGTCTGCCTTCTGGCTGCTAGAGAAAAGCCTTCCCAACTACAGCAACTCCCTCCTCCCCAAACCCCCAAACGTCTTCTCCAATGGCGCCCCTCTGTTCTCACCTTCAGTGAAAGCTCCCAGGTATTTGGAGTAATGTTTGATTCACATGTGTGAATGACAGATAGCCTTCACTTACCATGTTGTACTTTCCCTTGAAAGAATATCTTAATGAAACTCTAAATAGAACTCTTGTTCCTATTTAGGAAAATTTGTTTAATCAGTACTTTAGAGCAGGGTGTCAGTGACCTCTCTGTTTCTTTCTTGGCTGTGTTACTTTGGGCAAGTGACATAACCTCTCTCTATTTCAGTTTCCTCGCATTTAAATGGGGATCATAAAAGCACCCACCCCCCAAGTTATTATGAGGATTAAATTAATGAATGCATGTAAAGCATTTGTACTAAAGCCTGGCATAGAGAAATGCTACATATGTATTAGGTATGACTGCCCCCAAAACCACCACCACCTCCATCACCATCAGCACAGCCACCATCATCATCTCTATTACCACCACCACCACCACCTCCATCACCATCAGCACAGCTGGCATTACCACCACCATCATCATCATCATCACTAGCACCACTACCACCATTGCCACTGCCATCACCTCTACCATCACTGCCCCCACTACCACTGTCATAACTGTCATCAGCAGTAGCAGCCACAGCATTGTTGTTTTTCCTCCATTATCAGAAGATCTCAGGGCCGTAATCTCTTTGCTCCTTTTCCTCAGTAATTTCAATTTCACATGAGTTTGCTGCTTGCTAATGTCACCAGAGGGCAGACTATGCCTAGAAGGAAAATGTGCTCAAAGTTAAAAAATATAAGAATTTTATTCAGTTCTTGAATTTGGGAGCTGCCTGTGTGTAAATTCCTCCAGACTGCTCCTTAGACCATGCTCTATGTATCTCCTAAGCAGTCCTTTTTTTTTCCTCTTTTTTTGTCACAGTAAAGTTTTTCTCCTTCAGTGAAGTACATACGGCTTTGAAAATTTGAACCCAATGTTTTCCTCTTTGCTCTAAACTCTGAAACGTTTTGTGAAATGTGGGAAAACAGAGTTTGGTGTGTCCATTGCATTTTTTTTTTTTACACTGCTAGAAGGCTATTTTGATTTTAGGCTCCAGTCATAGGCAAAAGATGTTTGGAATAGGGTTACGTTTCAAGGTCTGCATACATGTGGCACATGGGCCATCCTTCCCTCTTTCTCTTGCCCATGGAAGGCTCTGCTAATGGATTGTATTGTTCTTCCTTGCCGAGTTCAAAGGCATTACTAGGTGTTTTCTCAATACAGCCTTTCAGCCACCATCCAGCAGCCAATGGCACTTGAGATAAAACCAATCTGGCATCCCTGAGATGTTCTACTTCACACTTCTCCCATCACTCCCCATTCCAAGTACAGGGTTGGCACTTCCTATTTTAAGGCACATATTTATTCAGTGATGCTTAGTCGGGTGGTTCCACTGGAGTGTTTTAGAAATCCATGAGGCATGTTTTTTGGTGTTATTTTATTTTTTTCTGTTATCAGCTCCTCCAGTTTTATTCGTGTGTGTGTGTATGTGTGTGTGATAAAACATATGCAACATGCAATTTACTTTTACTTTTTCACCATTTTTAAGTGACAGTTCAGTGGCATTCACACTGTTGAGCTTTTCCCAAATCTTTTCATCATCTCAAACTGAAGCTCTATTATCCATTAAACATTAACTCCCTGTTCTACTTCCGCAGCCTTTGGTAATCACCACACTATTTACATTTCTATGAATCTGACTACTTTAGATAGCTCACATGAGTGGAATCATACTGTATTTGCCATTTCATGAATGGCTTATTTTCCTTAGTTTAATCTCTTTAAGGCTTACCCATGTTGTAGTACGTGTGAGAATTTCCTTCCTTTTTAAGCCTGGATAATATTCCATTGTATGTATATGTATGTACCATATTCTATTTATCCATTCATCTGTTGGTGGACACATGGGTTGTTTCCACTTTATGGTTATTATTATTTTTTAAGATTTTATTTATTTATTCTTGAGAGACACACAGGGAGAAGCAGAGACATAGGCAGAGGGAGAAGCAGGCTCCCTTTGGGGAGCCCGATGCGGGACTCCATCCCAGGACCCCGGGATCATGCCCTGAGCCACCCAAGTGTCTCTTTCTGGTTATCATTAATGATGATGCTAATAAACATGGCCGTATAAGCATCTGACTCTAGTTTCACTTCTTTTGGATTTACTCAGAAGTAGAATTGCTAGAAATACAGTAATTCTATGTTCAATATTCAAAAAAATTTTTTTAGAGAGAGCATGCATGTGTGTGCATCTGCATGTGCAAGGTGGTAGGGGGCAGGGGCAGAGGGAGAGAGAGGGAGAATCTTAAGCAGGTTCTATGTTCAGCACGGAGCCTAACACAGGGATCAATCTCATGACCCAGAGATCATGACCCGAGCCAAAATTAAGAGTTGGATGCTTAACTGACGGAGCTACCCAGGTGCCCCACTATGTTTAGCTTTTTAAGGAACCACCCTACTATTTCCATAGCAGCTATGCCATTCTACATTCCCACTAGCAAAACACAAGGGTTCTAATTGCTCCAAATCTTTGTGGGACAGTTTTTGCAGTTACAATAATTTCGGGTGGGAGCCTGGATTGCTAGTCATCCCACAGTGTGTGAAGTTCTCTCTCACAATGAGGAAGTGTCCCCCCAGCCTGCATTACTTTGGAATGTCTTGCTGGTCATTTATGTAAGTGAAAAATTTGTTGAGGGTGATCTAATCCTAGATCTGAACTCCACTCTTTATTTTATTATTTTTATATACTTTTAATATGTAATGAACCCAATTGGGGGAACAACCATGCAAATTGAAACGACATTGTATTCTGTTTTGTGCGAAATGTTGCTAATGGCAACATTGCTCATGGGACTTGAGGTGCCAATGCAACACACCCATTTTAGTCTGCGGTTGTAATTGTCCTGTTCTCGGAGTTTTACATGGAAGGCAAGTACCTGAATTCCTACCGATGTCTTCTCTTGGGTTGACCATGCTATGTATGGATTTCATGTCAGAATAGTAAAGTAGATGATTCAAATATTTGGTGTAAAGATGGTTCACTGCTATAGACAAAGGGTTGTTTTTCTTGTCTCTGTTGAAGAGGAAGTTGGAGGCTGCAGTGGACTGAATGTTTGAATCTTTCTTTTTTTTTTTTTTAAGATTTTATTTATTTATTCATGAGAGACACACAGAGAGAGGCAGAGACACAGGCAGAGGGGATCAATTCCAGGACCGCAGATCTTGACCTGAGCCAAAGGCAGATGCTCAACCACTGAGTCACCCAGGTGCCCCTGTTTGTATCCTTCCAAAATTCATATGCTGAAACCTGACCCTAGTGTAATAACATTAGGATTTGGGCCTTCGGGATTAGGTGATTAGGTCACAAGGGTGAAGCTCTCATGAGTGGGATTAGTGCCCTAATGAAAGAGACAACAGAAAGCTCTGTCCCTCTTTCAGTCATATGAAGTAATAACATAAAGACAGCTGTCTAGGGAGCAAACACTGACTTGGCTGGCACTTTTATCTCAGACTTCCAGCCTCCAGAACTGTGAAAAATAAGTTTCTGTTGTTTATAAGCCACCTAGTTTATGGTATTTTGCTATAGCAGCCTGAATGGGCTGAGACGGAGGCATACTCTGGCATCTTGATGTAAAAAGTTGAGCTGGGGTGGGGTATATAGGTGTGAGTGTGTGTGTTTAGTGTTTAATATTTTTTCTGATTGTGGCAACTGATTTAGTCTAACCCTCTTCCACTCTTTTTAAATTCAAACATTGCTAAAAGCACAGATTTTTGAGAACAACGTTACCTGGGAGAGGCATCGCTCTGGTTCAGGTACTGGGTAGGAGTCACTGATGCATATGTGGTTGAAGTCCTCATTTTTACCATTAGCTGGCTAACCAAGAATAATAGGTCTTCAATTCACTTTTAATTTTATGGCATCTACAGATAGATTTAGAAATAACATGTCACGAGTACATCTATTTCATTTGGCAATACTGATTAACTCAACAAATATTGGTTGGCCTCTATTTTGTGTCAGGCCTTGTTTGAGGGATGAGGAATGTGGTGGAAAACTAACGAGTCCCTTTAAAGGTGTTTAGGGGACTCTGAGTGGCTCTATTTGTTGGTGTCCAACTCTTGGTTTTGGTTTGGGTCGTGGTCTCCATGTCATGAGATGGGCCCTGCATCCGGTTCTGTGCTCAGTGTGGAGCCTGCTAGAGACTGTCTCTCCCTCTGTCCCTCCTCTAACCACTTGCAAGTGTGCACAGGTGCTCTATCTCTCTCTAAAAGAAAAAAAGAGGTGCTTGGGTGCTCAATTGGTTAAGCATCTTCCTTCAGCTCAGATCATGATCCTGGATTCCCAAGATAGAGCCCTGAATCAGGCTCCTTGCTTAGCAGGGAATCTGCTTCTTCCTCTGCCTCTCACCCTGTTCACACACGCACTCTCTCTCTCCAATAAACAAAGTTTTTAAAAAAATAAAAGTTAGGGCAGCCCAGGTGGCTCAGCGATTTAGCACTGCCTTGGGCCCAGGGCATGATCATGAAGACCCGGAATTGAGTCCGACATCAGGCTCCCTGCATGGAGCCTGCTTCTCCCTCTGCCTGTGTCTCTGCCTCTCTCTCTCTCTCTCTCTCTGCTCTCTGTGTCTTATGAATAAATAAATAAAATCTTTTAAAAAAATAAATGAAATTTAGAAAAGGAAAAAAATTTTTTTAAAGATTTGTTTACTTATTCATGAGAGACATAAAGAGAGAGAGAGAGAGAGAGAGAGAGAGAGGCAGAGACATAAGCACAGGGAGAAGTAGGCTTCCCGCAGGGAGCCCGATGTGGGACTCAGTCCCGGATCCGAGGATCATGCCCTGAGCCGAAGGCAGATGCTCAACCGCTGAGCCACCCAGGAGTCCTGGAAAAATTTTTTTTGAGGTATTTAAACTGCATTCCTTTTTGATACAGCAATCTCCTAGGTACTTACCCTAAGGAAAATATAGGATAAAGAGGCAAAGACGGATAAACAAGGGTGTTTTTTTTTATAAGAGTAAAAACCAGAAAAAAAAAATCTAGCTGTTAAACAATAGAGGACTGATTCAGTGAATTTTATACATTTACATAATGGAGAACTAGACAACCATTTAAAATTAAACTTGTATTTATTAAAATGGGAATAAAACTGACATATATATTTAGTAAAAAAGCTGATTATAGACTGTGTATTATTCATTTAAAACTTTAATCTATTTATATACAGAGGCACCTGGGTGGCACGGTTGGTTAAACATCTGACTCTTGGTTTCAGCTGAGGTGGTGATCTCTGGGTTGTGAGATTGAGCCCCATGTGGGGCTCTGCACTCAGCTCAGAGTCTGCTTGAGGATTCTCTCTCTCTCTCTCCCTCTCCCTCTGCCCTTCCCCACCACACTTGTGCTCTCTCTCTCTCTTTTATTTTTTTTAAATTTATTTATTCATTCATGAGAGACAGAGCGAGAGAGAGAGAGGCAGAGACACAGACAGAGGGAGAAGCAGGCTCCACGCAGGGAGCCTGATGTGGGACTCAATCCCAGGTCTCTAGGATCAGGCCCTGGGCTGAAGGCGGCACTAAACCACTGAGCCACCCAGGCTGCTCTCTCTCTTTTAAATAAATAAATTAAAAAAATAATCTATTTACGTGCATATATTTTTGTTTGGAAAAAGTTTTGGAAAGATATGCATCAGCAATGAGGGAAGGGCCAATTTAAATTTCATCAAGTTTTTATTTTCTGTTTCAGAAATTTTGGGGGATGCCTGGGTGGCTCCATTGCTTAAGTGTCTGACTCTTGGTTGTGATCTCAGGGTCATGAGATGGAGATCTGAGCTGGGCTCTGTACTAAGTGTGGAGCACACATGAGATTCTCTCTCCCTCTCCCTCTGCTCCTCCCCCTGCTTACACTCACATGCTTGCACTCTCTCCCTCTCAGAATAATAAAATGTTAAAAAAATTTTTTTGCAACAATTAAGTATGTAATTTCAAATTAAATTTGCTTTCCGGGGGATCCCTGGGTGGCTCAGCAGTTTGGCGCCTGCCTTCGGCCCAGGGCATGATCCTGGAGTCCCAGGATTGAATCCCACATCAGGCTCCCTGCATGGAGCCTGCTTCTCCCTCTACCTGTGTCTCTGCCTCTCTCTCTCTCTCTCTCTCTGTCTCTCATGAATAAATACATAAAATCTTAAAAAAAATTTGCTTTCCGCAAACATCTAAAATAAACAAAACTAGTCTATACACTTGCTGTATGAGTTTGCTAGAGCTGCCATAAAAATGTACCACAGACCAGGCAGCTTGAGTCATAGACATTTATTTTCTCACAGTCCCAGATCTAGACTAGAAGGTCAAGGCCAAGGCATCAGCAAGATTGGTTTCTTCTGAGTCTTTTTTCCTTGGCTTGTAGATGAGGATCTTTTCCCTGTGTCCTCAAATGGTTTTCCTTGTGTGTGTGTGTGTGTGTGTGTGTGTGTGTGTCCTAATCTCCTCTTTCTGCAAAGACACCAGTCAGATTGGATTAGGCCAACCCTAATGACCTCCTTTTAACTTAATCACCCCTATGAAGACCTTGTCTCAAAAGTACAGGGACATTCCGAGATACTGACTCCTCACTAACTGAGGGTTAGGAGTTCAACATATGAATTTTGCAGGGTGGGGGAAGAGTTGTGGGGGATGGGAGCACACTTTAGTCCATAAGACTATCCTCAATAGAATAAGGATGTTTCTAAGTCATTTCCACACGAAGCAACTTCTGCCTTAAAAACATATTTGTAGCATGAAGATAAGATGATGCTAATAATTATTTTATAGCGTGCCAAAATTTATTTTATAAATTTTGATAGATTCCTGCTATGTCACTGGTGCTAGGAAGGAGACCCAAAGACACCCCAACATTTGTGCCAGAGTTCACGACCTGCAGGGTTTGAACTGAATCAGGCTTTGTTCATTTGAGGCCAGCCATCAGCTAATCCACATTTACTGGATGCTCACAGGGTATGGCACATTTTACTAGGTATGGGGGTGAATTAAAAATAAATAGAGGCTCACCTCATGCATTGAAGGAACTTCTAATTTCTGGAGTACATGGAACATACCCTGTGAATGAAAACACACTAATAATGAAGAAGCATTTCATGTGGGGTTCAGAGGCCGGCAGCCTAACTTACTTTGTGGAGAGTGACATATTTTGTAATTAAGTGACCACAAAATAACAGGATAAGCCGGGACTTGCCCATAAGCCTCTTGACTCCCTGCTCAGTATTTTTCCCATCAGATCAGCTGCCACTGACCCCAGTGAGTCTCACCAACTGCAGTACAGAATTGTGCACTGAATGCCTCAAGGAGTTTTAAGCCAAGAAAACAAAATCAGATCTTGGTATCAGGAAGAGTGTCTCCAGTTTATCTGGGGAGGTGGCGGGTGAGCCTCGCTGGTGTTGGGGTTGCCAGGAGCCCCCCTCACATTCCATAGCATGTTTCATTGCAAATTGCTTCTTGATATGGTTAGAAGAGAGTTCTGGCTTTCTCTTGGGAACATTGAAAAGTCCATAGATGTTATTCCATACAACCCAGGACAGTTGAATGGGTTAAAGGCAAGTGAGAATGTGCATAGATCTGAGTGAGTGTGTGTGCATTTGGGGACTGAGTGGGCATGTGTGTGAGTATGTGAACGTGTGAGAAAGTGTGTGTCAGTGTATGTGATTGTGTGTGAGAGTCTACATGAATGTGTGTTTGGGAGGAGTACATGTATGTGTATGAGGGTGTGTTTGGGGAGTGAGTGTATGTGTATGTGAGGGGGTGCATTCGGGGAGTGAGTGTACATGTGTGAGAGAGTGTGTCAGTGTATGTGAGTGTGAGAGTGTGGTTGTGTGTGTGTGTGAGAGTGTGGCCGAGTGGGGATATGAGTGGGAGCATGACCACAGGAGTATGTGAGGATGTGTGAGAGTGTAAGGAATGGTAGGTGAGAGCGAGTGTACATGTGCCACAGTGGCCCCAGAGGTCACTGGATTGATTTCCTGTTGCCGCTGTCACAAGATGACCACATGTTTAGTGGCTTGAAACAATACAAATTATTATTTTCTATTTCTGGAGGTCAGAGGTTCAAAATGACTCTCGTTGGGCTCAAACACGGTGACATCAGGGCTGTGTTCCTTCTGGAGACTCTAGGGGAAAATCTGTTCTTTCCCTTTTGTGGTTTCTAGAGACCTGCCCAAGTTCTTGGCTTGTGGCTCCTTCTCCTGTCTCCAAAGCCAGCAGTGGCAGGTGGAGTCCCCACCTTACACACCCTGCCCCCCTCTTCTGTCACCCCCTCCACTTTTAAGAATCCTCATGATTACATTGGCTTATTCACCTTGGCTAATCCAGTATCCTGTATCCTCAGGTCAGCTGATTAGCAGTCTTAATTCTGAATGCAACCTCAGTTCCTCTTTTCCCTCAAATCTAACATAGTCACAGGTTCCAGGGAGTAGAAGGGGAACATTTTCCTACCACAGTCACCATCATAATCACCACACGAGTTTTCATAATGTCTCCAAATGTCAAGGTGCCCTGGGCGGGGAAGGGGTCAGCAGGAGGCCAGCTGGAGAAGCAGGTGTATGTCACAACAGTGCTGCAGGTGATTCGGATTCAGCTCGGCTCCCACTGAGATCCCCTGGGTGAGGTGTTACCCTGAAGCCATCTTTGTCTTTCCTCAAATAGCAGTGATGGAAAGGACGTTTGTGATGATCTGTCCAACCCCTTCATTTTTATTCATGAGGAAATGGAGAGCCAGGCTGGTGGAATTGACTTCTCTAAGGTGTCCAAGCTGGTGGGGGCAGAGATAGATGGCTAGCAAGGTCTTCGGAGCTCCATCCACTGCCCTCCCTACCACTCTGCTCATCATTTTTCCAAGATTATTGCCCTGCATAATAGAAATGCCCTGCATTTTCTAACCCAAAGAGATGTGGCTTTTTGACCTTCAGAAGGTGTTTAATTCTCTTGACTAACAGAGTATATCTGTCTCTGTGTGCGTGTGTCTTGAAAGCAATTACAATAATTGGATAAGATGCTTACATGGTTTTGCTGCATTTGCTGCCTGGGACATATAATGAGACGAGGAGGTGAAAGCCTACATAAATGCGCTTGGTGTTCAATCCAGAGTGCCATGGTATCAAGAAGATGCAGATAAGTTGGCAGAGGTTCAGAAGAGATCAGCTAAAATGATGAAAAGAGGGAAGATTGAAGCAGCTAAGCAAGGAATGCTTCACTAAGTAGTTAGTCGGCTGGAAGAAAGCAGGCTCCAGGACTTCTGTGAATATTTTCAAGCTACAACAAAGAGGGAACATAATTACTTTAGCATTTTGGCAGGTCTAAAAGGACGCTCTGTGTGTAGATACAAAGAAAGAAAACTGCTTTGTGCCAACATTAAGGGCATCAAATCATTTTGCCTTAACCTGTGGTCGACCTCAGCTTGTAGACATTCTTTATTTCACTTTGGCTGATTGCTAGGGTGACCAGTTGCCCTGGTTTTCCTGAGACGAAGATTTTCCTAGGATGCTGGACTGTCAACAGTAAAACCAGAATGGCCCTGGGTGCCACAAACAGGACAATTTGCTTCCCTACTGACCATACTGCATGTGAGAGTCATAATCTAGGCTAACCTGTCTACCTGCCTAAAGATGCTGGGATTCTAGAAGGTTACCAGAAGTCCTGTTTTCATGAGAACTCCACGTCTCCTTGGAGAAATGGGAAGGAGATCCCTGGGACTTGTGGTCGAGCCTCTGAATACCTTCTTGGGCAATTCTGCTCAAATTAGGGAGGCAAAGCCTGACCACCTTGTCTATAGTCAAGGGCCATCTAGGTGTTTCAGGAAAGTAGGGAACATGGCTTGGGGTTGCCTAGATTGTTCTGGGGTTCCTGCTCTGGTGCAGTGACCACTGTGTCTGATGTAGTACCAGCTGGTGACCCTCGAATCACCTCTGGCCTAGTCAGAAAGACTGAGGCTACCTTTTGGGGCCCTGGAAATGTACAACCACCAAGAGAAGACAGCACCAGTGGTGAGAGCCTTGCAGAAGCTGGGAAGCACCAACACTGGTGGCAGGAAGATGGCTAGTCACTTTGCAGTAGCCAAAACTGTAAGCACGAAGCCAGGCCATTAGATAGTGGGGGTAGAAAATGAAAACAAGAACAAAAATGGCAAATAACAGAAAGGAAGGACATTTGGTGGAAACTTAGAAGCACAATGCTAAGTCTTTGTGAGCCTTGTTCAAGCCAAATGCAATCTCAATTTTTAACCAGAGTTGTCAGAGTCTAGAAGTCCTATTCTTCTAGATGCCCTGGTGCCCAGGAGTTGGAGGAGCCCCTAGAAGGATTAGGCAAAGGGGCATAAGCAGAGACAAGGATCAGGATTGAGACAATTGGTGAAATGTGACAAAAGAAAGAGGAAGATGGAGTAATTCGAGACAGTCTAGTAATGGGCCTCAGGACTGAGATGTGGGTCAGGCTATAGAATGAGTATTTGATTATCAATCTCACATGTGCTGAGTCAGTCCATATTCTTGGTTGCATGAAAGATGAATGATTGGTTGATTTAAGCAGAAAAGGAATTTACTGCAAGCAAAGGAGGTATCTATCTCATGGAAACTTCAAGACCTGCAGAACTAGGCTTGGCACCAGGAAGCAAGGAGGAAAATACCTACCACTACACCACACAGGGGAGAGCGTGGTCCCACAGCCCACCTGGAAGCATGGCTCCCATGGTGGAGCCAAGACTTCAATGCCTTCAATCACCACTCCTTTGGCATTTCTGCTGCTGCTGCTGCCACCCCCACTTCAATCTTCCTGCCAGGGCAATACACACACAGAATTCGCTACCATTCCAGCTTCTTGGAAGCACTTATTCCTAGTTTGAGGAATCAGCATTGCTGCTGTAACAATAGGATCTGTACAGGGCAGTCTGACTATGTGACACCATTCTAGATGTGGTTTCAAATGATTTTATTCAAATGCCTTTTTCCTTCTTGGTGAAGAAAGGCATGAATAAAGAACTTAGGTAGCAGGTGGATATCTTGCTCTTAAAGCAGTGGTGAGATGTCTTCTTCCACCTGGGAACCATAGCAGCCCCCAGTTATTTCAAATAGGTGGAAAGACTTCATATGATTTTTTGGGGGGAGAAGACCTTCTTGACAACCAGAAGTCATTAAAATTCTATGTGACTCCTTTCTTTGACTTTCTCTCTCTGAGCCTTCAGTTGACCTAAGCTTCTTAACTTTTCAGGGGAAAGAAGGGTCTCATTACAAATCTTCACCTAATGGACTCCCCAGTTTGTGGACACTCCCATCTCCCCAAAACACATACTAATCAATGCCCAAGGCAAGTTTCATGCTCATAGCTGGTTGACCACTTTGACCTGCTTGCTGATTTATCTACTGTGCCTACTGAGTCTGTTGTGTTAGCTTTCAAACATTTTTATGCTGGTTGTACTATTACTGTAATTAATTTAATTAAATATTATGCGAATCATCTTTTTTTTTAAAAAAAGATTTATTTATTTGAGAGAGAGAGAGACAGAGAAAGAGAATGAGTGGGGAAAGGGGCAGAGGGAGAGAATCTCAAGAAGACTGCACACTGAGCACAGAGCCCAATGTGAGGCTCAATCCCTCAGTTATGAGATCATGACCTGAGCCAAAACCAAGAGTCTGACGGCCAATTGACTGAGCTACCCAGGCCCCCAGTGAAGCATCTTTTTTAGAACAAATTGAACATTGGCCCTGTGCCAGGCTCTGTTCCTCATACCTGGAATAAATTGGTGAACAAAGCAACAAAGATTTATTTTTAAAAATATTTTATTTACTTATTCATGACAGACACAGAAAGAGGCAGAGACACAGGCAGAGGGAGAAGCAGACTCCCTGTGGGGAGCCTGATGTGGGACTCGATCCCAGGACCTTGGGATCATGACCTTAGCCAAAGACAGATGCTCAATGACTGAGCCACATAGGTGTCCCTAAAGATTTTTTTTTTAAGATTTTATTTATTTATTCATGAGTGACCGAGAGAGGTAAAGAGAGAGAAAGGCAGAGACACAGGCAGAGGGAGAAGCCGGCTCCATGCAAGGAGCCCAATGTGGGACTTGATCCTGGGACTCCAGGATCACGCCCTGGGCCGAAGGCAGATGCTAAACCACTGAGCTATCCAGGGATCCCCAAGATTTCTTTTTTTATGTAACTTATGTTCTTTGCAAAAAGATATAATCTATCTCAGAGAGTTGTGTTTCTGAGAACTGAGTTCCATGCTGCCAGGAGACTCAACAAATGTGAGTTGCTCAAAAGTTCTGCTTAATTTGGTGTGGTTGCGACAACTGTAAAGAGATATGAAAACACATTGCAAGGATCTGGAAGGATTCCACACTCAGAACACTTCACAAGTATCTTTAAATTCTTGTTCTATTTTAAAGAAGTCAAAACTAGAAATATATGGATGTGATTTATACAAGAAAAATAACGAAGCCATCCAATCAGCAAGTCCCTACCCAAGAAGGGCTTTGGGCATTCATCAAAAAATAGGTGAAGGAATGGATATTTACATATTTTAAGGTAAACTGAAGTGTTTAAGACAAGAATGTAGTTTTTCCTTTTTTAATATGGATCTTCACTGTAGGTGGTCTTTTTTGATTAGCAACCAACATCTAGTCCCACCTGGGCTAGATTTCTTTTTAAAAAAGATTTTATTTATTTATTTATTTGAGAGAGAGAGAGCTCACAGAAGCAGAGGGAGGGGCAAACAGACTTCCTGCTGAGCGGGGAGCTGGACATGGGTCTTGATCCCAGGACTCAGGACCATGACCTGAGCTGAAGGTAGATGCTTAATGGCCTGAGCTACCCAAATGTCCTCCACCTGAGTTAGATTAAAGAGTTTCTACTCTGTTTTTCAAGGACTGGTGGAATCAGGAACCACTTGAGGAGCTGCAGTCTTGAATCCAAAGTTCTGAGAAATCTGTATTTAAATAAAACTTCTAGGGACTGATCAAGAAACAGCCACTGAGGGTTCTTTCTTTCTTTCTTTCTTTCTTTCTTTCTTTCTTTCTTTCTTTCTTTCTTTCTTTCTTTCTTTCTTCTCTTCCTTCCTTCCTTCCTTCCTTCCTTCCTTCCTTCCTTCCTTTCTTCCTTCCTTCCTTCCTTTTCATGCATTTATCCATGAGAGACACACAGAGAGAGGCAGAGACTTAGAGGGAGAAGCAGGTTCCTGCCGGGAGCCTGATGCCCGACTTAGCCCCAGGACCCCGGATCACGACCTGAGCTGAAGGCAGATGCTCAACTGCTGAACCACTCAGGTGTCCTGAGAGCTATCTTTCTTTTTTTATTTTATTATTTTATTATAAATTTATTTTTTATTGGCATTCAATTTGCCAACATATAGACTAACACCCAGTGCTCATCCCATCAAGTGCCCCCCTCAGTGCCTGTCACTCAGTCACCCCCACCCCCCGCCCACCTCCCCTTCCACCACCCCTAGTTCATTTCCCAGAGTTAGGAGTCTCTCATGTTCTGTCTCCCTCCCTCATATTTCCCGCTCATTTTTTCTCCTTTCCCCTTTATTCCTTTTCACTATTTTTTATATTCCCCAAATGAATGAGACCATATAATGTTTGTCCTTCTCCGACTGACTTACTTCACTCAGCATAATACCCTCCAGTTCCATCCACGCCAAAGCAAATGGTGGGTATTTGTCGTTTCTAATGGCTGAGGAATATTCCATTGTATACATAGACCACATCTTCTTTATCCATTCATCTTTTGATGGACACCGAGGCTCCTTCCACAGTTTGGCTATTGTGGACATTGCTGCTCTAAACATTGGGGTGCAGGTGTCCCGGCGTTTCATTGCGTCTGTATGTTTGGGGTAAATCCCCAGCAGTGCAATTGCTGGGTCGTAGGGCAGGTCTATTTTTAACTCTTTGAGGAACCTCCACACAGTTTTCCAGAGTGGCTGCACCAGTTCACATTCCCACCAACAGTGCAAGAGGGTTCCCCTTTCTCCGCATCCTCTCCAACGTTTGTGGTTTCCTGCCTTGTTAATTTTCCCCATTCTCACTGGTGTGAGGTGGTATCTCATTGTGGTTTTGATTTGTATTTCCCTGATGGCAAGTGATGCAGAGCATTTTCTCATGTGCATGTTGGCCATGTCTATGTCTTCCTCTGTGAGATTTCTGTTCATGTCTTTTGCCCATTTCATGATTGGATTGTTTGTTTCTTTGGTGTTGAGTTTAATAAGTTCTTTATAGATTTTGGAAACTAGCCCTTTATCTGATATGTTATTTGCAAATATCTTCTCCCATTCTGTAGGTTGTCTTTGAGTTTTGTTGACTGTATCCTTTGCTGTGCAAAAGCTTCTTATCTTGATGAAGTCCCAATAGTTCATTTTTGCTTTCGTTTCTCTTGCCTTTGTGGATTACTGAAGTTACTGTGACCAAGTTCAAAAATCAGGGCAAAACCCATAGATCCTTCTTGGTCTAGACCTTCAACCTTGAAGATCAGGGCTCAGAACACCTTTTGATGGGAAAGCTCATCTTGTCTTTCAAGGGCCTTTTAGGGTCTTATTTTGAACTGTGTCAAAGCAGAGACCTGGTATGAAAAGAAATGAAGTCAACGTGCAATTCTTGGTACCTAAATTAGGCATACCAAGGAGATTAATAAAAGACCCTTGACTTGAGCAGTTATAACCTTTCGACAGATTCAGTCAATGTCATGGGTTAGGTTATTAGACAGCATACAGTGTCATTAATAGCAAATCACATGCTACCGGTCCTATAGGGCTGTGAGAGACTCAGGGTGACCAATGGGCTCCATTTGCCCAGGATTAAGGGGTTTCCTTGCATGTGGGGTTTTCAGCACTAAAATGGAGACAGTCTTGGGCCAGCCGGGAGAGTTGGACTGCTATAGAGAAGGATCTGGCAAGCACAGCTGGGGAAGGCTTTGCAGAGGAGGAAGATAGCTGAGTGGTGTTGGAGGCTAGACGAAGGCACGACAGCCCAGAGCTGGGAGGGGAGAGTGAGAACGCTAATGCAAATGCATGGACAGCATGGTCCATGGACAGAGGTGCCTAGCCCTCTGTTCATTTAAATCCAGATATTTTAGACCTTGCGTGTGTTTGGCAATTACTTGGCGTGTTGCTACAAGAAGTGTGACATGTGGCTACAAGAAGTGGCTCTGCAAGCTCAAGTGCTAACAGTTCCTAGGTGCACCTACCTCTGAGTTCAGGTTAATTAGCTCATGTTTGCAGAAGCTTCGAGTGCGTGCAGCACACCCTGAAAACTCAGATATTATTAGCCTGTTAGCACCACCTTTAAAAAAACACACATTTCTGCAGTTCCACCATCCCTTCTTTCTTCTCAATTCCTTTGAAATAGCTGAATGCCTGCAGGTTTCGTAGTGAGCCTCTCGCTGGGACAACAGAGGCAGGCCGCACTGCCCGATGCCTGTGTGAATGCTACTGCAAACCCTCCTGGGGCCCAGGCAGCGTGACTGGTCGGCGGGTGAGCCGATTTCTGAAGTAGGTTGTTGTCCTCCTGTTAGAAGGCTTTGCATTCCTCCTCCCTTCCTCTTCTCTGGTTGTTGGCCTGTTCACGGATCTCCTCTCTGTGTGTATCATCAACCTTGTGTGTACCATAGCTGTACCATCACAGACCATAAGCTAATCTATCAATAGATAGTACGTATCTTTTCAGGAGAGTTAGACTAATGTGGCGAGTTCAGCTGAAAACGCTGAACCACCTCTCGACCCTGAGCCCAGGCCAGTGGCTACTGCCTCCTGGGTGTCCAGGCCAAAGGGCTCTGGTGAGGGCTGGACTCTCAAAAGCATGTACATGTGTGAGCAGGTGTATATGTGTATGGGTGTGTACGTGTGCATGGGGGGATGGTGTATGTTGTATGTGTGAGTGTGAATGTGTGTGTGAGAAGATTGTGTCTGTATGTCTGTGTCTGTGTATGGTGCATGCACATACAAGTATGCACAAAATAAGGAGAGCTTTTTTTTAAAAAAAGATTTTATTTATTTATTCATGAGAGGCAGAGACACAGGCAGAGGGAGAAGCAGGCTCCCCATGGGGAGTCTGATGCGGGACCCGATCCCAGGACTTGGGGATCACGACCTGAGCTGAAGGCAGATGCTCAACCTCTGAGCCACCCAGGCGCCCCTGCACACAGCCTTCTTGAGGAATCCCCAAGAGTTGATGGTTATGCTCTGGCGTCAGCTGATGAAGAAGCTTGCCAGCTCCTGAATGTGGGTGCAGAGACATTTCCTTGCTCATCATTTTGGCGAGAGGCTGAGTGACCGCTCACACGAGTGGTCCCACTCACTTCCAGATCTTCTTTGGGTAATTCCGCGCTTCGGCCGGCCCACCACATGGGGTGGCTGGGGTGAGGTGTCAGCCGAGCTGGTTGGCTTCAGACATTTCACAAAGCCCAGAAGTCGAGGCTACTCCTGCAGGATTGCTGTTATGAGGTCTTGACAAATCTACGGTGGGATGCACACTGGCCACTTCCTACATGACAGTGGAGGAAGAAATGAAGTCTTACTAAACAGAGCAATGGTTTAAAAACCTGGAGAGACAGGCTGGGGAGTGGAGAAGCCAGGAATGTGGGCGTGCACTCACTGTCGGGAGCCCCAGATCCAAATATCAGAGCCTCCTTGGGATCACAGACCCTTGGGCTTTGTCTCCTGTCAGGTTTAGGCAGGTGCAGCCAGGTCCTGGGCACGTGAGTGTTCTTTTCCAGCAACGGTGCCCATGTAAGTTACTGCACAACTGGCCAGTCATCCAACGTGGCCTTAAGGACTAGAAGTGCTGCAAGGTACCTGGGTGGCTTAGTTGGTTAAGCATCTACTTTTGGCTCAGGTCATGATCCTGGGGTCCTGGGATCGAGGCCCAGTCCACATCTGTCTGTCCGTCTGTCTGGGCTCCCTGCTCAGTGAGGAGTCTCCTTCTCCCTCTCCCTCTGCCCCTGCCCCTGCTCCTACACTCTCTCTCTCAAATAAATAAATACAATCTTTTTTTTTTTTTAAAGAAGAAGTAAAGGAAGTGTGTGTGAATAGGGGTTAGGAGCTGTTTAAAGGTGACATCATTCTCCTCTTTCATATTCCGTCTTTTAAATTGCCACATCAAAAACCTGCGTGACCCATGACCCATGTCTGCAGGATCACGCAGAGACGTTTGAAGTCACTTTTTCAGATGGGACACTGTGTGCCACCTCCTGACAGGACTTCAGACAAGTTGGCCTCCGGCCACTGGCTTTCTTTTGGTGTAAAAACTGTAGGTTCTCTTGATCTGCAGTGAGACACCTTGGCACTGATAACCATCTGACTGTTTTTCCTTTCTTCTCTCTGCCTTTCATTCTTTTCTCTCTCTAGTGCGGACAGAGAACCTGCAAGTGATGAAAAAAAAATCATGCTTCTGGCAGTCACCAAAGTTCATTCCATATTTTCCCGATGCATATTTTCCCAACACTCATTTCAACAGTAGGAACTTCGTTCTCATTTGGGTGTTCCTTACCACATTACTTACAATAGACTTCAGAGCTGCTCAAAAGAAGTTTCTGCAAGGATGGAAACATTCTGTAACTGCATTGTCCAATATACAGTAGCCACTACTTGGGGCCCTTGAGCACTTGAAATGTGGCTACTGTGTCAGAAGAACCATACTTAAAATTTTACATAATTTTTCATTCATTTTTTTAAAAGATTTTAATTATTTATTCCTGGGAGACACACAGAGAGAGGCAGAGGGAGAAGCAGGCTCCCTTCAGGGAGCCCAATGCAGGACTCAATCCCAGAATCCAGGGATCACGACACTCAACGACTGAGCCACCCAGGCGCCCCAGTATTTTACATAATTTTAATTAATTTAAGTTTAACCAGCTGCAGGTGACTGCAGGCCACACTGTGGAACAGCATTGTGGTAGAGCAGATACGTACCTCTTAGGCTTTCCTCTTCCTCTGCACCCTTCCAATCCAACTTCGGCTGGTTTTCTTTTTTTCTTTTTTCTTTTTTTATCGTAAGTGATCCAGGCACGCTTCAGCACCCCTCTCCTAGGCTCCTTGACAGAGAGGGAAGTAAGCAAACACTCCTCTGGTTGCCTTGCAATTTCTGCAGCTCTCAGACTCCACACGGAGGGTGGGAGGGTGTGTTGGGCAAGGCTTACTGAAATGTCAGGAGCGTGGTGAGAAAATTTCAGTTCCTCGCCAAGCGTTTTGTTTGTTGATGCAACAGGTTTTTCTGTGGCTCACCCCAAAATGGGGTGCCTGCAGTCTCAGGTGCGTGATATTTCCATTACAGCTTTAATGCACGTTTGAACTAACAGAAGTTAAGTTTGCTTGAAGGTACTACACGATGCTGAACCTTTAGGAGGAAGCCTGTGAAAATTGTGAAAATTGCAATTGCGTAACCAGAGAAGAACGTGAAGAGTCCTGGGTTTGCATGAAGGAAAGCAGAAAGAAAGCAGCTTGGGCTGGAGCTAAACCTCCAACGGAAGAAACACCGTATCTCCAGGACAGAATAATCTGACTGTGACCGCGGGTGATGCTGGCCAAGAGCCTGGATGAGGAAGATGGATGATTGGCAAAGGTGGATTTACTCAAAGAGGCTCCGGGGAGAAGGAGGGGACAAAGAATTTCCAGGGTGGAGAAAGTCAATTTCATACTTTTTAGCAAAAGTCAAAGGCAATTCATTATTGAGCCCTGAAAGGAGAAAGTGGATGGAAAGAGGATATGGCACACATGATGCTACGTACCCAGAAAAGGTCTGAGGCCGGAGGGCAGTTCATCCGTGTCAGGAGGACAAGACGGATGGGGCATGCCCATGACTGCGTGTCACGCAGACAGCACGTAAGGGAACAGTGGCCAGGTCTGGGGAAGAGCCCTTGGTTAAAAAAGTAAAAAGTGTCCCCTTCATTTATTCAGCCATCAAGCTGTTTTCATCTGCTCAGGCTGCTGCAACGAGATCCCTAGCCTAGGTGGCTTACACAACAGCAATTCATTTTCCTTAGGGTTCTGGAGGCTGGGTGCTGGCCGATTTGGTTGCTAGTGATGGCACTCTTCTGGCCTATGGGTGGCTCCCTTCTTTCTGTGTCCTCACTTGGCAGGGTGTGGTGAGGGAAGGAGGGGAGAGGGAGGGAGTAAAGGGGGGGTAGGGGAGGCATGAGGGAGGGAGGGAGGAAGAAAACTCTTTGTTCTCTCTTCTTATAAGGGAAGACCAGAGGGCACCTGGGTGGCTCAGTGGATTAAGTATTCACCTTTGTCTCAGGTCATGATCCTAGTGGGACTCGATCCTAGGGTCTTGAAATCGAGTGCTGCATCAGGGTCCTCGCTCAGCGGGGAGCCTGTTTCTCTTTCTGCCTCTCCCTCTGCCTGCCACTCCCCCTACTCGTGCTGTCTCTCTCTCTCTCTCTCTCTCTCTCTCTCTCTGTCAAATAAATAAAATCTTTAAAAAAATAAATAAGGGAAGACCAGAGCCCCACCTTCATGACCTCATATGACCCTCATTACCTCCCAAAGGCTCCATCTCCTGATACCATCTCCTGATACCATCACATTGGAGGTTAGTGCTTGAACACATGAATTTGGAGGGGGAGACAAATAATAGATACATAACACTGGCCATTCAACAAATGTTTTTTGAGCACCTACTAAGTGCTGGATAAAACCCTGTCTCTGCCTCAAGGAACTCAATGCAAACAGTGACCACCCAAAGGTGTAAGTGTTCTAGTAGAGAAAGTGCTGGGACAACACAATGATGAGGGACAGGCTCTCCCTGGGGGTGTATGGGTTAAGGGTATGAGACATCTGAGCAACAATTTTTCTTTTTCTTTTTTTCCTCTTTTTGTCTTTCTTCTTCCCTCCTTCCTCTCGCCATCTCTTTCCTTCTGACCTCATTCACCCAATCAAAAAAGTTTATTGAGTGTCTAGTAAGTCCTATTCTACTGCCTAAGGTTATGGCGCTCAATGAGTCAGACAAAAATACTTGACTTTGGTGACTACATTCTGGAAGAATAAGATAATAAATAATAAGCAACTAGGTAAACTATGACACAGTTTTACCAGATCATTATTTCTTTGCCTCAGGTTTATTTTTTTTAATTTTATTATTGAGGTATAGCTAACATATAATGTTCAGGTGCACAACATAGTAATTCAACAATTGTATACATTACAAGCATCTCTTGAAGGACTATGGAGGCATAGTCAGGGTGACTCTCAGACAGCTGACAGTACGTGCCAGGTCAGGGGGGTGGCAGGCACAGTGTGTTCTGACACTTGTGCTTATATGTTGTGTCATAGTATTAGGAATGATGGCACGAGCTAGGATTGGTCAGCAGGAGATGACCTCAGAGAGGCAGGTTGAGCCTGGAAGATGGAGATATGCCATGCTAAGGACTTTGAACCTGATCCCAAAGGAAATGGGAAGTCTGAGAGCTAGAGTAGGGTTTTTTGTTTGTTTGGTTTTTTTGTTTGTTTGTTTGTTTGTTTGGTTGGTTTTTTTTAAAGATTTTATTTACTTATTCAGAGGACAAACATTATATGTTCTCATTCATTTGGGGAATATAAACAGTGAAAGGAAATAGAAGGGAAGGGAGAAGCAATGGGTAGGAAATATCAGAAAGGGAGACAGAGCATGAAGACTCCTAACTCTGGGAAATGAACTAGGGGTGGTGGAAGGGGAGGAGGGCGGGGGTAGGGGTGAGTGGGTGACGGGCACTGAGGGGGGCACTTGACAGGATGAGCATTGGGTGTTATTCTGTATGTTGGCAAATTGAACACCAATAAAAAAATCATTATTTAAAAAAAAGATTTTATTTACTTATTCATGAGAGGCACACAGAGAGAGGCAGAGACACAGGCAGAGGAAGAAGTAGGCTCCCCGCAGGGAGCCCGATGTGGGACTCCATCCTAGGACCCCAGGGAGCCGAAGGAAGACACTCAACCATTGAGCCACCCAGGGGTCCTAGAGCAGGGTTTTAAACAAGAGACTATGCAGATCTATGTGTAGGAAGCTAGTGGGCATTGTGTTAGTCTTCTAGGGCTACCATAACAAAGTTCTATAGGCTGGGTGATTGGAACAACTGAAATGGATTTTCTTACAATCCTGGAGTCTGGAAGTCTGACATCAAGGTGTTGGCAGGTTCGGTCTCTTCGGAGGCCTCTCTTTTCAATTTGTAAATGGCCATCTTTTCCCTGTGTCTTCACACGGTCTTCCCTCTATTGGGATGCCTATGTCCAAATTTCCTCTTTTGTGAGGACACCAGTCCTATTGAATTAGAACCTACCCTAATGACCTCATTTTAACTTGTCACCTCCTTAAAGCCCTATCTCCAAATATGGATACATTGTGAGGTACTGGAAATTAGGACTTCAAAATAATGAATTTGAGCAGGGGCTGGGGCAGCAGGGGGCACAATTCAGGCCATCACAGGCATCTGAGCTGAAGGTAGCCTGGATAACAGAGACTGGTAAGTGGTGAGCCAGTTTAAAGCTCTTTCGAACAAACCCACTGTGATGGTGAAGACCTGATTTGGGGGGAGGGGCAGGGTAGGGACAGGGAGAAGGTGGTAGACTGGAGAGGCATTTGAGAGGAGGCTGCTGGCTAAAACTAAAGCAGGGAATTTACTAGAAGGGAGAAGTTTGGAACCCTTAACTCAGAATTCCTACCTTGTGTCAATAAATGTTTGACACATAAATGGGTATGGATGGAAGCCCATGAGTTCAGGATGTAATAGGAACAGCGACCACAACGTGGTGAGATCCAGCCAAGTGCTACTGAGATAGAAGTCTGACACTTACTGTAATAATTTCTTATTCCAGATCTCCTCACTCTGCTAATACCTTCTGCTTCTGTATGTGCCCCAGCACTTGATCATACACCTTCATCAGCTCCAAACCAAGGAGCCAGTCATATTTCCTAATGTTTCAAAGAAGAGATTGGTGACAGATCTGATTTTCAGGAACAGTTATCTAGAAAAATCATTGGAGGGATGTAGATGCAGTGAAAGTAATCCTTTGTTCCCTCTTAAACCTCATCATTCTTACATTGTATGTTCTTAGCATTACTGAGACTATTACTTTATGACATTTCTTATGTGATCTGCTTGTTTTCGACCCAACACCAGAGGCAACCCGACCAGATAGATCCCCGACTTCATTGAAAAATAGCTACCAAGCTGAGCAACTTCTAAAATGGAACTTCTAAAGCCTTCCCTTCCCTTTGAGCCATTGCCCTAAAATTGAACTCTTCTGCCTTTTTCTCCCCAGGGCTCCTTCCTGCTGCTGGGCCACTGCCACTGCTGTCTTCCTCCAAAACACTGCCTGACACCTAGAGCATGGCGCCACTAAGCATCAGGTAAGAGGGGAGAAGGCAATGAGGGTGAGTAGGGCAGAGTTCCCGCCTCCCAGGGGCACATGGTCTCATGAGAGAAAAGACAAGCACAGGATGTTGAAATGGGACTCTTGTCTCCATTTTGGCTGACATGCCAAGTCAAAAGAGGCAAGAGCAATGACATTGCACAGGGAGGTGTGTGGTTTCCCAGGCAGGACT
The DNA here is from genome assembly GCF_905146905.1 of Nyctereutes procyonoides. NCBI lineage: Eukaryota > Metazoa > Chordata > Mammalia > Carnivora > Canidae > Nyctereutes > Nyctereutes procyonoides. The sequence continues at coordinate 5,769,054 of NW_026575155.1, forward strand.
GCAAAGGGGGGTGTTGGAAGCCAGATTTGAGGCCCCAGCTGACCACCAGCTGCAGCCGATATAAAACACTGGAGAGGGGTCCCCTGGGTGGCTCAGTCCGTTAAGCATCCATCACTTGATCTCAACTCAGGTCTTGATCTCAGAGTCATGCGTTCAAGCTGCACATTGAGCTCCATGCTGGGCATGGAACTTACTTCAAACAAAACAAAACAAAACAAAACAAAACAAAACACACTGGAGAGGCCAAGAGAGGGATCGGAGTTTAGACAGAGGACTTCTTTGAAGAGAAATATGCATTATGCATTGAGTTTTATCCCTCCATGGGGGTGGGGGTGGGTGGGTTGCTACCTTCTTTCCTCGGTCTGTGAGTTCTCAGGGGCCCAGAGTCTGGTTCAGGTACGTGAATTCTCATGGACAAGAGGCTGGCTAAGGCCACAGAGAAGAGAGCTGTATGGCTGTACTTGTGCTGAACTTGGGCCAAAGACGTATGTTCGCTGTGGACCAGAGGTGAGCATGTGAGAGAGAGAAACAGAGAGAGAGAGAGAGAGCCCTGGGGGATTATCATAGACCCTTCTGCCTGACTCATAGGCATGACAGGTGGGAAATATCCCCAGTTTTGGGGGGACAGGAGAGAGGTTCGGAGAAAGAGTTGGCTTCACATGTAAGCTGTGGCCAATGGCAGTTTACTCTGCCCCCCTCCCTGATTCTAACCTTGGGGAGGTCAAAGGTACAGCCGGTCAAGCGAGGGAAAGAGGGAAAGAGAAGAAGCCATCTGCACGGTTCCAGGGCCTGCCAGAAGGAGACGCAAACTGATAGAGAGGGACCTTTATGTTAAATGGACATTTGACTATGATGTGGGTTGGATGTTGGGAATGTATAATCTGAAAGAAGCAGGAAGTCATAGATTCTGCCTGAGATTTCGTCTGGGGGCAGGGAAAGAGCTAGCCCCTCCAGAGGGTGGGACCATTCTTTTAGGGTAAGGAGGCATTGTATTCTCATTGTGCCTAGTGAGTTCCCCTCTTTCCAGTACTGACTGTATGCACACACAATGATGAACTCAGCCAGAGTAACATGCATGTCTCTTGTTCCCTTAGTGCACAAGAGAACATGAGTGTAAAGACTCATCGGACACCTGCTATGTGCGGGACTCAGCTGAATCCATGAACTCCATGACAGCAGGTTTTGAGAATTTGACAAAGGGAGAATCACATAGGAGTGGAGTAGAAAAGAGGAAAGGCTTCCTGGAAGAGAGAGGATGGGGGTGGGTCCTGCAGAAGCCATCAGCCCTGGATGGGCAACCAATGGCCTGTGAGGCTCTCCTGACAGTGACCAGTGTTCTGGCACAACTTGGGGGAAGAGTGCTCCAATTTTGTGACAGCACAGAGTGTGCCAAAGGTCACATGAGTACGAGTCCATTAAATGAACTAGAATACAGTAGACAAGCTATAGGGACAGAAGGTAGATCAGTGTTTGCCTAGGGTTGAAGAAGTGCTAATGAGTGCAGGGGTTCTTTCTGGGATGATAACATTTTTTAAAATTTGATTGAGATGTCAGTTACCTTACATACACCAAATATATCGAAACCATTGAATTAGACACTTGAAATGGATGAATTGCTTGGTATGTGAATGCTATCTCAAAAAGGCTGTTAAAAAAAGAATCTAGTCACAGCACAATAAATATAGATGATACAATCTGTAGAGAATTCAGAATCTGGCAACACTAGACAACATGTCATTTAAGAATAGGTGGCAAAACTATAAAGAAATCAAGGGAATATAGTCAATAATATTGTAATAACTTTGTACGGTGACAGATGATTACTAGACTTTTTGTGGGGATACCGTAGGATATTGAATGTCACTTGTATGTCAGTAATAAAAAAAGAAATGAAAAGAATGATCCTGCAAATGTCAGGAGAGTATTTGTTCTTGGAGGCAGGAGGGCAACAGGTAAATGGGGGAGCACAGAAGTCAGTGGCCATCTAACAAACTCGACACAACTGAGTCTTACTGCAACTGGTGTTTTTGCAGGCACGATCTTTTTAAAAATAATTGTATGTCTCTTAGGAACAATCTTTTGAATGTATGACATGTCTTAAAATAAATAAATAGAAAATGAGAGGAGGAGGAGGAGACCAAACGAGAGACAGGACCAAAAGTTACCTGGCATTCATGGTGCAGAGTCCAGAGCACCAGGTGAGACGTTGCATTTAACAAAGACAATGGGGAACCACATGGAGAGTCAGTTGAGGGGATGGGAGTGGTAGGTTAAGAAAGGATTCAGGCTCTGTGAGCAGGGAGTTGCCTGGGGTGGGGAGAAGCCCCAGGGCAATGAGGAAGGGTCTAAGCAGGTGCAGTGGGCCCATGGAGGAGCTGTGCCACAGGAATAGTGTGAGGACCACCGTGCAGAAACTGATGATGTGAGAGTCAGGGATGAAAGATATCTGGGAGGATGAATGGCAGCATCATGGGCAGAGATAGGGAGTCAGGGAAGAGAGGCTGGAAGGAAGAGAAGATGAATAGTTTAGCTTTGGATATCCATGGAATATAAGAAACTATTATAAAATGAAGGATCTCAGGAGATTGCAACTATAACTTGGCAAATTGTAGGTTCCCGAGTAATTACTGGTCTAAGTTCTATCTGGGCCTTGTTCTTGGTTCCTTGAGGAACCTGCCTGTTCATTGTCGTTCCAATCCTCTCTGTATCCCAGTCCTCTCTGTATCTGCAGTCCCCACCTCCTACAAGTTCCCAAGATACAGAACAAGATGAGTCCCGTTGGTTTAGCCTGGGGCCTTGGCAGTGCAGATTTTGAGAGGATGCTTTTTTGCTTCCCAGCTCTGAAAACTCTCTCTGAATAAATTCTTCTTGGATGTCCCAGCTTCTTGCTCCCCTGGGAACCTTATCTGGCATAGCTTGTGAGAGGAGCAGAAATGAAGATCCCCAGGAGGAAAAGTCTCCTAAGGCTAGAAGCTGAAGGAAGAGCAGGCTCATCCAGTTCCAGGTAGGAGGAGCAGGTGTGCAGGTGCCGATGACAGTGTGAGTGAAGCTGACGGGGGGGGGGGGGGGGGCAAGGGGAAGCCAAAGGCCAGATTGTGCAAGCAGTTTGAACTTGATCATTCACCCTAAGGGTAACTAGCTATTGAAGGTTTTGAAGTAGGAAAGTGATACGATCAGTTTCTACTTGTGTCTAATGAGCATTTACTGTGTGCCAGGAATCTTTCCGTCTTTTCATATACACTGTCTAATCTTTTTAATAGTTCTGTGGGGCTGAATATGATCCATCCATCCATCCATCCATCCAATCATCTGTCTATCCATCCATCCACCCATCCATCCATCCAATCATCCATCCATCCATCCATCCAACCATTCATTCATCCATTCAATCCATCCAACATCTTTTTAAAAATTGAAGACAGCTTTGTGCTAGCCACTGTACTCATGTTCTTTTTTTTTTTTTAAAGATTTTATTTATTTATTCATTAGAGACACAGAGAGAGGCAGAGACACGGGCAGAGGGAGAAGCAGGCTCCATGCAGGGAGCCTGATGTGGGACTTGATCCCAGGACTCCAGGATCACACCCTGAGCCAAAGGCAGATGCTCAACCGCTGAGCCACCCAGGCGTCCCTGTACTCATGTTCTTTAGACAGCTGAGGAAATTCAAGGGTCCTCACTCTTAGAAGGTCAAATCAATTCCTAAATCAATTTCTAAAAGACTATAAGTAGAAAGTGGCTTGGCCAGTATTCACATCCAGGAAAGCAGACCCCAGGGCCTGGGCTTTTCCACTGGACCAGAGGTGGGACTGCAGGTCCTGGGCAAGTCCTAAAGGTAAGGTTACCTGGAGCCTTGAAATAGGAATTGATCTTCAGTAAAAGAAGGGGATTGGTGAGACGTTCAGGCCACAGGGCAGACACCTAAACTCTTTCACCACTATATAGATGAGGCAAACAGGATAAAGACACATGTGTGAATGAGTTTGGCAGATCTAGTTACCTGTCATTTCTCTGTTTTCTTTCTTGCTAACAGAACTCTGATATTGAGGGTAAGGAAAGCAACGTGTGGGGGAAGCACATTGCATCCAGTTTCTAGGGAAGACTTGTGATTGATTTTAAGCCAGTCACGGCCAAGATAATACTGTTTGCCATGTACTCACTTTTGTTGCCCCCTTTGCAGCTAGTGTGTGTATGTGGGTGTGTGTGACCAAGTTTTGGTCAGTGAAGCAAAAGAGAGATCTGTTAAGGACTTGTAAAAATTACCCTGATGGTAAGAATATTAGCCCTCTCTATCTGACTGCCTTACTGCATCTTGACTTTGAATGCAGCCTTTGAGTGCAGACTTTGATTCCTGGGGCTGTGACAGCTACCTTGTGACCATGAAGCAATAAACATCAAGACAAAAAGCTGACAAACAGAGGGTGGCAGGATGGAAAAAGCTGGCTTCTTAATATGCTTGATCAGCTAACCTAATGGCAGCAAGGACTTCTCTCCAGACTTTTTAATACATGAAAAAAAATTCCCTAGGGGTTAACATTTTCCCGTTACTTCTAGTTGACCATGTGCTGACTGATAGAATAAGCAGTGAGGAGAAATCAGGGAGGAGAGAACTTATTTGGAGCATAGGGTGATGTAAAGGCACCAGTGGGAATGTGGTTTTGTTTGCTAATTATTTTATGTGCTGTAAATCTTAAAGACAGACTCACTTTTTCTTTTCCGTGTTTTTACCCACATGTGCTTACCTAACTTCTTCTCTTTCTTTTAGCCCATATCAAGCCCACATGCACCACCCCTACTGATACGAAGAAATTTCCCCCATGTTGATTCTCACTGTACCTTTGTCAAGCTATCAGAAAATTTCCGATAGGGGGATCCCTGGGTGGCTCAGTGGTTTGGCGCCTGCCTTTGGCCCAGGGTGCGATCCTGGAGTCCCGGGATCGAGTCCCACGTCGGGCTCCTGGCATGGAGCCTGCTTCTCCTTCCTCCTGTGTCTCTGCCTCTGTCTCTCTGTCTATCATAAATAAATAAATAAATAAATAAATAAATAAATAAATAAATAAATAAATAAATAAATCTTAAAAGATTTTTTCCCAATAGGGCACAGGGCAGACACCTGAACTCTTTCATTGTACTCATGAAAACTTTCACAAATGCTTTGCTTATTTTGTTGTTTGGTGCCCAGAAGGGAAGCAGATAATTTAGAAACTGACGGTGGTCCTTTGAGAAGAAAAAAGACCTCCAGCAAAAAACTCATAAGAAATTTGAACAGGAGAGAAGGGCAGTTGTAAAAATAAAATGACGGTGGTAATGAAAGAAAAGGAAAGATACAAGGAAGTCTTTTGTATCACGGGCATTTCCATGCGTTCACAAGTTATCCTCAGCAAAGCCTCCAAGACTCCCTTCCCTCACTCACACTTTCTGACTAAATCCCAGCAGTGGACTGATATCTCTTCTATTGTTGAAGACATATATCTGAGTTATCCAATTCTAATAGCCTTCCATGGCAGCACTGTTAGTTTTCATGCATATGGCCATTACTCTAACTTCCCTTATTCCAAGTGAACAGAATCCCATTTTTAATTACCCTCCAAAGTGTGGCAGTGCTATTCAGATTAGGATGGCCTTGCAATGGCCTCAGACCCAGAGTAGGGAATCTTGTTTTTCCTTCCCAGGGATTAGTTTATGAGTGGGCTTAAGAGACAATTTTGGCCATTGAGATGAGACGGGAAAGCTGGTAGGGATCTTATGGGAAGTTTTCCTTTGCTTTCTGAAGAGGTGGGCATGGTTTTGTTTTGTTTTGTTTTTTTCAGCTTCTGGTGTATGTATGTGAAGAGATGATGCCTGGAACTATGGCAGCCTTTTTGGGACCATTAGAGGAGCCCACACAAAGGATATGCCAGTATATACCCTGGAGACCTGACTGGTCTGGGATCCCACAGGAGCAGGGTTGTCTTCTGGACTTCCATTGTCTGGTTTTGTTCAGCTCAGACTTGTTATTTCACACCTCTCTAATAAAAAAATATTTTTTATTAAAAAAATCCCTTACCAACATAAGGGTGGTAAAAAGAAAGACAAAAATAGTCTGGGTTCTTGGTTTTGTTTAGCCTCCATATTAACTGACTTTGGAAATATTCCCTTTTTGAACTTAGCTTATTATTATTAGACAGACTGATCAGTAGAAAGATTGAGGTAAAATGTATCTGGAGCATCATGTGGTGCCAGAGAATAAGGAAGTGCTTAACTGCTGCCCCTATGGGCATGTGTCAAAGGGACACCAGCTGAAAGACCTTCCAGGGTCCAAAACTGGGACAATCTGAGCAACAAAATAATTGAAGTGTACTGGATTATAACCCGAACTCTAAAATAAATGTCCAGGAGCCCATACTCATATAAAAAAGTGAACACATGAATGAGAAAGAATAGAAGAATCTCCTGTGTCGAAACATTCCAAATAATTCATGTAGATACTACATCCTCAAGGAGGTGGAGCCTATTGCCCATTCCCCAAGTGTGGAATGCACATAGTGACTTCCTTCTAAAGAGTATACCATGGAAAATGAGGAGAAAAGGATCACTTCACAGTGGAGAATCCTGATGAACATGACCTCATCTGGGGATCAGGGTCAACATCAATAGTGATAAGTCATACTGATAGCATCTACTCCTGATATGATGCGGTGAGAATGTCACTTTATCTCTCTGGTTTGCTTTCCCAAAACCCATAATCCCTTTATAATTGTGAGACAAGCATCAGAAAAACCCAAATTGAGGTATGTTTGAAAAATTCTTGATTAATACTCCTCAAAACTATCAAAATCATCAAAAACAAGGAAAGTCTGAGAAATTGTCACAGCAAGAGGAGCCCAAGGAAAAATGGTGACTAAGCATAACGTGGGATCCTGGATGGGATCCTGGAACAGGAAAAGGATATGAGGTAAAAACAAAGAAAATCTGAATAAAGTATGGACTTTAGTTAATAATAATGTATCAACACTGGTTCCAAAATCGTGACAAATTTACCATACTAATATGAGATGTTAATAATAGGGGAAAGTGGGTGGAAGTACATAGAAATTCTCGGTACTATCTCCACAAATTTTCTGTAAACCTAAAACTATTTTAAAATTCAAAGTTGATTTTAAAAAAAGAGACACACCAATATTAAGAATGAGAAAGATCCCAATCACTACAGATTGTACAGATATTACAAGGATAATATTATGAATGACTCTATGCCAGGTTGATAATTTACCTGAAAAGGACACAATTGTTAAAGACTCAAACCACTAAAGCTCACCCAGGAAGAAACAATATAACTCAGATAACTTAAATAGCCCAGTGGCTATTAAGGAAATTTAATATCTAGTTTAAAACTTTTCTACAGAGAAAACTTCACGTTCAGTTAGCTTCATTGAGAAATTCTATCAAACATCAAAAAAAAAAAACTATTGGCAGTTCTACACAAAAATTTTCCAGATAATTGAAGATAGAGGAACATTTTCCAATTCATAAGTCTAGCATCGTTCTGATATCAAAACCAGAAAAAGACATTAAAAGAAAGCCATCCCCCCATACCTCATGAATACAAAAATGCTGAACAAAATTTTAGCAAATTGAATTCAACAGTATGTAAAAGGGATAATACATCATGACTAAATGGGGTTTGTTCCAGGAATTCAAATTTGATTTAACATTTAACATTAAATTACATTGATTGTCAATCAATGTAATTTATATTAACCAAATAACAATAAAAGAAAATGAATAATACACATTAATGGAATAAAAAAGAAAAAGCATGTGATTATCTCAATAAATGCAGAAAAAGCATTTGACAAAATTCAACATCCATTCCTGATAAAACTCTCAGCAGCTGGAAATAAAAGGGAATTCCCTCAACCTGATAAAAGCATCTATGAAAATCCACAGCTAACATAATACTAATGAGAGAGAGAATGCTTCACTCTTAAGATCAGGGATGAGACAAAGGTGCCCACCACTCTATCCAACATTGTACTGGAGGTTCTATACAGTGCAATAAAGCAAGAAAAAGAAATAAATTTTAGATTGTTAAGGAAGAAGTAAATCTGAATTTGCAGATGACATGATTGTCTGTGTAAAATTATATGAAATCTGTAGAAAAGATATCAGAGCTAATAAGCGAGCTTAGCAATATTTCAGGATCAATATACAAGACCAACATACAAACTCAATAGAATTTCTACATATTAGTGATTAAAAAATCAGAAATTCAAAACTTAGAAACATGCCAATTACAAACCGTAACAAATATGAAATACTTGGAAGTCTAAAGACATGAAAGACCTATCACTGAGAACTATGTAACATTGTTGAAATAAATGAAAGAAGACCTAACTAGGTCTACCTACTATGTCCATGAATTTGAAGACTCAATTTTGTAAGAATGTTAATGATCTCCAAAGTAATCTACAGATTCAGTGCTTTACAATCAAAATCCCAGCAAGCTATTTTGGGCTAAATTGATTAAACTATTTCTAAAAATCCATATGGAAATGCAAAGAACCCAAAATAAAAGCTTCAAAAATATACACAAAGTTGGAGGACTTATACCACCTCGATTCAAACTAATTATAAAGTTACAGTAACCAAGATGCAGTGTGTTATTAGCTAAAAGCTAGACAAATATAGAAATAGAATAGACTGGAAAGTTCATAAATAGAACATTCATATATGCTCTCTGTATAGACAACTGATTTTAGAAAAAGTTACAAAGGCAATTCAGTGGAGGAGAAAGCATAGTCTTTTCAACAGGTGGTGCTGGAATAATTATACATCCATATGCAAATTATACAACTTTTAGAATGTAAAATTATACAACTTCTAGAATAAAACATGAGATTAGATCTTTATGCCCCTGAGTTAGGTGAAAATTTGTTAGATACAACACAAAAAGCATGACCCATAAGAGAAAAAAAAATTCCTCAGTTGGACTTCATCAAAATTAAGCACTTTTTAGCCTCTTGAACAAATGGTGTTGGGAAAACTGGATATCCACATGCAAATGCAGGAAACTGAACTCTCACCTTACCCCACACTCAAAAATCCACTCAGAGTGGATTGAAGAATTAACAGTGAGATCCAAAACTGTAAAACTCCTAGATGAAAACAGAGGAGAGGGAATCCCTGGGTGGCTCAGCGGTTTAGCACCTGCCTTTGGCCCAGGGCGCGATCCTGCAGTCCCGGGATCGAGTCCCATGTCGGGCTCCCGGCATGGAGCCTGGTTCTCCCTCCTCCTGTGTCTCTGCCTCTTTCTCTCTCTCTCTCTATGTCTATCATAAAAAAAAAAAAAAAACCAGAGGAGAATCTTCCTGATATAGGTCTTGGCAATGATTTCATGAGTATGGCACTAAAAGTGCAATAAAACAAGTAAACGACATCGAACTAAAAAGTTTCTGTTCAGCAAAGAGAACAATCTATGGGATGAAAAGGCAACCCATAGAGTGGGAGCAAATATTTACAAACCATATATCTGATAAGTGGTTAATCTTCATGTATAAGGAACTCCAAGAACTCAACAGTAAAACAACTGATAATTTGATTGAAAAATGGGCTGGGGCACCCCTGGGGGCTCAGTGGTTGAGGGTCTGCCTTTGGCTCAAGTCGTGATCCCAAGGTCCTGGGATCGAGTCCCACATCAGGCTCCCCGCAGGTAACCTGCTTCTCCCTCTGCCTGTGTCTCTGCCTCTCTCTGTGTCTCTCATGAATAAACAAAATCTTAAAAAAAAGAAAGAAAAATGGGCTGAGGACTTAAGCCAAAGAAGACATACAAATGTCCAACAGGTGTATGAAAAAATACTCAACATCATTAATCATCAGGGAAAAACAAATCAAAACCACAGGAGATGTTACCTCACACTGTTGGTGTATAACGGGATGGCTATTATATATATTAAAAAACAAAAACAAAAACAGAAAGATGACAAGTGTTGTCAGGGAGGTGGAGAAATTGGAAACCTTGCACACTGTCCGGGGAATGCAAAATAGGGCAACTGCTATGGAAAACAGCATGGAGATTCCTCAAAAAAAATCAAAAGTAGAAGTATTATATTATCCAGCAATCCCACTTCTGGGTTTTTTTCCCCAAAGAATTGAAATCAGGATCTCCAATGGATATTAATATGCCTGCAGCACTATTCACAATAGTCGAGATATGGAAACAAAAGTCCAACAGGTGGATGAATCGAGAAAATGTGGTATATACATACAATGGAAATACTATTCAGCCTTAAAAGGACATTTTGCAAGTTGTGACAACATGGATGATTGAGGACATTATACTAAGTGAAGGAAGCCCATCAGAGAAAGAAATAACTTGATTCCACTTACATGAGGTATCTAAAATAGTCACATTCATAAAATCAAGGAGTAGATTGGTGGTTACCAGGGGCTGAGAAGAAGGGAAAAATGAGGAGTTACTAATCAATGGGCACAAAATTTCAATCAATCAAGATGAATAAATTCCAGAGATCTGCTGTACAGCATTGTGCTTATGATCAACAACAATATATTATACACATAAAAATTTATAAACAGGGTAGATCTCATGTTACGTGTTCTTACCACATTAAATTAAAAATATTAAGAACTTTTATTCTTTATAAGCCCCTGTAAGAGAATGAAAAGACAAGGGATACAATGTTTTCAAATCATACATCAAATAAAGGTCTTATATACAGAACATGTATAGAATGTCAAAATCCAATAATAAGAAAATAATCTAGTTTTTTAAATGGGCAAAAAATTTGAACAGATACTTCACCCTAAAAGATATATGGATGGCAAATAAACCCATCGAGAGATGCTCAGTATCATTAGTATTAGGGAAATCCAAATTAAAACCACACTGATTGGGATCCCTGGGTGGCGCAGTGGTTTGGCGCCTGTCTTTGGCCCGGGGCACGATCCTGGAGACCCGGGATCGAATCCCACGTCGGGCTCCCGGTGCATGGAGCCTGCTTCTCCCTCTGCCTGTGTCTCTGCCTCTCTCTCTCTCTCTCTGTGACTGTCATAAATAAAAAAAAAAAATTAAAAAAAAATAAAATAAAACCACACTGATATAAGTCAATCAGAGAAGGACAAACATTATATGGTCTCATTCATTTGGGGAATATAAATAATAGTGAAAGGGAATAGAGGGGAAGGGAGAAGAAATGGGTAGGAAATATCAGAAAGGGAGACAGATCATGGAAGACTCTTAACTCTGGGAAACGAACTAGGGTGGTAGAAGGGGAAGAGGGTTGGGGGTGGGGGTGACTGGGAGGCGGGCACTGAGGTGGGGGACTTGACAGGATGAGCACTGGGTGTTATTCTGTATGTTGGAAAATTGAACACCAATAAAAAATAAATTTATTATTAAAAAAATTAAAAAAATTAAAATCATAAAACCGCGCTGAGATACTACCACATATTTATCACAATGGCAACATGTGTGGATTGCTAAATAATTATGTGAGTGATAGAATCCAGCCAAAAAAGTATGTATTGTATGATTCTATTTTTTTACAAAATTTTAGAAAAGTAAATTTATCTGTAGTGACAGGAAACTTTTTAATAGGTTGAGTAGTGTGGGGAGAAGTAAGAGAGAGAGAGATTACAAAGACACAGAAGGAAACTTTTGGAGATGATGGATATGTTCATTATCCATTATTGCTTGTGGTGATGGTTTCATTCGGGGTTACGTATGTCAGCACTAATCAAATTGCACACTTTATATGTAGCTTACTATATAGCACAATTATAACTCAATAACTCCTATCTTTAAGAAATAATCACAGATATTTAGGAAATAATCTTTACGAAATAATCACCATAAAAATGTATTTATAAGGATGTTCATTGCAGAAATATTTACAGTAGCATAAAAAGTCAGAGGCAGTTTCAATGTCCAATAATAGGAAGATGTAAATTGTTCTTCTACATTATAAAAATAAGTATTACACATTTATATAATGTGAGTTTTGTGATGGAATTTTACTGACATGGGGAAAGACATGCAATATGTTAATGAAGAAAAGCAGGATACAAAACCTTGAAATATAATCACCATTTAACTACCCTCTCCCCCTCACACCCACTTGTAGATAAAATTCCTGAAGGAGATGTACTAAAATTGTCTCTGGGTAGTGATATTATGGATGGTTTTATTCTTTTTTATTTTTATTTTACCTCCACATTTTCCAAACTTTTTATAATAACCGCAATTAACTTTTTTTTACCCAGAAAATGACATCTTTTTTTAAAGAGGAAGAATTATCTAGATTGGTGGAAAGACTGATGCATTAATCGCCAGCTACAAGATGTCCACTCCTGTGTGTTTCTGGTCTCCTGCTTATGCCCACACATTTGTTTGTTGTGGTTTTTGGTTACAACTATTTATTCCCTCCCTGTAGGTGGAGAATATGGACAAAGTCAGCCATGAGAATTGTTTTGGCCAATGGAATGTGAGCGAACATAATGGAGGCCACATCAGAGCAGAAGCTTTAAATGTTATTCTGTGGTTTGCCTTGGTCACTCTTGCTTCTGCTCCCCGCTGGGGAACATGGTGAAGCATAGGTGCTGTTCCTTCATTTTAGGTTCCAGAGTAGAGGGTTCCATGGGGCGCAGACCCGAAGTCATCCTGTGACCTGGAACAAAGCCACAGCTGATCTGCAGCCCTTATGTAATAGGAGCAAAAACATAAAGCTTTGATGCTGGAAGCCTCTGACATTTGGGGATTGTTTGTTACCCAGCAAAAGCTGACCAGTACCTGTTGTCTAGTATGGATTGTAAGCCCTCAGATGACAAGGGCCAAAGTGTAGCATAGCAAAGTAATGTGTGTACCATCAAATCTAGAATCGAGATCAATACCCTTTTGGGCCCCAAATTCCACATTGTGGGGTGGAGGTGTGTGGAAGGGGATGGAGGCTTAGGCATGGTGTTAGAGAACGCTTGACGATGCCTCTAAAAGGGGAGGAGAAAAAAAGGAGAGAGAGGTAAAAAGAGAACTTTGGAAACGGGGTGGTGGGATGAGAGACTGGAGCGAGACAGTGGAGGCGGAAAGAAGCAGGTGAGAAAGATGGAGAGGGAGGGATGACATGCCATCAGGAAGTGGCACAGATGATATTGTAACAGCGTTGTAGGGGGGCGGACAGTAGCCAGGCCCACGGTGAGCACCGCATAATGGGTCCCTATGTCATACACCTGAAAAGAATGCAGTGCTCTGTGTCCACTACACATTCAAAAAAAAAAAAGTGGTGAAGAAATGCTTTTCATCTCTGTCACCACAGGTGGTATCCTTTTTGCTCTTAAAAATGGTGCTGGCGTGATCTCTTCCTCAAATGTGCCTCTCACCTCATTTCCTTAGCCAGGAAGTGAAAATGCCCCTTGTCAGATTTTTTTTTTTTAATTTACTTATGATAGTCACACACAGAGAGAGAGAGAGGCAGAGACACAGGCAGAGGGAGAAGCAGGCTCCATGCACCGGGAGCCCGACGTGGGATTCGATCCTGGGTCTCCAGGATCACGCCCCGGGCCAAAGGCAGGCGCCAAACCGCTGCGCCACCCAGGGATCCCCCCCTTGTCAGATTTGTTAGAAATGCCTGCAGTCCTAGCTCCTCCTGCCACCAAGGGACCCACATTTCTTCTGTATCCAAATGAGGGCTTCCCTTTAGGTTTTCTTGTGTACATGATTTTTTCCTGGGCACTTGCCTCTGAATTTTCCTTTTTCTCTAAATCTGCAGGTCTCTAACCCCCAGGTCTACTCTTTCCCCTTCTGGGTACTTAAATTTCTCCCAGGGAATGTCCTAGCATCTTCAGCTTTGTACACAGCCCCTTTCTCACTGGGTTGGAAAGTAGGATTATTTGATGCTGTTGGCCCGAGAAACTTCACTGAGAATTGAGATGTAGGTGGAGAGAATTTAAATTCATATTTAATAACCAGCTTGCCTTTTTTTATACTTAAGGCTTTTTTTTTCAAAAGAAAAAAATCTAATTATGCACAAGAGAAATTCACTTAGAATTAATTCACTAGGAATTAAATTGAAAAAAGGTAAGGATGTTAACAATCTCTTTTAAAAAAATAATTCAAATTAGAAACACTAATTATAGGAGCTCCTTTATATAACACGAAACACAGTTCTCTGAGGCCTGGGGAAGAGGGCTGATTGTGAAGCAGACTCTCAGAGTACAGTGTCTGATTTGTGGGAGACTTGGTGTGAGTGAGGAATAAAATTTCCCTTGAGGAAGGACAGCCCAGTTCCGCTGATACACTGTGTGATCATATCTGGGGAGACCAAACGACATAACGTAGCAGGAAGACCGTGTGAGGACACAGGGACAAGGCAGTCATCTATACACCAAGGAGCAAGGCTTCAGAACAAACCAAATTTGCCCACACCCTAGTCTGAACTCCTAGCTTCTAAAACTGTGAGAAAATAGATTTCTGATGTTTAAACCATCCAGTCTGTGGAACTTTGTTATGGCAGCTCTAGCAAATTAATAAGTAGTAGCATTCTGTGGACTTTTAATTTTAATTATACACACAGGCAAACACACACATGCAAACACACACATATACACACACTCTTACTCTAGATTTACAGCCTAAAATTATTGACGAATGTTGGGTTACAACAAGGCCACAATGTTTCCATATTCAGAAAGCGAGCCTGAGACACCATCTGTAGCCCTCCGGGTGAGGACAATGGTGACAGGACACTGACCCTCTCAACAAGGGCAAGCAAAGGCTGCCTATGGCATCCCTAGTGGCAAGAAAGAGAAGCCCTTGGCTTAGCAGAGGGAGACATCTATTCTGTATGTGAAATCCAGTGTTTCTCTTTTTTCAGAGCAAAATAATATGTTAGAACAAAGCAACACTCTTTAAGTACAAATTATTTATATTGATTTTTTTTTTTAGAGTAGGCAACTTATTGCCCGGTGAGCTCAGCCATTTGGAATGTACCCAGGAGCATAGAAGAAAGCCAGAAAGTTTACAAGTCAGTAAGCCTCAGTATCATAAAATCCATGACCTGAAGTTTACCAGCTGTAGTCACAGGAAAGCTCCTCTGGCCCTCATACAATGTCTTTATTCTCATTTTAGACCTTAGTAGTTTAAAAAGATGCATTGCTTTAACTTTAAAACATTTCATGATACCGTATTTATGGGCCAGGCTCAGGGGTGGATTTTCTCCTTTGGTCAAGACCAACCCTTGATGATAAGGTGTTATGTTTTAGGATATCCAGAAACCTAGAATCCTCAAAGAGTCCTTTTGCTTTCTCCTTATTTTCTATCTAAAAAAATATAAAATAATTTTTAGATATAATCATGCCGATTTGTGTTCTGTTTAGTGAGATGAATTACTTATTGCATGTGTCTGAGCAGACCAGATCAAGCTCCCAGCTGGAAAGGAGCCTGCCACTGGGGTGTGCTCAGAAGGAGGACCAAGTGCTGGATCTTTCAGGATCTCTATCTTGTGGAAAATTTGACTGACAGCAGCAGGGTCCAGTCTCATCCCCTTTACCTGATGGGGGCAGGCTTAAGGGGCCCCCCTTTCTGTTTTTGTGGAACAGATTTCTCTCAAGAGCTTTGCAAGCATACATGGGTTTCATTTGTTGCAATGCTGTGAAATTTGCATTTCTGCAAGAAGTACACCTTGAATACAACACCTACTGGTATTAATTTAATTTGTTTTTTCCCCAGAAGGAGAGAGAAGAATTATAAATGATGAGGATGGGTAGTGCCAGGCTTTTAAGGGGGAATTCAACCAAAGGTCTCCCAAGACTAATCAACCAGCATTCCAGAATCCCAGTTAACACTATTCTACTCAGGCATATTTCACGCAAGCTAGGCAGTCTGGTTCTTAATTCACGGCAAACTGGAGATGATGCTTAAAGAAGGAACTGGGGCAGCCGGGGTGGCTCAGTTGTTCAGCACCGCCTTCGGCCCGGGTTGTGATCCGGGAGACCTGGGATCGAGTCCCACGTCCGGCTCCCTGCATGGAGCCTGCTCCTCCCTCTTCCTGTGTCCCTCCCTCCCTCTCTCTCTCTCCCTCTCTCTCTCTCAATAAATAGGTAAAAGTAAAAAAAAGAAAGAAAGAACTAATTTTGGTTTATAGGAGCATCTTACCTGGCAGATTTGGGCTGTCAAAGGCAAAGCCTTTGAATGGAGACTGAAAGAAGATGGGAGCAAAGACAGTGTGGAGCTCATCATCATGCATAATCAAGTAATAAGAATCTAGAAATTGTTAGAAAAGAAGCCTGTGAAGGAGAAGATGCTAGAAGAGGAAGAGAGGAGAGGCCCAGCAACTTGGTAGGCAGGTAGTCAGGGTTTGAGGAGAAGATGGACTGAGCAAAGTTTCCAGGGAAGGGAATAAAAAGGAACTTTCTGGAAAAGTAATGAATATTTGAAGATGCTTACTATTATGAGTTATAATCTCTTTCTACTGCTCTGGAACTCCCAGTAAGTCTGTTTTACAGACCAGTCTTGTGCCATTAGTTGTTTGTGGATAAAGAAGAGGCCCAGCCTAGGAACCAGCTTGGAAAGGGACCCAAGGGGTTCAGTTAGGAGACAGGAACCAGCAGAGAAGCCGGTTATAGTAAGCCTCAGTTCAGAAAAGGTGAGCCATGAATCCTGCCCTATCTTTTATGATTAAATACCCCTACCAGTAAAGAAAAATTTTAGGCATGGAGGCTCCTCTCCATATATATGAATATGCATTGGTTTTCATCGATATATTCTACTATACTATTGACATTATAAAACACATGTAAAAATTGAGGTTAAAAAAAGAGAAGAGACTGGAGATCAACATGAGGGTTCTAACAATATGCTTTCATCCCAGGGAATTGGGCTGAGTAGCCCCGGAGCACATGGGTTCCATATTGGAAAGCCTGACCAAAAGGAAGGTGACCCCTTAAGTAGGGGAAGGGCAACCTTGTTGCTCTGTGGACAGGACCTGCTTAGTTAGCAGACACTGGGATTATGCAGCCACCCGAATTATAGAAGAAGAGTATGGAAGGAAATAAGGCCGATGTTTGGGCCAAAGGATGGCCCTGTATGTGTCTCTCACCTTTGTTCCATGGATAGTCCATCAGGAAAAAACCCCACAGGAAAAATGCTTCCATTATAACCACTTATAATCACTAATTAAAAGGGAGGGAAAAAACCCAACTTCTTCAGGGCAGCAGCCCTAAGACATCTAAGGCTTGGTTGCTGAACATGTGCTTCAGGGCTTTTGATCAGAAATCTTTGGGTTCTCATAGAGATAAAAGCACATGGGTGATCATCCCCTTTACCAGGGTTCAGGCCCTAGCTCTTGTTTTTTTTTTTTAATTTTATTATGGTAAAATACATATAAGATGTGCCACAATAACCACATTTGAAACGTTGTGCCACCATCACTACTACCTGGCCCCAAAATTTTCATCACCCCAAAGAGAAGCTTCATGCCTATTTTTTTTTAGATTTTATTTATTTATTGATGAAAGAAATGGAGAGAGAGAGAGGCAGAGACACAGGCAGAGGGAGAAGCAGGCTCCATGTAGGAAGCCCGACGTGGGACACGATCCTGGGTCTCCAGGATCACATCCTGGGCTGAAGGCGGCGCCAAACCGCTGAGCCACCTGGGCTGCCCCATCATGCCTATTTTTTTTTTTTTTAAAGAGTTTATTTGTTCGTGAAAGACTGAGAGAGAGAGAGAGGCAGAGACACAGGCAAAGGAAGACACAGTCTCCCTGTGGGGAGCCTGATGCGGGACTCGATCCCAGGACCCTGGGAACATGACCTGAGCCAAAGGCAGATGCTCAACCACTGAGCCACCCAGGCTGCCCCAGCTTCATATCTATTAAGCAATAAGTCCCCTTTCTTTCCTCTCTCCAACTGTTCGGAACCTCGAATCTGCTTTCTGCCTCCATGAGGTTGCCTATTCTAGATTCCTCAAGTGCAATCACCCAGTATTGTGCACTTGTGTCTGGCCTATTTCACTAAGAATGACATTTTCAAAGTTCAAGTATGTTGTAGCATGTTTTAGAATTTCCTTCCTTCTTATGGTTTAATAATATCCCATTGTATGGATAGACCGTATTTTGCTCATCCATCCAATCTGTTGATGAACACTTAGGTTATTTCCACCTTTTTGGCTATTGTAAATAATTCTGCAGTGAATGTGAGTGTACACATATCTGTTTGAATGTCTGTTTTAAATTCTTTCAGGTGTAAGGACACAATTGCTGGGTCACACAGCAATTCTTTGTTTAGCTTTTTGAGGAAGCTAACTGCTTTGCACGATGGCCACACCATTGTACATTCCCAACAGCAATGTATGAGGCTTGCAATTTCTTCACATCTTTGCTGATATACTGATTTATTTCCATTTAAAAAATTATTACAGTACAACTTGAAATCCGGCATTGTGATGCCCTGGCTCAGGTTTTCTTTTTCAATATTCCCCTGGCTATTCGGGGTCTTTTCTAATTCCACACAAATCTTAAGATTATTTGTTCCAACTCTCTGAAGAAAATCCATGGTATTTTGATAGGGATTGCATGGAATGTGTAAAATGCCCTGGGTAGTATAGCCATTTTCACAATATTAATTCTTCCAATCCATGAGCATGGACTATTTTTCCATCTCTTTGTGTCTTCCCCAATTTCTTTTCAGAAGTATTCTTCTGTAGTAGTTTTTAGGGTATAGATCCTTTACCTGTTTGGTTAGGTTTATTCCTAGGTATCTTATGCTTTTGGGTGCAATTGTAAGTGGGATTGACTCTTTAATTTCTCTTTCTTCAGTCTCATTGTTAGTGTATAGAAATGCCACTGTTTCTGGGCATTGATTTTGGATCCTGCCACATTACTGAATTGCTGTATGAGTTCTAGCAATCTTGGGGTGGAGTCTTTTGGGTTTTCTATGTACAGTATCATGTCATCTGTAAAGAGGTAGAATTTGACTTCTTCTTTGCCAATTTGAATGCCTTTTATTTTATTTTTTGTTGTCATCTGCTGAGGCTGGGGCTTCTAGTACTATGCTGAATAGCAGTGGTGAGAGTGGACATCCCTATCATGTTCCTGATCTTAGGAGAAAGGCTCTCAGTTTTTCCCCATTAAGAATGATATTCACTGTGGGCTTTTCATAGATGGCTTTTAAGATGCTGAGGAATGTTCCCTCTATCCTTGCCCTCTGAAGAGTTTTAATCAGGAATGGATGCTTCATTTTGTCAAATGCTTTCTCTGTATCTACTGAGAGGATCATATAGTTCTTGTTTTTTCTCTTGTTGATGTGATCTATCATGTTGATTGTTTTGCAAGTAGTTGAACCACCCTTGCATCTTGGGGTTAAATCTCACTTGGTCATGGTGAATAATCTTCTTAATGTGCTGTTGGATCCTATTGGCTAGAATCTTGTTGAGAATTTTTGCATCTGTGTTCATCAGGGATGTTGGTCTATAATTCTCCTTTTTGGAGGGGCCTTTGTCTGGTTTTGGAGTTAAGGTGATGCTGGCCTCATAAAACAAGTTTGGAAGTATTCTGTTCCTTTCTATCCTTCAGAACAGCTTTAGTAGGATAGGTATTATTCCTTCTTTAAACGTTTGATATAATTCCCCTGGGAAGCCATCTGGCCCTGGACTTTTGTGTCTTGGGAGGTTTTTGATGACTGTTTCAATTTCTTCCCTGGTTATTGGCCCGTTCAGGTTTTCTATTTCTTCCTGTTCTGGTTTTGGTAGTTTGTGGTTTTCCAGAAATGCATCCATTTCTTCTAGATTGCCTCATTTATTGGCGTATAGCTGCTTATAATATGTTTTTAAAATAGTTTGTATTTCCTTGGTATTGGTTGTGATCTCTCTTCCTTCATTCATGATTTTATTAATTTGAGTCTTTTCTCTTTTTAATAAGACTGGCTGATCATCAAGACAGTGTGGTACTGGCACAGAAACAGACACATAGATCAATGGAACAGAATAGAGAATGCACAAATGGTCCCTCAACTCTATGGTCAACTAATATTCGACAAAGCAGGAAAGAATATCCACTGGAAAAAGGACAGTCTCTTCAATAAATGGTGCTGGGGAAATTGGACAGCCACATGCAGAAGAATGAACTAGACCATTCTCTTATGCCATACACAAAGATAAACTCAAAATGAATGAAAGACAAGAATCCATCAAAATACTAGAGAACACAGGTAACACCCCTTTTGAACTTGGCCAGAGCAACTTCTTGCAAGATACATCTATGAAGGCAAGGGAAACAAAAGCAAAAATGAACTATTGGGACTTAATCAAGATAAAAAGCTTCTGCACAGCAAAAGAAACAGTCAACAAAACTCAAAGACAACCTACAGAATGGGAGAAGATATTTGCAAATAACATATCAGATAAAGGGCTAGTATCCAAGATCTATAAAGAACTTATTAGACTCAACAGCAAAGAAACAAACAATCCAATCATGAAATGGGCAAAAGACATGAACAGAAATCTCACAGAGGAAGACATAGACATGGCCAACAAGCACATGAGAAAATGCTCTGCATCACTTGCCATCAGGGAAATACAAATCAAAACCACAATGAGATTCCACCTCACACCAGTGAGAATGGGGAAAATTAACAAGGCAGGAAACCACAAATGTTGGAGAGGATGTGGAGGAAGGGGAACCCTCTTGCACTGTTGGTGGGAATGTGAACTGGTGCAGCCACTCTGGAAAACTGTGTGGAGGTTCCTCAAAGAGTTAAAAATAGACCTCCCCTACCACCCAGCAATTGCACTGCTGGGGATTTACCCCAAAGATTCAGATGCAGTGAAAGACCGAGTCACCTGCACCCCAATATTTATAGCAGCAATGTCCATAATAGCCAAACTGCGGGAGAAGCCTCAGTGTTTATCAACAGATGAATGGACAAAGAAGATGTGGTCTATGTATACATTGGAATATTACTCAGCCATTAGAAACGACAAATACCCACCATTTGCTTTGGCGTGGATGGAACTGGAGGGTATTATGCTGAGTGAAGTAAGTCAATCGGAGAAGGACAAACATTATATGGTCTCATTCATTTGGGGAATATAAAAAATAGTGAAAGGGAATAAAGGGGAAAGTAGAGAAAATGAGTGGGAAATATCAGTGAGGGTGACAGAACATGGGAGACTCCTAACTCTGGGAAATGAACAAGGGGTAGTGGAAGGGGAGGCAGGCTGGGGGATGGGGTGACTGGGTGACGGGCCCTGAGGGGGGTGCTTGATGGGATGAGCAGTGAGTGTCATAGTATATGTCGGCAAATCGAACTCCAATAAAAAAATATACAAAAAATTTATTATAGCCATTCTTTTAAGTATGAAGTGGTATCTCGTTGTAATTTTAATTTGTATTTCCTAATGACTGATGATGTTGAGCCTTTTTTCATGTACTTATTGGCCATTTGTATATCTTCTTTAGAGAAATGTCTATTTAGGTCCTTTGCCCATTTTTTTTTAAAACTGGTTTGTTGTTGTTGAGTGGAGGAGTTCTTTGTATATGATTAAACTTATATCAGATATGCAATTTGCAAATATTTTCTCCCATTCTGCAGGTTGTCTTTTGTCTTTTGATGGATAAAATCTTTTCATTTTAATCAATCTCAGTTTTTCTTTGTTTTCTTTAATGGCTTGTGCTTTGGTGTCATAACAAGAATCCATTGCCAAATCCAAGGTCAGGAAGATTTGGCCCTATGTTTTCTTCCAAGAACTTTATGGTTTTAGCTCTTATACTTAGGTCACTGATTCATCTTGAATTGATTTTGTGTATGGTGTCAGGTAAGGATCCAACTTTATTCCTTTGCATGTGGAATCCAGTTGTCCCAGCACCATCTGTTAGGGACACTGTTCTATTTCATTTGAATGATCTTGGAGCCTTTGTCAGAAATCAATTGCTCATATATATTTTTTCTGGACTCTCATTTCTATTACATTGATCCCTATGTCTCTCCATATGCCAGTCCTACACTGTTGGATTATTTTTGCCTTGTAGTTTAAGTTTTGGAATTGGGAAATCTGAGTCCTCTTTGTTCCTTTTTGAGATTCCTTGACTATTCAGAGCCCCTAGTAATTTTATATAAATTTGAGGATTGGTTTTTTCCACTTTTTTTAAAAAAAGTTGTTGGAGGGGATCCCTGGGTGGCGCAGCGGTTTGGCGCCTGCCTTTGGCCCAGGGCGCGATCCTGGAGACCCGGGATCGAATCCCACGTCGGGCTCCCGGTGCATGGAGCCTGCTTCTCCCTCTGCCTGTGTCTCTGCCTCTCTCTCTCTCTCTCTCTGTGTGACTATCATAAATAAAATAAAAAAAATTTTTAAAAAAAGTTGTTGGAATAGTGGGAGTATGTTGAATTTGTACATCACTGTGGGTCTAGTTCTTGCTTTTTTCCTGGACTATTAGGACCATCAAGAAGTCTTCTCACCTCATTCCGGAGGCACTGACCTTGAAACTTCTTAGGCAGGAGGCTTAGCAACTGCCCAGCGCTCTGTCCATGGGGAGTTTGAAGCCGTTAGCCAGTTGGAACATTCAGTGCCTATCTTTTCTCCCAGTACTGGCTGAGTGCATCATTCAAAACACCAACATATCTCTCTCTCACATTTGTTCCAGTCTAGAGATTACACTTTAGAACCCACTGTCTTAGTGGGTTGATGAATCACCACCCAATTGAGGAACTGAAATTGAACCAGCTGGATGTTTTGAGGCTAATTGGGAAGCACTGAACTAACTCTTAGCTTTCCAGTAACTCTTCCCCTTTTGTGAATGTATTTTAGTACTTTTGTAGTTAAATATATTTTTCAATTCATATATGTATTGGCTAGGAATGCATTCAGTTGCATGTAACAGAAGAGGTAGTTTTCTCATTTAATAAGAAGTCCGAAGGTAGGTGTTTCCTGGCATTAGTTCAGACACTCAAAGATTTCAGGGCTGGCATCTTTGCAGTTCTTTTTGCCTTTCACTTATGATCTTAAGATGGCTTCACCACTCCAAATATCACGCCCACATTCATAGCAGGAAAGGGCGGGAGGGGCATCCCAGAGCTTATAGTAAGACAGAAGCTTTCCTAGAAGCTCACAGAACTCTTCCCATTATTAGTTAGAATTGTGTCCCATGGCTAGCTGTAGTTGCAAAGGAGCTGGGAATTTAGGGAACAGGATTGTTATGATTGTCAACCAATCCTGATTCATTACTTGGAGCTGGGCCCATTACTTCCTAAACAAAATTGGGATTCTATGGAATAAGAAGAAATAGGATATTAGTGTATACTAGTAGATACATATACATATTATCTTTTTTTTCATATACATATTATCTTATGTTTTCTTGACACTTTCTACCTCTTGTGGGCTTGCTCTCATTCCTGATATTCTAAGACTACCAGAAGTCATCTTGTCCTCTTTACTTCCCTATTGGTCCTATATAGTGGTTTGGACACACAGTGAGTACTCAATAAATATGGGGTGATCTCATCAATAGACAAGCCAGAAAGTTGACTTCTTCAGGATAGTATGTGCAGGAGAGTGCTAGAAGGTGGTGCTGCTCTTCTATTGATAGAGTCTGATCAGGTGAGCATAGAGACAGTGGGATATGGCCATCCCATCGGGTCATAGCAACTTTGAGCAGGGTTACAGACTCTGTGTCTTTAAAGCTTTAGTTCATACTACCCACCGTGTGCTTCCTAACTATATTCTTTAAATGTTAAAACACTCTTTTCTTGCCCTTTAGGAAAAAATGCCATGTTTCAAAAAGCATCTCATCAATGATTCAATCAAAGAAATGTCTTAATGAGAACATAAATAGAAAAAAATTCCCCAACATTGTATTTGGGTAGCTTTCAACAGCTAGTTTATATTTCAAAATATGAATATAAATCAAAAGGCTAAATACTGGGAAGTAAAAATATTCCATATTTGACATTAAAGTCGGGGAATTGATCACATTTGCTGAGGGTAGCTTATAAAAAGTGCTAATTTATGGCTAAGTAATTAAACAGGGAGACAGATGGAGAATCAAATGAGTTTTCTCCACATCCAAATTTGCATACTGTTTCTGACGGTGCATACTCTCTTTGCTCTATACGGTGGGCTCCAGTATTGGAAGAACATGAAGAGCTATTTATGTCAGTTTTGTTCAAGCAACCCCAAAGAAAGAAAGGGGAATTATACAGAATCACAGACAGAGATAAAATCCAGAGCTCGGTTAGGTATCCTCTCCTGTTCCTTACTCATTCAATCCTTTTGCTTCCATTTCATGATGAAAAGAACAGGCAACTGTGGAATAAGGCAATGTTCTGCATTTTCCATTGTGTACTGGAAAATGCACTGGTCCAGGCATTGGAAGATTATTTAATTTCAGTTTTGTCAGTAACCAGCCATGTGACATTGAGCAATTCTCTTGTCTCTGGTTCTTGGTAGCCTCAGTAGACATTGAGTTTAGTGTTGGCTACACTATCTCTAGGCAGTATTGTGAGGTGGAGAAGCAGGGGCTCTTTTGATCTTGGATCAACCACATAGTAGCTGAGGAATCTTTAACAAATTACTTTAACCACCACCCTGGTCTCTTATCTGACTAGATTATCTCTAAGCAGTCTAGAATGCTGGAGAGAGCAAGGGTTCCTTTGATCTTGGATTAACCACATACTACTTGAGGGATCTTCAACAAATTGCTTTAACCACCACTGTGTGCTTCAGTTTGTTATCAGCAAAATGGGATTGTTGGGTGATTTCACGCAAAATCCTTTGAGAGTGCCTGACACATAATAAGTACCCCTCAAATGTTAGGTATTTGGTGTCTCAAAGACTGTCTCCCACACTAAGATTCTGCAAGCCTATGTGTCTGTCTGTTCTCTGGGTCTGTGAAGGAAGGTAACTGCATGATAGCCAAGCCAACCTGCACCCACCTGTATCAGACTGGCAATTTCTGGAAATCACTCACAGGGCTAATTTCACTGTCTGAATTTTATTTCCACTGCCCTCGATGGCACAGCACCACCAGAGATAAAGATTGCATTTCCCCCCAGACCCAGGCCAGTGTTCCTACCCACCAGAGCACACCATTCATTCACTAGTACTGTCTCAGACTTGTACTCACAGTGGCCAGGAGAACCTGCCAGAAGGAAACCTTAACTCTCTTCTCCACCTTCCATACCTCTTGCCCAACACTCGGCAGGATCGGATGTCTATGGCCCTGAGATGGCGTGAAGTGCAACTCTCTGATCTAGACGTGGGCTGTCAGACACCTCCCCTCAACTAATATAAACTCCAACACAGAGGGTGCCAAGGAGCGAAGCGATTAATTCCTTCATCACTGTTTGCAGACAGTGATGATCAGAGTGATCAGGTGCCAGTTGGTTTTCCAATCCATTTCATTTTCATTTTTGTGTTGTAGTCAATTGTTAGGGATGACAAAAGTCCTGATGTGTTTAAAACAGAGTTCTAAAAGATGTCCTTGGTGGATTTCACTCTCTGGCAACTGGCAACCAGTGTACATTTACTTTCTTAAAAGTATCTTCACTTACCTCTTGATGTCTTACTGAGACAGTCAATCAAGATGCTCTGCCCAAGGGGTGAGAGTCAGATCCCATCCAGGCAACTGGGTTCTCCTCTGACTTTAAATCCTGTGCAAAATGACATAAGAATGGGCACTGGGCATTCTTCATTCGTCTCTCCAGTAGTACTCTCCAGCCATCTATCCTGCTCAGCATCTCAGAAAGTTCATCTTCATAGCCTACATCAGTGGACTTCCTTAACCTCTGGGTTCCATTTGGATTTGGCCAGTGGAAAGCACTGGCAGGAGGTCAGTGGGGAGAAGAGTGAACTTGGTTTTCTTTTTTACCTTCTTCCCTCCTTGCCAGGCACCGTGGTTTGGCTCTTTCTCTCTATAAAGCCCACACCTCCCTGTGGCAGCCCCCCAAAACTAGTCATTTCTTTCCAGTTTAGCACCACCACTGACCCAAAATAAGGATCAGTCCTGATGACCCTTTTAAAAATCAGTATCAAGGTAAGTTGAAAACTGTCTGGAAGCTCTGCAATTATTGTTGCTTTGTTTTTTAAACATCAGAATGAATTTATAACCTCTTACTTTTCTTTATTTTGTAATCAAAGCATTATTGTATTTAAGGTTGTCTGTTTCCCCATTTATACCTTAATGTCTTCTAAAAAATTGAGATATAGTTAACATCACAAAATTCACCCTTTTAAAGTATACAGTTCAGTGGATTTGGGCATATTTCCAGAATTGTACAACAATCTCCATGATCTCATTTCAGAACATTTTGTCATCCCAACAAAGAAACCTCATACCATTAAGCAGTTCTTTCCCATTCCTTCCTTCCTCCCAGCCACTGGCAACCATGAATCACTTTCTGTTTCTATCAATTGGCCTAGTTTGGACATCTCATGTAAATGGGATCATACAATGCATGATATTTTGTGACTGGCTTCATTGGCGTGGCACAATAGTTCTGGTGTTCATCTATGTTGGTAACACATATCAGTATGTCTTTCCTTTTTATGGCCAAATAATATTCCATTGTATGGATATACAGAATTTTGTTTATCCACTCTTTGGTTTATGGATACTTTGCTTGTTTCCACTTTTTGGTTATTATGAATAAATGGTACTACAGGTATTGTGCACTAATTTTTGTCTGAACATCTGTTTTCAGTTCTTTTGGGTCCATACCTAGGAATGGAATGACTAGATCACATGTAAATTCTGTGCTTGGCTTTTTGAGGACTCATTAAACTCTTTTCCAAAATAGTTGCACCATTTTACATTCCCACCAGCAATATATAAGGGTTCCTGTTTCTCCACATCCCCATCAAGCCTTGTTATTGTCTATCTTCTGATTATAGTCATCCTAGTAGGTGTATCTCTGTGGTTTTGATTCGCATTTTTCTAATGACTAATGGCTGTTGAACATCTTTTCGTGTGCTTATTAGTCATCTTTATGCCTATATGTTTATGTTTTTGTTTGGAGAAACATCTATTCAAATCATTTGCCCATATTTTAACTGAGTTTGGGCTTTTTTATTGTGGAATTGTAAGACCTTTTTATTTTATTTATTTATTTATTTTATTTTTAAAAAGATTTTATTTATTCATTCATGAGAGACGGGGGGGGGGGAGCAGAGACAAGGCAGAGGGAGAAGCAGGCTCCATGCAGGGAGCCTGACGTGGGCCTCGAACCTGGGTCTCCAGGATCACGCCCTGGGCCAAAGGCAGGCGCTAAACCGCTGAGCCACCCAGGGATCCCAAGAGCTTTTTATATTGTAGGGGCAAACCCCTTATTAGATATATGAATTGCAAACATTTTTTTCCCATTCCGTGGATTGTCTTTTCACTTTCTTGGTGATGTTCTTTAAGCACAAAAGCTTTTAATTTTGATGAATTCCAATTTATCTATTTTTTTCCTTGGGTTGCGTGTGCCTTTATTGTCATATCTAAGATACTAAGATACTAGGATCTTCTTATTCACTTTATATTCTAATATTTCCACTCTCTTATGAAATTCTGAGGACCTACATTAGATATTCTGACTTTATCCTCCAAATCTCTTAGCCACCCTTCTATTTGTTTTTCTTTCTGTATTACATTCTGAGCAATTCCTTCATATCTATCTTCTGTTTCCTCAAATCATTTTTCAGCAGTGTATAATCTGCTGCTTTTCTATTGAGATTTAATGCCAGTGAATATATTTTGCATTTTTAGAATTTCTACTTGGCTTCTTTTCAAATCTACTTGTTTTCTTTTATAGCTATGTGTTTGCTTCTTAGGGTTTCATATCTCCTATTTCATTCTTAACCTGTTATTAGCATATTTAACTTGTATTATTATTTTACAGATTGTTGATTTTTTAAATCTTAAATTTTTGGGGTCTCCAATCCTCTTGTTTCTTTTGTCTTATACCTGCGGATTGTATATGTATATGTGTGTGTGTAGAATATATATGTGTAAGTTCATCTTCAGTAAGGCTTCTGTTTTGTGGAAGTCTACAGAGGTTTCCTTGCAGAGAATCTGAGAGAGCATGTTGCATTTTCCTCTGCTGTGTTTTCTTTTTCTAACCCAGAACCAATTTTTACATTAATTTCTGGCATTGATGTTTCATGGCCTCTACAATTAGCATAAATTAAAATCTCAGCTACATGAGGCAACGGCTTAAGGTTTTTATTTCTTTTTATTTTTTTACCCAGAGACCAAGAAGAAAACAGATGAGCTTTCTCTCTTAACTACTGACTGTACTGATGAATGAAGTTTTTCCGGTCCACCCTTTGGCTAAGATTACCGCTATTTGACAATCCAGCTCCACACAGGGCGTTTGGCTCCTCACTCTTCATCTACCCCAGTAGAACACTAAAATCCAAGTCTCTTGGTCATTTGGACCAACAACTACCTTCCATCCTACTACAGTGTCAGTTCCCAGGACAGTTTTCAGCTCTGTCTTCTATGTGGTCCCCTGGGATTTCTACTTCCTTGTGAGCACAACAATAAATTTTTAAAAGACTTTAAAAACCTATGTTTTGAAAAGGCAGTGTGTCTAGGATTTTATTGAGGGAGGTTTGTGTTATCTTAGCTTACCATCTTGCCCCTCTCATCATTGTTTTTAAAAACTTTTTGCTAACAGATCACTGTTACTGGAATAATATGAATATTCAGCTCACTGTCTATAGCAGGCTGCACTTAATGGAAGAGAGAGGACAGAGGAAGAGAGAGTAAGGAGAATTTTTATTACATTGAAGGCATAATTTGAGCTGGTTCACTAGGTCTTATTGGCTTTTCAGTTTTCCCAAATATATAGTCTGAACATGGGGGGTTGAATTATTGTTTTAGGACTAATTACTTGATGGGTGAATTATTAGATCTTTTGCCTTCATTCCTCTTCTCTATTTGTTAATGTCTCTACTGTTGGCTGGACCATGGAAAAAAATGTCACAGGAAATACTTAACAAAACTATTTAATAACAATTATTTATGTTAAAAATTATTTTATTTTAATTCCGGTGTAGTTGACCTAAAGCATTGTATTACTTTCAGGTCAATCATTAAGATCCCTTTTAAAAAAAGATTTATCTATTTATTTGAGATTGAGAGAGTTCATGAGCAGGGGGAGGAGCAGAGGAAGATGGAGAAATTCTCAAGCAAGCTTCAGCTCTCCGATGAGGGCTTGATCTCATCACCCTGAGATCATGACCTGAGCCGTAATCACAGGTACGCAATCATTAGTATCTTGGATGGAACTGTAATTGGAAAGATACGGGAAAGATGGGCTAAAATAGGATCTGAATCTTCACCATCTCTACTCTTATTCTCTCTATATATGAATTTGATAACTGAACCTGAAACCTCCTACAGGACTATATACTATTATTATGGGAATTTTAAACCCCGTTCTATAGAACTATAGAGTTCTCCAGAGAGTCCTTAAAGAATCCTGCAGGAAATAATCTATCTGTTTATTTATTCAGCAAATATTCACTGAGTGCTGGCCAGATGTCTGGCACTGGATTGAGCATGGTCTTTGGGGAGATAGAACCGCCAAGTTTCTGGCCCTTACTCTTTCAATCAGAGCAGCCCTGATGGTATCTGTTTTATAGTTGGCATTCTGGATGTGGGACTTCTGCTGTTTAAAGAAAGTTCGAAATCTTCTGTGACGTAGTACAGTTATTTAAAAGAAGTTTCTAGGGCACCTGGGTGGCTCAACAGTTGATCCTCTGCCTTCAGCTCAGGGCGTGGTCCGGGGGTCCTGGGATTGAGCTCCGCATTGGGCTCCCTGTGAGGAGCTTGCTTCTCCTTCTGCCTATGTCTCTGCCTCTCTCTCTCTGTCTCTCATGAATAAATAAATACAATATTAAAAAAATAAAAGAAGTTTCTATTAAGCAAAACTATTTTGGGACCATGGCCTAATAGTTATAGGTATAAATAAATTGTATATCCAGCACAATGATGAACACGTAGTGGGGGGGTGTGTTATTCAGGATGGCTATCTTCAGCTGCTATAAAAAAGTGATCCCCAACACAACAGGTTTATTTCTTGTTGATATTATATGTCTATTGCATGTCTGTGGCTCTGCTTCACATGTCATCCTATTTTTGGGACTCAAGCTGACAAAGCAGGCTCTATCTGGATCTTTGCTGGCCCATGACAGGGGTGAAAGAACATGGTGGAACTTACATTGGTTTTACAACTTCTACCTGGAAACCACAGATGCCCCTACTATGGGCTTTTCATTGGTTAAAGCAAGTTATGTGGCTTTGCCTGATGTCACTGGCACAAGAAAATATAATCTTCTCATAGGGAGGGGCAGCAAATATTTGAGAGTGATAATGCAAAGTGCCATAGTGCTCAGTAAATATTTAGTGATTAAACAACTCTATGCAAGAAATAATCATGTACCAACGCATTCCCAAATCCCAGGCATACTAGTCTGTTTCTCTGAGAAGTCCACGGTTGTGTGCTTTTGTGAACTGTGAAAAGAGCTGAAGTTAGGTTAAAACCATCTCAAGATTTTTACGACCACAACACGGTAACAACTACTCTTCAACACTGGGTACCAAAACCATAACATGCATTCTCCCAACCCCACATCCCTTCTGCCTTTTCAAAATGCGTTCTAAATATTAGCAGGAAGAAGGTCTGGAACTTCTGAGGATTAAAAAGAAATTTGCATCAGCAGAAAGTCAGCCTGTAAGCCCCAAGGAGTTGAAAAGCTTAGTTCGAGAGCCAGATTGTATAAAACGGGGCTTAAAAAGTAATCTGGAGCCATCCTATGTAAAACAAATTGTCCGCCAAGAGGAAGCCTCAAAGGGTTGCAAAGTATGAAGGAATGAAATGATTTCCAGACTACCAGGAGGATTTTCTTGATTGAACCAAGACCAATTGATGAAATCATGTTCTCCGTGACTCTATGTCATTTTCCCCTTTTGTGCAAAAGTATGAAGGAGAACATACTGAAAATTTTGATGTAGCTGGACTACACAGAGGAAACCTGCTTCTCTGTGCAAAGAGATAAAATGAAGAAAAGCTATGGTTGGACTCAGTGGTGCAAGCTGTCTTGAGCAAAAGGAACTACTACTAGTTCTCAAAGCTGAGAAGTGCAGAGGTCGATTTGGCCTTAGGTACGCAACGATGTGTAGTCTTTGTCTCTGTCTCCCCATCTTCCTTGTTTTTGTTTGGCTTTATTCTGCAGGCTGGGTTGCATCCATCCTGGTTTTCCTCACCTGGGCCTTGCTCTTTGCAGAATGTGCCTGCCTTGGCTGAGCATTCCAGCATCTCTGGAGCTATGTGCAACAGAATTAGGTCGTAGCCTGCTGGGCAGTGTCTGTCCTTCCTTTGCAGCTGATACGGGCCTCTTTGTGAGCTCCCACCAAAACTCGCTGGCTCTGGCCATTTGCCATTTGCTGCTGGTGGCCAGCTCTCCATTTCCTATTTTCCTCCTGTGGGGTGCCAGCATGACTTAGTATCACTCAGCCAACACTGCTCTCTCTGGAGGCATTGTCCTCAGAGGTTTTTGGTAAATATTTTATTTACTTATTTATTCAGGGAGTGGGGAGAGGGGCAGAGAGAGAGAGAGAATGAATCTTAAGCAGACTCCACTCTCAGTGCGAAGCCCAACACAGGGCTCGATCTCACCACCCTGAGATCATGACTTGAGCCAAAACCAGGAGTCAGATGCTTAACCGACTAAGCCACCCAGTGCCCCTGTCCCCCAGATTTTAAATATGCCCACATCATGGCACCTGCCACAGTGTTCCCTTCCACTGGGACATTTTCCCAGGCCATTAACTGGTGAAATCTAACAATTGAGCTGCTACCTCGTGACAGGGCTGTCCTTCCCCCACCTACCAGTAGGGATGGCATCCTCTCTGCCCACCAGGTAGCAAGTGAGGGAGTCACAGATTCCCACTTTCCATCTGTATTGTCTGATTCTCTGGGCACCACTGAGGCTAGCCTCAGTCTTCCAAGATGCAGACATTGAAATGGGCTTAAGCATACAAGGATTTTATTAGGGCAAATGCCCAGGAAAAAAATGGAGAGGGAGATCGGGGAAAATTTGAGAGGGCTTATAGACCTTGAGAGAATGGAGAAAAGGTTGGGGCAGAGTGTCCCTGACTGATTTTCAGTTTAAGGAATATTTTGCAAGGATGTCAGGTTGTCCTCGAGCTCATTTGGGAGTCATCTGTCTTCCAGGCAGGAACAGCTACGTGATTTGTGGAGCCTAGTGTGAAATGAATACACAGGACCGGTTGTTAAAGGTTGTTAACAGTGGGACACTAAACCAAGCACTGGACCCTTCTAAGTGTGGGGTTCCAGGGAATGGCATGGATCTGGTGCCCATGAGCCAGCACTGCCCCCCAGGAATTGGCTGCCTTAGTGTCCCCACTGTGCTCAGGCACTGCCCGGGAGCAGCCCTTGGGAAGGATGGTGTTAGCTCCATCCATCCATGGTGTGATGGATTTTCAGAGCCCAGCAAGTGGGGCCCCGGGGCCAATCAGGCTCCCCGTAATTGGAAGTCTATGAGGCACATTCTCACAGCTTCTACCAAAGTGACCAACTCAATCTTTTTTTTTTTTTTTTTTTGGTGGCTTTTGCTCTTTGCTCTTTGTCTCTTAAGATTGCTGAGGATGAACATATTATCCTCCATTTCCAGCTAATACTTTAAAAATAGGGCTTTAATCCTGACACAATTTATTTGTATTAGTGGTGTGAAGTGGAGATTTAATTTTTTCCCTTAGGTGATAACCATGTGTCCCATTACCATTTCTTGAATGGCTGGTCTTTCTCTTTCTGATTGAAATACTTGTTGTGTTCAATATTGAATTCCAATTTATACATGGGTGGCAGGAAGTGATAATAGAGTTATTTCATCTTATTTTAGCTGGGTCCTCAAGAGAGAAGAGCCGCATCTCCCAAACCATGTGGGAATGCCTTGAAGGGTTGGCAGAAGGGTGACTCAAGATAAATTGTGACCCTTAACCTCTCAACAATATAGGGTGTGTAAAGAAGTCAGCTCGCAGCTAGAGGAGGGTTTTCCTAGAGAAGGTTCATGAATTTGGAGTCTCCCTACCCTACAAGGGTGATGGGGTGCTTGGTCCTCTAGCTTAGACTAGGGAAAGGGGCTCCCATGGAACCACTCAACTTCCTCTGTATACCCCACAGCTGGAGGGACCCAGCGGGCTGCTGTTTGACTCATGTCAGGACAGCCTCGTGTTCCAGAGTGCTGAGAATGGCTGGCTGCTCTTTGAAGCAAGGGGAGGTGGCTGCCCTGTGTGGTTCTCTCTGCTTCCCCTCCAGGGCTGCCCTTGGCATTCTCCACCCTCCTTGAGGCTTCTTAGAGGGCTCTGACTGGCTTCTTGCCATCTGAATTCCCACTGGGTTTGGGCATCAGAAGACCCAGCCAGAGTTGAGAGTGGCCAGAGAGAGAAGAGAGGAGCATTTGGCCCTCAACTGCCTCCCTGGTGGGTGCTGGTCTCCGCCTTTGGCCACGGTGGGATGCATACCCTCCCTCTTCTTGTTCTTTCAAGCCCTGGTGCCAAGAGCTGCCCCTGCTTTCCAGAACCTGGTGGGCTTCCTTCCTTACTGCTTTGCCTCAACCCTGTCCATACATTTAAAAAAATATTTTATTTATTTATTTATTTGAGAGAGAAAGAGCGAGAGAGAGAGCAAGCTCAAGCAGGAGGGAAGAGCAGAGGCAGATGAGGAAGCAGACTCCCCACTGAGCAGGGAGCCTGGTGTAGGGGCTCGTTCCCAGGACCCCAGGATCATGACCTGAACGGAAGGAAGGCAGATGCTTAACTGACTGAGCCACCCAGTCTCCCCACTGTCCACGCTTTGATTGATGGTCCTCCCTTCGTGGACTCATCTCCCATCTTCCTCTTCCAAGGTGCCAACTGTTCCTAACAGGAAGCCACCTCGGTGTGATGCGCTTGTATATTTCGAAGATGATATTTATTCCCCCCCACACACCCAATTCAAATTGTAATTTATGCTTAGTGCATAAAACTTGGAAATAGGAGACCCAGTGCAGAAAAGCAGGAGAGCTTGGCCTGGCTGTTCTTCTTTTCTGTGTTCCACCCTCAGTTCTTGGGTGATCCCATCTTGGCCTGGAGCTGCAAATGCATCTGTGGGTTGACCCCCCCCCCCCCCCAGTTTGCATCCTTTTCCAGTTCTTCCTTTCTGAGCTCCGGGTTTGCATGTCCAAAAGCTTATTTGTGTCCTCCCTAATTGAATCTATCAGGAAGTCCCATCAGCCCACCTTCCAGAGTCGATGTTAGATCTGTCCCCCTCTCCCCACTCCATGGCCATGCCACTCAGCTAGAGGGCCTTTATCACTCATCTGCATTGAAGTCTTTTTAGGGTCTTCCTGCTTCTGTACTTTTCCAAAAGAGTCAGACTCGCATTTTTTTTTAAATTTAATTTACTTTATGAGAGACACACAGAGAGAGGCAGAGAAATAGGCAGAGGGTGAAGCAAGCTCCCTGCAAAAAGCCTGATGTGGGATCATGCCCTGAGTCAAAGCAGACGCTCAACCACTGAGCCACTCAGGGGTCCCCCAGGTTTTTTTAAATCAAAAATCATCTCTCTCATGGTCGAAACTCCCTACAGTGAGTGGTAAACAGAGCCACAGGTAGAGTTGGCTGGTATGCGTCCTGCTTGCCATACATGGCCAACGTGGCCTAGGGGCTGACATCCAGTCCGATCTCAGTTCTGTGTCCTGCCATAGGGTGACCCTCTGTTCCGGGGACAGGATGTCTTTCTCCAACTTATGCTAGGTGCCCTGGCTGCAATGCCTTAGTGGGCCGGCTTCTGTTCTCTCTCTGGCTCGTCTCCCATTGCTCTGTCCCGAGTCTTGGGTGCTCCAGCCACAGGGAGCTCTTCCCTTCTGTGGATGTGCTCATTCCCACCTCCATGCTGGGGCAGTCGTAGGTCTCTTTGCATTAAATGCTCTTTGCATGACTTGCTCGTTCTCAGTCTTTGGGTCTTGGTCCAGATATAACCCCCCTAAAGGCGTGACTGCCCGGTCAATTCACACCCTTACTTCGTGATTCCACAGATGTTCAATGAATCTGTGCCAGGCACGTGCTGTGTGTGCTGAAACAGTGAATCCAACAAGCAGGAATTGCTGCCCACATGGATGTTACTTGCTTGTGATCAGAGTCAAACAACAGATGTGACAGTTAATTTTGTGTCAACTTGGTTAGGCCGTGGTGCCCAGATTTTTGATCAAATGCCAGTGTAGATGCTGCTGGGATAGTATTTTTCAGATGTGATTGACATCTGTATTTGTAGGCTTTGAGTAACGCAGTAAATTCAGTTGAGTCAGAATTGTGGCAGAACCTTTGTTAATCTTGCAAGAGACTCATTCCACTTTCATTTTCTGGATGGGGAAACTGAGGGCAGGGATGCCTGGGTGGCTCAATGGTTGAGCATCTGTCTGGTGGGCCTCATCCAATCGGTTGAAGGCCCGAAGGGAAAACACTGACCTCTGCCATGGGAGAAGGATTTCTGCCTCCAGCCTGCCTTAAGACTTGAGACCGGAACACCAAGCCTTCCCTGGGTCTCCAGCCCGTGGCAGATACTGGACTTGCCTTTCCACAATCATGTGAGCCAACTCCTTTTTTTTTTTTTTAAGATTTATTTATTTATTTATTTGAGAGATTGAGAGAGAGACAGAGAGAGAGAAAGAACACGAGCAGGGGGCGGGGGTGGAGGAAGAGGGACAGCGAATCCCCAAGCAGACTGAGCACAGAGCCCCACACGGGCTCCATCCTAGGACCTTGAGATCAGACCTGAGCCAAAATCTGGTGTCGGATGCCCAACCAACTAAGCCACACAGGTGCCTCTTGTGAGCCAATTCCTTAAAACAAATCTCTCTCTTTCTCATTTTGCACACTCACGTGCATGCACACACACACACCCTGTTTGTTCTGTTTCTCTGGAGAATCCTGATGAATATAATAGGCAAGATAAACAAGTAAAATAAATGATAGAGGACACAGATAGTGATAAATGCAAGGGAGGAAATCCATAACCTTCTTTGTTTCCTTCACCCCAAGCATCTGTAACTGGCCCGTGGATCTTTTCTGTCGTCTACCTTGTCGACCAGGGTATCATTCACGGTTACATGCTGTTCTGGTTATCTTTGCTGTGTAACAAAGTAGATTAAACAGCAATCATTTTATTGTGCTCATGCATTCTGTGGGTGAGGAATTTGGAAAGAAACAACGTGGGAATGAGGGTTCTCCCTTCCATCATGTGTTGGCCTCAGCTGACAAGACTCAAGGTGGGAGGCTGAGAGGGCTAAGGCTGCAGGCACCACTTCTCAAGTGACTTCTTCACTCATCTGCCTGGCACCTGGCTGGGCTGGCTGAAGAACGGGTCCAGCTGAGCCTTTGCCAGCAGCACCTACACATGGCCTCTTATGTGACTTGAGGGTCTCCTAGCACGGTAACTGGGAGGGAATGGTTTCTGCCTTTCTTTTCTTTTTTTTAAAAAAGATTTTATCTATTTATTTGAGTGAGAGAACATGAGTGGACGGAGGGGCCAAGGGAGAGGATGAGAAGCAGACTCCCCACTGAGCAGGGAACCTGATGTGGGGCTTGATCTCAGGATGGTGGGATCACAACCCGAGTGGAAGGCAGATGCTTAATTCACTGAGTCCCCCAGGTGCCCCGAGAGGGAACTTTCAGGGGCGGTCTTTGGACAGGGAGCATTCAGAGAGAGCCAGGTGGAAGTGGCTTGGCCTTTTATGACCTAGTTTCAATAGCCACAGCGTATCATCTCTGCTGTACCCCAGCGGTGGAAGCAGCCTTCAGCCCAGATTCAAGACAAGGGGACCCAGATCTCTCAATCAGAAAAGATTTCAAAAATGGATTAAAGAATGTGGGATATACACAGTAGACTTATTCAGCCATAAAAAAGAAATCCTGCCATCTGGGGACAACATGGATGGGATCTTAGCACGATGCTAAGTGAACTAAGACAAAGAAAGAAAACACCGTATCTCACTTATTATGGAATCAGAAAAAAATCCAAACTCACAAAACAGAGAGTAGATTGGTGGTTGCCAGAGGCTTAGGGCTGGGAGAAATGGGTGGTGATGGTCAAAGCACACAAACTTCCAGTTCTACAAGAATGAGTTCTGGGAACCTAACGTACAGGATGATGACTGGAGTTAACAATACTGTATACTTGAAAGTTGCTGAAAGAATCCATCTTTTTTTTTTTTTTTAGAGATTTTATTTATTTATCCATGAGACACACACACACACACACACAGAGAGAGAGAGAGAGAGAGAGAGAGGCAGAGACAGAAGCAGTCTCCCTGCTTGGAGCCCAATGTGGGACTTGATCCGACGAACCCCTGGATCATACCCTGAGCCAAAGGCAGAGGCTCAACTGCTGAGCCACCCAGGCGTCCCTAAAGAATCCATCTTAAGTGTTCTCATCACACACACACACACACACACACACACACACACACACGGTAACTATGTGAGATGATGGAGGTGTTAACGAACCTTATG
Source organism: Nyctereutes procyonoides (assembly GCF_905146905.1). Taxonomy (NCBI): domain Eukaryota; kingdom Metazoa; phylum Chordata; class Mammalia; order Carnivora; family Canidae; genus Nyctereutes; species Nyctereutes procyonoides. Next base: position 5,806,594 of record NW_026575155.1, read on the forward strand.
GTGGTAATTATTTCACTATTATACGTATATCAGGTCATCACATTGTATGCTTCAAATTTGCACAGTGTTATATGTCCAGTCTATCAACAAAGCTGGAAAAAAGTTTCAGGGGATGATTTCAGACTGTCTCACGTGCTCCGCACCTAACCTGGCTCCTAGCACATAGAAGATACTCAACAAATGTTTGTTGATTGCACACACAAAAAACCCCAAGCCAAATAAGACAAATGTTACTTATTCTACTCCCTAGAGATAATCGCTATCAAAATATGATTCCATTATTTTTTCAACACATGGTCTGTACATGCATATATTCTTTTTGCTCGATTGCCCTATAAATACCATTGCTCTATAAATACCATTAGCGGTATAATATTTTCCACTTAATGTTATGACTTTCCCACGTCCACAAATTTTCTTCTACACCACAATAGGGCTGTCTAGTTAGTTGCACATTTTTGAAAGTACTGTATTTTATTTATTTGATCTGCTGGCATGAGGCAATTGGATTTTTCCCAGGATTTTGCAATAAGTAAATACTGCAATGAACATATTTGTGTGTATGGCTTTGAACGGTTTTCTAGGAATTCTTTTAGGGATAAATTCCTAGAAGTAAAATTGCTAGGTCAAAGGGATGTATGTTTCCAAGATCTCTGACACATATTCATACAATACGATTTTCTCATTTTTGAGGAATCAAAACTGAAGATTCAACAAAAGTCATGTTGCATGTTTTGAAATAGATTTATTTTCTTTGAAACAATAAAGCATAAATACATTTTCATCTATTCTAAATGTTTATCTTTATGGATTTTGGTTTGTTTATAGTTGATATTGGAATAGAATCAGAAGTGCTTCTGAAAAGAAATATCAGGAGGCTTTCTAAAAATATCTCATCTTTGCAAAAATGTTCAGATTTAAAACAGAGTGTGTCCCGAGCAATTGAATCCCACTGCAAACCAATTCATCTCAGTTCTAAGGAGCAAAGAAAATTGCACAGTGAGAGGCGTGACTGTAGCACATTACCCATAACTTGCAAACTTGTTTGAACAAGACTCCAGAGTCTAGATGCACACGAAGAGAAAATTCAAGTTTTTAGTTTCATGACAGTGATATGACACTTTATCCCCTAGAACATGATAGCAGTCCATGAGTTTTAATCTGGTCAGGGATCATCCAGTTTCTTTCATTTGTGCACACTTTTAGTTATATTAATGATGGGTGTTATATTGATTGAGTTTTTATATATATAAATTATATATAATTTAATTTTTCCAGTCTCTTGGAGAGTAAAGAAGCATGCTATTACATATTATATCATACATCATATATCATATGACACAGCTAAACTTGCATTTACAACTGATAATCTATGTGTAACCAAGCTCTCCTTAAACTTGTATTTGAAATTCCACATGCTTAAAATTGGCACATTCTATGAATCGGTTGGTTTCAGGGTATGTAATATTTAGCTTAGCCAGCATGATGTCTAACTTCTTTAATGTGTCAGGAAGATGGCCTCTAAAACATACATCTATCTTTTTCTATGTCTGTCTATCTTCCTTAGAGCAAGTGATATTAGTGGAAAAAAATACGAAAAGCTCCAAGTTTTTATATCAAAAATAAAATGATTTATAGCAATTTTCTTTTCTCCAGTTCTAGTGAAAGGTAATTGACATATATAACATTGTATTAGTTTAAGGTGTACAACGTAATGATTTGACATATGTATATATTTTGAAATGGTTACTACAATAAGTTTAGTTACTATCTACCACTTCATATACATATAGTGACTTTTTTTTTTTGCTAGTGATGTGAATTTTTAAGACCTGCTGTCTTTGCAGCTTTCAAATATATGATACAGTACCGTTAACTATAGTGGATGTGGTGTGTTACATCCCCAGGACTAATTTTTCTTATGACTAGAAGTTTGTACTTTTGATCACCTTCAGCCATTTCCTGCCAGCACTCCCTCCCCTGCCTCTAGAAATACCAATCTCTTCTCTGTTTCTATGAGTTTTTTTTTTTTTTAGATTTCACATAAGTGAACTCATAAAGTATTTTTCTTTCTCTGACTTATTTCACTTAGCATAATGCCCTCAAGTTCCATCTATATTGTCCCAAATGACAGGATTTCTGTCTTCTTTTTATACTAAATAATATTATGTATCACTGTGTAATGTATTATATAATACATAATCTCATGTTTTATTCATTCATCTGTTGATGCATACTTGGGTTGTTTCCATGTCTTAGGTATTATAAATAATGCTGCAATGAACATGAGAGTACAGATATCTCTTAAGATAGGGAGGCAAACCATAAGGGACACTGAACTCTACGAAACAAACTGAAGGTTGCTGGAGGGGAGGTTTGTGGGGAGATGGGGTAACTGGGTGATGGGAATTTAGGAGGGCACTTGATGGAATGAGCACTGGGTGTTACATGCAACTGATGAATCACTAAATTCTACCTCTGAAACTAATAAAAATAAATAAATTATAAAAAAATGGAAGATTCCAAAGAGCTTTTGTTCATATGCATAGTATTGACCAATATTTACTTATTCGAAATTTAAATTGAGAAATTGGAATTTGTGTTTAACTTACTTAAAAATAATGAATGCAATGGAATTAAAAAAAAAAGATAGTCATTTCATTTCCTTCAGATAGAAAGCCACAAGTGGAATTGCTGGATCGTAAGGTAGTTCTAGTTTTGATTTTTTGAGGAGCTTCCATACTGTTGTCCAGAGTGGCTGCACCAGTTTGCACTCCCACCAACAGCATGCAAAATTCCGTTTTCTTCACATCTTTGCCAACATTTGTTATCTCTTGTCTTTTTGATGATAACCATTTCTAACAGGTGTGAGGTGGTATCTCATTATGGTTTTGATTTGCGTTTCCTGATGAGTGATGCTGAGTATCTTCTCATGTACCTGTTGGCCATTAGTATGTCTTTGGAAAAATGTCCAGTTCCTCTGCCCATTTTCAAGTTAGTCATGTTTTTTGTTTTATTTTGTTTTGTTTTGTTATTCACTTGTCTGAGTTCTTTACATATTCTTTTTTAAATAAGATTTTATTTATTTATTTATTTATTCATGAGAGAGAGAGAGAGAGAGAGAGAGAGAGAGAGAGAGAGAGGCAGACACATAGGCAAAGCTCCGGAGAAGCAGGCTCCATGCAGGGAGCCCAATGTGGGACTCGATCCTGGGACTCCAGGATCACACTCTGAACTGAAGGCAGACACTCAACCACTGATCTACCCAGGCATCCCAAGTTCTTTACATATTCTACATATTAGCCCCCTATCAATTATATTGTTTGCAAATATTCTCTCCCATTCTTTAGTTTGCCTTTTCATTTTGTTAATGGTTTCCTTTGCTGTACAAAAGCTTTGATGTAGTCCTAATTTATCTATTTTTGCCTTTGTTGCCTTTGCTGCCTTTGCTTTTGATATCAAATCCAAAAAATCATTGCCAAGACTGTTGTCAAGGAGCTTACTGCCTATCTTTTCTTCCAGGATTTTTGTGGTTTCTTATATTCAAATCTTTAATCCATTTTGGGTTGATATTTGGGTATGGTGTAAGACAATGGTCCAGTTGCATTCTTCGTGTGTGGCTATATAGATAACCCAACACCATTTATTGAAGAGACCATCCTTTCCCCATTGGATATTCTTGCCTCCTTTATCATAAATTAATTGATCATACATATATACGTGGGTTTATGTCTGGGCTCTGTTTTGGTCCACTGATCTAGGAGTCTTTTTTCTACGCCAATACCATTCTGTTTTGGTTACTATAGCTTTGCAATATACTTTGAAATCAGAGAGTGTGATTCTTCTTGCTTTGTTCTTCCTTGTCAGGATTACCTTAGCTAGGGATCCCTGGGTGGTGCAGCGGTTTAGCACCTGCCTTTGGCCCAGGGTGCGATCCTGGAAACCCAGGATTGAATCCCATGTCAGGCTCCCGGTGCATGGAGCCTGCTTCTCCCTCTGCCTATGTCTCTGCCTCTCTCTCTCTCTCTCTGTGTGACTATCATAAATAAATTTAAAAAAAATTAAAAAAAAGATTACCTTAGCTATTAAGGGTCTTTTTGTGGTTCCATGCAAATTTTAGAATTGTTTTTTCTGTTTTTGTGAAAATTACCCTTGGAATTTTGAAAGGGCTTGTATTGAATCTGTAGATTGTGTTGGGTATATGGACATTTTAACAATATTAATTCTTCTAATTCATGAGCATGGAATATCTATTTATTTGTGTCTTCTTAAATTTAAGGTCTTTCATCAATACCTTAAAGTTTTCTAGTGTACACATTTTTTACCTCTGATTAAATTTATTCCTAGCTATTTTTAAATGCAATTGTAAATGGTATTGTTTTCTTTATTTCTCTTTCTGAGAGTTTGTTGTATAAAAAGACGACTGATTTTTATACATTAATTTTGCATCCTAAAACTTTATTGAATTTTTTATTAGTTCTAACAGGTTTTGATGGAACCTGTAGGGTTTTCTATATATAATATATCTTCTATACATAGTCATCTGCAAGTAAAAACAGTTTTACTTCTTGCTTTCTGGTTTGGATGCTTTTTATTTCTTTTCTTTTCTTTTTTTCTTTTCTTTTGGCTTATTGCTCTGTCTAGTACTATGGTGAGTGGAGATTTCTGTCTTGTTTCTGATCTTAAAAGAAAAGCTTTCAGTTTTTCATTGTTGAGTATGATGTCAGCTGTGGGCTTGTCATACATGGTCTTTATTATGTAGAGGTAAGTTTCCTTTATATCCACTTTGTTGGAAGCTTTTATAATGAATGGATGTTGAATTGTGTCAAATGCTTTTTCTGCACTCATCGAGATGATCTATAGTCATTTTCTTTGGCAGAATTATAGCAGCAGCTGATGACTATTCTATATAGCTGGGTTCATTTTCAATGATATTGTCACTATTCCTGACGCCAGCCTCTAATGAACAGTATTGAGATCTTTGTTCGGTAGGAGTTTCCTACTATGTCTTTCTATGTTCTTGCCCTTTTAATGTGTCCTCTTTCTGTGTTGGTTATGTGATTTTTGGCATCATGAGGAATCCTTTGACATAGTTTGAATGTTGGTTCAGCTACAGCTTTCCATGATTGAGTTTGTGACTATGGGCTCAAATCTTGCTTTCTCATTTTCCTCACCAGTACATTTGGGAAATTGGCACTTTCTCTGTTATTTCTCTGGGCTCTGGGAAGAAGGGAAAATTAGTGCATGAAGGAGGTATAAATTGAGTTTTAAAAGGTAGAATAACTAATGATTGAAGATCTTTTTTAAAAAAGATTTTATTTATTCATTTGAGAGAGACTTCAAGGGAGCGAAAGCTGGGGGGAAGGGCAAAGAGAGAGGGAGAAGCAGACGTCTGGCTGAGCAGCACCCCCACCCCTCATCATGACCTGAGTCGAATGGCAGATGCTTATCTGACTGAGCCATTCAGGTGCCCCTGCTTGATCTATTTAAAAAAAATAAATAAACCTCTTTTCAGGTTAGTTCAAATTAGTTTGTATAAGTTCATACAACAGATTCAGGCAACATTTTTTATTAAGTCAGACCAAGCAAATTTCTGTTATATCAAGTCAAGGTATTTGTACTTTGTATCAGCTAGGACTATGGGAATAGAATAATTCAAAGAGTATGCATTGAAAACAAGTTGTCCTAGCTAGGTGAGATCAACAGGGTTTCTGGGGTGTTTGGGCTCTGAAGGATAACCATGGACACTTAGGAATGTCTGTATTATTTCTTGTCATTTTTATAAAATCCAGAGGTCCCTTGGCAAAGAAATTTCCCCAAGTAACAGTAATGGCTAATATCCATAACTCATGATGCCATGAAGCACTGCAACTGAGTCTCTCTCCCGATGCCTGTGAAGAGTTCCACACGTTTCCAGGGGCCCCACACGTTTCAGATCCACATCATAGTTGTCTGATCCTATTTAGAGTTTGCAAAAATTATGAAAAATGCTTCCAGAATATCTTTATTCTTAATTAAAATTCCAGGAAGCCCAGAAACTCATGGATGGCATAAGTAAATTAAAATAGAAATACTCCACTGTCTCAACTCATGAACGATGTCTCCTTCTCACATTTCTTTTTCCTGAGGATTAAGTGGGGGAAAATTGCCCAGTGTTTCCTCTCAGCATATTTCCATCGAGTTTTTGCTTTTACCTTGGTGCCTGGGTTTTTCTTCCTTATTAATCTTCAGCATTCTCTTAGAGGCAAATGCATACCATTGGTCAATTACCAAAGTTTTATGTTATGCCTATTTTCTTTTGTACTGTCCTGCACCACCGAAAAGCTATAATTTTGATTTTAAGCAAGGTAGACTTCATTGAAATCTTTAATACAGTTTTTGGTTACATGTCTGGACTCTGGACTGGCTATTGTGCATTTAGATTTATATGTACAAGCATCAATGTGCCTATTTTTATTGCTTCTCTTTTGAAATTGGTTGTTACTTTGAATGTTATGCTTTTGATCTAAAAACAGCATTTCGTTTTTACATTTCTTTTAGTTTTCATGTCCATCTTGGAGCTGGAGAACTCATTTGTCTTTACTATTGTAGTCTCATCTCCCTGTTAAGGGCTAGTACCTTCCTCTTTCTTGAGGATGATGCAGAGCCTTGGTCCAATCTCCTCTCTTGGCCAAGAGGCCAATAGCTAGAGTTAGGTCACAACATGACACAGTCGGTGAAGTGCTGGTCTGAATAAGGGAGCAATGTGACCATATGTTGAAGGAGCTGTAAGACCCAGCCAACATGTGCTGGTAGAAGCCAAAAAAAAAAAAAAAAAAAAAAAAAAAGGAACTGGATTTGCAGGTGCTGAATCAAGGGGAGTGGAACATAAAGTTGGATAAGGAAGAGCTCATCAATTTGGGAACACTCTCCTAGGATATTGGGTCTAACAAGCTGGGTGATGTTTTTTTTTTTTTTTTGAACTGACGTCAAAGGCATAGACAATAAAAGCAAAAATAGGCAAATGGGACTGCATCAAACTAAAAAGCTTCTGCACAGCAAAAGAAACAGTCAACAAAATGAAAAGGCAACCTATGGAATGGGAGAAAATGTGGGTAATGTCTAATAAGAGGTTAATCTTCAAAATACAAGGAGCTCATGTAACCCAATAACAAAGAAACAGATAACCTGATTTTAAAATAGCAAAGGAAGAAGTGCCTTAATGGCTCAGGCACTCCTTGAGCATTTGACTCTTAGTTTTGGCTCAGGTCATGATCTCAGGGTGCTGAGATTAAGCCCTATATTGGGCTCCGTGCTCAGTGCAGAGTCTGTTTAAGTTTCTCTCTCCCTCTCTCTCTGTTTCTCTCCTCGCTTGCATGCAAACTCTCTCTTTCAAATAATAAGTAAATCTTAAAAAAAAACAAACAAGCAAAGGACCTAAATAGACATTTCTCAAAAGAAGATATACAAATAGCCAATAGGTACATGAAAAAGTGCTCGGTTTCACTCATCATCAGAGAATTGCAACTTGAAATCATAGTGAGATACCATCCCACACCTGTTAGAATGGCTATTTTCAGATAGACAAAGGATAACAAATGTTGGCGAGGATGTGGGGAAAAGGGAAATTTGTGCAGTGTTGGTGGGAATGTAAACTGGTGCAGCCATTGAAAACAGTATGGGGGCTCCTCAAAAAAAAATAGAACTACCTTATGATCCAGCAAATTCAATTCTAGTTATATATCTGAAGGAAATGAATGATTATCTTGAAGAGGTATCTGCACTTCCATGTTCATTTCAACGATACTCACAATAGCCAAGATATGGAAATAACCTAAACATCCATGGATGAATAAACAAAGAGTACATATGCAATGGAATGTTATTCAGCCACAAACAAAAAAGAAATCCTGCCATTTGCAACAACAATGATGAACCTGGAAGACATGCTAAGTAAAGTAAGCTAGATGCAGAAAGACACATATTTCACGTTGTCATTTATATGTGGAATCTAAAATTGCCAATCTCATAGAAACAAAGAGCAGAATGGTAGTTACCAGGGGCTAGGGGAGGGGAATATGGGGAGAGTTTGGCCAAGGGGTACAAGATTTCGGTTATACAAGGTAAATAAGTTCTGGAGATCTAATGGGCCACAATGTGACTGTAGTAAACAATGTTGTGTTGTAGACTTGAAATTTGCTAAAAGGGATGATCAGAGCCACATACACACAAAATGTAAGTATGTGTGATGACAGAAGTGTTCGTTAACTTGATTGTGGTGAACATTTCAGTGTTTAATACATAAAACCATCAAGTGGTATTTCTTAAATAGATGCAGTTTTAAACTGTCAACTCAAACAATAAAATAGGGGAAAAAAAGATATTGAGGCTTCCATCTGGCCCTTTCTTAAATATCATTGCATTTGGGGAAAGCCAACTGCTTGTCAGGAGGATAGTTGAACTACCCTTTGGAGAGGTCCTACATGACCAGAACTGAAGCCTCCTGCCCTGCAGTCAGCATGCACTTCCCAGCGGTGCATCTTGAAATTGCATCTTCCAGCCCCAGTCAAGCCTTCAGCAGACCACAGCCCCAGCCCACATCTTGATTGCCACCTAATGAGAAATCCTAAGCCAGAACCTCCCAGGTAAGTCACTCCCAAATTCCTTATCCACAGAAACCTGTAAGATAGGCAATATTTATTACTGTTTTAAGCCATAAATTTTGGGGCAGTTTGTTACATAGTAATAGATAATTAATAGGGAATTGCCCAAAAATTTCCATGACTCTTTAGGCCTGAATTAATTTCCAGACACCTAGAACCTCATTATGGGTCCTCTGTTAAAGTAGAGGTGTTGGGGGGATGCCTGAGTGGCTCAGCAGTTGAGCATCTGCCTTTGGCTCAGGGTGTGATTCCCAAAGTCCTGGGATCAAGTCCCACATCGGGCTCCTTTCATGGAGTCTGTTTCTCCCTCTGCCTGTGTCTCTGCCTCTCTCTCACTCTGTGTCTTTCATGAATAAATAAATAAAATCTTTTTAAAAATCTTAAAAAAAAAAGTAGAGGTATATGGGAGTAAGATAATAAATGGAATCTTGGTGCAGGTCCAGCTCACAGTGGGTCCATGATATCCAGAGACTCATGGAGTGATGTTTCCAGTTTCCAAATGAGGAGCGCCAACTGGCTCAGTTGGAAGAGCAGGCCACTCTGGATCTCCAGGTCATGAGTCTGAGCCCCACGTTGGGTGTAGAGATTATTGAAATAAATAAAACCAAATGTCCAATTGGAATGGGCATATGTAACTGCCACAACCACTGCATTGGTTATTTGGCTTATGGGGGCAAGAGACATTGTAGTGGGGAAGGCCAAGACAATTGTGCAAGCTAAGAAGAATATGAGAGATTAGTTCCAATCTTATAGGATTATAGGATTTATAGGATGCATTTATGATGGCCCCAATATCTGTCCATTTAATTCACTAGTCTGGCCCGGCAAGAACCGCTGGATCCTGGACCTCAACAGTAAATCAGTGCAGACCCAGCCAGAGGTAGCACAAATTGGTGTGTTACTATGTCTGGGATTGTATTTTTTACTAAAGTAGATAAGCATAATCTTTATGTATGGTCTGTGGCCCTTAATCTGGTGAATGTATTCTTTTCTATCACTATAGGAAAGGAGAAAAAAATACTTTTTATTTATTTAGAACGGATAATAGTTTTCCTTTGGGCTGTGTTAACTATCGCACTCTCTGTCGTATGTAGTCTGAACAGGACTCCCCGAAGAGGACTGTATCAATGCCTCATGCCAATCAAATAGATGAGCAAGAAGCAGCGAGTGTAGTGGGAGCATCGATTAGTCACATGGACTCCAGATCATGGAAGATAGACTCCACATTTCAGAGGACTGCTACATCACTGTAGGAATCTAGTGGTCTGAGGACTGCTGGAGTGTGCCCTGCATGAATAAGGACACATGATGGCATCTCACAACTCCCACCACAAAGAAGGCACCACAATGCTTGTAGGTCCTATAATTCCAGAGGTGGCCTTTCCCATGCCTGGGAATATTCCTCTTTTTCTCTTTCTCCTCCTCCTCCGTTGTCGTCATCATCTTCTTCTTCTTCTTTTTCTTCGATTTTATTTATTCACAAGAGACACACAGAGAGAAGCAGAGACATAGGCAGAGGGAGAAGCAGGCTCCCTGTGGGGAGCCCAATGTGGGACTCCATCCCAGGACCCTGGGATCACGCCCTGAGCCAAAAGCAGACACTCAACCACTGAGCCACCCAGGTGTCCCCGGGAATATTCTTCTGACACACAGGCTGGGTCACACAGAAGGCTGCCAGCTGCTGGGCCAGGCAGAGGGAAGGCATTGGAGGAGATCCAGAAGGTAGTACAAGTGTTCCTGCTTGCTTAGGCCATACGAGCCAGCAGACCCTAGGTTACTAGAGACATCAGTGGTGGGAAAAGACCACCACGAGCAGTTGAGAGTAAGCCCGAATGGGAGAATCATAACAGAGCCCTAGGGTTCTGGAGTGAGGCCATCCCATTGCAGTGGGGGAATTTCACATTCTTTAGAAAAGTGCTCCTGGTGCATTGCTACTGGACCCCAATGGAGAGGGAGCATCTTGATGTAGGACACCGAGGGGCCCACCTTCAGAACTGCTCATCACAGGCTGGATTCTGCAGAGTCATCAGGTTCCAAGACCACCTGTGCTCAGCAGCCTCCACAGCAAGATCGAGGTGCTGCCTCCAGAAGTCAACATGAGTGGGGTGAGCACCCACGCAGGCAGCTTAGACTTTCATAACCTGCCCCATTGTCTGTCCCACCAGCTCTCCACCCGCTCACACCTGCGGCTCCACCGGGAAGGGAGATCCCCTCATGACACACCAATGGAGGAGGAAAAAGCATGAGCTTGTTCTCGGATGGTATGTGTGGGTACCCGCCAAAAATAGACAGTGACTGTGCTCTGGATGCCCACGGATTGGCCTTAAAGATGACAGTGAAAGGGAATTCCTTCTAAGAGGTGGGGCTTCTGTGGTGCCCCTGGTTATCCACTTGGTCCAGATGAAGAATATCTACCATCCATCCATCGCTCTACATGCACAGACCCACTGGCAGTAACAAATTGACTTGGCCGGTCGATCAGATGCCTGGAAGTTGAAAAGCTGGAAGACTGGGGTTGAGGTGGCCTGAAGAAGGGGCATGTGGATGGACTTAAGGCCGTGGGCACAAAACATAGATACTTAAAGCCATGCCAAGGTTCGTCGGCAAACTATCCCCTCGAAAGGAAGAGGTGCTAAACAACCCTTTTGATTCAACTGTTTGCATCTATTTATTTATTTTTAAATCCACTGTTTTCTAATCTATGTGGCAGACACTTTCCGTGTTGACCTCAGACAACAATAACCAAGAGAGTCTCTCTTTTTGCGGCGCATTCACTTATGTTTGCTTTATTTTATCCCTGCACCTGTCCTGTGAGCTAGGAATGACAGAGAGGAGCTATTCCCTTTACATCTGGAGAAAAAGTGATGATCCCAGGTGGCAAGTGTCCTGCTCAGGGTCACGGAGCCAGCTGGTGAGGGAGGTTTTGGCTTCCCCACTGGTGTCCTGTCTGCATTTCCTTTGGGCCTCCTTTCCTGCCGGGGAGGGAAAGAAGAGCTGAGTCAACCAGCAGGGGGCGCCTGCCTCTCCTGGGCCGCAGGAGGTCCCCTGACCGCCCAGAGCCAGCTTCTTCCATTAGGCTTCCAGAGGGTTCCCAGGCTCTTGCTGGGGACTCCACTCAGTTCCAGAGTGTCCTTCTCTCACCGCCTCCCCATCCGCGTGTCCCAGTTCAGAGTTGCCCCCATGTGTGTGCTCCCCCTCCAGGTCTTGCTGCAGGCCTGGTGATGCTGCCCTGGTTCCACCCCGTCCCCAGCAAGAAATGGCCAGGCGGTAGCACCCATAAACAGAGGCCATAAATTTCAAGCCTTTAGGGCTAATAATAGCCTTTCCCTTCCTGCCATAATACAAATGTGGAGCTTGTATGGAGGTTTATCTTTGTGGCATGAATATTGATTTTTTTTTTCAAATGTCTTGATGACGCATGCTTTCTCCAGCAGAACTGTTTGGTTGTGTGTGTGTGTGTGTGTGTGTGTGTGTGTGTGTGTGTTTTACCCACTTTTTCATGTATTATGGTCTCCTCTCCTGCAGCGTGAGACCCTGTGAATTACAAATTCATTCAACCACAAAAAATCTGTATTGAGTTCTTCCTAAGTGCATAGAGCACTTAACAAAAGCCCAGGCCTCATGGAGCCTCCAACCTAGGGGGGAAGACAGCTAGCAAACAAAATAAATAAGGGAGACTTAGGTTTTGTCATGTGGTGTTAAGGGCCATGGAGAAAAATCAAGCAGAGAAGGGAAAATAGGGAGTCAGAGGAAATGTGCATTGTACATGAAGAGGGCAGACACGTTTGCAGAATGGGTGACACTTGAGCAAAGATGGTGAGGGAGCCATCTCTCCAGGTATTTGGGAGAATGATATTCCAGGGGGCTGAGAGAGTAAAGGGCCCAGTATGGTAGCAGGTTGGTATGTGTGGTGAGCAGGGAACAGGCCAATGTGGCCAGGCAGTGTGAACAGAGCAAGTGAGGCCAGAGACATGAAGAGACAAGGGAAGGAGCACGGGTCCCTCTTGGGCAGGATGCTTCATAGGTCATGGTGCTGTTGACTTGATGTAAGCCAAGAAGCCCCTTCCAAATGAGAAATTCATGCAAGGAGAAACGGGCCAGAGGATTATGTGTGAGGGCCTCTTCCTATAGAATATTTTAACTTCCATTCCTTCTCCATAGACTCTATCTGAAATTTAGAGGATGAAGGCAAGCAAAACTCAAAATGTGGAGTCTGAAGCCCTAGGGCTCCCCTATGGCTGGGAGGTGGGAGATCCTTCTTCTTATGGAAATAGCCCTTGACATTTGGCTCTGGAGGACTGATGGAAAACAATCATGGCAACAGCCAGGCTCTCACAGGGGCTGCCATCAGCATTTTGTTCAAGCAATGGACTTTTCCTGTCCCTATCATCAGGCCAGAGCTGCTGGGACGCTGTCGTGGGAGGGTGGGCTTGGTGCCACCATCCACTACGCTCCATCACACTCCAGGTGCCATGCTGCCCAAAGTCCAGGGGCTCTCTCCTTTCTTGTAGGGCAGATCAGGAGTTCCATGAGGTCCCACAGGTGTTGCTGAGCACCCACGACATGCTAGGCATGCATGGGGCTTGGGATACAGAAAAGTCCTTGCTCCGTGAACCTTAAATGCTAGAGGGAGTGGGAGACAGTGAACAATAAGCTAATGCGCGCTCTTCTGTCAGCTGCTGAGGAGCGGCACGAGAAGTACTGAGCAGGGTGTGGGGGTAAGGATGGCTCTCTGATCACCACAGCAGAGCCCTGAATGAAGTGAGGGACAGTCCACTCAAAGTTCTAGAAGAAATGCATTGCTGGTGCAGGGAGTGGCAAGAGCAAAGGCTCTGGCATGGAAAAGGGCTTGGTGCCTTCAAGGAAGAGGAAGAGGGAGGTAGAGCTGATCTCAGGAGGGCAGGCAGGGGCCTCACCAGATTGAGTCACTTGGGGCATCTTCTCGTGGTGGTGGCCCATTAAAGGGTTTGGGGTGGGGAAGCGATGTGAGCTGATTCCCATTTTTAAGAGATGGTTTTGGCTTGGGCGTGGAGGCAGGGGATACCAGTTAGGAGATGAGAGAGAATGGGCTTGGAGAGGGTGCCCGGGGGGGGGGGCGGGGCAGGAGTGAGAAGTGGTCACACGTGGGTGTATCATGAAGGCAGAGCACGTAGGATTTGCTGAGGGTCAGAAAGGAGAAGAAGCAAAGAGCAGGATGTGTGTGTGTGTGTGTGTGTGTGTGTGTGTGTGTGTGTAGCCCAGGTTCAGTCCGAGATCCCAGGAGACAGCCTGGTGGAGATGAAGGGGGTTGGCTACACGACTCTGGATTCAGGGAAGAGATCCAGCCTGGAGGAAATGCTTTGAGTTCCTCAGTAACAGGGACAAGTGTGTCGGGGGAATTCTGGGTCCTTCTCTGATGACTTCCCTCCGTGTTGCGATGGGGGTGGCGTTGATTTAAGTATCGAGAGAAGTGTTGCCAAAGGTCACCCTATGCTTCTAAGTGCCGGGCACCAGGCTGGATGCCTTGCAGGCATCATCTCATTTAATCTTCGTACTTCCTTCACATGCCAGCTTTACAGATGAAGGAGACCCAGGCACAGGGAGGTGGTGAGTCATGATTCATCATCAGAGAACTTCATTGCAGGGTGCTGCCCGCGGCCTGCTCCCCAGCACCACACCAGGCTGCTTCCACCACGCCTTTCCTTCTGGGGGATCCTCCCTTCCTCAGCCTTGCACTATGCACATGCAACAGCTGGATGTCGTGGAAGAAGAGCGGCGGGCCTGAACTGTGGGGACGTGGGTGCAAGTCCTGCCCAGAATATTTATTGGAAGCTTTGTTTTGGGGGAGAATTAAGGAGCAGAGTTCACAAAATGTCATCAGGCCGCGTTTATTCGTGCCTGCTGTCCTTGCTTTGCTAGCTCAGCCCCGGCTCCAAGTCACCCGCCAGCCTAACCCCCTCTAGCCAACTTTCATTTCCTGCCCGTGCCAGCCTGATGGCTTCTAATTGTCTCTGACTGCTTCCAGCTGGGCCTCCTCGCTGCCTTCCTTCGCAGGAGCACAGAGACAGTCGCAGGCCATCTGGAGGGAGGAGATGGGGAAGGAGAAGGGAAGGAAGGAAGGGGCTGGGACGAGTCAAAGGGCAAAAGTGGCTTTCCAGCCTGTTGTCATTGATCATGGTTTTTTTTTTTTTTTTTTAAGATTTTGTTTATTTATTTATGAGAGAGAGACACACACACACACACAGAGAGAGGCAGAGACACAGGCAGAGGGAGAAGCAGGCTCCACACAGGGAGCCAGATGTGGGACTCGATCCCAGGACTCCAGGATCATGCCCTGAGCCAAACAGAGACACTCAACCGCTGAGCCACCCAGGCGTCTCTGATCACGGTTTTTAAAGGGTTAACTCACCCAAGTTAGTGGCTCATCTCTGGCAAGACAAACTGAACCGTTAGATCCACTGACAACACCCACCCCCCCAGACAGCCAACAATATAACTTCAAAGGGTTTTATCTATTTTTTTTAAAGATTTATTTATTTATGATAGAGAGAGATAGAGAGAGAGGTAGAGACACAGGCAGAGGGAGAAGCAGGCTCCATGCCGGGAGCCCAACGCGGGACTCGATCCTGGGACTCCAGGTCACGCCCTGGGCCAAAGGCAGGCGCCAAACCGCTGAGCCACCCAGGGATCCCCTGCAAATGGTTTTAGATGCTTATTAGAAATATTCTTCCCCAGGACAGATGGAATCTTGCAGTCGGGAGCCATGAAACTCCACTCACTGGAGAACCCGGGGATGATTACTTTCATTCGTTTATTCAACAAATATTCATTGGACGATGACTATGTCGTGGACACTGTATTAGGCGCCCTGGGGCAGACAGAATAGAAAGTAAGACCCAGGTCCTGTTTTCAGTGAGTCGAACAGAGAAGAAAGACTCTTGGTAAGCAATGCGGGACATAAGAAAAATGTGAAAAGCATGACATATGGTAAGAGAGAGTGGGGCAGATGAGCCTCTTGCAGCTCCCTGACCGGGGAGGGCATCATGGGAAAGGGGACATCTGTACTGGGTAGAGATGGGTGGGAGGCAGCAGACTGGGGGGTGTGGCATGAGCAAAGGTACACAGGCGAGGAAGACGGATCCTGGATGGAGACAAGCGAAATGCAGTGCCCAGGGAGATCCCACAGGAGGATGAGATATCTAGTGTAAGATAATTCATAGCGAATCTAGAATGCTGGACTACTGCTTTTCAACCAGATGTTTTCTGCATATCTATTATGAGGGCAATAGCCTGTTTGGGGTGCTAATTCATCTTACATAAAGGAACTTCTGGGGGTTATTCCTTCTTAAACAAGACCATTTCGGAGAACAGGACCTGTAGCTCAAACACCAGTTCCTAAGCCCAGGCAAACGTAGGATTTGGACTTCTCCTTGGCATCCATCCCAGATGATGGAATTAGCAGTGAACTTGAATCAAACCCAGACATCAGGCTCGAAAAAAGATTTAATGGGTCTGGATTTTCTCTCTTCTTCACCCATTTTCTGACCTCTACCCTGAGAGGATAATTAAAAGGAAAGAAAAAAATCTCTGTTTTATTGTAAACATCTTCCACCATTTTTGTGCCTGAAGCTGACTTTATTTATTTATTTTTTTTAGGCCATGAAGAGACTTTGATGAACCGACTCTGAAATTTGCCTTACACCATAAAAAAGGAGCTTCCAAATTTTCATATAGAGCCAGTGTCTTAAAATAAAAAAAAAAAAATCAGACTCTATGAAGACAACATTGGGGAAACTCCAAAATCTTTTCTGAATGGTTATGACCCCAAAGTGAATTCCATATTCTCCCTTCACTGGACATTTGTTGATCATTTTACTTTGCAGGCACCAGCACCAATCATACAGCTCTCTCCTTCCCCTCCACCCCACGTCCCTGTCCTCAAACCTGATTGTTGAATCAGACACATTAAAGCGATTGACCTGGGCTTACAGAAATTGTGGGGTTGGGGTGTCGGCACAGCAAGAAAAACATGTAATGTTGGGGGCCTTGTTGGGGGGCACAGTGTTGGTTAACATGTTCCACTCCTAGTGGAATGATCTCAGGTGTGATCTGGGGGTGGGGGGTGGGGGTGTTGGGATCGAGCTCCTGGTCAGCTCAGCGCTCAGCCTGGGGCCTGCTTTAAGACTCTCCCTCTTCCCCTCCCCTCTGTGCTCTCGCTCTCTCTCTAAAAATAAATTTATTCTTAAAAAATCATTTATTTATTTATTTATTTATTTATTTATTTATTTATTTATTTATTTATTTATTTGAGACACGGAGAGAGGCAGAGGGAGAAGCAGGCTCCATGCAGGGAGCCTGATGCGGGACTTGATCCCAGGACTCTAGGGTCACGCCCTGGGCCTAAAGGCAGACGCTTAACTGCTGAGCCACCCCCGGGCGCCCCTCTAAAAATAAATCTTAAAAATGTTTGGAAAAGAATGTAATATTGGAAAACAGAGTGTCCGGAACCTACAAGCTCAGTCCTAACGAGGCTGCTGCCTCCTAACTTGCGAGTAGTTGATCAGAGAGCACATGTGACGTCAGATCTATTTAGAAAGAGGCGTTTCTCGGGGGTCGCTTTTCAGATGGGCCACAAAGCCCCCAACTGGATTCATGACAGCTCGGTCCACCCCGTGTAAACCCCCCTCCCCTCCCCATCTCCGAGCACTGACGGGGATCAGGCCACCCGGGGCAGTCAATAAAGCAAGGAACTTGGGTTAGGACGAATCCTTTTCAACTCTGATGCAATTGCCAGGGCCTTGAAGCGAGCGTGCAGCGCGGGCGCCTTTCACCCTCGGCTCAACAGGTAGTATCTCGTGAGCGCTTCCCCCTCACCTCTCCCCCCGCGGCCCCACCCCGGCTCCGGCCGGCCTCACCGGAGTACTCAGTTCAGGGAAGACGTTGCGGGCTGGGGCTGGGGCTGGGGCTGGGGCTGGGGCTGGGGGTGGGGTCCTGGAGAAAACCCGAGCCATCCGGGCAGCCGCGCCCGCGGGCGAGGGGATGCGCACGGTCGCGGCGCGCACAGAACAAAAGCCAGGAGGGGCCGCGGGCGCCGAGCCCCCGCCCCCGCCCCCGCCCCCCGCGGCCGCCCGCCCGCCGCGCCTCCGGGGGAGCAGAGGTGTGAACGGCGAGCGGCGGCTGCAGGCGCCCCGGGCCCTACCCCGCCCCCCCCCCCGCGCCGCCGCCACTATTGTTGCAGCGGCGACCCGGGCTGCGCGCGAGCCCGGACGGACGCCCCGCCGCCTCCCCGTGCTTCCTTCCCGCCCGGGCCGCGGGGCCCTACTGTGTGCCAGGCCCCGGGCTCCGCACCCAGCCCCTAAGCCCAGCCCGCCGGCTTCGGGAGCCCTCCCCCTCCCTCCCCCCCCGCCCTCCCCCCTCCTGCCCCGGCGGGCGCGGCCGCGGCCGCGGGTGGATCGTCTCGCCGAAAGGTCCAGAAAGCCCGAGCCCGGGATCCGGGCGGCCCGGGCGCGCGCATCCCCGAGGCCGCGCGGGGTCCCCCGTCTGGCGCTCAGGTGACTCCGCCGCGCGCCCCGCCGCCCCCTCCCCGGGGCCCTCCCCTCGCCGGCGGGGG
Organism: Nyctereutes procyonoides; assembly: GCF_905146905.1. Lineage (NCBI taxonomy): Eukaryota > Metazoa > Chordata > Mammalia > Carnivora > Canidae > Nyctereutes > Nyctereutes procyonoides. Next base: position 5,824,825 of record NW_026575155.1, read on the forward strand.
TCGAGCGCGGCCGCGGCGCGCGGCGAAGGAGGGGCTACGAGGGATTTGAAAGTGCTCGGGCCGCCGAGTGCGGCTCGCAGCTGTTCCCGCCGCCCGCGCCCGGATTGAATTTCTGCAAATTCAAACTGAATGGGGCTTTCTTCTGCTGCCTTCCAGAGGGCGCCTGCAGCCCGCCGCGCGCTGCCCCCGGCGCGCCGCTAGGACGCGCGAGCCGGCCCCGAGCTCCGGGACGCGGCGACCCCCGGGGACCCCGGCGACCCCGGCGACCCGCGCCCGCGAGCCCGCCGACTGTCAGCAGCCGCCGGGCGGGACCGCTGGGCCCCCCGGGCGACCCTCGGAAGAAGAACTTCTTGGGGGCGGGTCCCCGGAGCCCGGCCGCGCGCTATTGTCTGCGCTCGGCGGCGGGGGGCGCGGGGGGCGCGGGGGGCGCGGGCCGGGCGGGGCCGGGCCCAGGGCGGCGGCGGCGGCGGCGGCGGCTGCGGGGCTGCGGGGCTGCGGGGCTGCGGGGCTGCGGGCTGCGGGCGAGCGCGATGCCGGCGGCGGCGGGGGACGGGCTGCTGGGCGAGCCGGCGGCGCCGGGGGGCGGCGGCGGCGGCGGCGGCGGCGGCGGCGGCGGCGCGGAGGACGCGGCCAGGCCGGCGGCGGCCTGCGAGGGAAGTTTCCTGCCGGCCTGGGTGAGCGGCGTGCCCCGCGAGCGGCTCCGCGACTTCCAGCACCACAAGCGGGTGGGCAACTACCTCGTCGGCAGCAGGAAGCTGGGCGAGGGCTCCTTCGCCAAGGTGCGCGAGGGGCTGCACGTGCTGACCGGAGAGAAGGTGAGCGGCCCGGGCGCGCGGGGAGCGCGGCGCGGGGAGCACTGCGCGGGGAGCACTGCGCGGGGAGTCCAGCCCGGCCGCGCGCCTGCCCGAGCTCGCGGCTGCAGAGAGGGGCCGAGCCCCCCCTTCCCCGGGGGGCGGCGGGGGGACCCGCGGAGCCACCCGCAGCCTTCCTGCTCCCGCGAGGGCGCCGCCTGGTGGACACCAGCGCGGGGGAGGGGGATGATGGATGATGGATGATGGAGAGGCTCGGTTCCTGCGCCCCCCCCCCCAGGGGCCCCCCAGATCCGTGGAGGAGCTGGAGCCAGGCCCTTGCGTGGACGGTGCCAGCCCTTGGGGAGCCTTAGGTTCCCCTCCTGGGCTCCGAGACCCCGGGGACCTCTTCCACCTGTAGGCTGGGGCAGCTGGGGCAGCTTTTGGTGCTCAGATGAGGCCCCCTCCCGCCCCTGCTTTCTGATCTCCCCCACCCCTCCCTCCCCAACCACTTCCATCTCCGTCCCTCCATCCCTCCATCCCTCCTCCGTTCTCTTCAAGCCGCTGGGTGGGAGCTGCTGTAAGGACCCTCTTCGTGGCGGTGGGGGGGCTACAGAACTACACACTGATATCCCCAGGCTTAGGGGGGTCTGGAGGTGCCTTCCGATCTTTCCGGGAGAGCCCCCAGAGCCCCCAGAGGGGCACCCTCCCGCAACTTGTGAGAAGTTAGATGGTTGTAACCCTTGCCAGGGTTTGCTGAGGTAGATCTAAGTTGTAGCTTGGATCTGTGAGAAGAAAGCCAAGAGGTGATGGCTGATTTTGGAGGTGAGTGGCCCAGACGCTGGGTCACCCCAAGTGGTGAGGCTGCCCAAGCTTGCCACAAGCTCATGGTCATCTCAGACTCAAGGCTCTCCCTCCTCCCCAGCGCCTTCCTCTCCCCTGCTCCCCCTGCAAGGCTTGGAGTCTCTCAGCCCTGGCCAGAGAGTATCCCCTTCTGCTGGCTCACTGCTCAGGGAAGCATCCACATATGGGGGCAGGAGGCTGTAGGTTCCTACTTCCCCTTCTGCCCACTGACCTGGGATCCTCTGCCCAGCCTGGGATGCCTGGCGATGCCATACTGTGGACCTTTGAAGCCAGGGTGAACTGCCCTGCACCCGTGTCCCCAGCCTCACCTAACTTTGGTTTCCCCCTCCTGTGTCCTGAAGCTCCTTGCATTTCACCCTTCTCATTTGTCCTCTGTTCCTACCGCTGCTCCGGGGGTGGGGGGAGGGGTACCTTGGTGGGGTAGCTGCGGTTAGAGTGAGTAGTTTAAAAAGTGCCTTTTTCTTGAATTTCCACGTAAAAAGGGAGTGTGCAGAATGAACTCCTCGAAATCGGGTACCTCTTCAAGGAAAAACACTCCTAAGCTCCTCCTAGTCCAAAGGGAGCACAGCGTACTTTCCTCCTTTGGTTTGCAGTCGGGCTGGCCCAGGGACACAGGCGGCCAGGGTGCCGGGCCAGCCCAGGCCCCCCTGGCTAACCACAGCGCGCTCACGTCCCCATTCCCGGGGACATTCCTCTTGGCACGGGTGGGAGAACTTTGTTTTCCTTTGAAACGTATAGGACTTAGTCTGGTTGTGTGTGTTCCTGCTTGAAACTTAGCAAAAAGAGACGAGACTTTAAACTGACAGCATATGGCCAACATTAGGAGCACGTTCATCTCGCCTGGCCCTGCCGCTCTGCCTCCCCTGGCTTCTCTCCACTTTCCCATGCTGAGTTCTGCCTCCAGCTCCTCACCGGTGCATTTTTGCTCCATAACATAAGGCTGTTGGCCTTGGCTGAACTGGGCGAGGATGCACTGAGAACTCCTGACTTATCTTTTTTTTTTTAATATTTTATTTATTTTAGATGGAGAGAGAGTGCATGTGAGCTGGGAGGGGAGGAGGAGAAGGAGAAGGAGGGTGAGAATCTCAGGCAGACTCCCTGCTGAGTGGAGCTGACCTGGGACTCGAACCCCGGACCCTGAGATCATGACCTGAGCCGAAAGCAAGAGTCGGAAACTCAACCAGCTGAGCCACCCAGGCGCCCCTTGTCTTATCTGTCTTTCCTTTTTATGTTTTTAAACAGCTGTGGTATCAGTATTCAACTCGAGAGACATATTAGTGGAACAGAATATTCATTTATTAATTATTTGAGAAAGAGAGAGAGAGAGAGAGAGAGAAAACGTGTGCACTCGAGAGAGCACAAGCCAGGGGAGCTGCAGAGGGAGAGGGAGAAGCAGACTCCCTGCCGGCAGGGAGCTGACTTGGGGCTCCGTCCCAGGACCCTGAGATCACGACCTGTGCCAAAATCAAGAGTCCGACGCTCAACCAAGACGCTCAACCAACCGAGCTGCCCAGGCACCCCCGTCTTATCTTTCTTAAATGATGAGTCTCACCTCCTCTCAGCAAGTGGGGAAGAGACCATTAATTGGAAGTGAAATTGTCCTTCTCGACTAATTGATTGGCTCTAGTTACTGAGGGCGGTTCCTGGGGTTGGGGAGGAGGTGGGGAGATTTTTCTGACTGTTCTCCAGCTATGAGAATCAGTGCTTCAGGGAGTACAAGCATCACCAGAAATCTGGATTTTAGTTCCCTTAATTGCCAGCTTTAAGGAAACAATGGGCGTCATTCGTGGCTTTTATCTCCCAAATCCGACACCTTTAAAGCTTAACTAATAGATTAGGGTTTTGGCAGATCGTGGAGATTAAAATGTGCGTGTGCGCGCCTGCATGTGCATGCACACGCATGCATGGCTTGGGGAAGGATTACTGAGTTCCTGAGTCCCCATCCACACTGGAGTTCTGGATATTGTCTTACTAAAGCCAAACAAAGGTGAAGTGAACCTCCTATGTTCAGACTTGTCCTCTTTTTACAAGGGGACCTAGTAAGAGGGTTTTCAGGCTGGCGAAGGGGTACTTAATGTGAACCTAGCAAGGGGAAACCTCTAGGTGACAGTACCCTAGGGGGAGGGAAATGAGTTGACCCTCCCAGTGGGTGATGAAAATGGCCCTGTTAAGCCTCTCACCCCAATACTGCCCTCGTTTTGGGGGCGCATACTTTGGTTAGAGCACTTCACTTTTATCCTTCCCTTTATTTTTAAAAGGAGATAGATCACAGTGGGAGAGACATTAAGTCATGAACACTGTAGTAAATGGATGCATGGCCCCATGCCATCCCCCGCGGCAGGACCCGGGGCAGCTTGTGATGGTGAATCAGTTCTTGAAAAAGCTCAAAGGTGGGATGGAGAAAGGGAAGAAGAAGGGGTACCTACGTTTGGCCAGCTTCACAGTTACAGTTTCAAACTATACACTGTGTTTTGGGTGTTTTGTGCCAAATTCTAGAGTACTGCTGGTTTAGGACACTTAGGGTGTGTGTGGCATTTCGACTCGGTGCACATTTCCAAAAAGATTTGGGCAATATACTCCGTGGCTTGCTGGGAATTACTGTCTGAGATGATAGAAAACCACTTTCTCCTGACTTTCATTTCAGGCTTCAATCCTATCTCATCAAGAAGCTTCCTTTGGCCACCGCTGTCTGCTGGGCAGGGCAGTATTTCGCCTGCCTTTCCTGTGAAGTTGTTGGTTTGAAAGTTATTTGCATCTAGATGGCCCTGTTACTGCTTGAAAAGAAAGAATGGGTTTGGGTGACACCTACTTTTGCCCTCCTTTAGCTTTGAGTGAGCGTCATCTCTGTTAATATGGCTTTAAAAATAATTCTCTTGGTCATGTGAGACTCTTAACTGGTACGTTCTTAGGGCAGAGTGTCTGTGACTACAGGAGGCTGATAATTGGAGGAGGAAAAGTGACCACAAAATCAGATTTTTTTTATATATGTTCTCATTCATTTGGGGAATATAAATAATAGTGAAAGGGAATAGAAGGGAAGGGAGAAGAAACGGGTAGGAAATATCAGAAAGGGAGACAGAACATAAAGACTCCTAACTCTGGGAAACGAAGTAGGGGTGGTGGAAGGGGAGGAGGACGGGGGTGGGGGTGGGGGTGAATGGGTGACGGGCACTGAGGGGGGCACTTGACGGGATGAGCACTGGGTGTTATTCTGTATGTTGGCAAATTGAACACTAATAAAAAAATTTTATTATTTAAAAAAAAACAAAATCAGATTTTGCGTAGTATTCTCTGTGACTTTGAGACCAAGCCCCCCCCCCCATGGGCGGGGGTGGGTGGGAGTGGTAATTGAGTGATGACTTTGTTTTTTTTTTTTCTTTTTAAAGATTTTCTTTATTTGTTCATGAGAGACACAGAAAGAGGCAGAGACATAGGCAGAGGGAGAAGCAGGCTCTCTGCAGGGAGCCTGATATGGGACTTGATCCCAGGACCCTGGGGTCACGACCTGAGCCGAAGGCAGCTGCTCAACCACTGAGCCACCCAGGCGTCCCCAAGTGATGACTTTGAAAGACCTAAGAGGTTGTGTCTGCTGCCCCTGAAATTCATCCTGATACCTATGAAACGCCTCATTTTGACATGCAATAGGTTATTATTGTATTTTTTAAAATAGACTTGATAAAATAAAGTTGGAAAAGCTTATGGAGAAAAGCAGGGTATATATATATCTCAGGTAGGGAGCTGGTTTCATAGGCAAGGCTGCAAAAAGGGGACCCTGGCTGATGCCACAAAGTACCTCCTTTTGTGATTAAACCTTTCTAAGATACAAAGTTGGATACATGAATGATTGGTTAAGATGTTTAAATATCTTGTTCTAACCCTTGCTTTAAAAAAATAATAAGCCTGTTTATCACTTTTGTTGGAGCTATTCTGCAGCTAAAAATAAGGGTTGCCTGCTTAGTAAGTTGCCAATAATTATGCTGGGAGCATGACGGTGCCAGATACCTGGAGTGAAGGAGTTACTAAAAATACAATTTACTATGTGTTGCAGAACAGGAAATATGACTAATTTTAGAGATGGCCTTTTGGCAGATCTGTTTTTAGCAGGTATTTCTGAAACAAACAGGTGCTAAATCCTGTATTTTTTATTATTATTTTTTTATTTTCTGAAGTGCTAGAAATGTAGGGGTAATAGCTCCGAGGAACAAGCAATGCTTAGAGAACTGGAAACTCCTATTAATCCGCAGCAGGGATTTCTTGGCAAGGAGGAGGCGTTCGGCAAAGGCACCTGCTCAGCGTGGCGCGCGTGGCGAGGCAGTGCCTCTAATTTCCGAGATTGCATGCCGCCGTCGCGGGCACGTTTCTTTTTGAACTTGCTGCCCCATCTCATCTTTTTGAAGTCCGTGTGAATGATGGAAATTGGCACGTAGGGCTTAGTTCTTAGGGTTCATTGATGCGCGGGGCCGTGGACTTCAAAGGGAGCTTGGAATGGGCCTAACAGCGCTGGAGCCCTACAGCCCTACATTTTCTCTGTAGGGGTGGAGTCCCCATATGGGGGGGTGGGTGATGACGGCGGTCTGCAGCGAAGTCTGGCAGTCAGCCATCCCCACCGTTACCTTCCAGAAGGTGGGGGCCAGTGGCAGCTGCATCTGCCCGGAATGACAAGCAGCCCGGGTGTCGTCCTCTGTGACAAGGTGGCTTGGCCACGGTCTCATTTGCCCTGGGGCGCACACCCTCTCTGAGCATCCGTGGTAACCCAGTGACCGGCTCTCTTGGCTCATTGAAACCCATAGATAAATCCACGAGCCCTGTTTTTAGCAAACTGACCAGAGCTCTTCCTCTGCTCACCAGGGGACCCCCGGCCACTCCTGAGTGCCCACCTGAATTGAATTACAGGCTGCTCGCTCGCTCGGATGGGGTGCAGCTGGCTGGTGAGATGACCAGGGGGAGGGAGGTGAACCCCCGGGGGCTGAATGGGACCAGAGGAAGCTGATCACCTGTACAAAGGCAGGGAGGGGTGCTACCTCTCATTTATCACAAGTGCTAGCTCTTGCAGGTGTAGTGTGTTTTGTGGGTTTTTTGGGGGGCCCTCTGTGCATTTTCTCACTTTGTGCTAGCAATGCCCCTGGGCAGGTGAGAACCAACTCACTGGGGTCCTTACCTGTATTGATGAAGTAGAGGGAGCGCCCTGATTAGGTTTTCCCTGCAATCTTCACTTCTCTACTGTTAGGGCAGCGTAACAAATAACCCCGAAGCTGGTGGCTTACATTTATTCTCTCACAGTTCTGAAGGCCAGGAGTCCCAAATCCAGGTGTCAGCAGGGCCGTGCTTCCTCTGGAGGCTCTAGGGGAGGACCCGTCCTTGCTGCTTCTAGTTTCTGCCACTTACTAGCAATCCTTGCCATTCCTTGGCTGGTGGCTCTGCTACTCTGGTCTCTGCCTCTGTCTTCACGTGGCCTTCCTCCTCCTGGGTGCCACCTGTGTCTCCGAATCTGCCTCTCCGTATAAGAACACTGGTCACTGGATTTAGAGGGTTGACCCTAATCCAGTAGGACCTCGTCTTGATTACATACGCAAAGATGCCATTTCCAAGAGGGTGCCATTCACAAGTGGGACTGAAACGTGTCTCTTGGGACGCAGCTCAGCTCACAGCGCCCCCAAAGACTGTTAGGATTGTGTTGCAGGCGATTGCCTGGGAAGCAGGCATTGAGCAGGAGAAGGATGTGGTCTCAGGGTTATCTTCATACCAGTACTTGGGAGGGGAGGGGTGAGGAGGGGCATGGCAGGAAGGGCAGGGGGAGATGTTGGGCTCCAATGCAGTCTCAGCGAAGCCCCTGCCCATGCTGTGGAGCCAAGATGGTCCTACATGGGGGTCCCAAGTTGGAATGAGGGGACTGGGCCTTACTAGCCTCTGCATGGACCCATCATTGGATGGGGGCTGCCCTGGGAGGGGGGCATGACCTTGGGCACTTGCTGAGGGCAGTTCCTGGGGGGCTCACAGCTGAGAGCCAGCAACAGCAGGGAGGAAGCTCCTTAGCCCTAAATGGGAAGCTGGGCAGCAGCCCAGTGTCCACAGCTTACTGGCTTACTGGGTGGGGGACATGGGGCCAGGGCCCGACTGGGAGGGAGTTTTAGTCTGAGTCCATAAAGGAAGTGGGTAGCTTCCCACCCCACCTTGCTGACCCAGCTGTCATCATCCCTCTCAGCCTGGCACGAGGGAGCAACGGCGAGGTCTACACTCCAAACACTCAGTGTCCTGGGAAATATTCTTGCCTCGTGTTTCTCTTCGGTTGGAATCCTTGGGCGCTCTTGTTGACCAGCATGCCCAGTTCAGAGACAGTGGGAGGGACCCTCCCTCCCCGATCCCCTCCTGGGTTGTGGGAAGAGTTGTCGGAAGCAGCTGTGGGAAACTGGATTATAGCCGATGAGAGTTCATGATTGCGGCCATACCAGCGGACAGAAGACTACCTGGGTCAGAGCCGTTTCTTAACATCTTCTTACCACCTCTCCTTGCTGGCTCTGCCCTCCTTAGCTCTCTGCCCTTCCTAATTACTGGGTTCTTTTTGGTTTTTAATCATTTTTGTGTATTTTAAGATTCATCTGGTTCAGTTTTGGCGTAGTTCATACAGACATATGTTCTTCAGTTCGAAAGTTTCAAGAGGGTAGGTAGTGAGGGGTCATTCTGCCTCTTACCTGTGTACCTTTCTGTCCCCAGAGGCAACCCTGATTCCAGATTCCTGTGTGTCCTTCCAGGGATGCTCTCTGTGCATTCAGGTGTTCATATACATTTGTAAATGTAGAGGTGTGGCAAAGTATGCTTTTACACCTACGTGCTATTGGTGTCTTGATTTTTCTCACTTAGTAATAATATGTGTTGCACATCCTTCCTGCAAACTACTATAGGATTGCCTCATCATTTTTTTTAAGATTTTATTTATTTATTTGAGAAAGAGAAAGAAAAGGAGAGAAAGAGAAAATACACGAAGTGTGTGTGTGGGGAAATGGCAGAGAGAAAGGGGAAGCAGACTCCTTGCTGTGCAGGGAGCCTGACAAGGGTGAGGTGGGGGGCGGGGGAGGGCTTGATCCCAGGACCCCGACATCATGACCTGAGCCGAAGGCAGATGCTTAACTGACTGAGCCACCCAGGCGCCCCAGCTCATTATTTTTAATTACTGCATTTTATTCATCGGATAGAGCTAACATATTTGCTGTATCATTCCTTGTTGGTTAAGTCAAAGGACATTATTTAAAGAGTTAAGGACGATTAAAGAGGGGACATTTAGGTTGTATGGAATTTTTTGTCCTTCTCAAACGCTGCGGCAGTAAACATCTGTGCCCGTTGGTTATTTTGTAAATGTTTCGAGTATATCTGAGGGATTGGTTGCTAGTCTTAGGTGAAAGGATATGACCGTTTCAACCATCGAAAAATATTGCCAAATTGCCTTCCATAGAGGTTATCCCCATTTCTGCACACAGTAACCTGCTGTGGGAGTATCTTTCTATATCTTTGTTCAATACAAACCCTCTTTAAATGTTTTGATCTTTACCAGTCTTGTAGATTAAACATGGTATCTGGTTGTATTCATAGTTCCTCCAATTAACAAGTGAGGATATTTTCATGTTTAACAACAATTTGCATGCCATTTCTGTTCATTGTTCCTGTCTGTTCACCATTCTCCCTTGGGTTTGGGGTCTTTTTCTTATTGATTTCTAGGTGCATTTTATATATTAAGGAAATCAGTCCTCTTTCAGTGACATGTTTGGCAGCCTTGCCCATCTTCTCTTGCTCCATGTTTATTCTTTGTCTTTGTTTCTTGGTGATTCTTGCCATTGCAGAGATTATTTCCCTGGATCCCACTAACTAGAGAGGGACTATAGATGAACTCTGTATGTCCACAAACCCCTGTAAATTGTATGTGGATAATTAAATATTTCTGAGGAGAGTGTCCATTCCATGACTTTCTTTCTAAAAAGAGTTCTTTCCGTCTAGAATGTTAAGAGCTACTGCTTTGTTGCCCAGCCCTGTCTGCTCTGTGTTGTTGGGATAAGGGTTTGGGTCACCTTGGTGTGCTAGCGTCTGTGCTGATTGGGCAAAAATTGCAGATTACACTTGGATTGGGCTGGCTGACTCTACAACCATCACCTCAGACTGAGCACGGTATTCTGACCCCCTGCTCCTGTTGTGCTTGGACCATGGGCATGGGGCATGATGGTGTATGGATGGATCTTTGGAAAACCTTGACTCTTGCTGGGACAACTCCGAATCCATATCCTGTAATCTCTTCATGGGAAAGGCAATAGATAAAATTTGTCTTCCCCCCCTCACCATCTCTGTTAGTTAGCCGGGGCATTGTAACGAAGCATCACCAACTGGGTGGCTTAAACAGAAACGTATTGTCACACTGTTCTAGAGGCTAGAAGTCCAAAATGAAGGTGTCGGTGGGGTTGGTTCTTTCTGAGGGCTGTGAGGGAGAATCTGTTCCAGGCCTCTCTCCTTGGCTTACAGATGGCTGTCTTCTCCCTGTGACTCTTTTTTATTTATTTATTTATTTTTTAAATTTTCTTTTCTTTATTTATGATAGTCACAGAGAGAGAGAGAGAGAGGTAGAGACACAGGCAGAGGGAGAAGCAGGCTTCATGCACTGGGAGCCTGACGTGGGATTCGATCCCGGGTCTCCAGGATCGCGCCCTGGGCCAAAGGCAGGCGCCGAACCGCTGCGCCACCCAGGGATCCCTCCCTGTGACTCTTACATCACCTTTCTTGTATGTATATCTGTCTCTGTGTCCACATTTCCTCCTTCTATAAGGACACCAGCCATATTAGAGTCGGGCCCATCCTCATGACCTTACATGAACTTGATTAATTCTGTAAAGACTGTATGTCCAAATAAAGTCACATTTTGAGGTCGTAGGGGTTAGCACTTGCTGTAGTGAGAATGCTTGTACCCGCCCCTCGAATTCATATGTAGATGCCTAAGCCCCAGTGTGATAGTATTTGGGGGTGAGGCCTTTAGGAGGTGATAGGACATGAGGGCAGGGCCCCTATGAAGAAGACTAGCAGTCTTATAAAAGAGACCCCAGAAAGCTCCCTTGACTCTTGCAAGAACACAGCAAGAAAATACAGCCCCAGACCCCAAATCTTCCAGTGCCTTGATCTTAGACTTCCAACTTCCAATTTGTGAGAAATAAATTTTTGCTATTTATAAGCCACTCAGTCTATGGTATTTTGTTATAGCAGCTTGGATGGATTCGGAGAAGACTTAAACATAAGAATTTTTGGGGAGATGAAATTCAACCCATAATGTCACCTGACCCTATGGTGTATATTTGTGTGTTGATACATTTATTGTCTCCTCATTGGACTATAAGCCCCATGAGGAAGGGATCACCACTCTCTTACTGGTGTCTAGACTAGTATCTGGAACAGAGAAGGTGCTCAGTAAATATTTTTTGAGTGCATCAAAAAATGCTTTGAGGTTTCCAGGACATGAGGGCAGCCTCTGGATGAGAGTGTCCAAGTTGGCAGGTACTGGTTCTGCACACACTGTGACTCCACTCCTCATGGCCCATAGGTATGCCTGCGTGTGGGGTGTGTTAGATGGACTTGGTTGTCGAGGTGGCGTTCCTTGGGAAAAATCCTAGCCCCGGAACAGCTGTGCCTTCTGCAGGGATTTGTTACGGATGACACCTAGGTATCAGAGTGACAGGTGACCAGCTAGAAGCAGAAGACTATTTTGCAATGTCATGGGACTTGCTAATGGACCCTCAGCTCTTTCCTGAGAAAATGTACTAACACTGCAACAGATGGCAAAGTTGCTATTTGCAAACATACATTTTTTTGGATGTTTCCCATGGAGATATATGGAGGTTTGGATCTGTCTCTTTGACTATAATTTTTTAATAAGTTTATCAGTCTCCTAAGCCAAATTGCTGCCAAAACATTTGGCAATCCTGCTTGCTTCTCTTGCCTGTTCTCTGAGCCATTTGATTCTTTTTCATCTCCCTGCCTCTTTTATCGCGTACTGAGTCCTTGTAGTCTTGCATCCCATCCCATGGCTTTTTGCTAAGGTGTCTGGCTTCCTTTTCTGCCTCTGCTTAGGTCCTCTTGTTCGATGAAACTCCACTCTCGGTCACTTCCTGCCCTTTGCCGGGGATCTGTGAATAGAACACGGGAGAGTGGACAGCAGTGATGGGTACCCACTGGGCACAGAGCGGGCTGGTGAGGGACAAAGGAGGCAGGCGCTGTAGCATCTGCCCTCAGGGAGTCTTGCTATTTCTGTGTAGGGGTGGTAGGATGAAATTAGACTCCTAGCGAACCCTTTGTCTACTAGAGCAACACAGGGATTTCATGAGGTCCCGAATCACCAAAAACCTGCAGGAAAGAAATGAATGCTTGCTCTTTGCTTCCGCCACCAGAGGTAATACTGAAAACAATAATCATCATGCACATTTATAGACCTCATACCACCTGCTAGGCTATGTCCTAGGTCCCAGGTCCTAGCTTGCTGCATAAAATAATTTCTTCCTTACAGTGGCCTTTTGTGGTAGGCACTGTTGTGCTCATTTTGCTGAGTCACCAGCCATGCTGTTGTGCACAGGACTCTCTCAAGTTAAGCAGTGAAAATCCCACATTTTGGGAAACCCCTCAGAGAATGGCAAAACCAGATTCACCCTAGAAAACATTTCGTCAGAGTGTCTGGAATCCTTCTGAGGGCTTTCAAATAAAAGTTCTAGTGAGCAGCTAATCAGGTCATGAGTCAGCAATGCATAAACCAAAGCCCAAAGACCTAGGCATACCTGGGGAGCTTGTTGTGGGTGACAACCTCCACGTGCAGTCGCGGGTAGTGAAGGGTGCTTTCCGCACCCTTTTGCTCCACTGTGCCAGATTCGCAGTGCACTCTGAGTCTTGAAAGTGTGGACAGCAGGTGTGGTCAGCCACGTCTTACGAGTTCACTATGAGATGCGGAGCTTGAGATTTGTGCGTGCGCTCGTGTGCACATACCACACACACATAAATGTATACATGTATATACATATACACAAATGTGTGTATCTCTAGCAAATAGAAATCTTATAATAGGTAAATAATAATATATGTTTAATATATAATACATATTTAATTATATATATACAGACAAATGTGTGTATGTCTATCAAATAGAAATCTTATAATAGATAACCATATATATTTATATATAATTAATATATATTTAATTATACATATAAACACAAATGTGTGTATGTCTATCAAATAGAAATCTTATAATAAATAATATATATTTAATATGTAATTAATATATATTTAATTATATATATACGCACAAATGTGTGCATCTCTATCAAATAGAAATCTTTTTTTTTTAATGGAAGGTTTTTTTTTAATTATTATTTTTATTTATGATAGTCACACAGAGAGAGAGAGAGAGAGAGAGAGAGAGGCAGAGACACAGGCAGAGGGAGAAGCAGGCTCCATGCACCGGGAGCCCGATGTGGGATTCGATCCCGGGTCTCCAGGATCGCGCCCGGGGCCAAAGGCAGGCGCCAAACCGCTGCGCCACCCAGGGATCCCCCATCAAATAGAAATCTTATAATACTATGCTAAATGTAAATATCAATGCATAACTTTTTGGCAGTAGATTTTCTTAATGAAGGAGCGGTGGGGACTGTTAGGCACGTTGAGTAGCTCTGGTTAGCAATTGTCTTACTTTTGGTACCTTCTTTTGTGCTGGAGGGAGACACATCTCTAAGGGAGGAGAGATGTATTTGACTCAAATGTTGGAGCTGCAGGTAAGGCCATGGGTTTAGGGAGCCGCCTGCACAGTCCCTTAGAGTCCTGTTCAACCATCCTCCTACAAGAATGAACACAGATTATTTATTAAAAACTCAACAAAACACTCAGTGCTTTCACCTTACTTATGATGCAGACTGTCTGGAGCTCGGCCAGCTCTTCCAAGCTCCCCTTGGGCTGGCTGAGAAGGGGCATCAGAGACAAAGGGAATGAGAAAGTGCCCAGGTGAAGAAGAGGCATCAGGGAAGAAAGCTGGCTGTGGAGTGTGGGCTCAGAATATTCTAGCATTTTATCTGAACCTTACTTTGGTGAAACCAAGTGGATAAAGATAAGTGTTTATCACTTATGTAATCTGGTTTTCAGTTGGAATTACTGCTGCTCTGATTAGAAGTCTAGCTTTCTAAGTGCATTCTTTATTCCAGGGTAAAAATTTAATTAGAGAAAGTAGTCTCTGACTCAGTTCTCGGTTGAACATTTATATTTAGTAATACTAATAAAAAAACTTGTTTTGAAAACACTTCTCCAGGTTTGTAAAGTGTCATTCCCACAGGATGGCATTTTATTCTATTAAAAACTAACATTTGTGAGCAGTAGTTGCAATTTCAAGCCCAATTTGAGGTAATGAAACTTGCATTTCCCTCTGGAGGGAATGGCTATATGACTGTTGTACTCTCACCTAATTCATTACTCTGAGATGCTCTTTTCCTAGATCAAGAATGAGCTTGCTTTTCTTTTTTTTTTTTTTTAAATCATAGGAGGCCATTAAATGAAAGCGCCTGAGAGTGTGTGGAGTAACAAATCGTTTCTTTCCAATAATCAGACTTAGAATAATGTCTTCCAGATTTCAAAGGGGCATATTTATTTAAAAACAAATACAAATCATTTAATATAAATGAGTTTTTTCATATGATCAACTATAAATATTTTTAAAATAATTTTTAAATTTTAATTTTAAAAAGGATTTTCAGAAGTGCCTGGATGGCACAGTTGTTTAGGCATCTGACTCTCAGTTTCTGCTCAGGTTATGATATCAGGGTTGTGAGATCGAGTCTCGAGCTGAGCTTTTGCACTCAGTGCGGAGTCTGCTTGGGATTCTTTCTCCCTCTGTCTCTCCCCAGCTCACACACATTCATACGTGCTATCTCTCTCTCTCAATACATAAATAAATAAAATCTTTAAAAATAAGTAAATAAAAGCATTTTTGACCAGGCATTTAAGTGTTTTAAAATTCTTTGAACCAGGCCAGTTACAGGTGTGTTCCAGAATATTTGAGGTTATTATTCAATTGGGAATAATTGTTCCAGGCTAATAATTGTTCATTGTCATGCCTTTTTTCTTGCATAGCTACTTACGTACACTCTCTTCATCATTAACTTTGCCACTTGCCACCACACTTCATACTTCATAATCACACTTCATTGTCTATTCCCCTTTTGTTTTAGGTACCTTAAAATAGTTGTCCTTTTTTTTCTTTTTGAATAATTAAGCATGAATTTTTTTTCTGTGGTTCCTTGCGAAAAATAAACAGAAGCACGAAGAGGAAAAATCACCTGCTGTCGCACAAACTGGCAATAATCACTATGAACATTTTTAGGTGTTTGAGCTCGGTACATGTGATACAAAGACATATACACATATACAAATACAGATACATATACACACAGTTGATTTTTTCCCCTTTGAATTCATATGTTATGAAGTTGAGATTCCAATGTTCTTACTACTTTTTCCCCCACTTCAATATATAGAGAGCATTTTCCCATAATGTTAAATATTCTTTTAAAATTTGATTTGTGAAAAAAAATAAAATTTGATTTGTGGTGATAAATAGCATTCCATTATTTAGAACTACTGGAATTTTACAAACTAGTTCCCAACTCTTGGCCATTGAGCTTATTTTTAACATGTCCCTACATAAATGATACTGCTCTTACTATCCTTATATGTATACACATTGGGGAAGCCATTCTTTACGATAAATGCTTAGAAGGCTTTCAACATATTGCCAAATTGCACTTTGAAAAGATTATGCCAAGGGATACAATGTATGGAAGTGACTTTTTTTTTTTTAAGATTTTTATTTATTCATGAGACACACACACACACACAGAGAGAGAGAGAGAGAGAGAGAGAGGCAGAGACACAGGCAGAGGGAGAAGCAGGCTCCATGCAGGGAGCCTGATGTGGGACTCGATCCTGGGTCTCCAGGATCAGGCCCTGGGCTGAAGGCAGCGCTAAACCACTGAGCCACCCGGGCTGCCTGGAAGTGACTTTTAAAAAGTGCATTTTGGTAGTTACTAGGGGTAAGGATAATTTGTGTACTTGATTGAAAAAATGTTTCTTCTATTAACTATTGTTAATGATATTTCTCCTGTTTGTCTTATTGATTTGTACAAACTTTTTACATGTTAAGGATATTAGCACAGGCATTAGGGGCTGACAGTCTTGGGTTCCTATCACCTTTGTGCTACTTAGTAGCTATGTTATCTTGGATAAAGTATTCAAGCCCTCCAAACTTTAGTTTCTGTGTCTGTAAAATGATAATACCTCATGGGTATTCAATGGGGATTTGATATTTTATATATACACACACACATATAGATAATGGACATACATACACATGTAGATAATGTATGTATATATAATTTACATATATACAATGTAGGTATATATTTTATATATGTATATCTGCATGAAGCACATATTTATCCTGAAAATATATTCAATACTCTGTCAGTGTACAAATGGCAGGTGGTTATTCTCTTCTGTTAGACTTTCACGTTTATACTTAACCATTAAAGGTATGTGTGAATGAGGATTTTTCAGATTGAGAAATAGATACTGAGTTTATCATGGGTCTTGGAGTTTTATTTTAGGCATAAAGGAAAGTGAGGAAGAAGATTAGGGCTGCACCTCTCAGCCCACAGTCAACACCTCCCTGAGGACCTGCATTCCCAGAATCCCACTTTCCTCCTCTCTGCCTCTGCCTGGAGCTTCCAGCAGCTTCCGTGGCTCACAGGGAATATTCCTTTGTCCACTCTCTTCTCTGCCTCATGGCTTCATACTGTTGGTGGCTTCTTTGCTGACTGGTTTTTACTTTGAGCTCTTTCTAAGTACTAATGGTTCCCTTACATTTCTTGGGTTGGTGACAAAGTGCTAGGAAGGTATGATCATTGAATCCTTATTGGCCTTACCTCTGGTCACCTTCTTGGCACAGAGCATCCTTAAACAGTGAAAGTTATTTTAATGGTGAAGAAAGAGGAAATCTAGAGATAATTCCCCACCAAGTTACCAGATTGGTATAGTGGGAAAAAAATTATTGGACAACTTAATTCCCCATGTTTTGGTTTGGTAGCCAACTTTTTATTCAACACGCAGCAAAACATTTTACTATCTATAGGGGTTATGAGGTCCTCTACATTTGTGGTTTTGGAGGTATGATGCTGTTTTTGTTGACTGGCCCTCTGCTAGAAGTCCCTATTGCCACTGTGATCTAAGACCTCTTTAGATTCCAGGATTGGGTTGAGAATTTTGTCTTGGACTATTATCGCCAAAATTTCTGTGTTTCCGGCTCCTACAGTGTCCCCCAAAACCCCCTTCCACCCAAGGATTACTTTATTCATGTACCTTTTCAGCTACATTTGGCTGCTAGTTTTGTTCAGGACGTGAGAATACACTACTGATTGTTTTCTGCTGCCTTTGGGACAGGAATACTTCTTGAATTAGGGCTAATTTTGGAGTTTATGTATTAAATGTCAAATTTTGAAGAAAGCATGTCTAAGATCTCTTTGTTATGGAAGAGAAGGTCATGTAAGGCTTAGGGGAAGGGAAGAGGGAAAGCACAAAAAAAATGATGACTTCTTGCCTTTCAAAATCATTCCCTTTACACCCATGGAAAACCCTTCTCGTTTTCAGAACATCTTTTTTTTTTTTTAATATTTATTTCCTAATCTAAAGCCATTTGCTAGGCGTACTGTGAGGTCAGAATGGTTACTGCTAGTGAAATTTCCCAGTTGTAAATGGTTTTTAAAAAAAGTTATCTTGGGATGTCTGGGAGGCTGTTAGTTAAGTGTTCAATTCATGGTATTGACTCAGGTTATGATCTCAAGGTCCTAGGATGAAGCCCCCCATCAGACTGTATGCTCAGAGTGGAGTCTGCTTGAGATGTTCTCTCTCTCTCTCTCTCTATCCCTCCCCCATGCCCTCTTTCTCTCTCTCTTACAAATAAATAAATCTTTAAAAAAATAAATAAGTAAATCGTTATCTTGGGGCACCTGGGTAGCTCAGTCGGTGTCCGCTTCTTGATTTTGACTCAGGTCATGATCTCAGGGTCATGAGATTGAGCCCTGCATGGACCTCTGTGCTGGGCATGGAGGCTGTTTCAGATTCTCTCTCTCCTTCCCCCTCTGCACCCACCCCCACTCTCGCTTTCTCTAAAATAAATAAGTAAATAAATAAAATCTTTTTAAAAAAGCATTATCTTTACTTGGCCATTGGAAACTATCACGTGTCTTTTCAAACATTTATCGATCTACCTTTATGCAGAGCTGTTGGTAACTTGTATGGGCTTTTGTACGAATCAGAAAAAGGTATCACTAGGCAGACCATTTAGAAAAAGGCATCCCCTCTGGGTAGACCAGTTGGAAAAAAGGGGCTCCCTCTGAGTGGCTGCAGCTCTGTTGTGTGTGATTTGGTGAGTATTTGGGGGAAAAATATGCACTTTCCTGCAGAGCACCTAGGATGGCAAGCCAAGTGAGGCCTGGGTTTCTGTCCCAAAGGGCCCCCTGCAATGGATGATTTTGTAAGGCACCGAAGGCACAAGAATCCGATCTGCCCTCAAAGAAAGTGGATCCCAGAGTCAGAATTAAGCTGTGAACCACAAATAGAACTTGTGGCATTACGGTGAAAATTTCTCCTTAAAGAGTGACAGAGGGGATCCCTGGGTGGCTCAGCAGTTCAGCGCCTGCCTTTGGCCCAGGGCGTGATCCTGGAGTCCTGGGATCGAGTCCTGCGTCGGGCTTCCAGCATGGAGCCTGCTTCTCCCTCTGCCTGTGTCTCTGCCTCTCTATCTCTCTCTCTAAGTCTATCATGAATAAATAAATAAAAATCTAGGGATCCCTGGGTGGCGCAGCGGTTTAGCGCCTGCCTTTGGCCCAGGGCGCGATCCTGGAAACCCGGGATCGAGTCCCACGTCGGGCTCCCGGTGCATGGAGCCTGCTTCTCCCTCTGCCTGTGTCTCTGCCTCTCTCTCTCTCTCTCTCTCTGTGTGTGTGACTATCATAAATAAGTAAAAATTAAAAAAATATATTTTTAAAAAAATAAATAAAAAACTTTTTTTTTTTTTTTTTTAAAGCAACAGATTCTGTGTCCTAGGGTTTTAGGGGATCTCAAGTAAAACTCTGCAGACTTAGTCCTGGTTCTTGTCTGGAAAAGCCCCTTTGTTGCTTTGCTGTCGAAGAGAAAGATATGCAAGATGAGAAATAAATTCAGGTCTGTTTGTGTCACTCACTGCCCAGGAGACACAAGACATCCTCCAGCATATGTAACAATTAGGATCTTGGGGGAAATGCCCTTTTCTGGAGCCTCAAGACCTGTGACCCCTCTGTCTCCTGAGTCATCATTCACCCTGATGGAGGGGCCCGAGGCTGAGACTTCCTGTGCGTTGTTGAGAGCTGCAACAGCTGTTTGACTCTGTGCGCTCAAAGAGAGAAATCCCCCCAATATGTGGATCACACATCAATCCCCTCTTCCCAGTTCCTTCCTTGGATGGGTAAATAGTGTGACAGTTTAATAAGGGGTCAGTGACCATTACTTGCAAGTGGAGAGAATCAAAAGGAAGGGTTAGAAAAGAGGTGTGTTTTTTCTTTTTTCTTTTTTTTATTCCTTGGGAAAGGACTGTGATGGTTTTGGGTTTCTCTGTGTGTAATCTGAGAGACTCATCCATCTCGACGTGACAGAGGAAAATTTCGGCATTAGGAAAGTAACTTCTGATTTATCACCAACAGCTGGGTGGGCCATGCCTCATTGGTGCACAGGCATAAGCGACCTTTTAAATATTGTTGCTCAGCGTGGCTCCTGCCTCCGAAAGGGCTCGTGACCTGGTGCCTGGTGTTTTGCAGTGCTTGTCAAGCCACTGTTGTCCTGAGCTTCTTCACATGGTGGTAGCTCATGTCTTGCGTCTGTATAGGTGTTGGATTAGGTTGAATCGAGTCCCCCCACATGCCTATGTTGGAGTCCTAACCCCCAGGTGCTCAGAATGTGACTGTATTTGAAGATGAGGCTTTTGAAGACGTGATTATGGTAAAATGAGGTCAGGTGGGTGGGCCTAATCCCATCCGACTGTGTCCGAATAAGAAGAGATTAGGACACAGACCCAGAGGGAAGACTCTGAGGACATGGAGAAGCCAAGATGGCTTGGCCATCCACGAGCCGAGGATAGAGGTCTCAGAAGAAACCAACCCTGCCGACACCTCGATCTTAGACTTCCAGCCTCTACAACTTTCAGAACCTAAATTCTGTTGTTTAAGATCCTGGTCTGTGGCATTTTGTCATGGTGGCTCCAGCAAACACACACAGTGTTTATATAATCCATATTTGCTAGGTGTCCTGAGAGCTAGGGCCAACCTCTGGAATCATGCTAGGCAACCTCGCCGTAGTGAATTGCATTGTATCCAGGTAGTATAATACCTGGAAACGACCCCCTCGCTCAGTAAGGAAATTAATATTGCTGATTGAACTCCTGATCTGTTTTTGGTGAGTGATGCTGCGTGCTGTCTGATTCCATGTAGGAATAGTTCAATCCATCCATCCATCAGTCAACCAACCAGCCAACCAACCCTCTGAAAATACTCAATGCCAATAGTAGTTCTATATTTCTGGTATATTTATTTCTATAGCACTCAGAAGAATAAAGTGTTTTAAATTTCTGCTAGAATTTTTTTTTTGAGAGAGAGTGTGTGTGTGTGTGTGCTCACACATGTGTGTGAGTGCAGCAAAGAGGGCAGAGGGAGAAGGCAAGAGAGAGAATCCCAAGTAGGCTCCATGCTTAGCTCGGAGCCTCACACGGGGCTTGATCTCACAACCCCAAGATCATGACCTGAGCAGAAATCAGGAGTCAGGTGCTTAGCTGACTGAATCACCCAGGTGCCCCTCTACTAGAATATCTTAAGGGATACACTTAGGTATATGAAATTATGAAGACATCCCACAGAGATACTTAAACTTTGTTTATGAGATATTGACACATGGGCTTATCGATAATTTGCATATGATTTGTGTGAACCCAAAAGACAGTTCTGTATATCTCTTAAAATGTTTACATTGAAAATATTGTTATTGCTGATAGCATTTGGTCATGTGTATTAGTTTTCCAAGGGCTGCCATAACAAAATAGCACAGCCTGGGTGGATTAGACAACAGAAATTGACTGTCTCAAACCAACCAAACTTACTTGGTTCTGGAGACTGGAAGTCTAAAATGAAGATGCAATAGGTCTGATTACCTCTGAGGGCTGTGAGGGAGCATCTGTTCTAGGTCTTTCTCGTAGCCTCTGGTAGTCTCAGGTATCCTTTGGCTTGCAAATGGTATTTTCCCAGCATCTTCTGTGTGTGTGTGTGTACACCCATCTCTGTGGCCAAATATCCCCTTTTTATAAGAACACAGTCCTACTGGATCAGGGCCCACCCTAATGACCTCTTAAATTTATCATCTGCAAAGACCCTATTTCCAAATAAGGCCACATCCGTAGGTCCTCAGGGGTTAGAACTTCAGCATCTTTTGGGGAGATACAATTCAATCCATTACATCATGCTAGGATTTTTTTTTTTTTCTCCTTAACCTGTCTCATTCATTCACTAACCCTGAATCGCCTTTGGACCCTCAAAGCAAAAAGCAAGAGACAGGCACAGTCAAGGGGACAGTGAAGGAGGTGGAGCGGTCAGGACCAAAAGATACATTACCCGGACAATGGGGGTCCTTGGGGTTTGGGTGGAGAGCACTGTCTGCTTCTGTGGTGCTCCATCACCCTTGCTCCCTGTGTTCTAACTTCCCGGGACACTGATCTGGCTCCATTTCCTCCTGGGATGCTGGCCACTGTTGGGAGTGCTTGGGGCTCATCCTGGAGTGACAGTTAACTTGGGGAGAGAAACATGGGGGACAGCGTGGAACAGAGAGGTGATGTAGAAATGCAGGTGGTTATGCTAATGTGCTGTCAAGGAGACACCAGACCCTGGATGAAGCCTTGAGAGCCCTGAGCCCTCCAGGTGGGCTGGCTTCCATGGGAAGGCAAAGAGGTGAGCAACACAGAGCTGTATTTCTCAGCCTCATTGTCTACCTGCCTGGCCTGGTGACTCCCCACCTGGCACACTCACTTTATGGTTTGTGGTTATCAGGACAAGCTTTACATCTCATGGTGTTATTAGGGCAAAGGTAGGTGTGTTGAATATAGGTTTTGTGAGCTCGCTCTCCTTCTGGACTCTGGAGGCCTGTCTTGGTCACCCCCACGGAGAAGCATTGAACTCCTGGGGGGGTGAGACAGAGGCTTCCAGAAGGGTGAAAGGGGACTGATTGTCAGAGGAGCTTTGTGTGAAGCAATGAATTTGGGAGATCTGAGAGCCAGGGGAGCGTCTGCCCATCCTGAAAGAGACTGGTTGGAAAGCGAAGCCCTTAGTGTCCACGAAGCATCCAATTGGCAAGCCTCGTTAGTTCGTCAGAAGCCTCGCGGGGAATACCATTAGTGAACTTACTCTCTTTGATGGCTTAATGTTACGCACATTTATAATGTATGTTATAGCAGAGACAGTTTTAATGATTGGAAATTGCTCTAAAGTTATCACCGCCTTCCACTGCTCTCTGTAGGTTGGTGAGTAGAAGGGGGGAGATGCTTTCCCCGCACTCGATGCTGCGGGGAAGTGACTTTAAGGCTGGCAGCAATTTCCCTGGTGAACTAACCTTACTGAGATCTTCTGTTTTCACACCCTGTGTTACTTTCTTGGGCTTCCTGCAACAAAATGCCCCACACCGGGTGGCTCAGAGCAAGAGAAGCTCCTGGTCTCACAGCTCAGGAGGCTAGGAGTCCGAACAGGCCCCGCTTCCACCGAAACCGGTGGGGGGATCTCCCAGGCCCTGGTGATGTGCCAGCAATCTTGGGTGTTCCTTGGCTTGAAATGGCCTCCCTCAGCCTCCCTCCCATCTTCCCAAAGCCTTTTCCTTCTCTCCTTTTTTTTTTTTAAGACTTTATTTGAGAGAGAGAGAGAGCGCACAAGCAAGGGGAGGGGCAGAGGGAGAGGGAGAAACAGGCACCTGCTGAGTGTGGAGCCCACGTGTCTCTTCTAATTAGGATCCTGGCCATATTGGACTAGGGACCCCCGTTCCTACTCCTGTCTCACCTCACCTTGCTGTAACTAGTTACACTCGCAACGAGCCTGTTTCCAAGTAAGGTCCGGTTGGGAGGTACAGAGAGTTAGGATCTTTTTGAAGGGACATAATTCATCCCCTAATACATTGCAAACGCAATCCATTGTCTGCTGCCACTGACCACAGTGCTTCCTTTTTTTTTTTTTTTAAATGTTTTAAAGATTTAATTTATTTACTCATGAGAGACACAGAGAGAGGCAGAGACACAGGCAGAGGGAGAAGCAGGCTCCCTGCGGGGAGCCCGATGTGGGACTCGATCCCAGGACCCCAGGATTATCAGCTGAGCTGAAGGCAGATGCTCAACCACTGAGCCACCCAGGCTCCCCTCTGTGTTGCTTTCTGATTTTACCTCCTACTGACCCATCCCTTGGCCACATGCGGGTTTAGGCTTCTTAATCCTCTGCATCTCCAGTTGCTCATGGCCATAATCCATC
The DNA here is from genome assembly GCF_905146905.1 of Nyctereutes procyonoides. Lineage (NCBI taxonomy): Eukaryota > Metazoa > Chordata > Mammalia > Carnivora > Canidae > Nyctereutes > Nyctereutes procyonoides. The sequence goes on from NW_026575155.1 coordinate 5,848,109, forward strand.
TTAACTATGTAGAAATGAACTCTAATCATGCAACGGCCCTGCTTTAAAAAAAAAAGGAAAAAAGAAAAGCAAAAAAGCTCTAGACTGGTTGGTTCCCTTCTTCCCTGCAGAGTGAATTCCAGCTTCCAGCCCCTGTGTTCAGGGCTCTCTGCTCAGTCCCCGGGCTCTGTTCTCATTTCTGTCCCATCACCCCTCGTGTTGATCCAGGCAAGGTGGGTTCTTTGTCCTCTGAGTGTCCTTCTTGGGGGCCCCCCTGCTGGGGTGCCTCTGCTCCCCGCCTGCCACCCCCTGCCCTGAGAGGTCCACCAAAATGCCCCCCATTCTTCCGTGGGGTCTTCCCTGCTCCGCCCAGCCTGAATGAAGCATTTTCTTTCACCCTCTGTCTCACCTGCTGCATGTCCTTCCCTCGCATGACGTTCCCAGTGACATTTTGGACATTTGTGAGTGTGTGTTTGTATGGTTCTTTAGATAGAACCAGGTTTTAAGCATGGAAAAAGAAAAATTTTCATCTGTTTCCATCCTGATGTTTCACAAACAATGGTCCTTGGGCAGCTCAGTAGAACAGGGGTCTTCTGGGGCACCTGGGTGGCTCAGTGGTTGAGCATCTGCCTTCGGCTCAGGTCGTGATCCTGGGGTCCCGGGATCGAGTCCCCCATCGGGTTCCCTGCAGGGAGCCTGCTTCTTCCTCTGCCTGTGTCTCTGCCTCTCTCTCTGTGTCTTTCATAAATAAGTAAAAAATAAAATCTTAAAAAAAAAAAAAAGGAACAGGGTCTTCCTGTGGAAGCTCTGGCTGCCCTGTTAAGGCTTTGTCATGGTCCAAAGGTTCTCTCTGGACAACATCCCTCTGTAGAGCCCTGTGTGAAACCTAAGTTAATCAGTACTCTGGAAATAAGCCTTTATCCCAAGTCAGCTGCCGAGTTTACTATGGTTTATATTTAACTTCCTGATGGATTGGACGCAGAATGGCTGCAAAGAATTTCCCAGGTGTCAGAACGGATGGGATCCAGGTAACCTCAGAGGACTGCGTGTGTTTCCTGGGGCTGGTGTGACAAAGGACCACAGCCCAGGTGGCTTAGAGCAACAGAAATGTATTCTGGTGCAGTCCTGGAGGCCAGAAGTCTGAGAGGAAGGTGTTGACTGGGGGGGCTCTCTCTCCGAAAGCTCTAGAACAGATCTGTCCCAGGCTTCTCTCCTAGCTTTCAGTAGCTCCTTGGCTTGTGGCAGCATCACTGTGACCATCGTCTTCTCCCTACTTGTGTGTCTCTGTGTCTAAATTTGCCCCCTTTAAGGACACCAGTCATATTAGATTGGGCCCTCCCCTCCACTGACCTCATCTTACCTGATTACATTTGCAACAACTCTATTTCCTTTTTAAAAAATAATTTATTTATTCATGAGGGACACAGAGAGAGAGGCAGAGAGGTAGGCAGAGGGAGAAGCAGGCTCCCTGCAAGGGGCCTGATACAGGATTCTGTCCCAGAACCCCAGGATCATGCCCTGGGCCAAAGGCAGCTGCCCAAACACTGAGCCACCCAGGTGCCCAGCAACTCTTGTTCCAAAGAAGGTCACATTTTGAGGTACTGGGGGGTTAGGACTTCAACGTGAAATTTTACACAGTTGAACCCATACCAAGTAGTGAGTGCCAGCGTGTCCAACTTGGGTAAGTCGCTGAAGCTTGCCAGGTCAGAGGGATAGATCTTCAGAGAAGATGGAGGTGGAAAGAAGGGGATGACTGTTCTGTCCACACTGTTTCCCTCCTGTCCCTGGGGACACAATCCTGGGTCTGCTGTTGATGCTGTGCCAGCTGCTCCTCTTCGTGGAGGCTTCAGGCTGCTGGCAAGAGTGACCCTTTGGCCCTGGGGGATGGGCAGTGGTCAATCCTGCTCGTCTGGTCGGGAGGGATTGTTAGGCCCTCTTGGTAGGAGCTTTTGAGATCTCAGAGATAAGGACCTAACATCAGTCACATCTGCGTTTAACTAATGTTTAAACTTGTAGCTCACTTTTCTGTTTACACTCCACTTGTGCTATTGCTTCCTCTGTTAACCGAGTTCTAATCATCGACGTGATTGAACTACTTCCGTGAGGCCAAGCACGTCTCATGAGGCAGTGAAATGATGTAGAGATTTGGGAATTATGCTTTTCTAGTGATCAATGTGGAGAGTAAGATAAGTTTTTGTTTCTCTTGGTTACATAGAATTTCCTGATTGAGCTGTTTACCTTAATCAACCGCCCCCTGGGTGGCCTAGCTCGGGCCCCAAACCAGATCACATGGCCCCTCTACAGGGCAAAAGCAGCTTTGCTGTGGGTTGGGAGTCAAATCCAGGCTGTACGATGACCCAGCTGGGCGACTTATGTGCAGATTTCTTAATCTGTGCAAACCAAGAATTTTCCCTCCTGTATAAAGGAAAAACAATAGGATCCTCTTCATAGGGTTCTGGGAGTTTCAAGGGACAGTGTACGTAATATGTGTTGCAGAGTCTTGCTTGTCACGTGCTTACTAAATGGGACTAGTCCCAAGCTGAGATTTATATGGCTTAGGGACTGTGGTCCATACGCGTGCCTTCTTACTTGTTTTCACACTATGCATTTGACAGAGAAACGGCAATTGTCCAAATAGCTCATTAATTTTATGCTTATAGATAACTAAACTATGTAGTTTAGATCACTAAATGGATCTCCAGTGGGCTTGATTATTTATTTAGCTTAAGTTATTCAGACAGTTGTCTACCTTGACTGATTGATTGATCTGGACCTTGGAGACCCAGACCTAATTACAACATGGATTTTTAATATTATTCCTACTATTAGTTAATCTTTTCTTTATATAATGAGAAAAATGTGTTCAGTATAATGAGATTATCACTATTGATCTATTTTAGAAAGCTATGGTAATGATCAAAGTGTCTAGCTTTTTGTTTTGTTTTTGATGGAGGAGGAGAGGTGAGCTTTGCAACCAGTATATCTGGTCTCCTATAAAAGGCACTATTAAAACCTTTCCAGCCTGATTTTGTCATAACAAAGCTTGATTAATTTTGATGGAAGAAGTAGATAACTGGCACTTGACCCAAATTTGCAGTGGGGACCCAGAAGCACAGGAAATCACAAACAGAATAATATCCCCCAATCACAGGAACCCGACTGTGAAAAATAAGAAAAGATATCTCAGAATTTAAAATGTATTTTCAGAGTTAGCGATCACATACTTCTAAGTGGGAAACATCCTTTTGAAGTCGGTAGTAGTCTGCTCTCTTGAAATGATTCTTTTATTGGATTTGACTGTATAAATATTCATGTTGCTGTGTGTATATATTTTATATTGTTTCATTAGTTACTTTTTTTTTGCCATCGGAATAGAAAAAATTGTTGGGAGGTACTGAAAATAATACTAAATTGAAAATAATTTTAATTCTTCTCCAAATAGATTTATTCTTACCCCCTCCCTAAATAACATTTATAGCAGGCAGTTGACTTAATGATGAATAACGTGTGTATATTTTACAAGAATTCTGAGCATTGGGGCACCTGGGTGGCTCAGTGGTTGAGCGTCTGCCTTCAGCTCAGGTCATGATCCCAGGGTCCTGGGATCACATCCCAATTAGGCTCTCTGTGGGGAGCCTGCTTCTCCCTCTGCCTATGTCTCTGCCTCTCTGTGTGTGTCTTTCATGAATAAATAAATAAAATCTTAAAAATAAAAGAAAAGGAATTCTGAGCATTGGTGTCCTGGATAAAATCAGAATGATTGTCCCAGTCCGGGAATTGCTAACACTGTGTCACCCTGGGCAAGTCCCAACACCTGTATTAAATACAGTTAACCCCGTCTTATTAATAGAAACAAAATGTACCCCCCAATCCTTTCTTAAATGGTGACATTTTCAGTGGGATTGGCTAAGAAAAATGGCGATTCACAAATGAAAGGGGTTTTAGAGAAAATAAAAGAAAGGTTTTAAGTAAACTCTTTTTTTTTTTTAAAGTAAACTCTAAAACACACTTGAATTGTATCTAATGGGATGAATGCAATTAAGTCATGACACCATTTAAGGAAACTCAATAGCAGCAGAAAGTACAGCCCCTTTGGGGTTGGGTGTGACTTTCTCAGTTGATACTTGGAATTACAAGAGGCTTGAGGCCCTCTTTAAGGAGGATGGAGCCAAAAACCAGTTCTGTTTTTGCCTAGCACCATCTTGGGTCCCCTCATTCCTATAAGCTAAGCAATTAATCACAGCTCTCTAGTCAAGTATTCAAGTCATGACTATTCAGTACAAAGGATTTTTTTTTTTTAATGGTCAAAGATTGAAATTCTGGCAGATTTTTGACATGGATCTGCCTCAGGAAATCTTTTTGGTTCTACTTTTGCTGTTCCTTTCTGTCTCTGATTGCTTTTGCTTTGTTTTTGGCTAAACCTTAAATGGACAAATGCTAAAGAGTAGAAAGCATATTTATCTGATATTTCCCAAACTTCACGTTATCACTAAAAGCAGCCAAAAAAGAAAAGCAAAGAAAAGGAGGAAAAAAAAAACACCATTGCAAATGCCAATAAAAAGATGGCGGCCTCCTTTTCCAGAGATAAGCAGCAAGGGGATGTTCAAAGTTAAGATGTAAAATATACGCTTATTTGCAGAAAAGTTAATGACTTAGAGTAGTATATTGAAACTCATCAGGAGGGAAGACAGGTGACAGAGATAAAAGGAAATCGAAGCACTGTGATTATTGGAACTGAGTTGACTCAAATCACATTGCCTCTCACTTGGGAGCATTGGTGAGTATCTTCTAGATTCATTGTTTCCTTTCCTTTTTTTTTTTTTAAAGATTTTATTTATTTATTCATGATAGACACACACAGAGAGAGGCAGAGACACAGGCAGAGGGAGAAGCAGGCTCCATGCAGGATGTGGGACTCGATCCCTGGTCTCCAGGATCGTGCCCTGGGCCAAAGGAAGGCGCTAAACGGCTGCATCACCCAGGGATCCCATTGTTTCCTTTCTTTTTTTTTTTTTTTTAGGTCTTATTTTTTATTTTATTTTATTTTTTTAAGATTTATTCACCTATTTTAGAGAAAGCGCAAACAAGCGTGAGCAGGAGGGGCAGAGGGAGAGGGAGAATCTCAAGCAGTTTCTGTGCCGAGCATGGAACCTGACTCGGGGCTCAGTCCCACAACCTGAGATCATGACCTGAGCTTAAACCAAAAAAAACCTAAAATTTGTGAGAAGTTTTGGTGGATGTTCTGGGCTCAGTTGTCTCCTCCCCAAATTTCATCTGTTGAAGTCCTCACCCCCCAGGAGCTCAGAATGTGGCTCTATTTGGTGTAGGATCTTTAAAGAGGTAATTACTTTTAAATGAGGTCATTAGGATGGGCCCTACCCCAGTCTGCCTGGTATCCTCCTAAGAGGAAACTAGGACACACACGGGGGCAGAGGGAAGACCATGTCATGCGCAGGTACAAGACAGCCATGTAGAAGCAGAGGAGCAAGGCCTCAGAGGAGACCGACCCTGGTGACCCTTGAATCTCAGACTTCCAGCCTCCAGCACTGTGAGAAAATAAATTCCTGTTGTTTAAGTGGTTGTTTCGACAGCCTTTTTGCAAATGAACACACGGGGAGATACTTATTAAAAATGATGGAAAGAACAGTCTGTATTTAAAGAAATAAAAAAAAAAAAAGAATCAGGACCCCGAGAGCTCCGCTGGCAGGCCTTCTGCCTGCAGCCCCCAGCCTGTGCACACGTGCGTGCAAACACGCACACACCTCCCACCGAGTCCCCTTCTTATCTGCTTGTGAATTCTTTGCCCTTCCTAAGGGCTGTTATCTGCTGTCAGTGGAAGCAGAGCATTCAATATTCCCAGTGAGCGGAAGGGAGGCCGGAGGATTTATGGTGTCATTGCAGGAACACAAATTCTGCTTTCACACAGACTTGACATCATCAATGTACACGTGTAAATCAGAGCAGGGCCGAAAAAAAGACCTAGCTTTCTCTTTCTGATGAGCACAGGCTCTGGGGCCGGCCCTGACATTTAGTGGGTGATTTAAGCAGAGGGGTGGGGAGCCTGGCGCGCTGGTGGCCCGGGGAGGCCATCTGCGGACGTTTATTGAGGACCTCATGTGAGAAAGGGTCACCAGCAGTCCCGGGGGCAGGAGAGGGAGGCCTGATAAGGATTTCTGTGCTCAGTTAAGGCACAGCTAGTATTTCCACTCCCCTTTCCTGGAGCCGCCTCTGCCTTGCAGCCCCACCCCAGGTCTTTGCCCTCCCCCGTGCTCTTCCACCTGGAACAGCCCACCCCTCCAGGGTTCCGGGCCATAGCCCCCTCTCCCCCTCCGCACTGCCTTTCCTTTTTGCCCCCATTAGCACTATCTGCAGAGATCAATCATACCCTCTCCCGCTGTGTTGTCACTGTGTTTGTTCAGTTGTAACTACAGCTAATGAATGGTTACTGTGTACCGAGCACTTTATGTAATGTCCCCTGGCCTCGTGATTACCCCCCTCAAGATGAACAATCTGAGGGTTACTGAGTTTGGCTTTTTTCTGGTCCAGGATTTCTCAGTTCTGGGACTCCTACCTTGCATTTATTCTAGAAGGTGTGAAGTAATAGGGAGACAAACCATGAGAGACTCTTAACTCTGGGAACCAAACTGAGGGTCGCTGGAGGGGAGCTGGGTGAGGGGATGGGGTAACTGGGTGACGGGCACTGAAGGAGGGTATGTGGTGGGATGAGCACTGGGTGTTCTACGCGATTGATGAATTATTGAACTCTACATCTGAAACTAATGATACACTCTGTTGGCTAATTGAATTGAAACTAAACAAATTTAAAAAGGTGTGATTTCATCCTCACTACAAATTTGTGTGATGGGTAATCTCCTATGCAGTTTGTAGATCAGACAATGGGGCATTTCTTCATTCATTCATTCATTCATTCAGACTTTTTCGTGTCCGGGACTCAGAGGGTAAGTGACTTGGTCAGACCCAGGGAGCCAGGACAGTGCTGTCCAACACACCGGCCCCTCGCCCCGTGTGGCTATTGAACCCTGCAAATGTACCTGGTCCAAACTGAGATGTGCTCTAAGTGTGAAATACATGTCAGACTTCAGAAAGTATGAAAAAAAAATGTAAAATATCTCATTAACAATCACAATAATTCTCAAGATCACTTTGTTCTCTACAGTGAAGAGTCTGTTTTCTGGTTTGTCTCTTTTTTCTCTTTGTTTATTTGTTTGGTTTCTTAAATTCCATATGAGTAAGATCATATGGTATTTGTCTTTCTCTGACTGACTTACTCCACTTAACATTACACCCCCTACATTCATCCAGGTCTTTGCAAATGGCAAGATTTCATTTTTTTTTCTTTACTTATTTATGATAGTCACAGAGAGAGAGAGAGAGAGAGAGAGAGAGAGAGGCAGAGACACAGGCAGAGGGAGAAGCAGGCTCCATGCACCGGGAGCCCGACGTGGGATTCGATCCCGGGTCTCCAGGATTGCGCCCTGGGCCAAAGGCAGGCGCCAAACCACTGCGCCACCCAGGGATCCCAAGATTTCATTTTTTTTTTATGGCTGAATAACATTCACATGTGTAATAACATCACATCTTCTTTATCCATTCATCTATCAAGAGACATTTGGGCTGCTTCCCATAATTTGGCTACTGTAAACAACATTGCAATAAACATAGGGTGCATACGTCTTTTTGAATTAGTGTTTTCGTGGAATTGCTGGATCATGTGGCAGCTCTGTTTTTAACTTTCTGAGGACCCTCCATACTGTTTTCCATAGTGGCTGCTACCAGTTTGCATTCCCACCAACACTGTACATAGGTTCCTTTTTCTCCACATCCTCACCAACACTTGTTATTTCTTGCTTTTTTGATTTTAGCCATTCTGACAGGTGTGTGTTGCTATCTCATTGTGGTTTTGATTTGCGTTGCCCTGATGATGAGTAATGTTGAGCATCTTCTCATGTATCTGCTGGCCATCCAGATGTCTTCTTTGGAGAAATGTCTGTTCATGTCTTCTGCCCATAATCTAATTGGATTATTTGTTTTTTTTTTCTTTCTGGCATTGAGTTGCATCAGTTCTTTCTGTACTTGGGATACTAACCCTTTATCGGGTATGTCGTTTGCAAATATCTTCTCCCATTCAGTAGGGAGAAGTCTTTCAGTTTTGCTGGTTATTTCCTTGCTGTGCGGAAGATTGTATTTTGATATAGTCCTAATAGTTTATTTTTGCTTTGGTTTCCTTTGCCGCAGGAGACCTATCTAGAAAAATGTTGCTATGGCTGAGGTCAGAGAAATTACTGCCTGTGCTCTCTTCTAGGACTCTTACGGTTTTTAGGTCTCACATTTAGGTCCTTAGTCCATTTTGAGTTTATTTTTGTGTACAGTGTAGTTAAGTGGTCCAGTTTCATTCTTTGGCTTGTAGCTGTCCAGTCTTCTCAGCACCATTTGTTGAAGAGACTGACAGAGCTTCAGTTTTGCAAGATGAAAAGTGTTCTGGGGACGCCTGGGTGGCTCAGTGGTTGAATGTCTGCCTTTGGCTCAGGTCATGATTCCGGGGTCCTGGGATCGAGTCCCACATCAGACTCCCCGCAGGGAGCCCGCTTCTCCCTCTGCCTGTGTCTCTACCTCTCTCTCTGTGTCTCTCATGAATAAATAAATTAAATCTTAAAAAAAAGAGTGTTCTGGAAATGGAGGGTGGTGATGGCCACACAACAAATATGAACATACTTAATAATGGTTTATTTGATGGTAAGTGTCTTATCAAAAGACATCATAAAAAAGAACAACTAAGACCCTAAGGACCATATGTCTCACTGTGACTATTATGTGAAAATATCTGACCAAAAGCATCTGGGAGCTGGTTCATTGAAAGCTGGTAAGCTGGAAGCTAGTCAGAATAAAATATCCCCCACCAAAAAAAAAAAAAAAAAAAAAAAAAAAAAAAAAAAAAGCAGAGGAGGAAGTAAGTGGGGCTGGTTGCCAGATCAAGGAGGGTTTTTAAATTTCTCATTAAAAAATCAAGTTTATTTTATTAATTTTTTTAAAGATTTATTTATTCATTCATTCATGAGAGACACACAGAGAGAGGCAGAGACATAGGCAGAGGGAGAAGCAGGATCCCGGCATGGACCCTGATGCAGGACTCAATCCCAGATCCCAGGATCATGCCCTGAGCCAAAGGCAGCTGCCCGACCGCTGACCCACCCAGGTGTCCCAGAATCGAGTTTATTTTAAAGGATGATCATAACCATCCTTAGAAGGAAAATGTCTAATGCCTCGATGTGAAGACAGGAGAAGTGGGGGAAGACCTGAAGGAGTGCAGGGAATCCCTAAGAAGGCTGGCCAGGACAATAGACACGGCAAGGAAGGAACCTTCTAGAGGTGACTGGTTGCCAGGAGGGGAGGGGGGGAAAAGAGTCAGCTGCCCAGGCACCAGGTGGGGATGATGATGGCCTCCATGGCAAGAGCACAGAGAATGGTGACAATTATGATTCTGTGAGGCTGGCCAGGGAGGGTTGGGGTTTCGGCTGTCCACGTGGCCAGTGGGGAAGCTGCTCTTCTCAGCAGTTTGACAGTCTTGGATGGCCAGGGGAAGTCATGCCTAACCAATGCATTTTGTTTTGGATTCATCAATTTATTTGCTTTCAGGTGATGTAATTCGAGGCTTTCTGTCCCTTGTCACCAAGTGATACTCTGGGTAATGAAAAACGGGGCCAAAGTGAAAGAGAAATGGAGCAAGACGGGGTTGCTGAGGGATCAGAGTTGAGGGGTATTTGAGACAACTGGACACTGAGTTTTTTAACCTACGTATTTATGGATTCAATATATTTGGCGCTTCAGGAGCCAAGCATGGTGGGGAATAACATGCCTAATTCTACGCGGTGTAAAAACAACAACAAAAACTTGTCATCTGTGGCCAAGCTGGGCCTTTGGCTCTTTTCCAGAACCAAAGAGAAATGATTTTGGCACTCCCTGTTTTAATTCATACTTCACCTCCCCTTAAGATTCCCGAATTGTGGAGAAGTCTGTGCACTGGAATTTGGGATTACTTTTATCCTGCAGATAATAAATAGCATTTTGATGACAACAGGCGTGCATATTCTAAGGAGACAGGCTTCGACAAAGGATTCCAGTTGCATTGCTATTGCCTTTATGTGCAGCCCCACCGGTGCACCTCGCCATCTGCAAATTCTCCAGTTTGCATTTTTCCTTCCTTGCCAGAACCACTTTCTGGTTTCCCACCAGCAGGACGTTTCTAGGGTGTCAGGACTTTGATTTGCTTTCTGAACCGGAGCCGGAGTCTGGGCACAGAGGATCCCAGTGACAGTGGTTCCAGATCTCCAGGGGAGAGGCGTGCCTCTCGAGCCGACTTTTTTTTCCTTCAACCAGAGTTGAGCTCTTTGCCTTTCCCCAGCGCTGGGTTCTGCTATCGTTGCCAAATCAGCCCTAATGAGCTCTGTTGTTTAAATTGGGGAAGGAAACTTTTTTCCCCTCATTTACAAGAACACAGATTTTAGCGTGCAGCAGCGGGAGGGTGGCCGGCAGGGAGCCAGGGGTCAGGAGCTGTCGCGCTCCGCTGCAGAAATAGCAGCAATTAATGGACCCCTCTAAAAGACAGCGATGTGTGTTTGCTGTCTAGCATCGTCTCTCTGTGAGTTGGAGCAACCTTGAAATTAATTATGAAGCCAGCACAGGATATTTTCTGCTTTCTGTTAAATAAGTATCCGGCACACAGGCGCACGTTCCACTCGGATGCATCTACACATATCGTTTCTTGGGAAGAAGGCGTGAAACCAGTTTATTTTCAGAATTCCCCACTGGGTCATGCTAATCACCACCGTTTCCAGCCCTTTTGCATCAACTCAGGCTCAGGCTGGAGCCTGGAGCCTCAGAGCCCCTGGGCTCTTGTCATTTTCTTCATGGCTTGTAGGGACAGTCCCTCCAGCTCACCCCTGCCCCATTCATTTCGTCCCGCATGGTCACCCAGACCTTATTGTTAGAATGAGATTTACTATTCTAGGCTACTATTACTAAACACTTTTGAAAAGGTTCTGCATTAGTCTGCTAGAGCCACCACGACAAAGTGCCACAGCCAGTTGCCTTAAGCCACAGACATTTATCTTCTTATAGCTTTGGAGGCTGGAGTTCCAAGATCAAGGTGTCGGCAGGTGTGGGTTCTCCAGAGGCCTCTCTGCTTGGCTTGCAGATGGCTGCTGCTTTTCCTCTGTGCTCGTGAACCCTTGGTGTCTCTTCCTCTCCTTATAAGGATACCTGTCCTATTGGATGAGGGGACACCCCTGTTTTCTGGTTTATGTGTAATTATCTCTTTAAAGGCCTGGTCTCCATATAGTCACATGAAGGGTTAGGTCTCCAACATGTGAATTGGACAGGGAGACACAATTGAGCCTATAACAGATTCTGATACAGTTAATAGAATCTTTTTCTTCCAATTATACTGCTATTCATTCATTCATTCATTCATTCATTCATTCATTCATTCATTCATCATTCATTCATCATTCGAGAAATACTAGAGTGTTGTATATGTGCCAGAGACTGTTCTGGATGCTGAGAGCACGTCAGTGAAGGAGACAGAGGGCTGTGCCTTCCCTTCCAGAGCATCTGAGGGTCAGGCAGTTTGCACCCTCACTCAGTGAGCTGTGTAGGCTTTAAGAAGTGACTGGCACTAAGTGGGGAGAACAGGCTGGAGTAAAGGGGTTGTATTAAGTGCCAGGCGGCTGTCGCTGTAAACAGGTGGATCCGGGAAGCCCCTCTGAGAAGTGACATTTCAGCAAAGTCTCAGAGGTGAGGGAGTAAGCCTGTGTTGCTCCCGCCCCCAGGTGGGAATATACCTGTCACATCTGAGGAACAGTAAGGAGGCACTGGGTGGTGACCTGAGGGAATGAGAGGGAGACCAGAGCGAGATGGAGTCAGGGGGTGAGCTGGCTGCATGATGGGGACCTGTGGGCATCGTGAGCACTTTGACTCTTCCTCTGGGAGAAATGGGGGTTGGTTCTTGTTTTTGGAGAGCTTTTGTGACCCCCCCAACCCCCGTCAGTTCTCAAGAAGATGACAGATGGGATCAGACAAGTTTGGGAGGAAGAAAGGCTGCCCAGCAGATGGACAGTCCAGAGTCAGGTGTCATGGTGACAGGGACTTAGGGTGGCACAAGGGAGTGGCTGGGGAAGAGTGACAGTTCTTCTGTGCTGGAATGTCAGGGTCCCAGATACATGCTTTAGCACCAGTCATGGCGCTTCTCCAGGGCTCTTCACCCTGGTGACTTCTCCCATACTCAGCCAGACGCTTAGGAAGCAAGAGATGGCTTTATGCAGGAGGATGGCGGATGGTTCCAGTTCACGTGTGATGAGCAGGGGACATCAGCCCACTGCCTTTAGCTTGGCAGCGATCCCAAATTTCTTTCTCTCTGACTCACCCAGAGAGGGCCACCAGAGGTACACTTTGTTCAGGGTCCTCTGATCTGCTTTTGTCAGCATTTAGCCTAGGTTGTATGGCTTCTGTCCAGGCTGAAGTGGCATTCCCAGGGCATATAGGTGATGGCTGTAGCCATCCGTCCTACCCCCGTCCCTCCTCCTTTCCTTAACTGGCACATGCATCAGCTGTGTCATGGCTCTGGTACATGTTTATTGAGCATCTCTGTCTCTGAGGCTGTGCCAGGCACTGGGCACGCAAGGGCAAGCCACCATTTGAAGTGACAGTGGGGCTAGGGCCATGAAGGTGGTTCTAGAAGAGGGTTCTGGAGAAAGGTGAGAGGGGCCCAGCTGGGCCGATCCTGGAGTCTGGGAAGGGGGTCTGGAGGTGGGAGAATGTTGTGCTGGGAGGGAAGGACAGCAAAACACAGGGCGGAGGGACACCTGGGTGGCTCAGTGGTTGAGCGTCTGCCTTTGGCTCAGGGCGTGATCCCAGGGTCTTGGGATCAAGTCCCACATCAGGCTTCCCACAGGGAGCCTGCTTTTCCCTCTGCTTATGACTCTGCCTCTCTCTGTGTATCTCTCATAAAAAAAAAAATCTTAAAAAAAAAGAAAACACAGGATGGCATAAGGGATTGGGAGTGGGGGCAGAGGACATGGGAGCAGCTGGAATTAGGTGGGTCTGGGAAGCCTCTCGCAGAAGGTGACATTTCTCCAAGAGGGAGAGTCTGTGTCTCTGCATCATAATCACACACGAGCTGAAACACGTCAAGGCATGTGTGAACCACAACTTAGTGGGAAACTAAAAAGTGGGAAGCATCCCATTTTGCAACTGTAATGGTTCAAGGGAAGGATTTTGGTCTGCCTGTCTTGTAGCTGAAGATGGGGAGGGTTTGAGTGGTTAGACCTACCCAAGGCAGGAGCAGGGATGACCAAGAAGCCACCATACTGCTGCCTTCTCGGCGGTTTCAAGTGAAGGTGTCCCAGACTGATAAGTGTGTGTGGCGGGTATGACAGCTGGGGGAGTGTGGGTGACCTGAGGCAGCCTGGGGTGGAGAAGTAAACTGTCCTCTGAGGTCAGAAGGGAGTGGGACCTGGCCAGGGAAGAGAGCTCTGTGGGAGGGAATTCCAGGCAGAGGTGGGGTGCGGGGAGCAGGCAGTGCAGAGGGGTGGTGGAGACATCCACAGGCAGTCGGAGCTCAGAAAAGAGACATGAGCGGTCAGGTCACAGAAGTAAAGGAGCTGGAAGGAGAGGTCAGTGGGTGGCATGGTGGCCCATCGTCATGTAAGGAGGGAAGAGGCCTGGGGCAGAAGCTTGAGGAGGCTGAGCTGTGGGGAGAAGCACAGTCTGCTCTGACCCCCTGGCTGGGTGGTCCGAGGGCCCCAGACCTGCCCGTGAGGACGACAGGGAGCAGTGGGCACGGAAGCCTGGGAGCCAGGCTTCCTGGCTCCGTGTCTACTCATTCCTCTCGCACAAAACATGCAGCTCCTGACAGCGAACACTTCCTGAGGGCTTCCACGAATGCTCCTGGTGCTGAACACCCTCCTGGGTGGCCTCGTGTATTTCTCCAATGTCCCTAGGAGGTAGGCGCTATTATCCCTCCTTGCTTTTTTTTTTTTTTTGAAAGTAAGGAAACTAAGGCTAAGAGAGGCCATCAAGTGGCAGGGACAGGCTCTGGAGTCAAGGCTCCGGGGCTTGGAGCCTGCAGGCCCAGGTGCCAGAGTGTGGAAAATAGGTGAGATCAGGAAAGAAACTGAGGTCTGGCCTCAGCCCTGGGTGAAGGGACACGAGCCCTTGGCTCTTATATTTTCATTCTTCTGCAGGATGAGGGAATCCATAGAATTGTATGATGCTTGGATGATCTAGTGGTCTGCTTGGGTGACCATAACCACAGACCACAGACTGGGGGCTTCAGCAACAGACACTTATTTTCTAACAGCTCTGGAGGCTGGATGTCCTAAGATCAGGGGCCAGGAGAGATGGTTTCCAGTGAGGCCTCTTTCCTTATTTGTAGGTGGACACAGCCATCCTCTTGCTGTGTCCTCATGTGGTCTTTCCTCTATGCATGCACAGAGGCAGAGGGGGCCAAGCAGGGGAGGAGGGAGGAACAGAGAGAGAGAAAGAGAGAAATCTGTGTATCTCTCTCTCTTTTTTTTTAAATATGAATTACCTCTGGAGATAGCCACTTTGGCTCTTTTTTCTTTTATTTTTTAAAAATATTTATTTATTTATTCACGAGAGACAGAGAGAGAGAGAGGCAGAGACACAGGCAGAGGGAGAAGCAGGCTCCATGCCAGAAGCCTGATGTGGGACTCGATCCCAGGACTCCGAGATCACGCCCTGAGCCAAAGGCAGATGCTCAACCGCTGAGCCACCCAGGCGTCCCTCTTTTTCCTTTTATAGAGATTTTATTTATTTATTTATGAGAGACCCAGAGAGAGTCAGAGACATAGGCAGAGGGAGAGCCAGGCTTCCTGTGGGGAACCTGATGTAGAACTTGATTCCAGGACCCCAGATCACGACCTGAGCCAAAGGCAGATGCTCAATCACTGAGCCACCCAGGTGCCCCTCTTCCTCCTCATATGTGGACACCAGTCCTATCAGATTAGGGCCCCACTCTTATCTCATTTAATCTTAATCACCTCCTAAAGGCCCTTTTCTCCAAATACAGTCACTTTGGGGGGTTGGCTTCAATATACAAATTTTGCAGCAGGAGGCCACAGGTCAGTCCATAACAGATGGTAATCTGGAACCACTACAGAGGACCTGGGTTATCCCCCTGAGAGAGCCTGAAGATCCATTTCTCTTCCCTTGTGTGCACTCGGGGCATGTGGAAGAGTGTCAGGTGTATTTTAGGTGCTTAATAAATGTTTGCTGAAGAAGATAAGAGTCACTTGAGTTTAATATACATTATTCATTTAGAAACCAAAGCATTCTGGGGGCACCTGGGGTGCTCAGTCTGTTAAGAGGTCCAACTCTTGATTTCGGCTCAGGTCATGATCTCAAGATCCTGGGATCGATCCCCAATGTCAGGCTCTGTGCGTGCTCAGCAAGGAGTCTACTTGAGGGTTCTCTCCCTCTCTTCTCTCTGTCTCTGCCCCACTCCTGTGTGCACACACTTTCTTTCTCAAATAAATAAATAAATCTTAAAAAAAAAAGAAACCAAAGCATTCTGGAAGAAAGCTCCTTTTTTGGCTAATTTCCACATAATAAGAAAATTCAGTTGGTCATGGCCTCTTGCATCATGTTTTCTGATTTTAAAGTATGGTATAAAAACTCTTTAAAGAAAGCCTGAGGGCAGCCCAGGTGGCTCAGCGGTTTAGTGCTGCCTTTGGCCCAGGGTGTGATCCTGGAGACCCAGGACTGAGTCCCACATCGGGCTCCCTGCATGGAGCCTGCTTCTCCCTCTGCCTCTCTGCCTCTCTGTGTCTCTCATGAATAAATAAATAAAATCTTAAAAAAAAGAAAGCCTGAACTTTCGAAAACACTGTCCACATTGTAGAATGGGCAAACATGCATGTGTGTTTTTGTGATATTAAGAGTAGGGCTTTGGGCAGCATTCTTTTTCTTAGTCATGTGGAAGATCCATTTTACATCTGTCTTTTCATTTTAGAGATTGGACACATCTACAATTCTTGATGTGTTGGAGAGTAATGAATTTTAAAGGCAGTGGAGGGTGATCGAGGATGAAGGGATGCATTTTTAGATCCTGTTAACTCTGATCTTATGTAGACAGTCTCAACTAAGTCAATATTTAAAGATGAGAGACTAGACTGATATTAAACCACTGCCTTGGGATTTAAAAGCAACTCCATCCCAGAGAGTTTGGGACGCCGAAATGTGGTCCCGGCTTCTTTTTTCATCTGCAAGGGAAGGAAATGCACATTTTTTTTCCTTGGCTGAACTGGAAAAAGCTGGAGTGCTTTTTCACCCTCTCCATAGGTTGCTTCAGTGAAAGTAACATGGTAATGATACTAAGAGCATCAATTTGAGGAGCACTTACTATCTGCCAGACGTCGTACTAAGTGCCTTACGCACATTATCTTAGGTACCAGTACGTGCCACTACGGGGTCAGATGCTTTTGTGCATCTTTCCTTCTGAGTATGATTCAGTGTTGGAATTTTTTTTCCCCTAATGCAGGGCATTAAGCATGAATTCCTTTCTGCAACTCATCTTTCTCCTGATGAACTGGGATCCACATGCTTGAGCTCCTCCCCCTTTCCTATGTTGGAGGGAGTGGTGCTCCTCTTTCATGCAGAGCGGACTCCTCCACCTGTTCTTCTTCTTCCTCAGGGTCTTCTTGCCTGCAATCGCCCCTTCTCTCTTGCATTTTTTTTTCCTAAAAAATTATTTATTTAATTTAGAGAGAGAGAAAGTGCAAGAGCAGAGGGAGAGAGAGAGAGAGAGAGAGAATCTCAAGCATTGGACTCCATGCTGAGCTCGGAGCTGGACGTGGGGCTCAGTCTTGCGACCCTGAGATCACGACCTGAGCCAAAACCAAGAGTCAGACACTTGCTTGACTGGCTGCACCACCCAGGTGCCCCTCTGTTGTCTCTTTTATTTCCCCACCCCATAGGGGCCACCCAGTCATCTTAGATATGTTCATTATTTTGGCTTTGGAGGATTTCCTTTCCTTTCTTAGGAGTTTAGCTATTTGCATTTGCTGATCTTACCCATCATTGGTAGACATTTCTTTTTCTTTTCTTTTTTTTTTTTTTTTTGGTGGTGTAGAGTGAGGTGGGGAGGATGGCAGGACTTGCCAGGTTGTGAGAAATGCAATTTTTTTTTTGAGAAATGCAATTTTTTAATTAATGAGAGAAGTTGGTGAATAATGTGTTTCAACTGTGGTATCCTGGAGCCAGGTTGTTCTTTCTCTCTCATCTAATTTTCCACCACCACTGTGAGACTCGGCGACTCCTCTTGGAAACGTGAGGGCAGTCTTTGAAAACGGATTCCTTTGTAAGATTTCGGGAGATTTTGCAACTTGAATCCGTTGAAGAGCTGGAGTTGTCTGATTCACCTTTCACGAAAAATTGCTGCTCTTGATGTATGTGCTCAGGATGACATCCAGGCTTCCTTACTCCCTTGACACCCCAGTCCTCGCCCTCCCCAAACACACTCATCCAGTTGGGTCCTTAGATTTGGTCCTCAGCGCGTCTGCACACGTTTACTTTTTACCTTTTAAAACTCTCCTGACTCGAGCACTTTCTCTTTTCTGCTAGAGACCCATCATCATGCGGAGCTTCAACTGGATAGAATCAGCGTTAGGTCTTACTCTGCCTGCAAATCTCTGATTACTGTCAAATTAAATTAGGTGCCTCCCTTTGCTGATCGTTGACTGCTTTTTCCTTAATTTCCCTGCTCAGTGTTTCCCATTTCGGTTGTTACAGATGAAGCTGCTGTAATCAAGAACGGCATTCCATTTTCAGTATTATCAAGGCAGAGTTGATAAGTGTAGGGGGTGAATTAAAAAGCCTGGGAACGAGGTGGCGCGTGGAAACGGGAGAGGGGGGATGGTGAGGTGGCTTGGGGGCTCCGGGTCTTCACCGGGGGGCTCTCAGAACCAGGAAGACTTGGGAACCAAGATCCCCAGTGACCGGGGGGCACATCTGGTGGGCTAGTTTCCCGGGGCTGCTGTAACAGAGCACCACACGCTCAGTGGCTTATGGCAACAGAAATGGATTCTTTTGCAGTTCCTAAAAATTTTTTTGGAGGCCCGGAGTCCAAAATCAATGTCATTGGACCAACATCAGGGCGTAGATAGGGCCGTGCTGCCTCCGATGGCTCTGGTGGCTGCAGTGCGCCCTGGCTCGTGGGCCGTCGTGGTCATCTCTCCTCCTTCCCACAGCCTGCTCCTCTGAATATTTGTGCAAGATCTTCCCCCCCTGTCGGCCTCTATTTTATAAAGACACTTGTGCTGACATTTGGAGCCCACTCAGATGGTCCCGGTTCATCTCATCTCAAAATCCTTCACTTTTTTTTTTCCCCGAATAAGGCCATATTCACATGTTCCAGGGAGTAGGATTATTGAAAGTCTTTGGGTGGCCGTTATTATATAACCTACTACAGGCAGTTGAAGAGCTAAATAAATGATCCTAATAATTGTTGTGTGCTCTGTTGCAAAAGGCAGATTGTATTACTGCCGGGCTTTCAAACTATTGTTGGTCATAGGACTTTTAAGAATTTCGTTGCCAAAGGGTGTAATTTTTAAAACATTGCAACACAGACTCAAACAAAGACAGAATCTAATTGTACTTTTCAGCATCTCTCCTCCCCACCCCCGCAAGACAATGGATATATCCATATACGAGTGTGCACGCACATGCCTGCCTATATGTGTGTATACGTGGGCATGGATGTCTGTATGTCTATGGGTGTGTATGTGTGTGCATGTGTGTACGTGTGTGTATGTATATATATTTATGTATATATATATATTTTTCTTTTTTTGGGGTCATGAATGAGTACAGTTTTTAAACCTTGTTGAGGCCAAACTATAGCCAGAGTCTCACTTTAACTTTTGTGGGGAGACAGCATTAGCCTCAGGTTGACTGGGGCTACATACCAGCCCCCAGCTTGTCTGGTCTATTGACTGATTATCTCCTCCTAGTCATGTCTGTGGATTAATGATCTGAAAATCCCCCACTATAATGGGTGAAGGAGGGGCGCCTGGGGCTCAGTAGTTGAGCATCTGCGTTGGGCTCAGGGCATGATCCCGGGGTCCTGGGATTGAGTCCCGCATCGGGCTCCCCGCAATGGGACTGCTTCTCCCTCTGCTTATGTCTCTGCCTCTCTCTGTGTCTCTCATGAATAAATAAATAAAATCTTAAAAAAAAAAAAAAGAAGGAATTGACATGATGTCGGTGGCTGGTCATTTAGTAAGAGGAAAGAAACCATAGATGGGCAATAACAGTGGTGTGTTTTAGGGCCTGGTGAGCAGAGAGGTGAATGCCACCGAAGGAAAGGGGTGCAGTTTTGGCTGGAAAGGACAATCTTTGCCCCCCCCTTTCCCTATCTTTATACAAAGCTGTAGGGTCTGTGCATGTGACATGTTGATTGTAGGGGCAGTGACCCAGGAGGGGTGTCCTGTGGATAGTTAAATTATACCCTAGAGCAGCAACCTCCTGGATCCTGATATAGGGCCAAGAGCTAACCTACACCATAACTCAGCAAGGGAAGGAGAACACTGGGGGCCACAGAGCTTGGTGCAGTTGCAGAGAAAGGGTGGAAGGAGAGGGCATTGCATCCCCCAGGTCCCCAACCATGCCCTTGAACTGAAAATGGGAGCAGATTTAGCTCTTTCAGAAGTGGAGGCCCCCGGGGAACCCAGCCCCTGGATGGATAATGGCTTGGCCTGAGAGGGAGCCCTTGGCTGGAGTGGAACTTGGCATTTCAGGCTGTGGAAAACCAAGTTGGACACGGACTCTTCCCTGAGCCTTCCTGATGACCATTCAAGTCTGCCTGATTTCACTCTCTGGCTTAATAATTGGATCTGGTTCCTCATGTTACATTTTTTTCCCTCTTTTTCCCCCTTGCTGCTATTTTAGGTAAGGTTTTTTTTTTTTTTTTTCTTTTTTTTCTCCTGGGACAGAGAAGTGGCTACGCATTTTCCTAGAGTTCTTGGGATTCGTTAGGGAATACCCTCTGCTTGCAGTGCTTGACAACAGCCATGTTCTTGGTGTCTTCTCAGGTGGCCATAAAAGTCATTGACAAGAAGAGAGCCAAAAAGGACACTTATGTCACCAAGAACCTTCGGCGAGAGGGGCAGATTCAGCAAATGATCCGCCACCCCAACATCACCCAGCTCCTTGATATCTTGGAGACGGAAAATAGCTATTACCTGGTCATGGAGCTGTGTCCTGGGGGCAACCTGATGCATAAGATCTATGAGAAGAAGCGGCTGGAAGAATCCGAAGCCCGCAGATACATCCGGCAGCTCATCTCTGCAGTGGAGCACCTGCACCGGGCTGGGGTGGTCCACAGGTAAGGGCCATGCCGTGCCGATGACCCTGTGCTGACTATCCCGACGGCACAGCGCTTCAGTGTGCTCTGAGCAAGGCTCAGGTGTTGCAGCGTGCTTTACGATTCCTCTGCGTGCTTATTTTTGTGAACTGACTTAGCACCATTGTGGGTGACGGAAGCCAGAGTGCCCAGGTTTGCCTCCTGGCTCTCCCCTTTCCTAGTTGTGTGACCCTGGGCAAGTTAGTTAACCACTCTGAACCTCAGTCTCTTCTTCTATAAAACGGGAATGATGATGATACTTCCCTCATGGTTGGTGTAAGGGTTAATTTGGAGAATGCTATCAGTTAATATATGAAAAGTGCTTGGAACATTGCTTGGTATACGTAATAAGGGTCATGTTACTGGTTGGCTCCTGTTCTTATTTGCAAAGCGTAATGAGACCAGGGGCTCAGGAGCCTGAAAGAAGACTCAATGTTAAGATGGCATGAGATGGTTTTGCAGCGAGTGCTAAGGGATGGTGCTTCCGTTGTATTTGCTTTATATGCGGTAGTTGCTCAGTAGCTGTTTTATTCAACTGAATTGAATCCCCATTTAAACTGTGAACTTGTTCCTGCAAGGCAGGGGTGTTTCCCCCAAGCCAGATCCCAATCCTTATGAAAATCAAACTTTTTCTTGAACAGGCTGTTCCCTCCTGAGGAGGAGCTCCACAAGAAAAGGGAGTGGAAATAGCATCCTTAGTGATGGTTGCCATTGGTGGTGATACCTATTTTTAGTATTAAAATAAAATGAAATGAAATGTATTAAAATGAAAAGAAAAAGAAAAAATATTCTAAAAGTGTCCCTCTTTTCCTCCCAAGGAAATGTGGATTTCACCAATAAATGCATAGTCCTTCCTTCTTGAAATTATGATCAATAATTACTCTGGGTTGTTGAGAAAGGTTAGGGGTCATGGTTTATAGATTGTCATTTTAAAAAAGCAAGATCAAGGGCACCTGAGTGGCTCAGTAGTTGAGCATCTGCCTTCGGCTCGTCATGATCCTTGGGTCCTGGGATCAAGTCTTGCATTGGGCTCCCTGCAGGGAGCCTGCTTCTCCCTCCAACTGTGTCTATGCCTCTCTCTCTCTCTCTCTCTCTCTCTCTCCTCCCTCTGTGGTCATTCATGAATAAATAAGTAAAATCTTAAAAAAAAAAGCAAGATCAAGTCATGAAACGTGTTGTGTGCATGTGTGTGTGTATACACCTATATATACACACACATGCATGCGTACGTTTAACATTTTTTGTGTTGAGGTGCAATTCACATACCTTGAAAGTCACCACCATAAAGCGTACAGTTCAGGCCCTCTTATTGATAAAGCTGTGCAACCGCAACCACTATCTGATTTTAGAATATTTTCATCCCTCCAAAGAAGAAGCCCTGTACCCATCAGCAGTCACTTTCTCTTCCCCCTTCCTCCCAGCCCCTGGCAACCACTAACTCTATTCTCTGTCCATGGATTTGCCTGTTCTGGACATTTTCCATCAAAGGAAAAGAACAGTATGTGGTCTTTTATGGTAGGCTTCTTTTACCTAGCATCATGTTTTCAAGACCCTTCCCTGGCGTGCCATCTATCAGTACTTCTTTTTATGGCTGAAGCCTAGTCCATGGTGGCGAGACCACATTTTGTCTTTCCATTCATTAGTTGATAGACATCCGGGCCGTTTGCAAGTTTTTGGCCACTGTGAACAATGCGGCTGTGAACCTTCACATACAAGTTACAGTGTGAACGTGTGTCCTCTCTTTGTTTGCAGGATTCTACTTTCAGGAGTGGAACTGCCAGGTCATATGGCAGCTCGATGTTCGACCTTTAGAGTAGACGTAATATCAGCTTCTCGTGTTTGAAAGCCATTCGTATTCTGACCGATGAAGAAAGCAGCTCTAGGCCTTTCATTAACAGGATTTATGGGCTTTCGAGGTGAAGAGGGTCTTTCCCTGCTGATGGGATTGGATGCTCTTCCTCTTGGTGCTGGAGCCTAGGGGACCCCATGGGGGGAGGCCCCCTGGCTTGGGGCTGCTCCGGGGTCAGCCTTGGTGGGGCACTTTGCAGGTGGATCGTTTCCTCACCAAGGTGAGAGAGTCTCTTCGTGGACATATTTTTAGTTACACACGTCATCATGAAATCACGGTTCATTGGAACTCTTTGAGTTTAGATCAGCAAGGAAGGGAACATTCAGAAATTTTAAGTGAATAACACTATTTTTGGCTCTTTCCAACAATACCCTTCTGAAGCCTGCCGTGTCACGGTTCTGCCATTATTAGGAAAACGACTGGTCGTGAGTGAGCCTGGTTCTATCTTGGTTTATTACGATGACAAAGGCAGAAACCTCACAAATGAATCAGCCAGGATAACGGACTCCGCTGGTCACAGCAGAGGCTAGAAGCGGGGGCAGGGCTTTCTGTGGGGCTCGCTGCGGGGAGGGGGTGTCACACGGGGTGTTATGTGTCAAGGGTTTCGTGCTGTCAGAAACCAGATGAGTGCCCAGCATCGCAGGCCTCCGAGGACAAGAAAGGGAAAACCAGTGAGGGCTGTGCATGGCTCGCTGGTCTCTCCCGCAGGAAACTCTCAACAACCCTTTTAAAGTAATTTTAACAAATTCCAATCCCTCTCAGTGCAATTACTGTCATAATGTCAAAGGAAGGAATTTAATAATGTTTTGATAGCAAAGACGGTGTGCTTTTCTCCCTCTGATCCCCGGCTTTCTACTTCCCCCTCTGTCCTTGGAAAGATATTCATAAGCCCCAAATGGCAGAGGCTCAGATCTTTTAAAGTTAGGGGAGACTGGAGACATAGGTGCTGTTAAGGAGGAGTTCTTCGTTTTTCTCTCTAGAACTCGTATTAACGGGCACCATTGCACACAGACAGGAGGTGCTTTAGGTGGTGGAGACATCACATGAAAGTATTTGCTCAGAAGAGACTCGTGGGTGACTTGAGCTGGATGTCTTGACTCTCCCAGATGCTGTTAACACCAATTTTTAGCATACGTGACGCAGCTCATAGCTGGTATACTCTACTGTAGACCCTCTCCATGATGGAGATTTCTCTTCTATGCTGTGAAGATGGAATGAATTTCATGATTATCTTGCTGTTAGATTTTTTTCAAATGAGTAAGAGAGTACAGTATCTCGGAGGTGGCCCGGAGTCGCTGGTGGGAAGATTTCTGAGCAAATAGATTGGATCATCCAAAAGGACTTAGGATGAATTTGGGTGGCTGTGCATAGACAATGACTTAAAGCGCTTTCGGTTATGTGTGTCAGAGGATGCTCTAAATGCGCAGTTGCTGATTAGGCTGATACTATATCCTCATGTTCTCATCAACTTAATGTTGGCAAAGCCCTCATTTCCCGTGACACGAAATCTAAATATTTAATTATCTACTCAGAACTACTGAAATATCATTTAAAGGCAGCAAATCTCGAAAAATCATGTAAATACTGTGAGTGGAAAAAGAATAAAGGAACCCAAAGCCCTATATAGTAGACTCCCTTAGCTGGCAGAGAAGCTCATTTTAAACTGGACCTGCCAGGGCCTTCGTCGTGTCTTTTGCTGTAACCGGGCTGGGGCTAACTTTTACAAAAGGAGAGTATGGTCTCGTTTCTTCATTACCCCATGTTAGGATTGCCTGAGATGCTCCACATTTAAGATATAGCAAGTCCTTTTTTTTTTTTTCTTTCTCTCAAACGTGCTCACCCAGCACGATACCAAAACCTGATGATTTGCCCATTGTATGTGGAGCATTGACTCTTGACATCAATCAACGAAAAGTGTGATTATACCAAGAGGCTAATTTGAGATTCATCTTGTTCTTTCAAAATAACAAAGTCCAATCAAACTGTACAGACAAAACATAACAGGGTAACACAATACCGCTGTCCCTAAGCAGGAAGAGACAAGCCGTGGGGCCCGCAGGACCAGGACAGAGAGACACATGATCAAAGGGAGTGCGAGCCTGTGTTTGGATGTACGTCAACGTTGCCGCTCCCAAGGCCATGACCTTACTCATTCATCAATATTGGGAAAGGGCCCTCTCTGCTCAAGAGGAATGCAGTTGGAAGAGAAGGGATGTTTCTTTGTTCTCTTGGGCCTGACAAGAAGCACTTGTAGGTTATTAAGTTCTTAAAAGAACTTTAGTTAAAACTTTAGGTTTTCTTGGAGTGGTGGGGGCGGGGAGGCAGATGAGAAGAGGGTAACCTCTGCTCACAGTCGGGAACTAGTTGGGATCCCAGGGCCTTCTGCTAAGAGAGAGCACGTATCGAAGGTGCTGGTTATATCTATCAAAGTTGTTGTGTTTAAGTTGGGTTTAACAAATATGATTGGAAATAGGAGATTTCACCAAGCTTGAACGTAGCAGCTTTGTGGAGCGCGATGTCCAGTGGTCAGCGGTGTTGATTCTGCAGCCAGACCACCTGCACCCAGACGCTGGCTCTACCACTTAAAAGCTGCACTGGGCAAATCCCTCCGGCTCTTGTGCCTCCCTACACAATAAGGATAATGGATTATCCACTTCACGTGCTTGTGAGGATTGAAGGAGCCAATTCACGTAAAGTGTCAAAACTGAGAGAGTACCGAGTACGTGTTTGCTATCATTAGTACTGATCCCACCTCATTCATTCTGTATGTGGGAAACAGGCTCAGCGTTCCGCGTGCTCGAGGCCTCACAGATGTCCTGGGCTTGTATTCATCTTGCTCATCCTTCAGGTCCTCGCTCTAAACTAGGCTTTGCTTTCCAAACCCTTTTCGAACGATAACTTACTTTGCTTGTTATCTATTTTCTGCACGGGCCATCAGCTAGCTCAGCCTCGAGCCCAGGAGGCACACAGCAAGACTTTGTTGAATGAAAGAAAGGAAGTTGAATGAATACAGCTAGTGTCAGAGTTAGCACCGGGATGGAAGCTTCCTGGTGGCCAGTTCCCTGTTCATTCTGGAATATTCCACGTTGTCCCTGGAATTTCAAGGGAGTTCCTGCATTGACTTAGTACCAAGTTGTTTACTTTTCAGGTCACAATCGGTAGAGTGGCATCTTTCTAGTGACTGAGCAGCTCTCTCCTTTTATAAATGGTTCGTTTCTGGAGCGCTGGAGGATCTCAATAAAAGGTTTCGTTTTGAATAAATAAATCAGGTGCATGCTTAACAAATTGTTCTTGTGTTTTATCAAAATGCCCATATCGTAAGTAAATCAGCGATTAAAAAATCATTTGCTTTTAATACAGTGCTTTTGAAGATAAACTTAACCCCAAAAAACCCCTCTCATTTTCCTGCAAAATGCTGATGGCCTTGGGGAGTTATGTGCTTTTCTTGGATGCTTTATTCTTAGTTTATTGCTAAAATCCATCTCCACCGGCACAAACTTCTCCTCCAGACCTAATCCTGTATGAGTTTGCTCTGGCCACCCCCTGGGCTCCTTCTCTCTGACCTCTCATTTGATGGCTAATGGCCCCCGATGCTGTTTGCTTTTCACCCAATTAATCACCCTTTCAAGTCTTCCCTGGGCTCCCCAATGCACTTGGTCTTAGCACCTCTATTATCCCCAGCTCCGGCCTCTCACCTCTTCTCTGCTAGCGGTGAGGTAGCCTCCTGGATAGCCTCCCAGTGGCCACCAAACACTTGAGCACATTTTCCTACTTCCTCCTGCTTAGGGCCCTAGCCAGGTGGCCACTCTTTGGAATGCAGTTTTTCAGACCAGAATCAGGCACTCGATGTTTAAGTGAGTTGTTCTAGGCCACGGGCTTGTCATTCAATGAGCTTGTCTGTCTTTGTCACCGGTCACCAGGTCTTGCCCTGAACTGTGCTCAGCACCTCTGCCCCAGGTCCTCCCCACTCCTTCATGGGTCACACCATCCGCTCTCCGCTGCCGTCAACCCTGGTGGCACCTTGGCTCAGTTCCTCCTTCCATCTTCCGTCACCACCCAAGTGGCACCCACTCCAGGGGCCCTTTGTCTAGGCCTGAGGTTTGTTAGGTCTGACCTTTTGACCTTCCCTATGGGACTGGGCAAGGCGTGGGGAGGCCAAGGAGAACCTCTTCCTTTACTCCCATCCTAGTGTTCTGGGTGTGTGTGCATGTGCGTTCATGTGTGCACATGCTTGCCTATATGCACACATACATGGCGCACCCACACGCACACATGGCCACACATACACATGCATGCACGCAAACATGCCCCCTTATATACACACATGCACACACGTACACATGTACCCACACATGCTCACCCCCCACATATACACATACATGCCACGCCTGCCCACATACACACATGCATCCATGCATACACACACTCAGGAACACATGCCCACTCACACACACATGCCCACCTATATACACACATGTACATATGCACACAGGCATCCATGTGTGTCCTCCCCACATATGCACACACGCCACGCCCTCCCACATTCACACATGCATGCACACACTTTTGCACCCATGCATGCACCTCTGCATACACACACACATGCACAAACATACGGCCACACACACACTTCAGCTCCGCACCTCCCCACTACTACTCCTGGCTGCCTGTTCTCTGAAGAGGCCCAGCTGCTGCTTCTCCTCCCCTCCCCCACTGAGCACCACGGCCCAGTATGTTTGTTATGGCAACGGGGTCCTCCCTGACACACACCCCTCTGTCTGGGAGGGCTGTGACTGGAGTTCTTGGTGGCTAGCCTCCAAACCTTAGAGATTATCATCATTCAAGAAATACAAGGAGAGTTTGGGTGAGTGGGTGGGTGCAGGGGGAGTGTGAGGGGTGTGCTTGAGAGCCTGTGGGTGAACCTTTAATGGTTAAGTCCTGTTGGAGCTTGTTCTTTTGAAATAAACTAGAACAAAGGGCTGGTAATTAGGGCTCTCCCCTTGGGCCCTCTCAGTCGCTGGAGAAACACCCACCAACCTCTCCCAGTCTCCTTCTTCCCGAAGCACATTGCACCTGGAGACCCAAGGTCAGATCTGCAGTGCGCTGTGATGAGAGACCCTTGGGCGTTTCTCCCAGAACTGCCCAGTTTCCAGAGAAAGGTCTGTGCCTGCACCTCGGGAGGCCTCTTCTGGGCTTGGCTCCCTCTTTTGTTCCCAAGACACATGGTAATTTCCTTTAGTAACTTCCCAAGACACATGCACCCCACCCCAGGGCTGTCCAGGTAACCCCATCCTCTGATGCCCCCTTATATTAGGGCATGCCAGTTCCCTCTCTTGCTTGTCCTGTCTCCTCTTTGAAGCTCCTTTGGCCAAGGGAAAAAAGCTGCCTTTTTCTTTCCTTTTTTTTCCCCTCTGAGTTACAAGTTTACTCTGAACTTCCAGTTTGCCTGCCACAAGGAGAAGCTCCTCACACTGCAGGACTGTGGGAAGAGCCCCCTACTTCTCTCTCCCCTCCACAAAGTGATTAATCCAATCAGAGAACATTACTGTGAAATTGAGCATTGCCTCCATCATCAAGTGCGAACCAGTCAGCTGTCCAGAACCTTCCTTCTTAGGTGGCCAATCTGACACTTAACAGAGCCAAATATTTTGTTCTCCGGGATGGAGCTAGCACCGTGCTTTTCACATGGACCGCAGGGAGGTGTTCTGGATAACAGAGTATTTTCTTTTAAAGATAAGCCGTAATACGCTAACGCTAAAACCTTATGAATAGATTCATCCCTCTTTTATTATCCAGAAAGATGTCTCCCAATTTTGTGGCCTCTTGGGAATATTCGTGGCCTCTTTGACCATTGTCGAACAGCTGGGCTGGGTCTGAGTGGCCCATGGTGCTGAATGGGACTCATCCTTAATTTCAGGTGGTAAGGATGCTCCCTCTGGGGGGAACATCCGGGATGAGGCACTTGATTGTAGCTGTAACATTCCTAGGACCCACCTCCCAGGAATGGGAAAATATCCAAAAGCTACTTTTAAAGAATTAATAGGCTTTATTTTTTAGTGCAGTTTTAGGGTTACAGAAAAACGTGCTGAAACTGTAAGCGTCCCCCCCCACATGGGATGCCTTCCCATCCCCCTTCCATACTGTTTTTCCCTATTAATACCTTGTGATTGTGCAGAACATTTGTTATAATTGATGGGCCAATACTGATACACCATTATTAACTAAGGTCCATAGTTTACATGAGGGTTCGCCCTGTGGTGTACAGTTCTGTGGATTTTGACAAATGCATGATGTCAGTATCATAAAAAATAATTTCACCACTCATAAAAAATATGCCCCACCTATTCATCCTCCTCCTCCTTGAGGCAACTAGGGATCTTTTTATTGTCTCCATAGTTTAGCCTTTTCCAGAGGATATATGGTTGTTGCAATCACACAGTATGTGGCCTCTTCAGACTGGCTTCTTTCACTCAGAAACACACATATGGGTTCCTTGTTGGCTTTTCACAACTTGATAGGTCATTTCTTCTTGTTGCTGAATAACATTCCGTTGTCTGGGTGGACCACAGTTTATCTGCTCACCTACTGATGGATGGGTGGGTCGCTTCCAAGTTCTGGAAATTATGAATAAAGCTGCTGTGAACATTTATGTCTACAAGTTCTTGACTCTTTTGAGTAAATACCTAGGTGAAAAGTACTTTTAAAAATAGGATCTTAAAGGCCCTTTTCCTGAAGAGTCAGAAGGAAAAACCTCTCCCCCCTCCTTCTAGAACTATTTCAAAAGACAAGGCAAGAGGTAGAAATAGATGAAGCCAAAAGCAGTTGGATGTTCCTTTGTTTTGGGTGCATTAGGTGGTCTCATCTCCTGGACAGAGACAAATGGAGCTCACCTTTAACGAGTCATGGAATCTCTAGGTAGTGACATGGGTTATTGCTGAAATCTTTTAGAAACATTGACGAAAGGGTAATACATGGCCAAACAACGGGTTAACAGGTTTGTTCTGAGTATTCACCCTGGGGGCTGGAGTAGGGTTACTATGGGATGCGGTGGGTGAAAATGAAAACCCATTTTATTTTTCTCATTTTGCCTAATTATTACCTTTTATTCATTCCACCCCTGGTTTTATGACATTTTCCCGCTTTCAAAAGTGGGCATTTTTTTTGTCTTTTGCATTTTTTTCTTATTTTTAGTCTTCCATTTATATCATTCTTCTAATCATTATGGTTGTTCTCTTAGGCTTTTGTCATCCCAGAAATATCCAGCTTGGCTTTATAATTCTTGGCAATTGCTTTCTGATCCTTCACCTCTTTAAAGTGTTTTTCTCCGTAGTGTATGTTCTGAACCAAATTTTGCCTTCAATACCTTAGTGTGGCTTCCATTCTTTCCAGGGAAGGAGGTTTAATTTCGCAAGAAACAAACTGTGGCCTTCCTTTAGATTTAAATAGCACTGCTGCTTTATAATCAGTTTTCACAGGATCACAGTTTGGGCTAATGCTGGCCCACTGTTTTGTGTGTGCTTTGCAGTATTTTTTTTTTTTTTTGGAATTACCATATATGTTCGAATATAAGGTCAGATCAGATCATGTCCTAGCTCTCCTCCAAAAAGAGAATGTGTTTCATTTCCAACAACAAAGTACTAGCTGGAAAAGACACATTCACCTGGACTCATTTATGACTTTGGAAGCTCTAGAAATCTCCTGAGGAAATGGATAGAAAGGGGAGGCCAGGACATTTTACATAGCTTTTTTTTTTTTTTAAGATTTTATTTATTTACTCCTGAGAGACACAGAAAGAGAGGCAGAGACATAGGCAGGGGGGGAAGCAGGCTCTCTACAGGGAGCCCGATGTGGGACTCGATCCCTGGACCCGAGATCACAACCTGAGCCAAAGCAGATGCTCAACCACTGAGCCACCCAGGCGTCCCTTTACGCAGCTTTAATAATAACTTCTAGCTATGACCTCACGATTGTGAAGGTTTGGGAGACAACTCTTAAAAACAATCCACTGAGTGGTTAGTCTACAGAGATTTTAAATGGGTGCTTGTTATTTCAATAGCGTGTGATAAGATTACCAGCAAGTGATTCAAAAAGTGCTTTTTGACAAACATCCAGTCAACTTTAAGATTGTGCTGCCCTGGTGACACCACACGTAGACGTCATCCTGCTCACATCCTGGCTGTGACGGATTTCAATGAAATTGTTTCACGAAATGTGAAGGTGTGGGGTTAATATTTCTAAAGTTGACATTATACGGCATATGCTCTTAAAGGTGATGGTGCAGCTTCCTAGATAGACATTTGATAATTCCATTGCATTTTTGAAAATTACGTATTTGTGTTTTCCAAAAACCCTTTGCTGAGTGGGAAATGAGAGTCCTTCCATTGGAAAAATGAGGGGGAGATTACCTTATGTTTGGGATCACCCTACATTTGGACATAGATGATCCCTTTTAAAGGCTGACATAGTTTTTATATCATCTGTGTGTTGTTTCAACTGGATCCAGGTGAAAGGATCCAGTTCTTCCCCCCATTGGTGGGGGCATGTGCGTTGGGGAATATTCATATTCTCTAGCTGCAAGTTTCAGTTCAGACCTCCCTTCTCATCCAAGTGCCCATCCCTAAGGCTCCCAGCCACCTTCCAATTTTGAGAGACATTGGACACTTCCGAGAGCTCACTTTTTTCTACACTTGACTTCTTTCCATCCTGAAATGCTTCCTTTCCATGTTCCCGTGACAACAGTGTCCCTGACTCCCCTCTCCCCTCCCATCTTCTCCCTGAGCAATCTCCTGTCTTTTTTTTTTTTTGTAGGTGATGTCTATTTTTTTTTTGTATATTTTTTTGGTATTTTTTTTAATTGGAGTTCGATTTGCCAGCATATAGTAGTATAACACCCAGTGCTCATCTCCTGTCCTTTTAAGACTCAGCAACCGTGCCCCCCTCCCAGTACTGAGGTTGAAAATTGGTGGTTTGCAGGCCACGTCTTGCCTGCGAGGTTGGCTCAGGCGGTGTGGTTGTTACTGTTTTAAATGTGAATGTGTTGCCAGCATTTAAAACTTGGGATAAAATCCAGATTTCTAGCTTCTCTTGGAGAAGAGGAGGAGCTGGCGGTGCCGTGACCGGGCTGGGAGCAACTGTCCCCGTTAAATGGGACACTGCTCTCCCGTTTACCAAAAGTCCTAGCAACTGCTCCCTTTTGTCTCACGACTTGGAAGTACTGCCGTCCATTGCCATTTTTGCTTATGATCATGCGATTCTGTTCCTTTCAGTAGGGCTAGGAGGAAAAAAGATTTCTTGTGACTGTGCCTCTCTGTTCAAAATGGGAAAAATAAAAAACTGGACCAAGAATGCTGTGTGTTTCAGAACCATGGAATAAAACTTGGTGTGTTTGTAAGAGAAGAATGTTCTTACATATCCAATCCTCAAGGTGTATCTGAGTTGACAGGCTACAGCTTAAAGATGCTTATACTGTATTCATCGATTTTGATGGTTTTGATGACCAAATGTATACTTCTTTTTTATTTTTTAAGATTTTATTTATTTATTCATGAGGGACACAGAGAGAGGCAGAGACATGGGCAGAGGGAGAAGCAGGCTCCCTGCAGGGAGCCCGATGCGGTGCTTGATCCCAGGACTCCGGGATCACCACCTGAACCAAAGGCAGATGCTCAACCACTGAGCCACCCAAGCATCCCCCAAATGTGTATTTCTGCCCATGTGTTTTTTTTTTTTCTTCTGAAATCCAAAACTATCTCTCTGGTAATGTAGATTCATGTGTGTTTACCGAGTACCTGGGATGTGCAAAGGTCCTGAGGGTACAGTGGTAAGCAAGGCCAACATATTTCCTGCCCACTTACAGTCCGCGAGCACAGATGCCACAGTCACCTCCCATCCAGCATGAGCCTGTGCGTTTTTTCCTTCTGCTCTTCAAGTCACCTCTGTCAATGATAAGAGTCCCCCGCAGACTAACGATCTTCATTCCATCCGCACACTGAATTCCTTTTTGGGATGTAACATTAATATTTACTCGGGTGTAATACCAGGCATTAGGACCTGACCTCTTTGGAGGTGGTTTTCTGCCCACCGTGGTACCTGCTTGTTTAAGTAGATTGTCACCTGCCAACTTGTGGATGACAGTTGGGCTCCATGCATGGAGTTTGAAGGACTGACAAATTATGTCACCTCTCACTTTTTTTTTAGCTGTTTCCTCGAATCTGTTCCTCACGCTGGTTGGTGTGGCTCACCAGCTCACGAACGTGTGGCCACATTTGTATTTCCCCACCTGTTCAGGCAGCGCCTGTTTCGAATAATTCTTTCACCCTCTCCCAACCCCGTTTATTTAAACTCCAAGTCTCAGCTTTGATCCCACGCCTTCCGGAAACTTCTCACGATGTGTTTTGCCCTCAGTGCTCTCTGCTTTTCTGAAATGCTTTGGCTTTTTCAGTCTGCAGCAATTAATGATATCATCTTTATAAATATTTACTTATCGATTGTGTGAGTTTTGGCAGATAGCTTTTTGGGTTGGTTCAAAGTGGCTCTCAAACAGTTTGATTGCCTTCAGAAGCAAAATGTTGATTCCACGATTTCAAATGCCTCTCTGTAATGTTCTGTGGTTTTGTTTATTTCAGAGACTTGAAGATAGAAAATTTGCTACTAGATGAAGACAATAATATCAAGCTGATTGGTATGACTTTTTTTTTTAAAGCAAGATTATCCTTTAAGTGTTGTGTTATCAATTCTGTTATTTATTGCTGGATTATTGACTTTGAAAATTATTCATGGTCTATTTCTAATCCCAGACGATACTCTAGATTGCCTCCTTTTACAACACTCCAATACTTAATAATGGTTTTGAAAATAAGAATTAATTTTAATAGTAAACATGGTCAGGAAGGTAGAAAAACTGTAAAGTGACCATAAAATGAATTCCACAGCTATAAATAAGTATTTGTTGGTTATCGGTTCTTTGGATTATTCAAACTTCAGCTTTGCAAAAATTGCAAAAAAAGATGGACCTTAATTTTTATAGGGGCTATTTTTATTTGGATTAACCATAAAACTTTTTTTTTAAAAAAAGATTTTATTTATTTACCCATGAGAGACACAGAGAGCAGAGACATAGGCAGAGGGAGAAGCAGGCTCCCTGTAGGGCGCCCGATGTGAGATTTGATCCCAGAACCCCAGGATCACCACCTGAGCCAAAGGCAGACACTCAACCACTGAGCCACCCAGGTGCCCCTAACCGTAAAATTTTTTAAAAATAGTGGAAAATAGTTCAGTTCAGTAGTAATACTTTAAGCTTAGCCATGGCTTAATTCACTTTTCAATGACTATGAGGCACCCATGTAAAAGGGAACCCAACTAACCTTCCGTTTTTTTATTTTTGTTTTTTTAAGATTTTATTTATTCATGAGAGACACAGAGACAGAGAGAGAGAGAGGGGCAGAGACACAGGCAGAGGGAGATGCACGCTCCATGCAGGGAGCCGGACATGGGACTTGATCCCAGGTCTCCAGGATCATGCCCCAGGCTGAGGGCAGCGCTAAACCGCTGAGCCACCAGGGCTGCCCCTAACCTTCCGTTTTTATTATAATCTTTATTGAAGCCCCATCGTACAATGGTGGTTGTGCAGAGGGAAGTCCCCACAGAGGGATAATTTAGAAGGAAGGTAATCAGAAGGAGGTTCCAGGATAAAGTGAGTCATAATTGGTTCATAATTCAAAGTCCATAAGCGAGTTCACTCCATGACTCACTTTCTAGAAGAATTCCATTTTTGTTTGCCTATACGATTGCTCTTGGCTAAAGTCTCATGGCATCATTTTTACACTTAGATGTTAGCACCATCGTTGCTTCCTCTCTTTTCTTTCTTTTTTTCCCACCTCAGGTGCAAGCAATTTCTTCCCTCTCAATGGCTTGAAAAAGGCTTTATATTAGGAGAAAAGGGAACGATCAATAGAATATCGTGAATTTAACCCTCGTACCTAAAGCAGGAAATTTTGTTTGGCAAATACTAAAAGCCATCTCTAGGTTCTGAAACATAGCATTCAAATAACCAATTAGATTCTTTGGCTCCCCAAACCAGACGCCTTGGCTGGCTGATTAAGCACCGTGGACAGGTGTGAATGACTGAACATAGCGATCCTTAGAAAACTAATAAGAGGAAACATGTTTTTATCCACCCCCCAAAGATTTTAAGGATCATATTTCTTAAAATGGACAAGTCAAAGAGTTTTCTTCCTTCCTTCCTTTCTTCTTTCTTTCTTTCTTTCTTTCTTTCTTTCTTTCTTTCTTTCTCTTTCTTTCTTTCTTTCTCTTTCTTTCTTTTCTTTCTTTCTTTCTTCTTTCTTTCTTTCTTTCTTTCTAAAAATATTTTACTTATTTTTTTCATGAGAGACACAGAGAGAGAAGCAGAGACACAGACAGAAGGAGAAGCAGCTTCCCAAGGGGAGCCTGATGTGGGACTCAGTCCCAGGACCCCGGGATCACGACCCCAGCTGATGGCAGATACTCAACCACTGAGCCATCCAGGCGTCCCAAGAATTTTCTTTTTTATCATCGCTATTGCATCTCAGTTATCCTGAGAACCAAACACAGAAGCATTTAAACAAGATAGATGTTGAAATGCCTGCAGGATGTCTTTCTGGTCCTGGTTTCCGGGATCCGTGTCATTAAACAAAGGCCCATCATGGTGGGGGGGCGAGGAAAGGAGATTTATTTAGGTTCTCTGGCAGCGCTGACCTGGAACTTGTCTTCAGA
Organism: Nyctereutes procyonoides; assembly: GCF_905146905.1. Classification (NCBI taxonomy): domain Eukaryota; kingdom Metazoa; phylum Chordata; class Mammalia; order Carnivora; family Canidae; genus Nyctereutes; species Nyctereutes procyonoides. Next base: position 5,883,127 of record NW_026575155.1, read on the forward strand.
AAATGTGGAGGGGTCAGAGACAGAGTTGCCCTAATGGCAGCGGATGATAAGAAAACAGGCCACGTGAAGGCCAAATGTCTGTTATAGTAAAAGTTAAAATAATTCACTTCCATCTCGCACCATCCAGAGGCTGAGGCAGGTCACCAGGGGGAAGTTTCCACGTCCTAACTGGGCACTACTCCTATAGCCTCTCTCCTTTCCTCTTCCCTCCCCTCCCCTCTGGGCTTGCTCTCTCTTTCTTCCCCAGTGATAGCCCTAGACAATCATGTATAAAAACTAGAAATGTACTGGGACGCCTGGATGGCTCAGTGGTTGAGCATCTGCCTTCAGCTCAGGTCATGATCCTGGGGGTGCTGGGATCGAGTCCTGCATCAGGCTGGCCACAGGCAGCCGGCTTCTCCCTCTGCCTATGTCTCTGCCTCTCTTTGTGTGTCTCTCATGAACAAATAAATAAAATCTGTTGTTTTTTTTTTAAAAGGACAGCTCTTTTTATTGGTTAGAAATTTGCTCTAAGATTCTAGAAGAACCAATTTCTGTGAACAGTGGATGCATTTGTAACTAGCTCACAGATTGGCTGCCCGACAAACCCTTTCAGAGGGGACCCGTGCAAATAAGAGGAAGATATGATATATTTCAGTGGGAGCCCACAGTTCCCCTTGAGGAGGGTGGGAGGAGGTTCTTTGGATTCAGAAGCCTCAGACTCATCTTTGCTCAGTTTCTGCTCAGTGTGGCAGTTGCTGGCTTGGCACCCAAGCTGGGACATTGGTGGGTTCTGTCGGAAGCGAGGTGTCAAAGACCACAGATTCTAAGACTGCTGGAGAGGAGGCTCTGATCGTTGGCCTTCCCATTATTTAAACTTCTTATGTGGTTCCCAGTCCCTGTGACCAGTATCAACCAAAAGGCCTATCGTACACCTGTACTCAAAAGAGACATTATAGTACCAGAGCAGACAACTGGGAATCGCCTTGCATTTACCTGTACCCACTTTTCCTCATTTTTTCCCAATGGGTCAATCACAAAGATAGTGGTGGGCCCTGGAGGGAGAGAAGGCCTGGGGTCTTGTGCGTTTTCTTGCCCCTGGATCGGGCCATTTGGATCCCAATGTCTTTTTGCAACCTGAAAGCTCTTCAAACCTTTGCTTCAAAGGAATTACCTAGTTATTTTTCCAAGATGGATTATAGCTATTTCCATTTCTTCTTATAATAGTTTTCCTTCTTTGAAATAATTTGATTTCAAATAAATTGACTTAAGCCATGTCCGCCATGTTTCAAATAAACTAGAGTTAACTGCGAGTAAGATCTGATTTAATCAAGGTCCCCCCCGCCCCTTTTAGAAAAAGCAATCTGATGTCTGATAGTTTAGAAGGTTTTGCAGTTCAGTTTTCCATAGCAGTGTTCCCTTGGAGCGTTTTGCAAGATTCATTTTGCAGCTCTTCGAAAACCTAATGATAGTGGGCTTATGTATTTACCAACTCTAATTGAGGCAGACCTGGGTGACACACGGGCAGGTGGACTTCACTGTAGTTTCAAGGTTCTAATTATAGCCACACGTATAATATTTTAATAATTACCCTTATAAGTGTGGAGAAGACCAGTTGTTTTTCTCCAGTATATTTTAAATGAAACCCTTCTGGCTAGGTCGACATTAAGTCATTTAAAATGCAGATTTTCTCTCCTCCCCTCACCAGATCATCTGCTAATTTATCTTGAAACTGTGCTTAAGATAAGGCAAGGCACTGTGTTCTCAAGCTTGCCTGGGAGCAGAGCGAGGGTTAGGTGGGTGGTGGGAGGGGGGTTGGGGGTGACCCAGTTGCTTATCTCGCCCTGCCCTCTTGGTGTCCAGCAGTTCTTTACAGACCCCCGCTGGGGAGTGGAGGGAGTGACCTGAATGAGGCAATGCTTTGCTGTTAATGGAACCCCACTGAGATTAGACACAGAGTCTCTTGATTTAATGTCAGAAATCTAGAGAGAAATTTTACAGAACTCCTAGGGAGATCGGGCCTTTAACATGACTGTTTGTAAAGCTTCCCTTAAAATGTTGCCCCCAACAATGTAATCTTTATTCCATGGTCCTCTTTTTTTTTTTTTTAAAGATGTTATTTATTTATTCATGAGAGACACACACACAGAGAGAGAGAGAGAGGCAGAGACACAGGCAGAGGGAGAAGCAGGCTCCATGCAGGGAGCCCGACGTGGGACTCGATCCCGGGTCTCCAGGATCAGGCCCTGGGCTGAAGGCGGTGCTAAACCGCTGACCACCTGGGCTGCCCCCGTGGTCCTCTATGTATTTGTTGTTTTATTAAAATTCCTTTAGGATGATTTGCAGACCCAAAGCATTTAAGCAACTGTCCAGTTTCAAGCATGCTATGATTTTTCCTCTTAGAAAAATATTCGCCCTTTCCCTTTTTTCCTGTGTCGGTGATACTACAGAGGTCTGAGAGGTCTGAGAACAGGGGTCCTCAGATCCTTGGCACAGAGATCTTGTCCTGAGATGGGAGGCCAAGGGCCCCGTGGCTCCCGTAGGGACTTTCTTGAACAGGTTATATGGGGCCTACTGGTATGGAGGGTGGGGGGGGGCAAGGAATTGGGGGCCGGGTGGAGGTGGGGGTGCAAGAGTAGAGAGCAAAGGGATGTTATGAGAAAAAAACATGGAATCATAAAAGACAAAGGAAGAGTGAAATGTGTCCACATGCAGCCTCCCCGGGCCAATCCCTGGGGTAGGTTCTGGTTCTTCATCTCTAAGCCCAGAGCCTTGAAGAGTTTTCTGAGCTCTGCTTGGCAGGGGTTCTATTTGGGAACACCCCATCACCAGACAGTCCCCACAGCAACTGTAGGGAGAATTTCTAGTGGTGCATCCTGACCCGTAGTGTGAGTCACTTTATGGACTTATAGTCACTTCACACTCTGTCCCATGTTCCTCTTTTCCTGAGTTTTTTTTATAGCAATCATGTGCTTGCAGGTGGAGGCACGTTAGTCAAGGAGAAAACCCAGTAGTGAAATTAGGTCTAAATCCTGCCAGTTGAGAAAATACAAGGGTTTGGTTCAAGCCAGTCTCTGGCCACTGAGAGCCCTGTGAGCAGAATGTCCTGTTTGGGAGACTAGAACCCAATATTCACATTGAAGTTCAAAGGAGAAGCCACAATCTTCCTTCTGGAATCAGCAAAGATTGAGGAAAGACGTCAGATGAGGACAGAACACTGACAGCTCTGATTACCCTCCAGTCGCAGCGTCCTTAGGATCAAAGGAGTAAACACGACACAGCAGGTGTACTGTGCCCAGCACAGCTTTGGATGCACTGGGCTCTTCTTTACTTTTCCCATTTGGCTCCATCATCCAAGAGCAAGGCAACGCTAGGAGGTCGCTTAGTCCAGTTCTCATCGCTGTCTTCCTGGCGGTAGCTTTCCAGCAACGTTCAGCATCGTCTAAATCATTGGGTGTATAGTTTTCCCTCTTCCAATCCCCATATTTCCCCACACGCATCAGGAGCATTTTTAAGAGACTTGCACGAAATGAAAACATTGAGCCAAACAAAAAAGTCAAGTCCAAATGGTGGGATCGCGTGTCACCCCGGGTGACGCCAACCCCAGCCAGAGAAAACGAACCTTCCTTCAGCTTTTCCCCCCACGTGGCCACTTGAAAGCCAGTTTGCTGACTGCAAAGCCTCTGCTCCTTCTCCCTTCCTGCCTTAGTCCTAGAAAGCGAAGCCTCTCTTTTTCCTGGATGACTCATTTCCAAGGTTTGATGAAAATAATGTTTTGGTTCAACATACTTTTAGCTCTAGCTGGATTTTATAGCGAGGCCTGATATAAAATGTTTCCAGGCTTGAGATCCATATCCAGAGGTTATGGTCTGCAGCTGCTGGTGCTCCTCTGGGATGCTAAATGATGTGTTAGCATGAGAGAACGTTTCCTTTCCTGCTGCCCCCTGGTTTTTTTTGTTTTTTTTTTTTTCCTTCTTCTTTTTCACAGTTTCCTAATCCAGAGCCGGCCTTGTCTTCCCCCCTTTTGCAGACTTTGGTTTGAGCAACTGTGCGAGGATCCTGGGCCACTCTGACCCGTTCAGCACGCAGTGTGGCAGCCCGGCCTACGCCGCGCCCGAACTTCTTGCCAGGAAGAAATATGGCCCCAAAATCGATGTCTGGTCCATGTGAGTTATGGAACTTATAAAAGGGAACACTCCCTCCTGTTGTGTCCGCTCTCCCTTTCTGATGAAATAACCTTGGAGTATTTGACGAGGAGGTGTTATATTACAGGCTCTGGGATAGATATTCGATGATTCTTTGGGGGCCCGTCTTTCCACTGCTGTTCCTTCTGGAACAGCTGATCCCTTCTCCCCAGACCACCAGAGAGGCTTATACCAAAACTCATTCCGTTGCTGGGGAGACAAGAAAACAAAGTCCTGAACTCACAGAACTCATGTTCTAGTTTCATGAGTCATTCCTGTGGTTGTCCTGCTGAAAATTGTCCCATGGCTTTGCATCCTCGTCGGAAGAAAGCAGCCCCTGCCTGGCCCACGCTCCCACCTCTCCGCCATCTACTCTATGTGTTGCTCACAATTCCTCAGGCACGTTGGCCTCTGTTGCATCTTTCCCACCTTTGGGCTTTGCACCTGCTATTTCCGTTGTCTGGGATGGCATTTCCTGGCTCTTCAGGTGGCCTGTCCCTGCCCACATTCCAGCTTGAATGCAATCTCACCACTGCAGAGACCATCTCTGAGTTTCCTGTCACCCTCACACATCCCTCTCTAGCACCCATGGAGGCCTGGCATTTTAGTGTTCGTTAATCCATTTATTGTCCAAGTCCCCAGTTGGGAAGGATGCTGAGTGAGGATGGGACCTTTCAGGTCCGCTTTGCCAGTGTCTCGCATAGCACGGGTCTCCAGGGGCAAACTCAGGACACGCTGAAGGGATGAGTCATGGGTGGTAAGCAGGGCTGCTGAGTCTGGCTCCCTAAGGTCCCCCCGGTGGGTGGGTCCCTCAGCATCATGCATGAATGGTGCGGGGAGGGTCCTGGATTCTGGGGTCGGGACCAAGTTCCTCACCAATGGGAAACGGGCTGTAGAAAGAGATTGGGCTGCTGATAGGATGGAAGCTGGGGATGAGAGCGGCGAATTTGAACCAAGAGTGTGGTGATCCAGTACATTTCTAGAATTCTCCTATGTCTCTCCCTCCTCGCTACGCTTCCTTTATCCAGTTTGGAGAAAGGCTAATGTTTGCTGCTGCTTGGTGTACGACAGGCACCACGGGACTTCATTTTCATGGTAACCCAGTGAAACCGTTACACTCCGTATCCCCATTGTATGGAAGAAAAAACCCATTGCAAGAGACATTAATAAAATTTCTTAAGGTCACGGGGCTACTGAGTGGTGGAGCTGGGATTCGAACCAGGCCTCCCCATCGCCTCATTGGGAGCCGTCCTCCCTCTGCTTCCCTCCCCATCTGTTCTCTAGCTGACTCCACGTTTATGTCTCCCGTCCCTTGCACGCACTATGCCTTCAGTCGGGGCTCTTGCTCTTGTTCCCATACTCCTTCTCTTTCCCTCTTCTTTTCTGGGATGCCACTTCCCCAGGGCAGCCCTCCCTGCGTCTCGCAAGCTGGCTCTGAGCCTCTGTGTCTCATCTGTTTCCTGCTCCCCTGGTGCTCCCCCTGTGGTCACAGCTCACCTACCGGAAACCCTGCACTGCAGGCCGATGGGGCGGGACACCTGGCATGGAGCCTGGGATAGAGGAAGGAGGGAAAGGGTGGGGAGGGACAGGCATTTCATCCCAGTGAACAGAAGCTACAGGGTCAGGGGCTTTAGTTGACTGAGGAAACGAACAGAGCAATGGGACCTAAGGCCAGCGTCCAGAAGTGAAGGGAGTCCAGAAGGTTCTAGTCAGAAGTGAGGGGAACCTGGAGCCCAGCATGAGATTCAGGGGACAACAGAATTCCCTGGACTTGGACAACAGAATTCCCTGGACTTGGGTGCCGCTGGTCACAAGTTAGTGGGGCATCAGCTCTTGTTCCTGGGCAGGCCGAGTGCTCAGAGCTAATTGCCCCTTTGATCCGCAGGACAGCCAGTGAAGCTTTCTCGTGCCCATTTTACAGACAGGAGGGAGGCCCGGGGGTAAGTGTGTAAGCAGTGGAGGTACATTTTGCACTCAGGGCTCTTCACACAGAAGCCTGAGCTCCCCATTACTTTCTTGACCTCTCAGGAGGAGGCTGTAAATGGAGAGTGTGTGCTGTGACCCCCTGGGGTAAGGCTTGGGGGCTGCTGGAGTGGGTGGGAGTGGTTGCAGGAAGCCCTAGCAGAGGAAGCCTTCTCCTCCAGGTACCCTGGGTTGTTTGGCCAGCATTGCTGACTCACAAATTCTTTATCCTGTGCCCAGAAGGGCCTCAGAATCCTTCTTAACACAGCCATCAGGAATCACTGCCCATGGATCAGAGTCGATACTTGAGGTGAAATCCATTCTTGGTCTCTTTCAATGCTTAAGAACTCTCACACGTGTCAGGCATATGATCTGCCCTTGGTAAATATTGATTAACGGATGAATATGAATGTTTGAGTCTATAATCACCTTCTCTCCAAAACAGTTAGGGAACTCAGTTATGCTAAAGGGAGAGCTATATGAGGAACAATTTTTGCACACACACAAAAATAAAAAGGCTATGGAGAATAGGCAGCCTGAAAGGCCAAGAGGTTCAGGGGTGTGATGTGACTGGTGGAGTGGGAGACGTAATGACCACGGGGAAGAGAAACCGGCGGTTGGAGGGCAGGTGACGACTTACTCCTCCGGCCCTGCTTTCCCAGGGACTCTGCTCTCTCAGGGACAGAGTAAGTGTCATCACAAGTTGTCATGGTGACGGGGCTCAGTCTATGAAGGGGGGGACCTTTCCACTCCATGACTGGCAAAGCAGGCAGCTCCTTACAGTCTAGAAGTGTGGATAGAAGGAAGGAGCCTTACAGATCGTCAAAGCTGCAAGAAAGCTTCTGGACCTGTATCACCTGCGTGGAACATCTCGTCCCTTTGTGCTGACTGTGGGATGGGAATAAATCACTTCTCCCATCTTGGGACATCCAAGGAGGGTAATGAAAAGCACCAGCTGCAAAAGGCAGTGTCATCTGTGGGGCAGGTATAAGTTCAGACTTTGCCTGAGTCCCTTGCTTCAGTCCCTTGACTGCCGAATCCCTTGACTTGGGAAAGAAATCCGCATTTAGTGACCACAGGTGCTTGATTGCTCAGTTTCGGGACCCGGAGATAACAGCAGAGGGGCCTGGTCTCCTGACACCTATTGTGTCACCATCCATCAACCAAGCAGTGACTCCACTCGGAAGTAATGGTGGCATCAAAGGAGGGAAGGTGGAGGGAAGCTGCAGGAGAGATGAAGGTGACCCCAAAACACTCACTTCCCTCCTCCGCCCTGGCTTCTGTCGTGGTTGGGCTGTATGGAGCAGCTGGACATTTCTTTGCTCACCTCTCCACGTAGTTGCCTGTTCCCCACCCCCACCCCCAAGAAGGTGATGTGCAGCTTAAAGCCTTCTGAAAAGCTCTAATCAGGCCTCATTCTTATCCTGGTGCCCTCGAGTAGTATATAGGAAAGTCTTTGATAAATAGTAACACACTATACAGACTGTGGTCTTTCCGTTGATTGTGGCATAGCTCTGGGGGCTGATGGAGGATCTCTGGGTAGACCAGATACTGTAGCTGCATGAGTCCGGGATCCAGTGCGCCCTGTGGTGTGGAGCTGAGGTGGAGATTCTCACTCTCATTAAGCCACGGAGTACCATGTTTTATTCTAAGAAATGAGGTTTCCCTGGAGCAAGTCTGGGTGACCTGACCCTAGAACATTCTTGACGAGATGAGGCCACATGACCCATGCCTGATTCACAGGGATGGCATAAATTAGGCCCCTTTTAGAAGCTGTTGCTAAAGCTTAAAAAGAATAAAAAGAAGCCATGTGAGCAGCATACAGCTTACCAACTGTCCGTTTCTTTGGCAAATATCTGTTGAGCCAAGTGCTGTGCCGAATTATGAGTGCACAAGGGTGAGTAAAGTAGCCTTGGTGGGTCCCTGCTCCTGCAAAGATCGCTATTCATGCCCACACACCTCTGACTGAGTGACAAGCATTGTTCCAGGGGCTTTGCAAGTATTAACTCATCTCATCTGCCTCACAGTCCTTCAAGGGAATGCTCTGTTATCCCACTTTATAGACAAGGAAACTGAGACCCGGAGAGTTCTCAGCCCTTGCCCAAGGTGGCACTGCTAGTAGCTACACAGCCAGGATTTAACCAAGCTGGCTTGACCCTAGAGTTTGCCTTAAATTGTCACTCTCTTCTGCTTCTACTACAATGGTGTGCTTCCTTTTGTGGGGTTTACAGTCTCATGGGGCAGACAAGTAGTTTTATTTAAAAGCTATAAGCTGGGTGTGGGAACCGCTGTAGAGGAAGTGGGTGGGATGCAGTGAATGAGGACAGTGGTGGCCTCCAGAGGAGGAAACCTCAAAGCCAGATCCTTGGGATGAGTAGAACCAAACTTTGGGAAGAGAGAGGTGTCAGGGAGGAAGGCCCGAGATGCAGGGAACAGGATGTGGGAAGGCCAGGGGCGGGTGGGTGGGGAAGTGTGGGAAGGGGTTTGGGTTTCACCCTAAAGGTCGTGAGAAGCCACTGGAAAATTATAAGCAGGAGGGTAACAACATGTCATGGATGGAATTGTGTTCTCCTCCCAAAAGATATGCAGGAGTCCCAGTGTCTCAGAATGTGACATTATTTGGAGAGAAGATCTTGACAGGGTAATCCGGTGAAAATGAGGTCGTAAAATCCAGTATGACAGATGTCTTTATAAAGAAGGGAAGTTTAGACACAGAGAGATGAAGGGAGGGCGCCACGTGGGGCTGAAGGCGGCGATCATAGTGCTGCATCTCCGAGCTAAGAAGAAACACCAGATGGCCAGCAACCACCAGAAGCTCTGGGAGCGGCATGGAACAGGTATCTTGCTCACGGCCCTCAGAAAGAACCAACCCCTGCCGACTCTCTCGTCTTGGACTCTGAGCCTCCAGAACGGTGAGAAAATCAGTTTCTGTTGTTTAAGCTCTGAAATCTGGGGAAAGGTCAAAAGTAAACTGATGAGTAAAAACTCAGCTGCTCCAGATCCCAAGAGCTGTCCTCCTTCCCAGTGAGTATGAAGTGCTTCCTGCACTGAATCAAGGTCACTAACAGATGAACGAAGTAGACTCACAGAATTCTTGCTCATCCCTTAGCCAGTGGGAGCGTGAGCCTCCATCAGCCACCCAGCAGAAAGCACCCCATGGTTCAGTTATAAATCCAAATTCTCAGTCATCGCTACTACCTGTAGGTAATAAGTTTCTGGCTGCATGAAAACCACAAGATAGGCCGGATTTCATTCACACGATGGCGGAAGAGTTCCCGGGAGTAAAAGAGGGCAAGCCGTGGTGTGTAAACACTTTCCAAGAAGCATCTGTGTCACATTTGCTAACCTTTCAAAGCAGACTGCATGGCCAACCCGGAATCAAGGAGAGGTCATCAGATTGCACCCAGTAGTGGGGCGAGTGGGAAAGAATTTGTGGACTTTGGGTTTTTGTTTTGTTTTGTTTATAATCCACCACACTTAACTGCTGCTGTGGACAGAACTGTATCCCCCCCCCCAAAAAATACATATATTGAAGCCCTACTTCCCCAGTGTGGCGGAATTGGAAGGTGGAGACTTTGTGAGGTCATGAGGGTGGAGTTACCCATAATGGGATAAGAGTCCTTTTAAGGAGAGACCCCACAGAGTTTGCTTGGTCTCTACAGTGAGGACAAAGCAAGAAGGTGGCTCTCTGCAAGCCAGGAAGAGAGCTCACCACAACCTGGCCATGCTGGCACCCTGATCTCAGACTCTAGGTTCCAGAACTCTGAGAAAATAAATGTCTGCTGGTTGAGCCACCCCATCTGTGGTATTTTGTCACAGAGGCCTGAGCCAACAAAGACCCCTACTTACCTAACAAGTGTTGCCTGTAAACAATTACAGCCTGTCAGAAGGTACAACACAGAACAAATAGAGCTGCATAGCTGGCTCAGATCAAGAAGGCATCAGAGGAGAATCTAATCTGCTTCTGAGGCATTAAGTGGAATTTGCCAGGTGGGAGTGAGAAGAATATTTCCAGGCAGAGGGAACAGCATATGCAGAGGCTCGAACCTATGAAAACCTGATTACTATCCTTCTTGATCCTAGAGAAAATGAAAAACTTCAGAACCTTCTGGAAGAGATTAATTCTCCACTGCTTCGGGGTGTTGTGTCTGAGATACTAGTTAGGTTCCTGTTTGGTGCCCACGACTTCGCTGGCAGAATTGGAAATGGAAAACCCAAAGAGAATTTAATTTAAAAGGCCATTTAAGAGAGTGAAAATGGAACCAATTTTCTTTCTGGGTCAGACACTGTTATTATAAAACATCCCTTTTTATCGTTCTGAAACAACAGAATGAAGAATTCACTTCTCAAATGAAAAGCAAACTTCTGCCTCTGGAGGTTTGGACCTTGACGGATGGCTGGGGCCTTTCTCCAGGACTTCTGGGACTGACGTGGAAAGAAAACCAGCTTGTCACTCACAGAAACCTCTGGAAGGAGAGCTCTTTTGACAAATGGGGCCCCCGGGACCCTCCTCTTCTAGTGGATCAGGCATTAACAATGTCAGTGGGATGGTGTATGCTGTCTTGGGGCTTTTCCCACTATTTTCTTCATTTTCATATATGAATATCTTTCAAATCATTCACATCTTACCTTTAATCGAGTTGCCTGGAATATCTTGATCTCCAGTGAACTTTGAGATTTCAGGCACGAAATCAAAAATGTTCATTCCGTGGTAGTGAACTGCTTTTATGGTTAACTGACTTTTCCTCAGAGTGGCATATATGCTAATTAAAAAAAAACACTAATGCAGATGTACTTTTTAAATGAAAAGAATACAAATTAACTTTATTTTCAGAATATTGCAGTGCTCTTTTGAGAACTTTGATGAATCTCTAAGAGGAAGGAAAATGGGAATCAGGAGATATATCCCCAAAGCATTGGAAATGCTGTATTGTTTCAACCAAAGCTGCTCTTTGCTCCCCTGGGAGTGCATGGGGTGGGCGAAACATTTATGTGAAGACCTAGTGCCTAGTGGAAGGTCGTGTACAACACACCCAGACCACCACCCCAGTCTCACTGAATCTCTTTTCACTTAGTGGGAAAAATCTCTCCCCTTTGCTGTCCCTTTGGGTAGACAAGTTGGCTGAGGGGACCCATCTTGTTTCCAACCCTGCTCAGGCATTCAAGCCTTAGATTCTGTTTTGTAAAAAGTACTACCAGACACCACCAGCTGCCAGTGGTCAAATGTGAAAGGATAGCATTTTCTCTCCATTTATACCCCCTCAAAATCACAGGAGAAGGAGGTGGAAACTGGAGCCCTGTGGCTTCTTTTGGGTAGCTTAGGGCTTTTGACTTTAAACAGAGAAATTCCTTTAGCTTCTGAGATTTTTCAGTTATAAAATCTAAGACTTGTGTGTGTGTGTGTGTGTGTGTGTGTGTGTGTGTGTAGTTAGCTTGAGCATTTAAAGTAGAAGAGGGGAAGGAGGAAAGGAAAAGGAAGAAAAAAGGCTGAAAATCCACAAGATAGTAATTTCTTGTGGAACACAGACCACTTTAAGGAGTAGCCATGAAGTTTGAGATTCTCCAAGTGGACAGATCTCTTCCCAGTCTACTTTCAAGACTTAAAATCAGAAGTTGGACTGAAAGTTGATACTAAAAGATGGAAAGATGTTGCTTTTAGGCAGAGAGGGTTTTTAAACATTTTTCACAGGCAATTCTTTTCTTGAAGAATCACACAGAAGCCGGGTGTGTCAGCTGAAGGTTCTCACAGCTTCGCTTTGGTGTATCCTGGGCAGTTCCTGAGGATGCTGCCCATTGGCCCGGTGAGAACAGTAGCCAGATGTTCCCAACACGGGCCAGTGCAGCTCTGTCCATTACCTTGTCTCTTGTGTCCTGCTAAAGCTGCTGGCCAACTTCTCCAGGGTGGTCTGACTCCTTGTCTTTCCTCTCTTGGATGATAGGTGACACTCCAGCTTTCCCACCAGGGAGTATTTCATTATCTGATGGGACATGGGGACCACCATTGGACTTCCTGACTGAATCCCAAAGATTCCACATTTATATTTTATGGGGCCCCATCCCCTCATCCTTCTGTTTTTCTTCATTGTCACTTTACCTTTTTCTTCTGATGCCACACTGGCCAGTTACCTTTGGATTTTCTGTCACCCAGTAATGACTCAGCCTTCTTTCTGTTTGGAAAAACTCACATATCGTATTTGTTTGAGACTTTCATTCTGGTCTCTCATCCCTTTTTTTCTCAATTCATGATTTGGGGCACCTGGATGGCTCAGTCGGTTAAGTGTCCGACTCTTGGTTTTGGCCCAGGTCGTGATCGCAGGATTGTGAGATCGAGCCCTAAATTGGGCTCCGTGCTCTGTGTGGAGTCTGCTTCAGGTTCTCTCTCCCTTCTCCTCTGCTCCTCCGTGCTTGCTCGCTCTCTCTCTCTCTCAAATAAATAAATTTAAAAATCTTAAATAAAAAAAAGGATTTGTGATTTTTTTGGGAAAGATTTTATTTATTTATTCATGAGAGAGAGAGGCAGAGACATAGGCAGAGGGAGAAGCAGGCTCCTTGGGGGAGGGGGAGAGCCTGATGTGGGACCCGATCCCAGGGCCCCAGGATCATGACCTGAGCCAAAGGCAGACACTCTACCACTGAGCCACCCAGGTACCCCACTATTTGTGATTCTTGGGATTCCCATGTCTGCCATGGAGAAGTTAGAAAGCCCCTGGACCATATTTCAAAAGACACATCAGGAAATTCTGTACATGTCTTGGGACTCCTACTAATTCTATAGGATTACAGAGGTTTATAAACTGCATTCCACATTTTTCCCTTGGTATCCTCACATACTTCTGAAATGTCAAAGGGATAAGATTTCTCTTTATCCCGATATTAAACATGTATGAAAAGCCTGGGGGAAAGGAATGAAGATGCTCAATCTGGTTTCCTTTGTAAAATTTCCTGGGACTGCATGACTCTCCACGTAGATTTCCATCATTATCTGGCAACAGGATACAAATATAATTGTAGCTTTGTATCTGTTGTTTTTAAGTTTACCGATGAAGCAGTAGATAGATTCACATCTATCAGGCACTGAATCTGTGCCAGGCCCAGCATCCAGTACTTTCTGTGGCTTGGTTCATTTGACCCTTATCAACGTACTCTTGTTACCCACGTTTTGTAGAGGAGCGACCCTGGGTGAGACAGCGGGGTTCCCTTTAGGGACTTATGACTGTTTTCAATGATAACTTTGATGATAAACTTCCCCAAGTGAAATGAAATTCTGGAGTCAGTTTGGTAAAATAATCAGTTATAAAAACCACTTGCTTCGCCCTGGTGCAAGTTCACCAGCACAGTCTTTAAAACAGGCATCTATTACCTTTATCTGTGGCCCCAGCCAGATAATGGAGAATGATACTCAGTGGCCAGAGTATCATCTTTTGAAGCCACTTAGTGGCAAGGAGAAGTCTCAACGACACCTCGGAGACAGAGACTTTTCGTAAAGGTTTTAGAGTTGGCCCCCTGGCATCATATTACATATTACATTCACTGAACTCCTTCATTTGGATTTCCCTCCGTTACTGTCATGGCCTATCTCCTCTAGCATTTGGCACTATTTTATGCAACAACCCCCCTCCCCGCCCCGTGACAAGAAGCTCCATGTCCCCTAAAGATAAGGGGAAATATAAAAGGTCATAGGGCAGTATTCTTCAAACTGGAGTGTTGAACACTCTTCTTGTCAAGGAAGAACATTCTTGGTAACCCCTGGTGTTGACTTTAGTTACTTTGATTTAAATTTTGCTTAATGTACATGAATGTAAAATTAAACTCCTTTTATTTATGGCTCTGTACAACTAAAAACCCAAAACTAATGTACAAGTTAAATATAACCGAGACTAAAAGAATCCCCAAATATTCAAATGAGTAGCATTAGTTAGGTGCCATGGCTACTGGTTGGTGAGAGCTGAATTGCTCAAAAGATCTGGGCGTTACTTCTCCTTGCTGGGCACAGGCTCTCTGAGCTGGTTGGCCCATTGCCATGGGCTCAATCAATTCTCCCCCCCGTTTTCACCCCTCCAGCGGCTTTCAAATCTGACTTTGCATCCGAAGCGCATGGAGGGCTTGTGTAAACCCAGTTTGCGGAGACCCACCCCTAGAGCTTCTGATTCCTTGAGTCTGGAGTGGGGCCCAAGAATTTGCAAATCCAACATTTCCAGGTGATGCTGTTGCTCTACTGAGCACCACACTTTGGGTGCTGCGCCTTTCTCATTAGCCTGTGACAATAAAAGTGATCTGTTTTGGCAAAGGTTGTGTGTTGGTGAGCACCAAAGCAGAAGCAAGCACCAAAATCCTGTGTGTACTTGGTTATGTGGCCAAAACCCAGTATGCACTTGGTTATGGGGTGACTATCCAATGTCCCTGGTTGCGGTTTCCAGGATGCTTAAGTATATCACCAAAAGAAAATCAAAACTTGGAATTGCTGAATCCCCGAGGATGTGTCCTATGTATCTCAGTTTGAGAAACAAGTATAGGTTGGGTATTAGACAATATTTACCTGTGTGGGGGGATGATATTATGTAGGTACCAGCCTCTTCAGCTTTAGGTATGAATGAATGTTAGACCAAGACAAAGGTGCCCAGAAGTGAGCAGAGAAGAGAGGACAGATCTCATTGTACCACCAAAGAGGAGAAGAGAGAGACTGTGGCTTAGTACTGGGGGGGCCTCCTTCATGCCTGGGCTTGTCCTGAATGGAATGAACTGCACTGTGGAAGTTGGAAACACGTGTCTTGAAAATTGTTCAGGGGCTCCCAACAGTAACTTTCTGGATGTTCTGGGAGGGTTTCCTATTATAAAAGCCACGTGTCCAAGAAAATTCTATGATTTTCTTTGAATGAAGAAATTCTATGATTGGGGGCTGGGGGGTTCCTTAGTTTTCTCTCTCATTGGTCTCCAAGAATCCTCCGAGCCAGGATGTTTAGCATTGCATGGTAGGTTTCCAAGCATGTTACCAGCCCTAGTACCCCATCCTACCGCCCCTCCTGGCTTCCTCAGTTCTATCACTCTTTCAGGTTTACAAAGCGACACATCTCCTTCCCATACCTATTCCTTACTAGCCTTTCCCTCTGTGGCCCGCCATCCCTCCCACTCAGGCTTCAGTGGCAACGTGCCAATATACTGCCCTGAGCTCCTGCTCCCTGTCCTGAGCCCCTTAAATCCACCTGATTCCAGATGACTGCTCCCCAAATTGTTTGGCCTTGGAACTTGTATTCAACCAACATCTGTTGTTGTCCTGGGGAGCGTGTTCCCTCAAACACACAGGGAAGTGCTCCTGTAGATTCTGTGTATGTGTATGTCTGGCTCATTCTGGTCTCCATATCTTGTCTTCCCGACTTGTCATCCCCATCCCTAAGGTGTGGAAGCTCAGGTGCATATACTCAACCTTCCTGGCAGAGGCCACCTGCCTTCCGGCACTTAGTATAAACTGAGTACTTGAAAGGATTGTGCTTAGACATTACCTGTTGACTGTCCCCCACAATCGAAGATGGCAGGGCTCCATCTGGTTCATCCCTACCCAGCCCCTGCCTGGGGTGGAGAGCCAGCCAGCAAGTGTTTGTGGACTGAATGTTTATGTATCTGTGGCCGTAACTGCACTGTGAGTTACAGAGGAGGAACGGGGTTTTAGAGTTATGGCTGCAATTTGAGAATGATTTCTGGCTGGAGCGTGGGGGCTCTGTACCTGTCGTGATCTGGAGCACTGAAATCAGAGGCGCCTCCGTGGAATTGGGCCCCGGGGGTCTTCATTTCAATCAGTCTCATTGGATTTGTTTTGACTGGAAATCCTATTGCCTGTTTTTAAAACATATTCCCTCGGGCACTTTTGAACACTTGAGACCTCTTGGCAGGCAGGCATTTCATCCCCATCAGGAAATCTCATCAAAATGATATTAGGTTTGCACATTCAGGAAAATAAAAGTCCTCCAAGAAGCTGTTGCCGTCTGCTAGATTGGCTTTGGATATAAGCCGTTAAGCCCATTCAGAAGGTATTCCGACCACGTCTGGGCCACGGGGCCAGGGCTGGGTGGTGGGATCTTACAATGAACAATGATAGAGAAAATAAGAGTGGGGAGGAGACGCGTCTCCCCATTCCCGCCCTGGAGAATTCTATAGTTACAGGCCCAAACAGAATTCAAGGGAAGAGCAACAGGCCCATTTTGGGGGTGAGACTCTTGTTTCAAAGGACTTACAGGTAACCAGAGCTGCTGGCTAGGCTGTGGCTTGCCCTCCTATGCAAGTGCAGGGTCTTGCCCTATATATGTTTTTGGTCTGGCCTCCTCCATGCTCCACCTTGTCAGCCATACTTGGAAAACCACATAATGGCAAGACTACTTTTATTCAAGGCTCCCAGCCTGCTGCTGGTATTCTTCACATAATTTGGTCTGGACTTCCTTCCAGAAGGAAGGACATGGTTTCCCTTCCTTAGGGGGTAGCCCTTGAAGTTCCATAGACTTCTTTGATCTCCACAGTCTATTGTCCAAGTCTTTACAGACAAGCTCTTACTCATGCTTTTCACTTTTGCTCCTCCACTATGTCACCGAGTTTTCCAGAAAGAAGGCCTCTTGAGGTCAGCATGAAAGCAACAGGGCTAAAGCTGTGCCAAGTCTGTGCCCTATTTGTCTTCCCCTCTCGGGGGCCTCATTTTGGTCTCATACTTTGGTGTCTCTCTTTTCAGAGGCGTGAACATGTATGCTATGTTGACTGGGACCCTGCCTTTCACGGTGGAGCCTTTTAGCCTGAGAGCTTTGTACCAGAAGATGGTGGACAAGGAAATGAACCCCCTCCCCACCCAGCTCTCCACAGGTAATGCACCCTCGCCTCTCTGGATTCCAGGTTCCAGGACTTGTGTGCTTACCAGGTTTGGTCCATCCATGAAGCAGTATTTGCTTTGCAGAAATGGTGTTAGGCCTTTTTATGGGATTAAACCCTGACTCAGAGGTGGTTGAGTTTCCCATGGCTAAGCAACCCTTCATCTCACCTTGATCTTTTCCTTCTCTGTTATAACTCTGAACCCCTAACTTCCTCCTTCCTCCTTCTGCACAAAACACACGCATTGAAAGGCTCTTAGAGAAATGATTGCAGTCTTGATTGTTTTAATGCTTACACTATTCTAATGTTGACTGTGAAAAAAGCATTTATAATCACAGTTCTGTTGTGCTTTCCTTAGTCAATTCAGTGTAAAGAAATATTACTTTCATTCGAGTTTGGTCTGTAATTTGTTTTGCTCTTTGAGCTTTTGAGCCTGTTCAAAAGCTTTTAAGTATATGTAGTTTCACTTACTTGATTAGACTGAATCATCAGGTGTGTTTGGCAAGTGTTCTCAAACTTCAGGAGGTTCACATTTCGGTAAACAGGTCACATTAAGATTTGGTTTCAGATCCAGTAAATTAGCACAATTTGTTCTTTTGTTTGGATTACAATTCACTTCAAGTTCCTGGCTTCAGGTTGGCCCTGGTGATCATTTAATTGGCTCCTTAGAATAAACTCAGCTTCCCTGAGATAAGGCATGTGATCAAGAAAAAAAAAGTATTCATTTAATTTCAACTTACAATACATGATTTAAAATATAGAATTTTTATTTTACTACTGTTACATATTTTTTTTTCCCTCTGGAGTTTATAAAGCATCCATGAAGCTGACCTTGAATTTATGCTTGTCAAATGGAATTCAGGCTGAAATGCATTCTCGTACGCAGTGATCTAATTTGGTCTGTACTTTCACCTTTGCTAGGGAGGATAGAATCTCCTGCTTGGAGAAGGCAGACAGGGCCCATTTTGAATCCCAGTAGGACCCCGAGGAGCTGGAGAAAGGCTTCTCATTCTTTTAGTCAGGATAGGCCAGGCTATGCTACAATAACAAATAGCCCTCAAATCTCAGCAGCTTAAGACAACAAAGACTTATTTCTCATTCATGCCACCTGTCTGTGGAGAATTGGATTAAGGGTTGGAGGATTCTGACCATCCTTGTCAGTCAGGGTCCCAGATTGATGGAGGAGACACCATTTCAAACATACCTGGTCCATGTGGATGAAAAGAGAAGTCTAGAACATCTCTCGTTAGCAATTAAGTCTCCCACCAATGTTCTGTTCATAAGTCCTGATTTTCTGAAGCGTGTCACCTGGCTTCACCCAACTAAAGAGGCTGGGGAAACACAACCCTACTGTGTGTCTAAAAGGCAGAAAACCAGAAATATCTGTTGAACAGCATGAATGTGAGCCACCGGCTGTGGGAGGAGGAGCAGGCGGTTCGGTCTGTGGTAGTCCCTGGGGTGGGTTGCACAGCAGGTCAGGGGCAGGTAGATTAGTAGCCCAAGAAGTCAGTCTCATAACTTCAGAACTGATATTGTTTTGGGGTGCCTGGGTGGTGCAGTTGGTTAAGCATCCAACTCTTGGTTTTGGCTCAGGTCATAATCTCAGGGTCCTGGGATTGAGCTTCATGTCAGGCTCTGCACTCAGTGTAGAGTCTGCTTGAGATTCTCTCCCCCTTTCCCTCTGCCCCTCCTGCTTGTGCTATCTCTGTCTCTGTCTCTCTCTCTCCCTCTCTAAGATAAATAAATAAATCTTGAAAAAGAAAAGAATCAACATTCTTTTAACCCCAGTAAGCAGGCTGGTCTATGACTGTTTTCTGATAGTGAAAATTAAATTTACCTTAAAGAAGTAAAAACTCTACCCCTAAGGTGTTTAAAAAAATATAGTCCAGAAGAAATTCCAAAGAAGATATATTAGAAATGTTCTGAGCGATTTAAGCACCACTGGAGTTGGCTCCTGCTCTGAGCAGACAGCTTTGACTTTGGACTTAAGCTCTGTGTGTGCTTTTCAAAGATCTTCACATTTCTAAGGGACTTGGTTGTCTTGACTTGTCAAGCATGAACAAGCAAGAATTGCGCTTCTTTCATCTTCTTTTTTTTTTTTTTAAAGATTTTATTTGTTTATTTTAGAGAGAGAGTGAGTGCACAAGTGGAGGGGGAGGGACAGAGGGAGAAGGACAAGCAGACTCCCCACTGAGCACGGAGCCCTACTCGGGGCTCCATCTCACAACCCCAAGATGATGACCAGAACCTAAACCAAGTTAGTTGCTCAACCTACCGAGCCACCCGGGTGCTCCAAGAATTGCATTTTTAGATTTGGTTTTCCAATTAAGGAATCTGGACCCCTCCCCTAAACTTTTTTTAAAAACTTTTTAAACTATTGGGATGTGTAGGTATTTCTCCTATTTCTCCTCAACTGGAGCTTTGTGCCAGGTATCAAGCGTAGTGTTTGCACTACGCTCAGGGGATCTAGGTTGCTGATTTGAGTGGTCAACGCGTGTGTGGCTCTGTAAGGCAGCCCATGGATCCGCCCAGCTGCTCGGGGACAGGAGCTGAGCCGATGCACTGGGGCCTAGAGCTGCTAGCTGGCTGATGGAGCAGTGCAGGTCACCTTATCTTGTTTACACAGTGAATGACCTCCGTTTTGGAGATGAGCCCCTGGCCTCCTGGCAGCCCCCAGTATCTCCAACCCTCTGCCCTTTAAAATACCCTGCCAGGTTTACCTCTTCTTTCCAACCAGCCTGGCCCACCCTCATTTAGGAGACCGTGTGGTGCTATCTTATTTAGAATCCAGAAATACTCATTCACCAGCAACAGGAGTAGCTGAATGGCCACGTGCAAGTGCTTTTCACATTATCATTTGCTCTCCCCAGAACCCTGCAAGATAAGTACTCTTGGTCCTAATTTATCAGTGAGGATGCTAAGTCTCAATGAGCTTATGTAGCGTCTCTGTTTTTGAATTTCTGTCTGCTTGGCTCCCAAACCTGGATTTTCCTACTATACAGGGCTGTCTCTCTCCCTTTTTAAATTTTATTTGGTATGAAGTGCTTCCCCTTCTGTACCCCCGATTTGGGGAAAATTATCTATTGCTTTTATGTTCTGGGTAATGTTAAAATTGAGATGTCCAAATTGAAAATATACCAGTTTCATTAAGTGTCTCACCAACACATCTTTCATTTAAAGATTCTCTCACTCATATTTGTGACACTCTCTACACATCAGCTGTATAAGAGTACTCTTTTTGGGGTGACTGGTGGTTCAGTGGTTGAGCGTCTGCCTTTGGCTCGGGTCGTGATCCTGGGGTCCAGGGATCGAGTCCTGCATCAGGCTCCCACTGGGGAGCCTGGTTTTCCCTCTGCCTATGTCTCTTCCTCCTCTTTGTGTCTCTCATGAGTAAACAGATGAAATCTTTAAAAAAAGAAAAAAAAAGAGTACTCTTTTTTAGATTAAGTTGGGAGGATTTTTGCTGAGCTGAAAAGATAAAAAAAAAAAAAGTCACTGCCCTGGTGACTTCTTTGTGCATGCTTTCGAAGAATTGTCCCTCATCTCTATCATGTAGTTTGAAAACTTAAGCTTTTGGGGCCTTTCCAATTCTTGCTTCGAGACAGTCTCTTTCTGCTTGTTGGCACTTGCATATCACAGAGTTGGAAATGCCTTTCATGGCTTACACATTTTTCCGACAGTTTATCTTTACATCTCTACATCTCAGGGATGGTACTTCTACTGCCAAACAGTCACTTCTGATCAAGAGCGTTTTGCACCATGAAGTCATGGAAGTGAAGCCGAAGGTTGGGTGTTGGCATTGGCAAGGGTTGAGCCAGCACCAATTAAGATTTCTGAGAAGGTTCAACTGTCAAATAATTGTTGCTGCTTTTGCGTAGGAGGTGATGAGGAAAGAGCCTTGGTTGGGGATGGGACTCCACTTGCATCTATCTGATGGACTGTATTACTGTGAAAAGTCAAATGGCTGTGTCTGTGTCCTGTAGCCCTCTCCCTAGCTAGGCACAGTGTCACGGGGCTCACACAAGCGAGTGCAGATACTAGAGAGCACACTCCTCGTGGAGGAAAGAAGGTTTTGCACTACAGAAGTGTGTGCGCATGTGATGTGGAACACAGAGAGGGAGCTGTCAGTGTGGGTCATCCTTTCCTTGTGCCCTCAATGGAAGCTACAGCTTAGAAGAGTGGAGAGTTGTAAGTGGCCATGCCCACCATGGCTTTCCAAGACCTTGGAGAATTTGAATCTCTTGTGCTCATTGAAACATAGGGATCTTCAAGACCCTAAGACAAACTTCAGAGAACTCTAACGACATTTTCAAAGTCCTTTTTGGATGGTAATGCAGTGTTTGTGATGTCCAAAGAAATAAAATTCATCAGTAGAGATCAGAACTAAAATTACTTGAGCTCATCAGCAATTTGTGAAGATGCCGAGTGCGTGGTTCTGAAAATAGAACAAAAACGCACATCCAGTCTGTTCTTAGCTCTTCTGGTTAATCATATTCTGAAAAGGCCTGGCAGTAGCCTGGGTTGTACGGGTCCTTTGAGGGTAAGCGACAGAGATGTCTCAGAAACATCGTGAACTCACAGCCTCCACATTTCAGTGGATTAAGCTCACATCTTTCTGATTTGACCAATAGGTGGTCCTGATTAGGCATCCAGATGGCTCTTGCAATGTAAGGGAGTTGAGAGAGGGGAGATAGAGTTTCCAGAAAGAGGAACTTCTTTATTTTTTTGGATATTGGTTTGCTTTTCAGACCATTGAAGAATATTTTAGGGAAGTTTTATTTGGAGACCCAGCTATAAAACTTAGAGTATTAATTAAATGTACCTCATGACTGCTCTGGTGTCTGCACATCTATTTTTACCCACTCCATTCTCAATGAGAAATGACCTTCTGGTGACCACATCAACTGGATCAGAACCCATTAGAGAAGTTACCTGGTGGCATGAGCAAGTAGAAGTTGTTTCTTTGGGGTTGATTCTGGCATCACCATCAGCCCCTCTTTTGATGGCATGATTTCCACCCTGTGGAAAACACCCACCATTCTATCAGAACAGTATTGAATGACAACTAAAGTCTGTGAGAAAGTGACTTTTCTTTGAGAGTCTCTCTTCGAGAGATTATGTTAGAAAACTGAAAGTAGGAGACTGCATTCGTGCTTTCCCCTGAAAAAAAAAAAAGGAGAAAAGAAAACTGAAAGATAGCTTTGGAGAGAAGGATAGAAAATTTTGAGAACCAAATAAATTAGGATTATGTTCTAGAGTCTGTTCCTTAGTATATTGGAAATTGGATATCATGGACAAAGTTATATAAAAAGATTTTTTTATAGCACAAGGATGATAGGACCGTGCTCCATAAGAGAAGGAGCATAGAATAAAAGGAAAATCGTAGTCTCATAACTCAAGCAAGACAGACCATCTTCATTTTTTTTTTAAGACCATCTTCATTTTGAAGTAATCCCTAGCATTCTTGGTCCATATGTGTTCATGCATATTCTCCTGCTAGCAGTTCTGAGCCTGTGTCCTTCCTATGCATTATAAACATGTTTTTCCATGGGATGCAAAGATCTATTTAGAGATGAACCGGCTTCCTATCCTCACTGCCTGGGTGGACAGCAGGCCCTTTGTTAAATATTCATTTAATGAAAGGAGACCCAGGGCATTTGAAAAAATCATTTTTTGCCTCAGATGAAAAGGAAAGGGGGCTGTCGGGATTTTCTTATTTGTCAGCTGCTTCTCATATTCTTTCCTTACATACCAGGCTCAGCATAGCTGATGTGACCACTGTGAACTTCGGTGGGCTGCAAAACAAAGACAAACTTGAGTGGCATACATTCCGCCCAAGCAGCCCCTTCATCTTAAGGGAGAGCACAACAGGAAAGGGCCCATCATGTAGACACAGGTTTATAGTGCGGCACTTACTGGAACTTTGTATACAGACTAGGAATTTAAAACTTGGGTGGCTGTTACAGAGTTTACTGACACTCTCCCTAAAACTGGCTCTCTGATGGGCCTGGCTACATGGGCATGGGCTCCGGCTGGTTGGGGTGCTGTGTTGTCAGTAGCCCACAGGGTCTGGAGACTAAGCAGATGGCCATGCACAATGGCTTTAAAAGAAAGGATCGGGGGTGCCTGGGTGGCTTAGCAAGTTAAGTGTCTGATTCGTGTGTCAGCTCAGGTCATGATCTCAGTGTCGAGCGATGGAGCCCCGAGTCGGGCTCCGTAATGGGTGTAGAGTCAGCCTAAGATTCTCTCTCTTCCTTTCCCTCTGCCCCCTCTATCCTCTCCCCTACTCTAAAAAACAAAACAAAACAAAAACTGGAAAGAAAGCAGGGCCTCCCTTGGTCTCTTGAGACTCTGTGTGTCACGTGGTGAGCTGCAAGTTAGAGGGTATAATTCTGAATGCGTTCACCCTCTGGTTCCTTTCTGAGTACTTCCTCAAAAATTCACCTTGAGGACAAGCATTTTCTCTTTACTTTCTTTTATCCTCCAAGCCTGGAGCTAGAACATCTCTTTGGCTCGCATTTAGAGATGCGCTGCAAGCTAAGACCACAGGTTGTACTGGGAAGTGCAGGGCATGGGGAGACCCAAATTGGTTCTTGCTTTACCATGTACCAGTTTCATCCCTTGGACAAATATCTTAAGCTCTTTGGACTTGAGGCACCCAGAGATCCAGGGAATAGATCAATGCTGGCAGTGACTCAGGAGAGGTAGTGGACCTGCCTCGAGTCTCGGTGGCATGTGCATTCAGCCTATAACATGAGTATGTTTGCCCACTGTCTTCACAGGCGCCATCAACTTCCTGCGCTCTCTCCTGGAACCAGATCCTGTGAAGAGGCCCAATATTCAGCAAGCATTGGCGAATCGCTGGCTTAATGAGAATTATACGGGCAAAGTGCCATGTAATGTCACCTATCCCAACAGGTAATCAAATACACACAGAGGGACCCCATCTCAGGCCAAATGCGGCTGTCTTATGAGCCCTGAATACTTCTGGACAGGAAGCTGTAGGGGATTCAAGGAAAAGCTGTGTGTTTTCTTGGCTGCCCATCCCCCACTCCAAGCCCACACATCCACAGACAAGCCCACCTCGGTGCCCAAGGGGAACTGTGGGTAGGGCCATCCCAGGTGGTTGTGCAGAGTATGCCCTGCACGCAGGAGAGGGTGGATGGAAGGTGAAGTCCATGCCACATTCCCTCATCACACTCACCCCGGGGACTCGCATCTTCACAGCGTGGCACCTCTTTCTAATTCACACAAAGGGACCATTTAGTCTGGTCTAGTCTAGACTAGCTGTGGCCTGAATGAGTATGTATGTGTGTCTGAGTGTGTCTGTGCCTATAGCTGGTTGTGTTTGAGTGTGTGTGAGATCCATTCCTGAGCTCTCCTGCCAACATCAGGCCGAATCCAGTAGAATGGGCCCGCTCCCCTCTCAGACCTTGGGCTCCTCTTCTGCTGCTTCTCTGCTCTGTTGTTTGGTTCAGCCCCAAGTCCCCTGCCCTAGAATGTTGGGGGCATGAAGAAAAGGCGGTAGAAGGAGACAGTTGCTTCAGGCCATATTTCCCTGCGGGCTTCCGGTGAAGGCTTCACCTCAGGAGCTTCCAAGAGGAGAATGCTTCGAACAAGCATCGCCACAGCGTGGAAACACTGAGGGGCACCTCCTGGTGGCCCACATGTCTCCATTGCTGCTGTACTGACTGCAGATTGGAAAACAAACATCAAAACACATTTCCTTGTACTCTCTTCCTACCCATTTGACATATTGTTAACCGACCCGAGTGAAGGAATGAGGATCCTCACCAGGCCTGGGACCCATACTCTAGGTCCCAGGCCTGCTCACTCTAGTCTGAAGCTCAGATGAGAACAGGGACCACTGGTGAAGGGGAAACAGATATTTTCAAAATGTCCAGGAAGGCCTGGAAACATCCACCAAGCCTTAGTAAAGCTGTCGCACCGAGTTCTCCAAAGAGGATAGGCAGGCAGGGCTCTGTCTTGGGGAGAAAGTTCTAGAAGAACTCCAAAGGCCACAGGTGGAGTCTGCATCCATGCTTCTGAGCCAGATTTACACTCCCCATGGCCATAGGTCAGGTGGTTTCACTCGGTTGCCGTCTAGAATTCTAGCATTTGACTCTTGAGAGGTAATTTAAACAAAGTCCAGGTTACTTAGGTTACCAAGGGAACCTGGAAATAGACTGCAGGTTTCCAACACTGGCTCTGCTTGGCCCGTGTCTGAAACAGACACCAGAAATATTACCTCGACGTGAGATGGAAAGCAAAGACGAGAAGCCATGCCTCATTACCGATGCTCCTGAAGGCTGAGAGCACACAGGTACGCTTTCTGCTAAAGGAGGGGCGACTGGAGGCAGACACATGAGTCATTAAGCTAATGTAATCACTGCCTAAATGAGCATAATCAATCCACTCAACGTGGCAGCTGTTCAAAGGAAGCGGAGCTGGTATTGGAAGTACACTCTCCCCCTCCTGGTGGGCCGCATCCTCACTCACGAAGAGGCGCCTCGTGCTGTAGCTTTTCCACAGGTGGTAGGCAGGCATTTGTAGATTGAAACTTAAATTCGGGGAGCCCCTCCTGGTTTGGCCAGGTCGGCAATTTTTGCATTTGGACATGGTCAGAAAGCTGAAAGGCTGCACGCGAACCAGTTGGGTTGTGAAACTGGTTAAGATCCTGTTTATTAAAGAAAACAACCACTTACTGTCTTCTGTTACACAAGGCCCACTGCTCACTTTGTTCCAGAGGCAAATCGACGTTCCGTTGTAAAGTACGGAAGCCAGAGATCTAAATTCTTGCAGGAGCCTTTATTTTGAAAAATGTGTAGGGCAAAAAAAAAAATTTTAATTAATTAATAATAATAATAAGTAAATAAAGTGCTTTTGATCGTTATTTTTCTGGCATCACCGGCTCACAGATAAATGGAGTAAGAACATGTAATCAGGGAAAGAATATAGGCTGTATTATAAAGTATATTTTATAGCTTCCCAACATACCTAGCCTCAGATTCAGTGATTTTAGATGTTAAAATGTTTTGCTTTTGGGAAAGAGTGAGAATACAGGGCTTATGTTTTATATCGCTCTTCTGTAAAGCCTTCTGTGAAGTCATTTGGGCTTCCAAGTTATCTCCAAAAGGCAAATATCTTTAAAAGTCAACCTTTTATAATAAAAGTTCAGGCCAGTCAGTCAATCAGCAGTTTGCTGTGCACCCGGCTGGCCTCCCTGTGCTGGGAGCAGATATTTTTAGGGAGGCGACCTTGGCTGCTTTCTTCCTTCAGCACCCTGGTGGGGGCTGGACAGTCTCCCACCATCCAGTTAGCTCTGGAGGTGGGCGGGAGGGAAAGAAGGTGATGGGTAACACAGGGTGGGATTAAGCCACAGTAGTGTAACAAGGGATTTAATGCGAATTTACTTAGAATTACACCAAGTGTTCTGGAACATTTTCCTAGTGTCTCTATCGATCAAACGTGGGGAGATAGCAAGAATTAAATAACTGGTATTGCAGAATTCCAAAGGTACAGGTCGCTTATTGCAAATGTTAAATTGTACCCTCAATCAATAGAGTCGACAGTGCCTTTTGGCAGAGCTCTCCTGTTTCTGAAGACAGTGGATATGAAAGGCAGAGATGGGGTGCCTGCCCCTGCTGACCACCCCTGTCTCCCCTCCACCTCCCAGCCCCACCCTGGTGGCACCCCTCTCCCCCGGATGGCTCTCCCCTCCCCGGGGTAGAGGGCAGGCTGCTGAGGGTGGCCTTGGGTTGACTGACAGGGGGTGGCTCACACAGCCATAATCTGATTGGCCAGGTATGAGGCTGTGAGGCTGTGGTCTGATTGGCCAAGGACGGAGCACAGGGCAGTGGTCTGATTGGCCAGGGGACAGGGCCACGCCTGCACACTTCCTGGGTAGTTTCCAAAATCTAGTCTTCTGCTTTAGTTAAGTGCTTTGCAAACTTCAAGTATTTGTATTCTTTTTTAATAGATGTTATTTTTACCATTAGTCATTCCACCCCCCTTCCCATCCATTATTTAAAATTAGTGATTTTGTGGCAAACAGAGGGGGGGAGGAGACAGATTTTGTGGTTCCTTGGGCGTGTTTTCTTTGGATGGCACTTACCCATATCTAGGAAGTGGGTGCTGCCATAGTTTATACCAATGGGTGGTGGAAGAGGGTCTGCAGACCTAGGTCTGCTTTTGCTGCCCTTTCCAACTGGCCCATGACTCTGGCAAGCCAACTTATCCTTTTGTATCATTATGAAGCTATTCTGTGTGGTTTCCCAGGGTGTTATGGTCTGAGGTCCCATAACAAAAATGTCCTTGGACCCTTGGTGCGGTGTTGGTGGGCTACAGAGCTCTAGGGCTAGATGTCCTTGCCTTGCCTTCTGCTCAGAGTGCTCTATTTATATCTCCCTGAAGGGATTTAGAATGTTCTATTTGGTGATGAAGCCCCTACTACCATCACACACACACACACACACACACACACACACACACACACACACACTATACTCCTCAGCCTGCTTTCTTGTTCTCCATAGCCTTCCTCATGTCTATTTATATGAGAGCTGCTGAGTGTAGTCTAGCATCTAGACTCTGAGCCAGGCTACCAGGGTTTGCATTCGGAGGCTGCTCCTTCCTGCCTTTGTAACCTAGGGCAAGTCACTTTAAGCTGTGGGCCTCAGTTTCTTCCATCTGTAACATGGGGATAATAGTAGTTCCTACTCATAAGATTGTCCTGAAGACTAAATGAATTTACTTCCTCTGTTCCCCACTGGAATGTAGTCTCCATGAGACAGGGATTTGTGGAAGGAATGATTAAATGAATGAGTGGATGAGTGGATACATGAATGGCAGGCATGCATTTCTTCCTAAGGAGTTTATCTTCATAATACTCCTGTGAAGAAGCTTTGATCTATCCTCTGAGAGCACCCCACTCTATAGCCAAGCCCCTAATTCCCTCTTTGTGAACGTGGGATCGCACACTGTTTCTTTAAACGCAGTCTGGGTTGGCCCCTAAATGTGCTCCATTCCCAGCCCAACTTAGACCCAACTCAAGTGTAGGTTCTACCCATGTCCAATAAACACATTTTTAGAAAAGAATGCCAGATTGTAAAGAAATTTGAGGGTCATTGGGGGAAATTTGAATATAATCTAGATATTAGAGAATCCTAAGAAATTATTTAAAAATCATTAAATTATTGGGTGTGTGGACAGTATTGGGATTCTGCAGGAGATGTCCTTGGATCTTAAAGGTGCACACTGGGCTGTGTAAGAAAGAAAGGTCATGATGTCTGTGATTTGAAATACTTGAGCACTAAATAAGCTAACAAATAAATAAATAAATGAAGAAAATAGGGCCACTGTGTTAACAGTGGTGGATTCTGGTGTTGTGTGCACAAAGGGTACTTACACTATTCTCACTACTTTTCTGTGTGTGTGAAATCATTCCTAATAGCAAGTCAAGTGAATGAATGGATGGATGGATGGATGGGTGGATGGATGGGTGGATGGATGGACACTTTTTCCATAGGGGCCCTGGTTGGTGGTGGTGGAGAGGGGGTACTTTGTGCCTCCATGTTTGTGAGCATCCCTGAGGGGGCCCCATGGCCTCTCAGTGGAGATGGAGAGGTGACAGGTTCTCGCTGTCCTGTGCAGGATTTCCCTGGAGGACCTGAGCCCGAGTGTGGTGCTTCACATGACGGAGAAGCTGGGCTATAAGAACAGTGACGTGATCAACACTGTGCTCTCCAACCGTGCCTGCCACATCCTTGCCATCTACTTCCTCTTAAACAAGAAACTCGAGCGCTATTTGTCAGGGGTGAGTGGGGCCCTAGTGGCAGTTTTGCTCTGCTTGCTGTGGAAAAAGGAGCTCTTACACCTAGAGTATTTCTCACTTGCTGACACTTGATCTGAGCTGTTAATTTAAATTAGTGGGAGGCTGAGTTTCTGAATGTGGGATAAAATAGTAGCCAAACCTGCTTCTCAGGTAGCTAGTGCTGTTTATCTGAGGTGTTTTTCAAATATCCTCCCACAGAGTGAAGCCCTGGGCAGCTCTATGAGAGACTCAAGCCACTTTTCCCTTCAGTTTCTCTGTTGCCTTTTCTGTCTACCTCTTAGCTCCTTGGGTTCCCATGTTAAAGGTGTTGGGGACTTCTGTGGTCATAAATGTTGGGGGGCAGTGCCTCTCGGGCGATTTCATCCCTGAAGCCTGATTTATGAGGAGGCCATTATTTATATTTACTTCTCTGGAAAGTAAAAATGAAATGGTGTTTTACTGGCTTGACCCCTGGTGCCTTCAGTCCGGGCATCAGAGGGTACAGGTGTCCTGTGCCACAGATGAGGTACAGCTGGGAGTCCTGTAAGCCGGGGGTGGGTAGTGGTTCCCTCATGCCTGGGTCACCTTTGTCCTCTGCCACAGGCAGTTTGTATATGCCTGGGGAAGGGATTTCCGTGCTTCGGTATCTAGCTGTGACTAAATCATCTCTTTCCACTTAAAAATAATTCTCTGTAGAAAACTTGATCAAAAGCAGTATGGTTCTCTATACCACTCCTGTTTCTCCTACTCGGAGTAGTGGAGACTGGCCAGTTCTAACAGGAAGTCCACTGGGTAGAGAAATTCAGAATTGTCAAGGTGCCTGTTGGAGATTTGATTGCAAATCCACTGTCATAAAGGGTGACCCTCACCCTATGTGTGTATATGGCGCCTTGAGATCTGATGATGTGGGGCTATCACTGTTAGGAAGAAATTCATTTATTTATTTATTTATTATCATTTTTAAAAATTTTTGCTTATTTATTCATGAGAGACAGACAGAGAGAGGCAGAGACACAGGCAGAGGGAGAAGCAGGCTCCCTGTAGGAAGCCTGATGCGGGACTCGATCCCAGGACCCCGGGATCACGGCCTGAGCCAAAGGCAGGGGCGCTCCACCACTGAGCCACCCAGGTGCCCCTAGGAAGACATTTAGAAAACAGAACATGAAGAACTTACAGAGTTTTGTTCAGTGCTTTTTAACTTTTTTTTCAGTGTAATTTAAAGTCATGTGATAGCCAACGCAGTGTTTCACAAAATTCCACTAAACAATAGGCTTAGAAGCCTTTTGTGAGGCTTCTGTGTTAGAGCTAAAGATGGAAATCCACCTACAATTGGGGAAATGCTATTCTCCTTGCCGTGGCAGAAATGATCACACAATAACGCCCAGAAGACGAGATAGTCCGAGGGCATCTCTTTAGTAAATTGATTTGGGAGATGTGTAGAAAACATTGCTGAATAGAAGAAGAAGCTCATCGGGAGGTTTGTTAAATAGTTGGATGAGAGTGCAGATGTTTCTAAGCTGACTCAGCTTAGGGAATTTGCTGGATTTTGCTTCAACAGTTGAAATTATCCACAGAAGTACTTTTTGGGTGAATCGCCAAAGGAAAGATGTACACCAGGAGAAACATTCTCAACAGTAGAAGGCTTTTAAAAATAAGAACAGTGTTTTTTTATGGGATAAAATGTGCCCTGTATAAGCAGTGATGGGATGACACTTCTGATAGGGACAGATATGCAGCTTTGACACTAGATGTTAGAGATGGTGTCACAGTTACAGGAAAGCTACTGCAGGAGAGAAGTTGGGGCCAGAAAGACAGGACCTTTGACATGGTAATTTTTTTTTAACATTTATTGATTTATTTGAGAGAGAGAGAGTGTGCATGTACATGAATGCCTCGGGGAAGGGCAGAGGGAGAGAGAGTCAAGTAGATTCCAAGCTGAGTATGCAGCCTGATGCAGGGCTCGACCTCACAATTCTGAAATCAGGACCTAAGCCGAAAACAAGAGTTGGACATTTAACCGACTGTGCCACCCAGGTGCCCTAACACATTGTATTTTTTATATCTTTTTATTATGTGATAAGGAGTCAGAAAATCTCTTGTGCTGTATCCAGGTTCTCTATTCTCTTGCAACAATGAACTTAAAAGATATTGGGCTCAAAGCTGCTTCCCATTACCCTTCTTTTTTTTTTTTAAAGATTTTATTTATTTATTTGAAAGAGAGAGAGTACAGTGGGAGGGGCCAAGGGAGAGGGAGAAGCAGGTTCCCTACTGAGTGGGGGACCCTGACACGGGGCTCCATCCCAAGACCCTGGGAATCATGACCTGAGCCAAAGGCAGATAGACACTCAACCAACTGAGCCACCCAGGCACCACCCATTTCTTTTTAATAAGAAGACCTCATGCCTCATGTTTCTTGCTTATTGTATCCCTTTAAATTCCTATTAGATCTATGTTTTATAATGTGTGTCGTATGTTAGTACAGTGGTGTATACTTCTAGCTATAAATATGCATGTACTGTAGGTGCCTTCCTATACTTTTTTCACTTATATGGGATTCAAGGTCACACCATTTGGGGACCACTGTGGTAGAAGTTAGTAGTGAAGAATATAAATAGCTGTCAAGTAAAAGGGAACAAAAGAGGATCAACATGCTGACTTTTTTTTCAAATGAAGACTGTTGTTCAAATTAGTTTTAAAATTAGTTTTAAAAAAAGTGTCTCCATGAAGCTGACTATAAAATTCACAATTCCATATTTAAAGGATGAAATTGCTACTTTCCTAAATAAGCTAGCCTATTTCAACATTGTTTTGGCAGAACTTCTTTGGATGCTGATCGATTTATTTTTAAGTAATCTCTACACCCAACACGGGGCTTGAAATCACAACCCTGAGATCAAGAGTTGCATGCTCTACCAACTGAACCAGTGAGGCACCCCAAGGGACTTTATTATTTTTTAAAGGATTCATTTATTTTTAGACAGAGAAAGAGAAAAAACGCAGGGGCACGTGAGCAGAGGGAGGGGCAGAGGGAGAAGGAGAGAGAATCCCAAGCAGACTCCATACTGAGTGTGGAACCCGGCATGGAGCTTGACCTCCTGACCTTGAGATCAAGACCTGAGCCAAAACCAAGAGCCTGATGCTCAACTGACTGAGCCACTCAGGCACCCTGGGACTTTCAGTTTTAAAATATTTTCTTTCCTCTGTCCACCTCCACATCTACAGATACAAACTTTGGTTACTCACACTCTTCCTGAACAATCCCTGATGCTCTTAGGCTGTGTCTTGATTTGTCATTGTTTCTTGCCATCTGCTTGTTCTGCTCTTCCGCTCTGCCCAGCATCGGGGTGGCATGCCAGTGTGGCAAAGCTGGGCTTGGCTTTGTTTACTGAGCACGTTCCCTGGAAACTCAGTTCCCTGGAAACTCAGCGAGTGTAGTTCTTGCTGGAGAAGGTTTTTACTTTATTGTGTCTGTTTTGCACTTAACCCTTCAATCATGGGGCGTACCTGGTCTGAGAACCAATGCCTAGGCGAGGGGCTGCTTTTAACTCGAGCGAATTAATCCCCGCAAACAGCTGCAACTCGTCTGCTCCGTAATTTCCACACATCGCTAATTTAATTGCACAGTAGCACTGTCCCAACTATTAATCTCATCAACCAATTACCTAACAACCCATGTATAATTTTAAAACCAAAACTAGTGAATGAAAAAGTAAAATACATACCTTAATTATTTGCCATTTCTCCCTTTTGTCTCCCAGTTCTCATTTCTTCTTCCTAAAACCAAGAAGTGTGGATTTTGTGTGGGAGCCTTTAAGGCCACTCCGTGAATATCTGTTGGTTGGTAAATTAATTAGTCATTTAATTTGCCCGTCTCCAGACAGGATCGCACCTTAGTCATGCACCTACATCTCTTAGATAACAGTTTTCCATCATCTTTAAACTGTATTATGAATGTGCTGTGACTCACTGGGTGGGCAGGCAGACGAGGGCTGTTTTTCAATAAGCCAATAAGCAAGATCTATATCCTGTTTAGCAGGTCAACAGAATAAGTTATTCTTTCTAGCTCACATAATTGGTTTCTGCTTTCACATCTTAGAGTAGACTTCATTGCACGGATGAAAAAAACTGAGATCAGCAAGGAGTGGCGACGTGCCCAGGACTAACTGGCCCTGTCCTGCCAGAGCCAGTAACAGAAGTCAGCTGCCTGCCCCTGGGTCTGGGGCTCTCCCAGAGGCCCACATCCTGCCTGCAGGCCACCCTCGGATGAGGCTTTGCATCACAATTAACTGGCTTGCCAACCACTTTAGGCACTTTCTCAGCCAAGTGCTGGTTTGAAAATTAATGACTGCTTAGTGGATGTTTCTATTTCCTGTGAGTTAAGGCCTGCTTTTTTCCCCTCCTTCTCCTCTGACATCCAGAAATCTGACATCCAGGACAGCGTTTGCTACAAGACCCAGCTCTACCAGATAGAAAAGTGCAGGCCCACCAAGGAGCCCTATGAGGTGAGTGACCCCCAGAGCAAAAGCCAGGTTTGCTTAGGAAGAGTGGATTTCCATTTTGAGAGCAGAATGGAAAGGAAACCAATGATTGTGGGACAAAAGACAAATACTTGCTTAAATGAGTCCCCCCCAAAATGGTTTACAGTCAAGCCACTATCAGTTAGATTGTGGTTCTGAGCTGTGGCCATGCATTAGAATCATCGGGGAGCATTTTTTTTTAAAAAGAATTTATGTATTTATTCATGAGAGACACAGAGAGAGAGAGAGAGAGAGGCAAAGACACAGGCAGAGGGAAAAGCAGGCTCCATGCAGGAGCCCGATGTGGGACTCGATCCCGGGACTCCAGGATCACGCCCTAGGCTGAGGGCAGGTGCTAAACCACTGAGCCGCCCAGGGATCTCCACCTGGGAGCATTTAAACATCTGAATGCCCAGACTGCACCTCAGACCACTTCCCCTGAATCTCATGTCTCAGGGCAGGGGAGCTGAAGGGCGGCGGGGCGGGGGGGGGCGGGGGTCAGGATTTTTAAAGTTCCCTGGCTTATTCCATCGAGTGGCCAAAGTTGGAAACCATTGTCAGGGCTTCAAAAGGTAAAAGTGAGATGCTCAAAAGTATGCATGAGTGTAACACCTGGCACCAGAAGGAGACAGTAAAATGAAGGACAGGGAAAGGTTTTGGGGGAAAGCAAACTTTTCCAGGCACCTGTTCCTGGCAGCTTGATGCTACATAGTGCATAACTAAGAAAATACCAAGATTCTTTGATTTCAGAGTAAAAACTGGTATCATGTGGCAAGTCGTACCAAATACGTGCTTGTGAAGAGACTGTGCCTGGGAAAGCTGGATCTGGGGCGAGGGGCACAGGATGAGGGTGCCCCCCCACCCACCCTTCAAGGACTCCTCACTCGACACTTAGTCAGATGCAGCTCCTTTGCCTTCTCCCCACTTTTCCCGGGAATCTGCTTGATTTCCCCTCCGGAGCCTCTGCCACGTGTTTCCGGAATGGTTCCATTTGATCAAAAGGGGAGCCTTCCTCCGTGCCCTGCATGGGGCCTGACCCCAGGGAAGGCAGTTCTTCCCCGGTTTTTCTTGAGCAAAGGCTGAGTGAGGCCATGGATGGTGACTGAGCATCATGCCAGGATCCTCAACAGCGACGGGGAGCACCGGGGCATGGCCCAGGCCAGTCCAGTGACACAGGTGACAGGAGAGCCGAGCTACCAGGCACCACGTGTAGATGTGATGGGAGCCAGGGGAAGGCCAGGCCTGAGCATCGAGGTAGGGCAGGATGAGTGGCACGGCTGTTGCATCTGCGCACAGCCAAGGGATGGTGAGATTGAAGGCGATGGAGAGGAGGAGCCCCTGCACCTCAGCCAAGGAAACCAGCAGGGATGACAGGGGCGGCCTGGGAGCATGCAGGAGACGCTGCAGGGAATGGCGGCAGGGAGACCATGGGAAAGGTCACGTCTAAAATGGTCAGTGGTGTCGGCTGAGCAGTTAGCTGTCCTGGGGGTCTAACAGGGACCGGCTCGTGGGAGTGGCAAAAGCAAAAAAAGATTGCATGGGTTTCAGAAGAGGAAGAAGGGAAGTGAAGACAGTGAGCGTAGACCTCTCCGTTGGTGGCTCTGACTTGAAGAGCAGGAGAGGCCATGCCATGGCCCCTGCTGGAAGTATGCCGGGGTTGGGGAGGATCGAGGGCAGGGAAATTGGGGGGAACTCCAGGGATGGCTGGGGCTGGGGGTGGGGGCTTAGCCTTGACCCCAGGCTGGAGGCCTCCTTCCTCTGAACCAGGCTGCAGCACCAGCATGATGAGGATGGGGATAAGCTGGCGGGGGGGGGGGGGGCAGTGGCAGTGCATCAAGGCTGAGCTGCAAGCCCATGCATGGCTTTCAGGCTGAGGGCAGGAGGGTCCCCTGAGCTCCAGAGCCTTCCGGCTAATTGCTCACTGCGTGAGCAAGGGTCTCTAATCCGGCGTGCCCAGAAACCCCCCCGGCCCCCAGTGTCTCTCTAAATGGCATCCCTACCCCTCAGTACAGAGCAGAAACCCAGGAGTTACTCTTCCTCACCCCTGGAGCAGGTTATGCCGGCTTGACTCCTAAACCTCTCAAACCCTGTCCGGCCCCTCCGTCCCTATCCATCCCAGCCCTGGATGTCTGCTGCAGCCCTAACTGGTTGCCCCACCCCCCTTCCCCACGAATGCCTGGCTCTCACCTCTCCATATGCCAGCCAGAGCTGAGCCGTCCACACTCAGATGGGATCCCATCGCTTCCCTGCTCCAAACCTTCGAAGGCTTCCTTAACCTGGAAGGCAAAGTTGGTACCATGGCCACCGGATTAGACTGGCATCTGCTTGCCTCTCCAGCCTTGTCCCCCGGACCCCACATGCAGCCCAGCTTCTAGCTGTATGCTCAGTCCCACGGGGCCTCTAGACTGTGCTCTCTTGGCTGCCAGCACTGTGCACACCCTGTCCCCTCTTCCAGAATGTTCCCCTCACCTCTCTTTGCTGAGTGATATCTTCTACCCTCAGATTCCAAGGCAGGGTCAGTTCCTCCTGGATCCCTGCCATTCTCCGTGCTCTGCCTTTGGGTCCCGGCTCTCCACAGGCCATCACGCCCCATTCTGCATCCTAGAGCTTGTCCCATTTGCACGTTTTATTTTCACGGGAGTGTTTGACCCACACCTCTCTCCCACTCTGGACCCTGATTTCCAGAAGAGCAGAGGCCTTATCCCTTTTGCTCCTCACGATATCCCTAGAATCTACATGATGCCTGGCATGTGGTAGGTGCTCAGCAAATATTTGCCAAATGAACACATGAAAGAATCAAATGGACCTTGACCTGGGCCTCCAGGTAGAATTGGGACCATAAGGGGAGAAGGTGGAATGATCCAGGTGGGACACCTCGCTTGACTGAAGCCAGGGTGAGGGCACACCTGCAGCCTAGCACCCATGTCCCATCATCGTTACCAGGTGTCCGTGCCCTAAGGCAGGCAGGGACATCTCCTGGTCACTTGCTCGGAGGTTGTCGCCTCAGCTGGGGTACAGAGGATGTAGGATTCACCATAAGACTCCCTTGCTTCTTGGTCTGCATCTGGCTTTTCTTTTTTTTTAAGATTTTATTTATTTATTGGAGAGAGAGAGAGAGAGATTGAGCACACAAGCAGGAGGAGCAGGTGAGGGAGAGAGAGAAGCAGACTCCCCAGTTCGATGGTGGGGGGCTCCATCCCAGGACCCTGGGATCATGACCTGAGCCATAGGTAGACCTGTAACTGACTGAGCCACCCAGGTGCCCCTGCATTTGACTCTTAAGCGACTCAAGTAACAGCACCCACAGATACACCAAGTGCCCGATGTGTGTGCCCAAGTGGCCTCTGAGCCACTTTGCTGACTCCTGTGTCCGTAGTTGCCTTGTGATTGAGAGCGTCTGTGATGGGAAAGGGGCCCCCCTTTTTTTTTCACCCAGATCATTTTTCTCGGGTGATTATCTCATTTGGCCTGAAAACACACGGCAAGCTTCTTAAACATTTGTTGAAATATTTAACAGTTAGGGTTTAAACAGGAACACTAATGGGAAAAGAGCATTTCAATTTTCTATGATCCATTTGTTTTCTCCAAACGGTAGTGGTACTTGGACTAATTAAATTACAGGCCATTACTAGATTATCCAACCCGCCTCTGTTGGAACCCGGGAAATGGAGTGGGGCCAGTTAGAAAAAGTGTTCGGAAGATCTGAAAGGGCCCAGAGTTTCCAGGTAAAAGCCCACTCAGAGCCTTTGTGGGCTTCTTTGCAATGGTCCAGGAGAAGACACCAAGAGGTGGATGGGCTTCAGGTCGCACACAAGCTGGCCAGGGAGGTGGCTCCATGACGTGTCCCTGCCCCCGGAGGGAGTGTGGCCCCTTCTTTCTTAGTCCCAGTCCTTTTTCTCCTAGGAGACAAAGAGCTGAATTAAATTGAAAAAAACTTCCCCCTTGGGATCACAGTGCTGTTCTTGTACGACCTCAGTAACTTCCTTGAAAAGGTGGCAAATATGTCTGTAAAAGTGGGACACATGTCTTATCTAAGAACATTTCGAGCATGTGCTCTGGGGATTCCTTTTCCTGAAAAAATAATAAATAAAATAAATAAAATAAATAAAATAAAATAAATAAAATAAATAATAAAATAATAAAAAATTAAATTAAATTTAAAAATAAAATAAAAAAATAAAATAAGAGGCCCTGAAGGATGGTGGGATGGAGGAGGGGCAGTCATCATTTTCCCACTGGCTTATTAAATAAAACCCCACAGAACCAGAGGCTGTTTTTGTTAAAATATTTGGGGAAAAAAAAAAAAGGTGAATGTCCAGAGCAATGCAAAATCGAGCTCAGAGGGCTTCTCTGTAGAGCAGAGTCACGTGGCAGCCTTGGAAGAGTGCTGTGCAGGGGGCTGGCAGGGGGATCGGATCAGCCTGCCGGGGCTGCCGTCCCGTCACACTGAGGGTGGCTCACCCGGCCGTGATTCACCATCTCTCAGTTCCAGAGGCCAGAAGTCCGATATCAAGCCTGGTTCCCTTCCAGGGCTGTGAGAGGAGAACCTGTCCTGTGCCACCTGGCTACTAGGGGCTGCAGGGATCTTTGGGGTCCCCCACTTTGGGCTTCCTCGACTTATAGCACCGCCCTGATCTTCTGTGTCTGTGCATCTCTGTGCCAGTTTCCCCCTTTTTTATGAGAATACACTTGACGGGATGAGCACTGGGTGTTATTCTGTATGTTGGTAAATTGAACACCAATAAAAATTAATTTATAAAATTAAAAAAAAAAAGAGAGAATACCAGTCCCATTGCATTGGGGCTGGATGACCTCTGTAAAGGTGACTGCCTGACAGGCCCCCTCCTCAAGGGGAAAGGACAGTGTGCTTTCCCACGCCCCCCCCCAAGCCTCAAAGTGGACGCGATCGGCCTGTCCTAACCCTGTCTTCCACGAAGGTCACATTGTGAGGTCCTGGGGGTTATGAATTTGGGGGGAATGCAATTCAACCCATCCCAGGGGCAGTAACTTTAAAGGTAAGATATTAAAATGTTCGCTTGGGGACTTCCCGGCGCCCCCGGCGGTCGCGGGAGCGCGTGCCGTTGGGCACCTTGGGTGCGCCGGGAGCCGCGGGTCGGCGGCGGCGTGGGCGTCTCTCGGCTCGCGGGGTGAGCTGAGGACAAGTGACTGAATTTTGGAAAATGAGAAATCACTCCCACTCCCCACTAGAAAAAAATTAAACCAATGCTGTGGACTCCTTCAGTGCTTTACTTCTGAGAGAAACCTTCAAATATAACCTTCAGATCATCCTGAAAATCTACGAATTCGGCCTGAGATGTAACGAGAGACCAGCTGGAATGCTACAGTGAGAAGAGTCCGCGCTTCTATCAAGGTAGGAAGACGGGGAAAAAGAAATAAAGGAACAAAAGGCCTCCGAGGGGGAGGGGCCCCGCGAGGAGCCGGGCTGAGGCCGGGGCGAGTGTCCCCAGGACAGGAGAGCCCCGTCCCGGAGGAGCAGGAGCTGCACCAACCTTCCCGGGCGGGCGGAAAGGGGCTCGCAGGGAGTTGGAGCAGGACCCAGGAGGGCGGGGATGCCCTCGGGCTCCCGGGGACACTAACAGACACCTGCGAGCGCAGGGGAGTGCGCCGAGCTCCCTAAGGGCTGCAGCGCGCACGGCGGGCCGGAGCAGCTCGGAGGGGCTCGGGCGGCGGCTCCAGCGGAGGGGCTGCGGGGCGGGAGCGCAAATCCAACAGCGCAGGCCCCGGAGAACAGGGCGCCGGGACACAGCCCAGGATCCGGCCTCCCCCGGGACAGGCAGAGGCCGGGAGGGCCCAGGACAGCGAGGACGCTCCTGCCCCGAGCTGAGCAGATCAGCGGCCCCGCCCCGGAGCCTCCAGGCCCTGCAGACGGAGAACCGAGAGCCCCGAGCCCCGTAGTTCCTGCGCCCCGTAGTTCCTGCGGAGGCTGAATCCAGGCTTCCAGAGTTGCCATAGCAACTGCGGCTGATCCTCCTGGGGCCCCACGGGGTAAACAACCCCCGCTGGGCCCTGCAGCAGGCAGGGGCAGAGCAGCTCCCCCAAGTGCTAACACCTGAGAATCAGCACAGCAGGCCCCTCCCCCAGAAGACCAGCTGGACGGACCAGTGATACTCCCCCGTGTTCCAATACAACTTGTTTTTGGCCACTCTGCACTGAGCAAAATGACTAGAAGGAAAACCTCACCTCAAAAGAAAGAATCAGAAACAGCCCTCTCTCCCACAGAGTTACAAA
This sequence comes from Nyctereutes procyonoides, assembly GCF_905146905.1. Classification (NCBI taxonomy): domain Eukaryota; kingdom Metazoa; phylum Chordata; class Mammalia; order Carnivora; family Canidae; genus Nyctereutes; species Nyctereutes procyonoides. The sequence goes on from NW_026575155.1 coordinate 5,922,675, forward strand.
ATCTGGATTACACTTCAATGTCAGAAAGCCAATTCAGAAGCACTATTCTACAGCTACTGGTGGCTCTAGAAAAAAGCATTAAGGACTCACGAGACTTCATGACTGCAGAATTTAGATCCAATCAGGCAGAAATTAAAAATCAATTGAATGAGATGCAATCCAAACTAGAAGTCCTAACGACGAGGGTTAACGAGGTGGAAGAACGAGTGAGTGACATAGAAGACAAGTTAATGGCAAAGAGGGAAACTGAGGAAAAAAGAGACAAACAATTAAGGGACCATGAAGACAGATTAAGGCAAATAAATGACACTCTAAGGAAGAAAAACCTACGTTTAATTGGGGTTCCCGAGGGCGCCGAAAGGGACAGAGGGCCAGAATATGTATTTGAACAAATCCTAGCTGAAAACTTTCCCAATCTGGGAAGGGAAACAGGCATTCAGATCCAGGAAATAGAGAGATCCCCCCCTAAAATCAATAAAAACCGTTCAACACCTCGACATTAATAGTGAAGCTTGCAAATTCCAAAGATAAAGAGAAGATCCTTAAAGCAGCAAGAGACAAGAAGTCCCTGACTTTCATGGGGAGGAATATTAGGGTAACAGCAGACCTCTCCACAGAGACCTGGCAGGCCAGAAAGGGCTGGCAGGATATATTCAGGGTCCTAAATGAGAAGAACATGCAACCAAGAATACTTTATCCAGCAAGGCTCTCATTCAAAATGGAAGGAGAGATAAAGAGCTTCCAAGACAGGCAGGAACTGAAAGAATATGTGACCTCCAAACCAGCTCTGCAAGAAATTTTAAGGGGGACTCTTAAAACTCCCCTTTAAGAAGAAGTTCAGTGGAACAATCCACAAAAACAAGGACTAAATAGATATCATGATGACACTAAACTCATATCTGTCAATAGTAACTCTGAACGTGAATGGGCTTAATGACCCCATCAAAAGGCGCAGGGTTTCAGACTGGATAAAAAAGCAGGACCCATCTATTTGCTGTCTACAAGAGACTCATTTTAGACAGAAGGACACCTACAACCTGAAAATAAAAGGTTGGAGAACCATTTACCATTCAAATGGTTCTCAAAATATACCCTAAAAACTATAGAACACTTCTGAAAGAAATTGAGGAAGACACAAAGAGATGGAAAAATACTCCATGCTCATGGATTGGCAGAATTAATATTGTGAAAATGTCAATGTTACCCAGGGCAATTTACACGTATAATGCAATCCCTATCAAAATACCATGGACTTTCTTCAGAGACTTAGAACAAATTATTTTAAGATTTGTGTGGAATCAGAAAAGACCCCAAACAGCCAGGGGAATTTTAAAAAAGAAAACCATATCTGGGGGCATCACAATGCCAGATTTCAGGTTGTACTACAAAGCTGTGTTCATCAAGACAGTGTGGTACTGGCACAAAAACAGACATATAGATCAATGGAACAGAAGAGAGAACCCAGAAGTGGACCCTGAACTTTATGGTCAACTAATATACGATAAAGGAGGAAAGACGATCCACTGGAAGAAAGACAGTCTCTTCAATAAAGGTGCTGGGAAAATTGGACATCCACATGCAGAAGAATGAAACTGGACCACTCTCTTGCACCATACACAAAGATAAACTCAAAATAGATGAAAGATCTAAATGTGAGACAAGATTCCATCAAAATCCCAGAGGAGAACTCAGGCAACACCCTTTTTGAACTTGGCCACAGTAACCGGAGAAGGACAAACAGTGTATGTTCTCATTCATTTGGGGAATATGAATAATAGTGAAAGGGAATATAAGGGAAGGGAGAAGAAATGTGTGGGAAATAGCAGAAAGGGAGACAGAACATAAAGACTTCTAACGCTGGGAAATGAACTAGGGGTGGTGGAGGGGGAGGAGGGCGGGGGGTGGGGGTGAATGGGTGACGGGCACTGAGGGGTACACTTGACGGGATGAGCACTGGGTGTTATTCTGTATGTTGGTAAATTGAACACCAATAAAAATTTATAAAATTTAAAAAAAAAGAAAAAAAAAAAAAAAAAATAAAATGTTCGCTTGGCGTCTGTGTCAAACCTAGGCAACTTGTAAAAATAAAGTTTGGAATCAGATCAGACCATCTGTGCTGTTGGAAATCAGAATGGTAGTTACCTTTGGGGACTGGGAGAGGACGGGGTGGGGGTGGGAGGGACTTCCAGGTGCTGCCAGTTGGGTTCTGTATCTTGATCTGGGTGCTGCTTTCAGGCATGTTTTTGCTCTTAGAGAAAATGCACTGATTGAACCGCTTCCTCACCAGTAGAGCGTTCCCTCGTTATGTGTCTTAGATTTTAATAAAAAAACTTACCTAGAAAAGCTATTCAGTGCATGAATTAGAACATCTGCTGCCGACATGCATGATGGTTTAGGAGTTTGGTTTCTTGCCTCTAAACATTGAAACCAATCATTCTCAATCCGAGCTGCAAGTGATAGGGGATAGAGTTTCGGGGATAAACAGCAGGTACAGCTTCTTAAATCGTTGTAAATGTTGCTTTTCATAGGCCTCCCTGGACACCTGGACAAGAGACCTTGAATTCCATGCTGTGCAGGTAAGAGCTTGGGGAGTTATGATGGATTAGTCTGAGTTCTCCAGGGAGAACCAACAAACTGTGTGTGTGCATGTGTCTCATGCTTGGATACCCAGGGAAGAGTGGATGTACCAGCTCAGTCCCAAGGCCTTCTGGAAGCAGAATTCCTTCTTCCTCAGAACACTTCAGTCTTTTTCTCTTGTGGCCTTCAACTGATTACATGAGGTCCACCCCTATTGTGGAGGGTCATCCTCTTTACTCAAAGTCACATCTTAAAAAAAAATACCCTCACAACAACATCTAGATTGCTGTTGGATCAAACACTGGGCACCGTGGCCTAGCCAGGTTGACACTTGAAATTCACATCTCTGCTCAGGGCTCTGGATTCTACAGACCCCCACTCAGTCCTGAATTAGAATGCAGAATCCAAAATGAGTGGGTTTATCAGAATCCCCTCAGATCAGACTGGTGCTTTCTATGTTTAGTTGACCGTTTTTTTTATTGTCTTGCCTTTCTGCGTTCGTGTGTCTTCCTGTATGAGAAGTGAGCCTTGCAGCAGTCCAGAGCTTCAGGGGCCTCACTTAGGAACCGAGCCCTCTTTTTCTCAACTCTGTTGTGTTTTTCCTGTGACAGATTCAGTTCTCTGTGACTTTCCCAAAGCCACCAGCAAGCACCATCCGGGCCCCTGGGCCATCCCAGGTGTTCCCTGTCCACACCCAGCTCTGATGTTCCAAACGATCAGATGAGGTTAGCTCATCCTCACGGGGACACCGGGCCTTCAGAAGAGGCCATGCTGAGCTGGACTCGATAGTTCTACAAAGAAAACAACTTCAGCTCACCTCCAGACCCCAGGCTCTTCTGCTAAGCATTCTGCTCTGTGGTCAGCTTCCACCATGTGAGGGGCAGGGCAACTCTCCAGGGCAACAGTTCTCCCGGCAGCCTGGGGTGGTGAAGAGGTGTGGCTGCACCTGTGCTTTTCAGATCGTGAAACAGATAAGATGTGAGGCTCGTTTTTAATCCTTGAAGAGCATACTTGTGGTTGCAGATTGGAAGACACTTCTCTCAAGGGGAAGTGACTTGCTGAAGGTCACCCTGCTGCACCCGAGGACCAAAACTAGGGAGAAAGGGGGAGGGGTCCCACTCTGGAACCCAGGAGGCTGGAGTCCCAGAGACGAGTCTGAAGGGACCGGCTCTGGGGCTCAGCTCTCAGAGGCTGAGGACCTGCTTTTCTTCCTCCCACTCACTGGCTGTCGGGCCTGTAGACCTCGCCCTCCAGGAGCCCAGTGCACCATTGCTCACTAGCTCTCTTCTGTCACACAGTCCTGACACTGAAAGAGCTTTGGGTAGACAGTCCAGTCCACATCTTCAAAGTGCCCAGCTTTGCAAATGGCCATGCACACGTGCAGTGGGTGGAAAGTGGTTTAAAGGAAACCGGAGGCTGTTTCATGAGGGGCTTGCTTGTGGGGCCTCTTGGGGTCCCCTCTCTGATCTGCCTTGGGGAGTTTGGGGTGGGGGTGGGTGGGTGTGGAGAGCATGTGAGAATCAGAAGAAAGTCAAAGAGGCCGCTGCAGGCAGCAGCATTGCTGGGAGGAGAGCGTGGGAGTGGGTGTAGGCATGCCGAAGGGGGAGCAGAGTGAGTCCCTCTGCAGATCTGTTTCTGTTACATAAAGCAGTGTAGCATCCTGCTCCCCGGAAGATCTCTTGTGGAGAAAATAGGGTGTGCAAATGGAAAGGTATACTTGGGTGGTCGGCTGCATTTGGTCACCTGTGCTCAGGGGGCACTGAGACTGGCCGGGGGTACACAAACAGTTTCTCGTGTGGGCTGTTGACCCATCCACACGGACTGATCCAGCAGTTCTCCTCGGCCTGGATCTGTTGGGTGGTAAATTCTTGGTATCCCCCTAAGAAACGGGTCACCGTGAAATCACTCATTCTTTTGGGCTGGAGAAGGACGTGCTTTGGGAGAAAACACCAGGGTGCAGGATTCTAGAATTAAGTTCTGCAAGGTGGCCCTAGCAGGTGTCCTCATTCCATTCCTCCCATCCTTCTACCGCTACAGCGGCTTTCTGTTTGATGCCAAATATCCCTTTGTCAGTTACCAGGAGAGATTTCTAGAGCCATCCTTGGGCTCTTTCTACAGAAAATTCATGCCTGACACACCTCTCAGTGCTAATGAACTCTAGTTGGGTGGCGATACTGACCCCCAGAAACTTTGCATCGGGATTTTTGGCTTTTGAGAACCTAGAGAGTTGAGGAGGAGCCAAGATGAAGCCGTGAAGCCAGGCATTCCCCTAAAGAGTAGGGATCACAGAACACCCCAAAGGAAGCAGATCTCATCATTCTGGAAAACAGTCCTGAAAAGGAGGGAACTGCGATTTTGTCTTTTCTTCCAAAGACCGTTTTTTACAGTGTTTCATAGAAGCGCATTCGATTGCCTTTGTGCTGTTTAAAGTATAAACAGTAGAACTCGTGACTTTTTTCATAAAAACGGAGGGAGAAAGAACAGCACGAGAGGAGGAGATTTTTGCCAGACTTTTCAGGATGAGCCTGGCACGTCCCCTCTGATGCTTGGGGCATGGGGAGTGTGAACGCTCACTCTCGTTTGCTCTCGTTGGGAGCAAAGTTTGGCTGTTGGCGTCTTCAGGGAAACAGGGAGAAGGAAATAGTGGAAGATCGTGGCCTTGACCGAGATGGGCTGGAGCAGACGTCCCGGTCCCCGCATAATGACCTGGAGCGCAAGCCTCCTCTTGGGATCCCCAATGCCGACCTGGAGCCCTGGGGCCACAGCCTGGTCCCTGTCCCCCGCCAGCCCCAGTGCAGCTGCCTTGCTCTTGCCCGGCCCTGCCCCAGGCTTCCAGAGGGTGTGCGGAGGCAAGGCTGGAGAACACCCACTTTGTGGGAATCTGAGTTTTCACCCAGCTCCTGGGTGAATTATTTAACCGCTCCTGGCTGTTCCCTGGTCTTGTGAGAGAAGAAGCCAGGTCTTGTTTTGTCGTGGGCCGTGCTCTCAGGAGTAACCCCCAGCACCCCAAGTCCCCCCCAAAAAATCTCTGAGGACACAGGGGAAGGAGTTTGCAGAGCTGATTTCCTTTCTTCCCCCTCAGCCCTCCACTGGGAACAGACTTGCAGCCCCAAGGAGCTGGGGCCCTCACGGTGATCCCCCCCACCCTACCCCCCGCCTCAGCCTGGCACCCCCACTTGCAATTCTTCCCTGCCATCTTCTCCCACCCGCCAGCTGGGTGTAATGAACCCCAATCCATAAAAGCTTTGAAAATCCTCATTGGAAAGGGCTGTTAGAGCACCAGCAGAGGCTTCCTTAAGAAGCTTTTCAAGAGCATCAATGAAAAATGGATGAGCTCTCTTGAATTGCAAATGCTCTTAACATTTAAGGCAAACCTGTGAAACTGTCTTTTTTTTTCCCCCTCACTGGTGGTGGGGTCAGGAATTCAGTCACCTCTGTGAAACAGTAAACATCAAACACTCTTTAGGGCTAGAGAAGGAACGTCTGAGCTGAAGCACCTTTCCCAGAAGCTCGAACTTCATTCTCATTCAGTTTGGTTTTCACTGGCTTTTTTTTTTTCTTCTAACATTTCAGTAACTATTTATTAAGCCTTCTCTTTGTGCCTGGCTTTATGCCAGAGGCTATGGGGTTGAAACTACATAAAACAGTAAAATTCACTCCTGTCAAAGGGATTATAATACAGTTCAGTAAAGGCAAGACTTAGAGCAAAAATGGCCAAGTCGTGCCACTTTTAAGCGTATTGGTGAGGGCTCGCGTGACCAAGGATGCAGAAGGGTCAGAAACACCCAGGATAGCTCAGGGCCCTCTGGGCTTGCTGTCTATCTCCTTGGCTTGACTGAACGCACAGGAGTAGATGTGAAGATGGAAGTGGTTGCATTTCATTTGCCAAGTTGCCTTTGCAAAACCACTGCTGTGGGCAAAATCTTAGGCCTCTGCTTTAAAAATTTTTTTTAAAAAAATTTATTCATGAGAGACACAGAGAGGCAGAAACATAGGCAGTGGGAGAAGCAGGCTCCCTCTGGGGAGCCCGGTGCTGGACTCCATCCCAGGACTCTGGGATCACACCCTGAGCCGGAGGCAAACACTCAACTGCTGAGCCACCCAGGCGCCCCAGGTCCCTGCTTTAAATAAGACTACAGATTTCTAGAAGTCCACATGCACTTTGGCTTTGTTCCTTCAGCTTGTTCTGGAACGGTTGGCCTCCTAGGGGTGAGCTCGCCCTTGCTGGAGCACCTGGGAACAGTGCCGTGCAGGGAGCTGGGGATGATGGAAGCCTGCCTGTGGCCCAGGGAGAGGGAGGTGGGTCCCTGGAGCATCCGCCTGGCCTTAGCTGTCCTGTTGTTTGACATGCAGTTGAGAACAGAGAATTGAGAGGCTGGGCTTTCTCAGATCTACTTGGACGACTCCTCAAAGGGGAGCCACATTGTGTATTTTTGCGTGTGTCTGAGTACGTATATTTACTTTGACTTGAAGGATGAAAAGCCTAAAGAACAAGAGAAAAGAGGAGATTTGCTTCATCGGCCGTTTTCCAAGAAGTTGGACAAGAACCTGCCCTCACACAAACAGCCCTCTCCCTCTCTCATCACACAGATTCAGAACACCAAAGCTCTGCTGAAGGACCGGAAGGCCCCCAAGTCTGGCTTCCCCGACAAAGGTGGGTCAGAAACACCCAGGATGGCTCAGGGCCCTCTGGGCTTGCTATCTACCTCCTTGGCTTGACTGAACGCACAGGAGTAGCCATGAAGATGGAAGTGGTTGCATTTCATTCGCAAAGTTGCCTTGGCTACCATCTAGGCCGCTGGTGTTGGGCTGCTCAGTCACTGTGTGTCCTTCTTGGGTGGCTGTGTGGGCCCCTGGGGCACACACGATTCCTGTGCCCATGGGAAAGCTGTGAGCATGCCCAAGGGAACCCAAGGACAGTCAAGGTCCGGACCGTGTGCTGTCAGCCAGCTGGGCAAGCGGGGTTTGGGAAAGCAGAGGCAGGGTGCACTATATTGTGGGAGCAGAGACAGGGTATGTGGTATTGTGGGAGCAGAGACTGGGGCACAGATTATTTCAGGGATAGAGACTAGGATGTAGGAGTAGAGACCGGGGTGCATAGTATTAGGGAACAAGGGGCAGGTGTTGAGTTTTTTTTTTTTTTAAAGATTTTATTTACTTATTCATGAGAGACACAGAGGCAGAGATACAGGTAGAGGGAGAAGTAGGCTCCCCGCAGGGAGCCTGATGCGAGACTCGATCCCAGGACCCCAGGATCACAACCTGAGCCAAAGGCAGATGCTCAACCACTGAGCCACCCAGGCTCCCCTGTCCCTCTTTTATTCAAAGACTCATTGGCAGGGTCCAGAATTTTAAGCAACCAAAGGAGAACAGGTGTTAAGGTGGCACCATGGGCAGGTTAGAACTTGGGAGGCCTCTTGTCACTGGCCTCAGGGGCTTGCTGTCCCCTCTGTCCTAGAGGGAGCATGTGGTTCCCTGTGGGGGCCTCCGGATGTGGGGTGCTTTGCTTCGTGGTGTCCTCTGGCCTCCCCAGCAAAGGTCCCTCTCGGTCAGGAGGCCACAGCGGCCAGGGGAGGGCCGTTCACACTGTTTCCATGGTTTTCACGATTTTCTTTGCTTTCTTGGACACAGATGCCTTCGGCTGCCGCAATATTTTCCGCAAAGCCTCAGATTCCAATTGTGTGGCTTCGTCTTCCATGGAGTTCATCCCTGTCCCACCCCCCAGGACCCCCAGGATTGTCAAGAGACCAGAGCCCCCCGTGCAGGGCCCTGGGGGTGCTGGCGTCCCCCCCAAGGAAGACCCCCTGGTGCTGGATATGGTGCGCTCCTTTGAGTCCGTGGATCACGAGGACCACACTGAACCGCCGTCCCCATCTCATCACTATAGGATCCTAGGCTCGCCGGGGGGCCTGGCCCGCGGGAATCCCGGGGAGCGGACGCTCTCCCCGGCCCTGCTGCCCGGAAGCCTGTCCCCTCTGCAGACCCCTCTGCATCCCACTCTGGTCTCCTTTGCTCATGAGGAGAAGAACAGCCCCCCAAAGGAGGAGGGCATGTGTCCCCCACCTCCAGCTCCCAGCAGCGGCGGCACGCAGCCCCTGGGGAGCCCAAATTGCGTGAAAAGCCGAGGCCGGTTCCCCATGATGGGCATAGGACAGATGTTGCGGAAGCGACAGCAGAGCCTGCAGCCCCCCGCAGACCGGCCCCTGGAGGCCAGCATGCCCCCGCTGCAGCCCATGGCCCCCGTGAGCCTCTCCTTCGACGTGCCCGACGGGGTCAAAGGCCAGTGCTAACCTGGGCCACTGGCAGGATTCTGGGGATTTCGGAAGAAAGCGATGACCAGAGCTCCACGCGCGATTTGGGGTGTGAAGATTGGAAGGCCTCGTGGGAGCCTCCTTTGAGGTCTCCTCCCCTCCTGCCGTGCCCTGTCCTGACTGTGAACAGCTGAAACCCGCAGACCCAAAGCCTGCACAACCCGGCCTTGCGCAGGGACCCCGGCGATGCTGCGCTTTACCAGGAGGGCTGGCTACAGGTGCAGTCTCAATCGTTCATGTCCTCCATCCGCCTGCCTCCCCCTGCCCAGGGCCTGCTGCTGGGTGGAAACCGTGCATCGGCCCCTGGGCTCCTCACATCACGGCCTGTTGCGAGATCTTTCCTCACTTTTTGCTCTGTGTGTGCCTCTCAGGACTGTGGCTTCTCAGCAGTCGGCCAGTCACACAGTGGCTCCTCCTGCAGGCCACGCAACCTTTCCTCTCGCAGGGGTGAATCCCTGCAGGCCCGAGGAGCCGGTGACTCAACTGCCAGGGCTCAGGCACCTCAGAGGAGGACAGGCCGCAGCCTCCGCCAGCAGCACCAGCCCCTCTGCGCGGGCAGGGGCAGCCGGGCAGACACGGAGCCAGACCACGGGCAGCCCAATGAAAGGAAAAGGCCAAAGGGGACATGCGTTTGCCATCTTTATTTTGGTTGAAACTTGCTAAGCGTTGAATTATCTTTTCCAAAGATGATTTTTTTCCCCCTTTATGTGATGTCAGAGCGAAGTAGCATAATTTAAAAACCCCTGGATGGGGAGATGAGAAGCGATCCTACCAAACTCCTGTTTTTTCGAGAAGATAGGCATGGAGGGCCTCAGGCCCCCCACCCCCCACCCCCGTGATGTTTTCAGTGGCTGGCGGCCTGCCGTGGGCCGCAGGAAGGCGCGATCGCCGCTGGCCCCTGCGTTTCTCCCGCCCTATCAACGCAGCCTCATCCTTCTGGAAGGCATGGGACATGCTTACAGGTGGTTCTTTAGGAAGAGAGAAAATGCTAAGGCTGGATGTGGGTGCATTCGGAAGGCACCGTTCATTACCTCTGCCCAGCGCAGTTTTCACGCTGCCAAGGAAACAAGTGTGGTTTAGAGCTGAACTAGTTTGCTATAAGCTGCGAGCAGCCTCGCCCGGCGGCGAGCACATTCGGATGCGGCACCGCGGCCTCTCGGAGGAAGGCAGCGTCCCTCCAACGTGCTTTGAGTCCACGTTCTGTTTTCACACCTTTTGCCAAGGCTCGAACCAAAGATGCGTCTCCGGTTCTGTGTCTGCGCCATCCCATGTGCACATTTTGCAGATCCCAGTGTTGTGTGACCGTGGCTAGCAGGGGGCCTGGTGGGGCCGTCTCCACGTGGGGCCTGGGCCCTGGCGCTGGGCGGGGGCCGCTCAGTCAGGAACAGAATTGGAACAAAAAGAACACAGCAGCATGGGTTAGAGAGCGGTTAGCTCAGGAGACAGGTCACTCAGCGGCTTGGGGTCTTCAGCTCCTTGACGAGTGCAGGCATGAGCAGAACCCACAGCTGTGATCACCCCCAGGTGAGGCCTCTCCGCCCCCTGATTCCGAAACAGGCCGTGGCCCTGGGGAGTGGCAAAGCCTGCCTTCATTTCCACTGGCAGCCCGCCCGGCCCAGAGAGCCGTGGGGTGGTTCTTCATCTTGTCTCATTTCGCCGTGGTGACCTCCGTCGGCCCCACACGTTTCTGACTGAGCAAGGAAACGGTGGATACTTGGCTGACCCTGGAAGCCACCGAGATGCCCAGTCCTGGCTGACCCTTGACAAGACCCGGAGCTGCTGCTTCCCCCTTATTGGGGTCATCCCGGCTCTGGGGCCTGTTTGGAAGGAGTCAGGCTTCAGGTTGTCGGTGTTCCTCCTTTGTATGGCTCCAGACCGGGTTCCAGAACTTTCCATCGAAAATGGAGTTTGCTAAGCAGAAAGAAGAAACGCCTCTGAAAAAAACCTCTCCAGGTGACGTGAAGTGTGTGGTTTTGGATCAGTAAAGGAACCTTTTTTGAACATGGTTGCTAGCTGCAGGTGTCCCGCTCTGCAGGTTTGCAGGCTGTGTCCTTGTGCCTTGTGAACATCTATCCCTTTATGTCTCTTTCTTGTATTGTACTTTCCTTGAGAACATGAGTGTCTTCCTGTATCGCGGATTAGCTCATCGGGCATGTTTTCTGTTCCTCGATTCCAGCTGTCATACGACTAACCGTGTCACCATCGGTAACTTGAACTGTGAACTCAGGTTTATTCCAGACCCGGTGAGAGGTGAGGGGGGAGTGAGGAAAGGGGAGGGTCAACTGTAGTTTTCTGTATGTGAGCACCTGACAAATCTATGAAACCGAGTGAAAGAAGAAATGTTAAATTCTTTATTATTTTATTATATTTATATGGGAAACTTGACCGTCCCTTTGGCAAGTACAGAGTTTGTTGTCTGTTTGACCTGTGACTGTCTCTCATTAGCCTGTGCCCATGACCTCAGTCAGCCTGTAGTTACGGACGGAAATGACTGACCTGTCACCGTGTAAAGTCCAGGAGGAAAAGTCGACTGTAATTGTGCGATTTGGTCGTAAGTAAGGACTGTATTTATGTCACCATTATTAAATATATGTACTTTTGTAATGACTGTGAAATACACTTTTCCCTCTCTCTGACTGCTTCGTTTATTTGCATCGGATAAATCTTAATCCACTGAGTGCTTTGCAGTAGTTGGGCTGCCCTCTAGGTAAAGTCCTTGGCCCCACCGCTGACCGGATACAAGTGGGAATTGGGGCACAGGACATTTGAGGGCATCATCTGGTCCTGTATCATCGCTTCATTTTACTTGCAGCAGGTGTACGATCTACAGAATTCTTACCTGACCAACGTACAGCAACCGGCGGTTCAAGACAAATGAGCATTTTTTTCTCTCTTAGCGGGTTCAGGATCTCTCTTGGAGGCTCTGAAAATGGCACATGAAGAATGACAGTCTGTGAACATTGCCTCTAGCTTTTGTCCTTGAGTTAAGGATGGGTGAGGGATGGGGGAAGAAGGGTGGTGAGGTGGGATGGGAGGGTTGGATTGTTCCAGTTCTGGCTTCATTCATCACAGTTTGCAAAAAGCTTTTCGTATAGACCACCTTGCCTAAAGCCTTGTGTTTCCTGTGTGGTGTGGCTCAGAGGATGGCATGGTGGAACTGCACACGAAGCACCCTGAAGTTTGATGGAGTTGGGGTGCCACAATGAGTACCTGGTTTTGGTGATGCTATCTTCTCCTAGGGGTCAGAACATTCTAGAACAGAAAGGGAACTGAGATTATGTGCTTCAACCCCAATCCTCTTGAAGAAGAGAAAACGGGGTCCTGGATGGCTTAAGAGCTCCCCAGAGTCCCTAAGTGAGCTGGTCCCAGAGCTGGTCTGGGATACCGAGCTCCTCCCTGAGCACACAGAACTCAGAGTGTGACCGTCATGAACAGAGTGGAGAGTCAACAGCAGATCAAGCTGTCATTGCAACAGGTATCTCTGAGGTCCTCACATAGACCGGGTCTTTGCAGTATCAGGTCATTATCAGAATTGCATGGCTTCTTAAGATTCTGTGCATAATGCCCTTTCCACCATCCACCACCGACTCTTGAGGCTGGAGAAAGACTTTCTTTCTCAACAGATCTTCCAAGTGAGGAGCAACCCCTGGCTGGAAGTCTTTGATATCTGCATTAGCTGTTAAAAGGCCGTTGGGTTTTACTAGATTAAATCAATAAAACATTTTCTAAGTAGCCGTGTCATAAAATGAAGCGAATTCAGAAAGAGCGCAAGACTGATATTTTTAGGGGGGGTCCGGAAGCCTCTCGGTTATTATAGTTGTTTTCTATGTAGGACCCTCTATGTGCTACAGGCACAGTGAGAATAATTCAGAGCAGTACTGGGAGCTGGTTCAATTTAATGTCATCACTTCTCAATGAAAGGAGCATATTTCCTGAGTAGTAAATGAGTGCATTATTTGTGGCAGCTTTTTCGTCAAGGGAGCTTTTCAGACATCTGGTTCCAAAGATGAATGGGGTATATATTTGAACTTCTTTTCTGTCGACCTGTTTTTGTGACACACACTTATCTCCGAGATCGGATGTCTGTGGCACCAAGGGACTGGGGTGGGGCCAGGATGGGGAGTATTTCAACCTTTGCGATCCCCTTCCACGGTATATCTACTTCTGAGCTGGTGTGTGGATGAGGCATTTGGGGCAACCAGCTCCAGCAGCATAGAGGAGCTTGGTGTGGAGCGAACCCAGGGGTCAGCTGGAACTTTAATGGTGTAAAAACCAAACAATGTCATGTCTCAGAGAAGACAATGCCAGGAAATGCATTACTCTCAGGTGGAAGGAAGAAATGGGTCCTGCTTCAGGGCCCGAGCTGGTTACACAACATATTCCCTGCTCAGAAGATGACCCATCAGCTATTTTAAAAGGAAAGGCTTTGGCTGGTATTATAAACCCTCAGGAATAACGTCTTCTTTATAGGCCTTGTTACCAGAGCCAGCTGGAAAGGACAGGATGTGAGCCTGGAACAAGGCTTCTTGCCCAAAGTTAGGTGGTGAATTCGTGGCACGTGTGAGAGGAGAATGCCTCTGTGACTCTTTCATCAGTGTTCACTTCTCTGGCAACCCAACCTGTTGGGTTTATTTCTCACACAAATTTGATGCAGTTTGGCCGACTCCAGAGCAGCCATCTTCCATGTGGTGACTCAAGGATCCAGGCTGCCTTGCCCTCGTGGCTCCATCCACTCAACATGGTTCTGTGGCTGCTGTGGCAGAGGAAGAGTGAGCTGGAGGGCTTTCCCCTGCCCTTGAGTGTTTGAGGGCTAAAATGAGGCGTTCCTGTGAGCAAGAGGCTGAGAAATATGGGGCCACATAGGGACATTTGGGGTACAGTTCCTGTTTCTGCCCCAGGGAAGGTAAGGATGCCTACCACTTAATGGGCCCCTGAAACTAGACTGGCTTTCTCCATAGTTACACAGCTATGGCACCTCTTAGTATGTACAGATTATTGGTTTTAAATAAAGGGATAAGCACTGTTGCTTATTAATGTTTAATTTAAGGGGGAAGTGTTATGGGCTGGATTGTACCCCCCCCCAAATTCATATATTAAAGCCTTAACTCCCAGGACTTCAGTATATGGTTGCCTGTGGAGATAAGGGCCTTTAAAGAGGGGAGTTAAAATAACTCCACTGTTAGGGTGGGACCTAGTCCAGTCTGACTGGTGACCTTATAAGACGAAAAAATTTGGACACTTAGAGGGACACTAGACAGAGGAAAGACCATGTGAGACCATGAGCCAAGGAGAAAGTCCTCAGGAGAAACCAAACCTGCCAGCACCTTGATCCTGGACTTCCAGCCTTTAGAACTAAAAAGAAAGAAATTTCTGCTAAGCTGCCCAGTCTGTGGCACTTTGTTATGGCAGCCCTAGAAGACCAACACAGTGAGGAGGCCAGATAGGAATATTTACACATTCCACAAATCTGACAATTTTGTCCCATTTGCTGCATCCCACTTATATTTTCTTACAACTAAATCACAGAATATCCTTTTTTTTAGTAGTGGTATTTTTTATTCTGCAGTGAAATCTCACCTTTCCAAGTGTTCTCTGTTGCTCAGCCCTATGGCAGTTGTTTTCAAGAATATATCTTCCTTTAATCCAGAGACGTACAAACTTTTTCTGTAAAGGGCCAGGTAGTAAATATTTTATGCTTAGGGGCCGACCATGTAGTCTGTCATATATTCTTTGTGTTTGTAGTTTTGGGGTTGTTTTCTCTACAACCCTTTACACATGTGGAAATGATTCTTACCTGGTGGGCACATAAAAACAGGCCACTGCCGACGGGGCCCTGAGGCCTCAGGTTGTAACCTTCCTGAGAACCCTGGAAAGTGGTCCTGTTGCCACCAACAACGTGAGTGTAGGTAGTTTGCCTGGCTCACACAAGCAGGACTTCAGCCACACGCTATAGGTGTTCATTTTAGGAACTTGCCACTTGTAAAAAAGAGAAAGCTCCTCCTGTGATATCTGGGCTCGTAGGTGCTCAGAAGGAGTCCTCATTAATAGCAATGAACCAGCGAAGGGTCCAGGGGCCAGGATTTAACCTAAGGAAATTTGGAGGTGAGGAGAGACTCTGGCCTTTCTCTTTGCTGTCCTTTCCTGTATCACTTTAGGTGGATCTCCAGAGTTGGTTGCCATCAACAGGCATGGCAGTGCTTCAGGAAAGCTGTCCCTGTCACAAGTCTGCCACTGCCATGGAGTCCACAACCTCGGATTCATTCCTGCCTTCATCTGCGCAGGAGCATGGCTATGGGGTGCAAATCATTTTCCATTCAAGCCATGTCCCCTTTCTCTCTGTGAGTGGCCTCTCAAAAATGGGTTCTTATTGCTTATAAAGAAAGAGCTTCCTGAAAGTCTTAGGGAACAAGCCTAAATCTAGAGCAGATGTGACGCTGGATGATGCCTCATAGACGAATCATCGCCATTACTCACACCTGAATGATGCGGTGTCATGCCAGGCTGGACAAGTGTCCCCTTTACTGAAAGATGAATCGTGTCATCTGAATCAGCTCCAAAGAGCCCATTCAAAGTCCTTCCCACCCATGACCACTTCAATTATATGAACCATTCTCACTTCCAGAACATTCGGGCCCAAGTCACAGAATCACGGGGACTTTGGGGGTCACCCAGTCCTAAGCTCAGTCCCCTGGAATTTGGGGCAGTCCTTGTAGAGCACCAAGAAACGTGGGTTCTTAGAATAAGCACAAAACAACTTAATGGAACAGTTTTTATAACTCACTGCTAATTTAAATTTTATTATTATTATTATTTTTTTTTTTTACTTACAACTAACGTGTCATGTGTTCAGCTACAATATCAGTGTGAGTCTTGTGAGTCCAACCCTCATTGTCCTCTCTGCTTTGGATAGTTCAGGGAATAATTTATATTTTTTATTTATTTTTATATTTTTTAAAGATTTTATTTATTTATTCATGAGAGACACAGAGAGAGAGAGAGGCAGAGACACAGGCAGAGGGAGAAGCAGGCTCCCTGCAGGGAGCCCGAAGTGGGACTCGATCCCGGGACTCCAGGATCATGCCCTGAGCCAAAAGCAGCACTAAACTGCTGAGCCACTGGGCTGCCCCAAGGGAATAATTTTTAAAGGCAGAAGTCAGTGCCAACCTTCCTCATTTACATTGATTTACATGAGGTATTTGACACCAGAATGGAGAAATGATACATTGAAGAAGTCACAATTTGGCAGTGGCAATGTCTGCCTCCATGGTCAGTTTTCTTTCCACTATCCCTGGCAAAGACCCCAGAGTAAAAGGAAGGCTGAGGCTGTTTAGGGATGTCATGATTTTGGGTCTACTTGCTCCCCTTTCAGATTTTTGGGCCGCATAATGGATATGTGATGATAATAGAAAGAAGGAAACTGATTTGTGAGGAGTGTTTGAAGGGAGAGGGTACGTATAAGTGCTCTCTCCACCTTCCCAAGCCTCATTTGTCTTGCCTGCCTTTGAGTACTCCTAGGTATACATGTTGTAGCACTGACTATAATACTTGTTAACACATTGCTCTGTCCTCAGGGCTCTGGGACACTGTCTCACTCATCTTTGTATCTATAACCAGTGATCTAAACACATGGATGAATGGATTAATGGTGAATAGGTGGGTGGATGGGTGAGTGGATAATGGATGGATGGATGGATGGATGGATGGATGGATGGATGGGTAGGTGGATGGATGGTAGATGGATAGTGGTAGATGAGTGGATGGATGGGTGGGTGGGGAGATAAAGGGATGAGTGAGTGGATGGGAGATGGATAGCAGTGGATGAGTGGGTGGTTGGATTGGATGGGTGAATGATAAATAGTGGATGGATAGGTGGGTGGGTGGGTGGGTGGCTGGGGAGATGAATGGACGGGGGTGTGGATGGTAGATGGATAGTGGTAGATGAGTGGGTGGTTGGATGGATGGGTGACTGGGTGGGTGGGAAGATGAATGGATGGGTGAGTGGTTGGATGGATGGGTGGGTGGATTAAATGATGAATGAATAGGATTGAGAGTAAATGCTAAGAGTGGTTAAATGACTTAGATTAGTGGATGGCTGAAGGGCACTTAAGGACACGGGAAATAATTCCAAGAATAAGCCCTCAAATACTTTTTAAACATAAAAATGAAAAGCCTGGGAAATAAATAGGGCACAAACTTTGGGTACCAATATCCTTCACAGAGGGCAGCCAAAGCACTGCGTCCTCCTATCCTAAGTCCATTCGCCACCTTGGAAACAAGTAATCATGGACCTTAGTGGTACAGCGAAGCCATTGTCCTCATCTGTCAAATGCACGTACATCCATGTGACTGTTTTCCTTTGGTGACCTTAGAGAGATTTGGCAAGAATGTGAGGCAACAATGTGAGATGTGGGGCCAATTCCTTGGCGCACCAACTCTACTCACACAGTTGTTTACTGGGCCAGTACACTGAGGCCCAGACTCTACTCTGTAGCCTAATGCTGACTCTGAACTACCGGTATCCTCACTCACATCTTGTCGCCCCAAGCTTCCAGCCTCATTGTGCACAAACCATCTACAAGCTACACACAGATAATGCATTTTTACGAGGCAGGTTATGTGGCTGATTGGGATGACATTCAGACACCTCTGTCTCCCCCCAGCTAACCTCCACTCTTGTGGGCTGAATTGCGCTCTCCCAAACTCCATATATCAAAGTCTGAACCCCTGTACTGCAGGATGCGAATGTATTTGAACATAGGGCCTTTGAAAGTATGATTAAGTCAAAAAAGAGGCTGCTGGGAGGGTGGACCCTAACCCAATTCCATGATATCCTTTTAAGAAGGGGAGATTTGATTACAATGAGAGATACCAGGGATGCAAGAAGACAGGGGAAAGATCATGCAAGGACAGCGAGAAGGCTGCCATCTGCAAACCCAAGAGAGAGTCCCCAAATCTGCCCACACTTTGATCTTCAGCCTGCAGAACAGCGAGAAAATAAAATTCTATTGCTTAAGCCACCAAGGCTATGCTATTTTGTCATGGCTGCCACAGCAAACTAACATATCCACAAATCGCAGGTGTGGAAATAACGAAGACCAGCTGATGAGAACAAACAGAGGCAATTTTTCAGAGCTTGCTGTAGCAAAGAGGTCAGAACCATCACTTGTGTTCAACGGAGACTCAGCGGCAGGCAGAGAAGGAAAGCTTTACAGTGGGATAAAGGGAAGGTTTCAGGGGTGCCCTGCTGGGCAACTGTTGTCATGGAGAAGCTGGAAGTAGGCTAACTGGAAGGGGGGTCCTAGGGTGATAGGTTCGGGGAGCATATTTGGTGTCTCTGATTGGTTCTGAGTTGGAAGCAAGGGCAAACCTAGGGAAGTTGACAGGCGACTAACCTGCCAACCAAATCCTAACCATTTGGGCTGATTGGTGTAGAGGGTGTGGTCTGGCTCAGGTTACTGCAGAGGCTGTGGGTCAGGGCTCAGCTGTCGTATCCATTCTAGCCATTGTCCATTTGTCCATTCTGTATCTTGCAGGGAAGTAGGATGGCTTCTCACCCCATTTATCAGGCCGTATTAGTTTCTTAGGACTGCACCACAAACTTGGTGACTTCAAACAACAGAAACTAACTCCTTCCCAGTTCTGGAGAAGGGAAGTTTGAAATCAAGGTGTAGCAGGGCGATGGTCTCTCTGGAGCTCTGTGGGAGGATCCTTCCTTGCTTCTTCCAGCTTCTGGTGGTTCTAGGCAGGGCTTGGCGTTCTTCAGCTCCGGTGGCCAATCTCCTTCGATGTCTGCTCTGTCTTCACATGACACTCTTCCCTGAAGGTCTTCACATGGCTGCTTATATAAAGGTACCAGTCGTTGAATTTAAAGCCATCTTAAATGACCTCATCTCAATTAATTACATCTGCAAAACTCTTACTGCCAAATTAGGGCACATTCTGAGCTTCCAGGTGGATGTGAGTTTTGGAGGAGTCACTATTCAGCACACTCTACTGGTTAAGGGCCTCATCCTGCTGTCACCAGGGCCAGAAGCCTGGCAAACCTTGGACTTGGCATGAGGCCTTGGGCACCACAGGGGAGTCAACTCTGCAAAGTCTTGAGATGTTCAGAATAGAGGACTTAGGATGTGATGTTTTGGGTGGAAACTTTGGGATGCTTAGAGGCGGAGAGGAGAGGAATCCATCCCTGACCACATGAAGTGACTGGCATGCCCGTCCCAAAGAAGTAGACACTTAAGCAGGTAGATTTCTGGTGTCCTCTTGACATAGACTTTCACAGAGGGACAGCTGGAGGGGTGGGGGAGTGGGGCATCCAATTTGGGAATGCTGTGCCCAAGGGTTTATGGAATCTTGATGTGACCTGTGAGTCCTCACAAAACCCAGTTCAACTCTATCAAGTCATCAACTCTATTTTTGGAACAGAGTATTCTCTGGAGCTTTAGGCATGTTTCTCAAGCTCCAGAGAAGGCCCATATTAACCAAGGATATTCAAAACAAATGATCTCATGCCCCAGACCAGCTTCTCCCATGCTCCGTGTCACAGTAAAGGATATCCCAGACTCTATCCTGAAGCCCCAACCTGAGAATCATCCTGGACCACACTCTCCCCTCACCTCCCACATCTAGTACATCCCCAAAGCACCTGTTGCTACCCTCCTCCGAAGATGGAGGGCTTGCAAGGGCCATCAGTACAAACTCCACGTGGGAGGCATAAAACCCACTCTTTTTCCACTCTTGCCATTTAGCATGGTACTAAACCCAGAACCATCTGCAAAATAGGAATTTGGGGGTAATAGGGTAAATGAGATTAATTAGTTAATCTATAAAGACACCTAGCACACGCTGGTACCAAGTACATGCAATGGAAGCATTAATTATCGTATATGGTTTTGCATAAAAATCTAGTCAACTCTCTTTTGTGAGCATGAACAATTTGTTAAAGAAACAAATGAGCACATTCTTCACTTTTGCTTTTGAAATGGGTGTTCCTTCTAAATCTTAGGGATGTTGAAGCTTCTTACCACAAACATTGACGCTTTGCTTCTGGATCGTAATAGAAACACCATGTTCAGTGATCAGTTACTATTTTTCTCAAAAACGTGTGCTTTTTTTTTTTTTTCCCAAACATCCCTCCATCTCCCCAACCCCTGAACAATGAGAGCAAATGCCAAGGCTTTTTAGTTTTAAGTTCATCATTCAGAATCCTTGGCAAGTTTTCACAGAAATTCCAATGGTGGTCAAGTTCTCTTCCAAGTGAATGTAACACGTCAGCCAGCACGCTCACGATTAATTGTCCCACATGCTGACCTTTCAGTGTTTCCACTGCTCTTGTGAGTGACAAGGCCACTCCTTTGTGCTCCATCACTGAACCGGCTCCCGCCTTCCTTAAACCTCTCTTCTTTCCCATCTGTTCTTGGCTTCGCCAAATGTTTCTTTTTAATACGTCAGATGTCTAGCTTGCCCATTGTTTTGCCTTATACAAACTTGGAGAGCCTTCGCCCTTAAAACTACAACCATTCACTCGGGCATGAAGCAACACGCACGTCTTCTTCAACCGTCTGGCCTAGACCTGCCTGCCTGGTGTGGGGGGTCTTGCCACCACCAGACGTAGATGGGTTGGAGCAAGTTCCTTTTAAGATTAGTCATTGACTTCCATTGGCCTCACAGGCCACTACTTTGGGCTCACAGAAATCCACTTCAGTGGACAGATAGTCATGATGCAGAGTTCAAACGTTTACCCTGCCCGGGGTAATTAATTTTACCCGTCAACTTGACTGGCTGTGGAGTGCTAGTCAGATTAAATGTTTAATCTTTCTGTCTGTGAGCATGTTCTCAGATGAGATTTGAATTCCCAAATGGGAGGACACAGTAAGTAGAATTTCTTCCCCAGTGTAGACGGACATCACCCAATTCCTTGCAGGCCTGAATAGAACAAAATGCAGAGGAAGGAGAAATTCTCCCCTTTTCTTCTGCTTCACTGATTGAGCTGGGACATCTCATCTCATCCTCTGTGGCCTTTGAACTGGAATTTACACCAAATGCTCCCCTGGTTCTCATGTCTTTGAACTTGGAGTAAAAGATAACACCGGCTTTCCCGAGCCTCTGCAAATGGCAGATTGTGGGGTTCTGCAGCCTTGATCACCACATGAGCCAATTCTTCTTGATAAATGTGTCTCTCTCGTGGACGTATATATGACATATAAGGGTAATATGTGTATACATTGGTTCTATTGGTTCTGTTCCTCCGGAAAACCCCATCTAATACACTGGCCTAAGAGGGCCATGTGCTGTCTGGCTAGGAGGCACCCCCCAAATTCCCCACAAAGCTTTATTCTGTAGAGCCCCATAAACGATAATGAGCCACCCCTTGTCTTGACCCAACACCATTCCAACTTGTATCTGCTCTCTCTTTTTCCCTTCTCATCCCAACATAGCCACACTCACTAAAGATGTCTTCACGGGGCACCTGGATGGCTCAGTTGGTTAAGTGTCGTCTCTTGATTTTGGCTCAGGTTATGATCCTGGTCTTGGGATCGAGCTCCAGGGCAAAGCCTGCTTAGGATTCTCTCTCTCTCCTGCCCCCTCTGCCCCTCCACCCCCCTCAAAAAAAATAGATGTCTTCGTATTTGCTGCACTGTCTCCTCATGTTCCATCCACCATGCACCACCGCATTCTGGCATCTTCTCCCACTGCCTCCCTGAAATTGTTCTCCAGCACCATTAGGACTTTTCTCATTGTCAAATATATAAGATTTGTTTTTCTTTTTGTCCCCCCTGCATCCTCCCAGGACCTGAAACTGAGAGCCACCAGCTAGTCAGCCACGTGCTCCTGAAGCTGCTGCAGCACTCGAACGGAGCCTGTTAGTCGCAGCCAGACTGACAGGCTTAGAGTGGACATCTCTCATTTTTTTCCCTGGTCTATCTCTGCTACAGACTGAGTTCTGCTCCCCTTCCCCAATTCCCAAGTTAAAGCTCTAACTGCCAACATGACTGTATTTGGAAATAGGGTCTTTAAGGAGGTACTTAAGGCTAGATGAGGTCATAAGGGTGGACCCTACTGGAATAGAACTTGTGGCCCTGTAAGAAGAAGGGACACACCAGGGATGCTCACACACAGAGAAAAGGCCACATGGAGAAACAGTGAGGAGACAGCCACCTACCAGGAGAGATGGAGCCTGCCCACACCTTGATCTGGAGCTTCCAGCCTCCAGAACTGGGAGAAAAGCAATATTGGTTGTCCAAACCCATCCCATGGTATTTTGTTATGTCAGCCCAAGCTGACACTTTCCTTCCAGAAACTCTCTCCTACCCCAGCTCCCTGATTCTCCTCTTCTCTATCTGACTCTTCCCTCTCTGTCTCCCTTTGGATTTCTTCTTCCCTTACCTGCTTTCTAAATAATGGTGTTTCCCCTCCTGTCCCCAGCCATCCTGCCCTCTCTCACTGTCTTGGCTCCTACCTGCTGGCCAAAGTTGTCGCCATCTGTATCTCCCTGACCTTCAAAAGTGGGTGTCCATTTCCGGGGGGATGTCTGTCAGAGGCTCCATAGGCACCTCAACGTCTGCACCTACAAAGCCAGACTTACCAGGTTTCCCCTCTCGATCTGCTCTCACTCCTCTGTTCTGTTTCCTTTGGCCCTGAGACACCCCCACCCCCCCACCCCACCCCCTGGCCAGAATCCTGGCTGTCGTACTTGATTCCTGTGCTTCAGCTCCCACACTCAACCAACTTCAGGATCGTGCCTTTTCCACACTTCACTGGGGCCACTTCCCTTCAGAGGCTTCTATACCGACCCCGATCCTCTCTGATCAAGTCCATTGTAACAAGCATCTAGTTTGTTCGAAATCCACCCTGCGTTTACCTGGCCCCTGCTCTTCCTGATAATAGCAGGCTCTGACCACGTGAATCCTTGGCTCCAGGCCCTTCCCTGACTTCCTGGGATCCAGTGGCTAAAATCCCTACCCCTTAGCCAGAATGCAGGGCTCTGGGCAGCCTGGGCCCTGCCCACCCCCAAACTTGCTTCTCACTGTTTCTTGCCTTTGACTTTATGCTTTGGCCATGCCCAACGGCTCGAATTTTCCCCTGCACATTTGCCATCTTCTCTGCTGGGCTCCCCTTCCTGCCTGTTTTGTAAGACAGTGTCAGAGGCACTTTTCCCACAAGAAATCATTATCCCTAACCTCCGGGACTGGGTTGGCTTCCCACGGCTGCCGTGACAAATCCCCACACACTTAATGGCTCAACCACACAAGTTTATCCTCTTGCATCAATGGAGATCAGAAGTCTGAAATGGATCTTATGGGGCTAGAATCAAGGTGTTGTCAGGGCTGGTCTGTCTGGGAGGCTCTGAAGGGCAAATCTGTCTCCCTGCCTCTTCAGCTTCTAGATAGAGGCTGCCTACATTCCTGGGCTAATGACCCCTACAGAGCACCTCACACCCATCCTCACTTCCGTCATCATATACCTCTTTTTTCTAACTCAAGCTCTCATCCCCGCATTTTGGAAGGCCTTTTGCAATTAGATGGGGCCCATCTGAATAATCCATGATATCCTCCCCCATAGCAAGACCTTTAATTCAATCATATCTATGATCGAAAGTTCTTTTTGCCATAAAAAATAGCACTTACAGGCTCTGGGGAGTAGGACGTGGCTATCTTTTGCAAGGATATTACTCAGTTGACCACGATGCTCCTCTCTGATTCTCCCATAACTGGTTATATATACATACCCTGATCACTTATTATCTTAGTTTATAATTATCTATTTCTGCATCCTTCTCTCCCCTTCTACCTCCAACTGTATACTCTTCCCCAAGCGTAGGAACCCTAACTTTCTCATCTTGTATTCCCAGTATCCACTGTGCCTGGAGCATAGGAAGTGCTCAGCAAACATTTGTTGAGTGATCAAATAGATAGGGACATTATTGTAGTTTTCCGATCCAACTTTTGGACTTGATGGACTTGATGTGTGCAGACATCACCCAAGAATGTAGCTAATTCAGAGAAGAAAGGGCGCAGCAAGCTGTTGGGAATACCCCTGCCCCCAGAGGAGCAACATGTACCATTTTCAAGGATCTGCGTGCAGGTCAGGGGTGCACAGGCAGGGAGGCCCCTTGGAAACGGAGTGAGGAAGGCTCGCTGAGGGTTCCTCCTCCCCACCCAGAGGAGGTTTGAGGTTTGAAGATGTTAGTATTGCTGGGTTTTTACTGTTGCCAAACCACACAGAGCTGGAGCTCGTGATTCCATTTGAACTCACCAGCCACCCCCCCCCCCACCGCAGTGGCGAGTGGGCTGTACGTTTCCTTCATTCTGGGCTGAGCCACAAGCTGTGAGTTTGGAGCCACCATCCAATCCTGGCATGGGTGGGAGATGCACCCCGATCTGGGGCTGTGCCCACTCACTTTGCTGACCTTGGAAATGCAAGGCTGTATAACTGTCTCTTTGGAACCCATTGTCCTTCTGCCCTTCAGGTTCCCAGCGTGGCTAGCATCTTGGGTCCCAAAGGTCATTAGTTCCTGTGTCCCTGCTCCAGGCTGTAGTGAGAGAGGGGGGTCTTCTGGATGGGTTAGGAGTCAGTTTGTCAAGCCATCTACCAGACCTGAAAGTAACAGGGCAAAAGATGACAGGCTGGTACCTTTCGGGTACAAATGGGAAAACAGCCACTTCCGATGCCAGTCTAGAAAGGAGAGCTTGAACCAGCAGCGATTGAATCCAGAGGCAGAGCCTACACTTAGGGGCCTGAGAGTGGGCTCATCAGGAAAGCAGCAGGCCCGGCAGTGCCAGGAAGGCCAGTGTATTTGTTTGCCACCAGCAGGAGGTTTAGGCATCAGAAACATCTGGTATCCCAGTTCTGGAAGCTCCAGGTCCAACATCAAGGCTTTGGCAGGTTTGGCTCCTTCTGAGGGCTGCGAAGTGGACTTCGTTCCAGGCCTATCTCTGGTCTCTGGTAGCCTTGGCTTGCTTGCTCCTTGGCTTGTAGGCTGTCTTCTTCCTGTGTCTACACGTCTTCTTCCCTCTGTGCATGTCTGCCCCTATATGCCCCCTTCTCATGCGGACACCAGTTACATGGCTCTAGGGCTGCCGTCATGACCTCCTCTTAACGTCACCATCTCTAAGACAGCTTGTCTCCAAATAAGGTCACATGCTAGGTACTGGGGGTTAGGATTCCAGTGTATTTTTTGCAGGTGGGGGAAGGACACACAATTTAACCCATAACAGCCTGTCAACTAGGCGGTGAGAATTTTTGCTCAGATTTTTCTCAAGAAAACTTATCTCTGCACCTTGTGCTGTGGGTTGCAATGGAGGAAGGGGTGGAGGAGGCTGACGGAGGACACTGGAGCCTTTGTGTCCCTACGTCGTGACTGAGCTTCATCAAAAAGCTTCCCGATTGCCACTGACAAGACCCTAGCCTGTTGGTGGCAATGACATTCTTTCCCCATTCAGAATACAGCATCCCGCCACTAGCCTCGGCTGACAACTATTTCCTTTTTAGCAGCTGGTCTGTCTTGTTTTCATCTCCCTGCTGATTACAGGGATGGTGGTCATAATTCCTTCAACAAAAATTTACTTGCTCTATAAATATAGATTTGCAAATCTATAAATATTTGTTTATAAATAAATTTTGCAAGTGGCTGGAGATCTTAAAATAAGACTCAGCTTCGGCTTTTGGATATCAAAAGAGACTCAGGTTTCTATGTTTAACTAAAGAAGTGTCAGAGGACTTTCTAAAAGTAGGGTTTCTTTCCCCCCAGTTGGAATAACACTGCAGCATCTTAGCAAGTTTAGAACATTTAAAAAAGGAAAAAAATGGCTCCCCCAAATCCCATGATCTAAAAACAACATTTGGTATATACTCGGAATTTTTTTCTCATGCATCTATAAAGACTTTTTTTTTACCCTTTAAATGGTTTATAGTTTAACTTTTTATTTTGAAATAGCTCTAGACTCATATAAGTTGCAAAACTAGCATAAAGAGTCGCCGTTCCCCGTTTGCCTGGTTTCCCCAGAGATATTCTCTTTTGCATTGTTTAAACTTGTGGAAAAATATACATCACATAAAATGTACTAGTTCAACTGTTTTTAAGTGTACAGTTCAGTGGCATAAAGTGCATTCACATTGTTGTGCACCCATCACTACCATCCACCTCCAGAATTTTTTTTAAAGATTTTATTTATTTATTCATGAGAGACACAACAGAGAGAGAGGTGGAGACACAGGCAGAGGGAGAAGCAGGCTCCCTGCGGGGAGGCCAATGCGGGACTCGATCCCAGGACCCCAGGATCACAACCTGAGCTGAAGGCAGATGCTCAGCCACTGAGCCACTCAGGTGTCCCATCCAGAACTTTTTTTCATTTTGCAAACACTGACTCCCATTTCCTCTCCCTCCCCAACCCCTGGCACCCACCCTTCTACCTTCTGTCCCCGAGTTTGACTCCTGTAAGTGCAAGCAGACAGTATTTCTCCTGTGATGACTTGCTTCTTTCACTTAGCACGATGCCCTGAAGCTTATTCCATGTCATAGCAGGTGTCAGAATTTCCTTCCTTTTTAAGGCTGAATCATAGTCCTTGGTGTGGACAATATACCACATTGTCTTCACCCATTCATTTGTCCATGCACACTTGAGTTGCTCCCGTCTCTTGACTATCGTGAAGGAAGCTCCTATGCACATGAGTGTGCAAAAACACCTCTTCAAGATCCTACTGTCACTGCCTCCGGATATACACCCAGAAGTGGAATTGCTGGATCATATGGCAACTTCACATTTAGTCTTTTGAGGAATCGTCATACTGTTTTCCATGGCGGCTGCACCACTTCACGTTCTCCCCACCAACACCCAGGGGTTTCGAGTTCTCCACATCCTCACCAACACTTGCTGTGTTTGTTTTTTGTTTTTAAAGATCTTATTTATTTATTCATGAGAGACACAGAGAGAGAGGCAGAGACACAGGCAGAGGGAGAAGCAGGCTCCCTGCGGGGAGCCTGTGGCGGGACTCGATCCCAGGACCCTGGGATCACGACCTGAGCCAAAGGCAGATGCTCAACCATTGGGCCACCCAGGGTCCCTGTTTGTTTGTGCTTTGATGGCAGCCATCCTAATGACTGTGCCCAGTGATAAGATCTTATGTAACCACAGTACCTTATCAAGACTATATGAGTCTTTAAGACTTTTTTTTTTCTTTTTAAGTCATATGCAATCTTTGTTGCCACTGGTTTCATTTGCTTGATAAAATACGAATACCTAACAAAAGCAGTCGGTCCGGTAACTAAAACCTCTCCTTACATATTGTTTTATTTGGCATCTTCCCTGTCTGCCCCAGGGCCATGGCTTCCCTGTCCTGAGTGGGCCCTCCAAGAGGCTGGGGCAGCTGCTGGTGCTCGCTGCCAGGCCAGCAGGTCACTGGGTCCCTTGCGTCCTGGGTGACCTGCCAAGGGGATGCCAAGTGGGAGGACGGATGCTTCCTGGCGTGCACTTGGCTCCTGTTCAGCTCTTCAGAGCAGTAAACCACCAGCCTTGGAAATATCCCAGTAGGAGGTCCAGCGGGAACTCTGATTCCTAACATGTGTTCTTGAGGCTCAGGAAAGAAAACAACAGTTTGGGGTTGGCTTAGGTTTGCACGAGGTTCACACTGACAATAGCTGATGGTGGAGATGGAGTTATTTTTTTTTAATTTTTTTATTTTAATTTTAAATTTTTTTGGTATTTTTTTTACTGGAGTTCGACCTGCCAACATATAGTATAACACCCAGTGCCCATCCCATCAAATGCCCCCCTCAATGCCCATCACCCAGTCACCCCAACCCCCCACCCACCTCCCCTTCCACTACTCCCTGTTCATTTCCCAGAGTTAGGAGTCTCTCATGCTTTGTCACCCTCTCTGATTTTTCCCACTCAGTTTCGGAGACAGAAGTCTGCAGGAGGGAGACCGGCCTGGGGCTTGGGAAGCCGGGGTAGGTGGACCTCGGGATCTCAGCAGTGGTCCTTGCTGTCTCCGACACTAAAACGCAGGATCCTTGGCTGCCCAGGATCCCAGGCCCTGGAACCCATAATCACAGATCCCCTCCCATCACCACCTCCACCACCACCACCAGCCGCCCTCCCCCAGCTCCATAAAAAAGTACCACAAACTAGAGGCTTAAAACAAACATTTATTCTCCTAAGTTCAGAGGCCAGAAGTCTAAAATCAAGATGCCCCAAACCAAAGCTCTCTAGTCTTGAGCAAATCACTTCATCTCCCTGTACGTCACTTTGTTCATCTATAAAATATAGGAGCTGCTCTTTCCAGCACTCCAGGGATTTCATTTATCCGTTCTGTGCGAGCATCCCCCCAGCTTTGTTTCTTTCTTTCTTTTTTAATTCTTTTTTAAATATATATATATTATATATTATAATACATTTTATATATTAGATTATATTTATTTATATATTATGTATTATATTATATTTAAAATATATATTTTTTTTTATTGGAGTTTAATTTGCCAACAGATAGCTTTGTTTCTACCTGCTTGTACCTGTGACCCTCAGAGGCCCACAGCTGGGTCTGCAGGGGCCTGGCGAGGAAGTTCCGGGACTGTGTGTCCCCCGGGGAGCCTGTCACCCAGGGCTGACCGGTAATCCTTGGAGATAATGCTAGGTAGGGGTGCTGGCCCTCCCATGGTGGGAGGTGGGATGGCACTAAATACCCTTGCAGCTTTCCAGGAAGGGTAAGGGAGGGTGTGCAGACCCCTAGGTAGGGTGATGACGGTGTCTGGGTTTGCCCAGGACTTGCTCAGCTTTTGCTCTATCATATCTATCATATTAGTCTGTTTGGGCCGCCGGACCAAATTACCGCAGATGGGGAGGCTTGTACAAGATACTTCTCTTCTTGCGGTCCAGCCTGGAAGTCCAAGATCAAGGCGCTGTCAGGGTTGTTTCTGCTGAGGCCTCCTTTGCTGGCTCGTAGACGGCCGACTCTGGCTGTCTCTGTGCCCTCATATGACCTTTACTCTGTGCAAGTGCAGACAGATCTCTGGAGTCTCTTCCTATAAGTGACACCTGTTCTTTTTTTTGTTTTTGTTTTTATTATTTTTATTATTTTTTATTTTTATTTGCATTTGTTCTATGCAGAATTTACTCCCGGGCCGTAAGTTTTTGTTTCTTCAGTTTCTTCTGGGATATCTTTTTCTTCTGTGCAACCTCCTCTTCTGGTTCAGGAACAATCTGCTCTTTTTCAGTAAGAATCATCTCGATGTGGCAGGGAGAGCTCATGTATGGGTTAATCCGGCCATGAGCCCTGTGGGTTCTATGTCGCATCTTGGGGGCTTTGTTCACCTGGATGTGCTCAGTGACCAGAGAATCTACATCTAAACCCTTAAGTTCAGCATTTTTTAATCATTTTTAATCATGTGCAGTAAAAATTCAGCACTCTTCTTGGGCCGCCGACCCTGTGTCCAGCCCCACTGTTTGGCCTGTGCACACCTACCAACTCTACCATGGTAGCGACGGAATGGCACACACTATTTCTGCAAAGTGACATCTTTCAGATACTTGGTGGCTTTTCGGATATGCATACCCCTGATGGCCTGGGCCATTTCACGTGTGTTCTTAAAGTGAACACAAAGATTTGAACCTCTTGACTTGCATGATTTTGTAGGGTTTTCTGGGTCCAGGGAGTAGCAAACCATCTCCGGAGGTCACCTCAGGCCCCTCTGGGGAAGAGACACCTGTTCTTCTTACACTGGGCCTCAGTCTTATGATCTCAGGTAAGATCATAAAAATCTTAAGATGGTAAGATGACCTCAGGTAAGATCTTTATTTACCTGTGCCTAGGCTTCCAAATACAGTTACATCGGGGCTTGAGGCTTCGACTTGAGAATTTGGGAAAGACAGTTCAGTCCCTAACATCCCCCCATGAAGGCTGGTCACAAATACATTAGCAAAACACACAAGCCTAAAGGAGCCTTTCTGGGCAATAATCCTGCCTCTGGCCTCCAGCTGATGCCTAGGTACTTGCATGGATAATGTGGGACCCTTGCCTTGGCTGCCACAGATGGACCTGGCATGCTTGCAGAGAGGATGGGGGTTTCCAGGGCCCCCCACTCATTCCCCCCAGGCTGATCTTTCCCTTTGGCTGCTGACTCAACCGCACTGAGTCTGAGCCAGGAGTGTGAGTGGCAAGGGGGTCCTGGGCACGGCCCCCCTACTACATGGCTGGTGGGGAGGTTCCCACAGGAGTTCACGTTGGCAAAGGGCAGGCAAACTGTGAATGAAGCAGCCTCTCAGACATCCTAATCTGCTGCTGGAACAGCCAGGATGCTCTGGCACCCAGCCTGTTCCCAGCCATGTGGTGCCAAGCAGCCCCTGGGCTGACGCAAAAGGGAATTAAAAACAACAACAAAAAACAACCAGGAAATTCAAAACCTGAGTCTGTGGTCCTCCCTGCTGCCCACTTGTTAGTTTCGAAGTTTGAGGCAAAATGCACCACTACTGAAGCTAGAACAGTTAATAAAAGAAGCCCCAAGTAGGAGCTTTGGCCAGCATTTCTGTTTCTCGAAGTCCTGTTATTTGATTAGAATATTATGGTGAACTTTCCCATTGATCACAAAGGTGGTGGTCAGTGAGAAACCCTACTCGATCTTCCTACGTTAATCCTGGAAAGTGCTTCCAGAATGATCACAACACACGAATTCTCCCCTCTTCACATTGTGGGGAATGTTGCAGAACTTTCCAAGGGATGGGCCAGATCCCTCACATCCTGCATCCTTGACATTTTTTGTAGAGCTGTCACTTTCGGAGGTAGGATGTGGCTAAACCAAAGCACAAGGGAAATGCCTTTTGGCAGCTCTGCAGTACTAGAAGCTTCAGGTTCGCTTCTGAACTGATAACCTCTTTCCTAGCGCGTAGGAGGAGATGGAAGGAAGAGGAGAGGAAATTCCTTCTGGCGTATGGAATAAAAATCTGTCTTCAACAAGTGAAGGCTGGAAGGAACATGTGGACATTCCATCTCGTATATTGCTGTTCGTTGATGATGCTAGGTAGTTTCAGCTTTATTTCATGGGCACGCCAGCCAGAAAGCTCTTAACTGTACCTCCAAACCTCAATTTTCTCTGGACAGGGAAGGAGGAGGAACTGCTAACAAAAAAGTAACTGGGTCTCAATAGCTTATGAGTTCTACTGCCCACGCTCCAGTGGACAGGGGAGGGAGCAGGGCAGGGCTGAGGGTCGGGGGAGAGTCCAAGGGAGAAAAAAAGAGAAGGCTCTGGGCATCATGAGGATGGGATAATTTCCTCCTGAGAAATTCAATGCTAGTTGTCAGATCTGATTTCTCCAAATGAAATCTCTGCACGAACAATGGCAAAGAAAAAAAAGACTGTCATCTCGCAAGACTACCTTGAGTTACGATTTCAATAAATCCTGGATACCATGCTTTTATTAAATCCCCCAATGCTTGCAACTTCTGTTGATAGAATAGTGTTATTTCACTATCATGGGGTGGGGGGGGGACCTCACTTCTAAAATCAGAATCATTTACATCTTAAGGCATACCCAGGGAGTTATTGAAGGTCTCCAGACTTAGAAAGAGCTGAGACCGTCTCCCTCGGTTATTTCAATTTCTCCGAAGGAATCGTGTTGTTTTAAATTCCTATTTCTGGAGTTACTAGTGCTGTTGAGCGTCTTACATTTATTAGTCACTTACATTTCTCCCAGAGCCTTTGGCCACATCTATTTCCCTAACTCTCTCCTAGAACAAATTTTAGATTTATTGGGGGTTATTAAGGAAAAGACGTGTGGTGGGGGATGGTGTGGGGAGGAGCAGAAGGAGGGGAGGGTGGGAGGAAGGTTCTCGAACCCAATCCCCAGCCCTGGCAACCCATCCCCTTCCTTTCTCCTGGGCTAGATTCCCTCTACTTCATTCCCACTGTTTTCCCCAAGGCCAAGTGCAGTCTCTTTGGGGAGCTCTCTCTTCTCCTAAGATCATTTATTCTCTCAAGCCACTTCTTCTCAATCATTTCACTCGTAGAGAGAGGAACTTTAGTCTGGGATGCTGAACCCCTCTCCAGTGCAACTCCTCTGAGGACAAGCCATAGATGTTCATGGTGACCCTGTCTCATTTTAAAAAGTAAAATACTCATATTCTAATTGGTATGAAGCAAAATAAATACCCAGATCCTGACTTCATGATTTTTCCCTCCCGTGTGCAAATCACTAAGGCCAAGAGCTGCCTGATTCACCATTGGCATGAACATCCAGGCTCCTCCCCTGGGCTGGGAAGGACAGATGCTGCCACCAGGGCCTCCAGAGCATGGCCCACGTCTTCCTCCTTTCTTCCTTAAAGGTTGGTGAAATGCTGAGCTCTGTGCTGAACTTTATCTTGTCATAGTTTGTAGCACTTAATCTCTGCTGCCACGTGGGGAAATTACCTTGGTCTTGTGGACACTGCCCTGGAAACCATTCCAGTGGTCTCTGGGCAGAGAATGCACAGATCAAATTAAGATGCTTGCCTCTTGTGGTTTGCTGGTTTGTTAAATCAGTCCAAAACACACAGCAAGAAGCAGGGGGAGAGGCACGGGGCAGTCACCGCAGTTGGGATGTTGTGCAGGTGCGGTGGAAAGGCCATCCTCCTGAATCCCCGTTGCATGACATGTACCTGTCCTGTCTCTCTGCGGCCTGTGTCAACCTTCTGCCACAATGGCTTGGTGCCAAGGTTGAGCAGGGGTTCAGCAGGGGGAGTCCGTGTACACTTGTTCTATTGGAGGGATGTAGGGCTCTTATGCCTGGCCACTGCTATAATTTGCCAACAGCTATGGGTTTTATCTGCATTTCTTGGATGGAACACAAGGGATTCAGACTGGGACATACTGAGTGTCACAGATGGGTGGCCGATATAGGGATGACAAAACCATCTGCTTAGAGGTGGCATGACCCATAGCTATTGACTTGGTCTTTCCAAAACCAAGTAGCACTCTAGCCGTTCTCTTTCTCCTCCTCCTCCTCCCCCCCTTATTGTAAATCACATACATCTCTTACAAGTTACTAACTTCTTATCTACACTTAACATTCCTTATGAATTCTGCTTATGTCTCAAAGGCTACATGCTTGCCCATTCTCTGTATTTCACCTTATTAATTTCATCCAATCCATTTGTTTTCCTGTCCTCATAGCAGAGTATAATATCCTCAAGTGATATTACCAATTCATGTTATGTCTGCTCATGACCTGTACCTTGGCTGATGAATTCCCAAGATTACAAAAGGAAAAAAGTGAATCAGATCTGTCTTAATCTTAAGACACCTAGGTATCATCTACAAGGAAGTTTTGGGAGGGGTATACAAAACTCCCATTCTCACCAGTCCCCATCCACATCACTGGTGGACTGCAGGGACTTATTTGGATTAGAGTATGGAGGTGGCATCTGATCTAGAAAAGACACATGGGCTGGGAATTGAGTCTGTCCAGACTGGTGAGACCCAGTGAAGAGAAGTAGATGGGAGGTGTGATGTGGTTCCTTTGAAGGGAGAGAGAAATCTCATCTTCTGTGTGGTGGAGAATTCAGCTCTGCCCAATGAGAGGTCTGGTCTTTGTCCTGAGCTCCTGGGAGGAGATGTCTAAGCCCTTGGGACATCTTGCCTGGCAGGAGAGTGTTTGTTTGCCTGGAGGTTTGCAGCTACAGTAATGTGATTTAGGGTGGGGGCTTCAGGTTACTTGGGATCAGATTCCTTCCAGAGGGATACTGAGGTTAACCAGGTAGGAGGCCAACCTGATAGAGGGACCTGAAGGAGCCCTGATAGAGACTCTGGACTCCAAGGTTTGGAGGGTTTTCCTGGTTGGCAGTGCTCTTTGCAGATTGTCACACATGTTGCTGCGAGGGTGAGGTTGTCCTGACTCCACCAGGAGAGGGCAATTGTAAGCTCCGAGTTTGGAGCATTCCCGAATTCTACCTGTGTACTCTTCTCACTATCTTTGTCAACTAGTATCACTTAGGCTGCATTTTAAATACCCTTGTAGCCACTGTAACCTGCAATAAACTGTAATAACCATAAGTATATAAAGCTTTCAGTGAGATCTGTGAGTCTTTCTAGTGAATTATTGAACCTCACGGTGGGGACTATGCCCTGACCCTGAACTTTGCATTGCCATTGAAACCCAAAATACTGCATAACTCAAAGTGTTTATTTGCCGGGCCAAGGGATAGACAGGATGGTTGTGGGTCACTGTGGCTGGTGTTTCCAGGATCCTATAAAATATGGTTTAAAAACTTGTTCACATAAAATGGAAGATTTATAGATGCTGAAGGAGCCTCTTATTTTTCTGATTTAGAATTTCTTGAACTAGTGTGATGTGTATGTATGATTGTGTGTGTGCACACGTACACGAGTACACAAGAGGAGAATTCTCTGCTCTGTTGCTGCAGGAACACAGTGATCATAAAGCTGCACACATGGGGTAGTAGCATTGCACCTACGTATATCATATTTGAACTGCAGGAAATCAAAGACATGGAGAAAATCTTGAAAAGATTTCAAGAACCCCTTGCCTATAGAGGAAAAGGGATAATGATCACATTGGATTTCTTTTCAGAAACCGTGCAAGCAAGAAGATAGTGGAGTGACGTATTTATAGTGTTGAAAGAAAAAACCCCAACAACCAAGAATTCTGTACTCTGCAAAATTATTCTTTGAAAGCCAAGGGGAGACAAAGACTTTCTCGGACAAACAAAAACCAAGAGAACTTGTCATTGCTAGACCTGCCTTGCAAGAATTGTTCAAAGACTTTCGTTGGAGGGAAGGAAAATGATAGAGGTGAGGAACCCAGATTTACTTGATAAAGGAAGAGCATTAGAAAAGGAATAAATGAGGGGCACCTGGGTGGCTCAGTGGTTGAACATCTGCCTTTGGCTCAGGTCGTGATCCCAGGATACTGGGATCGAGTCCCATATCAGGGACTCCCCTGAAGGGAGCCTGCTTCTCCCTCTACCTGTGTCTCTGCCTCTCTCTGTGTCTCTCATGAACAAGTGAATAAAATTAAAAAAAAAGAAAAAGAATAAATGAAGGTCAAATAAAATATTTTATTTTTCTTATTCTTGATTGAGCTAACAGAGAACAGTCCATTCCAAATAATCATAACAACAATGCATTATGTGATTATAACTTACTGGATAAGTGATCCGACCATAGCGGTGTAAAGAGATGGGAAGGGAGACGAGGTGAATACCCTGCTAAGAGATGTTTGTACTGCCCGTCAGAAGGTAGAATGTTGTTGGAAGACCCCTTCCTGGATCACTGGTGAACAAATGTTGCAAACTCAAAGACAACTACTAAAAAAAAAATTATTAAAGGCGTGTAACTGATATGCTGAGAGAGGAGACAAAATGGAATCATATAAAATGTCAACTAAAACCAGAGAGGCAAAAAAAAAGAAACAAAAGGCAATGAATGGAAAGCAGTAACAGGATAGACATGAGTCCAAATGTATCACTGATCGCTTTAAACGTCAACAGTACAGGAATTCAAAGACAGAGACTGTTGGAGGGGATCAAAACACAACACCCAGCGATATGCTGCCTGCAACAGACCTACTTTAAACACATAATCAGGTGAAAAGTGAAGGGAGGGAGAAAGATATGTCATGCCAACATGGAATGAAAGCGAGAGTAACTATACTGGTACCAAGGCAGACTTCAGAAAGGGGAAAATTGCCAGTGGTTTCCAGCAGTTCCAGAGGAGAGGAGGTGGGTAGGTACACAGGGGACCTTTAGGACCACGACATGATTCTGTACCATACTGTAATGGTGGATACATGACCCTATGCATCTGTCAAAACCCACAGAGCTGCACAACACAAGACATCAACCCTCATGTCAACTCTGCCCTTTAGTTGGTAATAATGAATTGATACTTGTTCACCCATTGTAATAGTGGGGACCCTTTAATTAATAGTAGGGGACCCTTTATGGGGAAGGAAAAGGTGTATATGTGAACTCCCTGTACTTTCTGCTCAATCTTTCTTTAAACCTAAAAATGCTCTTAAAAAAAAAAAAAAAGTCTAGGAGCACCTGGATGGCTCAGTGGTGGAGCATTGGCCTTTAGCTCAGGTTGTGATCCCGAGGTCCTGGGATCGAGTCCCACATCAGGTTCCCAGCAGGAAGGCTCCTTCTCCCTCTTCCTGTGTCTCTGCCTCTCTCTGTGTGTCTCTCATGAATAAATAAAATCTTTTTTTAAAAAATAGTGTGGGGCACCTCGGTGGCTCCATCGGCTAAGCATGTGACCCTTGGTTTCAGCTCAGGTCATGATCTCAGAGGTGTGGGATCAAGCCCCGTGGGCTTGTGCTGTCAATCTCTCGCTCTCAAAATAAATAAATAAATCTTTTTTAAAAAAAGTCTAATTAAAAAGAAAAAAAGCAACAACTCTCACTGTAGGCACTTGGCCACCTCCTCCCTGCACCACCAGCCTGGCCAGAGCCTCTGTTCTCTCTATCCAGGGAACCTCTGCCCCTTGAACCCTGGCACCCCTAGGGAGCCTCAGACTGGCTTTGGCTGACAGTTCTCTTGTTTCCCTCTTGGGTAGAGGGACAGGGGACAAGTGGCTCATGACAGAGTCCCAGGGGATAGACAAGGAGGCTCTGAGCCTGGGTCTGCTGGAGAGATTCTAGACGAGCGAGATGTGGTTCAACAAAATAAAAGGTGGCAGTTGAGCTGGAAAGGAGACCTACCTCTTCCGCAGACGCCCACTTCTAAAGATAATGTGGAGACACTCCCTGGGGCAACCTTGGGAGACACGGGCTGAAGATGGAGGGTCAGATGAGGGAAGGAGCCTGAGTTGCTCTGTCACTGCTGGAGCAGAGTCATTGCCTTCCAGGAACACCCGGATTGAACAGGGACATGCAGCCTCCCCAGAAAACCCAGGAAATTGTAAGATCCTGTCAATTCCAATTGACTTCTTATGAGTTGTTAGGATTGGATTCTTGGTCTCTTAGGGGATACCTTTCAGTCCTGGGTCCCTGCCTGCCCACAGTGACCACACACAAGGAGAAAGAGAACCTCACAGAAGGAAGATCCCGGGAACTTTGTGGATAGCACCAGAGCTCCTAAAGCAGAAGGACAATTTAAACCAGAGACTGAGACTCATCCAGGGGAAGGACCTCCACCCTTCTGCCCTGACTTCTCTTGTGCTCATAAAGGGACATGGTCTGGCCCTGCTTTGACCCCATAGGTTTGCAGGAAGGCCACGGGGGCCTAGAATGGTGAGCTCCAGGCTGGGATCGGCCCCTTCAGCCTCTCCCAGTGCTTTCTACTTCAGAGCAGTTAGGGGGAGCTATTCTCTAGAATGTGGCTGGCCTCCCGTCCCCCAGCCCAGCTGATCTCTGTTTGCCAGACACCTGTTACCTTAGAGATGGAACTCTCCATAGGGCTCTGAGTGGTCAGCTGTGGCCCACGGGCTGGCACTCGGAGGCAGAGCTGTGGAGCCCTACGCAGCCATGGAGGGCCCACCTTTGGCCCTCGGATTCCCTTTCCAGTTCATCCTGGAGCTCATGTCGCATGTACTTCTGGTGATTTCTGGAAGCTGGCTTCCAGACATAGCCCAAGTGTCCCTGTGTTTCCCTGGGGCAATGCTGGTATGTACTGTGGTGCTGGTTTTCCTAGAGAAGAGACGACTCACTCTAAGAAGTGTGAAGGCGCTGGGCAAAAGGTGTTCTTCCCGTGGTAAAGCCCTTGGAAGAGGCAGTGAGAACACTGGACAGATGACACCAGCCAATGATGCCCTCAGGCCGCCCAGGGTGGAGGCCAGTCCTCCCACATTGTAAACCTGCTCGTCAGCAATGAATGCAAACCTGAGCAGGCTCTCACTTCTGGACACTGTCAACTTTCCGAAAAAGGCACAGATGGGCCAGCCTCCTAAACTTTCCCAAGTCACTGGTGAAAAAACCCATCTTAAGGGTATCAGAGAAGGATGGAGAACAACTTTGGAAGAAAATAATGGATCATTTGAGTAAAAACACTCATTTTCCAGAAAGTCCAGAACTGCTCAACCAAAGAATTTCAAGATGGAAGTAGAGAGGTCAGGAAAAGGAGGGGGAAGAAAGGCTGGGGCAGTGGAAGGCAGGCGTGGAGCTGCCCCAAAAGATTCAGCCAGCCAGTTCCAGCCCAGGGCAGGCCCCAGGCTGCAGGCCGCCCCTCGCCTGACTTCCCTGCAGATCATCAGGGTGCCAGGACCTAGGGAGTCCAGCAAAAGTGGGGAGCAGGACACAGCGATCACCCCGCCCAACAGGCACAAGGGTGTCACTGATGATGCTGGGTTCAGTGTGTCCTTTCAGAGCTCTGACCAGGAACATCAAGAACTAGCCAGACAAGCGTGGGAAGAAAAGCAAAGGGAACGAAGAGCTTAGACGACAAATAAAAAGTCTCCAAACTGAGGAAGCATCTTTGCAGCGTGAAAATTCACAGCTTGAAAGGGAGATTCAGCGGCTGAAGCTGCAGCTTCAAATTCTGCCTGAATTACACCAAGAACACATCCTGCAACTTCAGAGAAAACTGGCGGAGGAGGAAATGCGGCACCTGCACCCGAGAGGAAACTGGCCAGCCTGTGCCGAGGCACGAGCTGCACGTGT
The DNA here is from genome assembly GCF_905146905.1 of Nyctereutes procyonoides. Taxonomy (NCBI): domain Eukaryota; kingdom Metazoa; phylum Chordata; class Mammalia; order Carnivora; family Canidae; genus Nyctereutes; species Nyctereutes procyonoides. Next base: position 5,961,145 of record NW_026575155.1, read on the forward strand.
CAGATCCGCAGCCTCTGCGGGAGGACGGCCAAAGACGCAGGCAAGGAGTTGGGGAGAAGCACCTGCCCCTGTCGCCAGAGGTCCTCTTCATGAGAAAAGCGGTCCAGAAGGCTGGGTGGCAGCTGTACTGACCCAGAGGGAGCTCAAGGAGCTAAGAAGTGATCGCAACGGGCACCTGCTCGCTGGCCGACGTCGAATCCAAGCAACACTGAGTCTGCCCCCTGGACAGTGTGCACGCGGTGAGGCCTCTGGGCCCCCGAGCTTACATCCTCGCCAGGGCCAGGGCAGGGCAGGGAAAGGAAGGGTGTGTGGAAGAGGAGGAGGAGGAGGAGGGAGATGATGGGGGATGAAAGCTCTCAAGGCCAGCTTTGGCCTGTAGCTGGCTGGCTCCTACTACCCAAAGGTGGGCAGCAAGAGGAACGAGGGGAAGAACAAGGTGTAATTATAATTTCTTTTTAAAAATTTTGGCCTCCTCAGCAATTAATATTGCTTTCAGATCTTTTAGGATTTTTTTTTTTTTTTTGGAGGGATGGGGAACAGATGTCTGAGCTTTTCAGGCCTTCCCTAAAGTTTTTTAGAAGAAAATTTTCGTTGCTATCCAACATACACACATGACAATTTCAATCACACACATAACATCATAAATATACACTTCAGTGAATCGTCACAAATGACCACACTGGTGTAACCACAGCCATGTCAAGGATTGGAAATCTCTCAGGATCTGAGGCTTCCTCCCAATTGCCGTGTCCTTTCTTCTACCCTGAATTCTAACCTGGCAAGTTGCTGTTTAAATATGATAGATCTGCCTTATTTCGAGGCTGGCTTCTGTCCCTTACCTTGTGTTCCTGGTTGTAGCTGTGACACATTCATTCATTGTTACTCGGTATCCTGTTGTATGAGTGTGTCACACTTTCCGTAATAATGCAGCTACAGGCAGTCTTGTTTATCTTTGGATAAACATACGGACAGGCACACCTTTAGGAGGTGCTGCCAAGGTTTTCCCCAAGTGGAGTTATAGCTTCCACCACCAAGATACTGCTCCCCATCTTTGCCCCCACTTTAGTTTTTCTGATGGGTGCATGTGGGTTTTCTTATGGCTTTAGTTTGCATTTCTCTGCAGACTAATGAGACTGAGAGCCTTCTAATTTATTTTCACTGATTTTATTTTTTGACACAATTAAAAATCTTCTGGCTGTGGACTCAGCAAGGCCTGACCCATGGCAGATCCATGATGTACAGAAATTCAAGATCTAAATTCGTTTCCCAAAGTGTTCCCGGCGTCTGTATTATTTGCCATATCGAATTATCACAAACTTTTATCTACCCATCTATCTGTCTCTCTCTATCCTCTAAACTGCTCATTAGGAGAGCCTCTTTTCCGAGGCGACTGTTCAAACTTCTTATCCATTATTTTCCTTTGGGCTGTCTTTTTGCTGTTGTTTAATTAGAGAATTTCTTTATATAGTCTGGATATACATCTTTTGTCAGGTGAGTAGAATGCAGATGTCTTATCCCTTTCTATGGCTTCCTGTTTCACTCTTTTTTTATTCATTCATTTGAGAGAGAGAGAGAGAGACAGAGAGAGAGAGAGAGACAGAGAGAGAGAGAGAGACAGAGAGGGAGAACGAGTAGGAGGAGGGGCAGAGGGAGAGGGAGAAGCAGACACCCCGCTGAGCAGGGAGCCTGATGCAGGGCTCGATCCCAGGACCCTAAGATCATGGCCTGAGCCCAGGACAGATGCTTAACCACCTGAGCCCCCCAGGCAGGTCCCCACCAACCAACACTCCATTCTTCTAACAGTGTCTTTTGATGAATGCAAGTTCTTGATTTTGGTGAAATCTAGTAAATCAATATTTTCCACCATGGTCATTATTTTATGTGTCTTTAAGAAATCTTGGCTCACGCCTGTGTCATTAAGACATTCCTCTGTTGTATTTCTAGAATCCCTATGGTTTTGTTGTTCTCATTTAGAGCTACAGCTGGTCTAGAATTGATTTCTATGTAGGATGTGAGGTGGCTGGCAAGAGAAATATTTTTCCTTATTGTCAACTGGCTTAGAACCGCTTACCAAAAAGCCACTACTTCCCCTGTTCTACAGCACGAATCTCTCATTGTGTAACAAAAACAAAGGTGTTCCTGTACATGTGGCTCTGCACCTGGATGTCCTATTCTGCTCCCTTGGTCTGTTCGTCTCATCTCTTTGCCAGGAACACACCACCTTAATGACGGTAGCTATATAATAAATCTTGATTTCCAGGTACCGTAAGTGCTTCCGCTCTCTTGTTTTTCAGGATTGTCTTGGCTATTCCTGAACTTTTGAACTTCCATACACATTTTAGAATCAGCTTACCAGTTTTCACAAATATCTGCCTAGATCTTGATTGGGGCTACATCGAATATACATTGCAATTATATCAATCAATTTGGGAAAGAAGTGGTATTTTTTATTTACATCACTGAACCTTCCAATCCGTAGACAAAACATACACCTTCATTTATTTAAATCTTCTTTAATTTTTCCTCATATTTAAAATTTTTTATGTAGAAGTCTTGCATGTCCTTTGTTATATTTATTCTGTGTATTTGATAGATTTGACCCTGTTGTAAATGGGATAGCTTAAATTTTTTATTTTCTAATTATGTATTATTGGTATATAGAAATACTATTAATTTTTGCTCTTTTAATATTGATCATTATTAAATAATGAATTCATTATTCATTCAATAAAATCTAGATTCATTTCCAAAAATACTTGTCATTTAGCATCTGATTAGTTTTCTGTGGCCGCCACAGCAAAAGACCAAATTAGGAATCTTAAAGCAACACAGATTTATTCTTTCATAGTTCTGGAGGCCAGAAGTCTGCAGTGGGCCATGCTCCCTCTGCAGGCTCTGGAGGAAAGTCCTGCCTGGTCTCTTTCAGCCTCTGGTGGTTTCCAGTGCTCTTTGGCTCCCGGCAACATAAATTCCAACCTCTGCCTCCATTTCCAAGTGGCTTTCTTTCTGCAAATTAAATATCCTTCTCCTTTCTATTATCTTATAATTGGATTTAAGGCCCACCCTAGATCCAGAATGATCTCATCTCAAGATCCTCAGCTTGTTTACATCTGCAAAGACCCTACTTCTAAATAAGGTCTCCCCCCTCAGTACCGAGAATTAGGACTTGGACCTATCTTTCTGGGAGATACAATTCAGAACATTGCAGCTTCCAAGCAAATACAAATATTTAATATCTTCTTTGCCCCAAGTGAAGTTCTGCACCTTGTTCTTCTTCACTTTGCAATGTATCTTGAAAATTGTTCAAAAAAAAAAAAAAGAAAGAAAGAAAGAAAGAAAGAAAAGAAAAAAAAATTGTTCCATAAGAGCCTCTTCAAAGGTCTTCTCACTATCTCTAAGCCTTCAGAGCTCTCTGTTGGGGAAGATGCCACTATTTACAGGACACATCCTCTATTGCTGGACATTTGGAGAGACTAGAGCTTTGTTTTTGTTTTTTGTTTTTTTTTTTAAGATTTTATTTGTTTATTCATGAGAGTCACAGAGAGAGGCAGAGACATAGGCAGAAGGAGAAGCAGACTCCCTGGGGGGAGCCTGGTGCGGGACTCAATCCCAGGACCCCAGGATCACAACCTGAGCCAAAGGCAGATGCTCAACCACTGAGCCACCCAGGTGCCAGACCAGAGCTTTAGAGCCCATTCAGTCTCGTCCTAGCAAGTGACCCTCTCTTGGGTAGGTGATTGCAGTCCGTCGCCTCAGACTCCTCCTCCGTAAGACATGCAGTTGGGGAGATGGTCACAGCCTGCTTTCCAGCTGTCAGGGTCTATGACCCCCTAGTCCCTCCTCCTTTGTGCTCTCAAGTAGGGATTCTGAGGGAAACTTAGAGAGAAGACATTCCCTGCTTCCTGTCCGGGCACAAAGTGATGGTGGTTTGCACATGTGGGAAGGAAATATGGGAGAAGGAGGAGAAGTGTCCTGACTCAGGCAGAGGAAGCTTTCCTAATCAAGTCCAGATGGCTGAGTGCTCATGGCCCATCCGCCGTGTCAAACCCAGGGGCTTGGGCTGTTGGATGCAGTAAGGTTGCCAGTGCTAGATGGCCTTTGCTGGCGGCACTGCCTCCTCTTAGAAGCACCAGCAGGACCAAAAGGTCCAGGCCATTTTTCAATGTCTTGCCTTTGTTTCATGATCCTCTTGGTGACCTCCATGACCTACCCAGGTTTGGGTTTCCAAAACAGAAAACAGGTGCTTGATGTCTTCAGTCCAATGAATGTTTTTCTAAAACTCCTTCCAAGCCACTTGTCTCAGACAGCACCCGGCTGCCGTTAGCAGTGTGGCACTGGTGGCTCCGAGGTGCTCAGAAGCCCTGCTGCAGAGATTGTGTGTCATAATATTATTCTTTAGCATGGATTAATTATAGTAATTTTTCTCAGCTCGCAGCAGCTAGCAAATTCCCTGTGACATGCAAGGATCCAGGTTGCTGGGACTGTGCATCTTGTGTTTATTGACTTCCCACCTACCTTGAATGACCTGGCCTCTTGGTGAGAGGCTGCTGTTTTTATCCCTTTAGGTCATCTTGGTCTGGGTTTCTGCAGAGGCCTGTCACCACACTGTAAGCTAGTCTGCCCTCCCCCACGGCAGAGCGAGTAAATTCCTGAGCTTTAACAGGGGGTCTATGGGCCTGGGTTGTGGCAACGCATGTCCCAAATGTTCTCCAACTTAGCCTTCTCACCGAGCAATGATTCCTGTGTATTGGCGAGAGCAAAGTTTTCGGATGCCAAAACCAACAGCTAAGGGTTGGTGGGGCGGGGGGGTCTTCATGGCAGAGGGGAGGTAGAAGGACGTAGGGGTAGGTAGTTCAATACTCTGGCTCCGGCTGTACCAGGCATGTTCTTGATCTTGGGCTCTACCTTCACAGACCTTGAGCCTCAGTTTACCCATTTATGTCTTCAACCAGGTGCTGGGGTGACAGAGAGGAATCAGGCACAAACCCAGGCTCTTAAGGAGCTTACAATCTAAGATGAGAGACAAGCAGGAAAACAAGGGTTTAAAGGTATCTTAGGGGTTTTGATGGAAGTAAGTAGGGATGACCATGAGGACACAGTGGAGGAAAAACTCACATGTCCCCATGGAGGAGACACATGGAGGAGAGAGAGAGATGCACAAGACAGACTACACCTGATGTTGAAAGGTGAGTGGGCGTTTGCTCAGTGGGAACAGAGGAGGGAAACACCTGCCAAACTTAGGAAACCAAAAATGGCTTAGCATGGCTAGAGTGTGGGGAGCACGAGGCGCTATGGGGTGGAAGGAGGGCTGAGTCAGGGAGGACCTTGTGTGCTCTTCCAGGGAGTTCGTGCTGTCTTTCCAGATCCCTGGTTCTCAACCAGGGGCAATCTTGCAATATCTGAATATATTTTTGATTGTCACCACCATGGAGGCAGGGAGGCTACTGGCATTTAACAGGTAGAGGCCAGAGATGTTGCTGAGCATCCTAAATGTACAGGAAGGACAGCTCCCCCTGCAACAGAATTATCCAGCCTCAAATACCAATAGTTGAGAAATCTACTCCCATGGTAACTGGAGCTGTTGGAGGGTTTTAAAAGCTGGATATTGGCACCCACAGCTTTTTTCTCAAGAAGATCACTTTAGGAGCACAATGGCAGGTCTAAGTCAGGGAATACTGGAGGAAGGAAGATTGTTTCAGGCAAGAGATGTGATGTCCTAAAGCTAGTTGACAAACTGTGGCCCATGGTCCACATGTGGCTTGCTACCTGGTTTTGTAAGGCCAGAAAGGTAAGCATGGATTTTACATTTTTAAATGGTTGAGAAAGATATATATCATGACATTATACAAAATTCAAATTTCAGAGTCTATGAATAGCTCATGGAAACAGAGCCACATTTATTTATTTCCACATTATGTAGCCTTTGACCTACACTGATGGAGTTGACTGATTGTGACACAGACCACATGGCCCACAAAGCCTACCATGTTTACAATTTGGCCTTTTATAGGAAAAGCTTGTCAACTCCTGACTTTAACCAAGCCAGTAAGGTGGAGGTGGTGGAAAGATATGGGCCCAGACGGAAAAAAGTAGAGTTGATGGGCTTGGCCACAAGTTGAATATGAGATGAGGAAAAGAGATCATTTTCAGGCTTGAGAATTTTGGTGAAAGAGAAAAAGGATCCAGGAGAAGACAATGACATAATTGTGAGACATCATGGTTGGACAGACAGGCCTGGAGCTTAAGAAAGAGAGAGGGGCTGGTGATGAAGATTCACATGTCGTCAGCTTGTGGAGCATCGATGAAGCCAGCAGGTGAATTAGCCTAGAACAATGGCCTTGGCCCTGTGTGGGTCATATGACTCTTGGGGGATCTACTGAAAGCTTTGGTCCTCTGGCCAGAAAAAGAATACACTCAAAAAGATCTTCATATGGACCTCGGTTCTAGAACCATGGACATCATGAGGTCCTGGACTCAAGATCAAGAATCTCTGGCCTGCCCTCAAGAGCAAAAAGAGAGTCAAGCCTTGTGAGGGCACATAAACATTTAAGATGTGGACAGAGAAAAAGAAGCCTGCTAAGGAGGCTGGTCAGAACGACTGGAAGAAAACTTAGATGCTTAGGAACAAAGCCAAGGAGGAAAATGTCCGAGGAAGGATAGATGGAAGGATCAAAGGGTTCTGTGCTCATAGAGAAGTTTAGGTTCATGGTTGAAGAGCATCTCATGGAGGCTTGGTGGTCGTGGTCATGGGTGAGCTTTGCCTGGACATCCGAAAGGAAGATGGGGTGAAGGGAGGGCTGGAGTGTGAGTGGGAGGCGAGGAAGAGTGGAGAGCGAATGCAGGCCTTTGTGCAAGGGCTTGGGTGAGAAAAGAGGACAATTATGGCAGTGGACAGTTGGCGTGTGGTGCTGCTCCTGTCTTAATCCCAGATGGACCTGAGTTTTATATTTTGGCAATGAACCAGCAGACAGAGCGGTTGAAAATGCTCAAGACAGCAGAGAAATCTGAGAAGCAAGATTCTGGTCCTTTGGGAGGTGGTGTGGGTGTAGGTGGGAGTGGTAGGGGGTTGGGAGAGTGTGCTGCTGACTCCCCAGGTTCCCATGCTCCCCTGCACCCACTAGGCAACACCTCGCAGCCCACCATGGCCAGAGTAACTTCGGCTGAAGGTCTACAGCGTCCTGCCATCCTTCCCACACACCTGGGATAAATGCTGATCTGGCTGGAAAATTTTCTGAAATTTATATCCAAGGCACCTAGGCTGGTAATTCTCACCAAAGACATCTGGAGCCTGAACAACATTTGAGCCCAAATGCATTGGTTGCCATTAGTTGCTTTTAAGGGAACGATAAGTAGCTGTTGATATTTTAATGATGGTTATTTTATTGAGTGGCCTATACAAATGCAGTCATTTTAAGATGTTTGCACTGATTGAATACACACTATTTCAAATGAGAGGTGTAAATCAGTAGTAAATATATAATGAATCATCCTTTTTGAAAAAAAAAAAGATTATTTATTTATTTATTTATTTTGAGAGAGCGAGAGCAAGCAAGGGGAAGGGCAGAGGTGGAGGGAGAGAATCTCCAGCAGACTCCTAGCTGAGCACAGAGCCTGATGCAGGGCTCAATCTCACAACCCTGAGATCATGACTTGGACTGAAATCAGGAGTCAGAGGCTTAACTGGCAGAGCCCTTCAGGTGCCTGGAACCATCCTTTCACAGGTATTGCTGAGTTTAAGAACTCCTATCTAGGGAAATATAAATTATATTAGTAATTGATTGGTATACCCTTCCAGAGAATTTGTGACAGTTTTCCTATAAGTGCTGAGTGTGGGACACTATTCCTTTGGTGGCTCCCCATCAGATCCTAGTCTTCCCTGCTTTGAATCTGGGCTGGCCTAGGCCTGCTTTAACAAATGTGTGGAAGTGACACTGTGATAGTTAGGGGTTAGTTCTTTAAAAAAAACAAAAACAAAAACAAAAACAAAAACCCATCAGTTTCTGCTTTGTACTCTAGGGAAGCCAGCTGCCGTGTAAGAAGTCCAGCTGCCCTAAGATGAGATGCTGGGAGGAAGTGCAAACTGTGTGAAGAAGCCACATGGAGGAGAATCAGGGACCCTCTGCCTCCCCCAGTAACGAGAGCTGAGACCTCAGACATATGACCCAAGTTGAATCATTTCATTAGCTGGTCAAGCTACCAAGCTGACACCATGTGGAGCAGAGACAAGCTCTCCCCACCAAACTCGTTCCAAAATTGCAACACCTTGAGCAAATAATACAATGGTGGCTGTTTTAAGCCACTAAATTCGGGGTATATTGTTTTGCAGCAATAGGCAAGAGAGACACGATGCCTTCAAAATATACAGAAAGGGAGAAAGTCACACCCATGGAGCATTTGCAATGGATCAGCCAACAGAGCCTGATCAGCCGGTCAGCCTGGGTTGAGGAGGAGAGAGATAAAGGTAGATCCTTCCCTTCAACCCAGATGAAAAATAATTCCAAGTAATATTTGTACAACACACTGCAAGAAGTTGTAAGACGTGTCGGTACGATTGTATATTCATCAGTTTCCGGTCTACTTCGGCAGGGTCCAGGGTGGGAAGGGAACAGAGAGGCAAATACAACGAATGTTCCCTGCATAGCAATCCCGAAGTTCAGATAAGCAAAGAAAATGAAAATGATCCACTCTCCCATCACACAGAGATAACATTTTCAAAATATTTGCTAATTTTGATAGGTAAAAAGATATTTTATCGTTGGCTCATGTAATATTTATTTGATTTCCAGCTGTTTTTGCTACTTACATGTTTGTATTTCTTCTGTGAAACATACATTTGCATTCCTTGCCCCCCGTTTATGTTCTCCAGGGATTTTATTGAGGCATGCTAATAATCATAAAAAAGTGGGCTCACACTGTGTGATTGTTAGCTATTGTGTCTCACTCTACACTAGATCATGAGCATCTTTGCATGTCTATCAGTGGCATATGGATTAGGGCTTCATAATTGTGCATCAAATGGATGGTCCATAATTTGACAAATGTCTTATTGCTGGACATTCGAGGCTGGTTCCAGTTTTTCAATTCCTTTTATTTTATTTTATTTTATTTTATTTTATTTTATTTTATTTTATTTTTTCAGTTTTTCAATTCCATAGTGAATGCTTCAGCGAACGTCTGCGTAGCTACATCTTTGTGCACATACGTACTTATTTCCTTATTACAAATGCCAAAAAGTGGACTCGCTAAGTGAACAAGTTGCCTATAGCGAAGGCTTTTTGAGATATAACTTCAAATTACCATGACAACGGGGACCAAAACTGTCCACCCTCCCCAGAGGTATCAGGGGAGAGAAATCCCCCTGCATCTATGTGCTCCCAAACTAGACGCGATCTCACTCTTTTTTGGTTTTCAGGAAGGCACTGCTTTTTGAAAATTGTTACTAACATTTGCCTCAAGTACACATATGTTCTGATGCCAAGTAGCCAAATGCCAAGTTGCGGGGGGCGGGGGCAGTGGGGAGGGCCAGCCAGCAAATATTTTAGGCTTTACGGTCTAAGAGGTAAAATAGAAGATATTGTTTAAGTACTTAGATAAATATTTAAAATGTAAGAACTATTCTTAGCTCATGGCTGCACCAAAACAGGTGGTGAGCTGGATTTGGCCTACGGGTCACAATGGCCTGTGGGTCACAGTTGCTGACTGCTGCTCTGACTGTGGCTCCCCCAGCCTGAGGCACTTCATCCCATCATTTCTCAGCAGTCAGGGTCAAAAGTCTCATCAGGTAACTCTCAGGATGGAACTTGGCACTGGTGGAAGGATTTCCTAGAATCCTTAGGTTGTCACCCTTTTGTGTGGTCTAATAGATCCCAACAGTGTTCCGTATCTAGGTGAGCCATGGGCATGCAAGCGTGTCGTCAGAGTTCCAGGGCAGCCAGCTAGCAGAGCCTGGGGGCAGTCACCTAAGCGGGTTATGAGACGGGCCTCGTTCTCACTGTGTGTTTTACAATATGAAGGTGGGTTTTTCCTGATCATAGAAGTATTACATCTTGTAAAAAAGTACAAAAATTTATAATTTTTATATGCACTTTTCAGAGATAACCTCTATTAATACTTTGGTCATGTGTGTGTGAGAGAGAGACAGAAGAAAGAGAAAGAACATGAGAGACAGAGAGAAGTAGGGAGAGAGATGGAGAAAGAGAGACAGACTTCAAAACTGGAATGATTTATATATCAAATCGCATCGTTTTATTCACCAAGCACTGAGTTAGGAGTATCACTGGTGGGTTGATACCGCCACACATGGATGTGCCTTTTGTTTTAAGATTTATTTATTTATCTGAGGAGGGGAGAGGGACAGGGGGAGAGAGAGAATCTTAAATAGACTCAATGCAGAGCTCCAGGTGGGGCTCAATCCCAGGACCCCGAGATCAAGACCTGAGCCAAAACCAAGAGTCAGACACTCAACCGACTAAGCCACCTGGGTTCCCCTGGATGTACCTCTTTCTTTCTTTCTTTCTTTCTTTCTTTCTTTCTTTCTTTCTTTCTTTCTTCTTTCTTTTTCTTTCTTCCTTTCTTTCTTTCTTTCTTCTTCTTTTATTAAAAGATTTTATTTATTCATTAGAGATACAAAGAGAAGCAGAGACACAGGCAGAGGGAGAAGTAGGCTCCCCTGCAGGGAGTCCGATGCAGGACTCGATCTCAGGACCCCGGGATCACGACCTGAGCCAAAGGCAGACTCTCAACCACTGAGCCACCCAGGCATCCCCAGATGTGCCTTTTTCAAACCAATTCCCACCTAATGCACATCTGGGCCTCTCCCAGTTTCCCATTGTTGGAAGTCGTGCGACAGTGAGTATCTTTAAATCTAAGGCTTCCTCTATGTCTTCATGTCTTTTATAATTTCCTTACAGTCAAGTCCAAAAGCAGGGATGCCCCTCGAAGACTAGGTGTGTACTTAAAATCTTTTATCCGTAGTGCCGCTTTGCTTTTCCAGAAAAGTTGCACTAATTCACGACAATGTACCTGCGTGATCATAATCACCGCCTCAGAGCAATATCATCTTCAAAACATTTGCTAATTTTGATAGGTAAAATGATATTTTATTGTCGGTTCATGTGATATTTATTTGATTTCCAGTTGTTTTTGCTACTTCCACGTTTGTATTTCTCCTGTGAAACAGAAATTTGCATTCCCTGCCGCTGTTTTACTTTTTTTATTCATTTCCTTATTGTTTTTGTAAGAACTCTTTAAATAGTAATAATATTAACACTATTGTAAAAGTTGCGAGTGTTTTCTGAGTTGCTCTTTAAGATTCTTTAGGTGTCTTTTTGATGTGGAGAAGTTTGTGTTTTTATGTTTTCCAATCTGGCAAGCCTTTTCTTTGTGACTCCTCCCCTGGCTTTCATGTTTGGGGGGTTCATCTCTGGTCTCATCCTCTACCCCACAGCACCTTTGAAGTTTCTTTTTTAATGGCTCCATGTTTTATATTTAATTCTTTAAGCCATCTGGAATTAATTTCAGTCTAGGTTGAAATGAAGGCTGTAACTTCATCCCCCTTGCCCCTCCCCAGAGCTAACCATCTGATCTGGCTTTATGCATTAATCCTTTCCAAACATTTAACGGGCATTATTTTCTCCCACTCTGCAGTATGGGGGGCAGAGGGGGGAGGCTGGGGAGGAGGGAGGGAGAGGGGGGCAGAGATTCTCTGCCAGTAAGTCCTAGGTGGGGGTTCTTTTGTCCCCAGGGGCCTGTGATCCTCTGAAATGCACTAAAATCCTCATCCACAGAACTGCTGTCCCCAACAAGGGTCAACAAGCCATTGACAGAGGCCATCTCCGGCCCCCACTTAGAGGCCTCAGACACAACCCCAGCTTACACTGACCTACCAGCCTGAGTGTGGGGCCAGGTGTCTCCGGGTGGGGCAGTCACATGGTGCCAGTGTGCTTTGTTGAGGAACCGCACTGACTATCCAGGAGAAGACTCCCCTCCAGACCCCTCGCCTATATGGGTACTCGGGTACCCCATTACCCAGGAATTTCCAGAGATCCATCGCTGCCTCCTGGAGACCAGGCCTTAGGCCGCTCCATGGACTAGTTGTGAGCACGCCTAGCTAGTTTCCACTCTGCCACTTGATTTATCTAAATATTTACTGTGTGGACAATGTGGGACCTCAGCCAGGACCCTCACCACCCCTCCCCGTCCCTAGAAACTCAGAATCTAAATAACATGCAGCCAACAGACGCTTCACTACTACTCAGGCCAGAGGAGGTCTGGCAGGGTGTCTGCTCGGGACTGTGACCCTATACCCACCGTGCAACCTACCAGTGCTTACCCAGCCAGCCTTTCCAAAGTGCTTTGGAGACAGGAGCTCAGACATTTTTAAGTATATATATTTCTATTCATATATGTATAAATATTATAATAATTATAAACAAGCTTCAATTATTTTTTAAAGATTTTATTTATGTATTTGAGAGAGAGAGAGAGCACCAGCTGGAAGAGGGGCAGAGGGAGAGGGAGAAGCAGGCTTTCTGATGAGCAGGAAGCCAGATGTGGGGCTTGATCCCAGGACCCCAAGATCATGACCCGAGCCGAAGGCAGATGCTCAACCAACTGAGCCACACAGGTGCCCTGCTTCATCAATTATTTTAGAAACATAATTCATCAATTCATCAATCATTATATTTCTATAATATAGAAATTGCCAGGTTAAGGAGGCACTTGCTCAAGATCACCTGTGGGAAATGGCAGCCCTGGGAGTCAACCCCGAGGAAATCTGTTCTTCTGCCTCAGTCTCCCCCTGCAGGTTCATGGTCCCTGATCATGATGGGTCAGTGCATCATGACCCAACATTTTTCCCCAAACATATCAACCCCCATGCACCATACATCAGCCCTTTCCCATTAGGGGTTTTTCTCTTTCCTTTCTGTTCTCTTGCTGCTTGCCTGCGCCCACCAATGTGTCTGCGTATCCTTACCCCCTACACATAGCTCCTCCACATTCCACATCTACATTTGCAACATGATGACATTTGTATAAGATGTTTTGGGTCCTCCTTTTGGTGCCCAGAGGGACGCAACCATATTAGATAGATCACTGGGTGCGGTGGCTCTTTATCTCTAAGCTCTGGCAGCGTACATAGATGACGTGCCAGGGTAGAGGTGGTTTGTGCAAAGATTGGCACATTAGGATTACAAGAAGCCTTGAGGGACTTTGCTTTTATTTCCACACTATTTTCCTCTCTCAGTAGAATTATTATTGATGTTTTGAGTAAAGGATTTTATTTTTCACTGAAGACCCTTCCTTGTCTTCTGCAGACAGTCTGCCTGCAAGAATGTCTGAGGAAAGTTTTGATGTTTCTATTGCTCAGTGGTACGGCTGCATTTCCAAGATCATGCGGAAAGCCGCTTGCGGTTTGGTTCTGTCCCTAAAGGGAAACAAATGCAAGCATGTTTTGGTTTTATTGTTTTGTTTTTAAAGATTTTACTTATTTATTCATGAAAGGCACAGAGAGAGAGGCAGAGACATAGGCAGGGGGAGAAGCAGGCTCCCTGCAGGGAGCCTGACGCAGGACTCGATCCTGGGTCTCCAGGATCACGCCCTGGACTGAAGGCAGTGCTAAACCGCTGAGCCACCCACGCTGCAAGCACGTTTTTGAAGCATTGTCCTTTCAACGAGGCCAGGTCTCGTTGTTCAGGAGTGTCTCTGCCTACTTCTCCGCTCCTCTTCCTCCCCCTGACCCGGCCAGGGGAGCACAGCCCTCAGGGTGAGCCTACGAGGAATAATAATAACAATGACACTGTGCCAGCAGCTGCCATTGGGTGCCTAGGGTGCCAGGCACTCTGCTTGATGCTTTTTTTTTTTTTTAAGATTTTATTTATTTGTTAGACAGACTGAGAGCACAAGTAGAGGGAGTGGGAGAGGGAGAAGTGGACTCCCCGCTGAGCAGGGAGCCCAGCATGGGGCTCGATCCCAGGACCCCCAGGATCATGACCTGAGCCGAAGGCAGATGCCTAACCGACTGAGCCACGCAGGTGCCTTCTTGGTGCTTCATGTGCATCTTTTCACTTAACCCTAAACAGCAGCTGATGGAGGCAGGAACTCCTTGTGTTATGCCCGTATTACAGACCGGGAAATTGAGAATCAGAGAAATTAAGAAACTAGTACAGTCACACAGCTACACAGCTAGTCAATGGTAGAGCTGGCTTTCTGCTCCAAGTCCCCATCCCCGGCCTTGGGAGCTCTTCGGCCTCCATCACCGAGGCTGGGTGTATGGGGTCCTTGTAGCAGGTCCAGCAGCACACCTGCCACCAGGTGCCTCAGATTGTAGTCATGATGGTTGCTAGCACCAGGACCCGCAGCTTGCTTCTCTACGGTGGTCCCAGGCCCTCCGGGGCACCTCCCCCTCACAGTGGGAGCCACTTGATGTCCACATGTGGATGTGGGCCCTGTTTTCAAAGCAATGCTTAGCCGAAGGCGGTCCCTTTGAATGGGTGAAAACCTTGTTTCTTTACCTTTGGGTTAATCCACTGCCAATGTGGCCATGCTCTCCTTCTTGCCCCCTATGACTGTCCTTGCGGCCAGCCTCCACCTTGGACCCACGTTTGGCCTTCCTGCTGTATCACCAACAGGGCAGGGGCTGCCCAGACATGGGTGACACTCTTCCTGGCCTGGGGACCGAGGTGCTGCTTCCTGTGCACCTGGCTCTCCACTGATGGCATTTGTGTGTCTTGTCTTCGTGGGAGGGGCCTGGGTCTGGTGGACTTGTGGTGTCTGGGGAGCAGAGGCCGGGAGGTGGCAGCTGGGGAAGGTGCTCTCCAGCAGAGACAGCAGGCACTGGCCTTTTGTGCGGCCCCGAGCAGGGCTAGAGGGAACTGCCGGCGTGCCCCGTGTCTCTGTGGGCATGTTCTGCTCATCCTTGGTTCCCACTGCATTGCCAGGAGACACTGGATTGCATCCTGCCCTCGTGCACCCTGGGTGCTGACATACAAAACAGGGCCCGTGCCCTGAACAGGCACATCGGGTTTAGTCCTGTGATCACAGTGATGCGGATACGTGTGCCTGCAGATGGAATCTCCAGGAGAGCCTGTGGAAAATGCGGATTCCTAGGCCCACCCACGGACCACCACCCACTGCCCACCAAATGGGTCGCATCTCACATTTATGCTGTGCAAAGAACTGCTTTAAGCCCTTTCCATGTGCAGACTAACATAGACCTCCCAGCCCAACGAGGCAGGTGCCACTAGTATTGTTCCCACCTTACATCAAGGGACACCGGCACAGAGAAGGTGGGTAACTTGCACAGGTCACACAGCCCATAAGTGCCAGAGGCGTGATTTGAACCTGGGTCACAAAGCTTCAGAACCCTCTGCCCAGACAGTCTGAGAACCTACTGTCTCATACAGAGAAGCTTCTCCACTCTGAGGAATGGGCAATCTACTTTCAGTCCACTGGGCTGATTGCTGCTCCATTGCAAGTCAAAGCTTAAAGAAAATCTCATTAATCTATAATATTCATATTGATTCAGCCATCATGCTCCTTGATGTTTCCCCAGAGGGACTGAAAACGTATGTCCCCACAAAAACACGTACATGCCAGTTTATGCCTAATTGTTAAAACTCGGAAGCAACCAAGATGTCCTTCAGCAGGTGAGTGTCCATCCAGACAATGGAGTATCATTCAGCGCTTAAAAGAAATGAGCTATCAAGCCAGGAAAAGACATGAAGGAACCTTAAATGCACATTACGAAGTGAAAGAAGCGATTCTGGAAAGGCTACACACTGTATGATTCCAAGTATATGACATTCTGGAAAAGGCAAAACCATGGAGACGGTAAATAGATCAGTGGTTGCCAGGGTTTGGAGGGAAGACAGGGTAAGTATGTGAAGCACAGAGGAGTTTTAGGGCAGTGAAATGACTGTGTATTTTTTTTTAAAGATTTATGTATTTATTAGTTTTGAGAGTGTGTGTGTGAGGGCAAGGTGCAGGGGCAGAGGGAGAAGGAAAGGGAGAGGGAGAACCTCAAGCAGACTTCTGAGCATGGAGCCCTAAGTGGGGCTCAATCTCATGACCTTGACCTCATGACCTGAGCTGAGATCAAGAGTCAGGTGCTCAACTGACTGAGCCACCCAGGTGCCCCTGTGTAATATTTTAATGAGGGATACACGTCATTACACATTCGTCCTAACACACAGAATGTACAACACCAAGAGCAAGCCCTACGGTGTATTGCAGACACCGGGTGATTATAATGTGTCCATGCAGCTTTATGGATAATAACAAAGGTCCCTTCTGCGGGGGGTGCTGATGGTGGAGGGGGCATGGAGGCGGAAGGCAGAGGGTGTATGGAAAATCTCCGTACCTCCTACTCATTTTTGCTGCAAACCTGAATCTGCTCTTCAAAGGGAAAGTTTATTTTCTAAAAATTGCATTTTAGTGGCTCTTGGCTGATCACCCACCACACTGTTCTCTAAACGAGGTGCTATTATCTTCCCAAACTCTGTAAGGAGGTTCTTAACCTATTGGGGAGTCACTTACCCTTTTGAGAATCTGATTAAAGTGTGGACTGTCTTCACATAAAAAATGACACTCGCATGCAAACACACACACCCAGTTTATAAGTAATAATAGCAGGGGTTCCCGGGGAACTTACAGACCCATGTTGAGAATCACAACCTAATGAACTCATTAACTTTCTCTCAACCACACCCCTGCTCCTGCCCTCTGCTCGTCTGTTTAAAAACTCTTGGTAAGAAAGAAAGAATACAGGGGGAAATTATTTGGTTGGAGACCAAGTAATTAAGGCACAGGCTTTACTTTTCCTTGGTTCTTATAAACACTCACCTTAATTAAAGTGCTCATTTTGAGATCAGAGCATCGGCTGCCAGGAGGCAAGATGAGAGGGGAAAACCCCTTGGGATTATGAAAGGCCCCTGCTTGCTGAACCCGGGATTCTTATTAGTGAGGTGACCCTCTGCCTTGACTAGCTTACACAGATTCTATCTGGCAGCAGATGTGGGGTGCTTTTCTCTCTGAAGTCAGCTGTTGCCATAAACTGTAGAATTATGCTACTGCGTGTTATGCAACAAGTGTTCTTTCCCTACAGGTCTACCTTGGGTAGGTAGATTAAATCGATTAAGAAACATCCTCTGATGGTTAGTTTTCATGTGTCCCCTTGGCTAGTCTTTCAGCCTAATCTACAAATTTTGGACTTGACAGCCCCTATAATTGCAGGAGCATATTCCTTTAAATAAATCTCTTTAGAAAGATAGCATCTATGTATCTATGTATCCATCCATCCATCCATCTGTATGTATATCCTATTGGTTCTACTTCTTTGAAGAACCCTGATTAATACACATCCCAAAGAATCCAGCAATCCATGTGGACGACAATTGCTCTGTAATAAAGAATGATCTATCTGTTATCAAATGTCATCCACTTATCCCCATCCCATGCTCAGAGCTCCTGGCCCCTAGAAGGAGAGATGAAACCAAAATAGTGAGCTGGGGATAAACAGTCACCTGGGAGCAGTGTCACTGTGGCCAGTGTGGGAGGCATGGCGGGGAATAGAATTTGTTAAAAATGTAGATTCTCAGAGGCCCATCTTCCCCAGATTCTGTGTCTCTGTGTCTGCATCCAGAATCCTGCATTTTAACCATCCTTTAGAGCAATTCTGCTGCAGGTGAGCCTTTGAGAAATAGTTTGCCAGAATGGCCTCTAAGCCTCTAGATCAGACCAAGGTCCATTCTCCAACCTCAGGACTTTTACCATCAGTTCCTCAAGTTCCAAAGCTGGGAGTAGGGGGTCCAGTTTTTAGCCTCTGGGTCTCTTGACAAGACTAGTGACCTGGCCTAGCCATGCCTGTTGAAGTGCAAGATGCTTACTATCAAGAGATATATGAATATCTTGGTCTTAATATTCTGGTGGCTTCACAGTTTGATACTGACCTGCAGACTCATTTTACAAAGCAAAATGTAAGATAGAAAAGAACCCAAGACCCACCAGCAGGCACTGACCCTATAACCACCACCAGCTCTGGGGGCTCCCACCCTCTGACAAGCCTCACCAGCCTTGTTTGCCGGCATTTGAGAATGACGAATGGGGCTGACCTCACATTTCTTTTTCTTTCTTTCTTTTTTTTTTTTTTTTTGACCTCACATTTCATTGGAACTTTGTTAAAGTCTTCACTGGGAAGAAAGCTATCAGGATACTGGGTGGGTGACTGGGGGCATTGGGAGGACGCAAGCAAGGGGTGGTAGTCATAAAACATGAAGACAGAGGCACAGGCCCCTTGCTACAGTGTTCTGTTGATGCAGATTTCCCGACTCCCATCTCTGTGGGGCAGCCTGTCTGCTGCTTTGACAGCAACTCATGGGAACATTTAGTAGAAAAGGGAGTGAAGACTCAAGGCTTTGACTCCAGTACTGGGATTGCTACCAATGCCATCATCCAAGCTCATCCTGTCCCATCACCTGGAGAGACCATGGATGTGTGTAACCTGGACTGGGCTCTGAAGGTCCAGGTCAGATCTCTGCCGCCAGCTAGTGTAACCCTGGGTGAGTTCAGGAACCTCTCTAAATTTTCTAGTCCAGGAAGTAGAGCCAATGTCTCATGGATTTCTTGTGGGAGCTTGGTACATAGCGAGCTAATATCGACAGATGTTAGCTGTTTAGTGCTGTTCCACGACCCCGAACAAATGTCACATTTCCTTTCCTGGCATCGCCCTCCCCTACCTTATAGGGTTGCTGGAGAATTGATCGAGACAGGAGTTGTCAACACTGTACCTTGCAAACACAATTCGAAGTTCAACTAATGCAAGGGTCATGATCATTACCTGCCAAAGCCACACCACCCTATTGCTCATCCTTGCCTCTCTAACTGGAACGTGCTCCCTCTCCACCATTTTCTGCCTAGCAAATTCTTACTCAATTAACCATTACTCCCTCCAAGAAACTCTCTCCAGCCTCCTCAGCCCTTTGGCTATTTCCCTTTCTGAATACATGGAATTAAAATTACAGGTTTCCAATCTGACTCTACCACTGGAATCCAAGCTTTTCTAAGGAAAGGAACTTGTCTGTTCTTTTGTAAATCCAAAGGTCTAGCAGAATATTTTGCACAAAGTAAGGACCCAGTAAATTGATGGATGGATGGGTGGATAGATGGATGGATGGGGGATAGATGGATGGATAAGAGGGATAGATGGATGGATGGATGAACAGATGGGCTAATAGATGGACAGATAGATGGTTGGATGGGTGGATGTACAGATGGATGGACAGATTTTGTAGGTATGTCTCAAGAACCACCAACAGTTGATATCTGCTCTCTGAGCCATCTCTGAACATGGTGTTGTGATTCCCTTCTCTTCAGCTGACATTAATCAGTGATCGGTACAATAAATATAGGAGGACTGACGGACTTTTAGCAAAAGGTTAGTTCACTCAACTCCACATCTAGAATATGGTCTTGGGATATTTCAACCTACATTTGGTCTTCCTCAAGGGAGTCTGCCTACAAAGGGCTGAATGCTTGTCCCAATTGGAAGTCACAGTATCTGCCCTGTTTTCAAACTTCCATGAAAGATCTGTCATTGCAAAGCCAACCAAGTACATCACCGTCTTAGTGACCAGAATGGGTTTTTCGGCATCCTTTATGAATCTGTCAGGCTGTGGAAGAGAAGCACTCCCTCTCGTTAAGACAGAACATAGTATTTAACAAACATCGCTGGTTGGGAAACCAGGACAGATGCTCTTGGCCTGGTTCACCACTAATTTGCTCTGGGATTTGGGGCCAGTCAGTCACCTCACTAGACCTCAGCCTCTTTGTGAGACAAATGGGGACTGTATGAGTCTCGACCTCCATAGGGTGTGATTTTACATTCTGCAGGGCCAGTGGCCTCCAGAGGGACACAAAATGCCAATACTGGGTCTTCAGAACATCAGGAGCCCCTCCCAGTCCTCCCCCCGCCCCATCCCCTGTCTGCCCCAAGTGGATAGGACACAGCAGAGGTGGAAGCTGTTCGGCACAGTGGCTTGGGTCCACTATCTATTTGCTCAGTGGCCTTGAGCAAATCCCTCAACCCTCTGCACCTCAGTTTCCTTATGGGTAAGATGAGACCATGAAAGAACCCACCTCCGGAACGATTAAAAGATGAAAAAGGCTTAACACACAGGAAATGCCCATTGTGCCTGATGCAGAGTAAGTGCTGGAAGGATGCTGTTTGTTACTAAGGCATCAGTGAGCGATTAATGCTGGAGCCAAGGGTTCAGGTCTCTCCTCCTGGGTCCTCCCCCAGGGCTCAACACCATGATGCTTAGGTCTATAGTCTCTGATTTTTGAAGGTGCATTCAGCCTACACACTGTTGGCATAGCCCTGGGCCAAGGAGGGAAGCCGACTGGCTTGAATTAAGCCATTGTCTGGATAAAGGGGAGCCCAGTCCTAAAAGCAGGTCATTTGGAGTTTGGCAGAGCTAGTGGGGGGCGGGGGTGCTTTCATGGCTTTCCAGCCTTTCTGGATGTCTCTTTCTCTATTTCCTTGCTTTGTCCTCGTGGCCCTGTGGGTGCTTTGATCTGAGCAGAAGGGCTCTGACCACTGACCGGGAAAAGGCCACACTCCTCCGATGTGACAGTAATTTAAACCTACACCAGAGCTCGGGCTCCCAGGGCCCGGGAGGGCTGGTTTCCACCAGGAGGCTTGGAGCAGACAGCTGCTCCACTTCGGAACATTTTGAGAAGGACTTTGTCTCCAGCAAGCAACCCTTTGGCTGCCGGACTCCTGCCTGCACTCATGTAACGAGGTACAAAATAGGTCACAGTCCCCAGAGAAGAGCATGTGGCTGTCCCACTGGCGGCGAGGAAAGGAGCTCTGAGGTGACATTTCGGCCTGCTCAGGCTGCCATCACACAGTCCCACACCCTGGGGAGCTTGCACAACGGAGATTGATGGTTGGACAGTCTTGGAGGCTGGAAGCCTAAAATCAAGTGTCAGCATGGTTGCTTCCTCCTGAGGGCTGCGAGGGCAAATCTGTTCCAGGCCTCTCTCCTGGCTTCTGGTGGCTTACTGGCCCTATTAGGTGTTTCTGGGCTTGTGGACGTGTGCCCCTCTCCATCTCTGCCTTCACCCTGACATAATGTTCCTCCTGTGCAGGTGCATGCATGCATGTCTTTGTCCCGATTTCCCCCTTTTCTAAAAACACCAGCCACACAGGACTAGGGGCCATCTAATTGGGGTGCAGGGTGTTATCCATTCTTCCTCCTAAAATCTCAATGAAGGTTTTTTATGTACAAAAAAAACCCAAAAAGCTGCTTCTAAGTGTCCATTCCACCCTTTACTGAGGGGACTGGACCAGCCTGATTCCAGGGTCCTTCAGCTGCCCCATGAATGGTTAGATTCCTTGCCCTCAGCTGTTGCCAAGTCGATCTCCTTTGTGAGAGAAAACCTAGTAAACATCAGCCCTCATCCTTCCTCTGCTTGAAGGATGTGATTGCTCCTGAGACTTTTCCCAAGAAGGTGCTAGAGACATCCACAAAATTAGCTGAGGTCTGCAGAGGCCTCCAGCTCCCCCTGAACACACCCATTAGGACTATCCTAGAGGGGCTGATCTCAGTTCTCCAGCTGCTTCCAGAACTTCCGGGGAGATCCCTCAACCTGAGCAGCCCCAGAGGCCATGTGGAAGGAGGGGAGGTCCCCATGGTTCTGGTTATTGTAACACAGACCAAGCTGTGCATGTCTGAGGCCCGGTGGAGTGTGAGAGGTGCCCTCAGCCGGGGCTGGAAGATCCCAATGGTATTTTGTCTTTGTAGTCCACTCCAAGAACTTGAGGGATATCCTTGGCCTCCACAGAATGGGAAGTTGTAAGCAGTCACGTGACAGTGGACAGGCCTCAACTGGACGCTCAGAGGAGTGAGGTGAGCTGGGCAGAGCCAGCGAGGCTGGTGACCAAGGACAGGTGACTCAGCTGCTCAGGGCTCCCCCAGCTTGGGTGTGGGCCTCACAGTACCTGCAGGGGGCGGAGGGATTCTTGAGGATAACACACAGTGTGGAGCACACTCAGTTGGCAGGGGCCAACACTGGATGTGTAGACAGCAAGCAGGGGGCCCACGTTGGTGTCGTCTCCCAGACACCACGCACTCCAATCTGGGGTCAAAGCAGAGGCTCCTTTTGTCTTCCTCCTCCTCCAAGTGAAGTTCAGAAAAGTAGGGTGTGAAGTGAGGAAACCCTTGGGAAGTGATAGGAAAACTAGGAAATGTTAGCCAAGCCTTGCTATTTCACTGGATTCCACTTCTTACTGGATGAACGTCCTTTGCCTCATGCTTTCTGGGCTGGCTCTCTGCTGTGTTCTGAACCCTCTGAAGAGGAAAGGGGCAGGCCAAGGTCAAAGTCACAGAGGGAAGGAAGGTAAATCTCCTGTGTTCTGCCCTCCATACTGTGACTTCTCCTAGGATGAGAGGTCACTGGTTTCTGCCTGCCAAGCTTTGTCCTTCGTTATCTCCACATACCCCAAACCCAGAGACCCTCGGATTCCAGAGACCCTCTGGCCAAGGCCTCTCCCCGCACTAGTCCCTTCTGTCTTCCTCCACAAGAGATCTTAGCTGAGGTCAAGCAGCAAAGCAAACAAATCAATATTAGCTCTGTAACCATGATTACACTAAATCTGTGCTAAACAATGATTTTAAATCATTTATAAGGGCCCTCCAGAAATGCACAATTTGTTCTTCCATGAAAAGCAAGCAATTTGAACTTAAAAAAACAAGGATAAAAGAACAATATAATATGTCAGACTACAAGGCTAAAAAACATATTTTTCTGGAAAAATAATAATAATCTATAGGATATTGCTCATGGGTATCAAAAAAAAAGTCTTTCCAGGAAAAGTACTGGTGATGTGAAGAGCCATAGTTGAACATTTTATACAGAGTGTAGTTGACATCTCAACATAACTGAAACGGTAAAAAAAAAAAAATAAGTCATGGGTTTTCCCACCCCGTTCCCTTGTCCAATTCAAATTAGTAAATAAAAACAATCGTAAACTATAAAGGAGGTTCCACAAGATCCTGGTTTGTCTATGATGATGACTCTAGTACTTTTTTGAAACATCAAATAAGTAACTCTCAAAAGAAAGAAGGTTTCTTTGCTTTGCTAACATCTAGACACGTACTTAATTTTATCTCTTTGTGCTTTTGGTGCCATCATTTTTTAGAATGACTCCCCCAAAAGGAGATGGTTGAGCCAAAAGATATGCATCTTTGCCAGGTTTTGAAGCCCTACTGCTAAGTTGTCTTCCAGAAATGGCACATCAGTTTGTATTTTGGGGGCTGAAAACTTAGCTTCATATTCTGTTTGTTAAACCCAGTTACGCAAAAAGTGGTTTCTCTTGGTTTTCATATATATTCTATTGACTAAGGAGGCCAAACCCTTTTTCTCATACATTACTTGGCTATTTCTATTTACTGTAAGAGTATTTCTTATTCTCTCCTGTTTATTTTATGCTGAACCATTTGCCTCTTTCCTACTGTCTGTCCACTTTCTTTGTGTTTTAAGTATATTAAGCCCTGTGTTTGTCGTATGTTACAGCTGTTTTCCCAGATGTAATTTACCTTTCATGCTATTTTTAGATTTATAAGAGTAAAATATTTTTTAAAATCATTTCTCCTAATATTTTGTTTTATTGATTTTTTTCCCTTTGCTGTTATGCTTATAACATTTTTCCTATTGCAACTTTACATAAAATCTTACCTCTTTTTCCTTCTAAGACTTTTATGCATTTAAAAAATATATAATCCATATGCACATTATTACCATGGGTGTTATGAGGAGGGGGTCTGGCTTGATTTTTTCCACATGGTTAGCCAGTTATTCCAAAATCATGTATCGAGTGATTCATCTTTCCCCACTGATTGGAACACTATTTTTATTTTACCTCCTGATATCTTATATATAAGTAGAACTGTTTCTTTGGTTTTTATTCTACTCTTTATTTATTGGTTTCTAAGTGTCAGGCCTTTTATATCTTTGTCACTTTAAAAATCTCTTTTAATATCTGACAAAACAAGTGCCCTTCCTCTTCTTCTTTTTTTTTTTTTTTTTAGTGCCCTTCCTTCTTAAAAAAAAAAAACTGACCCATTTCACACATTCTGTTGAATCAACTTGGAAATCATTGTCAAATTCCAAAAATAACTTTATTGAGATAGAGGCTAAAGTTCTAATGAGTAATGCAGTTACTTTGGGACAAATAAACTTTTTTTCAGTGGTAAGCTTTCCCAACTCTGTTCTTTCTACTTATAAAGTGAGTTTTTTTTTTAACTTATTCAGTAAAATTTTGTGGTATTCTGATCCTAGCTCCCAAATACTTTCCCCCCTCGGTAGTTTATTTTTATTGCCATTGTGAGCAGATTTTTTTTTCCTTTATGTTTTCCCAACACCCACAGTTGCTGGTGGGATGCTAGTACATTTGCTTTTCTTTTCCGTGAGGGCAGGGGTTCTGGGCCCACAGGCCATGTGAGATTGACTTTTCCCTCATTAATGTCAAAGCTAAGAGATGTGATGGCAGGTTCTTCATAGACGCAAATTCGTTGGACGCTTCTGAGAATCCGTAGAACACTCTTTCAGAAACTCTCAACACCCTTTAGATGTGATAAAGCAAAGCACAGCTATCCTGGACACATTTCATACATTACTCTCTGCAGGCAGTCTGAACTCAATTTTCTTTTCAGCCTCTCCTTCAAGAAAAAAACAGATACCCAATGCCAGTGTAGGATGTCCAGACAGAAAGCTCCTTGATGGTCTATTTCATACTTCTATGCATCCCTCATGCCTAGGACACCATGGGTGCAAAATCAGGACTCATAGTATAAATCCCTGATTTGGAGCACTTGGAGACCAGACTCTGTTCAATGGTTTGCAACCCTGACTCAATATTAGAATTATCTGCGGAGTCTGAAATGCTACTGATGCCTGGAGATGCTGGCTTAACTGTTCTGAGATTGAGCATCAGTATATTTTAACCCCCCACCCCCTCCCACTCCAGGGGACTCTAATGTGTAGCCAGGGCTTAGAAGCACTGTCTGAAAAGATGCTCAACCTTTTTGTCAAATCCTTATTTACAGGCAGCAGAAATAACCATGGATAATTTGTGCAAAAAAGGGATTTGTTGGAGTAATATTTAAATTTAATATTAAAATATTTAATATTAAAATCCAGGGGCTCTGAGCCCACAGGCCACTTGAGATCATCTTTTCTCTCGGTTAAAAAGATATAAAATCATAAACAGAAAATTAGGCACAAAAGTAAATATGTAGGATGAGGGGAAAAATAAATACCATAAATGTCACAAAATTTAGAAATACTACATAGTATTCTAATATTTTCATTTTTTTTGCTTGACATACTGCTGCAATAGACTTCTCCGTTTCCTTTTTGGTTGTTGAAGAACAGGGTTATGAAACCTAATTGTATAATATTTTCCGTAGAAAGAAGAGATAAGTCACTTGTTCTTTTAGCATGGCTGATTTAAATGTCTTTTTAAGGTGGTCTTTTTAATATAGAGTAGTTTTAGATTTATAGGGCGGTTGTGAAGAGAATACAAAGAATTCCTGTGACCTCTCATCCATTTTCCACCATTTACATTTGTTGCTACTAACGAAACAACACTAACTGATACATTACTATTTACTGAACTCTGCACTTATTTGAATTTCATTAGCTTTTCCCTAATTTCCTTTTTCTGTTCTAGGGTGTCACCCAGGATAACACATTACATTTTGCCATCATGTGTCCTTGGGCTTTGCCGGATCCTGAGTTTCTCAGATTTTCCTTGTTTTTGGTAACCTTGACAGTTTTGAGGACTACTGGTCAGAGATTTTGTAGAATGTCCCTCAGTATGGGTTTGTCTAATATTTTTCTCCTGGTGAGTCCAGGATGGTAGGTTTAGAGAGGAAGACCTCACAGACAAAGTGCCACTTTTATTCCATCAGATGTAAACGTGGTCGCCTGGTTGAGATCCAAATTTGTTTTATATTACTTATAATTTTTAAAAGTTCCTTTCAGTTCACAGCCATCACTGGCCACATCATGAAAAGTCGTGGGATTGTTGTCAAATTTGGGAAAATCTATTGAGTTTCATTTGCGCCATGAAGATTTAGGAGAATTTTCCTAGACCGGCTTCTGGCTCTGTGCATTTTGAATCTTGCTGTCCTCCACTCTCTACATAATCCCAGGGCTTGGCTCTTTAGAGTATGGACATATCCATACTTCCGTATAAAAGCTGGCCCTGCCCTTTCATGTCGTGAGGCTCAGTGAATGGGCACAGTGGGTGATAGAAATGTTCCTGGCAGCATTCTGACCTTAGGGTGGCTAGCAAAGACTATGGAGGTAATTATGAAGCACATAAATGTGTCACACTAAACCCAAACTAGATATATCCTAACCCAGATTCCCTTTAGCTTGTTCCCCAAAATGCCGCAGCCTCTCTGACACCATGCAAAACAAAAGGAAGTGTGACAAATGGGTATTTGGAGCTGGAGGGGATCAGTGGTCTTAACCAATTACAGTTAAAATAGCTTGCTTTTGCAGATTCTATAAAAACAGTGAACAGATTGCAGGAACCCCCTTTTGGTCCTAGGAAGAGGCTCATTCAGGTGAGGAGCCCGGAAATTTAAGTCATTAGACTTACCGTAATCTGGCTCTGCAAATGCCTTCATATGCATACTGACCCCACAGGCCCTGGATCCATCCAAGAAGCTGCAGTTTGAACCACTAGCACCACCGTGTCTGGAAATGAGATGTAGAAAAAATTCTCCCCCATGCTTGCTTTGCTATGCCACCACCTTCTGATTCAAGATATGGAGACAGTGCTTTTGATTGACTGAGCCTAGATCATATGTCGTCACCACAGGTGCTGGCAAGGCTGGGAATGCATCTATTACGCTGAGCTTGGTGGGGAAGTGAGCTCTAGCTTCTAAAGTAGGATCCTCCTAACTTAAAGAGGAAGGTTCACCACTTGAATTTGCATAACGAAACATGAAATGATACAAAAGTGGTTACCTGTTGGAGGAGGGTGGATGTGAAGAGATTAGGAACACGACTTCTTAATGGGAACATTTTCATACCATTTTGAGTTTTTAAACATGTGCATATATTATCCAGTGACAAATCAAAAATCTTAAAGGGAATATAACCACAGGACCAAATGTCACAAATCGAGGTAATGTCTTTCTTTGGTCAGCATTCTCAGCAAGGATTAAAGACACAACAACACAACGTAGATCGTGTTTAAATCTGTGTTATTTAATGCCACCAAATCCATCGGGCCAATTTGCTGTCCTCCTTTCTTTGGCCATTTTGGCATGCCCCCAAATGACTCATTTTCACAATAGCACCGTGAATTGGCAGTGATTACCTCGCTAGGGAGAGAGAAATGGTGTGGATTTCCCATACAGTGCAATGTAATATGACTTAGTTTCTTGTCAGGAGATTTCAGAACAGTTTCTCATACACAATAGAGCCCTGTCAGAACCAAACACCACACTGTGCCCTGGGGTAGAATGAACCAGTGAAAAGATTCTGAAGATTTGCCTATTATCCAGAGGTGAATCCTTAGGTCTTGTCAAGTTAGGCTGTGGGAGGGGACGGGGTCTGTGTGTGTGTGCAGAATTATCATCCAAGAAGAGAAGTGGAAGTTTCCAGAAAGTGTCTTCTGAGGCCATCTTTGTCCATCAGGAAGATCATATTCCTCTTTGAGAAGAGAAAGCATTGGTGGGAAAGACGAGGAGAGGATCCAGCCAGGATGATATTCAAAATATTTAACAACTTGTATGGGATGAACCCTACAGTCAGAGTAGTCTCTAGTTGTTACTTTAGTACCGGCTATACTGCTGATTTTTTCAACCCTGTTCTTGATCACCCATACTAGCATTTTCACCAGGGCTTCTAGAACTTCTCCAAAGCTCTAAAGTCCATGGGATCCAGGAAGAGGAAGTAAAGAGACAACTAGATCCTAACTACTACCTTTCACGGGGCAGATGACACCACACATAATCTATATAGACCCCAGACAAATAAGAGAATGTACTCCTAGGACTTAGTGGATGTTTAATACATATGTTCCTTTTTAAAAAAAAATATTTTATTTATTTATTCATGAGAGACACACAGAGAGAGGCAGAGACATAGGCAGAAGGAGAAGCAGACTCTTTGTGGGGAGCCCGATTGTGGGACTTGATCCCAGGACTACAGGATCATGACCTAAGCCAAAGGCAGACACTCAACCACTGAGCCACCCAGGCATTCCCAATACATATGTTCCTTAAGAGTGGGAGTAAGGGTAAGCTTTAAGGTGATATCCCTGAAACTCAATCTATTGCCATGAACACATAGAAGGTGTTCAATAGATATTAAATACAGATTGATTGATTGATTAAATAAATGTGTTGGCTACAGGTTCTGCCAAAGTCTTTATATAAGGATCCTCCATGTGATTTCTAGAGACACTAGACACTAGAGACACTCGACACTCCCATTTAAACCCAATATGACTTGGTCTGAGAGGTAGGGGAGGAGTTCGGTTATGAATTGGATTTTTTTCTTGGCAGAATAGGCATGAATCTGCTATTCATGGGCTTGTGAACAATCTTCTCGAAGACTCGTGGACTCACCTGTGGTCACTCTTGCTTCCCAACCACAAGCTTGTGTTCTTTGTATACCATTTGAAGCCTATAATCTGTGCCCACACCCCGGCTCTGTGCCTGACCATCAGCACACATGGAGTGTCAGTTATTATGTTATAATTATCTGGTCCACAAACAGGTCAAGCTATATATAACTTGGAAACTTTCAGGTGCTCAAATTAGTTGTCATAACTAATGTGAATCCAAATACTTATTTCATTGGATTTTTAAAAAGTTTTTTCCAGTTGGGCCACTCTAGTCTTGGATTTTTTTTATTAGAGAGATCCATCCAAGGATCATAGGATAAGCACCCAATAAGAAGAAGCTCCTGGTTTCTCAGCCCTGGGTATGACCACCTTCCTGCTGCCATTATGTCTGCTCATTTCCCTATCCAGGTTTTGGGGCTTTATCTCCTGTTATAATCCTGAGATTTCCCCTTGGATAAAGAACAGCTGAGTTTCTATCTGATCCTCTGACACATATTATATCCTTTGATCTTCCCTGGGGATCAAAGGATAGGCCTCCTTGATCAAGAATGACACCTGTGTGCAATATAATATTTACCTTGTCAAATAAATGTTTGGCCTTTGCCCTCAGCCCCTGGAAGATAACCTCTAAGCCCTTGGAATGACCTGACTGATAAGAGTGATTTTGTTTACCTGGGGGCCTTGAGCCATGCCAGAGGGTCTTTGTTAATGATGTGATTTATAGTAGAGGGTCTTGGACCATATGGTATTAATTTCATGTCTGGACTAGCTGGAGACAAAGTTCAGCCATGTGGATGAGCCCCAATTAAAACTCTAGACAGTAAGTCTTGAACTTCCCTGGTTAGTAATAATCTGTTGCTTGTCACCACACAAAATATTGTATCCTGGAGAAAGGTGTTCTTGGCACAACTCATGTCTGATGACTCCTGGGCCCTGCCCTATACACTTCTTCCCTCGGCTGATTTTAATCAATATCCTTTTGCTGTAATAAACCATAACCACGAGCATTTGGCTTTTCTGAGTTCTGTAAAGTCTTGTCACAAATTACTAAAACTGAGGGTGGTCTTGGGGACCCCTGAACTTTGCAACTCTAAAAGTGGAACACCAGCATTAACCTACCTGGCCAGAACTCCCATGGCAAGCAACAAATATCTTCATCCCAAAACTTGGGGACATTCTATTATTATTCTCATCCTGATTAACAGGTGTTTTCAAAGTTACCCCATGCTTAGAACACTCTCCTAATACCACTGACTTTTACAGGCATCTCTGTCTCATTCTCAAACCATCCCTCTTTCTATTTATCTTCTTATAAAAATATCTCCCGTTTCTGTATTACTGCCTTTTTTGGTCAGGCACACACCCCAGGCTCATACCTATCCAAATATGATTCTCCTTCTAACAATCAATTCCTGAACCATCAGAATTCACCATATCTTCATGCCAACATTTGCATATCACACCAACTTGCTCAAACTCCAATATACAGACACAAGGAGATCTAGCCAAAAGAACGTAGGAAATTCATGACTTATCACAGAACTACATGTGGCGGTCTTGATGTAAATGCAAAAAAGCAGGAAGTCCCTGAATTGTACAAAAAGAAATGACATGAGAATTGGAAAAGACAATCCTGCAGCTTTTATAAGACAAATCCATCATATGCAAGAGAGAACATTAGATTTCCTATTCTATTTTTTTCAATGGTGATCCAATTAACACTTGAGCAAAAAGCCATCTACAACAGTATTATGTTTCTTTAAGTTTCAAATTAAATGCTGGAGAAGTGCAGTAAAACCACAATAATTTGAATCAATGGGCAAAGAGCCCCATAAAAATTAATGACAGAATTACAGAATATAGTGGAAGAAAAACAATTATATTACTTCCAAGTACTTACATAAATTTTTAAAAAATGGTAACCAAATAGACATCTTATGGGCCAATTGTAATGGGAAGACAATTTTCCTATGCCATTTCACATTATTTTAATTGAAACTGGTGTTACTTAAGTGCTTTAATAATGTTGAAAATCGTTTTTATTCTTAGTTTAAATATTTTCCTACCATGTCATCTAATATTGTTGGGTAAACTTGGAAAATAGTAATTCTTGTTTCTCATGAAGATAAAACTTGAGGGAGGAGAAAAGATAGGAGGGAGGCTGAAATTAATAAAGAATTGCTTGACTTGAATGAGCTGGCATATTTTTTAAAAGATTTTATTTATTTATTTGAGAGAGCCTGATAGAAAGTGGAGAAGCAGACTCTCTGCTGAGCAGGGAGCCCACCACAGGGCTTGGTCCCTGGACCCCAGGATCATGATCTAAGCTGAAGGCAGGCACTTAACAGACTGAGCCACCTCAGTGCCCCTGAATGAGTTGGCGTATTATAGATCAAGAGATGGCTTGCTTTCCACAGATAAAAGTAGATACATGCTGGGAAATGTATGGTCCAAGAAGGTACTATTAACTCTTCACCTTGTACTATTAACTCTTCTATTTATTATTCCACAAACTCTTTTATTCAGCAAACATTTCTTTAAGACCTATGTCATGTCAGGCCCCATGTTTAGTTTTGGAAATTTCAAGATATGTAAAATACTGTGTCCTAAAGCAGTCCACTGGGGATTCCAAATGACTATAATTCAGAATAAATGGCCTCCTGAATGTTCTCACAGAGCCTAGGGTGGGAGAAACTCAGCCTCTTCCTGAGCTTAGAACTAGATATTTTCTAGTCTTCCTTCTTGGTCACATAGGGCCACATGACTCAGTTCCCAAAACAGAATATACACAGAAGTCATGCTGTCTACACCTGGGTCTAGGCTTTAAGAGGTGAACATACCTCCTTCACTCTTTCTCCCTCCTGAAACCGAGACACAGCGGTCCCACTTTGGCCACAAATGAGGACGATGTTCTTGGATCTCGGGAATGATGGAGCAATGACTAGACAACCTGGAAGAGATTGAGTTGCTGCCCAGCAGCCTGGCACCCCTGAAGGAGCAGATGGAACAGAACTGCCCACACACTTGGCACACTCACTTTGGTTCTGTTACTTGAAGGGGGAAAAAAACAACTAAATAGTTTTAAAACCATTTTGTGATGGAGTCTGTTTATTTTTATTATGAAAATTTTGAAACATATATAAAAGCTAAAGGAATTATACAATGGTCATTCATGTGCTCCCAGTCTGAATTCTTCCACTAACATTTTACTATATTTGTCTTCATTATTCCAAATCTATCCATCTTTTAAGCCATCTTTTCATCGATTAGCCATCAGTCCTTCTTTTCGAACATAATTCATAGTATATTGCAGACTTCTTCTAAGTACTTCAGCATGTGTATTATTAACTAGACTTTAATAATTCTTTTTCTCCTGAAGAAAACTTCATATACAATGAAAGGAACAAACTGTAATTGTATAATTATAATTGTTGAATTTTGACAAACATTGCACCCACATTACCAAAATCCCTATTAAGCAAAGGTCATTTCTTTTCTCTAGATGTTTTGAGAGTATTCCTGTTATAGCAATTTAGCTTTACCCTAACTCACACAGAGTGATCATTTTAATGATAGCTCCATGAGCTGAACATCTTTTATGTGTCAGGAATTCTATATATTATCGTATTTAATTTTTACAATAATGTTATGTTGGAGGTATAATTAGCTCTGTCCTGCTAAGAAAAATGAGGCATAAGAAATTGCCCAGGTTCACCCAGCTGGTAAGTGGCCAAGGTGGGCTCTTGCAGCCAGATGTGTCTGATTCCAAGGTCCGCTAACTTCTCTCCATTCCCAGTGTGATTGACCTTGCCCGGGGGCTCAAAGAAGCTTAGCTTCCCACATGTGGGACATTGGAGCTACATCTTGAGCCTCAGTCCTTGAAGACTGAGCTGAATCCACTCAGCAGAAGGACAAAGCAGGGATGAGCCTTCACATGCAGGGGAAGCATCACATACAAAGGTAATGAAGTGTGAGGTTGTAACATTTTGAGAATTGCTAATGTCTTCATCTGCCTAGAGCTTATTAGGGTAATGATGTAGGGGCAATGGAGGATGAGA
Source organism: Nyctereutes procyonoides (assembly GCF_905146905.1). Lineage (NCBI taxonomy): Eukaryota > Metazoa > Chordata > Mammalia > Carnivora > Canidae > Nyctereutes > Nyctereutes procyonoides. The sequence goes on from NW_026575155.1 coordinate 5,993,854, forward strand.
GTTAAAAGCTGACCAGGATTCCAGTGCTTTGCTAAGCGGATTGGACCTGGTTTTCTAGGCTGTGAGAAGCCATCAAAGAAGTTTAAGCAGGGAAATGACATAATTAGATTTGCATTTTTAATGCAATTTTAGAATATTGCAGGTGATATAGAATATTATATGGAAATGATACAGGAGCTAAGGAGACCAATTATGGCATAGGTGAAATAGTCCAGAGGCTTAAGGATCCAAACTAGGGCAGTTCCTGTGAAGGCCAAGAGCACAGCTGAGGAGAGAGATCATAGAGTCCTGATCAGGTTATTCCAACTTTATGGACCAGACTTCCATCTGTTCTGTATGTGCTCTGGTTAAGAAAATCTTTATTTATTTGGTGGTGAGGACCCTACAATATCCTTTACTCCTTTCCATAGTCTGTGGCTTATCTTCTAATTCTTTTGTTACTATGTTTTGTAGAACAGAAGTTCTCATTTTAATGAGGTCAGCTTCTCAACTCTTTCTTCCATGAATTGTGCCTTTGGCATCATATCTAAAGAGGCATTGCTATACCCTAAATCATGTCAGCTTTTGCCTATGTTAGCTCTTAGTTTTATGGTTTTGCATTTTACATTAACGTCTAGGATCCTTTTGAATTAATTTTTGTTGCCATCTGATTTTTCAACTCTTGTTCCCCCTTCTTGCTATGAGAGAGGGCAAGGAGGCTGAGTCATACATGTGAATCCCAGACCCATTGCTAATAAGATAGGCACCCTTGGACAGGGTAAATGATGTTCATGGTCATTGAAGGGCTCAGGGCTTCTGCAAGTTAAACTTATTTGGTTTGGGGTTTGGTTTAGAGGATATTCTCAGTTTCTAAGCTGCAGAATGAGCCTTAGGTGCATCATCAGGTTTATTGTACATGTGGAAAAACAACTGTCTCCATGAAGCTTCGTGGGCCAACTTGCTCCCATTCAGTAAGAGCTGTGCTGCAAACTAAGGGACCATCCCTTCCAATCTTTCAGCCCTGTGTAACCAGGGAGACTACTGATGCACAAGCTATAAGGAAAGAAAAGAAAAAGAAAACCTGGAGTTTAGGATAGTTGAATACCTTTTCCACCTGGGAAGTGTGGGGTCTGTATTTCCTTTCCATCAGGTATCATGTTGTTGAATAAGAGCTCTTCCTCTCTTTAGCTTTCTGTCTACAGAACCTCAGACCATTGGTCTTCACTTCACAGTGCACTAGCATCGCTTGAAGATCTTTGAGAAAACATCAGGTCCCTTTTCTCTGTTGTCCAAAGAATCAGATTCAGTTGATCTGTGGTGAGACCGGCTTTTTGAGAAAAGCCCTACTAAATCAGTTTTTATGGAGAACGCTCTACTAAGCTTGGTTAATACTTGTAGAATTAACAACATTTTGTAGCATAAATATTTCTGATGGAGAAAGAATGACAATACCCTGTTTTGTCCTGGCATGTGGAAGGCTCAGGATCCCGGGTCCCCTTGGCTGCCATACCTCCCAACCCCCTGCCAATTTCACTTATTCAGAAAGGTTTTCATTTTAAACCCATTTTAAAAGCAGGGTCTGTTAAAGTGAAGGACATTGAAAAGCCCTGAAGTCAGAGCTCCCACCCAGATGAAATTTCAAGGATTTTCAACCTGTGATCATTTTCCTGACCACAGGTTGAAGAGAGACACAATTTTTGTGGATGATTTGCAAGAAGCAGACCACCTGCCTCTTCTTCCTCTCTTCCTTTCAAACCTTTCTTTTTAGATATGTCATTTGGCCGTTGGGGGCAGAGAGGGGTGAGCAGGAAAATCATTTCCAGGCTGGAATACAGGCACTCCTTTTCTTGCAAGAAGCAAGTACACTTTTCTGAAGAAGAACCCTCCCTGTTCCCCTAGGTGGGAATGCCCTAGAAACAAGAATTTGTATTTCTCACCCCCTGTGGACTTTGATGTATTCTGATTTTAATGACGACCAAGGATTTTCCAGATCTGGGCACAAAAGATCTATAGGGGAAGATGAGAGCTTTCAGTAGAGGTAATGTGGGTAGTCATGTGGAGGGGAGTTTAAAGGAGTCTGAAAACACGGCCGCTACAAGGGGCGCTGTTCTAGTGTCCAGGAGTCATCCTGCAGCAAGAATCATCATCTGCTGACTACTCCAGCCTCATGAGCTGTGAATGTCCCATCACCTGCCAATCTCCTTGCCCTAGGCTCTTCACCAAGGGCCCTCTCCATGGCAACTCAACCCCCATGGACCCACCTACCTTTGACCAGAATCAGTCAGCTCCATTGTGGGTCACCTTCTTCAAGGGCTCCCCATCCTCATTCCAGAATCTCATGTTCCAGTTTTCTAGAGCTGCTGTGACCAAGTGCAATAAACTGCGTGGCTCAGAGCAACAGAAATCTGTTGTCTCACAGTTCTGGATGCTAGAAGCCCAAAGCTGTCAGCAGAGCCATGCTCTCTACAAAATCTGTAGGGGAAGGATCTTTCCTCACCTCTTCCAGCTCTTGGTGGCTCCAGACATCTCTTGGCTTGTGGCAGTGTCATTCCAATCTCTGTCTCCTTCTTCACCTGGCCTTTTCCGCTTGTCTCTGTGTCTTTTTAAAGAAACACCTATGTTGTTATCTGCAACAATATGAATGGATGGATGGAACTAGAGGGCATAATGGGAAGTGAAATAAGTCAGAGAAAGACAAATACCATACTGATTTCACTCATATGCAGAATTTAAGAAACACAAATAAAGAAAATGGAGACAAACAAACAACAACAACAAAAAAAAACCACACACACACACACACAAAAAAAAAAAAACCAGACTTTTAACTCTAGAGAACAAGCTGGAGGTAACCAGGGGGGAGGTTGGGGTGGGTGGGTGAAACAGGTGATGGAGATTAAGAGTGCACTTATTAAGATGAGAGCTGAGTAATGTGTAGAGTTGTTGAATTGTTATGTTTTACACCTAAAACTAATATGACACTGTATGTTAATTATACCTGAATTAAAAAAAAAAAGAACAGTCATATTGGAGTAAGTGGACTCTATGGTATCTTACATCTGCAATGGTTTTATTTCCAGATCAAGTCACATTCTGAGGAACTCAGGATTAGGACAGCAACATATCCTTTTCTTTTTTTGGTGGTGGTTGTGGTGAGGATGAGTGTTATAATTTAACCCCTAACAACTGGGATTAGAAGGAATTTGAGTTGGAAATGCCTGAGCCCCTAAACTGAGTTAATAGGACTCCCCCACCCCACCCCTGTTCCCTTCCTCCATTCCTCCTTCCTTTCTTGTTTTTTTCTGCCCTCCCCAATACCTTCTCTTGCTTCTTTCCCTTCCTCTCTCTTGTCCCCTGTTCCTTCCCTCTATTACCTGTGCCCCTGCCGCTGCCCTCACCCATCTGCTCATCTGTCCATCTCCTTAGGAGGCCCAGTGAGAGGCACAGATGAGGAATGTCAGGCTGCCCAGAATGGCACCAGCCGGATGCAGCTCACAGACAGCTCACAGGCCCCAGGGAAGGGGGAGGAGGCCAGTCTCCATCTGAATGTCCTTCTACTTTGCAAATCTTGTCTCCGCTGCCATTTTTAGCAGCAGCTGAACTTGCAGAGACACTGCTCTGGCCCTCATGCTGTCATCCCAACCCTTCAGGCGATGGCTTGGCTCTCCCTCCCCACTGTCACAGGACAGTCAGCCTGCTTTTCTGACATTGTGAGGCATCGGCCTGGACAGCCGAGGACAGTGCTGCACTTGCTGTGGAAACCCGAGTGCCTGTGGGGACTCTAGTGGGATTCTGATCCACTACTGGAAAGGCCCTGGACAAGATGTCAAGAGTTTAGGGACAGTGATCAACCTTTTGTGTTAGGTGTTGTCTGTGGTTTGGGGGATGCCCTCACTCACCTTCCCTGGGCCCCAGCTTGCTTTTCTGGTGAAGAATTACAAAACCTGGCTACCTGCTGGAAATGGGGTAACAGGTAATATACAAACCACCAAGACTCTGAATACAGAGAAATACAGAGAACAAACAGGTGGTTGCTAGAGGGGGAGGTGGGTGGGAGAATGGGTGAAACAGATAAAGGGTTTTAAGAGACATGAACTTCCAGCTACAGAATAAATAAGTCACGGAGATGAAAAGTATAGCATGGGGAATACAGTCAATTAGACCATAAAAACATTGCTTGGTGACTGATGGTGACCACACTGTGGTGAGCACTGAGCACTGTATGGAATTGTTGAATCATTATGTTGTATACTTGCAACTAATGGAACTGTATGTTAATTATACTCAATAAAAATAAAAATTAAAAAAAAGAACCACAAACACAAACTAACATTTTAAATGGATTATCTTGCCAATTGCCTGGGGTCTTTTGGTTTGCTGTCCCTGGGTGTTTGGGGTTATTACTTGTAGGAAGGAGTGATGGAGAGAGAGAGAGATGGAGGAGAGAAAGTTGCCTGGTTCCCTCATAGAGAAAGGCTCAGGACAGAAGCAGAAGACTTGGTTTTGAAGAGAGGCATTTGAGTCTTGCTGCACCTCCCCGTGCGCAGGATCAGGGCCTTGGAGACACAGTGGAGAGGGGGGTCCCATCTCAAACTCCATCTTCTCAATTTTGCCCCAAGATCATGGTGTAGCTCAGGATCTCTGAAGGCTTTACTGCCTTGAGTGAAGAACATCAGGACCAGGTAACATGTGGCTCATGGACCACTGCACAAAGGGTACATCCCTTCTGGACACACCACACTACCGAGTGGCTACGAAGGCCTTGCAGGTGCCACAGAGAGGCCCCAGGGCAGGAGATCATGAATAAACTCTTTTCACTTTGAGAAATATTCACAGTTGCAGTTGTTAGCTAGAGCTAATTATTTAGAGATTTATGACAACATGAAATATTTGTTTATTATTTCACTGGGATGTATGTCATTTACTGACCACAATCCAGGACCTGCCCTCCCTTCCTCCTGGTAGCAATAGAACTGCCTGGCTGGACTACATTTCCCAGCTTCCCCTGCAGGGGCCATGGCCACGTGACTAGCTCCAGCCAATGGATGTTGTAAAGTGATGTATGCCTTTCCCAGGGTCCTGCCCTTCAGGGAGGCTGCTTGCCCTCCACCTCTCTTAACTGGGCTGAAAGGTGGACTTGGGGTTAGTGAAGTGGTTCCAATGAGGATGACATCACAGAGAACAATGGAGCAGAGAGAAGGAGGAAACCTAGATCCCTCCATGACCTGGTGGATCACAGCAGCTGCACTCCCTTAGACTTTAAAGGAGAGAATAGGGACCCCTGGGTGGCTCAGTGGTTGAGCATCTGCCTTCAGCTCAGGTTGTGATCCCTGCCTGGGATCGAGTCCCACATAGGGCTCCCTATAGGGAGCCTGCTTCTCCCTCTGCCTATGTCTCTGCTTCTGTCTGTGTGTCTCTCATGAATAAATAAATAAAATCTTTTTAAAAGTAATAATAAATGAGAGAATAATCAACCCTGTATCTTGTTTAAATTACTCTTATTTTCATCTCTTTTAAAACTGTTGAACCAATAGATCCTAGCAGGATCAATAAGTAATCTGCATTTTTATCAGGCATGCTTACTGAGCTCCGTCAGAGTTAAACCTGAGCCTACCTTTTCATGCCAAAATTTCTGCCCAAATGTTGCCTGTTCCCCACCCCTGCTAACCAACACAATCTACCACTTCCCCCAAAGGGTTTCTTACACCCAGGAAGTTGGCCCAGAACTCTTTTAAAAATGTTCAGATTCTCAAATAGTCCATGAAGAGGTCAAATCAGATAGTTCTAGCCCAGAGAGGAAACTTTAGAGTGAACCCTGGTTTCAGGAGTTGTAGGAGGCCCTATGGGCACCATAACTTTATAGCCCAGATTTTTTTTTTTTAGATTTTTTACTTACTTATTTATTTTTTTATGAGAGACACACACAGAGAGAGGCAGAGACACAGGCAGAGGGAGAAGCAGGCTCCATGCAGGGAGCCTGATGTGGGACTCGATCCCGGGACTCCAGAATCATGCCCTGGGCCGAAGGCAGGCGCTAAACCACTGAACCACCCAGGGATCCCCTATAGCCTAGATTTTTATGACAATTTAATTTAAAATATTCTGGCCCAGTTTACATAAATGTCTTAGTGTGTGTGCCATACTTTTTGTGGACAAATGTGGTCATGGTCCCCATAGCCCCTCAGCTGAATGCCATTGCTTTATACATTTTGTACTTCTGGTCCTCTTAACAGTCAACCCCAGAAGGCATAAACTCAGCCGACTTAGGACCACTCCCCACGAGCCACTCCCTCTGGCCTGCTCTCTGACTTACTTTTTCTATTCTAAGACTTGAACTGAACTGCACTTATCTGTAGAGAAGTGCTTTTTTTTTTCTTTTTAAATAGAAATTAAGCTCCTTTAGAGATTAAAGTTTGGCTCCCCCAGCTTCTTTACAAACTCACATTATTAAAACTGGGTCATAGAAAATAGTTGCTCCATTTTCTAACCAGACAGTAGCTTCAGACAGTACCAGGTTCCCCTCCTCTGGGCCCACCTTCTGGACAGGTCTCCTCTGCAACCTCTCCTCCTCTCTGGTCCAAGGGCACTCACCCTTGTCACTTATCAGCTGAAGCTGGCTGTCCCCTTTTTCTTGTCATCACTAATTTATGCTCTTGGCCTCCAGGGGTTTCCTCTCAGCTCCCGATCCCTTCTGTTCCTCCCTCCTCCCCACAGGATGCATTATAATGAAAAGCAAGGACATTTTATTGGGTCATGGTGCTAGGGGTGGCATTTTTTGTCTGTCCTCAAGGGTTTAATGTTTTGAGACTGTTTTAGAATGTATCATTCAAAAATATACGCTGGCCCTTCCAGAAGGACCTGATGCTCTGCTATTCTTCTCCTCACCCCCAGCATCAGATTTAGCCCTGTGATTTGCGGTTACCAACAAATGCAAGCAAAAGTCACGCGACCTGTGTGATGTCCAGCAAATGCTTTAAGAAGCAGTGCATGGTTTGCTTCCCTCTTCTACAAAGTGGACATGACCCAGAGAGAGGCTCTTTATCAGCCTAGATTTCAAAAAAGAGGACAAGAGCAGGGACATAGTCAACCCAAGATGGACATGCAGCTTGAGCAAGAATAAACTTTTGTGGCTGTGAGTCATTCTGGGTTAGGGGTCATTGTTACTGAGCTGATCTCAGATTGGACAGGCAGGAAGATTATTGGGTCATGAGAAGATTTTGTGGAGGGATTAGTTTACCTCTGCTTTATGCTTTAGATAGAGCCCCCCCCCCCCCCGCTTATTATAGCCTTGGTGTGACCTTGATGTCATCTGCTTCCACACATGCCCTTTGTTTTCATCACTGCTCTGGCTTACAGCAGGACACAACCTCACTTCCCAGGCTCCAACAAGAAACCTTATACCAGAACTGGTAAGCAATAGTATTTTGCTGAATATTTCATAGGGAAGACAGAGAGGTTTACATCACACATCGCAGTGGCAACCATCCATTCATGTCTTTGGCAGTTCTGCATGATATGGTACATTTGAGCCAAAACACAGGTTTAAATGCCAGCTCTACCACTTACTGTTGATCTTGGGCCAGTTACTTAAATTATAATGTCTGAGTTTTCTCTTCGGTAAGTTGGGGACAATAACATTTCCTGCCTACCAGGGTCAATATTATTGGTCTTGGAAAAGCATGAAAGTTAGACTTGAACCAACCTCTTCCTGTTGAAAGCCTGCTTCATCCTTTACTTATTTTTTTTCTTGGTAAGCTGAGATATACACATAAAATGAGGCTGAGTGTGGATACAAGAAATACACACTAGTGTTAGTTATCACTGTCATTCTTTCTGTTGCTTAAAAGCCTTCATCAGAAATGCTTGCTTTCCCCCCACCACGTTGTTCATGAACTCGTCTTTCCTTTGACCTTCCCCACAGAGCAGCTACCCTCCTGGTCTCCTCCCTTCTGTGGGAATGGCTCTCCCACTCCTTGATTCCCTTGTGGATTGGGAATGTGGGCTTTGTGCTTTCTCTCTCTTTCTCTGTCTCTCCTCACACTTCTCCAAGGTGGAAGGGCTGACAGAGAGAGACAGAGAGACAGAAAGAGAGAGGAAGAGAGAGAAATGAGAATTTACTAGTTACTTGCAGGGAACAGCCTGGAATCTGCACTGAAGCTCCAGCAGGAAGACACAGTCTTGAGGGATTACATCCACAGCCCCAGGCACCAAAGATGGAAACTGGATTCCCTCAGAAGCCCTAGCCTCCCAATCTGAGTCTTCTCATCTCCTCTGCAACTGTAGTTTGACATGGATCAGGCATTCTTCAGGGGAAAAGATGTTGGCAATTCGTTCTTCAGTATCTGTGAATTTCAGTGAAGTTACAGTCCAGATCTGGAGTACTTGCATTTCAAGTATTATCTCTAAAACTGTGGTTAAAGGTGATCCAGGATGTTGGAAAATTCTAGTTAACTCAGGCCAACCAAAATGTGACTGTATTCAAACATCCAGAACCAGTTCAGGGTGGGGCAGATGACAACAAGATGACAATAAGAACATACCCAGAATTGTCTGAAATCATTTTTTTTTTTTTTTTGGTTAGTAGCTGTATCACATTTCTGGCTCATTTAGCCTTGTGGGACATTAAGACCCTTGGTTCCTCCTCATGGGACTCTTAGACCCTGATGAATCCAGTCTTCAGGGGCTCCGAGGCTATGTGCCTGGTGGTCTAGAGTGTGGGGATAGAGTCAGAAGATACCCATTACAATCCAGGTTTCACTCTGAAAAGCAGTGTGAGGTTGAACAAGTTACACTGGGGCTCATGTTCTTCATCTGTGACATGGTAATGGTGGTCCTGATCGTGACCATCCCTGCCTCACAGGCTTGCTAGTGTTCAATAGGATAATGTACACAAATGGTTTGGCCCAGGGCTTGGGACATAGAAAATTCCTGCTGCTTCTGCTGTCACTCTTCTTGCTACTGTTATGATTACTTCAGGTCACCTGGTCCTCCTTGCCACTCTTACAAAATGATCTCTGACTCTCTGAACCTGTTTTTATTGGAAACTTAGGAAAAATAGTATTGTGAAGCCAAATACAGTTGACCCTTGAACAATGAAGGTGTCGGGGTGGCTGATTCCCACACCCTACACAGTTGAAAAATCCATGTGTAGTTTTGACTCCCCAAAACTTAACTACTAAGAGCCTACTGTTGACCAGAAGCCTTACTGATGCCATAAACAGTGGAGTAACACCTAGTTTGTATTTATATCTATTACAAATAAATACACAGTAAAGGAAGCTGGAGAAAAGAATATGTTATTGAGAAAATCACAAGGAAGAGAAAATACATTTATAGTACTGGACTGGGTTTATTGTAAAACATCCATGTATGAGTGGACCCATGCAGTTCAAACTGGTATTGTTCAAGGGTCAAGGGCATTCACTCTTGCTTGTTCTCAGCATCTTTGGTTACTAACAAGGGTTGTTAGTTGCCCTTGTTAGTAACCAAAGGTTTACTGCTTAACCTGCTTAGTTAGGTTGCCCTGCTTAGTTTACATGCTGTTTCACACCATCCTCACTGGTCAGGTTGGCATTCCCATTTCCATTTCATGGATGAAGTAGCCCAGGGAGGTTGAGACACTTCTTAAGGTCACACAGCCAGAAAATGGCAGAACTGGGGTATGAACCAGAGTCTATCTCATTTCAATTTGTTGTGTGTATGTGTGTGTTTGTGTGTGTTTTAAACACTTTTCTAGCACTTTCTATGCTCCTGACACTGTTTTAACTTTCACAAGTATTACTTCACTGCATTCTATGAGGTAGGTACTATTACTGCCTCTACTCTATGGATGAGGAAACTGAGGTGCAAAGGGACCACGTCATTTGCCCAAGTTCATACAAGTTCAAGTACCAGAGATGTAATTCAGACTCAGGAATGGTACTAACTGACTCATGAAGCCGATCTTTCTTATATATCTCACTGTGTCTCTCGAGGTTCTAGTTTTCTTAGGGGGCAAGTTGGCTGCCTTCCTGGTACAGGCATACCCTCCTTCCCACCACCCCTCAAGCCACTTAGAGGGTGAGCCATCACTCAGTGTTCATCCCACGGAGACTGTAGAGAAGAATCAGTCCCTTCTCCTTCTGTCTCCTTCTCTGAAGCCAGTGAGCTCTGGTAGCAAACTGATAAAGCCTGACAGGTTGGGCTTTAGGTAGGCTGCCAATGTGGACAGCTCATTTGTGAGTCCCCCAAGAGAATCAATTTGTCAGAGCTGTCACCAGGTACTAGACCACAGCCAGAATCCAGTGACCTATCCTCATGTGGGATCCCACTGCAGGGAGGCTCATCCCTAACAGGACTCTTCCTAGGACATCATTTGACAGCACGTAAACAAACAAACAAACAAAAATTCTTAGAAAGACAACCTGCCTTGCCTAACACAGTAAAATCCAACTCCTATTGGCCTGGACTTCAGCAGATGTACTCAGCGTGCCCTTTGGCAAAATATCTGAGGATAATTGTAAGAGGAGACCCATTTCCTTTCCAACTTGGGTCTTCTCTCCCTCACCTGTCCTCTTCAGGTATCTGTGTCAATCCCACTTGCACACCCAACTCATTCAATCCTAATCTGCAACCTGGACTCAGACTGGGAAAGGCAATTCATTCAGCTTGTCCTAACTCTCTAACCTACTCAACATGGGACCTCCTGAAAGCACCATCTCTACCTGAAGCAGTTCCCCCCTCACATCTGCTAGAGCTCTCCAGCAAACAGAGAGGTGGTGCTCACTCCACTTTGACCAACTGTAACTATCAGGCAGTGTCTCAGTTGGAGTCAAATCTACTCTCTTAAAAGTCCCTGCCATCTTCATACTGCATCTTTTGGAGTAACAAGATCAAAGTTGCTTCTTCCTCTACATGGTAGTCCTTGAATATTTAAAAGCAGCTGTTCTTTTTTTTTTTTTTTTTGGCTCCAATTTCCTGGGCTAAATATATTCAGTTCTTCCATCCATTATTCCAACAGGATGGTTCTGAAGCCTCACCATTCAGAATGCCTTGAATGGGATACTCTCAAGATTGTCAGGACCCCCTTTAAACTGAGGCCCTAGGAATGGAGCCCACTCTTGGAACTTAAGAGAATAGCAGGCAGCATGGAGGGTAGGTCTGGTCCCCCTCAAAGCAGGGCTGGGGGTGCTGGGCTGCATTTACTTTCCTTAGGAGCTGGGTCGTTCCCTTGGCTTCCTTCCATCCTGTCTTCTCCCATATAATACCACCAGTTATGTTTCCCCACCTTCTAAACTTGGATGACCTGAATGTAGGCTTTTATATTGATAGATTATTGTTTAAACACATCTTAATTCCTTCAAAACAAAATTCTAGTCAAATTCAACACGCTCTCTTATCAATGACATTATCTTAGCCTTTTTGTTTCCTATCATCTTCAAATTTGAAAAAAAAAATCCCCTTAAACATTTGTCCAAGAGAAACACTGAAAAGAAATTCTGCCAAAAGCAGGAAAAAAGCAGTGGGTTACCCTTTTAAAGACAATTCTCTAAAGAATGTCATCTGGGGAAGCATCCTACCACACTGATCATCCACAAGTTTTAAGCACATGGTTTGGAAGTTTGTTAGAAAAAGGATGAGGTGATCATCACCAGTCACCAGCTAGTTAACTGAACTCAGCTATAAATGCACTAAGATTCTATCCTTTCCACCGCAAAGATATCATGGTAGTCCTCGTCAAATGCTTTGTGAAGGACTGTTCTCTTGAATTTTAAAACAAAAACCTCTAAAAACACAAACACAAAAACAAATGAGGTTGGTTTGCTTTTTGAGACTGTATGCTGATTCCTAGGGATCACTAAATTTTAAAATGTCCAAATAATCTGTTTCGTATTCAAATCTAATGGGACTACCTTGACCTCTAGCCACATTGACTAGTTCAGAGGAGAGCTTGTGTCCCCAGCCCAATCATTCAGAGTCCACCCAGAAATCTCTTCTGGAGCTAGTTAGAGCTATTTATTCCTCTTTTCATGAAATTGCCAAGCTTGGAGGTTATAAACTTAAGGTGTCTTCATCATCAAAAAGAACTTACCTGAGAAGGAAGTTAACATGGAGGCAAGAAAAGAAACAGGATGAGAAGCTACTAACACTTCATGACATGTTCTGACACCCCGATCCAGGTATGTCTGAAAACAGAACGTTGCTTGGACTTTTTAGTTACAGGAGGCAATGAATCCCCCCGTTTGGCCAAGCTCCCAACTTTTTGAAATATATATCTATCTCATTTTTTTAGCCCCTCACGCCAACCAATATACATGTGCCTCCAAAGATGGCTTCAGTTGCATCCCCATACACTGTAATATGTCACAATTTACTTAGCTTTCAGTTCAAAATATTTTCTAATAACCATTGTAATTTCTTACTGGACCTGTGGGTTATTTTGAAATGTGTTGCTTAATCTTCAAACATTCAGGGCTTTTCTGGATATTTTAAAATTATTTCCAGGCGCCACCAGTCTGTGAATTTATGCACAGGCTCTCATTTCCCTTAAGGTTTTCCACAAGTGTTTTGGGGACTCCACATAGGTGTCTTTCTTACATGTGGCCATGAGTAAGTTCTCTCCTTTCAGGGGCCACCCCATTCCCATCGTTTTCTGATGCAAATTTCCAGTGTGGTGTGTTATCTGCTAGTCACTTCTCATGGAAGCCTGGAGCTCTCTAGAGATAAAGCTGTCCCTTCTTCCATAGTGTAGGGGAGAAGAATGTCCCGTGGTAGGCATATTTAGTTTGCCTGCCCTGCCTCCCTTCCTTGGGGATATGCTTCTACTCTTCCATATACTTTGAGTGGGGCTGTCAATCATCATAAAGTCCCTCTCCTCACATTTATTTCTGCAAAAAGAAACATACGATTATCAGAGTCTTCCCTGGGAATGCTCTAAAGTGCTGTCAAGGAAGACTGTCTTCTCCAACGGTAAGGTAACAAGTATGAGCTTCGAAGAGCCTTATGGAAAAAGCTTCCAGAAAGAACAAAGTCAAGCTGAGACAAGTAGAGGTGAGAAATGGAGTGAAAACTAGAAAAGAGCTGTGCTAACATCATAGAGCCCTTAGATCCACTTGAAGCTAGAACCCCCCCATACTTCTCATGTCCATGAACACGCAAATTTCCCTTTTGATTATTTTAATTTGGGTAGTGGTTCTGTCACATAAAACCAAAAGAGCCCTATATGCTTGTGGTGGGTTGAAGGGTGAATCCCTTCCCTCAACCCCAGCCAAAAAACAGTTGTGTCTGTGTCCTCATCCCCAGAACCTGTGAATCAGACCTTATTTGGAGAAAGGGTCTTTGCATATGTAATTAAGTTAAGAGTTGTAAGATGAGATCATCCTGAATTACCTGAGTTGGTCCTCAAACCAATGGCAAGTATCCTTCTAAGAGACACACAAGAGAGAGGAGAATATGACCATGTGACAACAGAGGCAGAGATTGGAGTGACACAGCCACAAGCCCAAGAATGCTGGCATCTGCCAGAACCTGGAAGAGGCAACAAATAGGATCTTCCTGAGAGCTTCTGGGGTTGAGGGGGAATGCAGGTCTGGTGATAGACATCTTAATTTTGGACTTCTGGCCTCCAGAACTGTGAGAATGAATGTCTATTAAGTCACCATACTTGAGGCGATTTGTTATGATGGCCTTGGGAAACTAACACATTGTTCCATTTTTGTTAGAGAGGTAACCAAGGGATGATATTTTGGCCCTGATCTCCTACAATGTTTCAGACAATAGGAACTGAGCCAACAGAGGCCCTGCTATGTTCTAGATTGCCTATTCCTTTTGACAAACAAAGTTTTCTCACTGGTTTAGTCTGGGCATGCCTCACTCAGAATGAGTTAATTTTCATGGGTCCCCTTAAAAATAAATTCTTGGTAAGTCTGTTTTCCATTCTCCCTTCTTTACCATCGGATACCATTAGCAGCACAGGCATTGGAGTTGACTGGAACAAGATTTCAATTCCAGATTCTTGTGAGACCATGAACAAATTGCTTTACATTTTGGAGCTCCGAATTCTTCAGTAGCAAAACAAAGATGTCCAACTCACTGGGAATTACAAAGATTAGACAATACACGCAGAACACAGAGCAAGGGACCTGGTCGATGGTCCATGGTCCATAATCCACGGTCCATTTACACAGTAAATACAAACAATGTGTGTTTAGTTTAGCAGTCAGTTCTGGCTGCTATAGCACAGATATCAAAGACTCAGTGGCTTCAGCAGCAGAAACATTTCTCATAGTTCTAGAGGATAAAGTCTGAAAATAGGGTGCCAGTATGGTTGGGCTCTTGATGAGGGCCCTCTTCTTTCCAGACCCTGCGTTCTTGCTGTGTGCTTACATGGCAGGACAGAGAGAGATAGAGAAAGAAAGAGAGAGAGAGAAAAAGAGTTCTTCGGCCTCATCTTATAAGAGCACTAATCCTGTCATGAGAGCTCCACCTTCATGACCTATCTCCCAAAGGCCCTACTTCCTAATATCAAACTAGGGAATAGGGCTTCAGCGTATGAGTTCTGGGGGTACACATTCAGTTCATAGCACTATGGTATGTCACTAGATACATTTAAAACTTAGCTTAGGACTTCATTCAGGTTACTAAGCAGCAATATATTTAGTGAAGGTGTGCCAAACCTCAGGGACATAAGTCATGATTTGCCAGTGATGGTTTAGGAGTTGGCAGGGGACCCAGTTTGGGCCAATGAGATGAGAAAGGCAGATCTGCTGGGGTTTTCTGGGAAACATTTCATTTCTGGTAAAAATAGGCACACAAAGAGGTGCCCACTCATATTTTTCTGACTTCAGATACTATGATGTAAAGATACAGTGCATAGAGTGCTGGCATCTGTGTTGTGACCATGAGGCAAAACCCCCAAAAATCTTAGGCATAAAGCTCTGATGTCAGCAAGCTATGGAGTTCACCAGTTTTGCAAATGCTAATCTCCAACCTCTTGATGTATAAGATAATAAATCCTGATTGTCTAAGCCAATCTTATAGCTGAAAACCTAAATGTTACCCAAGGACTTTGCATATTGTGTAGCTGTTCTTGCCCGTCATACACTATTTTTAGGCTTAGTGGGCAACACCCTAAAGGAGTTCATGACAGCTACTACTATTTGTCACCCTCTCCTCAATGCTGAAACCAAATTATGTTTTACCCTTGGTTCTCTGTCTTCTATTGAAACATTTTCCCATCACTTTGAGGAGAGGGGGCTCTTTTCTTTTCTTTTTTCTTTTCTTTTCCTTCCTTCCTTTCTTTCTTCTTTCTTTTTAAAATTTATTTATTCATGAGAGACACAGAGAGAAGCAGAGACATAGGCAGAGAGAGAAGCAGGCTCCCTGTGGGGAGCCTGATGCAGGACTCAATCCCAGGACCCCGGGATCATAACCTGAGCCGAAGGCAGATGCTCAACCACTGAGCCACCCAGGAGCCCCAAGAGGGGACACTTCCTTGACTAAAATCATTTTCCCCATAAATGTCAACACTTGGTGATTAATTTCTGTGGTGGAAATCTGTCTAACATTAAAATGCAGTCTCAGCGTGCACTTCATCAGGGGACTGGATGAGCCAGAGAACAACTTTCCAAAACCAAATGCTGAATCAGACACCATTCAGAGCTCTACTACCTGGATACTGAATCATGATCAGCTTTGACGGTGAGCTTTGTCTTGTTTCTATTCAGTCTGCCCTACATTAGTTCTCTTGAACAGAGGCCAGATCCTTCCCTCTTCCCCTCAGCAACAGGCTGGACTCTCTGAAAGAGGCTCCAGAGTCCAGGCTGCAGGGTGCCTGATGGTGACTAATTTAAAGGAGGCTGGGGGCGGGGGTCCTGCTTTTCATGCATGAATTCTCACACTCTACCCAGTGTAGTCACCAAGGGGCCACTCTCTCTGCATTCTAGGACAGCCCAAGAGAATGGCTTCTGAGTCAGAGTTAACCCTTAGTTGTCACATTGCATATGAAGAGGGTTTGGATGTTACAGGGCCACTCTTGTCTCCTCTTGCCCATCTTTCTCCCTTCTGTCCTTACCTCTTCTTCACCTTCCCACCTTCTTCATTCCTCAGACTACTGCCATGGCCGCCTAACTGGTGTCCATATTTCCACTCTTGTCCCCACCAGACCACTCACACAGAAAGCAGAAAGAACCTTTAAAAATGGAAATGACCTGAAATAATCCTCTTGCTCAGAATGCTCCAGGGCTCCCCTCTCACCCTTTGTGAAGTACAAAGTCCTCACCATGGTGCTTAGCTCAGCTCCCAGGCCCCCTCCACCTCCCTTCATAGACACACAACTCCAGTCCCTGAAGGTTTCTCACTGTCCAGGGTGGCTCGTTGCCCTTGGGCTGGCCACTCCCCAGATTCCTGCTTGGCTGATTGCCCTCATTGTGTAAATACCAACTTTTCAGATAGGCCTTCCCCAGCCACCTAATTTCAACTGGAACTCTGGCCACTTTCTGGCTCCTTACCTTGACTCATTTTCTGGGGGAAAGGAGCTTAAACTGAAGATACTTCTGCCATATTTTTTTATTGAGCTATAATTGTACACATTTAGTAATTAGTACTTAGTAATTAATAATTAGTACACACAGCAAAGTAATTGATACACTCTATTATATTAGTTTCAAGTGCACAATATAACAATATTGTATATATTGTAAAATGTTCACCTCAGTGTGTCCAGTTAACAGCCATTACCACACAGTTACAATTTTTTTGTGATGAGAACTTTTAAGATCTACTGTGTTAGCAATTTTCAAATATACAACACAGTATTATTAACTATAGTCACCATGCTGCATATTACATCTCCATCCTCAACTCTTTTTAAAGTTCTACCTCTTGAGGCATAATTTACATAGACGAATATTCACCCTTTTTGTATTGGCCACTGTACACAGTTGTGTAACTACCACCACAATCAATGTGGAGAATATCTTCAGTACACCAAAAAATTCTCTTGTGCCCCTTTGTAATCTATCCCCTCCCCCACCCCAGATGGAAACCACAGGTCTGATTTTTGTTGCCCTACTTTTGCCTTTTCCAGAATGGAATCATACATGCTATTCTAGTCCCTTATCTTCCTTGCCATATAAATTTTAACATCAGCTTGTCTCTATCTGTAAAAAATTATCTTCCTGTAATTTTGATTAGAATTATGTTAACTCTGCAGATGAGTTTGGGGTGTATTAACATCTAGACTATATTGAATCTTTCAATCCATGAATATAGTATGTCTCTCCATTGATTTGAATTTTCTTTGGTTTCCATTATCAGAAAGCAAAGGTTTTTGTGGTTTTCAACATAAAGATCTGGTGTAATTTTGGTTAGATACAAAAAAAGTATTTCAGTATTTCATTTTGGGAGTGAGAGGGCTATTGTAAAATTTCTTGACTTTTAAATTTCCATTTAGATTATACATTGTCAGTATATAGAAATATGACCAATGTTTTGTGTGTTGACCATGTATCCTGCAATCTTGTGAACCTCACTTGTTTGTTTTAGAAGCTTATTTGTAAATTCCTTGGGATTTTCTACACAGACAACCATATTGTCTAGGGGCAATTTTTTTTTCCTTTCTAATCTGTATGACTTTTCTTTTTCTCACCTAACTACACAGGCTAGGGCCTCCAGTACAGTGTTGAATAGGAGCGACGAGAAGAGACTACTCTATTCTTCATCTTAAGGGAAAAATATTCAATCTTTTATCATTATGTGTGATTTCAGCTACAGTTTTTCCATAAATGTCATTTATCAGATTGAAGAGCACCTTTCCTAGTTTGCTTAGATTTTTACAAATCATGAACAAGTGTTGAATTCTGTCAAATACTTCTTCTATAACAATTGATATGACCATGTTGTTTTTATTCTTTAAACTATTAATAAGTAGGATGTTTTGATATTCTAATATTGAACCAGCCTTGAATTCCTAGAGCAAACTCCATTTAGTTGCATTATATTATTCTTTTTGTATATTTATGGATTCAATTTATCAACCTCCTATAATAATCTTTGCATCTATGTTCATGAAGGATATTGGCCTATAGTTTTGTTTTATTTTGTTTTGTTTTTGGTGATGTCTTTGTCTGGTTTTAGTATCAGGATTATGCTGGAAAATATTCTGTTTTCTTGTTTCTACTTTTCTTTGTAACATTTATATACTGGCCTCTCTCATCTTAGTTCCATGATGGAGGTGGGGGCTTGTTTCATTTTTTTATTGTTCTAGTGTAAGTGTCCAGAACAGTGGCTGTCATATAGTAGGCAATCAATAATTACATGTTGCTGAAGAAATGAGTATACTCTGCTTGAATCAACCAAGAGCAGTGGAAACTGAAAAGGAAAGAACAGAAGAACCTAGAAAGAAGACATTGACTTGAATGTGCTTGGAAATGTGATGAAATAAAAATGATGTTGGTGGCAATGTGCTTCAGTAGTAGAAAAAGACCACTTTGGAGTCAGAGGAGTCAGACTGTCTGGATTTAGGTCCTGCCTCTGCAGATGTGTGGTCTTGGGCAAATTGATTAGCCTCTTTGACTTTCCATCTCCTCTTCCACCAAGTGGGGATGAAGATCACACACACCTGGCATGGTTGAGATAGGTGAGGATGTATGTGAAGTCCCTGGCAGAGTGTCAGCACTCAGTAAATGAAAGATACGGTAGCAATAATAGTAGGTTCTTTATTGAATGGCTTCTAGAAGTCACCTCTACAGCCATAGATGGATACAAGCTGAAAAATAAACCAGAGCAGAATGGAAGGCATTATACCCACCTGCCCAGACCTGCTTGAAGTTGAAGAATATTTAATTTTCTTCATTTGATCCTAAGTAAGACAGCAAATGTAATTAGAACAGCCCAAGCTGATCCTGGCATGACAAGCATGACTTCTCCCAGGATCTATCTCTGCCTATAGACCTGTGTTATAACACCCTGGTCCTCACCCAGGGCCACAGCCACAGTAGAGTGTCAGGCAACTGGCAGAGAATACATCTAACTGCCTGCAGAAGAAAGGAGCTGGGAGGTAAAAGAGGGGGAGGATGCAAATTCCCAGGCGGAGATACTCAGTAGGAGAACTTGGGTTTCTTAGGTTGAAGCTGAAGCAGAGGAAGTTGGGGAACTAGGAAATCTGAGCCAAACCACTGGGCCATTGTTGTTATCCTCCAGTTCTCTACAGAAGTAAAATACCCAAGAGAGAAGGCCTGAAACATGCCCAAGATAAAAACATTCCCTTCCCTTGGGATCCAAAATGGATGTGATTGACAGAGGATGAGTATTGTGGAGGGACAATGCATGAGACAGAAAATCCACAAGTCTACCCACAGGATTTTGTGAAATATCCATGGCTTCATGACAGATGGCTCCATGGCTCCACTCAAGGAACTCCAGAGCCCAGGGCAAGCTTCTGTGCAGCCATGCTGTGCTACTACCGGCTGTCATAGGGCACCCCCTGCCCCAGGCCCTTTGCCTCCTTGGATGCATCTTACAATTCCTGGCAACAACCCCTGTGCCAGGGCATGCACTTATTTCTCATTATCCCCAAGAGTATAAGCATAAGCCAACCATAGGGCAGTCAGGTGGTCATTGCACCTTTTAGTTAGAGAGAAATGCAAAATGGTTTCTTTGAATAAATCTGGTTATAATGTAAGGCACTACTATTTCTCACGAGCAAAAGTCCAGCTAAAAGTCAACATCATGCCAAGCCTTTTTAATTTCAGAAAGTGTTTATTTTCCCTCCAAAGCCAAGCAATATCCTTTTATTTTGTTTAATTACATACACATGGGGGAAAATATCAGAATTTAGAGGTATCTTGAGGTTCCTATAAAAAATAGAACTTTCTCTCATCTAAAAAACAGGTTGCGTTCCTGGCTTGACATGTTATGTTGTCTGAGCGTGAAACGAGACTCTTGGGAGATTAGGTCCATTTGATGGAAAGCCAGTGTTCAGCTGGGTCTGCTGGAATGAACAGACTCACCAGGCATGGTCTGGGAGACAGGGGTGAGATTGGTGAGGTACTGCTCCTTTGGATAAGGAGCACCATGTGCTTTCACTCATCCTCCAGCTTTGTCCAAGTAAGAGGTATTTTGCCTTGTGTCACATACACCTTTCCGTCTTTAATAATTTCTGATTGTATATAGGAATGCTTGACTCTTTGACTCTTATGGAGGAGACTGTAAATAAGGGTATTAAAAAGAGTATTTTGGAAGGTCATAAGTGATTTAATAATTTTTCCTATATTTTTTTAAAGATTTTATTTATTTATTCATTAGAGACACACAGAGAGAGGCAGAGACACAAGCAGAGGGAGAAGCAGGCTCCCTGCAGGGAGCCCAATGCAGGACTCCATCCCAGGAGCGCAGGATCATGACCTGAGCCAAAGGTAGATGCTCAACCACTGAGCCACCCAGGTGCCACAATGTCATATGTTTTAACCTTGTATTACATTCATTACATCTAAGACCATCACCTTAAATGATTTCCCATTATCCTCAACAATGATTTTCAGAGTATATATATATATGTTTTATATATTATTTTATATTATATTTATTTATATTTATTATATTTATATATAACTATATATATTGTTTTATTTATACATATATATGCAGTGGAACTTACTCAAGTGAAATCTCACCCAGATCCCCAACATAAAACAGATAAAAGTGCAGCTTAAGCTAAGCTCTTTACAAGCCACGCAGGAGAAACTGGGGCTTGACCAATCTCAACCTCCCCTGATGCCATGCTACAGTAAGAATGGAACACATGTAAAGATGGGGACCTGGTTGCTTCCATGTTGAAATGATTAGAACACCAGCGAGTGGGGAGGAAGGAAATGCAGGAGAAAGGCCAATGAGTTCCCAACCACAGGGCCCCCTCCTCCAGCCCGCACTGGAGGATCACAGGCATCCAAGATGAGGAAGAGACTTCTTGAGGCCACATTCCCCCTTCCGGGCTCAGTCACCCTGTGGCGAGGTGAAGGGGCCCAGACACATTTGCACATCTGGTTCTGATGACTGACAACCCATCCAAGTTGGAGCGGCTTGAGTTTCCCAGAACAGTTGTCGCCCCCCTTTCTTCTCAAGAGGGCCCTCTCCTCCTCCCATAAGGAAGGATCCCGGGCCTGTTCTCCATAGGAAATGTGCTCTCAATAATGTTCACCATCAAATGAAAACACAACTCTCCCCTTGTTCAAGAGAATGAGAACCACTCGCGGTAACATGGAGATTCTGTTAAGACAGAGTATTTCCTTCCCTACTTGGCTGGAGCAAACGATCCCCTTGGAATCCTTCATGCTCTCTAAGAATGACAGGATGCCTTTCTGAGAGCAAGGGCTTGGCTACAAGTGCGTGGCAAGACCTCTACAGAATGAGCTGGACCTTCTGTATCTCGGTCCTCCCACCTGGAAAAACAGGGACAGGGCTGAGTTCGAACACTCTGGAATTTCAGAATAACAGAACCCAAGCCTCAGCTGCAAATGCCATTCTCCTTAAAGCACTTAGCTCTGAGGCTGTCAGGAAATGAGTTCAAATTCAAGGGGCTGCAAAACTGAAAAAAACCAAGGCCTCCATGGGTCTGGTGGGAGAGTCATGCTTATGTGTCCACTTGGCTAAATGATAGTATCAGTGACTTAATCAAACTTGAATCTAGGTGTTGCTGAGAAAGGTATTTTGTAGATGTGGTTAACAGTTACAATCAGTTGACTGTGAGGACGATTGCCCTTGGTCATGTGGGTGGGCCTCATCTTACCAGTTGAAGATCTTGAAAAGCAAAAACAGATTTCCCCAAGAAGAAGAAATTCTGTTTCAAGACCGTAACATAGAAACCTTGCCTGAGTTTCCAGCGTAGTGGCCTTCCCTACAGATTTCGAACTTGCCAGTTCCCACAATTGCATAAGCCATTCCTCAAAATAAATCTCTTTACATAAGGTAGGTGGTCCCAGATTGTTATTGCTAAGAAACAGAGACAACACCAGAGCCCAAATCTCCTTGGACTTGTACCTCATTCTTGTTCTTTCTACCAGGACACACCTCTCTTCAAGTTACTCCACTACAGCCTAAAAACTGACTCTAAAATGAACTTCACTTTCTGCAAGAATTTAGAGGCTGTTCCAGTGGAGCAGCATTTTTCTCTGTGACGCACAGAAACAAATACTCCTTATGTTGCAACCCAATGCATACATATGCACACAAACACGTTTAGCATGTAATGAAACAAAAATTTCCTGAAATGGTATTTTTCAGATGCAATACATTTGATCACTTCTATCTTATTTTGCTTCACTTAAAAAAAATGCTCCTCAGAGCCATCAAGTTGCTTGTTTGAGCCAAAATTGCCCATTATGGCAGATGTGTCTGGTGCCTGTAACATGTCTCCTTGAGCCACCCCTGATTTCAATCACAGCTGTGCTGGAAATTTCCATGCGAGCTCAGGCTCACTTCACTCACAGCATTCCTCTCCAGGCATGCGGTACACAGATTCTGGGGCCTGGTGGTAGTCGCTCAGGCTCCTACACCAGTACCACCTGGAAGTATGGGGCAGTCAGCCAGTGGGAAGAGGAGCTGGTGGGTGGCTGGCCCAGCCTCCTCCCTTCAAGCAGAACATCTGCAGAGGCATTCTGTACGTTTCTCAGAAGGACCACAACAGTGACCTTGACATTGTCCCTTACGTTAGCTCCTCTTTCCCTGCCCTGCCTGTCCTGCTCCAAACTACTGGCTCCTGGCATCACCTCTCAAATCAATTACTGGCCCCAAGTCTTTGCCTTAGACTCTACTCCCAAGGAAATCCAAACCCTGACCCACGTCCTCTCCTTCTTACTGCAAGAACCTTCTACAACCCCTTTCAGGTGGCCACCATGTATTTGCTGGTATCTCCAGGAATGACAACAGTTCTGATTTCCTCAGCTAAGTCTTCCATTGCTGGACAAGTCAGGGGGTCAGAAGTGAGCCAGAGGGCATCCAGGGCTCTCCACGGGTCAAGCATGTGCTAGTATATCCTTCCACTCTCTGTTAAAAAGGCAGGTTTGGGTTTTTTCAAAGTTAAAAACAGGTAAACTGATTTTTAGAGTAGCTTTTTTGAGATATTTACATAACATACAATTTACATAACATACAATTTACATAATGTACATAAAATGTACCAGGGGTTTTCCATATATTCACAGAGTTATTCAATCATCACCCCAGTTTTAGAACGTGTCCATCACTTAAAAAAAAGCCCTATACCCATTAGCAGTTACTTCCCATTGTCTTCTTTTTTTTTTTTTCTTAAAGATTTTATTTAGTTATTCATAGAGACACAGCTAGAGAGAGAGAGGCAGAGACACAGGCAGAGGGAGAAGCAGGCACCACGCAGGGAGCCCGACGTGGGACTCGATCCCGGGTCTCCAGGATCACACCCTGGGCTGCAGGCGGCGCTAAACCGCTGCGCCAACCGGGCTGCCCTCCCATTGTCTTCTGACCACCCCCCTCACCCCTAGCCCCAGGCAACCACTGATCTACTTTCTGTCTCTGGATTTGCCTATTTTGGACATTTGATATAAATGGAACCATACAATAGGTGCCCTTATGCATCTGGCTTCTTTCACTTACCATCATGTCTTCAAGATTTATCCATATTGTAGCAGGTGTCAGTATTTCATTCCTCTTATCACTGAATAATATCTCATTGTGTGGATATGTCACATCTTGTTCACTTATTTTTAACTCGATAGACATTTTGGTGGCTTCAGAAAGTGGCTTCTTATGTTAAACAACAATCTGCCTTAGAAATTTTTAAAGATTTTATTTATTTATTCATGAGAGACACACAGAGAGAGGCAGAGGCATAGACAGAGGGAGAAGCAGGCTCCCTGTGGGGGGCCCGATCAGGATTCGGTCCCAGGACCCCTGGGATCACGCCCTGAGCCAAAGGCAGACGCTCAACCACTGAGCCACCCAGGTCTCCCCTGACTTAGAATTTTATCTTCACTTTGACCTTCTATGTTAAGCCATGACAAACATCATCCTTCTTCCACTGAGAAGCCCTTCAGCGTGTGGATGGTAAGCATCCACAGTTGTCAGTGTGGTGGCGTGATCTCTGCACCAAGCCCTTCTCACCATACTGATCATGTTCCTTTGACAAACCCCAGTTTACCACAACCATCCTAAAAGTGGGATGGTCTGGGAGAAATCATAGCAAGTACTTATCCTTTTAATTATTCATTTCTATTAAAATTAATGACAAAAGAACAAGTTGAATGATAATAATACTAAGAAGCTGGAGAAGAGGACACATCCATTTTACATTATATATATATATATAATATATATATCCATTCATATATAAACATATTCCATTCATATATATATACCATAATTGTATATATAAATATATATTTATATTCTGAGAAAACTAAGGAATATTTATATGTAAACATATAAATATATATTTATTTTCTGAGAAAACTAAGGAAGGGCCCATTCTACCACAGTGACATTCCTCTGGGCGAGTAGGAGGGCCCAGCTGCAATAATAATGCCATTCAGGAAACAGCTCAATAATATTCTGTGAAGTGGCTCTGTAATGTTCTTTTCTCAGCTGTGTTAATGTGACCACATAATGACTTTCAGCTAAGGAAGAGGTTTGACAGGGATAGGCCTGCTACACAGGTGTCCAAGAGAATATAGCAGACAGAAGGGGAAGAAAGGGGTGACGAGGGTCCTGTGACTCTCTTGTACTCTTCATCAGCACTGATCATTCTAGCTGTATTATTATCTTTGCTACAGGGGCTTGTCTTCCCACATTAATAAAGGACTCTTCTGGTACAAGGGCCCATCTTTAACATGTCCCTTATATCCCTCACAGGGCCTGCCATAGCCCCTATAATTATGTGGTCAGTAAACACTTTTAGAGAATAATGAATGAAAGAATGGATGAATGGGTGGATGAATAGATGGATGAATGGATGATGGGCAGATAGATGGGTGGATGGATGGATTGATGGATGGGTGGATAGAAGGATGGATGGATGGATGGATGGATGGGCAGGTGGGTATATGGATAGATGGATGGATAGATGAATGGATGATTGTGGATAGATAGATGGATGGAAGAATGGATGGATGGATTTAATGGGTGGATGAGTGGATGGATGATGGAATGAAGGGAGAGAAAGAGGGATAGAAACATATGACCACAAACAGAATCATCCTCTCGAAGTTTAATCAAAAGCTTGTACTGAAAAATAGCTGGTCCAGCTTCTGGAGGCTATTTTGTTTCTTCCAGTTGGCCAAAGAATGTATGTTTACCATATACTTGTATCGGTGTCAGTCCTCCCAGCAGCCTGGGGGAATACTGAAGTGTTTATCATAATAATTCAGATAATGTGCATGGAAACTCTGTAACTATAAATCTCCATTTGGATGTGAATTGTGTGGGGAAGTGACACTATTATTTCCTTAGTATGTTTGAGTACAGGATGTTGTCAGGTGTTCTCTCTGCCCATTGGCAAAAGCTGCAACCTGCCACAACCCTTCTCTCCGGTGCTGTGACAGAAAATTGAGGTCCAAAGAATGGCAAATAGTTATAGGAGCCCTAAAAAAATTGATCCCCTTGCCCAACTATCTCTTTGTACAAATAAAGAAACTGAGGACAAGAAAGGAGAAGTGATGTATCCAAGGTCACATGAGTAGTTAACAACCGATCCAGAGCTGGGACACAAGTTACATAATTACTACTTTCTTTGCCCCAGACTTTCTCCAAAATCCTCACTGGATCATTTTATAAAGATCAGTATTCATCTCAAACACACTGCCATTACTTTAATGACAACTTCCTGGCAATCCTAGCAGAGCACAGATGAGCACTACAAATTCTCTTCTGTTCCTTTATTTTTTTTATTTTTTAATTTTTTTTAGCTTATTGACTTAATGGTAGGGTCTCTTGGCTCCTTTCAAATTCATTTTTTCCAGTATGTCCTTTATTTCTTGGTTTAGCCCAGTGGCAAGGAGTTTGAAATTTGCTGGTGAGAATGGGAGCCTTAGAGACCCTTTCAGAACCAAGTGACGTCTTCAATGACGCACACGCTCATCACAGGACTTGGTGGGCTTAAAAAAGCTCTTTCAAATCACTCAGATTATTTCCCCTGGTAGAGATCTGGCCCAAAATATCCAACAGTCCATTCCCAGTGCGCTTCTCAATGCTTAGATGCTGCAAAGATAGTGATCTTTCTGGGAAATGCAGCTGCTGTTACATAATAAGGCTTGGAACTTTCCTGTCTTAGCAGATACAGCTGCCCCTGTTGAATGGGGCAAGGAATAAGTATTCATCAAAGTTCTACTTCATGCTCAGCTCTGACACTAACCCTTTTTGCTCCAAGCATTCTTCAAACTAGAGAGCACCTCATTTCTGCCTCTGCTTCTGGTAAGAAAGCACACATGCAAGAGTCAGAAGACCCAGATGGTAGGGGGTCACCGCCTGTTCCGGACTTGTGATATGCTAACTGAGTTTTGGATTCTTCATCTGTGAAATAGCTATAGTGGTCGTAACAGCTCTGTCATAGGCCAATATTACATATAGTAAAACAGTCATTTGAATAAAAAAAAATACTGCTAAAGAAAAAAATTATTCATTTTTTTAAAGATTTTATTTATTTATTCACAAGAGACACAAAAAGAGAGAGAGAGAGGCAGAGACACAGGCAGAGAGAAAAGCAGGCCCCATGCAGGCACCCCAGTGTGAGACTGGATCCCAGGACTCCAGGATCACGCCCTGGGCCAAAGGCAGGTGCTCAACCACTGAGCCACTCAAGTGTCCTGAAAAAAAAATTATTCAAATGACACTTCTGAAAGCACAGTAAGGAAGACTTTTTCCAAGGCAATAGGAGTAAGGATCACTGTAATGGGGGAGAATTAAACTCATCTTTGAAGACAACATGGACACATGGGAATTTATAGCCATGGGGCAGGGTGGGAGTCAGTGGGTAGAAATTATCAAGTGGAAACATCAGGGATAAAGGGAGATTCTTGCTAAATGGAGCAGAGAGGATTCTTGCTGAAGGCACACTGAGGTGATCAGATATCATCTGGGGGATGGTGGAGGATAAGAAACTGGATCAAATATCAAAGGCTGAGGATTCTAGTTAAGTTGACTTAGCAGGATTCTCACTAAAATTGGACAATGCAGAGATGAAGATGAAGAGTCAAAAAGTCAAGCCCTACTTGAAAAGTTCATTGGAGCCTGAATAGAGGAGAGAATCTGTGTCAATACATATATTAAATGTCTTCTGACTTGTTACAAATGGCTAACAGACACTTAAAAAATGCTCGATATTACTCAACTTCGGGGAAATACAAATCAAAACTACAATGAGATACCATCTCATGTCGGTCAGATGACTAAAATTAACAACTCAGGAATAGCAGATGTTGGTGAGGATGCAGAGAAAGGGGAACCCTCTTGTACTGTGGGTAGGAATGCAAACCAGTGCAGCCACTCTGGAAAACAATGGAGGTTCCTCTAAAGATAAAAATAGAACTACCTTACGACCCAAGAAATTTACCCAAATTTACCTTTGGGTAAATACTACTAGGTAAGGCTTGTACTGAGAGATAGCTGGTCTAGTCCTGAACATGACCAGCTTCTGGAAGCTAGTGGTATTTACCCAAAGGATACAGAAATAGTGATTTGAAGGTTAAATGCCCACCAATGTTTATAGCAGCATTATCAACAATAGCCAGAGTACAGAAAGAGCCCAAGTGTCTATCTGATGAATAAAGAAGATGTGAGATATGTATATAGAGAGAGACAATGGAATATTAGCCATCAAAAAGAATGAAATCTTGCCATTTGCAATGGTATGGATGGAACTAGAGTGTATCATGCTAAGCGAAATGTCAGGCAGAGAAAGACAAACACCATATGATTTCACTCATATGTGGAGTTTAAGAAACAAAACATAGGGGAAGAGAAGGAAAAATAAAATAAGATAAAAACAGAGGGAGGCAAACCATAAAAGACTCTTAACTATAGGGAATAAACTGAGGATTGCGGGAGGAGAGATGGGTGGGGTGATGGGGTAACTGGGTGACAGGCATTAAGGAGGGCATGTGATGTAATAAGCAATGTTATATGCAAATGATGAATCAATAAATTCTACTAAAACTAATAATACACTATATGTTAACTAACTTGAAATAGAATCTTTAAAATAAATGTCTTCTGTCTTGGTTGCTTGGGAAAGGTTCATAGCTAAAGGGGGGAGTCAATGGAGAAACTGAGGCACCAACTCCTTTAGAAGTCAGCCCAACAACTGACCTTCCAGCCAATTCCACTCACCTAGAGGTTGTGGTATACACAGCCAAACATTTTTTCCTTAGACCTCAGATGCCAAAAAAAAAATTCATCTCAGGATTTATTTTAGGCTTTCAGATCTTGCACATAAGGAAATAGTGAAGCAGAGACTAATGGTTCAAAATAACACAGCAAACCAGCTGGGAAACAAATGGTTGATCCAACTGGTTTCCCAGGCACATCCCCACTTGACCAGTAAGAACTCAGGATGCCAAGTCAGTGAGACCCCACCTGCGTTCCCATTTCTTCCCTGGGCTCAGGATTTTGCATCACTTTGGTAGGCAACCCAGGGTCCTCTGGACTACAAGTATATTTTAAAAATACATTTCTTAAAAAAAGCAAGCTCAGGAGCCCATTCATTTTTCAAGGATGGCCAAAAGATTGACTCAATTTATTATGTCAAAAGAAGCTGAATTTTTCCCTTTCACCTTCGAGGCCACTGCAAATATGTCAGACCAAACCCACAAAGGTTTTGCTAGGATACAGCAGAACAATGCGACTTTACCTTGTGTGTGTCTTTCTCACCATCTGTGCTCCCCAAGCACTTCTCAGTTAAAATAGACATATGGAATTGAAGAATTTGCCCCAAAAAGAAAAAAAGTGAGAGTCACGAAAAAACTGGGATGAAGGCAAACTAGATTTTTCAGAGATGAAATAAGCAGACCAGAGTTGCACATGGAGAACAAGCTATGAGCTCTCACATGCTGATTAATTGCCAGTGGACACAGCCTCCTGGCCTCTTGAACTCTAAGCACCCCCACACCACTCCCCCAGGCAGTCACTGCCCCTCAGTGGGCATTGGACAGCCTCCTGTAGGTCTGGCGGGAATTTATTACTTCCACCCTCCCCTGCTCCGCCTCCAAGGCCTCACTCCTGGCTGCAATTAAACTTTTCAACTTGGAAGATAAACATCAGGGATCCAAAGGGGTTGATTCAGAGTCCTCGTGGAGACAGCTCAGAGGTTGGCCTGGAAGCAGCCAGGGGAGGCTAGAGGAAGAGGAGGTCTGCATGTCTCCCACAGCCCCCTGGGGCTGGGGCAGGGGTCTCAATGGGGTTTGGGGAAACAGTGTGGTGGGAGGGGAGGATGGGAGCTTTATGGAGAGAAGGAAGAGGGGAGAGGGAGGAGATGGACTGGTATTTAGTGAGGAGGGAAAAGTGAAGGCTGGAGGAGGGGCAGAAAGGAATCATTTGAGGCACAAGAGTGAGAGGGAAATTTCTCTCAAGACTTATGAAACCAGGGATGCCTGGGTGACTCAGCGGTTGAGTGTCTACCTTTGGCTCAGGCGTGGTCCCCGAGTCCTGGGATCGAGTCCCACATCGGGCTCCCAGCAGGGAGCCTGCTTCTCCCTCTGCCTGTGTTTCTGCCTCTCTCTTTGTGTCTCTCATGAATAAAGAAATAAAATCTTAAAAAAAAAAGACTTACGAAACCAAAACATAAAAATTTTTAAAAATAAATTAAAATTTAAAGACTAAAAATAAAAATAAAAAACCCAAAAAGAACAAAAAAAAAGAGGAAAAAAACACAAAAACAACAAAAAAACAAAGACTTATGAAACCAAAACCACACAAACTTGACTCCAATTCTTATTTTCTAAAATTAACAGCAGAGTTTCAGAAGTAGCTTAGATTCTGGATTGCAGCTTTACAGGGCTTTGCATATTTTGGTAAACGTCCGAAAGGAGATTCTGGGTACCTGCCTATAGGTTCCTCAGTACCCCAGACCACCCCCCTCCCTGCCCAGCTGAGTCTACTCCCTTCCCCTCCCAAATTGTTTCTGTATGTACATGAAGATGGCCTTTATAACATTTTAGAATATTAATATTTGTTCTACACCACTGATTTTTCTTGTTTTTTTCTAATGTGTTGATGAGCCCCTGTTGCGTGAGTTCTGCAGATATTCCTATCCTCAAGGCAATTTGGAAAGTTTGTGTGAAGCCAGGGAAAGCCCGAATCTGATCTAAGGAAGGAGAAGGGTCACTGAGTAGAGGAATGTAAGGCCAAACTATTAGCCATCCCTGATGCATGAAAATTTAAGTAGATCCATTTCAGCTAACGGGTTAAGTTCTAAGTCACCTGCTCTAGTCAATAGTTCTATCCCCTGGGGATTATCTTGTGTTTCAAGTATTCTCTTACTTTTAATGTGCTTTATACCTTTAGCTGAAAATGTTGCTCCAAAGGTGCAGGCAAAGATTAAATGACGGCTCCAGGTTTCAAAGGGACTCCTAGTAATTCGACTTCCAAAGGGGCCGACACCTGATCTTTGAAAGACCTCTGTCCAAGCACTGGCTTTGAGGACTGGAAAGGGCATCTGCCCTCAACCCACCATTTTATAGATCAGAAAATATTCACAAACCTGGCATGAAGAGCAGTCCTGTAACATGTTCATGTGCAAGCAGCCCATCAGTACCAAGACCCTCCACCCCTAGCCTTGCTCATGCAGCTCACCACCCTACCATCCTTCAGGAGTTGGAGCTTCAGTAGGAACTTCCTGGAGGAACAGCCAAAGCCTAAAAGATGGATCTTTGTACTTGAAAATACACACACACACACACACACACACACACACACACACACACAAAATCTGGTCAGCAGAATGAAGAAACCTATGTCTGGGGAGATATCCCTAAGCAACTTGAGTATCAAGAAGGAAGAAGAAATTTGGAAGTCTGAAGATTTGGAAGCCAAGAACTTAGGACCGCAGGGATGTGAATGAGACTGAAGTCAATATCGGCAATAAGAAAAAGCCAAACTTCCCAAATCTGTGCAGCCCAAGGCCTATCCCTCCCTAACAGGGACCTTCCAGATCTAGGCATCCAGGGGATTATCCTAAACTGGCAGATAAGAACTACATCAGAGTTTCCTCTCTGGAGAAGTTGAACCCAAGTGCCTTTGACTCAGAGATATCAGGAGAAACGTGGTGGGGTGAGGTGGCACCCTGAGGGAAGTGTGTCCTTTACCCCCTCTGGAGGTCCCAGAGACTGGGATACAGGCTAATAGTCCAACTCAAGTAGGAGGTCAGAGCATTCCTTGCCAGGGAAACTGAACTGTCTAATGGGAAAGGCCAACAGTTACTGACACTTGGGAATCCCCAGTGAGATGACGAGGTTCCTAGCCTATCCCCTGGGTCCAGGTATACCAGTCAACGTGCTCTACCCTTGCACAACAGAGATCTTTGTCCCAAAGCCATTTTGTACTTCTCTTTTTTAAAAAAATTTTGTGTGTGGTGAAATTCACATAATGTAAAACTAGTCATTTTAAAATGAACAATTGAGTGATGCTACATTCATAATATTGTGCAGTCACCACCTCCATCTTATTCCAGAACATTTCATCACTCCCAAAGGAAACCCTGTGCTTCACTTTTGACTAAAAAGTGGACAACCAGGTGTCACCAGGTATCTGAGGGAAAAGTTCTAGCATGAATGACAGAAAAAGACAACAGGTAAGAGGAACTCAAAAGACGTAGAGAGTGGCAAGAGCAGAACCTTTTCGTTTTTCTTTCTTTCTTTATATTTTATTTTATGTTAATTCTGATACAGTTAATACAGTGTTATATTAGTTTCAGGTGTGCCATATAGTGATTCAAGACTTCTATGTGTTATGCAGTATTCATCAAGACAGGGCCCCTCCTTAATCCTCATCACTTATTTCACCCATCCCCTGCCCACTTCCATTCTGGTGGCCTTCAGTTTCTTCTCTATAGTTAAGAGTCTGTTTCTTGGTTTGTCTTTCTTTTTCCCCCTTGGCTCATTCATTTTGTTTCTTAAATTCCACATAGAACTGAAATCATATGGTATTTGTCTTTCTCTGACTGACTTATTTCACATAGCATAACACTGTCTAGCTCCATGCCTGTCATTGCAAATGGTAAGATTTCATTCTTTTTTATTGCTGAATAATATTCCATTATATATATATATGCCACATCTTCCTTACCCATTCACCTATCGATGGACACTTGGGCTGCTTCTACAATTTGGCTATTGTAAAAGGAGTAGAAACCTTTTATTTATTTTTATTATTTTTTTTAGAAACCTTTTAAAACAACGCTTCAAAAAGTTATCCTTAGAAAGATGAGAAAGTATTGCATATTTTAAACAAAAAGCTAATGTTAAAAATGAAAGGTGATATTTGTAAGATGTATAGAATAAGAAAGAGCTCCAGGAAATTCAAAATATGAGAGCAGAACTTTTTTACATTGAAGTATAGTTGACATGCAATATTGCATACCAGTTTCAGGTATACAGCATAGTGATTTGACAAG
This sequence comes from Nyctereutes procyonoides, assembly GCF_905146905.1. Taxonomy (NCBI): domain Eukaryota; kingdom Metazoa; phylum Chordata; class Mammalia; order Carnivora; family Canidae; genus Nyctereutes; species Nyctereutes procyonoides. The sequence continues at coordinate 6,026,441 of NW_026575155.1, forward strand.
TCTATATATAGTATGCTGTGTTCACTGCAAGTGTGACTAACATCTGTCCCCAAACAGTGCTATTACAATGCCATTCACTATATCCCTACACTATGCCTTTTATTCCCATGACTTCATTTCATAGTTGTAAGCCTGTATCTCTCTCTCCCCCTCTACTCATTTTGCCCACCCCTCCATCTCCCTTGCCTCTGGTAACCATCATTTTGTTGAGAACAGAAACTTTTATTTTTAAAATTTTATTTATTTTTTTAAAGTAGGCCCCACACCCAGTGTAAAGTCCAAGATGGGACTTGAATTCACAACCCTGAGATCAAGAATTAGATGTTTAAATGACTGAGCCACCCAAGCCTACAGAAGAGAAGTTTTAAAAAACCAATAGAAAAGAAAAAAATTGAAGCATTATAGAATAATGTTGAAAAGATCACCCAGAAAGACAAAAAAATATAAAGTTGGAGAGAGAAGCTAAGACAATTACAATCTATGAGTCAAAGCAACATTGCATGACAGGAGTTCTAGAAAGAGATAAAAGAGAATATAGAAGAGAAGATCTTATTAATGAACTACAGAAAAAATTTCCAAGACTGAAGGCATTTGTCTCCATATTGAAAAGGCTAACTTGAGTTTCCTGCATGAAGAATGAAAATGAGACCCACATCACAGCAAACCATTGTACAATTTTAGAAAAGCGGGCATGGGGAAACATCCTAAAATTCCAGGAAGAAAAAAATAGGCCACATATAGAAAGTTTAGAATCAGAACGGTATCAGAATTATTGAAAGTGATAATGGAATCTGAAAAACAATGTTACAGCGCTTTTCAAACTACGAGTGAAAATTATTTGTAAATGAAAATTTTATACCCAGCTGTATTGAATTCTGCAGAAAAAAAAAACAGAACCAATAGGACATACGGAATTAGATTAGCTATAGCTATAGATGCAGATATAGGTAAGAGGAGATTTGTTTTAGGAATTTGCTCACACATTTATAGAGGCCTGGAAGTCCCACAGTCTACTGTCCACAACCTGAACAATCAGGAAAGCCAGTGATACAATTCAGTCTGAGACTGAAGGACTGAGGACCAAAGAACCACTGGTATAAGTCCAGAATTCAAAGATCTGATCCAGGGCAGACCTGTTGTCCAAGGGCAGGAGAATGGACCTCCCAGCAAAAGAAGAGAGAGTGGGGAGTCACCCTTTTCTCATTGTTTCTTCTATTTGGACCTGCTTACATCAGTGAATGTCAATCTTTATGCAATCTACTGAATAAAATGCTCATCTCTCCCAGAAACACCCCCACCAAAACCCCCAAAAATAACGTCTTTTTTTAAAAAGGTTTAATTTATTTATGAGAGAGAGAGAGAGAGAGAGAGAGAGAGAGGCAGAGACACAGGCAGAAGGAGAAGCAGGCTCCATGCAGGGAACCCAATGTGGGACTTGATCCTGAGTCTCCAGGACCACACCCTGGGCTGGAGGCAGTGCTAAACCACTGAGTCACTGGAGCTGCCCGAAAAATAATGTTTTTTTAGCCATCTGGCTATCCGTTAGCCTAGTCAGGATGATGCATAAACAACCATCACACCAGTTATTCTAATAGTCAAGTGTGGACATAGAGTGAAATTATTTTTAGGTATTCATGAACTCCATTTACTAAGATGCTCCACCAAAGCAAGGAAGTAAATTTTTGAAAAGAAAAAGATATGAGGTCAAGAAAGTAAAGGATCCAACATGGGAAAGAGTTAAAGGAATTCCCAGGATGGTCATGATGAGAATTCCTGTGTTGAATGTAAAAAAAAAAAAAAAAAAGACACAGAATTGCAGTCTGGGGTCTTTCTGGAGGCAGGTCCAGAAATTGTCCAGAGGAGACACACGTAAGATAAAAAAAGGAACTTGATGTGCTGTTATTCAAAAAAATTTCAGCTCCAGTAAAGACAACAGTACCAATTAATGGTTAATACTCAGAAAATTAAGCAAAATGTTTTAAATGAGGCAATTATTAATGCTAAGTATGAGAAAGAAAAGGTAATTCTGGTCAGCTCTATGGTTCAGCTGTGATTGATATTTACATGAACAAAGTAGCACAAACCCTGAATACTAATTTGACCAAACATTGATATAGAAATAAGTCAGATGGCTGGGGAAGCAGAGGAAGTGTGAGTGTCAGGGTGTAAACACCAACACGATACAATAGTATCATAGGGTATACAAACATCCAACCCAGAGAAATCAAGAAATTGCAATATGCATATGTTATTGAGAAACACAAAAAGAAATACCAAAAGAAATACCTTCAAAGATTTTGGAAGTTTTAGCCTCAGGAGAGGAAGAACCAGTGAGGGTAGAGGGGACTGCTGTTTTCAAGAGGCTTTTGAGTACTGTTTGCCTTTTGAAACTGGGGCCACGTATTTCTCTAATAGAAATACATTTTTTTTTAAAACTCCGTGACTGCAATTTGGCTCTAACAAAGTGAGTTATACCCAGTGCCACGTGATGGCCCTCCTTCCTATGAGTGGTTCACAGAGAAGAAATGCTACTGGCTGTCAAGTCTCATTCCTGAAAGATGTGACCTCCTTTTCAACTCAGAGGAAATGGAGCCACTAAAGACAAGTCAAATCCGGTTACAGTCAAAATCTAAGTGAACTGTAGCCAAAATATTTGTAAGCCGCAGGTAATGGCCTAGTTACCCCAGCATAATTTGTTGTAACAGCACTTTAGAACTCTAAAAAAGTTACAGTTCTTGTACTCTGGGCTCTGATAGCATCCAACCACCCTTACCAAAGCTCTTGTCATCCTTGCTCCTTGCTGGTGGGATTTTTTAAAGAGTTTGTTTAATGAGCTGTCTTCATGAGGACAAAGACCACAGCTGACTGATTTTTTTTTTTGTCCCCTATGTCTAACACAGTGACTAATATATGGAAAGCACACAGGCGGGGTTTGAATAAATAAAGAAAGGGGGAGGAGGAAATAATTAAAGCAGCAGCCAAGATTAATGCTGCATAATGAAAGCATAGCGTGAACAGGACCAAAAAGAGAGAGTAGTGGCAAAGGTGGCAGGGACAGACTTGTACGCCTATTGCTGTGTGCCAGGCACTGTTCTGGAAGCATGATCAATCCTGATAACTCACGAGGCAGGTTATCACTGTTTCCAAGTACAGAGAAGAAAGTAATTGGCCCCAAATCACACAGGAAGCAGGTGATAGATGAGCCAGGTCAAGGACCCAGGCCACCTGCTTCAGGGTCTGTGCTCATAAGCACTTCACACCTGTGGTGAGAAGGAATGTAGGCCTTTGACGTTTGCCCAAAGGGATGCAGCCCGAGGCAGCTGACCTGGCTGCAAGCTGCCCTGAATTGGGCTTGTTAAGAAAGCTCTAGAGGAGAAGGTATCTTTAGTTTGAAATCAGGGCTTATAGGATAAAAACTATTGGGAGCCTTGGGGACCTTGCCCCAGGGCCCTTGGCTGTTCAGGAGGACAGCCGCCCAAGCTTCATGCCTCCCAGAGGTTCAGCCTGGAAGGGAAGAGCCACCTGATGGGATGATAGTGCCCTGATGCAAGTGGTATGGGCCAGTGGGAGGAGCTGTGATTGTCCAATGTCCTGGTGGTCTCTGGACATCAGGGGAGGACAGCAAGAAGACTGAGCAAGTGAAAATAAAAGCTAGTCCATGAACATTTCTGCAGAAAACAGAGGATCTGAGGAAGCTCTGGTGAGAGAGCAGGACCAAGGAGGTGCGATTTACAAGTAAACAGAATGTCTTGGGTCCTACCATGACATCAGGGCACTATACCATCCCTCAACCTGGGATGAACTGATTACAGAATGGCTGCAACTCTTCACCTCTACCTGTATCCGGTCCTTCCAGTGTCCCTTGGCAGCTCTGACCTGCCACACCTGTGAGAAACCCCAGCCAAGTTCAGCACAGCCACCTCCCAGGCCCGCAGCTGATCTCAGATGGATGAGCAAACCTAGAAAAGAAAACCATCCCGTCTACCTGTGCACTGGTGAGCAATGACAAAGCTTATTGTTTTATCCTCCTGAGTTTCAGGATGGTTTGTTATGTACTGTCACTAACTCTCATGGAAATCACTGGGACACCGCTAATGTAAGAGTAGAGGGACAACCCAGAGCTCCCTCTTTTCCCCCTCTTTGAGAAACAGATATGGTAGGGCAACAGAGGAAAAGCCAGGTTCAGAAGCTGTCAACTAAATCAGAAAAAGAAAACTAGCCACAGTTCAATGAGCACATAGTACCTTCCTACTACTTCCTACTATGTGGAAGGCAACCTTGGGAGGTAGGGTAAGGGCTACTTCTAGAAGCCTACCCAAAACATACTTTCCTTTCCATTTGTTGCTAACAGATCTTGATTTGGGTTCTGTGCCCAGCTTTAAAAGTGATATTTCTTAACTTCCCTTGCAGTTAGGAGTGGTGATATGACACAGTCCTGGCCAGTGAGATGTGCATGAGTAGAGCTCTGGGAAAGCTCTTTCAAGAGAGGCAGACCCAGCTGATGCATGCCTCTTGCTGTTTCCTCTACTCATTCCTGCTTCCTAGAAAGGCATTGAAAGGACTGGAGTCATTGCAGCCATCTCCCTACCATGAGGGAAAAGCCAAGAGAATTGTGGACACCTAGACCCTGACATCATTTAGTCTCTGAGCTAGCACTACCAGCAGCCTACCCCAGATGTCATGAGACATGAGAAAAAATAGCCCCCTATTTTTTAGTATGGATCATTCACACCATACTTATTTGGGGAGGGAGGGGGGTTCTTACATAAATTCAGCCTATTTCCAGTTAATACTTAGATGATTCTTCCCATTTTATAGGTCAGAAAACCAAAGTTCAGAGAGATTAGGAATTTGATCAGTGTCATTAGTGCGGGGATTGCTATATTAATTCCCCAATGAATTCTACCTCCCAAGATCCACATCCTCATATAATTTTCCCCTGCCCCATAATAATTGTGGGCCTGACCATGTTACTTGCTTTACACATCAGCACAAGTGATGCAAACAAAGGTTTGATAATCACTTGTGCATTGGAGCTTCACCTTTTGGAACAATCTCTCTATTATGTGAAGACACTTTGTCTAGCCTCCCTGAGGATGAGAGACCAGATGGAAGAAAGAGTACATGGAGAGAGACACACAGTGGTCCCAATCATTCCAGACATTCTTGATGAGCACCCAGTCGTGGTAGTGAGGACATCTGGGACCAGCGAGCCCTCACTGCAGCCACATAAATGACCCTTCCCAAAGACCAGCTGAAGAGCTTCCCACCTGAGCCCAATCCAAACTGTGGAATTCTGAACAAATACATGGTTGTCATTTTAAGCTAAGAATTGGAGTGGTTTGTTACACAGCAGTATATAACTGCTACAGCTAGCTAGTAAGTGGCAAAAGAAGAATTTGAATTAGGTCTTTTTGACACCAAAGACCAAGTTTTTGTTTGTTTTTCTAAAGACCGAGTTTTTAATGACTACATGCCACCATCATATTCTTGTATTCTTCAAATACACACTTCTTCCTGGCCTAGAGAAAGACTTGCATTGCTCAGATGGTGGTGCTTTTCCTTTCTACCCTGGGCTTTGGACGCCATGTTCACAGAGTCCTTGTCAAAAACTAAAACAGTTGAATGCTGATTGAAACTCCAGACCCAGCCTTGCTCTGATGTCCATTTTTTCATGGGCCCCAAAGTCTTTAACACATGTGCAGAATTCAGTCACATTGGAATTACAGAGATGGAGCAACTTGGGGAACATTTCACTCACCCTAATAATAAAACATGACTGTCCCTCTCTATTCCTGGCCCCATCTTCAATTTAACAAGGAGCATTTCCCATTTACAGTGTGCCCTTCACAGCTGATGCTCCACAATGCTTGGTAATCCTGGGTTAACTCTTCCAGTAGTACCAAGACCTGCATCTCATCCCCATCCCGGGCACCCAACACTCCCTCAAGAAGACATCAAGATACATATATGGAATTGAACACATTTTTCTGTTTAACTTCTACATTCTGGAGTGCTAGTGAGATTTTGTTGGAGACACAGATCACAGGAGTGGTGGGGGAATTTACCAAAAGCTGTTGGTACCAGCTTCATCCAGGGCCCCTCTGTTCATCCCATGGCCCCTCATCTTCCAGCAAGTTAGACCAGCTTTCTTTCATGACATCTTCAGGGCAGTGTCTGGCTTGGGAAGTCACATTTACCACACCTATTAGTCAGAGAAAGTCACAAGGCCAGCCCAGTTTGGAGGGGTGGGTACATAGACCCCATTTCTTGACCTGCAAAGAATTTATGACCATAGTTAATCTACCACACTATATTTAAGGTTAATTTTCTTGCTGAATATTATTTGCACTAAAGAGTAGGATTGGTTTCTGTAAGAGGAATGCTTATTCATCTGTTCACCTTCAGCCTAAAGAGAATAACTAGACCTGACAGGAGATGCTGGGGTCAGCACAGACACACAGCTTAGGGCAGTGCAAAATCACAGAGCAGATCAGCTAAGAGAAAGACCAGCGTGTAGGGCCTGCCCTGGAAAGGAACCTGAGACTGTGTTCATAGGTGAGAATCAGAGAAGCTAAGGATGCTGGGAAAGCTGTGGGGAGGGGTAGGTTGGGCATATACCTACAATGTTCCAAGTGCTTGACACACATCATCCCATTCGGTCTGCATAGCAACTCATGGTGATCCTAACAGTAAACTCCCATCATGCTTACTATGTGCTAGGCACCATGCTAATTGCTTACAGCCCCAAGATAGATGCCAATGTTTATCTCATGTGAAAGAATGCTAAGTCCCAGAGAAGTTAAGTAACTAGTGAAGGTCACACAGTTAGTGGGTGACGGAGTCAGGTTCAACCACGCACAGATAAGTAAATTGAGGCTCAGAAAGATTAAATCACTTGCTGAAGGACACAGAGTCAAACTAAGATTCATGCCTAAATCTGTCTGGCTCCCAAGTCTGGGCTCCTTCCTATAACATTGGGTTTCCTCAGGGAAGTGTTTTGCTTCAAGAGAAAGATTATTCTAGACTCTTCCAGAAAGAAGAGAGACTGGCTACCATGGAAGAGGCAGACTGGGGTGCTCAGACCTTTTTAGTGTAACAAAACTAATATGAAATCAACAGTGGGCATTTGTTTAAAAGCAGTTAAGAACAGATTGCGTGAGCTGAGCCCCTAACAATACAAGGGAAGTAAGAAGAGATGATGTGTGCCTGGTACTTGCATTGCTCTTCTTTTCCTTCTATTTTGATATTTTTTTGCTTGTCAGTAAAGAGAATTAACTGCTTCCTGTCTTAAACAGATGTGGGCATCTTTAGGGGAGGCTGTGTGCAAACACAGGTAGCGTTTCGCTGGGAGATCTTTCGCCGGCTAATCTTCTAGCATTTGCAGCTGGCCAATCTGGTGAAATAGCAGCATGGACATTTCACCTCCTGATGGCTCAGACAGAGCAAAGGGCCCAGGCCAGAAATCCCCACCGACGGCCCCCCCACCCAAGCCACAGGCAGAGACGGGGCTTCCCCGTGATCCCAATCTTGTTCCTTCCTTGAGACAGCATCTGCAGGTTCTAGCAACAAAGAGGGAGGGGATGGGTCTAGTTGGAGAGCTGCCACTCTGGGAGCTGTCGCTGGGAAGGCAGCTTGAACGCTAATCAGACACAACATATGCCCAACTAGAAAAAGCAGAGAAACTGGCATTGGATCTGTCTAGGCCTGTGCTTGGAGAAACATCTCCTTAGGTTTTGTCAATCTGTGTGCTATGTTCCAGAAAACTCCATGTGAGCCAAGCGACAAAGCCATTCTAGGTAGAGCTGAAAACACAAAGTGGCTGCGCAGAGGCAGGATCATGGTGGGATCTTGAGGTTTCAGGGGGTGCAGAGGCAGCCCCTCTGAGAAGGGAGCTCCAGCTTCCTACTCACAGATCATGGCCTGGCCTCCGAGTTACCTGTTTCGAAGCCGGAGCACTTCAGTTGTTGAGTCTTCCATGAAATGACCCATGTGGGCGTGTGAGTGTGTCATCCTGGTGAGGACTGCAGGAGAGGCCACAGTGCATCAGAGTGGCCTAGTGAGTAGGTCAAAACTTCCCGGGAGTAGAAGGGTCCCTTTAGCAGAAGAGCAGATGCTGGTGTTGAAGGTTGATGTTTCCATGAGACTCCCTTCCCACCTGTCTTCACATCCTCCAGTCTCCACGGGATCCCTATGGGTTGGGGAGGCAAGTCATCCTCTGACTCCTCCTCACTTGGCTGGTGACTATCCCAAACAGTATCCCTTCCCTCCTCAGAGCTCCACAGAGCAAGTGTCACCTCAGTATGTCCACTTTTTGTCTGCACACACCATTCCTCTTGTAGAGGAGTGGGATTCTGACATAAAAGTGGGAAGACTCCCCTCTCTCCCTCCTAGCCTACCTCCTCCCCTTCACTGCTTCTCTCACCTTCCCAACTCTTTCTCACCAGCACCTGCCCTCTCTCTAGCCTGCTCTGGGCTCTTGATTGCATGTCACTCTGTCCCTCTCATACATTTCAGGCCACAAAGCATCACCAGAGGCCTCCTGCCTCTTGTCTTGGGCTCTTGTCAGAGGGACCTGTTTTTGTTCCTTTTGGCCTTGAGCCCTGTCTCTCAAAGAACACCCTCAAACTTCTACAGCAGGCTGGAGCTTTGAACCTTGGCAGATTATAACCCATGCCAGGGTCACCACAGGGGATTGAGCATCTTTGAGCCCAAACTTGGAGGGTCCTGGAGGACAGGCGTCCCAGGAGATACTGAATTCCATTCAGTCTAACTTCTTGGAGTGTCTCCAAACCCCCAGTCTCCCCAGAGTGTAACTCAGAGCAAGTCAAGCCTCTTCACTTGCAATAGAAGAAAGGGAGGGATGACCATGCATTCAATAGCTAAAACAACTCTACTTGAACTTGAATTTGAACTTGGTACTTGAACTTGGTTATCATGAACCAGTTTGCTGCTGAGATTGTGATTTTGGAGGAGCTGGGAATGGCTCACTTCATTAAAAGCAAATACACACTATGTACACCCAGCTCATTGTTTCCTGCACAACCCCAGTGCACATCGGGGGCTTCCAGAAATGTTTATTGATTGAGGGAACGACCTTGCCCCCTCACAAGGCTGCCACCATGCTGACACCCACAGGAAAGGCGTCTGGGAGCTCCCTGTGGCAGGGAGGTCATCTGATGGTGATTTTTTAGTTTGTTTTCTCTAAAGTCCTCACAGCGGGTACCAACTGTTCATATTTTACTGCAAAAAAAGTTACAAAATCTCCCTCCCAGAAAATCAAATACTGCTTTCTGTGTTGTAGGAGCAGCACGATTTAAAGCTCCTCAAAGCAGCGCCAGGCACAGTGATTCATACTCTCTTCAGAGGCGAGTCTGACATATGCTGTGCACGTGTGCCCAGCGCAGACTGAGCGGCCGGCTGGATCCTAAGAGAGGCCCACTCAGAAGAAAATTCTTTATTTTTACCCTCTGCCAAAAATGGAACCTTACCCCATTCTCCCTCATAAATAGCACAACCAGCAGGCCTTGCCATTTCAGAAGGCTGCCTAGAAGCACAACATGCTCAGTTGAAGTTAGACCACAAAAGGACAATTGGGTTTATAGAAATTGAATTAGACTCGTTACCTAAAAATGAAAGAACCCAGCCATCTAAAATTGCAGTAGTATTTACTTCTACCCAGGCCCCTCTGTTTGTATACTTTTAATTTTCTTAGGAAAGCCATGCCTTTTAAAAGACATCCTGTTGCCCCAGCCATAAAGGGCCATTTCCCAGGGCAACGGAAGATCGCTGATGGCTCTGGTTCCACTAGAAAGAAAATTTGGAGGAGGACACCTCCTGAAAGTTGAAAAGACACAGGTGCGGGGTGACTGAGACATCTGGGGTGGATTTTTGTTGTTATTTTTATAGGCAGCTGGAGAGTTCACAGCTGTAAGAAGTAGGCCTGAGAGTAAGATTCAGTCCTTGCAAGGAACTAACTTGGCAAATATAATGATGCTTTGTATTAACACTATTATCCCAAGACACATGAGCAATGACAGGAAAACGTCCCAATCACTCCCTGGAGACAAGGTAACTTGTTATCATTGAGGCTATCAGAGATGAAGCTTTTTGCCCAATATTGTGTAGTAAATGTGGGTCTTTGGTTCTGGCTTCTTTCCACTGACTTGTCGGCATGAATCTCAATAGTTCAGGAAGAGCTGGCTCTCACCCAAACCCTCTGCTTGATGAGGTGGTCTTCATTTGTGGGTAGAGAAGGCAAGATTGGGCAAGGGGACAACAATAATGTCTGTTTTGGCTCCAGTTGGAAGCATCATAGAGATGTTTCTCTCTCACAGTCACTGAATCTGTTCTGTCCCCTGGTTTACAGAGATTCTCAACCTAAATTGCCCAAGACAGATATTTGCCTCTGCTAGGCCAAATCTAGTCCCATGTTCCTATGGTAGGTTGAAATGACCTCTCTCCAACTGACAAGAGATGTGCCCACATCCCAATCCCTGTAACCTGTTAGTATGATCTTATTGGAACAAAGGGTCTTTGAGATTAAGATGTAGTTAAGTTGAAGATTTTGAGATAAGGAGATCATCTAGGTGGGCCCTCAATGCCATCACAAGTGTCTTTAGAGGACACTTGAAGGGATCCCTGGGTGGCGCAGCGGTTTGGTGCCTGCCTTTGGCCCAGGGCGCGATCCTGGAGACCCGGGATCGAATCCCACATCGGGCTCCCGGTGCATGGAGCCTGCTTCTCCCTCTGCCTGTGTCTCTGCCTCTCTCTCTCTCTGTGACTATCATAAATAAATAAATAAATAAATATTTAAAAAAAATAAAGTCCTTACGAATAATAATAATCATGATAATAAAAATAAAATAAATAAATACGACCTCCACACAGTGGAAATTTTAAGCCTCTCTCTATTGGGAGAAATAAATAAAAAAAATAAAATAAATAAAATATTTATTTTTTATTATTTATTATTAATAATTATTTTATTATTTATTATTATTATTATTATTATTATTTTTTAATATTTATTATTTTATTATTTATAAAAAATAAATAAAATAAAATAAAATAAAATAAAATAAAATAAAATAAAATAAAATAAAAAATTAGAGGACACTTGAATAAAGAGGAGCATTCGACACCCAGGAGGAGAAGGTGATGTAAAGACAGAGGAAGTGATTGGAATGACATGGCCACCAGCCAAGGGTTGCCTACAGCTACCAAAGGTGGAAAAGCTTCTCCCCTGGACCCCATACAGGAAATGTGGCTCAGCTGATGCCTTGGTTTCAGATTCCTGGCCTCCAGAACTATAAGAAAAGAAATTTCTGTTGTAAGCAACCACATTTATGGTAATGTGTTACAGAAGCCACAGAAAACCAGCACAGTTCCCCATCCCCAGCCCAGCTACACTAAACCCCCAAACTCTAATATCATGGAGGCTGTTTTTCCTGTTTCATCATCATTTCAATAGATATTTATTGAGTGTCTACTATGTGCTGACAGTGAGCTAGGTGCTGAGATATGATGGTGAGCAATAATATGAACCCCATCCTCAGGCAGCTTATTTATGGCCGGAGAGATGGTCAGTAAGCAAATAACCATGTAGCTATCATTACAGTCTGCAGAGTACAGGGTGCAGTGACAGGTGATGACACAGTAACGACCCAGTGTGGACACTGAGGGAGGGAGACCTAGACAGACTTGGACTCCAGTAGAAGTTACAGGGAATGGTCTGCAGGAAAATCAGAAGCAGGAAGGTGCAGAACACAATCAAGCATTCCCAAAAGAGCAGAAGGGAGGAAGGGTGCTTGTTGGGAACAGAAGGCAGCCCAGGCTGACCCTGGAGTCCAAGAGTAAGAACTTATATCTCTATCCTAAAGGCATAAAGACCAGGTGTTTTATGTAGAGGGGGGGTCCAATCAGACTGGTTTCACAAGGGATCAATCTGGCTGACAGGTGGAAAGGAGGTTGGAGGTGCTGAAGCCAATGGCCCAAGGCCAGGGAGAAGGCTCTTGAGAAGCCCAGGCCAGATATGGTTGTGGTTTGGACTGGGACTTAGCAGCTAAGACTGGAAAAGTGAGTGGATTCCCAAGAGATGCAAGAAGCCGACCTGATGATGGAGTGGAGGTGGCTGATGAGGGAGAGGGTTGGTATAAAGGATACGTCCTGGGCTTCTTGTTTGTACCATGGGCAGAATGGTGATGCCAGAGCCATTGGAAGCCCTTGAAAGGGATCCAAATTTGAGGAAAGAAGATAATTAGATCATTAAAATGATCTGACTTCTCAGTTTTCCCCTGGGACAATCCACGTTATGTCTATTATCTCAGAGTCTTGTCCAGAAATGTTATTCCCCAAAATGCCCTGGTTTAAACCAATAAATTATATGGTCACCCTAGGCAGAGATTTGTGTGATTTGAAAAGCCCTTGAAATATTCAAGAGAAGATTTTGAAAATGAAGAATGAGAAGAGGAGGGCCAAGATTTGAACCTTGATGAACGTTAATAACCGAGGATGGCCAGAGACAGGATAGAAGCCAGGAGAGTGTGCATCCCAAGTAGCCAGGAATGCTACAGGAGACACATTGCCCTGTCCTGTGGTTTCCCTGGATACACATCCTTTAGGGCAGAGGTCAGCATTATTTGACTTTCTGGGCCATGAAGTTTCTGTCACTACTCCTCAACTACACTGCTGGAGCAGGACAGCTACCATAGACAACATATAAACAAATGTGTGGGGCTGCATTCCAGTAGAACTCATTGACAAAAATGGTCAGAGAGCCAAATTTTGCCCACAGAGAGTAGTTTGCAGACCCTCCCTTTAGAGTAACACTCTAGGTGCCTATTCTCCTGATTCCTTCCCCCAGGGAAGTGTTGAGACTGATGGGTATTTTACTAGAGAATCAGGCCATTCCCTCTTTGGGGGAGCTAGCCTGATAGCAGGGACCTCTATGATGCTGAAAGTCATGTGGAGCAGGACATCCAGAGCATGCCTAAAGCTATTCCATGCCACCAGTGAGAGAGCCGTGATGCAGCCTTATTCTGGGGTGAGGTGTCTTATCAGGCCCACTTGACTAAGAGAACTAACCTATGGTCTCCAAACCCAGTTTTATCAGAAATGAAAGTGATATTGTGACTCCATCTGCATGATACCTATTTCCTATCTCAATTGCTCCAAACTCAGGAGGCCGCCTCCCTGGCCAACTCCAACAGTAAAAGTCTATTTCTCAATTCAACGGTCCATTGGGTTGGCTCTCTTTGTGTTGAAGATTTGTATGTTTTCAGGCAATGTCAGAAATAGTGTGGCCACTGTGGCATCTCATTCCATGTTTTCTCTTCCAGCTAATGAAAAGCTATGGAGACCTTGTTGGTAAGCAATGCATGTGATGCCTGTTGACATCAACAGCAGTTGGCAAGTAGTACTGGTGAGAGATGCAAATGGAGGCACAGCCTTTATGCCTTAGGGAGTTCTACAGGGTGCCTATGTTTTTGTTTCTACCCCACTTTCAGACGCCTGCCCTCACTCAACACCAACATTAAGTTTGTTCCAATTAACCAAGTACTATGCATTCTTTATTAATAATAATAGTTATTACTTTAGAAAGCACATAGAAAGGGAAATGAAAACCACCTTTAGTCCATGCCCAGAGATAGCAATTATTAATAGCTTGATATGTATTTTTCCAGATGCAAAAATGAGATCATAACGTCCATGTTATTTTGTAACCTACTTTTGACATTTAAAATATAATAAATAACTTTCCTTATTCCAGAGTCAGAATGTATACCATGACTTTTAGACTGGCACGATTCAGTCACCCGATCCTCTATTATTGGCCTTTTAGGGTGTTTCCAAGTTTGCTCGGTAAAAATAATGCAACAGGACACTCTTATCCCCTGTTGTGAGAACACATGCTTAATTATTCCCTAAAGCTAGATTCCAAGAAGACAATCAGGACTATAAAGTCATTTTTCAGAAAAATCACACATTATACATCCTTCTAAGGAGATTTTAACTTGAAGTAGGTTCACCCATAGAAGAAGAGCATGTTCATGTCTGTGTTTAGATGTTTAGTTCTGGCAATCCCCCAGATAGCTCTTGTGGGCTAAGAGGTTAGAGCCCAAAGAATCTCCCAACCCCAGAAAAATCACATCAGCACAAAGTCTTTGCCCCTGGGAGGATGGGTTCTGTCAATCAATACTCAGTGAAAACAGCAACAAAATGGAAAAATAAGGAGAAAGATGACTAAGTCCTTTAGAAGAAGATGAGCTGAGAATACCCCACATATCAGGGATGGGCTTCCCTGCCGTGGCAGGAGTGGGTGACTCTAAAGTTTCCTCCTCAGGATGCCTGGGTGGCTTAACGGTTGAGCGTCTGCCTTTAGCTCAGAGGGTGATCCCAGATCTGGGGATCCAGTTCCACATCAAGCTCCCTACAAGGAGCCTGCTTCTTCCTCTGCCTGTGTCTCTGCCTCTCTCTCTGTGTCTCTCATGAATAAATAAATAAAATCTTTAAAATAAAAAAATAAAGTTTCCTCCTCTTCTATAGTTTAAACTTTGTGTTATTAGTGCTTAGTAAGTTTCTCACAGGGGCTAGGACAGACTTCGTGGAGGGCCCCTTAAGGTGTTCAGAACTAATAGGAACAAAAGACAGAAGCAAGAGGCAGAAACCTGGCTCTAGGATGGAAAAGGAAGGATTGAGATCTCAAGGTTCCCTCTGGACCACTCAGCCCAACTCAGAGAGCTAGACTAGGGTCAGAATACCTGCCTTTTCTTTGGTCTCCCCTATTAATTTTCTTAGGCCCAACGAGGGGCCACAGGCAGGCTTTGGCACCCACAGCAGAGTAGAGGGCTCCCTGAAAAAGGGTCAGCTCCCCAAATTGCCCCCTAAGCCCCACATCACCGAAAATGTTTTTGCACTGGTTCTCCAGCCCACCAGGCATTTGAATCCAGTGAGCAGATTTAAGACACAGATGCTGAGGCCCCAGAGGTTCTGAATAGGTCCAGGGTAGAGCCCCAGCCTTGCCCAGATTTTCACAAATGTTAAGAACCACTGAGTAATCTCTTTAGACCCATATCACTGGGTTCACATGATTTAAGAACAGAATAAAAAGGAAGTCTCTGGACTTTGGAATTGGCTGATCAATCCAGGAATTTGGAGAATGGGAGTAATAATGGACAATGACGTGCAAAACTGTAAGGTAGCCAGCACACAGTGAGTACTTGATGGATGGCAGTTCAATGTGTTGGGGATTAATTACTTGCATGGCTGCAAGGGAAAAATATAAAAGGCAACAGGAGAATAGGCAGTGAGAAAAGTAAGGAGACAGTCTATTGCTCATTGAGACTGACCTGAGAGTCTTGGCATCAAAGAGAACTTGAACTTTTTGTTTTGCCATGAACAAAAGTCAAGAGGCCAGTCTTAAATTTCAACTCTGGAGTCCAGAATTCCTATTTTTTCCAGTATGCTGAGCAAATCATATAAGGATTGAGTGGCCATTTAACTTTATCTTCCCTTCCTGGCCTGCTGTTAGACTGGGGGCTGGGATCTGCTTTGTGTTAAAGATTATCTCCCTGGAGAGAGTGTAATCTGGTCTTATTATGTCTTGTAGGTGGAGGCCAACTGTTTTCCCACAGTCTAAATCTGAATCTTGCCTTCCCCGCTGTTTCATTTTATAACAACAATTGCCCAAAGGGAAGGATGGGGACTCCAAAAGGGACCTGAAGCTTTGAGTCTAACAATAGGTGTTTCTTCCTGCACAGTTAGGATGATCCTTTGTTTAACTTTCAAGGAAGCTGATCTGATTCCAGGTATGACTCTAAGTCAGATGGTCACATGATGACTTTCAAGTTCTCTGCAAAGTTGGATTTTGTATGAATGAGTCCATGGTAACAACCATTCTTTCTTCATCAGATCACTTTATACTTCAAGACTCTGGTCTCTTGATTTTTCAGTTGATCTTCACTTTACACTTCATGCTTGGAACACTTAGGCTGGAAGGGTCTTTGTCCCCTTCCTCAGAAATTAATGGTGTGTGGGAGATTTTTAGGTGCACCCAGGGAGCTCCAATTAAAAGAGGCCTGCATTGTGGTCTTCTGCAAAACAATCATCCTTTGAATACGTGGCTGTTCACCCTGCCCAAATCTGTCTGCTTTGCAAGTTTGAGTTCTCTGTGTTAGAGTTTCTTAAAATAGGACTCACAGTTGAACCTCATTCAGGTTCTGAGATAAAGCTTTGAGCTGGGTCTGCAGGGAGCAGTGTGAGTGAGCTGGTGTGTAGTGATGACGGCCACAGCCTCATGCTGGGCTCTAAATCACAGCTAAAACCCCAGAGCTAAAAGCATCATTCCTCTCTGGCACTTTCAATTTAAAAGCCATGCTATATTTTTGTTTCCAATTATAGCAGGAGAAAAATAAAAGCATCTGGAACTCATTACTGTCCCTTTATTCCACACCATAACTTTAAGAAAGCAAAATAAGCTCTCTCTAAAATGCACAGGAAAACAGAGGAAGCAATGCCTCCAGAACTAAGCTCTCACACCCCAGCCCCCGATCCCATGTGCATCTCTGTGGCCACATTGCCAACACATGGAGTGTGGGGTTTATGAAGGAAACCTTGACAGCTTGTCGGCTCCTGCAGGGAGGAAGTTCCAGGGGAGCCTGAGAGTCACCCGGCTTCTCAGGCTGCTGGCTTACTCTGCCTGGCCATTCCTAATGTGCAACCCTGGACCCCTCACCCAAGAAGCCAAGTCCACAAGGTCAGGCCTTCTACCAAAACAGCTGTTTTGGTAGGACTGCAAGAATACTGGTTCCAGAAACACAAGATTCCAGTGGATGTTATGAAGATACTGGCTTAAAGAGAGGGCAAGCCCACATTCCTTTAATGCCTCATACAAGATTGACACATGACTACCTGTGACCTCAGGACTCGAATCAAACTCTTTGGAATGCCACACAAGGCCTTTCTCAGTCTGCCCCCTGCCACTACCCTGGATTTGTTATAATTCATTCTCCCTGAGCATGCTGTCTTCCGTCAGATTTTTTTTTTCTCTAAACATACCACAAACATTCATGTCTTTGCTCAAGTAGCTCCCTCATCTTCAAAACCAATCTTAATCCAATTCCATGTCTAGGAAAATTCTATTTATTTATTTATTTATTTATTTATTTATTTATTTATTTATTTATTTATTTTTAGAGAGAGGGTGCTCATGAGTGGGGGCGGGGCAGGGAGAGAGGGAGAGAATCTCAAGCAGACTCCACACTGACCTCAGAGCCCAACAAGAGGCTCAGTCTCTTGACCCTGAGATCATGACCTGAGCCAAAATCAAGAGTCAGATGCTTAACCGACTGAGCCACCCAGGTGCCCCATTCTTGATCATCCAGCTCAAATAGTGCTTTCCTTCACATGCACTCGAAATAGTCACTGACGGCCAACTATATGCTAAATGTGATGTAGGTACTAGGTCTAAAACAGACAAAAGGATCAGGTCCTTGCCCTTAACGAACTTAAAGGCATTCTTTTTTATTTATTTTTAGCCAAAGACTAAGATGCATCTGGCCCTGTGGGTTGTATTAGCTTCCTATGGCTGCTGTAACAAATGATTGCATGTTTAGTGGCTTAAAACAACATAAATCAATTATCTTGCAGTTCTACTGGCTCTAAATCCACCACACATCCTACTGGACAAATATCAAGGTATTGGTAAGTCTACATGACTCCCTGGAGGTAAGAATCAATTTCCTTGCCTCTTTCAGTGCCTGGAAACCATATGTTTCCCTGGCTCATGGCCTCTTCCTCTATCTTTATAGCCTGCAATAATGTTGGCCTCCTTATCACATAAAATCATGCTGACTTTCTTCTGTCTCCCTCTTCTGCTTTTACGGTTCTTTGTGATCTCATTGGGCCCATGTAGATCATCCAGCTTAATTTCTTTTTATCTTAAGGCCAGCTGATTAGCACCTTAAAATCTACCTGCAACCTTAACTATCCCTCATCTTGTAATGTTATATATTAATAAGTTCAGACTAGAATGTGGACTGGGCTGGGGAGGGGCACTATTTTGACCACAAGGATAAAATGATAAAGGGGATACTGTCACTTTCCACAAAAAGACTTTTCTGCAAAGCCTTCCTTATAAACACAGGCAGGATTAATAGCCCCTTTTATATTCCCATTACACTTTTTACACTTTATAAAGATCTCTTTTACAACATTTAACAGACTTAAAGCAGTGTTCCCCAGAGCATGGGACATGTGATACTTGGTATTTTGCATTTAGTCATTTTGCATTTCAATAATTATGCATTTATGTTCATATGAATTTGAAAAGCATAAGTAGTATATGCAATCTGTGATATATCTTTCTTTTAAAATTAAATTGACAAGCTTTTGAAGAGTGAGACAAAATATGAATTAGCAGTACAAGTGGTATAGGCCATGGCAAAAACAAAATGTGAGGGTAGTACTTGAATGACTATAATATAGGAAAACCTCTCCTACAGTTAATGCTTTTCAGGGAAATCCTGAGTTTCCTGAGGGCAGAGAATTATCCATCTTCTCCTTATCATATCCCTGGACCCTAGCCAAGTTCCCATCACAAAATAGGTGCTCGATACATATTTGTAGGATCCACAGATAACTAATTAAATGACTAACATCTACCTCTATATTTCCCTCACCCCTTCAGGACAGGAATTGTGCTTATTAATTTTTTTATTTCTGGAGCCTAGAACCTAGCACAGCACAAGCACTCAAATGTCTATTGAATGAATGAATAACATAGGCTTGAGCTGTGGGCTTGAATTGTGATTCAAATGTATACCATTTAGATTATTCCCACATAATGGAAATGCAGCTAAAGTAATGACTGAACAATCACTATCTGCTATTTTCATTATTTTATTGTAATGGGATTTTGCTGCAATGTGTATTCTGTAGGAAATAATATATGAGAGTACAAATATTGAGGAATAAATATAGCTGAGCCCCAGATTCTTGGTAGTGGATTAACAATCAAAAATTGCACCAAGCTTAGGAAGGTGAAAGTCGATATATGTCTGCAAGACTTTCAGCTTTTCTCTCCTGGTTCATGGATCTTTTTAGTAACAGTGTTCTGATTTAGTGGATGTATCCTGAATTACATGCTTCATTAGCTTACTCATGCATTCAGTATCATGGCAGGTCCATTGTGTGCAACATAAAGCTATGTATGAAGGACACAACGATAAATGAGACCAGGTTACTATCTTTGACACACTTACAGTTCAGTAGGGCAAAGACCCACACTTAAACCTATTATTGTTGTGCTATTTAAAAAGCTGTACCAGGAATGACAATAGGGCTTGGAAGCACTAAAGGTGACTTGTAGTTTGAGTTCAACCAAATTAATTAGATGCTAAAACAAAGATATCAAAGGTGAATCACCTTCCTGTGAAAGAATATAACAAAATCCAGAATTCTGCAACATAAGCCTTATAATATATATCTAAAACTACTTAACATATGAAGAACCAAGGAAATATCACTCATTCTCAAGATAAAAACAAGCGAAAGAACAAAATAGATGTTGACATTAGCAGACTTGGTTTTTCAAGCAGTTTTTGAACTACATTCATTGATTTAAAGGAAAACACAGAACTATAAATTATCTTTTAAAAGAGCCAAATATAAATTCTAGAACTGGAAAACACAATATCTGAAATTAAAAGTTCACTGTTCATGCTTAAGAATAGAATGTAAAAGATAAAGAGTAAATGAACTTAAAGGTAGATCCATAAAACTATGGGTCCAATCTATGGATCTGTTCAATCTGGAAAAAAGACAGAAAAAAAGGTTGAAAAATTAATAGAGCCTCAGGAAACAGTTGAAAAATAATTTAAAAAGTATGACATATATAATTGGAGACTTAGTAGAGCTGAGAGAGATGGGATAGAGAAACTAATAAATAATGAGTAAAATGTTCCTTATTTGGTGAAAAACATAAATTTACAAAATGAAAAAGTTAAGCAAACTTTAAGCAGGATAAATATGGATAAATATAAAGAAAAATATTCCTAGGTACATTATAGCTAATAAAATAAAAATAAAGAGAACATCTTAAAAGCAGACAGAAAAAATGGACACATTATACACAAGGGAAAACATTTTAAAAATGTCTAAACTCTCATAAAAAATTCTGGAAAACAAAAGAAATGAAACAATATCTTTAAAGCATTGAAAGGGGAAAATATTTACAACCCAGAATTATTTAACCAGTGTAAATAATCACTAAAAATGAAGGCAAAATAATGATATTTTTTGGATAAAAGAAAATTAAGGTAATTCATTTCCAGGAAACTGCACTACCAGAATTACTAAAAGAAAAATTTCAGGTTGAAGAGAAGTGAGACAAGATGGAAACTCAGATTCTTAAGAACAAATGAAGAACATCAACAATAGTGACTAGCTATGTAAATATTACTAGCTTGGTAAGCTGGGAGCTACTTCCCACAACCTCCTCTCCTATGAGTTCAGATTTAAAAGGAAAAATCCCATATTTCCAACATAGTAAGGAAGAAATAGTCAAAAAAAAAAAAAGAGAAATAGTCATTACTCTCTGAAGGTCTTTCTACACTCATATGTAGTGACTAAGGAAGAAAAAAGCTCAGATTTGGTTTACAGATGGTTCTACATGACATGTTGGTACAAACAACTAGCTGTATCACTATAATGTCACCAAAAAACAGTGGGGGAATGGTTCTCCCAGCTGGCAGGAATTCAAGCAGTGTGTCTGACTGTTCATTTTGCCTGGAAAGAGAAATGACCAGAGATTTGTGTCTGATTTATGAGTAGCAGCTAATGGTTTGGTCAGAAGTTTAGGGACTTGGAAGAAACATAATTGGGAAATTAGTGACAAGATCTAGGGAAGAGGTATGCGGCTCAGCCTTTCTAAATGGGCACAATGTGTAAGGATATTTGTGTGCCATATAAATGCTTACAAAGAGCAGCCTTAGCAGAGGAGGTTCTTTTTTTATTTTAAATTCAATTTAATTAACGTATTGTATTATTAGTTTCAGAGGTAGAATTTAGTGATTCATCAGAAGACACAATCATGGTTCTGTTCAACTGGAAACTGAGACAATCACTTGGCTACTGTGAGTTCCTCTTGCCAATGAACCAACAGGACAAGTGGGGAGATACTGTACTGATTTGAGTGATTGATCTCATGGAAAGTAGATGGCCACTACACAATGGGGGGCAATAGAATATGTCTGAAACACAGGAATCTTCTGGGGCAACTTAGAACCCCAATGTCCCGTGATAATTGGTGTGAATGTATTTAATACCACTGAATAGTACACTTAAAATGGTTAAGATAGTAAATTTTATGTTCTGGGTATTTTAATATAATAAAAGAATTGAAGACAAATTTTTGAAAAGCTAAATGGAAAACTATAACCCAACTTAGGCAGAACTGTTAATGGTACACAACCTTCAGGAATAGTGACTGGCTCATCTACCAGGCAGGGAATCATGACAACCCAAGGTGCTTGCTGAGAACAAAGAGAATATGGACTGGCTAGCGGAAAAAGTAAGTGATCAATATGAACTGTGACCACATGATCAGCTGAAGAAATGAGGACTGTAATCATTATTAGTATTTTCAAGGAGGGATTCAGAAGAGAAATGACCATCACCCAACTACGGATAAAGTGATACTTTGTGTGTCCTTCCTGGGGGAGAAGTAAGAATGTTTTTGGAATGGTTGTTCATCATCCATTTTTTTCTATTCATTTTTCTATTGTCTTTATTTTAAAATAATGGTTAAAAGAAGCTGATAGACTGTGCTGAGTTGTTCTATAGACAATTTTATTAAATTGGGAATTTCACCTCTGGAATTCTCTTCCGTGTATGGTTCTGGATTAAAACTAATCAAAAGAGGAATTCAAAAAAGATTTGAGAGAGAGAAGTGAAGCGTCTCAATTACTCTCTGAAGGATATCAGATGCAGAAACAGCAAATACAGAGCTGCCCAGTGGCTATCAGCTTTTCCTTGTTCTCTTCTGTTCCACATCCATCACATCTTCCTGATCGTAGGTCCCCATCCCCAAAGGTGACCCGAGGCTCACTGTCAGACTCAGTAGAAGATGCACTCAGTCAACAATTTCCCATGGACAACTCTGGAAGCTCCATATTCATGGTCATACTTTGGTGGCTGGACGTACCAGACTTCTCAGACTCCCCCTGAAAGTTCCAACTTGTCTACCCACTTCAGTGCTTCAGGAAGACTGGCTAATAACTTTGTCTCCCATCATCTATCTCTCCTTTTGAGATCCTCTCTTCTCCATTGTGTAGGATGCACTTCCTAAAGTCAATCCCTATTCCCATAACATTCATAGCAGTTCCACTTCCCTGAATAGACCTTTGATTTACATACCAGTGAGGAAGAGGTTAAGTAAAGATTTGAATTGTTATGCTAAAAGCTCCAGCCCATCAGAATGCAGTTCATTTCTGCTTACATTCCATTAGCCAAAGCAAAACCGTGGCCATGTCTAACTTCAAATGTGGCAGGAAAATGCAATTCTTTAATGTGCCTAGAAGTAAACTCAAATAGAATATTTGCAAATATACTACCACCCATGACAACCACACATACGATAATAAGTAAATGATCAACAGATATATGGATATGTAGATGAATGTATAGATGTGAGATTTTAAATATTTTTGAAGAAGAGAAAAATAAACTTCTATTCATGAATTCTCATGTACTAACCTTGTATCAGATCATTTTACAAGCTTGTCATTAGACCTCAAAACCTCCCTATGTGTCCATTTTCCTTATTCCCATTTTGCAGAGAACAAATTCTGCAAGATCAGGGAACATGTCTCTTTTTAAAAATATATTTTTAGACTGTTTTTAGATTTACGGAAAAATTGAGAAGATAATACAGTTTCCCATATACTCCCCTGTCCTCTCCCCACACAGACACCTTTCCTCTATTATCGACATCTTACATTATCAGTGTGGTACATTTCTTACATTTAATGAATCAGTATTGATACATTATTATTAAATCATTGTTATCGTTCTAGTATTAAAGTCAGTTCTTTATTTAGATTTCCTTGATTTTTAGTTAATGTCCTTTCTCTGTTCAAGAATCGTATCCAGGATACCACATTACCTTTTACTGTCACATCTCCTTAGGCTCCTCTTGGCTGTGACCTTTTCTCAGAGTTTTCCTTTTTTTATGACAATGACAGTTTTGAGGAGCATTAGGTATTTTGCAGGCTTCCCCACTATTGGAACTTTTCTGATTTTTTTTCTCATATTAAACTGGAGTTATGTGTTTAGGGGAAACTGTGCCTAGTTGTTCACAGCAGTCACTTCATTGCTAGCATAAGACTGCACTCAGAGACTCCTTAATAAATGTTTATTGAATAAATCGTTGCCTACCAGCTAGAAAATGGATTCAGAAAGGTTAAGAAACATGCCAAAGAATACCCAGCTAGTCAGAAGCAAAACTAGGATCAGAATCCAGGACTCTCTGACTGAGAAACTTCCACTTTTCAATACATCATAGTAGCCTCACAATAATTATAACAAAAATTTTCAGTTACTTTTCTAGATACTTTCTATATGTTGTTCCTAATTTTCTCAACAATATTTGGAGGACTGTGTTATTATCTTATTTTCTTAAAGCTTGGTGGTATCCAGGAACTTCTCCAAGGCTACACAGTAAAAAAAGTAGCCCTGGATTTGAACCATCTCTGGCTGCCTCCAGAATTTCTGCTCATTCTGTCCCCATTACAATGACCTTTCAAAGATGACCAAATGATTTTCCTCCTTTAAATCTCTCCAGGGCACCTGGGTGGCTCAGTGGCTGATCATCTGCCTTTGACTCAGGTCGTAGTCCCAGGGTCCTGGGATCGAGTTCCACATCAGGCTCCCCACAGGGTTTAAAAAAAAAAAACCCTCCGAAGACTCCCTCTAGTACTGCCAGTAGACTTTTCTGTCTACACCCCAAGCTCTGGGCACAGTGAGTATCTGGCCACTCTTCTAAAGAATACCTCACTTCAGGTGTCTGTATGTGCTGTTATCATGCCTTGAACACATTTCCTCCCCCACCTCTACCCCTTCACAGAGGAAAGAGATCTTATTTATGTTTTATCTACCAATTTCAACTCTTAACTCTACAAACAAACCTCCCCTAACCCATCCAAGCAGATTCTATCCTACCCAGTGTTCATAGTACATGCTTCTAATGTTGCATTGGTCATACCATTGTAATACTATTCATTTACAGTTCCCACCGACTAACCAAATGTTGAACTCTTCAGGGTAGGAAATCTGTCTCCTAAATCATCTCTTCATCTGTCTGGCACATTACCAGTGTTCAATTATGAATGAATGAATGAATGAATGAATGCATGAATGAATGAAAGAAATATGGAAGGCTATTTAATAATCTTCCACACAGGGACATAAAACTCCTGAAAATGAACTGAAGGCGGCCTCTATACTCTCCAAGGCCAGGGGCACATAGCCAACCTCTCCAGGAGTTTTCAATCTTGCTATAAATGCATCTTGTTGGCTCCATGGCTGAGTAATGTCTGGAACCTGGGAGTGAAGAATTGGCCTAATCTCAGTATCTAAGTTATTTAATGGACCAGAAATCCAGCTGAGCCTCTTCTGTCATTCTGCAAAGAAAATACAAGAAGAGTCTCATCATAAAGTACCTTAAAGGCCAATATCTATTCCAAAAAGACATTTTCATCAGCTATATATAAGAGCCTCAGATGCATGATTTAATCCCCCTTCCCTTTTGCTGTCCCTAAGCAATTCAAAGTAAAGTGAAAACCTGGCAGTTAACCAATTAACTTGATTGTAGTAAACAGCCAAATTAGATCATTGATGATCCTGTTTGCCAAATTTCCACTTCATTTTTTTTTTCTGGGTACATATAGCCCTGAGGCTACAGATTCATTTACAAGCAAATTGCCCATTTCTCCTGGTGAATCCTCCTGTATCTTTAATTTCACGTCTTCCATTACCCCTCTGGCTCTTCTCCATCACCTTAGAAAACAATAAGAGAAGGAGGCGTGCTTACAACACCAGGGCACTTATTCTCATCACCAGTTCTGAAAGGAATCTACAGGCGTCAAGCTGGCAGATCAACCCAGGCCAAGGTGATGAACTTGTATTTCCTTCCTATATCAGCATCCAAAAAGTGCCTTCTCTGTGTCGTTTGCCAAGAGAAATGGAGATCTCTTGATGCGTTGAATGTGACTTGTTAATTGATCTTTTCTCCCTGAATTGTTACCTGCTGGCATTTTATATGGCTGGTGGCTGAGAGAAGCCATATCCATTGCTTACCTAAGGCTTTTTTTTTTTTTGACCACTGTTGGGTACATGGAAGACTAGGTAGCAAAGCATTTCTAGATTTAAAAAAATCTGGATTAAAACCTAGAGGTTCAAAAGAGAGTCTTTTGCAATGAAGGTAATATGGTCTATGTGGAGGGTTTGTTTTTAAGGTCAACAAGGTAAGAGTATCAAGTGCACTGCACAGATTTTTTTTTAAGTTTTATTTATTTATTAATGAGAGACAGAGAGAGAGTGTGTGTGTGTGGCAGAGACACAGGCAGAGGGAGAAGCAGGCTCCATGCAAGGAGCGCAACGTGGGACTCGATCCCGGGTCTCCAGGATCAGGCCCTAGGCTGAGGCAGTGCCAAACCACTGAGCTACCTGGGCTGCCCCACTGCACAGATTTTAATCAAGTGCTGGAAGGATTGGGGATAGAGGATGGAGAGAATTGCAGAGCTGGTATTAGTATAGCCAGTCTACACTGCAGCAACATTCAATTACTGGTGTTAGAATACTTAGAAGTTCTCAAACCTTTCAAGAAGCACATTTTCAATTGTCACAAATTAACCATACACTATATTAGGCCCATGCTGGTACTTTATGCATTAAATTTTTTTTTCATGAGCACCTACTTCATACTAAGGGCTGTTATACAGACTTAATGACAAACAAGACAAATAACTCACAATCCAGTTAACAGGCATTATTGCCTGCTCACTCCTGCAAAGCTGACATTAAAACCCCATCTCAAACATTTCTCCCCACCCCAAGGTCTACAAACAAGGTAGAGAGGCAGGATTAAAATTAAATGAAGAAAGATCGATGGTTGCTGGGGATGCAGAGCAGAGTGAGCAGCTACAAAAGGGATGCACAAGGCAATTTTCTGATGATGTCAGTATTCTGCATGGTACTATGATGATGAATACATGACTCTACACATTTGTCAAATCCCATAGGACTGTATCTCACAAAAAGTGAACTTTATCAACAAATAATTTTTAAAAATCTACCAGAAATCAGAGAATCCCAGGATGGAATACAGACTCTGACAAAAGACTCTATCTTATAAAATGTATTACACAAGTTCAGTAATACCAAGCATGCTAGTTAGATAATGATTTCTAAATAGCATTCTCTAACAAAAGAAACCAGAGCCTTGGAGAAATGGCCAATTCTAGGGCTTACACAGGGAAAATATAAGATGAACCTGGAGCATCTTGTAGTATTAAGAAAGAAGGCAGTGTCCAAAAAATTAAAGGATGGAGGCATATCAAAAGGACACAGAAGCCAAACTGAAGGAGCTCCCAATGGTCAAAGCTGAAGCGATTTGAGCAATCAATCAATAATAAAATAAATCAGATAAAACTGAATTGTAACCCAAAGAATAAAATAATTATATATGAGTCCATACCAATATAAACATATGACTGAATCAATAAGTAAATAAAGGAGAAGAGACAAATATTCCTTAAAGAAGAATTACACATGGTTATATAGATATCCCCCTCTAGGAGATGAAGCTTAATTCCACCCCTTCTGCTTGAATGTGGGTTAGACTTTATGACTTGCTTCCAAGGAACAGAATATTGAAAGGGGAGAAGGTAAATTTATAGTGGAAAAGCCATTCAAATATCTTGGCTAAGTGATCAAGGTTAACATCACCAGGAGTAAGACAGGTTGATAGCATGTACACCCTGATATGATGTGATGTACACTGATATGATGTGATGTGCACCCTGATATAAAGTGATTAGAAAGGCATTTTTCTTCCAAATAATAATAATAATAACCCCAGTATAACCATATAACAAACATCAGGTAAACTCCAACTGAGGGACATTCCACAGTATAGCTAGCTAGTAATACTCAAAACTCAATGCCATGAAAAACAGAGACTAAGGAATTGTCACAGATCAGGGGAACCAAAGGAGACATGACAACTAAATAAAATGTGGAATCCTGGGTTGGATCCCAAAACAAATAATGAAAAAGGACATTAATGGGAAAATTGGTGCAGGGACACCTGGGTGGCTTAGTGATGGAGCATCTGCCTTTGGCTCAGGTTGTGATCCTGGGGTCCTGAGAGTGACTCCCACAACAGGCTTCCCACAGGGAGCCTACTTCTCCCTCTGCCTATGTCTCTGCCTCTCTCTGTGTGTGTGTCTCTCATGAATAAATAAATAAATCTTTTAAAAAAATGGTGCAATCCAAATAAAGTCTGGAATTTACTTAATAGTAGAATATCAATTTTTTTTAGTTTTTAAATATATACAATGGTAATATAAGATGTTAACACTAAGAGAGGCTGAATGAAAAATAAATGAGAACTCACTGTGCTATCATTGCAAATTCTATGTCAATCTAAAATTTCTTCCAGATAAAGTTTATTTTAAAAGGAAATGCCATTTGTCAAAATCCATAGAATGTACAACACCAATGTGAACACTAATGTAAACTATGGACTCTGGATGATGATGATGTGTCCATGTAGGCTCATAAATTGTAACAAATGTGTCACTCTGATGTGGGAAGTCCATAGTGGGGGAGGCTGTGCATAAGGGGTATATGGGATCTCTATTTTTTGCTCAATTTTGTTGTGAATCTGACTGTTCTAAAAAAAATTAAGTTTCTTAAAAAAAAATAACTGCAGACTTTTAATTCTAGCTTTGATGGAGTAACTTCTTAGCAGGCCAATGCTCCCATTAAACACACACACACACACACACAAAGAGATGAACTAAAGAAAAAAATTCTAAAAACTGTTTGAAAGCATCTATTTTTTTTTAAAGATTTTACTTTATTTACTCATGAGAGATACAGAGCGAGAGAGAGAGAGGGAGAGACACAGGCAGAGGGAGAAGCAGGCTCCCTGCAGGGACCCCAATGTGGGACTCGTCCTGGGTCTCCAGGATCACACCGTGGGCTGCAGGCAGTGCTAAACCGCAGCACCACGGGGGCTGCCCTGTTTGAAAGCATTTAAAGAGCTTTCAAGGAAGCCAAGACCTGATACAACATATCCTAGAGAGAAGGAAACTGCATTGAAGAACCTCAGCTTTTCGCATGAAGCTTCTCCCTTAGGGGCATTTGCTAACCACCCTTTACAAAATCTCACATGGTGAGAAAGACAAAAATTGGAGTTTGTGGATGCCAAGGTAGCCAGGTCTTGAGAGGTCAAGATTCAGAAGAAAAGAAAGGCACAGGGGGTGAACCCAACACTCAACATCAGCTTTTCTACAGAGGCATTTTCTTCAGAGCAGGCATGATGCTAAGAAGTCAAGTAGAAAAGTTTTCAGTGGTTTCACAGTGCTGAGAAAGTAAAATCCAACCTCAGGATTCACTAAGAAGGAGCCCCAAGAAGCTTCTCAGCTTTTGGACTGAGCCTAACAAAACCCATAAATTGGTCCTGATTTTTCTCAGTCCCTCAATAGATTGCATTGAATTTCCTTTTGCTGTCTGCCAGAATATAGGGTGAACCCTCTCTGGAGGTAAATAATATCACCCAAAGCCCTATACCTTATCACACACAGCATCCAGCATTCAATCTAAAATTATCAGGCATACCAAGAAGAAGGACCAGAAGAACTAGAGAGTAGACCTACAGGTACCCATATGTTAAAGTTATCTGACACAGACTTTAAAGTAATTGTGATTAATATATTTAAAATACTAGATTACAAGATGGACATTTTTACCAAAGAAATGGAATCTATTCTTAAAAAAACAATGAAAATGAGAACACTAAAACTTATGACAACTGAAATTTAAAACATTGCATATGAGCTAATAATAGATGAAACACAGCTAAAATGAGGATTTGGGGGCTGAAAGCTAAGTCAGCAGAAAATATCCTGACTTTGCACAGAGAGCAAAAAGAATGAAAAATACTAAAAACAAAACACACACACACACACACAAAAACCCAAAACCAAAAACAACACAAGACACAAAGCACATGGTAAAAGAGCTAATGTTCAAGGAACTATAACAATATATGAAGAGATAATAGCTAAGGATTTTTCAAAATAAGTTAAAGATATCAAACTACAGATTCAAGGACTATAGACTCTAAGCAGAACAGACAGAAAGAAAATCACCCTGTGGCATATCATATTCAACTGCTGAAATCCAAAGACAAGGAGGAAAGTCTTTAAAATGGCTTAAGGAAGAAGATATTACTTTCCAAGGCAAAAACATAAAACTGGAATTTCAACAGCAATAAAGGAGACAGAAGACAATGATATGTTGAATGTCTGTGTTCTTCCCATTTTTATGTAGAGGCCCTAACCCACAATGTGATGATATTAACAGGTGGGGCCTTTAAGAGGTGTTTGGGTTGTGAAGATAGAGCCCTCACAAATGGGTGAGTGCCCTTATAAGAGACATGAGAGAGATGATCTCTCCATGTGAGAACACCATAGGAAGGCATTAATCTGCAAGCCAGGAAGACCGTCTATAACAGAAACTGAATTGGCCAGCACTTTGATCATGGGCGCTGCAGCCTCAGAACTATGAGAAATAAATGTCTATTATTTAAGCCACCCTATTTATGGTATTCTATTCTTATAGCAGCCTTAGCAGACTAAGACAGACATAATTTTTAAAGTGCTAAAAGAAAATAAATCCCAATATAGAAATCTACACCCAGGAAGGAATATCTCATAAAAGTGAGAAAGAAGTAAAGGATTTTTTTTTTTTGGTATTGTTGCCCACAGATCTGTAGTAAGGAGATACTAAAGCGACTTCTTTAGGCAGTTAGAAATGTATAGAGAATGAAAGTATGAAAGTCATATTACATTGTATGGCAACCATGCTCCAATCTAAAAATATGTACATATGAAAGAATTAAGGGCAACAGAAAGGGCAAATATACAAGTAAAACTAAATGTATATTGACTGGAAAAAAAAGATGTGTTGTGTGGCTTTCTGTATATCTAAACAAAAATGCATATGTAACAATACAAAGGGTAAGAGAGAGGGAAATTAAGTAAAAGGGTCTTAAAGCCCTAGCATTATCTGGGAAGTGGTAAAGATACTAATTAATAAAAGATTCTTTGAGATGGCAGTTGTAATATCTAAGATGACCACTAAAAGAATAGAAATAGATTATATATTTATATTTATATTATATATTATAAATAAATATATTTATATATATAAATATTCATATGTGCATATATGAAGCAAACAGATCAATAGTAAAATATAATTAATTACTTTAAAGGTATAAAATGAAGGGAAAAGAAAAATAAGACAGATGCAACAAATAGAATATAAAAAATAGGATAGTGAATATAAGACCAAATACAATAGTAACTCACTCAACACTCCACCTGAAAATTAAAGACTGAGAAGGCACCTCTATGATGACAGAATAAGGACTTCCAAAAATCCCACCCCTCCATAAAAGCAAAAAGAACGCCAGCAAAAATTGTCAAAATGAACTTTTTCAGAACTCTGGAAATTAACCAAAGGCTTGCACTTATATGAGGAACATTTATTCAAGAAAAACAACTGAACGGTAAAGACAGTGAGCATTAGGGCATTTTAACTTAAACTATTCCCACCTCCCATCCTTTCTACAGCTATGCAGTAGCCTTGTAAACCAGCAGCTTCACAACCACAGTGGCTGTAAAAAATAGCCACCTAGCAGCCTCTGGAAGGGGGCATAACAGGTTGGAAGCTCCCTCAAAAAACCCATTCTGAGAGAATTGTCATGATCTGACCTTTCTGGCAGCTCCCTGGAAAGGCCCCATTCATAAGCCTTCTCTTCATTGGCCTGACTCAGAGATTGCTCCGTGGGTATTAGTCAAAGGCAGTCAGTGGCAATTAGTTAACATCACAGCTGCCTCAGTTGGCAAGACCAGATGTGCCAAACAAGAGCCTGGCCAAAACACAAAAGGAAAATGTGGAGAATGAGATGTCCATAAGGAGGTCTTGAAAAACTCTAACATAGTCCTTGAATCTAGAAGGTCATGCTTATGGGAAAGGCATATGCATGGCCAGGAAATATCTGAGAAAGCTTTACTCTCTTACCTCTGTCTGACCCCGATGCTCTGTATAAGAAGGAAACGAAGACAGGAACAGAATTGTAAATCACTGGAACATAGAAAGTATACCCCAACACATACACAGAGTTCCTTGGCAAAGTATGGGATACTTACTGGCATTTAAGAAAATCCGTGTCTGATAATTAGATGAGCATTAAGCTAACCAAGTAGAAGCTTCAGTGGCCACTCACAGCAAAGTATAAATATTTACAGACTAAGCCCAGGAAAGTCACTGAATAAACAAGTGGAAGTAACAACAACAAACCCTTAGGGGAAAAGAAAAATCTGATTCCTAGAGTTGCCACATTATATTAATTCAAATGTCCAATATTCAACAAAAAAATGACAAGACATGCAAAGAAATAGGTAAGTATGTCCCATACACAGGAAAGGAGGAAGTCAATAGAAACTATCCGTGAGTAAGCCCAGATATTTATCTTACTTTACAGACTTTAAATTGGCTATTATAATTTAATTCCTTAATTCAAAGAATTAAAATAAATCATGTCTAAAGAATTAGTGAGGGTAAGATTATTGTCCCACCAAATAGGAAGTAGAAATAAATGGAAACTATTAAAAACAATCAAACAGAAAATCTGGGGTAGAAAAGTAGAATAACTGAAAGAAATTTATTAGAAGGGTTCAACAGCAGATTTGAGTTGGCAGAAGAAAGAATTAGCCAACTTGAAGATATGTCCATTGAAATGACATAAAAACAAAATAAAATAGAATAAATATAAATGAACACAGCTTTGGACACCTGTAGGACATCACCAAGTATATCAATATATGCATAATATGAGTCCAAGAAGGAATATTGATGTGAATATCCTTGATGAAATTCTATGAAACCAGGTCTAGGATTATATACAAGGGTAATACACACCTTGACTAAGTGGTATCTATCCCACAAATACAGGATTGTTTAGCATCCAAAGATAAATCACTGTAATACACAATATTCATAAAATAAAGGGGAGCGAATCATATGATCATCTCAGTAGATGCAGAGAAAGCATTTAACAAAATCAAACACTCTTCCATGATAAAATACTCAATACACCAAGAATAGGAAGGAACTTCTTCAGTCTGATAAAGGGTATCTAGAAATACTCATATTCAATGGTGAAATACTGAATGCTTTCCCCTAAGATCAGGAACAAAACAAGAATGTTCAGTCTTGCTACTTACACTCAACAATATACTGGAGGTTTTTGCGAGGGCAATTAGGCATGGAAACAAATAAAATGCATCCAAATAGGAAAAGGAAAAAATAAATTATTCCTATTGACAATGACATATGAACTTGTTTATTGAAAAATCCTGAGGAATTTACCAAAAAAAAAAAAAAACCTTCTCAAACTAATAAATGGGTTCAGCCTGGTTGCAGGATACCAGATCAATATACAAAATTCAATTGTATTGCTATGCACTAACAATAAATAATCTGAAAATAACATTAAGGAAACAGTTTAATTTATGATAACATCTAAAAAGGAAATACGTAGAAACAAATTTAATTAAGGCAGGTATAAAATTTGTGCTGTGAAAACTATAAAACATTATTGAAAGAAATTTAAGAAGATGTAAAAATACGCAAAGACATTCCATGTTCATAGATCAGAAGACTCCACACAGTTAGGTGAGTTATATTTCCCCAAACTGATCCTCAGACCAATGTAATCCTATTATAATCCCAGTTACAGAAACTGACAAAATCACCTTAAAAATTGGTGTGGAAAGTAAAGGAGGAGAATAACAAAGCAAGTCTGAAAAAGAAAAACAAAGTTAAAGAACTCACGCTTCCCAACTTCAAAACTTAAAACAAAACAGTGTGTTTTAGATCGATAACCAGGTCAGTGGAATAGAATGGATAGAGAGAAATAAGCTCTTACTTTTATGGTTATTTTATTTTCAACAAGGGTCCAAGACAATTCAATGGGGAAATTCAACAAATGATGCTGGGACAACTTAATATCTGCATGAAAATCAAGTTGGACTTAAACTCATTTTATAGCATATCAACTCAAAATGGATCATGGACTTAAATGTAGGATTTAAAATTATAAAACTCTTAGAAGAAAACAGAAGTAAATCTTTATGACCTTGAGTTAAAGAATAATTTCTTACATATTGACACCAAAAGTACAATCAACAAAAGAAAAAAGGCAGGTAAATTGAACTTCATCAAAATTTAAAATGTTCATGCTTCAAAGGATACCATCAAGAAATAGAAAGGACAACTCATAGAAGGGAAGAAAATATTTGCAATTAATATACCTGTTTAGGGACTTATATTCAGAATTTATAAAGAACCTTGAGAGCTACAAAAAGACACATATTCCAATTTAAAAATGAGAATAGGACTGAATAGATATTTCTGCAAAGATCTATCAAGGTGCCTGGGTGGCTCAGTGGGTTGAGCATCTGCCTTCTGCTCAGGTCATGATCCCAGGGTGCTGGGATCGAGCCCCACATTGAGCTCCCTGCTCAGTAGGGGGTCTGCTTCTCTCTCTGCTCCTCCCCATTGCTTGTGCATGTGCTCTCTTTCTTTGTCAAATAAATAAATAAAATCTTTTTTTAAAAAAGAAGATAACATCAATAGCACATGAAACCAGCACATGAAAAGATGTTCAATATCATTAGTCACTAGGGAAATATAAATCGAAAATACAGGAGCCCACTTCATACCCACTAAGATAGCCAGAATCAAGATAAACCATAGCAAGTGTGGGCAAGGATGTGAAGAATTTAGAACTCTCATGCATTGCTGGTGAGATTGTACAATGGTGCAGTAATTTTGGAACACTGTTTGGCAGTTCTTCAAAATGTTAAACATAGAGTTACCATATGACCCAGTAGTTCCACCCCTACATATATCCAAGAAAAATGAAAACATATGTTCATAAAAAAATGTACTTGAATGTTCCTAGCAGCATTTTTCATAATAGCCAAAAAGTAGAAACAACCCAAATGTTCATCAATGGGTAAATGAATAAACAAAATGTGGTATACCCATACTGTGGAATGTGATTTGGCAAAAAAAGAATGAAGTGCAGATGATGAAGCTCAAAACCATTATGCTAAGTGAAAGAAGCCAATCACAAAATACCACAGATTGTATATGATTCCATTTATATGAAATGTCCAGAAGAAGCAAATATATGGAAACAGAAAGTAGATCAGTGCTTGCCAGGGGTGGAAGGTGGGGGTAATGACTTGTGGGGTTTCTTTGGGGAGTAATGAAAAGGATCTAAAATTAGATCAAAATGTGATAGTGGCAAAACTCTGAGGATTTACTAGAAACCACTGGATTTTACATTTTAAAATGGTGAATTTTATGGTATGTGAATTATGTCTCAATAAAGATATTATTTAAAAACAGCAAAGATTGTTGTACTGGATTTTTAAAAAATATATATGCTGCTTAAAAGATGCCTTAAATATATGAAAGTTGAGTGCACCTGGGTGGCTCAGTGGTTGAGTGGCTGCCTTCGGCTCATGTCATGATCCTGGAGTCCTGGGATTGAGTCCCGCATCAGGCTCCCCACAGGAGCCTGTTTCTCCCTCTGCCTATGTCTCTACCTCTCTCTCTCTCTCTCTCTCTCTCTCTCTCTCTCTCTCTCTCATGAATAATAAATAAATAAAATCTTTAAATAAATAAATAAAAGTTGAAAGTAAAAGGATGAACATTATATACTCTGCAAACACTAACCAAAAGAATGCTGGTCTGACTATCAAACAAAGTAGGCTTTTAAGCAAGAAGCATTACTAGAGGTAAAGTAGAATATTTCTCAATAATAAGGTGTCAAGCTTCTAGGGACACCTGAGTGGCTCAGTGATTGAACATCTTCCTTTGGCCCAGGGCATGATCCTGGAGTCCTGGGATCGAGTCCCACATTGGGATCCCTGTATGGAGTCTTCTTCTCTCTCTGCCTATGTCTCTGCCTCTCTCTGTGTGTGTCTCTCATGAATAAATAAATAAAATCTTTTTTAAAAAGTGTCAAGCTTCTATAAAGATAAAACTACATTTTCTTGCATTTAGTAACACAGCTTCAAAATACACAAAGTAGAATTTGTTGTTCAGTGAACAGAAGTGAAGACAAAGCAGAATACTCTTAGTGACTAATAGAACAAGCAGAAAAAATCAGTATGGATGTACAAAATGTGGGCATGATTAAGCAACTTCACTTAACTGACATAGAGAACATGATAGTCAATGACACAGAATATACATTCTATTGAAGAGTACATAAAGCGTTTATTCAAATAGACCATATTGGACATAAAATCAATATCCGTAAATGTAAAAGGACTAAAATCAGAGTAAATTCTCTGAATGCAGTAGAATTAAGCTGGAAACAAATAGCTGAAAATAAGACATCTTCAAATATTTTTAAACAAGGTAGTTTATTTCTAAAAATCCACTTTGAAATGGATGATAATGTAACACAATGTATGAAAATTTGTGAGTTGAAGCTTGGGCTATGCACAGAGGGACATTTATATCCTCAAAAATCCATACACTAGAAAAAAAGGCTGAAAAATCATTATTTCGATTATGATCATTATAATTATGATGTCATCATTATCTAAATGTCTATCTCAAGAAGTTAGAAAATGAACAGTAAAATAAACCTAAAGAAATGAAATAATGAACATGAGAGCAAAAATTTATAACATCGAAAACAATTGTGTATAACAATGGAAAATCAACAAGCCAAAACTCAACTTTTTGAAAATACTGATAAATCTGAAAGGAGAAATCATGCAAATCTGAACAAAACTCTTCCAGGGAATAGAAAAAGAGGAGAATGCGTATAAAACCATTGTATGGAACAAAAATAATGTAGATTGTATAAACTTAATGAGGACATTATAAGAAAGGAAAATTAAAGCAAACCTCTCCTGAAAACATACAAAAATCCTAAACAAAACATTAGTAAGTCAGCTTTAGTGATAAATAAAAAGGATAATCCTTCATGACCAAGTTGGACTTATCCCAGATAGATGCTAACTTAAAATTTAAAAATCAGTTAATGAATTCATGTTAACAGAATAAATTAGGTAAATTATATGACCATCTCAGATGTAGAAAAGCATCTGATAAATTTCACATCCATTCATGACCAAAATTTTAGCAATTAGGCTTACAATGTTCTCAATCTGATAAGAGTACTTTTTAAAATCTCTATATCATATGTGATATTGATAGTGAATGACTGAAAGCTTTTCACTTGAGATAAGGAATAAAACATAAATACCGACTTTTACCATGTCTGTTTATATTGTACTGGAGGTCCGGGCTGTTGCAAAAGGACCAGGAAAAAAAAGTAGGAATTGGAAAGTAAGAAATAAAACCATCATTATTCCTACACAGCATGATCACATGATTGCATAGATAGAAAAGAGAATTTGCAGACTATGAAGTAATTTTAACAATGGTCATTGGATAGAAGGCCACTTCAGAAAATTAAATGTAATCTATACAAAAGGAAGGCACAATTAGAAAATGAAAATTTTAAAACAGCGTTTATAATAACATCACAAAATTAAAATCATGGGAATAAATATCAACAGCATTTTAATTCATAAGCAACAAAACATTGTTAATATTATATTACTAATTATTGATAAATAAAAGGATAGATCATGTTCCTGGGTGGAAAGATACATTGTAAAGATGTCAATTACTTCTAACTTGATCCAGTAAAAATCCAGGCAAGTTTTTTTTTCCCTTGGAAATTAACAAGCCCTTCTAAAATCCAAAGGGAAATGCAGAGGAACCAAAAAAGCCCAGACATCTTTGAAAAATAAATTAGACTATGATTTTGGTTGCTGTTGCTGTTTTATATAGTTGTTGTTTCCTTAGGCTTATCCAAATGTTTACATTTTTTATTTTCCCTATTTCTTACTGCATTTCGGACTTTCCCTCTGGGTTTGTTTCTTTTCTTCCTGAATTATATTCTTTAATGTTATTAATAAATGCCTGCCTAGTAAACTCTATCAAGCCAGCTCTCTACTTCTAGGTTGATGATGGTTTCTTTCAGCATTTGGAAGATAGTATCTAGTATCTTAATGTCTTCTTGTTTCTTTTTTTTTTAATTGTACTTATTAATTAATTAATTCATTCATTCATTCATGAGAAACACAGAGAGAGAGGCAGAGACACAAGCAGGGGGAGAAGCAAGCTCCCTGCAGGGAAGCCTGATGTGGGACTAGATCCCAGGACTCTGGGATCACAACTTGAGCCAAAGGCAGATGCTCAACCACTGAGCCACCCAGGTGCCCCTGTCTTCTTGCTTCTATCACGGATTTTGAGAAGCCAGCTGCCAACCTAATTATCATTCTTTTGTAGGTAATCTGTCTCTCCTCATTTAACATCTCTTTGTCTTGGTGTTCTACCAAATAAAAGATAAGTTTTCTTTATCCTGCTTGGGGTATGTTGAACTTGCTGAATCTGACATTTCATGTCTTTCATCATTTTGGAGGAATTCTTATCTATGATCTATCTCTTCAAATAGATCTGTACCTGTATCTCCGCCATTCTCTCCAGTATCTCTGATGAAAAACAGGGGAGACCTTTTTTTTTAAAAAAAATATGTCTTCCATGTTTCTTAGTTTATCTTTCTTATCTTCACTCTCTTTCTCTCTCTGCTGAATTCTCAGTGATTTCTCAATATCGTTCTTCAGCTGCCTAACCTGCTGTTTAACCCAATCATTTGAGTTCCCGATCCCAATTATTGTATTTTTTATACCCATAAGTGTAGTCATCTCCCTGGTCCTTTGTGGCAGTGTCTTGCCTTGTAGTTTTACCTTCAATACTTTCTTTTATTTCTTTAAACATATGAAATACATATTTTACATTTCTCTTTGCTGACTGAAGTATCTAAAATGTGTACACCAATATGGTTATATGCAGAATGAATTTTAGCTTCAAACCCAAAGTTAGGAAGCCTCAAGACTTTTATATTTTCTTTTCCCTATATTCAGAGTCAAGGCCAACATGACTAAGAATATTCATTTTTTATCTCTGTGACATAGGCTTTTTTCTGGGGAGGGATGCCTGCGTTTGGT
Organism: Nyctereutes procyonoides; assembly: GCF_905146905.1. Taxonomy (NCBI): domain Eukaryota; kingdom Metazoa; phylum Chordata; class Mammalia; order Carnivora; family Canidae; genus Nyctereutes; species Nyctereutes procyonoides. Next base: position 6,064,909 of record NW_026575155.1, read on the forward strand.
GATATTGGCTTTCTTTGGGGGAGGACTCAGGTTTGCTGGGAGCAAGTGGTTTCTGATTCACCCTAGAACATTGTGTGGGCCCCAGATCATCTCCTCTATCTTCTCTCATGCACAAACACACACACATGCATCCTAATTTAGACTACAGTCTAGTCCACAGGAGCCTACAGATCTTCCCAGGGTAACTGCCAGCTGCTACACAGATTTGTCCTTCTAGATTCATGTCTGACCTTGAAGGACTTCTCTCACTGCCAGGTCACCCATCTGTTAATTTTTCTTCTCTTTTATTCAGTATTTTCAGGTGTTCTGTACTGAAAGGCTATCTTCAGACAACAACATCACCAATTTTCTGGAAAAGGAAGTACAGGCTGAAGGCTTTCTCACTCATAAATTAGAAGGACCATACCATCAAATCGAATGACTATCTTAGTTCTGGTGGCTCATAAACAACAGAAATTTATTTCTTACAGTTCTGGAGGCTGGAGTCAGTGATCAGATTGCAGATTGCTGACTTCTCATTGTATCTTCATAATGTAGAGGGGAGAGAGAGAGAGAAAGCAAGCTCCCTCATGACTACCATCCCATGGGGAATAGGACTGCAAGATATGAATTCTGGGGGGACACAAGGATTTAGTTCATAACAATGGCTTCCTTAAGTTCAATGTGACTTCCAAAAGGGTATAAAATAAGTAAATCCAAGTGGGGATAAGAAGAAATTAGGATTAAATTTCACATATCCCAATTTCCAAGGTTGGAAAACATTGGCCTAGTCTTTCTGACAGTTTTCTTCAAAGAATAAAATAGTCTACACAAGACAGCCCACAACAGAGCCGACCAAACCAATAGCCTATTGAATGGGATATATTTGGTTACATTAATAAGCCAGTTCTAGATTTCTCCTAAACACATCTCTGTTCAATAGATAGGGATTATGGAGGGCACGGGATGTGATAAGCGCTGGGTGTTATATGCAACTAATGAGTTATTGAAAGCTACATCTGAAACTAATGATGTACCATGTATTGGCCAGTTGAATTTAAATTTAAAAAATATTACATTCAGCAAAGCAAGCAAAACGTATTTGGGAAATTTATCAGACATGTCCCCTCCTTAAGGAACTTCACGTACCAGACTCGCTTAGGCCCACTCTCTGCTTCCAGATGGGGAAACTTGAGTGAAAATACAGTGGTCTTCTTTGGGATGTTCCTCATTTGCAGACGAAGTGAAAGTCTGCTTCTCCTGAGGTCAAAGTCCCCTTCATCTACAGAGTAGGGCAGAAGCCAGCTCCCAAGGTCTCTGCTACCAGACGCCGTTGTGCTCTCATCCTGCTCTCCATTCACAGCTGGCCTTTCTTTCCCTTCCCCCATCCAACCTCCCCAGAGTCCCTTTCCCACAGAGACTCTTCTCCATGATCTTATTAATGCATTGATTTTGCCTAATTTTTCACTATCACAGAAATGCCGCCATACATCTTCTTGTGCACATGAGCAAGTTTCTCCAGCAAAAATACCAGAGTGGAATTGGTGAATCATGGTGGATGCACATTGTTCACTTCCGTGTCACCAGGGTGCTTGCCAAAGTGGTTTACCAATAGCACTACCAACTGTAGGTACAGGCAAGTCCTGGTGCTTTGTCTCTGCCAACATGTGATACTGTCTGATTTTAATTTTTTTAAGATTTTATTTATTTATTCATGAGAGACAGAGAGTGAGAGAGAGAGTGAGAGAGAGAGTGAGAGAGAGAGAGAGAGAGGCAGAGGCACAGGCAGAGGGAGAAGCAGGCTCCATGCAGGGAGCCCAACATGGGACTCGATCCCAGGACTCCAGGATCACACCCTGGGCCGAAGGCAGGTGCTAAATCACTGAGCCACCCAGGGATCCCCCCCGATTTTAATTCTTAAAGACCTTCTCTCTACAACCAATCCAATGAACTCCTCTTTCTGACTTGCTAAAGGTGAATGAATAACATATTTGTGTTGTTCTGGGTTCTTTTAGACATTGGACCTAAGCAGGAGTCCAGATTTTCCTGAAGAGTGAGCTGAGATCCATTGATTGCTTCCAGTGGCTAACTGGAAGATGGAGGTTTTTCTTTAATTTACCTGGAACGAGAGCACAGGCCAGTGAGGAGAAAGATTGTTGAAGCTCTGAGGGCCACGGGGTCAGTCCCAACCACCCACACTACTCACTAGCATGGGTCTTGGAGGTGAGGTTGCCATGGCACTGACCCTCGGGCCAGTGAAACCAACCTAATGAAAGAGAGGCCAAGGTAATGGGAATCCCAGGTCCTGGGGCCACAGGACCAGGAGACATCTGGCCTTTTGATGACAGATGGCAGTCCAGAAAAGGCCAGGTAAAGAAGGGGCATGGAAACAGAAATAATGGAAACCAAGGTCCTGGTAGATCTCTGTGTGAGTCTGGATCTAAGACAAGACCTTGTCTGTCATTCACCTCGTCAGTGTCTAGAGGCTGCAAAGGTAGCAGACTGAGAGTCTGACCTCAGAGGTAGACAATCTGGGGTCTTTTACTGATGGGTCTAGATCTGAGGCATTTTACTTAACCTCTCTGTGCTTCAGTTTCCTTATCTGTAAAGTGAGAATATTCATACATATTTATAAGGTTGCTATGAAAAGAAATGAGATAATATTAATAAAATGCTTAGCAAAGGCCTGGTCTGTAGTAAGGAATCAGTAAATGTTGTTATTCTAACCGCCATCATTACTGATATATATAAAATCACTATATGGGGGCACAGTTGATTGAACCTCCCACTCTTGGTTTTGCCTCAGGTCACAATTTCAGGATTGTGAGATCGAACCCCGTGTCGGGCTCTGCACTCAGTGGGAAGTCTGCTTGAGATTCTCTCTCTCCCTCTGCCCTCCCCCTTCTCCCACACTTGCTCACTCTCTCTCTCACAAATAAATTTTTAAAAATAAAATAAAATCATTATATGTATATAAAATCTATGAGCAACCCCAATGGATAAAGCTGCAGTAACAGGACTGGCAGCCGGTTTCCATCTTGGGTGTTAACTGTGATTGATTGGCAGTGGCTGCCTGTTGAGGATTCCAAGGACATCCTTGGACCAAGGGAAAGGAGGAGTAGACTGTGACCCCCTGGCAATGTCTGTCATGGCCCAAATGATGAACAGGGGCAAACAGAGCCCATGCCTCCCCATGATCTGCATGTTACAACTTACCTGGTAGGAAATACCGATTCAGGAATGTTCCATTTCAAGTTTCTAAGAGAGGACCTATAAGTGGACCAAAAAGAATTGATATTTATTTATTTATTTATTTATTTATTTATTTATTTATTTTAAAGATTTTATTTATTTATTCATGAGAGACAGAGAGAGAGAGAGGCAGAGACAGAGGCAAAGAGAGAAGCAGGCTCCATGCAGGGAGCCCGATGTAAGACTGGATCCCTGGACTCCAGGATCACACCCTGGGCCGAAGGCAGATGCTCAACCACTGAGGCACCCAGACGTCCCGAGAACTGATTTTTAAATGAGGCCAACTGCACGTGGCTCTTTTAAAAATATATTGAGGGCAGCCCGGGTGGCTCAGAGGTTTAGTGCCGCCTTCAGCCCAGGCCTGATCCTGGAGACCCAGGATCAAATCCCAAGTCAGGCTCCCTACATGTAGCCTGCTTCTCCCTCTGCCTGTGTCTCTGCCTCTCTCTCTCTCTCTCTCTCGAATAAATAAATTAAAAAAAATAAAATCTTTAAAATAAATAAATTAAATAAAAATATATTGAAAGCAGGCACTGCCTCCTTTTCTGTCCTGAGCTCTGTAGAGAATTTCCATTTGCTCATTTGCTCACCACCCTGGTGCCTGCAACAGTGGGAGAGCCTCAGGTGGGCTCATCATAAGCAGAGGTGGCACTTAGCTTTTCACACCTGCTACTATAAAGCAGAGAGCCCTAGGGAGGCAGGGTATGGATTCACATGACAACGTGGGTAATGGAAAAAGCTGGGGGACCCACAGGCCTGGATTCTAACTTCTGCATGGGGCTGCGTGGGCCAGGTGACTTCTCGGAGACCAGGTTTCCTGTCTCTAAAATAAGGTAAATGATCTCCAAGATCCTGTAAAATTTTTCTTTTTCTGTTCCAGGAAAGGGAAGGCACTTCTTTTACTTACCATGTTTGTAAAAGAGAAAGAAGTGTGCAACAATGCATATGTGTGCACAAATGTACAATAATATATGTGCACCACAGTAAGGCCTTGACCTTTGTGACAGACATCTTCCAGAATTTTCCTAAATTCCCAAATGGTAAAATAACATGACGACTCAGATTTCTCCCGGGGATTAGTTTTCCCAATGAAAAAAAAAGATTTATCGGTACAAAAGATGATATTGTGTTGGGGCGCCTGGGTGACTCAGTTGGTTAAGCATCTGATTCTTGGTTTTGGCTCAGATCATGATCTCAGGGTACTGAGATCGAGCCTCAGGTCAGGCTCAGGGCTCAGTGTGGAGTCTGCTTGTCCCTCTCCCTCTGCTCCTCCCCCTGCTCTCTTTCTCTCTCTCTCCCTCTCATAAATAAATAAAAAAAAATTTTTAGAGATATCGGGACGACTGGGTGGCTCAGCGATTAACCGTCCGCCTTTAGCTCAGGGTGTGATCCTGGGGTCCTGGGATTCAGTCCCACATCGGGCTCCCTGCATGGAGCCTGCTTCTCTCTCTGCCTGTGTCCCTGCCTCTTTCTCTGTGTCTCTCATGAATGAATGAATGAATGAATGAATGAATGAATAAATAAATAAATAAATAAATAAATAAATAAATAAACACTTTAAAAAATAAAATTAAAATTAAAAAGACGGTATCATGTAAAAGCAAGGTTTCAAGAACACGTTACCTTAGGAGGGGAATTTGCAGGTAGGAGCTGCATCATATGCTTGCACCCTTCACCTGCCCACCCTACCCCACATACTCCTCTCCTCATACACACACAGAGAGACTTCTTAGCCCATTGACTCGAGACCCTATTTCAGCAAAAGTCTAAATCTGTACATGTCATGGGGCTCTGATATTGAATTTACCACTATTGAAACTACAATTATTAAATTCACCACCACAAAGGGTCCATCACATACACAGTGCTTAAAGCACACAGACAACCACTGCTGTGGAGTACGTTTTAGTAATAAGGCACCAAGAGAATTAAATAATAAAACGTGCTTTTTCTTTTACCCAAAGCTATGAAATTATCATGAAAACGTCAAGGCAATTTCCCCCAAACATAATGAGTTTTGCACTTTTCTTTTCTCACAGACAGTAACCATAGTGTATGATGGTTTCTTACATAACTGTCCAGGTTTGCTGATGAAGGGAGACGTGTCTCTTTTCAAGACGACCACCTTGGGCATGGCTGTCCTGACTGCAGTGGTGTGGTCACTCTGGGTCCTTCTCTTTAAAAACTGCTTTCCCGGGCCAGTGAAGGAGCCTCGAAGAAATCAGGCCCGAACTTGCAGCACCCCTTGCTTTTGATCTGAAACGTGGTACCATGGGAAAAACTGATCCAGTGATTTTCCGGATCCATCGTGCCCCTCACAACGATTCGCTTTGCTTCAAGGTTAAAAGCCAGGTGCAGAGATTCAGCTCTTGCCAATGCAGGTGGACACTATCCAATCCACCAAGGGCCCGAATAGAACAAAAAGGCAGAGGAAAGGCAGATTTGCTCTGTGTTGAGCTGGGACATCCCTCTTCTCCTGCCCTTGGACATCAGAGGTTCCAGGGCCTTCAGATTTAGTCTGAATTACACCATCTGGTTGGTCTCCCTGGTTGTCCAGTCTGCACACAGCATATCATGGGACCTCTTAGCTTCCGTAACCCCATTAGCCAATTCCTATAATAAATCTCCTCTTCTCTCTCTCTCTCTCTCTCTCTCTCTCTGTTCTGTTTTTCTGGAGAAACCTGACTGATACATAATAGAGTTAAAGGCCTGTTTAAGGGAATGGTATTCATTTGGATTTTTTAGCTTACCAAGTTATGGGACTCTCAGGGGTTTCCAAGTCAATCTCTGAACTCTCCTCTCATTCCTCCCTCTTCTTCACTTAGCTCAACATGGTTGTGTCAAAATAGCCACGTCAGGAAGCCCCCTGGCATCACAAGTGCCACGTGAGAATGTCTGGGGTCTAGAGAGTCTGTCCATTTGGATGCCGTCCTCCAAACACGACTCACTGGTTTTCCTTCCTCCTCCCAAGATGAGACCTTGGGGCTGGACATTTTCAGAGGCATCATCAGGGGAAGCGGACAAATGGAGATTTTATTCCCATACCGAGGGGAGAGTAAATAAAATGTCCAAATGCCATTATCCTACTCACTTTAGAATTCCACCCCTAGCTGAATAGAAAATGCCAGATCCAGGTTACACTGGCTCTTCTTTAGGAAACAGAACATTTGAAATCTTTTCTCAACCTCTGTTCTGGTGTCGACTATGAAAAGGTCACCGGCGACATCGCAATTACCCAAGCTGTCCCCATCCGACCTGATGGGTCCTTCAGCATTTGACACCTACCCACCCTGCCCTTGTAGGTCCCCCTGGGATGCGCACAGCTTCTCCCTCCCCTGCATCCTGGTCCCTTAGGACCCCTGGGTGTCTTACTTTCACCTTCAGCTTAGTGCACAGACATGCATGCTTATCCCTGCCTGACAGCAGGTGGGCTCCTCTCCTCTGATGAGGGTCCCCTCATCTCTGCTCGTAGGACACAGTGTCTCAGGCCTCTGGGCACAAACCTCATCCCCCACAGCTGATCACTAGGTCCTGGCCATTCTGCCTCTCGTGGTGCTCCCATGAGCACCCACAGCTGGCCCACTGGGCTGGATACTTCCTACACTGGCCCCGTCCTGGCTCCTGCCAGGCTTTCTCCTCCAGTCTCTTCTCTGGGGGAATCCAACCCATACTTTCCTCATGGATTCATCTCTCCCAGTGCTGCTTAAAGCATCTTCTGAGATTTCCAGTGGTTTCTATTGCCCAGAGTTTCTACCAAGGTGCTTCACTTGCCAGCCAGTGGAGTCTTCACTTGGCCCCCATTAAACCTGGGCAGTTCAGACAGGTCTATTTATGATTCTCTGGGCCCTGCCATTTAAGGGGATCCCATCTCTTCCACAACTGGTTTCCACTGGGAGAAGCCCCTCTCCGCCCAAGTTTTTGAGACCTGACAAAACTTTTCTCAGACTCTAGGCAGAGAGGGGCTTCTCTGACTGGTTAATTTAGGAGAAGGAACAGGGCATTGTAGTCCAGCAGCTTTTTCTTCCTTTTATAAATCGGGAGCCAAGCTGCCCACTCGGCGGATCCAGGCCCACACTCACACTGGGGAGGCCAATCACGGTCACAGGCTGTCTTTGTGGGTGCTAGGAAGCCTGCTCCTTTACCTCTCAGCACCACCCACATCTTCCAATACCAGATTTTTCAGTAATAAAAGTGATGTTTTTTGCCTCCCATTTGCCTTATTCTTTTTTACTTCTTATCAATTAATGCAAAACTCAAGGAAAGAGGGAAATTCTTTATTCAGCCCCTTTATATCCCAATAACACAGCAACTTCACTGCCTCCTATCTCATTTCCACCCCTCCCAGGAACACCCACCATCTCCTTCTGTCTGTCTAGTTCTTATCCTCTTTCCAGACCCTCTCAAACTCCCACATCGCTGTGAAGGATCTCAGGCCCCTGAATCCCCCTTCCTCTGCACTCAGCCCCTGGCTGCTCCCGCCGCTTAGCGATCAGGCACTGCCTCATAATATTCCTGGAAACCTCATCTTGCTTTGTGGTGGGAATTCTCACCTGTTTCTATCTTGCCTTCTTAGTAAGTTATACCTGAGGGCAGGTATATTCCCTTCACACTCATCATCATTCTCACCCTCCAGACTACCTGCAAGAGGTCCTGTTCAAGAAAAGCTCTGGGGAGCTAAGTGTTTCATTTAACCACTGCCAGTGCTCAGGAGGCTTCCTGCCTCGCTGTCTCAGCCCCAGATTCCAAGGAGGCCCAAGGCATGGCTTCAGGGCTGCAGTAGCATAGTCTTTGTAATTTCTCACACTGTGTGGCCTCAGACAGAAACTCTGAGAAATGGAGAAACAGAGGTGCCTGTATGGCTCAGTAATTTGAGCGGCCAGCTCTTTATCTGGGTTCAGGTCTTGATCTCAGGGTCATGAGTTTGAGCCCCACACTGGGTTCCATGCTGGACATGGAGCCTACTTTAAAAAAATAAAAGAAAGGGGTACTTGGGTGACTCAGTTGGTTAAGCATCTGCCTTTGGCTCAGATCATGATCCCAGGGTCCTGGGATCGAGCCCTGCACCAGGCTCTTTGCTCGGCGGAGAGCCTGCTTCTCCCTCTCCCTCTGCCTGCCACTCTCCCTACTTGTTTCTCTCTCTCTCTCTCTCTCCCCCCTCTGCCAAATAAATAAAACCTTTTTAAAAAGAAAAAAAGAAAAGAAAAGAAAGAAAAATGGAAAAAACGATCACCATGACTTAGAAGACTTTCAGAGACCCTTTTCTCTGACCACATGTCTATTTTGTCCCAAATGGTTTTGTCTTGAATAATGAGCAAAATACAAGACAGCAAGCACAGAACACAGACACATTAGCTTCCCATATCCTGTGTGCCTGTGGGCTCCTTCAGAACAGGCCTTATGTCTCTTGGGCCTCCCCAGTGATGCCGCTGCTGTATAGAGGGGGGTGCTCAGGGAACACAGGTCAGCTCAATTTTTTCTTAACAGTGGGAATCATCTCCAAACTCTCATCAGGGTTAGGTTTGTTCTTTGCTTACATAATATAGCATTTGGTTGCTTGGGGTTAAACTTCATGCTTTAGCTGCAGATATAATAATAAAAAAAAGAGTATGATGCATATAAAACTAATTTAGGGTACGTGTCTGTGAAAGAGAGAGAAAGAGGGAATGAAGTATACAGAGACAGAGAGATACTTAAGGACAGTCTTTAGACCAAGTACCATTCCCTCAGAAAAAACTTTTCTCAGTGCAGTCATTTTGCAATTCCCTCAGCCTCCATGAGCACTGGATGAGTAGATCTGCCTCTTTGATCCTAGGCACCAATTGGTGAAATAAACCACACGCTCCTGTCTGGTGCCCGGGTTCAGAGAGAGCCCATTCTAACAGAAAACAAAGGTTTGGGGTAAAGCAGTTCCATGCACAATGCAGCATAATGATTGACAGGCTGATTATTAGGCTGAGTTGTCCTCATCTGGCCTTTTTTAAGTGCAATATGGTATGCATAACATGACATATGAATGCTAAATTCCTGGCAGTTCTTGCAAAGGAGACAATGCAGCTGGCAGCCTGACACCGGAGCAGCTGGGAGGGGAAGGCTTGGTTTCTGCACATTAACACATTTGACATTTGGTATCGAAAGGGAAGAGCTAATAAATAACCCGCCAACGATGACACTCTGTAATGACAGCTTTTATTACCAGCCAGTTAATCCTGCACTCTGGCTCTGTCCTTTCAAGCCATCTGGCGTTGAATTCTTATTTACTTACTTTTATTTTCCTGGGGCTTGAACTTGGAAAGTTAGCCTCCCGTCATGTCATATTTTGAAATTAATTCAAGGACGAGGTCAGTGGCTGGTTGTAGGTGACTCAGCACCAAGGTCTGCAGAACATGGGAGTAGACAGAGATTAAAGCAGTTTGGAGCTCCCCTTCTTGAAGCCAGGTAGTCATCCTGGGACTAAAAGAGTGAGGGAAACTCACCTCTTGAACCAATATGCATAGTTTCTGCCTCAATCAAATCAGACACACATTTACCAATTATCCACTGTGTGCCCCCCTATGGTATCAGAAGTTCTGGGAGATGCAGACAAAACTAGTCAAGTCCATCCCTTTGAGGCCAAAGCTGATAGGCCAGCAGAAGAGCCCCTCACATAATAAATCTCAATAATAGGACATGAGCTATAATAGGAATAAATAATAATGCCATGGGGTCAGAGATGAGGGGATAATTCCTTCTTCCTTAGAGGATTAAAGGAAGAAGCTTCCCAGAACTGTGAAGGGTCTACGGTTTTCCTATTTGCAAGCTACAGGTTAGCTGGTGCTATGACTGAATGTTTGTGTCTCCTTCCAAATTCGTACATTGAAGCACTAACTCCCAGTGATAATATTTGGAGGTGTGACCTGCAGGAGGTAATTGAGTTTAGATGAGGCCATGAGGGGAGGGAGTCTCATGATGGGATTACTGTCTTTATAATAACAGACCAGAGCTACCTCTCTCCACTATGTGAGCACACAGCAAGAAGGCAGCCGTCTGCAAGCCAGGAAGACAGCTCTTAGCAGAACCCAACCATGCTGGCACCTTGATCTCAGACCTTCAGCCTCCAAAACTGTGAGAAATAAATGTCAGTTGTCTAAGCCACCCAGTCAATGGTATTTTGTTACAGCTGCTTGAGCTAGGACAGCTAGCCAGTTTCATGGCTGCTATTCAAAAACACAAGACTCCTGAGTCAGAGACAAAAGACTTCAAAACTCACAGCAATAGCAGCGTCAGCTTATGTGCAGTTTCCCCAAGCCCAATCCCCACAGAATGACCCAAAGGAGGCCAAGTGACACCTGTACACACTCAGAGTTACATTATGAGAGGGGAACCCTAAGCTGAGAGAATCCGAATCTTTTATAATGGATAGTAAGCACGCCTGCCCTTTGCCTCAGAGAAAGACATTCACTCTGTCTCCCAAGGCTGTTCACTAGAAAAACATCTCCGAAAAGAGGGTTTAGAAGAAAGATAGCGAATGCCTCCTTCACAGATGTGCAAAATTACCCAAGAATTCTCCCATAAAGAGCTGGCTTCCAACAGAGGGCACCAAACCAATGAATGTCAGTTCTCCATCAAAAGATTTTTCTAAAGCCCAAGACACATCCATAGAAAGAAGCAGAAATTTTCTCAAGGTTGCATTTCTCTCAGGTTGGGCTATCCATGGGATCCCCTTGAAATACAATCCATGGTGACACTTCTGGGATAAACCCCCTCTGCTGTAACCCTATGAAAGAGTAGAAGGGACCATGGAAAAGCAGGCTAGGTGCAGAGAGCCACGTGGCTCAGTGTGCGGATGCAGCAGATGTGGGACAGGAAGAGGCATTGCGGAACCCTCATCAACTGCCCTTCGTGCAACTCCCCAGCTACATGTCTGGCAGCTCCCTGCCTCATACCTCATACTGCAAGGGCTTCCCACTGCTATGGTCTTACTTCCACACCTTGCTGTTTCTCTCACCCCTTGATGTTCTATCACGTAGTCCTTCCTGTTTCTTCTCATCTGAAAACTCCGTTCACAGGACTCACTCCTCCTCCTTTCAGACCTGGCTCTAATGCTGTCACCTACAGGCAGCCCTCCTAAATCACCTCAGCTGGGGAAGCACCCTTTCCTGCGCTTCCTGGAATCTTCTGTGTCCACCACACTCACTGCCCTTCCATACCACTCTTGGTTATCTGTGTCCTTTCTCCCCATTGGGCATGGAGAGACCTGGAGTGATGTTGTTTCCTTTCTCTGCCCCCATCACGGCCCCCAGCACCAAGCAGTTACCAACAAAGGCTCACTAAAATGGCCAACTCTCACTTTCCCTTCCACTCTGTCCTTGACATCACAGATCTGGGTCCACAAAGGTCTAAGATCATTAACAAATGTGAAGATGGCACAACTCAACCGCGTGTTGCAGAAAACTTGGTTATTTTCAAGTAGGCCCCAAAGGGTCATGAGATAGTGAAATTTAGTTATTTTTCTCCACTGCTCTTTTTTTTTTAAGATTTTATTTATCTATTCATGAGAGACACAGAGAGAAAGGTAGAGACATAAGCAGAGGGAGAAGCAGTCTCCCTGCTGGGTGCCCGATGCAGGACTCGATCCCAGGACCCTGGGATCACAATCTGATCCAAAGGCAGACGCTCAACCACTGAGCCACCCAGGTGTCCCTCCCCACTATTATTCTTTTACTGTTTCCCCCTCTTCCTCTTCTGAAATGCAGCATTAGCTTTATCATCCTCTCTGTGTCTCTCTTTCTCGTTTATTCCCTCTTCCCTGCTGTGTACAATCATACCAGTTATATGCAACAGTATTGCATAATCTCCTGGAGGCATGAAGGTACCACCCACCTCTGTTGTACAGAAGGAAAAAATGAGAAGTGAAAGATGCCCAATTATCTGATGGTTCCAAAGCTTTGTTTTTGTTTTGGGAGCTGGCGATGGGCACTGGTGATAGATACCTCTGAGAATCCGATGAATACATACACCTTCTCCCTGCCTAAATTTATATACCCGCCTACCCTTAAAATTTTGCAAACAAATGCCTACAGTTGCTAGAAGCCCATAGTCCTCTGGTAAAGGAAAAAAACAAAAACAAAAAACGCTAAACCAAGTGCCCAAATTATGCCCCTTACTACTTTAATTTTCCTCAAGCCTCCAAAGTGATAGAGCACAGAGCACACAATCTCAGAAAAGGGCTCAGATTCTGTAGCGCTTTGTAAAGTAAACCAACCATAGGATTTGACAGAGGCGACCGAGGAGCAGATGGTGTGTGACCATTTGACGACATTGGTCTCACTGCATGGGGGGTGATAAATAGGCAGAGAAGCCATGAAAATAGTTTTCCATAATCTTTAGCCCTGTGAAAGTTCAGCTTGACCTAGAAATTCTGCATTCATTAATTCCACCTCCTCCTGCTCCTGGCCATTTTGAGGTCCTTCTGCTACTGCAAGTCTTATTGAACCAGCAAAATTGAGTCATATGTGCCATAAATACATTCCCTACATGTGCCCTATCCTCCAAAACACACAGATTTCCCTGAAAATAAAACAGAACAAGTGTAAAATGACATAGCTAGGCATCTTATGTATGGGGTTTATGAGCTGAGTTCAGCCCAAGACACCTGTCTAGCCCATAGGCTATGTACTCTCTACAGGTAGGACTACCTTCATGTTCACGTCTGCATCCCCAGACCCAACTCATAATAGGTGTTCAGCAAATAAACACCCAGTAAATGAATAAACAAGTGGAGGGATGTTTAGAGTCTAGAGTTCACCGTAAATTTCTGGGGCCCCCAATGTCTTTTCTCCTCAAAGATATAGAAATTGACGACATTCCATAGCTCAGAATTCATCTCAAGTTTTCAGCATAAAGTTCATGCCACTCTTTTACCTCTTCTCTTTCACCCCCAATTTAAGGGGGGCACAGATGTTTGAGGACAACAGCAAAGAGAAGCCCATCAGAGGAAGGTGAGGCCATAGCTGTTATGAACTGAATGTCCAGTTATCTGGTAAATCCTAATCCCCAATGTGATGATGTTAGGAGGTGGGGCTTTGGGAGGTGATTAGGACATGAAGGTAGAGCCCTTATGATGGGATTAGTTCCCTTTTAAAAGAGACCCCAGAGAGCTCTTTCGTCCCATTTGCCATGTGAGGACACAGAGAGAAGTCGGCCATCTATGAACCAGGAATCAGGTTCTCACCAGACACTAAATCTTGCTGCTTTGATCTTGGGCTTCCTAGCCTGAAGAATTGTGAGAAATATATTTCTGTTATTTATAAGCCACCCAGTCTGTGTGATATTTTGTTATTCAGCCTTAATAGACTAAGACAATGTGCAGCCTTAATAGACTAAGACAATGGTGACGCCTAGTTCATATTCTGCTTTCTGGGCTCTGTGGATTCCTGTACCTGGACCCCCCTCCACTCACTTGCCCTGAGAGTCCCCCAGTCCTATCAGCCAGCCCAGATGGGACGAGCCATCCTGCATCTGCATGTCCTAGATGGTCATCAGTCCTAGATGCACCTGTACTCATTCGTAGTGACCTCATACCAAATCCTCCACTTGACTGCACACGGGCAGACCCACCCCGACCCCATCCTGGGATCTTCCTGGGGGGGGTCTGACTTCTGTTCAGGAACAGTTTAACTTAGTTCTCTCCTTGGTTTCCGCACCAGGTCTCCTTCATGTCTGCCCCACCCTCCGTGACCGCGTCCAGACCTTGGCCAATTCTGCTGAGGTTCCCAGACTCCCAGGGCTCTGAAGCCACACTGTAGCTGTGTGAGAAGGATGGAGACTAGCCCCCTCCCCAACTACCTCTTCTGGATGTGCTATAGCCTCCCATGATCTTTCATGACTCACCTCCTTGGCCCCTTGCCCTGACCCCATGGTCTAAGAGGTGTCAGGTGATACATTAGAGGGGGGTGGGGGGCATGGTACAAATGCGAACATTTCCTTCCTCTCCACGAATTCATGGCCCACCCATCTCCCCTCCCCCACCTCAGGTGCCTCCATACTCTTTAGTCCTCCTTGAGTCCAAATGTGGATCTTTGCTGAATAACCTGGAGGGAGGAGCAGTCACCTGTCAGCCCACCTGAGCAGCAGGAGGTCTTCACCAGACACAGCTTACAGGGCTCCTGGGAGCCATGAGGTAGGCACCTGCAGTGGCTTCTACGTGGGCCCCCACACCTCTCCTGTTTACCTGATTAGGTCAGACTAAATCAACATCAAGGGCTCCCCGTGGGCATATGAGAAAATAAGAGAAGCAACATTTTGCTTTCATGATAATGAAAAATGAAGGAAGACAGCAAAGGTCCTATGCTCAGAATCTGTCTCGGGTTTTTATTTTGATTTGTTTTCTTTAACAGGAACTAAAAGGGTCCCCTGCCACCTCTGCCCCAGGAGCAGTCAGCATAGTTTGGGAGAGGGCCTGAGAGGGCCAAGCCTGGGGCTCTGCCTGCTGTTCCATCCTTAACAGCAGGGAGAAAGGGTCTCCCAAATCCTAAAGAGTTCAGGGCGCAGCTCTGGTGCTTCCAGCCACAGCGGATGAGAGTCTGAAATCCACAGCTAGACCGTGCACCAGTCATGTAAATAGGAATCCCCTGGTTTGGGCCCAAAGGGAAAGTATCTCATCCTTTGTGACCAAAGTTCAAGCAATTGGTTCCTGACATGATAGATAGATGTTAGATGATATGTAGATGACAAATAATAATAATGATATAGGTGATAAATGATAGATAGATAGATAGATAGATAGATAGATAGATAGATGATAGATAGATAGATATAGATAGATTACACAGATTGATTGATTATATAAATTGGATGTCTGGGTGGTTCAGTCAGGCAGTGGTTCCCACTGTGCTAAAGTAATAAGGCTGTGGCAACAGGGGATCTGGGTCAGCCACACTGAAGTTTGGACATAGGATTTTTAAACTCTCCAGACATGGGAGGAGCTGCACCTGTGCCTTGTCATGCTGGTTCCTCCCTGTACCTGTGCAGGAAATAGAGAAACAACCATCATCTTCCTTACCCCATCAATGGAGCCAGAATTCTAAAAATCAAGAAGAGGTGTGCCAGGGGGCTCAGTCGGTTAAGTGTCTGGCTCTTGATTTCAGCTCAGGTCTCCATCTCAGGGTTGTGAGTTCAAGCCCCATGTTGGGCTTTAAAAAATAATAATAATAAAGGGACTCCTGGGTGGCTCAGTGGTTGAGCATCTGGCTTCAGCTCAGATTGTGATCCCAGGGGCCTGGGATTGAGTCCCACACTGGGCTCCCCACAGGGAATCTGCTTCTCCCTCTGCCTATGTCTCTGCCTCTCTCCATGTGTCTTCCATGAATAAATAAATAAATTTTTATTAAAAAGAAGGAAAAACATTTTAAAGTTTATAAAATAAGACTCATAAAGTTAAAAGGGAACTGATTATATTGAAAGGCAGTCATCAAAAAGATTGTACGCCATGATAGAGTTATAGTCTTGTGTCTTTATTGATGCATTAGCTCATGGGGTCTGGGGTGAGCCTAATAATTCTGGCACTTTCAGAGTGGTGACGAGCACACATGGGATTTTGAGATGTCTGCCTTAATTGTAATGTGATAAAGATACATCTGTGATTTCTATTGGTTTCAGAGTTGCAGGCACTATTAATACTACTGGCCTATGTTTGTCATTAAAAGAAACATTCAATTTCAGTTCAAGCATGGTTGAAATAGAAATGCAAGGTCTCAGTTCACCAAACTCTCAGAATTCAGAGGCCCGAGGATTCCAGCGGATTCTATGCCCTCATAGAATGCCTCCGTCATTGCAGGGACCGCCTGGTGCCCCAAGCTCCTTATGGCCCTAGTGAATCTCTCAGGGATGGGTAGCTGACAACCAAGCAAATCAGAGTCCTCTCTGGAACTTGTCTGGCAAAATTCTCAAGGAGGATCCATTCTGTACGTGAAGGATATTATGAGTGTATTTGTGTATTTTTAAATACGGACTTCGCACTCTAGAGAAGCCTGGAAGAATAGAGGAAGAGGGGAGTGCTTTACAACTCCATCCATCTGTGATGGTTAATGGTATGTGTCAATGTGCTTGGGCCATGGGAACCCAGATATTTGGTCAAATATTATTCTGGGTTTGTCTGTAAGGGTGTTTCTGGATGAGGTTAACATTTGAAGCTGTGAGCTAAGTAAAGTCGAGTGCCCTCCCCAGTAGGGATGGCCTCATCCAATCCACGGAAGGCCCATATGGAGAGAAGGCTGAGGAAGGGAGGATTCACTCTCTCTGCCTACTGTCTTTTTTTTTTTAAAGAATTATTTATTTGAGAGAGAGAGAGTACAAACGGGATGAGGGGCAGAAGGAAAGGGAGAGAATCTCCAGCAGACTCCCTGCTGAGTGGGGAGCCCAACTCGGGGCTCAATCCCAGGACCCTGAGATCATGACCTGAGCCGATATCAAAAGCCAGCTGCTTAACCAAATGAACCCCCCAGGCCCCCCTCTGCCTGACTGTCTTGATGCTGGGGGCATCATCGTCCTCTGCCGTCTGACATGGACTTGGACTGGAACTCCACCATCAGGACCCTGGGCCTCTAGCTTGGACTTCTCAGCCTCCACAATCATGTGGATTCCTTACAATAAATTTCTATATATCCTAAGATATTTAGAGATTTATTATAAATATATATAGAGAGATTATATATATATAGAGAGAGATTATATATATATATATAGAAAGAGATTTATGTATATATATATACACACATATCCTATCGAATCTCTTTCTCTGGAAAACCCCAAGTAATATACCAGTTGAGCCTAAAGTCCATGATACAAATGTTGTTTGCATAAGATGTGGTGAACGCACACAGAAATAGGCTATAGTTCCACTTCCTAGGGTGGAGAGAAAAAAAAAGACTTATTTTTTTTTATAATATCTTAATCCCAGGATGGTAAGATTTAAAAAAACAAACAAACTTGCTGAGAACTGAGCCCACCCCATCAGATAAACTAATGCAGATTTACCATGTGGCAAAGACATAATCCCATAAACTGAGAACCACCTTCAGAGAGGTTCTGGGGTCAAGGGTCAACCCCTTCATGCTATGGTGTTAGAAAATGCCTCAATTCGAGTAGCTAAGGAGGATGACTGCCCTGGTTCTCCAGAGATCCCCTCCCTCTTTCATCCCCTGATTCCTGAGTCCCTGGCCCCCCAGGAGAGGTCCCAGCCTCCCCAGGGAGAGGCCATGGGGCTGCTGCTGAGGGTTCCTGCAGGAAGGGTAGCTCATTTGCAGGGAGCCAAGGCTGGTGGCCCAGGTAAGGGGTAAGAGGAAGGTCAGAAGCAGGCACCATAAATCAGAGTGCAGAGTCGGGGGCAAAAGGCTCGGAGGAGCTGAAGAGAAGGTCCAAGAGTCAAGAGAGAGAACCAGAGAGGCCCTGGGGAGTCTTGTGATGAGGTTGCTGTCTGGGGGGCCATCTATCATCCCAGCACAGCACATGAAGGCACATGTGACAAAGGCTGGGAGTGAAGGGCCAGGCACTAGGGGCAACGGGCTCTGGTGGAGGCAGCACCAAATGCCTTATCTGGGGTCAGTTCAGGATTCAGCCCTTTCTCCTCTCAGGATTCACACACTGAGAGCAGAAATGCTGAGTCTCCCTATTGGTAATTAATCCCAATTCAGACTCAAGGCACAGGCTCTTCGCTGGCCGTGTTTCTACAGCGCCATCAAGCTTGGAGTCCCCATCTGTGGCTGCGTGGCTCTGTGCACTCAGGGGTAAGCACCCCAGACAGCATTCGGACGGAACCTCCCCTCTGTCTGGAACATCCCACGAAACAATTAAAATAAAATAAAATATGGCAAGCTCTGAGGTAGTCACCCAAAGCTGCATTTTCATTTGTGAGTGAAAAATAAGTTGCACAACGTTTCCGGAGAGCTAGGACAGCAAAGTCCTAATTTAAGGATATATGCTAACGTGACAATCTAAAAAAAAAAAAAAAAAAAAAAAAGGTGACCTGCTATGACTTCCTGTTCATATCTAGGATTAGCATCTCTGTGCTATGTTAGACTCTGGGGAGTTTGGGCTCAGGACCAAGCCCTCTCTTCACATTCTCTGTCCTCATTATTTCAAAAAAGACATTGCTGGGGCACCTGGGGGCTGGGTGGTTGAACATCTGCCTTTGGCTTCGGTCCTGATCCCAGGGTCCTGGGATCCAGCCCCACATCAGGCTCCCCTGCAGGGATCCTGCTTCTCCTTCTGCCTGTGTCTCAGCCTCTCTCTGTGTGTCTCTCATGAATAAATAAATGAAATCTTTAAAAACAAAAACCAAACCAAAAAGACATTGCCTTGTGGTGGTTTCTCATGTCACCCTATGAAATTTATCTCCATAGCTGGAGCTCTCCGAGGCTCTAATACCTGTTTCCTACCGACCCACGTGTGGCTGGCATTTAGACATCCACTGTCCGTCTATGGGTGCTGTGCGATGCATGGATTTGCGTCTCCACGTCCATCAGTCAGTTCTAGCCACTGCCAAACAGATGATAAAGCCCAAGGACCTAAAAAGAGTTTTTGTTGTCCTTGATCACTGTGCTTTGTTCTTCTTTTCTGATCGTTCTTGTCTTTATTGATTAATGTCTGGCCAATTATATGGCCAGTAGGCAGCTTCGGGTTATCTTCTGGAGAGATCAATGATATCACAACCTTGGGGACGGCTTACCACGAACAGTGACAAGATGCTAAGAGCTTCTGTACTGACATCATGATTATGTAATGTTCAGCATGTGCCAAAAACTTTTAATGCTGATGAATGAGTTCTGAGCAGTGGAAAGGAAATGCACTATCTGCACTCTGCGTAGGCTCCGACGCACGCATCGGGAAGGACGATTCGTGGGCCCAGAGGATCCCCATGGCTGGTTGCACTTCTTCGAAAGGCCAGTGCTTCCCAGCTCCACAAGGGTTTCACCACCACTTGATGGAACCGAGTCAGGTGCTATTTTGCAAAGAAACTGGGTGAAAGTGGCATCCATGTGTCCAAATGGGCAACCCTGCAGGTTCCATGGAAGAGGTCATTTCCACTTCTAGAACACGTATAGATTCAAGAAGTGATAGATCAAAAAGAAAGGGTTTTTGATTGATTCAGTGCTTGCGGCATCGAGGGAAAGGTCCCGGGATCCATAAGGCTGAAACTGCATATTCTGGGTGACTTCACACAAATGAAATAATCACATTAAATTTTGAAATATTTTGATCGTTTATGTGAAAACCGTCTACCTGCTTTCTGATTAAAGCCCGGCAGAGGAGAGTTTCCTTGTAATCTCCTCCCTTTTTCACTGGAGGGTGGGAAACACTTCTCACAGATGCCCTGGAGCTATAAGTCAAGAGAAGGACAGGGAGACCCGGAGCCTGAGGTCTGGATGGTGCACCCCAGCCACAGAGCTGTCTTCCTCACCAGCGCTTGGCCCAAACCAGCCCTCCGTTGTTTCCAGTCCCTTGTCGTGCCTCTAATTCCACAGAAATGGCTATTTTGCTTGGCTTTCACCCCATTTCTCATGCAGTGCAACATGTCTGTGCAGCCACATGTCCAAGAAAGTGAAATGGAAGAGATTAAAAACAGATTTGTCTGGTGAACAGGTGTCGAGCATTATCTAATAGCAAACTAAATATAAAAAGGGAGACTAATTAGAGTCCTGGCATCTCTCCGGCTGTTGGTTTCATAGCTCGTTAACTCTTGAAATGCTCCTCAGATGGAAAACCAGAACTTACTGAAAAGGAGACAGTGACTCCACACCCCTGTATTCGGGGGGCATAGGAGGGTCTGTGTCAGGGAAGGAAGAGGGTCAGGGAGTAGTACCTCCTGACGATGCCCAACAATGAGGAAGGCTGAGAAGAAGTTGCTGTCCTAGTGTGGAGAACCCACCCTTCTAGAACCTTGCTCCTTGAAGGGTGGTCCTTGGACCAGCAGCATCAGTGTGCCCTGGGAGCCTGTTAGATATACAGGGCCCCATCCTAGAGGTACCAAATCGGAACTGGTATTTCTAACAACTGATTGCCAGTTGACTTGTGTGCAACTTAAAGTTTCAAGATGCACAGATCCTAGAAATGAAGTAGAGCTCATGGTGGGAAGGGGTAAGGCTGAGGAGATGTTTCCTGAAAGAGCAGATTTGGGTGGGTTTCTTGGTGACCCTAAGGCAAGGGTCAGCAAACTTCTTCTGTAAAGTCCAGACAACAAATATTTAAACTATACAGTCTCTGTCACTACTAGTCAATCCTATCATTGTGGGGCCAAAACAACAACCACCACCATAAAACAAAACAAAACAAAACAAAACAAAAAAAAAAAAAACAGCCATGGACAGTATGTAAATAAATGGGTATGATTGAATTCCAGTGAAACTTTACAAAAAGTAAGTGCTGGGCCCCATTTGGTTCATTGGCAGTAGTTTGCTGACCCCTGTTCTAAGGGAACAAATGTGTCTTCATACAGTATGGAATATTCTAGACCAATTATAGGTTTGATTACATCTGATCTTAAACTTGGGGACTCACTAGCTTCTGAACCCAGCCCTGTCTGTGAGATGGAATACTTTAAATCAAGGCCTTTTTGTTGAAAATTAGGTACATAAAATAAATAAATAAATAAATAAAATTTTAAAAAAAATTTAAAAAAAGAAGAAGAAAATTAGGGACATGTGATCTAGTCCTGTTCCTCAAATATGCTTCTTTTTTTAAATATATTTTTTAAGATTTTATTTATTTCTTTGAAAGAGAGAGGGAGCACAAGTGGTGGGTGGGACAGAGGGACAAACAGACTCCCCGCTGAGCAGGGAACCCGAAGCAGGGCTTGATCCCAGCACCCTGGGATCATGACCTGAGCCTAAGCCAGGTGCTTAACTGACTGAGCCACCCAGGTGCCCCCCCAAATATGCTTCTGATTGTAAGACATGCTTAAAATTTAGGTTATTGCATTGGCTGCTTGGGGCACTTGCAACTATCTCCTGAGATGATCCTCAGTAGGTAGGAGAACCAGAGAAAGAAGAAAATTAGTTACTTAAGGTAAACCCCACATGGTTCACCAGAGCTTACAAACATTTTTGCCCAGTTGTAAACTAGAGCTGGGGTTGGTGTCCTACCCTTTCATCTTTTATGGCCAGACCGTAACCCCCATCATGATGTGTGCCTCTCACACTAACTCCTCTTTCTTAGTCTGCTGTATGGGGGTCCGGATCACAGAAAGCTTTAGAAGAGGAAAAGAATCACCGAGAAAAGACTGACAGCCAGAAGCACTTCAATGCTGAGTTAGCAGGCACCCTCGCCTGACATTGCAAAGACTGGCTTAGTTTTATGAGAAGGATCAACAAATACTTCTGGACCTCATTAACTTCTGTGACCTCAAAGCAACCCTGTAAAATTCCACTATCTGGGTCTGGGCTCCCCCAGGAGCAAACCCTGAGACAGAGATTCTCATACAGGTAGTTTGTTTCTGAGGTGATCCCAGAGGCCCCAATAGGAGAGTGTGGAAGTGAGACAGAGAAGAGAAGGAAGCCACAAACGAACGTGCTATCAAACCAGCCACTACTGTGGGCAAATGAGGCTCCAATCTGCTCGAAGTATCCGTGGGCATCCTGGGAGCGGGTGTGAAACCTGATTCAGAATTATCTCACCTGAGGGGCAAGGGAGCTGGGGTATTTATATACCAACCCCATCAGCCATTGGTTGGTGGATGCTCCCAAATAGTGAGAATGAGGGGGAATATGATTGCCCTGAAACATCCTTCCAGACTGTCCCAGGCTAGAGAAGCATCTCAAGCAAAGTCACAGGTGCTGGCAGATAGAAATCAGGCTGCCATGCTGAGAAATGGTGAGCACCAACATCTGCCAGGTCATCATAGACCACAACTTCTTTTTTTTTTTTACGATTTTATTTATTTTTCCATGAGAGACACACAAAGAGGCAGAGATATAGGCAGAGGAAGCATGCAGGGAGCCCGATGTGGGACTTGATCCCAGGACCCCGGGATCATGCCCTGAGCCAAAGGTCAACCACTGAGCCACCCAGGTGCTTCTAGACCACAACTTCTATAATCACCCTCTCTGAACATATAACTGAGCACAGATTCCTACTAACAGAGAAAATTGACGTCAGCATGGGCTGCATTCAGCTGCAAATAACAGAAAATGTGACTAAATAAGGGTTTAAATATATTAGAGGTTTTGTTTTTCACATAACAAGAAGTTGTGAGCCCATCAGGTCTAACGTGGTGGCCTCTGTGATGCCATCAGAGATCCAGCCTCCTTCTGCCCTACCGTCAGCCATCCTAATTGTATGACTGACCTCACGTTGGTCAACTGATGGCCGCAAGATGACAACTCCAGCCTCAGCACCCTTGTCCATAGTGGAGGCAAGGGGAAGGGGAGAGATCGAGAGTCATGCCAGCTAAGTGAGCCCCATTTAAAACAGCTTTCCTAAAAAGTCCTACTTGGTTGCATCTCATTTGTCTGTAAAGGAGATGGGGAGATGGAGATTTAATTTTAAATGATTGCTGTCTGAAACAAAAATTTAGGTTCTGTTGGTAGAGATGTAGAGAACACATGTTGAGTAGGAAATTACCAGCTAGTGCCGCTAAAATGTTTCCCACACAAATGCTATAAGGTTGACACACTACTAACCCGAGGTTGGGGGTGAAAGGGGAAATTTATTTCCTAGATATATCCTACCTCCTAGAAAATATTTGAAAACTACAGAATTTTTGGACTGGGGATAAAGAGAAGGGAACCTAATCTACAGAAGACAAAACTCAAAAATTCCTTAGGGCAGACCGCTAACTAGGGCAGGCTCTGTTATAGCAAATGCCATGCCATTTGTTGGTCACTTAAATGACTTATTTTGCAAGCCTGGCCCAGCATCTAAATAAAGATGGCCAGTTTCTGTGAAGTCAACAGTTGTAACTTTCAGTTACACAGCTTAACCTTGAAGATTATTCTTCTCTTGTTTCCAAAACTCCAGAAATGGCAGTAAAGGAAGAAATTTAAGTGTAAACCACAAGGACAAAAAGAATGGGGCAGGAGCCCAGATAAAAGATTACAAAGTAGAAGGAGGGTGTTGAGTGATGAGTACAGGTAAAGGAGCTCCAGAAGACGTACAAAGAAGTAAGCCATTCCCCCACCCTATAAATCATGGGGAAAGCCCAGGATATGGAGACCCAAAAACACAGAAAGAAAAGGTAAGTCTCAAGGCTGAAAGATGAGGACAGTCTAAAAGTATACACAGGACAGTTGAGTCTCTATTTTCCCACCCCCCTATCTCCTAGAACTGATAAAAGAAATTCGTTCTGTAGAGAAATTGAACTAAAAAGGGTTCAATTCAGGCAAGCAGGAGGCAAATGGAGAACCATGATTAAAAATATGGGAATTAAGTGAAAGTGTATGTACAAAATGGTGGAACCCTTGTGCCCTCCCCCACTCTGAACTTGGGAAGGCAATTAAACTTGTCTCTTGAGTTTCTGAAAAAACACCAGAATAAAGACCTCCAGCTGTTGACATCTTGGGATCCCCAACTGAAATGACTGCCTCACTGTCCACTGATTCTCTGGCGGAACCTACCCATCAAAGATATCACCCCCAACACAGGAATTTCCACTCGGTTTTGGATTACCTCACTCAAATATGAATAGAAAGCTGAATGGTCCCTGATACTCAAGGAAAGACCACAACATTAAAGACAAATAACAAAACAAACTAGAGATTATGAAACCACAGGTTCTAGAGATACTGTTGGAGACAGAACACTAGTTTTTTATTATTGTTTTAAATTTTTAGTAAACTCCACCCCCACCATAGACTCCAGCAGAGGGCCTCTCTCTATCTCTCTCTCAAATAAATAAATAAAATCTTTTTAAAATAAATATAAAATTAGCAACAACCTTAAAGTACGACTTTTAATGGACAGCAAGAGTTGATAAATAGAAAACACTTGTTTTCCATGCACTGGATGGCCAGTTCTGGGAGGCACTCTGTATATGCCTCAGAAGTTTTGGCAGAATGAAGCCACCTTTGCCTATCTCAGTGACTTAACTAACACACTTGTATTTGGGCTTATCCTTCTTCTGTGTCATTCTCTACCCCTCCACCATTCTTGGTTTCTAGGATCACATCTCTAATAAACTACCTGCACTCAAAATAAACCCCACTTTCTTCTTCTTCTCCTGCCCCCCTACTTAAATGCACTCTGCAAAAGCTACTTTCTGCTCCACCATTTGAATGAAATGTAGAGCAAGTCCTCTGATTGGTATGTGTATGGAGAAGGATGCCTTTTTTAAATAATTTAAAAGACTTCTGGTCATCTATAATCATAAAAATGCTTCATTTCAGTAATTGAAATGTCCAGACCTATCTAATGGTATGGTCGTCCCTCAAATTTAAAGCTATGCCCCTTTGACTATTCAGGTCTATGATAGCTTGACTGTCACAGGGGATGGACAACTCAGACTTGTGCCTCATCTCTTTTCAGTTTGCTAAGCAAAAGTTCTAGCCTTCTAGCCTTTTCAAGGTGGGAGCAGAGGGAAGAAGGGAGAGGTAAGGAGATAAGAAGGTTTCCCCCACTGCCCCTTTTTATTCTAATGAGTGCTATCGTGAGATGGAAAAGCTATTTCTGAGCTGGGTGTATGTTTAGAGATGATGCCTTCTCTTATGGGGCACTTTGGGAGAGAGCAGAGATAGCCCCACCCCAACAATTCTTGGGAAATTCTCATCTGTAATTCTCTTGACAGGCAAATGCCCTCCCCTGGCTGGCCACCTCCTCTTTCCCCTTTGGCTCCTGGGAATCCAGTGGTCTACACCCCTTTCAGGACCAAGATGCTCTTCCAGATTGTCCTCTTGGACACAGGTGACCTCTCCCATGTGGGCTATCTGGCCCAAGTGATATAGCCTTCAGTTTTTGCTCTGACAAACTCTGGGAGCACAGTGCTGCCACTTCTTTTGTCCCTACCACCAGAGTCACAAGGTCTCATCTTCAGATTTTTCAGGAGTGATTCAGACACTACTAGGTTCACTCAAGCTCTTGGAGACTTGGAGTAGGCTCTGGGGGGACCCACTGAAGCCCCTTTCCCTAGGCTATAGGTGAGGGGGGAAGTACCACCCATCACCTCCATATGTATTGCTGTGGGATGGAGTCAGGGAGTGTTGTGTTACAGTTCTCAGCTGTTGATAGCTCTCTACAAAAATGTTCATCTAATCCCCAACTTCCTAGGTTTCTACAGCCCTGTTTTATGGACTGGAACTGGGTGGTCAACTAAGGGCAAAATCTAGTTACTCGATTCTCTACTGCAAGTCCTGCTTAGGTCACCCCATTCCTCACTTTGGAAAGTGGGAATCATTATGATCTGTTGTCTTGGAGATGCAGCCTTAATTGAGAAAAAAAGTGGGGGGAGTGTCCCTGTTTAACATCCTGTTGCACATAATATACAAATTGGCTCAGCAGTAAACTAATATTTACAAGGTCCTAATAATGTAAACATGGGAGACTGATATAACCAAAAATAATGATGGAAACCTAATGAGAGATGGGAAGCAGCATCACAGAGCCATTTCATCCACAGAGTGTGTAAGTCAAGGCTCCTAGGTGTAAACAACAGGTTCTATTCTGGCTCATTAAAGCAGGAAATGAGGTTTTTAGAGGATATATAGCAGGTGCAGTCCAGAATCTCTGGGAGCAATGTCTGACACACTACAGGCTGCACTCGTGGATGCTCCTCTGTTGCCAGTGCCTGGCACCCAAGCTGCGCCAGCACATCATGCCATGACACCCTGGACCATGTGTCAGAGCCTCTGACCCTTTGGCCTCCCCAAAGCCAGACCTATACCTCCATGGGCACCAGAATACACCTTCCTCTGCATGCCTCTTTTTCCACGTGCTCACTTCAGAATCAAACTCCGACCAGGTGCATCTGATTGATGACGTCCAAATTACATCGCTGCACACCCAGCTGTCAGGGAGGCTGAGAATGCGATTTTTATGGCTTCTATCTTGGGAATGCAGGAAATGACCAAAATATGTGGAATCTTCAAAAAATATCAAGCCTCTACCAAAAGCAAATTTCTCCTTCCAGAAGTCAATAGATGACAAAAACTGATAAATCCAAAAAATTGCAGACAAGCATCTTATCCAGAAAAATGATGGTAAATGCCACAAGAAACAACTAGAGCAGAAAGTCCTGGAAAGAAGGATGGAAAGTAAAGGGTAGTGGGTTAAGGGATAGCTTTTTTTTTTTCAAAGAAGTTGTTGGGAAGTGTGAATTCTTTTTTACAGCGTGTGTATGTGGTACCCTGATAAATATAAAACTGTTAAAGGGGTCACATTTTATAAGCATCAGACTTGAAAGGTGACACATCTCAGATACCCCAGGGCAGTCGGCCCAGTAGAACTACATGCTGCCAAATACCGTGTTTGCTGCTAATCTGCCCCCAGCTGTCTGCTGTGGAACTTGCTGCTGGATCTCTTGCTAACCGTTCAGCATTGGCATAAGTGGGGAAACAGATTGGCTCTTGTTGGATTTTTTTCATCCACAATAAATATGAAGACCACATTAAAGTTCAAAAGAAAAGTATAATACCAAGTTTACCAAACATTTCTCAATGCAGGATCTTACATTTTACAAGGCTATAGTTTCAAGGACAGACCAGAAGAGCCCACTGTGCCTCTTCACCTCGTGTGCCCGGGGCCAGCTTCACAGGGGTACTACGCTATCCCAGAAGGATCCCACACTTGGTGCTCTGCTGTTGCTGTCTCAAAATCCTTAATAGTTTTTTTGACAGGAAGCCCCTGGATCTTCATTTGGCACTGGGTCTCGCAAACTCTGTAGACAGTCTTGCATGTGCCTTAAAGTCCAGTACTAAATTTAAGAATTAAACGAAGAAGACACATTAGTCAAGGTTTTAGTATATTTTCCTCTCTCTCTGTGTCTGTGATTCTTAATCTTGGGGCTCCTGAAATTGCACACAAACCTTTCTGTAGACATGTAGACCATGCACCCGTGCATTTATCTTGAGGTCTTAGTCTATATCAGATTCTCAAAAATTCCACGACCCTCGAAAGTCTAAGAACCACCAATGAGATTTGACCTTCCAGTTCGTCGTTGACAACACAGCATGAGTGTGTAGATCATCCTAAATCACCGCTCAATTTTGTTGACAGTAGGTGGTGTGTAAATTATAACGACATCATGTGTTCATTCTGTAGGCTGAACCATGTGCTCACATTTCTCATCACCAGGCATCCCTCCCAATGCAGGGGGACAGCACCAAGCAATGGGCAACCTTCCCTTGTTTAAAGTGGTTGGAAATGGCACAGCTGTTAGATTCTTTTCTTAGGCAAAAACTTAGGTGCTTAGAAGCAAAGTTGTCCGTCTGGAAGGAGTCGTTTTATGTATGCAAGGCAGCCCATCAAAAGGAAATTCATTTGATACAGTGTGGCTTTAAGAGTTACTTGCCTTTCATGGAACCCTCTTGATAATAATAAACTCTGAAAAAAAATAGAATCAAAGCATGTTAAAACTGGATGGGCTCCTAGAGACGGATGGGAGCTGCTCACACAAAAAAGCTGAGCGTATGTTAAAGCATTTTAGGGACAGTTTGCCAAAGTTTATTTAGTCTTGTGATTTTGACAGGTTAAATGGACCTTTGAGATCTTTCTTCCTCAAACACACAGGCTCACTTGCATAATTAATAGAGTCCCAGAGAGCAGGGGGTGGTCTTAGCTCCAACGTCTTGCCTAGGATTCTAGAGTTAACACAGGGCTCTCATATGCCCAAATTACTATATTCCATTTTCTCCATTTTCCTTGGTGTAAGAAATATCATCCACCATTGTTCAGGTAAAGAAATCAAAACCCAGAGAAGTTGCATAATATGCCCAAGGCCTAGAACGGGGGTGGTGCTGCTGACTCCTAACCAAATTCTGCTTCCCCTACCTCTCCAGCTTTGGGAGACATCCAGGCAGTGACACTTCCCCAGATGGGTTCTCTGCAAAGTCTCAGACTTTGCAGTTGAAAGTTGGGTGGCTCTGAAGGCTCTGCTGGGAGGCTCTTGCACCCACTTCTTAGCCTGTGATCTTAGGTCACTTAACTTCTCCATGCCTCAGCCTCTTAAACCTTACAATTAGAACAGTAATACTACCCATCTCTTAGAATTTCAGTGAGAAGTGAGTTTTTATATGTAAAAGTCTTTCTTAAAAGTCCTAGCTTGTAATAAGCAATAAGCACCATGATATTCACTGGCATTATTAGTGGTAATACTATTATAATTATCCTTACATGTCACCAAAATTGGAAATTATTTCTAAATAGCTTCCACAATCTGGAGACAAAAATAATCAGGAGACAAGAAGAGAAGAATCTTGGTGTTGTTTTGATGCTCACACTTGGAGACCTACAGATGAACTCTTCTTTATTTACCATTTATATTTATTTTGTGCATGGCCTCACCACATACTCATGCATTTTTAACACCAAGCCAAGAAGTGTCGATTGGATGGGATTGATGTATTTTAATGTGCCCTGCTCCCTCCTTGTTCTGTACATTGAATGGTGACACTAGGCTGTCATGAACACAAAGGTCTCCTCAAAACTAATTTCATTATCCACTTGGAATGAAGTTTGGGGAGCAGAAATGCTGTCTCTGATAAATCAGGGTGTTAACAATTCCATGGTCGGGGAGAAGGCAAACAATATGACCCACTCATTCTCCTTAGAGGCATTAAAAGTGGATCGACCGTTATTCCTTCAAATATATTTAAATTCCCCTGCAATCTGCTGTCCAGCCACTCAGCAGCCCACACAAGCCAACCAATGGGCAGGATTTTTAAGTGGAGAAATGAAGGAGTAGATGTATGACTATTTCAGTAAATCGCACCTCACTCTTCTTCCTCTGTATCAATTTCCATCAGGAAATTAAATGCACCCCCTGCCAGCTATATTCCTTCACTGGCACCTCAGAGGCCAAATCCTAACAACAGGATCTGTTCTTAGACATGACTACTACCTCGCCCTGACCCTGTCTGCAAGGTGTCTGGAAGATAGGTACGCTCAGCAGCCCCCCTGCCATCTTTGAGCTTTGCTTTTAGGGATCTCCTAGCAAGCAACCAACCCATGATGGAAGCCTAAGGAGGGGGGGGTGTATGTTAGATGGGGGATTTGAAACTTCTCTTTGTGAGTTTTCTGATCCTATTTCTGACCATTTGGCCAGGCATTTTTCTGGTGGACTTCATAATAATCCAGGCCACAACAGCCAGAGAGAGAGAGAGAGAGAGAGAGAGAGAGAGAGAAGGAAAAAAAGATCTAAAATACTATGTACAAAGAGAATAGCCCAAACTACATGATTTCATCCCCATCTGCATTGATGGAATAACTTTATGCTTTCAGGGACTAAGTATCTAGTAAGACCAGAGACTCCTTTTCCTCCTCTGCTGGCCCCTCACTATCTCCATATCCACAAAGAGACTCCGCAGCTGCACTCCGTGCCCCCATACACACTCTGATTTCAGCACAACAGATTCTTTTAGAGAACTAATTGGTAAATAAGAGATCTTTGGCAAGAAAGGAGGTCTAAAATTAATAGTGCCTTTTAACCAGAGGGTGAGTATGGGGTGATTACAGTACTCATGAAATAAACCTGCTGGGGGAAAGACAGAAGCGAGGCAAGTCGGAGAGAGAAGGCTAACATCAAGGTGACCCGGTGAGTTTTTTGTCTGAGTAGCTGGATGACTTTCCCTTACATAAATTTGTTATTCAGATTAGTAGGAGAGGCTTGATAAGTGTCAAATGCAGAGCAATCAGAAGATATGGCTTTAATGTGTCCTGAAAATGCAGTCATGCCTTCGTTCTTCTAATATTCCGGTGTTTGCAGGATTACACAGCAGCTCACTGCCGCTGTCCTGTCCCTGAATGCCCTGGACTTTGCTTCTCAGCTGCAAGGCTCTAACTTTTATCAAGCCATGAAGGATGCTGTCCAAGAAAAAACTGGAGAAGTCAGGCTCTCACAGCCACTTCTCCAAGGAGGTCTGAAAGCCCAGTGGGGGAAGACAGGGTGCTGGCCTGCATCCAGAGGCCCCCCGGCCTAGGTAGGCGTGCAGGTGCTGGGGACACTGGGCAGGAGGCTCCCAGGCTTGGGGCACCGGTGCCTCAAGTTCTTCTCAAGACTCCATTCCCAGAGTTGCCAAGGTCTCCCAGTCCCCATCTGTCAAGTTGTTAGAGAACATCAAGTCAGATGACGTGCTGTGTCGCCAGAGGCTGGGGGCACACACCTCCAAACACTGCTGCTGGGAGTGTGAACTACTATCTCGAAGGTGGGCAACTTGGCAATATCTAGCCAAATAAAGAAATGCACATGCCCTTTGGGAGAGCCATACCATGTACACAAAGTGCAGTATCACTAGGATCTCCGCCGTAGCATCATTTGCACTAGAAAGAAATTGGACACAACCTAAAAGTCTATCACGAGATGCCCAGTTGTGTAAATGATAACATGCATACAAAGAAAATTGACATTGCCATTACACACAAGAATCCCTGCCCCCCCCCCCCACAATCAATCCCTGACACAGGATCAGCTCCATGATACTATGAAGTAGAAAAAGAGAAGGGCACAAGCTTGTGTGTAATATGCTACTATTTGCCCGCAGCCTACATTTGTGTGTGTACCTGCTTGTCAGAATTACTCTGCAAGCGTCTGCAAGGAACCGGTTAACTGCAGTTCCTTCTAAGGAGGAGAAGCCTCTGGAAGCTGAGAGTCAGGAGAGGAGAAAGAGTTGCTTCCCAGCTTCCAGCATGGACCATAGTCAAGTATTAATTTTTTAAACAACAACAAAAAACCCACAATTATTTTTTTTATTTGATTTAAATTCAATTAACATATAATGTATTATTTGGTTTCAGAGGTAGAGGTCAGTGACTCATCAGTCTTTTTAAATTTTTTTTTTAAGATTTTTAATTTACTTATTCATGAGAGACGCAGAGAGAGAGGCAGAGACATAGGCAGGGGGAGAAGCAGGCTCCCTGCCTGGAGCCCAATGTGGTACTCGATCCCAGAACCCCGGGATCGTGCCCTGAGCCAAAGGCAGATGCTCAACCACCGAGCCACCCAGGTGCCCCTCATCAGTCTTATATAACACCCAGTGCTCATGACATTACCTGTGCTCCTTAATGCCCATCACCCAGTTACCCAACCCCCTTACCCTCCCCCCTCCTACAACCCCCAGTTTGTTTCTTATGATTAAGAGCCTCTTATGAAAACCCCTCATTTATCTATAAAAGGCATTATGACTGTCATCTGGAATTCTTCTAACATTCTAAAGGTCAGAAGTCCAAGATCAGCCTCACTGGGCTAAAACCAGGACTGGTTCTTTCTGGAATCTCTAGAGGAAAATCCAATTCCTTGCATTTTCCAGCTTCAAGAGGCTGCCTGCATTCCTTGGTACGTGGCCACACCCCTCTGGCCTGTGCTTCTATGGTCACATCTCCTCTCCGACTCTGACCCTCCTGACTCCTTCCTCGAAGGACACTTGTAATTAAATTGGGCCCAGGATAGTCCACAATATTTCACAGATTCTGGGGATTAGGACATGGACATCTTTGGCATCCATTATGCAGGCTACCCCAGGGAGCATGGGCAAAAAGTATTCCTGTTCTCGCCTCACTACTTTTTCCAATGTTTCTCTTAGAACATTCTAGTGAGTACCTGCCATTCAATAGCAGGGTTCACTGCGTTTAAGACCTCACTGTCTCACTCTCTTGAGTGCCCATGTCCTTGACCCTACACTTCTCTACATTTATTCTCTGATAAGCATAGCTATCAGGTCCAGCTTCAGAGCCTAGAAGCCTCCACTCTGGGATGGGACATTTGAGAATGTTCTAGATTCCCCTGGTGGTTTGCTCAGAGCTCTGCATCTTAACAACTAGGCCTTACCTAGATTGCCCAATGCATCCAGCCCATTGGCATTTCTGACAATGCCAGATACACTGGCCAGAGCCCTGGAGGGTGAGACAACTAGGATTTAGACAAGGTCACAAGGGTCATAGTCAGGGCGGTTTTGTGCCACACTTCCCAACCTATTTTTTTACATATAAAAAGTTGACCAGTGACCCCTTTATTAATTTTCTGCTTTTGGCTCTTGAGTTTTAAAAGCTTTTTTCTTCCATACGATTTACATTTACTAAGTAGCAGCCTGTGTGTTCTACTCACAAATTAAGGCATGATTTCCATTAAGCTTTCAAAAATACCCAATAGTCGGGTGCCTGGGGGTTAAGTTGGCTAAGCATCTGCCTTCAGCTCAGGTCATGATCTCAGGGTCTTGGGATTGAGCTCCAGTTGGACTCCATGCTCAGTGAGGAGCCTGCTTCTCCCTCTCCCTCTGACCCTTTCTCGCCACCCCCCACTCATGTTCTGTCTCTCTCTCTCAAATAAATAAAATCTAAAAAAAAAAAAAAAACACCCAATAGAAACACATAAACCTCCATTACCATATCTAGGGATAAAAGTCTTGAGAGTCCAAGGAGTCTGGGTGGGGAAATGCAGGTACAGAAATAACACAGAGATAACAGCAATGCTAGTTAGTCATAGTACCAAGAGCACCGAGTGGAGGGTCGAGATGCCCGGAGCTGTCTCCACACTGCCACTTACTAGCTGTGCGAAGTGGGGAAGTCACATCCCTGCTCACGATCTCACGGTCCTCGTCTGAAAATCACAGGTCTCTGCCCAAGGCTCTGATTTAATAGGCCCAGGGTGGGATTTAAGCTTTGGCATTTTTAAATGTTCCCCAGATGACTGAAATGTGAAGCCAGGGCTGAGACCACTGGTGGAACAGGATCTAGCCACCTCAGAGAACACGCCGGGCCCCTGTCTGATAGCTGGTCCAGGACGCCTGGGGGAAACACATGGGAGCCTGCGTGGGAGCAGGAGGGCAGCTGGGAAGGCAGGTGGGGCAGTCTGGCAGAGGGAAGCAGGCCAAGCAATGCCTAGAGGCTGCTGCAAACATTGACTCCCAAGGGGCTTGGGCCACCTGGTGAGGCCAAGCAGAAGAGCTCTTGGCAGTTCTGACATAGCTCATCAAGTCAGCGACAGCCAGAGCCTAATGTGATTTGAAAGCCTCCGAAGGAGACATTGCAAATCAGGGTCACAGCCGGGGCGGTCAGCAGGCTGCTGCTGAGGCTCGCCCGCTGTCCCTCCCCAAGGGGCATCTCCCCCCCCCTCCCCCCGCCCCGCACTCACCTCGTCTGAGCTGAATCATCCTTCCACCAACACCTACAGGGGCAGCATTGCGGGGCAACATTTAGGAGCTGTCTCTGGCTCTGGCCTGGCTGTGAAAAGCTTTTCCCCTACCAGTTCTTAAACAGGAAAGATAGTGGCTTCCCAGCAAGGCTGATTTCCCAGACAACAGGAGCCTGGTAGGCCCAGAGGCAAGGGATAGAGGCATG
This sequence comes from Nyctereutes procyonoides, assembly GCF_905146905.1. Classification (NCBI taxonomy): domain Eukaryota; kingdom Metazoa; phylum Chordata; class Mammalia; order Carnivora; family Canidae; genus Nyctereutes; species Nyctereutes procyonoides. Next base: position 6,098,587 of record NW_026575155.1, read on the forward strand.
AGGTGGTAGTGGGTTGGGCCTTGGGCTAATGTCTACTAGGGACTAGCCTAGGACTTAAATGAGGCCAAGGTAGGGCAGGATATATTACCCTTGCTGAGATCCTATGGCGAGTTGGTGTCCATCTCAGAGGGAGCTCTAGGGGGAAAGAACCATGCTGAATGTCCCCTTTTGTTGGGACATAAAATTAATTGCTGTCTTTCTTCTATGCCCTGTTTCTCATGCCCTTTGTCCTAAAGAGGATTCTGGAGGAAGCCTCCCAACTTACTTGGAGTAACCATGAGTCCTCTGTCTCTCTGGCATGTGATGATTTTGCTCCATGATTACAGTGATCTGATATCTGAACCCAAAATGGAGAGACAGTTTAGTATATAAGGTTTTCCGATGGTAGGTTTTCCCATTATTTGAAACTCCATGTAAACAAAAATATACCCAGATAGAATACCAAAATCTAGACCATGACCAAAAAAAAAGTAACATTCAAAGATGAAATTCCAAGACTTTGTGATGCCATCACCATAAAAATGCACTGCAGTGGGGGTAGGAGGGAGGTGTCAGCCAAAATGGTGGAAGAAGGTAGACTGATGATGCACCTAACAATAGGCCAACCAACAACCAAGAAGCTAAAAAGAAAAAGCCAAAGAATGAGTTATTCACAGGGGTTTTTTGAAAAGCTCCAAAAATATTCCTGGGCTTCTAGAAAGCCACACACAAACATAGGATGGTAGGCATGCCCTGCACTGTGTTATGCTCAGGAAAGGCTCCAAAGGCCGTAAGCTCTCACTTCCAACTGACCTTGAGGCTGTGTGCAAGCAGGAAGTGAAGGCCAAGGAGAAGCTGTAAACTGCCTGTCTGGGTGTTGAAGGTCTGCCCCTCAGTACACACACAGAGCTCCCCACGAAGTTGGAGAGACTCATTGGTGCTAGGTTTTTAAGGAACCTCTGTCCCATCATGAAGCACATCACCAAGTGGAATGAGCAGAGACTTCATGGCCATCCATGACAGAGAACGCAGACTTTACAGGATTCATTCAGAAAAGCCACTAAAACAACAACACAACAAACCCTGGAGAGGGGTAAGAATCTGATTCCTAGAGTTGCCACATTATATTATTTTTTATATTTTATTTATTTATTTATTCATGAGAGAGGCAGAGACATAGGCAAAGGGAAACTCCACGGGGAGCCCAATGCAGGACTCGATCCCAGAACCCTGGGATCACGCTCCGAGCCAAAGACAGACTCTCAACCACTGAGCTACCCAGGTGCCCCAATATTATTTAAATAAGGTCCCATGTGACCTCTGATATATCAACTCCTAGGTATACATATTCAATGGAAATAAACATCAAATTCACTTAAAAATGTGTACACACATTTCTAGCAGTCTAGTCATAATGGCCAAAAAAAGAAAAGAAGCAACCCAAATACCCATCAATGGATAAGTGGATGAATGGATAAATGGATAAATGGATAAATAAAATGTCGTGTGTGAATGCTATGAAATATTACTTGGCAGTAAAAAGGAAAGGACACCTGACACACACTACAATGTGCATTGACCTTGAAAACATTATGCTAAGTGAAAGAAGCCAGGCAGAAAAACAGTGGCCTCAAAAATTTGCCCTTCCTCTTTCTCTTCAGGGTGTTAGAGATGAGAAGACTCATGAGGAACTTGGAAATCATGGTTCTACCTTTCTTGCCCAGTTCGACATACACAATAAGACCATTTCTATTTGACAACATGATGTAGCCACAAAGAGGCAAGTGTCTAAACTCCCTTAACCTTTACATCTTATGCAAACAAATAATAGTCCAGTGTGCCAAAGAGCAACAGGTGTCTTTAAAGAGGCCAGAGTTTAATTGCTTTCCTGGATAAATTCTTTGTTTTCTAAATAAAGGCAAGAGTCAGTGAATTCAATGAGTTCAGCTCAGTTCAGTGAGCACTACAGTTGTTTGCTGTGCAAATGACCTATTTAGAGATGAATCAGATTTCTGAATTTTCTCCAGTTGCTTTTAACCAAGGGTCTCAGACATCCATTGTTCCATAATCTTCGGAGTGGAGGTGGAGGAGAGAAACAAAAGAAATAACAAATTAATTATATCTTGTAATCTGTAGGAAACTACCATTTGGGGATTTGCTATTTTGTTTACAGGCAAAAATTGCTGTGTGCAGCGACACTGTAATCAAAATGACTAGCAATGGGGAAGGAATTTCAGGCATACTGGCTTTTTTTAAGCTTAGGCACAGAGAATAAAGTATGCAATAGCCACATATTTTGTTCTGTTCAGAAAAACTCAGTTTTTTTCTCTATAATTGCTTGACCTTGGCCATTAGTTCTGTGCTGCTTCTTATTTTACTATTTGGGGCACATGTAAATTGTCTTGCTGGGAGTTGTAATTCGGGTCATCTAATTTTGCAGGAAGGGGAGCCTAATTAGATCACCAGTTATAGGCAAAAGCTTGGGTGGCTGGAATTCACAAAGATCTCCCTCCACCCCTACCTCCACCTTCACTCCCACCCCCATGGGCTGCTCTGTCTCCACCTTGCCCCTGGCTATGGCCAGTTAATCCAAGGAGGGAGACACTAGGCTCAAACTGGGCCAAAATTTGAAGAGCTCAAAGCAGAAGATGTGCTACAGAATACTTGACCAGTATTCCTCAAAAGTGTCAAAGTCATAAAAAACAAGGAAAGCCTGAAAATTTCACAGTGTAAAGGATCCTAAGGATTTACACAATGAAATGTAATACAGAGCCCTGGATAGGATCCTGGGACAGATAAATGTTATTAGGTTAAAAATAAGGTTAGGTAAGGGATTCCTGGGTGGCTTAGTCAGTTAAGCATCTGCATTTGGCTCAAGTCATGATCCCAAGGTCCTGGGATTGAGTCCTGCATTGGGCTCCCTGCTCAGTGGGGAATCTGCTTCTCCCTCTCCCTCTGCCTGCTGCTCCCTCTGTTTGTACTTTCTCTCTCTCTTTCTCTATCAAATAAATAAATAAAATCTTAAAGAAGAAGAAGACGATGATGACGACAGAAACATAGAGACCAAAAGTAGTTGGAGCTGAATGTTATGGCACCACCCTGGGAAGCAATCTGTATGGTTCTGCTGCTGAGGTCCCTGGAATTAGCCCTAAATTCCATAAGTTCTTTCCATTTCTTTCCCACAGTCCTAATGTGTGAAGTGAGCAGGGGTGAATTCTGTTGCTTGCAACCTACAGATCTTGCCGTCACTTTCTGCTTCTGTGTCCTCAGGAAAGAGGTAGTCCCAGATCTCAGTTTATAAGGCAATGGTTGGGCTGTAACACAAATCACTTGTTGTGATTTCCACATAACTTCCTTCCTGACTGAACTCTGTAGTAGTTTGATGTGGAGCAGCACCTATTTTAGCCCTCCCTCTTCTCCTAGCATGAGACCTCTACACACTTCTCTACAGAGATGGCTCCCATGCCCATGGCAGACATTGCTAATTGATCACAACATTCATTCTCTGAGCAGGAATGCAGAATAATAGATGCTGGGGTGTGCAGGCCAGATCTTCTTTATTGGCAAGTATCCTTGTCCTTCTCCCAGCTGCTATGAATGCCACCTGCTAGAGGCTTACAGCTGCCCTCACCTCCAGAGAATTGCCCTCCACAAAATGAGACGTGGCTCATCTAAGGTAGCCTACAACCAACAACTGACAAATAAGGGATTAGGAAAGTCCAGCCCTCTTGCCTCAAGGCAGAACCAGCTGTGAGGTGTGATTTGTGCACCCAGGCCCTCAAGGCATCATACTGAAGCTAGGCTGCAGCTGAAACTACATCTTCATGCGGCTCCTTCCATACCATTTGGCTTCCTTTGCTCCCTTTCTCTGGAAAGTCCTCCCTCAATGAACCGAGAGCTTTGGAATCCCTATCTCAGGTTCTGCTTCAGAAAACCCACCTAAGACATCTGACACAGAGTCCTTTAAACATGGTGCCCATACCAAGATATGAGCTGACACATGAGGTGAAACCTGTGTGACATTTCTACCAGAAATAATACTAGCAAATAGGAGAAATTATACCAGCACACAAGGAAACATTGACAAAGAGGCCAGAAGCCTAGGTGAACTGTTGCCTTAACCACTGGCTCCTGCAGAGTAAAGACTCTGACTTCGTTGTTGAGATGCAGGATTTAGGTATGGTTTGGAGACCTGTCCACTTGTATTTCTTCTTCTTCAGTCCACCATTCAGGAAAATATTTCTACAGGAAGGATGTCTGCAAGACAAAGTGGATAAAGATGGAGTTAAAGAGGTACAGTCTTTACTCCAAGAAGTTGGCATATCTAACAGTAGGAGGCATTTCTCACTCTCTTTGGCTGAGTATCGTAGTTAAGGAGCAGGTGCACTGTCTTAAGAGCATCCCCACAGGTGGCGTCAGGGAAGTATCACAGTTGGGCATCTTTATTACTAAATATAACCTTGCTTTTTTCCATGCTATTATTTAATGCCAGCCGAGTTTTACAGAAATGGAATGTATTGGGTAGGAAATGGGTAAAGACTGCTAAAATACAAACCCAAAATAACAGTGGCGAAAAATAAACCAAAATCTATTTATCTCTTATGGAGAAAGCCAGGCTGGTATGGTGGCTCAATGGCACAGAACTTGAGGGGCTTGGAACTCCTTGTACCTTGCTGATTTGTCATCCCTAGAGTGTCACCCTTGTCCACTGATGGTCCAACACAGTTCTAAATTTCAGACACTTGGAAATGGCCAAGGGTAGAGGAGAGGGCATCTGTCTCTTCCTTTTAAGGGAATGATCTGGATCACATATCACAGTGGCTCACTTTCCATTGATCCAAGAGTTTGATACAAGCCACACCTAACTCCACGGGAGCCTGGGGAAGAAAGGATGTAACCTGCAGTCCAGCTAGAAACTGAGCATTCTTTTTATTGTGAGAGAAAAGAGAATGGATCTTCAGGGACAGAGCGTGATAAGATGTCACAAACACAAGCAATGACCTGAAAAATGGCGTCATCTTAGGGTAAGTGGGCTGATTGATGGTCTCAAATGCTCCAGGTCAGTGCCTCTGGTCACCAAACTCTGGTTTTCTTTCATTGTGTCCCTCATTCCACATCAACTTGCTTTGGCCAATGAAATGTGGGCAGAAGTGATATGTGCCACTTTCGGGAGAAGCTTTAAAGATCAACGCATGGTTCATGGTGTGTGTCTCTTCCCTCTGCCATGAGACTAGGGGTGCTCTAGACAGAGGCTGCTCCACCAGCCTCTGAACTGTAGATGGTATGAACAGAGCCCCAGCTTCCCCAAGATGGGTTTACAGGATGAGGGAGAAATAGACCTTGATGCTGCTGTGGGCCAGTGAGATTGCTCGGTGGCTCGTGTGTCATGGCAGCATAGCCAAGCCCAGCCAGCCAGATTCAGCACCCATGTCCTCCTGCCAGCAGATCTGCAATGGAATCTTGGTTCAAAAAGTGCAGCCCATTGACATAAACATAATAGTACTAATGGATGCCTTTTATCGAACATTTACGATGAGCTAGGCCCATTCAACTTCACCTGGTGTTAATCAATTTACAGATGGTTCCTAATGCCTGCGCTTTGTAATTCATCACTTAAATGCACACCGGTTACTGCTTCTTGAAATAACCCTACTGGATGAATCCTTTTATAAAACAAGAATCTTTGGGGAATAAGCCCTGCCCCTAAATATATTTCCTAAGTTCAGCTTTTCACAAATGGCAAAACTATAAAGTTATGTTCCCAGTAATTAGGAGAAAGTGATATTAATGATTTTATTATTAATGTACTACTTACCATTAGAAGGATGGCTAGGATATTAGGACCGCAAGTAGGGGAAGAACCCACTAAAAATGGTTAAAATGAAAAGGATGGGAGCGCCTGGGTGGCTCAGTGGTTGAGCATCTACCTTCAACTCAGGGCATGATGCTGGGGTCTTGGGATGAGTCCCACATCAGCCCCCCCCCCCCGGGAGCCTGCTTCTCCCTCTGCCTATGTCTCTGTCTCTCATGAATAAATAAATAAAATATTTTTTAAAAAATGTAAAGGATGTTCCTAATTCCATCAAAAGCAAAGGCAAAAAAAAAAAAGCAAAATGGCAGGGAAGCTCCACGGTTGGTTCACTGGCTCTGTGGTATTATTGAAGACCCAGATATCTTCCATCTTTCTGCTCTGCCATCCTCAGAATGTCAGTGATGTCACTCTCCTCATGGTCCCAAGGAGGCTTCCACAGTACCAGCACCATATCCACCCATGACAACCTCTGGCCAAAAAAAAAAAAAAAAAGAGGGGGTAGGAAGAAAGGCAGTGTTGCCTCATTTGTCTCTTTTCCTAAGGATGGAAAACCATTTTCAGAAGCCCCACAGTGGATCCCAACTGTGCTACACAGGCACTTTGCCCACACCAAGCCACAAGCAGGATCAGGAAAGCAAAGTTCTGGCACCATCAGCCTCTGCTGTGGGAACCTGCAAGGCCAGATAGTCAGGACAGGATAGGTTGTACCTGCAGTGACAAACACCCCCAAATCTCAATAGCTTAATACAACTCACATTTCTTTCATACGCTTATACCAAAAGTCCATGAAGTCTCTCAAGGACCCAGGGTGCACCATTTGTAATGCAAGGCCACCTCCATCCCCATGGCAGAGGACGAGGCAGCTGGAGAGTCATATGCCAGCTCTTCTTTACCTCACTCTGAGAGTAATTTGTTACTTCCACCTTCTTTAAACACAGCTTGTCCCATGACCCTGCCTTGCTGCAAGCAAGCTGGGATGTGTACAGGGGTGGATGAAACCCCATCTCCGCCATACTGGCTTTTTCTTATTATTGCCTCTCCCTGTGTTACTCTCTTGCCCCTTCCTCAGCAAACCCTAATCCCATCACCAATGTGCCCTTATTTCTCTGGCTAATGTTGTCTCTCCCTTCTTCAGATTCCCGTGGGTCCAAGTCTTCCATGAATCTTAATAACTTCTTCTAAGTCAAAGCATTCTTTCGCTACCTGTTGTTGCTGTCGAGAAGAGGGAGGGATGAGTTTGGGGAGGAGATGGATCAGGAGTCTCTCATTTCAAGGCGTGTTCTGCTTTTTCCTAAAATGTCTAAATAATCATTCCGACTTCATCCTATGAGGATTCATTTCCTGAAACAAACAAACCTTTCTCGGCTCCATAAAAGAGACGCAGATGCCCTCCTGTTGACATAATGTCAACCTTATAATTTCAGTTGTGTAAAAAAAAAAGAAGTCCTATAGGTGCAGTGGAGAGAAATCTTAGCAAAATATTGATAGTGTTCATACCTGTGTAATGGAACTATGAGTAATTTTGATTTTCTTCTTAACATACGAACATAACCCTTTAATGGATAAAGATGGGGAGGGACTTTTTTTTTTTTTAAAGAAGTCAAGCTTCTATCAGCTCCAGGTGTCTCTTCCCTACATTTGCACTCAGGGTGACCAGGAGAAGTTAATTGCTAGCACAAACATCAAGTAATATAATTATCAGGGATTCATTTTCTGGCGGGGAGGTAGGAGCCAGGGACAGGGGGAGGCTATTTTACCTGGACTTAAAGTTGAGACCATCTATTTGATTTTCACTTGCCAGAAACCACCTTCCAACCTGCCTCAAATATCTTTGGACCCCAGCTGATATTGATAAGCTTTGACAGAAAATAAAACTCTAGTCATTTTTACCCCAAAATATTGGCAAGAAAGCCAAAGAAGGGTGAAGAATTTCCAACCCCACAAGCTTTCTTGAGCTGTTATTTATAAGACTCTCAGCAGGAAAAGGTCCCCATGAAGGGGTGGTTACAGGCGGGCATGTGTGAGCTGCCGCAGAAGAGAAATGAGATCCTTGACAGACTCTGGGCCCCGGGAGGCTTTCATAATATTCTGACCACAGAGAAGCCACAAGAAAGAAAACAGAATGGGAGAAAGGCTCAGCTGAGTTCCACCTTCTGGTTTGGTTTTGCTGCTTCTCAGATAATGAAAGCTCAAACTCGGTCTGGCCCTCCGTGGAGGAGAAGTGCTATGGGGCTGGTACATTAATTATACACAGGGGGCCTTTTCCTAAGGAGAAAATCTTTAGTAGTTTGAAAGAAAAATACAGTATAGTTCCCGGGTTGTTCCCGCTCACATTTCCTGAACCACAGGCTTCTGCCTCTTTTTGAAACTGCAGAAACAAAGGCATTTCTAACTAAAGAAACAGGGACCTTTGATGCAGGAATCGAATCTTAGTTGTTGGGAATCATGTAGGAATAATAGGCCCACATCTGGTGGGGAGCACTCAGTGATATCAGGGTCACGGTGTGGAGAGGTTCTGGAGACCAGCAGGACCAACACTTGACCTCTTATGTGGCACTGGGCAAAATCAAAGGATAGAGCCAGACTCTGTTTCAATGTCCGCAAGATGAGGATGATAACAGCCATGACACCGTCATCAGGATTAAGGAAAATAAACCACAATGTCAGAGGTTTATTGTTTTTATTTTACTTACTTACTTACCTACTTATTAGATTTTTATCTGAGAGAGAGTGTGTGTGAGCTCAGAGGAGGAGCAGAGGGAGAAAGACAAGCAGACTCCATGCTGAGCATGGGGCCTGACATGGGGCTTGATCCCATGACTCTGAAATCATGACCTGAGCTAAAACCAAGAGTCAGATGCTCAACCAGCTGAGCCCCCCAGGTGCATCATTATCATCATCATCATCATCATCATCATCATCACCACCACCACCACCATCATCACAGTTTCATTGTTGTTTTTGAGCTTTGGTTGGTTTGGTTTTTGTTTTCTGTTTTCTTTTTTAATTATTTACTCAAGAAAATTTGCCCAGCAATCACTTCTCAGTGAACTATTACTGCCAAGTCCATGTACACATCTCCTCCCTGGATTCATTTATTTGTGGCTTATGTTCCTAGAGGCCACTACAATCCCAGAACACAGGTAGCGCTGCTCATGGGTTACTTCTGGGAGACTTGACAGATGCTGGTTAAATATTTTAGAAATTTCTCTTTAAAGAAAGGGGCTTTAAAAAAAAAAGAGGTTGCTTGAGCTGCTAAAATGAGGTCTTACCCCTCAAAGTCACCTTTAAATGTCAAGGTGTATTTGGCTTTCAGTATTTTTGGAGGGACCTTAGAGATTTTATATGTGTGGTTTCTTTCAAAGTCAGTATGATGGTATTACCTACTCATAATCTTCATATGCAGGTTCATGGCTCTGAAAATTAAACATATAACTATTCACTTTCAGGTTTAAGTAAATCATTTGGTGTGGTTATTATGAAAGTAGAACTTTAAATTCTTCACTAACCAAAGAAAACACAATCAAAATCCAAGCAACATTCCAGGAGAGTGCTGCTTTATTTGAAGAAGCAAAGTGTCTGGTTGACAGTGAGAAACATGCAAGAAGATAAGAGGACCAATTCCCATAGATATGACACGGTAGTGGTGACTTAAAAATGATCATTCGTGGGACACCTGGGTGGCTCAGTGGTTGAGCATCTGCCTTTGGCTAATGGCATGATTCCAGGGTCCTAGGATCCAGTCCCACATCAGGCTCCCTGCAGAGTCTGTTTCTCCTTTTATTTGTCTCTGCCTCTCTCTCTCTCTCTCTCTCTCTCTCTCTCTGTGCTGTGTGTGTGTGTGTGTGTGTGTGTCTCATAAATAAATAAAATCTTAAAAAAAAATCACTCACTAACAGTTCTGCATCAGTGAAGATGGTGTGCTAAGACAATGCATTAGATCCTGAGGATCTCCCTTTTTGGGGAAGGAAGAAACATGAAGTCCTTGAGAATTTAGAGAGCCTCCAAGCCAACCTCTCCAGGCTTATCACTTGTCTCCTGGAGCCGACTGAAATATCAGAGAAGGGACAGTGAGTCAGAAACCCAGCCTGTCCCTGGGTTTCTTTCCTTTTTTTTAAGATTTTTTATTTAAGATTATTTTATTCGAGAGAGAGAGAGAGAGGCAGAGACACAGGCAGAGGGAGAAGCAGGCTCCATGCTGTGGGACTGGATCCCCTGATGTGGGACTGGATCCTGGGACTCCAGAATCATACCCTGGGCCGAAGGCAGGCACTAAACTGCTGAGCCACCCAGACATCCCCTATCCCTGGGTTTCTGACCCTCCCTGACCCCTAACACCCAGAAGAGAAACACATGGCAACCCTCCATAGCTGAGAGACATCACAGGCAACATTTCATTATAAAGAGCACCATTATGAAAATTGACTTACCAAGCTATTTCCATGTCCCACAAAAGGCTGAAAGAAATTTTGCTTTGTTGGTCTCTTGACAATCAATTCCTTACTAGAAAAACTCTTTACAACAGTAAGAAACAGCCTGATACTGACTAGTTTCCCAATATGAGCCACATTCCACTCCAGGATGAAGGATGATAAGGCTTCCAATGACCATCACTTCTCAAATAGATGTGGACAGTTCAGTGCCAGTTTCCTCATTAATATTATTTTATTGAATAAAATAGGTGATCTTAGATATGAAAAATAACATTTCTCCCCTGGAGTATAATATAACTATTTCATTTTGATTGAAAAAAAGCTATAAGCCATAAATATATTTCTTTACCTGAATTGGGCTATACTAAGACAAAAATATTTCTCACCACTGCAAGACAGCAAAATGTCTCTGTCTGTTCCTCATTTGTGACATAGTTACTCTGTGAACAAAAAGCCTCTTGCTGAACGTGGCCTCTTATCCATCTCCTTGAATGTAGACAGCACTCAGCTCATACAACGTTAGTCATTTTATTCAACAAATGTCATTAAGCACTGCTATGTGACAGGCCCTGTACTGGGCAGTTTTTTTTTAATAATAAATTTATTTTTTATTGGTGTTCAATTTACCAACATACAGAATAACACCCATGTACTGGCACCTGGGTGGCTTAGATTATGTTCTCAGGGTCATGAGATAGAGCCCCAAATTGGGCTCTATGCAGGGGATGGAGTCTCCTTAAGATTCTCTCTCTCTCTCTCTCTCTTTCTCTCTCTCTCTCTCTTTCTCCCCCTCTGCCCCTCCCCCCTATCTTGAAGAAGAAGGAGAAGAAGAAGGAGAGAAGAAAGAAGAAAGAGAAGAAGAAGAAGAAGAAGAAGAAGAAGAAGAAGAAGAAGAAGAAGAAGAAGAAAGAAGAAAGAAGAAGAAGCAGCTCACAGAGCTGAGGGTCTGAGATAGAGGGACCAGGGCTGCAAAGAGGCAAAGGTGGAGAGGTCAGTTCTACCTGGTAATGTTTCAAGAGAATTCTTCCAATAAAAGTGTGAGCTGAGTCCTAACAAATGAGTGGACTCTTTATTCATTTATCTGTCTCCCCAGGACAGTGTGGTAGTAGTAGAACAAAACAGAGGAACTGGAAATAGACCTGCCCAAACATGACCATGTGATTTTTTTACAAAGGTGCAAAAGCAATTCAATGGAAGAAGGATGATCTTTTCAACACATGGCGCTGGAACAACTGGATGTCCATAAACCAACAAAAAGAAAAAAAAATAACTTCGGCGTAAACCTCTCACTTTCTACAACAACAATGAAATTCAAATAGATGATACTCCTAAATGAAAAATATAAAACTTTAAAGAAGAAAACATAGCAGAAAATCCTTGGAATCTGAGGTTAGCAAAGAGTTCTCAGGGCCCCAAAGATTAAAATTGTTAAATTGGGCTTCAGCACAATTTAGAAGTTTTGGTCTGTGAAAACAGTTAAGAAAAAGACAAGCTACATATCTTAGAATCACATAGCTGACTGAGGGGCCTTGTATCTAGAATATATTAAGAACTCCCAAAAATCAGCAAGGAAACAAACAACTCCACTTAAAAAAAAATTAAAAAGCTTAAACAGATGCTTTACCGAAAAGTAATATGGGTGCTAGATGAGCACATGAACAGGTGGTCACCATTAGTCCTTAGGCAAATTCAAATTTGAACATCCATGAAGCACCACCATACATCTATTAAAATAGGTAAAATTAAAAATCTGATAATAGCAAGTACTGGTGAGGATGTAGAGGAACCATAACACACAAATATTTCTTCTAAAAGTGAACATAAGACCATGCCATATCATCATGACCCAGCAATCCCACCATTAGGTATTTACCCGGAAGTGTGAGCATGTGTTCACTCACAAATTTGTATGCAAATATTAATTCAAAGGGGTTTTTTGTTTTGATTTTTTAAAAGATTTTATTTACTTGAGAGAGGGAGAGATCATGCATGAAGAGAGGCAGAGGGAGAGAGAGAGAGAGAGAGAGAGAGAGAGAGAATCTCAAGTAGACTCCCCACTGAACACAAAGCCTGTTGCAAGGCTCAATCCCACAACCCTGAGATCATGACCTGAGCCCAAATCAAGAGTCGGAAGTTTAACTAACTGAGCCACCCAGGCACCCCTCGAGGTTTTACTCAGAAGCAGGAGACAGCCCAAGTTCCCTCCACAGCGGATGGGAAACACGGTGCTGTACATTCACACGATGGGTCGTCACCAGCATAAAGAACAGCTAGTGCTTCCTGCAGTGACGTGGGTGATCCCAAAAGCATTATGCTTAGTGAAAAGAGGTCAGACATTAAAGACTACACCCTGTGGGATTCCCTTATTCTAAAATTTTAGAAAAGAAAAAAAAAAAACCCACAGTGACAGAACAGCAGGCCAGGGGCCAGAGGTGAGGGGATCTGGTTGCAAAAGGGTACAAGGGAAGTTTTGAGGTGACAAAATTTACAGTTATGATGTAGAACATTATCATATCTATATCATAACCATAAAAGTAGTCACATGACTATACCTATTTGTCAAAACTCATCGAATTGTACAATAACTTCATTTTCCATTAATTTTATTTTATTTGTATATAAATTCTATCACAATAAAGCTGATTTCTCTAAAAAAAATTGATGGGAGGGAAAGCCTCATAGGTCAAGCCAAGAAATTTGAGAAAAGGCATGACAATGAAAGAATTTGCTCCAGGAGACACCAAAATATACCATAAGGTTATCATAATTTTCAAAGTGTGCTATTGATCCAGCAACAGACAAATAATCAACTGACTTAAAGTCCAAAACCTGTGGCGTCCACATCAATGTACGTATCTAGCAAATATTTTAGGAAGCAATTTAATTAGTGGGGAAAGAATGGACCATTGAAGAAGTTGAGTTGAAATCTGGGTTCTGTTCAGAAAAAGAATCAAGTTAGCTCCATAATTCACACCATTCTCAAAAATTAAACCAGAATTGGTTAATTGGGCATTGACCTAATATAAAGGCTCACTCTATTGATCTCATTACCCTGTTGAATGCTGAGGAGACCACTTAGCTCATCAGGGTAAGGTCTTACGGTAAATAAAAAGGATTCTAACAAACACCCACGCTAAACTGTAGGCACTTCTGCTTTCCGAGGGGAGGTGGCATCGCTCATCACAGTGGGAAAGTAAATGTCTGTGTTGTTTCCTGCCACTTGCACAGACCAGAGAGAGTGAAAGGGTGAAGTCCCTGCCAGCTCTTCTGAGATGTCAAAGGGTGAAATCCCAGGGAGACAGGGTGCTTTGATGCTCCTTGGATGTGCAGTGGAGGGGATGAACAGCTAAAATTCTCTCTGCGTAACAAGGGAAATGCTGTGGGGGAAGTGTCTTCAAGGAGCAGAGGATCCTGCAACACAAGAAGAGCTGCAGCTTGGCCAGGAGGAAGGCAGGGAAGAAATCCTGGTGGCGGGCTAGCCAAAGGGCTGCCAGAGACAAAGGGCTAATGGCTGATGTGCAGTGTTAAGCTGTCAGTGTCCTGCAGTGTGATCTCCCCTCTGTCACATCAGGTGTCAGTAAAGACTTCTCACCCTGAATATCTTGGGTGGTGGTCCTGGGGACAGCAGCAGTGTGGAGAGGCCTTTCTTCCCAATTCCTGGTATTTCCTTTCATGAGGCCAACATCCATTAGCAGAAGGCTCTTCCATCATCTGTTGGAAAGAGTTGCCGGGTCATCACTCAGCCCCGGGCTCCATCCCTCATCCTTCAGATCTGGCCAGATCGAGATCTGGGACACCCGGATTTGGTCTCTTGCTCCTTGGCCTGTGTATGATTCTCTGGTTTCTATTAGGAAACTCAGCACTGTGCCCTAGGGCACTTTCTCCTCCCCTTTTTGCTTATCCTCAGTTACTTCTGGATTCAGGTGAAGAGGGCAGGGTGCGATTCCTTGAGCCCTCAAACTCCAGCAAGGGGTCCTGTGTGAAGTAAAAGCCCCAAGAGTCATCCAAGTGAACAGTCAACCCAGGGCAGGCTTCTCTCGTGGGAACATTCCAGAACCCAGAGTGGAGGAGACCTTGCTGGGGTTATCTTAGTCTGACTCCTGCTCTAACTCCTTCACTTTGTTGCCAGAGCCTTCTCTCTCAGTAACTGGCCTTCAGAGTTCCAGGGCAGCATCTGGAGCTGTGCAAAGACATCCCAGCCGTGTCGGCCACAGCTGGAGCCTGGCAGATGAGGTGATGACTGAGGGGAACAAGCAGAGAGAGACTTTCTCTGAGACTTCCCTCCCAAAGCATGTGCTGCTCTGGCTCCAAAGGGCAGAGTTTCTTTGTTTGGTTTTGAGGGGGTAGGGGAGAAGCACAGAAGAAAGAGAGATGAGTTCCTTTTGACCAAAAAAGTCAGCCAGTCATGGAGGATGACTGGCTTCAGCCCAAGCAAAGATTATGGGAAACACCCAGTTCTGAGCAAGCACAAATGCTTTCTCAGTTATTCTAGCCAACACCCAATTACTACTCCTCACTTTGGCACCCTGCCCTTAACCACTGCAAGGCTCAGAGTCAGTGAGTCCTTGGATCATTGAGTCCACTCATCTCTCTCTAACCACCCCCATTTTACACCTGAGGAACAGACTCAAAGATGACATCTCTTACCTACTTGGTGAGCCGTGGTACGGCCCAGATTGGGAACCTGAACCCAGAGTCCCAAGTCTCTTCCCATGGCTTGAGATTTCATGGCTCCCCTGGAGGAGGGTGAGCCCCCTGATAATAGAGACCTAGTGTTTTGCCTGGAGAACAGGAGTGGACCACCATCTTTTTAAAAAAATTTATTTTATTTATTGATTCATGAGAGACACAGAGAGAGGCAGACACATAGGCAGAGGCAGGCTTCCTACAGGGAACCCAATGCAGGACACGATCCCCGAACCCCAAGATCATGCCCTGAGTCGAAGGCAGATGCTCAACCACTAAGCCACCCAGGGGCCCCAGAAGTGGACCACTGTTTAAAAAGAGCCTACCATGTTCCCATCACTGGGGTAGGGACATTACTGAGAACATAATTTTAGGCACATCTCCCCAGCCCCCAGCAAGCCCCTTTGTTGTAGGGAACTGCTATGGGCTGAATCGTGCCTGGCAAAAAGTCCACACACTGAAATCCTAACCCCCAGTACCACAGAATGGGACTGTATTTGGACAAAGGGTCTTTAAAGGGGTCATTAAGTCAGAATGAGGTCATTATCATGGGCCCTTATCCAATATGACTGGTGTCCTTATCAGAGGAGATTAGGACACAGACAGGACAGAGAAAAGACCATGTAAAGACACAGGGAGAAGATGGCCAACTACAAGCCAAGTAGCAAGGCCTCAGAAAAAACCACATCTACCAACATCTTAATCTCAGGCCTCCAAAATTGTGCAAAAACATCAAGTCCTGTTGTTTACCCCCCCCAGTCTTTGGTATGCTATCATGACAGCAGTAGCAGACTAATACAGGCATCTGCTTCCTGGCCTGCCCGTGCTTCTAGACTGGGACCCTGCCCCTCTGGCTGTTACTGAGCCACACAGACTCTTTACATCAGAGTGTACACACCAAAGTGTAGGTGAGTTTGTGGCACGCACAAACAATTGGAGCCAAAGGGCAATAAAACCCATGCAAGAGTTGTGTTCATCTTTCTACCCTTCTCTGTTTAGATCGAATGAGGTTGGAGATTGTAAGCTAGGTTTTCAGTGGAGCTCTGGCTCACTCAGGGAGACCAAGACACAGTTTTGGCCCTACTGACCTCACAAGTCCTCCCTAACTCTTCCCCTGCGTGGAGCAGGGCAGCTACTCCAGCAGCAGCAGGACTTCATATTGTCTAGAAGAAATATTTGAACCCTGAGTCTCTCTTCCTTCCTCCCCCTCTCCCATTTGTCTCATAGCAAAAGGACACAAACCACCCTTTGTCCAGGACAGTAAACTTGCCTTTCATGGGGCTCGGGAAGTAAGAGGAATCAAGAAGCCAGGGGGAAAAAAATACATATATATGAAGAAAGGGCTTGGCTGGCAAGGGTTTCTGGGCATTTTTCTCATCTTTATAAAAATAAAATTACTTTCCCCCTCTTGCTTTGGAAAACCCCCAAAACAAACCCAAGATCACTTGTATAGCTGTCATTAAGCTTCCCCGGCTGACCAAGGCTCCAAAGTTTGCTGGCAGAGAGAATGATGGTGGATATGGCCTTGCCATCTTGTATTTCAACAGGGATGCCTGAAGTTTGGGAGGGGGGCCTCCTGGAGCCATGAGGGAGCAGTTCAGGATTCTCTGACATTTTGCAGACCGGGGGAGAAAGGCTGCGTGCGGAGGTCTTTTTTCCACTGCACAGCACTCTATCCCAGGCCCCCCAGACCCACTGCCTGGGCCTCCTGGTTGCCCGCACTCTAACACAGGCTCTCAGGGGGAAGAGGACGCCACAGAAATGCAGTACAATGTTGAGCAGAAGCTCACTGACTGAAATGTTTGTGTTTCCATCATCCAGAAGCCATAATTGAGTGTGTTGAGGTGAAGGCTAAGGGGAGGAACCATGGATAGTCCATTCTCGGCAGGGAAAAAACACACCAACGTGCTGCTCAGAGCTCCGCATTGATGTGGCAATTTGCAAAGCAGTATTTACAGAGAGTCTTCTTAGCCTCTCAAACCCTGTGCAAGGTGCCACATAGGCCTCTCAACAGCCCCGTTTCACAGAGGGGAACACTGAGGCTCAGAAGCCAGCTGCTGCCTGACAGAAAGGAGCAGGGGAGAAACAAACAAACAAAAAACCCCTGTCTTCCGACTTCAGACTCCTCTCTCCCTTGCCTTATGCCCAGGCTGTGAGCTGACCACCAGCATGGATCCCACCAGACCCCAATATCTGAACCTAATTAAGCCTCGATTCTTGCCCACAATTTTTTTTTTCCAAAATGAAAATATCTATACTCAGTTGTTTGGGGGTTTTTTTTGGGTTTTTTGTTTTGTTTTGTTTTGTTTTTTTAAGTAATTATATAATACACCCTTGTAAAAAAGTGTTTTTTGAATAACCAACTAAGCCTCCCCTGTCCTGACAGCAAGTCCATAAATCCACCCACATTAACAGGACCTCATGTCTCTTCTGTCCCCCAGTTACTTCTCGGAGCTCCCCAAAGACACACACAGTGCACACAGGCTACCCCCCAAGGCCTTTGGGGCAGCGCCCGTCCCTCCTTTCCCCTGCTGGTGTCCAGAGGAGACCTCAGAGCTTCCAGAAGGCAGGGTTGAGCTCTCAGAGGCTGACTGGACAGTGTACAGTCTTACCTTTCACTAGCCACTCTGGCACAGACCCTTGGGCAGCCTTCTTCCTTGCCCTTCTCTCTCAGTTGAGGAAGCCCCATAGAATTAAGAGCCCTGGGTGGGGCCAAGAAGGGCAAAGAAGGACTTTAAACAGCTTCCTCCAAGGCTGTCCCTTCAGAGGTGATGAAGAAGTATCAGTGAGCCTATTTCTCACTAGCATGCAAATAGCCTTGAGGGATAATTCTCTAGGAAAATTCTTGTGGCTCCTAAAGATGCTAGATCAATACAGAGTCTCCCTCGTCTCTCCCTCCCTCCCCCCTCCTCCTTTCCTGCCTCTCTCTCCCTACCCCCCTTTCTCCCTCCCTCCCTCCCCTTCCTTCTTTCTCCTTACCCACCTCTCTCCCTCCCCTCCTCTCTCTCTCCCCCTCCTCCTCCTTTCCTTTCTTCCATACTCCCTCTCTTCAAGTTGGCCTAACCCCAAACCCTTAGGTCACTAACCACCACCTCCCCTTGAGAAACCACTTCCCTTAAGCACCTGCTGCCCAGGTGGGAGGAAGCTCCAAACGTGACCTCTATCTAACCCACCTGGGGCTTCTGTATATCTCTTCTGAAACTCATCATTTAAGAGAAGAAACCCAAATAAAGTCTGTCCTTCCCCTTATGATTTGTCAGCAATTGAAAAAATGAAGTCATCAAACAGAAACAGGAACTGGATCTCTGAAGGCAACCCAAAAAAAGTTACCTACTTATTCCAAATGAAGGCTTTTCCCAAGCTCCGCTGAAGGCAAGAGACCATCTCTGTGCAGTGGGAATTAATCACTCCCAGAAGTGCCCGAGTTTTTCTGTTCGTGGTCTGTAGTAGAGACTCGCCTTTTCTATTTATCAGGTACTTCCAGCCTTTCTTTGCACTTAAATAGCAACTAAAATAAAAGTCGGTTGTACCAGTAGGGCTCCCCCTTCTTCCCTGTTCTCATCAGTACAATTTTAAAACCTGGGGAAATGTACTGCTACATTTACTTGGTCAGCGTTATATGTCGTATTTAAAATATCCAGGGGAACTTAAAATAATTGCAGTGGAGGTATCTACAGCCAGGCAAAGAAAGGGCTTCTAGAAGCCTGGCACTTGTCTGTCTCCGCTGGAGCAGAACCGGTGTACTCCCATCCCTCGGCCCCAGTACACCCGCTGGCAGAAATACCCTCCCCTGTCTGCTCCCTCTGTTGATTAAGTTGGCCTCCTACTACAATGAAACTCATGTTTTCGAGTCACCTCCAGGGAAGAAAAATGTTAGCTTTACAAAACACCTTGCAGTGAACTCGAAGATGTTGTCTTTACGGTTTGGGGTTTACCATTTCCTTCCAACGCGAGCCATCTTCCAATGTGGGTGGGAGAGAATGTTCTTTTCTTTAGGGACCCTGAGAATTAACAGTGGAATTCCTGCAAGTTACTTTGATGGCAGGCTGGGTGGGAGGTCCTCAGCCCCCTCTTTGTGGCTCCTACTGTTGGCTCACCCATTCAGGAAGCACAATGAGCATCTACTATCTGCTTCTTGCAAGATGAGAAGGTGCCCCCCCACCACCACCACCGGAGTTGTGCACTCATGGCCTGTGGGTGAGGGTCAGAGGGAGGGGAGTCTTTGGACCCCTTCCTGTGTGCTGAGCAGTATTTCATCCCCGCACCTCCACCCCACCGTGCCTTTCTGTCCCATGGGTGAATGGCGGGTATGTGGGAGGCATGCATGGTTTCCAGCCATGGGACTGTCGTCTTTGGGGTTAATTCAGGCTGCAAATTTCCATTCATGCTCCTGACTTGCCCCCTTGGGGCCCGCTCCAACTGGAGCTGAAATTCCCAGGATTCTTTATTAAAATATTTCCCCCAGACTTGCCTTCCAACAGCCGTTGTTATCTCTGACAGCAGGCTGGCCTCTGTCTCTCTCAGGCTGGACAGGATCAGCCCCAAATTACTCTCCTGTTTCAGAGCAGTGTCCTGGCTGATGGCTGAGGGTGAGGGAGTGAAGAGGGGGAACTACCCATGCCTCCTCCATACCCACCCACTCCCCCTCCCCCAACAATTTTACACCAAGGGTCACTTCCTTTGCAAAGCCTGTGCTCCCTCTGCCTTTGGTTTGTGATCATCATCTGGAATGCAGGCAGGCAGGTGTCTGATTAGCCTGAGTTTCTAGTAGCTTCTCCCTGGAAGCACTCACTCAGGTGCCACGACTTTCAAATTATGCAATGCTTGTTGGTTGGTTCATAAAAAGCAGTTTTCCTAGAGAATGTCAAAAAATTGGAAGAAGTTTTAGTCGATGTAATAGAATTTTTCAAAATAGCATTTGGGGCCTCTCGGTGGCTCAATAGGTTAAGCACCCGCCTTCGGCTCAAGTCACAATTCCAGGGTCCTGGGATGGAGCCCCACCTGCTTCTCCCTACCCCTCAGCACCTTCCCCTGCTCATTCTCTCTCTCTCTCTCTCTCTCTCTCTCTCTCTAATAAATAAATAAAATCTTTAAAAAAAAAAAAGAGGGACACCTGGGTGGCTCAGTGGTTGAGCATCTGCCTTCTGCCCAGGGCATGATCCTCCAGTCCCAGGATCGAGTCCCGCATCGGGCTCCCTGCATGGAGCCTGCTTCTCCCTCTGCCTATGTCTCTGCCTCTGTGTCTCTCATGAACAAATAAATAAAATCTTTTAAAAAAAATTTTTTAAATAAAATGAAATAGCATTTTGCAAAGAAAGTCATAAATCCCTATAAAGGTAAATTGCTTTATGACTTTATTTTTTTATTATTATTTTTTTTGCTTTATGACTTTAAATGGTTTTTCACACACTTGCCTTATTGGATCTTTACAATAATCCAGTTCAAGGAACAGCAGCATTGCTCATGGCTAATTTTTGTTCTGTTACAAATCAGAAAACCTAAACAGAGAGGTTAAGGTATACACTCGGGATTATGTGTCTGGGCCAGACCTAGAACCCATGTCCGGTCCTCCGTTTTTGTCATGTGTACATTCCACAATCAGATCATCAACAGACCCCAGAGTTAACGGGTCAGATGGCCCACTGAAGTCACACATTCCAGAGTCACTCATTATATACGCATAGAGATTCTACTAGATGTTAAATACCCTGTTGTTTGTAATACAGAAAATCTAGAAACAGTCTCGTACCTGATGCCAAGAATTTGGGTAAACGAACTACTCGCTACTGTGAAACATTACATAGTTATTAAAACAATGTTCTACAAGCACATTTGCTGATACGGAAAACTGTTCATAATATGATAATTATTATTACAGCTATCATTTTAATAATTATAGGTATAGGCATAAGTAAAATGCGTAAGAGAGGGTGTGCAAGGATCCATACTAAAATCTGAATAGTGCTTGGATTATAGATGATTTTACTGTCTTCATTTACCTGTATCTTCTCATTTTTCTATAGCAAAAGTACATTTTTTGAGTACTTTGCAATGGACCAAATATTGTGTTGTTCCCCAAATTCATGTTAAATACTACCCACAGGGACATCTGAGTGGCTCAGTGGTTGAGCATCTGCCTTTAGCTCAAGGTGTGATCCTGAGGTCCTGGGATCGAGTCCCACATCGGGCTCCCCTCAGGGAGCCTGCTTCTCCCTCTGCCTGTGTCTCTGCCTCTCTCTGTGTCTCTCATGAATAAATAAATAAAATATTAAGAAAAAAAAAAAGAAATCCTATCCCACAGTGTGGGCCTTCAGGAGGTGATTAGGTCATGAGAGTGGAGCCCTTGTGATTGGGGTCAGTGCCCTCTATAAAAGGAGCCCCAGAGAGGCCCCTTGTCTTCTCTCTACCACTTGGGGATATAGCAAGGAAACAGCCACCCACAGCCAGGAAGGGGGGCCCTCCAGAACCCGGCCATGCCAGCGCCTTGCTCTGGGACTTCACTTCCAGCCTGCAGAACTGAAACAAGTAGATTTCTGGTGTTCATAAGCCACCCAGTCCATGGCATTTTGTTAGAGCAGCCCAAACAGGCTAAAACATACCTTTGATTTTTATTTATTTTATTTATTTTTATTTTTTATTATTATTTTTTAAAGATTTATTTATTCATTCATGAGAGACTCAAAGAGAGCGGCAGAGACACAGGCAGAGGAAGAAGCAGGCTCCCTGCGGGGAGTCCGATGTGGGACTTGATCCCAGGACCCCGGGATCATGACCTGAGCCAAAGGCAGCTGCTCAACCACTGAGCCACCCAGGCACCCCTGTTCACTTCTCTTTGACACCCTGTCACATTTCCCCTAACTGCCATCCAAAGCCTCCCACGTTTCTTGGTTTCCCTCTTCTGTTCCCCCATGACCCCCTGACCGGTCTCATCAGAGGACCAGGAATCTTGATCACAGGAGCCTGGTGATTTTCCATCTCCATGGGCGGTGGGGAGGATCTTTGTTCCAAGGACTCCTTACTGTGCAACACAGAAGGCAGGGAGACGTGTGCTGGCCTGCCTCGGATGGTTTATGTCTGTCAGGCCGGCTTAATTGTTAAATCTTCCCCTCCCCCCCCCCCCCCCCGGCCCCTGTCTAAAGTGCCCTGGTTTAGGGGAGCCTGGGTGGCTCAGTGGTTGAGCATCTGCCTTCGGCTCAGGTCACGACTCCGGGGCCCTGGGATCAAGTCCCACCCACATCAGGCTCCACAGGGGGAGCCTGCTTCTCCCTCTGCCTGTGTCTCTGCCTCTCTCTGTGTGGGTCTCTCATGAATAAATAAATGTAATAAATAGAAGAAAGAGAAAGAAAGAAAGAAAGAAAGAAAGAAAGAAAGAAAGAAAGAAAGAAAGAAAGAAAGAAAGAAAGAAAGAAAGAGTGAGTCCTGGTTTGGACAATAAATTTTACAGTCTCAGCAACAATGAGAAAAACATTGTAAGACCAGAGCTGCCCTGGTTGGGGGCTATCCCTAGCCCCTTAATCCGCATCTTGGCTCCTGCTAATCCTCCCACCCCCACCCCCCATGTCGTGACAGAAATTATTTTTTTCCAGTGAGAATTCTGGCCCTATTACTTCTTCATCCTTGGAGGGTCACCCAGTGATTTCTCAGCCCAGTGATCTTCCGTGCCCACCACCCAACAGTTCCGCTTAAATTCAAATCCTCATCTCAGCACTGGGGCAGATAAACGTAGGACTTATCCTTTCAGAGAAAAATCGGAAACAGGCCTGGAACCAGAATCCTCACTCCCAGATTGTCTCGCTGGGTGCTGGTTCTCTTCAGAGCCACGTCAGGAGAGAGGCTCCCGGGCTCCCCCCTTCAGCCCAGGGAGGGAGATAGCAGGGGTTGCCTTGGAAACCACCGGGTGGGCTGGCATCACGGGGTTCTGCTGGGCCTGCTCTGTGGCTGACATCCAGCCCTAACTGCAGCTCTGGTTGCTCATGGCTTTGCCAAGGGGTTACAGTGACAGGAGCTGGAGGGGAGACCAGGCAAAAGTAAAATGACTACAGCAGGACGTACGTCTTTTTCACTGAACGTGCAGCTCATTGGGACCTGAGCCATAACAAGAGAGATCAACCAAAGTATTTTAATGATTCATATCCTCAGGGGGGCTGGGGGGCTCAGTCGGTTGAGCATCTGACTCTGGGTCTCTCAGCTCAGGTCTTGATCTCAGAGTTGGGAGTTCAAGCCCTGTGTTGAGCTCCACACTGGGTGGGGAGCCTGATAAAAAAGAAAAAAGAAAAAGAAAAAGAAAAGAAGAGAAAAAAGAGAAGAGAAAAGAAAAGAAAAGAAAGAAAAGAAAGAATTGATTAATCTTCTTAATGAAGAAGTGGTGGCCAGAGATGCTGTTAAATCAAGTGTTCACGTGCCCGCGTGTTAATTCTATTCAGAATTCCATGAGCTGATTCAAGAATATCTTCAAGACAGCCACCTGCCAGCCACCTACGTACGACCAAGCAGCAGCAGCAGCAAATGTGGGTGGCACTTCCATTCGAAGGCTCTTTTGTGGTCTTGGTTCTCCAAAAGGGAGAGTATTGTCAACGTCTATCTGATTCCAGATGCTTTGTGGGATCTATCAGCCACGGATCAAGTTTGCCACTTCAAGTCAATGCTTCATTAGAACAGCAAAAGACCTTCCGATTTACTAGGTTAATGAAAGGAGGAACCTTCTCAATCATTCTAGTCCAGCCTCTTCATCACAGAGATGGGAAAACCAAGGCTAAGTGACCAAGACTTGCTCTGCTAGTCCAAGCTTGGCAGGACCCAAACCCCCCGCCCCAGGCTCCGGGCTTCCCAGTCCAGTCTGAGGTCACAGCACCTCTTTGGCTGGCCCACCTTCTGTTGGGTAAAATAACTTAATGCTCGAGTATATACACACATACCTAAAGACTTCCAAGTCTGACTTCAAATGGGATTGTCCAAATTTACCTTAGGGTTTTGGAAAATGGATGAATCTGAATACAATGCTTTTGAGGCCTCATCCCAGAAAAAGATAATAGCATTATAGCATTCCTTCTCATTTCCAGAAGAACGGATGGCGTTAATACATACGCTAGGATTCCTGGGATCGGCCAGATGATCAGATCAGCCAGGTGATCAGAAATGTGTTTTTTCAGGCAGGCTGACACCTCTCACTTGGCAATTCCAAAGGGCTCTGGGAAACACCACACTCAGGACTGGGAAAGCATCAGGGGAGGGGGCTTAGTAAAGAACCTGAGTCATGGAAACTCCAGAAGTGACTGCAAGAGAAAACATGAATAACTTCTCAGTGTAAAACGTTAAGTCTCTTGGGGGAAATGCTCTGCTCCTGGGAGTGTAGGTGTAGAGAATTTCAGGAATGAATACCCAGCAACCCAAGCTGCCGGCAATCTGGTGGGGGGTGGTGGTTAGCAGGTTGGGGGGGTGGGGGGGGGAGGCCTTGAACGTGATTTTAATTAAGGAGCTCAGGTAAGGCTACCAGAGGGATAGATTCCAGGTCGAGATGAAGCACACCCCCCCACCCAGGGGAAGGGGCCTCCTGCTGCCACTGGGCCAGCCAGACACGATGAATATTTATGTGGTAAAATGCGGCCCCTTGTGGTCAGATTAAGGAAAAATATCCACCTAGGAGCAGGATGGTAATACTAAGCTACTTCAATAGGGGGGTTGCAGAGGGGGAGGTGGGTGGGGGGATGGGGTAACAGGTTGACGGGCATTAAAAAGGCATGTGATGGGGGTCCCTGGGTGGCTCAGCGGTTTAGTGCCTGCCTTCAGCCTGGGGCATGGTCCGGGAGTTCCGGGATCGAGTCCCGCATCAGGCTTCCTGCATGGGCCTGCTTCTCCCTCTGCCTCTCCTTCTCTCTCTCTCTCATGAATAAATAAAATCTTTAAAAAAAAAAAAAAGGCACGTGATGAGATGAGCCCTGAGTGTTATACTCTATGTTGGCAAATTGAATTCAAATAAAACTTTTTTAAAAATAGGGTGTCAAATGGAGGAACAGCAAAAATCACCAGGGTGCTCAGAGAACTTCATAATCGTGATAAAAACAGATGAGCATGAGCATGGTGACGAGGTGTCTTTCTCACCGTCCTCTAAACCAGAGCATCTCAGATCCCAGTGCGCGTGCGGACCACCTGGGGGGTCTTGCTGAACTCAGGTCCGGGTCAGAGCAGGCCAGAGAGTTCCCAGGAGATGCCCACCCTGTGAGTGTCCGGCGCCTGGACAGAAGGCCCCTGCCCTCGGGTGGACCCGGGCCGCACCATCAGATTCCTCGCTGCAGGGCCCCTGGAGAGCATCCCCAGAGGTCCCAGTTCCCAGACACCTGCAGGCATGGACAACCACTGTTCTCTTGCCTCCGCAAGCTCAAGGGCCTGTCCACCTCAGTTCCACGGTTTACCTTCTCTACCCTGATCCCACCCCCAGGAAAGAGTGTCCTGAGGCAGAGCCCACTCCCGGACACCTATCTTTCCGGCAAAAGCAACTATTTCGGGTTGCCATAGGGCTGTGCCTACTGGATTCCCAAGGAATTAAAAGCCACGGTTTCCTTTCCTGGCTTTCCTGATCACTGAACATCACTGGCAGGATGTTTCCAGGGCCACCGACTTCCAAACCTCCTTTGAAGGTGGCTAACGACGTCTATGGGCCGGGCTCTTGACCCACAAGCTGGGGCCTGAGGTCCACGCTGATCCATGTCTTGTTTCTAGCAGCAGGGCTGTCTTCACACACACACACACCCCATTCCAAGAATTCACTGCATTAGGTTAGGAAGAAAATGTTTGATACAAAGTATTTTTAACTTCCATGTAGGAGGAGAAAGAGGGACTAGATAAGACCAGAGAATGATCACAGGTGGGTAATTACACATGTAAATGAGTCCAATTTGATCATTTTTCCCTTGAATTCCTGTTTACGTGGTTAATGGTGAATTCTAACCCCACACCGCCACGGCGTTTTGGGGAGATTTCTTTTTATTTTTCTATGTCAATTCTGAAATATTGAAAGCAATTTGGAATGCTCTGGCATCAACACTTTTCTGAGCTCTGTGGGTTTTTTTTCCTTGCAGATTTTTCCATTTACCATCATAACTGTACAAAGTAGACAGGGAATGAAAATTTTTTCTGGGATCCCTGGGTGGCGCAGCAGTTTGGCGCCTGCCTTTGGCCCAGGGCGCGATCCTGGAGACCCGGATCGAATCCCACGTCGGGCTCCCGGTGCATGGAGCCTGCTTCTCCCTCTGCCTGTGTCTCTGCCTCTCTCTCTCTCTCTCTCTGTGACTATAATAAATAAATAAAAATAAAAATAAAAAAAAGATTTAAAAAAAAAGAAAATTTTTTCTTCATTTAACAAGTATTAACTGCCTCCAGCATACGAGGCCTCACAACATGTTGGGCCTCTGGAAAAACAAAACCAAACAAAACCTGTTAGTCTTGCCGGAAAGTTTCCCACATAACCGTAGTATGAAATCAAATGAGGCAAGAAAAACATCCTGAAGTAATTTAGGAACGATGAGGTGGGATAAATTACTTCTGAGAAATCGGCAAGGGCTTCTTGGAGGAAGTGGCATCCCAGCAAGGCCTTGAAGGACAAGTAAAAACTGTAAATATATATACATATATATTAAATATATATACATAGATGTAAATATATATATATATTTTTTTCTAATGGCATATGTGAGACACAGAGTGTTCTGGTTGGCAAAAGCTCAGAATCTCCGATAAGAAAAATGGGAGATAGAGCCAGGAAGCCATCTGGGGCCAGACTCAGAGGCTAGAGTCTCAGTTTAAGAGACTTACACCTGTATTCTGTGCGCCCTGGGGTAATGCCAAGGATGGGAAGACACCTTTGACAGCGGTGTGTTCCTTGGATCAGGGGTAGGGGATTAACAGCTCAAAGACCAACTAAACCGTAGTTCAACCAAGTGATAATGAAGCCTAAGGTGGAAATGGGCTGGTGGGGATGGGGATGGGGGGACAAATGGCTCTGGAAAAGGACAACAGACAGGACAGTGAGGTGGAGGTGGGGCAAGGAAGGAAGAGCTCGTGTGCCCAGGGTTTCAGGTCCAGGGCACAAGAGGGAGATGATGTCACATGGAGAGCACCTGGCGGCGTCTGCAGGTGGCTGGGAATTCAGAACCAGAGCCTGAGGGGTACAGTCAAGCCTGTGGGACTTAGAGACTCAGGATGGTCACTGAAGTCATGGCAGGGTGAGAGGTGTCTGAGACAGAGGAGGGGAGGCAGGAGGAGGGAGGGCAGGAGGGAAGGGGGGTAAGCAGGGAGGGTGGGAGGGGTCAGCTGTAAGGATGGAGCAGGACAGCACACAGGTGCCTGGGTTTGACCAGATACCTGAGCACGCTTGCAGGGCCCGAATGGGGTGTGCAGAGTGGACAGTGGCTGGGGTATGAGAAAAAGGGGACGCGATGCAGCAGTATTCCCTCCCCCCCTCCAAGATGTTCACTGAGCACTCGCTGTGGGGCTGCATCCCTTCGGGCACAGGCACAGGTCAGAGACCCGAGACCCCTGCCCGCCCAGGGTGGGGGGAGGGGGTAAAGGGGGGTGGGGAAGGTGGGGGAGTGGGGGGGTAACCCTACAACAGATGGCACAGGGAGGTGGTGCCAGGAGATCCAAGATGCAGCAAGAGGGAGAGCCTGCACCAGGCCAGGGGGGAATCTCAAGGGAGAGACAAAGGAAGTGGAGGGAAGTCTAGGCAAAGGGGCTCAATCAGCTCTGTTTTATAGAAAAGGGAGAGGTTTGTGGCTTCGAGGCCCTTCTAGACACTAAAGTTGCAAGCACTACAGGCAGTGACTCACCTTCCCTTACGTATTTGACAGCCCTGGGAATTTAGGCCTGAGTTAACGTCTCTGAGCCTCAGTTTCCGCATCTGTAAAATGGGAGGAAGGATTCCAGTGAAAGAGGGTTTTGTGAGAACCAGGTGAGCTCCCAGCTCCCAGCACGGTGCTTGGTACGTAGGGTATGATCACTAGGTGCTTGCTACCAAAGCGCAGAAGTCATCCCCCCGGGGAAGCAGCTGGGGGTAGGAAGCAGCTGTCTGGAAAAACCTTGGAAGGCTTCAGAACATTGCTCTCCAAAATGGTGACCTACTCTTATATTTGGTTTGGAAAACGTTGATCAAACATATACCCCCACTTTTCCAGAATCTCTGTTACTCTCAGGAAGCTTCCAGAATTCTAAGCCCGGGCTCCTGATAACGGTACAGGGGTCAGTGGGAGCCACGTGAAGATGACAGTGTGCATGGGGAAGAGAACTCAAGTCTGCAAAGTCAGCTCAGGGATTCAGGGACTCTCACCTCCCCCCCTTGAGTTATTTCTCATTTCCTTTTTCAGCTCACATAAGTTAAGAGGCTGAAAGGGCCCTTGAGGGGACCTTGTCCATCTCTTCGCCTTAAAGTCAGATGGAGGATATCTAAAACCCTGGTGGTAATTGTTTAGGGGGGGAAAGAGTTAGGGTTAATTTAATTTTGTCAAGCTAGCAGAAGTCGATAGGCTCTGCCTTGAATGAAATGAGGCTGGTTCTATTTCAAATCACATTTGGCCCAATAAAATTTGACGCCGGCACATCACTCCTCTGACCCCTCACTCCATGCTGCCGTCTAGTTATTATCACAATTTAGACAAGTGTACACATTCCGAAGAGACTACAGTTACATAGATTGACCTTGACGCGCATGCCACCGGGATCACCTGCCTAGATAAAACCCCTGCCAGACAGAGGGAACTCAGGTCTTATTAAACAAAATTAATGATCAGTCCCCAAAACAAGTCTGGGTTAGATCAAAGAATAAATTATCTTCCCTCAGTTCAAAGTAATTGCAAATGAGCTTTCTCTGCTGGTTCATAGGCATGCAACCGCCCACCTATTTATCTTATTGAGGAAGAACAAAAAATATATATACAACATTGACTATTGATACAAAATTTTTAGTCGTTAGCTTTCAGGTTATTTTTGCTTTTGCTCCAGAGACCGTGAAGAATGTGGCTGAAGTCTTAAGATGGTGTTTCATTTTAGGTTTATTAAATGAAAAGATGTTAGGATGGAGTCTTTCTGGGTGATGAAAAGAGAAATCCGTTTCTTTCTCTTAAACTTTAAGTCAAACAGTATGGAGATTTAAATAGACACAGTAATGTCCTGGGCAACCATCTGGTGGGGGTGGGGGCTGTTTTTCAGGTTCTTTAGCTCGGGCTGGTTTTTCTGGTGTAAATACTCCTAGCCATGGCCCACTCGAAGCTACCAACAGCTTAATAACCAGCTCACAAAATTCCTGACAATTTAACAGCTGCCTCTCAGCTCCTGCACAGCCTGGAGCTAGACAGAAGTAACCGGTCTAAGATTTCTCTCGCTCCTTACCTCTTATTTGACAAGCAAACTCAGCTGTTAAGCCACTAAAAAGTGTGCATTTCATACCATCTGATTACACTTAAACAGGTTTTAAAATAAACATTTCCTTAAAAATAGGTAGTCACTAAAAATCAGGTTGTAAAAGACTTAATGATGCAGAAACAGTTACAGTTTAAGTGAAAACAGTATGTTTGGTGTGGTTCCAAATTTGCAGATAAAAATGACTACGAAGATATACCCCAAAAAGTGATGAACTTTTTTAGTTGTGAGATTATGTGTCGGTTTTATTTCCTTCTTTGTGCCATTTTTTTTTTTCCTAAGATTTTTAAAATTTATTTGAGAGAGAGCATGAGCAGGGGAGGGAGCAGGAGGGCAGGGGGAGAGAATCCAGAGCAGACTCCTCGCCCCCG
This sequence comes from Nyctereutes procyonoides, assembly GCF_905146905.1. Classification (NCBI taxonomy): domain Eukaryota; kingdom Metazoa; phylum Chordata; class Mammalia; order Carnivora; family Canidae; genus Nyctereutes; species Nyctereutes procyonoides. The sequence continues at coordinate 6,128,274 of NW_026575155.1, forward strand.
CCCCCAAGCAGACTCGGGGCTCGACCCCATGACTGCAAGATCATGACCTGAGCGGAAGCCAAGAGGTGTACATTCAACTGACTGAGCACCCCCCCCAGGCGCTTCATTTGTGCCATTCTATTTTTCAAAATTTCTACAATGTTCGTATGGTATATTTGCAGTTGGAGAAAAAAATAAATTCAATAAATGGTAACATATTTATTATGGTGTTCCAGATTTCTCCCTTTACATCCATAAAACCTTATGAGTATACTAGCTAGGAGAGTCAATCAGATCAACTCTATTTTAAATAAGGCTAAATTGTTGTCACTTGATTTTTGTGATGTGTTACTGTTTCCAAAGTACTCTCATAAGCATTATCTAATTTGATAACCTGTGATTCAAGGGAAGGTTATCATATCCTCATTTTACAGATGAGGAAACAGAGGCTCAAAATGATGAAATAATTTGCTTAAGTTCACATGGCTAAGAAAGCGGTTGAACTGGGATCCTGATCCAGGACTTCTGCTACCGGTAAGACCATCCCTCAAAAACAAGCTGAGGGAAGCCCCACTTGCAACTTCCTTGTTAAGAACTTCCCACTAAATGCCTAGACCCAATTCTGCAAGGAGACATTCTCCTGATTTTGCCCATTTTAAATGTCCAGAGCTTGACTAGAATCATCCAGGTAGAGTGCATTCTGTCCAAGCAGACATGCTACACAGAGCAATGACCTCAGTGGGCTTTCTGGCTTAGAAATCTACAAACACGATGGGACCATTTGCTGAGAACTACAGAACCCACACTCTGGGGTGAAACTCTATAATGTTCTGCACATAGAAGAGTCTAGAAAGGCCACCTACTAAGTTCTGGCAGCAGGTTCCGTAGCTTCTTACTAAAGAACTGGGGAGTGCCCTTTACAGGGAGGGCTTAAGAACAATTTCTGGATCCATCTACCTGAAGGCTCTTTGCCAGGTCTTCCGCAATTTGGACTGGAACATCTGTTTCTTGCTTCCGCACCCTCATTCCTGCTCATAAGCAGTGCTTTACTGGAACTTGGTAACCAGAAACGAAAGCAGTATTTTTCAGGTACAAGGTTCAGAAAGAAGAACCCATTGCCTCAAGTCTTGTAGATTTTAGGATGTGGATATACAGGATGAGTTTTAAAAGTAGCATTCTGATGAACCCTCATGCGAAGCCAGAAAAGCCAGGCTTGCCAAGCTTTGGGGAAACAGGTGGCCCCAGGAAAGGCTGGCCCAGAGTGGGGAGTCACCTCCTTCTCCAAGGTGTCATAGAGCAGCATGCAGGGAGGACAAAGCAGTCCCACTCAGAGTCCTCAGGGTGAACAGTTTGGGAACCTCAACATCTCTCTCCGCGGCAGTGGCAGGCAAACCCCTTGGTGACATCACGGGCAGAGGCCAAAGATGCAGACTCTGCCTTATGAAACCCAACCATCTCCTGGGGATTCCCATCAGATGCTTCTGTGAAGAGCATGTGGTACAAACATGTATGACCTTTTCATCTGTACCAGGAGTGGTCAGTTAACTTCATCTGTAGGATCCTAACAGGAAAGACAACAGTGGGGATGGCTAATCAAAGGCTCACACTAGAGGTAGCCGAAAGCACCTGAGCTAAGTTTATCTCCTGATCCACAAGAGAGGCTTAGTCAGCACTGTGGATATCAGAAATTATTTTTCATTGGTGAAGTGAGTAGTTTTCGAGATGCATGGATTGGCTAGATATCCTGCCCTAGTATGAGCAGGGTAAAAGGAATTAGGGAGCCAAACCACCTGTCCTTTGGAATAGCCCTGAAGTGACTGCTGGTGTATTGTGCCCTGCACAGCCAGGAAGTTACCATACTCTCCCATCTGTTCTGAATGAACTTTCAGGTAAGCTGCCCCTAAAGCACCTAAGGGGACAGACACTTGGGACTGCATCAAGCTTACTGAGGTAAGAGGACTGTCTTGTTCCTGGTAGGTACAAGTATGTGTGTTCTCTCCATCGTTTCCTACCTGGTCGCATGTCTGTGAGAGGAGACCTAGAGGGCTCACTCATTTCTCATTATCAGCTAATCTATCAAAAATAATTCAATAACTGTAAATGAGTCAGCTGATTTGACTTAAGACCTTTAATTAGGATACCTTTAAGAATTATCAGAAATAATTAGGGAGCTTCTGAGCAGAAACTGAGTTGTCACTCACACATACTGAGTACTAATCTGGTACTCAGATTAGTGGCCTCATCTGTACCACAAAACAGAAAGGGGCCTGGAGAAATCTGGGGTTACCTTTACACTCCTGAGCAGGCCTCCCACATCACCACAACCAGTAAATGTGCTGAAGTCATGGCATCAGGATTTCTGAATTCAGTTAAATATCACAACTCAGTTTTGTAAAAATCAATCTTAAAATACTTGGTTTTAATCTTTATTCTCCCACTTTTAAAAATAGCACATGTTGCATAAGTATCACATTATCAAAGATTGAAAATTCCACAGAATCCCACCCTCAGAGATGTATTATTCCAGGTTTTGGGGGCCATATAGTAGGAAACAAACAGACCAAGTGGAATTCTACTACCACTAGAATATATTCTATTCTCCTCTTGTGCAAGTTTTCAAACAGTTCTGACAAATAATTCAACTGACCAGTTTCTTCAGAGAGCTTTATGGATCTGTTTTCAGAGAGTCAATCACACAGTGGATGGAAAAACCTCTAAGATTTTCTTGCCATTTATTAAATACTTCCCAAGGTATTAGAGGTGAATGAAGTTTTTTTTTAAAAGATTTTATTTATTTATTCAAGAGAGACACAGAGAGAGAGGCAGAGACACAGGCAGAGGGAGAAGCAGGCTCCATGCAGGGAGCCCAACGTGGGACTTGATCCTAGGTCTCCAGGATCAGGCCCTTGGCTGAAGGCGGCGCTAAACTGCTGAGCCACCCGGGCTGCCCTGAAATTTTTTTTTAAAAGGAAATGAATTCAATAAAGAGAAATAAACACTTCAGAAAATCAGGGCAGTTTCTTATCAAAGCAAAAACTACTAAATTCCAGTTTCAGCCAGTATCATAAAATGACTTTAAAATTCAGCTTTGGGAAATAGCCATCCTTTTAACCATTTACTATATCCATAAAAGTAATTCTGAGATCCTTCTCACTTAGTCAACACAAGAGAACACCACATATACATACGGCCACTTAGGAATTCCTTCCATTCTAAGTGAAATCAAATGAGAACCAGAATTGCTGCATATGAAAGAAGTGTCCATCAGCAGGGAGTCCAGAGTGGGGGGCTTGGAAGAGATTTCAGTCTTTGCAACTGGTAAAGGACAATTTTGATTCAACCTCCCACAGCTTCATTTGTAACGCTTTCAAAACATCATCCATCTATTGAATTGAAAAAATATTTTCAGATACACATGATTAAAATCGTACATGATTAAATTATTAGCATATGTATTGCTAATGAAATTTATGAATGTTATGCATTACACATGAAATTATTTAGGCATAAACTAAATTTTATGTAAATAAGGCATAATTCTATTATCAGTAGTTCTCAACCTCTAACCTAGAACTCTTATACACTCATGGGTATCCTGCCTATCTGGCTGTGAGAAGATGTTAACATTCAAAACTCAGATTGTTTATACCATGAGAATTGAATCAAATGAAATATAGTTTACTAGTTTTAGAATATATACTGTCTTGATTGAGGCATGAAATGTCTTATAATTTTTTTGATTAAGCTTTAGCTTAGTTTATAGTTTGGCTAACTCCCAAAATCAACTTTTCTAACAACTGAAATAAAATAAGCACTCTCTTACCATGAAAGCACTAAGATCAAAACAGATGCCATTCTGAGGATTATTTGTGGAGGAGCTCACTAAAAGAAGTTGTTCACACAAAGATATAAAAAGTACAGAACGGAATTACCTGCTTCAGAGACTTTTCTATTTCAACTCTGCTTTCAAGATTAAAAAGTTCTTTATCTTCTGACACAATTTGCTTTTCCGAGGATCCTAAGATATAACTGAAGTATAGTGCAGTACAAAGTTAAAATATGAAAATGAGGCAAATATTAAATTCATGTTAATTGAATATTAAAACTCTTAAGTATGTTACACTACATATTTGTACTGAGTAAACACAAAATAACTACTTTTGTTAACAGCAACCTACATAGGAAGTTGTGCCACATAAAATGTTTTTCTCCATAACAGATTTGTCCAGGTATTCCTACATATTTTCCAATATTCTGAGCATTTCATTACTGGAACAAGTTTGCTCTTTTGTTAACTGAGTGGCAAAAGATTAACACTCATAGTTCAAAATTCTATGATTAAAAAGTTTAAAAAGATCCAGAAGAAGCCACTGCATTTCTACTTTCTATAACTTTTTGGGAACATGTGTACTTTCAAATTTGACTTTTAGTAAATAACGGATGGAGTCAACTCTTCGACTTTGATCTGGCAACTTCAACGGTTACCTTTAAACTTATGTTCTGCTCGGGTCCCTGGGTTAGGAGACACTCTGCTGTAGAAAATACGGGATAATAGAAATATGGCCTGCAAACGAGGAAAACAGGCCCACTGTTGCTAACCCAGTAAATCTAAACGGCAAACAAGAAGGTGCTAGATTTCTCCGAAGAAAACTTGATTAACTTGCATTTCTTTCTAAGTCTTTCATCACTTGTAGCAACTTCAATGTCACTTCTTTTGTCAAATAAGAACAAGCTTGCTTTGGACACCTCAGTGATTATATTTCTGAAAAACTGCATGGGAGGTGAAATTGCAGAAGCCAATTAACATCCAGTTTAGGAAGGAAGAATGAGATGAAGAAGGAAATGAAGGGGCAGTGAATCATTTACAAAACTGTAAATTGGGGCGCCTGGCTGGCTCAGTCCATAGAGCATGTGACTCTTGATCTTGGGGTCACGAGTTTGAGCGGAAATTGGGTACAGAGACTACTTAAAGTCTTAAACAAAAAAGTAAATAAACACTTCTAAAACCAGCCAGGTTCCTTGGCATTAAAACTCTGCCCTAAGAGGTAACTTTTACCTTAAACTTCAGCTGTTCAGGAAAAAACAACTTCAATACTATAATCTCGTGTGGCAAACAAAGTCTTCCAATGTTTTCTTTTATACAGAAATGCACCACTTTTGAAAGTTTTGTACTAACCCAACTGAATTTCATGCCTTTCATGAAATATTTTCCCTCACTTAATTTTCACACATCTTAGTAAAATTCCCATGGAGATTAAGGGAGCTTCTGTTTAGGCCTGGGTCTTCTATTTATATATTTAAGCCAAAATAGATCTCTCTTCAGATAGACATACATGCTTACAACAATGAGCAATACCTGTTCTATCATCCTTTTGTGTAAGGACTGTAAGAGGTTTATGAGTTTAAAATTTTGATCTACACCTACTTTCAAACAAGGTAGCATATTACAGTTATCAAAGAATAAGTAGCTGAGAAATCATAATTAGGAAAAAACAACACAGTCATATCTTTTCAGAAGAAAATCTAAGGAATTCAACGGGAGTGACAAAATACCTCAAGTAATGAAAAATATAGGCATTCTTTTCTTCTTAAATTGTTCTTTCCTGATATAGGAGGTTTTTAAGCATCTTTAAAGTCTTGAAGGTCACATCTTTTGTAGGATAAGTGAAAATACATTGGGGTCAAATGAGTTATTCAATTTTGTGTTTCTAACTGAAAAAGGCTAATGAATTTAGAAGGCCTTTAAGATATCTGAAACTCTTTAACTGACATCTGTCATCAGCCTCCTATTTACCTTGTTTCCGAACATGTACTTGTATAGAAATCTTGGAGAATGAAGGCACTTCCTCGCATACCTCAGAAAAAATAGGCGATTCCTTTTACTAGACCCATGAAAATAGCTGGACTTTGTATTTCTACTTTTTCCAGAATACCAAAGGGACTTCTCTCCTAACCAGTTTTTAAATTCTTAATTCTTAATGATATTTTAGGCAGCTAAAAACTGGGGGAGAAAAGAAAATGGACAACACGTATTGATCCACACAACTGCTTAAAAAAAAGTCCTATTGAATTAATTCAATTTTTAGGAAAAATTGAACATATTTTTTACTCTGGAAAATGTTCTCACTGTGCTTGCTCTTTATAATTTAGAATGTATGATTTTCAAATACCAAATACATCAGGTCAAAACAAAACAACAACAAAAAAATCACTGGCTTTATTGTCAGAAATTATTATTTGAAAATATATTTTAACCAAATAGTGTTGATTTAGTTTGGATGTGTTTTCATATTAATTTTTCTGCAAAAAAACTATCTGAGAAATCAGTTATGAGATATCCATTTGTTTATCAAGCTTACCTTTCTTTCTTTTTTTTTTAAGATTTTTATTTATTTATTGATAGAGACACAGAGAGAGAGAGAGAGAGAGAGAGAGAGAGAGAGAGAGAGAGGCAGAGACACAGGCAGAGGGAGAAGCAGGCTCCATGCAGGGAGCCTGACGTGGGACTCGATCCCGGGTCTCCAGGATCACGCCCTGGGCTGCAGGCAGTACTAAACCGCTGCGCCACCGGGGCTGCCCTCAAGCTTACCTTTCAATGGCTTCAACACTGAGGCAAAACAAGTCTCTCTTGTAATCTAGATTCTTGGGTGTGCATCTATATACGTAGCCAAGATTGAGTGAGCACCCTGTGCAGTACAAAGTCTCCAGAAGGCTGCAATGAAGAAGTGCCATTGTTTTAGCAAAGTAGCAACTCGTTGTAACAAAAATCCCATTGTTAAAAATCCATAAACATTTAACATTTAAGTTGCTAAAATATGTCAGTCCAACCTTACTAAGTCATGTATATAAAGAAGCGGGGGCGGGAAATGATAGTAAAATGTTTATATTAGAAATGTAGACAGTTAAGGGCAGCCCGGGTGGCTCAGCAGTTTAGCACTGCCTTCAGCCCAGGGTGTGATCCTGGAGACCCGGGATCAAGTCCCATGTCAGACTCCCTGCATGGAGCCTGCTTCTCCCTCAGCCTGTGTCTCTCTGCATCTCTCTCTCATTCTCTGTGTCTCTCGTGAATAAATAAAATCTTAATTAAAAAAAAAAAAAAGAAATGTAGATAGTCACCTCGAGGCTACAGTGCCTTAAGAAGCACTTAGTGACATACAGAAAAGTGACAAGAAAGAATACTGATGTGGTGTTTTTCTAGGATGTAAATGCCTCAATCTGGTTTTAAGAAGAAGTATCTAAAATTTGAAAATAAGGTAAGGATTCCACATGCCCTTTCAATGTCATATTGTCCAATATGACCATAGATAGATTTGTTCTATAATGATTCAGGGAACAAACATTTCAGGTTTGTAGGCCATGTGATATCTGTTGCAATGATTCGCCTCTACTATTGTAGCACAGAAGCAGCCACAGACAAGACATAACTGAATAGGCACTGTCCATGTTCCAATAAAAGTATATTTACAAAAAAAAGTGCCTGGCCCATGGGCCATACTTTGCTCTCCTGGAAGGTAACACTGGTTGTTCACTAGTTACTATTGATTAGGGCCCAGACTCTCTGAAGTTAGATGATAACTTATAGAAAGATTAGTAAAATTAATAATTTGTAAAATTATAAATAATTTTAGTCTAGTAAAGACACAAATGTTCTCTGCTAGTAGAAAAGGTAACTTCAAAGGCTGAGGCTCTATTGTCCTGTGGGACATTAACTAAATTTGTTCTACAGAGAGTATCCTCCTCTAAACCAGCTTTGCCATGTTGATTGCCTCAGTAAGGAGTTAAATAAATCTCTAACATGTTCATCTACCTGTTAGGGTTGCCTTTCTCTTTTTAATTATACTTTGACCTAACACTTTTCTTCCACTATGGATATGTTCCACATAGGCAACTCAAAAATATTTTACTTAATGATTCAAGTTCTCTACATAATTGTTCCTTCATTCTAGTTATTTCTCAGCTCAGGCTCTGCATATTTGAATATAATCTCCCCTACCAATGTTGATTCATGTCTTCTTTAAATCTTAGAATCCAGTCACCCAAATGCCTTGCCAAGCTGATCTATCCAAATTTGCCATTCTATAAATATCTATAATAAACCACAATCCCAACATATAGAAAATTGATGATAACTGAAGATTGAAATCTAGTGATCAGGGACACCTGGGTGGCTCAGCGGATTGATGCCTGCCTTCGGCTCAGGGCATGATTCTCGAGATCCAGGATCGAGTCCTGCATCGGGCTCCCTGCATGGAGCCTGCTTCTCCCTCTGCCTATGTCCCTGCCTATGTCTCTCATGAATAAATAAATAATATCTTTTAAAAATAAATAAATACATAAATCTAGTGATCATAATATACAACCCAAAAGATAGTTATTATTTCAAAAGAATTATATAATTCCTATTGATATTGAGCCACCTGTTATAACTAAATAGCTATTCCTGTTACCGAAAAAATGGAGCCAACCAAGACTCAAACAACATATTATAGACTGCATTATTGTTTACTTAAATATACCAAGAGACTTAACTACTGCATCTACATATGGAACAAAGAACAAAATGCCCAATAAATTTTAAGTTCTCACTAGTGATAAAATTAGCTAGATAGTATGACACTGATCATATATTAAGCTCCCACATGCTTTTATATTTTATATTTTTATGTATATTCTAAATATTTTAATATTTTATATATGTTTTTTATATTTTATATTTCTTAGTAAATAAAGCCTGGGAGGCAACCCTATCTATACTACGAAGAGTGTACAGGAAAATGTTCATACTACATCTCTAACCTCATAATCTTGAGGCTGCCATACACAATTACCAAGATTGTGAACTAACATATAAGGTAGGTGTAATCAGCCAAGAAAAGCTACTTAAATAAACCCAAAATACAAAACACACTGATCAACGTAGCATTGTTTTATCCCAAATTACCAAAATCAAAGTAAACACCAGTGAAGAATACACACAAACCCATTCATACTTCCAGAGTGATCTAAGGAATGATGACAATTATTGCAGTGTCTTTCTGCTTTCACCACTGGCAAGGGTTTGGCCAGAATTCACCATTAACGCTGAACAACAATACTGAGAAAGTAGTGCCAGAAATCATGGAGGATTTTCCGACAGAAATGAGTAAGGATGTGAGAACCTTAACAAATGACAGAACGAACCCAGGAAACAGCACGGCTACCTTTACAAAACATTTCTGAGCCCCAGAGGGCTCTTGCTGACCAGCTACAGGCAGCTCAGGCAACTATTCCATAGGACAGGCATCCTAAGGCAATATGGTTATCTCCTCAAGTGTAGAATATGGGACCTTAGTCAATGTCCTGAATTTGAATTTGTGTGGCATAAATGATGGGTTCAAGAGACACACATAAACAGGACTAAATAACACTGGCTCACAGAGTAAGAGTCAGTGCCCCCTTACAGTTCTTATCAATCTTAAGAAGTGCTAGGAAGTCTTTAACACAAACCTCACAGCTGCAAATCTTTTAACAGTGAGAAAACAGACCGTAGGCTCAGATCAGCCAGGCAATAGCATCTCTGCTAGAGTTTAATAACATCTGTTTTCATTGTGGTCCACTTCTAGTTAACAGCAAATGATATGGCAGTAATATTAGATTCCTTTTTAAATTTATTAAATAAAAATCCTGAGTCAATGTAATAAAAGCTATGAAGTACAAGATAGCAAATGTGATAGATGGATATGGCAAAAATGGTGAAATTGGCCTCAAAATGGCTAAAATTGGGAAGGAAAGAAGAAAAAACACTTTGCAAGAAGGAAGGAGAGATACAGGCATCATCCTAGCTCTAACTACTAAAAAGTCCTGTGGCTTTAGCAAACTTCTAATCTCCCTAAGGCCTTACTTTCTTCAAATGAAGAATATCTAAGGCTGGTTTTCCAAACTGAGGTCACCTGCAGCACATCTGTCACATCCACATACTACGTGTACTACTATTAATTTAATTCTCCTTAAACAGAGTTTTTTTTTTAAAGATTTTTTATTTATTTATTCATGAGACACAGAAAGAGGCAGAGACATAGGCAGAGGGAGAAACAGGCTCCATGCAGGGAGCCTGATGTGGGACTCGATCCCAGGACTCCCAGATCACGCCCTAGGCCGAAGGCAGGCACCCAACCGCTGAGCCACCTAGAGATCCCAGAGTAATTTTTTCATTGAAATAATACTTTAGGGGGATCCCTGGGTGGCTCAGCGGTTTAGTGCCTCCTTTCAGCTCAGGGCACGATCCTGGAGTCCCAGGATCAAATGTCACATTAGGCTCCCTGCATGGAACCTGCTTCTCCCTCTGCCTATGTCTCTGCCTGTGTGTCTCTCATGAATAAATAAATAAAATCTTAAAAGAAAAGAAAAGAAAAGAAAAGAAAAGAAAGAAAAGAAAGAAAAAAGAAAGAAAGAAAGAAAGAAAGAAAGAAAGAAAGAAAGAAAGAAAGAAAGAAAGAAAGAAAGAAAGAAAAAGAAAGACAGACTTTATTTGGATGGATACTCCAGTATTACTTTAAAATGAAAAACCGGGGGAAGCCCGGTGGCTCAGAGGTTTAGCGCCTTCAGCCTTCAGCCCAGGGTGTGATCTTGGAAACCTGGGGTGGAGTCTCATGTCGGGCTCCCTGCATGGAGCCTGCTTCTCCCTCTGCTTGTTTGTATCTGTGTGTGTGTGTGTGTGTGTGTGTGTGTGTGTATCTCATGAATAAATAAATAAAATCTTTAAAAATAAATAAACAAAATAAAATGAAATGAAAAACCAGTATTTTTAAATACACACTAGAAAAACATACATGATTATTAATTTGTTTGGTTGTTTGTATATCACCTAAAGTTACTTCATATATATTGGTTAAGACCCGTTTTGGGCAACAATTAGATAAGGGAGAGCCTCCCATTCAATTTATTGAGGATGCTACTTGTAGCAGTGGGTGGCAGATAATGCCAAGAGAGTGATCCCTTCGACCCTTGGAATGGCAGCACCGGGCCTGGGATCACTGAGCCCCTGTGCTGGTTGCTTCTGGCCTCATGCAGAGAGGCATGTACATGTGTATAAGTGTGATACTAGCATTTTCTATGGGTTACATGACATTAAAAAAAAATACTATTGATCTAAGGCACCTTTGAGATTTTTATGATACATTTTCTTTTTCTACTTTTATTTTCAGTTTGCTTTAGCACTAAGCCCAAAGACCAAAAAGACTGCAATATGTAACTTTATATATTTAGAAATTCTTCCAACACAATATCTAAAAAAGATGGCCATCACTCAAGAATTGATACATTAAAATGACTGATTCTATACTGATCACCATGAATAAAGTCTTATCCCAATAAATCTTACCGGTAATGATTTTATTAAAGATTTTTAGTTGAAAAGTAAACATTTTCTCTAATACACATATTCACACAGATAAAAGCCTTACTCACCAACCATTTTCGTTTTTACGTTTGGATAGTATCTGTTCTTTATCCACAGAAACATTACAGGAAACATCTGGAGCAAAGTAACAATAATTCATTAATGTGGTTTGCTATAATATACATGCAGATACTTAGAGAACCTCTAATTTTTTACTTTAGAACTCAGAGAACCAGGGGGTCCCTGGGTGGCTCAGCGGTTCTGCGAGTCCCAGGATCGAGTCCCACATCGGGCTCCCTGCATGGAGCCTGCTTCTCCCTCTGCCTGTGTCTCTGTCTCCTCTCTCTCTCTCTCTCTCTCTCTCTCTCTCTGTGTGTGTGTCTCTCATAAATATAAAATAAAATAAAGTAAATAAAAATAAAATAAAATAAAATAAAAAAATAAAATAAAATAACTCAAAGAACCAGAGAAAATAACAGCCCAAAGTCACACATACACAAGGGTGGTTCAAAATTAAATGTACAGAGGTCTTCTGGAAAAACGATGGCAGAATGAAAGTTATTTCCTTCTCTTCCTTGAAAACCACTGACATTAATAAAATGAGTAAAATTAAGCGGAAAAATTCCACTGCCAGTAAAGCTTGGAACAATTGGAACCTCAATCACAGACTACAAAGAATACCTATAAGGTATAATAAAATTGGGATAAAACCAAGAAAGATGCTAAAAGCCAATGTACACATCCCTAGATGTTAAGTGCGGAGATCTCCGGGACCTGTACAGAAATCTCTCCTTTAGACCATGACTTGAGAACAGGAAACATTTCCAGAGGGTCCAGGTCCAAGATACACTAAAGGAAGGGGCATGGAATGGAGGGAAATGAAGAAGGGACATCACTCCTAAAAATGTCCAAAGTGATTGATTTCACCTCCTACAGTCCCCCTGAACTGGGTGAATTCCACCTTCATCAACCCAGCTGCCCAAATCAGAAAGCAAGGCATCATCCTTTATTCTTCATCCCCTCCATCCTGATCCCCCATATTCCCCTCCACTGATAAGTCCTGTCAATTCCACCTCACACATTGCACTTCTGTTCCCAAGCCATCACTACCTCCTCTTGCCCAGACTATTGCACTAGCTCCTACTGACCTTCCACATCCATGCTTATTCTTCCCTTCAGTGCTTCCTCCAAAGAAACATCTGGGTCCTATCACCCCCTTGCTTAAACACCTCACTCAATAGAATAGATTCCAGTTCTGAAGAACGGCTTCCAAGGCCCTGAATTTGCTGGCCCCCTCCTTCCTCTCTTTTATTGCCTCCTTTCTCTTCATTCTGCTCTTCAGTCACACAAGCCTCGGGGCCTTTGAACTAGCTGCTCGGTGCCTGGAAAAAGCAAAGAGCATGATCCCAAAATTGTACATGTTGTCAAGTTGTCATTCATGTAAAAGACAACAGAAAGACATTTTCAACCACTCAAACTTGAAGTTTTCTTGGGAATTAGGGCAGAGGTTGGGAGGGTCTACTGATGACGATTAAAGAAATAAACAACTCAGGAATGAGAAAGCAATTAATAAGCTTTCTTGTATTAGTAAGAGTCCTGGAGTTGAAAAAAAAATCATGCAAATGTTACATTAAGGCTCAATGACCCTGCTATGGCTAGAGAACTGAACTTAAATGTTACAAACCTTGACCAAGTAAAAGTAATCAAACTAACTCAAACTGAGGCGGAGGGAATGGAAGTTAACCCAAGAGTTCATTTCTTTATCTTTCATGGCTGTAGTGGTGAATGGGAGGAGTAAATCGAATGGTCTAAAGCTGACAGTTTTTAAAATTTAAAAACTGATATAGAAAAAGTAAATAACATAAGTGTTTTTATATATAAAACAAAAAAGAAAACAGGCAAAAAAAGGAAAAAAAAGCATGTGACAAGATAGAAAAGAGGCAAGATAGAAAGTACAAGCAAAATGAAAGATTTAACACCAAACATACTATTTCTTGCCTACTAAAAAAGAGATGCTCCTACTGTATCAAAAATCTCAACCCAAGTGCATGCTGTTCTAATGGCAGCAAGTCTGAAAACAATCTAGACTTCTATCAACAGATACAGATCAAGAGGATTAACAGTCTCTCCGTTAGAAAAATCACTTAAGTGGCCCTTCCCAGACATTCTGAGCTCATGATACACAGTAACTCACTTAATCCTAACTACCCCATGTATGTACTATCCTCCTTTTACAGAGCACAAAACTGAAGCACAGAGAGGTTAACTAATCCGCCCAAGGATACACAGCTATTAAGTGGCAGGTCAGGATTCAAATATAAGCAAGTCCAGAACCTCCATTACCATGCAATCTTGCCTCTCAACAAGAGGACACCAGAAGTTCCTAAAAATGTAAGAAATATCATGTGGAAACATTCAATATATATACAATTTTTAAAAATAAGAATGCATAAATAGTATCTCAAGTGTGGTTTTTTTTTTAATTAAATTTGTTCATACATGCATGAAGGGTATCTGGAAGGATAAATGAAACTAAGGCATATGAGTGTCAGTGTTGGGGGAGAAGTCTTTTTTACTTGTATACCCTTCTGCACCTATTAAAGTGCAAAGAATCACTGAACTAGATCTGTGAAGACAGGGCCCAGAAATCTGTTTCAACCAGCTTGCAGGTGACTTTTAGGCACGCTAACATTTGAGGGGCTGTCGCCCGGAGGGTGGGGGAACGAAGCTGTAGAAAGCAGGTGTGTTCCTAAATCCTCTTCTCTGGGTGATGCGTGGGGCGGCGTGTTCATTTAGATAACTAGTAAAGGGGCTCCCCAAGCCTACTGGCCGCCAGATCTCCAGCAGCTCTAATCTCCTCCAGTATCCTTTAATAGGTGCAAAGAAATCCCAATGAATTACCACGGGAAATAGATGTTCTTAGGCTTATGTTTAACAATCGAAAGGGACCCAGCAGTTAATGTCAATGAGTGAATGCATTTTTTGGAAAACAGCAGGTCCCAAAAAGTTCCAGGTAACTGGCGGACGTGCTGTTCTTCTGTCTTCTCAATGTTCTATCCCAAAAGGGAAAACATTCCACATAGGTCAATAAATCCCTGGTGAATTTCTGCCACTAAAATATTTCTAGAATTCAGAGCGTAAACTTGATCTTGGTAACCACAAGTCCAAAAGGAACAGCCATTTTTACACCCATTCAGAAAAACACGTGAACTGCTCCCCTAAAGAAATACTACGCAATCAACAATATGAGAGAGTAGTGGGAAAACATACAGGTAACTGGCAGAGCTAGTGTTAGAAGCTAGAACTCAAGCTACCTTCTTGATTTTTTTTTTACTATTAACTCCTTCCTCCCCAATTCTGAAGGGATTATTGGTGCTTTTATTACAAGTTTCCTTTTTGAAAAAAATTTTTTTTTCTGATAGTAACGTGTTCTGGCAACTCTATGGTTGTTAACACTTCCGAGGGGGAAAGGCTTCCGCTAACACAACTAATAAGGTAAGAAAAATCAATCCTGACATCCCCCTGCAGGAATCAGGTAGCTGACAAGCTTAATTTCCCAAATAAGCCAATAATAATATTACTTACCAACTGGCAGCTAGCTAACTACCAATTAACAGCTAGCTAATACCCCAAATGCTTACGGTTTAGTTGGTCATTTTTTACTGAGCAATGCTCACAAAGATGCTGATTGAATCGCTGCTCTTCCGGGCTGGGGGGCTGGGGGGCTGGGGGGCGGGGAACCCCAGAAAAGGGACTCATCACTCGCGAGCCCAAGGTGCCAGGGTGACCATCCTCCTCCCCTTTTCCCGGGACAGCTCACCTTCCCAGATTTTCCTGCTTGTAAAAACCCCGGGCATTCTCGAAATAACCCCCACCCCTTCTCCTCCCCGGTCGTTCGGTTGCTGCACCCGGGAAAGAAGGCGGCCCCAGGTTCCTCCCCACCCCCCACTTCCACCCTCCGCGCGGCAACTGACAGCGCAGCAAGATGCAGTTGGCGTCCTCCTGGCTCGCCACCCAGCTCAGCGAGTCGCCCAGCGGCCGCCTGCAGCCAGAGCACAGAAACACCAGTGGCCTGTCCTCCTCCTCCTCCTCGGCCGGCTCCGCAGTCTCCTCGCGCCGCGTCCCCGCTGCACAGGCCACCGACGCGTCCCCGCTCACGTTGTTCCACATGCTTGTCCACTTCTGCAGCAGCTGGTGACGGCTCGAGTCTTCCGAGAGCCGCCTGCCCCACTTGTCCTTGTCGCCGCCACACGCACAGCTCGTAGAAGAGCATCCTTCGAGACAACCGGACGACTCGGCGCCCGCCATTCTTCCAAACCGCCCGCGCCGCGGAGCGTCACGGGAAATGCGCCGCTGCGCATGCGCGGGGCGGGGCAAGGAGGCGGAGGTCGGAAGGGGGCGTGGCCTGAGGGGGCGGAGCCTGAGGGAGATGAAACGGCGGACAACCCGCTAGTGCGCATGCTCCTTGTCCGGCTGAGCCCAACCGGGTGATCTCTGGGGCTGAGTCAGATTTTCCATCATTAGGAGGTTGGAGCTGCCGCAGATCTGGCGGCCAGTAGGCTTGGGGGGGCCGTGTTGAGCCCCTTTACTGATTATTAAAATGAATAGGCCGGGCAGCCCGGATGGCTCAGTGGTTGAGCATCTGCCTTTGGCCCAGGTCGTGACCCTAGAACGTGGGATCGAGTCCCACGTCGGGCTCCCTGCACGGAGCCTGCTTCTGTCTCTGCCTGTGTCTCTGCCTCTCTCTCTCTCTGTGTCTCTCATGATTAAATAAATAAAATCTTTAAAAAAAAAAATGAATAGGCCGCCCCACGCACCACCCAGAGAGGAGGATTTGGGAACACACCTGCTCTCTACAGCCTCGTTCCCCCAGCCTCCGGGCAACAGCTCCTCAATTGTGAGCGTGCCTGAGAGTCACCTGCAAGCTGGGTGAAACAGATTTCTGGGCCCTGCCTTCACAGATCTAGTTCAGTGGGTCGGGTGGGCTACAAAGCGCTGTGAAGCAAACTGGAAAGGCTATTTGCCTTCCCTGAGTTAAATGGGTCAGTACTGCGCCCGGATTGTCCGGAGGACCAAGTGGACAGAATGTGCTTGAAAATAGTTTAACTGTAATGTGCCGTGTCCGTGTTAATTAGCCTCCAATCCGAGGAGAATTGCCTTCCCTCCTACTTTTTTGGTGTTCAGGGAAGCCTGACCTCCCTGGACTGCTGTTCTCAAGCACAAGAGTATCTCTGTACAACCTTGATAGAACCCACATCTGTTCTTTGAGCAGGTGGGCAGTAACCTCTGAATTCAAAGGGGTGATCTCCTTGCCTCAGACTGCAGGTTCTTATCGTCAACACCTAAACTCTGTGGTGGGATATCACAGTAAAGAAGGAATGCAAAGGTGCTGCTTGATTAGTTTCTCACCCATGCACTTTTGCCTTGGTAGGTCCATTCCCCTATTAATAATAATAATTCTTATCATACGAATTACATTTTACAACTGTAATGCTATAAAGATGAATATATAGATATTGCATACTAAAACATTTTCTTGGGACACCTGGGTGGCTCAGCGAGCGGTTTAGCGCCACCTTCGGCCCAGGGCGTGATCCTGGAGACCAGGGATAGAGTCCCATGTCCAGCTCCCTGAATGGAGCCTGCTTCTCCCTATGCCTGTGTCTCTGCCTCTCTCTCTCTCTCTATGTCTCTCATGAATAAATAAAATCTTTTTAAAAATATATTAAAAAAAACATTTTCGTTGACCTTGAAGTTCCTTTTTTTTCCTTCTGATTTTAAAAGAAATTAAAACATCCTCATGGGGCTGTAAAAATAGCACAGGCCCGAGGCACTGTACCTAATGGAGGAGTCGGCCCCAATGCAAAATGAATCCCTCTGTAATGACAAGTATGTTTGTATTATGAATATAAAATATATAGATCCCCCACAAAACCATATTTTATGTGGGGACAAATGCTTGAGTAAGATGACCTTGGACTCAGTGGTGGCAGGTGCTTCCTGAACAACCATTCCAACCCCTTCCTCTTAGTTATACAGCTGAGAGATTTGCACAAGGTTGAGTTCAACCCTCATGTCTGCTAACATCACTCTCAATTCCAGAAATGGATCCCCAGAAGCTTAACCCAATTAGGTAACCCATCTCTCTTCCACTGTCACTGTGCAGTGATGGCCCCACCCAAGACTTGAGTCAATCAGCACACTGTGCTCTCTTGGTGATAAGAATTGGTCAGTTGAGGGCAGCCCCGGTGGTGCAGCAGTTTAGCGCCTGCCTTTGGCCCAGGGCGTGATCCTGGAGACTCTGGATTGAGTCCCACGTCAGGCGCCCTGCATGGGGCCTGCTTCTCCCTGTGCCTGTGTCTCTGCCTCTCTCTCTCTCTGTGTCTCTATGAACAAATAAATAAAATCTTAAAAAAAAAAAAAAGAATTGGTCGGTTGAACAACTGCACCTAAGTTGCCAGGTTTTGTCCAGTCAGAGCAAATCTCAGGACTCTTGTTCAGTGGTTGAAGGAAGAGATGTCCTCTTTGCTCCCTGGGTATGAACAAGGAAACACATGCCTAGATTGCTTCAAGCAGCCATCCTGAAAACCCGGGGAAAGGCTGAACGAAAGAATCACAGAGTAACTGAGCATCCAACCTCTGGACTCTTTCAGGTAGATGAGCCAACAAATCCTCTTTATTGTGAAAGAGAGTTTAGACTGCTTTGTATTATCTAGCAACTAAAAGTGTCTGTAATGGTCTGATACAGTATGTTAAGATTGAGATTTTGACTGGGACTCCAGGGTGAGGCAAAAATGACATACCACAATGTGCATGAGACAGATGGCCGCCCTCCCCTGGAGAGATCTCCAGAGTGGATGTTGGAGAATTAATTCCCTCCTGTCCTTAAACCTCCTCCCACACTTTGGCAATATGAAGGACTGGAAAAAATGGTGGCCAAGATGATTTCATAAGAGTCAGGTTGTTGAGCTGCTTTAGTAGCACAACAAAGATGAGCCAGATAGGAACTTTGCTGGTTCAACCTTCCCACCTAGAATCTTAAATTCTGCCCAAGGTAACCTGGAAGGGTGAAGACTCTCCAGCAGTGAGCATCCAAGTATGGAAAGGCCTCTGGAGAACCAACCCAAGGGGAGATCTTCCTGGGTCATGGGTGGGCAGCTGGGGGTGGGAGTGCAGGGAGTTTCTGAGGGGCCAGGGGAGAGTTGGCTCTAACCATGCCAGGCCAGAGAGTGCAAAACCAGGTTATGGTAGAACCAATTAAAGCAAAAACTGTTTAGTCCCCTTTGTTCCCCATTTCAGCCTAGGAATGGAAATAGCAAGGAACGGATAAAGTGAGAAAGAAAGTAGAGCCAACCACACACCCTTCCCGCACTAGAGGAAGGTGTCCACCTATGTGTTCCACCTGGGGAAGGAGGATTACAATTCTTATCCTGGAGAGAAGACTGAAGTGGTGATTAATATCTTGGACTGGATACTATCATTCTGCAACTGAAGTAGCTTCATAACTATTTACTCCCTAGAGAATACACTCAAATTGCAAGAATATAAGGAGGGTTTCTTTACAAAGTGTCAAACGAGAAAGGTATAGCCAGCATGTGGGAGAGATCCTCAAGGGATCGGGAACCCATGTTAACAGCCTTGACCCACAAGGACATGGGGAAGGCATTTTCCCAAAGCAAAGAGAGCTGTGAAGAGCTTACAACCTTGGGAGGATCACCTTTCCTTCAAGGGATGCAGGCACCTCACAAGGAGAGTGGCTCCTTGTTGACCTCACAAGGAGAGTGGCTGGAGATTAAATTCCTTGACCTTGTTCTCACCCTTTCTTCCAGTTTCCCGCTGGCCCATTGCCCAAGTTCAACCAGAATCCATAGGGCACATAGCATATTTATGTGGTCCATTACAAGTCTAGTTGGTGAGTGGACCTGGAAGGACAAATGGAGGGAACCCCACACACAGACTGCCCTTGTCGTCACCCAGGGGCAAAAGGAAGGCTATCCTAACCAAACGAGTGTTAAAGTCATAGAAGGAAGCAACATTAAAAATAAGATTCCATTTTGATTCCATCCTTCTATCCTTCTTGCTCAACATATCCGTCACTCAGACTACCTGATTCAACTCTCATTTCTGGCTGGGTTCAAAAGACTTCGTATGATTAACAAACAAATTCTAGTCTAATAAATATCTATGGCTAGCACCAGTAGAAAGAGAGACAAAGCAAGAAAATGTAACTAGGGGAGAGAAGGAACAAAAAAAAAAAAGGAGAAGAAACAAATGAGACCTTGATCATTTTGCTGAAGAATTTATGCCTTTTGAAAAGTGCACTGGCAATTGAGGAAAATCAGAAATTAATGGCTGCTGATTACAATCATGGACTAGATTTTAATTGCTACACTTCCTTACCCCTACACAAGAATGACAATGAGGAGTGATTGCAGGTCCCTGGAGTCAGTCAGCTAGCCCAGTTAGTATGTAGAGAGCTGGCTGCAGCTGCATTTGAGAACCACTTGGTCCAACTCTCACTGGGAGAGATACTGGGAGCCAAATGGCATCCATAGCTGCATTCCCTGACCAGCTGGCACCAAGAGAATGCCATGCTGGGCATTCAGCCCCCAGGGACCTTCTGGCACAATCAGAGCCCTCCTCGGGGATAAAATGTGCTTTGGGAAAAGTTTGGTTAGATATTTCTATGTGTGCTTCAGAGGTGAAGCTCCAGGAATATGTTTCACCTTCTTAAAAATCCTCACAGACAGGATGTTCTTTAAATAGTTCTGTTTCCCTCTCCTATTTAATGTGTGGAATCATGCTTTTCTGGTCTTTAACAGAGATATTTAATTCTCATGCAAGTTAAAAAAGAATAAGGAGAAAAACGTGATTTTCAGTAAATTCATAATATATTTGAGCTGGGAAAGAATCCCAGAGATGCTTAATCTACATGTCTCACTCCATGAATAGAAAAGCTGAGGTCCAGTGTGGTTCAGGAGTCATGGATCTAACTCACAGAGGATTAGTGGACATCTGGGCTATTATATGTGCAGCACCCTTCCTCTTCCTAGGAAAACCACTCCACCCCCTCCCTCATCCCAACAACGTGGCTGCAGTGGGGCTTCACATTATGAAGGTCTTACCTAAGGTGGGCCCCATCCCAGACCACCACCTTCCTGGCCACAGAGATTGG
This sequence comes from Nyctereutes procyonoides, assembly GCF_905146905.1. Taxonomy (NCBI): domain Eukaryota; kingdom Metazoa; phylum Chordata; class Mammalia; order Carnivora; family Canidae; genus Nyctereutes; species Nyctereutes procyonoides. Next base: position 6,148,805 of record NW_026575155.1, read on the forward strand.
TTTTAGGTGAACAGGTGTCAGAACTAGAGCCAGTCTGAGTCCATCTCTGGAACTTTTCATGCCAAAGTTGGGAGGGAGAGTCTTCTGCTCACCCATTCCTCTTGAGTCATGATCCCAAAGTTGTCATCAACCATGCCTCCAGCTATGTGGAACATCCTGGCGTGACATGACCCTCAGTGAGAAACAAAATATGAGGTGCAGATTAAGAGTAACAGCAGCATCCCCATTCTCACCGGTCTCCATACAGTTCTGTGGTTATCCCTCATAGCATGTTCCCATTAAGACCTGCTGGTATTTAAGCTAGTTAGAATCGAGTTTCTGTCACTTACTACCAAGAGTCCTGACACACAGATTTCAGTCTAGAGCCTAGGTCTCTGGACCCCAAGTACAGTAGTCACACCACTACACCAAATTATTGAAATATAATACCATATATTTATGGGACTCCTAAGTGACTCAGTGGTGGAGTGTTTGCTTTTAGCTCAAGGTGTGATCCCCAGTCCTGGGATTGAGTCCCACATTGGCCTCCCTTCAGGGAGCCTGCTTCTCCCCCTGCCTATGTCTGCCTCTCTCCGTGTGTCTCTCATGAGTAAAAAAAAATAAAATCTTAAAAAAAAGAAATATAATACCATATATTTAATATTGCCTTGTAGTTTTCAAAATACAGTCTTTCAAGGGGCCTAATTCTGGAGAATTACAATATCATGTAAGAGAAGAATGCATTTCCAGTATAAAATTCTGAAGTCAGCCTTTCACATTCTTTCCAAGCATTCCTTTGTTTCCTCTGTTCTTTCCATTTTTAAAAATTATATAGCCAGAGGAAGGTCTCAGGGAATAAAAATCTTTAATGCCTATACTAAACACCCATAAATCTATCTTTTAACTAAGAGGAAGTTCTCTAAACTCAACACAGACTGATCAAAAAGTAAAGACTGTAGCTCCTGAATCTGGAATAATACTAAAGAGACCCTAAGTATCAAAGATGCAAATAATGTATCTTTAGAGAGATTTGAGACAATATCACATCCACAGTAGAAGAAGTGGAAGAAAAAATTTAAGAAAATTCACAGAGAGTAGAATAGAATAATTTGAGAATAAATATAAAAGATGGGGAAAAGATCAAACACATAAGCAATCAGTCCAGGAGGTCCAACATCTGACTAATAGCCAGATCAAGTACACAGGGCAGACAAAATAAAGAACAAATAATCAGGATGCCTGGGTGGCTCAGCGGTTGAGTGTCTGCCTTCGGCTCAGGGTGTGATCCTGGAGTCCCAGGATCAAGTCCCACATCGGGCTCTCTGCAAGGAGCCTGTCTCTCCCTCTGCCCGTGTCTCTGCCTCTCTCTCTCTCTCTCTCTCTCTCTCTCTCTCTCTGTGTGTCTCTCATGAATAAATAAATAAAATCATAAAAAAGAACAAATAATCAAACAAATAATATAATATCATTTATTAGAGTGAGGGCATGTGGGTGGCTCAGTCAGTTAAACATTTGACTCTATCTCAGCTTAGGTCTTGATTTCAGGGTCATGAGTTCAAGCCCCATGCTAGGGTGGAGCCTACTAAAATAAAATAAAATAAAATAAAATAGTAAAGTAAAATAAAATAAAATAAAATAACCAACTGCTCAGCCCAAAAAATGAAAAAATCTCACACCAAGACTTAGGATAGTAAAGTAAGAGAACTCCAACTCTCCAGAGAAGATTCCAAAGTTTCAAAAAGAGAAAAAAATTGCAAGAATCAGAATGACATTACATGTCTCATTAGAAACTCAACTTCAGAAGCTAGAAAGTTCACAGTTTAGAGGGCAAATAAGTTTCAGTCAAGAATTACATACCCATTCAAATCATGATCCAGCGACAGTCGACATTTTCAGATATAACTGAATGTAGAAAATACATCTTCACCATATCCTTTCTTATTAAAAAATGTGCTGCAACAAGAAATGTGAGATGTGAAGCCTCACTAAAAGATAAGCAAATATGAAAAGATTCTCTGCCACGTTTATTTTTAAACTACACTGAAAACCAATAGCTCCCTTACTGGTTTGATAAAATTTAGAAGTTTGACAACATAATTTCTTGTTTAGGACAGATAGTTTGATACATTGCTGGTAGAAATACAAGTTATTATAACCTCTATGGAAAGGAATTTGACCATATCTAACACAATTACATTAGTGTGTAGCCTTCAACAGTACTCTCACTTTCGGGAATAGATTCCAAGAATATGATAAAAACATGAACACAAGGCATTGCAGCACTATTTGCAATAGAAAAACTGAAAACAACCCAAACATCCACCAACTGGGACCTGGATGAATAAGCTGTACTATATCCATACAATAGCAGCATTAGGTATTTGTGGGAAAAAAAAAATCTCTCCATACCAGTGGGAGATCTCCAGAATAAGTTAAGTAAAAAAGCAAGATGTATTAAAAAAAAAAAAAGAAATGTGGTTATTTTACAACTAAAAATGGTGGAAGAGAAAGACTGAATACTTATATTTTAAAAATAGAAGGATAAACCAAAAACTTTTAGAAAGTGCTCACTTGGATGAAAGTCACAGGAAGGGAAGGCAGGAATAGAAGCTGGAGTTCTACAAATATACCTTATTTTGTGTATTTGACTTTGGAATCATGTGAATGTTTTACATAATTATGAAACTGAATTTTTAAAAAAGCAATCTCTAAAAATTGAAATATTCAATATATTTAGTGAATGGCAAACTGCATAGGGAAGAACTGTTTCAAGTGAGTTTAAAACGTGATTTTGACTATACATATTTGATAGGAGATACTCAAATAATGAAAAAATTGCCCCCTTCATAAAACGTCTCAAATTGTTTTCAGTAATCATGTTGTTCCTATTGTTGATACTGAAATTATGATAACAATCATAATCCTATTTATGTGTATATCGCATATTGAATAATTATGTTAGTATTGTTGGAATAGGATTTTAAGTTTTGAAGAAAAGGGATACAGCTAAGAAAAATAAGGTTAAGTGAAACTCTACGGTTGAAAAAAAAAAAGAAACTCTACGGTTGTAATTTTGAATTAGATTTATTTGTATGAACTCATCATGTTTTATCTTAAAAAATAAATATATCGTAGCTCCCTACATTGAATAGGCCCGAACATGTAACCAACCCAACAATAATAAGCACCCTTAGTACCCAGATTATGATAACTAAACACCGTTTCCCATTAAAAGAAAGCAGGAGTCCTTGGGAGAAATAGCTGAATTCATGGTCTGGGGTAAGAAATGTACAAAATGAGCCTGGACCATCTTGTCATTCCAGAAACCAAGGAAGTTATAAAAAAGGCAAAGCAAACTACTAATGTAACCAACATGAAGCAGCTCTCACTGTTCAAATAGGTAATTTGTGCATCACTAATGGTAATAACTATATGGATTGGAACACATCAAAAAGATTTAATTGCATGAGCTCATAATGACTTATAAAACAATCCTCTCACTGTTCACTGGGAGGAGCTAGAAAACCCAATCATTATTTTGAAAACTGGCAATTAAACAAACAAGTAAATCAAACATTTATCCCACCTTGGGACACCTGACGGTTCAGTCGGTTAAGTGTTGGACTCTTGATTTTGGCTCCAGTCATCATCTCAGGATTGTGAGATCGAGCCCCATGTGGGGCTCCATGTTGGGCATAGAGCCTGTGTAATATTCTCTCTCTCCCTCTGCCACTCCCCACCCTTCTAGTGGTCTCTCTCTCTTTCAAAAAACATACAATCAAACATTTATCCCACCTCGATATGAATTGTTCCTCAGACAACCAAATAGTTCATGAAGGAAGGTTTTCTTTTTTGTTTGTTTTTAAAGGACAGTAACTAATAATGAAGAAGGGATGATAGAAGAAGGGGATCACTATTTTTACAATGCTTAATGCATTAAAGAATTGCAGCAAGAAAGATCACTGGCTGGTAGTATCACAAAAAAAGAGACAACCAGACATTATATGTCTCTTGAGGGAAGGACACCACACCATCTATGAGGTACTCTTGCCAAAAAATCAAACCAAAGCCTCTAGATCTAATTTCACTTTCCAGGAAATACAGGGAATGAAGAACATGACTAACTCCACCATGGCATCCAACTGGCAAGGTCTTCAGGGCAAATAATCCATTTCCTCAACAAATAAATTGCAAGTTCAAAAAAAAGAGAGTGGGAGGAGGGAGAGAAAACTGTAAATTTAACTAGACTTCAGAGCCATAGCAACCAACTGCAACATATGCACCTTATTTATTTGCTCCTGATTTGGGCAAATTAAAGAAATTATGAGACAAACTGGGAAAATTTGAACGTCAACTGGATATTTGATGCACTTAGACAATTATTATTCAATTATAAGTTGGATAATAGTATTATGGTTTTATTTTTTTTAAAGAATCCTCTTTGAGAGATACAGATCAAAATATTTACAGATGAAATGATATATTTAGAATTTGCTTTGCAGTAGCCCAGAATAGAGGGGAATGGATGGGAGTACAGATAAAACTAAATTAGCTGCAACTTGATCATTGTTAAGGCTGAGTGACGGGTACATGAAGTTTCATTATGCTATTTTTGCTGCTTTTGCAAATGTTTGAAATTGCCTTTGATTAAAAAAATTTTTTTTCTAGTCATGCAAAGTTTGCGATTACTGCTATAGCCCAATGCTTGTTTCATATTAAAATGTTAACTCTTGGGGCAGCCCGGGTGGCTCAGCAGTTTAGTGCCTGCCTTCGGCCCGGGGCATGACCCTGGAGTCCCAGGATCGAGTCCCACATCGGGCTCCCTGCATGGAGCTTGCTTCTCCCTCTGCCTGTGTCTCTGCCTCTCTCCCCCTCGCTCTCTGTGTGTCTCTCATGAATAAATAAATAAAATATGTTTAAAAATAATAAAATAAAATAAAATGTTAACTTTACCCAAAATCATTGTTCTATTCCTATGCCTAAGTGTAACTGTTTACCAAAAATCTTTGAAGAAAATGGACACTCTACAGAAAAATTCTGTGTTTACTTTAAGGTTTTGTATGCCTACAACATAACATTGTCTGCTTACATGTGGAAGGCTGAATAATAGCTCCCCAAGATATCCATATCTTAATTCTGAAACCTGTGAATATTACTTTTCATGACAGAGGGGACTATACAGATATGACTAAATTAAGGACTTTTAGATGCGGAGATTATCCTGGACTATCTGGGTGGGCCAAATGTAATCCTAAATATCTTTCTAAGAAAGTGGAAGAGAGGGGGCACCTGGGTGGCTCAGTGGTTCAACATCTGCCTTTGGCTCAGGTCATGATCCCAGGGTCCTGGGATCGAGTCCTGTATTGGGTTCCCCATAGGGAGCCTGCTTCTCCCTCTGCTTATGTCTCTGCCTCTCTCTCTCTCTCTCTCTCTCTGTCTCTTATGAACAAATAAATAAAATCTTAAAAAAAAAAAGTTTATTCTCCCTTTCCAGGCATCTTCCTTTTTTACCTTCTCCCCTTCCCTTAACATGTAGTCACAATGACAGCTAACGAGCATGCACATTTCCTATAAAAGAAAACACCGTCAAAAAAACAACTTCACCTTCAAGCTTCAGGTTATAAATTAGAGCGAGAAGAAAAACAATGCCAACAGATAAGGTCTTTGAGGTATTTGCTAATAGAAATATGTTTTTACTATGTCAGAGAGTGACCTTGATGGGAGTGTTAGTTCTTACTAATGTCAAAGGGGGAAAACATTGTTTTATTCTGGTTTTCTCCCAGGGTACTTTCATGGGTATTTTAAAGTCAAGATTAATGCCAGACCAAGAAATTCATTTTAATAATCAGTATTTTGTCAGGGAAAAGTGAAAAGTCCAAACTAATGGGATTAAATTATGTTCAATTTCAAGAGGGAGGGAGGAAAGGAGGAAGGAAGGAAGGAAAGAAGGAAGGAAGGAAGGAAGGAAGGAAGGAAGGAAGGAAGGAAGGAAAGAAGAAAGGAAGGGAGGAAGAGAGGAAGGAAGGAAAGAGGGAAGGAAGGATGGGAGGAAGGAAGGTGTAAAGACTTATTTTATGTGTCTTCTTGACTGGATCACAGGAGGCCTAGATAACTGATTAAACACTATTTTTGGGTGTGTCTGTGTGCTTCCAGAAAAGATTAGCATTTGAATCAGTGGATTCAAATCCTACATAGGAGGATTGTATGTAGATGGTGGATGGTTTCAATCTACTGAGGGCCTGAGAGAACAAAAAGCTTGCATTCATTCATTCCCTATCCAGCCAGGGAACTGGGACATGGATCTCCTGCATGGCTCTCAGACCTTCAGTCTGACTCTAGAATCTATACCATCAGCTCACTGGCTCTCAGGCTTTTGAACAACACCACTGGCTTTTCCAGACCTCCAGTTTGCACACGATGATATATATTATTGGGATCTATCTATATGGGATCCATCTATCTATCCACCTATCTATCTCTCCTAAATCTCCATATATATCTCCTATTAGCTCTGTCTCTGTAGAGAATCCTGAAGGAAATAAATAATCCAGAAAGAAAGAAAGAAAAGAAAAAGGTACATTTTTTCTTGATTTGATTTTCCTTGATTTGAATTTCCTTGAATTGATTTTCCTAAAATCAATACCTTGATTTTAAAAAGGCTACATAAAGATGTGAAAATCCTCCCCTAAACCCCAACCAACCTCTTAATTTCAATCCATAGATATTCTTATACAAATCTGATGACTTTCCTAAAGGAAAGTCTATAAACTTCTGAAGGCCTTGTCCCAGCCTCACTTCCCAGGAGGTGGTGGACCCAGGGAAGAGACTAGGTTCCAGATCATCCAACAGGTGGGCTCAGCAGAGTTGTGGGGTACTGTCAAGCAGAACTCTGTAACACCTTACTGACAAACTGGACTCATGAAGAATTCCTTAAAATGGAAGTGTAAATTCTGATAGTTTACCGATATAATTCTTTAGAAATAGGCAATTGAATTAAGTACTTTTTGGTTTTGTTTTGGAAACAGCTGTTTTAAAACAGCATTTATTTTGTTTACAGATCAGATAAAATTTACATACCGTGAAAAGCACAAATCTTTTTGTTTGTTTTTGCCTTTTTTTTTAAAGAGAGAGAGCTGTGGGGGAGGAGCAGAAAGAGAAGGAGATAGAGAATCTTAAGCAGTGTCCATGCCCAGCACAGATCTGCATGCAAGGCTCCATCTCATGACCCCGAGATCATGACCTGACCCAAAACCATGACTGCTTAACTAACTGAGCCACCCAGCCACCCCTGGAAAGCACAAATCTTAAGTGTACAATTCAATGAATTTTGAAAAAGTGTACATATGTATGTAATTCACATCTGTGTTGAAAAATAAAACACCAAAAAAAAAAAAAAAAAAAAAAAAGAAAGAAAAGAAAGAAAGAAAAAGAAAACACCATTATCCCCAGAGAGTTCCCTTTGGTCTCTCCCCAGTATCTCCACAACTGCCACACCCAGAGGCAACCAATTAAAAAAATGTTTTTTGCATGGTTTTGCCCTTTCCAGCATCACACCTATGGAATAGTACTCTATCAGGCTGTATGTGCCCAGTGTCTTTTCAAAGTATTTGTACCATCTTGCATCCCCAGGAGCAATGTTTGAGATTTCCAGTTGTTCTAACTTACCACTGTCTGTATTTTTTTTTTTTTAAGATTCATTCATTTATTTGATCAAGAGAAAGAGTGGGGGACAGGCGAGGGAGAGAATCTCAAGCAGAGTCCTTGATGAGCACAGAGAGAGCCTGAGGGGGCTCAACCCTGAGATCATGACCTGAGCCGAAATCATGAGTTGGGTATCCAACCAACTGAGCCACCCAGGCACCCCAGCACTGTCTTTTTTTTTTTTTTTAATTTTACCATTCTGTTTTATAGAGAGATATCTCCTGGTTTTATTTGCATTTCCCTGATGACTAATGATGTTAAACATTTTTAAAAATGTGTATATTAGCTACTTTGTGTACCTTTCTTTGCGAAGTATCTGTTCAAGTCTATTGCCATCTTTTAAATTGGGTTGGCTTGGGATCCCTGGGTGGCACAACGGTTTGGCGCCTGCCTTTGGCCCAGGGAGCGATCCTGGAGACCTGGGATCGAATCCCACATCAGGCTCCTGGTGCATGGAGCCTGCTTCTCCCTCTGCCTATGTCTCTGCCTCTCTCTCTCTCTCTCTCTCTCTCTCTCTCTCTCTCTCAGTGACTATCATAAATAAAAAAAAAAGAATTAAAAAAAATAAAAATAAATTGGGTTGGCTTTTTTATTATTGGGTTATATATTCTGTATAAAAATTCTTTATTGGGTCCATAATTTGTGTTTTCTTACAGTACCTGGCTTGCCGATTTGTTTTCTTAATGGTTTCTTCTGTTAAGCAGAATTTTAAGATTTTAGTAAAACACTATGTATCATTATGCCCATTTCTATTTTTTTTTAAAGTTGCTGAGATTCTAATTGGGATTGCATCGAATCTATAAATCAATCTGGGATCAACTGATATCTTAATAATACTGAATTTGTATTGTTTCACCCATAAGCATGATTTTTCTCCCTAAGTTTTAGGTCTTATTTAATTTCTCTCAGTAATATTTTGCATTTTTTAGTCTTGCACAGCTTTTGCTAATTTTATCCCTATGTCTTTATGAGCCTTTTTTTTTTTACACTGGCAGTAAACATTTTTAATAGTATCTAAAAGTATAAATTATATTTGAAAGATGTGTATTCTGCAGCTGTTGGGTGTAGTGTTCTATGCAGTTAGGTTGAGACGATTGATAATTATATTAGTTTGCTGGGGTTGTCATAACAAAATACCAAAACATGGGTAGGTTAAGGAAGGGAAATTAATTTTCTCCCAATGGTGGAGGCTTGAAGTCTGAGATCAAGATGTCAGCAGGGTTGGTTTCATTCTGAGCCCCCTCTCCTTGGCTTGGAGATAGCCACCTTTCACTGTATGTTCACATGGCCTTCCCTCTGTGTGTGTCCATGTCCTTATCTCCCCTTTTCAGTAGAGCATGCCACTCCTGACCTTGGGGTTGTGAGTTCAAGCCCCACATTAGGGGCAGAGCTTATTTAAAAAACAAAACAAAACGAAAAATGAATTTAAAATACTATTAAAAGAAGGTCCGTGGCATGCAGCACCCAAATATGGGCCTTCTGCCAAAGAAGTAAGTGGGAGAAATTTAGGAGTTGAGGAATGAAGATTAAAGAGTATGAGGAAGTACCTCCCCCCTTACAAAATAAGGACACCAGCATATTGGATTAGGGCATGCCCTCACAGCCTTATCTTAATTTAAGTACCACTTGAAAGACCCTATCCCCCAATAGAGTCACATTCTGAGGTACTGGAGGTTAGGACCTCAACGTATAAATGGGGAGGGTACACAAATGAGCCCGTAGCAATAGTGTTCTTTATGTATTCTACATCCTTTTGGGTTTTTTGTCTAGTTATTCTTTTTTTTTTTTTTAAGATTGTATTTATTTATTCATGAGAGACACAGAGAGGCAGAGACATAGGCAGGGGGAGAAGTAGGCTCCCTGCGGGGAGCCCGATCTGGGACCCGATCCTGGGATCATGAGCTGAGCCAAAGGCAGACATCAACCACTGAGCTACCCAGGCATCCCTTGTCTAATTATTCTATCAAAGATTGACCTCGCAGTGTTTATTTATTTTTTTAAAAGATTTTATTTATTTATTTATGATAGAGAGAGAGAGAAAGAGAGGCAGAGACACAGGAGCAGGCTCCATGCCAGGAGCCCGATGTGGGACTCCATCCTGGGACTCCAGGATGGCGCCCTGGGCCAAAGGCAGGCGCCAAACCACTGAGCCATCCAGGGATTCCCCCCCTCGCAGTGTTTAAAAACCAGCTTTGCAGATTTTCCTCTCTCCTGTTAATACCTTAAGTTTTTGTCTCATGTATTTTGTGCTCTCTCATTAAACACATGCAGATTTTTCACCTTTATGCTGTCTTTGAGTTAAATTTTATCCCTGCCTAGTAGGATATGCTTAGATGTGATTTTCATCCTATTTATTCCCTTTGGGGTTTGCCAAGCATCTTAGATCCCCAAATTTATGTTTTTCACCCAATTTAGGGAATGTTCAGCCATTATTCCTTAAAAAAATTTTTTTCTACCCCATCCTCTCTTTCCTGCCCTTTGGAATATCACTTATACATATGCAAGGCTGCTTTATCTGTTCCATATATCACAGAATCTGTCCATTTTCTAAATCTTTCTCATGGTTTCTTAGATTGAATAAGTTCCTTTTTATTTTTTTTAAGATTTTATTTATTTATTTATTTATTTATTTATTTATTTATTTATTTATTTGAGATACGGAGAGAGAGGCAGAGACACAGGCAGAGGGAGAAGCAGGCTCCCTGTGAGGAGCCCGATTTGGGTCTTGATCCCAGGATCCTGGGGGGGATCACGACCTGAGCCAAAGGTAGACACTCAACCAGTGAGCCACCCAGGTGTCCCTGGATAAGTTCTAATTATTGCTCCTCATGTTCCCCAACCATACCTACTATCATCTTCATTACTGTGTTAAGCCCATCCCGTGAAGTTTTCATTATAGACTCTATACTTTTCGAGTCTGGATTTTCCTCTTTTTTTTTGATCATTGTTTTTAGGTTTCCTTTCTTTGCTCAGATTCCCCCATTTGTTCATTAACTCTGGTCATGTTTCCTGTTTAGGTCTTTGGTGGACGTATTTATAATAGTTGCTTTAAGGTCCTTGTCTGCTAATTCCAATATCTAGACGACCTTGGAGTTGGTTTCAATTGACTTCATTTTCTCCACACCAGAAGTCACAGCTTTCCTGTGTCTTTGTCATTCCAGGGGGTTGTTTTGTTTTGTTTACGATATTCTGAACACTGTGGATGACGAATCTTTTCCAGATTTTGTCATTGTTATCTGTGGGCCAGTTAGTGTGATGCATGCCACTCCACAATTACTAAGAACCATTTGAATGGGCTCTGATTTCATAATTTTTAGGCCAAGGACCCGGATTCATTGACAATTACATTATTCTTTGCAGCCTTAAGTTTTCCGGTTTTTAGAAATAAGCTTGGCTTGTCTCACCTATTAGTATGATTGGTGCTGTCAACAAATACTGATATTACAGCTACTGTGTAAAGTGTGGTCTTCATCTTCAAAAACTTTTAAGAGTAGCAAGGGAAGTTAGGACGTGTACACAAGTGAATGTTAAAATGCGGTAGACATTACTAGAATAGCTAAGCATGACAGAGATTGACAATAACAAAGGTTGGTGAAGAGATAGAGCAACTGAAACATTCATATTTTATCAATGACATTTTTCTGTGGAACAAGTCACTCCAAAATTAGTGCTTTAGAGGAAAAAGAATTCATGTAGCTCAAAAATCTCACAATTCTGAAAATCAGTTCAGTAAAGTGAAAATAAGATTTTTGCTACGCTCACTCATGGGTCTCCAGTTAGCAGCCAGCCAGCTAGGGTGCTCTGCTCCAAGGGGGGATAGTTGGCTGTTGACTGGGCAAGAGGTCTCTGATTATCCAGATTGCTCTGGGTACTCTTGCTTGCTTTTATTCACACAGGGACTGGGCAGGGGTACAGGAGCACGGACACATGGAAAGGTTTGGCTAGTACCTTTTTTATTTTTATTTATTTTTTATTCTTTATTTTTTTTTAAGATTTTATTTATTTATTCATGAGAGACACAGAGAGAGAGAGACAGAGAGACAGAGAGACAGAGGCAGAAGCAGGCTCCATGCAGGGAGCCTGACATGGGACTTGATCCCAGGTCTCCAGGATCACGCCCTGGGCCAAAGGCAGGCGCTTAACTGCTGAGCCACCCAGGGATTCCCTATTTTTATTTTTTTTAAGTAGGTTCCATGAACAGTGTGGAGTCCAAAGCGGGGCTTGAACTCATGACCCTGAGATCAAGACTGATCTGCAGCACAGCAGAGACATGTGCTTTTCCTGTGTATACACGGAAAAGAACTGTAGCCATTCTTGCAATATGCCATACATATAGTACTTTGTGGGAGTGTAAATTGGCACTGATGCTTTTGAAGACGATTTAGTTGTACCTAGTAAAGCTATCTATCAATTCTATTGCTGATATATACTCAAGAGAAATTAGTGCTTATGTCTACCAAATACATGGAAAAAAGTGTTCAGGAGCACCTGGGAGGCTCAGTCGTTTGGGCAGCTGCCTTTGGCTCAGGTCATGATCCTGGAGTCCTGGGATCAAGCCCTGCATCAGGTTCCCTACTTCTCCTTCTCCCTCTGCCTGCTGCTCTGTCTGCTTACTTTCTCTCTGTCAAATCAATAGATAAAATCTTTAATATAAAAAAGAAGAAAGAGAAAGAAAGAAAGAAAGAAAGAAAGAAAGAAAGAAAGAAAATGTCCATAACCCATTTATTCATAATTACCAAACCCAGAAAATAATGCAAATGTTCATCAATAGAAAAATGGAGAAATGCATTATGGAACATTCATATAATGGAACACCATATGGAAAATAAAAGAACAAAGACTGGTACATGCAGCAATCTGGTGAATAAAGAACCAGACACAAAAGGATACATATTGTGTTGTATGATTAGATTAGATTAGATTAGATTAGATTAGTTGAGGTTTGAAACTGAGCAAAACTGATCTGTGATGATAGAAGCCGAAATAGTGGTTTCCTTGCTGTGTGTGTTGGGGGTGGGGGGAGGGTGGAGGTGGTTACCTGACAGGAAGGAATGTGTTCTCTATCTTGATGTGAGTGATCGTTGTGTGTGAGTATGTGTGTGAGGGTGTGTATGTGATAGTCATCAAGCTATATCTGTAAAATTTAGACATTTAATCTACTGTCAATTATACCTCCATTTTAAAATACTTTTTAAAAAGATTTTATTTTTTAAAAGCCATCTCTACACCCAACGTGGGGCTTAAACTCACGACCCTGAGATCAAGAGTCATGTGTTCCTCCTACTGAGCCAGTCAGGCTCCCTTAAAAGAATTTTTTTAAGGGGTGATGGTGATGACAAATACATGTAATTGGAGCAAAGAGGAGAGGAGGGCACTGGGGCCTGGCAGGACTAGAAGTTGTTTTGGGCTAACGGGAACTTCATCTTGAAGGAGCCAAGAAGGAGGAGGGTTTGGGGATTGGTAGAGAGATAGGCAAGCTCTCCAACCTGACTCGACTACTCTCACACCCTGCGTCCACTCCACCTGCCAGTCTTGCACATCCTCTCGACCCCAATGTTCCAACTTTCTAAGTTTAGAATGAGGAAAGGAAAAATTATAGTGACAGGAACAGATAATACATTAAATTGCTTAAAAGTATCAAAACATGGGGACACCTGGGTGGCTCAGTGGTTGAGCATCTGTCTTCGGCTCAGGTCATGATCCCAGGGTTCTGGGATCGAGTCCTGTATCGGGCTCCCTGCAGGGAGCCTGCTTCTCCCTCTGCCTCTGTCTGTGTGTCTCTCATGAATAAATAAAATCTTTTTAAATAAAAAGCTCAAAACACGTACAACCCAAATTAAGGAAGATCTAGTAGAACAATTGTTTCTGTTCAACCCGTCCTTCAAAGTAAGACATGTCAAACCTAACTGTCCCAGCAAAAGCTTTAGTATCGTGCTGGGGACACAGGAAGTCCTCAGCAAATGCGGATGGGGACGTGCACCCTATCAATGCCCGGCTTTACTCTGCAGTGTAGACGTGAGTTAACATTACCAGTTGGTATATTGGAGGGAAAGGCCCCACCATTCTGGGAATTTTGACTTCCTTACTGATGATTCTCAGAGGCTAAATCCTAGGGCTCCTCTCACATTGAGTCCTGCTCATTCCAAATATTTGGAATATTTCTCTTGATTGCACCCAAGGCTCTTAAAAAAAAAAAATGAATGGATAACTTAGAGTCATTCCCTACTGAAACCTCAAAGAAGCCTTGTCACACGTGTTATTGGCCAAAGGCTGGGTGAACTCTCAGCCCTATTGCCTAAGAGCCGGATCTGTGTGGGATTCCGGCCCAGGCAAACAGCCTTTTCACTAGGGACAAAATGCAGCTGATTGCTTCGTTCCTGGGGGGCTTAGATAAAAGCCGGGAGGTGTTCTCAGTTGGGCCAAGTGGGTACTCTTGGTTTAATTAACTGGCTATGTGTACATGAGAGAGGCTAAGTTCAGGGCTGACATCACTCAATTTCTGTGCTCAGATATTAAATCTAAGGCAGTGATTCGCTGGTTGCTCAATAGCCCCAAGAACCGCCTTCATGTAAGTCAAGGGCACTGCCAGCCTTTTGCTGTGGTTTTATTAATTTTTTAAATCATAAAGCAAGCAGCGAGTGTCCTTCCAGTCCTATTAGGCATCTTGTTTTTCAAGGGGTCCAGGTACCCTTTTTCAGGGCAACCCAGAGCTTTTGCTGGTAACCTCAGTCTCCTGCCTTGTAGCTCTGTTTATTTTGGACTTCTATCAAGGAGGGACAGGGTGGAAAGTTCTACGTGGGGGCTGAGATGTCAGGCACAGCCCCCTGGCCTTTCTCCCAGCCAAACAGCTCGGAGAAGTGGGCAGGCCTTGAGCCCGGAGACCCACAGACACACTTGGATGACTTTACAGAAATCCTGTTGGCCAAGCTCTCCCAGGGCTCCGACCAGCTCCGGATGCAGACATGGCCAACGAGACCAACGCCTCCACCCTGTACGACAGCTACGAGTACTACCTGGACTACTTGGACCTCATTCCCGTGGATGAGAGGAAGCTGAAAGCCAACAAATGTGAGTTCTGAACTGGGGAGGCCAGCCAGGCAGAGGCTGGGGGTTGGCCCAAAAGACTTTCTCCACTCACCTCCAACAGATGTCAAAGAGGAGCCCAAACATGACCCTCTACTTGGAGATAGAAGTCAACAACCCAGTGGTATCTGGTATTAGGCTTGAATTAGGCTTGAATCTAACCCCCTAAGACCCTCAGCCACTTGGGGAGCAGAAATGCCTTTAAGACAGATTTCTTTGATTGCATTTGATTTGTCTGGGGTTCCAATAAGCAAGGTGAATTTCTTCGAATGATCGATTTTGCATTCTCTCTTGCTCTGTGCAGATTCAGGAGAGGTCATCGTGTCCACCCCTAAGATAAATGACTTACTAATTTCTGTTAAAATACCAGCCTATTTAATTTTTTTTGTATTTTTTTGTTGGAGTTCGATTTGCCTACCTATAGTATAACACCCAATGCTCATCCCGTCAAATGCCCCCCTCAGTCACCCAGTCACCCCATCCCCCCGCCCACCTCCCCTTCCACTACCCTTGTTCTTTTCCCAGAGTTAAGTGTCTCTCATATTTTGTCACCCTGATTTTTCCCACTCATTTTCTCTCCTTTCCCCTATAGTCCCTTTCACTATTTTTTATATTCCCCATATGAGTGAAACCATATAATGTTTGTCCTTCTCTGATTGACTTACTTCACTCAGCATAATACCCTCCAATTCCGTCCACGATGAAGCAAATTGTGGGTATTCTTCGTTTCTAATGGCTGAGGAATATTCCATTGTATATAGACACCACAGCTTCTTGATCCATTCATCTGTCAGTGGACACCGAGGCTCCTTCCACAGTTTGGCTATTGTGGACATTGCTGCTATAAACATGGGGGTGCAGGTGTCCTGCTGTTTCACTGCATCGGTATCTTTGGGGTAAATCCCCTGCAGTGCAATTGCTGGGTCGTAGGGTAGCTCTATTTTTAACTCTTTGAGGAATCTCCACACCGTTTTCCAGAGTGGCTGCACCAGTTCACATTCCCACCAACAGTGTAAGAGGGTTCCCCTTTCTCCACATCCTCTCCAACATTTGTTGTTTCTTGCCTTGTTAATTTTCCCCATTCTCACTGGTGTGAGGTGGTATCTCATTGTGGTTTTGATTTGTATTTCCCTGATGGCAAGTGATGCAGAGCATTTTCTCATGTACTTGTTGGCCATGTGTAGGTCTTCTTTGGTGAAATTTGCTGTTCATGTCTTTTGCCCATTTCATGATTGGATTGTTGGTTTCTTTGCTGTTGAGTTTAATAAGCTCTTTATAGATCTTGGATACTAGCCCTTTATCTGATATGTCATTTGCAAATATCTTCTCCCATTCTGTAGGTTGTCTTTTAGTCTTGTTGACTGTTTCCTTTGCTGTATTGAAGCTTTTTATCTTGATGAAGTCCTAGTTCGTTTTTGCTTTTGTTTCCCTTGTCTTCATAGTTGTATCTTGTAAGTTGCTGTGGCTAAGTTCAAAAAGGGTGTTTGCTGTGTTCTCCTCTAGGATTTTGATGGATTCTTGTCTCACATTTAGGTCTTTCATCCATTTTGTGTCTGGTGAAAGAGAATGGTCTAGTTCATTCTTCTGCACATGGCTGTCCAATTTTCCCAGCACCATTTATTGAAGAGACTGTCCTTTTTCCAGTGGATAGCCTTTCCTGCTTTGTCAAATATTAGTTGGCCATAGATTTGAGGGCCCATTTCTGGGTTCTCTATTCTGTTCCATTGATCTATGTGTCTGTTTTTGTGCCAGTACCACACTGTCTTGATGACCACAGTTTTATAGTACAGCTTGAAATCCATCATTATGATGCCCCCGGCTTTGGTTTTCTTTTTCAGAGAAAGAGAACTCTGGCTCTTCCACCCCTGGATATTCAGGGTCTCTTCTGATTCCACACAAATCTTAAGATGATTTGTTCCAACTCCCTGAAGAAAGTCCATGGTATTTTGATAAGGATTGCATTAAATGTGTAAATTGTCCTGGGTAGCACTGACATTTTCACAGTATTAATTCTTCCAATCCATAAGCATGGAATATTTTTCCATCTCTTTGTGTCTTCCTCAATTTCTTTCAGACGTGTTCTGTAGTTTTTAGGGTATAGATCCTTTACGTCTTTGGTTAGGTTTATTCCTAGGTATCTTATGCTTTTGGGTGCAATTGTAAGTGGGATTGACTCTTTAATTTCTCTTTCTTCAGTATCATTGTTAGTGTATAGAAATGCCACTGATTTCTGGCATTGGTTTTGTATCCTGCCACACTGCCAAATTGCTGTATGAATTCTAGCAATCTTGGGGTGGAGTCTTTTGGGTTTTCTAAGTACAGTATCATGTCATCTGTGAAGAGGGAGACTTTGACTTCTTCTTTGCCAATTTGAATGCCTTTTATTTCTTTTTTTTAATATTTTATTTATTTATTCATGAGACACACACAGAGAGAGAGAGAGAGAGAGGTAGAGACACAGGCAGAGGGAGAAGCAGGCTCCATGCAGGGAGCCAGATGTGGGACTCGATCCTGGGTCTCCAGGATCATACCCTGGACTGAAGGCAGTGCTAAACCGCTGAGCCACCCAGGCTGCCTGCCTTTATTTCTTTTTGTTGCCTGATTGCTGAGGCTAGGACTTCTAGTACTATGTTGAATAGCAGTGGTGAGAGTGGACATCCCTGTCGTGTTCCTGATCTTAGGGGAAAGGCTCCCAGTGTTTCCCCATTGAGAATGATATTTGCTGTGGGCTTTTCATAGATGGCTTTTAAGATGCTGAGGAATGTTCCCTCTATCCCTACACTCTGAAGAGTTTTAATCAGGAATGGATGCTGCATTTTGTCAAATGCTTTCTCTGCATCTATTGAGAGGATCATATGGTTCTTGTCTTTTCTCTTGTTGATGTGATCTATCATGTTGATTGTTTTACGAGTGTTGAACCAACCTTGCATCCCAGGGATAAATCCCACTTGATCATGGTGAATAATCTTCTTAATGTACTGCTGGATCCTATTGGCTAGTATCTGGTTGAGAATTTTTGCATCTGTGTTCATCATGGATATTGGTCAGTAATTCTCCTTTTTGGTGGGGTCTTTGTCTGGTTTTGGAATTAAGGTGATTCCAGCCTCGTAAAAGGAGTTTGGAAGTATTCCATCCCTTTCTATCTTTCGGAACAGCTTTAGAAGAATAGGTATTGTTTCTTCTTTAAACGTTTCATAGAATTCCCCTGGGAAGCCATCAGTTCCTGAACTTTTTTGTCTTGGGAGGTGTTTGATGACTGCTTCAATTTCCTCCCTGGTTATTGGCCTGTTCATGTTTTCTATTTCTTCCCATTCCAGTTTTGGTATTGTGGTTTTCCAGAAATGCATCCATTTCTTCTAGATTGCCTATTTATTGGCATATAGATGCTCATAATACGTTTTTAAAATCGTTTGTATTCCTTGGTATTGGTTGTGATCTCTCCTTTTTCACTCGTGATTTTATTAATTTTAGTTTTTTCTCTTTTGTTTTTAATAAGGCTGGCTAATGGTTTATCTATCTTATTAGTTCTTTCAAAGAACCAACTCCTGGTTGTGTTGATCTGTTCTACAGTTCTTCTGGCCTCTATTTCATTGAGGTCTGCTCGAATCTTTATTAACTCTCTTCTTCTGCTTGGTGTAGTTTTATTTGCTGTTCTTTCTCCAGTTCCTTTAGGTGCAAGGTTATCTTGTGTATTTAGGTTTTTTCCAATTTTTTGAGGGATGCTTGTATTGTGATGTATTTCCCTCTTAGGACAGCTTTTGCTGTATCCCAAAGATTTTGAATGGTTGTACCTTCATTAGTTTCCATGAATCTTTTTAATTCTTCTCTAATTTCCTAGTTGACCCTTTCATGTTTTAGCAGGATGTTCTTTAACCTCCATGTGTTTGAGTTTCTTTCAAATTTCTTCTTGCAATTGAGTTCAAGTTTCAAAGCATTATGATCTGGAAATATGCAGGGGACAATCCCAATCTTTTGGTATCAGTTGAGACCCGATTTGTGACCCAGTATGTGGTCTATTCTGGAGAAAGTTCCATGTGCACTTGAGAAGAACATGTATTCAGTTGTGTTCAGATGTAAAGTACGTATCTGTGAAATCCATCTGGTCCAGTGTATCATTTAAAGTTCTTGTTTCTTTGGAGATATTGTGCTTAGAATATCTGTCATTTGCAGAAAGCACCCAGTATTAGTGTATTATTATTTAAGTATGTCTTTACTTTGGTTATTAATTGATTGCTGTACTTGGCAACTCCCACATTAGGGGCATAAATATTCATGATTGTTAGGTCCTTCTGTTCAATAGCTCCTTTAAGTATGATATACTGTCCCACTTCATCTCTTACTACAGTCTTTGGGATAAATTTTAATTTATCTGATATGAGGATTGCTACCCCAGCTTTCTTTTGAGGACCATTTGAATGGTAAATGGTTCTCCAACCTTTCATTTTCAGGCTGCAGGTGTCCTTAGGTCTAAAATGAGTCTCTTGTAGACAGCAAATATATGGGTCTTGCTTTTTTATCCATTCTTTTCAGTTTTATACCTTTATTCTACTTTTTTTTAATTTACCTTTAATCAGTGATTAGTTCTCATCCACATTAACAGTCTGTAGATTTTTTTAAGTGGTGACAGGTACATAGGTAACCAGCGTGTAGAACTTGTTTGGTGAATCTTCATCCTTGTTACATTTTCTGGACTACCACACATGAATACAGTATGGAACATTCCTTTTTCCTTTGGCCCAGAGCTTTGTTGAGCCTGGTGTCAATGCGCACCTCTGGAGTTCCCATCTCCTTCATGGAAAATTTCTGGATTTCTTTGAGTGCCCGAGGGGCACACTTCTTGAAACCCACTCCATGGATACGTTTGTGAAGGTTGATGGTGTATTCTCTGGTCACTACCTCACTGATGGCAGAATGGCCCTTCTTCTTCTTGCCACCCTTCTTTGCCAGGCCCTAGTTGGAAAAGAAGGGTGTGAGGTATTGTGGGAGAGGGAAAGCAGCATCCTACCAGCCTATTTTAATCTTCCTGGTCCCAGGAAGGACCAGCAGAACAAACCAACATCCTTGTGCTCATCTCTCTCTCTGAGTCTTTCTTTCTCTGGTTAAGTTGGTGCTCTGTGAACAATCTTCTCTGATTATCCCAGCTCCTCCATCAGGATAACAAGTTAGCTGAGGAAATTAGTTTGAAAAACAAAATAGAAGAAAAACAAAGTCCCCAGTACAGGGGATGCATCCTCTGCCAGCCCCACGTCTCCTTGGGGATTTCATGCCTTTCAATCACAAAATCTGTCAAAAAGTAAGTGTGGTCACTAAAAGAAAAAGGATGCTTTCTATAGGAAAAGCAAGAGAACCTGTTTACACACCAGCTCAAAACTGAAATCTAGGGACACCTGGATGGTTTAGTGGTTGAGTGTCTGCCTTCAGCTCAGGTCGTGATCCCAGGGTCCTGGGATTGAATTCCGTATTGGGCTTCCTGCGGGGAGCCTGCTTCTCCCTCTGCCTGTGTCTCTGCCTCTCTCTGTGTGTCCCTCATGAATAAATAAATAAAATCTTAAAAAGGAAAAAACGAGAAACCTGAAATCTATTTGGATGTTATTGCTAATAAAATGCTGATCCCTGGCAGAGCCTTGGAGGAAGTCATCTAGAATGTCCTGTGAAAAAGTGTTCCTATTTCCAGTTTCCCTTACGACCTCCAGAAGCCTAGGTACCCATCCATGTTTGCTGAGGACTTACTGTGTCCCCAGCATAACCCTGAAGCTTTTGGGGGGAATGATAGATTTGGTGTGTGTTTTCCAATGCAAGGTATATACTCATGAAATTAAAATGCAGATTTTGGCACATACATCTCACAATAAGGAGGACATATAGTGATAGGGAGAAAGTGGCAGGGCTGAAATAAAAGCCCACTCATATGTATCAACAGAAGTTCAGAACTTCAGGATACATTTTCATCTGGAAAAAAATATAGATTTGGTTTTTTCCTTTTTTTCCCATTGTTTTGTTTTCAAAATGTAGATTTGTATTCAGGAAAATCTTTTTTTTTTTTGTAAAGATTTTGTTTATTTATTCATGAGGTCAAATATTTATTTGATTTTATTTATGTATTTGACAAATGAGGTTAAATAAGAAACTCCTCCTCAAACTCCCGAATGCAATATAGACCATCTCCATGAGGAAATGGTTTCAGGGGAAGCCCAGTTGCTGGATTTCCCCTGCCACCCTAGATATCAGGAGTCTTTGACACCCCCAGAGAGAGGTACTCCTTCTGGCTTTCTTTATTCCTGTTCTATCTCAGTCTTTATGTTTATCTGAATTTAATTTCCATTTTTTTCTAAAAAAGAAGTTTGGGGCCAGAAAAAAATGCTCTCCCAGGCTGTTTATGTCCTGGATGGGTCATTGCCTAGCTTGTTCTAGGCGATCAGCTGGGAGGCAGTGGCACACAGATGGAAGGAGCCTTCCAAGCAGCAGAACACCAAGGACAAAGGCTCTGAGGCAGGGGAATGAATGCCCACTGTATCCCAGGGATGAAAAGAGAGTGCAGTGACTAGTTCCTTGCATTTTGGAAACTACCTTGGAAACATCTTTTTTCCCCCTTGAAATGGAAACCACTTCATTATTTCATAAGTCAGTGCAATCCCTCAACCAACAAGAAAAATGATCAGTAGAAATATGAACAAATGATACAAAAAGACAGTCACAGAAAAAGAAATTCAAATAGCCAATGAATAGGAGAAAATGCTCAACTCCACGAGTACTCAGGGAAGTGCACTGGGGAAGGACACGGAGATACCATTTCACACTCATTCGATCGGCAGATACTAGAACATTGATATTCAGAGTGTCCAGGTAGGAAGCAGAGAAATTAGTATTGCCTTATGCTGCTGAAGGAAAGCATCCAAGGAAGATGCCATGAAAGCTTACGTCAACAAAGTAGAAGATCTAAAGAAAAAATATGGAATATAACGGCTGGATTTGGCTGCCAGCAGTGCATTTCATCTAAACTGATCTAATGCCTTGTTTTTCTAATACTGTGGATGACATGAAATCATGCAAATAGCCCGTTAACCCAGGTCATGAAGACCATGCAGGACATGGCTCCAACAGAGTAGGGGCTGCCATGGTTACTGACCTGCACTGAGTAGTTTTTATCCAGAAGTCAATTAAAGTTGCCATTTGTTACTTAAAAAAAAATGAATGAATGAAAACCCAATGAAAATTGGGTTCACCATTTTGGAGATGGAATTGCCAAGGACCAGAAAAGTCAAAGATAGGGGCATCTGGGTGATTCAGTGGTTGAGTATTTGCCTTCAGCTAAGGTCGTGATCCCAGGGTCCCAGGATCGAGTCCCACATTGGGCTCCCTGCATGGAACCTGCTTCTCCCTCTGCCTATGTCTCTGCCTCTCTCTGTGTGTCTCTCATGAATAAAAGACTTAAATCTTAAAAAAAAAAGAAAGAAAAGAAAATAAAAAAGAAAAGAAAAGAAAAGAAAAGAAAAGAAAAGAAAAGTAAAGTTGAAGATGCTCACAAGGCATAAACCAGGTATCCCTGTCCCAGGCGCCCTGAGGGAACACTTGTATGCAGCCACAAGGATACATGTACTTCTGTGTTCACTGCAGCACTGTTTGTGATAGTTAGAAATTGGAAATGACATCGTATCCATCAACAGGAGGAGGGATAAATAAATTTTGATCACATTACTATCACCGGCAATATAGAAGTGGTATAATGCATGAGCCAGATTTGCATGTGCCAATATGAGCAGATTGCTTAAGTATCATGAAGGTAAAAAGCCATGGGCAAAATGATACATCCTACAGAATTAACTTATGTTAATTATTAATGATCCTATTGATTATAATGACATCTCCTTAAATTAAAATGACTTTGTTATAATTAATCGTGTAATTAATTTATATTAGTTTGTAAACACAAAAATACACATGTTCTTTGCTATGGGGGTGCATACTCCTAGGAAGACGTAATTGCATTACATCAATTTTAGGATTGTGGTTTCCCCTGAAGGGGAAGGGCAGTGGCCTGGGGGGGAGGGGGGTTCCAACCTTATCTGTAATCATTGAATATCCTTTTTTATTTTTATTTTTTTAAAAGATTTTATTTATTTATTCATGAGAGACACAGAGACAGAGAGAGGCAGAGACACAGGCAGAGGGAGAAGCAGGCTCCGTGCAGGGAGCCCAACGTGGGACTCGATTCTGGGTCTCCAGGATCACACCCTGGGCTAAAGGCGGCACTAAACCACTAAGCCACCCAGGGATCCCTAATATCCTTTTTTTTTAATTTTTATTTATTTTTTTTAAGATTTTATTTATTTATTCATGATAGACATAGGGGGAGAAACAGGCTCCATGCAGGGAGCCTGATGTGGGACTCAATCCCAGGACTCCAGGATCGCGCCCTGGGCCAAAGGCAGGCGCTAAACCACTGAGCCACCCAGGGATCCCCCCTAATATCCTTTTTTTAAAAAAGGATCTAAAGCAAGTATTTGGTGCATAGATACTCTGTATTTTTCTATATATTTGGAACACTTTATACTTCAGATTTAAAACACATATGTATTTATTTTAGAGATACAGCACATGTGTGAATTGAGAGAGGGGCAGAGGGAGAGGAGAGAGAGAGAGAGAGAACCTCAAGCAGACTCTCCCCCCGACCCCCCCGCCCCAGCGCAGAACCCAACAAGGGGCTCAATCCCAGGACCCTCAGATCATGACCTGAGCCAAAGCCAGAGTCAGCCGCTTAACCGACTGAGCCACCCAGGTGCCCTTAAAATGTATATTTTTAAAGGTTAACATGCTTTTAGTAAAAGATTCAGACAGTAAATTACTTCACTCTACTGTTCAGAAAAAAATCAGTGTTAGCATTTTGATGCCTGGCCCACCAGGGTTTCTCTGCGTCTTACACCCCTATGCACACGGGCACACACCGCTGTATACACAAATTTGTATACACGAATGGACTCCTACTCTTCACGCTGTCTGTAATAACTCCTGAGGGGAAACTGAGAATTCCCTTGTGTTACCTCCCTCCTCCTTGGCCCCGTCTGTGACCGTGTCAGGCAGGGCCCAGCTGGTGGCAAAGTGGCCATTCTCTCTAGTGGATGGACGAGCTCAGCTTGGGGGTGGGGTGAGGATCCTGAGCCTGCTGGAGGTTGGTGACAATAACTCCATGCTCTGGGCAGTCTGGCAGGATTGTAAACAGTTACTTCATTTTGACAAGGACCTTTTTTTTAATTTTTTTTGGACCTTTTTTTTTTTAATCGTGAGAAATGTATATATTTTGTTACATCAGCCTGAACTAAGACAGCACCTCACATAAGTGGAATCATACGGTATTTGTCCTCTTGTGACTAACTTATTTCACTTAGTCTTCAATGCAACAAGGACCCTCTAGGCCATTTCACCCATTCACAGAGTCGTGTGGCAGGAAGAGATACATGGCAGGTAGACTTGACAACAAAAATGACCTTGAGGTTGATCATCTCCTGACACCAGAAACATAGACACTCCTGGTATGGTGATCCTATCAGAGTTCTCCAGAAAAACAGAACCAGTAGGATGTATGTCGATATGGACAAGAGGAGGCTGATTACAGGGGTTGGTTCACGCAGTGATGGAGGCTCACCAGTCCCCCCATCTGCTTCTGAAAGTGGGGAAATCCAGAAAGTTGGTGGTAACTCAGTCCACGTCCAAAGGCCTTAGAACCACGGAAGCCGATGGTTTAAATGCCAGGGTCCAAAGGCCCAAGAACCAGTGTCCAAATGCAAGAGAAAATAGATGCCCCCTTTCAAGGAGTGAGTGCAAAATTTGCCCTTGTTTTGCCTTTTTTTTATTTTAAGATTTTATTTATTTGAAAGAGAGAGAGAGAAAATGAGTGATGAGGAGGGAGAGAGAGAGAGAGAGAAGCAAACACCCAGACACCCCGCTGAGCAGGAAGCCCAATGTAGGACTCGATCCCAAGACCCTGAGATCATGACCTGAGCCAAAGGCAGACGCTTGACCACCTGAGCCCCCCAGGCACTCCTTCCTTTGCATTTTTGTTCCATCGAGCCCCCAGCGGATTGGCCGATGATGCCCACCCACACCGGTGAGGGCAGATCTCCTGACTCAGTCTACTGCATCAGCGCTGGTCTTTTCCAGAAACACCCTCACAGTCACATCCCAGAACCATGTTTTACCAGCTGTCGGGGGCATCCCTCAGTCTAGTCAACCTGACACATAAAACTAACCATCCGAGGGTGTGAACCGAGCTGGTCATCAGATGAGGCCACTTAGTGGTGGAGGGAACAGGAGCCACAGCAGGATGTCCAGAGACCCGGTCACAAGCGTGATGGTGGATGGACACAGGTGACCTGGCAGCGGAGCCCCGTGTGGGGCGTCCACTTGTTATCTTGCCAAAATGCCAGCATGTCTCCTTGTCACTCATCAGGTCAGTCTGGGGAAATCCCTTCTCCACCAGACCTCCCCCTCCCCTCCGGCTCCCTCCCTTGTGTCTCTCTCTCTCTCTCTCTCTCTCTCTCTCTCACACACACACACACACACACACACACACACACAGGTCTGCATCGCTGCTGCCATCCTGGACCACCAGCCAAAGTCTCTCCCACCTCTAGTTGCCAGACTCCTCGGAGTCACGACCACTGTCCCCTTCTCTGGTCCCCTGCTTCCAAATCATCTGAAACTGCCCCTTCGGAAAATCAGCCTGCAGGCTCGCCTCCTTCTTCCCCTTGGTTCCTATGTCTCTCTTCTCTTCCATCTCTCTCAACCTCTTTCTTCTTTCCCTGGTTGCACTCTCCTTGGCTGACCAACACCCTAGGTTGGCCCAGGACCATCACATGGATGCCTCTTGGGGAACTGAGGCACATCAGATGGCCATCTTAACTCCCCTCTTCTCCCTGCAGCCCCACAAACATAGGAATAAAGCTGCCACTATCCAGACCACAGAAATCAGAAAAAGGCTCCTACTCTGGGAACACAGTCAATCGCAACCCATCCAAGGGGAACTCCTTGAGCAGTGCGCAACCCGTGTAACCCTTCATGGTGCCACGGCGTAGGAGGGACTCCAGGTGTAACCTGTCGTGCTGCTCCCTGCCCCTGCTGCCTCCAATAAGTCTCAGCTCCCCTTTTCCTCTTGGTAGTCCCTCTGAAGTTTGGTGCTATCAATTTTGTTTTTCCTTCTTTTTTTTTTTTTTTAAAGATGTTATTTATTTATTCACCAGAGACACAGGCAGAGGGAGAAGCAGGCTCCCTGCAGGGAGCCCGATGTGGGACTCGATCCCAGGACCCCGGGATTGTGACCTGAGCCGAAAGCAGACATTCAACCACTGAGCCACCCAAGCATCCCTCAATTTTGATTTTCATTCGTCTCAACAAGGCCCACTTCTGCACCATTCCAGAAACACACCAGACCTGTCCTACCTTCTTGCTTTTTGCTCATGATTCATTCAACAATCAAAATTCTGTAACTATCCATGATAGGCCAGGCAGCTAGAAGGAGGCACCAATGCAAAAAGGCTAAATCCCTGCCCCTGATTTTTCTCAAGAATGATTTTATTACCATTATTACCTATTTTATGATGGTGTGTTTCCAACTAGGTTACAGACATCGGGACATCCCTCCACGAAACTTAGGAAAATAGTATCAAGTAAGAACACGCCACTATATCTAAACATTTCAATAATGATGTCTCAGTGTCAACTAATATTCAGTCTATATCGGACTTTCCTCATTTCCCTAAAAGATGCTTACGAGCCACTTTGTCCGTTCTGTGTTGATGCACTACATTGGGTGACATCCCTGCAGCTGGCTTTTGTCTAGAACAGGCCCTTTTTGCAGGAGACACGGACTCAAGGAAGAGAGAGAGCGGGCCACTCTTTTTGTCCTCAACTGTCCGGCCAGGTGGCAGATGCGGATCATGAATAAGCTGCTCGGCGATCAAGGGTGTTGTGCTGGACATTTGCAGAAGTTGCCAGCAGAGCACAGAGAGGGAAGTCGTAAGGAAGGCTCCACGGGGAAGATGGGCTAGGCTGAGTCAGCTGACCCACAGGGTCTGTGGCAGGCCCACAGAGGACGGGCCCTCGGTGGGGAGAACAGTCACATGGTGCTTCCAGGAAGCATGACATGGAGGGTGTTTTGGGGAAGAGTGACACGGGGGTGGGGGGGTGGGGAGGACAGAGCCTTCCAGATCAGCCACAGAAGATTCACAGAAGCTGCAGGGAGTCAATTAAAGTTATAAGTGGAGAAGAGACAAGGTCCAATTTGCTTGCTAAAAATATCCCCCTGGCGGATGAGCACTGGGTGTTATTCTGTATGTTGGTAAATTGAACACCAATAAAAATTAATTTATTAAAAAAATAAAAATAAATAAAAATAAATAAATAAATAAAAATATCCCCCTGGCGAATATAGGAATTTGAGGTTTGGGTGGGTGGTGGGTGACACATGGGCAGGAAACAGCCACACACTGGGCCTAGAAGCATAAAGTGCAAAAGATCTCTACCCTCAGGAGTCGGCAGTCTAGGAAGGAGTGTTATGGTGTTGCAGCCATGGGGAATGAAAGTGGGGGGCGGGGGGGATCCTGGGGCCCAGAGAAGCCAAGGGACTTCCTCAAGGTCACCCAGCAAAATATTTGCAGAGCTGGGACTTCAGTTCTAGGCCCCGATCCCTTAGGACTGTTCCCAGGACACTTGTCATGATTAGTGGGCAGCCTCTCTCTCACCGGACCGTAGGAAGTAGCAGAGCAGGGGCCTGTCCGGGTCTTGACTGCTCTATCCCCAGCCCCTGACTGCGCCTGGCACTCGTCGGGCACAGGCTCTTGCAGAATGAACAAATAAGCTAAAGCGAGGGAAGCAGCTCTTGTGCACGCTGATTTTCACGATGGATATCTGTCGTCAGTTATCAATTTATTGCCTTCTAAATACGCTCTGTGATCAACGATGGAATTCCTTGAAAGTGAGCGGGGAGTTAAGCTTTCTCAGGATGGGGCCCTGGTTGGGGGGGGTGCCTCCTGTGGCAGGAGGGCTGGGGGTTGGCGGTGGGGGTGCGAGGACATGTGGTGTAACCAGCCCCAGTCACTGGCCCAGAACACAGTCCCTTCCCATGGCAATAACCTCCCTGCAGCCACTCGACCTGGAAACCGAGGCCTTTGGGCAATCCGTGGCCGGTGGGGGCAGGAGTCCCAAGGCCCTGACAGGGGGACTCCACTACCCATTGTAGGTCATTTGTACCCCACCGGAACTCTGGAGGGCTGTCTATGGTTTGTCCAGCAGCTCCAGACCAGCTCAGGCCTGGCTGATCCAGCCAACATCTCCCCCATCCAGTGGCCAAACCACCTCTCCATTGAAGTCTGAACCTCTCCCAACTGTGTCCTTCCTTGGTGTTATGCGCTGGGCTGTGGCCCCCACCCAATTCCTATGGTGAAGTGTTCACCTCCCACTCTTAAGAGTGTGACTATATTTGGAGAAGGAGGGGGGGTGTCTTCAAAGAGGTGATGAAGTTCTATCGTCCAAGGGTGAGTCCTAATCCAATATGACCAGTGTCCTTATAAAATGAAATCAGGGCACAGACACCCACAGAGGGAAGGCCATGTGAGGACACGGGGAGAAGACGGCCATCCACCAGCTGGGGAGAGAAGCCTCAGGAAGAGTCAACCCTGCGGACACTTTGGTCTTGGAGTTCAGAATTGTGAGAAAATCCATTTCTGTTCCTCGAGCCGCCATCTTAGTCTGTTCAGGCTGATAA
This sequence comes from Nyctereutes procyonoides, assembly GCF_905146905.1. NCBI lineage: Eukaryota > Metazoa > Chordata > Mammalia > Carnivora > Canidae > Nyctereutes > Nyctereutes procyonoides. Next base: position 6,177,324 of record NW_026575155.1, read on the forward strand.
AACAAAACGCTGTAGGCTGGGTGGCTTCTAAACAACAAAACAGGTACTTCTCACAGTTCTGCAGGCCGGGGAGTCCCACGTGAAGGCCCCGGCAATGGGGCAATGGTTGTGTTTGGCTGAGGGACCTTTTTCCCTGGCCTCCCACTGGCGTCCTCTGGCTGAGTCCTCTCAGGGTGGAGGGGGTGAGGCAATCTCTCTGGAGCCTCTAATCCAGAAAGGCACTTGTAGAAAGGCACTAATCTCACTCATGGGGGCACTAATCTCACTCATGGGGGCTCCACCCTTATGACATAAGCACCCCCAGAGCCCCCCACTGCCAGTGGGCATGAGGACCTGACATAAGAATTTAAGGGAATGGGGGCGCCTGGGTGGCTCAGTTGTTAGGCCTCCGGCTCAGGTCACCATCCCAGGGTCCTGGGCTCGAGCCCCACATTGGGCTTTGTGCTCTGGGAGGGGGAGCCTCCCTCTCCCTCTTCCTCTGCTGCTCCCCCTGCTTGTCCTCTTTCTCTCTGTCAAATAAATAAATAAAATCTTTAAAAAAAAATTTAAGGGAATGCAATGTTCTGGCCTTAACACAACCTGAGCAAAGGAACACACCTGGGGCCCCTCCCTCAGCCCCAGGGCACCTTGGAGAGTTTCCTTATATCTTATAGATACTCTTTTATCCCAGTTAATAATGTTTTATATCAGACTTCCCATTTGTCCTTCTGTGGGGTGTCTACCCCCTACTGCGGCCTAAGCTGCCTCCAAGTCCCCTCCAGTCTTCATCTGCATAATTGCAGGGAACTGCTGCATTGAAAGCAGGCTCCTGGAGCGCAGTCAGGAAGCTGCTTTAATTTTTCTCCAGGCCACAAACCTACTTAGTGGTGCCGGCTCCTCCCCTGCCCCTGGGGACAATCTGGAGCAGGCCTCCTGCTCATTCTTAAATTATAAAAAAAAAAAAAAAAAAAAAAAAGTCTACCAGTCAGTCTAGTTAGCAAAGCGAATGTCTAATCCTATAAATTTCAAGAGTTTAAAAACGAGCCACCTTCAAACTTCATTCAAAGTGAGAACTTCCTGGGCTTGGGTGGCTCAGTGGTTGAGCGTCTGCCTTCAGTTCAGGGCGTGATCCTGGGGTCCTGGCATCGAGTCCCACATCCGGCTCCTTGCACGGAGCCTGCTTCCCCCTCTGCCTGTGTCTCTGCCTCTCTCTCTGTGTCTCTCATGAGTAAATAAATAAAATCTTAAAAAAAAAGAGAGAGAAAGAAAAAACCCAAAGGAGAACTTCCTCTTTCCCCGGCTCAGGGCAGGGGTGCCTCTTCCTTTGATTTTATTTATTCATGAGACACACAGAGAGAGGCAGAGACACAGGCAGAGGGGGAAGAAGGCTCCGTGCAGGGAGCCCCACGCGGGACTTCCTCCTGGGTCTCCAGGATCAGGCCCTGGGCTGAAGGCAGCGCCAAACCCCTGAGCCACTGGGGCTGCCCCGACAGCTGAAGACCCCAGCACTGTGAGCCCGCGGTGTCCCCTGCAAGGGACCTGCTCTGCTACTGCAGTGCCGGAACCCTGTTCCTGTCAGGTTTGCTTCCCTTCCTCACATCAGCACGGTGCAGGGGGGAGGTCCTCTGCATGTTCCCTGGGACGACAGTCACCAGCTCTGGTGACTGGTGTGGGGAAGGTGACTTTCCTCCGCAGCTGTTATTACTTCTTGGCTAAACTCTTGCACTGGCCTCTTCCTGGCTCCCCTGTCCCCCAGTCACGCTGGGGACTGGCCCTGGTCTCTGGGGTGTGGTGTCCCCTGCCTGGAGCAGCAAGTCAGCCTGGCTCCTCCTCTCCTGGCAGGAGCTTTGTGAGATCCCCCACCAGGGGCCATGCTCTCTCTTGTTGGCCTTGTGACCATTTGATCCTCAGGATTCTGTGCTCTGAGGCCAACCTCCACCTGGACCTGCTTGGTTAGAGGCCCACCTCCCCTCCAGGCCGTGCTCAAGCCTGCGTACCTTTAGGCCAGCTCTTTAGGCCAGCTCGAGGCCGGCTCTGAGCCCACACCCTCCAGGGGCACAGCTCTGTCCCTCCTCATCTCAGCAGAAGGGTGGTTCCTTCTACTCTCCTGATGCTGATTGCCGAATCTCTTGCTTCCCAGATTTTCTCAAGCACATATCACATTCCAGTCCACCATGTCCCATTAAGTGCAAAGGACACCTGCAGAGTGCCCTGGAGTGGCACTACTGCTCCTACAGGGTGCGGGGCCATGGGGGAACTCTCTGCTGTCTCTAAAGAAAATCCCTTCGAGGTAAGGATCCCAAAACTAGATTTTAAGCAGCCAACACCTATGCTAGTCTATTCGGGCTGCTGTAACAAAATATTATAGACTGGGAGCTTCGACAACAGCCATTCATTTCTCACAGTTCTAGAGGCTGGAAGTCCAAAATCAAGGTGGCAGCAGATTTGCTATCTGGTGAGGACTTGCTTCCTGGCTTGTAGACAGCTAGTTTCTTACTGTGGGCTCACATGGCCTTTCTTCCATGCCTGTGAATGGAGAGAGCCTGGGGGGAGATGCAGCAGGGAGGTTGTGGGGGTGGGATGGGGGAGAGGGAGAAAGAGTCTTCCTTTTCTTCTAAGGACACTAATCTCATCATGGGGCCCCACTCTCATGATCCCTTCTAAACCTAATGACCTCTCAAAGGCCCCACTTCCAAATACCATCAGTCTGGAGATTAGGGCTTCCACACTGGGAGGTGGGGGGGGCATAGTCAATCCACAGTCCTGACTTTCTACAGAGCCCACTATGACCACCCTGTCTCCCCTAAATATTGCAAACAAGAGCTGGCTGCCTATGCTGTTTTGTACTTTGCTCTTATCGACTCAACAATGTTTCGTATCCTAGCGGGGTTAAATATTCTTTCACAAAGATTTTGCAAACAACTGCATGGTGTCCTAGAAATTTGTATTTTTGAACATAGAGAATGATTGTCGGATTTTGCCAGTACCAGCAGTGGACTTGGGGAGAACAACTTCTGTTGTGTGTCAAGTAAAGATCTGGCCTACTTTTGTCGGCAGTATTTGAACCCAAAGAAGTTTACTAAATAATCAACAACAGCAAACCGCCCCAACATGCAGAAACAGGAATCTCCATCATCCACACTCTGGGCTACTGTTATCACTGTGTCATTTTTGTTTTCTGTAATGATCAGCCAAAGGCAGTGTCAGGCAGTCTCAGGGGAAGCTCTGTTGTTACTTGGCTTTGAAGGTCAGTAAGGTAAGCATGAGGCCAGGTGAGGATGGACAGAGGTCACACTGCAGAAAAACAGGGGAGCTTCATTGCTGACAAATGTACCTCTCTCTCTCCTCACCAGTTCCTCTGGGTTGGATCTCCGACTCGGTCAAACAGATCAGAGAGCTTCACCTCTCAGTTCTGTGCAGAGGTACATATCAAAGGCAGAGTGATGCTGGGCATGGAGCCATGAGCCAGGGATGCTTTACGGTGAGACAAAGTCAAAGCTTCTGGAAGGTCACCTGGGGCGGCTGGTTGAAACGTGGAAGACCGGGCTGGGTTTGACTTTCTGTGCCAAGTAGAGAAGGAAACAAAACAGAAGGAAAGATATCCAGATTCATGCATTAACCTAACAGGCAGGAAGGATTTTAAGATTTTTGTGTTCATGCCCATACACTGGAATTTATTCCATCATGGATGGGCAGATCATTGGAAATATCTATCTATCATCTATCTATCTATCTATCTATCTATCTATCTATCTATCTATCTATCTAATTTTTTTTTCCCCATGGAGCATTCAGCGCTGACTTGAAGGCTCTGGGCTGCTCTTTCCTAGGGTGGGCTTGAAATCAGGTGTGATTTTGTTACAGGGACTTCACAAGGATTTTTATCCTTGTGATTTTCAGATGTTTTCAGGGAAAGGTTAAGAATATCCCCAACACTGTCAAAAAGGGGGAAATGCAACTCTGTTTCTTGAGGATTTGCCTGAGCTAATTATATGTTTGCTTTTCTATCTGTCTCCTTTTCAGAGGCAAAGCTTAGGGGAAGACAGTCCCAGATACCAATGTCACCCCAGCAAAATATATTATTCTAATGTGATGAATCTCCAGATACTGCTCTGATGCTCCCTTGCAGGGAGCAGCAAGATGGCTTGATTTCCCTTGGGTAGTGCCTGGCTTTCATGCTGAATTATTTACTTCTCAGGTCAAGAGGTCTTCTTCCTTCAATTATGGCTTAGGAAAAATTTGTCAGGGCCTACATCGACTTCCCCTGATGTACTACTGGTTCTGGCAGATTCAATAATAAGGTGGTCTGTACATCGGCTGCTCTCATGGAAACAGGTCACTAACTCATCTCTTCTGAACACAAGGCAGAGAACTCATGATACATAATTCTTTTCTTGCATCGGAGCAATTAATTTCATGTTAAGACTTTAACGGAGACTTCTGACTCTTCAGCAAATGGTCAACCCTGTGGGTAGGACATAAGTAGTGAAAGTGATTTTTAAACAAGATTTCAGCCTGTTTACCTCAGAATGACTTTCCCATGGAGGTAGCCCCAACTAGAGGTGCTACACATGAATGATTCCATTATTGCTCAAAAACTTCTTGGGGCTCTTCTTTTGGAACTGACTTTGGTAGTGACAGCATATTCTATGGGACATCTGCAGTGCTAAACTACGTACATCTCTCCAGGGTGGATTTGCTTTTGGGAAATAGTTAAGAATCACCCATAAACCAATCGGGTTAATGGGAGGGATGATGGCGCTGATTCAACGTGGGGGTTGAAAATAAGATGGCGCTGATTCAACGTGGGGGTTGAAAATAAGATTTTACAAAGTAGCAAAACTGGTGTGTGTGTGTGTGTGTATTATATGTGTGTGTATGTCCTTGATGGTAATTCCAAAAGAATAATTGAAAAGTTGAAAATAATATTTTACAAAGTAGCAAAACTGGTGTGTGTGTGTGTGTGTATTATATGTGTGTGTATGTCCTTGATGGTAATTCCAAAAGAATAATTGAAAAGTACTTTGAGGGACCCCTGGGTGGCTCAGAGGTTGAGCATCCGCCTTTGGCCCAGGGTGTGATCCTGGGGTCCTGGGATCGAGTCCTGCAGGGAGCCTGCTTCTTCCTCTGCTCGTGTCTCTGCCTCTCTCCGTGTGTCTCTCGTGAATAAATAAATAAATAAATAAATAAATAAATAAATAAAATCTTAAAAAAATAAAAATAAAAAATAAAAGTACTTATGAATCTTTGGCAAATGTTTGTAAATGTTTAATCAAGATACGTATTTCAGGAAAATTTATATGACTATGATAGAGGATGATTACTGTGAAAGTCAGCATCCATTTGGGTTTGTAAGTCTTGGTGTGCTCATTGAAAAAGTCAGCTTGTTTACTGATTCAATGAAGAAGACTGGTTATGAGTAAGAGGACCAGATGAAACAGAAGTAGGTTTCTCTCTCAACGTAAAAGTCTGCAGGACCAGGCGCTGGGTCTGCTCCATGGAAGCCTCAGAAGCCAGCTTCCTTCCAGCTCCTTGCTCTGCCTGCCCGGGACCTGTCCCTCAGGTCCGAGCCTCCCGCCAGCAAGGTAGAGTAGGGACCCATGAAGGGATCCATAGTTACTAGAAATCTAGCAGTCAAAAAAAAAAAAAAAAAAAAAAAGAAAAAAAAAAAAAGAAAAATCTAGCAGTCTCTGTAGGACATCCAGGAACAGCCCCCCCTCACATCATTGGCCAGAACCTTGTCACATGACCATATCCAGCCAAAAGGGAGTCTGGGAAATGTAGTCTTCATCTCAGGCCTCAAGAGGCAGGGCCTCTGTTACTGTGAAAGCACTTGCGAGCAAACATTAGGATGGAGAGCCACCAGTCTACACCACAATCACCTTTGCTCATATCCTATATTACGGCGGAGCCTGAAGGACACAGTGACATCGCTTGCCACAATACCCTCTTAACAGAAATAATAATTTTAGTTCTTTTTATCATTTCACAACCATTAACTAGGAATGGTGCCATGTGCATTCTGTATGCAGATCATTTTATTTAATCCACCCAGCAGTCTATATAATACACACCATCACCCCCATTTAACAGGGTTAGAGATGTAAAAATCCCAGATTGCCCGAGATCCCGTGTCTAGAAAATGGCCAAGACAGAGTTTGAATTCAAAGCCACCCACCTGCAGAACCTAGGTCCTTACCCCCAGCGTTGTTCCCCAAGAAGGGAAAAAAAATCTTGGAGTTAGTCTCCTACCAGGATGCTGGGACCCAAATGCTAATTAGCAGCACTTGGAGGAATGTTAAAACAGGTTTAGCAGTTAACAAAATTTAACAAAACTGGGGTGCCTGCCATACGAGTAGAGAGTATATGGGTCAGATTACTTCCTCAGCTCCGAGGTAGGATGAGAAATCCCCGGATGTGATGCCCCACCATGCCTTCTTGTCAATGGATTGTGGATGCCTAATCCCCTCATTCTGCCAGGGGGGAAAGGGGAAGAGAAGAGAGGGGGAGGGGTGAAGCGGAGGAGGCGGCGAAGTGGGGGAAGAGGCGGGAAGGGAGGAAGTTTTCTGTGACTGGGCCAGTTTCCTTGTCAAGCCAGCCTGTGCTCCCCATTGTAAAAACAAGCTCAGGGATGTTTAAACATTTCCATCACCAGGGCAGCTCTTCCCCTGGAACAGAATGTTCTCTCCAAGCACTTAGACTGAGTCTTCAGTGGGAAGAGGAAAAAGACCCGTATTTTTTTGGCCATCTTTTTCAACAGAGCATAAGGAAAAAGAATTTAGTACAGGAAATGGCTACTGATAGCCTTTCTGGTCGGAGAAAAAACTCAACTCACGCTTCTCTGAAGACATCGTGTTCTGTCTGTGCAAGGTGTCGCGTCATTTCCTGCCCAGTTAGGTGGGGATAGTGACGGAGGGCCAGGCGGACCAGTGTGAGACCAGGGGAAGGGGAGGGGCTGTCTCAGCTGGGAAACTTTTGAAGCTGTTTTCTTAGAGGCCCGGACAGAACCTAACTAGGTGCTGAAGACCTCAAAGCCTGTATTATTTTTATGAAGGAGAGAGAGCAGTGGCGTCTGCCTAAATCTAAAACACCCTTACAGAAGAAACCCAAAACTTCTGAAAGCATTTATCCCGTCACACTTTGGGGGTTGTAAAATCAATTGTGACCGGCCGGTGGAAGCAGAGCAGGTGTTCCAGCATCGTGCGTGGTGAGCAGAGAATGCTAAGAACGTCAGAGGCTCCTTCAAAAGTCCTTCAGTTTAGGACAGACAGTAACGACCCCATTCCCTGTTTCCTGGGAGCCCACAGGCCCCCTTAAACTGGTCAGTGCTCTGGGGCGCCACCATCTGTTTCGAGAGAGGATGTGGGGAAGCCAGCCTGGGGGCTTTCGTTGTCCTTGTCTCTCCCGAGCAGGAAGGCCAAGTGGCTGACGCATAGTTACAAGGTGGCGGTGGGAGGGTGGGGGTGGGGTGGGGTGGTGGGGTGGTGGTGTTGGTGGGCTCTGATTCCTTTGGCAAGAACTGCATCTATTTATTATCTCTTCCTTGTAACTGTTTCTGATGCTGTTAAGGCCTAAGATCAACTTTTAACAGGATTTCACTTTCTCTGGCTTGGGTCACGGAGAGTAGAGGCGACACTCTTTACTCAAGTACCATTATTTACCCCTAGGGCCTTCACTTCCGGCCCTATGTGAAGGACACATTGATCTCTAACACTCCATCCATCCACCCATCCACCCACGCACTCATTCATTCATTCATTCATTCAGTTTGTTCCTTTCCTCATTTGTGTACCCATTCATAAACAGAACACAACACAGGCAGGGCTGGCTTACCCCCAAAGTACTGTGGGGGTTCAGGGGAGGATGCTGGGGGAGGACTGACCAGGAGAGAGGTGTCGGCCATTTCTGCTGCACTCGTTTGGCCCCCTCTGAATCCTTCACAGCCCCTGGCCTGAGTGGGTGCTTAATAAATTCCTGTGGGGTGATCACCCTTCAGTAGCCTCCTTTGCTCACACATGTAGGTGCCGTAGCAGGTCCAGTTGGGGGCATCTGGGCCTGGGGGCATGAGCGTGTCTGGGTTAAGATACTTGCACTTGCTAATTATGAGCCCCGTGCCCTGTGCCTGCCCCTAGAGGCAACCACTGAGAAACATTATCATATTGCAACAGTACCTAGTGACTTGTAGAACATTCCTGATCTGGAGCCCAGGAGAACAGCACCTCCTGGCCTGCCAGGCTCTGCCCAGGGCCCCAAAGAGGCTAACAGTTTCCTAGATTCCCTGCCCCTTCAGCCTCTGGTCCCAAATACAGGCACATTGCTATTGCTGCCTGCCCAGGTCTTCTTCCCTCCTGATCCTACTCGCCAACCCCTCCCCACCCCTCCCACCCGCCCCCGCCCCCCAGCTGGCCAGATGTCCCTGACAGAAAGGGGCCAGTGAGGCCTGGGTTAAAAATTCTGCCTTTCCCGCCTCGGGAGCATTGCAGTACCCTAGTCTAGCTCATCTCCTCCTAAATCTCTCGCTCCCGGGGGCTCTGAGGCTGCCCCCAGTGGAGCAGTCACCAAAAGCCCCTGCAGCCCTCATGGTGAAGGGGAGGTTGGCTGTCACACAAGCTGAGCTGCCCTGCTCATAGCCCTTTCTTTGCTCTCTGAAGAGGAAGGGGAATGAGGGAAGCAGCACCACCAGCAAACCCATGGGGTGCCACCCAATTCAGCAATCTCCCTAACTCACCCTGCCGCTAGTTGTTCTGGAAGAAGCCACTTCCTTGCTGCCCTGTTCCTTCCCAAGATTGTTGTTAATGGAAAGTCTTCCTAATGGTCACTGCTGGGAGGCTGGAAGAAAGAACACCTCTGCTCAGGGCCCTACGCCCCAGTGCTCGGAGGGCCCTCAGTTCCCCCGGCCCGTGCTTGGGGGGGGCCCTCATTTCCTCCGGCTGTGGGCTTCTGTGGCCATCACGCTGAGATGCACCAACCCTCCTCCTGCAGATCTGATTGTCATCGCCTTCTGGGTGAGCCTGGCATTTTTCGTCATGCTTCTCTTCCTCATCCTGCTCTACATGTCCTGGTCAGGCTCCTCACAGGTGAGGTGAGTAAGGAGGGTGCCGATGCAGGTAAGTCACCGGGCTAAACAGTGAGTGACCGCAGGTCCACGCCATGGACTATTATTCAGTTGCAAAAAGGTAAGAATCACCGATTCATTCACTCCGACACGGATGCACTTCAAAGACACTGTGCTCAGTGAAAGAAGCTAGACACAAAAGGCTCCATATTGTAGGATTCCATTGATCTGAAACACCTAGAATGAGTAAAATTCTAGAGACGGAAAGCAGATTAGTGCTTGCTCATGGGGCCAGGGCTGCTTTTTTGGATGACAAGAATATCTTAAAGCAGAGTGTGTTGATGGTTGCACCATTTTGTGAATATATTGAAGATCTTTGAATTTTTACATTTTAAGCGGGTGAACTTTGCTGTATAAAAACTATCTCAATGAAGCGGTTAAAGAAAATAAAGCCAAAGTGACCCCACATGCCATTAGGTCTTGTCAAATGACTCACTAGGAAAAGAGGACCCAAACTTAGGCATCTATGGCCACCATCTGTTACTGAATCCCTACTGTGTGCCTCAGCAGCTCAACTGGAGGTAAAATCTTGGAGCTCCAAGCAGTAATTAGCTAATAATTATCTTATTGTAGGTTAATTCTCCTGTGCTAGCCAATTGGCCCACCACATCCAATTTCCCCTTCTAGCTTAATCTGCACCCCCCAACAGCTACTGTTGTCCTTAATGATGGTTCTAGCTAGGGACCTTGTAGTGCCTTTCCCTCTGCCTCAGCTGAGGGGACCAGGGGTGGGCAACTGACCCAACAGAGCCTGCCCAGGGCTGGCCAAAGCCCCTTGAATCATGGCCTGGCAGGAGAGCTGGGGCCAGGGAATACTGAGTGGTCTGGGGGGAAGACTGGGGCTGGCCTCCATCATGGACCAAGCTATCTTGGGGAGTGGAAACCATGAGCCAGCACAGGAAGCTGGCAGCAGAGAGATGAGCAAAGCTGGTCTGGGAGAGGAGGGGATGAGGAGTGCAAAGCCCCTGAGAAAAGAGGGGAGCCTTGCTACCTGGTGGGGTCCCACGGCCAGTTCAGGGGGGACCTGCCCATCTGTGAATGTCCAGGTCTTCCTCAGGGGGCCCTGTCTCCCTGCCTCCGCCCCTCCCTGCCCACAGTGGCTCACTGTCAAGTCACTTCTGGTTCATCTTGGTTACCAGGGGAGGCCGGGGCCGGCTGCTGAGCAATGAGGAAATCTAATTCTTTTGTTCTAGTCTTAAGAACTCACGTTGAATTTAAGCAGATTGATACCCCAAGAAGTACCTGGGGTGGGGTGGCGGGGGGGGCGGTGGAATGAATGCACTCTTCTAAGGGGACTTGTCGCCAGCTCTGTGCTAGGGACAGTTTGCAAGAATGGTTGCCTATCCTCCCAGTGGAAAGGTCCCCAGTCCGGAGGGCACACAGGCCGCCGTGGGTGAGGAGTCCTGCAGGTCTTTAGGGCTACAATTTTATGGGGCAAATGGATGATGCTGTTCACCTTGGCACCAAAGAAAGCACTCTCCAGGCACTTTGAAACAGCCACGTGGGTCTTCAGTAAGACTTGGGAAAGACAGGCTGAGTTGCTCCTTGAGGAGTTGCTCTTTCTATGCTTAAAAAAAGAAATACATAAATTGTGCTAGCGTCGTCTGAAAGGAGGGCTCTGCTCCATCGGGCTCCCTTCCTGACCATCTTCACTCATGTGGGAATTATAACTCGTTGAAACTAGTTCTCTGGCATAGACTAGTTCTCTACCAATGTATCACCTCAGGTTGCCCTGATGATAGCTAGGAGGTGATTACAGTCCCATTTCATTGATGAAACTGAAGGCAAGTGAGATGTGGTGAGCTGGATCACGCTGGGCAGCTGTGCCCACTGGCCCCAGCACCCCACGTTCAGGAGAGGCATCCAGAGTATGGATTTCTAGCTAAGATACAAGTTGGCTGGAGGCAGAGATATATGAGTTATATATTCAAACATGGACGGATGGAAGGTCAACCTGCCTGCTCCCCATCGTAACTGGACAAGAGGGAGAAGTGACCTCAGAGGGAATGACCTAGGGTCAAGGTCACCATCAAGCACTACCTGTTAATTTCTCCACAGTGGTGACCTTTGTGAGCTGGGCTGACCCTCTCCCAGGGTCTGGTCCCCTAGAGGAGGTGCTTCAGCCCTGTGTTGCTTTCTTTACGGGCTTTGGGCAGGCAGGACAGTGCCACAGGAAAGCAGCCAGTAAGTTCTCTCCCCAGCTTTGATGCCTGTCTCCTCCCACCTGCTCTGTCCACAGGAACAACAACCAGCACCACCCAATATGCCCCTGGAGTCACAGCCTCCACCTCCCACTCTGCATCCGGAGACACCCCACAGGATCCATGGAGCTCGGGCGAGGAACCAGGGAGCAGAGTATCCAGCCCTGAGCAGTGGTTGTGGCCAGGAGCCCCTCCGACTTGCCCCACTCTGCCCCCCCCAGACCCACCCTGCTCTCCTCCAGGACTGACCTTCGATGGGGGACCCCCACAGCATCAGCTGACATCCAGAACAAGCGGGGCGAGCCTCCACCTGGAGACAGAACCTCTCAATCATAGAATTGACATCAGCAAATCGGTGAACTCAAACCAACCAGGACACCGAAGTGCCTTCGCAAAGCCTGCTTGCATGTAGCAGGAAGGGCAACTAGGCCAGATGTACTCTCCAAGGGAGCACGAATATGCATTATCCGGGGCCTGCAGGACCCATCCTAGCACAGGGAAGTAGCCCTAGATATTGCTGATTTTTAGTGCCTTTTACCTGCATACTTACTCTTTGTGTTCACTTTGGGAAGGGTCGAAAATAAAACATACATGAATTAACTCTAAAAAATATTTGCTTGCTTATCTTTACTGGGCCACTTTTTAGCTTCAACTCCTACTGCTGTAATATAGTCTTTCTAAAAAATTTATTTGGGCGGGGGGAAGAGCACATGCATGTGTGTTTGTGTGTGTGCGTGTGTGCGTGCCGGGGGAAGGGCAGAGAGAGAGGGAGACAGGCAGATGCCCTGCTGAGCAGGGAGCCCAACACGGGGCTCCAACTCAGGACCCTGAGATCATGACCAGAGCTGAAACCAACAGTCTGATGCTTAACCAACTGAGACACCCAGGAGCTCCATCCTGCTACAGTATTTGTCAACCCTTGAGTCCTAGGTGGATCTGAGGGTCTTTAGGACACCCAGGGAGGGCTGTGAAGTTCCTACCCATCCCCCACTGACAGCAGTACAGGCTCTGCCAGGCTAGTTGACGGTGGTCAAGGGACCCAAGTTACACTCCCAACCTCCTCAAAGCCTCTAAAAGACAGATTCCAAGAGGAGACGGTCTGCATCAGAATGTTGTTGCGGGACCTCTTTGAGCTGCTAGGATGGGTCCCGTCTGGGTGACGTTATGGGACCTCTGGTCTGAGTTCTCCGAAGGATCAGTCCTCTAGTGCTCAACGGTCTGGCTCCAGCAGAGACAGCACCAAAGTACAGAGACCACAGAACCACCCCACCCCCTCCCCAAGGCAGACTGACAATTTCTCCAGAGGAAGGTCCGCTTGGCCTCACCTGACTCGGGGCTGTGGGTTAGAAGGGAGATGAGGGAGGGGAGACTGATGAGCTCTGGAGACACGGCAATGGGGGAATGGAGGGATGTGGGGGGGTGTGGGGAGTGAGAAAGAGCATGTGGCCCTTCTTACTTGAATCTAAACACAGGATTCTGACTTAGGGATGGTCTCCAAAAACATGGTTGTGGGTGTTTGGGGGAAGATGGGGAGAGGAGGCAGCTGTTCCCTGTTTTCTAGACAATGAGCCCATATGTGGTGAGGGGACTGGAGGCAGAGAAGCATTACTTGTAACCTGGTTAAAAATCCTAAATTGTTGGAACGCCTGGATGGCTCAGTGGTTGAGCATCTACCTTCACTCAGGTCATGATCCTGGGGTCCTGAGATTGAATCCCGCATTGGACTCCCCACAGGGAGCCTGCTTCTCCCTTTGCGTATGTCTCTGCCTCTCTGTGTCTCTCATGAATTTAAAAAAAAAAAAAATCCTAAATCGTGAGAAACAACTAGAAATGAGCCTAAGGAAGATTGGAGGAATATGAAAGTGTAAATGCTTGAGCTGAGCCGATGGACAGGAACGCTATTGTGCTGACCTGTGACCTGTGACCAGCCCCCAGGGGCCAAGCTGCGCAAGAGGGGAGTGGGCACTCGGAGCTCTAAGTCCCCAGGCCAGAGCTCTCCTGAGGTTTGTCAGCTGCTGCTCCAATTAATACAGGAACCTGAAAAGCCAAATCTTGACCTCTAAAACATAGGTTTCTGTGAAACAAAATGACCTATTAATATCAATCAAGAAAAACACAAAAGCCTAACAAAAATAGACATTTATTAACAAGTTATAAAAATCCCAAATCCCTCTTTTGAGACAGTTTAAAAAAAATACAGGCTCTCTTCCCAAAGCACAGGTCAAATCAATTTTATACTCTAAGGATCTAGCATAACACCCTTTTACTTACTAAAATAATTACGGGCAGGAGCTCACTCAGAAAGTTATACAAAGCTTTGCAAGACTTCTCATGGAAAGAAAAGCTGAAACGTTTCACACTCTTTTATCTGACATATCATATTCTTGGACATTTTAGCTTAAATATCTACAAATCCCTTAGGTACTCAGAAATGTTACTTCAATTTGAGGTCTTTTCTTTCAAGAGCAACAAAGCCGAGAGGAAGGGTCTTACCTTTTGGAACACTGAACAGGCTTGTGGCCCAGACGGACCCATGCCATCACAGCTTAGACCACGTTGTATGCACAGTCCCTTGAGCTTAATACTTATTGGTGACTTAAATAAGTCAGCTTCACTTGTCAGGAAACTGAGTTAATATGGACAGAACTTGTCATTATATAAGCCTTGCTTGGAAATCCTGACTCAATGAAACTTCTAGAACCTGGTGCCAGGAGGTGTCAGGTGGCAGGGCGTCAAGCATAGGGGACTGAGGCGGCGATGTCCTTGCAGAGGATGACGATGGCCTCCTCATCACCACCTGGCGTGTCCTCTGCGGCGTCACAGATCATTTGGACATGACTTAAGAGGGTGTCTGGCCGCTGAGCCCCCAGCCAGATGTCCTTAATGTAGAGAGACACCAGGAATGCTGCAGCGGCTGAGGAAGAGGCGGACAAGATCATGAGGATGCAAACCTACTCCGCTGGAAAGTCAGTCATCCCCCAACCCCCACCCCACGCACATGCATGGGACCCGGGGGCTTTATCAGGAGGTGAGGTGAGCGTTTGTTTAAGACAAACTTAAGGCCCATGCCTTTGCTTCACTTTGGGGTTAATCTTTGTTACTTTAAAGTTTATCTTTTTAGGTGCAGCTGGGGGGCTCAGTGGTTGAGTGTCTGCCTTCGGCTCAGGTTGTGATCCTGGGGTCCTGGGATCAAGCCCTGCATCAGGGGCTCTCCCACTCTCCCTGCTTGTGCTCCCTCCTTCTCCCTCTGTGTGTGTAAAATATGTAAAATCTTTTTTAAGAAGTTAAAAATTAAATTAAAAAAATTACCTTTTAATTTGACCATGTGTGGAATGTAAAAAAAAGTTACTACAAGCCAACTTTCTTCCTGGTTCTGACCACTTGTGCAGAGAACCAGAATCGAGGTTTGAGAAAAGGTTCCAAGGCTCAGTTCATTTCCTCAATGGAATAGGTGAGGAGAAAGGGTTTCCTGGGCCCAGACTCAACTCCCCAGCAGCATCCAGATGAAAGAAGAGGTCGCTCTCCAGGGGAGTTCATCTGCCCAGACTCTGGCCTACCCGCCTTCCCTGTCCCCTCCCATCCCTGGTGAAAGGAACAATCTTCTCAGATGGAGGCGGCCACACACATGTGGTCACAGCCTCCGTCTTCTCCCTTACAGTCTTTTAAAGCCTTTGGTCTTCGGTCATTCATTCTTTGCTGCATTTAAGCCTTTACTAAGCACCTGCTAAATGCTGAGCACATAAACTGTGGGCATATACGTACAAGTGTACACATACACACACGCCTGCAGCCATGTGTATGTCGGAACGGGCTGTGACAGGTAATTCTTCCCTTGAGTAACAGCTGAAAGGCAGGAAAGCCGCCACTCTGCACTGGTTCTGGGCACCTCTTTCCACTTAAATACCATTGTCACTGGGCTCTGACCTGAGAGCAAAGGCAAAGGCCTCCTCTCCCTTCACGTCCAGGGCCTGATGGCAAACTATCTGTGATCCTCAGAACTCTGGCTGGGCCACACAAATACTTCATCGAAAGTACCTGATGGGTTCTAAGAACTGGGGGTTGCTCCCCAGCCTGCACCCATTCATGCATCCCTTCAGCCTTGGACCAAAGACCCGGCCTCACCTCGAGTGGCTTCATCCTCCTCCTGCAGACATGAGAGGCAGAGGCTCTCCATCACCGGGTGGAAGGGGCTCTGCTCGGGGCCCTGGGCCGCCACCAACTGCAGCATGACTGTGTTGAACAGGCAGGCAACACTCTGCGTGGGCCCCACCAGCTCCTCGGCACTACAGAACCGGCTATACAGCTTGAATATGTTACTCCTCACAGCGCTGTCCCTGAGAAGGTCAGCCACGACCACTGGCTGGGGCAAAATGTGGCTCTTGAGCCAGCGGAGGAGTCCTGAAGTCTCCGCCCTGCTCAGTGGGTGCTCAGCCACTGACCACAGCACCCAGCTGACCACCAGGGGAGCGGTGGCGTACGCGAGGCCTGGCGTATCGCTCTCGGGGGTGGCCTGGTCCACAGGCTCCTGGGTCCGTGCAGGGCTGGGGAATGCTGGCCCCCAGTGGGTCAGTATGGACCTCAGGAGGCCCCTGCATATCTCCAAGGTAGACGCCTGTTGCTCAGGGTCAGCAGTCTCCTCTGCCTCCCCAGGCCTCCTTTTCCGGCCCCGTGGGCCTTTGGCTCGGGCTGGCACGATAGGCTTGTTCTTATCCTTGAGCATCTCTGTTACACACAGATAGAGGAAGGCAGTGAGACTGATGCCTGTCTTCCCCACACTGATGCAGAAGGCAGGCAAGCAGGTAATACAGGGGGGAGGAGGGAAAGGCGGAGGAGGGGCAGCTTACAGGTCCCAAGTGCTGGCCCCTGCTTGGCTCCCACAGGACTGTGATGGTCACCACTACTCTTATGACAAACCCATCCGATCCTCAGCACAACCAGAACCACCCGCTATCGCTCAGGGTGAGCGCCGACAGTGCCAGAGCTGGGACTCAAAGCCAGGGCTCCCCAAGGAGGGAGGACACACCCTGTTCCTAAGCCTTGTTGGCTATGACTATGCTGCTCAGAGAGGGACAGTGCCGGCTGCACTGTGGGGAAAGCCAGACAGCCGGGGCCTGACACTCACTCAGTAACTCCTTGACTTGGTATTTCTCAATGGCGGCTCTCAGGTCCTCCTGGAGCTTCATGTCTCTCTTGAGGAGGCTCCATTTGTGCAGGAGAACAAGGACATCTTTGGTGGACAGCACTGTCTCGTTCATGGTGAAGCGGTTCATGTCGCTGAAGGTCTGCATGACGGTGGCCCGGTACCTGAGCACAGACTCGAGTGCCCCGAAGAAGTGAGTCAGCTGGGCGGAGGCCAAGGTTGGCCTATGGGGAGCCAATGTCACAGACTGAGCAAAAGCTGCGTCCTCGTCCCATAGCCCAGGACCGCGGTGGCTGGGTGGTGCCACAGGCCCAAGGGCGCCAGCGGTCCACCCACTACTCAATGTACCTTCAAACAGATGTGGAAGTGGAGGACCCAGCACAAAGAACAGGAAAAAGCCAGGTGCACCCAGGGGGGACCCGAGTCTCACCTTCATGCCAGAGGCACAGAGATTTCTTGGAAACCCTGGCGACCCGGAAGAGTGTGAGGGTCTGGGCACCAGGCACCTAACCAAACACTGCAGGACTGCTGACCCCGCTGCGCCTCAAGGCCGCTCAGACTCAGCCCCACCCGAGGCCAACCTGCTTATGGGCACTGCAGGAAATCCACTCTGAACTCGAGGGAATTCACTGCCATCTGCTGCACACAATTTTAACATTATTTCAAATAGCAATTCTAGTTCTCAAACACCAAATGTGTCTTTTGACAACCCTGGAATAAAAAAATGGGTCTATTGGCACTGATTTAACAATTTAATTCATAAAGACGAAAGGCCAAATGCCCTGTGCTTTATCAAGAAAGCTCTCACTCTGAGATTATAATCCATTTGAGATCAATCTTCTGGTTCCAATCAGCATACTTCTGTTCCCAAGTCAGAACTCCGTGAGTGCACAGGCTCTATTTTCTCTACGACAGTGCAATCTGAGGAGGATTTAGCTCTCTGAGGAAGTGAAGAGCATTATTCCAAGGGGCCAGATGAAAATACTGAAATGTTCTAGAAGATTCTCGGGTACCTGAGTCTGTGTGGGCTTGCAAAGGCAAGTCTCAGGACACCCTGACTTTCTTAGGTTTAAGGTCATGGAAAACATGTTCTTTCTACAGAACATCACTTCGAGTTTGAATCAAACGATCAAGTCGTCTGCCTACTAAAGATGACCCAGTAGGACATGTTTAGGTTTCTATAATATCGAGTTCTCAGGGTCTTGGAAGGAGCCCCCTAGAGTTGAAGCAGAAAAGCAGCAGCAGCAGCAGCAGATAAAATAGGTTTTCTGATGCCACCTGCAATCAGCAGCGGCTGCGGAGCCGTGACCAAGGGGACTGCTGAGAGGCGATGTCCACAAGTGACCTATGCCTGGCGGGGCCGGGGCTTACCTCAGGTGCTTCGTGAGCACGATGAGGACATAAAGGAACTCGTTGACCACGTGCAGGGCGAGCAGCTTCGGGGGCTCCTGGGACCCCAGCCTGCAGGAAGGCTGGCCCTCCAAGTCCACTCCCTTGTCTCCCAGGTTGGTCACCCAGAGTGTGTGCAGCAGGGAGATTATGTTGGACAGCAGCTGGGTCTCCAGAAACCTGAAACCAAGTGCAGAATGCTCAGCGCCCCATCCTCTCCCTTCGGTCACCTCGGCTGGAGCAGGGGTGGGTGGGAGCACGGGCCACACTATGTCCGTGGGGCAGCACCTGGCGGTGGGTGGCAGGCTGTCCCCTCTCCCAGCAATTGCATCCGCTCACCCCCACCACTGCCCCCAAGGCCCAGCATTGAAGTCAAAACAGGGAGCCTGCCACACAAATGCAGCTTCAGAGTCCGCCTTCTAGCTGGATGACCAGCTGAAATCTCAACCGGAGAGTATGGGTTCTCCTGCACATTTCCAGTCACCCCTAAAGCCAGCAGGAGACACCATGGTCTCTACCCAACTCTCTTCCCATCCAACACACCTCTCACACACACAAGGTACTTACTTGCTCTCAAGGATGTGTAAGATCCACGTTAAAAGGCTATAGTCCCGTAGGATCTCATACGCACACTGGGCGTCCCGGGCAGCATTCTGCAGAATTTCCAGGATCCAATTCTGAAAACCCAAAATGAAGAGTTACCTCTCGGTATGAAAATCAAATTTCCTTGAACAAAGGAACAAGCTGAACAACATGATGGTATGTATGTTACACTTCCAGGTGGCGGCTGCACACAGAGCTTGCTTTGCTAAGTCTGGAAGAGGGGTGGCCGTGCCGGCCAGAGAACACGGGCCTTCACAGCAATTGCCAGGCCCCGGGGGTGCCCACTCCTGCTGGTCCATCGTAAGGAAACCAACCCACGGGCACGAAGTTGCAGCTCAGAAACCACGTGGCCCAGATAGGAGGCTGGGAGAGAATGTGGAGTCCTGCTGCGCCCAAACAGCTAGCAGCCCATTTTGCCCTCATGGGGAAACTGGGCAACTGAGGCAGCAAAAGTACCTTGGGTTTTAGCATCTGGAAAGGAAGACATAAAAAAATGGGACTGCCCCCTAAATGGTTACTTGGGTGTTTCAGAATTCTCACATGTCATAAAACATAAAAACTACCATATCCAAATTCTGTTTATTCCAGTTAGTATTTTACTCCTGACTTGCTCCCATTTACCCACATTTCATATACCATCAGATGCAAAAGCTGACGGGGCAAGCAATTAGTTCAAATACCAAAGGCTTTGCCCAGTGACTCTTTCCAACCACCCGTGGCATTGAGCACACTCTCACACGAGCTGTTGGTCAAGGAGATTCTTTTGTTGGCTCTGACACAGTTGGTTTTAACTCCTGATGCTAGTTTCTTAGCTGAGTTTTCAGAATCTACAGCTTCTGTTCATTTAGTGACATTCTGGTGGCTCAAAACTGTCTCAGTGAAAGCACTTAGTCATTTAAGGAGGTTATTTGTCCCTAGACTTTGTAAGCCAGCTCCAAGGCTCATGACTTTTGGTCAGTTCCTCCCTCTGCACAGGCCTTACTCTCAGGCCAGGACACAGCCCAGAGGCCATGACAAGCAGCATTTCACCAGAGGACAGACGGTGGTGGGTGCCAGCCCCACACGGCAATATGAAAGGCACTCATGGGATCTCACTTTCCCTCGTCGAAGTCAGTTTAATGGCAAATCAGTAGGTCGGTCATGTCCCGGCTGGGATGAGAACTCACATGGGTGTGACTTCCAAAGAAAACCTTCAGGGAAAATGGGGCGCACTGGGTGGCTCAGTGCCTGACTCCTGGTTTTGTTCAGGTCATGATCTCAAGGTCATGAGATTGAGTCCCGCATCGGGCTCCACCTGGAGCAGAGTCTGCTTGAGACTGTCTCTCTCTCTCTCTCTCTGCCCCTCCCCTGCTCATTCTTTCTCTCTCCCCACCCCCAAACCACCAAATAAATAAACACCCCCCCCAAAAAAAAAGCACAGACTTTTTATTTTCAAACAGATTGTGGGACCTGCCTACCTGTGCCTCCTCGTCACACAGAGGGCTGCTGAAGAAGGAAAGGATGATGTGGAAGATTCCTCGCCTGGCGTAGAGATTGTAGCAGTGCTTGTCCCGCATCCCCTGCCGTAGGATCCCGAACACCCATTCCCGTTCTGTCTTTTGCTATGAGCCAGGAAAACAGAGACTACTGTTAATAAGTTAAAGCCCTTTTAACTGACGGCTCTTCAACCCCACTCTTTCCAAGTGGTGGCAACACGGCAGCAAAAAAATTTCCATTTCTGAGTATGTCATCTAAAGTCCTCAATAGTGGGGGCACCTGGGTGGCTCTGTTGGTGAAGCGTCTGCCTCTGGCTCAGGTCATGATCTCAGGGTCCTGGAATTAGCCCTGCATCAGGCTCCCTGCTCAGCACAGAGTCTCTCTCCTGTCCCTCCTCTCCACTTGTGCTCTCTCTCTCTCTCTTCTCTCTTAAATAAATAAAATCTTAAAACAAAAAAACTTGATATTTGACTCAGTTTCTTCAGGTCAGAAGTAAAGGAGCTAGTCAAGTTTAAACTCTGCACTGTGTTGACTCACACACGTGTCCTACAAAAGCATGTTTAATACTTAACCCAGGCATCCACCAAGAAAATATTAACGAGAATGCCATAAAACTTAGGCCTCTGAAGTAGAGTTTTTAAGGTGTGAGAAGCCACCTAAAAACAAATGCATGGAATGAAAAGCATTTCTGTAAGAGAGCCTACGTGATCTTTCCCCTTCCTGACCTTGTTCCAACAATTATGCTGCTGTACCGTCAACAGTATCTGGGGGAACATGTCAGAATGACAGCAGGGGCTAATAGTCCAATGGAGGAGTCTTTTGGGGACCTCGGGGACTTCAGAAGCATTACCTCAAAGTCTGAGCTGTAGAAGAATTGGTAGAAGCCAGGCACTTTGTTCATATTCAAGTACTCATGTGACAGCAGGAACTTGTTGATCTTCAAGTACATGTGCTCCTCTGAGAACAAAGGCAGACAGTGGCTTACCGCAGGCACCAAGCGCCACCCCCATGCTCTGCTGGAGGTGGGGAGCAGGGGTTGAGGGGGTCAGGCATAAATCCCTGCCTTGTGGAGCTTCTGTATCCTTATCCAGATCCTCAGTTCTCGAGAATCAGACTGCAGTAAGACTGCCCCACTCTATGCCGCATACAGGCTTTCTCCCCCGGTTCGGAAACCACTATGGGATGTTGCCCACCCCCACAACAGCAGCCTCCTACTAAGCTCCGATCAGCAGGTATGCAGAGGGAGACTCGATCAGGTCACACGGAGAGCTGGGGGCTGACACCCACCCCCATCAGCCTCTCACTGAAGGGCACTGTCACAGCACAGGAGGCTCACACACACCCAGGGTCACTTTGCTCTGGAACGCAACGACACCAATGTGGACAGACACCTCCTCCACCCTGCGTTGCTTCCCATTCTGGGATGGATCACCGCTTCCATCCTGTACAGACTGCAGGGATCCTCGGAGGCCACCCCATGACCACTGCTGCCCAGGCCCCTGACCTTGACATGAGGTCTGAGACAGCAGAGGCTGGACCAGTCACTGAAGCCTCTGCTAAGACATTTTCTTAAAAAGCGTCTTTTTTTAGAGTCTACAAATGACTCTCTTCCTTCCTATAATTTCTACGGGGAAGAAAAATCATAAAAACTATACAGGAATTGGTGGATACCAGATCTGAATTCTAATAGCAACCTGGCTGGAGATGAACTGTGGGGCCTTGGACACGCTATCTGATCCGGGGGGGGGGGGGGCCTCAGATGGGCAGCCACTGCCTCACTGAATGGGACCATGTGAGACTCCAAGAACCCCATGGCCTGTAATGGTGCCAACATCTGTATTCATGCCACCTCAGCAGTGGTAGTTTGGGGTGAGTCACAGAAGGAGCTGGTTCTCGGGCCCTAGCCAGCACCTGCGCAGTGACACATGGACCAGATACCTTCTGGCTAAGGACCCACAAGCCACACAGACTCTTACTTCCAAGTACGGATCCGCAGCTGCTGATGGACAGACTTCCCATGTCAGGAGCCCTCCTGTGCAGGATCCACATCCCCCCCAACCCAAGTGCTGTGATATGCGTGTACCCCAGGTTTACACATCTATCAGCAAATGCAAATACGTACTCCATGCCTATCTTGTATACACTGGTCTACACTGGGCTTTTTTTTTTTTTTTTCTGATTTCACTCACAGGGGCCCATACAGAGCTTCCTCACAGTCATGCTTTGTTCCCTGTCCACTTCTGTGGACATCCATGTGGCTCACTGTTACATGCATGGGATGACCCGGACAGGTCCTTTCTCACACGTGTGATGGATAACGCCTGCAGGATTAACGCAGAAAAATGGACCAGTGGTACCTGGTTTCAAAATCTGCAGGGCTGCCTTGGCAATGAAGAGAGTCAAGGTGAAGGTGAGTCTCATGTTCTGCGTTCGGATCCCATTCCGGACTACATCCAACAGGTAAAGTAGCTTAAGGCCAAGAAAAAAGAAGGAAAAAAAAGAAAAAAAAAAAAAAAGGACAAGAATTTTCAGAACTGTGACCAGCCTTGTCTTACGCAGCTTCCACTATAGTTTTGCTGGGTTGCCTACTCTTCACATCCCAGAGGCCACTGAAGATGATGCTCATGATGGCAATGCCCCTGCTCACTGCCATCTCAGAAACACTTCTGCTTTTCCTTGAGGAGCCAGGCATGTGCACAAGGGCAGAGAGAACCCCTGGCCCCACGCCTTGACAATCCAGTCTGTTCCCCTTCCCTGCCACCTTGGAGCATGGACTTCTGGGGCTCTGTGTGTTCTGGATAACAGCTGTCTTAACCATGGAGTTCAGACCAGAGAAACTGAACTGCTTTGCCCACCTACAGCCAAGAAGTATTTGAAAGGGGAGAGCTTTCTCAATCTCCCCAAAGGTTGAGAACTAGAAGCAATCTCCAGCATTAATCCCTAAAAGGGAATGGACCTGGCTCTTTATCAGAAGTCTCCTGCCAACACGCCTATGTTTTCCCCAGAAATCCTTCTACCAGACCCAGTGGAAAGCCAGGTCTCTGAGGTCTGCCCAGGACCCTCAGCCCCACTCACCTGGGACTGCTCTCGGAACCGTGCCCCCTCTAGGTGCGAGTAGTAGGCTGCAAGGACGTAGTAGGCTGCAGCTCGCATCTGGGGGTCATAGCTGCTGAGGGCTGCGACAGTTAGGCCCAGAGAATTGGAATCCAAAAATTTTCGACAATCCACCACAAATTCTATGGAAGTAAAATATAGCATTTAACACACACACACACACACACACACACACACACACACACACACGGGATGATCACGATGCTTGTGTAACACGTAGAATTAAATTTCCTTTTGCATTTTGTCAACATCAGCTATGAGTGAGCGATACAAGAAATGAAGTCTCTCCAGCTCCCCTTAACTTCCACTTAGGTTGGATAAAAGCCTATCTTCTCTTGCATGGCAATAATCCATACTTGCAGCTTCTAAAATGCTTGTCGATCCAATCAGGATTATTTCATTACTTCTCACAAGCATTCAACAAGCCAGAGAAGAATGGAGGTGCCATTCAGACCTGAGATACAAGATCCCAGCATGCCGGAGGCCAGGGAAACACGACTGGGAAGCTGGCAGAGAAAAGCAGCTCCCTGTCTCTATCTTGTTCAGCCCGCAGCATCTGGATTCCTAGCCACAAACATCACTCTTAAAAATACAAGAGGCAGGGAGGCTAGAAAATTCAGTCAGTGAAAACCTGTCTGATCTTTCAATTTCCTTATTTTTAAAGATTTTATTTATTTGAGAGAGAGAGAGAGAGAGAGAGAGAGAGCGAGCACAAGCAAAAAGCAAAGGGAGAAGGAGCCCAATGCGGGGCTTGATCCCAGAACTCTGAGATCATGATGAGCTGAAGGCACTGAACCACCCAGGGCCCCTGGCCCATCAATTTTATGAAGGGTTAACTTATACCCATTCTCCAACCCTACTTCTTTCTTCAAACAAACAAAAATGTCACAGAAGAGCGGCTTACCAAGCTGGAGCAAAAGTTAGAGTCTAAAGAGCTTGCTCGCCGATGTCCGTCTGTCACCCATGAGGCCTTGTGAAAACTCACAACCACTTCAGGAAATGACATGACCAAGAGAGAAGGCCAGATATATAGGGGAACTCATCGGATCACAACTTGAAGGATGTGATTACCAATAACAAAATTCAGAACACTTTAAATCCTCTTTAATAAAGATCTAGGCCTTTTTACAATAAAAACACATAAATACAAATAAAATGCTTTTACGACATAAACACATCACAAATTATGTGATAAAAACTGTGAAAGGGGATCCCTGGGAGGCTCAGTGGTTTAGCGCCTGCCTTCGGCCCAAGGCGTGATCCTAGAGTCCCGGGATCGAGTCCGACATCGGGCTCCCTGCATGGAGCCTGCTTCTCCCTCTGCCCGTGTCTCTGCCTCTCTCTTTCTCTCATGAATAAATAAATAAAATCTTAAAAAAAAAAAAAAACTGTGAAGAAAAGCCTTAGAACAAGGATAGGTCACTGTGTTTAAAAATGATTAAGCAGCAGGTCTGGTCATGATAATCACCCACACAGACATTCTTTAGACTGCCTGGTGACCTGGTTAAATTAGGAACCAAACACAAACCAACTGACACGACGACCCCAAATGTGTAATCTTGGAATATACTATTGATACAAGAAATACCACCAATAATGTTTTTAAAAGGTCAAACACTTTTTCCTTAAAGTTAGACTTAAAAGGAAAGCTTTGGCAATTAAAAAAAACCTGAGAATAAATAAGAAAAAGAAAAATTGTAATCATCAGCTACTTCTCCATAATCCAAACACCTCCATAGGCATATAATTGTCTCCAAATGGGTGGCTGCCCAAAAGCATAGAAATTCCTTTAAACCATCAAGTTTCCTTCTCCCTCAGGAGTAGCAGAGCTCCTTGGACCTTCCACCAGCATCTCCCCTGAGGGGTGACCAATGGTGATGCAGACACATACATATTGTTCCCTTCCTCTGTCTCAATGTTTATATCATAACAAAGAATAACCAGGCTTTCCACTTCCAGCCACGAGAGTGGCAGAAACCTGATTTACCTGTCCACCAGAAGCAACTAAAAAACTAGAAATGAAACAAGGATTTTCAAGACATTGGACACGAGGCAACAATTGACAACAATCTCTGAGAGAAAAAACAAACAGAATGAAACTTCTCACTGTCCCAGCTCGAAGCCTGGAGATTTCTAGGCTAAGATACACGGAGGGCAAACCTAGGCAGATACAGGAGAACTCAGAGTTGTGCAGACAGAGCACACAACTGGGAGGCCAAGGTGGCCAAAGTGCACAAGGGAGAGGCCCAGAGAGCTCCAATCAGAGCACCAGAGTCTTCAGCTGAGTGCCACTCGGCAAGAGTGCATAAGGAAGCTACCAGAGCCTGAGGAACAAGGGGAACACGGGGAACACCAGGCTTGTACCTGCCTGGATGTAGGTCCTGTCCTCACCAGCCAGGGCGAAATCCTCGCAGTTCATAGGGAGAGGGCAGACTGCTCAGAAGGATTTCAAGTCAGCTGTGGGGCGAAACACTGCTGTAGTGCCACCTCACAGAGATTCAAAGCAAGACTGGAAGGATCAAACCATCTCTAAGTAGCTCAAAGGTGTCCTAGAACAAGCTCAAGAACGTTCACAGGAATATAAAAATATCCAGCACCAAACAAGGTAAAACTCATAATGTCTGGTTTACAACAAAAAATTATCAGACGTTAAAGCAGGAATAAAGCCCATTAGAAGAGAAAAATCCATATGAAAATGACTCAGATACAACAAACGTAATAGGAACTAGGATTCTGTTGTAACTACTACAACTGTATTCTAGATGTTCAAGAAGCTAGAGAAAACACTGAGTATGTTAAATGGACACACAGAAGCTATAAAAACTCAAACTGAGGTTCCAGACATGAATATTAAAATGTCTGAGATGAAAAATGCACTGGAGGGGATTATTGGCAGATCAGACATTATAGACAAAGAGATCAGTGAACTCTAAGGCAGCAACAGAAATGATCCAAATTGAAACACAGAGAGGAAAAAAAAATTAAAACCTGGAACAGAACATCAGTGAGCTGTGGGACAATTTTCAAGCAGGTTAATAATATTTGTGCAATTGGAGTCCCTGAAAAGTTTGAATAATGGCCAAAACTTTCCAAAAATTGACAAGAACTTCATAAATGTAGAGCCAAGAAGTTCAGTGAATACCCCCAAATACAAGAAACAAATCACACTAAAGCACACTCTACTTACATTGCTTGAAACCAATGAGTAAACAAAAAATCTTCAAAGCAATCACACAACAAACAGAGAAACAAAATAAAAATAACAGATTTCTTTTTTTAAGTAAGCTCTGTGCTGAGCATGGAGCCCAACGCAGAGCTTGAACTCATGACTTTGAGATCAAGAGTCAGATGCTCAACCAACTGAGCCCCCCAGGCATCCTGATAGTAGGTTTCTTGTTAGAAACAATGTAACCCAAAATCAGGTGGCAGCATCTTTTAAGTATAGTAAGAAAAAAACAAACTTGTCAGCCTAGAATTTTATACCTTATTAAAACCTTTCAAAAGTTTTTTTTTTTTTTTCCTAAAAAGAAACTGAAGAATTGATCAACAGATGTGAACTACAAGTTCTTCAAGGAAGTGTTTGAGGCAGAAGGAAAATGAAAGAAGATGGAAATCTGGGTCTACACAGAGGAGTTAAGAGAACCAGAAATGGTAACTGTAAGATGGTGAATATAAGACACTTAAATCTCCTTAAAAGGTAACTAACAATTTGAAGCAAAAATAAAAACATATTGTGAGGCTTATAGCATACAGCAGTAAAATGTCTGGTAAGAACAGCATGGAAAGTGAGGTGGGGCACAAGTGGATTGATTCTACTGTAAGGTGCTTCTACGTATGCATGAGGTAGTATAATCTCACTTGAAGGTAAACTGAAATAAATTGAAGGTGAGTTCTATTAACCCTCAAGCTACATACACATACGCACTGTAGCTAAAAACCAACAAAGAAAACAAAACAGAATCAGATCAATAATCACATTAAATGTAAATGGTGTACACTTTTTTTTTTTTTTTTTAATTTACGATAGTCACAGAGAGACAGAGAGAGAGGCAGAGACACAGGCAGATGGAGAAGCAGGCTCCATGCACTGGGAGCCCGACGTGGGATTCGATCCCGGGTCTCCAGGATCGCGCCCTGGGCCAAAGGCAGGTGCTAAACCGCTGCGCCACCCAGGGATCCCATGGTGTACACATCTTAATTAAAAGGGAGAGGTGGTCAGATTGGGCTTCAAAAAGGCAAAACCCAAGTATATCTGTCAACAGAAAACCACTTCCAATATCAAGACGCAGATTAAAAGGATGAAAAAAGAACAAATGGGAGACTTTTGGGCTCTAAGAGCATACAGACTAAATCTCATTTCTAACAAATGACAGTGACTGGTTTTGATGAAAAGTGGCTCAGCTACTTAGTGCCTGCATTTGCCCCAGGGCATGATCCTGGGGTCCCGGGATCGAGTCCCATGTCGGGCTCCCTGCATGGAGCCTGCTTCTCCCTCTGCCTGCCTCTCTCTCTCTCTCTCTGGCTCTTATGAATAAACAGAATCTTAAAAAAAAAAAAAAAAAGGGGGGGCAGGGAAAAAACCCCCAAAGCTTTAAAAAAGCAACCAACTAGGATAACTTTGTTTAGGAGAAGAGATGTGTTAAGGTACACCTACATACCTATACACCAAACACATGTAAAGGGAATATATTTGGGAAAGAGAACAGTCTAAACATTCAATATTACACTGGCTAAAAACAGCTAGTACTCAGCTGGCTAGGGTATTTTTAGTAATCACTGACGTTCTGGAAGACAAATGGATTTTCCACGCGTCCCTGAGGAAAAGTCAATTTCATGTTTGTGGTCACCTGCTGTTCTATGAAGTCTTGGCTTTGTTAACACTTCAGGAGGAGAGCTGCCCTGGGGTGCTCAAAGTATAGCAGGCTATCAAAACATAGTTATAAACGCCACTCTCTGTTTCAGGAAGCTTGCACATAGCAATTTGGCCTTCTGATAACAGATCTTTGGATTGAAATGGTTTAACCAGCACAATTAGCAAGGATTAAGAGAAAAAGTCCCCCAGGGTTTATGGGCTTCGGCGGTGTACAGCCGTGCTGCCAGAGTACCAGGAGCTATCCTCACGTCTCTTCCTCGAGGGTGGCCTGGCAGGTGAGTGAGGAGTCCACAAGGACCTGTGTCCCCATGGTCTGGTGACGAGGCTCAGAGAACTGCACACTGGCCTCTCTGTTCTGTGATGTACGTGAGTTATGAGCTGAAGCTATCAGCCCAGTTCTGTTGAGGACAAGAATTCACTGTGGAAAAAGCATTTGTCACTGCTGCTGCTGCAAACAGCCCTGGCTGACCCTGTTTCTCAGCCAAGGACTCAACACCGGGAAGCAGGAAGGTTAAGAAAATAGGTTCCCATTTGCAGGAAAGGCTGAAATGGAGCCGCGAGGCTATGGTTTCTCTGACGTCTGGCAGCCACGCTTAAAAACTGATCATCTGCCCAATTTAGGATCGCAAGACGTCAGGAACACTGGGACCCAGGGGCCAGTGCGGGAAGTGAGCACGCTGTTGAAAGCTTCTGCTCCGTACCCAGTGTGAAGGAATCTCACAAACACAATGCGTGGTGCATGGAGCTGAGACAAAAGAACACATCACGTAGAGCACCATTCCCATAAAGTTCAAATACAGGGCCCTGGCTCCTGTTGGGGAGGAAGGGGGTACTGCCTAGGAAGGGGGCCTGAGGAGCTGCCCGGTACATTCTGCTCCTTCATCCAGCTGGGTGTTTTCAACAAAACTCCCACTACACACACAGGATTTGTGGTCGTTCCCATATATCACGCTTCAATAAAAGCACACTTAAAACATTCTTTATGCTTACTTCTCTGCCAAGGGCAGAAGTGAAAAGAAAAATACATGTTAAAAATAATTCGAGAAATAAATTCACATGATTTGATTCAACAACAATAAACCTAGCCTACACTGCCCACATGCTGTTCACAGATTTCTGTTCTGTTCAACTTACCATTTTACTGCTAGAAATTTCCCTTTCCCTACAAACCGGTGTGCTTCCCTTTATCAGACAACAAAATTTGTTTAAAACATGCTTCTGCCTTTGGTTCTGGATGATAAGTATTCCTGAGCAAAATTTAATGATCTAGTTTGTCTCATCTGTTCTTTTTAATTTTTGTATTTTTAGATCTTTATCCACCTCTTTGCTTTTAAAGATTTTCTACTTTGTTGTGAAAGATTTTAGTGTAATTGGTATCTTAAGCTACCACAAATCTTCTTTAGGGTAGACATGTTTAGCAAACTTTCCTATCCGTATTATGCCTATAAAACTCAAAATAGGTTGTATTTGGAGATTTTCTTAATTTAAAAGACCATTTAATACTTCTCTCAACAAAGGCCTCCCAGACACTGTCCACCCATCCAAAAAGGGTGGCATTTGAGATTCTGAGAACACTGTGTCCTCATCTTAGGATTTTTTTATTAGTGTTTTCCAAGGTTTTTTTTTTGCCTTCTGACTCTCTTAAAATCTCTGAAGGGAGGGAGCAACAGACTAAGTGATTTGTTATAATTCACTTGAGTTATCTCCTATTTTCAGACTATGGAAAATCTATTTTTGTGTTTGATAAGAAACAGATCTCACGGGGGCTGAAGGCGGGGGAAGCAAGAGAGCCTCCGGGCCGCACACTGGTCCCTGTGGCTCTGTTAAGCTCCCAGGAAGATCTCTGCTTGCCCAGCATGGTGATTGGACAATGGCAGGAAAGGTCCCCACTGCCCCTGCACTCTGGCAAACAAAATCTGGCTAAGCCACAGAATGTCATGTTCACTGAGGCTGGGGGGCCACAGCAACCCCAGGGGTCACCAGTGAGAAGACCCAGCTCCATCATCTTGTTAGGAAAGGCAGCGGTGCAGGATCAGCAAATCTGTTCACACGTACGAGCACCAGAGCATAAAAGGACGACTGTAAGTTGAAAGAGGGGCAAAAGAGCATGAATAAGGAGCCGTGGTCTTCCACTGCACCAAAACCGAGGCGGCCCGGGGGTCCCTGCAGGCCTCACGCTGCTGTGCCAAAGAGCAGAGACACAGAACACACGCCTGCACCTGCCCACCATGCCTGCCCCTGGGTGCCCTCCGTGGGGGCCTGACTGGAGTCATGACAGGCCACGAGGAAGCAAGCAAGGCCCAGGAGCACATGCAAGGAACAGCTAACACGTGTCCCTGCTTGGAGGAAACAACGGCCGGAGCTCAGGTGGGAAGACAGGGTCACCACACAGCCTTTGGTACCACCTGAATTTTGAACTGTGACTATATCATCCAAAGTTCAAAATTACTTAAGTTACATGTAGAATTCTGGGAAGATGGAGCTGACGTTATTTTCTCTGTTTTTACGAGTTAAGTACAACTGAAAAATCCTGGATTGATGGAAGATGACTATAAAAGGTGGAAAGGAAGCTGACCAGCTAGGGGTCTTCAGGTGAATTCCCTGAGCTTTCTATCTGCTTCTGGCGTCCTAGACTCTGAGCTGAAGAAGCCAGTGACCAGAAAACCAACTGGCACAACAGAGCCTGAAAACAAGCCTGCTCTCTCTAGTCTCTAGATAAAAGACTAGAAGAGGAGCAGCCTGGCAAGACAAGAAATCTGGACAACTGCTCTGTTCTGGCCAAACATCTCAGAGAAAGCCCTGGCCCCGCTCTCACCCACGCCAGCAAAGGCGGAGTGTGGGGCCTGTCAGGTTGTGGGACAGGACCCCAAGTCCCCTGCTGAAGTGGTGTTTGTCAGAAAAGGCCCAGAGAGAGGTGGGGGGCAATAAACAGAGGCCCCTCCTGCTCCCTGCTGGGCATCAGAGGAGGCTTCCTCATCAGGAGAGGCCGAGTGAGGAGCAGCCACAGGTCCCTCCTGCCTCTCCCAGCCAGGAGTATCAGTGCAGGCGTGATCCGTAAAAAGAAAAATTGATCAACTGAACTTGCTCAAAATGAAGAACTTAAGCTCTGTGAAAGACGTTGTCAAGAGGATGACAAGATAAGCTATAGACTGGGAGGAAATATCTGTAAGTCACATATCCAACAAAGGACAAGTATCTAGAATATATAAAGAACCCTCAAAACTCAACAGTAAAAAAAAAAAAAAAAAAAAAATCCCATTAGAAAATGGGCAAAAGACACGACCAAACATTTCACTGAAGAGGACATACAGATGGCAGATGAACCAGAAGACACTTGTCGTCATTAGCCATCGGGAAAATGCAAATGAAAACCACAATGAGATAACATTACATGCCTATCGGTGATGAAATACCACAAACCAACAGACCTGCCGCACCTGGGAATCAGACACTGGTCCTCACCAGTAGGTGCATGTGCATGCATGTCATCTGTGTCCTCCCTATGTTCACTCAACAAAGACTCCTACACTCTGGCTACTAGACACAAAATACAGTTTCACTTTCTTAAACCAAGAAAAAGCCAACCTCGGCAGGTTCTCGCTTGATCTCAAGGATAAAATCTGATGCTATTCGATCATTATCTAGTGAGAATTCAGAAAAGGCCCTTGCCATTGAGAATTAGGAAAACATCAAGAATGAAGTGACATTCCCAGATTTTAAAATTACAATTTTTTAAAAAATCACTGTATATTCAAAACATTCAGTTACTTCTGAAAAATCACTGAAATGAAAAGGTGAGAAGGTGGATGAAAGCCCTTTAGGATTAACAACGAGCCTTCAATTACCATGGTGGTAATTCCCATGGACACCTGACTGCGGTCACAGCCCTGGCCACGCACAGCAGGTGCTGCTTCTCCCGCCCTGCCAAGGGCCATGGTTACCTGGCCTGGTCAGTTCACTGAAGAGATGTAGGAGAAAGCAGGGATCATAAAGACCGTCGAGATCCACTGTGCTCCGGTCCTTAAATATCAGTTCCTGTGTGTCCTGAAACAGCCCGAAACGAACAAAAATCTGTGGTTTGGCCCCATAAATGTAATAACATGTGAATGCTTATCCTTCTACACCTAGAGTTCAAGTTATTTTGAATATTCAAAAGCATAAGAAAAACCCCACCAGTGCTTCTGCATGAAATGGTTATCTTTGGGATCGGCTTTAAAAATTAGTCTTTCTGACAGGGAATCATGAATGGAACAAGCATGGCCAGTGTTGATATTGGCTGAAGCTGAGTGACAGGTCCACAGGGGTCCTGTCTTGGTACCTGCGTACATAGTTGGAATTTTATTCAAATGATGTTAATGATCCATAAGAGAAATAGCGCTTGTATCTTACGGTATGCTAAAGCTGAGGGTGCACACAGAACCTCCAAAGGGGCGAGCAGAACAACACCCTCTGCCACTGGGAGTGCTCCCTGATGACCCCACCCCCGCACCTCGGGGGGCAGCAGCCTCCGGTTCTGGGGGAAGTGGAGGATGGTCTTCATCATCCGGTCCCGATCCAGCAGGCGGAGGATGTCCCCGACGCTGGGCTGCTGCCACAGCGACTTGCCCAGGCTCCGGCAGGTCTTGTGATGCTCCACCGCTGCCGGGCCCCACAGCAACACTCTGGAGCCGGGGAGGGGAGAAGAGACAGAAAAGAATTCATGATGATGACGAGGACCATCACAATCACAGGTAGCTTAGTCGAGCAGCAAGCACATGCCAGGCATTGTCCAGGGCATGTGACATGTGTTCTATCATTTAATCCCCGTTGTAACAAAGGAGGTGGTGGAGGCAATGATGAGGGTGGGGGGGACAGGGTGGGGGGATGATGACAGCTGCATGGAGCTTATGATGTGTCACTTACTCCAAGCCCTTCAACTGTGTGACAACCCCTCCCTAAGGTAGGTACTCTTATGATCCCCATTTTGCACATGAGGGAAGATGCACAGAGAGGGTCAGGAAAGTTGCTCAGCTGGTCACTTAGCCCAGCTGGTTAGTGGCAGAGCGGGAATGCAAAACTGAGAAGTCTGGCTCCAGAGTCCAGTGGCTGGGCCACAGCAGCTCTGCCCCCACAGCCTTTCAGCTGTCCCTGCCTCGAGTCTACCATATGAACGCCTCTACCTGGTATGCCACCAGCACCCGCTGCAGCTGCCCCAAGAGACTACCTTCCCTTCCTTCTACTTCTCTCCCCACTATCTCCCACCCACCTCCCCACCGGTGGAGGATGCTCTCTGAAAGCCCAGCTCTCACGGGGGCAACTTCTCTGCTCCACAGTATCTATCAGCTGTCTCCTGGATGGAAATGATAGTATTTCCATCTGATACTTAAGATCCTTACTAACCAGCCTCTCCGGCCTTCCCACCACCTTTTCCCTACACGTATCTTGTGATGTACGGACCCGCTCACCATTCCCAGAAATGTACTGACTTTCCCGACTCCCAGCGGTGGTGACACTGTTCCCTCCGAGTGGCACCCCAGGCTCCTCCAACCAACCCTCACCACCATCAAATCTCTCCAGCGCCAGCCGGGTCATGAAGCATTCCCTGACTCCCCTAAGTAGAGAGTGCTTCCCTAACAGTTTAGTTACATCACCAAAGGCCAATTAAAAAGTTACATTTACAATAATCCGATCCCCTTAACAGACAGCAAGGCTGTGTCTCACTCCTCTGGGTATTCCCAGTGACACTGGTCCCAGCACCCTGTAAAACAGCCAATGTTCAAAGAACATCTATTTAGTTAAATATTTCTAAACTGGGGGTGCCTGGATGGCTCAACGGTTAAGGGTCTGCCTTCAGCTCAGGTTGTGATCCCAGGGTCCTGGGATCGAGCCCCACATCAGGCTCCCTCTCCTGCTGCCCCTGCCCTGCTCATGCTCTCATGTGCTCTATCTCAAATGAACAAATAAAAATCTTAAAAAACAAAACAAAAAAAACAAAAAAACCCTTCTAAACCAAATTCTAAATATAGACTTCTTTCTGTGCAGGTCAATAAGAGTCACTCAAGTCAAAATATAAATCAGCCTCTTCAGGAGGCTGTTCCCCAGTGGGGAAGCAGGCAAGCAGCTGACAGACTGGAGACACCCGTCGATGGGGCCCTGTCCGCTGGTGGCAGATCCTTTCACCGGCCGTCCACAGAGTTTCCATGTGCTGGAAAGCAGTTTCTGCTGCTCCAGGGGTGGAAATGGATGTGACGTGCAGGCTGACTGTGAGGAGACTCTTCTGTTCTCGGCAGTACGGAATCCTGTGGGTACCACCTCCCCTCTCCCGCTCCTCCCACAACCAACTCTGACCCGTCTGGGCAGCCCGGTTCAACTGTCTTCAACTCTCTCAGAGAGAGCGGCTGAAACGGCTCTTTCTTCACTGAGAGACTGTTTCCGCTTTGTCTCCTTTACGGACACATGGTCTGTTTACTCCAGAAAGGGTACAGCTGACACAGCACCACTGTCAAAGCAGTGGGGGAGGCCAGCTCATAAGGGGAAGGGAAAGAACGGCTATTCATAATCTGCGCATCCTCAAGAGACAGAAAATGTTTTTGTTTTTGTTTTTGTTTTTGCAGGGGGTGGGTGGTTCTTCGGCTAATACAGCTTTTATCTTTAAAAAGAAGTATTCTGCCATGAAAATTATTTTTTCTCCTCCCTGCAGAGTCCTCCTGAACTGTTTATGTTGGCCCAGTTCACTCACTTTCTGCCTTAACGCACCAAAGTCTTCTTCATGAACGTACTGGGTAGGTGTTGGGGGCTGGCCTTAATGACAAGGAGAAAAGGCGACACTAGGGTAGCCCAGAGCATCTAAGCTGCTTTCCATGAATAGCACATCGGACAAAAGTCCCCTGTTAGGCCCGACCCTGGTGGGGGGGGGGGGGGGAGGGCCCATAGGGGAAGGCACCCATCTCGGCCCCTCAGGCCCAGGCTGTGCTGAGAACCCAGGAGGGACGGACAGAGAGGCAGACAAGAAAGACACATTCAGACAGAAACAGGTCCAGAGACAGGCACAGCGTGTGCGTGCCCGGAGAGGCAGAGAGAACATCCCTTAAAATCCAGTCTGCCCCTCACTCCTCTCCCCAGCAGCACCCCGTCAAAGTCACTCCTGTCCAAAGTAAATAGTGAGAAAAAGGACTTTCAGAAAAATCAACTAAACTAGACACTCCAGCTGGAAATGAGGGTGGGGCAGTTCTATGACAACCAGGAGGGCCACCCTGACAACGCAGCCCCCTGCCAAAGGACCATCCCGAGACCATGAGGCCAAGCTTTCCACGGGAGCTCATGTGTGAGCTAGGGGAGCTCCATCCATGCCACCCTCTCCTCAAGAATCAAAAAGGTATGAGGGAAAATTTGGGGAGTTTGCTGTGTGGAACACACTCCCTCAGTCCGGAGTAACAGCTTCAAAGCCTGCTGCTCACACCTCCAAGCCCAACCTCACCTGAAGTTCACGAGGCTGAGGTTGTTCTGTTCATAGGCCCGGAGAAGAAGTAAAATCTTCTGGTCTACAAGTCAAATCAAGTCCATTTAGAAAGCTGAACCCCTCATAGCCTCCTTCCATCCTGTCACACCACCTGGGCTCATACTTCCTGGTCACACTGCCCAGTCCCCTCACACCCCTTGTTTATACCACTTGCTTTGTCTCTTCACACTTCGTTGCATATAGCCTGATCCTCTCACACTCCCCAGTCACACTCCTGCCTGGTCTCTTCACACCCCCGGTCACACTGTCTGCCTGGTCCCCTCACACCCCCCGGTCACACTGTCTGCCTGGTCCCCTCACACCCCCTGGTCATACTGCCTACTTGGTCCCCTCACACCCTCCGGTCACACTGTCTACCTGGTCCCCTCACACCCTCCGGTCACACTGTCTGCCTGGTCCCCTCACACCCTCCGGTCACACTGTCTACCTGGTCCCCTCACACCCTCCGGTCACACTGTCTGCCTGGTTCCCTCACACCCCCCGGTCACACTGCCTACTTGGTCCCCTCACACCCTCCGGTCACACTGTCTACCTGGTCCCCTCACACCCCCCGGTCACACTGTCTACCTGGTCCCCTCACACCCCCCGGTCACACTGTCTACCGGGTCCCCTCACACCCCCTGGTCACACTGCCTACTTGGTCCCCTCACACCCTCCGGTCACACTGTCTACCTGGTCCCCTCACACACCCCGGTCACACTGCCTACTTGGTCCCCTCACACCCCCCAGTCACACTGTCTACCTGGTCCCCTCACACTCCCTGGCCACACTGCCTGTCTGATGATCCCCTCACACTCCCTGGCCACACTGCCTGTCTGGTCCCCTCATACTCCCTGGCTACACTGCCTGCCTGGTCCCCTCAGACTCCCTGCCAGACTCATACTGCCTGCCTGGTCCCCTCAGACTCCCTGGTCACACTGCCCGCCTGGTCCCCTCACACTCCCCAGGCATATACCACTCAGTCCTCACACCCTTACCCAGCACGCTGAGAGTGGCACCATAGGCCCCCAGAAGCACCGCAAAATGGCTGCTTTCACAGACAGAAGGACACAACTTCACCACCACCGACATCAGGTCCACCAGTGCTTCTGGAAGGAAAATAACACTGAAACACACAGCAGTGCAGGGGGATATGCACACGGAGAGAATAGAAGTAGAGGAGGAAGCACTTCAGGGAACTTTTAAATGCTTAAATATTCTTCTCTGAACAATACCAGTCTTTACACTGTGCCTTGTCCCTCTTTTTCCTTTTTTTATTTTTATTTTTACTTATTTTTTATTTTTATTGGAGTTCAATTTGCCAACATATAGCATAACACCCAGTGCTCATCCCATCAAGTGCCCCCCCTCAGTGCCCGTCACCCAGTCACCCCCACCCCCCGCCCACCTCCCTTTCCACCACCCCTTGTTCGTTTCCCAGAGTTATCTTTTTCCTTTTTTAAAAGAAGCCCATGTTCACAGTCATCTCCCTCCCCAGGTCTTCGGCCAGGCTGTCATCACTCTCTTCACTCCCCCTCCCAAGTCTTAGGCCACCACAGATTTCAACACCTAAGTGTCTTTCCCATGACTGTGTCAGCCAAGAGTCTAATCTCCCTCTGCTCCTGCCTAAATACAGGGCGGGCCCTTCTGGTCTTCCTACCACCCACACCAGGAACTTGGGGGATAGTTTTCTTCAGTCAAGCAATCCATTACACACCGATCCCATGGGGATTTCTACCGGGTCTGAGCATGTTAATCCTATTCCTAAACAGAGCATGGCTTCAAGACGACTGGACCCTACAGACCATCTCCTCTGAACAATCCCGCAGCCTATACCAAGCTCAACAACATGGTGCTGAAACAAACCCCACAGAACCAACTAGGGGCAGAGATTTCAGAACCTGGGCTTTCAGAGAGCTTCCTGGCAGGGAACTACCAGCGGGGACATTTGAACTCTTCACCCTTGACAAAGGTTTCGATCTACTCATTAAAGCATTTCACACAACTAAACAACTTTTCTCAGGGCAGCCAAACTTCCCCTAATTCCCAGATTTTAGCACTTTACCACAATAGGGCAGTTAAGACCTCACACATAACTTCTGGAAGCCAGAACAGACTCTGAAAAGAGGTCTGTATTTGCTGCTTGGCCCCAGGTCAGAGGAAACACTTCTTGAGCTTTGATTTAATAGAAACAAAATATCCTAATGCCATTTTGGTAAAGCTTCCTTAGCTCTGAAAACTCAGAGGTGTGAAACCTCAGTGTATAGCTAGCTCCACAAGTCAGGACATAAAATCTGCCCCTGAAATGGGAGGCTGGGGAGGGGAGGGGGTCACCTTTCACTTGATTGTCTGGGCCCTCCTCTTCTTCAGACTTCAGGAGAGTTGGCAAAAACAGAGAATGTTGTGTGAGCATCATGTGGACCAGCGGAAGCTGGATAAGCTGTGAGCACATGGAGTTTTCGGGAAGATATAGGTGCTGTATGGCAGCATGGAGGGCCTTTAAAAACGCGTGGTCCTGATACCGAAATCTAGGAGGCAAGAATCGAAGGGGGAAAGATCTTCATATGGGGAAGTTTTATTTCGCAGGAGACGATAAAGAAACCTTTTTCTTGGTATCTTATTAAGAAAAACTTCGAACACACCACAAAGATGAGAATAAGACAGTGCGTTTCTGTCCACCTGTTTCGATTTTGCTGTGGGACCCTTGCTTTATCACGCACCTAGCCACCCACCTGTCACAGGGGGGCATTTCTGAAAACAGGGAGGGGACACATTTCCCTGCAGGATGAACACCAAACAAACTTCCTGTTTCATTAAAGTGCCAGGAGGCAGCAGAACAGCCGAGCCTGAATCAAGATGACCCTCACTGCTCAGCATACCTTGCCAGGTCAGCCTCCCTCCTTCCTTATTTCCAGCTACTCAGAACAGAACTCCCACCCAGTGGTTCGGAGGCCTTCTGTTTTAAGCCCCTCATAAACCCACCGAAGGAATGAAAGCATCATCAGGCTCTTGAACGAAGCAGCTTTCCAGTCATATGTGAATAATGTTGAGAATCACTTAGCATATAGTGGGCATTCTAGAAATACAAACCAAAGCCTGAAAGAAATGTCACCATTTCGTGATGGTGATCACTGGTGGTCATTTATCTGTGACCCTCCTTCACAACTTTCTCTCCTCTTAGGCGAGGTGAGCATTTTTCTCTGTTTCAAAGTGGTGCCTGACCAGGAAAATGAAAATGATAGGCACAATGAAACCCTGTTTTGTGACTACCTGATTGCTGAACACCGAAGAGTCTGACTCTAAACAGCCAGGGAGGTATGAGGAAAAGATGTGCTAGGTTAGCTCAGAAACTTTGGAGAGAATATTAAAAATCTAGCCAGACTGAAGCTGTGCCCACACAGTGCCAGTGAATGGCCCTTCCTGAGAAAACCTGGCACGGGGCACTGAGAGCCAATCAGCCCTCACTGCGGGCATGGGAGGGAGGGAGGCAGATGTCCACCAGCAGGGGGCTGGCTGTATAAACTGTGGTGTAGTCAGGAAACAGGCTTGCCCCCCACCCTCCACTGGCCCTGCAGCAAAAACAAATGGGCTGAGATCTGTGTGTATTAGCCTGAGTCAAAAACACTTCTGTGCCAAAAAAAAGGGGGGGGGGCACATAATGTGATACATTTGTACGGAATGTGAAGCCGACTGAAATAACGTCACTGCTGTTTAGAGACACGCTGTTTAGGGCTGGCATGCAACCAAAGTAGGCAAAGGCCCACAGCCATGACAAAGCCTGACCTCAGGAAAGTGATGCTTGAAGGAGAGGATGGAGAATGAACCAGGCAAACACAGGAAGCTGTCAGTGCTTATTAAATCTGGGCGCTGCTGCAGGATTCTCTGTGTGCGTCTGGTTTCTAAAACATATTCCATTTTTTAAAGGCCCTGAGATCCAGAAGCAGACCCCATGTTAATAGGCAAATCATCCAGCTCTCTGGCCTTCTGCAGCTTGTCATCCCCAACACAGGAGTGACAGAGGCCCCACCCCCACCCCCAATGCCGTGCTCAAGAGCTAATAAGTCTGGCTCTGCATCAGACATGCACACCCCTTACCCAGTCACAGCGAGAGGATGAAACAGACTTACTTGAGTCCAGTCTTCACAAATTTCTGCCAATCGCCAGGATCAACTTCATTAAGGGAACTCTGTGAATAAAATAAGCAAGAAATAGTCATGGGACCTCTTCAATGCATTTAAAACAGAGAATACAGAACTTGAATTACAGCTATTCAGGAAACACGAATATAGTTACCTAAGTGACCCACGAAAGCAAGTGGTTGTTTCTTTCTTCAATTTTTAAAATCGTTTTATTATTTCTGCTAGCAGCTCTGTCATTTCATTAGCGTGTCTACGACCACCAAAGGAGCAGGAGAAAACCCCCTGAAGTCCTGTTCTTTCCCTTGCCCACCATTTCAGAGGGCACCAGCGGCCTGCAGCACGCACAGGGCCAGCCACATATGGCTTCAACACAGGACAGCGCATCCCTGGGGGACGACCTCTGCACCATCAGCAGAGACAATGCTGATCCCATCACTGATGCAGAGAAAGTCTCCAAATATGGTGCTAAGTTATATCAGTGGGGTGGGTGCTCTGGAGGGAAGGGGACCTTCTGGGATGATGACAATCTCTGATGGGAGTGTGGGCACAAGGGTCTATGCACTTGTCAACACTAAACTGTACACTTAGGAGCTTGTATGTCTCACACACACACACACACACACACACACACACACACACACAGACTGGATTTCACGTGAAAATGAGACCTCAGTTAAAAGGGTTGGTGAGGGGATCCCTGGGTGGCGCAGCGGTTTGGCGCCTGCCTTTGGCCCAGGGCGCGATTCTGGAGACCCGGGATCGAGTCCCACGTTGGGCTCCCGGTGTATGGAGCCTGCTTCTCCCTCTGCCTGTGTCTCTGCCTCTCTCTCTCTCTCTCTGACTATCATAAATAAATAAAAATTTAAAAAGAATGAGCATCCTTTAAAAAAAAAAAAAAAAGGGTTGGTGAGGTGGGCCGAGAGTAGGGGGCTGCGTGTACCTGGGGATGGGGGGCACAGGGGAACTCTGTACTGCCTGCTCAGCTCTGCTGCGAACCTAAAACCACCCTGGAAACATGACATCTATGAGAGACGGGAAAAAGGAGAGAGAGAAAAGGAGCTGGGGAAGGCAAGGCAGACGGCGTGCCCGGAGCACAAATCCCTGAAGGGCACAGCCCACCATCAGCCAGCAAGTCAGCCTGCTGGGTGAGGGGCCACACGGGAAGGCCCAGCACCCTCCTCTACACTCTGCTCTCTCTAGATCTCGGGGGTGTTCCTTGCACCCCCCACTTCTGCCACGTTTGGGCTCCTAGAAGCCTTGAATGCACAAACCTGTGACACACGGAATTAAAGCTGAGATACAGATTATAAAGTCTCTTAATACAACGTAAGCACGCTGCTTGATCTCTAACCTATCAATCTATTTATCACACAACTGTCACCTGGGGTTGTTCTCTTCAGGATTACTTTTTAAATTTTGGGTCCAGAGTTTAAACACAAGTCACAGACTCTGATTTTTACTGCAATTTTACATCATGCACTAAGGAGTAATTCATATGCTTCAGGATGTTATTTTTGTGAAGAATTAAAAAAAAAAAAAAGACACTTCAATAAAAGGGAATAATGACCAAAAATAATAGCTGAATATTTCCAAATTTTATGACAGCTCTAGGCTAATAGCGGCAAGAAGTTCCGTGAACCCCAAACGTAAGAATCTTAAAGAAAACTATTTTAAGGCACATCATGATCACGTTGTTTTAAACAATGTAAGGAAAAAAGATCCTAAGGTAGGAAAATAAAGAATGAGAGTTTTATCGAGACCAAGGCGTGCCAGAAGACACTAAAGCAACACTTTAAAATGCTACAGGAAATACAAAACCTGGATTGAAACGCTTCCCAACTCACTCTGAGTTGATCCTAAAACCAGGCAAAGAAAGACTGCTAGAAAATAAAATCACAAA
The DNA here is from genome assembly GCF_905146905.1 of Nyctereutes procyonoides. Taxonomy (NCBI): domain Eukaryota; kingdom Metazoa; phylum Chordata; class Mammalia; order Carnivora; family Canidae; genus Nyctereutes; species Nyctereutes procyonoides. The sequence goes on from NW_026575155.1 coordinate 6,218,729, forward strand.
GAAAACAAATATCCCACCTGCACATAGATGGAAAGATTCATAATATGAAATATTAGCACATCAAATCCAACACTATGAGAAGACTAATCAAGCAGGTACATCCCAGGAACGTAAAGTTACTTTTAACGATCAAAAATTAATGAATGTAAGTCATATTAACAGACTTAAAAAAACAAAACCATAAACCATCTTGGTAGAAGTATAAAAAGCACTTGACAAAATCCAATATCCATCCTTGGAAGACGGCGGCACATGGTTTCAGGACCTGCCCCCCCGCCTGCCGCTTTGCCTCCCAGACAGCCCCGCTCATCACCCACTAGTTCTTGGAGCACATCTGTGAATTCTGGTCTGCCTAGTCCATGCTTTCCCTTAAAAGTGTAATCAGGCTCTCTAAGAAAAGGAAAGACACCTACCAACAGCTCATTAAATCTCAGCAGCATCTGCCTCTCTTCATCCTGGGCACTGTTGTGGTCCAGCTGGCCACTACTGAAAGACACGATCAGCCATTTCACACAGGAGTCCAGCAGAGTCCTTCTCCAGGCACGCAGCTCTTGTGCCGACCCTTCCAGGACTGCAGAGACAGAGTCGGCCACACTCCAACTGCAGCAGAAGACAAGAGGCACAGAGTCAGGGCGATGGCCTAAATCCCTCCAGCTTTAGAGTAGCTCACATTACAGTGGGCCATCGGGGCAGATGCCCTGGTCCTGCCCCCCTTTAGCACCCAAGCACGGAGTCCCAGGCTGCCCTGGCTTCCTTGCTCCAGCAGATATACCAGCATTTTTTACAATTACAGGAAACAATTATTATTTAACCAGGAAACAATTATTATTTAACCAGAAACAAAAATTTGTTATCCAGACTGCCTAAATTAGACTGTCTCAGGGTCAGTATTACTGACACGCTGGGCCAGATTATTCTTTCAGGGGGAGGGGAGGGCAGTCCTATGCATAATAAGATATTTAGCAGCATCCCTGGCCTTCACCCTTAGATGCCAGAAACCCCCCACCCCCCGCCACCCCATCGTGACAATATAAAATGTCAGATGTTGCCAACTGTGCCTGAGAGGGTGCAAAGCCACCCCTGGTTGAGAACTGCTGCTCTCAGGGAATCTGACCCAACCATCCACTCTTAGAGACGTGCTTGCTCCAGGCAGGATGGCTGGAAGACTTCTTGTAGGAAGTGCTTTCTCACCGACTGTCACCACAGCAGCACAGCAAATTCTCACCATTTTATAAAAACTAGAGGGAAAAGTGAAGTGGAAAGGGGAACAGCCACCCAGCGATCTAAGCCTTCATACCTCTTGTGCCTGCCTGGAGTCTGAAGCAAGCCGGGCAGATGGGCCATAAGGGCAGCAAGGTCCTTGGCTCTTGCAAAGGGGACCAGCTGGGCCAGGACCTCCTGATGCAGCCCAGACTCTGGCGGCCCATCCGTGCTGAGCAGCCTGGTCTGCAGCTGTCTCCAAAGGGCCTTCCTCAACACAGGAATGACAGCAGAGGACACTAGGCAGAGACGAGAAGGAGAGATAGTCATACACTGCTGTGCCAGGCCCAGCATGTACCAGCTTACAGAGCCCCCGGCTAACTTGGAGGAATCCTGACTGGCTGAGGTCACACTTGTAGCTCCTGGCCTGGGCAGGAGCACGGATGTCATGGAGACTGACAGAGGCAAGGCCAGTTTGTTAACCACTGACCAGCACGCCACTGGTCACCTCTTGTCAGTCAATCCTCCTGAGCCTAATGCCTTGCTCAAAGCTGGTAATGGGGCTGTGAGTACCAAAACTCTGGACTCACTCGGGATTTGTGCCCCAAAGGCACAGGAACCAGGGGGGCCCGTCAGAAGATGTGCACCAGGAATCACTAGAGGGGGCGCCTGGGCGGCTCAGTGGGTGAAGTGGCCAACCACTAGTTTTGGCTCGAGTCACGATCTCAGGGTTGTGAGACAGAGCCCCACATCGGGCTCCCTACTCGGTGGGGAGTCTGCTTGAGATTCTCTATCTCTCTAAAAGAAATAAATAAAAAAAATTTTAAGACTTTTTAAAATATCTATTGTCACTGGTGTGAAGTCATGACACACAAAGGCAAAGCGGTGAGTGAACCACCATTCACACACACGATAAAGGGGATTAAAGTAGACTTCAGGTGGTCACAAAGTGCCTCAGACCTGAAACCCTACAAGCAGAGGAAGAGGGCCGGGCCCAAGTGGCCCTGACTCAGCGTCAATGCACCGACCCTCTTTCCGGAGGGGACAATGGGACAAGATGAAGGGCAGTCACCCCAATGCCTCCCCTGCCCCAGAGTTGACCCTTTGTCGGCCCACCCCTCCCCAGCTTCTGGTGGGGGGCTCAGGGTAGACAGGAGCATCAGGGCAGCATCTCAAACCACAGGCCGAATCCCTCCTCTTTCTCCATCTCCTGAGCTGGGTCCGTGGGTGGAGGAGAGACAGAACCTCACCATGTCCCAAATGTGGAAGGTACAGGTGTAGAAAGGGACCTGCAGATCCCACCTCCTCCGCCCCAGACTCACATGCCCAGCTGCCCAAAGCCTCCAATTTCCATACCTCCTGCCAGGCGTGCAAAGCAGCCCTGGGTCCTGCCCTGGAGGTACACGTGGACGACGGGGAGGAAGTCATTGAGGTGCTCCTGGAGGCAGACCCCCGCGCCGGGCCGCCCGCACCACAGCTCGAACCGCAGCAGGTGGGTGCAGCTCAGCCGCACGAGCAGGGTGGCCACGCTGAGTGCAGGCTGCGACCGCCGGGCCAGGCAGTCGTCAAGCAGGTCCGCCCGGACCGCGGGGGCCAGCGCGGGCTCTCTCTGCAGAGCATGGAGGAATACGGCATCCAGCTCGCCCACAGCCAACGTGGGGAGCAGAGCCCCCAGGCCTTTCACAAACTCGGAAGCCCACAGGAGCTCGTTGCTCTGCAGCTGGTCCTGGGTGCTGCCAGTCAACAGCTGGACCAGGGTCTTGCCAAGAGCGTTCAGATGTCTCTCCTTCTGGGGAGACTTTGTGGGTCGCTGGGTCACCAGCTGGGCCTCAGGCAGCCTCAGCAGGGCCAGGATGACCTCGTGGAGCTGGGCGCCCTCCATGTAGGGATGCAGTCCCTGCAGGGCTTCCAGCTGCGGGAGGGTCTTTGGTGGTGACGTGGCCGGGGCCGCCCTCCTGTTTTGCAGCTCTTTCAACACGCTCTGGGTGATGGCCTCCGAGTACCTGGCCAGGAGGCCCCGCTGACCAACGCTCTGGAGGACCGGGGCGCTTGCCATCAGTAGCTGCAGGACCCCTGCGCTGAGGCGGGCTGCCAGGAGTTTCACAAGGATGGGGCTGAGGGTGTGCGGAGGAAGGGCCTGTTGCTCCAGGGCCAGGTACCAGCCCTCCAGTGTGGGGTGTCTGAGGATGGCCACTAGCACCTCCTCCAGTGTCTGAAATACAGTGACAAGGCACAGAGCTCACACACGGCCCAGGGCCAGCAGGGAGTAGGATGGAGGGCAGAAAATAGCATTCCTAAGCCACTCCATCCCTCAAGCCTGAGTTCTGACACCCCTCTCAGGGGTGCCCCACAGAACCCCAACCCAAGCCCAGGCCAAGCTATGACCTGACTAGTGCATCGCCTCCCCAGGCGACTGTGACAGCTGGACCTTGGCTTGGCCAGTGCCCCACCCAGACTGACAGATGTCTGACGAATTCAGCCTGAATGAATTTACTATACAACAAAACTGCTCTCCGCCAGGGGATGGGCTACGCAGAAACATCAAAACGTGTTGAAGATCAATCATCTGGTTTCTGCTTAGCAGCCCTGCCCTCCAACATCAATCCGATTGAGGAATGTGGGTTTCTCCTGAGAACAGAGCAGCGTGATCAGTGTGGGAGAGACCCTGTGTCTGGGAATCAAGCTGCTGTGCGAGCCCACGAGCCGGAACTGAAGGTAGCACGCGGGCGGAGGCTGAGCCTTGAGCAACCCCGGGGAACTAGCTCTGCCCCAGCACCGTGTTTAAGCCATGGAGCAGCAAGCGGCCGAGCGCCCTTGCTGGATTAGAGACTAATCTGATCCAGCCGTTCTAAGCAGCTGTGCAGAACACAATTCCTAGCCAATGAAGTGACACCAGTCCCCAGGGACGGGAATACATTCTCATTTACTTGTCAGGTAAGGAAAGAGGAGCCCGTCACACCTTCCAACAGAGAAGCACAATTTCCTGTTAGCACTGCCTTGCCGCCCCCTCCCCCACCACCTGCCAAACAGCTAACAGATGGTCCTGCACCTATAGACACCTCCCAGAAAGTCAAGCCCGAGGTCAAAGTAAGGAGGATGTCCATTAGGAGTGAGACATGAACGTGGCTGCTTCCCGAGCCCAGGAAACCAGGGAAAGTGGCAGACGGTGAGCGATGCACCCTGGCCCAAATCTACAGTGGCTTGGTGGTTCACAGCAGGGGAGGGGCTTCCACCCAAAGCCCCAGTTCTTAGGGTGAACTGACTGGCCAGCCATACCCGCTGCCCAGCCTTCGTCCATCACAGGCTGCAACTGCCCAAAAGGAAAGTGCCCCCGTTGTCTCTCCAGGTGCTCACATGTCCCCCGGTGTAAGAGAAACTACTCACAGGGAGGGCAAGTGGGAGCAGAGAAACAGGTGAAGAGCTACACACCCAAATGACACCAAGCTTTTCTGTGGGTGCAGGGGTCGGGGGTGTTTCCAGTGTCTCCTCCACAGGGTTCTATGTTTCTTTATTTGCCTACAACACACACGTTGTCTTGGACCAGAAGGAGAGGGAAAGCCAGGGTCTGAGAGTGTACAGGAAAAGGCTAACAGGAAGGAGACCCACGGAAAAAGGGCAGCAGTACCTTGTCACTGGCCAGCTCCAGTGAGGCCATGGACTCCATGTCCAAAAAGAGGTCAGCCTCAGCCTGGGCAGCCTGGCATTTCTGCTGGTTCTCTGCATCCAGCTGCACACAGTGGACGACCAGGCACCTGAGGAGATCCAGGAGGAGCTGCAGGAGGGCAGGCCCTGTACTTCGGCCCAGCTGTGAGGACAAGAGGCCAGGGAAGGGCTCACAGTCACAACGGTCACCACCGACTCCCTCTGTGCCCAAAAGCTGCCATGTTATCAGAAATAAGGACTGAGGAGGGAGGCACACTAGAGTGGCAACTCCTTATAAAACACCAATAACCTCAAAATCCTTTCTCCGTATGGTGTGCGCCCTAAATTTTGATGAAGTGTGCAGGTTTACCTTGACCAAGATGAGGGAAACCCAAACCAACATGCTATAAACCACACCGGGAATGGAAAGCCCACCAAGGAACTCTACTAAATTCAAACTTAGGAAAGGCAGTGGGTCTGACAGTGCACTGATCCAGTCTGCTGTTGGAAGGGCCTTGCCTGATAGCTGCCCCAGCAACACGGTCAGCCATGCTGCCTCCAAGTGAGGCCTGCAGGAAATGAGTGCTAAAGTCACCTGCGCACATCTGTTCCAGGGAGGAGAAGCAGCCCAGCAGAGTGGGGCAGGGAGTGAACTAGCAGCCTGGGTTCCCTGTGTGTGTGTTGGGGGGGGTGGGCGGCGTGGGTGCCCTGCAGGTGTCACATCACCAAGTCCCTTCGTGTGCAACAGGGTGACGAGACTCCAGGATTCTATCAACACCATCGTGCAGTCTGGGCCTGACTCAGAGGAGGCCACCCTGGGGGCAGAGTGGTGAAAACGTGTGGGGGCTGCAGGGTGAGGGTGAAAACGTGTGGGGGCTGCAGGGTGAGGCAGGAGCGGTGCAGACCTGGCCAAAGCTCTCCACAGTGCTCCTGACGTAGAGCAGCAGGTGTTTCGCCGAGCGCAGGACCTGGTGCATCGGGATGTGCTGGAGGGCCGCCCGCAGCTGTGTTTGAACCTGCTCGTCCAGGAGTGAGCCTTCGCTCTCGTAGGCTGTCTGCAGCAGGGTGGTGAAGGAGGTGGCGGGAGGGCCCTGGGGACCAAGGTTGCCTGGTGTCTGAAGGGGCTTGGGGAGGCTGAGAAAGCCCTGAGAGGAGGAAAGACAAACAACCACAGGTGAGAACCACAGTCTGCAAAGACAGGTACAGGGGGATGTTCCCGACAAAGGAACAGTTCACTGTCTCGTCCTATTACTAAAAAATATGTGACCACATGGCAGTTTACTTAAATTAAGCCCTAATGTTTTCAGTTACACGGACATTCCTAGAGGCCGTCAACACAGCAGTGGACCAGGAAGGTGTCCACACACGCTGGGGAACAGACGCTGTGACTGGAGCTGCGTGGGACAGACACTTCACTCAGAAGAGTCGCTGGGCAGCCAAGCATCTGACTTTCGATTTTGGCTCAGGTCACGGTCTCAGGGTCCAGGGATTGAGCCCTACAGCAGGCTCTATGCTCAGCTGGGGGTCTGCTTCTCCCTCCACTCTTCCCCCCACTTGTGCTTGTTCTCTCTCTCTTTCAAATAAATAGAATCTTTGAAAAAAAAAAAAAAGGATTCATCACTGGAAACTGGGAGATTGCAGGCGGGACAGAGCCAGCTTGCTAAGCTGCATGGCCTCCAAAGGCCTCCCCCGGGAGCCTCGCTCAGAGAACCTTGTTGGGAGGCTAACAAGACAGTGGACAGAATGAAGACAAATTTCTGGAATTCCATCTCAAACCGAAGTTGCTTACTTCTACAACAATCTCCATGCTGCCTTCTCTAATGACCCCACATGCCTTTCATTAACTCCAAACACTCCCAAGGCCAAGGAAACGAGGCTGCACGTGTCTGGAAAGGCAGCAGGGCTCCAGGTGGGGTCCCTGGACCAGCAGCAGTGCTGCATGGGCACCACCTGGAGAGGCCAAACCCCAGAGCCTGGGGTAGAGGTGCTGAACCGAACCCACTGAGCGTGGGGCCCAGAGACTGTGGGTGGTACTCCTTGGAGGGTGAGAAGCACTGCTGGGACCTACTCAACAAAGTGGATACCTGCCTTCCAGCATCCATGCGGTGCAGCCCTGAACTGTGACACTTCCTCTGGGCTCTGAAAGACCACCACCAAGTCTGAACCACAGGCTAGCCAGCGGAGGAAGGTGGCAGTGGCCGGGAAGGGTGTGGATGCTGGAGCCCACGGCCTAGGTGGGATCCTGACCCCCCACTTTCACTGCTGCCTAGTGCTGGAACCATGCTGTGCCTCAGTTTCCTCATGTGTGTAATGAACCCAGAAAGTCCTGACCACCTTCTTGGAGTTGCTGTGAGGACTGACTTAAAATACACATAGTATCCTCAGCACCACCGTAAGCAGCAGCTACAGGAATCACAAGACAGAGGCCCCGAGCCACCTGCTTTTTCAAGAACAGCTAAAACCCAATGCATACACAAAACACACACCACAAAGTTAATTTCTTCGCCCGTGCCCCCTAACTTTTGTAAATTCTCTGCACTGGGGCCAGACCTGCAGCACCCCATTAGAAGGATATAGTCCCCACCTAAAGAGAATTCTTTGTTTCACTTTCCCAGTCTTCCTAGAATGGAGACTGCTGAGGCCCAGTAGGGCCTGGTCTGACAGCTGAGCCGTATTGCCAGGGGGAAGCTAAGGCCCGCTGAAGAAGGCCAGAACTGGGTATGCCAGATGATCTGACAAGGAGAAAAGGCAACTTCCTCCCTCCCTGAAGCTGGCACCTGATGAGGCAACCATCCTGTCAGCGGGAAATTCAATTCCACTGCATCACCGAACCATCCAAGCTCCATCCTATCAGCTGAGCAGCAGTGACACCACTAAGCTCCTTCTCTTGTGCAGGGAAATCAGAAGGTTAACACGCTTCTTCCTGGAAACCGAGGAGGTGTAAAGCTACAGAGCTGGGGCACAGGCAGAGTGACCCACTGAAGACACCTCGGGATTTTCTAGGGAAAGGCCTGGTTTCCTAGGAGCAGTGATGCTGCAGCTCACCGAGGCCTCTCGGGCTGGCTCTGGGATCCAGCGGCTATAGTATCTGTGGAACCGGGCCAGCTGGTGGCAGCAAGGTGGGACTGGAGGCTCCAACTTGTCGTAAGCCTGAAGCAGCAGACACAGAGCCAGAGGGTCTCTCTGGGTATGGAGGAGATCTGTCAGCACGGCCGTCAGGTAGACCACGATGCTCTCTCCTGCAAGGGAATGAGATGCATGAGGGCGGCCTGCTGGGACCACCCATCAATAACACCAACTCCCATACGCATTCCACACTCAGCAAAATGCATGCCAATTCCATAAGGGGTTAGGTAAACACACTGGAAGGCAGGTGTGATCACTGCAGAGCTCACCCAGGTTCTGTTTTATTAAATGTGTGACACACAGTCAGGCTTCAGGTCTTGATGCCAGGAAGTGGGGATCCAGGCACAGAAGAAGTGATACAAAAACTACCTGGGGCTGAGACTTGCTTGGTGCCCACCAAACCATCTCTTGTTCCTGGCCCATGGGCCGCCCCTGTGGTTAGCCTGGGACCAAGTGACTGATTTTTTAGCCACATCTAGGCAAGGCTAGAACAGCCTCTGCTCAACTATCTGCTCTCTCTTCCTCTTCCAGAGTGACCCTGGAAGGCATACATTGAGATGGCACAACTACAAGGTGCCAGGATCCCTGAGCTGCTTCCTGGCAGGCAATCACCCAAGAGAGCAACGTGACCTGCATTGGACTACAACAAGGTCTAGAAAGACACCTTTACTCATTAAACCAGTACAAGTTGGGGCTTACTTGTTATTGCAGCAAAGCCTAAGCAAACCTGACTAATCACACCATTGTCATCTATGAGTACTTGCTTGGTTCTAGGTTCTGGCAACTCCCAGGAAGTACGAAGGACTCACACTCTAGCACTGTGATAGCAAGAATAAACATCGAGGACAAACCATCAATGTTCTAGCAGGGGTCTGCACAGCCACGCAAATGCGTTGCTATGGACTTATCCCTCAAAGGACCAATTTCCCCGAAGTCCAGCTAATGTCTAGATTCTTATCCGTACAAGCTTAACTCTAAAGGCCAGGTAGCTATCAAGGTGGTGGGTCTGAACCTTGTTGCCTTGGATTTTCAACAATTATTTTCAGAGGCCCTGGAATCACACCTCCTACCCCACGGAGACCCAGCTGGATGGTGCACCCAGAAGATCCTGACGACACATGGGTACCTGTTTCACTTTCTATCCCAAGGAGCAACTTATTTCTGGCTTCTAGGGCTGCAGGAACCACTGCACTGAATGGGAACGTGAGCAGGATCATGTCTTCATTCAGGAGGAATCCAATTTCCTCATCCAAGCCTTCGCTGCCCTCCACCAGGACATCCACCATGTCGAGAACATCTGAAGACAGAAAGGGGACAGTCAACCTGAGGCAAGAGCCACCAAAGGACCCTAGTGCAAAGAGCTCCACAGGAAGGCATAAGAGAATGTTTGGTAAAAGAGAAAACATAAAAGCTAAACCTCTCTGGGGAAAAAGACTTAATATGAAGCTTGTTCTCAACAGATGAGGACATCAGCTATCACATCTTAAGATCCTTGCCAAAATGTAGGATATCCAGCTTAGGTGATAAGAGATTGAAGTTTCCTCAAGTGACACCAAGAAGCCTGAAAATCTCAACCTGGATATCAAGGCAAGTGAGTCAGAATCTGAGAGGCAAGAAAGCATAAGGGTTTTTTTTGAAGTACAGACCAGAGCCAGTGTCTGGATTCAAATCCTGACTTTCCTATGGACTAGCTATGTGAATTTGCTCTAATTATCTAAACTTTCTGTGCCTCAGCTGCCTTATCACTATATAATATGAGGATGAGGACTCCTGCCACAAGGGTGGTTCACAAGGTTGCAGGAGATAGAATTAGGAAGAGTTGCCATCAGCACCTGGCACAGAAGAAACACTGCACAAATAAAAATAGCTCAGCACATAGATTCTGCACATACTCCCTGTTATTATGAGCAAGTAAGGCAATTTTCACTTCCAGAGTAGGCTGATCTTTTGACTAAAAGGAACAGACGTCTGAACTCTGCATAAGACATTAATTCTCATTTTCAATGTTCATTTTTCTCATTTTCATCACTGATACACCACGGTGGCTCCATCCTCAGGAGCCCGAGGAGCACAAAGAGGCAGTGACACCTACCGTCAATGTGAGAGATGGGAATGCTGACATCATCAGCATCCTGCTTCATCCCAGTGGCCTGCAGTGTGCTGGCTTCCTGGACAAAGTCGGATGCTTTGTCTGTGTATAAATAGGGATTCGCCACCAACGTCAGTAAAACCTGGGCATTTAGATGGTCATAACGTCAGTAAAACAGAGCAGAAAGCATTTTGATGGTCACAAATGAAATGAAAATATGCCCAAAAAAGTCACCGGTAACATTAAGGGAAGAGCTGGGGCACCTGGATGGCACAGTCAGTTAAACATCTGCCTCTGGTTTCAACTCAGGTCATGATCTCAGAGTCCTGAGATTAAGTCCTGTGTTGGGCTCTGCACTCAGCGTGGAGTGTGCTTCAGATTTTTTCTCCCTCTCCCCCCCATCTCTACACATACACACACACGCACACAGACGCACATGCATGCGCGCATGCTCTCTCTCTCAATTAAATAAATAAATCTTTAAAAAAAAGTAAAAAGGGAAGAGCTAAAATGTTAGTCTTCAGTAAGAACAATAATTCTTCTACAAAGTTTTTTTTAACTTTTTGTTACAGAATATACGTATTTATCTATTTGAAGATCTTATTTATTTATTTATTTATTTATTTATTTATTTATTTATTTATTTATTTATTTATTTATGAGACCTAGTATGAGCAGGAGGTGGGGGGAGGAGCAGAGGGAGAGGGAGAAGCAGACTCCCCGCTGAGCAAGGAGCCTGATGCAGGGCTCAAGCCAGGGACTCCAAGATTGTGACCTGAACCGAAGGCAGACGCTTATCTGAGCCACCCAGGTGTCCCTTATAGAATTAAAAAAAAAAAATTTTTTTTAGTATAAACCATTGCTTTTCATATTGCTCTAAGTATATCACTATCTTCTTTATGCAAAAACAAATCCCCAAAAGGAAATTAGTCAACGGTAATATATTCCCATTTTACAGATTCTCAAACTAAATAGATTCTGACATCTCAGCAGGAATTAGAAAGTAAATCAGAAAACAGTGGGCTTTTGGCACTGGTGCTTCAAAAATGTCTTCATTTAACTGAAGGCCACTTGGCATATTTAGGAATATGCTCCTTTATGCTGAAAATACGTGCTTACGCGTTCCAAAAACTGAATCACAGTTTCTTGTTTCTCTTCCACAGTGTCATCTAAGTGCTCCAGCCACAGCTCCAGCTCCTTCCATGTGTGTTCGAACACACCCGTGTCCCTCAGAATCTGTCAGGAAGCAGACCCGGGGGGGGGGGGGCAGGGGTAGGGTGGGGTCAGAGCCTCATCTGCAGTTCTATTCCAAAAGCCACTCTTTCAAAACAACACTCCCAAGGTTGACGGAAACAAGGAAAAGTGATCATTCTGCGCCCCACCAAAGATCACATGACCCCTGGCTTTGCTGCTTCCTATTCCTTTCTTTCAACTCCTAAATGATAAAGAGGAAAAAAAAAAAACAGCTGCTACTCAGGAGTCTGGTTTTTATATCTGGATTTTTACAAAGACCCCAGGTAAACATGTATGACTCGGCCCCTCACAGCAACCAGCCGTCAGCTTGCGTGAAATTTTCCAAGATGACACACCACTGTCATGTCGCGTCACGTCCGTGCGGCCCCTCAAGCCTCAAACCCAGGATCAGCATTCGAAAGAGAAAAGAATGTGTTAACAGACAGGACCTTGGACCACAGTGATTAAATGACGTCCCCAGATGGCCCGATGCCATGGACTCAGAGTCTGAGCAGCCCCTCTGCATGAGCCCTGCGGCAGAGTGCACCAAAAGGAGACCCAGCTGTGCCAACACCACCCACGTGCAGTCAGCGATCACGAAATTAGGCCAGGGTCAAGTACAGGCCAATAGGGAAACGGCAACTTGTTGAGATCAAGACCCAGATGTTCACATTCGTCAAACAGTTCAGGCAAGAAGGTTGTAGGGTAGCAAGATTATTAGCCCCTCAAAGAAAGGTAAAATCTCTGCACCCTAAAAACAATGCACGTGAATTCTGTAGCACCCCTGAGACATCTGCTGTGCGACAGAAATGAGGAATTAGATTTCCTCTGGCTACATCAACTAAGTACCGAGTGTAAGACAGGTTCATGGTACAACTCCCCTTCTCTGCCACTGACTTTGACCCCTTACTGTGGGTGATGGAGGGGGTCAGGAAGGCTGAGGTCCAGAGAAGGCTGAGTCTGGACACATGGGAAGAGGGATGGTCTATGCAAAGAGTTCCCTGAAGGGCCGGAAATACATTTATTGAGCCTACAATGTACGAGGAGTGACCTACTATGTGATCACAAGTACTCTCCTCTGCAATCCTTTCGGTTTATCATTCCCATTCACCATGGGAAAATGAAGTTCAGAGAGCTTGAGTAATTTGCCCCATGCCACCCAGGAAGGAGTAGAACCAGGACTCAAATCTGGAAACAGGACCTCAAAGCCCATGTTTTCACTTCACTGTGCTCCCTCTCAGGAATGTGGCTGAGTTTAGATGTCACAAATTAAAGCTGCCATAAAACCTCCTACTTTTAGGTTTACAGAAGTCTTTATACACCTTTAATTCTTAACAACTATTTACTAAGCACCTACTATAACAAAGAGTAAAAACGCTTCTCTGAATCAGGAACCAGCAGAAAATGCTCACCTTTATGATCAGCAGCTTGGTCGATGACTTGAGCTGTAGATGGTTACTGGTCACAAACATTTTCATTAGTAAGTAAAATACAGATCGTTCTCCTCCAATAATTTCTGCATCTGGGCCTTCCTGGAATTTGAAGAGCAGCACGTTATAAACATTACAGAGGCCACTATATGCTGAGCAAACAGGTACCGCACGCCCAGTATGCTTCCAGGCCTCTTATCTCCTCTCATTTTACCTGTGACCTGGCAAGACCTGCTGGGATTTTAGACATGAGGAGCTTCAGAATCTCAACCAAACCCCAAACAGCAGTTGGGGAACTAAGCTGGCTACATTTCAGCAAGATGCTGGTCCTGATAGAATCGACCCCTTATGAGTAATTTAGCCTCTCACAAAGGCCTCTGAGCTTCAAACGCACATCTCAGAGAAGTACATGGAGCTCCAGATCGTCAGTCCAAATGCCAATAAGGCTGTGTTTGGCTGGAGTGTCCCTGCAGCCCCTAGCAATGACAATGACCCTGAACATAAGAAGAGCTGGTGTTCATGAAGCCCAGCAGACTTTATGTTAAAGCAGAAGGTGGGGCACAGAATATAAATTAATATTTGAATACTGGTTCTTGCAAAGAGGCCTCTCCCTCTGTTCACTTTTTCAATCATCAGGATCCCACTGGCCCTATTCACCTGGGGTGAAAAACTCAATGATGCCCCTGGCTGGTCATCCCTCTGGAGTCGGCAGAGACCTCATGGTGGGATGAGGAGGTTGAGAGCAAGGCTGTGGCCACACTGTCTGTGGCCAATTCTGGATCCTCCAGCTAGGGCTGGCACCTTGCACAGGTGTCCTAACCACTCTGTGCCCTGGCAGCCTCATCAGTAAGTAGCAGTAAAGGTGCAGATGCATGGAGCACGCATGTCAATACTCAACTGTGATGCAGGTGAGGATCCAGCAAACCCCCCCCCAACCCCACCACACTGGCATGCCTTTCCGGAAATACGACATGTGAAAATGCCCACAAACGTTTCCACACGATTGGTTCTGTAAGATTTTAAATAAGATCCAAGTCACTAAAAAAACAGTCATCTGAGCTACTGAGAAACACACTTTGACAATGCTTAATTTTGCCTGGTCACTTTTTCTTTGAATAGAAGTGACACGGCATCCCATGCTTAAGTACACAAGTGCAGATGTGCTGCATCTGGAGTTCCCTTTGATTCAACATCATATTCTCCAGAATGTTCTAGAAGACGCTATTAAAGGCAGAAAAAAATGCCAGCAAGTTTTACAGATTTTTCCACCAGCCAGTATCCTCTCCGGCTTGGTATCTACTCCGATCTCTGTCTTAAGTTCTTCTAGAATAAAGGACAAAGGAAAAAGAACGTATTTTATTTCCAGGAAGGTTTTAAAATGACAAGCAAGATGTAAAATTGTCGAGATAAAAAAAAGAAACAACCCAAAACTCCCAGCATCCAGCAATGATTATCGTTTCAGTTAAGGACACATGAAAACATCTTATTTTGCAAAAGCAGAGAGACTCACAGCCCTCCTGGTTCATGACTCAGGCCCTGGCCTCGGCCCTAGAAGCATCTGAAAGGGGAACTGCAAATGTCTTCTCTGTAACTATCAGGTTCTGATCCACTTACAAATTTCCAGGCCAAAAAACCAACATGCCCAAGAGTGAGTTACCAGAACGCGGGAGAGCTCTTTGCTTCCTACCTGTGCTTTTAACCACAAAAACTTGCTGGCGGGCAGCTCCAGGGCCACCTTGAGAATGTGGTGCTGCAGAATGGGAGGCACCTCCTCGCGGAGGCCCTGCTCTGAGATGACGCCTGTGGGCAGGAAAAGAGGGAAAGAGACAGAAGTCAGGTGGACGAAGGTGCCCAGCAACTGCAGCCCCTGGCCGAGGGGGCCTCCATTTGCAGAAGAAGGGGGAATATGGGGCTCTGTCCTGCCCTATCCTGGGCCCACTCTTCTGCCTAGACACAACTCCCCTGACACATCATCCCACCCTGTGGTCTGTCCAAATCTTCAGTAAAAAGCCCCAGCCGTACCCACCCAAAGCAGCCCCTTGGCCCACACTGACCTCTCCCTACAGCCTGAAGCCTGGCACCTCTTGCTGCCCCCCTGGGTGTGGTCTCTCACTGATGTTATCCCGGGTGGGAGGCATTAGCCTTACTCCCCATACTGCAGACATTTCGTGAGTACACTGTGGCCACCGGAGCCCAGGACTAGGTCCTCATCCTCTGGCCTGAGTTCTGGATTTCTCTTTGTTTGAGAACAACATGGTATTAAATGGTAAATGGCCACATTCTGGTAAATTTTGTATTCTTACAGCAAAAGAGGACCTTTCACCTTCCAACAATTAAAAAATTAATTATAGGTTTTCATTAGGGTTATTCCAATAGCTTATATAAATCCCAGGAATGGCATTTCTGCAAGTTTTCTTCTGTAGGCCCATTTATAAAGCAGATTTTATTAGACAAAGTTTCCATCAAGGAAACGTGACCAGACAGGCATAACATTACCTTTACAAGATATGGTTTGAACCTGTCTCACTGGGTAAAATATGAGTAAACTTTGTCAGAAATATCTGCATGAATGGGACATCCCTTCCAAGTGGCTCTAACTTCTGCATCCCTGCGCCTCTGAAAAGAGGCTTTCATGTCACATGATCTGTCACTCATCCCCAGGAGACAACTCAGGCTGCCTGGCTTCTCTTCTCTGTCTATGGCTGCTAAGGGTTTCCTGATCTTTACTTTAAAAAGCCTGGCTATTTAAAAAACTATGAGTCCAAATGCAAATAACCAGGCCGATGGATCACGCTTGCCAGTGAAATGACCCGCCAGCCCTCCCGGCCCCCAGCTCCAGGGGCTCTTTCATCCCTGCTGGCAGAAACAGCAGGAGGCCACCTGCAGGCTCCTGAGACGCACCTTTCAGGAGCTTGCTGAAGTCAAAGTTGTACTGCGTGACCACGTGTGGGACCACCTTTTGGTATAGGCATATGACCTGGAGCAAAACGGCTTTCAGAAGAATGGTTTCAGCATCATCTGAACCAAGATAAAACACCTCAAATTAGAAAACACACTCGTTCTTTGCCTTTAATCAGCAGTCAGGAAGCAGCCAAGCCGTCTGTGACCAACTGCAGGTCAAGTGCAGTGGTAAAGGTCAAGACTGTCCAAACGGATTGGGTTTAAATCCCCATTTGTTGCTGTGACCTGAGACACATTAAAGTTACCCTGTCTACTTGAGCATCCTCATCTGAACAATGAGGACATAGTACTGCCCACCCCCGCAGGACCACTATATGGATTAAGTAGCACCCAGACAGAAGGTACGAGGCCCACTGCCTGGCAGGCCAATAGCAAGGTCTGAATCAATGTATCTCATTACTGGGGGGGACTGGTTACTCCACCTCTACCCACACAGCAAAAGAGAGGGCCATGGAAAGTCCAGAGCACATGGTACCCATCATTCAAGTCTTTAGAGGGGTCATAGTACTTGCATAAAGCCTGCACACATTTCCAACAGATACTCTGAAAGCCCCTCTAGACAGGAGGTGTCCCCAGCTGCCTTTGCCCCCTCTGTCCACACACAACAGAGCCCCGCGCAGCCCTCACCTCGTTCGGGAGCCGCACAGGTGGCAGGAGTCCAGTGGTCCCTCTTCTTTCCTTTCTCATCATCCTGTTTTGTGTCCTGCTTTCGAAGGGACTGCCAGACCCACACAATGGTGTTGAGGTCTGGCAAAATCTAAAACAAAAACCCCAGTCACACTAAACAAGGGAGAGAAACAAATGAAATGAACCTACGAAGGAGAAGCAACAACGAAGAGAAGATAATGAGCACACGTGGGTGTGTGTTAAGTGTGTATAAGACACAGGATGTGGAGGGACAAGAGGCCCATGGCCCCCCCCCCACGACTTCTGCTCTGTGCTGATTCTCACAATTGCAGACAACATGGACTTGGTGACAAAACAAGCCCTGAAAATTACAACAAATTGCCTGATGACTCATTCACCTGAGCAAGACACTGGGAACAAAGAAAGCTGACCCCTGAGTGTCTGGAGGTCTTGCCCAGCATGACCCCATCTACGATGATTGCCCTTCCCTACTTACCAGAAGGGGCCACAGGGAAGAGGGTGCAGGAGGGACCTCCCAAGCCACCCCCTCACTCTGGCCCCCCCTACAGTGTGGATGCGATGACTGGGGAGGGAGAAACGATGAGCTCCCGAAGGGACTGAGGTCCCATGGAGCATCCCAACCCCTCCACGCACTTCATTCTGCACCCAGCCTGTCCTGGGACTGCCTCTCGCCTCGGTGTGCTGGCCTGTGACAGCTGGGAGGAACGCCCCAGAACCTCATCTGGAATGGCCAAAGCTGGTTCCCATGCCTACCTTGCTCAGAGCTTCTCTGAAGAGCTGCACAAATTCTCCCATCACTGTGGCCGTGTACACGCCTGATCCTTGCCACATCTCTTTATTCAGGCAGTGGTCAATAGTTTTCAATGCTCTTTTCAAAATGACAGAAATAAGGGATAAAGCTGTGTGTTTCACTGACTTGCTGTCCAACTGGAAAGAAAAAAAGGTAAATCCACAAGTCTGTAGGCTGCACGGTGGACAAAGACCTCCCAAGTCCTGGGTCTGGCTGGCTCTTGCCTCTCTTGGGGGGAAGCAGCAGCCTGGGGACCCTAACCTCTTGACCTCCTGCAGAGCTGACCTCAGCAGTGGCAATACAAAGAAGAGTCTAATAGTTGTTTTTAATTGTTTCATTGTCTGTGTTTGGTCAGTCTTTCTCTGACAGCCACTGAGCTCCTATGGATTATCCCCATGAAGAACAGCCACGATCTCACCAGAACCCCACCCTGGAAAAGCATGTAATGTCGTCGAGTGCACAGGTGACAAAAAAGGCACCACGCACTGAGTATGAAAAACCACCTCCAGGCTTGGTAAGCGTGCAGCCCCTCAATACAGGCCTCCAACAACCAGACTCTACCTGGGTTCAGAATGACAGCCAGGAAAGTGTTCCAAATCCTCAGTCGCTGCAGAGATGGAATAAATAGCTCAAGAACCTGAGCTATGACCAAAATGAGGGGACATCCTGGGAGACCCAGGCTCAGGCCTAGCCCTCACCAAGTCCATCGGGCCCAGGTGCATTCAAGGTATGGTGCAGCCCCGGGCTCACTGGATGGGCCATGAAGACTGGCAGGCAGGCAGGCACACACAAGTGGCTTTCTGATGGGCTTCCAGTTTAGCAAGCATGACACCACATTTTCCTAGCATTCCAATTAGCTAGGGGTTCATTTCGTACGGATGCTGGACATGAAAGTAGCGCTACATGAAATGCCCTAAGCCAGCAGTGACTCCCTCTCCATAATCGTTTCAAAGGCAGGGCCCGAACAAGTGTTCGTGGGCACACATTGCCTCCCAACACCTCATTTCCAGTTTCTAAAACGGGCTCTTTTGTGATTCTAAAATCAGAAATTAAGACTAGTAAAAACTTTCAGATGACACTGTAAAGAAAAGAAAAACGTAAAACATACACATGTGTGCACAGAGAGTCCACAGCCTTAGCAGCCACCCCCAGACACACACCCGAGTCGCCGGTCTCACTGTCACAGTCAGGAAGGCCCACTCAGGATGAGGCCCACCCAGGGGACACCCCCTCCCATCAAGGGCACTACCCCTGTCCTGAAACGACACTGGGAGAGGGAAGGGGTGGCTTTCCATCCCAAACCACCTGCCAGGACCGCTCCCTGGGGGCACCAACACAGTCGCTGTGGACATGGTCTTCCACCCACAAACGGCAGCTCTGACATAGGCCTTTCAGTTCTGTTTCCTCGAAAGCCCCTTGAGATAAAACAGTCTGTGCCTCTCATCAGACTGATGAGCAAGTGAGCTGGGTCCTAATTTTGGTTATTGTGATTTGGCAACCTGAACAAATGGCCTTTCTGCCCAGCCCCACACCGGCTTCCCCCCGGCTCCTTGTCCACTGCCCACTCTTGGCACAGAACCTGGACAGGTACCAGAGATGTGGAGCCCCACTGCACAACCAAAGGAGTCCTCGCCACTCTGCGCTGACTGCCCCATCATCGCTGGGGCCACCTCATGCCCATGCCATTCACCACGGCAGATCCCAGTCCTGCTGTATCCACGACCCAGCCTCTCCCGGCTAAGCCTCAAGGCCACCTGGGTTTAGGAGGGCCTGGCAGGGTCCCCAGCCATTCACTTAAGGCCTCGGTACTATGTACATGTCCCTCAAAACGCAGCTTTTGGAAGGACTTGGGGACCTTCATAACAACGAAATTTAATTTTTCTGCAAATGTGTCACATTTTTTTTCCATGAACATGTCCTCTCAAAACACCTGAAACAGCTGATCTTCAAAGTAAATGTTCTCCACTATTCACTTAAACCACAAAAGACAAGATTTGCTAAATTGTAGTCCTACTCCATCCACGAATCCTCAACTGATACTGAGCTGAGGGGCTGAGCACACTGCCCTTCCTAAATCCAACAGACTCCCACCCTATGGCCAGTGCAGAGAGCCATGCAGTGCAGAGAGCCATGCACGGGTCTGTGGTCCTGCTCTGTGCTGGAGCAGTAACATCAGCAGCTGCATCCCCTGGCAGGAATGCTCCTCGGGCTCCAGGGTCCCTTGCCCAGGTAAGTGGATACACAGAAAGCCTGAGGCTCATTGACAAAACACCATCCAATAAATCCAAGCAGGCTTTCTCAGAACGATCCCCAAAAGGCCAATGTGGTGAACTGAGAAAGTTCTAGAAGAAAGGCAACCACTTACATTTAATGCTTGGGTGAACATGATCTTATTGCACACCAGAGGTGCGGTGGTCACCATCACCATTGCCAGGAGCCGAGGCAAGGGGATGAACTCTCTGGTCTGAAAAGCCCGGGAAATGTCTGGCTGGGCCTCATAGATCTATGAAAAAGAGAAAAGAGCATGAGCTGGTTACGTTTCAAGCCTGAGCCTCACTGTAGGCACCCCACAGTGAAGCCATTCCAACGAAATGATTATAAGTGATAAAGGTCCAAGGCTTGCCACGGAACAGGGTCCAGGAGATTAACCTCTGAATCTACTTGTTAGAGAAAAGTCAGATCACAAGACTGTTACCAGGGCAGTGACCTGCAAAGCAGAGCTCAGCTTGCAGCCTGGGGAGCCCCTTAAAACTTCTGATGGCAAATAAGTCACTGCTAGAATTAACAAACGTATTACTCTCAAGTTACTGCACTTGACGGGCACCTGACGAATTATGTCATCTTTTGAATACTTTATGACTACACTTTGGGGTAGGGATATTTTATATTAAAATAAAAAAACATTCATGGATGACAAAATTGGACCTCAATGAGGTTAAGTAATTTCCCCAGGGGCACAGAGCTAGAAATCAGTGAAGCAAGGACTTGCACCCAGGCCTGCAAAGGTCATGCATTTGCCCCCTACCCTTCCCTGGGCAGAGCAGCTCCCATGGGGGGTGATGGCCACAGGATTACCTTCCCCCAAATGAGGAGGCAAGATGCCTCCTTCTTGTCCCAAGATATACATAGGTACTGCATCTGCATACACACACACCCAGGAAAAATGAAAGAATATTTGAATAAAAGCTTGTTTTACAGATAATCCCATGCTCAGATCGAGGCACAAGAAAACAATCCTAGATATTTCACCTTAGGCAGGCCACAGATCAGAGAGAGCATAACTGAGCCAGGCAGTACGGCCAAAGAATGTACAATTGGTACCTCCATTGGGGTGGATGAAGGAAGGCTGTTGCCTGTGATTAGAAGATGTTAACAGTGGTGCCTGAGTGGCTTAGTCAGTTAAACAGCCGACTCTTGGTTTTGGCTTGTGGGATCAAGTCCCACGCCTGGCTCCATGCTCAGCGGGTAGTCAGCTTTGGATTTTTCTCTCTCCCTCTACCCTTCCCCCTGCTCATCTGCGTGCTCTTTCTCTCAAATAAATAGATCTTAAAAAAAAAAAAGATATTAATGCATAGTCAGATTATTTCATAGCTTACTTCAAGCTGTTCTAAGTACTTAAAACAGTAGTCTTTAAAACGATCCTACATTTCAGACATTTCACTAATTCCAGCCTAAATGTGCTAAAATTCATTAAGATCTCACTCTAAGCAAAATCTGGATGAAGGCGATGAATTTGGCTTAACAGACTCGAAAGGCATCCACCTCAAAATTCAGCTCAATGAAAAGCTGAATGTCTTCAGAGGACCAGATGCCAGCCTGACACATGCTAAAGCATCCCCAAAGAATGCCTGAAAGGTTCTCCATCCTGACGTTCACGGGCACGTCACTGTCTCTCTCCCTAGGCACCATGTCCCTGCTCCTGACACTCTGCCCACCACCTGACACACTCCGGAATGCCCAGGTTTGTTACCTTGTTCAGTAGTTTGATGTTATTTGACCAAGTGGACTTCACTCTTGGGAGAAAGGAAAATGTGACTTCCTTGAAGTATTTGTTCAGTAAGTCCGGGCACACTTTGAGGATGTTCACCACAAGCTCACCCACCAGCTCGTCGTCAGTGGCGGTTTTCAAACCCAACAGGAAGTGCAAGAGGGTCAGGTTCCCACCTCTGCCAGAGAGGAGAGAAGGGTCTGCAGCATTTTCACAACACACCGTGAACACAGTTACAACACAAGGGGCTGGCAAACTGCACCTCTGAATCTCCCTCATGACACAAAGTGGGGTGTTCCCATGGCCTGTGGGGTTCCAGCTCTCCAGCAAAGGGCTTCAATTTCCCCCTGTATTTCTGAGTGGCTGAAAGTCTCCACTTTGTCCTGTTCTCCCATTTCTCTTTGCCTCCCTTGAGTTCCATTTGATTTTTACGCAGAGGAAGAAACCTACTCTCTGTCTCTACCCCATCCACCTGCCAGTCTGCCCAGAAGTCAAGGCTACTATAAAGAAAGGACCAAACCCACAGGGAGGAAGGAATCCACTCCCAGAATTTCACTGTGAGATTTTCCTGACCTCTTTCCTCTAAATGCACATGAAAAAGCACATGTGTAAAGAAATATGCATGTTGAGCATTAAGTATAAAAGAGAGGATATGTTTTTCTTTTGAAAAGATTTTTACACGAAGTGCTTGCAAAACTGCCTTGTGGTCCACAGTGACACAAATTTCTGAAATGCGACAAAATGGCACAGGCTCCACGGGTTTTCCACCTCCTCTGTTTTTAACTTATTTCTAATTCCTGTGCCTTCACTTAGCAGCCACAAGCAGCTCATCTAGGGGAAAAAAAATCTACTGTATGAAAATATTCAAAACTTGTCCCAAAGTGGGCAGTTTTCAAAAGTGTAAGATCAGGGCAGCCCTGGTGGCGCAGCGGTTTAGCGCAGCCTGCAGCCCACGGCATGATCCTGGAGACCCTGGATCGAGTCCCACATCGGGCTCTCTGCATGGAGCCTGCTTCTCCCTCTGCCTGTGTCTCTGCCTCTCATTCTCTCTCTGTGTCTCTATGAATAAATAAATAAAATCTTAAAAAAAAAAAGTGTAAGATCATAAAAATAATAATCAAGAAAACCTGTGGACATTAAAACTTGCAGAAAGTAAGCAACTAGCCCAGGATCTACACAGGCAAACCCACAGGACTCTATGTTTACCCCCAGATCCTTCTAAGGAAGGATGATTTTTCATTTCTGCCTGTCCCTGGGAAGTCAAAATTCCAGAAAATCTCAGAATTTACCACTAGCATGCCACGTTGATAGCTTCTAGGATCCTCACGGTTCCATATCCCCTTATAAAACTGACTAAAACTAAGATGCAATATGCAGTTTTACATATAATTTTTCAAAAACTGCATTAGAGGGTAATTTGATCAGAAACCTATGCTCTATAAGCCTAAAAAGCTTACATTCTTAATATGAAAATTTCACGAGCAAAAGTTAGTGCTATCAAACGAACACAATGCTGAATCTACAAAGTACGCTAAAAATACGACACATCCACGTGATTTCAAGCAGTATTGTAATAAAATAGATGACATTTATATTTACAGTGTGCAATATGTGCCAGCCACTGCTCCAGGCAGTTTCCACACGCTACTTTCTCTAAGGTGGATATTAATTTTGATTCCATTTTACAGATGTGGCAACAGAGGCAGAGAGAAGCAAGTATTTGTCGAGGTCTCACAGCTGACTCCAAATTCTGTTCTCTTAACTTTCACACCAGGGGTTGACAAACTACAGCCCATCTGTCTTTGTAAATAAAGCTTTAACTGGAACAGTTACACCCATTATGTCCATGGCTGCTCCACTACGACAATGGTAGAGTTGAGTGGTCACAATACAGACTGTATGGCACACCAAGCCTAAAATATTACCTCTCCCTTAGAGAAGTTTACCAACCCCGGCCTATGCTATAGTGCCTCGCTTTCAAACATTCACAATGTGCCAGGCACTGTCCTATACCCCGGGGATCCCAAAAAGACCAGCCTACGTTCTCATCAATTCTTGTCTATCAGGTAACAAACAAGTAAATAAACAAATGTGCATGGTGGTACTAAGTCATGGTCAAAAGCAAGAGCCAGGCAGAAGGGCAGTGACAGAAGATGGGCTATTTCAGAAAAGGGTTGCCAGGGAAGGCCTCTCAGATGTGGTGACACGAGCCCTGAATGGAGCCGCAAGAGCCTTACAACTACTGCCAGACAACACATTTAATTTTCTTAAAGTTTTACATCAATATCCCCACAAACAAAATTCCCTTCCTCTCCTAAGTGCAAACATCTGCATTTGCCCTGGCTTCAAAAAACTGATATAAGCCACAGATTATTTGAACAAAACCATACCTACAAGTTGATTCAAATATGTTCATCAAATGATGATCTATTTTATGGGTCTTACAGAGGAAAACACATGTGTTTTAGGCATGATGTTATATACTACAAATCTTATATATTACACGTTATTATATATAGCATATGTTAATGTTAAAATATGCTATATAATATGTATATTAGATTATAGAAATCTCCTGTTATCTTTAGCAGGCAAGTGAGCTGATTTTTTTGCTGATGAGGGAAAAGCTACACTATCATGAAATAAAGTTAAAAGAAAAAGAAATGAGGTGGGGCAAGTTAATTCACAATAACCTCAGAATCAAAACAAGTCACAAGGAGGAAAAAAATTCCCACCGTGTTATCTCATTCTGAAGAAATCGGTCATCTGCCTGGGTGGGTGAAACTAAATCAAACCACCTGTATCTTTATAAAAATAAAATGCCACAGAGGTAAATAAATAAAATAAAGGTATTCATGATGACCAGAAAATATTCCTAATATTTTTACAATCGAGAGGGGAAAAAAAGCAGGTTAATAAATCCAACAGTATGCTATTTTGGTTATTAAAAACTAGTAACATGGATATGTATTACAGCTAGACTAAAACAGAAGGTCTAAGAGAACATAATTCTGAGGCACCTGAGTAGCTCAGTTAAGTGCCTGCCTTCAGCTCAGGTCATGATCTCAGGCCGGAGATCAAGCCCCGCATGTTGAGAGTCTGCATCTCCCTCTCCCTCTGCCCCTCCCCACCCACTTTCCACACATGCTTACCCTCTCTATCAAATAAATAAAACCTTTTTAAAAAGATTTTTATTAATTAAGTTTAAAATAAATACACAAGCTTAAATTATATCAGCTCTGGGCTTTGCTTCCTCACTGATGAAATGGCACCATAACTGTGCAACATAAAATGAAATACAAAAAAACCAAACCATGAAAACCTAGCTCATTAGCGGCTGTCTTTGAGGAGAGGAAGGACTATTGTGCCTGGTACGAGGATGGGCTTGGAACCAGACTCCCTGGGTTTCAATCTGAACTCTGCCACTTACGGGCTGAATGACCCAACCTCTCTGTGCCCACCTCCCTTATGGGTTAAACTGGGATCACAGTGGCTCCCACCTCAGGAGAGCATCGAGGCCCGCAAAGGGGCTCACGCTCTCTGGGGAGGCAGAGGTAAAACTTACCCTCAGACCCAGCCAATGCCACATCTGGAGTGAAACTCGTGGCACCTCGCTGGGTGAGACATCTCCTACTGGGCTACCCCAAGCCCTTTGCCCTGAGGGCCTGTAATGAGCAGCCACTCTCTGGGTCACCAAAGGTTCATCGCTGAGATGAGTTAGGTAATGTCTAGAATCCTAGTTGTAACCCAGCACGATCCCATCACTCCACGGGTCTTCCCAGCAAGTCACGTACGTGAGGAGCACTGAGGAGTGCACACTCGGAGTTCCCAGGGGTGCTATCTTACCTGCCGAGGGTGCCGAGCGATGCGTCGTAAAAATTAATCCCATGCTTGAGTGAACAGCACAGATCCATCAGGAAGGTGTGGACAAGCTCCCTCACCATGGTTTTCCCTGCATCCTCAGCAGAAGCCTACAAGGTTTTTTAAAAATTCAATGAAAATCTCAAGTTTATAAGCCTTGGTAAGAGCTGTGGAGTAAAACTGGATAATATCAGGCATCTGATGACCTCTTAGAAAACATCTTGAATGCTTTGTATCATTCAAAAAAAAACAAAGAACAGAAACACCAATCAAGATTTAAAAAACCCATGGCTTATGCATGTAATTGAAAAAGAAATTAATAAGTTAAATAAAAAACAACAAAAACAAACAAGCTCATGGACACAGAGAAAGACTGGTGGTTGCCAGAGGTGGGAGTGGCAGGGTGGTGAAGGAAATGGATGAACTGTTTTTGTTTTAGTTCAAATAAACTGAGTTAAAAAAGAAAATATTTCTTTTTGAAGTTGAATGGAGTTGCTAGAACAAGAAACTACAGATAACTCAACATTTTTATGTTATTTTGTATTGTTTCAAAGTACTTGACAATAAGTGTTCTCATTTAACTTTTACAGCAGCCCCATGTGTCTGGCAGAGCAAACCAATGGTACAGCTGAAGTCCCCACTGGGCTAGCGAGTGGAAAGTAGGCCAGTATCAGAGCCCCCATGATTAAAAAGTTTCTCTTTATGAGGCGGCTCAGCAGTTGAGCATCTATCTGCCTTTGGCTCAGGGTGTGGTCCCGGGGTCCTGGGATCAAGTCCCACATCGGGCTCCCTGCATGGAGCCTGCTTCTCCTTCTGCCTATGTCTCTGCCTCTCATGAATAAATAAAATCTTAAAAAAAAAAAAAGCCTCTCTTTACAGCATATACTTCAGTTACAGAATCATTTCTTTAAGCTTCTCTTTGCTTTTGTGCTGATACTGTGATAGAAGAAATACAGTTGACCTTTGAACAACACGGGCTTGAACTGCACAGTTCTGCTTATGCGGATTGCTTTCCATAAATACAGTGCAGTACTATAAATGTATTTTCTCCTATGATTTAATTAATAACATTTACTTTCCTCCAGCTTACTCCACTGTAACAGCACGGTATATAACACACATAACATACAAAACATGTGTTCATCGACTGTTTATGTTATGCGTAAGTTTGCCAATCAATAGTAGGTTATTGGTAGTTAGGTTAAGTTTTTCAGGAAGTCAAAAACTGTATACAGATTTTTGACTGCATGGGGGTCAGTGCCCCTAGCCCCTGCCTAGTTCAGGGGTAAAGTGAATTTGGTCTGCACCCCCAGTTCCTGGAGGAGGGCTTCCAAAACCGCTGTACATTCCTGAGTAATGGGGTGAGACTAATGTCCATATAGAGTTCTAAAATCCCCTAGACTGTCCTGAGTGATAGGAGCATTTTTTATTCTAATGAGGCCAAACTCTTAATGGGCTCCTGGATAGCTTCTGGCTGGACACCAGAACATAACCAGTGATGAGAGCATTACCTAACTCTGAATTTGAACATCCTCACCTATAAGGTAGAACCATTAAAAAAAGAAAAAAAAAACTCTTAAGAGGGACAAGTTTAAACCTGTATTTTTAAACAAGCTTAAGAATGACTTAATTTCTCTTGCTCTTTTGAATAAAATTCCACATTTGGGAGTGTTTTTATTAAGCCCCCAAGGCTTCCTGGTAATAAAGCATACAAAACATGTTGAAAACAAGAGGACAGAGGCAAGTCACCAAGATAAAAGGAGGTAAAACACAGGGCTCTTGAGAGGTAAATTACTATAAAGTTCACAGGAAGTCTGAGCCTTCACTACTCTGGCCAACTCCACGTTCAGAAACACCCTGAGGAAAATCAAAATGAGGAGAATTAAAAGGTACTCCGGGCTTGGGTCAACTCAAGAGCAACTGGTCTAACTCAACACTTGAGTGACTATTACAAAATAAATCACACATGTCAGGAGTTGAGGAAATTGGGGTTTTCCTAAGGCACTTGGGATCCTGAAGTGAAAGCAATAGGCCTTGAAATTCTAAAGGCTCATATGGAAAGAACAGAAAGATGGAAAAGAAGAGGTCAATGAGAAGAGGAAGAGAGCCTGGATCAACACCATGTGTCTATGGGCAAGCCCTGTAGGAAACCAGCATGTCACTCAGCTAAAGGAGTAAGAGTTTTCTCTTTAATGGGCGGAAAAAAAAGTCTAATATCAGAATACTGCAGAGATTAAAAAAAAATAAAATTTGAAAGACCATATTACATCTAGGTAGAGAATTAATATAATCATAAGCCAAGAGACCCAGATCAAATGGGGGATCTTTTTCTTTTTTTTTAAAGGCAGGTGGATTCCTCAGCCTCCAGCGGTGAGGACCACACGCTAACAGTAAGGTCAATTCAGAGCCAACAGGACTGTACCTCGACATTTTCCAGGTTTACATCAACAATCCCATTCCAGCTGTAGAGAGCTGCTATGTGGTTCAGTAACTGCCCGGTAAAGAAACGCACCTTCTGGGTTTTGGTGATATTTTTATTGTGAACTACCTAAAAACAATAGAACAAATTAATTTCAAGGAATTTGATTTTTAGAAGTGCTTCTTGTACTTCGTCATTACAAAAACCACGTAGGCCTATGGCAAAATGCTTGACTGAAAAAAGGAAAAACATGAAGAGAAAAACAACAAAAGTCAACAACCTCTGAACCATCCTAGGATATGCATAGTTAGCATCATGGTACATTCCCTTTTAGCTCTCTGCCCCACAACACATAATATATACCATTTGTTTATTTACCTCTTTGATATTATACTTAGAGTTTTCTGCCTACTTATATAGCATGAGCTTTTTCCACATTATTAAAAACTCCTTTAGGAATCCCTGGGTGGCTCAGCGGTTTAGAGCCTGCCTTCCACCTAAGGTGCGATCCTGGAGTCCCGGGATCAAGTCCCACATCGGGCTCCCTGCATGGAGTCTGCTTCTCTCTCTGCCTTTCTTTCTCTGTGTCTCTCATGGATAAATAAATAAAATTAAAAAAATAAAAATAAAAACTCCTTTAGAACCTCATTTTGGAGGGCTCGATATCACTCTAGCCTGAGTAACCATAATTTATTTCACCTTTCCCATGGTGTGTACAATTAGGCTGTTTCCACTCTGGCTGTCATCAGCATCCCTGTACAGAGTCTGTATCCCTGATTATAGGGCTAGAAATGGGGCACTGGTTCTCAGCTCCCCATAAACCCACTCCCAGAACCTCTAGGGATGTGGCCCAGATGTATGTGTTTCCAATTTGCTTCCTGGGTGATTCTGAGAACCTCCCAACACCCCCAAGGCTAGGAACATCTTTAAGACCTTTGACACATACTGCCAGATCCGCTCTAACACTTCCTCTACAAAAGTACCTGATTCAAAGCATCTCTGCTAGCACTGAATATCATTGTTTTAAAAGATGAATGCTAATTTGATAGGTGAAAAAAAAAACTGTTATCTCCTGACTTATATTACTTTTAGTCAGGGTTTCTTAACCCCAGCACAACAACTGACATTTTGGGCCAAATAATGGTTGTAAGGGACTGTCTTGTGCAATGTAGGATGCTGAGCACCATCCCTGGCCTCTGCCCACTTGTACTTGTACCAGCTGTACTTCTCCAGTCATGACAACCAAAAATGTTTCCAGGTGCTTTCAAATGTCCCACAGTGGGGAGGAGGGGCACAAAATCACTCCCAGCTGAGAACCACAGTTTGAAATATTATGCTAACTAGCTATTTTTACAGGGACTACCAATTCATGGTTTTCACTTTTTCTACTGGGAGGATCATAGTTTTTCTAACTGATCATTTAAGTTGCTTCTGTATTAAAGACAGCGATTTCTTCAGCCAGTTCTAAAATTTCTACCAGATGCTTGTAAAAGGCGGAATATGTAAGGTAATTCAAAATAATGTTTTGCTAGGTGTGTAAATGAAAAACAGCTGTAATTTACAGCTTTCAATTAATCCAATGGCTTCCCATGAAATAGTGAGCAACTCCTGGTGTGATAATATGGAAGCCTTAAGAAAGTTTTCCATTTCACCTATAAGTCAACCCTAATGTGTGCCCTACACCATTACAGCTCTAGGGTCCTGTCAAACACTGGAAAAGACAAATGACAGGAACACTGAATAAGCACGTACCTTGGTTTTCAGCGTGGATAACAAAATACTGATGGTAGAAATCCTGTCTTCCTTTATGCCTGAGCTAAAGATGCAAGGAATAAATTCTGAAAGTAAAAGGTTCAAAGCATTAAACTCAGAAATATTTTGAACATGAGAACAGATGAGAGAACATTACTTCTTAAAATGGCACAGCACACAATGCCATTTTCTTCTTTTTTTTTAGGTTTTGTCTTTCTTAAAAATGCACGTTTACAGTAGGAATAACTACTTCACAGGAAATCAGTATCTAAAGGTAAAACAATAACAGAACCATTAAAGTTCATTAGTTCTGTTATTTCACTTTCCTTTTCTCACATTAATTTAAATAAAATTAAAAGTAAACAAATAAATAAATAAAATTAATTCTGAAAAAAATTAATTCTGTATTGACCGTTTGAATGTACGGTATGATTACAATTTTGCTAAATGCCTCTCTTTGCTTAGAATTGCTCAGAGTTACATTTTAAATGATGGTCATCAGGGGGACCCCTGGGTGGCTCGGCGTTTTAGCACCTACCTTCGGCCCAAGGCATGATCCTGGAGACCCAGGATCGAGTCCCACGTCAGGATCGAGTCCCACGTCAGGATCGAGTCCTACGTCAGGATCGAGTCCTACGTCAGGCTCCCTGCATGGAGCCTGCTTCTCCCTCTGCCTGTGTGTCTGCCTCTCTCTCTCTCTCTCTCTCTCTCTCTCATGAATAAATAAAATCTTTAAAAAACTAAATAAATAAATGATGGTCATCATTTTATTGACTGGTGGTAGAATTCAGAATGATTGCTTTCTTTTCAAACTTTTGGATCCCCAAGGAATCAGCCACCACAGCTTGATGCCATACCATTGCTAATGTACTGGTGATACGGGGCAGAAACATCAGAGCAATTATAATTTCACCTGCTCCAGAGGTGCTCCATGGGCACACATTCTACAAAAGCAAATTCATTCCCCAAAAATGAAAAATTGGAAAATACCACTGTTACTAAATAACAGTGTTAACCTCTAGATTACTAGCTGTGAGCCTTCTGATATTCTGATCCATATTCTGTTCTATTTATGTTTTAGTAAAATGGAGTACTTGACAGCTTTACTCTGAGTTTATACCTAATTGCATACTGTTTAAAAGGCTGATGTCAGGAAGCATATGTCAACATCATTTTTAATAGCTGTATTCCATCTTACGATTAGCCCTCAGTTTGCACAATCAATGCCTTGCTGGTGGACAGTTAGGAGTTCAATTTTCAGCTAATATGAAAAAATATCCCCTAAGAAAACCTCTACTCACATCTTTAATTCTTCCCTTAGGATAAATGACTAGACATGGAAAGGCCGGATCGAACGTGTTTAAAGTTCTGATGCATACTGGCCTAAATGCCTTGCAAAACACCAACTGAAGTGCAGCCCTGTCTGTTAGCAGTGTAGGTGAATAACCCCAAATCACAGTCCTTTAATGAAAGTCAGACAGCTGAGATGAGCCAGGGGAATTCTACAGAACTCCTAGCCCTGGCAGCAGCAGCAGTTCCCACAGGAGCTGGCCCCAAGCAGGAAAGGCATGCAATGAAGGTATCTCCACGGTGCTTCTTCCCTAGTGCAAGGTGGCTATGCGCACGGACCAGGGCTGATATACAGGGTGACCAGCACCTACACCTTGTTGTTAAATGGTGCCTGGCAATCATCTGGAGAGAGCTTAGGTCTTCCACCCTGGGGGAGGTGAGAGACAGGCTGGAGACCCGACCACATGGGACCACAGGCACCATGTCATTCCTCCATCAACTCCCAGAGCTCCAGCAAGGGCGTGGAACCTCACCCCACCTGCAGACAGGGCTGGATTCTAGGGGGGGAACATACAGAACAATTGCCATGTGCTAAGTGTGATCTGGCGCTACTATTCCCTGTTTTACTGAATCTCTTGATAATATGCAAGTGTCCTCAACTAACTCAACTAAGCCCAGCCTGGTTCTAGGGTGACAGCCACCAGAAGGTGGCCCAGTTGGAATTCCTTGAAACTCTATAGGTGATATTCTGGTTAACATTTGGTAAAGCTATCGAAGAAACTAAACTTTATTTTTTCCTTAATTACTAAGGAAAACCAGATAGCCAGGGTACGTATCTACCCATGTTCTGAAACCACAAAGCCCCCTTTGTTCATACGAGTCTCTGAAGTGTGCATCCATCCTTTGTTGGTACATCGCTCAGCATTCCAGGGAACATAGCAAGAATACCTCTGTTCATGCTGACTAGCCACCTCCCAACCGCACTGACCTGACTGGAAGCTTCACCGCATGCGCGTCCTTCATTCTAGCGTGCAGCAGCAGCTGCAAAAGCTGCAGACCTTTTTTATCCTGGGAAAACTGCTTTGTAGGAGACTTTCCAAAAACAGCTGCAATCAGGTTTTGCTATGAGACAGAGGCACACCTACCTTTCAACTCCAGCACTTGCATGATCGTGTTGTCATCGCCAGCAATCAGAAAGGAAAGGGCAAACTGAATGTAGGCCAGCCGGACATCATGCACACCCTAGGGGGAAGGAGACCATGTGTCATGTGTGTATCCATACCCCTTGCCCAGCACCAAAGAACGCAGCAACAGAAGTCTCTGGTCTTATGCTGTCAGGAGGCTCAAAGTCTAAAACCAGCAGTCATCTCTCTGGGAACACAGGGTTTTTTCTTTGCTCTTTTCCCTCCATCTTCTGCTCTATTTTTCTTTCCTTCAAGCTGTTTCTACATACAAAAGTATGGAGGTCCTGGGTGGCTCAGTCAGGTAAGTATCTGACTTGGTTTTGGCTCAGGTCATGATCTCAGGGTCAGACATCAGATCGAATCCTGTGCTGGGCTCCACTTTGGGTGTGGAGCCTGCTAAAGAGTCTCTCTCGGGATGCCTGAGTGGCTCAGCGGTTGGGCGCCTGCCTTCAGCTCAGATGGTGATCCTAGGATCTGGGATCAAGTCCCGCATCAGGCTCCCTGCGAGGAGCCTGCTTCTCTCTTTGCCTGTGTCTCTGCCTCTCTGTGTCTCTCATGAATAAATTAAAAAAAATTTTTCTCTCTCCACCCCCCTTCCCGTCCCCCTTCTCTTAAAAAAAAAAAAAAAAAGAAAAAGAAAATGTCAAGAAACAAGCAAAAAATAAAAAATTATCAAGATGTCTATCTGCATTACATATTTTCATCCACTGTGCTTAAAAGCCATAGCATAATGGCTCACTGCTACATAAACATAAAAGTATGGGTAAAGCATAGTTGTGTCCCCTTCCCCCATCATACTTAAACATTTGTGGTTCATGGGCCACTTCAGCATAGAGCAGAAGATTCTCAGCCCATCTAGATACCATCTATTTCACTTCCCAGTGAAATCATATACACTTTTTTGAAAATCCAGAGCCAATGGAAAGACCGGTTCTACTTCAGCTGACACCAATGAGGTGATGTCTGGGTTATATAGGTACTATAAATGCACTCTGGACATCAAAGCACAGACGCTGTCACATTACAAACCAGTGTGGCCTTTCCAGGAGAGTGGACATCCTCAAGGAGGGCCCACAGGCCATGGCCAGTCGTCAACACTTCAGGGGAAGTGATGGGGACCATCTGATCAACTATCCCTCCCAGTAATTTTAAGACACACATCGTGTCTTCTCGTTTGTTTCACACCCTGGTGGCTGATCATGTGCATCGCTCATTGGCTGTACTAGCACTAGCTCATAAACTGGGATCCTCCAGTGCTTCAACTGTACTCTCCCCCTACTTCAGTTATTCCAAAGATCTCTTAATTTGCTGTAAAGAAGTTAATACCATGGAGAATTATTGCCCTTGGATGCCTGGAAAAATTAAGAGTCTGTCTTCCAGATAGTTCCATTCCTATTAGTAATAGCAGGGTGGTGGTAATGATGGTGGAATGGTGAAGAGGATATCATTGTCATTTATTGAGCACTTACTATACACCAGACACTAAGTCAAAGGCTGCATATGTGTGATTTCATTTACTCTTTATGACAACTTGAGGTGGAGATGCCTTCTATACCCATTTTACAGATGAGGAAATGGAAATTTAAAAAACTCATTCCAGGTCCCATAGCTAGCTACTAAGCAAATATGTCCTAGAATTAGACATTGTTCAAACATACCGCTTCCTGCTCAACTTCATGTCTGACTACAGAGAAGTGCTTTCTTCTCAGAACTTCCAGAGCATTTTCATTTTGCTTTTCCTCAAGATGCAAGGACCACACTTGGAACCATTTAGGCCTCTATGTGAGTATTTCATTACTTCTGTCTCGTCCTGCCAGGTGTATGTTTCTCAGGGAGAGAAGAAAGGCCATCTGACTCATACTCTGCAACATCTGGATGGGGATCTTACATGTTGACTGTATTCCTGGGTCTACACCTCCACCCATGCCCCACAGCATTCCAGCAAGACCTTATCAGACCTTACTCCAACTCCACTATGAGCTTAAAACCATCCTCCTTATCCCAGGGGCTACTCTAGAGACCTCCTCACAATGTGGAGTTTGGATACCATGTGAAAATGAGCTGCATTTCCTCAGAGTACAGCAACGTTTTGGTGCCTTCCAAACTCACCAATTCAATGTTGTTCAAACACCAATTGTATTCAAGATACCATGATCTCAGGTCGAGAGAGGACATGGCAATGACTAAGATATTGTCCCTGTCCTCAGGAAGCTTAATGTAAACACTGCTCCCAAGCTACCTAGATGCTTGGTGATTGAAAGAAATCTGTCAACTAATCCAAGCACAGTTAACTTGTTAGCCTTATGTATGTATGCCTCCTGTTTCAAAAGAATGCTAGTATGATGCTGAAACTTGCCTGGTAAGATTAAATTAGTTTCTGTGCTCCGCTAGCTAGTTGGGAAGGTTCTACACATTCTGGGGTTTTGGTTGTTAGGGTTTTTGTTTGTTTGTTTGTTTTTTGTTTTTTGTCCACTTAAGTCCTGGAAGCAAGAGTCCTAGAAGGTGGGTCTCAGTTATGTACCATTCTAGATCTTTCCATCCTGCTTGTACACAGCAACTGGGACTAGATCCCCCCAGGGTGCCAGCCCCCCCCCCCCCCCCGCCTGCCCCAGCAACGAGTTTTGAGCTGACATGGAATGTCTTCACCTCCTGGTATCCATCTTGTATATTCCAGCCAACCCCAAATTTCAGGTTCCTGACATTGTGGACAAGCCAAGATGCCCAAGAGATAGCATCCACACCCCACTCCAAGCAGTTACGGCCATGCCTCCTGCTCATCCTCGAGTAGACAGCCCCTCACTGTCCCCTGGGCCTCCACCTCCATCCCCAGCAAGCCCCATCAAAGGCAAGAGGGTCACATGCCTACTCCTCATTCCTACTCTGTGACTTCACAATGCTATTTACCCTAGGAAGAAAGCATCCTGAACTCCTTATGGCTTGTTCTGCAAAACACTGTCTAAAATAGACCAAAACATATTTGGTAAAACTGCTTTTTGGCAAACGTCATGAACAGTGCTTTCTTTGGCTGGATGAAAAAGAACCATAATCTTCTCTCCTCATGAGGCTTTAATAATTCCCCTCAAAATGTTAAAATGCACTTATTAAAAAAAAAAGATCTAGATAACCATCAGCTTCAATAACTAAATGACATGAAAAAAAAAGGTTGGGGAGGAGTAGGGATCGAAAACTCAACATTAAGAAATTTAAGAAACATACCCACCAAACACGATACGTAGCCCTGGTCTGGATCCTGATTTGAAACACAAAGTGTAAGGACATTTCAGAAATGGTGGGGAAAAACTGAGACCAAACTGGGCATTTGGTGATATTAAGAGTTATTTACGGTAACATGTACGAGAATAGTACTGTGGTTTTGTGTTTTGTTTTGTTTTTTTAAAGATTTTATTTATTTATTTAGCAGAGAGAGCACAAAGAGGGGGAGTGGAAGAGGGAGAAGCAGATACCATGCTGAGCAGGGAGCCTAATGCAGGGCACAATTCCCAGGACCCCAGGACCATGACCAGAACCGAAGGCAGATGCTTAACCAACTGAGCCCCCCAATCGCCTCTGGTTTTGTTTCAAAAGGTTGCTTTCTGTTAGAGATACACACTGAAATATGCATGAGGGAATATGGTTCACATGTGGGATCAGCTATACCTGATTGCCCCAAAACAAACCAAAAACACGGCAGAGGTAACCGTCTGCAGCTGGAGGATGGGTACATGGGGGGTTCTCTGTGCTGCTCTATTTTTTAACGTCCTCATTCAATATCCATGAGACTCATTCCTATGTGGAACATAAAAATTTAATGTCTAGAAACCATTTCCCATGACAAAATAGTTAAGGTACACCATAAACTAAAAAAACACTTCCATCTTGAGAATTATTCCCATTTTATAGATCAAGGACATGTAAAAACACTTGTCAAGAGGACCCTGAGGTGAGGCAGCACATGCTCAGCCGATAGCTGGCATCCATTCAGGCAGAGGAGCCCTACTTCTAGGGCTTTCTCTCGTGTCTTGGTGGGTGGTCGGGGTACTGATGTATTTTACTTACAGGGCTGAGCTGGTTGAGATCAGAGAGACAGGGTGGAAGTGGGAAGGGAACTTGCATCATTACTGACAGGCCGACTGCCAAGCTAAGACCAAAGAACCATGACATTTGCCCTAGTGTGCAAACAGCACGCAAATTCTTTTTATTAGAAATGCATTTAAATGTCAGTAGCCATTATTCAATGAATGGAATCTGTTGACACATTCAGGGTATGTAAATAACTCACAGTAATAAAAAAGAATATCCATGAGACACCAAGACCTGGAATCTTCTCCTCAGAGCACACCTTATTTGTCATGTCAGGACCACCCTTAACACTGAGCTGACCTCACAGAGCCAGAAAAGTTATCGGGTGTTACTATGATTAACCTTCAGCCTATTACCTGGCAGTGTGGAAACTCTTACTAATTTCCCCGAAGAGTGAGATGACAGGGTGCAGAAGTAAATCAGGCTAACGTGGCTCTCTGCTTTGGCAGACACGTGGGTAACTGTCGGTCTGCTGTCTGTGCAGGGGACAGGGGTGTGGAGTGGGGAGCCCCAGCTGTCCTCGGGGCCAGCTGGGAGCACTGAGACAACTACGGCTGGTGCGTAACAACTCTCCCACTTCTGAGTCCTCCCACTTGTTTCCTCCTCAAGACTCTAAACCCAAAGGAAACTTCTAGAGTCACCAGGGAACTTTTTCTATAAAAGCTCTCCTGAAAACCAGTCACACTTCCATTCCCTTTAGCATAGTCTGACAGCTACTTGTTGTAAGACTCACTGACGGATAGGGACACCTGGATGGCTCAGCGGTTGAGTGTCTGCCTTCGGCTTAGGTCCTGACCCCGGGGTCTGGGATCAAGTCCCACAATGGGTTCCTTGTGGGAAGCCTGCTTCTCCCTCTACTTATGTCTCTGCCTCTGTGTGTGTGTCTCTCATGAATAAATAAATAAAATCTTATATATAAAACAAAAAGATTCACTGATGGGAAGCACAAGGAACATTAAAAAGCCATATGTGTCCTCCATGATGATGTCACTGGTTTAACCTCCAAGGGTTTTCTCCAAAGTGGACAGAATAGAAACGGGACTGGGATGCCCCAAGGTCCATGCTGCAAGGCACACGGAGATCATTTCCTTTGCTCTGTGAAGATGCTCACAAACTGTGTCATCCTCACAGGCCTGAGCCCCCAGAGAAGCTGTCCTCAGATGTCCCTGTTGTTCAGGCTCTGCCACATGTTTCTCTACACACAGGCCTTCCTCTCCTCCCATGTGAGGACCAAGGCCAGAGAAAGGACGACAAACAAATCAAGATGGCCCTCCAAAGGGAAAGGAAATACACAGGAGGGACAAGATGCTCAGAGCTCCTCACCTTTGAATCCCTCTTGGTGGCCAGGGTGTACAAGGTCTTTTTATTCAAATCAAAATGACTGCAGACATCCCTGGCGGCCTCAGGGCCCTGGGTCACCATGGCAGCCAACAGGTTCAGGCAGGCTCGAGCCATCCTGCACAGGGACGAGAAAATCAGGCATGTCAGGAACAGCAGAAGCACCGAGCCAGCTGTGCTCCTGGTTGTAGGGTCTGCTCTCCCCAAACCAGAAAGAGGAAGCAAAGAGACACCAGACAGGCTCTAGAAAAGAACATATATAACTTGACAAAATCTCCAAACAAAGCTTAAATATTGAGTCTGAAGAGGATCCAAGGATACAAAATGTGAGATACAAAGAAGATGGCAATTTCTCTCTCGGGGAAATCATTCTGTAACTGGGAGACCCACAGCTCCCCTGCCACTGCAGGGCACAGGGGGAGACTTGTTCAGAGGAGGCTCTCAGCAGCCTTCCCGTCCCACGGCCACCCGGGACCTGTGGTTTACTGCACACCCGCCACACTCCAGGCATCGTCCTAGGTGGTGGAAGACCAAATCTTCTAGGCCACTCAAGGACTCCACCTGCATGCACCTTGCATTCTAGCGGAGGGAAACAGACAGTCAAGAGTATTAAATCAAACATCTAGCTGTGCAAACAGACCTACAAACAGATACTTCTGTCCACAAGCAAATGGACACAAAGTGACAGCAGATGGGCAGTGGTGAAACAAGGCCTCCCTGAGATGCCACTTCTGCACTACAACGTCCTGAAGTGGAGAGGCAGGGAGTGTGTGACCAGCATGAAGAGCCACTGGGGCAGAAGGATGGGCAATGGCAAGAATGCCTACAAGGGGGATCCCTGGGTGGCACAGCGGTTTGGCGCCTGCCTTTGGCCCAGGGCACGATCCTGGAGACCCGGGATCGAGTCCCACGTCGGGCTCCCGGTGCGTGGAGCCTGCTTCTCCCTCTGCCTGTGTCTCTGCCTCTCTCTCTATCATAAATAAATAAAATTTAAAAAAAAAGTAAAAAAAAAATGCCTACTAGGTTCCCACGACAGCAAGAAGAATAGCAGGGCAGGAGTGAGATGGACACACAGAGGAGTCAGCGACAGTGAGGGGCTGGTCAGCAGGAAATGAAGGGGCAGAGCCACAGCCGTGATGGCCTCAGAGCCTGCTCAGCTCCGCTCTATGAGTGGAAGGAAGGTCAAGTGCACTCAGGGAGAGATGAATGCAGACCACGTCATGAGTAGTCTTGTCACATATAGGCAACTTACCTGTAGCCCGAGGCATACAGGGACTCACAGATGAGCTTCATGTGGTTATTTATTAGCTTTTTCACGATGTTGGTCCCTACAACATGAAAATGGGAAAGATCGCTCGCAGTCCGCAACAGTATGGCCTCAAAAACTTGAAATATTAACAGCATCTGCAAAGAAATGAAATGCCTATGCATCAGCTCATTTGGGTTTTTCTTTTCCCCCCTCCGTACATATGCTTCTCGTTTTAGCCAGTTACTTTAAAACATCCAACAGGGACGCCTGATGGCTCCATGGTTGAGCATCTTGCCTTTGACTCAAGGCGTGATCCCAGAGTCCTGGGATCAAGTCCCTTATCAAGCTCCTTGCATGAATCCTGCTTCTCCCTCTGCCTGTGTCTCTCATGAATGAAAAAGAAATCTTTAAAAAACAAAACTTCCAACAGATCCTGGGCCAAAGGCAGGAAGGTGACAGCCTAGCAGGTAGCTCTGCAGATCCCG
The DNA here is from genome assembly GCF_905146905.1 of Nyctereutes procyonoides. Taxonomy (NCBI): domain Eukaryota; kingdom Metazoa; phylum Chordata; class Mammalia; order Carnivora; family Canidae; genus Nyctereutes; species Nyctereutes procyonoides. The sequence continues at coordinate 6,257,494 of NW_026575155.1, forward strand.
GCTCTAAAATTAGTCTCATTTTCATAGTCCAGCCAAAGAGAGAACTGCTTGCTTACAGTTCCACAAAATGAGATGAAGAGAGAAATCTTGACCAGGCCTCACTGCTTTGCGGATATTTGGGTCTTATAGCAATAACCCTGAGCTTTCAACAGGTTCATAAATATTCCAAATTTTGAACCTGTTTGGAACCAGAAAACCAGGGAACTCAGTATCTGTCTGCAACCATGACATGTGGTTTTTACCTACTTCCTTTCTGTTAAAACAAACCATGTTAAGGCAGTACCTGGCAAGCTCAGTCAGTAGATCATGTGACTCTTGATCTTGGGATTGTAAGTTTGAGCCTCACGCTGTGTACAGAGATTACTTAAAAACAAACCATATCATAACCAAGTATATTTAGATTAAGAATCTATGACCCTTCCTTCTGGTATCATTCACTAATATGAGGTTAGCACTTTCCACTAAAATGCTTTGATAAGTCATGATGCAAAACTGAATGTATTCCTACAGCAAAAAAAAAAAAAAAGAAAGAAAAAAAAGTATCATCTTCTACAGAAAGCTGGTAGTGTCCTAGAAATTTTTTTTTTAAGATTTTATTTATTTATTCATGAGAAACAGAGAGAAAGAGGGAGGCTGAAAGAGAAGCCAGGTTCCTGTGGAGCAGGGAACCCAATGCGGGCCTCGATTCCAAGACCCTGGGATCACCTGAGCCGGAGGCAGACACTTAACCAGCTAAGCAACCCAGGAATCCTGTCTTGGAAATTTCTATCATATTTTCGCTCCATCAAGCTTAACACAATAGTGGCATGAACTTTTTCTCCTCTTCAGCAAGCCAGGTAAGGAATAACGTACTTCACTTTCAGGTCGCTTCTCCCCATTCAGGAGCTGGAAGATCTCTGCACACTCAACAGAAATTTTTATGTACCCTTCCACAACATCATACACGTCTTCTCGAGGTAACTTCTTGGCAGCAGCGACAAACGCTTCTAAGGCTGAAATAGAGTAATGTTCAAAGGTTAACAGGGACTACCTCTTTAGCAACAATCACAAGCCACCACTGTGACAAGAGGCAGATTTCTGGCATCCAGGGGACCGGAACCACCCCTTACTGAGAACGAGAACACAACAGCAATGTAGACACAGGGATATCGAGGATTCTGACACGGCCTTTTCTCTATCTCCAGGGAGGGTACGGGCAACAGCATGCAAAGGACCTGCTTTAAAGCCCAACCCATCTTGGTGCAGTGATCTACCTGATGCTGCCATCGATCTACCCTTGCGCACCCTCTGAGTCCTGACCAATCTAACCCTGAAGCCCTACCCCTGCTCCACAAACGGGGTAAAATCAGAGAATGGATAAAGAGAAGGTGGTATATCTGTATCTGTGAATAGGTCTGTATACAATGGAATATTATTTGGCCTGAAAAGGAAATCCTGCCTTTAACAACATCCTTTGAGGGCACTGAGCAAGATAAGTCAGAGAAAGACAAATACTGTATGTTCTACTTATGCGAACTTACTTATGGCTCTACCTAAAAGAGCCACACTCATAGAGAAAGAGAGCAGAATGGTGTTTGCCATGGGATAGGGGGTGGGGGAAATGGGGAGATGTTGGTCAAAGTGTACAAACTTCCAGCTATAAGATGAGGAAGTTCTGGGTGCCTGGCTGGCTCAGTAGGAAGAGTATGTGACTTTTCATCTTGGGGTCGTGAATTTGGGGCCCATATTGGGAGTAGAGTTTCCTTTAAAAATAGTAAGATGAGTAAGTTCTAGGGATCTAATGTACAGCATGGTGACTATAATTAACAGTAGTATATTATATGCTCAAAAGTTATTCAGAGCGTAGATCTTCAATGCTATCACACATAAAAATGGTAATTATGTGAGGGGATGGAAGTGTTAACCAAGCTGGTCATCATCCACTGTACAGCTTAAACTTACATCAGTTATGTCAATAATATCTCGATAAAGCTGGAAAAAAAAAAAGACCCGAAAACCTTTCCTAATACCTGGATGAAAGCAAAACCTTACATCTGTCAATTCCACTTCCCTGATCTTTCCATCAGGAGATCTCATCACAGGAAGTTATGAGAACATATTAACAGGGAGAGAGAATCCAAGATAAAGACCAGATTCAAACACAAATTCAATTCAGCCTCATACAAAGGATTCAACGATCACCCTCTGACTTCAGCCCTGCCACATCTTCCAACTATTTCTTCTGCACCCACCTCCTATCAACCTGAGTTTCCTTGGGAAACCTGTTCAAATGTAGCACCTGAATGCCATGGAGCTCTCTGAGTAAAATCACGAATATTTACATGAATGACAATCTTTTAAATAATTAAGCATGCTCTTTCTTCTGCCACGAACATTCCTGTCCCTGTTTCGACCTCATCCTACAACTCCATGAAAAGCCACTTACGCTGGGGAGACTTCTCTGATCTCCCAGATTAGGTCTGAGGCCTGGGGACATCAAGTACCTCTCCTTTGGAGGACTGGTACGTAGAACTCTCCGTATGTGATTTTATTGATTGCTATCTGCCTTCCCCACTTCACTATTTGTAAGTTCCATAATGACAGCGCCCATGTCGGTTTTACTCGCCATTTTTTCCCTAGCAAATAACAGCCACTAGTAAATAATGAACAAGTGAATGAATTCATGTATAATTGTATAATTTGTATACATTTGTAAAATGTATAATTGTATTCATGTATAATTGTATAATGTATAATTCTATGCTAAAGCACCTTTCATCTTTATAACACTGGCTGACAGCTGCAGGGATCAAATATTTACAAACAAAACTTTTGGCCCCCCGGGGTGGCTCAGTGGTTGAGCATCTGCCTTCAGCCCAGGGCGTGATCCTGGAGACCCGGGATCGAGTCCCACGTCAGGCTCCCTGCATGGAGCCTGCTTCTCCCTCTGCCTGTGTCTCTGCCTCTCTTTCTCTCTCTCTCTCTCTGTCTCTCGTGAATAAATAAAATCTTAAAAAAAAAAAAGATTGTTTAAAAAAAAAAACTTAGAGAACACAAATGATTAATTGGAGATATTCTGGCCATCAACTTTATAATCCCTTTAGCCCAGGGACACTGTTTTATTTTGAGACAGCACCAGTGTCTCCACACAGCAACGGATTCAATTGCGGTTTTTTTTCCCCCATCACCTACATACTTCCTCATGGATTACAAGCAGCTGTGAAGAAGGGTGATCGATCACGCTTTGCAGAAAGTGAAATTAGGGATCCCTGGGTGGCGCAGCGGTTTGGCGCCAGCCTTTGGCCCAGGGCGCGATCCTGGAGACCCGGGATCGAATCCCACGTCGGGCTCCCAGTGCATGGAGCCTGCTTCTCCCTCTGCCTGTGTCTCTGCCTCTCCCTCTCTCTCTCTCTCTGTGTGTGACTATCATAAAAAAAAAAAAAAAAAGATAGTGAAATTACAGAATCTGCTCCATCTTAGTCACTAGTCCAAACCTGGTCAAACCTGGCCCTTGTGGGGCTTCAGGAGGTGGCTTAGCACATGTCATCGGATCAGCCTGAGTGTTTGGAGGCTCAAAGCTCCTGAAAACAGCGCTGACAGCCACAGAGAAGCAGCAAACCTTCTCAGTGAGCAGCCCCCGAGCGGGCTCACAGCTGGGACTCGGCAAGTAGGTACGTGTCGTCTGCTGCGTGTAGCGGTGGAGCCCGTATCTGCCTCCCTGACCACTGCAACCAAGAGGTTTTGGAGCTTGCGGAGGGATGCCGCCCGGCCAAGGGAGGACGGTCACCACCCAGCAAGGGGGGCCCTCGGCCGTCGAGCAGCCGGGCCTCAGTTTCCCGTCCGCACACCGGAAGGCCCGGCTCGGTGGCTCAGACAGGGAACGGCTGCACAGAGGAGAGCCGGGCCCGGCGTGGGCCGCGGCCGGACCCGGCTCCGCTGGCACCTGCCCTCGGTCCCCGGCGGGCCCCGCACTCACCCGGCTCCGCGCCCTGCGGCTCCCGCAGCTGAGCCTTGAAGCGCACGCCCGTGAGCTCTTCGGAGCGGGCCCGCTTGGCTGCGCCCGCGCGGGGAGCCGCGCCGTCCTGGCCGCCCGGGGCCTTCCTCTTGGGGACTCCCATGGTCGAGAGCGCGGGGGCGCGCGGGGACCCTCCGACCAGGGGTCCCCACAAAAGGATGCCCGGAAAGCGGCGGAGCACCCCTGCTCGCCCCGGCGCCACACGTGCGCCGGAAGGGGCGGGGCCGGGGCGGAAGGGGCGGGGCCTCAGGAGAGAGGCCGGCGTCAGGGGTCGAAGCCGACGGAAGGGGCGTGGCCTAGATGCAGGGCGTGGCCCTAGAGGGGCGTGGCTTCGTAGGGGCGTGGCCTTTGAGGGGCGGGGCCTGAGGGAGGGCGGGAGACCCGGGAGGTGGTCCAGGGGAGAAGGCGAGGCTGCATCCGTGCGCACCCCCGAGTTTCTTACGGTCTCCCGCGTCCTCGCTGGCTCGCCCGCTTCTTAGGAGGAGCGGACACCTCCCGGCAATCCCCACCCGGCCGCGGTGAGGAGGAGCCCACGGGGACCCGCCTCCCGCCCCCGGCGGCCCTGCCGAGGCTGCCCGGCGGGTGCATGCCCCGAGGGCGCGAGTTTCGGGGTGTGGCGGCTGCACACTCACAGTTCTTGACCTGAGGGCTCCCTGACGCTGCGGATAACAGAACTTGCCGGACAAGCAGTGGGATTCGATGCTTTCTTGGCTTTGTTGTGGCCCTGCAGGTTGGCGGGGCTGGGGGCAGCCCCCGGCTAAAAGCCAGGTGGCCTTGGCACCCCCGCGCACCTGGGCCGAGGGTCGTGCGGGCGCCCCTAACGCTGGCCCCAGTTTCTGTCACAGCCCAAACCAGACGGCGTGTCGCCCCGCACCGGCCTCCGTCCGTCCCGTTCTTCCCCAAACTGATGGGAGGACGTGAACCCTTCCGGCCCAGCAGGTGCGAAGAGACGTTAACTTCTGGAAAACCCTTCATTCGTGGGCAGAGCAGCAACTTCCACGTCTAAGTTCCCGTTCTTGAAATCGAGTTGGCAGAGCCAGCCCTACGCAGTCTGGGGGCTGCCCTGAGCTGAGAAAGGATGCATTGCTTCGGCTCAGGGCGTGATCCTGGAGTCCTGGGATCGAGTCCCACATCAGGCTCCCTGCATGGAGCCTGCTTCTCCCTCTGCCTGTGGCTTTAACTCTCTCTCTGTGTGTGTGTCTCTCATGAGTAAATAAAATCTTTGAAAAGAGAAAGAAAAACTACTTTGACGGGGGAGGGGATGTGGGGCAGGGAGTACTGTGTTTTGTAAGATGTCAATGACTTGAAAGCAGCATTAAATGCTTTGCAATAAAATAGAGGTTTAAATAAGTAAAAACAGACCGTCCCATTTCTTTCTTTCTTTTTTATGATAGTCACACAGAGAGAGAGAGAGAAAGAGAGGCAGAGACACAGGCAGAGGGAGAAGCAGGCTCCATGCACTGGGAGCCCGACATGGGATTCGATCCCGGGTCTCCAGGATCGCGCCCTGGACCAAAGGCAGGCGCTAAACCGATGCACCACCCAGGGATCCCCGTCCCATTTCTTAATACGACTTCATCAATACTTGGTTATGATTTGTATGTGTTCAAATAAATGATGAGCCAGCTCATTAAATGGGTAATTTTGTGATTCCTGGAATTCTCTGTGAGGTTGTCTCCTACTCTGAGATAATACTGCCCTGTGTTCCATAAACAGATGTGTGATGAGCATCCATGGTTGGACCTTCTGTGGCCTGTTGGGATTTAGAGTCTCTAATAGAAAAAGCCCAGGGTGTTGACCCTGAACTGACTCAGACCTGCCAAGACTATGGTACTGGTGGAAATGCTTATGTTAGAGTCAGACTCCCTCCGTCTTAAGAGATTTGAACTGATGCAGCAGTATTAAGAGATAAGGATATACCCAAAATTCAAGCTGTAAAGGACAACGTTCCCATTAGTAAAGACAGAGACTTAATTCTGACTCACTGTCCACACTGGTTCTCTCCTATAGTTAATTGTCAACCACCAACTTTGTTTGCAACCAGGGTGGACCGAAGGGCAGCAGGGAAAGGTAAGAAACAATCAAAATCCCTGTATCCAGTTGCTACCTGTATGACCTTGGACAAACTATCATCTCTCTTTACAAAGACTTAGGGAGGATGAGGGAACTTGCCAGTATTATCCAGCTAATAAGTGTTGGAGCCACTCATCCAATTTATCCTAACCCCAGTTACTAACTTCAGTTTAAAAACAACACAGGTTATCCCAGCCTTATCCAGAGACATACCTGTTGAGGCATGGCTCAGAAGCATGGGTGAATGCTTCAGACTCAGCCTGATGCCACGAATCATTGATGCCAGTAGGCTAACCCCACTTGTTCAGTTATCAGGCTTACCAAACAACTTCCAGGTAGTGACATGGCTTTCTATATTAAAGGCCTGCATGGAGATAAAGGGCTTTATTTGCTCCAGAGAACATTCTATATTGATGATAAATACAACTCTATTCTCATGGCATCCTAAGCTGGTATCCATTTGGGGGTCTTTGCAATTGCTGTTTCCTCTGAAACTCTACCAGGATCTCACATGACTCATACTTTGATTTCATGTGGGCTCTTCCTATCCATCTCTCCCCTTCTTCTTCTCCTCTTCTATTTTCCTTTCTTGCCTTTAATATCTACTGGTGATATTAGATATTCATCTTGTTTGTCAAACTTCTTTATTAAAATGTACACTCTGTAATGACACAGGACAAAGTTCCGTGCTTCATTCTTACTACCTAGAACAGATTTGGTACATCACAAGGCTCAATAAATAGTTGTTGAATAGGTAAATGTCTTGGTTAATGTCAGTCTATTATAAAAGGTTGTCTTTTGGATCAAAATGCCTCAGGATGCAGGTTTTTGAGTCTATAAGCCTGTGAACTGGCTCCTGGACTGTGGCAGAATTAGCCAAGGGAAATGTTCAAACTCTAATAGCCAACCAATTCATCCCTAGTCACCACACTTCTTATTCACCCCTGTTAAGTGTGTCTGTTTAAATAGAGGTTTAAATGAATATGTCTATTCATTTAAGACTTATTTAAGAGTCTTAAGACTCATACAGACAGCAACTGGATACAGACTCATTTAAGACCCTTATTTCAGTCTTATAAGTTTAAAGATTTTATTTATGTATTCATAAGAGACACACAGAGAGAGGTAGAGCATCCCAGGATCCCGGGATCACGACCTGAGCCAAAGGCAGATGTTCAACCACTGAACCACCCAGGTGCCCCTCAATCTTATGTTTAATTTCAAGTTCTGGAAAGGGGTAAAAAGAGAAACTGAATCAGAGCCCATATAAAGTTAGTATTAAAGCATGTTTATTGCAGTCACTCAGAAGGCGAGAGGTATACATTGCAGTAGAGAAGAAAAAGTTATCAAAATGGTTTACCCTGTGTTATTTCATCTGGATAAAAACTTTCTAATGCAGTCACATAGAGAGGAGAGATATGGAATTTCTTCATTCTGATACAAGTGTTTATCTCTTTGGTGATGGATGTTTTAGTGTGGCCTTTACCAAGATCAAGACAGTTCCATCATTGGTTTGTTTAGCAGTGAGCAAAATGAAGTATTCTTTCAAAGTCATTATGAATTCAGGTAAAGTACACGGTGTCTGTAAGCTAGAAAAGATAAGTAAGCCTACAGTTTCTCAATTCAAGTCAACAAAGCACCAATATCCACCAATATTTGCTATATGCATTGCATTATACAACTGGCTATAATAGATTCAAAAACGTGTAGCACAGTATACCTACCCACAAGGAACTTACAGTAATCACTGAGAATATGACACACCTGGCAAGTTCAACAGCAATAAAGAATTTAGCCAAGAACCCAAGGTGATATGTTATAGGGCCTTGTGATAAGTACAAATGAATGATTTGACAAATAGTCACATCACATTAGCATGATCCAAGTTAGAGCACTGTGAGCTTCTTACAAAAATGACAGTAGAGCAGAGAAGAAAACAGAAGCATGAAACTTGCCTTCTTTTCCTCTCTGAGGCAAAATTGAAGAAAAGTAGAAAATGTTGCCCTCTTGTCCAATATGGAATAAGTGAGCTGTAAGCATGAAGGCAGTCTTGATAAGAGTTCTGACATAGATGAAGTTTGTGTTTTGAATCTCTCAAGTCCAGTCTCTGCTCACTCATCACCCTCCACACCTGCATGCACACATCCTTGCCGCCCCTATCTTCCCAAAGCCCCAGCTTGAGCAGCTCTCCCAGAGCTTATCTCCCTGCAAAACGCCCCTCCAGGATTCATTTTTGTGGTTCCCTCCCTTTGTTAGTTCTCCTTCTTCCCCATCCTTCCTCCATAACTTGTTCCCTTACAAAAGTATTTTTAGCCAGCCACCAGAAAATAGAGAACTCTGATCAATTCACCATTAGATGTTGGAGAATAATAGCAGTTTGTAGCCAACCTCTGAAAATATTTTTATACTTTAAAAGAGGACACTTGGAGATCACCACCACTAAAATGAATTTCTAGTAATTGTGACATTGCATGGGAATGGGAATGGGGCTGGTGGAAAATAAAGAGGTCATGGATTGGGACAAGAGGAGTCTTTGAACATTGTGCGTGAATCTGCCTGTGAATTCCAGCCATTATCCCATGTCACATTTTATAAATGGGGAGCATGAATCAATTTTAAAAAATATACCTCCAAGTCCATGCAGGAAGTATGCACTGATCCTGCTAGGACAATGCATACAAGAGACATGTCCTCCATAAATATGTGTTATGTTGGTGACTAGGATCTTAGGCCAGATCACTCAAAGCAATAGGTTATTGAATTGACAGCCCTATTTTTTGAACAGCAAAAGGTAGCAAAATCCATACCCAGTTTAGATAGTAAAATATCAAATGATACATTTCAAAGATATAATAGAGACCAGTCTACCATCTTATCATTGTGCAGAAATGGGAGAAAATTTAGAAAATTTGAGTAACAATGCATTCAAATTGATAGCAATAGAACTTTACATCTACATTTCTTTTGAAATAATAGGAAAGTCATAAAAATTGACCACATTTAGGCCAAAAAAGGAGGCCCCAATAAATTAAAAAAAAAAAACATTTGCAGACCATGTTCTCTGACCACCAAGCTATAAAATTGAAACTTAATAGTAAGAGGATACGTTTTAGGGGCATCTGGGTGGCTCAGTGGTTGAGTGTCTGCCCTTGGCTGAGGGCATGATCCCAGGGTCCTGGGATCGAGTCTTATATCGGGTTCCCTGTGGGGAGCCTACTTCTCCCTCTGCCTATGTCTCTACCTCTCTCTGTGTGTCTCTCATGAATAAATAAACAAAATCTTTAAAAAAAAAAGGAGGGTAGGTTTTTTAAAATTCCATAAGGCTGGGGGTTGGGGGGAATCTTCTACTAAATTAATCTTTGGAAAGTATACAGGAAATTATGAATGATTTGGAATGCAGCAAAAGGAACACTTTATATAGCAAAATCTATGGGGCAACACTAGGAGGAAAATTTAGAGCTTAAAATACTTTTATCAGAAATCAAGAAAGGTTGAAAACAAATGAGCTAATAGTACATGTTCCAAATCAAGAAACTGGAAAAAAGTACAACAGAAATAACCCAAAGAAGTAAGAAGGAAAAAGAAGCAAAGACAAGGAAAGAAATTGACTACAAAGAGAATGAGGAAACAATAGTAATGACAACAACTAAAGACCATCCAGAAACCAAAAGCTGTTTGTTCTTGTTTTTTAGATTAAGTAAACGGATCTGTGGCAGGATTTTAAATAATAAAGAATATTATGAACAACTATTCTCAAAAACTTTCAAAACTAAAAGAAACATATATTTCTGGAAAAGGGCAAAAAGACCAAAATTGGCACAAAAGGCATCAGAAAATTGGAATAGAACAGTGATCATTACATAAAATGACGTGTTAATCAAACTTTTCCCAAGATACAGATTATTTTTCTAGGTGAAGGCTAGTAATCTTTTAGGAAACAGATAATCTCTATCTTACTCAGTTTATTCCATGAAAGATGTAGGAAAGAAAACATCCTAATATCTTGTATGAGGCTAACAGAACTTAAATACAAAACTAGCTAAGGATAATATAAAGTAAGAAAGTGATGAGCTTATTTCACTTATGGACATAAATATGTGTAAATTAAATATTAGCTAACCTGAACCAACACTGTACTTAAAAGACAAAAAATACAAGTTTTAATATCATATCTATGTCACTCACCACAGTAATGGATTAAAGCAGAAAACCCAATTATTATCTCAATAGATGGAAAAAGACATCTGAGGGGGTATGTGGGTGCCTAAGTTGGTTAGGTGCTTGCCTTCAAGCTCAGGTCATGAACCCGGGGTCCGGGGATCCAGTCCTGCATGGAGCCCTTTGCTCAGTGAGGAGTCTGCTTCTCCCTCTCCCTCTGTTCCACAACCCCCCAACTTGTGTTCTCTCTCTCTCAAATAAATAAACAAATAAAATCTTTAAAAAGGCATTTGAAAAAATCTTTACGATTCTTAAAACTCACATAAAACTAGGAATAGAAAAAACTTCCTTAACTTGATAAAGACTGTATGTATCTGCAGCAGCCACCATGTGTAATGGAAAAACTGTAGATGCATTTGAATTGTGAATGAGAACAATAGAAAAGACAGGGATGCTCACTATCTCTGCTACTATCTATTCATACAGGTCTTGAGTAATGAGATGAGTCAAGACCAAAAAAATATGAAAGAATTAAAAGAGATAAAAATGTCATCTACTTAGAAAATTCAACAGAAACACAAACTAGAGTTGCACAAGATTGTCAGATGTGAGATCAAATCACCAAGTCAGTGTCATCACCTTTACTTTAGCAAGAGCTAATTTAAAAATATAGTAGATAAATCACTAAACTCTACCTATGAAACTAATAATACACTATATGATAATTGATTGAACTTAAATGAAAAATAAAGATACATAAAAATGCCCCTTTATCAAAAAAAGATAGTAGAAAACAAGACACCATTCACAAAGAGGGAGAAAACCAGTGAATTATCTCAGAACTAAAAAATATTGCACAATATGGTTAAGGAGAACATTTTTAAAGAGATCTGACTTAATAAAGGGACATATTATGTTTGTAGAAGAATGTCTTCATGTTGTCATTCTGTTAACTCTTCCTAAAACAACCTATATCACCACTGCCATTTCAATCAAAATTAAGAAACTCAAAAAAATCATGATAACTTTGTAGGAAAAAAAAAAAAGGTCTATGAATGATTAAGTCAACAAGAATAATGGGGTCTTCCTTATCATGCATGAAGACATAGACAAGGTTTTAATAATCAAATTATACTGATAATGGTAAAAGACTAGATAAATAGCCCAGTGAAACAGAATACAAACTCAAAATCAGACCCATGTTATGGAAGTAGGGTTAAAGACTCCAAAATTGTTTTTCATGTATCCTGGGTTGAACAAAATCCAATCGATGGATTGGGGATGATGCGGACCAGGCCTCTCACTGTTGGAGAGGAAAGTTACATAAAACCAAGATGGTTGGGGTAGAGTGAACCCTGTGGGACTGGATTAGCATTAGAGAAGCCAGTATGATCTCATGTTTAGCTTAATATAAACTTAATATAAACTAGCTTAATATAAACTAAGATGGGTAGATACAGACATAATTGTGCACATGTTTTCTACCTGGGTTAGTACATATGCATTCATTTTTTAGTTCTGTTCACTGATGGGGCTTAAAAGTAGTGACACTCCAGTAGTAATTAGCACACCCAGTGTCCAGATCTTGTTTTTTAATATCATTATCGAGTAAAAGGAACCACAACTCCTTGCAAAAGTGGCTGATTCTAAGACTGGGACAGAGCACACATAAAATGTGCCTGGAGCATCTTGTAGTACCATAAAGCACAAAACTCTGGAGAAAAAAAATAGGGAGGAGGAATATGTCAAAGGGGTATAGGGGACCAACCTGAAATAATTCTTGATGGAACAGTCTGAAGGACAAAATAATGAGCATTGTATTCAATGATCATCTACCATATAAAATAAATATATAAGTAAGTCTATGCTGATATAAAAAATGATTGCACAAATTAATAAACAGGAGAAAATCTTCCTTACAAAGTAAGTTTCCTTACAAATCTTTCTTACAAAAGTAATCTAAATAATATATGTAGATATTCCCTGCTGCAAGAAATGGAGCTTATTCACACACACACACACACACACACACAAACACACACACACACACCAGTGTAGACTTAGTAACTTCCAAAGATTAGATTAGGAAAGAAGAAAACTGGTGAGTTATAGTGAAGAAACATGGCCAACACTACCTTAGCTGAATGGTCAAGGTTAACATCAGTGGTGATAAGTTCCATTGTTATCATGTACCTTTGATGTGATAGGATGAGAAGGACATCACCTCTGTAGTATCCTTCCCCAAATCCATAACCCCAGCCCAGTCACATGAGAGATGCCAGACAAACCTAAATCGAAGGACGGTAAAAAATACATCATGTATACTCTTTAAAACTGTCAAGGTCATGAAAAACAAGGAAAGACTTGGAAACTGTCACAGATCAAATGAGCCCAGGGAGACAGGACAACACAATGCTCTGTGATACCCTGGACTGGATCCTGGAACAGAAAAAGGACCCCAGGGGAAAACCTGGTGAACTGCAAATAAAATCTGGGCTTTACTTAATAGCAGTGTACCAGTGAAGTTTCTTAGTTTTAATAAATTACCATATAAGCATGAAAGGTACAGAAATTAGAGGAAACTGGGTAAGGGTGTACAGAATCCCTCACTTTTTTACTTTTCTGTAAATCTGGAATATTCCAACATAAAAGCTTATTTGAAACAAAGATCTATGCATATATAGCAACTTGATGTACAGTAAACATGGCACCCCTTTTTTTGTGATGGATTTGCCATCAGAACAGGTGTCATGAAAACCACTGCTGGATCTAAGTCAAATGGGAAAGGAAAGATTCATATCAACATTGTCATCACTGGACATGTAGATTCAGGCAAGTGCACCACTACTGGCCATCTGATCTACACGTGAGGTAGGATGGACAAAAGAATCACTGAAGAATTAAAGAGGAGGCTGCTGAGATGGGAAAGGGGCCCTTCAAGGATGCCTGGGGTTTGGATACTCTGAAATCTGAACATAAGCTAGTGTCACCATCGATATCTCCCCATGAAAACTGGACACCAGCAAGTATTATACGACCAGCATTGATACCCCAGGACACAGAAACTTTATCAAAAACATGATCACAGCACATCTCAAGCTGACTATACTATCTTGATTGTTGCAGCTGGTGTTGGTGAATTTGAAGCAGCTATCTCCAAGAGTGGGCAGACCCATGAGCATACCCTCTGGCTTACATGCTGGGCATGAAACAACTAATTATTGATATTAACCAGATGAATTTCTTCAGCCAGAAAAGTTTTGTGGAAATCATTAAGGAAGTCAACACCTAAGTTTTAAAAAGTTGGCTACAACCCTGACACAGTAGCATCTGTGCCAATTACTGGAATGGTGACAACATGCTGGAGCCAAGTGCTAACACGCCTTGGTTCAAGGAATGGAAAGTCGCCCATAAAGATGGCAATACCAGTGGAACCATGCTACCTGAGATTCTGCATGGCATCTGCCAGAACTCATCCAACTGGCAAGCCCTTTCATCTGCCCCTCCAGGATGTCTACCATATTAGAGGTATTGGTACCTTTCCTGTGGACCCAGGGGAGTCTGGTGTTCTCAAACGTGGCATGGTGGCAACTTTGCTCCAGCCAACATTATAATTGAAGTCAAGTGTGTTGAAATGCACTATGAAACTGAGAGCATCTCTTCCTGGGGACAATGTGGACTTAATGCCAAGAACGTGTCTATCAAAAATGTTCATCATGGTAACCTGTCTGGTGACAGCAGAAATGACCCACTAATGGAAGCAGGTGATTACATGGCTCCGGCGATTATCTCAAACCACCTAGGCCTCATCAGTGCTGGCTATGCACCTGTGCATATTGTCACATAGCTCACACTGCTTACTGAGCTGAAGGAGATTGATTGTTGTTCAAGGAAGAAGCTTGAGGATGGCTCCAAATTCTTGAAATCTGGTGATACAGTGATGCAGCCATTGCTGATATGGTCGCTGACAAACCCATATGTGTAGAGAGCTTCTCTGACTATCCTCCTCTGGGTTATTTTGGTGTTCCTGACATGAGACAGAGTTGATGTGGGTGTCATCAAAGCAGTGGCCAAGAAAGCTACTGGAGCTGGTAAGGTCATCAAGTCTGCCCAGAACACGCAGAAGGCTAAATGAATATTATCCTGAATACCTGCTACCCCTGTCTTCATCAGTGGTGGAAGACTAGTTTCCAAACTGTTTGTCTCAATTAGCCATTTAGATTTCTTTAAAGATTTTATTTATTTGAGAGAGAGAAAGCACAAGCAGGGGAGGGGCAGAAGGACTCCCCACTGAGCAGGGAGCCCAATACAGGGCTTGATCCCAGGACCCTGAGATCATGACCTGAGCTGAAGACAGATCCCCAACCAACTGAGCCACCCAGGCACCCTTAGCCATTTAAATTTAATAGTAAAAGGCCCCTTAGTGATAATAATATGTCATAAAATCTCCAAAAGGAAGGGAGATTGTTTTATAGAACATTTAGGGGGGGGGAGGCAGGGGGAGAAGTAGAGGGAGAGAGTTTTAAGTAGTTTTTATTTTTATTTATATATTTTTTTTTTTAAATTTTTTTAAAATTTTTATTTATTTATGATAGTCACCCAGTGAGAGAGAGAGAGGCAGAGACATAGGCAGAGGGAGAAGCAGGTTCCATGCACCGGGAGCCTGACGTGGGATTCGATCCCGGGTCTCCAGGATCGCGCCCTGGGCCAAAGGCAAGCGCCAAACCGCTGCGCCACCCAGGGATCCCCTTTATTTTTATTTTTAAGTAGTTTTTAGAACCAGTACTTTTTAATGGAAACAATTGTACCAAAAGTCTGTCTCAGAATTGTCCTTAACACCACTAAACTATACACTTAAAAATGGTTAAAATGGTAAATTTTATGTTACGCATATTTGACAATAAAAAATTATTTTAGAAATTTGTGGGCTCCTGTCACCATTACGAAGACATAAATTGAGATTCTCACCTACAGAGAGTGCCCTGACAGTTCCTAGTGGCATTTCCTTGCCTGGTGTGCAGGAGTTGGACCCTCTGAAACTCCAGGTATCTCCCTTCCCCAGAGCCTGTGAAATAGTCCTGGGCCTCTCAGTCAATCTCTCACCTTCCTGAGGCTTTGGCTGAAGGGTGTTTACTGTTGTTGACCAATGGGAAGCCAACTGGGCATATACATGACCATCCTCTTTTCTTCTTTAGAGGAGAGATGAAGTCACTAGAAGGGGTAGTGCAGTGCATACACACAATGGAATGTTATTCAGCCTCGAACAAGAAGGTCTTTCTCTTGGGAATGAACTTAAAAAAAAAAAAAAGGGCAGCCCGGATGGCTCAGTGGCTTAGCGCTGCGTTCAGCCCAGGGCCTGATCGTGGGGACCTGGGATCTAGTCCCACATCAGGTTCCCTGCATGGAGCCTGCTTCTCCCTCTACCTGGATCTTTGCCTCTCTCTCTCTCTCTCTCATGAATAAATAAATAAAATCTTAAAAAAAATAAAAATTAAAAAAATTTGGTACATATTCATAATGGCATTATTCACAATATCCAAGAGGTGGAAGCAACCCAAGTGTCCAGTGACAGGTGACCGGGCAAACAAAATGTGATCTAGCCATACAATGGAATATTATTCAACATCAGAAAGGAGGGACATTCTGACACTTGCTACAACATGGATGAATCTTAAGGACGTTATGCTACATGAGATAAGCCAGTCCCAAAAGGACAGATACTGTATGATTCCACTTATATGAGCATCTAAAGTAGTTAAACTCACAAAAACAGAAAGTAGAATAGTGGTTGTCAGGCCCTGGGAAGAGAGAGGAGAATGGGAAGCTAGTGTTTAGTGGGTACAGAGTTTTGGTTTTGCAAAATGAAAAAGGTCTGGAGGTGTCTAGTGGTGATGCTTGCACAGCAAAGTGAATGTACTTAATGCCACTGAACTATCCACTTAAAAATGGTCAAGATGTTAAATTTTATGTTATGTGCATCTTACGACAACAAAAGTAATTTATATCTGTATGTACCTAAGCATATTTCTATATCTGGAGCATCAGGCCTTTGAGGATTTGAAGAGCTGGCATCAGATTTGGCTGCTGCTATTTTGGAAGAAAGTTCTTTCGGGTCCCAAGAACTCAGGTATATCACACAGGATTGGGGGGCCAGGGACGTTTCTGGGCGGAGGAAGAGGGCGATGGGGTGAGCCAGGCCCGAGGAGACTGACAGTGGACCAGAGGTGGGGAGAGAAAGGGGATATTCAAAAACCAGGACTGGGGAGAGTGTCCTAACCAGTTCACAGGAAAAGGAAAACAAAATTCCACCAGGGGGCCAGGACCACTGTTCTTGACATGAATACTCTGGAAACTACTTTCTTCACTACCTAAGGAGGGAAAGTGTATTTAATCACAAAGACATTCCCAAGAGGACATCTGGGCGGCTCAACGGTTGAGCATCTGCCTTCAGCTCAGGTCCTGATCCCAGGATCCAGGATCCAGGATCGAGTCCCACATTGGACTCCCTGTGAGGAGCCTGCTTCTCTCTCTGCCTATGTCTCTGCCTCTCTGTCTCTGTGTCTCTCATGAATAAATAAATAAATCTTAAAAAAAAAAGACATTCCCAGGGGTTCAGATGGAAGTCAAACACTGTCTTATGCTCAGTAAATAATAATATTAATATGCTCAATAATAATATTGGGTATATTTATTAATATAAATAAAATATGGTTATATTTATTATCATTGCTACCATCTATGAGGATTCTACTCTAATCTTTCAGTTATATTAGCTCTAAACGGCACCACCATCCACACACAAGTGTCCACAGCGGCCAAGCTGAGATTCGAACCTCTGTGCCTGAGCTCTGACCACAGAACCCATACAATTAACCATTGCCTACACTGTGCCGGCCTGCAGGACAAGCTTGGTTTTCAGAGCTACGTGTGCTTCTTTCCCACATACTACATCCATCAGCTTCCTTCCATCAGCACACATTCCTTTCTGATGGCAGAGAGCTGGGTAAGAAGGGTGCCTGGCCCCCAACAGGGAAGGGAAGCAAGGACAAGAGTGTGGAG
The DNA here is from genome assembly GCF_905146905.1 of Nyctereutes procyonoides. Lineage (NCBI taxonomy): Eukaryota > Metazoa > Chordata > Mammalia > Carnivora > Canidae > Nyctereutes > Nyctereutes procyonoides. The sequence goes on from NW_026575155.1 coordinate 6,274,778, forward strand.
AGGAAGTTAGGGGTCCTCTGGAGTAGACGAGGGTGTCTCTCAGGCCGACTCGGTTTTCTGCAGTATCTGCAGAAGGCAGTAGGGAGCAACCTTAGAGCTTCCATGGGAACTCAACACCTTCTAGTCTTGAGGGGGACTCGTCTACTCTCTTTCAGAAACTGAGTTCTGAAAACCGCTTTGAATACTTGGGAATTTTTACACTGAAATCTCCCATGGATCAGAATTTACTCATTCGCAGTGCTCTAAGAACCCCCAGGAGTTTGCTTGCATTGCATTCTTCTTTTAGAAAGGGAAAAATATGATTGACATAGAAACAAACTGATAGCATGTACAAAAATGAATGAAATTATGAATTTCAGGGAACATCAGGGAATGTCAAGGAATCACATAGATTTAGCCCAATTTCCTGAAATCTTATGTTTAATTTAAATAGGTTATGGGCTTTTAGAGCCAAAATGGACTGTAGAGCCCAAACCTTTCATTTTGCAGATGTGGAAAATGGGGGCAGAGAGGTCAAATGCCCCTGTGTGACAGAGGTAGACACTATTGTGCCTGATGCCTTTGACCTTGGATGGACTGCCGTAGACACATCAGTTGGCATATCCTTAAAGGCCACCTTCAGTAGGCTTCTGGGCCAAACATGCCCACACAACCCTCCTAGTGCCCCCCCTCCCCCAAACCTCCAGTCCTCAGTGAGCAGGCTTTTTGCTATTGATGTGCCTCTTTGGTGCCAGCTCTATAAACAAACCACCATTTGTTGCTTTCTAAAAATAAGCCTTTTTAGCTCTGGACAACATTCGGCCTCAGTCTCCTGAGCTGAAAGGTTGGTTTCTTTGAGGCTGACAAATGGTGGCTTCTGTCTTCTGAGAATGGCTGTAGCCTGTCTTTGTTGAAAGCGCAGAGCTTTACCTTTGGTGGCACAGAAGAAAGGGGTGAGGTGCAGTGCTGGGGTCTGAGCATGCAACAGACTCCAATGTAGGTAGGCAGGCTTCCGTGGGGAAGGAAGTAGCCAGGGTGTCAGACAAGGAGGAAAAGAGGAATGTCACTTAGAGCTGAAAGAAGGGACAGGATTGCTTCCAAAGAAGAAAAAAGGCATGGAATTTATAATATCCTGCAAAGGATGCCTCTGACACAGAGTGAATGTGGCAGGTACAGGGGCACTTCTCACACTCGTGTGCAAAGAGGGCCAAGAGCACCCAATGGTGCCATCACCTAAGAAGGGACACTTTTACTCCGTATTGGCCTCCATCCCCAATTTCTGTCTTTGCCATTTAAGAAAGCTTCAGATGTTGCCATAGATGATCTGTGTGAGTTTGTGTCATAGGTTTCCACATCTGAGACAAAGAGTTGGCGGTAGCACCATGGCCAGCTTCACGGGCATGTGACCTGTGCAGTCGCTCCGGGGCACATGCTCAAAAGGCCCACGCTTGGTTTAAATGCTTTGCTGACGTTATCCCGAAATTCTTAATTATTATTACTTTTTAAAAGATTTTATTTGTTTATTCATAAGAGACACACAGAGAGAGGCAGAGACAGGCGGAGGGAGAAGCAGGCTCCCCGAAGGGAGTCCGATTGTGGGACTCGATCCCAGGACTCCGGGATCACGCCCTGAATCAAAGTCAGATGCTCAACCACTGAGCCACCCAGGTGCCCCAATTCTTAATTATTTTTGAACAAGAACCCCAAGTTTTCATTTTGCACTAGGCCAGTGAGTTGTGCCACTGGTCCTGGTTAGCACCTATCTCAAAGGGTTGCTGAGAGTGGTGACACTTTAGGAGCTGTAGTGTTTGGTTCATCCTCACCAGACTGTACCTGCTTCAATTCCATTCCCTGCAGTCGTGTCGAGTAACCAAGTGGCTATAACGGGTTGTGATTTTTAAAATTCCATCACAGGAGAAAGAGTTCAGGGGGGGAACTGTCTCGGTGGGAAAGGTCATTTCTCTTCATGCCCCACGTTGATTTTACAAGAGTTTCCCTCTCTTTGGAGTGTGTGCTTTCCTCTTAGTTCCCCACCCTAAGAGTTTTTATGGTGGCCCAAAGTTGAGGCATTCAACTATATAATATTTAGAGAGAGGGAAATGGGGGCTAGGCAGTAACTCCTTTCCATTTGGTTGGGGCACAAAGGAACTTGGAAGTGTGGAATCCAGAGAGGGAGATAAATGGAATTCTTTAATTTTCTTGCAAGATGCTAAATATTTTAAAAAGATTTTATTTATTTATTCATGAGACACACACAGAGAGGCATAGGCAGAGAGAGAAGCAGGCTCCTCACAGGGAGTCTGATGTGGGTCTTGATCTTGGGTCCTGGGATCACCACCTGAGGCGAAGGCAGATGCTCAACCACTGAGCCATCCAGGTGTCCCAAGATGCAAAAATTCTTAAAGAGATCAGATTAGGACTAAAATGTGGCTTCACAGCAAGTAGCAGAGGGGCAAAGAGGAGGGCAGCTGAGAGTTGTCCTTTGGGTTCCTCTCCCCTGTGTCCCACAACAGCCTGGCCGCCCAGCACCGTCCATCCTCCCAGTGCCCATCCAGTTTGACCACTTGCCCCTTCTCTCTGGACCAGCAAAGCCCCAGCTCAAAGCACAGCCATAGCCTCCTGGCTACGCTCCCCCCCCCCATCTTCTTGGACCTACTCAGATGTTGTTATTGTTTGATTAAGAAAAAATCAGCTTTATAGAGATATAATTCATGTACCACACAACCGACCCACTTAAAGTATACAGTTTGATGGGTTTTGGAATACTACGTTATTAATTTTGTGAAGTTGTAAAAACCTATAGCATTTGCCATTTTAAGTGTACAATTCAGTGGTGTTAATTAGATTCATGATGCTGTGCAACCCTCACCACTATTTCCAGAACTTTTTCATTACCCCAAACAACAGCTCTGTACCCATTAAGCAAGATCCTTCATTCCCTTGGGACACCTGGGTGGCTCAGTGGTTGAGCATCTGCCTTTGACTCAGGTCGTGATCCCAGGGTCCTGGGATCGAGTCCTGAATCGGGCTCCCTCCAGGGATCCTGCTTCTCCCTCTGCCTATGTCTCTGCCTCTCTGTGTGTCTCTCATGAATAAACAAATTAAAAAAAATCCTTCATTCTCTCTTCCTCTAGCTCCTAGTAACCTCTAATCCACTTTTTGTCTCTATGTGCCTTTTCTAGATACTTCATATGAGTGGAATCATACAATGTTTATCATCTTGTGCCTGGCTTATTTCACCCAGCATAATGTTTTCAAGACTCATCCATGTTGTAGCATGTATCAGAAATCATTCCTTTTTATGAGTGAATACAAGTCCACATTTAGTTCATCCACTCATCTGAGGATGACTACCTGGACTGTTTCCACCTTGGGGCTATTATGAATAATGCTTCAGTGAATATTGGCTTCCAAGGACCAGTTTGAGTCTCTGCCTTCACTTCTTTTGGGTATAAAAATCCTTGGACTCACCTTTGACCCCTCCAGTCCAGTGACACTCAGCAGCCAGACCAATCCTCTACCAACATACAGATGATCATTTCACTCATCTGCTACCAATCTTTTGGTGGCTTAAGATAAAGAAGGGAAAGCTCACAAGGTCTCAGGGTAAAGATGGAAGTGCTGAGCACTCTGTATCCCTGAGCTCTGGCTGACAACTTCACATCACCAAGCCTTGCCCTTTGATTTCTGGCCTGTGCACTGTAGACTTTTCTCCATTCTTCTATGGAACCACGCTTCTTTTGGATTTCACACATGCTGGTCTTTCTTTCTTTCTTTCTTTCTTTCTTTCTTTCTTTCTTTCTTCTTTCTTTCTTTCTTTCTTTCTTTCTTTCTCTTTCTTTCTTTCTTTCTTTCTCTCTCTCTCTTTCTTTCTCTCTCTCTCTCTCTCTCTCTCTTTCTTAATTTTAAGTAGGCTCCAACACAGGGCTTGAACTTACAACCATGAGATCGAGACCTGAGCTGAGATCAAGAGTCAGATGCTTAACCCACTGAGCCACCCAGGCACACCACTGATCCCTTTTTCTAAAATGTTCACCCTCCCAAACACCTAGCTTTGGCTAGTTTTTGCTTGGTAAACTCTTTCCATCTTTCCTATCCATCTTACCTTTAAAACAAAACACAGGAACAGACCACCAAACTGGAAAGAGACTCATACACCCAGAGCACAAATGAGTGGTGGCCAGAAGGGAGGAGGCTGAGGGGATGAGAGAAGTCGGTGAGGAGGATTAAGAAGTACAAACTTCCAGTTATAAAAGAAATCAGTCATGGAGATGAAAAGGACAGCATAGGGAATAGAGTCAATAATATTGCAACAACAAATGGTGACAGATGGTGGCTACACTTAACTGTGGCCAGCATATTGTAATATAAAGAATTGTCCCATCACTATGTTGTCCCCCTGAAACTAATAAAACATGGTATGTCAACTAGACTCCAATAAAATAAAATTTTTTAATTTAAAAAGTCCCTGACGGGATCCCTGGGTGGTGCAGCGGTTTAGCGCCTGCCTTTGGTCCAGGGTGCAATCCTGGAGACCCGGGATCGAGTCCCGCGTCGGGCTCCCGGTGCATGGAGCCTGCTTCTCCCTCTGCCTATGTCTCTGCCTCTCTCTCTCTCTCTCTGTGTGTGTGTGACTATCATAAATAAATAAAAAAAATTAAAAAGTCCTTGACACCTCCCTCCCTTCCACTCAGCTACCCAACACTTTGGCTCCGCGGCCCCTTTTAGTTTATGATTCTCCAGTCACTGTCTTCCTGTCTGTGATAATGTCTAATATTGACCGAGCATTTACAGCTCCAGGCCCTGTCCTACCCACGTCACCTGTATCAACTAATTAAAGTGTCACAAGCCTGAGACTTTACAGAGAAGGAAACCAGGGGAGTGCACAGTTAGCAACGGAGCCCACACTGGCATGTGGAAGCCAGCTTATGCCTACACTACAGGACAGTAGAGACTGCCCCCAGTCCTGTGGGAGCAAGGCCCCTTTCCTGTCCCAGCCCCTGCACCCCCCCCCCGCAGCCCCAAGCACACACCAGTTCATACGTAAACCACATGGGATGAGGGGCCTGATATTTGAGCAAATGTTACTTACTTATGGCTCCTAAGTGCTAGCCATCCTTACCTACCTTCCCAATCTCAGTTTCCCCGACCTAAAAAGCGCACACTAATATGTCCAAAAGTTATTGAGAAGGTTGAGGCCTAGCTTTAAGATTAAAAAAAAAGTATTAATAATCTCCACACCCCACATAGGGCTTGAACTCACAACCTGGAGACCCGAGAGTCGCGTGCTCTAACCACTGAGCCAGCCAGGCGCTGGGAGGAGGTTGAGTATTTTTAATATAGATTTTAAAATTCATCGTGTCTGGGGTTTGGCCTTTGCCACCCCCACCGACAGACAGGGAGGAAGGCGCCAGAAATACCAGCAGCTCCGCCCTTGCCCCTGCTGGAGCACCAAGTCCGGCGGGCCCCTGGGTCCTCGCGGCGCACCTGTACGGGGGTCCCACAGGTAAGTCTGGGCGTCCCGTCCGCAAGCCAGTGCAGTGGGGAGCCGGCTGGGGCAGTGCGCCTGGTCCCGCCCTTGGGCCTCATTATCTACGTTTCCGCGTCAGGCCCGCCGAGAACTTGGCAGGGCCTCCCCGCGGTGTTCGGGAACACTTTGTGCCGAGCGCCCTCCGGCCCGGCCCTCCGCCCCTCCGCCCCTCCGCCCCTCCGCCGGCGCCGCCCGGCCGGGACGCTCGCGGGGTCCGCTGGGGGCCCCCCGGTTCCACGCACTTGTCCGCTGCAGCCCCGAGCCCGCAGGCCGGGCCTGGGTCACACCGCGCGTAATCGAGAGGTTCAGAAAGATGCGGTGGCCCATTTTAAAACAAAAGCCCGATTATTAGCGCTCGGGGCCACTTATGCCCGGCCGGTGTCAGATCCTCGGAGCGAGCGCAGCCGACAACCAACCAGTACGCAGAGGAAGCGTAGTGGGCGCAAGGAGAAAAGAAACCGGCCGGCTGTGGTCTGAAACCGTCTGACCCGCTTTGAATCCCGCCCCCCCCTTGGTGCTTCCCCCACCCGCTTCTCCTCGAACCCTTTCTGATTCCCGTCCTGGCCGCGTGGGCTTGGGCAGAGCGCGGGGGCCTCAGTCTCCCCCTCCGTGCAATGGGGATAACTGTGCGTGCTTGGTGATTCTTCAAGGAGGCGCGCCGCGGGGTCGCAGGGACGTCGGTGCTGGGGTCCCACACCTCCAGGTCCCCACCTCCCCGCGGCCCCTGCCTCGGCCCCGCCCCGGGAGCGCCTGGGCTCCGCGCGCGGCGCTGGCTGCAAAGTGCGTCACGGGCACCGGCCGCGCTCCTCCCGCGGCCAGGGCGAGGCTGGCACGCGGCCAGCGCGGGCCGGGCCGGGCCCGGGGGGGGCGGAGGCGGGGGGTGCCGGGCCGTCTCCGGGGCGGGGACCCAGGCGTGGAAGGCGCTCCAGTGGCGCGTCCCTCCGTGCGCTGTTGGGGGCGCCCTCCGCGGCGGGCAGCGCGCCAGGGACCGGCCTCCGCAGCCGCCCGGCGCGCGAAGGCTGCGCTTTCCCTTCGGTTCCCCCCCCCCCGTTTCCTCCCGCGGGGCGGCAGCGGAGATTTCCTCTCGGGGGTGTGTGGGGGGGAACTACGCGGATCCTTCCCGGGGCTCCTCGCCCCGCCCCACTTCTCCGCCCCCTGCCCTCTGCTGGGGAGCCGGCGCTGGCCTGCGCTGGGGAGAGGCTCCGCAGCCTGAGCCGGGAGGTGCAGGGTCCCCGCCTCGCCCCGCCATGTGACGCCGCCCTCCGCCCAGGGACCCCCGTCGCGCCCCCGGCCCGCCCGCGCTGGGGTGCGCCGGGCACCATGCTTCTGCCTGGACACGCGCGCCCGCCGCCCGCGCCGCAGCCCGCGCAGCATCCCGGACTCCGCCGGCAGGTAGAGCCTCCCGGGCAGCTCCTGCGCCTCTTCTACTGCACCGTCCTGGTCTGTTCCAAGGAGATCGCGGCGCTCACGGACTTCTCCGGTAAGAAGCGCCCTCCCTCGCCCTGCGCCCCCCGGCGCCGCGGTGCGCGCCCAGGTGAGCCCTGGGCTGGGGGCAGCCGCCCGCGCGGGGGGGCGGGGGCGCGCGGCCGGGTTGGGTGAAGTCGAGGCGCGCTCAGAGCCAGTGTTCTTGCCTGGTGCGAGCCTTCGGCGCAGAGGTGGCTGCGCGCAGTGATGGCAGAGGAGCCCCTCCCCGCCTCTCCCCAAGGACGAAGGGTGGGTAACGTATTTGGAGTTTCTCGCCCCGCTGTTTACCTCGTCAGTTCCCCAGCAGCGGGTCCCGGCAGCGGGGACCCGACTCTGACGGATGCGTGTTCCCTGGAGCCAAAGCCTGCGCCGCGCCCAGCGCTGCACGATCCACGTGCTGTGCTCCGAGGAGTTGCGCTTGGTTTGCCACTCGCTTTAGTCCGGCTGCGCCCCCGCCGGCCCCTTGGGTGCCCTTGTAAGGAGACTGGCCCCGGGGACGTCTGACCTGAAGTCTGCGCGGGCGGGCAGGGAGGGGCCGGAGGAGCAGGAGTTTACAGATCAGAGACTGGGGGCGGGGTGGGGGGTGCGGGGAGGGGGTGTCTTGGCTTTACCTCCAAAAGGTACCAGCTCCCCCAACCCCCGCCAGTCCCAGTCTCCTTTACAAAAAATCAGGACGTCCTCCTCCCAGTAAACCGTGAGGCTTTGCTTTTGGGGAGACTCCCCCAGCCACGCTCTCCCACCCAGCCGATCTCAGCTCTGGGGTTGCCGCTGTGGCTCCACCAAGTGAGAGAAGTTTCCGGGATGATGATGGCTACAGGAGCCGCATGCTTGTATTACCGCTGCGCTTTGCAAAGAGCAGCAAAGTCCTCGCAGTTGTGACAGACCTGGGTCTCCCTCCGGTGAAGCCGGAGGCCCTCACCCTTTCCCAGCCCCTGCCCAGGGCCCGGGAGGCGGCTCGGAACCCCACTCTCCCCCTTCTCCGGGGATCTACTGCCAAGTCCAGGCTTTTGCCTGCAGGGTCTTTTGCAATCTAATCATGGTAAATGGAGTCACTGCTCACCCCGCTGTGCAATAGACTAGTACATGGCAGAGAACACTGGCAAACCAGAAGCTGAGTTGGGTTTCTAGTTTACTTACAGAGAATGTCATTGTTAGCTGAGAGCCCTTAGGTCAGAGGTTCTTTGCTTTGAATATTTAATATCAAGGCAGTGTTTCTACCTCGCAAAGGAAGCCAAGATATGCCTATTTGGCAAGCAAACCGTGGTCCTTAAAATCGAGCACCACAGGGTCAGAATGCTGTGGTAAATGTGCTGGGGAAATGCTTTTCAAGTGCTATTGACTTTTTTTTTTTTTAAATAGAACTTTCTTGGCTGCTAGAAAAGTTCTGTGTTTGCTGATTTCAGCGACGGTGAGCCCTTCTGAATCAGCCACCGTCCAGCTCTGAATATTGCAAAGAATCTTCTTTGCAAAGCTGACAAGCCCCCCCCCTTTTTTTGGTGACATCACTGCAACTGAACAAATATTGCTTTAGGTAAATTGCGGTGTAACCATGAGATTGTTTTCCCAGATTATAGACACTTGGGGTTTGTTTCTTTAGTGAAGCCGGTGCAGTACTTGGGGGCAGTCTGTAGGTTACCACCCAGGTTTGGAATTGTCTGTATGTAGCAACCTCAAGAGAGGGGGTGCTGGAGCTCTCCAACAGGGATACTGTATCTTGGGGGGGGGGAAGGAAAGGGATATTTGGATACATATACTTCTAAATGACACAGATGATAAAAATATTACTTTGGTGTTTTCGGTGTGAACCTGAATTCCAAGGTTGAAAACTCCCTGAGCCAGCGGTAGGTGGTGATATGACCAGATCTATCCACAAGCAGCCCCCATTTTTAACACTGATCAGCCTTGCTCTTTAAGGATCTGAGGACTAGGGAAAGTGTCAAGGAGCCTTTCAGGAAGAAGGAAAGAAAAAAAAAATTACATCCTCCCAAAGCACAGATGCATTCAAGTTTAAACCTAAATGCCATATTGTGTGGCATTGCGGAAGCGTGAGAGAAGGCTCAGAGAGAAGGATGGAGTCTTTCGATGTTGATCAATTTGGCTTGAAACCTTTGGGGACCCCCTGTGTGATACGCAGATGACTGTCTGAAGGTTGGTGGAATGCTTTAGCCAAAGCAGTGGATCTTGATCACGTAATTCTAACCGCCCCCCCACCCCAGGACCTCAAAACCTGATGCTTGCTTTCCAAGAGGCAGGTGCTCCTGGTCTTTTTTTTTTTTTTTTTTTTTTTTTAGGAACTTGGAGGGATTAGAAACCAGAGGTCTGTAAGGAGACAGTGCCCCCTGCCTCCCTACAGAGCCTTGTAAGAATAGCCCAGCCTTTGACAGTGCAGATACTTGCTTGTTTTTCTAAACAAGGGAAACATCAAAAACTGAAGCTGAGGGAGGGTGGAGGGAACTTGGGAGCCCTTTGCCCTGGGACGAACGGGATGGAGGAAGGATGGTGTTTCCACATGAGAGAAAGTACCAGAATGTCAGGGGTCCCGGCCATTGTGTGTACAGTATAGGGCTTCCCAGGAGATTAACAGTGCAGAGTTTTGGAAAGTTACTTAAGCCTTTCTCTTCTTTGCAACTCTTCCTCAAGCCTTTTCCTGGGGCTGTCAGCTGGTATAGTTTTCCTGGGTCATTGATTTTTTTTTTTGCCCGGGGATTCCAGCATCGGATCTCACTCTTAATAAGCCAGGGGCTGCATCGTGGCCTCCTCCTCCCCCTCCGTGCTCGTGACTTGTGCTAATCACCTCCAAGCCTGCTGGGAAAAAGGCTTCCCAAATACCCCTTTCCCTCTCATCCCTGAAGATATTGAGATGCTGCCAGCGGCCACTGGAAGGCTGTCATCACTGCGTTAAAAAACATATCCCAGGAAGACAAGAGCAGTTCATGCAAAACTAGTGCCTGTGATCCTTAATCCCATACTCAGATACACTCGGCTTTCATCCATTTCCCTCTCCGGGATGGAGTTGTTTTTTTGACTGCATTCCCACATTGGGGATTTGGCCTAAGAGGTCCAAATTGATCATTGATTTTTTTGTTTTTTCCCAAACAGAAGTGTAATGTCAGCATCATCTTTGTTCAAAGAAAGGCAGGGATGAGGGCTGAGAGGAGGGAGGGGTGCCTTCTTGGGTTCCAGCCATAAAAAGCAAAGGATCCTCTATATTTTGTCCTGCTTTATTTCTTTTTAATTTTAATTTGATTTTTTAAAAGATTTTAAATTTATTCATTTAAGACAGAGAGATAACAGAGAGTGAGCGAGCATGAGCAGGGGGGGAGGCAGAGGCAGAGGGAGAAGCAGGCTCCCAGCTGAGCCAGGAGCCTGACATGGGGCTTGATCCCAGGACCTGGAGATCATGACCTGAGCTGAAGGTAGATGCTCAACCAGCTGAGCCACCCAGGTACCCCTGTCCTGCTTTAAAGATGTGATGTTTCAGCGTGTCTCTCAAACTTATTTTGCCATGTCCCTCAGGTCTCTTTTTTGTTGTTTTGTTTTACATTTTTTTTTTGTTTTTTTGGTGATTTGTCTTTCCTTGTCTCTCTGCTGAAGGCCAGCAGCATCTTCTCTTGTCTCCCTGCATTCCCCCTTTCTCTCTTCTCAAAAAGTTCAGAATGATTGATGGACTCATTGAGAGGAATGGGGAGAGACAGAGGGAAAGAAGGGGTACAAAATCATTCTAGTTCCCACATGGAGGCCTAGAAAACTCTGGACTTTTGACAAAGAAGGCATGAGCATATGTCCACACGTTTGGTTTTACCCTAGGGCATGTAGCAGAAGGAAAGGGAGAAAAAACACAAGGAGAGTGGGGCAGCCTTTAAAGTCTTCCTTGCATCAAGCTGTCCCCAGACCTCAAAGATGGAAGGAGTTCTCTGAGCTGATGTCCTGCTCCCTGCCAAGTAGCCTAAGCCAACACGAAGTGATGCTTGTTACCAGACCATTTGCAGCCCAGCAAATAAACCCAACCCTAGCTCCTTATTTCACTGGCTGAAAATCTCAGAATGTAGAAAAAGGGTAAGTCAATTGATCTTGAAGCCTCAGGAGGGGGTGCAGGTGTCCATTTAGGAGAGAGCAAACCTTCCTGTTCTGCTCAGATAAGCGGTGGATCTCCACCCTGGTGGCACAGGAGAATCGCTTCAGTCTCAACAAATGTGGGGATGCTCAAGCAGCGCTCCAGGGCTCCTTGCTTAACTGGTCTGAGGTGGGCCAGGTACTGGTCTCATTTTGAAAGCTGCCAGGTGACTCTAGTACAGCCCGAGTTGAGAACCACTGTTCTGGTGTTCAGAGGGCAGGGCTGCCTCCTGCAAGCATCAGTTCCCTCAGGGTTGTCCGGGCCTGGCTGGGTGGTCCCTCACCCCTCCTCCAGGACTCCCCACCAGGGAGATCGGGGCTGTATTTTCCCAGCCATCAGTGGATCTCTGCATCCCAGCGCCTGCACTCAGAGTTCTGCATTTTCTTATGCCTTAGTCACATCATCCTTTGATCCAGGGATTGTCTTTACTTTCACAAATTTTATGGGATGAAAAGCCAGCTCATAACCAAAGGAACACAACCCGAATGTCTGAAAGAGTTGTCCAGCTGTCACAGAAGAGAGATGAAGAGAGGCGTCTGAAACTGCCAGTCTGTTTCCATGGGAAGTAACTACATTTGAAACGTGGTCTGCTGGCTCCTTCTGTAGCAGAGAAGAGGAGTCTAGGCCAGCAAGTGGCTCCATTATTGATGGCTCTTCTCTCCCAGGCGCTTTATTGGAAAGGGCAGCCTAGCAGCAGTTTCGGGCAAGGGACGGAAAGGTAGGGAGTAAAAGTTAATTGAGCACTGTGTTATCTGATTTCCTCCTCATAGCAGCCCTACAAAGTAAATATTAGCCTCACTTTCTAGATGAGAACCTTGCCCCATTCTGCCCTCAGTATCTCTTCGACTCAGTTCATCCAAAGTGAGGGCACACACGAGGCGATCCAGCGGATGTAGGAGGAAGATGTTAGAACTTTTGTTCTTTCATATTGGTTTCTTTCCAATCTTAAAAAAAAAAAAGGAGTCACCCTTGGCTTAAAATTAACATAAAAATTGGCAGCTGAAGGGTACACAGTTTGTAGGTAAATGTACATATATTGGAGGCATGTTCCCAAAATGTTTCTGCTGATGGGGATCATGATTTTAAGGATTTGGGGGCCATTGGTCTCAGCCACCCTGTCAACTTATTTAACATTCTTGAAAAGGCACCACTTTGGAGGTAACGTGCACTGAAAGAATAACTGCTCCCCTGTTATTTACCCCTACCCCCATCTAGCTCCCTACCCCAGCTCTACGTCTCCTGGTAAAATTTAGAGGCAGGATTTGAACCCACTAATTGTCTGGTTTCCAAAGTCCATACTTTTGTCATTTGAGCTATGTAATGGACCTTCAAAGGTAGAGGTGAGGGCTCTCTGAAATTTGATTATACTAGGTCACTATTCTAATGAGGCTGGTGTGTTTTTATCCTTCTACAAGGATCTAGCTTTCCTTAGTAATACAAATCCTGGAGTCACAAAGATTTTAGTATTGGAAGGGTGGGTGACCAAATGACTCTAGTCTGCTCTCTGAGTCTCTCCTTCTCCCTGGGGGTCCCTAATTCTGCAACCCATTGGCTGATCCCGATGTTTGCAGATCTAAGACTCTGGTCCAGCATAAACAACACCTTCTTCACTCGACTTGCCTTAGCACTAGTGAGAGAAGTTGGTGAGTTGAAAATACCATCAGTGTACCAAATACATTCAAGTACCGTGTGCCAGACCCTATTCTGACAACTTTATGTTTATTAACTCATGTAATCCTTACCACCTGTGAAATAGATGCTATGATAATGAATTGAAGAAACTGATGCAAAGAGAAGTGAAGTAACTTTGGGGGATTTGAACCCAGGCAGCTCTCCTCTAATACGAAAGGAAATTGCCAGTAGTTTAAAGCAATGCCATTTCTGTACTGTTTACCTCTTAATCCACTAGACTCCAAATTTCCCTGGATATGTGGGAAATATGTGTACAGTTATTATCCATTCCACCTCCTGTCTAAAGATAGTACTCATATAGCCCCAAAGAACTGATTACAGAATAGGAACTGTGATCCACTTCTGGAAATTTTGTAGAACTGGTGACCTGAAATTATTTCTCCAACAAAACATCTACAACTGCTGAGTAAAATATAACAGACATCCTTTAAATGCATGAATGACTCAATATAAGGGATGCAAACAGGGAACAAATATGAAGAGGATCAAAGAACTGAAGAAGTTAGCTGTCATTGACCCTGTGGCTACACTAAGACCATCTGATGGTCTTTACAACCAGGGTTTAACAGGTGCATGAAGGCAAGTTATGAGTTATTAGACCAATGTAAGTTAAGAAGTTGAAATAAAGATTTTCCAATAAATAAATAAACAAACAAACAAATAAATACTGACATTACATACTATATAAATGAGAAAAAGAGCTCTTCCTATAAAACTGGGACCTGGAAGGGTTAAACAGTCATTAAAAAGGTGGATGAGAAACAAATCAGCCTTCTTGAAAAAAAAAAATGGCAAGAAAACATGTCTCAGCCTGGGCTCAGCTTTGGAGAAAAAAATTAGTCTCCCTGAAGAATATGTAATCACAGGCCTGGTTTTTCAAGAGTCTGGGTTTTAAATTCACATGATCTTTACCAAGAAACCTCATCTAAGAAACTAACAAAATTGTCCAAGGTTGGTTATGCCCCCAGATACTTGGCAAAACACACACACACACACACACACACACACACACACACACACAAATCCTCCCTACATAGAGACCTCATCATCACAAGCTCCATAAGATTCCTACTGATGAAATCCTGCTGGTTATGAACACGCAATCCAAAACTCCATTATATGAGCAATAATCAGCAGTAAAAACAACAGAGTTCTTAATAAATAACAGAGGGAAACTAAAACAGAAAAACGAATAAAAAGCAAGTCTAAAACATGACTAATGAAAGGCTATAAAGATTTTTAAAAGAACAAAATACATCTGCTATCTCTACTAATACTACTATACTGATGAAAAATATATTCATTGAATTTAAAACTTAATGGATAGATCATATGTAGCTGAAGACAGAAGCAATGAACTGGAACATAAAGCTGGAGAAATTATCTAGAATGCAGCAAAAAAGGTAAAGACATGAAAAATATAGGAAAAAATCTATAAGACATGGAGGATGGAATGTAGGTTCAGCATATATCAGATCCATATTCCAGAAAGGGGGAATAGGGGAAATGAGGGAGTGGCAACACTCAAAGTGATAATATCTTGGAATCTGTTTTCAAGAATTAACAAAAGATTCAGATTGAAGCATCCGAAGCAAGATAAATAAAAATACATGGGTACCTATCATATTTAAACTATAAAATACTAAAACCAAAGTGACAGTCTTAAAAAAACAATCAGAGAGAGTGAGAGAAAACAGTGTTATACATAAACTCTTTGCAACAACAACAGCGAAAGCCAGAAGCCAGAGAAATATTTTTCCAGGTTCTGGAAAAAAAAGAACAGAACATCCTGTCAGAGCAGAACTATATACCCAGCTAAACTATCTTCAAGACAGAGTGTGGAGATTACTACAGAAAATAAATAGACTTAAAAAAAAAGAGTGTGAAATGAAGACACGTTTACCATGATACATGCTTACCAAAACAACTGCTAGAGGATATACTTCCTGGAGAAGAATGCTGAGTCTAGAAGGAAGGACTGAGTTATAAAGAAAGGAAATGGTACAGAGAATGACACTTTACCTACGTTCCTTGCTCTGTCTTCCTTCTTAGAGAGTGCCATCTCCTTGACTGGAGGGGGATTTCTTGAAGATATCTTGTCCTTTTGAGACCTAAAGCTGAGGGACAGCTTTTTGACTCGATTGAGCTCTTCCATGGCCATAGGACTTCCAGTCTGAGGTGCTCAGATGGTCCTCAGTTCCACAGTGACTACAGAGCGGGAGTTCTGTGTGAAAGAACAGGAAATGTTCAAGTCTTTCAGTTACCCTATAAGAGTCAGCCCTGTCCTAGGGAAGCTTCCTTCTCAGTGGCTTCATGCACACACACAGACAAAGCAGCTTGGGGGGGGTGAATAATAGATTTGGCAGGTCACATTCTCCAAATGATACCCAAACCACAGAGCATGGAATTGAGGGTTTAGCAGTGTGCCCACATACCTACCAGACAACTCTGCCCAGGCATAAATTTTCCATTTTCATACCCTCATTTCTGGACACCTGTATCGCTTGCTCACTCAGACCCTTGAAATTGAATTTATCCTGCATTAAGAAGCTAAGGAATGAAGTGGTGTTTGGGGTTAGCTTTGACCTGAGGGCCAAGTTTTCTACACACAGAGAACCAGGCGACATTAAAATTCAAAACTCAGGCCACTGAATCTGAAATGTATGTTTGCAAACTGTCTGATTTCATGTCTGCCTCAGATGTCTCGTGAATACAAATCACTTCATTTGGGGTTGGAGGAGCAGGAGAAGGAAACCCAAGAATGATCTCCAAAACAAATCTTTAATTCGGATGAGTATAATAGAATGTAATCCCGTTTCAAGTCTGTCAGCATTCCTTTGATGATTACAAATGAGTCCCTTTTCCCCTGCAACGTGGGGGAATAATCTGGATAAAATAACCCTTTTTGTCTGCAAGGGCCAGTGTGATGCATACTCGTGACAGCCTATAGAGTAGTGTTTCAGAGTCTGAGAAGAGCGCCGTGCCACCACGTTCTTCCTTTCTTTCTCTTGACTTAGAAGATTTTGCACTCTTTTTATGTTCAGCAGCATCTGAAGTTCTCAGACTCCGTCCCCCTCCGCTGTTGGATGGGAGACAGGTGGAACTGAGACTACCCAATCCCATCTAGAAGGCCAGTTTGTCCAGCTGCTGAGGGTAACACTTTAACGAATGCACACAATTTCATAGCCCCTTTTCTACTGAAAAAAAAAATGTACCTGAACCCCAAATCAGGCTTACATACTTCCTTTTTGTCAACTTTGTCACAAAATGAAGGGGTAGGTGTTTTTTTTTTTTTTTTTTTAAATTTTTTTTTTGATTTTTTTTTTTATTTATTTATGATAGTCACAGAGAGAGAGAGAGGCAGAGACACAGGCAGAGGGAGAAGCAGGCTCCATGCACCGGAAGCCCGATGTGGGATTCGATCCCGGGTCTCCAGGATCGTGCCCTGGGCCAGAGGCAGGCGCCAAACCGCTGCGCCACCCAGGGATCCCCGGGGTAGGTGTTTTTAAACTCCTCCTCCATTCTCTGAGGCCTGAACCACTGAACACACCTTCCAGAGCTAGCAAGGCCAAATGCTTTCTGCACAGGTGAGACAGGATGCAGAGATGGCCCCAGCCACAGCCTTAGGATGAAAAGTGGTCTTGACAGGCCAGAGCTGTGAGATCCGTTGTGTGGACGTGGTCACGGCAGGCTGTGGAGGATTCCACTGAGCAGGTCTTGAGGTCTTGTCTGTCTGTTCTGCCTCTTTAACCACTGGAGTTCAAGTGTGAAGGTCCCTCTCTTCTGATTTACCTTTTTTTTTTTAAACCTAGATATCCCTGGATTTTTTTCCTCCAGAAATCTATCTATCTATCTATCTATCTATCTATCTATCTATCTATCTATCTATCATCTATCTATCTATCTATCTATCTATTTATTTATCTACATAGCCCGTACATGAACAGGGCAGGGTAGAGGGGCAGAGGGAGAGGAAGACAGAGATCTTTTTTTAAAAAATTTTTATTTATTTATGATAGTCACAGAGAGAGAGAGAGGCAGAGACACAGGCAGAGGGAGAAGCAGGCTCCGTGCACCGGGAGCCCGATGTGGGATTCGATCCCGGGTCTCCAGGATCGCGCCTTGGGCCAAAGGCAGGCGCCAAACCGCTGCGCCACCCAGGGATCCCGGAAGACAGAGATCTTAAGCAGGCTCCCCGCCCTGTGTGGATCCTGATGCCAGGCTGGTTCTGGGGACCCTGCGATCATGACCCGAGTCGAAATAAAGAGTCAGATGCTTAACCAACCGAGCTACCCAAGCAGCCCCTCTCTATGATTCCCTAAAGCTATAAGTCAGTGCTTTGAGGCAAAAGGCCTGCTTTCATCTCAGGCTTCTGTGTTTATCTCTGGTTGGCCCAGGCATGTTGTTCGGGGTTGTCAACCTTGACCCAAAATTCCATCTGGTCCTTAGAGTAGATGGCTATCTTTATCTGGTGAAAACTCCAGGTTCTCAATCCAGGGAGGTTTCATCCCCCACTCCCAGAGATATTTGGCAACGTCTGGAAGTAATTTTATTTGTCACAACTAGCCATGCTGCTGGCTGTCTAGGTAGTAGGAGCCAGGGATGCTTCTGAACCTCCTACATGTCTGGAGGTAATTTTATTTGTCACACTAGCGGTGCTGCTGGTGTCTAGTGAGCGGGAGCCAGGGATGTTTCTAAACCTCCTACGATGCACAGACAGCCCACAGCCCCCACTACAAGGAATGATCCCATCTTCACGCTGGGCTTGAGGAACGCAGGGCTAGACCAGCTGGCATGTCCCCGATTTATTTTCTACATCTGAAGAGGGTGGGGAAAATTTATAATAACCAAAGATGAGTCTGGAAAACCTAGAGCTCCTTGGCACTCTTCTTCAAGGCCAACTTGCCTTCTGCAGCCACCTACAGGTGCCCAGCTCTTTAAAACTGAGGAAATAGAGATCCAGCCACTGTGGTGCTTCGACACCCTCTCACACCCCATGACTTCCCATCCCACTGCTTTCCTCTATGGAACTTGCCTGTGCCTCCAGCCCTTTTGTCCTCCTGATTCGAAACTTCCACATTCTCCATCATTACCGTCAAACTAAATATCACTTGGGAGAGATGTTCAGACTTGAAGCCAGTTGCTCACTCCCAGTGTGAGGATGCATTGGCAACTCCTCTCACTTATTTCACAACTCAGTGAAGCAATCATGTGAGGGGGCAATTTGATTTGAATTTTTAAAAGAGTGTGAAAGTTGTGAAAACTGTGCGTGGATCAGCCTTTGCTCAGCACCTCCCATTGCCTCATCCTACTCTCTGCCTCCATCCTGCACCCTCTGTCTACCACCCCTACCCCCTTTCTACCCAGCTCTGCACATCCCGGTTCGGATGGCCCCTGGCACAGTTATACCCACGGATGTGTCTGTGAAACATTGTGTTTGCCTCTCTGAGCTGCCTGTTATAATGTGTTCTGATGTTCCAGGATGTTTCTAAGAGCACTAAGTGGGTGAATGGTTATTTTATTTTTATTCTTTAAGGATTTTATTTATTTATTCTTGACAGACACACAGAGAGAGGCAGAGACATAGGGAGAGGGGGAGGCAGGCTCCCTGCGCGGAGCCCGATGAAGGACTCGATCCTGGGATCCCAGGATCACAACCTGAGCCAAAGGCTCAACCACTGAGTCACCCAGGTGTCCCAAATGTGTTATTTTAGAGCAAAGTTATTCACCTATTCACCCCTGTGCTGAATGTTATACCCTTACTAGGGTGCACCTGTAGTCTATGTGGTCATGGGGTGGAGCACCATTGCAGCGCCCACACTGAGTAGAAGGAAAACCAACAGATCCCTCTGAAAGGATGACTGTCACCCCTGATCAAAGGTCACCAGATCAAAGGGCAGCCACCCACTTTCAGACCTGACCCACTGCAGTCACCCCCCTTTCCAGGCAGGTTGGAACGCTAGTGAAAATATTTCTTTCCTTCTGCCAAACACAGACAAAATATGGTATAGTTTCCAAAAGAGTGAACAGGGCACCGGCAGGAATGGGTGTGCAGTATTTGTATAGCTTTGTGACTCAGTACATCTGAATCTCCAAGCATTTTAAGAGCTTTGTCCAAAAAAAAAAAAAAAAAAAAAAAAAAAAAAAGGTCTATTGTGTGGCTGTTGGCACTGAAGAAAATAGCAGGCCTGTCAGAACTCTGTTTCAGATTTAATTTTAAAGTGGGTGATGTAAGAATGCTGTCGGACGGGAGGACTTTGCTCCTTTTCTCATTCTTGCCCATCTGGTGTGATAGAACTTGAGTTTTCAAGAATCAGTTCATATAAGAAATCAGAGCACCTTCCCTTGACACTCCTTTTGTGAAAAGGCATCACGTTCATAAGCAAAGACTAATATGTTTTTAAAATGGGTATGGATCCCTGCAATGAAGCAAAAACATATTTGTGTTTCTATCTACATAAACGCACCTGCACGTATCTATATATATAAAAGATTTTAACTATCCATCTGTGTGCATATATGTATTTTTTCGAGTATCCTCTTGCAAGATCTTACTTTTCTTTTCTTTTTTTTTTACATTTTTAAATTTAAATTCTACTTGTCAACATATAGTATAACACCCAGTGCTCATCCCATCAAGTGCCCTTCTCAATGCCCATCACCAAGTTACGCCAATCCTTTTTTTTTTTCAATGCAATTTTAGAAATGCAGGTCTAGAGACATTATTGATTTTCCCAAAGGCCTCACGCATTCTATATCTACTTCTGGGTATTGATGTTATACAAATAAGCAGGAAAACTGTATTATGAAAATGTTCTTTCCTAATTGTTTCCTTTGCAGGATGTTAAACAGTGAACAGTGATTTTTTTGTCATGTATATATTTTAACATAGAGTGCATGTTTCATCCTGTCTCTGCTTCTCTTGGCCGTAGAGATCATAAACTATACGTAAAACAACAACGACAACAATAACAAAAACAAAAAACAAACAAACAAAAAAGAACTAAAGCATCACATTCAACCCCTAGCTTCAACCAAACTTAAGTTTCTGAGGCAAGAAAATTTCTCACAGTGTTGCCAAGCACCCATCTGTGTTATGGGAGTGACTGTGTCCATTCGAGTCACTTGGGTCCTACTTTCAGAACCACCAGACCTCAGCAAAACAGCCTCTGTTTCTTCCTTGCTTTTTTCCAGAAAAGTCCCTTAAAAACCTGAATTTAAGGTTTTGTTTTGTTTTTCAAACATGGAGACTGTATACACAACATGGCTTATACCAGGCTGAGTCCAGGATAAAATCAGACCATGGAAAAGAAGATCAGTCTCTGGAAACAGAACACAGATAAACCTACCTCAGCTCTCCATGGCCTCAGGCCTGTTAGTGTGAGGAAGACTTGACCAGAGGGAATGTCTTAATTAATTAGTGCTGTCTGTGTAGCTAAAACACATGCACACACAAGCTAAAGGACTCTTATCCTTAGAAGGCAGTTGGACAGTGACATGCAAACAAAACTCAAAGGGAAGACTTCCCTGGAATCTTGTGGAACCTTCTGGAATGTAGACTTGAGTCTCTCTGCACCATTTATCTTTATCACCCACATCTTCTCTTTCTGTGGGATGATAAAGTATTAGGTGGAGTATATAAGGTCTGATAGATTAATTGAAAGCTTTGCTTTAAGAATGTCAAATGTTGGGACCCCTGGGTGACTCAGTGGTTGAGCATCTGCTTTTGGCTCAGGTCGTGACCCCAGGGTCTCGGGATCGAGTTCCGCATCAGGCTCCCTGAAGGGAGCCTGCTTCTCCCTCTGCCTATGTCTCTGCCTCTCTCTATGTGTCTCTCATAAATAAATAAAATCTTAAAAAAAAATAATGCCAAATGTTAAAAAAAAAAAAAAAAGCACCAGATGTTTGTGGCTCAGTCTCACAGATTGGGTTAAAATGGCAGTGCTGAGTATTAGATTGTAAATTAATATAATTATCAATTTGTTGTTCTTGCAAGCTTCAAAGAATGGACATTATCTGACCATATCTGCCCTTCAGTGGGCTGTGGGGAAGAGTGAATTTGCTGGAATCACAGAAGCTCAAGAACCATAGGGGAAAGTTTTAAGCAGTTCTCACTGCTGGGCTTTTGGGGTCCAGGCCTGATGCTATTACATCCTAACCCCTTCATCCACTGGACTGTCATACGATTCAACCAGGGCAATAAGTCATAAAGGGCAATGTGTAGACTTCAGAACAGAGCTGTGCGAGACAAATATGATGCAATGCGCACATGTAATACTAAATATTCTAGTAGCCACGTTGGAAAAAGTAAGAGAAAGTGGTGACATGAATTTCCATAGCAAATTTTATTTAACGCGAAGTATCAAAAGTATCATCTTTTCAACATTAGTAAAGATATCAAAAAAGCTTTTTCTAAGGATTTTTATTTATCTGAGAGAGAGTGAGAGAGCGAGTGCGAGTGAGGACAAGTGGGGGGAAGGGCTGAGGGAGAAAGAGAAGCAGACTCCCTGCTGCACAGACCCACCTGGGGCTCAATCCCAGGACCCTGAGATCATGACCTGAGCTGAAAGCAGACGCTTAACCGACTGAGCCACCCAGGGGGCCCGATGTGTTAAAAATCATTAATGAGACTTTTACATTTCTTTTTGGCTTACAAAGACTTGGAAGTCTGGTGTGTATTTGACACAGCAGCACATCTCCGTTCTGACTGGCCACGTCTCGAGTGCTCAGTAGCCATGTGTGGCCAGGGCCACCATCCGAGCAGCACAGAGGCTGAGGTCTGGGATCAGGGCAGAGCCTCGGGCCTTCTTCCCACGCAGCCTCCGTCAGGCCTGCCTCATGTAGGGACCAGTGGCAGATGCTCGGTTGCCCCTCGGGAGCCTTGCCTCCCCATTGCTTGGAGGAGGACTGGTGTCCTCCTGCCTCCTCCAGCACCTTTCCCGAGAGCCCTCTCTGACTTTAGTCCTCATGAGGGGAGAGGCCTGCAGGGAGTCACCCAAACTGTGATGGAACCTGCTAGCAATACCAGAAATCAGCCAACCCTACTCACCCAATTTTTTTTCTGCCCTATGGATGTCACAAGGATTTGGGGCTGTGTTAACCCACCTCGGGGCACTGGGGCCCAGGGAGGCAAGGGTTATTGAATGATTTTTCCTCGAGGCAGCTGTTGGTCAGTCTCATCCAGAGGGGAGAGAACCCAGGTCGGGCACCAGGCAGGGACTGGCCAGGATGTTTCCCAACTTATTAGTGGTAGGACCAAGATAGGACCCAGGACCCTGCTCCAGTTTTGAGTTACTGTGTTTGCTCTTAGGATCAGCTCTCACAGGAAGAAGAGCTGAGAGGGCTCAGAAAGACCCCAGCTCAGAGCTCCCCGCTCCCCTGACAAGACCACAGGCTGCTTGTCACTGTTTGGGGGCGCTTCTCAAAGGTACTAATGTCTGGAGCTAAGTGAATGTGTATCTGTCAGCTGGAACCTAGGCATCAGGGGTTTTTTTTTAATTTTAATTTTTTTTATTCATGCAAGACACAGAGCAGAGACACAGGCAGAGGGAGAAGCAGGCTCCCTGCGGGGACCCTGATGCAGGACTCGATCCCAGGACCCCGGGATCACACCCTGAGCCAAAGGCGGTTGCTTAACCACTGAGCCACCCAGGCGTCCCAGGCATCGGTATTTTTAAATCTCCTGAGGTGACTCTGATGGGCAACCGAGGTTGAGAAAGTGCTGCCCACTTTTTAATCCATCTCTCTATTACATATTAAATACTTATTATGCTTTCTCCGGACATAGACAAGGTGCAAGAATAGTGCAGAGCTTTCCTTTACGCCCTTCCCTCAGATTCCCCAAATGTTACCATTTTATCACATTTGCTTTATTCCTGGCAAAGCACAGGAAAGATGCCCTTTGCCCCTAAACCCTTCTGTGTGTTCCTCGAGAATGGGAACCTGCCTAACGGAGAACAGTGATCGAAATCAGGAAACGAACCCCCTGCACTCCGGTTTTCTGATCTGCACACCTCGTTCAGGTTTCACCGGTCGTCCCTATAACGTAGGTGAGAGCAAAAGGAAATCCCAGCTCAGTGCGCTTTTCAGCTCTCCTGTCTCTTTAGGGTCCTTATGACCTGGAACAGTCTCTCAACCGTTACCTTTCCCGATGTTGGCCTTTGCGAGGATTACAAGACGGTCGCCGTTATAGGATGCCCTTGAGTTGGGATCTGTCTCCTGTTTCTTCTTGGTTACATGCTCGTGCATTTGTGCGGGATGGTCACCGTGGTGACCTTGTGCTCTCAGGGCGTCCTGTGTCACTTCGATGTCACGCTTCGATGATGGGAAAGGTGGCCCTCTTGCAGATGACAGGTGCCAACGCCAGCCCTGCTCCCCAGGGCTCATTGATCCTTTTAGTGGCCTTTTAGATATGCTCTGGCAAGTCTGCGAGGGTCCTCAGCTCAGGACAGGCAGGTCTTAGAGCAGGGGAGGGGGCAGAGGGAAAGGGCCTGGGCCCCGGAGCCTTGCCAAGGGGAACCGCTCTGCAGAAGGCAGTGCCAGGGTTGCTCCTGGCATTGGGACCAAGTGGCAGGAGAGCATGGGGCGGGGGTGGGGTCTGGATTAGGGAGAGAGGCACGGACGGGAGACTGCTTGTCCCTGGCTTTGCCGAGAGGCCACCCTGCTGTCCTACCGATGACTTCCACGAGTCCCTTCTCCACCCTCCTCCTACATCAGAGCCGCTCGCTGGCTTTCTAAGCTTTGACTCGCCTCCCGGCTCCATCTGTCTTTTCCACTGGAGCCAGTGGCTTCCAGATTAAGCCCCAGAAATACCTGCTGTTAGGGTGATACCCAGCTTGACACTTCCCATGACTCACCCTGTTTACTACCTGTTGCTTATCTCCAGGTCAGATGCGATTCTTACCGTTTTGCAAATACCTTCTCCCATTCTGTAGGTTGTCTTTTAGTTTTGTTGACTGTTTCTTTTGCTGTGCAGAAGCTTTTTATCTTAATGAAGTCCCAATAATTCATTTTTGCTTTTGTTTCCCTTGCCTTCATGGATGTATCTTGCAAGAAGTTGCTGTGGCCAAGTTCAGAAAGGGTGTTGCCTGTGTTCTCCTCTAGGATTTTGATGGATTCTTGTCTCACATTTAGATCTTTCATCCATTTTGAATTTATCTTTGTGTATGGTGAAAGAGAGTGGTCTAGTTTCATTCTTCTCATGTGGATGCCCAATTTTCCCAGCACCATTTATTGAAGAGACTGTTCTTTTTCCAGTGGATCGTCTTTCCTGCTTTGTCGAATATTAGTTGACCATAGATTGGAGGGGCCATTTCTGGATCCCCTATTACAGCCACTCTGGAAAACTGTGTGGAGTTTCCTCAAAGAGTTAAAAATGGATCTGCCCTACGGCCCAACAATTGCACTGCTGGGGATTTACCCCAAAGATACAGATGCAGTGAAAAACTGAGACACCTGCACCCCAATGTTTATAGCAGCAATGTCCACAATAGCCAAACTGTGGAAGGAGCCTCGGTGTCCACTGACAGATGAATGGATAAAGAAGATGTGGTGTCTATATACAATAGAATATTCCTCAGCCATTAGAAACGACAAATACCCACCATTTGCTTTGACATGGATGGAACTGGAGGGTATTATGCTGAGTGAAATAAGTCAGTCGGAGAAGGACAAACATTATATGGTCTCATTCATTTGGGGAATATAAAAAATAGTGAAAGGGAATAAATAGGAAAGGAGAGAAAATAAGTGGGAAGTATCAGAGAGGGTGACAGACCATGAGAGACTCCTAACTCTGGGAAACGAAGAAGGGGTGTAGTGGAAGGGGAGGTGGATGGGGTGTTGGGGTGACTGGGTGACGGGCGCTGAGGGGGATACTGGATGGGATGAGCACTGGGTGTTATGCTATATGTTGGCAAATTGAACTCCAATAATAAACAAACAAACGAACAAACGAATTTCAGTTAGTGGAAGTCATCCCCTTTTGCTGCTGGCTCGGAAGACTTTTTACTCCGCATACTAAACTTATTTTATTTTGAAAAGATTCTATTTATTTATTCATGAGAGACACAGAGAGAGGCAGAGACATAGGCAGAGAGAGAAGCAGGCTCCCTGCGGGGAGCCTGATGCGGAACTCGATCCCAGGACCCTGGGATCACACCCTGAGCCAAAGGCAGATGCTCAACCACTGAGCCACCCAGGCGTCCCCCTATGATTTATTTTAATAAATGATTGAAGTCTGCTTTCCCTTTTGTGCACGTTTAGGGAACAGTGCATTGGCTGAAGTTGAGAAGGGGATGGTGTTCATTTTTGTCCCCCTATGTCCCAGTCCCCCCCATGGGCTCCTGGGCAGCCTTGGGAAAGACAGGGCAATGAGTGGCCTTCCCTCCTTGCTTGATTTCATCGTCTTTTTGCCCAGGGTTGTCTTTGGCTCATTATCAGAATGCGTCATTCCTTTTTCTTTGTTCCCCTTCCTTGCTTCACATATTTACCTTCACCTGGGCAGCTGAGGGCTGCTCGACAGACGTCATGTTGTCACGGATACCGTGGCCAACAACACGTGTGGTTCCCAAAACTCCAGCTGCCCCTCATTGGTCTCTTCCTCATACCTTTGCACAAAACAAGAACTAATGGAGGTAATGGTACTAAAGAAGCAGGTTTTTTTTTTAAGATTTTATTTATTTATTCATGAGAGACACAGAGAGAGAGAGAGAGAGCCAGAGACACAGGCAGAGGGAGAAGCAGGCTCCTTGCAGGGAGCCCAATGTGGGACTCGATCCCGGGTCTCCAGAATCATGCCCTGGGCTGAAGGCGGCGCTAAACCACTGAGCTACCCAGGGACCCCCTAAAGAAGCATGTTTATAGAGAGTTGACTCTGGGCAGAGCAGGTATGGGTGGAATTGTGTCCACTCACTGTCCCCACCCTGCCACCGGGAAGGTATGTTGGAGTCCTCACCCCTGCTACCCCAGAATGGGACCTCCCTCATAGAGAGCACCTTTATAGAAGTAATCGAGTTGAGACAAGGTTATCGGGGTGGCTCCCAATCCAGTACGACCGGAGTCCTTCAAAAGAGGAGATTGGGACGCAGAGACGTGCACAGGGAGTATATTACGTGAAGGTTACGGTGATGTTCCCCAAGCCAAAGAACCACCAGATGTGGGAGATGGGCCTGGAACAGGTCCTTCCCAGAACCTTCAGAGGGAGTGTGCCCTGTGGACCCCTTGATCGCTGCCTTCCAGCCTCCAGAACTGTGTAAGGGTCCATTTCTATTGTGGAAAGTCACCCAGTTTGTGGTGCTGAGATACAGCGCCGCAGGAATTAATGCAGCAGAGCATCAGGGAGCGAGCACTTGGGCAGCCCCAGTGGCTCAGGGTTTAGCGCCGCCTTCAGCCCGGGGTGTGAACCTGGAGACCCGGGATCAAGTCCCACGTCGGGCTCCCTGCATGGGGCCTGCTCCTCCCTCTGCCTGTGTCTCTGCCTCTCTCTCTCTCTGTGTATCTCTCATGAATAAATAAATAAATAAAATCTTAAAAAAAATAAAAGAAGTGAGCACTTCCCATATGTGGTGCTGTCACTGTCCTCACGGTATAGATGACCCCCCCGAGGCAGGGAGGGACTGGGCGCTTTGCTCACGGCTACTCGAGCCCCACTTTGGTCAACCCTGGAACATCCGCCACTGCCTGTCTGCCTACTTCCCCGCCTGGCCCTTCCTTCCGTGGTTCTCCCTCTCAGGCTCCTTTCTAGGCCCTTCTTCATGGCTGCATCTCTTGCGTATCTGCTTCCCCCCAGTCCCCATCTTGTCCCTGTCCTATCCACGGTTCTGCCACCAGCCATTCCCCAGGGGCCGGGGCTCCAGCCACCACCGCTGGTGCTGCCGGCTGACTTGCTGGACCCCTCCTCTGGGGGCCTCCGACCCGGGGCCCTCCGAGGAGGCCTCCCCGCACTGCAGAACACTCCCATGGAGCCCACGTTCTGGGTGCTGAACTTCCCAGGTGCCTGTGCCACCAGTCCTCACTGTGTCCTTCCTGTCCCTCGTGCCGCATCCACCCCCTTGTCACCTGCCTCCCCCTCCCCAGTCCAGATTCTAGGACCAAAATCAACTGCCATTTTGGTCTGGACACACATCATTTGTGGGGCCTGGTGCACAATGAAAATGGGAGCCCCTCGCTCGGAAATCAGGGGGCATGTGCTGTTGATGTCCTAAAATAGGCAGTTTTCTCCTCTCTTCTGTGGTCTCTCTCCCAGCTCATCAGAGTGTGTGTATTTGCTCTTCATGTTGTTCTGAGTCAAGAAAATGAGCGTTTTAAGTTATCCATGTAGATTTTACTGTTCATTGTCATGTTGGGCTATGCCAGTTGGTCTTTTTAAAAATATTTTATTTATTTATTTATTTATTTATTTATTTATTTATTTATTTATTTATTTATTTATTTATTTAGAACAGGATGGGGATGGGTAGAGGGAGAGAGAAAACCTCCAGCAGACTCTGAGCTGAGCATGGACCCTGATCCGGGGCTCCATCCCATGACCCTGAGATCATGACCTGAGCCCAAACCGAGAGTCTGATGGTCAATCGACTGCTCCACCCAGGTACCCCAGGAGATGCCAGTTTTAAGTGCAGATGTAAGAGCTTGAAGGAATCTATGGGATTACAGAAATGACACAACTTGCGATGTGCGCGGGTACTACACACTCATTACCACCCTCTACTTTGGCTTACTGGTGTGCGGGGAAGGACTGAAAATTCCCCTGACTTTCCCGTTCCTTCCCGTCCTTGTTTTCAGCACAGGCAGCTGGCTCACACAGGCTGTGACCCAAGGAAGGATGGCTGTGACAGGGCTCCTTGTCCATTCCTCTTTCTCACAGTGCCATTGCCTCCCTCTTTGTTCAAAGCCAATTCTTTTTTTTTTTTTTAAGATTTTATTTGTTTATTCATGAGAGACCCAGATAGAGAGAGAGGCAGAGACATAGGCAGAGGGAGAAGCAGGCTCCTTGCAAGGAGCCGGATGAGGGACTCAATCCCAGGCCCTGGGGATCCCGACCTGAGCTGAAGGCAGACGCTCAACCGCTGAGCCACCCAGGGGCCCTCAAAGCCAATCCTGATTCTGGCAGAAACTGTGGCTGCTCGGTGCTTGCTGTCCGCATCTCTGTTTACCGTCCTGGACAGAATATGCCTAACTGATGCTCCTTTTGAGTTTTCCTGAGAGCATTGCCATTGTGGGTCCACCAGAATTCTATGCTCAGGGCATCTCAAATCACCATGAGAACACAGTGACAAGAAAGGGTGGCATCTCCTAGTGCAGGTGCCTCCTCCGCCCATGCACATGCCCCACTGTCTTATCCGGACTTTGCTTACAAAACGTGAGTTCAAATATTAAATTATGAAGAATTTCAAGATGATGACAGCAGAGCGTTAAACCAGGTGTGGGGCCTTCTGAGTGTGGGGCGGTACGCAATGCTCGGGTCATAGGCCCCTGATGTTGACTCTGGTCTCAGCCCCTCCCACCTGATCCCCCTGCGGGGAGCTTAGCTGAGGGCTGCATCAGTGCTCCCCAGCAGGATTGCCACTACCCTAATTTCATCCTGGGTTTCTCCAATCCATCCAACACAGACCACTAGAAGGGTTTCTCTGAATAATAAATCTGACCAGCATCACTCACCTGCCTACAAGCTTGCAGTAGCTCCTATCTGAATTTCTTTAGGTGGAAATTCAGACTTGTTAGCTAGGCACTACATACTTCTCCAGCCTTTGCCCCTGACCTCATACCCTGCCCCCTGGCCAGCTGTGCTGAATGTCTACACAGGCCCTCTGAGGCTTTGCACATCTGTCCCTGATGCCCAAGGCTTATTTTCACTTGGTTGGCTCCCGCTCTTTCTCCAGGTGTCACCTCCCACTTGGGAGACCTCTTGGCCCCTTGGGTGTGTTTTAAATGCTGGTTTTATTGCCCCTTCTCTGTCCCCAGTGTTTTAAACACCCCCTGTGCTTAAGCATTAAGCGTAATATTATAACAAAGTGTAGAGGGAGAAGAGGTGAGCAGTTCTTCTGTCATTCAGAGCCGTGGATTCAGGGTTAGTGAGGAGCCCTTTGAGCCCAGAGAAGAGACTCTGGGCCCAGAGTTGGAGGGGGACCTTGTTCTGGTCCCATCATCAGGGGGCTGTGCCACCTTCCATGCAGTCGGAGTGAAAGACTTCTCCTGGCATCTCGGAGAGCTGGTGTGAGGATCAGAAGAGCAAGGAGATGGCAAGGGTTTTTTTTTTCAAAGGTTGAACTTTTTTATTAAAAAAATGGTAGGAATGAATATAATTATCTTCTTTTAAAAATCAAAGACAGGGGCAGCCTGGGTGGCTCAGTGGTTTAGCACTGCCTTCAGCCCAGGGCATGATCCTAGGGTCCTGGGATTGAGTCCCACATTGGGCTCCTTGCATGGGGCCTGCTTCTCCCTCTGCTTGTCTCTCTCTCTCGCTCTCTCTCTCTCTTTCTTTTTTTTTCTCTCTCTCATAAATAAATAGAATCTTTAAAAAAAATAAAAATCAAAGACAAAGTCCTGCCACATTGAGAGGGGCTCTGAAGGCAATCCCAGAGTGATTCTGCATGTTGGAATTACATACGAACGGTGACCATTTGGGAGACTAGCAATCACGTGGATAAATAAACCCTACTCTAGCTTGTATATAAACACACCTGATTTTCATTATGTGAGGGGGTTATATTCCATAAGCCACTGCCTTACAACACCCGAATTAGCAAATACTGGACAGTTGTTCATAGGGAAATATATAACTTCTTTTTGTGTGTCTTTCTGTTGAATGACACCTTATTTGACATATATTGGGGATTTGTTAATATTGAACTCATGGCCAGCCGCTCTAACTCATGCCTGCGGGAAACTTCTCTAGCACACACATGTTCTTTGCAAGGCCCATCCCAGCCTTCTGGAGCTGAGGCACACCTGATGGTGCTTCAGCACCGTGCTTGGAGCACAGTTACCCACACCAAGCCCAAAAATGTGAAAAGCACTGGTACCAAACAGACCATGGGAAGGATATTTTGTTTTGATATGAGAGCTGAATCCAGAAGGTAGAGTGTCCCCACACCTCAGCTGGGATTGGGCCTTTTTGTTGACAACAACTTCTCAAGCTGGGAAAGCCCTGCAGCTGCTGATCTGGGAGTTACAAATAAATGTTCATAATTAGGTGGATTTGCAAATACGGAATCGGTGAATAATGAGAATCAGCTCCCTGTGTCAGGGACTAGGGTCAGATTTTCCTCAACTTAATTTTCCAGAAGATAACAGGAGCCAGTAACTAGAGAAGAACTCTTGGGGTGGTAGAGAATAAAGGAGATAAAATAGGGCTCAGAAGTGAGTGGTGTGCAATGAAATACCACCTCATACCAGTCAGAATGGCTAAAATGAACAAGTCAGGAAAGAACAGATGTTGGCGAGGATGCAGAGAAAGGGGAACCCTCTTTACACTGTTGGTGAGAATGCAAGCTGGTGTGGCCACTCTGGAAAACAGTATGGAGGGTCTCAAAAAGTTGAAAATAGAACTACCCTATGAGCCAGCAATTGCCTTACTGGGTATTTATCTAGAAGATACAAATGTAGTGATCTGAAGGGGCACCTGAACCCCCAAAGTTTATAGCAGCAGTGTCCACTATAGCCAAACTATGGAAAGAGCCCAGATGTCCATCAACAGATGAACAGATAAAGAAGATGTGATACAGATATATATAACAATGGAATATGACTCCGCCATCAAAAAAAAATCTTGCCATTTGCAACGATGTGGATGGAACTAGAGGGTATTATGCTAAGTGAGATAAGTCAGTCAGGGAGAGACAGTTATATGATCTCACTCATGCGGAATATAAGAAACAAAACAGCATCATAGGGGAAGGGAAGAAAAAAATAAAACAAGATGCAATCAGAGAGGGAAACAAACCATAAGAGACTCTTTTTTTTTTAAAGATTTTATTTATTTATTCATGAGAGACACAGAAAGAAAGAGGCAGAGACACAGGCAGAGGGAGAAGCAGGCTCCATGCAGGGACCCTGACGTGGGACTCCATCCCAGGTCTCCAGGATCAGGCCCTGGGCTAAAGGCAGCACTGAACCGCTGAGCCACCAAGGCTGCCTCAAGAGACTCTTAATCATAGAAAACCAACTGAGGGTCACTGGGGAGCAAGAGAGTGGGGGATGGGGTAACTGGGTGATGGGCGTTAAGAAGGGCATGTGATGTGATGAACCCTGGGTGTTATATAAGTTATATAGTGAATCACTGACCTCAGCCTCTGAAACCACTAACACATTATATGTTAATTAATTGGATTTAAAAATTTTTTTAAAAGGTATGATTCATGAACAAAAAAGAGTAATAGGTATAATCACTCAGCTGGCATCATTTGCTTCGACGTGGATGGAACTGGAGGGTATTATGCTGAGTGAAATAAGTCAATCAGAGAAGGACAAACATTATATGGTCTCATTCATTTGGGGAATATAAATAATAGTGAAAGGGAATAGAAGGGAAGGGAGAAGAAATGGGTGGGAAATGTCAGAAAGGGAAACAGAACATGAAGACTCCTAACTCTGGGAAGCAAACTGGGGGTGGTGGAAGGGGAGGAGGGCGGGGGTGGGGGTGAATGGGTGACGGGCACTGAGGGGGACACTTGACGGGATGAGCACTGGGTGTTACTCTATATGTTGGCAAATTGAACACCAATAAAAAATAAATTTATTATTAAAAAATAAATAAAAGTAGCCATCCTAAAAATAGATAGATAGATAAATAAATAGATAGATAGATAGATAAATAAATAAATAAATGGTTGTATGTAAAATTAAGTAACAGATTACGAATAGCAGGCATAAATGAGGACAGTCAGAAAAAAATGTCCACAGTGGAGGGATACAGAAGAATAAATAAGCAGCTTCTAGGAGAATTAGGGAAGTGTGCCCCGCACCCCCACCAGAGCCCTTTGGTGCAGCTGAGCCTGCTGGGGAAGTTTTAAATCCTTCCCATGGGGGAATGTGCCAGGGACTCAATTAAGGAGGAATATAAAGAGCATGGCCAGGCCAGCCCAGCTACTATGTGGGCGCCCGTATTTCTTTACATTTGTCCAGCCTCCCCTGTGTCTGTGAAATACAAAGAGAGAAATATTGTTACTTCCCCTAATTCTAACTCAAAACCAAAGAACAGGCAAGCCAAATGACCTGTCCACAATCCTCCATGGATCCAGTGAGGAGGCTGTAATGGATGTAAGGTCACTCAGACTGGGCCCAAGCACAGCCTTTGGGATACGCTATTTACATTCATTTCAACTTTTAGAAACTTGCCTGTTCTGGTTTTGTCCCCTGCTTAGGAAACAAGACTCGTTCTACCCCAAGTACAGCAAACCTGTCCTGCTCCTAAATCTAATTGCTGGGACCTTCCAAATAGCTTTCTGAGATTTATGGTGCTACTTACCAAACATCATCATCATGTCTAAAGGTAAAAAAAAAAAAAAAAAAAAAAAAAAAAAAAAAAAAAGTTCATTATTATGAGCAGTGAAATCACTCTATAATTTTCCAATTAACTGACTGCAGCACAAAATGCATGCCCTGAAGTCTTCATTTCGACGTTGAGCATATCCCATGTCCCTTGATCATCCTACACATTTCGGCAGTGGGCAGACACGAAGAAAGCAATCTGAAGTTGAAAGGCTGTTTACCAGGCGGGCAGGGAGGCAGCACCTGTCTGCCCCCACGGCGGTCCCAGGGCTGGGCTATGTGGGGCCTTCTGGTTGGTCAGATTCCCTGAGTGTTTCTGAGAGCCTTTTGTTGTACAGGGGGATAGAGCGGCTAATTTGGCCAGTTCCAAGCAGGAAAGATCAAGTGTAGATTTCATATCTGACTTTCAAGTGCTGGTAAAAAGTTGCATTAAGTTATCGAATGCACTGCGATCCCCCTCCTTCATCGCCAAGTGGCTGTGTAGTTTGGGGGTTGCTCGGCATCCCAAAGAAAAGGAAACGTATTCCGTTTAGGTGCTTGAGGCAAATGGGGGTTGATCCAGTTACCTTCACACTAACCTAATCCAGATGGTGTTCACTGAATAACTTTCTGGGTTTAGTACCTGATTACCAAACAAGGTGTTCATTTTTATGGGATTTTTGAAAACTTTGGTTGAGAAGCGTGAAGGAGCTCCTGCCGGACCCGTTCAGAGTAAAATAGTGAGCACGATCATAAGATTATAATTCAAGGGATGCCTGGATGGCTCCGCGGTTGAGAGTTGAGCATCTACCTTTGGCTCAGGGTGTGATCCTGGAGTTTCAGGATCAAGTCTCACATCAGGCTGCCTGAAGGGAGCCTGCTTCTCCCTCTGCCTATGTCTCTCTCATGAAAAAATAAATAAAAAGTCTTAATAAAAAAAAGTTTGTAATTCAAGCCCAACACAGCATGCTTGGAATAATTTTTAATCAGTTAATTTGTACCCTTCTTTTTCTGTATATATATATGAAAATATGTATGTATATTATGGTATATATATATATATGGTATATGTCATACATATATGTATATACAATATGGTATATTACTGTGTCGTAAATTAGGGATTAAGTTCTCCCAGGATCACTCCATCATGGCCATGGAAATTATACTTAGGAAGGCATATGAGGGGATCCTGGGCTGGCTCAGCGGTTTAGTGCCTGCCTTTGGCCCAGCGTGTGATCCTGGAGACCCGGGATCGAGTCCCACATTGGGCTCCTGGCGTGGAGCCTGCTTCTCCCTCTGCCTGTGTCTCTGCCTGCCTCTCTCTCTCTCTCTCTCTCTCTGTCTTTCATAAATGAATAAATTTTTTAAAAAATCTAAAAAAAAAAAAGAAGGCATATGAAATTAAAGGGTTTAGGGATACTTGGGTGGCTCAGTAGTTAAGTGTCTGCCTTTGGCCCAGGGTGTGATCCTGGAGTCCCGGGATCGAGTTCCACGTCGGGCTCCCTGCAGGGAGCTTGCTTCTCCCTCTGCCTGTGTCTCTGCCTCTCTCTGTGTGTCTTTCATGAATAAATAAATAAAATCTTAAAAAAAAGAAATTAAAGGGTTTGTTATTCTCACAGGTCCTAGAGGAGAGAGGCATGGAGGCCACACAGGGGGCCATATGGGAAGAGTGCCCAGGGAGCAGCTCAACCAAGCCGGGTGGGGAGATGAAAGAGAGAGCACCTGTAGGCAAGGGCCTTTACTGGGGGTTAGGTGGAAGTCACAAGCAAAGGCATGAGGCATTTTATTGGTGTGTTTGAATGTGACTAGGTCATGGTCAGGGAGCCTAAGAAGGGGAACTGGTTAGCAGGGGGCCAGCCTTATGACCCCGATCACTGCTCGGGAAAATTGAAGTTTTAAGATACAATTACATAGTGAGATGTGTAGGAACTGGGTGATGCCAGTTGCTGTAAGCATTCGTCAGAATCTGCTATTCATTCCCTTCTGACCGCCTCTTGCTCTGCTCATCTTCCTCACTCTCTTACGCATTTAAAAACAATCCCCTGCCCTCCTACTATATGTCAGATTCTTTCTGGGTGCCAGGGACAGAGCGACAAATGAAAAAAAGTCTCTCTTACATTCAAAAGCAGGGAAGCTGACAGTAGATCTCTGTGCAGTGAAATACAGCAAAATCAGGCATGGGGGGTGCATTAGGTGTGCTGCTTTGCAGAGCACCTGGGGGAGGCCTGTCTTATAAGGTTACCTGTGAACAGAGAGCAGGATGTAGGGAGGAAGGGAAATAGATATTTGAAAGAAGGTGGTTTTAGGCAAATAGAGCAGCCAAAGCAAAATCCCAAGGTGGGAGTGTTGGTGGCATTTCTTTTTTTTTTTTTTATAAATTAATTTTTATTGGTGTTCAATTTACCAACATACAGAATAACACCCAGTGCTCATCCCGTCAAGTGTCCCCCTCCGTGCCCGTCACCCATTCACCCCCACCCCCCGCCCTCCTCCCCTTCCACCACCCCTAGTT
Organism: Nyctereutes procyonoides; assembly: GCF_905146905.1. Taxonomy (NCBI): domain Eukaryota; kingdom Metazoa; phylum Chordata; class Mammalia; order Carnivora; family Canidae; genus Nyctereutes; species Nyctereutes procyonoides. The sequence goes on from NW_026575155.1 coordinate 6,309,542, forward strand.
CATTTCCCAGAGTTAGAAGTCTTTATGTTCTGTGTCCCTTTCTGATATCTCCCACACATTTCTTCTCCCTTCCCTTATATTCCCCTTCACTATTATTCATATTCCCCAAATGAATGAGAACATACACTGTTTGTCCTTCTCCGATTGACTTACTTCACTCAGCATAATACCCTCCAAAATCAATGCCCAGAAATCAATGGCATTCCTATACACTAACAATGAGACTGAAGAAAGAGAAATCAAGGAGTCAATCCCATTTACAATTGCACCCAAAAGCATAAGATACCTAGGAATAAACCTAACCAAAGAGGTAAAGGATCTATACCCTAAAAACTATAGAACACTTCTGAAAGAAATTGAGGAAGACACAAAGAGATGGAAAAATATTCCATGCTCATGGATTGGCAGAATTAATATTGTGAAAATGTCAATGTTACCCTGGGCAATTTACACGTTCAATGCAATCCCTATCAAAATACCATGGACTTTCTTCAGAGACTTAGAACAAATTATTTTAAGATTTGTGTGGAATCAGAAAAGACCCCGAATAGCCAGGGGAATTTTAAAAAAGAAAACCATAGCTGGGGGCATCACAATGCCAGATTTCAGGTTGTACTACAAAGCTGTGGTCATCAAGACATTGTGGTACTGGCACAAAAACAGACACATAGACCAATGGAACAGAATAGAGAACCCAGAAATGTTGGTGGCATTTCTAAGAAACAAGAAGACCACTGTGGCCATAGCCAAAGGGAGGATGGTAGGAGATGAGGTCATATAGGGAGAAGGGACCCTGATCACAAAAGGACATTAGGTTTTTGTTTGGGAGGGAGTTACAAAGTCATACAGTGGATTGACATGTGTAGACAGATGCTTAACCAGGCATGGGGATTCGAAATCCGTAAACATAAATTGACACAGGGCATCTGCACAGAAAAATCCACTTAAAAATATACATAATTCTAGAGGGGAAAGTCTCGGGCTTGATGAATCGCAGGGTAGGTGTGTAGATAGAGAAAACAAAGAGAAAGGTAACAAGATAGAAGATACTTTGGGGGGATCCCTGGGTGGCGCAGCGGTTTGGCGCCTGCCTTTGACCCAGGGCGCGATCCTGGAGACCCGGGATCGAATCCCACGTCGGGCTCCCCGTGCATGGAGCCTGCTTCTCCCTCTGCCTATGTCTCTGCCTCTCTCTCTCTCTCTCTCTCTCTCTCTCTCTCTGACTATCATAAATAAATTAAAAAAATTTAAAAGAAGATACTTTGGGTTAGTGACTCCCAGCAACTAGCATTGGATACAAGAATTCCAAGTCCTGGGGGCAATGGGAAAGTCTCCATATGCCTGGCAGCTGGTCACTGGGTGCCATCTGGCATCCCTGAAAGATATAGGATATTCATTTCTCAAGGCGGAAAAGTCACAGAAAGAGCCAGGGGACATTGTCACATTACTCCACAAAGGTTTGCAGTCAGTTTCCAAGGTTAGATTTTCCCATATGATTAGAAGTTTGAGAGTATTTTAGTCAGTACACTTTGGGATTCCTTTAAATGCTCTTGGAACAATGCAAACATGGGAAGTTTGTAGGTTTGATGCTTTTGGAAATAGCATTTTTATTTGGTTTCAAGAAAACCAAGCAGTTTTGTTCTCAAAGGGAATGGCTGACTTTGTTGAGAAAAAGTGGTCAGAAACTGGATTTCAGGAATTTGTAGGCTGAAAAGTGGCTTATCAGAAGCCAGCAAACTTAACCCAAATTAGCACTTAGCTGGTTCTTTTCGGGGATCGTTGTACTCATTTCTGTGAAAAATGCTTCCATGGCACCCTGAAACCTGAGGACAAATGATTGATGGCATAATCCCCCCCATCATGGAGATGAGCCCCTCTTTGGGGGCCATTTTTTTAAAAAAGATTTTTCTTATTTATTCATGAGAGATATACACAGAGGGAGGCGGAGACACAGGCAGTGGGAGAAGCAGGCTCCCTGCGGGGAGCCTGATGCGGGATTCGATCCCAGGACCCCAGGATCACGACCTGAGCTGAAGGCAGACACTCAACCACTGAGCCACACAAGCATTCCATGGGGGAGGCAATTTCATAGAATATGAAAACAAACATCATCTACTCTTTTATCAGATGTCTTTGTCCCAAGGCCAAACCAAGGCAAAGCTGGAAAGAGGTGGAGTATTTGGAGTATTTCTTGTCCTTGCCTTCTCTGGGGCTCTCTCCTCCAGAGATTGGACTGCCAATCTATTTTCCTTCTAATACACTCACTCTCTCCTCAGGGAAGAAAAACAACCTGCCAGCCACCATATAAGGTGCCCTACTTACGCTATTTCTAATCCCTTGCACGTCAACCCTCTCAAAAAGTAAGCGTGCCTCTGGTTTTACAGATGAGATCTAAAGAGGCTGTACTCAACTTCCCCAAAGAAGCATCTGATCTGAGTGGGCCCAGAGCCTGATTTCCCCATGTCATAGCCCATGACCACCACCTCTGTGTTTTGGCACTTCTGACCCAAGGTCAACACTCTCTGGAGTGAAGAACACTTGCCATCCAGTGTGTTGACAGCCCCACGCCCTCTCCCCCATCCATCAGTGTACAGAACCAAGTATGTCGCCTGCCTGAGAACCTTCTTGTCTCTGCTTTCCTCTTTTGCTAATGGAATTTTTAAAAAGTCAGTGATGTTGCGGAGACTGATGACTAATTAATGAGGCCTCTAATCCCTTTTAACGCATTAGTAATTTAACTCACTTTAATTGCAGCAAGGTCTTAACTCAAATAAATGACTCCCGGATGAGAACTGAAAGTCCTGTGGAATGGCGTCAACAATACGCATCACAAACCAACGCGGTATGTTTGGTGAAAATCGAGGTACTTCTCAAAGTCCTGGCAGATTTCTACTCAACATGAGTACTGATTAAGAGAATGCTGGAGTGCTTGGGTAGGCTAGCTGCTGAAACAAACGACTCCCAAATCTTAGGGGGAATAACGGAATAAAGGATGGGTTCTTGCTCATGCCGTGACCCAGTGTAATTGTAAAGTGAGAGGCTGTGTTCCATGCAGTCATTCAGGGACCCAGGTTCCCTCCATCTTGTGCCTTCCCCATCTTTTCCAGATCCTCAGAGCTGTTCTTGTCCCTTCTGTTTTCCACATGCGACAGCAGATGGGGAGAGAGAGGGAGTGGAGGGTCACACGGAATCTCTAGGGCCAGATCTGAAAGTGGCAAACATCACTTCTGCCCTCTTTCCATTGGCCAGAACTTTCTACTGGCCCACATGATTGTAAGGGGGAGTGGGAAATACGCCCCTCCCACGTGCTCAGAAGACAATGTATGGTCCCTACCCCATCAAGACTCCCAGTTCACCTTCTGTCCTCCTCTGGTATGTTCTGGGACCAGGACCAGTTCATCACTCAAAATCAGAGAGCTACCCTTGGTCCTCCGTAGCCTCGCGATTCCCCATCAAACACCCAACACACACACACCGATGGTTCTTGTTCTCTCCATAATTAACCTCCAGGTTAGACTTTCTTGGGCCAAACCTGGCCCTAGAGAAATGACCTAAACTGACCTCATTTTTTGATCTGAATGCTCTTGGGTGTGTGGTGCCCAGTCATGAGCCCTTCATCCATTGTGGGGCCTTTCCTGCTCTCTTAGAAACACTGACTCATTGCCCTAGAGCCACACGGGCTGCCCCCTGCTCCTGCTTTTGCCAATTCTCTAAACACACTTCCAAACACAAAAGAAAAAAAAATGCTCTTCTGGAAAGGAACTTCGAACGTGTAGAAACACCTTTGAGTATTTGTGAATAAAAGGGTGTAGTCTCTTATCAAAAGCATTAATGCACCGGAGGGTGCTGTCCCATTATATAAGTGGGGGAGGGTAGAGGGCAACAGAATTCTACTCTCTTCCCAGAAGGAAGATGGGGAAATTGGAAATTGGCCCCCGGTGATTAGAGGACTTTAGCACTCGGATGTGAAGCCAGCAACTGATGTACTTATATCCTGTGCCTCAAGTGACTCAGGCAGCATCAGCCCTCGGGAAACCTGGACTCTCATGGAGGGCTCTGCCTTCAGAAAAGGAAGGAGGAAGAATTTGCAGCTTGTTTGGCCTGTTCTAAATATTGGCAATGTTGTAAGCCTTAATTATTTTTTAAAAGATTTTTTTAAAAAAAAATAATCTCTGCACCTAACGTGGGGCCCGAACTTACAGCCCTGAGATCAAGAATCTTGTGCTCCACTGGCTGAGCCAGCCAGGCACCCGGTAAACTTTAATTATTTAAAAAAAAGAAAAAAGAAAAGGAAGAGAAGGAGAGAGGAAGAGGAAGAAAGGAAGGGAGAGAAGGAGGAAGGAAGACAGGCAAGAGGGAAGGTGTTCTTTTCCCCTCAGGCTGAGCAGTGACAGTTCTGGACCTTGAGGGTGGCCACCAGGCTGTGTACTTGTCTCTGAGTTGATGGTAAGACCATCAACTGTACTTAGAGCATCATCAGTGCTTAGAGCAGACAGGACTGACCGGGAATGCAGTTTGATTTGCCAGCCACCAAAGAGCTCTGGGGAGATTTGTGTTCTTTGGGGTTGACAGTACAATAGCCATCCCCTTGACGGGTGCGTGGGTTATGGCTGATAAAGATGCTGATAAAGATATTGTCTGATCCTCACTGTAAAGCATGAGGACACCAATGCTGAGAGATGATGGGCACAGTCCCACACCTTACATCCCACTGGGAACCCTGCTCTGGGGTGTTTACTCCTCTGCTGCGTGCTCCTTCTCCCTGTCCCCCAATACTGCATGATGAGGATTCTGAAGCCATATGGGATCCTGAAATCGGTCAAGTTAAACACAGCTGTCAGCCCTGACTGTGGTTTATGAAACTCTAGATGTTTCCTCAAGAATGATGTGCTTGGGGGCACCCAGGTGGTGCAGTTATTGAAGAGTCTGACGGTATCGGCTCAGGTTGTGATCTCAGGGTCTTGATCTCAGGGTCGTCAGATGGAGCCCCGCGTCAGGCTCCAAGTTCAGTGCAGAGTCTGCTTTGGATTCTCGCTCTCCCTCTTCCTCTGCCCGTCCAGCTTGTGTGCTCTCTCAGTCTCCCTAAAATAAATCAATAAATCTTTAAAAAGAAAAAAAAAAGAATGGTGTGCTTAACAATAACCCTCAGATGATTCATGCAAGAAAAAAAAAAGGGAGGGGTGGTCAATTCTGTGTGACAATTGCAGTCACTGCAGCGTTGGCATATCTGTGGCTCTGGGAAGCCCTGCAGGGAAAGAACTGTGTTCGCCTTATTTTAACCCATACACCCCAAGCTCATTTTGCTATAACACCTCCTTTCTCCCCCTGTGTAATGTTTGTTCCTCTCCTAGAACACTTTGGAGCACACCCATGATTCCTTGAAAAATTAGTCATTTACATTCTGGTCATTCTCTGGTCCCTGGAATATTTTCTGGATAAATGGGTTTCCTTGTAAAAGTGACTGGGGTGAGAATCTCAAGAGTGACTTGCCCTTGTCTTTCTGAAGACAGAGGAGAACTCTTGCCCCTCTAAGGGGCTGCTTCCCCATGAGTTATCCATCTACCTTTTAAAAAAGGGAAATATAAAAGCCTTTATCTAAACTACTCTAAGATTTGCCCAACCCAGCCAGGCCTTTCCAGATGATCCTTTGAGGAACTGATTTCTTAACAGTTTGCTCTTCTACCTTCTTTCAGGGCAGTAAATATTTGCCCACACACATAGAGCTGGCCCAAGAGTTCTGGCTGAGTGTATTAAGAAATAAAGTATTTTTGACTGATCCAGCGTGATGGGGTATTTGATTTAGAGAGAACCATTAACATAAAGCTGCATTGGTCGTCTCTGTTTAAAAGGGATCTCATGGGATCCCTGGGTGGCGCAGTGGTTTGGCACCTGCCTTTGGCCCAGGACGCGATCCTGGAGACCCGGGATCGAGTCCCACGTCGGGCTCCCGGTGCATGGAGCCTGCTTCTCCCTCTGCCTGTGTCTCTGCCTCTCTCTCTCTCTCGTTCTCACTATAATAAATAAATGAAAATTAAAAAAAAATAAAAGGGATCTCATTTGGATCAGCCACGAAACCAAGGTGTGGAGAAGCTGAGCACTATAGTCTGAATGTTAGAGTTCCTCCAAAATTCATATGTTGAAATTCTAGGCCCCAAAGGTGATGGCATTAGGAGGTAGGGCCCCTGGGAGGTGATTAGGTCAATAGGGTGGACTCTTCATGAATGAGATTCCCTACCCCCATGAATGTTTTATAAAATAGATGGCACAGAGTACTGTAGCCCCTTCCACCATGTGAGGACGCAGCCAGATGGCACCAGCTCTGAACCAGGAAGAGGGACCTAACTAAAATCCAACCATGCTGGTACCTTGATCTTTGGCCTCCAGCCTGCAGAATGGTGAGAAATGAATTTCTGTTGTTTATAGGCCATCTGAGCTGCCATGTTTGGCTATAACAGCCTGAATGGGCTAAATGTGATGTATTGACTCTACACAGCGCAATGGAAAGAGCACGCACACTCAGTGGGGCAGCCGGATGGCACATCAGAAAGGGCATTAGATGGGGAGTGGGTCATCTGTCATCTGCCCCTTGTTCAACCTTGGCAGCAGGCTCCTGCTCCATCCCAGTTCCTACCTTTATCCTGGGAGATGCCTGTTCCAGAGGGCCCCCTCGTTTCCAGCAACCTTCCCTTCCACCCACTTCTCACACCCTCTTCCATGGCCACCTCTTGGACATTTCCATCATCTGCAACTGCCCCACCTTGGAATCATGTGGGGTGCAACCTCCTGCCTCTCCAGCCTGCCGGTGTGGTTGCACCCATTCTGACCTTGTTGGATCTCAGCAGACCTCTATTCTCTTGGGCCTCCCTATACTCATTTCCTAGTTTGGAGCCCACGTTCCCAACATTGCAAGCATCGTCTTGCTAATGCCCACTTTTGAATGTGTTCAACCTCAACCCACAGTAAGAAACATAATTTACATGCAACTTAAGGCTCATCTGCATATGTATTTATAGACACACATGCATACATAGGTCTCCCCTAGCTTTAACTTAATCACAGTTATTTAAAAATCTGACCCTGGACATGAGTTCTTATAACTTCAGCCCTGTGTCTCTCCTCATCTTTGCCAAGTTGTTGCAAGAGTCATCTGTGTAAACTGTGTTGTTTCCTATGGCTGCTGTAACAAATCATCACATGCTTGGTGGCTTAAAACAGCACAGATTTATTTTCTTACTGCTCTGGAAATCGGAGGTCTAAAATCAAGGTGTCGGCAATGCTGCATTCTTCTGGAGGCTTCAGGGCGCAATCTGCTTCCTTGCTCCAGTCTCTAAAAAGCACCTACATTCTTTAGCTTGTGGCTGCATCATTCCAAACTCTGGTTCCACCGCCGCATCTTTTATTGATGTTGACCTTCTACTGAGGACCTTGGTGATTATATGGAGCCTTTCAGATCCTCCAGGGTCGCCTCCCCATCTCAGATTGCTGACTTAATCACATCCCTAAAGTCCCTTTTACGATGTAAAGGAACATGTTCCCAGGCTCTGGGTATGGGGACCTGGGGACATCACTGGGAGTGGAGGGTACTCTTCTGTCTACCACAGGAACCATCTGGGATTTCCTCCACTTCCACTCAGTTTTCAACCTTTTCCAAACTGGCTAGTGTCCCCACTCACCATCTCAATTAATTGCCTCTCAAAAAGGTCCTTGACGTCCTCCGTGTTGCTGAAAACCATGGGTAGTTCTGATTTGTCCTTCCTCCTGACCTCGTAGCAGCTTCTGACATCATGGGCCAATCAGAATGAGGTGTGGGAGGCACCTGTGGAGAACCCTGAGGTGTGAAGGCCAGTGTCCGTGTCCGTCCTCACGAGCATCTCCTGCTGTCACTCTGGAGTAGCATCTAGTGTAGATGTGGTTGGCTGTAGATCGTGGTATCCAACCACTGCCCTTGTCCTGTCAATCCTCCATAGGCTCCATGATGTCTAGACTTTCCTCACTGCTTTAAAAGCATTGGTCAGATAACTGTAGGTAAATGTTTTTTTTTTAAAACAGTTTTATTTACCCACAAAAAAGCACACCTATCACGGATATGTAGCTGGGTGAACTTTCACAAAGTAAAACATGTATCCACCCTTCAGCTCAAGAAAAGAGTTTTGGCCAGCTCACCCACATGTCCCCTCCCTGTCACTAACCCCTCTCCTTCCAAAGGTAACACTATTCTGGGGAAGCCCAGGTGGTTTAATCTTTTTTCTTTTAAACATACTTTGGTTTGTACAAAAGGTTTAGGTACACGACAAAATTGAGGGGAAGATACAGAGTGTTCCCAAATATCCCTAGTCCCTATGCAAGCCCAGCCTCCCGCCTCATCAACATTCCCTGTCGGAGTGGTAAATGTGTTACACTGATGAACCTAAATTGACACATCACAATATGGACCAAAGTCCATAGTTTACTCTGGATTCGCTCTTGGTGTTTTGTGTTCTGTAGGTTTTGACAATGTGTTGTGACTTTGTCCATCACTAGAGTGTCACGCAGAGAAGTTTTATTGCCTTGAAATCCTCCATGCCCCACCCTGCTCATTCCTCCATTCCCCCAAACCTCTGAGAACTACTGGTCTTTTTTTTACCATCACCATAGTTTTGCCTTTTCCAGGTTATCATGTTGTTGGGGTCATATAGTCTGCTGCCTTTTCAGATTGGCTTCTTTTACTTAATAATATGCATTTACATCTCCTCTGTCCTTTTTAAAAAAGACTTTATTTGTTTATTCATGAGAGACATGGAGAGAGAGAGAGAGGCAGAGACACAGACAGAGGGAGAAGCAGGCTCCATGGAGGGAGCCGGACGTGGGACTGGATCCTGGGACTCCAGAATCACGCCCTGGGCCGAAGGCAGATGCTTTACCGCTGAGCCACCCAGGTGTCCCTCCTCTATGTCTTTCTGCACATTTCTCTATGTCTTTTATAGCTCATTTCATTTTAGTGCTGAATAATCTTCCATTGCCTACACATAGGCATAAGTTTTTGAAGAAGGAATTGGATTGACTCTACAGCAGATTTTACTGCTGGAGTATCTTCTCGTAGGGTTAGAACTGACACACTGGGAGGGGCTCTATTTTCCCCTCAAAGTATAGAAGGGCCCAGAAGGCCTCTAGAAGCCATTCTCTGCATTGAACTTCTGCCTCGAGAACATGGCTCTCAGTATGGCATGCAGCGGGGTTCAGGCCACTGCAATGCACTCATGTCATGTTTTGATGTAAATGGTCCTACGGACTTCAAGTTCTATTTATAGGGGATAGATGGACTACATGACAGAGAGAAGAAAGGTCATGGCCCAAGCAGCAGAAGTTTCCTTCCCCACTCATGTAACAGTCTGTGGAGAAGGCTCCTTGAAGCTTCTCCAGGAATCTGGGACCCAGGCCCCTTCTGTCTTGTGCCTCCAACACTCCCACAGCCTTCTCACTTCCCTCATCTAGCTAGAGGACACATGGACTGCTGGACAAGCCATTAGTCCCAGGATTAATTTAACATTTTAGTCAGCTGGTCATCCAGCGTGGTCCTGGGGAATGATGTGCTGATGGGCAAGAAAAGTTTTGTTTGCTTTTTTTTTTAAAGATTTTTAAATATATTTATATATTTATTCATGAAAGACAGAGAGAGAGGCAGAGACACAGGCAGAGAGAGAAGCAGGCTCCCTGCAGGGAGCCCGACATGGGACTCGATCCTGGGATTCCAGGATCAGGCCCTGGGCCGAAGGCAGGTGCTTAACTGCTGAGCCACCCAGGCGTCCCGGCAAGAAAGTTTTAGTGATGAGTTTGAAAAGCTACAAGGTGGGGGTACCAGCCTGGGGAGCTTCGGGGTGGGTGCCAGCCGAGGGCAGCATCAGGGTGACCCTGAATTTGGGGTGTGGCTCATAACGGGGAGCTGAGATCCCACAAAGGAGGTTGGAACTTTCACAACTCATGGCTTCATTGGGGTCTGCCCAATAAAGATGTTGACCTGTGGCTCTTGGACCATCGAGGGGGGCAGTCTCTGCTTGGCCTCTCTCTCGGTGCCTGGCAGGGAGCCCAGTGGGAGTGAGGACATTGTTCCAACCAGCAGGACCCTGACTCACAGCCCTACTGCCTGATGTCAGATCTGCTGCTCAAGCAAGAGTCCACTTCCCGAAGTGAAGCCACGTCGGGGTAGCTGACCTCTTAGCCTTCTTCCAAGGGTGGAATGGAAGAAAGGAGTTGCAGTGAGAGACCTCAGGTCTGGGTTACATGTGAAGGTGGGCACCCCGACTCTTCACCTTCAGGTTGGCAAGCGTGACCAACCTATGGCGGATGGCACGGTCCCTTTCACTGTGTCTTTCATGGAAGGCCAGGGACCTGCAGTGGGTGCCCTTTGCAGAGAATCCTGGTCTGAGAGGATTTGGAAATTTCAACGTGGATAACTTGAGCCCAGGGCGGTCTGTGTGGGAATAGGGGAGTTCTGAAACTGCCCTCCTCCACGGCCCCCTCCGCCCCTCAGTGGCCAAGGCCTGCCAAACCCGTCTCCCACACACCTCACCAGAAAGTCCCTGGCTTCCCTCCCAGCTGCCTTGCAACTGACCTCATGAGGTGTGAGAAGGAGGAAAAGAATCTGCATTTCAGACGAACCTTCCTTCTTCCTTTCTGAGAAGCGGTCTGGGCCGCCCACCCCTGCCAGGCCACGCGCACGGCTCCTCAGAGCCCAAGGCCCTGTGGCTCGTCCGGCCTGCTTGAGAAGTAGCCAGGGCCGCTGGGACCGGGAGCCTGTGTTAGTTTGCTGGGGCTGCTGTAAACCAATGACTGCTGGGGTGGGGGTGACTGAACACAGCAGAAGTTCATTCCCTCGGGACTCTGGAGGCCAGAAGCCTGAGGTCAAGGTGTGGCAAGGCCAGGCTGCCTCTGGAAGGTTCTACGGAAGAATCTTTCCTTGCCTCTTGCAGCTTGTGGTGGCTGCAGGCAGTCCTCTGGTTTCCTTGGCTTTTAGATGTTATCAGTCCAGCCTTTACGTGACAGTGTTCCCTCTGTCCCTTCCCTTCGTCTAAGGACAGCATCACACCTGTCAAGTACCAGCCTACTCCAGGATGACCTCATTTTAAACTTACAACTGCAAGGACCCTATTTTCAAGTAAGGGGGCATCTGCGGTTGCTGGTGAACATGAATTTGTGGTGGGACACTGTTCAACCTGTGACAGCGCCCTCACCCACCCCCACCCCTCCCTTCGGAGCAAGCCTTACCCCAGAGAAGGAGGCCTCGCCCTGGTTTCCTCTCCAGGACCGGGGAGGGGTGTCACCCCAACATAAAATGGCATCCTCTCACTCCAGGAAGGCTCTAGCTAGTGGGAGACCCGCCAACCCAAATCTCCTCAGGGACAGGCATCTACATGCCCAAGGGACACCCACTGGAAATTTTTTCCAGCTTTATGGAGATGCTTCAGGATTTCTTGGCTCCTGGCCAATCCCAAAGGGCAAGAGCCCTCCGAGCCATCCAGTGGGCCATGCCAGACCGAGGCTTACCACTCAGGCAGGAAAACTGGCACCTGCTCCTTCAGCCTCACCTGGAGCCCGGTTTGGGGTCTCCTTCATGGGCGCTGCTAGGGAAGCCCTGCCTCCCATCTTCGGACTGACCAGCCCCTCCCTGCGAGGGGGAGCCCAGGACCTCTGGGGACTGGTGAGTTCCTGGGCCTCTTGTAACCCAGCTGAATATTTTCCAGGTTATCTAACCAAACTCCTGCAAAACCACACCGCCTATGCCTGTGACGGGGACCATTTGAATCTGCAGTGTCCTCGGCATTCTACGATAAGTGTCCAATCGGCATTTTATGGGCAAGATTACCAAATGTGTAACACCCAGCAGCCTGCCTCCCAGAGGGAAGACAGCTTAGCCTGTGTGGCTCCCACCACATTGCAGGTACTGCCTTTCGTAGACGCTTTAAGATGATAAAATGGTTCTCTCTCATTCTCTCTCTCTCCCTCCCCCTCTCCCTCTCTCGCTCTCTCCCTCTCCTCCTCCTCCCTTCCTCCCTCCCTCTCTCCCTTTCCTCTCTCTGTCTCTCTGTGTATATGCTGACGATTATATAGTTCACTCCAAGCAAACCTCATCCATCAAAACCCCAATTCCTACAAATCACCAATTTCACGGGTGAGCTACCATTTGCTTTTCAAAAGGATCCTTCACCAAACAAGTCTAGATGGAATTCCTCCTTCCTGGAGAGCTCCCTCAACACACTTGCAATGTGAGTTTATCCCAGGCACTCACTCCTCAGTGCAGTGCAGACTCTCTGGGCTTCCACCTCCAGGGCCACCCCTCCCCTCAGTAGCCCAGTAGGGAGGGAAGGGTGTGGATTCTTCAGTGGAAACCACAGGGAGGCAGACAGCCGAGGTCATGGTCAACTTCTCAGAGAACGCACTGGAAAGGGAGACATCAATTGTGGTCTTGAAAAAAAAAAGGTTTTCTTCTCCGGTCATAGATAATGAGGTTATTCTAGTTTCCAGCGACTTCTGGCAGCCTTTGGCTGATTTGTCCTTCTATTGGGATACTATCAGGAATTAGTGGAGAGGGGATCAGCTAAGGCTGGCTTTCTTTCTTTCTTTCTTTCTTTCTTTCTTTCTTTCTTTCTTTCTTTCTTTTTTTAGTTGGTATTAGGCAAAAATTGGTGTAGGAGGTCAGAGCTAGTATTTCTTTTTTTTAAGATTTTATTTATTTATTCATGAGCACATACACACACACAGATAGAGAGAGAGGCAGAGACACAGGCAGAGGGAGAAGCAGGCTCCATGCAAGGAGCCCAATGTGGGACTCGATCCTGGGTCTCCAGGATCACGCCCTGGGCTGAAGGTGGCGCTTAACCGCTGAACCACCCAGGGATCCCCAGAGCTAGTATTTCAATAGTGATTTTGGACTATTCTTGGCTCTTTGATTATTTTCGGCCACAGGAAATGTGGGTAAAGATAGATTTCCTAGGAAGACAACAGAATCATAGAATTGGCATGACTGCTGTGTGGCTCTCCCTAAGGCCCAGAGAGGAGATGCAAAAATAATGTGATAGTATAAGGATTTTTCTATTTCTCGCACCATCTATTGCTTCCATCCCAAGCATCGTAGTATCTGGGTGGTTGTGTGATTGGTAAAGATGGCAGCTGAGTAGCCAAAAGAACGTGTTCCAGTGAATTCCCTGGACGTGGGTTCCACATCCTGAGGAGAGGCCACATGTTGCTTCTGGAGAAGAGCAGTTATTTTGCTTGTGTGCCCCGCCCTCCATCCCTTCCCCCTCAGATGCCCCCCAGGAGCCGTATCCCTGTTGGCCTGCCCCTGGTCCTTACCCCATCATCCTTGGCCACCCATCCCTGGTGCCCGGGCCGTCCCCTGCTCTCCTGGGTGCCAAAAGGACAGGAGGGAGCGCCTGCCTTGCGAAACTATGAACTCCTGGCACCCTGGAGCTCCAAAGCGTGGGCACCACCCTCACCCTGCAACATGGGTGCCTGGCTCTGCCAGGCAGGCCCCAGGGAAGAGGATGTTTCCATAGCCAAGCTGACAAGTTAGCATTTGTGAACACAACTCCGATGTTGTTCAGAAGGGTTGTTTGCCAGAAACATCCCCGCGCACTGCTCTTTCATCCAGAGATCAAGAGATCCTTTATATTTTGTGTCTTTTTTGAATGGCATTTGGGAACCGTGGCAAGGTGCTCCCTCCTCCTCAGAGTCAAGTTGCCTGATGAGGGAGAGAATAGGGGCACCTTGGCTCATCTGGCCCGGGGTTGAGCGTCAACAGGAAGCCCCCCTGTGCATTTTTCAGCTGTTATTACACAGTTTGGAGCCAGCTCTGCCTTGAGTCCCGCTCTGGGGTTGTAATACGTGGAGCCACTCAAAGGGCTGAGTCATTTCACGAAGACCCTCAGCCATGAGGACGTGTACTGTCTTCGGGGGGTCCTCAGGGTTTCCCTGGGCTTCTTTCCTGACTTCATGCACGTCCATTGGGCCCCTGAGGGGATAACCTGGTAGGGCCAGCAGCCTTCATGGAGATGCTCCAGCAACTACTGTGAAAGCAGGGTGACTCAGGCTCTTGAATCTGCGCTAATTTCAGTCCAACAAGAATAAGTAAATTCTTGGGAAATTTTCACTGGACGTGGTGTCCTGTTCACAGAAACTGAGTGTAAGGCTTCTGTGGTTGGCATGGGCAGGGCTTGTTCCATTTTGGAAGTAGAAGAGCAGCAGTGAGACACTAAGGCTCCCCCAGGACCCCGTGTAGGGGGCTCCATGAGCTTCCCCAGAGCAGATCCCTTCACAACGGAGTGAACTGCCTGGAAAAAGTTGAGAGAAAGAGATATTTGAAGGAAAACTTTTAAGCCAAATGCTCAACAGTACAGCCTAAGTATTTCACAAAGAAGGGAACAAGTGGGTCTTGTGCCCTCGAGGTTGGCAAGAGCGGGAATCAGGTTTTTGATTTTTATCCATTGGCCTGTGTTTGGGTTGGGTCTCCAAGGTCTCCCCCAAATGCTGAGTTCTTTGTGGTCTGTGCCAGGCTGTTTCTGAGGATGGAGAGCTCCGGCTGTGAGTCCTGATCCCCCAGAGAGTTCTCTCTGCCCTCCCGGGAGGGACCTCCAAATCCCAGCTAGCCCGTACCCTGAGCTTCTCGAATCTTGCTCATGTGTCCTGGAGCCCTCATGATGCGGTGGTACTTTTGCCAGAACCATCCGGTAGCGCTTCCAGCTGAGGCAGATCAGAGGCCTGTCTTCTGAAGGGGGGTCTGGCACCGTTGGGTCAGATTTCTTGTTCTGGGAAAGATCAGGAGACAGGAGCTGACCTGACCACGCAGGTATACGTGCTTTCGTCTTAGACACAGCTCACAGCAGCTCGAAGGTTCTTGCTTGGTATGGAGCCTGGGCCCAGGCAGACAGGCGTCCTGCCTTCTCAGAGCGGCCCGGGTGTGGGATCCCCCAGACACTGCGCCTGTGGTTCTCAAGCCTATCCTTTCTCTACTCCCTTATTTTAGAAGGTGCTGGACGAATGCCAGAACCAGCGGGCCTGCCACCTCCTGGTCAATAGCCGTGTTTTTGGACCTGACCTTTGTCCAGGAAGCAGTAAATACCTCCTGGTCTCCTTTAAATGCCAGCCTAGTAAGTAACTTCCGAGGGGGACAGCATCTTTGGGGTGTGGGTTCCCTGTTTCAGTCACACCCCTTATGGGAATTCTCTGCTAGTTGCTGTTTGCCCAGCTTAGAAATGTGTTAATAGCGATGTCCTACCCGTTTTTAAAAAAATAGCTTATGTGGGTTTGTGTGTACTTGCATGTGTATACACCCATATATCCGTGTGCATCCTTGCAAATCCCTGAATCTAAAAAATCCTTTGTAGGGGTTCCTGGGTGGCTCAGTCGGTTAAGAAGCGTCTGCCTTTGGTTCAGGTCATGATCTCAGGGTCCTGGGATCGAGCCCCCTGTTGTCAGGCTCCCTGCTCATGGGGAGTCTGCTTCTCCCTCTCCCTCTGCCTCTCCCCCACCCCACTTGTGCTCTCTCACACTCTCTCTCTTAGATAAATAAATAAAATATTTTTTTTAAAATCACAGTATTTTAAAAAACAAATCCTTCCTACTATGTAAAACTCAGTTGTATCCATGTTCAAGGTGTCAGGGGTGGCGAGAGGCTTGCAGTTGCTTTTCCCCCAAAGGAGGAGCCAGTCCTCCTTTTCAGAGGACGCCCACCCTCCGCTACAGGACTGCTTGTTCTCACCAGAGGGCCAGTCGCACAATTGCCACTGGAGCCCCTGCTTCCAGATCTTCATGAACTCGCCTCTTCTGCTTTCACCTCCAGCAGGGGCTCTGGACATGCTGTCTCTTCCTGAGGAAAAAAAGAGCCGAAGGGTTTCTGGCTGGAGCAACCTCTCTATTCTGGGTCTTACGCTCTTCTCCGTGGCCTTGTGCCACCTGTAACGCACATCGGTGTGTGGGTAACCCGTTGCAGGCCAAAAGGAACTGCTTTTCGGCGAGCAGGCCACACTTACAGGTGGGGAGGGTCAGCCATGGGTAACTGCAGCATTCGAGGCTCCCAGCAATCCTTGAAAACTTATTGGGAAGAGAGCAACGTTGTGGCAACAATATTGAACCAAAGGATCGTATGAAGGAATATTCATTTAAAAAAAAAATCTGCATCGCCATCCCAACACATCACTTTTGCGTTTTGTTCTCTGTTGGTTTCTGCCTCTGGAACTCAGCATCCTGGGTGCAAGGGGGTGGGTGAGGCTTTGGGTCACACGCGTGTAGTGGTCTCAAGTGCACACTTGGAGAGAATGCATTGGAACCTTTCAGCAAATATCCAGCCTTCTCTCTTCAGCCCTTTCCCAACTGGGGCCTGGAACTGCCCATATGGCTTTTCCCCCATACAGTGTGTTCAAACACACATTCACACTCACATGCACACACACTATCAGGCTCATCAATGTACGCACAGTTGCTCACACATACAGGCTGTCACCTGCATGTGCTATTGCACACATTTACACTGTCACATACATAACTCACACGTGCACATGATCGCAAACACCCACCAGCAGGCCCGGACTTTGCACACCCAGCCGAGCCCTCCTCGGGAATTCTTGTCAACTCGTGCCTCACTCTGGAAAATCCCTTCTACATCTCTGTGTTCTGGATCTCACATCCCTCTCAAGGCTTAATCTCCAAAGTGGGCGTCCTGGGGCACCTGAGCGACTCAGTGGTTGAGCATCTGCCTTTGGCTCAGGTCGTGATCCCGGAGCCCTAGGATCGAGTCCCGCATCAGGCTTCCTGTAGGGAGCCTGCTTCTCCCTCTGCCTGTGTCTCAGCATCTCTCTCTGTCTCTCATGAATAAATAAAAATTTTTAAAAAATGGCCACCCTCCTTTCATGGTGGAAAAGACAATCCTTTTTCAAATTGGCCCTTGTTCAGAATGGTAAGGACTGGAGAATCCGGGTGGCAGGAATACTCCCATGTATTGTGATACTCTTGTCACATTTTCTCTGTGTTGGCAACTTTTCATACTAAAAAGGCGTGAAGGACCAGCCTCTAAAAGACTTAAAAAGGCCCTTGTGAAGTTGGGACCCCGAGTATAAGCCAGTGCCAGGCTACAGCTTTAGTCCTGCACCGAGCGATTAGGTCTGATGGTTTGCTAATTTCATTTCAGCAAAACACTAAAGCATCCACTGTGCACAGGCACCAGGCCCGCTGTTGGGCGAGAAGAGAACTCACGTTTTGCAGAAGGTTTTTGGATGGTGATTCCATCTGGGACGGCTCCCAACGTTCCTTCAGCCAGCGAGCCTTTACTGACACCTTCACGTAGCTCTTTCCTTCTTGTCCTTTAGGTTCTAGCAAATATCACTTTTCTCTAGAAAGACCAGATGGGTCCAAAAAACATCTCAGGAGGAACCCTGGTCTCTTGGTGCCGTGCAAGTAGCTAAGGGGGAATGGACCCCGGTAGGGGTGCAGGGAAGGCTTTCCTGGCAGGTGATGATGGAGCCAGGGACTGCAGGGTAGGGTTGGGCACCGAAGGAGGCCTGTGACCGGAGGAAGCAGGGGGCTCTGGGTGGTGGGTGGGCAAGCAGGAGCACCGGCCAGGGAGCTGGGGCAGGATCCCCAGGCCCTGATGGCCAAGGAAGGAGGTGGACTCTTTCTGTAAGGTGGCATTTACACAGGGAGGATGCACAGTTGGGGTTTTAAAGTCCCGTTTGGCTGCCCTGTGTGGAACAGATTAGAGGCAGAGCCCTCGTGTCTTGGTCTGCTGGAGCTATTATAACAAAATGCCATAAACTGGGAGGCTTATGAGCAACAGAGGTTTATTTCTTGTAGTTCTGGAGGCTGGGAAGCCTGAGATGTAGGTACTGGCAGCTTTGGTGTCTGCCGAGGCCCCCCTTCCTCCCAGAAGACTATCTTTTTGCTATAACCACTTTGTCAGAAGGGACGAGGAATCTCTCCGGGGTCTCTTGCATTAAGGGCACTAATCCCATGCATGGGGGCTCTACCCTCCGGACTTAAGCACCTCCCAAAGGCCCCACCCCCTAATAACATTGAGTTGGGCTTTAGGATCTCTCTCACCTTGAGCCTATGGGAGACCAGAGCACCCAGGGTGACATGAACATTGGTGACCTGAGGCCCTGCAGGCTGGGAGGTGGCCCCTGTCGCTGCTGTGAGGTGAAAGAAGAAGGGAGGTGATTCCCACACCCTCCCTCCTCTTTCTCTGTAGCCCTCTTGCCCCAGAGGCTCTTCTCTGTCTCCTGTGCCAACCTGAGCGTGACACCGATTGTCAAAGATGCCCCTGGTGCACCCAGGGGTGCGGGGACCCAACCCTCATCACGAAAGCATCTCTCCCCAGCTCTGCCGGTGTGCAGTGAAACCTGCCACCGTGGGAGTATTTACACCAGGGAGCTGGGCAAACACCACCAGTCAGGGCTGGCTTGTCGGCTGCTGGGAGAGCTATTTTACCAGCAAACCTCACTAGAAAGAAAAAAAAAAAAAAAAAAAACCTCACTAGAAAGAACCTTCTTTTCTGGAATGGGCATCATGCTTCACCTCCTTAAATTGCATCCTTTCAGGGGATCTTGGTTCCAGAGATGCTTGGGATTTAGGCAGTTCTGGGTTCATACCCCTGTGTGCCATGCAGTGGCAGCGTGATCTCGGGGAGCGTCAGGAAACTTCCAGTGTTGGGTCATTGACTCAACTGTAAAGTGAGGATGATGCACCGTCTGCAGGGGGGCTGCGGTAAAGAGTATAGAGCACAGCACGGCGTAGACTAAAACTCCGGTGCTGTTTGTGAGATGCTTAGCACAGGACTTGGCATGCACTGGCCCTCGGTGATCAGTGGCCATCATTCTGGAAGGCAGATTAATGTCATCCTTGCTGAAGGTGTGACTGACTGAAGGGCCCTGAGACATCAGATTTGGCGGCGGGGGGGGGGGGGGAATCAGGGTGGGGTTGGCCCCAGGTGCAGGCAATAGCAGGACACGAATTTTATTTTATTTTATTTTATTTTATTTTATTTTATTTTATTTTATGTTTTAAAGATTTTATTTATTTATTCATGAGAGGCACACAGAGAGAGGCAGAGACACAGGCAGAGGGAGAAGCAGGCTCCTTGCAGGAAGCCTGATCCAGGATTCGATCCCAAGACCCCAGGATCACAACCCCAACTGAGGGCAGATGTTCAATCACTGAGCCACCCAGGTGTCCCTGTAGCAAATTTTAAAAACATATTAAAAGTGACTAAATCTCTCTCTGTATGTTGACAATATGACATGCATGGCTGTTGTAAATAACATCAGTAATCACAGGGCCTCTTGGGGCTGGTCACCCTCCCCACCCTGCGTCGAAGGACCCCCGCTGACATGCAGGTGTGTGCGTTATTAAGGAAGCCCCACATGGCCCTCTACTTGGCAGAAGTAGGAGGGGGACCTTGTTACTGTTGTCTTTGGAGAAGATTCCTGGCTGTCCCCCTTCCCCGGGCTCCTGTCACTCTCGCCATCCAAACCCACAGGGCTGTTGGCGACCCTTCTGGAAGGCTGCCCCCGCCTTTCTTAATCTGAGACCACAGAGCACTCTTGCCCAGCGCTAAAACAAATTCTCTCTCTCTCTATGAAAAGTAGCAATTTGTTAGTTTTCCTGTTGCTTTTAGGACCAGGAAGTGTCACTCTTAGGTGACAGTGAATTAGCACATTCCCAAGGAACCGAGGGACCCAACATCACACAGCAGTAACTCCCAGGCACTTAGTAATGTGACACTCACAGGCCCTTCCATTCCAGGAGATGATTTGCCCCATAATCTGGGGACAGGATCACAAGAGGCCTGACACACGGGTGTTGTGTTACTCTGGGTGAGTTGGGAGGGCATCGAGGCCTCCTTTAATGAATGGGCCTTAATACACCAGAGAGGTGGTGGCTAATAAATGCACTTCATGACAAGCCTTAAAAAGTCTCTCCTAATTTTAAAAAGTTCTGATGAGGGACGTCTGGGTGGCTCAGAGCTTGTGCGTCTGCCTTTGGCCCAGGGCATGATACCGGGGTCCTGGGATCAAGTCCCATATCGGGCTCTCTGCAGGGAGCCTGCTTCTCCCTCTGCCTGTGTCTCTACCTCTCCCTGTGTGTTCCTCATGAATAAATAAATAAACTCTTTAAAAAAATAAAAAATAAATAAAAAGTTCTGATGAAAGAAAAGAAGAAAGAAAGAAAGAAAGAAAGAAAGAAAGAAAGAAAGAAGAAAGAAAGAAAGGAAAGAAAGATCCTATTAAAAAGGAAAGCTTCCAGTTTGCTGAGATAAGACTTGGTTTTCATCCTTTTTGGCGAGCTCTGCAACTGGAAGGCATTCTTAACATTTTTCAGCATTCTCCCAGTTGGAAGGGTGCTCGGGCTCTTTTGGTGTGTCTACCCATGCCCTCTGTCCTGCATCAAAGGCCATCGTTCATTCTGGACCTTTGAAGTAAGGCAGTATTTTGGTGTTGGTGGGATTTAGCATTTACTCAGAAAAAAAAGCACTGAAAACCTCATACCAGCGCAGACGTGACTCACCAAAATCAAACCCTCCAATGTCAGGGTCAGACTTGGTGTTCTTTTTGTTTAGAAAAAGAAAACAAAGCTTTTCTTGGCTTTAGGTTTAAACTGTTGTATTAAGATTCCAGTGACCGGGCAAAGGACATTCTGAACATTGCTTAGTCACCACTTAAGTTTTCCCTCCTCTGTTCCTTGTGTCTTCGAAGACTCGGTCAGGCAGGGATTCTGTGAGCATCTGTAATCTGGTTCACATCTTTCATTAATCTCGAGTGTTCTCATCATCACGCATTAAGGAACAGAGCCAGGCTGATCAGCGCCAGAGCTGATGGTATCTTGAGATCCTGAAGGTTTCCTCACTGCTGCTTCTCTGTTGGGTGGAGAAAAGCACAGGAATTTACAAGTGACAGAAAGGTGGAATTTATATTTGGAAATTATTTTCTTTCGTGTTTTAAGTTTGAGGCTTAAGCATCAAGGATTCCAGGACACGAAGTCCCACGACCACCCAACCGGATGACCGGATGACCGAGGGTTGCACTAGTTTACCACTCACACCTTCCTGTCAGTGGGGGGCTTTCAAATTGGCTTGATTACA
Organism: Nyctereutes procyonoides; assembly: GCF_905146905.1. Lineage (NCBI taxonomy): Eukaryota > Metazoa > Chordata > Mammalia > Carnivora > Canidae > Nyctereutes > Nyctereutes procyonoides. Next base: position 6,330,642 of record NW_026575155.1, read on the forward strand.
ATGCACAGTAAGGATTTTACATTTTGGCCCAGGGTACATAACACACCCACAACTGAAAAGTTTTTTTTTTTAATTATAAAATAGTGTTCATCCTTTTTTTGCATGATGCACTTTGATGTTTTCTAAACTCTGTTTTTTTGAGTTGTGGGTCACAATTTACTAACTTGATTTCATGAAAAGAATAGAATAGAATAGGCCTCAAATCAGTTTGAAAAGCTTTAGCTTGAGATGTATGAGGGATCTGGGAATGGTCTTTGCGGGGGGTGATCATGGTGGTAGTGGTCATGGGGGATGGTCATAGGAGATGGTCATGGGAGGGGTGACCATGGGAAGTGGTCATGCGGAATGGTCATGGGAGGTGATCATGGGGGGAGTGGCCATGGGAGATGGTCAAGGGAGGGGTGACCACGGGAGGTGGTCATGCGGAATGGACATGGGAGGTGATCATGAGAGACGGTCATGGGAGTGGTTATAGGGGTGGTTATGGGGAGTGGTCATGGGAGATGGTCATGGGGGGAGTGGCCATGGGAGGTGGTCACGGGGAATGGTCATGGGAGGTGGTCATGGGGATGGTCATGGGAGGTGATCTTGGGAGATGGTCATCAGGGTGGTTATGGGGGTCATAGGGATGGTCATAGAGGATGGTCATGGGGGGTGGTCATAGGCAGTGGTCATGGGGATGATCATGGGCAGTGGTCATAGGAGATGGCCATGAGGGATGGTCATGAGGGGTGATTCATAGGGGATGGTCATAGGAAGGGTGGTCATGGGAGGGGTAGTCATAGGGGAATGGTTATGAGGGGCTAGTTTTTCTTCTTCTTGACACATTCTTCCTCCCTATCCCTGGCTTTCCATGATAGCCTGAGTAGCTCCTGTAATTTAGCTCCTGTTGGCTTATTTGGCTGAAAAATCTTCCCATTTGCTCTGTAGCTGCAACATGGCTTGAACCTTGTTCTCGCCATCATCATCACAACCACCTCTTCTTACATCAATACAGAGTTGGACATTTTATAAAGCATTTTTATATTTATTCTTCAACTTGACCTATTTCAAAGTAGAAAAATCTAGTACGGGGGTGATATAGTGATTTTTTTCCTTTCTAAAATGTTGGGGAGGTGGGTAGAAGGGAACTATACATACAAATAAATGACCATAGTCTCCTTTGTGTTTTGCTTTGCGTTGCTTTTGCAAAGTTTAAGGTAAGTGGCAGGCTAGGGAAAGGTATCTGTAACACATAATAGACGAAAGTTGGCATCCAGAATATATGAATCACTCCCACAGTGTCTAAAAATCCAAAACCCAACATGCCAAGGATCTGAAGAGATGATAAAATTCATTGATACATTTAAAGATCTTAGAAAGGGGCTTAATCCAGAAGACAAGCTCAATAAATATTAACTTTTATTATTTTTGAAATATCTTTATTGAGGTATAATTTGCATAGCATAAATGTCACCCATTGTAAGTGTGCCATTCATTGATTTTCAGTAAATCCCTGAATTGTGCCATCACCACCACTGTCCAGCTATAGAACATTTCCATCATCTCAAAAATGTCCTGTGTCCATTTCTTATCATTTTCCTTGGTTCCCAAACCTCAACCCCAACGGAACCACTAACCTACGTCCTGTCTCTATAACTTTGCCTTTTCTGGAGCTCTCAACAAAATAGGATCATACAACATGTGATCCTTTGTGTCTGGAGTGTTAACTATTATTACTTTTGGAATCAAATCATTCTGAAACATCTTTATTAATTGAATGTTTTTCCAGTACATTCTTTTTTTATTTTTATTTTTTAATTTTTTTAAATTTATTTTTATTTATTTATTTATGATAGTCACACAGAGAGAGATGAGAGAGAGGCAGAGACACAGGCAGAGGGAGAAACAGGCTCCATGCACCAGGAGCCCGACGTGGGATTCGATCCTGGGTCTCCAGGATCGTGCCCTGGGCCAAAGGCAGGCGCTAAACCGCTGCACCACCCAGGGATCCCTCCAGTACATTCTTAAAAAAAAAACAAACAACCCAATCAACTATATTGTTCTGAGCAGCGCATTTACAACATCAACGCTGTATGACGCTGCAAAGGGAAATGTTACAGTGGTATGCAGATTAAACAAACACACAGATCTTTTCCTAAATTCTTTGGAAACAATCTGTGACCTGGTGTGGGTTGTTGTAAGGTAGCACGCAATGGCAGCCTGAGCATCAGTTGCTCTTGGATCACCAGACTAGGGGCAGGCTCTTCATACTTTTCTAAAGAGGGTCTCTTCACAAGACACATACCCTGCTTTTTTCCCTTTTCCTCGCCAAGGAAATAATTTGCTTTTATGTTCTCTTTTTAAATATATAAATGGGGGTGTTAGAACATTAGGAAGTCTGGCAGTGAGGCTTATTAATCGGGCTGTCTCCAGAAATTTAATCTGCAGGCAGATAATTCCTGGTCTTTAACTATGTGGGTCCAAGCCAACGTTTGAGGAAAGGCTTCCTTCAATTAAGGAATCTCTCTCTCTCTCTCTCTCTCTCTCTCTCTCTCTCCTCTCTCTCTCTCTCTCTCTCAACATCCTTTATGGCCAGGCCCATCCCCAAATCCAGCCCAGCGAGCCCTGCCTTCTGTACCTGGTCCCTGGCCCCTGTTTCCTCTCTGTGCACCTGCTGTCATTCCCGCCCTCTTCCTGAAGGGGGCGCTTTTTATTCCAGGGTCAGACCCTATGGGGCTGGAGGGTTGGTTCCCACTGTCCTTCTCAAGGTGCAGCCCCAGAGGGGGGCAGGGCTCCCCGATTCCTTCTGAGAGGAGCTGATGGTGCCGCTGATTTTTGTTTCTGCTTCAGATGAATTAAAAAACAAAACCGTGTGTGAAGACCAAGAGCTGAAACTGCACTGCCACCCTTCAAAGTTTCTCAACATCTACTCTGCGAGCTACGGCAGGAGGACCCAGGAGAGGGACATCTGCTCTTCGGAAGGGGAGCGGCTCCCCCCCTTTGGTATGTGTTTTTGTGTGGCTACCGTTAGGTGCCGAGGGGATTAGGGCCCTGGCTCCCCATCTAGTGGTCAGGACCTGGAGGAGAGGGACGTTCGAGGGCAGGGAGGAACCACCCACAGGGTCCTGCCTCCTTCTGCCCCACATTCCCAAATCTGTCCACTGTTTAGTCATTTCACACCAAATAGTTATTGAGCACCGACTGTGTGCAGGGCCCTGTTCTAGGTGTGAGCGAGTCTCAGGGACTAACAACACATGGTCTACATGGAACTGATCTTCCAGCAACGGACAAAGAGGTTGTGAGAGAAGGAACAAACAGAAGGAGCCCACGTATCGTATTTCAGGGCCACATATGTACTAAGCGGAAAAGCCCACAGCGGAAGGGAGGTTGGGGAGGCTGGGGTGTGCTGCAGAGAGGCATGGTCTTCCGGGGTCTCCGGGATGCTGAGCAGAGACTCAAAGGAGGACACCTACAGATACCTGGGGCGGCGTCCAGGTAGAGAGAAGAGCCTGGACCATCCCCGGTTGTTTAGTGTGCAGCGGAGCTCAGTGGGTCGTTCTTCGCAGCGATCTGCCGTCTGGTGCTGAGAGGTGATGGCCAGGATGTGGGGCCAGAAGCTCCCCCCATCGGAGTCACCCGATGTTATGATTAGTCAGGGCTCTCCAGAGCAACCGAACCCACAGGAGATGCGTATATGTATTTGGGGAAGAGAGACTGATGTTAAGGAATCGGCTCACACGGTGGTGGAGCCTGGCAAATCTGAAAGCTTGGGGCAGGTTGACAGTCTGGGAACTCAGGTAAGAGCTGGTGTTCAATCTTGAGTCTACGTCCTGTGGGGGTACTGGGGTACTGGGCTGCAAACAGGCAGATTTTCTGTGCTGCAGCCTGGAGGAAAATTTCTGTATTCGGAAGACCTGGCCTTTTTTTTTTTTTTTTTTTGACCCCAGCAAACTTTATTTTTGGCCCCAGGTCAGGGCTCCCAAAAGGCTTCCTAGCCAGTCATTTCAGAGTCTTCTACAGTCATTACCAAGTGGGCTTCCTCAGGAGGCCTTGCCATCCCCAACTCTTGACTTCTCCTGGTGCCACCCTCTCCTGTCACCTGGGCTCCAGTCTCCATCCAATGGCCCCAGGAATTCAAAGCATAGCTACCAGTTTGAAGGTGCCCTCAGGCTTCACAGGAACCACGTGGACAAAAGTCTTATAGAGCACAGCACCCTTGGGCAGCCTGGTAACCAGCTCCACAGCCTCTGTGTTGCTGGGACTGGGCACATAGACCTCCTTAGTGTAGCGGACCACTCCCTCCTCCAGGGCATACAGGTGCTTCTTCTTCCCAAGGCCCACATGGGCGCCTGGGTGCCAACGGAAGTGGCATTGAGTTGCAAGGATGTTGCCAGCATGAACGTAGTGACCCTCCATTTTCCTGAGGCCAAAGCGTTTGCCTGGTGACTTTCCACCCAGGTTTTTGGAGCTGCCACCTGTCTTCTTGGATGCATATCTGACGGCAAGAGACGCAGCCTGAGGGGGGCTCAGCAGGGCAAGATGGAAGCCCCTTGCTATGTGACAAGCACAGGGCTGGCAGTCCTTGCTTTCAGGCCTGCAGACACAGCCAGTTAATCAAGGATACGCCAGAGTCTTCAGAGAAGCCTTGTGAGACTCTGGAGTCTACAAGTTGAGTTCCTGAAATCAGGTTTCTGAAGTTTTAATGAGCAAAGGGAGTAGCAGCCGCCCGCATCCTCAGTGGGCCTGTCTTTGCCCTTCAGTCCTTCAACTGATTGGTTGAGGCCCACCCACACCTGGAAGGGTAGTCTGCTTTACTCAGAGGCCCCTTTAAATGTTAAATGTTAGTCCCGTCCTTAAGATATCTTCACAACCACGTCTAGACTGGTGTTTGACCAAATGACGGGACACCCTGGCCTAGCTGAGTTAAGATGTAAAATTAACCATCACGTACCCCAGTCTGCGGTGGGAAAGTGGGCCTGACCTGTATCCTCCGTATTACCAGAGGGAACAGTCAGTCCCCACGGGGAGACAGCCCAGAGAGCTGCACTGTATTCATCAGAATCTAAAACGAGCTCCGAGTGTATTAAATTGCTAGTCACATGTGGAATTGAACATTCATTTTTAAGAAGAGATTCATACAAAACCAGTGTCCTGGATCTGAAAAAATAAAAGAATGTAAAGTCACTGACCACACAGGCAAATTCTTGGGCAAGACTAGAGAGAGAACAAAAAGCTGTTCCCAAGGAATGCGTGCCACCAAGGCCCCTGGCCTGGTGTTCTGGGAAGGAAGGCCCCTCGGTGGCGGATGGTGGAGGGTCATTTGAAGGGTGGCTCTGGTGGCCCTGGTGGCCCAGAAAGACAGGCTGAGTGAAGTGCTGTCTGGATTAGCTCTGGGGGAGAGGACTCCCATTTAACAGGCTTGGGTGCCAGATGGGGCAGAGAGGTCCTTGGTGGGGGCTTCCCCTGGTGTGTCACGGCACCACCCTCTGCCCCACACCCCCCTGAGTGACCTGGGGGTTCCTGACACTCCGGTCTCCCTCTCATGTAACACCTGCATGTGTTCCGAACATCTCCCTCCCCTCTTCCTTCGGTCCAACTCCCGCATCGGCCCAGGGGACCATCGCTGGGTCATTGCGGTCTCCCTCCTCCCTGGCTTGCCGTCCCCACCCCCCACCCCAGGGTGGCCAGAGGCATTCTTCTCAAGGGCCAGAGTGATCGCTGTTCTTCTGAACATCCTGTAGTGACTCCCATATGGTCTCGTTCCCTTGGCTGCATAAGGGGCCCTTGGTGACGTGAGCTATTTCTGCAAAAAGGGAGACCCTCCTTCTTAATATTGGGGTGGGGCACCCCATGTCTCAGGCTTGCTACATCAAACTTAGCCCCAGGTGTTTGGGGAGGCAGCACTAAGTCACATCTGCTTCCGCTGTTGCTTTGGGCAGAAGAAGTCGGTCAGCCAAGCGGGCAGATCCGCACACAGGGTGAGTGATTTACGTGCCCTGGGTCGCTGCCTTTGGTTCCTGGGAAGTTGGATGGGAGTTGGGTTTAAAGGGAAACGCAATCAGCCAAAGAAAATGTTAGCAGACATCATGGCTAAAGGACAAGTTGCCATAGAGACTTTGAGGAATCCTTAGGTCAGCCAGCTGTGCTCGTGCCATGAATAGCCCTAGTGTACGCCGGGAAGGTCTGTGAATGGGAGACCGTGCCCCTTGCTTAGCGTGACACTTGGAAAGTGTCAGCCCTGGCAAAGTCACAGGGCAAAAGGAGGTTTCCTCGTCCTGGCCCCCCGGCCCCTCCCTTCCCTCACGGTCAAGGGCTTCTGTCCCTCGCCCCATTGGCTACACTTGAGGTTGGCTGTTGGCTGCATTCAGGACCCACTGCCAAACCCTGGAGAGCGCCCGGCCCTGTGCTCTACACCCGGAGAGAGGCTCACAGGGAAAAGGAGAGGGCCTGGGGAGGCCAAGGACCCTCCCTTAGTCCCTTCTTCGCTTGGCAGCCGGAGAGATATTAATAAAATAAATCTGATCAAAACGCCCACCCCCGACCCCTTAAAACCCTGCGCTTTGCCCACTGTAATTAGAATAAATCCAGTCTCCCAGGCCTCCAAACTGTGGGGCACTGCACACTCATTCATAGCCTGGAGCCTTTGCACAAGCTCTTCCTCTGGCCTGGAATGTTTTCACCCCATCAGGCCAGAACCAAGTCGGATGTCCTTCTCAGCCAGGTCTCCTGGGGCTCCCTGCCCAGCCAGGCACCTCGTCTCTGCAGTCTCAGGCGGGCCTCCTCCCCTTGTGTCTTCATGACATGGAAACCATCATTCGGTGTCTGTGGTCTGTTCCCCCAGGGGAAGGTAAGCCCTGTCTGCTGCCCGCTGGATTCCCAGCAGCTGGAGCAGGGCCTGGCCCAGAGTAGGGCCTGGATGAATCAGAGCCCCTCCTGAGGGAGGCGCCCCCATGGGCTCCTGCAGGTGGATGGTTGCCAGCCCAGAATGCGGGCCCGGTGTCGTCACAGCCTCCAACCCCTCAGGAGATGCTGGAAATCCGGATTTTTTTTTTCTTAATGTGAAATGTTCCAACTTTTTAAAACCGTGCATGAGCCAAACAAAACATGCCTACAGGCCACATCCGGTCCACAGGCTGCCAGTGTGATCTCTGCTCTAAGAACTCAGCAACATCGCTTTGAAGGAGGGGGAAAGGCTGTTTATTCTCCATCCTGGGACCTGACATGAATTTGGTAGGATGACTGTCTGGGGCCGGGGGTCAGGCCTCACTGTGGCGTCTGGAAGGTGATGTGTGTACCGTTCGTCTGGTGGATGAGCTGCAGTCTGGTGGAAGCCCATATGCTCCAGCCCTGGTGCCTCCCTGGGAACACGCGTGGAGGGGGCCACCCAGGCCCCAGTGAGGCCAGGAAGCTCCGCTGAGTGTGGCTTTAGCACTGAAAAAATCCTGAGGGAGGGCATTTCCAGTTCTTTCTGAGAGATGACAAGTAGGATCACCGTGACCGTCCAGAACCGGCACCATAAATACATTTAAGGGAAATAGGAAACCAGTGTAGCCATGGATGTTACCCATCAAGTGAGAAGCTCTTTCCTTTTTCAGGGTCTCCTCCAAGTCCTGGTGTGTGAGCTTAGAACAGTTTTTACCTAGTGGTGATTCTGAAACAGATATGTTTGATTCTGGTTTGAAATTTCACTTTATATCCAGGGTGTCTTCCAGGTCGCCAGCAAAATCCTCACAATGCTAGTCATTTCTTCACGTCTTGTGACAGGGCTATAGTGTAGTATTTAATTTACCGTTCCCTGGTGGCTGGGGGGGGGTGTCTTACTGCTTCTGACTTTCAAATATTCTAAGTGATGTGTATTATGCTTGTAGCTTTTTCTTTCCTCTGGATTGTTTCCTTGGGATAAATTCCCAGAAGTTTTATATTGAAAGAGGGCATGGGCATGTTTACAATTCTTTATATGTATCCCCAGAGTTCTTTCCAAAAACTTTTTGTACCAATTTATATGCATAAACAGCGATGTAAGCCTTTGGGTTTCCTTGCAACTCTGGCAGACGTATGTGTGATTTTTCTTAGGATCTAATTTAACAGATATAAGATGATCCTCTTACTTGCCTTCCTTTGAATATTAATGACTATGAGCATTTCCCATGCTTTTGTGGTTCTTGTATTTGCACTCTCGCCCACCATCTCTCTAACCTTCCCCCCCCCTTTTTTTTTACCCCTGGTGGGACCCTTATTTTTTCCCCCAAGTATTTTTATTTTTTTATTTATTTATTTTTTTTAAATTTTTTTTTATTTATTTATGATAGTCACACAGAGAGAGAGAGAGGCACAGAGACATAAGCAGAGGGAGAAGCAGGCTCCATGCACCGGGAGCCCGATGTGGGACTTGATCCTTGGTCTCCAGGATCGCGCCCTGGGCCAAAGGCAGGAGCCAAACCGCTGCGCCACCCAGGGATCCCTCCCCCAAGTATTTTTAGATGATGAGTAGAGCTGTTAATCCTTGACGTGCTTTTCCTGCCACCAGTCTCCCTCTCGAGAGAGATATCTAGCATATCAGTGCCCATTCACTTTGAAGGTGGAAAGTTCTACTCTGAGACGTACTTGGCATCAAGGTGCAAAGGTTAGAAAGGCGCTTCTCTTCAAGGCCTTAGACTTTAACTAACACTTTTCCTCAAGGTTCTCCCAACTGATGCCCAAAGTTCAGCTCCACATCCGCATTTTGAGGAATTCTTTGGATCTCAGAAACTCACTTTAAAAAAATATATATATTTTCTTTTTTGAGAGAGAGAAAGAACACAAGCAGGGGGGAAGGGCAGAGGGAGGAGAAGCAGGCTCCTCACTGAGCAGAGAGCCCGATGTGGGGCTTAATCCCAGGACCCTGGGATCATGCCCTGAGCCAAAGGCAGACGCTCAACCAACTGAGCCACCCAGACGCCCCAAAGAGAAGATCTTTAAAGAGATGTTTAAGGGGCACCTGGGTGGCTCAGTGGTTGAGCATCTGCCTTCGGCTCAGGGCGTGATCCCAGGGTCCTGGGATTGAGTCTCCCACTGTGCTCCCTGCAGGGAGCCTGCTTCTCCCTCTGCCCATGTCTCTGCCTCTCTCTGTGTCTCTCATGAATAAATAAATAAAATCTTTAAAATAATAAATAAATAAATAAAAATAAATAAATAAATAAATAAATGTTAAAGTTAGATTAAGGTCACATGGGTGCTAATCCAATATAACTTGTGTGCCTGTAAGAAGAGGGAGTTAGGACACACACACACAGAGGAAGACCGTGCATGGACACACGGAGAGGATGGCCATCCCCAAGCCAAGGAGAGAGGCCTCAGAAGGAACCAAGTCTGCTGACATCTGGGACTTCCAGCCTCCAGAATGGAAATACATTTCTGTTGGTTACGCTCCCAGTGGGTGGTACTTGTTACAGCAGCCCTAGCCGACTGAGACTTCGATATAACACTAAACTATGAAAAAAAAAGCTGAGACGCGCAAGAGTGATGACTAAGCCAGCTGTGAGACCAGCTTCACAAGGTGGCATCTCGCTGGCACACGAGTTCCAACACAGCTACATGTGGTGTCTTAGCTTGAGGTTGATGAGCCTTCAAAGATGCACCTGAAAGATCTTCCAGCAAGTCAGATCCATCAGACCCTATGTCTTGTCGAGGGGAAGAGAAGGGAAGGTGTGACAGTGAGTGATTATTGCTGGCCCCAAGTGAACACCAGGGCAATTGCAAGTTCACACAGAAAGGAGTGAGCCTTCCCACAGACCTGGGCATGAACTTTGGGAAGGCCCCCTGGCCGGGTGTCCACTGTGTTGTCATTTCCTGCTGCAGTTACATTTTCTGGGTGGGCTCCAGAGATCCTGCTATTTCCTTAGTAAGAGAACTAGAAAACCACCCCGTGGGCCTCAAGGTCTCGGCGAAGGCCATCCCAAGGCCAAGTGTGGGCAGGCCTCGACTTCCCAGCCAAAAAGTAAAGTGCTAGGGGTCCCCACTGCCAAGAGCAGCCTAATTATCAAAATAAACACACGTTGTGAGGATTCATTAGCTTCAGTTTCAGTGTTAAACAATAGCTAAAAAAAATAAAAATGAAATGGTTGAGTATCATGTTATCAGATGTATTGGGTGTGGAGGATGGTTTGCCAGGAAGAGAGGGTGCGCAGAAAATCAGCCTCAGGGGGAGATAATGGCTTGGAAATAAATCCTGCGAACAGTTCGGAGCTCAGTGTCAACAAGGATATGGTCGGTCAGACCTGAGTCAGACCTGAATTACCTTGGGCCCCTTCCTGAAAACACACTGTGGGTTTCACTCTGACCAAGATAAACTCTTTTGCTCCCAGGGTAATTTAAGAGTGAGAAGCACACCTCTGTAAATCACGCTCGTCACAACCTCTTGGGTCAAAGAGGGTTGTGGTCTTATAAATGAGATGGATTTCTTTTTCCTCTCTGCATTAGTCTTAAAGAATATGGTCAGGCACACGTCCTAAGAAAATATAAGGTTCCCCAGGGCACTCGTACAATTCTGGCAGGAGTGTGAATCAGGAGAACTCTTCTGGATAACACTTTGGTGGTGTGTATCAAAAGCCTTAATATTTTGGGACGCCTGGGTGGCTCCGTGGTTGAGCATCTGCCTTCAGCCCAGGGTGTGATCTCAGGGTCCTGGGATTGAGTCCCGCATTGGGCTCTCCGCAGGGAGCCTGCTTCTCCCTCAGTCTATGTCTCTGCCTCTCTGTGTGTCTCTCATGAATAAATAAATAAAAATATTTTTTTAAAAATCCTTAATATTTTGAATAGCCTTTGACAAAGCAATCTACTTCCAAGAATTCCTGTGGAAACTATCATGCTTGTTGTGTAGATATTTAGCTCTTGGCATGTTCCACATAGAACTTTTTTTTTTTAATCTATCTATCTACCTATTTATCTATTTGAGAGTAGGAGAGAATGCAACGTGGAGGGGGAGGGGCAGAGGGAGAGAGAGAGAATCTCCAGCAAACTCCCCGCTGAGCATGGGCTTGATCCCAGGACCCTGATCAGGACCTGAGCTGAAATCGAGTCCGATGCTTAAGTGACTGAGCCACTCAGGTGCCCCCCAACATAGAACTGCTTCTAATGTTTAAAACCAGAAATCCCCTGAATGATGATTGCATTGGGTTTTGTAAATAGAGCTGGTGCATCCATAAAATGGAGAATTATGCAAGTCTTTAAAATTATATTCATGTTAAAATTTGCACAGCTATGTTAAATGGGAAAAAAGTAGCATACGAAATATGTGTATGACACCATTGAGGGGGAAGGGCATTCACACAGGGAAAAGTGGCTAGAAGGAGGTTCCTTAAAGGTTAATCATTTTGAGGTGTTTTTTTTTTTCCCCGAATTTACTGGAAATTTTTATTTTTCTAGCTGTGGCTTATCTGTGCTTTTCAAGTTTTCAACTCTAAATGCGTATTTCCTTTGTAACAGAATAAACGCTAGTTATATCAGGCTTCTAAGAATAATTTCGTAATTCAGATGGCTACTTCTTCCCAATGCAGAAATCATACATCCCATTCTCAGATCTTGACTGTGAATTCTGAAGGAGTTGGGAAAAGGATTTGTGAGCCTATAGACTCTTGGGAGTGGAACTGCTGAGTCTGCAGATGAGAAATGTGCCGATTTAAAAGATGCCCATGCATGTTCCAGGGATGGTTTATACTCCCACCAGCCAAGTTCAAGGGTTTCCATTGATCCGTATCTTCTTCAACACTTGGGATTGTCAGTCTTTTAAGTTTTGCTGATCTAGAAAGTGCAAAATAATATTTTATTGTGGTCTTAATTTGTATTTCCCTCATTTGTGTATTATAGAAACAATTATATATCTTATTATAATACATATATTACATATACGATAAATAGCCTATGCCGCAGAGTCATTGGAAACACCGCATCAGTTGACGTACAAGTGCCAACAACGGCTGTCATAATGTTGTTAGGTGTTGTTATAAGTGAACCGACCTTTTTAAGGTCTCTAAAATTCTCTCCTCTGTGCTCTGCTCTTCAAGCTTTTATTTCCTTCCAGTGTGTACTATTTTTTAAAAGATTTTACTCATTCATTCATTCATTCTTCATTCATTTAGAGAGAGTGGGGGAGGGGCAGAGGAAGAGAGAGAGCATCTCCAGCAGACTCCCCGTTGAGTGCGGAGCCCCAACAAGGCTCAGTCCACGACCCTGAGATGGTGACCTGAGCCAAAACGAAGAGTCAGGTGCTCAACCCGTGGAGCCGCCCAGGCGCCCTGCCCAGTGTGTATTATTAAAATTTCCTCCAAATGGAGTTTGGTTCTCTTTCTCTCCCAGGGCCTCCCGTGCACTGACCCTAAAGGTCAGTGGCACCAGCCATTCCTTTGGGATGCAGAATAGAATCTGTCTTTGGCTGAGCATGCATAGGCAAACTCAGGCTCTCTCTCCAGGTGCCTTTTCCCCTCGTTCTCTGTGGCTTCCCCGTCCGCACCCACTGTTCCAGCTCACAGTTGACCCCCTAGACTCCGCCTAAGTGATGCTAGCCCACTTACTGTGGTGTTTCTGCCTCTCTGTCTTGCTTGCCTCTACCCAATTCATGCACTTTCCCCCGTGACCGAGTCCCTCTGCCCCATAAAGCCTGTCGTGACCACTGTGGTCCATGCCCATCACTCCCGTCTCTGACCCCAGCACCTCTTGTCCTGGCCACATACTGCTGACACTCACCCCCTGTTTCACATTGTCAGACATCAGGTCCCACATGTGGGTTTTGTCTCCAGCTCCAGCGCACCCTGCGAATCCAAGGTAGACTTCTTCTGACTTGTTTTTCCTGACAGCACATGGCACCCCTTGTGCCTCACCTCTGTACATGTTAGATTAATGTTTGCTCATTGTGATGGCATTGTGGCAGGTGCTGAAAAACATGTCCTCATGTCTCTTAGTTTATCTCATTCATTCATTCATCATTATTTTCTGGGTTTCTGCACCTGGCCAGGATGTGGGAATTAGATGACAAACAAGATGGAAAGAGTCCCTGTCCTCTTGGAGCTTCTGTTCACGTAGGGGTGATGGATTCTCAAAATAGACAAGTAGGGGTGCCTGGGTGGCTCAGTCAATTAAGCAAGCGTCTGACTCTTGATTTCAGGTCGTGATCTCAGGGTCTTAAGATCAAGCCCCACTGATCTGGCTCCATGAGCAGCATAGATCCTGCTTAAGATTTTCTCTCTTCTCCCTCTGTACCTCCCCTCCGCTCGCATGCTCTCTCCAAAGTAAACAAAAACAAACAAACAAATAAAAATATTTTAAGGAGTGGTAAGAAGCATAAAAAATAAAAATCTTCATATTTTGCCTATTCTGTACGCAGGGCTAGTTATATAATTTGCGGGGCTTGATGGAGAATGAAAATGTAGGACCCCTTGCTCAAAGATATGTGAGAATTTCCAGATGGTGACAGCAGGGCATCAGCCTAGGCTCAGGGCTGTCCTAGCACATGTCAGGAGGCCCACTCTGCCTGTATGGTACTTAGCCCATATGATAAAGCATCTTGAGTATTTTAATGAGACAGAAAATGATCCCAGAAACTATCTCCATGAGCTCTGAAATCCAGCTCAGTGTTGTTACTTACGTAAAGTAGCATAAGCTACACGGTAGCCAGATACAGATGCAACATAAAATTTCTTGTTGACGTTGCCTGCCTTTCAGACTGCTTGTCTTACTCGGCTTTGCAAGTATTATCCAGGAGGTGCTATGGGAAGCAGAGATGCAAAATCACGGTCAACAATCACCATTTCGGGAGCCCCTGTCTACCAGGAGTGAAAAAATACCTCACTGTCACCTATGCTTGTGGTAAGAAACTGCTCGAAGTTCGTTGCCTCTTTGGGAGGTGATGACCATGGGAACAAAAGGCATTTTAATGCGACAAACCAAACGATGCTACTCCTGAAACTGTGTTTGTCTTACACAGTATCCAACAGTACCTTTTAAAATCCTTTATTTCTGTGTACGGGGTTCACATTAGATAAGCAATATGAGTTCTTCGGTCAAAATTTGTCTTAAAAGGTCTTTTAGCCATCAGGTTGGCAGCAAATGGGAAGAGTAGGAAAATAATAAGCAGGGGCAGCCCAGGTGGCTCAGCGGTTTAGCACCGCCTTCGGCCCAGGGCCTGATCCTGAAGACCCGGAATCAAGTCCCGCGTCGGGCTCCCTGCATGGAGCCTGCTTCTCCCTCTGCCTCTCTCTCTCTCTTTCTCTTTCTCTATGTCTCTTCTGAATACATAAAAAAATCTTAAAAAAAAAAAAAAGAAAAGAACAAGCAAATGAGAGAAGAGTGATTTTAATCTGGGTGCTTAGGAGGCTCTGAAATTTACAGGGCGTGTTATGCAAGCTCACAGAAGTGTTGTATGGCTCCTGGTTAACCTTGCAGCCTTGGTTTGAGGCTCTAAATGACTAACTCTCTCTGCTGCCAACAACCATTTTATCTGCATATCCACAGCAGTGAGTCAACGGATCAAATGCTCCCCCGAAAACAATTAAAAATGTTACACGACAGCATGACTTGGTTCTCCCAGTGTCGTCAAACAAAAAAATGAAATGCCTGGTTCATTAGAGCCCAAGTTTAGAGAGCTACCTAAAAGTGAGTCGGCACTAATTAGTCTCTGAGGTACCGTGGATTTCTGGTTGGTGGGCCTGACATGTGGACCGTTGATATTGAAATGATCATAGGAGCAAAAGGAGAGCAAAGAGAACCGTATCCAAAAAAAAAAAAAAAAAAAAACACCCCAAAAAAACGATGTCTGTGCTGGTGGAAACCGCTCCTCCTCCCAGATATCCCCATTTTTTTCTTTTGGTAGCAGCTTGATTGAGATGTAATTCACAGGTCACCCGGTGCACCTGTTACAGCACACAAATCAAAGGTTTTAGAATTGGATTCCAGAATTTAATTTCATTCACAGGATGTGCCCCCATCACCGCAGTTAACTTAAGAACATTCTCATCATCCCCCAAATAAATCTCACGCACTTTAGCTGTCGGCATCTGTCCACTTCTACCTCCCCACCCCAGGCAACCATCAGTATGCCCTCAGGCTTTAGGATTTGCCTCTTAAACAGCTGATAGAAGTGGAATCATGCAGTATGTGGTTTTTGGGGGCCGGGGCTTCTTTACGTAGTGTTTCTGAGGTACATCCATGTTGTCTCTTGTGTCAGTACTTCCTTCCTTTTTGTGGTCTAATAATATACTGATGCACCCCCAGCCTTTTATATCCTGAGCTAAAAATGTTGTCCTCTGTGATATCAGGGCTGTAACCAGTACAACAAAGGGGGCTGCATAAATGCATTTCCAAAATAATAGCACCTATTCTGGCACTGCAGGAAGTGTGGTTTTACTTTCCTTCTTGGACTTCCTTCCTGCTCCCATGCCCAAGCAGCTCTGGGCCTCATCGAGCGTATTCTGGCTGGGGTTCCCACGAGAAGCCACACAGATCACTCTGAAGTTCTAGTAACATCCAGCCTCCCCAGCTGAGTGTTGGAGTGTAGCCTGCAAAGAGGTGAATTTCCTGGTGTTCCTGCAAGAATGAGGGGACAGCCCCTAGGGCTGGGGCTCTTTTTTTTTTTTAAGATTTTATTTATTTATTCATGAGACACACAGGGAGAGAGAGAGAGGCAGAGAGAGAGAGAGAGAGGCAGAGGGAGAAGAAAGCTCCATTCAGGGAGCCTGATGTGGGACTCGATCCTGGGTCTCCAGGATCAGGCCCTGGGCTGAAGATGATGCTAAACCGCTGAGCCACCTGGGCTGCCCTATTTTTCTTTTTAAAAAAGATTTTATTTATTTATTCATGAGAGACACAGAGAGAGGCAGAGGCACAGGCAGAGGGGAAAAGCAAGCTCCCCGTGGGGAGCCCGATGTGGAACTAGATCCCAGGACCCCAGGATCACGACCTGAGCCAAAGGCAGATGCTCAACCACTGAGCCACCCAGGTGCCCCTGGGGCTCTTCTTAGCTGAGAGAGGGTGGGATCTCAGGGCCTAGAGGTCCTGCTTCAGTTCATGCTTCTTCTCCTTCATTCATTCATTCAGCATGCTGTGGGCAGGTGCTCTGTGTCCATGTGGCATCAGTGCCAAGAATTGGGTAGTTAGGAAAAAAAAAGGCATGGTCCTTGTCCTTGGAATTATCAGTTGAGGGCGAAAGATGGATGCTAAACAAACACACAGGTAAATCTGGCAGGTAGGTCTGTGCAGTCATCGAGGCATGGAGTAGATAGAGAAGTGCAGAGCTGGTGAGGTCAAGGTGGCATGAAGTAGCACCAGAATGGCCAGGACCCAGTCTTGTGGGGTCCTGGGTGGAGGTGCAAGTGGAGGGCTTGCAGTGGAAAAATCAGCCCACCATGGTGACTGGACTTTTTTTTTTTTTTACTTTTATTTATTTATTCGTGAGAGACACAGAGAGAGGCAGAGACACAGGCAGAGAGAAAAGCAGGCTCCCTGCGGGGAGCCTGATGTAGGACTCGATCCCAGGACCCTGGTATCACAACCTGAGCTGAAGGCAGACGCTCAAACACTGAGTCACCCAGGTGCCCGAGCAGACACTTCCTAATCACCTTCTAAGTGGTTGATGTTTTAAAACTATACTCTCCTTCACCCCTGGCCAGATGGCTCTTCACTGTGTAACCTGAATCATTAAAACGCAATTTGCAATGTCTGAATATTTTCTAGGTCACCAAATGGGAATGCGGGGTTTTACATTTTTAAAAAATTTCTCCCACCCGATGTGGAAGACCGAGGATGTCAATAGTTTCTGAGTGAATCTGCCCTAGTTAGCACTCTTTGGCTGTGAGTGAAGAAACCAATTTGAGCTGGTTTAAGTCAAAAGGGTGTTAGATGGGTGGGTAACAGGTGGCAGGAAGGCCATGGAAGCCAGGACAGGACAGCAAGTCCTCAGGGAAGGGCTGACACCCGAAGCTCCAAGGTCATGGCAAACCTCTGGCATCTCTGCTCTCATGGCTCTTCTGCTTCCTTATTCTCTCTCTCTCTCTCTCTCTCTCTCTATCTCTATCTCTATCTCTATCTCTCTCTCCTGTACACAGCATCCCTGTGAGCCTGAGCTGGATGGCACCAGGCCACCCCCTCATATGTCCCATTTCTAACAATCATGGAGACGTGCAGTCTGACCATCTTAATTCCAAATTTCTACCAGAAAGATATTTAATTGGCTGGGCTGGGTCAGGTAAGCCCCCCTCTTTTTGATCTGCCCTGGCCGGAGACCATGTGACATGGCTTCCTAGAGAGGGCCCCAACCAAACCTCTACCCAAGTCAAGATGCTCCTACGTAAGAGGGTCAGGGAAGAACCACCCCATAGATGTCTACTCCAATACCCTGCTTCTAACCCTAGCAGCTGGTCCAGATTTGCTGTTCAACCCAGATTTGCTGTTCCCCTATGTCCACACAGGGAAGAGGACACCCCGCTCCAAGGGGGGGGGGGCAGAGGTGCATTAGGAACAAGTACTGAACATCAAGCTCTAGGTCCTTTTTTTTTTTTTTTAAAGATTTTACTTATTTATCCATAAGAGACAGAGAGAGGGAGAAGCAGGCTCCATGCAGGGAGCCTGACGTGGGACTCAATCCTGGGTCTCCAGGATCACGCCCTGGGCTGAAGGCGGCGCTAAAACCGCTGAGCCACCCGGGCTGCCCTGGTCCTCATTTCTATAGAAACACATGCCATCCGTCTCTAGTGTGACCCAGGCAGTGGGGCAGGGATGCCTCACCCACAGTAACCCTGATTGCGCCTTATGGTGGGGGGGGCAGAGGAAATTACAGTGGGCAGTATGATCTCTGCTTTGGGGACTTGGGGGACTAGGAGGGCTTCCTGCAGGAGGTGGCATTAGAAGCAAGTGAGACCACATGGGTGGGGGTCAGCAAAGTGAAGGCAGGGGGAGAGGAGGGCAGGTTAGGCTTTTAGCCAAGGGCGGTGGAGAGCCCTGGACAAGTGGTCTCAGGGGACATAATCAGTTTGCATTTTAAAAAAACACTCCGGGGGATCCGTGGGTGGCTCAGCAGTTTGGTGCCTGCCTTCGGCCCAGGGTGTGATCCTGGAGTCCTGGGACCGAGTCCCGCGTCGGGCTTCCTACAGGGAGCCTGCTTCTCCCTCTGCCTCTGTCTCTGCTTCTCTCTCTCTTTGTGTCTCTCATGAATAAATGAATAAAATATTTTTTAAAAAAAAGTAAAAAAGAACCTTCCTCCCTATTTTATAGAGCTTCATTTAATCCTGGCTCTCTCTCCCACCAGGTGCTTAGGCAGGGCAGAGGATTTCCGCATCTCTGCGGAGCCCTGGGGCGTGATTCAGGCTGTGGGCCTCTTGCTCTTCCCACTGCAGGCTGCACGTCTGGCAAATGTCAGACCGCTCAGCGCAGGGCACACCGACCCGGCTGGGATGCATCACTGCACTGCTCCTCTTCAGCGGTTTGCTAAATGAGGTCCCCTCTCTGTGTGTGTTCCCTCCAAGCTTAACCACGAGCCTCACTTCTTGGACATGCTGGCTTCAGACTTTCCTCCTAATAGATAAGCCAGACCAGGAAAACTCAGCTCCGCCCCTCATATCTGCAGGGAGGGCTCGTCTCCGTGTCCACAGCCGCTAGTACTCCAGGGTCACCAAGGCAGAGGCACGGCCAGCATCCCCACCCTGGTCACTCCTGAGAGGCACAGAAACACGACCTCAGCCTAGGGCCTCCCAGCTCCTCCCAGGAGAGGGGGCAGACAGGTGGGTGCCAGGATTGGCAGATGGGAAGGATGGTGGTCCCAAGATTTAGGGCCAAGGGGAACAGGTGCCAGGATTTGGGGGCAAGGGGAATGGGTGCCAGGATTTGGGGAGAAGAGGGATGTAGTAACAGAATTTGGGAGACAAGAGGGATGCGGTGCCAGGGTGTGAGGGCACTGAGATAGGAGGTGCCAGAATTAAGGACAGGCAGGATGGGGATGTGCCAGGATTTGCAGGTGCTCATGCAGTCTGGGCTCCTCCTGAAAAGGAGGGGAAGTCAAGCAGAGACATCGTGTTTGTCCCTGATATGAAGAATCCTTTGGGGCGCTACGTTCAACCTGTGGAAACTTCTTTCTTAACATCTGCACTGACCCACGCTTGGCACAGAAGATTTATATGGGGGCCGGGGGAGTAGAAAAGAAAAGAAGTCGAGGTGGGTGCCTTGCCCCAATTCAGCGAATCACCTCTGGTTTTACCTAAACAGACTCGCAGGGACAGATTTCCGAGTGGAAATCACTTTGTCATCTTTCTGATCCTCTATCCAGTTCCCGAAAGGCTGAGCGTCCCATGGACCCCACAGCATCAGGGAAAGATCGAGGCCACGTGTGCGCAAGACCAGGCGCGGAGGGGCCACGTCTTCCTAGGGGAGCGGTGCGTCTCGGAGCCTCAGTTGTCCCGTCTGCAGGAATGGGGATGCTACACAGCTTCACAGGGGCCCCGTGGACACTGCACAAAATGTCCTGTTTAAGCCTGAGCCAGGGGCCCGACGTATGGAGAGCTCCATGAATAATGGTTCGCTGGTCTTTTTACAAACGCATCTAAAAATGGAGAAAATAAAAAAATAAAAAATAAATAAAAAATAAAAATGGAGAGAGGCAGGTCTGAGGGGTGGTAGTAAATTGTGCCCCAGCCCCATCTTCAACCTTGAAACAAGGAGATGGAGGAATCTGACAGGTGCGCTGAAACCTGTTATTTTCAAGTTCTTAGAGATTCTCCCCCAAGCAGGGCCGTTTGCTGACATGAGCCTGCATCCCACCCGGCAATGGGATGTCTGATAAGGGCCTGGTTATTCTGCAAAGCTCGTCTACACTGTCCTTCCTCTCTGAGCTCTTCCTCTTTCCCAGACCGTAAGGCCTCTGGCATCTGCAGCGAGTCCAGCCGGTGCAGGCTGCATCCTGACAACAAGCCAGGGGACAGGTGTGAAAGCGGTGCCACCCTGGCAGGAGAGCTTGCTCCTGCCGAGGAATCAGGGTGCAGAGCCCTTCTCGGGGTGCAGAATGACCAAGAGGCTGCTTCATCAGAAAGCATTTTGTGGCAACACGGTTTCAGCTCTCTGGGGGCGCTGCCCTGGTCCCAGAATCAGTGATGTGCTGGGCTCAGCCGAGGGGTGTCCCTCGGGGTCGCTGGACAGCTTCCACCCCTCCCGTCACCATCACCTTACAGCCCTGAGTGTGACTCTCCCTGCCGATGGGCACGAAGGCACCAGGGTCTCCGTGCACGGCAGGTGCACCATTTAGGAGTGCTCTCTGGTTATTGATCCTGGGACACCCCCGAAAGAATTTAGTTTGAAAAAGGAAATGAGGTTTTCTTGCTGCGGAAGGTGTCTTATCAGCTCTTTTTAAAAATTCAGTTCAGCTGAACTTGCGAGGTGTGTGTTGGCTCACTGTTTCCTGTTGCCACTTCTCCAGATACCAGCTGGGCTAAAGAACAAACAAAAATAAACGATATTCTGCAGCAAAAATATTTGGTTTCCTACCCCTTCTCCTGTCTGGCTGTGGTGCACTTCACCTTCAGAATTCTTTTTTTTTTTAAGATTTATTTATTTAGTCATTATATATATATATACATATATATATATATATATACAGAGAGAGAGAGAGGCAGAGACACAGGCAGGGGGAGAAGCAGGCTCCATGCAGGGAGCCCGACACGGGACTCGATCCCGGGACTCCAGGATCACGCTCTGGGCCAAAGGCAGGCGCCAAACCACTGAGCCACCCAGGGATCCCCCCCCTTTTTTTTTAAGATTTTATTTATTTATTCATGAGACACACACACACAGGCAGAGACACAGGCAGAGGGAAAAGCAGGCTCTATGCAGGAACCCCATGTGGAACTTGATCCCAGGACCCCAGGATCATGCCCTGGGCTGAAGGCAGGCCCTAAACCGCTGAGCCCCCCAGGGATCCCCCCTTCAGAATTCTTGCTTTGCCCTCCGCTTGCTACCATCCCATCCACTTTACCAGGGGCATCTTGAGATGAGATGGCTTATTCTTTAGGTCCGTTTGCTAGAATCTTTAACCATCTCCCCAAAGTGTCTTTTACTCTGCCCTCTTCTCATCTTTCTGTTGCTCTTAAAATACTTAGAGCGTCATTCTTGCACGCAGCCCTGGAATTCTCTTCAGGCCCATTAAGGAAGCGAGGACTCAGAGCTGTGGGTGCAAAGAAAAGTTGGATCCAGGAAACGTCTGCGGTGGATCCTCAGTTGATTACAGTCCTTTTGTTTCACTGTATCTCAGGGAAGTTTATGCTCAGAGTTACAGCGTTGTTGGTTTTTTTAAATGTTATTTAGAGACAGAGAGAACTTCAGAGTGTGGTGGGGGCCCACTCCGCGCTGACCGCAGAGCCCCACGCAGGGCTCGATCTCATGACCCTGAGATCATGACCTGAGCTGAAACCAAGAGTCAGACACTCAACCGAATGAGCCACCCAGGCGCCCCTAAAGTTAATAGTGTTATTTGAGCTGTGATTTACATGTCCTAAGGTTCACCCATATTTAGCAAAAACAATCAACGAGTTCTAGTAAATTTACAGAGCTAGCTGCACGATGGCCACTTAATTGTAAAACCCATCCGTAATCCCCAAAGTTCTCTGATACCCATGTGCAGTCATTCCCCATCTCCACCCCTGACTCTAGGGAAGCACTAACTTATATTCTGTCTCTATGCATTTACCTGTTTTGCATATTTCATATTAATGGGATCACACCACGTATGGTCTTTTGTGTCTGGCTCCTTTCACTGAGCATAATGTTTTTGAGGTTTATCCATGTTGTAGCAGGTGCTAGGACTTTGTTCTTTGTTATTGCTAATTATTCTATTGGGTAGATATACCGTATCTTGTTTACTTGTTCTCCAAAATTTTACCTTTCTGGGACATTTGATGCTCACAGAGTTACCATTCATATATGTGTGTGAGTGTATCTGACAAGCAGAGTGAGTAATTTATGTACTGATTTGAAAATGGATGTTTAAAAAATCTTATCCTCATTGCACTTAAAAAAAAATATGTTAAGGGGCACCTGGGTGGCTCAGTGGTTGAGCAGCTGCCTTTGGCTCAGGGTGTGATCCTGGGGTCCTGGAATCAAGTCCTGCATCAGGCTCCCCATGGGATGCCTGCTTCTTCCTCTGCCTATGTCTTTGCCTCTCTCTCTGTGTTTCTCATGAATAAGTAAATAAAATCTTTATTTATATCATATATATATATATATAATGTACAATGTATTTAAAATATTTCTCTTTTCTGTTTTTAGTTCCCAAGAACATACTCACAGCGATCGATCCAGCCATTGTTAATCTAAAACCTTCTTTGAAGCAGAAAGATGGTGAATATGGTAATTTTTATGGCTTACTACCAGCATTTCTCTTTAAGTAAAGGTAAACAGCCCCACGTGACCATAGTCGGGTGCCCAGTGGTTGGAATGAAAGGGGATGTCAGGAGGTGAGCTGGACTTACCAGCTCCGACAACGGCAGTGCTGTGGCGATCAGTTGCAAATGGTGGCCGACTGTGTTGCTTTTCAAATTATAAGTGAAATAAATCCTCCTTCCATTCCCCTCTGATTTCTTAAACAAAATATCACTTGGAAAAGGAGATCTGCTCAGAAACAGATTTGGGGCTCCTGGATTATATGATGATCTTGTTGGAAAGAAGACTCCACTGGGAACCTGGGTGAGCCAGACCCAGGCTGGACCTGAGGGCTTCCAAACACATGCCACCTCCACCCTCGGTTTTCACTGGGCTCTTGTGAATAGGAGGGGGATGAACATTTTGGTGTGTTAGTGTGTGTTTTTTTTTTAATCAAATCTAGAATGGAATTCAGACCCTTGGGGCTCCTGATGGAAATTCCCAGGTTTCTGTAGAACTTCTAAGATATTGCACTTAGTGTGTTCAGAGGTTGTTTTATGTTACTTTTATTACATATTTGAGGTCTTTGGGCCCTAAGTATAAGATTAAATATTCTTGACGTGGAAAATAAGAAAGCAGCAAGAAATAGAACTCGCCCCTCATCTCAAAGCTTGGCGATAACTATTGTTAATGCTCTGTTAATGTTCTGGTTCCCCCCAAGCCTGCTCTCTGCCAGCCCTGCTGCTCTTTCTAACAGGGTTCCCCCCTCGACCCCATGAATATCCTGGTCCCCCAGCAGTGGAGGCCCAAGAGCTCTGGGCCACCTTTTCTTAGACCTGTATGATATCCCATGGGGCCCCCAGAATTTTCAGGCTGCCCATCAGGAGCTCACTAAGCTCTAGCACAGCAATGTAACCAGGCATCTGAAACCAGACCTGCCCTGCATTTTGCTGTTATTTCCAAAAAAGTAGCCCTGCACAATCTCCCTCCATAATGTCCCCTCCCATCTCATCGATGGTCAATAGCACACACAGAAGCTCTGTGATTAGGTAAACCATTATCATGCCTCCCAGAGGTATGATGAGTCTGTTGCTCTTAGGATGGGAAAATCCATTTGTCCCCTTCTGTAGTAGGGTGGATGAGTGGCCCTTGAAGTTGGAACCAGCACATTTTAGAAATTCTAAATCCCTGGTATTATTTAATATTTTCAAAGACTATTTACTAAATGCTTTTCCTGGCTTAGCCTTCTGTAATTCAGTCAGAGGCCCATTTATTTGATTTTTATGACTTTTTATTTATTATGGCAGTCCTGGGCTGGGAGCAGAAGGCATACTGTGAACAGTTGTCATTAATCGGTTTTGCGTTTTGTTATGAAACAGGTATAAACTTTGACCCAAGGGAACCGACGCTTCTGAGGAAAGATGGAGTTATTGTTAGCAATTCTCTGGCAGCATTTGCTTACATTAGAGGTAGGTCAATGGATCGAAGTTCCTAGAATGCTAACGGCTTTACTGAGGTCTTACTAACAGATGTGATGCTTCATTATAACAGCTGAAGAAAAATGACCTTAAGTTTGACTCAGCAGCTGGGGGCTTGCTAAGATCTGGGAACACAGAGGCCTGGACTCAGATACAGTTCCAGCCAGGCTACACACGAGAGAACACACATGGGGAGGAGGCAAACAGATAAAGTCACACGCCCAGGAGTTGGGTTCCATGAGTATTTTCTGCTTTGAAAAGTAGGAACCTGAGGAATGCATTCCCCAGCTCTCAAAATTTGGGAAGGGCAGAGGATTATTGAATCCCACCCTTGGCTGGAAGAAAATGGAGTTAAAAGATCACTTAGTAAACAAAATGGGTCATGCTCTGCGAAGGCAGCATCCCCTCCTGAGTCACCAGCATTACTTCTCACAGTTGCCAAGTTTTCCCTGATAATCCTCCCCCCAAGGATCAGTCAGATGCAGCCCTCCTTACCTGCAGGGCCAGAACTGCTCGTCAGTGAGGGGATGGCATCTACCATCTTTCCTCACCTGCCCTGTCTGCTCACTTTAGCGTAGACCGGATTTTTGAAGTGTCGACTCTGCAAGTTTTGGCAATGCACGCCTGACTCTGTTCAGGGAGGCCAAAACCTCTGGGGCCTTTGGTTAGATTGGTACTAATATACTGCATTATGGCATTACTGCTCATGGCGTGCCAGGGCCTTCCTCAGAGGAAAATAAAGGTGTAAGGAAACAGCCCAACACAGGAAATCGAAAGTCTTGGGATCCTCTACGCTTCCATCGTCTTCCCGCATCCATAGTCTTCCTGTTTGTGGTGTCGTTGTTGGCTTCCCCTAAAAATCTAAAAATTTGAAGGGAGAACCCTTCAAATCACTTCAAGCACACTTCGATTTGTTGCTGTTCCTGATAACATGCATGAGGTCTTTCCCTTCCTTAAGTATAAAAGTGGAGTGTGCCTGAGGTAGAAGACACAGGAAGGAGGCAAGAAATAGAACTCCCCCCTCATCTCAAGGCTTAAACATAACCATTGTTAATGTTCTATTCTTCTGGTTCCCCCACACCTGCTCTCTGGCAGGCTCTGCATCTCCCAGCCCACCACTCTTTCTAACAGGGCTCCCCACTCTGGACCCCATGAATATCCTGGTCACCCAGCAGTGGAGGCCCAAGAGCTCTGTGCCACTCTTGTCAGAGTTCAGAGATGTAAGGATTTTTATTGTCGAAAAT
This sequence comes from Nyctereutes procyonoides, assembly GCF_905146905.1. Lineage (NCBI taxonomy): Eukaryota > Metazoa > Chordata > Mammalia > Carnivora > Canidae > Nyctereutes > Nyctereutes procyonoides. The sequence continues at coordinate 6,355,711 of NW_026575155.1, forward strand.
AACCCCATATTTTCAAAGTCCCTGGATTGCCCCCTGGAGGAGAAGCATCATGAACATCCTCCAGGGAATAATGATTAACCAGAAGCAAAGATGAATTTGCTCGTTGAGCTGTGGCCATGCTGGGCCTCATCAGTTCTTCTTGACAACTGGGTTGGTCAGCTTGGGCCGCCATGACAAGACACTGTAGGCTGGCAGCTTCAACAGCAGAAATTCATTTTCTCACCGTTCTGGAGGCTAGAAATCAAGGTACCAGCAGAGTCAGTTTCTGGTGAGAGTTCTCTTCCTGGTTTCTAGACAGCTGCCTTCTCATATGAGAGGGAGAAAGAGAAATAGAGAGACAGAGACAGAGGAGGGGGAAAGAGAGATTAAGGGAGGAAGGGAGAGAGAGGAAGAGAGAAGGACGGAGGGAGGGAAGAAAGGAAGGAGGGGGAAATAGGGAGAGAAAGAATGCTCTCTGGCATCCCTTCTTATCTTTTGAAAAATTATTTATTCATGAGAGACACACACACAGAGAGAGAGAGAGAGAGAGAGAGAGAGGCAGACACAGGCAGAGGGAGAAGCAGGCTCCATGCAGGGAACCTGATGTGGGACTCGATCCCAGGGCCCTAGGATCACACCCTGAGCCAAAGGCAGATGCTTAACTGCTGAGCCACCCAGGCATCCCATCCAGCATCCCTTCTTATAAAGACACTGATCCTGCTGGATCAGGGACCCCCCTTAATGACCTCACTTAACCTGAATTACCTCCATATAGAGCCTATCTCCAAATATGTTGGGGGGTAAGCCTTCAACATATGAATTTGGGGGGGATGCAATCTAGTCCATAGCAAAGACCCTGAGCAAGAGGACTCTGTTCTCCCATTCTGCACATAGAGAAGCTAAGAGTCCTAGGAGTTGAGCCATTTGCCTGAGGCCACAGTGTGGATGCCAGCCGGGCCACGATTCAGACTCAGCAGATCCAAGACCCCTGCTCTGGTTTCTCTGACAAAGGATGCCCTTCAGGATCTTGAGGGATGGACATCATCTGAATTACTCCCTTCCATCCTTGGCAGTCCTTTTGCACACTCATTACTCCCAGAAATCATACAAAGGATTTATTCATTAGCACCCATCTCTCTGCTAGACATTAACATCTTAAGGGAAAATGTTTGTTCCTTAGTTATTTGTCACACCCAGGGCCCAGGACAGGCGGGCACAGGATGCATGCCCAGTTGGTAGCTAATAGATGAGTAGATGATGAATTTTCATGTGGTGTCATGAGCTGTCCTGCATCTTATTATCACCCCGTGTTTGCTATTTATAGGTAGTCAAAGAAATGCAAGGACTTCATAGCCTGTTACTTGGTTTTATTGAGGATTGATTAGGCACATCCATCCCCAAAAGGCATGAGGAGGAGGCTTGTCTGAAGAAGAAGCCACCACCAGGAGCAGCTGGAGCTGAGAGTGAGCAGGGCAGGTTCTGGAAAAATCAGCTTCATATTCAGTAGATTGGTGAATCCAAAAGGACATTTCCCCAGGTCAGGCTGCAAGTGGCTTTGACACATTGGCACTGTCACATACACATGGGGGACAAGTGGACTGGAAACCAAAACGAAGCAAGGAACTTGTCCCAGGATTTTAGAACACAGGGGTTGGCAAAAAGGAAGTGAGAATGGCCAGGGGTCTCTGACACCCATATTTCTCTTTTGGCCATTTCAGTGACCTGTACAGCTGTCCCCAATAGTGAGGCATTGTTTTAGCCATGTTTGAACTTTACCCTTATCCTAACCATGTAGACCTTGATCCTTCTAGAATCTAGATCATGGGTTTGAAGGAGCCCATAGAAAGATTCTGAAATTAGAGAAACAGAAAGGAGTGTGTGTGTGTGTGTGTGTGTGTGTGTGTGTGTGTGTTGGGTTTGGGGAAGGCAGCTTGTTAGCTGGCTCAGCTATCAGACCCTAGCAGACTGTGCTTAAGGAAGCTTATTTGGACAATCTTGCTCAGAACCTGACTCTCTCCACCTAATAAGTATTTCACCGACATCTGCTTGCTCTGTGTGTTTAGCCCACATCTACCTGCAAGCATGACTTTGGTGTCCTAATATTTCTGTCACTTGCCTCTAGTGCTGTCTTTGGCCCCCTGGGAGAGCTTGCTGTGGACTGTCTGGGTGCACGGGTTACCTGGGGTAACTAGGGTAGCTGGGGTCATGGGTCAGAAAGCAGAGCTTCTCCTGAGATGCGGAGGCATCGTTGTTTTATATGAAAGGAATTCTAGGCCACCAGACAAACCCACATTGAAATAGAAGCATAATAACACATTCCAAAGTCAGAGTTACATGATCCCCTGTCAGGGAGGATGATTGGAAATCAGCACCGCCTTGTCACATAGGTGTGGATTCTGATGTGTTCCCACGGTCTCTAATCTCTGGTTCCGTGACAGAAAGTTATGATCACATCCATCAGCACTGTCAGACCAGTGCCCAGTCTACTTTGTGCTTTCCCCCAATAGTAGCAGGGCCCCTGGAGGTGGAACCCTGGCCCTGGCCTCTCGGTGTCTTATTTGGACACAGTAAGTTAGAGCTGGAGCTCATGTTGGCTCCAGACCAGAGATCTAAGGGTCAAGGAGCCTTCAAGGCCACAGGCCTCCATTTAGAGAGGTTCCTGTGAGCTTACTACGGCTAATGAAATTAAAGTTGTTCAAGTAACCCTGTGATGAACCAGCTGAGGCTGGAGTGAAAACGCTATAGATAGCATAGTTTAAGATTCTGTTTAAGATTCTTTCTGGAATTCTGGGATCCCTGGGTGGCGCAGCGGTTTAGCGCCTGCCTTTGGCCCAGGGCGCGATCCTGGAGACCCGGGATCGAATCCCACGTCGGGCTCCCGGTGCATGGAGCCTGCTTCTCCCTCTGCCTGTGTCTCTGCCTCTCTCTCTCTCACTGTGTGCCTATCATAAATAAATAAAAATTTAAAAAAAAAATTAAAAAAAAAAAGATTCTTTCTGGAATTCTGTTTAAGATTCTATCTTTCTGGAATACATGATAGGAAAGGGGTTAGGAAAGCCTAAAGTGGTCCAATTGTTTCTGGAAAAACAGATGATGTGCCCCCAGTGTAAAGCAGGGGAGCTGTGCAGAGAGCCCGGGCACAAGCTCAAGGTCCCAGCCCCATAGTGGCTTTGGACAAGTGACACGGCTGCCTCAGGAGGGTCAGGCCCCTCACCTTCATTTTCCATCAAACTAAGACCTTGTGATTCTGTGGCCTCGAATGAGTTGAGTTCAGATGACTGGGAAGCCTTGCTCCAATGGGCTTTGCTAAGAGTTGCCGTGTTCTTCATCTTTGATCACTGGCTCTCATGGTGTAGACGTGGCCTAGAGATCGATCTCTTGGCAGGAGGCATACCTGAGCCAAGAGGCACCTAGAATCTGATACGTGAGAAGCTCTCCATGCAATACAATCCAGACCCTTACTTCCCAGGAGCAGAGGGAGAGAGGAAGAAAGCTAATGTACATTATGGAATCTCCACCCACAAGGCACCAAGCCCCGGACTTTAGATCCACAACCCCTCCTTCCATGCACTCAGCAGGTGTTTGTGTAATCCCTGCTCTACACTGGGTGCTGGGGATTTGGTCAAGAACAAGACAGTTGGGCCCCTGCCCTCATGGAGTTTTCATTCTATGGGATGAGAAAGGACAAAACATGCTCAGCGATTTGGTGACATTCCAGATGCTATGAGACCTACTGACAGGGGGACCTGACCCAACCTGGGGGTGGGGGCATAGAGGTCCAAACGAAAGAGGATAAAAGAATATTCCAGGCAGAAGGAACAGCACGTGCAAAAGAACCAAGGTGTGAAGCCATCTGGCTCTCCAGAATGGAGAGAGGCCCGTGTGGCAGGAAAACAGATGGAGGGAGGAATGTCTTTGGAGTTGAACTTGGGGAGGAGGGCAGGGATTGGGTCCTAGCAAGCTTTGTAGGCTATGGTCAAGATTTGATTTTTAGCTTATGAGAAGAGGGGAGCCTTTTAGTGGTGTCCAGTAGGGTGGTGATGTGGTCCAATGTGCATTTTTAAAAAAATTGCAGGGGCTACAGTGGGAAGATGCATGAAAGGGGCATGGGGTGGGGAGGAAATGGAGTAGGGCAGAGGTATCATTCCTGGTTTTCAGATAAGTTTATTCAATCGCAAGACATCTTAATGAAAATGAAAATTCAAGCCACTTGACAGGAGATATTCACAACATACAAACTGTCCAGTGGTTATTTTTAAGAATATATAGAGACTATATAGAATCTTTCTATAAGAGGAGAAGTGCAAACAACCCAACACAAAGAAAGGGGGGTACCTGACATGAGCCAGCATGCTGAGACGAGGGACTATGTAACCATCTGAAGAGGTAGACACCTGAAGGTGTAATGCAGGATCAGGGGAAATGAAACTCAAGACCCTAGTGAGATACGATGTTATACCCAGAAGACTAGAAAAAAACTAAAATCTGCTCCTAGCAGGTGCTCGAAGGAGATGTGGATTTGCAGGATTCCTCTGACGCTGCAGCCACTTTGGAAACCATTGGCCATATTTCCTAAAACTGACCTCCCTTAAACATCACCCAACTCCCTCCTAGGTCAGGACCCAAGAGAAACACCTGTATGTGCACATGAGGGACGTTTATAGGACTGGTGCCGGCTACGGCGCCCACATGGCAGGAACCTGACAATAAGCCAGATGCCCCGCCAGCAGGGGAGTGAATGAATAAAGCTACAGTAGAGTCAGGACAATGGACTAGTATAAGGCAACAGCATATTAAGTTAAAAACCCCAAAACATTAGGTCCCAAACAAGATCTGTGACGATATACTCTTTTCATAAATGTTTTTGGAATATATAGAGATGCAGTAAACTTATAAAGACACAAGCAAGGGGGTAATGACTGTGGAATTCAGAGGGTAGTTACCTTGTCGGAGGGAAGCTGGGAGGGGGAATGGACGGGCTGTTGTCAAGGCTCGAGAGGTGCCGATTATGGAATTCAAAATTATTCATTAAATAAACCAACATAAAGTAGGAGGACCGTGTAGTGACTGATGAGGAGGATGTGCCCTACCCTAAGGATTGTGATTAATTTAATTCAGTTCACCTAGAGTCATTAGAAAGGAAAGGAAGAAAGGAAGCAGGGAGGAAGGAAGGAGAAGGTAGCCTGCCTATCTGGGCAGAGCCAGATCTTGAGCCTTCCTCTGTCCCCGGCGGGTGAGGACCAGGTTGGCCCACTGCACAGCTGCTGGGAATGCCCGAGCTTCTCAGAGGATAGGAGGAACATGGGTGAGGATGGTTTCTCGGGAGCTAGACCATCATGGGAGTCTTTCCCTCTGGAGCTGGCCCTGTCCTGAACTGTGGGGGGCTGGAAAGAACACAGGTGGGACTCAGTTTCCCCACCCACAGTGCTACAGAGATGATGGCCGCAGGCATGGCTGTTGATGAGGCTCAAGGTTTATGTTCTCTGGGGGGGGCAGGAGGAGAGGGAAGTGGCTGCCTCCAAAGCCCACAGTAGGGTGCCCCAAGAGTGGGGAGATTGGGGAGGACAGAGGCTAGGAGGCTTGGGGCGGGTGGGGTGGGTGCAGCAGGGAGAAGAAGGGGACATCCAAAGAGACAAGAAGGGGGAGTGAAGTCAGGAGTGATGAGTCCACTCCCAGCGGAGGCTGTGATGTGTGGGCAGAGAAGGAGAAACATCTGTCTGGTTGCTTCAGAGCCTCTGGTCTTCCCATCATTTTGTGTTGTTGCTTAATGAGTTACTCCCACGTGTCAGCCTCATCCTCATTCCTCCTCCTCACCCAGAAAGGAAAACAGCCCTTCCTTGTCTCGCAAAGGATGCATGGCTGTGTTTGACCAGATCTTCAAAATACTGGACCCTTAGGAAAAACCTATCATTATTAGTAGCACTACAAACACACCTCGCTGCCCCTCCCCAAGACACATCCCTTTGAACTCAGACTTCTATGTCCTTTTCTTTTTTAAATATTTTATTTATGCATTCATGAAAGACACACACAGAGAGAGAGAGAGAGAGGCAGAGACACAGGCAGAGGGAGAAGCAGGCATGCCACGGGGAGCCCAATGCGGGATTCAATCCCAGGACCCCGGGATGATGCCCTGAGCCAAAGCCAGATGCTCAACCCCTGAGCCACCCAGGCATCTCCAACTCCTATTTTATATTTTGAGGGAGTATGCTGGATCATTATTTCCCAGAGAGGGAGTGCTCACCCCTTAAGGGGTGCATAATTAAAAAATGGGGAGAGTAATGCACAGTCCTTTCTGTGCTGGGTTAATATAAGGATTAAACCTATTAAGGACTTAGACCTGAGTATGTAATGTAGTACAAATTTGCATTGTTTCTATTATTATTATCATACCATCATTTGGATGTCAGAAAAACTACCAAAACTTTTATTTATATTTATTTTTTAGTCTAAAGAAAAGGAGCTTTGGGATGCCTGGGTGGCTCAGTGGTTGACGTGGCTCAGGGTGTGATCCTGGGTTCTGGGATTGAGTCCCACATCGGGCTCCTTGCGGGAAGCCTGCTTCTCCCTCTGCCTGTGTCTCTGCCTCTCTGTCTCTCATGAGTAAATAAATAAAATCTTTTAAAAAAAAGGGAGAAAGAAAAAGAGCTTTGTTAACATCTACTGTTTTAGTAATTACATAAATATATGTGTGTGTATATATATACTTTATCTATAAATTGATTTTTCACAATTTACTCCTGATGGCTAACAGTTTTTTGAGCATCTACCATGTGTCAGGAAACGTTCAGAGAGTGTTACAGGAATTAACAGTATAACAGGAAGCTGCTATTAGCTCCATTTTCCAGGTGGGGCGACTGAAGCACAGAGGGGTCATGTAACTTGGCCCGAATCACACAGCTAGTGAGTAGCACATCACAGTTTGCACTCCGGGGGTCCAGCCGCTGAGGCCCCCTGCCATGTGTCCTCTCATGTACATACCCACATTGACTATCTATGCTCAAAACCTTTTTTTTTTAAACTAATGAGGGTACAGGATCAGATAGATGAGGATGGTCTCAAAGACACTGCCTGGGACTGGCATTCTGCATTCGCTGCCGGTTCGGGCAGACCTCTGCTTCTGTGGGACTTTGGATTGGCGACATCTGACAGCTCCCCCCAGCTCCTGACCTGTCCTTTCCCCCACAGCCCACCCAGAAAGAGCAGCCCTGCTCTTCGTGTCCAGTGTCTGCATCGGTCTGGTGCTCACGTTGTGTGCCTTGGTCATCAGAGTGTCCTGCGTCAAGGACCTCAGGGATTTGCAGCTGGCGAGGGAGCCCTTGGTTCCAGAAAGTGACAAGGCTGAAGAAGACAGCGAGGATGAGGAGGGGGAGGAGGACTCCTCGGACTCTGACTTTCCAGGGGAACTGTCTGGGTTTTGTAGGACTTCGTATCCCGTCTACAGTTCCATAGAAGCTGCGGAGCTGGCAGAAAGGATTGAGCGCAGGGAGCAAATCATCCAGGAAATATGGATGAACAGTGGTTTGGACACTTCACTCCCAAGAAATTTGGGCCAGTTCTATTGAAAAAGAGATGCGTCTGGATGCGACCACACTTTGTGAAGAGGGAAGGATCCCAAATGCCCCTCTGGTTCTGTTTCACTTGTACCTTCTATGAAGGAATATTTGTCATGTCATCCAATACTGGTGAAGCCAGAAGCTATTAAAGGGACATTTCACACTGTTTACAGCACATTTCAAAATAAATTGGGAGGGAAGTCTTTGTTTTCTCTATTTATTTAAATTTATTGTTATACATGAATATAGAATGCCCGTTTATTGAGTGCTTGGAATGCCAGGCACTGCTCTAGCTGCTTCTCATGTAGTAAGTCCTTTACTACACCCCCCCCACACACACACACACACAGCTTCACGAGACAGGGCCATCATCCCACATGACAGATGAGTAAACAGGAGGTCCCTCTACTTCCATTAAAAAAAATTGAATTGATACACAGGACAGCGAGCTTGAATCCTTCCACTATGTGTTCACTGGCGGTGGATTTTAATCACTAACAATGCTCTTTGTTTAGGACGGGATCAGCAAAGTTTCTCTTTAAGGGCAAGATAACATTTTAGGCATTGTGGTTCGTGCCATGACTACACAACTCCGCCACCGAAGCTCACAGGTAGCCATTCGTAGCTAATACACCATGAATGAATGTAGCTGTGTTTCAATAAAGCTTTATTTAGAGACACCAAAATTTCTAATTTGATTTCATTTTCACGTGTCACATATTATTCTTTTTTTTTTTATCAATCACTTTAAAATATAAAAACCTTCCCTAGCTCACAATATAAATACCTTTCCTAGCAGGCATTTGCCTGATGTTGTAAATAAAATATGGTCCCCAAGGCCTAAAATATGTACTCACTTGCCCTTGAGAGGAAAAGCTTGCAAATTCCTGATTTAGAATTTAGAGCTGCAGAGCTTCCAGTGGCCAAAGTGGTCAGTCAGCTGACCCAGCAACCCTTTGATCTCCTGGAGTTACCTTTCAAATCCTTGCAGGGGAGCAGAAGAAAAAAAAGGTGAGGAAACAGATTCCTGATGGGAGAAGTGGGGAGGGGCTCCTTTGGACAGCTCCCCCTGGTGGACAGGAAACTGTGGATTGGAATAAGATTTTTTTCTTTTTTGTCCCAGTGGGGCTGAGAGTATAAAAATGATGCTGTTTTATCCATCTCCTATGCCCTCTATGAACGAGCTCTCTGCCTTGTCTTACGTCATCATCACATCCACCCGGCAAGCTGGCATCTGCAGATGAGGAAGCTGAAAGCTGGCAGGTTAGTCCTGGGGGCCCAGTTCACATGGTAGAAAGTGCTGGAATGGACCTAGTGATGAGGTGATCAGGGAATACTAGCTGTCCCTTCAGGAACCCAAGCAATGCTGGGTACAGAGAAGGCATTTTTCTCTCAGTCGCCCAGGGCCTGAGGGTGAAGAGCCCATCCGAGGAACGCAGGAAAGGGTGGGTGTGGAGTCATCCGCCAGCCCCGATGCCTGCACTGAGGACAGGTCTGCAGTCTTGTTTAGATTTTTTTATTGTTGTTTAGATTTTTTTCATCCAGTTTGTCTTCATTCATTTGAGCTGCTGCAACAGAAATCCCAACTGCGTGGCTTATAAACAACAGAAACCTATTCCTCAGGGTTCTGGAGGTTTGAAGTCCAAGATCAAAGTGCAGGTAGACACGGTGTCTGGTGAGAGCTGGCTTCCTAGTTCACTGTGTCCTCACAGCGCCGAAGAGGTGAGGGAGCTCCCTGAAGCCTTTCTAATAAGGGACCTGAGCCCACTCATGAGAGTTCCACCCTCATGGCCTAAGCATCTCCCGAAGGTTCCTCCCCTACATACCATCGCATTAGGATTTGACATGCGAGTTTTGGGAGGATGCAAGCATTTAGTCTGTAGCACAGTCGACATTCCCATAACATAAAAGTCACCATTTTAAAGCGCACAGTCCATGTGTGGCATTTGGCACGGGCAGGATGCTGTGCGACCACCAGCTGTTACTCCAAAATAGTTTCAGCCCCTGAAAATAAAACCCCCTACCCTAAGCCGTCACTCTTCATCCCTCCCTCCCTCCAGCCCTCCAGCAGCTACCAATCTGCCTTTCGTGTGGATTTACACATTTTGGAAAGTTCATAAAAATGGAATCACATAAGGTGTAGCCTTTTGCGACTGGCTTCTTCCACTTAGCATCGTGTCTTCAAGGATCACCCATGTGTATCAGGGCTCCAAGCCTTTTTATGGCCAAAGAATATTGCATTGTATGAAAAGACCATGTTCTGGGTGTTCATTCGTCTGTTGGTGGACATCTGGGTGGTTTCCACTCTTGGCTACCGTGGCTACGTTTCCGCAAACGCCTGTGTGCTGTATTTTAATAGCAGTGAGACCACATACAAATCGAGGACTGCAGACTTGTTGAGAAATCCTATGGTTTCCACTCCACAGAGGGAAGGGAGAGGGAAGGCGGGTCCGAGTGACATCCCCTCCCTTACCCCCTACTTCTGCTGTTTCAAACTGACCCTCCCAACACTGACCCCCGAAAAGGCTGAAAGGTAGGGATATTGGCCAAGAGAGGTGTCCTCCAGACACGCCAGCCTGGTTTGGCCACAGGCTGAAACTCCTCTAACCCTAACCCTAACCCCTAACCCTAACCCTAAACTTAATCCTAGGGTTACTAAGGTTACTCAGTTACTTCCAGGTAACTGAGTCCTCTGTAATGTAGGGTCCTGGGAGAATTTGACGGAGCCTGGGAATGACAGGTCTTAAATCTGGCATAAGAGATAAATCTCTTCTAGGTCACAGCAGAGAATGAAGTGAACACATGGCCTCATTGTTTAACTTTTTCATGAGGATTTTGTTCTGATCAAAGGGAACCCTTGTCTTTTCATTTCCCTGAGCCCAGCAAGGAGCACTGTGGTCTGGTCCCAGCTCCTAGAGCAGCCTGTCCCCATTGTCTCCATATCCAGCTTTCAAGCAGCATGTCCTCTCTGGCCCCATTGACACCAGTCCTGTCCATCTGATGACTGTCTTCTTGGGGCCGTAGAGAACATGGCAGCTGAAGGGTTTCACTTGACCAGTCAGAGAAAGTGCTTTGCCCACATGGACCTCAGTCGTAAAGTTGAATGTCACAGTCAGGTTTTCCGTTATCTGAGTCTTCCCTGACTCCCAACCCCCATCCTTGACCCACTCCCTGCACACTCCTCCCAAGACCCCTGAGGGGGGAGTAGGAGGACAGGCCCACCAAGGCGAGGGCCAGTCTTTGGCCTGTGCAAATGTAATGAGCTGTTTATTTGCATTTTCTGAGCCTCAAAGAAGAATGCCACGTTCTTCTCACGGACAGAGCCTGAAGGATCCTGCTGAGAATGTGTTTGGATGGGCACGGAGCCCGGGAGGAAGAGGACCAAACCAGATTTGGATGAAGGGTTGCTGATGGAGCGTGGTGGCTGGAGGAAGCTCCGGGGTGGCAGTCCACCCAGGGAGTGTGGGGTGCACGCGGCTGCTGCTCCTCCTCGGCTTTATGCATCTCTGGGCAACAGACACCCCTCTCTTTCTAAGCTGTGGGGTCCTGGAAGTCCCATGACAAGCAGCCAGGCCTCGGCAGGAGGGTTGTGCATGCCACTACCTCGGTTACTCGCTGTAAACCTGTAAACGCCGACTCTCCAGACATGAGCTGCCTGCTGGGAAATTCGGCCCTTCTGGATTGAGTGAGCTTGTTTGTTAGAGGGGCTGCTGGTACTGTGGGGAAGCCGAGCACTCGGGGCCACTTTAGGGAGAAGCAGCACACACCCTGGCCCCAAGCAGGCACTGGGAAGCCCGAAACCTGCCCCACTGCTTATCCCACAACCGTGCAGTGCATGATGCTGTGTCCTGGCCAGATCCCTGGCGGCTACAGGGCAGCTGCAGATGGCCCAGGCCTGGCCCTTTCCTGCAGAGTTGGCCCTCGTCGTCTGGGTCTTGGTCTGCTCAGGCTGCTGTGACAAAATGCCGGGGACAGGCAGCTTAGAAATGACAGAGATGTCTTTCTCAAGGTTCTGAAGGCTAGCAGTCCAGGCCGGGGTGCCAGCACGGTGGGGTGGGGGCCCTCTCCCTGGCTCACGGCCGGCATCTTCGCATCTTCTCCCATGGTGGAAGGCACAGGGCAGCTCCCTGGAGCCTTGCTCATAAGGGCACTAATCCCATTTGTGAGCGCTCTAGCCTCAGGGCCTGATCACCACCTAAAGGCCTCACCTCCTAACACCATGATATTTGGGGTTAGGATTTCTGCATATGAATTTTGGTGGTGGGGGGGACACAATCATTCTCAACAGAGTGATTTTCTTTCTTTCTTTCTTACTTTTTTCTTTATTTTTTAAAATAGACTTCATTCTTTTTTTAAAAAAGATTTTATTTATTTATTCATGAGGGACAGAGAGAGAAGCAGAGACATAGACAGAGGGAGATGCAGGCTCCTCGTGGGAAGCGCAATGTGGGACTCGATCCCTGGACCCAGATCACGCCCTGAGCCAAAGGCAGGCGCTCAAAACACCTGGTTGGCTCAGTCAGAAGGGAAAGTGACTCTTGATCTCTGGGTCTTGGGTTTGAGCCTCATGTTGGGTGTAGAGATTACTAAAAAAACAAAACAAAACAAAACAACTTTGGGGCAGCCTGGGTGGCTCAGCAGTTTGGTGCCACCTTTGGCCTGGGGCGTGATCCTGGAGACCTGGGATCAAGTCCCACGTCAGGCTCCCTGCATGGAGCCTGCTTCTCCCTCTGCCTGTGTCTCTGCCTCTCTCTCTGTGTCTCTCATAAATAAATAAATAAATAAATAAATAAATAAATAAATAAATAAATAAAATCTTAAAAAAAAAACAACAAAGGCAGGCACTCAACCACTGAGCCACCCAGGGGTCCCACTTTATTTCTTTTTTAGATTGTTATTTATTTATTTGAAAGATGGGGGGAGCATAAAGAGGGAGAGTGGCAGAGGCAGAGGGAGAAGCAGACTCCTGGCTGAGCAGGGAACCCAACGTGGGGCTCGATCCCAGGGCCCTGAAATTACGACCTGAGCCACAGGCAGACACTTAACCCACAGAGCCACCCAGGGGCCCCTGAACAAAGTGATTTCCCACCAGAATTCCTCCTTCGAGCACTCCTTCACCAAAATCACCTATGCAAGAACCTCCATCTCAGGAAACTGCCCCGCCACCCAGGGTGAGGGTCTGTGGACCTGGGCCCACGTCCCGGTTCCTGTTGGTCCCACGCTGCTGACACCATGTCACTCGCAACCACAGTGGGAGCCGGACCCCAAGGATCACCAGTACCCTTCCCACGATCAGGCGTTGCCAGGAAGGAGCCAGTCTCCGATCTGGTGAGCTGTGGAAGGGAGGTGCCCACACGAGCTCCGTTCCGCTCTGCCCTGGTCTTCTCTGTGGGTCCCCAGATACCAGCTCCAGCCTACCTGGGGGGGAACCACGGCCTGAGGTGGGGGGAGCAGAGTGGGGGCCCTGGTCCACTTTCTCCCCTGGGCCACAGCCGGTCCCCCTCCCAGCAGCCCACTCTGCCCAGCCTGGACATCCTGGAAAGCACCGCGGCCCTGAAGCCTGCACCCCACTCCCTGCCTCCACCCGGACACTGGAACACGTTGGCCAACCAATGGCCAACCAACCATCATGGGCACCGCTCCGTCCCAGACTCAGGGTTTCCCCTCCTGCCCTCTTGCCCCCCAGCCTCTGCTCTGACTTGGTCCTAGTTTGATCTTGAGCTGACCCATCTGGGCCTCAGTTTCTTCTGCCAACAAATGGCCATAACAACAATCCCCCCTTCCTAGGGGTATTGAGGGCGAGCGTGCTTCACGCGCAGTATGAACAACAGTACAGGTAAAGGTCTGATCATCAATTATGCTTCCTCCCCAGCAGCAGTGGCCAGCCTGGCCAAGGCTGTGTCACTTAGCACCCAGAGACTGGGACAGAATTCAAGGGCAAATAAGACAAGCTTCCAAGGGAGGGGACAAGGCAACCCCCTTGGGCCCTACTATGGAAGACTTTGTAGAGATGAACAACTGTCCGCAGGCCTAGGACGCAAGTGTCAAGGCCGGACCTTCCCTGGGTTCCTCAGCCAGGTCCACTGTGGAGTCTCCCACACATGGCCTTAAATGGCCACGCCCGGGCCTGACAGGGCAGTCACGATCCCGGAACTACGGTCACTTGGCTTTAAGAAGCCCATTGTAAGCCTGACCACCAGGGAAGAGTTGGCCAAACTCCATCCCAAGACTGGACGGTAGCCCGAGAGATTAAATCCTAAATAAATATTCCAACTAAATGCCTTGACTAAGAAGCCATGCTGGTCTCTAGTTGGAAATAAGGCAAGAAAGAGCCGTGATAACATCAACCACACAAGGGAGTTCAGGAAGCCAGCTAACCTGAGGTCACCACATCCTTTTTAGGATTTCAGATCACCGGGCGCCTCGTCCATGGGGTGCCATGCTGGCTCCCCAGGGAATGAATGAGCCGGCCTCTAATGGCAGATGTGGACAATCCCAGGCAGCTCTGTCCAGAACGGAGCCACTAGCTACTCGTGGTTGTCTAAATTTAAATCCGAAACGGTTGATGAAATACAGAAGTCCGCTTCTCAATCACACCAGTCACATAAGTGGTCAGGAGCCACATGGCCAGTGGCTACTGCTTGGACAGGGTGGATGGTTCTGTTGGGCAATGCTGAGCCAGTGGGTCATTCAGACACACAGACGTGAGCCCAACTCACTGTAGTGAACACGGCAGGTATTTCCTTGGGCCTCACCGACCAGGCAGTGAAATCAGATCCAAATTCCAGGCTCAGATGTGTGGGATCCGGGTACCACTTACACCACCTCCACTCACCTTCTGGGGGATGCCTGAGACCTCTGTTGCCCTGGTGTGAAGCACAGGCAGCCAGCCGGAGCTGCAGCCCAATGTTCGTGAGTTCCTACCCACTGCAGAGCCCCGGCCTCGGGAGCCCAGTCCACCTCCCCTGCCCTGGCCACATCCTGTCACAGCTGCTGCCACCAGCACTCCTTGGGGCACTGAGGCTGCCACTAGTTCCTCTTCCTTTGTCCCTTGAGAAGAGTGGGGCTTACCTAGCAGAGCGGCCACCCACCCACCAATCTAGTAGCCTACCAGCATCCAAGGAAGAGTACAGGGAAATGTCAGGCAGGCCCGTCGCACCCCAGGAGCCTTGTCACCACTGCCCTGGGACTGGGTCACCACGATCTCGTCCCCTTCCCCCCTCCTCTTCCTCTTCCTTCAGTGTCTCACATCTCCATGGAACCCAGGAGCAGAGCCGACTTTTCCTTTATCCTCTGGATGTCCTGGCTTCACAAAACAAGGTAGAAGAATGACAGTAAATGGTCAAAGCAGGTGGCCTGAGAGCAAAGAGAGATGGCAAAGATGCTCAGCTTGGTTCTCTAGGAATGAGCAGAATTTTTTTTTAAGATTTTATTTATTTATTCATGAGAGACACACAGAGAGAGGCAGAGACACAGGCAGAGAGAGAAGCAGGCTCCATGCAGGGAGCCCAATGTGGGACTCAATCCCAGTCTCCAGGATCACACCGTGAGCCAAAGGGAAGCACTCAATCATTGAGCCACCCAGGTGTCCCGGAACAAGCAGAATTTTGAAAAGTGAATCGAGGTGGGGAGGTGCAGAGACAAGCAGCAGTGAGAGGCCAGGAGGTGGGAGCTGGAAGGGCATGTTTGGGAATGGGGAAGAGCCAGAGTAGGGAGGTGCCGTGGGAAAACAGGCTGACGGCGGCGCAGGGCACCAGAGGTGGATCTGGGCTCCAGGCCATGGGACTAGTCTGACACGTGGCAGGAAGGACGGCATCACAGTCCTTGGGCAGCATCCTTCCCGGGTGATAAGGGACTCACCTATCCAGCCCACCCTCAGCCAGCAGGGCCTGGCCTCAAACTCTTGGAACAGTAATTGCTTCTGATGTGACTGATCACTATCCAGTTATGCACAATATCTTGGAAATAGCAAATTACAGCTTAATTCTGTCAGAGAAATGAAAATCAACACATTTTTTTTAAGATTTTATTCATGAAAGACACAGAGAGAGGCAGAGACATAGGCAGAGGGAGAAGCAGGCTCCATGGGGGAGCTCGATGAGGGACTCAATCCCAGGACCCCGGGGTCACGACCTGAGCCAAAGGCAGACGCTCAACCACTGAGCCACCCAGGCGCCCCAAAAATCAACACACTTAGAAAGCTCATCTAGTAACTGGCTCACAGGGGGTGCCTTAAGATCATGCAGGGCCCCAGGAATTCTCCTAGCAGACCCCCTCTTTGAAAGGTTCCCAATCTTTGCTTGAAGACCGCTCACAGACTGACTGCATCTCAGAGTGGGTCCAACAGACAATCCAACTGGGAATTTATCTTGAGGTGAACATGCCGCCTTCCTGCTTTTAAGCAAACTCTCTGGCATATCATGAGCTCAGCCCGCTGGACTCGGGCAGAACAAAAGGAGGAAAGTTGGTCACTTCCTATTGGGGGTACAGATTCATTCCCCGTACTTTCTCCGTTCCAACTCATGACTCCATGGTTTGAGTCCTTTCAAGAAAAGAAAAATAGACCTTGTCATTTCCTATTGTTTCAAAGACAGAATCCAGCCTGGGAAAGATTAAGGCAAGAGGAAGGGGGGACTCGTGTCCAGATGACTAAACACCAATCTGACCTGGAAAATGCTCCATTCGTTTCTGCGGGAGGCAGTGGGGGGGGGGGGGGAGCTGCAATTAGAAGCGTGTGTAGAATCGTGACATGACCTCCCTAAAAGAGAAAAAGGAAAGCGCTCCCAACTCGCTCACAATGAACTAGCAAGAGAATGTGTGTTACTAATCTAGGAAGAATGTGCAGACCCAGTGAGTTGCCTCCCAGCTCTGGGCTCCTGAACTTCCTTCCTTAGGACTTGGCCTCTGACTGGAAAGCCTCCGGACTCTGGGAGAGTGAGGTGTGTGCAGTCAGCGGAGGGGGAGTCAGGGGTACAAGCCAGGCTTGTCTACACCCAGGGTCCTGTTACTCCAGTCTTGCTTCCATCCCTCCGATCACACATGAGCAGAGCTCCTTTTCTTATTGAAGATGTCTTGGGAAGAATTCCAGCTGTTCTGGGGAAAAAAAAAAAAAGATGCATTGTATTATGTGTTCACATGAAGTGGATAGATCTCTGTGTCCTGATACGAAAAATCCTTGAAGCCATATTATTAAGTGAAAAGTGCACATTGTAAAAACAAACGAGCGTACATCATGATTCCGTTCATGTAAAAAAAAAGACTAAAAATTAAACTGTGTTTTTTAGGTATGTATAGAACTCGATAGGTCTGTCCCTACCATTTGCAGGATCTGAGAGAAGAAAGCACATACCATATAGCCAAGTACTAAAGTCATGCTATAGAAGTTAAAATGTAGAAGAATATTACATATTTTATATGTAAATTTTATGTAAATTCCTCTACAGTGACAAATATACCTTTATAAGAATCTTGAAGACCAGATTCAAAATTAAAATACTCAGCCCCTTCAGTGTTTGGTGCAGACACAGTGTGGGGTGGAGTCAGGAAGGGCTCAGCCTCTGGCCCCTGGCCCACCTTCCTCTTCACACCCACCCCTGTTGCTCTTTACGTGTGTATCCATCCCTCAAACAGCCACCACCCCCTGGACTTGGCATGGGACCAGCGATGTGCATACCAGCATCAAGGACAGACTCTGTGAGATGGCCATGCTGGCCCTGGAAGCAATGTTGTGTCCTGGACAGGTGGGTAATTGCCTCTCCTGTACAACATCAAAACAATTTTGAGTAATCTTAAATTATCAGGGTGCCTGGGTGGCTCAGTTGGTTAAGCTTCTGCCTTCAGCTCAGGTATGGTCTTGGGTCCTGGGATCGAGCCCCACATCTCCCTCTCCCTCTGCCCTGCTCACGCTCTCTCTCTTGCCCTCTCTCAAATAAATAAATAAAATCTTTAATCATCATCATCATCATCATCATCATCATCTTAAATTGTCTTACACATGGCTTATACTTTCACCAGGGAGGGAGAATAAAAAGAACCAGAAGCAAAATCCAATGCAGCCCAAGCTCCTCAAAGACTGCCAGTCAGTGAGGCAGATCCCTGAGTTCAGATTCCCCTGCCACCATTCATTCACTATGGACCTTGGGCAATTTACTAACCTCATTGGCCCTCAGTTTCCCCCTCTGTAAAATGGAGACAATGCGTGCACATACCCCTTAGGGTTATTGGGAAGAAGGTGTCAATGAGGAGCTGTTGCATTTCAACAGAGATCAGGGAAGGAAAATGGGTCTTCAAAGATGCAAAGGGCAGGGTCAAAGACAAAAGGGATGGAAGATAAACGGGAAGTTTTTAAACAGAGAGTTTTCTCACCAATAATAAGACCACAAAGGTATTTCTAAGCTGAGATGTCTTGAACATTCTTCTTTCTTGAAGCATTCCTGGATGCCTGTCCATGTTAGCCCTTTATAGTTTTGTTGGGACATTGCCCATCCTCTGCTGACACAAAGTCATACCAGGCCTTGAGGAGACACTACTTCTCCATGAATCTTTCCAGATTCCCCGAACTGGAATATGATGCATGACTCCTTCAAGTTCTGACATTATTTTCTCTCTACCTCTCTTGGGTCATTGGCCAGGCACCACACTGGGCACTTGGAATATAAAGAATAAGACAGATTCCTTGACCTCAGAAAGTTCACAATCAAGCAAGAGATGGTAGGCAAGTAGAACACAGCGTTTGAAAATCAAGTGATAGAAAAATAATAGCAATGTAGGGTGACCTTTATTGGGTACTTGCTCTGTGCCAGGCACTGAGCTCAGTGTTATACAATGTTATTCACCATTGAAGCCACCTGGGCTTGGGCTTTTGGGGGAATTTTTGAACCTATTTTTTTTTAAGATTTTATGTATTTATTCATGAGAGACACAGAGATAGAGGCAGAGACATAGGCAGAGGGGGAAGCAGACTCCGCTCAAGAAGCCTAATGTGAGACTTGATCTCAGAACCCCGGGATCACACCCTGAGCCAAAGGCAGCCGCTCAACTGCTGAGCCACCCAGGCGCCCCTTTTTGTGGAATTTACTAACTCAACATCTTTACTCGTTGTAGGTCTATTCAGATTATCTATTTATTTCTGAGTCAGTTTTGATAGTTTGTGTCTCTGTTCATTTCATCTAAGTCACCTAATTTTTTATGGTTTCAGTTTGCATGACATATTTTTTTCATCTTTTACTTTTAACCAATCTGTATCTTTGAATAAAAAAGTGTCTCCTGGAAATAGCATATAATTAGATCGTAGATTTTTTTTCTAGTCTGTCAACCTCTGCCTTTTGGTTAAATTGTTTAATCCATTCCCATGTAATGTTATTTTTTCCCATTTAATGTTATTAATATGGTTGGATGCCTGCCATTTTGCTTTCCTTTCCATTTTCTCTGTAGCTTATAACTATTTTGTCTCTCTATTCCTTCCTCATACCTCTTCTTAAGTGGGTATTTTCTGTTGTACAACTTTGATTTCCTTAATGAATTTAACTTTTTTTTTTAAGTAGGCTTCATGCTGAGCATGGAGGCCAACTTGGGGCTTGAACTCATGACCTGAGATCAAGACTGAAGCTGAGATCAAGAGTCTGATGCTTAACTGACTGAGCCACATAGGCACCTCGTGATTTCCCTAGATCTTGCAATATACATCTTAACTTACCAGAATCCACTTCAGATTTATACTGACTCAATTCCAGTAAGTTATGGAAACTTAACTCCATTCCCTACTCTCTTTCTATGTGATTATTGTTACTCATATCATGTCTATATACACTCAATTGAACGTTCTAAGTGTCCTGTTATAAACCCCCAACTATATAGTACTATAATCATTGCTTTCTATACTATTATGTCTTTTTAAAAAGCTAACAGAATAAAGAACACAAGTGTATTTACCAAGTTTTTAAAACTATATTAACCTTCTTAATTATCATTTCTGTTTGTCTTTATTTCTTCCTGTGGATTTACGTCACAATCTGATGTCACTTCCTTATTCTAAGTATAGCTTCATTCTTCTCTCTCTTTTGTGTTTCTATTTACTTCTTTGCCCAACATTTGGGCATCAAGGGGTTGAGTACCTGGAGGGCACTAATCCCACTAAGCTCAAAGACTTAGTACTTCTTCACCAGCTCTTACTGGTCAAAATCAAGACTTAAGTGGAACTCAGCGATTCACACAGTCCAGTCAGCTTAATTAATGGTTGCTACTAGAGGAAAGAAGGAGAAAAAATGAAAATGTCTCTAAATCCTTTGGCAAAGAAATTTAGGAATCCCCCAAACCCATCAAATTTTATTTTTCAACCCATCACATGCAATATTACGAAGTATGAGCTTCCTCTTCTCTCTCTCTCCTCTTCTGCTCATCCATAGCACCAGATTCCAGAAGCATGTGTCTGTACCACACTCTATGTTTCTCACATAGTGAGTCCTGAGGAGCTTAGCAAGGAGAGAGACAGATCGAGAATACTGCCGCTTTGTCATGAGGGAGTTGTTGTCCATGGATGACCTGTAGCTATTTCCAGACAGTCTAATGGAAATCATACCACCATCTGGCTACAACAGTTAATGAAAATATCAAGTTACTTTGCTTTGGGCTGAAGTTATCTCAACCTAATGATCTCATTCTGGTAAGAAAGGCAATCAAAGCATTACAGATGGCTTTAGTTAATTAAAAAATATGCAAATAAGATCATTCCTAACACTGTTTGACAAACTGATACTTTCAAAACATGGTGTCTGTGGACAAAAGGGAAATTAATAAAAAGGGTCTTGGTGGTGAAGAAAGTGTGTAGCCCCGACTGGTTTGGACAAAGCCTACCCCTGCACCCCACCTCTATATCCCCTCCATGACCACCTCTCACCTCTAGGCTCTGGGATCAGAGCTTACCTCCGTGTCAATCTAGACTGATGAAAGATTTTGTCGTGACCAACTTTGGATTAGGAAGCAACTTAGGTTGCTCATTGCCAGGTTCTGTGACAACCTTGCAGCTCCGTAAAAGGCACTGGCTCCCTTCTCTCCCAGACCCAGCACAAGGGTGGCCTCTTTCTCTTTCCTTCTTCCTTTGTCTGAGGCTGTGTCCGCCCATCCCTCTGTCTGTCCCTTCATTGTTCTTCATTCTACCAGTCTCCAATGAGCTGCACTTTGTGCGGGGCACTGTGAAGAGCCCTGGGAACACAGTGGTGAACAAAGCGGGGTTCCTGCCCTCAGGGAGTTCATGTTCCAGTCGGGGAGACAGGCATTAAACAAATAGATGCCATAAAAAAGTACAATGACCAACTGTGAAGAGAAGAAATGGGAGGGGATAGTAGGGAGATGGTGCTCCGGGGGGAAACATCCTAAAGAGAGCATTTGAACTGGTCTCAATTCCAACCCCTACCCACCCACCTGCATTGGTTAAGGGAGCCTGGCCCACCACCAGCACAGGGTGGAAAGTCATCACTCTACTCTGAGCCTCAACACCTCCATAGGAGTGAATGTACAGCTCAGGCAGACGTGAGAATCTGAGTCTTGGGGGTTCTGGTTTGGAGGGTGGGTTTCCTCCTGAAGAAGGCAAGTGTAATGTTGCAGAGAGTCTACACTCCCACTGAGGGTATCCCTGGGGACAGCCCGCCCTTCTACAAGCCCAGCACAACAGCACTAATTAATCACTCCAGATCCTCGCAGTGAAACCACACATGCAGCAGGGTGGGGATGGGGCCAGCAGTAGGATTAGAGCTGCAGCTTCGCCTGCAACCAGGGAAGGCGGCCTGGGGAGTGAAGTTCAGATCCCATCTCTACCAGCAGCCAAGCAGGCTGAGTAGCCTGGGTTCCTTTCGTGCTGGGACCTTAGGATGTCATGGGGGTGGGGGTGGGGGAAGCTGTTCCCCTCACTTGCAGCACTTGGTTCTTCTTAGGCTAACTTAGCAAGGGTTGAAATCAGGGATCTGCCCCTGGTGCATGCTCAACTCCTGAGAGCGCAAGGGCAGCCTGGCACTACTGTGTCCTGCCCTGAGTTGGGCTCTGGTGCAGGTTCAAGACAGGAACGGTTGAGACCCAAATCCATGCCCTCCTTCCAGAGGAGAGCTGGCCCAGGGTTCAGGGAGGCTGGTCCCAGACCCTATTGGTCCATCTCGGGCCTCACTCCCTATAATTTGCCCTGCAGGGGCATATTCAGAAGCAAAGGAGCAGCCTCTGGTTCCCTACGGGCTGGGAAGGCAGGCCGGGGGCCTGCCTGGCCAGTCCTAGGCAGTCGAGTAGAGACCAGCCTGGGGGCGGAGATGGGCAAGGTCTTCGTGGCACCCTCCATCCACAGCCCACCCCAGCTTCTCACCAGTCCTGTGTGCACACCCAGTCTGGGTCAGCTTGTGTACGCCACCCTTAGAGGGTGACAGAGAGGAATGGGAGGAGTTAGAGTGTCCTTTAGGACAGGCTTGTGGGAGGGGCTGGGGTTTCTGGAGGTACAAGGTTGAACCCTCTTATTCTGCTTGGTTCTGGCCCCCTGCCTTTCCCAGGCCAAAGACTCAGCACCCAGGGACCAGGCCTAGACCTCGGCTGAGGCCACCTGCAGCCCCTGCCCAAGGATCCACAACTCTGGTTCAAGACATCTAGAAGGATAGATTCCAACACCCATCCAAGAGGCACTGAGTCTGAATCGAGGTGTGGGACCCAGGAATCTGCATTCTTACCACGAGCTCCGATGGAGTTCTGATGGGCACGTGGCTGAAGGTCTGGGGCTGGCCCTGCCTGGGCTTCCTGGGCCTCTTCATCCACCTACTCACCTTTCAGAACCCAACTCCTGTGTCTGGTTTGTGTTTGCCCCACACAGAATCCTTTCCTTTGCCTCAACCCATTACTCCCTGTTCTCCTGCAGGCTTCTCCACCCTGTTGGGCTCAGGCAGTGGGGGCTCCCAGCAGGAGATGGGGGAGACCTAGGAGAGAGAGGTCAGGTGTTAATTCTCCCCACATCTTCCCCACCCAGGTTGACTTGACCAGCCACAGGCCCCAACCACAGGTCCCTACCCTTCTCCAGGCAGCCTGCCTCTGAGCCTCACTGTCCTTCTGGGTCCATCAGCTATGTTCATCTATCAGGCCTGGTACCAGTCCCCATTGTCCCCAGCCACTGCACGATGCCCTGAGGTCCCCACCCTTCTGTTCAATCCTCTAGAAAGAAGCCCTCCCAAAGGCTCCCAAAGTGAATGTGCTATCTGCTTCCTCCTGGGGCCCTACCGTCAGTGACTGGGGACTCCTCTCTGCCCGGTGCCCACTTCTCACCACTGGGATTTTGCTGGGTTCCTTTTTCAAGGCCAGGGTGGGGTTTGCCCTAAGAGGGAGCGAACGCATCCTTACATTCTGTACCCCAGATGCCTCTCTTGTCCTACCCTAGCCTTAGCCTTAGCCTTATTTTCCCTCCCCGTCCCACCTGCCCAGGGCCCTGTCCCCAGTTCCTGCTGATGGACAGGCTCACTTGTGTGATGCCTGGACCTCCCAGCCCCTGTCTTGCTGCCCCATCATGAGCATCTGTGCCTATGGTGTTCATACCACCAGCTTAATGGAATGTGTTCCTTTCCCGGACTTCTTATCGTTGGGTTTGTGAACACTTAGGAGACCCATGGTGCTCTTCCAGAGGTTCACAAACCCCCTGACAGTCCAAGCAAAAGTTTGTGGCTTCCTCATAGGATTGAAATAGGGATCAAAGGAAATCATGGAAGTGGTGTCTTTGAGCACTGACAACCACCTTGCCACCTGCTGAGTGCTCCACAAATAGGAGATATCATCATCACAGCAGGTTGGGAGAAATTAATGTGTGTCTCTCTGTGTCAACAGTGTTCATGAGACTCCTCTTGGAGCAGGCCATGAGGTTGGGTTGGCACATATGTGGGCGTTGGGCCATGGCTGTGGTCATTAGAATAAGGCTGAACTCTAGCTTCTGGGAGGTCGTAAGGAACAGGCCAGCCCTCCAGGTGCGAGTCTGCTTAGAAAATGGTGCAGTTTCTGGAAGAGAGAGTGTACATGGGTGAAGGCAGGGCAAAAGAGGGAGAGCCCCCCAAGGCTGATGACATGACCATAAACACATTTGCTATTGTCCAGAGAGTAACCATAAAAGCAAAGTAGAAACACCTGCAGTGCGGGCCCTCTTGTTCATTGGTTGTGGTTGGCATCACACAGTCTTCGGGATTCTTCTCCACATGAGAGGGACAGCCCTGCCTGTGGTTCCTACCACAGGATGATTTGGAGGTGAGTCAAACAGTGTCCCTTCCTCCCACTTATGTCCACCTCAGAATGTGACCTTAGTTGGAAACAGGGTCTTCGTGGGTACAATTAGTTAAGGTGAGATCAATACTGGATTAGGGTGGGTTCTAGGGTGGGACACCCATGACTGGTGTCCTTACAAGAAGAGGAGAAGACGTAGAGAAGTACACAGAGGGAGGAAGGCCATGTGAAGGCAGAGGCAGACACTGGAGTGCTGCACTTAAGAGGCCGAAATGCCAAGGATTGCCGGGAGCCAAGAAGCAAGGAAGGGTTCTCTCCGTCAGCCTTTGAAGGGATTTGGCCCTGCCAGGCCCTCGATTTCAGACTTCTGGCTCCTAGAACAGTGAAAGAATGAATTTCTGTTGCCTTAGGCCATCCAGTTCGTGTTCATTTGTTACAGCAGCTGCAGGAGGCTAATACGGATTGATTCCACAGCAGCTCCAGGGCTCCTGAAGTAGACGAGGCATAGACTAGTCACCGGCACCCCGCAGAAAGCAGGTGGCACGTGCAGGCTGGGATAACTCCAGGAAGTTTCCTTACAAAGGGGGAGCAGCTGAGCCCTGTTCTGTGCCAGGACCAGGCTGGGCCGGGGGCAGCGGGTGCTGGTAAATATGTACAACCAGGAATTGAGGATGGTGGGGGGGAGGGAACAATCCTGATTTGTAGCATTTGTCGATTCCCGTGGTGTAAATCCTCCCTCTATGGCCAGGGCAGCCTGCTAGTGTGACATCGCTGGCCGAGTTGGGAAGAGATGCCCCATAGGGCCCACTACTGGGCTTCCCCCTCCCAGGTCTGGCAGGTGCAAACCACCAGAGTGTGGATAATTGTAAAATGAGGTGAAATGATGAGGAAGGGGTAAGTTTTGAGAGGTTGCCACTTTGATGTCTAATCTGAGCTACTGACTAGTTAGTTTATATGATTTAGTCTTTAGTCGAGGCTGTGTTTAACAACCGGCCTGCAAAATTGCAGAATGTTTAGCGGTTGGCTGTCACAAGCGGGTGCTGGCACACAGCTGGCTGGAGGGAGGCCAGCCGTGGACAAGACAGACTCAGTGAACATAACTGTCCCCTCGTGGGGCTTGTCATGTGGCCATCTGGCTCCAGCGGACCATTGGGAGGACACTCCCAGAGCACCTCCAGCTCTGATGGCCATTAACCGGAGGAAGTGGGGTCCCCAGAGCGGCCTTGGAATTCAGCTCTGAACTGGACCAGGGCAGCAAGGTCAGTGAAGGATGTTTTATGTCAGCAATGCCGGGTCACGCCAGCTTGTGTCTGTGAGCTCTTGGGACACCTGCTGACCCCTGTGGCTGGCACAGGTGACAAGCGAGGGTGAGGTGGGACAGTCTCCAAGGTAACTGTCCAGGAGACACCAGCCCAGACTTATACATAGAAAAAGGATTGAGGTGGGGTGGGGGAGGAGGATATGCTATGGGGTGACTGCTGGTGGGGAAGTCAGTATTCACCTGCCCCAGGATTGGGGGGACAGTGGATGCTGGTTACGCTGAGCCCCAGCCTTGCCTCTTGACATCTCTCTTTTTCTCCCCTATGTGGGTACACACACACACACACACACACACACACACACACACAGTCCTCTTTGTGTCTTTACCATGACAGTCCTGTTCCATGCAAGAGCCACTGATGAGGGGTTCACCGTGTCAGGAAGCGGGCCAGCATCAGGAATCTTTACAGGACAAAGGCAGAGTCCCTTTGGCTGTCTAGCGCGAGGCCTGTGGTGGTCCATGGCCACCTCTGTCTAATTCTGGGGTTCATTTAAGCCTTTGTTGTCACACAGCTCTGCCCCAGTCCCCACTCTCTGCTCTATCACTACTGAAGGTGACAGGTGATTCTCAGTTAGCCAGAACCAGGCTGGGACCTAACGTGTTATTTCTCGAGCCTTCTGAAATCCCTGCGCTTGGTGTTGCATACAGCTCTTGATGCAGATGGTGTTTCTTGTTGCAGGTGCATGATGACATCGAGTTGACAGGGGCATTGGGTCACCTGGGCTGGGTTGAGTGGGGTTGTAGGAGCACTTCCCATATCCATAGTAATCTCAACTAGGGTGACCAGCTACCCCAGTTCCTTGCTGGGGACTGAGGGGTTTTCTGTGACACAGGACTCTCAGGGCTGAAACTGGGGTATAGGCTGACAAGTGGGATGGGTGGTCACTGGCATTTGCCCCCCTTCTGACTGAGCAGGATTGAATACTAAAGCTGGTAAGGATAAAAATCTCACGTCTCAGTAAACACCCACAGGGTTCTAAATCTCGCCCTCCCTCAATCTATGTCCCCGAGAAATATTATAGCATTTGCTCCTTTTCATTTTATAAGACATGTTGAAAAATCGCCATTCATCTCTAAATCCTTCTTTTCAGTCACTTTTAATATTCTTTTTAAAAGAAAGGAATAAAGAGAAAAGGCTTTGGAGGACTAAACTTCCCATACTTGGACGAAACCCAAAGGTGAATATTTATTTCAGCAAAATTCATTCAGGGTCTTGAAAGTCAAGTGTGTGAATATAAAATACACCTTTTGAGTCTCCAATAATGCCCTTCTCTGCTCTTGGATGGCTGAACAACCAAATGTCAGTGCTCCCAGGAATGTGACTCTAGGGAAAAAAAAAAAAGCATGGTGGTTATAGAGCCAGTGGGCTCCTCGGGGTCTGGTCAGCCCAACTGGGGTTCCAAGAGGGTCTAGTCCATTGGTCTCACCCTGGTGAAGCTCCTGTCTTATCCCATGGGGCTCTTCCGTGTTCATGAGGGTCTTCTTGGAACTCTTCTGAGCAGGCACGGTTGCCCTTAGAGCCCATCCGGATCCTGACAGGTGGATGTGTCTGCATCTCACACGAGGTGCCGTCATGGGGTGGGGGTGGAGGTGGAGAGGATCTATCAGCACCTTCAAATTCGAGCCCTGTCAATGCTCAGACAGAGCAGTGTGTCCTCCTTGCACAGAGCTTACCCTGCCCGGAGCTGCAGATACAGTGCTCAGGAGTGAGTGTGGGGGAGGAGGAGAGCTGGGACCAAGCCTTGAGCTTCCTGACATTCCCAGGGGAGATGGTGGAGCCCAGAGGTAAGAGAGCTTGTGCAGGTGACTGACCCCAACATGGGGCTTCTCTCATGCACTGTGGACAAGGGCCACATCAGAGCAGGTTCAGGAGAAAACGGGAGGGAGGAGTGATGGATATGGAGAACTCTTTCAAGGGGTTTTATTACAAAAGATGGCACAGAAGGAAGGCAACAGCTAGAGAAGGATGGGAAGTCAAGGAAGGATTTCTCAAGATGTCATTTGCTTATTTGTTTATTATGTAAATGAGGTCATATTTACATATTTTGGGTAAGCTACTTTCTTTGGACAACTAAATATTACCAGGCTCTTACCATGTTATTTATGATACTACTACAACTGATTTCTAATTTTTTTCTTTTTTATGGTGGTAAATATGCATGACATAAAATTTGCCATTTCAACCATTTTCGAGTGCACAGTTGGGTCATGTAAAGTATATTCCCATCATTGTGCAGACATCACCACCGTCCATCTCCAGGACTCTTCATCTTACAAAACTGAAACTCTGTTCCCATGAAATGATCCCCCTTCCTCAGTCTCTGGCAAATACCATTCTACTTTCTGTCTCTGATCTTGACTGCTCTAAATACCTCCTATGAGTGGAATCGCACAGTATTTGTTCTTTGATGACTGGCTTATTTCACTGAGCATCATGTCCTCAGGGACCATCTGTGTGGTAGCAAGTGTCTGAATTTCCCCTCCCTCTTCTTTTTTTTTTTTTTTTAATTTCCCCTCCTTCTGAGGCTAAGTAACATTCCATTGTCTACATAGACCATACTTCATTTACCCAGTCATCTGTCCGCAGGTACTTGCATGGCCGGCACCTTTTGGCTACATCGTGAATCATCCTATGAACGCTGGTTTTTGTATTTATTTGAATAGGTGACTTCAAAAGGTACAAGGGAGCCTGCAGTGAAAGCATTACTCCATCCCACCCCTGTGTCCTATAGTGTTAACCACAAGTGGCCACTCTTACCAGTTTCTTGTGATCTTTCCACAAACACTCTATGTAAGCATATGTGTATGTATTTCTTTCAAAATAAGCAGTGGGGTACACATACAAGGTTTCGTACCTGAATATTTCTCTTGATCAGTACATATATTGTGGCCTTGCTCCTCCTAATGGCTGCAGGATGTTGCACTCTATGGATATATAGTAGTAGATCCATCCAGCCTTTTTTGATGGACATTTAAGATGTTGCCAATCCCTTGCCAACAGTGTCACCTGCTATGGCAGACCAAATGGTGGCCATCCAAAGATGTGAAAGATCTCCTGCTTCCTGGAACGTGAGAATGTGTTACCTGATATGAGGAAACATTCCTGCGGGTGTGATTAGATTAGGCCTCTTGAGATGGGAAGAGGATCCTGGGTTATCCGGGTGCAATCACAAATGTGCTTAGAGGGCAGAGGGAAGTCCGACACATACAGAAGAGAAAGCACACACACGGAGAAGGGGATGTGGAGATGAAGGCAAGGGCTGGAGTGTCAGCAGCCCCCAGAGGGTGGAAGAGGCACAGAAGGATTCTCTCCAGGGCCTCCAGAGGGAGCACCACTGTACTGATCCCTTGACTGGGGCCTTAGTGAGGCTGATTTTGGACTTCTGGCCTCCAGAACTGTGAGAGAATAAATTCCTGTTGTTGAAGTCAGCAAGTTTGTGGTCATTTGAATCAGCAGCCATGGGAAGCCAGCATATTAGACACATCCTTAAAATGTAAATCTACACACATTTGTGACTATAACTGTAGTAAAAATTACTGGAGTTGACTTATGAGGTCAAAGGATATGCAGCATTTTATTTACTTATTTATTTAAAGATTTTATTTATTTATTCATGAGAGACACACAGAGAGAGGCAGAGACACAGGCAGAGGGAGAAGCAGGCTCCCCAAGGAGAGCCCAATGCGAGACTCGATCCTGGACCCTGGGATCATGACCTGAGCCAAAGGCAGCAGCTCAACCACTGAGCCACCCAGGCATCTCACCATGATACTATTTTTTATATAAAACACCAGATCCATTTTTCAGAGGACACACTTGGCAAGTGTTGCTCACAATATCACTGTTAAGCATGACATTAGGTGCCCTTTATTCCTTATCATGCGGAGAAACTATCCTTCATTCTATGGATGACACGACCAAGAGCAGTTTCTGTTTCTTTTACCAAGAATGAGTATCAATTTATCAAATTCCATGGTAGTATCTGTGGAAATAATAAGCTTTTCCCCCTTGGACCTGTTAAGGCACCATGCCCCATTAATATTTCCTAAAGTTGAAATGGCCACACATTCCTAAAAGCCATGGAGAGCCTTGGATATGATCGTTTTTATAGACTGTTGAATGCAGAGGGATAAACAGAACAAAATAATAGATTGGAAAATTCTTTAAACACGGTTTGTAAGCTTGTAAATTTTAAACATCTGTCAAGGGAGCGAAAAACAGAAGAGACCTTCTGACAGTCCAATTCATCACATGGAGTGAGAGGATTTAAGATGGGGACTATTAGCACATGTTTGTTGATGAACGGGACGATGCTGTGGAAGAGGAAGGCTGGAAGGGCCAGGGCTGTGTCCTTGCAGGGGATGGAATTACTTGAACAAGGTCCAAAGTGGCCTTGGCTGGAGCCTGGGCGGCTTGTCCCTGAAACAGGTGACAGATGTCTGGTATGGGGGTGGCGGAGGGTGGTGGGAGCACGTGCAGCATCTCTGAGATGGGGGGTAAGGGTGCTGACACACAGAGAGAGGCAGAGACACAGGCAGAGGGAGAAGCTCCACGCAGGGAGCCCGATGTGGGACTCGATCCCAGGACCCTGGGATCACACCCTGAGCCAAAGGCAGATGCTCAACCACGGAGCCACCCAGGTGTCCCTGAAATGTTGTTTTTAAACAATGGTTGGAGGTATGCCAGACAAATCTGCCTGGGGTGGGGGGACAGTCCAGGGTGGGAGCTGACTGGGCCCGTGGGTGGTTTAAAGGTGCCCTGAGGTCTACAAGGCGGGATGCAGGTGAGGGGATGACAGAACACTGTACAAAGACCCCCAAAGGGCTGAAGAAGTGTCAGAGACAAGGTTTTTAGGGAGATGAGAGGACTATGATCTAGGAGCAATGAGGAGGATCCCTATCTCCCTCCCACTGGAGAGTTAGGGGTGTAGGAGGGGAACCAGCCCCCACTGCTCAGGCTGCGCAGATTGCAGGGAAGATGGGGAAGACAGAGGGCAGGGGACATATAAAGGGAGGCTGGAGCACTACAGGGTCCTGAGGTGGAAGGCTGTGTGCAGGCAGGGGTGGAGGCTAAGTGGGTCAGGATGAGAGAGAGCCCGGGAACCTTGGGCTCCTTGGAACCATCACAAATGGGGATCAAGGACATGATGGGACGACCCGGGATCACAGAATCATGAGAGACACACAGAGCCCCTCTCTCTTCTTGTGAAGTTCCCCATTCAATAACTTTCTATTGAAATTTGACCCTGTGGCAGGCATACCGAGCCCCCAGCCAGACCCTGGTTTCGAGATCGAGGCCATGATGTGCCTCAACCGTCATTTCCCTACAGAAACTTGGCTGTCACGTGGCTTCTGGAGGGTTTGATGAGCCTCAAATGAGGTCTCCAAAAACTGTGAATAATACCTGGAATTTTTGGAACTTTCTCTATGCCACGCTACATGCTTTTCCGGGGTGTATTTCACTTCGTCTACATGACAACCTTGTGGAAGTCAGTCCTGTCATCGATCTCGTTTTACAGATGAGGAAACTGAGGCAGATAAAGGTAAAGTAGCTTGCTTGGATCTCACTGCTGTCAGGTGGCTGTGTCAGGGTTTGAACACGAGTCCATAGTCTTGCACCTACACTCCCCTGCCTGCCACCGTCACAGGAAAGCACCAGAAGTGCCTGGTCTGACAGTGCCTGAGCTGTTGCATAAGGGGGCACTGCTCAAGGACCCCAACTCCAGAGTTTAAAAGATGTTTCCTTTGATTCAGAAATTCCTTCCCCAACCTCCCGCTCCTCTCAGAGTAACTGTCCAGTGATCAGCCCCTCACTGTTTGCTCCTCTCTCAGGGCTACAGGGTTGAATGATGCTCCCAGTGGTAACTGACCTTTTCAAAGCCGCTAGCAGAAAATACTCAGTAGAGGAAAAAGAGAAGGTTGCCAGATGAGATGTTGATTCGGCGACAGTAAGTGATTCCCACATTTGTCAACTTGACAATCTGGCACCACCACCTCTGGCTCATTTCTTCTTTTAAGAGTGGAACTCAGGAAGACTCTTGGAAGCACTCCCTGGTTTTCCTCCCTCTTCAGTGTGTTAGCATCCCAGCACAAGGCTCGGGCTTGGTCCATCTGGATTGTCCAGAGGTGACTTTATCAACTCCGATTCTGGTTTCTCTTCTTTACACTGTGAGGTGTTGCAAAAAGGAGGCAGAAGTGCTGTGAGAGGAACATGAGATGGGCTGGATCGCTACACCAATTAGCCTAGGTTCATCTGCGAGGCTGATCGCGACTCAGCCCTGAAATAGTGGCTTAAACAGTGTAGAAGAACACACGCAGGCAGTCCTGAGTGCTACAGTGGCCCATGATCTCACAGACCCAGACTCCTTCTTCTTCTTCTTCTTTTTTTTTAGATTTATCTATTTATTTTAGGGGGGAGAGGCAGAGAGAGAGAGAGAGTCTCTGCCCTGAGCATGGAGCCCAAGGCGGGGCTCGATCTCACAACCCTGAGATCATGACCTGAACTGAAACCAAGAGTTGGACACTTAACCGACTGAGCCACCCAGGTGCCCTGACCCAGGCTCCTTCTATCTTGTTGCTCTGCCACATGTGGCTTTCTTTTCCAGGGTCATCTCATAGTCCAACATGACTGCTGGAGTCCAGCCATTACATCTGTGTTCCAGGAGTCAGAATGGAGAAAAGGGGAGAGGAAGAAGTCACTTTAAAAGAGATGTCCTAGGGGCACCTGGGTGGCTCAGTGGTTGAGCGTCTGCCTTTGGCTCAGGTCATGATCCCAGGGTCCTGGGATGGAGCCCCACATCGGAAGAGGGGGTGAGGGAGGCTATTTGAATGAAAACCAGAGGAGCCTGGGGGGCTCAGTTGGTTAAACAATTGCCTTCAGCTCAGGTCATGATCCCGGAGTCCCAAGATTGAGCCCCACGTCGGGCTCCCTGCTTCTCCCTCTGACCCTCCCCTGTCCTGTGCTCTCTCTTCCTCTCTCTCTCTCAAATAAATAAATAAAATCTTTAAAAAAATAAAAATAAATGAAAATGAAAAACGAATATGAGACTAACTTTGTCTCCTGGTCAACTCAAGAGACACCCACTGTATTTCATCATGTCAGGGGTGAGGGCCTGGTCCAATGGGGTCCCTACCAGTGCCTGTTCACCCTGATGTCCAGCTGATCCAGCTTATCCCTGCAGGAGCCTTGACAACATCACAGAATCAGATGCAGGACTGGGCCCATCTCTCATGAATTCAGACCAGTTACTTGAAGTACGTAGCCCAGCTTCCCCAGGCCCCATAAGGCACCCACGTAGGAGGAGGCTCAGCTAGCTCAGGTTCAGGGCCCTCGCTGGCCTACATGTTGCCTCTGTGACAATTACAAAAGTCACTCTTCCTCTAGATGGATGTAGCCCCCGGATACATGGCTTGGTTTGAAAAATTAGAAAAAAAGTCACCCTCTGGGTAGATGCAGCTCCATTGTCGATCTCCGCCCCCATGCCTCTCCGCGGCCAGGAACATTTGTGCTCTGCACAACCTGAACAGCTGTGCATGGTAGCCCTGATAAAGGCGATAGAGACTAGGGGCTGCCATCCTGTTTCTTGATCACCCAAACTACCGTGAGTTGCCATCTCCCAAGTCCAAGGGGTACCTTATAATCCTGCCCACGATGTGTCCCTCCCTCCACTCTGCTAGCTGGAGAAGATACAGCGAAGCAGTTATAGAATCGGATAAACCTGGGCTCAGATTCGGGGCATTGCACTTACGAGCTGGATGACCTTGGGCAGCTTCTGGACCCTCCTGAGACCCGGTTTCCTCATCTCTACAGTGAGACTGGTAATACCTATGTTGGGATTCTTAAGAAGAGTCAGGGAGAGATAACCTGTACGGATGATTTAGAATTCGGTTCAGCTCTGAAAAACGGAAAAATGCAGAAAGAATGGCATAAACTAAGATGCAAATCGGTTTCCTCCCTGCACTAGGGAGGCAGGAGGCAGCACACCCAGCTCCGATCTCAGTCCCGCTGTGCATGAAGTGCAGCTTCCCAGAGAAGGCGGTTGATGAGCAAGCCCTAGAAGTTGGGGTCGAAGTTGCTCAGGGGACGTGTGTCCGGAGGAGGGTCTGTCTGGGGAGAGGGAGCAGCGGGAGCCCAGCGTGGAGACCAGACATGGGGCGCCTGTTTGGAGCATGGCTCAGGCTGGGATCCCTAGATGGGGATTGCTGTTCAAGAGATTTATTCGGGGGGGGGGGGCTCTCCGAGGGGAGTGGGAGGGCAAGCATGGGGGGATGGAGGGGAGCCTCCTGGGGGGGATGTGGAAATAGCCCATTCCATGTGGCCCGAGGAGCGAAGCGTCACAACCAGGCCTCGCAGGCCGCACAGGTGTGGGGAGCGTGGGGGGAAGGAAGGGGCCCAACCTCCCGGTCCAGGTGGCTCCCATGTGTCAATTCGCCGGGGGCCGGGGCAGCTGTGCGGAGTTAGCAGCCAAAACCTCCCAGCAGTGGGGCGACAGGTGCAACAAGCTGGTTAAGCGAATGCGGGAGGAGGAGACATTGAGGGAAGAAGATGGGCTCAGCCACAGGGAAGGCCACGCAGTCCCATCGGGCGGGCCGCGGGGCGCAGGGAGGGGATGGTGGGGGACCTTATGTCACTCGGGGAGTGGGAGGGCCCGGGGAACGGCTGAGCAGCCCAGCTCACAGCGCCCACAGCTCGGTGGACGGGTCGTGAGCACCTGCTGTGACCTAGGCCCACCAGATGAGGGGTTGGAATGGAACGCTGCCGTCCAGGGGGAGCCCTCGACGTGCTCCGGCAAGTGGGGCTCACGGGGAGGGGGTGCAGGCAAGACGGAAGCCGAGGGACATTAAGGCAGCTGTCCAATTTGGAGACTGCAAAAATACAGTAAGATCCCAAATCGGCTTCTTGATCACCCAAAACAAGTGATTATTTGGCACAGCTTTCAGTGATGGATGCGCTTTAGTTATTACAACTCTTTAGACGTTGGCGTTTTTTTTTTTAATTTTTATTTATTTATGATAGTCACAGAGAGAGAGAGAGAGGCAGAGACACAGGCAGAGGGAGAAGCAGGCTCTATGCACCGGGAGCCCGACGTGGGATTCGATCCCGGGTCTCCAGGATCACGCCCTGGGCCAAAGGCAGGCGCCAAACCGCTGCGCCACCCAGGGATCCCCTAGACGTTGGCGTTTTAATGACAGTAGCTCCAATGTGAGCATGAGATTGGATTAAAGGAGCGCTGGGTATCCCAGGTGGTTAAGGGTCTGACTTTTGATTTGGCTCAGGGTTGGATCTTAGGGTTGTGGGATCGAGCCCCACGTTGGGCTCTGAGCTGGGCGAGGAGCCTGCCTAAGATTCTCTCTCCCTTTGCCCTCAGGCATCTGTTTGGGGGAATGTCTTAGGTTGGGATCCCTAGGAGCAGAACCAGAGAACCCCCCTACTCCCTCCCTTAAAAAAAGTAGGAGCACCGGGGAACCCCGGGGGGCTCAGCGGTTTAGTGCCTCCTTCAGCCCAAGGCCTGACCCTGGGGACCCGGGATAGAGTCCCATGTCAGGCTCCCCGCATGGAGCCTGCTTCTTCCTCTACCTGTGTCTGCCTCTCCCTCTCTCTCTCCTCTCTCTGTGTCTCTCATGAATAAATAAATAAAATCTTTAAAAAAAAATAGGAGTCCCTTGAGACTTCTACTTCTGGCCAAAGTGGGGAAACAGAGATTGGATTTACCCCTCCCACTTGAAAGAATGAAAAAAACTAAAGAAATATATGAGAAAAACCCTAAAGAAATATATGAACGATGTCTTTAGGACACTGGACATGAGGCAAAGAGGGCCCGTGTTGTCCTCGCCACTGTCTTGCTGCAGCACAGGGAACGCAGCCCCGGGGGAGCCCAGCGGGTAACTGGAGCTGACAGCACAGAACTGCGCGTCCGGGGAGGCCACAGCGACCAGAGCTCCCAGGTGCACAGAGACCCAGAGATGAGCAGGGGTCCCCTGGAGAACCACCCCAGGACAGTGACATCACATAAAAGGACTGGGGGAGGGACTATGTCCAGAGCCCACAAGCGTTGGGGTGCCTATAGCATCAGCCCGACTGGTTTGGCTGGGTCCCCCACCTGGTGTTGATGGGTGGGGGCAGTGACAGTGCTGGTCTAACCCTGTGGGCTCCGTCTGTTGGAACCCCCACCTCTGATCCCCAGTTGGATCCCTTCTGGGGGAGCCTCTCCTATGTGGCTCTCCAACTCCGAGGACCCCAGGGTCCGCCAGGACCAGGCCCTCTGCTGTCACTCAGCCACCACATGGTCTCCTGGAGAGCCGGCTGGGTCTCTGTCAAGGTGACAATCCTGAGCTAATGTGTCACCGGGCTGCGTTTGTAGCCAAGGAAATGCTACATTTCCCACGGCTTTGTATAAACTTCCTTTCATTAAACCGGCCCAGAACGCGTGCATCTGGGGTCACAGGCTGTGAACGCTGCTCTGAGATTCTAAATTTAGTAGCACCTCTTCCCCTGGGGTCCCCAGATACGGGCTCTGGGAGGTGCAGCACCCCGCCCCCGGCCCCGGGGGAGCGGGATGGAGGGAGCGCCAGGTGGGCAGGTGCTCCCCATGCACCCTGTCCTGTCTGGAGGGGGAGGCTGTGCCCTTCTGCAGTGGCAGAGGCAGGTAGAGGGTCTGAGGCCCAGGATGCGCCCTGGTCTTGGCAAGACCCCCCAGAGCGTCACTGTTCTTTCGGGTGCTTCTGCTCCCCTCTATTTTTGTCCCATCCTCACGCCGGGAGAGGTAGGCTTTCAGGTTCTTCAAGGGCAGTGAGGCCATCAGAGCCGAAGACAACTACCACTTGTGAGCTTGTGACTGTTTCCCGGGGAGGGAGACTCAGTTTCCCGGGGAGGGAGGGTGCCACCCAGGGCCCCTCGGGAGGCAGAGGGATGGAGGGGAAAGGCAGGCAGGGGCCTTCACTGTGGTTCAACAGGAAGGTGGGGGAGAAGCAAGGGGGGTGGGCTTGGGGTTGGTTTGGGGAACCTAGCAGGCTCCAGGGTGTAGGGTGCCCCCAGGGGTCTGGCACCGGCCCGGGCGTGGTTAGGACAGGACAAGCGGCCTAGATGGTTGGAGCCCCGGAAAGGAGGTGTTTGGGGTGCGGGCTCTGGATTGGTTGGTTCGCCTAGAAAAGCCAGGCTCCCAGGTGAGTAGTTTGCTGTCTCCAGGAATCACTGGTCCTGCAGGGCCCCTCCGTCCGCGTGGACAAATCCCAGGTGTCAAAGCATCAGGATCACAGGGAGGTGCCGAATCTCCCTTTTGACCCAGACGGATTTGGATCAAGTGCCCCTTCCTCCCGCCGGTCTGGCAACCACGCAATCCTGCGTTTCGCACACTTGCTGCCTGTGCACCTCGGGTGTCGGATAAAAGGCTGTGTTTTATGGGGTCACCACCACTGCTTGTCTGTCTTGCTTCGTGCAAGTTATCCCGACACCCTCAGCAACCCGGAGGTCAGCTAAGGCAGGTGTGAGTACGTCTGATGTCCACGCTCCCTCTCCTCCTTGCAGCAGTGCGCCAGTTTTGTTCAAGGTGGTGATATTCCTGGCTAAAATCCTGACCCCTGGGACGCCTGGGTGGCTCAGTGGTTGAACATCTGCCTTCAGTTCAGAGCATGATCCTGGGGTCCCGGGATCGAGTTCCACATCAGGCTCCCCACAGGGAGCCTGCTTCTCCCTCTGCCTGTGTCTCTGCCTCTCTCTCTGGGTTTCTCATGAATAAAATAAGTAAAATCTTTATAAAACATAAAAGTGAATAAAATCCTGAACCCCCCAGCTCCCCACCCACTCCTGTGTGGCTGGCATGGATGAAGCAATCAGTCCTGGCCAATGGGACACAGAGTGGCTGAGGGAGGTGGTAGGAGGCACAAACACAAGGGCACTGCACTGTGGCCTCTTGCCTGCCCACCCCCCCACCCCGTCCTTCTGCCCGATACACAAGTGCGGTACTTAGAGGCACCACAGCCATCTCGCAACATGAGGAGACAGTTGCAGGCCGATGACAGTGGTGATGGCGCAGGAAGCCAGTAGGAGCCGGTGCACGGGGCCTGCGCCGTCCTCGTGGACCAGGTTGGCAATGCTGCTACTCCCATTGCACAGAGCAGCAAACTGAGGCTCGTCAGGTTAAAAATTACCCAAAATCTTGCAGCTCCTCAACGGCGGAGCCTCCTATGGA
Organism: Nyctereutes procyonoides; assembly: GCF_905146905.1. NCBI lineage: Eukaryota > Metazoa > Chordata > Mammalia > Carnivora > Canidae > Nyctereutes > Nyctereutes procyonoides. The sequence goes on from NW_026575155.1 coordinate 6,392,979, forward strand.
CTGAACTGTGTCCTCCCCAAATTCATACATCAAAGCCCTCATCCTTCTAGTCCCTTTGATGGTGACAGCATTTGGAAATAAGGTCAAAGGAGGTCGCTGCCGTGGGCTGGTCTCAGTGCCCCGTGCTGTGGTTGGATGGGCCCTTGTGGCTCGTATTATGATTGCAAGATGTCCTTCAGCAGCAACCAGCAGGAAACTTGGGAATGGAGGTTTATTACTTATAGGAGCAGGAGGTTACACAGAGCAGCTGGGGGAGCGCAGCAAGGTCTCGGGGAGGGAGAGAGGCAATGAGAGAGAGAGAGAGAGAGAGAGAGAGAGAGAGAGAGAGAGAGAGAGAGAGAGAGAGAGAGAGAGAGAACACAGCCCTGGGAGTTTGCTTTTAGTGGGCTGAGGGTGGAGGCTAGGGTTTTGAGGGTTCATTCTCTACTGGTGCGTTTAAAATACAAGAGTGGGAATTAAAGGGTGGGAAGAGAGAAAAACAAAACAAAACAAAACCAGACAAGAGGTCCACACGGTCAGTTATCTAAATCAAGCAAGACGTCTAAGACCAAGGAGGCCGGCAGGTGGGGAGCTGGCCCCGTGGTCACCGAGAGGCCTCTTGGAAGTAGAGGCCTCCAGCACCAACACTCCAGTCTGGCGTTCGCACTGCAAAGGAGAGAAAACCCAGTTGCCAGGGTTTACCGTCGTCCTAAGGGTGGGGCTCTAATCCAATAGGCCCGGTGTCCTAATAAGGGGAAGAGACACTAGGGATGCACAGACACACGGGGGTGGGGAGCGTGTGAGGACGCAGCCAGAAGGTGGCCCGGCGCAAGCCGAGGGGACAGGCCCCAGGAGGAAGCAATGTGCTGACACCTCGCTCTTGGATCCAGCCTCCGCAGCCCTGGGGCGTCTGTGCTATTTTGTTCTGGCCCCTGGAGCCGGTGAATACAGCATCCGAATTCAGACCCCGATGGGAATTCATGCTTAGGCATTTTCTCCTTCACTACCGGCTTTTTGTGCTTTCTGCCTTTTGTGGCTGAGGAGCCTCTGCGCCCCCTCTCCCCTCCGCCCCTAACTTCACATAGAGACCCCGACTCAGATCCCGGAGGAGGCTGGTGGTGGGCGGGTGGTGGTGGGAGGGGAGCGGCCTTCCTGTGGCCGTGGCTGGGGTGGAGACCACCGTGGTCTTCCCTCGGGAGAAGTGCGGGGTTTCGTCTCCTCTTGCACTGCCCGTGTTTGAGATCGACCCCTGCTTCCCTGTCTGAGCTGAGCCTCATCCCCCGCACCCAGCCGGGCCGAGGAGGGAACCAGCCGGGACCCCATCCTAGTGCTGTCCAGGAAGACTGTCTAATAGAAAGACCATGGAAGAGAAATGTCTCATAGGAACAGCGAGAGGAACGTGGCAGGACGTAAATCATCTGTACAGTTCGTGGTTTTACAGCCAGCATCAAAGGCGAGTTGAATTTTGTCAAATGCCTCGTTGGCGTGTGTAGACACGGCCATGTGATTTTTTTCTCCCAGCTCTGTGAATATGATCTATTTCCTAACATTAAGTTGACCCTGCATTTCTGGAATAAATCCCACTTGGTGGTGATAGATTATATTTAACGTGATTGGGGATTCTCTTTGCTTCTATTTTTATTAAAAAGGTTTGCATCAGGGAGGTCTGGGTGGCTCGGCGGTTGGGCGTCTGCCTTTGGCCCGGGGCCTGATCCCAGGGTCCCGGGGTCGAGTCCCATGTCTGGCTCCCTGCATGGAGCCTGCTTCTCCCTCTGCCTGCCTCTCCCTCTCTGTCTCTCATGAATAAATAAATAAAATCTTTAAAAAAAAAAGTTTGCATCGGTATTTGTGAGCGATAGAGGATTGTCTTTGGCAGTTCTGCTAACCGTGTTATATTAGGGTCACGGAAGTAACCTAGAAGTGCCTGTTCTTTTTCTGTGCTCCACGATGGTTCATGCAGCTTTGTGACGCATGGGTCTTTCAAGTTTTCATAGAGTCCCTTGGTGATTGTTTTGTGTGTGGCGGTTGAGTTTTCTCTCTTTCTTCTATGAAAGTTCTCTGCGTACACGTTTTACCTCTACTTGGGCTGATTCTGGTACACTTGACTTTTTTTTTTTAAAGATTCTATTTATTTATTCATATATGAGAAACAGAGAAAGAGAGGCAGAGACACAGGCAGAGGGAAAAGCAGGCTCCGTGCAGGGAGCCCGATGTGGGACTCGATCCCGGGTCTCCAGGATCAGGCCCTGAGCAGAAGGCAGATGCTCAACCGCTGAGCCACCCGGGGATCCCTACACTTGACTTTCTTAGAAGTTTATCCATCCCTTCCAAGTTTTTAGATTTGCTTAAACTAGTGCAAAATATATTTTGTTTCCGGTGTATTCAAAACACTGTCAACCAGCCCCCGACTCTGTGCCACTCGCAGTGGAATATGAACACGATCTGAGCACGCGCCACGCAGGGAAGGGCCCCTCTGCACACCCGGTGACCCTTGGTCTCCAGCCCTGGCTCAACCGCTCACAAGGCTTCACTATAAAGTTCCAAGGCTTGAGTCTTGGCCACCGTGACGAGGGGAGCTGCTCAGGACCCAGGGGGCGGGAAATGCAAGGAGAAAAGGAGATTTCATGGGTCAAACATCCACAGCCAGGCAGTGAGCTGGCGGCAAGGCGGAGGCTGCGGACACGGAGCTGGTGGAAATGATCTGTCATCTCATTGTAAGAAATTCTTCTGCTAATTTTACTCTTGTCATATCCTACTTTGTGTATTTATGGTTTTTTTTTGCCTTTAGTTATGGCAGCTAATAGTTTTCTAATACCGTTTATTTTTCAAACTATCAATTTTGATGTATTAAATACTTTTTCAACTCATTACATTTCTGCTTTGACCTCCATTCATTCCTGCCTTTTGCTTTCTTTTGTTACCTCGCTGGTCCTCTGCTAGTTAAATCAGTTTAACTGATTGACTTTCACTTTCATGGTTTCTGGTATTTAATGCTAGACGTTCTTCTAGATCCTGTTGTAGCACAATCATATGTTTGTGCTGCTTTCACATCATTACTTTCTAGAAACTGTACAGCTTTGGAGTATCTCCTATCTCTCAAGGGGTTAGTGTGAATTTCTGGTTTGCACTATGATCAGAAAATGCTGTTTGTATTAGTTATACTTTGGGGATTTTTTGATTTTTTGGTGACTTTTCTATGTGTGAATCTATGTGTGAAACTTTTTTTTTTTAAGATTTGATTTATTGACTCGAGAGTGAGTGAGCTTGCAAGCAGGGGGAGGAGCAGAGGGAAAGGGAGAGACTGCACTGAGTGTGGAGCCTGACATGGGGCTCCATCCCATGACCTCAAGATCATGACCTGAGCAGAAATCAAGAGTCAGACGCCTAACCATCTGAGCCACTGAGGTGCCTCTGGTAAAACTTCTTTTTTTGACAAAAGAAAGTTACAGAAAAAGTGATGTCTGGGCATTTCTTTAAAAGATTTCAATAGGGTCCACTGGGAGAACAGATTGCAAAGCATTGATCAACAAGGCCCTGATAATTTTTGAAGCTGAATGGTGGGTACTTAGGAGTTCAACATGGTTTGGGTTTTTTTTGTACTTTCCCAGTAAATTTCAATTTTCATGATAAAAAAATTTTAACACCTTCTCCCTGGAAGACAATATTTTTTTTCTTAGGAGTTTATTTTTTGGCTAATATCTACATCCAGCATGGGGCTCGAACTCATGACCCTGAGATCAAGAGTCATATGCTCTATCTTCTGGGTGCTTCTGGAGGATGGTATTTGATTTTGAAAATGTCCCTCCTCCCCCGCGCTCCCCCCCCCCCCCGCCTTAAATAGGCATTTTAAAAAGTCATGAAGAGCAAACCTGATCATTGGGTTCTGATCTAAAACCAGTCTGGGCTCCCGGGTGCTGGCTGGTGGAGCTTCCGCTCACCAGGAGGTCAGGGCTGCAGGGGCCCACAGGTGACTAGAAGTGGCCTCAGGGCAGGACAGTGCAGAGATGCATGGTCAGTGAGGTGGCCCTAGGAGGACAGGGCTAGAATTCAGCTGGAGTGAGGAAAGGCCTAAAGGAACAATTATCATGCAGCACACTGGCTGTTGTGAGGCCAAAAGGGGGCTCTAGGACCCCAAACTCTCTCAAGGGGAGGGTGCTCCATCCTGCATTTGGGAGATACAGTCCTGAGGGGGGGTAGTGTGGGCGTCTACCCATCCAGCTTCACACGCCCCACCAGAAGCTTCTCAGGGACACTTCTCTTTTCCTACTTGCCATTTTTGCACAAAGGTTTGGTAGCTTTTCTGTTTGGTAGAATTTCTGTGGCCCTTCTGAGACACACAAAACCGGATGGAAGCCTCCAAGGACAGGAAGACCCTGCCCCATTTGGAGCTGTGTTGGGTGGCATGGATTCACTAGGATGCTGCTTGTTTTTTTTTTTTTTTTAAGTTAGCTGATCTCTTACGGTGTGCTCTGTGTAGTAATAGGATTTCCTGGACTCTGCCAACGATTCCTCTTCTAAAATGCAGTTATGATCGTGTGACCACTTCCCCAATCAAGAAGGCTTTGAGACTGACCTTCCCTGAGGAAGTCTGCAGGCCTCCAAATCGGGTTGTGACAATGGCACACATGGTGGGCCAGAAAGGCAGCGTTCCACTAGGCACAGAGTGACCCAAACTCCACCCTGCACCAGGAAATCCCACGTCAGCCACAGCCTGTGGAAGCAGGAGCATCCCTGACCCCGGCAGGTGCTGACTGTGGACCGTCACTGACCTTGGAGCATGACCTTGTGCAGAATTCACATCTCCCTCCCCCCTCCTAGCCCCATGGCTCCCTTTATCCCTAAGGGTAAAGGCAAAGCAGCCCTTGGATGAGGAGAGAAGGCACCGTCCTTTCACTGGTCCTGACATCAGCTTTGTCTTCTTCACAAGTGTCACAATACTTGTTTCTGAGGGAAAAGAACTAAATCTTAAGACAGTGCCCTGCCTCCAGAGCTCCCCCCGTCCATCCAGGGTGACAGCCGTTTAAGGGGACTACAATGACTAGCAGCCTGGAGGGAGGATGGGAAAGTGTAGCAGGCCAAGTGCAGGGACACTGGGAGAGGGGACAGAAGCCACTTCTCAGCCTCACTTGGGCTGGGGAAGTTAGGTGACAATCGGAGGGTTCTGTTACGTAGCTGATGCCTCAACTGAGAAAAATATTATAAACAAGAAGTTTTTAAGTTTATAATTTTAAAAATATACTTACAGGCTGCCTTTGTAACTCTGGTGGCTCCCGAGTGAAAACTCGCAGGCTAGCTTCGCTGTCAGCCTCATGGACATCACCTTCTCAGGTAGCTGTGGGAGCACCGAGGAACTGAGCTAAATGTGGGGCTCCTAGGAAGGTGTTTTGGTGACACAGTTCAGTGTTTTCAGCAGAGCTTTCCTCTTTCTGGAAAATTCAAGGCAGCCTCTCTTTTAAAGAAATGCTCCCTAGATTTTTTAAGTAGGCTCCACACCCAGTGTGGGGCTCAAACTCAGGACCACGAGATCAAGCATCGCATGCTCTCCCAACTGAGCCAGCCAGGCGTCCCCCTTACCTGAAGGTTTTACTTTAAAAAATACATATATAAAATTCATAGTTTTACAAATCATGTACACGTCATCATCCTAATACAATTTATGATTTTACAAATTACAGAGAATTTGCTTAATTTTGAAATTATATTTTGACAATGGCATTTTGGAAATGTAGTCCACTTTGAAAGAAAGAAAAATGTCTGACACTTTCTCAGTCTTAGATTTTTAAGTGTTTCAACAAGGACAGGGGATACACACACCCTGAAAATTCTGTTTTTTACCCCAAGCAAGTTGTTTGTTAAGCCAGGTAGGTTTCCTATCCTTTTCCTCCATCTCAGCTCAAGGCCAATCTTCCAATGTAGACAGCTTGGGTGAAATTTTCACGGGCCAAATCATCTTTGCTAATCAATTCGTGACATTTCTCTTCTATAGATGTCCACCAATCAGGGGGTCCCTATAGCATAAAGCTATTAAAATCCTATATTCAATCACGTAAATCATACTTACTTCCCAGGCAAAATCAAGAGCTATCCCCGCTCGAGAGCTCTTTCGTCAACTCAGTGTAAATTGCCTCTAGAAATGCCAAGAGTTTTCCGGCCCCGGAAACAGTTGCCAGAAGAGGTGGACGTGTGTTCATGTGAGCGGAGTTCATTTTGTGAAGGTCTAGTAGTTAAACTCAAAGCAGCTCTCCGGTTTGCGGTTTTGCTTTGCATATCAATGCCCTTAATTGTTTTATTTCCATTTCTTTTACTTTACAGCATAAGTGATTTAGTCATACCACCGGATTCGGATCAGATCGAAAGAATCAGATCAGATCAAAAGAGCTGAGTGCATTTTGTAGTTTGCAAATTTATCGCTAAAACCCAAATTGCCCTGAGCCTATGGGATCCATTCCAGCACAATGCAAATGGGATAACAAGAAATGAGAAGCCACAAGAATGAATAATGCTGCTATTGTGTCTGCCCACTGTGTTGGGGGCGGGGGGGGGGGGGTTGGGGTGGGAGGGGCGATAAGCAGCCAGGGAGTCCAGGAGGCCTGTGGACATTTACTGCACCATGATCATGTCATCCGTGTGGTTCATACATGGCCTCGTCTTATTTCAGGAAGATGTAGATGGAGGGACAGAACGAAGGGCTCGGGTGTGTTCTCACCTTCATCAGCCTGGCGCTGGCGGCCGCTGGGGCGCCCAGGGCATGTGGGCCTCTCCTTGAGCCAACATAGCCAGCCATGGGATCGGGGACTCGGGTGACGAAACTGGTATGGGTTTCTTGGGTGCTTTCATTTTGTGTTTCAGGATGATCCTGCCTTGTCGTGGAAACAGCAAGACAGACGTGGCTGTTGGTTGCTTGGTCTGAATGAACAGACTTCAATCTATTCAAAGCAATGATGGGCCAGGACTTGGCCCGTGGGAATCTGTTCATCTGCTGGCCTCTGCACCACTCTGGTGTGACCCAGAGTCCTGTGCGCAGTCTGTCTTCCAGCCAGGACATAACCCCTCACTCTTCCTTTCGTTTGGGGCGGCGGTTTTCCGAGTGGAGTCCAGCTTCTGTTTTGCTTATACCATTTTGATCAAGGGTGGGTGTGGGCATCTCTCCTCTTCAGTGACAGGTGAACCAGAGCAGTCTCAGGACCCACAGTCCCCCAACTGTTGCCTGAGGCATGAAAATAATTGCAGGTTGCCCTGTGCCCAATCAGGAGGGCCCCTCGGCTAGGTCCCGCACAGATGTGTGTTCCCTGGATGCCCCTGGCCTGCTGCTCACTAGCCCCTGGTTTCAGGTGTCAATAGAAGCTTCCCGTTAGAGCTAACACAGACTCTGGGACAAGCAGGTGGGGTTTTAGATCCTACATCCTGGGCCAATGAACCTTTCTGGGCTTCGGTCTCGTTTGTGAAACGACAACCATCCTGGTTTCTTCCTAATGTGGCTGTTGTGAGGTGTAAATGAGAAAATGTACGTGAAGCACTTAGTGTAGGCATCTGGGAAACAGTAGGGTACCAGTGGCGGCTACCATTACCGTGACGTCTCTTACTGGACTTCTACCGGAAGTCCCACCATCTCTCCCCTTGAACTCAGGCCAGTAGAGCTTTCTGCAACATGGAGTGACGACCCCAGGGACCTCCTGGCCATCACAGCGTGGTGGGGGCGGTTTCAGAGGCTTTGCAGGGGACCTCCACAGTGTGCGAGGCCGCTGTGCTCTAAGCATGTGGCTGTTAATTTCAAGCTTGATGGCACATTCTTTGCAGAGCAGTTGCCAAGGAACGCAGTAATCCTGTGACAGAAATACTGCCCAGGGTTTCGGTTTGCTAGTCCAAAGGGTTTTTAGGTGGTGTCAAATTTTATTACTAGCATTCCTGGTCTCCACGAAATAACCATATAAGAACACAAGTTACGTAAAAGGACAAAATTATGGGCCCAGCTTAGCATTGCACAGTCAATAGGCTCTTCGTTTCCTTTGGATACTGATCTGAAGATGGGTTAAAAAAAAAAAAAGTAATAGCAAGATTGAGTTTGTAGGGTGGTCTGTAACCTCCTGTCTGGCCAGGTGACTTGCTGATAAACTGATTCCTGAGCAAGTCCTGAGTATGACCCCTCGGCTCCGCCCTCACTAGGAACGTGACAAAGGAGGACTCAGGTCGCTGTCTCAGATGACCGCCAGCCTCCGCGGTGGGTGATGCACAGTGACTAACTCCACATCAACACGGTGGGCACAGAGTGGGCACCAGTGACTGACAGCCCCCTTGCTTTATGGACAGCTGCCAAGGGGCTGCTCTGTCTGAATAGAGAGCCTGGAGCTATTGAAGCAGCGAAGGGCAGAGAGGAGTGTTCTTTTTAACATGAGTATCCAACACAGAAGTGTAGTGTGATGTAGAAGTCTAGTGATTTCTATACCCCAAAGTGAGTGACTCTTTGGCTAATAATTTGGATTATGTGAAGCCATAGAGTAATTATCATGGCCACTAAAGCATTTATATCCCATCGAGTCAATAAGAATTCCTAATGATGTAGAACAGTAGTTCTTGGAAGGATCTACTATGATTGTGTGGCTTGCTAACATTTTTTGCAAGTCTGGCACCGATGCAAGGCACATGAGCTATACATTGTCAAAGGCAGGACGCTCCTCAAATAAAATCATAGGATCTCCTTGCAAACTTCACGTCATCCAATACAAAAACTCTTCATGGAGACACTCAAAATTATAATCAAAGTCAAAAGGAAAAAGATACAGATTTGATTTTATGAAATTTGACAAACAGAAGAGTAAGGTGCAATCAAGATGTAGGGTGGGCTACAACCCACTTTAGGAAACTTTGCTTTGGGAACAGAAGGAACCTCAGGAGCCAGCTTGGGGGCAGCAGCTCTAAGTAACTGGAAATGGTGGGGAGGCTGAACATTTTGGGAGAAGAACCTGGATAGATGCTTGAGGTCCTTTCTGCTCTTGGGAAGCTAGTCTCTGCCAAGGACCCAATCCTTGCCTTGAGGTGGGGGCAGCGTCTTGGAGAATCTTGCTGCTGGAGATGGGCAGAGGGGGAAGTGACTAGCCCTGCTCTCCCCTGCCCCCCAGAAGGTATAAAGCATATCCTCTCCGCACACCCCCCCCTTGCCATCTCAGCCCCATCTCTGTGGCCGAGGGGGAGGAAGAGGAGCGGTGGGCACAGGAGGACCAGAGCAGGGGAAGTTCCTGTCACTTCGCAATTCCTCACGGTGAGCACACTGCAAGTCCTCCAACTAGGGGAACGGTATCCTACAGACCCAAAGCTATGCAGGACAGGATTTCTAGGCCACCCTGGCTGCCCAGGCAGTCCTAGAGATGAACTGAACTCAAGTCTCAGGGTCTGTGGGGATGATGGGTTGGGGTTTAAAAATCAAAGGTGTGTTGGGCAGCCTGGGTGGCTCAGTGGTTTAGCACCGCCTTTAGCCCTGGGCCTGATACTGGAGACCAGGGATCGAGTCCCGCGTCGGGCTCCCTGCATGGAGCCTGCTTCTCTCTCTGCCTGTGTCTCTGCCACTCTTGCTTTCTCTCTGTCTCTCTCATGAATAATTAAAAAAAAAAGATTAAAAAAAATAAAATCAAAGGTGTCCTAGAAAACCCACCACCGAGGGTGGTCACTGAGCCCAACGCCATTGTCAGCCTCAGGGGAAGCCTTGCCCATGGAGAGCTGCAGGCTGAGGCCACAAGGGACAAGCATCTGTTACTGGGGTTTGCATTCGTTTTCAGGAAAAACCCAGCAATGCCAGAACTTGTTTCCAGGTCAGACAAGCTTGTTACCTGGTTTCCATCATGGGTGTAGCCTGTACACCTAGAAAGCAAGGCCAGTCAGGTGTCAGCCAGGAGGCGAGCTTTACCTTGGAGGCTGGGCGATGCCAGGTGACTTCCACTCTCAGGCCGATCACAGACACTGTGGATGGATCCCGGCTGCGGGTCCCACAGGTCGGCCCAGAGCAGCGAGCGGCAGGTGGCGGGCGGCCTCTAGTGGCCACTGCCGGCCAAGCTCCACGGCGCACGCAGGGCTCGCAGGGAGAAGAGGAACTCCATCTCCGCCCCAAGGCAGTGGTGGTGAGAATATAAAACAAAGAAGTCCGAAAAACAAAAATGTTTGTCATTACATCCTTAGGACTCAGTCAAAGAAAAACCTCAGATACTAAATGGTTGGTTTGAAATAAAAATAATTGAGGCTGATTCTTCTGAGGATGTATTTATTAAGTTCTGAAACGTTGAATAATTTTCTTAAACATTCAAACTGAAAGAAAAATTAAGAAAACTAGAAATTCAACACCTTACTACTATTACTATTATTATTATTTTTTAAGTTTGTATTATTTTGCTCAAATGAAAGGTGAGCTAGTATTTCTGACAGCATCGTCAGCTGGAGAACTTCATCTTGGCCTCCACTTGATGTCTTTTACTCCGTGGAAATGTCTTTTCAAAGCAGTGTTATCTGCCCATGGAGAATTTAAACAGGAGTCATCGTCATTTTCTTCCAATTTCTAGAAATAAATATGTTTTACTCAGGAAGGCATTTCTGCAAAGTGTTTTGCAATATAAACACAGGCTGAGGAAAGAACCTGTGTCGAAACTCCCACTCCCCGCCTGCCCAGAAGGGCGCTCCCAGACTCAGATGCAGGTGGGACGCTGCCAGGTGGGGTCCCCACGGCCCTGGAGAGCTGGGAGCTGTAGCAGTGCCCCCTCCCCACATCCTGCACTTGGGTAAGGCCAGGGGGTGAATGCCCCTGGCGCCAGCTCCGCTGAAAACCTTCTGCCAACCCGATACCTTGAGCTCCTCTTGTCTTCTCTGATAGTACAGCATCAGCTGTTTCTGTTCCTCACTGCTGATCACTGGTTCTCGGGCTGGAGCTCCTTGTCCTCTCTGAAAAGAGGAGGGTGGAGCGGACTGTGGATTACAGCATTCTCACAGGGGCAATCCAGAAGCCTTTTTTTTTAGTAAACCACAGTGATGGTCAGGGGCAGCAGAGGAAGCAGAGGGTGTGCTGGCAGGAAGGGCAGGTCAGAAAGTGGGGCTAGGGGGACCGGAGGCTCTATGAGGCTGAGGCCTGTAAGGAGGGGCTGGTCCCAGAGGGAGGGTGAGCACTGGAAGTACAGGTGCCGGGGAGAGCACCCCCAGAAGGAAGGGTTTTAGCCTTGCGGGGTGATTCTGGCCAGAGCTCCGGAGCCACCGCTGAGAAATGCTGCTGAATGGAGCAGAGCTGGGAGAATGAGAAGCGGCTCACGGAGCATCTGCGTGAAGCGCTGTGTTTAGAGGGAGCATTTTGATGGTGGTTTTCAAAGGTCTGGGACAGGGCGTACAACAGGTGAGGAACACGCTGGGGGGGGGGGGGGTGAAGGACTAGGTTTGCCCAAGGAGGGGAGGGGAAGTGGGTGGTGTTTCAGGGAGGAAACCTGTCTCCCAAGTCGGAGGGAAGCAAGAGGGAGTGGGCAGCGAGGGGGTGGGCCAAGGAGGTCAGGCCTGCCCCCGCGCAGGCCCCAGGAGCCCACCAGCTGTCTTCGCGGAGGACAGGGTGCCGATGGGAGCACGGAGAGCAGCAGATGTAGAAGAGGGCTCTGCAGTGTGCCAGGGCGGCAGTGGAGAGCAATGGAAGGATTGCAGCAGAGAGGGCGGGCGAAGCTGGAATCCTGAATCTGTAATAGGGCTGGGCTGCCGGCTTCCGTACTTCCTCCTGCAGTGCTATGCTGAGTCTCCATTCATTGTCCATCCTCCTCCACTATCATAAGCTTCATGAGACAAGGGACCGTGTCTCTGTTCACTACAATGTCCCTAATCCTCCTTAAACAGCACCTGGCACATAGTGGGCCATTGGTGTTTGTTGAATGCTCAGGAGAAGTGAGAACTTCTGGCAAGTCTCAGGAGGCTTCCCGGAGCCCATTCCTTTTTTTTTTTTTTTTTTTACCCAAAAAGAAATTTTATTTATTTTTTTTGTGTACACATTTAGTTTTATTTTAACAAAGCACCTTGTACACTTTTAACGTTTAAAACTGAGCATCTAAAAATAAATAAATAAATAAATAAATAAATAAATAAAGCTGAGCATCTTTCCAGTGAAACAAAAAAAAATTTAAAAATAAACAGGAACAAAATTACAATAGAGAATGTCAATTCCAAATAAGATCCTACAGGTTCTGCTGATTCTCCCATCGAGTGGCAGGGCTCAAGTCATCGTTTGGAGTTTTATTTTAAAAGTGTCATCTTGGGATCCCTGGGTGGCGCAGCAGTTTAGCGCCTGCCTTTGGCCCAGGGTGCGATCCTGGGGACCGGGGATCGAGTCCCACGTCGGGCTCCCGGTGCATGGAGCCTGCTTCTCCCTCTGCCTGTGTCTCTGCCTCTCTCTCTCTCTCTCTCTCTCTCTCTCTCTGTGACTATCATAAATAAATAAAAATTTAAAATAAAATAAAAGTGTCATCTTAAACTGCAAGGATGTCCGTTAAACATCACAATTAAACATGCCAAAGGAGAAGCCTTCGCTAACTGCTACACGGTGATCCATCCTGATCGGCACGGGAGGGTCTGGACTCCAGCAGCCCCTCGCCCTGGGCCCTCATGGTAGACGGAGACCAGAGGCCGGGCAGTGCTGTGTGCCGTGGCCATTCCCCAGGCAGCCACTGCAGGTCCAGTGGGGAACGGAGGGTGATCATGGAGGATTCCGTTTCCCCCAAATCATAGAGAAATGATTCATGACAGCATGTGACTGTGACCAAAGCAGCCTTGTGGAGATACAGCTCTAGGCTACCTACATCCGTAAATGCTCCTGTTCACAGAGTATCAGTACTTTGAAAACTCGAAATCAGTCCTCTAGGCTCTAGTTTTCATTTCAAGAAACTGACAGGGTCCTCAGCTGGAGAACTTCATCTTGGCCTCCACTTGATTGAAGAAATATTTTTAGTTACTTATAGCCCATTTCTACAGTTGAAGTCAACAAGGCTTATCTACTCCCCCCCCCCCCCCCCAGTTAAAACAAAACAAACTCCAGACAGTGTCAATCAATAATCCATCCACAGATTCTTGCAGTTTTCGCTGGTGCACAAAGAGTCTGACTTTAAGCCTGGACTAGTGGGATTCAAATATTTGCAACTAGGAGGTAAAGTCAGACTTACTGAAGATGTTTATCAGTTGGAAAATAATTAATAAAAAGTTGTGACATGTTAAAGCACAAGTACTTACTTGCTGAATCTTGACGATAATTTTGGTTTTTTCATTTTTGCCCACATAGTCGGAAAGCGTCTTTGTTCTCCTTAGCTCCTTGGCCACCCACCACAGTTGGGCCTCTGATTCACGAATGACATTCAGTCCTGCCTGGGGCACAGCAAGAACAGGCTTTAAGGTTTATCAGGACACCACCCCAAGTGTGTGATCCCACCCCTGATGTGTGCAGCCTGGCTGGTGCTCCCTGCCAGTGTGGGGCTGGCATTTCCACCCTCCACGTCCCACTCCCCACACAGGAAGAACCAACCCCTCCACCAAGTCAGACTGCTTTTTTTTTTTTTTTTTTTAAGAGGGGGAGAGAGAGAATCCCGCAGACTCAGTTGTCGATCTCACAACCCTGAGATCATGACCTGAGTTGAAATCAAGAGTCAGACATTTAACCAACTGAGCCCTCCAGGTGCCCTTGCCGTTGCTCATTTTGATGCCAACTCACTCCCTGACTCAGTTAACTTCTGGTTCTGGGAAGGAGAGAGTATCTGAGCTCATCTGCACCCTTCTCTGTGGATGGATTTTTAGGATACTGCCAAGAAGGAACATTGGAATCCTGCTGGGTTTTAAATACAGGCATAATGAGGCTGTTTGTATGCTTCTGCATATGCCACCTGTTTAAGGTGGCTCAGAGCCATGGATACTGCCCAGTAGGTTAAGAAATAAATGAGAAAAACAAGAAAATAACATGAAGCAAAAGGTAAAGCGCAGCAGGGGGGAAGCTGCATACAGAGCAGAACGCTACACCCAGAGGGGTCAAATCGGCGGTGATGCACCTCACAGAATGCCCACGAGCCACATACCTGAGTTCCAGACAAGTCTTCTTTATTTTCAAATTCCTTCCGGATGGGATCATAGGGAGGCAGCCCCATGGGGTAAACAATCATCACTGCACCTCGCAGCTGGTCCAGCGCAGCTTCCACCATCTCTATGGTAACGCAGACTCCAGCTTCCACTTGTTTCTGAAAGGACAAGGACAGGCCTCATTGTTCACAAGGCGGCTAATCCATTCAGTAAATATTTAACAAGCTCTTGCAGGAGACTCTTGCCAGGTACTGCCAGCGTGACAAAAAGGACTCCAACAGTGCTCGCTACCAAAGCCACTCCGTCTAAGTCTGGGGCTTCCATGCACCCACCACGGCCTAGACCATAAAGCTGACTCTGAGTGGGCTCAGGACACTCAGCAGTACACACTGAGAGTCAGGCAGCACCTTGAAAGGAGGTGGCGCAGGAGCAGGAGGGGTGAGTGACGGGGTGAAGAGGGGAACTGAACGGGGTGCTGCAGGCCCAGCAGAAGCAGAGGGAAGCAGGGGAGAGCAGTGGGCTGTTTGCAAGGGGTGGAGGGACAGGACAGCCAGTGCTGGCCAGGGAGCTGGGGCTCAGGCCGGAAGGGCCATGGAGGCCAGGGTGCCTCTCCTGGGAAGGAGGGGGGGCACCAGGAGCCTAACCTCATCTTAGGTGAAGAAGGCCCTGGTTCAGGGAGGGCAGGCGGCAGGCTCAGCAGAGCTCAGGAGAGGATACAGTGGAGGATACATCTGCTCTCTGGCCCTGTTCTTGGCACAGGGGCTTCAAAATCCCCAGGGATTTCCTGAGTGGTAGGAATGTCTCTTGTTATTCATGAGTCCCTTTGGAGGCACCAGAGTTTATGCTAATGAGGTGACCCATGGGGGGCCTTGTTTTGAGGGAAAGGCTGGCCACCGGCCACCTGGGGGAGACCAAGCTGGGATTAGAGGGTTAGAACCTCCAGATCCAACCCCCATCACTACTACCCGCCGCTTGGGGGAGGGGAGAGCTGGAGAGGAGTTAAATCACTGGCCAATAATTTGCCCATGTAATGAAAGTCTGATAAAAATTCTGGGTATTGAAGCTCAGTAGAGCTCCCTGGTTGGAGAATACACTGATATTTGAAGGAGAGGGTGGGGAAACTGCAAGCCCCCAACCCCTCCAGACCTTGCCCTAAGTATCTCTTCCACCTGGCGGTTTCTGAGTTGTACCCTTGATACAAAACTGTACTAGTAAGTACTGTACTTGCAGTGTGTTCTGTGAGTTGTTCCAGCAAATTGGTGAATGTAGAGCGGGGGTCGTGGGAACATCCACATTTAGGGCCAATTCGGAAGCAGTGTGGGCTACCTGGTGCCTGAACTAAGTGTGTGTGGGGGGGTCCTTCTGGGGCCTCGTCCTACCACTCGTGGGATCTGAGCCGATCCCAGTAGTTAGTGTCAAACTTGAACTCAGGCCACCCTGCTGGTGCCTGAAAGGTCTGCAATAAAAAACTGGCTGAGGTGAGGGACAAGGAAGTGGGTCAGACAGGCATCCTCAAGGGACCCACGCTGAGGCACCGGGGGCTCTGCTGCCACCAGGGGGAAATCTGCAGGAAGTGCTTCTTCCCCGGTCCAGAACACGGGGAGGAGAGAGGAAATCAATGAGCTGTTCAGTCTAGGAGAGCTGAGATTGAAGTCCCCGCTGGCGGGCTTTCAGGGAGAACCACCTAGGAACCAGATGGAAACTGAGGTGCAAAGGAAGGAAGGAGTCAGGGGAGGAGGCAGATCTGAGTTACCGCAGAGGTAAGCATGCATCTGGCAGAGGAGGGAAAACACTGAGAAGAGTAGAGAGGAGGGAGAGGAGGGCCAAGGAGAAAGTTCTGTGTCTCCTAAATACTAAATGTACAAGGCAAGAGCAAGAGCAAGAGCAAGGACACCCAGGGGAGCCAGGAGGGAAAGAATGGGAGGATCCTCAATGTGCTCAAAGGCATCATCAGTGTCATCATCGTGGGAAGACAAAGCGAGGGGCCGCCCCAGGCATGCTGGTCTCCCTTGCCTCTGGAAGGCTTAACAGAAATCAAAGGCCAGTCCGAGGAGAACTCTGGAAGCCAGGAGTAGAGTCTGTGTTTCAAACGACAGGCTTTAGGGCATCATTTAAAAAGCTAACCTTCGATATTATTGCTTTGGCCTCTTCTATAGTCTTCTTTAAAATTTGCTTCATTTTTTCATTTGGAGCTGTGAAAATAAAACAGGGAAGAGGAAGACAAATGGCCAACTTTAAAACGATTCTTAGTATCCTAATCCCTCCCGGCTGGGTCAGGGAGCAGGGAGATGAGAGAAGGACCTGCATGGAATTCAGGTGAGGGACACGGGAAAGTTGGCTGTGAGAAGTCAGGTAAGACTCCCTCGAAGCTTAACTTCTTAATGAATAAAAGTGCTAATCAGGCAGTGCAAATGCTAGAAACCTAAAGCCCTGTTAGAGTAGAAATGGCTAATATAAGACAATACTGGTTTAAAGGTGAACCACGAACCATATTAACTGGTTCTTCTGCGACACTATTATTTTTCTCACTGATGCAATTTCTTCTATAAAGCAAAGAATCTCTCCAAACTGACAAGGAGCCTACATACAAAAAGACGTGGAAGACAGCCAGCCATTTTCCAGGCTAAAACTCAACGGAAATAATACAATTGCTATTATCTTCAAAATTTTTTTGCAAAAATATTTTTTGAGGGTGTAAAGTCCTTGTAGGGATACTTCTCTACTTCTTTTGTTCCTAACAGTGTTTTAGGAGCACCGCAGATACTTAAGTGTTTGCTCAGTAATTAATTACAGTCTTCTAAATGGAGCTTTCTCACAGGTTGAAAGGGATAAGCTATCAGAATGGGTTACCATCTTTCCTCCTCGAAATTCCACACGACCAAGCACACACTAAAGGGGGAATAATTCCAGGATTCTCTGACAGGTACTGAGCTGCTCTACGTCATGGAGAGGCATGCCTTCAATTCAAGGGGAGACCCGTGTGCCCACGTTAATTTCCTTCTTTCTCATGGAATCTCTAAATAAACCCCGTTATCTGCAAAATCAAAACAGAACGGAACCTTCAATACATTTGCAATGACTTCCCCCAAATGCAATTAGGTTGAACCACATGAAACTGCTGATTTTCACCATTTGTTACCTACAATAATGGTAGCTTCCAGTGGTTCACCTAACATGTTTAAAAGCTAGCAGTGTCTTAGTAAAAGCAAGAAGACAGACGCTTCCTCTACCCGCCCAATTCATTCTGGATTTGCACTGCACCACAAGGGCTTAGCTACCCAGTGCAGCAGCATCTCCTAGGTTTGTAGAGAAAACGGAGGTCAGTGTTTAATGTAAAGAGCTGCTTGCACGTTGTGCCCACAGAAACAGCAGGCTGGATTACCTTGCCCATTTCTTCGGCCAATGTTGTCCTTTTTAAATACTGAGCCCCCACTGGGTACACACTTTTCACCCCATTCGTCTCTTAATTTCAGTTCTTCAATCTGGTCATCGGTCAGTCCTTGCATATTAGGAGGGAGAAATATGCCATGTTCTGCTAATTCTTCCATTTCTTAAAAATAAGAAAAAGACAGTATGTATCATGATCATCATCACAACACTGTGTACCCCAATGAAATGTAAGCTCCCTAGAGGTCACCAGTCTTGCCCTATTTAACATTAGATACCACTTGGTTTGTGCCAGACCTGTCCTTGACCTTTGACAAATGGTCATGGCTATGTCCTCGGTCACCAGAATGTAGGAGCTCACTGCGGTCACAGGCAGCAGGGCTGCAGGTTCCTTGCTCTGATCCTCTGCTGGGTTGTACTTCCTGGCATTCAGGAGGCACAAATTAAAATTCACCGACACTCTGAACACACATCCACAAAGGGCGTTATAATTTCCAAGTGTGTTCACACAGATTTATTTAATTTCACCTTGTGAGGTAGGTGTGAGGTAGGTAGGTTTTTGAGAGAAAAACCATTAACATCCTCATCTCCCCTAATTTACACCTCTATCATCTGAGGCTTGTTCAGCCTTGCTATTTTATATACACACTTAAAAAATAATTTGGGGGATCCCTGGATGGCGCAGCGGTTTGGCGCCTGCCTTTGGCCCGGGGCGCGATCCTGGAGACCCCGGATCGAGTCCCACGTCGGGCTCCCGGTGCATGGAGCCTGTCTCTCTCTCTGTGTGACTATCGTAGATTAAAAAATAAAATAAAAAAATAAATAAAAATAAAAAAATTGGGTAAATCTGATTAGTGGGGAGGACTTAAGGCAGTTCACAGCCCTTCCAAATTGGCTCTGGGACAAGACTTTGGTTTTCTAGTATCATGTTCAGTATTCAAAAGCATGGCTTTATACTTTTCCTATCCTATATATATTTACCCCAAAACTAATCCACATTTTATTTTCAAAAATATTTATTTGAGAGACAAAGTAAGCAAGCAAGAGAGCACACAAACAGGGGCAGAGGGAGAGGGAAAAGCAGGGTCCCCCGCTGAGCAGGGAACCTGATGCAGAGCTTGATCCCAGGGTCCTGAGATTGTGACCTGAGCCGGCAGGCAGATGCTTAATAGACTGAGCCACCACCAGGGCACCGCCTAATCCACATTTTAACCTTGCAAAATTGCGTGCACTTCCTTCCTTCCTGTAGAAAAGCACACAGATCTAGGTCTTCCCACAGCGCTGTAGAGGACACCAGATGGCGTGTAATAATACAGTACTACAAAACAAACGGTGTTAACTTTACGGGGTCTTTACCGTCTCTCTCCCTGCCAAGACTCTAAGTATCTGGGGAAGGGGCTGGTCTCTGGCAGGCAGAGCACTGGGGCCTGCGTGAACCGCAGTTGACAATGGGGGCTGCAGAACACATGAAGGAGTCACTAGCATGACAACATCTGGCACATTTTTAACTGATGATTTTATAGAAAAAGAAATTGGAGTCCCTTTTCTCCCCCAAATGCTTTAAGAAAAAAAAAAACATGTAATATTGAGCTTGTTTTGGTATCAGTAAATTTCACCAAGAAACTATGTGTCTGCCTCATAAAGGTAGACACCAAGACCCTTAAGGAGTTCTCCAGGGCACAAAAATCACAGAGTTCTAGAAACACTCAGTAACATCCTAGATCACATCTGGAGTGTACCGTCCTGTCAAGTACTGTGCTGCCTACTGTGGTAGCTACCAGCCGGCACACAACTTTTTTATTTAAGTCAAAATCGGGGCAGCCCGGGTGGCTCAGCGGTTTAGCGCCGCCTGCAGCCCAGGGTGTGATCCTGGAGACCCGGGATCGAGTCCTACGTCAGGCTCCCTGCATGGAGCCTGCTTCTCCCTCTGCCTGTGTCTCTGCCTCCCTCTCTCTAGCTGTGTCTCTATGAATAAATAAACAAAATCTTAAAAAAAAAAAAAAAGATTAAAATTAAAATCGGGGGCGCCCGCGGGGCCAGGTCAGCTGGGCATCTGCCTTCAGCTCAGGTCCTGATCCCAGGGCCCTGGGATGGAGCCCCATGCCCAGCTCCCGGCTCAGCGGGGCGGCGGCTTCTCCCTCCGCCCCACCCCCTGCTCTTGCTCGCTCCCTCCCTCTCCAATAAATAAATAAAACCTAAATGAAAAAGAAATGCAATTAAAAACGCAGTTCCTGGGGTCGTGCTCAGCGGCCACACGTGCCAAGTGGGTGCCTTTACTGGACACACAAGTAGGGATCACCCCCCTCCCGGGGGGGAGGGGGGGGAGTCTCCAGACGGCGCTGCTCTAGATCATGGACGGAAGTGACCAAATGCTGTAATAATGAGAAAAAAAGCTCGGGTTTCCTGGAGAAGGGCAGGGAACACCAAGCCCTGGGCCGGTCTTCCCACCCTGGGGGGCAGCGTCCTGAAGGGAGGTCGTGCTCCACTGAAGTCTCAACCCGGTGCATTCAGGCTTTTTCAAGTAGGCCCCACACCCAGCGTGGAGCCCAGGGCAGGGTTTGAACTCAAAGCCCCGAGGTCAGGACCTGAGCTGAGATCCAGTCCGACGCCTGCCTAAGGGATTGAGACGCGCAGGCGCGCCGCAGGTGAAAAGGCCCGGGGGCCGCCGCCCCTGCCCGCCCGCGCAGTCCCCGCGCACGCGCTCTGCCCAGCCTCCTCCTCTCCCCCAGCGCCCCGCGGGCTCCTCGGGCACCTCGGGGGGACCCCGGCGATCCTTTCCAAGCCCGCCAGCCGCACGTCTTTGCAAATCTTTGCAAACCTGACATCCCGCCCCCCCCCGCCGCCCCGCCCGCCCGAGGGTCCTGTGCCCGCCCCCCCGCCGCCCCGGGCTCGGGCTCGGGCTCGGGGTCCCCGCCGCCCACTCTCCGCGCCGGGCCGCACCTGAGCAGATGCGCTGCACCTTGAGCCGCGCGTTGTAGACCTGGGCCACCCGCACCGTGATCTCCTCCAGCTTCGCGCTCCCCGGCGTCTGCAGCAGGAACTGGCTCTCGTCGCCCCGTTTCACGTGCAGCAGAACCATGGCGGCCCCGGAGACCCCGCCGCGGCGGCGAGGAGGCCCGGGAGGCCGTAACCCGAGGGTGACCCGCGACCACCGACTAACCGCTGCTGAGACCGGAACCCGGGGCTCGCGCGCCCGCGGGGAAGGGACGCGGCCGGGGGGGGAGGGGGGCGTACTCGCTCCCGGAAGTGGCTGTTGCCAGGAGCAACAGAGAAACACAGAGGGGCCCCCCCCCCGGCTCCGGTCTGAAGCCGACGGTGGGGAGGCCGCAGGGCGCGAGGTCCCGCGTCGCGCTCCCGGAAACAGGTGCTGCCTGGCAACGATCCACACAGGTCGACGCCGAGTCCCCCTTCCGGAAGTGCCTGTTGTCTGGGCAACCGCCCAACACAACGCAAGCCGCCGGAGGGGGACGCGGAACGTCCCGCCCGAGGTTCCACGCAGGGAGCTGGCTGCGACGGGAGGAGGCTGCTAGGTCGGGAGTGAGTGGGGCGGTGAGCGCCTCCGGGTCCCGAGCTCCGCAGCGAGCCCCGACCCCGTCCGCGCAGCACTGCCTCCGCCGTCAGCCCCCACCACTTCCGGAAGTGCTGCCCGCGGCTTCCGGTCTGGAGGAGTTCGGGAAGTGCGCGCGGGGGTTGCTGGGTATGCGCGCCGAGGGGCGGGAGGCCGTGCCGGCGGCCCTGGGCGGGGGCTGTCTCGGAGCCCGGTGCTGGGGGGCTCGGGCGGCTGCCGCCGCGGCGGCCGTCCCCAGACTGTCAGCCAGCCGTCGCCCAACAGGTCCCTACTGAGCGGGCGCTGTTCCAGGCGTCGCTGCGGTCCTGGAGCTCACAGTCCAGGGGAAGTGACAAAGAGAAAACAGAATACGGGGACAAGGCCAATTCTCATAGGAGTCTAGAGGAAACCAAATAGGGCGACTGGCTCTTTAGACATGGAGGGCCCCGTCGGGGAGGACGCTTGCACCGAGCCCTTGATAACAAGGTGCGAGGTTATCTCCTACAGCGGCTGCCGAATAGGAATGGACTGGAAGGTTGCACCTGCTGCTTTGCACCTGCTGCTTTGTGTCCCTGAGACTCGGGCGCTCGCCGTGGAAACGTCATCCCTGAGGTCGGGGGGTAGGCCGTGCCGCGCAGATGGTGTGTGACCGTGGGCCTGGAAATGCCCAAAGCCAACCCAGGGCCTCCCATGAAGAGGGCTACAGTGATGCTGCACAGACAGCGGATGGGGCCCGGGGAGCAGAGGCGTTTTCATGTCCTGGAACGTGCAGTGCGGAGAGACCAATGGCCAAGGTCTCTCTCCCCAGGGGGGGAAGGGGGCCTGCTGCGGCATCTGAGTTCCTCACTACTGGCCATAAGGTCATCCCCCTGTTTATCCTGAGTCCCATTCTGTATCCATCAAACCTACTGCTCAAAACCTGGTTGACAGTGAACTAACGTTCACACCAAAAACCTGTACAGGAATGTTCGTAGCCGCTTTATTTATAGCAGTCCCAAACCGGGGACAACCCAGATAGCCTTCAGTGGGTGGGTGAACGGTTAAACCAGCCGTGGTACATCCATACCATGAGATACCACTTGGCAATAAAAAGGAATAGACGAAGGGCACGTAGGTGGCTCAGTAGGTTAAGGGTCTGACTGTTGATTTTGGCTCAGGTCGTATCTCCGGGTCCTGGAATCAAGCTTCCCACTCAGCACAGAGACTGCTTGGGATTTTCTCTCCTTCTGCTTGTGCTCTCAAATAAATAAAATATTAAAAAAAAAGGGGGGGGGGAATGTACCATTGACACATGCAGTCTAGAGGAATCTCCAAAGAATTATGCTGAGTAGAAAAAGTTACTCCCAAAAGGTCATCTACCACGATTCCATCTATATAATGCTCTTCAAGTGGCAGAATTATAGAAATGGAGAATAGATTGGTGGCTAAGGACAAGGGAGGGGAGATGGGATGTGATGGGAAGGCAGCAGGAAAAGGGCAACACAAGGATCTTCCCAGTGATGGGAATGTTTTGTATCAATGTTCACATCCTGGTTATACTATAGTTTTGTAAAATATTACCACTGTGGGGAACTGTGTAAAGGGTACATGGAATCTCTCTAATATTTCTTACAACTGCATATATAGATATCTCAATCATCTTAAAATGCAAAGTTCCTTTAAAAAGCCTGTTACTCTCTATAACTTCTTAGAGGTTAATGAACATAATCCAGTGGCTTAAGGATCAAGGTTGGGGGTGCCTGGGTGGCTCAGTTCGTTAAGTGTCCGACTCTTGGTTTTGGCTCAGGTCATGATCTGAGGGTTTTGGGATCAAGCCCTGCAGGGACTGTGCTTGAGTTTCCCTCCCCTTCTGCCCCTTCCCCACTCATGCTCTCCCTCTAAAATAAAGTCTTTTTTTAAAAAAGAAAACAAAACAGGGTTTCTGTTCTGAATAGCAATCATGTAGTGCTGCATAAAGGCAATACTCGAGGGATCTACTGGCCTTGGCCTTGGCTTTTGGGTTTCTTAGGTCAGTGTCCTATGTCTGGCTGTTCTTGGCTTTCCTTTCTACCCCCACTTGTTTCTTTTGCTGTGGGTTAGAGAATCATCATTCCTCCTTCAGTGTTGTTTTCAAGCCAACAAGACTTTGAATGAGGGCCTGACAGAGTACATGCATGGACTTCTTAAATGAGGATTTGTAGTCTCAGAATATCTTAGAGTATTATATAGAGAAGTGAAATGGATGAAACGGTCTTGAATCAAAATACCTGACTTGACAATATGAGTTAATTCCCAGATATCATTAAACTTGTATATAAAAAAGTTCAAGGAAAATGGCTTAGAAAAATTCTTCCCTCTTGAGCAAAGCAGTCAACACGGTAAAGACAGGTATATTTATTTCATATGACAGCACATTTCACAGGATATGTACAGAATGTTTGTATACCACTGACTTTAATACTGTACTTCTATAAAGTATATAGTTATAAATATTGTATGCCACATAAGCAATAAAATTCTTACATATAAACAGCAATCTACTATAGAGAACAAAGAATTCACAAAGAGATCCTTAGTGTCTAATTTCTGCTCTGCTTTTAACAGAGCTGGTAAATATTTTAATAACACAGAATAATGGCTAGTTATTTGCAGCATACCTTTAACTTTCATAACTCTGTGCCCTTTCAGCAACTTGCCAAATAATTTTCCTGATAAAGGCTGAGCTGCTGCACGATATGTATATTTTAGACAGTAGTTTATACCCAATAGGAAACATTGCTCACACAACTGCAATCTGCACTAGTGAAGTTTATAATGAATTCTTCTGCTAATGGAGAGCAAATACCATATACACTAATCACATAGATGTTAAAGCCACAGTTTCAACAAGTTAATTCACATTCTGAAGCACACTGCTTATAGTAATACTGCTGTTTAAAATATACTACTGCTGAAATGATTAGAACCCCCAAAAAGCACAATATAAAACTCACAAGAGTTACTTCTAACAGCAAATCTGGGCTGTTAACAGAGAGGATTACTTCTATAAATATAGTATTTTGATAACATTTGAGCATTTAGAAAAGTGCTTTTTTCCTACTAGATTTGCTTTATGTATTTAAGTGCAATGCAGTTTGCTGTGCTTTTCCATTTTACATAATCTTAGCCATGAACTCTATTTTCTGATATTCTCCCAATGCACATCTCTAAAGGTTAAATGTGGACAACAGAATTTAGGTGGACATATACAACTTGTTTTATAAAAGGAACGTTAATATAACTCTTAACGGGTAAAGATGATTTTAACTAAAACCGACAACAAAACAACTACTGCCCAAGGAGTTTTCTGTTTGGAATTATTTAATGATATCAAAATACTACATTGTGTAAAAATTCTGTGAACTTCATAAAATTAACAAAAGCAGGATCAGTTGCATATTGGCAGTGCAGGAGACAAAATCCACAGCTGATTTGAGGGACGGCCTCTAAATATGTAAAGCAGCATCACAGATGTGTTGCATAGCCTCTCAAAGGGACAGAGCACACACACTTGAGTAGATCCCCAATTCCAAGCATTCTGAGGATTGCTGCCTTCCCTGCTAACGAAATTCTAGAGTGGAAGCAGCAAAGACCAAGTGTGCGGTGGAAATGGGCAACATACACTTTAGTGCAGAGAGAGGGGAGTACATTTAGCTCTAATATTTCTCTTTGAACTTAGAGGTATGTGCCTTCCTGACAGATAAGGCCATAGTGCTTTTTTTGTAAGGGCTGGAGTGTCCATCCACATCACAGTGTCCACACAATAGGCTGCTTCCAACTTCAAGAACCTCCTCCCAGAGAGAAGCATATGGAGGTGTTGGAGGGCAAAGTAACATAGATGTGCATTATGTATGTGTTTGGGGGAGGGGGATGGGATGCTAGGAAAATCTGGTCTGTGGTGAGATTCTAGTTTTCCAAAGAAAATTAATGAAATGTCCAGATTTCAATTATAGCCATCCCTTTAGTAAGAAAATATTGAAAAGATAACTCTGTTAGAACTTTTAGGTAAAATTTTGTCTGACTTATATCCTAGAATTTAATTTAGGAGTTTTACAAGTAGGAAGTGTGTATATATATATGTGTGTGTGTGTGTGTATGTGTGTACACACACTTTTTTTTTTTTTTAAAGCCATGCCTTTCCAAAATTGTTTCAGTATAACTTTGATAGCTCTTTGGTAAATACTTGGAAACACCAAATTTTAACAAGCACAAAAGAGCCGGCAGTAATGTCAGCTAGACATTATTTGGGCTTTTTGAGATTCTTCAGAGAAGACTGCCAATTTCTGAATAAGGACTATTTTCTCAAGTAGTTTTGAGCACGGTTTATGGCTACTACTCTCTCTGACTTATCCAAACAGAAACACACCAAAAACTCCAGTTAATAATGAGAAGGGTTTTTTCCTTATTTCCAATATACACATATTCCAACTCTGTACACATTAAATAGTGGTATTTCATGACAACGTCAGTGCACTTACAATTACTTATTGCACGTTATGAATAACTAATGCCCAATTCTTTTGGCTCTAACCTGCCCAAACTAAAAAAACCAACAGTTTTCTACTGCGTTACCTTATCTTTCTGTGAAGTCTAGTGTGGGTGATGCCTTAGATGCCAAGGTTGTGAAAGGAGCTATGGAAGGGGTGGTGCCAGATGGGAGCAGAGCGACAGGAGGTGGAGGTGGTCTTCTTGATGGCTGCACATAGAGAGGAACATCTGTACCTTTATTCCAGTCATCATCAAAGGTCATGCTGGAGCCAGAAAGTGAACTTGGCTGATGACCCAGTATGTCTAAGCAAGACGACTTTGACTTTCCTTTCACACCAAAGTCCTCTTCTTCCTCGAACGTTACCCATCCTTTTGGGTTGCTGACTTTTGCCGTAGACTGGCCCTGCAGATCAAAATTGTCCTTAAAACCATCAAATGAAGATGAAGGCTTGATATTGTTATAACCAAGAGGCTTCAGAGAAAGGAAAGGACTGTTAGCAACAGGCTCTTCTTTGGAGAGCCATGAACTTATTAACTCAGATTCTCGAGACTCAGCTCTAAATGGGTTTCCAGGAGCGGCAGTCCTGTCCGTAAAAGGATTTGTGCTGGTCAAGCTCGTAATAAATGGGTTTGGAGAAGATCGCATATTTTCCTGGGACTTACTCCGGGCTGGAATTGGAGGCATGCAACTTACAGAACTCAAAGTACTCATGTTACTTTGTGTTGCAGAAGGCAACTGAATCAACCCCTTTGGGTCTGGAGTTAGAACAGATGATGTTTGAACAGATAACTGAGCCTTTGATACAGCAAGCAGATTAAATGACAGATCTTCAAATGGGTCACTCTTTAACGGTGATTCCAGTCTGACAGCAGAGATTCCATTTGTTTTTACCTGAAAAAGAGAGCACTCAATAATAATAATAATAATAATAATAAAAGGTAATATATTACTTTTAACACCCCCCTCTATGCTTCCTATCTCAATTATTCTTCATTTTGGGGGGAGACAAGTATACAAATTTGAAAGTAAAAAGCAGCTCAGCTTTGTATAGTTTGTTACTCTAGTGGCTTAGGAAAAACAACTAAAATCTTACTCTTTAAAAACTCCCTACTAAATAAACCCTTTTATTAAATACATTTTTTAAATCCCAAAGAAATTAGAAAGCCCATTTCATTCATGCAAGTTTTAATATGGTAAAATGGAGAATTTTACAGAATTAGCAAATGACTTTTGTTCATGCCCTATTCTATCAAATGTTAGCATGAACTTAAAAAAAACCTATATTCAGAACTTATGCTAAACTTATATATTAGACTTCCAACACCCATCTATGATGATGATGTGGTTTCATTTTTCTTTTAAATATACTTTTATTTAAAGTTAATGTTACTATGGAAATTCAACTTTATGAATGAAAATAGATTTCATTAGTATATTTGTATTCATAAGCTAAAGACAATGCATCTTTTCCTTTTCTACTTGGAAAAATGAATTTTCAAAGCATTCTTTGCCTTTTAAGTTCTCCTTACGGACTTAACTTTGTGAATAATGTGACAATATTCTTTAACTGACCTTCCCATCTTGTTAAAAAATGTTTCCAAACAGATACGCTTATTAATAATCATACACAATGATTGTTTGAACCCAGAGTGGGGGGGGAAAGCCATTTTCTATTTGGTGTATTAATTCCAAGAGATGAGTGGGACAGTCCTTTCTCTGTGACAGGGTTGGCGGTGAACTCGTAGGAGAGTGTTCTAAAGGACTTTATGGTCATAAAAAGTGTGCACTTTAGGGTCTAGTCCATAGATGAGCCAGCTGGAAGTGGAGTGTGGCTGTGGGACTGAGCAAAGCCAACTTCTCTTATGGGAAAGAGGATGCTGGCTTTATGAGCAAATTAGTTCATATGCTTCATTTCAATTTAAAAAACCCCAGCAATTGTACACAATTATTGAAACTAAATAGATGACTTGGATATTGAGGCCAAATTTAAAGATAAGGACTAATTTTGGGTTGGAAAGGGCAAGGAGGGAGAAATTTAGCTCAAGACCTACAATGTAACCAAGTGGAGCACTACTCAAAATGAATTCACATAGTTGTTAAAGCAAAATAGCTACATGTTCATAAGCTGTGTTGAAAAAAAGAGCAGCAGCTCCCCCCCAAAGACATACTTGCATGTTATCAAGTATTAACTTGCTACTTTAACAGGGAAAGCTGTTCATTTGTACAAGGAAATGGTGGATAACTTCATTAAGTGAGTAACTTTCAAGTGTCTGATTGTTTTATTCAATTGTCCTAGAACATACTTTATAATTGAATAAACAAGTATATTTTTCAACTGAATATGACCATAAATTTGTACAAAAATAGAATCTTTAATAGAATCAAAACTGTAGTCTAAGTGTATTGAAGGTAAGCAGGTTTATATATGGAAATCTGCCTAAGAGATCTATTATTGAATAAAAAACTACAATTAACTCTATATTGCCAATAATCTCTGGATTATTTATGATTAATACAACAAATAAAGTACCTGATTGGGTCTGGAACCAAATTCTCCCACAGCAGATAGAACAGTCCAAAAACACTGACACTATTTATAGGGCAGGAGAATTTTATGCATTGCCCAACTTAGAATAGCAGGCCTTTGGCAAATAAATGCTATTTGTTTAAATACCTTTATTTTCATATAAAAAATTTTTCTTTTCAAGAGATGTCAAAGGCAATTTGATTGAAGCAAGATCATTTTTCCCAATCAGACTTGAAATTACAATGAAAGCCACACCACTATTCACTGTATTAGAATTAATTTGTAATCTAAGCAGGATTTGTGACGAATTAACATTTTTAAAATGATGGTATCTTTACAGAGAAAGGTGTTGGAAGGACCTTTAAATAATCCTGAAATAGTATTCACTTTTATCTTTCCAAATCATCAGTTCTTCCTTACCAAAAATAATCTTGTTACTAAAATTCTTTGAAAAAAATTTCCCAAAAGAAACCTAAGAAAAAAAAGTTGAATTTTGTATTTATGTAATTATGCTATCATTAAAACTAGGACAGGGTTGGGTCTTGCCAAATAGACTTTCCAAAATCTAGAGCTTACCTTTTTGAAGTTATATTTTTTAGTTTTGTTAATTTTAATAAAAAACAAAGCAAAAAAATGATAAAGCATTAACAAGAACAACTAAAATGGTTCCTAAAAATTTGAAATACTAAGAAAAAAAAGCAAGTTTATGGTATGATAATAGAATTTATTAATGTGGACAGGTGGTTTTAAAAATGGGTGAAACCTTAGATGTATGAAGCCAAAAGATTCATACATCTAATGTGCTAAGACAGATGAAAAGCACAGATAAGATTGAGAAAGAATCCAATACCTGTTACCCTGATGGTTGCTCCTGCTTTGAGAAAGGGAACACAGACATCAAAGGAAAGAGTTAGGAGAACAATCTGAGACCAACCAGCAACCCTAAGAATTCTGTCTTCAAAATACTTTTATTTCTAGATTATACACAGAAGCTGAGCGTAGCAGTTATTTGTAGATCAAACCAAACCTTCAAGAGACAACTCCAATTTCTTTTGTAATTTTGAATAAAAAATGTACTGTTGAATTAGGGCTCAAGATTTAATTTTGTCAGAGGTTGATAACTATCTACTTCAAAGAAGTTTTTTACTACAAAAATAATATTCCAACTAGGTTTTTGGAGCTCTAAGATATTTTAAGCAATCTTTTACGGACTGAATGTTTGTGAGTCCACTACCCTCAAATTCATATGGTGAAGCCCTAACCCTTAATGTGATGATATTTTAGAGGCATGGCCTTTGGGGGGTGACTGAGGTTAGATGAGGTCAGGAGAGTGGGGCCTCATGAGGGATTAGTGTCCCCTTGAAGGGACACATCAGAGAGCTTTCTCTCCCCCACTGGAAGCATGGAGGAAAGAGCATGTGAGCACACAGTGAGAAGGTAGCTGTCTGAAAGCTGGGAAAAACCCTCACCAAAACTCAGTTGTGTTGGCACCCTGATCTTAGACTACAAGCCTCCAGAGCTGTGAGAATACACATTTCTATTGTTTAAGCCACCCGTTTTATGGTATTTTTGTTATGGTAGCCCACGAAGAGTAGGACACAGCCACAAAGTAGCCTATGCATTTAGAAAATGTACAAAATGGCACCACTTTGCAAAAGCAGTACCCTACTGAAAAAAATCAGTATTTATTTTAACAAAATGATCAGGAGCCAGGCATATTCCGTATTACGCAAATTTTCAGAAGTCACTATCATGACTTCACCTCAGAATTTATTAGCTGGAAGGTACAACAAAATAATGGACCCTATTTTTTGTTGTTTAAAAATGAAATCACCTTTCCATAATATAGCAGTATTTTTTCTTAACACAATAGTCTCAAAAACAGTTTTGACCAACTCTTCCCCAATGTCTAAAGCTTACCTTATTTTAAAATACCAAAATTCAGTTTGACAATTGAGGGGGTCACATTCAGAAATATATTAAGCATGAACAGAGTTTCCTGCTTACGAACCACGAGATTCCTGAATTTAAGTGAATACTTTCTCGATGACGTCAGGGTTACGTTTATCAGCTTTGGTACTAACAGACAGAAGGTAGTAGGTATTGAACAGATCCAGAATGCTGAGATTTTCTACGTGATCTCTTCCCTCTCCCTCTGTCAGCTCTCACAACGGTACAGCACTGAGGCTGTTCCTTTATCTTTTGTTGACTCTCCTAACTTCGGGTCCTTAGATGACAATCAGATGACTAAGATGCTACACGTCAGGCAGAGAGAAGTGAGGCATTTCTACATTTTGTACATGTTATATAATCATTTGAATTGGATGACTCTTTTCGACATAGAATTATAGAGTCAAAGAGCACTTAAATAATAATAAAAAGCAAAGCTGGGCCATGTATGTTTTTATGTTTTAAATACCTACATATTTTGGGCAGAAATAATAAAGACTTATAAAAATTGTTAAGTATGCAATTCTACGACTATTTCATATATCACCAAAATAGCAAATATAACATTTTAAATTCTTATCCTTTTCAACCCAAGGCTCTGGAAGATATTTAAATTTTAGATATTTATTATTTTTTGAATAGGCATTATTCTTAAGGTTCAAAATTCAAGAGGCACAAGAAGGTAAAATGCTACCCTTCCTTCTATCCCCCCAACACTACTTAGAGGAAACTGTCAACCACTCTGTGATCATTCCCAAAGATGGTCTGCACACAAACAAGACCCCTGCTCCCCCAAGAAATAAAAGTGTGTATGTAATGTTTGGAGGAATCTGATATCAATGACTGAGGTAAAAAGAATATTCAGAATTTAAAACAAACATCTTTGGTAATTTCAGTGAAGTGAATACTACAAGATTCGAGAACATCCTCTACCAAGCCAAACACAAAGCCCAGGCTGTCGTCCACCAAATCACTACACCCATTCCAATCAAAAAGAGAAATCAAAATAATGAAAATGGCCTAAGAAAATGATAATGTGGTAGTCAAGGGAATATTTGTCCTATAATACTTCTGTGTTAAGATTTTCTGTTATGATTTCCTACTGAAAACTGCAATCTTACTGGACAGTTGGCTCTTTCTCAGGTTTTTCAGAGTACTCTATCTATGTTCATATTGGTCTAAGAATACTTAAACCATTACAGACTTTTAGGAATTAAGGTTGACTTTTACATGAAATAGATGCTCCCTTTCT
The DNA here is from genome assembly GCF_905146905.1 of Nyctereutes procyonoides. Classification (NCBI taxonomy): domain Eukaryota; kingdom Metazoa; phylum Chordata; class Mammalia; order Carnivora; family Canidae; genus Nyctereutes; species Nyctereutes procyonoides. Next base: position 6,424,189 of record NW_026575155.1, read on the forward strand.
GTCTTAAAACAGTAGTAGAAAGCAATAGATGGCTAGTTTGAAAGTTTTTTGCCTTCCAATTACATTAAACATTTTTCTTAAAAGATTATTTTAGAGAGAGAAAGAGGCAGGAGAGGGGCAGAAGAAGAGGGAGAGAGAGAATCCTCAAGGAGACTTCCAGATGAGCATGGAGTCTGACGCGGGGCTCCATCTCAGGACTACAAGATCATGACCAGAGCAGAAATCAAGAGTTGTACACCAATGGACTAAGCCATCCAGCTGCTCCACCCCCCGATTACATTAAAAAACAAAACAAAACAAAACAAAACACAATAGAACACACAACAAGAATATTAGAAGAAAAAATCATGACTCGCTAAAAGTGGATTGGCAGAGAGAAAAAAACAGTGGACATTTACTGTTTGAAGGATTTCTACAATTTCTATACATCACCAACATCCTCAATTTTCTGTACTAAAAAATGTAGAATACTTTCTGATGTTAATCAGCTTATGAGAACATTTCATTTCTCTCAATTATGTATCCTTCTTCAGTTTTTACAAATGTGACCAATCATCTGAGAAAGTGCTAATTGCTAACAATATTCATTTTTAAGACTCATATTTACTCTATTATCTGTTTTTCACTATATAGAAGCATAAGAAGCTGTTAACTTCTCCCTACTAGCTGGACATCCCCAGATATCTGTAAAAATAGATATAAACTATTATTTATAAATGTGCTTAAGGGGCATAGCCAATGTATAATATTTGTGTATTTTAGAACTTTACAAAGTTAAAAGCAGACTCATAAAACTGTACACATTTCTTTGGCCTTGATGGCATTTTCAAGTTAAAACATCAAGATAAAATTGTGAGGTTATACAAGAAAAAAATGTTCTTACTAAACATAAATTTTATATTGACAATTTTACTAGAATGTACATAACAAAACAAAGTAGAACAGCACCCAATAAAAACAATTTAACTTGCATGACCATTGCTATATTAAAATAACTCTGTATGTATATGCTGAAGTTCTTCCAATATGAGGTCACACTGGCATAATAAAAGTCCTTATGATCCTATGATTTCACCCACTAAGGCAATGGCACTGCTTTCTGTGCAACACTAATGAGGTGACCTTATTTTGTTTATGGTTTCTACCAACCATCTGGCATAGCCAAACCATTTAAACTGGACCAATGACTGTCACGGAAATACCTGAGGATCCTAGGACCAGCTCCACCTCAGAAAAGAATGACTGCTTGTAGCTGGAGGGATAAAAGGATTATTCTCTGTTTACTGGAAATTGACCATACTGCCAATAGTGAGGAGTTTCTCTCCAGGAAGTAAAAGCCAAAACTAATATATTAGCTATCAATGAGAAAAATAAACTATTGTTTATCCTCATATATTAACTGCCCAAAGTAAATTGTGCATTTAAAAAAATAAAAAAGTTACAAACACTTTAAATGTAACCAAGATAAAACCACCTAGGAACCATTTGGAAAGTCCCTCAAGAACCTGGTTTTAGGCTCGCTCTCTGAGAACCCCTGATCTCAGCAGAGTTAATTAAAGTAAGTCTGTTCAGAGACTACTGAAGGCATCAAAGATGCTATCTTGTTCACGAGTGGGACTTACTTGTGGTTGTGATGAAGGCTCTGAAGGCAAGCTGTGGGACGACCGGCTCCGAGGGGGTGGCTGTGGCGGGGTTTCCAAGTTCGGCTGGGGGGCAGACTGAGGCAAAGGTGCTGCCACAGGGACAAGAGGCTCCTGCATCTTCTGAACAGGTGGGGGCAGAGAAGCCTGCACAGGAAGGGCAGCCTGAGGCTTCAGTGGTTCAGGAAGAAGAACTGGCCCTAAACAATGAATTTTCAGATGTTAGGTATTTTCTTGAAAGCCACATTCTGTTCTTCCTTTCAGTGAGCTGTTGGGAGATTCTAGTCCCCTACTCCCCCACCTAGCAGCCTCATTTCTCAAGGCACATGGAAGGAAGGAAGGCTCTCCCTCCTTGAGTACATCGTGGAAAGTGAGAGGAGGGGAAAAAGAGAAGTGAAAAAATTCAGAACAAAACTGGTATTTCTACAATAGGGTCTACCTTTCAGGACTTCTGATGGTTTGCTTTGGCTTTCAGGAGTCAATCTTCCAGCAGATGCCCGAGCATGGCTCTGGGGGGCACTGATCACTCCTGCACGGGGTGGAACAGTCTGAAAATGGGAAACATAACATTTGAGACATTTATTTATTTTTGATAGATAAGATTTTATAAATATGTTTGCTTTTGTATCTCATTTAGTCTCCTTTCTGGCATTAGCTCCCATCTTGTCATTTTAATTCCTTTCTATTTATAGTCAGATAGTTTTAAGTTTTAAAACCTTCCTTTTGGGGATCCCTGGGTGGCTTAGCAGTTTAGCACCTGCCTTTGGCCCAGGACGCGATCCCGGAGTCCCGGGATCAAGTCCCGCATCAGGCTCCTGGCGTGGAGCCTGCTTCTCCCTCTGCCTGTGTCTCTATGTCTATCATGAATAAATAAATAAAATATTTTTTTAAAAAAATAAAACCTTCCTTTTTATTTTTGACTGTTATTTTGACTTTTTATGTGGCAAACATGATGTTAACTAAACACTCTATATAGGCATTTCCATTTCATCTTCAAAATACCCCTCGAGATAGGTTTAGCTTCTCCATTTTATTTTGTTTTATGATTTTATTTCTTTATTTGACAGGGAGAATGAGTGAGAGAGCCCAAGCAGGAGGAGGAGCAGAGGGAGAGGAAGAAGCAGGCTCCCCATTGAGCAGGGAGCCAGATAAGGGGCTCTATCCCAGAACCCTGGGATCACGACCTGAGCTGAAGGCAGATGCTTAACCAATTAAGTCACCCAGGTGCCCCTATCATCTCTATCTTATTTTTTTAAATATTTATTTATTCGTGAGAGACATACAGAGAGAGGCAGAAAACACAGACAGAGGGAGAAGGAAGCTCCGTGCAGGGAGCCTGATGTGGGATCAATCCCAAGACCCTGGATCATGACCTAAGCCAAAGGCAGTCGCTCAGCCACTGAGCCACCCATGTGCCCTTACCAACTCTATTTTAAATTAAGATGAAGAAATGTATACAATTTTCCCAAGGCCACAAAGCTAGGAAGGAAAGCCAGGACCAGAGCTCAAGTGTCACAAGTGGCGGGGCCCCACCCTTCCCTTAAGCAATACCTTGATTGGGGCCAGGGATGCTGTGAAAGCTCAAGAGGAGATGGAGATACACAACTAAGACACTTAAGAAAATCCACACCCTGAGATTGTTTTTTTTCAAACACAGATGTAAAAACTCCTGAATGACTAACTCAATGTGCTAAATTAAATACATTAAGACAGACACTGGTGAGAAATACGTTGTCTATTTTAATAAGTTTGCTGGAGGCGCTAAGCCCTCAATGGTTCTTATTTTTGGCATAGTTATTATTGTAATCACAAAATCCTGACTTACCTTCCCTATTCTGATGGCATTAAACAGAATACATAAAGTGCTTGTGGGAAGTGGCTGGCAAAGTCAGTGAAGAGTGACTTTCCCTTTCTGAAAAAAGGGGAATGGGTAACAGATCCTCTAGCTGTGTCTGTATATCTGTATCCCACACTTTATTTTTATTTATTTATTTTAGAGACAGAGATCATGAGCAGATGGGGAGGGGCAGAGGGAGGAAGAAAGGAAGAGAGAATTTTAAGGAGGCTCCACACCAGTGCAGAGCCTACCGTGGGGCTTGATCTCATGATCCTGAGATCACAACTTGAGTTGAAATCAAGAGTCAGGCACTCAACCAACTGAGCTACCCAGGGGCCCTGCTAAGACACTAATGTGGAGTGTAATATTATGTGGAGTAAAGGACTTTTAGGGTGGATGTTAAGTAGACAGCTACAACAGGAAAGACAAAGATTTGTCTTAGAAATGTTATGACCATTTCTTACTAGGAATTAGAAGCGGTTTCATTAGAAGAGGCCCCTGCATTTCTTCTGAGAGTACCAGCTCCCGCTTCCACTCTGCAGCTAGAGGCACCTTGCTGGTGCCCCACCCCACCTCCTGGCATCCCAGGCGCCACTGGACAAGCCACTGATTCTGGTTTCCATTTTCTTTTATTATTTGTTAGATCCCAGAGAAAATTTTCATTTAGGTAAACATTAGAATAATTATGTATATAAGAGAAAATACGATAAACACAGAAAACCACAGATTTACAAGGAAGGGAGAAGCCCTGAAATGCCATCTGCTCTCCTACTTTTACTACCTTCAGAACCAGGTTTAGTATATGGACTCTTATTATAAATGTTTTCCCTGCAATCTAGTTTTTAAATCTTTCTTATTAAAGGATGACTTTATATCCTCATTAATTATTCAGATACTAAAAGCTTAAAATGCTGCCCAAATACATTGCCCTCTCATAAACTTTGAGATTCTAAGTTGCTTAGTGACCATAATTACTTAAGTATATCACTTTTATTCAAATAATAAAGTATATTTCATTACTTTTGAAGAGTGTGCTAAATGTTATAGTTGAAAGGTACCCTGGAGGCATCAAGTGCCATGCCCTCATTTTAGACAGGCCACAGGATTTCCCAACATAACACATATGACTAATACCAAACTGGGACCTAGAACCTAAATGTCTTGGCTCATAGGCTAGGTGTTGCCTACCGGTCTGGCTGCACTGTAACCAGCAGGTCCTGGGCCTGTGAATCCTGCTTGAGGTGAAGGCTGATTGCGTCCTGAAACAAAGACATCACATCAAGTATTTAGGGTATTTTTTAAAAAGAAAGAAACAAGAAACCATGCACTTATATCCCAAGTGTCTACATGGTCCAGTTTTAAAGTTAAGTAGCTAAATTCAAGTGTTTTTACCTATAGTATCTTTCCGTGTTGTTCCAGGGCTTTTGGGTGCTTTGAAGCAGGAAGGGGAAAAAAAAATGAGTCATAAGTAAACACTCAAACAACACTGTGTAATATCCGTTGGCTGTTCTGTATCATTATCAGCACAAATGGGGGCGTGAGATGGGAACCAAAGGTACACTGCTTTGGATAACGATGAAGGCTATTATCAGCCCTGAAGAAAATGTCCCCAAAGAGAGAAAAATTAGTAGAATATGTAGAGTGACATTTATGAGAGACGACTTAGGTCTCAGGCTGATATATCAATCACAGAGCTACTTCTAAGGTGACCTTTCCACAGAGTTCTCTCCTGTGAACCTTGAAAACATAAGGTCAGCTTATGTGAATGGTCATGAGACGGGACACTACTGCCTCTCAGAGCTTGGCAGACAAACTGCTCCTGAGCAAACAGCATTTTCCAAGTTACACAAGGGTGCTCCTAACAACCCAGTTTTAGAGCTTCATGCTCTAGATATCACTATGGATTAAGTAATCTTAAAAGGAGGTATTTCAGATTTCTGCAACAAAATCCTGTGACGAAGGTAGAAGGCAGGCATATCTTACAACTAAGTATTTGCCTTATGGGTGATAGTGTTAACACGTGGTTCAAATTCACAAGAAAGGTAATGGACAAATGAAATAAGTCACTCCGGGGGTCAAAAGGCGGAGGGGGGCTGTTAAAGGTAGCATCTCAAATTTATTCTTTTTAAAAGGAAATTTAAGTGCCATTGTTACATTGAATACATCAGCCCTCTGGCAACTATAATCTTAATGAATGGCTTTGTCTTAATGGTCTTTTAAGGAAACTTAGTTCAGCATCATTATACATAAAAATTTATGTTATTTGAAATCACCCACAAAGTACATAGTCTTGGGCCTGAATTAATAGGGTTTAATTATAAATTTTAATTAATTTGTAAAACTTCAGAGTTGGCATAGTATATTTCTAAAGATCTGACTTCATAAAGTATTTTGAAAGGCATTCTTCTTAAAATAACATTGTACAGTAATTCCACATCCTAAGTAAATAGGAAATATATACAAAACAGAGTGCAAAACGACAGAAGAATCACAGGGAAATTAAATGGGGAACCCGTTAGAAACTATCCACAACACAGGATGGAAAGAGAAGAAGTACAAGATTACATGGTGTACATAAGAGAGGTAAGGAAGTTTACAGGTAGACTAAGGACAGGTTTAGTGTGCCTTTACACATGGGGGGCTGACATTTACAAGTGAGATGAGAGGTCCATTTCTATGGTGTAGAAGTCTTGTTACCTTCCATCTCTCGCCTAGCTGCCCCAGGACTGGGAGGGGCTCCAACACCTTTTTAGAGAAAGAACAGAAGCTGTATATTGTTCAGGGCCCACAGCACAGAATGAAAGGCAGGCACACAAAACAATTTCTGCGTTCAACTGACTTTTGCAAAAAGATTCTTTTACTCCTTTACAGTTCTTCAAAGATATCAATATAAACCAAAGCGACTTTCGATGCCTAGCCCAAACCCCAGTCCTCTCTTTCCTCAAACAGGATAGGAAGGGGAGGACACTGTTCTTTTCACATCAGAGATTACTAGCTGTACAGAATTTTAAAATATCTTAATGAAAGCTTTGGCTCTATGATCATCACATTATATCCACAGTTAAATCACTAATGAAAGCTCTAATATTTGACAGTCAAAGGTAGAAAAATCATAGTTTCAATTTCATTTTAAATTTCTATGAGATAGGGGCACCTGGGTGGCTCAGTGGTTAAGCATCTATCTTTGGCTCAGGTTGTGATCCTGGGATCAAGTCCCTCATCAGGCTCCCCACAGGGAGCCTGCTTCTGCCTCTGCCTATGTTCTGCCTCTCTCTGTGTGTCTCTCATCAGTAAATAAAACCTTTAAAAAAAAATTCTATGAGACTATATTAGTTTCTTAGAAGTTAGTTTTTGATGGATTATTTTAAGAAAACTCTGTAAGTACTATAATGACTCTCTTAGTGACTGCCTTAGAAGAGTTATTGGTTTATAGTTATTGGTTATAGTTATTAGTTTCAAAAAAATATGCTGCAAACATCCCTACAAAAGAATTATGAAAAGAAGCAACTTTAAAAAAATTCAGATTTCTAAATTTGATATAACTTTTCACAAATTCACTTAAAAGTTTATTTTCTGTAGTTTTTTCTTTATTGAAGGAAGGGGATAAATAGAACTTAACATAAAAATATAAATAAAAGCAGGAGTTTAAAATGGGAAAAATTAATTTTTTTGTAAGTTAATGGAAAAATTATCATCCAACAGTGTTCTGCAGAAGTTGTCATGCTAAAATAATCAAACTATACCTTTTATACAAAGTCCTTAAAATCTGTATACAAGCAAAGTCAACCTGTGATAACATGTGAATTGGCCAGCAATGGCATTAGGTAGCCAGAGCTGACATAGAACAACCACACATGCATAGTGAGTGAACCTTAACAATATTAATAGTGGATTTATAAATCTGCTCTTCTGCAGATCAATGATAATCCGCCTCAATCTCTCTTGAGAATTAGGTTAAATGGGGATCCCTGGGTGGCGCAGCGGTTTGGCGCCTGCCTTTGGCCCTGGGCGCAATCCTGGAGACCCGGGATCGAATCCCACGTCGGGCTCCTGGTGCATGGAGCCTGTTTCTCTCTCTGCCTGTGTCTCTGCCTCTCTCTCTAGCTCTCTCTCTGTGTGACTATCGTAAATAAATAAAAATTAAAAAAAAAAAGAATTAGATTAAATGAACTTGTCAAAAGTATACCTCCAACTGATTTTTATGAGAAATTTTCATGTAAAACAAATGAAGTACACTTTTTAAAAAAGTGACCCATTTGTTAATAAAAATTTCCTTATTAAAAAAATTTCCTTATTGAAAAAAAAAAACAAAATCATTGTTAAAAAAAGTGAAGCATGAGTTTTATGACCAGTTACAATAAAGCCATGCAAAATGAAAGATATATTTCAGATAATTATAACTTTAAGTTGCATTCCTAGGAAATTTTGCTAATCACTAGATTTGCTAAGTTTCTAGAAAAGGAAAGTACCAGTGCATCACTAATCAAATACTTGGAAAATATTTACCATATTTACTATACCTGAATTCCTTTTAAAGTTAATGTGATTTGAGGGGAATTATATTTGTGTAACCAAACTAACTATATTTATTAAGAAAAAGTGTATCAGTCCTTGATGAGTAATTCAACTACGTCTACTCGGAGAATGGAAGCCTTTATCAGTTCTGTTCACTAATAAAACTATAATCTTTTACTCAACAGGAATATAATGGAAGTTTGGCACTATTTTTAACTTGGAGTATAAATATCATTCACTTTGGCTTTTATCAAACAAATCTAAAATGTCTTTTCATTACACGGATCAAACTCTAAAACATAAATAAACCAAGAAGCATGTATTAGAACAAATATAAATGGTTACCTCCGAATTCTTTTCTAGCAGGTGCAGGACTCCTAGCCCCTTATAGTTCATAAGAAAATATGCAGCAAGAAGGAAAGGACATTAAATAAAGAACTGAATGTCAAATATTTACTATAGTATTCATGATGTTAAATATCATGTGGGAACTACATATTAGTATCTTGGTACTGTAAAAAAGCTATTATTTAATGCAAATACTTCTAACAATTTAAGTTTTAACTAAACTTACTTAAAAAGAATATTTAAGCAAACATATAAAACTTGATCATAAATAAGTATATGTATGTTCCTTGGTTCTAACTATATATTTTACAGAAATTAGTACAACTACATCAAATTAGCAAAAACAAAGCAAACATTTTGTGCACACCTGTAAGAAGGCAGCTAGAAAAACCTATCTCTGAAATCCAGTTGGGAAACACTCTTTTTACCTGTTCTGTTGCTCCTACCACATACCTGAGAGAAAAGCTCAGGTAGTAGCAACAATGATAGAAAAACAATAAAATCTAGAAGCTCGGGTTTGAAAAATGCAAGACTTTTTAAAAGAGAATGTAGGAATATTTTCCAGTCTGGCATTAGTGGAAATCAAACGGTTTGTTACCTGAAGGTGGAGGTGGTCTCTGGGGGGGCGCAGGGCGTGCGGGGGGAGCAATCGGGCGGGGAGGAGGTGGCCGTTTGGGCTCAAGGGGCTGGGAATCTCTTTGCTGTAGCTGTGTTGCTGGGAGAGTGTCGACAGGAGAACCTAGAAAAGTATGTTAGGTAAGATCAGATTCTACGTGGGTGTGAGCACAAAGATATGGTACTTCCCAAGACATATGATATATTCACAATTCTCCATTGGTACTATAGCACACTGACATGCATTTTTATTACCAATAACACAAGCAGTTCTGCCATTAAATTCCCCTTCGAGACCACAGAAGCAATAGCGCTAGCTAGCTCCATATGGACACCTCAGCTAGGCCCCAGGAGCACTGATTTACTGAGTGGCCCCATCAAGAGGGCAAAAGTGTTGGTTCAATGAGGTCATTTGCAGCCTGCTGGCCTATCCAGAGAAGAAAAAACGCATCTCTTCTTTTCCCTATACCTATCTAATGAAGCCAGTCCTCTAAGAGTAGTAGTATGGAGAACTGGAGAAATTTATGAAATGGAAGACATTTTCTGGAGATGTTGGTAAGCATAGAACAGTGATTTAGTCATAGGATATAACAACTTCCAGAGACAAATCTTCCAGTTTTGGAGGAGTAATGACTCTTAAATTTGAATTCAAAAAAATTCTTTGTCTCTCCTTGCTTCATACTATAATATAGGTTATGCATAGATAGATAGTTAAGCCCAGATAGTTAAGAGTTCTTCATATACTGACCAAAAAAACATCGATTTTACGATATGGATAAACCTAACCTCACAGAAGAAAAGGTTTGAAAGCGATGATGAGTTTCCTTTCCATTCAGGGCTTACCATTTACAAGTTTCCTCTTTTGCATGCACAGAAAACATGGGACAGATCCAAAGGCATCAGAGATTTGACCACCTAAAATCAAATAGGTCAGCTAGGGAAAGTTACATAAAGCTTTAAATAAATACCCACTTTGTGAGCTCGGGTGCCCAGGAGTTCTTGATGGTGCTCGGCTTGGTCTTACAGGAAGGGAAGGTACAGGGCCCTCCGATATGGTCGGTGACTGGCAGGGACTGGTCCGGGGTGAAGAGCCTGGGGAAGTGCCCAGGCCAGAACTTGAAGATGGCTGGAGGTGCTGGGGAAGAATTTCCTCCACTTCAGCACTGTAGTCATCGACATCACCTAAGGAAAGGAGGTTGTCAAAATCACCACCATTTTAACTTTCTCAGAGATTGTTTTCACCCATCCAGGTTTTAAGAGGTTCAATACACAAAATAAATGCTAACATTATGACATTGCAAACACGTACAGGTTAAACATGTAGACATAGATGAAAAATGTATATGTATAGAACCAGAATGAGTATATATGCCCTTACAGAAAACTGTAAAGATAGCCCATTACCTCAGAGCAGCAGGATGCCAGCAGTGCCTAACATCTGGAGCTGGGCTAACACATGACGACTTTCAATATTCCACTGAGCAGCTATCTCAGTGCTGGCTGACTCAGAAGTTTACTACTCTCCTTCCAAACCTTCTTACTTGCTCCATGGAACCACTCCTTCCCCATTGCCCTCAGCTCCACTCCAGCCCTCAGACAGCCATGCACCCTTCGTCAAGGCTCCTCACCTGAGGCCTCCCAATCTCTCCACCTTTCCTCAGGGTTGGAGAGTAGAGGCAGGGTGCCCTTTGCAACCTGGTTCCAGTTTCAGAACACTAATCCTCCAATTCTGAACAAAAAGGTCTACTTCGAGGCTATGCCAGCAGGAATTTATGTTAACGCCCTTCGCATCCCCTAGCTGCCATCATCTCCAACCTCCATCCTTCCAGTGACTTGAATCCACTCATCAAGGACTAAGCAGAGAGTAGGATGATGGTTGGGTCCTACCATCTTTCTGGGTGACATCAAAATCCATGGAGATAGGACATCAACAACCATAATACCTTGGTCTTGTCCTTACATTCTCTTCCACTCAAACATACACAGCCCTCACAACTGCCCTCGCTCTGAAATAATACTCAAAAAACACTTCATTCTGATCACTACCTCCCAGCCTGCCAGTTCTCTCCCTCAGTGACTCTTGCCCCTTGTGACTTTATCAGGATCCAGGCCTTTGATCCCTCTGCTTTTGGTCCCTATCCCTTTCTGCTTCTCTGGATCTGTCCTCAGTTTCTATGGCACTTCACCTTGGCCACCCTCATGCACTACTCTTCTGTCCCAGCTGCAGCAGTTCCACTTTGAACCTCTCCATCACTGCACCAGGGCTGCTGAGTGCTGCTGCTGCTGCTGCTGCTGCTGGAGAGAATCCCGTGGTGCCTATGATTGCAGTCGTATTAAATTTGCAATGTTTAGCCTTCTCTGGGATCCCAAAGCTGCCTGGCAATTTCATTACTGGCTCTCCCCTGACTCCTTCTCAGGAGCTTTATCTCAAAGCTTCTCAACTCTCCAGACACTGTGGGTTATCCTACTGCTACAGATAACCTCAACTTTTAACATTTCTCAGAGGAAAAAGAAGTCCTAAGATGGGACCCCCATCCCCTTCAACAACCTGCTGCCAAGCTGTGTCCAATCCCACAGCTGCACTCAGGTCTTGTGGTTCTGCCCACCCCCGTTTTCCCCGTGACCTGTTCTATCACCACTTCTGCCCTGCTGGTCCCTAACATTGTCAGCCAGCTCTCAAGCCTCTTTCATTTCAAATGGCACTCCCTGGATCCCCAATCTCCCTGGAGCAAGTGCCTCTCTCTCCCCAGCCCCATCTTCACTTCCCTAAAGAGCTGTGTAGAGACACTCTCTCCACTTCCTCACCTTCTCTCCACACCTCAATTTACCACCATCTGCCTTCATCGCTGCACTGAAAGTACTCTCATGAGTGTTGCCAACAGCCTCCTTCATTGGTATTAAATCCAAAGGGCAAGTGGTGGTCTCCATATCTTCTCATCTCTCTGTGACACAGGATTCCTCTGACTATGCCTTCCTTGTTATCACTTCTTTCCTTGATTTTTAGGCCAATCTCCTGGCTCTTTGACATTTATAGTTGTTTCTTTTTCATTTTCCCTTTGTGAGCGGCTGCCTTTTTCCTGACCTTAAAATCTGTTCATTCCCAGGACCAGTTTTTTCCCATCTCTATACAGTCCTTTTTACCAAGCTAATGAAAAAGCATGCCTTGAGCTGCCATCAGAGCTGCCCTGTGAGCCCAGAGGTCTCTGCGGAGCACCAGGTCCACATACCCACAGCCTATATGTGGGCCCAGAAGGCTCCAAAGACACCTCAGTCCAACATGGTCCAAACCAAATTCATCTTCCACTCCACATCACTCCCCCACCTGCTTTCTTCTCTCTCCCTTTACTTCCTCATGAGTGGAATACTTATGCAAGAACATTAAGCCTTTTCCTCTTTTGGTTCCTGTATGTTCCTTCTTCCTGGTTCACTCTCTCTCTCTCCTTCATCTAATTCTCAGCCAGTCTTCATTCAGACTCTCAACTCAAATTTCAATTTCTCTGGGAAACCTTTCCCAACTTCCAAAATCTGAGGTAGGTAACTGTCCTGTGCACTACCACAGCGTTGTTCATTACTGCATCTCTGTCACTAATTCTCACTGCTTGCTCACTTGTAGCACCACTAAGCTAGGAGTTCTGGAAGGGCAGGATGACATCTGTTGAATTTCTGGCACCTAGTATGCACTTGGCACATACAATGTAGGATATAAATGTATGGACTAAGCCAATGAATGAACAGAGGAACATGAAAGCTGGAGTTGTAAGGATTCAACTTTTAATTGTGTTAACTGGATATACATGGCCTCACAGTATGATATATTGTCATTTTTTAAACTAAGGGATGCACTGTCATGGGAAATATGCTAGAATAATACAGCATATAGCATGAGAAGGCACCTTCATTTCTTAATCACATTTAAGGAGGGATGCCTGGGTGGCTCAGCGGTTGAGCAGCATCTGCCTTTGGCTCAGAGCCTGATCCTGGAATCCTGGGATCGAGTCCCACCTCAGACTCCTTTGCATGGAGCCTGCTTCTCCTCCCTCTGCCTGTGTCGCTGCTTCTCTTTCTGTGTCTCTCATGAATAAATACATAAAATCTTTAAAAAAAAATCACATTTAAGGAAATTATTATCCAGATAACTGGATACTAAACACTAAATTTGAAATAGCTACATGTATATGGATCCATTCAAATGCATGTGTTCCTAGCCTTCTTGAGAATCCTTTAAAAATTACTTTGAAAAGGATCTTCTTTTGTTGTAACTACTTAGAACTCATTTCTGTTGTTAGAACACCCATTTTGAACTTCTACTTTTCTACCTTAACTGCAACTAGTAGGACCATAACCCCATACCAGAAATACCAATTCGTGCTCCTAGCACAGAAGGACATAAACCTACACTTGTAAAGATCTTAACCTTTAAATGGAAGAATGGCCAATACATTTGCAATCTGAAGTCTAGGTACAGGCAAAAGAGACACAATACAATGCAAAACAAATTTAATTAATACTGCTCTGTGTGTGGCAAGAAGATAGAGATGGATAAACTTGGAGACTAAGACTTCACTGATAGGAAGGACACTTATCTAGAAGCACAGAAGTCAAAGTCAATGTGTTCCATAAACAAACCTTCCATATCAAAATCTGCGGTGACCTCCGCATCTTCACCAAGCAGGGTGGAGCTTGTCGATGATGGCAATGCAACATTAATTTTCTCTAAACTCATTTCTTCCTCCAAATTTTTGATCCAGTCTGGACTTTTTAAAGTAATAGTTATAGTCCGACCCAATAACTAGTTGATAAAAAGAGATGGAAAATACAAATTCATTGGCATGAAAATTATCTTGGAAAAAAGCAACTGTTTTAGTTACACTATGCAATAACCTAGACTTCATTCAGCTAGATTCAATACAATGTATACTGTCTCACATATACTGAATTTTTAAGTACCTTAAACATTCCCAATCTTTGCTCTAAAAGACCGTGTTGCTAAATCTAAGGTCTTTCTTCTAAGATGCACACAGATCCAGGTTTCCTTTGCTGTAGCCAGTGTCTTTCCCTGGCCAGATGTAAATTCACTGATGACTTTGCTACATAATTTTATACTTCCTTTGATTCTGATCCACAGGTTAAGTAACTGTTCTTACATGAAACAATTCTAGAAGAGAAGGATTGGCATTCTGCCTTTCCTATAACTGTGAGTGGCTTTTAGACAAAAGTATGATCTAAAACAAATACATTATAATTAAGTCACACCAGCCTGTTGATGTATTTTAAAAATAATCTCAAAAAACTTGTAGACAGCCACAGACTCCCTGGTCTCAAACAGAGACTGTGCACTAGAAAAACATTCTCATTTAAAATTCATACCATGTAACAAATTTGCTTTTTAAAATGTAAGCTCTCTCCTACATAGTTTCAACTCCCTTCATTTAAAGAGCTTCTGGAGTATATAAAATAAGTGAACTTTTCTGGTATTTCCAAATAAGCTGTGTAGCTGTGACCAACATGCTGAGAAGACAGCCGGCACCTCTGTGGGTACAGATCTTCCTTGGCTCCAAGTGCTATCGAATTAGAATTCCTTGAAGGCACAGAATGGAGACACTGAAAGCTGTTGGCCTAAATGGTACGGTTTTTAATAGCGATTTAGAATCTGCCCTGAGCTTTGAAGTTAGTGTTGTAAGAAGCTAATCATCCTTCACCTGCCTATCAGAGCAAATCAATTCCATTTCAGAACTTGGCAACACGCTTCATAGGTCTTTCAAGAACATGCTCAAGAAGGTCATCTTTGGGGGCACCTGGGTGGGTCAGTGGTTGAGCATCTGCCTTTGGCTCAGGTCATGATTCATGATCCCAGGGTTCCGGGATCGAGTCCTGCATCAGGCTCCCTGTGAGGAGCCGGCTTCTCCCTCTGCCTGTTTCTGCTTCTCTCTGTGTGTCTCATGAATAAATAAATAAAATCTTTAAAAAAAAAAAAAAGGTAATCCTTTAGGTTTACCCCATTTAAACTAACTTTTTCCAGATCCTCCCCTGGAATGGAAGAACTCTTATGGATCTACATCCTAAAAGATCTGGGGCTGAAATAATGTTATTAACAAAGGCAGCAGACTAGACATTTGGAAATGTCTAACTTTCAAAAGGACAAATTAAACATTATTACGTACTTTCCATAAACATAATTTTTACAGAATTTTCAAAATATTTTTAGGGAGCTAAGAGAGGGTATTTCCTAAGAGCATAATGCAGATAAATAGACTTAAAGGTGAGAGGGCTGAATTAGAGGGGAAAAAATAAAACAAGGAAAATTAAACTATCAGAGAAAGGCAAAAGACATACTCAGCAAGGGAGTAAGCTGGTAAGGTCAAATTGAGAGTTGCTCTTAAATATTTATATCCTTGGGGATGAGGACATGCTTTTGAAGAAACTAAAGCTAGAAGTTAAAAAATCTGTAATTTTCCATTCAGTTAAGACACAATAAAGTTACAATACTGACAGGAATGTCTGCAGCACAAATGGAAAGGGACTGAACTTTACACCAAGGCTGCTTCAGAAGATGAATAAATACCCCAGGGAAAAATGGGTTAAGGACATGAACAGCTCATTTAGAAAGTACCAATGGCCAATAAATTAAGATAACCAGCAATCCGAATCTTCATGGAAATGACATACTACTTTTGGTTTTCTAGGTTGTCAAAGTTAGAAATAACCCAGCATCAATCAGGATGCAGATCTTAGGTAATCTGAGGCATTATATAATTAGATCTATACTTTCTGAAGAGCAATTAGGCAGCAAGCACCAAATTTTAATATGTCTATTCTTTCTAATATAGCAAATTTAATATTTAGGGATTTATCCTAAGGTCAGGAATAACAGGAGAAGCACACAAAGTTATAGTGTACACAGGATTTCCCTGGAGTGGTTTTAATAATTAAAAGTTGGATAAAATCTAGCTATTAATAAGAGTTTGTTAAATAAATTTATGTATTTATCCACATAATGAAATTAATGCAGACATTAACAATTACATATTTGCTCATAGAGAAAAATGTCCACGACATAGTCTCAAGTGAAGAGGTAGTGAGAAAACAGCATTTACAACACAATCTTGTTTGTGTCTGTGCATGTATGTATAAGTGAACATGTATATCCCACTTGTGTTAATACACACACAAATGTATATATAATCCCATTGGTTTTTATATACATGCATCCATGAAGGTTAAGAGAAATTATTTTGTAATGGTTGGATTAGTGTTTTTCATTATCTTTCTTTACAATTTATTTTGCTTGGGTATGACTATTACACTAGGAAAAACTAGCATATAAAACCTCTTTCAAAAGCAGTATGTGTGGAAATTTTACTTTTATTCCAAGGAAACTCAAGTAATGTGATAGAAGAGGAAGCTCAGAGAAGTCCTTATGAGCTGCCTGCTCACTGTTGGGAGAAATTAGGCCTGGACTTTAGATCATCTAGTCTAGTGACCATATACTTAGTAATTTAGGATCTATCCAAAAGCATTCAGAAAAAACAGACACGGGACTTTATAGAAGTAAACTATTCTAGGTCATTGATGTAAATTTCTTCCATCAATAACATTTTTAAATCATAGGTTAGGAATACCTCCACTAATTGAAAGTTTCCAAAAATATTTCAGGGAGATGGATTTGTCATCTATGGGAATTATTTTACCTATACCTGAATAAGGTATCTGGGTACCATGATCTAAGCCAATAAAACAAGTTCCTAGGAATACAGTACATCTTCTTCTCCTGTTTTCTTGTAAAGCATTTTCTTCATTTTTTTTTTAAATTTTTATTTATTTATGATAGGCACACAGTGAGAGAGAGAGAGGCAGAGACACAGGCAGAGGGAGAAGCAGGCTCCATGCACCGGGAGCCCAACGTGGGATTCGATCCCGGGTCTCCAGGATCGTGCCCCGGGCCAAAGGCAGACACCAAACCGCTGCGCCACCCAGGGATCCCCATTTTCTTCATTTGATAGAAATTTTCCTACAATGAATGAGCCACAATATGTATCTCAATTAATAAAGTTTCCATATAATAAAAATCCAATTAGGTGGTAAACACGTTTTCTTCTTAGTCTCTTACCAGTGGTTAGTATCTTTAGGGAGGATCAAAGTAATTCCAAGCCAGTCAGAAACCTAGTCTAAGTAATAAATATTAAAACACACCATAAGGCTTTGCACTGGAAATACATTTAGACGATTTCGCTGCATGTCTATAAAAACATAATCTTCAGATACCTTATTTCAAAATGGTTTAGAATCAACAAATGCTACCTTACCTCTTTACCATTTAGGTTCAGAACACTCAAGGCAGAGCTTCCCTCCAAAAATGTGACCCACATTTTATCTTCCACAAACCTTCAAGAAAAAAAATAAACCATAAAAAATAATACCTTATATATAACTAGCCCAATGACTATTGATTAACGGGCCCATAGAGGCCAGGAAGTGAAAAACAATGGGGAGAGCAATAGGATCACTGATGATCTGAAGAGGGCACTCTTCCTCTAAAAGCTTTCAAATTCAAATTTGTTTCAAATATTATGCTAATAAAGCAGGACCTGTGGACCTCCCATTTGTGATCCATGCTAATCTAATCCTTCACTTCACTGACAAGGGAAAAAAGGGCCAGAGGTTCTAAGTGGCTTGTTCAAAGTGACTCTAGAAGGATAATGAGTTACAGGGCTAGAATCCAAGTCCCTTGTCCCTGTAGTCCAGAACTATATATTTTCACAGTCTCGATGACTTCCCTGAAGCAAATTTCCGTTGATCAAGAAATAAGATAGGGAGTTGTCATTAGAATGTTTAAATCTGACTGGCCCTGAGCTGCCTTAGTTTGTTGTGGTCCTTGCCTTTATTCATTGACAGCCATTTACTCTCTTGGGACTTCAGTGGCCTTTGCTATGATTCTAAGTTTGTAATTTTGAAATAAGAAACCCCAAAAGAAAAAATAAAAAGGACACTAAACAAGTTCTGAATAAGATGATCACTGACATGTAATAATGTTATAGTTTTAAAAAAAGAGGAAAACAAGAGTAGTATCAGTCTTATTCATAGAAACAATTTTACACATTGAACGACCCCCAATTATACAAATCAAGACCAGAAATCCCTGCAGATTTTTCAAAGGGGTAAATATGTACACGTGTACATACACACACTTAACCTAGGATTCAAATGTATGGCTGATGTGTATCAAGAGGAAGAGGCTAAAAAGCAGAAATATGAATAAGTACGTTATCCTGTCTAAATCAGAGGGCTGGAACAGATTCTACAATCACCCAAATATGACCAAGATAAGTGACTTAATTTCTTTGGCATAAAGTTACTAAGCTACAGGATGCCATCATTTGAAAGACACAGGGACATCATTCCCATCTGAATACCTGAATACCTCCATGTTCCCAATGGAGAAGATCCCTCCTCCAAAGGTTATACTCTCACTACCATAAAGTTGCACTTATGCTCACCAGTCCCCCAACCTCAAACATTACAACAGCTCTCCTTCTATCCATGGGGGATACATTCCAAGAACCCCAGTGGATGCCTGAAACTGCAGATTGTACCAAACCCTGTCTATACTATGTTTTCTCTACATACATACTTACAATAAAGTTCAGTTTATAAATCAGGCACAGCAAGGGCTTTGCAATAATATTAAATAGAACAATTATGACAATATACCGTAATAAGTGTTATATGAATGTGGTCTCTCTCAAAATATCTTATTGGATTGTACTCACCCTTCTTGTGATGATGTGAGATGATGAAATGCCTACATGACAGATCAAGTGAAGGGAATGACATAGGCATTATGGAATAACAGCAGGCTATTACTGACCTTCTGACCCTACCTCAGAGGGAGGATCATCTGCTTCCAGATCACAGATGACCTCACGTAACTGAAACCATGCCTTAGTTTGTTGTAAACCATGGATAAAGGGGGGTCCACAGTGTTTGTTCTTTGGTAGTAGAACCAAAGCATTTGTGGTCATATGGCAAGGCTCATTTCTTGATCATATCCTTAATTAGCAATGTGCTCCTTATGCATTTTTAACTTTAGCAAGAGATTCTAGTTCCTTTTTTTTCCCAAAGATTTCATTTATTTGAGAGAGAGAGAGAGCAAGCAAATGCGAGTAGGGGGAAGGAGAGTGGAAGAGGGAGAAGCAGGCTCCCTGATGAGCAGGGAGCCCAACATGGGGCTTGGTCCCAGGACCCTGATATCAGGACCAGAGCTAAAGGCAGATGCTTAACTGACTGAACCACCCAGGTGCCCCCATGATTCTGGTTCTAATAACCATGGGCTTATGTAGATCTTTTCAGAAGCTGTGTTTTCTTCCTGTTTTCTACTACTAGGGTAAAAGCTTCTAGATTTTTCTCTCAATTAATAAAAGTATCTAAATTTGCCCTGTTTACATTTCCAGGGAATCTCTTATTTACAAATAAATGGGTTTACAGACTTTGGTCACTCCTGAATGGTTGTTTTATTCTAGACCAAAAGATAATGGTCAGCCTAGCTTTACTGGTGACAGTAGTCCTCTCCTTGTTTACTTCCATGTCTGCTCTTTCTATTCTAAGTTGGTTGTCCACAGGTATAACAATGAGAATATTCCATGTGTGGAGGAAATGCATAGTTTTATAATGTTAGGGTAATACCTTGTTTTGTTACCAATATTTTTTCTAATGATGACAAGTACTTTGGAGAAAACTTTTGACTCCAAATTTAATACCAAGTTCCTTTGAGACTAGGTTATAAAGAGGTTTTTCTTTATCAGAGTCTTTCATCCTTTATGTACACCTTGGATTCTTTTACGTTTGCTCATGAGGACACTTGCCTGCTACAATGCTGCCCACATGGCGCTCCTGGTAATTTGGCTTTCTGTACTTGGCAAAGCTTACTTTCATCTGTAAACTTGGAGATTTTACTACGTACTTCCTAGTACCTTAGGATTTTAGAAATTTTTGTTTTATTTTAAAGCTCTGGGATGGATCTTTGTTAAAAAGTTTTGAGGGACATATAAATGCAATTTCTTCTCTATTTGCTCCTTTACTCTCTGAAAGGGCTCTAGGTTTCTTAGGCATTCTTCCTGCTCTACAGAAAGCACACCATCCTCAGTCTGTGGAGTACTTTGTTTAAGATCTAGGGAAGCCATTACACAATTCTGGTCTTCCCAACTAGATTATAAGCAAGAATAGTCTTCAATTCTCCTCTGCTCTTCCACAGCACCTAATACAGAGATCTATCATCCAAATATCTATAAAACATACCTAAATGAGTAGATGAAAAGCACAGAAAGAAATCAAACCTCTTCCCCATGAAATTCAAACACATACATGTCATTCAGTCTCTCAAAAACTGCTGAACACTTGGAAGAGAACATTTTTTTAAACAAGGAAAGAAGCATCTGGTTCTGCAAAAGGCAGATGGTTAAGTCAAGCTGGAAATGAAGACTGGAATGGATGACTCCTGACTATTCCTCCTGTGGTGCTGTTTTTTTGTTAGCTGGAAATTAAATGTACTTAAAATTTCTTAAAACATCAGATTTCTTAAACTGAGGGAGGAAAAGTCACTCTGCTTTACTCCTAGCTCTCCTAACGAAAATAAAACAGTGATCGTAGCTCCATTTTTGCCATGGGGTTGTGTTATACATTAGATTGTATGGGAGTCTTAAGATACCATATCTAAATGCATACGTTTTTGTCATCAATTGTTCACACAAACTTTTGTTACTCAATTGCAAAGCTTTCTAACCACAATTTAGTTTCAAAACCTATGAATCCTTTGAATAACATTTCTATAGTATGATATTCCTGTAGTTTGGAAATAAAAATACAGTTGACCCTTGAACAACACAGGTTTGAACTGCACATGTCTGCTTATGTGGATTTTTCCCGATACATACAGTACTGTGTTTGCTCTCCTCCTTATGATTTTAATAACATTTTCTTTCCCCTAACTTACTTTATTTATTATTAGGATATATGACATATAACATATAAAATATGTTAACTGACTGTTTACCTTACTAGTAAGGCTTCCGATCAATAGTAGACTCTTAGTTTTGGGGGAGTCAAACTTCTAAGTGGATTTTTGGCTGCCTGGGGGTGGTCAGTGCCCCCAAATCCCACACTATTCAAGGATCTACTATACTCCTATGCTATTCAAACAATAAAAAGGTAATTTCTGACACAGAAAAATACTTATGAGTCATGAGCTGCTTTTGGACACTAAATATTTTACTCACCTTATGAGGATAACTTCACCAAAATTTGTAAACTGCTGCAGAAGCTCATCAATCAAAGCATCATCGAAAAAATTATTTTCTTGGACAGAACTTTTGATTGAGACCAATACTGTACCATCTGGTGGGCCCTGAACTGCGATTACTTCTTTATAAATGTTTTGCCTCTCTTCAGCTTCAACTTCAAATATATCTATATCAATCAGGGCAACGACAGGCCTTGAGGCATAAAGGAAGATGAGTGTGTTAGAAATGTTTAAGAAAGGATGTATTTCAAATAAATTTCAAGCACCATTAGAAGTACCAAGACTTTAAACCTATGGTCAGAAGTCTTCAGCTCAGCTCTTCCATAGTGCAGCAAAGTGCCAGGAGTCCATGTGTACAGGATTTTGCTTCCATCTTGAAAACTAGCATTTAGAAGATCTAAATCTTCAGCTGTAGTCAGAAATAAAAAGTACACACACACACACACACACACAAGAGAAGCTACATGAGCATGACAGATCATGGGGAGCAAGGAGCTAGCTGCTTTGCTTTATTGGCCTCAGTCACCCAAGGCTGGGATGCCTGATACACTTGTTAGTCAGCAGGAAGTCTAGATACCTTTAACTTAGAGAGGTGTTTTGGTTAAATTATCACTGTATGCTTTACTTAGTAAAAATTAAGGCTTTACTTCTGAGATTAAACGCCTGTGACCATATAGTGTTTCATAAGCAATTCAACAAATGGCAGTTCATTATATTTATGAACCATATTAGTTATTCAAATTAGCTTTGCGCAGTGGCAGTATCGTAGCCAATGAGGTTTATCCGAGGTGCTATTATTGCTGCTATTCAAATTAAAAACCTTTATTAGCACTCCATTGAGATTTTCATAAAAATTTCAGAAAATTGTTTCCTTGTTTCTTTTTATATGAATTTGTCACTGAAAGAAAATAGACTAAAAAATTAAATTTTTATAAACAAGTCTGAGAATATTTTAAAAATTGTTTTATATTTTATCTCTTCTATTCTAGAAACCTTTGTTGAAAAAAAGCAGCCCTCCTCCCTTAACATTTATATCACTCCCTTCTTCCTCCTAAAATTCGCATTAGCAAATTTAAATGAGGAAGTTCATGTCCGAACCTGATCTGTCAAAAGGCCACTTCCTTCTTCTCCAGAGGACACGGTCTGTCCAAGCAGGGGTGCGGCACTTTTCACTGGTGTCATAGTCGTCAGAAAACAAGTCATATTTGTATGTCGGAGCAAAGGTCACTTTTCCTTCTAAAAATCCTCTAAAAATCTAAAACAAACATACGCAAAGTAAATTATTTGAAAAAAAAAAGTTCTGTTTTCATTCAGACAGCCATTCATTAAATGTTTATTATGCGGTGGAGATTCACACAAAATTTGTGTCCATTAGATAAACACTTCTAACTGAATGGAACAAAGGTTAAAAAAAAAAAAAAAACCTAGGACTTGTTCATGCCACTTGTTTGACCTTTGATTAAACAAAGTACAAAAATGTAGAATAAGGGAATTCTATCAGGCCTTTGAGTTCTAAGAGACAATTAAAACTATAGTGGATTTTTAGAAATCATATAGTCTGACATCTAATTCTCAAATGAGGAAGTAAAGCCTAAAAAGTTAAGTGGGGCCCAAAGTGTTAGAATTTAAATCACAAGATCAGAAAGGAACCATTTCAAGTGGCCTCAATTACCTCTTATTTAAAAAAAAAAAAAAAATTATTTTAACCTTCTAAAATTTTGTGGCTGTAAGTTTTAAAAAACAGGTTTTGGAAATCTTTAGATGATATTAGAAACAAAAGAATAAAGTAGATTTTCACGGGATCTTAAAGGCAAAAAACTGGCTCTAAAGACTAAGATTCTAAATTCACTACTATTGAAAAAAGAAAGAACCAAAAATGTATACTCTTCTATTTGAAGGTGAATGTTACAGAGGCTTACCATTTTTTCCTCCTGGGAAATATGAGTCTTTTTTCTTTTCTTTTTTTATTCTTTAAGGAAAGGTAATTCAGTGTATGTTAAACTAGAGACATGTATTTAAGTATGAAGAGACTCCAAGAGGGACACCTGGGTGGCTTGGTCGGTGAAGCATCTAACTCTTGATTTTGGCTCAGATTATGATTTCAGGGTTGTGAGATTGAGCCCCACTGTAGGGCTCCACACCCAGGGCTTGGGATTCTCTCTCTCCCTTTCCCTGTGCCCTCCACCTTTTCTCCCCCTCTGAAAGAAAGAAAAGAAAAGAAGAGGAAGGAAAAGAAGAGAAAAGAAAAGAAGAGAAAAGAAAAAAGAGAAAAGAAAAACTCCAAGAGAATTTTAAAAAGGTGGGGAGGACACTATGATTAAGGAAAGCATGTCTCGTAATAAACGTCCCCTTCTTCTCAACGCAAGAATCTTCTTAAATATGTATGTACCTGTCCAGCATTTTTTTGATTGATAAGCTGATCTCCTGCTATAAGAGAATCCCAATTTTGCTGTCTTATGAGCTCTTTAACTTCTTCATTAGGGAGATCAATCCGATAGTTGAAATCACCACACCAAAATACGTAGTCATGGGAAAACAGCATCCTTCCCTGAAGGCAAGGAGAAGGGATTTTAGGTTCAAAAAAGTCAATCTAAAAAATGTTTTACAACTATTTCTTTGCTTCAGATATGCTTGCCTTCCTCTGGCCAGGCCCTATTTATTTGCCCCGAGACTAATAACACATGAAACATCTATTTACGTGACCACTGTTGATGTTTCTAAGAACTATCTTAAATTTTTAAAAACTGATAGAGAATTAGGGATAAATTAAAGTGCATTTCAAAGCTTCATCTTCAGGGAACCTGGATGGCTCAGTGGTTGAGCATCTGCCTTTGGCTCAAGGTGTGATTCTGGGGTCCTGGGATCACGTCCCATGTCGGGCTCCCCTCAAGGAGCCTACTTCTCCCTCTCCCTATGCCTCTCATGAATAAATAAATAAAATCTTTAAAAAATAAAAAAAAAAGTTTCATCTTCAAGAACAATCAGTAAGAGCTTACCATTGGAAAACTCAACTTCCGTGCAATTTCTACAAAATCTTCATTTCTTTCTTTGACTTGTGATTGCCCTGCAGCAAAGTGGCTACAGACGAAGCAGAGGCTTGTTGTATGGAATAGCATTCGGATTGCAACTGCTCCCTTATTTCCAGTGGCACCTCCCATTCCAGTCTTCACAGTATCAACTGCAACATCCCTTTAAAACAAAGGACTCTAAATCAAAGATCAGAACTTCCAGTATTTCTGTGCACATAAGAAATTAGGAATGTCTATGACATAAATATAAAACAGTTTGAGGACAAGGCTGTGCAACAGTATGGTAAAACTATTAATGACTCTTTAATTGAAAACACATTTAAAACCAAGATTCAAGAGTGTTTTCTCTGAAGCAACAAACATTCCAGGTCTTTTTCTTGTTACATGATAGTAGGATGTAGCCTTCCAAGAGTGCAGTGTTTACTGACCTGATGAAAGGAGCATGCTGTGGTCTGATAAAAACAAACAGGCAGACGCCCACCAGCTGCTCAGAAGCCAGCAGCACATACTTGTTGTCTCTGGAGATGGTCTTCTGCAGTTCCACAGCCCAGAGCTTCTGATTGGTTGTGCTACCAGAAAATATTAAAAAGGGAATCTTTTAATAGACATTGATAACACAGCCTACTTTATAAGGCAATTGTCAAATATATCTTTATATACTCAAATTTCATAAGAATACATGAGATCAAACAGTTATGAGATCCATACCAACAGTGAAATATTTATGTAGGCTATCTTTTGCTTCCTTTAAAAAGAAAAACCTAAAATTTAGCCAAAAGAATAACATACTTCAAAGTCTATTACTCCTTTACAAAGAAAATCTGAGCATACTTATCAAATGAGTGCTCACCATTTGAGTAATCTACAGTTGTACTTTTTCCTTTAGTTTTCATTAGGATAACAGAGAAGTACATGCTTCCAGACATGCTTTCCACCTTTTTATTTTCCATACTATAATTAATATCTTTTTAAAACTTATCATGGAAAATTTTAAACATGTACAAAAAAGGGATCCCTGGGTGGCGCAACGGTTTGGCGCCTGCCTTTGGCCCAGGGCGCGATCCTGGAGACCCGGGATCGAATCCCACATCAGGCTCCCGGTGCATGGAGCCTGCTTTTCCCTCTGCCTGTGTCTCTGCCTCTCTCTCTCTCTCTCTGTGACTATCATAAATAAATAAAAATTAAAAAAAAAACATGTACAAAAAAGAGATAATAATTGTAAGATATAGCACCATAAACTTATTACCTCGCTTCAACAAGTAACATTTTGGCAATCTTTTTTCTTCTATCTCTCCTCACTTGTGTGTGTGCTCATCATGTGTATACACATGCATGAACCTAGAATATTTTAAACTAAATCTAAGACACATGCCATTTCACCTATATATACTTTAGTATGCACCATCTAATGCAATGGACATTTTAATTTTTACATAATCACAATTCTATTAGGATTAGGTCATGGTCTCAAGGTTGTGAGATCGAGCCCTGCATTGGGCTTTGGGCTCAGCAGGGAGTCTGCTTGAGCTTCTCTCCTTCTCCCTCTGCCCCCTTCCCTCTCTCTCTCATATAAATAAAATCTTCAAGAAATAAAAATACAAATAAAACAGGATCCATACAGGGCCCACACAATGCATTTGCTTGTTATATTTCTTGAATCTTTAATACTCTCTCAATCTTCCCAGATCCATCCCCTTTCTAATGCTATTTATTTTTTTAAGAAGTTGGGCCATTTGTCTGTGAAATGTTCAACAGTCTGGATTTGACTGATGTGTCTTCACAGTATCTTAACTTGTTCCTCTAACACTCGTATTTGCTTTAAACTGGTTAATGCAGAAGCTTAAGGAACCCATTCAAATTTATTTATTTGTTTTGGCAAAAATAACCTAATGGCAAATACAGTCACCCTTGCATCAAAGCAGGAAGTACCTAATCTCTGTGCTGTTAAACCTGATCTGCTATGCAGACTCTGACAATCTAATCAACTCTTTATAATGAAAAGTTCTCCCATTAATCCTTTTAAGGTTTTAGTGTCTATTGATTACTGCCATTACTTCATTAAGGGTTGCACAATGTTGATTTTATAATTTCAGCATTCCATAGGCATTTGCAGTAAGTTAGAATTCTTCTATAAAGAACTTTTCTCAACTATTCAATTAGTCTGAAACACAGTTCATACGGAGAAGGTAGCCTAAATGCTGGGGTCTTTATAGATTTTCAGAGTAGTAAGTCTGAATCTCCAAAGAATGCCCAAGAACCTACAAGGAGAGCAAAAGAGTGTGTTTTTATAGTTCCAGGCCACACACATTATAAGTGGTGAGCCAGAACATGACCTCACGCCCATTTATCTAATCTAACCCCGCCATACCGACCCCAAAATACAAATCCAGCACATGGATTCTCCTCTACTACCTACCATAATCCTACCACTACAACTTGGATTCTAAGAAGAGAATGATGACTTTCTTTTATTTATCCAGCTCACTTCTCAAGTCCAGTGAACCCTACCCGATCATTCCATTGAAACTGCACAACACCACATGGCTGACCCTCTTTACTTCTCTGTTTACTTTCCATTCCACTTATCATCTTCTACCATGCTACATATAAGCACACCTTGTCTCACTGTGACTTGCTTTATTGTGCTTCCCAGATATTGTGTTTTTTACAAATTGAAGGTCTGTGGCATTCCTGTGTAAGCAAGCTTATCAGTGCCACTTTCCCAACAGCATTTGCTTACTTCCTGTCTCTGTCACATTTTGATATATCTCACAATATTTCAAACTTTTCTTATTTTTATTATATTTGTTATGGTGATTGATTATAACTAATGGAAAGCTCAGATGGTGACCAGCATTTTTTAGCAATGAAGTATTTTTTAATTAAGGGGTGTATGTTGTTAGTTACACATAGTGCGATTGCACAGTTAGCAGACTATAGTATAGTGTGCACTTAACTTTTCTATGCATTGGAATTTGACTAGGTTTATTGTCCTATTTGCTTTAGTGCAGTGGTTGAGAACTGAACCTGCAAGATCTCCAAGGTATACCTGTAACTTAGTTACTACAGTTATTGTTTATTGCCTGTCTGTTCCACTAGAATAGAAGATTCATGGAAGCAGGGGTTCTTGCCTATCTTATTTACTAATATATCTTTAGTACCTAGAACAGGGCTCAATAGATACTGGTTGAATGAATGAATAATCACTTTACTTCAGAATAATTTGATTAGGGGCACCTAGGTGGCTTAGCGTTTGAGCATCTGCCTTTGGCTCAGGGTGTGATCCTGGTGTCCTGGGATCGAGTCCCCGCATTGGGCTCCCCTTAGGGACCCTGCTTCTCCCTCTGCCTGTGTCTCTGCCTCTCTCTGTCTCTCATGAATAAATAAATTTTTTTAACAAAGAATAATTTGATTAAACTCACTTAGACAACCAACTGAACAATTTGGTAGTAGAAACTCTAAGAGTATGTTCTATTTTAAGACCTGAATATCTATTTTCTTTTTTTTAAGATAGATTATTTATTTATTTATTTATTTATTCATTCATTCATTCATGAGACACACACACACAGAGAGAGAGAGGCAGAGACATAGAAAGATGGAGAAATTGGCACCTCACGGGGAGCCTGATGTGGGACTTGATCCCCTGACCAGAGATCATGTACTGAGCCCAAGGCAGATGCTCAACCACTAAGCCACCCAGGTGTCCCTAAAGATTTTTTTTTAATTACTTGACAGAGAGAGAAAAAGAGAGAACACAAGCATGGATAGTGGGAGAGGGAGAAGCAGATTCCTGTGGAGCAAAGAGCTAGAGGCGGGATGCGATCCCAGGACTCCAGGATCATGACCTCAGCCAGAGGTAGACACCTAACTGACTGAGCCACCAGGTGCCCTGTAGACCTGAATATCTATTTTCAAAAAAGAGATTCCAAACCGCAAAATGAATGAAATTGGACTTCTACTTCCCTATATGAATGCTATTCACTGCAGCTAAGAAAAAAATTGTAATCGTTTGCAAGATTGATGACTATACCATACTATTTCAGCCTATAATTTTA
This sequence comes from Nyctereutes procyonoides, assembly GCF_905146905.1. Lineage (NCBI taxonomy): Eukaryota > Metazoa > Chordata > Mammalia > Carnivora > Canidae > Nyctereutes > Nyctereutes procyonoides. Next base: position 6,452,523 of record NW_026575155.1, read on the forward strand.
TTCTGAAAATCTTAAAAAATGTCACAGAAGATGGGCAACTGCTCATTTAAAAGCAAGCATACTTTCTTAAAATAAAACACTCAAGCTTTAAGTTCCACTTAAGTAATTTGCATTTGTAATAAGATTTCAGAACAGTAGTTCTCAAAGTGTGGCCTGGGGTTCCCCCAAATCAATGAGGTCAAAATTATCTTCAGAATACTACTAAGACTTTTTTGTCTTCTTTAGTGTTGACTGACATTTGCATGATGATGCGAAAGCAACAATGAGTAAAAGTGCTGATGTCTGCAGATGAATCCAGACACCAAATCGTACTAGGATTACATCAGTCTTCACCACCATGCACTTACATTTAAAAAATTACCATTTCACCTCAGAATATCCTTGTTGAAGCAATAAATGTTATCAACCTGATCAAAACTCAGTCTTGAGTCCTATCTTTTTCATATTCTATGTGATGAATAGGAAATACACACAAAGCATTTCTGCACAGATGGTTAGAAAAGCACTGGATAGTTTGAGTTGAGAACTAACTGCCACTCTTTTCATGGAAAAGCATTTTTATTTGAAAGAACTAATGACAAACTATGGTTATGCAGACTTAAGTTATTTTGACAAATATTTTTCAAATGAGCCAACATTTTTAAGGGAAACAACCAATAGTATTTATTTCCAATGATAAAAGTTGAATTTTCCAGCAAAAATTAGAATTTTGGAAAACTTGAATCTGCTACTGTGATCTTGGCAGCTTCCAAATATTTGAAGAATTTGCTGATGACATTGTAACGAGACTAACCAATATGATGCTTTGATATACAATGAAATGTGTCAAAATTTGGAAGATTTACATAACTCAGTGAACTAATATTTTCAAAATGACCAATACATGATGTTTCAAAATCATGCAAGGGTAAAAAAATAGACCAATGTATTTTAGTGTAACAGAACACAAAAACAAGTTCATTGATGTGGTTTCAGACTCCATATTGAACTAACCTTTAAGAAACTATTTGTTGAGCTTTGGTGTAGCATCAGAGAAGAAAGTATCTGAAAAGGCTATTAAATTAGTTCCATTTCCAATGAAATATTTATATGATTTTCTTCATACACTTCAATCAAAACAACATACTGCAACAGACTAATATAGAAGTAAATGTGAGAATTCAGCTATTTTAAGTCAGATATCAAAAGACTTGCAAAGGGGTGCCTGTGTGGCACAGTAGATTAAGCGATCGACTCTTGGTTTTCACTCAGGTCATGATCTCAGGGCTTGTGAGACTGAGCCCTGAATCTGGCCCATGCTCAGTATAGAGTCTGCTTAAGATTCTTTCTCCCTTTCCCTCTATTCCTATCTATCTATCTATCTATCTATCTATCTATCTATCTATCTCTATCTATATAAATAAATAAATAAATAAATCTATATCTCTTTAAAAAAAAAAGCACCTTTACATATATTATCTCAATCTATGTTTGTAACAACTACTTAGTTATCTGCATTCTAAGCCCCTCAACTAGACAATTACTTTGCTGGCTTACCTTGCATTCACGATGTTTCCAGCATTTAACTCAACCATTTCTTCAAAACCAATTGCAAATATATCTGTTGGCTTACTTCTTTTATCTACAATTAAGCATCCAAGAAAAACTTTTAAAATATAGCCTTAGTCAATTGGCACCCCTCTCACCCACCCAGCACAACTAAGATCAACACCAGATCTCATGAAAGTCCTTTATTGGGTTTTACATTTAACCAAATTCAATTATGGGCAAAAACAATGATTGGGAAAAGTTACTTTAAAGTGAGCTTATATTTAGGCCTAAGTTTGCTTTTTTAAGACTGTTATTCATCAAGATCCTTAAGTCCTTTAAGAAATAATTTTCAACAAAAAAAAAAATTAAAGAAAGAAAGAAAACCATCAATGTAAAATACACTGGCAATGACTTTATAAAAAAAAAGAAGTAATTTTCAACAAATTCTCGCTAAAGTCTATACCAAGGGTATCAGAGAAACAAGCCACTTCTCAAAAGCTGAAGTGAATAGATATTGGATAAAGGGGGATTCTTCTGAAAAGGCACAAAGTGGCTGTGCCTACCTCAAATTAGATAACAGAAGGGATTTTTCACATTCAAATTTGAAAACCAGAGGCTTGACCTTTTTACTATTTCCTTTTTACTATTTTTCTACTATTCCTAGAAGAATCCAAGAAAATTAATAGAGATCGAGGGTTTAGATATGCCCCCCTGTTTCAGCCATTCTCTCTCCTAACAGACAGAGAGAGAGAACAGAAGCTACTTGAGATAAGCAGCCCAGGGGTAGTTGGGCGGCCCAAGTATTCAGTAATGAGAGTAGCTAGAAAAAGGCTTATAAATAGTATGAATAGAGAAATAAAACAAATAAAAATATTTATTGACTGCTATTATGTGCAAGGATTATGCATGCCTCATCTCATTTGCAACACACTTTATAAGAGATTATTTTTGTCCTTTAGTTACAGAGAAGAAACTGAGGCTTTGAAGAACCTAAGGAACTTGCCCAGAAATTTATGCAGTATGGCACAATGACCCCAAAACAAACTGCCTGAGTTCAAATCCTGACTTGCCATTACCAACCATGACCTTGGGCAGGTCACTTCCTCTGCTATGTCTCAGTTTCCTTATCTGTGAAATCAGAATAATAATAGTGTCTATGCAGGTCTGTTATGAGGAATAAATGACTAGATGTACACACATAGAGAATTGTGGTGTTAGCTGTTATTTTACTACTATTACTACTATTTACTACTATTACTACTACTACGTATTATTTAGTACTATTATACTACTACGTATTATGACAACTACGATTTCAATTAGGTTCAATATAAGTGAAAAGGAGGATTTTAATAAAAGTCTGGGGAAAATCTTAGGGTTTAAGATGTGACTGATTACAGGTAACTAAAAAAAGAAAATCTGTACCTCACAATTTTTTCTGTGTATGTCACCTTTAAACATAATACTTGCTAGATGTGTATCATTTGAAAAGGAATTCAAAGTGAATTTTAAAAAAAGAAGGCAGCCTTAAATTTATGATTCTAATCAAATCTTAAAAGCATCCTCAGCTCAGTGTTTGGTTTGGGCTATTAAGAGGTTGGTGGCTGAATGGCAACTGGGTTTTTACAAGGATAAATCAGTACTGTTAAGTTATAGAGTACCAACAAATGTCACAACCAGTTTTGTAAGATTTTTCAAAATCCACCCCGAATTTCTTATCTTTGTAATTAACTAGAGAACTAGATTTAAAAAATGAAACACACTAGGCTTAAGAAATGATCAATTACAAAATAAGCTTGCTTTGTGTCAGTTTAAAAGAACAGAACCAGTTTTTCTTATATGTGTGGTTACCTATAAAGATTTGACCTTCATACTTATAAATCCAAGTTTCTTTTATAAGGTAATGCACATTGTGAGGTGTTTTATAGACTAATAAAATCACAGTCAGGATTTATTAAGTGAATCCCTACTATAAAAAGCAGACCTTGAAATTCCTGGATGCCAGCTAACTTAGGTGCATCAAGAAGCCAGTCGGTGAGTGTCTGATTCTTAAAAGCTATACTGCGAAACTGCTTCCCACCATTCACGTTCCAGGTTCCAACACATACTCGAATTTTCTTGGGCTTTGAATACTTGTAGAAATTCTCACACATGCTCTTTAGTACTTTGGAAGATGCTAATCAAAAACAAAACATAACAAAATTTTAGCTGCATTAAACCACTTTTAGAAATTGAGTTTTATACCTGAGAAATAATGCTTGGAAAGTACAGCTATCACCATACACAAACAAGCAGAAGATACATGCAGAGCCCAGCATAATGCAAGTAATCAACACAATTTTTTTAAAAATTTGACATTTAATACAATAGTCATAGTAAAGATGCTCTTACAAAATTATTGCAACAACGTAAAACATGCAGAACAGTTCTGTTTCAGTGAAGTAAGTATACCGTTTTTATAATGTACAAAACTAGAGACTATACATTTTTAGGAATATAGCGATTGACTTTCATATAACTTTCATTTGAAGGCTGGAAAAAAAATAAACCTTATTTATTTCCAAACAAAAACATTTAAGAACACTTACACTTAAGATTTTAGCTACTGACAGGTGGCTTGAAGAAAAATGGCTCCCTGACAAAAATACACATTATGTACGCTAATGAGGCTTCAGAGATTGAAGTCACTATGAAATTCTTTCCATCTCAGAGTAGAAGCCAAAGTCCTTAACAATGGTCTACAAGGAACTAAACAACGTGCATCACCATTCTGTCCTCATCTGCTACATCTTCCCAGCTGGCTCACTGCAAAGCTGCTGACTCCCTGCTGTTTCAGTAAGAGGCCTGCCTGGTCCTACCAGGCGGCCTCTGCACTGACTTGCATGGACTGTCTCCACTGCCCTCAGTATTCTTTCCTCACCTCCTTTCAGTCTTTACTTTCCAGCAAGGCTTTTCCTCACCATCTTATTAAAATCTGCATTTTTTCCCTAACCTTCCATTTCCCTTCCTTGTTTTATTTTTCTCTATAGCATTTACCACCATTTATAGACTGCGAGTTTTATTTATTTACGCTGTCACTGTCATCTCCTGTCTCAAGAGTGGAAGATCCACAAAGGCAGAAATGTTGGTCTGTTTTGTTTACTGCAGTATCTCTAGTGACTATAGAGTGCCTGGTGCACAGTAAGTGCTCAGTAAATCACTGTTAAATGAATGCTCAATACATTCAGATCTTCAATCTCTTTCCTGCATATTTTTTGACTACCATCCATCTTCCTTCTAAATCACACTTCATTTTGATTAAATTAAATTCTCGGCACTTAATGTAGCTAGAACCTTAACAGGACTTCAATCTAAAAACAGAGAATGAATACTTAATTGGCACTTAACTGGTAAGAGGAAAAGGAAATCACAATGATTCTCACCTTTTTATTATTCTCTATCAATGATTTTATTATTATTAATTATTTTATGATACTAAGAAACTGCAGACTTGTGAGAGAATGAAAGTGAAAAGGCAAATAGCATCCTAATATTAGAATGAAAATAGTTTGACCAGTGAACCTTCCGAGGGAACTGCTGTAGATGTAGGGCCCATCCCACTGTTTCCAGGGACAAACATGTAGACTTCTAGCCTCTTGCTATTTGATCTGATTACTTGTATAAGGTGTCAGGTGGTAATGGAAGCAGATGATTTGCTCTGGTCTTTTGGTATAGTTAATTGAAAGCTGGCTGTACCTAAAGAATCATTCTCTGTCTTTAGCACTGCCATTGTTATATTATGAAAACTGCCTCTGTGATTCATTCTATATCAAAACACAAGTTCTGAAATGATTTAACAGCTTAAAATACTCAGCAAGACAAATAATGAATTGTGTGAAAACATGTTGCCATGTTGTGTGAATAAAGTCAAATCGGTTTATAAATGGAATAAAGCGTTTTTAAAATTTTCTAGTGTATTCTTAACTGGCACCTTAATGTGCAGAAAGAAATGAGTCTGTGTTCAAGAAGATGCCCATTCCTAAATGCCGTATCATTTCAGAAAATGGATTTCGTTACCTAACTCAAAAATATATCCAAGTGCTCTCTTCAATCCTTCTCACAAGAATAACCAATAATGTCTTAGAACATTCCAAACAGTAAATAAGCAAAACAAATCTCAAGTGATACCAAATCTTAAGTGAAGGGAAGAAGAGATGTCTTTTCATGCTAAATTTCTGGGAAGAGTTTAGCCTTTTTTTTTTTCTTTTTCCTGATTCATATTTAAGGACAAGTTCATGAATCTTGTCCAGAAAAGGAAGGCATGAGATTCTTAGAAGTAGGAAATGTGAGAAAAATAATGACCTTTAGGTCCTAATTACTTAACTCCTCTAACTTGGTTAGCAATCTTGATGCTTTTTAAAAGAGTTCAGATGACATTTTAGTGCAGGTCTTATGGTTACAAAAAATAATTCCTCCACTGTATGAGAAAACAAGTCAAAGGTTTTTCAAATAATAACGTGTGAGAAATGCTGCTGAACAATTATCAATACCACAGATAGTACTCCGAAATTAATCCCAAATAGCCTCGTCTGGGTTTTTTCCATTAGCCTATTAAGAGTATAAGGTAGAACACTAACAATGTTTGTTCAATGAAATATAAAAGTGAAAATAAAACTAGATGAGCTATATTTAATTAGAATTAAGCATTTGCTACAGGAAGATAGACAGCATTACATATTTCCTTCTAAATGAGGTACTTAGTTTTCTCAACCTTAAAATTCTTTTCTCAGATTAAAACAAGATATTAATTTATCCTGTTAGAATCTGAGGGCAAAATAAGAGAAAGTTTCCATTTATATGGCTCTCTATATTTACAATACCAACTTTAGAAAAAAATAAAGAAAAATTTGCTTTTATTTACAGATCAGTTTCTATACTGTACCTGACTGTAATGTCTGTTCAGAAACTATGGATGCATCAAGAAGAAAACAAAGAATCATTAGTAAAACAACAAGTTACAATTAAAACCTAGAGTGTCATGACAATACATTCTAAGATGGCCTCATTTTTTTTCTTTTTTTTCTTTTAAGTCAATTTGATGCCTTTCAGACACCAAATATTAGAAATATATGACAATATCTGATGCAAACCCTCAGCATCTTAGAAAGATCCTACAGTGATTCAGTAATGTCCAGAGTTTCATAATCAGGAAGTCCTTAGCCTGCTTTTCAGACTGCTCCTGTGTTTGTGTGTGCACATGTGTGCATGTGCACATACATGTGAGGGAGAGTACAAATCTGAAAACCTACTGAAGTAGAGGATACTAAGCACATGAAAGATACTACCCTAATATCTACCTTTTAGTATTCTTTCTGGGACTCAGTTGATAAGTACAATCAGTTCAGTTATAACAAAACTATATACATTCCAAAAAATAATCATGCAGCGCCGAAATATACAAATTCCAATAGCCACAGAGCTTAGGGGGAAAATGGGTTTAGGGCACAGCACTCAAAAACTTCCAACAGAGACATGCTAAAAAAGATGGGAACCTAATAAAAATAGTAGTACAGTTTTACACTGTTAAATAGCTTGAGAGGTATGAATTTAAGTATAGCACTTTGTGTTGAAAAAGACCTGAAGTTTGCTTGTAGAAGTGGGCATCAGGAGGGTAGAGCTTGTAAGTAAGCTAACCCTTGAACACACGGGTCTGAAGTGCACCAGTCCAATCAACATGTAAATTTTTTCAATAACTACAATGCTGTAAATGTATCTTCTCTTCCTTGTGATTTTCTTAATGTTTTCTTTTTTTCCAACTTACTTTATTGTAAGAATACAGTATATACTACATATAACATACAAAACATGTGTAATTAACTGTTTATGTTATCAGTAAGGCTTATAATCCATAGTAAGTAATTAGTAGTTAAGTTTTTGAGGAATCAAAAGTTATACATGGATTTTCGACTCTAGGGGTGGGCGCCTCAAGCCCTGTGTTGTTCTAGGGTCAACTGTAATTGTGAAAGATGGAAGAAGGTTCTCTAAAATTGGGATGGAAATTGGTAATACCAGATGTGAATGGGTACATCTCATAACACATGTGGGGGGGAACTGAGGTAGAGAAAGGTTTTAAGTGTATGCATTAGTCTATGTGTGCTTTGTATATTTCTACTCAACTAAATTCTGCTAGGTGAAACCATTCATAAAATAATGCAGAACTAACATTATGCTCCAAATGTTCCCTCGTAGAGCGTCCATGTTGGAACAAATTCCCATTCTCTGAACAAGCATTATAGCAGAACTGACTGTACTTCTTTTTAAGCATATTTAACACATAGTAAAATGTGCAAGGATATTAAAAAAAAAAACTTATGATCAGGTTTGGGAATTCTTAGCTTCCTTGCTTCTCTTCTTCAATTGTTTACTTTCAATTGTTATTTAGTAATGCCTCCATATCAAAGCAGGCACAGGAAAGAAGTGGTAAAATGCAAATTGGCCAAGTCTCCACTGCTGGGAGCCAGGAAGAAAGCCTGAAGTGGTAGCTAAGTGGTAGCTAATATCAGACTTTTTTAGAGCTTTACTAGGGTCTCAGTCTCCCAGCTAACTGTAATCAACTACCAGTGCCATGCAGAATTCTGGAAGAATCCATGATAACCTATTTAACCAAGTAATTATCCAAGAGTTCATCATCTGACGGGGAACAATATCTCTTACATGGACAGGGAAAGGTTTGGTTTGGGGATAACAGAGAAGTAAAAATGCTCAGAGTGCTGAAAAGTTAAGACAGAAAAAATATGGAATTAAGGAAGTTAATTCACTAGTTCTACAATAATGTTGTTTTCCTGTGATACTAAATACATACTCAATGATATGAGCTCAGATTCATTTGATTTTAATAAAAGACTCAGTCAAAGATTAAAAGCTGCCCTGAAAGCCATATATTTATGTCAAATATTAAGCAATATTCTAAATTATTAATTCATATGATTTAATGCTTGTTCAAACAATAGTAAGATAAGATCAAGTTATAGAAATCTGGGGTTAGAAATTAGCAAAATAACCAATATAGGTACTGTTTTTTTTCAATAAAGCATTTGTTTTCTACATAATTAGGTTATTGGATGTCCTGTTAAAAGGACTAGCTGAATATTCTATGAAATTCTGCCTTAGATATAGCAATACTTAAACCATATACCCCCTAATTATAGCTGTAAAGGAAAACATGCATGGGCCTCATTTTATAGTTTAGTAATACCATTGATGATAAAAACATTTCAAAAAAGATCAATTTCCTTTAGAGAATACAATTTTAAAAAATTACATTAATAGAAACTTCTCCCATAACTATTTTAATCAACTTGATCTAAAAAAAAATTTATGTAAATAAATTTACATTTATTTCTTGGACTTTTAGAAGGGATATAAACAACATAAAGTAATCAAAATATAAAGTAGGCATACCACGCAAACTTCCTGTAGTTAGAAGTGCTCGAGCTTTGTCAGCTAAATCACTATTTAGAGTATTTCCCAGTAGTAAAACATCTATGGCCTCTTGCTTGGAGCTGTCAAAGAAGTTATTCTGAATCGTTCTAGTAACAGAACGAGCACCATCTTTTAACTTTCCAGCCTGTTGGGGAAAAAAAAAAAAAAGAGCATGGATTTTTGTTATAAATAGTGTTGATTTTACTCACTAGGCATTCTGAAACTTTAAATCAGTTTTAAATGACTTTATTGCAATAAAAAGGACCTAATCATTCTATTTTGAATATCATATCATCTTATTAAAATGGCTCAAGATGTCATTGTTTCTTCCTTTTGCGTAAGAGCTCTGCACAAAAAGATGTCAGAAAAAAAAAGCTCAATACTATAACCCCATCCACTAATGACATCGAGAGCTGTAAATGTTTAAAATTGTTTACTATAAAGGAAATAAAGTGAAGTGTACTTATTTAAATCAAGAAAATTACTTTTTACACTGTAACTTTCAGAATTGGGGATGGCATGGGTGGGTGAAAGCAGAGGAGATCAAGGAGGATATGGTGTACTCACATGCTCTCAGAAAAACTTCAAAGTACTTTAACAGAAAACTAAAATTGGAATTGTTCCTAAATAACTCACATTAGTTAAAACCAAGACTGAATGAAGGACTAGTCTAAAAAGAAATTTATAATTACAGTTCATAAATAAATATTAAATGCAAACTAGTTTTTATATCTTAGGTCATTTATTTATGTAAATATAAATAGTAAAAATAATAAACTGAAGCCCATTCCTACAGTGAGAGAGTTGATTATAGCTACTTTTTTGAGGACAGCTGACACACAATGTTATATTAGTATCAAGTGTCTAAAAGTGATTTGACAAGTTTATACACTATGTTGTGTTCACAAGGGTAGCTACCTACCATTTGTCATTATACAATACTATTAGAATACCATTGACTATATTCCCTATACTGTAGCTTTTATTCCCATGACTTATTCATTCCATAACTGGAAACCTGTATTTCCTGATTATAACTTTTAATGAATACATATTTTACTTAGCATGTTAGTTACCATAAAGATTTCCTTCCCTCTTACATATTTAACGACTGTTTAGAAAAAAACAAAAAACAAAAAACTCTTGCCTTTTAGAAAAATACTTCAGATTGTAATATATAATTTTCATTCCTTAGAGATTAGTAATTTGAAATGTCTTCCACATGACAACACAAACAAATTACATTATTTGAAAAGACACTCACCATTCATATTATCAGGCAATAAATCAAAAGGAACCCAGAGAAAGGAAAAGAAAGAGCAGTTCAGATGTTAGAGTTTAGTTCAATTCAGGCTAGTATATTTAATACATGAAACTTCATTTCTATTATGTTAGAGACAAAAGACCACTGAAAATATATGTAACCTTTGTATATATATATGTATATATATATATATAGTCTTAGTCACTCCAGAAACAAGAAGACAGAACATAAAAGAATATTTTAAGCAACAGTTGTAGAGAATCGAATTTTAACAGTAAGAGTTAATATTCTCTATTTTAAAGGAATAATAAATGAGGTTGAACAATTTCAGGTTTTCAAAAAATAGGGCCCATTTAAGAAGCAAATATTTGTAAATGTCAACAAAATCACTTCTGTGAGTTGAACAAAAGAAGCTTTGCAGGTAAGGCCAATACCTCTGAACAGAGAGAGGCATGGCATTTTATGAGACATAGAAGAGGAAAAAGATTTAGACATTAAAAGAAGACTTAGAGGGATGCCTGAGTGGCTCAGTGGTTGAGTGTCTGCCTTTGGCTCAGGTCATGATCCTGGGGTCCTGGGATCCAGTCCCAGGTAAGGCTCCCCGCAGGGAGCCTGCTTCTCCCTCTCCCTATGTCTCTGCCTCGCTCTGTGTGTCTCTCATGAATAAATAAATACAAATCTTAAAAAAAAAAAAAAAAAGGGCAGCGACAACTTAGAGATGATGAATGGTTTTCAAAGAACTTCAGGTACTGTTCTGAGGAGGCTAGAGAACTATAAAAATGATAAATTCCTTATTTCTATACCTGAGGTAATCTGAAGAATTGTAGGAATTTAAAAGTTAATAAAATCCAACCAAGAACATAAGGCTTAAAAAGGCAGTATGTAAACATATAAAATAATGAAAAATATCTCTAGTATGCTTTCAACATCCCTTAATACTAGAAGAGAAAGTGGTCTGTAGATAATGCCAGTAATTAAAAAGTAATGATGAGGCACTGAACTATAAGTAAGTCCATCTCACACCTTGGTACATTTTGATAGCCTCCTTTTCAAGGTAAGATAAATAAAAGAATAGAAACTTAATAACCAAGCTCTAAAGGTATTGGGCTTATAGTAAGTGCTGCATAAATTGTCAAGGGACTTGTTCATCCATCCAGTAATTTGTCACAATTCTAATTAAACAGTAGGCACTGCATCAAGTGCTAGGAGCACAAAGCCAAATGCGATAGGATCCTTTATTAGGATGACTATGGTTAAAATAAATCATATTTATAATCCAAATAAACAACATAAGTAAAATAGAAAGTAAAATAGATATGTAAGGGAAAATCATGAAAAAAATTCAAGCAATACATACACAGGCCTAGTGGATTATCACTAAATGACTAAATACAACACATATAATGCCCCCCAGACCGATGGAAATAACTCTCTTCCATCCAATGACTAGTATTCGCTACAGAAGGAAGTACTAAGGAGGACATGAAGGTATGATAAAATAGAATTCTGAAACAGATACCTAAAAAACCCAACTATTAATTAATTTTTTAATGATTTAATTATTGTAGAGTGAGAGTGTAGGCAGGGGAGGGGCAGAGGGAGAAAATCCCAAGCAGATTCCCTCTTGAGCGTAGAGCCTACAAGGAGGGGTGTGTGTGTTGGATCTCAGGACCTATACGATCATGACCTGAGCCAAAACCCAAAGTTGATCGCTTAACCAACTGAGCCACCCAGGCGCCCCCAATTATTAATTTAAAAAGAGATGATTTAAAAGCTTATTAAAAGGAAAACAAAGACATTTTATAACATTATGATAAATCTGTATCTACCTTAGCCTTTCCTTCAAGAGCTCCAGTCCCCGCATATATCTTACTGATGGAATCACCATTCACAGACCACATCGACCGAAAAACTTCTTGAAAGCGAGTCACCAACTGAGGCTTTTCAGCTAAGCCGAGAGCTTCCAGCTGTTTAGCTAGCATCTAAAACAGCAAAAGAGAAAGAAAAAATAAATAAAAAAATAAAACAGCAAAAGAGAAACTTTTATTTTTTAAATTTATTTTATTATTTTTTTAATTGAAGTTCAAGTTGCCAACATATAATACCCAGTGCTCATCCCTTCAAATGCCCCCCTCAGTGCCCCTCACCCAGTCACCCCATCCTCCCACCCCAAAGAAGAAACTTTTATAAGTATATTAATATATTGTGATGTGACTTTTTAAGAACTACAAGAATCAAAATTTACAGTTTATAGCACTACATGGGACTAGATTCTGAAAATCTACCAGTTTACCAAGCTGTGTTCTGTCCCACCATTTCAATTTTAAAGTAAATACATCAGTGAAGCTTACAAGAACCTTAATATTCCCATATAGCAATAAGAACTTCTTTCTGGTTAAATGATAAAATTAACCTTATTAGAATGCCTCTATAAATCAGACTGGCTTACCCTGTTCACTAAAAGAACTGATTTTTTAACTGCATGCAATAGGGCACAGAAAATATCTACCTAGGTTATTTAAATATATATAGAAATAACTAATTTTCTTTATTTTTTGGATTGGTTTCTACACATTTGGGTGATTAAAATCAGGAAATTATGAGAAAAGTAGAGTTGCTCTTGAACTGTCACAGAATTAAATAAATTAGTCCTATTTCTGAATAAAGTCATGACCGTCTGATTTAATGCATAAAATCTATATTGGCAATGTCTATAAAGGGAAACTAGCGGGGAAATACATCATGCAAGAATGTAAGGTCTTTAGGCTACCACAACTCCTTCATCATAGATAACAATAAACATGTTTAGAAGAGTCATTGGTCTTTGAATGAACTTTGGCCTCTGACAGTCAAAGCAATGCATAATTCTCACCCAGTCTATGTCTTATTTGGAATCCAGTCATATTTTATGACTTGTGTTTTTACTTACCTCCTTCCCGTTTGTGTTTCCTTTTATCTATAAGTATCATGATTATCCATATTTATAGAGAGATTAAAAAACTAAAATAATATAAAAAAAACCATTAAACTAGGTTCATTTGATTACCTAAGGACTGATCCAGAGCTGTTCTTCATTAGTGTGAAGAAAACAATATTAGCCTCCAGGACCTCCTTTATCATTTATGGGTCCCTCTCTTCAAGGAAAAACTAACTTTCATTCCTAGTTTGGCTTTGCCTATTAGCAGTAAATTTCGTAACCAGGCAACCAATTGCTAGATAGGAGGGAGTACACTCTCACACCTAACTACCAACAGTGGATAGTCACCTAACTCAGATTCTGAGAACTAATACTTGTTATACATTTCATGAAGACTTTTAAATAAACATATTCAGCCACTTAAAAAAACACAACTCAAAACAAATCCAAGCCATGTGGTAAATGCCAAATGACCAAATGCCTTTCACTTTTCTTGTCTCTGTCATATTTTCTATATAAACTATAATGATAAGACTCAATGATAGAGTTTTTAAAAAGGCAAAACAGTATAAAATTCATTTAGCTACATAAGGCTGCATTTCTGTAGCAGAGAAGAAATGCAGAAGAACTCTACACCCTGTGTTCTGCTTTTTGAGATAGAAAGGACCTCAGCTGCAAAATAACTAATTAACCAATGTCCTGGCCAAATTTAAGATCATTATCTAGAAGAAGTAAGAACATGTTATTTCCTATTCCTGTTTTTATAGTATTTGAGAACGATGCTAAGTTCCTATGTAAGTAAATGAAGACCCAACGAAGACCCAAATGACCCCTACTGCTGCATAACAGGAAAGACTTAGAAAGCTCAGCATTGCAAGTTTGTCATATAGTTGAGACTATATCTATATTAGACTGAATTTATGCATAGGTGGTAAAGGAAAAAAGTTTTAAACAAAGACGGTTACGGAAGCTGAGTCTCATTCACTTTCATTCTCACTCACTAAAGACATTTTCACTGATCCTGTTTTTTTGTAGCTACTGATTTGAATACCATGCAAATTGTACTGGGTTACAGACTGTCAAAACTATAATCCGATAGATTTGCACATGCGAAAAGATCCTCCCCAATTCTGAAGAAATTACACAAAGAACAAAGGCCAATATATAAACATTGTGTGTGTGTGTATACCCATATCTATATATATTTTATTCTTCCAAAAGGCAAAAGAAGTAATTATTGGAATAGTATAAATAGCAGTTTTTAAAGGGAAAGTGAGGGAGCAATACAGTGAAATATCAGCTATCTAAAAAGAGTATTTGAAACAAGTAAAGGAATTATTTAAATGAAAAGGAATTTTTTTTGGGGGGAAAACCCAGTAAGAGAAGAAACGGCTTTAATGATGCATAATTTCATTTTATGAAAACCAGTAAGAAACATGAATATTACAAGAACATTGAAAGAGGCTTTTGATACAAGTCACATACATACATTTCAACTTTTTTTTTTTTTTTTTTTTACCTCTAAGCCAAGGAATGCCTGCACACTATTTGTTCTATCAAGACAGTCCAAGCAGTTTGTTCGAACAGTACCACTCTGGCATCTGCAACAAATTCAGCAAAGTTTAACAGCTAGTTTCAAACAAAAATAATGAAGCTAAAACAAAAGGAGAAAAACTAAGGTGATTAAAATATAGCATCTACTTTCTATCCCTAACTTTTTATTACCACAATTTCAAACACAAAAAAAAGATGAAGGAATTTTACAGCAAACATCTATAATACCCACCATCTAGATTCTACAACCAGTCATCTTCTGTCATATATTCTTTTTCACATATCTGTTTTATCTACACCCACTTATTTTTAATTAGGCCAGTAGTCAGGAGCTAAATATGTATTCAGATTTATAATCCCATAGCTCTTTGCACATAAAAGATAAATATTTATGGAAGAAATTTTAAAAACCTACAATCTGTTCTCTCTACTGACCTTTACAATTTCTATGGCATTAATGCTAAATATTGCACAAATTGAAAAAAACTGAAAGTTTGAGCTTTGTCCACTAAAGTTTACCTCATCCTATACTCTGATCTTAATTTTTTCAATACTTATTTTCCTCCTCAACTTCATAATAAAAAACTGAAGATTTAAATTATACTAAAGCAGACAATAAACAATGTCTTTCACTTCTATTGGCATTTTTTTAAATTTTTTTTTTATTTTTTATTTATGATAGTCACACAGAGAGAGAGGCAGAGACACAGGCAGAGGGAGAAGCAGGCTCCATGCACCGGGAGCCCGACATGGGATTAGATCCCGGGTCTCCAGGATCGCTCCCTGGGCCAAAGGCAGGCGCCAAACCGCTGCACCACCCAGGGATCCCTCTATTGGCATTTTTAAAAGTCCTTACTGAGGTGAAAAAATAATGAAGATGGTTAATGGTATCTGTGCCTCCCAACACTGGGAATGTCAGCATGATGAACTTGGTTTAAGAGAAAAATAGTGTTAATAAAATTGCAGCTTGCAGTTAAAAAAAAAAAAGAAATATTAAAAGATTAGTTTAAAGAGAGAAGTGGGAATACCTCTCAGAGCATGAGGTCTGGAGCCAGATAATCCTAGCTCTAACACTTTTTAGCTTTGTGATTTGGGCAAATTATTGCCTATGCCTCAGTCTCCTCAAATGTAAATGGAGATAATATAGTACCTACTCCTACAATTGTTGTTATAAATAGATGTAAAGACTACGTACACTACCTGGCTCATACTATGTGCCCAATAATATAAGCTATTATTAATATTACTTGTTCAACTCTAAAGAAAAACAAGCCTAAAAATCAAATATAATAAAGATATTTTATCATAAACTTTGATATAAAGAAAATTTAGAAGTTCAATGTTAAGAATAACTTTTACAATAAACAAAGTGCCAACTCAAAGAAAAGAGAAATAGAGCAAACCTTTGGACTTCACTTCCATTGAAATAAAAAAATCCATAATCTACAAACTTTTGGACTTGAGGTTTAAGAACACTATGCAATTTTTCTGCCTTTCCTCCTTTAACCATTTGATGATAGTCAAAATTCACCATGTGGATATCAGCAACGTGTTCAGAAGCTTTCAAATGACTCTGAAAGTAAAAAAGGCAAATACTCATCTAAATGTTAACTAAATACGACCTTACCAAGTAACATTAAAACGGAACCTTACATTTTAAATTTAAAGCTCAGCATTGCCCCTTGAAACCTCCCTGATCGCACACAAAGCTTGCATCAATACTAGCAGTAAAATGGAAAATTACTTGCTGATATCCAATAACATCTTTTTTGTAAAAGCTCACACACTGCCCCCGAGAGATGAGGTGACATAATTAACATCAGAGAACTTAAATAATATTCTCATCTGGTTTAGAAAATTAAAAATTATTTCTAACCCTAGCACTTCATTTTTTATAAACAATGTATCTGTTATAGAATCTCAAAATAAAGTAACTGATTTCAGATAAAACCTATTAAAGACTTAAAAATTCATTTTTTATAATATCATTCAAGGGTTTTAAGTCATTCTCTCAAGTATAATCTGTTTATTAACAATATTTATTTCACAAACTTAGAACAGTCACATAATTAAGTTACTTCCAGACTTCATTAGATTGAACTTCAGAAAATACTCTCAAATCATTTTTAAGCTTACAATCTTATTACACCATTATTTACATTAATTCATTATTGATTCAATAAGTATTTATGAAGAATACTTTGGTTTTAGAAGTTGGACATATCAAAAAAAGAAGTTGGACATATCTTTGGATTCTTTTTTACTCGAAATTCTCAGGTTTTCTCTCATCAATACAAGAAGGCATAGCCTTGCAGTTATACAAATGTATTATTCACCATTTCATTTCAGGTTTAAAACAATGACAGTGGTTTCTAGGAAATAGGCAAGGCAATGAACAGATGAAGGAGGAAACTGCCTGGTATCTTTTTATCAGTGACAGATGAATATTTTTCAGAGGGGAGGATATTCTGCTTCTCCACAGCATAAATAAGAATATTTCAGAAAACAGCTTCAATTACTTTGAAAGCTTTCCAAATCCCAATTTCAGCAACATTATACAAAACTGTTTCTTAGTAGCCCAAAGAGTTAATGGTTCCAACAAGTACCCAGTCTTTTTCTAGAAAGTAATTTCATTATTGTATCATATTATTTTTAAATATTGTTCTATATGTCTGTAGGCCAGAACAGAAGAAAAAATGATCATGCCTACCTGGAAAGCCTTACTTAGCATATGTTCACCTTCCTTAGATCCAAGCAAATTTACTATTATTTGTTTACCATATAAATTCTTAAGTGTTCTAAAATGCCTATTAAAGAAAAAAAGAAATAAGCATGTATCAAGTGATAAGCTTAATTTTAAAAAAAGATTTTATTTATTTGACAGAGAGAAGAGAGAGAGAATGAGTACACAAACAGGAGGAGCACCAGACAGAGAGAGGGGGAGAAGGAGACTGAACATTGAGCCAGAGGTGGAGCTCAATCTCAGGACCCTAGGATCATGAGAGTCAAAAGCAGGTATTTAACCTACTGAGCACAGGGGCCTGTAAGCTAATTTTTTTTTTTTTTTTTAGACAATCAGAAATCCATTAAATAGAAACTTCAAGGCAGTTTTCTAAACTCCTAGAATTGGCAAAACTGGATACAAATTCATTGCACCAAATCATTCTTCTCAAAATTCTGAATTTATGAAAATTCAGTTAATGCCCATTTCCTCTCTGATTCATCAATGCTGAGACTTCCACCTGTGCTGGAGCTGCTGGACCCACCCTCTTCAATATGTGAGGCTGGTGCCAGACAACACAGAGAATACAAGCCATCCAACTTGGGGATGGCAGCCACTTAGGAGGGTTGCACCTCATATGTGAGGACATCATATACCCCATGGGTATTCAGGGAGATCTCCTTAACAGTTTTAGTCTTAAGAAAAATAGGCCCCAAATATGAGGGTTTTTTTCTCTCTAGCTTCTAACCATTCCAGGTGTTATAGAGCAATGCCATCCTAAGGAAATATAACAGGAACAGACATAATTACAAACATAATTTTAAATTTTCTAGAAGGTACATTAAGAAAAGCAAAAATAAACAATGAAAATAATTTATATTTTTTATTTAACCCAATATAGCTAAAATATCATTTCAATATGTAATATATTAATAAGATATTTTATATTTTGCATTTTTAAAAATATTTTTAAAATTTAAATTCAATTTAGTTAACATATAGTGTAAGTATTACTTTCAGGGGTAGAATTTAGTGAATCATCAGTTACATATAACACCCAGTGCTTATTACCATCAAATGCCCTCCTTAATGCCCATCACCCAGTTACCCCATCTCCCTAACTCAACCCCCTCCAGCAAACCTCAGTTTGTTTCCTAGAGTTAAGAGTCTCTTATAGTTTGCCTCCCTCTCTGTTTTCATCTTATTTTTCCTTCTCTCCCTCTACGTTAATCAGTTTTGTTTCTTAAATTCCACCAGTGAAATCATTTGGTATTTTTCTCTGACTGACTTATTTCACTTAGCATAATACCCTCTAGTTTCATACACATCACTGTAAATGGTAAGATTTCATTTTTTGATGACTAATATATATATATACATATATATATATATAACCAAGTATATACACATATAATATATATTTATATTTTTTATATATATGTAATATATATAAATATAATCATCACACCTTTTTTATCCATTCATCTGTTGATGGGCATCTGGGCTCTTTCCATAGTTCGGCTATTGCTGACATTGCTGCTATAAACACTGGGATGCATGTGCTCCTTTGAATCACTATGTTTGTATCCTTCGGATAAATACCTAGTAGTGCAATTGCTGGGTTGTAGGGAAGTTCCATTTTTAACTTTTTGAGGAACCTCTACACAATCTTCCAGAGTGGCTGTACCAGTTTGCATTCCCACCAGCTATGTAAGAGGGTTCCCCCTTCTCTGCATCCTCACCAACATCTGTTGTTTTCTGAGTTAATTTTAGCCATTCTGACTGGTGTGAGATGGTATCTCATTTTGGTTTTGATTTGTATTTCCCTGATGATGAGTGATTTTGAGCATTTTTTCATGTGTCTATTAGCCATTCGTAAGTCTTCTTTGGAGAAATGTCTGTTCATGTATTCTGCTCATTTCTTGACTGGATTTTTTGTTTTGGAGATGTTGAGGTTGATAAGTTCTTTACATATTTTGGATACTAGCCCTTTAACTGAGAAGTCATTTACAAATATTTTCTCCCATCCTGTAGGTTGCCTTTTAGTTTTGATGACTATTTTCCTTGCTGTGCAAAAGCTATTTGGATGAAGTCCCAATAGTTCATTTTTGCTTTTGTTTCTCTTGCTTTGGAACATGTCTAGCAAGAAGCTGCCGTGGCTGAGGTAAAAAAAGTTGCTGTGCTCTAAGTCTCTGAAACCTAGTTTGTATTTTATACTTACAGTACATCTCAAATTGAATTTCACGTGCTCAATTGCTATACGTGGCTAGTGGCTACCCTATCAGACAGCACATCCAAAGACGTGGCTTTAAGGCCAGGAGATCAAGACCACAACCTAGTGCTACCAACCCCAGAAGTCTAAAACTGGGTATCACTTTCTTCTGATTAAATTAGTAGTCAGAAAAAATTCTACTTACAGCCAAAGCAAGCTGAAATGAATCAGTAAAATATAATAACTAGATTCGCTGTTTAACAACATTTTTAATCAAAACTTATAGCATTATGTAAAAATAATCAGTTTTACCTATCAAAAGCAGGTGCATTGGCTTCAAATCCCCTTGACATACGAACACGATGAGATCCCACCTACACAAGAGAAATACATTTAATTATACTAGAAGCCAACATGCAGACAAAGGAAAACTGTTCATAATATGTAGTAATTCATTTGCTGAACATACAACAGTAAATTGAATAATTGATTTTCATTCATATTATTGTTTAAAAAAATTCAAAGGGTTTCCTTTTCCTTTATTTTTAAAAACATGACTTCTTGGGCACCTGAGTGCAGTTGGTTAAGCATCTGCCTTTGGCTTAGGTCATGATCCCAGAATCCTGGGACCAAGCTGTATCGGGCTCGCTGCTCAGTGGGGAGTCTCTTTCTCCCTCTTTTCTCCCTGGCTTGTGTGCCCTCTCTCTCTCAAATAAATAAATCTTAAAAAAAAAAAAAACAAAAAACATGATGTTGTAAAAAAAAAAAAGAAGTTATAAAACACAAAATAACAAGAATTTTTACTTATGAAAGATATTTTTAAGAGGTCTTTCATATACATTATCTTGTTTAAAACTCAAACTATATGCCCTGTGTAAGTTAACATATTACTGCCATTTGGGCAATAAAAAAACTGAAATTCAGACAAATGAAATAACTCGTCCTCTTAGGTCAACAGAATGCCAAAAAACAATTCACATGGGAATTTAGGTCTCCTGAACTAAATTCCTACTCTTCCAAGCTGACTACAAGTACAAGGTCTACAAATTTCTTTGTTACACTAAATGCTTTATTCACTTCACCTACATCAAGTCAACAAATTAAAAACAATACTGTACCTGGAAAAACAGGCTTTCCAAGGCAGTCTCACAGTCACACACACACACACAGAATCAGAAAATATGGGTTAGGAGAATTAAACAATATGGAAAATATCTGCCTTTCTGTTTTGTTATAGTTTTTCTGTTCTCACAAAGGAGAGTAGCAGAAAGATTAGACAAAATTAAGAAAGATACAAGAGATGCCAAGACGAAATATAAAAGTAACACCAGATTATTTCCCTGAGCTTCACTTTTAAACATCTCCCTCTGAAGCTCTGAGATCAAAGTTCCCCAGAATTCATTCTCCCTAATCCGGACAAAGTGACTTTAAAGGGGCATGGGAACATTAGAAACAACAAATACCCAGCATTTGCTTCAAGTGGATGGAACTGGAGGGTATTATGCTGAATGAAGTAAGTCGATCGGAGAAGGACAAACATTGTTTCGTCTCATTCATTTGGGGAACATAAAAAATAGTGAAAGGGAATAAAGGGGAAAGGAGAGAAAATGAGTGGGAAATATCAGTGAGGGTGACGGAACATGAGAGACTCCTAATTCTGGGAAACGAACAAGGGGTAGTGGAAGGGGAGGTGGGCAGTGGGTTGGGGTAACTGGGTGATGGGCACTGAGCGGGGCACTGGACGGGATGAGCACTGGGTGTTATGCTATATGTTGGCAAATCGAACTCCAATAAAAAATCAATCAATCAATAATAAAGGGGCATGGGAAGAAGGCTACCAAATCAGTCATGCAGTTCAATGGATAAAATAAGAAAATAAATTCTAACACGCTCATCCAATTTGAAAATTAAATTAACAGTATTATTCATTCATCATTCTTCTCTCCTGATAAGACAATCTACTAACTCTCCTGATAATCAGTATCCTGTCTTTAATGTTTTTTATTTTTTTATTTTTTTAAATTTTTATTTATTTATGATAGTCACACACACACACACAGAGAGAGAGAGAGAGAGAGAGAGGCAGAGACACAGGCAGAGGGAGAAGCAGGCTCCATGCACCGGGAGCCCGACGTGGGATTCGATCCGGGGTCTCCAGGACCGCGCCCTGGGCCAAAGGCAGGCGCTAAACTGCTGCGCCACCCAGGGATCCCCTGTTTTTTCTTTTTTTTTTAAAGATTTTTTAAATTTACTCATGAGAAGCACAGAGAGAGAGGCAGACACATAGGCAGAGGTAGAAGCAGGCTCCCTGTGGGGAGGCCGATGTGGGACTGAACCCCAGGACCGGGGGATGCCAGGACCAAGGGATCACGACCTGAGCCAAAGGCAGACGCTCAACCACTGAGCCACCCACATGCCCCTTGTTTTTTCTTTTCAATAAGAAATAGATTAGCCTAAAGTTATGCCTATATTCAATTTTACTTTATAGTGCTTAGTAGTCTTCATGAAAATTTTAAAATTTGAAAGATGTGTACCCCAGGACATTAAGCATTTTAGACTGAAGAAAATTCAGCAGAAGTCGATACCTCTTCATTGGAGTACTCTCAGGTAATTGTCTATAACTCTGTAAAAATCCAAGACTTAGCATTTTGTCTATTGATTAATATTTATCTTGAACAGTACTGCCAACTGTCAGGAAGGTAAAACAAAATACAAGTTCTGTTTTTCAAGCAATGGCTGGGGTTGTTCCCCATCATCCTGCTACAACACATAACTAGCCACACATCATACTCTTATAGTAATATATTGGTTAAACTCGATTGTTTTATTACTAAAGTTTTAGGACAATTGCCTAAAAAAATTCTATAATAAAAGAGCTCTTATATTAATTATGATAAAAGTAGTACTCCAGAAAGTTTTAAGGCTTAAAATAAGCACAAATTTATCCAATTTTTAAAAAAAGTTGTATCAAAGATATTTTTTAAAAAAACATTTAATTGGACGGTATGGGACATCATTTTCCATCAATATTATTGCTTCATGTTCATGTATTTCTAAAACTTCAATTCGACCAAAAATTGAGTGTGCAACACTATACTAGACATAGATCTGATGATGTTTACCATCTTTTAAGGCTAATTTAAGCTAGAACATACTGTCAGAATAACAGTGTAAATGTTAAATAATTTCAAAGAAACAAAGTCATAAGTAAAATGAATGAGTTGTTACCACTTAAAATATCATTCTTACTTGTGTAGCACCTTATGACAACTCCTATAATTCCTCTAATTCATACTGACATTTGCTTTTTCTATAAAAGGCCTGCCTCTCCAAACAGATGGTAAGCTCTCTCTGAAGCATCAGTACAGTCTTTGAAACTCTCATAGTATACAACACTATACACCCAGTATAGAATAATATACATCGGGGAAGTATTAAGTATTTAATGAAGAGATCAGTGTGGAGGGGGGACTGACTCCATTCAAGGAGATCTGAATGGCCTATATTGAAGGATGACAACTTTAATTTGGGGAGCAGAGGACACCTGTTAGAAGACAGGAAGGCATGAGGTTAGATAGGTAGAGGAAAGCAGAGGAAGACAGATTGTGAAGAAAAGGGCACCTTGTAGATCTGATGAACATAATATATCAAAAGCCGGGAAACGTGCCAGAGAGCTGGGAGGAGACCAATTAGAAAACTGTGAGAGTCTTCTGGGCAAGAAGAAATGAGAAGACCCTAACTGGGATGATAGGAGTGGGAACTGAAAGAAAGGGAGAGTCCCAGTGCCTAGGAGAACGCTGGGCTAAGTGTCACAGGGCAGGCTACATTTGCTGGTTCAGGACTGGCTGTTGGAACAAATAGGCTTGGAGCTGCTTGAAGGTCAACAGACCTTAGAGATGCTTAAAGAATAGCAGAAGAGCATCATGTACACAGAAGTTCTCAAATGCGAATGGTAGGGAACCTGGTTAAAAATACATATTGCTGGCCCCATTCCAAGAGGCTCTATTTCAGCTGATATGAAGTTGAGGCCATGGATTTGTATTTAATCATTTCAGGTGATTCCTTCAAAATCTTACAATTAAAAAACCTCTGAGGAATTAACTGTGGAGAATAAAAGGCAAGTCAAGGAACAACTCCTAAGGATTCTCTGCCCGTGCCTTCTGAAGTAGGACATCTCATTAGGTAACACTAACTCCAAGGAACCCCAAAATTAATTCCAGTCTTGAGAATACACAAGATACCTAACAACATTTTCAACCAGTCTCTGTCAAAAGCCATTCTTTGTCTTCTAAGGGAAAATAAATTTGGGGACTTGGCATTTTTTTTATTTTTAAAAATGAATGTCTATTTTCCAGTTTTTAAAAATAGATAAAATATTTTCATCCCTCTATTACCAATTCTTAGAATGATGGGGAGAATGTTTTTCTGTAAAAGATATTTATAAAAATAATCCATTCCTGTTCCAAAAAAGGCTGACTTTAAAAACTACTAAGCTAAAATAATTGAGAATCACTTAGTCAGTCCTCAACTCAAGACAACAATAGGCCAGCTCCATGACAATTTAGTAGAACTGCTGGACTGTTTCAACGTCTTAAAAATTACTATCTCTATCAAGAAATGCATGATTTAAAAATCCATAGTTCTCAGCCCATAAACAAGATGACATTGGCCAGACAGAAACTGTGTGGGCCAGCCACAGAACACAGCAGGAGGGAGGAGGGTAGCCTCATCCATCAATGTGACTACTCAACATCCGACCATCTTGAATGGTCAAACACTGTAATTCTGAGCTTCTCATAAAATATCACAGAGAGTGGCAAATAGCCCATAAATAGATCACTACCATTTCTTATACTCCTCTGTCTCTAAAGCAAAAGCATTCACCTTGCATCAAAACAAGGCTTTAGGAATGTTCTTGAATATTTTAAACACCCATCGCTGATCACAAAGGTTTAGAGGAAGTGGAATAGGGTTGGGATTCTTTCCCAAAAGAGACTTGGCGAGAGATATATCTACTTAAGTTATCCCTACATGCCAAAGAGAAAACCTGCGTAAGTTAAAATTCTGGACAAGAACTCAGGAATTGTAACTGCTTTTAATCCTTGTTAATTCTTGGCTCATCTTATATAAATTGCAGTATTGCAAAGGTTCAATTGGCCTGCAATCAATCTCCATAACAGTCATCCTAAAATGTAAGAGATCCAGCTGTGAGCTAAAAGGAAGCAAGATTTTTTTTCTGTCCATTTTCTTAGTACTATAGGCTAAGGCATAAAACTTACTAGACAATACACACTAGAAGCCTAAAATGAAAATAATGTAAACTTTAGGGACTAAATATTTTGTAATAAAAATAAAATGCAAAATCACACTATTATGGGCAATCTAATGTTATGAACTTACATGAAAAAAATCTTTTATTTTAAAGATTAGATATTTATATCAACAAAATTAAAAAGAAACCATCAGGAAGCAAACCAAAGAACATAATAAAGATGATTGGTCCCTACAAATCATAAAGTAAAAGTTCAGTATCAGATATATTACTGATAACAACAATAGCTAACCCTTACAACAGTGTTGCCTGTGGGTACCAAGCATTGGTTTTAATATTTTTCATTTTATCTTTACAACTCTATGAAGAGGAACTACTAATATTATCATTCCCATTTTACAGATAAGCAAATTGAGACACAGAGGGGTTAAACCACTTGCCCATGAACACACAGCTAGTAGTGGCAGAGTAAGGATCCAAACTGAGAAGTCTGGTTTCAGATGCCTTTTTAACTACTACATTCTCCTACCTAAAGGGGCAAAATTGTTATATAAAGATACGGAGATAGTAAATATGAAACACTAAATATCAATGTGCTATGGAAACATTAAAATTTTAATATTAAAAACAGCAGTTGAATTTCTATGGACATCTGAAAGAATATTAAACAAAAATACCTAAGACAATTCCAAGAATGCTTGTATTTATACCCTCATTTGTGCATCTAGCTAATATTACTAAACTGAATAACTAACTAATGAAGTAATGAACTACCCTGAGAGGTTAGAAAACATTCAAGAGAAAACGCAAGACAAAACAATGTTGTACAGATACCTGCAACCCTGGTTGCTCCCAGAACAATGGAACGGATCCCCGGATTTGTATGAAAGAAGAAACAGAGTCATCTAAGTATACAACCTACAGAGAAAAATAACATATAAAATATTTCCACAAAGTTACTACATTACAAAGACAAATATACTAACATCTCTTGCATGCTAGTTTTATCTCATAACCAACTCACATCTAATTGTCCTAACAAAATATCCAGAAGAGGCCACCAAATGAGTGTGATTTTCTCTTAACTAGTGATAGTTTTTCCATAAATTAACCAAAAAATAGTAAAAATATAAGCATAAAAATCACAATTTTTAGTTTGCCTTCTGAATCTCAATATTTTACACACATACTTTTATATTTATTTTTTTTTCTTTAGCTTTTTCTGTTTTCTAAAACTAATTTGAAGTACTGAGTTGGGCTGGGGGGAGGCCTGAATGTACAATAATATAGTTTCAGAGCCAAAAAAAATGTTTTTAATTCAAATATAATGAACATACAGTGTTCTATTAGTCTCAGGCCTATGATATAATGATTGAACAATTCTATGCATTTCTAAGTGCTCATCAAGATAAGTGTACTCTTAATCTCCTTCATCTATTTCATCCAGCCCCACCCCCCCACCTCCCCTCTGGCAACCACCAATTTGTTCTCTGTATTTAAGAGCACTTTTTTTTGTTTGTTTCTTTTTTCGTTTTGTTTCTTAAATCCCACATATGAGTGAAATCATACGGTATCTGCCTTTCTCTAACTGCAAATGTCATAACTTACTTTTAGTTGGTATATATATCTACCTTTAAGAACTGGGTTTGATTTAATTTTTTTTATTTTTTATTTATTTATTTTTTATTTAATTTCACACAAAACATTTTATTAAATTATCTAGCTCTCTAATTGAGGATTTTTAAATTCAATACCAAAACGTATAGCACTGACAACATGCTAATTAGTAAAAATCTTGTTACTCATTTGAAGAGTCATACCGAAGTTTGTTTATAAATAAGTTTGTCTTAGGGAAGTCTTTCTTAAGGCTAGTAAGCAGCCAAGAACAACCACAAAATGACATTACAGATGTGAAAAGGAGTTTTGAATCCAGTAGAAATCTATGGATCTATTATTTTCTGAGCCTCTCTTCTAATACATGAATCAAGCAATATAAAACACTATGTACCTGTTCTGTTTCTACAAAATTAGCAACGTGACCATCATCATTTGTTCCCCGGACATTAAACCTGGTCCCAGCTCGTTCACAGCTGAGTCTGGAAATGAGGCAAGCCTTTGCCTGCTTATGAGCAGCATAAATTGTTCTGATTTCTACTCCCCCACACATGAGGCGTAATAACCAGTCATCACAATTCACACCATAGTGCTTGAGATGCAAATGCAAAGACTGATTCCTAGCAGAAAAAAAAACAACTCATTAGCTTACTGAGTACCAGATAACACAGCATAAGTTTTAAAACAGTGCTCCTGAAACATTAATTTAATGTCATTCAATTAAAAGGCCCTACAAATAAGTCAATTCATTTACATTTACCATGCTAGGAATCAGAAGATGGGGCTATAAAATGTGATCCTCCGGCATATGATCTATGGTTCAAAGAAAAGAAACATCTTTTATGTTTTTACTATCTGTGCTCCATTCTGTTGTCTTTTCATATAATGTATATATAACTTAACTTTCCCCAAAAAAAGGATTTCATACAAATATTCCCACCCCACTTTATAAAGCTCTACTCTTAATGTTCGACTTTAATAAGGCTCTAAATAGCCAACTGACCTAGTAGCTACCATATTAATACATGTCTAGATTTTTCCATTACTCTGAATGGTTTAGTGGGGGCCTCGTTTTCAAATTTTTTCAGGGCAAAAAGTTTTATTAAAATAAACATACAGAAGCCCAATGAGTAGGAAACTCACCAGAGCTGAGTCACTATGGCTAAAGCAAGGAGAGGGGCTGGAATCCTGCCAGGTTGGCTACCTTCTGATCCTGCTGACTGCCTCTTCTGGGCTCTATACTGGAACTCTAGCTCTCCAAAGAATGCATATGGAATATCCTGACCAATTTATCACCAAGGGAAATATATTGTTGTGCAGAAAAACTTACTGGTTGGCTTTTCAGATAACCAGGAGTCTCATAAAAGTGAATTTTCTATAATACTGAAGCTTGGTTCTCAAGTTTTAAAACTCTCCTGTTTTAGGTAGAAATTTTTCTTAAGTACTCTGCACTATCTCACTGTCTTAGTCTCATTAATACACAGCACTACTGCTACACCAGCAGCTGCCCAGCCCTCCTCCTCAAGGTATAGGCGATGGTAGAGATAAGACAGCTGGTGGGCACGTGCAGTTCTGATAAACCATCTACGTAAGTGAATGGTGAGATTACTATTAGACTAACACTCAATCCAATGGCCATTAAGTATTTTCAAAATATGACATAAGCCTCCATACTCTCCTATTGCTTATACTGATCTGAGGTGAAGTTCAAATGACTGTGATCCAGTATGTCCAGATACCATAGAGAGTCCCATGTCATGGCAGAGGTATAAGCAACATACCTGTCTCCATTTAAATACAACTGGGATCCTATGTATTTGTTCAGGTAGTTTCTCCCTCTACCATCAGTTTTCATTTTTCTTTGCTGTCAATGAATTGCTGTCTTAATTCTATTTAAATTCATAAACAACTCTCAACGGGCTGCAGCTTCAAATCTCCAAAGGAATAAATGAGTGGGGTTTTTGTGATAGGTGTTTGTGACTCTGGAAACAAAACTTACTTGGCTGTATCCTGGAAAATATTTCTACTAAGCTACAAGAGTATGCATAATAAATTCATAAAGCTTTCATTTTTCTATGCAAGGTGAAGCTCAAGAATGCCAATCCTCGGAAAAATTGTAGAAAGTGTAAAATTACCAAAACTCATTTTTGGTGTTTTAGTCTCCCTTTTGTTCAACCTGTCTCCTATTCAATAAACCCCCTCAGGGGATCCCTGGGTGGCGCAGCGGTTTGGCGCCTGCCTTTGGCCCAGGGCGCGATCCTGGAGACCCGGGATCGAGTCCCGCGTCGGGCTCCTGGTGCATGGAGCCTGCTTCTCCCTCTGCCTGTGTCTCTGCCCCTCTCTCTCTCTCTGTATGACTATCGTAAATAAATAAAAAAAAAAAATTAAAAAAAAAAAAATAAACCCCCTCAGTCTGTTAGGTAAACTGTTGCCACCTCCACCCTTAAGTAAATGAAATAAACAAATTACTCCTACTGGTTAAACTTAGCAAATGTGCTTAACTGCTGATCATTGGAGCCAATGCATCCACACCTGCTTAAACTTCTAATTATTGGCAAGAAAATTTTTCTCTCTTAATCTAAGATATTTGGGGTTAGAATGACCAGAGTGGGGAGAAAAAAGTCAGGGCAACTGCCCTGCCCATCTGCGCCACCTTAACTTTTCAGGGATTTCGATGTCTCTTCCATCAGAAAAAGTGTGGGGCTGACTAGGCTCACTTAATTGCCCCATTAACCCTTCCTTCCCAGCCCTTCATTGTCTCCTCCTTTGTGAGGTTCCAAGTCTCTAGGATGCTGGAGTCTTTTTTTCATTCTGCCTCGTTTCTCCTCTGTATTACTATGCTGGGCCAAAAAACTTGCACATTAACTAAAAAGCTTCCTCTAAAGTTTGTTTCTTATCCTAAGGTTTTGTTGACTTTGAGCCCTCTGACACCCAAGACAGATAGGTCAGACTAAACGAGCCACTCAAGGACCATAGGTAGATGGTGCAAGTGGGAGGAAAAGAAAATATCTAGGAGGAACACCTTGAATCTGACCTACTGAGGGAGACCCAAGGGCAGAGAGTCCTGGACTGCGGTCTTAGGACGTGCAAACATAATGAAATATAATTACTACATGATGTTAGGGGAAAATGTCTACAGCAATGTTGACTGTGGACAAGAGAAACAATATCCTAGAAAACTGGTCAGCTCCAATAAAGCAGCACTAATTATAGTTACATGTGCTTACCTTTTGTGCATACTACAGTACAGTTTATGCATAATCATGAAATATCCATTACCTACTTAAGTTTTACTTTATTATAGTACTAAACTTTATCCTAGCATATCACTTCTTCACAGTCCATTGCTCTTAAATCAAGATTATGCACCTATTACCTTTAAATTAAAAATAATGAGGCAATGCTGTCTTAGAAAAACAGTACTAAAAAAAAAAGGAAAAACAGTACTGCCAGAAACAAGATCTCAAACTATGAACAGTAAATATGAGTATCACAACTTGATTACAACTAATTCATTCTTAATTTTAAAATAAATATCTTAAATATATTTCAGAAATGAAAGGTCAGTTTAGATTGGGCAGAGCAAAAGGGTTGCATGTCACATGTCACATGGGAACTTCAATAAACTGACACTGGCTGCCTGCGATGCTCTGCTGAGGATTCTGGAGCAGGAGACAGTGGGGTGCTCAATCAGCAATGTCCATCCTTGCTATCTCTGGAAATAACTGATGAACACACTATGCACCAAATCACCAAACTATTGCACAGCAAGCACATGATTACCAAGGGAAAAAACGTTAACACAAACTCACCAGAAAAATCTATTATCAGTTGTGTGTTCTTGCATGCTACGATGTGCATTAAGACTTAGATCTAAACTGGTTCCAGATGCAGACCACGCAAAATAAAAGTTTCCTGAATTCAAAACTTTTCGCACTTCGGATATGCGATCCTCATCTGAAGAATCAATTCGTAGTGATATGAATTCAGTAGAAGTAACTCGGAAAACTTCAGATTCTTGAATTTTTCCAACAGACATACATCCGGTGACTAAAACCAGATAATGTAACATGGTATCACCTGCAAAAACCAAAGAATTCATCAGATGAAAAGTCCCAATATTTTTCAAGTTATTCAAAATTTCCTCCAACTTTCTTGTCATGTTTCCAACTTTTAAAATCTGACAGCATGCTTATTTTAAACTGACATGGACATGTTTACATTTACAACTGGATTTTTGCAAAAGTTGAAAAAAATCCTTGATTAAACACATTTAGATCCATGAACCATTTAAACATTAACAGAATAATCTCACATTGATGAAATTATTCCTTTGATTAATCTGATATAAAAAAATTTATCAAGTAAAAAAATAATCTATATGTTATCTTCCCCATCTTTCCTTTATGATTGTCAGGAAATCCACATAAGACAATAAATGTGGGAGCTCTTTGTAAATAGCACAGTTGAAAGAAATGGAAAAAATATAAATGTGAGCTGCTGTAGTTGACATATGAACAGAAATCCCCTGATAACAATTTATAAAGCAATTTGGTTTACAAAAACTTTCATAGATATTTTCACTAATTTTGGCAAAAATCCCATGAAATTAGCATGAAGGCGAAATTCAGCGGTGGTGTACTTTGACGGGCAGAAGTGGCCCTGAATCTTGGCTCTGCCACTTATTATCTAGACCAACTTTAGTGTGCTAACAGAACCAACCTGAGATATACTCCCTCACAAACCAGGATTAAAATAAACCTCACTGGACTGTGAGGGTTACCTGAGGCAATATTAGCTAAGCACCTAGGCATAGTGCTTTACATGTGATAGATTCATAACAAATGACGAATCTCCACTTTACACCAGTCCTCCTCAAAGTTGGCCCATGGACTGTCACAGTGAGAAAGGTGCATGTTCCAGAATGGAAATCAATTACCTCACTAAATTCACTGTTCAGCTTAGCTGACTTTTTTTGCATAGTAAGACTCAACCAAGGGAGCCATGTGTTGATTTGCATGATGGTGCAAGCTCCTTATTCTCATTACATACCAATAACAAAATGGTTCACAGACTGGTACCAGGCCTAGGGCCACACTTCCAGCTACGCAGCTACAGTCAAACCAGTAATCAGTAATCAATCACAAGGGTTACTCTGCAGCCTGCGGTGACATTAAGTGGCAGGGATAGACTCAAGCTGAGACCTTTTAAATACAAAGCAGATGTCCTTTCTACTATAAACCAGAGCAATCAGTGTGGTTCTAAGACGTCTTTTCTTAAAGCACTGGAACAAACAAAAAAGACAATGCCCTGATTTTAAAAGCCACTCACTTGGCTTTTAACAACTGATACCAATCTTAAAGTGTTCATATAGGATAATGTCTCTGAAACTTAAAATCACAACAGCTTGAGTATGTCACATGCCTTTTCAACCGACATTTTCCCAAGATTAGCATAATTAGGGTTTAAAAGATGTTACCATGCTTTTAGTTCAAATATGGAATATGAAATGATATACAAGCAATCACTCAAATCCTTAGAATTTATAGAGATAAAAAAGATTATTAATTATACTGAATAATAAACTTACCAAGATTTAATCGTAAAACACCTAAAAGTCCATATGCATCCAGTACTTTGGAGTATGTACCCTTGATTGCCTCTTTTTCTGCAGATGCTACAAAAAAAGTTCCAGGGTTATTTAGTTATAAAGCCAGAGTTTCAAACAAAAATCTAAATACAACATACATACATATACATACATATATATGTGTATATGTGTGTGTGTATATTTATTTTATTTTATATTTTATATTTTATTTATTATATTTTATTTTATATTTTATTTTATTTATTATTTTATTTTATATTTTATTTTATTTATATTTTATTTTATTTTATTTTATTTTATTTTATTTTATTTTATTTTATTTTATTTTATTTTATTTTATTTTATTCTATTCTATTCTATTCTATTCTATTCTATTTTATTTTATTTTATTTTATTTTATTTTAGTAGGCTCCATGCTCAGTGTGGAGCCCAATGCAGGGCTTGAATTCATGACTTAGAGATGTAGACCTGAACTGGGATCAGGAGTCAGATGCTTAACCTACTGAGCCACCCAGGCATCCCTAAACCTGATATTCTTAATATAAATATATCAAATAAAAGATTTTCTCAGCTAGTAACTTAATTGTCCTTCTCAAAGAGTCAACAAATTTTTCCAGCACCACTGATGAATAAATCCAGCCTCTCCCAATGATCTGAAGTACTGCCCTAAATAATACTCATGCTTTGGAGACTTTTTTGTTTTTAAAGATTTTATTTATTTATTCATGAGAGACACAGAGAGATAGGCAGAGAGAGAGTAGCAGGCTCCACACAGGGCGCGGGATGCGGGACTCGATCCAGGACCTCTGGGATCACGCCCTGAGGCGAAGGCACACGCTCAACCACTGACTGAGCCACCCAGGCATCCCCCCCTTTTTTTTTTTAAGATTTTATTTATTTGGAGATTGTTTTTGAATCTTCTCTGTCCCACTCACCTGTTTGCCCATGTCTACTACCAGCAGTGCCCTGTGTTATCACACCCCTAGTAGACAACATCCAACTCCTTCACCAGTCATCTTTCAGAATGTGGCCTCAACCTCCTCTTTCTGCTTCATTTTTCAATTACTTTCCCCCTCCTTCCGCCCCCCCCCCATGCTCTCATCACATTAAACTGTCCCTAATTGCCCCATAGCACTCTTTTACACTCCTGCACCTTTGCACAGCAATCTAGCTTTCTGCCTACAAGGCTCCACCTGACCACCTTATGTAAACATCACACAAAGTTACTTTCTGGAAACCTTTCTCTAACCTCTACAGGCACACTTCTTTCACAGAGCTCCCTCTTCATGTTGTCAAAACATTTTAAATAGACCCATCACTTCTCTTTCCCATTAACCAGCCCAATCCTTGAAGGCAAGAATGTTGTCCTATGCATCCTTTTATCCCTGACATTTAGAATAGTGCTTGAAACATAGAAGATGACAAATGTTTAAATGATAAAAGCTAACAGCAACGCTTGACTACAGAGTTTAGCAGAGGAACGATATCTTCAGTTGCACCTTTGTCTTGATTCATTTCTTCTGCTATCAAGTTAATGTTATCTTGCTGATGAATACAATCCACAGAATAATATCCCTAGGTCAGGTGTTATGGTTGCTCTGTTGAAAAACAAAAACAAATCCTGAAACTTTAAAGGAAAACTCTTCCCAGTTCTTAGCAAATATTAAAAATTTTACCAAAAACCCCGAAGAAATTTAAGCCATAACTTGTAACTCAATGGACAATTCCAAATAATTCTAAAGTCTACAAATCCAGAAAGATGTGATTCTCTTTCTCATTCTGTCCTTTCTCTTCTATTTCTTTCCTTCTTTACTGTTCTCCCTTTCCACTCTGTATTCCACACTCCCCAACTCACCTCCTGACTGACTGGTTCATTCCTTATTTACCCTAATCTCTTGTGTCTGTCCCTTTTCTCCTTTCCTCATTCATCTACAATATAGAATTATAATACATTTTGGCAACAGTATGTGTTCAACATTAGAAAAGTATGTTATGGGGCCCCTGGACGGCTCAGTAGGTTAAGCGTCTGCCTTTGCCTAGGTCAGAATCTCAGGGTCCTGGGATCAAGCCCAGAGTAGAGCTCCACTCTTCTCCCTGCTCAGTGGGGAGCCTGCTTCTCCATCTCCCTCTGCCCCTATCCCTGGTTTGTGCTCTTTCTCTCCCTCTAATAAACACATAAAATCTTAAAGAAAAGAAAAGGAAAGCATATCATCAGATCCTTCATGCCTTCCAACTTGTCAATCTTTACAGCCAACAAAAGGGCTATCTTCCCCGCCTACTACTTTGCCTAATATTCCTTAGTACTTTGTATTAGAGAACTTTTCCTTTGCCCCAAGCTCTTCTCCAGGGTTCTAATTGTTGGGGGGGGGGGGCGGGGGGGATATGATGAGGGAACAGAGGACTATCTGAGGACAAAGCACAAGCCCAGGGCAGCACACTGACAAGTCTTGAAGCAGGCAGAGGGACATTCCTCTACTGACTCAACTGCCTCAATCCATGTTAATACTTTGCTAAGGGCAGAAAATCTTAGCCCGACCCCCAGGATCCTGTAAGTCTACTTTAACATATAAAAATTCCTTTAGAAACCTCCTTTATCTCTAAACCCCCCCAAGATACATGTTGGCAATCATCCCCCAAGCACATGGCACACCAATATACCTCCGAAGGGTCTCATGACTAAGGTTTTATTAGATGGTAATAAAAGACCTTTTCCCAACAATAGCTAGGCCCTTCAAGATCCTGGAAACCTTGCTTCCAGAATTCCTTAGACAGTATGCTATCCTCAAACTCCTCCCAACTCTCAGGTATATGATCAGTCACTCCTCACAGGCCCGGGGCAGCAGCTCTTCCTGCCCACAGGTCCTGTCCCCGTGCTTTAATAAAAACACCATTTGGAACGCCTGTCTCTGCCTCTCTCTCTCTGTGTGTGTCTCTCATGAATGAATAAATAAAATCTTAAAACAAACAAACAAAAACCCCACCATTTTGCACCAAAGACGTCTCAAGAATTCTTTCCTGGTCGTTGGCTCTGGACCTCACCCCACCAAAACTCACCTATATTCCAAAACTTCATCAATCTCATCTTCCTTGCCCGAGTCACCTCTTTTTGGACTATCTACTCATAAGCCTTCTTCCTAGTTAACCCACTTCTGCCTTGGAATGAGTTGTGCTCTGCTAGCTGGCAGCACAGGCAAAAACTAAATTACTCAATTAATCAGTTCAAAGATATTATGTCAAATGAATTTGTGAATGAAATTTCAGAGCCATATGCAATTTTAATTTAATACTGTCATAATTCTCCAGCATGCTCATTATTCAGTGAGGCCTTTACCTTTATCAAAGCTGCCTATACAAAATTAGAGAGTAAGATTTCACCCAGCCATTAAAATTGAGGACTTGTATTTCCTTCTGCATTCCCAGAGTTCTTCTTCTCCTTATTACAACATATGCTTAAGTAACTGTTACTCCTAACATTAAATGACAAATGACACAAATATAAAATGTCACATTAATTTTAATTATATTTTATAAAGTAAATCAGGATCCTATCCCTAAATACTGCCTCTTTAAGAGTACCACATGTACATTAAAGCAAACGTTAGAGACTTGTTACATCTCTGATGACAGAAGGCATGGCTTCCAGGGCAAATGTTAGTTTTAGAGCATACATGCTGTATGTATTTAAATACCATCACTAATATAGTAATATAGATATTACCAGATGTATCAGTTTCAACAGCAATCATTATTTAGGTTCAAAGACCAGCAGCCGTAAGATTAAAAAGAAATTGTATTGTTAGTATTAAGCCATCACCTTTCCTTAAAAACAAAAAAAGGTATTTTATCACTTAAATACTATGAAACAAAATGGTCACTCTTCTAGTCATGTATAATAATTATCTTTTCATTGACTGTGCTCCAAATATATGAGTATGTTGTGTCTCTCAGGCCCCATGAAAACCTATTAAACTGTCATCTGATTCAAACATGCCAACAAATGTCATGCTGCTCATTTACACTTTTATATTTTATTCTAAGACTCAGGAAACAGGACAGACACACACACACAGGCATACAATTTAAACTAAAGTGCCTATTCCTAGATAAAAGTATGCTCCTTAAGGAAAGGAAAAATAATTTGAAGAGCAGATATCACTTTTTTTCCCAGGAACGTTTTGCTTTCTCCTCAAACTATTAAATGAAATTTTAAAATAAGTTTTAGAGTGATAAATGATGCTGCAGTTGAAGTATCTGTATATTGTTTCTGTGATGATTATGACAGTAACTAACACATATTATTCAATTTTCACAACAATCCCATCAGCAAAATTACGACTATTTCCATCTGACATGAGGAAACAGGGTTAGAGAGGTGATCAATTTGTTACTAACAAACTGATAACTTCTTAAACAGCCCCAGTCAAAGAATGCAGCTTCAGAAGGAAGGGATTTTTTTTTAAGATTTTATTTATTTATTCATAAGAGACACACACACACACATAGAGGCAGAAACACAGGCAGAGGGAGAAGCAGGCTCCATGCAGGAAGTCTGATGTGGGACTCGATCCCGGG
Source organism: Nyctereutes procyonoides (assembly GCF_905146905.1). Taxonomy (NCBI): domain Eukaryota; kingdom Metazoa; phylum Chordata; class Mammalia; order Carnivora; family Canidae; genus Nyctereutes; species Nyctereutes procyonoides. The sequence continues at coordinate 6,489,252 of NW_026575155.1, forward strand.
ACCCCAGGTCATACCCTGGGCCAAAGACAGGCGCTAAACTGCTGAGCTACCCAGGGATCCCCGGAAGGAAGGGATTTGGCCTAGCTCACTGCTCTATCCCCAGTGGCAGAGCTCAGTGCCCGGCGCTCGATAGGAGTTCAAAGATATTATGTCAAATGAATTTGTGAATGAAATTTCAGAGCCATATGCAATTTTAATTCCAGATACTTTCAATTCCCTAAGAGAACATAGTGTTTTCTTCCTAAACATTTTTTTATGTAAAGGACTGTAGATGTTTTCCTATTCTTCCATATATGTTTCAGAGGTTTGGGGTAGAACTGAGGGAGGTCTTTTGCAGGTTGTCAGAGCCCAAGCAGAGTAAGAACAATGGCTCTGTGCATGGATTTGAAGCCAGAGGCAGGGAGAGAGGGCACTCGTTTGGGGGGAGGACAGCCTGGGATAAGACAAGTCTCAGTAGGGTGAGGAGGGTGGTGCCCACCCAGGGATGTTGGGAGAGGCCTGGTATGGTAGGTTGAAGCTTGGGCAGGGTGGGGAGGGCAGGGTGCACTGAAGGGAAGCCCAGGGAAGGGTGCTGGAGGCCCTGTAGGCTGAGGAAGGCACCCACACAGTGGAGGTGGCTTCAGTGGCAACAGGAAAGTGGTTGATTATAAGGGGAATGATCAGGAAAATGGGAACCAGGTTCCTCACTGTCAGTGAATGAGTGTACAAATATGGAAGGAGAGAAAACTAGAACGGGCACTGCAGTGTTGATAGGAATTGGAGTTACCAATGTGAACTCCTAGTTTTCTAGATAGACAGATGGACAGACATGGATATAAATGGGTGTGTATAACTATATATATATATATATATATATATATATATATATATATATATATATATTCACACATAATTACACATTCTCCTTAGTTCTATCCATTGACAGGGCCTGAGATCAGCAGTACTCCAATAGCAATGGCCACACCTAGCACCCAGACTTTGCTTTCTAATACCACTGTCCACTATTAAGGATTCCTTGGAAAAATGGCTATTCTAGGGCAAAGGCAGAGACAAGAGGAGCCTGGAACATATTCTTGTGTCACAACAGGAATACTCAAAGAATAATGGAGAAATGTCACAGAAATAAGAAGCCAGCTTCAAGGGGCGTCTACTAGAGAAATCTGGAACAATCTGAAGCATCAAAACAAATTATAATAGTAACAGATTACAACCCACTGAATAAGCCCATCAACTGAAAGTGTGATGAGTCATGGGGAAGTTTACACGTTCTTGAAGTACCTTACCTCAAAACACTTTTTATACAAGAAGTCTGCCAGAGACCACCTAAATCAAATAATCAGAATGAATACCAACAGTAATGGGACAAGTCAAAACTGTGTGCCCCCTGACAGGAAGATATAATGGAAAGGACACAGCACCACTTCTGTAATATTCCTGCCAGGACATATCACCCGAATCTGAGCACAAGGAACCATTAGACAAACTCAAAGTGAGGTACATTCTACAAAACAACTGGCCTTCATCTCCAGAAGTTTCAAGGTCGTAAACATCAAAGACTGAAGAACTTTTCCAGATTTAAAGGGAATAAAGAGGGAGGCCAACAAATAAAATGATAAATCTGAACTGGATCGTTTTACTATGAGTCGTTGGGACAGTTGGTGAACTTGAATGGAGGGAGTCTGAGGATTAGACAGATGTACAATGTTAACTTTTTTATGGTTATATTGTAGTTATGAAGGAGCAATTCTTTCTAGGAAATAAGTAACAGTATTTGTGGGTGACTGAACATTATGTCAGCAATATTCTCCAATAAATCAGAGAAAAGTTCTTTGTACTGAACTTCAGCTTTTCTGTATCTTTGACACTGCTTCAAATTAAAAAAAATGAAATGTAACCATCAAAACTAAAATTTAAACACATGCACATTCCTAAATTAAGAAGCTTTTATCTCTACAAAGCACTAAGATAAATGCTTACAGTATCATGTTACCTCCTCCCCAAACATTTTTTTAATGGGGAAAGAATTCTCTTATTTTATGAAACTCCATGAAATAGAAGTACATGATGTAAGAGGGAGAGACTTAATTATTGTTCTATTTCTCTGGTAACTTTTAATTCTGGAAAATAGTTTGGGAATCTTCCACTACAAAGAGATTACTTAAATTAAAAAGCCATAGTACTTTAAAATACTGTGTATAACCTTTAGATAAAACACAAAATGTACCAATTTTCACTCACTCATCCCCATCTTTCCTTTTTCCTCATACTTTCCCCTGGTGTCCTACACTGCAGCCAAAATGAATAAAAAATGAATAATGGGTGGCTCCTTCTGTGTGCTCCACATTGTTTTGTTCACAATGTTCTTTCCATCTGGAACACCGTTTAGTCATCTCTCTGTTTCCAAATATTACCCATCCTTCAATACCTAACTCAAATGTTTTCCTTGATCATGCCGGAAGTAAATCTTCCTTCTCGTTATTTTATACCTCATTCCCTGTATACGAACAGCAACAGAAATGGCCTCATTTTTTAAAAAAGATTTATTTACTTACTTATGAGAATGAGAGAGAGAGCACGTAAGCACACAAATGGGGAGAAGAGCAGGAGAGAAGGGGGGGTCCTCAGACTCCTCACTGAATGGGGAACCCAGAACAGGGGCTCCATCTCATGACCCTGATACCATGACCTAAGCTGAAATCAAAGGGTCAGTTGCTTAACCACCTGAGTGCCCAGGTGCCCTCATTTCTTTTTATCTCAACACAATACCAACCTAACCAGAGATGCTGAACACTGAGATTGTTAAGTATTCATCTAATAGACCAAAACAAATTAAGAGGTTATAGCACAGAGGGGAATGTGCTGTGAGTTTTAAAATAATATAGAAAAAGATAAACATTTAACCTTACTACCAATAGCACCTGAATGCTCTAAAGTTTGACTTTTCCTCACAGTGACATCTGGAAATTTTCCAATATGATGTCTATCTATGGTGGATGTCTCTGGGGGTGTGAGGTTGGGAGTGGGCAACACAGGCCTTGTTAAATGATTTCTAACCAGACTTAAACTAGTGGAGTTTATGGAATGGTAGGATGTTTGGAGAGCCCCAAGGAAAACAGAGTGAAAGAATGAGAGGAATGAGAGTTCAGCAGGTGTGGTGATTCGGAGGTTCAGGTTCCTCCTTGCCCCTGGGGCTGTCTTTCAAGGTATCTACTGGGTTTTCAATCAGGGGAAGAGACTGCTCTGTATTTTTTTTTCTTCTGTTCATGTTGATGTTGTTAAGCAAACAGGATGCTAGGAAAAACAAACCTTTCTTTTTAAAAGTTACTGATTTCTAACCATCATCAAGACCCATAGCAGCTCAACTCAGGTAAAAGAGGCTGGACTAAAAAAAAAAAAAAAAAAAAAGGCTGGACTTCTCTGGCTTATCTGTTCAACATGTAAAGTAAGGCAGGGCCTGACTCCCCAAGTTACTACTGGAATACCTCAGGGTTCAACAGTACCCAACTTCCTCTAAGGCTTATCTGAAAGAGAAAAGCTCTTTTTTCCCTTGTCACACCCAACACTGCCTTTCACTTGTGCTTTCAATTTTTTCTTAATTTACCATCTAATGCAAACATGCAGTCCCGGAGAATATGGGGCTATTTTACAATATATCCACACCTCTATAGAACTGATCATCTGAAGGTCCTCTGACTTTAATCCTAGTAAGTATGTGAATACGAATAAGATCATAGAATAGAATTTAAAACAAAAGAAAATATGTGCCATAAACATTTATTCTTTTTTTTTTTAAAAAAAAAAAGATTTTATTTATTTATTCATGAGAGACACAGCAAGAGAGGCACAGAATAGAATTTAAAACAAAAGAAAATATGTGCCATAAACATTTATTCTTTAAAAAAAAAAAGATTTTATTTATTTATTCATGAGAGACACAGCAAGAGAGGGAGACACAGGCAGAGGAGAAGCAGGCTCCATGCAGGGAGCCCGATGTGGGACTTGATCCCGGGTCTCCAGGATCATGCCCTGGGCCGAATGCAGGCACCAAACCGCTGAGCCACCCAGGCTACCCAACATTTATTCTCCTAAGAATATTTATAGATGAAATTACATGACATCTGGGATTCACTTTGAAATAAATGGGGAGGGGGACCTAGTAGATAGGGATATAGATAAACACAAGTGTCCATGAGTTGATAATCATGGAGGTTGGGTGACAGATACATGGAGTACAATGACATTAGTCTCCCTTTTTTGATGCATGTTTGATACTTCCCAAAATAAAATGATAAAAAAAAAACTTATTCTGACAACATTCTTTGGTATGCTGGATAAGTTTAGAAAGAAGAGAAGGCAAGATAACTCTGGCCAGTCAGTGAGAGCAGGGGCTACTGGAATTCTAAGTAATCTGAGAGATACTTTCCTCCAATTACCTTCGACCAAAGGTATACTAATCAAAAGCTCAATGGGCATCTGGACTTTTAGAACTTGAAAGGAAGCTGTAAGTCCTACAGCCTTTAGAAAGACCCGTAGGGGGTGTCTGGGTGGTGGTTAGGCAACCAACTCTTGATTTCAGCTCAGATCATGATCTCACCACGGTTGTGGGATAGAGCCCCATGTCCACCTACACACTCAGTGTGGAGTCTGCTTGAGATTCTCTCTCTCTCCCTCTTCCTCTGCCCCCCTCCTATACACAGGTGCACATGCTCTCTCAAATAAAGTAAATAAAATCTTTAAAAAAAAAAAAAAAAGAATGACCTCATAGCCCAATCTAAGGCCATCATATAATCATCAAATGATAAATGTATAATAAATTGGAAAGGAAAACTCAGCGATTCCAGAATGGAAACCCCAGGAAGGGTAAATAATGCTGTACTCCGCCATAAATGTTTTCCTTCCATTCATCCTAAATAAGTTAGCTTTAGTATCCTCCTCTCTTGAAAACAGTCTTGGGGAATAATAAGCTGGCCCTGGCTCATCACAGGAGAGGTTGAGGAATACTGAAAACTACACTAAGCCATGAGGTAGTGACATCCAACACCTTTATTCAAGTGACTTAACTCACTCAGCTGTTTTAGCTCTGTACTGCTTTCAAAGTTCTTTTAACTGAACAAATTCAGGACAGCAAGGAGGCCTAACCTATGTTTCCTACTGAAGCAACAGAAAGTAATGAAAATAGAAGCTGAAGAGGTGATCTATTTATAGACTACAGAAAACACTCAAAAGTATACATGTATCAATTGGTCTTCATCAAAATTTAACATACTAATTGTCCTCTAGCACATTGCTCAGCACCCTCCTTTGCTGGAGTGGCTTGCTTTTGTAGGATTATATCATATGACATAACTGGCATTATTCAGCATTATTGGTATCACACCTTCTCTTCTCAAATTAGAATGTTAGGCAAATAATGAAGCATAACATCATCTATAGAAAGTCAGATGAAAACATAATCATATACCTATTTCTTGATTTTCATGAGTGTGACTCTAAAACAGAGGCTTACTAAACAGAGAATAACTGGTGATCAGACCTGCACTGCTAACTCTACCATCTGAACAGAAAGAAACAAAATTAACTTATTACCTAAGATCACAAGATAATTACAAAGTCATTTATTTTAAATTTAAATGGTATTGAGGATTAAGTTTATAGGAAAATTTCTCTGACTTCTTAGAATTACAATAATTCAAATTAAACAATTAAGCTACCTAATGAAGGTCCTGCTACCCAATGTCAACATTCTACTGTGACTCAAACCTTCCAGCTGGGCAGTAGACTTTCTTCAGCTGATAAGACCAAACTAAAGAAAGTCATTAAGAATGTGAAAACAAGATTACAAATTAGCATGCTCTTCCTAGAATCACAATTTGCCTGTGGTTGCATGCACTGCAGTTTGTGGTCAGCTTATTTGCATACAGGTAGCACTTTGGTGTAGAATGAGAGAGCCTCTAGTCAAAGGATCCTGGAGATCATGCAAAACAAGCTACTCATTTTCAAAAGGAAAAAACACTAAGAGTTTAGGTGATTCATTCAAGATCATATAACTACCTGGCAGTAAAGCCACTTTCCATTTTACCATACATTAAAACAAAAATTATTTTAAAAGGAAAAGGTTCTCTTTGTATAATTAAATAATTAAAATTCCAGCTGAAAGACATTAAACTATCCAAATTAATGTTCTGTATAAACTGCAAATCCCAATCTTGACAACATTTCAAAATAATAATAACCTTTCACTCATTCATGTAACCAGTCTACTGAATGCTTACTATGTACCAGGACTCTAGCAAAGTTCTACAAATAAAGTCAGTGTTCTAATACTTTCCATTGGGAAGATAGCCATTATATAACTACACAAATGCAAAATTCTAAGTGATAGTAAGTACTATGATGGAGTTCCAATAGACTACAACAGGAGGAACTCATTTAAAATTGTTAGGGGAAGAGCAACGGTTAGGATAAGCCTGCCTGCAGAAGTGACCTTTACAAGGAAACCTGAAGAATAAACAGAAAGCTAGCCAAATGAAGAGTGGAGGTAAAAACATTCCAGGCAAATAATAATAATAATAACAACAATAATAATAAAAACATTCCAGGCAACATACAAATACTCTATGACCCAGAAATTCCATTCCTAAAAATATATACAACAGAAATGTGTACATATATGCACCAAAAGACACGGATAAGCATGTCATACTAGTGTCATTCATAACAGAAAAAATTAGAAATAAATGTCAACAGAACAAATACTGGAAAAATTATACAATGGAATACTACTTGACAATGAAAACTACTGCAACATGCTACAACATGGATAATCTCTCATATAGAACTTTGAAAGAAGCCAGATCCAACGGAATACATATTGAATGATTCCATTAGGTTAAAAACCAGATAAAACTAATCTGTGATTGTATGAAATCAGGCAGTGAATATCTCTGCAAATCATGGTAGAGATAATAATTGGGGAAGAATGTGAGGGAATCTTCTAGAAAGCCAGTAATGTTTATTTCTCAACCTGGCAGTGGTAACATGGATATGTTCACTCTAATAATTCATCACATTCTACATTTATGATTTCTGTATTTTTCTACATGCATGAGTAAATGTATTTTTTAAAATAAATATTGAATAAACAGCATATGTGAAGGCTCTGAGATCAGAAATAATTTGGTACATTCAGAACTAAAAGAAGGCCGAAGTGGCTGGGACACAAAAATCAAGAGGCAAAATAATCTAAGACTGAAGAGGGAGGCAGGGACTCAATGATTTAATGCAGATCATTTTAAAGAGCTTGGATTTTAAGTCAGTGGTCAACCACAAAAAGGTTTTAATCAGGGAAATAATAATCATCTAAATTGTTTTTAAAGATACTGGACAGTGGGTAAGAGGAGTGGAAACAAGGAGATCAGTTAAGGAGGCTATAGTAATGGTCCATGAAAGGGACTATAGTGGCTTGACAGTGGTAGAACCAGTTAAAATGGTGAATTGCATGGATTCTCAGTGAAATTAGAAGGTTGAGTACACTGGACATGGTAGTAGATTGAACGTGTGAAGTTGGAGAGAAGGAAATGTAGAGAATGATTCTTCTGGTTTAAACAACAAGGCAGGATGGATTGCAATCCACTAATATAGGGAAGAGCAGGTTTGAGGGAGTGCAGAGATCGATGCGACTATAAACCCAGTATCTATTTCAACCTTTCTGTACTGTGTAGCCACCATACAGGTTGGGGTATCATGGAAACCTAGACAATGATAGTAATTTCTACCTTATTTTGCTAATCAACATCCCAATGCAAATTGCATATGAAACCCCTACAGCCACAGCATTTGAATCAGGAAAGGACGAAAAACTCAGTTTGATCCAGCGCAACAGAAAGTTCATGTTCATTTTGTGTGTTCCAATCCATTCCCTTAGATTTCAATTGTGTCATCCAACATAAGCAATTATTCTACCCAGCTCTGTATCAGTCCCACACAGCTTTGCAACATCTACAAGTCTGGTAAACTATACTTTCCACCTATTCTCCAAGAGAATGATAAACTCATCCAACAAAATAAGCCAAAGACTAGACCCAATGTGGACCAAGCACAGATCACTAATGAGCACTAATGTACAATTAGCTAGGAATTTACTTAATTATAAGATTCATTCTTCCTATACTTCACACAAAGTTCATAGGATTAAAAGACTTTGAGTAGCTACATTTCAGTAAGGTACTCAAAAGACTACAGCATCCTATGGTCTACTAGTAAGCAGAAAGAAAACACAACTCATAATAAATATTTATTGGTAAGAGCTAGTTTATATAAGTAAACACTTTATATATAATGTTATAAAAAAACTATGATAAAATGGAAATGAAGACTTTAATATAACATTCAATACATAGTAATATATAATGTTTAAGCCTACAATTTAACCCAAAGTATTTTTTTCCTTCCTTTTCTTTCCCTTCCTTTTTTTTCTTATTTCAAAATCATCCAGAAATTTAAAGAGCATATCTTTCAACCTAAACTAAAAGAGTGATTAAAAAGTGCCCAACTGACCAACATGTTAATTCATCTCCCCAAATGCCACATTTACTCAAGAATGTGACTAGTTCAGCGGCTGTGAAATGCACTCCAATGTGAGCACCTGCTTATATCATGTAATACAACAAGAGGAACAACGATGGCTTACCCTTGCAAACTCTATTTTAGTAGAAAATGCTAAAAACACAAATTCTTATTTACAACCATTAAAAAACTCAAGCAGATATAATCTGTCACCAATAAAAGTACAGTATTCAATTTTTAAGTTCTGTCTCCTTTTGGCACTCGAATTACAAGACTAACCCCAAATGCACTAGTCCACCCTCCTTCTTAGGTTTAACTAACTTCTTATGTTTAACTTTGTATGGTAACTAAGTGATAAAATTTCACTGAGTCAGACTTTATCACCATTGTTGAACATGTTGGTACTAGATGCAAAGAAAAGTTATACTATTTAAACTGCTACCCACATAATTGGCTATTTTTTCAGCTTTGGGGTATCTGAAAAAGTCTTTACATCATCTTAATTGTGGTTGGGCACAGAAACCTGAGTGTACAGTTTTATTTTCTTCTTCTTTCAGTACTTTCAAGATGTTGTTCCACATCCACTGGCTTGGATTGTTTCTGAAGAACAGTCTATCATTATTCATCTCACGTCTTCTTTCTTCAGTAGGTTATGTCTTTTTTCTTGGCCTGTTTTTAAGATTTCTCTCCATATCACTGGTTTTAAGCAATTTGATAAAGTATCTAGGTGTAGTTTGTGTCATGTTTCTTCTGCTTGGGGTTCACTTAGCTTCTTGGATCTATGGATTTATAGTTTTCACCAAATTTGGAAAATGTCAGCTGTTATTTCTCCAAAAATTTTTCTGCTTCAATCCCCTTCTTCTAGGATTCCAATTACACATATATAGGCCATATAAAGTTGTTTTCCAGGCCATTGATGGCTCTGTTTATCAATTTTAGTCTTTTCTCTGTGTTTCATTTTGAATACTTTCTATTATGATGTCTTCAAATTCACAATCATTTATTTTGCAGTGTCTAATCTAATACCTATCAGTGTATTTTTTTTCATTTCAGATAATTATTTTCATTTCTATTTGGTTTAGGTCTTTCACATTTTTGTCTTTTTAAGATTTATCTGAGAGTCAGAGAGAGAACAGAGGGAGAAGCAGACTCCCGCTGAGCAGAGTCTGACACAGGAATTAATCCCAGGACCCTGGGATCACCACTAGGCAGAAGGCAGACACCCAACTGACAGTGTCACCCAGGTACCCCTCATGTCTCTCTTTAACATGTTTATTCTCTCCTCTACTTCTTAGAAATATGAAGTATATTTTCAATAGCTGTTATTGATTTTTTTAAAAGAGAGAGCATGTGTGGGAGGGGCAGAGGAAAGGGGGAGAGAATCTAACTCCATGTTCAGGGCAGAGCCGAAATCATGACCTGAGCCGAAATCAAGAGTCAGATACTTAACGCACTGAGCCACCCAGGTGCCCCTCCTTGTTTATTAATTTTAACATCTGTGTCTACAGATTGACTTTTCTCCTCATTATGGGGTGTGTTTTCTTGTTTCTTTCCATGTATGGCAATTTTTAATTGAATGCCAGACATTGTGAATTTTACAGAGTTGAATGCTGGATATATGGATATCTATTTTGTCTTCCTATATTCTTAAACTTTGTTCTAGGGTACAGTGAAGATTTTTATAAATTAGGTTATTTGGAAACAGCCTGATCCCTTTAGGTCTTGCTTTTAAGCTTTGTCAGATAGGAGGACCACAAGAAGCCTTTAGTCTAGAGCTACTCTGCCCCACTACTGAAGCAATATACCCTTCTGAATATTCAACCGAGTTCCCAGAGTACTATAATATTTTTTCATTCTGGAAGCTGTTAACAGCTTAACTATTTCCAGCCCTGGGTGAGGTCCAGGAATTTTTCTTACTGCTCCTTTTTGCTGGTTCTTTCCCTGCCTTGGACAGTTTCAGTGCTCAGCTGAAATCTCAAGTGGAACCCTCAGCACATCTTTAAAACTGTGCAGCTACCTCCTCTTTGGTACTAGCCCTGAGAATTCTCATTGACTTGGCTTCCACAAATTCCTTACTCTGTCTCCTCAACTCAGGAGACTGCCAGGCTTTCTTTGGGTGCATCTCACTGCTACTGCAGCCTGGAAGTACTCAAGGTAGTAAGCAGAGTGATCCGCTAGAGCAATCATAAGGCTCACTTCTTTGTTTCCCCTCCCTCAAGGATCAGTGTCTCATGCCACCTGCTTGTTGTTCATGTCTGAAAACTGCTTCATTCTATTTGTTTTGTTGTTATGTAAAGTAAAAGGGTAAATCCAATTCCTATTATAACATCATGATCAGAAGAAAAACTCTATTATGGATTTGTACTAGTTATAAAACAAGTTAGAACATCCGGTAAACCTGAAGTTACATAATAAAAGTTACATAATGGGGGCTCACTGTTCAATAAGAGACACACTGTGCTTCACCTTTTATTTTCTCATAGCAAAGTTAAGTGGTAGAGAAAGGAAATCACTCAGGAACTACTACTTTGGCCCTATATTAACAAGCTAATCCCGCTCTCTGGCCCAGGAGTAAAAGGTTAGGTTAAATTTTTTTTCTTTTTAAGCATAGATATTTAAGTTGCTGTTTACTTTTTCTATCAAATAGAACATTCCAAAAATTACTTACAAAATGAAAATGCATTTTTGCAACCCTAACACAAAGTGATATATAACAAGTCTAAATTTCATCATTCTGTGCAGAAAAGGTCAACTATAAAAAGTCACTTCTTCCCTCAACTTGAAATTTTTCTTAAAAAGAGATAGGATACTGCAACTTATCTAAAGGGTAAGCATGCTGACTGCCAGCATTTGGCAATTAAGGAAAAAAAAAAAAAAACATGCACAGTGCTTGTCATCACCACCTACTATACTTGTTATCCAAAATTTCAGAACCTGACATTTAACTTGGCTCAGCACAGCAACTTTGTTTTAATGACCTAACTCTAAATCAAATCATGTTCCCTAATATATCAATAGTTTGTAGGCAAAAACACAGCAAGTTTAACATTTCCCTCATTAGAAAATGCTACCAATTTCACTCTTAACTTTAAAGTCTTCTACTTGCATTCCCTTATTTTTGCTCTTCATTCCCTAACTCCCAAAATAATCACCACCACTCTCACAGCAAAATAATAATCATTAAAGTGAAAAAAATAAAATGGTTAGATTACATCATTAGACCAGTTATTTTGTCTAAGCCTCAGTTTGCACTCTGTGAAATGGAAATGAAAGCATAATCCACAGAATTAAATGAAATAAAGGATGTCTATGACCACATCTCCTCAACCGTAGGCTGAAATGCTCCAGGACATGTCAACAAACTCCCATAAGAGCTGCAGGAGATTTTAAATCAAAAGAAACACAGAGATACTCAACAGATGCTGCCTTGCTCAAACTATTAGCTTGAGGTAGTTCAGAGTTTTCACATTAGACCGTAGTACATTCCTTTAATGATACTGTATCTTTGTAAATCTGTGTTTTCAGTACTTGCTGTGACAAAAAGCAAGTACCACTCTAAAATCAAAGTAGAACAGGAAATGAGGGTGGAGCTGTCCAGTCTGATTCTAAGGTTTGAAAAGCTGCTCAATGCTCAACATGTACAGTAATATCACATTAGTAAGTAACTGGTTATTTATGAAGGAAATAGATTATGTTCCATTTACCTGCATTTTTTCAAATAGCCACTGGGGTTGTTATGACAGACATATTTAACATTTGGACCTAATTATTTAAGAAACAGAACTGTGGCCTGGGGGTGCGGTGAAAAACTTAATGAGACACATAAAAAAATAAGGTTTTGGAACTTCTGGCTTCATGTCGTGACTGGCAGAGGGAGATTCCAGGAAATGGCAACTATTATTTCTATTATTACTCCTTTATGGTCTGCAGTTTCATAGAAAAGGCAGTGTAATTCACATTCTGTGACAAAGATCACCAGAATGTTGTCCTATAGTTTTATGGCTCATATTTCCATAAAGAAAAAATTAGATATATGAAGAAATTCAGATGGACAACCTGGAGTAAAACCAGGTCCAGAGTACAGTGATATGGCCTTGCTGTCTAGTAAGTACATGATTTGAGTCCTGAGTTGGAAAACCTGAAAATAATCTTACCACTAGACAGAAGCAATTAATCCTTACTTCCATACTAGCATATACTGAAAAGAGCAAAAGCTCTAATAGTAAAAGTAAGGAATTTACATTACCACTTTCCATCTCATCTGTTTTGTGTTTTGTTTTTTTAAGATTTTATTTATTTATTCATGAGACACAGAGAGAGAGAGGCAGAGACAGGGGCAGAGGGAGGAGTAGGCTCCCTGCAGGGAGCCCAATGCGGGACTTGATCCCAGGTCTCCAGGATCAGGCCCTGAGCCGAAGGTGGTGTTAAACCACTGGGCCACCTGGGCTGCCCTCCATCTCATCTTTTAAACAGATATTCATAATTTGTTTTTAGAATCATCCTTCATTTCCCATCTGTTGACCTTCCCTTCCCTTTCTTTTCTACTTAGGATACAAGTAAATTATTTACTTCTCCTGAAGCAGGAGATGGGATGAAAAATAATGGGACAGGTTGTGAATTTCATGCATGCATTGGTCAGACTGGCTACTTGTCCTTCTCCTGTTGCAGTCTTTCTGTGCGAATAACTTTAGAAAGATGAGGAAAACTGAACCTGACTCAAAACTAGTAGATGTTGGGATCCCTAGGTGGCTAAATGGTTTGGCACCTGCCTTCGGTCCAGAGCATGATCCTAGAGTCCTGGGATTGAGTCCCACATCAGGGTCCCTGCATGGAGCCTGTTCCTCCTCTGCCTGTGTCTCTGCCTCTCTCTCTTTCTCTCTCTGTGACTCTCATGAATAAATAAATAAATTTTTAAAATCTTAAAACAAAAACTAGTAGATGTTTTCTTTAATCTCCTATTAGTTTCCAAGAAAAAAATAATGTTATAACTTGCCCATCACACTTGCTGCTTATTATACTGGTCCAGACAGTATACTGGTCACAGAGAATCCACTTGCTACACTGAACCACTGGCTCCACGGACATCGAATTTCAGTTTAATTAGTTTTCTGAACTGATAATTTTTATGTCTTTTATATCAGCAGTTCTGTCAAATAGCATTCTTTAAAAGATTTTTAAAAATTTTTAGAGAAAAAGGTACCGTACTTTCAAACACAGAATACTGTATTTTTGTCAACTTGGTAAGCTAGTTTAGGTTAATCTCCACTCTCCCTCAAGGCACTAATTTAGCTATTTATTCTGTAAGCATGAGTAAAACACTGTACTAAGCAGTAGAGATGTAAAGATTACTAAGATATGGATCTTTTCCTCAAGGAGTACAGTGCCCAGGCACAGAAGTTCCACTGAAAGCACTGTATCAAAAGTGCTTATGGGATCATTAGCACTTGGTTCAGGCTGAAGGTTTCAAGAAAACTAGCTACTGGCCCATAATAGTCAATAATAGCATTAAAATTCTGGAAATGTGGCTACTTTGGATAAAATTTGCAATGCTAAAAAGTTGTCTCATAATCTATCCTAAAAAGGCCTATATAAATTATGCTCAGAATGATCATCCCAACCTAATTACAACAGAATCTCTAGGGAGCTGGAGCCCAGGCAGCAGTATTTGTAAACCCCCACTGGTGATTACAATGTGCCTCCAAGGCTGAAAACCACTGGCTCACTAATTGATTAAGTCATAGTATCATGGCTGATTTAAGTTTAGAAGCTTAGCAACATAAAGACAGAGTCCTGAGGCTAGATTAGACCCTCAGGATCTACAAAGATCCATCACCTGAAATTGTTTTTACTTGCACCTCATTTTTTGATATGTGCTAATAATACACAATTATATTGTGTATAAGGTTTCCTGTTGGTTATCTCATGGCACTTTTGGCATAAGCCAAAAAAATTAAGTGATTGTCAATCCAATATGTACTGCCTAAGATGTCTGATTTTTTAAACTTTAAAGCCAGGACAACTGAGGCCTGTAGAAACCATCAGCTTATGGGGCACAACTACTTCCTGCAAGGGTCACTTTTGCCATCTATTTTCACAAAGATCACCTGCACATAAGAATCACAAACCCGCACATAAAAAAAAAAGGTTTATCCTGCAAAACAGACTGGGTTCTAGCAAAATGAAGAAAAGAAAGAGACAAGAGATGGATTGGGCGGGTGGGCAGATTCTCAGGAAGGAAGAAGGCTTGAGCGAGAATGAATGAGCTTGAATTAGAAAGATAGAGGAGATCCCTGGGTGGCTCAGCGGCTCAGCGCCTATCATCCCCCAGGGCGTGATCCTGGAGTCTTGGCGGAGTCAGACTCCCGGCATGGAGCCTGCTTCTCCCTCTGCCTGTGTCTCTGCCTCTCTCTCTCTCTATGTCTATCACGAATAAATAAATAAAATCTTAAAAAAAAAGATAGAGAAGAGCATTCTAGCAGCCATGAAGGAAGAAGGTGCAATAGGAACAGCACGATGAAGGGGGAAAAAAAGCATGGTAACTTGGGAAAGCACTGAGAAAAAGTAAGCCTCCTTGAAGGAGACCAATACTGACACTGGACACACAGGGTGGGGCCGAGTTATGGAAGGCCTTGATGGACAAGTTGAAGACTTTAAACTTAATCTTACTGAAAAACTGGTTTAATGTCAAACATGTTTTGAAAAGATTCTTCTTACATATTAATAAGCAGAATGTCTTGAGACTCAAGGGGCTGGGAGTGTTAAAGAGAAAAAGAACATCTCAGTATCTTCCAAGCACAGTTCCCTGAATATAACAGGCCTTTAAGAAATGTGACGTTTTAAAAATGAACACTCTACAGCACAATATGCACATTGGTATTGCTCCCAAATGAATGTCAAATTAATTTTATAAGTAAAGGATTTATAAATAGGTCTGTTAGCTCTTCATAGTAATATTTTAAGTTATTACAATAGAGTTTATTTTAGGAAAGCTAATAACATATCCAAAAAATTATACATCCATTTATGCTACTTTTACTGAGAAAGGCATTATTGAACTTTTTTCTCCTGAAAGAATTGCTTATATAGTCTAAATCTAATGAAAATAAATACACTCAATAATGTTAAGACAGTATTTTTAATATTTTCTTCCTTAAAGTAAATGTTAATGCCAAAATGGATCGTTTAGGTCATTTGCTTTTTTAACCATTATTTGATATAAAAGAGAGCCATCAGAGGTTTAGAAGTATGATTATTCTCAGGTTTCCTACCTGAGAGTAAAATATAGCAATAATTCTAATAACTATGGCTTATATATACTGGATAACTGAGAATTTGACTCCCTATTATTACCAGTAATCACAACTGAAGAAACATTTAAAATTTAGGCAAATCAGAAAATCAGATAACATCACAAAAAAAAAAACGCAAGCAGCTAAAAAGTATTTCACAACTAAACCACACCATCCCCCCAGATATTAAGAATTCATGAGTATAAGAACTGTTTGTAGTATGAAAAGAAAACTGCAAATTAATATTACAGCAAGATATATTTCAGTTTATTTAAATATAAAAAACTTTGAATTAAGTCCATACCAAGTATAACTCATTAATACTTGTTTGTTAGAACCCAAATAGCTCTTCTTGCTCACTCAAACCATGTTACTGTATGTACCAAAAATATATACATTTCTTATACATTACACTTTGCTTAAGCCTTTTCATTATGTCACCACTCTCTTTTCCCCAATCAGGATAAAATTTTACTATTTTAGAATATTAAGATCAGGTTAACATTTTATCAGGTTAATGTTCTATATGCAAAAGTTAGGGCCTTACATATGCTCTTCACTTACTGAATCTGAACAAAGTTTAACAATTTAAAATATCTAGGGGCTTATATTTCTAAGTATGACTTTTTTGTTTTTAAAGGTTTATTTAGTTATTTGAGGGAGAGGAGTGAGAGAGAAAGGATGCCTGCATGGGAGCAGGAGATGCAGAGGGGGAGAGAGAATCTCAGGCAGACTCTGCAATGAGTGCAGAGTCCAACACAGGGCTGGATCTCACAACCCTGAGACTATGACCTAGGCCAATATTAAGAGCTAAATGCTTAACCAACAGCGCCACCCAGGCACCCCTGTTAAGTATGACCTTCAAATACTATTTTTAATTCATAAAATATGACCAGTAGCTAAACTGATGCTAACAAAGCAAAAACATGACAAAAAAAAAAAAAAAAAAAGTAGTTATCACTAATAAAAGCCTTTAAAAACACAATCGCATTTCAAATAACTCCAAGCTGGAGTTATCTGCCAACATCTTAGATTAAGAAAGAAAATTAATATTCAAATTAGTATTTTTATTTTTAACTTCATCCATCTGCCCAAAAATAACCTACACCATACCAATCTGCTATTTTCCTTGTGCTACAGTAGTCCTTTTCTTTAGACTTATCAAGATAGTTTTTTTTTAAATAATATGAACCCACTCACATATCCCACATAAGCTTTTAGAAGTTTACGTACAGTTTTCTTAATAGAAAATGTAAGGGCCTCACCATAAAATATTCCGAAAAGATCAGATAAATAAGCACCCTGGTAGTTCATTAGGATAACTGATATATAAGAAATCCCATTCATTACGGTGAAGATGTCAAGCAAGCCTTTATGGGTTTATGTGATGTGATATAAACTGTAACTATATATATGTGTGTGTGTGTAATAATATATATATGTATATATATATATATACACATATATATATATATGGTTTTGTTTTGTTTTTGGAAAGAAAGATTTACTGTTATGAGCAGCCAAAGAACCCAAGAAAGCAAAAACCTGTAACCAAACTTGCATCCCCCCGCCCCCCCCACCAAACTTCCTAAAGAAACCTGTAGCAGGGGGCAGGAAAGAAAATCAAAGTTTAAAATAAGGTCTGATGAAAGGAAAATTAGAGCATAATCTGCTTAGCAAAATACAGTGAAGGAAAGGGGTTGCCAGGGGTGTCCTCCAAAGAACCGGCTGCATCGGAATGGTTTCAAACCAAAACAGAGACACGATCAGCTGGGCCATGACAGATGACTTACAAAGCACAGCTACAGCCCCAGACTCGAACATGAGACATTCCTCCTTATGCCTAGTTTCCACTATGAGACTGAAAGGTGGGGGGTCCAGTTTGTGATAGATCCGAAATCCTTTGCTGAACGCCATCCTCCTTTCTTCAGAGGCAGCCCTGCAAAGAACGAATAAATGAAGCTAACGTTTCCTTCTGCAGCAAGGACTGCAAGGCGTCCAGAAGTCCTCCCTGCCAGGTTTTGATGGGGGGTAGGGGTGGGGGGTGGGGGATGGAAAGAAAAGAAAAAGGAAAAAAAAAAAAAAGAAAAAAAGGGGGGGTTGAGAATGGTTTATTCCAAAAAAAAAAAAAGATAAGCCGTCACTTAATTTCATCAAAAAAAAAAAAAAAAAAAAGCCGGAGGAAAGAAAAGCTAACCGATTCTCCCTGCAAACGCAACGTAAGGTTGAATTAACTCTAAGTCCACGAGCGGTTTTTGGTTCGGAGGAGTTACTCGTTTACTTTATGTTTGCAAAAAAAAAAAAAAAAAGAAAGAAAGAAAGAAAAAAAAATAAGATTTCTGAGCGTATTTCGTCCGGAGTTGTTTATCAGCTTCCTGCGTCGGGGTTTGTCACTGACGTTGAAAGGGAACCGATTCGGGAACCGATTCGGAAACTTCAAGCCGTTCCGCGGCCCGGGTGGGGGGGTGGGGAGGTGAGCGAGGCTGCCTCCAAAGCTCCTTAGGGGGGCAGGAGGAGGGAAGAGGATTGATCCGACGCCAGTGGCTCGCCCGGGGGCGGCCCAGAAGGGCAGGCGGGGGGAGCGGCGCGGGTGCCGCCCGCAGGCCCCCGGGAGGGCTGAGCACCCGGACCCGACCGCGGCTCCTCGGGGGGTCCCGGGAAAGCCGCTCCCTCCCCGGCGGACGAGGCCGCCCGGGCGCCGGCTCCCTCCACGATGCGCCAGAGGCGATGACCCCGCGCCCCGACGCGCTCGGCTCCGCCGCCGCCGCCGCCGCCGGGCTGACAGCGCTGTCACCGCAGCCCCCCGCCCCACGCACGCCCCGCGGGCTCCCCGCTCCCGCGCCCCCGGGCTGCCCGCGGTCGCCCCTCACCGTTCCCGCCCGCGCTGCGGCGGCGGAGGCTGCCCGGGAAGCGTCCGCCCGCGCGCCCGGCTGCCGGTGGGTCTGGCCGCGGCCGCTCCCGCTCCCGCTCCCCGCCCCCCCCCCCCCCCGCCGGCTTGCTCACCTCTCCCTCCGGCTCCTCCTCCTCCTTCACCCGCAGCCGCCGCCGCCACAGCCGCCGCAGGCGTCACTTCCGCTCCGGCGGGCCCATCTCTTCCGCATTGCGCCGCGGCCGGGGGCGGAAGGCCCGCCCCCTCGGGGGATCGGGGCGGGGCTGCGGGCGGCAGGCCCCGCCCACCCCGAGCCCCACCGCGGGTCTCTACCTTCTCGGTCCGCGCGCGGCCGCCCCGCGCTGGAGCCGCCCTGGGGTCCCGGCGGGAGTCGCGGGGCGCGCCGCCGGGGAGGCGGGGACGGGGAGGCTCGGCCTCCCCTGGCCCGCTCGCGGGGGCTTTTTCAGAGCTTACCAGCCGTCCCCGCGGGCGCCAGGGGAAAGCTTTGGGGCGCGGGGACTGGTGCGTGCCCGCCCCGGCCGGGTGCGCTGCGGGGCGGCGCCCGGAGAGCTGTCCATGGTGTCTCCCGCCGGCAGCGCCCGGTTGCTGCTCCGAGCGTGTCTGGGTAGGTGGCCGAAGCGAAACGAATGCCTGCTCTGGAGCAACTCCGCGGGCCGCCTTTTCTCCTGGAGGGTTCCAGAGCTCGCAGGAGGCAGCGTGAGACAGTGCTGAGCCGTCCACACCGGGAGGGCGGGAGTCACACGCCGGGACCCCAAGGCCCGAGTTGACGCGTGCGTGGCTGTGCGAGGCCGCTGGGGTTGGCAGCGAATGGCCGACAGCTTGGGTCAGCCATGGAGTTTAATGACCAAAGGCATCTGACCCGTTCAGCGTACTCATTTCTCAACAAAGCATGCTACGTGGCCACCAGCGTGTCCCACGGACTTTTCCTTCTGCTTCCCCCCATGAGACTCAAATATGGGAATGAAGTCAGAGCCAACGGGGCCCAAGGGAATTGAAATCCTGAAGAACCCAGCACTCTGACACGCTGAGAGACCGTTCCTGCTTGCTTTCGTTGTTTTTCTTTTTTTTTTCTTTTTTTTTTTTTTACCTCTTCCCCTTCTTGCTTTTATTTCAGCAGCGAAAGCAGAATTTAAATTTGTCATATTGCACAAAATCATTTCCCCCCTCCTTGCAGGCCCTGTGTCACGCGGCTTGATTCAACATTTCTTCATCCGTTTTAGAGAAGCTGGACCCACCCTGGTTTCAGGATACTAAAGTAGCTCTCATTCACTAGAGGAGAAGCCATTTCTTTTCTAGAAGGACAGTATGCAAGGACACGTTTTAGCTCTGAGAACTGGAGAGGATTTCTCATTTAGTCCTATGGACTTAGAAAAAGGTGTTTGGAAAAAAAAAGAAAAGAAAAAGAAAAAGGTGTTTGGCTCTCAGTAGTGGTGACTGAGAATTGAACTTAAATGAAGATTTTCTGCTGGACTGGGGTTGCTTCCACCCCCACCCCCCACCCCCTACCCCTGAAGAATCCATTTCAATTAGAGATTGCATTTGACAGAGGAAAGTACATGGGAGTGGGTGGGAATGGAAATTTTCTTATTTGCCTATTCAATTATAATGCCTCTCTAGCCCTGAAGGAATACCAGATGTATGCACCAGAAAAACATATGGAAGGATATCGCTCCAGGAGAGATGTTGATGTTATTGAATACTTTGGCTTGGGAGGTTTTTTTTTTGTTTTTTTTTTTTTTAATGTCAGCTGAAACCCAGAAAAGATGAGTTCTTAAAATTTACTGAATTTCAAGTGGAATTGGGACCTGAAACCAAACGTGCCCACCCCTAATCTAAGACGACTTCCACCATGCCTATCCATGAGGCTACACTGGGAACCCCTCCTTCTCAGAGTGGCAATTATGGGAGCGGGGCTCTTTTAGAAGTAGATGTTCTATTTCTGATTTCCTTGGAGTCTGGACTAAGGAGATTAAGGTCAAAGTTTCTTGGATATGGGTTTAAACTGTTGTTTCTTTCTTTGGAATGAACTGGGGGTGGGAGTGAGGGTAAGCAGGGCTCATTATCAGAGTTGTCAGAAGGCAAGGATTTTTCCAAAGCCTTTCAAAATTATTTTAGTCATGAAATAAGCACATGCCCTTGAACACAAGGGCCATTTTACTAGTGACTTTCGTAAAATTTTATTCCTTCCTTTTCTTGTCCCTCCTTACTACCTATTACTTGTTTGTTATAGCACATGAAAATAGCTGGACAGTTTCCCCAGATTTGAAAAGTGTCAGGGGTTGGGGTGGCTGACTTAAAATACATGTTAAGGGGCACCCACAAACTTCTTAATGAGGTCTTAAGGACCCACAGAGATGTGCTGACACTTTCTTTTCCCTTGAAAATGAGCAGTGAGGCCTGTGGTAGGCTGAAAAAAATATCATGTCCTAATCCCTGGAACATGTGAATGTTAATTTGTAGGGAAAACAAAGCCTTTGCTAATGTGATCTGAGATTATTTTGCATTATCTGGGTAGGCCCTAAATGTAATCACAGCTGTCCTTAAAGGGTAGCAGAGAGAAATTAGACTCACAGACACAATGTGAAGACAGAAGAGACTGGAGCAATGTGGCCACTAGCCAAGGAATGTCTGTAGCCACCTCTAGAAGCCACCAGAGAGAGCAGATAGGATTCTTCCCTAGAGCCTTTGGAGGAGCATGGCCTTGCCACCACCTTGATTGTGAACTTCTGGATTCCAGAACTGTGAGAGAATTTCTATTGTTTAAAATTACCCAGTTTGTGATAATTTGTTCCAATAACCCCAATCAATGCAAGTCTTTTTTTTTTTTTTTTCAATGCAAGTCTTTTATGACTTCCCATCAGGAGAGAAACTGAGAAAACCAAAAACAGTCCCAGATAGATGATTCAGATACGAGCTTCAATAGCATCAACAAATTGAAGGCAAACACTCTTGAGTTTTAAATGTTGATTTTGACCAAATTATTTCTCCTATGGTCAATTCTCTGTATCAAGTTAATAATATATGCACTCATCATTTCTATTAAGTCCAGAATACTCCTATAGGAAACTATAAATGGCTCAATCTAATAGTCTGTCCCCAGTACACTGTAGCTAGGGTTAATTTAGAAATAACATATTATTCCCAAGAGATTTTTAAAAAACTATATACCCGGTTACTATATCACGAATTTTGACAGATGTCTAAAATACAAATTAGTAGTAGGGTCTACTTTTCCTTATAGCCTGAGTTTTATCAAAAATACTAGAAAATGTTTGGCAAACTTGGGGAATATTAACAGCCTGATCCAGTTATCTCTAACAGGCTCTTGTTCAGGTTACATAGACTAGAGCTGTATCACATTCTGCAGAACTGTTAGTATATAGAAAGGGACAGCTCCCTGAGAGGCAGCACAACAGTAGCTTCCAAATAGCATTAACCATGTGCTTAGAGTAAGTTTGTAGCAATCAGCAAAGGAAAAGATTTTAAAATGGAAAACGGAAACCCTGTAAGTAGGATACATACTAAGCTTGAGAGCAGAATCATTGTGAAAATAAAATCAAAAACTTTTCAAAGACTGAAAATTGCTCACACATACCATAGATAAGGACATTACCCCTGTGATGAACAGGAAACTTGTGTGTGCCAAAAAGTTTTCATTTGGAATAACAGACCAACTCACGGAGTGAGTGAAGGGGTTTAATGATACCCAAGGATTGTTATGGAAACCGAAGGCCCAGAGCAAAGGGGGGGCTCAGCCTCATTGAGATTAGAGCTGGAGGGTGTTCATGTCAACCTAGCTCTTGGTCCTTGAGCAGCAGGTGTCTCTGGAATTTCAACACCTATGGCTACAAAAGGTAAGCTTTTATGGGCAAAGTGCCTTTTGTAGAGGCTTCTACAGAATTTGACAAATCTTTCACCTTTTACCCTGTGTTTTGAATCATCAAGCTCAGGATATTAGCTTCCTGAAAATCTTTTTTTTTTTTTTAAGATGTTATTTATTTATTCATGAGAGACAGAGAGAGAGAAGCAGACGTAGTCAGAGGGAGAAGTAGGCTCCATGCAGGGAGCCCGACTTTGGACTCGATCCCAGGACTCCAGGATCACCTCTGGGTCGAAGGCAGGCACTAAACCGCTGAGCCACCCAGGTGTCCCTCTGAAGATCTTTTTAAGTAAAAGGCCCTAAACTAAGGACCATAGTATATCTTCCAAGAAATGTGCTAGGCGTTCTCATTGAGCTGGAGGATTAACATCCAAACCCCTGCGAGACTTAGGGCTGCAGGCCTAGGGTTAAGCCAGCATAAATTACTGAGGCCTGGAGGTCCAGAAACAGGCCAGAGGCCAGTCAACATTGTACACAGAACCAATTCCATAAACTTTTAGCCTGTCTGCCTTTGCCAGTTAAGTCTGAAGCCTCTCCCAGCAACTGTGAACCCATTATCCATAATTTCCATTGTGAAGGACAGTCTCCAAAACATTTTGGACGAGAGCCGTATCAAAGCATCAGGCCTCCCAAACATTCAGACATTTTACATCGTTCTTACTACATGTATAAGTTCTTCTAGTGTTTTAATTTATCTGAAACAACAGACCAAAATGTTGTTACAATTGGTGATGGCGAGTCCCCTTACCGTATGGCTATCACATTAGAGATGAGTTCTTGTAACCATACAGAATCACTACAGTGTAGCACCTTACACATTGCACTTTGCAGCTCTACAACCTCTGACCATTTTTAGGATTTCATGGTCTTGAGGGAAATTAGCTTTTAAAACAAAATGAAGCACTTGTCAGAACTCACTGACCAGTAATGCACATAAGTTTAAGAGGGCAAACTTTACTGTTTATAACTTAGACCTCAATAAATCTAGCTTTAAAGGTATTAGGCAATTTTACATTTTAGGATACTCTCATGAGGAAGGGGCTCACGGTGAGGCTGTACAATTTGGGGCCAATTCTGAGTAATGAGGTTATCATCACTACCGGCAACTATGATTCAAGCCAATTGAAGCCCTCTGGGAGACGACGACGAACATACTGGAGAGATTAAGAACTGGTGTGATGAGGCACTTGGGTGGCTGCCGGTGCAGCATCTTCCTTCAGCTCAGGTCATGATCCCAGGGTCCTTGGATTGAGTCCTGCTCAGCAGGGAGCCTGCTGCTCCTTCTGCTTGTGCTCACTCTGACTTGCTCTCAAATAAGTAAGAAACTGGTGTGTGTGGTTGGTATGGTAGACCTGAAATCGCGCCTTCCCAGTCTCCCACAAAGAGACCCTGGGCACCAATGACTGAGTGTAGTCGGGAGACAGAGGCAGGCTAGCTCCTAGACATGAAGTCCCTCAGAGAACTGTGACTCTGGGTTGAGGAGTTCCTGTCAGCTCTGCTGAGACCTTCTTAACTATTGCATCTGAGACTTCATTCCTCCCATTTCTGCTTCAGAGGTCCTTCCTGCCTCATGAACTCTCAATTCTCAGGCTCTGCTGGTCTCGTCCAGCTCCTTCTCTTTTCCCTATCAAAAATCTCCTGCGTTATCTAATGTTACCTCAGCGACTGCCTCCCCAGAGGACCCGGACTACTAAGTATTTCTTTTCCTGTTCCCTTCTTTGGCTGAGGGCTGTTCCCTGGGACATTATCTGGTGGGTACGCCAGTGTACTCCACAGGTCAAAGGAAAGCCCTCAGGCAGACCTGCAGGTGCCTGCAGGACACCAGAGCATCCACAGGGGTAAGGGTGGGGCACCGCCGTCACATGGTAAAACATAGCCATAAGTCTTTATGACTGGTTTATATTGTTTCAATAAAATAACTTTCCTTTTCAAAAACCTTTCTCACCTATCTTGGAGTTAATTCAGAAGACTGAACCAAAAGGAAAAATTGAAGCAGCAAACCTTTAGCTTTATTAAAATGTCACCCTCCATTTATCTTTTGGCAATTCCCTTCATAAGGATGTACTTAAGCTCTTTCAGGAACAAAACCTTTTCCGGCTGAGACAGGAGAACTCTTGTTTTATGCATTACACTCAATTCACTTCACATCAAGGTCCCTATGTGGTATGCAAACCCAATCCTGAAACCAAAACAGCCTGAGGGATTGCACAGGATAAAAAAGTCTCCAAACTTACTCCAAGAGTCCTTCAAAGTAGATACAGGAAAAGTCACCAGTCTAATGGGGTTGGAAACACAAACTTAAGGCACAAATGATGTGCATGTTTTAACTATCCATGTGTATATGTGTTATTCCACTGAGGTTCTCATTTTAATCCTGTTCACTAGGCCATGATTGTGAAACAGAATGAATATGTAGGGATAAGTAGTGTTCCTACAATAAAGATAAAACTGACAGAGCAGGGCAGCCTGGGTGGCTCAGTGGTTTCGCACCTGCCTTCAGCCCAAGGCGTGATCCTGGAGACCCGGGATCGAATCTCAAGTCGGGCTCCCTGCATGAAGCCTGCTTCTCCCTCTGCCTGTGTCTCTGCCCCTCGCTCCCTCTGTGTCTTTCATGAATGAATAAATAAAATCTGAAAAAAAACAAAACAAAAAACTGACAGAGCACTTAAGAGTGCATGACACTGTTATAAATGTTATTTGAAATGCTCTAAAATTAGTCACCAGCAAAATACAACAAAGGATCTATTTAAAAATTAATTTAATGCTTGGCTAAAGCTTAATTACATATATAATTATCAAACAATAGTCCTTAATTTCCAAAAAGTTCCTCTTTTGAAAATCACAGAATCAGAAAGCATAAACTTTAAAACAAGTTCTCTGAATATTTACAATGTGGTATAAACATTATAGAAGACCAAGGATATTAAATTGCCTGGGTGTACCTAATCAGCAAGGCGTATTCTTTATTGCATATATAACTCACATATGTGGGATTTTAAATAAAATGACAGACTACTAAAATTCAAATGCATGTATTTTTGTAAGCTGGTCAGGGGGTAAAATCATGAATGAGACAGGACAGTCAGCCCAAAACCATGCATTAGGTTTGTAGGGCTATTATTTCTAAAAGTTACACTTCTACATTCTTTTCAAAAACCTATTTTGCATATATTATTTAGAGTTCATATTAAACCCACATTTGACTGTAATGCTGATTCAAGGAAGAAAGTTTCCATTCATCCAATGACTAAGTAAGTCCACACTCAACTCTCAATTTTAAGGCAGCAAAGCTACAGTGATAGCAACTGCTAACCAAAAGGTGATGAACACTTAGTCACTTGCCAGCCCTTTTGTTGCAACAGTGTAGTAATTTCCCTAAGACAATTTGCTACTGAATAATTTTCTGCTGTTAAAAGGCTTACTCTGTAGAAAAACACCACAAATTTCCAGTGTGAAAGTAACTCCATGGTGGTATAAATATATATATGCATAATTACACAATTTACACTGCGCACATCGTTTACAGAACAATTAACTGAGAGGGTTAATTTGAAGGACCATAAAAAATACGTCTGTAAACAAAGTATGACAGGCAGTAAGGAAAACATTAATAGGCTTCCTAGAAATAATGTGAATTCCTTTCATTCCAAAGAAATTGCATTTAAGGACACAGTATTGAATATTAATAATGTTCTTTGTATTAAAACAAGAATCAGTATTTTACAGTTAAGAAACTTTACATATATACAAAATTTATACACTGGGAATGGTATTAAAGCAAACAGGCTTTTTAGTCTCACAGATCTATTTTCCTTCAATCAAAGACTTAAATTCTTTCACATTATGGTCACTTGCAACAGACATGGCATGATCCAAAGCGCGAACACTTGCAAGGAGTTTTACTATCTGTTTTATGTTTTCCCTAGAAAAGAAAAAATGTAACAACATCTTAAGTTACTGATTTTATGACCATTTTTGAGGTTTGCAATCAATTTTTTCAAGCGTACATTTTTAAAGAAGACAGAGATAAGCAAGCTACAGCATGCAAAAAAATAAATAAATTTGTCCGTATAAAACAAAACTGGTATATGTTTAAATGACTAGCCCAGAGACCAAGGATCCACTTTCAAAAACAAAACCACCCCAAAATTTCATTCAGATCAATGATTTTCACGGATATCTAGATAGGAGAGAAAGCAATCTATTGCCAAACTACTTCAGTGACCTGCTTCCCATTCTCCCAAACCAGAGTTCCCAGGTCTTTCCGACATTATCTGGAATATAAATGTATTTGTGTGTATTCATCCCCAATCTCGCATAATCTCCATTCTTCCAAAATTTGCTAAGAGCATAAACTGGCTTCCTCTATCACCCCAGCTAGCAGCCATTCCCAGTAGTCCTCAAATTTTAGCATACATCAAAATTACTTAGAGGACTGCTGATACATAGATCACTAGGCCCCACCCCCAGAATTCAAAATCAGTAGGTCTGGAGTAGGGCCTGAGATTGGCATTTCTAACAAATCTGCCAGGTGATGATGATAATCCAGGAACCACTTGAAGAATGACCATTTGAACAATGAAGTTTGAACCATGTGTGAGAAACAGCATACAATGTGACATTATTAGCTTTATCTGCAAAATTGTAGCAAGCATCTTTTAGGGAAGGATTATATTTGTAAAACTTTGTAACCCACATGGAACCTATCTTACCGGCTTTGCTCACAGCAAATGCTTGTAATGGGTGAAGTTCTTTTCTTTTCTTTTTTAAAATTTTATTTATTTATTAATGAGAGACACAGAGAGAAAGAGAGAGAGGCAGAGACACAGGCAGAGGGAGAAGCAGGCTCCATGCAGGGAGCCTGACGTGGTACTCGATCCCGGGTCTCCAGGATCACGCCCTGGGCTGAAGGCGGCACTATACCACTGAGCCACCCGGGCTGCCCTGAAGTTCTTTTCTGTAGAAAAGTAAATACCATTTGTTGGCATTTAACTTCCTAACAAAAACAGTTATAAACAAATCAAAATTTAAAAAACGATTAGGACTGATCTAGTAAGAAACACTGAGGAGAAATACTAGTGCCAATAAATATCAACCAACAACAAAATGACCTAAAGATGAAATTAAAATATAAATCAAAATCACCTGCCAAAGAATTTTACCACTAAAATCTTTACTATCTACTTGGTTTTTAACTTTATTGTAAAACAGCAAATTTGTTAAAGAAAATAGAATTCTTCTCCATGGAAGGGAAATGAGGGAAAAGAAAAACATTTTGTTACAGGGATATGACTAATGGTGTATATTCTGAATATGAAAACTCTGACAGAAGACTATATGAAATAAAACTTAGAAAATTCTTTCAAATTGTACTTCTTAATATTACTACTTACTTTTTATGCTAGAGATTTATCCCCAAATTACATGAATATCCAAGACAACATAAGCAAAAAGGGATAATGGTTCATTCCTTCCTTGCAACTCTTGGTAAAAACTGTGTACAAGCTGCTCCCCAAAAATCATGAACCTTAAGCCTATATGAGATGGCTACAAGAGAACTCCACACGGAGAACAAATGTCCTGAAATTGGCTAACCTTTAAAACACTTAAGTTTTTGTGACCAGCTTTTTGAGTGTTTTTATCTCTATAATGAACTTCCAGAGATTAAGATCCATGACATTCTAAGAGCCTGAAATCTCCCCAATTCTTCAAAGGAGACAAGAGAAAACCATGATTCATTCATTCTCCTTAGAACCGGTGCTTACCAGAAGTCCTTCTTAATACCTTCATAAATAACATATATATATATATATATATATATATATATATATATAAAGATTAGGTAAAACTGCAAAAATGAAAAAGGATGTGTATTTTTGGTGGGTTTTCCAATACCAAATCAATGCACAATTTTAGGTAAAATATAAACATGACTCTAAGACATTTTAATAATACTAAATGTGACAAAAAATAAAGACTCTAGCCCACCATTTCATTAAACAATTACCAAAAAATTACCTTGCATTTCTTTTTTCCACATCGGAACATCCGATGCTGTTTCTGTAGATTGTATCTGCTAAATGTACAAGGTATCGACAGAAGTTTTCTAACTGAGAAATAGTTCTTTCTCCTTTCAGGTTCATGAACCACTGCTTTGGGAAACAATTGATTACCTATAAAGAAGAAAGATGTAAAATAAAATAGTTAAAATAAAATGTCTAAAAGCTGAGCCGAGACAGGGGGTAAAATGTATGTAACTAGAAGACCTGCTATTGAACTATATATGTATCGCCAATACCTTTGAAGAGACATTCTTTTCAACCTGACTTTCCACATTAACTATACAAATATACCTGAATATTATCTGTACTTTTAACTTCAACAACAGGTACTCAAAACAAAAGATAAATGACCTTCAATATTTAAGGAAATTAGGAACATAAAACTGTTAATCAGTTGCTTCATTTTCCTGTCTTCCAGGAAGCCCAAAATGAACTGAACTGCCATTTTTATCAGTGGCTTTTGATATAAAAACATGTGCAGCATAAATATCACAGCATAAACATGTGTAGCCCCTCCACATCCTGACCAATTCTGTGAGTAGGTGTCCAAGCTGGCCCAGAGTGGGGTCAAGAGAATAGTGCAGCAGGGGGGTGGCTTAGGGCAGGAGGTGACCTGGGCATGGTGTCAGTACAAAACCCTAGTAAGGGGAGGCTAGTTTCCATATGGGGGAGAGCAATGTACCAGGAGGATTCATTTAAGTGAGCAGAGGACCAAAGGACCCAGGGATGCTTGGGAAAATGACTGATTCCAGAGCTGGGGCCAAGCAAGTAGAAGATGAGCCTGGAACATCACGGGCCAGAAAGCAAGAAAGTGCTCCCCCAAAATGAGAGGCCATGTTACAAGGTCACAGAAGTCAACTGGCAGGGACTCAAATGAAATCTGGGACACTTCCTGCCAAAGATGCAGAATCTGAACCCAATCATGAAAAGATTAAAAAAAAAAAAAAAAAAAACCCAAGTTGAGGGACATTCTGCAAAATAACTAGCCCTTCACCTTCAAAAGTGTCAAGGTTTTGTAAAGGTCAAGGAAAGCCAAGAACTTTTCCAGATTAAAGGAGACTAAGAAGACATGATAATTAAATGCCAAGAATGATCTGGGAAGTATTTTGCCAAGGATGTGATATTATCGACATAACTGACAAAACTTAAAAGATCTCAAAGCTTAGGTGACAGTAATAGATAAAGGATATTGATAGATTGTAATTATGTATAAGAACACCCATGTTTATAGGAAACAGACATAGAAGTATTTGAGGCAGGGGAGTATCATGTTAGAAACTTACTCTGGCATGGTTGAGGGAAAAAATTTTCTATCGTACTTGCAAATTTTTATTTTATAGTTATTTCAAAAAATATTTTCAAAAAAGGGAAATTAGGGGTGCTATAGGGCATATGACTCTTGATCTAATACAGTTGGTAAGTTCAAGCTCCACATTGGATGTAGATTGTTTGAGAATAAAATCTTAAAATATAAAAAACATGAAACTGTCTAACTCCCATAAAATAGAAAACAAAATAAAATTAAACAGGGACGCCTGGGTGGCTCAGCAGTTGAGCATCAGCCTTCAGCTCAGGGTGTGGTCTTGAACTCCTGGGATCGAGTCCCACACTGGGCTCCCCTTGAGGAGTCTGCCTCCCTTTCCCTCCGACTCTCTCTATGTGTCCCTCATGAATAAATAAATAAAATCATAAAAAAATAAAATTAAACAAAATTATTTCTTCAATGAGAGACTATTGCTATAATAACACTCAAAATAGTATGCATCCAATTGTAAAAAATTTATTATTCTGAAATTAACAACTTTAACACCTACCAAAATAATGATATAATAGATGGATAAAAGGATAGATACAAATATTACAATATACATTTTTATGTGAAAAATTCTAAGGGGGTTCAGAGCTACCTGGGAGGCAAACTGATTGTCAACATTTCACCAAGGTCAATAATAAAAGGGGTTTTCACAAAGTCTAAAATCTCTCCTCAAATAAAGGAAACTTAATTCATTGTAATTTACATGCTTTACAAACCACAATATGTATCACTTAACTCACATTTTGGGCTTTTTTGATGCTGTCATCTCCATATTCAGAATTCTGAAAAGCCATGAGAATGTATCTGTTTAATAAACCATCTATTGACAATTCCTGAAGAGTTTTATTGGAGAAAATGCCATACCACTGAAGAAAATTCCCTAATAGCTAGAACGAAAAAAGAAATTATTTCCCCTCAGACTGAGATCACTGACACATAACACTGTATAAGGTGTACAACATAATGATTTGATCTAAGTATATACTGTGAAATGATCACCACAGTAAGTTAGCATCCTTCACCTAACTCTGAATTTTTTCCCTTGTGACGAGAACTTTTAAGATCTACTCTCTCAGCTTTAAATATATATCACGTTATTATCACCTACAGCCACCACGTTCTACTTTACATTCACAAAACTTTTTCATCTGTAACTGGAAATCTGTACTTTTGGATCCCTTTCACCAGAACCCCCCTACTCACTTCCATCCTGGCCTCCCACTTCTGGCAAACACACATCAGATCTCTCTTTCTACAAGTCTGGTAAAGTTTTTTTATGAGAAGAAAAACTATCCAGAGGTACTGTTAAGTCAAAGAAAATAGTTACAGAGTAAAACACCTTGTGAAAGAAATACAGTGGACTATGTCTTGCTGAAGTATTAACAGTTATAAAGAAAGGGTCCAAATACTGCCTCAAATGACTAAAGATTTGAATTTTAAGCTTTAATTAGTTAAAACTAACTGAGACATAAATAGCTACACGAAGCTAGTGACTACTACATATGCCAGGCCAAAAACAGAGTATCTTCCATCATCATAGAAAGTACTACCAGGGAAGTGCTGATTCTTAGATAAATGTCCTTCATTAAAAATCACGGTTAAGTGAGTCCTACAACCATCCTCAAAAAGATGGAAATTCTCTGACTACAACACTGCATGTTTACTCAATCTCACAAACCTGAACTGAGATCAAGCTACTAAAGCTCAATACATGCAAAATAGAAGCCATTATTACAAAATGGGAGTGCCTGGCCCAACCCACCATAAAAGTTTCTATTTCCCAGCTCAGTAAACATTAACATTATCCAAGCAACTCAGTACGCCGGATGCCTGGATGTTATTCTTCACCTTTCCCTGAAGCTGTGTGACCCCATTTCCATCCACTGTGTCCATTTCTCTCAGTTCCTGTTGCCACCCCCAACCCAAGCTGCCATCGTCTCTTTCTGGACCCCACCGTCCCTTAAGCAATTATGAGCATAAGCTCTAGAGTAGTCCTTAAGCAGGGTTCTGTGAGAGAACTAAAACCTACAGAAAATGATCTGAGTTATTTCTTATTTAATTTTCCCAAAGAGGGATCCCTGGGTGGCGCAGCGGTTTAGCGCCTGCCTTTGGCCCAGGGCGCGATCCTGGAGACCCGGGATCGAATCCCACATCGGGCTCCCGGTGCATGGAGCCTGCTTCTCCCTCTGCCTATGTCTTTGCCTCTCTCTCTCTCTCTGTGTGACTATCATAAATAAATAAAAAAATTAAAAACATTTAAAAAATTTTTTTCCCAAAGCTGGTACATAGCAAGTACCATTCTAGACACACAGGGAAAGAGAATTCATTATGTTCCATGGAGGACTTAGGGCATTAGGCATTATTTCACAGAACCCGACTGAGAGGAGCTGCTCATCAGTCAGACTGGCCTCACTTAGCCTTCCATTTCTACACTGAACAAAAGAATGACTCTGGGCAGGTTACTCTGTTGCCTAACTGCTCCAGGAATAGTATGAGAATATAATAGGGTCTAGTTCATAGGCTACTGTGAAGATTCAACAATAAAGGGTATGGCACAGTGCTTGGCACATAGTACATCCATAATAAATTTTCATTATTGCTACCCTTACCTGCTGTGATCCATTATCCACACAACAGCCAGAGTAATCTTAAAAACGGCAATTTGTGCATGTCACTTCCCTGCTAAAAACCCTTCCATGACCAATATTAATTTTCAACAAAGGTACACAAACAATTCAATAAAGACATTTTGAATTGTCAGCATTATTTATAATAGCCAAATTATGGAAGCAGCCCAAGTGTTCATCAATTGATAGTAGATGAAAATGATATGGTATATATACCGTATATACACACAAACACACACACACACACAGAATATTCAGCCATCATCCAGAATGAAATCTTGCCATTTGCAATATGGAGCTAGAGAGTATAATGCTAAGTGAAATAAATCAGTAAGAGAAAGAAATGCCCTATGATCTCACTTATATGTTAAGAAACAAATCGAACAAGCAAAGAAAAGAGAAAGACAAACCAAGAAACAGACTCAACTAAAGAGAACTGATATTCACGAGAAGGGAGGCTGGGGATGGGGAGGTGATGAGTGAAACAGGTGATGGGGATTAAGGAGTGGACACATCATGAATACTGAGAAATGTATAGAATGGTTGACCACTATACTGTGTACCTGAAACTAATATAATGCTATATATTAACTATCCTAGAACTAAAATAAAAATTGTAAAACTTAATAAAAAAAAAAAAAGCCTTTTCAATAAACATTTCTGGAACGAAGTTCAATCCAGGCCCCACATCTGCTAAAAAAATTAACTCAAAATGGATTACAGACTTAAATGTAAAGCCTGAAACTATGAACTATCTAGATGAAATGACAGGAGAAAAACTTCGCGGTCTTGTGTTAGGCAAAGATTTCTTAGATATGACACCCAAAACACAACCCTTATTAGGAAAAAGTGATAAACCAGACTCCATCAAAATGAGGAACTTCTGCACTTTGAAAGACTGTTAGAGCATGAAGATAAGCCACACAGTAGCAAAGAAAAACTGCAAACTATACATCTGGTAAAGAATTTATACCCAGAATATGAACTCAAATCTCAGTAAGACAATTTTTAAAAATGCAAAAATTTGGGTGCCTGGGTGGCTCAGTTCATTAAGCATCTGCTTTTGGCTCAGGTCATGATCCCAGGGTCCTGGGATTGAGCTCCACATTGAGGTCCCTGCTCAGTGGCGAGTCTGCTTCTCCCTCTCCCTCTGCCTTTCCCCCAGCTCTTTCAAGTAAGTAAAATCTTTAAAAAAAAAAAAAAAAGCAAAAGATTTGAACAGATACTTCACAAGAGAACATAGCAAATAAACACATGAAAACATGCTCAACATCATCAGTCATTGGAGAAATACAAATTAAGACTAACATGACAACACTACACACATAGTAGAATGACTTAAAAAAACCCACCACTCCAAAACTGACAAT
Source organism: Nyctereutes procyonoides (assembly GCF_905146905.1). Taxonomy (NCBI): domain Eukaryota; kingdom Metazoa; phylum Chordata; class Mammalia; order Carnivora; family Canidae; genus Nyctereutes; species Nyctereutes procyonoides. Next base: position 6,523,250 of record NW_026575155.1, read on the forward strand.
ACCGTGTGCATTATGTGGTGAAAACGAGGGATAATTGGGGAACATTAATATATTGTTGATTTGAAAACCAGCTTTGCATAGGTATTCTTCACCCAAGTGAAATGTAAACTTACATATCCAGAAAAGGCCTGTATACAAATGTTTACAGCAGCTTTATTCATAATCACTCTAAACTGGAAACAATTCAATATTCCTCAATTGGGAAATGGATTAAAAAAAAATATAGCAACTTGTGGCATATCCACCTTCAAAGGAAGACTACTTAGCAATAAAAAGACATGAACTACTGACAACACTGATAAGTCTCAAATGCATTATGCTGAGTGAAGCCAGACTCAAAAGTATCCCGTAAATAATACTATTCCTAGGGCACCCTTACAAAGAAAACCATAGGACAAGAAAAATGGGTGTCCATGGTACAGGGGAGGTCTCCGCTTACAAAGGAGACTGGGGAATTTGGGAGATGGTAAAAGTGTTCCCATCTTGATTTGGGTAGTGAACACACATTTCCCTTACCCCAGGCATCTTGGACTTTTCTGTTTTTCTCATATATCCTGCCTTCCCTCACCTCAGTGCCAGCTCCTAACTTATTCTTTTAGTCTAATAATCTAAATATCACTTACTCAGGGTAGTCGGGGATCTTCTGTAACTCACCAGTGAAGGTCTCTGTACCCTTGTTTTTTTTTTTTTCCTGTACCCTTGTTATATGCTCCCACATCACCCCGAATTTCTCCTTTCAGGATTCATCACACCTGAGATGCTAATAATACTTGTCTGCTGTCAACTGTGGTGATTATAAACTCTACAAAGACTCCACTTCTATTATATTCAGTGCTATATTCCCCACCTTAGAAAAGTAACTGATACTCTATACTTGATGAATAAATTAATTATGATTTAGCAAGTTGTTATATACATATATATTAACTCTGGCTGTATATACATATATATAAAGTAACTTATACATTAAAATGGCTAACTTGGCTAGCTTGGACTTTGCTTGGAACTCAGAAAACATTTTCTTGTGTGGAAACACCAAACCTGAGTAAACTTTTGGAATAAAATTACTTTGTAAAATGGAGTTTCTTTACAGACATCAAACTAAGCCAATAGATCTGCTTAATCAAATAGCAAAATACCTTCCAAAATATGTGAGTCAAACAAAATCTGAAGTCTTTTAGATAGCCTACAGACACATACCTTAACTGAAGACCAAAACTGTCGTTGAAAAAACAAATAAGGCCCAGAATTTTTATTTTCCAAGACACTAAGAAAAAAAAAACATGAGCAATAATTTTATATATTAAGTGCCATGTGATTCCTGGAAAAGATTTCTACAAGTTTTAAAATAAACAAAAGAGTTAAGTAATTTTTCGAATTTTCAAATAACTATATTCCAGAAGGTAAGTTTTAAAAGATAATGGAAATAGTGGTGAGATACAAAGGGGAACAAAAAGTTTTATTTGCTTTATCCTGCTTAAGGGAATAATTTCCCCACCGACTTAGGTCTCTTTGGGCTACAGGTTTACACTCAATACATAAAGTTATATATTCAAGCTACCTTTAGTTTTTCGAGAATTTAAGAAGTCTTCTCTGGAAGACAATGGAGAATATTATCTTTAATGTTTTGAGGTGTTACTTACTTTTTGGGATACAAGGGCATGAACACATCATCATCTAAAGTTCTCCTCATTCTTAATAAAAGTGCTTTTAGGTACACCTGAAGAATAAAAAACAGATCACACATTTTAATAAGGGTCATGATAAAAGCTGAATTTTAAGAAATAAAAACAAGTCATATTCTAAAATATACTATGTAGTATTTGATTTCAAGTCAATGGTCTTCTTCAATTTTTTACCTTTCTCTCTGAAAGCATAAAGGTCTTTAATACTCACTATTCTTAATTGGGCCCTCAACTACCAGGCAATAAAGCCACTCGGAAATCTGTAAACCCTTAGAGTCTACTATATCACTAAGATTTAAGATCAGACACATAATCTGGTTCTTCTCAAAATAAAGTCAGTGAAAATAGTGATAAAGAGTACCTTTTCTCAGGCACCTGAGAGGGCCAGGCAGTTAAAACCTCTGCCTTCGGCTCAGGTCATTTTCTTAGGGTCCTGGAATCGAACCCCTGCTCAGGGGGAGCATGCCTGTCCCTTTCTCTCTGCACCCCCTAATCATGCTGTCTTTCTCACAAATAAATATGTAAAATCTTTAAAAAAAAAAAAAAAAGAGTACATATTCTGTGTCTAAACAGCTCCTAAGAACGCCAGAGGTTGGCAGCAATCTCAAGTTTGGAAACTAACTGTTTTTAAATGTTTTAGCATTTAAATCATCAGTAACTGCTGATGTAGTAGTTTTACATTCTTCTTTTTCCAAAAAAAATAAAGTTCTTAAAGGGATGTTTGATTAGTGGTGGGTGGGGAGGTGAGAAGGATGAGAGGCTACGTGGAGTAATGACATCATCTCGCCAGATTTTTTTTTTTTATTCATAATAGAGAGAGAGAGAGAGAGAGAGAGAGAGAGAGAGAGAGAGAAAGAGAGGGAGAGAGGCAGAGACACAAGCAGAGGGAGAAGCAGGCTCCATGCCAGGAGCCCGACGCGGGATGCGATCCCGGGACTCCAGGGTCGTGCCATGGGCCAAAGACAGGTGTTAACTGCTGAACCACCCAGGGATCCCCTCGCCAGAGATTTTATTTTATTTTATTTTTTATTTTTTTAAAGACTTTATTTATTTATTCAAGAGACACAGAAAGAGAGGCAGAGACACAGGCAGAGGGAGAAGCAAGCTCCATGCAGGGAACCTGACGTGGGACTTGATCCGGGTCTCCAGGATCACATCCTGGGCTGAAGGCAGTCTAAACCGCTGAGCCACCTGGGCTGCCCTTGCCAGAGATTTTAAAATTAAAAATGATTATCTCAAACCTTATATATTTCAGGCTGTAAAGGACCAGATGGCCTGAGAGAATCAGATTTTCTGGCAAGTCTTAGAACGTATCACTCATTCCCTCAACTCTTGCTCATTTTGAAAGGAAAAGGTAGGGAAAAACCTTTTACAGACAATAAATAAATTACCTGTGTATTTTTGTTTTCTGCATTCACTACTGAAGGATATCCGTTTATTAATTTTAGTGTAATTCCAACCATTCTTGAAGTCTGTGTCGTAGAAAAAGGGTCCCACATATTTTCAGCTATTACTATTAAGAGAAAAGTACAATGTGTTGAGATACAGAAGTAAATTGGAGTTGACTTAAATCTGCTGTCAAGTAGTCCTCAACTTATAAATGATTTACTTTTTCTCTCTTTATAGTATAAGCTGCAGTCTTCTTTGTCCTCTTAACAATGGGAATGCTGATGATTAGGCAAATGTGGGGAGGGCATAGATTCGTTCTATTTTCTGCTGCTCAGCGATAACATTGCCAGGGAGGGGAAGATTTCTATATCCTAGGAGATGTCCCAGCATCAAGAATTCCTAACTAAACTTAAAACTTTATTTTTAATATTTTAAATAGGTTCCCACACCAATGATTCCTGATCTTTTTTTCAAAAATTGATGGAAGTAATGAAAATTGCTCCCCAGGAAAATGTATACCCTCCCACCAAACTATGTATTCAGTTTTGCCTCAGATAGTGTATAAAAGTCTCTAAAATTCATCTATGGATCAATTACTGTCTCCAACTCCAAGCCCACCCCATGTCCTAGGTTAAGAGAAATCTATCCTTTAGTCCAGTGGTTACCTTAGCATTTGTAATATAACTTCCATGAGGAAATACGCTCTAGTTAGAAACTCATAAAAATAGAATTGGAAAACCTATGTGTTTAAATGTTCAATTCAGAAATCTCTACCTGTTAGTTTAGGAAGAATCACCTTTTCCACAATGGTAGGCAATAGTGCAACATCTACATCATCTTTCTCTTGCTCTCGCTCTTCACAACCATAAAATAGCAAAGATTCAAACCACAGCATATTCTCAAAGTCACGACATTTTGCCTAGAAAAAAGAATGTTATAAGCAAAACATTTAAAATATCTGCTATTTCTGCTTCTAGCCATAATTAAGAATAACGGACAGGATTTAACCTTTAGTCATAAACAACTAAAAACTGTAAGAAATATATGAAACATCTATTTTCAGACACTGGACAAGGTAGTATAGGAAGATGGCCCCCTAAAGGGAGACAATCAAATGAGGTGAGCTCCCGGTGGAGAGAGCAGAGCAGGGTGGGAATCGCAAGCAGAGCAGTTTTATTCAGTTGTGGAGAAAAGTACTGGAGTTCAGGGTGGCTGAGACAACTGGAAGTGGTGGGGGCAGAGGAGGGAGTGACCCAGAACAACAACTCCAAAATGCACACAAATCCCCAACCATTGCTGTGTTCAAAGACACAATATCCAGCAAAGAGCAAATGGGAGCTGGAGGTCAAATGTTCAGGTTTTTTTCAGTTGTTTCCAGGGCTCCAACCTCAGTCCTCTTCCCCTTACAACTTACACATTCAACCCAGCCAATCTCACTTAGGCCCATGGTTCTCTGTCCACATGTAGGTAACTTCTAACACTCTCCCTTAAACAGGGCCACTGAACACATATAGGCCATCTAGCCTCCCCTCTTATAAATCAAGCCAACAGGTCCAATTGATTCCACTTCCTAAATTTATCAATTTGTATTATTCTCCCAATTTCCATTACCACCTACTTAGTTCAGGTCCTCCTTTCACATCTGCCTCACTGAGCTTTCCCATGAGGTTCTAAATCTTTCTAGGACCAAAGAATCAAATTATTATTCATTCATGTTCATATCCCAGTGTCACTATGTATAATTTTAGTTGAGGAAAGCACTGTATGTAACCTGAAAATCACAAACAGCTCTCTTCAGAAGGAAGACTGCATAAAAAGATCATGACATTATACAATCTGTATTGTAGCCCTGTGACCGTATCTCCCTTGAAAAATATTTTGCTAGCTTTGAGATTAAAATTATCCAGGCATCATGTTATATTGCTTGGTACTAGTGACACAAGCCACTTACCTCGAGAGGAGTCCAAGTGAGAAGCTGTAGCCGTATAAGGGGGTTGAACAGCTTTGGCAAACAAAGGCCGATGTAAGCATCCTTGTAGGACAGATAGTATTTTGAACGCCATGCCTCAAATTGGGATTTAATACAGTCAATTGAATAGAAACTTTCAAGGACATCTTCAAAAACCTTGCTGGACTCTTTTGAAATGCGATCTAAAGAAAACAACAAAAACCCCACAGAGAACCATAATTTAGTATGGAGTAGACAAAACACAATTCAGTATTTTCTTTGTAGCTTCAGAATCACTCAGGCTCATTAACAGAAGAATCATTAATTGCAATTTAACAGAAAGCATAAAGAGAGTAAGTTTAGGTTTCAAATGTCTCTTATGCAAACCAGAGTGCAGGCAGTGTTTGCACAGCTCCAATATATACCATTTCCTATTCCCAGAGTTTTGTTAAATACCACCTGTCCCCCAACGAGTTTCAAATTTCAGTTACTATGGTATATTAATCATGAGTAATTGCAGGAAGTACAGACTTTGCTGCTAGCTCTTCAGTTCACAAATCACTATAAAGATCAGAAGTGCATTATGATCAGTGAACAATCATAACACTTCTTTCAAAATCTGTTGGTGAGTGCAAGGATGGACACAGACAACTATCAGTAATGAATGTTACGACCTTTAAGTGGAAGGTTACTTGATGACACTGATGACTTGGGAAACAGGAATCTTTTATAATGGGGAGATCTACTTGTGACAATCTTCTCAAGATCAATCTTAATATCACTAATACTGGGACAATCTAACCTTTGCCATCTGATATTATACAATAAGTAGCAGGCTCTTTTATATGAAGTATTCTTGCCAAAACAAAGCTTAACTTGAGGCTAATCAAGTCTTCAGACCTAAGTGCCGGCTTACGTTGAAATACAGTGAATGGAAAAATCAAACTAAGACGATGAGAAAACAGACAAATTTAGAATGTAGAATGCAAATAAGTGGCCTGATCTCTTCAAAAACCCAATGTCTTAAACAATAGAGGTGTGTATATGTGTAAGGAATTCATGGACATTGATTAATTCTAGGGAAAAAAATGGAACCAAATACAGGGCAGGAAATCTCGTGTGGATCCTAGTTTGGAAAATACAGAATAATCCACCAAAAAGAGTCTCAAGAGTTTTATTTTGGGGGAGCTGCTACTAAATAGATACAATATTAAGAACTTGTAGTTAAAACATGCTCAACTGTTTATAAAGTATCATGATGTTTATAGGTTACTTTGAAATAGTTCAGCAATATACATACACACAGGTATACCACCCCCTCCCTCAACTTGGTAGAACTGTTGAATCTGGGTGACAAGTACATGGGTGACAATGACCACTGTGGTATTCCTTCTAATTTCTGTCTGTTTAAAAATATTCACTATAAAAAGGTGGGAGAAAAATAGACTTCTCCAACTAAGTTCCAATGGCCTGTAGCCGGTAAAACTCCAAGTAACCACAACCAATGATGGGAAATGAAGACTTCTGAAGACCCTTTTAGAAATGCCTGGCACATATTGGTAGTAACTATTCCTCTTGGTTGAAATTATTCAAGAACTCCCCAAATCAGTAGTTTCCTTCAGGGCTGAGTGTCCCATGGCCGAGCTGTACCTTCCTAGGACAGGTTGCATTAGGGCTATCCTTGGGAATCTGACACTTTTTTTTTGGCCACTTAAAATTCTATGATTCTGAAGAGTAATATCATTTATTATGCAAGTGCTAAATAAAGCCCATGATAAGGTATCATCACTATTTTTGAGAATTCATCGTATATTCAGTTAAGAAAAATGGGTGCAAGTTTTTACAATTAAGAAAAGAGTGGCTGATTCTAAACGCAGAAGCCATAAAACTTCACACCGCCTTATAAAAACCACAACCAAATAGAAACAAAAGTGGCAATAAATCTCATTTCCCAATAAATGTCTAACCTTTTTCCAGATTGAAATTTGTAATATCCGTAGAAGTTTCTTCATCATCACTGGAAAGGCCTTCAAGGTGATCTGCCATCTTACCGGTTTGCTCTCTGGCTTGTCTACGACGAGTCCTAAATAACAAAGATCATGTTCCCAAACCAGATAGAAGAGATTCCTCCCTTTGCAAACAAAGCAAAAGCCACACATTTTTAGAATTACCTCCTGGCCTCCCGTTCTGCAATCCTGCGTTTTGCATGCTCTTGATACAGTGCCCGATCTCGCCCAAAGGAATCAAGATTTGGTGCCATTAGAGCTTTATCTGTAAAACAACAATAGTTAAAATTAAAAGCCTTCCTTCAACAATCTTGAGGAAAGAGTTTGCACAGAATAAGCCATAATGATAGACTGTTTGCTAATCTCAATGGCAGGATTCTGCAGTAACTGGTAAACCAGATAGTTCTGTAGTTTAGAGCAAATCTCAGTATTATTCTGCGTTCCCATGAAAAGGAGTAGAAAAATAAATGGAGAGTTCAACAACCCTACACAAATACAATTGGGCTTAATCACTGTTTTTATATCTACTTGTAAGAACTAGTTGATGCTATCATGATAATCAAACAAATTAAAATCAAAATTACCTGTGCAAAGGGAAAAATAATTACTTTTTAAGGAAGAAGTTAAGCATCACATGTTGAATGGTATGACAGAAAAGAAACACAAGTAGGAAGGATGAGAAAAACAGCTTTGTTTCAGAGAAGTTAGTAATCTATCCTATTTACTCTGATTTTGCTGAGTAGAAATTTATTCTCCTTACTATTTATAGAACAAAGGCAGAATCAACATGCAGACTGGAAACATGATCTAAGAAGACCAACTTAAATGCTGCCTCAAACAATCGCTTTCAAAGCAGAATTCTGTACTTCTTTTGCTTCCTATTTTCAACTCTCTTTAACTTTCTAGGGCAACTTTCTAGCCTTAACATTCCAACCTTCCTATTTAAATTTATATTTCAGTCACCATGCTTTTAATTTCTAAGAGATGGTTCTTATTCTTAGAATACTCCTTTTCTATAGCATCCTCTAGCTTACGTCACATGTAGGACACCTCCTATGACCTCCCAAAGGGTAGCAAGTATATTTTATATTTCCTTCTGTCACCTGCGTTGTCTTTGTTTCCTCAGTTCCTCTGGTTCTATTGTGTGTGCTGCGCTCTCTGATGATCAGTAACTACCTCAAATAAAAGAATGAGCCTGGAAGTTCTGTGGACAAAGGTGGGTGGTGTCCAACAGCAGCCTCTAGATCTGACCACTGGGAGAATGTCAACTCTTCTGTTGGGGGCTCCCAGATGTTAGTGTCTCAGTCTTTTCTCTGGACCCATTCTCTTTCTCCAGAGAACTGTCCTCTAATCTCTTGTCTAGGGTAGGAAGAGGAGTGGGGGTAATATCTGTCTGCAATACTTCTCTCATTTCTACATTTTATAAAGATGATCCATAAGACAGGGATCAAAATAGAAGCCAACAACCCCAGGGATAGGATACAAGGAAAAACACATAAAATGAAAAATACTGATTTAAGGTTTCTGCTACTTTCCCCCAATATCAGAGATGTGCCACCAATAGCAGCAACAGGAAAAAAACAAACCCCAAAATTAGCCCTCTACACTTCAGGGTATCCTAACTTCTGCAGACCCAACTATTTTAAAAGTTGACTTTCTTACTGAATTGTTCATTCATATTTCAAAATAGTTCTGACATTAGGAAGGAAGTCTGTTCTAGAGTTCAGCAATAATAAAGAAAGATGAGCATGGTAAACAAGACTGTCCCTGTTGCACCTCAATTGTGAGTTCACACAGCACAGGTAAATTAGCTAAAGCCGCAAACTATAAAAATGATTCTTGTCTTTTTAAGAGGTATCCTTCCTTAAAAAAAAAACCTTAAAAAAATTTATTGCTATTATAAATACTTAAAATGTTGCTATGTTTATAAAATTCTACAGTATATTAAGGGAGATATGAGAGAGTAGATGATTAAGGGATAGCCTCCTTCACTTCTCTAAGGACTACATGCAGTAACTGTGGCAAGTGTTCACAAATCTCAAAGGATTAATTTCAGGTTGCTTCTTTAAAAAAAGATCAGAAATGTAAGGGATACTTTTGTGTCCCATGTAATTCTCCTCAAACCTCTGACAATGAATACTCCCTTCCAAGACAGTATTTTTCACTTTCTCATTACTTTTGACTTCCTTTTCAACTTTCAATCTAATTAATATACATCATTCAACCCTTACTTCTAATTCCACTTAAGTAAATAGCTCCAAATTATGAAGAACAGATCATAGGTAGGAAGAGGTATTTGGTAAAATGCACAGCTCATACAAACCATTTAACTTAAGAAGGAATCACTTCCCTTCATAGAAGGTTACCTGTAATCTGCCCAGAAATCTGGTTCTGCCTGGATCAAAAGTGATCTGGAAGGCCTGCCATTAGCCATCTAGGTGCCCAATACTGTGGCAATAATCCAATTTAAGCTTGTGAGGCAAAAGTATAAGATCAAAGCCATTCATATGGCTCACATCTGAGTCTCGCTCAGCTCTGAGGGCCATACTACCATCTCTTTACAATGCTCCAAAACCCATCCCACACGCAGGATGCCTTCTCAGGGATCCAGCATCTACTTTAGATGACACGCTGTATGACAAAGCACTGTTTTCAAAAAGAATAACACTAGGGCCCTTGGCACTTGGATCACCCGTGGTTAACATGCAGATACTGGTCACCATCCAAGATCTAGCAAAAACCTCTGGGGATAGGACCAGGAAACCTGCATTTTAAATTTGTATCACGTGTAATTCTCATGCACACATCATTTAGGACTGTTGAGATAGGAACAAAGAGATGACAAAAGAAGCTACGAGAAATCCATGCTGGGAAAATTCCTAATAGAGCACCAAAGAATATGGAGCACAATGGAAAAACGGAATTAAAAAGTTTAAAACATCTGGTTAAAGAATCACAGCTGAACTATTTAATAAGAGGCTTCCAAATTAATTCTGGTTTTTCATAACATAATGAAAGGAATACAAACTGAATCTCTAAATTTTTACATTAAAATTTCAAGAATTGGAGGCATCAACTGACTCACTAAAAAACTCAGGATAAAAGGCAAAGTAGAGAATAAAAAAATTTTGCCTTCCTCGGAGACATGAAGCTCAAAAATCCCCTAATCTTGGAGTTGTTTGTTATGTCATTAAAACCCCCTCTGCCCTCTTTAGTAATTTCCTAATCTCTAAACTCAGAATCTTTGACTGTGATCAGCAACAGCATTTGTATTGGTGTTATGAACAGGATGAAAATGGGAGGGGGGATCAATTAGGGCCAAATGATAGTGATTTTAAGATAAAATGCTGATGTCTTTTCTATACTCTAAAGAATGAAAAAGTATATCCAAAGAAGAATAAGATTGTTAGAATATCAGTGCACGTTTTTGAGCTCTTAAACACAGTCCAAGTACGTGCTGTTTTAAGTTTTAGAACTACCTGACACAGAGCAAGGAAATGTGCTTCTTAAAAAAAAAAAAAAGCTAAGCTCTCTAATTTTCAATTAGGCTGCACTAAGTAAACAAGGTTGTTTAATGAATAATAAAAACCTTCAAGATGGACTGACTTGAATGGCTTGAAAACTCCGAAGATTCATCTTTAATATCATCTTGTCGTCTTTGGACAAGGCGGGAAGCTCGCTGTTTGTACAGCTGATGTATTGCTGATTCAAGTTCATTAATCAGTGGCACCTGTAAAAATACAACACACTCCGTAACACCAAACTCCTCAGTTGCTTACTTAGTTGAGGGTTCCATACTATTTCCGGATTTCTGAAAAAGTACCCTCTATGGACAGAATAATCATGAACTCCCAGTGGGACACAATAGCAATTCGGTTTTAGGTGTTTAGAACACATCTCTTCTTTTAATCCATACATAGAGCTATAATGTCCAGTGCCTAGCTATCGGAGTAAAAGTTTGGTTAGGAAACTTAACACTTAATAAATATTAGTAAAGAGAGCAAGTAAAGAAATGTCAAAAATTGTAGTGCTTTTTTCTTTCAGAATAAAGTATTTGCAAGTCTTTTAATGTCCATTTTTAATTTTCTAGCAGCATGATCTACCTTAGAATTTTTGTAGCTTAAAATAAACCATTATTGCTGTACAGTACCAAAAAAAGGCAAGGGCTCCATGAGCAGGTAAGAATGGGAGTCTGCTAACTGCCCAATTCTGGACGCTTAAACTGCTCTGCCACTCACATGAACCAAGTATCTTATGGTAATGTCACACTACATTGCAGCTTTATCACACGTTCTTCACTGTGAACTGCATTCACTTACGTTATAGTAAGACAAATAAAATTTCTAGCTTTCACTAACCTAATATCAATATCTCAAACTCAGAAAACTTCCTATGTTTAAATTTTTCCATATTTTGAAATAAAATAATAAAATTCATTACATGAATTATCAGTTTACAAAGTCACTGGATTTTTCCAGGTTAATATCCACAACTAAACATTCACTCGGTTCATACAGCATACAAAAGCTTATAGCATGAAACCTAACTTAAAAAGAAAAAACAGAAAACTTTCTCTTTATCAATATCTTATAACAAAATGCTATGCAACTTTCACAAAACACTAAGGACCACTACACATACCTGAGGAAACCAGAAATTCTAGTTTCCTGATGGTTAGTGCAAATGGAAAACACATTATTTAGAGTTTGGGAACACTGGCACCAAGTGTTATAGCAGCTTCCTGAACTGAACAGACTGCAAATGGAAAATAAAAAAAGGCAGGTGGAATTCAAAGATGTCTGTAATAAAAGCAATTTTATACACTTGCAGGATTCTGTTGAAAAAGTAGCAGATGTTCACAGAACGATCAAACTGATGGAGTTATTTTAATTTCTACTATGCCACACCATGGGCAACAATGTCCCCAAATCTGCCCTGATTATCTTAGCTGAGCCCACAAGAGTCTATCTTTAAAATTTACGAGTGATTTTTTTTTTTTTAAGCATTTGGTGCTATATTACTGTGACTTACACTTCCCCATCCCCCTAGTTTTTTCCACACCACACAGGACTAAAGACTAACGTATCCATATACCTAAGGTGCATTCTTTCAGCCCTGGAGACTGTTAACATTCCTCTACTGTAAGAGCTACACACCACAGGTTGAATCAGACAATTTAATTATTCAATTTGTAGTTAAAGTTCTGATAATGTAATTTTTCTGTTTAGGTCATTGGAATGCTTTTCAACAAAGCTGAGAAAAGTCTGAGAACAAAAACCTTCCAAAACTTCTTCAGCTCTCTTTCATGTTTCTTAACAATATTGATTTGTCTCAAGAGTATGCACCATGACAATTTCTTTACCCTCTCCAAACTCAAAATTGTTCTTGACTATTTTTATTTCAAGACCAAATTTAAGGCGAAGGACACAAGAAGGAAGATGACTGAAGGGAAATAAAACAATGGAAAGTTAAAATGATCTTTAAATAATTAAAAAATCTAAGTTCAAAACTACTTAAACTTTTATAACAAAAGAGGAAAAAAAACAAAGAAATGTTTATCTATGGCCTTACCCTGAAGCAAATTTTTATAGTATAAAATGAATATTCAAATGTATCCAATTACTCCTAAATAATATTTCCAAGGCAACAATTTATGACATTATTAATTTAGTAGTAGTCTCTTAATAAAGCTCAATCCAATCAAAATATCAAAATGAAATAAAACTCATCCTTAAAAGAAAGAATTATCTACCTCTGTGACTCTGAAACCATATTAGCACAGTCTTAAGTGATTTCTCTAGAAAATTGAGATCAATAAATTATGCTACTACTTGTTTTTAAAACAGCAATTGAATACTATATGAACCAGACATCCTAGCAGTCTCTTTAATTCAAGAATGATACAATCGAGTTGACCATATTACTATCAATTTTTAAGTTAAGCTTATGGTTACAAGTGTATGAGTTTACTGAAGTTAGTTCTAAAAGCAAAGGTACTTCAAGAAGAAAAACTCCACAGGAACAAACCTTACTTACAAAGTATGGTTTAAGACAAAGATTCTTTCTCTAGTCAGAGTTGCCCACCATGCCCACTGGGCTCAAAAGGACTTTATTAACAGGAAGAACACAACCACCAGCTCTGATACCTATGTCCACTTCCTACCTTGACTCTACCCCCTGCAGCATCAAATCTGTTTCTTTCCCACCCTTGTACTTGTCATCCTAAGTCAGTGACCTGCCACAAGGGATATCATAGCTCAGGCTATAGCTGCTTCTTCAGAAGTCAGGTGATAAAGACAAGAACTGATAAGCCCTACATATAAGACCTGGTGAATGCTGTCTCGGCCTGCTCTGACCACAGATTGGTTAAGAACCAGTAAGACCCATTAGGAAGACATAGTCTAGGATTGTTCTTTTTGCAAGTCTTTGGCTTTAGGGTATTGAAGCAATCAGCAGAGATAATAAAATACTCCTTTAAACATATAATTACAGACTCTATGCTAATTCACATAACCAAGAAGGGAAAAATGTGCCTTCTAATCCTGTATCACTTCAAAGTTCAGGATATTCAAAGATTTTAATTTTTTTTAAAACATAGGGTCACAAAGTCCATAAATGCTTATAAACCAATGCACCAAAAACATTCATCTTAAAAAAAAAAATTAAGAAGTCATTTGAGAAGGGGATCCTATGTGCAGCTAATTTTAAAAATGCAAATAAGCAATACAAAAGAATGCAAAAAACTATGCCAAGTGACTAGTACACAAAAAACAAACAAAAAACCCCAAACAAAAAACGAACTTGGAAGCAAGAAATGAGGCCTTCAAAGAAATTATGAACAATGTTACAGTTCCTGAAGTGGATAAAGCATAGGCTTATTTAGATGAAAACTATCAGCAGCAACATGACCAACTTTATCTAGTTAAAAAAAAAACTAATAAAATTTTCCAAGTTTATGCCTATTTGGAATTACTTGTGGAAACAGTTTGAAGGTTAAGTTTAGACCAGAACCATATTCCACCAGGAGTCCCTTATATTCTAATATTTCAGGGCCAGCCAATAATCTACCACTATATTAAGCAGAACTTGCCAAAGTCTTATTTAAATATGCTCAACCTTTTTTGTTTTCAACAAAGGCACTATGCCATCCCCAAGATAGAATGCTGCTAATGAAGTGAAGAAAATGAAGCATGGCTTTTCATCACTTCTAGAGCTGAATTCAGTGGATATACAGAAATGATCTACACAAGGCCGTCTAGACCTCCCTAACTTTGCCTTAGTCAAAGAGATTAGTATTTTTGCATTCTTACCTTTTCACTGAAACACTCAAGCAAGTCTTGGACATACCCTCGCATTTCTTGCAAAAATTTATACCGTTCACCAATACCCCCAGAAGACCCTTCTAATCTTTCAATAGCCCTGGTAGAGTCCACTCGGCTTTGCAGATGTTTCTCATGCTGCTGTCGATTTGTTTTGTGCAGTTCTTTCATGGAGTCCAACCTTAAGAACACAAAAGGATAAATATAACACATTTACATCCAAAAGTCTGTGCTGTCAGGACTCTTGCAATATTATAATAACGCATTTAGTTCCACTATTAGAATATAAAAATACTTGGAGTGGCCATCTTTTCATCTGTACCGTTTTCCTCAAAAAAAAAAAAAAAAAAAAAAAGAAAAAGGAAAAGGAAAAAAAAAAGGCAGTTTACAGACTTCAAATAAAGTTATTTGGTGGGCTAACCAAAATCTTTTGCTTTTCCCCCCATATCTTGACTAAACTTTTTCAAAGTCCGAGAGGTACAAACTCAGAACTGTCTTCAACAAGATCATGGAGTGGCATTTTTTATAACTTTTCGAGGCTTCCACAGAAGTAATCCAAGAAGGTAGCAGAACAAAGTATGAAGTCATCTTCTGTTTAGCTTTTGAAGATGGGCCAGTGAAATCTTCGTTGCGGATATTCTGCATCTGCTACCCCAGACTACATGTTGCCTGAGGGAACAAAGCTAGAGGACAGGTCTTTAAGAAGTTGATCTGCCCTACCTGTCTTTAAGCTGTTTCTTTACCAAATCAATAGTAACGGGAGTCATCTCATTACTGGGAGTTTTGAAAGGGACTGTATTATCTGTTTTTTGAGATTTGGCATCAGATGATCCATAGGCAGTATAACTATAAGGAATGCCATAGGATGAACCATAAGGCATCGTCTGGTAAGTGTTCTGGTAGTACATATTCACTTCAGTGGGCTGACTTGCTTGAACCTAGAAAAGAAATGGGGACACATATGAAAACTAACAGTTAAAACTATAAAATCACACTGGTAGTGTTAATATAAAAAAAAAAAGCAAAAACAAATAACAAAAATTATACCATTTTCCAAACAGTATGCCAATTAAGAAAAATAATTTCAGAGTTCTTCAGAATCATGTAAAGGTAGGGTTTGGAAACATTCTCTTATGGGATTGCTGAGAATCATTTCTAATAATTTTCAAGAAAACAGTATATCAAAGAAGTTTAGAGTTGGAAAGGACATAAAAAATAATCCAAGGCCACCATGTTATGAATGGAAGAGAATAAATGACTTCTTATAAGATAGATAAGCAGAGACTAGAGACTACCATCTAAGTATCCTATTTTCTTAACCCACGTGTGCAAAATTCTGTGTCAAAACACCAGTAACAAAAGTAGTTTACATTTATGCAACACTTCCACTGTACTACTTAATTCTATAAAGCAAATTATTATAACAATTGAGCAAGACTTTTCATCTACAGTTAAATTTTCACATTACAGAGAAATCCATTTTCCACAAAATAATTTCTAAAGTCAGAAACAATAAGCTATACAGAAAAGAAAGGTTTTATCTGAACAGCGGTTCTCCAATTCAGCGTGCATCACTGCTGGCTGCCCCCCACCCCATTTCTCATTCCCTAGATCTCAAGAGGGTGAGAATTTGCATTTCTCATAAGCTCCCAGCTGCTGCTGCTACTGCTGGTTGAAGGACCACTCTGAGAAATACTGATCTAAGAAACCAGACATTTTCCCATTATTCTGACTGTAAAAAGCAAAAGATAATACAGTTTATTTTAAAAGCTTATCAGATACATAACTTTATATACTTTTCTTAACCACATTGGTTGAATGAATAAGATTCGATTCAATGTGCAATGTTTTTAACTCAACAAAATAGGCAAAAAAGGTTTTCCATTTACTTTTTTTTAAATTTTTGAAGTGAAATCCTTTAGTTCTCACCTGAGGGATATTAATTCCTTTTCTTATCTGCTCCTGTTCCCATCGGCTGAGCTCTTCATCTTGTTCTCCAGTTACTAAAGCATCATCATCGCTCCCCTCGATGCCTACAGCCATAGCAGCAAAGAAAATTAAATACTTTTAGAAAAGCAGGGAGGGAAGAGATGCTATCCTGACACTTCAAAACTACTGGTATTAACTCAGTCTCACTAAAATGTCTAACCTGATCTCCTCTCCTTTGATCCTCCTGGCCTTGCTTGTCTTGGCCACCATATCCCTTGAAGCAAAGGCTAAGTATTATGTAATTGTTAAAACCTTAGAAAGGTTTCCTAATCTCTGTGAGCTTGACATCAAATCGACAAAGGGAAGAACAAAACTTAAAGGCCTCTAAAGAATGCTAAGCTGATTATAAAAAATTTATGCATGTAAAGTGCTTAACATAGTACTGCCTACTCAGGAAGTACTCAATAAACATTAGTTCCCCAATCATGCTATAGTTTAAAAAAGATTCCAATAAGACACTTGTACCCAAACAAAAACAGTCCTCAAGCATTAAACATAGTCAAGTAAATGTGGGTACTTTTCATAGGACTATATTTAATAGCAAATCATATTTAATAGCAATGCAACAAGCTTACTATCGTATTAAATTAAGTTACCTATTTCCTCCGCAATTTTTTGTCTTTGTGACTTTTCTTTCACGGAAAAAACTATGCGGCGTTTCTCATCATCGTCTTCATCATCGCTGGCATCATTCTCATCTTCTCTAACAAGGCGGCCTTTACCAGGCTCACTATCATGAGGAGTGAAATCTCCTAATTCTCGGGCCATTTGACGCTTTTTCCTTGCAGCATGTATAAAAGCTGCATCTGGAATTTCTCCTGGAAACATATGGTAAGGATTATAAAAGATGGAGGTATTAGGGAATAAAATTTCTAGTTTCTTGAAAATATGAAGGGTAAAATAATTTCAAAAACAGCCTGGTCGCAGTGATGTTCTCACTAACGTTAGTTACTGGTACTCCTCTTCCCAAAATGTGCCTGTAATCCATCAGATTTATTTTTAATTTAGCATAAATGGAAACTAAAAGTCGCTAAGGACCCTAAAAATATATACATAATGGCAATATGTATGGGAAAGGGGGGAGGGGAAAATCCACCATACAGTTACTTTAACTGTAACTTTTTTTTTCATTTTTAAGAAATAAACAAAAGTAATCAAATCATATTACTAAACTAGAAAGCAATCAGTAAAAAAGGCACCCAAAAACAAACCTTAAAAGCCTATCATAGTATGTTTCTGTTGCAAATAGTCTAAGTTCACCTGTAAGCATACAGAATATGTCATTGTGTACCTATTTCTTCCTCCTATTAAAGCAAAGTTTTTTTCCATGTTGTTTGGCATAAATATAATTTGTAATGGCTTAATCTACTACATGATCAAACTGACTTTTTACCTCACTAAAAATTAATGCCTTGCTACTTGTCTGTTATTTTAATGGCTTTGTAACATCAATCATGTTAAGTGTACCTTAACTTACTAAGCTGTTCTTCTCTTGCTAGATTCTTTTTCTAAATATTTATTTACTGGAAAGCTGATTACCCAGAGAATAGTTCTGCAAACTATTCCCTACAGAAAAGTAAAAACGAAGTGTGGGCATAAAACTAGTAGCAATTACTTTTGCTTTTAGTAGCATTTCTAAAAATGTTAAAGTCTTGATGAAATACGTGAAAAAAAAAAAAAAAGACTTCAGTTCCATTTATCCATTTACTCAAAGCCCCACATTTGCTCTGATAACAGAAGTGCCTGAGAGTGAACTTGGAAAATTAGAAAGTTTCTAGTTCTCTCACTTTATTTGCAAAAGTCAACACCCTGGCTTATATAGGAATGTCCTAAGAAACACCACTTTGCTACCTCCTTCCTTCACCATCGCTACACACGGCCCCTCCTTGGGGGCTTCCTTCATGTCTGAGAAGTATTTACAAGTACACACCTGGACGGAGAACGTTCAAAGAAGATAAAGCGTTAGAAAAGGCTCCACCAGCTTTTGGCTTTTCTTCCTCCTTCTCACTTTCCATATCCATTTCATCTTCACCGTGTTCATTGATGATAACTCCATCTTCTTGACTGGTGTCCTTAACATGTCCTGTTTTGTCCAAAGGTGGTTCGTCTACATTTTTGAAAAGTTATTAAAGGATATTTAAAACAGACTGCATAAGGAGGCACCTTTTATTCATTTATAAGCTCAATTTATTCAAGTTGCAACTATTTTAATTTTCTTAAAACTCAAACCACTGATGTATGAAAATGAAATATCCAACAATAGGCATTAAATGGGAAGTAAAAATAATACAGGGGTCACAGGGGTGCACTGGAGGCTCTGTTCAATTCCACCTTGAGTTCATTACATCAAAATTTTACTGAATTTATCAAAATTAACAGTTTCTTCCTCTAAACTCCCACTGATAACTGTCCATACCTCTTTGAAGCTTATTTCATCTTATATGCCAGTATTTTATTAAACTCAAAGTCCATCTGAGGCAGCTTTCCATTAAGAACAATGTTTATGAACCATATAAACCTCACTGTAGACAGCCCCGGTGACTCAGTAGTTTAGCACCGCCTTCAGCCTGAGGTGTGATCCTGGAGACCCGGGATCAAGTCCCACATCGGGTTCCCTGCATGGAGCCTGCTTCTCCCTCTGCCTGTATCTCTGCCTTTCTCTGTCTCTCATAAATAAATAAATAAAATCTTAAAAAAAAAAAAAGAAAGAAAAACCCTCACTGTAATGAATACGTCAGGATTATCTTCTTAGGTCACAAATATTTGCCATCCATCACCTCAAGGGATAAGACCCTTTTAAGTCACATTTATACAGTGTAACTCTGACCCTACTGCCATGACTGAATGTTCAAGACTAACCAAAGCAGATTCAAAAAGTGACCAAAGCAGGATTTGTGACCAAAGCAGAGACAACCTGATTCTCTTTCCGGGAATCTGAAACTGAGACAGAAGACAAGTCAGAGACCAGGTGGCACTAAAAACCACCACATGTAAACCAGGAAGGGAGCTGGAGTGCGCCACATTCTGCCATATGGACAGAGGAGAGAGCTCCCTAATGCTGAGGCCATTCCTAAGACTGGTCACAACACTGCTTTTCCTGCCACTGTACTCCAGGAGGCACCACTGTATCTTTATAGAGGTAACCAGTCCTACTGCACTATCAGTAGGACTGATGAAAAAAAAATCAAGAGGGGATCCCTGGATGGCTCAGCGGTTAAGCATCTGCTTTTGGCCCAGGGCGTAGTCCTGGAGTCCAAGGATCGAGTCCCACATCAGGCTCCCTGCATGGAGCCTGCTTCTCTCTCTGCCTCTCTCTCTCTCTCTCTCTCTCTCTCTCTCCAATAAATAAATAAAATCTTAAAAAAAGAAAAAAGAAAGAAAAAAAATCAAGAAAAATCAAAGTGTTTTTCACCATGAGCACTGAACCTGGCACATTATAGGTATGATGAATATAATGAAATACTAGAAGTTTATCTAAACATGATATTCTTCTATTGTTTCCCTAGCACGTTCCCCTCCCAAAAAGTGTTTCAAAGATTCTCTATTCTTCTCAAGCCATATTCCACTACCTTCAATAGGAATCCCAGAGATAACAACACTCCCCCATATACACACTTTTAACTTGACTAGGATTTAGGTCATTATGTTTTAAGCTCCTTAGTTTTCTCATTATCTTCCTACCTCGTTAGCCACAGCCTTCCTTCTAAAGTACATTCTGACACTGTAAGATTTAAAAATTCACCGTATCAGATGGATACGGTTAGACGAGAGTCAAAAACTATCCATTTCCTTCTACTCTAAACCCACACTACATCAATGGCTTTTAATAGAACTGGGAAATGTATACTAAACCAGGTAGGTTATGTTCAGATAATGATTTCTGCAGATTTTAAAAGACTGAGCAAATAGATTTTATGATTGATCACATACAAGTGCCCAACATGGTGACAGCTGAGTTTTTGTTAGTGGACATGGATTATCCTTCCAGATGTCTTTATAAAAAGAGATACTAAATAACCTTTCTCTAGGCTCCTCTTGTATCTTCAATTTCTTCTACTACCACATCAGGAAACTTGTTTTCATGAACATTCTCTTTACCTTGATCAGGCCCTCCCACGCCTTTCTTCTGTCTACAGACACGTTTCTATTGAAAAACTTCTCCTTGATCCCAATGGTCTCTCTAGCTACTCTCTCTGTCCTCTACTTCTCTCTCTGACAAACTTCTGGAAAGCAGTGTGGACCTGCTGCATTCTACTTCGTCACCACTTGTGCCTCAACCTGGGCAAATGGCCTTTGATTTCTTGCAGTCCCAGCTCCCATACCAGCTATCCCAATGGCTGCAGCTACAATTAATTCATACAGTATCAAGCAATTTAGCAAAAGATGTTTATTCATCCCAACAGGTAAGAGCTTGTCTAGTGGCCTTGTCTCTTCCACCAGACATTCTCCTCCAGAAAGAAAATAACAGAAACCCTGAGAAAGTTCCCTCAACCCCATGGTCCTTTCTTTTCCTGACTTTTCTGGTCCTATTTCATACAAATGAGTATCATCATCTTGAAACTTTCCTATCTCTTCTCTGGCTATTATGATTCTATTTAGTAAAATCCTCTTCTCTATGCATACATTTATTAAAGATAGAGAAGTGTTTGGTCCTCTGGAATTTCTCCTCCTTGCTGCTCCCTCATCGATTCCATTTACTTCTGCTATTAATAAATACCTTGCTAAGCACCATACCTAAATCCACATCTCCCCAACTGTTTACTGGCTATTTCCACTCAAGTTCAAGTTTAAAAGCAAACTCCTTATTTTATGAATAACACAAAAATGGGTTTTCTAACTTGACAGTAGTTGATTTGGAGATTAATGCACCTCTGCCTATCAAAGGAGGACTGCATAAGGAAGAGTTCAGGATTGTCAGCTGATTAATGAAAAGAGCTCCACAGCACCATCATTTCAGGGGTAAAGATGACAATATATAATACAGAAGCTCTACCTTTAGGGAGGACGTTAATTAAGTTACCTGGCAAGTGCAATATCAGTTATGTAAAAGTGGAAGACAGGTCACAGGGAAGGCCTCAAAAATCCCAGACTTGCTTCAATTTCTAATGGTCCTTTCTCATTTCTCCTGACCTCTCTTGCACTATTATATTGCACACAGTCGGTTCTCAAGATATTTGGGAAAAAAGCAGTTTCCTAGACTCCAAAATAAGTGGTTCCCCTAAAAATACTCCTCCTCCCACCTGCCTTCCCTATTTCTGTATATAATACAGAATTGTTCTCTCAGTCACCATGGCACAAAAGTTCAAATTTGACTGTTTCTTTTAAATCCAATAGCTAAAGCCTATATCAAGCCTACCAATTTCTTCCTTGGAACGTTTTTCAAATAATCCTTTCTTTTCACTTCTTCTCCCACACCCACAGCAAACATTTTTAACTCATCCACAATTTCCCACTGAGTCAGGAAAAGCCTTAGTCTTGCTCAACAAAGACCTTTTTAAACTCCCTATTAATTGATCAAAGCTGGCCCATGATTTTAAACAGCTTTAGGGCTCCAATCTCTCCTTGCAGCAATCCATTCTGCATGTTAATACCAGGTTAAAGTTTCAAAGGCATTTTTCATGTCACCATCTTGGCAAGCCACTGAACACAGCAACTCTAAACCCCTTATTGGAGATTAAACATCCTTCATAATCGGTCAACAATGTACCTTTCACCCCAAACCTCCACTTCCTCTACAAATCACCTACTTTGACCTGACAGGTATACTTGCTCTTGCCTTAGTCACTTTAATCTTCGATGATACACTCTATCTTCCCTTTCCTATCTTTTGGAATTTAAATTATCAAAAACCCAGTTTCATATTCCACTTTATCTATAAAGCATTCCTTCTCCTGCCTCCAAAAAAAGAAAAAAAAATGTAGTTCCCTTTTAAACCACTCACTGGACATTCTGCCAAACACTAGGTCCAATGATACATTTAAGTAATTTTGAATCTGTCTCCAAAATTAGACTCTAAATTTGAGATACAATGACATACTTTTTCACATTAAGCCTATGGCTGAGAACCTGTGAAATAATTCTATCCTTAATTCCATAAAATAAAAAGATTTCTCTAAGGTATTTGCATGAGAATAACTCAGACCACAGCATATTATAATGAATCCACTTTCCTCCCAGACAAATAACTTTTTAAAATTGTTAAGCTTCAGTTGTGAAAGGGTGTGAGAAATGTCTGTACAATGCAGGCAGGGGCCTCACACTGAGGAGTCCTCACCACGTATCTGATAAGGCTACAGAATGAGAAAGCATGATCAATAAACATTAAAACAAGGGTGTTCCTAAAAGTTCTGCAAGAATTAAACCAACTGTGGAAATATCACCAAAGAAATTGAACACCAGTCTCTATAAAATACAAGTACAGGAACTTACACAGTACTACCTCAAACAGAAATAAACCTGGGTCTCAGGCTTAAAATGGGAAACTTCCTTTCTCTGGTCAACAGCAGCCTGAACACCAGCAGGAAAATTTGGGGAGGATTCGGGTGCTACAGCAGAAACATTTCAGCAGCAGTTAATTCTGTCTTTGTGAAAAATCACATTTACTGTGTAGTTGTGTTAGAATTAAATAATAGAACTGTATCAATATTCAATTTGGACCTTTGAAAACAATCGAGTCAACTGACTCTACATATACAGCAAATCCATTCAATCCCTGTGAGAAAGAGGTTTCATTTTGTTGTTTCAAAAGACTCCTATGAGTTTGGTACTTACTGTCGGCTGAGGAGTTGAGTTCTGTTTTAATCTTGGATTTTTCAAGATCTTCTTTATATTCTTTCTTAAGTAATTTTACTATCTTTTTGCTGTAACTTGATTTCTTCACTTTGAAAACTTCTTCATTTTCTTAGAAAAGAAATTAAATGAAGGCTGTAGCAACCATTTCAGATAGCTTCGTTTCTAACTTTCACACGAACTTAGGTGCTTTTTGCATTCATCCAAATAGACACTCATAGAACAAAGCATTACATCATTTGAAGTTATTCCAAATCTGTCATAGACCCTCAAAAGCTGAAGTCAACTTCATAAATCAACCTCGCATAATGCAAATTTGAGACTTTTTAATAGGCACAACATATGCAACTGCACAAAATTTTCCTGTCCTATTGTCTTCCTCAGGAGAAAAACAAAATCATTGAAAAAAAGCACATAATTACTTTATTAGGGTATCAGGGGGAAAAAAAAAAAACCACCCCAAATCAAAAGATGCTGGGTAATAGAACTGTCAAGTCTGACTAAATCTTTGTCCATCACAAACTGACATATTATTTCAAGACTAAGCTGAGAACAAAGTTTTCAAAAATAAGTTCGGTATGTATCCACCACCTTTGATCTGAAAGTTTTAAAGTGAAATGCAAACACTTTACCAAATAGTCTCTGCATCATTATGCAAAAAAAAAAAAAAAAAAATCTGGCAGTGGTCCTCTCAACCAAGATAAAAATTAACAGAAAGGTCAAAAAGAAACTGCCCACCTTACTGGAAAGATGAAAGCATCTTGCATCTAGATGCAAGTGAGATATCCAAAAGTCTTTCCTCCTAACATACCCTTAACTGAGTTACATAAACACACACACATGCAAACTGGTCGGCAAGTTAGATTTAAGGCTCATATAGGATCAGAAAGCTGAATTCACAGCAGCTTGGCCTCTCACACCCGACTGGATAAAACGCCTTCAGCTACTATTGCACCGTCTCTCTCCACCGCTCGAGGAAAGCCGTACGTCTGCACCCCTACTTATTCCCATAGGAAAACTGAGGCTTGGCATTTGCAAAGGACTGACCCAAGGTCACTTAGGACCAGGGCTTCCACTCCGGGGATTCTGCTCCCAGATTTAGGAAACCCTCCTTACGATCCCGGCCTTCCTAAGGTCAAGGATGCCTGGACAGACTCCCCCAAGAGGCGTGGGCACCGGGACCTGCAGAAGATTCCGAGACCCGGCCAAGAGCAGACGAGGGGGACCCAACTCAAGTTCTCCCCCAAACACACCCGCCGGGGGGGGGGGGAGCAGGACAGGGGACACTGGAATTTCCACTGAACAAAAATTCAGAATGACGGATCTGAGCAGGAAATGCACAGGAGGACGAGGAGGAGGAGGAGGAGGAGGCGGTGGTTAAGAAAAGGCTGGCGGCCGCGCGGGAACGCGTCCTCCGCCGGGAGCAGAAGGCCGGAGGCGGGGAGAGATGTGCGGCGGGTCGGGCGCGAGGGCTGGGCGTCCGGGGGATGCGGGGGCGCCCGGCGGGGGGCCCAGGGCAGGGGTCTGGGCCTCGGGGACCCCAGCGCGGCGCTCACCTTCCTCCTCGTCCTGGAAGCTCAGCAGGCTGGCCCGCGGCACCTCTTTGTTCTCCCGCGGCCTCTTGCGCGGCTTCAGCCCGTTGCCGGGCTCCGCGCCGCCCGGGAAGCAGCCCCCGGCCTCGGCCCCCGAGCCCGGGGTCAGCGCGGAAGGCGGCGGCAGCCCCGGGCCCTGCAGCGACTCCCCCCCAGGGGCCCGGTCGCCGCCGCCGGAGCCCGGGTCCTCGCCCGCGCCCGGCGGCGGCAGCAACGGCGGCGGCTCCTGCTCCTCATCGCGCTCTCGCTCCTCCTCCTCCGAGTCATTCCGCTTGCGCACGTTCACTCGCCGGGCCTTTCGGAACATCCCCGCGGCTCGCACGGCGGCCTCACGCCCGCTCCCCCTCGGCGGCCCCGGCGGCGGCGAGCTCGCGACGGCGCACGCGCGCACTCCGGCCCCCCAGCCGGGTCCGGTCTCGCCGGCCGTCTACCGCGCACCTCCGAGCGCGCATGCGCGGGCGCGCTCCCTCCGAGGAGAGCCCCAACGCGCCTCTCGCGAGAACGCCAGCTGGTCGCAGTGTCCTCTGCCGGCGTGGAGGACTGTGGGCGCGGAACCGGGACTCGGCGCCGTCCGACGGGTCACAAACAGGATCATAGAGACGAGAGGACAGGGTAAGCTCGGTCTTCCCGCGGCCCCCGCTGCTGCAGTGCGTCTTCCGCACTTACGCAGAGTGGTCACGCGAGGAAAGCTCCCGCCAAGCGCGAGGAGGGGCCGATGGAGGAGGGGAAGGAGGAGGAGGAGGAGGAGGAGGGGAAGGAGGAGGAGGAGGACGGGAAGGAGAGGGGAGGGGAGGAGGGGGAGGGCAAGAGAGGAGGGGAGGGCAAGAGGGGAAAGGGAGGGGAGAGGAGGGGGAGAAGGGAGGGCAAGAGGAGGGGGAAGGGAAGAGGAGGAGAGGGGAGGAGGGGGAGGGGAAGAGGAGGAGAGGGGAGGAGGGGGAGGGGAAGAGGAGGAGAGGGGAGGAGGAGGAGGGGAAGGAGAGGGGAGGAAGAGGGGAGGGGAGGAGAGGGCAAGAGGGGAAGGGGAGGGGAGAGGGGAGGAGAGGGCAAGAGGGGAAGGGGAGGGGAGAGGGGAGGAGGAGGGGAGGGGGAGGGGAGGAGGACAGGAAGAAGGGGAGGAGGAGGAGAGGAGTGGAAGCAGTGGGAAGAGAGGAGAGGGGCGAGGAGGTGGGGGAAATCAGAAGGACAGACCAGGTTTGGGGAGGGAAAGTAGGTTCCCACGGTGGGAGAGGCTTCCCGAACTCTATGGTAATTGTCACTGACTCGGCCGAGTCCCACTTCGTGTGCCTACAGCTTTGTAGCCGCAAAGCGCTCTCGGAAGCCTTGGATTTCACCTATGAGAACCCGTTACCGGGCCTGACGGCTGCAGCCCCTGTCTCCGTTAAGCCGAAAGCCAACGTGTTGCAGTGTTTTCAAGGGAATGCCACATTTTCGAGCATTTCTGAAACGCAGCTGATTTCAGAAACGGAAGGGAAATGGACCTGCACGAGTGGGGATGGTCGTGACACATTCCAGCCTTGCGTCACAGAGGGAACGGTCTTAAGTGAGGAGGCCCCAGCAGGCTCCGGGACTGCTTACCCAGGGTATCCCGGACGGACGGACGGGAGGCCTTTTCCTCCACCTGTGCGCCTCTAGGCCAGGGCGTTTGCACATCTCAGAATTGAGAGGGTAACAAAGGGCATTCCTATAGTGAAAAAAAAAAAAAAAAAAAAAAGCCCATCCATCACCAGAAGCTTTCCAGTTGTGCCTCAGTTAAAATTCTCGTGATCCTCCTGAGATTCTCTCTGAACGTGAAAGCAAATGAGTGTATCTTTATGAATTACCTCTTTTTACACAGCACGTAAACTATGTTTTTAGTTTAACATAAATTGGAGTTTGGTTCGTGTCCATACATAAAGGGTTGGCTTTTTTTTTTTTTTTTTTTTTTACCTAGCTGCATACGGATCTCTTGTTGGAAGGTACCATAATTTATAAAACCATCCCATAAGGTTATTTCCCGTCTTGCTGTAATAATCAGTGCCACAATGAAAATCTTTGAAAAATGGTCACATCTGGAGAACAAGCTAGAACTGGACTTTGCTAGATGCAAATGTGTGCATTTGTAACTTTGCTAATTATAAGTTGCTCTTTATAGAATCTGTGTCTGTTTGTACTCTTACCAGCAAATGTGAGAGCGCCTTTTGCCCACGCCATCCTGTCAAAATTTCGCTTAAAAATTAAGTTCCCGGGGCAGCCCAGGTGGCTCAGCGGTTTAGCGCCGCCTTCGGCCCAGGACCTGATCCTGGAGATCTGGGATCGAGTCCCACGTGGAGCTCCTTGCATGGAGCCTGCTTCTCCCTCTGCCTGTGTCTCTGCCTCTCTCTCTCCTTGTGTCTCTCATGAATAATTAAATTAAATCTTTAAAAAAAAATTAAATGTGGCTTAGTCCTTGAGTGTCTGTCTTTGGCTCAGGTTGTGAACATGGGGTCATGGGATCCAGTCCCGCATGGGGTTCCCCACAGGGAGCCTGCTTCTCCCTCTGCCTGTGTCTCTGCCTCTCTCTCTCTCTCTCTCTCGAATACACAAATTTAAAAAAAAGTTTTTTTTAAAGAATTAAGTTCCAAGTTGAAGCAGAAGATTCCAAGCCCACCAAGAATTTCTATGTCATACATATCTACTTTTCTCCCCCCCTCTGCTTTTCTTTGGATTTGAGAACTGCCCAGCCGGGACCCACTTTTAGAAACTGGAAGGATGATTTAGGTGAAGAGCCTCTTCGGTAACATTTTCGTCCAGTTTATAGGAAAGGTTAGTAGCATCTAACTCCCATTCTACTCTCATTTCTCTAAGTTCTTATATTCTAGTTGCTCAGCACTGATTTAAGTTCTGATTCCAACAGAGTGTTTCATTGGTGAAATGGAACTCCAGTTCCCATCACAGAAGATTCAAATTGTGCTGATCGGCCTCCAGACACCTGAGCCAAAAGACAGATTTACAGTAATATGATGAGGGCAGAGGTAACGAACGTACGGTCCAGAACAGAACATGTTAATATCTTGGCTTAAAATTTCAAAAAGATCTTCCACCGTAAAAATGGTGGCTGAATATAGAGAGAGGGGAGGACGCTTGTCATTTTAACATGAGCCAAGAAAGTGATAGACAATGAATGTATTTATAACTTTGACAGTCTACCTATTCAGATAATTAAAGGGCAAAGTTAAGCACTTGAAAGTTATTTTGCTGCACAAGCAAGCCAGAGGTCCTTTTATAAAGGTTATAGATCTTGTGGAAATTAAATTCCTGAAACTGAATAGCTGCTTTGGTTGCCTGTCAGCCTGTATATTATGCAAACTGATGATTTTATAAAATGCTTCTGTGCTTTGAGTATTAAACAGACTAACTTTATTGCGTATAGTATGTCATCACCATTTATTATTGGAATGTCTTTAGTATTCTAGGGAAACAAACACAGCTTACATAGAACTGTTATATCAGTCATTTTGTATGAATCAAGAAGTTAGTTCTTCCTAAAAAGCCATCTTTCCAGGCAATAATTCTGATTGGTTTTTTTTCCCCCACTGAATTGTGACTTCGCACGAATTAATTGACCCATAAATTCAGATAAAATAGGCAAACCAGTTTTGTTTTGTTTGCTGACTCAGTATTAGACTCTATAGTCTAGAACAATGGTTACAAAATGTAGGTCTATGAACCTGTGAGAAGTTTTCCCTAGTCAGCTGCCAAATGAGAAGAGGAAGAACAACAATCTGTCTGTGTAGAGTAGCCAGATGTCCTTTCTTGGGGAAAAAATATTTATTCTGAGATTGTCTTTCTCTTTCCAGGTTAAGATACTAAGATCTCTTTCTGTCTGAAACAGTAAGGATGGTATATGATTGTGTGTTTGTTTTTGCATTTTTATTTGGCAGATTAAAAGCTATGAATCCTCCTAAATTTTTAATTTTATCTAAAAATTGTATTTGGCAGGTGAAATCTCATAGTCTAGGAATCCCTGATCTAGGATTTTTTTTCTCTTTTCCTTCTAAGACTATGATTCAAAAATCCTATTCTGGAAAAATCATTTAATTATTTAAATGTCTTTAGAGCTTGCCTTGCTGAAGGCAGTTCTGCATCAACTTAAAGTGTAAGCTTCATGGGAGAAGAGATTTTTATGTTTTGTTCACTGTTATCTTCATGGTCCCTGGAATCGCACCTGCACACAATAGGCTATAAATATTTGCTGACTGAATGGTACTGAACATTATCTGTTTATTTAAATAGTGATAAATATTTCTTCCGATGTTGATATAAATTACATTTTCTACAGCTTATGTCCCCTTATTCTCAAAAGTTTGCAATACATTTGTTATAAATTACTGGGGAGATGAGTTCTTAAAGCAGTAATAGATAGGGCCCCATAGGCCTTTAGGAACTGGAAGCCTGATTACATAGCACTAACTGGGCGAGCATGGGCACCTGATCCAAGGTGAGCCAATCAGATTCTCCCAGATTTTGCACTTGAAACTAAGACCATGAATCCCTGATTGTGGCTGGCATTGCAATGAATTCAAGAGCCCAAGGGAAGCCATAAATTACCATGTCAATTCAAAAGCTGAGAAAACTAGTCTGTGTAGCAGAAGAAAAGAATGAAGCAGATGTGCTAGAAAGCAGAAGGCAAAATAGCCTGTGGGGTTCTTGTTTCTTTCCTGGTTCTTGTTCTCAATGCTCCTTGAAGCAGGATTGCACTGCTGTCTGTGGGCTCCCTAAGATGCCCCAGAATCCTTAGGGTAAATTTCTTTTTCATTGTGTTGCTACTGGGGATGTTTTCTTGTTTGACTATGTGTTTTTGCTTAAAATACTTCACGTTTGGGACACCTGGGTGGCTCAGCGGTTGGGTGGCTGCCTTTGTCTCAGGTTGTGATCCCGGGATCTGGGATCGAGTCCCGCATTGGGCTCCTGTGAAGAGCCTGCTTCTCCCTCTGCCTATGTCTCTGCCTCTCTCGCTCTCTCTCTGTCTCTCATGAATAAATAAATAAATCTTTAAAAAAAAAAAAAAACCTCGTATTTGTTTCCATTAGTTAGAATCAACA
This sequence comes from Nyctereutes procyonoides, assembly GCF_905146905.1. NCBI lineage: Eukaryota > Metazoa > Chordata > Mammalia > Carnivora > Canidae > Nyctereutes > Nyctereutes procyonoides. The sequence goes on from NW_026575155.1 coordinate 6,553,027, forward strand.
CTAGGACCAAAAAATTCTAACAAATTCTAACAAAATGACCAACAGTTTTTTAAATTCATAGTAATGTTAGTTTTATCTGTGCACTTTGTACAATTGTGGGTTTTTTCTTTCAAGATTTTATTTGAATTCAACTTTGTTCACATATAGTGTAGTATTAGTTTCAGAGGTAGTATTACTATCACTATAGTATAGTATTAGTTTCTAGACACTCTAGAGGTAGAGTGTCTTATGATTTGCTTCCCTCTCTGTTTTCATCTTATTTTATTTCTTCCTTCCCTTCTCCTATGTTGATCAGTTTTGTTTCTTAAATTCCACATAGGGAATTCCTACGTGAATGAAATCATATGGTACTTGTCTTTGACTTATTTCATTTAGCATAATATCCTCTAGTTCCTTGATCCATGTCATTGCAAATGGCAAGATTTCATTCTTTCTGATGGCTGAGTAGTATTCCATTGTATATATATACCACACCTTCCTTATCCATTCACCTCATGATGGACATCTGGCCTCTTTCCATAGTTTGGCTATTGTGGACATTGCTGCTATAAACATTGGGGTGCATGTGCCCCTTCAAATCACTATGTTTGTATCTTTTGGGTAAATACCTAGTAGTGCAATTGCTGGGTTATAGGGTAGCTCTATTTTTAGCTTTTTGAGGAACCTCCATACTGTTTTCCAGAGTGGCTGTACCACGTTTGCATTCCCAACAACAGTGTAAGAGGGTTCCCCTTTCTCTGCATCCTCACCAACATCTCCTGTTTTCTGAGTTGTTAATTTTAGCCATTCTGACTGGTGTGATGGTATCTCATTGTGGTTTTGATTGTATTTCTCTGATGAGTGATGTTGAGCATTTTTTCGTGTATCTATTGGCCATCTGGATGTCCTCTTTGGAGAAATGTCTGTTCATGTCTTCTGCCCATTTCTTGACTGGATTTTTTGTTTTTTGGGTATTGAATTTGACAAGTTCTTTATAGATTTTAGATACTAGCCCATTATCCATTATGTCATTTGCAAATATCTTTTTTTTCATTTGCAAATATCTTCTCCCATTCTGTAGGTTGCCTTTTAGTTTAGCTTTTGTTTTCTTTGCTGTGCAGAAGCTTTTTATCTTGATGAAGTCCCAGTAGTCCATTTTTGCTTTTGTTTCCTTCTCTCCAGAGACATTTCCAGTAAGAAGTTGCTGTGGTCAAAGTCAAAGAGGTTGCTGCCTGTGTTTTCCTCTAGGATTTTGATGGATTCACATTTAAGTCTTTCATTCATTTTGAATTTATTTTCCTGTATGGTTTAAGAAAGTGGTCCAGAAAAGAAATATACCTGAAAATAGATCTGGTCCCATAAGCACCAAAAAAAAAAAAAAAAAAAGGGAGGGGGGTCCAATTTCATTCTTCTGCATGTGGCTGTCCAGTTATCCCACCACCATTTGTTGATGAGACTGTCTTTTTTCCACCAGATATTCTTTCCTGCTTTGTTGAAGATTAGTTGACCCTGGAGTTGAGGGTCCATTTCTGGGTTCTCTGTTCCATTTATCTGTGTGTTTTTGTGCCAGTATCATACTGTCCTGATTATTACAGCTTTGTAATACAGCTTGAAGTGAAGCATTGTGATGCTCCCAGCTTTGCTTTGCTTTCTCAACATTACGTTGCCTGCTCAGGATCTTTTCTGGTTCCATACAAATTTTAAAATTGTTTGTTCTAGCTCTGTGAAAAATATTGGTAGTATTTTGATAGGGATTGTGGTTTTAAAATTTTAAGTTTAGCAGCTTAATATCTCTTCAGCTTTACTGTAGATTTTTAGAGAGGACTTGTCTTTCTTTTTTTTTCTCTTAAGATATCCATGCAGATATTACTTTTCTTTTATTAAGATATCTATATAGATGCTAGCATTTAAGTCACAAGCAAAAGTGAGGAAAGCTCTTTATCTTGCAAGTCTGTAGTTATTTCAAGTACAGAGAACAAGTACCTCCATCCAGAGCATGTGAATGATACTATTAAAAATGTTAGGGCAGCCCTGGTGGCTCAGTGGTTTAGCGCTGCCTTCAGCCCAGGGTGTGATCCTGGAGACCTGGGATCAAGTCCCACATCGGGCTCCCTGCATGGAGCCTGCTTCTCCCTCTGCCTGTGTCTCTGCCTCTCTCTCTCTCTATGTCTCTCATGAATAAATAAATAACATCTTTAAAAAAATGTTAGACGATGTCTAAATCCTTTGTCTCCAACTCTATTGAAATAGAATCATTGTATCTACTTCCATAAAATTATCTTTTTCTGTCAAACCATTATTATTGATGGAATCCAGATTTAAATGACTTAGGCTTTTAAAAGTTAAATTTTTTTCCACCACATTAGAATTTTCAGTAGAGAGACACTCAACTTTTAAGAATGTTTTAGCATTTCAACTGTAATAGCTCTTCCTCAATTTTCTGAAATGACAGTTTCTTCAAAAAAAGTGAAATTTCTTTTCATCCAAATTTAGGATGTCATAATAAAAGTAAACAATATTTTAATTCCTTGTATGGGAATATTGAGCTTATTCAGTATTTGAAAAATACAACTGCTGTTTAGACCAGGCCATTCTATTATTATCTATTTATTCAACAAAACTTACTGAGCATCTGCTATGTTCTAGGCATTGTGGGCAAGAGGAAACAATAATGAACAAGACAGATATGTATTTTCTTCTTCCAGACCTGTAGTCTGTAGTCAGGTGCTAGAGATGTAACAAACAAGTACATAAAAATTAATTACTAACTGCAGTTAATATTATTAAGAAATCAGTAGGGTACTACATCCTAAGAAGCACAAATATAAAGTGATAGAAATTTTAACTCGATTTATTTCTTCCCATGTGCCAATGACTATTTAAATATCTTCATCATCAGTAAATATGTAAGAATTTCTAGGATTGAGACAGAACATTTTCTTTCAAGATTACGATTACTAGCTCCAGGATGATTCCTTGAGTAAACGTTTCTTAAAAAATTTCATGTAAAATGAGGAGCAGTTGAAATCATTTTATCTAGTTTAGTATTTTACATTTGTCTTTTTTTGAAGTAATCTCTATACCAGTATGGAGCTCAAACTCACCACCTCAAGATCAAGAATCCCATGTTCCTCTAAGTCAGCCAGGCACCCCCATATTTTTTTACATTGCTAGTGTTGCTCTGTGAAAGAGTATAATTTGCAATCATAGTACAGATATAATACTTATATTGCATTCATAGTGGACACCTTATAAATGCATCTAAGAAATATATTACTAATGCAAAAGCAAAAATAGCAATGCAGCCTCTCTGAAAGAACTCACTTGTGTTAGCTCAATACCATGCATACATTACTGTCTGTCCTACTTGAGATAAAAATGAAAAGAAAATACATTATTAAAAACAACAGTTATAAGTATCTCTTCTAGATACAAAAGACAATGTTTCTTTCTTCTGTGTTATTGAGTGGTACTAGAAGGCAGCAAGGTAAACACAGTAACCTTGTAGTACAATTACATAGAGAAGAACCAAAGCAAGCTTGCAATTCCTTAAAAACTAAGTCGACTTTATTTTATTTTGAAGATAGATTATTTATTTATTTATTTATTTATTTATTTATTTATTTATTTAGAAAGAGAGAGTGGTGGAGAGGAGTGGAGGAGAGAAAGTTCCAAGCAGACTCCTCGCTGAGTGCAGAGACCGACACTGGGCTCGATCTCAAGACCCTGAGATCATGACCCAAACTGAAACCAGGAGTTAGACGCCTACCTGACTATGCTACCCAGGTGCCCCAATTAAGTGGACTTTTAAACATAACCTTTCTTTAGTTATAAAAGTACTACCTGCCTATTTAGAAATTCAGGTAATGCAGAACAAAAGAAAGAAAATTATTACTTATAATCTTAACACTTAATTTTTGATGCATTTCCTTCCAGAATTTCATTCATTGCTTCTTAGTGACTTCGTCATTCTGGTACATAATCTACTTGGAGTTAGTTCTATACTCTGTTCATCTTTAATAATCATATCCACCAGTGTACTTTGGCTTGCTACAATGATTGCACCTCAGACCTTCTCCAAGTCACTGGTGGAGTTATTGGGTATCTTTGAGGAACTGTCTCACTTGCATCCTTTCTTTTTTTTTTTATTTATTTTTTGTTTTTTATTTATTTATTTATGATAGGCACACAGTGAGAGAGAGAGAGGCAGAGACACAGGCAGAGGGAGAAGCAGGCTCCATACACCGGGAGCCCGACGTGGGACTCGATCCCGGGTCTCCAGGATCGCGCCCTGGGCCAAAGGCAGGCGCCAAACCGCTGCGCCACCCAGGGATCCCGTATCCTTCCTGTCTGCTTACTCCACCTCCAGTTACTCATCACTGTTCACTGCCCATTCTCTTCCTCCTGCCTTTGTTTCCCTCCTTTTCCAGGTTGGATTTCATGGGGCAAGATTATAGTCACCCCTTTGCTACAATTTTAACTCTCCTCTCCCCTCTCCCTTTGTTATACTCACCCAGCAAAAATTTAGCCATAGTTGAGGCAGAACTTTCTGTATTTGCTCTTGAGTAGCTAAAATTCCTGATACTGTTTTAAATGGAATGCAGACTTCATATGGATGCTAAAAACATTTTTCTTTATAATACATTGTTGTAATATGTTTTTCTGTTTGAGTCAGACAAGTGTAGTAGCCAAGTCATATGTAAAGGTACATGAGATTTTATTTTTTTTATTTTTATTTTTTATTTATTTTTTTGGTACATGAGATTTTAATGATATAATCAGTGAGCTCAAATGTATAGGTAAAATGATAGAATCATGTACTCTCCAGAAACTATTTAATTATCTGTTTCATCTGGGAAACATTTATAATTAGCCATCATTAACCTGGCTACAATTAAAAAAAAAGGACAACTTGGACAAATTCTTCAGGGTAGAGATTTTACACGGCACATTCTCTCCAACCACAGAGAAAGTTACTTGACAAACTAAACTCAAAAAGGCGAGCAACCCTTCTTTTTTTTTTTTTTTTTTTTTTTTTTTTTTTTTTTTTTTTTTTTTTTTTTTTTTTTTAAATTTATTTATGATAGTCACAGAGAGAGAGAGAGAGAGAGGCAGAGACACAGGCAGAGGGAGAGGCAGGCTCCACGCACCGGGAGCCCGACGTGGGACTCGATCCCAGGTCTCCAGGATCGCTCCCTGGGCCAAAGGCAGGCGCCAAACCGCTGCGCCACCCAGGGATCCCGCGAGCAACCCTTCTGAATGTAAATTCCTTAAAAAACCTTGACTACTTGGGGATTATTGAGCAGCCACCTAAATCTCCGAATGAAAGAAGAAATAAAATATGCTTTAAATTATCTAAAAATTCTAAAATTAATAAAAATGCTGATAGTTGCGTATAAAGTATATGATACACATCTAAAGGTATAGTTGAAGTATAACTTCAAACTGTTTGTAATTATGAAAATTGTGATAGAAATAAATTACCCAACCTCGGAAAGAACAAAACAAAACCCTGGCAAAGTAATTCAAAGGTTGTGGAGAATTGGAATATTCAAAGAGAAAACTATAATCAATAAATGAGAAAACAATAACACCCAAAACGTAGGAATTATAAAGAAAAACCTAACCCTGATTTTAAAAAGCATTACAAAATACACAAACCACTTACAACATTAGATATAACCAGAGCCAAATTAATTACAAGAAGATGTTATATGGAACCCAGCAACAATACATATGAAATTCTACAGAAAATGTACTTTGTAACAAAATACACATTTCACAAAACTGACTTAAGAAGAGCCAAATGGCTCTTAACAAGCCAATAACAAAAAGAAGCAGGAAAGATATTAAAGAGGTAGATAGAGTTTGACTTAAAGCTGTGAGAATGACCACAAAGTTATTATCAGTCTTTTCTCCCATCACCCCAATGAAACCATGACAAAGGAGATGAAAGAGACTTCTGCACGTGAGGGATTTCTGTAAATTTATCCAGATTTTTAATCTGTGTTCCTGGTAAGTTTCCTCTCCCATACTATGAGACTAGCATATAATCCCTTCTCAAAGCCCTTCATGTGTCCCCAACTAATGACTACATAACTCTTTACTGAAAAGATGGAACCATCAGAAAGGGCCACATCTACAAGTCTGCTTGCATCTGTACTTACTCTTGTTTGCCTTCACTCATGTCAGTCAAAACAGAATCCTTCTTCCTAGCTAAAATTAATCTATCAAAGTATGCCCTGTATTCTCTTTCTGTAAGGACTTCATTCTATTGTCTAACCCCTGTGTCTTCTGCTCCCTGTCAGCACACACACCTACTTTAGTAAGTTCCATCCTAGAACTTCCTTGGACATTTCACTCTAGCTCCTTTTGTCTGGTCTCCTTCACAGCTGAACGTCATACATTTGTCTCTACTCACTGCCAGCACGTCCTCATCTCCCATTCATTCCTCAAACCTTCCAGTCTGGCTTCCGTCTCCACGACTTTGCTAACACTCCTCTTTTAAGGCCACCAATGACTGACCTCCTACAAATCCAGAGGATGCTTCTATGTTCATCTTATTTAATTTATCAACAGCCTTCAAACCGATTGACCCCACTCTCCTACTTGAAGTACCGTCCTCTCAGTGGTGTACGGGAGCTGACTTATGTGGACTTAAGAAGAGCTGATTATACAATCTCTTCTCAACTTCATGCTCAGTGCTGTCACATTGTAGCTTGAAATTGGCTGAGGCAGGAATATTTACTCCATGGAAATCAGCAGATTCCTCAAATCAGATCTCTTTTACCTGGAGAGCTGGTATTAAACATTTAGCAGAACATCACTGCTTCAAAAACACCCCAGGCTCATATTATTTCCTTTTTCACTAACCTTGCTAGCCCTTTAGAGGATCTCCTGTAAGTAATCACTAAGTATACAATTGTTTTGTTGTTTGATCTTGGATCATTTTTTTTAACTCTCTTGTTAGACAATTGAATTAAATCATATGGCTTTATTATCATAATAAGGATGACCTTAGGCCTGTGACCAACATGGACCAGTTGAATTGAATGAAGTGAATAGTAGGAGTTGAATTTAGTTAAGTTGGCAAATAAGTAATCACCTTTTGAGAAATTACTCCTGGTTTGCCCTAAGCCCAAATAGACACTTGAATGCCTAACCATGGGATACCAAGTGACCATGTTGATCTAGCTGCCCTGATGAACTAAAGTTATCTGATCTACTAAAATATAAAGCTGGACATGCAAAACAGTCCTCTAAAATTTGGTGGAAGTAGTACATATGTGATTGGATGCTAACAGATCTTGAAGACGCTGTTCCCTGTGCTTTGTGTCTTGTACTCTTGATGCATTGCTACCTGTCCTTTGAAGCATACCTATGGCTTCTTGAGGTATTCTCAAAGACCAACTGATTAAGGAAGAAAAAATTCAAGTCTAGTTTACATGTGGTTCTACATGATGTGCTGACGCCACCTAAAGTGGGCTTTGTAGAGGTATAGCCCCAGTCAGGAGTGGACATGAAGAAAACTGTGAAAGGATATCATCCCAGTTCGTCTGCTTGTTTTGCCAGGGAAATGCTGGCTAGAAGAACAGGTTTATTTTGACTCATTATATAAGTCACCAATGGATTAATTTCTACTCTTCAGCTGGGGTTCCTCAAGAAAATTAGCCTCTTTGCCCTAAGGCATCCTTTTTAAGTTTTAAATTAGCTTATCTTTTATGCATCTAGAATGAACTTATCTTGTATGCATCTAGGTATGTTCCATCTTGAGAGAATTAAGAAAATAGCCATTCAGATCATTTTCTATATGGTTTAATTCTCTTGCAGAGGCCAGGGTAAGAAAGGCTGGAGTGAATGGTCAGTGACTTAGAATTAGACAAAGTGATATGGGAACAAATGATATGAATAGACTCAAAATAAGCACAAATGGGGGGATACTTGTGTCTATGCAAAGTCCCCCCACCAAAAAGAATGCTCTCAATAATCAGGTGGATCAGATGACTCATTCTATGGATATAGTCTACCTCTTTCTCTAGCTACACTAGTTTACAGTGGCCTTTGGAACAAAGTAGTCATGGTGTCAAGGATGAAGGTTTTGCATGGATTCAACAACATGGACTTCCTTCACCAAAACTGATCTATTTAGTGCCCAACCTGTTGACAGCAGAAACCAAGGTTGATCCTCCAATATGAAACATTCCCTGGGAGGACCAGTCATTTTCATTATACTAGGCCCTTCCAGTCATTAAGGGGAAACAATTTGTCCTCATTGGATAACTGAGATGTTATTCTATGGATTTTTTCCCCTGTGACGGTTAATTTTATGTGTCAACTTGACTAGGCTAAGGGATGCCCAGATTGCTGATAAAACACTATTTCTGGATATATCTGTGAAGATGTCTCCCATGGAGATAAGATCTCCTTTACCAACGTGAGTGGGCATGATCCAATCTGTTGAGGGCCCGAACAGAACACTCTACTTGAGCTGGGACATTCATTTTCTGCTTGAGCTGAGATATTGATTTTCTCCTGCCTTTTATAGCTGTTGTTTTTCCCCAATACAGAATCCAGTGAAGATTGTGTATTACATTCAGTTGTCATAGAACATAACTGTTCTAGAACAGCCCATCTCTCTCTCTCTCACTTTTTTTTGTTTTCATGACATTGATATTTTTAGAGTCCAGTTCAGCTTTCTGAGTTTTTCCCCATTTTAATTTTTGCAGAATGTGCCTTAATTTGGATCCGAATTAGATGCAGACTTAACATTTTTAACAAGAATACTAAATAGGTAATGTTGTGCCTTCTCACTGTGATAATACAGACTCATGGAATCTTTTTCGAATCAATATGCTATAAACCATTCCTGTAATTGATCATATTGATGGCCCTCTTAAGGCCAGTGGAATCCTTTAGTCTTGCTTCTCTAGTTTTTGGATATGTTCCCATCAATTTATTGAGCTTTTCTTAATTTCTGTCACAATAAGATATTCTAGACTTACCTTATACTTTTGCTGTGCTATCCCCTGGAATCAGCCATTTCTTCAAGGACCTATTTTGTTATTTGTGTTTGTTTTAATGAGGAATGGTTTTGAGAAAACAAAATTTAGGTATTGATGTGTTCTTTGCCACAAGGATGTCATTACTTCTTGGGCCTCTCAGTGGATAAAACTATGTAATGTATATCTTAAAAACCCTGAGTTTGTGATTAATTTGTTTCCAAACACAGGTTGTTGCTTTTCCTCCCTTTAGTTCATATTTCCTATTATTAGAACTCTGGTTTCCCAAATCTTCAACATATTTACTCTTTTGCACAATCCTATAATACACACCAAATGGTTTCATAATCATGCCAGTACTACTACCAACAAGCCTACTAAATAAAATTCATAATGTATTTGCAGTTTTTAAAACTAATATTGTTTATATATGTTTTGTTTAAAAAATTCTTTTAAAGATTTATTTATTCATTCATTCAGAGAGAGCGAAGAGAGAGGCAGAGACACAGGCGGAGGGAGAAGCAGGCTCCATGCAGGAAGCCTGATGCAGGACTGGATCCCGGGTCTCCAGGATCACAACCCAGGCTGCAGGCGGCACCAAACCGCTGCGCCACCGGGGATGCCCTGTTTAAAAAATTTTAAACAAGTATTTAAACATTTTTTAGGTAATTGTGACAAAATATTTACATTTGTCAATTCTGGATGATAATTACATGAGTATCAGTTATATTATTATTTTCTTTTTAAAACTTTTTATTGAAAAAAACTTTTTATTGAAGTATAATGTGATTTTTAAAGGTACATATCTTTCTAGGTGAATGGCTAGATGAATTTTTACTAGTTGATATCTGTATATTTGTGGGGGAAGGTGCATAAGATAGATATAAAGAAGTAGAATTGGCTTCTAGCTTGTCTGTGCTTTAAGACACATTCCTAAATTGTACTTTAAAGTGGCTGTATGAGTTTATTCTCCCATCAAAATTATATGAGAATATTTATTTGCCTACAAGTAAGACAAAACTTGATATTAAGTAGCTTTTTTTTTTGCCAGTCAAATAGATGAAATATCAGTGTCCCATTGCATTTGTCTTGGTTCTTTTAGTAGAGGTAATTTTTAACTCAGTTATTGGCTATTTGAGTGTCATGTGAATCACCAATTTATTTATTTCTGTTTAATATAATGTTAATCCTTTTCTTTTTCTTTCCCATATTTTAGAGTTGTTTGTAGTTTCATTTTAGTATTACCCAACTTAACATTATGATGTTGCTTAGGAGGTCAGGCTGTAGCTTTAGGTATTAAGCACTTGTTCTAGCATTTGTTTATATAAAAATGCTCTTATTGGGTTTTCCCTATTACAAAAGTGATTCTATGTTTATTCAGAGAAGCTTAGAAAATCAAGATACTCAGGAAGGAGAAAATGAAAATCACTTTTAATATCATCACCCAGACACAGTACCATTAATATTTTAGTGTATATACTTTTTTTTTTTTAGATTTTATTTATTTATTCATGAGAGACACAGAGAGAGGCAGAGACATACGCAGAGGGAGAAGCAGGCTCCTTGAGGGGAGCTTGATGTGGACTGGATCCCTGAACCTAGGATCACACCCTGAGCCAAAGGCAGACACTCAACTGCTGAGCCACCCAGGCGGCCCAGTGTATATCCTTCTGATCTTTTTACCCCTCCGCACACCATTTATTAAAATTCCTTCCCTTTTTCTCTTCTTCACACCATTTATTAAATTTCTTTTCCCATGGATTTGTGATTTTATTCTTAACATGTGCTGATTCTTTTAAATGGGGCATCTGTTTCTGAGTTGTTCTTACTGCTTTATTTATTCGTCTGTGTGGTGTTGTGCCTGTATCATTTAAATTGGTGAGGCTTGAGATGCCTGGGTGGCTTAGCAGTTGTTGAGTGTCTGCCTTTGACTAAGGGCGTGATCCTGCTTTTGGGATAGAGTCCCACATCAGCCTCCCTGCAAGGAGCCTGCTTCTCCCTTTGTCTATCTCTTTCACTCTCTCTCTGTGTCTTGAATGAATGAATGAACGAATGAATGAGGCTTTATGATACATTGTGCTCCTGCAGAGCCAGCTCCCCCTCAGTGCTTTCCTGTAGGCTACATCAGGTAGCCTGATGACACATGTGTATCATTCTGAGTTGTGACTTGTGACTACGGACCTGTTAAATTTAAAATGCATTAAAAATTTGAACAGAGCATTGGATGTTATTCTATATATTGGCAAATTGAACACCAATAAAAAAAATTTGAACAGATAAAGGGCTCAGCATTAAACAACTTTTTGTTTTCACATCTTTTTTTCCTATAACAAATCCCATCAGATTTATAAACGTCCAAAAAAAAAAGATTTATAAACGTCCTTCTGTAGATTCTGGAGAAAGAGATCCTGGAGTTATTAATGGACTCTGGGAAATGGAAATTGATTGTCCAACTCCCATTTTTAATTTAACGTGTAAAAGGCTATTAATGGCTTTTCTTGATTCTTTTGTTCTTCCTTCCTTTCAGGAGCCTTTCATAGGTTTACTCAAGATTTTTAACCCTGAACTCTTGTTTCTCATAAGGCCTTAGATCCCTCACTATCCGCCCACCCCCATCTCCCACCTAAGGGCTTTTAGGATCCTGACTCTAGATGTTGAAGAGTGAGCTACTGCATGGGTGGGGAGGGAAAATTTCCTAAAATTCCCATCTGTAGCTCTGAAAGATGAGGAAATGAGGCATATCAATACTGCAAGAGGGGGTGCCTGTGTGGCTTAGTCATTTGGACATCCAACTCTTGATTTCAGCTCTGGTCATGATCTCAGGGTCCTGAGATCCGGGCCCTGATTGAGATCAGGGTCCTGAGATTGAGCCCAGGGGAGGGCTCCACACCCAGCAGGGAGTCTGCTTGAGATTCTCTTCCTCTGCCCACCATCCCCCACCCTCTTAAGGACATGTGCACACTCTGTCCATCTAAAATAATAAATAAATTAAAAAAAAATACTGCAAGTGATCTTCCACAACCCTGAGGTCATTGTCTTCACTCCATTCCTTCTGCATCTCTCTCTACCAGTCAGTGGGGCACTGGAGCTCTCTTGCACTGGCTCACCAGAGCTGACTGTTAACTTTTCAGGAATTTTGCAAGCTGATTGTTAAATAGTCATTATTAAAAATTAAATTATAAAAACTTAAAAACTAATTGTATAAAAAAAGATATTCCTCAAAACTTACCACTTCTTCATTATTCTACTGCATCTTACTATTATTTATGTTCTTGAGATTATTTGTGCCTATTGCATCTGTAGGTAGAAATGCTATCTAATCATGTCCTACTGCATATCTTTGCTCAATTCTGTGCTCAGTGGCTTCTCTTGGTTATGATGTCAGTATTTACACCATTAACATTGGAAAACACTACATATCAGGGTTTGATTTGTTGTTTTGTTGAGTGTGCTGGAGAAAATGTTAACAATACAGATTAAACATAAAAGTGTATCATTTCAATAGCCTTAACATTCGAATAGTCCTCAAAATTAAGGAAATATCTCTCCAGTATTTGAAAAATATTATTTGATTCAGTAATTTGCTTACATCATTGACTAGCAAATGATATTCCCACAAAAATCTTTTTTAATTTCCGTCTTACTCCTAACATAAATAAAAATATCAGCCAGCATTCATGCCAGAACTAACTATATGCACTCATCAGTCACAACCCTAGGTTAGCTTTAGATACAAGAATTTGCCAAAAATCACCGAAAGCATTCTTCAGGAATTAATTATGTATATTTTATTATAATTTTGTAAATTGTGTGATACACAAACTTTCTATCAGCAAAATTTATAACAAACTTATGTACATATTTATCTATGTACTTTTTTTTTTTCTGGAGAGCTGGTGGTTAAACTTACCAGCATACCACTAATCAGAGGTGACAAATGGCTAGCCCCAAGGTTAAGGGGACCATTGACAAGGTCGTGACCACATAGTGTTCCTGAAAGCAACAAACAAAAAGGCAAAATAGTGTCTTAACATTTACAAATTGTGAGGTTTCACATAAAAACCTGGGATTCCTAATTTTCTTGAAAGATGGAATCTGGCCCCATTATATGCTCCCACAGCTAGAGCTGAGGTGCTGTGGACCTTCAAAGGGTGGGCAATACTCTCAATTTGCCACTATCCCCACTGCTCCCTGGTGTCTCGCCAGCCCTCACCCTCCACTGAGCACCAAGTGTCCTTCCCCCCATGTATGTGCTGTGGATTTTCTCTGTTCCTTATTTATCCTCTGTCAGTGAAACCTGAACCATATTTTCAGGCCAGAAATAAATCAGGCAAGCTTGATTTATTACTAAATTAACTTTCCTCTTCTATTGATTTAAGTTCCATTGATCTACAATTATTTCTTACAAGAATCACTTACAACATTTGTGAAAGAGCTTTGAAACTATTCAATGCCACCAAATGGAAGATAATGCATATGAAGATGCTCATAATTTCTAAATCATTTAATTTTATACTTTATTAATAAAAATCCATTAAAATTCAGTTTTTTACATTTTCAGTAACTAATGATAGTAAATATATTTATTATTCATCCTTTCACTTATATTCTTCTTGCCTTTCCTTTTCCAAATCATCTTTTTCCTTGTCTTTTTCTCTCACTTTAAACTTACTTCTCAAATACAATGTCAGTAATGAGGTCATTGCATTGTTCTATTAAAATTCGTACTTTGATCTTAGTTTTGGCCTAATTTAAACACTGACATTATGGACTCATGCTAATTAGCCTGAGTGGCCAAATCCCCCACCAATTAAGTGAATGTGGATATTTCAGGTTATTTCAGGTGCCCTATGTTAAGGTTAAGAGAAAAATGTGGTAAATGTGATCTGAAATCATGAACCCCAAGACGTCCTGAACTGTATAATAAAAAATCTTTCTTCCCATTATGACATTATAAATGCAATTATGTTTCTAGTTCCTTGCATTGTGAGTTTGGTCATTTGTATCATGATTGCCATGGATTCTTTACATTCTATCTTGGTGGTAAATTGAATCTCTGCAAGGAAAATTTTCCTTTGTACACTAAGGTCAGTTTCCTTTTTTTGTTTTTTTTTTTAAATAAGTTGCCTTGGTTCCTTTTGTCATCACATCTAAGACCATTTTGTGTCAACCATGTCATACAAAATACCCTAACTTTCTAACTTTCCAGAATTTAACATCAAATGGAAAAAATTTTTTGTAAATTGTATGATGCATAACCTAAAAAGAGCCCTAAAAGATCTTTTGGTAATTATCTGTTAGTAATATGAGCATTTTTGCCCATAAGAATAACATTATAAATGATTCTTAGATTCTGCAGGCTAGCCCCTAGTAGTGTTAAATTCAGTTCTAATGGTGTTAATCTAAGTTCTTATTTCTGGAGCAGAAGGATAAAGGGGAGAGGGCAGATGAGGAAAATGAGGAGAAAGGTGAAATGGTACAGAAGGGACAGTAAAGAAGTCAAAAAAATGAATAAATGAAAGAGAAAGGATAAAGAGAGAAACTCTCCAGGTTTAGGGCTTGCCCTAAGCAAAATTTTGATGCCAATATGCCATTGGTTTTTGTGCTCTCTGGTTTTCATTTCTGTATCATACTCCTCAAAACCTAGTGCTTTCATTTGGTGAAGGTCCTACCCTAACCCAGCCTGTTCCACTCTCGAAACTCCCCTTTCACAGCGCTCAAGTTTTTAGCAAGATTTTTAGCAAAATATCAGTCTAAGAGAATGTAATCATTTTGTGGAACTCACGGTCCTAAAGCCTCTGGAATCCTATCCTTCTCTTCTTAGGGGAATTCTAGTCAATGTAATGAAAGGAAGCAGAAAAAAATCAAGGCAGTGTTTTGAAGGAAGATGTCTTCCTTGGGGGTCATCCCCCTCTGCTGAGTCCTTGGTGTGCACTGCTTTCTCTATTTCTGACCTGACATTTCTCCACAGCCTCTGGCTGGTTCTTAAGACCTTCTGGACTCAAGTAGTTTTGTTTGTTTGTTTTGGGTTTGTGTTTTTTTTTTCCGAGTTTTTGTTTGTTTCTTTCCTTTAATTTTGTTTTTCAAAATACCTCCCATGGTTGGGCAGAGAGTGGAGAAGAGAAGGCTGGTTGTAGGTGTGGTTCTGTTGTGAATAGGGCTGGGCAGACAGGTGAAGTTGTAGGTAAGGGTACCCAAGGCCTTATTTCCAGATTCCTTGTTCACCTTATCCATAGTTGGCCACAGTTCTTGGTGTTTGGAGCCTGTTTCAATGTTAGTAAATGAATGTGACCACATAGCTTTTGTTGCTTAAAATTGGGATAGTTTCAAAGTAAGAAAAGTAAGGAAAAATGCTGGCAATGCTGGCAACGTTTTCAATACTGTATGCCTTCAAGGATGACTTCCTGTTGAAAAGTGCCATATCCAAGAAGGAGATGTACATACATGTTTGCCAGCCTTTGTGTAACAACATAATCTTCTCTCTGGGTTCACTTTCCCCATTGTTGTAGATGAGTAAGCTCTGCTCCAGTGATGGACCCCTGGCCTCAGCATTGATACGAAGCCTCTTCAGACCACAGATAGCCAGGTATTCCGTGGGGAGAGTGTTGGTACCACACAGAGAAAGCTTTAGGTCCCGGACCAGTGTGAAGTTCAATAGGAGGCCCAGTGCAGATGTGTCCGTGAACCAGATGGTCAGATGGCCATCGTAGCTGGTTTGCTCTATTGCAAAAGGCAGGACAGTTTTGCAGCTGCACATCAAGTTGGCCAAACTATAGTCACAGTCCTGGACATCTGCAGAGCAACTGCAGTTCCGAATGATGTTTTCCTTTGTGAAAATGAGTGTGCTGTTCTTCTGCCCTCTTGTGAAGCAGTGGAGTATGAAAATGCCCAGTGCACTGGTCAGAAGGAGGCTGTGCCCAGAAGGTGGTGCCATTCTGGTCTCAGCGGGGGCCGGCAACTATGTGTTTCCTCTTTGCAAGCCAGTTCCCTGAAGCTCACCTGAAAGAAAAGCATACAGGCTGTCATTAAAAATATACAGCTTATAGGGTGCCTGGCTGGCTCAGTCCATAGAGCCTGTGACTCTTTTCTTTCTTTCTTTCTTTTTTTTTTTCAAGCCTGTAACTCTTGGGATCCCTGGGTGGCGCAGTGGTTTGGCGCCTGCCTTTGGCCCAGGGCGCGATCCTGGAGACCCGGGATCGAATCCCATGTCAGGCTCCCGGTGCATGGAGCCTGCTTCTCCCTCTGCCTGTGTCTCTGCCTCTCTCTCTCTCTCTCTCTCTGTGTGACTATCATAAATAAATAAAAAAAATAAAAAAAATCATTTGAAACAATATATTAAAAAAAAAAAAGCCTGTAACTCTTGATCTCGGGCTCGTGAATTTGAGCCCCATGTTGGGTGTAGAGACTACTTAAGAAACATGCCACTGATAAAAAAGGAGCCCCTGAAATAACCCACAATAATTTTCTCTCTCATAGTTTTATTAAAGGCAGGCAATGCATGGAGCCCAAGTGCAGAAATGATCTTTGCTCAGGGCCTCAGGAGAGGCAGCAAACAACCTGCTCATCTGAGTTATAAAACTTGTTGTGATGTCTGCCGACAGGCTAACACACTAACAGCAAGCAAGACAGGGTGCCCAAGATAAGACCCGATGCACCCTGTCTGTGGGCAGGGATTTTGTAATGCTTAGAGTGTGCACATTCTCCAAACATTGTCTTCCTTGTACTGAATCCCTGGCAACCCCTGAAACCTGCACATTCCCTCCTCCCCCTCAGTATCTGACTTTCTGGAATTTAGGACACAACAGTTCCGCGTTGGATTCAGTTCCCCAAGTGCTACCTGTTAAACAGCATAGCATGAATACCAGTGAAACATTTAGTTAATGATAAACTTTAATTTCTAACTAGACAAACATGCCCCCCCATCATATTAATCTGTTTAGAGGTCCATTGATACTTCCTGCTCTCCTACAAATGTGAAGTATCAGAGTAGATTTTTAACTGTATTGATGGATAATGAACACGCTAACACGCACCAATTAATCACAAGGAACTTGCTCATCTGCTCCTTCTCCAGAATAAATGTTATAAATTGATTTTATCAAATAATTTAGTGTAGGCCTCCAAAACTAAGCAATATATCATTAGCGTTCAATGATCTAAATAGGGTAGGAGTGCATACATAGTTGAAGGAGCAAAGCCAATGTCTGATCTGGAGGAAAATGCCCTAAGTACCTGGCATATCATAGATACATGGTCTTCTTTTATGGTGAGCTTGGAATGAGACATACATTATGAAGTAGGGTCAGGTTTTAGTCTTTCAAAAATAAGGACATTTCCCCTGAGTGAGCTGATGCCTGACCAAGAGATACAAGACCAAAGGTACAATTCAGTTCCTCTGAATTGACCAAAGACATAGTTGAGTTAATCTGCATGTACAAAGCACCATGGGTTTGGCAAAATACTTAAAATAAGACCTCTGACTTGGAAAGTCCAAGGTTGGTGACAGGGCCCCCGCAGGAAGTGCTGGGGAGGGATAGGTGGGTCAATCTGAGGAGCTGAACATGTGTCCAAAGAGAATGGTGACAGCAGGAAAGGGGCGAGGTGGACATGCTACACTTAGGGTGCAAGATGAGGCCATGAGGTGGCAAAGCAAGGTGAAGAGAAGTCAAGGGAGGTAAAGCTAAAAATGCCAGGGTCAGGTAGACGGGCTGCAAGCACAAGCTCATCAGCAGGTGCCTGGAGAGCAGGGAGACTAAAAATAAGCTGAGCCAGGTATACGTGAGCAGGTGAGATATTGGTTCACAGCAATTATAACTCCATTCATTCAGCAAACGTTAATGGGGAGTTCCTCAGGCAGCAGGCACCTTGCTAGCCTTGGGGACACAGCCCAGAAGACAACGAGCTGTTGGAACTTGTGTTCTAAGGGAGTTGATTCTGCTTCCAGGCCTTTCAGGTGAGGATTGAGGGGCTGCAGCAGTGGGGAGGAAGAGGATGCAAAGGTAGAGGAGTCAGGTAGGATTCAGCACTGGCCATGTGCCAAGGGCAAGCAGAAGAAACAAAGACAAATAAGACACATACCCTTCCCCTCCAAGGGCTTATTGGCAGAAAGCGACAAATAAGGCGGAACTGAGAAAGGCCGATTGAACATATGTGTAGTTATAGGGACATAGCAGAGAGCTAGGTTAAAGTCCATTTGAGGGGCTGAGCATGGTACTTTATAGAGTTTTGTGTTTATTTTGAACTTGGCACAGGGCTTTCTTAAAGGCTATATTCATTGGTTCATTTTGTAATAAAAGAAGGGCTTTGAGGAATGCATAGGGTCAGATTTCTTCCTGAACACAGGGTTTAACAGTTTTAAATAATTTTAAAATGTGGTGGTGACTACCCCACTTAGTAAGGAGCAGTGACTAATTTGTTAATTACAAGATAATTTTAGATAATCAGTTGTCCCAGATTCCACTGGAGATTTCTGGGACTTCATGCCCTGGTAACCCTTTCATCCCAGAACTAGGAAAGCTGTCAGCAATATCCCTAGCTTGCTCTGACCCCAGCCCAAGGGGACAGGGAGGTGGAAGAGAATCTATCCATCAGTCTGGAGCTTGGTGAGGAACATGTCTACTTTATTCTTGCAGGTGCTAATACCTTTCAGAGGCATTCATGGAGGAATAAAAGAGGTAGGAAGGGAAATGGACATTGATTTCCTGAAATGAGTGGGGCTGGAGATCATAAAAGGGACTTGTGAGCAGTTCCCCGGGCCCTTGGGCCCCCCCCCCCTGCAGTCAAAGCCCTGGCTGGACCTCAGGGTGGGCTTTCCCTGCCTTCTGGTTATCAGGGCTGGAACCAGGAGGCTAGATACATGAAGCCTCCTGATAGAGCACAGAATGGGATAGATGGCCCTGGTAACAAGCTGATGGGGTTTCCAAAAAGATGCTAGTTGGAGATTTTTCTCCTTCAGCTTTACCCTGGACTACTTTCTTTAGATTTGTTTCTTTAGATTTGTTAATTTGTTTAGATTTGGATTGCGAACACCCTAGTTTCACTATGCATTTACTCATTTGTGGGCAGATTCCAGTATGGCATAAGGAGAATGGGCACAGATACATCACCCTGATCCTTTTCCTCCCCTAGCTAGGCCTCTGACTGTTGTGGGGGTGGTACTATGGGGAAAGAAACTTTTTCCTCTGGGGGTTGCCCATCTTGTTAGAAGGGAAATCTTGATCTACTGGTGACCATAATCTTATCTCCAGAAGGGGTGAACTTGCCTGACAATGAAGCTAGCACAGAGAAGAACAGACAAGAAATGGAGAGACATTGCTAACAACCTTTTTTGAGCACTGGGATCAAGCCATGCCTGACACCCTTCCTTGATTTTTGAAATATATGAACCAAGTTTTTGTTTTTGTTTTTGTTTTTCCTACTCAAACCAGTCTGAATTGGATTTCTTTAACAAGCAACAAAGAAGACACTGACATTTGGTAAACTTTTTTTTTCATTCATTCAATAAACCTTTGTTGAATACTTGCTATATACCGGGCACTGTGCTGGAAACTGAGAATAAAGGCAATGAGAGCTCCCTCAGGGGTTCTACACCAGTAGAAGAGACCCCTGAATCAACAACCACAGCATGGTGTGACGATCATTATAACATTTTGTACAGAGTGTTAAGTCTACCCCTAACTTTGCCTGGAAATGGAAGGTGTCATAAGCTTCATGGAAGAGGAAGTATCTGAGGAGGGCAGTAAAAGTGAAAAAAAGAAAAGGAAAAGTTACCTATGTAATTATCATAGAGTGATCAGAGTTTGAAAACCCAGGAGTAGGGCAGAGAGATTGATGGGCTGTGGGGATGGCGGTGCAAGAGGGGAGGTAAGTGGTCCTATGGGGTGAAACCTTGTGACTTGCCCTGACACATCATTTTCTCAGCATCCCAGCTTTTTGTGTGCTCTGTCATTAGGACTTGCCTCCTATGTCCTAAGATGAGCCCTCTCCCCACCCCCAGGATGGGCAGCGGCTTAGCAGGGACAGGGGCAATTTGACGTGTCTGTGCTATTCTGCTTGTGTTGTGCTGGAATCTGCCCACATGAAAAAATACATAGTGGACCTACGGCAAAGGTTGATTTGCCCCTTATGTGGCGGTGTAATGCCATTAAGGAGCTGTGGGGATGGGGAGGGTGTGCTCTTCTCCACATGGTCATACAGGGACTCAAGCTTTCATCCATAGCTCTATCATCTCCTGGGCCTTTGGATCCTCTACAGAAATTTTTGTTCACATTTCACCAACCAGAACTCAGGCACATGTCAACCCCTCTCTGCAGGCAGTTTGAAGTCCAGCATTATGCCAAAAGAGGAGAGGATGGATGGCATGGGTACTGGTGGGCGCCAGTAATGACCTGCCTGGGTTGTGAGACATAATAAATGGCTTTATGCAATGATGACAAACGACCCGGTGGTGTCAATCCACCTAAATTTTTCAGGCAAGGTGCAGAAAACCATATATGATCATTAAATCTTCGAGCCTTTAAATCACTATGTTGAAAAACCACAGCAACTATTCAGAATCAGTTCAACTATTAGTTTTGTTCTGCAACTGAAGAAATCTCAACAGCAATTAATACCAGCAATTAGCTGGATAAAAGCAAAGATTTCCGAATTGAGCAGATACAGACATCAGTTACTTCAAAACAAGTTCCACACAGATTCCTCCCCAATCTAGGATTACACCCAACGTTTAGATAATGTTTATACTTGGCTCCAAAAGGAATGTTTCAAACTGCACTAGTTCTGTTTATAAGAAGACATTACTAGTAAGGAGATAGTGTGTCTGTCGGTGGGAGGATACTGTTTGGACCATTTGCCCAGAACAGATTTGAAACCTCTTGAATCATGATGTTTTGAACTTTATAGTCTCAACACAAAAGAGAGAAAATACAATTGTGGAATAACAGAGTGGAATTCCTCGGATTCTAACTGCAATTAAAAAATTAAGAGTGATTTCAAGTTTTTCATTGAGAAGCAAGTTTAATTTGACATTAAAAAGGATTTTTTAATGGTAGAAAGGTAGAAAGACACTTAGGGAAAAGACTCCATTGAAGAAGCTGAAAAATAAGACCATAGACTAATGAGATGCTCCAGCAAGAAACACATGGTCTGAAAGAGAAATCTGAACAATAGACATGGGAAGAAAGACAGCTAGTGGCCTGGTACCCCACGAAACCCACTCAAAGCCAGGACTTGGGGAGCTAGGTTAGGATGATATCTCTCCCAAATGCAGTTCTCAAAGCGTGTTTTTGCAAGTCGTTGAAGATTCTCAGGGAGCGAAAATGAGGGAAATTCCAGGAAAGGTGACAATTTGGAATTTGGGGTGTATCCCACAAAGTGAGACCTACACCTTACTCTGGAAGTGTATTTTATCCCAAAGGTGCCCAGTGCTGCTAACCCTGAGAGCAGTAAGATGGCCTCACTCACCCCAGGGGTCCAATGAATTGAATTGCCCCAGGAGTTCAGCAGCTACTCTGGGATCAAACAAGTAGGCAACTAATTATAGGGCAATGAGATTGATGAGTGATTTTAAAGTCACAGAGCAAGCGTTAGGCAGAAGGACCCGGAAAAGACTCCCCAAATGGGTGCTGTTAGGGCCAGGCATGAGGAGAGGGCAGATAGAACGATCACTTGAGCAAAATCTCAGAGACTGTAGTGCTTGGCACATCTGGCAGGGTGTGGGCAGGGCAGGGTTACACAGGACCTTGCCAGCCAAGCTCAGGGGTTTAGTCTCCAAACCCTACTAATCCTCACCCCATCAATAAAAACTTAAAAAAAAATCCTCCCCAATAGATGAAACCTTTTATTTGTAAGAACATTATAAATACCATATTTCTATATTATCTGCATTGTAAGCAATACATGAAGAGTAGAATTTTTAAAATTTGAGATGAGGCACAGCGGTTTAACGCTGCCTTCAGCCCAGGGCCTGATCCTGGAGACCCGGGATCGAGTCCCATGTCAGGCTCCCTGCATGGGGCCTGCTTCTCCTTCTGCCTGTGTGTGTCTCTGCCCCCTTCTCTGTCTGTCTCTCATGAATACGTAAATAAAATCTTTAAAAAAATAAAATTTGAGATGAATGAAAGCTGGAGGATGTTCAGCTCTACCCCACTGGCCTGGCTTGTGTGCTCCCTTGGATGCAAACACCCCCTTTGGAGGCCCCTGGAAGAGGCAAAAAGGAGGTGCTGAAAGTTTGTAAGCAGGGCAGACCTGTTTAGTTCCCTGTATAGGGAAGGTCATTTAGGCGCGCTGGTCAGAGATGAAATTGGAGTCGAGATAGAATACAATTAGTTCTAAATAGCAGAACTTTTTTTTTTTTTTTTTTTTTTGTATTTTCTTTCTGCATTTGCTGACTTCTCACTCCAGGCTCTCCAGCTAAATCGATTTCGGTATCCAGAATCCTGGGATGGGGCAGGGGACTGAGGAAGGAGGATTCAGCAGGCAGGGGTGAGGACAAAGCTCCTGCCCTGCTGTGGGCATGCAGCTGGGGACACCTGCCTGAACTCCTCAGGAGGAACAGGTGGTGTAAGAAGCAGGAAATCCCAAGTGGGCAGCACTGGCAAGCATTCGGTTTCGTTCTTAGCATCCCATCATGGCTTGCCTTGGACTCTACTCCTGAAGATGCCCATTCTGTCCCCGACAGCCCTGAAAAAGGCACAGTTCATTTTCTGAGTCAGGAGCCTCTGGGTGGTTTTGTTAGGCTGGCAGTGAGACCAGCTGCTGGCAAGACAAGTTCTAGGCAAGATTCTGAAGTGGGTACAATAGCTTTCCCATCCCCAGGGTCCCCTTGCTATGCCTTCCCTTAATTCCTTGGTCAGGGCTCATCCAGATACCTGGTGCAAAAAACCCACCCTCATATAGGATCCTAAATGGCATTTGGTGAAACCTTAATATGGATTTAAGTAAACACGTTCTTGCTCAAGGGTGTTTGCACTTTGAGCTTTATCCCTACTTGTCCCTTGTTAGAGGGAAAGCAAGGATTAAATAAGTAGGGGAGGAGTGTGGGATGGGGACTCGTCTCAAGGACCCCAGAACTGAGAGATCTCCTGTTCTCAGGTCTGGTTTCCATTCATCTGTGGCTATACAATCACCCTTCCCAGGCAGGCCAAGGAGGAAGGGCAGGCTCATGGCTCAGGTGGATGAGATGCTCATGGGGGACCCATTAGGTGCAGGACCTTGAGAAGCTCTTTGAGAAAAAGGATTTGGGGCATTTTCTTTTCTTTGGCTCTGTCCCACAAACACGCTGCAGGAGGCAGGTTACAGATAAACACTGGGAAAGACGATATTTAAAAGAGGAGTGATAGCTTTGTCATTTAATATTTGAAATCTTAATAATGTTGAAAGCCACATTGATTTGGGTCTCTCCTCAATGTTTTCTTACTGTGATAAGTGTTGTCTTTTCTTTCTTCACATTCCACAACAGCACACCCCCTAGGAGCCACTGAATTTTCACATGCCTTCCCAATGTCTACTTCTGGAGGCACCACCGTGTGCACACTCTGTTGATGAAGGGCACTTCCCTGTCACTGAACTTGACACAGTTCACTGTGAGAAGTACAAAGTGGAGTTCACCGTGATTCTGAGGGATCGGTATCTTGTTGGATTTATATAGTAGGAGCTAAACTGTTTGCTATCATCTGATTTATTTCCTCATCTAGAAAAAAGCAGAAACAAAAGTTCATGCCTCCATAAGATGGCACTGAGGCAAAATTAGCATCAAGCATGCCATTTGGGTCTCCAGAGGACACAATTTAAAGTATTTTTGTGATGGTTCATGTTCAACTCACTGTGCATGTGGGCCACTCAGAAATGACTTTTTGAGTCATTTCTCCCAACGTGGTATGGGGATGATAATCCCTACCACACTAGGATATAATATGAGTAAAGCAGGGTGCATGTGGAAATATATAGAGTCTATTAGTGCTATTCATGAAGTACTATTACTACTAAGTATACTATGATATACATAGTATTATAGTACTACTTATTAGCCAAGATATTTTGTAATGTCAGAATTATAATGATAATAGGGATAAATTAACATGTTCTATCAGGGCATCCCAAAAGCCACCCCAAAGGAATAGAAAGTTATTGTTTCTTTTAATGCACTACTTACTACTTATTCAAAAATTTGAATAAAGAACAGGCTCAACGTAAAGCAAAGATGCCTCTTTGCACCATTTTTCCTGTAACAAATAACTCTGACTTACAAATATTCTTCTGTAATTCTGGGGAATGGGAAGCCTTGAAATCATTAGTGAGCACATCTAGTAAATGGAAAGAAGTGTCCAGCGATTTCTGCTAATTTAAATGCGTGTAAATGTTTAAAGGAGCAGCAGGGTATAGACTTTGATTAAAACAATTTCTCTCCGGTCTCTTCTTATTCCTGCTAGATACTGTGGGGGCTGCATAAGGGTTGCATGTCCTAATCCCTAGAACCTATAAATGTTGTCTTTCAGAGCAAGAAGGACTTTGCAAATGTGATTAAGTCAAGGATCTTGAGATGGCGAGATCCTGGATTATCTGGATGAGCCCAAGGTAATCACAAGAGTCTTTCTAAGAAGAAAACAGGAAGAGACAGAGAAGAAAAGGGCAACATGACAACAGAAGCAGAGATGAGAGTGATATGGCTACAAGATGAGGAATGCCAGCAACCACTAGAAGCTGGAAGAGACAAGGAACTGGTTCTCCCTTGGAGCCTCCAGAAGGAATGAGCCCTGTCAACACCTTGACTGTTAGCATAGTCAGACTGCTTTTGGACTTTGACATCCAGAAACATAAGAGAATGAATTTCTTTTAAGCCACTCTGTAGAAATTCGTTATGTAGTAATAGGAAACTAATAAGGAGGTTATGAGGAAACTACAAAACACCCATATCACACCACCCTTTGGACCAAACGCACTAGCAACGCTGTTTACAGCCCTACAGTATTTGCTAATTGTTTCTTGTGTCTTATTACTCTCACCAAACTGGATCATAAATAAGCTCTTGGGGTAACTGTATCCTCAACTCCATTACTTGTTTTCTGAAATACCAAGCTCAAAACTGTCCAGAGTCGTCATGCTGTTTGGACCCAGCCCAGCCTAAACAGATGCATCTGGACATGTCTCATGAATTCACAGGGGGGCCTGTATCCAGTAGTTATTTGCATGTGTGGAACTGTCAAGGAAGATAGAAGGAAGCGTGAAGATGATGTGTGAAGGCCTGGGGCAGGGATGAGTGGAAGGACAGGATGGCACTTGTCTTTTCTCAGCCCAGACTAATTAAGGCCTTGGGCTGAGTCCAGTGGAGCTGTAGGCAGAGACTGCACAGACTGCTCTCAAGAACTCTGAGAGGTGGGGCACAAGTGGCCCTATCTGGGTGACAAAATGTGGCACCGAGCTAGGGGTAGAGTCCTTCCCACTTCTGCATGGAGTGCAGAGCAGCTATGGCACAATAAAGAAAGAGGGGCAGGCAACACCACTTGGCCCTTCCAGGAGGACAGACTGGAGATTCCCCTGGTCATTACGCTTCAAGTAGTGAATCAGTGGGGAGCCCTATGGCTAAGGCAAGGGACAGTCAACATCCAGTTGTGGTGGCGACAGAATCAGGTGAAAGGGTAATTTCTGAGCACGGGTAAGACATTCCTGGGGACTCTACTATGTCAAACCAGTGGTAGGAAAGGAGGCAAGGACCTGTATCAGGTAGGTGGAAGCACAGACCAGCAAAATACAAGCGGTTAATGTTCATTTAACCGTATTTGTGCTCATTGGTTGGTTGAAGTCAGGATTTCTTCAAGGATCCATGGATTACTGCTTTGAGATTAAATGTATTTAATAATGGAAATGGGCTCAGAAGCTTCTGGACTGGACTAAGAACCAACTTGAACCAAATGAAAAGCAGGCATTTTGTTTTGAAAGCATTGAGCTCAGCCGGGTACTCATTTCACCTGCTAATTTGCTAAATTGGATGCTGGACCCCTTGCTGTTGGTATGCTGTGTAGGTCAGGTTTCTGATGTGACAAAACTCTAGTCTTTTTGTTTATGGTTTTTCCCCCAGTCCTTAGCACAGATATATAGAGGCATTCCATAAATATTTATATTACCCAAGTGGATCCCTACATTAGCTAAGCCAAAGATGCATTCATTGATCCTTTGCTTCTTCTTTTACCTTTCACCTCCTAGAATTGTGGAGTGCATCACATTATCAAATCAGCAAACAAAATTCATCTTTTTTAGAAGGAATTTTGGTGTTTAGCCTAGCCGTGACAAAGCAAGCATATTGAGACTTTGTGAATGGGTGAGAGGATGGGAAATATGAACTTGATATCCTAAGCCTTGTCTATGAGTCCCTGCTAAAGCCATTGAGTGACACCTGGCAAAAATCCTATAAAACATCCCCAACCTCTGTGGCTTTACCAATGAGTGCCATCTAGGTTTGTAGTTGCCTTGGAACTTTCCTGTAAGTCTGATGGAGACACAGGGCGAAACACATTCGCCTGGAATGGGGACTATGAGCCCCAAGTCAAGGCCCCAGATCCCTGTCCTTCTACCTCACTGCACACACCCATCCAGGCCTTATGGGAAGAGTGAGCAGAGTTTGTAAGCATTTATTTCACAGATAGCCATGAGCATTAGAAGCCATTGCCCTAATTGCTCCCGGTTGAGGAGTTATAATAACCCCTACTGCAAACTTCCCCACAACCCAACATTTAAGCACCCAGTTTTTAAAACTATCCTGTAACAGCTTTGCTGAAATTACTGGGCCTCTATTATATGAGTGTGAGGTTGCCAAGGAGAATGAGTCAGAGCAATCCCTTTGCTAAGAGATTGGGGGGGGGGGGAAGAAGCTTGCAAACCTTTAATATTTTAATTACCTGCTTCCAAAACAATAAAAAAGGAGTAAGCTCTTCCACTTAGTGTTATACATTATTACAGTCCCATAAAATGCCTTGAACTATTTCCTCACAATGTAAGCCTTAAGCTTTTCCCTTTCATCTGTATTCAACTATTCCAACAATTTGATTTTAGAAAAGTAAGAATTAAATTTCCTTTAGTGGTTTCAGTTAGAAATATTGGAACCAAAAGCAATTTAAACCCTGCTGCTTTCTTTTTTAAAAAAAGATTTATTTACTTTAGAGAGAGAAAGAGAGTGTGCATGTGAGCAGGGGGAGGCACAGAGGGAGAGAGAAAGAGAAAGAGAAAGAGAGAATCCCAAGCAGACTCTGCACCAAGCCCAGAGTCTGACACAGGGGTCGATCCCACAATCCTGAGATCACAACCTGAGCAGAAACCAAGAGTCAGCCATTCAATCAACAGAACTAGCCAGGTGCCCCAAACATTGCTGCTTTCTTAAAAGATTTGTAAGGGTCTTTAAATGCCTCCTGGGAATGATGGCTAAGGGTAATGTGGGATCCTGGAAGAGAAATAGGGCATTCTAAGGAAATCTGAAAAAAAAATGTGGACATTGGTTAATAATAGTAATGTACTGATATTAGTTCATTAATTGTGACAAGTGTATATAGCATAATGAGGTGAGATGTAGCAATAGGGGAGACGGGATGTGGGGGGCACATGATAGTCTCTATGCTATCTGCACAATTTTTCTAAGACTAAAACTATCCTAAAATAATTTTTTTAAAAGAATGCCTCCTTATTTCATTGACTTCTTGAAGATTACTTTTGTGACAACAGCAGAGCTCCAGTGGATCATCTGGGCATCACAATTTGGGCCAAACTGAGTACCCATGATATGATGTCTAGGCGTGACTCCAAATGAATTCTTTAGCCCTTTTGGCAACAAGAAGATTCTGGCTTTCTTAATGACCTTG
Source organism: Nyctereutes procyonoides (assembly GCF_905146905.1). Classification (NCBI taxonomy): domain Eukaryota; kingdom Metazoa; phylum Chordata; class Mammalia; order Carnivora; family Canidae; genus Nyctereutes; species Nyctereutes procyonoides. Next base: position 6,580,850 of record NW_026575155.1, read on the forward strand.
GAGGCCAGGCAATTCAGAGACGCAAATAAATGGGAAATGATCCTTTTAACTGGAAGGGAGAGGCATCAGGAAATATTGTGGGAGGAAGTCCTGAAAGGGCTTGTGTGTGTGTGTGTGTGTGTGTGTGTGTGTGTGTGAGAGAGAGAGAGAGAGAGAGAGAGAGAGAGAGAGAGACTTCCTTCATGTGGCTTATGTTTTTCCCTGTGTCTGGGAGTGTTTTCTATTTCCCAACTGCTAAAAAACCAGCCTCGTCTCAAAGCATCTTTAAATCCTACCTGTTGCATGAAACTATAGTAGCTAGGGACATGAATGGCTATTCTTGCCTGCCTCAAACCTGGGCTCCTATAGGGCTACACCAGTCTACCATAAAAGATATTAAAAACAAGCTCCTATAAGTAAATCTGTAATTGTACAGAGAGAGCCCATATGTTGTTTGTGTTAGATTTTTAAGCCACTCCAGTCAGGCTTCTGTTAGTATCACCTCATTAAAACCATCGTCCTCAGCTTTCAGATGGCTCCCACCCTCCAACATGTCCACATCCAGTGGTTAATTTCCTGATCTAATTTTGCTTGCCCTCTTACCACTATTACTCTCTCTTTGAGCAAAGAACTTTCTGTTCTTCCTTGACACCATATTCTCCAGTTTTTCCTGCTACCTCAGTGGTCGCTCCTGCTCAGTCTCTCTGGCATCCCCCTTCTTCCTTGTCATTGTTGGCTGCCTCTGGTTCAGTGCCTGGCTCCCTTCTCTGTGTATATCCACTCCTTTACTGATTGCATGCTAATCTATGGACTTCAATATTGTCTATATGCTGATGATGAACCATCTCCCAAACTGTTCCTGAGCTTCATGCTCATATATCCAGCATCTTACTTGCTAGCTCAACCTGATAGAATATTCAAGACACCTCAACTTAACACAACTTTTGATTCCCATGAGAGTTCAGACTGCTTGTTAGAGAAGACATGTTATTGTATCAACATTTTACCACATCGACATTTACTGCCCCTCAGCCTTGTGTTCACACAACTAAACCAGCTAACTATAGGAAACATTAATAACCGATGATGTACTTCCAAATAAGAAACGTGGAAAATACATTGTGTTGAAAGTTGACTGAAATTAGGAACTATACATATGTTTTATTGATTTATAATAATATTTAAAGATTGCTTCTCTTGTGCTGGGTATTCTTCAAAGAACTTTTACATGTTTTATATCATTTAATCCTTGCAATCATAATAAAGGTAGATATTGTGGCCCCATTTTTATATCATAATATGGAGACACACAGAGGTTAAATGGCTTGCCCAAGGTCACAGTGCTGGTAAGAAACAGCTAAGATTTGAACCCAGGCAGCCAAATATGCTCTAGGGAGTCGTGGTGGACATCACAGGGTTACTTTCCATGCCAGGGTCACGCTCCTACTCAAAAGCCTCATATTCTATCACTAGACTCTGTGCCCTTTAACATAAAGGGTATTTAGGAACCTCATGCTAGAGGAATAGGAAACAAAGACACAAACATTTCAGAAACACTTTTTTAAAAAAGAACATTTAGAAATTAGATTTAAAAATAAGGGCATCAGTTGAGTGCTAACTCTGCATGTGGGACACAAACTATCTCAGAGACTGAGCAAATGGGAAGACTTCACTAAAATGTGTAGCTACTGCATTTCTGTCCTTGACACAGGGCCTTGTGAGAATTAGTTAACCAGTGATTGCAAACCCTTGAAGCCTTTCTCTTGAATGACTTGATCTATGCTCAGCTAATCAGATCATTGAGGTTCAGACCCCTAGCATGCCATACACTCCCATGTCTGTGCCCTTAATCATATACCCTTGGAGCCATGTGACTTGTTTGTTCTTCTGACACTGATACAGAGATGTGGTCTGCTGAACACTGGATTTTAAAAGTTGATTGTATACCAGCTTTAACCAACACAAATATTGGTATGGAAAAGAAAATTGGGAAATCCAAGTCAGCTGTGGAAAAGCACTCATTTCCATAAACACTTTATTGAACCTATTATTTTCAGAAAATGCCCAATTTCTATAAAAAAAATTAGTGAGAATATTTTTTATTCCTTCAAACATATTGCATTACTTGGTCCAAAAATAAAAGTTAAAAACTTCCCAAAGATCACTGTTTTCATTAACAAATTTTTCAAACAAATGAGGCTGGATATTTTTGGTAGTTTTTGAAGACAGGTTTTTATAGGATATTATGCACAACTTTTCTGAAACATTTCCTCTTCTCAGTTCACACCAACATACTTACTGCTAAAAAAAATGTCCAGAAACATGCTTATTAACAATAAAATTTATGCAGACTGTGTAGGGCTATAGGTTTGAACTAAAAAAAAAATCCCTATCCTCTTGCCTTCAACTACAGTATTTATCAAAATTTTTCACTTTTAAATAAAAGGACACATTTTTTAAAAAGTTAACCAATCCATGGCTAATGCTCATCTAAGCATACTTTCTTCTTATCTTTCTATGTTTTCCAGTGAGCAGTGTGTAAAAAAGCAATAAATGTAATACTGTTAGATAAAAACAGAGCAAAGGAACAATATAAACTGATGTTTTGAGAGTTCCCAGTTTTCTCTGTTTGGCATCACAATAAGGAAAGAGGTCATCTCGTATGTAATTATGATTTCACATTGAAGATGGACAGGGAAATAGAGCCAAATATTTTAAATAGAAACAAGAAGCCCAGGTTCCATGAAGATGTCTCTTATATAATATTAGCCTAAGTGAGTTTATCTGCTTAGAGACTAAATGAGAAGACCATTTCACTCTTTGCTGAAGGCACTAAAACATTTCCTTTTAAAGGCAAAATCTCAGTAAAGAGCAATGCATGTGCCTGGAAGCCTAAAAAAAAATTGTTTCGTGGTGAAAGCCACCCGTAAGCGTACATTATGTTCAGGAAATGTAAATTCTGTGAGAAAAAGGGGTAGCCCAAAGTGGCTCCTCACAGGGTCACAGAACTTGCCTGCCAGGGAGCAAAAATTCTGAAGCTATGAAAAACTACCGGTCATGCTAGACATGCTTTTCAAAAAAGAACAGAGGAAGTACTTACATCTCAGAGTTCCACCGTGAGGGTTGCTTTTCCAGTCAGCAGACCTCTGCCTGATTCTTCACTCTGGCTTGACAGCTGGTTTAATCTGCAAGGCAGGATGGAATGCGTGGTCTTGCACTTGCTGTTCTTTTCCGTTTTCAGAGGGCCAATGGCCCTGGTCGTTCCCCTGGCAACCAGGAGGAAGCTGCCGGCCCACCAGCTTCATTACCCACACAGCAGGAGGGAACCTGCTTTGGTGAGTGCTGGTGACTGTCTTGGAGTTCTACAGTGGAAAGTTTCCAGAAGAAAATAGGGAAAGTGGTGCTGTGTGCTGACCCCAAAAGGCCAACAGTAATGAAAGAAATTCTACTGTAGCGGGAATCGAATGGGCTAAGTGTAGAGCATGGAAATTCCTATATGCTTTTACTTTCATGCTTTGTTCTACTCTTTTTGGCCTGATGGATTGTTATGTATGCAAATGCCTGAACTAGGGTAAAAACTGTCCTCTTGTGGTTGTGTCAAAGAGAAAATGAACTCATTTCAACTCCAAAGATGTCCTGTTCTCTCCCTCTTTTTTTTTTCATTCACTTTTTAAGAGCCACAAAGCAAGGAAATATGTAAAAAATATTCTGTATATGTTACTGATGAGGGGGTCAGTAAATACTGGAGAAATCAGATGGATGGTGGTGATGGAGGAATGTCTCACTAATGAAAAACACGAGGGAAACTAAAGCAGTTGATTTGTAATTACCCAGAGATTGATTATCTAGTATTTTAAAGAAGAGAGAGCTTCTTTAAGGAAATTCATTCTTTTTTTTTTTTTTGTATTATTTATCTAGTACACCCTTACCATATACACGTGCTGTGCCAAGAGCTTTAAGGTACAATGGAAAGAAATGTCATTGGGACTGCCTGGGTGGCTCAGTGGTTGAGTGTCTGCCTTCAGCTCAGGGCATGAGTCCTGTATTGGGGTCCTACCACGGAGCCTGCTTCTCCCTCTGCCTATGTCACTGCCTCTTTCTCTGTCTCTCATGAATAAATAAGTAAAACCTTAAAAAAAAAAAAAAGAAAAGAAATGTCATAGTTCTTGTCTTCAAGGAAGCTATAATATGGAAGGGGTAGTTATATAAATTGATATGAGAAATGTTTGAAGGGAAGTACAAAGAAAATACATGGGAGTTACAGGGAAGATGGAGCTGCTTGTTGGCAGGGAGATTGAAGATGTCTTTGTAGAGGAGGGGTAGCATTTGATCTGGGCCTTCAAGGATGGCTAGGATTTGAGTAATTGGATATAAAGAAAAAGGACAATAATGCCTCATAGAGTGAGTCTTTGGCCAATGGAGGATATGAGCTGATGGATGAAGGTTTCTTCCTCTCTTATCCCATATAGTCCTGACACCCAGGTCATCTGGCATCTTAGATGATCCATGGGACCAAGCTACTAAAGCAATTAAGAATGTTGCTAGAGCAAAGGTTTGAAGATGGGAGAGTACCAAGCCTATTCAGCTCTTTGAAGGCCAGTGAATCATAGTCTGGAGGAAGGGGATTGAGAAGAGTGAATCCACTATCCTCAGCATTTAGTTTTAGCAAAGCAAACATAAATTCTACCATGTGAGAACAGACAGACATGGACTTTGGCTCAAATCATGATTCCACTACTTTCTGGAATGTTATTGTTTAAAATTCATGAGCCTCAGTTTCCTAATTTACAAAAGGGATAGCAATACTTCATTGAAAGGTTGAGGTGGGGATTCGATAAGATGATATATGTTGTCAGGAATCCTGAGAGTAGAGGAAAGGAAAGCTGACCAAGCATAGCCCAGCTGTCCCAACTTTCCAGAATAATTGTGGCTAATACAGGAGTATGACACACTGAACCTCTGTCCCAGTGCCTTTCTCTCTTGCCTGCATCTGCAAAATATGTAAATTGCAGTCTTCAACTACTGTTGCTGCTGCAGCTCCAGATAGGATTTAAGTTTTATTGATCACTTCTCCTTGATCTGGAACTAAGTCACATGGAGAGAGGACCATGGGACTTTGTTTAGGAATTGAGTTCAGTGGGGAATAAGAAGAGAGTTCAGCATGTCTCTTGCTGGCATCGGCCTCAGCAGAATTGGCCAATGCAGGAGCTAGTGCTTTCTGATAGGCTTGCTTCCTGGTCATGGCAGATGTGTGTCATGACTTGGAGTTGATGTCTGTGGTCCTGGCTTCCTGCTGTAGAAGGTGGCCTCTTACTTCAACTTCCTAATTATGGAAGAGGCAGCAGCTCCCTCCACAGCTTAATTCCCTGGGGACTTTCTGAGTTCCACCTGGGGCCTGTTCAGCCCTCCCCATGACTCAAGAACTATCTGTATGTCTTAAGAAATTCCTTGTTTTTTAAACCAACTAGAGTGGACTCCGTTGTCTGTAACCAACCTGAACCCTGAATGACACACCAGGGACAAGTTCTGGCCAATACCAGATGAGTGGCTGTTTGCTGGTAACTGCCTCCTCTGCTGCTTCTTCCTGGGTGAACACAGACAGAGATTGCAGGAGCAGATCCTGTCACTGAGGAGGGCAGAGCAGGACAGTGGAGCAGCTTGGCGCCTCGAGGACATTGCTGAATCCCCACAGCCACTCTGGACTGTTCCGTCTGTAGGAGAAAGATACCATCACATGCTCACAGGTATTTTATAACTAAGAGAAACTACATGAAGCATTAAGCATGAGCTGTGCACAAAAGGAGCCATGGACAATGGTGACTGTGGTCAGTATTACTCTTTGTTAGGACATCGATGCCTCCCAGGACCTCTTGCTGACCGGGGGACACTGGGACAAAGACACAGAGCGTGAGGAGATGGGTTCCTCCCTGGAAACCTGAAGGTCAAGCAAACAGCTGCTGATGAATATGACTGGATCTGTGTGTGTAGCATGTAAAACATTTACAACAGGGTTTATATCTCTATCTTTCTAAAACCTTCACTTATAAAACATTTAGTGTTGGTGTGACCTAGGTCACACTGTTTAAGGGGATTTAGCAAAAATGAGTTTGGGAAAACTAACAAAACCCCACCTTAGGCTGCCTGCTTTGTTCAGCTGAGGAGTCAAAGGTAGTGGACAAGTGTTTGTTCACTGCGGACTTGAATTCTAGTTTTGCCCTTGACTAATTTTCTTTCTTTCCTTCTTTCCTTCTTTCCTTCTTTCCTTCCTTCCTTCCTTCCTTCCTTCCTTCCTTCCTTCCTTCCTTCCTTCCTTTCCTTCTTTACTTTTCTTTCTTTTTCTTTTCTTCTCTCTCTCTCTCTCTTTCCCACAAGAGCAATACAGGCTCCCAATAGCACAAATAACACTCAGTGCACTTATTAAGAGTGAAATTCTACACACCTCTCCAACTTATCCTGCAGAAATAATGCCAGCTATAAGTCTGCGTTGAGGCAAATCTTGCTTTGTTTTCAAACTTTAGTATCTGCTTTGATTGTTAATTAACATGTTCATTCCCTAAACTCTTTTAAAGCAAAGCCTCAAACTCCACTCCGTCCAACAGCCTTTCTCCACGTGTTATCATCCAAAGTTTTTCTTACCACTCCATAACCACCTCCAGATCATTACCAGTATCTTCTATTAGGATTTACACCATCCTGGGCAACTTCAGGATGCATCTCAGGTTTTCTTTTTCCATCCCAGGTTCTTATATGTCATTCAGAACATCCCTATTACTCCGTTTGCTGCAGGATACTGAGGCTTGTGTCCTCATCTGTTAGCACTGATTGTGCTCTAGACCTTGTCATCAGCATGTGGCTCTGTTCCACCTTCAAGTTGTCACTGTTTCCTTTTTGTTCTTTCTCTCCCCCCCCCCACTCCTGTTCTGCTTTACCCTCATGGAAATGTCTATGAGGGCAGTGCCTGGGCTTCACTTCATCTGTTTCACCCACTCTTGACTCTGTGATCACCTGCTTCCATGCTGCTTTCCCCACCACTCTGATGACTCCCCACCCAGCCCTTGCTGTACACACCATACCAGGCCAGACCTGGATTGCCCCCACAACTGCCTTCTCAGCTCCTCTTGTGGAGAAAATGCAAAGATCCATAAGTTCATTAATGCTTGGCTTTCAATGGACCCCTGCACTATCTGACCATCCTTCCAGTCTGCTCTTGCTCAGTGGCTTTGATGACTCTCCTCTACTTATACTGAATATTCATTCCTACCACAGTGCCCTCATGCTTGGAAGAGGTCCTTGCATCTTATTTTCTTGGGAGGAGCCAGGAACCTGGTCTCCACTTTTAAATCACTCTGTTCATAGAAACACATGTCTTCTTAAACTGCAAAAATCTTGGAGCAGAGATCCCTGGGTGGCACAGCAGTTTAGCGCCTGCCTTTGGCCCAGGGCCCGATCCTGGAGACCCGGGATCGAATCCCACGTCAGGCTCCCGGTACATGGAGCCTGCTTCTCCCTCTGCCTGTCTCTCTCTCTCTTTCTCTCTCTCTCTCTCTCTGTGTGTGTGTGTGACTATCATAAATAAATAATAAAAAAAATTTAAAAAAAATCTTGGAGCAGGCACCTGTTATGCACCACTCCACCTTCTTTCAGCCATACTTGTTTTCTACTCCAGTCACCACTGTGGTAAATAGTTCTGCCATGGGTCCCACCAGCTGCGCCTGAAGGCAACCTGCAAGCACCTCTTGCCCTCTATGCTAAAGCTTCTCTGTTGTCATTTTGGCTTGGAACAAGGCAGACAACCCTTGGCATCCTCATAAACACAACCTGAAAGTGCTGGGGAGTTAATGCCTCATGGAGTATTCTTTGACCAGCGGAGGGTGCAGACACATTCTGCCTGTTTTCTCACACCACACGGACAGTCCTGAGATGTGTGTCCAATGGCCTCTCAGGTGCCTTGTGGGGTCAAGCAACTCAATAAGAGAACTTCCCAGTGTGTCACTCTCCTTCACTGCTGCTTCTTGGGATCACAATCTTCAGCAAAAGATTTGCAGATATGTGTTTTTCTCATGTTCTTCTCTCTGAGGAAACCAGGCTAAGACACATCCTTTGTTCTTCTTTCCAGATTCTGAAATATTTTTCCTCCTCTGAGCTAAAAACCAGCCCTTCCCCTTTCCTGAGATGGTTTTCTTCTATAGTGATATCCTCACCTCCTTCAGTAAGTAAAATCTTGATAGTTTTAAGAGATGAAGAGTTAAAACAAACCATTTTTTGAGGATCTCTCTTTTATATAATTGTCTCCACAAAATAGAATACCTGAAACTCCAAAGTGATGTCTTAAGACCCTAAAGTGGTTTTATAAAGGCCTCTTTCAAGGCCTTAATCTACTTATGCTCTGTGTGGTTTTTGACTATTAGCCAACCCTTCTATGGTCCTTGATTCTGTGATTTTTCTCTCGTGTTTACTTAATAATTACATCATCTCTTTCTCTCCCTATAGCTCTTCTTTCTCTTTCCTTTCAGCACTACCTAAAGGTCATAACTTTTTTCCTATCTTCTTTTACATTTCTTCTTCATGAATTCCAATCCCTTGTTTGAATAATCCTAAAGCTACCCCCACTTGGAGGACAAACCCAACACAGCAGAACTCAACTCAACACAGGAAGGTCATCTTCTTAATACTTGGTAATCCATCCTCAGCGAGAATACCTCCAGAAATGAAGGTCTTACCTCTTTACATGGCAGATTTTTTTCATTTCTAGAGAGTGCTTCTGTGTAAAATGGTTTGTTATATGTGGTTGACTCTGTCTCCTGGTAATGAGATATTGTTTCTCTGTCTTCCAAAGCAGCACTGAAAAAAATCTGCCCTCTTCTTTTTAATAGTCCTTTGCAATACTCTGTTGTCTCATACTAAGCTCCCTTTGGTCCCTCAGACTTGATGCCCCAGAAGCATTTTTGATTTTTCCTTCTCCTTCAGTCCAAAGAGCAAACAACTGCAAGTCTTGTTTTGAAATTTCTTCTGCAGAAATAGCATATTTCAAGGTAAAAGAATGAAATATTCTAAAAATGACTTCTCTCAAGTTAATTTATAAAGATAATGCAATAATGATAAAAATCCCCAATGCATTTTTTCCAAAAGAGTCAGTGCGAGTATTCTGAAGATTCAACTGAGATAATAAAAAATATTTCAAAAATGAAGAGTGATAAGGAGAGATTAGCCATATGAATCATTAAAACAAAGTTAGAGTTATAAAAATGGTATGGTACTAACTTGGGTGTATACAGATAGATCAATGGAACATCATAAACAGTGCAGAATTATAGTTTATAAAATATATAACTGTGAAATATAAAAGAAGACAATAAGTATCAATGAAGAAATTAAAGATTACATAACAATGATTCTGGAATCACTGGCTGCGAATTTAGAGGATAATCAAAATTTAGATGGTCACTACAATTGGATGAAGTCCATATGGGATTAATGGATTTAAAAAGCAAAGCCATAGAAAAATAGGAAAATTACTTGAACAGTGATCAAATCTCTGAACACTGAGAAACTTTTAAGATAAGAAGTATTGATGGTGCAGCCACTTTGGAAAAGTCTGGCAGTTCCTTGAAATGTTAAATGCAGAGCTACCATATGACACAAGCAATTCCATTGTTAGGTATATACCCAAGAGAAATGAAAACGTGTTCACATGAAAACTTGTACACGAGCGTTCCTGGCAGCATTATGCATAACACCCAAGAAGGGAAGACAACCTATGGCCATCAGTGGACAAATGGATTAATGAAATGTGATATATTCATGTGGCAGGATATTATTTGGCAATAAAAAGGAATGAGGTACCAATATATGCTGCAAAATGGATAAACTTTGAAGACATGTAAGTGAAAGAAGCCAGTCTGAAAGTACTACGTATGATATGATTCCCTTGACATGAACTATCCAGAGCAGGTAAATATATACAGACAGAAACTACATTCGTGATTGTGTAGGGCTTGGGGTTGAGTGAAATCGGGGGTGATTGCTAATGGGTGTGGGTGGAACCCCACAAGGATAAAATAGTGATAAAAAAAAGTTCTGAAATTAGGGACACATGGGTGGCTCAGCGGTTGAGCGTCTGCCTTTGGCTCAGGGTGTGATCCCAGTCTGGGATTGGGTCCCATATCGGGCTCCCTGCGAGGAGCCTGCTTCTTCCTCTGCCTATGTCTCTACCTCTCTCTGTGTGTCTCTCATGAATAAATAAATAAAAAATCTTAAGAAACAAAGTTCTAAAATTGATAATGAGGCTGGTTGTACAATTCCATGGATGTGCTAAAAACATTGAATTTATTATTTTAAATGGGGGTATTAGGAAGTATAGGAGTTATATCCATAAAAGTGTTGAAAGAAGAATTGAAGTCAGCAAGGAAAGTATCAACTTATTACATTCCAAAAATATGAATCTTATCCTAAATCCTTTCTTGAATGAGATAGAAGTGTACGCTATTCACAAGACAGGGAGCTCAAATAAAGTAAGAACTGAAAAATTCTGTTTGTACTTTCTCCCCCCTGCCCTTATCACCTATGGTAAGACTCATTAAAATGTTTTGTAATCATATTTCACAGGATCGTATTTCAATTCAGTGAATCAAGTCTTTACATTTCTTTTTAGAGTCTTCACCTTCGTGTCCTACATAACACACCTTGTCCAGCAACCCCCTGGTGAACTCCCAAGATGTGACTCTTCATTTCCAAGGTGAATCCACTGGATGTTAATACTGTAGGTAAGGAATAATGATCCCAACTTAAACTTATTGGAGAAGTAAAAAGATTTCTGCAATGGGCACTTTAAGAGTGCATTTTGCTTATTGAAACCAACCAGCATGTCTTCTAAGAATAACACAGAGCATTTTACAATTAAGCACAAGATTTGGAGTGAAGAATTCAGATGTTACTGCTTTGCTGGCTCAGGCTGTTAATACTGCGCTGGTTCTTCCCATGGGTCCCCTTCATTAGGTATCACAAAGCTTCATCTGTGGTACAGTGATGTCATACTCCTTCCCTTCAGTTGTGAAGTCTGTTTGGTCAGTCTTCAGGTTGATTTCTGGAGTATTGAGAGAGATCTGATGGCTATTTAGTTGTGTTTGAGGGATGAGACCAGCGTAGGGTCCTCCTACTATGCTGCCATCTTAGCTCCTCCCAAAAGCAAGATGCTGTACTCCCAATACAGGGCAATCTTCTTCCATATTCTCTTGGCAAATCCATTCAACATTCTTTAGTTTTTCAAAGTAGAACTCCTTTGCTTTTCCAACTTGTCAGTGGTTTCAATACATTGACCTGTTGCATTGATTTTGCTGCTTTGTTATTTCCATTACCTAAGCCAAGATTTTTTCCCTCCAAGCCAGAACCTGTATTGAGTTCTTTGTTTCCAAATGGAGCCCTGGGAGATGCATGGTTGGTTTATTCAGAACTGTAGCAACAAGGGAAGGTTCTCCTGTCGTACCTTGACCTTGCCTAGCAAATACAGTAGGGTCACAATCTTTGCCATTACACTTTGCATCAAGATTTTTTTGAGCCACTGGCTAAGTTTAAAAAACTTGAGACTTTCCTTTCAATGACTTTATCCACAAAAGAATTTTTTGTCAACCTTCATTCTCTTAAAACCTACTTGTCATATCTTCAAATTCTGGGTATATTAATGTTCCAGCTTACCTTGGAGTTTAATTTCTCCAAAGCAATATAACCAGGGAACAGCATATTCACAAATGGACAGTAAGCAACCTCCAAGCACAATTGTTCAATTTTTGTCAGGGCCAACTGCAGAGGCACATTCATCCAAGCCAATGTCACCTCCTCTTACTGGAAGCAGACTCAGAATTGGAATATAAAAATGGAATGGCATCCTTTATGCAGTGGTTATAGAGACATATTTTAGAGATATCACAGAAGTAGGTGACTGGCCATTTAGAAGGTCATCATCACTCAGGGTCTAATCTAACTTTGAGTTACCAGAAACTCAATTTTTTTTTTCAGCGAATGTGGACCTGATCATGCTCTGAGGAACAAGCTCATGCTACTCAAAATCTTAGGGGGCTGGCGTATAAGCCTGGTGAAGTGGGGTACAACTAATGTGAGGCAGGGGGAAGAAGGGAAAAGGAAATGGACAGTTTATTAACTTTTTTGCAAAAATCCCAGCTTGCAAAGCACATGTTCAAGAGGGAAGAGCCTTTTAGGATATTTGGGAGACAAACTGGCACAAATATTTAAACAACCAGTATAGTAGAATGTGTAGATTTATGTACCAGATGGAGAACCAGTGATTAGAGGACTCACTGGCCTTAACTTCCTGAATCCCACCAAGCCTGTATGTTCAGCTGAGCTGGGCATCTGTTGGCAACCTGCTGAAGTGTAGGTGTCTGGAATCCACAGTTCCACATCATGGTGTGTTCTGGGTGTCAGCCAGCCAGATGGAGAGGGCCCTGGCTCAGGAGGCTATGACAGTGTGCAATAAAGATTGGGACTCCATTGCCCAAGAGAAGGTGCCTTTGGAACTCTCTGTGGAGGACTGCCCTGGTTTAGTGGTGTCATCCTTCACTATGTCCCACATTTCCAGTTAGTCTTGGGTCTCATCTAGTTAAATACCCACTTCCTGATATTTGCTAAACTATCTGGATCAGGAGCATCCTCTGACCTGCTTGGATCACTTAATAGCTAAGCTGGCAACCTTCTCCATCTCCAACATCCCACCCCCCAAGCCCCCCATGAATTTCTGGCCAAGCACTCCACCTACTGGTGATACTTGATTCTCATAGACTGAGATCTTAAACCCAGCTGTCCCAGTACTTGACCAAACCAACACTTACCTTGAAAGGCCTATTTTAGAGGGGTTGCTCATACTCCCTTTATCCTATTACTACTAGAAGTTTCAAACTATTGACAAGAAAATCAATGTGTGTTGTGGGCATTATCCGTGAAGCAATAGGAGATTAATTAATTAAAAATATTTTATTGGGATCCCTGGGTGGCGCAGCGGTTTGGCGCCTGCCTTTGGCCCAGGGCGCGATCCTGGAGATCCGGGATCGAATCCCACGTCGGGCTCCCGGTGCATGGAGCCTGCTTCTCCCTCTGCCTGTGTCTCTGCCTCTCTCTCTCTCTGTGTGTGACTATCATAAATAAATAAAAATTTTTAAAAAAATAAAAAAAATAAAAATATTTTATTTATTCATGAGAGACACAGAGAAAGGCAGAGACATAGTAAGAGGGAGAAGCAGGCGCCATGCAGGAAGCCCAATGTGGGACTCTGATCCTGGGACTCCAGGATCACGCCCTGAGCCAAAAGCAGACGCTCAATCGCTGAGCCACCCAGGCATCCTAGAGGTTAATTTATTTATATACCAGATACTGATAGGGTGAAACCAGAAACAAAACCCAGCTTCTCATGTTGGTAGGAAAGAAGCTCAAGTAGTCAAGAAGGTGGCAAGAAAGGCCATCTATGCTCCTTATTCAACCTTGTCCTAATTCCAACTGATTCCTCTAACTTATAGTCTTCAAATCTGTTATTTGGTTGTCTGTTATAAATCCTTAAAGTTTACTGAGAAGGAAATAGCAAACCCAGAACTTTGCAGATCATTAAACTCCCACTTGTGTGACTTGTCCAAACTAATGTTTTTACAAACTCCTGGAGTTCTACTAATTTTAGATGACAAGGCAGTATTGCTAGTTGGTTAGTCAGAAATGAAATTTAGGTTCAATTCACAGGATTTTTAAAAAATCCATTCTTCAGTATTTTAAATACCATCTTGCAAAAGCAGGCAATGCTGAAAATATATTCAACTGGCTGATACAGCTAGAATGATGGAAATAAATTTTAATTTATTATAATAAATTATAATAAATTATAATTATAATAAAAATATAAATTATAATAAAAATAAATAAATAAATTAGAAATAAATTTTCTAATGAAAAGGATGGTAAAATAATAAAAATAGCACAGAAAAACCACACCTTTACTGTGTAAAAAACATAAAATGTAGCTACGCAATGTTACTGGTTTTGGCAAGTGAATGGTAATCCTGTACATTGCAGTTTGTCAATCCTTGAAAAACATGACATAAAAGTACTATGGAATTAAAGAACTACTTTTAAAAACTAAGAAATCATAAATACTTGTAAAAGATGAGTATAAAGGAAAGTCTTATTGCAAAGTCTGCTGTACCTCTAAGAAATCTGTTTCACTGTTTCTGATTTCTATGGCATCTTACTAGAAAATGTGCCTCCAAGCAGAGAAAGAATACATCATCTGGGCCATACTTGCAGCAACAAGGTTGCAGATTCTGGTCCTTGATCAACTGAGTTTTGTTGGACACCCATGATGCATGCACATTTCATAATATGGAAGTGTAGCAGAGAGAAAGAAGGCAAAAACACACCTCATGGAGCTTATGTTTGGTGGAGGCAGTTTGGTGATGGGAGGGGGGCACATACACTGATAAAATGATTGAATGAAATGATTGATAGAGCAATTCAACTCATTTATATTTGTTTGGTTTTGATGAGTAGATCTTGAACTCTTGTCCTTCCATTATGTTTTTCTGTTATTTTTCCTTCTTTGTTACCTTCCAGGATTGAATGGCCTTTCCTTTCCTTCCTTACTAAAATTTCTGGACTTTGTTAGGCAGAGATTTGCCAAATAGAGTGCACTTGGCTCTTGTAACCGGGTGTAATTACTTCAACAGAAACCAATAACAACAACAAAAACCCATAAAGCACTTAGTGGCAGGCGGTTTTCAATGCTTTATGCATATTGCTCATGTAATCTTCTCAACAATGCTTTGAGGTAGGCTCTGTTATTACTTTTTAAAAAATGCTGTATTTATACACAGATAATCTAAACTTCCTACTCCTGTTCTCTACTTTCTCTTAGGATTGCCAGAAGTAGTTAAATCTCTGTGGCAGCTTATCATAAAATTTTTTATCATATCATAAAATTATAGCATATTTTAGCTATATCGTTTTAGCATATCATATTTTAGCATATCATAAAATTTTTTGGCCACCTGCCTCTTCAACTTTGTTCAGGGGCCTTCCTTTCGCAGAGAGAAGACTCCAAGTGCCTCCCAAGTCAAGAATGTCAGCATCAGTGAGGATCTATGAAAACACTTAGATTAGAAACATATTTATTCTGAACTGAACTTCATGTGATTTAAATTTCATTGGCTATATTTGGCAAGATAGTAAATGCTACGGTTACAGCCCCCTTTGCTGCTGCTGCCTTTTGAAGTCAGGATCAGCCCTGGTGGCTCTCGTGCAGGGTAGAACATTCTGCATTCCATCAGTTTTCAACTTTTTAAACTTTCAGGGGAGGAGTTCAGACACATGGGTTTATAACCTAATGTGGTGAAGTTCTCCATCTTGTCCACTGGATTTATTTGGATTCCTTCTTTGCTGCTATGACCTACAAACAAAATGGGGGAGAGTTCTGAAAAAGACTTCAAATTCTTCTATTATTATTCTGATTTTTCAGATATGGAAACTAGAGAACAGAGAGTAACTTGCCTAGGTGTTTGACTGCTGGTGAGTCCTGGAGCTCAGATTGGATCTCATGCAGCCTGGCTCCAGAGCCTTTCCCCATCTGAAGTTATAAGGATATTTTTTATATTTTCTCCTGAACATTTTAAAGTTTTGCTTTGCACATGTGAGTTTTTTGTAACATACCTATAATTAATTTTGAGCATAATATAGATATTAATTTTTTAAATGGATGTATAATTGACATATGTTATTAGTTTTAG
The DNA here is from genome assembly GCF_905146905.1 of Nyctereutes procyonoides. Lineage (NCBI taxonomy): Eukaryota > Metazoa > Chordata > Mammalia > Carnivora > Canidae > Nyctereutes > Nyctereutes procyonoides. The sequence continues at coordinate 6,596,602 of NW_026575155.1, forward strand.
GTGCATAACACAATAATGATTCAATGTTTGTGTGTATTTCAAAATGGTCTCCATGATAAGTGTAGTTAATATCCATTACCATACAAATTTTAGAATTTTTAAGGTGTACTCTCTTATAAACTTGAAAATGTGCAACAGAGTATTATTAACTATAGTCACTATGCTGTACATTAAATCTCTGTGACTTATTTTATAACTAGAAGTTTGTACCCTTTGATCCCTTTTACCAATTTCTTCCCCCACTTTTCACTTCAGTCAACTACCAATTTATTCTATGAGCTCAATTTTATTTTGCTTTTTTAGATCCCACATTTAAGTGGGACATCATATATTTGTCTTTCTCTGATTTATTTCACTTAGCTTAATGTCTTCAAGGTCCATCCATATCATTGCAAGTAGCAAGTTTTTATTTTTTTCCATGGCTGAATGGTATTCCATTGCACATATATATCACAACCTCTTTATCCATTCATCCATTGATGGACATTTAGGTTTTTTCCATGTCTTGGCTATTGTAAATAATGCTGCAGTGAACATGAGGGTGCAGATATCTTTTCATGTTAGTGTTTTTATTTTCTTTGGATAAATGCCTAGAAGTGGAATCATACAGTAGTTCTATTTTTGATTTTTTGAGTAACCTCCATATTATTTCCATAGTGGCTGCACTAATTTACATTTCCAGCAACAATGACCAAGGGTTCCCTTTTTCCCACATCTTTGTCAGCGTTTATTACTTTTTGTCTCTTTGATAATAGTCATTCTGACATGTGTAAGGTGGTATCTCATTGTGATTTTGATTTGCATTTCCCTGATGATCAGTGATGTTGATCACCTTTTCATGTATCTGTTGACCATCTGTGTGTCTTCTTTGGAAAAATAGAATTAAAATTAGTTAAAATTGGATTGGTTGTTTTTTAGCTACTGAGTTGTAGGAGTTCTTTATATGTTTTGGATAGTAACTTCTTATTAGATACATGATTTGCAAATATTTTCTCCCATCTAGTAGCTTGCCTTTTCTTTTTGGTTTGATTACTATGGCTTTATAATATAGTTTGAAATCAGGGAGCATGATTTCTGTAGCTCTCTTCTTTGTCTAGGTGTCCAATTTTACAGGAAGACCTCATTTTATTGTGTTTTGAAGATACTGCATTTTTTAAAAAATATTTTATTTATTTATTCATGAGAGACAGAGAGAGAGAGAGGCAGAGACACAGCAGAGGGAGAAGCAGGCTCCATGCAGGGAGCCCAACGTGGGACTTTATTCCGGGTCTCCAGGATCAGGCCCTGGGCTAAAGGCAGCACTGAACCGGGCTGCCCGATACTGCATTTTTTACAAATTGAATGTCTGTGGCAACCCTGTGTTTATCGAGTCTATTGGCACCATTTTTCCAGAAGTGTTTGTTCACTTTGTATCTCTGTGTCGTATTTTGGCAATTCTTGGCATTTCAAGTTTTCTCATTATTGTTATGTTATGGTGATCTTTGATCAGTATTCTTTGGTGTTACTATTGTAATTGTTTTGAGGTGTCACAAACTTCTCATTGGAGACCAGAGAACTTAGTTGTATAAATGTTGTGTGTTCTGACTACTCCACCTACAGGCAGTTCCTGTCTGTCTCCCTTTCCTTTGGCCTATTCACTGAGACACAATGTTGAAATTGGGCCAATTAATAACCCTACCATGGCTTCTAGGTGTTCAAGCAAAAGGAAGAGTCACACATATCTCCCTGCAAATCAAAAGTTAGAATGATTAAGGCTGGTGAGGAAGGCATGTCAAGAGCCAAGACAGGCCAAAAGTTAGGCCTTTTTGCTGGTTGTGAATACAAAGGAAAAGTTCTTTTTTTAAAATTTTTTTTTAATTTTTATTTATTTATGATAGTCAGAGAGAGAGAGAGAGAGGCAGAGACACAGGCAGAGGGAGAAGCAGGCTCCATGCACCAGGAGCCCGATGTGGGATTCAATCCTGGGTCTCCAGGATCGGGCCCTGGGCCAAAGGCAGGCGCCAAACCGCTGCGCCACCCAGGGATCCCCCAAAGGAAAAGTTCTTGAAGGAAATTAAAAGTGCTACTTCAGTGAGGACACAAATGAAAAAAAAAAAAAAAAAAAAAAGCACCACAGTTGAATGGTCTGGATAGAAGACAGAGCCAGCCACAATGTTCCCTTAAACCAAAGCCTGATCTGAGAGCATGGCCCTGACTCTTCAATTCTGTGAAGGCCAAGTGAGGTGAGGAAGCTGCAGAAGAAAAGTCTGAAGCTAGTAGAGGTTGATTTATGAGGTTTAAGGGAAGAAGCCATCTCCGTAACATAAAAGTACAAGGTGAGGCAGCAAATGCTGATGTAGAAGCTGCAGCAAGTTCTCTAGAACATCTAGCTAAGATAACCAATGAAGTGGCTACACTAAGCAACAGATTTTCAATGTAAACAAAACAGTCCCACATTGGAAGAAGATTCTATTTAGGACTTTCATAGCTAGAGAGAAGAAGTCAATGCCTGGCTGCCTATTTTGTTAGAGGTTAATGCAGCTAGTAACTTTAAGTTGAAGTCAATGCTGATTTTCATTCTGAAAATCCTAGAGCACTTCAGAATTATGCTATATATGCTCTCCCAGTGCTCTGTGAATGGAACAACAAAGCCTGGATGACAGCTCATCTGTATACAACATGGTTTACTGACTATTTAAAGCCCACTGTTAAGCCCTACTGTTCAGGAAGAAAAGATTCCTTTCAAAATATTACTTGCTCATTGACAATGACCTTGGCCACCCAAAAGCTCTGATGGAGATGGACGAGATGAATGTTGTTTTCATACCTGGTGACACAGCATCCACTCTACAGACCATGAATCAAAGTGTAATTTTGACTTTCAAGTCTTATTTCAGAAATACATTTTAAAAGGCTCTAGCCACCATAGACAGCAATTCCTCTGATGGATCTGAGCAAAGCAAATTGAAAACCTCCTGGAAAACATTCACCATTGTAGATGCTATTAAGATCTCATTCATGATTCATGAGAAGAAGTCAAAATATCCACATGAACAGGAGTTTGGAAGAAGCTGATTCCCATAGCTTCTTCCCATTCCCACCCCTCATAGATGACTTTGAGGGGTTCACGACTTCAGTGGAGGAAGAACCTATGGATGTGGTGGAAATAGCTAGAGACAGAATTAGAAGTGGAGCCCGAAGATGGAACTGGCTGCTGCTGTCTCATGATCAAACTTGACCAGGTGAGGAGTTCGCTTCTTACGGATGAGCAAAGAAAATGGTTTCTTGAGATGGAATCTACTCCTGGTGAAGATGCTATGAAGATTGTTGAAATGACCACAAAAGGTTAAGAATATTACAGAAACAGTTGATAAAACAGTGGCAAGTTTTGAAAGAATGACTCCAATTTTGAAAGAAGGTCTGTGGATACTTTCAAACAGCATCACATACTATAGAGAAATTAAATTGTTCATGAAAGGAAGAGTCAATGGATGTGGCAAGCTACATTGTTTTCTTATTGTAAGAAATTGTCACAACCACCGCAGCCTTCAGCAACCACCACCCTGGTCAGTCAATAGCCATCAACATCAAGGTAAGATCCTCCAGCAAAATAGATTATGATTCACTGAAAGCTCGGATGATGGTTAGCATTTTTTTTAAATCAATAAAGTATTTTAATTTTTTTAAAAGGATTTTATTTATTTGAGAGGGCTGGGGGAGAGAGAGAGAGAGAGAGAGAGAGCATGAGAGGTGGGAGGGGCAGAGGGAGAAGCAGACTTTCCACTGAGCAGGGATCCCAACTCGAGGCTTGATCCCAGGATCCTGAGATCATGACCTGAGCCCAAGACAAACCCTTAACTGACTAAGCCACCCTGATGCCCCAGCCCCTGCCCCACTCCTGAGTGCCCGAGGAAGGGCAAATGGAGAACCCCGGGTCCCACGGCTCAGGGAATCCTGGTGACTTGGGAGCCTGCACCAGGTGACCTATGACTGCCATTACCTCTTGCAGACCTGCCCCAGCTCCCTGAGCACCCAGCCTGCGCTGCCATCACACTCCGCTCAACCACCCACACCAGGCTGGCTGCACCTCCTTTACCTCTACCGGCTGGCTGGGTCCCCACGCACTTGCCTCCCCTTGGGTGGCTCATCTCACCACCAGAGCTCCATTTGCTCAACAAGAAAACAAGCACATGGGATCGGCTCAGAGCAGGCATTGTCCTAAGCACTGAGCCAGGGTCACAGCCTGACCTCCTACCAACTGTGCGCAGCGAATACTATTGATTAGCAATCGTATTTTATGTAAGAGAAACTGAGGCACAGAGAGGTTAGGTGACCTGGCCAAGGGTACACAGCTAGCATGTGGTGGTGCCAGGAGTCAGACTCTGAACCACCAGGCTGTGCCGGGTTGGCAGTGAGGATGCTGGTCCCACCACCAAACAAGACCCAATGTGGAAATGATCACACGCAGCCAAAAGGCAAGAGGCTTCCAGAGGTGAAGCTGGCTCAGAGCTTCCACTCTGGCCACCCTGCCAGCCGACAGAGTGCAGCCTCTCAGTCCCAGTGGGGACGTCAGGGCCAGCAGGGGACGAGGACTGCAGCCTCAGCACCAGGGCCGCTGGCTGTGCACTGGGCTCCGAAGCTGCTGCTGGGAGGCTCGGTCACGGGTCAGGCCCTGCTGAGGCCACCACCAGAGGGTCCCTCCCATGGTAAGAGCCAGCTACAGGCCATCGGTGGCTTGAGAGCTTTCATCCTCCATCATCTCCCTCCTCCTCCTCCTCCTCTTCCACACCCCCTTCCTTTCCCTGCCCTGCCCTGGCCCTGGCGAGGATGTAAGCTCAGGGGCCCAGAGGCCTCACCGCGTGCACACTGTCCAGGGGGCAGACTCAGTGCTGCTTGGATTCGACGTCGGCCAGCGAGCAGGTGCCCGTTGCGATCACTTCTTAGCTCCTTGAGCTCCCTCTGGGTCAGTACAGCTGCCACCCAGCCTTCTGGACCGCTTTTCTCATGAAGAGGACCTCTGGCAACAGGGGCAGGTGCTTCTCCCCAACTCCTTGCCTGCGTCTTTGGCCGTCCTCCCGCAGAGGCTGCGGATCTGACACGTGCAGCTCGTGCCTCGGCACAGGCTGGCCAGTTTCCTCTCGGGTGCAGGTGCCGCATTTCCTCCTCCGCCAGTTTTCTCTGAAGTTGCAGGATGTGTTCTTGGTGTAATTCAGGCAGAATTTGAAGCTGCAGCTTCAGCCGCTGAATCTCCCTTTCAAGCTGTGAATTTTCACGCTGCAAAGATGCTTCCTCAGTTTGGAGACTTTTTATTTGTCGTCTAAGCTCTTCGTTCCCTTTGCTTTTCTTCCCACGCTTGTCTGGCTAGTTCTTGATGTTCCTGGTCAGAGCTCTGAAAGGACACACTGAACCCAGCATCATCAGTGACACCCTTGTGCCTGTTGGGCGGGGTGATCGCTGTGTCCTGCTCCCCACTTTTGCTGGACTCCCTAGGTCCTGGCACCCTGATGATCTGCAGGGAGGTCAGGCGAGGGGGCGGCCTGCAGCCTGGGGCCTGCCCTGGGCTGGAACTGGCTGGCTGAATCTTTTGGGGCAGCTCCACGCCTGCCTTCCACTGCCCCAGCCTTTCTTCCCCCTCCTTTTCCTGACCTCTCTACTTCCATCTTGAAATTCTTTGGTTGAGCAGTTCTGGACTTTCTGGAAAATGAGTGTTTTTACTCAAATGATCCATTATTTTCTTCCAAAGTTGTTCTCCATCCTTCTCTGATACCCTTAAGATGGGTTTTTTCACCAGTGACTTGGGAAAGTTTAGGAGGCTGGCCCATCTGTGCCTTTTTCGGAAAGTTGACAGTGTCCCGAAGTGAGAGCCTGCTCAGGTTTGCATTCATTGCTGACGAGCAGGTTTACAATGTGGGAGGACTGGCCTCCACCCTGGGCGGCCTGAGGGCATCATTGGCTGGTGTCATCTGTCCAGTGTTCTCACTGCCTCTTCCAAGGGCTTTACCACGGGAAGAACACCTTTTGCCCAGCGCCTTCACACTTCTTAGAGTGAGTCGTCTCTTCTCTAGGAAAACCAGCACCACAGTACATACCAGCATTGCCCCAGGGAAACACAGGGACACTTGGGCTATGTCTGGAAGCCAGCTTCCAGAAATCACCAGAAGTACATGCGACATGAGCTCCAGGATGAACTGGAAAGGGAATCCGGGGGCCAAAGGTGGGCCCTCCATGGCTGCGTAGGGCTCCACAGCTCTGCCTCCGAGTGCCAGCCCGTGGGCCACAGCTGACCACTCAGAGCCCTATGGAGAGTTCCATCTCTAAGGTAACAGGTGTCTGGCAAACAGAGATCAGCTGGGCTGGGGGAGGGGAGGCCAGCCACATTCTAGAGAATAGCTCCCCCTAACTGCTCTGAAGTAGAAAGCACTGGGAGAGGTTGGAGGGGCCAATCCCAGCCTGGAGCTCACCATTCTAGGCCCCTGTGGCCTTCCTGCAAACCTATGGGGTCAAAGCAGGGCCAGACAATGTCCCTTTATGAGCACAAGAGAAGTCAGGGCAGAAGGGTGGAGGTCCTTCCCCTGGATGAGTCTCAGTCTCTGGTTTAAATTGTCCTTCTGCTTTAGGAGCTCTGGTGCTATCCACAAAGTTCCTGGGATCTTCCTTCTCTGAGGTTTCCTTTCTTCTTGTGTGTGGTCACTGTGTGCAGGCAGGGACCCAGGACTGAAAAGTATCCCCTAAGAGACCAAGAATCCAATCCTAACAACTCACAAGAAGTCAATTGGAATTGACAGCATCTTACAGTTTCCTGGGTTTTCTGCGGAGGCTGCATGCTCCTGTTCAATCCAAGTGGTCCTATAAGGGGATGACTCAACTCCAGGGTGACCCAATGACCTGGGCTCCTTCCCTGTGTGACCCTCCACTGAAGCCTATACCTCCCTCTGTTTTTACTCAAAACTTTCTAAGGCTTGCTCTGCCAAGGCCTATGGGACACATATGATAATGTTCATTATTGCCCTTGTGATTTTCAGAAATCTCAAGTATTTTCTCTTCATTTGGGCCCATCAACTCATTTCTATTTCTACAATAATTTCTTGATAGCATATTTCCAAAACGGGATCACCAATCCAGAATACCACACCAGGAAGGTTTATTAACACCAACACCTATGTATTCTGAGCCCATGGGGCCAGACTAAGTGGAGTTTTGACAAAGAAATCACAGTATGTACATAGACAAGGGGAAAGTACCAGTAAAAATGAAGGGAATCCCAAACTGACCATAAAGGAAAAATACCTTTATTCTCTCCTGATTTCCTTCCCTGTCTAGCTCAGATTTCTGTAGGAAAGTAGCAATTACATTTGTTTCAGTTCATTGAAATATAACATTTAACATGGAAAGAAAATGATCAGAACTTTTTCTAGAAAATTTTAAATGTGATTCAGCCTAAAAGTGAGATGGCATTTGGGGCACCTGGCTGGCACAGTTGGTTAAGGCTCCGACTCCTGGTTTTGGCTCAGGTCCTGATCTCCAGGTCATGAGACGGAACCTGAGTTGAGCCCCACATTAAGCTCCAAGCTCAGCACAGAGTCAGCTTGGAGTTTCTCTCTCCCTCTACTTCTGCCCCCCCCTTTGGAGTGTGCGCTCTCTCTAAAATAGATAAATCTCGACAACAACCAAAAATGAGATGGCACTAGAAACATTCAATCCACAATCATACCCATAGCTCAAGAAAAGAATTGGGTACACTGTTCTTTCTTGCACTAGATGGCAATGTTTCTCTGCAAACCAAACCAGATTTATAGGCTCTGGGACAAGCTAGTAGACTCCCCTAGGGGGTGCCCGAGGGCTCCCAGTAGTGCTCCTGACTCCAGGAGACAAATTAGAAGTGGTACAAGCTTCTAGGGACCAAGGAAGGAGAGTTGCCCTGGCCCCCTGAGGCTGGTGACCAAGAAGTAGGGAAAGTAGACAGAGAGTGAGAAAAGAGAAGAGAGGGGATAGTCCATCACAGCAAACATCTCAGTGAAAACACAATAGGAAGCAGGGGCTCTTCTGAGCAAGTATCTTTGGACCTAGCTTTGGATTTAAGAAGGGAGCTTGGTTTCCTTCTCTTTGATGTACCACATTCATGGGCTTTCTTCACCCAAGGTGTTGGAAAGAATCCAAATGATAGGCAAGGCTGCGTTAGGTCTTAGGGTGACTCAGCTGGGGGTCAGCGCATGTTACAAGATGCTTACCTTGTCATGTCACTGTGCCTCCTAGTTCAAAAAATCTTTCCCAGTACATTTCTTTTAGTATTGCCACTTTTATCAATAGATTTTATGGAGAGAAGTCCACGTTCAAAAAATTGTGCTAGCACTTTAACAGGTACAAAGAGGTACTTGGTATGTACTGAAGAAGTACTACGATTTTACCGTGTAAACATATTGGGTCATCAAAAATAATACAATCAGCCCCTTGTCTATGAAGGGCCTGTAATTTTCAAATTTTTGGAACTCAAAATACATTTTCTAATTAACATTTTACATGATGATTAATTTTCCAAATTAACCATCAGCATCACTACATTTTATCATTTCCCTCTATCATTTGGGTAATCTATGGTTATTATCAAAAATATAAACACAAAGGAAAATACTGGACTCTCCCCCAAATTCCATCTCCAGAGATGATCACTGTTAACGTTTTACTGTCAATATTTTTCTCTGAGCATTACAAAAAAACAGTCATTAATTTTTAATTACCAGAAGCATTTCCTTTCACCAGTAAAAATTCTTCAAACTGTGAACTCATTGATTTCTGACCCCGGTTTCTTTATCTGCAAAGTGAAAGTAATAAGAATCCCTATGACACAGGATTAATATAAAGGAGATAACACAGGTAACATGCTTACCATAGGGACAGGCACATAGGAAATGACCAATACTTAGTTTTTAATGTTGTTGTTACCATTATTGTGTAAACCTTTCTATTACAAAATGAATATTAAAAGTTTGAAAAATTCAAAGAAGTAAAATAACATAAAAATGATGTGTAATCCCACTACATGGAGATAATCATTGCTAACCTTTCACATTTGTTTGTTTTTAAAATTTAACTTTTTTTTTTTTTTTTTTTAAGAAAGAGAGAGCATGTGAGCAAGGGGAGGGACAGAAGGAAAGGGAGAGAGAGAAAATCTTAAGCAGGCTCCATGCCAAGCCAGGAGCCTGACACGGGCACAATCTCACGATCCTGAGATCATGACCTCAGGTGAAATCAAGAGTCGATGTTTAACAACATTTGGATGTTGAGTCACCCAGGTGCCCCAAAGATTTTTATTTTTTTTAAGTTATACATATACCCAATGTGGGGCTCAACGTAGAACCCAAGATCAAGAGTCACACGTTCCACTGACTGAGCCAGTCAAGTATCCCAAAGCATTCACATTTTTAATGCTTATTTTTAAAGTATTGATCCAAATAGGGATCATATTCTATGGTTTTTGTTTGCCGCTTTTTGACTTATAATCTCACCAAAAATCCTAATTTTATTGGCTGGAAAATACTCTCTTGTAGGCATGTATTGCAATGAATTATTTCCCTATTACTGGATGTTTGAGTGCCCTCTAATTTTTTGCTGTTATAAACATGATGCGATGGATATCCTAGATAAAAAAGCTTCATCTGAATTTGACTTATTTCTCTAGATGAGTGTCATAGAAATGGAACTATTGAGTTGATGTATATGAACTATTTTTAAATTATTTTTTTAGAATAAATTTTTTTCAACTCACATTTTGTTTTAAAGATTTTATTTATCTGACAGAGAGAGAGAGAGAAGGGGAGAGGGGTAGAAGGAGAGGGAGAGGCAGACTCTGCTGAGCAGGGAGCCCTATGTGGGGCTTGATTCCAGGACCCTGAGATCATGACCTGAGCTGAAAAGCATACACTTAGCCAACTGAGCCACCCAGGTGCTCCAATTTTTAAATTCATTGGCTAGATTCTCTTTAGAATCTAAGTATACCATTATTTTAAAATTTTGGCTACTTCGGAAAGCAAAACATACAATTCCATTTCACTTGGCCTTACTTTGATGATAGGGTAAGACTTGTTTTTTTTTATTGTTCCTTTTGTCATCTATCTGCCCTGTGAAATATCTTTTTTCCTTTGTCAATTTCCTGTTGTTCTATTTTTTTAAAGATTTATTTATTTATTTTAGAAAGAGAGAGTATGAGTGAGAGGGGTAAAGGGAGAGGGAGAGAGAATCTCAAACTGACTCTGCACTGAGAATGGACCCTGGTGTGGGGCTCTGTCCTTACATGACCCTGAGATCGTGACTCTGGGGTCATGACCTGAGTGGAAACCAAGAGTTGGACGCTCAACCAACTAAGTCACCCAGGCATCCCTGTTTTATTTTGTAACAAGTCAATTTGTGTTAGGTTTTTATATAATACATATACTGATTTACTGTACTGGTCATAGTACTTTTCAGATTTTGCAATTTGCTTTTAATTGGTCTTACTGTGGAATTTTCTTGTGAAAAAGAAAATCTGTATTTGTGTGCGGTCGGACCTGTTCTGTGTGTGTGTGTGTGTGTGTGTGTGTGTGTAGTAGAGATGGGTTTCTCGTTTTGTTTTTATGCTTGCATGCATTCTTTCTCATCCAGAGATCAGTTTACATTTTCTTCTGCAATTAAAGAGCAATCTGTGGGGTGATGCTTTGAGACTGTGATGCTTCTGTTCCTCTAACAAAATTTGCCCATTGGCGTTAGTATCTGCTGGGAATTCTTGCCTGAATTGATGATTTTATTAGAGATTGCAATATGTACTTAGTGCTTTAAAATTGAACAATTTTAATCCATCAGGAATTTGATTTGAATACAGGATGAGATGAAAAGTTCAGGGACACCTGGATGCTCAGTGGGTTACATGTCCAACTCTTAATGTCAGTTCAGGTCTTGATCTCAGAGTTGTGAGTTCAAGTCCTATGTTGAGCATACACTGGGTGTGGTACCTACTAAAAAAAAGGTTCAATAGACTTTATTCCTTCCAAGTATGGATATTTACTTTTTATTAATTGAAAAAGTAATATATGTGATAAAAATGCAAATAGTAAAAAAAAATAAAAGTAAGTTATCATCCCATCCCAGTCTTTCAGTATCTTAGTACGTGTGTGTATTCAGTTACTCAGTGTTTCCTGTTTCTTGTGTAACTTTCTAGAATTATTCTAATATGCAAGTGCACATGTAAGTGTGTGTGTGTGTGTGTGTCCATTTTTACATAATGGAAACATACTATACAAACTGTTATGTACCTTGTTCCTTTCTTAACTTTTCTGAAGTCAATTTCTTATCTCAAGGGTACCTCAGAGTTTTTTGGTTTGAGGTTTTTGTTTTTGTTTTTGATGACTGCAGGGAGTTATGTTGTATAAAGGATGTATGTTTACTTGACCCATTTCTAACTTATTATTTTTAAAGATTTTATTTATTCATAAGAGACACACACAGAGAGAGGCAGAGACACAGGCAGAGGGAAAAGCAGTCCTGCGGGGAGCCCCATGTGGAACTTGATCCTAAGACCCCAGGATCACGACCTGAGCTGAAGGTAGACCCTAAACCGCTGAGCTGCCCAGGTGCCCTTCTAACCTTAAAATAGACTTTTGCAAGCTGGATTGGGGATGTGCCGTGTATTCTCTTTACTTTTCTGTGGGAATAGATGTGGTGTCCTTGGGGGCTCCTGGAGCATTTCCAACCCCCTGCTAGTCGGGAAGCTCTCTGAGGGCATTGTTTTTCTGCTCTGCTGTATGCCCAAGTGTCTATCCCTGGGATATAAATTAGCCTCTTGTGCTCCTAAACTTCTCTTTTTCAGCCTTCATCCTCAACTTGTAGTCCTGAATAGATGAGCCCTTTGGCAAATCTCCTTTCCTTTGCCCAGCTGGAGGCTTCTATGTACTGGGTAGTGAGTGTGGTAGCTGGGAGGTGCCCGGACAAGTGGAATAATTAGAGAATTGTTAACAGCCCCCTCTGAGGGACTGATCAAACATGCAATGTAGTAAGTGCTGATAGACAAGCACGCTACTGGGCATGACACTTTGTCATTACCAGTACCTGCAGTTCCTTGCTTATCTTGATCCTTGGATCAACTCAACTCCCATGATTTCTGACCCAACCTGGAACTATGGTACTAGTTGCTGCTGATGTGTTACTGTTATCTCCTCACTTGTCTTTTTGCTCAGCTTACATGGTTCCAACATGATATCTAGAGGAAAGAACAGAGTGGACAAGAGTAGTTAGAGAATGTAGGGCTCGAACTGAGCCCTTCCGATGAATGGCTGACCTGATGGATTAGTCTGCATGGTGCCACAGGTGCGGAGCTTAACAGAAATTATTTTCTCACTGTCTTGGAAACTAGACACCCAAGATCAAGGTGTCAGCGGGGCTGGTTTCTTCTGAGGCCTCACTCCTTGGCTTGAAGATGGCCGCCTTCTCCCTGTGTCCTCACCTGCATTCCCTCTGGGCCCATCTGTGTCCTAATCTCATCTTATAAGGACAGCAGTCATATTGGATTGGGGCCCACACAAATGACCTCATTTTAAGTTAATGACTCCTTTAAAGACATTTTGGCAAAACACAGTCAGACTTTGAGGTCCTGGGGTTAGGACTTCAAACTATGGTTTCCAGGGGAACACAGTTAAAACTGTAACACTTGGAAAGGTATAAGGAAGGGGAAAGATTTGCCAGGCAGAGCAAGCAGAGTGTAGCATGATGAGCTCAGAGACCGAGGAGGGGTTGGGTGGAATTGGGGAGGGTAGTGAGAAGCACAGGTGAGCAGAGGGGAGGGCCAAGGCAGGGGGAGGGGTGCCAGCTGGGGAGCAGAGTGGTGACCCAGTGCATTGACATTTTCGGCTGGTTAGCTGGTCTCATATTAATGCTCCTAAGAGCAGACCTGAGGTGGTGGGGGAGGAGACAGAAGGTGTGTGGAAGGAACAATAACTGGAAGGAGAAGCTAAAGACTTGAGAGAGAATTTGAAATAGTAACACTTGGAGACAACAGGGCATAAGTGTTGGAGAGGGAAAGAGGTGGACATCTTCTGGCCGAAAAACTAGAGTGTGGATAGTGCCAGGGGGCAGGAAGCCAGGTGGCGATCTCTACATTCTTCATTTAAAGGCAATCTTTACCCTAACTATTAAGATCTTGCTTATCAGAATCACAGAATTGGAGAGTTGAGAGGTTCCAAGAGGTCATTTAATCCACTCTCTCCATTTGGCCCACACAGGCCAGGCCTGTTCTATTACCACCTGTCTGGAGGTGTCTAATTCCAGCTGTCTGGAATTTTACTGTTTCTTCATAGTGCAGCAGTGTTAAAAGTCACCAAGTCTGTGGGAAGAGATTACTGGTTAGCTAGCTACAAGGAGAAGCTCACTCTACCAGGAGATGCAGCCTGGGGTCTGATGCTCCTCCAACAGGTACCAAGTAGGCAAACATAGGTCATCACCAGGCCTGGACGCCTTGCTTGCCTCAAGGCTGAGAACTGAAGGCCAAATCAGGTGAACCCCATGAAGCCCCCACAGCTTTGAGACCTGGGGCTAGAGCAAGCCTGGTCACCAGTGTGGGTGGCTCTACCTCCCCCATCCATACTTTCACGGTGACAATGGCTTAGTCCCCCTCCCATGTATTTAGGATATAGGGATTTTAGATTTAAATAGAAGAGGTAACCCAATTACTTAAAACAGGAAGGTGTCAGATCTTTCACCAAGAGCTAAGAAGAAGAAAGGGTGCCAAGAATGAGAAAAGAGGAAGCCATAGGCATTCAAGACAAACAGGTGCATTTCCCACCAAATCCTGAGACTGGCATGAACATAAGGGCTAACTTTGTCTGCCTGCCTGTCACCATGGACTTCCGGCCCCTCTCTTCCCAACTTGGGAGCTGAACTGGGAAAGATGGGCAAAGAAACATCACCCCCTTGGCACAGTGTCCTAATGAACCTGGCAGAGACGGAGCCTGGCAGGGAGAGATGGTCCTTCCCTGGGCTCTGATGTCTCCCCAAGGGCTTCCGCAGCTCTCTTGTATTTTATTTTTGTCACCAGCATTATGCTCCAGTGCTGTCAGTATGGTTACAGGGAGCAAACAATCACAGATACACTCGCTTCCACATTTCCCTTCAGAACCTTAGTCATCAGCCAGATATTCCCACTCTGAGCTGAACCCAGCCAGCAAAAAATGACTGTATATTTGAAAAAAATCTGTGCACACAACACCACACTTTTGTGCAAAATGTCACTATAGTTTTCTATGTAATTTGATAGCTGTTGAAATACAGTGGAAAAATTTCTGAAACTCAAGAAATCAGCTATTTCAATTATTTTAAATATTCCTGTGTTTGTCCGATGGACTTGCTAGGGCACTAAATAAAACTTACAAAGGGCTGCTGTTTGCTGTTCCAGAGGGCCACAGGCCTAGGCTCTGTGATCCATGCACGTCCTTTTCCTGCTTGCAGATGAAAATGCAAGAAATTTGTGTTAAAGCTGTGCCACAACGTATTTTTCCCAGAGCAAACTTATTCTGCAGCCTGTTCTCTACCATGTTCAACGGATGCTAATCATCCAGTGATGAAAATTGAAATGTGCTTTGTAAACTCACTTTCTTAATGAAGCAATTCATGAAACAAATTATTTTTTCAGTTTATTTCAAAATCATCTCTGGTTTTAACAGACATTTTATAATTTCTTTGCATAAGATTCAAGTAATAACAGACATGGAGAAATAGCAGAATTTTAAAAAGCCACCAAATTGTAAATAAAATGTAAATTGTAAATAAAATGAAAACAGATAATATATTTCAAATTAATTTGGTATCATACGATATTAATTTAGTATACCCTCAATTTCCTCTTGTAACTACAAATTACATTTTAACAGCTTCTATTTGGATATGAGAGAACTAGTAGTTTAACTGCAATTTTTTTAAAAAAGACATCTTATAAAAAGATTCTGAGTTTTTAAAATATTAAATGTTTACCTAGAGTCATTTGCAATTATCATAACTCAAACATGGCCTTTCTAAAATTGTACTGTGTGCTAAGGAATGAAACAAAAATCAGTAACAAATCATGTTATATTTAATTCAGATGATCAATACAATCAAAATGTTGCTGCGACCCCCAAGAAAGGAAGGAATGCAAATTAATATGAAATTCCATGAAAAGACAAGTCCTTCTTAATAAATCATACATTTTTAAAAGCAGAACTCTAAACCCGAAGGATACAATTTCTGTATTTAAAGAAGGTGAGAACATTTACATTTTTACTAAAAACATTTTACCTGGTTCACTGCTACTTTACTTTGCTAGACTTTTACAAAACACACCATAGTCAGAGAGCCAAACACAAAGAAACGGAAACTTGTGTTAAACTGATTTAGCAGTAAACTCATAAATGATCATACTTCGTTTGTGTATGTGTATTTTAAGGTTTAAAAAAAAGAAATAGATTTATTACCTTGAACAAATAACCCAGTTTCATTGATTAGCTCAAATGGTAAAACATTTTTAGGTCATGATTCACCTTTATTGTCTGCCCCAAATGAAATGAGAAGTAGCAGGATTTTGGCTCCTTTTTCATTGATGTGTGGTGTAGGTGGGGATGCACATTTCAGAGCCAAACTGTTGCTGGGATTGAACTATAGCTGAATGCTGTTGGCCTCTGTGATCTCCAGCCCACTCTTTCTGCAGAGAGCTAGAGAGCCCCTCCCTCAGGTGGGCCTGGCAGCCCACTGGCTCTCCCCATGCAGTCCAGCAGTTGGGCATCACCCATCTAAGATATGGATTTATCATCTCCCAGGAAGGCTGGTTATGTTGTGAAGCGAGCACAGGCTTTGAAGTCAGACAGAGCTGAGCTCCTCCTGCTGTGCCATCAACTGCTTATCTCTCCCTCAACCTTGGTGTTGTTTTACAAACCAGGGCTGAGCAGGACCAAACTCACATTGAGAGAGGCTGGAGGGTTGCATGAGGTTGCAAGGAACAAGGCTGGCACAGTGCTTGGCACATACATAGTAGATACAAAATAAAATACCATTTTATGTAGACTTGTAGGCTTCTGGTAGGTTTAACCTGGCTCCTATGATCTTAGGCAAATCATATGACTTCCTTGAACCTCAGTGTTTTAGTCTGTAAAATGAATCCATAAAGCTCAATCAAGCCAGGGGATAGTGGAAGTGCTTTGTAAATGGTAATACAGGGGATGCCTGGGTGACTCAGTGGTTGAGTGTCAGTTTTGGCTCAAGGCGTGACCCTGGAGTCCCAGGATCGAGTCCTATATTGGGCTCCTTGTGGGGTGCCTGCTTCTCTCTCTGCCTATGTCTCTGCCTCTCTCTCTCATGAATAAATGAATAAAATCTCTTTTAAAAAATGATAATGCATTAAGTAAATGTTACAAACATGTCTTTCGATGCATATTTTTCTTACATCAGCCTGGTGAGCAAGGAAATACTACACTCCCACGAATGGAAGACACACACTCAGGTATGTTATGGTGAAGTCAGACAGCTAGGATGCAACCCAAATCTTATAATTATAATGCAATCCTTAAATGTTTATACTCAGATACTAATGCTCAAATGTTATCATATTAATACCATATTCAAATGCTTTATGATAGTCCCAATGTCCACATACTATAATGCATGTCCTATCTTATACTGTAGTACCCATATTCACATATTATAAGGCTCTACTCAAATAGTATGAAAAATGCAAATTCTCAGATATTATAATCATAATACCATGCTCAAATATTATATCATTGAACTACCACTCATGTATTATTAACTATAATACTATCTTCAGAACTTTGTCATAGTGATCTCTCTGTTTTATGATTTGCATTTATTTCCAAACCCTGTCTCTGTCAAACTCCATGTCCTACCCTCCGGATGAAGTTCCTCATGGACAGGGGCAGCTGAACACAGTGGCCAACCATGAAATGCTTCAGGTGGACCAGCTTCTCAGGTCTGTTCTTCTGTCGTCATTGGTCTAAGGCAGGGCAATGTTTGCCTCCTCTCCGAAGACTTGCTGCTCATTCCGGCTACACTGTCTCCCTATCTCCTGGTCTCCAGTGGTGCCAAGAGGCAACACCACTGGACTTCCAAGTATGTTCAGTGTTCTCTGATGGTTTCCCATTGTTGTTTGGGCAGGTAGTGTTTCCTTTGAGAGTAGAAACCATGCTTTAATGCTTGCTTAAAAACACTTAATAAATCCTGTCGATCAATCCATTAATTGAAGTGCAGTCCCCCTGCCCCCAGACCTGTTTTTCACAGGTAGAATGTCAGACCCTAAATGTGTCAATCGCCTTCCTCACAAGGTCATACCCACACTATAGAAAAGGACCAAAGATGCCAGGTCGGGCACCACCTCTGGATAAGCCATTGCAGAGGGATGCATGCCAGGAAAGAAGTTGAAAGTTGAATCTTGGTTTTGGGAGCTCCATGCCTGCAGAATATTGCAAACATTTTTATATGTAAGTGACATTTTATTTTAATTTTTTTAAGATTTTATTTATTTGAGAGAGAGAGAGAGAGAACGGGAACAGGGTGGGGAGGGACAGAGGGAGAAGGTGAAGCAGATTCCCTGCAGAGCAGGGAGCTGGATGAGAGGCTCAATCCCAGGAACCTGAAATCATGAACTGAGCTGAAGGCAGATGCTTAACCAAATGAGCCACCCAGGTGCCCCTGTGAGTGACGTTTTAAAGCTCAAGTGGATTTCTCTACCTTATATAGTCTTTTTCTCACTAACCTTGGGGAATTTACATTCTCTTAAAAATGGTCTTAATACTGTATTAAACTCACTTATAGGGACACCTGGGTGGCTCAGTGATTGGGCATCTGCCTTCAGCTCAAGTGGTGATCCCGGGGTCCTGGAATTGAGTCCTGCATCAGGCTCCCTGCAGGGAGCCTGCTTTTCCCTCTGCCTATGTGTCTCCCACTCTCTGAATGTCTCTCATGAATAAATAAATAAAATATAACAAAATAAAATAAAATAAAGCTCACTTATTGACAAATGGCTAAGCAATCACAAACAGGAGGAATTATTTTTCATAAGGGGACTCATGAAAAATTCAGACTTCACTAGTAGTCAGCAGACATGGCAGCTACTTCTATAATTAGCTGACATGTTTTACTTTTCTAAAAAAAAGATGTATTTATTTATTTGAGAGAGAGCATGAGAGGGAGGGGCAGAGAGAGAGAGAGAGAGGGAGAGAGAATCTCAAGCAGACTCTATGCTGAGGATGGAGATCATCGTGAGGCTTGATCCCACGACTCCGAGATGACAATGGGAGCCAAAATCGCCCAACTGACTGTGCCACCCAGGAGCCCCACAAACATGTTTTAAAATGAAAATCTGTGGGGCACCTGGATGATGCAGTTGGTTGGGCGACTGACATTGTTTTCGGCTCAGGACCCTAACCCCTCCTGGGGCTCTGTGCTGTGATTCTTTCCCCTCCCTCCCCTCCCACTGTGCTTCTCCCCCTGCTTGAGTGTACGCTTTCTCAAATAAATAAATAAATAAATAAATAAATAAATAAATAAATAAAATCTTTAAAATGGAAATTTGCTGTGCAGGTGAGGCCTTGGAAAATGCTGTACCTATATATGGCTGGTTATAGTGAAAATTGGTACAAGCCTTCTGAAAATCAGGTAGCGATTCAGGGTTGAGATCTCACATCATAAAAATGTTCATCATGTTTGATCCAGTCATCAGACTTCTTGGACTCTCTCCTAGGCAAAGAACTAAAAAGAAGTTGAACAGTATGTGTTTGAAAATGTTCACTGGGATTCTACTGTTAGTGTGGGGCACAAAGAAACCAGCTAGCCATAGCTACCACTTGTATGGGCTCTTTGCTTCAGAAACAACTCTCACGCTCATCATCTCTTTGATTTTATGGTGGCCGTGGGAAGTAGGTGCTGTTGTTACCCTCACTTCATAAATGAAGAGCCTCATGTTCAGAGTGGTAAAAGTACACAGATTACACTGTTGGAAAAGGGCAGATCAGGGCTGAGGCCACCTCACCAGTAGTGTAACATCCCTTCATATATGTGTCCAGCAGGAGGGTAAAGGTTAACAATATGAACTTGATAAAATACATATCTAGCCATTGAAATCATCATTATGGAAGCAACGTAGCAATATGAAAAAGTGCTTGGCTAAAAACCCCTGCAAGGAACAGAGATGCATCTTTGCTGTGATTATTATATAGAACTTGACAGGCAGAGTAGGTAAGGACTGGAAGAGGAAGGAAGACATTTAAGTTGTTGAGAGATGTCCTTGGATTTTAGTACCACTGTGTTTATAATTTCACAATGCTATGAGCCAGCTGGCATCTTTAGCTCCTTTAGTGGAATGAGAATTTTCAGGGAAAATAATACATAGAGAAAATGGTCCCACTGGGCTACACTCCCTACGAGAGACTCCCTAACTAGGAAAGGGCCTGGAAATTAAATCATGGCCTTCATAGAATTATGGATCTAGAGAGTAACAAAGCCTGTGAAGGATGGGCCAGCACTGGTAGCAGAGGCTGGGCCTGGCAATCCCCAAGCCCCACATATCCTGGCTGTTTCATCTCAATGACACTTGTGAAGGGAATCTTGTGTGGAGCATGGGGAGGTGGGGCCTCCTTGGGAGGCTGACAAAAGAGGGCTGGGCTTGCCAAATGGAATCAGGCTCAGGGAGGCCGAAGGAGCCTTCATTGTCTTCCGCTCCAGTGATTAAATGCCGGATTAAAGAAGAAACATTCCTTCCCCTGCCCTGCCCCCTAGCCTCGGCTCATCAGGCCCATTCACAAGGCTCCTTCCAAAAAATATTGACAAGGGTGCCTTCTATTCATCGCCCTCACAGCTGACACTGCCACCCAGACAAAGGGGTTTCTGGAGGTTAATTAAAACCAGGTAATAGAAGGATCGAAGACCAACACTTCAAAAATGCCACAGGGGCTCTAAGGCAGGGAAAGACGTATGGGATGAAGGCCACCTCCCAGACACTGTCCCACTCGTGCTCTGCCTTGAGCTGGCGCTCAGTGATTTTCTGGACAGAGAGGAAGAACCACTTTCTCCCCATGTTTTACCCTTCTCCTGATCAGGCAGGTGTGTCTTGCTGTCCATCTTAATCTAGCTAGATCTAGTTTTACCAGACAAGATGTCTTGTGTCTGGCAGTGTTGCTTGCAGCTTCTCCATCAAACTCATGTGGATATTTAATTCTCCTTCATTACTGTGGGCATACCTGCACAGGATCTGCTAGGATGCCATCAGACTAAGCTAGTCTCTTGGGCTAAACTTAATATTTCCTCAGTCTGACACACGGGATCAGGGAGGACAGAAATGCTGCAAGAAAAGTTTTTTTTTTTTTTAACAAATATTACCTGAATAAAACAGATGCAAGCATTAGACACATAACTTAGACTCAACTATCCATCACAATATTCACTTGCTTCTTTAAAAGCAAAATATTGTGTAGTGCCTTCAAAATAGGAGTCACTCGGTAAATACACGTTGCAGGTGGAATAAATGAGTGGCTTAGGGAATCAAAGCATATGCTCTCATGCCAAATTGCCTGGACTTTGTCACTTACTACCTGTGTGACCTTGAATACATGACTCAAGCTCCATTTCCTCAACTGAGAAGCAGAGATGGTGACCATGACAATGAGGACAACAGTGCTTTCCTCATAAGGCTGCTCTGAGGATGGAAAACATTAAAACATGCCAAGCTGTTAGACTAGCATCTGCCACAGAACACACACTATCTAACTGTGAGCTACAATTATTACTATTACTTGCTTTCAGCAAATCAATTCTAAATTCTAAAGTTATTACTAGCATCCCCCCTGCCTATGGTGCCAAAGAGAATCGAAACATCAGTATGGAGGGGGATAATCCTATTCTTTTATATTATATATCATTAGGTACAATTCTGAAGGAAAACATTAGCATATAGAATTCAGGAGTTTATTAAAGTGCGAAAATCACAGGAGTGCAAGGATAGTTTGATATTATGAACTCTAACATCCAAACTCGCTATATTTATAATTTAGAGAACAATCCCATGATTATATTCTTGGTGGCCAAAAGAGCTTTTCATCAAAATTTAAGTCATTTTTTTAATTTAAAAAGTTTTAATTAGGAATAATCCTGGGGATGCCTGGATATCTCAGCAGTTGAGCATCTGCCTTTGGCTCAGGGCATGATCCCAGGTCCTGGGATCAAGTCCCACATTGGGCTCCCTTTGAGGAACCTGCTTATCCCTCTACCTATGTCTCTGCCTTTCTCTCTTATGAATAAATAAATAAAATCTTAAAAAAAGGAATAATCATGAACACAATAAATTCACATGTAGACACATGTGCATGTTAATTGAAAAATGATCACAATGCTTCATGGTAAAATGTTAAAAGCATTTTTCTATAACCAAAGATAAGAGAATATTGATTACTGTGGAAACTATTATTTACTATTATTCTGAAAGTACTAACCAATGCTACTTGATAAGAGAAACAAACAAACAAAACCTCTACAAATATGACAAAGGAATTATTTGCAGATTATATTAGAGACAACAAGATAACTAAGTAAGGTGCTTGGTAATAAAGATAGTTATACACAAATTAATAGGTTTTCTTTAAATAAATACCGTGAGATGCAATTGATGACTTTCCAAAAAGTTTTCTGATAGAGTAGATTGATTTCTTTGCCTCTGCAAACTGGGCTTCTTTCTGCCCTTGAGCAGTGGGCTGTGACAGGGCAGATTTCTGTCAGAGAAACTGAAGTGGTGGCTTGGACAACAGGACAATTCTTCATGAAGACACACCTTTTTGTTGCTTCTGATTACCTGCTGGCAGGAACTAAGTTTGTCTGTTATATGTGTCCCATGTGTGTCAAATCAGAGTCTTTGAAGTTGTTCAAATAAAGAGGATTAGTCATAGTTCTAGGGAGACATAAAGACTAAGCCAAAAGAAGCAGAGTTCATATGGTTTCATGCATCTGTTAACCTGGCTTATATACATTTCCTTGTTGTAGTATGGGTATTTTATGCACTGTTTGCCTTGAAAAAGTCACAGATTTAATCAATTCTTTATGGTACTAGACCTCTTGTGTCCACAAAGAAAGAAGATGTTCCATCATTATCTTAATAGCACATCTAACACAGAAGGGCAGTACAATCCAATCAGAAAGTTATTTCTCAGACCATTACATTTATACATAAACTCCAAACACCATATATTACATTTAAGCCTACTTTCTGATCTCCTGCCATCAAACCTGACATGTTGCTTTATTATGATTAACTCTCTATAAGAGTTTACTTTTTCATCTAAAATGTGCTTTAAGAGCTGAGACAATTGTAACAACATTTTTGAAGCTGTGTGATTTATTCTTATTTATCGTCCACTGTCAAACATACATTATTCAAAGATGTGTTACCATTTTCAAGCACTCATAGTTAGGGAACATAGAACTTGGAAAGTGGTAGAAAGCTTTACCCATAAATCCCAAACCCCTAATGCTGCATACCCAGTTCATCTAGAGTATCAGAGGAATCCTGAATATAACATATATGCTTAAAAAAAAAGAGGCAAAGATGTGGGGCATTGGGGGGCTCAGTTCACTAAGCATCTGCCTTTGGCTCAGGTCATGATCTCAGGGTCCTGGGACTGAGCCCCTCATCAGGATCCCTGCTCAGTGGTGATCCTGCTTCTTCCTCTCCTGGTCCCCCTGCTTGTGCTCTCTTTCTCTCTCTCAGTCTCTCTCTCTGTCAAATAAATAAATAAGATCTTTAAAAAAATAAAAATAAAAAGCAGAGGTGCTTGTATATGTTTGTAGGATTTTTAATGAAAAATAATGTTAGTCATATAGAAAAGACCTACAGATTTATTTTAAAAATCAGCTTGGAGAATTCTGATTATTTAATGTTGTTTTGACAATAGATGCTTGATAAATATGTAAGAGGCAAAAATAATTATAAAATACATCATTCAGTTTTGTGCTCCCTACATGTGTGTCACCACATAAAGAGAAGTGAGGCTGAACTCAACCATTAAAAAAAACCCTCACTGGAAGCAAATCCAGCATAAACCCTAAAGTTTTTTAGAAAATTAATTTATGGTCATTGTCCCTTTTCTGAAAAGATTCTTCATTACGGGAGACACACACATACACATATATATGCACACAATGCTTCCTTTAAATAGCTAGCTCTTTCAGTATAACTAAAAGTATTTAATTTACAGAAATTAAAGACACATACATATATTTAAGATCCCATTCAGTAATTTTTTTTGGTTAAATCTTTTCTGGCAGATATATCTTTACCTCCTTGATCTCAACCTCCTCCCTAACGGGTTGTGATCAACCTTGAAGTACATCATAAAATAAAGATGTATAATAAAATTACTTACTGTTCTTATGTTGCCTTTTAAATTTCATTTATTCATTCATTCTTTCATTCAACAGATATGTACTGAAACCCCCGCTATGTGCCAGGCATGTGTGCCCTGGATTTATAGCCGTGAACAAAATTCCTGTCCTCATGAAGTTAAGATTCTGACTCTGATGGAGATAAGAAACTGATGGCTTTAACATTTTAAAAAGTCTACCAGATGCTGAGTTTGTCACAAAGAAAAAAAAAGGGAAAAAGTTCGGGTCAATACATGTATCCTGCTAATCTAAATCCTTCTTGGAAGTAGGCAGTTCTTAGTATATAGTCATTTGGGCGCCTCTACAACTGCAGTGCACAAATAGAAAATAATCCTTTTCCAAACTGCCACTCCCGTTTGGCGAATCATTTGGTAGGAGCCATGAGCTATTGGAAGTTGCCCACAGTTTCGTACCAGTGTGCCATTCTGGGAAGAACATCTGCCATGATGTCAGAAGAACTTGCCTTCAGATCTCATGTCTTATTGGGACATTAGGTGAGTTACTTGACTTCTGAACCCATTTCTAATATTCCCTCAAAGAACTATCATTCAGGTTAATGAAATAGTCAGTAGAAGGTGGTTAGCAAGTGGGAGTTACCATACTTGGGGTTCCTATTTAATGTTAAAGCCAAGATTAGAATCCCTGTCAGCTCACGTGGAGACCAGTCCTTTGTCTTGTACCAGTCCTTTGTCTTGTACTTAGTAATGTCTGTTGACTTTACCCATATGACAAGACAGTAGATATATTCATCATTTATCAAGAAGACCCAAGTCCTATGCTATGCTGCCTCATGGGCTCCTCTGGGTCTCAGTTTCCTCTTATGTAAGATGAGGAGTTGGGCGGGATGGTCTTTAGGGTCTCTCTCTCCCATGCATGGTGATGACTCCAGGTAGAGTGACCAACTGCTCTGGTCTGTCTGTGACCAAAGAGTCTCCCTGGATACCTGATTTCCAGTGCTGAAACCATCAGAGTTCACGCAAACTGGGTGAGTCCACCTCCAGTAACTCTAGGCTTCCTCCCTGCTTGGTTTCCACTATCACCTTTCCTGATATACCACTTAATACCCCAAACTGAACACACTCCTGCAGCAGAATTCAAGCATGAAGTTAGCAAACAAAATGGCAGCCCTTGGGCCTTCACCTCTTCATCCTTTCTTCATGCTTAGAGTTTTCCTATCTGAAAGCTGTTTTGCAAACCTGTTTCTAAACAGCCACTGCTATGATTTTAGCTTTTTATAGGTAGCAACCTATAAAAGCGGCTGACCAGCCACCTCAGCAGACTGAGGAACAGTCACAGACTTCCTTTTCTGCAAGTCTTGACATCCCTATTCATGCCAGTGGGAAGAAACCAGAATTTCCATAGTCCCAACACTCAGCCTTGGCAGAAACATTCCCTAGTGAGTGTAAGTGCAAGTCTCTTCTCCTCCTCCTTCTTCTCTTTTTATTTTTATTCTCCTCATTATTACTTTCATTACTACCAAAAGGCAGTCACCTCTATGGGAGCAACAGCAGAAAGGAAGCTCTCAGAGCATGATGTTTTGATGCTGAATGGAGGCTGCACACCTTTTGGCTGTTCCCTGGTGGGGATCTTGGCTCTGCCAGCCCCAGCTGAGATATCACTTAACAGTGTGGGGCCTTCAGAGGCAGGCCCAGTCCAACATGTTTACAAGATGTGTAGCCATTAGCAACATCTTACAACTCACGTTAATTAATGGGGAGAGCGGCTGATGAAGGCCAGCTCGAAAGAGGGCCAAATTGCATCAGTGTTTGGGCTTTAAATTGATACCAAAAAATAACTCGTTACAGGGGTGTTTTGAGTAGCACCTTCCCCCAGCAGGTTGGTTGTTTGCTACGCTTCAGTGACAGTAGATCCCAAAGTGGCCAAAACACCAGGGTTACAGGTTTATTAAGGTCACTTAAACTGGTTAAGCATATCCATTATTATAGCTGAGTGACAGAGACTGTACACAGGCACCAGCTCCCATGAATCCTGCACCAGGAACAACGTGGTCACGAGGTCCTGCCCCTGTCATAGTTGGGGGCATAGATTTGTGTAGTGTTCTAAACCTGGGGTTGGAAGGCTCACTCTCCACTCTAAGATGCATGTGTTATCCCAGCAGAAATGCAATGTTTCCCTCCAGTTTAGAATGAAATCTCTCCACGCTGAACTATTTCAATCAGATCAGTGGATGAGAGTTTTTGTTTTGTTTTTGTTAAAAGAACCCTTTTACTTATTAATAGCTTCTGTGGCAGATAGCAACCTTACCTGTTGTTTTTCAATGTCTGCTTATTTGAAACATTTCCAATCGGGTGAGGAAAATAACTTAGAATTTTGAGGTCACCGAAATTACCACTCTCTTGGATTTTATTGTCTTGGATACCTATCTATTTAGTGCTTTCTCTGCCTCCCTGGTAAGAAGGTGGTGAGTTTTATCACGTGCATTTTATGGTGGGTAAAATAGCACCCCTACTGTATAATCCTCCCAGGGTTAAAAATAAATAAATGAACAAATCAAGACAAAACCCAAACCTCTGAATTTCCAAGGTAAAGGGTTATGGTATGTGTGAGATATTCCCCCCAGGGTTGATGTAGCAGGCACATTCTGTCTCATTCTCAGCATCATAGAGGAGATTCCAGTATCTACCAGAACATTGATGAGCACCATCCAGGACCCCTTTCAGAATACATGACACACCAGTAACAGCCATTGCTCTTGGACAAAGGGAGAAGGACAGTCAATGGAGAAGTGCATGCGAGCAGGGGGAGGGGCAGAGGGAGGAAGAGAGAATCCCAAGCAAATTCCCTGTCCGATGAGGGGCTTAATCCCAGGACCCTGAGATCGTGACCTGACCTGAAACCAAAAGTCAGCCACTTAATTGACTGAGCGACCCAGGCACCCTTATTTTGAAAAATTTTAAAAACAACCAAGTCTCGCTTTTCAATAATACAAAAACAATTTTTTTCAGGCTCTGATTCAAAGATACCCTCTGTGTTTGGGTATGTTTGCCTCCGAGCAGACACAGAAGGAGCTATGGACGTGGAGCTGCCCCGTGGGGCTGGTGGCAGCTGTGCGGTGAGACGTGACCAAGGGCTACCTACAGACCAGGAGGTAGGAGGTGCCCCATGGTCATCTTTTATCTTCCCCAGTTTTATTGGGATGTACGGACATACAGTTCTGTGAAGCTTAAGGTATATGGCAGCGTGACTTGACATACCCTGTGGCAGACTTGATGGAACCCCTGCGCCCGGGGGCGCTTTGAGGGGAGGGTGGCAGAAAGAGCTGCAGTAGGGAGAGAGAGGAAGGTGGCTGGTGGCTTTGACACCATTCCATGCTGGGTTGCAGGGGTGCTGTGAAGCTCGCTGTTCACTAATTACACCTTGGTGAGAGCTCATGCTCCTTGGAGGAAAGGCCAGCCGCATAAATGCAAAATAACAACCAAACATTGCTGCTAATATTGCCTAATGACTTTTCTCTTGGAACTCAGTCTTGGGCTGGTCCCACCTTTCGGTGGCACCTGAGCCACAAGGTTTCTGCCCAAACTGCCCTTCGGCTGGGCCTTTCCACCACAAAACATGATCCTCTGTGTCTCCTGATCCTTAGAGAAAAATCTTCTCCCTCTCAGCCAGTCTTTTTTTTTTAATAATATTTATGTTTTATTGGTGTTCAATTTGCCAACATATAGAATAACACCCAGTGCTCATCCCATCAAGTGCCCCCCTCAGTGCCCATCACCCAGTCACCCCCATCCCCCGCCCACCTCCCTTTCTACCACCACTAGTTCGTTTCCCAGAGTTAGGAGTCTCTCATGTTCTGTCTCCCTTTCTGATATTTCTCACTCATTTTTTCCCCTTTCCCCTTTATTCCCTTTCACTTTTTTTAATATTCCCCAAATGAATGAGACCATATAATGTTTGTCCTTCTCCGATTGACTTATTTCACTCAGCATAATACCCTCCAGTTCCATCCACGTTGAAGCAAATGGTGGGTATTTGTCGTTTCTAATGGCTGAGGAATATTCCATTGTATACATAGACCACAGCTTCTTGATCCATTCATCTTTCGTTGGACACTGAGGCTCCTTCCACAGTTTGGCTGTTGTGAACATTGCTGCTATGAACATCGGGGTGCAGGTGTCCCGGCGTTTCACTGCATCTGTATCTTTGGGGTAAATCCCCAGCAGTGCAATTGCTGGGTCGTAGGGCAGATCCATTTTTAACTCTTTGAGGAACCTCCACACCGTTTTCCAGAGTGGCTGCACCAGTTCACAGTCCCACCAACAGTGCAAGAGGGTTCCCCTTTCTCTCCAACATTTGTGGTTTCCTGCCTTGTTAATTTTCCCCATTCTCACTGGTGTGAGGTGGGATCTCATTGTGGTTTTGATTTGTATTTCCCTGATCCTCTCAGCCAGTCTTTTAGCCACATGCAGGTACTTCTGTTTTGATTCTAAAACGAATCCCCAGTCTGTTCTGTGTAACAGTGTGTGTGAAAAATAGATTTTGTGCGGCTCAGTACCCATCTGAGTGGCAGAAATGAGAACAGGTATCCGCCCATCTTTTCTCCCAGAAAAAGACGAGCAGCTGATTTTCCCCTCCTACCCTGATTCCACCACTCCCTCACCTCTCATGCCTCTTGGCCATGCTTCCGACAACAGCAAGCCTGTCATTAAAAGCGACCACTTTTATGAGACATTGTTTGGCCAAAGCAAATACCCTCAATGTGTTGATGTAGGGAGGTTTCAGGGGAGCCAGGATGAGGCCGCTCGTGCAATCCCAGGCTAACGACTTTTGAAAGAGGACCATATGTTGTCCTTACAACATCCCTTTGGTGTTTAATTTGATGAAACAATGTGCCATAATCAGCCGTGAGGACAGCGGTTGTGATTGATGGAGAGAGACTCACGTGGTACAACTCTGATTTCAATATCACCACGCTAATCCCATTATTCGCTTGAGTTGGCTTGTTTTGGGCTACCTTCAAAAAAGTTATTTCTTTAATGGTCAAATTGCCGTGGGGTCTAGAAGATTTAATGTATCATAAAACTCATTAAATAACCAGCCTGATGACCCCCACTGCTGGGTAATGTTCTGGCAAACAGGGGATCCTAGCCAGACTCTTCCATTCGTTTCTACACCAAGCCCCCAAGCCTCAAGGGGTGAGTTCAAAGTGTAGAAAGAGGTGTGTACTAAGTAGTCAGCATTTCTCAAAATTTTAAGTACCTATGAATCATCAGAGTGTCTTACTGAAACAGATTCTGATTCAGCAGATCTGGGATGGGGCTTGGGATTCTGCATTGCTGGCAACGTGCTATCGATACTGCTGGTCCATGGACCGCACTTTGAAGAGCAAGACCCTGGAGGATCTTGAGACTATCCAATAATAGCAGTTAACATTTATTAACCCTAGAGTCTGTCTTATAAGTACCTTATTTCCGTGTTATGCATGTTTGTTTAATCCTTACTTTCAGCCTCATGGTAGGTGTTGTCACCCCCACCTGATCCACGAAGAAACCAGTGCACAAACTCGTCAAATAACCTAGAGAAATCGCACAGCTTCTCCGTAGCTGCAGTAAAGTTCAAAGCCATGTCCTCTGCACGGTCTACTTGATTTTTGGTTTTGTTTCTCTTTTCAATCCCTATATTATATTCCTTTCGATTCAAGATTTAATTCCCTGGCCCTATCCTTAGTTCAAGAGTGGTCTCTGTTTACATGGATTTTCCATGGGCTGGTACTAGGCCAATGATGAAATCTGTCTTGGAGCCTTTAGCTTTCTCTTTCTGAAAGACAGTCTCTGCCGATCTGTGATGTTTGTAATACTTGCATTTTTGGAGAAATGTGTCGAATCAAGGCAAGAGGTAGCCCAAGCATGGAACTGTTGATGGCCTAACCTGAACCCTGAGAGGTAGTTGTTTCAGCCGCCGTGTCTACATGCTGAATTGGTGCTTGCAGTGAAGCTGGTCTGGCAGCCTTCCCAGAAGGAGAATGTCAAAGAAGAAAACAAAAACCTTTATAGGTTTCTGGGGGGGGGGGGGGAACTTAGGATCTTGGAAAACCTGTGCAAGTACATTTCTCAGACAACCTGTTTTAATTGGCATTCTTGATCACCATTCATTCCACCCTGGGGCCATGATTAGGGACTGTTTTCTCAAGTCAATACATTTGTGTGTGTGTATGTGAGAGAGAGAGAAATGTATTTCTGATGTTACATTTTTAAAAGATTTTAAATGACAAACAGATTTGTTTTGCTTTATTAACTTGGCTTCACAAGTAACAAAACAATAACCACCACCTCTGCAGTGAAGTGGACAAAAAAAAATAGACACTGCAATTAATTTCTAAAAATAGCTCTTACAGATCCATAAACACACCTAACAAGCAAAGGGAAGCCAAACAATGTCAATTCAGAAAACTCTCTGAACTCACCCAAATGTTCCATTTCATACAAAGTAGGAATCATGCATTGAAAAGACAAATCAGGATATAGCCTTCACATCATTTCCTTTTAAATGAATGTGCATGAAGAATATTATTAGATTGGGGGTCAGGAGGCCAGAGTTTTGTGAATTTGAGCCTTGGTTTCCTCACCTATGAAATGAAGGGGGTAGACATCCAGAACTGACATTCGATGAATTAAGTCTTACCTGGCAATGCAGCAGCGGAGTGAGTTTACCAGTCAGGTTAGCTTATAAGCTATAGTCATGGCCTCTGCTTTCCATTGGGTCTTTTGGGTGTCTCATGCAACACTAGTATTTCTTTATTTCGGCCAAATGAGATTTCTCAGAAATATATGTTTTTATTTCTATTTCTTGATTGCTGGACCAGGCAACCAAGACTGTGCTACACATAAATTACTCAACTCAACAACAGTGTGAGATACTACTTTTCCTACTTTACAACCGGGCAGGGAAGCTCTTGGAAGAGTCAATTTACTACCACAGAAGATTGCATGTGTAGTTCAATGGCATTTCCTTCAGCAGAGAGACCCACACTCGACACCCATCCCTCCCTGCTAACTATCTAGCTTTCTGTTTTTAGCGTTGGGTCACCTTTTTAGAACTACTAAAAATGCTTTGTATTTTAGCCTATTGTTAGCTATGTAAATATATTTCTGCTAGCAGCTTATGTATCTAAGATAATAAGCAGCCCTAAGTACTCATTCATTTTTCTTCAATCTTTGCATGGAACTTGGGTCAACTTTGGTCTCATTCATCCTTGGGTTCTTTTCAATCTCAGTGGATTGTTAGGGAGAAGCCTGCCCCAAGCAGGTGACTGATGACTAAAACTTCTTGCCTTTGCTGATAGCTTGCTCACTGCATTACAAAATTCATGGGGAAATGCCATGTCTCTCTAAAAATATTGCACTCGGGCAGCCCAGGTGGCTCAGTGGTTTAGCGCCGCCTACAGCCCAGGGCCTTATCCTGGAGACCCGGGATCAAGCCCTACATTGGGCTCCCTGCGTGGAGCCTGCTTCTCCCTCTCCCTCTCCTTCTGCCTGTCTCTCTCTCTCTCTCTCTCTCTCTCTCTCTCTCTCTCTCTCTCCTCTCTGTGTATTCTCATGAATAAATAAATAAAATCTTAAAAAAATAAAAATAAAAAATAAAAATATTGCACTCAACATATGCAATATATTTTAGCTCAATTCTTCACGAGTCATGGCCTCTGTCTTTGAAATGTCCTAAAACATCCTGACGAAGTAGGGAAAAATTCTTACATTTGAAGAAAAAGGGATGGATGCTACAGGAAGATGTTTGCAAAGCTCTGGGAATAGTAGCGAGAGTTGGAAACTGGGAAGAGGTCTATTCTATGTGCAGCCATAGGGTAGTTTGTTGTCGCTGAGCTGTTTGTAGTTTTCTCTGCCACTCGTGTCCCCAGATTTAAATGACCAGTTTTGGCTTAAGGGCTCACATGTGCAGCATACTCTGTAGGCTTGGATGAATTCATATGAAACGACTGCACCCTATTTGGGATGGAGGCTGATCCACTGTTCTCTCTCATGCTTTTGCTTTATTCAGATCCCCAGTAGCCAGCTGCCACTGACTTTGAACATTAATGAGGTATGATCATACCTACCGTTTGTAAACTCTTTTTTTTTAAGATTTCATTTATTCATTCATGAAAGACACACACACACACACACAGAGAGAGAGAGAGAGAGAGAGAGAGGCAGAGATAGGCGGCGGGGAAGCAGACTCTCCATGAGGAGCCCCATGTGGGACTTGATCCCAGGATCTCAGGATCCCAGGATCCCAACCTAAACTCAACCACTGAGCCACCCAGGTGCCCCATGTTTGGAAGCTCTTAATGCTTCAAAATATCAGTACAAGTTTTAGGCACCAATAAGGGAAGAGGTTTAAAGGAATGTTTGAATTAACTCATCACTTCTGCTTGCAACATTGCCTAAAAGTCTGATTTTAAAATATGGCCTTTATAGTACATGGAAACATGTGATAATGAACTTCCTAATATGAAAGGATAGCTCCTAGTATTGCAGGGTTGGCCATCCTGGGGCTGTATCTGACCAAGGGGAGAGTTTTGAACTCAGAGGTGTTAGATCAAGCTTAAATCTAAAAAAAATTCTTAGTCTGTTACCTTTTTTGTTTGTTTCTCCTATAAAGTGATAGAACTATATATTACTCTTACCTACTATTCTGTTATAGTTATAATACACCAACGAGTTTTTTAACCCAATCCAGAGTGAAAACTATCACCTTACTGATGATAAATAACGTGAGAAAAACCTTCACCTGACTCCCTATACAGCATCCTTGAAGATTTTGCAGGAATTTAACTTATTCACCAAACAATTCAAACTGCCATAGAAAAATAAAACGGGTTTTGGCTAATTTGCACATAATTGCCTATGAAAAGATTCAGAAATCCAAAGGACCCATTTTGAAAGATCAATGCAGTTAGAAGGAGGGGAGGTATTATAACCCGTTTGAAGTAACAGGTACTAAAATGAATGAGATGAAAGTTTTTGAGCTCTCCCTCCACTCTCTCTGCTCTATCTTTTAAAATGACACGTCTTAAATTAATTCCATTAGATTTTCAGCTGCTTTCCGAGAAGCAGGGTGCCCAAGCAGAACAAAATGTTTCCTGCCAAACAATGGTCCTGCTTAATTTGATGCCTTCAGCAAAAACCCAACAATATTCCATGAGACCACTACACACTATTTTATCCTTTCCTTTTCTTTCTTTCTTTCTTTCTTTCTTTCTTTCTTTCTTTCTTTCTTTCTTTCTTTCTTTCTTTAATGTTTCACTTGCAGGAGCGGGGAGGGGAGGGGGAAAGGCTAAAACAAACTAATTTTTGGTCATTTTATTCCTTTCGCAAACAGTTTGAAGACTAACCAATTTGTACTTACAAATCTGGGGCATTAGCGGGCGGGGACCCTAAATCCACATGCACACAAGCAGTAACTGTTTGTATGCCAAGCTGTTTGTAAGCCTGATTTGACAGGAGAGAGCTATTCATTCTTTTGTCAACTGTCAGTCTAAAAACGTTAACCTGCCCGGGTCCCGGGGTATGGGAGCGCTAAATCTTCCGTCCTACAACTGTATAATGAACAGACTGTTTCATTAGTGAGACAATTCACTCGACAAATCCAGCCCAAACAACTTATTTCACAATTTGTGAGCAGAATTAAATTTAGGGGAAGCCGCAGGAGGAGGGTGGGAGGGGAGGAGGGGGAGTAGGTGAGCCGCACACAATATACTGAGGGATCAATGTGTTGGAACAAGTGTTCCAGGCAATTTTGCTGGCAGTTGCGGGCTGAGGCTCGCGAGGCCATGGCATGCAGATCAGCGGATTAGGGGGGCCACAGCATTAGGTCAAGTGTCTCGAGGGGGGCTGATAAACACCCCAAACCTGACAACAGATTTTCCTTTCTTCCTGCACTACTTGTTAAGTGTCAGAGCAAATCTTTTGAATGGCAGTCGAGTTTACTTAGAGGCCCTTTCTTCAAGAAGACACTCTATCCATTTTCTGAAGCCCATTCCAGGCTGCCTGCGGAATAAATTTGCCCCGCATCTCGCACACAAAAAAAACGTCTTTTTCCTCCACATCTTGACTATGAGCCTTTGTCTCAAGGTGTGTGAACCAGAACAAAAATCCACATCGAGAGCCCCTAAGGTTTCAGAGCCTCTGGATTTAGCTTTAATACAAATTAAACACTTTGAAGATTACACAAATACTTTTTTTTTTGGGTCACACACACAAAAACCCTCTCATTTTTAACATCAGCAATGTATAGATTCTGCTGAATGGGAAATTTCAAGCAGCAAATGGTCATAGACTAACTTGATCTTAATCATATCCCATATGTACATCACTATTCATTCAAACCAAATAAATAGCCAGCATGCTACATTTCTTATGTTCTAAGAATCCCAAATGGGAGAAGCCATGCTTATTGTATTAAGTTGTATCTCTGTGTTAACGCAAAGTGCATGATAGAAAATCTGTGTTGTAACACCAAACATTTTCTAACTAGGTTTGAACAGAGATGCTTGTTTTTTTGCTTGGAGACGTTCTTAAATGTTTAAATGGGATCAATGTTTGAGGATCCTTTGTTGCAGCTTGGCTTTGCTTTATGGTTTTACTTTTTTATTTCTTTTGGCAGTCAAATTTTAAAATGATCAAGGAGGAAAGCCCTCTAGAAATTAGGATGTCACTTCCCTAGACATTTAAGTTGGAACTCTTTGGGGTAAAAATTTTGCAGATAATTTCCTGTTAATACGTACTTGGGTTATATTTTTAGAATGCCCTTTTTCCCTTTAACTTAGCTGATATAAACTGTGTTATTGAAGTATTGGAAATTCTTTAAGGAGAGAATGCTTTTCATTTCTGTTGCTAGCTCCACCTACTCTAAAGAGAACATTCAATCAGGCACATTAGTAATTGGGCCACCGAAGCTTCTCCCCCACAGAAAAGTTTATACCGTTAAACTAGTCTATTTTAGAACAGATAACTACTCACATCTTTGATTGATGAGGACTTTAAAGCTGAGTGTAATAGTTACAGGGATAGTCCCCTCTTTTTTAGGAAAGAAAAACTTATTATATCCTCATAGTGCTGGACACACACCATTCAAGAGTTTTCAGCCTACTGTGGACCTTGATGGGTTGGAACGATTTCTATGTTGCTTGGAACGATTTCTGTCCCACCTCCAAAGACTGTGGTGTCTCCTGAGAAAGTTAGCTTTGCTACTTCCTTTCCCTGCACAAGGCCCAAGCTAACTGAGAAAAATCCCGGTTAGCCTGACCGTGCCAGTGGCGCGCTGAGTTCTATGATGGCAGGAATTCTATGAATAATAATGGGACACGCTATCCCGTGCAGCCTCCCAGTGAATTAGGTCTAATCACCCGGAAATTCTGCTTGGTCACAGTTCTTTCTCTTGCCATAAACTGCTTTGGATCCCTCTTTGCTTCCACATCATTGACGCCTTTCTGCCACCCTCAAATCCATCCACAGGGCCTCCATGGACCGTTATCCTGGGGTTTCTCAGGACTTCCCAGCAGCTCTGTCCCAGAGGCCTCCTTCCGGTACCATACCGACTCTTCTAGAATGTTCAGGCTACATGGGGCAGGGTGAGGAACAGAGTAGACATCTTCCTAAATTCTCCACCCAGAGTCACCACCATCAACAGACTGGAGACCACTCTCTCAGATGTCTCCCTGGCATTTGTACATTTTATTAGGTGAAAATTAAGCCATGCCATACATGCCATTTTATAAATGGCTTGGTTTTTTTTTTAAAGATTTTATTTATTTATTTGATGGAGAGAGAGAGAAAGAGAGAGAGAGAGAGAGAAAGAGAACCCAAGGAGAGTGAGCAACAGGCAGAGGGAGAGGGAGAAGCAGGCTCCCCGTTGAGCTGGGAGCCCCATGTGGGGCTCTGTCCCAGGACCCTGAGATCATGACCCAAGCCAAAGGCAGATGCTTAACCAACTGAGCCATCCAGGGGCCCCAAACTGCTTTTTTTTTTGCTCAACAGAATATTGTGGAAATTATTTCCATATTCCTGACTCTAGGTCTGCACATTCCTTTTTAAAGGGAGCATAAGAGTCCATCATCCAGACACAACTTAATTACCCAACTAAGCCCTTTTTTTGTGAGGCAATTAGAGTATGTCCGTTTTGTTCATAGTATAGAGAACACTGAAATGGACATCTTCATATAATCATTTTTGTGATTATATATAGTATGTACTTCTCTGACTAAAGTAGAATTATTGGGTCAAAGGATAATATGACGGTTTTAACACATGTAGTCAAGCTGTCCTCTGGGAATTTATTACATAATACAAATCCTGCTGGCTGACTTTTTGTGGGCAGGATACACGGTGGCTGGGAAACCATGCTGACCTGTATTAATTCAGCCTCTTGCAACCTGCAGCTCTTATGCCTTGGGACTATAGCTGTCTTGTGTTCTCTCTAGGTTCTCCAGAGCAATTTACAAAATACCACCTTCTCCCTCTGTCTATTGCATATGTCTTCTGATTTAGTTGGTCCATGGATAATCTCTCCACTGCTTTCTCCAACTTTGTCACTTTCCTTTGTCATTTTATGTGAAAGGCTGTAGCTTGGCACATACCACATATTTTAAGCTATAGTAGAGATTCACTCCATTTTATTTCGTAGAAAATACTTATCGAAATTATAAAACCAACATTGTCTAATTCCATAAAGATAGAAAAATAGAAAAATAACCCCACCATTTCTCCAAGTTGTGACATAATCTTCTTTGATCTATGTCTATAGTTTTGTGCCAGTACCATACTGCTTTCAGTGACATAATCTTCAAACTGTGCTCTAGAAAGTCACACAAATGTTTGCCCCCTTTGTGAAGCTGCCGCTCTCTTGTAGCTAGAATGTGATGTTTCATCTTAAACCAAAGAACTACAGCTATAGAGATTTGTGAACTTTCAGAACATTGGCTTCTCGAAATAAACAATGTTTTCTCTTTATAATATAAGGTTAATTTAGGGGTTAAAAATAACTATTTCTACTGGTGCAGTAAATATGAGAAAAAAGAGGGTACCTGGGTGGATCATTTGGTTAAGCACCCAACTCTTGATTTCTGCTCAGGTCATGATCTCAGGATTGTGAGATCAAGCCCCACGTCAGGCTCACACTGGGCATGGAGCCTGCTTAAGATTCGCTATCTCCCTCTGCCCCTCCCCACCACTCTCGAAAGAAAGAAAAAAAGAAGGAAAGAGAAAGAAAGAAAAGAAAAGAAAGAAAGAAAGAAAGAAAGAAAGAAAGAAAAAGAAAAGAACAGAGAAGAAAAGAAAAGAAAGAGCAGAACTTTTAGAAAAAGAGAAAAGGGACCCCAGCCTGAGTTTTCATGATGCCATCATGGAGTAAACAACACACCTTTTGCAGAATGAAGTAACAGCAACAGGCTTTGGGTCCTAGTAGATGAATTTTCAAATGTCTGGGACAACTTTCCACGGTGGTACAGGGGGGATGAACACAGCTGAAGTTAGAGATGTGATATCAAGATTGGTCCATCTTCTATGTTGTCCAGCACCTCCCCTTCCTGCCTTTCCTCTGGTGCTCCAGGAATCATCCACTTCGACACTGGGTGTCCCCCAGAGCTTTGCTTCTTTGATGTGTGTGCATGGATTCTTGCTTTTGGGTATTTTGACATTCTTCATTTCCAACAGCTGTGGGCTAAACACTTGCAGGCAGTGTGTGGTTCCATTCTGCTAGCTGCCAGGATGCTTGCCAAAAGTTTAATGTCTTCTTATCTTGGATGTAAAGCCTTTAAAAATGCTTAGTTTTCTCTTATTTCCAACAGTCCTTCCCTGTGTTTTAAATGTGGCGGCTCAATCTGAATGTCATGTTGGAGCACTCTTTTTTCATGGGGCTTAATTATTTCTCCCTAAAAAACTTGTGTGTACACCGCTTCCTCTTTGTAATCAATAGTTGACTCATATTTGTAATTCCTACACTCACCAAGTTGTGCCAATAGAGAATTTGTTCAGCATCTTTGATTCTAATTAGGTGGTTCCTAAAAATCGTTAAAATAGCCACCTCTGAATTGGAAAGTAGAATCAAGAATTTAAATCACATTGAATCCCTGGAACATGAACTCCATGAACGTGTGGAATGTTTTGTGTATTTGTTCACTGCTATATCCCTGGCAGTGCCCCCAACACACAAGGCTCGCAGTAAATATTTGTGGCATGAATGAAAGAGAAAATCCAATGAAAAAGAATGATATACTTTGAATAATTCAATGTGGCAGTGATTCAAATCCCCTTTCTTACCCTCTCATCGATTTTTTAAGTAAATGAGAGCTCTGTGACTTTGTCAAGTGTCTTGAACTTTCAGAATTCCAGTTTTCTTATCTAAAGATACACACTTGATGACTTCTAAAGTCCCTTCCAGGATTAAACCTTTATCATGATGTGTGATACAGATGCATCAGTGATGGTCTAGCCCATGCTAGACCTACTGCCAGGAAAGACTATATATATATTTCTATCTGAAACATATATATATGTTCCAGATAGAAATTTCTCCCAAATATTTGGGAACGGAGGTACAGAAGAATGAATGTGTAATCTCAGGGTAACACAGTAGAATGATAATATTAATTTGGATGCATAGGTTCCCTCTCTTCCCCTCCCTCCTTCCTCCTTCTTTCTCCCTCCCTGTCTTTGGTTTTCTTTGCTACCCCAGGTGATTCATTGATGAATCACCACTCTGAATAAAATGAATTTAAAAATGACTCCAACAAACAAACAAAAGAAAGAAGGCATTTTTCAGTTACTCCATACAAAGTACAATACTTCGTACTTTCAAACCTAGGAAAACAATGTATGGCTTAAGTGGGATAGCTAGAATTTTCTTAGTCAATACCACCTTAGTTATAATAACTCAGTACTCTGAAAAATAAATTTTAAAACAATATATTGAGTATCATCATATGTCATAGGTAGCTGGATTTGTTCTGGAATAAATTTATTTCATCTATTTTAAAATGAATTAAAGTGCTAGAAATTCTTTTTTTTTTTAAGTGCTAGAAATTCTATTGCTGTGCACAGATTATTCTGTTTTAGGGGCTCTCATCGTTCAATGTTTTCATGTCATTATATTTTTCTCACTAGTTATTTCTGAACTCACTAAAGGAAAATGTCTGAGCAGTAAATCTCATGACCCTATGATATAATTTGATGTAAATTTTATTTATTATTTATTTTTAAATATTTTATTTATTTGAGAGAGACAGAGATAGTGACAGAGATAGAGAGAGCATGAGTGGGGGAAGAGAGAGAGAAGCAGGCATGCGGGGCTCAATCCCAGGACCCCAAGATCATGACCTGAGCCAAAGGCAGATGCTTAACCGACTGAACCACCCCGGTGCCCTAGATGATTTAATTTTAAATGCTGGACACTTACTTTTGTTTTAGGGAGATTTTTTTAAAAAGGGGAAACAGAGGGAGCCTGGGTAGCTCAATCACTTAAGTGGCTGGCTCTTGATTTCCACTCAGGTCATGGTCTCAGGGTCCTGGGTTTGAGCTGATGTCGAGCTCTGAGCTGGGCATGGAGTCGGCTTGAGCTTTTCTCCGGCCTCTCCCTCGCTCACACACTCACTTTCTCTGTCAAATAAATAAATCTTCTAAAAAATAAAATGAAAAAGGAAAACAGGTATAGAAAGAGAGAGGAAGGGGATCCCTGGGTGGCTCAGCGGTGCGATCCTGAAGTCCCGGGATTGAGTCCCATATTGGGCTCCCGGCATGGAGCCTGCTTCTCCCTCCTCCTGTGTCTCTGCCTCTCTCTCTCTATTGCTATCATAAATAAATAAATAAATAAATAAATAAATAAATAAATAAATAAATAAGAGAGGAAGGGAAGGAGGAAAGAAAGAAAAAGGAGGGAAGGAAAAAAGAAAGAAAGAAAGAAGCTAGCTATTGCTGAGCCGTGCCCCTGGCTTATCTGGGGAGAGAATGTTACCGTGGTAAACATTTTCAAATACTTGGCAACTTGTGGAGCCTCACGGTCCTTTTCTTCCTGCCAGTGTCCTTCCTTCCAGTCTTTTCTTTGCCTTTCAACCCCCTTTCTCCCTCTTGTCCCTGAGTATTTGGATAAGGTGCAGACAACACGGGCATGATACTGCCCAAGTGGAGCTGACCCTCTCCTCTGGGAGGACAGAGACACAGCAGAAAATCGCACAGACTAATACAATTACAAATTCTGAGAAATGCTGTGCCAAAGGTGACAGGGAGGGAATAACCGTGAGACAAATTAGATTGATAGATCAGCAGAGAACTCTAAGTAAAATGTTTCAACTGAGATTTGAAGGATGAGTGGAAGTTCTCCAGGAAGCAGGTGTGTGTGTGTGTGTGTGTGTGTGTGTGTGTATGCGTGTGTGTTGGTTAGAAGGTGTTGCACTCAGGCAGAATGAATAACAGGTGCCAAAGAAGGTGTTAAAGAGGCTGACCAGTGGCCAGAGTGGCCAGGGGAGGGAAGCAGGCCTGGAGATGACACTGGGGTGAAGACCAACACAGGTGGAGCCTGTGAGCTGTGTCAGCACTTTGGATGCTATCTGGAACATCCACGGGAATCCACTGAGGGGCATGGAGTTGGAGGTTAACATGGTCTGAGTTCTAAGGAGATTTTAATAGTTTTAAGGTCTTTCTGATCATGCTGTAGAGAATGGATGGCAGTGATCCAAATTGAGGAAAGCCACAACACGCCTAAGAGTTGGTTGGAATCCCATTCTCCGCCCATGATTAGCTGTGTGGCCTTGGGCAAGTGAATGGAGCTCTCTGTGCCTCTGTTTCTTTATTTGTGAAAGGAGAATGATCATAGAATCAATCTGGGGATTAACTGCGGGTAAGGCCTGGCGCATAAATGCTAGATGAACATCAGCCATTATGATGACCCTTCCTGAAGTTTGCTCTTGTAAGACACAGATCTGTCAAAAGGTAAAAATTTAATGAAACTTTATAAATGGAATGACATTTTACATGTTATCCCAGGAAAGGGAGCCCAAGGAGAATCTGTGAATAAAACAAGCAAAACAAACAATAATACCCTGTTAATCTTTCTAGTTGGAAAATCCATTTCACACATAAGGTTGCTTAGCACGGAGACAGTTGTCACCCTGCCTGAGGAGTCCCTTAAAGGCAGTGAACCAACCCAATCTTCCTACTTTAATTTAATCCATCAAATATCAGAATATCTCCTACTCACAAGATGTTATCAATTAGATTTGTTTTGGCTGCAAGGGACAGAAAATTCCTCCTCAATCAGTTTAAACTAGGAAGCTCTCTGTTTTTTTGTTTTTGTTTTTTTAATTTTTATTTATTTATGATAGTCACAGAGAGAGAGAGGCAGAGACACAGGCAGAGGGAGAAGCAGGCTCCATGCACCGGGAGCCTGATGTGGGATTCGATCCCGGGTCTCCAGGATCGCGCCCTGGGCCAAAGGCAGGCGCCAAACCGCTGCGCCACCCAGGGATCCCAGCTCTCTGTTTTTGACATGGCGAGAGATCCAAAGGTAGGGTGGCTCTGGCTCTGGCTCCGCCTTTCTGGAGTCCTTTGGCTCTGTCACCTTCTAGTGCTGGCTTAATCAGGCAGCTGTCAAGACGGCCAACTTCTCTCCACGTGTGTCATCCAGACAGCATCCCTCATAAATAGAGAAACAGTGTCTTCCTGTATCTCTTCATAAAAGCAAGGAAACCTTTCCACAGGGCTCCCTCATAGCTCAATGACCACAAACTTGACCCACCATTAGGTTGGAATCAGTCATTGGAAGGGGGAATGGAGCCCTCACAATTGATTTAGACTTTTCATGGTCCATGTTCTAGGGCCGTGGCCTCCTCCAAAGCACATAGACAAAGTTGAGAAGGAGAGACACTTGAACAAAGTCAGGATTGTGTCAGGATGGGGGAGAGGAGTGTCTGAAGGCTAGATAGCACCTGCTCCATCACTGTAGGGCAAACCACCCTGAAAACCTCACATTCTGGGGGTGGGGAGGATGGAGACACACACAGAATTTGAACATTGATCAGAATGCAATAATTGCTGGAATAGAATTTTGATCAAAGGACATAGGAGTGTGGGAGAAAAATCGATTTATTCTTTCCGGGCTGGTATCTGGGCTGGTGAAATCTGGCCAGCTTGTTGAAGAATTGATTATGAATCCGTTGAAATATAGATTTCTTGGTAGAAGCAAACCTTCTTCACGATGTCCCTAAAACCAGGAATGATTGTTTTCATATTTAAAAAACTTAAATCGTGGTAAGATACACATAACATAAAATTTACCATCTTAACCATTTTTAAGTACATAGTTTGTGTCATGTACATTCACATTGTGCAATCAACCTCCAGAACTTTTTCATTTTGCCAAATTACATGTCCATTCAACCA
Organism: Nyctereutes procyonoides; assembly: GCF_905146905.1. Classification (NCBI taxonomy): domain Eukaryota; kingdom Metazoa; phylum Chordata; class Mammalia; order Carnivora; family Canidae; genus Nyctereutes; species Nyctereutes procyonoides. Next base: position 6,638,394 of record NW_026575155.1, read on the forward strand.
TTTCCCATTTCCTCCTCCCTCTAACATTTTACCCCTGTTTCTGTGAATTTAACTACTCTAGATGCTTCCTAGAAGTAGAATCATACAGTATTTATTCTTTCGTGTCTGGCTTATTTCACTTAACATAATGCCTCAAGGTTCATCCATGTCGTAGCATGTGTCAGAACTTCCTTTCTTTTCCAGGCTGAATAACATTCCATTGTATGTATGAACCACATTTTGTTTATCCATTCATCCATGGATGGACACTTGGGCTGCTTCCACTTCTTGACTATTGAGAATAGCACTGCTATAAACATTGGTGCGTAAATAGCTGTTCGAGTCCCTGCTTTCAATTCTTTTGCCTATATACCCAGAAGTGGAATTGTCAAGCTTGACTTTGGAATCTCCAATGGAAAAGCGTGTTCTTCGTGTAAAGCTAATAGTTGGAGGTGGGCGCATTACATCTGCTCTCGAGTCTTGCCTCCTCCTGTGGTACCCGGTCAGCAGCACCTGGGAGGTGGTTAGACACCCTCTATGTCAGCCCCAGCCTCACTTAATGAACCAGCGTCTGCAAGTCGTAGGGAACCTCCAAGCGGTTCAACTGCACGTTAAAGTTTGAGAACACCCTGCTCTCCAGGACACCTTGCTTGTTCTTCCAGAAGTTGACGAGCAGATGCATCTTGCTCTCTGAGGTTGTAACTACATTCAGAGATTTGCTCTTCTTTCCTTTTTTGCGCTACGTACAGGTCACTTGCTTTCGGGGACTTGATATTTAACGCTGCAGCTGCCTGGTTCCCCTTTCACAGTCTCATCTGCCTCTAAACGTGGGGGGTGGTGGTGAGAAATTGGATCAGCAGGAATCAGGGAAGGAGGCCCATGTAGAGGTGACTGCTAATTAAGTCTCATCTTGAAGATTATTAGTTTAATACGGCCACCACGCAAACAAACCCCAAAGAGCATATTTTCGTTTGGGTTGAGAAGGGTAGGACAGGGGAAAACAGAAGTATGTGAAAAGAATTGCTAAGTGGCTGGTAAATAGGCTTAAGTTATTTAAACTGGCACCGAGCACAAGTTAAACAGTATGTTCTGCATCATCTAAATTTCCAAATACCTGGAGTATATTTGTAAACATGGCAATCTAACGTGTTATTGAACAGCACATTCGTATTCAAATTAGCATAAATGAGGATTTAACAGCTGATTGCACAGCGTGAATGATAGTAACTAATTGTCAAGTCGGAAAGTTGCAGAGATAATGGTACTAATGCGATCAGCGCGCAGCCGCCCCGATATGACTTACAGTAGCAAACCCGTGAATTTTAAGTGTGCAGTCTGAGGCCCCGATCAAAAGAAGGTTCTGGATTAGGGCGACGTAGGCAAAATGGGCAGTCAGAAGGGAAAAGGACGGCGACACGGAAGAACCGGAGCTGGGTTTGAGGGGCGGGGTGAAACTTTTCTTTCCCGTCCCCTCTTTTATAGCAGCCGTCAATGGGGCTCCCCGGCCATTCAGCGCTGTCCCTCTTCTAGGAAGCAATTGTTCGGAGGTGTGGCTCATTTCAGGCATTAATCTCCCCTGAATGGTGGCTGTGTTACCCATTTTGTCTTTGCCCGGAGCCTGCAGGCAGCTGGTCAGTGGAAAGTAACAATGACCACAGGAGGAGAATGGGCCGGAGCCTTTGCTGCAGATGCTGCGTCCCCAACATTGACCTTGGTCACTTCCCTCCCAGGCTGGCTCGGCCCCTCGCTGCTGGGGGCCCGGCTCCCTCCGAGGCTGCCTTTGTGGGCGAGGTGGCAGCTACCTGCGGGGATCTGTCCCCTCCTAAGAATGTGCAGGCCCGAAGGCAGTGGCAGGGAGGGCTGGACACCGAGGCCGGCGTGGACCGGGCTGCTGATGGCAAAATACAAGCACGAACCCCCTGGTTTCTAAGGAGGGACCTTTTCAGGGGCGATTAGCAGCTACATTCTCCGCAGGTCTGCTGGGGCGTCCTGCCGATCTGAAGCCCGGTGGCGGGCGACTGATAGGGGAAGTGGCTGTTCCAGCCCTGTGCTTGCTTCTTGCCGACACAGGCCATCAGCCACCAGCCCCAGCCACCAGCCCCAGCCACCAGCCACCAGTCCCAGCCACCAGTCCCAGCCCCAGCCACCAGCCACCAGCCCTAGCCACCAGTCCCAGCCCCAGCTACCGGCCACCAGCCACCAGCCACCAGCTCCAGCCACCAGTCCCAGCCCCAGCCACCAGCCACCAGCCACCAGCCCCAGCCACCAGTCACAGTCCCAGCCCCAGCCACCGGCCACCAGCCACCGGCCACCAGCCCCAGCCACCAGCCACCAGCCACCAGCTCCAGCCACCAGTCCCAGCCCCAGCCACCAGCCACCAGCCCCAGCCACCAGCCCCAGCCACCAGTCCCAGCCCCAGCCACCGGCCACCATCCAACCAGGAACAGAGGACTCCTTGCACTGAGGCGGTGGCAGGAGGAGAAATGGAACAAGTAATCCAGCTTCTGCCCAGCCCTGTCCCTCTACTCCTCCACTCACCCCAGGGGAAAGGATATACACCCCCTATCCCTGTCGCTGTTGCCACCCCACATCCAAGTCATTCCCATCTCCTCCTGCATCTCTCCTCACCTCTGGCCCGCCTCATCTATCTATGTGTCTATCTATCTCTATCACCTCTATTTATCTAGCATGGAAACACAAATGTCGTCAAATACTGCTTATCACCTCCCAATTAAACCATTCCTAACTCCATGTTGATAAAAGAAAGCCCAAATTTTTTTTTTAAGATTTTATTTATTTATTCATGAGACACACACACACACCCAGAGAGAGAGAGAGAGAGAGAGAGAGAGAGAGAGAGGCAGAGACACAGACAGAGGGAGAAGCAGGCTCCATGCAGGGAGTCTGACGTCCATGAAGGGAGCCCGACATGGGACTCGATCCCAGGTCTCCAGGTTGGGCTCTGGGCCGAAAGTGGCACTAAACCACTGAGCCACCCGGGCTGCCCAAGCCCAGACTTTTTAATGGAACACTGTCTTTCATAACCAGTCCCTCCTTGGTTTTTTACTCTTTTCTTCCTCCTTTCCTTCCTCTGAGGTGACAGGCACTGGACATCCTCCCACTCCCTCCCACCCACTTCCCACTGACCCCCCTCATCTCTCCCTCACTGTCCCTCCCCCACCCCCACCACAAGGGACTGGTCTCAGAGCCACACCAGATCCCTTGTCATCCCCCCAGGTCCCCCTCGCTCTTCCCCTCACCCTGTCTTTGAGGTGTCCTCTCTGGACTGCTCCTCCTCGTGAACCCACATCCTGTGGCACGAATGGCTCCTTCTTTAGAGCTCCTACTGGCCAAGACCAAACAAGGCCGCACCTCTCACCTGACCGAGGGTTCCTCTCCCATTGTTTCCCGGTGCCTAGAGGATTCCAGCTGAATGATTCAAGCGTGTGAGGAGCAGGGGAAATAGGCCTAGGTTGCCAATTCTACCGAGACGGAAGTCAAGGCCTCTGGTCCTGGAACAAGGCTGTCTGCTTGGTCCTACTTCTGCCACTTGCCAACTGTGCACCCTTGGGTCACTTTCCTCATCTCTCTGAGCCTTGTTTCAACAACTGTATAGTACAGCTCAGAACAGTGCCTGCCTCAGTGGGCTGCTCTGAGGATTGAATGAACGCGGTGAAGAGCTTTGACGATTGCTCAGCGTCCCATAGATGCTCGGTAAATAGAATGTGAACTTGCTGAGGGCAGGCGCTCTGTCCTTTCATTGATGAATCTGAAGTACCTAAGACTCGGCCTGGCATGAGAACAAATGGGGGTAGCTCCAGCCACAACCAGAGCTGGAAAGTGGAGTAGTTGTTGGGTCCTGGTGGCATTTTCATCCATGGGCTGGAACAAGCCTGGACTAATCAGCAAACCTCTCTTGACTCTGCATTTGGAAAACCTGTGTCTAGGCTTTGCTCTTTGGTCACTATTGCCCCAAAACATCTGGAAACACACATCTCTTCATGCTGTCCTTTGGGGGGGCTGGTCAGCTCTGGCACCCTGCATTTCTCAGCCCCACTGCATGGTTTGGAATTGTGTTTTCAAGGGCACCCTCCTCCGGCTCTGTGTTCTGGAGATGTTTCCCTGCTCCTGTGCAGGTGGTGGGGTCAGCTTGTCAGGAGGTCTTGACTCATCATCCCATGTTTCCCTTGCTATGTCCACCACGGGGCTTCATGTAGGGCATGGCCAATGCTTTTGTTTCCCCACTTTCATACATGTTGGCATCCCCTGAACCAAGTCAAGGTTATTTTGGTGACAGGTACCCCAAACCGACTCAAATGACCATAAGAAGACAAAAGGGGGGATGCCTGGGTGGCTCAGCAGTTGCGCATCTGCCTTTGGCTCAGGGCGTGATCCCTGGGTTCTGGGATCGAGTCCTGCATCGGGCTCCCTGCAGGGAGCCTGCTTCTCCCTCTGCCTATGTTTCTGCCTCTCTCTCTCTCTCTCTCTCTCTCTCTCTCTCTCTGTGTGTGTGTGTCTTTCATGAATAAATAAATAAAATCTTAAAGGAAAAAAGAAGACAAAAAGGCTGTGTGTGGTAGGGTGGTTGATTGGGAGGAATCAGGAATATCTCTCAGAGACACCTAACTCTGGGAAATGAACAAGGGGTAGTGGAAGGGGAGGTGGGCGAGGGTTGGGGTGATTGAGTGATGGGCACTGAGGGGGACACTTGGCATGATGAGCACTGGGTGTTATGCTATATGTTGGCAAATTGAACTCCAATTAAAAAAAAAAGGAATATCTCTTAGAACCAAGTCAGGAGAGGCTGTAGGAACCAGCAATGGAGCTTGGTCAGGTACAGAGGCTACCTTCTCTGCCACGCAGAACCTGAAGGGAGGCATGCCAAAGGGCTTGGCAGGATGGATGTGGAGCACTAGGCTTTGCACATGGGTTACCTGAGAGCAGGTGCCACCCCAGGGCAGGCTGGAAGAGAGTTTTGACTATGGAACCAAGACTTCCTGATTCCCGGTGGGAGGTGTGGCTTGCTCTGACAGTTTATGAAGAGTTGGTTTCCTGAGGTAGGTTACTTTGGGGCTCTGCAAAAAGGAATCTTTCTTTTTTTTAAGATTTTTAAAATTTATTCATGATAGACATAGAGAGGAAGGGAGAGAGGCAGAGACACAGGCAGAGGGAGAAGCAGACTCCAAGCAGGGAGCCCGACATGGAACTCGATCCTGGATCTCCAGGATCACACCCTGGGCTGAAGGTGATGCTAAATCGTTGAGCCACCAGGGCTGCCCAGACAAAAATCTTTCCGACGCGGGACTCGATCCCGGGACTCCAGGATCACGGCCTGGGGCAAAGGCAGGTGCCAAACCGCTGAGCCACCCAGGAATCCCCTGCAAAAAGGAATCTTTACCCAATTTTGTTCCAAGTCAAACCGTGAGGAAGGGCATGCCTGGGAAAAGAGGTTCTAAGGAGATAGTTGTTAAGACCTGGTGCAGCTGGTGTCCCCCAGCGCGGGACATGGAACCCCACTTTAGCTCAGGAAGTTGGCCTGGGATGAGTCCACCCTCACGCATAGCAGATCCCTGGGTTAGCTCAGCAGCCAAAGGACTTGAGGGATGCTGGAACTGGGACAGGACTTGGAGGTGGTAAGAGGCAGGTGACATGAGACAGGGCTTCTCAGGGAGCCTTCTTCTGTTCCTCAAACTCAGGTTACACATTTCATAGACAGTTTTGGTTTCCGGATTATAAAAGGATAAGTTCTTAACCCCAGGATAAAAATGTGCATTTTAGGATTTTTGTATTATTAGTAGTTGTTGAAGACAAGCAGTGCTGCAGGGAATAGAGAACCAGATTCCTTAATATTCACCAATTATAGTGATTATAGGATTTGGTTTTGGGTTTCACTTTCCTGTTTCAAGTAGAATTGTTTTTCTCTTTGTTTTTGGCATTCCTCTTCTCTTAAAAGTCAATGAACTTTATTTTTAAGAGAACCTTAGGTTCACAGAAATAGAATTGGTTTTGTTGTAGCTTTTATATGATTCCGATTTCACAGAACATGTCCATAATCTATACACCTTTATTTGTGCAGTGGTAAGTTCCACTCAGTTTTACTTTGATAATTTTCACACAGAAGAATAAAAATGAGAGTCTACTGATTGAGAGGAAATATTCAAGGAACTTACAGCTGAAAAGGACTTTCTCTGTGATATATAAAGAATTCTTATAGATCAACACTTTTTAAAGAATCCATAAAAGTCGACAAAAATAGTTTTTTAAAGATTTTATTTATTTATTTATTCATGAGAGACACACACAGAGAGAGGCAGAGACACAGGCAGAGGGAGAAGCAGGCTCCATGCAGGGAGCCCGACATGGGACTCGATCCTGAATCTCCAGGATCACACCCTGGGCTGAAGGCGACGCTAAATCGCTAAATCGCTAAATTGCTGAGTCACCCGGGCTGCCCAGACAAAAATCTTTAATAAGCACTTTGAAAAGGAAGATACCTGAATGGCCAAGAAGTACATGAAGGGTTCAATATCATTAGGCAACAAGGAATGCAAATTAAAACCTCAATAAGACACTGTAGCACACTCATCAGAATGTCCAAAATTATAAGACTGACAATATCAAGTGTTGACAACCATACATTGTTGATGGCAGATATAAAAATAGTATAATCTCAATTAAACATGCATCTACCTTATAATCCAGAATATCCACCCCTGGGTATATATACCCAACAGAAATGAACACATAGGGGTACCTGGGTGGTTCAGTCGGTTAAATGTCCAACTCTTGATTTCTGCTCGGGTCATGATCTCAGGATTGTGCAATCGAGCCCTACATCGGGCTCCATGCTGGGCCTGGAGCCTTCTTAAGATTCTCTCTCTCTCTCTCTCTCTCTCCCTCTCTCTCTCTCTCCCTCTGCCCCTTCCCACTTCTAAACAACAAAAGGAAATGAACACATATTCCACCAAAACATATGTCCAAGAATGTTCTTGGTGGTTCTATTTATAATAACTGGAATCACCAACAAGAAAATGGATAAACTATGATATGTTTTTATGATGGAATTCTACTCCTCAATCAAAAGGAGCAAACTATTGATACAGGTGATCATGGATGAATCTGAAAAACGTTATGTTGAGCACGAAAAGCCAGCACAAAAGAATACATATTTTACGAGTCCATTAATACAAAGTTCAATAACTAATCCATGGTTTTAGAAATTGGAATAGTGCTGGTTGACAGGAAAAGGGCACTGGGGAATATTCTTGGATGACGGAAATGTTCTATATCTTGCACTGGATGATAGTTATATGGGGTCACATCTGTCAAAATTCAAAGAGCAGTGGAAATAAGGGGATCCCTGGGTGGTGCAGCGGTTTAGCCCCTGCCTTTGGCCCAGGGCGCGATCCTGGAGACCCAGGATCAAATCCCACGTCGGGCTCCCGGTGCATGGAGTCTGCTTCTCCCTCTGCCTGTGTCTCTGCCTCTCTCTCTCTCACTGTGTGCCTATCATAAATAAATAAAAATTAAAAAAAAAAGAAATAAGATGTGGGCATTTTACATTGCAAAGTAGTACTGTCAGCATAGAAGAAAGAGAGAGAGACAAAGGGAAAGAGAGAGAATTATATTCCAGGAGCAGTGGCTCTTGCATTCATCAAGTAACAGAAAAAGAAAACAGCTCTTTCCCCCCTCAGATTATAAGCGAAAGCAGTAAACTGCTAGGTCTCTATCCTACGCCTTTGGGTTCCTGGAGGACTTAAACTTTCTTTTCAAAAGTAAACTAGGGAATACTGATTCTCATTGGGGTAAAAACTCCTGGAACTTGATTCTAAATTCAAGTCAGCGCCAGAAGTGTGCAGCATTCGGGCCCGCCTCCCTAAGCTCCAGGTCCCTGGCTGCAGCTCTAATAAGTTGGCAGTTCTGTAAAGGAGTCACTTGCTACAATCGGCTTCCTTAACTTGAAAGCCCAAATGGCTGGGAGATAATTGTGTCTGCACCCCCTCAGCCTCTCCCGCCTTTGATGGGTTTCTCTTCTGTTCCAGCTATGCCGCAAGAGGCAGTTTACGGGGCCCTTCCCAGCAAGGAACAAAATTGCAAACATATTGGATATTTCCTTTGGTTTTTGTTTCGTTTTTAAGGAAGGACTGCATACGGCTGAACCCTGGGATAACCACGATTATTCAATTGTAGTTGCTGCTGTTGTGGCCACAAGGGGAAGCAGACGGGCTGGGTAATCTCTCCAGAGAAAATGACATCAGATTTGGGTAAAAAATGTTGGGTGACTCTAGGCGATGTGTCAATCAGCAGTTCTTACTACTAATCCCGGAAGCCTGATATTTCTTTAAAAAGAAGGGGGTGGGGGAAGAAAGGAAGACTGCCATTTTCAGCTGCTCTCTGCCCACCACGGTAGAGACAAAGTCTCCATGAATCCATGGAAACAAAATCGATGGTTGTGAAGAATTCACGGGTTGGAGAGTGGGCACACACATACCCGCAGGGCATCAGGCATCTTGTGACCTGAGGATGAAGGCCATGCTAAGGATGCTAGATCAGGACGACAGAAGAGCTGGTCCCCTTGATGACATTGTCAATCTGTCCCCAGCCCTCGGTCTTCTTGTTCATGAGAAAAATTAGCATTTTACTCATCTAAGGCCATTTCCAAATGCTACCCAATGCTATTATTTTATATAAATCCTCTAGAAGTTTATATATTCATGCTTAGATACAAGATACATGATAGTTACATGCTATACGGATGGCCCGAGTTTTACAGGTCACACACTCAGATGCAAAGAGAGAAATTTAGTTTATTTCCCTATAATGGAAATAAACTTGGTCTTAAGCCTAACATGGTAGGAGAAAACACTTAAATTTGCTGTCATGGGCTGAATGCTTGTATCCCCCCCGATTTCAAATACCAAAGCCCTAACCCCCCCAGTATGGCTATATTTGGAGTAGGAAAACATTAAGGTTAAATGAGGTCATATGGGTACGACCCTCATCTGATTGACCGATGTCCTTATAAGAAGGGACACCAGGGAGTTTTTTCTCTCTCCCATGTGTACAGAGAGGTCATATGAGCATACAGAGATGGTGGCATTCTGGAAGCCTCTCTCCCATGTGTACAGAGAGGTCATATGAGCATACAGAGATGGTGGCATTCTGGAAGCCAAGACAGGAGACCTCAGGATAAAATCTACTTTACTGGCACCCTGATCTTGGGTTTCCAGCCTTCAGTTTAAGCCATGCAGTCTGCACTTGCTCGCGATGGTTAGTTAGCCTGCACTGAACTAATATACTACTTGCATTGCCATTTGATTATTTCAGGTTATAGATAAAACCTAGTGGTCAAAGCCTCAGCAAAGTCAGTGTAGGAGAGTTTATCTTTCACACCTTCCTGACCTTCAGTTCAGGCTCCATCCCTAACTTTCTGAGGCTCCCAGTGACCTTGGGTTAGCGCTTGGGGATGCTATGGCCTTTGTGGCAACATGCCCTCTGCTGTGCCCTTTGCTTGCACCAATCCCTCTTCTGGATCCTCTAGGCCTTCCCTCTCAAACACATTTTCCATTCCTTTAAAATTTTTTAAAGATTTATTTGAGAAAGAGAGAGAGAGAGAGAGAGAGAGAGAGAGAGATGGGGAGGAGGGGCAGAGGGAGAGGCAGGAGAGAGAATCTCAAGCAGATACTGAGCCAAGTGCAGAGCCCCACATGGGGCTTGACCTCATGACCCTGAGATCGTGACCTGAGCCGAAACCAAGAGTCAGACACGCATCTGACTGAGCCATCCAGGCCCCTGTCCATTCCTTTAAAATGCTGCTCTTTGCTAGGTGACAATAGCTAAAACACTAATAATTTCTACTTGGTTGAAGTGTTGGTGTATTAGTTTCCTAGGGCTAATGTAACAAAGTATCACAAATTGAGTGACTTGAAGAGCAGAAATGTGTTGTCTAGTTCTGGAGGCTGGAAGTCAGAGATCCAGGTGTGGGCAGGGTTGGCTGCTTCTGACGGCCGTGAAGGACAATCTGCTCTCTTTGACTTGCTGGTTCGCCATAGATCTTTGGTGTTCCTTGGCTTGTAGATTGTCCATCACGGCAATCTCCACCTTTACATGGCCTTCCACTGAGTTTCTTCGTGTGACCTTCCCTCTGTGTATGTCTGTCTCTCTGTCCACATTTTCCTTTTTTATAAGGACACTAGTCACTTTGGATTAGGATCCACCATTATGATCCCCATTTTCACTTCATGTTTCTAAATAAGGTCACATTCCAAGGTACTGGGGTAACCCCCATTTTGAACCTCAAATGGACTTGGAGCATTCTTTTTATTTTTATTTATTATTATTCTTTTTTTATTGGAGTTCAATTTGCCAACATATAGCATAACACCCAGTGCTTATCCCATCAAGAACCCTCCTCAGCGTCCATCACCTAGTCACCCCAACCCCCCACCCACCTCCCTTTCTACTACCCCTCGTTCGTTTCCCAGAGTTAGGTGTCTCTCATGTTTTGTCTCCCTCACTGATACTTTCACTCATTTTTTCTCCTTTCCCCTTTATTCCCTTTCACTAATTTTTATATTCCCCAAATGAATGAAACCATATAATGTTTGTCTTTCTCCAATTGACTTATTTCACTCAGCATAATACCCTCCAGTTCCATCGACATTGAAGCAAATGGTGGGTATTTATCGTTTCTAATGGCTGAGTAATATCCCATTGTACACATAGACCACATCTTCTTTATCCATTCATCTTTCGATGGACACCGAGGCTCCTTCCACAGTTTGGCTATTGTGGACATGGCTGCTAGAAACATCGGGGTGCAGGTGTCCTGGCGTTTCACTGCATCTGTATCTTTGGGGTAAATCCCCAGCAGTGCAATTGCTGGGTCGTAGGGCAGGTCTACTTTTAACTCTTTGAGGAACCTCCACACAGTTTTCCAGAGTGGCTGCACCAGTTCACATTCCCACCAACAGTGCAGGAGGGTTCCCCTTCCTCCACATCCTCTCCAACATTTGTTGTTTCCTGCCTTGTTAATTTTCATCATTCTCACTAGTGTGAGTTGGTGTCTCATTGTGATTTTGATTTGTATTTCCCTGATGGCAAGTGATGCAGAGCATTTTCTCATGTGCTTGTTGGCCATGTCTATGTCTTCCTCTGTGAGATTTGTCTTCCTGTCTTTTGCCCATTTCATGATTGGATTGTTTGTTTCTTTGCTGTTGAGTTTAATAAGTTCTTTATTCATGAGTTCATGAGAGACACAAAGAGAGAGAGAGAGAGAGAGGCAGAGACATAGGCAGAGGGATGAGCAGGCTCCCTGCGGGGAGCCTGGTATGGGACTCGATCCCAGGACCCTGGGGTCATGACGGGAGTGGAAGGCAGACTCTCAACCACTGAGCCACCCAGGCATCCTGGACTTCAAGGATTTGAAGAGAGAAGAAGCAAAAGAACTACAGTTGACTCTTGAACAATGCTGGAGTGAGGAGCACTGACCCCCCAACAATTGAAAGCCCACATATAGGGATCCCTGGATGGTGCAGCGGTTTGGCGCCTGCCTTTGGCCCAGGGCGCGATCTTGGAGACCCGGGATCGAATCCCACATCGGGCTCCAGGTGCATGGAGCCTGCTTCTCCCTCTGCCTATGTCTCTGCTTCTCTCTCTCTCTCTCTCTCTCTCTGTGACTATCATAAATAAATAAAAATTAAAAAAAAGAAAGCCCATATATAACTTTTGACTCCCCCCAAACCCCCACCCCCAGCCTTCAGCATATATTTTTGGGGCACCCATTTCAACCCACTAACAGTTGGTCAGCCAAGTGGAAGAATTTCATTTTAACACAGCCTTCTGGATATCCACTGTGGCTCTGGCAGGAGAATCTGAACGTGGGAGGGAGCCTGTCTTCCCTTCCTGCCCCCCCCCACCCAAGACACCGGACCCTCAGTCACTTCTCAAGGGGACTGTGTTCTCCAGGTATCACAGAGTGAGGCCAGACCTCAAAGCTTTACTGAAATTTCCATCTCTGCAGAAACCTCATGGATATGATGCCAAATGATGACTTTTAAAGAGATACAGCCCTAAAGCAAATCGAACAGATCTACAAAAAGGCTGTGGACCTGAAACCAAATGGCCAGTGACTATTTTTTCAACCAGAAAAGAAGATGATGATAAATATAACAACAGAAAATGTTCTGGATATCAGGCCAGCAGAACTTAGGCAGGGGTGTCATGTACAGCTTCTTAGAAATGCTTCTCGTTGTCGTTAATCCTGGTTTTAATTTCTAGCCTTATTAAAGACTTAACGCTTTATCTCCATTTCTTCCCCCTGGAAAACCAGATGCGTGTAATGATCTTTATTTCTGTCATTTTCTCAGTGGTCACAGTGTCTGTGCTGTTTAATCTTTTTTATTTCCACATGGATTAATGAGCGCTGGGTGGCTCTGTCTTTGTCCCCCTGATGAGTCCCAGAGACAAGCATCTGCAGGATGCAGCATCGTTTCTGAAAGCTAGATTTTCTCCGTGTAGACAAATGCCACAGAGGAGGGGGCAAGTACCAAGCACCAGCTTTGCTGAAGTGGGTTGGAACAGAATTTGGCTTCACCAGCTTTATGTCTCCCCCTGACTGTGCTTATGTTCCATGCATGTAGGCCGATTACAAATGCAAGTCCCCCCAACAACACAGAATAACAGAAAGAACCACCCTAGGAGTAGAGTCTTAGAGCCACAAATGACCTTGAAGAGGATTTAATCCAGCCTGCCTTCAACAGAACAGAACAGAGCAAAACACTGGAGAGCTGGTGTGACTTTCTAAAGGACATAAGTGAGCCAAGAAGAGAAGATCTTGTCTTAATCTAATGTTCCACTGACTGTAGCCTAGTGACCTATTTGCAACCAAGGGTAAATATTTGGTTTTTCACCTACTTTGGAAACATGTGCAAAGTTACCGGATGAAAATTTCAGATATTCACTGTCAGCATGTCCTTATGCTATGAAGAACAGCAATCTTGATGAATACATAACTTTGGGGAAGATAGGCCTTAGTATCGATATTATTTTTCTTCCTCATCAAAAAAAAAAGATCTGGGGGGCACAGTGGCTCAGTGGTTGAGTGTCTACCTTCAGTTCAGGGGTAGTCCTGGGGTCCTGGGATTGAGTCCCCCATCGGTTTCCCTATGGGGAGCCTGCTTCTCCCTCTGCCTATGTCTCTGCCCCTCTGTGTCTCTCATAAATAAATAAATAAAATCTTTAAAAAAAATGGTCTGATGACATTCCAAGATCATAAATTCCAAGAATGTATATGATTAATTTTTTTTTCTTTTTAGAGTAGACTTCAAGCATTTGAACAAAAGTAGCAAAAGAACTACAGTTCCTCCCCCTTTGTACAGGGGGAGGAATACCGACCCCCACACACAGTTGAAAATCCACATATAGCTTTTGAGTCCCACCCCCCCAACACTTAACTACTAATAGTCTACCACTGACCGGAAGCCTTATGATAGCACAGTCAATTAATATATATTTTGTGTACTGTATGCACTATATACCATACTCTTACAATAAGGTAAGCTAGAGAAAAGAAAATACTATTGAGAGAGTCATAAGGAAGAGAAAATATATTTATAGTACTGTACCATTTTTATTTTAAAACATGCATTTAAAAAAATAAAAAATAAAAACCATGCATGTTAGTGGACCCATACAGTTTAAACCCATGTTATTTAAGGGTCAACTGTACCTTTAGAGTAGATGATCTGTAAGAGACAGGGTATATTTATGCCTTGGGAATTAAGAGAAATAAGAATGCTTTAAGAGCTTTGTTCTGCTTATTCATGATGCATTGGCCACAATTAAAAGTATTCAGGATTTATTTTTTTAATAAATTAATTTTTATTGGTGTTCAATTTACCAACATACAGAATAACACCCAGTGCTCATCCCGTCAAGTGTCCCCCTCCGTGCCCGTCACCCATTCACCCCCACCCCCCGCCCTCCTCCCCTTCCACCACTCCTAGTTCATTTCCCAGAGTTAGGAGTCTCTCATGTTCTGTCTCCCTCCCTCATATTTCCCGCTCATTTTTTCTCCTTTCCCCTTTATTCCCTTTCACTATTTTTTATATTCCCCAAATGAATGAGACCATATAATGTTTGTCCTTCTCCGACTGACTTACTTCACTCAGCATAATACCCTCCAGTTCCATCCACGTTGAAGCAAATGGTGGGTATTTGTCGTTTCTAATGGCTGAGGAATATTCCATTGTATACATAGACCACATCTTCTTTATCCATTCATCTTTCGATGGACACCGAGGCTCCTTCCACAGTTTGGCTACTGTGGACATGGCTGCTAGAAACATCGGGGTGCAGGTGTCCCGGCGTTTCATTGCATCTGAATCTTTGGGGTAAATCCCCAGCAGTGCAATTGCTGGGTTGTAGGGCAGGTCTATTTTTAACTCTTTGAGGAACCTCCACACAGTTTTCCAGAGTGGCTGCACCAGTTCACATTCCCACCAACAGTGCAAGAGGGTTCCCTTTTCTCCGCATCCTCTCCAACATTTGTTGTTTCCTGCCTTGTTAATTTTCCCCATTCTCACTGGTGTGAGGTGGTATCTCATTGTGGTTTTGATTTGTATTTCCCTGATGGCAAGTGATGTGGAGCATTTTCTCATGTGCATGTTGGCCATGTCTATGTCTTCCTCTGTGAGATTTCTCTTCATGTCTTTTGCCCGTTTCATGATTGGATTGTTTGTTTCTTTGCTGTTGAGTTTAATAAGTTCTTTATAGATCTTGGAAACTAGCCCTTTATCTGATATGTTATTTGCAAATATCTTCTCCCATTCTGTAGGTTGTCTGAGTTTTGTTGACTGTATCCTTGGCTGTGCAAAAGCTTCTTATATTGATGAAGTCCCAATAGTTCATTTTTGCTTTTGTTTCTTTTGCTTTCGTGGAGGTATCTTGCAAGAAGTTACTGTGAGTATTCAGGATTTAGATGAATCCCCTATCCTTCTTGCTCCCCTGAGCCACTATGAAGTTTCTAGGAAAAAGTTGGTGTTCACCTGTGCTTTAAACTGATGATACCTGCAGGGAATTTCTCTAAGGACAAAAGAGATGGTGGTGATAAGAAAGTTGGAATCTTACAAATGTGAAAAGGGTGATACAGAAAACACGAATTAGGAAATAGGATTACAAACAGAAAGTTTCAAAACAGGAGAAGACAACAAAGAGGACAATGAAGGCCAACTAAGAGGTTCAGTGAAGACAACTAAGAGGCCAGGTCTTCATGCATTGGGTTGTCTTTCTTGAGTCTGAGGAAGAAGGCTGAATGTTGGGATCTAACAAACGGGTAGAAATGAGAGGGTAGGACCTGGCTATGGAAGGGGCAGTAGCAACGGTCCTGTGTGAATAATTGCCTCAGTCCTTGCCTCTTACCTAACCTATCAGCATACTCTATGGAAACTCAAGCCCCTCTGGATGAGTTTTCTAGGGCTGCCATTACAAAGTACCACAAACTTGGTGGCTGAAAACAACAGGAATTTTCTGTCTTTTGTTCTAGAGGCCAGAAGTCTCAAATCCATTGTTGGCAGGGCCATACTCCCTCCAGAGCCTCTGGGAAGAGTCTTTTCTTGCTTCGCTCAGCTTCTGGTGGCTTGAGATTCCTTAGTTTGTGGAAACATAACTTTATCCTCTGCTTCCCTCTTGAACAAGACTTCTTTGTGTCTTCTCCTCTTCTTAAAAAAAAAAAAAAGTAGGGGGCTCCCTGGATGGTTCCGTGGTTTGGCGCCTGCCTTCGGCCCAGGGTGTGATCCTGGAGTCCCAGGATTGAGTCCCGCGTCGGGCTCCCTGTATAGAGCCTGCTTCTCCCTCTGCCTGTGTCTCTGCATCTCTCTCTCTCTCTCTCTCTCTCTCTCTGTGTGTGTGTGTCTTTCATGAATTAATAAATAAAAATCTTTTTAAATTTTTAAAAAATTATTTGCAGGGATTAGGGGGTTGGGGAGGGTACTGGGAGAGAATCTTCAAGCTGAATGTGAAACCCTATGTGGGACTTGATCCCACAATCCATGAGTCATGACCTGAGTCAAAATCAAGAGTCAGACATTCAACCAACTGAGGCACCCAGGGGCCCTGACTTCTCCTCTTCTTATAAGGACAACAGATATCAAGATCCTGAACTAATTATACACACAAAGACTCTACTTCCAAATAAGGTCACATTCTGAGGTCCTGGGTGGACATGAATTTTGGGAGGACACTACTCAACCTACTCCACCTTCCATTTTGTATTACTTTGACCACTTTTACCTACTTGCTTCACCCCAACCCCTTCCTACCTCTAACAACCACCAATTCTCTGAATCTCTGTATTCAGTGTTTTATTATTATTTTTTTATTTTTTAGAAAGAGAGAGAGAAGTAGGAGGAGGAGCAGAGGGAGAGGGAGAGCGAATCTTAAGCAGACTCCTTGTCCAGTGTGGAGCCTGACTCTGGGCTTAATTTCATGACCTTGAGATCATGACCTGAGCCGAAATCAAGAGTTGGACACTTAACCAACTGAGTCACCAGGCACCCCCTGAGTTCAGTGTTTTTAGATTCCATGAGGTCATACATTATTTGTCTCTCTCTGTCTGACTTATTTCACTTCATGTAATGCTTCTAGCTCCCTCTATGTTGTCACAAATGGCAGTATTTCCTTCTTTTTTTGTAGCTGAAAAAAATTCTATCGTGTGATTTTATGTGTGTGTGTGTGACATTTTCTTTATCCATTCATCTGTCAATGGACATTTAGATTGTTTCCATTAGCTATTATAACTAATGCTACAGTGAACACAGGATGTGTGTGTAGCTACTTCTTTGAGACAGTCATTTGTTCTTCAGATATATAATCAGAGGTGGAATTAGTGGATTATGTGGTAGTTCTGTTTTTAATTTTTTGAGGAAACTCCGTGCTGTTTTCTCTAGTGGCTGCACCATGAGTAGCATTCTTAAAAGTTGATCTAATTTCATGGCTTCTTAAAAGATGCTCCATTGGGGGATCCCTGGGTGGCGTAGCGGTTTGGTGCCTGCCTTTGGCCCAGGGCATGATCCTGGAGACCCGAGATCGAATCCCACGTCGGGCTCCCGGTGCATGGATCCTGCTTCTCCCTCTGCCTCTCTCTCTCTCTCTCTCTCTCTCTCTCTGACTATCATAAATAAATAAAAGAAAAAAAACATTTAAAAAAGATGCTCCATTGTTTCTGACTAGCATAAGTCCTTTTTTCTGTAAAGAACCAAAAAGGAACTATTTTATGGTTTTGGGGCTCGGTCACCAGTACTCAATTATGCCACTGTAGCACCAGAGCAGCCACAGCAAATGAATGTGGCTATATTCCAATAAAACTTTATTTGGATTTCATTTAATTTTCACAAAATATTTTATATTGAACCATTTAAGAAATGTAAATTCTTAGTCTACAGGCCATACAAAAATAGGCAGTGGATCTTGGGAGGGCTCACATAGTCTAAGGAGTTGTTTCCTAGCCAAGAGGCAAGAAGGAAGACAGCTTGGCTTTAGGAACGACTGCCCCCAGGGACTCCACAGGTCCCCTAAATCTCTCTGCCTCTTGTCTCTGCATCTTCCTTCTCTCTAGCTATAGTTTTCTTCATTGAGGAAACACGATTCCTGATTGCAGTGAAGCCTCATGTCTCATCACCATGACCATGAAGACTTGCAGAGTTCACTCTACATCCCAGTTCTACACATCCTGGGGCAAAGAAGCACTGGTTCACTTGGGTCACGAACCAACCCCAGAACAGACATCTGAGGCTGGCAGATAGGGGAGGCAAACAAATAGGAGTTTGGGGTGGACCAAGAAATAGCCGTCTCCCTTCAGGACTTATAAAACAAGGTGTGTGTGTGTGGGGGGGGGCTGGTAGGTAAGACAAGACATCCACACATTATTACAAATTCCAATAGGATCTTTAGAACGTATACTGGGGCTTACTGATTGTACACATCACCTTTTAAAGACCCCTAGGAGTGATTAACAACTCCACCAGAAAAAAAAAAAACAACCGTTTGAGGCAAGCTGTTGAATAAGGTATGTTAACACGATGTGTTTTTCATTTGCAGATTTTAACATTCCTCAGGATTTGATAAGCATCTTTCACAGAACTTTTTCTATGTCTGTACCTAATATTTGCTCTCATTTCACAGAGAAAGTTTTAATGACTCTTGTTCTTCTCCCAGGGAAGTTGCTGCTCTTTATACAGAAGTTTAACTAATGGCTTCTCAGCAAGATCAGAGCAGACAGGTCACCACAGACACCCAAAGGTCTCCCTCTTAGATGGAGCCAAAGAGATGACAATACAAGGGAGGATGAGTTGGAGCAAGCAGCCAGCCGACCCTGTGCCTGTTTTTAGCCTGTTAGTTGTTAGTCTCTGGAAAAGCATGAGATCTCACAGTCTGAGCAGAGGAACAAATCCACATGTACCAAATGCTCTGCGACAAAAAGGCTGATAGTGGGAGTTTATGCTAATCAGCTTCCCGAAATCCACTTTTCCTCCTGTTCCTTAACAGCAAATGGAATGCTACTTGGATTCTCTGGTTGACCAGCATCCCAGAAGCAGGACCACACAGAGCTCATGGACCCATCACAGTGCGGTCTGTCTCTACAAAAATCATCTGCAGTCGCTGGGAGTAGGCATTATGGGGAAAAGCTAAATTATTACTCTGATTAACCATTCTAAAGCTATAAGGTGGTAGAGGAAGCAGGTCAAGCCCCATGTGAAGAGGGAGCAAATTGTCTTGGTGCCTACGTGGTAAGGAGGCTTGTACAACACACATTGGGAAGTAGGCAATATCTGTCTTCTGGGCTTCCTTCATTTCCCTCTTGATACCTCCTCTCAGTGTTGACATGCTCCTTCATTCACCAAACATGAACTGAGGACCAAATATATGTCAAGGACCCTCCTGGAGGGCCTGCACTGGGTAGAAAGAATAAAGTGACCAAGGGGAGCTTACAGTCTAGAGAGATAATCACACACGTGAGCCAATAATTAGGATATAATCCAATAAGTATTAAAAGAGGGGAAGCCAATCAGGGTAGGCTTTAGAGAGGAGGTAACATTTGATAAGGGTCCCAAGGTATTACTGAGCTTTGCCAGATACAGAAAAAGAAAGGCTATTTTAGGCAGAAGGAGTGGCAGGAGGTGAGAGAAAGAGCAGTGAGTTCTACTGGGTAGAGAATTGGTGAGTAATTCCATGTAGAGACCTCAGGGCACCCAGCAGGTGGTGACCCAAGCAAAGTCTGGATGGTTGGATAGGAGTCAGGCTATACAGGGTCCTTGGCATGTATTAGGTACTCAGTATTTATTCAAAGAAGAATAGTGCACACATACTAGTAAAAATGATAACAACAGTAAAAGTAATGGCTATTTACTGATGACCTATTTGTTTCACAGATTTATGAGGTTTTGAGAGAGGATTAAAGAATAACACAAATTCAGCTATTATTACATTGCACTACATACTATCCACCTATCTACCATCTATCATCATCATCGACCCTCGATCGATCATCTATCTATCCTCTATCTGTGATAGAGACAGTAAAGATTAAAAGCTGGTAAAAGGGAACTTTGGGCTTCTCAGATCTTGAGTCCCTCTGTGACGCAATGACCATGGGGATGAGGGGTGACATCAGGCCATCTGCCCTTCACTTTCTAACATCTGTTCTGGGGAGTGGTCACTCTGAAGATGGGACCAGGCTCCTGTGAGATGCTAAGGGCAGCTTCTCAGGGGAACATTTCCTCCCAGGGGTCCAGATAATGCCCATTCATGGAAGCCTTCCTGCACAGTAAGGGCATGACCTCCAACAGAGTTCACTGAGCCTGCCAGGTCTGAGCCTTGACCCTTGTTCAAAGAGGGCATCGAGTTACCTGGCAAAGCGCAGTGCCTTTTTCAGAACAAGGGCTGAGTTAAGAGTACATATGTTAACACGGAGACCCTTAAAGATTTTCGAGGATGAGCAGCAGAGGGAGATGTCTATATGGATTTTCTGAGATGATCTTTTCACCTGTTCTGAGGGTCAGGTCACTGCCCAGGGCACCGTCATCTGGCCAGTCAGTGGGAGGGAGCTGCTTTCAACAATGCAGGGAAAGTGTGTAACAGACCCCTCTGTGTTGCAGAAACTCTATCTCTGCAGTAACTGGAGAGAAGACAGGAGGACTTAGCAGTAAGGAAGGAGGTGCCCACTCGCATGCTTCAGGTAGGAGGTGGTTAGCACACACAATGAAGGATGTTCATTAATGATTAATGTTCATTAGGATGAGCACGCTCATCCTGCTCAGCAAACTTTCTGGTCCATGGTCCTGCAGGGAAGCTCCACATACTCATTATAAGCATGTCTCACTTAGGACCCCAAATACCATAGCTCAGATTGGTCCCTACCAAGATTCAACCATAACACTTGTCACAGCTAACTTTTATTAAGCTCTTCCATGTGCCAGGCACTGTGCTGAGCACTT
This sequence comes from Nyctereutes procyonoides, assembly GCF_905146905.1. Lineage (NCBI taxonomy): Eukaryota > Metazoa > Chordata > Mammalia > Carnivora > Canidae > Nyctereutes > Nyctereutes procyonoides. The sequence continues at coordinate 6,658,865 of NW_026575155.1, forward strand.
TGCATCATTTAACGCTCTCAAGAACATTAAGAAGAATGAGCGATTGTTATCTTTATTTTATGGATGAGGAATCTAAAGCACTGATTTACCCCTACTGATTATAATCAAAAGAATGTGCCTTTGGCTCTGAGGAGAATTTAGAGATAGGAGCCCCACACTGCTTTAAGTCAGTTAGATGCCAGCCTGTTGAAATAAACATACACAAAGCCTCTCAAGCCTACCTCTTTGAAGGGACAGCACCAACTCTGAGCTTTGATTTGCAGGTAGCAGGTGTCTATATATGGATTTTGGAGTAAGGTAGCATGAGGAAACAGGCGTCACAGCAAACCATGTCTCTGGTGAGGGTGATGAGGGAGGCATCTGGCTTTGGGGGCATCAGTGACAGAAATCCCAAGTCCAGCAACCACCATGAACACATGGTGCCATGTCTGTGCCCGGTGGGGCAGTCATGGGATCTTTGCTCTCCAGTGTGACTGGGTTTCTTGGCTTCTGATCTTCTGGCCCTCCTAAAGACTATGAACTCCCTATGGAACCCTTTGACAAGAAACTTTTCTTCCTAAGATAGCTGGAGTAGATTCTGTTATTTGTTGTAAGAACCCCACTTAGGGGCGCCTGGGTGGCTCAGTTGGTTAAGGGTCCAACTCTTGATCTCAGCTCAGGCCTTGATCTCAGAGATGTGAGTTCAAGCCCTGTATTGGGCTCCACGCTGGTGTGAACCCTACTTTCCTTAAAAAAGAACAAAGGACCCCAGCTAGATCTCTGGGATCCTACTCTCTGCCTATATTAATTTCCTCACATGCAAAATGAGGATTGAGATAACACTCACCTCATGGTATTTTCACAAGGATTTTAGGAGATTCTTTAAGGAAAGATCACTTGACAGACTCTAAGTGATTGTATAAACATCAGTTATTTGGATTTAAATTAATGGAAGCAATATGATGAGGCCATTACTAGAACAGTCTAGCAGTTCCTCAGAAAATTAAACATAGAATTATCATATGATCCAGAGATTCCACTTCAAAAGAACTGAAAGCAGAGACTTAAGCAAATATTTATACCATATTTATAGCAGTATTATTCATAATAGCCAAAAGGTATCTGGGGACAACCCAAGTGTCTTTTGACAGATGAACCGAACATAGTCTATCCATACAGTGGAATATTACTCAGCCTTAATAAGGAATGACATCCTGGCACATGCTACAACATTCCTGAGCCTTGAAAACATGCTAGGTGAGAGAGGCCAGACACAAACGGACAAATATATGATTTCACTTCCGTGAACTTCCTGGAATAGACAAATTCATAGAGACAGAAATAGAATAGAGGTTACAAGAGGTGGAACGAGAGGGGGTGGGGAGTTAGTGTTTACCTGGCTAATGTTTCAATTTGGGATGATGAAAAAGTTCTGGAGGTGAGTGGTGGTGATGGTTGTGCAATAGTGTGAATGTACTTAATACCACTGAATTTTACACTTAAACATAATTAAAATGGTAACTTTTATGTTATTACAGTAAAAAAAAATCCAAAGAAAGACAGAGAAGAAATATCCTGCACTAGATTTTCAGAAATTTTGATATCAGGGATCCCTGGGTGGCGCAGCGGTTTGGCGCCTGCCTTTGGCCCAGGGCGCGATCCTGGAGACCCGGGATCGAATCCCACATCGGGCTCCCGGTGCATGGAGCCTGCTTCTCCCTCTGCCTGTGTCTCTGCCTCTCTCTCTCTCTCTCTGTGACTATCATAAATTAAAAAAAAAAAGAAATTTTGATATCAGCTGGGTTTTTTTTTTCATTTAGCAGATTGAAGACAAATTCCATAAATTTGGTATCACACTATGATTGGCAGACTGGGAGGAAACAAGGCATCCTTATGTTATGTAAGGGTGGTGGGAATGCAAATGGGTACAACCCCTGGAGGGCTGTTGGACAACAGTTATCAAATCAGCACGTGTATCTACCCTTTGACCCAGCAGCTTGTATAACTGAGTCTGACTAATACACCTGTTGCCACCCCCACCTGTTCATATCTGGTTCCTCCATCCTCAATGCTACCTCTGGATATTGGTGGGCAAGAGCTCTCAAGGAGTGGGAATGACCTTGTATGTGAAAGTAGACATTTCTTCTTTCTCTATAGCTGAATGTTAGCGAGATCATGTTTGTTTAGAAAAGTTTTCACAAATCCTTTGTCATGAAGATTTGCCAGAAAGGTGATGGTGAACCTTGTTAAGGTGACTTTTTACACACCAATTAAAATGTTCTGATTCAAGGATTGCAGGGCATGAAGAGAACTGCCAACAGCCGTGGGTGTATTGATCTGACCAACTCATCAGTGCCCGATAGCTCCTTTGCTACATGTGGATGCAAATGACCAAGCATATGCTTTTTTACCCTCTCTAGCCTCGATTTTCTTTCCCCAAGGAAATATGAAAGTTTCACTGGCCACTGCTTCTCCATCCTGTGGAGAGAAAGTTCACAGTCAGAGAGAAAAGCAATTTTTCCTGTTGCTAATAAGCTACGTATGTGCAAAGGGTTAGTTTCTGAATTTCTTTCAAAGATTCTGTGATTCAAAGTAAGGGATTTGGTAAACTGTAATGGATAATTGTGAGAAATGAGAAATTAAAGGGACTTGGAGTCTTTTAGATATTTCAAGTTTAAAAACAATTCGGTCTCTGGATCATTAAAACTAAACTTTCACCTGCTACAAATTTCCTTCTTTGTTTTATAAGCTATTGTTTGTTTGAACAGAGAGGGAAGGAAGCTGTCAGAGGCCCTTCACGCAGCACAAATGAGAGCAAAAATCGGCGAGGCCACAAGAGTTAATGAGAGAGTAGCTGCTGATCAGAGGGTGGACTTGGGCACAGACACTTTATCTTGAATCTAAATAGTTTTCAGTTGGTCATTGATGGTCACAGTAAAATGAATTACTTTAGAAAATAAATATTGAATGATTCAAGATGTTTTACATAATTAGGGCCACACTTTGCAGCTCCTGTGTCATGACTTAAATTTCACATTTAAGCAACCAACCCGTACTTAGGATGTCTAGATCCTAATACATGTTCCTGTACATATATTTTGAAAATATATATGCAGAGACATAGCACTTATATCAATACTTCAAAAAGTGAATTTCTTTCAAATAATAGGCAAATGCTACAGTTTCTTCCCCTACCAACTCATGGAAATAATAATCATTTTTTTTCTGGATCTAATATGTCATGATCCAATCTGTCTGATGGTTTTTCCATCCAATATTGTCTCATTTTCTCTTCAGAACAATTCTATTGGTCAGGAATTATTATTCCAATTTTATAGATATTGTAGTTAAGGCTCAGAAGACAATATTGAATAACTACTAGACAAATGTTTGAACCAGGGAGATGCATGGGAATATGAGTCTCCAAGAAAGGCAAATAAAGTAAAAGGCTGAATTATTGTGGATACAGTGAATTCATTTAGAAGGGTGAGAAATGTTACTCTCCCCCTAGAGTGGAGGCCAGTATCAGCGTAGAACACTGAAATGCAGAAAGGTATTTAATATAGGGAATTATGCTTCCATTAGCGTAGAAGGGCTAGAGAAGTGGAAGGCAGAAGGCATTTACCAGGTGTCAAGGCCACATCACAAAAGCTGTATCCAGAGGGGAGAAGTATCCGTCACCATCTGAACACACTGGCCCACAAAGCCAATACCAGAGCAAAACAGGAAATCTGGCCGGTGCAGTGCTTTGTGTCCGGTGGACCCTACCCATTGGACACCTTCGCCATAGCAAGAACAGCTCTGCCTCACCTCTAACTTGCAAATCTTGTGCAAGTGCATCTGATCGGCAGGATCTAATTGTCTCTAGCTCCCTTGTGGGACAGGGACTGGGAAATGCAGCTTAAGACTTCCAGTTTCTGAATTTGTGGAGGCATCGAAAAAGGATGGGGGAGGATAGTCTGAACTATGGTAACAAATGGACTCCCAACATTCAGTGCCTTTAAGAATAAAAGCCACCCAGGTGGCTGAGTCAGTTGAGCATCTGCCTCTTGATTTCAGCTCAGGTTGTGGTCTTGGGGTCATGGGATTGAGCCCTGCATTGGGCTTTATGCTGGGGTGGAGTCTGCTTGTCCCTCTCCCCCTACCCTTGCTCTCTCTCACACACACTCTCTCTCTCTCCCAAGTAAATCCATGAAATCTTTTAAAAAGAAAGAATACAAAGTTTATTCTTCAGCTGATTGTCCGGGGCAGGGGGCAAGTCAGTGGCAACTGTACTCCACACAGTCATGCAGGGACCATCTTCAACATGGGACTTCCAAGGTTGTCCTGGTGTTCATCATCTTGGTCAACTTGAAGAAGGACATAGCATGGAAGAACTTGTATGAAAAGTTTTTGTGGATGGGCCTGGAAGCAGCAGCAGCAGCAGCATTTTTGTTTGTGTCTCATTAGAAAAAACATAGTCTGACAGCCACAGTTAACTGCAGGAGAGGCTGGAGAATGTTGTTTAGCTGGACAGATATGTGCCTGTGCCCCTTCTAAGCTGGAGCAACAAAAATATGGATGTTAGGGCAGCTGGCTGTCTCTTTTAATGGTTGGAAAGGATGCCAATTTCTAACAGGTACGGAAGCGCAAGGGGATAGACAGTCTCTCTTGCCAACTTTTATTTCCATTATTTGCAGGTATGATTTGGAGTGAAGTTAGCCCAAAAGGTGCTACATGTTTTACTATAAAGGAACCTGTGCGTTTTCTCTTTTGCTCCTAACAAAGTTAAAAAGCACTCTCTGTAGTTCAGAATTAATACATTCTGCTCTAGCTGTGCTTCCCCTTATGGTCAGTAGTGATGGTACTGCGATTTTAATTTCTCTTGTCAAAATAAAAATCGCCTGTGCTAATATGTTATTATACCATGTGTTTTGGTTTATAAATTCACTATTGGAATATTGCTCCTCACCCTTCACATACCCTCCAAACACACACACACACACACACACACACACACACACACGTTAGTATTTTGCCTGCAATTAGAGGTGTCGCCAACAGGTAGTAGTAGTGTACAGCTCAGACTAATGTTCTGCACTGAGGGCACATGGTCTTAGAAGTAAAACAAATTTTAAACTGATTTTTAGAAAATAATGTAATTTTTATAAAATACCCATCCTTACAGACTATTACTAAACCCTATTTTAAAACCTACTCTCCTCAGAGCTACAAGTACACAGTCTTGGAAGGCAGATTAAATTTACTAAAGCACAAGTCATGTCATATCTCCAAGGACTCTATTAAATTCATGTACTCTCCTCTAGTTTGACCCTCAGTTATTTTTACTCACAGTGTGACACTTACTGAGTCCTGTGGTCAAATTCCTGAAAATAGACTCACATTCCTAATGCCCACACTTTGGTCAAGACATGAGAATCTTCCTACCTGAGAATCTTTCCCCTTCTCACATTTCAAGGCTCAGTTCAAATACTGGCTCTTCCATGATGCTTCCCATGACACTGTCCTATAAGAGAGCTCTTTTTCTAGAAACTTTCTACCTCTCTTATGTATCAAGATCATTAATCTTCCCCCTGTGGTCATGTTGTTTGTCAAGGTCTCATATTTTCCAAAAGATTGTAAATGCCCACAGGAAGGACCACATCTTATCTTTGTGCCACTGGACAACCCATATTCTCTTTCTGTGTTTCTAACAACTAAAATCAATGTCTTTGACAAATGAATAAGTGCACAGATGAATTAAAACAATGCCTGAGGTACAAATTTGATATATTTACCATTGGAGTTCAATTTTTCTCAGCCATTGCTTAATCTAACCCATGTTCCCAGAACTAGTTTGCAATGATTCTGACTGCTGCTATTAGCAACTGACTTTGGGTAGAGAACTATTGGCAATCTTTATTTTTTTCTTGTCTTATTTCTACATTTTTTATAGTGGTAAGCTATAACAAAAATTTACAATTTTTTTGATTCAGATAATGATTGTTTTCTTTAAAAATTTACAATTTTAACCATTTTTAAATGTACAATTAAGTGGCAATAACTACATTCACGTTGTTGTGCAACCAACACCACCATCCATCTCCAGAATTTTTCATCTTTTGAGATTGGAACTCTGTACCCATTAAATAATAACTCCCCATTCCCTCTCTCTCAAGCCTCTGGTAACCTCTATTCTACTTTGCCTCTATGAGGTACCTAGAATTTGACTATTTTATTCTAAGTGGAATAATACAGTACTTGTCCTTTTGTCTTTAACATATTTAACATAACATCATCAAGGGACATCCTTGCTGTAGCACCTGTCAGAATTTCCTTCCTTTTTAAGGCTGTATAGTATTCCACCTGCAAGTATATACTACATTTTGTTTATCCTTTTATCCACTGATGGGTGTTTGGATTGTTTCAATCTTTTTGCTATTGTGTATAATACTGCTATGAATGTTGGTGTATCAAAATTTGTTTGAATCTCTGCTTCTAATTCTTTTGGGTCTATATATCTAGAAATAGAATTACTGGAACATATGTTAATTCTAGGTTTAATTTTTTTTTGAGAATAACCAGATTGTTTTCCACCATCTTACATTCCTGCTAACAATGCACCAGACTTCAACTCTCTCCACATTCTCACCCACACTGGTTATTTCCTGTTTCTTGATAATAGCTATCCAAATGAATACGAGGTTGTATCTCAATGTAGCTGTCTCTATATGTTAAGTAATGAAAATACAGTAATTTAATTTTTTTAAAGATTGAAGGGAGGACTGCTTCTATTTCTCTTTGATCACTGATTCATTTGCAGGCAAACACTTCTCGGGGCTGTGCAAAGGCTCTGTGGTTATGCTGAGCAGACAACAGCTTGCACCTCACATCACATACCCATTCTTACTCTTCTGTGAAATGAGATGATAGGATGAATGGGGGGAGTTTCACCTCAAACTGTTGGATCCATCAAGGGAGATGAAAGCGTGAGTTGGAGTTACTTCAAGGCAGGCTTCCTGGGAGGCTCCATGGGCTATGATAGCCAATAGTGGCTGCACTGTGTTTGAAAAATTGACTTAGGAGCTGTGATTGTGTGCGTACATGTCTTCTAAACAGCTTTATTGAGATACAATTCACAAGCTGTGCAATATACCCATTTAAAGTATACACTACAATGGATGATACAGGCTTCTTCTTATGGAATGAGTAAATCGTGGGAATAAAAGGCACAGCATAAGAATTATAGTCAATGATATTATAATAGTGTTGTATGGTGACAGATGGCAGCTACACTAGTGAGCCTACATAACATATAAGGAAGTTGATTCACTATGTTGTACACCTGCATTTAATGTAACACTGTGTGTCATCTATAATCAAATTTTAAAAAATTAAAAAACACTGTATATACCAAAATAGTTTTCACACATTACATTAATTTAAAAAAATTGTTTAGATAGCGTAAAATTTGCCATTAACCCACTTTTAACTGCATAGTTCGGTGGTAATAATTACATTCACAATGTTGTACAACCATCACCATTATTTATTTCCAAAACTTTTCCATCATCCCAAACAGAAACTGTGCACCCATTCACGGTTAACTTCCCATTTCTCCTCTTCCAGCCCCTGGCAACCCCTCATCTACTTTCCATCTCTAGGAACCCAGTTATTCTAGATACTTCATATAACTGAAGTCATACAATCATATAATATTTGTCCTTTTGTGTCTAGCTTATTGTTTGAATGTTTTGGCATAAAGTTTTAAAGTTTCATCCACGTTGTGACATGTACCAGAATTCCATTCCTTTCAATGGCTGGGTAATAGTCCGCGTATGAATAGACTGCATTTTGTTTATCTATTCTTCTGTTGATGGACACTTGGATTGTTTCCATGTAATTATCATTTAAAAAATATTTTATTTATTTATTTGATAGAGAGAGAGAGAGCAGGAGTCAGAGGGAGAGGCAGAGGGAGAAGGAGAAGCAGACTTCCCGCTGAGCAGGGAGCCAGATGTGGGACTCAATCCCAGCACCCTGGGATCATGATCTGAGCTGAAGGCAGACATTTAACCGGCTGAGCCACCCAGATGGCCCACACGTAATTACCTTTTGATATGACTCATGCTGTCCTCAGCCCCAATTCCCCAACCCCCCCCCCCGCCCCCAGCCCTCCTGCCAAAGCCGCTCATCTAGAAGCTTGGGCAACACCAGGGCACATTCAACTTGTCCAAAGCTGTCCTGGTCTCTGTTTAAATGGGGCACACTGACCAGAGTGGTTGCAGAGAAAATCCAACTATTACCATTTTAGGAGGCCATTTTCTTACCAGGGGGCCATCTCCTGTAAATCCACATGTGTTCTATCTTTTTGATGGACCCCATGACTTTAAATGTGGAGAGGTCTCAGGCTTTGTGGTCTTTCCATTCCAGCTCACCCTCTCCAATCTGCCAATATGCTGTTGGATTGCCCTGGGGCTTTGCAGATCCCATTTCTACTTTCCCTGCAGGGTCCCTCACAGGCTTTGCCAGTCAGGTGATAAGGAGACACTATGAGGCTGGAGTGAAAAAGAGGGACCAGCTCCTCCTGTGGCTTCCTCTCCCTGGAGGGGCCATCTAAGCAGGCTTCTTCCTGAATTAGGAGATGCTTCCAGGGGGTGGTGTTTCCAACAGTTACAAAATCAGCTTCCTGCCCCCTCTGGCGGGAGTGCCCCCCTCCCAGAGCTGCATTTCCAACCCACGGGGTCCCTCTTACGAGCCCAGAAACACCAGCCCTCTGAGATGAGCTTCTGTTCCTCCTGTGAGGAGTGCCAGCTCCAGTTACTGTTTAAATAATTTTACACCTACTTAACAGCTCTTTGTATTAAATTCTTAGCTTGACTCCTTGGTTACCAGATGGCTACGCCCCTACCCTCTCCCAGCTCCCACATGACACATGGACACCGTATACATATTGCGTGCATGTCATGGGTTGGGGATCTCACTGTGCAGTCAGAACAGTGAATATCATGTGGTGAGCTCTAGACCGAGTCAGACCAGTTGGGGGTGTGGGGGGAGGGTGACCTCGGAAAGGGACAGAAGCCCCACTGCGTGTGGCTGAGGAACAGCACACACCTCTTGTGGGGGATTGGGAAGGTAAGGAGTTCTTCTAGGTCAGGAAACTTTTCTCTCTCTGAAGAATGGAGTCTGGGTAGAATGATCCAGGTGAGGCAGTCCCAGGTGACCAGGAAAAGGTAACTTCTGAAGAATTCAGCAGACATTCATCTCTCTTTTCTTCTGTGGTGCCACAAGCAAAAATTGGTTTAAACATCTCATTTTTTAAAAATTTTATTTATTTATTCATGAGAGACACAGAGAGGCAGAGACACAGGGAGAAGCAGGCTCTCTACAGGGAGCCCGACACAGGACACGATCCCAGGACCCAGGGATCACGACCTGAATAGAAGGCAGATGCTCAACCACTGAGCCACCCAGGCGTCCCCAAACTCCAATCCTAACCCTGTATTGCATTTGGTTGCCATGTGTCCTTCCTGTCTGTTAATCTGGAAAGTTCCTCAGTCTTTTTGTAGCGATCCCCTTACAGCCTCCTCCCTGCTGTGCTGCTCCCACTCTGGACACAGCAGAAACTGGGAAGCAGGGAGGCAGGACCGGGAGGCATAAAAGCAACAGGAGGAGAAAAAGAAAAGAAACGAACCCAGTTCATCTGCCCGGTGTGGCTTCCAACCTGAAGCAGGACGGAACTGAAGCTGAGAAGGCTTAACATCATGGCTGGAATTGTGGCCAGTATATGACATGGACGTTGTAATACCTGAAATGAAACAGCATCTGTCATTTAAAGTGACTGTCCAGCTCCTGGGCCTGCAGAAACTTTTATCCAAGGGAACTTTTTTTTTTAAGATTTTATTTATTCATGACAGAGACACAGAGAGAGGCAGAGACACAGGCAGAGGGAGAAGCAGGCTCCCTGTGGGGAGCCCGATGTGGGACTCGATCCCAGGACCCCAGGATCACCAGGGCTTTTTATATTTGATAATGAGGAAAAGAAAGGCAGGGAATGGTTAATTTATATAACCGACATGATTCCTGATTGTAATAGGTCACAAATCCAAAGTGCTAACCATAACTGCCCTCTGCCCTCGTCCTTCTGTGTTCCCCCCATCCTATGCCGATGTCAGCTAGGTTGAGTTCTTTACTTAGAAGGATCACCTGAACCTTCATTCTGGAAGGATCTGGGTCCTTAGTAGTTCTCTTTCCATTGTCCTGGACTATTGGATAAAGAAATAGCAAGAAGTATCCTAGTGAATGTCTTGGGACCCACACACGCAACCATATCAGGTGATTTGCCCGATGGTTATTGGAATCAATCACCCTGGTCAACACGGTGACCCCCTTCGCTGTTGATTAGGCAGCGTGAGGATCCCTAAGAACAGCTATGCCTTGGCTCCCGGGGTGAATTATTTCCTGCTTGGATGCAGTCAGAACCCCACCAGAATAACAGAGCAAGTAGGTTGTAACATTAAGAGATTTATTTCAAGGAATTGGCTGCCTGAGTGTGGAGGCTGACCGGGCAGGCCAGCAGGTAGGGCAATCTGGAACTCTTGGGCAGGAGCTAATGCTGTAGTTCACAGGGGAGTTTCTTCTCCCGCAGGAACATCTCAGCTGGGCTCTTAAGGCCCTCGACTGATCGGCTCAGGCCCACCCAGATTACTGAGGATAATCTCCTTTACTAGAAGTGAGCTGATTGTAGATGTTAATCCCATCTACAGAACACACAGCAGCACCTAGGTTTGTGTTTGATTAGGTAACGGGGCTAGAGACTGGACAGATTGACACATCACACTGACCATGACAGGCCCTGACAAATTCTGAACCCTCCAATTCCAAGATGAGAGGGTTATATTGTATAACAGTGGGAGGGGTGCTCTCATCTCCACCCCCTTGCTTCCCAGCCCAGTGCATTCTGGCTCAGGGGAAGATGGGCCCATGTAGTGGCTCCCTTTGAAGGTGTGTGAGGCAGGTGCAGACAGTACTGGGACCTCCAGCATGTCCCCTTTTGGCTAGCACTGTCCCCCAGGCTTCAGCAGGCCACCACATTCTTCTATCAAGCCAGAAACTTTGAGCGATGTGGTATTTGGCCATTAGCCTATTGCCACACTATTTTCCCCCACAAACACAGGTGTACAAAAGGGGAAAATTTTGATAAGAGATATGTCGGTCTCTTACAGGGTAGAGCTGATTTATTTTTTCATCTCTTACCAACAGTCATCCTTTCTGCAGTATGTCAAATGATGCACCAAATCACAGCAAACCAAAAAATGTTCTCCCCAGCTCGTAAGGACTTACATTCCCCAAAGAGAGTTTCAGATCATCTTCTTAGATTCCATGAAGCGTTTTATGAAACTGCAGAAAATATAGATCATTAATCCTTTGCTCAAATAAACACTAGACTCTGTCAATCTAGTGGCACAAATTTGGCTGACAGTGCAAATGTGAACTTCAGCAAGCGTCCCTTTCCATCTGCGACTTTCTTACCAAAGAAAACGAAATCTTCCTGCATTTATGGGGTGTGATTTTCCTACTGGGGATATTGACACTTTTGTGGTGAAAGTTCATGGTCAACTTTTGGTTTCCCCAAAACATGTAGAAGCACTTTGGGAAACTTCCCACTTGGTAGAGACGGAAGGAGCCAGCCCCCCTGAGCCCTGTGCCTGTAACGTGGCTGTCTTTCTTGGCCCCCATGAGAAAGATGCTGACCTGCTGCAAAATCATATATTCACAGTTTGGGGCGAAAAGAATGCACTTCTCTGATTTGGGAAGACATTAAGGATGAGAATGGGGAAAAGGCTGAGAGCAAAAGAGAATGAATATATTCTTTACCAAACACTGTCTGATGGTCTTTGAAGGGGTCACAAAAAGCTCAGCAAAGGACCAACCAACTGTCCTTGAGTTGTTCGATGGAAGGTGGGGGTTGTGACAAAAGTTTATGCTTTAATTTTGTTTTATTTTTTTAAAAAGATTTTATTTATTTATTCATGAGAGACCCAGAGAGAGAGACAGAGACATAGGCAGAGGGAGAAGCAGGCTCCCTGTGGGAAGCCCGATGGGGGACTCGATCCCAGGACCCCAGGATCCTGACTGGAGTGGAAGGCTGACTCTTAACCACTAAGCCACTTAGGTACTCCTGTTTGTTTTAAGTAGGGTCCATGCCCAGTGTGGAGCCCAATATGGGGCTTAAACTCATGATTCTGAGATCAAGACCTGAGCTGAGATCAAGAGGCAGGCACTTCACCAACTGAGCCACCTGGAGGTGACCCACTAGCTCATATTTTTTTAAAAAACTTTTTTTTTTAAAGACTGAAGAAAATTTAAAAATCACTAGAAAGGGTAACTGGATTCTCTCTCTCTCTTTTACTAAATCTGTGACTCATTTGTACTCTAACTTAAAATTTCCAAAGTTAAAACTCTTTCTATGTTTTAAAATCATTATCCTTGAGAAAGAGAGGTTTAACTGGTGCCCTCTGCTTCAGAGTGCTTAAAACGATGGGAATCTTGGACATGGGCACCCACATAACGAGTTTAATGATGCAAAGGTCCTGAGTGAGAAATAGCAGCCTACAAAAACAAGCCTGTTGGTACAGAGTGGATGGGCAGTTTTGCAGAGCTGGAAACAAGTTCTTGCAAGTCTAAAAACTTGCTGTTGATAGTTTATTAAACAGAGCTCTCTACAGAAACAGAGGAGAGACAGAGACATACAGAGAGACAGAGATAGATTTTGAGGAATTGGCTCACATGACTGTGGCAAGTCTGAACTTTGCAGGCTGGGCTGGCAGGCTGGAAACTCAGATAAGAACGATGTTGTAGTCCTGAGTCCAAAACCTGTGAGGCAGGCCTGTAGCCTGAAAACTCAGGCAGGGTGTGCAGTCTTGAGGAAAATTCCTTCTACTTCAGGAAACTTTAGTCTTTGCTCTTCGGGCCTTCAACTGATTGGATGAGGCCCACCTATATTATAGAAGGTCATCTGCTTCACTCAAAGCCTACTGATAAAAAGTGTTAATCATATCTGAAACATAGATAGCTTCAGAGAAACATCTAGACTGCTGTTTGACCAGGCAACTGGGCCCCCCAGCCTAGCCAAGATACATATAAAATTAACCTCTGTGTCTAGTAAGGAAGGCTTTCTATGTTCAAATGCTTTTGTTGAGAAGATAGCTCAATGTCATCACTTTGGACTGACGTCAGGCATCAATATAATGGGGGCCCCATAAGAGAAGAACTGTAAGAGGATGCTTGGGTGGCTCATTCGGTTAAGCATCTGCCTTCTGCTTAGGTCATGATCTCAGGATCCTGGGATTGAGCCGCGCATGGGGCTCTGTGCTCAATAGGGAGTCTACTTCTCCTTCTGTCCCTCCTCCCAGCTTGTGCTCTCTCTGTCTGTCTCAAATAAATAAATAAAAGGAGAGAAAAGCCGTAAGTTCAAAGTGAATCTTCCTTTGACTATGTTCAGCTTTATCACCACATACGAGAAAAAGAAGGATGTCCTAAAGGCTGTGGGCAGTTCAGAGAGGTATTAGCAGGGGAGGAAACAGCAAGGGCAAAAATATCCCTACTGTATCACTGGACAGAAAGACACACATCATCACCACATTTTATTAAATATAAATACTGAAGTAGTCCTATTGTGTTTATATTTTCCTTCTAAATATCTTACATTCATGTATCTTCACATAGCCTACAAAACTTAAAGATCTAATAAGGAATTAAAATAAACTGCTGTATTAGAGGACAGAAAGTAACATGATCAAAGTATTGTTATATTTTCTCAGATATATTATTTGTTTAATTATCCCACTACTAATTACAACTAATTCACTAGTCCAACCATTGTTTTTTTTTTTAAGGCTTTATTTATTTATTCATGAGAGACCCAGAGAGAGAGGCAGAGACACAGGCAGAGAGAGAAGCAGGCTCCCTGCAGGGAGCCCGATGTGACTCGATCCAGGCATTCTGGGATCATGCCCTGAGCCCAAGGCAGATGCTCAACCACTGAGCCACCCAAGCGTCCCCATTGTTTTGTTCACATAATAACATTTATGTAACAGGAAAGTGGGTAATATAGAATAATATATAATTTCAGTTACTTACTTTTCATATTTTCCCCCTTTTCTGTTTTTTTTTTATTGAAGTACAGATGACGCACAATGTTACCATGTTACATTGGTTTCAGGTATACAGCATAGTGATTCAACAAGTCTATATGTTATGCTGTGCTCACAGCAAGCATGGCTACCATCTGTCACCATACATTGCTACTATAATATCATTGATTACATTCCCTTTGATGTACCTTTTTATTTTTCATATTTTCTTTTTAAAGATTTGTTTATTTTAAAGATAGAAGGAGCGGAGGGAGGGACAGAGGGAGAGAGAATCCTCAGGCAGGCTCCTCGAGGAGCACCGAGTCTGGTGAAGGGCTCAATCCTATAACCCTGAGATCATGAGTTGAGCTGAAATCAAGAGTCTGCTGCTCAACCAAATGAGACATCCAGGCTCTCCTATTTTTCATATTTTCATGTTAAAGGAATAACACACCTGTATCTGTGTATTTGTTATATGTTAGGGTACTATGGGTAGTGATTCTGGTTCACTCTTATGTGGCTGTGTCCCAGGCTGACTTTCTCAAGGGCTAGTCACCCTGCCTATTGCCCAAACCAGCCAGGAGCCAAAGGTCAGGGGAGCCTGTGGATATAAACCATGTGGATGCAGGACCCAGAGCAGAGTAGAGGTGACATGAAGAGGATATGGAGGCAGAAACAGACACTCAGTTTCCCAGCATAAAAGATGGAGTATATATCCAGATGTAATCTCAGTGTCCAGGGCTACCAATGGCATAGCAACTTTGACAGATCTGGGAAATGGGGAGTACCACTTTCCAGAGAGAAACCAGGGCTACTTCCAATCCCTTTCCAAAAATGGTGGTATCACTGGTGCCCCTGAGAGTGTGAGCTAAGTGTTACTTTTTATTCATGGGCCTTGTTAGTCAAAAGTGTGCAGTAATTAAAAAAAAAGTGTGCATTAATCTTGTGGTTCAATTTTCTCATCCATAAAATGTGAGAAACAAAGCAGAGATTTATTGTGGGACTATGGATAACAGATATGAAAGCACCTTGAAGTTTAAAAAAAAATTAAAGATTAAAAAATTTAGCAGTTAAAATATTTCTTGGCACTTCTCTCTTCTGCCTTGCAGGCCACTGGAACCTTTTGAAAAATAATAATTCTCTGAGGTTGGATATTTGATGCAAACCAAGTGGTGATAACCACCATAATAACAGCAGACATTTACTGAAGGCTGACCATGTGCCAGAATCTGTGGGAAGTGCTTTTGCTTGAATTATTTTATTTAATCCTCATAACAACCTTAGAAAGTTATACTACTGATATATTTCATGATGAGGAAAATACGGCTTAAAGCCTTAGACAATGTGGTCCTAAGTTTCCATAACTAGAAGTAGTAGATCTGGCATTTGAACCCAAACAGGCTGACTTAGCCCACAACTTTTGAGCATTTTGTAAGCCAAGATAGCAAGCAGACAACTCTTCCCTGTTAGGGAGATTTTTTGATATGATATCGTGGATTAGTGATAAGACACGTATACAGCAGGGGACGTTAAACTCCGTCAAGATTCATGCTTTGAGCCTTTCATTGGCAGCAACACAGAGTCATGATAATCTTTTTTTTTTTAATTGCCATGCTCAAAAGAGATAACATCACCATGATCCAGAAACACAAAACAGAAAGCAAGACTGAAGCTACCAGCCTGCTGGAAGCAGTTAGAGGAAGCTGGAGCTTATTGGTTGAAACTCTAAATGGCTCATGCAAAGCAGGGGATGGAGTCAGGGAAGAGGTGCAGCTCCCCCTTAAAGAGAGGATAAAACATGCTTCCATCCATCCACCACTGTCTACATTGAAAATGCAAACCTATTAAAATGAGGAAAAGCAAAGCCTTGCAGCCAGGATCTGGGTGTTTTACCAAATGGCTCAGTGATTACCATGCCCTCAGTTATCTCCTTAGGATGAACACTCTGAAAACCCACTAGAAGATGTGGTTCTGAACAGGGGGGAAACAAAAACAACAACCCGCTCTCTCCTCCCTTTACCCAAAAGGGAATAGTGAGTATAGAGCCAGTGCAGCTACAACAAAATGAACAAAACAAAAATAAACTCATTTTTGACAAGCTCACACCAAATCAGCAAAATCACCAGCCAGGAAATGAAATCACTTTAGAGAAAATAAAAATAATGTGCAATTTAAAAAAGATTTTTAAAATGACTATGCTGAAATCTTCCAAGAGTTAAAGGAAGAAGTAACAAAGATGAAAAAAATAAAAAAGTAAGGACTTGAGCCAAGCAGAAATAGAAAATGAACAGATGGGTATGAAAAAGAACCATGTAGAAATCCTGGAGATAAAGCAGCTTATCCCTGAAACTTAGAAAGCTTAATAGGGCAGGAGAAACTCTACATTGGATGGCTAAAGAGAGAATTGATGAACTGGAAGATCACTAGAGAGGAATTCACTCAGAAAGTAGCACAGAGGGATAAGTTGTCTGAATGGGCAACATTATGAGATGTTTGACATCATTAAGATTGCATTTTTAAAAAAAAAGATTTTATTTATTTATTCACAAGAGACAGAGAGAGAGAGAGAGAGAGAGAGAGAGAGGCAGAGATGCAGAGACACAGGCAGAGGGAGAAGCAGGCTCCATGCAGGGAGCCCGACATGGGACTCAATCCCGGGTCTCCAGGGTCACACCCTGGGCTAAAGACTGAGTCACCTGGGCTGCCCAAGATTGCATTTTTAAAAGACAGCTAGACACTAGTTACAAGTTGGTCCCAAAACAAAATGAAACAAATGTTGAAAATATGTGATATAAAAAGTTAATATATATAAAAACTAACCAAAATGCTGTATTAGTCAGGGTTCTCCAGAGACACAGAACCAGCACAATGTATATGTATATATGGACATATGAGATTTACTATAAGGAGTTGGTTCATGTGGTTATGTAGGCTGAACATGACCAAGATCTGGAGGGTGGGCTGGCGAGCTGGAGACCCCGGAGACCTGACATTCTGGTTCTAGTCTGAAGGCCAACAGGCTTGAGACCTGGGGAGATCTGACGTTTCAGTTCAAGTTCAAAGGCTAGAAAAAGCCAGTGTCTCACTTCAAAGGCCATCAGGCAGGAGGAGTTCCCTTTTACTTGGAGGAGGCTCAGCATTTTATTCTATTCAGACCCTCAACTAGTTGGGTGCAACACACCCACATTAGAAACAGCAGTCTGCTTTGCTGAGTCTACTGATTAAATGTTAAGTTCATCCAGAAATATCCTCACAGACATACCAAGAATAGTCTAAAATTTTTAAAATTTATTTATTTATAAGAAAGAGAGAGAGAGAGAGCGCACATGTGTGTGTAGGGATAGGGGTAGAGGGAGAGAGAATCTCAGGTAGACTCCCCATGCCTGGCCAGATGTAGGGCTGGACCTCACGACCCCAGGATCATGACCTGAACTGAAATCGAGTTGTACACTTAACCAACTGAGCCACCCAGGCATCCCAGATCAAGAATAATTTTGATCAAGTGTCTAGTCACTCTGGGCCAGTCAAGGCAACACATAAGATGAACCATCACACATATCTCTGGGGAACATACCAGGCACAGCACCTTGGTCAATCAGGGAAATAAAGGGAGGAAATACCCCTTCTTTTTGGCAAGATAGGAAAATGGGGGGATCCCTGGGTGGCGCAGCGGTTTGGCGCCTGCCTTTGGCCCAGGGCGCGATCCTGGGGACCCGGGATCGAATCCCACGTCGGGCTCCCGGTGCATGGAGCCTGCTTCTCCCTCTGCCTGTGTCTCTGCCTCTCTCTCTCTCTGTGTGTGACTATCATAAATAAATAAAAAAAAATTAAAAAAAAAAGAATTATTAAGATAGGAAAATGGGTCATAAGGATGGGGTCCCTAGGTGCAAATGGCTGAGATTCTGGATGCTATAGCAGAAAACACATGTCCCTTGAGACCAGAGAGACCTGGATGAGACTCTTGTTCCTACTAGCTGTGTGACCTGACCTTGGGCATGTTAATTTAATTCCTCCGAATCTCAGTTTCCTCATCTTTTAAAACAGAAGAATTATAGTACCTACCTCAAAGGGATATGGAGAAGAGATTTTAAAAAAGATTTTATTTATTTATTCATGAGAGACACACAGAGAGAGGCAGAGACACAGGCAGAGGGAGAAGCAGGCTCCATGCAGGGAGCCCAACGTGGGACTTGATCCCCGGTCTCCAGGATCAGGCCCTGGGCTGAAGTTGGCGCGAAACCGCTGAGCCACCCGGGCTGCCCTATGGAGAAGATTTTAAGGTAATATATGAAATCCTTAGTAAAATACCCAATCTCTACTAGTTCTCCAATGGTCAGTGCTGGGGATTCAGACAGCTGACCCATCTCTGGTCACAGCTAGATCCATCCTCATCATGCGTAGGGAGGATCGTGCAAAGGAGGGATCCAGGATATGAGATCCAACACACTTGGGTCTGAACCCCGCTGCCTCCTGCATATTAGCTGCAAGTGAGTCTCCCCTTTACACTCTGTTTGCTTCCCATCTGCCAACTGAGGGCAGTACATCTCCCTCTAGAGCAGTGTTTCTGAACTGGGGGCAACTCCCCCTCCAACACTAGTGACGTTTGGCAATGTCTAGAGACATTTCTTTTTAATTTAGATTCAATTTAGTCAACATATAGTGTAGTATTAGTTTCAGGGGTAGAATTTAGTGACTCATCAGTTGCATATACACCCAGTGCTCTTTCCATCATGTGTCCTCCTTAATGCCCATCACCCAGTTAGGCCATCTTCCCACCCACCTCCCCTCCGGTTTGTTTCCTAGAGTTAAGAGTCTCTTATGGTTTGCCTCCCTCTCTGTTTTTTATCTTGTTTTATTTTTCCTTCCCTTCCCCTATGTTCATCTGTCTCGAGACATTTTTGATGGTCAGAGTCCATTTGGGATTCTGCTACTGGCATCTAGTAGGTGGAGTTTAGGGAGGCACCCCATCTTTCTGCAGGGCACAGGGCAGTCCCCCACAGCAAAGAACAATGTGGCTTAAAGGGTCAATTGTGCTGAAGTGGAGAAACTCTAGGGTTGAAAACTTAAATGAAATCATGTTTATGAAAGGCTTGGCTTAAGGAATAAAAATTAAGGCTTCTCTCATCATCATCATCATCATTATCATCATCACAGGAAAGTGCACAGACAGTATGTAGGTTTCTGCTCTTCTCCTCCCCACTCTTCCCCCTGCCCCCTCCTTCTTCTCTTCCTCCTCTCCACATGGCTGGGTACTAGCAAGGAGAGGAAATGTGACTGCTCCACTGGCAGCATTCCTGTGCTCAGAACCCAGGAGGAGGGAACCACTCCTGACCTCCCCTAAAGAAGGTCTGCAGGCTGTAGGTTCAACATGCCAAGTTCTGGGATGCTGCTTCCAGGCAGCCACATCCAGAACACGTTCTGGATCCCTCGGCCGAGCCAGCCTTCTGTAGCTCCTATAGCTTCTATAGACTTGACCGTCCGCCCCAGGGCTGGTGGCGAGGGGGCAGGTGTCGCTGTGGCCAATCCCAGCGGCCAGATGGGGCTCTCCCACAGGGGCTCCCACCCCATCTCCAAGTTACTTTAGGGATTTGGCTCACTCTTGTCAGCCCTTAGTCATGACCCTTTCCTGACATCTTAAAGGAGGTTTTTCTTTACCACTAGGTATATGCTTATTCTGTGTGCAGGCATTTATTGGAGGAGGAAGGGATGGTTAGGGAGAGAAGATGAGAGGATAGAAGAGCAACATCCAGCCCCCTGAAGGAGTGCTGTCCTGCCCTCTAGGCCTCACTCCCCTGAAATTTCCCAGGACAGAAGGTCTTCCTCCTGCCTCTAGGAGGGAGGCCAGGGTGCAGAGGGAGGCAACCGCACAGACGTAAAACACAAACAGAACAGGTGTCCCTGGCCAACGCATCTGTGTGAGCTCTGGCCATCTCTCCAAGGCCTTCCCCTGGAGCCCAGTGTTCACCATCCTGGCCCCCGCTGGATTCAAAAGGCAGGGGCAGACCACACTCAAGGCCCTGAGACGGAGCATTGCTGCTTTTCGTTTGTTCAGCCCCAAGCAGAGAGCAGTCCAGGCACAAAACTTTCCCTGGGGGTTGCCGATCTCCCCTTTGAAGCCCGACAAGAATAACGTAAACCTAAACGAAGCCCGCTCTTCTCAGGGGGAGCAGATTTTCTCTCCGGAGAACCACAACAGGGGCAAGCCTTGCTCCCCAGGACATGCTTTCCTGGCCTGCAAGGGGTTGAACTTTTTTTTCCTCCCCCCACCCCCGCCCCAGCCCCACAAGAGAGCCATAAACACAGAGATACCAAAGAGTTAATTTGCGTTTTTTAAACCTCCTTCCCAATGCCCGCTCTCATTCCTGCATCAAATCCTCATGTCCAGACATCAAATCAGTAAGCCCTGTTGCCTGTCAGAGAATACAATGTCAGGCCATTAGTATGTTAATAAGTCCGGAGGGCGACAGGTGGCCTCCTAGACAGCTCAATTAAGCTGCTCATTAAACACACGCTAACGAACAGCCCAGGCAGGGCCTGAACAGCACCATTCTGTAATGACATGATGTCAGAGTGAACAAATGAGGAAAAATAACAAAAACATTACAGCAGGGACAGACGCCACTAATAAGGACCCCTCGCACTACATCAGCCCGCAAATCAATGAGCCACAGGGATCAAAAAACTCGACCCAACATTCTCAGGAGACTGAATGCAGCAAGATTTTTTTGGTCTGTACTTAACAAAAAAAAAAAAAAAAAATCTAATCCCCAAACCTAAAATGATCGCAGAATATCACAAATGAACTGGTAAAAAAAAAAAAAAAAAAAAAAAAAAAAAAAAAAAAAAAAAAAAATTAAGAGCGCAGGTTTGACACAGGACTAATCACAAAGTCCAAGAAATTTGTTTGGTTGAGTTTGAATGAAAATCATTATTTAATGCGATCATCATTTACATTTGATTGGCATCTTTTTTTTTTTTAAAGCCCACAGGTTCGAATCATTTGCCTTCTCTGCTCCTCCACCGGCTTTAAGGGCACGGCAGAGTGTAAAAGAGCATGGAGCCAAGTTTCTTAGGTGAAGATTCTTCTTATTATTTTAAAAGAAGGGGTTTCCAGCAGTTGCTAGAGGTTGCTCTCATTTTCAAGTAAGGGGCTTCCTGAATAATAAAAAAATCAAATCTCCACCAGGCCTGGCTCCGATGTTGGAGACACATAATGCTAAACTAATAGGCTGGTTTGCCATTAGAAGGTCATGACCTTGGCTCTCATCTTTTGTCAAGTAGCAGCTGACACCTCCTCTGTGTGTAGACTTTCTTCAAGCCTCACAGAGGTGCTGTTCCTCACGGGCCCAGCAAGCTGAAGGCAGGCAGGAAACACATAACTTCAGCTTTCAGGGCTGCTTTTATGGGGCTGGAGCAGAGACCCTTGGAAGCATAGTTCTTCCCACATTTGTTGAGCTACCTCTGTCCAAACCCATGGTCCCCGGGTATGACCATGTATGACTGGGGCAAGCTTTTACTTGTGTGTCCCTGAGCAGGTCACTTTACCTCTCTGACACTGTTTCCTTATATATAAAATGTGATTGGACTCGGTATTGTCTCCACCCTTCCATTCTGAGACTGTCTCCGGTACAAAATAAGTGTACGATGCTCATGCAATTTGCCATTTGGTTAGAAAGACAAAGGTAGTCATTGAAAACAATCCAAAGAACTCAACAGCAAGTACAGTGTGCTACCAGGAAGCACAATAAGAATTCATAGATGGAAGACCTCAGGGGTTGGTAAGCGCTCTATGTCAGTTCCCTGAAAATCTGCTGAGCCAGCATAGACTGGAGCACGCAGAGAGGAGGGGGATCCTGCTGGTCTTTGAGATGCAAGACCAGGAGGTGGAAGGACACGCAGG
The DNA here is from genome assembly GCF_905146905.1 of Nyctereutes procyonoides. Lineage (NCBI taxonomy): Eukaryota > Metazoa > Chordata > Mammalia > Carnivora > Canidae > Nyctereutes > Nyctereutes procyonoides. The sequence goes on from NW_026575155.1 coordinate 6,680,858, forward strand.
AGGTAGGCCAGGGCAGTTGCCTTTCTTCGCACAAGCTCCTACCAATAAAAATAAGTTAGATCGCATTCCAAATATGAGTATTTATTTTATTAAAAAGCATATATTACTACACTAATATATGATTAACATATTAAACTAAATAGCAGAATAAGGTGATTCTAAATAGTGAGATTAAAAAAAAATTCCAGAAGTCCAAACATTTTTTTCTCTGCCCTCCAGAGGATCATATTAAACAACTCATAGGGATGCACATGCCACAGTCTGGAGACTACTCTTCCAGATGTGAGGAGAAAGGATGTCAAAAGACAAGCATGAAGTGCACATGTGTTTGCTCATGCACACACGTGTGTGTGTGTGTGTGTGTAAGGGTTAGGCAGTACATGATGAAACCTGCCTCATGGAGGCAAGGTGGGAGACATGGGGTAAGATGTGGCAAAGCCACAGGAGATAATGTGCAAAGACAAGGTGAAAGGGAGCTTAGTGAATCTGGTGGTTTGAGGGACACAGCAATATGGCTTTTTGTCTTAGTGATGCTAAGGTACATCCTAAGGCTGGCAGGTGTAACAACATGCAACAATCCAACAGACATTCACTGAGGTTCCCTCTTTGCTCAGGGAACTGTGGGGAATACAAAAATGAAAACATTTCATTCCTGCCATGAGGGAGTTTACAGTTCAATCGTTCATTCAATTCACGAACTTCTGCTTGCTAGTCTCTGCTCTAGGTGCTGGGAATAATGGCAAATGACACAAGCTTGGTCCTAGCCCTCATGAGTTTATGGTCAAGTGGGAGAGACAGACCTATTACTTAACTAACTGCATTTCAAGCCAGACTGTATTAAAGGGGGTGGCAGGGGAGGGAACAAAGACTTGTAGGAACATAGATGAGGCTGTGATTAATTCTTTCTGTAATAATCAAAGAAAGTTCCTGGCACCATTAGGAGCTCTAGACCAGTGTTATTCAATAGAACTTTCTGCAGTGATAGAAATGTTCTCTATCTATGCTGTCCAATATGACACCCACATGGGGCCATTAAGCACTTGAAACATAGCTAGAGTGACTGAAAAACTGAATTTTTAATTCTAATCAACTGAAATTTGAATAGTCCCATGTCGCTTGTGGCTACCACATTGGAAGAGTGCAGCATAGAAGGTGGGATGGGATGGTGGTGACTTTCATGTGGAACAATATGGCTTCTTTCTTAAAGCCTGTACTTTCTCTCTGCATAGGGTGATGACATCCTAGAAGTTGGGGGAAATAGCTGTTCCCTCAGCAATGCTAAATTCCCAATGATAGTTCAAGGCCACACATGGTGGGTATTGATTGACGCTGGCATGGAGGTACTGCTTGGTAGGAAATGAAAAAAAAATCACTTTAAATTTAGAGCATCTTTCCACCTCTTCTCCTCTGGTGTGAGTTCAAGTCTCACCTCTGGCAATAGTAACTGGACTTCCCTTAAGTATAGAAATGGTCCCTGAAATTATGGTCTTTGGATTCTTTTCAGACATCACCATCTTGGAAAGCTTGGAGAACCCTAAAAGCAACACCAGCTCGCCCACCAGGGGGCAGTGCATGTGCAAGATCACCAGCACACAGCAGGATCTCTTGGGGCTGCCTGGCTACTGTTTTCCAGAGAATGGGAAGAGCCATTTAAGTTCTACTTCAGAGTCCTCTCCCTCTCTTCTTTCCTTCGTTGCTGTGTTAGATGATCTAAAACAAGTGGAGAAGCACATTTTTGTTTGTATGATAAAGCAAAGTTAGTAAGATGACAATGAATACCGGAATGGGCTTCAGTTTTGTTTTTGTTTGTTTATTTGATTGTTGCTATATGATGGAGACAGGAAGAGAAAAGTTCTAAAGCCAAGACCACTGAGCAGAGATGGGGGAAGGGGGAACTTCTATTCAAAGATGGCGAGTTGAATGCAGGGCTTAGTCTCCAGTTCCTCCTGAAACCTTCCTAAAACAGCAGCAGAGGAGGTTATTTTGGAGAAGACACAAACCTACAAGATGAACAGAACAGAAGCGATGATAATTACAATAAGATGGGAAGCTGGAAAGCAGAGGTATGCTTGGTAACTGATGTGAGAGAGTTGAGAAAGCTGAATCATAAGCCCCCAATAGGGACAGCAAACAGCAATCAAGTTGCTCAGGAATTGGTGACATTAGGGACCTATGAAAATGGGACCTAGCAGAATGACTGACTCAAAGTCCATGTAAGAAGCAGTTGGATCTCCAATCTTCTTCTTCTGTTCTATAAAGTCAGGTCAGACAAATGTTCACATTCTGAATGCTGAGATTTCTAGTTGTTTTCCTGATCTTGTTTCCATAATAATGGTAGCAAGGACTATACCTTCCACATGAGAAATTCTAAGGGGCTTCACTGTAGCTCTTCCAACAATACAAGAGGAAAGACTCAAAGATAATGGTAGCCAAAGTTCCCCAGGAAAATGGCCCAGAGACATCACTGAACAGAACTCCTAGTTGCCAAGTCCTATGCATATGTACAGAGCTTAATATCAGCTTTTAGTGCCTCACTTGTGAATATGAAGAGACATTTAAGGGCCATTTGATGTTTGAGAACAGCCTCTAACAGAAAAGCCAGAACCAGAGAGGAAGGGAAAGTAACTTGGAAGCAACAGAAGCTATAGAAGTTATGTAGGGATACATGGTTAAAAATTATTATTAACATTCTGGGCAGCCCGGGTGGCTCAGCAGTTTAGCACTGCCTTCAGCCCAGGGCCTGATCCTGGAGACCCGGGATCGAGTCCCACGTTGGGCTCCGTGCATGGAGGCTGCTTCTCCTCTGCCTGTGTCTCTGCCTCTCTCTCTCTCCCTGTGTCTCTCATGAATAAATAAAAAATAAAATCTTTAAAAAAATTTTTAAAAATAAGGATAATAACATTCTCAGAGAGTAAGGAGGAAACACTGCATCCATGAAATAAAAATAGGATTCTGTAACCAAAGAGGCAAAGGATCTGTACTCCAAAAACTACAGAACACTTATGAAAGACCTTGAGGAAGACACAAAGAGATGGGAAAACATTCCATGCTCATGGATTGAAAGAATAAACACTGTGAAAATGACTATGCTACCCAGAGAAATTTCACATTCAATGCAATCCCTATCAAAATACCATGGACTTTCTTCACAGAGTTGGTACAAATAATCCTAAGGTTTGTATGGAACCGGAAAACACCCAGAATATTCAGAAGAATGTTGAAAAAGAAAAACAAAGCTGGGGGCATCACAATGCCTGACTTTAAGCTATATTACAAAGCTGTGATAATCAAGACAGTATGGTACTGGCACAAAAAAACAGACACATAGATCAATGGAACAGAATAGAGAACCCAGAAATGGTTCTCTATGTTCAACTAATCTTTGACAAAGTAGGAAAGAATACCCAGTGGAAAGAAGACAATGTTTTCAACAAATGGTGTTGGGAAAATTGGACAGTCACATACAGAAGAATAAAACTGGACCATTCTCTTACATCAGACACATAGATAAACTCAAAATGGATGAAAGATCTAAATGTGAGACAGGAATCCATCAAAATCCTAGAGAAGAACACAGGTAGCAACCTGTTTGAACTCAGCCACAGCAATTCTTGCAAGGCACGTCTGTAAAGGCAAGGGAAACAAAGGCAATAATGAACTATTGGGACTTCATCAAGTTAAAAAGCTTCTACACAAACTACACAAAACTAAAAGACAACCTACAGAATGGGAGAAGATTTTTGCAAATGGCATATCAGATAAAGGACTAGTATTCAAGATAAACAAAGAACTTATCAAACTCAACACCCAAAAACCAACAATCCAGTCATGAAATGGGCAGAAGACATGAACAGACATTTCTCCAAAGAAGACATACACGTGGCCAACAAGCACATGAAAAAATGCTCCACATCACTTGTCTTCAGGGGAATGCAAATCAAAACCACAATGAGATATCACTTCATACTGATGAGAATGGCTAAAATTAACAAGGCAGGAAACAACAAGTGTTGGTGAGGATATGGAGAAAGGAGAAACCCTCTTGCACTGTTGGTGGGAATGCAAGCTGGTACAGCCACTCTGGAAAACAGTGTGGACATTCCTCAAGAAGTTAAAAATAGAACTACTATGAGCCAGCAATTGCACTACTGGGTATTTGCCCCAAAGATACAGATGTAATGAAATGATGGAACACCTGCACCCCAATGTTCATAGCAGCAATGTCCACAACAGCCAAACTGTGGAAGTTGCTGAGATGTCCGCTGACAGATGAATTGATAAAGAAGATGTGATATATATGTACAATGGAATATAACTCAGCCATCAGAAAGGATGAATACCTACCATTTACATCAACGTGGATGGAACCTAAGGGTATTATGCTGAGTGAAATAAGTCAATCAGAGAAAGACAACTATCATATGATTTCACTTATCTGTAGAATGTAAGAAATAGTGAAAGGGACTACAAGGGAAAGGAGGGAAACTGAATGGAGGAAAATTAGAGAGGAGGACAAACCATGAGAGACTCCTAACTCTGGGAAACAAAGAGTTGTGGAAGGGGAGGTGGGTGGGGTGATGGGGTAACTGAGTGACTGGCATTAAGAAGGGCACATGATGAGATGAGCACTGAGTGTTATACTCTATGTTGGCAAATTGAATTTAAATTAAAAAAATAAAACAAAAATAAGTTTTAAAAGAATAGGATTCTAGTGTGTAGTATATCTTAAACTTATGCAACAGTCTATGTCAATTATATCTCAATAAAACTGTGCAAAAAGAATAAGATTCTGATAAAAAAAATCAGAGAACAAACAAAAGTGCTTGGAAAGAGCAGAAATAAAAAAAGTTAAGGACATCACTGAGAATGTTTAGCAAAAACACAAAGAGAAAATAAGAGAGAAAAGTGTAAAATGATAGGACCATACCAGAACGTTGAAGTCCAAATATGGGAAGCAGGTCCAGACACAATGGGAGGAAATTACCCAAAGAAATAATGCATGAAAATTTCCCAGATATTAAGTTCCTGAATTATATTCAACACCATGGGCAGAAATTGACTCCCCAAGACACAGCACTGTGCAATTTTATCACACGGGATAAACAGAAGATACTAAATGTTTTTAAGGAAAAAACAAAAAAAAAGAAAATATGCATTATACAGAGGATCAAGAATCAGAATGGCATGGACTTTTTTTTTAAAGATTTATTTGTTCATCCTAGATAGAGAGAGAGAGTGTGTGCGAGGTGTGCGTGTGGGGGGTGGGGGGGCAAGCGCAGTGCAGGGCGGGGAAAGGGAAAGGGATAGGATCCCAAACAGACTCCCTGCACAGCACGGAGGCTGGCATGGGGTTGGATCCTAAATGCCAAGATCACCAAGATCACCATCCCAGCCGAAAACCAAGAGTCAGATACCCAACCAACTGAGCCACCCAGGCATCCCTGCATTGGACTTTTTAACAATATGCAAGAAGACAATTGGGAAATGTTTCAAAATCCTAAAGAAAAAATATTTCCAAAGGTAGAATTCTATACCTAACAAAACTATTAATCAAATGTGAAGGTGTGATAAATACATTTTTAGATATGCAAGGGCCTTATAAGGAGGCTCCTGGAGCTTTTTTTTTTTTTTAATCAAAAAAGGAGCCAACTTTTTCGAAAGAGGAAGATGCAGGGTCTGGGAAACAGGGGTTCCAGCACAAAAAAGAGGTGAAGTTACCGAAGGTAACCAGTCAAGTTCTGGGAGGACTTCTTCAAAAAGATGAAATTATTGTCAACACATTGAGAAGAGGGCAGAGTCGAGGGATAAATTACTAGAACAGATCAACAAAAAAATAAAGCAATTGTGAATGTTAGCAAGAGCAATTGTTTAGGGATGAAAAATAAGCACAGCATTCAGGGGTCAGCTATTCACAGCATTGACAGAATTAGAGTAATGTAAAAACTTTCATATTAATCTCCAAAATTTCTTTTTTTTTTAATTTGAGGGCAGTTGACACACAGGTCTGCAACATAGTGATTCAACATCTCTCTATATTATGCTGTGTTTACCACGCTATTACAATATTATTGACTTTGTTCTCTATGCTGTTTTTTTTTTAATCTCAGTGACTTCCTCATTCCCTAACTGGAAGCCTATACTTCCCATTCCACTTAATCTCCAAAATTTCAATTAAACCGTAGAGAGAGGATACAGGAAAAACATCTGTGTGGGTAGGTGTGTGCGTGGACATGTGTATGTGACCGTGTGCGTGTACATGTTGTGTGTTACACGAAAGAGTAAAAATCCCTTCCTCTGTGGCAGAAGTCCATAGTCAATGCCAAAAACCAAACATCAAGAAATAGCAATTAGATGTGTTCCTACAGACTTTTTTGCCTGATATTGTAACTATCAAGAGAATGTGTTAAAACACAAGCAACTGCCTCCGGATTAGGAAATGGCAGAGGGGCATGGAAAGTTGAGGAATTGCCGTTCACTGCAAGTTGTTCAAACCTATCTGACCCACTAAATTCTGTGAATTTATAAATTTGATCTTAAAAAACTGAATTAAAACAACTGTGAAATAAAAGAAAGAGATAAATGGCCCAGAGTTACAGAGTGGGTCTAGGAGAATGAGACTCGCTTCAAAACCTCCAGGGGCCAGCAGGCCACTTCTTGGCAAAGAGCCGATTCTAAGATTGGGCCACCCTCAATGGTACCGTCTGCCTCTATCCTAGGTCTGTCCTTAATAGGGGACACTCTGCTTCGTGAGCTACATGAAAATTGTTCAGATTCATCACATAACACTAGCTTCTTGGCCCCGCCCTCTGCCAGTGTTGAGTGGCTTGCTTCTCAATGAGCCACTCCAACTTTGTGTCTCCTCTCCTATGCCACCTGCCCCCAAACGACACACATGGCAGCTCAGAGCAATATGCACATTTCAGTGCAAGTGTGACAAGTAGAAGAGTGAGAGATGAATCCCACCTCCAGCTGATGCAGAAATTGGCTTTTGAAATTAAATGAATTGAGTATTTCCTTTTGCTTTTCCCCACGGGACTTCTCACATCCTCCTAAATTCAAGCCCCAGGTTGTGCCTCACCTTCTCCAGGAAGTCCTTCTGAGCAAAGATGTTTTCATTGTTCTGTCTGGCTCTCTTCTTGCAAGGTGGCCAGAGCCCTTCTTAGCAATGCACTGAGTACCTGCTGCTCTGAATTCGTTTATTCTATTTTTCCAAGCACCGTCTGAGGACAAGGCACCAAATCATACCTTGCATCTAGCCCCTAACTGCATAAGGAAAAGCTCAACTGGAACTTGTAGATTTAATTCCTGGGACCCCACAAAATAAAATGAAATCCTGAAGACCCCAACACCAACACATACACATTCAGTTCTACCGAGTAGTTACATTTGATGAAACTGAATTTGTTCTTCATGTTTTTCAGGCATGATAATCATCTTCTTTTACTAAAGACTCCTTATCTTTGGAGAGCCTGGCTGGCTGGTCAATGGAGCATGCAACTCTTGATCTTGGAGTCGTGAGTTCAAGCCCCATGTTGGGCATAGAGCTTCCTTTAAATAAAATAATCTTTATCTTTAAGAGATTCACACCAAATATTTACACATGAAACTGTAATGATGTTTGGGATTTGCTTCAAATTAACCCAGTGCTTGAAAGGAAAGAGGTGGTGGTGTAAAGGAAACCAAAGTCCAGGGATTGATGGTTTTTGTAGCTGGATGATGAGTAAATAGAGATAATTTATTTATCTCTAATAATCATCATTATTAGATGATAATAATCTAATCATTTCCTCTAATTTTTATCATAAAATTCAAAATTTTATCATAAAACAGTAAATATGTACATGTATGATTTATATGAATTATAATGGAAGACTGTTGGACATTGGTGATTTATTATTTCCCAGCTCAACCTCCTTTACCTTACAGAGGAGTGTGAGAGGAGTTAATGACTTGCCCAACATCACAACGTGGCTGATTAGTGACAGTGCTGGGCCCAGACCTCAGATCCAGTAACTCTCAGTGTAGCTGACTCTGGAACATCTCAGGTAGAGGAGAGGGAGGGGAAGGAATGCCGGCTGCTTTATCCTTTCATCTGAAAGCTTTAAGTCTTCTTAAAAATATGAAATGTTGGGGCAATTGCTGGGGGACTCAGTGGTTGAGCGCCTGCCTTCAGCTCAGGGCATGATCCCAGGGTCCTGGGATCGAATCTTGCATTGGGCTCCCTACAGGGAGCCTGCTTCACCTTCTACCAGTGTCTCTGCCTCTCTCTGTGTCTCTCATGAATAAATAAATACAACCTTAAAAAAAGAAAAATATGAGTTGCCTAGTAAAGGTAGTAGTTTCAGCTGTTATTATTCGATTATACCTCAGTGTGAATGAGTGTGACATCCTTTTCTGAGAAAGAACCTGCTTAGACACTCCAGAGGAACCAGAGCAGAAGCTGAGGGAAAGTACAGGACTTCCAGGACGAGGGCCTTGACCATAAAACGTATCTACTCAAAATATTTGAGGCCAGAAAACATTAGCAGGGGCTTCTCCAGGTGGTGGGATTAAAGTTGGGTGTTTTAAAAATACTTTTTCATGGAGCGCCTGGGTGGCTCAGTCAGTAAGTGGCCAACTCTTGATTTTGGCTCAGGTCATGATCTCAGGGGTCCAGGGATCGAGCCCCACGTCAGGCTCCACGTTCAGCAGAGAGTCTTCTTGAGGATTCTCCTTCTCCCTCTGCCCTTCCTCCAGCTCACTCTTTGTCTCTCTCTTAAGTAAATAAATAAATCTTTAAAAAATACGTTTTCATATTTTTCACATTCTCTGCAAAGAATATATATTATTTTTATTGTTCATGCACTCAGGTATTCAACAAATATTTACGGAGTGCCTTCTATGAGTCAGACTCTACCCTGGATGCTGGAATACAATGACAAGTAAAAAACCTGGTCCTTCCTTTTGGGGACTTGTGGTAAAGGTGGCCTTGGGAACACACCAAGTTCTTCTGGAGACCCCACAGTCTGGATCAATGGATTGGTGCTAGAGGGCATCACACCTGCTTCCACGCCATGAAGCTGCTGGAGTGGGGATAAGGGGACAGCTCTGGTGCTGAACTACCTGAGTTTAAGTCCCAGCTCTGTACCATCCCAGCCGTGTAACCTTAGGCAAGTCACTTAACCTCTCTGTACCTTGGGTCCCTCATTCATACAATAGGGATAATAATAATCATACCTAGTTCTCAGGGCAGTATTTGGGGCAGACTAAAAAATTATTTACCTTCAGAAATTCAAATTTAGCTGTGCTTCCTGCATTAATCTGGCAACCCTACTTCTCCAGTGTCTTGAGCTCGGAAGGTAGACCCTCAGAAGGACCCAGCTCAGGGACTTCTGTCTGTGCTGGCCCTGCCCCCAGGAGGCACTGAGTGCCGACTCCATGCCTGGCACAGGGGCACAGAGAGTCTCCACCACAGTAGAGGCTAGAGACAGCGTCAAGTGGAACCAGACCCCAGAACCACATTGCAGCAGACCCTGCCGCCCATTCTGCTGGGATTCAGAACATGTATGGAAATATAGATCCTGTGGTTCCCGGGCCATCATCTTACTCTGTGATGCTCTGTTGATGGAAGGATCTAGAGAAAGGCTAGTTTGATGCACTTTATAAAGGCAGTAATGACTTTTCTCAGATCGAGGTTCTCAAGGTCTGGAACAAGGCATGATGAAGGAGGTCGGGCCAGTGGCAGATGGTCTAAAGCAACAGCCTTCACACTTCGGTGAGCTTTCAAATTACTTGGTGTGTGAAAAATAAAGATGCTTGGACCTTGCCTGAGATCTATTGACTCAAACAGCCCAGGATGGGTCCCGAGGGTCGGTTCTGATCTATTCCCCCAAGTGATTCGGGACAGCGCATGGATACTCGTGATTCTGGACAGAGTTATGGTTCTTCAAGCTTGGTTCCTGGGACAGCCTGCTGCTTTCTGTCTCTGTCCTTTCAAGGACAAATGTCACCTTTCACACCCAGTGCTTGACTGCTAAGGGGGCTGACCCAGAGGGTCAAGTCTAGCAAGGTAATTGATCCAATGGATTGGAGATCTAGAGATGGAGTGTTTCTTGCTCACTTCTCCAAAAATCATATCCAGGTTCTACCCCCATCTACCCGTCCTATGAAAGGAGGCTTCAGGCCCCAAAGCACGGAGTATGGACAAGAGGGTGTTGTTCATTCTACTCCAGGTGATAGGGTTACCCTAGATAGAGATGGTTCAGTTTTGCAGTTGTATGCTTACATCTACCTGCTTTGGGAACTCCAAGAATCCCCCCTTCCTTCCACCTTAACACCATAATCAATAATAAGGAAGTAAAGGGACCCACCGTTCACCCAACCTTTGCAACAGGGGGCACTAGGAAACCTAGATTCCTTTGCAGTGGAGGGTGACGACTTCAGAGTGCAGCAGCCTCTCAGGGCAGGTGGCACCCAAGGGGCAGGAATTGGGCCCAGGGCGGGGTACTCCCACAGGCCCTATGGAGCCCTGACCTCTCTCCTTTGCCCTGTCAGATGGTCCCATGTGTGACGTTGCTGGCCTTGCCTTTGGTCCCGGGCCTGACAGGGAGGTGGGTGAGGACGAGTGTGAAAATCTACTGGAGCCCTCTGCAAACCCACAGTGGGGACTCTATAGTGGCATTAAAGTGCCTCCCTTTCCTCTGAAAAAAGGATTACGTGCAACAAGTGTTTGAGCCTCCAGCTCTTTTGAAAAGAAACTCAGTCTTAAGTGCTAAGCTCAGATTCCAGGAACCAGGCCCCTCCACTGCAGCTGCTCGGATTTCAAGGATTTCAGGGCCACCATTTCATGGCGGGTGGATTTGCACCAGCTCTGACGGTGGGGGTGGAGCAGACCAGATGTTTTTAAGGGGATTATCGCCTAAAAGACAAGTCCAGTTTTCCTGTGTGTCACTCATGTCTTAAAGGCAATTTTCCCACATAGTGCCACCAAAATGGGAGGGAATGGAAAATAAGATTTTGTATCTTCTGATTTACATATAAACCTTGCCCCCCGCACCTGGAGGCTTTAAGCACCTGATCTTATGTAATCCTCCCAATGAGGACAAGGGCTGACCTGTGTCCCCTCCGAAATTCCTATGTTGAAGCCCTAACCCCCAGTACCTTAGGATGTCACTATATTAGGAGATGGGGCTTTTTAAAAGGTAATTAAGTTACAATGAGGTCATTAGGGTGGACCCCAAACCAATATGACTGGTGTCCTTACAAGACAAGGAGATTAGAACATAGACCCGCATAGAGGGAAGGCCAAGGGAGGACACAGGGAGACAATGGCCATCCACAAGCCACAGAGTGAGGCCTCAGAAGAAACCAACCCTGTCAACCCCTTGATCTTGAACTTCTGTCCTCCAGGACTGGGAGAAAATAATTCACATTATTTAAACCACCCAGTTTTGATTTTTTTATGGCAGCCCTAGCAAACTGATACAACTCCTGTTTTTTTTTTTTTAAAGACTACTTATTTGTTCATGAGAGATAGAGATAGGCAGAGATATAGGCAGAGGAAGAAGCAAGCTTCCAGTGGGGATCCTGATGTGGGACTCAGTCCCAGGACCCTGGGATCATGATCTGAGCCAAAGGCAGATGCTCAACTACTGAGCCACTCAGGCACACTATACAACTCCTGCTTTGCAGACAGGAAACCAAGGCTTAGCCAGGTTAGATAAGATGCCCAAAGGCAGATAGCTCAAGTAGCCCATCTTGGGCCCAGGTTGGTTCCCAAACCTGTTTACAAATTAAAATAATGGTAGCAGTTTAGAAAACCAAGAACCATCTTTTGGGACCTAGCTAAGAGCTCCTTGAGGTGGTCTCTGAAGGCTGCATTTTTGATAGATTCCCAGAATGACTCTAATGCATAGTCAATTTCGAGGACCAAGTCAGTAGACAAAGCGCTCACAGCACAGAGTTCATTAATGGGGGATATATTTTCATATGTGAAGGACCATTTATTTAAAAGGCAAATTCACAAATTCAGTCTGTTTCTGCCTCTCCCCTCAAGCAGCTGGTATGATCTATAGTGTGTGGAGGAGCATCAAGAACTCAAGACAGCCTTTCACCAAAGCTCCCTGCCAGCTTCGAGTCCATCTCATCCTGGAGGCAGATCCACCCCAGCCTCCGTGATGGGATCCATGCTGCCCACCTGCCAGGCAGCAAACGAGTCTTCCCCAAAAGGTCTCTTGCTGCAGTTTACTGCTGTCATCCGTTGGAGAACTTCAGTAGAGACACACATGCATTTGTCACGAACCTCACAATGTGCCTCTGAATACATGAACGTCACATGGGGTCACAGCTCCCTAGATGGGCGCAAGCACAGCTTCCTTAGCTAAGAGGTTGCAGTTGGCCAGGTACATGCTGGAACTTAAAGAATTGGCTTATTGCTTCAGGTATTTACAAACTAAACCTCACAGCCTTGTGGTGAAGGGATTCCACTCCGTTGTAGTCCTTGGATGGAAAGGGGCATAGCGGATTCCAATTATAGCCATGAAGGGTATTTCCTCCCTTATGAAATCTGTCCTGCCTGCCTTATGGGTTTGTGTGGAAGACCCATCGTATTAGCTACCCATTGCCATGTAACAAAACTCTCAGCAGCTTAAAACAACACAAACATTTTTTATCTCACAGTTCCAGTGGGTCAGCAATTCAGGAGCAGCTTGGCTGGGTGGTTCCGTCAGGCTCAGTGTGTTCCACGTGGTTGCAGTCAAGGTGTCAAGTGAAGAGGCCGCCATGTGAAGGCTTGACTGGGGTTGGATCTGCTTCCAACGTGGCTCCCTCACAAGCCTGGCAAGTTGGTGCTGGTTGGTGGAGGAGGCCTCAGTTTCTCCCTTCATGGCTGAAAGAGCACCCTCACAGCATGGTGGCTGGCTTCTCCCAGAGGTGGTGACCCAAGAGGGAGCAAGGCCAGAACTTTTATGACTGAACCTCAGAAATCACACACCATCATACCTACTGGTTCCACAGGTCAGCCCGAATTAGATGGAAGGGTACCAGAAAGAGTGTGAATACAAGAGGTGAGAATCGCTGGGGGCCATCTGGGAGGCGGCTGCCTTCGGCTCAGGGGATGATCCCAGGGTCCTGGGATTGAGGCCTGTGTTGGGCTCCCTGCTCAGTAGGGAGTCTATTTCTCCCTCTACCTCTGCCCCTGTTCCTGCTTGTGCTTTCTCTCAAATAAATATACATAAACCTTCAAAAAAAATCTCCCTGATTCATGGGCATAAGAAAGTATTTCATGGGACTCCTTGCCTCATCTGCATTCCTGTAACATTTATGCCAGTTTTCTCACCAACCAAACTTGTCTCCCCGTCCTGCTCCCCCAGAGAGATGAGGAACAAGGGACACTTCTGTTCATTTCTTGTTTCCCTCTTGAATGTTTATAGGGCGAGGCCAATTTCAGATGTATCCCAACTGCTAGTAATCATCCTGAAGCAACACCAAATACTGTACAAACCCCGGTCACGATCTGTCAGATTTAGGGGTGAGCCTTGGTATGACCTGCTATGGTGAATTGTGTCTCTCCGCCCCCTCCTCAAAAAGACACATTGAAGTCCTTACCTCCGGGACCTCAGAATGTGACCTTATTTGGAAACAGAGTCATTGCTGTTGTAGTTAGTTAGGATGAGCTCGTTCTGGAGTGGGGTGGGCCCTCCATCCTCTGTAGCTGGTGTCCTTCTGAGAAGACTAGCAGACACAGGGAGAAGTCACCGGGAAAGAGAGGCAGAGATTGGAGTAGTGCAGCTGCAAGCAAGGAATGTGGGTGTCAGAAGGAGCTGGAAGAGGCAGGAAGGACCCTCCTGTAGAGACGTTGAGGGAAGTATGCGCCTGCCAGCACCTTGATTTCAGGCTTCTGGCCTCTAGAAATGGAAGGTAATCCATGTGTGCTGTTTGATGTCCCCCGTTTGTGGCACTTTGTTATGGCAGCCGTATGAACCTAACACTCCACCACTACAGTGACTTGGCTTCTCTTTCCATTTCAAGCATTTTCAATGAAATGAACTAGAGTTTCCTAACTTTGACTATTAATTTTCCTGGGATTGTTGCTGCTGCTCCTGTGAATTTTACTATTACTACTACCATACAATGCTTATCAGTCAGGGAAATAAAATTATTTTGGTCCCCAAACTGGGTTTTCACACTAATGAAGCCACATGATGGCTTAAAGAGAAACTACACAAGATCTGTACAAAGAATAATTATATGATATTTTGAGGAACCAAAGCAAATATGGAAACCGAGGCTCTTCAAACAATGCATGGCTATTAAGCAAGGAATAGAGAAGCAGAGCCCCCACAGGGAGAAGAGCGGGGAGGGGGCATGCCCAGGTGGTTGGGGGGAGGCCTGGTTTCCTGCCCATCAGCCACTGTGGCCTGGGTAGGTGGTAGCCTTTTGCACTAGCATCTCCGAAGCTGTGAACATTGATAATGATTCCTGCTTCACGACACCATTGAAAGGACAACATGAGATGGAGCTTAGCATCATGCCTGGGACAGAGGAAGCACTCAAGCAACGTTGGCTGCTACTTCTACTTACCAATGGTATTAATTCTTATTTTTATTATTTTATGGTTTTTATTTTAATTCCAGCATAGTTAACTTACCGTGTTATATTAGTTTCAGGTGTACAATATAGTGATTCAACAGTTCTATACATTACTCAGTGCTCATCAACAGAAGTGTACTCTGTTGCTCAGTAGGGAGTCTATTTCTCCCTCTACCTCTGCCCCTGTTCCTGCTTGTGCTTTCTCTCAAATAAATAAATACATAAATCTTTAAAAAAAAGTGTACTCTTAATCCCCTTCACCTATTTCACCCCATCCCTCCACCCACCTCTCTTCTGGTGACCATCGGTTTGGTTTGTTCTCTATAGTTAAGGGGCTATCTCTTGGTTTCTCTCTCTCTCCTCTCCCCTCCTTTGCTTGTTTGTTTTGTTTCTTAAAGTCCACATATGAGTGAAATCACATGGTATTTGTCTTTCTATGATTGGCTTATTTCACTTAACACTTAACTCTCTAGCTCCATTCATGCCATTGCAAATGGCAAGATTTCATTCTTTTTCATGGCTGTATAATAGTCCAAGCCATATCTTCTTTATTCATTCATCTATCAGTGAGCACTTGGGCTGCAATACCACTAATTATTAATCATAACAATCTTCATGTTTATCCCAGATAGTCCCAGTGTCACAGAGGAAGACAATGGACCACATGGCTGTTTGCTAAGCTCAAGGTGGCAGCTGGTGAACTGTCACAAACATGGTTTTGAATTGTGGAAATGGACTCCATCACCAACAAGGTCTTCCCATTGTGTGACTTCAATCAGGTGATTTGTTCCTTCTAAACCCGGCCTAAGAGCCTATTTTGAGAATTTAATAAGAAAACATATGAAAGAATATTCTGGAATAAAGTAAAGGTCCTGCAAAAAATTTTTGAATATAGTGATTTTGTAGCATTAAACATATGTATATCAAACAATTAAAATATACATAAAATATTATGTATATTATATATGTAACATGTATGTTAAATGTGCATATATGTGTGTTTGCCATATATCTCAGATGTTTATATTCCAACCTATGGTTGGAATATTCAGTTTTATTAATTGGACCAGTGGTATCACAATAAGTTAGCATCAGATTAACCAAAAATATAAAAATAGGTTATGTATGACATCCAAAAATCAAAGAGAGCTTTATAAATGGTGGCTCTACTTTCATGGAGTGAAAGATACTTCTTGTTGGTTTGTTTGTTTGTTTTTAGCTTAAGGAGCATTAACTCAGTCTAGGGGAATTTTACCCCCTACAGGATGTATGATGATATCTGGAAACGTCTTTGACTGTCACAGTCGGGAAGGAAGTGCTACCAGCATCTAATGGGCTGAAGCCAACATCCTTAAGACACAGGACACCCCCCTCCACACACACACACAGAATGATCAGGGTCAAATGTCAACCAGGCCAAGGTTGAGAAACAGCTTTAGAGATTCTCTTAACTCTCCAGATGGACCCAGAGGAGCGGGACCGGATTCTCACTCCTCTTCCTCAGACTGGGTTGATGTGAGGGTGTGGGAACAGCTAGGGGACCCTGGACAGAGAACCTATGTACAGTAGCAAACTCTGAGGTTGAAAAGAGCAGTGAGAACAGTGAGGAGGTAATAATCTAAACTCTGAGCTCGGACGCTGGTTGGATACCACACACAGCAAGTGAGTTTTCCCAGAGATCTCCTGTTTGAGCGAAGACCCACTGGCTAGTTACTTCCAGCACCTTTCCAGCTGTAGGATGAGCTACTGTTGTCATTACTTGAGAACACCAGAGGGCGCTCAAGAGAGGAGGACGCGACCAGGTGACACCAAGGTGTCCCATTTGTCTTCTGATGGTGCATCCCAGGGCCTGGGGGAAGAAGCTAGGGAGCCAACCTTTTCCCTTTCCCCTCAGCTCCCATGAACCAACGTGGGGTCCTCCCTTTCTTTTGCTCAAAGAGACTCAGCAAAACTTCCTGACGTCACAGCTAAATGAGCTTTGCCACAGGGAGCCCTGCTGGCACAGGGGCTGAATGTTGGGCACCTTCCTATTCTCAGCCCCTTGGTGCTTGACAGGGAGATTTCAATTTCAAAACAAGTGTCTAGGGGCACCCGGGTGGCGAGGTCATTAGGCGGCTGACTCTTGGTTTCGGCTCGGGTTGTGATCTCAGGGTTGTGAGATCGGGCCCCGTGTGACACTATGCGCTCAGCCTGGAGTCTGCTTGGGTTTCTCTCACCCTCTCCCCTGCTTATTCTCTCTCTCTCTCTCAAATAAATAATTATTACTACCCTATTGCAGAGTGATGCTATAGTGACCTCTCGAGGCAAGGCCTACAATGATTTCCTGTGGCAGTAAGGTTAGTACAGTAATGCAGAGGTGGTGGGCTCTAAGGCAGGTTCTCAGAAGACTCAGGTGTACCCTAACTCCCTAGTGAGATGGTTCTCTTGGGACCCAGAGCTCACCTGTAGACTTGGTGAGGTGGGTGGTATATCAATTTCAGTACAGAGGTACTGTAACAAAGTGCCACGGACTGGGGCTCACCCGACAGAAATTCATTTTCTCACACTTCCAGAGGCTGGAAGTCCAGGATCACAGGGTTGGCAGGACTGGTTCCCTTGGAGGGCTGTGGGGGAGAATCTGTTCCACGCCTCTCCTGGCTTCTGGTGGTTGCTGGCAATCTTTGGCAACTTATGGCTCGTAGATATAAACCCCCAACCCCTACCTTCATCTTCACAAAGGGGTTCCCTGTGTGCATGTGTGTCTCTGTATACAAATTTCACCTTTTTTAAGACTTTTTTTAAAATTTATGATAGAGAGAGAGAGAGAAAGAGAGAGAGGCAGAGACACAAGCAGAGGGAGAAGCAGGCTCCATGCAGGGAGCCCAACGTGGGACTCGACCTCCGGACTCCAGGATCATGCCCTGGGCCAAAGGCAAGGCGCTAAACCGCTGAGCCATCCAGGGATCCCCAAATTTCATCTTTTTATAAGAACATTCGTCATCCTGGATCACGGCCCTAACCCCATCTTAACCTGATCATCTGGCAAGGCTCCATTTCCAAAGAAGGCCACATTTGCAGGTGATTTAGGACCTCAACAAATTTCGGAGGCATACAGTTCAACCCATAAACAGATGGCTTCTAAAGTCTCTTCTAGGCTTTTGACATCATGAGCATGGAGTTTTCGAGAACAGGACTGACTCCACGCGGTGCTAGCGATGCACCCAGTGAGTGCTTCCCAGGAGGGAGGGGTGTATTTTTTTTCAGCCAGGGAAAAACCAACTCCAGCTCAGCAGCTGGAATGTTAAAGTTCACTGGTGAAAAGTCTTCCCAAGGGGCTGTTCCCACTGCTTATTGCCACCCTCGGTGTTTCAGACTCATTTTGGTGCCGGTTAGAATAAATGGAAAACGTGTTTGACTTAAAAAGCGAAACACAACGCTATCATATTGCACAAGCAAGCGTGCAGTGTGGGGCAGGGGGCAACTACTGTTTCAAGATGATTTAAGAATTTGATCAAATGACTGGCTGCATCACTGTGCCCTTTGAAAGGCACCTCACAGATGGGTTTCATAATTGAGAAATGCATTTGTTCTTTGCTGCTGTATAAAAATAACACAATTCAAAGCTGAGGGTCGGGTGTCTTTCTGAAAGTGATTTCCCTCCATCATGCACTCACAAACTAGTATGTTTTCATAGAAGTGAAGGGGGGGGGGAAGGTAGGATTATTACTGTACTCTTTTGGAAAGAGAGCCTCCATGGGGAAAAAAGAAAAAAAAAAGGCTAAAGGAGTTTGCAGACACCTCCCGAAGAGCATGATAACCTAATTAAGTATCTTAGAAGACTTGCTTTGCATTTAGAAAAATGACCAGAGAGAGGGGAAAAAAAAATGACCAGAGAGAATTAAAGGCATGGCATGCTCTCGGAGATCGACAAGCACCTCACAGAAATGCAATTCCTACGGCTTGATAAATGTCAGAAATGCGCTCTAGAGCAACCTTCTCCAGGAACTGTTCCCTGCACAGCATTTCCAGAGCCCACGGTACAGTTTAAAGTATTCCATCCTTTCCACCTGCCAGTAAAAATGAGAAACTTTTTTTCTTTTTAAGATTTTATTTATTTATTCATGAGAGACACAGAGGCAGAGGGAGAAGCAGGCTCCCTGCGGGGAGCCCAATGCGAGACTCGATCCCAGGACCCCGGGATCATGACCTGAGCTGAAGGCAGATGCTCAAGCACTGAGCCACCCAAGTGCCCCCCAAAGGACTTACTTTGAAAAGGAAACGAGCTTTTCCAAGTATCACATGACTAGGAATTCACGCCGGCAGGTGGAAAGAGGGACGATTCCCCAAACCTGCTTACTCTGCTTCCATCCTGTTTGGTGGTTTGGGGGCCCTGAGACATCATTTGACTTTTCAGTGTTTCCCCCCCAACTCCAGGATTACTGACTTTTTTTTTTTTTTTTTTTTTTTTTTGTAGAACTAAAAGGAAACCTGTCTGGTGTTTCCTTTCCTGCAAGACCTCCATATGTGAAGGCTCCGAGGGTTTTTTCCAGAATGGGAAACACATGGTTACTGGTTTTCACATACCTCCATTCAGTCTGAACAAGTTCCTCAAATACTAACATACGAATACGTGTGTTCACCATGGGCCCCACCTGAACTGTTTTCAGCTCTAAGGCGTGGGGCCCACTTGTCCACATTTTTGCAGAGGGATACGTTAGAGAGCCGGGAGGCCACTGCTGGTTCAGGGACTACAGCAGGGGTGCTCAAACCCCCACAAGCAGGAGAACCACCTGGAAAGCTTGTCAAAACACAGACTGCTGGGCTCATTCCAGAGTTCCCGATTCAGTAGGTCTGGGGTGGGGACTGAGAATTTGCTTTTCTAACAAGTTCCCAGGTGATGCTGCTCTGCTGTCTGGGGACTGCAGGTGGAGAAGCACTGTGCTCTGTAATAAGGGGCATGGGGAAGAGTGACAATCAGCACCTCCTAAGGATCTCCCAAAAAGGTTTCACCAGACTTACCGGGTCCACGCTGCCGGCCTGAGTTTACCATCTTTCCCCTAGAAGCAAGGAGACACATGCCCCCAGAAAATGACCCGGTCACAGGTCACCATGGATGACCTGAAAACAGACACATTCTCCCCTGGTTCACATCTGGCTGGTTCAGGAGAGTGTAATGGGGACAGGCCCTCCAGGAAGGGCCAAGGCCCATGCTGCACACATTATCAAGGCATGAGATGAGGGTCTGAAGTGCGATGGAGAGTGGGAATGTCTCGGAGTCCGCATGCCCACTGTGGGCTGAGCAGTGGGGGCACGGATGGAGTAGTCCTTTCTCCTCTCCCTGAAAAGGGGGTTTCAAATATTGTTTGAGCAGTACGCTCATTTAAAGATAGAAAAATCAGAGGGGCGGAGAGGGTGGGGAGAAGTACCCCTCTTGGTGTTGTCCTTGCGCCGTCTTTCTCTAGGTCCCCCAGAGCTTGCCTTGCAGTACCTCCAGGGAACCCTTGGGCTCCTCGGAACACAATTTGAAAACCATTTGCTGGTTCTTCCCTTCTCCCTATGTTAGGTACCCTCCAAAGGCTTTCTGAGCTCCTCTGCAGGAGGAAACCTTTGAGGTGCTATGAAACACACAGAATCCCACAGCATACTTTCCACCTTCAACAAAGGAGATACTGTAGAAAAGACTGGGTCATGGCTTTGTTGGAGAACTGCTGAGCAACGCAGTAAGAGGAGCCCATCCAAGGGTATCAGAGGGTCTTGGTGATCATGGGTAGGTTTGCCCAGTGATGGCAGCCCTAACAGAGACCTGGAGGCTTAACGAGGTAGTGGTGATGTCAGGCCCTGGTGGAAGGCCTATGTGATTAAGTGTGTATGTGTGTAGGTGTGCACATGTGACGGCTGGGATTCTTCTAGGCAACTGGACTTCCCCACCTGGCAGGGCCTTGGGGAACATGTGACGGCTCCCTTTGCTTTCTTGTAAGACACACTATCTTCTATGACAGGGAGATGGGCTAGCCTCACAGTTATGAACATGGACTTCAGGGTCATATGGCTCAAGGTCAAACCTGCCTGGGTGAGCTTGGGCAAGTAACCTCTCTGTGCTTGTTTCTTCAAGCACTTGCTTGAGGAGGTGAAATGCACATAAGGGACTTAGGAAAGGCTTTGGGGCACACCTGGGTGGCTCTGTTGGTTGGGCGATCAACTCTTGATTTTGGCTACAGTCACGACCTCAGGGACCTAGGATCAAGTCCTGGGTCAGGCTCCACACTGGGTGTGGAGGCTGCTTAAGATTCTCTCTCTCTCTCTCTTTTCCTCTGCTCCTCCCCACTCCCTCCCTTTCCTTTAATGTCTCCCTCCCCTCTCTAAAAAAAAAAAAAGAAGAAGGAAGGAAAGAAGAAAAAGAAAGAAGAAAGGAAAGAAAGAAAGAAAAAGAAAGAAAGAAAGAAAGAAAGAAAGAAAGAAAGAAAGAAAGAAAGAAAGAAAAAGAAAGAAGAAAGAAAGAAAGGACAAACAGACTTTGGTATACAACAAAGATTATAAAAATATTTGATATTTTAATTTTATTACAAGAGTTTTTTATACTTAAACATCAAACTCTCAATAGATATTTGATTTTTATTTTTAAGGGATGGGGCTGGGAAACACTGGAAGCGATTGATTTAGAGGCCTAAATTGTCCAGCTTCTATCAATCCTTTATTTTTTTTAATTTTTATTTATTTATGATAGTCACACACAGAGAGAGAGAGAGAGAGAGAGGCAGAGACATAGGCAGAGGGAGAAGCAGGCTCCATGCACCGGGAGCCCGACGTGGGATTCGATCCCGAGTCTCCAGGATCGCGCCCTGGGCCAAAGGCAGGCGCCAAACCGCTGTGCCACCCAGGGATCCCTCTATCAAACCTTTAAAAAGAATTTTTTTATTTTTCATTTTTTAAAGATTTGATTTATTTATTTATGAAAGACAGAGAGAGAGAGGTAGAGACACAAGCAGAGGGAGAAACAGACTCCCTGCGGGGAGCCCGATGTGAGACTCGATCCCAGGACCCCTGCATCATGACCTGAGCCAAAGGCAGACATTCAACTGCTTAGCCACCCAGTGTTCATAAAAATAATTTTTTAATATCAAGTAGCACATCCAAGGCCAGCTGTGAATGTTGTGACATCATGTGAACAGGGACTGCCTGGAATAAGGGCTGGGTTGCTCTTAAGAGAAGCAGAAAAGGGTGAGATCCAAGACTGACCTCTGACCTCCAGTTTTCAACTCTTCCCCCTTCCCCTTTCTCACAATTCAAGAATTAGTGCTAAAGGTGTAGGGCCAAGTAGGAGAAGCATCCTTCAGATGCTTGATCTGCGATCTTGAAGCTATGATCACTAGAACTGTGGTCATTTAATGAGCACATACTATGTGCTCTGGGCTGTGCTAAGTACTTGACACATGTTCCGTCCTAGGTTGGGTTTCCCGGGAGACCCAGAAACAAAAGCTTATGTGTGAGTGATTTATTAAGGAAACACGCCCAGGATAAACAGGTAAGGAAGTGAGGAGGCAGGATAATGAAGATAAGGAAACTAATCAAAGGCGTGATTTCAGAAAAAATTGCCCAGAGGTAACTTCTACCGGTTTGTGTAGGGGACAGTGGAATGTCAGTTATATCTTGGAGTTGTCCCCAGTGGAGGCAAGGAAGGTGGTGCTTTTGGATTACATAACATTTATTATTAGAGGACGAGTCACTTTGGGGGAATATACGTTCCCAAGAACTTCCAGATCTATGTCTTTGAGCAAAGTGGGGATCTAGTAGTTCAAGGGGCGAGAGGGGGGGAGGTGCACAGGCCTTGCTGGGCTATTAGAAGCAGAACAAAAGAGTAGAAGGGATCCAAGGAGGTCTCAAAGGAGAAGGGCTCCCACAGTACAGTCCCTCTACATCAATGTGACTTTGTCCCAGAAGATAAGACCTAGAGGTCATGGTCTTGGCTTCCACCTACCTACTGTCAGCAAGGGCCACCTGAGGCAAGTGGTAGATGGTCAAGGATCATCTCTCGAGTTCGATTTCAATCCTCTTCCATCTACCTGCTGTGTGAACTTGGTCATCTCTTTGAGTTCATTTTCCATATCCAGTGTAAAACTGTCATTAATAGTAGAACTTATTTTGAAGAAAGTTGTCCTGAGAATCAAATGAATCACAACATGTGGAGCACTTAAAGCATCATCTGGTGTATAGTAGGTGCTCAGTCTGGGACAACTGTTACTACACGGGTGCAGAGTGCTTACACCAGGAATACCCATCTGGGATTTGAGGGGTCGGGCTGCCCGGGAAACAATGAGATCTGGCACTAGCTAAGCAGAAAGGGGCTCATGTCGTGCATGGGCTAAACAGGACACATACCAGAGTACAGGGAGGTCTGGCCCAGGCAGGAAGGCTCAGACATCAAGCACAGACTGAAGTAGGCCATCTGGACCCAGACCCTGGAGTCGAGGCAGTTAGCAGCATGAGCCCTCCAGTGTGGGCTGAAAACCCCAGACTGTGAGTACAGGCTCTCTGTCCTTGGGCCCATATGGAGGCTGGGCCCAATTTTGGAGGCTGGGTCAATTCTACTTCCATTAAAAAAAAATCTTAATTGAGATAAAATCTGAATGTCATAAAATTCCCTCATTTAGAGTATTCAGTTCAGGGCAGCCCAGGTGGCTCAGCGGTTTAGGGTCGCCTTCAGCCCAGGGCGTGATCCTGGAGACCCGGGATCAAGTCCCACATCAGGCTCCCTGCATGGAGCCTGCTTCTCCCTCTGCCTATGTCTCTGACTCTCTGTGTCTCTCATGAATAAATAAAAAAAATCTTTTAAAAAATAAAGTATTCAGTTCAATGACTTTGATATATTCACTAAGTTGTATAACCATCACCACAATGTAAGTTTAGAATATTTTCATCACCCTGAATAAAAGCCCATTAGCAGTCACAACCCATTCTCACTTCCCACCAACAACTAGCAACCACTAATCTGTTTTTATTTTTGTTTGTTTTCATAGATTTACCCATTCTGGATATCTCATATGAATGGAATTATACACTATGCAGACTTCTATGACTGGCTTCTTACACCTAGCATACTGTTTCCAAGGTTTATCTGTGTTGGAGATGTCTCTGTACTATGTTCCTTTTAATTGCTGAATAATATTCCACCATGTGTACATACCACTTTTTTTTTAAATCCATCCTCCGATTGATGGACATTTAGGTTGTTTCCACCTTTTAGCTATTATGCACACTGTTGCTGTGAGCATTTGCGTATAAGTGCTTGTTTGGATGTATGTTTTAATTTTTCTTGGCTAAATACCAAAGAATGAAATTAATGGGTCACATGGAACCTCTATTTTTAAGCTTTTGAGGAACTGCCAAACTGTTTCCCAAAACAGCTGCACCATTACATTTTAACCAGCAGTGGATAAGAGTTCCAATTTTTTCAAATCCTCACCAACACTTATGATTAGGGTTTGGGGTTTTTTGTTATTTTTGTTTGTTTGTTTTTGTTTTTTTCAGTCTGTTGTAATGGGTATGAGGCAGTATTGTGGTTTTGATTTGCATTGCCCTCATGGCTAATAATATTGGTCATTTTCTCATGTGCTTATTGGCCCTTTGTATAGCTACTTTGTAGAAATGTCTATTCAGATCTTTTGTCCAGTTTTTAATTGGGCTGTTTGTCTTTTTTATTATTGGGTTGTAAGAGTTTCTTATGCATTCTGGATACTCATCCCTTCTCAGATATATGATTTGCAAATATCTTCTCCTACCCTGTGGGCTATCTTTCTATTTTCTTGAAGGCATTATTTTCAGCACAAAAACTCCTAATTTCATTGCGTACATTTATCTATCTTTTTTCCCTTTGGTTGTTTGTGCTTTGGGTGTCTCAGCTAAGAAACCATGGCCTGATTCAAAGTCACAAAGATTTATTCCTGTTTTCTTCTAAAAGCTTCATAGTTTTAGCTCTTCTATTTAGGCCTGTGATCCATTCTAAATTAAACCTGTGAATGGTGTGAGGTAGGGGTCCAATTTCAGTCTTTTGCATGAGGATATCCACTGGTGATGTCTGGATTATCTCACCAGAAGTGGCATCCATTTGCTCCCTGCTTACCTCTGCTGGACATTAGCAACCAGGTACATAGAGGGACTAAAGATCTCATTGATCCAATAGTTTATACAGATTTGCCTTATTGGTCCAGGCCTTGCTTTAATTGTGTTAGAAAACATAAAATTAGAAACCAAAACTCTTAAATGTGTATCATTTCTACTTTACAAAGGAAAAGTATTGAGGCTCAAATAATTCACCACTGAGCATTTAGTTTTGGAGGCCTCTAGCTTTATTTATTTATTTATTTATTTATTTATTTATTTATTTATGCATTTGAATTATCTCCCTTCCTAATATTTCTGGGGCTTGTCTAGCCAGGTGATGAATCCACACAAAGCTACAAAACCCAGCAGAAAATGAAACACATTAGTTGAGAATCAGTGTCCCTTATCTCTACACTTAGCTTGAAGGGACTGCATTACTGGGTGATTTGATTCCTATAGAGGCAGTTTTTGCCCACAAGAGCTTGGGATCTGACCAGCTTGTCACCTAGGGCTGGATTCCCTGAGTTTTATCCTTTTACTTTGTATTTCCAGTCGGGTCCAGAGACTCACATTGAAATGAACATTTTAGAACTTTGATCTGGACTTGATAGGACTAAATGAGAATCCCTTGAGTGCCTGCATTCCTTAGAATTAGGTTCGTCTAACTGAAACCCAAATAAAAGTCACTTGAAAAAGACCGAAGATTATTTCTCTCTAGTGTGCCCAGGGCTGGTGAGATGGCGCTCTTACACTGTCATGGGCAGCTGCTTTGCCTCCTTGGCACACATTCCTACAGTGTCAAGAATCCAGCCATCACATCTGCATTCCAGAAGGGAGGGAAGGAAGCAACGAAGGGAAGCTCTTTCCCTTTAAAGACACTTCCCAAAAAATAAAAAAATAAAGACACTTTCCAGAAGGTATACACCATTTCTACCTTTCTAGCGTTTACTAGAACTGAGTCACGACTTCCAGTTCTGTGAAGTGTAGTGTCGTTCTTTCAGGCAGACCCACACTGGGGTCTCTATGGTGAAGGAAGCCGAACAGAACGGATGGTAGGGATGTCTAAGCTTCTCCACCAGAGTCCACGGGCACTCTGACCCAAGACTCAGGGCATCTGCTTCCAGTTTCAACTCTGCAAATGATTTGTCAGCCCCATCAGAGAGCTGGCTAGGACACCTCACAGATGCTGCCTTGCTCAATTTACCCCTTCTTCATTTCTGCATTTTTACTTCATATACTTGGATTTAGCACAGAGCAATAGAAGAGAGTTCTAGACAATTGAAGGAAATGAAACCCCCAAATGTCTCAGAGTGCAGTGATTTTGCTACTTGAAGTACGGTGGTGCTCTCCACTTTCAAACAAGGATGCTGGCACTGTTTTCCAGAACAATCGCACCATCTAGACTCAGGCACCCACAAAAGTGTCAATGCGCCGTATGTTAGCTTTTTTTTTTTTTTTTATAACTAATTGTAACAAGTGGTTGCTGTGAAAACCAGGCTTCCTATGGCTGCCCTTTCAATGACCCATACCCTGACCTGGACAGACCACCTTCTGTCCAAGAGAGGAAAAGTTTTGTTCCTAGATCCGATGAAATCCTGACTGGCCCCTGGCGACCACAAGGATTAATCAGACACCAGTAAAACAGCTGACAGAAATACCAAACCAACTGACAATAAGAAGCACACACGTTTCTCTGAAGGCCTCACCTTGTTCCTTCCTCTGCCCTAAAATGCAATACCTGCCCCGAAGCGCTGGCCATCTGGGATCCATAAAAGGAGCACTTGGTGAGCTTAGACCCTGCATGTTTTTAGGATCAATGTGGTATTCACCCGAACCGGTCAAGGGACACAATGCCAGGGACAGAATTTGCAGCGAGGCTTCTATGGGATTAAGCTGTTTCCCCAGGATTCATCGCCCAGTGCACTGCCCAGCAGACTATGGGGTTAAGACAAGCCACCCGGCCCCGCCTTTAGTTTTTTGGCTTTTGAAAAGTAAAATCTGCCCATCGTGCAAAAAGCAATCACTGAAAATGAACCACAGATGCAGAGAAAGCCAGCGAAAGGAAGACGGAAGTCTGACATTTCACTTGGGAGGATCCCAGGAGTCTAGAGAGAGCATCACGCTGGATACAGACGGTGTGAGTTTTGCAGATCATCACCCAGGCTCGGCTCACTTTTCCACCTGCCCCGGGCCACTTGCTTCACTCGGCAATGGTTCCAGTCCTACTTCACTTCTTACTTCGCTCTATTTTCTAGGGCGATACAGAAAGCAAAGAATATCACATTTGTGCTAATAACTTCGTTGTAAATCTACTTTAATCCTAAGCGATTTTTCCCTGATCTTATTTGAAAACACGTGTGAGAAGGAAAGCAAACTTAGATTACATCTGGTTCCAAGTACAGGGATTCCAAAATCTGAAGGGGGGGGTGTGGAAAGAGGGGAGGTGGGGGGGGCACAAGAGTCCGGGAGGGGGATGGGGGGTCAGCATGGAAAGGCAAGAGCCAGGCTGCCATATAAGGTGCCTAAGAAGTGAGGGCCTAACATCAGCCACCAATGACTGTTTTTCTTATTATTTTTTAATTTTTTAAAATTTTATTTATTTATTCATGAAAGACACACACACATAGAGAGAGAGGGAGAGAGAGAGAGAGAGAGAGAGAGAGAGAGAGAGAGGTAGAGACACAGGCAGGGGGAGAAGCAGGCTCCATGCAGGGAGCCTGACCCGGGACTCGATCCCAGGACTCCAGGATCACACCCTGGGCTGAAGGCAGGTGCTTAACCCCTGAGCCACCTAGGAGTCCCCAATGACTGTTTTTATAAGTTAACTCTGGGGAGCGGAGCAAGAGAATGAGGAATATTTGAGATATAAAAATTGGATGTGGAAAAATGTGGCTGGGGACGCCTGGGTGACTCAGCGGTTTAGTGCTAACTTCGGCCCAGGGTGTGATCCTGGAGTCCCGAGATCGAGTCCCACATCGTGCTCCCTGCATGGAGCCTGCTGCTCCCTCTGCCTGTGTCTCTGCTTCTCTCTCTGCGTCTCTCATGAATGATTAAATAAAATCTTAAAAAAAAAAAAAAGAAGAGAAAGAAAGAAAGAAAAATGTGGCTACATGGGTGAAAAGATTTAATGAATTTAAATCAGATGCCAAAGGAATCTTTACTGGGGAATAAAATCAAATCCACTTTTTTCTGATGTGCTGCGGAGGAAGTGTTTCAAAGCGAGACAATCTCTATTTCCAAATGCCTTCTGGAGGCTCCCCTCCAAGGACACAACACCAGTGCTATTAATCTTGACTTGGTGAATGAAAGTATTATAGGGATTTCATTCCAAACCTTCACATCTTAAAGAGCTCTGAAGAGCCCAGATAAAGCGACCCGTTTTTACTTTGGCGATTCCACAGAGGTAACTCACTTTAATTTCCCTTTCATCTCTATGGGAGGACTTCGAAACCTTAAAAGCAAACAGGTTTCCCTTTCTAATTCCTGGAGAGAAGGCTTCTGCTGCTTTCTTCGGCAGCAGGACTGAAGGTGGGCGACCCGTCTTCATTTGTTACCTTGGAAGCTGTAGAGAACCAGAAGTAAGTCTGAAATAATAGGCAAATGGTAGATTCCTCCCTTCTCCGGGAAGAGTTATTGCCCTTCCAAATGCCAGTTTGTTTTTTGATTTTCCACGGTCCAGCCCTGTATTTAGCATAGAAAGACACTTCAGAAGCCAGGACACCGATAACAACCCCAAATATCCACCGGGACAATGCAGAAGGCCTGGCCGTTTTGTTGCATCAGGCAAATTGCGATCGGAGTTTTTTGCCAACACCTCTTTTTTGGGATCGTTTATTGCAACGCCTGCCTGTTTATTGAGATTTTAAAATGCAATTAAATTTTCTGCGTTAAAAAAGAGAGTGAGAGAGTGAGCATGTGTTTATTATGTAGATGTAAACTGTTGGAAATGGAAACACAACTCCCATTGTGAAAAAAGGAAAAGCATGGTGGAAAATTATACCAGATTATCTAGGCTGAAGGAGAGATTTTATGCCTCACTGTGCTACTTGCGAGGGACCCGAGAGAAAAGGATCCCCCTGGAATTGTCTGAAAATAAACGGCTAAACCAGGACGTGGGGATGGCGGCCTCTGCTCTGCACGGCCCAGCTTGCACTGGAATGTTCAGAACCCACAGCCCTTCCTTTCCAACTAAGAGCCAAGGAGGAAATGCCCCTGATGGATTCAGTCTTAACATAAAATAGGGGGGCGCCTGTGTGATTCAGTGGTTGAGCCAAAGGTCGTGATCTGGGGGTTCTGGGATCAAGTCCCTGCAGAAAGCCTGCTTCTCTCTCTACCTATGTCTCTGCCTCTGTGTGTGTGTCTCTCTCTCTTGAATAAATAAACAAAATCTTTAAAAAAATAGTTGTCATACATGCAAGTGACAAAATGGCAGGATGGGGAAAACACTAGACAAACCTTGCATTTTTAGTTATGCAAAAGAAACTGAGGCTGTTAACACTTTTATGAGACTGCTGTAAACCTGACAGCAGAATCACCAAAATATTGATCACATCATGAGTAAAAATTGGAAATGGATTCGTCTAAATTCAAAGAGGAAGATACTGATAAAATTTTTCATAGGTAAGGGTTGGCTTCAAAACATGCATGCTTTTTACTCCAATAAAGGAATTCGTCTAAATTTTGGACCATGATTATGCAAGGGAATACCAAAACATGTAAAATATGCAGCAATGCAAGGAGGCAGCGTTTGTCTGATTCTGCTAAACTCTAAAAGGTTTATTTCTGATGCGAATTAGTCAAACGGTCTAATGAATATGCTCCCTTCCCACCCACCAAAAATGATGTGAATTAATTTATGTAAACAGTTTCCTTAAAAGCTGGAGTGTCAATATACTCTTCTCTCCGAGCATTAAATAGTCACGCAGGCGTTTCTAGAAGAGTCGGCAGTGTGAATTTTGCAATCAGCAGTGAACAGAGCCTCCTGTGGTATGAATCCCAAAACAGACCCTTCCCGAAGCTTTTATGAGATGATGTGCTAGAACCAGCACATCCGACCAAGAGGTCTGTGAAGTTGTAGGCTTTTGTATTTACACGTTTGAAATATCTCTATTGTGATGCAAATCTTGATTTTTCAATCAAAATTAGCTGGGGAAAAAAATCTTTCCCTGGAAACTGTTGTAGGAAGCCAATAAACCTACCCCTCCAATTTTCTCCCTTCTGGCTTCCTATGGAGCCATAAAACAGATGACGTTAAAGGCGCACAACTTCTTTTGCAAGTGCTGATGGAAAACAACTGTGTCAACCGACACTTGTAACCAGCCCCGGTTTTTGTCTCAAAGGGCACCGAGTTTATGCATTGTAAATGACCACAGCTTTTTTCCCCCCCTTCCCTCCTTTTTTCTAATTTGGGCACCCGAGGGAAAAAGCATCTAAGAACATTTTAGCTTTTGTCGACGCCTCGGCTTCAGATCTGTTTTCGAGAGTTCGCCCTCCTCGACCTGGATCCTTTAGTGAAACTGTCCAGATAAATGAAATGAAACAAAATACAAAGGGGGGGGCATCACCAATGGCATGGCGGCTCCCCATTTTTATTTTACTTAAAAAGCGGGGCATTGGAACGTGGAGGCCCCCCGAAGCTCTGCAGAAAAGGTGGAGGACACCGAGGTCCGGGGAGCCCGCTTCCCGGGGAGACTCTGGTCTGCGGCGGGTTGAGGGGTGTCTGTGTGTGTCTGTGTGTCTGTGTGTGTCTGTGCGTGTCTGCGTGTCTGTGTGTCTGTGCATGTCTGTGGGTGTCTGTGTATGTCCGTGTCTGTGTGTCCGTGTGTGTGGGCGTGTCTGTGTGTGTCTGTGCATGTTTGTGTGTCTGTGTGTGTGCATGTCTGTGTGGGTCTGTGCATCTCTGTGCATGTGTGCATCTATGTGTGTCTGTGCGTGTCTGTGTGTGTGTGTGTGTCTGTGTGTTTGTGTGTGTGTCTACGTGTCTGTGTGTGTCTGTGTGTTTCTGTGCGTGTCTGCGTGTCAGTGTGTGTCTGTGCATGTGTGTGTCTGTGTGTGTCTGTGTGTGTCTGTGTGTGTCTGTGCATGTGTGTGTCTGTGTGTGTCTGTGTGTGTCTTCGTGTCTGTGTGTGTCTGTGTGTATCTGTGCATGTGTGTGTCTGTGTGTGTCTGTGCGTGTCTGCGTGTCTGTGTGTGTCTGTGTGTGCGCACGCCTATGTCTTTCACTGTACCCTTCGAGAAGGAGTTCTGAAGGAGCATTGCTCCTGCCAAAATACACACACAGCCTGGGATTAAAAGGGCTGAAACCTACCAGCAAGTTCTTAACGCCCTCCCACAATCATTAGACCAAATCCACCATCATTCCAGATTCATTTTTCCCTTATTCATCTGTCCGACTAATTCCTGCCGCATTCACCAGGCTTATATCTTAATCTTTTCTGTTACATAGAGAATACATAATGAAAAGCTGCATTTTCTGGGTACATGCACACATTTGGAGCGGATGAACCATATGTGAAGGGACATACAATGCTGAATGCGGCCTGAATGGTGTCCGGCGCTAAAAACACTGCGGACGTCCGAACAAAAAGCCGCGAACAAGAGCCGGTGCGGGGCCGGCCTCTGCTAGAACACCAGGGGATTCGTCGCCGAAACATGGGTATAATTTCACTGTTTTCACTCACACAAGCTGTGGGAAAGGAGTCACCATCTGATGTTTGATTGTGTGGGATATGTTTTTGGCAGTGGCCTTGTATTCCACATTGACAAGAAAAAGAAAAAAGAGGGGGGGGGTGTAGAAAAAAAAGAAGGAGAAGAAGAAAGAGGGGGAGCGGGAGCCGGGGGAAGATAATCAAGAATAGAGCTACATTTGCTGTTTTTAATTTGCCGTCTGGGGTGGGGTGGGGGGGGACATGGGCACAGCTGACAGAGTTCCGACCGGTGGCCACCTGAAAAGTAGGGCCGGGGGCCTGCTCACTGTGCCCCCCACCACCACCCCCGAGGTCCCCTTTTATGCCAGTGCTACTGGGAGGACTTTCCTCCCACTCCCCCGGCTGTCTGGTTAACTTACCACTGAGCTGCGGGGCTGACGTTTGCCTGATTTAATAAAGCCTTTTATCCAGGATAGTGACTGGGGAAACGTGCCCAGGGGAGCAGGGTCCTGCTGCCACCGGCCGGGAGAGGCCCCCGCTCCGCAGGGAGGCATTTCCTGGAGCCTCGGTGGCATCTGGGTTGATGCCCAGCTGCCCGGTGGATGCGGGGGCCTCACAGAGGGCCTCCCAGGCTGGAGGCTTCTCCTGGGGCTTGGGCCTGGAAGCAGGCAGGGGTATTAGGTTGACACCCTGGGTCCCCAACCCGAAGATTTCAGAAAGAGATGTCCTGGCCTTGATCCCCCGTTCCGTCTTCCTTTTACCCTGATTTAGCAACTAAGGATGCAAGATGCCCCTTGAAATTTGGATTTCAGGTCAACAATGAGTACTTAAAACGGACGTTATTTACCTGAAGTCCAAACTGAACCGGGCGTCCTCTACTTAATCTGGCAACCTCCTCCCAGGGCACCAAGCCACCCCCAGCACCCCCGCCCCCACTGGTCTGGGAGGCAGCCTCTGCCTGCATCTCAGAGTATTAAGGGGATAATGAGGAAATAGATGGATAGCTGCTTTCCAGAAAGGTCATGACTTAGCCTGGCTGGTTAACATGTGGTTCCCATGCCCCAGCTGTGCTGAGAGTCTCCTCTTAACTTGCAGCTTGTACCAGGCGACCTCAGCAGTGACCACTAGACGGAGCTGGGTGTCCTTACCCGCCCCCCCCCCCGCCCCACTCCCCACAGCCTGTCCTTCAATGGGTTTTGCATCATTTTATTTGGACCACATTCCAAACTAGACCAAACTCCCCAGTCTAATCCCCACCGCCTGTACTAGAGGCAGATGGAGTGCTTAATGGAAGATGCAGGGAGAAAGCCACCTCCTCTTCCACTGAGTCCGTGCTCACTCTTCACCTGCCCTGGTTCCACCACTGCCACCCCCCACTCCCCATTCCGGCCACATCCTTGGCCTGCAGTAGCAGGGATACCGGATTGCTGTCCTTGCCCATTGGTGTTTGTCCATAAACCACTAAAGGCCAATTGGCCTCCAGGATTTGTCCTGAGACTGGCACCCTGCTTTGACTTTCTCATATGTGGCTCCAGGAAGCCTCTCTGATTAAGGGCAGTGAGAAGGGAAGAGGTCGCACTTGGGAGTGAGGGCAGTTGAGGGAGGGCAAATCTCATGGGTGGCAGGTGCCGGGGGGCCATGCTGCCTTCATTCTGCAGGTGGGTCGGTGGAAGCAGGAGTAGCCTTAAAATCTGGGGGCTCTCTGCCTTCACCGGGTCCAAGCTCTGAGCCTCAAAAGTTTACTGAAGACATTTCCCAAGGAGCCCTGCTCTTTTGCAATTCCTGTGACTGGGGACAGCAGCGACTGCACGTATTGGCGGGCACCGAAAGTGTGCTTTTCCCCACGTGGAGGGATCGCGCTCATTTCCAAACATGATACCGAAGCATAATGACCGCTCGTAATGACCACATTAGCATCACGGAGCAATATATCTACAATAAATTAAGACTGCTTTGCAATTAGTACCAATGATCACAGCTGTGGAGACAAATGGCATATGTGCTAATTAAATAATTTGTCACTTGACTGTTAAACAAACAATTCAGCCTCTTTACATTACAAACTGCCATCTCCAGAACGCCACCATGGGCCATTAACCCCGAGGAAGGAACAGTGTGACTTGCCCACAACTGCTGGGGAGGGATGTCTCAATGGCACGACCAAAGTGACAGGGGGAAATTGGCAAAGTTGCTGGAAATCCTCAGATCTAGCCCCAAGACAGCCCAGAGACCCACTCATCCAGCCTCTCCTGGAGAGAAGTAATGTAAGTGTGAGGAACAATGCCCCTAAATCATGCTGTCCTTCCCCTTCTCTCCGTGTGTGGTGTGCCCTCTCCACCCCCCACCCCCCATCTGCCTCATTTTCTGATGTAAGATGGAGAAATCCGACTACTGTCCTTTCCTCCTGATACCAGTGGGGACCCAGTGATTCCACCAGCCGTTGGCTTATTTCGGGGATCAAATATTTTTTGCCATATAATCTTTCTGTCCCTTAAAGGAGTTGTGTGAAAGCCCTGGCTGTGCAAGTCTTGGGCAGCCCCAGGGAGAAGAATGCAGGAATCTGAAAAGGTCATTAGGAAAATAAAAGCTTAGCGTCCTGAATAGCTTCCCTGCCATTGTCCAAGGGCGAGCCACCCCCTCACCCACCAGCCAACCCAATTAGACTACATCCTGCCTTTTAGGAAAATTCACAAAATTTTTGGACCGTGTCCCTCAACAGCTTGGATCAAAATAAGAATTTTAATATGCAGTGTCATTGATGGGTATCAGGCCCCCAAAGCACATATAATAAGTTTGTGTTTCCCTTAAGGTCTATTAAACTTTTTGTCATGTGTTTAATAGAGTCTTGAAAGATATGTCAGCACTTTGAAAAGGT
This sequence comes from Nyctereutes procyonoides, assembly GCF_905146905.1. Classification (NCBI taxonomy): domain Eukaryota; kingdom Metazoa; phylum Chordata; class Mammalia; order Carnivora; family Canidae; genus Nyctereutes; species Nyctereutes procyonoides. The sequence continues at coordinate 6,715,025 of NW_026575155.1, forward strand.
AACTTTTATTTCTTATCAACATATATGCTGTCCTTTGGAAACCAAGTCGTACTGAAATGCATTATAAGGAATAAACAGTTTTCTGCTCCACCTCTAGAATCTCACTTTCACTCCCCTGACGAAATCTCATTTCGCCTGTTTTATCTGGTTTTCTTTTTTTCTTGGAGTTTGCCACTCCATATTGCTAGCTGATGTGTTCCTAGGAAACTTCCTTGATTACATTTTCCAACACTGTTATTTAAAGCTTTTATTTCTTAAGTTATTCCTTTTTTAATTTTCAAGATTTCTGGTTGTCTGATCCATTTTTATATCTTCCTGTTCTTGTTTCATGAATGAATATCTTTTATATTTCTGAGAAATTCATTTTTTTTAAGTGTATCCTTGTTGAAATGTGTACTGAATTGTCTCTACTTCTTCTGGGTTCATCTTTACACTCTTTTAGTCTTCATCTTTTCCATCAGACTTTTCCTCAGATGCTTGATGGTTTTGGCAGGCCAATCTGTATTTAAGAGGGGGAGCATGGGCAGCCTGGGCTCAGCAGTTTAGCACCACCTTCAGCCCAGGGCGTGATCCTGGAGACCCCGGATCGAATCCCATGTCAGGCTCCCTGCGTGGAGCCTACTTCTCCCTCTGCCTGTGTCTCTGCCTCTCTCTCTCTCTCTATCTCTCTCTCTCTGTCTCTCATGAATAAATAAAATCTTTTTTAAAAAATTAAAAAAAAATAGAGGGGGAGCAACTGAGCTGTGAATTGGATGTCTGGATACATGATGGGGTAGAAACCAGCTTTTATATCCATTTTTGTTTTGTTTTTTAAAAGATGTATTTATTTATTTATTTATTTATTTATTTATTTATTTATTCATGAGAGGCACAGAGAGAGAGAGAGAGAGGCAGAGAATAGGCAGAGGGAGAAGCAGGCTCCCTGTGGGGAGCCCGATGTGGGACTCAATCCCAGACCCCAGGATCACCACCTGAGCCAAAGGCAGACGCTCAACCACTGAGCCACCCAGAAATCCCTACATCCAGTAATTTTTAAAATTTACTGGCTGGAATGCCTGGGTGACTCAATGGTTGAACAACTGCCTTTGGCTCAGGGCATGGTCATCAAGTCCCGCATTGGGCTTCCCGCAAGGAGCCTACTTCTCCCTCTGCCTGTGTCTCTACCTCTTTAATGAATATATAAATAAATAAAATCTTAAAATTAAAAAAAAAAGCTTACTAACCTACATCACCATCTGAGATAGCCACATAACTATTCCTTTGTTGTACATCTCCTCCAGGTCTTATGAAAGTACCATGAGAGCAAAGCTTTGTTTACCACTATAGTCTCAGCACCTAGCACACAATAAATGTCAAACAAACAAACAAACAAACAAACAAAACCCACCTTGTTGAATGAATGAATAAATGTGAAAAAAAATGTTATACAGAGCACAAAGTGAACAGAAGCCTGGAAGAGGGAGAAATTCATTTTGCCTTAGAGTATCAGGGAGTCTTTTCGGAAGTCAGGGGATTTGACCAGAAGCCTGAAGAATGGGTAGGTCAGCTTCAGGCAACGGTCAGAGGGGTGAGGAGACCAAATTATCTGAAAGGAAGCACAGAGCATTTGACCCCCAGGACCCTTCAAGGTCATCCCTTTGGTACTTTTCAAACTGAGAGGCACCAACCATTCATAGATCCTGAAATCAATTTAATGGGTCTCCACTAGCAATTAAAAAAATAGAAATATCAGAATGTTTGATCTGTAACTAGGATGAGTTTGATGATATTTTATTTTAGGAGTTTGTGAGCATGCATGCGTGCACTCCCATGCAGGATCATGATACAAAAGTTCTTTCTTACTCTGGACACAAGTTTGAAAAACACTGTCCTAGGATGGTCCTCCCTCCAAATCTAGGATTTTCCTCTCTGTTGAATACATGTCCCTGCCATATAGTTGTGCGACTTCTGTTTGCCAGGGTTAATGAAAGCTCACCACTCACAGGGAGCCGATTGGATTGCTGTGCAGGACCAGCTGCTAGAAACTGCCCTGTGTCCTTTTGTTCACTTAGAGAAATTATGTAAATCAGGTCACTGTGTCTTTTTTTTTTTAATTTTGTCAATTTTAAAGACACAGAAAAGTGCACAGAATTACATGTAATCATCCAGAATGGACAACTGTTAACATATTTTCGTATTTATTTTCAGTGTTGCTTAAATTTTTTAAAATATTTTTTCAGTGTTTTCTTCTTTTAAAGAAAGACCCCTTTCTCATCACCCCAGCTCCATTGCCCCCCCCCATGCTCCTTTCTGGGGGTACGTACACCACGTCTGCCAGTATCCTTCTTCTCCAGTTGTAGGACTTTTATATGTACCCAGGAACAACATAAAGCATTGTTTGGTTTTGGCTTTGAGTTGATAACTACATGCAAACGTATCATTCTGGGTCTTGCCTTTAAAACTGGGGGGACTTAGAGTTTTGACATAACAGGGGAAGAACTCAATCCAAAGGAATTGCACCCAGACTTCCAGAATGTTGTCTGCCCACAAATTCTGCATAAGCGGGAGTCTTCTGTTTTAGGAACTTACAGATAAAGTATCTGTTCTCCTTATGGAATGAGATTGCCTTATTCCCTGTAATACTGAGTTTCCTCCAGTAACCCAGGCAATAAATAAATACATAACATTTGAATTGCACTTGACACGCTCCAAGGGAGCACTGAGCATCCTCCTAGCACAACGCCAGTCCTAACAGTAAGCGTCTCAGTGGGAACAGCTGGGGTCTGGCCCTGAAAGTTTTCACACCAGTTCTGGCAAAGAAGGAAGTGCAGATTACAAGATAAGTCTGCATTTCTTTCACAACATAGGCTAGAAATACTTCTACAATGGCGTTCTTTCATTCATGTAGCCAACATCTGCGGAGCACCTACCATGAGCTCTGAAGCAATGTTGCCCAGTGGTTAAGGGCAGAGGATTTGGCCTCAAGACCTGAATTGTAGCTCTGGCTTTTTTCTGTGGGCAGGTTACTTACCTCTGCGAGTCTCGTTACCTTAACTCTATAAGAAAAACTATCATAGTAGATACTTCTAGGATCACTGTGAGGATTAAATGAGTTGATGAATATAAAGAGTGCTTGGCACACAGTAAGAATTGAGTAAATATGAGTTATTTTGTTTTATTATTATCGCTTTCCATCAGGTGCAGGGATGGACTATGGAGACACAGAGATGGATGGAAATTGGTCCCATCCTCAAAGATTTCATAATCTAGTGGGCTGCCTCTAGATTCTTCTCTTTCTTCCCTAACATCTTCTGAAATAATAATAATAAAAAAATACAGAAAGTGCAAATTACCTCCACAGGCCATCAAAAACAGTGCCTGAAATGTGGGGGAAGGTGCAAAGAGTGGGGGCAAGGACTTCCATCCAACCGATTGTCCTCTTGGGAGAAGCCAAGGACTGGCAAAGGAGGAGGAAATGAACAAGCCTTGTCCCCTGGGGCTCAGAAATGTCCCTAAGCCTTTGGCTCTGATGAGCAAGGTGCTGAGGGCTATAAATAGCAAGATGTACATGCTCAGGATTAAGACAATCTTTCAATCAGAAATCAGGGAACTTGTGATATTCCTTAGACAAACCCTATTGCTGCTGTTGTAAAGTAAATAAAAATTGCGCACCTTTCTCATATGTTTGAGTAGAACTTTGGCAAAGTTGAGAAGAAAACATTTTCTCTAGACTCCTACTTGCTTCCACCCTGACTTTGTCTAAATGCTGTTCACTGCTTTTTTAGAAAGGATGCTTTCCAAGATAGAATTGCTAAGTGACTCTAACACATAACTACAAAAGTCCATTTTCTTGGTGGTTGTTTTCTTGGTTGGGGATGAAAATACACATATGTTTAACATGCAGCCTGTTTAAATTTGCATCCACACCCTGCTTCCAAATCTCTAGCACATGCATTCTTCAAGGAAGATAGGATAGAAACCATTAACCGGGAGAATAGTGAAGCATCAATTATAATTAATAGCTACGGGAATGAAATGTATAATATCACATCTTCTTTCTGAGCTTTGTATTTAATTTTACCACTTACTAATTAAAATAGATCAGTGACAGAATTTGCCTGTGTATGAAGTCTGTTTTGTAAACAAAACGGGCCCAAATATTTATGTCACCATAAGAAGTACCAAAAACCAAATTCCTAAAACGTTCAGGGGGGAACTATCCTCCCAAAACTTCGAATCAAATCCTTGGCCTGAGAACAGGGTTCGGAGCTCACTGCCACTCAGTCTCAGCAAGACAGCTTCCACGTACAGACAGCCTCTTTTCTGGGAAGAAACTGGGAATCTCTTGAGGAAGCAAGCAAAGGTCACTTGCAGACAGAGTCAAGGCCCCAGCATAGGTGGAAGTGGGGGAGCCATGGGAAGTTGGGATATCCCGGGGTGCTTGGATGGCTCTGTTGGTTAAGGTGTCTGCCTTTAGCTCAGGTCATGATCTAGGTAGGGATCCTGGGATCGAGCCCCACATCAGGCTCTCTGTTCAGCAAGGAGTCTGCTTCTCCTTCTCCCTCTGTTCTATCTCTGTAGCTTTCGATCTCTCTCAAGTAAATGAATAAAATCATAAAAAAAAAAAAGAAAAAAAGAAGTTAGGATATCCTGATGAAAGCAGCTGCTAAATTCTTATTCCACTATTTTTCTTCATTGAAAACCTTTTCACTTTTGAAAAAAAAAAAAACTAAAGAATCATTATTAAAAAACCTGAAAAACAGAGGAGCAAAAATTGGCCATAATGGCACAACTCAAATAGAACTATCTTACTATTTCTCTACTCCCTCTCACTTGTTTGCCCAGATAACATTTGTATTTTTACAGGTGAAGGTATAACCTGCATAGCTGTTTGTGATCTACCTTCCCCCTGAATATTGCCAGGTTGCTTTAGGGTAATTATTTTAAGGAAGGCATAATGTTTTATTGAGTGGATGTACTATCTTATGGCCATTTCCCTATGGTTGGGCATTGTAGAGGTGGAAAAGTGATCGTCCCTCTACCCTGTTGGGTTCTTGGCCGAGACCCTATAATAAAAGATTAACAAGAGAAAAACTAATTGTTTATTTGTTTAGTACCATGTAATTTGCTTTGCTTTGTGTCTATTGAAGTATGGTTGACACATAATATTACATTGGTTTCAGGTACAACAAGTCTAGAGTTGTGTTCACCACAAGTGCAGCTGCCATCTGTCACCGTACCACACTATTACAATGTCACTGACTATATTCCCCATGCTGTGCCTTTTATCCCCATGACATTCATTCTGAAACCAGAAACCTGTACCTCCCACTCCCCTTCACCCATTTTGCCCACCCCCACCCCTGCCCCTCCAACAACCATCAGTTTGTTCTCTGCGTTCATGGGTCCCTGTTTGTTTCTTCATTTGTTTGTTTTTTAGATTCCACATGTAAGGAACGCTGGGGTGGATCAGCGGTTGGGCACCTGCCTTCAGCTCAGGTAGTGATCCCAGGATCTGGGATTGAGTCCCACATCGGGCTCCCTGTGAGGAGCCTGCTTCTCCCTCTGCCTATGTCTCTGCCTCTCTCTCTCTCTTCTGCATCACTCATGAATAAATAAATAAATCTTAAAAAAAAAAGATTCCACATGTAAGTGAAATCATATGGTATTTGTTTTTTTCTGTCTTATTTCCCTCAGCACAATACCCTTTAGGTCCATCCACATTGTCGCAAGTGGCAGGATCTCACCCTTTTTTTATAACTGAGTCAAACAGAAGTTTATTAACACATCTGCCTTGGGTAGAGGTGGGAGATATCCAGGGAGCTAGGAGTAACTCTCTGAGGTGTTTTAGAACTCAGGATTAAGTGCCATCTTCATAGGGGAAGGGAAGGGGATGCAGGTCTCTTGGGGGAACAACAAAAGGTTTTTAGGAAAGCTAAAGGGGCCCTCAGAAGACTCGATGGGGGAGGAGGGTTCTGATGGTTTGAGACAGAGTGTGTCTGGGTGTGGTGCCGACTTCTGGTCACGTGTCCTGTGATAAGGGTCCATCTTCCCTGCTGAAGACACTCCCAGAAGGGGATTGATGATGACCCCCAAGGTCCTTTGGAGGAGCTGTCTTCAGGCAAAGGAGTGAGATCCGAGAGGTTCTCCTGCACCTGCTGCTTTCCAGTGCCTTCTGCTCAAAATAATCAATGCACCAAAGTGGTGTATGTTGGGCTGGCGTGTCCTGAACTCCGACAGCTGTATTCCAGGGGAGCATATTCTGCTTCCCTTTGGCATTGACGTTGCTTCTGATTTTTCCTATTCCAAATAAGTAAAGTGAAGATTATATATACATGTATGTGCAGAAGTAGTATGTGTGTGTGAATATATTTACTTTTTAAGTAAAATGGGAATATTCTTAGTTTGCAATAGTCATCCTCTTATGAGTTAGCTTTTACATGGATTTGCTCATTTCAACTTGACAACAGCCCTAAAAGGTACATAAAACTAATGTCCTTATTTCACAGCTAGGGTGGCCAAGGCTCAGAGAGTTCAAGTTAGTCACTCGGTGTTGGGGTGGTGGGGGTAGGGGGCAGCAGGGGGGAGCAGAGGGAGCAGATGCTGCAAACCCCAGTCCCACTATTGGAGCTCTTCTCTACTGCTTTACGGTGCTGCCTCTCACTATTACGTGAATTCTGTTCCTAGTGCAGCCAAAGAAGAATGGAACAGACACTTCACACCTTCCACCTGTCTTCTCTGTACACACACACATACACACATGCACACGTGTGCACATGTGCCCTGGTGCCCTTGCATTTCTATTCCTCTGACTGGTCTGTGACAGAAATTTGAATCAGCAGAACATGCAGGGAAAGGCTGGGGTCTGTGTTTTCAGTTTCAATCAACTCTAAATTAGGAGTCTTCATTTTCCCATCCTGGTCACGGAGGAGCTGTCCCAAATTGTCCCTCGGTAGAAGAAGGAAGAGATTTATGGACTGAATCGTGGTCCAAATCAGAGAGAAAAGTATTCTTTAGAAAGGCATCTTCTGATGATTATTTTGAGAGACTTTCTGGTAATCCCCAGCAAATCTGCATGTTAATAGGAATCATTTACTCAGAGCAGGGAGTCCAAGAAAATAGCTTTACATAATAACAGTAGCTTGATTTGATTACTTCAATTTGGTTCTTGCTATTGAATTAAAGGTAAAGCCAAGCTTTTGGAAGTTTTACAGGACGGTAAACAAAACGGGAACACTGAATTAAGACTGAGTCTCAACCTGCACATCCTCATTACTTCTAATGAGCGGGGAGATGTAAACAGGATCGGGGAGTAAGAACCATTGATAATCTCCTTAGCTGCCTGGATAATTTATTGGTTTCTTTCCCACATCGAGGGCGCTAAGCCTGCCTAATATTCGTGAAGGCTTCTTGGCAGCTCCTTCCTGAAAGAACCAATTTTCTTTCTTAGAAGCTCAGCGTAGTTTTGTTTCCTTACTCCCCAAAAATGCTGAGAGACATTTCCAGTTGCACTTGACCGTTATGAATCACAGCAGCCCCTTTTTTTATACCTTTCATAATTTTAACTTAACACGAGAGTTGCAAAAGCGGTGCAGAGGTTTCCTTTATGCCCTTCACTCAGTATCCCCTTTGTTAGCATCTCTTACGTAAGCATGGAGCATTTATCAAAACTGAGAAATTAACCTTGGCAGGATCCAGTCCACCAAAGAACAGATGTTATTCACACGTCATCAGCTTTCCACTAATGCCCTTTTCTTCTATTCCAGGGTCCAACCCATGAGACCACGTCACATTTAGTCCCTCATGTCTTGGGAGCCTCCTCCCATTTATGACAGTTCCATAGTCTTTCTGTGATTTGATGGCCTTGACATTTGGAAGAATACTGGTCAGTTATTTTGTGGAATGCGCCCTGTCTCAGTTTGGGCTGTGTAACAGAGTGCCATAGACTCAGTGGCTTCACCAACAAAGATTTATCTCTCTCAGTTCTGGAGGCTAGAAGTTGTTGGCCGGGACCCTCTACCTGCTTTACAGGCATTGCCTTCCTGGATCCCTCATGTGTAGACATCATCTCTCTCCTATTTCTTCTAAGGGCACTAATCCCATTCCTGAGGGCTCCAACTTCAGGACCAAATTACTTCCCAAAGGCCCCATCTCCCAATACCATCATGTTGGGAATTAGGGCTTCGACATAGGAGTTTTTTGGGACTGTGTGCGGCGTAGGCAAACATTCAATCCATAGCACGCCTCACTTTGGGTTTATCTGTTGTGTTTCTCGGGATTAGGCTGGGACTGTGCATTACACGGAGTGAAACTTCGAGTGTATTGAGTGTCCTCAGGGCACCTTGACACTTGGCCAAGGTGATATCTGCCAGGCTCTCAACTGTCCACTTACTATTTTTCCTTTGGTGCTTATCAAATACTTTGAGGCTAGGCAAATTTCTTATTTCTGCTTGAACATTCCCAGCAGTACTTTTGTCCTCCAAAGCAATCATTTAGCCTCAGCTAAATGTCAAGAAGACATCAGTAAAGGACCCTGGAGTTTGTGGAGGGCTCAGGAGCCTCACAGCCATTCAGTTCCAGAGGCCCAAGATCCTAGGACGAGGCTGGCCAACCTCCTGATTTCCTCTACCAGCTGTCTGACAGCTGGACACCGAGCCCTGGGGTCTTCAGAGTCAGGAGTGGGACCCTGTTTTCTATCACAGCCTGCCCTGACGCTCTCCCCAGAATCACAGCCACGTTCCATACGATTTAGGAGTAACATGTAAAAAAAAAAAAAGAGTAACATGCAATTGCTGGAGAGGAAGATGTGAGTCTAAGTAAGGAAATGAACAGTGTTCAAAGCTGAGATTGCGATTGCTCTTTGACAGTCACAGATGCTGATGTCTACAGATGTTCCTGAAGATTTCATTGTAAAATAGATCTGCTACTGAAAAACAAAACAAAACAAAACAAAAAAGGTGGTTGGGGATTTCCACTGCCTAAATATATTTTCTCCTTTTGTTTTTGTTTCTTTCTAAAAGTAAGTATATTTTCAATGGACTCAAATTAGAAATCAAGGATGAGGAAAATTAAGCCAGATGTGGAAAATGAGGGACCCAATTCCCCAATGAATATTTGACTGGTGGCCAGTGGTACCCGTCCTCAGAAGCTCCTTTGTCTGAGGTCCATATAAGGAGAGAAACAAATAGGAAAGATGCTCTTCCCTCTTTCTCGTTGATTTTTGTTTCTTTTTTTTTAATTCTTTTTTTAAAGGTTTTTAATTTATTTATTCATGAGAGACACACACACAGAGAGAGAGAGAGGCAGAGACAGAGGCAGAAGGAGAAGCAGGCTCCAAGCATGCAGGGAGCCTGACGTGGGACTCGATCCCGGGTCTCTGGGATCACACCCTGCGCTGAAAGCAGCGCTAAACCACTAAGCCACTGGGGCTGTCCCTGATTTTTCTATTTTGTGACAACATAATCATCTTTTTCAAGTTCTTTCAGAGGTAGTCTTCTTTCTCGTCTACAAAAGAATCAGTATTTTCTTTCTTTTTTTTAAGATTTTATTTATTTGGGGGATCCCTGGGTAGCTCAGTGGTTTAGTGCCTGCCTTCAGCCCGGGGAGTGATCCTGGAGACCCTGGATTGAGTCCCGCGTTGGGCTCCCTGCGTGGAGCCTGCTTCTCCCTCTGCCTGTGTCTCTACCCCACCCCCCTCTGTTTCTCTCATCAATAAATAAATAAAATCTTTAAAAAAATAAAAATAAAAGATTTTATTTATTTGAGAGAGAATTAACAAGAGAGAGAGCACAGCAGAGAGAGAGGGAGAGGGAGAAGCAGACTCCCTGCTGAGTAGGGAGCTCGCCACTTGATCCCAGGGCCCCAGGAGTCTGGAATCACGACCAGAGCCGAAGGCAGGCACTTAACTGACCCACTGAGGTGCCTCCAGTACCTTCTATTTAGCCTCAGAATTGAGTCTTGCAGGTCTGTGTATATGGTCATATCCTTATTTAGGAGGAGGACCCAGCTAGAATCTGATGACAAGGTGGAGAAGTAAGAAGAAGAGGAATGGACAGTCCCAATTTAGAAAAATAAATAGATACTTGTACAGAAGGCAGCAATACAAAATCCTATACACATCATGATACTAATAAAACCTTGTATGGTCTCCCTCTCTCATATCTGCCTTTCACTTGTGCCAGACCAGCCTTACCACATTTCCTGAGTGCATTTCTCTGCTCAGGAATAAAACATGCATTCCAGAAGGCGGGTCTGGCGAGAGCATCCAACTAGAGTTGCTCTTTATCCCGTAGCTGGCTTTCACGGCCTCCAAGAATCTGAGCAATGGGGTCCAGCTATGACTTCCCAGCCAATCCATCCTGGGGAGTTAAAGGAAATATTCAACTTCTGCGCGTTCTCTTTACGGTTAAGGGCTCCCATTATACCCAAGTCTTTGACTTACGGTTTCAACACACGTTGCTGCTTTTGAGAAAATAAGAGGCAGGATTTTTCTTCTGAATATATAAAAAGGTAAGTGATAGGTGATAGTGAGAGAGGGGAGCATGAATAGGAAAAAAGAGATAGGTGATAATGAGAGAGGGGAGTATAAAACAGGAAAAAAATTATTCCATAAAACAAAAATCAGGCTTTTCACATATTAACAGGGAAGTTTAAAATTCTAATGAAGAACATCAGGAAAAGTTGAATCTGTGTTTATAAAACTCTATTTAGGAAGTCAGGGACAGGCACAAACTAAAAAGTAATTTTTGCTCAAAAGTGTTAGTTTTAGGAGCACCTGGGTGGCTCAGTGGTTGAGCGTCTGCCTTTGATTCAGGTCATGATCCCGGGGTCCTGGGATTGAGTCCCACATCGGGCTCCTCCCAGGGAGCCTGCTTCTTCCTCTGCCTGTGTGTCTCCCTCTCTCTCTCTGTGTCTCTCATGAATAAATAAATAAATCTTTTTTTCTAAAAAAGTGTTAACTTTAAAGCAAACTTTGACACCATAGAAAATAAGTAAATTAGGAATTTAGAAATGTAATTAACATGAACCCCCTTTTGCTTTATTATGTCATTTAATCAGGTATGATTTTGAGTTCCCTCACAAGGTCCATGTAAATAACCTCACTGACCAAAAGGGGGGTCCTCACTACTTAGGGAAGCAAATTTGGGGAAATTTTTTTCCGCAGATGGGCTAGTTGGAAGCACACTGTTAGAAGAGGCTCCCGGTAGCATCACGCCCCGCCCCGCCCCCACGCACACATCTGCACCCCCCACTTTGCAGGCACCCACACAGACATCGCTACAGCAGCTGGTGGGCTGGATCCAATCAGCCAGTGTGGGGCAAACAGAATGCGTGATTGATGAAGAACTCTGGAGAACAGACCCTGCGTCTGGGAGCCAAACGGTTCCTTGCACAGAGCCAAAGGATAAAGGTGGCCAATCAGTTTGGGGGCAAGAAGCAGTATCCCACCAACATGCGACGCCTTTTCTTTCTCTTACACAACCCCGGTATTGTCTGTGATATAAAGATGTTCAGTGTCCTGGCCCTGCCACATACAAGGCCCAGTCCTGTCCTCTGTGAACGACTCAAATATTAATTTTGAGAGCAGTAGGAGTCACTCACATACACAGACTGAACACAGTCCCCATTCGGTATGCCGAGGAGGGTACAGGAATATTATTTTGATGGGTTTTGTTGGTTCTAAGTCTGATGGCTGGTGCTTCTTGCTCTCCAAGAAAGCTTATTAGGGAATTTTAAAAGCCAAGACCCATAGCCCCTTTCCTGGGTCAAGTGAGCCAGTCGGAGAAGTCATCAGGCTGCCAGGATGTGTCACTGTCTGAGTTTAGATGGAGGACTTGTTGGGGACGGCTTTTCACTGCCTTCACCTGAGTTGATGGCCCCTTTAATATTGAGTTGAACTGTTTTTACACAGATTCTCACCCCTATGTTCTTCTGATTGGAATCTCCTTATTAAAATAATTGTTAAAATAATTATTTCCTTTAAAATGAGTAATTCAAGTTACTTGAGGAAGGAGAAAGATTACAATAAGCAGACGAGTAATCATGTCGAAATTCTGAACGCCTGAGCAATGCCATAGAAGCTGCCTCCCAAATGAAAGCTATCATTTGTTTGTTAGCAAAAGTTAAAACATAAAAAAGGGCCATTTTCGATTTAAGCAAATTTTGCCCACATTTCTGCTATCCTGTGTAACAAGTGCTTCATTTCTCCACATCCCCATTGGATTGCTGTTTACATATGTGATGTTTTAACATCATGCTGATAATCCTATGACTATGACATTGTATTCTTTTCCACGTTTCTGATTGCGTATCAACTTTGCCATCTTTTAGTAAATAGGTAATATTCCATTATATCAACATCGCACGATCTTTTCATCTGCTGCACGTTGCTAAATGTTCAAGTTATTTGCAGTTTTTTCCTACCATAAATAACACCGCTATAAACATGTCAATACATATGCCATTTCTTTTTTTAAATTACTTCCTTGAAATAAATTCCAGAGAATGAGATTACGGGGTCAGAGAGTACAAGCATTTTGATGACCTTTGACCTGCATTGATTGCCAAATGCCCTCAAAAGGCATTGTACCAGTTCTCAAAGAGAGAAATATCTGCTTCCCCCATGGTCTCATCAGCATTGAGTTATAGGATTTTCCTGTATTTTTATTTCCTCAATCTCAATTGATTGAGATTAAATAATATGCCCATGGGAGTAGTGTCCTAAGTAGCTATATCAGTTACTGACTGCTTAATAATGTTGAGGATATGACAGAAAGGAAGAGAAAACAGAAAAAAAAAAAAACACAGAACCAAAGACTTGCTTCGTGGTGCTAAATGCCTTTGTATATTGAATATCTGTGAGCACGGCTAAGCTTCACTACTGACAACAAAGAAATTGGCCTTGAAAAAAACAAAAGAAAGAAAGAAATTGGTCTTGAAACAGCTAGAATCACATCGGTACAGCAGCCAGATAAGCTCGTTTTCATTTTATAAACACACACACTCACAAAGCCCTAAACTTTGCTTAAGATCAGGACTAAGGGAAATGGACATTCACTTATTTTATCAATGCCTCAAGCACCAATGTCGAGCAGCAGAAATTTTGCTCTACGTGACCTCTTGCAAAGACTTCCAATTATTTCCCAGTGGCTTTTCTGTTTTTCCTGTGTCTTGAGCTAGCTTGAATAGGGACAGAAAAGATAAAGGAGGGAAAGCAAAATGACAAGGACAAGAGTCTCTCATCTGTTATAAATTTTGCATTAGGCCTGGCTCTGGTTTATGGAAATACTATGCACACATAGAAATGAGTGACTCATCTGTGTCCATGCCCTTTGGCAGAGTTAAAAAGAAAAATCACTGAACATCCCTAAATTCCTTGTTGGGACCAACCCAGCTCAATATCGTTCCTTCTTAAAAAATATGCCTTAGGGGATGTGGGGGTGTCTTAGTGGTTGAGCGCCTGCCTTCGGCCCAAGGCATGATCCCAAGGTCCTGGGATCGAGTCCCACGTCAGGCTCCCTGCATGGAGCCTGCTTCTCTCTCTGCCTATGTCTCTGCCTCTCTCTTTGTGTCTCTCATGAATAAATAAGTAAAATCTTTTAAAAAAATATATGCCTTAGGATTTTGGTGACACGGTGGCTCATACAGAGTAGACATATTATTAAAATCCATGATTGAATCGGATGTGTCCAGTTTATAGACCACTTATGCATGTGGTGGAGGGTCTAGAAAAATGGACCAGTATCATGGAAACATACCCGTTGTTATTCAGGGAGTGAGTCTGCTTCAGCTGGGTGGGCATCCCTTCTCTCCTCAGCCCCACCACGTCACAGGAGCTTGGTGTTGGTGTTTGTAGCTAGGAGGCCGTGCGAAACAAGAACATGCAGATTCAATATTTTAAGGCCTTGCACATATTGATCATGGAAAAGTATAAACCAGGAAGCATGGGGGTTAGCTCATCTAACATTCGTCAGTTACATCCATCCCCACGTCCCATCGCAGCCTCCCAGGGGAAAGAGAAGAGCCAGAAATGGGCCTGGAGTCATCAGAGCAGGGAGGACCATTTTTATTCCCCATTAGATCCAAGGGCAAATGGATCAGCATGAGCTCTCATGTCTGGACCGGGACACTGCTGACTTCCACGGGGCTGTGAACTGCCACAGTCTTGCACGCAGCCAGGCTATGTCATTGATGTGACCCCTGGTTGGGGAAAGGTTGGGATCCAGCTGGTGTCCTCCAGCCCTGCTTGAGAGTTGTGCCTCCAGGCACACGAGGGCTGAGTTAGTGGGAGAGTGGGAAGGTCAAGTACGGAGAAGAAGGAATGAGAGGAAGGCATGGTAATCTGCCAGAGTGGACCCTTCATTTAGAGTGAGGAATTGTGTGAGTGAGGGCTTGCGGGCTGGTAAATTGCTTGTTCATCTCCAAGGAGAAGATCCATCAGTGTCAGTGGCCAATTCAGAACATGGCAGCCCGATGATTTCCATTCCTCCTCACCCCATCTCTCCTCATCTCTCCCCTCTCTCTCTCTCTTTCTCTCTCTCCCTACAAAACTTTTTCATTCCCAGCCCTCTCCCTTGTTACCTTGAAAAATAAAATCCAGGAAAAAATGAATGCAGAAGCAGCCTGGCCTGAGAGATCACCATCTGGCAAGCAAGACTAAGTTTCCAAGCGGTTCTCCTCCAAACTGGGTTAGAATCCATGTGAAGCTGACGTGTACAGTTGGCTGGAAAGTCATCCAGCCCCGAAGCTATGGCCCTGGATGAGGGGAAGGCTGAAGGTGAAGAGAAGCTTCCCATCCCCCAAATCCACTTTTCCCATCCCCCTCCAGCAAAAGCAGCCATATTCCATCCTCTACCCTCTGACAGCACATGCACACCCCTCTGCTGAATGTTCACCCCATTATATGCTAATTGATTTCTGCGCTGTCTTCCCAGCTAGGCAGTGAGCTTATTAGCTAATTCAGGTAGACCTGGGTTCCCACCCCAACTCTGGTCTTCTTATAGCTATAAGAACAAGTCATTCACTTCTCTGAGACCCTCGTTTCCTCATCCATAATGAGTCTGCCTCGTTGGGTTGTTGAATGGACCACATGAGCTTCTACAAAATGCTTACAGAATGTAGTCCTTCATTCACTGTGTAATTCCCAGCCCTTAGCACAGGAACAAACAGATAACCCACTCAGTAAAATACAACTCCACCTACCCAGCACTTCTCAGGCACTGTGGGTGACACAGGGTTAAGGGTGGACAGAGTCGCTGGCCACTTTGGGATGAAGTTTTGTTTTTTTTTCTCCACCTTGAGAAGCACTATGGATGCCACCTGGTTATAGCAGTTGGTCTCTCTCTAACACTGACTCTTCACTTTGAATCCCTTTCGTGCTACACCCAGAAGCAAGGTGGGGAAGTGCAAACCTTCTCCACGTGAGCCAGCTAACCTTGGGGCTTTACCTGGTGTCATGCATCTGTTCTCTTGTTGTCTCAACACATATTTATTGAGAACTAAATGCTGGGAGTGTTGTTATGGGTGCTCCTGTGGGAATAAGACACAGTCCACGTCCTGAGCAACTTATAGTCCCTGGGAACCCAGCAAGGATGAGCAGTGCAGAAGGTTCAAAGTATCCTAGTGAGATCCAGGGGTTTCTTCCCAGGGATATGAGGGAAGCCTTCACAGAGGTCTACCGTGCAAATGATGAAGACCCAGCTTTATAGATATTGACGTTGACCAAGTAACCTGTGTGGGCAGAGGCTGCTTAATGGTGAAGCTAACAAAACATCCTTAAAGGACCTTCATTTGCACCAACCCTTTCAAGGCTTGGGAAGGGTCCTACCAACTTGTTCACACAGTCATATGTTTTCATGTGCACTTGTTAGATGTTTTAACCACAATGGACTAAGTTAGACCCCTGTCTCCACGCCGACAGCTCCTTTTCCAGTCTTCCTGCATCTGGAGGCGTTGGAGTGACTCAGAGCATTTTGGGATGCAGCCAAGGGCAGTTTAACCACGCACAGTGGTGGGGGTAAATTTAGTTTGCTGGCATTTACCTGTGTGCTTTGCAGCCACTTCTCTACAGTGAAGTGGCCACTAGCCATCAGGGTGTAAAAATGGGTGCCAGCAGTAGCCCTGCCGCACACAGTGTGGAGTCCCCCAGCACGGAGACAAGAGGTCACAAGACTGGCAAGTCAGAAATCATAAGGCGATATAGACACATCCGTTGGTGCTCAGCCCCCGAAAGTGGACAGGTGGTAGATGGGCTGAAATGTGTAGACCGAGAAGCGGTCTGTAGAGACGTGTCATAGAGATGTGTTCAGCAGTTAATTTTTTTAAAAAAAGAAATACGTAAATATTTTATATATGTAATACGTGTGCTAGAGAGAGAGACAAGTCATATTCTATTTCTGGATTTTTGTGACATTTATGGTATTCACCAGCCTTTAACTTGTGTAAGTTGTTGGGATTTCTTTTCTCACTCTAAACAAAGAATCATATTCACGGCTAATATTGTATTCATACTTTTACAGTCTTTTTCTTATCTCTGAAGCTGGATCTGCCAAGCCCACAGTCATTGCTCATCCTGGAGGGCCCGGGGGAAGCGCACACCAGAATTCCAGCTTTGTACTGCATCCCAAAGTGCTGTCATACAGACCCATCCCTGGGCCACTGGGGCCCTGGCTCAGGCCCCAGGCCGTCTGGCAGGAGCCAGTCCCAAAACCCCTCTTCCCCTGGGGGGCAGCAGCTGCTAGGTCCTCGGAGGCGCTGGGATCCGGCAGCCCAGTACCTGGGAGCCAGGGCCTGCCCAGCGGCCTTCCTTCCTGGCCAACAGCTGCCTGCGTGCAGCCCCTCTCCCGAGGATCTGTGTGGCCATTCATCACAGGCCTCCTCTTGGAAAGGCAAAGAAGGTTGCATTATACTAGGTAAAGCTTATCGTTGGCATCTGCCAAGATCCACGCATTTCCCCTCCCTCCCGCCTCCAGCCCCCAGCACCCCCGCCTCCCCTCTTCCTTCACCCTCTCTGGTGGGTTTTCAATAGTGTGTGCTTTTTTTCTTTCTCCTTTCTTTCTGGTCAAGACAGGGTTGTCTCTCTGGGTGGAAAAAGGCAGTGTGTTCGTGGAGTGCAGCTGCATTTCAAAGGTACTTTGTTGGCGAGTTATGAATTTGCCTTTGCTAATGTGGGGAAACAGGGAGATTCTTTGGCTTTTTTTTCCCCCAAACTGAAATTGATGTTATTTCTTTGCCAGTGGTACCCAAGGAAATGTTTTGTTCCATTTCCTCCCCTTTCAGGCTGAGCCCTATTTATGTTCGGAGCTGGGACACTGCCATTGAGAATCATTGTCATTACCACCAGCGTCTGAGGCTGGCCAAATCCAGCAGCTGTGGTCTCATGCCTACCCTCACCAAGGTTTATTTCCTTGACAACATGTTCTTGTTTGGACCAACTTTCTTAGTCTTTCTCTCGGTGTGTTTTTTTTTTCTTTTTCTTTTTCTTTTCTTTTCTTTTCTTTTTTCTTTTCCCCCTTCCCTTTCTGAAATCCGCCTTACAGTTTCATGGGGCTTAAAATTAAAAAAGGAAAAAGTGTGTGTGTGTGTGTGTGTGTGTGTGTGTGTGAGAGAGAGAGAGAGAGAGAGAGAGAGAGAGAGAGAGAGAGAGAGTTGGGGGCAATGAGCAAGGGATTGGAAAAAAGATAAAACTCTGGGAACTGGAGGAAGGGTACAGGGGCCAGAGCAAGGGGTGAACGGTGGGAAGTTTTCAACATAAACGACAGCATCAAATTCGTTATGATCGAGATGGTCACCAGTCTTCTCCACCCACAAGCTGCGCAAGACTCTCCCTGGGCCTTACCCACCCTGGCCTTCCCAATGGAATACCTAGGTGGCCCAATGGGACCCCTGACCCCTATATCCTGTTCCTTTCTCCCTGCTTTGCTACTTTTCTCCTTGATAAAAGGAGAGAGTGAGAGATAATTAACAAAAAACATGGCCCCAGGACAATGAAACAACTGGCCTTGGCCGGCAAGAAATTTATCCTGGTTTTCTAGGTGAACTTTCTCCCATCAATCTTCCCTTTAACCTCCGTGTTAGTGGAAGCAATAGGAACACCCCTCCCCTCCCCTGAGCAAATGCTTTCTTTTGACTGGGAACAAAAAAGGGGCTCGGCACAGGCTGAGGTGAAATCTGGGTGGTATGGGGCGCCACACAATGGGGCCGCTGTTCCTCGGCGGGCCTGGTGTTTTACAACAGGGGAGGGGCAGGCGTGAATGGTCTGATGATGGAAACAATCCCCCCGATTCAGGCCTACAAACGCATCTTCTGTTCCACACGGAGCCGGACAGAAAAGAGAAAAGCCACAAAGAAAAGAGGTGGGGGGGGGGGAGAATTCAAACAAAATGCGTTAGGCTCAAAAATCTCTCCTGTCCTACATACCCCAGAAGGGCAAATCCATCGCCGGGGCCCTCAGGATCTCTCGGCCTCGTCTGAATAGCTAGAGCTGGACTCTGATTTATCGATGAAGCTTAAGCGACTCTCGGGAGAAAGGCTTGGGCGTTCTTTGTCTTCAAGAGAAAGTACAATAGGGCCACAAGGGCCAAGATCTCTTGGGATGCTCTCAGGCCCTGCCTTCCTCTTGCCCTCTCCTCCCGGCAAACGCCAACAGCAGTAAAAACGATTGGTGGTGTGCCTGGAAGAGCTGGTGACAAGGCCGGGCCACTTGAGGTCTCCTTAAGAGGGTATTATGGCCGGGGAAAATATTTGTGCTGTGAAGATGGCACACTCCATTTGGCTAATGGCCCTCATCTGTGCCGGCTAATCGCCCCCTGCCCGGCTGTCAGGGGCGCAGCCCCGGCCAATTCATGGCACCCTCGGAGAAAGCCCCCTTTCTGCGGCGACCAAGACGGAGACATTGTGTTCACCTACTTGAGCAGAGGGGAAGGTGACCATGAGGGCAGGCCGAGCTGTAAATTACCATTAAAACAAAAACAGACAACGCCTCCTCTGCTCCAGGACCCCTCCAATAAATCACAGCTGGAAGGCGGGGTGGGGGGGATGCGGCGGGGGGATGCAGCTCAAGAGGGACTGGGTGCCCCAGGGTCCCTCCCCTCCAGATCTGGGAAGGACTATGGGGGAAATCAGGAGTCTGAGCCTATGGGCTGGAGCCCCCAAGGGGGTTCCATGGTTTGCCTTCAAGGAGAGGCAGGAGGGAGGGAGGTGCAAGCCAACATCTCACACCCCTGCGAAGTCACTGAGCTCAGATGCCGTGTGGCTTCGCGGCCACCTCTTTCTGCACCTCCTCCACCTGCCAGCCTCCAGCCTTTAGCGCCACCAAATGAAGAGGAAAAGAGAGGAGAGAGGGAAGGAGAGAGGAAGGGAGAAAAAAAAGGAAAGGAAAGGAAAAAGAAAAGAAAAGAAAAGAAAAGAAGAAAAGAAAAGAAAAGAAAAGAAAAGAAAAGAAAAGAAAAGAAAAGAAAAGAAAAGAAAAAAGAAAAGAAGTCACCATTCACAGCTAAGAATGAGGGAGGAGCAGAGTGATTTTTATGAAAAATGAGTTCATCACCCTCAACTTGAATAAAATCTGGAGAAGCGAGCTTTAGGAACACCTGGGTGACTCAGTCGGTTAAGCATCGACTCTTGGTTTTGGCTCAGGTCATGACCTCACAGGTTGTGAGGTAGAGCCCTGCATCAGGCTCCCCGCTCAGTGTGGAGTCTGCTTGAGATCCTCTCTCCCTCTCTCTCCCTCTGCCCCTTCCCCACCGCCCTCTCTCTCTCTCATAAAGAAATGAATCTTTGAACTAAAAAAAGAAGTGAGCCTTATATAAAACATCAAAATACCAAATTGGTGCTAGCCATCAACCAGGAATGACATCTCCTTGTCTACGTCAGGCACTTCATAACCTGGCACGTTATGTTATTTACCTCAATTAACTTTCAAAGTAATAGATTTATTTTTCACTCTTTTAAAGGAACAACTTTTCAAAAATAAGAACCTCTCCTCCTCAGTTGGGTTGCACGCATCCTTGTTTTTAAGCAGAAGATACCAAATTGGACTGAACTGTCTTTATTGACTCAGGGTCCAATGAAACAAGTGTGCAAGTGCTCTGTAGACCACAGGACAATGAAGCTCTGGGCCACTCCTCCTCCTCCTCTTCCCCGCACTGTGGGCTCTGAGCCACGACGGTTGGGACATTTCCTGTCTGCTTTTTACAGCTTCCCTGTGTCCTGTAGCCATCACTTTTGCTTGCAGGAGCACCTTGCCTTCATTCTGTTTTGCTCTCTCTGTTGGCTTGTGAAATCGGATAACAACGCCTGTCAACAGGTCCCTGAGTAAGTGTCAAAACTCTAGCTCTGTGACCCTGGACAAATTATTTCACTCTCCTGTCCCTCCATTTCTTCATCTCTAAGGTGGAAATGGGAACACATTTACTTTGGGGGTGCCGTTGAAAAGATTACACGGAGTGATATGTAGCAAATGCTCAGGACAGGGCCTGGAGTATAGTAAACACACAATAATTATGAATTAATATTAAAATGATAATTTAACATTAAGAAATGAAAGCATTTTCTGATGAATAGCAGGCATGCGTTTCGGTGCTTATATTCTGTACAATGGAAGGTTTTTAATTTTCGTTGATTTATTTCCAGTTTTCCTGGTGTGGTTCTATATTATAAGGTAGCTAGATGGTGAGCTCCAGAAGACTTAAATCCTGAGTCTCAGCTCTTGGGGGCTGGGTTAGCCTTATTAGCTGAGAATATTTTCTTAAGTACACAAACTCCAGACCCTGCTCCCTGTGTTCCACCTTCCCTCACCCTCATAACCGCATTTCACTGAGAGGTCAGCATAGCAACAACGATATTGTCCCTCATTTTCGCACTTACCCAGCATACAGCATGGTACTTAGTGTTTTATCTACATATTGGTTTTTGCAGCCTTACAGGTGAGGGTTATTTATTATTTTTTAATATATATGAACTGATAAATGAACTATAAAACATGGATATCTTTGAAAACATTATACCAGATGAAAGAAAGCCAATCACAAGAGACCCTATACTGTACCATTCCATTTATATGAAATGTCTGGAACAGGCAAATCCACGGAGACTGAATGGAAATCAGTGCCCAGGGCTGTAGATGTTGGAGGATCCTGGAGGTGCCAGCTAAGAGGTGTGGGGTTCCTTTTGACGGTAATGAAAATGTTCTAAAGTTGATTGAGGAAATGGGTGCACAGTTCTGGGAATATACAGAAAGGCACTGAATTGTACACTGGAAGTACATGAATTATATGATTTATGTATTGCATCACACCAAAGCTGTTTTTTATTATAATTCCAGAAGGAATTATGGAAATAGTTTATCACCATTTAGCAATCATCCTAGCTGCAATTGATTGGACAGGAGGTAGAACAAGATATAATCTCAGATGACCTCCTCACAAAATACTAATTATATATGCAGGGAAAATGATGACTATACAGTGGAGAGTCCTGGCAGATACCAATTTGGCCAGGTAATTAGGGTTCACGGTGGTGGGGGTAGGTGGATGCCATGTGTCACCTGCTGAGATACACAGAGAGAACACAGCACCATCCAGGGGGCGTCCCCCTGCCAAGCATGATTGGCCTGAATCTGGTCAAAAGAAACACTGGACAGACCCCGGCTAAGGTTATCCTACAAAATGAAAAGCATGTACTTCAAACTGATAAAGACATGAGAAACAAAGAAAGACAGATCAAGACAGACGCATGAGACAACAACTACATACAATGCATGTTCCCGGATGGGGTCTTGGACTGGCAACGAAGAAGGGATGTCACCAGGACAGTGTAGGAGTTTGAGTAGAGTCTGTAGATTGAAAGATATGGCATGTCCGTGGTGATTCCCTACCGGGGAAAGTTGTGCTGTGGTCATGTAGGAAAGGGTTGTTGTTTTGGAAGGAGGCACATACAGGAGAATTTAGGAGAGTTGGGTGTGTGGCTTGCTTTCAAATGGCTCGGAATAAAGACTAATGATAATGGCTGTATGTGTGTGCGAGAGAGACACAGAGACAGAGACAGAGACAGAGAGAGGGTCAAAGAGGAGGAAGATGGAGAAGACAAGCAGTGTAATGAAAAGAAAGGTCTACTTTTTAAGACTCTAACACAGCACTAATACTTACAGCAAGAATGCTGAGTCCACCCTACACCCCAGGTGCTTACTCCTTGTTGCCTGAAGCTCTTTCCAAGGTGATACTGTACCTTCAGCCCAAGGTTAGAGATAAGACTCCAGATACAATCCTCTCCTGCCCCAAATAAAGGAAGTAATAGTGATTAGTTCACACTACTGTGTAAATGACTAATAACAGAGCCTCTCCTGAGTGTTGAGAATTTTTTTTGACAGTTTTAAAAAGACTTTTATTTATTTATTCATGAGTGACACACAAAGAGAGGCAGAGACATGGGCAGAAAGAGAAGCAGGTTCCCCATGGGGGGCCCCATGTGGGACTCGATCCCAGGACCCCGGGATTAGGACCTGAGCCAAAGGCAGATGCTCAACCACTGAGCCACCCAGGCACCCCTGTTGGGAATTTTTTGGAAAGGGAGATAAGAGAAATCTGAATGGAAAAAGAAGCAACTAGAAATGGAGAGAAAGTACAGAAGGAAAATCAGTGATTAGTAATGGTGGCGACAGCCTATTCAGATACTGGTTCTCTCTGACTGGCTGTGGAAATCTAACACATCTGCCCAGTCCCCTCTTTTAAAAAAGTAATCACAGCTATTATTGATAGCCTGCTTGATAAGTAGCAATCACTGTGCCAAGCACTCCATATACATCATCCCAAGGGATGGGTACACTTACCACACTTGTTTCACAGATATTTAGCTGCAGGTTCAGAGAGAATTAGAAACTTGGCCAAGGTCACACAGCTAATGAGTGAGGGAGCCAAGATTCTTTTTTTTTTTTTTTTTAAGATTTATTTACTTATTTGTTCATGAGACAGGCAGAGACACAGGCTGAGGGAGAAGCAGGCTCCCTGCAGGGAGCCTGATGTGGGACTTGATCCCAGAATCCTGGGATCATGCCCTAGGCTGAAGGCAGGCGTTCAACCGCTAAGCCACCCGGGCATCCTAGGAGCCAAGATTCTGAGCCAGGTCAGCTTGCTGGAGAACCCAAGTTCATTACCACTACCACAAAGCTCTGGATGTAGCCATTCTAGAAATTATTGTCATCTGCAGTAGGGTCTGCTGATTGTCAACCATGTACTAGGATTACAGGGTATTATGCATGGTCTTGACCTGAGCTAAAATCCTAACTCCTTGGCTGGGAAGACCAGTTCAAAGGTCCCACAGGACCTCCAGGGTTCACTCCCCTCACTGTCTGCCCAACCTCCCCACACCTATGTCACTGATGTTCTCTGAGTGGCTCTTCCAGTAACATCTGTAGCCTCCCACCTACCTCGTCCTTTGTTGGGAGATGTAGGTCTCTAGGGTTCTCAGGTTGGTGGGAAGGGACTGGTAACTGTGAGTGTCCTAAACTGGTTGGTTCCATGGAACTGACATAAGCTCGGGTTTACACTAACTCCTACAAAGTAGTATGATCGGGATGGAACCTTCTTGGAGCAAATGGAGCCTTGGAAAACACTTCCACTACCTCCTATGTCCATTTCTGCTAATGTGACTTCTATTCTCAGCCCAAGTTTCATTTGTTTGTTCTTGTCTTCTTACTAAAGACTGGCTTTTTAAACCTCTGTTTTATTAGGGATTGATCAGTACTCGTTGACCTAGTATGGCATCTGCGGTGCACTTCTTAGTGGAGGATTTGTGTCTCTCCTTACACGGAGTGATATGTAGAACATCCTCACCTGAATTTACCACCAATCTCATTCTCAACCATCTATGAGGTATGTGGTGGAGCTCTTCCATCAGTTTCTTAAGTTTCTTAACTGCTCCCACAGTTTTTATTCTGTTTATCTCTTGAAGATGCATCCCGGGTAAATCCTTCAACGCAGTTAACCATTTCTCTTCTCAGTTGCTTAGAGTGCACGGTTTAATTCCATCTCTTGAGTTCTGTATTTTGGTGATCATATTTTTCATTCCAAGAACTTGAAACCATTTTTTTTTCCTATCCACCTGTATTTCCAGTCTCTGCCACTGCTTGTCTGCTAATTTCTCATCCTATGTCTCTGGGAGGCCCCAAACCATATTATTTGAAAGCCATGTTAAGAATTTGTTATTATTTTCATTTCTTAAAGAATTCATTTATCAGGGGCGCCTGGGTGGCTCAGTCTTTAAGGATCTGCCTTTAGCTCAGGTCATGATCCCAGGGGTCCCCATGTCAGGCTTCCCGCTCAATGAAGAGTCTGCTTCTCCTTCTGCCTCTCCCCCAACTTGTTCTCATCTGTCTTTCTCGCTCTCTCTCAAAGAAATACAATCTCAAAAAAGGATTCATTTTCCAGGTTGTTGATTTTTTTAAAAAAAAATTTTTTTGCTTTTTCTTAGCATTCATTTTCTTCAGTTGAAATTTTAGTCTGCAGAGTCATCTTAAGTGGAGACTTCTCCTCCTTGTTTTCTGTGCTCACTCACCATCACTCAGCCACTTAGCCCACAGGTCTCAGGGGCCCAGGGCCAGAGCCAGAGGCTATATGACAGTTGGGGCTCTGCAGACATGGCCAGGAGGTCCCTCTGCTTCCTCCCACCTCCCTGAGCTTACAGTTAGATGAAAGCACTAGCCCCAGACAGCTGTGGCAACATTCTTCAAGTCTCCTGTACAGCTGGGGAAGCCCCAGCCCAGTGGTCCCCCATCACAGCTGGTACACCCTGAGTCCCTCTTTGAGCATAGGAGTTAATCTTGGAACTGCCTCCCCTATATCTGAACCCAGAGGCCAGCACACACCTGAGCACTCAGCCCTGCTTCCATGTTGGGTTCTCTCATTTCTAGTCCAAGGACATGTTACTTACCTAATACTGATTTCAATGATGTCTTTCTAGATTTCTCTTCTTGAGTTTTTTCCCCGTTATCACTTCTGTATATTTGGAATGGCATAGAATTGAAGGGCCTTTAAAACATGAAGTTACAATGTTATATTCCTGGGACTACCATTCACTGTCATCTTTATTTTTTTTTTCTTATCATATTTACCAGATTCTTTTAAATCATCTTAAATCCTTTCTGTTACCAGGAGTAGTACACTTACTCTATTTGTTTTCTAGGGCTGCCATAACAAAGTACCACAAACTGGGTGACTTAGAACAACAGAAATCTCTTCTCTCACTGTTCTGGAGGCCAGAAGTCCAAGGTAAAGGTGTCCAAAGAGCCATGCTCTCTCTACAACCCAGAGAGGAGATTCTTTCCTTGTCTCTTCTCTGTTCTGGGGTTTACCAGTGTCTTAGTCATCTCAGGCTGCTATAACAAAATGCCATAGACTGGCATGTGGCTTAAAGGCAGACATTTATTTCCCACAGTTCTGGAAGCTGTGAAGTCTAAGACCAAGGTGCCGGATGATTTGGTTATTGGGTGAGGGCTCTCTTCCTGATTTGCAGATGGCCTCCTTCTTACTATGTCTGTATGTGGTACATAGAAAGAAATAGAGAGAGATCTAGTCTCTCTTCCTCTTCATATAAGGCCACTAATCCTAGCATGGGCTCCACCCTCATGACCTCACCTAAACCTAACTACCTCCCAAAGACCCTACGTCCAAAACCATCACATCAGGCAGCCCGGGTGGCTCAGCGGTTTAGCGCACCTTCAGCCCGGGGCATGATTCTGGAGACCTGGGATTAAGTCCCACATCAGGCTCCCTGCATGGAGCCTGCTTCTCCCTCTGCCTGCGTCTCTGCCTCTCTCTCTCTGTCTTTCATGAATAAATAAATAAAAATCTTTTTAAAAAAGAAAAAAAAAAGAAACAAAACCATCACATCAGAGTTGAGGGCTTCAACAGATGAATTTGGGGGACACACAAACATTCAGTCCATATCAGCTGACAATCTTTGGTGTTCTCTGGCTTGCCACTGTATAACTCCAATCTCTGCTTCCATTGGCACATGGCCTTCTTCTCCCTTCATCTTTGTTTGTCTCTCCTGCCATTACCAGGACACCAGTCACATTGGATTAGGGTCTACCCTAATTCAGTATGACTTCATCTTAACTTGATCACCTGCAAAATCCGTATTTCCAAATAAGATTACCTTCAGAGGTATTGGAGGATTAGGGCTTCAACATATCTTTTTGGGGCTTGAGGGGTGTCCACAGTTCAACCCACAGTGAAAGCTTCCCTAAAAAGGAAAGTCTCACCTCCTCAAAGGCTTGGAAGCTGTTTATAAAGAAGAATTTGTAAGGAATATGGGTAGCTTCCTGGTTGATCCCATGGAAAGGCTATGCCCTTTAGTTTGTTTTCTAATTTATTTATTGACATGAAATTTACATAACGGGGATGCCTGGATGGTCCAGTGGTTGATCATCTGCCTTTGGCTCAGATCATGATCCCAGGGGCCTGAGATTGAGTCCCACAGGATGCCATTTGGAAAGATGACCCCTCCAGGAAACCCAATCACTCCTCTATGTTTTGAGATTTTTCTCTCAATGCCCAGGATTCGCAATTTGATAATGTTGATTAGGGATAACACAGAAAACACCATGTGCTGCAATAGCTGCTATAATGGAGTCAAATAAAGTATCTTTCACAGAAAACAAGAACACTAAGTAAAAGCCAACATACATTCAACATCAGAAGCATCAGAATATTTCATTTAGTCTGTGCCAGACAGCAGAATAGCAAGACATAAAAGGAAAAACAAAATAGATATAAGGAAAAATATAGACTGTAATATGCCTATAATTGATGAAACATCAGAAGAAAAAAAATTAGACAATTTAGCAATCATAGAGAGTAAGACAAAATTAGCACATGTAAAAAAACCAATTGGGAGAATAAGGAAACACATATTTCCCTTAATCTTATTAGTAAAAAAAAAAAAAAAAGCTTTCACAACATTCTTCCATTTAAATAAATATTTAGTCAGGCGCCTGGGTGGCTTAGTCAGTGAAACATCTGTCTTGGGCTCAGGTCAAGATCCCCAAGGTCCTGGGATCGAGTTCTACATCAGGCTTCCTGCTTAGCAGGGAGTCTGCTTCTCCCTCTCCCTCCCCGCCTCTACTTGTGCTCTCTCTCTCTTTCTCTCATGCACTCCACTCTCTGTCTCTCAAATAAATAAAATCTTTAAAAATAAATAAGTAAATAGTCAATTTCAAAAGGTAGGAATTCTGTATGTCATATTTAACCTCAAAGCAATCAAATTGCAAACTGTTTTTTTAAGACTTTATTTATTTATTTATTTATTTATTTATTTATTTGAGAGAGAGGCAAGAGAGAGTGCATGAGAGAGAGAGAGAGAGAGAGAGAGAGAGAGAGAGCATGAGCAGGGGAAACAGAGAAGTAGACTCCCCACTGAGCAGGGAGCCCAAAGCCAGAATCAAGTCCTAGGACTCTGGACTCATGACCTGAGCCAAAGGCAGATGCTTAACCGAATGAGCCACCCAGGAACCCAAATGACAAACTGTTAAAGTGTGTCAGAAATTAAAGCAATTTAAACATACTACCTGAGTAATAAAGGAACTTCTGAACACTATATCCAGATAAAAATATTGTCAGGATAAAGTACATGTAACTTACTCTAAAAGGGTTCAGAATATAGTTATTTATTTTTAAATATTTTATTTATTTATTTATTTGAGAGAGAGCACAAAAAGGGGGGAAGGAGGGAGGGAGGAAAGGCAGAGAGTGGAGAAAGCAGACTCCCTGCTGAGTGCAGGGCCCAATACAGAGCTGGATCCCAGGACCCTGAGATCATGACCTGTGCTGAAGGCAGATGCTTAACTGACTGAGCCACCCACACACCCATCAAAGGCTTCAGAATATATTTAAAGAGAGAGAAAGAAGTAGACTAGTTAAGCAAGCATGGCCACATGTGAATATTGGGGAACCTGAATGAAGGATATGTAGAAGTCTATAATGCTGTGTTTGTCACTTTTTTGGAAGTGTGACTTTCTAAAAAAAATTTTTTTAAAGATTTTTACCTATTCATGAGAGAGAGAAAGACATAAGAAGAGGGAGAAGTAGGTTCCCTGCGGAGAGTCCCATACAGGACTCAATCCCAGGACTCCAGGACCAGGCCCTGAGCCAAAGGCAGACAGACCCTCAAAGACTGAGCCACCCAGGTGTCCCTGGAAGTGTGACATTTTTAAAAACTAAAGGCTAAGAAAGTAGATGACTAGAAATTAAAAAAAAAAATGAGGAAACCAATCAAGGAAAGAAAACATAAATGAAAAACAAAATGAACGGTTTGAGAAGCATTACCTAAACATAAAAGCACTTAAATTTGATTAACCGTTGACCAGCCTTACAACAACAAAAATGTGGGTCCTGAAAGAACAGAGAGCATCCTCCAACCCCTGCACAACACCCCAAACCACCCCAAGGAAGGGATGCTTTCACTTTGGGTTCTGGGGTTGTGACCAAGGAACAGTATAAGAAACAGCAATGTGAGAAGAATGGTTTTGTGTTTTGGTAAAAATGTAGAGTTTGTATTGTTTATATATCTTTGCATGGGAGTACTACGTGAAAATTTCTTTTCAATTTTAGTCTAAAGGAAAAGAAATATTTTCTTTCAAACCTTATATGTTTAGTGAGCTACAAAAAAATGACGTAAATGATGAATGCTTTCTTTTTTGCCTTCAGGGGCAACAAAACAGATCTGCCCTAGCCTCTGCCAATCCTGTGTTCTTTACCCAGTAGCTCCTGTGACCTTTGTGACCTTATGTCACCCCTCAGTTGAAACTCTAAAGGTGTCTCACTGCCCTTAGAGTAAATCACAGATGCTTCAGCATGGCTGTGCCGGTTTGCTAGGGCTACCATAACCAAGTACCACATGTTGGATGGCTTCGAACAACTGACATTTGTTCTCTCTCAGTTCTGGAGGCTAGAAGTCTGCAATCAAGATGTCAGTAGGGTTGTCAGTAGGGTTGGTTCCTTCTGAGGGCTGTGAGGGGAAGTGTGTTCCAGGCCTCTCTCCATGGTTTACAGGTGACTCTACACATGGTGTTCTCTCTATGCACGCCTCTCTGTGACCAAATTCTCCCTGCTTATGAAGACACCAGTCATACTGGATTGGAGTCCATGCTAATGACCTCATTTTAATTTGATTGCCTCTGGAAACACTCTATGTCCAAATAAGGCCACACTTCGAGGTACTGGGGGTTAGGACTCTAACATATCTTTTTTGGGGGGATACAATTCAAGCCATACAATAGCCCACAAATCCATGCACTGCCTGCCTCCTACCTACCTCTCCAATCTTGGATCTCCCTTTGTTTGTTGGGTTCTACTGGCCTCCAGCCTCACAGATCTTTTTCTTTGGGCCTCCAGTATACCAAGTCTTCTCTACATCTTTTTGTGTAACTAACACCAACCCATCTTTCAGGGCGTGGCCAGGATGTTATTTCCCTGGGAGGTCTTTGAACAGCATCCGTCATCCATCTAGAAACAATTTCCCTGAGCATTTATCAGAGTCTGTCCCTATATGTGGTTTGACATTTGACTCCTCTACTAGAGTTCTATTTTGTTTACCACAATAATCCAAGGACCCAGTGCATAGATCAGAACATGCACTGAATGAATGATATGAATGAATGACAACAAATGTTAATTACATTCACCTAGAGTATATTATTATTTGTTTCTCCCTCCATTCAGAACTTCCCACTTTTTATTTCCCTTTTTATTCCCTAGGTATACTCCTCATAAGCCCCTTCAACTCCTCTTTTTGGAAGC
This sequence comes from Nyctereutes procyonoides, assembly GCF_905146905.1. Taxonomy (NCBI): domain Eukaryota; kingdom Metazoa; phylum Chordata; class Mammalia; order Carnivora; family Canidae; genus Nyctereutes; species Nyctereutes procyonoides. Next base: position 6,744,793 of record NW_026575155.1, read on the forward strand.
AGGTACAAGATGAGCAGTAAATGATAAAGCCAATAAAAAGGTATTTTACTTATCAACTGTTAGCAGAGTTTTCCCAAAGGGGGGAGTTCGGAATCCAGTGGTGGGAGAAAGGGAACTTCCACTTTTGTTTTATATACCTTCTAATTGGTTGGGTTTTCTTTTTAATAAATTATTTTCACAATTAAAAATGAGTAAAATGGGAAAGTACAGATAAACTATTCACAACTATAAAAATGCATGATATTTATCAACGAAGAGAATTTTTCATTTGGAATGATGGTTTAATTAATCATTAAAAATGATTAATACCATTTAATTTGGTATTCATTTAGGGCTTTTGTTCCTACAGAGTTGTTGTTTTTTTTTTTCACATTCTTTAAAAACTAAAGACCTATTTATCTAAAGCCCACAGAGATTGGGCATCAAAGCTGTTCCATTTCTCTCTCTCTCACTCCCTCACCCCCCCCTTCCTTTCTACAAATATTTATTAAGCATGTATAAAATCCAGGTACTGCACTGAGTGCTGCAGATACAAAGATGAGATCAGTATCCAGCCCTGAAAGTGCCTATACTTTCTCACCTTCTGAAATTACAAATGTATTGCAAGTCCACATTTTTTATACATATGGCCTAATTCCCACGTTGGAATCATTTCCACTACAAAATGGGGTGTTATTCTGTATGTTGGTAAATTGAACACCAATAAAAATTAATTTATAAAATAAAAAAAAAACAAAAAAAACAAAATGATTGCACTGTGGTTCTTTCTCCAGTTACACAGCAAATCGATTACCAAACAGAGAAGCTGCATTCTTCTGTGGCTCAAGGGGCAGTACCAGGTAGTAAAAGCCCATCGCCTGGGCGAAGGAGGCCATTTTGTTTAAAGAACAGAGAGAAGTTGGCTTAACTTTATACATATATCCTAAATTAATTATAGCAACCCCCTCTAAATATATATGAACTATATTTAGAACTTACATGTGTATTATGTAATTATCTATCATCTAGCTATATTTAGCTACAGAGTAGGACAGATGTAGCCAGGGACACAGATATACAGATTCCACAGCTATTTGAAACAGCCCCCTGAAATGGAACAACCCACAGAGTTTCTTGACTTTGTCTCCCAGCCTGGCTTCTCTAGCAAAGGAACCCAGCTAGTAAGCTCACAACCCCTAACTCCTTTCCTGGGAGCCTTCGTTCTCACCTGGCAGAGACCTCCAAAAAGGCAGACATGAACAATTTGCTGGGAAATACCTCCACCACCTGGACCTGTAAACCTCCAAAGGGGATGATGTTTTGCTGTCAGGGGTCACCCAGAGGGTACTTCAGTGGGCAGAGCAGCAGCAGACACATCCTTCCCCTTAGGGGTTTGAGTCTAGGGAACCAGAGTCTACATCCAAGCAAGCCACATACCTGGCACATCCATTTCTATGAGATTATGTCTTATTCTCCCAGCCCTGGATGTTGGCCTCTTGACAGACTGATTTCCATGAGCTCTGAGTACCTCTCAGAGCCATGTGTGATTGGCTGCTTCAGTTGGCCCCAAATCCCTTTCCTTTTTTTTTGTAGACCTGGTAAATCTCCCTGAATCTTCTCTGTCAAAGGAATCTACAAAGTCACCTCCCTTGGTATTTTACCTCTGTTTGGTAAAATCCAAAAACCAATGGGTCAGTATCTGATCCATCTTAAAGAACATTAGCCTCAGGAAAAACATGTGTCCAACTGCAGAGAGCTACTCTCTGGAGAAGTTCATTGTAGAGTGGGTAGGGAGAGAGCAAGGAACAGAAAGGAGGGACGTTCTCACTCACGCTCACATCCAAACAGATTTTTTAAATCGCAAGTAGCATCCATTCAGTTTCTCTAATCAGCTTCAAAGGCCTCGTAAGGCTGCCTCTACCATTGTGGGGCTGGTAATTCTGTGTCACAACTAATTACCGCCTAATAGCCATCATGGGTGCAAAGTCTCCAGTTTAAAAGCAAAGTTGATTTCTTCCTGCATTCAGCCCTCAGCTGCCCCTGAATGGTGGAGATTACATGAGGTAATACGGCAGTTATTTCTACCTGCTGTAGTTCATCAGCTCCATCTCCAGCTGAGCTAGCCGCTCCCTCCCCCTTGGACAAAGATTATTTGTCATTAAAATGCTCAGGCTTGCTCTGCTCTCTTTTTACAATCTGGATGTTGCCTATACTTTGAGAAAGGTTTTTGAAGAAAGATTAGCAGGATTAGGAAAGGTTCACATATGTTCAGCCTCACTCTTGGTATTCAAGACATCACAACCCTGCACCACCCAGGAAGCACAAGAAAATGGAGTGAGTGAAGGCAGAGGTGGGGGAGGGGAGAGAGGGGGTGGAGGAGAGGGAGGGGCGGCTGGGAGAGAAGCTGTGTGGTTTTCCCCCAACAATACAAAGCTGGAGTCAAATGCAAATCTGGGGATGTTTGATATTGGGGAATTCCCAGGCAGTTCGCTAGAATTTTTGTTTTTAGCACTGTTTTCCTTTTACTTCCTGTGTGATTTCTTTCTCACCTTGAGAAACTGGTCAATGTAGGGGAGAAGAGGTGTCAGAGATTCAACTCAGTATTTTGACCCTTAGGCAGGCTCTCATGCCTAAGCCAAAACCAAATGCTATCCCTTGGCATTCTCTCTGTCTACTTTTTCTTGCCCTATTTGCTTTCCAGAAAGCACCAAATGATCCAAGGCCTGGGAGAAAACCCATCCCTGAGTTGGAGTATTTCACTGAGTTAAACTTCTAAATAATCCAACCCAGTCACTCATCTACTCTCGTGGCATGTCACATGGAACCAAGAGGAAGTAAAAAGGGGATGGAAATGGCTAGGTAGTTTTAGAATCTTCCCAAATCTCCCCATAAAATAGAACAGCTAAAACAGCAAAGATAAAAGCCATGGACAGTATCTACCACAAAACTCGGTGATGAGGCAATCTTCCAAGCACCAGATACTGACAGGCCTAGACAAAGGATCTACAGTTGAAGATCTGCGTGGCAGCAGCATCCATGCACACCAAGAGAGAGTAGAGAAGAAGATGTAGTTTTGAAGATGCTGAGTATGGGGAGAAATCACAAAATCAGTAGGGGTTCACCGGAGGGCTCATCAAGTCAATCTGAGTACAACAGCTGAAACAAGGAGAGAGTTCTGCAAACCCAAGACATGGTCAAGTGCAATGGGACCACAGTGCAATAAGATTTGATGGTGCTGGAGCAATTTGGGCCCTATGAACTCTCAAAGTGAATAAACTCCCTACTCATACAACGCCTTGTACTGAGGAATATCTTAGCAGAAGAATATGGAAAGGGAAGAAGAACCAGATAAATTGGCTGGGGGGAGGGGAGGAACAAAGGACGTAGCTCTCAACATGTTGGGAGATTTTTGTTTATTTCTTGTCAGTACAACAGAAGAGAGAGCTCTAGAGCCTATAAACTAGAGAGGCTGTCCCGGCATACCCTTTGCTCCTTGAAGTACAGAAACATCAGTTTCATTTAAAAAATGAACAACAGAAAAGCACTGTGGTGAATGATGTGGGAAACAGGACAGAAGAAAAATTATTAAATTGCCTTACTCCCTACAGTCCACTGACAAGTCCTTGAAACAGGCAGAGTGACCTTCCTCTAGGGACTCAGCTGCCTTGATGATGATACTTTGCTAATGGCAAAAGGCAGTCTTAGTCCAACCACCAGGATCCTGTAAGTCTACCTGAAGGTAAAAATTCCTTTGGAGGGCACCTGAGTGGCTCAGTGGTTGAGTATCTGTCTTTGACTCAGGTCATGATCCCAGGGTCCTAGGATCAAGTCCCACATCAGGCCCCCCATGGGGATCTTGTTTCTCCTTCTGCCTATGTCACTGCCTCTCACTCTGTGTCTCTCATGAATAAATAAATAAATAAATACAATCTTTAAAAAAAATTTCCTTTGGAAACTTCCCTTATCTGTATCCCCCTCATGATACATGTTAGCAAACATCCCCCAAACATATGGCCTACCAATACACATCTCAAGGGTCTCATGACTGAGGGTTTACTAAACAGTAATAAAATACCTTTCCTAACAATCACTAGTCTCCTCAGGATCCTGGAAACCTTGTTTCCAAAAAAACTGGGATGCTTACGCTATCCCTAACCCCTCCCAGCCTGAAAGTTGGGCCACTCCTCATGACCCTAGTGCAGCTCTTCCTGCCCAAAGGTCCTGTCCCCATGTTTTAATAAAGCCACCCTTTTGCACCAAAGATGTCTCAAGAATTCTTTCTTGACCATTGGCTTCAAACCCTAACATCTTTCCCACTTCAGTGAAAACCCACAAAAAAAGTTAACCTAAGAGAAAAAAGTTAGACTTAAGTTCCTACACACAATGAAAGCATGCTAGGAAGAAATGCTTAGAAAATATTTCAAATATTCCAAAACAAGTGAAAGGAAATTAAGAAAATGGCAGATGCTGTGAAAGCACAACATACCTCAGAATTAGGAAAATAAACTAAAAAATAAGGTGATTGGAGGAAAAGAAGTTTGGAACAAAAACAGGGGAGAGAATTTAGAAAATAACTACAAATCAAAGAAAAAAAGTGCCTGGAGACCCATTGACATAAATATTGGGAGAAAAACAAGGGACAGAGGAGATGTTAAGTGACACTATGGGCATATAGTCAACAAAATGCAGGCTGTGGGAAATTCTATAGGAAAAATAATCCAGTTTCTTTAACAACAAACCATTTGGAAAAAAACTAAAGAAAGAAGGAGGGAAGAACATATAGATGAAAGAGACTTATAAGTTATTTCAAGCAATTGCACAAGAGGGACATTTTTTGGATGCAGATTCAAACAATCTGTTAAAAAAAACTATAAAATGACTAGGAAAATAAAATTTAATGATATGAATTAATGTGTTGTTTAGCTATGATAAAATACTACTATGTTTTTTTTAAAATAATGATTATCTATTAGAGGTATATACTGAAATGTTTACAAATAAAGGTACTTCATGTCTGAGCTCACTGCAAAATTATTCTGGAAGAAGGGGAGCAGGTAAATGTATAGATGAAGTAAGACTATCCTGCATGGATATATGCTGAAGCTGGCTGAAGAGAACTTCATAATTCTTTGTATTATACTCTTCATTTTTATATACATGACTATTACCATAATACAGAGTTTAGTGAACAAACAAATGATAAAGCCTTAGAGCCTGCCACACACCAACCAGGCAGGAATACCCATGGTTCTGTCCTGAAGGCTGTGCCATCTGTAGCGGGTTTCAACAGGTACAAATCCACTTTATAACCTGCTCCTTCAGACTTTCTTCCAGTTCAAGTTTTGCAGTGTATTCATCCCTAAATTGACCTGGAGGTGTTACTCCATCACTTACTAGAATGTAAAGTCTGCAAGGGCACGGATTTTGACAACTTTATTGCTATTGTAACCCCAATATTTATTTATTTATTTATTTATTTATTTATTTATTTATTTATTTATTTTTAAAAGATTTTATTTATTTATTCATGGGAGACACAGAGAGAGAGAGAGGCAGAGACACAAGCAGAGGGAGAAGTAGGCTCCATGCATGGAGCCTGATGTGGGACTCGACCCCAGGTCTCCAGGATCACGGCTGGGGCCGAAGGCAGGTGCTAAACCGCTGAGCCACCCAGGGATCCCCCTAACCCCAAGATTTAGAACACTACCTAGTACATAGTAGGTCTTCAGTAAATATTTGTTGGTTAACTGAATGAATCGCCATGCCTAATTCTAGTATGTCATTCCAGGTTCTAACTACCACATCTGTATCTTTTCTTGGACAAAGGAGGAAGGACCTAAGCTTGGGTTAACTCCTGAATTGACCGCCAAAGTGTGAGATAAATCATGTCTGACTTTGTAACCATGGAGCCTTTGGCCAGCTGCTGAGCTGCTGAAGGTGTCACAGAGTGCAAAAGGACTGAGGACCATACATGGCGATTGCTTTCACTTTGCAGGGTAGCTAATATCCAGTATTCAGCCAATAGGCGTTACTTAAAATGTAGCATTATATATGTGGTAATTGATGGGTATGAATAAATGTAAATTTATATGTTATTTACTTACATTGATATTTGATTTATTTCATCCATGAGGTTATTTAAAAATTAAGTGTAATCCTTCTTTTCAGTTAAGAAACTGTAAATTGTGGTAAAAGCATGACATTTTTCAAAATAGACCCAAGTTCCAATCCTGGCCTTCTCAAAGTCAACTATTCACTTATCTATTAATCATTTCGAGCTTCAATTTTCTTAACAATGAAATAGAATTAATATCTCTCTACAGACTAATATTCCTCCTGACAAAAAAGATCTTACCAACATCTTAGAAAATTGAATCCAATAATATATAAAAAAGATAATACATCATAACCAAGTGAGGAATATTCCAGGAATACAAGATTAGTTTCACTTTTGAAAAGAAAGTGGTGTAATTCTCCATGTTAACAGATTAAAAAGAAAAAAAAAACTTGATTATTTTAAGAGATGCAGAAAAGGCATTTGAAAAAATACAACATACATTCTTGGTGGAAACTCTCAGCACATAGAAGAATAGAAGATAAGTGTCTCCAATGATAAATGGAATTTACAAAAAAATTACATACAGCTAAACATATATTTAATGGTGAGAGAATAAATACTTTCTCTCTAAAATCAGGAAACAGGCAAGGATGTCTATTTTCACCACTCGTATTTAATGTAAGAATTTCTGGGAGATTCTGCCCAGAATATTAAGGCAAGAAAAATAAGTAAAAAACATTCATACTAGAAAGAAAAAAATAATCATGTTCTTACAGATGACATGATCATCTACAAAGAACATCCTAAGAAATCTACAAAAGGCTACTAGAATTAACAAGTGAATTTGGCAAGTTTATAATATGTAAGGTCAGTGTGCAAAAATCTACTTCATTTCTATGTATTAGCAACAAATAATTGGAAATTAAAAGAAGAATACCATCTACAATATCATCAAAAAAAGTAAATGTTTGGGGATATATCTGACAAAATACATGTAAGACCTGTACACTGAAAACTACAAAAATTGCTGAGAGAAATTAAAGAAGCCTAAAATAAGTGGAGATATACCATATTCATGGATCAGAAGACTTAAGATTGTTAAGATATAAATTCTCCCAAATTGATCTATAGATTCCACACAATCCTAATCAAAATCTTAGCCGTTTCTTAAAAATAAACATTAACAAGCTGATTTCATGCCCTCCCCCTTTCTCTCTTTCTCTCTCTCTCTCTCTCCCCCCACCTCTCACTTTGAGCTTCCTGACCACCAAAGTACAAAGGAAATTTGTGATAATTTACATACTGGTCGTTACCGGAGGCACACAGACCAACTCATCAAGGGAAGTTAGTTTTCCTCATGTAAAAAAAATTTTTATCTAATTAGAGATTATCTTTCAAAGGTAGCCCTGACATCTAATTTAGTGGCGTCTCTTTAACAATGACCTGGTTAAATATTGGATGGATGAGTGGATGGATAGACACAGAATGAAACCCTTCTACATTATATGACTCCTTACAAAAATTCCTGTTTCAGGAGGAAGCTATAGACCTCTTTCCAGAAAAATGGTTTTATACGCATAAATTTATATGTAATTTAAGATGCTTCAAAAAACCCCTGAAACTCATTTACAGACCACCTTGGGGGCTAATGAGTCTCCATTGAACATGTGGCTTTTCATCTATACTATAGGAGGCAAGATAGCATACAAGTTAAAATACAATCTGAGGCAGCAGATGTATCTGTTTGAATCCATTGACTGTCATGAAAAATAAAAGTACATAATCTTTATGAGCTTCAGTTTCTACATCTGTAAAATGTGGAATAAAATCCTATCTCATAAACCTGTTGGAAAAATTAAATAGCATCCTATATTTCTAGCACATGGCATAGTACTGGGAACATACAAGCACACTAATAAAAATTAATACCAAAAGTAACTGCCATTTATTGAGTACCTCTACCTGCCAGCTTGTTTATTCCATTTAATTTTTGTCTCATCCCTGTTGATTTGATTACATCTTTACTCCAGGTTTGAGGTTTTTTAAAGATTTCCTTGCTTTTTTGAGGTGGGATCAGAGAGAGTTTGCAGGCAGGAAGGAGGGGCAAAGGGAGAAGGAGAATCTCCAGGGGACCCCATGCTGAGCACAGAGCCTGACATGGGACTCAGTCTCACAAACCTGAGATCATGACCTGGGCCAAAATCAAAGGTTGGACGCTTAAACGACTGAGCCTCCCAGATGCCACTTTCCTCCAGTCTTATAAATAAAGCTGAATCAGAGAGATTCACAAACTTGCCCAAGTTCACAGTGTTAGTAAGTCACAGAAGCAGAACATTAGCTTTCCCAGGAACCGGGATGATGCCAGGTCACATATATTTCTCAAGCCCACTCCTTCCACTTTCCTTCCACTTGTCTTCTCCTGACTCACATCCTTGATCCCACAAAGGGCAGGAAAGAAGAGGAGCATCACATGGACCAGAAAAATGTAATACCAATTGTCAGACCTCTAGCTACTGACTTACAACCAGGGAGTGGCTAACATATTGAGAGAAGCCATGTCATCTCAACTCATCTCATGTCCTTGTCAACTGTCATTGCCTTAGTGGAAAGGCTGCCAGTCTGGCTGAACACAGGGAAAGCTGCAGGTACTTCCTTTTTTTTTTTTAAGATTTTATTTTATTTATTTATTCATGAGAGACACACACACACACACACAGAGGCTGAAACACAAGCAGAGGGAGAAGCAGGCCCCTTGCAGGGAACCCGATGTGGGACTCGATTCCGGGTCTCCAGGATCAGGCCCTGGGCTGAAGGTGGTGCTAAATCGCTGAGCCACCCGGGCTGCCCCTGCAGGTACTTTCTACCTCAAAATAATTTGAACTTTTTAAATACTGAGTCAGTGACCCATATGCCACAAGGCAATTTGCAGTTGCGTCTTGTAGTCTGCCCAGCATCTATTTCTTCTAGTTGCCTGTACCTCCTTTTTCTTCTGAGTATATTACCTTTTCCTGCACAGACCATGTGCTCTGGAGAAAGTGGGCCTGGCTCTCAGCTTTAAGAGCAAGCCCTGGCCGGTGAATTCAAACAGCATATCCCATCCTCTTGGCCACTGTGAATGGCTCATGAAACATAACCTAAATTGAGCTCATGGGAGACTGGGAGCAGTTTACTAGGAACCCAGGAGGAAAAGTGTTCTTGCTCTTCCCATAAAACTACCAGGAGAAACATTCTCTCTTGTTGCTCACTATGAATAAAGAACCTATTGGTGGCCATTTTACAACCCAACAGAAGGCAGCCCTAACAGGAAGCAGGCAGCCTCAGTGGAAGACAGAGATGAAATAGAAAGAAACAGGGTCTTTCCTGTAATTGAGCCACAGGATCAAGCCTAACCTGAAGTTCACTCCTCCTCTGGGTTTTGACTTTTCTCAGCTAATAAATTCTCCTTACTTTTTTTTTTTTGTGGTTAAAAGCCATATATCATGAAGTTTACCATCTTGACTATTTTGTAGTGTTAAGCATATCTACACTGTTGTGAAAGAGATCTCCAGAACTTTTCATCTTGCTCAATTGAAACTCTATAGCCATTAAACAATTCTCCTTTTTTCTCTCTCTCCAGCCCCTGGTAACCACCATTCTACTTTCTATTTCTATGAATTTGACTACTTTAGATATCTTTAGATATATCAGTGGATTCAGAAAGTATGTGTCTTTTCATAACTAGCTTATTTCACTTAACATAATCTCCTAAAAGTTCATACGTGTTTATCCTATGACAGGATTTCATACTTTTTTTTAAAGATTTTATTTATTTATTCATGAGAGACAGACAGAGAGAGAGAGAGAGAGAGAGAGAGGCAGAGACATAGGCAGAGGGAGAAGTAGGCTCCCCTCAGGGAGCCTGATGTGGGCCTCGATCCCTGAACTCCAGGATCACACCCTGATCATGAAAGCAGAGCTTAACCACTGAGCATCCCTCATCCCTTTTTAAGGCTGAATTGTGTGCCATTGGATGTATGTACCAATCCATTCAGCCACTGATGGACTTTTGGGTTACTTCCACCTCTTGCCTATTATGAGTACTGCCATTGTGAACATAGGAGTACAAATATCTTTTTCAAGACCCTGCTAATAATTCTTTAGGGTGTATACTCAGAAGTAGGATTGCTGGATCATATGGTAGTTTTTTTTTTTTTTAAGAACTGCCATACTGTTTTCCATAGCAGTTGTACCATTTTACATTCCTACCAACAGTGCGCGAGTGTTCCAACTTCTCCACATCCTCACCAACGCTCGCTGTTTATTTTTTTTTTTATAGCAGCCATCCTACTGGGTGTGAGGTGATACCTCATTGTGGTTTTGATTTCCATTTCTCTGATGATTAATGATGTTGAGCATCTTTTCATATGCTTGACATTTGAGATCAACTTTGAAGAAATGTCGACTCAAGTCCCTTGCCCATTTTTTAATTGAGTGTCCTTTATTTTTTAAACTAGTCTAAATTGGGTTTTCTGTCCTTGGTTGCTAAAGCATTCCAAATTGTGTTAGTTTTAATGTTTTCTATGGCAAGTAACAGAATCTCCCACTTGAGGAGTTTAGTTCCTGATGAAAAAAATCTATGTGTGATTTTTAAACCTTGACTGTAGACAGTTACACAAGATTTATACAGCAGGACCCATGGAAGGAGAAAGCTATCCTCTCTGTACCAGACATGGTGACAGCTGGGGCCCTGCAGTCTGTGATGGGGGTCATGCATCTGCATCCCCACCCTGGTGCCTTTGCTTCTGGGCTTCTAGGGTGGGCTCTCCAGCTTCCTTTGCTGAGACCTCCTTATGGCCGGGGAGGGGAAACCCTGAAGACATTAACCTCACTCTGACTCAGTCCCCAGTACTTCTCCAATCTTAGATCTTCCTCTTTGTCCCTTCAGCTCCCACCCCAAGGTCCATAAAACCTTTGGAGCCTTTTGTTCTAGGCTTCCTAAACAGTGATAGAACCTCATATCTGCAAGATCCACCTGTCAGGCTCACTGTCCATGGGAAACATAAAACAGGGCCAGCCTTGCTTCCTCTGGTTTAGACTCTTGCTTGTACTGTCTCATACCCTTGCAGTAAGTGGTTAAAGGCTTAACTCTTTCATTTTTGGCTTGTTGCTTTAATTGGCTACTCTGACACCTGACAGCTCTCTCTCAGCTCAGCTGAACTTTTGACACCCCTCAGTGACTCATGCAGCAAGAGGATAGATTTGGCCCCATGACATGAAGTCCTTTGGCAGAGTGGGCTCCACGCTGGGTACATCAGTGCTCTGTTTCTCTTTCTCAGGTTTTCTGTGGATTCAGCCCTCTGCCATGAGCTGGCTTCATCCTTAGGCTGTTAGCAGGATAGCTGGTACAGTTCTAGACCCCAGAACATCCTGCTGAAGACCAGGAGCTGCCTCGTAGAGTTGGATCTTTTTAAGAATCAAGAAATCTACTTCAGTGGTTCCTTCCTGACCATTGGCCATATGTGGACTACATGAATAACGTCAACATGCAGGGAAGAAATGGGGTCATCATGATTGGCTTACATGATGCAGAATTTACTCCCAGCAGAATATCAGGTCTCCTTCCTTAAGGGATGGATACCTGAACAAAACTGAGCCTCAGTTAGCAGGGAAGACAGAAGGAGTGGGGTTAGGGGAACCAACCAACAGCATCTGTCACACTGACCCCGTAGCACCTACAGTGTCTGCACGGCACATGTGTATTGAGCACACTCTTCTGTCATGTGAACAGAAAGCCAGGCTGACACATGGTGAAAATCACACCTCTAAAACAAGCAGGCACACCCCAGGACTCAAGTGAAAGGCACCTGAGGCTTAGCAAATGCCATCTTCTCCTTGGCATGTGTGATGTGCTTAGCCACAATCAATAATCATTATATAGGCAGCATGAAATATCCCTGATCCTCCTCATGTACCACGAGAGTGACTAGTTCCCCTTAGGTGCGGTGACATCAAGTTGTGCAGGATTTACTGTCTTCTTTCTTCTGGATCTATTTTTGTTTGTTTGTTATTATTTATTTATTCATGAGAGACACAGAGAGAGAGAGAGGCAGAGACACAGGCAGAGGGAGAAGCAGGTGCCCTGTGGGGAGCCTGATGTGGGATTCGATCCTGGGGCACCAAGCTGAAGGCAGACGTCCAACCGCTTAGCTACCCAGGTGTCCTTCTGGATCTATTTTTGTTTGATTATAGAAGGACATTAATGCTCCCACTACTGTAGTTTCCCACACCATGCTTTAGATTCTCAAAATATTAGTAGGTATATGACTTGTGGACACCTAAATTTGGGAAATCCTGGGTTAAACGGAGTGAAATGGGCAGCTTTATTGCAGGACTTCTCAGAGCCTTTAGTCAATTTGCTGCTACTGGGTGTTGGGAATCTCCAAGAAGGAAAAGGGGAAAGCAATACTTCCCACTGTGTTTCTTAGGAGGTGCCTTGCGTGCGGCGAATGTTCTGTAAAACAAGCTAGAGAGACATCTTTAACAGGCTCTCTGAGCCCATGGCACCTAGCAATTGTGTCTTCAGGAAACCCCAGCAGGGAGCAGAAGTGCTGGGTGAGAGGTCAGCTCCCTACGCATCCGAGGGATGGGGATACAGGTGAGTGGCCTGAGGCCCTGCCAGGTGAAGCCCCCTGCCAGGTATAGGCCAGCTGCACTTCCCAAGTATCAATGGAATGTCCCTACCAGAGCTCCTCCCAGAAAGAATTCTGTAGTGCTGGAGGGAGCCCTTTGAGAAATCACTTGCACCCTGAGCGAGAACCAGAGTACCTTTAAATGTTGGAAAAATGGAGTTCCAGTCAGGACCAGGCCAGTGAACTGAAGAGCCTTCACTATATAAGATTTGTGGTCACCACCATCATCTTCATCATTTGTCATCACCAACGATGAACTGAGTGCTCATTGTGGCCACATCCACGGCCTTGTGCAAACTTGATGACTCTAGGAAGTGGGTGGCCCTGCTGGCAATTGAGCCCAGGGGGGTCTAGCTCTGAGCCCACAATTAACCCCCATGTTCTACCCCAGTGTTTATGCCACCACTGGCCTGCTTGAGACCATGGACGGGGAGACAGGTGGCACCAGCTGTCCCCCTCCTCTGCTTCCCTCACAGGCTCAGAGCAGCCTCTCTTAGAGACAGAGGGATGACCTGGTGCCCGAGTCTCTGTCTGGCACTGCCCCAGGCAGGGTTTACGAAGGTGGGAATGGTGGTGATACGGTGAGATCTCGCCCCACTCCCTGTCTGTGCACTTCCTCACGGCACTCTGGTTCCACACCTGGGAGAGGGCAGTGGTGCCTCAGATGTGTACTTGCTGATGATGCCACACCCCAGTGTATTGTTACAACCCCCTCAAGTACAAGGGCATGCCGATGGTGAGCCTCTGCATCCCTGTAAGAGAAGAACTCACCAGCTGCATGAAGTAACTCTCTCTATACTATAGTGTGTTAATACTAACTACCACCCATCGTCCCTTCCTCCTCATCCTGGTAATAACTCCTTGATGGGGAGGGAGAACTAGGGCAACACTGCTCCCCACTCTCAGTCCATTTGGGCCTAGCAGGGCTGGACATCTGCCCACCACCCCCAGGAGTGGATGTTTGATCCCAGCAGCAGGTCTAAAACAAGCATGTGTCCTGATCTGGCCAGTAGGAGTCAGCCCTGGGACGCTTTGGAAGGGAAAATTCTCTTTCTCCTGGGGCAGCTGGGCTGGTGGGGTGGGAGCTTGGAGCTGCCGGCCAAAAAGCAACACAAAGGCAAACAGAAACAAGAAGTCAGACTCCCAGGATCCCGGCACTAGCAGGAGGGCACCGGGGTCCAGCCATGTCTGGAAGGACAGCTAAGCTGTCCTATTGTGAGCCCACAAATCCTGCCTTTTGCTTCAGTTGCTTTGATTGGGAATCTGTCGTTTACTAAAAAAAGGAATTTTGATTTTGTCCTCTTCAGAGTTCCTTAAGCTGCATGAGGACAGGGACCATGGAGCCTGTTTTGCCTGCCACGATACTCCTGACAACTAGCTCAGTGCATGGCACTTAGGAGATGCTGCACGATATTTCTTAAGTGCTTGAATGAACCACCCTTAGAATAAGCCCCTTTTTGCATATGAGGAAACTGAGATGGTTGAGCTGGCATTTGAACCCAGGGCCTTTGGACTCCAAAGCCATGCTCTCAAATCTCATGTAACCCTGCCTCACAGCTGTGCTTGCTGCATGGTTAAGCCATAGTCATAGAGTTGGCTCACGTGCATTAAGTTCACCGCCCTGAGCCCAGGGAAGAGGTTACCCGGGGCATCGTCACAGCTGGGCTGAAGTGGCTGGTGATGACGTCCCAGCCCTAGGACTCTGTGGGGCCATCACCTTCACTATTCCAGTCCACTGTGTGCATTTGTGGCTTTCCATCTCGGATCTGCATCTGAATCCTGGTTCCATTAGCCACTAGCTTTGTCACTTTCTTAACAACTCTCTGACTCAGTTTCCTCAACCCCCATTTCTGTGTAACAGAAATGATACTACCTTATAGGCACATTCATTCAGTCCCTCAAGAAGCATTTATTGGGTTCCTGCCATGCCCCAGAAAGTATGATTCTAAGCTACAGAAGGAGAGAGAGTGAACAGCTGCAGCATGTACAGGCTCCTTGAGTGAAATGGATACATCCCGGGCTGAGAACAATCATGGGAAAGATCCTAGTATGATGTGGTGAAGTTGTCCAGGTATGTTTCATCGGTCCAAGGCAGTGGGTATGCTGGCAAATGTTCAACAACTAACTCTCCAAGGGAAAAAAGTCCTGACAATTTCCATGGTGTAGATGCTACCATCCTAGCTGATTTCGAATGACCCACATGATGTCACTGAACGTGGAATGGGAAAAGATGCCCTTGATTGGTTCTTTAAGGCAGGCCAGCCTCCTCTGGCACCAATAGATCAGCAGAACTTCTAAGAAAAGGGTAGTAGGTCCCCTGCTGGAGGGTGAGACAAAGACTCCTTCAAGAAAATAGGAAGTCAGGCCTAGCCCAAGCCCCTAGAGGAGGGAGTCACCTGAAAATTTTATCACCACTGCACCCCTAAATTGCTAACCCTGGTCTTGTGCCTGGAACTTTCTTCAAAATAATCTGAGGTGAGGGTAACAGGGCTGAGGGTGGACTGATCACAAATTGATAATTACTGAGCCAGGTGATGGGCATCTGGGACTTCCCTGTATGATTCTTTCAACTTTTGTAGGTTTGAAATTGTCCATAATAAACACTTTACATTTCCCCCTGTTCTCACTTTTCAGATAGAATAGTAGTAAAGCAGAGTGCTACCTATGACTCTCCTAAAAGTCATGGTCAGTCCCCTGACCCCAAGCCCCAACCCATTCTCTAAAAACAGCTGAGGGTCACAGTGACCCAGAGGTGTATGTGAACGCTGCAAGATCTTTTAAACATATATTAAAGGAACAATAATGTTTAAGGAACACTCATGAGAAAACTAGAATAAGGTGAGAATTGCTTTTGATTCTGAATTAATAAGAAGGGAATACAGTGACCCTTGAACTTAAATAGACCAGGAGGGAAGGCTGGTGCTGAAGGTGTGGACAGAACTATCAAGGGGGTGGAGAGCTTTTGCGGTTGGCTGAAACAGGAGGCGGCAGGGTAGGGCAGTTGGGAGGAAGGTCCGAGAAATGCACGAAGTCCTGGCTCTGCCACTAGCTAACTGTGGGGCTTCACACCAGATCTTTCACTTCCTGGGATGTCAGCTTCCGATCTGAAAGGAGGGCAGCTGGGTTCTAGTTGATTGCTGAGGTTCTTCTAGCCTGGGCACACCGAGCCAAGGAAGACATAGCTGATTATACACACAATGGTAGCACCAACCATTGAGCAACCAACAAATCCAGCAGCATACACTGGAGGTGTGTAGTGCAGAGGACAGCCTGGCATGGCGAAGACAGTGGGGCCAGCGAGAGGAGACCTCCTGGGAGCTGCTATGGGAAGCTTCCAGCCAGCACCACGGAGGAAATGCATCAGGTGGTTCCTGGGCACCAGTTTTAACCTAAAGGTAAAAAAGTGGTTGAACCCATGGCCTAGGCCAGAAAGAAGATCCCAGATCTCCAGGGATCTGGAGCCCTGACCCAAGGGTACATGAACTAGACAAAGGTCTGCCTAGAATACCAATTCTCAATCTTTCGAGCACAGCCAAATCAACTTGAGAGCTTGTTAAAAGGAAAGGTTCCCAGGATCGACACCAAGAGGCTCTGGTTCGGTCCATCTGGAGTAGGTCCCAGGAACCTCCATTTTTTGGCAAGCTCCTCATACCGCTCCTGATACTGGTGACTGGGCCATGCACCAGTCTAAGATATATGGCTCTGAAAATAATAAACCTTGATGAGAGGCCTGTCCAGCAAGGACAGGGAGAGACAGGAGCACCATTTTGCTTGGTACCTCTGGGACACACAAGCTGGCTCATCTGAGATTGTATCTCCAACCACCTCCCACTGTGGTGACTGATAGTGGGGAATTCTATTACATGTAGCATTCCTGGGAAGGACATCTGTGCCAGTGAGGTGACTGTGAGCTGGACCTCAAGAGACAGGGTGAGGGGAGAGTGCATTGGGGAATGAGAGGAAGTGGCTCCATGGCACACAGTCTCTGAGGAGAAAGCTCCTCTTTTATTGCTCTCACATGTAGACAAGAAACACTTGGACATAAAACTGTGGGTGATGGGGAAGCCAGCCAGGAGAGCCACCAGGTGGGGGTGTGGAAGCTGGTGTCCAAAGATGGCTCCCAACGAACCATGGCTCCCAGGAGTCATGCCTTTATGTAGGCCACACTCACGCTGAGTCTGGGTTGGCCTCGGGCTCACTTTACCAGCACCATGCAGAGGACGTGACATAGTGTAACTGGTGAGGTTGAGCCTTAAGGGATCTGTGACTTCACTGTTCCCCACTTGGGATGCTTCTTCTGGAACCATGCTGCCATGCTGTGAGGAAGTCAAAGCAGCTACATGGAGGTGGCCCAGTAGAGTGGGATGGAGGCCTGGCCAAGCAGGCCCAGAGAAGCATCCATATTGGACCTTCCAGCCATCCCAGCATCTCAGCCAGCACCAAGTTTTAGCAGAAGTACCCGACAAGCCCACAAAATCACGCAAACAATGCACTGTTATTGTTTGAAGTCACTAATTCTTGGGCATCCATCACGCAGCAATGGATAACTGAAGGAGGCTTTCCCACAGACCTTACAGGTCACATCTAAATTCGGAGCCTGAGCAAAACCAGGATGATCATCTACTGTGTTCCCATGCTTAGAGCTGTATGCAAGACCACACTATTTCTAGAAAGAGTGGTTTATTGTGCTGCAGATAGCTATGTTATTGCTTACTATGAAAAAAAAAAACCCAAAACAAAAAACCACTGCAGTTTTTCCTACCAACTTGCCAAATAATCATACAAAACTGAAAGCTAGTGACAATTAAGGAGTTTTGATCCATGCTTGTGCTCACACATACTTACCACTAAGCATAAAATAAACGCATTTAGATAATAATAAAATTGCTCTGATTTTAACAATAATAAAATATGACCAGAGAGCTGTGTATCGAGCCGTCCGGCGATTTCGGGGAGTTAAGAAGACTCTATGGAAGGCATATGTTTGTAGTGCTCAGCAGAAAGGCATAATTACTATGTTCGGGTTGCCTGGTTCCCTATCCTTATAATGAGTAAGATATTTAGAGTCCGAACTGTTTATGTGACATTTCAATAAGTAATGCAGAGATTTGACAACATTTCCATATTCCTCTTTTCAAGTCTGAATGCCTCTGCCTTAATCCAAGCTCCTTGGCATTTATTACTGTTTGTTACACTAACAAGTAAGATTATGAGAATTCTAATGAAGGCTTCCCGTGAAAAACTCTGTGATTAAAATGCCATAATAACAGTTGCATGCATTTATGTGCCTGATTACCATAATCTATTTAGCACGAGTAAACATACAAACAGAAGGGGAAAAGCAAGCCCACTGACTGCCTCAGCTAAAGGGGAATTTGAAATGCGAGGGAGACAATGTAAATATGTAAATGTCTTTGTGTATTCTTTTCATCTCTCTCCTTTCTGCTCCTTGCCTTTTTTTTTTTTTGTATCTGTTTGCTAATGAGAAGACTATACCATCATATGTGGTCCTCGCTCTATCAGGCTGAGGTGCATTTGGGGGCCATCTGCTGGGCCCAGCCTCTTAAACAATGCCACCCAGAAAGCACTGGATGTGTTTGCAGCCACCTTTGACATCCTGGGATAGAAGAAATGGTATCTCAAAGACTCTGGTCTTTCATGTTCTTCGTCTGAACACTTAGTTCAGCTGTTACTCCATTAAGGCAAGGCCCGGTGGAGCATGGCGGTGCCAGACCTTGCCCTCTCCCTCCTGGCCGTCTTCCTTCCCCCAGGAACACCACATTGTCAATAAATGAACAGCAATCACACCAGGTTTCTAAATTCTCTCCCTCTGTATCTCTGCTGGCTTCATTATTTTTAATTCTTAATAAAATGTCAAGCAGGAGGGTGACTGGCATCTTCTGCCTTGGTAAGGGATTCTGAAGAACTTTTGAAAGAGTGGGACTGACCACTTTGGCTTAAAAGTGGAAAGAAAGGTAACCGTCCCATTTGAGACGGTTACCCGAACCCAAACAAGGGACCCCAAACATGTCGTGGGAAGGACATGGCCTAGGCATGTTGTCTTTTTTCAAAGGAGGGGACAATTCCTCAAATAGAAACATGTGGTCATTGACCTAGCCTTCATGCAGAATGGCAGCTGTAGAGATGTACACAGAGAGGCACAGGAGAGTTAGCTGGTGCAGATGTTTTGTAGAGTATTAGACAAATACGAAAACTTTGGGTTGATTTTTTTTTAATTTTATTTATTTATTCACAAGAGACACAGAGAGAGAGGCAGACGTAAGCAGACGGAGAAGCAGGCTCCTTGAAGGGAGCCTGATGTGGGACTCGATCCCAGGACTCGATCCCAGGACTTGATCCCAGGACTCTCAGATCATGCCCTTAGCCAAAGGCAGACGCTCAACCGCTGAGCCACCCAGATGTCCCAAAAACTTTGGGTTTAGATGAACAACTGAGGCCCAAGGACAATCATGTTGGTTCTTGATTACAAAGTTATTTGTGTTGGGTTGCCTTCGTGGCTCAGTTGGTTAAGCATCTGATTCTTGATTTCAGCTCAGGTCATGATCTGTGTTGTGATCTCAGGGTCACAATACTGAGCCCCAACATCGGGCTACATGCTACTCGTACTCTTTCTCTCTCCCTATTAATCAATCAAAAAAAATCAACCAAATCAATCATAAAAAAAAACAAAAAAAATCATAAAGATATTTTTGTTTTTATTTACCAACAACAATCATGAGGCCTATAAAAAATCCTGGAATGCTCATAGATGGGGAGTTCTTACAGCTCACATTTATTGAGCTTTTACTATGCTCCAGGCTCTGTTCTAAGCGCTTTCCATATATTATTAAATTATCCCTCCCAGTAACCTTGTGAGGAAGATCTACTACAGATAAAGAAACTGAGACACAAAGGCTAAGTAGCTTTGCCCAGGATAGCCTCAGCTTAATAAGTGAGGAAATCAGAATTCTAACCCAGGCAGCCTGAAGCCAGAGCCTGCACTTTTCAACAAAACGAAGTTGAATTTTGAATTCTCCGTAGTTTAAGAACCACCAATCTAATTAGAAAGCCATAGAACCTAAGAAACCAGACCATGTAGTGCCTGACGTATGGCAATCCTGTAATAGATGCCAGCTATAACCACGAATACAGTAATCATCATCGCAGGAACAGCATCGTTATTCTTAGAAGAGACAGTTCCATCTGTACACATTTCAATGCACGCTAATATGCATTTTTCAAATGAGAAAATTTTTAAAGAATGGAGGCCGGTGGGGTACAAAGAGGGAAGAGCGTTTATCGCTAAAAGCTCTACAGCCCATTGTTTGCCCACCCAGCTCCACACTTACCTGCACATATGGTGGAGCCTGGAAGCCAGCATGCTAAGCACCATATGTACCAAATAATCACAGGGGTAGGTTAAACAGGCAGCCTTCCCCCTAATTTGACCAATTTAGCATTTGGGGAGTAGTCTCTCTGTGCCTATCTTGGGAATTTTTTTAAACAATGGATTGAAAGAGAAATTAGGGGAGGCAGACAATATTTTGGAATCAACCTAATAAACGTGAACAGCTGCGATACAGACCATCAGCACAATGAATGATGGGCTCTTCCTCGCAGATGAAAATAAATGTCGGCCTCCCCAGGGTCTGTCCTCTGCCAGCAGCTCTGGGCCTGGGCAGCCCCTCTACTTGCGGGATGATTTCCACTCATGCCATGTGCCGCTGTGCTTCCCTTGGGCACTCTGGCTCAGGCCCCGAATGGCATACCCCAGGTGGCCACTAGACATCCCCCTGGGACCCGCTTCCAACTCAACCTGTCCAAACACCAACTCTTCCTCATGGACTTTCCATTTGGTTGAGTTGTGGCAACACCCATCCAAGCCACCCAAGCTTGGAAAACTAACGAGATTCTCTGTCTACACACAGTCCTGTTCTGAGATCCTGGCAGTTAGCACTTCAATATAGGAATTTGGGAGGGGAGAGAACACAATTCAGCCCATAATAGGGTCCTTATTCATCTCTCGCCTGCACTACCCTAAAACCCTGCCTTTTCCAGGGTGTCTATAGCTGTCAGGCCCTGGAGTTTCCAAATTTTCTAACGAGGACCAGGTATTCCTTCTCTATCAGAAAAAAAATAATCAATGAATTATCAATTCATTAATGATCAATGAATTATTTGGAAGAAAACTGTGGCGGTCTCCCTTTAACCGGGAAGGCTCTGGGGATGCTCTCTGCATCCTGCTTGAAACCTCTCCTCTCCTGTCACGAGCCTCCATTTGCCATCCCACTGCCTCACCTCTGGACTCTCCTCTTACCTTTCCCTTTTACAGGCTGGCACATCGGCTGGAGGCTCAGCTAGATTTTGGTTTGGGACCCCCCCTTCCTGGATCTCACATGCCCCAGTTAATAGGCAACAGAATTATTGGAGAGCGAAGAGTAATGTCCCAAATGGGGCAGTGGGTCAGGATTCAGACATTGTCAGGAAACACTAAGACCCATTTTTGAAACCAAACACGGGCTTCCGTTCTTCCATACACATACTGGATTTTGTGGATTTTTACCCTAATTTGGCAATTTAGAAAAGCTTTGTCCTTCCTGGGGAGGAAGCAGGGCCATGTGATCCTCCCCATGTCCACCTTTATTCCAGTTCCCCAGGCTTTGTCAGGCAGGTGGTACGTCACTGTGGCTCAGCTCCCAGACCTCCAGGGGGACAAAAGCACCACCTCTAGACTCCAGCGGGGCAGCAGGCATGACCCTCTGGAAGTGGAGACTGCACCCAGCCCCTGAGATGGAGAGAAAGCCCTCAGAGCATGGTGTAGGGCTGAGGCACCTCTGCAGAGCCCCATCTTTGAAGCCTTCCCCTCCTACCCTTTCAGAAGCCTAGATCTCCCCCTTGTAGGATTCTGGACCTCAGGAAACCCACCCTCCTACCTCCTGAAGTTCCACCTGTCTGTGCCCGAATCCCACCCACGACAAGAACGGGAGATGGAGCCTCCTGGTGGGCTTTTTCAGCCAGGGGTCCCAATGGGAAAGAGCACAGCCAAGTAAGGATACTTTGAGGAAAGTTAACTTAGAAAGGGATTCCAACGATGAGGCCAGGGAGTAAGGGGGACCTCACGAGATAGTGCAAGACCTGAGCTAGCAGTATTTGAGTTGTGTCCCCACCCTTTGGCCCAAAAGGACAAGGGAGAGAGAGGTTACCAGGACGCAGAGGAAAGAAAGTAGTGCAGAGTGGCCTCCCGCTGTAGGACCAGAGCCAGCCCCAGGAGACCTCCAAGAGAGCCAGCCAGGGAGATAAATGCCTCAGGTTCCTCTCCAACCCCCATCCCCATCCCAGCCCAACCAGAGGAAGCGAGGACCAGAGACCAGGGTGGAGGTAGCTGAGAGCGAACCTAGAGAGGCAAAGACTGGTTACCTTCCCACCCTCACCGACCTGCAGCATGGTCTCCTCCCTCCAACCCAATGTCTGTGTCTACTTTGGAAGCATTTCCTGAGGCTGCCATACAACTTACCACACACTTGGTGGCTTAAAACAGCAGATAGTTTATTGTCTCATGGTTCTGGAGGTCAGTAGTCTGAAATCAAGGTGTCAGGAGGACTGTGCTTCATTCGAAGGCTCTAGAGAAGGACCCTTCCTCTCCTCGTCCAGCTTCCAATGGCTTTGGGTCTTCCATGGCTGGTGGCCACATCCCTCCTGTCTCTGTCTTCCTCTTCACATGGCCTTCTCCTCTGTCTTCGCTTCTGTCTGTCTCAGATCTTCCTCTGCTTTGCTTTTATATGGACACTTGTCTTGGGATTTAGGGCCAAGCTGACTGACTAGTCCACGATGATTGCAAGATTCTTAATTACATCTGCAAAGATGCTTTTTCCAAGTAAAGCCACAGTCATAAATTCCAGCAATTTGGACAGGAATATATATGGGGGGAGGGGAGCACTATTTAACCCAAGGTTGGCCTCCACTGACTTTCTCATGCCCTGAGTTCATTCCTTTTCTTACCAGGGATGCCCATTTCCAGGAAACTTGTGCCACCCACTTTACATCAGCTTTCTACCAAAAGCTCTGTCTACACTCTACCCCTCCCATTGTGTTGGTCTCAGCTGCCACCTCTGTGTCCAGGGCCCCAGTAACTATGCTGGAGGTGATGAAGAGGACTTCTCAGGTCTTTTCCAGAAACAGTACTTCAGGGCATTCACAGCTAGCTGCTTGGAATTGGTCATAGCAGCTAAAGGTATAATTTTGGTGTATGTCGGGACTCCTGGGTGGCTTAGTGGTTGAGTGTCTGCCTTCAGCTCAGGGCGTGATCCCGGAGTCCCAGGATCGAGTCTTGCATCGGGCTCCCTGCGGGGAGCCTGCTTCTCCCTCTGCCTATGTCTCGGCCTCTCTCTGTGTGTCTCTCATGAATAAATAAATAAAATCTGTAAAAAGAAATTTTTGGTGTAAGTTAAACATCAGTAGCATTAGAAACATTTTAGTTCCTAGCATTTAAGATGGTGATTCCTAGGTGTGACAACAACAGCTAGGGTCCCCGAAATCCATTCTCTTCTATTTTGGTTAGTTTGAGAGCTCCTGGGTGGCTGTAATTGGTGCCCTCCTGGCCCCTCACCTGAAGACAACATTTCCAGCTTCACTTGCCTTTAGGGAGTAACCATGTGACTATGAGAGGTCAATGGGTTGTGAGAAGTCCCACTTGCAGTGCTTGGGCCTGACTTTCAAGGGAGGTGGTGAGGCCTCCACTTTTCCCTCTCCTTCCTGCTGATGAGAATGCAGATATGATGGAGCCAGGGCTGCCATCAACACAAAAGAGGGAATGCAACAGAAGAGAGCGTGACAAAGCAGCAAGATAAGAAGGCCTGGAACACCCATCTCCACAGAGGGATGCTATACAGGGACAGCCCCCCCGAGATAGAACTGCAATTCCCCCCATGTCAGGGCTGCTGGGTTATACTGAGATGGGCTCAGTGATTAACCAAAGCAGTCCCCCCACTGACCCAGGGAGGCTGGTAAGGGCATGGGGAAGCCAGGCCAGAGGAGAAAGCCAAGAAAAGATCTCAGGCAAAAGTTCTAAAGTGAGTGGGCTTCAACCTGAACCTATAAGGGGTCCTTGGGGTAGAAGCTATGCCACAGAGTCACCTCGAGACAAAATGAAGAAGGTCTGCACCGATGAGGGAGCAGAAGGCAAGCTGAGGACGAAGCAGAAGCTGACACCCTGCAACCTGCCTCCTCCCTCCCAGGCAGGATACAGGTGATAGTCCTCAGGCACTCCTGGCTGCCCTAAAGCTGAGGGAAGGCAAAACAAATAGTCAACTTATAGAGATTACACACCGGCAAGACATGAGTCTCCCTCAGTTTACAAATGTCTTAGTGATATACACGAGAAAAAAGACCATTCTTAGCAATAACCTAACTTCCAGAAGGAAACTGCCAACTGTCTCAATGTTAATGCTTTACTAGAGGGAAAACCAACCTTAACCTGACAATTGGCAAGGCCTCCAATATCTTGTAGGTCCTCTTTAGCATACAAAAATTCTTTTGAAAAATCTCCTTTTTCCTTACCCCCATTTCCCAAGGATATAATCAGCCTCCACTCACAGCGCCTTTTCCTGTCCATGGGTCCTGTCCCACTGCTTTCATAAAACCACCATTCTGCACCAAAGACGTCATAAGAATTCTTTCTTGGCCGTCAGCTCTGGACCTCACCCCACCAAGCCTATATTGGTGGCTCACCGCCCCCCACACACACACACCGCCTATATTCCAAAACTACATCATGCACCATGACTACACCTCAGCCCTCTCCACATTTGGCAGATCAGCTCCAGGCATCTGAGGACAGTCTTGCGAAGATGAGTCGGATGTGCTGGTCATTGAAAGTGAAAGCTCGCCCCAGCCTGAAGGGTGCAGAAACCATAGAAAGGGATCTGGGCAAGCATCGACATTAACTGCCACAGGAGCCTTTGCTTCATCAAAATTCAAAGGCAAATAGCATATTAATGAAAAGGCCCAACAAGGAAGAGTGAAGGGACCACCAGGATCCACACCATCCACTAAAGAGGTTGCCCAGTGAGGTCCGACCATCAGCACCACCACTTCCTGAATGACACAGCACGAGACCAGAGGTGCTCATTCCCCCTTTGTTAGAGCCTCCTCTACAGAGGGGGTGGCCTCATAACACTGCAAGTCTCCAGCCTTGTTATGATGAGAATTAGCCCAGCGAATTAGTGAGGATTCAGGCTCAACTGATATAACAAAGACGCCTGCAGGGGGGAGATGCCTCTTCTGACATCCCAAAGCACCTCATTTAGCATTCACAAGTCCCTTACCCTTGATTAGGATTCAGTTTAGCTGTGTCAGAAAAGATGACGTTAACAAAGCAGAGGGTTTTTGCCCTCTCATCTGAGACCAGGGAATGGGTCCTGGGCATGTCCCGCACCCCATACTATCAGGAACCCAGGCACCTTCTCTCCTAATGCTCTTTCATATGCGGCCTCATGGCCACCTCATGACCCCAGTGGCTCTTCCAGCCCTGACCATCATGTCGGGGATTTCAGACAGCAGGAAGTCAAGATGAAATGAGAAAGACATGCTCCCTCACTTGGAGGATGCCTCTGGAAATTGCAAACACCACTTCTGTTTATAGCCTCCTGGCCCGAACTTGGTCACAAAGGGGGCTGGCAAATGCTGCCTTTATTCTCGGTGGCCATGGATCCAACCAGAAGTTCTACATAGAAAGTGGAACAGATTTGGAAGAACCACCAGCAGTGTTTGCCATGTGACTTGGGTGGGAGGCAGTGGGTTAATCACGTACACCCTACTCCAACCACCTTACAGGGCTATTAAGAGAATAAAATAAATTATACTAATAATCATGATAGTATTATTCTTGTTAACATGTTTGAGAGCAGAGGTGTTGTCTGTTTTGTTCACTGCTGGACCCCTGGCACAAGACTGTTCATGGCACAGGAAAGGAGCCCAATAAATAACTGTTGAATTGTGATGCTCGAAACATAAATCTTCCTCAGCCGATATAAAGCGTCTGCACACTTGGACCATTCTACCCAAGTACGTGGAAAAAGTCATTAGTAAATCTCAAGAAGGACTGGAAATGGTACCAGATGCTGAAATCTATTAGAATTTGTAGCTTGGTGTTTTAAAAGGGGGAAACGACATTTTATTATTCTATCCTGCAGAGTCACAGTGGTCAGCCCGTCACCTATTCTGACATCCAAATTAGAGATCACATTTTCCCTGGACTCAGGAAAATAAAAACTGAGCATCTAAATTAACTGTCAACCAGGTAGCAGCTCTTCTACATTGCAACACAGATTTGGACACTACCTAGGTAATAATTGGGTAGCATCTACCAAAATTACAAATGCACAGGCTTGTGACTTAATAATGCTAATTCTAAGGATTTATCCTTAGAGCATATATGCAAATGACCATTTACAAAGTATTTCTTTACAGCATTGTTTGTAATAGTAAAAAATTGGAAACAATCTAAATGTTTCCAGTTACGGAAGGATGTCTTTTTTTAAGGAAGGAGCTTTTAATACAGCGAAAAGAAGTAATCTGCTAGATGTTAACTGAGAAAAAAAGCAAGGCGGGGAAACAGTATGTATAGTCTGTTACCATCTGTATAAACAAAGAATAAATATATATAGTTGCTTGGATATGCAGAGAATATCTCTGAAATGATAGGTGGTGGCTAAGCAAGGGAACCGAGTGGCTGGGGGGACAGAGGTGGGAACCTTTTCATTATATTTTTGAAATTTTGAACTATGTCAAATATTACCTGGTCAACGAATAAGGAAAAATAACAATAACTAATTAGCTTCATCTCATGGTCTTACATATACTCTTTAAAGTACAATGGCCCTCCTGATAGGAAGGAAGATATACTATTCATTTTGCAATTATAATATAAAAAAGAGACAGACTCACCTGCAAGTTTTGGGCAGTGGCTAAAAGTCCTATCTTGGGGACACTTCGGAGAAGCAGACTCAATGCAGAAAGCTCCTCGATCTCTCACCACCTGGGGTTCGGATTGTCCTAGCTTCTCTATGACCAAGGGGAATGGGAAAAATACCGTCAGGATGGTGTGCTCAGATTCTCATGTTGTGATGCTTGCTTTTGAGTGGGGATAACTGTCTTCATTTAGATTAGGAGAGGCTCCTTGCACTTCTGACCACCCTGGTGAGGGTGTTTGAGAAGGTGTATTGTAAATATGTATACTGTTGGTGGGCTGGCCTGTGTGTGTGTGTGTGTGTGTGTGTGTATTTCTGGAATACTTAAGAAACTGTAGCAGTAGTTGCCTCTGGGGACCTGGGGGAAGGAGTTCAGTTGTACCAGGGAGACTTAGGGTTTTTTCAAAGATTTTATTTATTCATGAGAGACATAGAGAGAGGCAGAGACACAGGCAGAGGGAGAAGCAGGCTCCATGCAGGGAGCCCGATGTGGGACTCAATCCCGGGATTCCAGAATCACACTCTGGGCCAAAGGGAGGCGCTTGACCACTGAGCCTTAGTTTTAATCAAATACTCTTTATAGGATTTGAGTTTTATTTTAGGCAAGTGCTACAGAGAACCTATTCAAAATATGTTTTAAAGAAGAGAGAATTAAAGAGAGAGAGAATGTGGTTTCTTTTTTTCCTTTTGTCTTCCTCTCCCCTTCTCCCTCCCCACCTCCTTTGCCACCTTCTTCTTTTAGTCAAAACTGTAAATACTGTCCACGAAGAATGGCCTCTTTGCTTAGACCTAGCCTTAGAGTCAACCCAGAAGTGAATGATCTTTCTGGTTGCAAATGAATAAGGAAACTGAATGTCATAAAAACTCCTGCATTGGGCAGCCTGGGTGGCTCAGTGGTTTAGCACCTGCCTTCATGCCCAGGTCTTGATCCTGGGATCATGAGATCCAGTCCCACGTGGGGCTCCCTGCAGGGAGCCTGCTTCTCTCTCTGCCTGTGTCTCTGCTCACTCCCCCACCTGTGTGTGTGTGTGTGTGTGTGTGTGTGTGTCTCATGGATAAATAAATAAAATCTTAAAAACAAAAAACCTCCTGCATCCTCCAAAATCACAGATCTCAAGTTCTGACCTGGTCATGGTGCCAGACCAGGAATGCTCTGCTCAGGATGATTGAACATCGTCCTTTGAACCCATCCAAGTCTCAGAAGGGTGGGTTCCGTTTCCCTGCACATCTAACTATAGGCAAAGTGGGGAAACAGTTCTTCTCACCACACCTGCCAGGAGGAGCGACTCCTCAGACAAGAACTTGTCACTGCAGAGAGCCCAGGGCGGGCCAGGCGGGGAGTCCCTACCTTGCCTTGCCAGGCAGGAGCCTAACTCTGTGATCCTCCCACCACAAGGACACACACAACAGGTATGTTTTCAGGGGTTCCAGTTCTGACCAGCTGTTCAAAGCTGAACAGGCAACGGAAGGGAGGACCTAACGGGGATGGATTGGTGCACATTTATACTGTTAAAGGGGTCAGGTGAATCTTCTACTGTTGTGAAAAGATGCCCAAGAGGCGCTAAGAAATGAAAGCAGCTGATTACAAAACCTAATAAAATCTGGAAGAACTTCACCAAAATTTTGACTTGTTGCAGGGGAATAGGGTTGGACTACTGGTGACTTTTGCATTCTGCATTATTTCAAAGTTATTTTTGTTTGTTTTATAATGGGCATGCATTTCTTAAAGTGTGTACTAAATTTTATTTAACAGAGGCCAAGGGGGTAAGAGTGAGCAGAATGTAAATGGCTGGGAAGTGTTCTGGAAGCTCCAGAAAATAGCTTTGTCAGTCCCAGAAAGGGTGTGTGTCAGGGACTGGAAGGCCCAAGGATCTTGGGGGAAGAAGAGGCACATACCTAAGGATAAGCCTCCAAAAGAACCTAGAACAATGCTTCTCAAACTCGAATGTGCCACGCATCGCCTTGGTTCTTGGAGTTTCTGTCTCACTAGGTCTGGATGGACCCAAGACTCTGGATTTCCAACCAGTGCCCCTGTAAATTCTGGGGCAGCGGGTCCCAGGATGCAGATGTGGAGAGAGGCAGCAGGGGGTCGGGAGTCCCCCTGAAGTTCCTGGCTCTCAGGGGCCTGGCATGTGCCATTTCAGCAAAGAGGGAGAATTAAAAAAAAAAAAAGACTCACATATACATACGGGAGGGGAGGGAGAAAGCCTAAGGGAGAAGAGGCTACCAGATGCGTGGAAGACGGCGCAAAGGCGAAAAGGAAGAGAAGCAGAACGTGCCCAGCTCCTGTTTTCCGCCACTTTCTCCAAACCCCAGAGGGGGACTGCGCCTGGGCACTGCTGCCGGTGCTCACCCGGAGGAAGGTTCGAGATGCGGGTCCAGGGCGGTGGCCTGTGTGAGGCGTGGGCCAGGCCCGGGGGCGGGGGGGTGTCCCTGCTCCCCGAGCGCCCAGGAGCCGCTCGCAGCTGGGGGCTCGGGCCCGGGAGCCCGGGTTGGGGAGTTCCCCGCGGGCCGCGCGTTCGGGCTGAGCGGGAGCAGGGCGGCGGGCGTCGGAGCGCCCTGCCGGGTCCGGGTCTGGGACCCCGCGGCACCTATCGCCCCGCGCCCCTCCCTCCCCAAGAGCGGAGGCCTGGGCCCATCTCCCGCCCCGCACTTCCGAGACGACCTGTGTGCCTGGAGGGGGAGGGGGTGTCTGCGCCCTCCTAGGGCCAGGAGTGAGCCGCGCGGTCTGCACCCGGCATTTTTGAACCCGGTTTAATGGGGCGGTTGGGGGGCGGATTGTACTCCTGGCGCTATTGTTTTGTGGTCCTCTGTGCTGTGTGGCAACTCAAATCAAACTCTCCGGGTAACTGTCTTATCTGGGGCCCTAACCTCGTTTTTTTTGAGCACTCTGGACTTGCCCTGCTCCAGCCCCCGGAGATGCAAAGCAACTTCCAGCAAAGTGAGGACCCCTCGAGGCGCTCCCTCTGCGGGGAGGGAGCCAGACCCTCGCCCCGGGGTGAACCCCGATGGGGGCGGGGAGAGCTGTGGGTGCCAAGGGGCTCATGCAGGGGGACACGTGGGCGAAGGTGGAGGAAAGTGCAGAGTCGCAGGGTGCTCTGGCTCCTGCAAAAGGAGGCCGGGGACCAGGAGAAGCCAGCTGGGATCGGGTCAGGACCCTCCCTCACAGGCAGGCCGCCGTTAAAAGGCTGGGACTGGATCCTGAGGCCCACCGGGCGGGGTCATATTGCCCCATTTTCCCGATGCAGCAAGCCAGGTCATCCAACCCGTGTTTGGGGCTCAGCTGCAACAGGCCCTCGGAAGCGAGACGCTCTGCACCCTCCACGGGTGCAGCGGCCTGGCTGTGCCCCATGTCGGGGCACTGTGCGCCAGGCGCAGTGCGGGGAGCACACGCACCTCCTGCCTCCCTGTGGTCACGGTGGCCTGAAGACTCTCTCCCGTGCTTCCTCATACCCAGGACCCTAGCCCAGACCGGATCAGCGGTTTCTCGGTCCCTTCTGTCCCCACCACCCTATACCCGAGGGGCTACCCACCAAGGACACTCGCACCCGTGCTCCCCAACCTTTTCACCTTGATCCTGCCCACCGGATCTCCCCCAACCGACTCTAGGGGCCTCCCCTTTCTCACACCGTCCCCACCCACCCCGTCCCAGCGAGCAGATTAATCCAGAGGGAACAGGATCCCAAGAACCCTGACTTCTAATCTTCCATATGTTCATCTGTAAAACGGGAAGAATGCGCCTCCTCCTTCAACACCCGAAGGGCTGTTGCCCAACTGGGGTGAGACAACTGTAAGATGAGATCTATAAAGTTAATTTCCAATCACCCCTCAGTCCTCTCCCAACTTTGTTCCCTGGTGAACCTGAGGGCCCAGGTGGACTTCAGCCGCATTGATCCTTCAGGGCAGGTGGCAGCTGAGTGCTAGCTCAGTGGAGGTGGGTGATTCAGAGAGCAGAGCTGACAGTGGAGAAGGGGCTATTAGCTCTGGGGCTTCTCTAGGGGCTTTTTTTGTTTGTCATTTCCCGGTAGCTATCCCAGGGCATCACCCCACCTTCCAAGCCCCTGGGGATTCCTTCCCGATTCTGCCCGCGGGGTGAGCCTCTGCCAAAATGTTGGGACCCCTCCATTCTCAGCGCCCTCACACTCAAACAACTTGAGTATCGACAGATTAGAGAAACTGCCAAGTGAGGATGTCATTCGACTCCTCCCCACACCCCCTGAAATCTTGCAACAGACACACGCTTAGAGGTCATAGTAGCTTCTAGAAACCATCATTTTAGGAACGAGAATATGAGGCCGAAAGCAGACAACTCAAGACGGCTCAGGCTCTGATGCCCACCGTCATGCTGCCTCCCTGGACCTGCTTCTCTGCTCCCAGGTCCTTGAACAGATGCCCACACCTTTCCTGAGGGTCAGTTTCCCAGCCTGCAAATGGGAGTAAGCGAACTAAATGACCCACCTAGAGTCATGAGAGATTAGATGAGATAATTTCTGCCAAGACCCACTAAGTGTCTGGCACAGCGTAACTGGCCATTGGATAGAAGCCACTACCCTTGTCATTCTAAAGGCTCCCATATTGCGGCAGCCAGATTACAGATTTCATGGTTTACTGTGTGCACGGAATATTACATGTATTTTAGCAGTCACGTTTCACACCAGCCCGTGGGCACATCTGCACGCGTGTGCATTCAGAAGTATTTACCAAGCACCCTCCACGTGTCAGGCCCTGTGCTCAGCGCCGGGTCCCAGATCGGGATGACCCTGGATAGCTCTGGAAGCTAAGCCTTACAAGGAAGACAGATGCCATTTGTTTGCAGAGCTCTCCCGAGGGGTCTTATCGCTCAGGTTTGGGCGCCAAACGCTGCCCCTCCGCAAGCCTTCTGGTTTCCGGATCTGGACCGATTGCTGAAACGCTTTCTTCTTTGCTTTCCATTCCGGTGCCCCCAGCCTCGCATCCTGCTGTCAGCCCTGGCTCGCCCCCGAGCAAGGACGCTGCTCTCCTTGGCAGTCTGGCCCAGCGGCTGCTTGAATGTGTGCAGGAACTTGGGGAAGGGAAAGGCGAGAACGCGAAAGAATGGCCCGGGGAGGAACCCGGGAAGCAGTGGGAGGTCTGAGCCCTAGGAGCCCCGAGAGCCCGCCCCGGGCCTATTTGGCACAAGCTCCTCCCGGCCGCCAGGCGACTGAGCAAAGGCCGGCCTCGATGCGCACCCGGCCTTTTGTGGGAGGGAAACACAAAGGAGAGGGAAAAACACGTCTTCCGTTTTGACGGAGGAGGCCGACAGCTTCTGGATGCCTGGGCCAGCCAGGAACTCCCAGAGCCCGGCTGATTAGCCTCGGCAAGTCTCCGTTTCGCGGGAAGGGGCTGTGGCATTGCCCAGGACCCACCCAGGACGTGCACACCAGGATCCCGGCTCAAGA
Source organism: Nyctereutes procyonoides (assembly GCF_905146905.1). Classification (NCBI taxonomy): domain Eukaryota; kingdom Metazoa; phylum Chordata; class Mammalia; order Carnivora; family Canidae; genus Nyctereutes; species Nyctereutes procyonoides. The sequence goes on from NW_026575155.1 coordinate 6,776,882, forward strand.
ACAGAGCAAATGCCAGGACGCCTCCGGGACGCACGAGGGCAGGCTCCAGCGGCTGGCTCAAGTTTTTGATTATTCCTGGAGTGGGGGTAGGAGGGCTCAAAGACCCACAGAGAGGAGTCCAGCAACCCGGGCTCCCTTAGCCCAGGGGGACACAGACTGCCCCTACCTCCCAGAGCAACTTTCTGACAGCCACAGAATGTTGGAGGATGCTGCGGGGAGAAGGGGTCTCCAGCCCAGAGCTGCCGGGCAGCTGAGCTCCGGGCTTGGGGAGTGAGAACCGCGAGGTGCCGCTGCACAGCCCAGAACAGCCACCACTGCCCCTGGCTCAGTGGGACGGGTTTGGGGCCTGGGGAGTATCCATACGGGCGTTCATGAGAGAACCTGGCGAAGAAGCCAGCTCTCCGGCCCGCAGCACTCTGCCTTCCCAGGCTTTAAATACGCAAGGTGCCACAATGAGCCCCTCAACCTTCGCCCCTGCTTCCAACTCCAGCCTCTGCAAGGAGCGCTTAAAGAACCCCAGACACTCTCAGGGACCGAAGGACGCAGGACAGTTGCCGGTGGCAGGCAACAAAAGAAGGAACCAAGGCTCCAGGACACGTGCCGCCCTCTGGACTAACCTCAGCGTCTGTAACCCAGGCGCGCTCGCAGGGCGCGCCAGCCGGTGTTTATTAGATACACAGGGGTGCGCACAAGTGGGCTGGTGGCCCCATGGCTCACACTCCCACGAATGTCTTCACTGCCTGTGGTCAGGGAGGCCCAAAGGAACCATTGTCTAATACCTATTCCAGTTACTCTTGCTCCCCACTCCAGCCCCCTGCCTTCCACCTTGTGACAGATTCTCCTAAATCAACGGTTATGGGCCATCTTCCATAACCGTTGGACGACATATTCCCACACTTCACTTCTTCATGCTTGAAGCACACATTTAATGGGTGGCTGCAGAGCCAACCGGGAAACACACGGGTTGAAAAATTATGCTCCAGAAAGCACGAGAGGAGAGGCGAAGGCGAGAACCCACTAGATTTTCTCTCATAGTCTTACTCGGTCATTGGGAGCAATAGGGTGGGCTTATTTTTGTATTTATTTTGTACTTTCCCAATTTGAAAGTAAGACAAACAAAAATTACTTTGTTTTTGACGCGGTACAGGGAAAGTAAAATTTCCCAAACAACCACATAAACAGAAGAAGGAGGTCTAGGGCGTGCTTGTGTATGTGTCTGTGCAATATAAAGGGCTAGGATCCCGGATCTGCAGAACCAAACTTCTGTATTCGAAAGGTATGGATGTAAGGAATCCAGCTCGGGGAAGAGGTTAGAGACATTCAGCTGCCACTACTCTAAGGAACTGCCAACGCAGCCATCTGTGCCGTAAAGGGTTAGCAGTGTTTTCTGTAGGTTTGCTATAGACATCGTCTCTTGATTTTCCCGTCTGTAAAATGGGTTGGATGCGTCAGGACCACTAAACTATCTCAGTTAGCCGCTTCTCTAAGATCAAGTTTAATCTCTGATTGGGCAGGAGTTTTGGGGTTTAGCGGCCAAGCTGCGATTGGTAAAAAGGTGTCTGAGTACCGCTGCAAGTAGCTGGATCTTGCTGTCTGGCCCTTAAACGTTTATTTTCCCACCCCCCAGACTAACTAGCGTCTCCCTCCTCCCCCACAGCGTGGTCAGGACCACAAGGATGATGCTGAAAATACCGTCATCGGCTTCAGAGCTAATAAATGAGGGGAGGGGAGGGCTCTTAACTTTGGGCTCCAGATTCTGCCTTCCGTTAGTGCGGTTCCCGTGGGGGGAAATACCTCGTCCCTGTGCCTACCCCATTCTCAACTTTAGGAGCGGTCGTGATTTCTTTCAAAACACGCTTCAGGAGTAGGTCCCCTCCGCCTCGCAAGGCCCTGCCCCCAGCTGGGGGCGCTACCAGCCCTCCGCGGAGGAGCCGAACCGCCAGCTCCCGGAGGCGCGCTTAGCTTGGAAAGAAAGTAGGGGCTTTGTGCCTGGGCTGTCCTTTACGTTTGGGGCTCAAAATGCCCACGTGTGGATGAAACCCTTGAGACGGGGACAGGCCACGGGAACGCAGAGGGAGATGAAATGCAAAACGCAGGAGACTCCAGCCCCAGCTGCCTGCATGGCCGGGGTTACTCGCGCGCATCCCCAAAGCTCCGGTCGCGTTGGGTGTCAGCTTGGTTTTCTGTCTGCAGACACCCCCGGCCCACCCCAGCCCCCTGCCTGACTCTGCGGTCACCGTATTTTTACAGCAAGTTGACAACACTCCCTCTCTCCCCATCTCAGCTGCATTCTCTTCTGGCCTCGGTACTTCCCCGGCGAGCCCGCCCTCCTCCTCCCCCTCGCCTCTCACACCCCCTCCGCGGGTTCCTCCTCCAGTCCCTCCCCAAGAATCTCCCGGCCGCCGACGCCCATTGGCTGTGCGCGGGGAGGAGGCGTGTGCGGGCCGGGCGAGTTTCATTGAGCGGAATTAGCCGGGATGACATCAGCTTCCCAGCCCCCCGGGCGGGCCCAGCTCATTGGCGCGGCGGCCCCTCCAGGACCCGCACATTGTTCCCCGCCCCCGCCTCGGCCACCGCCGCCGCGGCCGCCGCCGCCACCGGGCTATAAAAACCGACCGAGCCCCGAAAGGTGCGGATGCTCATTATAGACCAACGAGACCTCGGCGCCCGGAGCCCGGTTCTCCGCTGCGGCTTTCGGGAACCAGCTCCTCTAATTGCATCCACAGTAAGTGTCCCCGCCCCCAGCAGCCCCAGTCTACATCCCGGGGACAGACGCCCCTCAACTGGCCTGCGACCCAGGGCGGCTTCGTTAGAGAGGGCCCCGATCCCGGCCCTGCCCGCCAGTTCCCCCGAGCTCTCGGGGTTTCGCTGCCCCGACTCTCCCCGCAGCATCCCCTTCGCCCCAAAGCGAGAAGTCGGGGCGACCACAGCTCCTTCTGCCCAAGTCTCGGTGCGCTGGCAAAGCTCCCCGCGGCCCCCCGGACGCAGCGCGTGTTATCTAGGCTCGCGGGCGCTGGGTGCCTGTGGGTGTTTGCTGCGCGGTGTCGATGGAGATAAGGTCGATGCGTTTGAGAAACCAAATAAATACTTCTCTATTTAGAGCTCCTCTATTTCCCCCCCCCCCCAAAAAAAAAAACCCTCACTTGCCCTGGGGATTCAGCCTCCCGGTTCCCAGTTGCAGGCATAAAGCTTCCAGAATGCCACCCTCACCGAGGGGCAGCCAGTGCTCCCTGGAATAAAACAACCTGTGGATGAGAGCGGAGGAGGTGGTGATGGGAGGGATGAGGGGGATTATTTCGTGCGTACCTGGGTGCCGTTGACCGAAGGCCGGACACAGCGAGGTGGTCACGGAGCAACCGGCCACCGGCGCCTGGACCTCGCGCTGCGGTGCAGGCGGGAACAGCTTCTCTCTCTCTCTCTCTCTCTCTCTCTCTGTCTCTCTGTCTGTCTCACGCTCCACCGCGATCTCTCTCTCTCTCCTGTTTCTTCTCCTCTTTCGCAGGAGGCGTGCGTGAAGCTCCGAGGGCCCGGGGAGGGAGGGAGGACCCTGCGAAAGCTGCGACTATCCCCGGGGGGCCATGGACTCGGACGCCAGCCTGGTGTCCAGTCGCCCGTCGTCGCCAGAGCCCGATGACCTGTTTCTGCCGGCCCGGAGCAAAGGCAGCGGCGGCGGCGGCTTCACGGGAGGCACCGTGTCCTCGTCCACGCCGAGCGACTGCCCGCCGGAGCTGAGCGCAGAGCTGCGCGGCGCCATGGGCGCGGCGGGCGCGCACCCCGGGGACAAGCTGGGCGGCGGCGGCGGCTTCAAGTCATCCTCGTCCAGCACCTCGTCGTCCACTTCGTCGGCGGCCGCGTCGTCCACCAAGAAGGACAAGAAGCAGATGACGGAGCCCGAGCTGCAGCAGCTCCGCCTCAAGATCAACAGCCGCGAGCGCAAGCGCATGCACGACCTCAACATCGCCATGGACGGGCTGCGCGAGGTCATGCCTTACGCGCACGGCCCGTCGGTGCGCAAGCTCTCCAAGATCGCCACGCTGCTGCTGGCGCGCAACTACATCCTCATGCTCACCAACTCGCTGGAGGAGATGAAGCGGCTGGTGAGCGAGATCTACGGCGGCCACCACGCGGGCTTCCACCCGTCGGCCTGCGGCGGCCTGGCGCACTCGGCGCCCCTGCCCGCCGCCACGGCGCATCCCGCGGCCGCCGCGCACGCCGCGCACCACCCGGCGGTCCACCACCCCATCCTGCCCCCCGCCGCCGCCGCCGCGGCCGCCGCCGCCGCCGCCGCCGCCGTGTCCAGCGCCTCGCTGCCGGGCTCCGGGCTGTCGTCGGTCGGCTCCATGCGGCCCCCGCACGGCCTGCTCAAGTCCCCGTCGGCGGCGGCCGCGGCGGCGGCGGCGGCCCCGCTGGGCGGCGGCGGCGGCGGCGGCGGGGGCGGCGGCGGCTTCCAGCACTGGGGCGGCATGCCCTGCCCCTGCAGCATGTGCCAGGTGCCGCCGCCGCACCACCACGTGTCGGCCATGGGCGCGGGCAGCCTGCCGCGCCTCGCCTCCGACGCCAAGTGAGCGGCCCGCGCGCGGCGCGACGTGGCGAGCGCAGGGACCCGGAGGCCGCGGGGGAGCGAGTCGGGGCGCTCGGCTCGGCGGAGCCCGGGGCCTGGGGGTGGGGGCGGGGGCCCCGGGGAGGACCCCGGCGCGGCGCGGCGCGGCGCCGCTGGGAGCGCAGGGGCGTCCGCCCTGGGACCCGGTTCAGCCCTCTCCAGGCTTTAAAGGGCGCTGCTGCTCGCAGAGACACCGTTTTATAAGAAGGCGCTGCTAGGTGCATCCCTCCCTCGACGTCCCCCGCCACTCCCCCCCCCAAAAAAAAGAAAGAAGAAGAAAAAAGAGAAAAGAAAAGAAAAAAGAGAGTTTCTCGAGGCCCGGGCTGCACTTCGTTACAGGGGGGAGGAGGGCGGGAGGACGGCGTGGGGGGGCTGCCTCCGGGGAGGCCGGCAGGCCTGGGCCTCTAGGGTCGTCCCTGGCCCAGGGCCAGCGGCTGCGACTTCCTTGGGAGCTGTCATTGGGTACCAGGAGCACTTACAGTCGGTCGCGTCCAACCTGGGTAAAGCCGCCACTGTCACTGTCTGAGAACTCTTGCCGGTCCTCCCTGTCGCTCCTCTCGGTTTGGGGGATTTTGTGGTTTTCTAATAAATCTGTGTTCCTTTGTCAACAGTGCCAGCAAGCTTTATAGAAGGTCAGAATAGAACCCACTTGTGGATTGGAATAATCTAAAACTGTCGACTTTGGGGGCGGGTTTTTGTTTTTGTTTTCTGTTTTGTTTTGTTTTTTGTTTTTTGTTTTGTTAATTATTTTAAAATAGACTCTTTCCCCCTCCTTCCCCTTCTTTCCGTCTCTAAGCACAACGTGATTGGATTTATTACCCGATCCGGGGCAGTCAGTCGGATACCTGAGGGTTTGACGGAGCTCAGAGGCTGTTGCTGTGAATATAGTTTGGGTTCTCTGGGAGTTCCGTTGGCTTTTTACATTTTTTTCTTTCTTGGATGTGTAAATATAGGATCCATAATGAGGTAAGTGCGTGCTGCTAAGCTGTTTGCTCACGTGACTGCCGGCCCCTCCGGAATCTAAGCTGGGTTCCCACTACGTTGGTTTCTTTTTGCCACGTTTAACACAAATGACAAACTTTTTCCACGTGCTTCCTGCGTCCTGGCAAACTGGCGCTGCGCTACCAGCGTCGCAACATGGGTTTCACAGCGTCTGCCACGTAACATCCCTCCTCTGACCGCTGTCCCTTGCAGAGAGTGTATCATCTGTTTTATTTTTGTAAAAAGAAAAAAAAAGTGCTAAATAATATTTATTACTTGTTTGGTTGCAAAAACGAAATAAATGACCAAGTGTGGAGATTTTAAATAAAACGTAAAGTAAGTCGGGTGTTTTCCAACCCTGCGGGTGGAAAGAGGTACCGGGAGCCACCTAGGGAAGGGGGTGCAGGACTCTATCCCTTGGAGCCGGAGCTGGGGACCATTCCCATGGTTTCACCCTGGAAGAAGAGGGGTTTGTTTGACTCTTCTCCCGCCAATCTCCCCCACCCCCAACAAACACACTTACGTTGTCTTTAAAGCGTGTTCTGAGCACATCTTCGGAATGTTGTATTTCTCAAAGCTCTCTTGTTACTTTGATTTTTCCAACAACGCCTAATCCGGAACTCCTTTGCCCTTTCGTTGAGGACTGAGTTGGTTGAAAGTGAAAATTGCCCTCCCTGCGCCCGGAATTGGTGCCTCCAGGGCGAGGATCCTGCCTTCTGCTGGGGGTCCAGACACTCAGGCCTCTAGTCCTACTGGGATTTTTTTTTCTTTTCCCCTTTGGGCTCAGGAGCAGCCGTCCACCCCCATCCTGCTGAGGTGGCACCCTCAGGCTTCAGCTAAGGACCGGCCACTTGGAGCCCCCAAGGCCCGCCGCCCTGGTGCGTGCTCTGGGCAGAGCGCCTCCGGAGTGTCGGGTGCAGAATCCGCTAATCCTTCTCTCTTTTTCACTCCCTGGGCACAACCCTCCCCGGGCTCCCACACTGGCCTGGAACTGCAAAGCCTTAGGTGCTGGGAACGGCCAGCCTGGAGCGAGACTCTCCCGCACTGCGCTCTCAGCCTCGGCGCTTTTCCCCCTCCGGGCCGCCTCTCTCTTCTCACGGTCACTGGGTTCCTCACAATCCAGAATTGCAGCGCACATTTAGGACTCGGATAAAAAAAAATAAAGAGGTTCTGGGTAAAAATAGAAAAGCTTCGGCCTTTCTGGTCAAGGAGGACAGACCCTGTGGTAGTTTCTTAGCCTGCAGGGCTTGAAGGAGAACACAGTCCCTTGAAAGCCAAGATTGATGTGGGCACAAGGGACAGTTCCCCAGCCCTGGTCCCTGTTGCCCACAACCCCTTTGGTGGCTGCTGGCAGAAGGTCCCTGCGTACCTGGGACACCTGGGGGTGGAGAAGGTTTCTTTGGTCCTAACCTCATTTTTTGAGGCCCCTGATCATGGCCCAGGCGAGTTCTCCCTTTTCAGGACTGAGGGTGGCTCCATCCCCTAGCTTGGGGACAGGTGTTTCCAGATGCCCTGCAGGTGTATTGAGCTGTGCTGGCCAGAATGGCAGGCGCTTGGAGGTCCCTCGTGCTGTAGGCCTCCTTTTGGAGGCTCTGCTTTTCACCAAAGGCCAGAGGAGGCCAAGCAGTGGGGGAGGAGGATCGAAGGGGACAGGGACCTGAGCGTCCCCGTGCAAATCCAAGAAGAAGATAGGGCAGGATCTAGTAGCTTTATTTTGAAATCCCATCTGAAACGAAATTTGTTAAGAACTCAAAACTGGGTCAGGTTCTGGCGGCAAACACATATGGCGGGACGCAAAGAGGCTGGAACTTGGATGGGGGGAGCTCAGAACCCAGGAGAACGGGGTTGGGAGCTCGGTTGCAGTAGCAGCTTCCTTCACCCACTGGAAGCCTCGGCGGCGGGTGTCCGCGCGGGCTCCTGGTGTGCAGGGTGTACAGAGAGGGGAGCATAAAAGGGAAGAAAATAAACCAAGTCTTCCCCTCCCCGCCCCCCTCACACCCCAGCTCTCCATCAGAGTCCAGCCGCCAGCCACTCTAGACGTCTGCCTCCAAGGAAGGAGGGGCTGGATCCAACCAGGATCCCAGCCTCCCGGAGGAGTCAACCGCCTGAACTGCGCCTGAACTGCGCGCCCAGCCGGGATCGCGGCCACCGTGTGTGACAGAGGCGCACCCTCGGCCACTACCGCTGCAGAGATGCACAGGCACACAGCAGCCTGCACAGCTGCCCAGGGCAGGTGGCTCCCGGCAGGAGGGTGGCCCCAGACTGGAATGAGGGGGGGTGAGGAGGGGGACTCAGAACCACCGCTAGGCTTCAGAGTAGAGCAGGAAAAGAAGTTATGCAAACTCTCAGACTCCCGAGGGTCCTTACCTGGGGGTGGGGTTCCCACCGAGGGAAAGGGGAAAGGAAAAGGAGGTAGAGTAACAGTCCAGGCCTGGCCCGGTGTGCAGGGCACTGTCAGGGCAGATCCCCTCCCTGAGAGCATTAGTCCAGAGGTCCTCTCCAGCCCTGAGCCTCAGCTCAGCTTCCCCACCTGCCATGTAGCCCCCTGGTTTCCCGGCTCTCAGCTGCAGAACCAGGGACTTCCGTCACCAGACCTCAAGGTCTCGGAGATGCTCCCCAATCTCCTACAAGAGTTCAGCCTGAGATTGATGGGCAGAGCCTTCTCCACCGCCTCTGTGCTCCAGGGCCCTGTCCTCTCCCCGTCACGCCCATTTCTGGAACAGTGAGCCCAGGGACAAAGCAAACTCTCAGACCTAACGTTCATCTCAGTCTGGGAAGGTGTTACTGAGACACAAGATGTCCCTCCCAATGAGGAGGGCTATGGGAAGACCTAAGTGACAGGGACTCACAGGGCAATCTGGGGCGGGGGCAGCCCTGCAGGTAGGACCTGTCCTTCTCATTCCCAGACCAGAATCAATGAAGAATTCTGGGACTACTGCATTGGGTTTTAAAGCCCCCTCGATACTCTAAGTGCTGGAGAATTGTCTGTCTGCTTCCCCTGAAGGCAGAATGGACCTAACAATCTTCCTGAACTCCCTCTAGTAAGTGAACACCTTCGTGTCCCCTAGAAGTTCATCTAAGCCAAAGGATCTTCTATACAAGCCCCATGTCTTATTTTAGGCCCTCTCTTAGTACAGACTTTAGGCCAAGTTCCCGGACCCCACACAGATGCTTCATAGTACCAGTAGGGATTATAGGGGGTGGTGGTCTTTGACAGGGACCTTACACCAAGGGTAGCAAGACCCCTGGCTAGTGCCAGGCCCCCTCAGTCATTGTCTCTAAAAAAAACATAAGGGAGGCCAGAAACAGGCCTGATGGCTCTTAGGATAAACCGTTGCTGCATTGAATCCCACCCTGGTTGGGAAGGGCCTGTGGAACATGCCTCTCCTGGGTTTGGAGGCTGGAGACACACATAGGCTAGATCCCTGGGGCTCCCTGTCTGAGTAAGGGCCACTCCCAGGAGGATAGGGATGGGGCAGGGAGGAGGGTGTCCAAGCTCTGAGGATTCCTGGAGCTCACATCCCTATTTCCCCATCATTCTCTTCATGGGCAGCCTCACTGCTAGAGGGCTCCAACGACTGCCCAGGTTCATGGGAGGACTGGGGTGCTGCAATGAACAACATATGAGACCTATCTGGGAGCAAGAAGGCCAGGGGAGGCATCCCTGGGGAGTTGAAGCTACTAATAATAGCAGGAGGCTGGAAGAGGAGGTGCCAACAAGCATTAAAGGCTCCTTGGTATAGAGCAGGGCGCTGAGAGCTTTAGCGTATTAATTCATTCAGTTCTCACCATAGCCCTTTGAGGATCCTGCTATTATTATTACATTTTACAGGTGAGGACACTGAGGCACAGAGAGGGTAAGTGAATGGCTCAGGGGCATAGCCAGGAAATAAATGCAGGTGGCAAACTTGTCATTGGAGAGTCGCTCCAGAGCCCACGGCCACGGCCACGAGGTCGTCCCAGCCGTACCCAGGCCCCTGGCTCTGCAGGCACCCCCCCCCCCAAGATCCTCCGAGCTCCAGCCCCCTTAGGTGACGCTCCTGGTGCTGCCTCTTCATGTCTGGACCCTTCTGCCTCCCATGCCCCCCATCTGGGCGGCAGGCGGTGCCGAAAGGCTTTATGATTAGGGCGCGCGGGGTGGCGCGGGCAGAGGAAGGGGCCGCAGCAGGTGAGCCGAGGCGGCCCCCGTGCGTTGCGCCCCGACAGCTGCTGCTGCACCCCTGGCTCCGTTGCGCAGTCCGCACCGCGTGTGGTTATTCGGAAAGGAGTCGCAACCCGAAATGCCCGCGGGGGGCCAGGCCCACACCTGCGCGGCGGCCGGGCTGCGGGACGACCAGAGGAAGCGCCTGGGCGAGCTGGGGGCGCGCGCCCTCCTCCCGGGGGGCTCCGGGCCCCACTTTAGAGCTGGCCGAGGACCCCAGAGACAATCAAGGGGGCCGAAATCGCCCACGGGCTCCGGGTGTAACCCCCGGACGTGGCGCGGTTAACCAGGACCTCCCAGCCGGGCGCTGGCTTTGCAGGCTGCGTCTTGACCTGGGTTCCCCCCCGCCGCGCCCCGTGCGCCCGCGGCCCCTCCGCCCCTTCTCGGATCTCCCGGATCTGGCGGTTGTGGCGCAAACCACACGGGTAGGCGCGCACCCCGCCTCCGCAGGCCCGCCCCGCCCGCCCGCTGCCCCAGCGCCGTCCACACCCGCGGGGTTGAAGTCACTGCTTTGGATCGCGCGCGGCTTTCGTTTGGGAGCTTTTCTTCCCAGGCGGCCGCACGCCTCTGAGTGCCTGGCTGTGGGAGGAGTTGGGGTCCCCCCCCCCCAGAGGGAGCCAAGCAGATCCCACGTGGGGGCCAGACAGCGTGGCGGGAGAGCCCCCGGGGCCCACGGACACGGCCACCGGCGGGACGCACACACCCGCGGCCGTGCACCCGAGTCCGAGCGGCAGGCTCCTGCACACGAGTTCGCTGTCTCCCGGGCGTCCTAGAGCAGCGGCCTCAGGGGCTGGAAGCCCGGCGCCCCCTGAGCTCCTGATGCTGGGTGAACGAGGTCGCTGGCCCGGGTAGCTCTGTTTACCTCTTCCCTCCTTGACTGGCCCGAGAACTGAAATCTGTCCCAGGCCAGGGCTTCTAGGTCTCCCAGGCCCGGCCCACCGACCTTCCCTCCAAGACCACACGGGCCCTCTGAGTCCTGGGGTCTCAAGGCTCAACTCCTGGAGCCCAGCGCAAGAGCCACCCAGAAATGCGCCCAGGGGCCACAGTCAGGACCTCGAGCAATTCACTCATCCTCAAATCTTCTTGGCGGTGGAAGCTGTCTTGCAGAGCAGGGCTGGAGTGGCCTCTCAGAAGCTGTGTGCATGCTCTCCTGGCAGGTTTCCCCCCCTGGAGAATCGAGTCAGGTTGAATGATCACCAAAGCTCTGTGGCAGGTCAGGGTCCGACTCAGATGCCAGAGCCCTCTGGGTCATCTGGTCTCCTTCACCTGCTGGCAGAGGCCCTGGGAAGCTCTGGCCCACAGGGACAGCGTCAGGGGTGACAACAACTCTTTTTGGTGTTCTGTGTGTGCCCATGGAATCTGTAGCCTCTGCTTCAGCAGAGTGTAGACAATTCTGGAAATGTCTACCGTCTTTGATTGTGAGGCTTCTCCGAGGTAGAAACTAGTTTGGAGGCCTTTGTCTCTAGATGTGCCTGCTAGATAGGAGCCTCTGAATAATGGGAGTCAGTGGAGGACGCAGGGAAGGAGATTTCTAGAGTGTAGATCTGAGACCCGAGTGCAAACCACTTGAGAATCAAGCACTGCTAGAGGACTTTGAGACCTAGAGACTGATGGGCATCTTCGTTTTGACTCAGGGCATTTGTGTTCAGACTTAGGCCCCAACACCCCAGGGAGCCACGTTACAAGACCTCCTAAAGCCTCTGTCTCTTCTTACAGAAATTGAATAATGCCTACTAGTCTGGGGACAATTGTGTCACCTTCTCCCTGGCCCCAGACGAGAATGGGTGTAGAAAAGGAGAACCTGGGCCTAGGCCTGGTACACAGGGCATGCCCAATGAGGCAGAAGTGTGCGGGGCTGCTGGGGTGTCACCTCATGGAAGCTTCTGGAAGATCTTCAGAGGTAAAATTCCTGTTAGTCTTGGTCATATGACCTGCCCTGAAGCATAGTGGGGAAGGGGGTGGCGCTGTAAGCTTCAGGACCCCAGTGAAGGCCTAGAGTTTCTTTGAGCTCTATAGACAGAATCCGATTCTAAACCACCCCCCCCCCAGTGCAGGGCAAGGCCCCCACAGGCCCCAACAGGGCCTGGCACTCAGTTGGTCCTCACTGAATATTCTTTGCGTTGCACAGTGGAGAAGGACCTACACTCGCTGGAGAAACCAGAATCGGGTTCTTTTAAGGGCAGAAGCCAGGATCAGAGAGGAATTCACTGAAGGGAAGGTTGCCTGTGAAGCAGAGGCCCCAGCCTCACTGTCTGTCCCTTTCCTTCCTCTTCCTCAGAGCCTGGTCCCTCCCTGTGCCCTGCAGGGGTCAGCTGGAAGACTCAGGATTCACAGCCAGGAGCCTCAGGGAGAACAGTGCTGGGGCCTCTTGGGAGTTGGGCCAGGGGCTCCCCATCACTCAGCTCTTCAGACCAATGCTGCTATGAGGACACGAGAGTAACAGTGGCTCGGTCAGAATGCCCACATTTTTGGTTTCACCCACCAGCTTCTCCTACTCATTCGCCTCTTTCTGTTTGCCTTCATTGAGGTGAAATTTCTATAAAATTAACCATAAAATTAACCATTTTATTATTTTTTAAGATCTCGTTTATTTATTTGCGAGAGAGCGTGTGCATGAGCTGGGGGAGGAGGAGAGGGCAAGAGACCAGCAGACTGACACCTGAGCAGGGAGCCTGATGCGGGCCTTGATCCCAGAACCCCAAGATCATGACCTGAGCTGAAGTCAGACACTAAACAACCAACAGAGCTAGCCAGGCACCTCAAAATTAACCATTTTAAAGTGAACAACTCAGTGGCATTCACAGTGTGGCACAACCCCCACCCCCATCTAGCTCCAGAAATTTTTATCACTCTGACATAAAATCCTTGACTCCATCAAGGAGTCACTGGCCTCTCTGCCCCATCCTACCCCAAGCAACCACAGGTCTGCCTTTTGTCTCTATAGATTGACCTATTCTGGATATTTCATATAAATGGAATCACACACTTTGTGACCTTTTTTATCTGGTTTCTTCCACTTAGCACGTTTCGGGGTTCATCCATGCTATGGCACACGTCAGTACTTCATTCCATCTTCAGGCTGAGTGATACCCCTCTGTGTGTATGGACCACATTTTGTGTATCTATTCCTCTGTTCATAGTTTCATTTAGTTCTGAGTAACACCTCAGGTCCTTGCTGCAAGGTCTCATGGTACAAAGAGGTGTGGGCTAGGAGTTTCGTAAGCTCAGTCTCTGAGCAGGCTGGGTGTTCTAAGGCAAGTGGATTGACCTTTCTGGGCCCCAATCTACTCATCTATAAAGTGAAAAGTTTGGCAAGGACCATTTCACGTTACAATCCTCTGTGACTTTTTGCAACTGTGAAGTGCTCCCTGACACTCATAGTAAGGATCCCAATGCCTTTTCTGTCAGCCACAATCCTGTGTCAAGGACCCCATTACAACAGGCCCTGGGGTTTGCACTATGCCCCCCCGTGGATCGAGACCCCTTTCCATCTGTACCTTTGGATCTTAAAGAGGCCAAATCTTTTTTTTTTTAGAACACTATTTTTTTTAATATTTTATTTATTTATTCATGAGAGACACAGAGAGAGAGGCAGAGACACAGGCAGAGGGAGAAGCAGGCTCCCCATGGGGAGCCTAGTGTGGGACTTGATCCCAGGTCCCCAGGATCACACCCTGAGCCAAAGGCAGATGCTCAACCACTGAGCCACCCAGGCGTCCCAAGAGGCCAAATCTTCGTGAGAAGTATAGCTGCGGTGGGTTGTGTCTTGTGGGTTATTCCCTTCTTGACTGAGTATCCAGCCAGACTCTCAGCAATTGTGATTCAGCGATGAAATGGCCAACTTGGGGCACACAGAGGTTTTCATCATACCTGCTTAGGAAGTGGACATCAAGCTAAGTCAAAAGGATTCAACATCAGGGAAGTATACAATTTGATATCCCAACTGACTTTTATTCCATGTACATCCACGGTCCTGTTACCCCATCTCCTGCTTTGGGCAGGTTGGAAACACACAGAGAAACAGATTTAAGAAATACGCCCTTTCTTAGCATCTAAGAGCTTTGAGACCTACCCCGATTGTTGGGGAGTAGTCAGCTGCTCCTCTCCCAGCGAATTGAGCTTGGAGGTGGGGGCACTTTAATGTAGGGAAGGTATCATTATCTCAAGGATGTTTTACATTTATTTTCGGAATATGGAAGCTCACTGGAGCCCCTGGGTGGCTCAGTGGTTGAGTGTCTGGCTTTGGCTCAGGTCATGATCCTGGGGTCAGGGGATCGAGTCCCGCATCGGGCTCCCCACAGGGAGCCTGCTTCTCCCTCTGCCTGTGTCTCTGCCTCTCTCTGTGTGTCTCTCATGAATAAATAAATGGAATATGGAAGCTCAGTAAATTGAAATAATGGTTTCACCTTCTTCCTTTTTATTTTATTTTTTTTTAAATTTTTTTTAATTTTTATTTATTTATGATAGTCACATAGAATGAGAGAGAGAGAGGCAGAGACACAGGCAGAGGGAGAAGCAGGCTCCATGCACCGGGAGCCCGACCTGGGATTCGATCCCGGGTCTCCAGGATCGCGCCCTGGGCCAAAGGCAGGCGCCAAACCGCTGCGCCACCCAGGGATCCCATCCTTCTTCCTTTTTAATACTCGAACCGTACCCTGGCATTTCCAATCCCCTTACTCTGCTCACTTGCCTTTCCCCCATACAATAATTTTTATCTACTAAATTCATTGTTTATTGTCTGTCTTTGTCTGTGGAATAGAAGCTCCACGAGGCAGAGATCTTTGCTCATGCTGATGCCTGATGTAGAACTCTGCCCAGCACAAAGTAAGTACTCAGTAAATATTTGTTGGAATGGAATGGATGCCCACAGATGATGTTTTGCCGCCAAACCATTTCCTAACTAGAAGGGAAGAGACATGAAGCATCACTGGGATTCCCACAGAAGAAAACACCAGCAGAATCTGATCCTGTCAAGGTGCATTGTTGGACTCTATTTGCCTTCCCCAAAATGCTGTTCTAAAAACAGCCAAGTCTTAGAGGCTGGTCTTCTATTGGTCCTCGGGGGCATCAGACAAGGGATTTTCTGAAATAATTCATCAGTTAGGATTAACAAATGTACTAAAACTGTAACATTCTCTACTGCTTCCTTGAGTTCTTTGGGCTAGTTCTGAGCAGAGTTAGGATCCAGATCTTGAGGCTTAAGGCCAACTCTTAAAATTAAACAGATTCAGGGACACCTGGGTGGCTCAGTGGTTGAGCAGCTGCCTTTGGCTCAGGGCCTGATCCCAGGGATCGAGTCCCGCATTGGGATCCCCACCGGGAGCCTGCCTCTCCCTCTGCTTATGTCTCTGCCTCTCTCTGTGTCTCTCATGAATAAATAAAATTTAAAAAACCTTTAAAAATTGTTTAAAAAATTAAACAGATTCATAGTTGGACAATTTGTTCTAATCCTTTGGGAAGCAAACCCCTTGGGTTAAAAAAGAAAAAAAGGCCAATACTCCAATTGCTGAGTCTTTCTGATGGGAGCATATCTAGAAGAGGAAAAGTATTTCCTGGCAAATAAGCAGCTCCCACAAACCATCCCCATCACTGTCACAAGAAAATGTTGGAGCTGGGGGGAGGGTGGCTGCAACTTTTCAAATCAGACAGCCAGCGTAAACCTTAACATTAAATATCCTAAGGAAAAAAAAAACCCTCAGTGGTTGTATTTATCCCGAATGCAAAAGTGTCCCCTTTGTTGAGGTCTGAGCCAAGAGAACAATGTCGAGTCTGCTGGCGGGCCATGTGCTAATGTGCTCATGCATTACAGGCCGCAACAGATGGCTGTGAGAACACTCAGCCGCGCCTGCCTGGGTCAGGACGCAGAGCCCAGTGCTTCCCAGTTCGGCCCAGTTATCAAAACACTGCTTCTCTATGGAGAGATGATGGCTGTCCAGGGGGGAGGTAGGCCCTGCCCCTTGGGCACATATGGGGTGTGATATGAGAGCAGAGGTGTGAAGGAATAATTATTGGGGCTTTTGGTTGTTTGTACCATGCCACAGAATTGAGAAGTGATTTTCATACCTTGGAAAGTCAGAAACGGGGAGACACCCGCTGGATTGTTCCTGGGAGTTAGCTCAAGTGCGTGGCTCACAATTTTAATCTTTGCATTTTAAGTTTCCCAGACCCTCCCCTCTGAGGGTCTGTCTTCTGGCTCTTCCCTGCATCTCAGTGAATCACTGCGGAGAGAAAGTAGCTCCTCCCCCCCCACCCCCCCAAAGCAAAACAAAACACAAAGAAAACAAAACCCAGCTTTTGGCAACTATAAAGTAAAGCTCTGGAGAAATTCCTCTGGAAGCCTGTAGCTAAGTGGAATGCACCTGGTCTCCTTGAACATCCATCCCTGCTTCTCTACAAATGAGAAGAAACACCCCCCCACCCCAGTGAGCCACCCCTTTGCTCTTCCCACCCCCTCTTTGAAACAGAGGTGTGGCCAGGTGGGGCTGGGCCAGCAGCTTGGGTCCTGGGAGAGGGGACAGGGGTGTCATCTACTGTCTGTATCTTTCCCCACCCACAGAGCTCCCCAGGCAACCCCGTAGACTCCCCTTGCTGCTGTCCCCAGAGCTGGGTGCTGGGACTTACTTGGAGCAAGACTCCTGGGATGACAGTAGTACACGGAGGGCAGCGCCTCAGGGATGTCACCCCAGATCCACACCCCAGAGAGGCCTGCAAACTTCTCTAATCTGACTCTGCACCAGACAAGGAGGCGTCCCCCCCAGCACCTTGGTCTTCAGAATCCATCTAAGCTTCATGGTATTCAAGGGGAGCCCTGGGAAGCTGGTGTGGATCCCACTGTCTCCCCAACAGCTGTGTGTGCTGCTCAGCATCCCTCCTGTTAATGCCACTGTTGGGGTCAGTGTGATGTCTCCACTGCCTGGGAGGGGATACTCTGAGCTGTTCACTCAGGTCAGTCTATACCGGATTGTTGATACCACCAAGGAGGATCCTGAGAGTCCTGAACAAGGAAATTCTATGTTGGGAGAATTTGGGGGGAGGCCGGGAAGTGAGGGAACATGAGGTTCACAGGGCCAGTGCCATGAGGGTCAGAAGTAGGCTTTGGGGAGGGGCACTGAAGTCTGTAATATTTAGGATACAGGTTAGGTATGGCAGGCTGAAATCCATTTTCTAAAGGAAGGGAATGAATTTCCACATGAGTGGTGAGGAAAAGATACATTTTAATTTTTAAAAATGTAGATCTTGGGGTGCCTGGTGGCTCAGTTGGATAAGCATCTGCCTTTGGCTCGGGTCTTGATCGCAATGTCCTGGGACTGAGCCCCTCATCATCGAGCTCTGTGCTCGGCAAGGAGTCTACTTCTCTCCCCCCCCCGCCCCCCGCTAATGCTCTCTCTCTCTCTCTCTCTCTCTCTAATAAATAAATAAATAAATAAAATCTTGTTAAATTTTTTTAAAAATAAAAATTAAAAATGTAGATTTTGATAGCCCTTTCAGGTTGGTAGGGCCTTTTGCATTTTACATTCATTACCTCATTTAAAATGCACGTTATCCACTTCACAGGTGAGCCCTCGGGGTGCCTGTGCTCACACAATATTAAGGAGCAGAGCCCAGAGGTCTGTAAGTGACTCTCTTCACCCCACTAGGGGGACTGGACAAGCTCCCATCCCTACAGAGCAACTCATCTGCAAACTAACATGTTATAAGGACCCTGTTCATGCCCAGCCTTTAAGAAGCTACCCCCTCGGCCTTGGTGCCTCTGGTGCCTGCACTAGAGGAGCCGTGCAGACTCAACCAGACAGCCTATTTGGAGCTCATTATGGAACACATGTTTTTCTTTCAGCTTACCCACATGACCTGTCACCCACTGAAAGTCCACATGGCCCTTTGCTTCTGGTATGTTAGAAAGAAAAAGAAAGAAGTCCATAACCCACTGATTCAGGCACACTGAATCCAGTGGAACTAGAAGAGTTCTAGGTCATCAGTGATTCAGGCAAATAGAAATTTTGGGGTGCTTGGCACATCTAGTCATCATAATTCAAGCTCTGCACCTAGCTTCCACCGTTATGGGTTTAGAGAGATTGGATTCCACTGGATTCAGTGGATCGTGGAGCTGGCAACGTTGGCCAATCTGTTATAGACATTCAAGACCTCCGTCTGCTATCGCCATGCTTCATCTTTTACCTCCTCCCAAGCCCACCTACCACACCTACAACTCTACTGGTTTTTTCCATCCTCTTCATAAAACTCACTTCTCTCTTCATTTTTAGCCTTCCACCTAAATCACTAGAGAACTATCTTATGAATAGTCAAGAAAAGCTCATATAATGTTTCCTTTGCTGATGACCCATCGAATTGCCCATATTTCTTCCCTCAAACATGAGAAGACCTGAATTCCAAAGTCTTTGCTTTAGAAGGAATACCTACCATCAACAAAAACTTGTCCATGGTCTTTGATGACCATCTGGAAGGTTCTTTAACTTTCCCAAGATCTATTGCAGATAAACACATTCTTTGTATAGAGAAGACATATTTTATACAATCTCAACCGGAAAAGTGCAATTTGGTAACAAAATGGTTGACTACTCTACTCAGGGTCTCTCCATGGACTGCTATTACACTTTGGGCTGGATAATTATTTGTCATGGGTGGCTGTCTTGTCCATTGTAGAATGTTCATTAGTATTGCTGGTCTCTACTCACTAGATGCCAATAGCACCCTACACTGAGTTGGACAAATAAAAATGCCTCCAAACATTGCCAAATGTCCCCTGGGGCACAAAACTGTGCCCTCAGTTGGGAACTCATGCTCTTTTTCCATTTAGTACTCTCACTGAGAGCTCAGATAGCAAATCAGAGGAGGAAAAAGCTACCCAAGGCTTTTGATCTGAATCTTTCATTATGCTAAACCTCTTTCTTCTTTAGAAGTTCCATTAGCGACAGACTTTGCCCTTGAACTATGAGAAATGAGAAGATTGAAAGATTGACTTTGCTTAGATACTCTGGAACACTTTTTGGAACCAAGAAAGGTAGATCCGAAAACGTAAGGAGCTTGATTTGTTTGGTTTCCTACATGGAACCGTTTAAAATTAAGAGACTGCCCACAATGATGTGACTCACCAAGGAGAAACTGAATTTAGTGAAACATCAGTAAGAAAAGTTCACGGAAAAAAAAAGTTCACGGGACACCTGGGTGGCTCAGCGGTTGAGCGTCTGCCTTAGGCTCAGGTCATGATCCCAGAGTCCCTGGATCGAGTCCTGCATGGGGCTCCCCATAGGGAGCCTGCTTCTCCCTCTGCCTATGTCTCTGCCTCTCTCTCTCTCTCTCTCTCTCTCTCTCTGTCTCACATGAATAAACAAATAAAATTAAATTGAAAAAAAGAAAAGTTCACATTGATTAGGTTCTAACCATGCGCTAGGCATCATTCAGGAGCACTGATTCAAGGACTATTTGTATACCTATTTTACTCATGAGGAAACAGAAGCCCAGAGATCAGTCAGTGAGATGCAGAGGTGGAATTTCAGATCCCAGGCTTATAGAAATGATGCTCTATTGGCATGTTAAGAAGTCCACATATTCCTGCTAAATTTTCTGTTCTGTAGAAAATACTGATTAAGTTGACTTTTCACTTTGGCATAATTTTATTTTCTTAAAGATTATTTATTTATTTATTTGAGAAAGAGAGAACAGAGGGAGAGGGAGAAGCAGACTCCCCAATGAGCAGAAAGACCAATGCAGGTCTCCATTCCAGGACTCCGAGATCATGACCTGAGCCAAAGGCAGATGCTCAACCACTGAGTCACCAAGTCGCCCCTGGAATAATTTTAGATGCACAGAAGAGCTGCCATGATGGTGTAGAGAGTTCCTATCTGCCCTTCATTCCACTTCCTTGGACATTAATATCTTACATTCCCTCGGAGCATTCGGCATAACTAAGAAATTAACGCTGTTACACTGATTTTAACTGAGACACAGATTCTGTTGGAGTTTCATCTGTTTTTCCACTAATGCCCTTTGTCTCTTCCAAAGAGTAGAGGGTATCCAACCGAGGATACCACATCACACTTAGTTGATGATTATTTTTAATAGTATCGACCACGGACTTGCTCAAAGCAGTTATAGGCACTGCTCCCATGGAACACATTACACAAAAATTCCACTGTTGTGAAAGGTGGGCGCTGAGAAAGCTAATCACCACTGGATTAATATTTGGTGGAAGGAGATTCATGAGATTAGGGGGGAAATCAGATGAGCACGGTACACTGGGAGGAAGTATTAAAATCCCTGAGAGTGGAAAAGGCCTGACACATCCTAAGGGACACATAATTAAAGCACAACAGATGACAGCTCCCCTGAAAAAGGATACAAAGAGAAAGCAGTGCCACAAAGGCTGCTTGGAGCAGGGATGGATCCATTTTACCAAGTGACAAGAGAACCCCCCCTTAAAAACTCCTTAGGAGGATGTACTCTATTTTGCACTGTGACCTATGCTATGGAGTTACTGAGAGTTCAAGGGAGAAGTGAGAATGAAAACAGTGAAGGAGTCTCTGCAGAGGCGCAGCTGTGCAGATTGAAGAGTCGTGCCTCATGCTATTTCAGAGCTGCCAACAAACTGAAAAAGCCTCACTTCTGAATTAGAGAGAGCTTGGTTGCTTTTAATCCGCACCATAAACATCCAAAGTGCATCTTATCAGAGCCAATGAATAGAAAACTTTTACTTAAACCTAGCTCAATCACTTAAAAATTCAGCACAGTTCTTTACAAAGCAAGGGTCAGAGGCACGCAGAGTCAGAAACATGCGAGGGGACATACAGCATATTTCTCTCTCTAAAATTTCTCAGGCAGGCATTTCTCCTGCCCCATAATATCAGTGTAATAACTGGCACTTACTGTGATTTTTTAAAAAGGACAATAAAACAATAACAGGGGAGAAGACAGAGATGAGGAGACTGGAAAACAAGGAAACACGATACAGTAGGAGCAGGCGTTCTCCATCTGGCATATGGCACTGCTCCCCCCCACACACACACCCAACTCCATCCCCGCCTTTCTCCATATGTATGTTCCTAATTTAGAGTGTTAATTCCTTTCCTTTTTTTTTTCCCTGGGATGGGTGTATATAATTAACAATGGGTAAGAAAAGCATGACTGTTACCCAGGAGAGTGGATCTTGCAGAGTCTTTTCCAAATCAAAGCCAAAAGGTTCCCAAAACACCTACAATTTGAGAAATCTAGTGAGTCATGGAATGAACCTCACCCTGACCTTCAGGCTAATGAAATCACAAGGAAGAGAGGCACAGGAGATTTGCATGAAGGTGACTAAAATTAATAAAGTCTCCCATGACCCCTGGAATGGGTGGAAGCGCAGATGCTAACTTAGCTGCACTGACACAAACCAAGTGATGATTAGCTGTCCTGCAACGGCTGGCTGACCCAGCCACCACCAGCTCCGAGCAGCCCAACTTAAGTCAGCAATCACAGTGTTGGGGCAGGAGGCAGACAAGGGTCCCCCTCAAAGGTTCGTGCCCTTCTGGGAAGGTCAGCTCAAGGGACAGCAGGGTGCATGATGACACCAAATAATGCTGTTCTACACACATGAGCCAACCGATGTGTTACAGATGTTCTGGGAGACGGAAAGAGAAAGAACAGGCCAGCAGACCAAAAGGTGAGGGAGATGTTGGGAAGGGTGGGAATGTAAAGTAGCCTGCAAGTTAGTTAGATTTGAGCATGGAATTGGGGGATGGTAAGAGTGCACTCTTGGGTTTGCTCTGCTTAGACACCTCTGGCATCTTTGTGACTATAAAAATAGCGAAGTCAACTCATGGTACAGAGTAGGACCTGCATCCTACTGTCATCCCTTGCAAACCTGGCTGTGCATCAAAACTATCTTGGTGGGTGGTTGGTTGGCTCTTGACATCCATGCTAGGGCCTGACCCCCACCTAACGAGTTGGCATGTCCAGGGGCTGGTTTCCAGGAATGTGTATGTTTGTGATCGCCAGGTGATTCTGATCTAGTGGGTTACTCCAGTGACCCCATCCCAAAGACGAAGAAACTGAGGCCCAGGACAGGACACGATTTGCCCATGGGCACATATCCTGGATTCATTTAGCAGGTGCATTTCCAGTGGTTCTTCCAACCCTATTTCACCAGTGGTGCGCTCTGAAACCCCACTGCAGTGGCGAGCAGGTGTGACCCTAATACCTCTCCTTGGCTGGGTCCTGTCTCCTTCACTGTATCCTGGGGGATGTAAGGATGCAATGAGTCTTCCTTGCCTTGTGAGTCACTTCATTGGTAACAACCTATTCATCTAAAGGGGAAAGCAACAGCTTCTGTTCTACCGCTGGAACTGGACCATTTGTCCTTAGTGAGGCAGAGAATGGTAAAACAAAACAAAACAAAACATCAATTTTTTTTTGGATACAATATGACAGTTTCTGCTTTTAGAGTATTTCATCCATTTGTATATAATATAATGTCTTTGTTTTTTATTTTTATTTTAAGTGAGATACACAATTCATTTTATTTCTTTTTTTTAATTGATTTCAATTTGCCAACATATAGCCTAACACCCAGTGCTCATCCCGGCAAGTGCCCCCTCAGTGCCCACCACCCATTTGCTGATGTTAGAGTTTTGCCTTTTCCTGTATCGCGTTTGGCCTCAGCCTCAGGACATTGCAGACACACTGTCTCTGAGTAAGTGAGGGGTGCTTTCTTGCCACCTAGCCCAAACCTCATTCCTTCTAGGCTGCCATCCTAGGGGTCCCTTGCAAATGCTTTTAGGCTCTATTCCTATTTTTGGAAAGGACACATATAAACATGCAGATCCTGCTCTATTTCAGCCCAAACAGCCAAACAGGCTCATGTTCCAGATGCTCTAGTGCCTCTCCCTGCTTTTCTCATAATGACCCATCTCCAGAGTTCTTTCCAGATGCCTTTGGATCCCCAAGCCAGGCCACTATTGATTTCTGCTCTCCCTGCAACACTTCCTCCCAAGAGGCTTTGCAGCTCTTGCTAGCCCCGCCCGAACCTGTTACCCAACCTCCTTCCTCATCAGGCACCCCTACAGGCAGCCTTCAGATCGACCTCCGGCTGCTTTTAAACAGTGCTGGCCTTCTCACCAGCCGGCTCACCCTCATCTCGGTTCCTCTCCAGGCCGTCCCACCTGATCCGTTTCCAAAGAGTTGCTTGCCTTTCATTCCAAAGGTGAATCCTCCCAGGTGAGGGTCCTCTGGTCACCTGGCCCTGTGTTCCCCCCTCTATCCCTGCCCATTGCCCTGACACCCCATAAGCTTTGCTTGGACAAAGATCTCTGGTAAGAGACTGAGGCCACTGGCATAAGTGAGGTTTAGAAATCACACACATTTATCTCCTTTATCCTTCCTCCTCCTCGTTCATATGGAAAACCCATTCCATCACTCATTCACTCATCAAATATTTATGACTCATTTTTTTAAAAGACTTCTTGCTTTATTTGAAAGAAAGCATGCATGTGCAGGAGCAGTGGGAGGAGCAGAGGGAGAGAATCTCAAGCAGACTGCCCACTCAGTGCTGAGCTAGTGGGGGGCTCGATCTCACCACCCTGAGATCATGACCTGAGCCGAAATCAAGAGTCAGACACTTAACCCACTGAACCACCCAGGCATCCCTGAAGCATCTCTCATATGCACCAAACTAAGCCCAGGGCTAGCTGCAAGTTCGTGAATTTTAAGGTTCAGTATGACATGATTAGGAGATGATTTGGAAATCAAGTTCAGAGTTGCCTGAAAAAACAAACCAAAGAATCCAAGTGACCAACAGATCCTTTTTTTTTTTAAATAACCAATCATTAGGAGACAATAAAATCATGTCACAAACTTTGTCTGGGGCCCAGAGAATCGGCTTGGTCATAAACAAGGTCCCACTCATTTAAGGACATTAATTAGTGCTGGGTTTTTCCTCTCCTTTGGGTGTCTGCAGTGCGAGGCCTGCAGGGTCACGGGGACAAGCATAAAAACCCAACAGATGTGGAAAAGTTCTAGCGATCTGTTGTACAATATGAATAGAGTACACCTGAACTCTATACTGAAACACGGTTAAGAGAGTAAAATTTGTGTTTTTTACCACAATTTTAAAAAAACATGTGACAGGTTTCTTCCAACAGCCCTCCCCTGCAATTTTCCCATGGACATTGGCTCGTGGGTGGAGCCAAGAAGGGGTCATTTCCCAGCATAAAGGAACCCACAAAGAGTGGGGGTGGGCAGGGGTCCAAGGCAGGGGAGCAGGGACCTTGAGGCGGCCTCATCTGTGTGCGTGTCATAGGGACACAGCCAACAAGAGACAGACAAGCCACAAGCCACCCCACCGGCTCAGCCCAGCAAGAGCCGGTTGCAGCCAAGGCTCTCAACATCTGGATGAATACTAATCAAGACTTTGATTTTGTGCATCGTCGTGCAGAAGGCTTCTCCGTCTTTGCTTCTCTTCCCCCAAATTCTTATTGGTCCGTCAAAGGTTTAGTTCTTATGAGGATCTAGTTCTCTGAACTGATAGAATCTGGAGTGGAAAGAAAAAGCCTGTCACACCTGGAGCAAGAAAAGTACACAGACATCTCCGTGGGCAGTTTTGCAGTACTCTTCACATTCAACTGATGAGGATGAGCAAAATTAATTGGGGCTCATTTTCCATTTCTTCTCAGCAGACGACCCTCTGTGGGCTCATGGGCTGTATAAAAATTAGGACTTAATATCTCCTCTTGTCTCCTACTTTTCTTTGCCTTTCTTCTAAAGATTTTATTTATTTATTTATTTATTCATTCATTCATTCATTCATTCATTCATGAGAGATACAGAGAGAGGCAGAGACATAGGCAGAGGGAGAAGCAGGCTCCCTGTGGGGAGCCCGATGCAGGACTCGATTCCGGGACCCCGGGATCACAACCTGAGCCAAAGGGAGATGCTCAACCACTGAGCCACCTGGACATTCTTCTTTTCCCCTTCGTCTTATTGAAGACCAAAAAATGGCTCTTGCCAGAACCAGTTTCATGGGTATGCCACCCATGTCATCAATCCCATGGGGCCTGGGCTCAGAAGAGTCCCCTGCTTGGTTTAAGGCTCTGTTGTCACTGTCTGGAAATCCTTAATGATTTTTTTTTCTGTTTGACAGAGAGCACAGGAGCACAAGCATGAGAAGGGACAGAGGGAGAGGGAGAAGCAGGCTTCCCACTAAGCAGGAAGCCTGATGTGGAGCTCAATCCCAGGCCCCCGGGATCATGACCTGAGCCGAAGGCAGATGCTTAACTGACTGAGCCACCCAGGTGCCCTGAAATCCTTAATGATTTTTAAACAAAGGGGCCCCCTGTTTTCATTTTGCACCAGGACTGGCAAATTAGGTAGCCAGTCCTCCTCTTGGTAACAAAAGACACTTTGAGGTGGGTTTCAAGTTTTCCATATTCTAGCCATGTGACCCTTCAAACTGTTCCCACTTCCCCAGCCTGGTTCCTTCCTGGTCCTGACAGTGGAAGGCCTATGTCTCTGCCTCTCTCTGTGTGTCTCATGTGAATAAAAAAATAAAATCTTTAAAAAGAGAGAGAGAAAGAAAATAAAGTAGCAGCGTGAGTCTTAAATAGGATACAGTACTTCTGTTTGATGTGCTAAAATGATTCAGCTTTGAAGGAAACGAAATTTCCCCCATGAGTCCCATCTATAGCAAAGGAAGAGAAGGGAGGACTCACCTAAGAAAAACTTAATTCAACCCTTAAAACTCTGAAACATTGTGGCTTCCAGGTAGTCTATGCAACCATTTCTTTTAATGTTGCGCAAATAATAGCTACCGCACCCCTAAGACCCTAACTCATTCATGCAATGCGACTGGAGAGCCAATGCTGAACACCGTCCTCAACCAGCCAACCTTTACCAGGAGGCTTCTCTCACCCCCACACCCTAAGCCCCATCCCCCTTGTGGGCTTCAAAATACTTTTGTGAAAATAGCATTTGCTCTTGATTTTTTTTCAAGGGTAGGAGTGTGGCATCTAAATCAATTTTAATATATTTCGAATATATTCATTATCATGCACTAAAAAGTGAATTCCCATTTTGTGGATCTCCCGAGGAGAGTGACAGGGCCTCGTTTGTGACAGCCCCGGGCATAAGCAATCATTGTGTCGCTTAATTAGCTATTCCCCATGCTAGTGTGAGGGACATATGTCTATTCACTGTAACAAACACCAAGAGCGGCCGGGCACTTTCATGCTTCTGCTCCATGCAGATAAAAGCAGCACAAGTGCAAGCTCTCCCAAGGACCTGCGGCCCCAGCCGGCCCCAGCACGATCAGCTTGCATTCACCAATTGGTTCCAGTTTATTAACAGCCTATGAACTTCTCATCGGCTCCTGGACCGGTCAGGACCGTCACCTGCAACCGCCAGCCTAGAGCTGGCTTTCTCTTCGGGGAACAGGGAGGAGCCTGGGTCTGGGTCCGCTGGGCCGGATGCACCCTCGTTGGGAGCACAAAGAACAATGTATCTGGGGAGTCACAAACTTCAGCAGTGGAAAAGCAGATGATCTTCTGGGCAGATCTAGACAGTTCCCCACCGGGTTCAAGCAATTTTCGGCTGCATGAGACTTGGGCAATTTTAAAGTCAACTTAAATTCTTATCATTCCCATTTTTAAATATAACTTTGAATTCATGAAAGAGGGAGGCAGGACCAAATGGGGGGGAGACCTTCCCTTTGGAAATAGCAGGAAATGAAAACTGGGTCCCCAGTGCTGTGTACCCCCTATACTCCGCCTCCGCCTCAGGAGTCTGGGCCTCTACCGCCGTCTTAGAACCAAGTCTGATTCCTTTTAGCTGACCATTTCACCCTGTGTATTAGTGTGCTAGGGCTGCCATAACAAAACACCACAAAGTGGGGAGCTTCACAGTCCTGGAGGCCAGAAGTTTGAGATAATGGTGTCGGCAGGGTTGGTGCCCTCTGAGGGCTGCAGGGGAGAATCCGTCTGTTCCAGATCTCTCCCTTAGCCTGGTGGATGGTTGGCTTCCTCCTGTGTCTTCACTTTGTCTGCCCTTCATGTGTGTCTCTGAGTCCCAACTCCCCATTTTGGTAAGGACACAGTCACATTGCATTAGAGCCCGTCATAATGACCCCCTTTTCATTTGCCTACATCTGTAAAGACACAATCTCCAAATAAGGTCATAGTCTGAGGGAGTGGGGGTTAGGACTTCAAGATATCATTTTTGGTGGGACACAGTTCAATTCATAACACATTGTTTAAGGGATAATAAGAAGCACCATTTACTCTAACCTCTCCACCCCCACCCCGGGACTGACATGATACTGGAGTTCGTGGACAGGGTGAAAATATGAAACTCTCTGATTTCCTATCAGCTGCCAAAGAGCAGAGCCATCTTGTAGGTACCCCCTCCCCCAAGTATCACAATGACCTCTAAGATACTGTGAAATAATTCAGTTTCACTTGGAGAGGGGCATGCTCTGTTTTTCATCTCCTACTATTTTACACAGGGACTAATCTGGTGGAACCCAGAGTCTTCAAACATATGCCAAATCTATTTCAAAGAATCAGAACTTGACCCTCCTAAGGGGAGAGCTGAACACCTTTGAGCATGGACCCAACAAGTGTGATGGCCTGGGGCACCCACCTAGCAACTGGCAGACCAAAGTCTGGAATCCAGGGCCCCAGGGGCCAACCCAGTACTCTAACGAGGGGGTGTGGGACAGGCGGCACACAACTTCTAGGAGGGCTCTCTGAGCAGTAAGACAGCTCCAGGCTGGCTTGTGAGGGTCACTCCTCAGTTCAGCCCCATGGAGGCTGGAGAGCTCCTACACATCCCTGGCAGGTTTCCTTCCCTCTTTTAGAATAGGTTGTAGGGAATCCAGGAATCTCCAGTCTGGAGCTCTGAAGAAACGCATATTATCTATCAGCCAGTGTCTGGACAATGCTTCTAGTAACTGGACAGATTTGGAATGAAGGCACCCAGGAGAGGTCCACTGTCAACCGAGGGTTGATATTCTGATTCCAAGTTAGCAGTAAGAATAAGTGCTTGGATCCTAGAATCAGGCAGATGGCAGTCCGAATCCCAGCACCACCACCTGCCAGCTGTATACCTGGCACCCGCTACTTATATCCTGACTTCTAGAAGATTCCTACCTCTCTCCTAGGTGCCATATGGATGAGCACCCATAATGCATATGCATTCCTTCATAAATAACCAACACAGAATTGACCTTAAGAAGGGTCATTTTTATTAGGTATTCTTCCTAGGTGAATCCATGGATGGGAAGTCTGTTGCATGGTGAACCCATGAAGAAGTGGTTTTTAAACACATGAAAACAAACCAAAACTTGATTTTCATTTCATCTAAAGTTATTTCACAGAATGAATAAATCATAAAGTAGCTGTTGAGAGAGGCATGTGGAGGATATGTTTTCTTTCTCCCAGATACCACCTTACTCTACTCCCACAGGTCATAAACTGTCAGAATCTACCAATGACAACAATTCGAGAATGTTGGCGACTCCAATGAGCTTCCTGTCTTGGATACGTCAGCCTTGGAAAGCCACTCTCCTAGGACAAAAGAAAACAGATGGACTGCCAATACACGTACTAATTTCTATCGAGAAGTTTCTGGTGAATTAAATAATTATCCTAGAAGAAACCCCCAGTGGGTAATGAGGATTTGGTTTCCATTTTTGAGAACATGAATCTTTCCAAGGAGGCAAGTCTCTCTGAATGCTCTGTCAACGTTCCCCATGATTGTTACCTTTGTCTCCATGAAGTCAGCAGGTCAGGTCACCATCGCTCCAGTATGCAGTGGAAAAAAAATCAAGGCTCATGGGGTCAAGAGATTCCCAGAGTCACATGGCAGAGCCAAGAGAGGACAGGAGCCTCAGCCACTGCATTGGACCCATTCTCTCTACTGTTCCAGACTGTTCCAGAGTGTTCTACACTGTTCTACCCTGTTCTCTACTCTTTCACACAGTTAGTTCTACACTATTCCACACTGCCTCATCTGTGCCTTGGGGCCCAAAGCAGGGATACTGGAAAAATTGTGCCACTCATTTTTCAGGTATATTCCAAATGTCTAAGAAATTTGTAAAGCCATTTTGCCTTTATTGTTAGTAAGAGTGATCACCCTCTGGCCATGTTTAGCCTTAGTAATGGCTACAAGTCTCTCAGACACAAGAAAGGAAGCCAAGCAGCTCCCCATGTATCCTTACTTCAGGGTTATCTGAAGGGCCTCCATCCATCTACTTCCCAACTAATGGCTTCCCAAATCTTTATTTCCTTATTTGTCTCAAATATCCATAGAACTGAAATGCAAATATTTGTAGGAAAAAAGAAATACAAGGAGCCTCCTTAGTCATCACCTCTGTGTGAATGAGTTTATTAGAGATCCATCAAAGAGAAAGACCCATAAGGGATCACAGGGCAGGGATCACTTCATACATAGGGAAACTGAGGCCCAGAGGGGTCCCTGGCAAGACATTGCTGGAGACAGTCTCATCACTTTGAGTTTGATGCTGTTTCCAGAAAACAAGGTCCCTCCCTGGGCACTTTCTAGGAAAGGGGTGGGGGACCTCATGGAAGTGGGCCCGAACTATGGCCTGGGATGTGGAAGATACTGTTAAAAAAAAAAAATCAAGTCCTGCTGGTGAGTCAGGCTGGCTGGGGACAAATCTCTTCTCTGAGATTCAGTTTCCCCACTTGAGGAAGGAAGAATGAAAATACCACCACCAACCTCATGGGGTTATTAAATGAAATGGGGCCACTTGGGTAAAAGGCTTAGAACAGGGCCTGGCTGGATCTAACTGCTCAGCTAACATGTTCACTCGTGCCCCCCACCCACCCACATGCCCCATGACTTCTATCTTTCTAGCAACCGAAGTTGGCATTTAGGTTAAATCACCACTCGCAGATACACTGGGTTCCCTGAAATAATCTGTAGCAAAGTGAGGGAGATTTTGTTCTCTCGATGGGTCACTCTCTATCCATTCGTGTCTGGGCAGAGGCTGCCATGACCCTTGGTGGTCCTGGCCATCCCACAGGTCTGGCCCTGTGCCTCTAGGGGAATCAGTGGTGCTGCTGGCTCTGAGAAGGTGGACTGTCCCATAGGCAATCAGCAGCCAGAGATGTCCCTGAAAATGGGGCAGTCCTTGGCCTCGTGATGGTCACAAAGAGCAGCCCGCAGCTGCCTCCAGCCCTCTGCACGCAAACACACCCCCAGAACAGCATGGGGTGCAGCCTCCACCCCTTCCCTTTTCTGGATTTTGGTAGAGGCCCCTGGGCTTGATGAGCCCTCTGGCAATTCCCTTCCTGCATGTGTGGGGTTAGCCCATGGAAAGAATCTGTCTTCTTGGAATGGCCACCTCTCCCTTCATTTTCTTCCTCTGTTTCAGGTGACCAACTGCCACATGACTCAAGTCTGTGAGTCCCAGCTCTGCCCCTGACTTGGTCAGATTCTAGCAGAGTGAGTGAGAAAAGCCAGATGCAAAAAGTGTTAATTCATATGACCTTAATTTTGTGGAATGAGCAATGGCCCCACAGATCCCCCGCAAGTAAGGTTCCATGGCATTGATGTAAGATCATGCACGGAAGCACATCTAGGGCCTAGACTGTTGGGTACAAGACAGAGCAGACTAAACAGCGATACACATGGGGTGACAGACCAAATTGAGTTAGAGCTGTGTGTGCCGTGTTACAAGGGGGACCAAGAAATGGCCATGTGAAACATGCAAGGTGTGGGCCAAGCTGATCGTCCCAGGTACAGCATGATCCTAGCTCCGTTAAAACAGAGACACAGACTAGAACTCCGAGCCCCAGAGCCATCTTCTCTGAGAACCGTCGCTGCCCCTCCCCCCAGGCTGAACTGGCACCCCCAGCCCCCCAGCCAGCCATCTGTCCCGTGAGCATGTCTGCTTCCCCTCCCCTGCCACCTCGTCCCTCTGTGTACACTTAGAACCATGGGCTGGCCCATGAGGGGCAGGCCCTCCACACATGCTTGGTGAGGGAGGGACTGGCCTTGGGGTCAAGCCGTGGGTGGCAAAGACCTGGGGAATAGGTGGTCCTCACAGGGATAGGCAGCTGGGCAGCAAGAGCAAAGCCTCGCCCTCCCCCGGCTCATGACCCAGAGAGGCTGGGAGCAAGAGCGGAGACCACATCGTCCTCTGCTCACACGTTTGCCTGGCTGAGGGCTCCTCGGTCTTCTGTCCATCCTCACCTAATGGCAGAGACCAGTTTGGAGCATTTAAACCAGACTTTACTGGAAGCCTGAGGATGCCAGAAGGAAAAAAGAAAATAAACGGAATACAGTTTATCATATTCTACGTGGGTTCCTGCAGAAGGTGTCTTCCTGGCTGCACCGAGGCCACCTCTGGGGGTGAAAGTAGAAACCATCTTCCTTCGTCCAGGAGCCTCTTCCTGCCCATAGAGGTCCCTCAACATCTAAGGGAACAAGGTCCAGAGAGAGCAAGTGAGAGAGACCCTCTCCTGCCCAAAGCCACGTCTTAGCTCCTAGGGTCCTGTCTAAGAAGTAACACCCTCAGAAGATTAAGAATGGGAGAGTAACCCCCTCAGGGGGATCTCTCCAGAGCTGTGGCCTTATCTCATGGTTTCTTTAGACAACACAACAGAATATAACACAAGGATCCCAACACACACACACACACACACGCATCAAAGCCATGCAGTAGGGGGCCTATTACAAGACTGGGGCCCCTTTCCTTTTTGTAGGGTGCGGCCGAGAGGCTGACCTGTACCCAAGACAAAGAGGTAGCATGGCCTATAGGAGCAAGAGCCCCAGAGAGCAACAACTTCTTCCCTGAGTATAGGTAGGGTGGCAGAAAGTTCCTGGGGGACATGGTTGAGAAGGAAGCAAGCAGACCGGGGGTGGGGGGTGGGGGGAAGCTTGGCAGAGGGAGCCCACAGAGCGGGAGAGAGCAGAGAGCTATCACCTCAAGGTTCTAGCTTATTTCTGCAGCTGGCTGCGACAAGACCCCCTATTTGCTGCCATTCTTTTTCTTCTTCAGCTGTATCAAAACTTCACCCTCACTTGGTCACCTATTAGCACCCCTTCTCCTTTGGCATCAGAACCTTGGTTTTATTTAGGATTATAATGGGCTGAGATGTATGATTGCATTCCCCCAGCATCCCTTGCACCTATGTGATCAATATGTTCTGGTTAATAAGACCAAAGACTATGTAAAAGATGCTGATTTGGCTGGGTGGTGTGCTTCTTTGCCCTCTGTCATTTTGTTCCCCTACCACTTGGAAGCAGGTCTCATGGCTGGAGCTGCAGCACCCATCCTGGACTGTGAGGTGATGTTAAGGGTAGAAGCCAAACACTAAGATGGTAGGGCAAAAAAGCTAGAGGCATGCACAGAGCAGCCCTGGCACTGGCTATCCCCAGATTTCTTTTACAAGGGGTGGGGAATATATCTTATTTCAGCTACTATTATTTTGTGTTTTCCTTTTTGTTCAGGGGAAACTAATACTGATAAAAATCCCCTGCCCAAAGGGGGAACAAAGTTCTTCTTGTTTTATGTGGTCAGGGGTGGGTCAGGCCCAGGGAAACATTTTTCCTAAGTAGAAAATGCCAACAAGAGTTACGTGCCAACAAGGGTTGGGGTTGTTTCAATTACATATTGTGATAGAATAAACTACCTCCACACAGGGCAGCTTGAAACTACCATTTCATTATTTCTCAAGATTCTGAAGGTTAATAATTTGTTCTCCAGCACCCAGGAGCACTGGCACTGGCAGTGGACGCACATTGACAGCACCATCCAGCCACGAATGGAAAATTCTCCCTGGTGCAAAAGTGAACAAAAGCAGTTTGCAGCATGAAAGCAATTGCTCAAGCCTGATAACAGGCCTAGGGGGAAGTCTGAAATGAGAAATGGGAGGCCGTTTTGTGTGCTCTCAGTGGGGCCTCACACATGCCCAACAGAGGAAACTGAAGGCTTTGACTCCCTTCACAGCAGCCTGGAATCCAATCCCACAGGATTTGCATCCAGTGATACAGGGAAGCTGGCTGCAGGCAAGGTCTGTCCATCTGAAGCTGTGCCGTAATCTAGGAAAGACAGATGGCCGTCAGTGGGAGCTTCCTCTCTCCCAAATGGGAAAACGAGAAGCAGAGAATGGGAACAGGGGCCAGTTACCATATCCACCATGGACGCTTAGTTTCCCCAAATTTGAGAAGGTATAGGTAAAAAAATGCGTGGCAGAGATGTTTGTTTTTGCAGCAAAACAGTTTGAAGGTGATGAAGGAATTCATTCATCTGTCCATCCATCCATCCATCCATCCATCCATCCATCTATCCATCCATCCATCCATCCAGTCTAAAAGTATCTACTTGGAACTTTGTATGTCCCAGGCACAGTTCTAGGTTCTGAGAACAAAATTTTTGTGATATAATTTTATATAGGGAAGAAAACAAAGCTCACAGGTAAAGGGGTGTGGTCATTATAAGGTTAGAGGTCAGGAGAGGCAGCTGGACTAAGAGGACCTGCAGAAGTGTGAATCACCTGCCGCTCAGTGGGTGCGCCAGGGAGAGGGAACTGCGAGAGCAATGGTGTGAGGCAGGGATGAGGCTGGATGTTGCTGAAAGGTCCCCGGGGGCCTGTGTGGTTGGAGCACAGTAGCTGAGGGGCAGCAGCATAGGGCATGGAGGAAGGCAGGAGGGGAGTCTGAGGGGCCCACAGAGCCACAGGTACTCGCACAGCCTCTCTCTCCACATGGCTCTCTAACAAAGGTGTTGGGTTTCAAAAATGGTAGCCAGGTTCCAAGTACAAAAGCTCAGAGGCAGGACTGGGTGGAGCCTTTGGGTCCCTGGATTCAGCTGAGTATGTCAGAAAAAGCTTTGAATGAGGATGGACCTGACCCCACTGACCTACACTTTATTAAGAACTGGGGTAGTTGGGACGCCTGAGTGTCTCAGCGGTTGACCACCTGCCTTTGGCTCAGGACATTATCCTGGAGTCCCGGGATCGAGGCCCACGTTGGCCTCCTGCATGGAGCCTGCTTCTCCTCCCTCTGCCTATGTCTCTGCCTCTCTCTCTGAGTCTCTCATGAATAAATAAATAAAATCTTAAAAAAAAAAGAACTGGGGTAGTCTCCAGATGTTCACTGGAGGAAGCTTGGGTGTTGGTCATTCATCCACAAGAAAGTGAAGACTGAAGACTCAGACTGGGGGCATCCAGGTGGCTCAGTCAGTGAAGTGTCTGCCTTCAGCTCAGGTCATGATCTCAGGATCCCGAGATCAAGCCCTACATCAGGGTCCCTGCTCAGTGTGGGGTCTGCTTCTCCCTCTCCCTCTGCTTCTTCCCACCCCTCTCATGCTTGCACGCTCTCTCCCTCACTCTCTCAAATAAATATATAAATAAAATTTAAAACAATAAAAAATAAAAATAAAAAAATAAAGGCTCAGATGGAGCCACTCCTAACATGGGGGCAGCCAAGAGGAAGAGGAGAAAAAAGCTCCCATGGCCTTCTTGGCCCCATTCCTTTCTCTCCCCTCCCCCAGCTACAGGCCTCAAGCACATGCATGGGATGGGGCGAGCTCTGGGAGGACACATCCCCTTGGCCCCAGGCACTCCTCTCCCCATGGAGAGGGACACAGCCAGAGCAGGACTGGAGTGGGGCCCCTCAAGCCTGGGCCCAGAGCAAGCTGCCTGAGTCTGAGCGTTCAGAGGCAATTCAGGTTCAGACCATGACCGCAGGGAACCAGAAACATCAAGATTTGATCATCAGGCCATAATATGGATGATGAGTTAATTCCCCAATAGATAGCACCTTGTCCTCAGCACAGAGCCTCCCACAGATGGCCAGCCATGGTGTAGCCTCAGCGTGGGGGGATGTTTCCAATATCCACACGGCATCGCAGCAGAAGGAACAGGGGAGTGACGCCAGGGGGACAAACACGGAATCCCACCCAGGGCTCCTGGTCAGGGCCAAGAATCTGTTTGCAGACAGACCTCTTGCACTGATTTTAGAAGAGCCTGCGTTTTGAGGCCACACAGCTTGAGACCCAAACCGGGACCCCTCATGCCTTCGCTGCCTCCACCTGTCCAAGTCCCAGTGACAGACAAGAGACAGGTGAGAATAGCCAAGGTGACAGCGGGAAGGTAGACATCAAAGAAAACCGGACGGGGACACACTTTGGGCTATCGCCCGGCTCACGATGCCTCTTTTTCTTGGCACTACAGTCGGCATCTATTATTGGGGTAGTAAGACAAAGAGAATTTCATTCACCAAAATTCAGAGAAAGCGCTGCCTTTGACCCGATGACACACGGCGATGGGTTGCCAGGGCACACGCGGAGGAGAAAGGAATCTTCCGAAGAGGCTGAGTCCTGCTAGCCAGAGGGCAAAGGGACAGCTTTGGGATGCAAGTTTAGGACCTGGGCTGGAACCAGGTGCAGTAATGGGCAGAGAAGCTGGAGAGATTGGAAAGGAAAGGGTAGGAGGAGAGCAAAGAATTAAAGTTGCTAGCAGATGTTGGCGAAGAGAAGTGGCTGATGGGGTCTGGGCTGTTTGCTGCTGGTGTGCATGGGGCAACCCTTTGGAGCTCCGTGAGCATATCCTAAAGCCACACTACTGCGGCAGCCCAGGAATACTATAAAGGGGGAAAGGCAGCAGAGTGGAAGTGTGCCCCGAGGGGCGTCCCAGGGGGATGCTGCAGCAGCAATGAGCAGGCCCCTCTGCCTCAAATTTGTTACACCAGCTCCGAGCAAGCGTGCAATGGAGGCATGAAGAAGCAGCCCGGCTAGCTGGAGCTACGGCCAGCGTGGGGAGCTAACGGGATCTGAGATGTGAAGGGTGAGAGGCGCTGCCTCGATTGTCCCCTTTGATAGAAAGCCCTCAGCCCTGCCTTATTGCCGGGCATGCAAAAACCCAGAAATGCAGGCAAGTCCCTGTTCTATCAAAGCCATTGAAACCTTGCCCCAAATGCCCTACAGCACTTTCAGCAGCCCCACTGTTAAAGTTGGGGAGAATCAAGTCAGTGGAGAGGGTGTCATCGCTCTTCTCGAGCCCTATTCACAATATAATACTTCCGATCTCCCCATTTGAACACAAGCAGCTGCCATGTGCCCGGAAAATAAAGGTCATAATAGGGGACGAAGGAGCATGAAATTGGCCCTGACCTTATTCTCCAGGCAATGTGGGAAGCAGTGCCAGTTTCCACAGCTGTACCCCTTTCTCTCCTGTGGGGGTGTGTGTGGAGGGAGCTGATGGAGGCCACCCCCCCCCCGGAAATTCTAGAATTTTCTAGAATATTCCACTATTCCAGCAACTATTTGGTAAGAGTAGGTCTCATCACAGCAAGAGAACTCTGCTGACCAAGAGACCATCGCTCCACAGCTTCCGGGGAGGGCTTTCCCTGGAGACATGTTCACATCCATGAGCATGGATGCAAGAGAAAGAAAGGGCAATTTTTCCCTGATTGTCTTAGTCTGGGCTCAGCTTCCATGACACTGAGCTGGCCCTGACTCTCTCTGGGCCTTCGTGGCCCAAACTGCAACATGGGCCCTTGCTCTCTCGACTTCATGGGGTTACGGTAAGGCTAAAATGAGTTAACAGATGTGGTTTGCAAAGAAATAAGTGCAAGGGTATTCCTGGGACGCTAACATGCCCTTCTCAGCTGGTTAGAACTGGCCAGGGGACGCCTGGGTGGCTCAGCGGTTGAGCGTCTGCCTTCGGCTCAGGGCATGATCCTGGAGTCCTGGGGTCAAGTCCCGCATTGGCTCCCTCCGGGGAGCCTGCTTCTCCCTCTGCCTATGTCTCTGCTTCTCTCTGTGTGTCTCATGAATAAATAAATACAATCTTAAAAAAGAAAAAGAAAAAAAAAAGAACTGCCACCGCCGCACAGCACCTGCCTGCAAACCCGGGCCTTGGCAACATCTGCCACAGAGCTTGTCCTGCCACCTCCACAAGACCGTGTTGGGCAATCTCAGGTTGTAACATTTCTGAAAACATGTTTTCACTGATTGACAGACCAGAGGAAGGCAGTGCACCATATCTCAACTCTTCTAGGAACTGCTTCTAAAAACAAGATTGCAGAAGGAGGGTGTGTGCCATGGTGTGGCAGGGGCTGGGGGGCTTTTGCTTGTCATACCCCCCGCTCCCCCCAACCTTCCTGGTATCTCTCCATCCTGGTTCCATTCACCATTCCAGCCATCATGGCACATTCCTTGTCCCCTTTTGCTTCCCAGATCCTCCTCCAAGAGGCTTCTGCTGCAAGCAACCTCTCCGTCTTCTCAGAAGCGAAAGCAAAGCCTTGGAGTCCTAAAAACCGTGGCCCTAAGACCAGCTGTGTCAGCATCAACTGGGCGCTAGATCACAATAAAGCTCCACCCAGGGGCCCAAAGAAGCACCCCTGGTGCTACCCAGGCTCACTGACCTGGGCTCTCCACTTTAACAACACCCTGGGTGCTTCCCAGGCTCTGATTACCTGGCCCCAAGAGGCAGGCCTCCCCATATTTTGTCACCTGATACTGCCAGGCAGGTGTTCACACATGAACTTCATATCCTCAGGTGGATTACAAATCACTAGAAGGCACGATGCCCACACTTTTGAGAGGACCAGACACAGGGCTCTGCACGCAGACACCCAGTGAACTTGGCCAGTCTGTCTAGATGTGGCCTGTGTCCTCATTCGTTCACATGTTTGCTGGGCCCCTGATAGGGGCCCATCCCCGTTCAAGGCCCCAGGATACAGAGGAGACCACTGCTCCTGCAGAGCCTCCCCTCAAGCGTGGAAGAAATAAATAAGCAGGTAAGACATGCATGTAAGTAGGTAAGTAAGTGATGAGGCCATTTGAGTTGCTGGCAAGTGCCATGAAGAAAATAAAGCTGGCAGGAGTGACAGTGGCCAGTGGGGAGGTGGCCCCATTAGGATGGATGGTCTGAGA
The DNA here is from genome assembly GCF_905146905.1 of Nyctereutes procyonoides. Classification (NCBI taxonomy): domain Eukaryota; kingdom Metazoa; phylum Chordata; class Mammalia; order Carnivora; family Canidae; genus Nyctereutes; species Nyctereutes procyonoides. Next base: position 6,814,556 of record NW_026575155.1, read on the forward strand.
AGGTCTCCTTAGGAGTTCATATCTACACCAAGAGCCCAACGACGGGAAGGCATGGGCTGAGGCTTCTAGATGGAGGGAAGTGGGGAGGGCTAGGGTCCCACAGAGGGGAGGGCCTGACTCATGTTTCCCCATGGGTCCTGTCTACCCTGCCCGATCCCAGGTGACCACAGCCTCCCCCCACCACGTCTCATCTGTCCACCACCAGCCCCTCGGGGAAGGACAAATCCCAGGCCTGTGTCCACCCATCTGTACCTGTGTGCCTGGCCAATGTGCAGGCCTTCCTCACTGTCGGGTAGCCACAGGCATGCCCATTTGCCCATCCTTTTCTCCAGAGCCAACTTTGCTCTTGCTTTAAACATGGTTGAGACCTCATCAAATATCCATGTGCCCAAGTGACAGGGATAAGGAAACAGGGCTTCTTTTAATAACACTCTTCTTCAATAGTCAGTCTCCTCTTCCTGGTTGGGACCAGGTGAAGCCACCCTGGCCCTCACTACATGCTGCTCAAAGTGTGGTCTTCCTACGGGCATCACCCCCATCTGGGAGCTTATCGGAAACACAGAATCTCAGGCTCTACCCAAACCTACCCAACCAGAATCTGTAGTTTAACAAGACCCTGAGGTAATCCGGTCCAGAGCAGAGTTCCACCTCCAGACTCCAGTGATCTCTGGAAACTACCAAACAAGCCACGTAGAACAGCTCACATTACATGAGGCAGGCAACCATCTAACTCATGGTCTAAAGCACGCCTGTGAACAGAAGCATAATTATGAGCTTCACAGGGCACAGGGAGGTTAAGCAGCCTGCCCAGAGGCCTGGAAGTGGGAGGCTGAGTGTGAGCACCCATGGGCCTGGCCTCTGACCACCCACCACGGCATACGAGGAGTCCTCTCAGAGATTGTGCGGTTAGCTCTGGTGCTGGAACAGAGTACTACACACTGGGGTGTATGTCATGTGCTGCCTCCCAGTTCTGGAGGCCAGAAGTCCAGCTGTCGGTAGGGTTGGTTCCTTCCGAGGCTGTGAGGGAGAGCCTGTCCCATCCCTCACCCCATCTTCTGGTGATCTGCTGGTAGTCTCTAGCATTTCTTGGCTTCTAGAAGCATCGCTGGGATCTCTGCCTTCATCTTCACATGTCTCTGTGTCCAAATCTCTCCGCCTTTCCTAAGGACACCAGTCATATTGCATCAGGGCCCACCTTCATGACCTTGTTTTAACTCACTGTATCTGCAATGACCCTGTTTCCACATGAAGTCACATTCAAGGTACAGGGATGAGGACTGAGATGTGACGTTAGGAGGACACAGTCAACCCATCACGGAGGTTGACAAAAAGACAGTACCAGCTGACTCTGTGCCTGTACTGGTTGGTGTCAGCTCACTCAGTCCTCACCATGACCCTGGAAGTTCTAGTCTCATCCTCGTTTTACAGATGGAAGAAACTGGGCCACTGCCAGGTAGTGTGTCTTGTCCTAAGTCACGCAAGTCAGGCCCAGGTTGTATGGCCTCAAAATGTGTCCTACAGCCCTCTCAGATGGTTCATGTCACATGCCCCGTGTGCAGTACTTTGTTACAGTACCAGAGTTAAAAGCACCATTTCTGATGTGACTCCTCCATCTGATGTGGTGGGTGGTCTGGGAGGATACTAATATCATGTTTATATCATTTCTTTCTTTTAAAACAAAGATTTTATTTATTTATTCATGAGAGACACAGAGACACAGGCAGAGGGAGACACAGGCTCCCTGAGGGGAGCCCGATGCGAGACTCGATCCTAGGACCCCGGGATCATGACCTGAGCTGAAGGCAGACGCTCAATCACTAAGCCACCCAGGCCCCCCTCGATTATATCACTTCGTTAGCAAATTGTTGCTGGGTTTTGGCTCGGTGTGTCCAGGACAGTGTCTCTGAAACCGAGCTATATGGCCTAGTAGAAGATCCATGGTGTTTGGCAAGCACGAGGACCCTTGATGCAGAGAAAACATGCACTTAAAGCCAACAAAACAGGAATGCCACCTTAGTCTGAAGGAAAACCATAAACTAAGTGTCTCTGGTGGTGCCTAGCAGGTAGCAGGTGCCCAGGAAATGTTAGCCACTGTTGCTATTTCACTAAGCAGCTACTATGTGCCAGGCTCTGGGCAAGGCACCTGACTTATATTTCCTTCTAAGGCTTATAACCACCCTAGGAGATAAATACTATTATTCCCAGGGGCATCTGGGTGGCTAAGCATCCGATGCTTGGTTTTGGCTCAGGCGGTGATCTCAGGGTCGTGAGATGGAGCCCGGCATCAGCTCCATGCTCAGCAGGGAGTCTGCTTGAGATTCTCTCCCTCTGAACCCCTCCTGCGCTCACTCTCTCATGCACGTGTGCACTCTCTCTCTCAAATAAAAATGGATAAATCTTTTTTTAAAAATACGATTAGTCCCATTTTATTATAGACGAGGAAACAGAGGCCCCAGTGAGTAAAACTTAGCTCGAAGAGCAAAGGCAACAGGCCAGCTCTTATCCCCAGCCCAGGGCTCAGGACTCTTCTTTGTAAGACATAAAACAGGCCGAGACTCTGAGCAGAAAAGCCTCCGAATATTACAGCAGAGGAGATTTGCATGTACCACGTGGCCAGGCCTCCGCATCCAAGTTCATATTTCCAGGTCAGAGCGCCTTCTGGGGAGGAAGGCGGCGGCCTCCCAGCTCCGGTCTCCTTAAGTGCACCCTGGGAAGTCTTCACACTGCCTTTCTTTTCCCCCGGTGGTCTAATCTGGAGTCAGATCCAGCCGCTGGCTCCTACAGCCGGGGAAGGACTGCGAGCCAACAGGAAAACAACAGGTGAGCTTCTGAACAGTCCCCTTCTGTGCCCCAGGCAGGGTGTCTGCCCGGGCGACCGCAGGGCCGCAGTGACTTCCAGAACCTTCTGTCTCTGCAGGTGTTTTAGGAACTTGGCCTCAGCGCTTCAGTGACCCATATTTTATTACCTTTCAGGTTTCTATAATTCATCATTCACTCCTTTCTGAAACCCTAGAATGAAAGTATAGCAGCTCAGCGCCCCGGCCTCTCCCCCATTCTCTCCCCAAACACATCGGCCTATTTGTTCTCTTTATCCCTGCTCTTCCTGTTGCATTCTGCACATTCAATGGGGAAAGAGTGAAACCGGATGGCTGGACCCAGTGCGGGGAAATGACTTCAGAGCCACCTTTGTTTCCCCTCATTCCTTTGAGCACACTTGGCCCTGCGTCTCTATGAAAGGGCTTGTTTGAACCATTTGGAACATCTAGCGAGCGAGGGATGGCTGTAGCCAGAATCGCTCGCATCTTTTCAGGCTGCCTGAGACTCTAGATTAAACTGCCAAATTTTTGCAACAAAACTAACCATGACATTGGACATTGTGTTATAAATTAGCCACAGCCTTCCAAGCAAATTGTCTCTTTTCATTGTATCAATGGAAGCCTTTGGAACATTTGGCTTCAGCTACTGACTTTAGGGAGACGCAGAGAATATTTTTGTTCTGCCCCAAACCAACCCCTTCAGGCATCGAGTCACATGTACTAATAACGTATGTATCTTTAATTCGCAGTTACCCTTATCACGCTGACCCGGAGGACCTCTGTGCGTGACATTCCATGTCCCTGCCTCAAATTCTGCAAACGTGCTTTTAGGTGTTGATGGGACAGGATCTCTCCGGTTGTTCTTAAAAAAAGATGTTACTTCTCTCCTTTACACCGTTTTCCACAAGGATGACTTGAAATTTCTTTTAAAGAAGAGTTCTTTCAGGATACGCGGGGAGAGGTATTTAAATGTGTTCTTCTAGAGCTCCAGGGACATGTAGAATTTCAGCGTTTGGTCCTCACTGAAGCAGTGAGAATGTCTATTTCTGGTAGATCACCCTGAGTTTGAAAAAACAAAAAACAAAAACCCAAACACCCAGTCTGTTTGAGCTCTGTCGCCAATAGCCTAATCAACCTTTTATTAGTAAAAAGGAATCTGAAAAATACTCAGATGCCCTCTGATTTTTGTTTCCTATTTTTCTTCTTTCAACATTTCTCCACGCACACAAAAAGAGTCACAAGACAAATGTGGACTTGGAAATACTCTTAAGTAGTCAAGTTTATTAAAATCGGATCCAAATGACATTTATTAAAAATACAATAGGGACGCCTGGGTGGCTCAGCCGTTGAGGGTCTGCCTTCGGCTCAGGTTGGGACCCTGGGGTCCGGGATCGAGTCCTGCCTCCAGCTCCTTGCAGGGAGCCTGCTTCCCCCTCTGCCTGCATCCCTGCGTCTCTCTATGTGTCTCTCATGAATAAATAAATAAAATCTTCAAAAAAATAAGAAATAAAAATAAAATAAACCTCCCTATAATAATTGTGAAGCACACCCACTATTTTGATCATCGTTAGCGTTTGAACCAGAACGGAGTACACTGCATCACTGCCCGTGCACTTCCACACCAGACGTAAGGACAACTGTGACAATGACATAGCTTTGAAATAACATCGTTAGACCCTGTGAACATCCTGGCAGCTCTTAACAACTCAATCACCTTGAGCTGTTCCCTTCCGAAAGTGAACAAAAATCATATTCTTTCCAATTTGCCCAGCAGGAATTTTTTCTTAACCTGAACCATGTCGAAGTGTGACTTAGATTGTGCCAAGGTGGTCCCCAGGGGAGAGGGACAGCAATGTCTCTGAGGAGCTCTGCTCCATCCAAGAACACTTACCAAAGGGCGACTCGCCTTCTCCTGCCCTCTATCTCCCTGCTACTCACTACTGCTCGCCTGTACCCAGAGAGATGCTGAGCACCCCTCTCCTGGCGACGCCTTCCCTGCGTTCTGTGTTCCAGGCAGGGTTGTCCTGGGATGGAACCTCATTAAAGGGCAAACCTTAGGTGTGGCTGTCACTTCTCAGAATGAATTATAAATTTCAACACCTCGCACATCCCTTAAACTTTCCGAAGAATTTTGCCCATCTTAGAAGAAAGTAGCACTTTAAAAAGCAACCTCTATTATTTGATTATCGGTCAGGCTCTGGCCAGTTTGAACAGCACGCTTTGACAAAGACAACTTTTTCCCCACTTAGCTGACCTTCCTCAAGAGGCAGTCTCTCAAGTGCCAACAGAGGGCTCTGAGTGGTGGGCAGGCTTCACAGAGGCATGGTCTGTCTGTGATGATGGAGAGGTGGATGGGGCTACATCCCAAGCACACATTTCCCCTCACACACTGGCTGGGGCTTTGGGTCCCCACTGTCTGCCATTTCAAAGATTTGAGCTTCTTGACCCAAAGCAAGGGTGGCCAGCAGGGTTGGAGGAACGGGTGGGAGAAGCTCTAGGTTTCTATACAGGGGAAAGGAAGCCTGACACATCTCCTGGGGGTAAAAGGAGTCACTAGCACACTCACACAAGCCCCTTTAGGCAAAGACAAGAGTGGTTGTTATGGGGGACACAAGTAGCTCTCCAAGTATGTCCTGAATGTGGGAGGCCACAGCAGCTGCCTCCCCTTGAGACAGCCCACGGGGCCCCTGCCAGGAGCTATAATGACTCGCTGGCCCTTGCCAGCTGTCACACTTTGCATGCCACTGGAGCTCCGGTCCAGCAGAAGGGGCCATCCAAGTCACCAGTTTCAACAAGCGCCAAATCCTGTGCCCATGCTGGGCCCGTACGGCCACCCAGAACCCTCTTGGAGGGCTCCAAGGAGAACACTTCAATGCACACTGACCAGCATGTCAGCCTGACTGTGTCCAGGGCCAGGGGAATGGGGTTCTCCTTCCCAAGACAGAAATGTGGTGAGATCAAGAGCTAAAGGGAACCTTTAGGGACACCCCTAGTTAAGAGGGGCCCTTCGAGGGGGGAGAGCAGTATGTGTCTTTCCATCTTATTGATTCCTGGGGCACCTCCCTCCCACCGTGGGTGGGAAATGTATGGGGGTGCCCTTTGGCCACTCTATCCCAGGCATTAGCTTCTGTCTTTCTCACTCACTTCCTCTTCCTGCTGGCAGGGTAAGGCCCCAGGGCCCCTGCCTAGCATGGGGACACAAGAGGAATGCCCCAATGTGGTACCCCAGCTGTAGGACAGAAGGGGCCTCAGGGTGAAGGTTGGCACTACCAGCGTGGGCTGGTGCAGGGTTTGCCGAGGTGGGACCCCCAGAGCCCTCTCTTCTGGGACTTGGCTGGAACCCATCAACACATTGCTACTGGCTTGGCCTAGGCTGGTCCCTCCATCCCTTCCCCCAGCCGCCAATCCTCCCCATCATGGCCTCCTCTTGGCTTGCTGGAAGCCTGGTCCAGCTGGAGGGACTTCTAGAAGCCAGCCACTGATGGTACAGCTCTGCCTCTCCTGTCTGACGGCACACCGTCAACTCCAGAAACCCACTACTCTCCAGGAGCCTCAGTTACATCATCTACAGCAGGGATTTTTAAAAACACCCAGCTCACAGGGTTCTAGTAAAAACCAGATGTCTGTAAAAATATTTTGAAAAGCAGAACTGTTTTTAAATGAGCAGCGAGCTACTTACCTACTTGGAACTTCTGAGGTCGATTTGCTTGGTCTCTTCTCTCTCCTTCCTGTCCAGTACATTTCTGCTTGGAGACTTAGCTCCTGCCCACCTAGGCTTCATCTCTCTTCCTAAGCGACCTCTCCAACACTTCGTCAAGTCAAGGCCTCCTGGGGCCCAGGGGGTCCTACCTGGTTCCTCCCCTCTCTGTGTAACCGACAGGAAACTCCTGGATTACAGCAAATTGGGAGTTTGAACATCTCAACGGGTGAGCCTGTGAGCTAGAGATTTCAGACCGATTCCTAGACATCCCCCGGACACACAGTAGGGGCAAAGCTCCATTCTGAACTTTGGAAGGATACAGGAGTGAATGGGTGGGCCCCGCCCTCAAAACAATCACGTCCAAATGCGGAGATGATCTCCGCATAACACAATTGAGGCCACAGGGGCATGCTCTCAATGGTTTGTCAAACATGATGGGGGTGGGAGAGAGAAATGAGATTTCATCGAGGCTTCAAGAAGAAAATAATATTGGAATTGAACAGAGGGACGGGCAGGATGTCACAGGTCAGAAGCAGAGATCAGAATGAGCCTATGGAGCCAATGTTGGTGGAAGAAAACGAGAACCAAGCAGCCTTGAAATCTGCAAGTCCAGGTTTCTAGAGCTGAGATCAGTTTCCATGGCGAACAAACGTCTCTCTTCTTATCCCAAGGAGGACCAAGATGGAAAAGCTCATTTTCTTTCTGTGACCCTTGATATTACGCTGTCCAATAGGACTTTCTGTGATGAAGGTTATATTCTCTGTGCTGTCCAATAGATGGCTTCTAGCCACCTGGAACTCCTAAATGCTCAAACAATGCTAGTGCAACTTGGGAACTAAATTCCAACTTAATTTTATTTTAATTAATTAGATTTTTATTAGCCACAGGTGGACTAGTGGGTGGTAGAGGTTTAGATGCCAATGCCCTCTTCCGCGTTCCCCTTTGCCATGCTATGATGACAGGCTGCAGTACTAGGCCCAGGCCCTGGGGTAGAAAACTTCTATAGCCTCCACATGATGTCATTTGGGGAAGAGGAAATACAGTCCCACCCTCAACAGATACGAGCCAGTGGGTGGATTTTTGTTTGTTTGCTTGTTTCTAATAAGCGGCCAGTTTCTATGTGTTTTTTGCTTAAACCAGAGTAGAGTCACTGTTAGAATGGATACATGTCCCTTTTGGGGAGGAAAGGTACCTAGGACCCCCAAAGCTTCTAAGTCCCTTAAAGACCTTTCAACCAGTGGGAGGGGAGACAGTGACCAGGTGTAACCATTCTTTTTTTTTTTTTAAGATTTTATTTATTCATGAGAGACACAAAGAGAGAGAGGCAGAGACACAGGCAGAGGGAGGAGCAGGCTCCATGCAGCAGGGAGCCCGACGTGGGACTCGATTCCGGGACCCAGGATCATGCCCTGGGTCAAAGGCAGGCGCTAAACCCCTGAGCCACCCCAGGGATCTCCCTGGTGTAACCATTCTAATACGACTAGCCCTTGAGCCTAGAAATTCAGTCCTGAAAACCTGGCAAGAAATCACATATTTAAAACAAACACAAACACAAAAACAAACAAACAAAAAAAGACAAAACACGTTGCACCCATTGCAGCACTGCCATAGTCATTGCAGCATTATTCACAAAAGAACTCAAGAGGTGGAATCAACCCAAGTGTCCATCTCTGGAGAAATGGGCAAACAAGATAGGGTGAACACGCACCACGGAGTGCCACTCAGCCTGTGACAAGGGCCACAACATGGATGAACCTTGAGGCCACTGTACTGACTCAGCCAGTCACTAAAAGACGAATCAATGCCCTATGATCCCACTGGAAGGAGGTAGGTAGAGTAGTCAAATGCGTGGACAGAAGAAGGGCGGTGGCCCAGCGCTGCTCAGGGCCGGGCTGGGATCCCCGGTGCGCACGGGGTTCGCATCCTGCACGGCGAGGGGTTCTGTGATTGGCTGCACGAGCACGGCGGGCACTTAGCACTAACTGCGGGCATTAAGACGGTTAAGACGGGCAATGCCATGTTCCTTGCGCTGGACTACAGTCTAAAATACGCACACGTGTGCGAAAGGTAGAGGCAGAGAGGAGCAGGCAGCGGCAGCCGAGCCAGCAGTCCTCCAGGAACAACCCCGTTTCCCCCCAGAGGCGCCGTCGCCCCCCCTCCGGGCCGGGCCGGTCCTGTGACCCGCACAATAACCTTCTTGAGCGGTGCCAGCGGCACCTCCGCGCCGGCCCGAGGCGGGGCGGCCAATGAGCGCGCGCCTGGCCCCGGCCTCGCGCCCCCATTGGCTGCGCCCGGCGGCCCGCGGCCCCGCAGGTTCCCAGGCCGGGTTTAAAGGGGTCGGCCGCGCGCCGCTGCCCGGCCATCGGCTCCCCGCGCGCAGGTCCGCGGGGAGGGGCGGCCGCCGAAGGGCCCACCCCGGGGCGTTCCTGAAGGGCGCCCTCGGCCGCCCCCGCCGCCCCCCAGATGTACTATGCGCTTTCCCAGGCGCGCGTGAACGCGGCCCCCGCGACCATGCTGCGGCCACAGCGGCCCGGAGACTTGCAGCTCGGGGCCTCCCTGTACGAGCTGGTGGGCTACCGGCAGCCGCCCGCCTCCGCCCCCGCCTCCGCCTCCGCCTCCGCCTCCGCCTCCTCCTCCTCCTCCTCCACCGCGGCCCCCCTCCTCCCCAAGGCGGCGCGCGAGAAGCCGGAGGCGCCCGGCGAGCCCCCGGGCACGGGAGCGGGGCCCGGCGCGCACGCGGGCGGCGGCTCCCGGGCGGACCCCAAGGAGGAGCAGCAACAGCAGCTGCGGCGCAAGATCAACAGCCGCGAGCGGAAGCGCATGCAGGACCTGAACCTGGCCATGGACGCGCTGCGCGAGGTCATCCTGCCCTACTCGGCGGCGCACTGCCAGGGCGCGCCCGGCCGCAAGCTCTCCAAGATCGCCACGCTGCTGCTCGCCCGCAACTACATCCTGCTGCTGGGCAGCTCGCTGCAGGAGCTGCGCCGCGCGCTGGGCGAGGGCGCCGGGCCCGCCGCGCCGCGCCTGCTGCTGGCCGGCCTGCCCCTGCTGGCCGCCGCGCCCGGCTCCGTGCTGCTGGCGCCCGGCGCCGTGGGGCCCCCCGACGCGCTGCGCCCCGCCAAGTACCTGTCGCTGGCGCTCGACGAGCCGCCGTGCGGCCAGTTCGCGCTCCCCGGCGGCGGCGCGGGCGGCGGCGCGGGCGGCCCGGGGCTGTGCACCTGCGCGGTCTGCAAGTTCCCGCACCTGGTCCCCGCCGGCCTGGGCCTGGCCGCCGTGCAGGCGCAGTTTTCCAAGTGAGGGGCCCCGCGCGGGCCCGGGGCGCGACCTAGGCCCGGCCTCCCGCCGCCCCGCTGCTCCGCGCCCTCCCCACCCCACTCCCCGCGCCTGGCCTTCGCGGACGAGCACGGGGGCGGGGAGGGGGGGCCGGGATGCACTTCCAACCTTCTCGCCCAGAGGAAGGGACCGCGGGGCGCCCCCTCTCCCGCCCCCACCCCGGGGAGATCAGAGTGCTGCGAGCGGACGTTCGACGGAGCGTCGAGGCCGATGCGGGTTCTGAGTCGTTTCCGGCTGCTACGCGCGGCAAGTGCGCGCCGCCAACCCCGCTCTTGCCCGGCTGCGGTCTCTCCCGGGTCCCTGGAGTCGTGCGCTTCGCGGGGGTGGTGTGCGTTGCGGGGCACCGCGCCGTGGCTTTGGCTTGCTTGCTCTGGGTGCGGCGGGAGGCCGGTCCCAGCGCCACGGCTCAAAGAGGCGACACCTGCCAACGCAGGGGACCAAGTGGCTGCTCTCCGAGGGATGGGGAAGGGTGCTTTTCCTTCTCCCCAGCCGGGGAGGTCACAGGCACCCTTGTTCCCACCAGCCAAGCCCTGTCAAAGGAGGCTGCGCGACCTCAGGAAGCAGAGAAAGACCAATTAGTCGGTGCAGATGGTCCGAGGCTTAGCAGACGGACGGACCCTCAGCGGCGGCGGCGGGACGGTGCGCATCGCGGTGCCGCGGGAGGAGGCGCGGGCGTGGATAACTCCAGGGTCCCTGGGTGGCCGGGCTGGGCGGTGGGGCCGCTCTTCCACCCTGGCTGCGAGAGTGCAATTTTTGAGAGTCGCGTAACCAGTAGATTATCTTTGTTTCGTGGCGGAGATTATTCGCTTTTAAATCCTGAGGTCTTAAGAAGACAGTTTTAGGACTTGAGATTCACCGTTTTGTTTGTCCTTCCCCGGAGGTAGCGTAGCCAACCTTGGAGCTCGCTTAAAAACAGAAACCCACCCCCATCCCCCCCTTTGACGCAGCTGGTGTTCTTGGTTTACTAAGATAGGTAACAGCGGCACTTCGCAGTCGCCTCCGGTCTGGTCGGAAAAGCACGATCGCTAATTAACTTTCTCATTTAAAAGGCGCACAGGAGGACCCGAGCCCCAAAACTCCCTCCGGCGGCTCGCGGGTCCCCGCTGCGGTGGCGCTTTCTGCGCTGTCCCTTTGCGCCAGGGGTCTTGGACCTGCGCTCTCCGCAGCTTGACATTTGGAGAACTGCATAGATGACCGGTCTTGATTCGTTACAGACGTTAACAAATTACTTCACCCAAGATTATTTTATGATCTTTCAGCAGCTTGCTTTGAAGTCTCTGTTTAAGGTTTTTGGTTGTTGGTAGTAGCCGAATTTAACTGGCTTTTTATTTTATCTCTAACTTCGTTTCGTTGCTCGGTGAAGAATCAACAAAATAAAACATTTAAAGACCTAACGTTTTCCTCTGATTTGTTTGTTAATAAAAAATGCCCTGGTGGGGCTCCTGGGTGGCTCAGCCCCATGGAGCCTCCGGCTCTTGATCTCTGCTGAGGTCTTGATCTCAGGGTCCTGAGTTCAAGCCTCAGGCCGAGGCTCGTAGCTGAGCACGGAGCCTACATAAAATTAAAAATTTTAAAAACGTCCTGGTGCGCTGGTGGATTCAGATGCTCGGGATGTTTGGTAGTTAAATACGACTAGGGTTCAAAGTTTTTTAACCTGGTTTCCTGATTTGTAAAATGATCTAATGAATTTGTAAAATGATGTGATCAACTGCATGTCAAGTTCAGGCACCAGGTAGAAATATAAGGACCGCCGGTGAGTGAGTGGATGGCAACTTCAGGAATTAGCTCTTAGCCAAGATGGATCTCTTGATTACTTTCTTCTCTAAAAATGAGTTTAAAAATACATTGATCATAAAATTATTTGGTATGTCAACGTCCTTCTCGAAAATCTACTTTTTCCCTCTTAGTGGACAGAAGGTGAAATAGTGTCATACTGCCATGAGCTTTCTCCCGTTCTTTACATAAGGTTGGAGCCGTCTCCGAGGAACTTATGACCTTGGACATCATTCTGAGAGGTGAAGAAAGCTCCTCTGTGTGACTGGCAATATTATAAAGAATTTGAAATGTTTAACTCACAGGCAATATGTAAATATTTTGTAGTTATTAATGAAATCCAACCACTGTTTAAGGGCAGGAGTTAATGGAGGAGAAAGTGTCCCCTTTAGCCTGCAGAAAATGAAAGAAAACCTGAGATGACTTCATTCTATCCACATTGGTTTATCTGAGGTATGTATGCACTTAGGGATGGTGAGCATTCATGTTGGGAACATGTTGCGGGAGGTGGGGGGGTGGGGGACAGAATGCTAGAAGGAGGGAATTGCCTCCCCCCCGCTACGCTGGTTAAGTGTCTATTTCCTCAAGGAGGAGGAGGGAGAGGGTGTGAGGGAAAGAAGCTCTATGCACCAACCCATCTCAGGAAGGAGCGTCTCATTCTTCCCAGACTCCACCATCAGAAAAGTCACAGGCTTTTGTAATAAGTAAATTTGAATCGGGATTTCCTGTTTCTTTAATGCCCATTCTTGCTTCCCTTGCATCTTGACAAGGAACCCAAAGTAAAAATCAACAACTAATCAAGATCAAATCAGGTCCTCCCTGAAAAATAATTATTTCCAAGAGACTAGAAATAAATAGTGCTTCCCTCAGCCACAACTCCATCACCTGAGTGCCACCATCATCCCAAAAGACAAAAGGAACGTACAGGGCAGAGAAGGGGTGGGTGGTCTCCCTCCCTCCTGTCTCTACTTATAAATTGGAGCAGATACCCATGGCTTACAGAAAAGGTAATAGTGTATGTGATTTTTTCTTTAACTCAACTAGAAAGTCATGCTTTCCAGAACTGCTAGAGATTATGAATGAATTTTTTAAGATTTTATTTATTTATGACAGAGAGAGAGAGAGAGAGAGAGAGAAGCAGGCTCCATGCAGGGAGCCCGAAGTGGGGACTCGATCCCGGGTCACCAGAATCACACCCCGGGGCTGAAGAGGGCGCTAAACCGCTGGCTACCGGGGCTGCCCAATTATGAATGAATTTAACAAGAATCTGTAGGGCTGTGTTGAGTCTCATCGAAATATTTAAGCTATCTGTCTGCATGTAGCCTCTGTTGGCCATTGGACTAAACAAGGCTAGCAGACTGGCTCCTTATAAGATAAAAAAAAAAAATAGCATCAGTGGGTACTCAAGAGTCCTGTAGGATGCGACCACGAAAAGGTAATTCTATCTGGTGTCGATAACAAAAGTTAGACCTCCCGACACAGGCCTATGGGCAGAGCCGTGCACATGGCAGGTGCAGTGTTTAAGCCCAGACACGTACGTGGTAGAGCGTGGAGCTTTTCTTTCCAATCTGCAGTGCTATGTCACATGTACAGAGGAGCTAGCTGATGGGCCCACCTCATTTGATTTTAGCTAGAGCTAGCTTTTTGCAGAAAAAAATTTACCCTGGTCTTTGAAGGGATTGGGGAAGAAGAGAAGGAATAAGTCGGACCCCTTGAGAAAAGCACGTCAAGCCTCAGGAGCAAGATGAGAAGGAACATGTGACTCGCTGCCCAAAAAAAAAAAAAAAAAAAAAAAACGATCCCTGCACCCAGCCACCCACCGATGCGCAATCCCGGTGATTAGAGCGAATGGAACCTAAGGGGTAAATACAGGCCCTGAGAAAGTTGCTAGACGTTCGGGAGGCCAGGTGAGCAATCAGTAAACAGCAGATTAAAGGCACCATGGGATTTGCCTAGCTCGTAGTGATGGTCTATTTACAGCTATTCTCCTCTAAGGGAAACTGATTACACCAGGTATGAAAATATAACCTTGTGAAATATATAACTTCGAAGGTAAGTGTCCCCATCAAGGAAGAGGCCCACTCCAAGCTTGGAAAGTATTTCGATTTCCCAAAGGTCAGATTATTAACAATAGCGCTTGCATGCACCCCTCTGGTTCAGGGTCACTGGGCTAGTCTATGTGGACTAGTATGCAGGAGAGGCTGGACCCCGGTTAATGGCCAATCCTAGAGCCTCAGCCTGCTAGCCAGACCTCCTGGAGCCTGAGGAAGGCAGGCCACAAAGAAAACCAGCAAGAGCAAAGGCTCTTCTCTTGGTCAGGTGATCACTAGGACGTGCCCTTAAATCGATGCCTTTTCTCACCACGGCTTAGAGCACCTCTATGGGGAAAGTGCATCTCCTCCAGAAGGCGTTGTCCTGCTCATGGCTACCCCTTCCATTTCTGCACACTCAATAAATATTCCATAAAAAGATGACCACCTCGACTTCATAAAGCAAAAGTTTGGGAAGCGTCATGCTTTTCTAAAACACACATTCACTTTTTTTCACGCAGCTTTTAGTTGTAAGGAAAAAAAGTTTTTTTTTCAAGCAAGTCCAGCTTATCCTACCACATTTAAGATGAGAGCAGGAAATAGTAAGATATTCCCCAATCCACACACAGACTAGCCTCATTCTTTATGGAGATGCCGCAAATGACTTCTTCAAACACTCCAAACGCTTCCCCAAACCATTCTGTCCTTTTTTTAAATTTTATTCATTTATTCATGAGAGACACAGAGAGAGGCAGAGACACAGGCAGAGGGAGAAGCAGGCTCTCTGCAGGGACCCTGAATCAGGACTTTATCTTGAGACCCTGGGATCATGCCCTGAGCCAAAGGCAGATGCTTAACCCCTGAGCCACCCAGATGCCCCTCCATTCTCTCCTTTTTTAGTAAACCTAGCATAAAAGCTGAAATGCCTGATCAGAAATTAAGCCAAATTCTTACTGCTCATAGGGATTAGCTGCTCCATCAGAGAACTTTCCCCTTCGCATCTGGCTAATAGAGAACGCCCAGAGGTCAGGCTGTGAGCCCACGACCGTCAGGTCAATAGTCCCCGTCCTTAAATACTACAGGCTGCTTGATGCTCAGGGAGGGACATTACCTGGATTGAAAGCGAAAGGAGTTCATTTCTCCTTCACTCAGCCTTTGTCTGTGACCACAGAGGACAGAACACGGCGGTGGGCCAGGACAAAGGTCACAGGTGCCAGATCCTATCTCTAAATCCCACAGAGCGCTCACGGGGCAAGAGAATTTAGGGATTACCTGTCTACCCTCTTCCCTACTGAATATGGCACCGAAGTCCGGGAAGTTTGGGAGACATGCTCAAGGCCACACAGGTAGTCAGAGGCAGCAAGGCCAGGGACCAGTACCTGTTTGGGGAGGCAAAAGCAGCTTCCTTGCTTTACCTTGGTGGAACTAGAATGTCCTGGAAATAGGAATCGTGGCGAGAGATGAACCCATTCTTCCTGCCTCCTGGAAAATCTCTGACCTTTGCCTTTTCCAGGCTCTCTAGAGCCCAGCCCTTGGGCTGCCCCTATGAGTGGCATCGAGAAAAGGCAGACTGAGGGCCAGTCCCCCCTACCAGGTGACCAGCTGCAGTTCAGCCACTTGAACTTTTTCTGGCAGCCTTGCCCCCTAGCCCCGAGGGAGGCCCAGGTTGGTGACAGGGAGCAGCAGACGTGAAGCAAACC
This sequence comes from Nyctereutes procyonoides, assembly GCF_905146905.1. Classification (NCBI taxonomy): domain Eukaryota; kingdom Metazoa; phylum Chordata; class Mammalia; order Carnivora; family Canidae; genus Nyctereutes; species Nyctereutes procyonoides. Next base: position 6,829,908 of record NW_026575155.1, read on the forward strand.
CCTTGAGAGAACCTCTGATGGCTGCATGTTTTTCATCAGGGTTTCAGAAAGCAACTGGCAGAAGGTGAGGGAGCAGACACCTGCCGGGCAAGGGCGCTGGGCGGGAGGGGAAAGCAGTGTCATCATAGGGCCTCTCCCTTCTGCGGTGCCTTTCACCCTTTCCACCTTGATGCTCCATGTTCTGATGCTGATGGACTCTGATTTTCTCAACAATGTGAGCGTCTTTTTGCCAAGTGTTCTTCATGGCTGTGGGTGATTTTCCAAAAGCTTGCTCAGCAGGAGTAAGCCCTGGCTATCGCCAAGCCTGGGGGACAGAGCACAGGCACCCCTGACAGTGGGCCCTACACGTGGAGCACCAGCCAGAGGTAGGTGACAGGGCCTGGGGAGAACGCTCATTGTAGGTGGGGAGTCCAGCAGGGCTATTGTGTTCCAGAAGCTTCTAAGTAATCCAGGTACCTCCTTAGAGCATGGTACAGTGGTACAACCAGGAGATAACAAGATCAACTTAGAGCACTCATCTGTGTGTGGGGGAGAGAGAGGGAGAGGGAGAGAGGGACAGAGAGAGACAGGGTGAGAAAGGGAGAAAGAAAGAGATGGAGAGAGAGAGAGAGAGAGAAGGAGAAGTCAAGTCACCAGGGCCAGGCAGGTGGAATTTAGAACAGCTCACAGTAGAGGTGATAGAGCACAACAACTAGAGATGACAATAGCGGTGTTGACCAAAGGTAACACCGGGTGCCAAGCAGTGCTCTAAGCATTTCAGATGCATCATTTCATTTGGGGGCACTCTGATTCCACCATTTTACAGACAACACAGAAGCACCAAGAGGCAAAAACTAAGGAAGCTGAGGCTGGTTAAGGAAAGTGGTAGAAGCCAAGCGCTGAAAGAAAGCGAGCTTTGTCCGAAGAGGGAAGACCCTACTTTTCCTTCCTCCTCCTCTGCAGACGAGGTTGTGGTACCCCCACCTGCCTCCTCTTCTTCCGGCCTCGGGTCTGGTTGATGCTCCTCAGAATGTGTCCTACTCAAGGTGACAAGTCCCCACGTGTCCCAGCACGCAGGGATTTCCAACGTTTCCAGCTCCTGTGGCAACTGCTCCGAGGTGGGACAGCGATGAGATACAGGGACGTGCTTGGGGCGGGAGGCAGATGTCACATCACCTGCACCCTTCGAGCAAGATAGTACATGTCCCTGATCCTTCTGTCACTGCGAGCATCCAGGCAAAAAATTAAAAAACCAAACCCCCAAAAAAGCTTTTCGGGGTAGTGATCATCAAATATCTTCCAGTTCGGATCTTAAAAAAATACAGTCGAGCAGATGAGGAATCAGGAAAGGAAACTTCTGAGGATCATTTGCTATCGTTTTATCTACCTCACTTACCAGCCCAAGGGAATATTCTGTTGTCATTCTGTTTCATTTGCTTGCTTCTGGCAGTTCTGGTGATTGTCATTTCCCCCCTGGAATGACAATCACCCCCCCCCATGGCTTTTTGCTCTCTCAGAGATAGTCCTGGGCGGGAGGTAAAGCCAACAACTCTCACTGCACTCAACACCAGTGGAGAAAAAAACCATAAATGCAGGACACCACAGCATCCCATTTAATAGACAACTTTTGATACCACTCATGACCGTGGACTCCATGGTTCTAGGGGCTGTGAGAGCCCCAGAGGACGCCCTTTACTATTTCATATTCACACAGACCCACAGTAACTCAGATGGATAGTTGGCAGCTCTGATCACAGAACCATCCAGTTGGGGGGCATGGGGTGCTGGTGCTGTTGGGAATCACCCCACGGTGGCCTCCACTCCTGGGGACCTGAGATTGTTGTGTTCCAATGTAATCGCACTCCCATCTCCTCTCCCATCCTCCTTCCTGCCCTCCTTTCCTCTCTGCCCAGTGAATGAAGCCTTAGAAGCCCACTGCCCTTCAGTTGTACATCACAAGCGGTCACTCCACTCACTGGCCTCCTGACCTTGGATGGTCATCTCTAAGATCTGGTCATCTTAGGACCCACCTCACGGGGTGTATACGGGGCAGCATGTGAAAACTGTCAGCACGGCGCCTATTACAATGGGGGTTGCTTTTCCTTCTCATAAGGTTTTTTCCATTACCTGGAAATGCATTATTTACATGATTATGTAAACTGTTGATGGTTGTTTAGAAAGCAACGGCATGTTCTCAGTCTTCTCTCGCAAGGCCAGCATCGGATGGTGCTGTGTAGAAATCCATTTGGAAATAAGCAAAGCTGCCTTCTCATACCCCCTTCCCAAACTTCTGTCTCTAACTTGCACCCAACGGTGTCTTTTTTTTTTTTAAGATTTTATTTATTTGAGATAGAGAGTGAATGAGAGGGAGAGAGAGCGCATGAGTAGGGGGGAGGGACAGAAGGAGAGGGAGAAACAGGGTCCCCACTGAGTAGGGAGCCCGATGCAGGGCTCGATCCCAGGACCCTGAGATCAGGACCTGAGCCAAAGGCAGATGCTTAACCAACTGAGCCACCTAGGTGCCCCCCAACTCTGTCTTTCATGTGGTTTCCCCTACAGAGTCCTACACTAACTCCATCCTTCCAAGCTGCTTCACAGAGCTCACCCAGACCCACCGCGATTGTATGGAGCCTCCAAGGAGGCCAAAATGCTTCTCTAAGGTCCAGTGGGAGGGAGGGCACCAGGATTTTCCTTCTCCTCTACGATTGACTAGCAGACAATGAGTTCCTCAGAAGCCACAACATTTCATCTGTTTTGGACACAGAGGCCACAAGCTGACTCGATGACATTCTCTACCCCACCCCACCCCACCCCACCCCCGCGCGGCATCAGCTCAGGACGGCTCCAAACAGTATCAACTGGTTTGTGGTCAGTGGCATAAACACCAGGCTGGGTGAATGAAATCACTGACTGAGTCATCCTCTGCACATGGAGGCTGGAGAGAACTCAGTTGGGCCTGGGAGGGGCTCCCGGCAAGGTGCTGGGCTTCTCCCTGCCAGTGAGACAGGGATGGGGCTCAGTCATCCGTCCCTCTTGTCTGGGCAAGACCACTTACTGGGTGGCTGGCTGCTGGGGGCCAGCAGGATGACCTGATCAGTTCTCAGGATGAGGCGTATGTTTGTAGGCATCTGAACTTGGGGGGCTGGTGCCTGGAGCAAATTTCAGCCTGCTTCAGGAATGTCCCTCAGCAGAAACACTTGTTAAAATGAGAAAGGAACAATGGAAGAAAGGAAGGAAGGAAGGAAGGAAGGAAGGAAGGAAGGAAGGAAGGAAGGAAGTTCTTAGTAATATCAAAGATCTAAATAGTAATTATGTTTTGCTTCAAACTCATTTATTATAATTATTTATAATATATTTAATATATTTAGATATTACATTAATCCACTTTAAACCTGTCAACAATGCACAGATAGAAAAAAAATATTCTGATTAACTAGACTTGTGTCTCAAAGTACAATATAATAGATCAGATCTGCTCTGGGCTACTCGGGCCTCAGGAGGAACTACCCAGGGCAGCGAGAAGCAAGTGGGGCCAGGCCAGGGTGAGGCCAGTGACATGCTTTCTTTGGAAGAATGCTTTGGGGGGGGAGGGGCACCAAAAAACTCAGCATGGTAAATAATATTTGTTTTCTGTTTTTTGTTTTTTGATAAATAACATTTGAATGCAATAGCTTCTAAAATCAGAATGGATGCAAAAATACGCAATGAACAAAATACTAGAAGTTTAAATCCAGACAGGAGCAGCGTCGCTGATTTCGTTGTCCCCAGACCCCAGCCTGGCAATGCAGGCAAGGCCTCTGACCGCCCTCCCAGCTGGCAAAGGCCATTCCCATGTTACACATGAGGTCACAGGGTTGTCCATGGCCTGGATTCCAGGGCGGCGCAGGGTAACAGGGGCATAAGGGGGCCCCACAACCCCCCACACTAACCCCAGCTCCACCCTCTGCTGCTGTTTCCTTTTTTTTTTTTTTTTTTTGCTGCTGTTTCCTTATGCAGGTTTACACATAAGTTCTTTAAGGCTTTCTATCCCCATCTGCAAAATGGGAGCAAGCAATAATGATGCCTCCCTTCTAGGAGTCAGTGACGCTCATGAGCACTCAGGAAAGCTCCTGGCACCCTTATTACCATTGATATGCCCACAAACGCTTCTCGTCTTCCTCCCCTTTGGAGCACAGGCCGATGGACTTACTTTGGAAGAACCCACGATGGAGAACGTACTGGTGCCAGATGGAGTGGTTTGTGTTTCTTTAAGTAAACTCTAAAAATAGAGGTGGTGGGTAGCAGCAGTGGTGGCTGCGACAACAGTGCTCAGCACCCTTACTGAGCATTTTATTGGACCTGTTTGATGCCAGGTCTGTGCTAAGGGCTTGGGGTCAACAGTGGAGCACAGCAGAGGGAATCCCACCAACGAGAGGGAAGGCAGGGGTGCAGCTGGACATGGCAGGGCCCTGCAGTCAGTCCTGCTGAGCCCAACTTCCAGCCTCAATGTCTGAAGCCCTACGGGGGCCTTTGCCAGGCCCAGGTCATCAGTCCTGGATTTCTCCCCCCGCCCCTTCCCAGGTGGAGGGCTGTCACTTGGTCCTGGAAGACTGGTGACTCTGGGCAAGGAGACTGGGGTGGCCATATGAGAGCACATTTGAAAATTAAACATAAGGAATCTTGGAGCATGATCCCACATCACCCCAGTGCTTAATTGGATAAAATAAAGAAGTTGTGTCTTCCAGGCAAGGCTTGATGTTCACACACGGCTGCTGCTCACACCAAAATCTTAACCCTGGGAGACAGTTCCCCAAGACAAGGGAGGACGGGCAGCCGATCTCTCATGTGCTGGTTGTCTGCGAGTCTTTGTGTCAGGTTCTTAAAAAGCAATATATTCATTTGAAAAGCATTTGCTGTGGCTTTCAGAAGAGCATGCTTGGTTCTAGTGTGTGCAGGAATAACTGATAACCCTCAGTAGCCCCTTCAGCCAGGACGATCCTCCCCAGCCAAGAAAACTAGGATAAGTTCATTTTTAAGTTAAAATGCACACACACATGGAATTTGGTAAGAACCCCCTTTTGAGAATTTGTCAGTTCTACTTGGCCATCCGAGGTCAATGACCCGCCCTGATCCACAGCAACTGAAACCGTGTTAAAAGGGGTGCCTGGGTGGCTCAGTGGGTTAACGCCCGCCTTTGGCTCAGGTCATGATTCTCAGGGTCCTGGAAACAAGCCCCCGTGTCACTGTCAAGCACTGAATTGAGTTGTGCTGCAGGTGTAAAATGCACACTGGATCTTGACAACTTAGTATAAAGAAAAACATGTAAACTATCCCAATTAAGGATTTTATATTGATTATACACTCAAACAGAAATCTTCTGGACACATTGGTTAAATAAAATATCTTAGTAAAATTAATTTTACCTATTTCTTTTCATTTTTAGTGTGACTTGTAGAGAATTTAGCATTACATTATCTATACACGTAGAGAAGAAAGTGAAAAACATAAAGATTCAGTTGGGGATTTGAATATATAAAAAGTATAAGGGTAGGCCTAGGTTAAAAGATAGGGTTTAGGCTGAATGCACAGGACACATTTGGAAAATCAAATGAATGAGGACAAGTGATGTGCCTTTGAGCTTTTTTTTCCCCCATTGGCCAGTCCTGCATCTCTTTCTTTAAAATAAATAAATAAAAATAAATGAAAGAAAAAAAGAAAGAAATATTCTTTTTTTTTCCAAAGATTTTATTTATTTCTTTATTAAGGGGGGGGGGAGCACGACACGAGGAGGGAGGGACAGAGGTAGAGGAAGAAGCAGGATCTCCATCGAGCAGAGAGCCCAATGCAGGCTTCATCCCAGCACTCTGGGATCATGACCTGAGCCAAAGGCAGACACTTAACCCACTGAGCCACCCAGGTGCCCAGAAAGAAAGATTCCATACCCATATGTAGCTTGAATTATATTTCTATTGAATGGCACTGTTCTCAGCTGTCTTTACACCTGCAAATACACATCCAGACTTGTGTGCACTCGCACACTTGCTCACGCTCTCTGTCTTTCTTCAATTCAGTTCAGGGATCTAATTTGTGGAAATCATTACTTACTTCCCCTGGATAGCTGACATGTGTCACTTTGGCTACCTGGTATACAAACCATTGGTATGCTCTTAAACTGGCTCTCTGAGGAAAAAAGAAAAAAAGAAAACAAAGCCCTGATTTGTTGTGTTTGTTCCCTTCTGTAGTGTAAATACTCCCACCGTGGCTCATTCCAAGCTGCCCTTGAGATGTCCCTGAACCTGGGCGAGTTCTGATAAGCTCAACCTTAGCACCGATTATGAATCCTCTTCCTATTTGGGCTCAGTTTCCAGCCACGGGGAGGGGAGGGCTCCAATGCCACTCAGGACAGCCCAGGTCCCATATATTCCTTCTACCTGGCTCCTGGGTACCCAGAACTTGGGTTTATGGTGTAAGCGAGGTCAATCAGCTGCCCCTGCCCTGGACGTCGCATCTGGGGGCTGCAATAGACAGGCCGGGGGCTTGTATTTGCTTGTATTTGCTGTGGCCACAGCCAACTCAAGCATTCAGTGGTGTGGAGGCTGGGATCTTCTAGGGGAGAGTCCAGGGGGGGCATCCAGTTGGGGCAGCAGCAAGTGTCCAGTGGCAGTGGTGACAGTGGTAGCATCCAAAGTAGACTGCTCCTGTGGCAGGCTCTTGCTTGTCTCAGTTATCCCTGAATCCAGTTTCTCAGCCTCCCCATTGATGTGATGAGCTAGCCAATCCCCTTTGCTAATTCCTTATCTGCCAGGTGAAGCAGAGTCTAGAACACAGACTCTCCGTTCACCTATCACAGTCAGGTGGTATGATGTGACAGGCGATGTGGTACGGTGCAGGGCAGGTAAGGGACCAGTTATGGGAGAGGTCCTAAAAGAGAACCTGAATTCTGAACATCAGCAGACACTTAATGAACTGGCATGTCCAAAATTGAAAGCAGGGACTTGAACAGATATATATATATATATATATATATATATATATATATATATATTATATTTATATTTATATTTATATATGATATATATCCATGTCCAAAGTGGCACTGGTCACCATAGTCAAGAGGTAGAAGCAGCCCGAATGTCCACCCATAGATAAATTGATAAATTAAATATGATGTTTGGTGAAAGAAGCCAGACACAATATGGTATGAGGTACCTACAGGGGTCAAATTCAGAGCTAGAAAGTAGAGAATAGAGAGTTAGTGCCTAGCAGGGACAGAGTTTCAGTTTGAGAAGATGAAAAAGTCTGGAGATGAATGGTGGCGAAGGGTGCACAACAATGCGAATGTACCTAAAACCATTGAACTCTACACTTAAAAAATGGTTATGATAGTAAATTGGATGTTATGGATAGTTTACCACAGTAAAAAATAGTTTCTAAAACAACAGGCACATGTCCAGGTTTCATTCCCAAAGAATTTTAGTCTGTGTGTACGCTGGGCATGTCTTCGGTTTCTAAAACTCCGCAGGTGAACACACCTGATTGAGAATGACGAGGTCACAGAGTGGCACGACTGGAATTCAAGACGGCTCCATTTCGATGATGTTTCTGCCTCCAAGTCTTTACTAGCCTCTCAACCGGAGGTGGCCCATGGGGTGAAGGCAGCTGCAAATATGTGTGCTTGCCTGTTTTATTTATTTATTTATTTATTTATTTATTTTATTTTATTTTATTTATTTTGCTTGCTTGTCTGTTTTAAATGAATTCGTAATTGCCAGCATTTGAAAGGCTGGAGACTTTACATAAAAATCCAGATCTTTACCCTTCTGCATGGCCCCGTGAGTTAGAGCTGAGGCCAGGGTCTCCACAACCCCTTTCCAGCTACCTGGGCCCCTCACCTGGTCTTGGAGGTCATTGGGTCGCCACCCACACTCCAAAGGAGCAAGCTGATTGGAGCTGAGAAGAGCAATCCCTGTGCCTCTGTCTTCAGTTTATGAGATCATGTTCATAGATAAGCAGGTGCTACAAAAGCCCAAGTGATCAGTCCTCACTGTAACCTTCTTACTGATGCTCCGGACTATTTTGCTAAACCATAAACTTTGGACTGTTTCTGCAACATTTTAATTCAGTTTCTCTCTCCCTCTCTCTCTCCCTCTCTCTGTGACAAATAAATAAAATCTTTTTTGTGGTTGTTTTTTGTTTGTTTTTGTTTTAAGGGACACCTGGGTGGCTCAGACAGTTTAGCATCTGTCTTCTGCTCAGGTCATGATCCCAGGGTCCTGGGATCCAGTCCTGCATCAGGCTCCTTGCTCAGTGGGGAGCAAGGAGCCTGTTTCTCTCTTTGCCTGCACTCCCCCTGCTTGTGCACACCTTCTCTCTCTGACAAATCAATCAATAAAATGTTTTTAAAAAATAAACTCAGTCTTTCTTTATTTCTTCTTCTTCTTCTTCTTCTTTCTTCTTCTTCTTCTTCTTCTTCTTCTTCTTCTTCTTCTTCGTCTTCTTCTTCTTCTTCTTCTTCTTCTTCTCTCTCCTTCTTTCTTTCCTGACTTAACACTCTTCAGTATTGATTCAAAATCATAAAGCCAGTCTTGGGTCTCAGTAAATGAGACATCCATTTCAAAGTATGGGATGCCTGGCTATCCTGTGGCTTGCAGAAGGTGAGGCAGGTTGAGGGAGATTTGGTTAAGAGAGTGCATGTAAAAATCATGGACCCTTCTTTTTCACAAAGCACAACTGCCCCCCCCCCAAGCCCCTAGGCAATGACCTCAGCTCCGTGCAGAAGGGTGAGGATGGATGCTGCTTTCTGAGAGGGGAGCCTGTAGGCAAGGAATTGCCCTGGGAATATCTATAATGGGTTCAGCCAACAATAGTTGAAATGCTCCCAGGTGGGGTAGGGAGCCACAGAGCGTCGCCGCAGGGTTTAGAGACTAAAAAAGAAGGAGAAATTAAGTGCGAAGTTTCTAATTTTTAGTTTCCAGCTGGCTCCCTTTATATCAGAGAGCCCAGTGCTTCTTTCCCATCTTGCCTGGAGATTCATGGGGATTCCAGAGACAACAATAAATCGCTTTGGTTTGTGGGTACAAAGGTTAATTTGTGGAGGTAGCACTTGTGGGAAAGATGGTTTTCCAAACCCAGCCCGCCTCACACCCTTCATTTTGCTTCCTGAGGTCTGCACACTGCGCAACAGTGCTCACTGTTGGCCTGTTGGTACTGATCTCATGGCTCAGACCAAGTGTGGGAGGGGCTCGTGCAGGGGCCCTTCACATCCGGCCCCCAGCTACCATTTGGGGTCTGGTCACACCACTTCTCAGAGATTCCCAGCCCCCCACGGGGTCCCTTCTCCAAGGCTGCTTTAGGGAAGCAGATATGATTTACATCACAAAAGCAGACAGAAAAAAAAACAACAAAAAAAAGCAGACAGATCATGCAGTGTCATTTTGATGATATAAACAGGCTGGTGATGGAGAAAGTTTATCTTATAAAAAAAAAAATCTTCCAGCTGGGTAAAAGTGAGGTGTTTTATCCCCACGTCTGCAAGACTGTGTTTGGGTGACACATGCGACTAAAGCATACACCTGGTTGGCAGCTTCTCCATCTGCCATAGAAAGCTTGGGAGAGCCTCAGAAATGCAAACATATTGGCCAATACACGCTTCACTTCTGCTGAGAGCTTTTCATTAACATTTGTCAGGCGGATGATCCACATCCTGCAGGCTAGAGTGCCAAAAGCACAGGATTCCCAGCTCCTCGGAGTGCTCTTCCCACCCCCCACTCATCTTTAGGTACCAGCCTCGCCAACCGCTCCTCCCTCCCCGCCACCCACATCCTGGCCACTTCCTCCCACCAGCCTGTCACCCTCCGTGTCGCTGCCCTCATCCGTCTGCCACAACCCTACAAACCCTTCAGGACTTGGCTCAAGTGCACAGGCTTCCTCCCTGCTACCTCTCTCGCTCGCTCAGACACATTCCTTTGCCATTCCTCCCGCCCAGATCTGTCTGCCCTCCTCCTCCGTGCCTTTTGCAGGACAAACCCTGGAAGAACACGAGAAGGGGACAAGAAGAGGAAAGCGGGACAGAGGTGGGCAGAGAGAGGCCGGGAAGCTCAGAGGGTGGAGGAACAAAATGCAATCCCCACCTAACACTCTGATGGCGTGCACAGATAAAGACAAAATCACGCCAGAAATTAAATAATTTCCCAGTTTGCAAAGGAATCTCTCTGCTGGAATTTAAATGTTGAGCCCAATACCCATAGCTCCTCTGGCTACTGATTTGATGCTCTGAAATAAAGAAATGAGGTTAGGATATTGCTTAGGAACACCCCTGGGCTACAGAACGCAGAAGAAACGAGAGGCACTCATGCTTCAAACACAGAAGGGCCAGTTAGTTCCACAGGGCCACGTGGGGCCCCCAGAGAGTTCTCGTCTTCACATTGCATGAGCTTGTCATTAGCTGTTCTGTTTTCCTGGCACCTATTTCCATTTACCCGCAAGACCTTTGCTGTTTGTCTTCTTCCTTCCAGAAATGAGAGGTGATAGCTAAAAAGATCACGGAGTTTGCACCACTCAATCGGCTTAAAATCAACTCCAAGTACAGGCGGCTGTTGTTTTATAGAGCTGGTAAATTTTATTTTTAATTGACCCAGTGTTAGAATAAGTCCATTGGAAGCTAAAATATTTTTAGCTTCTTTTTTCTATTTTCCAGCTTAACTTTTTAAAAAGTCTTTTTAAAAAAAATACCTGGTACATGCTTTAGGAGTCTCTCTCTCTCCGTCTCTTTTTTTTTTAAATCACATATCTAATCCCCCATCTTACTTAGTGTAAACTAAAACAGAAACACCAACTCCCACTCAATGAGAGACCATTGTCATTGTCACTTATGGGCAACGTAGATAAAATCAATCATAATAAGCTCACACAGGCATCCAGCTCAAAACCCTACTGAAATTACGAGCTAGCAACACAGCAGTATTATCTGCAGTGCTGAATCCCGCTTCTGCATGAGGTGAACAGTTTAATGCTACTTATAACTGCTCTATCTTGCATTCATGCTTCCTGAACACGATAGCGATATGACTGTTGACCCACCAAATGACAATTTGCGATTAATCCTTCTTACCTCCTTGCATTTATTTTAATCTCCCTTTGGCCAGGTCCTGGGCAGTTGCTTGGGTGTCAGAGTTCATGTTCAGCGCCTCATTTGTATACACACCTATCTCCTTGTGTGGGAGCCCTTGGGTAGCTACACAGTTGACTAAACAGTAACTTCTAATCAGTGAATCACCAAAACCATGGTGAAGGTTTCCCCTTTTCTTCTGAGAATCGTACTTCCACAGTGGGTTCCCCCACCAAAAGCAGTGAAATTCAGTGTGTTCTTTTTTTTCTCTGTGGCTCTTGCAAAATACCACTTGGAAAAGTTGCAACTGGGCAACCTTGATCTCACTCATTAATTCTGCTTTTGATGATTTTTCCTGAGGAAAGAAAATGACGTGTTACTTAGTTACACTCCGTCCTTATATTATGTTACACTGATATTTGAGGAAAAAATAATACAATAGGAAAATGTAAATAGGAAAGAATAGGAAACATCATGTCATAGAAAAAAAGATCTCGGAGCCCTTTATGATAAGAAAAAGCTGGAAAGATCTTAAAATGCCCTAAAATACGAGATGGGGTTAAATAATTGCAACAAAGTTCTGGAACAGAATTCCATGAAGCCAATGGGGAATTTTTTTTAAAAGAATATTGAATAATAAGGGAAAATGGTCATGACAGAAGTAAAAAAGCAGATTGCAAAGCAGTGTAATCCCAAATACGTGTCCACTTGGTGGTGGTTATCTCTGTGAGGCTATGTTAGAGCTTTTATTTGCTTTTTAAAATGTATCTTTTCTAAAATTTCTCTTGTGAGAATGTATTCCCATGTCATTGGAAAAGCAAAAGCTAGAAATGATGACACCTGGACTCCTTGTGCTTGCACAAACAATCTCCTTTGCAGAGGCTGGCCCCAGGACCCACTGCTGATGCTTCTCCAAGCATCAAGCAGAATCTGCCGAGAGTAGCAGGGTCCATTAGAGGTTGGAGGGTACGGTGCTCCTGGGTAAAGCTCCTCACCACAGGATGCTCCCCAACCCATCCCTCACCTCCATCACAGGAGCTGTTCTGGAAGCAGCTTTCTGATCACACACTATCAAAATTTTAGCTAGAATCTAACTCATTGAATAATCACACTTACTACCTTAGTTTCCTCTTTTAAAAAAAGGATGATCCTAAACTGACATTTTCTAAGAATGGTGATGCAGAAGAATATTTATATGGTAAACGAATAATAACATAGGAGAATATTTATTCATATGGTAAATGGATAATAACAAAAGAGGATTATTTATTTACATGATAAACGGAGCAGATTAAGAAACTGTAAGCTTCCCACTGTATTTTTAAAAATTATGTGTGTTTCTTGGTTGTGCCAAATGTACCATAGTTATATATAATGCTAACAAGCAAGAAACCGGGCCAGGATTATTAGAGAGCTCTCCACTATCTTTGCAACTTCTCTATAAATCTAAAATTATTCTACATGACAGCAGGACTCATTGTAGTGACCATATATAATGTATATGCACATAAATAAGATATGTATATAAATATCAAATACATTGTATACCATGATACTGCATTATCAGTGATTCTCCAATGAAAATTAATTAATTAAAATAATTTCAAAATGAAATGTTCATTTAACAAATAAGATAACTTCTTCACTTTGTGGCACGCATTCCTCCATGCTTCAATTATGTAACATTTGCTATGACAAAATCCTTTGGAAATTTAAAAAAATTATGTGTTTGTATTTTTAGAGACGTTGAGTCTATTCACACAAGTAAGTCACAGATGAAAAATGTATCTAGCAAAGAAGCCAAACTGAGAACAGTCTGTATCTGAGGGATTTGGAATGGTTTTTACTTTTTCTTTAGTTTTTCTAAACTTTTAAGATTTATCTGTGATGAATATATAAATACTTTCATGTAATTATTACTCACATAAGTATATGCTATATAATGCTATATATATACATAGAGAGAGTTATATGTTACACAAAAATAAAATTACTTTTATGGGGTCGCTCATAATCAGAAAACAAAGTTTTCAACAGGGATATATGGAGTTTCTAAGACTCCCAAGAGCAGCAATGAAGCTGAAATTGTATAAAGCCCAGCAAAACTATTTGCAGAACCAGAAGGTTATATAGATGCCGTAGCCACTGTTCAAACTTTAGGAGACCGTATGTGCTTAATATGAATTAAACACAAGTAGCTAATACTAATTTTGGAACCATAAAGTCAACTTGATAATGATAGTATTCCTAAATTAGCACAATGAAAAGCTTAGCCACTATTGCCCAGCTAATGAATGGGTGACAGAAAAGAAAGCCTCTCTGCTTTGCAAAGCTTAACATTAAAATTAGCCCTATCTGTTACCTTTCATGCAAAAAGGAAAGACAGAAGGCTGTTCCACCGACTGGTATTTTGCTCTATGCCTGAGCAGTTCATGGGATATATGACAAGTGGAAAGAGCCTTAATTCTCATCACCTAAAACAACATTTGTGAGGGTGGGGAATGAAATCAAGGTGAAAAGAATTTCGAACCCTGAAGCCATGAATGGTTCTCCTGTGAGGTCTGATCATTTTTCCCAGAGAAATCACAAGACAGACAAGTGGCAGATCAATGAAGTAGCATTGTGGCAATAATGCAATTGCTCTTGCGGTGGTCAGAAAATGTGCATAGCAAGACAGCAGTAAGAAAACCCCTGTCTTTGCCTAAAAACAAAATAGCCCGCCTCTGGTGGTGGTGGTGGTTGTTTTATCGCAGGATTTTGAGTGGAAAAATAGTCCCACTTGTCAATCAGCTAAGTTGCAGGAGCTAATAGATTCTGGTGTGTAGGGGGGTCAACACGGAATTTAATTTAACATCTCACAATACGCCCACATGCCCAGAAAATGTGGACAGCTTGATGGGGTTCACTGAGCCAAAGAAGCAAGACCCAAACAGTGCATTAATGTATAGGGGAAGAATAGTTGCAATCAGCCCCTTGTGAATTGGACAGAGGGCCTGGAGATGAAGCAATTATCAGCCATCGGGGATTAATAGCAAAGTGTGAATGCCAAGCTGTATATGTTAGGGGCGGAATATGTTGCCTATAGAAAACAACAAAGGACGTTTCTTACTATTAAGTGAGATTAAACGTAATGGCCTGATTTAATCACAAAGGCAGAATTAAATTCAGATGGCAATTTCAAAGTGGACGCATGAACACAGACCACTGCTTACATTTACATATAGCTGGCATAGCTTGGCCCGCCGCACAATAGGATAAAGTTTCTTTGGCCACTTAAACAATTTTCTATTCTTCACTGTTTTTGTGAACACTCACTGTATTTATTCCCCCCGTTGCATTTAGTCAGCAAGAAGGAGCTAAGAGTTAGATTTATTCATGGACGCTAGAATTTTTGATTCTTTCGAATTATGAAACAAAAGGTGCAAAAGGTCATAAGAACAGCGTAGTTATAATCCGATTGGTATCAAAATAAGAAGGAGGAGGGGGAGGAGGAGAAAAAGAAGGAGAAGAAGAAACAAAACAATCTCAGAGAGAATAATCCAGTGTCATGTGAAAGGCAGCTTCCTCCCTGCTCAGGTATAGATTTGTGTTACCATCGTGGAGTCCAAACAAGTTATTTTCAATATAAGCTAGTCCCTCCTTCCTTCTTTGTTATGGAAGTCTTGCTTGCTTACTCGCTCCCCATCTGAAAGGAGGTTCTTGTAAGAGGTTTGGGGGGATAGAAACCTGTTGCAGGGTTTAGAGTCATTTTTCATTAGCGGATCCTTGGAGAATTTCAAGTGAAATTTGAGTGAAAAAATTAAGTATAGTGTCTCAAAGACATGATTACCTGTCTTCACTGCTCAGGGATTGAGCACATCTAACCCTTCTGGGTTCCCAAAGTCCCTAGCAAATTACATATATTATATAAATATAAATATTATATAAAATATAAATATTTTATACTTATTATATTGCATTATTATATGTAATTATTTGTATTGTGTTACATATAATTGTATACATGTTTGTAAAATAATTTCATATAAATTTTATGTGAAAAATAATTCTGTACAATTTATATATACAATTATACTGTAATATATTATATGTTATATAATGTACATTTATATATTTAACTTTTATGTTATATAAATCATTAATGACCTCACCCCTTGAGCAAAGAAGTCTTCTTCAAAGAATTTACTTTAAATAGACATAGCATAAAGGGCTTAATGATTTATGTATCAAGATATTCACCACAGAGTTGCATTGAATATTAAAACCAAATAGGAATTGACCAAAATGGTCCTCCTTATGGGATTAGTTTCACAAATTTTACTATGGACTTACAATAAAATACTACACAGCCATTTTAATGACCTAAGTCTGAAATAATCTGAATGATCTGAAATGACAATCTGGAGCTTTAGTTGATCAGAGAGAGTCAGAGAAAGATGCCATAATATATTGCTGAACAGTTTATAGAATTCTTGTATAACATGAGTTTAAGTATATCTAATTGCGTTTATGGAGTAAGAGTAATACCTGGAGAAAATATTAACTGTGTTTATCTCTGGGTGGTGGGATTTGGGTTGTTTTACTTTTTTCTTGGCACTTATCGGTTGCTTTTTTATTTTTGTCATCTCTACACCCAGTGTGGGGCTCGAACCCATGTCCCCCAAGACCAAAAGCCACAAGCTCTACCGACTGAGCTGGCCAGGCGCTCCAGGACTTAATGATTTTTTTTTAAAAACAATTAACAAGAATTACTTTTACAATCAGGAAAAACACTTATTTTTGAAAAAGAATTATGTTTTTGAGAGGATGCAAACATTTTGGAAGGGATTTTTAAGGGACAGATCATGCAGTTTCCTGGGGCCAAAATGAAGGCAAGGCTAAGGTAGACGTGGCCTCCCCTGTGCGGATGAGCCCAATGCCTGCAACTTCGCCCACTTATACCCTTCAAAGTCCAACTTCTGCTTTTGGAGACTTGTCCCCTTTTCCTCGGAGTTTGGTTTGCCCTCCTGGAGATAGGTTAATCATCTGTGAATGTGTTGCAATCTGACTTCAACCCAACAAGCTTTAGGACACAGGCTGGCAGGGAGTGAGCCTCTGAGCAAGCGGCCTAACCAAGTCCTGGGCCTTTAGATAAAGTGGGGTGGAATTGTGCGGGGCTCACTTTGGAGCAATCTGCAATCGCTGTGAATGAACGCCTCCAAGTGGGACAAAGTGACCTGTCAAAGGCCATTTCATTCTGATCCTTCAAGTCAGACTCTGGTTCCGGTTCATTGCAAGATGCCTCTCTGCTTGGAAGGAGAGGGAGAATGTGCAAGAGGACATGAACAAAACACACACCAGGTTTCTTTTTTCTTTTTTCTTTTTTTTTAAATATTTTTATTTCTTTATTCATGAGAGACACAGAGAGAGGCAGAGACGTAGGCAGACAGAGAAGCAGGAGCCCGATGCAGGACTCAATCCCAGGACCTCAGGATCACGACCTGAGCTGAAGGTAGATGCTCAAACACTGAGCCACCCAGGTGTCCCACATGTCAGGTTTCTAAGGGCTGTTTGCTACAGCAGCCAGGGAATGTGGCTTCTTCACCAGACATGGAAGTGGACCCTAACCTGATGCCCCCCACAGGCCTTTCCTGTGTGCTTTTGAGCAAAAGTGCAATTCTGGCCGTGGCACAATTGGACCAAGCGGACTTGGGGGCAAAAGAAGGACAATGAAAGGTGTCACAAACCTGCAGCTTCTACACTAGCCTGGGGACCTCATCTGCCCATTTTCTAGCACAGAGCACCAAGCTAAAATTTGCCAGGGTGGGTGGCAAACCAAAACAAATTTGCTAGATTATTCAGAGGCAGAATGAGGCAAACGGAGCATGAGCTCCCTCCCTTTGATCACCTCGGGTGGTGGGACAGCCAACTCCAGGTCCTTTCTCAGGCCTTTCTGATGTCACCTGAAGCCGGAGGGGATGTCAGGTAGGAAACACCCTCTCCAACAATCCATTCCTGGGGTTCCAGAAAAGCGGCAATTGTTCCATTTTCAAACAGAATAGGAGGAGAGAACATTTCTGGGGTCATTAGAACTCACGCAGAATATAGATGAGCATTTTTTAAGAAAACAATATTTAGTGTTTCTTTCTGATTATAACCTGATTATGCAGGTCCGCGTGCGGTACAAATACTGAAATCAAGAGAAAACAAAAATATGGAGCGCGTGCAATCCCACCGCTTGTCCAGAGACAACCATCATTTACATTTAGATGTATTTCCTTCTGCTTGCTTTTTATGTATATATAATTAGAACATCTACTTTTATTTTTTTTTAAGATTTTATTTATCTATTCATAAGAGACACACAGAGAGGCAGAGACACGGGCAGAGGGAGAAGCAGGCTCCATGCAGGGAGCCCGATATGGGACTCGATCCCGGGATCACACCCTGAGCCAAAGGCAGATGTTCAACCACTGAGCCACCCAGGCATCCCTCTACCTTTATTTCTGACAAAGCTGGGATCATGTGGTCTATATTACTCAGATGCAGTGCTCTGAGAAGTTCTAGGAATAGTGATGGTAGTGAGATAGTGATAATCCTATAGCTTCTTTTTTTTTTTTTGAAGATCTTATCTATTTATTTGACAGAGAGAGAGCACAAGCAGGGGGAGCTGCAGGCAGAGGGAGAGGGAGAAGCAAGCTGCCCACTGAGCAGGGAGCCTGGATGCGGGACTTGATCCCAGGACCCTGGGGCCATGCCCTGCCCAGAACAAAAGGCAGATGCCTAACCGACTGAGCCACCTAGGTGCCCTTCTAATTTCTTACAGGAGGATGATGCCCAGGACTCTTCTCCAGGCAGCTGAAAGTATTTTTAATTCACTTTCCTAATGGGCCTGGGGATAAGGAGAAAGAGACAGCTGAGGTTGCTTTAAGAGTTGGGGTGACTTCTTGGAGTCACTTAGTCAAGTCATACCCAAGAGCAGAGCCGAGTCTCCCCTGCATATGTGGGGACCAATTACCTCAGGAAACAGGACCTTCCCTGGGTCACAGACAGGTAACAGTCACCCCACACACACATGCACACACACACGCGCACACACGCACACACATACACATAATAGAAGGCTGTGGTCACCCTGGAGATTGGGAAGAAGGGCCCCTCTTGCTGCAGCCTCCTCTTGAGAGCTGTCTGTCCCCGTCGGCTCATCACTCCTGCTGCGCCAGGCGGGCTGACAGTTGTAATGTCCTCATCTGTGTCCTCCCACAGAAGGAGCAGGGGGACCAATTGCTCAGCACAAAGGCTTGAAGTGCTTGTGTGAAAGGTCACTAAGTACCGTCATCTGGGCCAGGGAGGGGGCCCAGAGACAGCGCCCACGGAGAACAACAGAACAGGGGCGGGTCCTTAACCTCGGCCTGTGGCCTGGTTAGGAGCGGGCGGGCCAGGGAGGCAAAGATGCTCAGGCCTCCATAATTCTGCTGGGAGGCCGACAGCTCTCCTCCTCTTCCCCGGGCCTGGCAGGTGGCAGGGTGGCCTGAAAGGAAGCAGGAGGACCAGCTCAGGGACGCTCCAGGCCCTGAGATGAGGCCCCCATCCGTGACCCTCCTGCTGGGGGAATAGACATGGGGGGAATAGCCGGGAAGTCAGGGTGTACCGTGTGGAACCCCATGAAGCACACTTTCAGGAACCCTGAAACATACTACACCTACTATGTGGCATCACATCTGATCCCACTTCATGTCGTATTTGAGCATGTAAACGTGGCAAAGATTTAAGAAGAAAAACGGGGGGTGGAGATGTAAAACTGAACAAGGAAAAAAGTGCTCTTCGCTTGCCCAATCGGCAGCGAGTCAGGGGCGAGGACCACTGGCGTTCACTCTTCATTAGGACACTCGAGTGCAGCCCAAAGGACACCAGTGCCCCAAGGGGACATTAATTTGGGAGCTGCTGGAGGCCAAGACCCAAGGTGGTTCTCTGCTACTTCAAGGCATGACAGTGTGGTTCTTTACAATGTGGGCGTGAAAATCAAGCAGCAATTTTGAGGCCAACGGCATTTTCAATACCCACTGCCTCCCTTGCCTCATCTGTAAAGGGGGCTTGTTTGGAAGATTCAATGTGCAAATATATGTAAGAAGCTTAGAATAGTGCCAGATACGCAAGCTCTCAATAAAGGCTAATTATCACCATCGCCATCACCAGCATCACTGGGTGGCAGGATTCTTGGTGAATTTAATTTCTTTCTTTCCATTTCCTTTGTTGTCTGGAAGGTCTGCCATGATGATGGATTGTTATCACAATGGAAAAAGGCAAAACTTTTTTTTTTTTTTTTTTTAAGAAAGCTCTTCACAGCTGCCTTCCAGAGCCCTAGAGATGGGCCAGGAGAGGGACAACACCAACGCAAAGGGAAGGGTCTCCCCTCCAACAGAAATGTGCCTTTTTCTTTTCTTTTCTTTTCTTTTCTTTTCTTTTTTTTCTTTTCTTTCTTTCTTTCTTTCTTTTTTTTTTTTTTTAAATGTGCTTTTTTCAAAATGAAAAGGGGATAGAGGTTAAGGTTAAGGTTGGGTGTTTCCTCCCCATGCCATAGAGCACATGGAAAATTATAATAATGCCCAGCACCCACACCTGCTGGGTTGCCTGCAGCTGAGGACTGAACTAGGACAGGCCCAGGCACGCCGGGGCAAGGTGATCACTGCAGCCAAGAGGAGCAGATTTCTGGGCATACCTGGGCCCCCATGCATTCATAGGAACTAGGAGTCTCTGAAAATTTTACCTCGGGGCGCAATATTTAAACCACACCGCAGAGCTAAGCATGAAGTATCCCCAGTTCTCTTGGAGGAGAGAGATTTAAGTGTCCTGGAGTTGGAGAGGACAGGGTGATCAATGAGAAGTCAAGTCCATCCTTGGTCCCTTTTGGGGAGAACATTGGCCCTGAAGCAAAATCCTGTCCTTGAGAGACGCCGGGCAAGGTCTTGTCCTTTGTGTTGTGTTTTCTAAAAGGACAGGCTCACTGAGGATGCTTACATTCCCAGGGATGCTGTGCTGAGTCCCCAGAAGAATAAAGTAAGAAGAATGTAGATGTCAGCTTCATCCTAAATGGACTAACCAAGTAAAATTTTTACCATGCTAGGTTATCTCTGACTGAGATAATCTCAAGGGGCTCTGGTCTGAAAACCTACCACTCCCTCAGCTCCAGAGGAAACTCTCTGTTTGGCCTGGATTCGAGCACTAAGTTCCTATGCTTACTGAAAAGAGAATTTCACAGAGAATAAGATCTGGGTGTTTGGTCAAGGGTTAGTACAAATGTCAGGATCTCCCTTGGAGATTTTTCTGGAGTCAGTTTATCTCTGCAACCGAGAGGTAGCCAAAATGTAGGTAATCATCTCCAAATGACAAAGAGTCTAGAGCTCCATTAACCCAGGATGGTCATTCTGTCTTTTTAGAAAGCATGTAGTTTTGAGGTCATAGGTGTGGGATTTTTATTTGCAAAGTTCATCTTCACCGCCACCTTCCCTAGCTGTGTGACCCTGGGCAAGTTTCTGAACCTCTCTGATTTTTCATTTCTTCATCTGTAGAATGGTAATAATAGACCTACATCATAGGTGTATTTTTAGGATCAAGTGGCATCAAATACACAAAGTACTTGACATATTGTCAATATGTTTCCTTCTTAAATTTCTCTTTGAACATAGTATATAAACTTTAATCATCCCTCTTGTAAACATTTTAATTATAATATTGAAACTGTGCTTAGAAATGTCCATAATGAAAGGAGTCATTAAAATTTCTATTATTTATTTTTTTTTCATAAAATTTCTATTATTTATATGAAAGTTTGTGTGTTCA
Source organism: Nyctereutes procyonoides (assembly GCF_905146905.1). Taxonomy (NCBI): domain Eukaryota; kingdom Metazoa; phylum Chordata; class Mammalia; order Carnivora; family Canidae; genus Nyctereutes; species Nyctereutes procyonoides. Next base: position 6,850,792 of record NW_026575155.1, read on the forward strand.
CAGCATTTCATGCGGTAGCATGCCCATTCTCTAATCCTTGCTGGCTTTATGGTTGAGTAAACTGAGGCACAAAGCAATATATAAAGGACTCATCGCCATTAACAACAAAACAGCCACCGCATACGCAGCAGGACGCTCCAGTGAGCCAAACTCATTTGCCAGAACATCTGAACCACCAGCCCCTACATTTAGACAAAAGCCAAGTGAATGCAAGACTAAGCCCAATGATTTTTTTTTTAAGTGACAGGGTAGCCCATCTTTATCATTTGATCAATATTTATTGCGGTCTTACTACAGACCTAGAAAGGCAGCAATGTGAAGAAAAGCATACTTCCTGTCTCATGGGGCCTACATCTTAGCAGGGGAGAGAAATACAGAACAACTAGTTAAACAGTTAATTTTAACTGCATTTTTATATGATAATTGCTGAAGGCAAGCTGCCAGGATGGTAAGCACACATAACAGGGTCTGGGAGGTCTGGGGTGTGCTCTGGGGAGGCGATGTCTGACATAAATGATGAAGAACAGGTAGGCATTAACTAGGTGAAGTGCGTGTACTCTGCATGTTGGGGTGTGTGGGATGGAGGGTGTGTAAAAGCATTCCACGCACAGGGTGCCTGGGTGCCTCAGTCGGTTCAGCGGCTGACTCTTGGATGGGGAGTCTGCTTCGGATTCTCTCTCTCCCTCTCCCTCTGCCCCTCCCCCAACTCACTCTAAAATAAATAAATAGACCTAAAAAAAATAAAGCAGGGCACCTGGGTGGTTCAGTGGTTGAGCGTCTGCCTTTGGCTCAGGTCATGATCCTGGGGTCCTGGGATCAAGTCCCCCCAGGGAGCCTGCTTCTCCCTCTGCCTATGTCTCTGCCTCTCTGTGTGTGTGTCTCTCATGAATAAATAAAATGTTTTTTAAAAGGCACTCCATGCAGAGGGTACAGCTGTACCCAGCCTTGAAACAAGAAGGAGCAGAGACTGTAGCTCCGCAGGTGGGAATGGTGAAGGAGTCAGGGTTGCTCATTGCAGGGCAGGATGTGCGTCTTTATCCCAAAATCAGTGGGGCCACGGAGCCAGAACCCAAAGCTGGTTGGTTGGTGCATCTGAGTAAATGCCCATGGGGAACTGCAACTGCCCCCCCACTTCCTCACAAAATAAAAATAAATAAAAACCCCACAAAATAAAAAACATTAGGGTCAGCTCAATTTTATTTTAGTAAATGGTTTGCCCGGCTTTACATGGGTCACTTGTCAAAACACTGTCCCATCTGTTCACTATCCGCCCCTCTCCCCACCGCAAGCAACCTTGTCTCCTTCCCATTTCATCTTGAAATCTGCACACAGAAGGCTGGGGGTGAGCCCACTTTCCAGATGCTCCCCGCTGGAGGAGGGGAGACCCTAACTGTCACATGGGGCCCACGGTGAGGAACTGAGCTGGCACCTCTCAAACTCTGCCTCACATTAGAGCACCCAGAGAGCTTCTAAAACCCAGGCGCTGGGCCTGTCCCAGACCACTTAGATCAGACTCTTGGGGGGTGGGGTGGGGGAGCTGGCATCAGTATTTTATTTTAACTCCCCAGGTGATTCCAGTGGGTAGCCACATTTGAGAAGCTGCCATCTGTAAGGGGCTCTTCTAGATGATTCTATACTCCCCACTCAGTGGGAGGAAAGAAAGAGTGGTAGTGACAGTCCCCTCAAAGGATTCCCGACTTTCTTGTCCCCAAAGAAGGGGTGAGCTGGGAACACCTCGGTGGCTCAGTGGTTGAGCATCTGCCTTCCACTCAGGGTGAGATCCTGAGGTCCTGGGATCGAGTCCTGCATCGGGCTCCCCACAGTTTCTCCCTCTGCCTATGTCTCTGCCTCTCTCTGTGTCTCTCATGAATAAATAGATAAAATCTTAAAAAAAATATAAAAGGGGGGGGGACTAGATGGTGAAAGACTATCCCAACAGAATCTGCAGATGCAGCATCTACAAAACAAACACCCCAAAGGCGGATAACCAGCAAGCCCCCCCCCCCAGTCTCTGTCACCTTGAGCAATTCTTTCTCTCCCTCCAGGGCATTTTTAGGGGTGTCCTGGGATAAGGCACAGGTGGGAGGAGTTGGGCCAGGGCTGGTCCTCACTTCCCCACGCCCTCCAGACTCAGGGCCCATCTGCGAGGTTCCCCGGGGCCACCGATTGTCACTCAGGTGGAGGGACAGCAGAGTGCTCGCAGCCCCGCCCGCCAGCCAGGTGCGCTGGTGACCCCCAGTCCCCGCGCCCCCTGGCCACGCAGGGTGTCACTAGGGCATCTGCCTGTTCCCCCCTCCAGGACATCTGGCCCAGTGGCACCTCCCTCTGCCTACTTCCTCCACCCTCCAGCCCCTCCCCTCCCCACCCTTGCCTTGTTTGGGGCTGTAAGGTCAGAAATGTTGGACAATTCGACGTGGGAAGTCTCCCCCGAGGAAGTGCCTGGTCATAAATTTCACCCAACAAGAGGCTCCCATCAAGCTCAGGCGTGTCAGGGAACCTCCCAGCCACGAATCCAGGCGGGGGGGGGGGGCGGGGGGTGGAGCTGGGGGGAGCAGAGCTGTTGAGGGTCCTTGTGGTCAGAGCCCTATCTGTGAAAGAGAGAGAGGGCCTGTGTGTCCCTCTGCCTCCCAGCATTGGTGACTCTCTTTGGAGGCCCAGGAATACTTTTGGGAGGGACAGAAGTGGAGTTTCTCTTTAGATTGGAGAGACCTGCCTGTTAAACTCCCTCTGGATGGCTTCCAGCCTGAAGGTGAGGCCATGTGCTCCCGAAAGGAAATCTTTGCGTGACTAGAATGTGTTGACCGCTGCACTACTATCACGTCCCTGTCTGAATGAGATGATAGTGCCCAGCAAAAACATACAGCCGCAGGCTTTCAGGACAGCTTCTCGTCCCAGCCCTGCTGTGGGACCCTGGGCCAGTCACCCTGGGCCTCTGACCTCCATTCCCAGCAGTGAAGTGAGAGAGTTCTTGGCAGGCCAGTGCTGGATGGCTGGGTCCCTTTGGGACCCAAGAGCCTCGGGGAGGTTGCCCACCCTCCTCTCTGCGGTCCCGCTCTGACCACATCCAACCTTCATCTTGCTGCCATTTGCTCAAGGGAAACCGTTCCAGGCACTGGCCCTCTCTCTGGCTCAGCTGCAAAATGTCCAGCCCACGTCAATGCAAGGAGGGTGTTCAAGCCAAATCGCCCCTGTCCAAACAGGGGAAGCAGAACTGGAGATATCCACTCCCGGCATTTTGCCAATTGCCTCCTGGAAGTGTTCCGATAAGTAAGGTGATGCTCGAGCCCAGAAGGAGCTAGAAGACTAACAGTCCCTCTTACACACCAGGCACTGTTTGAACCCTGAACCCTTTACATAGATGAACTCAAGCTTCACACCAGCCCCTTGAGGTGGAGACTATCATTAGCTTATAGTTTTACAGATGGGTAAACTGAGGTAGAGGGACACTAACTACTCTGCCTAAAGACATCCTGCAGTTGAAACAGACAGGGACTAGAACCTTGTAGCCAGCTCCAGGCTCCATGCTGGTCCATGTAAATAGCGAGAGGCAGGGACAGAGGCCACTGGCCTCTGTGGAGACAACACAGGGACCGGATGCAGTGAGACATTCGAGGCGTTCCAGAGAGGGGGCCGCAGGCAGGGAGAGGGGCCGCTGGCTGGCAGGCCTGCCCTCAAGGAGAGGGTGCATCCTTCAGGCATTCTGCCGACTTGAGGCTCTTTGGCTCATATTTTCCATCAGGCCCCAGAAGAACCATTTGAGGACAGCGCAGAGACCTCTGGGGAGATGAAACGTACCAACCAAACTTCACCCTTCAGACCAAAAAGAAAAATCTCCTCTGGGGCCTGAATTATTTGAGAAAAAAAATGTTAGCAATAGAGGCCAGTCCCAGAAATGAGGGCACCCTGTTGCAACATGTGGACCACTTCCTGTCTGTATAAGGAAACCTTCAAAGCGTAAGCTATTCTTGCCATGGGTGTTGAGTTTTGATGGCCTTTGCCTGAAGCATCCGTGTACTCGGGGCCAAAACCGTTCTTTAGAGATGAACTATCTGGATAATTATTGGATAAAAACTCCCGATCGTATTTCACCACTGCTGTTCTCTGCTCTCCTCCACCAGCATGTTTTAGGTGTGTCTCAAACATGTGCATTTCTGCACCGGAAGCCTCTGGTGGACCCACTTTACGTGGGGTGTCAAGCTCAAGAGTGAAGCCACCTTAAAATCCCAAGGGAAAAAAAATCATCGTGGCTTGCGGTGCGCTGCGCCCCAAAGAGCGCATGCTCCTTGCCACTGTGGCCTTGGCCTTCTGCACAGAGGCCTGTTAGTCTTCCAGGCCATTCTGCTGGTTCCTCTGGTTTCTGTCTGCCCAGCCTTGCTGAACTGGCAAGCTTCTGCCTGCCTTATGTAGCAAAACTTTGATGCATTTCCTCCAAGCGGCAGAGCAAACAAAAGCTGCCTATATGGTCTTCCGTCCATTGAGCCACACTTGAATCTTTAGGAGACATCTCCACGTGGAGGACGCCTGCAGTAGACATCAAGCACAAATACCTCTTCACCAAATGGCTCTTTGTGTCACAGGGGGTTCAGAAAGGCAGCACCCACAGGAAAGCATGGGTGCTTCAGCTGATCAGAGAGCCTGTTTGTTTCTGATGTGAGGCTTGGAGGCGGCCACGCTACAAACACTGGTGTATGGGCTTCCCTGCAAGATTAGGAAGTAAAGGTTGACCTGAGCGGTGTCGGTCTCCCCATCCAGAATAAAAACCCCCACAATCTCATGGCCTCGGAGCCAAACTATTGCCCATCCGGTTTCTCCCCAGATGCACGGTGATGTTTCTGAATTCAGTCTGTCTGCCCCTCGAAAGCCCCTGCTTTTCCTGAGCACTGCAGGGTTCTCCGATCCGGTGGGTCGAGGGGTGGTGGAGTGGGGGCAGGGAGACAGGGGAGCACTGGGCTCTAAGCTCCATCCTGGCTTCACATAAAGGAAGCAAAATCAAAACCCAAGCCTTGGGAAAAAAAAAAAAAACCCTACATTTAATTGGCTAGGAAACAGGATTCCTGGGGCCTATGCTTTCTGGGCTTCCAGAGAAGGATTTAGGCAGGGGCACTCCCCGCTCCCCCCACCACCCGCCTGCCCCTCCACCCTGGGGATAAAAAAAAAAGGATTAAATTCGGGGTTTGGTCTGGCTAGTACAAATTGCATGCAGAGTATACAGTTGCTTTGCATATCGCCTGTGCTTTCATGGCCAGGGAACAGAGGGCCGGAGGGAGGGCAGGATACTGACCAGGGGAACAAAACTAAAAACAACTTGCTGTTTTCATATGGTGGGATAAAACAGCTTTGTCTCCCTAACTGGGCAGACCGTCAACCGTGGCACCGTGTCATGACAAGATTTTTTTTTTTTTTAAATAAACCTCAGCTCACACCCGAGCTGTAGCCCCCGCCCCGCCCGAGGTATTGCCGCTTTAATTGTGTTCAGTATGATCTACCAAACAATATGTCTTGATAAATCTGAATGGCAATCCAGCGCACGGTTCCCCTTGGCATTGCTGCAAAGCCAGGCCTCGCTTTAGTGAACCCGTTCAGGAATGTGGGTTAATTCGGCCGACCCTTTATACCCCCACAGCTCTGTTTTTGTGAGGTTGGCAGAAACTGACACGTTTTCTTTTGCTTAATTAAGTTGTTCAGTAGAAGGCTGGTCAAACAGTTGCATCTACGTGGGGAGTCTGCAGATACAGAGAAAGCCGTGGGCGTTTCCAACATAAAAAGGGAGATTCTGTTATTGTTTGGGTGTAGACGGGTCATTTTTTCAAAGTTACTGCTGCCTGAGTGACCACAACCCAGCGCACAGCCCTGAAAGGAAATTAAAGCTGCTTAAATACAACTACCTTGGGTTCTAACGTTTATTTTTAAAAGAGAGAGAGAGAGAGAGAGAGAGAGAGAGAGAGAGAAAATGCGTGCAAGAGAGAGAAACGAAACGGTCTCATTTATGTGGCATTTTATTTCTTTCTGGCCTTTTTTTTTCCCCCTTTAAGGCACACAGAGGGCTCATTTCAATAAGAGGTGCCCGTCCATTATGAATTCCAGCTGGTATGATGAAAAAACTTCCTTTCCGATCGGTAAAACTAAAACTGATGCCCTGGCCCTGGCTTTCCGGGCAGAGGAGGAGGACCCAGTCACCTTCATGCCAAGCGTCGGGGCTGGGGAAAAAAGAAAAAAAATCCACCCACTACCTCCCAGCTGATGAGATTCCAGCTTTCGTTCCTGGCTGATGTTATGACAACCACAAACAATATCAGTCTCATGGATATTCAAAGGGACTGAGGACCTGATCGGAGGAGGCTCTCATCATCTAATTAGAATGTAGGAAGCTTCTAATTTAGATCACCTTCATCTTTCCCATGCATATCCCCCTCCATTCTGTGGACATCTGGTCCCACCGCGAGTTTTCCTTCTTGCGTGTACTGGGTGATCCAATTATCAGAAGATATGTGTGTGGGACTTGCACTGGGGCTCTGGAGTCCTGTTAACGATTCGCGGGTTCTACTATATGACCGAGGGAGTTCTCATCCATGCTTTTGTGCCTCGGTTTATCCATAGCAGCAGATGCCCAATGCCAGGCAGTCAGCAGGCCCCTGCTATGCCTTTTTGGGCTTAACTTTCTCCCTCCGAATAAATCTGTATGCGGAGAACCCACTGGCCCCACAAGCCCTCGGCACCATCCTTGTGCTGATATCAATACCAAGATGTTCACCAGTTGCGAAGGCCTGGCTCTCACCAATCTGTTGGGTCCCTTGCTCATGCATCATGTTTTGTGCGGGGCCACCAGGGGCATGTTTGCACACACAGGCACCCTTATCTTTGCCTTGAAGACACGCACTTGAATTTCCCACCAGGTCCCAGAACGGTAGCTTTTGGGAAGCCCAAAGGTAGGCTTTTTTTTTTTTTCCTTTTTCCTTCTGGAGGAAAATATCTTGCTAGTCAAACATCTTAAGGGTTCTTCCCTTCTCTTCATAAATGAAAAGGAATGGGCAATTATGTGATTGGTTGAAGTTGCATTAAAGGTGAAATGACTCTTTAAGAAAAAAAAGAAGCCACTCTGGAGCCTAAATGGTTTAGATCAGCAGTCGACACTGCCATCAGGGACCTGTTCATTACGAGCTGTACCTGCTTACTCCCCAGACACCGCCAGAGTTGGTTATAGAGCTCTACCCAGGACACCATGGCCCTATATTTAGGTTGTGTGTATTCGGGTATCCAAAATTACACAATGTGACACCCATCTATCAAGGTCCTTTCAACGTTACATAGAGAGTGGAGGTGGATTTCGAAGTTCTGGTTGGTACAGCCACCCCCAAAATGACCTGTTCTTCTGGAGAACCAAAGTGAATAGCCAGAAGCAAGTTGGGAAGCGAATTGCCAGCCACACACCCCAAAAATGCAGAGTGCTTTCCCCGGCTCTGTTTGGCGGATGTTTAAGGACCACATAGACCTCTGGTCGGCAGCGTCCCAGGCCTTCTCCTCCCTCCACGATGGCTCCAAGGGAGGCCCCAGAAACTTCTCCACCAGTCTTCAGCTGTGGGGTCGTGCTGGCGGGGTCCCTCGCCTTACCTCCAAGAAAGGCCAGATTCAAAACTATGCAGTCCCCACACACAACTCTGCAGGAACAGCTGACTGGCTGGTCCCCGCACGTCTTAGAGAGAGGGGCTGTCGGAGGCCAGCAGAGGCCGAGCAGATGGGAGCCGCCGTGGCCGGGCGGCAGTGGCTACAAGAGTCACACCGCCTGGCAGTCTTCCCACAGGCGGGAGGTGGTGTGTGTGTGGCTGGCAATTCGCTTCCCACTCGAGGTGGCGGGCCCTCTCCCCCTTTCCAATTCCCTGACAGCCCGGGCAGATTTTTCTTTGGCTTTTGAAAATCCGAGACACACTATGGCTCAGAGTCGCCAAGTTCCAGCTGCTAGAGAGCCGGCCTTTCGCTCTGCTGCCTCACCACCAACATTATGTCTGTCCACCCAGGGAAACAGAAGGCCTTCCTCGAGGCAGGCGAGCCCACAAGAGTTCAGATGCTGCCACTCGGGTCCTGGAGACGGAGGGAGGACTCACAAGGGCTGGCCACGAGCCATCTTACAATCCCTGGCACTTGCAGTTCCACATGGAGCTCTGCGGCTCTTCAGGACAAAGAGGAGCGTTTTTTATCAGCCCAACATTCTGCTGACAAATGCATAATAAACTGACAGAGAACCACCAAGCAGCATTTCAAAACCCCCAGTTACCGGGAGGCAGAGCCCAAGCGGGGATGGTCACTTTCTGCAGGTGTTAGGCCAGTGTCCCTGCATTTGCATGCATTTGCATAGACTGTCAAACAGTTGGCTGACAGAAAGTCTGAGGAGGTCTGGACACAGCCCAAACCTGTCAGTGGCTTTCTCCTTGCCAGTCAAGGTTGGCCTGGGCGGCAATTAAAGCGGGAAACGCGTACTTCTGACATTGCAATATACCCGGCCACAGCTGGGCGAAGCTAAACGGAAGAGTGTGCTTGGGTTAGGAAGAAGAGCTGCAGCCTGGAGAAACAAAAACAAAAACAGAAAACAAAGAAAGGGAGGCCAAGAGTGGTTAAATGCTCCGCAAGTGACCCTCCACACACATTCTCGGGCGAGAGGAAACGAGTCTGTCACCCTTCTGTGTTGCTGTGCTGGCTTGCTTGTGTGGCCTGGTGGTGCTTTGGGGTGAGCCAGAGGACCCTCCCTGGCTTCCCCCCTTCCCCAGCTGTGCGAGGCCAAGTCTGCCTACAACAGGGGGCCAGCCAAGTCACCAGACCTCCTATCCTGAGTCCCATCTTGGGCCTCTGGAGTCATCTCAGGCCGAAGGACCCAGAAACAAATCCTAAAAGGGCGTTTCTGTAGCACGCTCGGGCCCCTGCAAGTCTGCACTGTGCTCTGTGCACCCGGCTTCTGGCTGCGGAGCGGGTGAGAAAGTTGGAGGAGGCTGAGCACAGGCTCATGTTGTTTCCTGGTCCCCGCTGCTGCTGCCCGAGGATTACAGATCATATTAGCATATGGATTGCGGTGGGAAAGAAGCAAAAATCAGAGCCTCGCTACTGTAAAAAGGGCCTCACGAGGTGGAGGGGCGGGGAAGGAAGCCCCGGCAGGAAGGTGGTGGCAGGGGCTTTTAAGAACACGGGAGATTTATATTTTGGGAGGCCCGCATCCTTTCTGAGATGTTGTTTCAGATTCTTTAAGCAAGACCTAACAATTTATTAAATACTTCATCTCTAAACAGTGGTGGGCACTAGAGTTTCACGAGCAGCACACAATAGATGCTGTTTATTCGCCAACAATACAGACTCTGTTTAGCTCTGGACTGCAAGTGGCTGAGCCATCTGGCTCATATCTCCACAGTAAAACATTGTCTGTGACACAAAAAATGACTACATCCCCAGGACAAACTAGTGTGACCTCTAAATAAAGCCTTCCTCTGAAGCTATGATATCACACTGCACAGGGGACACCAGCACAATTGAATCTGGTCACCAAAAGCCCAAGTGAGATAGCACTATGTAAATGGAATTTTATAGGAGACTTTTTGTCCTCCGTGGCAAACCATCCAGATCCGTCCACAGCACTGAAACATCTTTCTCATTCACCCTTGGGACAACAGTGCGGTTCTATTTGGGGATTGGCAGTCCTCTTTCTCCCTAGCCCGCCCCAGGAAGCACACGTTCATCCGTGTCCAGGGGCAGCACCTGCAGCCACGGCTTCCAACATTTCACTGATGGGGGCCCCACCTGCACCAGCCTTTTCTCCGATATTTCAGAAACAAGCAGCCCTTTCTCCTCCCTGCCAGGGAGAAGGCCCACGTTTGCCAGCTTCTTCACAAACAGCCCAAGTCACCCGCAGCATTGCGCCACCTGAATGCCCGCTTCACTAGGCCAACAGTACACACATACTCCCCATCTCCCCATCCAAGAAAGGGGCCGTTTCAATGGGAGAAGTGTCATTCTCCGGAAAGGATCCGACTCAGGCTTCACAAGCAAGACATTTGTGTCGCCGTTTGGTGGGAAAATTTTCATTACCGAAACTGCTGCACGATGAAGCACAGACCCAAAAGCTGGATTGGCGTGAGCGTTCCACCTGTTCCAACTCCTGTTACTTTTGTTTTGTTTTGTTTTTGCAAGAAAGAAACCCCGATCCGCTCCTGCGTGTGAACCCTTCTGCACAGAGAATGCCTCACAAGATCAGATCTCTAAATGCGTCCCAAATGCAAGGAAGCATTAGCCCATTTTGCAGCCAGACCCACCTGAGGGATGGGTCAAGGTGATGTCTGGTAATGAACAGAGGACTGAATTCCTATGTGAACATTCACCAGCCCTGTCATCTTTGGCCAATTAGCTAACTTCTTGGTGCTGATCCTCAGTTATAAAGGGGGATATTTTCTTTTTTATGGGAACTCTATTTGGAAGATGCGTGACAAATGCTTAACCTGATGCCTGGCATGTGTATGGTAGTAAGGGTTTATTTAATAAATGGTAGCCAGAAAAATAATGACAGCGGGTAATGGGGTCAGTGTCTTTATGCTCCTGGGTACCTTCAGGAGAAACACAGCTTCCAGGGTACCAGTCATCCATTTAAATGCACACTGACCCTTATTAATACAATTTTTTTTAAGTTAGGTCTATGCCCAGCATGGGGCTTAAACTCACAACCCTGAGGTCAAGAGTCGCAGGCTCTACCACTCAGCCAGCCAGGCACCCCGATCCCTGATAATAGTGACATTATTACCACTATTGTCTGCCATAAACCCAAATAATTCGGCAAAGTTGTTTTGTCTACCGTAATACTAGTTGGCTTGTCCTCTTTCCTATTTCTGAGATAGACTTTTCTGCATGCAGCATGAAGGCAGTCCAAATTGTCTATTAAATTATCCTTGTGAGACTCAAGGATAATTATTTTTAAAAATAATGAGAAAGCACACACACAGCAGCCCTATGTTGGGTATAAAGTCACTGGTACTGGCTTGATATCGTAAAAGGATTTTATTTACTTTTGCTTTACTTCGAATCAATCCCAAGATTTTGCAATTAATAAATGAAAGAATAATCTTTTCATTTATGACGAGTTGATTTCTAGAAATGAAGCCATTTGATTGAAATTATGAAGGCTGGCTTTTCTCAGACAGTCGGTTCCTTGAGAGGACACAATCCTGATCCAGTGTCTAGGGAATAATTCTTCGTAAAAATGACCATAAATGCTATATTTGACCAACAATAAATTTATTCTGGACCCTTTAGTAACGGGTGTTAAATCAACTTAGCAGGATATCACTATAACTCCAGTTACCATCTATACGACTCCACTAGACATTTTCAATAGAAATTTAATGTGTTCCCAGAACATCAAAGCAAGTTGAAATTTCCATATGGAAAACCTTCCAGACCTTATATCTCTAGAAGAGTGAGTGTAAGGTATTCAGTACATACGTACCAATGTCCACCTCAGTTTGGTAGGGATTTTGCTTGCTTGCTTGTTTGTTTTTTAATGTTTAAAATGTGGAAGCTGTGGTGCAGGTGGTGTTATCCCTATGAACCTGGTTAGTTTCAGTAGGAAAAGTCTTCCCAGGATAACAGTCAACCAGGTAAATGAACACTGACCTAGGAACCCTGGGCCCCTAAGAAGTCAAGCTGAGGACAACTACTAATGAAATTAAACTTAGAAGTATATCTTTGGGGACGCCTGGGTGGCTCAGTGGTTAAGCACCTGCCTTTGGCTCAGGCAGTGATCCTGGAGACCCGGGATCGAGTCCCACATTGGGCTCCCTGCATGAAGCCTGCTTCTCCCTCTGCCTGTGTCTCTGCCTCTCTCTCTCTCTGTGTCTCTCATGAATAAATAAAATAAAATAAAATAAAATAAAATAAAATAAAATAAAATAAAATAAAATAAATAAAAAGAAGTATATCTTTGGGTTGGGAGTCAGGACTGAGTATATTGTGGGTGGCAATGTGAGTTGGAACGATCTCTACCAACATGTAAAATGGCTTACACCCTTGGATCCAGAAACTCGACTTCTAGGACTGATTCCTACAGAGCTACTCCCTCAAGTGTGCCAGAACATATGTACAAAGAATTTAATTATAATACTATTTGCAAAAGTAAAAAAAAATGGGGGACATGGGGGTGGTGTACAGTCTTTTAAGCAACCGACTCTTGATTTTGGTTCAGGTCATGATTTCAGGGTCGTGAGATGGAGCCCCATGTCAGGCTCTTCTCTCTGTGCAGAGTCTGCTTAAGATTCCCCCTCTGTCTGCCCTGTCCATTCTGTCTCTCTAAAATAAATCGATGCTTCTGTAAAAATAAAAAAAAGTGAAAAAATTGGAAATGACCTAAATTTCCTACATGGGGGTCATACTAAACAACATACAGTGCATCCAATACAAAGAATGAAGGGGAGCCGTTCATAAAGCGTGCTCTACATCGGTGTCTGCACCCGTATCGATCTATGAAATTATCTAAAAAAACGCACAGTGAGACGTTCAGAAGATGGAAAATGGAGGTCTTTTCGTTTTCGCATCATGCCTTTTTGTGCTACTCACATTTTTTTTCAACCCGGAACACACAACCCTTTTGTACTTTAAAAAGGTAATGCAAAATTAATTAATTAATTAATTAATTAATTAAATTAAAAAGTAATACAAATATATATATATATGTTTCCTAGTAACAGCTCACTGCTGGGCTGCTGATATACCTCTGCATGGTGTGGGGACATCAAATTCATGAGGGAGAAGGGAAGGAGAGTTGGCCAGCAAAGCTTCCTGGACACCCACTGTGAGAAGGGGGTCAATGCCAAAGGCTGAGGGAGTCACAGCCAAAGAGGAAAAATATAATCTCTTTCCCTAAAGGGCTTACGGAGCATAATCGGTCTGTGGCTAGAACATGCGCTGCGAAGGAACCCAGCTGCAGGGTTCTAATGGTCTGTCGTTATGTATTGTTGATTCTGTGACATCAAAGCAGGTCATACCGTGTAATAGTCAGGAGTTCAGATTTCTGGGGTCAGAATACAGTCAGCTGTGCCGTGTACTAGAGGTAGGACTTTGTTCCTGCCACCTGCATATGGTCCTCACTGGCCACTGAACCCTGAACCCCACATGCTGTTTTGGTTGCTCCACCTGTCCTCACCTAATTCTCTCACTTCCAATTCCAGCAATGAAAGGTTCTCACTCCTCTTTTTCAGCCAGGAGTCAGAAACTCTGGGCACAGGTCAGGTGGTGTGGACAATGACCATTGAAGCCTATTAAGGAGTTATGGGTGGGCAGACAATGATTGACACCCCGACTAACCAATAAAAGCTAGAAAAGAGACTCCTCTCTTCTAATTGGTCCAGAGGAGAACCTCTTCTCCTAGGAACAGGTGCAGAGGGCCCACAGGAGCCAGTGGAAACCTTGGCTGTCTTTTCTGCAACTAAAAACAACTGTGTGTGTGTGTGTGTGATCCAGAAAGCACAAGACCCTTTCCCCATAGCTATGTTATTCTCAGATGTAACTCACAGCAATGATGACACAAGTCATTTTTATTAGATTATATTATTTTTACTACTGATACTAGTGTTTTATGGACGTGCGGTCCTTCACCTTGTATAGACCCTCTTCACCTATGTTAGTGTATTTGCATATAATCCAAGGGGGGATTTTCTTCATTCAACAGAAGAGGAGGATGCCCCTTGGAGAGGTTGAGTAATTTGCCCAAAGTGAAACTGGGGCCAGAAACTACCTTTGCATACTCTCGGCTTAGTCTTCCTTACTCGTTTATGAACATTTTGCGGAATCTCCAGAAAAATAATTCCGGAAAGAACTAGATCTCACTTTTCCCCTGCTCTCTGTTTAACATTTTGGAAATCCTTTTCCCCATAAGAATCAAGATAAAGTAAAAAACAAAATCTCCCACAAATAAAAGAGTAAAATTTCTTAACGAAAATTGAGGATGGATCTATGGGCCTACCAAAGAAACTTGTTAGATGGGCCTGTCAGGGAGGGAAAAGCGTCCCACACAATTTCTTCTCCTATAGAGTCCAGTCATGATACCGGGGGATGGCAGTCATATGCCTCGACTGCACACAGAGTCCAGCACCCTGGGGACCCTGTCTCTGACTCCTCCCTAGTCTGTGCACAATGGGAAGGGCTCCCCCGCTGGGTTCCCACTTCTTAATGGAGGGCATCTGCTTTGCTCTGGCCTTTGAGCAAAAGCAGTGCACAAACTGCCTTTAGACTCTGTCCTCCCCAGGTAGCAAAAAACCTGTAGAAATGCTCATACATCTTGCACATGGTGACCTCAGTGGGAGTCTGGGCCTATATTCTTGCTTTTGGACACATTTTTATGACTCTGAAACTTGTCACTGGGTGGCAGTTTGCCAGAGAATGGCCAAACTGGGCCAGCCTTGCCATGTAAACGAACGCATGTGTATAGGCACGCTTTTCTGAAAAGATCACAAGAGAGAAATCTATTTTCTTCTTCAAAATTACCCTGAAGTCATTGAAGGCAAACGATTTGCCCAAGGACAGGCAGCTAACTGCTGCTGAACCTGGGTCTCTGGACACTTGGAGCAAAGCCCAGTGCCCTGATAAAGCCAGCACCCAATACGTCACTCACCTCTGATGATGTCACCTTAACAAGACAAGAGCTGAGATGCAGAAATTATCAGAGGGGGGCTCACTCACCTTTCTAAGACTGGTTACTAGCACTCAGAATCTTTTTTTTTTTTTTTTTTTTTGGAGTTCCTTCTGAAGCCTGGGTCCTGCAGGAAAATAGGAAAATACAACAGAAGAAAAATAATGGGATCAAGCCAATGTGTCAGGGGCCTACAAATGTGTGCATAAGAATTAATCCTCACCCCCATGTGTGTTGAATCAGAAGAATTTTACAGGCATCCCCTCCCCTTAGGAGAGGAGGTAAAAGGACAATGAGCGATCTGTGTTAGTAAAGAAATTTCCCAGGGGGTTACAGGGACCCCCCCCCTCCAGACTAAACCCCCTCCCAGGCCTCTGGAATTCTGAGAAGGTGCTTTTGCCTGCACAAGTGGTCACCAGTTATAGCAAGAGGTTGAAGGTCTCTGGTCAAAACTATGCCCCCAGATGGCATTGAGTTTCTGCAGAGACACACCAGAGAGGCAGCTTCCCTGCAGCACGCGAGCTCTCCCATCCTGAAGAGCTCCCTGTTGGAGGCGGGCCTTCTACATATAAAAATGTCAGGGGCTAAGGAGAGAGAGGTCAAGGAGACACGGGAGAGGGACCCCCCGGTGCCTGACCCCATGCATGACAGGACCTTGCAACCTCACCATGCCAGAGGGCACAGTTCACATGGGGTAAGAAGGGTCCTCCTCAGAGGACTCCCCCAACTATGAGAAGAGGGGGAGCCACGGAGCCCCGCTCACAGCCTGCAAGGCCACCGAACCATGTGGCCCAAACTCCTGTGCAAAAAGCCTGCTTTGCCCCATTCCCAAGACCAGCACCACCCAGACCACCGGGGGCTCCCATTCTGTTGACAAATGATGAGATACTGAAACAGGGACAAATCGTCACTTCCTTAGACATGCACTTTTAGCAGAGAAATCACACGTGTAAACAGTTACACTACCCATAGAATAACTATGTGGTTCGAAAAAACTTCTTCCGTGGTGCACTTCGGGGTGGCCCACTGTCGGGGCCAAGGGCAAGTTGTACTTCTCTCAGCCAGTCATCCTCTGGGACGGGGCCTTGTTCCGAGAGCCCAAAGTCTGGGTGGAGGCCCAGGCATCGCCTGTCCCAGCCTGGATCTTTGTTGGATCTTCCTTTCCCCCCACCCCCACCGCCCCAACCATGGAGGTTAAAGCTTCTCAGAACCTGGCTTTGGGGTAAGAGAAGCAAAAACACCCTGGCTTCTATATCATCCCTAGCATTTGTCTACAATTGCTTCCTAGTTGTCTTGTCACCTACATCTAATGGAGGCTTCGTTCCCATTTTCGTAAGCACGTGGTAGCACCCACCTGCCCCTTCACCCTGAGCCGGATGGAGGTGCCCTGAGCAGAGGCTGAGCTGCACTCACCTCAGGCCACAGGATCCCCTTGAAATCTCCTCTGCTGCCCCACACCCACCCCATCTGGAAATTACTAAGTCTTCATAGACTTTGCTCTTCATTCATTCACAAAGAATGGAAGATTCCGTTTTTTTGGTGTTTTTTTTTTTTTTTTTTTTTTTTTTAGAGAATTGAATAGAAGCCCCCTCGTCACCATATCAGGGCGGCTGTTCCACGCCAAGTCAGTAATTGCCCTGTTTCTAAGTGCCTTTTCTCCCGCCACCAAAACCAACTTAAGCTGATTACCGCCATCTCAAACAACCTCGCTGGGCTCTAGATATATCCATTTAATATGGCCAAGACAAGCAGCCAACCGCTGTTTTCAAAAGACAATCTGACAGATTCTATTCACTTTCAAAGTAGCTCTCCACGGCTGGAATAATGATCTTTCATTTCCCTCATTCTGACACCTTTCAATGATTTGTTGACGTCTGAAGAGTTATAGGCAATCTCAGAAGAGGCAGCTGGACTTTCCACCCCCAAATGAGAAAGGATTCCCATACAGCATCTGAAATAACTCTGTTCTTTGCAAATGGACACCCAAATCTGCATGTTAATAGGAGCACTTTCATCCTCAAATATAACCTCAACAAGAATAAAAAAAAAAAAAGGCGGGGTTGGGGGTGGGGGGGAGCGGTGTGCGTGCGTTTAACTGGTTCGTTGCCAGCTCAAGGGAGAGCTCACCTTTCCTGCAAAACCCAGGTTCCCTCCCTTGACCGGGAAGAACAAAACGATGTGGATACCCTGAGTGTTCAAACATCTCATGCTTGGTGCTGTCCTCTCTGTTGAGGAGGAACAGCAGGAGAAACCCAAGCGAATGACAAGAGGCCTCGACTGTTTCATCTGCTGCCAACGGGGGTTTGAAGTGAGCATCCCTGGGATAATGACTATTAATAATTTGCACTTGTATAGCCCTTTCTCAAGGGGGCCCCTAAGTGCCCTCCCGATGAACACAGGCCTGGGGCCTGCAGCAAAGGAAGGAGCGAGCCTGCCGCCTGGTGAGTCTCCAGCCTTAGGTCGCAGCTCGGGTTCCTGTCTTGATGTCAGGAGCACAGGGTCATTAAACCCAGGCTAAATGGGGCCGGGGGAGTTTTTAAAAGAGGCTACGTAGCAAATATATTATCCAGTTGCAAGCATGGTCCCATCACACGTAGGAGAGAGAGGGAGTGCCAGGCATTGGATTCTGTTCTCTCTCTTTTTTTTAAAGATTTTATTTATTTATTCATGAGAGACACACAGAGAGAGAGGCAGAGACACAGGCAGAGGGAGAAGCAGGCTCCATGCAGGGAGCCCGATGTGGGACTCCATCCCGGGATGACCTGAGCTGAAGGCAGATGCTCAACCACTGAGCCACCCAGGCGCCCCATCTCCATCCCTAATTTAAGGACTTGGGTCAACAGTCTTAGTGGCCTACCCAGCAAAGCGCTCAGTCCACTTCAGCGTGTGGGGGACTTCCGGCAATGAGTGCAGGAAAGCCCTAGATTCAACCTCGATTGTCTTCAGAGATCAATAAATGCACAGTAGTGGAAAAGGTAAGTGGACAGAGCAGGCTAAAGTTTACAGCCCCAGCGATCCCAGCAAGCTGGCATGTGGCCGGTCTGGAGCCCTCCAGCTGTCGAGGATGGAGATGTGGCTGGATAAAGGGGACAAGGGGATGGGGGACCAGGGAAGACTTGGCAAGGCAACCTGCCCCCCACCCACCCACGGGGGATTGCTGTCTGTCCAGACATGCACAGCAGCGAGGCTGCAGAGGTAGAAGCCCACTTGTTTTGAGTTTTCCAGCTCTAAGCAGATCGCCTCCCAAAGAGGGAGACCTCTAAGGGCCAGGGAACACACAAAAAACCTCCACGGGTCACTTCTCTCCCAGGCTTCCAGCCAGTCTCTCAATCAACAGCGCCCCTTACTGGCCAGTGGGTTGCAAATCCAGGAGGTTCCGGGGCTCCTCCGATGACTATTTGCTACCTGGGAGCTGGCATATTTGTTTCATCCCTATTTATAGTATTTGGGGCACAGGTGCACCAGCACCTGAGAAATCCCAGCTCCGGGCTCCTGACTACCCCCTCTGTCTTGAACCCTGGTCTCGGCAAAGTCAGGTTTATCTGCGGGAGTTTTATCATCAGGGGAGCTGCTTCTCCCAGGAGGCCAATAACCACAAACACTGTATATGATCATAGCAGATCGAAGCATCAAGAAGCTTTCATCAGTATCAAACCCAGTGGCGGGAGAATCCGTGTTCCCCGTGAGCAGGATGGATTTGAATTCTAAGTGGTCGGTGTCAGAGGCCTCTCCGGTTAAAAAAGAGAGGGACTGGCACCTCGAAGTTCCCCAAAGAAACCCTCCGGATCCAAGTACACAAGGTTCATTAGCAAAATGCAGCGGGTCAGCTGATCACGGGAGAGCCTTCTGGATGGCAGAGGCAGCAGCTGGGCAGGCGTGGGGAGAGCTGGCCCTGCTTATTTAGGGGAGGGTGTTGGTGCTCGGGAAGGCAGAGAGACGGAGGGAATTTATTTTGGTTGAAGAGCTTTATTTTGCCTTCTTGCTTGTGAGGATCCGTCCCCCTTGGGTAATTTAAAGTTCGTAAAGAACCCTGGAACTCCTCAGAGGGAAAGCACCATTGCAAATAAAATAAAGGGGTCACGGTGCTCGTGTTGGTGGAGAAGAGTGACCAGTGCCGTGGCTTCGGACTCAGGTTTTCAGCTCATGGGATCAAGGAAGGCTTTTAGGCGTTTGGGGGAAGCTGTTTCTCATATGCCCAGCTCTTGTCTGGGGGCTCATTATGTCTGTGTAGGCGGGATTTATTGTTCCAGGCACCGTGCTGTGATTATACACGTGTTAATTCACTGAATTCTCACAACAATCCAAAGCCATTCATTCACTCATTCCTTCTGAATCCATGCGTGTTGAATCAAAATAATTTTATAATGCCCACCCTTCCCCCTTTGGAAATAGAGGGTTAGCCTAGCTGACTGCTCTGAGCCAGACTTCTTAATCCCTCCCAATGCCATTATCAGTATGTTGAACACTATGTAGGAGTCAGCAGTGACTTCCCGGGCTTGCTCCGTCAAGTCTGATTTCCTCTGCCCTCATCCAAAACACCTTTCATTAATATTCTAATAGATGAAAGGAGAGCAACATTCCGTAATCAAACAATCTTGCTGTTATCTAATAAAGCATATTGAACCCCATGGACTCCACACGCTGTCTTTTATTTCAGCTTTGAGTAGTACTTTTTCAACACATACCATCTGCAGGTAGATCGGAGAGTGGCTTCCCCAGTCCACCTGCTCCTGCTTATCCAATAGCCAGGGACACAGCCTCAGTTCTGGACTGTTGGGCAAAACCATACAGTCATTCACTTAATAGGAAGAAGAGAAATCTATGCCCCTTGTTGGGAAAAGGTATCCAACATGGGAAACGAAGCAGAGGAGGGTTGTCCTTCCATGTCGGGCTAGAAGGCTGGAACGCTAATAGGTCTACTCACTCTCCAGGGGATGTGCCTCCTCCGAGAGATTCTCTAGGGGATGTGCCTTTGCTTGATCCATTACCGATCACTGACTGGGGCCCAGATTCTGGTGTCGCGTGTTAACTTGCAGATTTTCAAAAAAAAAAAAAAAATTCCCTTGTATTTTAAAAGTAGATCGAAATCACAGGAAAGTTGCAAGAAGGGTATGGAGAATTTTCGTTCCTAATTTATTTGCAAATAAATTGCTGACATACGGGATCCCTGGGTGGCGCAGCGGTTTGGCGTCTGCCTTTGGCCCAGGGCGCGATCCTGGAGACCCGGAATCGAGTCCCACGTCGGGCTCCCAGTGCATGGAGCCTGCTTCTCCCTCTGCCTATGTCTCTGCCTCTCTCTCTCTCTGTGACTATCATAAAAATAAAAAATAAATAAAAATTTAAAAAAAATTGCTGACATACATGATACGCCCCTCACCCTAAAATACATTAGTGTCTATTTCCTACAAACCAAGACACTCTGTCATAATCCAAATACAACCATCAAAATGAGGAAATTAACACTGATCCATACTATCCTTGGATCCTCAGATACCATTCAAATCTCTCCAGTAATGACCTTTATAGCAAAAGGACCCGGTCTAGGCTTACTCATCGAACTTAATTTCCTTTGATCTGGAACAGTTTTTGTCTTTAAGGAAGAGTTCAGGCCAGTTATTTTGTAGAACGTCCCTCATTTTTGAGATGATTCCTCATTATTAGATTCAGGCTATATATCTCTGACAGAAACGTCACAGAAGTGATGCTGGGTTCTTCCCATTGTCTCTGGCCAAGTGGCACATGACTTTAATTTACCCAATATTTCTGATTTCAACATAAACCAAATGATTACCAGATGTGTTCCATGTGTCTCCCCTGTAAGGTTGCCTTTCCCCTTTTGTAATTAATAAGATACATTTTGGGAGGTACTCTGTGACTATGCAAATATCCCATTCCCCATCAAACTTGCACTCATTTTTTTTTTAAACATCCACCGATGTTTCTTGGTTGGATTAATAATCACTATGATGGTGGCCAGCTATATGATTTTCTAATTTCATCATCCCTTCTATATTTATTAGTTGGAATTCTACTTTAAGGGAAAGTTTTTACTTTTTCCATTGACTTATTCATCTGTTCATATATATCAGTAAGAACACGTGGGTTCCTGGGGCACCTGGGTGGTTCAGTTGGTTAAGAGTCTGATTTTTTTATTTTGGCTCAGGTCCTGATTTCAGGGTCCTGGGATGGAGCCCCACACAGGGCTCAGCAGGGAATCTGCTTGGTATTCTCTCCCTCCCTCTCCCTATGTCCCTCCCCTCCAATCTCTCTAAAATAAATAAATCTCTAAAAAAGAAGAGAATATGTGGGTTCTTATTTTATCTAACAGGTTATAATAAACTACTATTATTATTGACTTTTGGCCCAAACTGTCCTAGGTTTGGGCAGGAGGAACTCCTTCCCACTGGCTTCTGTGTTCTCTTAACATGTTCCCATCATTCTCGGGCCCTTCTTTGCTTTCTGGCACAAGATATTCCAACCTCATCATGTACATTCCCTGCCCCAGCCTTGGAATCAGCCATTCTCCCAAGGAGCTAGGGTTCCTTTTAGTTAAGATTTTTAGGAACCAAGATCTGAGCACTAAATGTGTCATCTGTTACTCAGTGGCCCTGCTCCCAGGCCCTCTCAGTGGACAGAGCTAGAATCTATTTATATGTGTTTACGCTGACTTTACACAGATAGCTCCAGTTGCAGCCCAACACCAAAGGGCTTCTTCTGGGTTTCCCTTTCAAAGTGTGTAACTATCTTCTTCCACAGTGAAAAATCTGGTTTCCATATTGGCCTCCTTTGACATGGTGTCTGTAGCCCTGAAACATAGTTGACTACATGTAACGTCATCAGAGGCATCTTTGATCTGGACTGATTGGCACCGCTGGGCCTTTGTTTCTGTTGCTCCCTCTCCTAGAACACATTCCCCAGTCTTCCAATGAGCTTCCACCCACCCTCTCCATGACCCTCACTGGGTCCCACGACCACTCATGGGAGATCCCTTCGACTCCTTGATACTGGGCTCTGGATACAACCCAGCCCTTCGTACGCTTGTGGTTACTTATTGCTCTCTGCATCAAATGTGTCAGTATAGCAGCCTCTGGACATGCTTCACTATATCCTAAGGACCAGACTGCTTTACATCCCCTACAGCACCCGGTCAAACACTTTCTCCTCCATGCCCACTAGTAGGGGTACTATTTAAAAAAAAAAAGAACAAAATAAAATATAACAAGTGCAGGCGAGGGTGTGGAAAAACTGAAATCCTTGTGCCCCGTAGGAGGGAATGTAAAATGGTTCAGTGGCGGTTTCTCAAAAAATCAAAAATAGAGTTTCTATATGATTCAGCAATTCCACTTTTGTGTGTATACCCCAAAGAATTGAAAGCAGAGATCCAAAGATATATTTGTACACCCACGTTCAGAGCAGCATTATTTGTGACAGCCAAATAGTAGAGGCAACCCAAGTGACCATCCATGGATGAACAGATAAATAAAATGTGAGATATATATCCATATTCTATTATTCAGCCTTTAAAAAGCAGGGAATCCTGACATGTGCTACAACATGGATGAACCTTAAGGACATGATGTGAAGTGAAATAAGCCGGACACAAAAGACTGTATGATTCCTCTGATATGAGGCACCTAGATTAGTCAGATTCATAAAGACAAAAAAGTAGAATGGTGATTGCCAGGGGCTGGCAAGGGAGCAGAATGGGGAGTTAGTGTTTAGTGGGGACGGAGTTTCAGTCTTGCAAGACGAACAGAGCTCTGTGGATGGATGGTGGTGATGCTCCCACAACAGTGCGAACATACTCAGTATCAATGAGCCCTCCCCTTAAAATGGTCAAGATAAATATTATATTACATGCATTTTGCCACAATTAAAAAGAAACTTCTCTCCACTCATAAGGTGGTGCTGATATTGAATCAAATAATATACATAAAACAGTGAGTACAAGTTTCAGTACATACAAGGTGCTTAATAAGTGACAATTATCATTACAATTTCACAAGGTGCTCGGGAAACGTTGGATAAATTGATTAATTCATTAAGAGATATATATATTTTTGTCCTCCAAGGAAAGCTTTCTGAGTTTCGTGAGTGGGGAATGGAGTAGAGGAATGGATTTGTTGGGAGAGTTTGGGCTGGACTTTTGTGTCGAGGTAAATAGGGGGCCGCTGACAGAGTCTGTAAGTGACCGCCCTGCAAGGGTCCTTCTCACTGCCTGCAAACTCCATCCATGAGAGTCTTTTCTCTGACAAAAGCACCATCTCCAGAAGGCTTCTGTGTGCAAGTACATATGTCAACCCAGAGGGAGAATCCATTAGCACCCTAATCCCCATTAGCAAGACGTATGGCTGGATTATTTTGCTGTCACCTGGCAGGAAGCAGGATCCTGCAGAGAAGGACACCCGTTAGGCATGTTGTGATGGGGATGACGAGTGAGGGAAAAGCCAGGAGAGCAGTGTGTGGTCTGAGGCAATGCCCAGAGGAGGTTGAGTCAGCTCCAAGTCTGAAGGAGAAGCCAAGTGAGAGCTGCACTTCCCTCTTGACACCCCGCCCCCCCCCGCCCCCGACTCCAAGAGGGGTCAGCTCCACACGGCCTTCAGTATGCACACTCTTGTTGCAACAACTTGGCGAGGCTGGTGTTGTTAGCTCCATTTTATAGACAGGAGACCAAAGCTCAAGGCAGTCATGTGGCTTTTGGTGAACATGGAGCAGCTAGCCAGGACTTAAATCGGGCTCTTCTGACTTCCTCATTTGCCATTCTTAGCACAACTGGCATCCACAAGCTACTAACAAGAGCTAACATTTAGCTCTATTGTCAGCATTCTTCTTATTATTATTATTATTACTATTATTACTATTATTACTACTGCCACCATGATGTGCCCGGTGCTGTTGGAAGCTGTTTACATATGCAAGCTCATTTCATCTCTACACCAACAATACTGTGTCGGTATCACTTTTTTTTTTGTCGGTATCACTTTTATCTTCATTTTGCAGATGAAGAAAGAGCTAGGAATAGTAACTTGCCCCAACCAGACAGCCTGCAAGGCTTCCACCAAGCACCTGGCAATCTAGCGGAGACCCCACACAAGGACATTCTCCACGGGAAAGTCCTTTTTCTGGCAGCCCCAAGCAGCTACTCCAGTGGGCACCTGGAGGCCCAACCCAGCATTGCCCAGTCCTCTGAACCACGGATTCTGGCCTGCAGTGCCCACCAAGACCTGCCCCCAGGCGTCCACCTGAGGTGGGGCAGATTGCATCACCACACTGGTTCTTTGGGACATTTGGTCTAATTAAATTGTAATCTTCTCCATAGAAACAGACCAGCAGAAAATCACAGCAGTCTTCTGGAAAGTTTTATTAAAAGAGAGTCCAAAAAAAAAAAAAGAGAGAGAGTCCAATTTAGCTGGTTCATTTTATTCTTCCCCCCCCTTTTTTTTTTTTAAGATTTTACTTATTTGAGAGAGAGAAAGTGAGAGAGAGAGAGACAGAGAGAACAAGAGAACAAGCAGAGGGAGGGACAGAGGGAGAAGCAGACTCCCCGCTGAGCAGAGTCCACCAGGGACCTGGACCCCTGGATCCCAGGACCCTGAGATCATGACCTGAGCCACAGGTAGACACTTAACCAACTGAGCCACCCAAGCACCCCATTTTTTTTAATTTTTAAGATTTTATTTATTTATTTGTAGTTGGTTGATTTTAAAGGTTTTAACCTGATCAGTATTTTGTTTTGTACCTTCCTCTTATTTTAATATTATATTTATAGCTTACATATATACTTATATAATAATATTTATATATTAAAATATAATTAATACAACATTTTAGAGGATTTTGTTTTGTTTCACCTTGGTGTATAACAGCTTCAGTATAGAGTAAAGCTTCTCCAAAGTTATCATTATTGGTTGTTATGGAAAACTTAATCCAACCCTTAAACCACCCTGCAAATGATTTTGTTTAATGTTTGGCTATACAATGTCTCTGTATGTTGTACAGTGAACAAAATTAAAATTTTTAGATATTTAAGTGAAGTATGAGAATTTTACAAATTTTTTTAAAGATTTTATTTATTTATTCATGAGAGACAGAGAGAAAGGCAGAGACACAGGCAGAGGGAGAAGCAGGCCCCCCGTGTGGAGCCTGATGTGGGACTCAGTCTCAGGACCCCAGGATCATGACCTGAGCCGAAGGCAGACACTCAACCACTGAGCCACCCAGGTGCCCCCATCCTCATGAATTTAATTAAAGTGTTTCCTGGAGAGAAGACAGAAGCCAGGTGAGGGTGGATGCTGACTGAGGCAGGTGCAGGCTGGTACCATGGTGTCCAGGAGCTGAGCCAGGATCAACGTGGCCAAGCGCCCAGGCCTGTGCTTTTCAGCTCCTGCCCATGCTGGATTTGCACACAGTGGAGTGCAGGCAAAGGGTTGTGTCAACTCATTACAATAAAATGACCCATCGCGAAGATTTCACTGACCTAAAAAAAGACCCAGCAGCAAAGGCACAGGATCTAAAAAATCTTAAAAATAGGAACACTATTTCTTACACGCTGGCCACTGTTCAAACAGGCTGACATCGATAATAGAAGCTGTTTCCAACAACGGGCTGAGAAATAGGAACGTGGCCCACGTTTACCAGCCATGTGAGCCTGGGGCCGTGGTTTTCACCATGCACACAGCTCGCAACTTCTTGCTGCGAGACCCGGGTCTAAACCACACAAAAGCCTTCACTGAGCCTCACTCTGTCTGCACCTCATTACTGTGTGCTAGCTTGTTTCGTGCAAACAATTGCCGGTTTCTAGCATAACAAGGGGACCCATGGAGTCTGTACCAAACATATTCCTCTGAGAATGAGAAATCTCCAACCGGGAAAGAGGAGATCTCTTGTTAAGCCCTGGAAATAGGCTGACATATAAATGTGCGCCCCTGCCACACGTGCCTAATTGTCCATAAATGTCATTAGGTTGAGAAATGTTTTCCACCAAATTAACTTTGACTCATGTTGTCTAATTAGCAGCAGAAGCTGGAAGGTAACAATTTATCAGCCGTGTTTAAGGAAACATGTTTTGTGGGTGACTTTTGGCTAGCGGCGACTTGAGCCAGGTATTGTAAGTGTCAAAATCGGGCCTCAGCCCAGCAATTAAGCACAATGTCTCTGTTTGGATGCCAGGAATGTCACAACGGCCTCGCAGATGTTGTTTAAAAAATTGTGGTGACTGTGGTCTTCCCCGGAATTGATTATGCAACCAAAACAAGAGGCTGGGAATAGAAGGAAAGACGACATCGGGGATGAAACCCAACCTCTTGGGCAGAAAATGTGGGCGCAAGGGCATTTAAAAGGATGATTCCACATTTAGTCTTTCTCGAAACTTAAGGAGAAAGCTCTCCGTGGTGATCAAACAAAGAGCGTACACATGGTGCTTTAAACTGCTTGCAAAGCCCTTTGTCACACCGTCCACCCTCCTGGTGACCCCCGAGACAAGTGTTCTTGCTGTTCCCAGTAATAGAGAAACTGAGACCCAGAGAGGTGATGCTTTTCTGGACTCGTGCAGCCAATGAGCGTAGGGATGGGATTTTAAGCCAGCTATGTGACTCTAGAGCTCAAACCTTGATTCCCAGGATGCCCAAGTGGCTCAGTGGTTGAGCGTCTGCCTTCGGCTCAGGTCATGATCCTGGAGTCCTGGGATCGAGTCCTGCATTGGGCTCCCCACAGGGAGCCTGCTCCTCCCTCTATGTCTCTACTTCTCTCTCTGTGTCTCTCATGAATAAATAAAATCCTTTCAAAAAATAGGAAGTGTTATTCTATAGTAAGCTTTGGTCATTCTCGTTGGGAAAGAGCACTTGGAGGCCTCCAGTGCCTGAGGAGTAGACTCTGTGAAGGTTCCAGAGAGACAGCCGCCTGGTAGGTAGGACGGTGTGGGGAGCCCTCCACTGGCTGGCCGCAGGTCCTTTGCAGCTGTTTGTATGGATTGTTGTGTTGGGGGGCCACACAGAGGCTCCCCAGGGTCTGCAAGTACCCCAGACCAGAGACAGCAGAAGCTCCAAGTCTTCTCCCGGCCCACTCTTTGAGGGAACAGGGCCCCCTTGTGTCCCAGGAGCCTGGAAAATGGGATTGGACCCCCAGACACCAAAGAACAACCCCTTGTGGCTGCGTGAGGACTGTGAAGCACGGGGTCTCTGAAACTAAGAAAACAGACCCTAACAAAGTGGAGAGGCTCATGGGGCATTGGTCATCCTTAGTCACCCACCCTGTGGGGTGGGTGACAAGAGCTTTGCACACATTTGGTCCATGTGTTTTCTCTCTCTCTCTCTCTCTCTCTCTCTCTCTCTCTTTTAAGATTTTATTTATTTATTCATGAGAGACACACAAAGAAAGGCAGAGACACAGGCAGAGGGAGAAGCAGGCTTCCTGAGGGGAGCCCGATGTGGGACTCCATCCCCAGACCCTGGGATTATGACCTGAGCCAAAGGCAGACGCTCAACCACTCAGCCACCCAGGCGCCCCAGGATCCATGTGTTTCTGAAGTAAGCTCTAGGCCCCTTGCTTACCAGATGAGAAAACTGGGTTCAAAGAGATGAAGTGACTTGGCTAAGGTAACTCAGTTACTAGGTGTCAGAGGCAAGCAGCAAGGCGGTCTCTGCACGTCACTAACCCACATGCGCTTCAGCAGACTCCATGGGAGTTTGAATCCCAGAGGAAAGGGCATATCCCCAACCAAATTGGGAGGCCTCTGGGGCATGAATTACCTTTTCGACTCCTCTTTACTCCCAATGTCTGTCACAGTGCCTGGCACATAGTAGGCACTTCATTAATGTTTGTTGATTGACTGACTGAACGAATGAATGAATTTTGCTTTCCTGAGGGCATAGCCTGAAAAGCTCTATTCAAAAGTGCTCCACATCCCACACTTTTCAAAGACGTTTTGCAGCTGCTAAAAGCGGAGAAAATAGGAAACCTCTGGAATTTGGGGGTTACCTTGACCCAAGGAAACCTAAGGCAAGAGTAATGTGATCACAGAGCCATAAACAACAGCCCAGTGCTTAGAGTCTTAGAACCCTACCTGGGTTTACTTTCATTTATTTGTTGAATTTATTCACACCAACCTCCTTCCAAGGAGGACTTTGACATGGTTGCCGGCTGTAGCAGGAGCAGTGCAAAAGAAGGGCAAGAGACAGAATCCACCAGAAGTAGGAGGGCAGGAGGCTTGCTTGGCGAGGGGCCCGGGTTCTCCATGTGGTTCTTGACTCCAAAGTGTACTTGGAAGCTGGATCGACACCAAGGGCAAAATCAGATGGCAACATCAAAAGGAGACAAGAGAAAATGCTGGAAGGGCTGCAAAAGGAGCACGAGAGGCAGCAATTTACAGGGGCTGAAACTCAGCTGGGACCTGGGCAGGTGGTTACCTGAGACTGACACCTGGCCAGCGCACACGGGAGAGGTTCAGATGGCACCTTCAGGAAGGGGAGCGGCTACACAGTGCTGGATGTCTCCCTGCACACAGGGTCTTCGTGATGGAGTGTCTGAGTGCCGCCGTGAGAAATCCTCCTCTGGAATTCCTGGTTCGCAGATGGACCAGGCATTGATGTTCTTGGACCAAAAAGTCTTAAATCTATGGAGTCCTCCTAGCAAATTCCTTTTCCTTTTTATTTGGGGAAGCGCCATCGAATAAGGGGGATTGGTATTTAGGCTGCGAGTTGTTGCCGTGTTTCGGTTGGTTGTGTGACCCTTGCGGGGGGGGGGTGGCCTCGTGTGTTCTGAGGCACTTCTGCAGGAGACTTAATGCATGATGGTGAAGAGCGTGAGCTTCAAGTCAGATGGTCCTCATTTCTATCACAAGGTCCATCCATAAAATGGTCTTAACGCAGTCATAACACACATGCAGCACTAAGCACGCCCAGCACACAGTAACACCCGGTAAATGCTCCTACCACTATCATGCTTCACCCTCAGTGCCCCTGGAACTACAGACGTTGAAGGATAATTGCTTAGAGGGTCAGACACTGGACTTTCCACTAGGGTGATGGTTCTCCACCTGTTAGGAAGCCACCGATCTCTTTAAGAATCTATGTGTGTGTGTGCGTGCACACACTTTTGCCTTCAACCTCAGGGAATTCATGGCACCCCACCCCAGAACTCTTCCATGGGGTTCTCTGTAGACCCCAAGTTGGGTTTACCCCATTATGGAGCTGAGATACGCAAGCCCAGTTTGTCCAGAAGACACTACTTCCACAAAAAATGTCTTTGCGAAGGCCAAGCCCAAGCTCCAGTTGGACATGAGAACACCTCTGCTCAGTCTGGGGCTCACAATGGAAGGCAAAGGACTTTGTACCTTGATGTCACCAGGGAGGTAAGGAGAAAAGTATCTGTCTGTGATTCACAGCCTTTTATTTCATTCTACTCGTATTTGGGGTCAAGGAATTATGAATATTTTCTGGCTTACGGTGACATTTAAAATATTTTATTTGTCGACAATTTTCAGATAAATGTACTGCAACAAGATCAATGAAATCCTCTTAAACCCTGCCCTTTAGTTTGGGGAAGGGGTAGAGTATGAACATATGAGTGATTAGCTCTGACAGGAAGAAGGGAGGCTTACTTTTTCAACACATTGAAGCCATATCGAGGACCTTGGGGAGCTCTGATGAAGTGAAGTCCTGGTGTGATCACAGTCCTATCTCACTTGGAGAGTGTGATTCTATAATCCTCTAATCCTCTGCCTCAGGTCACACAGCCCCCAGCAGGGAGCTTAACTGAGGGCGACCAACCCATATGACTTATGAGATGCATACATAGTGCAACTTTTTTTTAATTTTTTATTTATTTATGATAGTCACAGAGAGAGAGAGAGAGAGAGAGAGAGAGAGAGAGAGAGAGAGGCAGAGACACAGGCAGAGGGAGAAGCAGGCTCCATGCACCGGGAGCCTGACGTGGGACTCGATCCCGGGTCTCCAGGATCGTGCCCTGGGCCAAAGGCAGGCGCTAAACCGCTGCGCCACCCAGGGATCCCCATAGTGCAACTTTATAAACCAGTTGCAAGTCTACCTATCGATCATCTTTCTTTTTTTATTATTTTATTCATTCATTTAACAGGTTGAGAGCACAAACTGAGGGAGCAGGAGGAAGAGGGAAAGGGAAAGGGAAAAGCAGGCTTCCCAAGGAGCAGGGAGCATGACATGGGGCTCAGTTCCAGGACCCTGGGATCATAACCCAAGCCGAAGGCAGATGCTTAACCATATGAGCTACCAAGATGCCCCTAAACACCATCATTTATTATCACCTACCTGCCTGCCTGTGTCTGGGTTGGTTGAGTTTGGCTGATCTGGGCTGGCTCACCTGGGCGGTTGAGTCGTGCAGCAGCAGCTGGGGTGACTCTGTGTCCCACTGCAGGTCTGGGGTTTGGTGGAAGTGGCTCTGCTCTACGGGTCCCTCTGTCCCTTAGCTTCCTTGAACCAACAGGCTGGCCACACGTCTTCTTACTAGTGTCATCATTTTTACAATTGTTTTGCATGGGTTGTTTTTTTTGTTTGCTTGTTTTTGTTTTTGTTTTTTACTCTTCACAAAAGCACAAAGGAGCAAGCTCAATATTGCAAGGGCTTTTCAAAGCCAAAGCCCTTGGTTGCTTTAGGTCCACCAACGTCCCATGGCCAAAGTCACAAGGCCCTTACACTGTCAGACCTACCACCAAAGGGGTGACCATGGAGGTGGGGGAAGGGGGTTAATATTGCTCAACTTTCTTTCTTTCTTTATTTATTTCTTTCTTTCTTCTTTCTTTCTTTCTTTCTTTCTTTCTCTTTCTTTCCTTCCTTCCTTCCTTCTTGATTTTGTTTATTTGTTTAGCACAGAGAAAGAGAGCACAAGCAGACAGAGCAGCAGGCAGAGGGAGAGGGAGAAGAAGGCTTCCTGTTGATCAGAGAGCTGGATGCAGGGTTGGATCCCAGGATCCTGGGATCAAGACCTGAGCCAAAGTCAGACATTTAACCAACTGAGCCACCTAGATGCCCCTCAAGAGTAGATTTCTGATCTAATCCATCACAGTGAGAGAGAGAAGGAAGCTTAATAGAAACAGGATGTGTTGCAGTAGTTCTCAATTTTGCCTGCATGTTGAAATCACCCAGAGTTTTACAATTATGAATGTGTTGGTCCCACCTCAGAGACTCTGTTCTGGGGCACAGTCTTGGCATTAGGGCAGCAAGATGCTGTTGAGTTTGAAAAGCACACTCATAAAGACTCCTCCAAACCCTTCCTGAAGAATGATGGTTCTCATCCCTGGCTGCCCATGAGAATCATGTCCAGAGCTTTCCGAAACTACCAGAGTCAGAGACCCTCCAGCATATTATTTCTTGAAAGCACCCCGATGGTGCCAATGTGCAACCAGGGGCAGGAACAGTGGCTCTTCCTGAGCAGTGGTGCCCTGGTCCCATTCCTTCTGTTCATGTGCTTTTTTGTCGTGACACGAACATACATTGGTACTATGTGCCAGGCACTGTGCTGAGGACTGGTGACACCACAGTCAGCCAAAATAGACTCTTCTCTCACAGAGCTTAGTGCAGGAGAGGAAAACTAAGTAATCACATTGAAGAATGACCAAAGGGGTCCAGGTGAAAAGAATCTGGGGCTGTGACAGCAACAATTGAGAAATTACCCTGGGGAAGCCACAGAAGGCTGCCCTGAGGAGTAGTCCTGGGCACGGTCCTGGCCCTAAACAAGCAAGCATAGGTACGTAGAAAATGTGAGTTGTGTCAGCTTTGCATCCTACTCCTGTCCCAGTGTTGTCTCAATGAATAAAGACTTGCAGAAAGATCCAGAGGGAGGTTGAGGCAACTCTGCAGAACCTAATAGGCTGAGAGAGAAACCTGACCCGCAGACCCATCAGGTACCACACAGTAAGAGGAAGGCGGGGGAATGCCTCCTTCACTCCCCTCTCCCTGGGCAGCTGTCCTAGGTGGACTCTTTGAAGGGATCAAGTCCTGATCTAGAAGTGCTGGAGGAAATGGGGAACTGGGGTGAGTGAGGTCACAGGGAAGTAGATTCCAATGGAGGGTTGATGTTTGGGGCTGGAAGATTTCCCAATTTGGTGGCCATTTCAATGTTTTGGGGACTGGAGTAGGGATATGTGGAGCCGGCTTGCACCAGCACCAATTGCGGGCATCTTTTCCCAACTCTGTACTGAGTGACATTCTATTGGAGACTCAAAAAAAAAAAATCCATGGTAGGAGTATTTGTACCACAGAGAACAATAAATGCTAAAAATTCGGGCTCTCTCTACTCCCACCCCTGGAAAGGCAGTATTAAACCTTTACTGCACATCACCAGCTGAAAGGAAATTTTAGTTTGGGAGTCTTTGATTACTGAGTTCTAGGCCAATCAAGTTAGGGTTCAGAGGGCAAGAGAAGGGAGCAAACATAGAGCCTAAGATGCAGAGAGAAAAGCAAACCTAAGGATAGCCTGGGCATTTGGTGGGAAACTTCCCTTGGCTCTACTGTTTGGAACCTGGAATATGGACAGAATGACATACGGACGCCACATGCAACGGGCTCTAGAGAGATAACTTTTCTAGGTTTCAGAGCGTCATCTGTAAAATGAGGGTAAGTGGAATCCCTGGGTGCCTCAGCAGTTAAGCGCCTGCCTTCAGCCCAGGGAGTGATCCTGGACGCAGGATCAAGTCCCACATCAGGCTCCCTGCATGGAGCCTGCTTCTCCCTCTGCCTGTGTCTCTACCTCTCTCTCTCTCTCTCTCTCTCTCTCTCTCTCTCTGTGTGTGTGTGTGTGTGTGTGTCTCATGAATAAATAAATAAAATCTTTAAAAAAAACATGAGGGTAAGCTCTGTCTTATTTCAGAACCAGGCATTTTCTGAGTTCCCCTCCAGCACTAAAATTTATGATTCTGATGATATACATCCATACATGGAAAATTAACTAACACTACACGAGGAAACCCATAGGCCACACCGCTCATCTATCCACAAGCCTCTCTAACAAAAATAATCTGGCTTTATTCATTCATCAAATCAAAGTTTGGAGATGGTGATATGCGATGTCTCTTTGTAAACATTGTGCATCATACCAAGAAAATGTGTCAAAGGGGCACCTGCATGGTGCAGTCGAGTAAGTGTCCAATTCTTGGTTTCAGCTCAGGTCGTGATCTCAGGGTCGAGATGGAGCCCTCTCCCTCTTCCTCTGCTCCTCCTCCCTTCTCTCTCAAATAAATAAATAAATCTTTTAAAAAAAACGGTGCCAAAGCCTGCTTCCTCTCCACTATCTCCGCCTCTACCTCCCCTCTTCTGGCCTCTAACACTTGCAATGCACACCACAGGGTATGGGGAACAAAACTGGATGAGGAATCCAGAAGGCAGGTGTGGCAGGAGCCTTCCACCAATATTCCCTACTCTGAAGATTTCTCCATTCATGGAAGGCTTTTTCTGCCTTTGAAGCCGCACTTGACCAGCATGTGCCAGAGCATGATGCTCCAGAAGCAGGTTCAACCAGTGAAGACTCTGGGGTTGGAATAACTCTGGGGACATCCTCTTCCCTGCCCCCAGAGGGTTGGACTGCCCCCCCCACCCTGCGATAAGTCACCGAATAATGCATTTTTAACTGGCTTTCTTCTCTTTCCCCATACTCTGGTCCCCACTCTCCTGCAGCATTTCTCGGGATCATCTCCCAAATTAACTATTGGCCTCAAATCTCTCTGTCTCCGAGTCTGCTTCTAGAGGAATCCAAATGAAAAACACTGGGATTCTAAAATTGTGCTGTGAAGCTTTAAACAAATTGCTGAGCCTTTCTGAGGCTTGCTTTTCTCCTTCGTAAAGTGGGTGGGTACACATAAGGCTGACTGGCCCCTGCCCCTCTCATGTAAATGACGCAGGGGTGGTACTCGCAGATCAGAGAAGCTTGGGGGCTGAAGAGAAGTCAGAGCAGACACTGCAGGAGTCTCATGTTGCCTTGGAAGACATTAGGTGTTGCTCAGAAGGAGGGATTTCATTTCCTAGAGTTTCTGCAAGAGTGAAGATATATTTGATGGAAAGTGGTTCTGGTGTTGCATCTCGCCCCAAACAGAGAGGAAGAGAGGCAGAAAGGAGAAAGAACTCACACCAGTGAGAATGGGGAAAATTAACAAGGCAGGAAACCACAAATGTTGGAGAGGATGCGGAGAAAAGGGAACCCTCTTGCACTGTTGGTGGGAATGTGAACTGGTGCAGCCACTCTGGAAAACTGTGTGGAGGTTCCTCAAAGAGTGAAAAATAGACCTGCCCTACGACCCAGCAATTGCACTGTTGGGGATTTACCCCAAAGATTCAGATGCAATGAAACGCCGGGACACCTGCACCCCGATGTTTCTAGCAGCCATGTCCACAATAGCCAAACTGTGGAAGAAGCCTCGGTGTCCATCGAAAGATGAATGGATAAAGAAGCTGTGGTTTATGTATATGATGGAATATTCCTCAGCCATTAGAAATGACAAATACCTACCATCTGCTTCGACTTGGATGGAACTGGAGGGTATCATGCTGAGTGAAGTAAGTCAATCGGAGAAGGACAAACAGTGTATGTTCTCATTCATTTGGGGAATATGAATAATAGTGAAGGGGAATATAAGGGAAGGGAGAAGAAATGTGTGGGAGATATCAGAAAGGGAGACAGAACATAAAGACTCCTAACTCTGGGAAACGAACTAGGGGTGGTGGAAGGGGAGGATGGTGGGGGGTGGGGGTGACTGGGTGATGGGCACTGAGGGGGGCACTTGATGGGATGAGCACTGGGTGTTATTCTGTATGTTGGCAAATTGAACACCAATAAAAAATAAATTTATTATTTTTTAATAATAAGAAAGGAGAAAGAAAATGAAATTTGTACCCTCTGCTTTCTTATAACCCAACAGAGTCACCTATGCCCTGGAATTTAAACAGGGTCTTCAGTTGTCCAAGTCACAGAGTTACAAACACATAAAGATAAAACCAACCAGATGTATAAAGGTTGAAAAACTCTCCCTTCTTTAAAAGAATCATCTTTTGAAACATATGCTGTTATAACAGCAAAACTAGAGAAAGAACAGAAATGCTCAATCAAATACTGTTTGGATGGGAAATGACAGTACGAGGGGAATGTGTGGTGGTCCCGGGTGGGTTCTGGGTTTACCCCATTGTCTCTGGGCTCTGCAGCCCAGCACATATGGCCCATCAAATGATCCAAACACCATCACACATGTGGACAACGGGGCAGCCGTAGTAGCCCCAATTCTGAGTCTGTGTCTTACTCTTAAGGTGCCATCACCCCTTTCAACACTACTTTTGTGCTGCACAAGATGAAAAAAGGAGGGAAGAATTGCAAATAACCAGTTTCAAACACAGTTCTAACCCACCCTCCAGAATCTGGCTTTATGATTAGGGGCACTGTGCACATACAAAGAGGCCCCTCTCAAGACTCCCAGGACATAAGCTGCAGCCCCAGGAAAACACACGTGTTGTGAGCGCAGTCCTTCACACCTCAGCTGAACAACGAATGCACAACCAGTGAGAGATTTGTTTCAGGTTCTGGAAAAAAAAAACAAAAACTGGAGAGATCCATACTCCGGGGCCATGGATTGTGCTCCTGTACGTCTCAAATTTTCTGGTGCGTCGTTTAAGATAAGGGATCGGAGCAACCGAGAAGCACAGAATTCTTCCAATGATGCCACCTTGTTAACACTTCGAATGTTCCTGAAAGTTTATTTTCTTCTTTTTTTTTAATTCTTAAAAGTTCGCAGTAAGCCAGGCAAGTTTCAATCCTCTATAAGCGCAGATGATGCATCCGCACGAAACCCCAGAAGATTTGCAATGGAGTGGCACCTGGTCCTTAACTACAGAATCCAGTGTGATGCTCACAGCATTATTACTACAGTGTCTGATTTAGGATTCAAATGCCACTCACGACAATGGCCCTTTATTAAGTTTCTGACAGTCACTACCTTGCTCGCTGGCCGGCCATATCTCATGTACCGTTTGCTTATCTTGGGGGATGGACTAATTCTTTACCCATACCCATCTAGGAGTTGAGCTGACCCAGGGACCACCCAGGGAGATGAAAGGTACAAAACTGAGCCCACCCTGCACCCCACCCCCAGCTCCTGCTTCCAGCCTTCCTATGACCCTAGCTGGTCTCGGGCAGCTCATCCTTCTGAGCCACAAAACCAAAAGGGCTGTTTCTGTGGCTGAGCCTGGTACCTGTTGACCAGCTTCTCCCACAGCCACCCCCCCCCCAATCCAGTTCAAATCCTCTGTTGCTGTCACTGACACATGCCTCCTGGCTCATCTGGGTGGCCCAGCCTCATTAGGAAGGGATTTGGTGCCTGTTAGTTAATTGAGGCCCGTTCCCGCCACCTGCCACTCGTGGACCTCATCTGCACACTAACAGCTCCTAATTGTCATCATACGGCGGGGTCCCTGCAACAACTTGAGAACAGATCCTGAGCAGCGCGTGCAGGCTCCGTGCTGGTCCAGGAGCACTGTAACAATTTATCAAGGGGCCAGATGTGTGGGGACGAAAGGCACCTTGCGCCAACAACGGTGTGGAAGTTTGCTGTTTATTATACTCCCTGGGATAATACGTGTAGAGACGGCCTTCTCCGGGAGACTTCACTTAGGGCAAATAAAAGCCCTCATCTGGACAGGCACAAACTCAATTAAAAACAAATGGCCCAGGCACCCGCTGACACCGCATTTAGAAACAGGGCTGCCCGTCCACGCACAATTTGAGCCCGTGCATTTGTGTGCTTTCTCCTATTGAGAAACCAAGAAATGTCTAGAGTGTCAGAGCACTGTCCCATGTCCCATTTTTCAAAGAGTTTGAGTGGAAAACGGGACAGAAGGGAGTGCCCAAAGCTGATCCAGTCCCCTTGGGAATGGACAGAGAAGTAGGGAAGGAGACACGACAGGACCAGAAGGAGAGATGGGGAAAAGCATCCTCGAGCTGAAGAGCTGGACAGGATTTTGGACTAGATGCAGAATACAGATGGAGACCATGTCTGAGACAGAGGATGCGGGGACTGCATATAAATAGAAAAAATCAGAAGAAAGGAAAAGGGGAAGGTGCCGTCACTACAGGAAATTCTAGGATTTGGGGGCCCAGGAATTCACATCTGTAAGGAAATCAATCTGGGCTGAACAGAAATCAGACTATGGCAAGACACAGAAGTAGGGTTTCGTTTGTTTGTTTGCTTGTTTGTTCTTCAGCTGTAAACCCCACCCAAGCACTCATCCCCGGGGGCCTGAGACGAGGCCCCTCGGGATGCCCCAGCAGCGGGGTGTTTGTTAGGTCTCCCCACCCAGACCTGGGAAGTCGTTTTTGCCTAGAGATTTCTAACACATGTCTGTCTTATTATTCTCTCCCTGTTGGATGAGGAAATAAGAAAAACCCAGAAGGAACCCCACAAGGGACATGACACTAAAGGGGGGAAGGGAAGGAAAACAGGAGAAATGAAACACAAAAGCCTCGAGTGTGGAATGGAAGGGTCAGTGAGATACGTGGCCTTCAACCAACACAGACTCTGCCAACTGATAAAAAATATTCCTCTAAGAACCAGACTGCAGCAAAGTCTCCTCACCCAGCACCCCCATCTCCAGGCTTTCAGAAACAAATGGGAAGCTACCTAACCTGGTCGCATGGGGTTGTTGTTGTTGTCGTTGTCATTGTCTTAATAAACCAAGTTAGAGCATTAATTCTCTCCTTCCGAGCAATCTGGGTGGGGCAGCTGGTTATGCACCCAACTCTTGGTTTCGGCTCAGGCCATGATCCTAGGGTCGAGGGATCGATCCCCACATCAGGCTCCGCGGCCTGCTTAGAGTTTGTTTGGGCCCCTCTCTCTGCTCCTCCCCCTACTCTTCCTCGAATAGACAAATAAACAAATAACTAATCTTTTAAAATAATAATAATAATTCTCTCCTTTCTAAGGAGAGAGAGAGAGAGAAACTGAGCAAACCCGGAAGGGAGGGGTATTAGGATTATCTTCCAAAGAGGTCTTAGAATTGTTAGCGGCAAAGACACCACCTTCAGAGAAGGGTCCATTTCGACTTCAGCCCCAGACAAACATCGGGGGTGAGGGCAGTCATTATTTATTAAACACCCCGAATTGCTGAGAGAGCAAAGTTGCAGTTTTGCCAAAATACAGACTCTTAACTCAAACATACTGATTCTTTTGGTTGCCTTCATGAACACATCAAGCGATTTTCCAGAAACGTGATACTGCTGTTTTCCGGCCTAAGTTTTGTTAAAGAACATTTGCAGTCTTCCCGGACTGCGGGCCTACACCTCACAGCCAAAGCCTTAAAACGTCCTTCTGCACGATCTGCTCATCACGCACTCGTGCCTCGTCCACACTTAATTCTGCCCACGGTGCCAAAGCCGGAGAGCACCCCCCCTTCCCTGTCTTTCCCCGCATGCTGCTGGCTTTGCTGCTCCCCCTCCAGCGTCCCTCTCTGGATGTCACTCACTGCCTGTCCCCGTCCGCTTCCTCCAGCCTGTGAACCCGAGGGGCCTAGTCTATGCTGCTTCAGAGCTGGCAGGTTTCAGAGGAAAAAAAAAAACCACCCAAGAAAGAAAGAATGGCAGTTTGACACTGCACTGTCACAGTTAAAACGGGCCCTGCGCGTGACCCAGGCTTGGACACCGATGCCTGGTGCCCAATCACAGCTGAGGCTGCATCTGCCACGGTTCACGGACCCGCCGCTCCATGCTGGGGGACCAGATGCCTCTGTTTATGCTTCCCCTCCTCCCGGCCTTCTGCCGGACGGCAGCAAGACAGAGCCGCCAGCCATCACTGGACTTCATCTGTCTCCGTGATCTTGTCTTTCCATAGAGTCTTTCCTCCACCCCTTTCTGTTTTCACACACCCTCCCCCCAAATGCCCAGAAGGGGTAGTTCTCTCTTTCAAGTTTGACCCGGTCGAACAAAGCCGAATAAAGGGCTAAGCAGGAGGATGTAGGTTCCTGGCAGGGGCAGGACAACGTGAAGTGGCCGGAGGTCCAGCCGGGACGCTGCCAGCACCCCTGCTCTGCTGCACCACAACTTCCTGCTGCACACTTTGCTGTGCTTGTTCCAGGATAATACACCGCAGAGCCAACTCTGGATGCCGGTGCTCGGCCTTTTCTGCAAAACTGACCTCTCGGTGCTACAGGTCAGAGGCTGCAAGAAACAGCCACGGATTTGAAGTCAGCAGCCAGCTGCTGTTTCTTAAAGGCCCTTGAGATGGGGTTGGTTTTGCACCGGGAATAAGTCATCCTGGGCACATTTGTCACCCCTGTTCTCTCACCCACTCTAAGGCACGTGACTCCCACAGAGGAATGTCTGGGCATCCTTTCTTGGCTTGGTGAATGGAGCACACAGGGTCATCTGTTCCCGGGACACAGAGCAAGCCAAGCGTCCAGTGACTGCCTCAAGTACTGCTCGCCCTGCAGCCCCACAGAGTCAGGTTGGAGCCCTGGAGTCCCCCAAGCTCATAGGAGCATGAGCACAAGAGACCCAGCCCACCCCTCTCTGGCTCCTCAAAATGCCACACACCCAGCAGAGAGGGAGACCGGGGAGGTTTTCACTGACAAGCACTCAGGTTTCCAAATGTACCTGTCCCTCACACATCAATGGTTGTCTTTTTAAAGGACACACATCTTCACCCTGGGTCCTGAAGCCCTTTCCCTTGGTCACTGTTATTACTCTTGGAAGTGTTTGGGATTTGTCTCCTCTTCTCATTCCTCCCCTCACCTATATCCCTTCTATCCCCCCAGCTACCCCCCATCTGGACATTTCTCTTTCCAACATAGAATTTCAGAAAAAGTTTTTGCCTAGAAATTATATCGCCCACAGTGGTAGGTTTTATGGGCACTTGAGCTCAATGACATCACGGGCTATACTAACTTTTCCTGGGGTGGTGTGCAACTAACAAATATGGATTTGTTCGACTAAGTTGTATCGAGACACAACCAGGCTCCAGTACTAGACTAGGTGTTAGACATACACAGGTAGGTGAATCAGGGCCTCTGACCTCAAAAAGCTCACAGGGGCACCAGAAAAATGTCACCAATTCATGGCAATGAAATGTGATAGGAGGCACCTGTTGAAAGTGGCATTATGAGATACGGAGAAGGGAGCCAGTAAATTCTGCCTGGGGTCACTGGAGGAAGGCTTTGCTG
The DNA here is from genome assembly GCF_905146905.1 of Nyctereutes procyonoides. Taxonomy (NCBI): domain Eukaryota; kingdom Metazoa; phylum Chordata; class Mammalia; order Carnivora; family Canidae; genus Nyctereutes; species Nyctereutes procyonoides. Next base: position 6,890,599 of record NW_026575155.1, read on the forward strand.
AGATGATAACATGTGAACTGAATCTTGATGAATTCAAAGGAAAATGGGAGGTGGAGGGACAGAAGGGGACATTTGGAAAGACAGAGTATGGGTCATTCTTTCCACTCCCAAGCGTGTACCACAAGCAAACATGGTGATTGGTACTGGAGACCCAAAAATGACTCTGTCCCTGCCCCCAATAAGCTTTCTGGCATTTGTAGAAAATGGACATAATTGTACTTCTGTTGAGAAATATGCTGCGAATGCCACGTGGTGATTTAATGAATGGGGTTTTGAAAAACAATTCATGTGTAACTAAGCAGTTGCCTAAATATGAATGTCAAGTGTAGCCCTGTGCTTTGCCATGTGTAATCCTTCAAGATACCTAAGAACTGCTATGCATGCCACAGAAAACAAAAAAGACCCAAAAACCAAATGTATAACCCAAATATTCAAATAATACATATTATGTATGGAGTACATACAAAACCTCTAAGTGCTCACGAATTAAAGAGGTGTATGGATTGATATATTTGAGTGCATACAAACCAATTTATAAGCATTTTATGTGATGTCGTTTTCCAAACTAGACTCTAGTATGGTACTCAGTAATAATAGTAATTTTAAATACTCAGTGTAGGTATTATTTTTTAACCTCCAAGTCTTCCTTCAGACCTGGGAACTTTTTAAATGACCAATAGCATCTTCAATGGACTACTGGAAAATGCATTGATGATTATCTGGAACCAGCCTCAACCGGGAAACAAATCTCCTTCTCCAGAGCAAGATGGGAAGACAAGGAAGCATCTCTGCTTCCTAGGAAAGATTGAACTAAAATGCAAAACCTAACCAAAAACAAGGGCAAGATCATTTGTATTACATATAAACAGAAATAATTGATGGTCATGAAGATCTACTTCGAATTAACAAAAACAGGGGGTCCCTGGGTGGCTCAGCAGTTTAGCGCCTGCCTTCAGCCTAGGGCATGATCCTGGAGACCCAGGATCGAGTCCCACATCAGGCTCCCTGCATGGAGCCTGCTTCTCCCTCTGCCTGTGTCTCTGCATCTCTCTCTCTGTGTCTCTCATAAATAAATAAAATCTTAAAAAAAATAATTAACAAAACCAGATGCATGTATCTGGTGCATATAAATGAATCTAAGAATTTTAAGTTTTTTTGTTTTTTTATTTTGCATTTTTTGATTCAAGAAACCAATCCACTGGTATGGGGGGGGGGGCTCCTACTACATGGAAGCATTGAATCCAAGCTCCACAAGACATTAACTCTGTACCCAGTAAATGTTTGTTGAATGAATGATTGCACTGCAATTCTGCTGCTCTGATGATTACAAAGATAAATAAGTCACATCTACTGTTTTGGATGGAGAAGATATGGAATAAATAATGGTTGAATAAACAATCTGCTTAACCTACCAATAAAGACTTTTATCACGGAAAGATCAATTTTTCTTAGTGTAAGAAAGTAGAGTTGTAGGAAAAGAAGAGAGAAAAAACAAAAACAGAAGGGAACGTTCCTAAAGATTCTACTGACTCCAATTCTCCCTGCATTTCCAAAGTATTCTTCGAAATGTCACTTTGCAAATTTAATTTTAGCTTAAAATGTTTTAGCAAAAAATAGTCAATATATTTTGGCAAAATGTCATTCATATAGTTCAAAAGAGTGCTCTTGAGGTGTGATATCACATGCATGCCCCCCGCCCCGAGAGATCCTAACATAGCACTTCTCCTTTCAAAAATAGTTCATAAAAAAAATAGTTTAGCGTCTGAGGCATAGCTCCCCACATATGCTTAGCTCAGAGTGACTCCAAAATAATGCACAAACACTGACTAATTAATCCCCATGACAACACAAGGAGGCCCTGAAAAGCTCTGGGCAGCACACACCCCATGGGCATCACCACAGCTTTATTTTTAAGAATCTTGTTCTTTCTAAGACTCTCTCTGATCATCACCTTCCCTCCCCCACTCCCTCCAAAAAAACAAAACAAAACAAAATGAACAACCCAGGAAATGTGTCATGTGCCTAATTTCTGCCCTTTCTCCCCACCCCCCATCCCCCATCAGAAGCAGAGATGTTCATCTTGGGTGTTGATTACTGGACTCTCCGCCTGCGATTCAGCACCAAGGACACCTCCTGTGCTTTGGGAAACTGCTGGGACAGACCACTCGTGGTAAAATGAGAGCTTTGGTCTAAAGACCACAAAGAAAACAGCCCACCAAGAAAAGCTTCTGGCCCCAACATAATTCCAGCCTACTCTCACGTAGTGACATTCAGGCAAGAAAAAAATATATAAATATATGTGTCAAATATAATCTATACTAAGCAAACATCTAGTAAAAATGCTTTTATTTATAGTATACCATAAAAGGCACAGATGTCAAGATATATTGAATTTCAGAGGGTGGTGGGTACTCTTTATTTCACAAATGATGAGACGGAGCCTCATCAAGATAGTAGGACCTTCCTTGAGTCCCTGGATGAGAAATTGTTTCCTACCTACCCATCCTTCTAAATTTTGCTCAAATATTAGAAAATCAGCTTTATGCTAAAAATGGAGGCTTTATGCTTTATGCTTCCATTTCTCTCCTAAGAAGTTTTCCCCTGTTGATAAATTTTTAATAAGTGTGCATTTGAAAGGATATCTCTTTGGGGATTTATTATAAATTAGGAACTTACCAAACTTTTTATCCCCTTCTCTCAACCCCTGCCCCTGCCTCAAGATCCAGAGCTTTCACTTTTGAGACCCTTGCGGTAGTGCTAAGCCCTCCTCACACACCATCACATTAATTCTCACAGCCACCCTATAATGTGGAAAATATTATTCTTATTTTTACAGGTGAAGAAACAAAGACAAAAACAGCTAAGTAACTTGCCCAAGAGCACACACTTAATAAATGGTAAAATAAGAATCTCATCTGTTCTACCTATTACAATGAACTCCCTCAGAGTCATTAACTACACATTAGGATCAGTGTCTAAAAAGGCTGGGGATGTATGATGGAGAAAAAAAAATACTATTTTTTTAAGTATCTGCTATTTATGCCCATTTTACTTTAGAAGAGAACCAGTTTCAGTTTTAAGAAATACTCTAAAGAACCTCCTGGTTTTGAAAGGTAAGGTCAAGGGCAGAGCTGGCCAATGGTTCTGCAAAATAATAAAAAAAAGTGTATGCTTTCAGGTTTCTCTGAACTGGCACAAATGATGGAAGTTTATTGAGAGGAATAATCTGAGAATAGTGAAGGTAGACAGGGAGCTCACTGGGAGAACAATCCGGAATCCAGGAGTTATGGCCAGTAAGGAATGAGCTTTCAGATGATGTCAGCCCACAGCATTCAAGCCACCCACCCTAATATTGAGTGGGTATAAGTGAAGAACTCCAACAACAGTGATGATGGAAATCCAGTTTTAAGTTTTCCTTTTGTCTGTGCTGTAATTACACTGTAGTAGTCCCAAACCTTCAATAAAAATCTATTATACAGTAAAAGTTTATTAGCATTATGTTAGAGATGAGAAATTAAGGAAGGGGGCTATGTCCATGCTTCGGGGGAACTATGGAGAGAAGGCAGTAGATAGAGTGAGGGAACCATCAGACATGATGGAGAGAAAAAAAAAAAAACAGGGGCCACGGCAGAGAAAGAGGTGATGGGCATTGACCATGACCAGTAGGATCTAAGCTTTTCCCCACTCCATCACATACACACACACCAGGAATCCTTAGAAATCCTTAGAAATGAAGAGAAAGGAACTGCATTTCTTTTGAAAGAGATCTTTTTAAACTGCTGGTTCAGGAGATTGAAGGCTCCAGTAAACTTTGAATTAGTTGAATGTGTTGGGTAGCCACCACCTAGCAGAAAGAATGGCTCTGGTGTGGGGCAATTAATACAAGCAGGTAAATTTTGAAAGGATAAAATGAACTTATAAATTAAATTTAAGTTTAGTTCCCAGTAAGAAGTCTGGGGAAAAATGACTTAGAAGAGATATCAGTTTCTTTGTCATGTGATACTCTGGATTCAGACATCCCAGTACTGGTGTAGCTTCTCCCAATTTCCTACTCTGCCATTTTAGGGACATCATCTTCACGGTGGGAAGAAAAGGAAAGATGGGATGAGGCTCTAGTTACCTCTTAAGTAACATCCTTAGAAGCTTCCATCTCTTCCATTGATATCCTGACCAATGGGCCAGAAATTAGTCATATGACCATGCTTATCAGCAAGAGAAGGTGGAAATAGTCTTAATTCCAGCAATCAGGTACCCTCTGGGAGTCAGGAATTCTAAGAAGAAGAGAAAGCTTTTGGGCATGGCAACTTACAACCACTATCAATGTGATCAGGAAAGTGCCTGTTAAGGGGGAACAATTAAAATGGGCAGAGTGACAGTTCAGCCTTCATCCTCCAAATCCCAGCTTCTGATTTACCACAGCCAACCAAAACCAGCACAGAGCCAAGTTTCCCAAACTCTGGGATTGGGGAAAGTAATTTGACAGGTGCTGGAATCGTTAGGCTGATCTATCTGGAATGGCCATTCTCAGCCTTATCTTTATAAAACCCAAGCATCCCCGAAATTCCTTAAGCAGCATAATAAAATGAATAAGAAGACATTTCAAAAGAAAATTACATCCATGTTGATTAAAGTGAAATATACACATGCATCAACACACACATACACATTATATATATGTGTGTGTGTATATTGTGTATAATATATAATTATAATGGCCCTTTTTTAAAATTCGGGACACCAAACTGAATAGCTAATAAGTGAGGGTCACAGTCCCATGATGGTAGGAACCACAGCTCTAAGGGAAAGTCAAATCTGTTTTGGTTCCATGCCCATGCCATTAAGCCTGCCCAAATTAAATTTTTGCATTCAAATTTTCTGGTGATTATTTTGCTTTTGATTTCTTGTGAATTTTTATTTAGCCACCTGTCTTATTTTTTGCTGTAGCTTTGAAACAAACTTTATGAGGGCAGAAGGCAGCCTTAGAAGAGCCATGTTTGCCATGGCCATAGCTCTGCAAACATGATAAAATCAGGAAAAACCAAAGCCACTACTGAGCTGGCCAGAGCTGCTTTACTGTCCTGGCTCATTGCAGGATCAGTATTTCCATATGCTCATGACTCAGGGTTCCAATGATAGTGATGGTCACAGTGGCAGTGGTGGTGACAGTAGGGATTTCCTTTTTGTTTCAAATATTCTTATGTCTACAAAGATCTTCTGCCATGAGGAGGGTTTGCACCTCATCTATTTTCATCAAAACCGCTAATTTTTCTATTCGCCTCCATTTCTGTCCAGGTCACATCAACTCACCTAAAATTAGGTGGAATTCCTCAAGATTATGGTACTCTTGCTAGAAACGGTGTTGTTTACATGGCTGTGATTTCTGGGTCTCGCCTGACAGGTTAACAAGAGATTGACAACATATAAGAAGCATAAAGTTTAAAGTGGCTGGCCAAGATAATACCAGAACCAGTCATAAAAACAGACCATCCTATGCTGGCTCAAAGGTACCCTAGTGTTGAATCAAATGGATAATAATCCAGAGGAACGTGTTGATACTACTATCTCACATTTATGAAAAACACAGAGAAAATTCTCAAAGTATTTAGGGACTGCGAAGTGTAACCAGTCATCATTTTCTGGGCCAGGCATTTACTCATGGCCCCTCTATTCCTTGGGGACATCTTAGCCAACCATGGAGGTTCAGTGACAATTTAGAAGGCACATTTCCCAAATAGATGAACTGTCATAGCCTGGAAAAATAGGGCTCATATTTTTTTCATGTATTTGCATGTATTTAATCTGAGTTATTGGCATAAAGGAATAGGGTGAAATACTTTCACACAATTAAAACAGTCCATGTTCCACACATTTAAGCTTTCTGTCGCACGAGTTCAAGACTGAAAGAAGACTCCACTCGCCTCATTTCTTGAAGCCCACAGGACACATTTGTGGTTGCTCCAGCTCATTCAGACAGAATTGGAAGGAACTGCCGTGAATTTCACAGAAGTCACTGCTCTGTGACAAAGTTCACGGCTCCCCATACCACCTGCCTTCCGCTCCCACCAGAAGCCATCATTCCTGATAAAAGCAAACACTGTCAATTCGGCCGCAGCCCGGCCAGCTCCAATCCCCTCTGAAAACATTGCCAAAACAGATTTCTGATTGGGTCACATTAGGTCACAGTATCCACGGGTGGACAAAATGTAGTAAAATTTTTATGGGCCACTAGAGACATATTGGATCAGTGCAGAACAAGCACTGTTCAAAAGAGCGCTGTTGGCTTCAGGTTCTTTCGCCAGCTCCTTGGCATATGGAAACTTCCCCAAGACTTCTCCAGCCTCCTCTGTAGCCCGTTGCCCCCACCCCCTCACTCCTCTGTCAGTCCAGACGGTGAAGCTGATTTTCTTTCAGCTTCATGCCTCACACAGAACAAAAGAAATTTCAAAGTGGGTCTCTCTCCTTTGTTAACCCCTGCAAGAGCTCTTTGAGGAAGAGTGGGTGGGTGCCCAGGGGGAGGGGGCCGGGGGGCAGCGGGCAGGGGGGAACAATGAGGCAGTAGATTTTCCAGAAACTGTCATTTTTATTTTTTTTTTTTTTTTTTTTTTTTTTTTTTTTTTTTAAATTTTTATTTATTTATGATAGTCACATGAGAGAGAGAGAGAGAGGGAGAGGCAGAGACACAGGCAGAGGGAGAAGCAGGCTCCATGCACCGGGAGCCCGACGTGGGATTCGATCCCGGGTCTCCAGGATCGCGCCCTGGGCCAAGGGCAGGCGCTAAACCACTGCGCCACCCAGGGATCCCGAAACTGTCATTTTTAAGCAATGTCTCGCAGCCCCCACTAGCATGCAATATTTTTGAGAATCGATACCTAGGGGAAACCTGACCATTTTGTCCCCCGCCCCTGGTTTTATGGAAGGTGTGGGAGGTTGACCGGGTACCCAGTCCTCCTGCTGGGGTCTCCCCCTTCACAGGCAGACACTGATGGGAGTACTTCGGATGACGGAGGGCCAGGGACATCCTGCAGAAATATCTAGACCTGATCTGTGGGCCCTGGGAGCCACTGAGGAGGTCTGAGTGAGGGAGCAGACTGCTCTCAGGCTCATTTGAGCTTTGAAGTGTCATCAGCAAAGTGGCTCCTGAAAAATTGCAAACAGCTTCCCCACACCTGTGAAGTCACCTGATCCTGATGGAGGTTTCAGTAATGGGAACGAGAAATTCTTTTCTTTATTGTGGTAAAAAAAACAAATAACATTAAATTTGCCACCTTTGCCATTTTTAAGTGTAGTGTTCAGTCGTGTTAGTGTTCACATGGAACCTTCACACGGAAACCAGAAATTCTTGATCCTACTTAGGCTCACTGCTGTTACGTTGGACCTTGAGTCTCTTCCCTGAACCTCAGTCTCCTCAACAATTAAATGGGAGGAAGTGTTTCTTAGGCCCCCATCCACACTCAAACGAGCATATTTTTAAAGTGCTATCTGAGGAAACACTATTTATGGCTTAGGCCTCAAAGATCGTTTGACATATTTCCAGAAGAGAGATTTTCCACCTCCTCATTTTCACAATAAAAGGCTCTGACTCCTTAGGCAGCTTCACTGACAGACTGATTGATGGATGAACTTTCTATTTTTAAACCAATATTTTGATTCATGGTGTGGCATATTTTGTATACGTAAAATTTCCAAGATGGCTGCAAGAGTACCTCCCAACCCACACGACCTGCTGTTATTCCTCTATGGCCTGTGATGTTGATAGTTCTTGCATCATGGGGCAGGAGTCTGTGCTCACTCTCCTTGAATCCAAACAGGCTTGTAACTCACTTGTAAGCAATGGAATGTGACAGAAGGCTGAGTCATAAAAGGTATGCATCTTCCACTCTGTCCCCCGGAACCCTCGCACAGGCCCTGAGCCACCATGCTGTGGAAAGACCCATGAGGTGGCCGTTTTGTAAGGAAGCCCAAACAGTCTCACACAGAAAGAGCTCCCGGAGGAGCATGTGAAAACACTCTCAGAGACAGAAAGGGGTGGAGACACTGCTCCCAACCGTTCCAGATGCCTGAGTTTCCAGCTCTCACCACCACCCGATGACGAATACGTGAGTGACCCCAAGACAAAACCACCCAGCTGAACTTTTCTTGAATTCATGACCTACAGAAACTGTGAGAGAAAATAAAATGACTGTTGTTGAAACCACTCAGTTTTGGGGTGATTGGCTGCTCAGCAATGGTAACCCTAAAAGGCAAGACAACAGGTAGGCATCAGGGCCAGATGTTTAGTAATGGAGGCTCAAGGGATGGTGCCGGGCTGTCTTCCCCAAATAGCCACTCGCACAATGGCACACCCTCCATGCATTCTAGCATATGGGCCTCCTCCTTCCCGGCCACTTGAACTGGCTCCCCTGCTACTCAAGAATGGGCAACTTACACCATCTTCCCCAGCCTCCCTATACCCCAAACTTAGAGTGATGGATTATACACATGAACCGGTATATATAACAATCACCCAAAATACCCTAGCCGCTCCCTGCCTCCACCCACATTGTGGTCCAGTGGGTTTAGATGGGAACCAGGTACGACTGATTGCAGGTGGACAAATCCATCCCAGGAAGATCAGGAAGCAGAATCGAATGTACCACTTTTGCTTGAATCCAATCTTCAGATGCCTGGTGGCTCTTCCCGCTCACAACAGGGATCTTTTCCTGGATTAATTCTGAATGCATAAGCTTTAGGTCCCCCAGGACAATGTTTTCTCTGGAAAACTTTTCTTGAATAAAGACCACTTCCTGGTGCTAAGTGGGCAGAGGCATGAAAACCCAGAGCTGAGAGCATCCAACGGCTCTCCCAGGACATCTGGGACATCTTTGGCTGAAAGCTAGGGAAATCGGGTCACCAACTGCTCTGCTGGCCTCCTCTATATGGACCCCTCCCCTTCCTGACCTTCACATGTCTAGCCTGTCCCTGCTGGTCATTGTGCAGTGAGAGATTTTCTGTTCTTCCAGCAGAATGATGCCTAGCGATGCTTACCCTAGCTCATTGCATGACCTACACGTTCTCCTCTCTGTGGCCCCATGTGCTGCCCCAAACCAGAAGGAAACTCACGTTCCCAGAAGGCCTCACTCCTCAAGCTTTTGATGTCATTTCCAATTGAGGCTGAACACTCTCACATTGTGTTTTTGACATGACAAATGACCAGTTGTTCAATGTAAACGTTTAAAATGTCCCAAGCTTTATGTAATCCTGCGTTGACATCCTTTCCCCTCCCTAATATGTTAGGAGCTTCAGAAAATAAAAGTAGCTTCATTCAACATCTGATTCTAAGATACGCGATTCGTAATTGCCAATCTACTTTCCTCATACAGATTGTCTCTTTTTCTTCAGATTTTTGGATCCTGACTCCATCAAATTTAAGCTTGCTGAAGATAAAGCCCTGGACTCTTTTCTCTGTATCCCCCTGCAAACCATCACGTTCACGGTGCTCATGGAGCTGCCGATGTATGACACACATCACAGGGTGGTCTTATTTTTTAACTAGCTGGGTGGCCTCTCTGAGCATCAGTGTCCTTGCACAGGAATCGGGGTGGTAATATGGCCTCACACAAGGGTTGTGGGGGCTCTCAAACATGAGTCCATGGGCAATACACCTAAAATAATCCCTGAGTTTTAAAGATTTTTTACTTATTTATTCATGGGAGACAGAGAGAGAGAGAGAGAGAGAGAGAGAGAGGCAGAGACACAGGCAGAGGAAGGAGCAGGCTCCATGCAGGGAGCCTGGTGTGGGACTCAGTCCCGGAACTCCAGGATCATGCCCTGGGCCAAAGGCAGGTGCTAAACCACTGAGCCACCCGGGGATCTCAATCCCTGAGTTTTAAAAGATGCTCAGTGAATCGTAGTTGTGGGTTGAGTGGTGTCCCTCCAACAAGACATGTTGTTAAAGTCCTAACCCTGGCTTCTATGTGATCTTATTTGGCAATAGGATCATTGTAGATATAATCGAGTTAAAATGAGGTCCTACTGGAGTAGGGTGGATCCTAAATCAAAAGGTGGGTGCCCTTATAAAGAAAAGGCAAGTTGAAGACTCATAGACACAGAAAAGGAAGAAGGCCACATGACGATAAAAGTAGAGATTAGAAAGATAAAACTACAAGCCAAGGGACCCTAAGGATTGCTGGCCACCATCAGAAGCCAGAAGAGGCAAGGAAAGATCCTCCCCTAAACCCTCTGGAGGGAGCATGGCCCTGCCAACACCTTGATTTCAGACCTTTAGCCTCCTAGAAGGGGAGATCATAAATTTCTGTCATTTGAAGCCACTCAGTTGGTGGTACTTCGTGATGGCAAAACTAATCCCCCCATTTTGGTACTGGGGAGCGGGGTGTGTGTTTTTGAAAAGGAAGAGAGGAGCCTGGGAGACAAGCACCCTGGGTGATGAGGGCAGTGTTCTTGCAAAGCAATGCATAGCGGAGGTGCAATCTCCTCCCTGCCCTGGCAGCTGAGGACACCTTCCCTTCCAGCATTTCCTCCCAGCATTTCCTCCAGCAGCCTGATGGCCCATGGGACCAATGACCAGGGGAAGTACTGACGATGTGAAGTTTGTATCAATGGGGATTTGTTATTTTTAAAGATTATTTATTTATTTATTTATTTATGAGGGAGAGAGAGAGAGAGAGAGGGCAAGCAGGGGATCAGTGGGGGGAGAAGGAGAAGCAGGCTCCCCACAGAGCAAGAAGCCAGACTCAGGGCTCGATCCCAGGACTCCGAGATCATGACCTGAGCCAAAGGCAGAGGCTTACCCCACTGAGTCACCCAGGTGTGCCCCTCAGCAGTGATTCCATTTAGAATTTAGTCCAAAAGGGTAATTTTGTGGGCACCTGCTGTATGCCAGACACAGTGTTAGCAGGAACGATTTAAAGGCAAATAGAGGTGGCTCCTCCGGTGAAGGAACTCAGAGAAACAGCCCTGCTCTGCGGAGGGGACGAGCAGAGGGCCCTGTGCAGCCGGGCCGCAAGTGACAGCCGTGTCCCAAAGAACGTGGTCAGAGCAGCCAAGCTAGAGAAGGCAGATCCAGGCAAGCACAGAAGCAAAAGCACCGAGGCGTGACACAGCGTGGCACCTGCAGGAAAACTAAAAGCAGCTTGGAATTAGCAGACTGGCAAAGAGAGGGAAGAGAAGACGCAGGGGCGGAGTGGCAAGGCCGGGCGACCAAGCCTAGAATTTCGTCCCCAGACATCGGGATGTTTCTCAAGGACTTAAAGCAGAGGAACAACAAAGACAGATCCTCACTCAACATAGATCATTCTGGCTAAAATGTGGAGGCTGGACTGAAATAGAACGGGAGTGGGATCACTGTAGCACAGTCCCCGGGGCCACGGTGAGGCCAGGACTGAGGGAGTGTGGTGGATGGAGAGGAGGGGTTTGAGGCACATTTGAGGTCCGACTTGAATCCCCACCAGAATCAGGGCCTGTGACAAGCACTTCCTGTGCGCACAGTTTAGGAAGTGATCCCAGGAACAGCTATGAGGTGGGGGCGGTGCTGGGGAGAAGAGAGGATGACTCAGGTCTAGGAAGTGTCATTGGGCAGGTTGCCACTAGATCCCCTGGGGGCCCTCTGGGGAAAGTGACCCCTGCTCACACTACCACCTCTTCCAGGAAGGCCTCCCTGACTCCTCCCCATCAGAATTACTCTCTCCCTCCCCTGTCCTCTGAGGCACTTGATTTGTTCCCCTCCTCCTATTCGACCACTATTATTGCTATCCTCCTGGATGGTGCGTGATGTCTCTCCCCCACCCCCGGAGCAAAGGCAGTTTCTTTTTTTTTTTTAAGATTTTATTTATTCACTCATGATAGACATACAGAGAGAGAGAGAGGCAGAGACACAGGCAGAGGGAGAAGCAGGTTCCATGCAGGGAGCCCGACGCAGGACTGGGCCAAAGGCAGGCACCAAACCACTGAGCCACCCAGGGATCCCTGCAAAGGCAGTTTCTGTTTCACGATCCGCCCCCCCTATGAAGGTGTAGTGGACACTGTGCCAATCCCACAGTGCTTTCTTTACATAACTTTCTCATCTCCGAACTAGGCAAGCATCTTACGTTTGATAGGGTATCATGGTTTAATTGGCAGCTTTTATCTTAGTGCTTTTTAAAATAGCAGCATGCCTTACAGATCCCTTAAGATTCCGTTAAATAGGGTTGGGAGCTGTCCAACCAATATTTGCTAAATTAGACGAGTTTAGGTCACTTTAGGGAAGAGAATCTAGACCCACTGTCTGGATCAGAATCCATCATGATGCAACTTAGGGTTTCCCTGCAGTCCCCCCGACCCTCACCTGTCCTCACCTGTCCCTCTGGAGGATGATGGGTGGGCCCAGAGAGACTTCACACATTTTTAACCCACCTGGGAAATTACTTTCTTAAAGACCTCCTCCTCGCGTGCAGGAGACCTGCTGCCAACCGCAACAATCTCAGTAGCTGACCTCTCCCTTCTGTTTCTCTCAACCCCTTTCTCTTCACCCCTGCTTCCTGGAGTCCCTCCCTCCACCCCAAATAAACCACCTACACCCAAGCCCTTGTCTCAGGCTCCGCCTTGGGGAAACCTAACTAAGATGATGGGATTGCCATAAAACTGTCCCTTTGGGGGCTGCATCTGCTCCTGAAAGGAGGGAAGTAGACACAGGATCTGCAGGCAGCCTAGAGAGGGTCCAGCAATCACCAGGGAGAGATGAGTCTCCCTTTGTCCCTCCCCAGCCACCCTACCTGTCTTACCTGTCCGGCAGGCAGGCTAGAGAGCAGGGTTTACCTAGCCTTGTGACAGCTGATTGTGGCCCCACCATAAGGCACCTGGGGAGGGAACATCTCCAGGGCCCGTGGGGTGGGAGGACAGGAATCCCGCATGGTCTGGGAGTCGGGAGGTAGAGGAGCGGGGTAGCACAATGTGCTGGGAACAGATGGGGCTTTGTGGGTACCAGCGCTAATTAACGGGCTCAGCAGCACAGGGCCCTGGGCCCAAGCATATTGCCCGAGGCCCCTGGGGGCTGAGCACATGCAGCTGCACACAGGCAGGAGCCCGCCGAGCCCTGAAACCCCAGCCCAGAGAAAAGGAGGAGGAGGAGGGAAAGGAGAAGCCCCAGGAATAGGTCATCTCTCCATTCCCCAGGCCAGGGAACAGCAGCTCCTCTTTTTTTTTTTTTTTTTTAAGATTTTCTTTATTTATTCATAAGAGACACAGAGAGGGAGGCAAAGACACAGGCAGAGGGAGAAGTGGGCTCCCTGTGGGAAGACCAATGCAGGACTCGATCCCAGGACCCCAGGATCATCACCTGAGCCGAAGGCTCAACCACTGAGCCACCCAGGTGCTCCGGGAGCAGGAGCTTCTAACCAGGATGTGGTCTTATTCCACAGGTGCCAGGGACACTGGGGGAGGAACAGAGGGGAAGGAATAGAGGGGAGGGATAGAGGGGCCAGAGCCAGGGAGCTCTGCCGAAGGGGGCTGCTGCCACCACCCACCTGCACTAAGCCAACTGGCCCTAGAGGATAAAAATGGAACTCTCAGAGAGGCTATGTGCGTGTGTGTGTGAGACAGGTATTTGACAACTCTTCTGTCACTCCATCTCTAAACCCAGGTGGCTGCTGGCACCACCCCCCGCACCCCATTACTCAGGGAGGCCCAGCTGGTATCTACCTTGCCTCCTCTCATTCTCTCAGCCTTCCTCCCTGTGTTCCCTCTCTGGCTCTTCCCTCACTTCCAAGAACAGAATTCATTTTCAGGGTTTCTACAACCAAACCAGAGACAACATGTATGCTATTTGGGGAGGAACCTAAAGGGAAATAGTTCAAGCCTTTTCATTGGAGTTGCATGCATCAAGACAGACATCTTTGGTCTCCTGCGTGTGTGTGTGTGTGTGTGTGTGTGTGTGTGTGTGTGTGTGATTACCCCGTAGACATGGGAAATGGGCTGTATAGTATGTATGTCAGTTAGGTTATAATCAACACTTGAAATTTGACCAGGATCAAGGTGCATTTTTTTAAAGATTTTATTTATTCATGAGAGACACAGAGAGACAGGCAGAGATACAGGCAGAGGGAGGAGCAGGCTCCCTGCGAGGAGCCCGATGTGGGACTCGATCCCAGGACCCCGGATCATGACCAAAGGCAGATGCTCAGCCACTGAGCCACTCAGGTGCCCTCAAGGTGCATTTTTAAATTGTGAGCAAGATACCCCCAGACACAAAGCAACATACACACCTCTCCCAGGGAGTATATCAAGGCTGATTTGCATGATTCTCTTCTAGCTTGGGGTGTTCTGTCTCTGAGTCCGCAGGGCATAACACATTCGTAGCTCATAGTAGGAATTAGTAAATTTTTGTTGATTAAATAAATCTCATAGCCCTAGAATTTACAAACAATAGGTAATGTATCCACTTTAACGGAATGGCGTAAGCATCTCCCAAGAAGCAAGTCAACAGTGAGTGACAAAATAATGCCGGAATTAGCATCAGTCTACAAGCCAGGATCCAAAATACATTGCCTTTGTCCTATCTCGTGCGTGTGTATGTTGTGTGTGTGTGTGTGTGTGTGTGTGTGTCTTTAAAAGTTCTTCCCTTTTCCATACAAAGTATTTATGGATAAAAGACTTTGTATTGGAGCTGGCCAATGGGAACATAGGAATGCATAAAACTGTTCTACTTTTGAAGCTAAATTTCAAAAATATATTTGAAATTTTCTACTATTTTGTGTATATTTAAATATATTTTACCTGGCCCAAGGAAAAATTTAATGGAAAGGAAATAGAAATTTTAGAAAAAAATTTAAGCACACAATTCACGAGGTTGGTGTCATACCCTTTGAGGCCACAGATGCTCAAATCCCAAGCTAAAGATGGCTTGTGTGATATTGCTATATGCTTCCTTTTGGAAACCTGCTGATGACCTCTTTAACAGGACAAACTGAGTCTTTGAGAGAGCATTTGGGAGCCCACTAAAATGCCCAGGCACCCGCTCACCCACATCTCCCAGCCGAGGAAGCATTCTATGCACAGCCCCCATGTTCAAAAATGTTCTTTGCTGCTTCCCTGATATTCTGGAAATATAAACTTCAAGCCATCGAAAGTGAGTAATTTTAAGTTCCATTACTATTTCAACGATTTCTTCTACTGATTAAAAAGAGGGAAAAAAAAACCAATCCTAAAGACAGGGCTTCCATCTGTGGCTGCACACTGTGGGAAATAATTAAGCCCTCTTGGAAAATTGTTCTCAGAAACAAGGATAACAGGAGACACAACCAATTCCCAGCAAAGTTCCATTTCTTCAAGAAGTCATGCAGGGAGAGTAAATGCAAATGCTCTTGCTTTCAGGGATGCTGAGTTAGTGTTAAGGAGCATCTTCCATGTTGGGTCTGTAGGATGCTTTCAGCTTTGACCACCTGTTATGGTTTTCAGTCTACATCTTTTCTGTGCGATTTGGAAATTCCGTTATTATAAAAACAATTTTAAAGTGTCTGGAAATTCTAACCTTGATTGTAATCTCAAAAGACAATTCAGTCCCTAAATATTTACTATGCAAATGGTATCCAAATAAGTGCCAATGATCTGAAATAGTAAAATAAGTCAGCGTGCCTGAGCATTTTAGTGGGCTCCCAAATGCTCTCTCAAAGACTCAGGTTGTCCTGTTAAAGGGGTCATCAGCAGATTTCCAAAAGGGAGCATATAGCAATGTCACACAACCCGTCTTTAGCCCGGGATTTGAGCAAGCAAAACCATTTCACAAATGCTGAGACTGTATTTCTAAACGCATTCCAAAATGACCTTGGAAATCCAGTGCAACGAATACAATATTTTTGGAGTTAGGAGGGATAGAATTCAGAGAAAAATAGTTCCCAGTGACAGGGGGTGGGGAAATAGGAGAGTTGTCGTTTAAGGGTACAAACTTGCAACTTGCAGATAAATACGTGCTGGAAATATAACCCACAGCAGAGTGATTGTGGATAATAATATTGTATTCTAAACATCAAACTTGCTAAGAGACTGGACTGCATTATTCCCACCAAAAAAGAAATGATAAATATGTGGTGCGATAAAGGTGTTAGCTAACACTATGTTGGAAATCATATTGCCATATATAAATATATCAGATCTGGGGCCCCTAGGTGGCTCAGTTGGTTGAAGCAACCGACTCTTGGTTTCAGCTCAGGTCGTGATCTCACGGGTTCTGGGATCCAGCTCTGCATTGGGCTCCCAGCTCAGCTCGGAATCTGCTTGAGATTCTCTCCCCCTCTACCACTGCGCTCTCTCAAAAATAAAATAAATTTTAAAATGAATAAATAAATGTATACCTTAAACTTATGCCATGTTATATGCCAAATGTATTTCAATTAAAAAAAGAAAAAACAGCACATATTTATCACTGAAATAGAATCAATGTAAAAGGAGAGAACTCAACTCTGAAGAATGGAAAATTAAAAGTAGTGTCTACATAGACATTTAATGTATATGTTAAAAGTATGTATAGGTGTATATGCATGTGTAAATACATGTGTACCTGTGTGTGTATATACATACACTTACACATGAAAGGGAGCAGCCACTTTCCAGGGAAAGGCAGAAAGAGTCACATAAAATAATATTATTTTGCCTGTTATAAGGACCATTGACTGAGAAAAATGACAAATTATTCACAAAATCCTCATAATCACTCCCTCAGACAGTGACTGGTATTACCTCCATTTTATAGCTGTGGAAACAGAAGCATGGGAAGGCCACATAATGTAACCAAGGTCATACAACCATTGAACACCCCCCCATGTCCCCAAATTTAACGTGCCCTGTTGTATTGAAAGGTTGTCAGTATAAATAGACAATGGTTTTCCCAGCATTCTTTTCAGAAAAATCTAGATCTAGCTGTGCGTTTGAGGATATTCACCATCTCCCACCCTTTTCTAAATCTAGTTTCTCTCTTTCTTAAGCAGGCACCCAAACGGATGACCTCTGAGGGAGCTCTCCACAGAGAAATAGAACATGTCCTTCCAAAAGCAGAGGATTTGTCTGTAAGATGAAAGCCAGAGCTCTTCGTGGGAAGTTCTACCAAAGGCCAGAAGAGATGGGGCAATTCTGGTAGAAATAAAAAGTGATAAACTCACTTGGGGACGACAGAGCAGACAGAGACTTCACAGGACTAGCAGATGGTCCCTAAAAGGTCGCTGTGGTCTTTCCCTTCTCAGTGGGAGGCAGCTGTGTCTCAGGCCCAAACCTGGAGACACTCTCTCTTACCTTGTATCAACTGCCACCAAATCCTCAACTTCAAAGCGTATCCAAAATATGATCACTTCTTACACCCCCACTGCCACAAGCTCTGCTGGTGCCACCAGGTGTCCAGACTCTTAGAGTCATGTCACCTGGTCTCCCAGGCACAGTCTGGTCTTCCTTAAAAACCTTGTCTGGACATGAAAGACTCCTAGCTCTGGGAAACGAACTAGGGGTGGTAGAAGGGGAGGTGGGCGGGGGTGGGGGTGACTGGGTGACAGGCACTGAGGAGAGCACTTGATAGGATGAGCACTGGGTGTTATTCTATATGTTGGCAAACTGAACACCAATAAAAAATAAATTTATTAAAAAAAAAAACCTTGTCTGGTCAAGTAAGTTCTGCTCTGAGCCCTCCAGGGTTTCCCCTGTAGCATTCAGAGTCAAAGCCAAAGTCTTTGCAATGCCCCGAAGCCTTACAGTATCTGCCCCTGTCCACGCCCCATCCCTAGTCCCTTTTGAACCTCATCTAGGACCTACAACTATCCCCCAGCTGCCTCTGCTCCCTGAACACCAGCCTCCTATGTTCCTCAAAAGCACCAGGGCTCTTTCCTGCCTGGAGCACGCATCCCAGGACATCCTCATGACTCACTGCCTCACCCCCCTCCCTCTTCACTCAGGACATGCTTTCTCAACCTCTCCCATTTAAAATTGTCACCTCCACCCAGCACTCCCATCCCCTGGACACTGCACCATTTTACCCCATTAACACTTATCCCCTTCTTACCTAGGATATCATGTGTATTGTCTACAGTCGGTCTCCCCTCCCCATGCCTGACACGCAATAAGTAGCTGAGCACCGGGAAGACAGTAACTTTTAAATCCCAAGGGCTTAGGATGTTGAATCTTTTTTTAAGTTATTCATTTATTTGTTTATTTATTTATTTGTTTGTTTGGCACAAGTGGGGGGAGGAGCAGAGGGAGAGAGAATCCCAAGCAGACGAGCTGCACGTGGAGCACCACTCGGGGCTCGATCTCACCACCCTGAGATCATGACCTGAGCCAAAATCAAGAGGCAGACAATTAACTGACTGAGCCACCCAGGCATCCCTGAAGATAAATCTTTCAAGAATCTTTCCTGTCTCCCATCCCCCTCCATATCTCACTGGGAAAAGGAAGTGGGCATGGTACAACCAAAGGAACTCGAATTTGGGATCCCTGGGTGGCGCAGCGGTTTGGCGCCTGCCTTTGGCCCAGGGTGCGATCCTGGAGACCCGGGATTGAATCCCACATCGGGCTCCCAGTGCATGGAGCCTGCTTCTCCCTCTGCCTATGTCTCTACCTCTCTCTCTCTCCCTGTGTGTGACTATCATAAATAAATAAAAATTAAAAAAAAAAAAGAACTCGAATTTACCTGAGGAAAGAGTCACCAAGAGTTTGCCCAAAAACTATATTAATAGTAAAACAATAAAACTAGACACTTACCAAGGAGCTTCTACATCCCAAGCACTGGGAAAACTGCTGTACTTGCCTCAGCTTCTTGAAACCCAACCTATGAGGTACTTGGGTCTCATTTGTGAGTGTGAAACTTTGCTTTTGTGGTAACTTTTCTGACACCAGCTGGTGTCTTACAATACAATTCTGATGCAACCATTCCCAGTTACCACAGGCTAAAAGCTCGGTCCTCCACGGGACTGCCCTTGCTTCGGACACCAGACACGCCTCAGGGGTTCCCAGGCTACCTGCACTTCTGACTGACTGACTGACTGGCTTCAGATTCAAGCGTTCCTGTGGCCCCTTCAGGTTTGATAACTCATTAGAGTACCTCACTGAACTCAGGAAAATGCTATCCCTAGAATTACAGTTTTGTTATAAAAGATACAAATTGGGACCAGCCGAGTGAATATACATACAGGCCAAGGTCTGAGAAGTTCCAAATGCAAGAATTCTGTTCTCTCTCCCCATGGAATCAGGTGGGTCACCCTCCTAGCACAATGATACATTCACCAACCAGCATGCACCACTCCATCTCAATGTCCAGAGCTTTCCACTGGGGTTTCATTGCATAGGCACGATGGATCCACTCATTGATCAGGTTTGAACTCAATCTCCAGGCTCTTTCCCACCCCTAGAGTTCAGACTTGCCCAAAACCCAACCCTCTAATTCCATGACTGGTCTTCCAGGTGACCAGCCCCATCCTGAATCACCTCATCTCTTGGTATAAACTCAGGTGTGATCCAAGAGGCTCATGAATAACAAACCACACCTGTTATGTGGGGAATTCCAAGGATTTAGAGGCTCCCTCTCACAACCAGAAACAAAAGCCAGTCAAATTCTTTATGATAAGAACAGTAACATGACTCAAACTCTTTCAAGTCTCCATTCAACTGGTAGAAAGACACTCAGCCCATTTCTTGGCTAAATTTTCTCCAGGATTCAGTCCTGTGTCCAGGAGGGCATGGGGCCCATGTGGCTCCAAGGTGACAGGGAAGGAGGGAACATGCATCTCTGGTCATTGGTCACCAAATGTTGCAGCTACAATACCTGTAGCACTTGGCCTGCAAGGGTGTCTGCAAGGCTTCTGGGGTTGAGCCCCCAGGACCCCAAGGTCTCCTTTTCTGTCTAGGCCCTGCCACATCTCTAGGATCTGTCTAGAGCATGACCCAAGCTTCCTGGACCCTTTCATTCCTTAAGCTTTTTTCTTAACCTCCACCCAGGAGAGAGGGGTACAGAGCCCCTTTCTCTCGGGAACCGCAAATATTTCCGCACCCATTTCTCCAATTATCCTCTCCCCACAGCCTGGAACATTCCATTTTTATTTCCGAAACAAAGAGCCTGTTCTTACATCATTATGTTTTTTTTCCTCTATCTGAGAGCTATGCCTACGTGTGTATCCCATTCCTCACCAAGGACCAGCTTTAGATATCCAAAGACCCGTTTTCAGCCAGATATCATGTGCCCGTCAAGAAAAGCAAATGCACACACAACGCCCATGAAATGCTCTTGCCACAAGACAGGTGAACCTGAATCTAACCAAACTACCAGCTTACATCCACCTACTGGCAATATAACAAGTAAATGGCATCGTGGGGAAGCAGACGAGTGCAGAATGTGGGACATTCTCCGGACAACTAATCTGGGTTGTACAACAAAGGAGATTAAAAGTAGAAAAACAATGGGGATCATTCTAGATTAAAAGCCACTTAAGAGTCATAACAACTCTTAACAAGTCATAACAAATGCCAGGTGGAGGCCTTGCCCAGATCCTGATTTGTACAAACCAACAACAAAAAGACACTTTGGAAATGGAAGGGAAATTTGATTATTGACTGGATTTTTTGACTGGGTGATACACCCAGCATATTACCAAAGTCGTGGCATCAACTTTGTGAGATAAATTCATTGTATGTGGTTATGTAAGAAAATGTTCAGTTCTTAGTTATATACCAAAGTATTTAGATATTGAGGAGAAGTCTGGGATTTGCTTTAAAATATGTTAGCATAGGGACGCCTGCGTGGCTTAGTGGTTGAGCATCTGCCTTTGGCTCAGGGTGTGATCCCGGGGTCCTGGGATCAAGACCTGCATCAGTCTCCTTGCGAGGAGCCTTCTCCTTCTGCCTATGTCTCTGCCTCTCTCTCTGAGTCTCTCGTGAATAAATAAAATCTTTAAAATAAATTTAAATTAAAATATGCTAGGATCTTAAGAGGGGGCAAATAAAATGGCAAGATATTTTTAAAAGTCAGTTTCACGGGATCCCTGGGTGGCGCAGCGGTTTGGCGCCTGCCTTTGGCCCAGGGCGCGATCCTGGAGACCCAGGATCGAATCCCACGTCGGGCTCCCGGTGCATGGAGCGTGCTTCTCCTTCTGCCTGTGTCTCTGCCTCTCTCTCTCTCTCTCTGTGACTATCATAAATAAATAAAAATTTAAAAAAAAAATTAAAAAAAAGTCAGTTTCACTGATATACAATTTATAAACAATAAAGTTCTTCCTTTTAAAGTTGGACTAGGGCAGCCCAGGTGGCTCAGCGGCTTAGCGCCGCCTTCAGCCCAGGATCTGATCCTGGAGTCCCAGGATCGAGTCCTACATCGGGCTCCCTGCATGGAGCCTGCTTCTCCCTCTGCCTGTGTCTCTGCCTCTCTCTCTCTCTCTCTCTCTCATGAATAAATAAATAAAATCTTTAAAAAAATAATAAAGTTGGACTAGTTTTGACAAACCTAACACGGTTATGTAACCACCACTACCATAGCCAAGACGGAGAGCATTTCCTTCATCTTACAAGTCTCCTTCATGTAATGCAAAATGTTGGTAACTATTGGTTGTGCGTGATGGGTGTATGGCATTTACCATATTGTCTTCTTACAATTGTGTATGATTTAAATTTTTATAACTGAAAAACGCTCAATGTCTCTACTTTCTGCTGACACCTGTCCCTCTGGGCCTGGAGAGGACTCTCTGCCTCTCTGCAGGGAGGAAAGACATGTTCCCACCAGGAACTGGGAAAGAAGTGGAAAAGCAGCCAGGCTAGAGTGAGCATCTGAAGTCTACAGCCCAATGGCACAGGGAGCTCTGGGGCTGAGGAACGCCTCCAGTTGCCCCACCTAGAGGCAAGGGAGCTGCTGCACCCAGTTAAGGGCTATGCGCAGGAGGGTGCAAAGCCAGGGCCCCTCCCATACTGCACCTGCCTGTGGCCCAGGCCAGTCACAGGTGTGTGGGGATGGCCATCAGAAGCAAAGGCACAGAGAAGCCAGGCGAGAGTCACCCAGGAGCAGAGATTGCAGGGGATCATGCAGAGCACCTGCAGTGTCCCTGATATGAGGTCAAAGCCAGAGGTACGTAGTTGGGGGTCATCTGGACATAGCTGGCATTTTAAGCCCTGGGACCAGAGGAACTCCCTCAGAGAAAGAGTGTAGAGGAGAGAGACTGCTTTGAGGAGCTCTCCTATTAACAGAGAGTGGTCATGCCTGACAGGCCAGCCCAGGAGCTCCCAGAAGGCCCTTCACTTCCTTTTTCTCCCCCATTTTTGAAATAGGAATCATTTGCATGGGGCATGGTACTCATCCCTCCCACAAACCTCATGGAAACCCATAAAGCGTCAGCACTGTGCTAGCCTGGGGAAGCAACATTTCCCTGCACTTGTCTTAAATGGAAATGAAGCGAACTTTGGAAGAATGAATGTTTTGAGCACACTAGGAAGCTTCTGAAAATCTATTTCTACCATGAAATCTCCCCAGGAGGAACAGAACCTGCTTCTCATGTGCAGGAAGGCCCAGAGGACAAGAAGCTTTGGGACACTTTCACCCTCTCCCAGAAACGAACGTGATGCGCCCTCCTTTGTCGGTGAACTTCCTTTACAGCAACTGCCGCTAACATGTACTTACTCCTCTCTTTGAAGACTAAGATTTCTATTTGCTTTACATTTTCCAAAGCCACTTTCTCCTCGTGGGGTAGGAACTACACGGTCATCTCCACTGTACCAGTGAGAAAATGAGCTCAAGGTCATGGAGCAGTACACAGATGTTGCCCAAAATCAATGCGCCGCATGGTGGCTGAGTGGCCACCTCCCTGGATGCTCCCTCTGTAATTTGCTGAATTTCCAGGTGATTCAGGGAAGTCTTTGTTTCCCTGGAGATTTATTTTAGCTTCCCGCCAGTAAAAATACTGCCTTTGGTTTGCCCAAAATCTGTTGGTCTGGCACTGCTGAATGCTGGCACTGGTGCTTCACCTTTCTGGGCTCACACACTTGCCGGTTGTGTTAGGTTTGTGGAGGCAAGAGCTGTGCTGTGTGTGAATTTCAGCATCCTCTTTGCACAAACCGTGTCCTGCCCCTGCTTCTCCTTCTGCAGCAAAATCGGGATCTGCTCAGACCCATTTCAGCAAATGGGTCGTTCTGTGACTTAATTTTCTTCAAGCTGACCTTGAGCCTTAGCAACTGGCAGAAACAGAAGAACTTGAACTCAGAATGCCGGGCGGTGGTTCTCCAACAGTGAGTTGCCCTCGCTGAGCCTCCCATCACGTAAGCCCCTTGCTGCCCCTCTGTGCCTTCGGGTGATCACTCACACTTCTGGTCCCAGGCCTGCCCAACGTCCCCCAGAGTGCTGGCTCCTCTGCTCCAGCCCGACCAGGCCTGCGCTGAGCCCTCCTGTATCTGCTCTACATCTCCCAGCACCGCACCGCATGCAATTAGGTGCCTAATAAAGGCTCGGCGCTGCTGATGATGGTAATGATGATGTGACGCCTATGGTGATGATCACAACTGGGAGCAATTGAATGAAATTATGCAGAGAGGTGTTAAGCTAAATGTCAAAATCTCCTGATGCTGAAATTTACAGAATTGCTGATTCCTCCCTGGGGTTGGTTGGAAAAACTCCTCCCTGGAGACAGCCAGTCTGTCTTTCTATATCTATAGGACGGCATTTATAGCCAGGATCACCAAGCACGGGAAAGGGGTTCTAAAGTGTACTTCCAGACTCATGGACTGGCCATGTGTCCTCCTTTTTTATCTGCTTCTAATAGTGATTCATCAGAAATCTATAAAAAGGGAGCATGGTGGCTGCGGTGATTTAGGATGGCCATCCATCCTTCATGCTCCTCCACCGAAGGGTCTGTTTTGCCTCCTGTTGACTCTGAGTTGGTCTTATGAATTGCTTTGACCAACAGCATGTAGCAGAAGTTACCCTGTGCCAGGTCCAGATCTAGATTTTAAAGGGGTCTTGCAGTTGCCACTTTTCGCTTGTATTGCTCGGATGCCTCACCCTAAGCCAGGCTCCTGCAGGATGAAGGGCCACGCAGAGAACCCCACAGGATGAATGGCCACATGGATATCTCAGCCCCAGGCGAGCTCCCAAGTGAATACAGCCACACATGTGATCCCAGCTGACATCACTTGGGTGACCTCCTAAACCATGGAATCCTGAGAACTAATACATTATTGAGGTTACCGGTCAAGGAATTTTGGAGTGATCTGTTATGCAGAGGTACGCAACATGTTGTGGCTCTGTTGGGGTCAATAAGAGGATCCACGGCAGGTCTCTGCAGAATCAATGCCCCCAGAGGAGCTCCATCCGAATGCCCTTCCAGCCAGCCCTGGTCCATCCTGGGCATAAATGCGAGGAAGAACAGTATAGTCAGAAGAACCCTGGTTCCTGTTGGAAAAGCTCCTCCCAGAAGAAGACCACAAGTTGAATGGCTCCCCGGACTCCAGGCTCTGTCCCAAGAGTCATGCATCCCAGTACTTACAGGGGTTGGGCAAGTCATTTGAACCGGTGGAGTGAGTGGGGTGTTTGCAAATCAATCAAGCAGGAATGAATATTCTTCAATACCAAAAGGACCGATGTATTTTCCCATTTTTCTTGAAGCAAGCAGCCTTCCCTGAGTGTTTCATGGTGACTTGTGCTGGAGAAATAGGTAAAAGAGAAACAGCCTCTACCATAAGACAGATGGCAGCATAAGGGCAACTACACATGACAAGTGGCACTTGACCTCAAGGTCAGGAGAGAATTGGGGTGACGGTGTGGTAGATGCTGTGGTGTACTGCCCAGACCCTCCTGCAGCGCTGACATGCTGCCCTCTGGGGTGGCTCTCAGCAGAGTCACTCTCTGGGGACCATCCTCAACAACAAAAAAAATAGTTATCTTGTCCATGGTCATGCCCCCTTCCCGGGGCAGCTCACATCCAGTAATTTCGATGGGGGATGTAAAAGCCTGGCTCCTGCCCTTAGGCAGAACAACTCAGACAGACCATCCTACCTTCTGTGGGATGGGCTGAGCCCTTGGTTGCAAATGATCTACCCCATTGAGATTCAGCTTCTCCATCCAATCCTTCCCCCCTCCTCCCCATTCCCAGTGGTGATCCTGAGACCACTCTCCAAAAAACTCCACATGGCAAATCCCCATCTCAGAATTGGTTCTCCAGGGAACCCCACCAGAACCAGATGGGAGCTAAAATGACCAGCAGTGGGCAGCTGCCACTCAGCCATTGTCACATGTCATGACTGAGCTAGGTCTTGCCATTGTTATTTGAATGCTTGGAATTTAAATGTGGGTCTCTGACTTTTTTTTTTAATTTTTTTTATTTATTTATGATAGTCACAGAGAGAGAGAGAGAGAGAGAGGCAGAGACACAGGCAGAGGGAGAAGCAGGCCCCATGCACCGGGAGCCCGATGTGGGATTCGATCCCGGGTCTCCAGGATCGCGCCCTGGGCCAAAGGCAGGTGCCAAACCGCTGTGCCACCCAGGGATCCCTGGGCCTCTGACTTTATCAAATAATTCTACTTTTTCCTTAAGTATTTCTGATATCCAACACTGTGGTTGTCCTTAAATTAAGTGACTAGGCTCCTGAAGGCTCTGTATGACCTGCCCCCCAGTTCATGTCTCCAGCTTCACTTCTGTTTTCTCCCTCCTCCACCCATGATGCTCCAGCCACATAGAAGGGGGGCAAGCCTCTTCCTGCCCCAGGGCCCTTGCACATCCTGCTGTCTCTCCTGGAGCTTTCTTCTACCACTGCCTTCACCACTGCTAGCCTAATTCATTCATATTCATTCTTCAAGTCCCAGGTTTGATGTCGTTTCCCTAGAACATCTTCCTTGATCCCCAAGTCTGGGTTAGGTGCACCACCTATGTTTCTGAAGTCTACGGATTTTAGCACTCATCACACTGCATTGTAACAACCCCAATACCTGGTGTACATCTCATCAGGCTGTACACATAATTCAGGGAAGTGTTTCACTGTGGTATCTTCAGGACTCGACAAATGGGAGGTGCTCCTTAGATGTGTGAGTTTTCATTGGTTAGTTGAATAAACGAATAAATTGGCCAGGAGAGCCCCATTCTTGTGCCCTTCTGAAGCTGAACAGTGTAGGATTCAGAGAACACACTTGGTGTGCAGTCTGACCCCACCCATACCAGACAGATGTATCTGTTAGTTCGTTAGTTCTCAGAAGAACTAGGAAAGGTAGGGAACCAGCTATATCAGCTCTGCTGGTTTTGAAAAATGTCTGAAAATTCTTGGACATTTTTTCTTTTTTTTTAAAGATTTTATTTATTTATTCATGAAAGACACAGAGGAGAGAGAGAGGCAGAGACACAGGCAGAGGGAGAAGCAGGCTCCACGCAGGGAGACTGATGTGGGACTCATCCCAGGACTCCAGGATCACACCCTGGACCAAAGGCAGGCACTAAACAACCAAGCCACCCAAGGATTCCCAACTCTTGGACATTTGTGTTATCAAAGGTGGAGTCTAAATCCCCTCCTTGAATATGAGCCTTAGTGACTGCAGACTTCTGAAGGTAGGTGACGGAGCTCCTGTCTCTCTCTCTCTCTCTCTCTCTCTCTCTCTCTCTCTCTCTCTCTCTTTCTCTCTCTCCCACACAGTCCCTCCCCACCCCTCCACCATGTTGTAAGGAAACCAAGCAGCCAAGCAAGCCTGAGATGGCCCCTGTCCCCCAGCTTCAAGCCACTCCAACCAACACTGCGTGGAACCGAAGCAATTGTCTGCCCAAATGGCAGCTTCATAAGCAAAATAGATATTGCCATTGTTTTAGGCCTGTAGATTTTGGGGTGATGGCTCATATAGCAACAAATGACCAGAACAGCAGCCCTGCAGCCAAAAGGACAACCCACAGTATGCTGCAGCGAAGACTCATGATGCTCTTCCTGGGCAGAAACCCCCCTACTTCCTACCAGGGATGCTGGACACCCCATTTGGTGTCAGGGCTTCTCTATGGCTGCCCCTGAGAGCCAGATGTCTCAGCTGCCCCCCAACCAGAAGGTCACCCTGCAGATCTTGCTTGCTGGTGTCTGCCAGCCCTAAACCAAACTTTGAGCAGGGGCATTTGATGGATGGGTCCCACAGAACATGCCCCATTGGTAAGGGAGACTGGGAAAACAAATGTCTGGGTGCTCCCTGGAGGAGAAACAGACCCAAAAGATGGAGACTTGTCCAAACAACAAAAGGTGGTGTTCAAAGGAGCCCAAGGGCCAGAGAACTCTTGTGGACACCTCTCCAGGAAGCTGGGGCCAGCCCTTCACCTGCCCGTGACTCAACACTGCCTAGCAGAGAACAGCCACCCCACAGGACTGTCAAGCAGGATGAGACAGTGTGTGAGGACCTGGATACAGGCCTGGGATGCTCCAGAGAATGGATATTATTACCACACCCACGAGTCCAGGGCTGACTGGTGTCGGTGATTCTCAGACTACCTGTATCAGAACATTGGCAACATCTTGTTATAAAGCAGATTCTCAGGCCCCACCTGGGATCTACTAAATCAGGACGGAGGGGTGCCTGGGTGGCTCAGTTGGTTAAGCATCTGTTTCAGCTCAGGTCATGGTCTCAAGGTCCTGGGATTGAGCCCAACAACAGGCTCCTCCCCCACTGGGGAGTCTCCTTCTCCCTCTGCCTCTGCCCCTTTTCCCCCACTTGTGCTCTCTCTCTCTCTCTCTCTCTGTCTCTCAAATAAGTAAATAAAATCTTTAAATCAATCAATCAATCAATCAATCAAGGTGGGGCCAGGGGATTAGCATTTAACACACTCTGCAGGTGACTCCCTGATCTAGTGTCAGAACTTCTCTCCCCAGCATTCATTCGTGTGTTTATTCAACAACTGACTTCCAACTCTGAGCCCAAGGCCATGTTCATAGAACTAGCAACCACCCACGGGGGCGGTGGGGAGCAGAAGTTGGTGAGCAGCCCTCATATACACAGCATGGATGGTAAGGGCATTGGAAGAGAGAACAGGGGCTATGGGACCGAGGACAGGGAGATGCTGGGCTGGGTTTGCCT
Source organism: Nyctereutes procyonoides (assembly GCF_905146905.1). NCBI lineage: Eukaryota > Metazoa > Chordata > Mammalia > Carnivora > Canidae > Nyctereutes > Nyctereutes procyonoides. The sequence goes on from NW_026575155.1 coordinate 6,918,605, forward strand.
ATCTCACAGTTGGCAATGACTGTCCACAGCCCCCGCCACATCCAGGTTCGGGTGCAGCCTCACAGAGGGCCTGACTGCCCCAGAGATATATTCATGGGAGAGCAAATCTGATTGCCCCGCCTGGGTCACATGTCACCCCCGGCTCAGTGAGTCCATCCCTCTGAACCAGCTCCTCGGACTGGGCTGGTAAGAGGTGGGTTGTTGGAAGAGAGGCAGATCCCTGGAGGGTGTCTACTGTAGACAGGTGAGATCCCGGGAGCAGGAAATGGGAAGAGGCCATTGCAGGGGAGCAACAGGAACAGGCAATGGGACCAAAGGGCAAACCACTTGTGAGCGGGAATGATGAGGTGGTGACCACGCGATTGGTGTAGCGGAAGTGAAGCCACAGTCAGACAGGAGGCAGATCTTAGGAGACTTCGGGAGAGTATTTGCATTTCATCTTAAGTGAGCAGGGGCCAGAAAAGGGTTTGAAGCAAGGGTGACCATGATTAGAGCTTGTGTCGGGAGGACTAGCCTAGGAGCCCATGCAGATGCCAGCCTGGAGAGCTCCCTGGAGCAGGGGCATTAGCACTTATTGAGTACCTACTGGGGACCAGGCCTTTAGCTCGGTACTTACACACAGTGTCATTGAGTTGGATCCTGACAGCAACTCTGTTATTAGCCTACTTCACAGATCGGTAAACTAAGACTTGGACTGGGGAACCACTGGCCCTAGAGGAACCTCAACCCTTGTCTGGTCCTCAGGGTTATCCATCCATGTTACTACATGGCAGAAACAAGGAAGGCTCAAGACATCTCGATGAGCTGGGGCAGGATGAAAATGGGTGGTAGGAGATAGTGGGGTCAGATGGCGCTTGGGTCCAAGGTGGCAGCCAGGGAGTGCAAGAGGCAAAGCAGAGCCTGAGTCCATCCAGCTGAGTGGCAGGCTTCCTAGGGCCAATGAGCTTCCCAGGGTTTTGCCTGCATCTGAGTGGTGACTGGCCCCAGGCTGCCCTAAACAGCCCTGCTCCCCTTTGACCTGACCCCCTTGCCCCCCACAGCTAGGGGTTCCCTAGAGTCAGCCTGAGCACATAGGGGGTATCCCATGAGTTTTCATCTCCTCATCGGAGCCAGATCCCTCCAAGGCCTGGGCAGCTGCCCAACTACAAGAAACTGGGAAGACAAGAGTGAGAAGAGCAGAAGCCGGGGGTCCCAGTCCAAGATCCTACGGGCTTAGGGCGAGGGGGATGGGAGGGGAAAGAGAGACAGATGCCAGAGTCATTTAAAGGAAGAAGTCAGGCATGTGGCCCACTGGGTCTGTCAAGGGCCTGCCACCTCCAAGGTCCTGCTCTAGGCACTGTGGCGGCCGTGACAAGAGGGAAGGAAGGGGATTTGGGGGAGTGCAAGTGCTGGCTGAGAGTGCGGCCCAGATGCCAGACTGCACAGTGCACAGCTGCATGACCTCAGGCAAGCTCCCTAACTTGTCTGGGCCTTGGTTTCTCTTCTCCAGAACAGGATTACTGATGGCACTTAATTCCTAGCCTTATTGTGAGGCAAATTAAAGGTAGAAATCAGGACAGCAGGGGATCCCTGGGTGGCTCAGTGGTTTAGTGCCTGCCTTCGGCCCAGGGTGTGATCCTGAAGTCCTGGGATCGAGTCCCACATCAGGCTCCCTGCATGGAGCCTGCTTCTCCCTCTGCCTGTGTCTCTGCCTCTCTCTCTCTCTCTCTCAAATAAATAAAATATTTTTTTAAAAAAGAAATCAAGACAACAGGGCTTGCTCGGTGAGTGTTCCTTAGGACTTTCTGAATTAGGTCCTTTGTCACCCTATCTAGTGATACCCTCCCCTTCCCAGCTGTTAGCACTGCAGGACCTCATTACATCTATGGTGGGTTCGCTGCGTGCGGTCTGCCCTCCTGCCTCCCTGGGCTGTAAGCTCAGTGTGGGTGGGGATCTTGTGCTATCTTCACTGACTCTCCGGTGCCTGGCACGGATCAAGCACTAGGTAAATACTCACTGAGCACCTGAATGCAGAGGCTGCTAACACGTTTGCACCGCAAGCAACACTGCTAACACCAAACGGAACACAGTAATGTTACAAGAGGGGTACGCAAAGCTGCAGGGCTTCAGAGGAAAGAGAAACCAATCAAATCGATTGAGAGTTCGAGGAAAGGTTTTAGAGAAGGAATACCTTGGGAGAGGGCTCTCAATTAGGAAGGGAGCCTCAGGGATGAAGATGTGGTGGAAGGTGTGGCTGGGGGGAGGAGGGAGGGATTAGTAAGAGCAAAGCCCAGGTAGGGAAAGGCTGAGCATGCTTAGCAGGTGGCCCGTGGTGTCCTTGGGCTGGTCCCTAGGGGTTGGCCAAGGCTGAGATTACACAGGCTTGGTTGCCACAAGCTTTCAGTGCCTGCGTGCTTCAAAGGGTAAAATGTTCTCTGAGTCCCGGGAGGATTTGGTGCAGGTGCCTTGAGCTCAGCTGCATCTGGGCCTGACCCTTCCCTCGAGCATGCTTGAGTTGGGAATGATCCATGGGGCCACACTCCTGGTTGAAAAGATCCACATCTTAAAAAAAAAAAAAAAGAAAAAGAAAAACTTTATGACTTTTGTTTTTAAAAATGTAGAAGCGGGGTTTTCAATTTTGACTTCTTTTTTTTTCTTTTTTTAAGATTTTCTTCATTTATTCATGAGAGACACAGAGAGAGAGGCGGAGACACAGGCAGAGGGAGAAGCAGGCTTCATGCGGGGGACCCGATGCGGGACTCGATCCTGAGACTCCGGGATCACGCCCTGAGTCGAAGGCAGATGCTCAACCGCTGAGCCACACAGGTGCCCTCAATCCTGAATTCTTAGAGAATATATCCCACTTTTAGGACAGTGAGTCTCCCCAAACATTCACCAGGATGGGGACAGACAAGCACGCTTCCCAGAACACCCAAGGGCGCGGTGCACCCAAAGACAGAGTCCAAGTGTTCTTGGCTCATCAAAGGAAACCGCCTTCTCAAAGGACCACGCGGGAAACAGTGGGGGCCACTAGCATGTGCATTTTCTCCTCTGTCTAGGCAAAAATAAACAAAAACCCACCAAATCTGTCCCTTCTGCACATATTCATCAAAAAAGGACTCAACATTGTCCATCTAGAAGGCAGAACCAGCCCAGGGGCTGATGTTCCGTGGTTCATAAGGTAGAGAGGATGATGCCCTTTTCATCAGCGTGTTTAATACCAAACAAGCAGGGAAAGTTAAAATAATTACCTAGGAACAATTGTCTATGTTTCTGTCATCTAATTAGGTAATCTGCCCAGGTGTTTAGCACCAAGTCCTCTGTGCTTTAATTGGAAAAAGTCAAGGACAGAAACTAATTAGCAGCATTAATCCAAACCAGAAGTCTAATGATATTAACCACAAATCACCATTGCAATCAGGAACCTTTCTTCTAAAACATTTTCAAAGTGAGGGAGGAGGAGGGGAAAACTGTCGTTTTGAGGGTAAGATACCAACTTCTAGCCACCAATTCCCAGCAACCCTGATCCGCTCTCTCAAAGAAACCGAAAGAATCGTGATTGATGCCAAGGCAGGAGAGAATTATAAGTGAAGGAGGACCTCATCCACACCCTTGTTTCAAGTGAGAAAGAATTAAATACCCTAGTAGATTTGATAGCTCTCAGTTCTGTTCCTACAGTGACCCCCAGCTCCCTCCTGGGGTTCCCCCCGCCAAGTTAGAGATAAAGATCCACATATACCTGAAACTTTCAGAGGGCAGATAGACTTTTATGACCTTGAAACTCTCTTGATATTTCCCTGTCTCTCATTACCGTTTTCATTTCAATGTGAGAGAAAAATAATCAAATTCCACAAGAAAAATCCCTACTTCCGAGGTGTCTCGTGGACTACTGGGATCTCTAGAAAGAACCACCAGGTTGTTTTTACTATGGGCCTTTTCTGCTTACATCTCAGTCTCTTTTCCAGAGTTCTTTCATTTCCTGGGGCGTTTTATTTAGGGGACCCGGTGGTTTGAAAACACAGGGAGAAACAGCACACAGTTCTGATTTGTTTGCTTTTATCAACTAACATAAAATGACCTTAGAGTAATTTTAGCTTCCTAGCACTCGGACATTTTAAGTCAATTAATTCAATCAAAAACCACATTGGAGAGATGCCTGGATGGCTCAGCAGTTGAGTGTCTGCCTTTGGCTCAGGGCATGATGCTGGGTCCCAGGATCAAGTCTCACATTGGGCTCCCTGCATGGAACCTGCTTCTCCCTCTGCCTGTGTCTCTGCCTCTCCCTCTGTGTCTCTCATGAATAAATAAATAAAATCTTTTTTTAAAAAAAACTCACATTGGATGAAAAGCCCACCTCCCTTCCCACTATGCCTCCTCCATACACCCCCCCCCCCCGCCATAGACAAAAACTCTTTAAAGAAAAACCTAACTTTTCAAAGCGGAAAATCTAGGGCCTTGCATAATTCAATATCTACCTTTGAGAATTTTTTTTTTTTAAAGAAAGAAAGAAAAAAGCTTTTCACCGTCTTTCCCTACAGAATGTAAACTGACTCTGCTTCATGAAAACATCCCTGCGGCCCCAGCATGGGCCCTCTAGAGGTTGCGGCTTAGAAACCGGGGTGTAAATAAAACCTGTGTATAAGGTAATGCTCCCTGCAGCTGCTTTGGGAGGCGCTCCGGGCTTGTTTATTTATTTATTTATTTTTTAAATTTTTTTCTCGGCCTCCCTTTGTTTGCCACGTGCTAGGTCTCCCGGAGCCTCGCTATCAGACGCAGCTCACGTCGAAGGGTTAAAATAATGTGGTCATTATGGGACTATTCCCGGGGACCCAGCAAAAGATAGCCACAGCCGACTTGTGGCAGCTGTTAGAGACCCAATTGCCATCCACCAGGGAATTTGCTTATTTCTATATCACGATCTCCCACCTTGATAAAAAAAAAAGAGAGAGAGAGAGAGAAACACACACACACATACACACACACACACCCATTTCATTTGGACTGTGTACTAAGAATAATTGCCACCAATATTGATTGGTCCTTGGGGACCCAGCTGAATTTAAAAACGGCAGGCTGAAATCCCAGCTGATGTGGCCTCCCAGAGATTGCTGCTTATTTGTGACATGCTCCTATGTTTAAACTTATCTGTGCAAACTGTGGAATTAACGTCCTCATGTTGCCAACAATATGGTGACACGCCCGGCTGACACATGCGGCTATTTTTGTTCCGATGGGGCCCTAATGCTGGCTCCTGTCCGCAGATCTTTCGGATGCTGAAGCCTCCGTTTGTGTCCTATTTATTGTCAGGACTTGGGCAAAAGTGTGAGGTTTTTCACCTGCATGTGCCGCACATTTTGTTCGTGCAGGTTTTTAACCTGGAAAGGCTCCCGCAGTGGCCTCTGGCCTGGGGGTAGACGTCCGGCTGTCGCATTAACGTCTCGGTCATGCAGGCCTCTAACTCAGGAGATTGGGAGCCAGACATTTCCTGACAAGTGCTTCTTCCATCTATGAAAAGACAGAGAGGAGAATGTGCTAGAATCTTAACCACTAAATCCAGGTGAGCACCTTGCAAGGTGCAAACAGAACGGGGATGGAACTTTCAAACGTTTCTGCAATTCATAGCTAAGAAAGAACTCATTCTTTCTTAAATCGTGCAGAGATGTGCTTTTAACCCACAGGAAACGTATAAATGACTGGAAGGATGGAAATTTCAGAACACAGATAAAGAACCGCAGGGAACTATGGTTTTCTGCTTTCTGCTTGTCCAACAGTTCTTTGTTTCCTGTGTTATCATCAGATGTTGCAAAATCCCATCTTCCTTCCTCTCCCTCCAATGTCCTCCCTCCGTTATATCATACAAGATTAAATGATCTGATGAGCAACATCACTTTTTAAAAACACACACATATAGAGAAAAACTGGAAAGATGTACACCAGAATTCCCACAGGTCCTCTCTGCCTACTAGGATTACCTTTGCTTTTCCTCAGTTTCCCACAATGTCTATGCATCATGATTGCAATAAGGAAGCAATTTTTCTTTAAAGATTTTATTTATTGGATGAGCACTGGGTGTTATTCTGTATGTTGGTAAATTGAACACCAATAAAAATTAATTTATTAAAAAAAAGATTTTATTTATTTATTCGTAAGAGACAGAGAGAGAGAGAGAGAGAGAGAGGCAGAGACACAGGCAGAGGGAAAAGCAGGCTTCAATACAGGGAGCCCAATGTGGGACTCGATCCTGGGTCTCTAGGATCATGCCCCGGGCCAAAGGCAGGCGCTAAACCACTGAGCCACCCTGGCTGCCCAACAATTGTTTTTAAAAATGCAACTGGGGGGCACCTGGGTGGCTCAGTGGGTGAACTGTCTGCCTTCGACTCAGGTCATGATCTCAGGGTCTCGGGATGGAGCCCCACATTGGGCTCCCTGCTCATCGGGGAACCTGCTTCTCCTCCCTCTGCTGCCACTGCCCCTGCTTGTGCTCTCTCCCTCTCTGTCAAATAAATAAATAAAATCTTTTTATCAAAAATGCAACTGGGAAAAAAAATGCAACTGGGACAAGTAGCATGACTTCTGTAGTTCATGTGCAAATTACATATAATTTCACTTTACATTATTTAATGTGATAACAATACTTATAAACAAAATATTTAATCTTGCCACCAATCTTCCTACTTAGATTTTATATTTAAAAATTTGCTTCTATGTTGTATTTTTTTTTTCAAATTCACCCTAATAAGGCCCAAGAAGTGAGTAAAATGTAACTGTCCTTTCTTCTTTTATTAGTGGTTGGTTGGCTGCTCGGTTGGTTGGTTTCATTTGATCTTTGGTGGTAGGTTTTCCTGCTTTTCACTTTGAGTATTTTCCGTTATTGCGATAGCAAAGTTTCTAATAAAGGATCCCAATTGTATAAATCCAAGTCATAACTAATGAGTAGGAAAGCCTGTAGAAGGTGAAAAATACAAAGGCAAGACACACACACACACACACACACACAGTAGGTACAATTAATTTCCCGATCCCAAATTTTGAAAACTATTTTTTAAAATTGCAAATCAAGTCAGTTCCACAGATGGGCTCCCAGCCCACTAGAGAATAGCCCAAAAGTCTACATTCACTTATTCTCCCAGAGAGCCACAAATTAATGTGAACAGTAACTTAATTTCTTTCCATATAGGCCTTCTTACTTTTTACTGAAAATAGAGCATGAGAAACCAAGATAAAGTGTATTCCTTTTTTTAAAAAATAATCTATTTGTTTATTTTACAGAGAGTGTGTTTGGTGAGAGGGGCAGAGGGAGAGGAAGGAGAGAATCCGTTTTTATTTTAAAATTGTATTTATTAAAAAAAATAAAAATAAAAAATAAAATTGTATTTATTGATTTAAGAGGAAGAGTGTGTGGGGTGGGGGATAGGGGCAGAGAGAGAGAGGGAGAGTATCTCAAGCAGACTCTCCGCTGAGCACAGAGCCCGATATGGGGCTGGATCCCAGGACCCTGAGATTATGACCTGAGCCAAAATCAAGTCAGCCACCTAAACGACTGAGCCACCCAGGCGCCCCAACAAAGGACATTCCTAATTACCTGGGGAAAACTGCTAGCTCCAGTGATACTTTAGAATCAATGTATTTAAAACTGTTCTGAAGCTGAGTTCACAATGTTGAAGTTACTTGTACAAAATATTTCTGCAGAGCTTGACCTCAGGCGGGTTGACCCACTCCCGCCCCACCCAGGACACTGTCACATTTGCAGTTCCCGACCTACAGACTCATTGCAACAGACTGGCCTGAGTCCCTGCTGCCACCCACTGCCACGCTGGGAGGTCCCAAGTCGGGAAGCCACGAGGAAGTTCTGTTCCTAAACTCAGCTGTAAAGACCTCTCCAATTGGCAGGGCTTGCTTTCAGGAGATGCAGCTAAAGTTTGTTTTTAGCGGGTATTCTTGATTATTTTAACTTGTAATGGCAGGTGTTCGGAAGTACCAGAGAGAAGACGGCAAAGTGGCGTTATCTTGGCTAAATCAGGTGGTCTGTTTACAGACTTCATCCTCTAATTAGAAAACACAAAACCTCCAAGTTCTAGAACCTTCCCTTCAAGCCTGGGCTCTGCGAGAGTTAATTACCAAGAAGTGATGTAACCTGGTTGTTATGTCAGCAACTACATCCTTGCCAGTTGGTGTGGTTTTGTAAAAAAATAAATAAGACAAGGGGATGAAGAGGAGGAGGATTTCCCCTTATTTAAATTTGGAAGGTTAATGGCTTAACTCTGGGCACAGACCCACAGATGTTACGCCAGAGACTCTTCTGGGAAGAGGCGGGAGGGGCTTCCCATCCCACATCAAAAACACTTGGAAAATTGCAAACACTACACTGTGTTGAGGTTGCCTGCAAAATAAATGATGGGTGTCTCCTAGACATATTAGACCAACAAAGGAATGATTAAATTCCCACTCCCCTCCCACGGGGTCAATGTGTGATACATTCACAATGCAAAGTACATCTAGAAATGTTCTAAGATGTGAGGGTTTTCTAACTTGAAAAGACTTCTTTGGGAGTATTTAGTTCAGGACATTCTAACCTGACTACAGAAGACAGGTCCAGGGACCCTGGGGGCTCACTGGTTGAGCATCTGCCTTCGGCTCGGGGTGAGATCCCGGGGTCCTGGGATCGAGTCCTGCATTGGGATCCTCGCAAGGAGCCTGCTTCTCCCTCTATGTCTCTGTGTCTCTCATGAATAAATAAAATCTTTGAGGAGAAGAAGAAGAAGAAGAAGAAGAAGAAGAAGAAGAAGAAGAAGAAGAAGAAGAAGAAGAAAAGAAGAAGAAGACGGCAGGTCCAGGGCAGCTACATCCAGGCATCATCTGGGGATAAGGCCACAAGGCCACAGATGGCCACTGTGTCCTGGTGCCCCTGCCTAGGCCTGGGGAGCAAGGTGAAGGTGGATGCAGTGGTGATTCCGTTGAGAAAGCCGTTTTCTCCAGCCACCATTGGTCACCCAGAGACTCACCAGATAAAATACAGTACATCCAGGTCAATTTAAACTTCACAAAAAATAAATAAAATAAAATAAAATAAAATAAAATAAAATAAAATAAAATAAAATAAAATAATAAAATAAAATAAAATAAATAAACTTCACATATGATGTAATTTTTTAGTTATAAATATGTCTCAAATATTAAAACATTACACTCCAAGTGAGTACATGTACTGTGCTCTAAATCATACACGCTTACAATATTATACAGAAGTATATTATACCAAAACCTTATTGTTGTTCTGAAAGGTGACATCAAATTTCAATTCAAAAATACAGGGTGTCCTGTATTGGTAGTTGCTAAATCTGGCACCACTGGCACACCGTGATTTTAGACTGTGGGGAGATTCACTTCCAGCCCCTCCCTGCTTGGAGGCCCCCCACTGGAGAGGTTTTCCCCAACTAACCCTATACCACAGCACCCTTTCCCACACTCCCGCCCCCTCGTCCCACCTGCCTCCCTCCCACTGCTTATCCCTAGATGACATACCATGTGTTCAAAACAAGTGATTTTTTTTTAGAGATTTTTATTTATTTATTCATGAGAGACACAGAAAGAGAGATGGGCAGAGACACAGGCAGAGGGAGAAACAGGCTCCCTGCGGGGAATCCCATGGGCGCTTGGGTGGCTCAGTGGTTGAGCATCTGCCTTCAGCTCAGGTCGTGATCCCGGGGTCCTGGGATCGAGTCCCGCATCAGGCTCCCTGCAGGGAGTCTGATTCTCCTGCTCCCCTGCTTGCATTCTCTCTGTGTCAAATAAATAAATAAAATCTTTCAAAAAGACCAAAAGAAAAGGTACCATGAGGGAAAACAAATTCTAAATACTTGATGAACAATATTTTCCAAAACATAGAAATCTAGGAGGTCCATATTTCAGAAACCATCTCTTCTTATTAAGCTTCCTTAGCTCTGAAGGAAAAAAAATATGAATACAAGGATGATAGAAACCACCTCTCCATGATGAAGAGAGGACACAGCACTGCTATCACTGAGATGATTTAATCTGCACGACAAGAAAAGTTTTAACAGGTGCCAAGAGCAGAGGCCGGGGGTCTGCCTTTTGTGGTGACCTTGAATTCTATGTGACAGATTCTGAACGCCTGGAGGCCCCTCACTGACCACACCTTGACGAGCATAGAACACACACTCTCACCTTCCTCAGCTCTATCCCTGGAAAGTACACAAAAGCTTACTTTAAAAAAAAAAAAAGGTTACTTTCACAAAAGCAGAAACCTCCTAGAAGATTGAATTCTGAGTTTGTACACGCTTGTGGGAACATACCTGGGACATCCACTCCCCAATACGCTCCATCCACCTTCTATGAATTATGAAAGGTGCCAGAAAGAACTAACATGGGATTATTTTCATTCTCAGGCTGCTCTCCATGAACACCTTTTAAAAAATTCACCTGCAGTCTCAATCGTGATCATTGAAATAGAACTCATGCTACATTTCAAAAAAGAAAAAAAGTCAGAATAAGATAAATTTCCACCCATATCAACTATCTTTCTTCCTTCCAATGCACAGGAAAGGAAACCATCTGTTAAGCACAGATATATACAAATGTTTTTATAATAAAAACCAAAACAGAGCCGCCTGGGTGGCTCAGTGGTTGAGTGTCTGCCTTTGGCTCAGTTCATGATCCCGGGGTTCTGGGGTCCAGCCAGACGTGGGCTCCTTGCTCAGCCGGGAGTCTAAGCAGCTTTGTCGACACCTCTTCCTCTACCCCTTCCTCCGGCTCATGCTCTCTTTGGCTATCTCTCTCTCAAATAAATAAATAAAAATCTTAAAAAAAAAAAAAAAAAACCACAACACACAGCTTAAATCTAGCCTGTGGTTAGGAGTCAGACATCCAAAAATTCAATGACCATTTAATTCTTTGGAAATATCGCCAGTGACGTCTTCAATGATCGATTCGACTTGGTGGTAAACATATTTGCTTGCTTACTGCCATGTAGGACAGGGACACCCTCGGTGTAGTGAAAATAGCAGAAGTTTATAAGCTGGGAGATCTGGGTGGAGCCTCACCTCTGTGGTTTGACTTCAGGAAAGAATTTTGGCTTGTGTTTTGGATTGTTTTGGGTTTTGCCTTTTGGTTTTGTTTTTTTGTTTTTTTGTTTTTTTTTTTAAATCTCTGGGTCTCCATTTCCTGGCCTAGGAAGCGGGAGAATTGAACCAAATTATTTTGCAGATGCTCAGCCACCCTGCGGGCCCATCACACTCCACTGAAGCCTCCAGGCCCGCGGCCGGCGCCTTCTTCCTTGAGAAACAGCGCCACCTTCAGGTCGCGGGGACCATAACGGCGCCGTCGCCGCGTTCTGGCTCCAGCAGGTGGACCGTGTCCCCCGGGTGTCCTCTGGGACGTGGTCACACATTTGTGAGTCTGCCAGCTGGGTTAAGGTCTATGTGTATGGACACGGAGCCAAGCTGAGCTAACTGGCCCACTGGGGACAGATGCATGACCCTGGTCTAATTATCACAGCCCCCCCCCCACCACCCCACAGAGCTCACCCATGGAACAATCCCTGGTGGAAGGAGAGGAAGCAAGGAACATACTGCACTAGCTGAAGCCTATCCAACAATGATAACCATTTAGGTAATTACACTCGAGACACTTTCCAAGTTTTCACCTGCTCTTATCTTAGTAAAGTATCATCTGACGGTATCTCTTGTTTACTTCTACTAAGAACAATGACACAGAGACCCCTTGAGTAAAGGCCATTTGTTCCACACAGCAAATCTTTATCGAGCACCTGCTCAATGCCAACCCAGGGCTGAGGGCTCTCACAAAATTACGTCTATTGAATTCCCATAACAGCCCTCGCAAGAGAGGAATTAAGATCCGCATGTTTCGACACGAGGAATTTGAGAGTCCGAATGACAGCTCTGGTCCTCAAGCTTGAACACGCAGACACGCGCATCCACACCATCCTCCTGAGCAAGGAGGGACCCCAGTCAACCAAGAACGTGACATCGACTGTCCTTTTCCAAGAGCTTATCTCTGGCTCAGGGATGCTCTGGCAATTGCAATCAGCAGTTTGGAAACAAAGGGAGTTTAAGAACACGGTTTCCTTCTTCAAAGTGTGATCGGTGTGCAGAATAAGGCCCTGTCTTTGCGGGCCATCCTTGGTTGCAGTGGCCCAAGCCACTGATGGATGTGGCCCAGAATAAAGGCGTGAGATGGTGACCTTGTTACTAAGTATCACCGTTTCTAAAAGGGGACTCTTCTGAGAAATAGAGAACATTTAAGATCGTCCCTTTGATAATATCCCAATGCTCCCTAAATTCCATAGGTTTTCTTGGTTGGGCAAGGTGCAGAAAAAGTGCTAGCCCGGGCTAAGCATCATATCTGGACATAGATGCTCTGTGCGTCACTGAGAAGAGAGGTGGGGAGCCACCACCCAGTGTCATAGCGCTCTGGGCTGTGTATCTCACACTCACCTGCAGCCACATATGCCTACGTGACTTTAGTTGGCAAGACAGATTTTTAGTCTTTGTGTCCCTCGCTGCAGTTCACAGAATGCTAGGCACAGAAATGTTTGCTGAGGCGTTAAGGAAAGAAAGTATGTTCTCCATGCAGAACACGAGAATTATACTATCTGGGCTAATCAGACATATTTGAGATGACAGCTGAACTATTTTAGGACAGGGCCCAAAGGAAGGAGCCTGGCTGCCTGGGGGGGATCAGAGGAAGTGCCTATGAACTTTGGATTCAGGGTGGAAGAAGGAAAAGACCCAGATGGAATAAGCCACCAGAGTTGGCTTGACCCTTTAGGGAAGGAAAAGTTAAGACAGGACATCTAAACCACAAGGCAGATGCCAGACAAAGAAAAAATACTATGAGTAAGTGAGGAGTTTCTCCATTTTAAGCTTATATTCAGGAAATTATGTTACTCAGGGTCGAGGGATGACCAAGTTGCAGCAAACTGGAAGTTGAGGAAGAAACGCTTGGCCCTGGTTATCCAGCTTCCGCCTAATCAGAATTGGCAGCGTCCATTCTGCAGTGCCTTGGAAGCCACGGTGAAGAAGAAAGAAATAGAACGGAGCCAGCCTGGCCTGGGGCCGATGGTGACACCACCGAGGCAACCACCGAGCGTGAACCGGAGCAGCAAAGCAGACATGTCTCCATGGCATGTGTCCCTGAAAGAGTGTGGCCCAGGGAGCCCCAACGACAGCAGCAGTGGCTCAGCTGATCCCGATTGGAACCAGGTAGGACTCTTCGCAAGACCCACTCATGATGGCAGCTTGGAAATCCGTTGTCACCCACCAAGGCCATCCTTGTTTCTCATCCTGCTAGCCTTCTCTTTTCCTTCTTTCCACCCCACCCTCCATTACCCCTGCCTCCTTTTTACAATGTCTGATCTGCAGGAGGCTGGGACAACAGAGAAGCAGTGCTATCTCCCGGAGGGGCAAAGTCAAGAGCTAGAAACTGGTTTTACCCAAAGAGAGAGATCAGTACAAGCAAATAAATAGGTAAAAATGGGGACAGTTATCTTTGAGGAGCCACAAGGGACGGGCAAAGAGGCTTTAGCTCTTCGTGCTTGGGTGCATTCTCGGTTTCTTGAATGAGTCAGACTTCAGGGCCTGCCGGCCCACAAGGCCATGTTGGCTACTTTGGGAAAGACATATCCTTCAGGCCCATGTAGCCCAGGTGTGGGCTTGGCATCCAGAGGACACCTTCATGGGAACTGGGTAAAACAGCCCCACAGCCCCACAGCTGAACTTGAGCCCCCAGGCACCACCACTCCCCACCCCACCCCACAATGCTCGGATGGCGCACCCTGCTTTGGGCATTTACTCGGGTTCTTCTGTCTTACAAGTCTCCCAAGAGAGAAACGAACAAGGGGTGGTAGAAAGGGAGGTGGGTGGGGGGTGGGGTGACTGGGTGACGGGCACTGAGGGGGGCACTTGACAGGATGAGCACTGGGTGTTATTCTATATGTTGGCAAATTGAGCACCAATTAAAAAAAAAAAGTCTCCCAAGAGAGGTGACCGTCTCAAGTAAGCCTTCCCAGCCCCTCACAGCTGAGCTTGCTCGTTTTCCATTCTCATGTCGCCCTTCCACCCTGTACTTCTCCTTAATTACCTTCATCGCGATCACAGCACCTGTGGAATGTCTCTGATCAGCATGGAAGCTCCCAGAAAGGAGGTATTTCCTTCAAGCTCACTGCTGGAAGCCTGGCACAGGCCAGGCACATGGGATGCACTCAGTAAATGCTTTCTGAGGATGTAAATGATAGAATGAATGGAAGATTCAATTCAGGAGTCATCAGAAGCTACGTTATCCTTCCTTTTTTTTTTTTAAGATTTTATTTATTTATCCATGAGAGACATAGAGAGAGAAGCAGAGACATCGGCAGAGGGAGAAGCAATCTCCCCAGGAGGAGCCTAAAGTAGGACTCAATCCCAGGACCCCGGAATCACAACCTGAGCCAAAGGCAGACACTCAACCACTGAGCCACCCAGGTGCCCACTATGGTATCTTTCTAAGGGGACTGGTTTGACCACACTCCCCCTCCCTGCAGCCTGGACGAGCCAGGACAATCCCTATATCAAATTCTGGGTCCTCTGATCAGACTGGGTCAGGGAAGCTGAAGCTGAATGGTCCAGCCACTTCTGCACATACACCCCTACCTTTCTCATTCGCGTCTAGAAGGTACGTGCTGGGTGCCCATTACACAACTGTGCTTCCCCGGACTTAACAATAGAAGAAAACTCCTCAATCATCGAGGCAATCTAGAACAGTCGAGTGACCACCCAAGATTGGAATGCACAGCCTGCCAGGGTTTTCACAGTGTCCGATCAGCTTCCACTCCTTAGGGAAGTGTTTATGGGGTACCTACTCCATGCACCAAGCACAATGTGAGGGGCTGATTTTTTTCTAACCTCAAGATAGCTCTTCAGAGCACAGGCTGTGTGGATGACCCTCTGTGTCATAGCGCTAGCACAGGCTAAAAGTGGTGGAGATCTTGACATCGAACCTAAATACACCAGACGTGGCCCAGATTTGCTGTCCTAGTCACAGCTTTAGCAATGCAGCTTGACCACTACAAGGGCAGCACGGTTGACAGCATTAATCTGATTTACAAGGGTTGTGTGTTGAACAACCACAGACCACAGCAGGACAGTCATTTCCTGCCTTGAAAGGGGTACTTGCTTGTGGACTATTTCCAGGATCTCTAGACCAGACTGAAGATCTGCAGTTTTACAAAGAGGCATCGGGAAACGATTTTTATGTGGTTGTACACTGATCTTCCGGCTGACACCTGCCACAGCTTCATCTTCCCCACAGGCTGGGGCATAGGTGTCCCCTCATGCTAGTCCTCCCCACACTGCCTTGGCCCTGCCGCCCCTCCCCCAGGACCCCCCCCCCACTCCCTCCTCACAGCCTGGGATCCTCCCACCCCCAACTTGGCACCATAGGGAGCCACCCCTGTTGCTGAATATTCTTAATATCGGCAGGTGAAAAAAGTTTATAAAGATTCTATAGCCTATTCCATAAAGATTGCATAAAGGACCCTATAAAGTAGCATCTAAGTACTTCGTTCTGAATTCTGTTCAGTGGGAACAGGGAAAAGTCGTTATTTTCAGGGCATTTGGCCTGTACCATGAAGGGCAGTAGAGGGAGCCATCTCCCAGCATAAAAGTAGCTACGACCCACAAGATGGCCCTGGTGTCAGGGCCACCACCACCAAGCGCCACACAAGCACACCCACAGGCTCAAACAATAGCAGTGTGAATTGTCTCACATTTCTGGAGGCCAGAAGTCTGAAATCAAGGGCTCAGCAGGGTGGATTGCCTCTGAGGGCCTCTCTCGTTGGCTTGCAGATAGCCACCTTCTCTCTCTCTCTTACCTGGTCTTACCTCTGTGTGTGTGTCCTGCCCCACTCTCTTCTTCTAAGGACCCTGGTCATGTTGGATTAGAACCCACCCCAATCGTCTCATTTTACCTTAACCACCTCTTGGAGGCCCTATTTCAATTATGGTCACTTTGAGATATGGGGGTAGGATGTGGGGCTAGGACTTCAACAGATGGATTTTGGGGCTGACACAATTCAGCCCATTAGAGTCACCCTGTTTTCTTTTTTTTTTTTTTTAAGCTTTCACAATTTTTATTAAATCCTAATCTAATATAACAGTATCTGATTTTTTATAGACATCATCCCATGGTGAACAAGTTTAATATGTGAAAGCAAATCAGACATCTAAGTCATTATTCTCTGCAGACTAAGCAATAAGGTAACTACACAGAACACTACAGGTAACGACATACACTTACTTGCTCGGTTTTCATACAAGCCATGTTTATCAAACTATATGTCCTAATATTTAATACAGTAGAATTAGTGATTATAGTTCTCATATATTTTAATTACAAGTACCTTATTGAGATAACTAACATTTTGACAGTTCAACTGACTTTCCAAATTAGTATAATATGTTCAAGAAAAAAAGCAAAAAGTGAAATGAAAACGGAACATGACAAGTTAAGATACTAAAGGAAAACAATGTAAAGAAAAAAGGGGGGGAAGGGAAATATCACTGGAAATACCAACAAGTCTAGACATTGGGCTGGAAGAAAATAGATCAACTATGGTTTTCACAAGTCAGAGTTTATGAATTCAATGCAATACAAATCCTTTTGAATGTAAAAGCCAAGGTGAAACTAACAGGTCTATAAACCGTTACTTTTGGCCTTAAATAGTACCAATTCTTTGGAAAAAAAGGCCACAACAGTTAAGATTGTGTTACTTGATTTTATTTTACACTAGGTGGCAGGCACAAAGCAATCCTCCTTCATCAAGTTGACAATTAGCTTCACTCAGAACACTTTTAATAATGCACATTAAAAAAAAAGTATTCAATCTTACAAATTGTTCTGCAATCCAAATATACAACAGCTTGGAAAACAACGTTTAGAAAACAAAAGCCAATGTAAAAAGACAGATTAAAACAACTAGAACAGTACAGGTTTTATATGGCTCTGATTTTACAGTTTTCTTACTGCATCATCAATGTCAGAAATCTGTTCCTTCAGCTGGCTCCATTGCTCAGGATTTAAAGAAATACCTTTTCTTCCAGGTTTCATTTCACCTTCTGGATCCATCCAATATTCTCTAATATCAATTAAGGACTTTCCCTTTAAAGTCCCGAACACTGACGTACCTCATTTTCCCAATCTGAAACATGTTATCATCTCTGCTGCTGCTGCTCTGCTTAGAGGATGACAGGGCTCTTGATTTTTCTCCAGTCTTTTGCTTCTTCACAGGTTTCTCTGGTGTAACTTGCTTTTTCCTCTTTAACTTTTTGTCAACCTCACTGTCAGAATTGCTGCCAGAAGAGCTTGAAGAAACAAGTTCCTTCGATTCAGGCACTGCTCCACTCTCGCGGCCCAACTGCCTTCTGCTCGCTCGCTTGCAACTTCGAGTCACCCTGTTTTCAGTGCTGTTAACTTGTGAAAAGATGTACATTTTTAAATGTTTCTCCACTGTTTTTCTAAGAACAGGGAGAAACTGGGGCACCTGGGTGGCTCAGTCCCATTAAGCGCCTGCCTTTGACTCAGGTCATGATCTCAGGGTCCTGGGATTAAGCCCCAGCATCTAAGTCCTGCATCCAGCTCCCTGCTCAACAGGGAGTCTGCTTCTCCCTCTCCTCCCTGCCCCTCCCCTCACTTGTGCTCACACTTGATCTCTCTCTCTCTCTCTCTCTCTCAAAAGAATAAATTAAAAACCTTTTTTAAAAATTTTGTTCAGGCACCTCTTGGGGAAGTTATGCAAGTAAACTTATTTAGAGACAGGCGGAAGTCCGTGAGGTCAGTACACAAGCTCAGTGGTTGGGAGCCACCTCCAGAGGCCAAGTCAGGTTCCCGAGGCATGGAATGGGGGGTTGCAGATGATGCCGTGATAATAAGAGCTACCCCAGACGTCCTCCAACCCAGTCTCAAAAACTCTCTCCTCCCTTCTGATGTCCCCTTCTCTTACTGTCGCTTCATACACCCAAGGCTGGGCAGTTCAGCTGTTTGGCCAGCCTGGAGTCGTGCAGGGACTGGTGTGCCTCACCAATCTTTCAGTTAGACAACTGCCATCTGACTGCAGGGGAGCATGCTCTGCTCCCTACAATGGAGCCTTGTCTGGTCCACCCTGGACCCCGAGGTCCAGAGCCTCGGAGCTGGAACAAGGGCAATAGAGGCATCTTGAGGGATCAGGCTAAGTGGCCCCTAGACTCACCACATATCTCACCCAGCAGTCTTTAAATGTAGTCGACTCAGTCTAAAGAGTTGTCTTAAGGATGAACAAGTGCACTAAATAGTAAGCAGTTGTCCTACCCTATAATCAGTTCATTGCAAATAAATGTCATTTGAAAATTATTGTATAAGGACACCTGAGTGCTCAGTGGTTGAGCCTCTGCCTTCGGCTCAGGGCGTGATCATGGGGTCCTGGGGTCAAGTCCCACATCGGGCTCCCCTGAGGGAGCCTGCTTCTCCCTCTGCCTGTGTCTCTGCCTCTCTCTCTGTGTGTCTCTGATGAATAAATAAATAAAAATCTTTAAAAAAATAAAATAAAATAGGATTCTTTGTTTAAAGTGCGGTTGTACTTAGCGCGTCAGGACATTTGACACAGTTATTTTTTAAAGAGATTGAAAGCCAGAGTCTGGATCCAGAGGCCAGCAAGCCTTTCCACACCCCTCAGGTCTAGGGGACAGGGGCAGTTCTAATGAAATAAGAAAATAGTTCTGAATCAACACTGATTGACCCAGCCGTTCATCTCTAGATCCCGGAAGTCAGCTGGGGCCCCTTTCCCTTTGGAGACCAAAGTGTGATTGGTTCGGGTCTTTCAGTGCCATGACCCAGGATGAGAGCCCACTGGACCTGTGTTCTTAGACTCTCCCTCTCTGCACCCCAGCATGATCTCAGGGCTTCTTTAAGCTCTGCCAAGTGAATCCACTCATATGCAAAAAAGCATTATGACTGCTCTGGAAAAAATAGCATATTGCAACGGGGTGGGGTGGGGGTGGGGGTAGAGCTCAGGGATTGCATCACTTAACCCACAGGAAACAACCTCAAAATACAGGCTTTAAGATTTTGGCTCTTCCTGTGATCTGCAAGGGCTGGGTGGGGGAGTAGCTCTCTCGTGCCTGAGCTCTCTCTTTCTCCCTCTCCTTCTCCCACATCATGCCCACTCCACTGGAGCCTCCTTCTCAATCCTGGGCCTCCCCACAAGCCTCCTTCTCAACCCTGGGCCTCCAGCCCACATGGCACTATGGTGGACGTATACAGGGAAATCCAGGTCTCCCCAGGCCCCATGCCACCTGTTACTTTGCACCCCATCTAGGGGCTCACCTGAACCTTCTTTTTAACATGATCCACCCTCTTTAAAGACCAGCTAAGCTTACACATAGCTTTTAAGTTTTTGGTTTCTCTTAACAGTCCATGTAACCAGTTGTCTCGTTGAATGCCTTCTACATTGTGGTGACAAAAAGGGCTCTGGAGCCAGACTCTAAGGTTAGAATCCTGGATTCACCACTTACTGTGTGTGTAACTTTGAGCAAGTTACTTATCCTCTCTGCGCCTCGGTTTTCTCACCTACCAAGGGGGGAAGGTGCTAACAGCTCCTGACTCTCAGGGTTGGAGTGAGCACATGACTCAGTATGTCAGGAGCACGCCACAGTGCCCGTGTTGTGTAGGAGCTCAGTCGGTGGTGCTGTGTGGTCTGCACGGGATGAGCTGGGAAAACAGAGCCCAGGGACAAGGAAACCCTCTACGTGGTGTCACAGTGCTGTGATGACGGACATACAGGGTGCTGTGGGCTTTAGGGAGGGTCATCCTGCCCATATTCCGGAAGCAAGAGGCTTCCTGGAGGAAGGGACAGATAAGCAGAGTCCAGGAAGGGAAGGAGGGACCAGAAAAGAGGAGGTTGAGGGTCTTCCAGGGACAGGGAAAAGCATTTGCACGCACACCCCCACAGGGACCAGGGAAAACAGAGGTCAAGGGAGGACACTAAGTTAGCCCAGCAGGGCAGAGAATGGGAGGAGGAGTGACCCAAAGACAGGAGCAGGAAGTGGGGACGAGAACAGCTGGCCTTCACCCCGTGGAGGAGTCTGCATTTCACCCCAAGGATGATGGGAGCCCCAGAAGCCCGTATGCAAGGGGGCAGAGGGATGGAACTTGCATTTTAGCAAGATGTTGCCAGCTGCTGGGTGGAAAGTGAGTGAGAGCATGGGATTTTGTATTTTTCATCTTTGCCTACAACCCACAGGAAGTGAAACATGCCCCACCACAACCAGAGGAGGCCCAGAGTTTGAGGGGAGGGAAGCTTATCCATCCCTAAGAAAAACAGTATGAGGGGCAGCCCCGGTGGCCTAGCGGTTTAGCACCTCCTGCAGCCCAGGGTGTGATCCTGGAGATCCAGGATAGAGACCCACGTCAGGTTCCCTGCATGGAGCCTGCTTCTCCCTCTGCCTGTGTCTCTGCCTCTCACTCTCTGTGTCTGTCATGAATAAATAAATAAAATCAGAAAGAAAGAAGAAAGAAAGAAAGAAAGAAAGAAAGAAAGAAAGAAAGAAAAGAAAGAAAGAAAGAAAGAAAGAAAAACAGTATGAGGGGGCGCCTGGGTGACTCAGGTGGTGAAGTGTCTGCCTTCGGCTCACGTCATGCTCTCAGGGTCCTGGGATCAAGCCCCGCATAGGGCTCCCTGCTCAGCGGGGAGTCTGCTTCTCCCTCTGCCCCTCAGCACGCATGTGTATGCTCTTTCTGCCTCTCAAAAAAATAAATAAATAAATAAAATCTTTTAAAAAAAGAAAAAAGAAAGGACAGCAATACAATAAGCAATACAATATGGCATTAAAATACCCTAATAGGGAAAATAGGGACAGGGCTTTCCAAGGGGGCTTGCAGCCCTGAAGTTCATGCTTCAGCCTTGGGGTAAAGCCACTCCTGGGACGCCGGGGTGGCTCAGTGGTTGAGCATCTGCCTTCGGCTCAGGGCATGAGCCCGGGGTCCTGGATCGAGTCCCGCATCGGGCTCCCTGCATGGAGCCTGCTTCTCCCTCTGCCTGTGTCTCTGCCTCTCTCTGTGTGTGTCTCTCATGAATAAATAAATAAGATCTTTTTTAAAAAATGAGACTTTCCTAAACTTTAAAATAAAAAAAAGGCACTTCTGATTACAACCCGTTACATCCACGTCACATACACACAGACACATCACACATACATACACACATAACATACACACACACCACATACCACACACACCCTTCACTACACATATACTACACGCACACATACACCATACACACCACACACATACTACACATTACACACACGCGCCACATACCTCACACACCATTCATCACACACATACTACATGACGCACACACCACACATACTACACACCAGACACGTGCACCACGTACTGCCCACACCATTCACCACATATACACACACCACATGTATCATTCACTGCACATACACACATACCATACACACCACACATATACTTCATGCAATGCACACACCTGAAACAGTTCGATATTTATCATTATTATGTACAGTGTGCTGTGCTATTTTCTATTCTTTTTTTCTTCTATTCCATTCCATTCCATTTTTCTTTTCTAATGATGTCTGAGACTCACTAAATTGGTTTCATGAACTACTAGGTCCCAAGCTGCAGTTTAGGAAAATGCTGACTTTGAGGGAAGCATGGAAAGCCCACAGGCTGCTTGTGAACAGGGCTTTGAAGCAGAGGGGGCCGCAGGGTGTGCTGTAAGCCTGAGTGGAGCCCCAGCCCCAGCTCTGACACACAGCCACCTCCCACGATGGGGTACCAATGGGGTGACGCAGGGCCTTGGAGTCTGCTGGAGGTGCTGACACGAGCGGGCCCCTTGCTGTATTGGCATAGCTAAGGCTGATCTTAAGAAGTTTTGATTTTTAAAATTTTTTTATTTAAATTCAATTCAAAAACAATTTTTTAATTTAAAAAACAAAAAATAAATTCAATTAGCATATAGTGTATTATTGGTTTCCAAGGTAAAGTGTTATGATTCATTAGTTGAATATAACACCCAATGCTCATTACATCACGTGTCTATAATTAATGCCTGTCACCAGTTACCCCATCTGCCCACCCTCCTCCACTCTAGCCACCCTGTTTGTTTCCTACAGTTGAATCCCTTATGGTTTGCCTCTCTCTCTATTTTCATCTTATTTCATTTTTCCTTCTATTCCCCTATGTTCATCTGTTTTGTTTCTTAAATCCTATTTTGTTTAGCATAATACCCTCTGGTTCCATCCATGTTGTTGCAAATAGCAAGATTTCATTCTTTTTGATGACTGAGTAACATTTCGCTACATAGGGATGCCTGGGTGGCTCAGCGGTTGAGTATCTGCCTTTGGCTCAGGATGTGATCCTGGAGTCTGAGGATCGAGTCCCACATCAGGCTCCCCACAGGGAGCCTGCCTCTCCCTCTGCCTATGTCTCTGCCTCTCTCTGTCTCTCATAAATAAATAAATAAAATCTAAAGAAAAAAATCCATCATATATATATAGACCACATCTTCTTTATCCATTCATCCGTCGATGGACATCTGGGCTCTTTCCATAGTTTGGCTATTGTGGACACTGCTGCTATAAACATTGGGGTGCAGGTGCCCCTTCGAATCACTATGTTTGTACCCTTTGGATAAATACCTAGTAGTGCAATTGCTAGGTCAGAGGGTAGCTCTATTTTTAACTTTTTGAGGAAACTCTGTACTGTTTCCTACAATAACTACACCACTTTGCATTCCCACCAACCATGTGAGAGGGTTTCCTTTTCACCACACCCTCACAAATATCAGTTGTTTCCTGAGTTTTTAACTTTAGTCACTCTGACTGGTGTGAGGTGGTATCGCATTGTGGTTTTGATTTGTCTTTCCCTGATGCTGAGTGATACAGGGCATTTTTTCATGTGTCTGTTGGCCATTTGTATATCTTCTTTGGTGAAATGTCTGTTCATGTCTTCTGCCCATTTCTTGACTGGATTTTTTTGGCTTTTGGGTGTTGA
The DNA here is from genome assembly GCF_905146905.1 of Nyctereutes procyonoides. Taxonomy (NCBI): domain Eukaryota; kingdom Metazoa; phylum Chordata; class Mammalia; order Carnivora; family Canidae; genus Nyctereutes; species Nyctereutes procyonoides. The sequence continues at coordinate 6,941,654 of NW_026575155.1, forward strand.
GGTTGAAGAGAACACAGGCAGCAACCTTTGACTTTGGCCAGAACAACCTCTTACTAGACATGTCTCCAAAGGCAAGGGAAACAAAAGCAAAAATGAACCATTGGGACTTCATCAAGATAAAAAGCTTTTGCACAGCAAATGGTTGACAAAACTAAAAGGCAACCTATGGAATGGAGAAGATATTTATAAATGTTTATCTGATAAAGGGCTAGAATCCAAAATCCATAAAGAACTTAAGAAGATTTTATTTTTTCTAAATTTTTAAGAAGGTTTTGATTTTTTTTATTTTTTTAAAGAAGATTTGATTTTTGATTGTACTTTGCTTACAGTGGGCTGTGGGTTTCCTGTACGTCCCTCCAAATCAGCGTTTTCTAAACTGCACTTTGGAGCTGGGTCGTGAAATCACTTCAGTGAGTCTCAGACAGCATTAAAGAAAAAGGAAGGAATGGAAATAGAATGGAGTGGAGTGGAATGGAACAGAACGGAATAGAGTGGAATGGGATAGGATAGGATAGGATACAAGAGAGAAGAAAAGAAAAGAAAAGAAAAGAAAAGAAAAGAAAAGAAAAGAAAAGAAAAGAAAAGAAAAGAAAAGAAAAGAAAAGATAGAATAGAATAGGCTGCGCACATGGCATATGGTAAAGATAAGTACTGGCTTGTTTGGACTGTATATGTGTCTATGTGTGTGTGTAACTTTGACTTCAGACCAGCCATTGAGTAAGTAAATACAGGGCAGAGAAAATCACGTCCAATGATTCAGACACAGAATATACAGAATGGAGCAACCCAAGAAACTATAGCCTGAAAAACAAAAACAAAAAAAAATACCCAGTGCCCACAGCCTGTCGCTGAATCTGCCAGATGATGCCTCAGTGAGAGTTTCTGAGTAATTTCTTCACTGGGCCAACTTTTTTCCTCATTAATGTTCATGCCAGCTGTCCCTTCCTCCTGCTTCCAGTGGGCCTGGGTAGGATGGGGCTTACAGTAATGGAATGACTCACCCTCCCAAAAGCTACTTCAAAAGCCCTCAAGCCAAGATTGCTCTTTGCTTTTCCTCACAGAGGCCTCTACAGTGACAGGCCACTGCTGGAAACATGTGGGAACCTGCTTCAGGAATTTCCCACAAAGTGGTAACTCAGTCCCTAGTGTGTCAGGGATTTTCTGAGAAATGGCAGCATTGCTGGACTATTCAGCATTAGTGGGTTTTGTCTCTTAAAAACAAAACAAAACAGGATCCCTGGGTGGCTCAGCGGTTGAGCATCTGCCTTCAGCTCAGGGCGTAATCCTGGAGCTCCAGGATAGATTCTCACATCCTACTCCCTGCATGGAGCCTGCTTCTCCCTCTGCCTGTGTCTCTGCCTCTCTCTCTCTGTGTCTCTCATTAATAAATAAATAAAATCTTTTTTTTAAAAAATGAATAGTTTCTCAACTAAAAACCATGCCCAGGCGTCTTAATTTGACAATTTTCCTGAGTTGTATGACTTCTATGAAAATGACAAAGTAAAGTTCTACGGAAGTGTATTTTTAATTAATTGCCACTGTGAAAAAGAATTAAAATTTTTAAATGGTACTGTCCTAGAAAAATCCAGAATGTAGAGCCATCATATGTGGATGTATGTATGTGCACACACATAGGATGTATGCAGAGCCCCCCATGCTGTCTTCATCCCCCATTTCTCCAACCACCTCCTCCCTCCCCCGACCCTGGCCTGCATCTCTCACCCCACTCTGCTGACCTAGCCTTGCTAAGATCCTCATTGATCAGGCTCTAAAATGCAATGGACACACTTTGGTTCTCTGCTTCATCTCTCAATAGCATTCAATAGAATTTACTTTCCTCTCTTTCTAAAAACACTCCCTTCTCTCAGCTTCCACCACTTGACATCACACATTCCTGGCATTTCTCCTGCCTCTCTGGCCACTTCTCAGCTTCCTTTGCAAGCTATTCTTCCTCTACAAAACCTCAATGTGCACAGTCTGTACTGGGTCTTTTTCCCTTTTCATTCTATATTTTCTCTCTAAGCTACAAGCAATCATGGGGAGGTAGCATGGGAAATGTGTGAGGGCAGATTGGGGCTGTCACAGTGACAGAGTGGAGCCTGCATTACCAGCGTTTAGTGGGTGGGGGCCAGAAAGCCAGGCAGAGGGCAATATCACCAAAAAATTCTTCACCCCCGAGCACACTACTCACCCCCATTAAGAAACACTAGCCCCATGCACTCTTAAGGGTTTAGTTACCATCTACAGGCCAACAACTCCCCACCCAGACCTCTTCCCCAAGCTCTGGCGTTCCTCTTAGACCCATACATATACCACATATCATGTGGCATGTGTGTATACATGTAGTGAATGGTGTGGGATATGTGTGCATGTATAGTGTGTGGGTGAGTGGTATGTGTGTGTGCAGTGAGTGATGATGGTATGGTGAGTGGTGTATGTGTGTAGTGAGTGGTGGGGGGTGTGAATGTGTATGTGTGTAGTGAGTCGTGTGGGAGCGTGCAGGTGTGTGGGGAGTAGTGTGTGTGTGTGTGTGTGTGTGTTTATGCAGTAAGTAAGGTGGGGATGTGTGGTGAGTGGTGTGTGAGTATGTATGTAGTGGGTGGTATGTGTTTAGGTGTAGTACGTGGTAGGTGGGTTGGTGTGCAGTGAGTGGTGTGTGAGTGGGTATGCGATGAGTGGTAAGTGTGGTATGTGGCAAGCATGTGTCTTAACAGGCATACCAAAGTCAATATGACCAAAGTCAACTCTTCATCTTCCCCACAATGCTGCTTCTCCTCCACGATGTCATTCCTTACTTCTTGGCATCACCATTTGGGCACCTGCACCCGATGCAATCACCATACCCTACCTAGCCCAGCCCCTAAATATCTGCCAAACCCTCTATGTTTCTCCTCCGCCACTGCCAGCATTCAGGTCCAGCCCCCATCATCTCCACCAAGATTACTGCAGTGAGTATCCCCACAGATCTCCCTGCTTTCGAGTCCCTATCCTTACTGCAACCAGAGTCACCTTCTAAAGTAGCAGCTCTGTTCCTCCCACTCTCCTGCTCAGACTTACTGATGGCTTCCCATTGCTCTCAGCTTTCAGCCCCAAATCCTTCCCCCCTGCCTGTGAGGAAGACCCTGCCTGCTTCTCCAGTGTTGCTCACCCTTGGCAAGTTGCTTGAGCTCAGCTATCTCCTGACAGCAACTCTCGATGGTACTTTACATGCTAGCTACTGTGAAAACTTTTTTTATCACTTAAATTAGCGATTTTGGTGACAAGAAACATTTTGAGACTTATCAGCTAAAAAATATTTACTACTTCTGATCATTAAATGAATAAATAAACTATAATCACTGTTGTGGGTTTTTTTAATGTTTTATTTATTCATTTGAGAGAAAGAGAAAGAGCACAAGAAGGGGGAGAGGGAGAAGCAGGGTCCCTGCTGGGTGGGGAGCTCAAAGTGGGGCTCAATCCCAAGACCTGGAGATCATGACCTGAGCCAAAGTCAGACGCCCAATCATCTGAACCACCCAGGTGCCCCTCATCACTGTTTTTAAACAAAGAACATTTTATTATGTTAACCAAACCTTTACTTCCTATTTACACAAGCAAAAAACATAATCCAAAACATCCCCACCTTAGAGAATGCCCCTTCTCCTAGCCTCTGGATCTTTTCCTCCCCCCATCCCGCCCCAGTAGCTAATGCTAACATTGCTGTAGGATCCTGGTATTGGTTCAGATGTCACATCATCTCTAACTCCCTAGGATAAGTGCCCCCATATATTCTCATGGCTCCTAGTCTGTCTCCTTTCTAGAACTGATCATAACCCTCATGAATTACTTGGCTGTGTTGCACTTTATTGAATGTCTTTCTTCATGGCTCTGGAAAAGCTCTGTGGGGTGAGGAATAAACTAGTCTCATTCACTAAGGGTCCTACGGCTCCCAGTGCAGCTTCTAGCAGAGTAGACATTCCAGATTCCAGCAAGACTGCTGATTCACCCAAGATAAGCCCAGGAGAAACTTTAGGGAGAAAACTGATAAAAATATGGGAAACTTTTGGGGAATGTGGTTGTGAAAGCATGGGGGGCTTTGGCCAGAAGGCAGGGGTTGGTAGGCTGGCTCTGAAGACTCGAACAGAAAAGAAACCATGGGCTATGTGCTTGTTCCTCCCCAGCCAATGTCAGGGGCAAACAGTGACTTCTCTACACCCATCCTGACCCAGAACTGTGGTCCAGACATCTCCAGGAGAAAAATCAGGGCATCTTAGCAGTTCTGTGCTTATGAGGAGTTAGAAAAACTAGTAGGGAAACACACACACAGTTGATTGCCTTCTCTGGCAGCTCTGCTTTCAAACCCCCATGCCAGAAGAATCACAATCTAAAACTCTTCCTAAATTGTTTCTCCCTGGTGCAAAAGATAGAGAGATAATCTGAGGAGTTTGTTTTGTTGAGTATGGACTACAGGGACTGATCCATCCCCACCCATACCCCTGGGGCCCATGTAGACTCGAGTCCAACCTTCATAGGTAATGCCTGAGAGAGACATCTATCCCCCACAGCCCCACCATAGAAAATGAGCTTGCTGGTCAAAATAGCAAAAAACATTTGAGAAGCATAACCATCTTCAAAACAAACAAGCAAGCAAAAAACAACAAATTTTGAGTTACAGATTCCACCAGAAGCAGAAATGTTGTTTAAGGTAGGATGTTAAAATTAGCCTAATAAATTAGTGAGAAATAAGTAGAAGTGAAACAGTGATAAAGCAATACAAAAAAGGAAACAAGTGTAAGAAATAAAAATATATATATAAATAATTCAAGTAAAAAAAAACACCATGATGGAAATAAAGAGCAGACTGGATGCAATTCAAGAACAAGTTGCTGAATTGGAAATCCAGACTGAGGAACTTCTTTAAAAAAAGGCCAAGAAAAAATAAAAAGAAAATGTTAGAGAAAAGCAAAGAAATGTGGGTGATGTATATGTAAGAGCTAATATCCCAATAATAAGACTCAGACAGAGGAATAAAATGAAAAGAATAAAATGGTTGAAGGAACAATAGAGCTAGATTTCCTAACTTTAAAAAAATGAAATATCTCAGAATTAAAGGGCCTATTCAATGAGAAAGAGGAAAACTGAGGCGGGGGTGGGGGAGGCTGTGTGGAAACCACACCCAGACAGCTTAAATAAAACAAGGAACTATCATTAGAAGCTATATATGAAAAACCCACAGCTAACCTCATCCTTAATGGGGAAGAACTGAAAGCTTTTCCTCAAGGTCAGGAACAGGAGGACGCAGATGTCCATTCTCACCACTTCTATTCAACATAGTACTAGAGTTCTAGCCACAGCAATGAGGCAAGAAAAAAAAAAGACATTCTACTGAGCAAGAAAGAAGTAAAACCTTCACTATTTGCAGATAACATGATGTTATATATAAAAAAATCCTAAAGACTCCACCAAAAAACTACTAGAACTGATAAATGAATTTGGTAAAATCATTGGATACAAAACTAATATACATAAATCTGTTAATTATTTACACTAACAATAGAAGTAGCAAAAAGACAAAATAATAAAATAATATTATTTATTATAAAATAATAAAATAAATAATATTTATTTACTATAAAGCATTAATGAATGAAATTGAAGATGACACAAAGGGAAAAACATTCCATGCTCATGGATTAGGAGAACCAATACTGTTAAAATGTCCATGCTTCCCAAAGAAAGATATAGATTTAATGCAATCTATATCAAAAATACCAACAACATTTTTCAGAGAACCAAAACAACCATCCTAAAATTTGTCTGGAATCACAAAAGACCCCAAACAGCCAAAGCAATCTTGAGAAAGAAGAACAAACCTGGAGCTATCACAATCCCAGATTTCAAGTTATACTACAAAGCTGTAGTAATCAAAACAGTATAGTACTGGCACAAAAATAGACATTCAGATCAATGGAATAGAATACAATGGCCAGAAATAAACCCATACTTACATGGTCAAAGAAGCTACAACAAAAGAGGCAAGAATATCCAATGGTAAAAAGACAGTTTCTTCAACAAATGGTGTTGGGAAAACTGGACAACTACAAGCAAAAGAATGAAACTGGACCACTTTCTCAGACCAGACACAAAACTAAACCAAAAAGGAATTAAAGACTTATATGTGAGACCTGAAACCATAAAACTCCTAGAAGAAAACACAGGCAGTAATTTCTTTGACATCAGCCACAGAAATATTTTTCTAGATATGTCTCCTGAGGCAAAGGAAACAGAAGCAAAATTAAACTATCAGGACTACACCAAAATAAAAAGCTTTTCCACGATGATGGAAACCATCAACAAACAAGGCAGTCTACTGAATGGTACAAGATATTTGCAGATGAGATATCCAAGAGGTTAATATCCTAAATATATAAAGAACTTATACAATTCAACTCCCCAAAAATGAATAATCCAATTAAAAATGGCCAGAGGACCCAAGTAGGCATTTTTCCAAAGAAGACAAACAAATAGCCAACAGATGCATGAAAAGATGTTCAGTAACACTCATCATCAGGGAGATGCAAATCAGAACCACAATGAGATACTAGCTCACTATCAGAATGGCTAAAATAAATAAATAAATAAATAAATAAATAAATAAATAAAACAAGAAACAACAAGTTTTGGTGAAGATGTGGAGAAAAAGGAACCGTGGTGCCCTAGTGGTAGGAAAGCAAACTTGTGCAACCATTGTGAAGAACAGTATGGAGGTTCCTCAGAAACTTAAAAAAAAAAAGAAAAAAAGAAAGAAAAGAAAGAAACTTAAAAATAGAACTACCATATGATCCAGTAATTCCACTACTGGGTATTAACCCAAAGAAAATAAAAACACTAACTCAAAAAGTTATACACACTCCTATGTTTATTGCAGCATTATTTGCAATAGCCAAAATACGAAAGTAACTCAAGTTTCCATTGATAGATTAATGGATGAAAAAGATATATGTGTATGTGTGTGTGTACACATGGTACTGTATGTACACATACACACATATACACACAATAGAATATTACTCGGCCATAAAAAAGAATGACATAGTGCCATTTGTGACAACAGGGATGGACAATGCTAAGTGAAATAAGCCAGATAGGGAAAGACAAATACCATGTGATTCCACTCATATGTGGTATTTAAGACACAAAACAAAGAAATCAAGAGATAAATGAAAGCACAAACAATATAAAACAAAACTTAAATAAAGAGAAAAAAACTGGTGGTTGCCAGAGGGGGAGTGGGTGGAGAGATGGGTGAAATAAATCAAAGGGATTAAGAGCACATTGATAATGATGAGCACTGAGTAACTATGGAATTGTTGAGTCATTATATTGTACACCTGAATGAATATAACACTGTATTCTACTTTTTTAAAAGTACTCAGGAGTTGAGATTTAGTAAAAATAATAAATTTTTTAAAATACGGAGCTATCAAATACAGAAAATTCTGAAAGCTTCTAGAGGAAAAAACAATTTACACAAAGGGAAAAAAATCAGATTGACACCAGATTTTCCAACAGCAACATGGATGCATGAAGACAATGGAGCATTCTTTTCAATACTTAAAAAAGTACTGAAAGAAATGATCTTAGAAATATATATCCAGCCAAATTGTCACTTAATATCAGGGCATTAAATAAATTCTCTCATTTATTTGTTTAAAAGATTTTATTTTTTAAAAAAGATTTTATTTATTTATTCATGAGTGACACAGAGAGAGAGAGGCAGAGACATAGGCAGAGGGAGAAGCAGATTCCCTGTAGGGGCCTGAAGTGGGACTCGATCCCAGGACCCCAGGATCACGCCCTGAGCCAAAGGCAGACACCAATCATTGAGCCACTCAGGTGTCCCTAAATACTTTCAGTTACATAAGGTCTCAAAACTTGAATAAGGGAAGAAATGAATCAAGAAGTTGCTACAAAAAACACAGGAAAAAAAGTAACCAAACACCATAGAAAAGTCGGCTATCATTTTATCCAAAGAACAAGAAAAGAGCATGTTTAAAATTACCCAGAACTAAAGTCTAGATCGGCACTATCCAACAGAAGTGCCATGCAAGCCACATTTCATTTTGAACTAAAGCCACATTTAAAAGCTAAAAACATGTACAATTAATTTTAATGATATTTTTATTTAACCCGTTATACCCCAAATCATATCATGTCAACATATAACCAATTTTAAAAACTACTAATGAGGGGATCCCTGGGTGGCGCAGCGGTTTGGCGCCTGCCTTTGGCCCGGGGCGCGATCCTGGAGACCCGGGATCGAATCCCACGTCGGGCTCCCGGTGCATGGAGCCTGCTTCTCCCTCTGCCTGTGTCTCTGCCTCTCTCTCTCTCTCTGTGTGACTATCATAGATAAATAAATTAAAAAAATAAATTTTAAAAAAAAACTACTAATGAGACCTTTTACCTTGTTGTATGCCAACTCTTCAAAATTGGATGTGTATTTCACATTCAGAGCACATCTCAATTCGGACTCACCACATGTCAAATGCTCAGTAGCCACGCGTGGCGAGTGGCTGTTGTATTGGGCAGTGCTGCTCCAACTATCAGCAAGACAGTCTAGGAGATAGAGGACACCAAAGATTATGAGTGTGTGCCAAGTATTTGTCTTATTTGATGGAGAAGACAAATCCTAAGTTTTTAAGACATTACAAAAGGGAACAAACTGAACAAAAAATTAAGCCCAACTGGAAGTAGGATGGTTCCCAGGGCACAAAAGTCAAGGAAGCACTCACTCTCAGGTGCTCAAGACCTTGAACTTGTCTGATCCTGAGTAAGTACCTCACCCTAGTCCCAGCCCTGATTACAACAGCACATTCCAAATATATATATACGTAATGACAATAAATGTAAATGAACAAAATGCACCAATTGAAAGATTCAGATTGATGATCAGGTGGGACAAAAAATCCAAATATATGCTGCTTTATAATATCTGAATACACATAGAACCTAAGAGCACACAAAGATTGAAACCAAAAGCATGGGAAAAGATACCAGGCAAAACATAGCTCACATAACAATATTAATATCATATAAGAATAGAATGTATATAATTCGTTATCTGCCTCAGCATAGAAAAAAGGGTATCATTAAGAATTATAGAAGTAGGGGTGCCTGTGGATCAGTTAGTTGAGCATCTGACTCTGATCTCAGCTCAGATCTTGATCTCAGGGCCCTGGGATCCAACTTTGGGCTCTGCACTCAGCAGGGAGTCTACTTGAGATTCTCTCTCTCCCTCTGCCTCTGCCCCTCTCCTCACTCTCTCATTCTCTCTCTAAAACTAAATAATAAAATCTTTTTAAAAATTACAGCAGGAAAAGAGAAATAAACCAGGACCGACTTAAGCAAATCAAGATGTATGGTCAGTCATGCAGTGTGAAACAAATCAGAAAGTATTATGAAGGATGAAGAAAACTTCTAAAAATCATAAAAGGTTTAATTCCCCATTGATATACAAAGCAAAATATTGTTAGAGAAAAAAAAGAGATGCAATAAACCAGACTCTTTTTTTTAATTTTTTTTATTTTTTATTTATTAATGATAGTCACACACAGAGAGAGAGAGAGAGGCAGAGACATAGGCAGAGGGAGAAGCAGGCTCCATGCACTGGGAGCCCGATGTGGGATTCGACCCCGGGTCTCCAGGATCGCGCCCTGGGCCAAAGGCAGGCGCCAAACCGCTGCGCCACCCAGGGATCCCAATAAACCAGACTTTAAAAAAAAAAAAAAAACAAAAAAAACAAAAAAAACAGACTCTTAAACGCAGAGAACACACTGGTGGTTCTAAGAGGGGAGGTGGTGAGTGGGGGGGGGGATGAGTGAAATAGGTAAAGGGGATTCGGAGGTACAAACTTCCACTTACAAAATAAATAAGTTAGAGATGGAAAGTATAGCATAGGGAATATAGTCAGTAATATTGTAATAATATATGGCGACAGGGATCCCTGGGGTGGCTCAGCGGTTTGGCGCCTGTCTTCAGCCCAGGGCGTGGTCCTGGAGTCCCAGGATCGAGTCCCGCATCGGGCTCCCTGCATGGAGCCTGCTTCTCCCTCTGCCTGTGTCTCTACCTCTCTGTGTCTCCCATGAATAAATAAATAAAATTTTTAAAAAATAAAAGATAAAAAAAATATATGTGACAGAGGGTGACCACACTAATCGCGGTAAGCACTGAGTAATGTATAGAATTGTTGAATCATTATACTATCCACCTGAAACTAATATAACACTGTATGTTAATCATACTTCAATAAAAAAATTTCGGTACAAATACAGGAAAAATTGATCAAATCCACCTTCACGATAGAAGATTTTAACACACCATTCTCAGTGAATGATGGTTAAGCAAAAAAAACAAAAAAGTCGGCAAAAAGCATAAAAGATAATAGGCGCTCACAGAAACATAAAAAGTTGCATGTCTGTTGGTAGGGCAATAAACTCATGTAAGAACACTTTAAGCGTATCCTCCTAAAGTGAAGTATTTGGGGGCGCCTGGGTGGCTCTGTGGTTGAGCATCTGTCTTCGGCTCAGGGCGTGATCCCGGGGTCCTGGGATCAAGTCCCACATTGGACTCCCCAAAGAAGCCTGCTTCTCCCTCTGCCTAGTCTCTGCTTCTCTCTGTGTCTCTCTTGAATAAATAAAATCTTTTTAAAAATCCTAAAAATTATTGAGTGTTTTTAAGGCATATGTATAGATGTAACAAAGCAAAATAAAAAAGTCAGGGAGATGATTGGCCCAGTTTTGGGGGAGCCAAGGGAGTAGGATGCAGGAGGGTTACTGTTAGGGGCATAGAGGAGAGCAGCTGAGTGGATTCATGGATGTTATTATGTTACTTAAAATAACTAATTTGAAGCAGGATGAATACAGACCAATGATGGGAAAATGTCACGAACTAAGCATCACGATTATCCCGATTCTGCTGCACCTGAGGTCAAATTAAAATTGAGGAAAAGAAAAAACGTGGTTAAATGAAATAATACATTATGGAATTAAAAAGTCTGTTCCCTCAGTGGCAGGGGAAGCAGTTGGGGTCCAGACAGCACCAAAGAGGCAAACTTCCAAAATGCAAGGAGACATTCCCATTTGTTAGAAAAGCCTCATCTGAAAATGAGGTGTGATGACCAGGTACCACTCTCACCTGCTCAGGCCTTGAACTCTCTCTTAGCCCTGCTTCTTTATTCCTCTCCTCCCCAACACTGATGGTTCCCTGCACCAGCATTTAAGCACACCCAAGGGGGCACCTGGGTGGCTCACTCAAGTGTCCAACCTTTGATTTCAGCCCAGGTCATGATCTCAGGGTCCTAAGATCGAGCCCCAAGATCGTGCTCCAAGCTCGGCTCTGAGTCTGCTTGAAACTCTCTCGCTCTCCTGCCCCTCCCCCCACTCATGCTCTCGCTCTCTCCATCTCTCAAATACCTCTTTAAAAAAAGATTCTCTCCCCCTCTCTCTGCCCCTCCCACTCATGCTCTTGCTCTCTCTCTCTCTCTCTCTCTCTCTCAAAGAATAAAAAATTAAAAATTTTAAAAAATAAAAAAAATAAACCCATGCAACACTCTCCCATGTGGGGGGGGGAATGAAGCAGGACCTCTTTTCCCCCGAAACCCCTCCAGCAGCAACACTGTCTCCTCCCACAATTTGCTGGCAAAATGTGCTGCAAACAAGTCCTCTGCGATCTGTTTCCGTCCCCAGACCACCCGTGGCCATCTGGCTTTCTCTCTTCCCTACCACACAAAACCTGCACTCCACTGAGTCACCCACGACCACTAGGCATTTAATTCTCCTGACATTTTGGCACCCTTAGGCCAAAACGTGTCAACCACTTCCTCCATGAACCCCTTTCCCTTGGCAGCTGTGGTTTTTCTGCCAATTCTCTGACTGCTCCTTTCCTGTCTCATCTACTGGTTTATTTTCCTCCACTGTTCCCTAGATGTTGAGGCTGCTGGTAGCTCCATCCTCACACCTCCAGGGCCTACTCTCCAGAGTAGCTGGTCTGCCCTCAAGGCCCAAAGTCACTATTTGCACACTGCTGGTCTCCAAATGACTCCCCTGAGCTAAACCTTCTCCACTCTGGGTGCACAGAACCAACTCCCACCCTGGTAACGTCTTTGGAGCCCTTGTACCTCGAGCCCTCTGTGCCTCAAACTGAGCTCATCATTTCCTTCACTCCCTCCCACCCCAATGTCTGCTCCTTCCTTGATGTCTGCTCTATTAGTCAGGGCTGTCCAGAGAAACAGAATCAATGGGATATGAAGAGACACAGACAGAGCGACTCGTTTTTGGAAACTAGTTCACATGATTGTGGGGGCCCGTGAGCTGGAGCTACAGGAAAGACTTGACTCTGCAGCTTGAATCCAAAGCAGTCTGGAGGCAGAACTCTTTCCTCAAGGGACCTCAAGTCTCTTTTCTTACCAGCTTCAGATGACTGGGTGAGGCCCAGATCCCAGTACCATGGTCTACCAAGCTGCCAGAGGAGATTACCCATCACACAGAACACCTTGGGACAAATGGTACCACTAGCTAACTGATGCCTAATCCAGGATCCTGGTAATTTGCCCTCAATCCTTGGTAGCCGTAACTCCACACCAAGTCCCACTTACTCATCTTCCCACTGATTTCTAACCCACACCTGCACACAGACGTCCTGGTCCAGGGCCCCATCACGTCTCAGCTACCACAAGAGTGGCGGCCCTGCTCTCAGCACTTCAGGTCTTGCCTTCCTCAAATCCTCACTAGACACCGTGAATCATGAAGTTGTGAGTCTGTACGTTGGACTGGGCTGATTTCCTGCTCTAGACTCGGCCAGCTGCCACAGAGTCGGAGGCAGGCATGATCTGGGGTTGACTCAGATACCGTGAGTGGCGTTATGGGTACGTGCTTTTTCCAGGATGAAGAACTAGTGGCAAAGTCCTCAACAAAACGGAGTACAGGGGCACCTGGGTGGCTCAGTGGTGGAGCGTCTGCCTTTGGCTCAGGTTGTGATCCTGGGGTCCCAGGATCGAATCCTGCATCAGGTTCCTCCCTCAGGGAGACTGCTTCTCCCTGTGTCTCTTATGAATAAATAAAGAAAATCTTAAAAAAAAAAAAGAAACAGAGTACAATCTTTCCTCAATTTATACAAGAGTTACATTTCTAGAAGATTCAATTATATTAAAACTGTGCCATCTAAGTCTGCTTGGGCTGCTATAACAAAATACCCTAGACTGGGTGGCTTCAACAACAGACATTTATTTCTCTTGGTCGTGGAGGCCAGAAATCCAAGATCAAAGTGCCAGCCGATTGGTTCGTGGTGAGAGTCTCTTTCTCTTCTTCTAAGGGCACTAATCCCATAGTTCCTAACAGCGTTCACTCTGGGGGACACTGACTGAATCCTCCTCAGTGAGATCAGGAACCGCGGGGGCGGGGGGGCTCCCATACCCAAAGACATAGCCTAGCCAAGTTGCCAGAGGAAATCATCCATCACACATAACACCTCGGAAATGGTACCACTAGCTGTTGCACCCCAGCACTCACCAGGACCTAGGAGCAGGTCCAGGCAGCTTGATAGGTTCTTGCCAGCATCATATGAACTCCCTGCCCTCTTGGGCAACTCCCCTAAAAAATCAGGGTTTCCTAGGAATCCATCACTCCCCAGGTGCCTAGTCCTCCCAGGGGATGGCTGTGTGACATTGGGAGAGTCAAGGCACGTGAGAAAACAGTGAGGTTTAGGGATTTTTAAAAATGAATCCACATTTCCATAGAAGCTCACTAGATGAGATTTAGTAACACGTATGCAAAGTTAACTCATTGCCATAATATTATCTCAACAGACTTTGGGAACCACTTGGTCCATCAGCATGTTCTGGATAAGAAAGCTGTCTCAAATCCCCTCACTTCGTTTTGTATTTCCCTTTAAGCCCTGGTGATACCCATTTCTCAAGCATGCTTGGGGGACAGTCTGGGCTCCATAGGACTGTAGCACCGCTGGGACCCTGGAGCCTTACTCATAAAGAGCCTGGTCGTGTGAAGGAAGGACAGAGCCAGCCCTAGAGAATGATACTAGCCTACAAATAGAGTGAAAGAGGAAGGAAATGATTAATCATAGGTGGGGAAAGAAGGTCGTGTGCATATGGCGTAGTCTCTGCTCTGATGTTGGGTGTGAGGGAGGCAGGACCTCTTTGTCACACAGGGCCAGAAAATGCCAAAGGGCCAAGGCTGCGATGCCCTGAACTATTTAGCAGAGACATTTTTGCAGGTGAGCTGGAAGAAGCAGCTCATCCACACACCATTTCTTTCCAACTGCCTGGGCCACGAAAGGCAGCTGCAGAGAGAGAAACTAAGTATGGTCAAACCACAGTTTAGGGTTTCAGTCAGAGACTCGGAGGGTGGAGGGGTTGGGTGGGGAATTACCCTTACTGTTCTCACACAGGCAAATTTGAACAAGAGCTCATGGCTTATAATGGACACAACCATCAACAACCTCAGCCAGGGCCTGCCAAGAGGCAGCTAGAGCTGAACATTTGGCCTCAGAAGTAAACTTGACTAATGACACTTTCATGCCCTTCTTTCCTCCTGTTACAAAGGACAAAAGGTCCCTGCTCCTACCGAAAACCAGCCCCCTCAGTGTTCTGAATTCCCTTCCCATCTCAACAACTTCACTCTCGCCTTTATCTCCTCTTTCCCTATTATCAATTTATCTCTCTATAGGATCATTCTCAATAGACTATGAACATACCTGGTAGTCTCCCATCTTAAAAATGCCCACCCCTGGGACACCTGGGTGGCTCAGTTGGTTAAGCATCCCACTCCTGATTTTGGCTCAGATCATGATCTCAGGGCCTTGGATGGAGTCCTACATCAGGCTCTGCACTCAGTAGAGAGTCAGTTTGATTTTCTCTCCCTCTGCCCCCCCACCCCCACTCGTGCTCACACACTCTCTAAAATAAATACGTAAATCTTTTTCTCTTAAAATATCCACCCCCTTACCAGAGGGGAGGTGGGTGGAGGGATGGATGAAATAGGTGGTGGGGATTAAGGAGGGCACTTACTGTTATGACCAGATTTTGTATTAAAGTGTTAAATCACTAAATTGTACACCTGAAACTAATATTACTCGTACGTTAAGTAACTGGAATTTAAATAGAAAGTTTTTTAAAATATCCACCCCTTAAAACAATGGCGAGATACAACTACACACATATGAGAATGACAAAAATTCAAAACACCGACACCACCAAATGCTGATGAGGATGTGGAACACTCATTCCCATGGTGGGGATGCAAAATGGTATACACCCACTTTGGAAGACAGTTTGGCGGTTTCTTACCAAACTAAACATACTCTTAAAGTATGATCCAGGGATGCCTGGGTGGCCTAGCATCTGCCTTCAGGTTGGGGCATGATCCTGGGGTCCTGGGATCAAGTCCCACATCAGGCTCCCCACAGGGAGCCTGCTTCTCCCTCTGTCTCTCTTTGCCTCTTTCTCTGTGTGTCTGTCATGAATAAATAAATGAAATCTTTAAAAATATATATATGATCCAGAGATTGCACTCCTTGATATATACCCACTTGAGTTGAAAACATGTCCATACAAAAACGTACACACGAATGCTGATAGGTGCTTTATTGATAATTCCCAAAACTTGGAAGCAACTTAAAAGTCCTCCAACGAGTGAATGGATGAACAAACTGGAATGTAGAGACAATGGAATATTACTCAGCACTAAAAAGAAAGGAGCTCTAGGAGCTCTAGGGGCACCTGGGTGGCTCAGTGGTGGAGCGTCTGTCTTTGGCTCAGGTGATTCTGGGGTCCTGGAATTGAGTCCCGCATGGGGCTCTCTGCAGGGAGCCTGCTTCTCCCTCTGCCTCTGTCTCTCTGTCTCTCATGAATAAATAAATAAAATCAAGA
This sequence comes from Nyctereutes procyonoides, assembly GCF_905146905.1. NCBI lineage: Eukaryota > Metazoa > Chordata > Mammalia > Carnivora > Canidae > Nyctereutes > Nyctereutes procyonoides. The sequence continues at coordinate 6,957,576 of NW_026575155.1, forward strand.
AAGAAAGAAAGAAAGAAAGAAAGAAAGAAAGAAAGAAAGAAAGAAAGAAAGAAAGAAAGATAGATCTCAAGCCATAAAAAGGCATGGAGAAAACTTAAAGAACATTGCCAAGAGAAAGAAGCCAATCTGAAAGGGTTATGTAAAAAAAAGAAAAAAAAGAGAGAGAGAAAAAAAAGAAAGGGTTATGTGCTGCATGATCCCAGCTATATGTCATGCTGGATAAAGCAAAACTATGGAGACAGTAAAACGATGAATGGTTGCCAGGGGATTGGGAGGGAATAAAAGAGGGATGAATAATAACTGGAGCACAGGGCATCATACTCTATGTGATGCTGTAATGATGAATACATGTCATTATTCACTTGTCAAAACTCATGGAATGTACAACACCAAGAGTGAACCCTAAAAGATGGACTTTAGTTGATAATCATGATTCCATATTGCTCGATTGCAACAACTGTACCACACTAGTACAAGATGTTAACACAGGACACTTGAGGAAGGGGTAATAGAGGAATGCTCTGCTTTCCACTGGATTGTTCTGTGACTCGAAAGCTACACTAAAAAAAAATAATAATAATAAAATAAACATATTCACTTTAAAATATAAAATACAACTATTCGCTTTTTGTCCCATGGGTCACCCTGGCTCCCATCTCATTTCTCTACTCACTTTGACACCAAAACTTTTCCTTCTTTTTGTAATTTTTTTATTGGAGTTCAATTTGCCAACATATAGCATAACACCCAGTGCTCATCCCGCCAAGTGCCCCCCTCAGTGCCCATCACCCAGTCACCCCAACCCCCCGCCCACCTCCCCTTCCACTACCCCTTGTTTATTTCCCAGTTAGGTGTCTCTCATGTTTTGTCACCCTCGCTGATATTTTCGCTCATTTTCCCTCCTTTCCCTTTATTCCCTTTCACTAATTTTTATATTCCCCAAATGAATGAGACTATATAATGTTTGTCCTTTTCCGATTGACTTACTTCACTCAGCATAATACCCTCCAGGTCCATCCACGTCGAAGCAAATGGTGGGTATTTGTCATTTCTTTTTTTTTTTTTTTTTTCATGGTTTCTTGATTTATTTATTTTTTTTTATAAATTAATTTTTATTGGTGTTCAATTTACCAACATACAGAATAACACCCAGTGCTCATCCCGTCAAGTGTCCCCCTCCATGCCCGTCACCCATTCACCCCCACCCCCCGTCCTCCTCCCCTTCCACCACCCCTAGTTCATTTCCCAGAGTTAGAAGTCTTTATGTTCTGTGTCCCTTTCTGATATCTCCCACACATTTCTAATGGCTGAGGAATCTTCCATTGTATACATAGACCACATCTCCTTTATCCATTCATCTTTCGATGGACACCGAGGCTCCTTCCACAGTTTGGCTATTGTGGACATTGCTGCACCACAACTTTTTCAAAGCTCTTTCCTCGCTCACCTGTCTGTGTTGGTTCACAACTCTGTTTCTTACTCTGTATTCCTCTCTTAGTTTTCTGTTGCTACTAGAAGAGATGATCACAGTCTTACTGGCTGGAGACAACACAAATGCATTATCTTACAATTTTGGAGGTCAGAAGTCCTAAAGTCAAGGACAGGGCTGCAGTCCTTCTGGAGACTGTAAAGGGAAATCCATTTCCTTGGAAAAATCCATTTTTCTAGCTTCTGACGGCCACTTGCATGCACTGGCTCATGGCCGCCATCCTGTGTCTTCCAGGTCACCACTGCAGCATCTTCCAGTGTCTGGTCCCTCCTTCTGTACTTAAATCTTCTTTCCCTGATCTGACTCTCCTGCCTCTGTCTTATAGGGATCTTGTGATTACTCTGGGCTCATGCAAATAATCCAGGATAATCTGCGCATCTCAAGATCCTTAATCACATCGGCAAAATCCTTTCTACCATCTAAAGTAAACATAGTCACAGATTCTAGAGATCAGGAGATGGATGTCTTGGGGTGGGGGAACATTACTCAGCCTGCCACACTCTCTAACTGGACTCCACTGAGACAGCTCTTGTCTAGAGGTTACTGGCCGCCTCTGAGTTGTAAAAACCAATGGTCACTCCATCTTGCTCAATCCATCAGCCACATTCAACAGAGTTGATTGAGAAATTCTCTTCTTTCTGCTTCCAGGACATCCAATATCTTGGTTTTCTTCCATGCATGGCAGTTCCTTTGCCTCACTTCTCTCCTAGATGTCTTAACAGTGGCGAGACTCAGAGCCAGTCCTCAGCCCTCTTAGCCCTCTTCTCCACCTGTTCTCTAGGTGACCCAACACATCTGATGACTTAACATCCCAGCTCTATGATGATGATGTCCAGTTTATAATTCCAGCTCACACTTTCCCATTGAAGTCAAAAATTGTAAATCTCACTACCTTCTTTGTATGTCTTCCATTAATTTTTGCTTTGAAACAATCACCAACTTACAGAAAAGTTGAACTATGATACAAAGAACTTTTTTTCTGAGCCATTTCCTGGTGCCCCCTCACCCATAAATACTTTCGTGTTTACTTCCTACAAGCAAGAACACTCTTCCACATAACTACAATACAGGAAATTCACTCTGATGAATTAATACTATCTAATCCCCTGACCCTTTTCAAGGTCACCAGTCATGTCCCCTCGATAAAAGGATCCAGTTCAGAGTCACAAGCTATATTTAGTTGTCAAGTCTCTTTAATCTCCTTCAGACTTTGAGCTTCATAATTTTAGGAAACTACTGGCCAGCTATTTTCCAGAATATCACTATTTTTGGTTATGTGCCTTTGGTAGAAGTATCACTGATGAGGTCCTGCTGTTTTCTTGCCATTGCTCCCAGTTGAGTGGTGTGCAATTTTCTTCATTCCTACATTGATGGTGTTCAATTATATCATTTGATTAAGATGACCACTGCCAACATTTGCCACTGTAAAGTTACTCTCTTCACCTTTGTAATTAATAAGTATTTTTGCATAGAGGTGCTTTGAAACTTGGTAAACATCCTGCTCTTCATCAAACTTTTAATTTATTCAATAAAAAGCAAGGTGGACAGTGTGGACTCATGATTTCCCTTTTTATTCAGTGGGTCATAATCCGTTACTAGCAGTATTTATTTTGATAATCTAATTGTCCCTATCTATTTTGACACATCCCTATTATTCTTTGGTAACTGCCTTGCTTTCCTGAATAAAATGTTTTAGACTTACTTTGTGCTTGCCTGCCCTTACTCTGGAATCAGACATTTCTCCAAGGAGCTCAGTTTCTTTTACTGGGTAATTACATTTAGAATCAAAGACCTGGGAACTAATATGCCTATCACTGTTGGAATGTCACCAGGCCCCTCAGAGGGCAGAGTTGGGGGGGAAATACACATGTGCATTCATTTATATCTCATAGAGCAGAGCTAGGAAAAAATATATATATTTTATAGTTGTATATATTTATATTGTATATAAAAATATATATTCACACATATTTATATGTATAAAAATATATACATTCACATGTGTGCATTTATATCTACATTGTATATATTTTATATATTGTAATATACAATGTAATTCTATACATCTAATTATATTATATATTATATTATTATATCTCTTTATATTCTATATCTTTCTATGGATCTATCTATCCATCTAGATAAAACCCTGAGTTCACATGAACACCTCCAATTCCAATCCAATTCCACAAAGTAGGCCCTAGTTTCTTCTCTCTCAGTATTTGTAACTTCTTTCTCCAATAGTGAGAACCCTAGCTCCCATTAGCCCAATAGATTTAGAGTATGATTGATCTCCCCCAATCTCCAATCTCCCCTGCCACCCCCTTCCCAACATGGATGCCCTTCTTAACCCATCTGGGCCCCAAGACCTCAACTCCAGACTGTCCCCATGAGAATTCCTTCTTTACCCCTTTGGTGTCTCGCACCGCCCCCCTACTCCAGTCTGGATACAACCCTCATTCTCTGATGTTCCATATAAGATTGTCTCCATGGCTGTCTCCTTCACTTTGTTTAGAATCTGACACCCTTGATAGATCTCCTTGGCTTCCCCATCCCTCACTGGCCCTGTTGCCTGTCTTGCCCTGCCCCACCTAAAGGCTTTAAGACTCTGTCTGCCTGAGCATTAGTAGGCCTCTCAAACTTTGGGTTTCCATCCTCTACCCCTAGATCCTTTTTCTCGTGGTCTTTCCCCTGTCAATTCACGATCGCATCTGCCAAGCCATTGCTCCAGCCCTCAATATGGTCATCCATGACTCCGAGCTAGACTGGCTCTTTCCTTTCCTTCTTTGGCTGATTCTTGCCCCAGGGGCTTTTGGACCTTAGCTCTTTTTCCAGTCTGGGCCTCTAGGAACTCTTGGCCTCAGACTTCCCCTTATTCAGGTCTCAGCCTATATGTTCTCAAGCTGAGGGAGGCCCTCCCACCAGCTGATCCCAGGTAGCTCTCCCAGGCACCCTCCAGCTTACCCCCTGTTGCTTTGTCCTCATGTCACTCTGAAATTATCTTGTTTGCTTATTATTCATATCTGCACCACTCGCCCCCCACTAGTATATACACCCCACCAAAAAAACAGGAACTTGGCCTGCGTCATGCTGTGCTATCTCCAGAATACACAATACTTGGCATAAATATTTCTGAGTGAATAAACAAATGTACGTTTTTAAAAATGTAGATTTTCTTTACAGAAAAATAGAGCATATAGTACAGAGATTTCCCAGGCATATAACCCTTCTCCATATAGTTTCCCTTACTGTTAACATCTTGCATTAAGGTGATACATCTGTTACAACTGATGAGCCAATATTGATACATCATTATTAACTAAAGTCTATGGTTTACATTAGGATTCACTCTGTGTGTTTTGCAGTTCTATGGGTTTTGACAAATGTATAATGTCATGTATCCACCATTACAATATCACACAGGATAGTTTGACCACCCTAAAAATCCTCTATGATCCACTTATTCATCCCTTCCCTCTTCATACCAGAACACTGGAAACCACTGATCTTTTTACCGTATCTATAGTTTTGCCTCTTCCGGAATGTCAGATCATTGGAATCATATAGTACGTAGCTTTTTCAGACTGATTTTTTTAATTTAGATTCCTCCATGAGTTTTAGTGTCTTGATAGCTCATTTCTTTTTATTACTGAGTAATATTTCATTACATGGATGCGCCAGTTTGTTAACACATCCACTTGTTGAAGGAAATCTTGGTTGCTTCCAGCTTTTGGCTATTGTGAATAAAGCTGTCATGGATTTCTGTGTGAATACAAGATTCCATCTCATTGAAAGTAAGTGCATGGTTGCTGGACTGATCATTGCAGCTTTATGGTAAGTCTTGAAATAAGCTAGTTTCGGTCTTCTGACTTTTCTTTTTCAGCAATGTGCTGGCTATCTGGGTCTTTTGCCTTTGCACATAAACTTGAGAATCACTTCATTAATAGCCACAAAATAACCTGCTGAGATTTTGATTGGGATTGCAACTGAATATAAATCCAACTGGAAAGAACTAACATTTTAACACTATTGATTCTTCCTATCCATGAATATGGAAATCTACTTCTTTAGATTTTTTAAAATTTCTTACATCAAAATTTTGTAGTTTTTCTTATGCAGATCTTCTACTTATTTTGTTAGATTTATATCTAGGTTCTTAATTTGGGGGTGCTAATGTTAATGGTACTGTGCTTGTAATTTCAAATTCCAATTGTTCATTGTTGTAAACAGGAAAGCAATTGACTTTTGCATATTATGTTAGTATCCTACAACCTCCTATAATCACTTATTACTCTCAGGAGGGTTTTTGTTTCAGGGTTTTGTTTTATTTTGTTTTGTTTGTTTGTTTGTTTGGTCAGTTCTTTGCAATCTTCTACATAACCATGCCACCTGTAGACAAAGACGGTTTTAGGGGCACCTGGGTGGCTCAGTGGTTGAGCATCTGCCTTTAGCTCAGATGGTGATCCTGGGGTCCTGGGATCAAGTCCCATATTGGGGTCTCCACAGGGAGCCTACTTCTCCCTCTGCCTCTGCCTCTCTGTGTCTCTCATGAATAAATAAATAAAATCTTTTTTTTAAAAAGACAGTTTTATTTCTCCCTTCCCAACCTGTACACCTTCTACTACCTTATTCATAGGACTTCTAGTTGCAATGTTGAATAGGAGGGAGGAGAGGAGACATCCTTGCCTTGCTCCTGATCATGGGAGAATGCATCCAGTTTTTGTAATATCAGCTGTAGGGTTTTCAGTAGATACTCTTTATCAAGTTAGGGAGTGTCCCCTTTACTCCGAGTTTGTTAAGAGTTTTTGTCAGAAATGAATTTTGGATTTTGTTAAATGCTTTCTCTGCACCTATTGATATATTCACATGATTGTTCTTCTTTAGCCTGTTGATATGATTGAATATATTAATTGATTTTTGAAGTTTGGACAAGCGTTGCATAACTAGAATAAATTTCACTTGGTCACAGTCTATGATTCTTTTTATACGTGGTTGGATTTTATTTGCTAATATTCTGTTGAGAACTTGTACTTCTATCTTCGTGAGAGTTATCGGTCTGCAGCTTTCTTGTCATGCATTGTCTTTATCTAGTTTTAGTATTAGGGTAATGCTGGCCTCACAGAATCTGTTAGGAAATATTATTCCCTCTACTTCACTCCTCTAGAAGAGATAATAGAAAATTGTTGTCATTTCTTCCTTAAATATTTGGTCCTGCAAGACTTCTCTCACTTCAGATACCTGTCATAAGTATTGGGTCCCTATTTTACCCACACTTCTCTCTGACTTGACTACAAAGTCAGGGGTTTCCATGACCATCCCTTCAGGTTTGATAATTTGCTAAAATGACTCCCAGGACTCCCTACAGTCCTTTTACTATTACCAGTTTATTACAAAGGCTACAACTTAGGAACAGCCAAAGAGGAGAAATGCATAGGGCAAGGTACAGGTAGGTGGGGCATAGAACTTCCATGCCCTCTGCAAGTGGTTCACCCTGCCAGTTCCTTGATGCTACCAACCCAGAAGCTCTCCAAAACCTGCCATCAATGGGCTTCCGTGGAGATTTCATCATGTAGGAATGATCGATTATTAGCTCAATCTCCAGCTCCTCTCCCTGCTCCAGAGGTTGGGGGATGAGTTGAAAGTTCCAGACTTCAGTTATTACAAGGTTTAGTCTTTGTGGTGACCCACCCTGAAACTATCTGGGGTGTCCCAAGTATCACCTCGCTGAAACAAACATGTTCCTTTCACCCTTACCACTCAGGAAACTACAAGGGACTTAGGAGCTGGGTATCAGGAACTGGGGACAAAGACCAAATATCTCTCTATGATAACACAGAACCCTTACTATATCAATCATACTACTTCTAAATTCCTAGTTTTATCATTCCCAATTCTCCACCACATCTTTGCCTATTCTCAAGCTTACTTTGCCTTTTCAGATCTTGGTTTTTTTCCCTGACTTTTAGCGTGCCTTGTCTTTTTTTATTGAAAGCCAGACATGATGTATCTGATAACAAGCGCTGAGCTAAATAATCCTTTAGCATGAGATGCTATGTTTACCTGGCCAAGAGGCTGTGTCTAATATTTGCTGTACCTGCACATGTCAGAGGTTTCAATTTTGTCTAGTGTCCTCATTTTATTTCCCTTGTGGTTTTGGGGTTTCCCTAAAAGCTCCTTCTTAAATAGACTTGTAATCTACTGTTTTTATCATAGAGTCCTGGGGATGTGGCGGTAAAGAACTGTGAAGGGGAAACATTCTATAATCTTATGATTAAATCTCAAGGCTTGGTCTTCTTTTTGATGGGCCTGAGACTGGGCTATGACCTTCAGAGGGGTTCCTTGATCCCACCTCCCCTTCATTTTTTCTCCCTTTATGATAGACAAGAAGGCTCAAGGGGGCTAAGCTGTCTAATTGCCCTTGAGCTGAGTCGGATTAGGTTCAGGAGAATGTCTCTCTTCCCCACGCCTGAGTGGCTCACTGGTTGAGCATCTGCCTTTGGCTCAGGTGGTGATCCTGGGGTCCTGGGATCGAGTCCTGCATCAGGGAGCCTGCTTCTCCCTTTGCCTATGTCTCTGCCTCTATGTCTCTTATGAATAACTTTTTTAAAAATCTTAAAAAAAAAAAACCAAAATAATGAAGGACTCTCTATCTTCCCTCTCTACCTACCTTGGACACCTTGATGGGGGGGGGGCGGGGTAACAAGAACAGGGAGGGAAAGACCCAGACACAGAGGAGGGAAGCGAATTTACAGTATTTGTAAAGGCCTGCCGGAACAAACCTTTTTTTTTTTTTTGAAAGATTTTATTTATTTATTCAGACACAGAGACACAGAGAGAGAGAGGCAGAGACACAGGCAGAGGGAGAAGCAGGCTCCACGCAGGGAGCCCGACGTGGGACTCGATCCTGTGTGTGTTCTGGATCACACTCTGGGCCAAAGGCAGGCGCCAAACGGCTGGGCCACCCAGGCGTCCCATATCAAGCCTTTACGGCTGTATGGTGGCTGTTTTTATTCCTGTTTTATTGATTGGAGAATTCGGATCCGAGCGGTTTACAGAACTGCTAAGTGGGGGGGCCGGGAGAGAACCCATTCGCTCATTCATTCATTCAGCGCATTTTTATCGAGTGCATAAAGGGCTGCTCTGCGCTGAGGATCCCAGGTAAACAGAGCCCCAGCCCCCGGTCCCCGCCCCCGCTGAGCCCCGGGGGGTGCGGGGCTGTGGTAGGAGCCCGGTCGGTAAACGTCAATAGAGGAACCCGTCGGGTGCTCCGCCCCCCGCCGGCGACCCGGGCGTCCGCGCGCTGCCCGAGGCCGCGCTCCGAGCGCGCAGGCTCTGCAGACGGTCGCCGCCCCGGGGGAAGGCGGCCCCGCCGAGCGACCTCAGCGTCCCCCCGCGGAGCCCCCGGCCGCCCCCCGCCCCGCGCCCGCCACAGCCCCGGGGCCGCCCGCAGCGCGCATCCGGGCCGCCGGCGCCCGAGCCCGAGCCCGAGCCCGAGCCCGAGCCGGAGCCGCAGCGGGAGCCGCAGCCGGAGGGGCGGGGGCGCCGGCGCAGCGGGGGCCCGGAGGCCGGCACCCCTGCGGGGAGCGGCGAGCCCACCCTGCCGAGGTAAAGGGGCGGGCGGGGGCGGGGGCCGCTGGCGCGCCCGACCTCGCGGCGATCGCCGCCTCCCGCCCCGCGGCCGCTTCCCGGAATCGCTCGCTGGCTCCCGGCCTCTCCGCGCTCCGCCTCCGCCCACGCGGCTGCCTGCCCGCGGGGCCCCCGCCCCTCCCCACTGCACCCTCCGCCCCCCCCTCTCTCCGCTGCACCCCCCGCCTCTCCTGCTGTATCCCCCGCCTCTCCCCACTGTATCCCCCGCCCCTCACCCCCGCGCCCCCGCCTCTCCTCGCTGCACCCCCCCGCCTCTCCTGCTGTATCCCCCGCCTCTCCCCACTGTATCCCCCAACCCCTCTTCGCTGCACCCCCGCCCCTCCCCACTGCACCCCCCGCCTCTCCTGCTGTATCCCCCCCCGCCTCTCCCCACTGTATCCCCCTGCCTCTCCCCACTGTATCCCCCCCCTCCTCTCCTGCTGTATCCCGCGCCCCTCCCGGCTGCACCCCCCCCGCCTCTCCTGCTGTATCCCCGCCTCTCCCCACTGTATCCCCCGCCCCTCTTCGCTGCACCCCCGCCCCTCCCCACTGCACCCCCCCGCCTCTCCTGCTGTATCCCCCCCCCGCCTCTCCCCACTGTATCCCCCTGCCTCTCCCCACTGTATCCCCCCCGCCTCTCCTGCTGTATCCCCCGCCCCTCCCCGCTGCACCCCCCCCCACCCGACCCGACCCACCCCCAGCCGAGCGGGTCGGCGGGGCGTCCGCCGCGCTCCTCCGCGCGCTCCGCTCCCCGCCACCCCCGGGAGCCCTGGGTCTTTGCACCGTGCCCCGCGCCCCACGCCCCCCGCCCCCGCCCCGCTCCCACCGAGGATGCTCGGGATGCTCGGGACCCCCAGGGCACCCCAGGGGGCGGCTAGACGTGAGCCCTGGAGCCGTGCGAGGGTCCTGTGCCTCGGAAGCCACTGGGCCTTGCGAACCTGGGGTGCCCCGTCTCTGGGGCCTCGGTCGGGTCCGCGGCCGCCCCCGCGAGGACACCCGGCGGGAGCCGGTCACCGAGGGGCGACGGGGGCTTGGGGGCCCGAGGTCCTTCCAGACCCCCCAGCCCCTGCTTGGAAGCTGGATTGGGGAGGAGGGCGGGAGACGGGGATGTGGGGAACCGGGTGCGAGTGGATGCTGGAGTTTCAACCCCGGGGAATTCAGCTAGGGGTGAGCGGCGACCTTATTGAGCAACTCTAGATATCTCGCCTCGCCTCGTTTTTAAAATTCTTGTAATATTTGTTTGGTTTCCTTGCTTTTGTTTGAGAAGAGGTCTTTTACAAACAGGCCGGAGGGGTCACATCTGCGTCTGTTGAGCAGGGGGCTGCGGAGGGGGGCTCAGGGACTCTGCACTGGTCCACGCTCCCCGGGGGTCCTACTACCTGACCCCGGGGACTGAGACCTCAGGCCGTCCCCTGTCGCACACCTTGGCAAGGTTTCTGAGTCACCTCCCTCCTCCCGCTTGCCTTTCGGGTTTGGGGACAAAAGGATGGAAGCAGAGGCCACACCAAAATGTGCCCTGAACACTGAGAGGGGCACTGGAAGGGATGAACACTGGGTGTTATACTCTATGTTGGGAAATTGAACTCCAATTAAAAAAAAAAAAAACATAAAAAGAAAAAGAAATGGCCAAAAAAAAAAAAAAAACCCAAAAAACAAACAAACAAAAAAACCCAAAAACCAAAATGTGCCCTGAAGAAAACATCTTTTCAACTTCCCTAGCAGTATGGGCTTCGTTGATAAGATTTGACCTGTTTGTTCCAGGAAACAGTTTGAACTTTTTAAGTTCTAACAGTTCACCAGCTGGCTTTCCATTTTAAAACATCAAAAATCTGCCACGCTCTTTTATTCCTACCTGAGTTTCCTCTAAAGTTCCTCGTGTATTTATTTAAAAGTTAAAGAAAAAATCTCCCTGAAATTTGGTTCCTGTGATTTTTTGACAAATGGTAATTTGTCTAAAAAAAAAAAAAAAACCAGAACCCCAGCCCCAGAGATAGTCTTGGAAGTGAAACTATTAAAATATACATTTCATCTCTCCCACTTGCACACAGCGCTGCTGAACTCATTTTTCTGTTCTATTTATAAATATTCAAACTGTTGAACAGTCAATGGCATATAATCTTCTTTGACTATCAGCCATCTTATCTTAGAAAAACTAAAATGCCACTGAGTGTAAGATGCACTTTTTCGTGTAAAATTTTTAGGAAGTACTAAAACACACACATTCTGATTTCAGAGATGTTTGGATGTAAGAAAGAAACGTGCATTTTATTTTTTTTATTTTTTTTTTGAAACGTGCATTTTATAAAGTGTAAAATGTCATCTGAGCAGAAGCAGAGCTTGACAGTACTTTGCCTGAGGATGCTGCATTCATTCTGAGAGTGAAGCTGCTTGGTGTGCGATTCTAGGAGAATAAAGAAGAAGGTGTTAGTTGGGAGAGCAGGTAGGCCGAAGTGTCCTGGGAAGTCCAGAAAGGAGGAAAAAAAAAGTGAGAGACAGGGAGGGGTTGAGAGCCACTGAACATTTCTCTGGAGCCAGCAGGAAAATGAGGATGCTTGGTTTCCCCGTAAGCCAGAGTCCACGGGAGAGATAGTCTTAAGCATTGTTTGTGTTCTTGTTTTAATTCTGAGGGCTTTATATATATATATAGTTAAAATTTGGGGTGCCTGGGTGGCTTAGTAGGTTGAGCGTCTGACTCTTACTTTGGGCTCAGGTATGGACCTTACGGTTGTGGGATTGAGGCCCCCATGGGGCCCTGAGCTCAGCACAGAGTCGGCTTGGGATTCTCTCCCTCTCCCTCCCCCTCATCTCAAATAATAAATAAATAAATGTATTTATTTAAATGTATTTACAATTTGAGTGTGCCTGACCACCAGAAACTATACTGGTGAATCAACAACAATCTTAAAAAGACTCCCTAATAGACAGGAAAGAAGAAAACAGGGCCTTAACATACTTGACTTTTTCCTTTTCTGGCAAAGGGGCAGTAGTCAGAGGCCGTGAGATGGGGAAAGTCAGCTGGGTGAGTGGGAGCTGAGAAAGCCAGTGCCAGGATCAGGAGAGCCATCCGCAGGCCCGGTGGTTGACCTTGCCTCACCTCTCCACTAAAGTCAGTGCACCTGCGTGCAGAGCGGGTACCAAATCTTCCAGGAGAAAGCAGGACCCCACTATCCTTACATCTGTCTCTACCTTGACTGAGCACCCCAGTCCTTCAGGCTCAAGAAACTGCTCAGTCTTTACAGAACAAACTGGAAAGTCAGGGTTAAGGAGGTTAAGATTTCACTCCACTATATCATAATAACAGATGACAAAGCCATCTAAGTACCAGCGAGGTGACTGGAAGTGATGGGGGGAAGGAAGGAAGGGAGATAATGACATGGTTTGCAAAGGAGTCTTACTTAAAAAATAATATTACAGGACACCTGAGTGGCTCAGTGGTTGAGCATCTACCTTTGGCTCAGGTCGTGATCCTGGGGTGCTGGATTTGAGTTCCACATCGGGCTCCCTATGGGGAGCCTGCTTCTCCCTCTGCCTCTGTCTCTGCCTCTCAGTGTCTCTCATGAATAAATAAATAAAATATTTTAAAAATAAACATAAAAATAAAAAATAATGTTATTCCTAGATTAGAAGAAAACTTCTTCCAATGGCCTTATATCCTACAACTTGATAAAAATAGGAATTCAATTGGATAAGCTCAAAGATGAGGATATTTTGAATTAGGATGGAATGGGAGATTGTAGACTTAAGGGAATAAATTGGCTGCCATGGAAACATAACCTCAGAAGAAGTAAGAAGAAGGAACAGAATAGATACTGCTGAAAATAAAAGCTTTTTTTAAAAAGGAAAGGTTTGATTCAAGCCCAGTGAACATAAATGAAAAAGAAAGACAAGTCAATTAGGAAGAATCTGACGTGGAAGGTAAAGAACGATCAAGCATTAGGATAATTGGGATCCCTGATGTGCAGAAATGACAAATGGGACAGAACATGTAAGTAAAGGTAAAAGAGAAGAAATTTTCTTGAAATGAAGAAAAAATGGTCTATAGGCCCAAAGAAGTTTTTCCAGGAAATTTTCATATGGGAAAGCTCAGCATCAAGATAACTTAAGTGATTTACATTTTTTTTTTCAAGAGAAGACTTATTTAGGAATCCAAGAAGAAAAAGTAAACAAAAGAGGGACAAACCAGACCAGGACAGCCTCAGACTCCCTAGTGCTAAATGCCAGAGGATGGAGGTTCCCAGAAGTGTTCTAAGTGGAGGATACTGTCCCCAGAAGGGTGTTTTATTCAGCTAAGATGTCATTTGAGGTAAGAGTCAACAGGCAGGCCTTCTCAAATATGAACGAGCCAAGGGAATTCAACACTCAGTGAGCCCTCTTTGGGAAAAACTGCTGGTTTGGAAAAATTCAGCAAATTAGCAAATTAAGAGATAAATCAAAATAAAGAATCCAAGCGTACCATAGAGAACTCATGCTCAAAAGGAGCACTAGTAAGTGTTTATATGAATGTAGAATTAATACTGGACAGCTTTGGAAATTGTAGGTAGAATAAAATGTGATTGTTAAATCAACCTAGACACAAAAATCAATAAACCAAAAAAAAAAGATGTAGGGAGGAAGATGGGAGGGAAAGGAGAGTAGTAAAATTCTCATCTTTGAAAGTATGGATCAATAAATATGGTTTAATAGTAAAAGGTGCTGTGAACATATAATACCCCAACTTTCTGATGTCTCTGTCACCTTTTCTTTGAAACATTACGAAGATATTTTAGGAACTTATTCTTATCTAAAGAGAAGAATAATTCTAATTCCAACAATTCCTTCAGTCTTTTGAGTTTTCTTTCCCAAGTATAGTTAAATTTAGACAGAAATGGTCTGCATGTGTGTTAGGAAGGCCCTAAATACACATGCATAGAAAGATCTCTGGGATTATGTCCACCTAATGTTAATGATGGAAATACCTGGATGCTGGAATTTGCACTGTTACACATTTTTAATTTTTTTAATGAGCACACAAGAGAAGTTCTACAGAAATAAGAAAGCCATTTGAAAACTCAACTAGAAACAAACATGCCAAGATGTTAAAATAACAATGGTTCGTCTTGGGTGGTAGAAATAAGGATGATTGTTACTTTCTTCTTTCTATTTTGGGGGGTTTTCACCCCTAATTTTTAGGAGAAAATATACGTAATTGTATTTGTGTAGGATTTCCAAGTCCAGTCCGTTCATTACTCATTGACTACCAATATTATGCCAGATAGAAGAAGAGACCCTAATGTTCTCCACCAGGAGACTGGGAAGCCTCAAACTCCTTGAGGGTTGGCCATCTGTCCATCTGTTGGAGGAGTTGGAATTCAGAGAGGAATCATTTCACTTTCTAGTGTCTACTTGAGCAGGGCCCTGAAAGGCAGCAGGGTTGGCTGAGGTGTCAGAGGTGAGGGTTGCTCCAGGAGCAGTGGAGCAGGGAGCCAGGGAAGGGTGAGGGGCACCCAGAGAGCCAGGGCAGGGTGAGAGGCACCCACAGCTGGGCACCTGTGTGGAGCAGTGACTCCTGGGAAGATCAGGAAGGCTGAAAACAGCCTTGAATTCAACCCAAGGCGTGGGATGCCTTGTCAGGTGACAGGGAGCTGCGGACTGGGCTGGCTGCAGAATGTGCTGGTCCCAGAGCAAAAGGAAGATGCAGGGTTTGCGTGTCTATAGAGCAAGAAGCACCACGGAAGGCCCTTAACTATAAAGCTTTTTCTTTTCTTCCATTGTCTCTGTTTCCCAACTTGTCACTTTCATTTTTACAGTGTAATATCACCCCAAGTAAAAAAATAAAATTTTACATCATTAGCAGGCATTTCCCCATTCTACTTTCTGCTGTGCAAAGTCAGATCTAAGAGCATTTAATTCGTATGGGGAATCACCAGATTACATAACTGGCATCTCACAGCACATTTTAAGAGGGTACCTCGAGCTAACCAGAAGAAGCAAACTTAGGCCAGACTTGGGGAGGAGGAAAGAGGTCCCTCCAGGCACACCCCTGCCCCAGAGGCATTTGCTCATGCCCCAGGGTTACCATCGGGGCCAGCACAGCTGTCTGCAGCTGCCCGATGCCACTCCGCCCCTTGCGACTCTGGGCACACATGCACTTGGGACCTAAGGGAGCTGGTCCCCCGTCTTGCTAGCCGCCCTGTACCCCAGCCTGGGTTGGGCTCATCCAGCCCAGAATCCCTCCTTCCCAAGGACCTGCTGTCTCTCAACCCCAATATCCAAAGGTCTTTATTGTTTTTTTAAGATTTTATTTATTCGTTCATGGGAGACCCAGAGAGAGATGCAGAGACATAGGCAGAGGGAGAAGCAGGCTCCCCCACAGGAAGCCCAATGTAGGACTCGATCCCAGGACCCCAGGATTATGACCTGAGCCAAAGGCAGACGCTCAACCACTAAGCCACCCAGGTGTCCCGTCCAAAGGCCTTTAAACCTCTGCCCCTGGACGTGCTAGGTACCTGGGTCAAGGCTGACCTGGATGCTCATCCTCACCAGTCCAGCTAGCTGCCCCCCTGGGCGAGGCCAGCCTGGAACACGGGCAACGTCCACCCTGCCAGGCCCCCATCCTGCCTGCTTCCCCACCAGGAGGGCATCAATACAACATGGCACTTTCCAGCGATGTGACCCAGCTGGTACCCCACTCAGAGGACATCAGCAGTTCCCATTGTAGAGAGAGAGGCCAGACAGGGCCTGGGACCCCATCCCATGGGGGAAGGAGGGCAAGACCGAGTGTGAGCTGAGGCTCCCAGCTCACCATGGATCCCTCTGTCCCATCAGACTTCGTCAACAAAACACAAGTTCAAAAATAAGATCATTAGGAATTTCAAGCCAGCCCCAGGAAGGCAGCAAACCAAGCGCGGAACCCTTCTGCCTACAGGACCCAGGAGGGAAAGTGAGGGAAGAGCGAACAGAGATAAGAGTAACCACAGCTATGCCTTAGGGAGGTTGATCTGCAGTCAGGGTGAGTTCTCAGGCGCTTCCTTAACGATTCCAGGCAGGATGCCAAGACAGGAAATTAGATCTTCTAAACAAGCAGGAATCTAGTTACTAGACATTGGGTTGGAAGTGGAGTACAGGTCCTCAAGAGCAAAGAAGGAAAAGACACATTCCCCTGGCTCACAGGGGGTGAGTGACTTATAATTGTGTAACTGCGTGTGTGTGTGTGTGTGTGTGTGCGCGCGCGCACACGTGCCTCTCAGCTGCTGAAGAAATGAAGTGTTCTACAGATGAGAGCAAAGGTGAAGATGTGCCACCATCAGGAAAGGACAGAGGGGTGAGAGGCCACAGGGCAGATGTTCAAGTGCAAGGGGGTGCCACCCCCATGTGGCATTCTGCGCTCCAGGTGTGCCCACAACCGTGCAGGCCGCCTGCCGGGGAGTAATGGTGGGAGATGACCTCACACGTCACAGAGCTCTGGAGATGTTCTCAGTGGGCACAGAATTGTGGCATAAGTTGTAGGCAGAGGTGCCTGGATAGCTCAGGGGTGGTGGAGTCTTCAGCAGGGTTGGCAGTTTTAACCTGGAATCCCTTGGATTCTCTAGGAGGGCACCCTGGTGGGACCTGTTGCCCTCATAATCAAGAGGAATTTTTTTTAATTAATTAATTTATTTGACAGACTTTTTTTTTAATTAATTTATTTATTTGACGGAGAGAGAAAGAGTGCACAAGCAGGGAAAGGGAGAAGAAAAAGGCCCCGTGCAAAGCAGGGAACCAGACACGGGGCTCGATCCCAGGACCCCAGGACTATGACCTGAGCGGAAGGCAGACGTGCAACCACTGAGCCCTCCAGACGCCCCCCAAGAGGACTTTTTCATTTGTTTTGAGCTTGAACTAAAGTCTGCTACTTTGTGGCCTTTTTTCAGTCTCAACTTGGGGCCTGAGGCTGCTACAGGGTTGGGGAGTACAAAACACCCAGAACCTATAAGACCCAGTAGCTTGGGTGGAGACAGAAGCCCTGAGGCATAAAATTCAGGAAGAATTTCTCAGCTTGGAGTGAGGAATGTTCCTGACTGTGACTCAAAATGCAGATGCCAAGAAAGAAAAAAGCTTTAAAACTGAAAACATACACCTCAGAAACTCATGGGTGAGATTTTTTTTTTTTTAAGCCAGCATGAGCAAATCAAAGGGCAAGTTGACAACAGAGGAGAAAAAGATGTAATTTGTATCACAGACCAAGGGCCAGGTTCCCTCATACTTAAAAGAGTTCCTACAAACAAACCGATAAGGAAACAAGCTACAACTCAGTAGAAAGATGAGCAAAGAAACACACAGTTGACAAAAAAGGAAATACAAGTAGCTCTTACATGTATGAAAAGGTAGACAAGTCAGAATAGAGAGATAGAAGTGTGTGAGAGTGGGAAAAAATTGGTTTTTATTTACGAATTTGGTTTTCCAAAGTCCAAGAGTGGGGTGTCTGGGTGGCTCAGTCAGCGAAACGTCTGCCTTGGGCTCTGGTCATGATCCCCGGGTCCCGGGATCGAGTCCCTGTAGGGAGCCTGCTTCCCCCTCTGCCTGTGTCTCTGCCTCTCTTTGCGTCTCTCATGAATAACAAAAATAAAATCTTTAAAAAAGAATAATAATTACCTGCTTCAGCATCTGGATCACCTCATACTGATTTCCTTTCAGATGTGAAAGTAAAGAGAAGACTTAATAACCAAGATGGTTTGGAACCAGAATGCTTCCCTGGTGAGACCACAGAATCTGTATCTTGTGGGTAAGTGTTACTTTTGCCTGAGCTCTTGTAGGAGCAAGCGAGCCACGTCACCATCCCCCAGAGCCCTGTGGGGGAGTAGCAAATGGATATCCCTGACCAGGGGCCCAGCATCAGCCTGTCCAAGGCCAAGAGCTAAATGGATCGGAGGTAGGAAGCCTGGACGGATGGTCTGGTTTCTGCCCTACTCTTCATTTTAGGAAGACAAACAAATACCCAAGAATGACTCGGTGATGATGGAGAGTATCCTCCTAAGCACTGTGAGGAGTGAATTTCTCTTAATGCCCTCATTCTAATCCAGGGAGGAGTTTCTCATCCTACTCCCAAATTTAGGAAGAGGCCAAGCCCCTTACCTCCTAGCACATCACCAGACTGAAAAGTCATCCCTGAACTTTGGTTTCTGTGATTCATTTATTCCTGACTTTTTTCTGCAGTCCTATTCCACTCTTTCTCTACATTTCTTTTGATTCTATTTCACTGTCACTGTGTCGTCTGTTCCATAGCTTATCAGTAGGGGATCCATGAGTGGGACACTTCTCCCTTTATAGGACTGTCCATGCCTGTAACCCCTCCAGTCCCAAGTCACTGTGACATCCAGAAAGCAAAGGAGAGTCCCCAATTCCTATCACCATCGATTTTCTTCCTACACCACCCTTGACAAATGTCTTTAAAATGTAAACTAACAACCTGTGAAATTCATAGTTTGAGATCTTCTCCAGACAGATGACTGTTTCTCGGGGTGCATGCCCAACCAGTCAGCCCTGTTATTCCACATCAACCCCCAGACAGACCTTATTTTAGATTCACTCGGGTGGAAACCTGTGGACCATGTGCTGCTGATACCAACACCCTTCCTCCAAGAACCGTTTACTTGAGCATTTTTTAGCACAAGGAAGTGTCGATCCAACATTAAGACACGGGTACAAAAAAAAAAAAAAAAAAGCCAGGCTCAGAGCAAAAATTACAGATTCAGCCTGGAGAGGGTATTTTTGCTTATCTAATATTTTTTTTTCCTCTTCCCAGTGTGTATCAGCTTTGTGTTTGGCGTATCATCTGCGTTTCCTGGTAAGAGATTTTCTTGGCTTGGCTGAATTTTGTGGAAGGGCCAGACTATTGGGGTGACCATTCAGAAGTCTAAAATGTGGGGAATTTGATTTTTGATCGCAGAACTGTTGCCCATTTTGCTTGAATCCTTTTTCTTAGATTTTCTCAAATACTCTCCTTTTTCTCTGTCAATGGAGTCAAAATTAGCCAAATTTTCATATTTCTCTCTCAGAACTCTTAGAAGAAATTTACACCCCCCCCAAAAGGAAATAAATTAATTAAAATGACACCAGAGGTCATTTTAGAACTCAATAAAAGGGACACCTGGGTGGCTCAGTGGTTGAGCGTCTGCCTTTGGCTCGGGTTGCGATTCCAGGGTCCTGGGATGGAGTCTGGTATCGGGCTCCCTGCTCAGCGGGGAGCCTGCTTCCCCCTTTCCCTCTGCCTACTTGTGTCTCTATCTCTATCTCTATCTCTATCTCTCTGTCACATAAGTAAGATCTTTTTTTAAAAAATTTAAAAATAAGACTCCTTAAAAGAATATTCGATTTCAAACCCCTTAATTGAAGAATGCGAAGGCACAGACTATGTCAAACAGAAAATAATCCAGAAATAATTTCCCCTTCATTTGCACTCTTCCACCTGCTGTCTGGTACCTGGTGCCAGACAAAGGAAAATAATTTTTTTGAACCAAACATCTTGCCTGCATCTATAAATCTGTCCACATAATCTCATTCTGCATTAACTCCGTGTCCAACCTTGTGATGAGGGCAGGAGATGAAGAATTCACAGCCAAGAAGAAAAGTCCTGACTCTAAATCACAGACAAGGGATCCCTGGGTGACGCAGCGGTTTGGCGCCTGCCTTTGGCCCAGGGCGCAATCATGGAGACCCAGGATCGAATCCCACATCAGGCTCCCGGTGCATGGAGCCTGCTTCTCCCTCTGCCTATGTCTCTGTGTCTCTCTCTCTCTCTCTCTCTCTCTGTGACTATCATAAATAAATAAAAATTTAAAAAAAATAAATAAATCACAGACAACTTAGAGGACCATAAAAATTGGATTTGGAAAAAAAAATACTTGAACAGGATTTGACAGGTAGAGCTTTCGAGTCTCACTTGCCACCAGCTTCCCAGCTACATAACATTGTATAACTCAAGTGCTCAGTGTCATATGGTCTGCAGAATGGGTCTCTCACTAGCACTGACTTCGTTTTTTTTAAGATTGTATTTATTTATTCATGAAAGATACAGAGAGAGGCAGAGACGTAGGCAGAGGGGGAAGCAGGCTCCCTGCGGGGAGCCCGATGAGGGACTCGATCCCAGGACCCCGGGATCACGCCCTGAGCCGAAGGCAGATGCTCAACCACTGAGCCACCCAGGGGCCCCTCACTAGCACTGACTTCAGCATTGTTGCTCTGATTAAATGCCTGGGAAGGGCCAGTCAGGGCATGTGTCATCTGCTCCCTCCTTCCATGACCTGGGAGTAAGTGCACAGGAGGTTCAGAGGAGGGAAAGCAGGCAGTGGGCTGAGCTGCTTAGGGAGCCTGCAGGAGGGAGTTGAGAGAATGAGATGGACACGGATCATTTTGATCCAATGAACCACTGAGAGTCCACGATGACTGAGTGAGCCCAATTCTGTTTCCGCGGTGCTGAGTTCTGTTTCCTAAGCTGGCCTGCCCCTAACGATGTGTTGCTCATGAATGATTCTTTGACTTCATTTCTTGTCTCCACTAGAACCACCTCCTTCCTGGGTTTCCAAGACCCCGGGGTTTCTCTGCTGGGCGGGTGGGCTCCAGATCCCAAAGAACAGATGGGACGACCCTGGGTTCCAGATTCAGTGTCTCTTTCTTGTCTCCTGTTTCCTTTAGATTTGTCGGATAAATTTTGCACTTTCAAGGTGACTTTTCAAAATTTCCGGCTAATCTTATCATGGGAATTAAAAAACCATTCAGTTGTGCCAGATCGCTATACATTACGGTACACGGTCATAAGGTTGGTTTGACATCTCATTTTCTTGCTTACTTAAGTATATTAGCTTTCTGTTAATTGGGGAGTGGGGAAGAGTTGTGCCCTGACTTGTGCTGGAGGTCCTCTCTTCTCTCTCACTCTCTCTATTCTGAATTCAGAGCTTTAAAAGGCCAAGTCCATTTTGAATTAAATTGGATACTTTAACAAACCTCAGATTGGCTCTGACAAAGCTTGGATTTATAACCATTTCTACGGGTTAAAGCGGCCGAAGCTAAATAATCACTGTGTATGGTTTTCACAATTACTCCTCTCACTCAGCTAAGCCTGAACATTTCAAGCGCTATTTTCAAGAGAGAAAGAAATAATAAAAGCACTGTTTTCTGAAGACAGGATTCCAAAGATCTGGTGACCAAAGTGATGTTGTGTTCACTTTTCTTTACCCAGAGAGGCATGTGGGCACATCAGAAAGCTGCCTCGTCCAGTCTAGGAGAGGCCCAGGTCCACAGGCTGGGCTTGATTACTGAGCAACCGTGACCTTCGGGCACAGAGCTCAGCTTCTCTGAGCCAAGTGTCCTACTTAGAGGAGGCTGCAAAGATTAATAACATAATGGATGGAGCCCTCAATGGCTTTCTTTTTCCGATGTCTAACATCACCCTTATAAGTTGTTATTTTTATCTAGTTGCCTCTCCAAGTTTCTTTTGTGTCCGTTTATTTGGCTAAAAGCTGTTACTACTACTGACTGGCTTGGTGGAAGGCCTCTTGTGAGTTTTTCTTGTGCCTGCCAAAGTCCTAGTTTCTCTTTGCATTAGGTGGTGACAGGTATCACCCGCCTTACCTTTCTGAAGCTCAAAAAATCAGTGTCTGTGTTGTCCCTACATAGCACAGGCTGACTTAGGACTAGACCATGTGATCCTCAGCTGGAGAGAGGGCTTCAGGGAAGACGCTCATGATTTTTCTGTAGGGGCAGGGAGATCTGGGGCCTTTACCACAAAAGCGTAGGGTTTGCTCATGTGTTTATCCAGCAAATATTTACTGAGCACTGACTGCATGCCAGGGGTCCGACCATAAACCAAGTCCTTGACCTCTTGGAGCCTAGAATAGATATTCTGAAAGTAGGCAGATATCAATGAACAAATAAAGATATAATGTGGTAGGGGCTGGTAAACAATGTGCAGAAAAATAAAGACAGGCAAGAGGGATTAGGAAAGAAGAGGGTAAGGAATCCCAGTTTAAATAAGGTGGTGAGGGCAGATGACTTGGTATAGTGATATTTGGGCAGAGCTGTAACGAAATGAAGAAGTTAAAAAAAAAAAAAGAAATGAAGAAGTTGATCATGCAGTTAGTGGATTCTCATCATATAAATGTTGAGGTTTTCCTTTTGCCATTTCTTTTCCTTCTAAAGTAGACCAGACCAGGTGAAGATTGTTGAGCACTGTTCAAATACCACAGCATCATCTTGTGACCTAACAGACGTGTGGGAGGTCCTGCCCGAGACCTACGCCATCAGAGTTGATGGATTCAGAGGGAACACAACGCTGGTCCAGTGTAGCAGCGATTTATTCCTGGTAACACACAGTGAGTAGATCTCTGTTTTTCATCACCATCATTGTCATCAAGATCATCGTTATTTGCTTTGCCTTGAAATAGGAAGGTCCTCAAAGGTGTCTCAGACTCAGGGCTAGGTGCACCACTTGGCCCTGCCACTTCCTAGCTCTGGAACTGTGAAGCATTTACATTGCCTCTCTGAGCCTCCGTTTTCTCATCCCAAAAGTGGAATGATAATCTGTACTTGGCAGAGGATTCTTCTCGGCCTGTGTGAGGCAGGCATTCTGGCAGCAATGGCCGTGGCTTTCTAGTATATTTCAGAGCCCAAGAGGAAGTAGACAGTGAGGTCTTGATGGCCTGAATCTGAGCTGTCGCAACTCTTTGGGTCAGTGTTTTCCTTCATACTGCAACCCCTCCCCTGGATCATAACCCAGTAGCTCTTATCTGTGTGAGTGGGTCTGTCTCTCTCTTCTTTTCCAATGACTGGAGTCAGCTCCCTATGGCACTTGCATTAATAGCTCCAGGGCAGTTGCCAGTGGTCCTCAGCCAGACTCCAGCACTTCTTCAGTGTCCTAATTTGCAACCTATTTCCAAAAGAAAGATTCCATTTCAGCTCCCTGTTAAAGGCTGTGTGGGTGTGCACTCACACATACATGCTTTAGCAAAGTGATAATGACCAAATCCCACTGCCGCCAACAACTTAGATGTGAGGTTCATTGGAATTGGGTGTGTACATTTAGGTGTGTGTATACATCTACATACCTGTGGGTGTCCAAAAAAGAAAAGAAAGGAAAGCGCCACTTCTAGATTATGGTATTCAGACTATTGCAAAAAATATGTTAAAGTAAAAATGAGATGTCATTTTTCAAGACCCCGTAAATATTAAAACTATCTAGCTACCCAGATGTAGAGGAAACGCAGGGAGTGTGCCACAGTATGGTCTTTCTGAAAGTATTTGGCAGTATGTGTTAAAACCTTAATGTGTGCCTCCTCTAATCTAGAATTCCTCTTTAATAATTCATTCTAAAGAAATAATTGTGGATGAATGTCATGATTTAGCTCCAAGAATGCTCATTGACACAATGATTCTATTCAGAAAATTTAGAGACTATCTAATGTTCAAAACAGCAAATCAATTAAGTTATGGTCCAGCCAGCCACTTAGTGGAATAGAATCAACCATTGAAGAGTCACAGTGAACATCAGGGGTCAGCCAACTTCCCATAAAGGGCCAGAAAAGAAATACTTTAGACTTTATGGGCCACATATCATACACTATATCACCTTCTTTAACTGTATTGCAACCCTTCCCAAAATAAAAACCACTCTGAACTGGCAGGCCGTGCAGAAATCTAACTCACAGGCCAGTTGGCCAGCCCTCAATAGAGATAAATATGCATTAATGTATTTATGAAATGAGTTAAGTGCAATATATACCATGCAAAACTGTGGGTAAGAATGATTTAATTTAGGTGTGTGTTGTACACTAGTTCAGCTTATATACGTATGTATATATATTTACATTCATACATTAGAGACAAAAGATGGTTAACCACATTCAGGCACAATTGCCTACTGTGTTTTCTACTATTTCCACAATAGTTAGGTATTACTATAATATGAAAAGAAGTCATTTTTACTTTCATATTTGGAATACAGCTTGAAAATTGGGAAAGACTGACTTTCATCCCAAAACCTATCCTCCATTTCTCCATTAAGTAATTACACCACTTTTATTGTTCTCAATTTTTCACCAATAAAAATGTATAACCCATGCCTCGACTAGGACCATAAAGAGAAGATAGTTGTCTCCCTGTGAAAATTGATGTGAGAAACAAAGGCAGAAGAGAAATTATTAAATTTCCTTACTCCCTACAGCCCATTGACAAGTCCTTCAAACAGGCAGAGTGACATTCCTATAGGGACTCAACTGCCTCGATGTTAAGGTAATACTTTGCTAAAGGCAAAAGGCAGTCTTAGCCCAATCTCCGGGATCCTGGAAGTCTACTTTAACATATGAAAATTCCTTTAGAAATTTCTTTTATCTCTAAACCCCACAAGATACGTGTTGGCAATCACCCCCCAAGCATATGACCCACCGATACACATCTGAAGGGTCTCATGACTAAGGTTTTACTAGACAGTAATAAATGACCTTTTCCCAACAATAGCTGGCTCCCTCAAGGTCCTGGAAACCTTGCTTCCAAAATTCCTTAGACACACTCTCCCTAACCCCCTCCCAACTTAAGAGTATATCATGGGCCACTCCTCATGACCCCAGTGCAACTCTTTCTGCAGGACAGGAGTCCTGTCCCCATGCTTTAATAAAATCACCTGTTTGCACCAAAGAGAGAGAGAGAGAGAGGGGAGATAGTTGTCAAGAAATCAGGTTGTATTACAGCCCTGGAAATACTACTGTTAAACATTGGGATTTGTTTCTGATTTTGTTTTTTAAACAGTGTCTTTGGAATCACCAGAGTTTGATATTGTTGGCTTTACCGACCACATTAATGTCCTAGTGAAATTTCCACCTGTCATTCCCAAGATACTAGGTGGAGGAGTATTAGAGTTTTACTTATCACTCATCATCGAAGAACAGTCAGGGAACATTGTCAAAAAGGTAAGTGGTCAAAACAGTTCTGAGTTGGCAATGAATATATTCGACGCTCTTCTTTTAAAAAAGACATTTGTAGGGGCACCTGTGTGGCTCAGTTGGTTGGGCATCTGCCTTCAGCTCAGCACATGATCCTGGAGTTTTAGATAAGCCCTGCATTAGACTCCCTGCTCAGCAGGAAGTCTGCTTCTCCCTCTGCCCCTCCCCCTGCTCATGCCCTCTCTCTCTCTCTCTCTCTCTCTCTCTCTCTCGCTCTCTCTGTGTATGTCTCTCTTTCTCTCTCTCATATAAATAAATAAAATTCCTTTAAAAAAAAAAGACATCTGTAATCATTAGAACAATTAGGGCCAAAAGGCAGTGGGTCTGATTTTAGGAAAGAAGTCTCTATAGTTCCTTCATTGTGGAAATACATTGACTTAGCCTAGCAGTGTGGTCTTCTTTCAAAGAATAAGTACCTTGCACAGCATCAGGGGACACACAGGAAAGAGAAAGGAGTGTAGTGTAGATAAAGAGAACAGGCTAATTTCAGCACACACTAGGTGAAATTCCAGAATGCTGGAATGAGTGAAGTGGCCCTGCCATAAGAGCAGCTTACGTTGGCATAGCCCATTGCCAAGTATAAACCTTTGCAAGCAATACCAGCCTGCAAGTTATCAGGGGCAGGCACGGGCTTTTCAGGCAAAGGGCACAGGAAGTCAGAGGTCCTGAGGCTGCAGAGGATCCAGTGGATTTGAGAAGCAGCAGAGAACTGGAATGGAATGACCGAGACAGGAAAGTAGAAGGAGGTGAGGTCAGAAAAGCAATGGAGCCCAGATCTGATAGTGCTTTGTGGGTCTGTGTCTTTGGGAGTGTCCCGAAGCTGCTGGAGGACCTGAGGCTTTAACAGGGACTCCAGCCCAGTGTGTTGAGAATAGAGCATAGGGGCCAAAGGTGGAAATTGGGAGACCAGTTAAGAGGCTATTGTGATGGTAATTACCCAATAGGAAGTAGCAAATTATAGAATTATAATTTTCCCTTTAATATCCACTTGGATTACAATCAACACCCTAATCCTTTGATTAGGAAAAGGGTGCAAAAAATAAGAGGGGAGAAATGAGCTTATGTAGCTCAGAGACTGTATCAAGTTTCTTTAAATATCACAATCCAGTCACATCTAATTTATATTCAACCCATGAGCTACTAACTCTTTTTGAGATTATTATTTCTAAAATAAGAACGCTGTGCTTATTAGGATATTGACAACACTGTAAGACAAAAATGGTGGTTAATGAGCATCTTCTTCATTAAAGAAAAATAGTCTTGGGGTTAAATTAGACCTAGAAAAAAAGAAGAGGCTACTGTTGGAATCCAGGTGACAGCTGGTGGTGGCTTGGACCACTTGGCAGTAATGAGAAGTGGTCAAACTCTGCATATGTCTTGCAAGTGGAGCTGTTTTTGAATGGATCGGATGTGCACTGTGGTGAAGAGACAAGAGCACCTCGATAGATGGAGTTTCCATTCGTTAAAATGGGGTGGATTATGGATGGAGGAGGTGAATGGTTGGATATCAATAGCTTGGATTTGGATATGTAAAATTTGAAGTACCTGCAAGGCATCCAGGAGGAGATAGTGAGCAGGAGTTGATACTCCAAAGCTGGAGTTCAAGGGAGAGCTTCTAGCTGGAGAGATGTCTGAGGGAGTCACTGGCTTCTTAATGTGTATTGATACCTTGAGATGAGGCAAAATCACCCAGAAGTGCATATGCAGAGAGAAGAGAAGATGTCCAAAGTCAGAGCCCCAGAGGACTCCAAAATGTACAGCTCTAGCAAATGAAGAAACAGCAAACAAGACTGGGAAGGAGCAACCAGCAGGGTAGAAGGAGAAGTAGATGAGAGTGAGGTCCTGGTGGCTGAAAGAAGAAAGTTCCAGGAGGAGAAAGTGATCTCCTGTGTCCGGTGCTATAAATGAGACACGTGACGCCAGGACTATAGATTGACTATTGGATTTAGCAACATGAAAGTCCTGGTGACCTAGATAAAGAGTGATTTCTTATCAAGTGAGGCTCCGATAGGAGTGGAACCCAGAACGAAAAGAAAGAGAGAAATTGGCCTGGTCTGTTGGGGTGAGGCTCCGGCAGGAGTGGAACCCAGAAGGAGAAGAAAGAGAGAAATTGGCCACAGGGAGGAGAGCTAATTCTTCTAAGGAGTTTTTCTATAAAGAGGAGAGGTTCTCTGTGATGGAAGGTGAGGTCAAGGGAGGGAAGAAGTTATGGCATGTTCCTGTGCAGATGGGATGTTCCAGGGAGATCGCTGGAGCCATGTTATAGAGATGAGTATGGATGGAATCTCATGAGCACAAGAAGGGGTTGACCTTGGCTTGGAGCAGGGGCCGTACATCCGAGGCACAGTGGGAGAGGCAATGTCCTCAGGCACAGAGGCAAATAGAAGCAAGCTTCTGTTTGCCTAGTGAAACAGGAAGCGAACACTGCAGACCCCATCAAGATCATACAATGGCAACACCAGGTGTGGGACCCAGACATTCTGACCCTCCGCTACCATTGGCTATTCTCTTCGAGGCAAGAGCCCTCCCGCCATGACCCGATTTCTACTTCTCTCCCCTTTTCCTTCTCTGTTGCTTATGGGCCATGCATGAGATTTTAGTTTGTTAGGGCTTTTCCTTTCCTTTTTTAATTCTTCCTCCTTCCACACAGAAACTTGCAGAAAAACATTATACAGAAGGCCATATTTGGACCACTGGAAATCTTAATCCCTAGAACTGCTAGTATTTTGAAAACTATAAAATATTTTGCAGAAGCTTTTTTTTAATGTTTTATTGTTTTAATTTATTTTTAAGATTTTATTTATTCATGAGAGCCACAGAGAGAGGGAGAGACGCAGGCAGAGGGAGAGGTAGGCTCCTCACAGGGTCCATTCCAGACCCCGGGATCACACCCTGAGCCAAAGGCAGATGCTCAGCTACTGAGCCACCCAGGCATCCCAGAAGCTGTTTTTCTTGAAAGGGCCTTCATATCATCTCTTTTAATTCCAAAATGGAACAGAACTACCTAAGAAAGAAGAAGCCAGGTGTTTTAAGGGAGGAGATAAGAAATTAGGCATCAGCCACAGTTCTGCCACAGGCAAGCTGTGTGGCCTTGGAAAGTTACCTAACAACTCTGAGCAGTAGTTTCATCATCTGGAGAATGAGGATAGCACCAGCTTTGCGGACTGTTTTAATAATTACATTCATTAATATTATGAAAGCACCTCCTGAAGGGCAGACATATATCATTAATGATAAAAGATCATCTTTTTTTTTATTCTCTTAGTTTTGCAGGATTATCTTAATGCGAGACAAAATCATCTTGTAAAAAATGATGTCATGGAAAACTTTATTCCTCATTGAAACTTTTTCTACTCATTTATAATATGAAGCTGCTAGATTAGATTTCATGGTTTGAAAATGTGCGTGGTATACACATACATGCAGTTTTGTCATCAGTTGCTGGCGCCAAATAACTTTATTTTTTTTAAGTTTTTTTTAATTTTTTTTAAGATTTATTTATTTATCTATTCATAGAGATGCAGAGAGAGAGAGAGGCAGAGACACAGGCAGAGGGAGAAGCAGGCTCCATGCAGAGAGCCTGACGTGGGACTCGATCCAGGGTCTCCAGGATCACACCCTGGGCTGCAGGTGGCGCTAAACCGCTGCCCCACTGGGGCTGCCCGCCAAATAACTTTAAAATACTTTCTCCTTTGGGGCCTAAGATATTTCTCTCCTTGTTTAAGATTTCCATGTGAATCCCCAAAGTGACTCTTAGGGCCTGCCTCTAAATGAATTTCTCACTCAAAGTCTTCCTGATTTTTTGCTTCTTTTTACAGCATAACCCCAAACTAAATGAAAACATCACTGGAAATTTCACTTACGTCATCGACAAGTTACTTCCAAACACCAACTACTGTGTATCTGTTTACTTTAACCCTAGAAATCTGGGAGCAGTACATAGATCTCCAGTAAAATGTATCCTCCTTCAGCCTGGACAAGAAACAGGTATAGGTTTTTAAAAATTCATGTGTTATTTTACTCTGCGAGAAAACTTAGTTAATGAAAATAATCTGAAAGTCATAGAGCATGAAAGGTATTTCTTCCACTGAAAGTGCATCACAGAGATGTGTTCTGTTGGTCAGTCTCTACTATGACATGGAGTCATTTTGAAGGCACCATACCATCAAGACAGTCCCATATCTACCTTTAAAAAGTCAGATCCTCCTGAAGTAGAAACAATTCTATTTCAGGGAATGAGGATGAAATTCAGTTCTGAGTGCCCTTCGCTTGGCTATTATTCAAGCCAAGTGCTGGAGGAGGCAGGGTTCCTGGAAGCAATTGCACGCAGAGGTATCAGAGGCTCAAATTATGGTCGTTGAGTGTGGCTCATTGATGTGGCCTGGCTCGCAGGAAGGTTGGCGATAGCTCCAAATGGAAGGAAAACTCACCAGTGTGTGTGAGATAGTCCCTAAAAACGACTGAAAAGTCCTCTGTTTCAAAAGCATCAGAACAATAAACAGTGTAGTCCATGAACCTTCCCCCAATGGAGAAATCTGCAGTGAGAACAGTCAGGCTTAGGAGTATTCACTGCTGATTATTGGCCTAGGAAGTAACTAGGTCTCTAATTGCTTCACCAAAAGTGAATATCTCCACGGAAGAAGCCTTTCTGAATTTCCCCATGAGAGTTTCTTTAACCTGCTGACTTACCACAGTAGGGACAAAATAAGCCAAGAGAAGGAAGCAACCTTAAGTGGTATAGCTGATTTGTGGACTAAGTGAACCACACTCCACGGTGCCTGGTGCCTGGTGGACTAAGGTGCTGGGTCTGATTTTACGACTCTCTGTTCCTCAGCATTGAATGATGCACATTTATTTGAGATTTTATTTTTGAGATTTTATTTATTTATTCATGAGAAACACAGAGAGAGAGGCAGAGACACAGGCAGAGGGAGAAGAGGCTCCATGCAAGGAGCCCGATGCGGGACTCAATTCCCAGACCTCAGGATGAGGCCCTGAGCCAAAGACAGATGCTCAGCCCCTGAGCCACCCTGGCGTCCCTGCACAGACCAGTCTTAAAGGAAATAAAGTATCTCCTTTAAAGTATCGTTAAAGGAAAAAGGCCTTAGCTTAAATCATTATTATAGTGTCAGTTAAATACGAGCAAACCTAAACTTGCATATAAATTCATTATGCCTGTAGCTCTTACAAAAATGTGAACCCCAAACACATTTACATATTTATGTCCTTGGACCAATTTTCCAGCATCAGCTGGGTGTCCAACAATTCGATTCATTTCTGACACTCTCTGGAGTTAATGCAGGTCCCCACAGGTGAAGAGGCTAAGTCTCTCAGGACTGCTCCCCCTTTAAGGTACCAGCTCCAAGTCTGGCCACCCAGACTTCTGTCTGAGGTGGCTACAAATTCAGAGCTCCCCACAACCTCCCTTCTGATTTAGTAGTGCAGGAGCTTCTGTCCCCTGGGAGTCAGGGGGCACCACCCTCCCAATACTTCCATGTGTTCACCGACCTAGAATCTCTCCAAGCCTGACTATCCACAGTTTCTACTAGGTTTCATTACATACACAGGATTGATTAAATCATCATCTGTTAGTGAATAACATGCGATCTCCAACCCCTCCTCCCTTTTCCAAAGGTCAGTGGGTCCAGAAGTTCCCACTCTCTAATGACTAGATTGGTTTTTCATGTGCCCAGCCCCCATTCTGGAGCTATCCAGCACTGTCCTGGACTTACCTCATTAGCATAAACTCAGATATGGTCTCCCAAAGACACTCATATCACTCAGGAAATTGATACTCTGTGTCAAGTACCAAGAGTAAAGACCAGATATTTTATTATTATTATTATTATTATTATTATTCTGTGATCTTATAAACAAAACCCCAAAACCAGTTGAATGGACAAATTATTTTTCTCCCCTACTCATAGAATACTTCTGTACTCCATTTGTGTGGGGGTGTTCCCCACATGGAGCAACCCTCCCGCACCAGCTCAGAGTCCTACAATCTAACTCAATTCTGACGCCATCTACCTGGTGTTAGAGACTCCACTCACAAGACTGCCCCCACCAACACTTCAAATGCCAGTTGCAGGTCAAAGTTGTCACCTCGGTGTCAGATTGAAGATTCTCACGGCCCCCTCCTTGGGTCTGATAATTTGCTAGAGTGGCTCTCTGAACTCAGGAAAACCATTTCTTTACCACGTTCCTGGTTTATTATAAAATGATACAACTCAGAAACAGCCTAGGTGAAAGAGCCTCTATGCCCTCTTAGAGCACATCACCCTCCTAGCTTCCCATCCCAGAAGTTCTCAGAACCCCGGGTTTAATGCAGACTTCATTACAAAGGCAAGACTGACTAAATCTTTTGCCGTTGCAATTAATTCACCCTCCAGTCCCTTTCTTGCCCCCAGAGGTCCAGGGTTGAAAGTTCCAACCCTCTAATCTTCGGTAGGTTCACCTGGCAACCAGCCTCCACCCTTAGGGGCTTTCCAAAAGTCATCTCTTTAATAGTAAACTCAAGTGTGGTTGAAGGAGCTTGGTTATGAACAACAAAAGACACTCCTTTACCTTCCTTGCTCTTATCACTTAGGAAATTCTTAGGGAATTTCAGAGCCCTATGCCAAGAATCGAGGATAAAGACCAAATATATATATATATATATTTTATTATAAATCACGAGATCACCAATAAGAGACTCAAATTGGTAACATGACATGACAGACAGGGATTTGCTGAAACCCAGTCCCCATCTGGAAGACGAATATACGACTGACCTTCTTTGAGGTTGATATGCTCTGTGATGGTTCAGTTTCTCCCCTGACTTTTCTGTTTCACCCTCTAAGAAATGGTCACGCAGCCCCACGTTGTCATGTCATCATGTCATCGTCACTTGGTGTGAACACATCATTTTGCATGTGAAATCAGCCTCCTTTCTTGTATCATTACCCAAGACAGTGCAAGAACAGATATCCCTCACGACCCAAGTATCTGATATCTTAGTTCTTACTGTCTGAAACTCAGGAGTTTCACATAACCTGGATGCCTCACTGCCCAGACTTGCCATCTAAACTACCTTCAACTAGCCCAACTTGGGAACCAAGACAGGTTTGGATGATAGGGGATTCTTGAAAGACCACCTGGGACCAGTGTTAACTTCCTCAGACTCGGAGATGAACATTGCTATCTTAGGGGGTTACTGATCTGGCGGGGGGAGTTCAGTCCAGAGATCTAGAGAAATGTCTCCACTCTGTTCAAGTCCTGAATCAACTGGTTGGCTCTTTCAGGAAGCCTTCAAAGGAAAGCTGTGTTCAGCCATTTGACAAATACTTATTTGAAGATCTACTCTATGCTGGATTCTTTCATAGATGCTTGGGAGGCAGCAGTGAACAAAACAAATAAAACCAAACATTCCAGACCTCGTGGAGCTTATGTTGCTGTAGAGAGATGGAAAAACAAAATTTAAAAAGCAACTTGCAGTTAGAAGGTTGAGATTTTCCAAAAGGAATTTCGACAAGAAACTTATGGGGGCCTCAGTAGGACAGAGCAGGTTCTGTAGAGCCCTGGTGTGGCCAAAGTCCAGCCTCAGAATGACCCAGTTATTTCTTTCAGACGAACTCTTCTTTTCCACGTCTTCCTGTCTCTAGGGCATCCTGTTAAATAACAGACCTTCAAGTAAATTTTAAAGATCTAATTGGCTCGATTGAATGATTCCTGAATGGGGGAGCATCCCATCTAACAAGTAGAAATGAGCCCCGAAAAACAAAAAACAACAAAAAAAAGAAAAAGAAAGAAAGAAAAGAAAAGAAATGAGCTCCAAAGGGCTGCAGAGAAGGAAAAGGTTTTTAAAGGCAGGACAAGGAAGTCAAACAGAAAAAAGGACTTTGGAGTGAGGTCACCTC
Organism: Nyctereutes procyonoides; assembly: GCF_905146905.1. Classification (NCBI taxonomy): domain Eukaryota; kingdom Metazoa; phylum Chordata; class Mammalia; order Carnivora; family Canidae; genus Nyctereutes; species Nyctereutes procyonoides. Next base: position 6,990,536 of record NW_026575155.1, read on the forward strand.
TCTTTGGGGGACAAAAGGGTCTTATTCTAGTAGGTGGATTACCTCATGGTGCTGAGTGGGAAATTCCAGAATGAGCAGTAAAGATTACAGTCCTGGGGAGGGTTGAAAATGCAATCAGTTATGAAGCCCCAGTAGTGGCTGCATGGGCCAGGCATAAGTGACTTCATTTTAGGCCTAGGGTTTTCTTTTTCTTTTTCTTTTTCTTTTTTTTTTTTTTTTTTTGACAGTACTAACAGATGGCTATGGAGCATTTGAGATGTGGCCAGTATGACCGAGAAGCTGAGTTTGATGGGGTTTTGTTTCATTTTTTTATTTTTTTTTTCAGTTTTGGTAATATAAATTTAAGTAACCACATGTGGCTTATGGCTACTGTGTTGGGGAGTGCAGTCATAGAACATTGTTAGACTAGAGGACATTTTACTTTGAAAAATTAAATCTGCCACTTTTACCCTTGGAAAACTATGTATACTCGGATTCCTTTCCATTCTATTGTATTGAATGATAGTTTTTCTAACATCGGCTCCTGTGTGTGTGTGTGTGTGTGTGTTTTAAGATTTTATTTATTTATTCATGAGAAACACAGAGAGAGAGAGAGAGAGAGAGAGAGAGAGAGAGAGGGGCAGAGACACAGGCAGAGGAGAAGCAGGCTCCACACAGGGAGCCAGATGTGGGACCCGATCCCGGGACTCCAGGATCACACCCTTTGATACCTCATTCCACCATCAGCCCAATGTGATCTGTGATCATTTATTAACGGGTTTATTTTGAAATAAAGTCATTTCATTTTTCATCAACAGAGTCATCAGAATCTGCCAAAATAGGAGGAATAATTACTATGTTTGTAATAGCGGCTGTCATCGTAATCACCATAATAATACTGAAACGTGTTGGTTATATATGCTTAAGAAATCATTTCCCCAAAGTTTTGGTATGTAGTCTTTTTTTTAAGTTCTATCTTCATCTTTTATTTTAATTTAAGGGTTTTTATTACACTTTCAAATATTTTCACAGCAGGAAAAAAATCCCATTTTCTAAAAACACCAAGCTGTTTTATCACTGAGTGATCCCCAAATATATATATGTACCTAGATTTCCGTTTTCTGTTTATACTTTGCCCACATAATATTCTTAATGATCACATAGTATTTCATTGTCATTAGTGTATTTATTATCTTTCCCTTAACCATTTTCCAACTGTAGGGCATTTGAAATGATTTCCTTTCTTTTCTTTTCTTCTTTGGCCTTTATGAATATTGTAATATGTTTCATTTTTTATAAAGTTTGGGCTACTTCAGTGGAACATGTACACAAAGTGGATTTATCTTATGAAAAGATAAAGGATTAATTTATAATGCCAGTGGTGACCAGTAAGTACACACATTTCCCCATAACTCTCCTGATGTTGACTAATCATTTTTACGACTTTGGTTGATATAATGTGTGTATAAAGGTCACCCACAGTTGCTCTCATTCGTGTTACTTTAATTACTAGTGAAACCAGCCATTCTGTGTGCCTTCGTTTTTCCCTCTGTCCTTCCCAAAGTACACGCTTTCTGCTCGGGACCCTCAACCACTCAGACAAAGCTGGGTATTGATCTTACATATTTCCAAAACCTCCTCGTGTCCTTTGACACTTTGGCCCATTATTTATCATTTTCTCTGTCCGATTCCTGTCTCTCTATATTCGTTTTATAATTTTTCATCCAGAAAGATCTCATTTTTCTACGTTTGAAATTTCGCCTTTTTCTTCACACGTTTTAACAACCACATACTTCAGTATTCCTCTACAGTCGATAAAATTATACTCTTCTTTTCCTCATCCTTATTTGTTTGGTTTGGGTTGGGGGAGGGATTGTTTTTTGGAGGGGGATGCTTTGGGAAATTTTAATTACAACTGGTATTTGAACCCAGCCGGCATCTGGCTGTGCTGTACTGCATTTCATCCACACTGTAATCCTTGCAATTCAAGAATGGACTTTTTCTTTTTAAGATTTTTTTTTATTTATTTGAGAGAGAGCACGGATGTGAGCACATAGTGGGGAGTGGCAGAGGGAGAGAAAGAATCTCAGGCTGATTCCCTGCTGAGCAGGGAGCCCAACTCAGGGCTCAGTCCCAGGACTCCAGGATCACAAACTGAGCTGAAACCAAGAGTCAGACACTTAACTGATAGAGCCACCGAGGCGCCCCAAGAATGGATATTTTTTATCCTTGGTATAAAATATCTTTTGGAGTCTTTTATGTCAGCAGCCAGTTGCAGCCTTATCTCAACCTAAATCCACCTCATCCTGTCTGCTGTGTATTTATTCCTTTGGCCTTGAGGTTCTAAGCAAATCCTACTCCAATTCATATTTCTCATTGCAGCCTTGAGATAGACCTGTAGCACCACACCCGTTTCCTCCTAGATAAATCCTCTGCCTGAATTACCTAACTGGTTACTAATACTCCCCCCAGATCTCCCTGAGTTTCTCCCCTTCCTAAGATTCATCCAAATTATATGCTAATTATATATATATATCCTTGTTATTTATTGTGTTGACCCAAGTACTGAGAGGAGGTATTGGTAACTTCTGTCTTTCCAGTATTCCTTCATTAAAAATTGTTGCTCTGTGTCTAAGTAAAAACTCTAGGAAGGACAAAACAAACACTTAAGCCTAGTGTATTTGTTTAATCAAGAATACATGTTGCAAGATTTTTAATGGCATCTTTTTTATTCTTTTCTCTTTGGTTCTTTTTTGATGTTGTTGTTTTTTTGCATTTAACAAATATTTATTGAGTACCTACCATATGTCCACATGTTCTAGGTGCTAGGGATACAGAAGTGAACAAAAACAGAAAATGCTGCCTTCGTAGATTTTAAAGTCTGCGGAGTAAGGGTAGAGACAATGACAGTTTATAGATGATACAACTGGTGAAGTAAAAAATTCACATGAATCTAGAGATAAATTATTAGGATTAATAAGTTTGACAAATTTGATACATACGAAATAATATCAGTATGAAAATATATAAACATGGACCTACTTTTCAACATCCAAGACATATACATATCATATCGTAAAGCTCTGTGAATTTTCACAAACAAGCACACATGTAACTCATGCCTAAATCAAGAAAGATAACATAATCAGCCTGCCCAGAAGTCTCTCTCCTGACACCTTCTAGTAAGTACCCCCCACCAAGGATAACCATTATCCTGATCACTGAACTTTTTGTAGTTAAGTGGAATCACAGAGTTTTTTTAAAAATACCACTATAGGGGCACCTGGGTGGCTCATTCAGTGAAGTGTCTACCTTTGGCTCAGGTCATGATCTCAGGGTCCTGGGATGGAGTCCTCATTGAGGCTCCCTGCTCAGCGGGGAGTCTGCTTCTTTCTCCCTCCACCCCTCCCCCCTGCTCATGCTCACTCCCTCTCTCTCACACACACACTCTCAAATGGATACATAAAATCTTTTAAAAAATTGTTTTGATAAATAAAAATAAAGATACCATTGCAATAGTAATAAAATTACTCTTAAAACATTTCAGAAATCAATCTAATAGAAGATATTACAGATCCTTTGTAAAGAAAATTATAAAACTTTATCAAAAGACTTTAACAGAGATTTGGTCAAGTAGAGAACCCAGAATCAGACCACCCACACATATGGAAACATGACTAATGATGAGTAGATATTGCCATGGGGAAAGGATTGGCTGGTCAATAAATATATCTATATGGGAGAATATGAAATTGGGTCTCTCCCTCACACCATACATAAATATCGGTTCCAGGTATATTAAAGACTAATGTGAAAGACAAAACTGTTAGAGTTTGAGGAAGCACCATAGGAGATTCTGTGTGACCTTGGGGTAAGGAAGATTCCCTCAGACATAAAAAAAAAAAAAAAAAAAAAAAAAAAAAAAAAAAAAAGCAGGAACCATAAAGGAAGAACATCAGTACATTTTTTTTTACATTACATTAAAATTAAGATTTTCTTTTCATCGAATGCCATTGAGGTTGTAGAATAATAAACCACAGGCTAGGGGGAAATATATGTAACAAATAATGATAAAACAAATAATCAACAAACCATTAGCATCCAGATTATATAAAGAGCTCCTACAAATCAATAAGAAAAAAAATGAACAACCCAATTGAAAAATTCACCCCAAGGCTGTGTTGGGTAGGATAGAGGAAGAGCAGGTTTGTCAAACTGAGCAACCCAGATAGGCATAGGAGAATAGAGAAGAAGACAATGCAGATGACGATTCCAGGTTGATCACCTCCTCCCCATTAGCTTTATGGTCGTGAACCTAGAGCAGAATCCACCAACACGGCAAGACTCAGTCTGCCTTGTATTCTCCATAGCTCACCCCTCTCACCTGTATCCTGGCAGTGCTTTGTTCTAAGAGCTGTGATAGAGCGAGCTCTAGTCTTGCCATTCTCACCCCTGACTCTAGGGATCTCCTGCCTCCTTAAGACCCTCTCTCCAGTCCAGGGGGCTGTGACCCCGATGGAATTGGCTCCCTTAGAGTCTCTCCTCACCCACAGTTCCCTGGCATCCTTTAAGAATGTCTTGACAGCCCAGAATCTAACTGGATGGGTACTCTGACATGCAAGAAGCAGCAAGGGGAGCACAGTAGGCAGGAGTAGAAGCCAGAACCTCGTCTCTGCTGCAGGCAGCCTACCTAGCTTGAAATCCAGCCTCCCCCACTCACTATTCATGAACCTTGGGTAAATTGCTTCACCTCTCTGTCTCATTTTCTCATCTGTAAAATGGGGATAAGAATCGTGAGCCTACTGCGTGGCATGGCTGTGAGGGCAAAATGCATTATAATGAGTAAGCAGTAGGACTTATTTGCCCAGCAAATAGTAAATACTACATAACCGTTAGCTCCTTTTACTGATTCTGCTGGCATCAGCACCGCCATCCTCACCCCTGTGCAGTTACTGTCATTGAGCTATGTTATGTCAAAAAGTAAAGAACACTTACAATTGATATTCTCTCTCTCTCTCTCTCTCTTTTTTGTTAAGAATTTTTATAACTTCTCAACCTGGGTATTCCCTGAGATGCCACCATTAGAAACAGTGGCTTTCGTGGAGGTGATTCACGTTAACAGGAAGAAGAAAGTGTGGGATTATAATTATGACGACGAGAGTGATAGCAATGATGATACAGCAGCCCCTCAGACAAACGCAGGTGGCTATACCATCCATGGACTGGTGGGCAGGCTTCTGGGTCCAGCCTCTGCCTCCTCGGCCACCCCAGAGGACTGCATGGAGCCGGACGCTGAGGAACCTGACCCATCGGAGCCTGACACTGACATTGACACTGAGCCCCTGGTGCCATCCGGGCCCAGCCCGGGGCAGTCAGAAAGCACAAGTGGGGCCTATGAGTGCAGAGGGAAGCAGCTCCAGGATCCCATTACTGAGGAGGACAGCTGGTCCACTGGAGGGTCTGGGGACAAAATTACCTTCAATGTAAATCTAAGCTCTGTTTTCATGAGGGTCCTCGATGATGACTCAGAGGTCCCTCCAGGGCTACCAAGTTTTCCAGAAGAGACATACAACCTACAGGAGTCCCACAGACTGGAAACAAGTTCGCTGGCGGCCAGCGGGGAAGGGACACAGCCCCTCTTCCCCACCCCCTCTGCAGAGTGCCAGTGGCCTGAAGATGTTCTTTCTGATGAAAGTGACAGTTCTGAATCAGATGTTGACATTGGAGATGGCTATATAATGAGGTGAACCCCCAAATATTTCCATGGACTGACAGATACCTCCAGAGTTTCCCTCCATGCACTGTCACTTGCTCCTTTGTGGTTTGCAAGTGTTCCCGCAGGGATGGTGTTGGAGACCAAGGTGGGCGCTCAGGGTTCCTGGTGACGTCGTCTATGCAAAGTTTATGCAAATTACCAGCCTGGGAGGAGAGTCTGGAATTCTAGGACTATTCAGCACAAGTCCCATTGTTTACATGTCCCAAGTGATGCACTTTGAAGGGGAAATGTCCTGTCCAGTCCCTTTACTCTCCTGCCTTTATGTTTCTGCATCCTATCTCCCAGAGTAAGGAGCAGGCTTCCCTGGGGTTTGCAGGGGTGGTCCAGGGCCCTACAAGATTTCTGGGAAATCATGAAATTGGCCAGGGTGGGAGTGGGGAGAGAAAAGCTAGACGCTCAGTATGGTTGATAGAGGGAGCAATCAGCAGTGTTGAGTCCAGCAGGCTCAAGGAAGGAGCCAGAAGGCAGGCCGGAAAAGAGAAGGAAGGGAAGGTAGCCAGAGAGAAAGGAAGGGGACCTACAAAGAAACAAAAGCACAGGTTCCAATTTGGAAATAGGGAAGGTCCGCCCAGTCTTAGGCTCCTCCCAGATGTCACATTCTGTCACCTACACTCAGAGAATTGCACCCCTGGCCGTTTGTCCAGATGGCCTCAACTGGAGTCTGGAGGAACTCCAGTCTGGAGGAAGACAAACTCACACACAGAAATAACTCTAGCATCTGGCAGGTGACTAATAGGAGACATTTGCATGAGGGAGAGGGGTAGAGACTCAGAGCCAAACTGTAAGATTAAAAAAAAAAAAAAAAAAAGAGCGAGAGAACAAATGCAAAATTGTTTCAAGGTCTTCAGAAGAAATAAGGCATAAAATTCCCGGAGATCCTATTTAACAATTTAAGAAGCGCTGTGTGCACTGATTCCACATGTCCTGTGTGTGACCACAGTTCCTGTGGATGGTGGGGAGGGGGAAGGGAAGTCCCAGAACATCATGGAGCAAACCAGACAAGAACTGGGACTCAGGTCTGACTCAGCTGCTATTTCCCTGTGGGACCCTGGGTACTTTGCTTTGCCTCTCTGAGCCTGTTTCTTCATTTAGGAAGCAAGGGGATTGGACTAGGTCATCTCCAAGATCCTGTGGTGCTAGGAGAAATATTCAAAAATACACAGGGTTGAAGACTCCGGTGAAGGTGCTGCAACCCTGAGAGACCCCTCACAAGGTGAATCAACTGTGTGGGGCCTCCTGTCTCGCTCCCTTCGCCCCAAGAGCCAACTTCTCAGCCCTTTCTTCTAGATCCATCCCAAAGGGGAAAAACAGTTATGAGTCCTAGTTCAAGGACTTTGAAGAGACTACTATTTCTATAACTGTTCTCAGTAGGAAAGGGACTTTGTCGTGTAGAGTCCATTTCTCTGCCCTCTAAGTTATCTATCATATTTTGAAAGAGTTCCAGAGTGGTCCTTTGGAATACCCTTTATATGGCTGCTTTTCTGTGTGTGTTTCCATTTTGTATCCTGGTCTTCAGTGGGTGAAGGATAATAAATACTTTTTAATACATACTGGGTAACAGTGTTCAGAGTAGTTTCTCATGAGAGTGTAAATAGGCAAGCCGCTTTGTGGTCCTGCTGGCATCTCTAGGGTTAAACAAAAGTCCCTGTGTGTGCCAGGTGGAACCAAGGGAACTGTTCCTCTCCCCTGCTGTGTTCCTGGTGGAGCATTCTAAGGTCAGACAGCAAGTAGGGCACTGCATCACCCTGTACTTACCCAGCTCTGGGTTTTCCAACCTCACCACTGCCCAAGCTTTGACAGGGGAAATTAAATCTTTCTCAAGCATTCCTGAGAGAGAAACGAGTTTTTGCCCAACAAATGACTGGTTTCGTGGCGTTTATCCCTGGGTGGACGGGGGTCACGAGGACCCTTTTCAACTGTCTCTGCTCACGAGCGTGCTTTAAAATCAACCTATTTGCAGGGACAGGGGATCATAGTGGAAAAAAAAAAAACAAAACTTGGGCAGTACTGAATGGGTATCAAGAAAAACCAGCACCAGCCGTAACCCCGGAGGGAAGCTCTGGGTGGGCGTCCCAGTGTGTTTATTTAACTTGGAAAAGCATGCCCATAATGTTGGGGGGCGGCGTCCCCCAGATCCGGGGCACACTGTAAGCGCAGTTTCGCAACCGCTTTCCTACCGGTGTTTTCCACCAGGTCCCCTCCCTCCGCGTCTCCCCTCCTCCAGCTCCCGAGCCCCGCCCCCCTCCAGCAGCCCCAGCCCGGCGCTAGGGCTCCGGCCCCCGGGGGCGGGGCCTATCTGGGGGCGGGGCCTTGGCGGAGACGGGCTTGGAGGGGGCGGGGCCTTGGCGGAGACGGCGTTGGAGGGGCGGGGCCTTGGCGGAGACGGGGTTGACGGGGGCGGGACCTTGGCGGGGGCGGGGCCTTGGCGGAGGCAGGGTCTCGGCGAGAGCTTCTGTGGAGGCGGGGTCTCGGCGGGGGGCGGGGCCTCTGCGGGGCGGGGTCTCTGTGGGGCGGGGCCTCGGCTCGCCCCGCCCTCCGGCACCCGGAAGCGGCCCGGGCGCGGAGCGGGGAGGTCGGCCGGCACCTCGGGGAGCCGGCACGGGGGCGCTTGCCCGGCGGCTGCCGCGGCCCCCGAGCGCCCCCGAGCGCCCCCCGCCGGCTCCCGGCGCGGCCATGCGGCGGAGCCTGCGGAGCTGGCTGGGCGGCTGCCTCCTGATGTCAGGTGAGGGGTCCGCGGGGGGGGGGGCTCCCGGCCGCGCTGGGGAGCTGGAGGCCGAGCCGCGACGCGGGCGGCGACCCCGAGCGGACCCCGGGCGCCCCGGGAGTGATCGGGCGCCGGGCGCGGCCCCCGGAGCCTCCCTTTCAGCCTCAGCACCCCGGCATCCGAGCTCTGCCTCTCCGCCCCCCAGCTCTGTGGCTTCGGGGCTCTAAAGCCCCCGAAACCTTTTCAGCCCTCCTCCAAGTTTCCTCCCCGGCTTCAAACAGCAGCGGACCCCTCCCCCTTCCTCGCTGATGGCCTCGGCTCCTTCCAGGACGCCGCACTCTCCCGGCCTTCCTCCCGCCTCTCAGGCTGTTTGCACCCCGGATCCTCCAGCCCTGCCAGATCTTGCCCAGGCCCCCGCCCCGCGCCGGCCCTGTAGGAGATACCCGCAGAACCCTGGCCTGGAGTACCATGGCACAGGCCCGTGACTCAGTGTGAGTCTCCCTTGGCACCGGTTGCAAGAGGGGCCAGTGGTTTATCATACTCTTCCCTCTGCTTTTGGGTATGCTTGATATTTTCCATCGGAAATGGGGACGCCTGGGTGGTTCAGTGGTTGTGATCCCGGGGTCCTGGGGTCCATCCAGCCTCAGGCTCCCTGCAGGGAGCCTGCTTTTCTCCCTCTGTCTAGGTCTCTGCCTCTCTCTGTGTGTCTCTCATGAATAAATAAATAAAAAAATTTTTTTTAAAAAAGTGATTTCTATCTCTAGCCCAGATCTCTCCTCTGTGCACCAGGCTCCTTTCTCCAGCTGTCTGGGACATTCCTGCAGGTCTCTCTCTCCAGTATCTCCAAGCTAACGCAGCTAAAATAAGACTTTTGGTGTCTTTGCACCCAGTGCCAATCAGGACATCAGGTGCCTAAGCCGGGAATGAATATTAATCTCTCCATACCAAATGTAGACAGAAAGTCTAGAGTCCTTACCTCTGGAAATATATCTAAAATCCATCTACCCACACCCTCACACCTTTTTCCCATCACCCAAATCCAGGTCACCCCCAACTGTCCCCACTTTACTCTTGCTCTCTGCCCCACCCTGACCCCCCAGCACCCCCTGGCAGTCCTTCAAATAAAATCCAGAGAGTACAGCTAATGTATGTCTCGTTTCCCCTCACCCACCCACATGCTTATCTGAAGACGTGGAACCATAGGGGAGACCCATGTGTTGGGTACGGTCATTTACTTCTGCAACTGGTTTTAAGGAGCAAGGATGCCAACTTTTTTTTTTTTTTTAACAGCATTAGGGCTGGTGCCACCTCCTAAAAACGTCAGGATGAAGTCAGTTAATTTCAAGAACATTCTCCAGTGGGAGTTGCCTGCTTTTCCCAAAGGGACTCTGACTTTCACAGCCCAGTACCAAAGGTGAGTCTGGGATGCTCTTGGCAGAAGGGCCCTGAGCTGGTCACTGAGCTGGACCAGAGGAGAGAGCCTGACTGCTGTCACCTGCATGATCATGACAACTCCTAGGGAACCTCCCTGCTGGCCTTTTTCTTTCTGTCTGGAAAATTCTTGTGAAAGTTCTCTTCTCTGAAAAGAGATACATCAACTCTTTCTTGCTTTTTGTTTGTTGTGATGGTTCAGCATTTGACCATCACAGGGCCACCGGTAGATACAGACACATGTGAGCATGGATGTCACTGGCCATAGTGGTAGCCTGTTGCCCTATGAGCATATGGGATTTGTCACAATTGATGTTTTTTTAAGAGAAAAAATGTCACTGGTATCATCTCCACTTATTAGAACAGTATTGCTAGAAGTCAACAATTTGCAAGTGGAAGCCATCCAGGAAAACTGAGGTATGCAAAACAGGAAGGCCCTTGCCATCCAGCCACCCATCCCCTCCAACAGATTATGACAGAACCTCACCATGCAGTGGGGTGCAGATAATTTGCATGGTGGGTGCTCAGCTACTCTGTGGCTGTGTCCTGAATTTGAAAGTAAAACAGCTAGCTGCTGGTTCTGAAAAGCTCTAGCCTCTGAAAGCAGCAGAGGCTAATGAAGGAAGGGTGAGTATCACCAAGACAATTATCTCAGCGGTGCTCTGACTGCCCAGTACCTGCCCTGCCGGTTGATTTTAACCTCTGCCAGCCCTCCCTCAGCAGCTTGCCATCATACGCCACAGGCTAGACTGCAGGTGACACACCTTTACGCCAAGTGCAAGTAGCAGCAGGAGGCCAAAGGGTGATGAGCCGACACACCTGCTTCCAATATGACCCAGAAATGTGCAAAGATAGTCCCTTTGATGAAGCAGGAGGAAACACAGGTCCCTAGATCCCATTAATCCCACACTCCTCCTCCTCCTCCAAATTTCTTTTGTAGACATAGCCCAGGCCTGCTAAGGCAGGGGAAAAGTAGGAAGATGAGTAAGATAGCCTTTGTTTACTTTTTGGGGAGCTCCTTTGTTCGAAGTAATTTGCAGCTAACAGAACACTTTTAAGATTTCAAGTACAATGCAAAGAACTTCCAAATCACTTATGTCCATATTCACCAATTTTTAAGATTACCACACTTTCTTTCTTCCTCTTTCTCTGTCTTAAGTCATGCCCTTTGCCCCTTAAATTTTCATCATGGATTTCCTAAGAGTGAGGGTAACCTTTTATATCACCACCTGCAGCCATCAAGGTTGGCAGCCTCAACATTGGTGCAGTGCTTTCGTCCGACCTACAGTCCTCAGTCCAGTTTTGTCAGTTTTCTCAAGAATTTAGGAAGGATTGTTGTGCCACTCATCTTTCCCTGCATGCATTTTCTACCCCTGATTGGTTTGATAATTTCATGACTCTTTCTACTCCCAACAGGGAGCCTGCTTCTCCCTCTGCCTATATCTCTTTGCCTCTGTGTGTGTGTGTGTCTCATGAATGAATAAACAAAATCTTAAAAAAAAAAAAAAAAAGAATTCAGCTTGAGAGGTTGTGTGTACAAACTCTCCCATACGTGTGTGCTGGGTAAGGGTGACCAGAGGAGGGGTACTTCGGAGGATGAGTTGGTGATTTGAATGTGGAAACATCTTTGTTGGTTTTTTAAAAAATATTTAGTTTATTTGATAGAGAGAGAGAGAGCGTTCACACACGTGTGTGTGAGCACATGAACAGAGGGGAGAGGGAGAAGCAGACACCCCACTGAGCAGGGAGCCCAAAGCAGGTCTTGATCCCAGGACCCTAGGATCATGACCTGAGCCCAAGGCAGACACCTAACTGACTGAGTCCCCCAGGTGCCCTGGAAACATCTTTGAAAATGAGATGTAAATATGGAGAATGGGTTATATTACCTATTTCACAGGGAGGAAAAGATTTTTAAATGCAATAAAAATGACTTGATAAAAGAGAAGTTATTGCAAAACAACTTTTGAAATACTCCATGTTCCAGCCAATTGATGATGCATTAGTTTAAATGAAGGAAGTGGCCACATGTGAAAAAGTCCCCTTAATGCACTGACCCCTGGAGTCTCCAAATGATGGGATGTCAGGCAGCCCATGAAGAGTTGACTGGGGAAGTGTTTGTGGTATAGTAAGTGAAACGAGCAGATTATAGGATAGGCTGAGCCCAATGACCTCTACGTACTTTAATTTTTTTTTAAGATTTTATTTATTTATTCATGAGAGACACACAGAGAGAGAGAGAGAGACAGAAACATAGAGAGAAGCAGACTCCATGCAGGAAGCCCAACGTGGGACTCGATCCCGGGTCTCCAGGATCACGCCCTAGGCCCAAGGCAGGTGCTCAACCACTGAACCACCCAGGCGTCCCAACCTCTACGTACTTTTAGCAAGAACTTGTGGGTATAGCCTAGAATGTGGCCAGGTGTGCGGTGGTGCCCAAGACCGTGAGCCCGGACGTCAAGCCGATCCGAGATCCACTGGGCAAGTTTCTTAGGTTCTCCATCCCTGCGCCTCATCTATGGAGTAGGAGCAGCCTCTGTCCTGCCCTCGTGGGCTGTGAAAATTCAGGGACGTAATACAGATGAAATACTTCTTGCCCTGCCTAAAACCTACGTGCTTGACAAGTGGGCTCTGACTGTTTTTATCACTGTCATCTTGGTTGTCCCCTCTGAGGACAGCCACATTGGAGGAAGGGACACAGAGGAACCAGCCGGACAAAATCCTCACATCTTGCAAGACAGGAGACTGGGTCTCCTTGGGTCAGGTGGAGCTGGGTCTCCTTGGGTCAGGTGGAGCTGATTACACGTCCTCCGGTGGCTGTGACATCTCGAGGTCTCATGCACCTGGTGGCTCTTCCCAAACAGTGTTTTCCTCTATAAGCTTCATGCTTCTACCACGCTTCTCCCTTCAGGGCTCAAGCTGTGTTTTAAAGCAATCATATGCAACAAATATGTAGACAGATGAATCATTTTATAGTTTTTCCCTAGTAATAGCAGCCGGAGTGATTTATAGGACGTTGTTTGAAATTCCTATAATAGCTTCTTTGGGCTAATCCATGTATAGCAATACTCTCAGACTGTGTCCCTCTGCTTCTATAAATTGCAGAATCAAGGAGGGAAGCTTTCTTCGTCAAACATATCGAAGACTCAGCCCTGTGTTGGAGAGGCACACAGCTCATGAAAGCTGTGAAAGTCGCTGAGGGAGTTCTGTTGTGAAGACAGACACCTCTTTACGTTGAACCTTGTTTCTGCCCCAGATCGTTTGACCATAGGACAGATTTTTTTTTTAATTTTAAAGATTTTATTTATTCATGAGAGACACACAGAGAGAGGCAGAGACATAGGCAGAGGGAGAAGTAGGCTCCCTGTGGGACCCCGAGATCACGACCCCAGCCAATGGCAGATGCTCAACCATTGAGCCACCCAGGCGTCCTGGGAGAGATTATTTTTGACGTGATTTATGATATCTCAGGGATCACTGAAGTCCCGTGGGGCACAGTTTGGGAAATGCTCATACAAAAAAATAAGCTTGCTGTTCATCAAAACTGATGATGAAGAATTTGGTGTATTTTTCTCGCATTATCCTCCATCACCCTTTGGTAGTGGGGATTAATAAAGCACTGGTCAGCCCCAGAGTGAACTGGAGTGAGAACTTTCATGTTTTTTTCTGATTTTACAGTTATAGGAAATTCCAGGATCTATGCACAAGTACTGCCTTCACGGAATGTGATTTCTCAAGTCTTTCCAAGTATGGTGATCACACCCTGAGAGTCAGGGCTGAGTTTGCAGATGAGCATTCTGACTGGGTAAACATCACCTTCTGTCCTGTGGATGACAGTAAGCCACTTTGTTTTCCATTTCATTGTCATGCCATCATTGTGCCTTGGTTTTCTTTCCCCAGGAGGTAGCCTGTCGGAGGGAATTCTTTGAGCCCCCACAGAGTGGGTGGCCTTGCAGAAGGGGGTTAGGAAATATAATAATAAGGAGATCTATAACCCAAAAGAGATTTGTGGGAGAGACAGGAAGGGATAGCCATAAAGTCAATGATAATTAAATATAAATCTATCAAATTAATGCCTGGTGGCTATAGAATGAGTTGAGGCCAGTGTTGTCAATGAGAAGAACGGGAAGGATTAATGTAGTACATTTTCTGGGAGGAAGTCAGTTTGGAGTTAGGACGTCAGGAAATGTGACATGACAGATAGAAGAATAAAGGTTATTCGAGACAGGTGTCAAATAAAGGTTACTCGAAGACCAGACGCAGACGGCCAGCTTGGCCAGAAGGAAGGACAGAGCACTGGATTTGGCTAATGGCAGATGCATTGGGTCAGGCTGGCTGGTAAGCATCAAAAAAAAAAAAAAAAAAAAAAAAAAAAAAATGACCTCAGGTTAGATCTGGCGGGGGACTCACCAGAGATCATGAGGTGAACATAACTAGAACATCAGGAATTGGAAACTAATGAAGCCACCTTATAGCAGTTGAGACAGCAAGAGGATAGGGGGTGACAGGAACCTCATTAAAAAGGCTCAGGTGCAGCCTTTCAAGGAGTAGCTCCAGAGAAATTTGGAAGGATCGCGTCTACTCAGAGTGGGGTCTTTATACCGCCACCTGCTCTGGACCCCCATGGCTCCCACAATTTCACCCTCCCTGGTGGGGAACGCAGCTAGGATGCCCTTCCACTCTCTCCCAATTCTGTCCCAGGCTTGGGCACCAAAACTCTTATTTCTGGAGTCAGAAATTATCAAAGTAATATGATCTTTTTTCTAGGGATCTTTATAAAAACTAAGAAAAGTCAACGTTAAAAAAAAAAAAAAAAAAAAAAAAAAAAAAAAAAAAAAACACAAGCAGCTTGACAGTAGTCCAGTTTCCAAAACATAGTTCAGGTTTCTGCCCCTGTAATTGTTCACTGACTTACCAGGTCCTGACTGGTTCCAGTTCCCTATTGGGGCCCATCTGTGGAAGTTCCCTTTAGAAATTCATATAGAATAGATAAGCAGCTTGTCCGAAGGTCACACAGATAAGGGGTGGCCCAGCAAGGATTCTGAGCCAGGCCCCTGCACCCATGCTCTTAGCAACAACTCCCCTACTTTGAGTACTTACCTCTTGGCCTTTATATGACAGGAAAGATATTAGAAAGAATTTGTTTATACTTGTTTTGAAAAGATAGTAAGTTTTCTTATCTGGTTTTTAGCTACCAGCATATTAAAAACAGGGTAAAATCCTGGAAACAGGCCCATTGATAGCCTCAAAAAAAAAAAAAAAAAAGAATACAGGATATAACTTGAATAGCACCGTCACCCAGAGATACTTATTATCCATTGTACAATTATTACTGAGCGCCTACTATATGTCAGGCACATTCTTAGTGCAGAAGCTGTAATAGCGAAACAAAATCCCAGCTGTCATGAAGCATACACTGTAATGGGGGAAGACAAATAAACAAATAGATACATATTTTATGATAGATGTGACTGTGGTTCCCCAGAAAATAAAGCAGAGTCCTGGGGCAGGTTGTGTTGGGAGCTGCTCTTTACATAGGGTGGTAAAAGAGTCTCCCTGAGGAGGTGACATTTGAACAGAGACCCAAATGAAGTGAAGGGGTTAGCCACATAAATATCCAGTAAAAGAGCAGAACAGCTTCAGACTCTGTTGGAAATCCGTATGATTAACTATGTATGTTAGGCACTAAAAATAGTAGAAGTTACCATCTGTAGCTTCCAACCCAGCAAAGGAAATAAAGAAAATTCAACCCAATAGAAAGAAAAAAGAAGAAAGGAACAAACCAAAAAAAAAAAAAAAAAAAAAAAGTCTTTGTAGAAAAAAACAAAATAATATAGTTGGAATAATAACAAATATGTCAGAAAGACAATAAACATAAATGGACTAAACTTGATTACTAAAACAAAAGGCTATCAGATTTTGTTAAGAAACAAAATGCAACTACCCCCCTTGGCCACATGAAAGCAATCTTACATCAAAGAGCAATCTTACATCCTTCAATAGACCAGTTGGTCTGCACAGTTATGAAAAATAAAATGATGATGTTTTTAAAATGTGATTTTTGACTGCCCTTTTGCTTTGTTCTCTTCCTCTTAGCCATGATTGGACCACCTGGAATGCAAGTAGAAGCACTTGCTAACTCTCTCCATCTGCGTTTCTTAGCCCCTAAAATTGAGAATGAACCTGAAACATGGACCATGAGAAATATTTATAACTCGTGGGCTTATAATGTGCAATATTGGAAAAATGGCTCTGATGAAAAGGTAAGCCTGGCAAATCCCATGCACTTCAGACATAGGTTCCCCTTCTCTGTCTAGTGTTAATCTAAGCCCCTGACTATGGAGAAAAGAGGTAGGAGGCCATCCAGTCAGGGTCTTGCAAGATAGTAGTACCTTATAGTCCAGAGGATCTGAGGCCAGGTTCTCTGAGTGCCAGAAACTTCCCAGTTTGAGGGATGCCTTGTATCTGGCCATGCTTCCCAGGTCCCAGGGGAAATTTGTAGAGCAGATTTGAGACTACAGATGGTAGGGTGCTCACACAGGAGAGCAGGCCTGAAAGGAAGTTGCGATGCAGGAGAAGGAAGGTAGCGCTGGCTCAGCAGTTGGCTAGCGGAAGTCAGAGTCAGCTGAATCAGGTGACATTCTGCATGACTGCTGTTCTATGGTATAAACTCCCATGCCCCGTGTACACCTTAGGATAGTCAAGTCCACACTCAGGACAGCCCCACCCCCAGATGCTAGATGAACAGTGTCACATTTTACCTGTCTGACCCCACTTTTCCTTCTTGCTCTCCTCCTCTTCAGGGGACGATTCCTTTAAAAACATGAGCTAAGAGACTGACCCAGTTGGAGGGTTGCCCCTGCTACTGGGACTCTAGTCATATTCTCAACCTCCACCTCCTCGTGTCTGCAAGATGGGCATAATAACCCACTTCATGGGGTTCCAGGTGTTGGCGGGGTGGCCCAATCAATTAAGTGTCCTAACTCTTGATTTCAGCTCAGGTCATGATCTCAGGATTGTGGGATCAAGCCCCACATTGGGCTCCACACCCAGCACAGAATCCACTTGAGATTCTCTCCCTCTCCCTCTGCCCCTCCCCCTGGTTGCTCGCTCTCTCTCTCTCTCTCTTTCTCAAATAAATAAAATCTTTTAAAAATAACCCACTTCATTAATAAAGTGGAGATAATTACCTACTTCACAGGATTTGAGAGTTTGATGACTTTTTTTTTTTTAAAGATTTTATTTATTTATTCATGAGAGACAGAGAGAGAGGCAGAGACACAGGCAGAGGGAGAAGCAGGCTCCATGCAGGGAGCCCGATGTGGGACTTGATCCCAGGATTCCAGGATCACGCCCTGGGCCAAAGGCAGGTGTTAAACCACTGAGCCACCCAGGGATCCCGAGAGTTTGATGACTTAATGAAAAGACTAAACTTGCCCTGTTACCTGAATAGTGTGTATGGTGGATACATGGGGTTTTTCCTTCCCCTTATGTAGACATAATAAGGCTATTTTCATTCATCCTTGGTTAGGCTCTGTTCTTACACTCAGCACTTCCTAGCTGAAGGCCATTTGTGCTCCTAACTCACTGACATATGTTGTGTAAGTTAGGTTACATATATGTTATCTCCTTTCTATTAGATGTTGGTCCTATTGCTTAATTCTCATGAGTTTGGGAGACAAGGGTCACCTGTGTGTGTTGTCTTAGGAATTATGGAATTAAATTTATATGTACATACGCATACGGCACAGGCTCTCAAAATCTCAAGTTGATTTTTCCTCAAAAAAACTCTTGGTTTTTATGATCATGAAATGATGCAGGATATCGGCCTTCTTGACAGAATAGATGATTTTGCTTATAGTCAAGCCCCCGGGAGATGTGTGCCTAGAAAGCAATACAGGAAAATGAGTTTTACAGTCACTTATCAAATGCAGGCATCTCTGTGAAGCTCTGGGGTACCAAAGGTCTGAGAGAGCCAACCCACTCCAGGACTTCACATCCTACTTTTATGAAGGCTCAGTTTCCACAGCTGCCATGCTTGAGTGCCTCCTGCACCAAGCGTGAAATAAACACCCAGCTTAGCTTCTCATCCAGAATGTGCCCACAGAATAGACATCTGGTTGCGCATTTTTCCTGTCACTTCTGCCTTTGGTGTGACACCCCATGTGTCAGAAAGGCCTCCTGCGTCCCAGGTCCTCCTGGGTACCTATAGTGTTGCCAGGACCGGTTTATACGTGCCCTAGACTGACCATTTATGTCTCCCACCAAATTCACATGCTGAAACCCAATACCCAGTGTGAAGGTGTTAGGAGGTGGGGCCTTTGGGAGGCATGGGGTCAGTGGTCCCTCATAAAAGGGACCGCAATGAGCTCCCTCGGCAAAAGACATAAGACAGTATGGTTCCTTTTTTAGAACTAATGCAGTGTAAAGGGAGCCTGGCTGGCTCAGTCAGTTAAGTGTCCAACTCTTGATTTTGGCTCAGGTCACGATCTCAGGGTTGTGGGATCTTGCCCCCCACTGCCACTCGTGCTCACTCACTCTCTCTCTCTCTCTCAAATGAAGAAGTACATCTTTAGAATGCTATGTTAAAAGGCTGCCATATTAGGTCCCTAAACTCATAGCATAAAAAAAGACTTCGGGAAATTCTATTTCGTCCCGATGGGAGAAAGTGAGTGGACAAAACCAGAAATTGCCCAGGTGTCAAAGATGGCAGGAAAAAGCAATCAGAGGGGACTTGAGCAGGGAGGCTCTTCATGTCTGTCCTTCCCTGCCTGTCCTATGGGTCAGGCCTGAGTTCAATCTCTGAAAAAATAGCATTGCAAGGTTTTAGGAGTAGTGGATACCTAGAAACAAGAGCCATTCCAATTATTTTTAATTATTGAAAGTTGTACCATATTCTTTGCGTATTCAGTGGTACAACCCAATCCTTGTCAATAAGCTTGGCTTTCTCCTACAATGAAGGAATAGAGACAAATTGTCAACAAACCCAGCACCCCCCCGAAAAAAAAAGAACACATTGCTAAAGTTAAAAAAAAGAGTCTGGGATCCCTGGGTGGCGCAGCGGTTTGGCGCCTGCCTTTGGCCCAGGGCGCGATCCTGGAGACCCGGGATCGAATCCCACGTCGGGCTCCCGGTGCATGGAGCCTGCTTCTCCCTCTGCCTGTGTCTCTGCCTCTCTCTCTCTCTCTCTGTGACTATCATAAATTTAAAAAAAAAAAAAAAAAAAAAAGAAAAGAGTCTGTGCTCACTTTCTATTGAAGTTCCTATTCATGTAACACATTTTAAATAGGACCCTTCTATCAGGAAATATAACCAAGATGGAAATGTGGGTGACATATACTCTTCTGGCCCTTTATTTTGCTGGAAACTTTTAGTTTCCCAAATTCAGGAATATATTGTCAGTGAGGATACCCTATGCTCATACCAAGCCAAGTCAGGGAGGCCCCACAAGAAGCACAGTGTGCCTCCCAGAGGAGCCAGGCTGCCTGACGAGGGCATTTCAGGTGCTCCAGTAGAGGAGCGATTCTAAAGAGAACCCTGGGCCCCTAAGGTCAGAAACCTGCTCTTAGAAGGAAAAGCACATGGAGGCCTCTGGGTGGCTCAGTGGTTGAGCATCTGCCTCCGGCTCAGGTTATGATCCTGGGGTCCTGGGATCGAGTCCTGCATCAGGCTCAGGAAGCCTGCTTCCTCCTCTGCCTATGTCTCTGCCTCTACCTCCCTGTGTGTCTCTCATGAAAAAATAAAATCTTGAAAAATATATATAGAGAAAGCGAGTAGGATGGTTTGTATGGCATCTAAACTAGAGAATCCAGCAAATGAAGTGGTTTGTCAGGACCAGTCAATCCTTGCCCCAGGCCTTAAAATGCTCCCAGGGCTCCCCCAACATGAACTGGGAGCAACACCTGCTTCCTTCCTCTTCCTGTTTTGAGCCCAAGGTAAAGATGATAACTGCTGAGCATGGGAGGGGGGAAGAAGATGGTATCCCATCACTGCTGCGGCATGTTTTTATTTTTGGCTTCATTCCTAGTGGCCTATTACCTGTCAGTATGACTTTGAGGTCCTCCGAGATCTTGAGCCGTGGACAACTTACTGCGTTCGAGTTCAAGGGTTTCTTCCTGAACGGAACAAAACTGGGGAATGGAGCAAGCCTGTCTGTGAGCAAACAGCCAATGATGGTGAGTGTCCGGATGGAGCATCTAATTCTGCTTCCCCTGAGCCCTTCAGATAGCTTTATAGACCCCCTCGAGGTGTTTGCATCCACAGGTTCCTCAGACTGGAACACGTCCAGTTCAGAGTGCCTCCCCTTCCCGGGCTGCACGTCACCAGCCTTTTCAGACACATGAGGAAGAGTGTAGATGCTTCGATCACTGTCCCCGGCAAGGGCTACTTGTCACGGCCTCCAGGACCTCAACGCAGTGGCTAACAGATCTTAAAGAAGGAGAGAGAGAAAGGGGGAAGAGTACCTTGGGCCCGGACACTTGTGATCATTTACATACAGACACACCGCATTTGCATACAGGGTGATCCAAACTTGTGGCCTGGATGTCTGCACACAAACAACAGGCCTATTTATTATTTAAAGACATCGTTGAGGGCGCCTGGGTGGCCTAGTCGGGTAAGCCTCTGCCTTTGGCTCAGGTCATGATCTCAGGGTCCTAGGATCTAGTCCCGCATCTCCTTCTCCTTCTCCCTCTGCCCCTCCCCCTGTTCATGCTCTCTCTCACTCTCTCAAATAAATAAAATATTTTTTTAATGAAAAAAAAAAAAAAAACACTGCCAAGTGCAGTGCCATCTCACTGTGTTCATGATGATTTATGGGCATTTCTCAAAATAAGAGCCCTGTATTTGAGCACTTTTAGTGCATTTGGTATGTCTACACCTTTTTTTGAGGATTAGCATTCTAAGGAATGCAGCCTGGGGAAAAACCAGCCCATTATGCGCCATAATTTAGCAACAAATCATTCTTGTCCGGAAAAGGAAAGGCAGCCAGTTTGAGCGACTTCCTTCTGGGTACCCTAAAATTGCTTTGAGTTATCATCCTTATTGTTTCCAAGTGTTGATAACCACATAATTATCCATTCTGGGTTGTTTGTTATTTTTTCCGGAGATCAACATCAAGCTCATTGGCCTGTAGTTTTTTTAATCTCGTTGCTGTAAACGCACAAATTGTTTGCCTGAACCCAGGATGCTTTCACGGCTACAATCTTTGCGGTGTCCTCCAAAGCCCTTCAGCAATGGCAGCAGCAAGTTTTCTCAGGGCCACAGAGCCACATAGAAAATGAAAGGCCTGCTGCTGTCTCCCTGGGGTGATTTCTCTGGCACTTGCTCTTTCTCTCCACGCACTCCCCCACCCCCAGTTGGGGCCTCCCATTGGTAAGGCCAAGGTCAGTGCGCTAGTGAACTGCCTGTGTCCTTCTCCCTCAGACTGAGGGTCTGAGCCAGCTGAGCCTCTCTGCAATGCCTTTCTTTTTTAAAGATTTTATTTATTTATTCATAAGAGACGTACAGAGAGAGGCAGAGACACAGGCAGAGGGAGAAACAGGCTCCCTGCAGGGAACCCGATGCAGGACTCGATCCCAGGACCCCGGGATCATGACCTGAGCCAAAGGCAGATGCTCAACGACTGAGCCACCCAGGCGTCCCTCTGCAATGTCTTTAAATAACAATAACCCCTTCCTTCATGGGCTGCAAGTTACTTTCTAGGCCACATGTTATTTCTACAGATCTTCTCGATGTTTTTTCTCATTCTGTTCCTCTCTTGAATCATTTTTACTTGAATCAGAATTCTGTACCTTGGGAGCCTCCGTCCTGCTTGAGTCACTAGAATATCTGGTCTTAGAATTATCCTTCTTTTGGGGCACCTGGGTAGGCTCAGTTGGTTGGGTGTCCGACTCTTGGTTTCCACTCACATCATGATCTCAAGGTCATGCATGGGGCTCAGCCTGCATTGAGCTCTGTGCTCAGTGTGGAGGCTGCTTCAGATTATCTCTCTCCCTCCCCTTCTGCCCCTCCTTGCTCACATGCTCGCACCGCTCTCTGTCTTTCTCTCTCTAAAATAAGTAAACAAAATCTTTAAAAAAGAATCATCATTCTTTCCTCTAAACACCTGTCACCTGCTTTCCCAAAACCTTGAATGTATTTCAGGATCATCCAGTGTCCTGTCCTTCCCCCATTAACATAACACAGGACATGGGACAAGTCCTAGACTGCTCTGTGCCTCAGCCGTCTCATCTGCAAAATAGGGAGAGCAATGGGCAGCCACGGTGGCTCAGCAGTTTAGCGCTGCCTTCACCCCGGGGTGTGATCCTGGAGACCCGGGATCGAGTCCCACGTCGGGCTCCCTGCATGGAGCCTCCTTCTCCCTCAGCCTTTGTCTCTGCCTCTCTCTCTCTCTCTTTCTCGTGTCTCTCATAAATAAATAAAATCTTTATAAAAAAAAATAAGGAGAGCAAGGTACCACCACACATGGGGGTGGCAGGACTCAGGACAATGCCTGGCACACAGTGAGCCCTTCGTACATTAGATATTACGGTTATTCGTAATGACGTCCTTAAAATCACACCGTGGAGTATTCATAAAGGTTTATGTCCTGAGACAAGCCTTGAGGCCTACAATTTGACTCATGAGAGAAATATCTCAAATATTTTGTGGCTACAAATGATTGTCCATGAATGACAAAATGCAAGCATTTTAGAAAAGTCTAACCCATTGAAAACTGCTTTTGTCAAACATCACTTTAGGTTTGTTTAAACATAGTTCTCTCTTGGGGATCCCTGGGTGGATCAGCGGTTTAACACCTGCCTTCGGCCCAGGGCGTGATCCTTGAGTCCCAGGATCGAGTCCCACGTCAGGCTTCCTACAGGGAGTCTGCCTATGTCTCTGCCTCTCTCTCTCTCTCTCTCTCTCTCTCTCTCTCTCTCTCTCTCTGTGTGTGTGTGTGTGTGTGTGTGTCTCTCATGAATAAATTTTTAAAAATAAAAAAAGATTAAACATAGTTCCCTCACTTAAACCTCACAACAAATTTTAACATGAGCATCTTGTTAAGGATCTGCCCTGCTTACAGACTGGGCAGTGAGGGTTCAGAGAGGTCAAGTAACTTGTCCAGAGTCACTCAGCTAGTCAACGAACAGGGATGGAGCAGGTTACCTTTCCCGAAATTTACTGCCGGCGGATACAATGCACAGCTGAGCACAGGCCCGACCTCCCCGAGGGTGAAGCAGGGAGATGCATCCCCCTGGAATGTGTGGTCAGGGGGAGCTGTACCCAAGTGAGAGAGCTTTCTGGAGGGACTTTCGACTCCTGGATCCTCCCCCACTTCTTGGCCTGTGTGAAGCACTGGTGACCTGTCCTTACCCTTTCTCTCTTGGGGGAAGTCACAAAAGCATGCTTTGAATTTGCCGGCCACCAAGCTGGTGTGCCTGTGAAGCATCCTTAAGGAAATGACACTGACACTTCGTGGCTGGGTCACAGGGACCCAGGCGCTGCCCTCCAGGGGCCCAGCACGGTGCCATCAACGGTGCCAAGTTCGAGGGGCTCAGCCAGCAGCATTCAGTCCGTGTTCACGGAGGGATCCGGATTCATGCCCCACAGCAAACTGCTGAGACATTAGATGGAAGGCCAGATGGACAGGTGGGAGCCTGGGGCTTCCCTAAGAGCTGGGACGCCAGATCCCAGGTCAGCCTCCTGTTGTCCCCTGCGGCACGGCCGAATATTTTCCCCGCAAATAAAATGACTCCCTTTCAAATGACTTGCCCTTGAAGGGCAGGGTTCATTTGCTTGTCAACTCTAGCACCAGATGCTTGAGGTTTGAATCAGGCTGGTGGTGCCTGCCGGTGGCCGGGCACTGGGAGGGTGGGTGGCCCCGGGTAGCAGGAGAAGGCGTCTGGGGCTGGAGTGAGGGGAGTCAGGACTACAGACGCCCAGGTCAGAGGTAAAGCTGGATGTTAGTTAGAGTGGTCAAAGCAGATCTTATTCAGTGAGGACTGCAGGAGGCAAAGAGGGACCTGGATGTTTTAAAGGAAGAACAAGGGATCAGAAATGGAGAGAGAGGGGATCCCTGGGTGACTCAGCAGTTTGGCACCTGCCTTTGGTCCAGGGCGTGATCCTGGAGTCCCGAGATTGAGTCCCACGTCGGGCTCCCGGTGCATGGAGCCTGCTTCTCCCTCTGCCTGTGTCTCTGCCTCTCTCTCTCTCTCTCTCTCATGAATAAATAAAATAAAATCTAAAAAAAGGAAGAAGAAGAAGAGGAGGAGAGAGAACCAGGGAAGGGACAGATCAGGAAACGCAGCTTGGAAGGTAGGTCAGGGTCCTTGTACTTCGGCCATCGGTGCCTAAGGCCAGCTGGTCTTTGGCCAGTCGGGCTTCCACCTTCCCCGCCAAAAGCTGGGGGCCGGGGACCCTCCTTCATGACGATTGCAACTTCAAAGAAAAACAGCCCTGGGTTTTAGGAGATACCTACGCATCTCAAAGGGGCGGGGGAAGGATTTGCCATCCTAAGCTCTTTATAACAGAAGCGCTAAGAAAGGAAGGCCAGGTGTTGGCGAACATTCTCTGGGCAGCCTTGTGTTCTTCCAGAGGGAGACCCAGGGCGGGCGCTGGGTCGTGCCCGCAGCGTGGCCTTAGGCCCCTGGAGGGCACGCTTGGAGCTCGGGCAGGTCTCTAAGTGCCACGGCTTGGACACAGCCGTGGTGCCAAGAGCTTCTGCAAATTGCAGCACAAAACACTTCACTGCATGTGTTTGCTTGGGGCTCCAGGGTCCCCCTCTTCTGCTTCAGGGCCGAAGAGGCTTTTCCAGAATGGGGGGGCTCATGGCTCAGAGTTCACAATTCTTGCGTATTATCATATGTCAGCCGTCGTGCCAGAAACCAAAGCTGGAAAAAGATGGGAAGGGGTGACATTCACTGGAAAGCCCTGGATCCTTGAGCAGGTGCCCCATGCTTCCTCCTCACCCCTTCTGAGATGAGCGTCCAACCCTGTTTTCAGGGACTCCCACCGGATTGCGATGGTGACAGTGTTGAGGTCAGGTGCCCCGTCGTGTCCTTGACCTGAACCTGACCTAAGGCGGCCTCCTGTTGTCCCCGCAGACACGGCCCCGACCTGGACTGTCGCCATCGTCCTGGCAGCCTCGGTGTGCGCGGCCCTCCTGCTGCTCGGCTGCTCCGCCCTGCTGTGGTGCCTGTACAAGAGGACCAAGCACGTCTTCTCCCCCAGGAACTGTCTGCCTCAGCATCTGAAAGAGGTAGGCCTAGGACAGGGTGGGGGGCCGGGCGCGGATCAGAAAACCCTGATCGGGGGGGGGGGGCGGCTAATCCCACACGGTGCCGGGCTTTCCTGAAGGATGACACCCTTCTGCATGCGTCTCTGTTCCCAACCCCGCCCCGGCGCCCATATCGGGGAAGTCCACGGTCACAGAACAGCCTGCAGGGAAGAGGCAAAGCCCTCTTTCTTGTACCTTCCATCCCTGAAGCCCCGAGTGGTCAGGGGTGGGGGGCACTCAGCTGGGGGTCAGCTGCCAGCAGTGACACCCCCCATCCCACGCAGCTGGGGTGGCCAAACCTCCCTCCCGAAGGAGGTCTGGGGGGCACACCTCAGCATCCGCACCCCTTAGACGACAGGGACCTGCTGGAGTGGGACCTCCGAGACTGAAGTTGTTCCCTCTTCCTGGGGGAAGTTACAAGAGAAAGGATAATGGGACGAGCCCCAGTCCCCCTTCTGCAGCTGGTCCCAGGAACACAAGTGACACCTGGGGTCTCGTGGCTCTGCTGGGCCCCCTGCAGGCCCCTCTTCCTCTCACGTGACTAGCCACTGCTCATCTGCTGGGGTGACCCAGGCCCTCTGCTCTGAGAAGTCGGAGTCTCTGCTCATGGGCACCGGAGGCCTGGGCTGCTCTACTTTTCACTTGCCATCAGTATCTGAGACACCCGACGACTCCCTTCCTTGCCAGCTAGGCTCTTGACATGAAGAGGTGGCCACCATAGCTTCAAGTTTACCAGGACTCTCACTGTGCCCCCTGGTAGAAAGGCTCTCCCTCTGGGAACCCTCTAGACCAGAGGTCCGCAAACCTTTCCTGAATTAAAGGGCCAGAGAAGCAAGTAGTTGAGGCCTCATAGGCCAAGAGGCAAAAATCAAGATATTATAGGGTACTTCTCCAGCCGCTTAGACGCAATCCTTTAAAACTCTGAAAACCTTTCTGAGTCCCTGGGCTTCACCATAGTTTGCTGACCTCAGTCTAGACTCCCAGAGCCTAAAGATGCGTGTGCAGGGAGCACCGGTTCCCCAAGTGGGTCACGGGGAGTGAGGGTAAGCGGGGCCACTCCTGTTTCTACCCCTTGGTTCCTGAACCCGCGTATGCTATGCATTGAGGATGCAGCATCTCCTACTGGCCCTTGCTCCCAGATTGCCCCCGGGTGCTGGAGGGTAGCACCCCCGTTCTCACAGGGCACCATTTCCTGGCTGGCACCTCACCTGCACTGCCAGTCAGTCAGTCCATTGCTCCTCCAGGCCGGCAGCTGCTGGGTGGTGCAGTGTGTGGTGTCATCAGTGGGTCCCCAAGACGTGTTGCCCACTCCAGGCCATGCTGGCCATCATTGGGCCCCTTGGTCTGGCCTGATGTCACCTATTACAATGATGCATTGGCTTGTTAGCGCCTCCGTAACAAAGTCTGCAGCTTGTCATCTCTCAGTTCTGGAGGCCAGAGGTCTGAGATCAAGGGTGTGGGCAGGATGGTTCTCTCTCAGGCTGTGAGGGGGCATCTGCTCCCGGCATCTCTCCTGGCTTCTGGAGTTTTCCTGGCACCCTTTGGTGTCCCTTGGCTTGTAGACCCCTCATCCCAGTGCCTGCCTTCATCTTCACATGCTGCCCTCTGTGTGTGTGTGTGTGTGTGTGTGTGTGTGTGTGTCTAAGTCCAAGTTTCCTCTTCTTGTAAGGACACCAGGCATATTGGATTGGAGGCCCACCCTGATGAGTGTGCTTTACCCCAGTTACCTCTGTATAGATGCCGTCACCAAGTAAGGTCACATTCTGAGGCGGTGACACTTCGAGGGGCAGCGGAGCACCTCAGCTGGAGCTGACACCTGCTGCAGGGATGATTTGCCATCCCGGCCCTAGAGGGCCTTGGTCGGCACCACTGAGGTCTGAGGGATTATGTGCTCCACTGGCCCCGGCTCCTGTGTCAGTCTCGGCGTTCTTAATGATACAGAGACACTTGGGGCTGCCCCCGTGGGTCCCTAACACATGCCTCTCCCACAGACTTCCTCATTCCTGACCCTCCAGTCCCCCTTTCTTTGGGGTCCCTGACCACGGGCCTAGCCATTAACCCCTGCCTGTGAGTCCCCGAAGAGCCCAATCTTGGGCCTTGTGGTGGTCCCTTCTGGGTGGCATGGTCTCCCAGGGTCCTGTAGCCACAGGCTCTATCTCTACCGGGTCCCCATCACATCCAAGAGCTATTTGAACCTTCTTCAAGGGTATAGTTCTCTGCCACAGATGGCCTGGCCTAGCTCCAAAACTCTAGTGATCTGCCTTGTGATTCTCCTTTGAGGATTTGCCATACACTCCAGCCAGCTTCTTTTCCCACCACAGACCCTCAGGGACCTGCCAGGCCACACAGCCAGCTCACGGCCATTGGGTTCCGTTAACGTGTCATCATTGGCAGATAATGCCGGGCCTGCGTACCCCTGCCCCAGCCGGTCCCAGGATGTGGCGAGGGCAGCTTGCTCCATAGCCCCTACTTTCTGCAGGGCCCCTTCCTGCCCTTGGCAGCTGTCCTGTGTCACCCTGTGAACACACTGGAGTTGCATTGGCAGGGGTGGAACATGCTGCCTCCAGACCCACAGAGGCCCACCTAGCGTGGTGCTGGTTCTCAGCATCAGGAGAGGTGAGGTAGGCTCGCCAGTCCTGTACCTCGGAGAGGATGTCCAGCATGCCCTCCGCCACGGGTTTCTCGGGCTCTGAAGCGCGTCTGCCCAACCAAGGCCTCGCCACTTCTTTCCCTTCTGGTCCTGTTACCACATTGTCATGACAGCTGGTGTCAGGCCTTGTCCCCAGACCATCCAATCAGCTGGCAGAGACTGTCCCCAGGAAGGACACAGTCCCTTGGCCTCAGCCCCTCCCTTCTGTATGGCACAGCTTCTGGGACTCTGCTCCGAGCCGGGCCAGCCCCCTTCCTGTTCTGGAAGCTACAGAACAAGCACCTCCACCGTGAGGGCTGGTCTCGGCCACACAGCATCCACAGTGAGACCATGACCACCAGCAGGTGTTTCAGAGTGGCCAGAACCTTCTATCAAGAGTGGTGACTGAGACAGCAGCACCAGAATGGGCCAAGGGGCCTCTGTGAGATCTGGAGAAGCAGGAAGAACAAATGGGAATGGGGGTGGGCCCATTGCCCCGGGTAGAAGGTGTTTTGTAAGTAGAGACCCAACAGGAAGCAAAGCTATTCACCTGCTATTTCGGCTTCTGGCTCGCCATCACAGAGACGCTCAGACAGGAAAGGACAGATGGGGTTATGTGTCGCCAGGCAAATCAAAGCCAGAGACGGGGGCGGGCGTAGTGAAGGGGGGGCCTTTGGAAGGAGCCCCTGCTGTGAGGCTAGAAGACTTTGCAGCCCTGCCTGCAGAGCCAGACCCTGTGATTGACCTGAGAAATGGGGCAAGTGCTTGGGGGGTGGGGGGTGAGCAGTGAAGGATGAAGGAAGTGAGTGCCAGGCAACCATGCAGACTCGGATCATTGCATCGTGAAATCCTCCAGCCTGATGCGTGACGTAAAAGGTCCACTAACCACGAACCAGAGAATAGTTGGGAATTTCGGGAGACTTAGTGGGGGTGGAGACTTTGAGTTGAAGCCGCAGGGAGGTTTATCCAATACAACTAGATGGGGTTTCTGGGTGTCCCACCCAGAGACCAGCCTGATCCTCGCATTCCTGAGACTCAGCACATCTTCCTCTGCTCTTCTTTCCTGTGCCCTTTCCTGGGAGGATCAAGGGTGGCTCTAGTCCGATCTTACAGATCCCCTGGATCCGAGGATCTGCGGAGGCTCCCCCTGCCCCCTACCCATGTCCTCCTTTGGGCAACAGAAATCTGGACATAATTCCTCTTGCCTGCCCCTCCCCTCGCTTCCATCAGCTTGTCGAGACCCAGGGGGTGGGAGGTGACACCAGGGGCAGTGCGGCTGCCAGCAGCTTCAAGTAAGTGGCATCAAAGGGCTGAGTGTGCAGATTATGTTAAGAGGGGAGGCAACCGGCAGAGGTGAAGCTACAGGTGAACAGAGGAGGGGAGAGGGGAACCTGCGGAGCCTTGGGACCGTCTCCACCTCATCCTGAAGATAGAGAGCGTAGGTGGACCTACAAGGAGGAAAAATGGCAAATGTGAAGTTGGCAGATATTCTGGGAAACACAGCTGGGCAGCTCTCATGGCTCAAATGGTCAGACCAGGGTTCCCACCCAGGGCCAGCCCCGTGCCCTGGGAGAGACAAATCCACAAGGCCGTGTCCATAAACTGCTCTACACAGAAACATAGCGCAAGCCGTGTGTGTGGTAAATCGGCTAGTAGCCACTGGCTCGTGGCCACTGATTTACCATGGGCAGCGCAGGGCTGAGAGCTGAAACTGGGGACACATCGGGGCCTGGCGAGCGCCAGAGCAGGCCCCTAACTCAGTCTGAGGACGCACGGGAGATCCAGTTCATTACTCCAGGACACATTCATCCCATGCCCGCACCAGGCTGCTGCCTAGAGGCAGCGACACTCAGGCTTCAGTGCCACAGCATTGGGAGTGGTCTAAAAATCTCTCTCCCAGTTTAAAAGAGGAACCATCAGGGGGTGCCTGGGTGGCCCAGCCAGTTAGGCGACTGCCTTTGACTTGGGTCAGGGTCCCGGAGTTCCAGGATCCAGCCCCATATGGGGCTCCCTGCTTGGTGGGGAGCCTGCTTCTCTTCTCCCTCTGCCCCTCCCCACTGCTCATGCTTTCTCTCTCCCTCCCTCTCTCCTTCTTTCTCTCTCTCTCTCTCTGTCAAATAAATAAATAAAATCTTTAAAGGGACACCTAGGTGGCTCATTCTGTTGAGCATCTCCCTTTGGCTCAGGCCGTGATCTTGGGGTCCTTGGGAGATCAAGCCCCACTTGCGGCTCTGTGCTTAGCAAGGAGTCTGCTTCTCTCTCTCTCTGTCTCTCTCTCCCTCTCCTCTCTCTCAAATAAACACATAAAATCTTTTTAAAAATTTTTCTTAAAAAAAAAAAAAAAGAGGAACCATCAGAGGGTGACCTGATTTCACCATCAGAGGGTGGTCTGAAGTGCAGATCTGTTGTCGCATTTTAAGAAACTGTGGTAAAATACACGGAACATAAAATTTGCCATCTTGACCATTTGTGAGTCATTAAGTGAATTCACACTGGGTCCCGTTGTTGGGCAACCTTCACCACTGTCTATCTCCAGAACTTTTTCATCACCCCAAATGGAATCTGGCCCCATTCAACAGGAAATTCCTATTTCCCACTCTGCAGCCCCCGCAAGCCCCATCCTACTTTCTGTCCATGAATTTGACCCCTCTGGGGACCTCACATGAGTGTAATCATATGACATTCGTCCTTTTGTGTCTGGCTTATTCCACCCAGCATGACCTCCTCAAGCTTCATCCGTGTAGCCTGTGTCAGAAATTCATTCCTTTTTAAGGCTCAGTTAATTTTCCCTTGTACGGAGGGACCCCGTTTTATTTATCCATCTCGGCGTCGATGGGCATGTGGTCGGCTTCTGCCGTCTGGCTTCCGTAAATCACACTGCTGTGCACATGGCTGTACCAGTCTTCCTTTGAGACCCTGCTCTCGGTTCTTCTGAGTGTATATTCGGAAGTGAAATTCCTGCATCGTGCGATAATTCTATTTTTAAATCTTTGAGGAACTCTCCTGCTGTGATTGTCACATGCTTTAAACCAGCGTTCTCGGGGCGCCTGGGTGGCTCAGTGGTTGAGCATCTGCCTTCGGCTCAGGTCATGATCCCGGGGTCCAGGGATCAAGTTCCACATCAGGCTCCCTCTGCCTGTGTCTCTGCCTCTCTCTTTCTCTCTGTGTCTCTCATGAATAAATAAAATCTTTTTTTTTATTTAAAAATATAAATAAGTAAATAAAGCATCACTCTCCAGCCAGGAGTCTTGTATAAAATCTGTGTAAGCCCAGAAAAAGAATTTGGACAATTTTGATCATTAACTTTCTCTCTCTCTCTCGTAGTTTTTGGGTCACCCTCATCACAGTACCCTTCTGTTTTTCTCCTTCCCGCCCTCTGATGAGAATGAAGTCTTTGATAAACTGAGTGTCATTACGCAAGTCTCCGAAAGCAGCAGACAGAGCTCCGGCAACACCGGTACTCCCGGGACCCCGTCCGGGCAGGGATCCTCCGAGCAGGTCCCCAAGGAGGGAGCATACACACAGGGGTGCAGCACCCCCCTGCTTCTCTCGCCTGCCCCTGAGGGTCACCAGAGCGGGACACCCCCTGAGCAAAGCCCAAATCCAGAACTCTCAGATTCCAGGATGTCTAAACAACCACAGAGCTAGATTTTAAAGACTGGCTTGGCAAAAAAAAAAAAAAAAAAAAAAAAATACTCCACATTGGGAATTTGTTGCTCTATAAAAGGCCTCAATGATTTAAAAAGAAGAAAAAAAAAGATATGTTGATCATTGGGAGTATAATTTTCAGCTTCTGATGCACACTAATACAGGGAACGAGTTTTGAATTAAATTAGAAGAAACAAAAATATCTAAAATGAGGAATAAAAACTGAGATGCTATAAAATCCAACCAGACAGCTGATGGACTGATCCCCAAAACCACCTCAACTCTAAAGGGGTCAGCAAGCTTTCTGGATTCTCAGGGAGGGATACTTGGACTGAACTTATTTTGCTACCTGTATATGTTTTATATCGTGCTGGTGCTCTATTAAAGTTTTATTCTCTATTTAATATGCATGCATTAATGGTACTACACTTGGATGACTGTCAGATATTGAATGAGGCTCTCGTTTGCCATTGCTGGTGTCCATTAGTTCTACAGGTATTCCTCAGTCCCTTGCTGCTGTCAACCGGGAACGACACCAGGTGTGAGGGTCTAATGGCATCTGGGACCTGTCAGTCTAGGAAGCCTTGAATTCCACCTCAGATACCTACTAGCCTGTGACCCCGCCATTTCCTCATCTGTACGTGGAGATGAAAAGATTTAAAGATTAGTCATACTCCATAAAAAGTGCTGCCCCCAGGGGCACCTGGGTGGCTCAGTAGGTTAAGCGGTCGACCCTTGACTTCAGCTCAGGGTCGTGGGCTCCATGCTCAATGGGGAGTCTGCTTGAGGTTTCTCTTCTCTCCCTCTCCCCTTGCATGCCCCTCTTTCTTTTTTTTTTTAAGATTTTTTTTTTTTTATTCATGAGAGACAGAGACAGAGGGAGAAGCAGGCTCCAATGTGGGTTTCAATCCCAGGACCCCAGGATCACCACCTGAGCCAAAGACAGACACTTAATCAACTAAGCCACCCAGGTGCACCCACCCCCTTTTCTAAAATAAATACATCTTAAAAAAAAAAAAAAGTAGTGCTACCCCCAGTGCTTGTATACAGTAGGTACTCAATAAATAGTAGCCATTGTTTTTTTTTTTTTTAATAGTAGCCACTGTTACACGCAACATAATCTCATGGGTATGACTTTAACTCCACAAACTGAGGTCAGCAACAAATGTCCCTTCCTCTGTGCCAGATTGCCCAATAAAGCATTCATCAAAGGCCACAAAAATAGGAAAAATAACTTCTTCAAATAACTTGACATTTTTAAAATGAACCATCATGGGCGGGGCAGCAGATAGCCGGGCAGGGAGATGAGCAAATGGTCAACCTTCCTTGCACTCATTTTACATTTCAGCACATTTTTTTTAATATTTTATTTATTTACTCATGAGAGATACAGAGAGAGAAGCGGAGACATAGAGGAAGAAACAGGGTCCCCACGGGGAGCCGGATGCTGGACTTGATCCCCCGACCTCAAGATCACGACCTGAGCCGAAGGCAGATGCTCACCCACTGAGCCACCCAGGGGCCCCTACATTTCAGTATTTTTCAATTATTGTCAGTAACACCGTGAGGGAGTGATCACCATATTTTCGGTTCTCAGTGCCCCCAGAGATCTGACTGTAGTCAGGGGGCTAAGTCTCGAGACGGGGGAAAATGATTCCCAGTTGAGCTGGCTCCCCTCCCTACACGTACAGTGACGGGAGGGCTCTACTTGTGGGAGCACCTGGATCAGGGAGCATGTCCGTCCCTGCTCTGGACACTCAGCATCCTTTTTGCCCCCCCTCCCCACCTTGCACCTGAATCTCCTTCACGTGACTGAGGAATCTCCCACTTTGCAAATGTGAACCCCTCCCTCTTTCTGGGGGCTCCAGAAGCTGCATGCACCGTTCCCGGCCCCTTTGCTGCTGGGCTATAGGCACGCAAGCTTGGCTCCAGCCCAGCTTTGACTTAGGAGACAGGTGGCAGCGGCAGAGGCAGGGGTTCTGGGAGAAGTGGCCAGCAGCCAGGGGGTCACCCCAGCATCAGTGACGTCCCCACCAGCCTGGGTCTGATTTGGACATTGCTCCTGCCTGGGTCCCCGCCGAGGCTGTTTCCCCCAACCCTTCCAGAGAAATCTCTGAGCAACTCTATATCATCTTGAGAAACTCCTTTTCTGCTTATATCAGCTGGAATCAGTTTCTAATGTTTGCATCTAAAACTCTGAGCAGGGGGCATCTGGGTGACTCAGTCCACTAAGCGTCTGCCTTCAGCTCCTCACGATCTTGGGGTCCTGGGATCGAGCCCCGCGTTAGGCTCCCTGCTCGATGGGGAGTCTGCTTCTCCCTTTCTCTCTGCCCCACCCACCCTGCTCTTGTGCTCTCTCTCCCTCTCTTTCTCCCTCTCAAATAAATAAATAAAATCTTTAACAATTAAATAAAGGGGCACCTGGGTGGCCTAGTGCTTGAGTATCTGCCTTCAGCTCAAGATGTTATCCCAGGGTCCTAGGGTCGAGTCCCACATCGGGCTCCTTGCATGTGAGCTTCCCCCTCTGCCTGTGTCTCTGACTCTCTCTCTGCATCTCTCATGAATAAATAAAATCTTAAAAAAAGAAAAAAGAAAAGAAAGAAGAAGAAGAAGAAGAAGAAGAAGAAGAAGAAAAATTCCTATTTGACTTCCACTTTCCGCAATATGGCTAACTAGGCTACCTCCTTGACCCTCAGACAAAATCAGCTGAAATGCTGGCTGTAATGTTTAAAAAAAAAAAAAAAAAAAAAATTCGGATGTTTCCTGACAAGGAAGGGAGGAATATTCAAAGGACAAAAGCTACAGCAGCTAACCAAGTGCCACTTTTCACCTGGAGGGCATTTGACAATCCCTGCAGGTATCAGCCCCTCACAAGGACGGAGGAGACAGAGGACAAAGACCAGGGCTCACCCGAGGTAGGAGCTAAAGGAGCCTTCTCCCCATAAATCTGAAATCCCAAGGAGCCACCCCCACTGTGTCAGGGCCACTAGGAATAAATGAATCCCATCCCACCCCCACGTGTGTTTCCTTGCGTTGCCATAAAAAAGTCCCACAAACTTGGTGACTTAACAGAAACCTATTTTCTCACAGTTCCAGAGACCAGAAATCCAAAATCAGTATCACTAGGCTGAATTCAAGATGTTGAAAAGTCTTCAGAGGTTTTGGAGGACGATGTATTCCTTCTTCTTGGAAATGGCAGCGTCCCTGGGCTGGTGGCAGTGTCACTCCTGTCTCTGCTTCTGTGTTCACATGACCTTCTCCCTTCTGTCTTTCTCTTATGAGGACACTTGTGGTTGCCTGTGAGCCCCACCCAGATAATCCAGGAAATTTCCCCATCTCAAGAAACCCAATTTGAGCACATCTGCAAAGACCCTGTTTCCAAATAAAGTCATATTCACAGGTGTCAGGGATTAGGATCCGGCATCTCTGGGGTTATTGTTCAGCCTACCACACATCCCTACCACCGACTACAGCATTTCAGTTGATGCTGAGGGGGCTTTGGTCTTGGTTTTGGTCATGTTTTCTGCTTGAAGGGGCAAAATACATCTTTCCTGAAAAGTGCTCTAAAGATTTACAGCCCTAGATCACACTGTCCAGGTGGTCAACTAGCAGGGTTAGCTGTTAGAAATCATGAAACACAAGAGGAAAGCATGGTGTCCAAGAGCCAGCAGAAGCAGCAGGCAGTCCATCAGACCCACAAAGACTTCAGAACCGGCCATAAACAGAAGAGACAGCATGCTTAGTGCAGTTAGATCCATGTAAGGGGCACTGATGGCGTCCAGAATGCACAAGAGACTGGATCATTCAGCTTTACTGAGGTAGCACATGAATCCCAAATCTCAGCGAATTCTTCATTCTAGGATCTAGGCTAAAGGACATGCTACGTGGGGGAAGAAATGCCAGCCCCACAGAGGTTCTTAGAGCTTCTGCTTGCACGTGGGGCGGGTCACTTCTGCCCACATTCCTTGGTCAAAGACATGACCAAGGCCAATGTCAATAGAGTGGAGAAGTCCTCCTCCCCAGGGAGGAACTGCAAGTCATATAGCAACAACCAGGAATGTATAATCCTCTTACAAGGAAGGGAGTGAACAATTGGGACCAGTAATTATGATCTGCTACAGACAAAAATAACCAAATTGATTTGAGGGGCGGGATGCAAGTAGACCTGTAGAAATGAAAAATACAATAGTTGACATTTAAAAGTCAGAGGATGGGTTTAACCACGGATTAGACACAGTTGAAGAGAGAGAAAACTTAGGGTTCAGAGAAACAGAACTATTAGGTTGTGTGTATTTATAGAGAGGGAAGGAAATCTGTTTTAAGGAATCAGCTCACTGGACTGTGGAGGCCAACAAGTCCAAAATACATAAGGCAGACTGACAGGGTAGAGACCTAGGGAAGAACTGACATTTAGTTGAGTCCAAAAGCAGCCTCAAGGAAGGATGACCTCTTCCACGAAGACCTCAATCTTTTTTCTCTTAAGGTTTTCAACTGATTGGATGAGGCCCACCCACATGATAGAGGGAAATTTGCTTTATTCAAAGTCTACTGATTTAAATGTTAATTTCACCTAAAAAATATCTTCACAGCAACA
The DNA here is from genome assembly GCF_905146905.1 of Nyctereutes procyonoides. Taxonomy (NCBI): domain Eukaryota; kingdom Metazoa; phylum Chordata; class Mammalia; order Carnivora; family Canidae; genus Nyctereutes; species Nyctereutes procyonoides. The sequence goes on from NW_026575155.1 coordinate 7,026,550, forward strand.
TTAAGACATGTTTGATCAGATAGCTGGGTACTATGGCCCAGCCAATTTGACACATAAAATTAGCCACTGGAAGGGTAGATCTGACGTGAATATCAAGGATGCAATATAGAGAAACGTAGGATAGAAAATATGAGAGGTTGGGGCCCCTGCGTGGCTCAGTGGTTGAGCATCTGCCTTCGGCTCAGGTCGAGATCCTGGGGTCCTGGGATCGAGTCCCACATCGGGCTCCCCACAGGGAGCCTGCTTCTCCCTCTGCCTGTGCCTGTGCCTCTCTCTCTGTGTCTCTCATGAATAAATAGATAAAAATCTTTTTTTAAAAAAAAAGAAAATATGAGAGGTTAATATATAATACATATGATGGATAGAGATAATCTATTAATGTCTGATCACAACCTCAGAGGAGAGGTAAGAGAGGATGAGGCAACAGCACTATCTGAATATTTGAAAAAACAATGGCTGATTAAAGACACCAGTCTATGGGACACCTGGGTGGCTTGGCGCCTGCCTTTGGCTCGGGTCATGATCCTGGGATCCGGGATCGGGTCCCACATCGGGCTCCCTGCAATGAGCCTGCTTCTCCCTCTGTCTGTGTCTCTGCCTCTCTCTCTCAGTCTGTGTCTCATGAGTGAATAAATAAATTAAAAAAAAAAAAAAAGACACCAGTCTACCATATCAGGAGTCCCAACAAATCCCAAACCGGACAAATAAGAAAAAAAAAATCACATTAAAAAAAAAAAAAAAGGAATCCCTGGGTGGCTCAGCGGTTTGGCCCCTGCCTTTGGCCCAGGGCGTGATCCTGGAGTCCCGTGATCAAGTCCCACGTCGGGCTCCCTGCGTGGAGCCTGCTTCTCCCTCTGTCTGTGTCTCTGCCTTTCACACATCTCTGTGTTTCTCATGAATAAATAAATAAAATCTTAAAAAAAAAAGGGAAAGAAATCACATCAGAGTGAATTTGACAGGATGTCAAAAACAGAGAAGGTAGATGACCTTCAAAGGAAGAACAATATTAAGTTTACAGATTATTTCTCAGCAGTAATAGAACCCCGAAGTGGATGATTCCATTCCGTTCCAAGTGCTTCAAAAATCTTGGCTGACTTAGAACTGCATATCCTGCAAATTTTGTATCCCTCCAGGAAAGGGGACAAAATACTCAGACAAACAAAAGTTGAGAGCATTTGACATCAAAAGGTCTTTATCAGATAAAGTTCTAACGGGTGTATATTAGGCAGAAGGATACTATTCCCACACCGAAGTTATGACACGTAAGAAGAAAAGAGGAAAGAAACTGGTAAATTTGTGAGAAAACCTAAACAAACACTGACTGCATGAAACAGCAATAATATATTCTGGGTTGGCAACGCAACAACTTAAACCCAGGAAGGCAAACGACTGCAGATAATGTGACCTAATGTTCCTGTTGTGTTAGGGCACCTGGGTGGCTCAGTGGTTGAGCATCTGTCTGCCTTTGATTCAGGGCGTGATCCTAGAGACCCGGGATCAAGGCCCACGTCGGGCTCCCTGCAGGGAGCCTGCTTCTCCCTCTGCCTGTGTCTCTGCCTCTCTCTCTCTGTGTCTCTAATGAATAGATAAATAAAATCTTTAAGAAAAATGTTCCTGTTGTGTTTCAGAGAAGAATAATGGCAGTGGTTCATTTGAGACATGGATAAGTTAAGTATGTTAAGATTTTGAGAGTAACCTCATCACTAGAGAAGTGCTTCCCAACTGGGGACAGTTTCGACCCCAGGGATCATGTGACAATGTCTGGGAACGTTTTTGGTTGTCAGACCTGGAGGGGTGTTACTGGCCCCCGGTGAATAGAAGCTAGGAAAGTGCAAAGCATCCAACAATGCACAAGACAGCCAACACACAACAAAGAATTATCCAGCCCAAAATATCAATAAAGGAGAGGCTGAGAAATTCTGTACTACAAGGAAAAGCAGAGTAAGAAAAATGACTCAGTCAAGAGATTACGCTGACAAAAAAGATCTTATTAAAAAAAAAAAAATACAGAACAAATGGAAAACATAAGTAAGGGCAGCCCTGGAGGCTCAGCGGTTTAGCATCTGCCTTCAGTCCAGGGCCTGATCCTGGAGACCCGGGATCAAGTCCCACATCAGGGAGCCTGCTTCTCCCTCTGCCTGTGTCTCTGCCTCTCTCTCTCTCTCTCTCTCTCTGTGTGTGTGTGTGTGTGTGTGTGTCTCATGAATAAATGAATAAAATCTTTTAAAAAAAAGAAAACATAAGTAATATAATAGAAATACATCAAAAAGTAAAAGGACTAAGTGATCCAGTAGAAGATAAAATTGCCAGTGTGTATTTTTAAAATGATTGTAAAATTGTACCTGTTTCTAAAAGACCCAGAGAAAACATACACACATAGAAAAATTGGAAGTAGCAAGAGGACAAAGGATATGCCAGACAAATCCTCACCAAGAAAGCCAATTTCATTACATCAACATCATACAAAGAAGATGTTAAGGCACAAAGCATCTTCATAAGAAGCTTCGGTTCATCGGGAAGGTAAAGTGGTTCTAAACATGCACACACTGCACAGCACAGCTTCAAAAGAGATCAAAATGGACAGAGCCACAGGAGAGCCAGACAAATTCACTGTCATATTGAGATAGTGATAATGGCTACGACTTGTGTCACGCTGACAGCAAGCCAGATGCTGTGCTGGGCACGTTACCAATTCTGTTGTCTGTTGACTCTAAAATGCCACCAGTTATGACGCACCATTAGTATTTGAACTAAGGAAAAAGGAAGAGGGGCACCTGGGTGGCCCAGTAGGTTATGCATCTGACTCTTAATCTCGGCTCAGATCTTGATCTCAGGGTGGAGAGTTCAAGGCCCGTGTTGGGCTCCACACTGAGTGTGGAGACTACTCTTTAGTAGAAGAGGGGATCCCTGGGTGGCTCAGGGGTTTAGCACCGGCTTTCAGCCCAGGGCATGATCCTGGAGACCCAGGATCGAGTCTCACATCGGGCTCCCTGCATGGAGCCTGCTTCCCCGCCGCCTGTGTCTCTGCCTCTCTCTCTCTGTCTCTCTCTCTGTGCGTCTTTCATGAATAAATAAAATCTTTAAAAATAAAAAAAAAATTAAAAATAAATAAAAAATAAAAAGTAGAAGAAAAATGGGACACCTGGGTGGCTCAGCGACTCAGCATCTGCCTTTGGCTCAGGGTGTGATCCCAGAGTCCCAGGATCGAGTCACCATCGAGTCCCTGCATGGAGCCTGCTTCTCCCTCTGCCTTGTGTCTCTGCCTCTCTCTGTGTCTCTCATGAACAAATAAATAAATAATTAATTTAAAAAATAAGTAGGAGAAAGAAGGAAAGAAAGAAATCCCTTTTTCTACACGATGCAACTATTTGGGGTGTCTCCCTTTCAAATGCACTAGAAACTTTTTTTTTGTTTTTTTTTAAAGATTTTTAATTATTTGAGAGAGAGAGAGAGAGAGAAAGCACAGGCAGAGTCGGGGAGGGAGAGGGAGCAGACTCTCTGCTGAGCACAGAGCCGGACATGGGGCTCGATCCCAGGACCCCAGAATCTTGATCTGAGCTGAAGGCAGATGTTTAACCGACTGAGCCACCCAGGCGGCACCCCTTCCTTTTATTTTCTTTTTTAATTAAGTGATATTATTGACAAAGTTATCATGTATTAAGTGCTTACTGTGAGCCAGGCTTTGTGGTTTATTATCTCACCTACGCTCTGTGTGGAACCTTCGGCAGGAACCTCTGAAACGGTGTGACAGCATGAGTTCCTCCTCCGCGATCTGTGACCAGGGAGGTGGCCTGTGCCCTGCAGGTAGTCAGGGTGGATTGTGCTGCCTCGTTGAATGTCTGGAGCCCAGCCCTGGTGAGGAGGATGTGGGCAACCGGCTGCTGAGCTGCAAACTTTGCAGCAAGGCAACTGGGGGGAAGCCCACTTACGTGGGGAATGTGTCCTGTTTGTTCCAAAGGCTGCTGAGGGCAGCCAGCCAGCCGAGCCACCTTCCCCTCCTCCGGGTCCTTCCCCTGGGAACCCAGCCTGATGGGAGAGGAACTCGGTACACTTCCTTGGGGGGCTCCTGTCCTGCTGCCCTGAGCCCCCAAAGTGTCTGTTTCCCTCCCACTCCTGTGGCCCCATCACCACCACCCAGGGAGCTGTAGAAATGCCAATGCCCAGCTTGCCCTGACCCATTAATTCCGGCTCTCTGGGGCGATATCTAGGCATGACTATCTTATAAAGTTCCCTCAGATTATTCCGACGTGCAACCCAGACGGAGAACCGCTGCTCTCTTAGAGCATCTGTGCTATTGTTTAAGAAAAAAACCAAAGGCCCAAGATGGCGTCTCTGAGGCCAAGTCGCCAACCTGGGGCTTGATACGTGATCTAACTGCAGTGCCAACAGCCCCCAGAAACGGAGTCTCAACTGGTCAGTCAGGGTCAAGGTGTCTGCCCTGTGGGCCCCCTCCATCCCCCAAAGGAAGATGAGATCATCTGCTTGATAAGACCCCTTGCTCTACCCCCCAAAGGGGAAGCCTTACCTGCAACAGTCCTTTGCTTCCGGTAATAATTTTCTTGCCCCACCCTCCTTCCTTCCATAACATCCTACCATTTGGTACAACTCCTCAGAGCGCCCTTCTACTTGTAGATGGGGTGCCACACCATTCTGGAATCACTTAACAAAGCCAATGAGATCTTCAAATTTACTTGGTTGAGTTTTTGTTAATAACAGCAGGTTGTGGGACGCCTGGGTGCCTCAGTGGTTGAACATCTGCCTTTGGCTTAGGTTGTGATCCCAGGGTCCTGGGATTGAGTCCTGCATCGGGCTCCCTGCAGGGAGTCCGCTTCTCCCTCTGGCTGTGTCTCTGCCTCTCTCATGAGTAAATAAATAAAATCTTTTTAAAATATAAATAAATAACAATAGGTTGTGAGTACCTGCTGACCTGTACTCCCTGTGTCTTCCTGTTCTCTAGCCTTCAAAGGGAGCACTCTTGCTTTTAATACGCAGCTCACATGGCCCACCCACCACCCTGTGCTTTTCTAGGAAGGTCAGAGGTCATCTGGGGTTGTGAGCATTTCAAGCAGTCACCGCCCCCCTCCCCCTGCACTGCTTCAGGCTTTGGAGGTGCTCACTACTGGGTCGTCTGGAAAGCAGTTCTGGGCGCTGCTTCTACCCCTTTCCCTGGGCCAGTCAGTACCTGTCCCAGAACCTGGTACTAAGAAATATCTATTGAATCACTGGCTAATAAAAAAAAAAAAAATGGTGAACTGAAGCCTTCTTGAATATGTGAGGGTGACACATAGGGACGAAGTCTAGAGTCATAAGCACATGCAGATGAAACAGAGCTGATTCTGCTCAGGTTAAGTAAGTTCACAGAACACCATAAGTCACATGAAAGACAGCAACAAATCCAGTGAAAAATGTCCAGGTCAAAAAAAGGGGGAGTGGGTATTCTTTCAGGTTATCCTGATTCCTTTTACATTGAGTTGAAGTTGCTTTTCAGATCCAACTGCATATCAGAAGTCACTAAGAATTTTACAGCATCTCCATCCATTCCCCATTCTTAATATTTTGGTGTCTCATTGCTAAATGTAGCGTCTAATTTAGTCCACAGTGGAAGAGCCCATTGGAATCACCCCCTCAATGGCAAACTCTGTTTTGGTTTTTTTTTTAATATTTTATTTATTTATTCATGAGAGACACAGAGAAAGAAGCTGAGACATAGGCAGAAGGAGAGAAGCAGGCTTCCTGCAGGGACCCTGATGTGGGACTCGATCCCAGAATCCTGGGATTATGACCTGAGCCAAAGGCAGACGCTCAACCACTGAGCCACCCAGGCGTCCCAAAAACTGTTTTAATGTTAAAAGCCATCTTGGAGCCCAAGGACTAATCATGGAATATTTTCAGGAATGAGCTTTTAAAATTTAGCTCTTTGGCTGTTTAGATTAGCCCACCATCAAGGAGTTTCTAGAACCATATTGGGTCAAATATTCTCAGTCCTTGTTGAATGCTCTGATCACCCTCCTTAGAAGCAGATGTGAGAATTTAAGGGTTGCTGTGCCCCTAGATTTGCTATTTTCCCCAAAGATTGGCTCTACCGGTTCATGCCACGATGGGCTCCTGAGACTACCACCATCCCTTGGCGTTTGCTTACGGCTTCTGTCATCGGAAGTCACACCTAATTTCTCAGGTTTCATTCTCACCAAAAGGCGAGGAAGACACAAACACAGAGCTACATAAGGGTGGATTGAACACTATGGAAGAAAAGTTAAGTTAAACAAAAATCACTATTTTCCCTTTCTTTTTCTAGCCTTCCAGAAATTTCACTCTGGAACTAACTCAGGGCTAGAAAACACAGTCTTAAAAAGTGACAACATATTGGATTTGCCAAACAAAACCAGGGAGTGCTCATACTTGGATGGCTCCTATCTGAAACTGGAGGAGGTTTTTGTGGCTAATAACACCCGGCATGGCCTCCAGGAAGCCACATAGACATGCAATACTAATATCGGTGCAAAGAACACAGGAAGTTCTCCGTGAACCCTCAAGGGGGTTGGTGGCCCTCTTCTGTCCTGCCCAGCATCCTGTGTGAACTGCAATTTCAGTAGTTTAAAAAATAATAATAATAACGGCTTTCCTGAGATGTAATTCAGACGCTACACAATGTGCTCATTTGAAGCATATTATAAAATTATAATATTATAAATGCAAACATTTTCAGCATATTCACGAAGCTGAGCAGCTGTCACCACTATCCACTTGCACAACATTTTCATCTCCCTATAAAGAGGTCCCCTACCCATTAGCAGTCCCTCTGCATTCCTCCCTCCCCTCTCAACCCTTAAGAACTACTAATCTACTGTAGGTGTCAATGGACTTGCCTATTCTGGACATTTAAATATGAGTGGAATCCATACAGTATGTGATCCTCTTTCACTTAACATAATATTCCCGAGAGTCATCCATGCTGTACAGTGTGTAGCCACACTTCATTTACTTTTATTGCTGTTTATTGCTTGGTCATCATTTCATTGTATGGATAGACCATATTGTGCTTAGCCATTCTCCAGCTGGTGATCACTTGGACCACTTCCACTGTTTGATCCCATGAATAAAACTGCTATGCACATTTGTGTACAGGTCTTTTGTGTGGACATGTGTTTTCTGTTCTCTTGGGTAGATACCTAGGAGCGGAATTGCTGGGTCATATGAGAATTTTATGTTTCGCTGTTTGATCAACTGCCAGAGTGTTTTCCTAAGCAGTTTCATACTTTTCAGCAATCTTTCTGAAACTGTGCCCCATAGGGTTAATGAGGTTAAACGTCACCAGCAAGACCCCCCCCAGCCCCCTTCTTCACAGGAATGTTAACTTCATCTTTGAGAGGCAATTAAGAAGAGCTCCAGTGGCCTAGATCATTTTGAGCTCGACCACTGACTCATACCTGTGTGATGGGCCAGGGAGTATCCCAGGCACCTCTACCTCATTATAATGTTAAAATCCCCACCCAAAAAGGAGCACAAGCTTCATTCACATAACACAGGATGTGTGTATAGGCATGTTTTCTAAGCACACCTGTGCAACTCTATGCCCACTTTTACATATGATGACAAACTCCCCCTTTCTGAATCTTCATCCTAACCCCAAATAAAAGACACCCACTCACCCTTACTCAGTGAGTCACAGCTTTGGAAGTTATTCTCCATGATCTCTGCTTTGCTGCAGATAAAGTACCCTTTGTGTGACAAGTCCACGTGGTGTAGTCCGTACATGAGACTCACCAAGGAGCAAACTCACATTAGTTCATTTCCACAGCATCTGTCTCCACTATTAATTATTAGAACAGCAGGACCATATTCTGTTTTCACCCTTGTCTCCCCAGCCCTTGGAATCACAAAGTTGTGTTAAATAACAAAAATCCAACCGGTACATTTACAGATCGAATTGGCCTTGTTGAATGATTCCTGAGTTGGGCAACATCCCATCTAGCAAGAAGAGGAGTTGCACAAAATGGAAAGTTTCTGTAGAAGGAGGGTGGGGGCAAGAAAGTTATTAGCAGACAAACAGGATTGTTCCAGGCAAGGATTTCCCTTTGGGGGAGAAGTAGGGGGTCTTACCCTGAACATGACCTCATCTCCCTTTGGGGGACTGAGAGGGTCCTTGTGGCAGACTTGTTGGCCCTGACAGAAAAAACCCTGACCAGTTAAGACTACGTTTCTGGGGGAGGATGAAACCACAATTAGATCTGGTATTAAGCCCCAATTTGGGAACTGTTGTCTAAATGACACCATCTGGGGCCTGTGGTTTTCTTTTTAACAGGTGCTAACAGATGTCTGATGAGACTTCTGCCAATTTCAAGTTCTCTATTTTTTGAGGCCCATCTTCCTCAGTCCATAATGACCTTGACATCACTGTGAGATAGAAAAACAGTTCTTGGTAAAACTTGACATTTTTTGCTCCCTCTTTCCAAGCTAACGCCTTATTACTGCTTCCTTAATTATTCCTTTCCCTCTTAGAAGTTCTGATGCCAGCCGTTTGGCTGGTCCAGAGCTGTCAGGGTTTCCCTTCATGGGCTCTGTGTCTTCATTGGCCTCATTTAAGGGAAGTGATGGGTGGAAGGGTACACAAGGGGATCTGTATCCAGGCTGGCTTCTAGGAACATGAGAGGGGAGAAGAGCAGGAGGGAGTTTCCCAAAATTGAATTCATTGGATCCGAGAGATATACACTTGATTCTCCTTGAAAAGGACAGAGGATAAACACTGAAAGACAGAGTGGCTGGCTGGTGAGCTGACTCAATATATCAGTATTGGCTAAATCTCATGAGTGCTTTTTCAACTCAAAGTCTCCATCTCCAGCAAGTCTCTCTAAACTCAAAATTATTCTCTGGGCCATGGTTAATGGATTCTCTGCATTGTGCATCACACCAGAGAATTTAATGATGTGAGGACTCTGATCTGCAGTTTCCTGGGTTTCCTTCACCCTCACCCCGTTGGCGGTTCTCCAAGAGCCTCCTCGCCCCTGCATTTCTCAGGGTAATCACAGGGTCTGGCTCTGCAGGCAGGGCTGCAAAGTCTTCTAGCCTCACAGCAGGGGCTCCTTCCGAAGGCCCCCCCTTCACTACGCCCGCCCATCTCTGGCTTTGATTTGCCTGGCGACATGTAACCCCATCTGTCCTTTCCTGTCAGTCTCTGTGATGGCGAGCCAGAAGCAGAAACAGCAGGTGAATAGTTTTGCTTCCTGTTGGGTCTCCACTTACAAAACACCTTCTACCCCGGGGCAATGGGCCCGCCCCTCTTTGTTCTTCCCCCTTCTCAAGAGCTTACAAAGATTCTTGGCTCATTCTGGTGCTGGGATCTCAGTTACCACTCTTGTTAGAAGGTTCTAGCCCCTCGGAAACACTTGCCTTTGGCAATATGCCAACTCAGAATCTAAATTTAGAGCGGATCCTCCTTGGGTCTGGGCTCAAAAACCCTCAACAGGTAACTATTTATTTATGACTCTCCTCTTTCATCTTTACATGTTACTATATAGCCAGAATTCCAATTCTTAGGACCTCTTCCTCTCTACTGTGCCTCGATGGTAGCCCCAATTTATTCTAAAACATTTGCAGCTGACTTTCCTATAATCTATGACTTCTGCACCTCTCAGCTTTCCCATGACTGGGCCATCATGGAAGCTGTTTCTTCCCTTGGTCCACAAAAGCATAAGGCATTCATTACAGCATGGCATTAATCAGGCAGTAGGATTGCAATAATGTGGTAGGCTACATTATTGTGGTAGGCCTCCCTCCACCCTAAAAGATATCCAGGTCCTAATCCCTGGAATCTGTGAATGTGACTTTATTTGGGGGGGAAAAAGGTCTTTGCAAATTGGATTAAATTCACTATCTCGAGATAAAGGTTTTATCCTGTATTATTGTAGTGGGCTCTAATGCCCTTACGGTTCTAAGCCACACAGTCGGTGGCACTTTGTGTTACTTTAAAAATAAAACTATCCATTATTTTACCAGCAAAAGCTGGATTTATTTGGGAATGGCAGAGAATTGCAATGCAAAATTTCATTGGCAAGTCTGGAAAATAAAGGAGAGGACCTTCTTTTACAGAGAAAGACGGGGAGGTGGGCAGGGCTGTTGTAAAGAAAAAGCCCATTGGAGTAAATTTTCAGAGCTACAAGAATAGTGGCTTTTCATTGGCTGAGCTGTGACTGTCTCTCATTGGCTGGCTGTTGCCAATGGGATGAGCAAACCTCCTTCCACCTGCTGGGAGAGTGAGTAGCATGAAGGGGCAAGGTACCTCTCTTCCTGCTGGGTGTGCTGGCCATGGGAGCTCCCTCTGCTGGCCTCCTGACTCTTTTCTAAACGAGGTTTCCTTTTATTGATTTTCATATTTGTTAAAGCAACCATCAAAAACTCATACAGATGAGGAAGACGCCTTTGCTTTAGAAACAGCATGGCCTGTGTGCCAATTCTGACTTTGTCACTACTGGCTGAGCGACCTTGGCAAAATGCTTAACATCTATCCTCGCTGGTGTTCTAATCTGCACCACGGGAGGTGATGAAAAGGATGCGTATCTTAAAGAGAATTAGGGACTAAGTGTGGGAAGTACAAAAAATAACACCTGACATATATAATTTTTAAGGTGTTTTCTTATTGACATGAAGACTAACAACCTTGAATTTATCAGTTAAGTGGTGACAAACTACATTCACAAGATCATTGAAATGATGCTTTGGGGCTAGATTTTATGTTTCATAATATGTTCCATGGCCTGAACTTTTACTAGGACATAACAATGACAATGACTGTTCATGATAAAAATAATAACATAAGAAGTATAGGAATCTCTAACATATGTTAAGGACTCACTTTGGTGCCTGGCACTGCTCTACATCCTCTCATACCCCCACACCCCCCATGTCCCACCCCTGTGTGCTGTGGCACCATTTTACTCCTTGTATTTTCAGATGACATGGCTGAGGCTCACGGCAGCTCCAGGACTCACCACACATCACATGTTATGTCGAAGTTGACAGCAGGGAAAGATGGGACACAGGGCAAGTGGGCATATACTCAAGGCATCAGGAAAGCAGACAGCTGTTTAGAGAGAGAAGGATGATTTCAAGATCGGGGATTAGTGATTCAAGCAGGATAAGGATTCCCAAGGTACAGAATTCTGATTCAAATACAAATGACTCAAGAGAGGAATAAAATGTGGGGGGGGGGGGAGATTCATAGAGTGTTATAACCTGAATTGTGTCCACCCCAAAATTCCTATGTTAGAGTCCTAACCCCTAGTATCTCAGAATGTTACTGTATTTGGAGATAAGGTCTTTATTTTTTTTAAGATTTTATTTATTTATTCATGAGAAACACAGAGAGAAAGGCAGAGACACAGGCAGAGGGAGAAGCAGGCTCCCTGTGGGGAGCCCAATGTGGGACTCTATCCCAGGACCCTGGGATCACAACCTGAGCTGAAGGCAGAGCCTCAGCCACTGAGCCATCCAGGCGCCCCATGGAGATGGAATTTTTAAAGCATGACTAAGTTAAAAATGATCTCACATGGGTGGGCCCCAATCCAATATGCCTGATGTCCTTGTAAGAAGAGGGCGCACCACGGATGTGTGCATATAAAGGAAAGGCCATGTGAAGACACGGCCACAAAATGGTCATCTGTTAGCCAAGGAGAGAAGCCTTGGGAGAAACCAACACTGTGGACCCTTTAATCTCAGACTTCCCACCTCCAGAATTATGAGAAGTAAGTGTCTGCTATTGGAGCTGCCCAGTCTGTGGGCCTGGGCTATGGCAGCTGGAACAGACTAGTGCAGAAGGTCAGGAAAAATAACTTGTGGCCTGGATGCATCCACACAACTTACTGGTATTTACAGACATCGTTGGGAATGTTCAGCAAGTTCCCATCTCTGAAAGTCTTACACAGGCCTAGAAGGAAGGCCATGTATTAAGAGCCTACTGTGTCCCTGGCACTGAGCTGAGAAATGTGAGTTACCAGGAAGAGTTATCCAGAGGCCCCTCCAGGGTCTGGACTTGGGCACCGCCTCCCAGGCTAACAGAACTTACTACGTGACTGATCTCTTGGTCAGTGAGATTGGGGAAATCACAGTGAATGAGAAGATGCCAACACAGCAGATACAGACAAAGAATTACCATATTTTCCCAAAGACAGGGAAAAGCAAGATTCTAACCATTAGGATTATGTCTGATTCACCAGAAAAAAAAAAAAAAGTTAATATCTAGGATTAATTACCGAATGGATAGTTTTGAACCCGTCAACATGGCCTCATCTCTTTCTATGTGCAGGGTGACTTCTACAGGGAATTAGTGAAATCTTACAGACCAGCTTCTGCTTCACTGTGCTTCCCACAACACTAGGGTTCCTCAAAAGGGTGACCATGAAAAGGGGATTGAATATCAAGGAACTGAGGAAGCACTCAGTTACACAAAATTAGTTTGAACAAGTTATTATTGTAAGACTTTTCAGAGCATTGGTATGCTAACACATGCAGTGCATTTCCCCAGAGAGTATAGCAGATCATTTTTCAACATTTGACAATAAGATCCTTGTTTGGAGGAAGTCCCATAAATACAGATGCCAGTCAAGGAACGTAACAATGATTTAGTGATAAATATGTGGAAAAGAAGAGGAGATATAGCCTAGGCAATAATATAATTAGAAGGAATTGTGGCCAGTTGGCTCAGTCGATTAAGCGTCGGACTCTTGATTTCGGCTCAGGTCATGATCTCAGAGTGGTGGGACCGAACCCCATATGGGGCTCCATGTCAGTGCAGAGTCTGCTTGCCCCTCTCCCCACTTGCTTGCTTTCTCTCTTTAAAATAAATAAGAATCTGGGGCACCTGTGTGGCTCAGTGGTTGAGCATCTGCCTTCAGCTCAGGTCGTGATCCCGGGGCCCTGGGATCAAGTCCTATGTCAGGCTCCCTGCCTATGTCTCTGTCTCTGTCTCTGTCTCTCTCTCTCTCTCTCTCTCTCTCTCTCTCTCTCTGTCTCTCTGTCTCTCATGAACAAATAAATAAGATATTTTTAATTAAACAAATAAAATAAAATAAAATAGAATTCTTTTTTAGAAAAGAAAGAAAAAGAAGGAATTGTGGCCAAAAAAGCAAATAGTTAATGACTTCACAGCATAACGACTCCACAAACACAAGTTCCAGAAACCATTCCTTTCAAATCTGTAGATAAGACAAAACTGGGATGAGCAATGAGCATGTTAAATGAAACATTCAACAAGAATTTGACAAGCACTGGTGGGCTAAAGATAACAACATATCCTTACCAGGGGTTGTTCATTAAATTGAGGTTTCTCACAGCTGAGTGACACAAAGAAGGCAAGAATTGAAAATGAGCTGGACAGGGTATTTTATGTCAAACTCAGCCTGTGGTAGCAGTGTGCAACCTGTCGAGAAAGCTAGGTGACCTGCTCCTGCATTCTCCAAATCCCACCATGCAGGCCACGAGGACCACCTGCTGAGCCCTCCAAGAGCTTGACATTGGCCCATCCTTTTTTCTAGAGAAACACCAAGTGCCAACCGGTGCATCTGGGTTAAAGACATAAAGGAGTTCTTTGTAGGATTCTCACAACTTCTCTATCAATTTTTAATTATTTCAAAGTAAAAATTTGAAAGAAAAAAAATAAAGGAAGAGGAAACGCTAAGGGTCCAGGGCCTGAGTCAGATCACATAGAGAAATCCACATTTCAGTCCTGGTACCACCATGAAAACCCACCAGACATTGTGAAAAGGGTGGCAGGATGGGGAATGTTTTTAAAGGAAGCTGAGGGGATCCCTGGGTGGCTCAGTGGTTTAGTGCCTACCTTCAGCCCAGGGCACAATCCTGGAGTCCCGGGATCGAGTCCTGCATCAGGCTCCCAGCATGGAGCCTGCTTCTCCCTCCTCCTGTGTCTCTGTCTCTCTCTCTCTCATAAAATAAATAAATCTTTAAAAAAAAATAAAGGAAGCTGAGATATGATGGGGGCTGACCTTTCCTTGGCCATCTCACGGAGGGCTAATGAGAACGCACAACAGTACAATAGGGCTCAAGGAGGCCGACCTTGGCTCTCGGAAGGAAAATATGTGTGTCCATCCCTTTGGTCTAAGAGAGAAGAAGCTGCCTAAGAAAGTGATGGTCTCCTTCTAGTACGAAGGTGACAGTCAGGACTGAACTAGGTTGCAGTTTGAGCTGGATGCAATGATATCTAAGGAGTCTTCCAACCCTAACCTGGTGGGTATCTATAAAACTATTTTAGGAGCACCTGGGTGGCTCAGAGATTTAAGAGTTGGACTCTTGATTTTGGCTTAGATCATGATTTCAGGTCATGAGTTCAAGCCTTGCGTGGGGTCCATGCTGGGTGTGGAGCATGCTTGAGATTCTCTCTCTCCCTCACCCTTTGCCCCCCCCCACCTCTCTCTCTCTTACTTTCTCAAAAAATAAATAATTTTTCAAAGCTATTTCAAATGCTCAGAGGAGGCAGGATTATAGATGGTATATCTCACAACTCACTGTCATTGGCTGCTTACTCAAGACAGGCTCACTTTATCCCATAGTTTTGTCCTAATCAAGAATAAACCCTAGAAGGCTAATACCCAAAATATAGAAATAATTTATACAACTCAGCATCAGTCAAACAAGCAATCTGATTAAAATTGGGCAAAGGGGGACGCCTGGGTGGCTCAGTGGTTGAGTGTCTGTCTTTGGCTCAAGGCATGGTGCCAGAGTCCTGGGATCGAGTCCCACTTCGGGCTCCCCTCAAGAGGCCTGCTTCTCCCTCTGCCTGTGTCTCTGCCTCTCTGTGTGTGTGTGTCTCTCATGAATAAATAAATAAAAATCTTTTTTAAAAAATCGCAGATTAAAAAAATAATAAAGTAATATGAAAAATAAAATTGGGCAGGAGACCTGAAAAGGCAATTTTCCAGAGAAGACAAACAAATGGCTGACAGGTGCATGAAAAGAAGCTCAAGAGCACTTATCATCAGGGAAATGCAAATCAAAGCCGCAGTAAGATATCACCTCGCACCCATCAGAATGGCTAGTATCAAAAAGACAAGAAATAGCAAGGGTTGGTGAGAATATGGAGGAAAGGAAACGCTTGTACTGTTAATAGGAAAGTAAAATGGTGCAGCCACTGTGGAAAACAGTAAAGAAATGCCTCAAAAAATTAAAAATAGAATTAACCATATGATCCTGTAATTTCACTACTGGGTATTGATCCAAAGGAAATGAAAACACTAATTCTCAAAGACATATGTTTATTCTAACACTATTTACAATAATCAACCTATGGAAGCAACCTACGTGTCCATCAACAGATGAATGGATAAAGAAGTTGGGATCCCTGGGTGGCGCAGTGGTTTAGCGCCTGTCTTTGGCCCAGGGTGCAATCCTGAAGACCCGGGATCGAATCACACGTCGGGCTCCCGGTGCATGGAGCCTGCTTGTCCCTCTGCCTGTGTCTCTGCCTCTCTCTCACTCTCTCTCTCTCTGTGACTGTCATAAATTAAAAAAAAAAAGAAGAAGAAGTTGTACGACATGCACACACAATGGAATATCACTCAACTATAAAAAGGAATGAGATCTTGCCATTTGGGACAACATGGATAAACCTAGACAATATTCTGCTAAGTGAAATAAGTTAGATAGAGACAAACACGACATGATTTCACTTATATGTGGAATCCAAAAAAGCAAAACAAATGAACAAACAAAAAACAGAAACAGAATCATAAAAACAGAGAACAAACTGGTGGTTACGGGGATTGCGGGGGGTGGGGGGAATGGGTGAAATAGGTGAAGGGGATTAAGAAGTACAAGCTTCCAGTTATAAAATAAGTAGGTCATGGGGATGAAAAGTACAGCACCAGGAATGTAGTCAATAATATTGTACGTTCACAGGTGGCAACTACACTTATCGTAAAACTAATATAAAATTGTATGTCAACTGTACTTCATTAAAAACAGTGATGGGTGCCTGGATGGCTCAGTTGGTGAAGCATCTGCCTTCGGCTCGGGTCACCATCCCGGGGGTCCTGGGATAGAGTCCCGCGTTGGGCTCCCTGCTCAGTGGGAAGTCTGCTTCTCCCTCTGCCCCTCCCCCTGCTCATGCTCTCTTACTCTCACTCTCACTCGCTCTCTCTCAAATCTAAAAAAAAAAAAAAAAATCTTAAAAATAATAATAATTGAGAATAAAAAGAATATATCCCAGAATTAGAATAAAATAAATTGCCCATGGCTCTAGATTGCAGAGGACCTCAGAGCCATACTCAAACATGATTTGCAACTAGTGAAGATGGATACCAAATGATGCGCAGTTGTACTGGGTTGAATAAAGTCCCCTCAAAATTCATGTCCTCCCAAAACCTCAGAATGTGGCCTTATTTGAAAATAGTGTCTTGGCAGATGCAATTAATTAATTTAAGGTGAGGTCACACTAGATTGGGGTAGACCCTAGTACACTGCCTGGTGTCTGTAAGAAGAGATACAGAGACACACACAGGGAAAAGGCCATGTGACTCTGTAAGCAGATTAGAGCAACGCATCTATGGGTCAAGAAATGTCAAGGATAGCGAGTCACCATCAGAAACTGGAAAGAGACAGGGCACATATGCCCGGCCCAGTTGGAAGAGCATGTGACTCTTGATCTCAGCGTCATGAGTTCAAACCCCACATGAGGTGGGGAGTCTACTTAAAATCAGAAAGAAAAAAAAAAGGTAAAAGAAAGGAGGAGGAAGCAGGGAAGGATCCTCCCCCAGAGCCTTTGGAAGGAGCACAGCCCTGCCACATCTTGATTTCAGGCTTCTAGTCTCTAGGACACTGAGAAAATAAATTTCTGTCATTTTAAACCACTCAGTTTGCTGTGATTTCCCAAGGCAGCCACAGGAAACTGACACTGCAGTGAAAGGATCTATTAATTTTTCTTCTTTTTTTTTTCTTTTAAGATTTTATTTGAGAGAAAAGAGAGAATGAGTGGGAGGGACAGAGGGAGAGAGAGAATCCCAACCAGACTCCGCGCTGAGCAACAGAGCCCAACGCATGACTCGATCCCAGGACCCTGAGATCATGACCTGAGCCGGAGGCAGACACTTAATCCACTGAGCCACCCAGGTGCCCCAACGCTCTGCTGTTTTATCCTGACCAGGTATGACCTCTTTTTGGTGCTTTAAATGGGAAGGAGGGAGAACAGGAGGTCCCAGGTCACTGTATGGAACCTGATGCCACCCTCTCCTCAGCAACAGGCTTCTCTGCAAGCTGGATCCTAAATTCTCTAGTTCAGACAATGCTCAACCCAAACCACTTCCCTGAAAAAGAAAAGGGGAAGAAAAAAAAAATCTGCCTCAAGCAACGGAAACTCCCTGCAATTTTCTCCCCGAGTCAAGTTCATATCTGTCTCCTGGCTGCCTCACGGCTCCTGTCTAGACCAAGCAGACCCCCCAACAATGCCTTTGTGTCCACGCCCATCAGAAGTCTTCGTGAAACAGTCCCCTACTAGTGGGCTGGCCCTTTAAGAGCCCAGATTAACTCCCCGGGTTTGTGCCTAAAAATACATCAAAAAGACTTCACAATGGGAGTAAAGTCTCCCAGCAGGAAAAATCATGGCAAGAACACACTCAAGGTTGGATTGAACAATGCTACAAAAACAGGAAACACGGGGTAGCTGTGACTCCCCTTCCTTTGGGGACCCCATTGCACACCTGCCCCAGTGGAGCAGGAAAACAGCCAATCCCTAGTTAGCAATCTCTGTGTGCAGGCCCGGTGCTAAGTATTTTCACATTTTTAGTTAGTTCCCACAACAATCCTATGGAGCAGATACTATTATTTGCCTCATCTTTTCAAAAGTTTAAACTGAAGCACAAAGAGACTAAGTAACTTTCCCAAGGTCACAGAGCAAAGAAATGACAAGTCGGGATTTGAACTTTGGTGGCCTGGCTCCAGAGTCTGCTCATACCCACCTGTGACAGGCAGGTTAAAAAGGGCACCCATGGGGATCCCTGGGTGGCGCATCAGTTTAGCGCCTGCCTTTGGCCCAGGGCGCGATCCTGGAGACCCGGGATCGAGTCCCGCGTCGGGCTCCCGGTGCACGGAGCCTGCTTCTCCCTCTGCCTGTGTCTCTGCCTCTCTCTCTCTGTGTGTGTGACTATCATGAATAAAAAAAAAGGGGGGGGGCACTCATGATCCCCATCTCCTGGTAAGTCACCCGTTTGAGTAATCCCCTCCTCTTGAGTATGGATGGTACCCATCACTCAACAAAACATGACGAAGTTGATGGGATGCCACTTCCGTATTTAAGTTCCAGGTGATGGTACTTTCCATTTTACTAGTAGACTCTCCTTATGGCCTTCATGGCTTATACACATTGAAGAAGCATGCAGCCATGGTAGAAAGGCCCAGGTGGCAAGGACCTGAGGGTGCCTCCCGTCAACAGCCAGCAAAGACTAGAGGCCCTTAGTCCAATGACCCTAAAGAAATGAAATTCTTGGGGTACCTGGGTGGCTCAGTGGTTGAGCCTCTCTGCCTTCAGCTCAGGTCATGATCCGGGGTCCTGGGATCAAGTCCCACATCGGGCTCCCCCCAGGGAGTCTGCTTCTCCCTCTGCCTGTGTCCCTGCCTCTCTCATGAATAAATAAATAAAATCTTTAAAAAAATGAAATTCTTCCAACTATATGAGCTTAAAAATGGGTTCTTCCCCAGTTGACTTTGGCCCTGGCTGACACCTTGGGAAGCCTTAAACAGAGAAACCAGCTAAGCTGGACTGAATTCCTCATCCACAGAAACTATGACATAATAAATGTCGTTTGAAGCTTTTAGGTGTGGGGTTATTTGTTATGCAGCAATAGATAGCTAATACAGCCTCCTGGGATTGAGTCCCAGTTTAAGTCCCAGCTTAAGTCCCAGTTTAAGTTCCAGTTTAAGTCCCAGCTTAAGTCCCAGCTTAAGTCCTAAGCTTAGCCATGAACCCACTGACCATGCACCATCCCAGGCTTCAAGTTCTCATCAAATTCAGTGAGACATGAGCCAGTCTCATTCACTCAACAACTGTTTACTTAGTAACCACTTAGTGCCAGGGAGAAGTTATTGTGAGCTGTGACACTGGTCTTGCTCTGTGCTTGGACTGAAACCTACCCCCCCCCACCCTGGGCCTCCAGCTTGCAGGGAGCAGATCATGGGACTCCTCCACCTCCACAATCCTGAGATAATTCTTACAACAAATCTGCTTGGTTCCATTTCTCTACAGAACTCTAACACAGTAGACAAGAACCATACGTAAATAGGTCATATGACAGATCACAGTAAATTCCAGGCAGGAGAAAGCAATTGCAGAATGTGCTATGTTGGTTGCATCACAAACACTTGGGCCCTACTTTCAAGATAAGATATTCAAAGAGCCTTGTTTTTCAAAAAATTCTAAGACTAAGGACACACACACCAAAAAAATCCAAGCAAAAATGATTGGCTAGAGCCAATAACCTGGCCAGAGATCCTCATGTAATGGACAAAAGCTGGCCAAAAAAAAAGATAAAGAGCCTATTCGCCTTGGACGGAATCTTCTGGATGACAGAGCCACAGCTTCTGTGCCTGATTCTCAGCCTTCAACTCTTAATCTGTATTGGTCACCTGTCTGGTCAGCAAAGATCACTCTGCCTCTCCAAGTCAGGCAAAGGATCAGTCTATAAGTCAAGGACCTATCAGGGAAGAGATGGCACCCTCCAATGGAGTGACTGAGAAGCATGGAGTGAAGGTACTATTGATAGAGAGGTGGGCAGGGTTGACCAACAAGGAAAAATACAGTAGCAAGAGGCTAGCATGGGGGGCTGACTAGGTCAGGCCTGAAGGAGACGGGGAGGATCACTTTCTCCACAGAGAGCTGGGGACAGCGACAGGGTATACAACCTCTTGAGGGACACAGACAACTCACAGCGACTCCTCTGGAAAGGAGCCCACCTCCCTGTTCCCCACCCTCAGATCTCAGGCCTATGCCTGCCACTGACAAAACCCAATCAAAGACAGGGGTAAAGGACTCAGTAGATGCACCTTAATACAACGAGTCTCCCAAAGCACCCAGAACATGGACCAGGGCATCTGAGGACAGTGGATCCAGGGAGGCAAAGGGAAGGCCTCCAGAACCCCAGGGAAGCAAAATGCAAAAGAGAGAATAAGAGGAAGAGCAAAGATAATGGGAAGCAAATTTAGATACATTACATTTGGTATTTTTCCAAAAAGCGTTTTTCCAGGATTTCCTACCAAATATTTGGTAATCTTTATATTCATGTGTATCAGATTTTTAAGATGCTTAAAGCATTTAAAAGTGTCTCATGGGACACCTGGGTGGCTCAGTGGTTGAGCTTCTGCCTTTGGCTCAGGACGTGACCCTGGAGTCCTGGGATCGAGTCCCGCATCTGGGTCCCTGCATGGAGCCTGCTTCTCCCTCTGCCTGTGTCTCTGCCTCCCTCTGTGTGTGTCTTTCATGAATGAATAAATAAAATATTTTTTAAAAAATAAAAATAAAAGTGTCTCATAATGTGGCTCACCATTTCCATCAGGTTTTCATTTGGAAGAGCTTAATTGCTTAAGTTTTTCTCATTCTTCAAGTGTTTGGGGAACTCTAATCTGTAAAACTCATCTTTTTATATAATAAAAGCAGAATGTGAAGATTTTATCATTAACTGCTTCAGAACAAGTAACAATTTCAGGTGGGTTCCTGGAAGTGTACAAAAGCCCCTTGGACATAAAAATTAATTATTAAAAGGGGGTAAGTCCAGTGTCACTGTGAGCTGTGGGAAAATAAACTCTGGGTGATCTTGCACCTCTTCTTCCCCATAGTCACCTGTTGATCTTGTCCTGAGTTGCCCCAGAGTCCAGTTCTAAACTTCAGATTTTCTTAATTTGAGGGTTTTTTTCTTGGGCGGGGGGGGGGGTGTTGGGTTGGATAGAAGAACTGGAGCTTTCAAGGGTCTCAAAGGTGATAAAAAGTCAAATAACCCAATTGAAAAATGGGCAAATAATCGGTATAGACATTCCTCCAAAGAAGATACACAAATGGCCAAGAGGCACATGAAAAGTTACTCAGAAAAGAAAAAAAAAAGAAAAAAATAAAATAATAAAGAAAAGTTACTCAGTAGCCATCAGGGGAAGGAAATTCACACCACAATGAGATTCCACGCTACACGCTAGGATGCTATAATGAAAGAGACATCTAATAAGTGTTCAAAAAGATACGGAAAAATCAAGCCCCATTTTTTGCTGGTGAGATTGTAAAATGAGGCGGCCACTTCAGAAAAGTCTGGCAGTTCCTCTAAAGGTTAAACAGGAGCACCTGGATGGCTCAGTGGTTGACCATCTGCCATCAGCTCAGGTCGAGGTCATGATCCCCGGATTCTGGGATCAAGTCCTGCATCAGGCTCCCCACCCAAGGAGCCTGCTTCTCCCTCTGCCTGTGTCTCTGCCTCTCTCTGTGTGTCTCTCATGAACAAATAAATACAATCTTTACAAAATAAAAATAAAATGCAAAATTCGTGGCTGAGATTCTTTCTCAGGCTGTCTCTCGGCCACCTTATCTCCATAAAAGAGGGAGAGAGAAAACCCTAATACAAAGTAGACTCCTGTGATAAAGACAGAAGCAAAGGGACATGGGCTTCTTTCTCTCTCCAGCATCAGGAAAGGGTCCCAACCGAGGCCATAACATGTGCGGATTCACCCCTTTGCCCTCACAGGTGCGGACAGTCCAAACTGTTCACCCGCAGACCTTCGGAGCACACTGGGGAGCCACCCTGACCAGAGACCTTCAGTTGTCTGGGAGGTGCTAGGGTTAGCCTGCCAAAGGTCCCCAAAGAGAAAGAAGAGGGAGGGGAAGTTCCCTCCCCAGGGCAAAATGGGAAATCCCTCATGGGTGGTTCCCCGGGGCTTCAGTTCTTCACCAACGAGGCACCTTGGCCAGAGGTCAGAGGTTGGCGGGTCCCCAAGGAGCCTGAGAAGTCAGTCCTCCAAAGAAATGTCCTGAAAATTTCCAAGAGAATATACAGGGAGCACCCAGGGCCAGCAAAGGCTCTCACCATGCAGGGCCTACCAAATTAGGGGGTGGCTACAAAGTCTCCCTATATGAGTCACCAAATGTGGGGTTCCCCCAGTTGGACGAGGGCCACCAAATTTGGGGTGACCCAACAACTTGGTGGAAGCCGGCAGCACAGGCAAAGAATTCGCCCAAGGATCCCTGGGTGGCTCAATGGTTTAGCACCTGCCTTCAACCCAGGGCGTGATCCTGGAGTCCTGGGGTCGAGTCCTGCATCAGGTTCCCTGCATGGAGCCTGCTTCTCCCTCTGCCTGTGTCTCTGCCTCTCTCTCTGTGTGTCTCTCATGAATAAATAAATGAAATCTTAAAAAAAAAAAAAGAATTCGCCCAAGACAGAGCAAAGAAGGCAGAAGTTTATTGAATATCCTGCCAGGAAGCAGTGGGCAGGATAGCGAAGTAGAGACCATGGGCCATATGAGGGTTCTAATTCCATGAGTCAAGCTTCCCTCCCCTGCTGTGAGGTTAGAGGCACTTGAAGAAGCATCTGAGAAACTCACCCCAGGCGCTCTGGGAGTTGGAAATTTAGGGCCTGCCCCAAAAGAATAGAACTTCACATTATATTTGAATCTGATGTGCCACAGGCAACATTCTCTCTCTCTCTCTCTCTCTCTCTCTCTCTCTCTCTCTCTCTCTCTCTCTCTCTCTTTGGTTTGGCGTTTTTTTGACAGGTGGAATTCACATAACATAAAATTAACAATTTTAAAATGTTCGATTCGGTGGCATTTAGTACATGGTGTCCAACCACCACCCATTACAAGTACCCACTCTCATCACCCCAAAGAAAACCCGAACCCATTATTAAGTAATCATCCCCATCCACCCCCACCCTGCTCCTCCAGTCCCTGGAGACCACCAATCTACTTTCTATCTCTATGGATTTACTTATTCTGCGTAGTTCACACTAATGGAATCATATATGTGGCCTTTTATGTCTGGCTTCTTTGACTTGGCATAAGGTTTCAGAGGTTCATCTACACTGTAGCATATTTCAGTACTTCATGCCTGCTTAAAATAGCTGAATAATACACACACACACACACACACACACACACACACTGCATTTTGTTCATCAATTCATCCACGATGGATATTTGGGTGGTTGCTGGCAATCTCCTTTTCAGCATGTTTGTAAAGATAAAGCAAGGGCTAGAATCTAGTACAATCTAGTACCTCCTGACTAGCAAAAGAACTCCACAAATACAAACTAGCAGGGCACCTGGGTGGTCCAGTCAATTGGCATCTGCCTTTGGCTCGGGTCATGATCCCAGAATCCTGGGATTGAGGCCTGCTTCCAGCTCCCTGTCAGTGGGGAGCCTGCTTCTCCCTCTCCCTCTGCCTGTCGCTCCTCCTGCTTGTGCTCTCTCTCTCAAATAAATAAATAAATGCAATCTTTAAAAAACAAAAAACATTGGTGTGGTTGTGACATGGATTGCCTAAAACACAAAAAACATTGGTGTGGTTGTGACATGGATTGCCTAAATTGGGGAGGTCGGAGCAGTATCACAAATATGTTCATTTACAATGTAGTGAGCAAATTCAATTTTGAAGAACAAACGTAACTTATTGTGTATTTGTCATCAAATAACTTACATTTCTGAGAACCTGGGTGGCTCAGTCGGTTAAGCATTCAGCTCTTGGTTTCAGCTCAGATCATGATCTCAGGGTCATGGAATCGAGTCCTGCATTGTTCTCCGTGCTGGGAGTGGAACCTGCTGAGGCAATCTCTCTTTCCCTCTTCTTCTGCTCCTCCCACCACTGCCTCCTCCATTCATGCACACTCTTTGAGGGCTCCCCCCCACCCAAATAAATAAATAAGGACGCCTGGGTGGCTCAGTGTTTGAGCATCTGCCTTTGGCTCAGGTCATCATCCCGGGGTCCCAAGATCCAGTCCCACATTGGGCCTGCTTCTCTCTCTGCCTGTGTCTCTGCCTCTCTGTGTCTCTCATGAATAAATAAATAAAATCTTAAAAAAAAATACCATTCCTCGATAAAGCACTATCTTTCTTCTCCTCCCCTCCTCCTCCTTCACTACAAGTGAACCTAAGGAGATTTGTGACAGAGGCTACAGGAAAATGGCCCATGTGGTGTAAAGATAATGAACTTGACCCACCCACCTAACAATGTCTCATACAAAATAAGCTCTAAATTTCTTTTTCATATCTTGCTCTTCAACACAGCCACTGAATGCCACAGTGTTTATATCATAAAGCTGTTTTGTATTTCATGATAAGAGTTTATGGAGACAACTTTTGCTCTGCTCCTTACAGCTCAGGGGCTGCTTTTTGCTTCTCCTGGCCTCTTTTCTCACCAGCCTTCTCCTCTCCAAGTTGCCTTGCCCCTGCTTTCCCACTCCTCCTCTCTGACCTGCCCAGACCCTGGACCCTCCAGGTCTCTACCGTGTAATTGGGTTTTGCTGGTGACCCTCCTGGCTCCTGACTGCTGGCCACCCAGCTGACATCTTTCCCTTTTCATCTCTCCACCCTCTCCTGGCATCAGTACCCAGAGAATTTCCCAGAAACTCCTCAGAAGACCTTCTTGATTCTGGCAAATATGGTGCAAATGCATCAAAATTAAGGAAGAGAGCAGAACTTTTCTTTCAAGACCTGTCACTTTACGTGTGTAAAAAGTGTCCTGAAAGAGGAGACACTTCATAACTTTTGACAGAATCTGTACTATATTTGTAATATGATTTGGATGTGCTAATTGTTACAACTGAAAAGAATGAGATTGCTCATCTGTGTTTAAAATTAAATGTAGAGAGGGGAACACTTGGGTGGCTCACTGGTTGAGCATCTGCCTTTGGTTCAGGTTGTGATCTTGGGGTCCTGGGATGGAGTCCCACATCGGGCTCCCCAGAGAGAGTCTGCTTCTCCCTCTGCCTGTGTCTCTGCCTCTCCTCTGTGTCTCTCATGAATAAATAAATAAAATCTTTAAAATAAATAAATAAAATAAAATGGAAGGGGAAGCAACACAAAAATTAAATTAAATTAGAGGGTGTATGGCTGGCTCAGTTGGTAGAGCACATGATTTAATCTTGGTGTTGTCAGTCTGAGGCCCATATTGGGTATAGAGATTATTTAAAAATAAAATATTTTTTAAAAAAGATTAAATCAAATTAAATTAAATTAAATTAAATTAAATTAAATTAAATGAGGCAGATCACCTTCCATGGCATCTGCCTGCAGTTCTGTGCCCAAATCGGAGCACAACAAGAAAGTTTCCTTAACCAAAACTGCCAAGAAAGGCTTAGAACTGAAACGGAACCTGATAGAAGAGCTTCGGAAATGTGTGGACACGTACAAAAATACCTTTTCATCTTCTCCGTAGCCAATGTGAAGAAAGCCAGTTGAAAGACATCTAGAATGCCTGGAAGCACAGCTGGATGTTCTTTGGCAAAAACAAAGTGATGACGGTGGCCTTGGGTGGAAGCCCATCTAACGACTACAAAGACAACCTGCATCAGGTCAGCAAGAAGTTGGGTGAAGTCAGTCTCCACCAACCGAACCAAGGAGGAAGTGAATGGGTGGTTCACGAAACACATGGAAATGGACTTCACTAGAGCTGGAAACCAAGTAACACTCACCATGAGCCTGGACTGGGGGCCCCTGGAGCAGTCCCCCCAGTCCCCATGGAGCCACAGCAGAGAGATGTGCTCTCAGGAGAGGTGTGGTGACCTTGCTGTCCAACCAGGAGGTGTGCATGTGCTGACCCCAAAGCAGGCTCGCATGCTGAAGCTTTTTGGGTGTGAGATGGCTGAATTCAAGGTAACCATCAAGAACACATGGGATGCACAGTCCAGAAGGTTCCAGCAGACAGATGGGAGATGACTTGCCCAAGAGCACGATTAAGTCTGCAGAAGAATGAGAAGGGAAAGACAATGGCTGATGGACACTCAAGGCCAGGATGTGTGAAACCACCAACCTCACTGGGAGAGAAGCTGTCTAGCTATTTATTTTGCTGTGAATTCAGACAAGGGAGGGTGAGAGGGGCAGACTGCAGGGTGGCTCCCTGTGGATGACAAAGAGGACTTTTTCTAGAAAAAAGGCCTTAGCTTTGTGCTTTTGTTTGGATTCCCAGGATTCTCTTTTGTTTACCTGGGGCCAACTTCCAGCACTAGCTCCTTCATGAGGTCTGGGGATGTGGAGCTGCCACCAGAGCCAGGGCTCTCCTCTCCCCTGGCCCTCTGTACCCTCCAACTGGAAACAAGGGTTTGCATTTCCCCAGAAATATGCAAACCCTGGCTGCCCTCCCTACTCCTTTCTTTCTCTCTTTCCTCTCCCTACCCCACGTCCCCCTTACCCCCTTCCTCCCTCCTAAACCACGGCCAAGAGTCTTAGAGATGACGAGAAGGTGGGATGCTTTCACTAAGACAAGAGTAAAGCCACTGCTGAAACCCAGAGAGGATATTATAACCATTCCACAGCAAAAAAATAAATAAAATAAAATAAAATAAATTAAAAATTAGATGAAGTTGATTAATATTTTACTAGGTTAAGAGAACTGCTACTGTTGAATATGCTAGCCCAAGGATAACTGTATAAGTACAAAACTCTAAATAGCTTTCATCACCAATAAAAGACCTTGACAGTCAACTAGCTATAATACAATTACATGAAAACTGCACAGATCATATCAGAAGATTCCATGAAAGGAACAGACTGTAAATTATGATCATCTAAGCTAGGGGGGAGAAAAACATTGATTCCTTGTTCTTAAAGTATATTCCCTGGACAGTAACAATCACCTGGAAACTTACTAGAAATGCAAACTCTGGGCCCACTCAGACCAAGTGGATGTGAGACTCTATGGGTGAGGACTGTATTTTAATGTTTTTCCAAGCCCTCGGGTGATCTTAATGCACACCAACATCGGAGAATCACTGCCTGAAAAGTGCCTAAGTTGTTAATTGAGTACCACATCTGCAGATTTTTGCATTCCTGTGGCTTTCTGTTCTTGCAGGAGCAGAAAATTACCTTATTTGGTAGATATAAACAGATAAGAAACCCCAATATCAGAGAAGAGATTCTTTGTGACAGCTGGAGCCTACATTTCAACTCGTCTCGGAGATTTGTGTTCACTGTGGTTTAACAGTCTGAGTAAGAGACAACTCTGCCACATGCTGGGTGTCTGAATTCTTCCTGCCAGAGTGGGATCGAACACAGTATGAGAAGCACAGGTGTGTGAATTTGCTCCTCTTTATCAATCTCTCTACTGAATTTTTAGAGAGAGAAGAAGAGTAGGGCTTTCGGTGTAAGAAGCTATGGGAAGGGTGTCAACCTTTGATCCATATCATCACTGGTCTTAATGGGACCCCTCTCCCCTGCCAAGAAGATCCTGAGATGACAACTGAGAGCATGTGGTTTTTTGGGGAGGTGCAGGACAACACCAAAGCAGAGGGGAAGTGATACATGGAAGGAAAGACTTCCAACAAGCCAGCTATCAAAGTGCATGGTAAATCTTAACCCCATGGAGATGCAGAAGGAAATTGTATAGAGCACATTCCTCAGAAGTATACAGGCCAAGGGTGCCTGGGTGGCTCAGTCAGTTAAACGTCTGCTTCTTGATTTCAGCCCAGGTCATGATCTCAGGGTGGTGAGATCGAGCCCTGCATTGGGCTCTACACTCAGCACGGAGGCTGCTTGAGATTCTTTCTCCCTCTCCCTCTACCCCCTCCCCCCACTTACACATGTGCACACCCTCTAAATAAATAAATAAATAAATAAATAAATAAATAAATAAATAAATAAATATTTTAAAAATGAAATATGCTGGCCAGTATAGGCAGCTGGGGTATTTATACCTCCACATCTCATTCCTAAGAACTTCTGGCCCACATCCAAAAAAGGTACAGGTGCTGGCCACAAAAAAAAAAAAAAAAAAGCAAGCTGCTGGACCCAGACAAGTAAAGGGGATGCCAGGTGCCATGGATTGGTCACCTGTAGCATTAGTATATGGAAAGCCAAATGATAAAGTCTGGTCCAGGTCCAAAAATTGAAAAATGAGGACTGGGTCACTGCTTAGGATGGAGATTATTTGGGTTCATTCCTGAAGCAGCAAATAAGCTTTGTAAATGATCAAAATGAGGTAAGAAACAGATGGGTACACATGGCTCACCACTGCTTCCCTTTTACCTCAAGCTCACAATTCTGTGGTCTCAGCAGTTGTTCTGAGAAGACTCTTCTTTTGTGGGTTCATAAACTCTTATTTGCCTCTAACACATGACAACTTATCTTATAAATAAGACACCATCAGTTATGGTGCCCAAGAAAACAGCCTTTGGCCTTTTCAATATAAATGGACAGTAAAAGATTACCAGACAATGAGAAAAACTAGCAACATAAGGGGGAAAGACAAAAATAAGCAAACAGAACAAATTGCCTCTTGAAGAAAAAGAATGTTGGAAAGATGAGAATGTCAGAAAAAAACAAATTCTAAAAGGTTTGACATGTTAGAGCATCCATAAAACAAAGACAGGATGCTATTTTTTTTTTTTTTTGAAAGAAGAACAATAAAGGAGGCCCCTGGGTGGTTTAGTTGGTTAAGAATCTGCCTTCAGCTCAGCTCATGATCTCAGGTTCCTGGGATCAAGCCCCAAGTCGGGCTCCTTGCTCAGTCCCTCTGTCTCTGTGATCTCTCTCTCTCTCTCTCTCTCTCTCTCTCTCTCTCTCTCTCTCTCTCAAATAAATAGATAAAATCTTTTCTATTTTTTTTAAAAAATAATGAGAAAGTGCTTTTGAAAATTAAACACATAAATTGCAGAAATAAAAATTTCATTAGAAATCAAGTAAATCCTTCAGAACCAAGAGTGAAAGTACAAAGAGATAAAAACTACAGAGAACAGAAAAGAGATATCAAGGGTGAATCCACGAAGTACAACTTTTACTAATGAGGAAAAAGCAGAAAAAATGGAGAGGAAAAAGTATCTAAAACAAAACAAAACGGTACAATTTGGGGGCTTCTGCTTCTGGCTATGATGATGGAGTAATGCAGACCAGATTTACTCTGCTGCCTGAAACTACCAATAAACAAAAAGACAAAAAATATTTTAGATACATATTAGAAAATAGGTATTTCAGGACAATACTCCCTGAGAGAAGAAAAACAAATGAGATAAGCTCTGTAATTGCATAAACTGACTTCCTGGAGATAATTTCCAGCCCTCAGCACAGAGAGGAGGAACCCAGAGCCCTGTGAATTGAGGATATGGAACTAGGAGCCCCAGAAAGCTGAGGCAGTTAAATCTGACAGGGAGAAGAGAATGCTGCACAGAGAAAGAAAGCTCTGGAGGTCTGCAAAGGGTCTCCCTGAAATATCTGGCTAAGTACTGATCAGAGCAAGTGTCAGGAAGAAACTTGAAGCTAAGGAAAAAAACCACTCCCCCAAAAAACAAAGGGACCAATTCTTAGGGCTCATACAGGCTGGGAACAGTTCACCAGCCAGTGTGGAAAACCTCATAATTCAATGGGCATCGGGAAGAGTACTCAGGAGTATATCAGCAGGGCAAATTTCACCCCACATTAAACTTTTCTCTAGCACCATCTAACAAAAGCAAGCCTCAAAAGGACAAAACTATTTTCTGGTGACCAAACTGCATCCCAGAACAAAACTCAGGCATATTTATAAAAATACAGAAATTTCTAGCACTCAAAAATGAAAAATTTACATTGTCTGTCATGCAATCAAAAATTACCAGGCATACAAAGAGGCAGGAAAATACAACCCATAATGAGAAGGAAAATAAATCAATACAAACAATAAATAGAATTAGCAAATTAGGATATTAAAAGTTATTAAAACCATATTTCAAAAAAAATTTTAAACGTATTTCATATGTTCAAGAAGGTAGAGAAAAGCGTTAAGGAGGGACATGAAAGACATATTTGGGGGGGGAACCCAAATCAAAAGTCTAAAGATGAAAAACACAATGTCTGAGGGGCACCTGGGTGGCTCAGTGGTTGAGCATCTACCTTTGGCTCAGGTCGTGATCCTGGGGTCCTGGGATCGAACCCCTGATGGGAGCCTGCTTCTCCCCTGCCTATGTATCTGCTTCTCTCTGTGTGTCTCTCATGAATAAATAAAAATCTTTGGGGGGAAAAAAGAAAAAGAAAAACACAATGATTGAGATGGAAAAACGTACTGAGTTAGGGCAGGAAAAAAAGTACTTGAAGAAATAATGGTAAAGAATTTTCTAAACTTGATAAAAGCTATAAACTCACAGGTCCCTAAAGTTCACAAACTCCCATTTCCTTCAGTTGAAGAAAGATGACAGGTTTTCAAATGGAAAGGGCCCTCTTGGGGATCCTTTGGCCCAGGGCATGATCCTGGAGTCCCGGGATCGAGTCCCACATTGGGCTCCCTGCATGAGGCCTGCTTCTCCCTCCTCCTGTGTCTCTGCCTCTCTCTATGTCTGTCATAAATAAATAAATAAAAATAAATCTTTAAAAAAAAAAAAGGGAAAGGGCCCTCTGAATGTCCAGGTAGTCCATTAGGACACGAGCCCAGCTGGAGATAAAAAGCAAGTCTTTATTCATGTACTGCCCCAGGCCAACCAAGAGAGGCTCGGGCTCTCCAGTTCCTTCTCCTCCATAGAATTGCTCAGGGGAGTCCAGTACGTGAAACAGATGGGGAGAACTGTCTCACTGACAAGGACCCCTAAACAAGGCTCCTGAACAAAAGCAGGGTGGGGTAAGGGAGAAAGAGTCAGGAGTGGAAGGGCAGGAAATCAAGGTAGGTACAGAAAAGAGTCTCAGCTAGGGCCTCCGCCTGGGGATGTGGGGAAGGCACATATGCCTATGAGCATGGCTGTTCTGGGGTGCCTGGACTTTTGGTCTACAACACCCTCTAGAAAACTGGCCTGCTATGACCACCGACTGACCTGTGAGCTGGACCCCAACACTCAGAGGCTCCTCCTCCCCACCTCGCCTGTTTTCGGAGTGTGGGTGTGCTTGCCCAGAGGCTGATCCCAAGACACAGCCTTGAGATGGTGATACAGTGTCAAGAACACCTGCATCGTGTGTGTGTGTGTGTGTGTGTGTGTGTGTGTGTGTGTGTGTGTGTGTCTTTTATCAACTTTCAAGATTTGGTGTTAGGGCAGGTGTGGGGATCCATTTGTCCTGCTACTGCCAGAGCCAAGCATCAGGTATACATTCTCTTTGTTTATGAAAACTTCCACCTACCAGTCTGGAGTGGTCTGCCTCTTTCTTGGGTTTCTCCCTGCCATCGGTGTACTGGGACCCAGTTTCAGAGCAGACCCAGAAAGCTCCGGGGGAGGAGGGCTGTGAACCAACAGCTGTGCACCAAGTCTAGTGTGGGGAGGGCAAGTGACACCTGCCAGGCAAAGCTTTGGAATTGCTTGTAGTCGGGACTGAAAGTTCACACATAAGGATTTGGACTTCGAAGTGGACTTCTCATATGGGGAGCAAAATAACAGAGACTACATCCAGGACATTGATAGATGTAAACTCTGGCTATCAGAAGCCAGATCTAGACCAAAGACAATTTGGGGAGCCGTCAGCATAAATGACAGCTAATGAACTCATATAGGCAAGGAGATCATGAGGGGATATCACTTAACATGAGAAGAAAGGGGGCTAAGACAAAGCAGTGAGTGACACTAACATTTAAGTGCCGAGCAGTGGAGTGGGTTTGCAATGGAGATTGAGAAGAAAGCCCAGAGAAGTAGAAGGAAAGGCCAATGATAGAAATCATGAGACCCAAAGAAGAGAACAGGGTGGGGTAGGGGGTAGCTGGGTGGCTCAGTCGGTTAAGCAGCCAACTGTTGGTTTCACCTCATGTCATGATCTCATGGTCATGGGATCGAGCCCTGCATCCAGTGCATGGAGTCCGCTTCCTTGCTCCCACTCCCTCTCCCTCTCCCTCCAGGTCATATTTTCTCTCTCTCTCTCTCTCTCTCTCTCTCTCTCCTCTCTCAAATAAATAAAGAAAATCTTTGGTGGTGGGGGGAGAAATCTTGGGGAACAAGGAATGAGATTTACTAAATGCTTTTGAGAAGTCAAGTATGACAAAGGCTACAGAGTCTAATCGGTTTGAATACTAGCAATTAGCTGGTGTCTTGGTGAGAATGGGGCAAGCACAATGGTAGGGGCACAAAGCCAGACTCAGAATACCCAGGCAGTGAAAAACGCAGATAGGTATGGATGAATGTAGCTAAATCTGGCTATGAGTGGTAGGACAAAGGTTAGCTTCCGGAGAGAGTGAAGGACGTGCCTTTTTAAGATGGGAGAGACTTGAGTGTGTTTCATTGTTGGTAAGAAGGGATCAAAGAGAGAAGATCAAGTCATGGGGGAAGGGAAAAAGAATCACTGGAAAGCCATCCCTAAAGGGGAGTTGCTTACAGATCCAGATGGGTAGATTATTGTTTGACCAAAGGAAGAATGGGTTCTCAGCAATAGAAGGAAAGAAAGAAGGGTTGCAGGTCCAAGGGATTTTGAGATTTGGGTGGTAGCAAGCTGAAGTCTGATTCGTTGACTGCTTTCATTTTCCGAGAAAGAAAGGAATGGGAGGAAGAACATTTGTTGAGGATGACGGGTGGTAGGGCAGAGATTTATAGTGAGTACAGAAGGTTTTAAACTTCAGCCCAGTTGAAGTCAGGGAATGAAATTTTGCTTGTTGGGGCCATGTGATCCTTCCAGTTTTCTCTGGCAGAACTAGATCTTCCCCTGAGCTTTTATGAAGCAGAAAGAACAACAACCACAATGGTCGGGGGTGGGGCAGGGAAATAGTAATATTTATTGAGCACCATATGCCAGACACTGGACTAGACTCTACATGCATTAATTACCTCAATCCTCAAAAAAAAAAAATTACCTCAATCCTCATGTCACCTCTATGACATACCAACGTTTATGGTCCCCATACGAAAACAAGATGAGGGGATCCCTGGGTGGCGCAGCGGTTTGGCGCCTGCCTTTGGCCCAGGGCCCGATCCTGGAGACCCGGGATCGAATCCCACATCAGGCTCCTGGTGCATGGAGCCTGCTTCTCCCTCTGCCTGTGTCTCTGCCTCTCTCTCTCTCTCTGTGACTATCATAAAAAAAAAAATTTAAAAAAAAAAAAGAAAACAAGATGAAATAACTTGCTCAGGGTCCCAGAGCGACGGAGTGAGGAGACCAACCCAAGGCAAGTGAGCCCCAGAGCTCATCGTGTTAACCACTAACTCCAACTCTGTTTCAGGGGTACATAGTTACCAGCTGGGAAGGGCAAGGCTGTCCTTCATGGCATCACATACAAAGGGATAGGTGTCTTTCTCTCCCTGGATGCAGTCACTGTGCAGGCAGTCTATTTAACTCTTACCTCAAGCCACCCTGAACACAAGTCTTCAAATATGACATTCCCTTTGCTGGAACACTTCCCTGTTCTTTCTCTGCCTCCTACTTATCCACTTAGTCTCCACTTAAACACCCCCTGCTCCAGGTTGCCTGTTGAAATCCAACCCCTCACAACCAAACTAGTTGAATGTTCCAGTGTTGTGTGTATGTGTGTGTGTGTGTGTTTAATGTAACTGTCTGCCTGCTGGGATAAGAAAAGGAATAAAACATTAAGGAGAAAGGCACTTCTGAAGATTCCAGAGCAGGGCTACTCAGATTCCTCCCTGTCCATCCTGGAGCTAACGTTTGTACATCCTAAATGTTTGTTCCACTGTTACGCAGCCAGTCACTGCTCAGCGAGGTTGCTATACCAACTTCTCCAGCCAAAGTAAATCCATTCTTCTGGAAGGTCCTAGAGCAGCAGTTCCTAAACTGGAGTACACCCACTCTGGGGTTTGTGTTGGAATAAAGGGCCTACTGGGGTGTAAGGAAATTCTATTTGCCTTGTCAAATAAGTTAAATCTTACCAATATTTGATATGTTGTCTAGCACTAGCACTTTCACTTAGACCAAATATCAGAGAGCCATATGCCACATTCAGTGACGTCCAACATACCTGAAAACAGGGTGGGAGTTCCACAAAGTGGAAATGTGCAGTGATGGTATCCACTTTTGAAGTTTGTGACTATGTCTGGCTGTTTAGTTAGCCTGATTGTGTGTACAGATTGATTACATTTGCTAGTTTTAACTAACTTAAACTAATGCTGCAGAATGATCCCTACAAACTGGGAATTAAAGATACTACTGTTAACATAAGTGAGTAAGATAACATCAGAAATGCTCATTCCATTGCTGGTATGAATTTTTTTTCTTGCCACATAATGTTATAAAAACAATGACAATCTGATCAAATCCTTAAAAGAGTAAAAAAAAAAATCATCACAGACTATTTGAAAAATGTTTTTACCCTAATTGTTATTGGCCACTCATCTTGTCCTAAGCAGCTTACCTAAGGGAGACCATAGAACAAACCTCTACAAGTACTGGAAGAGTGCATTTAAGTCTCATGTGACATCTATTCACTCCCATGTTTTAAAAATTTCACAATTGATGACAATGGTTAGAAGCTGCCTTCAGTGTTTTCATTTAACACCCAAAAACCAAAAGTTGCATGTACTAGGGAAGTATTTGTTCTGCTTGCAACTATGTGATGATGAACTAAGCATATCCCTTTGTCAGAAATGCTATTAGAAGCTGTAGAGAAAATGTGGCTGAAGATCTGAAGAAATAAAAGTTAAACTTCAAGGGGCACCTGAGTGGCTCAGTGGTTGAGTGTCTGCCTTTGGCTCAGGTCATGATCCCGGGGTCCTGGGATCCAGGCCCACATCAGGCTCCCCGCAGGGAGTCTGCTTCTCCCTCTGCCTATGTCTCTGCCTCTCTCTGTGTGTCTCTTATGAATAAATAAAATCTTAAAAAGAAAAAAATGAAGCATAAACTCCTTTAAAACTGCTTATTATGAGCAAAAAGAAATGATATAGGCATACACTACATAGAACTCTTCCATTCTAAAATACATCCGGATTATTTCCATATGGATGTGATTTTTGTTGCCAAAAGTGCTGTGTGTGTCTGTAAAAAACTCTACCTTGCCATTAAAGAAGGGGGAGGGGCTGCCAACATATTTTTAAGTATTTCAAATGGAAAATTCCCATCCATGAACTCTTTGGGGCCCACGTTCTAAACACAAAGTGCAAACTATTCCCAGTAGTTTGCAAAAGCAACTTTTGGACAGCAGGAAATGGAAATTTCAATTAAAACCATCAGCCAGAAAGTTGTTGGAAAATCTTTTAAAATATGTACAATTTACTAAGTGCAACCAGGAATTTCCTTTTTCCATTCGACCCACATATTCTCATAGGATAGTCTTCCTTCTATCATATTGTTAAGGCACCGGCAAACTCAGAATTAAACCTAAAATTTGTTAAATAGCAAAGTAATAAGCCAATGTTTAAAAAAAAAAATTATGAGGCCTGGGGCCCCTGGGTGGCTGAGGGGGTTAAGCACCTAACTCTTGATTTCTGCTCAGGTCAAGATTTCAGGGATCCTTCCATGGAGCCTGTCCCCGGGATCTGTACTGAGGGTGGGCCTGCTTGAGAGCCTCTGTTCCTGGATGTCTGCCCCTCCCCCCTACAGGTGCTGTCAATTTCTAAAAATAAATAAAAATAATGAGGCCTAACATCATTATTCACCAAACATCATTTTTCACTTAAAATGAGTGAATCTCACGATATATAAATTATACCTCGGGGATCCCTGAGTGGCTCAGCGGTTTAGGTTTAGCGCCTGCCTTCAGCCCAGAGCATGATCGTGGAGTCCCGGGATCGAGTCCCACATGGGGCTCCCTGCATGGAGCCTGCTTCTCCTTCTGCCTGTGTCTCGGCCTCTCTCTCTGTGTGTCTCTCATGAATAAATAAAATCCTTTAAAAAATAAAAAAAATAAAAAAACCAAACCCCAAAGTTGTTTATAAGGCAAAAACCCAAGTGCCTTGTTCTCTACAAATACCCATTTTATGACGATCGATAATATTGTTTAGTTGTAATTAACAGCTAAGCTCGATTGCTTGTTTCATCTCATCCTTTCTTTTTGCGTATTTCAATACCATCCATAATCTATGATTCGGGCATTTAAAGAACGATCTGAAGGGTGGACCCCAACTGTTTACTGATAAGGGCAAGGGACCCTAACTGCTTGAGCTCTGGAGACCGTCGAGACTCTCCACCGGTCCCGTGCGCACCTCGGGCAGGTCGCCCCGGCAGCCAGGGCGCCGGACGCTCTTGCCCTTGCTCACGGCGCTCTGCAACCAGGAATCCGCCTGGCGGCTCGCGGCTTCCTCATTGCCGCCGCTCCTTGCCCGCGACCGCGCTGGGGAGCGAAGCCGGGCGACGCCCCACCTCCGCCGCGCTCCGACGGCGGGGGCCGGCCCTCGCCTCGGGCTCGAGGCCCCGGGCAGCGCTCGCCCCGCTCCCGCCGGGGTCAAGGCGTTCCGCTAGGCGTGGCCTTGCTGGTAGGCGGAGGGCGGCCGTGGGCGGCGACTGGCGGTAAGGACGGGGGGGGGGGGGCCGAGGCGCAACCCGGTCCCCGCCGCGCACGCGCGGTCCGCCGCCTCCCCCTAATCCCCCCACCTCCCCCGCGGAGGACTCGGAGGGCGGGGTGAGCGCGGAGGGGCGGGGAGGGAAGGGGAGAGGAGGGAGGAAGGAAGGGGTGGGGACGGGAGGGGAGGAAGGAAGGGTGGGAGACGGGGCCGGGGGCGAGGGGCGGCCTTTGCGCGAGGATTAGCTCGCGCCGCCTGGTTCCGCGGGACGGGGCCGAGGATGGGGCTCGCCGGTGCTGGCGGCGGGGCCGCCGTGGGTGTTGCCCGCAGCCGCGGGTGAGAGGCGGTGGGCGGGGCGGTGGGCGGGGCGAGCGCGGGAGGGGTGGGGAGGCGAGGGGAGGGGAGAAAGGAAGGGGAGGGGCGGGGGCGGCCTTTGCGGAGGGTGAGCTGCCCCGCGTCACCGGGTTCCGCGCGAGGTGCCCGAGGATGTGACTTGCTCGGCCAGGGCGGCCCGCGGACGATGCTCACCCTCCTGGGCGCGACGACCGTGGTGCTGGTGGCGGGGGCGCCGTGGATGTTGCCCGCAGCCGCAGGTCAGACACGCGGGGCCTCGGCGCAGGCCCGGGGCGGGGCGGGGCGAGGGGCTGGGCGGTGGGGTCCGGGGAAGGGACTGGCGGAGACCGCGCGGAGGCCTCCCGGGGTCCTTCCGGAGACCTCGGCCGGTCCGGGGCCGCATCGCTCGGCCCGAAAGCCGGGCGGTAATGGTGTTCGAGCATCCTTGCACGCCGCTGGCTCGCGGGCCTGCGCACCGGTCCCCGGCGGCGGACGCCCTCCCCCGCCCCCCCCCCCCGGGCTTCCACCCTCGCGGCGCCGGGCGAGCCCCGGCCGTCCTGTCCACTTTGCTTCTCTCCCAGGAATCCGGGAGCTCGGCTGGACCCTGAAATAATAAACGAGGCTTTAGCCGCGAAACAGTGTTGCTGTGCCTGAAACATTGTCTCAATGTGACAGTTACTCAGTGCCTCGTGAGAGAGGCCGGGATTGCGGGAATTTCTCTGCCTTCAAGGCTTCGTGGAGTCTAATACAAAGTAACAAAGGAAAATGCGCGGCCAAGAAACAGAGAGTGGGACCATCAGGCCAGTTTGCTGCCTTTATTAATACTTAACTAGGGAGCCGGTGGGGGGTGGGGATGGCAACTATTAAAAGGTTGACTGTGTAGTGAGGAGGGGGTACCCAGTGAGAAAAAGGGCCTAGGGGATCCCGGGTGGCTCAGCGGTTTAGCGCCTGCCTTTGGCCCAGGGCGCGATCCTGGAGTCCCGGAATCGAATCCTACGTCGGACTCCCGGTGCATGGAGCCTGCTTCTCCCTCTGCCTGTCTCTCTCTCTCTCTCTCTCTCATGAATAAATAAATGGTCTTAAAAAAAAAAGAAAGAAAGAAAGAAAGAAAGAAAGAAAGAAAGAAAGAAAGAAAGAAAGAAAAAGGGCCTAGCACCACCGCAGGGCAGGAATCCAAGGGGTCAGTGAGGCCACCTAATATGTTCAAAATCCCTGTTTGCATTGAAAAGCGAACCCTGATGTGGTACAGGAGTATCCTATTCCTCAAACTCTTCAATAAATATAGAATATATAGTAGATGGGTACGATGGTCCTGGTATAAACCATGGTAATTTCTTTGAAGTCTTTTGTTCTTGAAGTATTTCTATTCAGCTCATTGTGCTGTAATATAAAACGAATTTTGGGACACCTGGGTGGCTCAGCGGTTGAGCATCCGCCTTTGGCTCAGAGCGTGATCCGGAAGTCCCGGGATGGAGACCCACATCGGGCTCCTGCAGGGAGCCTGCTTTTCCCTCTGCCTATGTCTCTGCCTCTCTCTGTGTGTGTGTCTCTCATGAATAAATACATAAAATCAAAAAATAAAAAGAATTTCCCCCAGAATTCTCATGTGAAAGTAGCATTTCTGGAGGATGTACATTAAGATCCTTATTTTAATCTAAATTAGGGGAGGGCTGCTAAAATAAACTTTATACACAGCTAGCATTATATTAGAGTTATACACAGCTTGACTGTGTGCCAAGCAATTATCTAGGTGCTTTAAAGGTATAAACTTATTTGGTTTTCTGTAAAAAGCTACACACTGTTATCCTCGTTTTACAGGTGAACAGAGACATTGAGTAGCTTGCTTAAGGCCATACAGCTAGCCTGTGGCCAAACCGGAAATTAAACCCTGGGAATCTGGCAGGAGCGCCCTGGGCTTAAGACTTGTCTGTTTTCCTAAAGGTTAAACTATTTAAATTCTCAATTATCCATCGATACTGTTAAGTTCCTCATTATCATTCAATTAACTAATGTGTTTTTATTCCTCAAAGGAATAATAAAGTGTTCAAAACCAAATGAAATGTTGACCAGAACTGGAGATCCTAATGTTGCTCCCTTTCAAAGTCATAAAAATATTCATTCTTTTCAACCTAGTGAATGCAATTCTAGGACCCTGGCCTAAGAAAATTAACAAAATACGCGAGGAAATTTTTATTTGTGTGGACGGATGTGTCTGGATTTATGTCAGACTTTAAAAGACTGTAAATCGGGACGCCTGGGTGGCTCAGTGGTTGAGCGTCTGCCTTTGGCTCAGGTCGTGATCCTGGTCCCCACAATCGAGTCTGGCATCGGGTTCCCTGCAGGGAGCCTGCTTTTCCCTCTGCCTATGTCTTTGCCTCTCTGTCTGTGTCTCATCAATAAATAAATAAAATCTTTACAAAAAAAAAAGAGAGAGAGAGAGAGACAGTAAATTGTTTCTGATCATCCATAGGAATGTGAAAGGTTAGAAGCAACCAGTTGTGTAAGTGGGAGTATTGGATCAAGTGCCCATTTATAGATCTTAGACACTACAAAGTGAAATAAACTGTTTTCAAACAGATATTGGTAATATGAACAGAACAAAATCTGTGAAATCGAAAACACTGTTTAATAACTATTTCTTTGTCATTTATCAGTCAGTTATCTGTTGGTCTCCCAAATGCCAAGATGCCCCAAATTGCAGTCTCCTTTCTTTAGCTGAAGGACGGCATCCCAGAGGCAATTCCTGGTTCTACCACCATCAGATTTCCTCTCCCTGTCTCAAGGCCCAGAATTACTGGAATTAGACTAGTCCAGACCAGAGATGACAAATGCCATCACACCTTTGGTTGATTCCTATAAACCCAAACCCGTAGCTGCATAGAAACTATAAAATCACAAGTGGAATGGGAATTAAGTTTAGAGAAGTGGAATAAGGGAAAGTCTCCAAGCAAGTAAGTGTAAAGAAGAAAATTGAAGGAGGGGAGACTCACTGAGGAGCTCCCCAAATTAAAAATAAAGTTTTCCAAAAAAATAATAAATAAAAAATAAAAATAAAGTTTTCAGAAAATGTTATCTCAGCTCCTCCCCCTTTGGACTCCATACCATAACATCTCTAGCTGGAAAATAGAGTGAGCAGTACCAATAAAGAAATTTCTAGGGATCCCTGGGTGGCTCAGTGGTTTGGTGCCTGCCTTTGGCCCACGGTGTGATCCTGGAGACCCGGGATCGAGTCCCATGTCAGGCTCCTTGCATGGAGCCTGCTTTTCCCTCTGCCTGTCTCTCTCTCTCTCTCTCTCTCTCTCTCTCTCTCTCTCTGTGTGTGTGTGTGTGTCTCTCATGAATAAATGAATAAAATCTAAAAAAAAAAAAAAAAGTTCTACATAAGGACGCCTATGGTTGAAAGTCTACAAGGAGGGAACATGCTTGCCCTGAGACAAAAATAAAGGAAGTATTGTAGGAAATAAAGAGATAAATAAATGTAAAAGCCAGCCTTTTAAAAAGTTTAGATTATTGGGGCACCTGGATGGCTCAGCGGTTAAGCATCTGCCTTGAGCTCAGGGTGTGATCCCAGGGTCCTGGGATGGAGGTCCGCATCAGGCTCCCTGCAGGGAGCCTGCTTCTCCTTCTGCCTATGTCTCCATCTCTCTGTGTCTGTCATGAATAAATAGATAAAATCTTAAAAAACAAATTGTAGCTTGTCATAGTGAAAGATCAACCGTTTGTGTTGAAGAAACTCCTCTAACCCCAGCACTGTGCTGAGAACTCTGAAAAATGCAGATTAAGTATGCAGCTGTATAGACTCTGTCCTCAAGGAGTTTGTAGTCTGATTGGAGATTGTGTTTAATGCAAAGAAACTGCTGGTTTTCTCTTGAAACATCTTCATTCAGCAAGTTTTGAGATCCTAGTAGATGTCAGGTACTGTGTCGTGTACTGTGCTTTAGTGTGAAATTGAGGGGTACAGATGTGTGCTACAGCATGTAAGGAAAGAGCAAGGTTAGCATGAGCTGAAGTCCTTGATGATGGTTTTCTGTAAGGGGTCCAATGTGAGCTGGATCTGGGTAATATTTGGTCAGTCAGAGAGGAAGAAAAGCACAGGTGGAAGAGGCCAAAAGGGAAAAATAAGAGAGGACATCAAACTCAGGGAAGATTCGTACTCGAAGCATAAGAAATAATAGATCTCAAAAAAAAAAGAAAGAAAGAAAAAGAAATAATAGATCTCTGGACTGGGAACTGGAAGTCCTTAAAAGTAATCAGAAGGGTTTGGGGCTTAATATGAACACCTTTGTGAGTTCCTATAGTGCTTGGCTGACCTAAGAAACAGTCATCTCTCTCTCTCGATTATGTCATGTGAATATTTGTTTCTGTGTATGGCTGTTGACTTTGAAATCTCACCTGTTCCATTCTTTAACAGAATACATAAAGCATGAATATAGGATGTGAAACCAAACTGAGGCCACTAAACCATGAAACCTTGTATCTTTTACATCACTTTTAAGACCAAAGAAAATTTTTATGCAGAGACAATTTCTTCCTTTTTTTGTTTTTAACCTTAATTGCTAAAAAATGCCAGCTGTCATCTGAGCTTGCAGATGAGTTGTAATCTATCTACAGGTGGAAGGTGTTTTATTTTTCATCACAATGAGTATGGCCTTTAATCCCCTTCACCCATTTCCCCCCTCCCTTCCTCCCCCTCCCCTCTGGTGACTGTCAATTTGTTCTCTAGATTTGAGTCCATTTCTTGGTTTGCCTTTCTTTTTTTTTCTTTTTTTTTTTTTTACCTTTGCTCATTTGTTTTGTTTCTTAAATTACACATATAAGTGAGATCATATGGTATTTGTCTTTCTCTGACAGACTTAACTCACTTAGCATAATACTCTCTAATTCCATCCATGTCATCGCAAATGGCAGATTTAATTCTTTTCTATGGCTGAACCTTCATCAGTTGATGGACACTTGGGGTGCTTCCATAACTTGGCTGTTGTAAATAATGCTGCTATGAACATAGGGGTGCATGTATTCCTTCGAATTGGCGTTTTGTATGTCTTGGGTAAAGAGACTTTTAATTAAAAGATAAGGCTGATTTATCTTTCCTTATTTTTTCCAGTTTTACTGAGATACTTAGGACATAGAAGGCTTACTTTTTATAGATTTAAAAAAAAAAAAAAAAAAAAAAAACCTCAGCTTTTTTCCAGCTCTCTCAAAAGCAAAGATTACATAAATAATTAGCAGCCTCCCTGTTCTGAGAGCAATCATTAGGGATTTTTTTTTTTTTTAGATTTTTGCATGTACTTTATTATATATGAATGTATTCATTCTTTAATCAGTGATGTGAAAGGAAAAACAACATTTTTAAGAATATTTACAGTGTACATGTGATTGTCTTCTGTCTTGTTTCTTTATTTCCAGGAGGAACAACTCTAAAATCTCCTCAAAATGTAGAGATCTACATCGTTGATGATACCTTTATCCTAAGGTGGACCAGGAGCAACCCGTCTATCAGGAATGTGACCTTTTCAGCATATTATCAAACGTATGTGACTATTGATTGATTTGCAAGAATCACCTGAAATTTTTAAAAAATTGTCACACCATCATTTATTTCTCAGATTTGGGATACAATTGGTTTTTCTATCTTTTACAGAAACTTTATGTCTGTGTAATATTTATAACTTACATTTCTACGAATAGAGACTTAGTCCACTTGACCTTTGGGTGTTGTAGCAAAAGAGATTTGGGGGATGAGGATGGCAGACAGCTTCTGTAGACCACAGCCCAACCTTCTCTCTTCTAGATGCTCCATCTTCTTTGAGTATAAATTAGGGTCTGAACTAGAACATGTCTTGAGGATATGGAAGAGGACCCCAAAAGGTCTATCCGTGGTCTTGAAATAGCCCCCCAGTTCTCCGATGGTCAGGATTTTTCAATTCTCCCCATCGTATACAACATTTTAATTTTAGATACAATTTATTAACATGAGCATATTGGATCCTCTTTTTCCACAAACTCTTTTTCTAGAGTTTATGCCTTCTCCCTAGCACTTTCTACTTCGTAGCTGCCAAGAGGCTGGGCAAGCAGGGAGTTAACAGAAGAAAGGATTACAGAAGAACACAACTCAGGAAGTGCAGTGCTTTGCTTTGGGTGTCAGGGCCCTGTGTGCTAACCATGATGTCTGTCCAAGAAACAGCGGCCAGTAATTGGGCAGTGAAAAAACAGGGTGTAGGACCTCCAGAACCAGGATCTCCCCACTTCAACCACAACCCCGGCACTCCTGTTTTCTAGTCGATTGTTAATAATCTCGCAGCTTTAGCCATTTGTGTGTGTATGTGCGTGTGTACACATGTGTATACACCTGTATACATACATACGTGTTTTTTCTCTTAATTAGCCACTTAAGAATTTTTATCTCTAGAGATTTTCTTTAAATTGAACTTTGAGGGCAGCCCGGGTGGCTCAGCGGTTTATTGCCTGCCTTCAGCCCAAGGTATGATCCTGGAGACCCGGGATCGAGTCCTACGTCAGGCTCCCTGCATGGAGCCTGCTTCTCCCTCTGCCTATGTCTCTGCCTCTCTCTCTCTCTCTCTCTCTGTGCGTCTCTCATGAATAAATAAATAAAATCATTATTTAAAAAATGTTTAGGGGCAGCCCGGGTGGCTCAGCAGTTTAGCGCCGCCTTCAGCCCAGGGCCTGATCCTGGAGACCCGGGATCAGGTCCCGCATTGGGCTCCCGGCATGGAGCCTGCTTCTCCCTCTGCCTGTGTCTCTGCCTCTCTCTCTTTCTCTCTCTGCCTCTCATGAATTTTTTTTTAAAATTCTTTTTTTTTTTTTAATTTTTATTTATTTATGATAGTCACACAGGGAGAGAGAGAGAGGCAGAGACACAGGCAGACGGAGAAGTAGGCTCCATGCACCGGGAGCCTGACGTGGGATTC
Organism: Nyctereutes procyonoides; assembly: GCF_905146905.1. NCBI lineage: Eukaryota > Metazoa > Chordata > Mammalia > Carnivora > Canidae > Nyctereutes > Nyctereutes procyonoides. The sequence goes on from NW_026575155.1 coordinate 7,070,303, forward strand.
GATCCCGGGTCTGCAGGATCGCGCCCTGGGCCAAAGGCAGGCACCAAACCGCTGCGCCACCCAGGGATCCCCGCCTCTCATGAATTAATGAATAAAATCTTAAAAAAAAAAAATGTTTAAATTGAACTTTGAATTTTGTCCATTTCATTCTTTGCCTTAGTTCAGAATTTTCTTATTAAACAACTATTTTAGGACACCTGGGTGGCTCAGTTGGTTAAGTGTCTGCCTTTGACTTGGGTCCTGATCCCAGAGTCCTGGGATGGAGCCCCACATCAGGCTCTTTTGCTCAGTGCGGAGCCTACTTCTCTCTCTGCCTGCCACTCCCCCTGCTTTTTCGCATTCTCTCTCTCTAACAAATAAGAAAAAAAATCTTTTTTTTATTTTTAAATATTTTATTTATTTATTCATGAGAGACACAGAGAGAGAGAGAGACAAAGACACAGGTCGAGGGAGAAGCAGGCTCCCTGCAAGCAGCCCGATGTGGGACTCGATTCTGAATCCCGGGATCATGCCCCGGGCCAAAGGCAGATGCTCAATCGCCGAGCCACCCAGGCGTCCCAGAAAAAAAAAAAATCTTTCAAAATAAAAAATAAACAACTCTTTTAGGTATAACAAAGATTGTTTCAGATATTCTTATTTAAAGTAACCCTCTTGGGGCATCTGGTTGGCTCAGTGGTTGAGCATCTGCCTTTGGCTCAGGGCGTGATGCCAGGTCCTGGGATCAAGTCCTGCATCGCACTCCCCGCAAGGAGCCTGCTTCTCCCTCTGCCTGTGTCTCTGCCTCTCTCCCTGTGTGTCTCTCATGAATAAATAAATAAAATCTTTAAAAAAAATGATCAGAGTTATTCCATGTTATAAATAAAAGCTTGGTATGTATGTGCTGAACAAGAGTGCCACATGGCAACTCAAATGTTAACAGGATGTTAACTCAAATAGAATAACTACTTAGCCTAGCTTTATAATAGCTTCAGTTTTTAGTAAACAGAAACCGTGTCTGACAGTCTTTTGTATTTTTATACATTTGCTTATTTGTTCATCTGCTTTTTTATCTTAAAGACTTGGAAATGATATTTGGTTAAAATTGCCTGGGTGTCAGTCTGTTGCCAACACCACATGTGACTTTTCTTCACTCAAGCTCAATGTTTACGACAAAGTTAAATTGCGTATAAGAGCAGAGGAAGGAAACAACACTTCTCCGTGGCATAATATTGACTCATTCACCCTATTTGAAAAAGGTAAGGGGATCCCTGGGTGGTGCAGCGGTTTGGCGCCTGCCTTTGGCCCAGGGTGCGATCCTGGAGACCCGGGATCGAGTCCCACGTCAGGCTCCTGGTGCATGGAGCCTGCTTCTCCCTCTGCCTGTGTCTCTGCCTCTCTCTCTCTGTGACTATCATAAATAAATAAAATTAAAAAAAAAAATTAAAAAAAAAAAAGAAAAAGGTAAGAGGAAGTTGCCCAGCTGAATTACAGAATATTCCTTGTTAACTGTTACCATAAGGGCTCACTTCCCAAGCCCATTCATGTGCATGATGTGAAATCTCCCACTTAAAAAAAAAAAAGCCAAACTGTTTTCATAATAATTCCAAGACTTCTCTGCCCCTTTTCCATGAGTATAGAGTTTTTTAAAAGAATATAAAAGATATTCTGGAGTTTTCCAGAGGCTGATGGATCATAGGGAGACTGGTGGGGTGACTTCCAGAGGTGGGTGTGAGATAACATCTGTCATCTTTGTTAAGACAGTAATGGGACGAGATTTGACATAGCACCACTATTCTCGCTATGTTTGTTTTGGGAAAATAGAGTTATTTTTTATAACAAATACTTGTTACAGCGCAGTAGGCTTTTCATTATTACCTGTTAATGAATTAATATTTTAAAATGTTAGCAGTTTTCACATTTTCTGTACTAAATAATCAAAGACATAATCCTTATCAACAAAAGCTCTTTCATTTTTTCATTTTTTTTTTTTAAGATTTTATTTATTTATTCATGAGAGACACAGAGAGAGAGGGGCTGAGACACAGGCAGAGGAGAAGCAGGCTCCATGCAGGAAGCCTGATGTGGGATTCGATCCTGGGACTCCAGGATCCCACCCTGGGCCAAAGGCAAGTGCCAAACCGCTGAGCCACCCAGGGATCCCCAACAAAATCTTTTTCAGACCCTCAGTTTCTCTGAGTTTGAAGGGGTCCTGAGAGTTAAACAGTTGGGAATCCCAGCCCTCTATCACAACCCCTGAGAAGGATGATCTCTGTCCCTCTCAGCACTTCTTGGCCTGCCACTCCCTCTGCAGCCCTGTGCATGTGACCTCCGTTCCTGTCACTATACAGAAGCCACTCCCGTTGGGGCACCTGGGTGGCTCAGCGGTTGAGCGTCTGCCTTTGGCTCAGGTCGTACCTGGGATCACGTCCCTTATTGGTCTCCGCGCAGGGAGCCTGCTTCTCCCTCTGCCTGTGTCTCTGCCTCTCTCTGTGTCTCTCATGAATAAATACATATTTTTTTAAATCTTAAGAAAAAAAATGAAAAAAGGAAAAGAAACCACTCCTGTCAAGGACTCTGGTGCCCTGTTCAATGCCGAGAGACTTCCCAGCCCTCCTCTGGCTCAGAACCTGTGTAGGGCCACAGTGATCACTGGAAGCCCATCCACTTCTGGGTCTCCAGGGCCCTGATCCCTGCCAGCTCCTTTCCTGCTCATCCTTCCCTCCTTTTCCCCTTTCTCCAGGCCTTCCAGGCCTTTTGGTGCCAGATTACCGCAGGGCTAGATTGTCCTACTTCTTCTTTTTCTACCCTTGGTGCCTCCAATCTGTGTGCCCTTGAGAAAAGCTCAAACTTACATCTCCAGCCCCACTCCTTTCCCTTAACCTTGACACTTGTATCACCAGCTCTCTAGTCACCATCTCTCCTTGGGCGTCTGAGTCATCAGATCAAACAAAGCTCTTGATTTCCCACTCCAAACCTGCTCCTCTTGCAGCTAATTTTCCATCCCCACTACAGATGGCACCTGTTTCATTGATAGCGCCAAGAGCCTTGGAGTCACTTTTAGCATCCCTTTTCCTTAAAATCCTGCATCCGTTCTGTCAACACATTGAATGATCAACTTTGAGAGTGCGTACCCTGGAGCGGATCCCTGAATGTTTCCACCCTCTATTAATGAAGTGATCAAATAAATGTGTTCATTTCTTTACAGCTCAGATTGGTCCCCCAAAAGTACATTTAGAAGCCGAAGATAAGGCAATCATAATAAACATCTCCCTGCCTGGAGCGAGAGACAGCGTCATGTGGGCTCTGGATAGCTCCAGCTTTACCTACAGCTTAGATATCTGGAAAAACTCTTCAAGTGGAGAAGTAAGCATTCTTTGTACCTCTGTTTAATGGGAGAGAAAGAAGACATGAATTTGTTCTCCATTTTGACCTTCTTTCTTTTTTTTTTTGAAGAGCAGTCTTCTATTTGTTTTATTCTAGAGAAGGACTGAAACTGTTTACTCCAGAGATAAAATTTATAATCTCTCACCAGAGACCACTTACTGTTTAAAAGTTAAAGCAAGACTTTTGCCGAGAAAAAACGGTATCTATAGTCCTGTGTACTGTATAAAGACCCCAGGTAAGGAGGAAGTTCTGCTGTAGATTCCGTAACTCTATATACAGGTGGGCAGTCTCTTGATGTTGGCGGTTTTGCCCTTTGTTGCTGACGTTTATAGGATGGTTTTAATAGATATTGAAACAAAAACATTACAATAGCACTTACATAAGCAAAAAAAAAAAAAAAATCACAGTATTTGGGATTTTTGTCTCAAGTGAACAGTAATGAAAGTTCTGCCTAGGGGCGCCTGGGTGGCTCAGTCGGTTAAGCATTTCTGCTCAGGTCATGATCTCGGGGTCCTGGGTTCGAGTCCCACATCGGGCTCCCCTCAGGGAGCCTGCTTCTGCCTCTGCCTATGTCTCTGCCTCTCTCTAAGTGTCTCTCATAAATAAATCTTTAAAAATAAAAAAATGGGATCCTGCTGGATATATCTTACAACTTGCTTATTTAACTTATTACATTGAGGATCTCTTCATATGTCAGCACATACGATCTATCATGTTCTTTTTTTTTTTAATTTTAAGATTTTATTTTTTTAGTTAAGAGAGAAAGACAGAGCACAAGCCAGAGATGGGGACAGGAAGCAGCAGAGGGAGATGGAGAAGCAGACTCCCCACTAAGGAGGGAGCCCGACACGGGGCTTGACCCCATTACCCTGGGATCATGACCTGAGCTGAAGGCAGACACTTAACTGACAGAGCCACCCAGGCACCCCTATCCCATTCTTTTTAAGTGGGTGATACTATCCCATAGTGTAAACCTACACCGTAACTCATGTGTAAGCCTTTTATTTTCTTGCCCATGCTGTTAAGAATTCTTCCCATGGGGATCCCTGGGTGGCGCAGCGGTTTAGCGCCTGCCTTTGGCCCAGGGCGCGATCCTGGAGACCCGGGATCGAATCCCACATCAGGCTCCCGGTGCATGGAGCCTGCTTCTCCCTCTGCCTGTGTCTCTGCCTCTCTCTCTCTCTCTCTCTCTCTCTGACTATCATAAATAAATAATAAAAAAAAAAATTAAAAAAAAAAAAAGAATTCTTCCCATGTATCTCTCTCGTGCTCAAATAAATAAATCTTTAAGAAAAAAAAAGAACCCTTACCATGTATTCTCACTCAAGTAAAAATGTATGCTTTCCTCTGTATTCTCTGTCTTCTAGTTGCAAATAAACTGCCTCCACCAGAAAACATCCGGCTTGATGCTAAAAACCACATCTTTGTTCTTAGATGGGATTACCCCTATGGAAGTGTGAAATGGGGTCACGCACGTCCAAATGTGACTTTCCAAGCTCAGTGGCTCTAGTAAGTTCTCATCCATGAGTGTCCCTTTGCCCAGTTTCTTAGGGTTCCTTGCACTGGGCTTCGGCCCCCTATAGCTCTCTGCACAGGTGACTGCTTCAGGAGATTGTACTTCAGGAGATTGTACCATCCAGTGTTTCCTCTTGGGCCCGACTCTGCGGTTAACTAACCAGTGACACTGAGCTGATCCCTTAGTCTCTTTGGGCCTCGGTCTCTTCGTTTGTTGTAAAGTGGGCATATTTCTAATAAGATCTCGTGGACTTACTGCTTTTTTCTTTTTTCTTTTTTTCTTTTCTTTTTTTTTTTTTTAAGTCTGCCTCTCTTTATGTGTGTCTTATTATTTCCTCAGTCTGGAGTAATTGACAGGTGACCTGACCTTTCCTTCAGAACTCCCTTTTCCCATGAGTCCTTGGGATGACCTCAGTCCATTCCAACTTAGCCTTCCTGTTTTCTTGACGATTTCTAGTGGTTTGGGAAGGTTTTCTTTGGAGTGATCGCTTCAGTGGGAAATAGGGAAAGCTGGAGAGAACAGCGTTCTAGCCAACTAGGTAGGATGTCCAAGCACCGTGGAAGCGGTTGGGCACTGCACGTAGTTCGTGTTGGCTGGAAAGTTGTGGCCGGTAAAGAGGCAAATCGAGGGGAGGCAGGGGATGGGTAAGAAGGCCCTGCCAAGGGCAGAGGAAAAGAGGGACTAGCGGCAATGCCAGCAAGGGCAGGAAAGGAAGAGTGAGAAGAGGGAGAGAAGCCAGAAGAGGACGGAGAGCCAAGGGCAGTGGGGGCCGCTCGGGTGGACTCGACCCTGTTCACTGTGGAATGGAAACACGTTCCTGTGCCCGTAAGCTCTCCGACTCACCAGGAAACTGTGCAGTCATCTCTTGCCTATACCTCCCTCTTAGAAGTATATGGAGTCTGAGGGCCACAGACCAGGGAGGGAAAGGGGTTTCTGGTGTCCGGTCTCGAAGTTTCTTGTGGGTGCTTGGCACCCTGTATGAAGCACCCTAGGGATGGTAAAGTTACAACAGAATACAACATGTGCTTCCCGAAATCCAAGGCAGGCAGCTGAGATGGGCAGGCTGTGATTTGAGGCTGAGGAGTGGTCTACAGGGCATAAGGGTTACAGAAATCAAAAATAGAGGGGCACCTGGGTGACTCAGTGGTTGAGCGTCTGCGTTCGGCTCAGGTCATGATCCCAGGGTCCTGGGATCGAGTCCCGCATCAGCAGGGAACCGGCTTCTCCCTCTCCCTCTGCCTCTCCCCCTGCTCATGCTCTCTCTCAAATAAATAAAAATAAAATCTTGAAAAATAAAAATAATGTTAGGTTAAGGCAAGGGGGAGAGATCGCTCTGTAACAAATTACCAGCAAGTTAGCAGCTTACAGAGTGCTGTTATCTCCCAGCGACTTCTGGTCGGGGGACCAGGCGTGGCTTAGCTGGTCCCTCTGCTCAGGGTATCACAAGGCTGCAGGCAAGGTGTCAGGCTGGGCTGTGGTCTCGTACAGGCCTCAGCGTCCTCTCCTACGCTCAGGTGGTGGTTGGAAGAATTCATTTCTCCAAGCTGTACAACTTACATTGGCCTGCTTCTTGGGGGCCACAGGGAGAGACAAATCTCTGATCCCTGGACCCCTCTTTTCAGGGGCTTGTCTGATTAGGTTAGGCCCATCCAGCTCAGTCTCACTGGATTAACTCAGAGTCAACTGTTTGAGACCTTCCTCTCATTTGTAAATCCCTGCACTTTTGCCATATAATGTCACCTAGTCAAGAGTTCACGGGCCCTGCATACCCTCAAGGGGAAGGATTACGCAGAACATGTGCACCAGGGGTGGAAACCTAGTGGGCCATCTTGAAATTTTGCCTACCATGTGGAAGAAGACCTACCTTGAGAACGGTTGAACATTTGGGCATGGGAGAGCAATGAGTGAGAAAATTGAGTAAGTAGAATAGGATAAGATTGGGCTTGGCCTCAGACTCTCCTATAGGCATTTGGGTCCAGCCATTTGGAATTTTGCTTTGAGGGATAGGCAGCATGAGGTCTGTATTCAAGGAGGGTGAGGATTGTCACGTTGTACGTAGACCACAGAGACACCAAAGACAAAACCAGTTAGGAGACTTACACATTCCAGGCTGGAACTGAGTGGCTTTGAGCTGTTGGTTGCTGAGCAGTTTACTTGACCTCTTCACGCTCAGGTGCCCGTATTCTGTTTAGACTCGCTCTTACCACACTGGGCATGTATCTCCCTTATGACACTTATCCATTGGTGTTTAAGCTTCACAGCTGGATTTCCAGAGGGGGGAAAAAAAGCCTGATATGTAGCGCTTTGCCAGTTTTCATGATGTAAATACTCCTGTGATCACCTCTTCATTTTGTTTTTTTTTACTGTGGTGACTTTCAACACTTTCAAGCTTGAACGTGATGTCACCAAACTTGGCGTTGGGAAGAAATGTTCATGAGGACTCGCATTGTAGAGTATTTCCACCTTAGAGATCCAATAGCCATAAATAGCTTGGAGCATCAACAATACAGTGTAGTGAAAGAATTAGGACAGCATGAGTTTTGATCCAGGTTGTCACCGATGCTTCTGACCCATCAGTATCTTTTTTTTTTTTTTTTAAGATTTTATTTATTTATTCAAGAAACAGATAGAGAGGCAGAGACACAGGCAGAGGGAGAAGCAGGCTCCATGCAGGGAGCCCAATGTGGGACTCGATCCCGGGTCTCCAGGATCACACCCTGGGCTGAAGGCGGCGCTGAACCACTGAGCCACCCGGGCTGCCCGCATCTTTTATTTTTAATACTATTTCTTTGTAAGTTTGTGTAATTTAATTTTTAATAACGACTTTTAATAACTGGCTCCAGCACATTCCTGAAAATTCAGCAGTTTGTTCTTGTGGGCTGGCCCTGGGCAGCTCTAGCACACCTACGCCTTGTCACATGCGCTTAGAGCAAGGGCTTTGGTTCTCTTGTGTGGTAGGTGTGCTTCTTGCACTGTACTATCTGCTTTCCAAGGGTGGGGACCATTTCTTCCCTCTGTAACCTTAACCCCTCAGTGTCCAGCATATTCTAGGTACTTCATAAATATTTATTGAACTACTATGTTTGTAATACATTTTTTTTTTTTTTGTCTTTGAAGTGCCTATTTAAAAAAGATTCCTGGGGACAGTTCAGGTAAATGGAAACAAATACCAGGCTGTAAAAATGTCCACACAACCCAGTGTGTCTTTCCTCAAAATACTTTCCGAAAGGGAATTTACCTTATCCGTGTTCAGGCATCTGATGGAAATACCACATCCGTTTGGTCTAAAGAAGAAAAATTTGATGCTCAATTACAAAGTAAGCCAGTTCTTTTGACTTCAGATTGTGCTTATGAAGTCTTCGCACTTTTTCCAAGTTGATCATTATGTCTATACATTTTTTTTTTTCTAGTTACCCTGTTGCCCCCGGTCATTACCATGAAATCCACCAATGATGTTTCCCTGCGGGTCTATATCAGTGCTCCGGAAGAGTCTGAAAACAAGCCTGTGAACCAGAATTTCCCACTAATTTATGAAGTTGTATTTTGGGAAAACACTTCAAATGCTGAGGTAAAAAAAAACCAGCAACTACATAGTGAAAGTTTTGTAATGTTAGGGTTATAACTAGGATTTGTGGAGAAAAGTTTGAAGTTTAAATGTTGGGAAATTTTTAAACTTTAATAAAGACTCTGGGGTCAAATCTGATATTTACAACATAAAGAATATTAGCATCTCTCCTTGTTTTATAGCATAGTTATGGATCACCTGCATCTGGGCCCTGGATTTATTGTCAACATTTGGATCCCTGTGCCTCTTACTACCCAAATCAGAATCTCTGGGGATGGAACTCAGGAATTTGCATTTTTAATATGATTCCTGGGATTTATCTAAAGCAGAGTTTCTCAACATTGTTGACATCCAAACTGGACGATTGTTGTGGGAGCTGTCTTGTGCATTATAGGATACTTAGCAGCATCTCCAGTCTCTGCCCACTGGTCACCAGTAGCACTGCCTCCCCGTGGTGACAACCAAAAAAACCTCCAGACTTTGCCAGATATCCCCTGGGGGCAGGGTACCTGGAGGAGGCCAAAGAGTCTCAGGTGGTACGCTGGTTCGTGGCCCTCCGAGAGGAGAGCATACTTCAGAGTTCTGCTTTGCTGCACCAAATCCTGTCCCTTGTTATTCAATTTCATGGAAGGGGAAGGATTTGAAGTCTTCTAAAAAGGACCCCTTGGCAAGGAGAGACATGAAAAAAGAGTTAAGAAACAGAGGTTTAAACACTCAAATTTGGGACGCCTGGGTGGCTCAGCAGTTGAGTGTCTGCCTTCAGCTCAGGGCATGATCCTGGGGTCCTGGGATCGAGTCCCACATTGGGCTCCCTGCAGGATGCCTGCTTCTCCCTCTGCCTATGTCTCTGCCTCTCTCTCTCTCTCTCTCTTTCTCTCTCTGCCTGTCATGAATAAATAAATAAATCTTAAAAAAAAAAAAAACACTCAAATCCAAAAACCACAGACAAAGGCAATACACAACATTGGACAATCCATGTGATTTCCCTATAGAATTACAATCAAGGAATCAACCTTTAAAAACCTTGTGTTGTTAAGTGGGTAAACTCTATAAATGACTTCCTCTTCTGTTGGAAATCTAAGAAAATTAGAATGACTGAGCTACTTTTCCTTTTAACTGTCTGAATGCACTGTAACCAAAGTATAATTTAGCCCATTGAGAATTACAGCCAGCTCTCAGTTGTCCCTATATCAGGAAAACCTAAATTTGTGTCTCAAGCCACCAAGTTATGTAACCTCAGGCCCATCAAGTTGTGTAACCTCAGGCAGGGTGCTTTACCTCTCTGAAATTTCATTTCCTCTTCTTTAAAATGGTAGTCATAGTAACTCTTTTTTTTTTTTTAAGGATGTTTATAAGGTTAAAAATTGAGTAACATGGGGCACCTTGGTGGCTCAGTGGTTGAGCGTCTCCAGCTCAGGTCATGTTCCCAGGGTTTTGGGATTGAGTCCTGCTTCAGGCTTCTCGCAGGGAGCCTGCTTCTCCCTCTGCCTATGTCTCTGCCTCTCTCTGTGTGTCTCTCATGAAAAAATAAATCTTTAAAATAAAATATAAATAAATAAATAAATACCAATCAACAGGTACTTATAAATTAGAGTTATCTTAGGAATGTATCATATTTTTTAAAAAGGGAATGTACCATATTCCTTTGGGGAAGCAGCATTTTTAAGTTCGACATGGGTTATAATCTGTCGTCCAAAGCATGTATATTTCTTAAACTTACACCAACTAAGTGGTTGGGAGAGGCCAGTCGTAGGCAATGTTTGGAGAGTTTAGGAAATCGATGTTCCCACTCCGATTTCATAAGGTGACTAAAGTCTATCAATGATCTACTTATTTTTTTACAGAGAAAAATTCGGGAGAAAAAAACTGATTTTACTTTTTCTAAATTGAAACCGCTGACTGAATATTGTGTCAAAGCCAGAGCACTCATCGAGGATGATAAGTGGAATAAAAGCAGTGGTTTTAGTGATACTGTGTGTGAGAAAACAAAACCAGGTCAGAATCTTTGATTATATCTCTCTTTCTTTTAATGTAACTGGACTTCTAATAATTCAGTTCACTGAAAATTGCAAAATATTTTCTTCATGGGCTACATGAATCAAAAGTAGATTTTCAGGCTGTCTTTCTATTTTAGAAAATATTTTTAATGCACGATTCCGTGTTTTTGAATGCTTAATACTTCATCCAATACCCACATAATTTATTGCCTTTAATAATTACTCTTTAACATTTAATAAGACTATTTTTAGTTGTTTGGTTGGTTGTTTTGGTTTTTTTACGTAATTTTTTATGTAATTATGTGGAAATCACTTCATTAGTTCAATTGTGAATTTTGTTCTGTGGGAATGGTTAAGCCCCATTTTGTATTTTGCAATTTCCAGTGTTGACTTCGAGATGCTGATTAGTCACAGAATGGTTTTAGTTATGCTAGTTGTGTGTCACGGAAGTGCTAGAGAACACTTTGCACATGGGTAGCTTTATGTCAATATTGTATACTTTCCTTTGCCAGGCCACTCTTTAAATGGAAATGCACTGCCTAAAAAGGAGGGGCCAGGGGGCATGCCTCGCTGCCTCAGTCAGAAGAGCGTGAGACTCTTGATCTCAGGGTCATGAGTTTGAGCCCCACATTGGGCGTGGATCCTACAGATGGATGGATGGATGGATAGATAGATAGATAGATAGATAGATAGATAGATAAAGGGAATGCATTGCCTACAGCTGTTGTATGCTCCATGTTACCAGAAATATTTCTAAAGTATATCATGTTACCTTTAGATTGTTACCTTTCCTTTCATATGGCATATTTTGCCCACACAGACTGTCAGCCCTTAATGTTTTTGTGTGTCAAAACCTATGTCAATGCTAAACATCATTTACTTTATTTTTAGGAAATACTTCTAGAACCTGGCTCATAGCTGGAATTTGTGCTGCAATATTTTCCATCCCTGTTGTCATTTATGTTGTGAAACTTCTCTTGAGATGTATCAGTTATGTGTTCTTTCCATCAAGTAAACCTCCATCCACTATAGATGAGGTATGTGACTTTTGTCAACAGGTGGATTTTTCTTAAAATGAATCTGATTTCAACAGAATATATACACTTTCTTAATATTGGGGAAATAGTAGAGACTGGGATATTTTCTTCACTTTCAGTAAACTGGCTTTAGAAACAGTCACTTAATATCATGTCATGTGGAATAGTAAGGTTTGGCGTGAATCTCGTATCTTTCTTCAGTTTGGCTACCTTGGAATTTGTTTTACCATTGAAAGGCTGGGTATTCACCAACAGCCGTAAGCTTCATCATCAGTACGTTCTGTGGGTGACATCACAGAAAATGAAATAACAGAACATGAGCCTCCTTTTGGGACACCTCACAGGCTCATGTTTGGCACCCCTGTGAGGTTGGCATATCTCATGAAAGCACTAAATGACAAAGACCTAAGCCCAGGACCTAGCCTGTGGCTGGTGTGTCCACCCAGGGGACGGGGGGTGGGGGCGGGGGTTCAGGCTGCCTGCCTTGAGAGTATCAATTGGAGCTCCAGCTTTGGAGCTAGCAAGACCCAAAGTTGAATTGTTGATCAACTTCTATGTGTTTGCATATGTTAACTCTATGAACTTGAACAGATCATTTAAGAGAACTAGAACTAGTGCTCTTATTCAGTAAAATTTCAAAAAAAGAGCACCTGGGTGGCTCAGTGGTTGAGTATCTGCCTTCGGCTCAGGTCATGATCCCGAGTCCTGGAATCGAGTCCCACATTGGGCTCCCTATGGAGAGCCTGCTTCTCCCTCTCCCTAGGTCTCTGCCTCTCTCTCTGTGAATAAATAGAATCTTAAAAAAAATTTTTTTTCAAAAGCAACTCTCTAGAGCCCCAATGTACCTCCCGTTTCCTTCCTTTCCCGTGCTCCCTGGCCCCCCTCTGGGGTCCTCTTACCTACCTGCCTCAAGACTGTGCCAAGATGCACATGACCTTCCTAGGAAGGGGCTTATTCTAAAGGTTCTAAGCGCCATCCAGAGGCTCCTAACTGGTTTTTCATATGAACACCAAGAGGTTAGCCTTTTCTCAGTAGTGGATGTAAGAAACTGATGCTGTTAAAACTAAAAAAACCATTACTATTTTAAACACTCTGTTCCTATTCTTCCCTCTTTCTTAAATTAGTGTTTTTCTGAGCCACCGCTCTGGAATCTCCTCCTTTTGACATCTGAGGAGCAAACGGAAAGGTGTTTTATCATTGAAAATACGAACACTATCTCTGCAGTAGAAGAAACTAATCAAACTGATGAAGATCACAAAAAATACAGTTCCCAAACGAGTCAGGATTCGGGAAACTATTCGAATGAAGATGAAAGCGGTGGAAGCAAATTCAGCGAAGAGTTCCTGCAACAGGAAAGCGAGTGACCAGAAGGGAGCCCTGAAAGATGCGGGAGTTCCGTGGAAGCCACACCAGAAGCCTGAGCTCTTGCTTTGCCCAGTAACTATGCAGAGGATGCTGGCTTATTCGGGAAGGGAAACATCTTCAGGTCACAGGTCCTGAATCCAGGCAAGCACTGATTTGTTGGATAGAAGTTTTCTGTATTCTTTTCCCTGTGCAGAGGCTTGAAAGACAGTGGACCCATCTGATGAAATGAGTGAAATCCCAGAAAATGTTCTCGGTCTGTCTCATGACATCTCAAGTACCACTGTGGCAAAGCACACAGAGGAATTGTGTTCCTGTCCAGTGATGCCGTCACTTTGTGCCTGGATCTGCCCGTGTCACTGATTTGTCTTCCATTTTCAGTTTTATAGTTCAGGATTTTTCAGGAGGTATTTAGATACTTTTGACACTGAAGTATATGTAAGCCCTTAGGAAATTTCTTTAGAAAAGCTGAATACCGTTAACCACTGGTTTTCTGAAAAATAGCTTAATCTAGAAAACATCCACAGGTGCCAGAAATTGTGATCCTTATAATTTTCAGGGGAACCCTGCCCCAAAACCTGGGCTCCTCCATCACAATCACCCTTTGGTGCTTTAGGATTCAAACCAGGTGATCTTTTCATACGCATTAATACTTCCTGACTCATAACTTAATTCCCAACCGGGTAGAACAGGTTTCGGATTTGAATTTCAATCACTGAAGTTACAGAGAAAGGGAAAATGGCCTAATTAGAGAAGTGATTATAATATTTTAAGATAAGGACGTATGTAGAGGGTAGTTGCAGTATATAGAGGAAGTCTTGGGACCAGAAAATACTACCAATAGAACAGGATAGTAAGAAGAATAAAATCAAGAGGAGGAAAGCAGAGAACTTCAGTGAAAAATAAGAGGAATGTGTCTAATCAGCTTTTAACGATTAACATGCTGTGAGGTTGCTCATCTGTATCTCTTTTTTTTTCTTTCTTTCTCAGTTTTATTGAGGTATAACTGACATATAACTTACCTGTGTCATGTTTCGTGACATGCTTCTCTCTACCATGTGGCAGTATTCGGGTACCCCTCCTGCCCAGCTCATACACACCCAAGAAAGCGAAAATTTATTATCAAGGTGAGAAAGAAAATGTAACTGGAAGGGAAACCCAGTTTTAAGAATTACATAACGTTTTTCGAAGGCCACCTGTAATGTATTTTTAAATTATTCATGGAGATTCCCCCCTTCATAGGAAGTCTAGGAATTTTCATCACAGCAGGCTAGGATGGACGTAACCTATGGCCAGTATTGTGTTGTAGTCCCTGCCGAGGTCCCAGGTTGACCTGTGGGGAAGAAAAGGTGGCAAGCAGCTCCCCTGGGGCAGCACCTCCTCGGCACACCCACAGCTCCAGAGAGCACACCACGTGCTTTCCTGGACCTGCAGCCCCGGCGTCCAGCAGAGCGTAGTGGAAATCAGGGAGCCCTGAGGGTCCCACAGCACAGGTCTCTGCTGGAGAATCCCGAAGGTGACCCCACACATCCACCTCTTGATCACTCTGCCCAGAGACGTCTAGTTTCAAGCAGACCTTCTGGGTTGGCTCTCCACTTGTAAAGGCCCCTGTCTGTGGAAATTTGCTTCTTTAAAGAAGAGATTAGGAGCATGTTATGACCTCCCCGCCGCCACCACCACCACCACCACCACCACCAACTCTCAGACGGTGCTGATGCAGTGGTCCCATCCAGCACGCAGGCCCAGGCAAGAAGCCGCTTCACACTCAATGTCCTTTGTGGGGTGTGGAGGAGGGGAATCTTAGATACTAGAATCAGAAGACACTAGTGAGGGGCGCCTGGGTGGCTTGGTTGAGTACCTGCCTTCTGTTCAGGTCATGATCCCAGGGTCCTGGGTTCAAGCCCCACATCAGGCTCCCTGCTCAGCAGGGAGTCTGTTTCTCCCTCTCCTTCTGCCTGCCACTCCCCTTGCTCATGCTCTTTCTGTCTGTCAAATAAATAAATAAAATCTTTTAAAAAAAAAAGAAGAAGAAGACACCAGTGAAATCGTTAGGTCCCCAAGATGTGGGAGTGGATGTCTTCAGGTTTGAAGATCCTGGTTTTTTCAGGGAACAAGCATCTCAGCAGCAGTGAACAAAACCCCTTCATTCTTGCCTTGTCTTCTAGACATGAAACTACTTCATTTCCATTCTTCATTATGGTCTACATGTAGCATAATCAGGAGGTGCTTGCTTATAAGGCATTAAGTGTTGTTTCTGAAGAATAGTTTACTTGGAAATAATCCTGTACTTAGGAGCACCAAGAAACCACCTCAGAAGTACAATACGGATAGTCCTTGGAGCGGCTGAATAGAATCAAAAATCTATGTCAAAGATGTGTAGCATTACAACCATATAATCTATTATAGATTAAAGATACACGTAAATAGTGACATGGGCGTGTAAACACATCCATGCAAGTTTATACCCACCTTTGCCCTCACATATGACATGGGTCATATTCCATTAGGATTTCATGAAGTACTTACTAGTATAGATTCTAATTCAAAAATTAGGAATGTTACTCAGAGCTATGAATTGTAGAATCTGACCAGAGATTTATAACCTATAAACTCGTTTTTTAAATATAATTTAAAAGGCAGCCCCAAACTGCCCTTAAGAATTCTGAGTGTACAGAAATGTCCCTTCCTCCCCCTTCTTCCTATGACTACCTGACACGTTGTATGTTTGTTTTTTGTCTGGTATCTGTCTGCCCCCCCCATGAGACCAGAAGCTCTATGAGAGCAAGGACTTTGCTTTATTCATTGCTGTATCCCCAGCATCTACAGAATTGCACTGCATTGCTCATGGAGGTTGCATAGAAAATCCTTATCGAATGTGTGAAATCTACAATTTGAAACCAAATGGTTGTTTCTGACGGTGTTTGTGTGTTAGTTGAGTTGCGGAAGGATGTAAACCATGTGTTCAGTGTTTCTACGCAGTAAAGTTGTATTTGTGTTTTTGTCTTCAACCCTATTGCTGTGAACAATTTTATATAATAAACACTGAGACCAGAAGTCTTTTATTTTGTTGTTGTCATGCTTAGGCTTAATAAACTTTCATATACAAAAGGTGCTACAATGGGTGCCTTCACAATTTGTGAAGCAGAGGGGGGCCGACACCTGGGCCAAATGTTCCAGTGTCAGGCACCGAGTATCCTGAAGGCACCACTGCAGCTGTCTTGTCCCCCAGCTCCTGGACGAGCAGCTCTTTTCCTTTTCACAACCTCTTTTTCCTCTTTTCCTTTTCACAACCTCAACTTAAGACTTGGATGGAGCACAGCCTTTATTAAATGAGTTTGCAGTGGTGGTGCATACTCTGCTTTCCTGAACTCAACTGCCTTCCTTCTAGAAATATTTCTTCTCAGAATAAACTCAGAGATTTCTAAGGACACACCCCAATCCCACATGTAAATTGATCTCTCCTGCCATCTGGACACATTTTTTCTTAAAGTTTTATTTATTGGGGGCACCTGGGTGACTCAGTGGTTGAGCATCTGCCTTTGGCTCTGGTCGTGATCCCGGGGTCCTGGGATTGAGTCCCACATCGGGCTCCCCACAGGGAGCCTGCTTCTCCCTCTGCCTATGTCTCTGCTTCTGTGTCTCTCATGAATAAATAAGTAAAATCTTTTTTTAAAAATTTATTTATTTATTTATTTTAGAGGGCGAGCAGGAGGAGGGCAGAGGGAGAGAATCCTCAAGCTGACTCCCCACTGAGCACGAAGCCCAGTGAAGGATTCAACGTCATGACCTATGAGATCATGACCGGAATCAAAAGCAAGAGTCAGACACTCAAATGACTAAGCCATCCAGGCATCTCTCTCTGGACACATTTAATCTGACATTGAGGGATCCCTGGGTGGCGCAGCGGTTTGGCGCCTGCCTTTGGCCCGGGGCGCAATCCTGGAGACCCGGGATCGAATCCCACGTCAGGCTCCCGGTGCATGGAGCCTGCTTCTCCCTCTGCCTGTGTCTCTGCCTCTCTCTCTCTCTCTCTGTGTGTGTGTGTGACTGTCATAAATAAATTAAAAAAGTAAAAAATAAATAAATAATCTGACATTGAACACAACTGATATTCAGTCTGGGGGGAGGGGGGATCCTTCAAAAATTATTTTTAATAAGCTTCCTCAAATTTTTTTCAAATGGCACAAGGCAGTAAATACTAATAAGTACACATCTCTGATGCCGAAGAACTGCCCTGTTACTTAACACGTTCCAATAACATCCAGTTTGTTCTCACTGCATTTCTTTCTAGGTCTTGTGGACCACATTAATGTATGTGGGTATTTGTCTTGGGATATTTATGTTGATGCAGGAAAAATAGGAATACCTTTTCTCTTTACCTGAGGGGGAAAAGTCAGGAAGAGAGAATCTGATGCCTTTCATGCAAAGAATATACCAGTTTCCTACCCTTTGTGAGGCCTGCCCGAACTTGGGGCTCATTCTAGCAGAGGGTATCTTGTGGATGAGGTAGTAATTGATGAAGAAGAAAGAAAATATTAGCAGAGCAGATAGTCTGGCTTAGAAAAAAACAAGTTTGAGGAAAAGGGAGGAAATAGAGAGATTGTTTCTCTCAGTAGTTGGCTTAAACTATCCTTGGGACTCCTGGGTAGCTCAGTAGTTGAGCATCTGCCTTCAGCTCAGGTCGTGATCCCGGGATCCTGGAATCGAGTCCTATATCACATTCCCCACAGGAAGCCTGCTTCTCCCTCTTCCTATGGCTCTGCCTCTCCCTCTGTGTGTGTCTCTCATGAATAAATACATAAAATCTCTTTTTAAAAATTAATTAAACTATCCTTGGGGCACCTGGGTGGCTTAGTTGGTTAAGCAGCTGACTCTTGATTTTGACTCAGATCATGATCTGAGGGTCTTAGGATCAAGCCCCATGTCAGGCTCTGTGCTCAGTGGGGAGTCTGCTTAAAATTCTCCCTCTCTCCCTTCTCCTCTCCTCTCTCTTTCTCTCTAAAATAATATATCAGTCTTTTAAAAAATTAAACTGTCCTCACAGTGACTCTCACTGCCCCTCACCCTCAGTCACCCCAAATTTTCCTAGCTCCATCAGAGAAGAAGATGCTGCGGGAAAAATGAATGAATGAATGAATGAATGAATGAATGAAGAAACATTTTGCCTGTCTGTCAAGTAGAAAGTTCATTTTTCCAAAGGACTGAAGTTAGTCCTTAAATACGCAACAAATAGCATAGTCCCAAATCTCATAATGTTTTAACAGTCTGGAATTTTAGTTATAAAAAATATATGATGACTTTTATAGGACAAAGAGGCACATCATCCAGTCTGAAATCTCCCTAAAAGACCTCTGCCTCTTACACATGTAGAAGTCATCTTTGTGACCCTCTGTACCTGCACATTCGTCTAGCACGCTGCCCAGGAGACATTTTAGAGCAATTTGCTTCTAAAGAGCCCCTTTTGCTAAATGGCAAGCATCATGAGACAAGGACTCTCTTTTTGACTCTGTAGCTGACACTTGCTAAGTGTTGTGTGAGTGACCACCGGGGCATTGAGGGTACATACATTGGCCAGGTCCACCACTAGGGGAAGACAAATCACCCTGCTCAGGTTTACAACCAACTGGTATCTTAGATTCCTAACTGGGTAGGCGGGGTTATGAAGAAGCAAGGAAGAGGGCGATGTGTAGCTAAAGACTACATATGGTTTCAGTTGCTAGATTTAGCAAATAAAAATACACCCAGTTAAATCTGAATTAAATTTGAATTTCAAGTACGCAATGAATAGGGGTTTTTTTGGTTGGTTGGTTTTTTTTTGTTTTTGTTTTTAGTATAAATGTGTCCCAAACATTGCATGGGACATACTTCTACTAAAAAAAAATTGCTATGAATACTCTGTCATTTTACTTATGGAAGGATTATGATGAGTTTTTTAGTATAAAAATGTATCATTCCTTCTTTGAGATCTAGATGACTCCTGCCAGGTAAACATGTAGAGGTCATCTTTGTACCCCATCTGTCATTTCAGATAAATAGCAAATACCCTTTTAGTTTATGTCCCATGCAATATTTGGGGCATACTTATACTAAAGCATTCATTTATCTGAAATTCACATGTAACTGGATACCTCTATTTTTAATCTGGCAACCCTGGTAATGTTAGGTTTCAAAAGTACTATTAGGCCTTCCCAAACCCCTCAACCAATATAAATAATGCTTTCGGGGCACCTGGGTGGCTCAGTCTGTTAAGCATTTGCCTTTGGCTCAGGTCATGATCCCAAGGTCCTGGGACCAGGCTCTGTGCTGGGCTCTCCTCAGTGGGGAATGTGTGTCTCCCTCTCCCACTCCTCCTTGCTTGTGCTCCCTCTCTCTCTCTCTCTTTCTCTCCCCTCTCAAATAAATAAATAAATAAATAAATTTTTTAAAGCTTAAAAAAAAAGTAACGCTTCCTACAGAAATTCATACTAAGTACATTACCTGTAACGTGTTTTATTTACAATTTAAAACAACAGTTAAGAGAGTTAATATTGCAAACATTATATAGCCAGAAAAATACATTCCAATCTAATTCTGCCCTAAGGAGAAGGTGTTGGGGTGGGGGGGCAGGCATCTGAGTCCTGTGGGGGCACAGACCTGTCCGATGGTTCTGACTGGCTGCCCACCTCTCTGCCAGCATTTCTCACCTGGCTCTGGCCACGTTTCATATCACGGTTACTTTCACGCCTGTTTTATCTTTCCCAGTGGACTGTGAGCAACTTGAGGTCAGGCGCTGTGTTCATTTTTGTCTTTTGATTCCTTAGGCCGAATGGTGCCTGGCCTACTGTGAGTAGTTGCTCAATAAAAGACATGTTGCATTCAAGAGGATCCACTGTTTTCTTTAGAGTTGTTTCCACACGTCACCATCCAGCAGTAGGAGTAGTTGGTCAAAAAGCAGGAATAGAGGGTCCCTGGGTGGCTCAGTCAGTGAAGCACCTGCCTTCAGCTCATGCTTGATCTCAGGGTCCTGGGATGAGTTCTCTGCTCAGCAAGAAGTCTGCTTCTCCTTCTCCCTCTGCTGCTCCCCCTATGTGTGCTCTCTCTCTCTCTCTCCCTCTCTTGCTATCTCAAATAGATAAATAAAATCTTTTTTTTAAAAAAAAGGCAGGAATATTCTGATATCCAAATCTGCTGGATTCTGCTGGATTGCATTAATTCGTGGACATTTCTTTTTTGCCCACTAGACCGTGCCCTCCTTCAGGGCAAGGACGGCCTTTTACTCACCTCTTTTCTCCTCTTAGCACCTCTTACAAGAAATCCATCAATGTCGTATAAATGAACTTTCAGACCTCCCACCAAGTCTGCTGGGTCCCACTCAGGAAATTCACCCTCTGGCTCAGCCCAGAACTCTACTAGGTGTTTCCAACTCTTCCTTCTTCCTCCTTATCCAAGTATCACGGAGTCCTGTTCATCCTACCTCCTGAATAGCCCTTGAATCCTCCCATTTCCTTCCCTCTCATTTCTATCACATGCTAGTCTACACCGTCATCTGGGCTACCACACGCCAGCCTCCTATCCAGCCCTGCTCCTCCCTGTCCTTCTCCAGATCACCAGCCCTCAGTCACTGGCCCTGCAAAGATGACATTCAAGGGATGCCTGGGTGACTCAGTAATCGAATGTCTGCCTTTGGCTCAGGTCAGGATCCTGCGGTCCAGGGATCGAGTCCCGCATCGGGCTCCCCAAAGGGAGCCTGCTTCTCCCTCTGCCTGTGTCTCTGCCTCTCTCTGTGTGTCTCTCATGAATAAATAAGTAAAATCTTTTTAAAAAAATTGTAAAAAGGAGAAGAAAAAAATACATGTATATTTAGCTTTTGCTTCAAGAGCAATTTCCTGCAGTGTGGAAGGCAGAGGCAAGCACCTGGCATGGCACAGCAGCGGCTGCCTTGCCTTGCTGGTTTGCTGTTCGTGTCCAGCCCTCCTTTCTCCCAGCCAGGCCTGCCTGCTACCAAAAGCGCAGGTGAGAAGCAGTCTTCTATAACGTTCTTCACTAATTCCCATAACTAATCCCTATCATAAATGCCAATATTATTTTCCAAGTTCCATTTCACGTGACATCACAGTGGCCTCCTCTTCTTCCTCCCCCTGCCACATTAAAGGACCCTTACCACTACCTGGAACCCACCCATATCATCAAGAACAAGCTCCCTGTTTTGAGGTCAGCTGATAAGCAAAGCCAGTTCCTTTTGCTGCCCCAATTCTCCCTTTGCCATCCAAACACCGTATTCACAGGTTCCAGAGATGATGACTTGGACGTCTTTTGGGGTGGCAGGTGGCAGGAGGCGTTATCCCACCTACTCCAATGTCTTATTCTCTATAGCTCAAAGTTTCTGCTTCTCTGAATGAATCCCGACTGATAGACTGCCTTCGACCAAGGGACCCGTTTTATGTCAAAGGAGGTACAACAACAGGCAGATGATCATGAGACCCACTGTCCTACCACATGCCACATCCCCTAGAAGCTACCAGCCTGAAAGCACCCTGGGTTGGCTGGAAACACAGCAGCTAAGGCATCAGCAAGCAATGAACCCCGAGGGGTCAAAGTGCCGGATTTCTGACAGCACCAAGGGGTGGGAGCCCAGTGCATCCCTCACCAGCACGCCTCGCTTTCCTCTGGGCGATCTGCACTTGAGGTTGGGCTGGACTCGAGGTCTGGTTTCCTGGTAGGGAGAGGGCAGAAAGACAAGAAGGCCTTTTCCAAAAGGACAGGAAGGGCGACACTAAGTCTGAAGCTCTAGTTCCCATCTGGTTGCTTTGAGCTCCGCATGCCAGCGGATCAGCAGGAGGTGGTATACAGACAAGGGAAATTCACCCCAATTCTTATGAGGAGGCTAAGTTACAACCTCATGATGGGGCAAAGAGGAGTGGGTCTGGAATACTGGGAATTGCCTAGGGCACCTTTGGGTGCTTCTATCCCAAGTGATCCCCTGGGAACGACCAATACCAGGAACGGACTTTGACAACAGCAAAGTATTTGGGCACAAACCTCTCAGGGATCAAGGTCTAGGGTAGCCCACCAGGCAAGCAACCCAGACCAAAAGTGCTGGCTGACTGAGGAGAGAAGAAAAGGAGGGTTTATTCTGGCCTAGAGACCATCTTCAAAATGGGGACTGTAACTGTCCCACTAGCCTACCTATTATAAGATTTTCTTTTTTTTTTTTTTTAATCCTTTTTTAACTGACCAGCCATCACCTGAAAGAATCAGTTACAGTGGTTCTGAGTGGTACAAGTGTTAACTGTAGCAGGTGCTCTTGCCACCTCCCCCTATTTCCATGCCCTTAATGCTTTTGAGCATGAGGGAACTCCCAAAACTGTCTTCCAAAATCCATTTTATCTAAGGATTGGTGAGAGTTGACATCTAGCAAGTAGAAGCCAGAGATGCTGCTAAATATCCTACAATGCACAGGACAACAAAGAATGAATTTAAGGATTAGCTTTGCAGTTTCTGGGGCGGAGTTGGGGTGGGGGGTGGGGAGAGCCAGCTGGTATTTGCTAGAGATTGCATTGTATCTCTAGATTAATTTGGGAAATTAGTACCATTTTAATAATATTGGGTCTTTCAATTCATGTATGTGGAATATCTCTTCATCTATTTAGATCTTCTCCAATTTTTTCCAATAATACGTTTTATTTTTTTTTATTAAGCTCTATGCCCAATGTGGGGCTTGAACACATGACCCTGAGATTGAGGGTCACATGCTCTACTGACTGAGTCAGCCAGACACCCTCCAATAATGTTTTTTAGTTTTTAATGTCTAATCCTTGTA
The DNA here is from genome assembly GCF_905146905.1 of Nyctereutes procyonoides. NCBI lineage: Eukaryota > Metazoa > Chordata > Mammalia > Carnivora > Canidae > Nyctereutes > Nyctereutes procyonoides. The sequence continues at coordinate 7,092,942 of NW_026575155.1, forward strand.
CTTCTTCAGTTACATATGTTCCCGAGTAGTTTATTCTATTTGATGATATTGAAAATGGAATTGTTTTCTTAATTTAATTATCAAATTGTTCATTGCTAATGTACAGAAGCAAATAATCCACTTTGAGATTTGAGTGGCTTCAGGGAAAAATTGAAGGGTAGAAAGACAATGAGATCCGACGTCCTCAGCCTGACTGAGCTCTCCCCAGCCTCACAGCTGCCAAAAGCTAAAAGCAAAATTTTTGTATATTTATCTTGCAACCTTACTGAACTTATTTATTAGCTCCTACAGTGGTTTTGGTGGATTTCTTAGAATTTTCTATATACAAGACTGTATCATCTGTAAATAGAGATAGTTTTACTTCTTCTTTTCCAATACAGATATTTTAGATTTGTTTTTCTTTTTTTTTCTTTTTTTTTTTTTTTTATGATAGTCACAGAGAGAGAGAGAGAGAGAGAGAGGCAGAGACACAGGCAGAGGGAGAAGCAGGCTCCATGCACCGGGAGCCCGACGGGGGATTCGATCCCGGGCCTCCAGGATTGCGCCCTGGGCCAAAGGCAGGCGCCAAACTGCTGCGCCACCCAGGGATCCCCTAGATTTGTTTTTCTTGTCTAATTCCCCCAGCTAGTACCTCTAATACAATGCTGAATAAAAGTGAATAGTGTCTTATTCCTGATCTTAGAGAGAAAGTTTATGGTCTTTTACCATTAACTATGATGTTAGCTGTGAGGCTTTTTGTAGATGCCCTTTATCAGGGTAAAGAAGTTCCCTCCTCCTCCCAATTTGTTAAGTGTTTTTAATCAAGAAAGGGTGTTGTATGACAAACATATGACTATGTTTGTCAAGTGCTTTTCTGTGTCTACCGAAGTGATCTCTTGGTTTGGTTTGGTTTGCTTTGCTTTTCTATGTTTTTGTATGTTAAACTGACCTGCATCCCCAGAATAAATCTCACTTGATTATACTGTATGATCCTTTTTACATGTTATTGGATTCAATCTGCCAGTGTGTTGTTAAGGATTTTTGCATTCATTTTCATAAAGGATATTAGTCTGTCGTTTTGGATGCATTGTCTCTTTTTGGTATCAGGATAGTGCTGGCCTCGTAGGATGAGTTGGGAAAGGTTTCCTTCTATGTTTTTGGAAGTGTTTGTGAAGAATTGGTGTTATTTGGATCTATAAACAATCCACCAGTGATACCATGCTGATGTAAGCTTTTCTTGGTGGGAAATTGGATTATTATGGGATCGGATTATTAACCCAATTTTTTACTTGCTACAGATCTATTCAGATTTTCTGTTTCTTCTTGAATTTATTTTTGTAGTTTGCATCTTTGTAGGATTTATCTATTTCATCTAGGTTACCTAATTATTTTGGCATATGAGTGTTTATAGTATTCATTTATAGTCCTTTTATGTCTGTATGGTTGATAGTAATGTCTTCCTGATCTTAGCACTTTCAGTCTCTTTTTTTTATTAGCCAGTTTAGCTAAAGGTTTGTCAATTTTATTGATATTTTCAAAGAACCAACTTTTTGTTTCATTGATTTTCTCTACTGTTCATTCTATTCTCTATTTCATTTATTTTTCACTCTAATATTTATTTTTTTACTCCCTTCTGTTTCTTTGGATTTAGCTTCCTCTTTGTTTTCTAGTTTCTTAAGGTGAAATGTTGGGTTATTGATCTCAGATCTTCTTTCTTTTTACTTTCTTTTTATTTTATTATTTTATTATTTATTTATTTGAGAGAGAAAGAGAGAGACCACGAATCCTTGCCTGTGAGAAGAGAGGCAGAAGGAAAAAAATCTTCAAGCAGACTCCCTGCTGAGCACCGAGCTGGCTCAGGGCTTGATCCCATCATGCATGAGATCATGACCTGAGCCAAACCAAGAGTTGGGTGCTCAACCTACTGAACCACAGGTGCCCCTCTCCTTCTTTTTTTTTTTTTTTTTTAAGATTTATGTATTTACTTCAGAGAGAGAGAGAGAGAGTGCACAAGTGGGATGGATGGGCAGAGGGAGAAGAAGAGAAATCCTCAAGCAGACTCCCCAGGCAGGGCTTGATTCCAGGACACTACACTTGATCTTAGCCAAAAGGCTGAGAAGCAATTTATCCCAGGATACTGAGATCATGACCTGAACCAAAATTAGGAGTCTGACACTTAACCAACTGAGTCACCCAGGTACTCGTCTTCTTTCTTAATAGGGGCATTTAGAGCTATAATTTTCCCCTTGTTGCCTTAGCTGCATTCCGTATGTTTTAGTATGTTGTATTTACCTTTTTATTTATCTCTAAGTGTTTTCTAATTTCCTTTGTGATTAATTCTTTGACCCACTGGTTGTTAACAAATATTGTTGTTTAATTTCTACGTATTTGTGAATGCCCCAAATTTCCTTCTGTTATTGATTTCTAATTCATTCCATTGTGATCAGAGAATATATTTTATACGATTTTAATCTTTCAAAATCTATTGAGACTTTTTGCATGGTCTTACATCTGATCTATCCTGGAGAATATTCCATGAGCACTTGAAAAGAATGTGCATTCTGCTGTTATTGGATGGTGTGTGTCCATAGATGCCTGTTAGGCCTAGTTGTTTTATAGTATTGTTCAAGTCTTCTATGTCCTTGTTGATTTTCTGCCTCATTGTTCTATAAATCATTGAAAGTAGGATATTGAAGTCTTCAACTTTTATTGTTGAGTTATCTGTTTCTCCCTTCAATTCTGTCTGTTTTGCTTCATGTATTTTGGGGTCCTGTTAGTACATGTATATATATTTATAGTTTGTTTATATTTTAAGATTATCTATTTTAGAGAGAGAGAGCATGAGTGGAAGGGACAGAAGAAGAAGGAGAGAGAATCTCAAGCAGACTCCATGTTGAGCACAGGACCCAATGCAGGGATCAATCTCATGACCATGAGATCACAACCTGAGCCAAAACCAAGAGTAGCATGCTTAACTAACTGAGCCTAAATATAATGCCTGAAACTAATATAGTTTCTATTTTGCTTGATGGATTAACCTATCATTATATAATATCATTCTTTGCCCTCAGTAACAATTTTTGTCTAAAAAGTCTATTTTTTTATGATATTAGTATAGCTATATCTGAAATTAGCATACCTGATATAGTATAGTATTTTTTTAAGTTCTTCAGTTGATTCTTAACTGTGGTCACGGTTGAGAACCACCAGAACAAGCATCTTAAGATAGGAGAGCAAAAGGGCACATCTTTTGTCATCATATCTGTTTATTAGCAGGATGTTCCTCAAATCTGAGAAATGTTTAGACCCCTTTAAAGAAAAAAAAAAATAAAGAAGCTTCTTCAGCATCTGCCAAGGTTGACAATTTTTTTATCATAATATTCCTTAAGTATGTGTGAATGTAAAACTAATTATAATCTTCAGTATATAGCTCTCACACAACAAAACCAAATCTAGTTTATAAATGAACTATAACCAAAACTGCAAAACAATAAAATTAAAGCAAAAAACATTAACTCAGCATTTGAGTTCAGCATGGCTTGTCTACCATGCACCCTGCAATGTGAGGGAACCAATTCAGCCATTACTTTTTTTTCAATCGAACTATGATGAATAGCCAGTTGTACAATATATGGTTAATATTATTTGACCACAATTTGGCTGAAATAGATCATACTAAGTTCATTTTTGTTTATGTCCTATTACCTGAAAATAATCAAAATAGTACCACTGTGCCCCAAGAAGATCCTAAATACAAACATACAACAGGTTCATCTAGATGATTCCAGAATATGCCTTTTAGACTTCTAAGCTTACCACCAAAGTGAAAGCAAATTTTTTAATTTCTGGAAGAAAGGTAGCGGACTCCACAAATAAATCTACCATCTGAAACACTGGAACTTTTCTTTTTTTCTAGAGAGAAAGAGAGAGCATGCATGCACATGTGAGAGAGGGACAGAGAGAGAGAGAGAGAAAATCTTAAGCAAGCTCCACACCCAGCATGGGGCCCAACTCAGGGCTCGATTTCATGATCCTCAGATCATGACCTGAGCCAAAATCAAGAGAGTCAGATGCTTAACCAACCCACCTAGGTTCCCCAGAACATTTCTTTAATGGTGTGCCTCAATCTTTTCCAAGGGCTCCACGTGAATCCTCACCTTCAGAGGTTACTTTTTCAAAATATGGCTACACAAGGGGTTTCTTGAGGTTCTATTTGTGAATATTTAATCTTGAGCAATGAGGAAAAGAAAGCAAAAGAATCTTCTGCTAGTCACCATGACCTGACCGCGAAATGTTTGGTTGTTGGATTTACTAAGCAAAAGAAACCAGTTGAGTAAATATTTAGCCACCACCTCCTCTACTTGAAGCATCTTTGTCTCTTAATGAACAGAACTATGTAGTGAATGAGTCATTAAGAGGGAAGCCCCACATCCATTGTAACAGCTTTGGGGGAAATGGAAAGAAGTAGGCCCTCCTTTGGAGTTGAATTGGACCAGAATGTAAACAGCCCTAATCGCAGGGTATAATCACCATAATGCACACCCTGCTAGTTGAGGTGACTCATTAAGCTGTGACTCAGCTCCTTTACACTCACCTGTTGAACAAGCAACTGAAGATGATGGTACAGAACAATCAGAGTCATGACCCAGGCAAAGTGACTAGCAGTATCTCCTGGCCCATCTACCCTCCCCAGGGAGAGGCAGGACTATATAAGGTAGTACCCTGAAGTTATGGATAGGGTGCAGTGTAGGAACACTGTTTGGTATCACCTCTTCCTTCTTTGTCCACTGAACCCAATAAATACCCTATGTCAATGACCTGTGAGTTCTTCTCTTTCTGTAGAACATGCTCTAACATATTTAGTCCAATTGGCTCATCTGGAAGAGTTTGGGAAGAACTTGAGTATAATGGTTTCCTTTTATCTTAATTCAATTAGCTCAGGGGCCATAGAGAACAATGGTTAGCTCCTTTGAGAAAATGAAACACTGGAATCCATAACACTGGATTTGGCAGTGATTTTTTGCGATATGACACCAAAAACACAAGTAACAAAAACAAAAATCAACTACTCAGACTGTAAAATGCCAGCACATCAAAGGAAACAAGCAACAAAGTGAAAAGGCAAACATAAATCAAGACCATAATGACGTATCCCCTCACATGCATTGGGATAGCCACAATTAAAACCACAGAAGACAGCGAGTGTTGATGGCGATATGGAGAAATTGGAAGCCTGAGCTCTGTTGCTGGAGATTGTTAAATAACAAACATTCAATCGAGTAAGCTTTAAAGATCTAATGGGCTTTCTTAGTCAATTCATGGGCTGGGTAGCATCTTGTCTAGCAAGTAAAGGGGAACTGCAAAGAGCTATAGAAGAGGAAATGTTTTTAAAGGTAGAGAGGGAGGGGAGAAAAAGAAATTTATAACCAAAGAATCCATTACTTAGGCAAGATCGCCCTCCAATGGGGAAAGGAATGAGTCTATCAGTAAATTTCTTAGTGCTGACCAGGAAATTCCCATGTTGATGAATTAAAGATCAGGTTTTGGGACGCCTGGGTGGCTCAGTGGTTGAGTGGCTGCCTTTGGCTCAGGACGTGAACCCCAGGATCCTGGAATCGAGTCCCACATTAGACTCCCCACAGGAAGCCTACTTCTCCCTCTGCCTATGTCTCTGCCTCTCTCTATGTCTCTCATGAATAAATAAATAAAATATTTTTTAAAAAAAGGTTGTATTTCAAGAGGATTGAAACGGTAGTCTGGTTAGGTATTAAGTCTTGGTTTACTGACTTGAGGCCTTAACCTGAGTGACACCATCTTAAGCCTGTGGTTTTCTTTTAAGCAGGATGCAAAGTAGTGCAGCTGCTATGAAAAAAAAACTATGGAGATTCCTCAAAAAATTAAAAATAGAGCTACCATATAATCCAGTATTCCCACTTCTATGTCTGTATCTATAAGAATTGAAAACAGGATCTTGGAGACACCCACATTCATTGCAGCATTATTCACAATAGCCAAGAGAGTAAAGCAATCCAAATGTCCACTGGTGGATGGATAGATGAAGAAAATGTATATACATACAATGGAATATTATTCAGCCTTTATAAAGGAAATCCAGTCACATGCTACAACATAGATGTACCCTGAAGACATTACACTAAGTGTAAGTGAAATAAGCCAGTGACAAAAAGACAGATATTCTAGGATTCCATTCCTATGAAGTCTCTAAAAACATTAAACTAACAGAAACAAAGAATCGTCGGGGCATCTGGCTGGCTTAGTCCAAAGATCATCCGACTCTTGATCTTGGGGTCTTGATTTCAAGGTTCACTTTGGGGATAGAGATTATTAAAAAAAGAAAGAAAGAAACAGAGAATGCTGGTTGCCAGAGGCCATGGAGAGGGGGAAATGAAGAGTTACTATTCAATAGGCACAAAGTTTCAGTTTGCAAGATGAAAAAGTTCTAGAGATCTGTTGTACAACAATGTGAGCATAGTTAACACCCTGAGTTGTACATTTAAAAATAGTTAGATGGTAAAGTTTATGCTATGCATTTTTACCATAGTTGTTTGCTTTTTTTTTTTTTTTAAGAATTATCTACTTTTTTTAAAAAGTCTGTAATCAACTGTTTTGGAAAAGAAAATGGTAATTTAGAATCCTGGTGTGTTTTATTTAAAAGATTTCAATCACAGTGTGGCAATTCTAGATGTGCATATTTTTGGCTTTTATTGATGAAAAGCAAATCTTCACATTATTACATGTATTTTATATAGGAGATTCTTTGTATTTTATTTCTTTCTGACGGTAGAATTAAGTAGTCAGGTTTGGGAAAATCATCTGAATCAGACACAAAGTGAGTTGAAATAGATTGAGAAAAAACAAACCTAGATATTCCAAGATTAAAGGCTAATCAATGAGAAAAAGGTGTCATGATTTTATTTTAATTTAATTTTATTTATTTATTTGACAGAATTAGATCAAGTGCACGAGCAGGAGGAGGGGCAGAGGGGAAAGGAGCAGCAGGCTCCCCACTGAGCAGAAAGCCAGATGTGGGGCTTGATCCCAGGACCCTGAGATCATGATCTGAGCAGAAGGCAAATGCTTAATGGACTGAGCCATCCAGGGGCCCCAAACATGTCATGATTTTAATAAAAAAAGAAATTTAGGGCAGACTTACAGTCACAGCTCCATCTTTGGTTCCTGATACATTCTTTCCTCCTCTCTCTAAAGGGAGTGTCTTCTCTTCTTTGCCATCATTTGAGCTGCCCAGAATACAAGTATGGACATGTTTTACTAAAAGATTTATTATATGCAAATCTCTTTTGAAAACAAGCATGCAGTTAGTTACACAGAGTTTTGCTGATGTTAATGCCAAGCAAGTACTTCCCCATTCTTCTGAGACAATGAAGGAACACAAATGTGTTCAGGCTGAAAAGAAGGGTGGGTAAATTGGATGTAGGAGACAGTAGCTTTTAAACATTTTGCCTGTGTGTCCCTGAAAAAGCTTTTGTAAGTCCATATACTCCCTTACACATTTGTTTAAAAGATGTTATTTATTTATTTATTTATTTATTTATTTATTTGAGAGAGAGCAAGCAAGAGGAAGGGCAGACGGAGAAGCAGAAAATCCCAGACTCTGTGCTGAGCATGGAACCCGCCTCAGGGATCGATCCCACAACCCTAAAACCACGTCCTGAGTGGAAACCAAGAGTCTAATGCTCAACGGACTGAGCCACTCAGGCGCCTCCTCTTTTACACATTTTAATTGACATCCGAAATACTAAGTTGAAGGGTACCTAGGTGGCTCAGTGTGTTAAACGTCCGACTTGATTTTGACTCAGGTCACGATCACAGGGTCCTAAGATCAAGCCCTGAGTCAGGCTCCACACTCAGCAGGGAGGCTGCATGGGATTATTTCTCTCTCTCTCTTCCTTTGTCCCTCCCTCTGTTCTGTCTCCCTATCTCTCTCAAATAAATAAATATATATATATATTTATTTAAAAACCTGTAAAAATCAAATACTAAGTTGAAATAGTTGCGAGGGATGCACTTTCCAGTAAGTTGTAAAAATTGACATTTAAAAACAAACTTGTTTTATCATTTGATAAATATCTCCCGTGGATTCTAAGGCAGAAGCAACTGATGCCCACCAACACCTACTCTGAAATTAGAAAAACTCTTCCATATCAGTTCTGAAATCTTGCATCATTCCTTTTTTCTTTGAATTTTTCTCTTCCTCTTCCCAGGGATGTTTACCTTAATGTAACATATTTCTTGATCCCAATCATACATCCTTGCCACAAAAAAAGTATACAAATTCATAAATTTATTTTCATATTTTCTATGGCCATAGTCTCAAAGTGTTGAAAAACAAACAAACAAACAAACAAAAACCTCCCAAGGAGAAACCAGTGGGTAATATGGTTCTTGCCTTACCAAGGCAGGGACCCCAGGTCCACAGAGGCTCCCTTCTCTAGCTGCAAAACATTGCAATACATTGACTTGTATTCTTTTGTGTGTGTGTATTTTTTAAAGATTTTATTATTATTATTATTTTTTTTTTAGGGGGCGGGTCTGCAGCCCCTGTGGCCCAGCGGTTTAGCGCCACCTGCAGCCCGGGGTGTGATCCTGGAGACTGGGAATCGAGTCCCATGTCAGCTCCCTGCATGGAGCCTGCTTCTCCCTCTGCCTGTGTCTCTGCCTCTCTCTCTCTCTCTCTCTCTCTCTTATGAATAAATAAATAAAAACTTTTAAAAAAAAAAAGAAATGCATCTCTTGAGGAAATGGACGGAGCCTCTTCCTGCCATCAGTGAAGGTATGTGCGAGTGTATGTTACTTCTTGCCTGATAGAGACAGAGTCCAACACGTCCCCTGATCTTAGGGTGAAGGTTTGCAATGGGAAGAAACTCCTTGTAGGAGAGTTTTGCTGAGTCAGTGCCCCCTGAGTCTTTGAATTCTGAGTTATAGGTGAGAAGCTCCTGAGTGAACTTTCATCAAAAAATATTTCTGTTCAGATGTGAAGCATCAACAGCTGCTAACATCACACACACACACAAAAAAAGATGCTACCTGATGGGGGAGCAGAAGGCAAGCTGAGGGCAAAGCATGAGCTGACACCCCCATAAACTCCTGCCCCCACTTCCTGGTGGGAAACAGGTGACATTCCTCAGGCGCTCCTGGCTGCCCTAAAAGGAAGAAGGAAAAATGAATGGTTAACTGATAGGGATCACAGCCCGGCAGGAGGTGAGTCTCCCTCAGTCTACCCAGGTCTTAGTGATTTACAAGGAAAAAGCATTCTTATCAACAGCTTAATTTCCAGAGATCCATAACTCAATTTCCTGGAGCCTTAACATCACCATCCCGTCCACTGAGTGATGGGGAACCAGAGGCAGACAGGAAAGTAAACAAAATTGAATTTCTTTATGACCTGCAGCCCTTTGACAAGGCCCTGAGGTAGGCAGAGTATAACGTTCCTCCAGAAGCTCCCAGCTGTCTTAATGTTAATGATTCAATAAAAGGAAAAACAACCTTAACTTGACAACAGCCAGGCGCCCAGTATCCTGAGGGTCTTCTTTAGCATATGAAAGTCCTTACTGGGTGATGGGCACTAAGGAGGGCACTTGATAAGATGAGCACTGGGTGTTACACTGTATGTTGGCAAATTGAATTTAAATAAAATGTATATTTTTTAAAAAAGTCCTTTTGGACACCTCCCTTTGTGCTCCTCCTCAAGTGGAGACTTTAACATTATAATTGACGAGGGAGCAGAAGGCAAGCTGAGGACAAAGAAGAAGCTGACACCCCACAACACCCCCCCCCACCTCCCAGGTGGGATACAGGTGACATTCCTCAAGCGCTCCTGGCTGCCCTAAAGCTAAGGGAAAGAAAACCAAATAGTTCACTTCTAGAGATCACAATCCCACAAGACGTGAGTCTCCCTCAGTTTACAAATGTCTTAGTAATTTATAAGAACAAAGCATTTTTATCAATAACCTAACTTCCAGAAGGAAACGTAGATGCAATTACATGTCCTTATAACCTGCAGCCTGTTGATTGATGCTTGAAGCGGGCAGAGGGTGATGTTCCTCTGGAAGCTCCCGACTATCTTAATGTGAAAGCCTTGCTAGAAGGCAAAACAACCTTAACTTGACTTTGGCAAGGCCTCCAGTATCCTGTGAGTCTTCTCTAACATATGAAAGTCTTTTTGAAATCATCCTTTTCCTTACCCCCAACTCCTGAACACCCCCTCCCAGCCCCAGGGCAGCAGCCCTTTCTGTCCACAAATCCCATTCCCAGGGTTTAATAAAACCACCACTTTGCAACAAAGACCTCTCAAGAATTCTTTCTTGGCCATCAGCTCCGGACTCACCCCACCAAACCACACCTATATTCCAAAACTTCATCATAGGGACACCTGGGTGGCTCAGCGGTTGAGTGTCTGCCTTTGGCTCGAGGGTGTAATCCCAGGGTCCTGAGTTCGAGTCAAGCATCGGGCTCCCTGCAGGGAGCCTGCTTCTCCCTTTGCCTGTGTCTCTGCCTCTCTCTCTCTCTTTCATGTCTCATGAATAAATAAAATCTTTTTTAAAAAGAAACAAAAGTTCACAAAACTACATCATAATGAAGCAGTGGTAATTGTCCGACAAGAAGAAGGGGCTCTGGGTCCGCTCTGAGAGCCATCTAACCTGCACCTGGTCTTGGGCTTGTTGTCTCGAAGGAACTGGAGGCTCTCTCTCTTTTGCAACCGCACTAAGAGTTCTTACCGCTGATCTCCAGTCTCTGACCTGATCAGGCTATAGTACTGACTGGTAGGTTTTGCATTCCTTTCCTTCCCAGAAAAACCTTAACCACTGATGCCTTTGCATTTCTTTGTAATTCTGACGCCTCCTAGGAAGTTCTGCACAAGTGTGCTGGGACCAAACCGGGCACAGATCTTGTGGGGAGGAGGGGGAAACAGGTGGGGGCCTAAAATGAATTCTCTGTTGTCACTAAAGCTGTATCTCATCTTTCTTTTTTCTGGGGACCCCAAAGTTTTTGCTGCGATGACACAGAGTGAGATGTCTACAGATGAAGTAATACTGAACTGTTTATAGATACTATGATATCTGGACTCTACTTCAAAATAGTAACTGGAGGGACGCCTGGGTGGCTCAGCAGTTGAACATCTGCCTTCAGCAGATGGGCGTGGTCCCAGGGTCCCAGGAAGGAGTCCCACATCAGGCTCCCCTCAAGGAGCCTGCTTCTCCCTCTGCCTATATCTCTGCCTCTCTCTGTGTGTCTCTCATGAATAAATTTTTAAAATCTTTAAAAAAAAATACTGGATGCGCAAGAGGAGCTGCAGAAATGCCATAGAGTTGGTGCAATGCACTGATCAGTGTTATCAAGACATATCTTGCACTGTCATATCTTCAGGGAGAGCCCTTAGTGAACCCTGCCTGGGGCAGCCCACGTCCAATCCAACTGGGTCTAGTTTGGAATCTGACAACTGGAACAAAAAGAACCTTGGGTTCGGTGCATACTTTGGTTTTGGTGCTGCTGCGTCTCATGGTCCTCAGCAGGGATCGAGAAAGAACTCGGTGTGCACAGCAGATCCCTGAAATTGGCGGGCTTGACTTCCTGGCAAATTGCTGTATTTTTCCACTTTTCAGGACCACTAAATGCTGAGATGTGGGTGCATACTGAAATAAAAGCGATTCGTTGTGTTCTAAAAAAAAGGGGGAGGTCTTGGCCTTCCAGGGGGTGGACGGGCGTTGCCCCACCTTGGAACACCTCTCTCTGAAGGACCATCCCAGCTTCAGAGCCCCCATTTCCTTCCCCTCCCTTGCACAGAGTTGATCCTGCCAACGCTCCCACTAAACTTCCTGCAAACTCACCTTCATCTCAGAGCACGCTGCCCAGGGAACCCATCCTGCGGCAAGATGAAACAAGATTGGCCATGGGTTGATCATTCTTGGAGCTGGGTGTGGTAGGGGAATTCAGAGATGGTCTCCATTCCCCCTATGCCTGGTGTAAACAGCTTGTATAATCCCCAGGTTTGTGAATATAGTGATTAGATTGGATTGGATTAGATTAGATTAGATAACACAGTTGACCTTGAGTTAGGAGATTATCCTGGTGGCCTGACCTAATCGCATGAGCCCTTTTGAAACAGACTTTCTTTGGCTCATCTTAGAAGAAGTCACAAACTTGAAGCATGAGAATTCAACACACCGTCTGCTGGCTTGAAGATAAAAGGGGGTCACAGGCAAGGAATTTGGGTGGCTGGTAGCCACTGGCTGATAGTCACCATGTAAATAAGATTCAGTTCAGTCCTGAAGGACTGAATTCTACCATTGAGAACAAGTTTCAAGATGGATTCCCCACCCCACCTCCAGAGCCTACAGATGAGCATTCAGTCCAGCCAACACTTTGATTTCATAGTTATGTGCTGAGCCTAGAACTTAGCCATGTCTACATGGCGTGATCAACAAAGCTATAGGTTTAGAAGTTGGATGAATCCATCTCAAATGACCAATATGATTCAAGAATATGTTTTCCCTGACCAGGAAGGATTCATTTGATTTCAGTAAAATCATGACTGGATGGAAAATCCTATATGAAGTTTGATTATTTTTTTTCTTAAAGAGAAAAGTTGAAAATGAAGCATTTATCTTGTGTCTTTCTTTTCCTCTAAAACTATACTGGGGTTGTGCCCTAAACCTTCCTTCTGTGACTGGCCCTGTACCAGCTGCGACTGGTATCCACTTCCTGTAACACACATCTTTATGATGATAATCATCAAGAATAGATATGTGAACTGAAGCCTGGGTCTTCCCAGTTCTGTTGCTGTATGTCATTTCAGGGAAAGGAAGTTGAAAAAAAAAAAAAAAAAAGAAGGCTGAGTGCATTCATTCATCCTACTAACCCCTGGCATGTGCGTCATGTGCCCCACACTGTGCAGCCTCTTCATTACCATGTTCAAACATCGTTGACTTAGACTGCAGATGTAGGATGTATAACACTGTTGTTGCTTTGGTTGTAAACAATTATTATGGAGAAATGCAAATTTCTCTGATTCTTCATTGGCCTCTTGTTGGTCCTTAAGCCTGTTAACCCACTTCCTCAAATGTATAATGTCTGTTATTTCAAAAATTTCCCCTTGACTAAGCATGCAGTATTTAGTTACACTTCCTCTGATACAGGGATGCTTATTTTTCCAAGTGTGGAACTTAAATATCAAAAACTTCACTGCCATAAGGAAAACTAAATTATTGAGGTCACCTCCCAGAGCATGGGAATAAATACTTTAGAATTGTCATCAACCGCTTCTTTCTGATGTGGTACAATGTTTAGTTTTACAGTTAGGCACTAAACAGGGTCTCAAAGGGATCATGGCTTTAAAGTCTAGCCTGACTACCTACAGGCTGTGTGAACTTGAGCAAACAACTTAACCTCTCTCACCAAGTTGGCACCTAAAAGTAACCATCACATGATGCTTGATAAATTATTGAATAGTTGATTGATTCATGAAATAAGAATTCAATTGGCTAGGTTGACGCATTGCCACTGAAAGAAAAATAACCACACACCACTTTAAAAATACTTTCAAATTTCAGGTTTTTATTTTTTTAAAAAATAGACATCCATATTTTCTCTAGTGCTAATTGTACTTAAGGTGTTTTTAAGAGTTAAATGAAAACTGGCAAATGTCTTGGATTGTTATAATGATTACACAAGTCTATAAAAGCTCTAAGAACTATTGAATTGTACACTTAAGTTGTGCGTTTTATGGTATAACACACATATCTATGCACAATCAATTACTGATATCTATGTGTATAATTTATGGTATAGATTATACTTAATGAAGTTGTTTTTTTAAAGATTTTTAAAATTCTATTCATGAGAGACACACAGAGAGAGGCAGAGACATAGGCAGAGGGAGAAGCCAGCTCCCTGTGAGGATTGCCCCTGAAGCTATGTTTTAAAAATATATTGGGCAAGGAGCACCTGGGTGGCTCAGTGGTTGAGTGTCTGCCTTTGGCTCAGGTCTTGACCCCGGGGTCCTGGGATGGAGTCCTCCATTGGGCTGCCCGCAGGAAGCCTGCTTCTTCCTCTGCCTGTGTCTCTGCCTCTCAATCTTGGTTTCTCATAAATAGATGAATAAAATCTTTGAAAAAAATAATAAATTGGGCAATAAATGAGGTGTTAATATGCAAAAACATTTCTATTTCACGAAGACCATCCAAACGAGACAAAATTACAGGGCTGAGACAAAAACCAGGCTCCATAGTATTTCAACATAAGTAGGATAAAGTTTGGAGACACTAGGAAAATAGTATGCACAGAAAATAATCTTTAAAAAAACACAGCTCTGTTTCTGTGTCCAAAGGTAACAAGTTTTTTCTTTCTTCTTTTTTTAAAGTTTATTTATTTATTTATTTTTAGTAAGCCCTATGCCCAGCATGGAGCTCAAATTCATGATCCTGAGATCAAGAGCCGCATGCTTTTCTGACAGCCAGCCAGGCATCCCACAAGTTTTTTTTTCTATAAATTTGGATGACACTGAAAACGCTGACAGCTCTGGAGAGGAAGGGGTTAACAAACACCCTTTTTAGAGTGAGCCCCAGAGTCACTCTTACCCTGGAAGGGACTGGGTCTCCCTTCATTTTCAGAAGGACATTCTCACTTCAACCTGCCCTCTCCTTACTTGTTCTCCTTCTCTCTTCCTGGAACTCTTCTGCTCTCCAATTTTGCCAATGCTTCTTACTGTTTTTTGGATAAGTGGTTATACCTACTGATTCACATGAGGCTGAGGGACCCAACTGTATAGATCCTACCCTCAAATGGAAGCTTCTGGAAGGGAGCTGGACTGGAGGAAGGGGAAGCACTGCCCCTTTGAGAAACTACCCCCATGAACACAGAGGTCTGACTAGTGGGCCAAGCTGATGAAGAGGGTGGTAGATTCTGAAAACGAAGACTATGCCCCTCCTAACCTTGGCTTGGGCCAACCCCTATTAGTCACCTGCTTCCCCCATGCCCAGGAAACATGGGAAGATCAAACCACAGCAGGAATTATGGGAAACTCTCTGGAAGGCCTGGCCATTCCAGAGGTCTGGGATGTCAGCAGTGGTGTGAGCATCTCAGTTGGGGAAGATGACTTGAAAGGAGGGGGAACATCATGTAGTAGTGCTGCACGCAGCAAGTACAGCTCTGATGTTATGTGTAGACTTTCCTTTTCTGCTTTCCTATTCTTCCTGCCCTTATTTCTTCATCCAGAGGCTCTTGAAGGAATGCCTAGGGAAAAGAAAACCTTGAAAAGCTGCCCTCCCAGCAACATAAGCCAAAAGAACATCTGGATTGTTGAGATTTCAGATTTGCTATAAAGGTAACACAATGGGCACACACAAACACACACACACACACTCATGCATGCAAGAGTAGAAGTAGGACATTGCACAGATGCTGGTATATGAGAAAAATGACTAGTTTTCCTATATTTATCATTTATCCAGCCACTTTACCAAAGTAACTGATGCTAGTAAAACTTTTTGCTGAGCCTCTCAAGTGTTCCAGAACAGCAGTTCTCAAAGTGTCATCCAGAAACCCTTTCAGGGAATCTGCAAGGTCAAAATTATTTATTTTCACAGTAATACCAAAAAGTTATTATGCCTTTTTCATTCTCATTCACTCACAAGTGTGGAGTAGAATTTCCTAGAAACTGGATCGTGTGACACTGCATCTGCTGAGTAGAGTCTACCAGTAGACTAGAGGTTAAAGAGATTTAAAAAGTTGCAAAAGAAAACACTTTTTTACCAAATGCTTTTTCCATTCAGAAATGTAATCCTTTTCGTTTAAAAAGTGGCATTGATATCTAATTGGTTTGTTACTTTTGAATTATTTACTAGGTAATATTTTAAATTTTTTTCCTCAGTCTTTATCTCTAGTATGATAAATATCAATATAAATAACCCACAATAGACAAAACTCGTTTGGAGTCCTCAGCAAATTTTAAGAGTTTGGTAAAGGGGTCCTGAGACCAAAAGGCTTGAGAAAGGCTATTCTAGAAAAACTATTACACTATATACAGATAGTGGTGATTTTGTATTCTTATTTCTGTTAGTACCTGTTTTTTACTTTTTATCTTTATTAGTCAGAACTTCCAGAGCCATGCTAAGTAATTGCAATGAGAGAATGGGGAGCTAATTTGGTTCCTGGCTGCAATGGAAAGCCTTCAAATGTCTCCCAAAGCCTGATCCTATTTCCCAAGCTGTGTCTTATTCTAGGAAATGTTGACAGGTGTTCTAAAACAGTGACAGTTTGCGATGCCCTGCTCTGGAATTGCAGAGTTGTTTCAAAATAAAGATTTTTCTTTTTTGCTACTTTAAAAAAAAAAGTAGCTTTTTATTGCTAGTGACTGTGTGATTTGAAGTAAATCTTTTTACCTCCCTGAATCTCAGTATTTCTCACCTGTAAATGGGTCTGTTGGACTGGGTCAATACTTCTAAACTGGTCGGTTCACATTGAAATCACCTATGAAATTGATGAAGGAAGGCTTTCTTCATAGAAGAACTCCACTCAATAAAGGCAAAATTAGTGAAACAGTCATAAAATTAGCATTTTGGTGGAACTCTTGGTGGAAGAACTGATTCAGGAAAGATTTGCCCATGGATGTTAGAGCCATTCCATGAAAAGTTGGGAGACAGAATCGGTGCGGAGGAACAACATGCTATTTCTCTGCTTGCTTGCTAAGTGCAATAGGGAAAAATGGATCTTTACACAGGACAGGTCTGGCCATCACCACCTTAAATGCTTGGTCACTAAATGTGAGACACCCAGCATTATAGAAGCAGTCATGTGATGTACAACTATGAAATATTCTTACCAAAAGTTTATCCGGACCTAAGTAAGCCTTTAGCCAAGGGGTAGATCCAAGTCTTGTGGGGTATAAGCCTTAAACAATGTTGGGAGTCCCTCTTTAAGAAAAAGAACACATAATTAGGTACGAAAGTGAATATGTGGAGTGAGAAAATAACATCACAAGCTACAAATCTCAAAGAGCCTCAAATATCCTGGATATCACAAAATCCAGGAAATTAACTTGATATTCCTATTAATTGGTGCCTGCCATGTCTCTCTCTCGCTCTTCCCCTCCATTTTTGCCTGGATGCTCTATGATCTGTTGCGCAATACCGTCTTCTGTAGAAGAGGGGTCTTCGCCCAGGCGGTGTGGTCAAGGGGGGCATCCCACCAAACCTCCTCCCCAGCTGACCCAGAGGCTCTGGGGACAAGCCTGCGCATTGCAAGTCTTGAAACACACACTGGTGTTTCTAAAGTGCAGCCAGAACCACAAACACTGGGCTGGGTCGTGTCTAGTCCTCCTACACCCCAGCTATGACTCTCCACCTCACACAACAGGATGGCAAACAGAAGCTTGCCAAGAGACAGGAAACCAAAACCCCACGGCAAGTATCAGCTCTGTGGCCCGAAATACACGCATTTGAGCAACAGGGACTTGGGGCTCTGAGAACATCTGGACCGTGGGCTCCTTCTGGGGCTGCTTCTGCCCAGTTTATCCCCCACTCACCCTTCCCTGGCCTCAGAGACTGCTTCCAGAATTGCTGGCCTTGAAGCATAAATGAAGCCAATGGATGATGGGCACACGGGGATTAAGCACCATGACCCCCGGAGACACCCTGGTGGGATGCATGACCCTAAAAGAGACGTTCTGTACCCATTAGAAGTTGTTCCCCATTTCCTGCTTTCTGCCCCACCCCCCACCCCCGGGATCTATTAATCTATTTTCTGTCTATGGATTTCCCTGTTCTGGATGTTTCATAGAAAGAGAATCATACAACATATTGACCTTCTGTAACTGATTTCTCTCTCTTTTTTTTTAAGATTTCATTTATTTATTTGACAGAGAGAGACAGAGCACAAGCAAGGGGAGCAGCAGCAGAGGGAGGAGAAGCAGACTCCCCACTGTGCAGAGAACCTGACGTGGGGCTTAATCTCAGGACCCTGGGATCATGACCTGAGCTGAAGGCAGATGCTTAACTGAGCCACCCAGCGCCCCTAGCACAGAGTTTTCAAGGCTTATCCATGTGAACCTTCTTTTTCTTTCTTTTTTTCTTTCTTTCTTCCTTCCTTTCTTTTCTTCTTTTTCTCTTTCTTTCTGTCTTTCCTTCTTTCTCTTTCTTCTTTCTCCTTCTGTCTTTCTTTCTTTCCTGCTGAATAATTTCTGTTAAGTGTATTAGGCCCTGGAGACCCGGGATCGAGTCCCACGTCGGGCTCCCGGTGCATGGAGCCTGCTTCTCCCTCTGCCTCTCTCTCTCTCTCTCTCTCTCTCTCTCTCTCTCTCTGTGACTATCATAAATAAAAAAAAAAATTAAAAAAAAAAAGATCCAGCCTCCTCGGGGCACCTGGGTGGCTCAGGGGTTGAGCACCTGCCTTCAGCTCAGGACATGATCCTGGGGTCCTGGGATGGAGTCCCGCATCCGACTCCCTGCATAGAGCCTGCTTCTCCCTCTGCCTGTGTCTCTGCCTCTCTCTGTGTCTCATGAATAAATGAATAAAATCTTAAAAAAAAAAAAAGATCCAGCCTCCTCCCCTGGCCCACAGGAGCCGTGTCACACCTCTCTGTAATGAGCATGTGACTATCTCAGGGTGAGAGCACCTGACATTGTCCCCCAGGGCTGGGCAGGCCTTGACCTCCAAGTGCCTTCCTCCATCAGAGCACAACATAGGGCAAGCAGCCTATCCCAGTTTACCAGGGACTGCCCCAGTTTCAGCACTGAAAGTCCCCTATCAGAGGAGATGCCTCGGTCCCTGGCAGACCGGGACCCTGAGTGAGCCACAACGTTAGGCTGCGGCGGAGGGGGAGGGCACAACAGGAAGTCAACTGTGGCGGAGTCCTCCCAGGTGGGTGAGTGTCCCAGGTGGGTGACTTGCCCAGGAGGTAGTAAGGCCTTGTCCACAGGTGCAAGGATACTGAGTAAAAACCCTTGCAGAGAAGGATGCAGAATCTAGCAAGGGGCAGCTCCTGGCATCATTTTTGGCTTCATTATTATTAGTGAGATAGGACTAAATACAGTTGGGGTTTTTAAAAAGATTTTATTTTATTTTTTCATGAGAGACACAGAGAGAGAGGCAGAGGGAGAAGCAGGTGGGGGACTCGATCCCAAGACCCCGGGATCCTGGGATCACACCTAGAGCCGAAGACAGATGCTCAACCGCTGAGCCACCCAGGGGCCCCAGGAAACATACAGTTTCGGTGGCATTTAGTATATTTACAGTGTTGTGCAACCACCACCTGTATCTAGTTCCAAAATATTATATTACCCCAAGAGGAAACCCTATGCTCATTGAGTAAGTCACTCCCTACAGCCCTCCTCCAAGCAGCCACCAACCTGCTTTCCATGTCCAGGGATTAGTCTATTCTGGACATTCCCTGTGAATGGAATCATGTGACATGTGACCTTTCGTACCTGGCTCAGCACGTTTTCAAGTTTCAACCATGGTGTAGCCTGGGTCAATGCTTCTTGCCTTTTTGTGGCCGAATTATATTTCAGAGCATAATTGTTATGTTTATTGAAGGTTCAAGCCGAACTCAGACTTGCCATGAACCCCTCTAGGAAACAAGACAGACTTCACCAAATACTTGCTCTGGCTGCTGTTTGGGATTTTTTTTTTAAAGATTTTTATTTTGTTTATTATTTGAGAGAGAGAGAACAAGCAGGGGCAGTGAGGGAGAGGGAGAGAATTTCCAGCAGACTCTCCGCAGAGCAGAGAGCCCAACTCAGGGCTTGATCTCACAACCCTGAGATCACAACTTGAGCCGAAACCAAGAATCGGAAGCTCAACAAAACGAGCCATCCAGGCACCCCTGGCTGTTACTTTTAACCTCACAACTCACAAATAAAATATCAGAATGTTTTCATTATGGAGGCACCCAGCTGGCTCAGTCAGTAGAGCGTGCAACTCTTGATCTTGGGGTCATGAGTGTGAGCCCCACGCTGGACATGCAGTTTACCTAATTTAAAAACAAAAATGTTCTCCCTATGAGACAAATAAAAGGCAGATAGTAGTCATCAAGCCATGAGACTTGCATGCTCTGCTGTGCTCCAGCAGTTGAGCTGGGCTAGGCCTGCACGTCAGTGCAGAGAGCGCGTGGCAATGGCCTGTCACCCCGTCTTCATCTTGACTCCCTCCTCTGCCAGCACCCTCCCCTCATCAGGTCTCCCTAACTTAAAAAAAGTGACACAAATTTCCTTTGGCCCTACCACTTCCTCAGCTCACCACTGTGCTTCATCACCACACTCTTCTCCACTTCCTCACACCCACTCACTGGTTAATCCCTCCTGATTTGGCTTCCTTGCCAACTTCTCCACCAACACTGCTCTCTCAAAGCCACCACTGGCCCCAGCCACCACACCCCGGGGGCTTTGGTCCAAAACTCTCCCATCCTTTCCCCTGTAGTAGTTGATCCTGCTGAGCGACCCCCTCCTTCTAAGCACTGTTTTTGCCTCCCTCCTCCTCTGCTTGGTCTCGGCCTTATTGGCATTATTGGCGTTCCCAACTCATGCTCCTGAGGGTTGCAAGATCCCAGAGGCAGAGTGTGGGTTATCATTTTATACCTTTTGGAATGTCACATGCCGTATCCTAACTCTGGGAAATGAACTAGGGGTGGTGGAAGGGGAGGAAGGCGGGGGGTGAGGGTGACTGGGTGGCAGGCACTGAGGTGGGCACTTGATGGGATGAGCACTGGGTGTTATTCTGTACGTTGGCAACTTGAACACCAATAAAAAAATAAATTTATTATTTTTTAAAAAGTTCTCAATAAATATTTGTTGTTGGTGTTCACATCAACTTGAGCTGTTGGTGTGCATTTGTTTCCAGAATGAGACAGGGACTGATTTCTCACCACCCTGGGAGGGCTTTTGAGCACGTGAAAGAGCATATGACCTTGACTTGATCTGATTTTTAAGCGGTACTGGATGTGATCAGAAGGCTTCGAGGAATAGTTTCCTGAGTTTCTTGATGTTTGCAGCGCTTACTGTTACTTTCACACTTAGCTAAGTAACCTTTGATACTGTGTGGTTATAACATAATAACCACATGTCTCTTTGTCTTCTCTGTCAAGGGTGAAAAATTCGAAGGTCTTTAACCACTGGTAAAAGTGTCTTCTCACATCAACCACATAGCATCAAATATTATGTGAACCAGATGGCTATTTCGCTAAATGAGTTGACTATAAATTACTAGCAGATTACAAAGTTGCTTGAGCTCAGCTGAGTGTAAGTTAGCCAAAGACTTTATTCTGGGAAGCAAATTCCCCTCTATTGATCCCTTTCCTATTACCTCTAAGCCAGCCTTCTGGTTGTCCGAAGCTTCCAAGACCTGTCTGATGATAGGGTCAGGAAGTCCAAGCTGTGTTAAGCTAAGTGTGCCTGGGGTCATTCCAGGCTCCAGTCATGCCTTCCTCTGCCATATGGTCTTCCCTCAGCTTTAGTGGAACTACTTCCAGGGGGGCAGGTCCTGTTCAGTAGGTGCCTGGGACAAAGACAAATCACCCACATCAAATGTCCTGTGGCTCATCAAAGCCATTTCCACTACAAAGAGGGGCCTAGAGCCTCCCTGTCCCAAGTGTCTACTTTCTCCAAATGCCCCATCCACCCAGGCCACTTCACCACCCCCACTAAACCAGTACTGGGTCCTAGGATGTCCTCAGCAGCTGGAAACTTGCTTCCCTCTTTTCCTGGCCCCAACTAAGGCGATTCCCCTAAAGGAACCACCATGTCTTGGGCCACCAACTGAGACACATGAATTCCCTCTTTCGGAATATCGCTTCCCTTATAGGGGAATTGTTGAAATCCCCACTAGGATTTCCCGGCCTTTCTCTGACATTATTGATGGATAACGTAACCTCAGAGTTACACTGTGAAATCTGTCCCACGGGGTGCCCCATGCCAGCCCCATACCTCCAAGGCCCTTTCTCAGAGGGCAGTGGAACTTTTCAGGGTCCTATAGTTAGCATAACCACACACTCTGGAGTTGCCACTCGAGAGCTAAGGGGAGGTGTGCTGAGTACCCCATGTTACCGTTCAATAGATGGGAATGGTTAACAGGCAACACAGCACCGTATCTGGAAAACTTGGGCCAGAAATGTTTTTGCCATCTGGGGTTTAGAAAGCTGATATGATACAGGTGACATTACATCACCTCCAGCACGACGTGACCAGTACCGTGTAATCAAACCATTTCCAGTTCTCAAGGGAAACTTGTAACTGTTTCGCACTTAATAGGATCATTAAAGGCTCTATAGAGCTTCGTGCTAGTTCAGATCATGAGTTAACAAGAGTTTGTCATTGCAGACAGCCATAACAGAGCTCTTTGGATTTGGGAGCTGCTGATTAGAGTTGTAGACCCAAGGGTACCTGGCTGGCTCAGCCGGTAAAGCCTGAGACTCTTGATCTTGGGGTTGTGAGTTCAAGCCCAGGGTCCTGGGATCTAGCCTGCTCAGCAGGGAGTCTGCTTCTCCCTTTGCCCCTGCCTCCTGCCCCTGCATGTGCTCTCTCAAGTAAATAAATAAAATCTTTTTTAAAAATTTAAAAATCTTTTAAAAAAATTGTGGACCTGTCTTTTTAAAAAATTTTAAAAAAATATTTTATTTACTTATTCATGAGAGACACAGAATGAGGCAGAGACATAGGTAGAGGGAGAAGCAGGCTCCTTGCAGGAGACTGATGTGGGACTTGATCCCAGGACCCCAGGATCACAACCTGAGCCAAGGAAGATAGATGCTCAACCACTGAGCCACCCAAGCGTCCCTGTGGACCTGTCTTATATCTCCTACATGACCTAATTATTTTATTCTGTGACACTTGCTTCTTCAAAGGCAGCCTGAAGTATGGACATATTCATTTCTTGGTGGAGACAATTCTGGACTCTTGGCAAGTTTTCTCTCTCTTTTTTTTAAATTATTTTTGATAGCAAGTCAGTATCTTTCTTTTTTTATGATTTTATTTATTTATTCGTGAGAGACAGAGAGAGAGAAAGAGGCAGAGACATAGGCAGAGAGAGAAGAAGCAGGTTCCATGCAAGGAGCAGGACGTGGGACTCAATCCTAGGACTCCAGGATCACACTCTGAGCAGAAGGTAGACACTCAACTGCTGAGCCACCCAGGTGCCCCAAGTTTTCTCTTCTAATCAGCTCCAGTGCCCTTTGACCTGCTGATAGGATAAGCCCCAGTTTCTATGTGACATCACTGGGCTATTGGTATCACTAGGCCCAAAGTGACACTAGAGTTTTCCTCAGGCCTTGGGACTACTTGAGGGAGTCAGACCCTCCAGCACAGATTTGGAATCATTTTATATATGGGTCCTGGTGTGATTTCTGATTCAGATTAAGGGGAAAATAGCTTTAGAGTTAAAATTCCCTGTCATTAAAAAAAAAAAAATCCCTGTCTTTGAGGTTCTCTGAAAGGTAGACTTTGACTCAGTGGAATATATAGATTGGTCTGGTGCCATGACAATCATTGACAAAGTATTTTGCAACCCTAT
Organism: Nyctereutes procyonoides; assembly: GCF_905146905.1. NCBI lineage: Eukaryota > Metazoa > Chordata > Mammalia > Carnivora > Canidae > Nyctereutes > Nyctereutes procyonoides. The sequence goes on from NW_026575155.1 coordinate 7,116,456, forward strand.
GTTTCAATATGACATACAATTTTTTTTTCTTTTTTGCTGCTTGATTGAGGTATAACTGGTATACCTTATGCTATGCATGTTTGAATCCTCCCCTAGGAAGCTCTTGCTTATAAGGGACAAATCCAGTTGTTTGCCCTTTTGATTTATTTTTAAGAAGCAAACAACATTCAAAAGAAGGTCTAGCTGTCAATGTGATAACATAATATTATTTCTACTGTTTTCGGAATCCTGAATCTGCTCCTTCGGAAGGAATCCAGTGCAATGTGACGTGGTACCCTGGATTGGATCCTGGAATGAGAAAAGGACATTAAAGTGGAAACTGTGAAATCCAAAATAAGTTTAGAGTTTAGTTAATATTAAGATACCAGTGTTGGTTTCTGAGCTTTGGTAAGTGTTCCTTAATAATATAAGACCCTCAAGGAAATGGAAATGGGGTGAGGGGGACCCAGAACGCTATGTACTATCTTTGTGCCCTGTCAATCTAAAATTATCCAAAATATAAACTACAAAATTCCAATGGCAATTAGTTACTAAAGGAGAACATGTTTTATCACAGCTGTTATGTTTTAAACAAAAGATTTTATTATACCTCTAAATACCGCAATAGCTCTTTTTATTTAATTTTATTTATTTATTTTAGGGAAAGAGAGAGAAAGGGGAGAGGCAGAGAGAGAGGGAGAGAGAGAGAGAGAGAGAGACTCTCCAGCAGCCCAGAGCCCTAGGCAGGGTTTCATCCCGCGACCCTGAGATCCTGACCCCAGTAGAAATCAAGAGCCAGATGCCCAACCTACTGAGCTACCCAGGCACCCCACAATAGCTCTGATGGTGCAGTTTTTAAAAAGGTAACAAAGCACATTTCACTTTCTAGCCCTATTTTCCCCTCCTAATTGGTTTTACCATCTTCTCTTACTGTTGCCAAACCATTTCGAAAAGCCAGCTTGGGCAGGAGGTTTGTATTTTGGTTCTTGGAAATGAGACTAATCTGCTTTCAAGTGAAGGAGCCAAAGAGGAATTTAATTCGCAGAATAGAAAGAGTCTCTTCTGTTTTGCATTTGCCCAGGAGCTAATGCTGCTGCATTTGCAGGATGGGAGCACTTGCAGAAGAGCCTGCGGACAAAACAAGTGCCTTCCCCTCCCGCAATCTGAGGATTCAGGGGGTAGGGCCAAGTTCTTGAGTGACGGGAGGCAGATGCAGGACCCTTGTGGACCCAAGGTCAGGAATTAGTTTTGCCCATTAGTCCATCTGGCTTCCTGTTTAAATGACATTTTGGGGTAGATAATTATTAAATTACTAAAGTCTGAGGATATGTATGTTGAAGTTTAAATTTAGCTATAATGCTTTGGTCCTGGCTGTATCTGAAGTGTCTAGAACCATGCTTGGCACAGAAGTGAAATATTCAAATATTCAATAAATATTTGTTCAAGAAACTTTTCGTTGAGGGATAAAAAAGTAAATGGATCCATCTCCATCAATACTTGCATAAGTCAAAATTTTGGTGTTAGAATAATGGTATTTCCTAGAATTGGCTTTATTTGAATCCAAGTGTTAGGACTAATTTCCCTTCCTGAGGCAATATGAGTGATGTCTGTTTGGTAAATAAAGGGTGTCACTGTGTCTGAGACGGTCCAGGTAAGTTCTGAGGCTTCATTTGCATGGATGCCCTCATCCTACTTGGGGCAATGAGTGAGGAGGTGTTCTCAGCACCCCCTAGGTCCCTGGGGGTTTGACTGTGACAATACCAGCAGGTGTGGTGCCCCCCCCACACTGCTTGTCTGGGGAAGATCAAGGCAGGGCAGGGGGCTCCCCCCAAGCCAGAGAGGGGGTGTGAGCTGGGGGTGAGATCCTTAGGCAGGTGAGAAGAAACTGCCACTTCATGAACACTTCCCAAGTTCCTCCAGGGAGGGTTTCCCTCCAGCTTTAGTTGGGGACTTTGAAAAGCTGGGTGGATCAGTAGCTCTCGGGCACAGCCAAGGGGTCACTTCCTGCCAGGGTTTCCCTACTCTCCACACGGAGGGTCCAGTCACCTCAGAACCTACCACTAGCCCTGCCACAGAAGAGGAAGAAGGTCTCCTATAGAATCTGCAACCACAGACTCCGGGGATGTCTCCTGGGACAGAATCCAGTCCAGCTCGATGGTGCGTCCAGCGTGGTCTGAGACACGAGGTGCTGTGTTTTGTTGGTTGGCCTGGGTGTCCTCTGTCACCTCCACTAAGACTTCATCTCCACAAGCTTGGAGTTTTTGTTTCTTGTGTTCAGAACAGAGCCCAGTGTGGAGTAGATGCTCAATAAACATGTGCTAAATGAACCAGAGATGGAAGGAAGGAAGGAAGGAAGGAAGGAAGGAAGGAAGGAAGGAAGGAAGGAAGGAAGGGAGGGAGGGAGGGAGGGAGGAAGGAAGGAAGGAAGGAAGGAAGGAAGGAAGGAAGGAAGGAAGGAAGGAAGGAGAGAACACGATACAGAAAGCAGCCTTGTGCTTTCTGAACATGCTTTACTGTCCCTGGACTCCTTCCATTCTTTCCTTCACCAACAAATGTACCTAAATCAATTTGTATTTTTTTTATTATTATTTGTTTTCTGTGGGCACCCAGTAGGTCACATAACTATGATGTTTGAGGTTTCAAAGAAAAAAATGAAAGTCCATGTTGACAATAGTTTAAGACTGCAAGACAAGGCAAGAAATGCCTTCGCAAGGCATCTAACACCCATGAAATGGAAGAGAAGCTTCATGTAATGACCTGCTGTAAGATGGCCATGACTTTGCATGACTCTACATGGAAGGAGTTGGCCAACCCAAGGCTCAAGCTTGAGGGTGAGTAGGAAGTGTCTGGCATCTTTTTTCTCCATGTTCTGGGCTCTGCAAACCAAGACTGCATCTGTAGAATGCCCTGCAACTATAGGCGGCCTGATTTTTACACAGTCATGAAACACAAGCACGTGAGAAGCAAGATTCCCTTCTAGCCCGTCCCAAATGTGGCTTCTACAATCTTCTCAAAATGAGGGAAGTAGTGCTGCCCCCTTACCACTTCACAGCTGCTTAAGAACTTAGGAGTTTTCTAGATGCAAGCTGCGGTTGTCTGAGGGTTGTAAGATTATGGGGAATTTTTTCTCTTCTTATTTTTCTATATTCTAGATTCACGATAATGAGCAAATACTGTTTTTTGGGCCAGGATGAAGACAGCAATAAAGGCTTGCATGTGTTTTTGTTCTGTTGTAAGTTAGCCCACATAGTAGGGCCAACCAAGGCAAAAGTTGCTGTTGTCTAGAACAGAAGTCAGGCTGGAAGCAAAATGCATGTGCTTTTTAACTGCCTTTCTCTTGCCTTTGATACTAGTATACCTGTGGACATTAAGGAACCTGGTTTGTATTTTGGAGGCTGGAAAGCTGATTTTAGAATATGAGTAGGATTTTTTACTACACATGGGTAGACTGACTTCCCACGGTCACAACATGCTCTATCTTAATTTCCTGGACTCATCCTTTTGCCCTAGACCTATAATTTTGTATCTAATATTTTGTACCATGTATTCTTTTTTTATTTATGAATCTTTACAATAAAAAACATGTATATGGAACAAACAGCCATACAATATATTTGTTATTCTAAGCTGCCTTAGAATTCTAGAGAATGAGGTACAGAATTAATCTTTTTTATTATTATCGAGAAGTAGGATTCAGCTGATGTTTCATAGGCATTGCCCCAAGCTAAGCCAGTGTGTTGACCCAGGTGTTGGCATTATTACATCACATGCCAGCTTCTTCTGGAAGTCTCAACTTTGGCATGAGTCTTTTCAAGGGGAATGTGTACCCAGAAAGAATTGTGTGTGGAGAGGAAGGAATTAAATGAAGAAGGCTGCTGTTGCTGGTAATACTTCCTCTTTACTACTGTGAGACAATGGAAAATAGATGTCCATCTCTGCCCCTGGCTCCTGGCATACAGTTTCTGAAGCCCTTGTCATTTCCTGGGTGATGGGAGTGTCTTTTGTTCTAATGAGGTGATGCTGAGTGGGTTCCTGGATGGCTCCTGGATGAGAGCTGGTCACTGGAAAGAACAAGCTGTGATTAGAAGCTTGGAAGTTTCTCGTAAGAAAGGTGAAGGGCTGGGCAGCCCGGGTGGCCCAGCGGTTTAGCGTCGCCTTCGGCCCAGGGTGTGATCCTGGAGACCCAGAATCGAGTCTCACGTCAGGCTCCCTGCATGGAGCCTGCTTCTCCCTCTGCCTGTGTCTCTGCCTCTCTCTCTGTGTGTCTCTCATGAATAAATAAATAAAATCTTAAAAAAAAAAAAAGGCTAAGGGCTGAAAATAAAGTTAATGATTGATCATGCCTACATGACGAGGCCTCCATAAAACATGGAAGGACCTTGAGGGCATTATGCCAAGGGAAATAAGTCAGAGAAAGATGAATACCATATGATCTCACTTATATGTGGGATCTAAAAAAAGAAAACTAAACTCGTAGATACAGAGAACAGATTGGTGGTTGCCAGATGTGGGGGTGAGAGGCAAAATGGGTGAAGATGGTCAAAAGGCACAAACTACCAGCTTTAAAATAAATAAGTCTTTTTAAAAAAATATTTTTATTTATTTATTCATGAGAGACACAAACATAGAGAGAGGCAGAGACACAGGCAGAGGGAGAAGCAGGCTCCATGCAGGGAGCCCAACATGGGACTTGATCCATGGGATCACGCCCTGGGCCAAAGGTGGCACTAAACCACTGAGCCACCCGGGCTGCCCTAAAATAAAGAAGTCTTAAGGATGCAATGCACAGCATGGTGACAATGGTTAACAGTACTGTACATTTGAAAGTTGCTGAGAGAGTGGATCTTAGAAGTTCTCATCACAAGAAAAAAAAATTATAACTTTGCATGGTGACAGATGTTAACTGGATTTATTGTGGAGATCATTTCTCATTTTTTTAAAGGATTTTATTTACTTATTTGAGAGAGAGAGCAGAACATGGAGGGGCAGAAGGAGAGGGAGAAGCAGACTCCCTAGGGAGCCTGGGACCCTGGGATCGTGAAATGAACCAAAGGTAGATGTTTAATTGACTGAGCCACCCAGACGCTGCGATCAATTCTCGTTTATATACAGACATTGAATCATCATGTTGTACACCTGAAACCAATATAATGTTACATGTCAAATATATCTCAATTTTAAAAAAGAAAAAAAAGGAAGTCACAAAGACAGAGATTGGAGAGAGAAAAAGAGAGAACTTCAAAACCTCTGTTTCAAAACCTCTGTTTGAATCTTTTTTTCCCAAACATGTGTTTTCATTTCATTATTGTTATTCTTTGTGTTTGTAAAACATGTATTTGAGCCTCTTATCAAATGTATACTCTAGGAGAATAATGGTTTTCCTCTGTGTGTGTGTGTGTGTGTGTGTGTGTGTGTGTTTGTGTGTTTTGAGGGGGTGTTGTAATTCATATGTCGAATCCCTAACCTCTGTCGTGATAGTGTTTGGAAATGGAGTCTTTGGGAGGTAATTAGGTTAGTTGAGGTCATAAAGATGGGCCTTTATGATAGGATTGGCGGCCTTCCTGAAAGCCAACCACATCAGCACCCTGACCTTGGGCTTCTAGCCCCAAATAAAGTAAACTTTATTTTGTGAGAAAATATTTCTGCTGTTTACACCATACAGTGTATGGTATTTTGTTATGGCACCCTGAGCTAAGACACGGGGTCCTGATCTCTGGCTACATCAAGGTGTAAAACAGAGCTCATAAAACAAAGGTTTTAGAAACTGAAGTGAAGAGTCACAGGGCTTCCATCTGGTGGATGCTCCTCTCATTTCAGGGAGATTGTTTAGGAAACAGCAATAGTCACGTTTCGAAAAGTCTGTGTTTGGATTACAGCAACCTAATCCCCTGAGTGAATGAAATCCCGGGTAGTGAAGTTCCTGTTTTACATCACTGACCCGTCACCAGTTGACATTTCTGGTGGTGGAGCCATGCTGCCATACTGCAAGGTACAATTCCAGTCACAAGTCAAGAAACTGGATGCTCTAACTCACTTGAGAAGCCTTCCTGGAGGCAGATGGATGATGTCTCCAGGGCTTTGTGAAGATTCACATTTAGGTTTTGAAAGCAAGGGGAATAATAACGAACGAGGTAAGAAGTATATCTGAAAGGATAGTCGAACAGATGTGTCTGCATGGGAAAAGAGAATAAATGTGTTTAGGTTTTAGGATATGTAGCATAAAATTATCTTGATCATATGGTTTCCCTCATGAAAAATTGAAGAATTGGGGTCTGAGGGTAACTCCTGGTGGTTCTTGCAGGTGAACGCTTCCATGGCTTCTGACCCAGAGAAGGGGTATAGTGGAAGAAAGCTCGGCTCAGGCCAAGTGGCTGTAAGGGAGGCTGGGAATTGGCATCTCTCTGGAAGGGGGAGTATTCATAAGGCTGAATATCACCCAGATATGCCAAGGGTGTTCAAAAGGTACAGTCAGAAAACGAGATAAGCATACGGTGGTTATGAGGATGGAGGGAGGACATAGGGTAGGGTCTCAATAAACAGTGACTATTCTTATCGGAAGGTGTGGGCAATGCTCCCAGTTTGCTGCTGGTGACTCATCAGATGCCCCATCCAACACCTCCTGGCTACACTCAGCTTATTTATAGCAGCCACCTCCCAGCCTGAGCCTTTCCACCTCTTACGTGCAATCTGCCAGGTTTTGCCCAGAAGTCTAGAGGACCCAAATGACAAAGTTAAACACAGAAGGATAATGATACAATCTTAATCTTTCCTGGAAATGGATCAGTTTGAGCTTCTCTAAATTACAAAACTGGAGAGGCCTCATTACACAAATTGTGCCCAGAGAACCTATGAAGAAATCTGAGCCCCACCCCTTCCAGTTCATGTTGGCAGCTTCCTGAAGCCCTGGGCACTTACCCTGGAGTTGTCGAGGCTTTTCCAGGAGACTCGCCAGGATCAGGAATATTAAAGCGTCAGCATGCACCTAATTATAGGCATCCCAAATGTAGTGATCCGAAGGGGCATGTGCAGCCCAGTGTTTATGGAAGCAATGTCCACGATAATCAACCTATGGAAAGAGCCCAGATGTCCATCAACAGATGCATGGATAAAGAAGATGTGAGATATATATATATATGATATATATATATGAATACTACTCAGCCATCAAAAAACCTGCAACATCTTGCCATTTGCAATGATGTGGATGGAACTAGAAGATATTATGCTAAGCAAAATAAGTCAATCAGAGAAAGACAATTATCATATTATCTCATTCATATGTGGAATTTAAGAAACAAAACAGAGGATCATAGGGGAAGGGAGGGAAAAACAAAACAAGATGAAATCAGAGACAGAGACAAACCATAAGAGACCCTTGTGTTTGTTTGTTTTTAAAGATTTTATTTACTTATTCATGAGAGATACAGAAAGGCAAAGACGTAGACAGAGGGAGAAGCAGGCTCCCCGTGGGAAGCCCAATGTGGGACTCGATCCCCAGACCCCGGGATCATGACCTGAGCCAAAGGCAGACGCTCAACCACTGAATCACCAAGGCATCCCTCTTTTTAATTTTTTAAGATTTTATTTATTGATTTGAAACAGAGAGACAGAGAACATGAGCAGCGGGGGAGAGGTAGAGGGAGAGGGAGATGCAGACTCCTGGTGAGCAGGGAACCCGACATGGGGCTCCATCCCAGGACTCTGAGATCATGACCTGAGCTGAAGGCAGACGCTTAACCAACTGAGCCACCCAGATGCCCTAAACCATAAGAGACTCTTAATCATAGGAAACGACTGAGGGTTGCTGGAGGAGGGGTGGATAGGGGTATGGGGTAACTGAGTGATAGGCATTAAGGACACGTGGTGTAATGAGTGCTGGGTGTTGTAAGCAACTGATAAATTACTGAACTCTACCTCTGAAACTAATAATACACTATATGTTGATTAATTACATTTAAATAATCAATACATATAGACATATCTTCACTTTTCAAAAAGGTTAAAAGGACCCATAAAATGTCCTCCTCTCTCTGCCTAGTCTCTCCTCTGTGCCAAATTTCTAGATACTACCCATCCCCCTGTTTCACAGAGGAATAGAATGCATAATGTCGTACTTTGTGATACTCTTGTAGGGATCCTTCCTTGAAGGAGGTAAAAGAGAAAGAGAGTGTATATTTTTGTAATGAGGTTTTTTGGGGCCCCACGGGAAGGGGGGGACCGGAAATGCAAATCTGCAGGAAGATGCAAGGGGGCCCTACAACAGACATGATGAGAAGACAGGCCCCAGGCTCCAGTGAATTTGTCCTTTTTGTTGTATGCCAATCCCTGGGCTCTTGCTGTTGGCTTTTCTCAGGATGGAGGACTCCAAGTGACAAATCAAGGCTCCACTTAGCATTGCTCAGGGCCTATTCTGGGCTCAGAGCTCTTGCTACTCTGTTTGAATCTATGGAGGCCACTCACCCACCTGCACTTTGGAGGTAACCGTCTCAGTCAAGGCTGATTCCAGGAGGTGGTCAAGGAGGGCAACGAACTTCTCAGGGAGTGAAAGCTCCAGCCAGAGACTGAGCTTTAGAATTTAGGGTGTGGGTGGGGGAGGAGGTGAGAAGTGAAGGAAGTGGGGCAGATACCATCAGAAGAGGAGTGCGCAGGGACCCTCAGGAAGTTCATCATCAGAGGTGCGCTGATGGACTAGTGGGTCTTGTCAAGGAGTCACAGAAAGTATGATCCATCAGGTAGAGGCAGGCCTAGTGATGAGGAGACTGACATGGCAGGGTGAGAAGTTTGGCGTGAGGTGCAAGGTGCTTTAGAGCCAAGAGCCCACCCCACCACTCGTTGGCTGTGCAATTTGGGGGTATGATCAGTCATGTTTGGGTCAGAGAAGCAGAACCACCGGGTGGGGGGTGTGTGTGTGTGATAGGAGTTGGACCCTGGGTGATTGCAGGAGTTGGCTACCCCGTCTGTATGGGACGATTTTTCCTGTATCTGAGGCTGGATCCCGCAGCTCTCAGGGCAGGCAGTGGGGAAGAGAAGGTTGAAGATCGCAAGGACAAGCAGGAAGCTAAGGCTGAGCTGGAACCACTGTTGGTTTCTCACCATCTCCAACCTCCAACACGGATGACAGCACAAGGGTCCTGAGGCAAAGCTGACGCCCTTTGTCATGGAGCTAACGCACTCCTGGCCCAGGAGACAGGGAGGTTGGTTGTACAGAGGATTCAGCAGGAGCTGGAGGGGCCTGGTCCTCGCTGTCCAGGATGCCAGCAAATAAGCCACAGTGCTAGAATGGCAACAATGTCCCGTGCCCTGCCCCAGCCTCCTGAGAGTGAAGGAATATGGCTTCACTTCTAAATCTTGCACAAAAACATCCTTCCCTGCCCATGCTAACTCGAAACTCCTCATCTGTGAATTGGGAGTCATAATCCCCCTACCTGAGAGGACTGAGTGATATAACACATGGAAAACCTCCCCCGGCCAACAACCAATATTGGCTTCTTTCTGCCATCCCTCCTGAGGGAGATGAGGGGAGCACCTCCAGATTACTAGTGTAAGGAAAAGATTTCAGGAAGATTAACTGGTTAGAAGATAGCAAATTAATGGAAAGGGAAGGAGGAATTTGGGTTTGGTAAGGCTGAAGTTTATTTATTTATTTTTTTTAATTCAGAGAGAGAGAGAGAGAGGCAGAGACACAGGCAGAGGGAGAAGCAGGCTCCATGCAGGGAGCCCAATGTGGGACTCGATCCTGGGTCTCCAGGATCACACCCTGGGCTGCAGGCGCCGCTAAACCACTGCGCCACCGGGGCTGCCCCAAGATTATTAATTTTTATATAATTTATATTTATATATCTATATGCTATTTATATAATCATCTCTATATTAATATATTATTTACATCAATTATTGTTAATCATGTAATTTTTTTTAAGATTTCATTTATTTATTCATGAGAGAGACAGAGACATAGGCAGAGGGAGAAGTAGGCTCCCTGCAAGGAGCCCGATGGGGAACTTGATCCCAGGATCCTGGGATAGTGCCCTGAGCCAGAGGCAGACACTCAACCACTGAGCCACCCAGGTGTCCTATAATTATATGATACTATTAAATAATACACAACTGGGGCACCTGGGTGGCTCAGTTGGTTAAGCACCTGCCTTCAACTCAGGTCATGACCTTGGGGTCCTGGGATGGAGCCCTGCTTCTGGCTCCCTGCTCAGCAAGGAGTCTGCTTCTCTCTCCCTCCGTCCCTCCCCCTCCCCGTGTGGGCATGCACTCTCCCTCTCTCCCAAATAAATAAGTAAAAAAAGTCTAAAAATAATAATAATACACAGCTAAGAATATATAATTAGGTACAAAATCATTTATTCACAATGAGAAAATAAATCACAAGTTATCAATTTTTTAAAGCTTCCAAATACCACTAACATTGCAAAATGCAGAAAAATAAAATACCTGTATTAATTGTCTGACTCTGGAATACGTATATCTTTGTGTCATCTTCGTCTCTACAAATGACGACCTTCTGAAACATGCTCTGTATACAGAATAGAAAGTCGATTCAGTCTTTTCTCTAGAATGATGTATCAAAGTGTTCATTACTGATACTTTAGAAGGGTTCCTTTTGACTTGACCATTTGTTGGTGATACACAGTATTAAGACACTTCTCAAGAAATGCCACAGCCACCCCCCCCCCAGCACCACCCTCCATGAGAAGTGAGTTAAAAGAGAAGTCAGAGAGGGAAGAGACAGAGGTCCTAACAACTGTGGTTAGAATCTCTTACTTTGCAGATTTTGGAGAAGCATATGACAATGCGAACTCTGTGCCAGCAGCCCCTTGGAGGTTGGGCAAGGGTGTGTGTGTGTGTGGGGGGGGGGTGGCTGGGAGGTTAAGCTTTGGTAGTTTCACAGTAAATCTGCCTCCAAAAGGGAGAAGCTGCAGAAGGGAACCCACGTCGGTGTTTTATGCAATAACCAAGGAGTTGCATGATGCCAGGCGGCTATACATGGGACCAGACAAAGGGTAGTGGATGCTTAGACATCTTTCCCAAGAAATGCAACAGGATTGGATTCTTGTTCTCTTTAGGTGTAGGATCTCTGTGGAAGTCAGAGTCATCTAGCGATGACCTCAAAAGTAAGTCTTCCAGCCAGGAGGAACGTGGAAAGGAGAATTGGCCTTTCCATGGTGATCAAGCATTCTTGGCATTTACTTGCTTTGGGGGTATTGTGTGCTTAAAATAACAACAGAATGCCAGGCTCAACAGCACTGGATATGTTCCTTTTGGTATCTTGTCACGGACTTCTGTAAGGAAAAAGTAAACCCTCCACATTTTAGCAGGGAAGAGCTCTGGAATGAGATTCTCCAGCTGGGGAGAAACAAGTATTCTGTGGAGTTTTACTGCCTTCCCCGCACCCCCATCGAAAACCATTGTCCTTTCCTCTGAAAACCCTACATCAGCGCTCTCTGGCATGGGCTGAGATGGATGCTCGGCTGTCCTTTCCTTTAACATGATTTTTTTTTCTTGACTATGAAAGTAAAATATGCCCTTTGAGGGGAAAAACGTTTAAAAAAAGAAAACTGTTACCATTCATAATCCCATTACCTACTTTATGTGAGTATGGTGGTATGTTTCCTCCAATCATTCTCAATGTGCGAGGACTCTGGCTTACATACTGCTTTTTGCACTTAGAATATAAACATATCTCTGTGTCTCAAAAAACCCACTCAAAGCATCATTCAGATAACCGCTAGATATTTTATCACCTATTTTTTTTTTACAATAGTGACCAATTTCAAGAGTTCTACCAAAAAAAAAAAAAAAAGCAAGATGTTGGGGGCGCCTGGGGAGCTCAGTCTCTACAGCTAGAGACTCTTGATCTCTGTGTTTTAAGTTCTAGCACCACGTTAGGTAGAGATTACTTAAAAATTAAAAAATAAATAAATAAATAAATCTTTTAAGGGGCACCTGAGTGGCTCAGTGGTTGAGCGTCTGCCTTTGGCTCAGGGCGTGATGCCAGGGTCCCAACGTCCTGGGATCGAGTCCCACATCGGGCTTCCCACAGGGAGCCTGCTTCTCCCTCTGCCTATGTCTCTGTCTCTCTTTCTATGTCTCTCATGAATAAATAAAACCTTAAAAAAATCTTTTAAGTAAATGAAATAAAATGTAAGAAGTCCAAAAGTAAAGCCCTATGTTGCCAAATACTTTGTTGGCAAGTAGCCCAGCAGACTCCTAAGTGGGCCTTGATTACTCTGTTTTTTAATTTTTTTTTAAGATTATTTATTTATTTATTCATGAGAGATGTAGAGAGACAGAGGCAGAGGGAGAAGCAGGCTCCTTGTCAGGAGCCCAATGCACAGGACCCCTGGGACCACGACCAACCAACAGGGGCCAAAGGCAGACACTCAACCACTGAGCAACCCAGGTACCCAACGTTCTTCAATTCTTGAGGTCCTCCATTCATTTCCTTCTTTGCGCCTTTCCTCCCCTGCTCAGCTGGGTTTATGGCCCATCTTGGGGGAACCTAGAAGACCCAGATCCTTGCAGCTGGTATTAAACTGGAGCTTGGCCCAGGCTGGGAGAGTAGGCCTCGGCCCAGCCCCACGGCCCCTCACTCCACCGCACTCCCCCAGCTCCTGAGGTCACTTCCTCATTCACTTCGAAGCCCAGACCAGGGCCAAACCCACAGGCCACCCTGAAATGTGGGACGTTTCTCTCTTTTCCCTCCGCCTTGCTCTGTGCCCCCCCTTCCCCAGAGCCCCACACCTGCCTTCACCTGGGCCGTTTCTAACCACTGCACCCTTAACCCTGTTTCCAAAAAGGGGTTAAAAGCTTAGTGTGCGTTTGAGAGGCTACGAAAGCAAAGTTTAAGCCAAGGGAGGACCCGTGTGACCCCCACGCATCTGGGAGCAGCAGGGGAAGGGGGGATGATGGGCTGCGGGTGGGGGAGGGCGCGGAGGCGAGGCTCGGCACGAGGCCCACCGCGAGCCTTGAGGTTGGGGGTTGGGGGTGGGGGAGGGGGCTCTTCCCAGAGGGGCCCAAGCCCCGGGCGGTGGGGTCTGCGGGGGTCCCGGTCTGCCCCCGGGGCTGTGCCGGGCCTGGGCGGCCCGCTCCGCGCTCGCTCGGGGAGGCCCGGGGCCTGGGCCGCGGGGAGAGTCGGGCGCCCACCGCGCGGGTCGGGCCGCCAGGAAAGTCCCGCGGCCGGCGGGGCTGGGCGGGGCCGCCGGGAGGGGCCGGGAGGGGCGCGGCGGCCGAGCCAGGCCGTCCCGCCGCCGCCGCCGCCGCCGCCGCCGCCGCCCGGGAAGGGGCGGGCCCCGCGCGCCCTGCGCTCGCCCTGCGCTCGCCATGGCCGCCGGGGCGGCGACGTGAGCCGCTCGGGGGACCCCGCGCCGGGGCCGGGCCGCTCCCAGAGCCGCGGCCGAGCCGGCGGCGCCGCAGCCCCGGGCCATGCGGCCGCCGCCGCCGCCGCTGCTGCTGCTGTTGTTGCTGCTCGGCGGCCGCGGCGCCGCGGCGTCCCCAGCAGGTGAGCCGGGCCTGCCCAGCCCCGACCCGACCCCACCCCAGCCCGGGGCCGCCCGGGGGCTCGTCGCAGCCGGTGGCCGCCCGAGGGGGGCGCGGGGAGGGGGCCCGCGGGGGCGGCTCTCGGGCAGCGCAGGTCGGGGTTGGGTTCCCGGGGGCGCCCGCAGCGGGCGAGGGGCCCACGGGGAGCCCGGATCGGTGGTGGGGATGCGGGGAGCCCGCCGCGGGTGTGGGGTGCGCGGTGTGGGCTGGACGGCGGGGAATTCCGGGCAGTGCCTGGGCGAGGAGCCCCCCCCACTCCCGGCCCCGGCGTCCTGGCCCCGGGTCAGCAGCCCTCCCGGGCCGGGGGCGCTCCCGCTGCCCCTGCGTGACTCGGGGCACCCTGCTTGTTGCTCGGCGGCTCTCGCCCGCGAGCCGGTGCGGCCGACGGCTCCGCAGGTCTCCGCGAGAAGCGAGGAAAGCCGGAGGCAGGCCTGGGGGAGGGGCGCCTCTGCCGGCCTCGGGCTCGCCGGCCCGGCCTGGCTGCCCGCGGCCCCTGCCTGGCCTGGCGCGCCCTCGGCGGTGGCCCGAGGTAGGCGCGGGGGGGCCCCAGGCTGCCTTCCTTGCAGCTGCGACAGGGGTGCGATTGATAGGGAGTGTGGGAGTCCTGATGGGGTCGGACGGATGGGAGGCAGCGCTCGGGGCAGGACCCAGAAATGCCCCGACCCCCGGTGGTGTTGGCGGCCCAGAGTCATCAGAACCAGACTTTTGACCCCAGCTCAGCTCCCATCCAGATTGCCCCTTCCCTGGGTCAGCCTCCTCCTTACCCCCGACCACCAACTGCCCATACTTCTAAGCCAAATGTAAAAAGTTTAAGAGGACCTCAGCGAGGAAGGTGTGCGCAGGTTATCCTCTGTGTAGGCATGTGTGTTATTGGTTTGCTGCGTTCTTGCCCAGGGAGAGAGACTGTCATCGGTTGCGTAGCACTTAAATCGTGTCACGAATTTAGATGTTTTGCTCAGGGTGTGGTTTAGGTTTGTTTCTTCTGCCAGCATCACTTAGAAAGGCTCTTAGATTCCAAATCTCCTGATGAGGGGAGCACACAGGAGGGTTTGTGCTCCTGGCCAAAGGGCTATTTTCCTTTGAGACAGATGGATTTGAATCCTGACTTCACCACCCACCCACCCCCACACCCCCCCCCCCTTCAAGTCTTGGGCAATCTCTGTTCTGCCCTCCCTGGGTCTCCTTCACTTGCAATCCGGGGTTTGGCAAAATGTTGGTAACTGCCTGAGCTGCTGGGTGATGGGCTTGGTGGTGGTTCCTTTATACTGGTGCTACTCTTCACTAGTGGTGGTCTGTGCAGCATTTGTGACTTGTCTGCCGAGAGTCTGAGGTGGAGAGAAGTATTTAGAAACTGCAATTTGACATTGCCCCAACACCGAAGGCCCTGTGTGTCTTTCTAGTAATTATCTTATAGTTTGGGTCTGTGTGATGCATCAGAAATAAACTGGTCCAGGGGTGCCTGGATGGCTCAGCTGGTTAAGCATCAGACTCTTGATTTCAGTTCAGGTCATGAGATCAAGCCCCATGTCAGCTCCAGTGGGCCTGGAGCCAGCTTAAGTTTCTTCTCTCTCTACCTCTATCTCTCCTTCCTCTAAAAAAGAAAAGAAAAGAAAAGAAAAAAAGAAAAGAAAAGAAAAGAAAGAGAAAGAAAGAAGAAAGAAAAGAAAGAAAGAAAGAAAGAAAGAAAGAAAGAAAGAAAGAGCTGCTCCTCCGTCATAGATCCTTTGAAAAATAGCACCATGTTATGCTAATCTCTTGTGAATACTTAAGATTCTTTTATAATAAACCATTAAAAAACCAACTGGGATATTTTTAAGAGAAACTCTTAGTCCAAGCACAGAGTGGAACTATTAACAATGGTTATATAGTAAATGGGTAGTAGAAAAATTTCCATGCTTTCTCATAATTTTCAAGTATCCTTCAGTAATCAGGAGATTGGTTTTATGGTCAGAGGGAAAAATATGAATATCGAAAACAAATTTTTAAAAAAGAAAACTTATAGTATCTATGCCTTAGAGTTGTTATAAGGAGAACATATGTAAAATATTGGACCTGGTCTAAATTGTAGTGTACGGGAGGAAAACTTTTCCTTTTTGCCTTCTAAGTTCTGCCACTGGTCTAATAATTAAGTTGACAGGAGACAGAGTAATAGGAGAAAAACAGATTTAATTTTGTACCTACTGGAGCTTATAAAAATATGAGACTTGAAGAAGTAACCAAAATAGGCAGCTTTCCTGCCTGTTAGAGAAACAATGATTTGCGGAGATTTGACCAAACAAAGGGGTTTGAGTTGGGGTAGCAAATGAATGAAGAAGTAACAGAGGTTGTTTATAGAGCCTTGCCAGCCTTGAATTCCCTGTCTCTGAGTAAAGATGCTCTTTACCCTTCTGGTATAGGAAGGACACCTTCATAGGAGGAATTTATTTCTGGGGATAAAGGAAAGTCAGACTGTCCTTCTTGCACTGACTGTTTCTTAAGTAACTTTAATTCCAAATAATTAACATTTTAAAAAAATCAACCTGCCAAAGTGACATGTGGGGGGGGCATATTTTGCTCTAAAAAAAACTCTTTTTTAAAGAAGATTTATTTATTTATCTGGGAGAGAGAGTATGCAGGTGAGTGGGGGAAGGGAGAGGGAGAGAAAGAGTCTCAAGCAGACTCCCCTCTGAGGGAGGAGCCTGACACGGGGCTCAATCTTATGACCCTGAGATTGGGACTTGAGCTGAAATCAAGAGTCTGATGCTTAACTGACTGAGCCATCCAGGCACTCCTGTATTAAGTGACTCTTGTTTGTCAGAGAGGGTTTTATGTACCGTCTATGTCTTAATGTTTTTTGGCTTCTCCTCACCCATGAGGTGTGGGAGGTAAGATGTTCATTATAACGCCCCATCCATAGAAAGATCCTAAAGGGTCTTTGCATGTCAAGATTAAATGGTTGATTTTAATGTTAACTGTACTTTAAAAAATATTCTGTTTATTTATTCATGAAAGAGACAGAGAGAGAGAGAGGCAGAGACACAGGCAGAGGGAGAAGCAGGCTCCCTGCAGGGAGCCCAATGTGGGACTCAATCCCAGGACTCTCGGATCACGACCTGAGCCGAAGGCAGTAGCTCAACTGCTGAGCCACCCAGGCATCCCTGTACTTTATTTTATTATCTGTGTGTGATGTATGGGTTTTTTAAAAAAGATTTTATTTATGAGAGAGAGAGTGAGAGAACATGAGCTGGGGTGAGGGAGGAGAGGGGGAGGAGAGAGGTCAGGGTGATGCAGGGCTCAATCCAGGACCCTGAGATCATGACCTAAGCTGAAGGCAGATGCTTAACCAACTGAGCCCCCCAGGCATCCCTCTATGTGTAATGTATGTTAACCAAAGTATCCTTTTGAGACCCAAGAAAGCCTATTCTTAAATACGACTTAAGTCTTAAATGCCTGGATCCAGGGTAGATCAGAGGTGATGGGCAGGGACAGGAAGGTGGCATGAAGGTAGCCCAGGAGGACTGTAGTTGTGAGATGCAGAGAACACTCTTCATACAAACGATACCTGCGTTATCTCTTCTTACCATTAATGGTTTATGAGTTACTGTCCCATAGACCATGGAGGGGGAAGGGAGAGTGGAACTCTGTACATCCTACTATTGTTGTGAACTTTTATCTTCTGGAGCTGGGGTGTCATTAAAGCCCTGGTGTCCACCTCCAGGGACCATATGAGTTCCTGTTGTTCTAACAAATCACCACCAACTTAGTGCCTTAAAACAACCCCAATTTATTATCTTACAGCTCTGGAGGTCAGAAGTCAGGCTCTGGGCTAAAATCGAGGTGTCAGTAGGGATGCGCTCCTTTTTGGAGGTTCTAGGGGGAGAGTTGTTTCCTTGCCTTCTCCAGCTTCCAGAGAAACTCTGTTGTGATGACACTGGGTCTGCCCACATATTTCAGGAGAAGCTCTCTATTTTAAGGTCTTTTGATTAGGAACCTAAATTCCATCTACAACCTCAATTCCCCTTTACCATGGAACCTAATATATTCACAGGACACAAACATCCTTGGGGGCCCGCTCTTCTGCCTCCCTCAGGGTCAGACTGTTGGATACAGCGCTCAGCATGGGGCTAGGCACCCTGTTGCTGGTCCCTGAAGGCAGGGTCTGGGTGACTGGTTGCTACTTGCCATCTGCACAAGTAGCCATCCTGAGGAACCAGGTCACCCTGAAAGAGTCCCGTCTTAGAAATTTACTTAGACAGCAGTGTCTAGTTTGCTTTTCATTTGTGGTCTTGCATTTGTCCCTCACTATGCTCCAGGAGAGATGGCACTGCTCCATAATTAAGGAGGAAACAGAGCCTTAGCTGGGGTGTTGGCAGGATCTGTGGCTGTAGGTCATAGGATCAGGATTCGAGCCTCCACCCTTTATCCAAAAGTTCTGTTCTCTTCCCACTGAGCTTATATGGACCATTGACAGCAGGCGCTATGACCCTAAATATACTGACTCTTAGGAGCCAACCAATTAAGTCACAGCCCAGAGTGGTTCACCCACTCCCTGCAACAGCAGAGACCAGACAGATGGGAAGAGTTCAGCAGAAAGCCAGGAAGGAAGAAGGGAACCTAAGCTTTGCTTGATTTTTGAGTGGGTGAACGTGGTGCTGAGGACAAGAAATTGGTTATGTAATCTCTGGAGGAGAGCATGCTGCTGGGCTGCAGGCCAGTCCTTCCCCAGATCCTGAGTGCCTGCACTTCCCAGCAGGGGGGCTAAAACAGTCCCCAAATCCAACAACGCCCAGCCTTCCTGGAGCTCCTTGCTCTTGCACTTAGGGACACTGTTGATAAACTGCTAGCAATGAGGAGAGGCATGGATCACAAGGTGCTCACCCTGTCCTCAGCCCCGTGCAGAAAACCAGTTCATTCTCTCCACCTAACAACACTGTGGGGTCTGTACTGTACCCATTTTTCAGATGAGACAGCTGAGGCACAGAGAGGTTAAACAAATTGCCCAGGGTGCCGAGGAGTGTGCAGCTTGGAACTCAGGCAGTCTCGTTCTGGAATTCTAAGCACCGTGGTGTAGACAAAACTCAGGTGGTAAACAAGCATCATTTGGACAAGTCAGGCAGGGACAGGGACTCCCAAGCCCTGGGCCTTTTACACCAGAAACCAGAGCAGAGACCCAAAGGGAGTAGGGGAGAGAGCCATGGCATAGCTGGAAAGAAGGTTCCAGAGAAGGAGCGGAAGGGCAGGCCCTGGGTTTCCCAGGAACGAGGAGGGCCCCTTGGGGACGAGGCAGCTCAAGGACAAGCCTTCTGAGGGGTGCAGAGGGCAGTGTTCTGAGGCAATTGTTAACAAGTGGGCAGTCTTGGGTGTTTCATTGTGAAACCCTCCGTTTTAAGACTGGTTATCTCCTCTGAATGTGGTGAGGAGGGGATTCCAGGAAAGTCAGATGTCAGAGTGAGAGACCGTGGGTCACCTTCCACATCTTGGCAAAATGAAAGTTGAAGAAAGCAGAAGGCTCATCTGGAGACTCCATGTTTATGGGGAAGCCTTTCTTCTGGTCCAGCCGTCAGTTGGGGTAGAAGCCCTTCCCTCTTGTTCAGTCCTTTGGTGCTTCCTTTCTTAGCTGAATATCTGGATCACGGATACGGGAGTGCCAGAAGAGATGGCTCCCCACCCCCCCACCCCCACCCCCACCCCCACTCCCCCGCCAACTCAGAGATGGGGAGATAGTGAAAGGCACTGTGACAGGCAGAGTAATGGTCCCCAAACATGTCCACATCGTAAGCCCCAGAGCCCATGGCTGTGTGACCTTACAGCGCAGATGGGACTTTGCAGATGTGACCAGGGATCCTCAGATAGTGAGATGACCCTGGATAGTAGGGCTCCGTAGGCCCACTGTGATCACAGGGGTCCTTCAGAGATGGAAGAGGAGAGTCAGACCAGAGAGGTGGCAGCGTGAATAGGCATCAGCCTATCTCTTCAACAAGTGGTGGTGGGAAAACTGGACAGCCGCATGCAGAAGAATGAAACTCGACTACTTTCTTATACCGTACACAAAAATAAGTTCAAAATGGATGAAAGACCTAAATGTGAGATAGGAAACCATCAAAATCCTAGAAGAGAAGACAAGCATCGACCTCTTTGACCTCAACCATAGCAGCTTCTTACTGCATATGGTAAAGGAGACAGAAGCAGACATGAGCTATGGGGACTTCATCAAGACAAAAGCTTCTGCACAGCAAAGGAAACAGCCAACAAAACCAGAAGGCAACCTACGGAATGGGAGAAGATATTTGCAGATGACATATCTGATAAAGGGTTAGTATCCAAACTCTATAAAGAACTTACCAAACTCAACATCCAAAAAACAAATCATTCAGTTAAGAAATGGGCAGAAGGGCAGCCCCAGTGGCGCAGCAGTTTAGCGCTGCCTGCAGCCCAGGGTGTGATCCTGGAGACCCTGGATTGAGTCCCCCGTCAGGCTCTCTGCATGGTGCCTGCTTCTGTCTCTGCCTCTCTCTCTCTCTCTCTCTGTGTGTGTGTGTCTCTATGAATAAATAAATAAAATCTTTAAAAAAAATTAAAAAGAAAAAGAAATGGGCAGAAGACATGAATAGGCACTTTTCCAAAGAAGACATCCAGATGGCCAAAAGACACATGAAAAATGCTCAACATCACTGGTCATCAGGGAAATACAAATCAAAGCCACAGTGAGATACCACCTCACACCTGTCAGATGGCTAAAATCAACAACTCAGAAAACAACAGATGTTGGTGAGGATGCAGAGAAAGGGGAACCCTCTTACGCTGTTGGTGGAAACGCACACTGGTGCAGCCACTCTGGAGAGCAGTCCGGAGGTTCCTCAAAAGTTAAAAATGAGAGGCTCAGTCAGTTGAGCATCCAAATCTTGATTTTGGCTCAGGTCGTGATCTCAGGGTCGTGAGATCAAGCCCTGCATTGGGCTCTGTGCTCTACGCAGAGTCTTGGGATTCTCTCTTTCCCTCTCCCTGGAGACCCCTCCCCCTGTGCGATCTCTCTCTCTCAAATAAATAAAATCTTTTTTTTAAACTTAAAAATAGAACTACCCTATGATCCAGCAATTCCACTACTAGCTGTTTACCCAAAGGATACAAAAATACAGACTTGAAAGGGCACGTGCACCCTGATGTTTATAGCAACATTATCAACAATAATCAAAGTATGGAGAAGGCCCAAATGTCCATCGACAGGTGGATAGATAAAGAAGATGTGGTGTGTGTGTGTGTGTGTGTGTGTGTGTGTGTATGTAATGGAATATTGCTCAGCCTCCAAAAGAATGAAATCTTGCCATTTGCAACAATGTGGATCTAGCGAGAGCGTGTTATGCGAAGTGAATAAGTTAAAGACAAATACCATATAATTACACTCATGTGGAATTTAAGAAACAAAACAGGTGAGCACACAGGAGGAGAAAAAGAGAAACAAACCATTAGAGACTCTTAAGATTAGAACACACACTGAGGGTTGATGGAGGGGAAGTGATGGGGGCTGGGCATTAAAGAGAGCACTTGTTGTGAAGAGCACTGGGTGTTTTATGTCAGTGATGAATCACTGAATTCTCCTCCTGAAACCAGTATTGCACTGTAAGTTAACTAACTAGAATTTAAGTGAAAATTTTAGAAGAAAGGGGCACCTGGGGGACCCTGTCGGTTAAGTGTCTGACTCTTGATTTTGGGCTCAGGTCCTGGTGATGTCAGGGTGGTGGGAATGAGCCTGTGTCTGGCTCTGCGCTCAGGGCAGAGTCCGCTTGGATTTCTCTCTTCTCCCTCTCTGCCCCTCTCGCTCTTGCTCTCTTTCTCTCTCTAAAATAAATCAGTAAATTCTCAAAAAAAATTTTTTTAAGAAAAATAAATAAATGGATAGTCAAAAGAGAGAGAGGAGGAATCAGCCTGTTGTTGCTGAGGGAAGGAGTCAGAGCCAAAGAATGTGGGCTGCTTCTAGAAACGGGAGGACGCAAGGAGCTATTTCTCCCCCCAGAGCTTCCAGAAGGAACACAGCCTGACCAACATCCTGAGTTTAGCCCCAGTGAGACCGGTTTCGAACTCCTGACCTCCAGAACTCTACTAGAGAAATCTCGTTGGTTTTAAGACACCAAACTGGTGCTACTTCATCCCAGCATCAATAGGAAACTGATACAGGAAGGAAAAGGAGGTCTCTGGGATTCTGATGGGTGCCCGGCGCTCACCAAGCCCTCGCCCCGGGGGCCCTGCACGGTGCTCCTGGCAGCAGGGCTCCAGTCCTGGGCTCTGCCCTGGGATATGCCAGGCCGCACAGCAGCCACAGCAAGCGAGGTGGGCCTGCCCTGGAGAGCAGCCCCCCTCTGGGCTGCTGCGGCCTGCCCACCGTTGGCCCTGGCTTTCGCCACGCCTGCTGTCAGTTGGCAGGAGTGTGGGGTAGCTGGTTGAAGAATGATCTGGAATGAAGGCCAGCCTGAGCTCCGAGCTGTGGAGACAGTGGGCATTCTGTAAGTAAACAAGTGGCCACAGACACTTGGTTACGCATCCTTCCGAGGAAGAGCTGGCCAACTGGCCAACTGGCCACCATTCTTCAAGATTGAATGCATTTACTGACAACATGTGGTTTGAGTTTCCTGCTCTGAATTCTGGGACATGCTCTGCATGTTTTTCAAATCTTTCTTTCCACTCCCTGGGCGTTTCTCATTAATCTTTCAATCTCAGAGAAAGGTTCATCATGATTGTGTTTCCTTGCGAGAGCAAAGGCTCCTGTGCTTGCACTGTGAGTCCTGTGAAGTATCTGCTGCGGGGGCTGGAGCTGTGCCTTCCAGGTCACCCCAGGAAGGGGACTCTGACTTTGGCCATGTTTCCCTGGGGTGGCTGTTACTTTGCTGTTTGTAGTCTTCAGATTTTACTGTGCCTAAGAATCAGCTGGGAAGCTTGTTGCAAATGTGGATTTCCAGGTCTGGGGGGTGTGGCCTGGGCATCTGCATTTCCAGTGCTGCCTTGGTGATTGTGATACGGGGTGGGGGTGGGGGGTCCTTGAGAAACACACAACTCTCATGGAACCCAAGGGACACGTGTCACCCTCCATGTGCCTTTGAGCTTTGCACACCTGGTTTGGGGCATGTGCATGTACCTGTGGAGGTTTATCAGACGCTCCCTTGGTATGAATGCATGTCTGGTACTAATGGAACTCTGGGGCTGATGCATGTCACGTGAGCACCGATCATCAGTGCTCACTTTTGGACCGTACTATTTTCTATCCCTTATTCCTGAAGGGGAAAGTGAGGCACAGACTCTCAAGTTAACCTGCCCACCAGTCATTAAGATAGGACAAGCATCCTGGTTGAGCCAGGCCCTGGCACCCAGGCCCTGTTCATAAGACCTGGAATCTGCAGGCAGAAAGGCAGCTCCAGGCCTCTCTTTTCTTCCACGGACTGTGTCAGTGGGGCCGTGTGTAGTCAAAGGTGGGGGTGAGGGGGACACACACGCCTAGCGATCCAGGTCATAACCGTTTCTGCACTCTTACGGAAACAGAGCTGTGGGCATACTTTGCTGACATGCACGTAAATAATTGTGATCAGATTTTCTCTTTTGACCCTCCCTTTGTCTCTCACCTCCTCCCCCTTCTCTCACTCTGCCCCTTTCAAGACTCCCTTTCCCAGCTCCCTGCTCCTCGAAACCCGAAGGTTCACCTGTACAACGCCGAGCGGGTTCTGAGCTGGGAGCCAGTGTCCCTGAGCAATGACTCGAGGCCCGTGGTCTACCAGGTGCAGTATAAATAGTAAGCCAGATCTTTCTGTTGTCGTCTTTACGGGAAGTGGTGGGGGGAGCCCTGGGGTCAGCTGCTCGAGCCTGCCTCCTGGCAGGACGGCCTGCAAAGCCACTGGAAGCAGGTATTCCCCCTTGTACCTGTAAACTCTCCACGGACAGAGATTTCACACCCTCCCACCCACACAGGGGCTTAGGCAGCACTGGTGCCAGAGCCTCTGCTGTCTACCCACATGGCTTCTTAGTGGGGTGGGAGACTGTTCTCTCATTGGTTTCGGGAGAGGCTCGTATAAGAGGGCTTCCTGTCTTGAAAGGCCAGGAGGCACCTTTTAGCCTTCATCTTCTTCAAGTTTGAAAATCTGGTTTATTGAACCTGACGGGCCAGCTGTGGCCTACTGAAGAACGTGTTCAGTAAATCACTACTAATTCTCGATTTCTAAGGGGATTTTTGCATTTTGCACATTATTCTGGCCCCTCCTTCTCTCTCTCACCCCTTTTTACAGTTGATCATCATTTGGTGTGCAACAGAAACATATGGGAAGAAGAAGAAAGGCAAACTCTTAAGTCCTCAGTTGTTACATGTTTACTAAGTTAAGTTACTAAGTTAAAAATGATTGGCTAAGTCGTTTTATTTTACCAGTTAAACAAAATTTAAAGAAATGGTAATGCTCAGTGCTTGGGAGCCCATGGTTGATGGAGATGGTGCTGGATGAGGATTAGTTAACACGGCCGCGCTACAGCAGAGTCATCTGCTGTACATCCAGAGTCACAGAAATGCCCACGTCACTTTTCCCCTACGCAGGTGATACAAGCCCCCATCAGAAAAAGAGAAAAAGGGGAGGGGGCACCTGGGTGACTCAGTTGGTTAAGCATCTGACTCTTGGTTTCGGCTCAGGTCAGGACTTCCCCGTTGTGAAATTGAGCCCCACGTTGGGCTCTGTGCTCAGTGTGGTGTCTGCCTCAGGTTCTCACTCCCTCTCACCCATGTGTTCTCTCTCTCTCTCTCAAATAAATAAAATCTTTAAAGAAAGCAAAGCAAAGCAAAGCAAAGCAAAGGAAACCCCTCGTATTCATGAAAATATACGTTGAAGCCTTCGTTGTCCATCAGCAGAAAAATGCCAAATCGTGTCATGTTAGCTAGTAGTTGAACATTAGGCAACTACTAAAAAGGATCATTGTGTGTCATCTGGTTGCAGTGGCAACCGTATAAAATTTGGACTGTATCTCTGGTCAACAACAGGGAAGGAATCTACAAAAATTACAGGCAGTTCATGTTAGAGGAGTGTGTTTCCAGACGACTCCTTTCTCATCTTGGAATGTCCACTGTAACAATATTTGCTTGATAAAAATACACTCTGAACCAGAGTTTTGGGGTTATCTCTGAATTTTGGTTCTCTGTTCCTCAAGTAAGTACCAGTAATCTACAGTACGTGGACCAGTTCACAAGGACCAGCTACATAATTTGTGGGGCCCAGTGCAAAATGAAAATTGTAGGGGGGTGGGGGTGGGACTTTGCTCAGAATTACTGAGAAATTCAAGATGGTGACAGCAGAGCATCAAACTGAGCACCTCTTCTGAGCAGGCCTTTGTGTCTCTGCATGGGCCACACACCCACGAAGAAGCTGGCCCTACTCAGCATAGAGTAAACATGATATTGTGGAACCAAATAAGGTTTCAGTAACAGGAAATCACAGCTGATACACTGACTGGCATTCCTTAGCCTTGAAGGGGGAAGTACATCTGTGGGTCTAGGGAGCACCAGGAAACAGTGGAAATATTCTAGTAGAACTATTCCTTACAGCCTTTGACAATTTCCCATCCCAGATTAGCATGTTTACTTCGTTTTCTTTTCTTTCTTTTTTTTTTTTTTTTTGGAAGGCATTTTGGAGATAGTTTTTTCAAGGCTAGAAGGTTGGTTTTGGTGAAAGAAACAAAAGATGGGGTGACTGTGAACGTACCTATTTGGAAGAGTTGAGGGGTAACGAGAAACTGAAACCAGGGCTGATCGTGTTTTCTTTTCCAATTGCTGATTTGATGATGCAGGAGGGCCTTTGCTCTTGTTTTTGTTTTTCAAGACTTTTACATGTCGGGGATGTTTCAGTGACATGAAATAATTTCATTTTGAGGCTCGTGGGACTTCAAACTTTTCCATCCCACTTCTCTACAGTAAAGCATTACTGAAATTATAAAGGAAGGTACCTGTCTTCTGGTAGTACAGGAGCCAAAGCCAAAATACTCTGAGCACTGTGGGAAAATTTAAAGTTTAAATCAGGGATTGCAGATAATGTAGCCTACAGGCTGTGTGTGACCCTTGGTGTTTAATTTTTCTTTTTTCCCAATTAGTGCCAACATTTAAAAAGTCTGGAGATTTCACTTTTAAAAACTTGACTTGACCAGCCTGGTCTTCTGAAAATGTATGTTTCTTTCTTTCTTTCTTTCTTTCTTTCTTTCTTTCTTTCTTTCTTTCTTTCTTTTTCTTTCTTTCTTTCTTTTTTTTTTTTTTTTACTGATTTTAACAGCAATGCATGTTCTTAACAGAAAGGTGAGACTACCCAGAATTTAAAATTTAAACAACCTAGTGCTCTACAGCCCAAGGATAATCTCTATTCTCCTTTTAGTGTTTCTCTCTCTAGACTTTTTACTAAATACATGCACTTGGTTTGACAATGTGCTGGTGCTTGTGTAAAACTGAAACAAAACTGGGGTTACACTTCTGGGTCCTCCTTCCTTTTTTTTTTTTTTTCAACCAAACATAGTTAAGTGTAGGAGCACTTTTTCTCATAATTATCTCTGCGTAAACATTTTTACTGCTCGTTTTATTGTATGATGTATCAGACATGATGTATTTAACTCTTTACCCACTTGCGGGTGTAGACAGTTCCCAGTTTGTGACTGTTGTCGGTAGTGGCCTCGTACATAAATCACCTGATTGTTTTCTTGCATTTGTAGCAGAGGAATTGCTGGGTCAGAAGGGACACTTAGTGCTTTTGGAAGCGCTCCAACAGAGGCTGAACAGCGAAGTCCATAATTGTGCAGGTGTTGAACAAATGATTCACATGGTGCTTACTTGGGCACCAGGTCCTGGCTCAGGCACTTCGCTCATGTCTGCTGGTTCAACCTTCATGATACCTCGGGGAGGCAAATACTACAGTTGATCCCCATTTTATAGATAAGGGGACTAAGGAACAGAGAAGCGAAGGAATTGGGATTTGAACCCAGTTATCTGGCTCCAGAATCCATTTGTTCAACCACTATGCTGTGTGCCCTCTCATGGTGAGGGCTGCTTTCCAAATGAGATAATTTCAAGGGCAGAGGCAGGTCGTGATGGACCCATCATGGAAGGGAGCCAGTGTGACTCCCTGGGTGAGACCCAGACTGCCCGCCTAGCAGTAAGAGCCCTGGACAGGAGGCCAGAGTCTGGCTGTGAGCAGGGCCACGCTCTTGAGGCCGTGTTCACTTAAGTGGAACCAACATAACCTTGTTTCTCCCCTTTGCAGAGAGGTGGAGAGGCAGCCTCCAGAACGCAGCTTCCTTTTCCACTCTTCCCCCTAAAACCGCGGTCATGTGTCAGCTGTCATTTAAATTTGATTGGCTTGTCCCCCTGTAGGCCCCTTTGGGGAGAAACATTTTTCAAAAGCAGTTCTGAGAAAGGGCCAAGTTTGGAGGAGAGAAGAGGATGGGGAACAGGAGTGGTCCCCACTGGTAAATGGGGAAGTGAGCCTTTGAAATGTGGGGAGCCTTCTGCCCAAGTTCAACAGCTGGGGTCTTCCGGGAAGCAGGTTAGAGTACCTATAAGTATCTGTAGAACTTAAAAAAAAAAAATACAACCCACTTACCCTTGCTGAAGCACACTGCCAATCTAAGATGGGGATGCCTGTGCTTGGGGATCTCTCTCCCCAGTAGGATCTGGGCACCCAGCACTTGGCGGTCATGTGAGTGTGGCAGGCATCTTCCATGGAAGCCCTGGGCATGCATCTTGAAGAGGCCTTCATCTTGCCACTTGCCACTTTGACAGAAGAGTCCCCAGTCGAGTCAGAGGTATACTTAGAAGCACGTGTGATGCGTGAGAGCCAGTGGCAGTGATCCCCAGCCTCATCTCTTCCGTGTACCCTGGTCTTGCTTTCTAGGCCAGAGAACACTGCCTACTGCCTCCCATTGAGGTTTCTAGCAGCCACCTCCCTGGTTTTCTCAAGTCTGTCACCTAAGGACAGAGGTCGGGGCTGGAGAGTAGAGTCCCATGTGGGGGTGTGGCATTGGGACTCTGGGGAATGCGTTGTCATTTACAAGAATATGCGGCCTTGGATTTAGCAGGTTTTTCACATGGGCGAAGCAAACTTTAAATGGACAGCTGTGGGGATACCGGGTTTCTTTGGGGGGATAAAAAAAAGCCCTAAAATTGACCATAGTGATGGTTGCATAACCCTGTGAATATACTGGAAGTCATTGAGTTGTGCACTTTGTTATTTTTGTATAAAATTTTTATTTATTTGAGAGAGAGAGCACAAGGGAGGGGAAGCAGAGAGAGAGGGAGAAGCACCCTCCCTGCTGAGCAGGGAGCCCAATGCGGGACTGGATCCCAGGACCCTGGGATCATAACGTGAGCCGAAGGCAGACACTCCACTGTCTCAGCCCCCCAGGCACCCTGAGCTGTCTGCTTTACCTGAGTGAGTTATTTGGTCTGCACACTGTATCTCAGTAAAGCTTCTTTTTTAAAAAAAAAAATCAGCTCTGGGGGAACTGTTGTGTGTGGAGAACAGAGAATTCTGTGAAGTGAAGGCCTTTCTTTCCCTTCCAGCGCCTCTGGCAGTCAGTGGTACGACTTCAGTGTGGACAGCATAGGTGTGAACTGTATGAACATCACCACGACGGAGTGTGACTTCACCCCAACCAGCCCTTCACAGGAGTTCCTACCACACTTAAACGTCTCCTTGCGTGTCCGAGCTAAGGTGGGAGACCTGGTTTCCACCTGGGTCAGAGTGCCATGGTTCCAGTACCTTAGGAATGGTAAGTAAGAGAATGTGGCCGTGAAACTTCCTTTATCCTTTCCAGGCTTTCTTCACTTTACTCCTCACTGAGCAGCATGGACCCCATGCCCCTCCGTCCTGTCCCTCACCCTACACAGCCAGCAAGCCGGTGGGGATGATGGTCCAACCCAAGTACAGACCGTGGAGGCTGGCACTAGAGGAGTGTGATTTGCTAGTCCAGAGGCTGGCAAGCCACAGCCTGCGGGCCACGTCCGGCCCGCCAACCTGTTGTTGTAAATAAAGTTTTATAAGAACACAGTTTCACCATCTTTTAATAACGTATGGTCTGTGGATGCTTTTCAAGCTACAGCAGTAGAGCCAGATGGTTGCAACAGGAATCGTCTGGCCTGCGAAGCCTAAATTTATTTGAGCACTTTACCGAAAATGTTTGCTGACCTCTGGGCTGGACGAGACACTAGTATATTGGCTTCACCGATCACCCTTATCTCTTCTGGCACAACTTCCTTTATGATCAAGAAAAGCTTTAATTCAGCCTTGAACAGTGCCTGGCACATAGTGGACATTCAGTAAAGACTTGCTTGAATGAGCACATGTGCTCCCAGAAATTGGAAGGGGGCGTAAGAATCGACAGATGCGAGCTTGTACGTTTGCTCCTTCCACGATTCATCTTTCACATGTGCCCCGTGTTTCTTCAGTGTTCCTGGTTTACGCAGACATCAAGTATGGGATCCCGATTCAAACAAGCGAAACAGAAGCATAAGACAGTTGAGGGAATGTGGTCACCGTCTAGCTGTTTGATAGTCTATTAGCAATTAGTGTTAGTTTATCTTAGGTATTGTATATTATTATAATCTTAGGTATTATAAGGGGGGGCTATCCTTTAGAGACACATGCTGGGGTATCTCCACATGAAATGATGTGATGTTTCGGATTCATTCAAAATAACCCAGAGAGAAGGAGGGCTGAAGGCAAAGGGGATGGGCATGGGAGGAATAGAATTGGCCATGACTTGACAGTTGATAAAAGTTGGGCAAAAAAAAAAAAAAAAAAAAAAGTTAGGCGATGAGTACATGCCTTGTTGTTAGGATCTTCCCTCTACTTTCTACGTGTTTGAAATTTTCTGCAATAGGAAGCTGAGAAGGACAATCAACGGTTTGTGCCAAATGATGCAGGGATGGAAAGAGAAGACAGGTCATTTACTACGGACAAGTCGTTTGTCCTTGAGTAGAGGACCAGCACACATCTGAGCTATGAAATGTCACCTCGGTGGAAATTAATTAAAGAAAAAAAGAAAAAAAAAAGAAAAAAAATGTAGTGGGGGTCCCTGGCCATAGTCCAGGAGAAGAGGAATAGAAATAGAAGGTAGGGCCTGTTGTGAAAGACCTTGGTCCGGTGCCAGCCATCAGTTGCTCTCCGTCGTCCCGGTCCGAGCTGGGCAGCAGTGCTCCCAGGTCGTCCCTGGCTGGGATGTCATCCTTTGCCCCTCACTTGTAAAGTCTCAGGCAGCGGTGTCCTCGGATCCCATCGCTGTGTTCACCACTTGTACACTCGGGCTGGATCACCAACGCGATGATGCTTTACCAAGCGTTTGGCAGGAGAGGAGGAGATGGCTGCAGGGGGCAGGCCGTGACGTCACGTAGACCTAGGTTCAAATCCCAGCTCTGCTGCTTCCTGACTCTGGGCAACCAGGGTCGCTCCAGGCTTCTGTTTCTCCCTGTGGGAAGTGAAGATGACCTTCTGTGGCTGGAATACAGATCTGGGTGGACACATGGACTATCCACGTCGCCTGGTTTACAGCAATAGCTTAGTACATGGAAGCTGCTACCAACTATTATCTACAGACAATCGAGTCTTTCTTCAATGTGTTGAGAGAAGGTCGATTGTTTCCCCCTCAAGAGACAGGCTTATCAGGTTGGTACCAGACTCCAGATCTGTGACTCTCAGAAGGGCAGGTATCCCAGCACTGGCCTTCTGGGAGATCAAGTGACTGGTCACAGCTGGCACCCTGGCTTCCAGGCCCACTACCATGTGTAAGTCACAGAAAAGTCTCGAGAACATGTCCTACCAAGGTGAGAGGCCTGTAGCAGGCAAGTCAGCGCCTTCTCAAGCTCCAGTCACTTGGCTGTGATAGGAAAGCTTGTAAACACGTGGGCCAGCATCTGTGAGTAGGCTTAACAAAACCTTTTCGTCACATGAGGCCAATCCACTCACATTGCTCTGGCTGGCAGTGGGCCAGGCTGGCCCGGTGTCTGTCTAGACATAGTTCCTCCACCAGAAGAAATGAGATCGGAGGGCACAGCTGCAAACCTTGCAGGGACCACTTCCTTTTGCACAGAGTAGGGTGGCCCAAGCAGATGCCTGAGCCTTGCCCACCCGGGAGAGCCCAGGCAAGAGCTCGGAAGCACAAGAGACATCCTCCCACTACTGTGAACATGGGACTGTTCACAGTGATCCATCTGATCGATCACCTGCACATGTCAACCGTGCAGAAATGAGCCTCTTAGAACTTGTAGGACCCGAATTTTACTTTGATCTGAGTTCCTCCAGTTAAGCACATGGTTTAAATGCTTGTTTGATGAATCCTGGAACCCTTCATCTGTAGGACTTCATGAGTCACAGTCTTGGCTGTCCTGTGAACTATATGAAAAGATTCAACAAATAGACTTCTGATGCCAATATTTCTCTGTCACTTTATTTATTTATTTATTTATTTATTTATTTATTTATTTATTTATTATTTTTAAAGATTTTTTAAAATTTATTCATGAGAGACACACACACAGAGAAAGAGAGATGCAGAGACACAGGCAGAGGATAAAGCAGGCCCCATGCAGGGAGCCTGACGCGGGACTCGATCCCAGGTCTCCAGGATCACACCCTGGGCTGAAGGCAGCGCTAAACTGCTGAGCCACCCGGGCTGCCCCTCTGTCACTATATTTAAACATAGCAGGACAATGAGCTAGGAGACATGGATCTAAAGGTTTGCAAACACCACTTTTTTCACTTATAAAGAAATGATAAGGGCTGTGCCTCGGTGTATCAGTCAGTTAAGCATCTGCCTTTAACTCAGGTGATGATCTCAGGGTCCTGGAATCAAGCCCTGCCTCAAGTTCTCTGTTCAGCAGGAAGCCTGCTTCTCCCGCTCCCTCTGCCTGCTGCTCCCTCTACTTGTGTGTGGGCTCTCTCTCTATCTCTCTCTCTCTTTCTCTCTGTCAAATAAATAAAATCTTAAAAAAAATTATAAGAATGTATATTAAAAATAAATATACACAGTAGATAGATTGTAGGTAAGGACTAACAAAATCCTCTCCTCCTCTGCCTAAAAGTTTGATCTTCGGCTGTCCTCCCAGCTATCTCTGGAAATCTGATCAAGGTGGCATGTTGGCCATGTCCCTAGGCAGTGTTATCACTTACGTCAAAATGACCCTTGATTGATAAACTGTATCTCCCTTGGGGCCATGTTAAATACCTTTTAGGGATCCGGGTCTTTGGGTTGAGCGCAGCAATTCTTATAACTGTGCATGTTCCTCACGGGGACTCTGGAAACTTCCTGCAGAGTTATCCTAAGAGATCTTGGCTCTTGGGGCTTTGAAGCCTGAGAGGCTCCAGTACTTGCCTGTCGTGGGTCTTGCTCTCTGCATGGAAGCTGTGTCCTAGGGTAGGGGGTTGTGGAGAGACTGGCTCTGGGCCACCACATGGACTGTTGCCAGAGCCATCCATCCACTGAAGGCAAGAAGCCCCTTGTGGTGCACCATGGCCCTCCTGGACCTCCTGCCCCTTGGCCGCCCACGTTAAGCTTGTACCCCAAGCAGTCTCTACTAGTCTTGAGCACCTGAATGTGATCTCATTGCATTTATAAATACATGTGTGTGTGCATGTGTGTACACACTATAAATATAAAATTATGTTGTAGTGGGACGCCTGGGTGGCTCAGTGGTTGAGCATCTACCTTCAGCTCAGGGTGTGATCCTGGGGTCGTGGGATTGAGTCCTGCATTGGGCTCTCTACAGGGAGCCTGCTTCTCCTTCTGCCTGTGTCTCTGCCTTTCTCTCTGTGTCTCTCATGAATAAATAAATAAAGTCAATAAAATAAAATAAAATAAAATGTCTGCTATACTTTACACTTCGATGAACAGAAAAAGTATATATAAAATATATGTATATATTCATATATATGTTTTTTGTTTGTGTTTGCTATTCTATTTCAGTGACCGTTGGGCCTCCTGAAAACGTTTGGGTGACTCCAGGAGAAGGCTCCCTTGTCATCAGGTTTTCCTCTCCCTTTGACATCTCTCCCTCCTCTGCCACTTTTTTGTATTACGTCCATTACTGGGAAAAGGGCGGAATCCAAAAGGCAAGAGCATTTTTTTCTACTTTGTTTTGC
Source organism: Nyctereutes procyonoides (assembly GCF_905146905.1). Lineage (NCBI taxonomy): Eukaryota > Metazoa > Chordata > Mammalia > Carnivora > Canidae > Nyctereutes > Nyctereutes procyonoides. The sequence continues at coordinate 7,149,092 of NW_026575155.1, forward strand.
TTTTCTTTCCTTTTTGATTCAGCGAAAGAAAGTGTACTTGACACTGGATGAGAAGGACAGAGCATCCCAGTGTTGCCTTAGAGTCTGGGCCCTGAACCACTTTTCATCCTTCCCCCAGACACCCAAGTTTCTGCTCCCTGTGCGGAGCTTCCCCTTCCGCCAGGTGGATCTGAAGGCCCCTCCCTGCCTGACAGCACCCTAGCCCCACTGTTTGGGATGCTCACGGTGCCCCTGTGGCACTCTAAAGCGTGGAGAAGGTTCTAGAGGGCCTGTTTCTACAACAAGGAGTCCACCACTGCAGTCTGCAAGGTTTATAGAAATTGCTCTGGTTTGAATGGTTTGCAAGGAAACCATATATGAACAGGCAAAAAGTCCACTGGGAGGAGAGAGAGCCTCTTAGGGAGAAGGATGGAGGAAGATTCGGGATGTCTGGGGAACTACAAGTGCCGGGATCCGTCAGAAATGCAGGAGGGGCTGTAAGGCTCACAAAGATGTGTCAGACCAGCAGGGCCTGGTCCCTCCTACGTAGTATAAGGGAAGATGCTGGCCTTAAATTGTCTACGGTGCCTGATTGTCCAAGCTGCACCTCATGAGGTTTTATCATGTTTATCTCATCAGGTTTTATGTAAGCTTCAGGGTTTCCTAAATTCAACAGTATTATAATTTTTTTGTTTTATTTTTTGGCTTTCCGGTTTTATTGTGAGATAACTGACATTCATCACTAAGTATAAGGGGTACAGCATGATGGTTTGGACTTACGTATATTATAAAATGCTTATAGCTTTTTATAATAAGAGCTTATGTTTATCGAGAGCCTTCTTTGTATGGGGCCCTGGGCCAGGCATTTTAGCTACATCATCTCATTTAATCTTTGTACTGAGCAGAGTCACAGAGAAGGAAACCAAGTGTTTGAGTAACTTGCCCAAGGTCAGCAGCACAGTGGTGTGGAAACATCTGAGCCTAGAATCCATGCTCTGTACTTTTTCTCTTACATAGTTTACATTTGCACTTCCTCCTTGTTTCTTAATAGTCTAAAAACATTGAGGAAGGCAAAATTCACTGAAGAATAGACTCTTATCATATGGGGAAGAAGGAAATAATTACTTCTCTGAATCAAGAGATCAAGGTCTGGGCAACTAGAATAGAGAAGGGCCTGGTCTGGAAGATTCCAGAAGGGATTCTCCCCCCCCCCCCCAACCAGAGCAGCTATACTTTGGATTTCTATGAACAGAAGACTCTAGGGCTCACATGAGTTTGAGAGCCACCAAAATATCCCCATCCCATCTGTGAGTCTATGTCCCCAAGATCAACCCCTAGATTTGCTGGAAGGACCCATGGGACCTTCCCATGGTTGTGTTCATGGCTATGGTTTATTATAGAAGAAGGACACAAAGCAAAATCAGCAAGGGGAAGAGGCACATGGGCCAAACTCCAGAGGAATCCAGATACAAGCTTCGAAGAACTTTCTCCCAAAAGACTCAGACAGGACACACTTAATTCCTCCAACAACAAACCGTGAGGACATGTGAAATGTCCTCTGGGGAATCTTATCAGAGACCCTGTGCCCAGGGGCTTTATTGGAAATACAGGCCTCTTTTCCCTAGCACATATCAAAATTCCAGACTCCTAGAAGGAGAGCAGGTGTTCAGAATAAAAAACATTGTTTGTACCATAAGATGCCAATACTAGTTAGGGAATGGGGTAGGGGGTGCGGAGGGGGGACACTTCCGGATTCCAAGTTCCCAGATGCCAGCTATGGTTACCCTTGCAAGCAGGCCCTCCAAGGACAGTAGTCTCAGGTCTCTGCAATCTGTTATTCTAAATTCTAGAAATGCCAGGTGGTGGCTGAAATAAACCCCAAAGGAAGTTTGTACTTAAAATTGCTTTATGTGGTGGGGCACCTGGTTGGCGAAGTTGTTAGGCACCAGACTCTTTGTTTTGGCTCAGGTCATGATCTCCAGGTTGTGGGTTCAAGCCCGAGTTGGGCTCCTTGCTCAGCAGGGAGTCTGCTTGGGATTCTCTCCCTTTCCCTCTGTACCCCCCACACCCCACTCATACATACACACACTCTTTCTCTCTCAAATAAATAAATAAACCTTTTTTAAAAATGGCTTTACGTGGCATCACAAGCAAAAATTTTTCTCCTCTGCCCTGGTAGTCCATCACCATTAAACAGAAGAAAAAAAAATCATCTATGATCCTACTATTATTCCTAAGTAATATGCTTATTTTATATTTTTAAAAATAAGATGTTCTGCATACAGTGATTTTCAGGAACCACTATAGCAGCTTCATCTCCACGTTACTGAGCATATTTTATACCACCGTTTCAAATGGCTATAGCATTTTCTCCTGCATCTCAAAATAGGAAAGCAATCCCTTAGAAGAAATCCTATATTGCCATAATGTATTTTTTTCCCTGTTTCCCTGTGGAATGATGGCAACTTTGTCCAGGAGAGTAAGAAGTCGTTGACCAGAGGGATCCAGATGGGCGTGTTGATGAGGCCCACGAGGGAGCCAGTGGCATCAGGGACAGAACATGGGAAGGAGACAGGATCCTCAAGAATCTGAGATCCAGCTGTGTCCCCAGCTACATAACTCACCAAGATTGTGTTGACCAAAACTCTGTAAGAGAGGCCTCAGCACATTTCAGTTAAAACTGGAAGGAGACTGGGAACTAAAGGAACATTATTTCCCATGATGATTTTTTTTTTCTCTTTTCATTGACTACCTACCTTGAAGTATCTAGAATACATTGACCATGAAGTACAAAATAGTGATTTTGAAGTAAATGCACTGGGCATTAAAGCAATTTTGTTTATTTTCAAAATTTTTTTTTTACTTATTTATGTATTTTATTTATTTATGTGTTAGAGAGAGAGAGTGCACAGGTGGAGAAGGAGAGGGACGAGCAGACTCCTAGCTGAGCGTGGAGCCCAACGTGAGGCTCGATCTCACAACCCTGAGATCATGACCTGAGCTGAAATCCAGAGTTGGAGGCTTAACTGACTGAGCCACCCAGGCGCCCCACTTAAGCAATTTTAAAGGAGAAAATTTCATCCTAGACTTTGGAATTGGCTAAATCCCAGTGGCAGGCCCTCCACTGCCACAGCGGGTGGGCCCTCCGAGGCCCCAGAAACACATCTCTGAAGCCATCAGTGTCTTTCTCCACACGGCTCACCGGATTTCACGTATAAACTGTGTCCACTGCAAGCCAGTGACTCTCTCAAGATAGAAACTCTTTATTCTTTGGTTTTGATGTTCCCTGCGGATTTGAGGAAATATTGGAAGAGGTAGAAGGGGCTCGACCGTGTGTGTTCAGGTAATTTTCATATGTGCTTGTTGGTGTTTTTTATATAGGTTAAAGGCCCTTTCAGGAGCAACTCCATTGTGTTGAATGACCTGAAGCCCTTAAGAGAATACTGTTTACAAGTCAAGGCGCAACTGGTTTGGACAGTTTCAAAGCTCTCTAGACTCGGACATTTAAGCAACGTATCTTGCTACGAAACAGCAGCAGATGGTAATGTAGGACACGTCATGGCCTTTCTGAGCTGGGACAAGAATCCTCCCCAAGTGGTGAAATCAGGGATGGCTTATTAGGTGGAGGGACGTAGGAGTGGGGAGACCCAGAGAGAAGGGCAAGAAGCAAGGACGATCTCCTTGCTGAGAAGGAAGGAGAAGCTGAGATCGACAGTAATAACAGCCCCAGACAGCTAACGGTGCTTGCTTGATTTTAGGATTGCCTCTACTAGCTACTCATTCAGGCATGTGAGGCTGGGTGGAGGAGGGACAGTATGTGTCCATTTCATGAGGACAGTGAAGCCTCTAAGCAGTTGGTAGATCAAGAATGACCCGATATCTATTTCCCGTGTGGGATGAGCCTCTTTTTCACTTTTGTGTCCTCTTCTTAGCTACTACCAAGCTTCAGCAAATCATCATAATTGCCGTGGGAATCTTTCTGTTGCTGTTGGCACTGGCAGGGGCCTGTTTCTTCCTGGTCCTGAAATACAAAGGCCTGATAAAATACTGGTTTCATTCTCCACCAACCATCCCATTACAAATAGAAGAGGTACGTATGCACATGTCTAGTGGGTGACATCTTAGCACTCCACGGCCCCCTGGTAATGCCTAAGGGTATGGCAGGGGACAAAGCCATGGGCATAGAGAGTTGAGTTAAAAAGTGCTATAGGGCAGGGGTGCCTGGGTGGCTCAGTTGGTTGAACATCCCGCTCTTGATCTTGGCTCGGGTCTTGAGCTCATGGTTTTGAGTTCAAGCCCCATGTTGGGCTCTGCGCTGGGCATGAAGCCTATTTTTAGAAGGGTTATTTGTACACCCGGGTTCATAGCAGCATTATTCACAACAGCCAAATGGTGGAAGCGACCTAAGTTTCCATCACTGGATGAATGGATAAGCAAAATATTGTCTATCCATACAGTGGAATGTTATTCAGCCATAAAAAGGAAGGAGTTTCTGACCCAACGTGAATGGACCTTGAGGATATTATGGTAGATATTAAGCCAGTCACAAAAAAGAGAAATACTGTGTGACTCCACTTCTATAAGATACTTGGAGGAGTCAAATTCATAGAGGCCATTCAAAGTAGAGTGGCGGGTACCAGGGTCTGGGCAGGGAGGAAGAAGTGGGGAGTTAGTCTTTCATGGGGATAGTATTTTAGTTTTGTAAAATAAAAACAGTTCCGGAGATGGTGGTGAGGGTTGTACAGCCGTGTGAACGTATTTTATGCTACTGAGTTGTACACTTAAAAGCGGTTAAGACGTAACTTCTATGTTATGTGTATTTTCCCGCAACTTAAAACACTTTTTTTAATGCCATGAAGTTGGTGAAAAAAGGTAGCCAGTGCCTGGCCTGGCCAAGAAATTGGCACATGAGCCCCATGTCTTTGGGAGAAAGCCCCCAGGGAGCCTGGCAGAGGATAGGAGGGTGGCAAAGACAGGGGTCTAGAGCCTGGGCTGTGGGTCAGATGTGTGCACTTAGAAGGATTCTAGGACAAACGCACCCAGGGCTGTGAGTACAGAGCCTTGCACACCGAGAGCTCCCTGGATGTTACTGGTATTTTGAAAGACATGAGGAAGGAGGGTGGACGGGGTCTCTGGGAGAGTGGATTTCCTGCACAGCCCCACCCGCCCCGAGGCTCTGAGGTGGCCTGGCCCTCCGAGGACACCACGGGGGACACGCTTAGGGTCAGAAGTGAGCCAACAGAAGATCATTTAAAAGGATTTGCTTCTGGAAGTTTATTGGCAGCAAAATCGGGGCAAAGGTACTGGAAACAGAATCTCACTCCGTTATACCTCGATGGAGTAGGAGTTAGATAAAGTCCAAGTCTGCGGAGAAAGAGCAGTGCTTCCAGAAAGAGCTGTATGTTGTGCCCAAGATCGCAAATCCGAGAAACCGCCAAGGAGCCGACACCGATGCAAACACACGAGGGTTTATTTACAAGCTCGAGCCTGGGTCCAAGTATACCCGACGCAGCGGAGCAGGGACTTGAACCCCGAGACTAAGAGGCTTAGCAACTTTATAGGGGCCAGTGGCCAGTGGGATACACAGAGAGTTGCACAGTCATGCTGGTCAGCTGAGCTAGATTTCCGATTAGGGTGTGTCCTGGTCTCTGACTAGGGCGAGGTAGTGCCCTAAGTAATAAGCAGGTCAGCACAAGGCGGGTGCAGCCCAAAATAGAGTCAGTCCTGCTCTGCTTGTCCAGGGGTAGGGGATTTTGTTTAATTTCCTGGGTCCCACACTGTAGTTCCTCATCTTTCTTCCCCTGTCAGGGGGTATTTAAAGTACACAGACATAATACAAATTACATGTTCAGGGGCCCCTGGGTGGCTTAGTGCTTGAGCATCTGCCTTCAGCTCAGGTCATGATCCAGGGGCCCTGGGATCGAGTCCCGCATCAGGGAACTGGCTCGTGTCGGGCTCCCTGCGTGGAGCCTGCTTCTCCCTCTGCCTGTGTCTCTGCCTCTCTGTGTCTCTCATGAATAAATAAATGGAATCTTGGGGAAAAAAAAAAAAAGAAGAAGCAGGGGTGGAATGTGGTTGCCAGGGGCCAGGGGAGAGGGGCTCGAGGGGATGCTGTTCATTGGGTCTGAAGTTCCAGTTATGCACGATGAGTAAGTCCTGGAGATCTGCTGTACCTCATCGTGCCTATAGTTGGTACCGCATTGTGCACTTAAAAATTTATTAAGAGGGCAGCCCAGGTGGCTCAGCAGTTTAAGCATTGCCTTTAGCCCAGGGCATGATCCCGGGGTCATGGGATCGAGTCCCACATCAGGCTCCTTGCATGGATCCTGCTTCTCCCTCTGCCTGTGTCTCTGCCTCTGTCTCTCATGAATAAATAAACAAAATCTTTTAAAATTTTTATTAAGAGGGTAGAACTCATATTAAGTGAGTTCTCTCTTTCTCTCTCTCTCACACACACACACACACACACACACACACACACACACACACACAACCCCCAACCTTCCCTGGTTAATATTTTCACAAAATAACAGCCTTCAGTGGGACTCAGAATCTTCCTTGCATTTGTCTCTCCCTCACAGTAGAACAACCAGCAGGTCCCTAGGAAGTGAATTTACTACTAGTTTTTCCTGTGGGGTGTGGCTCTGAAACAGAGTTTCAGTTCACTTTCCTGGGAAAGTGTGAAAAATATGTATCAAAGGGCACTGAAGTTACATGAGAAGAGTGAATCAGGTTTCACTCATATTTTTGAGGTTTCAGAAGTGCACATGATTGGTTTATGTTCTCGTCATGAGTAAGCTCTCAGCTCACTGTGTGTTGCAGTGTCTCTTGGCACGTCCAAGAGCAAGGCATGGGTTTCTGGGTCACTCAGCAGTGAAATGATGGCTCAGCCTAGAGCAGGGGTGGGAGGGGAAGGGCAGATAGAGACCTCACGAGGCCCCTCTCCGTCTCTCCCCGACCCAGCGCCCCGCTTCTCTGTTCTCTGCTCCATGTGTGTTGTGTGAAACAGAAGCAACCAGAGTGGAGGGGCTGAGGAAAACCTGGCGAACTTTCCCTCTCTTCCCCCTTAATGAGTGAACCAGAGGCCCCTCATCCTCTGAATTCCAGAGACGTTTTGGGAAGAGCCACCCCCAAGCCTGCAGCAAGTGCAGCAAGTCAGGCCTCGCTTCTCCCGAGCTCTGGTGTGATCTTGGTTGGCCCTTGGATTCGTGTTCAGGTTACTACTGATGTGAAGGGTGTTCTTGTTTGTTTGATTGATTGATTTTTAAGATTTTATTTATTTATCATGAGAGACCCAGAGAGAGGCAGAGACATAGGCAGGGGGAGAAGCAGGCTCCCTGCAGGAGCCTGATGTGGGACTCCATCCCAGGACCCCGGGATCATGACCTGAGTCAAAGGCAGATGTTCAAGCACTGAGTCACCCAGGTGCCCCCTGAGGTGCTCTTGTTTTAGAAGTTGTGGCAGCGGTGGTCAGCATAGGATCGCACACCTGGGGAAGATAGGCCTGTGCTGCAGCTAAGAGTCAAGTGGAAGGTCTGCTCTTTTGAACTGATAAAACTAATAACAATGTTGGTTTTTAACCTTTTCTAGTATTTAAAGGACCCAAGCCAGCCTATCTTAGAGGCCCTGGACAAGGACAGCTCGCCAAAGGATGACACCTGGGACTCTGTGTCCATAGTTTCGTTTCCAGAGAAGGAGCGAGAAGATGTTCTCCAAAGCACTTTGAACTAAAACTCTGGTCCAGCCAGCCAGCCTGTGGGATGAGAGCTCTGAGCCATTGAAGCTGCTGACGTTCCTGTCAGTACTTTACGGAGCCCTGCATTCCATAGTCCTGCCCCCAGAAGCCCGATGGTGCCTTGGAAGATGTAACGGGTCTCATGGGGGAGGCACACTTATTTTTTTTTCCTTTAAACTAAGGGTTTTCTAATCATACAAGTTTCCAGAATTATTATACAGAGATATCCCAGAAAAGTTAAGATTTCTCTTAAACACTAAAAAGCCATGCAATTATTTGTCAGCAAAACAGCTCTGACACACCTGATGTTTTGCTCATTGGCAGCCGGGACACAGGGTCCTCTCCTTGACTGGACCCCTCAAGCAGATCACATAACCTGTCTGTCCCAGCCTGTCCCAACAAGGGACAATGAGTGGCCCTTCTTCATATCCAGTCTCTCAGCTTAAAATGTGATTAGTCCTGTAAATATTATCCTGCGATTTAAGCCTTTTTTTTTTTTCAGGCTAGGGAATAAAAGATTGTGTAATTAACTTTTTACAAGTCGATGTGAATGTTCTGCTGCTTTCCCCTTTATTTTGGCTTCTTTATTTTCTGCAAAGTTCCAACTCCTAAAAATCACTATATCTGCATTTCCGTTTTCTTAAGTGATACCCGGTGGAGCTACCAAGACCTCATGATCACTCAGAGGGAACAGTCTGCGTGCATCCCTCGGTTCCTTAGGCAGGTACAAAGGGCACTTTCTTTTTATTATTATTATTATTATTATTATTATTAATTATTCATTCAAGAGACACAGAGAGAGAGAGAGAGAGAGAGAGAGAGAGAGGCAGAGACACAGGCAGAGGGAAAAGTAGGCTCCATGCGGGGAGCCCCATGTGGGACTTGATCCCGGGTCTCCAGGATCACACCCTGCGCTGAAGGCGGTGCTAAACTGCTGGCCACCCGGGCTGCCCTAAAGGGCACTTTCAGAAGCTGTGTGAGCACTTCACTTTTTAGGAGTTGTGTGTTGACCAAGGCAGCGGCTTGTAGGCAGTAAAGAGAATTCGCTGATGGACCCACGGGGCATGCACTCTTCTGATGAGGGAAGTATTGACAGGTTCTTTGGTTCAAAGGCTTTGGATTGAAAATCCCATTTCTGTGACCCTTGACATTTGGGAAATGGATGTGTAGCTACATGTCCCCTCCCCCAACACACACACACACACACACACACAAGTGATAGACTTGCTGTAAGGTCTGCTTTAGCCCCTACTGGTGGCCAAAACACACTAGGAAGAAGAGACACGGTATGATTATGAAGCTTCTGGCACTGGTCAATGGGACCAAGTTCTCTCTCATCTGGCGCTTGTGCCACTGGTGAGGAATTGGCTCTTGGGCTGACTTTCTAACCAAGCACTGTGTACTTTGCCGACAAGACATAAAAGGACCCCTCCTCCCCTGCCCCCAGGCCCCGCTCCATGCAAGTGCTCTTGGGAGAGATCCACTTTATTAGGTGCATCTGAGTCGAGCCTGGTGTGGAAGAAGAGCTAGTAGGTGGAGACTCTGAACACCTGGCTCAGATCAGGTAGGGGATGTGAGATAGAAGGGCTTCCTTTTTGGGGCTATGGGGTGAAGCACAGTGAGGGTGGGAGGACATGCATGTAGCAGAAAGCAGGCTAAGAGTCTGAGCCCAACAGAAAGGGGACAGATAGCTCTGTAAGAGAGGAAGTGCCTATGTGCCACCGTGTGGGGAAGGGAGTTAGTTCCAGCTAGTCAGGGGCCAGCAGGCTGGCTCTGGGGACCAGATGCCCAGAAGGCTGAACTGGCTTCAGGGCCTGGAGCAGGAGGTCGCTGTGGTGCAGGCCCAGTAAGGCCCTTCTTGTTGAAGGCAGTGGCTTAAATCTGTGACACTCAGAGCCCAAGCCCAGAGCCAGCCCTGTTCCCAGGGGCCTCTCTGGGGCCAGGCTCTCCAACGTTACTGTGTTGTAGGGGAGACGATGCCAATAACACCAAACATGCCACTTCTCCATGGCCCCACTTCACCATCCTAACTCAATAAACATCCTGAGGAGGCGTGGGGCTGGCCTCTTATCCACAGGAGGATAAGAACTAGTTGACTAAGAGTCTCCTTTCTGTAGCTCTTCCCCCAAAACACCTGATTCTACTTTGTAAAATAAATAGCTCATCGATTAGAATTCATACTTGTACTAACTTGGGACTTTAATTTCTGGTCAGGCTACGTACAGAACCATAAAATGAGTCAGAAGCCACCTTATACATCATTTACAACAGGGCAAGCTGTAGGCCATGCAGCAAATCCAGCCCGCTCCCTGTATTTGTAGCTAAGGATAGTTTCTACATCTTTAAATGGTTGGGGGTGGGGGGAAATCAAAAGAATAGTATTTCATCACGCATGAAAAGCATATGAAATTTAAATTTCAGCGTCTGTAAATCAACGTTTATTGGAAGGCAGTGACGCTCATTCATGTGCGTACCATCGCTGGGTGCATTTGCACTGCTGGGGAGAACTGAGAAGGCCTACAGGGCCAAGATATTTACTACTTGGCCCTTTCCCAAGGAAGTTTGATGCCCCTTGACCTACACAATGAAGTGTTCACTGTACAGGAGAAAACAGACCCATTCCCATTATTTAAGTGAATACAAAGTCCCTGCAAGAAGCCATTTGAAAAAAAAAAAAAAAAGCCATTTAATGCTGAGATGATCTCATTCAAGGGTCATATATTATGTGGGAGAAGAGGTATTCTTGCATAAATTCTTTTTCTTGTTTTTAGTTATTTATTTTTGTTTTGTATATATTTCTTTATTGGAGTTCGATTTGCCGACATATAGCATAACACCCTTGCATAAATTGCACAAAGCGCATCATGCACTGTGTCCCCGGGCAGGGGGAGGGAGGCAGGAGTAGGGGTATGCAGAGCAGTGGAGGGAAGAGGGGCCTCTACCAAAAACAGGGCGCCCGGAGATGATGGATTAGTTGGAACAAGGCCACCTCTGGCCTATAAGGCACCTTTGTGTGAATCAGACATCCGATGTTCAAGACATTGTGCTTTCAAGCACCACGAATTTTCTAAGTAAGGCCAAGTAGCTCATCCCCTGTTCCTGCGCTGTGGCTAGCGCCCCCTGGGGGTCCCGCGGTGCTCGGCTGTGCAGGGACAGCCGCTGGTGGGCCCCCAGTACCTGGGATGGTGGTGATGCCCTGGGTGAGGAGCTACTGGGCTTGGGGGGTGGGGAAGGCAGGCCCCTGGGCAGGAGTGCGAGGCCGGGTGGTGCAGAGGAAGAAGACTCTGTACGTGTAGGACACAGGCTAATGCACCGGAGAAATGACCATGTCACCCAGCAATCCCCAGTGTGGAGAACAGCCCAGTCCCTAGCTGGTGCTTGGCCGTCGCCTTTATGACTCTTATTTCACTTAAAATCACTGATATCTGCCCTTAGCAGGTTTTTGTTGTTGTTGTTGTTGTTGTTATTTTTAAGAAAGATTTATTATTATTTTTTAAAAGATTTTATTTATTCATTCATGAGAGACAGAGAGAGGCAGAGACACAGGCAGAGGGAGAAGCAGTCCCATTGCGGGGAGCCCAATGTGGGACTCAATCCCAGGACCCCGGGATCACACCCCAGGATGCAGGCGGCGCCAAACCGCTGCACCACAGGGCTGCCCTAACTTGCCATTTTTAAATCAACGCTCAACTGGTGACCCACCCAGGTGTCCCTAAAGATTTATTTATTATTTATTTATTTGACGGGGTGGAGAGGAGCACAAGTGAGGAGCAGAGACGGAGAGGGAGAAGCAGAACCCCGTGCTGAGCAGGGAGCCTGATGCAGGGCTGGATCCCAGGGTCATGACCTGAGCTGAAGGCAGATGCTTACCTGACTGAGCCACCCAGGTGCCCCGTCCTTAATGTTTTAACACATCTGCAGAGCCCCTCGTTTTGCCCCCTTCAGCTACTGGAAAACAACTCACTATCTCTATGAGGAACCCCAAGGTTCCCCCCAAAATCAGTTTGCTCTACGCCAAAAAGCCTCTTTTTTAGATGACAACATCCCAAACTGTCCTTGCCATCTGGTGGAAGTGAGAAGCCAGCCAGGCATTGCCCCAGGATGCAGAGACCCGTGTTCTCCTGTGCAGCTCACAGACCCGCTGGGGCCCCTGGGTGGCTCAGTGGTTGAGCATCTGCCTTCGGCTCAGGGTGTGATCCTGGGGTCCTGGGATCGAGTCCCACATCGGGCTCCCCGCAATGGGACTGCTTCTCCCTCTGCCTGTGTCTCTGCCTCTCTCTGTGTGTCTCTCATGAAGAAATAAATCTTAAAAAAAAAAAAGAAAAAGAAAAAGAAAAAGCAAGGGTTCCCTGATGGGAGCACAGTAGAAGGGATTCCTTCCTCCTCGTTTCTGGCCAAGGCGAGGGGAGAAGGCTGCCTCCACGGGGAGGGCTGGCCAGCTGGTCAGAGTGGGTGCTAGTGCCCTGGGGCCCCACAGCCGATCGTTGCTGCTGGGGAGGGCTCTGGGCAGTGCCAGCTCTTGGGCAGCCCCCCGGGAAGACAGGGAGCTGCCCTGCCTAGGATTCCATCCCGGGGTAGAAACACCTGAATGAATGAAACAAGGCTCATTCATATTCATTATGAATTATTATTCATACCACTACTCAGTTACAAGGAAAAATAGTTAATATCTTTTGCAAGTGAGTTTATGCTTTAACTAGGGGTATGTGTATAAATAAGCCTTGGGGGTCCCCCCGTCCCCTTTTCCTACTAATTGGGGGACCCAGAGAAGCCACCACTGCCCATGTCTAGCTGCTCTCTCTACTGTAGCTATTTGCAAATCTAAAGTAGCTATTTGCTCATCTAAACATGATTTCTCTCTACTGTTTTCTTTTTTTTCCCCAGACATTTTCTATGAGAATGTTCCTTTTTTTATAATGAAATAATATCACAAGTTTTGTACAAGATGAAAGTGCTGTGCTCTGGCCGGAGAGAAACAGGGATGTGAGGGCCCCAAAACCGGCTGATTTCAGGATACAGCTAAACCCCCTACCTCCCTCATGACCCCCATGTCCCCTGCATCTGGGTTTATCTACAACCAGATGAAAAGCATTTATATATGTAAGGGAAAGATTATAATTTGCTGCACACAAATGTATATCCCACCTGCCCTGTCACAGGGCCACTTACTCTCGTTCAATTCCACAAAATGCTGTTAGTTAAAAAAAAAATAATATATATATATACATATATAAACTCATATATGTATATATATATATATATATATGAGTTTGCTCTATTTGATTTATCAAGTTAATCAGTCACTGTCCCCACAGGTTATCTAAGTTAATTACAAAGGACTAAAACATAACAAACATGACTTTTGTGGTATTCCTGCCAAAAATGCACAACCTGTAATCGTAAGGGACCATCAAACAAATGTAAATTGAGGGACATTCTACAAACCAAGCATCTGCATTCTTCAAAAATGCTTTTAAAAAAATGCTTGGTCATGGGGGCACCTGGGTGGCTCAGCGGTTGAGCATCTGCCTTCGGCTCAGGTCGTGATCCCGGGGTCCTGGGATCGAGTCCCGCATAAAGCTCCCCATAGGGAGCCTGCTTCTTCCTCTGCCTACGTCTCTGCTTCTCTCTCTGTGTCTCTCATGAGTAAATAAATAAAATCTTAAAAAAAAAATTTCTTTTTAGATAAAGGTTTGTAACTTTCCTGTAAGTCTGGAATTATTTCAGTAAAAAAACAAAAAACAAAAAACAAAAAACAAATTCATCAATCTCTAAATTCACAACTTTCAGAACAGGGAGGTACATACACTCAACATAATCCTGAACCACTTTTTGGTACCTGGAATAGATGCTCCCAAATCAGAGACTGGTGCTCGTGGCATAATCCACGAATGTCTGGAAGGCCTGCCCTCCCCTGCTGCACCTACTTGTAGAAATTTAAAATATTTTGAAGAGGCACAGATTATCATCTGAAAACCCTATGTAAAGTGGCACAAGCTGTGTGTGAAAAACTGTTACAAAAAGATAGGCAGGGCGCAGGCTCCAAACAAAACAAAACGAAAAAGCAAGGGACTCCGGACGTTTTTTCTTTACGGTGGCACGCCACCTTGTGCCAAGAGGCTAAACAGCTCTCGAAAGAGGAAGGAAACGTCCTTCCCTTCAGGCAAAGCCATCCGGGAGAGATAAGGGCCTGCTGATATTGAGCACTTAACTGTTTCCAGGCACTAAGTTAGGCACCTGCTAGTGTTCATTCTCTCTCTCTCTTTTAAAAAAATTAAATTCAATTAATTATCATATAATGTATTATTGGCTTCAGAGGTAGAGGTCAGTGATTCTTCAGTCTCCTATAACACCCGGTGTGCAATCCCATCACGTGCCCTCCTTAATGCCCATCACCCAGTTACCTCCTCCCCTCGCCCCCCACTCTCCAGCGCCCCCCAGTTTGTTTCCTATGATGAAGTCTCTTTCATGGTTTCTCTCCCTCTCTGATTCCTTCTTGTTTTGTTTTTTTTTCCTCTCTTCCCCTATGATCCTGTTTTGGTTCTTAAATTCCACATATGAGTGAGATCGTATGAGAATTCTCAAACACCTCCAGATGGGCAAACAGCCTTGGGATCACAGAGCGAATATGTGGTGGGGCCAGATCTAGGGATGAGTAACCAACCTAAATATAAATGGTTCCCCACGAAGCCCAACTCCAAAACCAGAAATCTCTAGGAAGAGTCCCATGTGAAGTATCCCTCCTCCTTTCTCTGTGCCCAAAATTTTTATCCTCCATGTCAGGCCAGCCACTGGCTTTTCCCGAGGCCCCAGCATCCACACTGGAGCTCCCCTCTCCCTTTGAGGACTTCCCTGGTTCCATCTGTTCTTCTAAAGCCACAATCACAGCAGTTTCTCCAAATTTTCTTTCTCAAGGTGTTCTAGGACACAGATTTCCAAGTCTCGAGTATGGAACCATCAAACTGACACCTCTCTCCTCAAAACATGCAATTCATATTTTATACAAGGCTTTTAAGAAAAAAAAAAAAACTTCAGGGGGGACGCCTGGGTGGCTCAGTGGTTTAGCGCCTGCCTTCAGCCAGGGCGTGATCCCGGAGTCCCAGGATTGAGTCCCACATCGGGCTCCCTGCACAGAACCTGCTTCTCCCTCTGCCTATGTCTCTCTCTCTCTCTCTCTGTCTTATGAATAAACAAAATCTTTAAAAAATAAAAAACTTCAGGGGCACCTGGGTGGCTCAGTTGGTTGAGCTTCTGGCTCTTGGTTTCTGCTCAGGTTGTGATCTTGGGGTCGTGAGATAAAGCCCTATATCAGGCTCTTGGCTCGGTGTGGGGTCTCTCTCCTTCCCCTGTCCATATGCACATGTTCTCTCTCTCTCTCTCAAATAAATAAATAAAATCTTAAAAATGAAAAAACTTTACAGAAATGTTTTAACCTGGTTCAGCCCAAGGATTCCATTCCCAAGCTTCTTGGACCACACCTGTCTTCCTCAAGGAACACCAGGGGCAGGGGGCACATAGGGTGGCATGAGGAATGCTGGCTGAGGGAAGCCCAGGGCCCTGCACTCTGGAACAAGGGGCCTGATCTGTGACCCCAATCTGAGGGCAGGTTCCTTAACCTCTCCAGATGAAAGTTCTTACTTCCAAACTGAGAGTGAAATGAGACAACATGTAGGACGCAACGCCTGTTGGGGAAGGTCACTGACAAGGTGGTACTGCCAGTTGACTCAAGAGCTGGATCCGAGCACTTGGAGGCTCCTCCCCATCCTTAGAATGGGGTCCTCTTGCCTTTCCTGCGCCCAGAGCTGCTCCAAGGACACGGCCTGGAGATGGTGATGGGGTGTTGAGAACACCTGTGCAGTGCACATGATGGAACCTGGTTAGGGCCTCTTTATCAACTTTTAAGACTCAGAGTTAGGGCAGGTGTGGAGAACCCTTCGCCTTGCTGCCGCCCACCACAGGCCTCGTGTGCAAGTTTCCTTGCTTATTAAACCCACCACCTGGGGTCCTGGGTGGCTCAGTTGGTTGAGCAGCCAACTCTTGATTTTGGCTCAGGCCATGACCTCAGGGTGGTGAGATCGAACCCCGCATTGATCAGAGGGGAGTCTGCTTAACCCATGTGAGGTTCAATCTCACCACCCTGAGATCCTGACCTTAGCCAAAATCAAGAGTTGGCTGTTCATCCAACTGCGCCGCCCAGGAGGGGAGTCTGCTTGGATTCTCTCCCTCTCCCTCTGCCCCTCCCCCAGCTCATGCTCTCATGCTGTCTCCCTCTCCCTCTCCCTCTAAAATCATTTAAAACATAATTTTAGGGCAGCCCAGGTGGCTCAGCGGTTTAGCGCTGCCTTCAGCCCAGGGGGTGATCCTGGGGATCCGGGATTGAGTCCCACGTCGGGCTCCCTACATGGAGCCTGCTTCTCCCTCTGCCTGTGTCTCTGCCTCTCTCTCTCTGTCTTGAATGAATGAATGAATGAATGAATCAATCAATCAATAAAACATAATTGTAAACATCTGGCCACCTAGCAGCCTGGAGTGGCCTCTTGCTTCGTCTTCCCCCTACCCTCTGAGTACAGGGCTGGTGCGGGTGAGGCTGGTTTCAGATTCAGTAACCACCTTCTCCGTAACCGTCAGCGCTCAGAGCGGAGCAGGAAGGTGACCTCAGGAAGTAGGGACCTAACGTGAGAAGCCCGCGGTAGAGCACGGAGCGCAGAGAAACGGCCGCGAGAGGAGTGAGGGTGGAAAGACACGGTGCAGGAGGAAAACGAGGGCGACGGGAGCTCTGTAGCTGCGGCCGATGTTCATTATTTGTAAGCCGGGCCACTTGCCACCATATGGGTTTGTAGCTCCCACTCGGGGCGATGCCAGGCCACATGCGCAGGTGCATCCAGGGGCCAGTGACTGAGTCATCTGCCCGGCCAGCTGGCTGTGATGCCAGCTGGGGCGGGCCCCCGGGGGACTCGTTTGTGGCTTCAGCTCTGGGGCCAGGAGTGAGGGCCCTGCCCGCAGCCTACTTAGAGCCGCGTTGCTCCCAGCCCAGGGTCTGGCCCATGTCGCCGTGCAGACTGGCCCCCAGCGCGGTGGCCCTCCAGTGCCCCCCCTGGGCTCCCAAGTGCAAGGGATGGGCCTTCGGAGAGAACAGCAGGCTTGGGAAGCTGCCTTCAGGCATGAGTGGTGGTGCAGTTTTGAGGTCGAGATTAGGGAATCAGCGATGTTCAGGAATGTGGTTTTCAACAGAGACACACATGAGCTGAGGTTACTTTTGGAGGGTGTGAGGAAGGGCAGGGGTGAACCTAGCCCTGGGTCCCCCCAGGAGCAACGATCGCTGACCCGGTGTTGAGGAGACTTCACAGGACCTACCGATTTGGGAGGAGGGTTGGATTTGGAAAGCTTGAGAGTTGGAGGTCCAGAGGGAAAGGGAGAAGGAGGGTGGAGTAAATATTTAGGTGTTTCTTTTTTTAAGATTTTATTTATTTCTGGGATGCCTGAGTGGCTTAGCGGTTTAGCGCCTCCCTTTGGCCCAGGGTGTGATCCTGGGGTCCTGGGATCGAATCCTACACTGGGCTCCCTACAGGGAGCCTGCTTCTCCCTCCGCCTGTGTCTCTGCCTCTCTGTCTCATGAATAAATAAATAAAAATCTTTAATTAAAAATATTTATTTCTTCATGCCTCTGTGTCTCTCATGAAGAAATAAAATCCTTTAAAGATTAATAATTTTTAAATGATCTTTAAAGATCTTTATCTTTAATCTTTTCTCTTTAATCTTTTTAATTAATCTTTTAATTAAAGATTTTTTATTTATCTCTTTATGAGACATAGTTGCAGAGATACAGGCAGAGGGAGAACCAGGCTCCCTGTGGGGAGCCCTATGCGGGACTCCATCCCTGGACTCTGGGATCATGCCCTGGCCCAAAGGAAGGCACTCCACCGCTGAGCCACCCAGGTGCTCCTATTTGGGCTTGTTTGCAATGAAACTGAGGAGAAGGGGCACCAAGAAAAGTAAAGACCGTCTAAGTATCAAAGAAAATATAACTGTGTTCATGTTTAAGAAAATGGAACTATCATAAAGACTAGCTTTCAAAAGCAAAAATTGCCACAATTCCCTCAAGGTGAAGATCTACTCCAGGATCAAAGTATACCTTGATTTTCCTCCATAAATCTCCAGAAAAGCACAGAAACTACCAGTCACTCCAGGCTGTTCCTACGTAGGTTGTTGGGTTTTTTTTTTTTTTAAGATTTTATTTTTATTTATTTGGAAGAGAGCAGGAGAGGGAGCAGGAGAAGGGAGCAGGGAGCCTGATGTGGGACTCGATCCCAGGACCTCAGGATCATGACCTGAGCCGAAGGCAGATGCCCAATGGACCGAGCCACTCAGCCATCCCTATTCCTTTGTTTTCCATCAAAGAATTAAGAAAAACAATCAACAAAGTTAAATAAGAATTTCTACATCAAGTAGCTTCTACTTTAATTTTTCCTGTCTGGACAGATGATACAGTGAAGAGCTTGCTCTAACCTAACTGCGCCCTCTGTTAACCACAAAATGTGTCTAATTGTTGAGAGAATAAAATTAACATCGGATGTTTCTCCCTCAGGATTTAATAGGCTGTTACTTGAGATTGTCTTGAAGTAGCCTCAAACCTGTATAAACTTTAAACAGAATCAAAATGAGAGTGCGATGACAAGAGGGTACAGGAAAAACTGGGATAAATTCATAAAATTGGCAGAGATGATTTCATGTGAAGTAATTGAATCTAAAATGGAACAATGGGGCAGCCCGGGTGGCTCAGCGGTTTAGCACCGCCTTCAGCCCAGGCCCTGCTCCTGGAGACCTGGGATCGAATCCTGCATCGGGCTCCCCACAGGGAGCCTGCTTCTCCCTCTGCCCGTGTCTCTGCCTCTCTCACTGTGTGTCTCTCATGAATAAATAAATAAAATCTTTAAAAAAATAAGATGGAACAATGAAGCTGACATGATGACTGAAAACCCTTCCATTGTGGAAAAATGTTGAGACCCTGAGTTCAATGTCACACATATGGGTGGGGCTCTTGCTCAAGTAGCAAATATTATGTGACTTAACATCAATCTTTCCCGTTCAACCTTGCTACTTCATTATGTTGATACATATCAAAATTTATATAATGGAAACATTTAGACTTTTTTCATAGTGGCAACACCACTAGGAATACCAGGATCTAAGAAACAGTATAATAAAACAGAATGCTTTGGTAATGCTGGTCTACCTAAAAACACCAAAAGACACTCAAATTCACAGCGATTGAACCTGTGTAACAGGGAGAACTTTCTATTAAGGGAAACCCACGTACTTTTTTTTTAAGATTTTTAAAATTTATTTTAGAGAGAGTGAGCAGGAAGAAGAGGGAAAAGAGAGGGAGAGAGAATCTAAAGCAGACTCCACACAGTGTGGAACCCGATGGGGGGCTCAATCTCACAACCATGAGATTCTGACCTGAAACCAAGAGTTGTACTCTTAACCAACTGAGTCACCCAGGTGCCCCTCATGTATTTTTAGATGATTATGGAGGGCTCCATCCTTTTTTTCAATACCTGTAAGGGTATGAACATTACCCCCCCCCCAGACACGCCTTTTAAGTGAGTAAACAGAGGAAGATTGAGTGATTTGCTCACAAGTACAAAACAAATTCATGCCAGAATCAGGAATAGAGACAACAGCCACTATTCCAGTTGGTCTTCCAGCACGCCCTTCGCTAGCCTTCATACTAGCATTTTACGAGTCTGAGCATAATGTATTTCTCTTTATGTCACAAAGAGAAACTGCTTCTTTGACCAGGTCCACTCGAATAACTGAAAGTGAACAACAAGCAGATTCTTATGGTTCGTTTTCTCCAAATGATTTCACAATATTGGGATGTGTGAGAAGTAATATTTATTGCAACACGTTACAAGAGAGTGGCAACCAGTAAATGGTCTTACAAGTTGTTGGAAGCAAGACAACTGACACTGGAAAGAGTAATGAAACAAGAAGGCGTCTAGACAAATGCACAGCATTCCACAACCGCTTCATACTCTGTGCACGGTAAATCCTCTCAGAGAGGAGAGAAGGTAAAATCAAAATAAGGCTTGTTAGAAGCTGCATATTAATACCATTGCTATTATTCTGTCTTACAACAAAAGGTGCTGTAAAATCCCTCTGGAGGAAAAAAGTGCAACACGAAGCCTCTATAAAGCAAACATAGCAATAAGGACCCAACCATCGCTTTGACATCTCTCCTAGGAATACACACGGTGCAAAAAAAGTGTTTCAAACTCAGCAAAAGAAGGTTTCGACTGGAATATGGACTTTCAGGTTAAAGATATATTTTGCAGGAAGAGTTCACCCAAAGTGCAAGAGCTACCGCAGAGAGACACTTTCAGGTGGTAACTAAGTGGAAGAAATGCCTAATTTTTCACTAGGTCATAATGATTCCCTTTGAGAAGTGCTTTATCTTGAAACTAATTATTCCAGTTTTTGTTATATGGTTCATGCTTTTAGACTGCAATTGTCTCAAACTTGCTTGATGCTGAATTTTGTAATGTCAGAAAATAACAGCCTGCCAAAAGAGAATCCCATTAGATGGATCCCTGCAGCTGCTTTTACAAGAAGCATGTTGCTGAGCTGCCTTACAGCCTTTTCACATTAACCATATGAAGCTGAGCTTATTTGACCTCGTATTATTCGTTCTCAAATAAAGTCACATTGGAGGAATTGTCTTTAAAAGAGGCTTTCAAACTGGTCCTTCAGGCATTTAAAAAGTCTTCATATAAAAGTCCACTTCTTTAATACATATGAACAAACACCTTTCCTTTAAAAAATCTCATTTTTAAGCCAAAATAAATTACAACTTGCTGAAATATCCTTTCTAATGGCTCAGTGCTTATTTCAGGTACATGGAGCTGTATTTTTTTTTTTTTTTTGCACATCTTCAGAAATTAAAGATACTAAAACACAATGGTTAACTCTTAAAATGACATGAAGATATAACCCTGGCTCAAGGAATAGATCAAGCTTTTAAGTCTTCAGGAATAAAAAACTGATTCTTATCCCATCCATATAGTTTTATATTATATACATATTAACAATCTATTAAATGATTTTTAAAAAAGCACAGAAACTTCATCAAACTATTTTAAAACTCAGAGCACAGAAGTGTAAAGAAACAGAACATTTAATGTACAATCTATCCCATTTGGCAATGTGTAAATCATGTCGAGGGAAGAAAACTTATCTACAAATATAACAAAAGAAAAGGAAGTGTGCTCTAAGAAGTGCTCTCAGGTCCAAAGCTCTTCAGTTCTTCCAAATTTGTAGATCAGAGTGCTAGAAAGATATTAAAAGAAATCATGAGGAAACAGTGCATGGGAATGAGCAACAAAGAAGTCACTTTCTAAGCATGCTTTGACAGGTACCTCCCTGGTTCCTTTGGATCAATTTCTAAAAATAAAGACTGCAGTGGTACTGGTCTGAATGTGCTCATTTTATACAGCAGTTTGTTGGCCTTGATGGCTAAGCTTGGTTGATTAAATAGACTTTCTTAAAGCCTGGGAAGTTATTAGATAGAAAACCTGTAAGGAAAAGAGGCATTTCTCATAGCACAGGGATGGGGGCCACTTTGCATCGCTGGGCTTAGGTCATACCTGGGCTATGATAACCGAGGAATCCTAAAACAGATGAGGCCGCACTTCTTCATTCATTTACCATATAATTACTGTCCCCGGAGGACTGGCTAGGCAGCGGGTCCTAGCTAAGTGCTAGGAATGTTGGAGTCACAGCAAAGCAAATGGTACTCACAAGCAGAGCTGAGAGCCTGAGGAAGACCATCAAATTTCAACAGCAAAAAAATGCTGTAAAGGCGACACACCTGATGCCAAGAAAGTGAAATAGAAGTAGCTAGAGAGGTCGAGAAGGTCTTCCTGAGAAAGTGGCGGCTGAGCTGAGATCTGAAGGAAGGGTGGAAATGATCTTGGTGAAGTACAGGGGGAAGAAGGAGGGTGCAGGGGACAGAGGTAGGGCACGCTGGGGCCGTAAGTTGAGCTGTGGGTACACGGGATGTGTTGGATTTGAAATGTCAGCCACCCAGGAGAGGGAGGAAAGTGGACACTTGGTTCAGACGTGGAGACAGACCCTTGTGACTCATTGGCATATATGCAGTAATCCAGGTCTTGAGCATAAAGGAGTTCACTTTGAGGGAGAAGAGGCCTGGACTTGAGCCGTAAGAAACTTCAAAAGTTAGTAGCCAGTGGGTGGAGGGCCAGCTGCAAAGGAAGCAGAGGAAGAGTGGCCACAGACATAGGAGCCACACACTGCTACTTAGAAAGGCCCAGCACAGAGGAAGCACACAGCAGGTTGGTTAACTTGCCAGGCTCTGAGCTGAGCATTCAGTTAATGCAGTAGCCAGGCCACATGAGCACAGGAGTTTTTCTTTTCTTTCTTTTTTTTTTTTTAAGATTGTATTTATTTATTCATGAACAACACAGAAAGACAGGCAGAGACAGGCAGAGGGAGAAGCAGGCTCCCTACAGGGAGCCCAATGCGGAACTCAATCCCAGGACCCCAGGATCACGACCTGAACTGAAGGCAGATGCTCAACCACTGAGCTACCCAGGTGTCCCTAGATTAGAGTTTCAAGATCTGATATCTGAGATCTTGAAAGATCTTGAAGATCTAAGATCTTGAAACTCTAAACAGTGCCTAAGATGTTCTCAGGAAAACTTAACTGTATCCCCAAAGGACTGTTGGTCACATGCCAGGAAATAATTACAAGACAGCAGGAACCATCAAACATCTTTGAAAGCCACGAGTGTCCAGGCCACGATGCAGTAAGAGAGCAGAGCACAGCGGTCTCCTTAAACGGAGGGGACGGAGCTGAGAGTTCAGAGAGGCCAAAGTGGCTAGAGTCCGTGAGGCAGAGTACACACGGCTAAGGAGTGAGGGAGACATGCAGGAGACTCCCCTTGAGTCTTCTGCTGAGAACTGATGAGCAGATGAATGTGAAGAAACTACTCAAGGAGAGGGAAGGAGTAAGTCCCTGAGCTGTCACAGGGCTGGGAAGACTTCCCAACCTCCTAAGCAGTGGGAAGCCTCAGAATCGATGGCGCATAAAATGCACCCCCTTAGTCAGGGGACATGTCACCCCTAGACTGGGGCAGCTCTGGCTCTGTCCTCCAAAGCTTACAAGCGAGACTCAAAAGGATCAAACTGTCTCCGAGTGACCTAAGTGCACCCAGGATGAAGATCAAAAACGTTTAAAGGAATGCCAAAAAATCCAGCCCCCACCCCCACAACCAGCTGCATGTGAAGAAGCAACTGGAAGGAGAAAGACCCAAAATAAAGAGAGTAGAAATTAACAAGAAGAGACTCAGAACTGACACAGAGGAACTCTGAAACAGTTAATAAACATGCATCCTATGTTCAAGAAGGTGCTGGAGAGCGTGAGCATGATAAGGAGAAATAAGGAAAATCAAGCAAATGGAGAAGAAACCCATGTGTCTGATGTGACACACCCCTGGATAGGAGTGATAGTGGACACCTGCAGGAGAGGAGACTAGTGTGACCATAAAGATATAACAAGAGCAAGTGTCCCAAATGAAACACAGAAAACAAAAAACAAAAAAGGACGAAGTACTAGGGGTAATGACTCAAGCAGCCCAGTATATATGGATTCCGACGACAGTGGGATGGACGGGGGAAAATCTTTGAATAAATAATGGCTGAAAAGATTCCAAATTCAATGAAAATGAAACCCATAGAGAGATCCAAGAAACTCGATGAACCCCAAACAGAATAAACATGCAGAAGGGTTCATCTCAGCACATCATAATCAGGTTGCTTTAAAACAGTGACAAAAACAAAGTTCTTCAACGCTTAGATCTTAATGATTTGGGGGGTACGGCTATAAATTTATAAGTGGATGCCTAAAATACTTATCTTTAAGTTAAAAGACATTCATTCTGAAAAGCATAGGATATGGGCTTAATATTTTTATTAGTAGGTTCCAATGTGGGGCTCAAACTCATGAGCCTGAGATCATGACCCAAGCTGAGATCAAGAATCAGATGCTTAACCAACTAAGCCACCCAGGTGCCCCATGAGCTTTATTTTAGGGTTTTTTTTTAGAAGATTGCCCCTGAAAAATACTTTTGCTTTGTTTTTATATTTACTTTTCTTAAATACTTAATCAAAAATTCAATTTCCTAACCGGTTTTGTATATGACATGATAATAACATATATTAAATCTGATTTCTGTTTTTCTTTTTTAAATAAAACCTGATATGGTTTTTAATGGCTATGGAAGAGTAGTCTGGGTTCAAGTCTCTGCTCTGCAATTACTAGCTGGGTGTCCCGAAGTAGGCTTTGAACCTTATTTCCTCATCTATAAAATGGGAGCATCACCCGGTTTTTAAGTAGTATTTCAGACAATTACATGGGAACTGCAAGACAACATATATAAATCATCCAGCTGAGCTCTTAGCTCAGAGCAGGACCCCAATTAAATAGTTTACATATGCCCCTTTATACAACAGTGGAATTTTCACCTTTTCAAAGAAGTTCTACACACTGTTAACTAATTCAAGGGATTTATACATGTTCCATTCTATATGCTGCTCTTATAATGAAGTGAGATTTCTGTAAATGCTTTAGGTGTGGTTAAGAAATTAGGCAACTTACCTAAAAAATATAAGTGCATTTTGAAAAAACACAGCTAATCCTGGATAAACATCAGTATCTGCACAAAGTAAAAACAGATTAGAAGATTGCAAAAGGCAAATGGCAGTGGTGCAGTATTTGTGCCACTCACAATGACACGCTCTGTATATTATAAAATACGGCTATTATTCATTATCTATGATGAAACTTTAGGAAGAAAATGTCCATCTTATTCTCCCAAAACATCTTGTTCTCACTCTGGATAAAAGACAGTGAACTTCATAGGTTCTCTTTTTTGTCTAAGGCGATTCCTATGCTTGTAGCTGCAAGAGAGCTGCTAAGGAAGCAGCAGTAGCTCGCTCTGCCCTTATTTGCAGTTTTGCCTCTTGAGGTTTCACTTATCCTCGGTCAAGCAGATGATCCTCCTGATGGGTCATCAGTAGGTCACCAGTAGCCTAAAGCTACATCACTCACCTCCCTTCATCTAGTCACACAGATGTGTTGTTATCTCACATCATCACCAGAATGAGAGGGTGATTATAGTACAAGGTATTTTGAGAGAGAGAGAGAGAGAGAGAGAGAGAGAGAGACCATATTAATGTAACTTATTACAGAATACTGTTATAATTGTTCCATTTTATTATTAGTCCTTGTGGTTAATCTCTTACTGTGCTCAAACTTTATCATAGCTCCTCAAACTTTATCATAGCTCCTCATGTATAGGGATATCAGAGTACAGATAGGGTTCAGTACTCTCCATGGTTGCAGGCATCCATGGGGGGGGGTCTTGGTACATAACCCCCATGGAAAAGGTGGGGGAAAAACTATTGTATAGAAATACAAAAATGGGGGTGCCTGGGTGGCTTAGTGGTTGAATGTCTGCCTTTGGCTCAGGTTGTGATCCCAGGATCCCGGGCGGGATCAAGTCCCACATCAGGCTCCCTATGGGAGCCTGCTTCTCCATCTGCCTATGTCTCTGTCTCTCTATCTCTCATGAATAAATAAATAAAATCTTAAAAAAAAATGTTAGATACAATTTAATTCTTGATGATTTAGTAGTCTAATAATCTGTATACTTACAGTGGGCAAATTATTTAGCCTTATTATGCCTTAGTTTCCTCATTTGTAAAATGGGCATTATAACAGCACCTACCCCACAGAGTATGAGAAATGTATGACTGTGTGTATAGTGCTTCGAATAGTGCTTGGCCCATAAAGTGCTATGTAAATGTTAGCTGCTATTATGATTAGTCATAGGTCAAGAAAATCTGCACAACAAAAGATTTGAAATATGTGTCAGAAATGCTCTCTGAAGCAAAAGCATATTCAATTTATAAACAGGAAAGTATATATAATGAGCACTGCTGTACAAATAAAAAGATGAAATCCACAACTGAGAAATTTCTTTTTTTATTTTATTTTATTTATTTATTCATGAGCGAGGCAGAAAGAGAAACAGAGGCACAGAAAGAGGGAGAAGGCTCCCTGTGGGGAGCCCAATGCGGGACTTGATCTCAGGACCCAGGGGGATCATGCCTTGAGCCAAAGACACTCAATTGCTGAGCCACCCAGGCGTCCCCACAATTGAGAAATTTCTCATTGTGTACTAGTTCTTTAAAAAAAACACACACAACCAATGACTGCACAACCTTTACAAACTTCCTACTTCCCTACACACCTTCCAGAAATGATAATTTATGCCCATTTTCATAACAGAAATTGGAAAGTTCCACCAGTTGCTTGAAGTCACTAAGTAGATTTTCCAAGGAAATCAGTAATAGTACTTAGAGCCAGGGACAGAGTGAGCTTAAAACACACTTCCCTACATGATTGCATTTATATGAAATAGGCAACTCTACAAAGACAGATTAGTGGTTGGGGATCCCTGGGTGGTGCAGCGGTTTGGCGCCTGCCTTTGGCCCAGGGCACGATCCTGGAGACCCGGGATCGAATCCCACGTCGGGCTCCCGGTGGATGGAGCCTGCTTCTCCCTCTGCCTGTGTCTCTGCCTCTCTCTCTCTCTCTCTCTGTATGTCTATCATAAATAAATAAAAATTAAAAAAAAAAAAAAGATTAGTGGTTATCTAGGGCTGGTGGAGAAGGTAATGGAAGTGACTGCTAATGAGTAAAGGGTTTCTTCTGGGATGACAGCGTTCTAAAATCAGAGTGTGGGGTGCCTGGGTGGCTCAGGTGGTTAAGTGTCTGACTTCGGCATAGGGTCCTGGGATCATGCCTGCCATCAGGCTCCCTGCTCAGTGGGGGGAGTCTGTTTCTCCCTCTGCCCCTCCCCTGACTTATGTTCTCCAGCCCCCTTCAAATAAATAAAATCTTTAAAAAAAAATTGGATTGTGTGATGGTAGCACAACTCTAGGTATATTAAAAACACTGAAACATACACTTTAAAGGGGTAAATTACTTGAAATGCAAATTATATCTTAATAAAGCCGTTTTTAATAAAGCACTTTCCTTTACATGAGGAAACTGTGTCCTCCATTAGTATTTTTAATTAAAATAACTCTCTTCTTTCTTTCTTTTTTTCTTTTCTTTTTTCTTTTCTCCTTCCCTTTCTTTCTCTTTCTTTCTTTCTTTCTTTCTTTCTTTCTTTCTTTCTTTCTTTCTTTCTTTCTTTCTTTCTTTCTTTCTTTCTTTCTTTCATCTCTACACCCAACGTGGGGCTCAAACTCACAACCCTGAGATCAAGAGTTGTACACTGCCCCTCCAACTGAGCCAGTCAGGCACCCCTACATTTTAGATATATTTGATGAACAATATTATCTAAACAGCAGTCAACCACTTGTACTGACTTATTTTTTTTTTTAAGATTTTATTTATTTCCTTGAGAGAGAGCATGTGTGTGAGAGAGAGAGAGCGCACACAAGCAGAGGGAGGGGCAGAAGGAGAAGCAGATTCCTCGCTGAGCAGGGAGCCCAATGTGGGATTTGATCCCAGGACCCCTGGATCATGACTTATGCTGAAGGTAGACACTCAATCACTGAGCCCCCCAGGTGCTCCAGGAAATAAGTTATTTTGTGCTGAGTGAAAGACAAAAATTTTCAAAGATAGAGCTAGGAACTGAAGGGGTCCTATCAAGGGTATTAAACATCAGCTGTGGGTAAGGACAAGGCCATGCAGCAGTTAAGCAGAGTGACAAAGAGATTGCAGGGGTAGAGGGATCAGAGGATGAATAAGTGGTGTTACGTGTTATCTGAAACAGACTCCTGGTCTTTGAAGTGAAGGGAGAGAAGCAGGTTCTTCTGAGACTGGATCCTGCCTTTGATCCCACCCTGGAGGAAAACCATGGTGCCTGGAGCAGCCACAAAACTCAGGATGGTGCACTGTGAGCTCACTCCACTGAGTGAGAGAGCAGGTTTCTGCATGAAGGCTACAGTCATGTCTTCAGTCTTACCCCTAAAAATCTCCCCTGTATCTATGCCTAAAAAATTCCAGGCTGGGTTGGAGAGAGGACATCTCAGTGGAATACTGGGGTTTATACCCCTGAGCTGAAACTCTCGAGGCAAGGTATGTTTTGGAATTCAGAAATTTTCACATGTAGGAATGGTGATGCAGGGCAGAAATACAACATAGCAGCCCAGCTCTGTTGGGACCAGCCTCCACAAGGAAATACAACCACATTCTAGCAAGAAAACATCTGAATATCAATTCAATGGAATAAAGACCATAAGGAGCCCCCGTCAACTTAGGTCAGGTTTGGCTGCCAATCTGGTTATGAGAAACCTAACTTTCGGCACTTTGTGGATTTTAGGATTATGTATATGGGATTGTAGATCTGTACAGATTTCCCACTTTACCACTTACAACCCTCAGTAAATGGACCTCGAGTATACAGCCTGGCTGTCCAGGGTAAAGAAGGTAATCAGAAGCTCTAGAAATGGCTGAGAGTTACCTGGTCTTGTCAGTGGCTTAGATTCCACAACCAAGCTATCCCACACTGCACTCAGCGACCCCACTGAGAGGTTTTATTAAATAACTTAGGTATCTTCAAGCTAAGTGAATAGTTACACTAAATTTTACTCCAGGTGGAGCTAACGGACTACACTACATGTAAAAGACGTACGTGAATCTCTATGAAATAAAAGAGGAGTAAAATTAATTAGTTAATTAATTTAAGAAAAAAAGAAATAAAAAGGAGAAATAAATACTTACTTTGGGTAACATATGCACCAAAGAGAATCCACATGGAAGCAATAAGTGATCCAAACATCAACATGAAACCAATGAAGAGCCAAACTCGAGCACCTATATAAAGAACAGGCTTTAGGATTTCCACTCATTTCTGCAGCTGTCTTAAGAATGAGTCACAATGGAAACACCATTAACTTAATACATGCTATGCATATCAAAGACAGCCACATATTCCCATACACCTGCTCTAACAATTAACTGAATAAAGTCTTAAAAAACAAATTAAACGGGGTTAAGCCACACTTGGGAAGAGGAAAAAAAAGAGAATCATCTTTCTGCTGGCTGTAAACTAGGTGAGCATCTAAGTAATTACATGACTGAATTGATTAACTGATTAATTAAACCCTAAAGCCATCATTAGCTTTGCCAGAGGAGTAACCTGGATTCCAACAGCCATTGATTTTAAATAATAACATTTTATTTATATACTATGAGCAGTAAAACATGACTAAAATAGAACTTCTAGGAGTAATTTTAACAATTATATACAATCATAACTAGGCCTATATAAAGAGACCTTTTATTTTCTGCTGATAAATCCCTCTTTGCCAGTGTACACTGACAACTCAAAGTGCCTTTACCTGTTCTTCCTAAACAGCCGCTTTCATAGCTGTCACCTCTCACCTGAGCATTGGACACAGCATTTATCCTGCAACAACACAAAATCATTTCCTAAGCTTGGATGCTGCTAAGATAGTCACAGATGTTTATATATCATTTCGAAGAGAAACATTTCCTAATTAAAGTCAGTATCTGGATAACTGAACATTTCTTTTTAACTTAACAAATATTCTCGTGGATAGAAATGTTACAGAACTCTTTACCTAAACTTCACCCAGAAAACATACTTAGTTTTAAGAAATTACTATCACTAAAAAAAAAAAAAAAAAAAAAAGAAGAAGAAGAATTTACTATCACTTGTGTCCAGAGATTATGAAAGAGGGGCCAATTTTCTGAGTTCTTCACCTATTTTACATTTACACATGAATGAGTCAGGGTGAGTCATCGCATTTTAAGGTTCTCATTATAACCAAGAGTTAAGTTCCTCTTTTTGTTAAAGGTCAAGTGATTTTCTCTGATCCATTTCTCAAAGTCACACATTTGATGTCTATATAATAAACAGGCCCACTTTACTCATGCTCTTCCCATTTTTGTTAGAGCAAGGTGCATTTATAGTAGAAATGTAGATAGTATAGTATGTATAGTAGAAAAGCCTCTTCTCTGCACCCTTAATAGGTGTAAGTAGTTCTACCTTCTACAATTTAACTTTTTAAAAAATATTTATTTAGAGAGAGAAAGAGTGCACCAGCAGGATAGGGAGGGGCAGGAGGAGAGGGAGAGAGAATCTTAAGCAGGCTCCATGCCCAGTGTGGAGCCAACAGGGGGCTCAATCTCATAACCCTGAGCCAAAATCAAGAGTTGGACACTTGATTCACTGAGCCACCCAGGTACCTCCACAATTTAACTTTTATAACTCTTTACAGTATAAGGAAATTATGTAATCTTAATGTTTTAACACAGTTTTTAAAATTAATAAAAGAGATCCACAGAAAGTTTCCAAACTCTTTTATGAAGTGAGATTTGACAGATAAGCCCAAAAATGATTTAATAAAAAAGAAAAGCCACAGGCCAATCTCATTAGAGGCCAATCCCCCCTCCCGTCAGCTACTGGCAAACACAAATATTAAAAAAATAAATTATTCTCCATGCTAAAAGTTCCATGTGTGACAATACTCAAGGAATGATTCTCTAAAAAACAATCTAGAAATGTAACATATTTCATTAAATCTAAGATGCCACTGATTTTTTATGATCCATGATTATTTTTTTTACCACCAAGAAAAAGGAATATTATCAATTGTGGGGCGCCTGGGTGGCTCAGTGGGTTAAGCATCAGACTCTTGATTTTAGCTCAGGTCATGATCTCAAGGTCATGACCCCAAGTCTGCTCAGTGTGGAGTCTGCTTATGCCTCTCCCTCTGCTCCCTTCGGCTCTTTTCCATGTGCCTGCACTCTCTCCCTCAAATAAATAAATAAACATCTTTAAAAAAAATAGATTCTCTCCCCCCACCCTCTTATTCTCCACCACCAAAATTTACATATATATAAAATCAACTGTAATTATAAGGTAACACTGACTATAAGAAGCACTCCCATATTCAGAAATATTCAAATATAAAAAATAATCTTGGGACTGATAAAATACAGTACTGACCAGTTTAACAATATTATAAGAAAAATCATGTGATAATCTATAGATGCTAAAAAGATATGTGACTAAATTCAGCACTCATTCTTGATTTTTAAAATCTTAATAAAATGGGGAAAAATATATATTTATCATGTCAAAGAAGAATCCATTGATTATTAAAAGGTTATTCCAGATATTAAAAACTATAAGGAAAACATTTTTGGAAAACAATCTTGAATTAAGAATTACCTTCATACTTACATGAAGAAAGCCAATGTGGAGAACACACCACACGTATGAAAGGCATGGTTCAACTGCTCTGGCTTAGGGTACACCACGGCAGCATCAATCATTATCCACCAACCTGTAAAAAACTTGTGCAAGAGCCCAAGTCATTAAGATAACACTACCACTTCGGCTTAGCATGAAGTTACTTGCTCTGTAATATTCCTATATTTCTACAGACCATATAAATGAAACATAATATATTTCTACTTTAGAGTTTTGGATGTGGAAATATAACAAATAAGAATCCCTTGCTGACTTACTCTGGATAACATCTGAGGTGAACTTAACCTAATCAAATCAGTGTAAGATTCTGAAGTTCTGCTCTCAATTCAGGATAAAAAAAATGTGTTATCTGGAACGAATTATCTTCTTCTTTTATCCTCCATAATTACATGCACTGAAGCTCTCTTTTTAAAATATATTATTTAGGGCAGTCCGGGTGGCACAGTGGTTTAGCGTGCCTGCAGCCCAGGGTGCGATCCTGGAGAACCGGGATCGAGTCCCACGTCGGGCTCCCTGCATGGAGCCTGCTTCTCTCTCTGCCTGTATCTCTGCCTCTCTCTATCTCTCTCTCTCTCTGAATAAATTAGAATATATTATTTATTTATTTATTTGAGCGCAAGAGCGCGAGCACACATGCGTACAGCGGGAAGGGCAGAGGAAGAGAATCTCCAGCAGACTCCCAGCTGAGTGCAGAGCCCAACACAGAGCCAGATCTCACAACCCTGAGATCATGACCTGAGCCAAAATCAGGAGTCGATGCTTAACTACCTGAGCCGCCCAGGCACCCCTGAAGCTCTCTTAAGTAACCTCCAGCTAACCAGCTCCTGATTACCTGATGTGTTTCATTCTCTCCAGAGAACATTCCTCTTTGATATGCCCAAGCTCTTCTGCTTCCACAAATGAGCTGCATTACCAAGTGTCAGCTGTCATGTCTCCAAAACTATTTAAGCCTGCTGCAGTTTTAATCGATGATGCAGTTTGATTAAATGCTGCCTAACTGTCTGAACACAAGTTTGTAAAATGTAATGTTTCTATGTAAACTAAGCTGAAAAGACTTAGAGGAACTTTTAAAGAATGTCATGGACAAATTAAGTGCAGGTGAGATGACCACAAAGCGCATAAAAAAAGTAGAGAATTCACAATTATCTTTAATTCCTGCTCTGGGTTATTTATTTTTTTTCTACTAGACCTCAGGTATAGAACTGTATACTGAAAGAGATACATTTTAAAAATGTAATGGATACTGAAATTGGCTTCAGAAACTCAGTGAGGGCAGGGAGTAGATGATGGAACACTAAAGCAAGATGGTCTTGATTTTTTTTTCTGAAGCTGGACTGTATGAACATGGGGTGAGTAGGGTTCTTGATCCCATTCTATTTTTGTTGACTGTACATGCTTAACATGTTTTGTAATAAAAAACTGAAAAAGAAAAAAAAATGTTAGGAAGAAAACGAAGCAAGTGTTTCCTCCACAAATGTCTTCCTCTCATTTCCCTGTCAGAGCTGCAGCGGGGGGTAACTGGGCTGGGGTCCCTTTCCTAGAGCACTGCAGGGCTTCAGTTCTAACACAGCCTCAGGTCCTTACTGCTGTCTACACATCCTGAATCTCAGTGAGTCACAACACTATTTGGTTATCAAGTTCCAAGCCTCTGATGAGCTTACAGGACTTATATTGTATCATTAACTTAAAAAATGCTACTGCTTGTAATAACTGTATTATCACTTGAACTGAAGATATTAAGTTTAACAAATTTATAAAGTCAAACCAACCCAGGGCTTGCTTACCATGTTTTGTTCAGCAATACCTAGAATTCTAATTATTCCTCTAAAATAACAGTGAAATAAACACTTCTGAAAAGGTATTCGTGATCCAAAGGAATTGACAATTTTCAGGGCAAAGGGATGCCTGGGTGACTCAGTGGTTGAGTGTCTGCCTTTGACTCAGGGCATGATCTCTGGGTCCTGGGATCAAATCCCACATTGGGCTCCCCAAGGGGAGCCTGCCTCTCTCTCTGCCTGTGTCTCTGCCTCTCTCTTTCTCTCTGTGTTTCTCATGAATAAAAAAATAAAATCTTGGGATCCCTGGGTGGTGCAGCGGTTTGGCGCCAGCCTTTGGCTCAGGGCGCGATCCTGGAGACTCGGGATCGAATCCCACATCGGGCTCCCGGTGCATGCAGCCTGCTTCTCCCTCTGCCTGTGTCTCTGCCTCTCTCTCTCTCTGTGACTATCATAAATAAAAAAAAAAATAAAAAAAAAATTAAAAAAATAAAATAAAATCTTAAAAAAAAATTTTTTTTTAGGGCAAAAAATTAGGCAAAGTGTCACCAACCAGACCTTTTCACTTACCAATATGCCTGCTACCACAGAAGCCACGGCATTTCTTCTCTCACTCCAGTCAATACATTCACATTCTGGCCAACGGAAATTATCGAGGAAGCCTGCCATTTTCACCCCGTAAGCATGGATTTTTCATTAAACTCTGTATTCGACAAATAAAAAGACAAAAAATAATCAAATCTAAGGAAATGTTTTTAAGAAGTGAAATATCTTTTCCTTTCTTAAAGTTTTAAACAGAAATTGGCTTTAGGTCCAGACCTAGAGTTAAGGAAGAAAAATTAAATACTTGAATGAATACCGACTGACATGTACACACAGGATTGTGTTGGGACACAAGGGGAAGTTTACTATTTGCTAAATGAGCCTGATGGTTTTAAAACATGACTGCCAATTCTCTGACACTTCTGCTTCACTGAGAAATCAATGTCCCTCTCCTGGAACTCAGGCTTGGCAATCAAAACTGGCTGACCAGTAGAGTAGAGGAAGTGATTCTATGTAATGTCTGCCATACAGCTTCTATGACTAGATAGTAAAAGGCAACACAGCTTGTAGCTCGTTCTCTAGAACACTAGTACCAGACTTCTGAGTTGCCATGTAAAAAAATCTATGGTCAGAATGCTGTGAGGAGACCATGTCCAGGTGTTCTGGCCCACGGTTCCCAGCCAACAGGTAGCACCACCTGCCACATGTGTGAGCAGCCACTTCTAGGTGACTGCTCTTCCAGCTATTGCACCAGTCCAGTACCCAGACTTCCAGCTTTACCCAATGAAGCCCCAGATATATGGAGCAGAGACACCATCCTGGCCATGCCCTTGGCCAATTACTGACTCACAGTAAACCATAAGCATAACAAAATGGTTGTTTTAAACGACTAAGTTTCAGAGTTATCAGGAACACAGCAATCAATAACTTGCAGGAGAAAAATCATGTGCATAAAGAACTATAAGGGTATAATATGCCGTGAGAATTTTTTTAAGTACATTTTGAGGGGATCCCTGGGTGGCTCAGCAGTTTGGCGCCTGCCTTTGACCCAGGGCATGATCCTGGAGACCCGGGATCGAGTCCTGCATCGGGCTCCCGGCATGAAGCCTGCTTCTCCCTCTGCCTGTGTCTCTGCCTCTCTCTCTCTCTCTCTGTGTGTGTGTGTCTATCATGAATAAATAAAATCTTTAAAAAATATAATAAAACAAAGTACATTTTGATGAGGTGATCCAGGAACACCTTAAATTCCAAAAAGTAAGGGGGAAAAAACTATTTGAAAGCACTGAAGAGTGCTGAAAAGCAGGCAGACACTGGAGGGAATTTAACCCTCAAAAGAAAACACAAGGAGTTAAGATCTAGTTGGACAGGAATGAGTCACAGGAAGGAGCCCCAAACACTTTAATATAAACTCTCTTTAAATACCTGGCTAATCCCCCAGAGAGAACATAAATGGAGGAAATTTCAAGAAACTCAGCAGGAAAACAAACAAACAAAAACAAGCTGGAAGGCTAAAAGAACTAAGCAGAGCTCTCCTACTGCCCAATGCAGAATATTTTAGAGTTTGTTCCACTGAGTCAGAAGAGATCAGTAAACATCTTGGCATAGTAAACATCTTGGCATTACTCTAATAAGGTATAAAACCAAGTGTCTACAATTTGAAGGTGCTCAGCCAGCATTTTTAACAGCCTGTTAGAACAAAAACTGACATTCTTCGGATGAAGATAACTGAACTGAGAGTATCTATAATTTATCATCCACAATGTCTAATATGTAGCCAAAAATTACTAGACAGGGGATCCCTGGGTGGCTCGGCGGTTTAGCGCCTGCCTTTGGCCCAGGGCGCGATCCTGGAGTCCCGGGATCAAGTCCCACGTCAGGCTCCCGGCATGGAGCCTGCTTCTCCCTCCTCCTGTGTCTCTGCCTCTCTCTCTCTCTCTACGTCTATCATAAATAAATAAATAAATCTTTAAAAAAATTACTAGACACTCACAGAAGCAGGAAGAATGCAATCTATTTTCAAGCCAGGGGCGGGGGGGGGGGCGGTGCGGGGAGAAGTCAATAGAAATAGGCCCCAAAATGACTCAGATATTGAAATTAGCAGACAAAGACTTTAAAGCTACCATAAACACAATCAAAGACTTAAATGAACATGGCCCAAATGAAGTGATGAAGAATCTCAGTGGAGAGATTTTAGAACTGAAAATTATAATATTTGAAATTTTAAATGAACCAAATGGACTTAACAGGAGATTAGGGACAGGAGAAGAAAAGAGTGGTAAACTTGAGGGAAGATCAAAAGAAATTATCCAATCTAAAGAACAGGGATGTTTTTTCCCCAACTGAGAAAAAAAAAAAATGAACAGAGCCTCAGTGTACAGAGGATCACTAGTAACTGATCCAATATATGTTGAACTAGGTCCCAGAAAAAGACAGAATGAAGAAAAAAATATTTGAGAAAATAATGGCCGATAATTTCCCACGTTTAGTGATAAATAGTAATTTATAAATCCGGGAAGCTCAGCAAACTCCAAGAAGGTTAAACAGAGAAAACTTCATAATCAAATGCTGAAAATTAGAAAAAAAAAATACTTGAAGTAGTTTTAGGGGGGAAAAAATCAACATATTACTATCATTTTTTCAACATATTACATATAGCATAGAATAATACAATGACCCATCTATCACCAGAAACAGAAGTGGCCAGGATACTGAAAATAATTTCTTTAAGTGCTTTTTAAGTGATCAATTTCAATATCTAGTGAAAATATTCTTCAGAAAAGAACATGAAGGGGCACCTGGGTGGCTCAATCAGTTAGGCATCAAACTCTTGATTTCGGCTCAGGTCATGATCTCAGGGTGGTGAGATTAGGCCCCAAGTCGAGCTCCAAGCAGAACTTGGAGCCTGCTTCTGATTCTCTGTCTCTCTCTCCCTCTGCCCCCCAACCCTGACCTTGTGCATTTCTCTCTCTCTCAAAATAAATATTTTTTTAAAAAGGGAGCATGACAGCCATTCTACTATCTACCCAAGAGAAATAAAAAGATATATCTACATAAAAACTTGAGCACAAATTTCATAACAGTATTAGTCATAATAGCCAAGAAGCATAGCAATCCAACATATATCAAATGAATAGATACATGAAATGTGGCATACCTACAATGGAATACAAATTCAGTAATGAAAGGGAATGAAGTACTGACACATGGTATAACACAGAGGAACCTCAGAAACATTATGCTAAGTGAAAGATATAAGACCACATCTTGTATGATTCCATTTATATGAAATGTCCAGATGAGGGAAATCTACAGACAGAAAGTAAATTTGTGGTTGCCTAGTGACAGTAGGGGGACTGGAACAGAGAGTCACTGCTAATGGGTACAAGGTGCTAAAATTAGACTGTGGTCAGACCATCGTAGGGGAAGGGAAGAGAGAGGTAGACCATGAAACAGACTCTTAACTACAGAGAATACACTGATGGTCACCAGAGTGTAGGTGGGTGGGGGATGGGGAAAACAGGTGATGGGAACTAAGGAGGGCATTTGTGATGAACACTGGGTGTTGTACCGAAGTGCTGAATCACAGCTGTATACGCATATGTGAAACGCATATTACACTGTATGTTAACTAACTAGAATATAAATAAAAACTTAAAAAAAATAATACTGTGGTGGACAGCCCGGTGGCTCGGCGGTTTAGCGCCGCCTTCAGCCCAGGGTGTGATCTAGGAGACCCGGGATCGAGTCCCACATCAGGCTGCCTACATGGAGCCTGCTTCTCCCTCTGCCTGTGTGTGTCTCTGTCTCTGTCTCTGTCTCTGTCTCTCTGTCTCTTGTGAATAAATAAAATCTTAAAAAAAAAATAATACTGTGGTGATGACTGCACAACTCTGTAAGTATACTAGACATCATTGACTTGTACACTTGAAATAGGTGAATGTTAACATATGTATAGCTCAATAAAGCTTTTTTATAAAAATGAAGATAAAAATATTCTCAGGTAAACAAAAACTGAGGTAAATCATCACGAGATCTGCACTAAAAATAATGCTATAGGAAATTCTTCAGGCTGAAGGGAAACGACACCAGATGAATCTCTGATCTGCAGGGAGAAATAAGGAAAACCAGAAATGATCAATATGTAGATAAATATAAAAGACTATCTTTTCTTCTTATACTTAAAAGAGAACTATGTAAAGCAAAAATTTAACACTGCATAGCATGTCCACAAAGATGGACTTCTTTATAAACAGTATGTTAGTTATATTTTCAAATAATATGCTTAAATATGGATTCAGGTGAAATACCTCTAAATTTAAAGTAATGGATCCAACTATGCTGAAAAATAAGTACAATTAATATATGATAGAAGGTCCAAATACTGGAAACATTGCCTGGGAGACAATATTTGCAAAACAACTATCTGACAAAGGACTTCAATCTATAATATAGAAAGAACTGGACATGAGTAATAAAAAGATAAAATATAGGCAGTAAAAAGTATGCAAAAGACTTGAGCCAATTTCAAATGGGCAAAAGACTTAAAAAGACAACTAATGACCAAGAAGCACATAAAGAGGTATTCAACACCGTCAAGTCATTAAGGAAGTGCAAATTGATGAAATAACACCTCACATTCACTAGAACAGCTAAAATTTAAAAGACTGGCACCTCTCAGCATGGGTGAGGTTGTAGAACAAGTGGAAATCTCATATATTTCTGGTGGCAGTTTCTTATAAAGTTAAAAATAAACTTCCAATTCCATTCCTAGGTATTTGCCAAAAGAAGTAAAAACACATATCGACACATAAATAAAGACTTAGAGAAGAATGTTTTTAGCAGTCTTATTCGTGATAGCCCCCAAATGAAGCAACCTAAATGTTCATCAACAGAAGGATGGAGGGTGCCTGGGTGGCTCTGTGGTTGAGCATCTGCCTTTGGCTCAGGGCCTGATCCCGGGGTCCTGGAATTGAGTCCCACATCAGGCTCCCCACAGAGCCTCTGCCTATGTCTCTGCCTCTCTCTCGTGTGTCTCTCATGAAAAAATTAAAAAAAAAATCTTTAAATAAATAAAGAAATAAAACAGAAGGATGGATAAATAAGTTATGATTGAGGGGCGCCTGGGTGACTCAGTAGGTTAAGCATCTGCCTTTGGCTCAGGTCATGATCCCAGGGTCCTGGGATGGAGCCCCATGTCAGGCTCCCTGCTCAGTGGGGAGTCTGTTTCTCCCTCTCCCTCTGCTCCTCCCCAACCCTGGGCTGTGCTCTCTCGATCTCTTGCTCTCTCTCTAATAAATAAATAAAACTTTTTAAAAAAGTTAT
Organism: Nyctereutes procyonoides; assembly: GCF_905146905.1. Lineage (NCBI taxonomy): Eukaryota > Metazoa > Chordata > Mammalia > Carnivora > Canidae > Nyctereutes > Nyctereutes procyonoides. The sequence continues at coordinate 7,187,788 of NW_026575155.1, forward strand.
GATTGATTCACACAATGGAACACTGTTCTGCAACAAAAAAGGATGAGTAGATACATACAACTGCACACACACACAAAAAGAGTAAACCCTCAAAGACATGACTTAAGTGAAAGGCAGACACAAAAGAGTATATACTGCATGATTCCATTTAAATGCAACTTAAGGAGAGGCAAAATTAGTTAACAGTCCAGAAATCAGAACAGTGCTTGCCTCTAGAGGGTAAGTCCTGACTACAAGGGACTTTTGGGGGAGGAGTGATGGAAACGTTCTGTACCTTAATTGGGATAATGGTTATACAGCTACACACATTTATCAAAAGTCATTGAAGTATACACGTAAAACCTGTGTATTTTACAGTATGTAACTTTTACCCACAAAATGTTTTTAGAAGTTTATCATTCAGATATGCTTTAGCTACACTGACGGCTTGCACATTTTATCGCTCTTCTGTAGATATGGCAATGGATTATTTTCAAAGATTAAATATTAACTGGTTAATAGGGAAGGTTAAATTCACTATGAATTTAAGACAATTTCTGAAGTTAAAAGTCTTATTTTCTATTATAAAATTCATTTCCCATATATTAACCCAATTAAAAGTAGTTCTAGAAGCAGAAAATATACAGCTATTTGCAGACAGTGATTTCTCAAAGGTCATGATTTCCTCCCTTCTGGGGCTTAAATTGGAGGGTCAGGGATGGAGAGCCACAAAGACACATCAAACAGAGTAATACAAATAATGACTATGGAGGAAATGTGCAGGATCCTAACAGCGAGTAAAGGGGAGACTTATTTTAGAAAGGGTGATGGGGCTTCTGCCGTCCTGGTGCTGCTTGTGTGCTTCTTTGGTGTGGACCTGGTACCTCTTTTGTGAAGAGGCAGCTGGGGAGACTCTGGCGCTCGTCAAGGCTGGTGAAAGGCCCAAGGAAGGAATGAAGACTGAGAACAACGATCATATTAATCTGAAGGTGGGGGGCAGGATGGTTCTGTGGTGCAGTTTAAGATTAAGAGGCATACACCACTTAGTAAACTAATGAAAGCCTACTGTGAACGACAGGGTTTGTCAGTGAGGCAGATCGGATTCCGGGGTGATGGGCAACCAATCAATGAAACAGACACACCTGCACAGCTGGAAATGGAGGAAGAAGAGACAACTGCTGTGTTCCAGCAGCAGACAGGTGTGTACTAAAAAGTGAACCTGCTACTTTACTCCAGAATTCTGTTCCTCCAGACCAAGAAGATATTCTCAAATAGAAAGCCACAATTTGGTTCCACCAGATCCTGACTACTAGAGTTTTCTCTATTCTTTCATTTGCCCAGCTTTTTTTCATTTCCCCATTCCTCTATTGTATATAAAGTAACTGTGTATGTGCACAGGCATATTGCATTTTTTAAACTAAATGGCCAATGTTGCTTCTCCCTCTGCCTGTGTCTCTGCCTCTCTCTCTGTCTCTCTCATGAATAAATAAAATCTTTAAAAAAATAAAATAAAATGGCCAATGGTATGTTTTGATCAACATCAAATGGGGATGGGATGGAGGAAAATAGTGCTTCTGTGAAAATACCTCCTCTTTTCATTAGTGGCATGATCAGTCAGCTCTCATCTTTATATTCCAGTAAGTTACTTTGTTCTCACTGTTTAACAAAAAAAGAACATAAAAATCCTTGCATACCTTGTTCAATTGGAGAATTTTATTTATATTTTAAAGATTTTATTTACTTATGCATGAGAGAAAGAGAGGCAGAGACACAGGCAGAGGGAGAAGCAGGCTCCATGCAGGGAGCCTGATATGGGACTCAATCCTGGGACTCCAGGATCACGCCCTGGGCCAAAGGCAGGCGCCAAACCGCTGAACCACCCAGGGTTCTGGATTGGAAAATTTTAATGTTTTTCATTTATAATTGTAAAACCAACAACAATTTTATAACTTTTTTGTACATAGCTGTTACATGTAGGGCAATCTGTCTTTAAGTAGGGATAAATAACTCTAAAAGAAATGAATCCTAGATAGTTTTTCCCTTCAAGTCAAGTATCTTGTTTAAATAAATTTCTTAAATAAATAAATAAATAAATAAATTTCTTGTTTAAGAAAAAAAAAAAGAAAGGGTGACACGGGGAAGCCTCTATGATGAGGTAACACGGTAAAATCTTAAAACATAATAAAGTTTAAAAGCTGAGCAAAGTGAATTAGATTAAGAAGAAACAAAAGAGGGGCATCTGGGTGGCTCAGTGATTGAGCATCTGCCTTTGGCTCAGGGCGTGATCCCGGGGGTCCTGGGATCAAGTCCCACATCAGGCTCCTCGTGGGGAGCCTGCTTCTCCCTCTGCCTGTGTCTCTGTGTCTCTTATGAATAAATAATAAAAATCTTAAAAAAAATTTAGTAGCATGAATAAATGCTAATGGTTACTAAGTGAAAAAAAGCAGGTTATTAAAACGGTATGTATAACATTATTTCCTTTTTATTTTTATTTTTTAAGATTTAATTTATTTATTCATGAGAGACAGACAGAGAGAGAGAGAGGCAGAGACACAGGCAGAGGGAGAAGCAGGCTCCACACAGGGAGCCTGACTTGGGACTCGATCCCAGGTCTCCTGGATCACACTCTGGGCCGAAGGCAGCGCTAAACCGCTGAGCCACCCGGGCTGCCCCATTATTTCCTTTTTAGAAAAAAGAACTACCAACAGACATAAAAAGACCTACACATATGTAGAAATACCAGAAAGACAAACACCAATACTTTTATAATATTAATATATATATGTGAGTGATAGGATCATGTGTGTTTTGCTTTTTGTCTATTTTCAAAGTTTGCAGCCCTCCTGAGCATGAATTACTTTTTATTTATTTATTTTTAAAAAGATTTTTATTTATTCATGAGACACACACAGAGAGAGGCAGAGACACAGGCAGAGGGAAAAGCTGGATCCCCTGCAGGGAGCCCATGTGGGAATCGATCCCAGAACCCCAGGATCACGACCTGAGCTGAAGGCAGATGGTCAACCACTGACCCAACCAGGTATCCCAAAATGCTTTTTAAATACAAAAATTTAAAAAGTTATTATAATTAAACACAATGAGGAGCTGATTCTTCTTGCCTGTTGAAAAACCTCTTTGTATAATGTACTATGTCTGTAACTGCTTTTAATAAACTTATGACTTTTTTGAGATCAAGGAAATTACTGGCATGTTCTCCCACAAAACTGACCCTGGTACCAAGTAAAAAAAAAAAAAATCAAGATTAGAGAACTGAACAAATGGATTGCTGGTCTGACCCACCAGTCTTGAAACACATTAGATAGCAATTATTCCCATTACTAAGAGAGGCAACTCTTTATAAAAGGAAATATGAATCCTTTTCAGAGGGCATTTTAAGTGAGTCAACTGTCAAAATTTCATTTCCAAAAACTCAGTTTAGGAAACCCAAGGACACTTGCAAAAGCAAGAGGAGAAAACAACTATAGCCTTCAACATAAAAACACGGTCTGAGAAATTTCCGTAAGCATCCCAAATAACATCTAATTCAGGAATGTTCCCATTAATCAAATTTCTATACTACCATCTGTTTGTCCTGCCATCTCTCCACTAGTTGTTAAATGCTACTGCTGTTGGGCACTGAATATATAAAAACAACTAAGGCAATCAATGTAGAAAGCAGTCTAGTTAGGAACACTGTTAGGCGCCTGGGTGGCTCAGTGGTTGAGCGTCTGCCTTTGGCTCAGAGCATGATCCTGGGGTCCTGGGATTGAGTTCTACATTAGGCTCCCTGTGGGGGAGCTTCTCCCTCTGCCTGTCTTTGCCTCTCTGTGTCGCTCATGAATAAATAAAATCTTAAAAAAAAAAAAAGCAGTAAAAAAAGGAACCTTGTTAGAACAAGTAATTGCATTACAATGTGGGCTATAGGGGATCCCTGAGAGGCTCAACGGTTTGGCGCCTGCCTTTGGCCCAGGGCGCGATCCTGGAGTCCCAGGATCCAGTCCCAGGATCAAGTTCCGCATCGGGCTCCGGGCATGGAGTCTGCTTCTCCCTCCGCCTGTGTCTCTGCCTCTCTCTCTATGTCTATCATGAACAAATAAATAAATAAATCTTTAAAAATATATATATATGGGCTATAATACACAAACATTATGAGCTGTAGTGCAAAAGTGTTGCACTATATGAAATCAAGTGTTATAGGACAGTACTTGCCAGGAAGAACTGAGGAAGAGCAAACTTGGTGGAGTTTTGAAGCATGAATAAGAGTTTGGCAGATGAAAAAGAAGGAATAAAATTACAGGCTTGTAAGTAGGGAAGCGACAAGATCATCTCTGTGATTTAGAAAGACAATGCTGGCAGTGACAGTGTGGAGGAGGGACTGGAGAGAAATGTTAGATGCCTGCCCTCGTTCTAGACAGGGAGAGAATTGGGAGGTACACTGAAGCCACACTGGTTACAAGCCAAAGAAAGGGTTTTTATTTGAGGACTACTTAAGTGGCATTATCAATAGGCAGGGAGAAGCCGAGAATGACTATGGCTGGGTGCCCAGTGGATGGTGACACACCATTAGCCCAAACAGGAAAGAGAGAATGGGAGAGGAGAGTCTGAGCATGATGCACTTGAAAAAACTAAAGGACATTCAGGTGGAAATTACATAAGACAGATATACAGAAACCACTGAAAGAGCCATTTAAGACAGAAATACAGATAAGAGGCTCACAGTAATTGTTAACTGAGGTCATAGGGCAGTTAAGGTATCTCGGGGAGAAGGTGTGGAAGAGCACCAAGGATTCAGTATTCGTCTCTGACTCATGTCCTTTGTTCGCCTGAATTACTGTGTGCAGGCACTATGGTCGACCTACAAATATAATGGCATTTAGTCAGCACAAGACTCCTCTGAAGCATGTAGTGAATTATTTACAGAACACCTCCTACGAGCAAGGCACGGTGGGGAAAATAAAGATGAATAAAACAGCCCTCATCATCATCAGATTTATAAACTAGCAGAGAAATCAATTAACATTTTCATGACATTAAATTAGAATATGTACCATTAAAAAATCAGATTAACAAAATATGAAACAAAATATAAATATCATTCAAGATAGGAGGCCCACATAGTGAGAGCAAAACAACCTGACTCAAATGAAACAAAAATAAAATCTGTGTCTTCCTCACTCTTGCTAGTACTAGCTATAAATTACAGGAGGTGTATAGGTGCTAGGGTCTCTACAGACCACCCCATTCCATCCTCAGAAAACCCCTATTCATGGGACTATGCCCTTCAATCCTCACAAATGCTCTAAGGCAGTTACTATTACTATCTCATATTACTGAAAAAGTTTAGAGAATGGTTCACACAGCTAGCAAGGAGGAAAATCAGGGCTTCCATGGAAGTTCATTCACATCTATTCTAAAATCTGTGCTCATGACCATTACACTATACTGCTGCTCATCATCAGAGTTTCACAGTATGTCTCTCATTTCAGATTTCATAAAGACAACGTTATTGTTCCGCTGTCTGTGGTGAGGAGATCAAGAACAAGATGGAAGAGAAACTGAATTTAGAGGAACACTGAACACTGTGATCATCTGGAAAGAGAAGCAGGCAATGAGGTCTACAATGATTGTGGTGACTGCTGCTGATTCAAATCCTGCCAAGGGAGTCTGAAGAATAGCTTTTCTTCTTGGTTTGCTATAAACCTGGTTTCTAGACACTCACAGTGTGAATATTTTATAGGCCTTAAAATCCAACAGCATGAATTATTCAGAGATCTAAGTACTTCTGGAAAAGACATTTTACATACTTTATCTCAGGGAAGGCTTATTTGCCTTCTGACCTGTAAATCACATATAACAAGAATAAAATGTAGTAAGTACCATCAATTTTGGTCAAGATTTAAATCCAAAACCAAAGAAAAGGACAGGGAGCACACTTTTAAAGAGACTTTAATTTTATAGCTATATAATCTCCCCTGGTAATATCCTTGTTAACAACTTTTAGTTGTTCAAAATGTGGGTTATTTGGTGACTCCTCCCCTCTACTATTTCTCTATGCAGTTGATTCACAGACTGAAACAGCCAATCCCAGATCCATATACATCCAATCACCTGCCCGACATCCTCTGGCTGTTTCAAAGTCAACTCAAAATCAACATGTTGGGATCTGAGTTCATGTTCTCCTCCTCCAAACCCAATCCGCTTCTGGGATTCCCTACCAAGAATGAATCATCATTCACCCAGTTTTACAAGCCAGGAACCCAGGAGTCATCCCTACTATTTCTCTTTTCCCTCCCACAACCGATCCATCACCTGATTATGCCTCCTAACTTTGGTCTGTCTACCTCCACCACAGTGTCACCCGAGTACTGTCCCACTACCATGGCCTCCGGCCTGATCTAGCCACATCCACTCCTGCCCCCATCAATATGTCCTTCATACTGCAGCTGGGGTGACTTTTTTAAAAAAAGGCACAAATCTAGTACTGCCCTCCTGCTTAAAACCTTTAATTTCCCTCCCATTTATTTTAAGATAAAGACAAAACTCTAAAGTATGGCCCCAAAAAATAAATAAATAAATAAATAAATAAATAAATAAATAAATAAATAAATAAATAAATAAATAAAGTATGGCCCAGTCCTTACTGGCCCCAGGGTCCCTTTATAACACCCCCTTATAAAGAGAACCAATCATTCTCTTTCCTCCAGTCCTCCTGGTTTCTCTTGTAGTACCTCCTACTTGCTAAATCACCCCATCTAAAACCCACATCCCCTCTGTCCGACACCTCTCCATTCCCAGCTCACCTAGTTAACACCTGCCCACACTGCAAATGTCAGCTTAGTTATTACTTTTTCACTCCAATATCAGCTTTCCCTTTCTCAGTAAGTGTTTATTTACAACGTCTACTATGTGCTGGGTACTGGACACTTAATTAATATACATTAGTGAACGGACAGAAAGCCCTGGCTATGGGGAGCTGGGTGGGGGGAGGGAACCAGACACATAATTTTTAAATTTTAATCAGACACATAATTACCATGTTGCCTTGGGGGGAGGGGGAGAACGAGCAGAGTAAGGAGCAGTGGGCAAGAGTGAAAAAAAAAAAATACAGGGAAGAGTGGGGCCAGCCGAAATGTCAAAATTGCCAACCCCAAGAGTGGGCTCCATTGAGAAGGTCCTGGGTGGTTCAGTGGTTGAGTGTCTGCCTTTGGCTCAGGGCGTGATCCTGGGGTCCTGGGACCGAGTCCCACATCAGGCTCCCCACACGGGGCCTGCTTTCCCTTCTTCCTGTGTCTCTGCCTCTCTCTGCATCTCTCATGAATAAATAGATAAAATCTTTAAAAAGAGAGAGAGAAAGAGAGAGAGAAGGTACCAGCTGAGCAAAGACTTGAAGGGAGGGAGAGAGTCAGCCTGCTGGATGTCCGTCAGAGAGGATGGCAACAGGGCAAAGGCCTGAAGGCAGTGTCTGGGTATTGAGGCGTCACTATGGGGGCCAGGGTAGCCGGGGCAGCGGGGTGAGAGGGGAAGACTAAATCAGAGAGGTAAGAGAGGCAAGGAAGGATCCTTACAGAGCCCCGTAGACCATTGTGATGACTCTGGTTTTCACTGATTGAAATAGGGAGCCAGAAGAGAGTGCTGCGCAGAGGGACTTACTTTCCAAGGGATCCCTTAGGCTGCTGTGGGAGAACAGACTGGAAGGACTAAGAGGACAAAGAGAGAGATCAGCTCACAGGCTACTGAAATCTCTAAGTGAGAGGCGACACGGACTTTCATGACTTCCTAATCCCCCAGTATTGCATTATTAATCTCATTACTGGGTTAATATTCACCTCCCCCCACACAGGGGAGCTCCGTGAAGGACACTCTAAGTCCATTCTCACAGGCTGCGGCATTGCCAGAGCCTAGCACAGTGCCTGGTGCACATAGGCCAGGCACTCAGGCGGACCCCTAACTCTTCTAGCTTCCAAAGTGTGAAATGCATACATGTCTCCTTATCCTGTCATAAGAAAGGGTCAACTTTATGCCTAGGTTTACTGAAACTGATAATCTGTAAAAGCTGATAATAAAAAACATCATTTGGGGGCACCTGGGTGGCTCAGTGGTTGAGCGTCTACCCTTTGGCTCAGGTCATGATCCCGGGGTCTTGGGACAGAGTCCTCCATCAGGCTCCCCGTAGGCGCCTGCTTCTCCCTCTGCCTGTGTCTCTGCCTGTCTCTCTCTCTGCGTCTCTCGTGAATAAATAAATAGAATCTTTAAAAAAAAACAACCATCATTTGGGTGAGGGAAAGTAGTTCTGCTGCGACAATACATTCAAACATATGATTTCTTAAAATCATCCCCCTTGCCTTCCCAAGTCCATTTTCTGCCAGAATTTTCTCTCTAAAACTCAGACTGGGTCATGCCATTCACTCACAAACTTCCAACAGCTAGTGAGATAAATTCTGAAATGTACAGGGTACTTGAAATCTTTCCCTAACACAACTTTCTTATCTCCTGCTATCCTGACACTATCTCTAGCCACAGAGAAACAGAAAGCAGAAAGCAGCCAATACTTGCTCAAACTGCTGAACTGTATATATCTTATATTTATATTTCATGTTTATATTTATATATCTAACTTAGACATGAATATATTCAGATATTTCACATGTCTAATATAGATATGTATTACTAGGGACGCCTGGGTGGTCAGTGGGTTAAGCAACTGTCTTCAGTTCAGGTCATGATCCCAGGATACTGGGATCAAACCCAGTGTCAGGCTCCTTGCTCAGCAGGATGCCTGCTTCTCCCTCTGCCTACTGCTCCCCCAGTTTGTGTTCTCTCTCTGTCAAATAAAGATATAAAATATTTAAGAAAAAAATATGTATTACTATATTAGATACATAATATATAATAGTCAATGTATACTATATATCTGATATAATACATACATATATTATTTTAATATATATCTATAATATTAAATGCACACACACACACCCTTGGAATGCCCCTTTCATCTACTCTCTACAGGCAAACTTCAATTCAACCTTTAGGACACACATTGAACATTTCCCTCTCTAGGCGGAATTAGCATAAATGCTTTCACGAATTTTTGTTTTGCTCTAATAATAGCACATTATGTTGCGGAGCAACTACTTTGTGTGTATGCTTAAGAAAAAATATTCAAATAATGGCTAGAGAAAAAAAGAACACGAGGAGCCCTGCTTCTAGTACTGGCTCTGACATGCTTTAGCCTGTGACACTGGGCCATGAGACAAGTGGACTAAATCAGTGGTTTCCAAATACAGGTCCATGGAGCAGGGCCAAGCTAACTTCATAGTAACTTGGGAAATTAAAAGAAAAATAAAAAGTAATTGGGACCCCCTCCCCAAAGATTATAAAGTCAAGAGTAAGACCAAGTTATCTATTTTTTAAAACTTCCCAGGTTAGGGAGGCCTGGGTGGCTCAGCAGTTGAGCATCTGCCTTTGGCTAAGGTCGTGATCCCATGACCCTGGGATGGAGTCCCACATCAGGCTTCCTGCAGGGAGCCTGCTTCTCCTTCTGCTGTGTCTCTGCCCCTCTCTCTATGTGTCTCTCATGAATAAATAAATAAATAAAGCCTTAAAAAAAAAAAAAAACTTTCCAGGTTAAAAAAAAAAACAAAACACCAAACTTGCCACATAAACCATAGGAATCACCATCCCAAATTCACTCAAGAGTTCCTTCCATTGCTAAGTATCTAAGCATCACCATCTCTACTGCAGTGAAGCAGTCTCCAAGAGCAATATGAGCTGGAAACTTCGAGAGATTTTGTCATTAACTTCAGCTACGTCAAAACATACAATTTACAAACCAAGTGAAATGTGCAAAGCTTTACTGATTCTAGTTTGAAAAAATTTAAAGCAGTCTGGGCCACATGGGGAAATGTGAATACAGGTCAGACATTAAAAGATATTATAGCATTATTTTCTCAGGTGTGATAATGGTAGAATCGTGGTTATGTAAAGAGAATGACCTTATTTTTGGGAGACATATGCTTACATATTTAGGGGTTAAGTGTCAATGTCAGCAACATACTCTCACGTGGTTAAGAAAGAAAAAAAGAAAGTAAATACGGCAAAATGTTAAAATGTTGAATCTACTGTTGAACTGTTTCTATATGTTTACAATTTCCTGTAATAAAAAAGTTGAAAAAAATATGAAGGCTTAAATCATGAACTGCCACCTAAACTTAGATGACAGTTACATAATCCACGAGCTGCTCCAGTCGTGGCAAAATTGCACTCTGAGGCCATCTTTAGTTAGGCTCTCTGGCAAAATCCCTACTAAGGCATCTTTGCATCCTCTAGGATTGCTCAGTAAATGCCCTCCTCCCCAGTTCAGAGAAACTGGCTCCAGGGTCACAGGTTCCAACCCACACAGATGAAAGGGAACCCTCTTCACAAGCATTACTGGGCAAGCAAAGGTATTAAAATGAGTTCAGAAAAGGTCTATAGTAATAGTACTCCTAAAACCCTCGAAGGAAGCGGACCAATCACCATCTTCCAGCATTAACCACACAGAGGGCATTGGAAAAGTACAGGCTTTGAGGGTACTTAGCTGACTCAGTTGGTAGAGCATTCGACTCTTGATTTCAGGGTTGTGACTTCAAGACCCACATTGGGCACAGAGCTTACTTTAAATATGTCTATATATAGAAAAGTTCAGGCTTTGGAAGTAAGCACTGGCTCGGGCCCATTCCCACATCCAGCCTCCTCCCAGCTCTGCCTACTTGGTCAGCTCCATGTATCCATTCTACTCTTCAGGGAACAATTGCTAAGTACCAGCACTATCTGAGTTTTAAATCTCCCTAGGCTATAGTTTTCTGGTATGTAAACTGGGGTGATGACAGCAACCCCCCCCAAAAATGAGTTTTTTTTTAAAGATTCTATTTACTTATTTGACAGAGAGAGAGAGAGAGTCCACAAGCAGAGGGAGGAGCAGAGGGAGAGGCAGAAATAGATTCCTCACTGAGCAGGGAGCCGACGCGAGGCTTGATCCCAGGAGTCTGGGATCATGACCTGAACCAAAGGAAGATGCTTAACCGACTGAGCCACCCAGGCGCCCCAGAAAGTGAGAATAATAATAGCTGTGTCCAGCATGTGTGATCACTCAATACCATCAACTACTCCCTATCAAAAAGGTTCACATACATATAATTGCTTTGTAGCAACTACTCTGTTCTTGACAACAGTGCTATGACCCTTCAGTCTAAAAAAACTATTACTGCTTTAGGTAGAGACAGCAGATTGCACATAAGCTGCTCATTTTGCTCTCTCCTGAAGCTTCACTAAAACTACAAAAAAGGGAGTTTTTGAAAAGTCATAAACTGGAACACCTGGGTGGCTCAGTGGGTGAGCATCTGTCTTTGGCTCAGGTCCTGATCCCAGTGTCCTGGGATCAAGTCCCGTATCAGGCTCCCCTGCAGGGAGCCTGCTTATCCCTCTGCCTGTATCTCTACCTCTCTGTGTTCCTCATGAATAAATAAATTAAATTAAATTAAAAAGTCATAAACTCCTAATGATACAGAGAACAGAAGAGGAGACAACAGCAATGCAATTCTGAATGCTGGAAAGCAGGTGGGCAGTGGTGACTGAGTTAGCACACCCAAGCAAGCTGAAGTTCCAAGTCAGCAGTGGGGAGAGCTGAGAACCAACCCAGGAAAGACCAGGGGGAAACAGAAAATTAGAGGCAGGGGCAGGGGGCGCTTGGGTGGTTCAGGTGTCTGACTCGATTTCTGCTCAGGTCTCGATCTCAGGGTTGACAGGTGGAACCTGGAGTTGGGCTCCATGCTGAGCGTGAAGACTGCTGAGGATTCTCTTTCTGCCCCTCCCTGCTCCCTCTCTAAAAAAATAAAATATTGGATGCAGATAGCAATGGAGGAATATCTTCAAAATTCCGGAGGCAAATTATTTTCAACTGAAATTCTATTACCAGAGAAAGTATCAATCAAGTGTGAGTATAGAACCAAAACATATTCAGACAGGCAAGGTCTCTGAAACATGTGACTCTTCTTGTCAAGAAGTTACTAGCGTCTAAGTACCACTAGGGAGTATAACTAAAAAAAAAATTAAAAAAGAGAGAGAGAGAGAATACAGGATACAAATTTCCAGTTATAAATAAGTCTGGAGATGAAAAGTACAGCACAGGGAATAGCGTCGATAATATAACTCTGTATGGTGACAGGTGGTAGCTACATTTATTGTGGTGAGCCCTGAGTAATGTACAGAATTGTCAGACCACTATGTTGTGCCCCTGAACTAATGTAACATCGTATGTCATACTTCAATAATAAAAATATTTTTTTTTTAGGAGAGAGAGAATCTAGGGGCACCTGGGTGGCGCAGTGGTTGAGTGTCTGCCTTTGGCTCAAGGTGTGATCCTGGGGTCCTGGGATCGAGTCCCTACATTGGACTTTTTGCAAGGAGTCTGCTTCTCCCTCTGCCTAGGTCTCTGCTTCTCTCTGTGTCTCTCATGAGTAAAAGTAAAAGTAAAAATAAAAATAAAATAGAGAATCCAGGGTATAGGAAAGATCCAACCCAGGAGAGCTAAAGAGAATCCAGCTGTGCCCCAGACAAGGAGGCTAACCAGGCCAGATTGAAGTAGTGGTAACTTGAGACAGACATGCCCCAGCTGCTCTACCAGCCTTTTAACCTGAGGACTGAATGCCCCGAAACCTGGCCCAGATTCCTATCTGTACTCAGCTGGGCTTGGCTTGATCTTGATCATATGGTGATAAAGCTCCTGCTCGCCTTCCAAGCCCTGCAGCTGCACCAGCAGAGGACATTCACTTCCTTCACAGAAGGGTTCTGCTTTGACCGACCCTGCTAGCTGCAGGCTGGCCACGTGAGCTAAAAAGCAGAAAATACAAAATGCGAAGCAGCCTACCCTCTCATTTATGCTGTCCGTCCAGTACCGGCACACCTCGGAGATATTACAGATTTGGTCACAGACCGCAGCAATAAAGTGCATATCCTAGTAAAGTGAGTCAGAGGAATTTTTTTGTTTCCCAAGAGCTTATGAAAGTTATGTTTACACTATATTGTTGTCTACTGAGTGTTAACAGCACTGTGTCTAAAAAAAAAAAAAAAAAACGATGTACATACTTTAAAAATACTGCATTGCTAAAAATGTTCATCTGAGCTTTCAGCAAGTCATACGGATCACCATAACAAATATAATAATAAACAAGTTTGAAATATTGCAAAAATTACCAAAATGTGACACAGAGACAGGAAGCGAGTAAATGCTGTTGGAAAAATGGTGCTGATAGGCTTGCTCCCCACAGGGCTGCCACAAGCCTTCAATTTATTAAAAAACAGATAAATAAATAAGGCAGTATCAGCAAAGCACAGTAAGACAGTGTGCCTGTACGTGATCCACTCTAGAGCCTTCCAGAAGCCCTTACTGTGGTGAACCCCATTTCCTAGGACTCACTCATAACACTACCCACTAACTTCCTCAGAAAGGCCTCCTGTAAACAGTCAGGCAAGCTGAAGCCATTCTGTTCTGCTCATCTCTTCCTGGAAACCTCCATCCAATAGTGACAAAAACGTCCTTTCCTTACACCATCAGGTCTGTGCTTACAATTATGAAACAAAATTTTAATCTCAAATTTAGAAAGCTCTAGTATTTTCTAAGAAGCCTGTTTGGAGTTCAGCTGCACTCTGGGGGAAAAAATTAATAATTAATTAATTATAATGAACTATAATTAATAATAACTAATTATTAATTTAATGGAAAAGACACAGTTTATTAGTCCTGTAAGATTTAACTGTAGAAATTAATAAGGTGTTATGATTTTTCTAGCCTGGTAGAAAAGAGTAATTCCAAAGGCATGATGATTTTGCTGCTGTGTGGAACATTAACTGATTATATCTAACTCGGCAATTTTGTTCAGACATTCTTTTTCCTTGTGGACTACATATGTTCCTTAAATTATCTTAAAAAACCAGTTTTAACTGTAACAGTTAAAACTTTGCAACATGCTCATTATCTATTTGCATGAGAATTTTGTTTTAAAACTGTTCATTCAGGGGATCCCGGGGTGGCTTAGCAGTTTAGCACCGCCTTCAGCCTAGGGCCTGATCTTGGAGTCACCAGATCGAGTCCCACATCTGGCTCCCTGCATGGAACCTGCTTCTCCCTCTGCCTGTGTCTCTGCCTCTCTCTCTCTCTGTGTCTCTCATGAATAAATAAATTAAAAAAATCTAAAAAAAATAAAACTGTTCATTCAAAACCAAATACATTGGTAGGATGGGTATGTGTGTATGTGTCTGCTGTGTGTGTGCACTAATTATATGTGTAAATATATATGTATATGTGTATATTTGTGTATATATGTGTCAAGCTTATTTTATTTTATTTATTTATTTTTGTAAGGCTTATTTTATTTATTTTTTTTTCATTTTTTTTATATATTTTTTTTAATGATAGTCACAGAGAGAGAGAGAGAGAGAGAGAGAGAGAGAGAGAGGCAGAGACACAGGCAGAGGGAGAAGCAGGCTCCATGCACCGGGAGCCCGATGTGGGATTCGATCCCGGGTCTCCAGGATCGCGCCCTGGGTCAAAGGCAGGCGCCAAACCACTGCGCCACCCAGGGATCCCCCAATGTAAGGCTTATTTTAAAAAGCAAGAGAAAGATTAACAAATCAGAATAGAGGCCATACCTCAGAAGTAGGATGGGAATGTTTTCTTTTCTTTTTTTTTTTAAGATTTTATTTATTTATTCACGAGAGACACAGAGAGAGAGGCAGAGACACAGGCAGAGGGAGAAGCAGGTTCCATGCAGGAAGGTGCTTACCACAGGACAGAAAGTACACAAAGTTTGTTCACAGATCTCTTCCTGAAGGCCTTCTCTATTTATTTCTACCAAGCCAATCAAATGAATGAATATAACCTTAAAGTCAACACCAATTAAGTGGAAACAAAAATTTACCATTATTTAACCTGGTCTTCAAAATTTTCTTGATCCAGTATCCAGTCTCCAAACATAAAACATAAAACACAGATTCTAAGAAATGCATTTAGAACAAACTGAGCTACTGCCTTTAAATCATAAAATCTTTTAAGTTATAAAAACGATTCCTGGTGAAAAAGGCACTCAAATTATACCAAAGAACAACAATCTGTTTACGTTATCTACCTGAAACTTATCCTACCTACAATGGCAAAGGGATTTTCATGGCAACAAGACTTTTAACAGCTAAAATCCAGAAACAACCAAATGTCAGTCAGTAAAGGATCAACAAAATACATGAGAGCACATGTAAATAATGGTATAGGATGAAGCATTCTAAAAATGAGGTAGATCCACACACATACAGATACGGAACCATGTCTGATATTATAAGTCAACTGCCCAACAGCTATGGGATGGTCCCCTCCTAGGCAATGGATCTGAAGATATAAAGGATTGAAAGTGAACAAGGAATTCCCACTTTTTACCTGATACAGTTTGGTGTGCCGTTTGAACTTTTCACTTGGATTTTCTTCTGTCATGTCAAAAAAAAATTTAATAACCTAGATATATTACTGCTATCACTTAAAAGTAGCAAGTAAGGATAAACTTTTACCTTGGACTCCAGAAGTGAGTTCATTAAAGACAGAAGGGGAAGGCTGCGGTAATCCTAGTGGGCAGAGGATGGGGGCCCGGGCAGGCCGGGCGGGGCGGGGCAGGGCGGGCGTGTCTCCGGAAGAGGAAAGTCTCATTAAACCTGCTTTTCCTGCAGCATCAGTATTGGAGATAACTTTTGATTTTCGGTTTAAGAGCCGAGAGTCTTGCAACACTATTATTACCGTAAAAAAAATGTTTAACGTTTGTTCTACGTTTGACACCTAAGAGGATTTGAAACACGACAGAGGACAAATAAGAGACTTAAGAGGATGGACAAGAAGTGTGACCAGCCTGGGAGTAAGAGCCTTGGGAATTGTTAAGAAAAGGGAAAAATCACTGGGGGCACCTGCGTGGCTCAGTGGTTGAGCGTCTGCCTTTGGCTCAGGTCGTGATCCCGGGGTCCTGGGATCGAGTCCTGCTTCGGGCTCCCCAAGGGGCGCCTGCTTCTCTGTGTCTCTCGTGAATAAATAAATAAAATCTTAAAGAGAGAGAGAGAGAGAGAGAGAGAGAGAGAAGGGAAATCACGGTACCGGTGCACGAAGAGTTTGAGAGAAGAGGTGGGATACTCCGAGAAATCAATGCCTTTGGGAGGCATGATGGTGATCACACATTTACTCCAATCGGAGGTTTGACTCCCGTCCACAGACGGACAGACAGGCACACGCTCACCCGGCACAGTCGACCCCGTCATCGCGGCTTTGGCTTTATAAAGGTCACGTACTCGCATCGGAGATGAAGCATCTTTCCAGGGATTACCTCGGAAGCCAACGTATTGCTTAAAAACACCAAAAACGGTTTCCCCCAGCACAACTACCAGCGCTACGGGGCGGGGGGGGGGGGGAGGGCAATTCTCTGCGGCTACACCCTAAAAGGACACTCGACGCTCGAGGGTTAATTGTCAAAGGAATGCTGAGCCCCGGACATCGCCTCTTCCCCGCTCTGTACCGGCCTCTCCCAAGGGCCGAGCCGGGAAAGTCCAGGGATCGCCGACCACCTTCCCACCCTCGGCTGGGAGCAAACCCGAGGGGCGCCGAGGTACTGGGGGCCCGGACCCCCGCCCCCCCGCCCCCCCGCCCCCCCGGCGACGCGGCGGCTCCCCGCGCGGCGAGGCCTCGGTCGGCCCGGGGGCACGCGCGGGCGGCGGGGGGCGGGGGACCGGGGGGCGGGGGACCGGGGTCCGCGGGCCCGATCCGCCGGGCGGCGCCGGGCGCGGCACAGGGAGGCCGGGCGGGCGCCGCCGCACCGCGCAGGCCCGGCCGGCCGGGGGCGCCTCTCCGCGCGCGGACGACGGGCGCGACCCCCCCCGCCCCGCGCGCCGCGAGACCTGCCCACCGCACTCACCTGGCCGCCGCGACGCCCACGCCGCCCCCGAGCGCGCGCGTCCGCCGCGCCCCACCTCGGTGCCCGGGAGCCGGGAGCGGACGGCGCGCGCGAGGCGAGGGGCGCCGGCGGGGCGCGGCGCCGTGCGCACCGCGGCGACCAATCGGCACGCAGCAAGTGGCCGAGGGGGCGGGGCGGGGCGCCAGGGGGCGGGGCGGGGCGCCAGGGGGCGGGGCGGGGCGCCAGGGGGCGGGGCGGGGCGCCAGGGGGCGGGGCGGGGCGAGGGTTCCGGGAGCTGCCGGCTGCCCGCGCGCTGGGATTCGCGGCCGCGAAAACGTGATCCGGGGTGCTGCCGTCCTGCGGACCGCGGCTGGGGCGCGGCTCCCGCCGCTGGGTTTCTGCTCGCGGAGCTCAAGTGCAGCACCCGTGAAATCACGCGCTCGGAGGGCACCCAAGACCCAGAGGGCAGGCACTCTGCCTCCAGGCCCCGCGGCGTCGGCCGCTGAGCTGCCCAGAGGAGGGCAAGTGCTGCCGAAAGGGGAATCTCAGGACCCGAGGGTCTGCAGGGATGCCCTTTGCTAATGCCACCGCTCAGAAAGGGAGGCCCAGAAAAGTGAAGTTCCTCGTCCGAGGCTATCGGCTAGCTCTGTTAACCCGAGGTAACCAGCACAGGACAACTAGTCTTCTAATTCTTTTTTTTTTTTTAAGATTTTATTCATTTATTCATGAGAGACACAGAGAGAGAGACAGAGACAGAGAGAGAGAGAGAGAGAGAGAGAGAGAGAGAGGGAGAAGCAGGCTCCATGCAGGGAGCCCGACGTGGGACTCAATCCCGGGACTCCAGGATCACACCCTGAGCCAAAGGCAGGCACTAAATCGCTGAGCCACCCAGGGATCCCTACTCTTCTAATTCTGTCCTGAGGCTTTTCCAGGGATCCACCCAGACTTTTGGCTTCCTCAGAGTCAGGTCTCTTCCAACGCCCTCCTTTAAAAACATCTTGTGGTGCGTGGCGGGCTCATTCGGTAGAGGATGCGACTCGGAGTCATGAGTTCAAATCCCCATCTTGCGTGTAGAGCGCACTTAATAAATAAGAAAATGTGGGCGTCTGAGTGGTTCAGTGGGTTAGGCGTCTGCCTTCTGCGCAGGTCATGATCCTGGAAGCCCAGGATGGAGCTGGCATCAGGCTCCCTGCTCAGCGGGATTCTGCTTCTCCCTCTGTCCCTCCTTGGCTCCTGCTGTCTCTCAAATAGATAAATACTATCTTTAAAATAAATAAAAATAAAGACACTGCATCTCAAGCTTTCAGCATGACTTCACCATCTTTTGAAAGCCCCATCGAAATTTCCTACAGGATATCAAACGCCATTCAGTTGTTTGGAGGAAAAGACACTGTAAATCCAGGTATTATAAATAGAAATCTTTTTTTTTTTTTTTTTTTTTTATGATAGTCACACACAGAGAGAGAGAGAGAGAGAGAGAGAGGCAGAGACACAGGCAGAGGGAGAAGCAGGCTCCATGCACCGGGAGCCTGACGTGGGATTCGATCCCGGGTCTCCAGGATCGCGCCCTGGGCCAAAGGCAGGCGCCAAACCGCTGCGCCACCCAGGGATCCCTATAAATAGAAATCTTAAAAAGTTTTTACTTTGGGTATGATGAAAAAAGAAAGGTTTTTTTTTTTTTTTGTGCCCACTTATCACAAAATGTCATCCTCTTCTTCCTGCTACTCCTAGAGATGTTATGCATGTAGGAGGAAGAATCATTGCTTTATTTTCCCACTATCCCTCAGTTCCCATTTTCATGGGTACTATTTTTCTTTTATATTTGTCACTTGGCAAGTAATACATTTACATTATCCATCATTCTGATACATGCGTTAGGATCTAGTGCTGAATAAATATTTGTTGAATTACTTACTTTTGAAATATGTGCAACCTTAAAACTAGTCAAATCATATAATTTATAAAACGTATTAGCTTATGAAAATTGACTTTTTAAAAATAAGGTTTTATTTTTTTAAGATTTTATTTATTTATTCATGAGAGACACAGAGAGAGGCAGAGACACAGGCAGAGGGAGAAGCAGGCTTCATACAGGGAGCCTGATATGGGACTCGATCCAGGGACTCCAGGATCATGCCCTGGGCTGAAGGCAGACACCAAACTGCTGAGCCACTGAGGCTCAAGAACAAGGTCCCAATAACAAGGTTTTAGATCTTGCTTCTCTTTTTCTTTATTCTATTAGGATTAAGTTTGCCTGCACATAACATGGGAGAGCAACCACAAAATAACAGTGGTGTAAACAAAAATAGTATTTCCCTCTTATGTTTAAAAAGTCTAAAGTTAGTCTAGAGCCCATCTGATACTTCATGGAGACAAATCCAGCCTCATTGTTCCACCAAGAGAGTCACACATGTATTTATGTATGCTTTCAAAGATAACAGGCATTTGGAAGATATCTGGTTCTACTCCCAGTATCACCTCATGATCTAAGAGAGCTGCTGTAGCTCCAGCCATTATGCTTGCATTCCAACTAGCATATACCACTCCTGCTTTCATCCTGCTGGCAAAAACATAGTCACTTTGCTAAACTAAATGTCAAGAAAGGCTGGAAAACGAAAATAGGGCTTTAGTACTGAGAAAGAATGGATAGGTAGGAGTTCCTATCATAGTGTTAAATCTCATCACTTTTTAAGGTATTAAGTATTTTAAGATTTCCCCAAAATTGTTAAAGCTTCTTTTACAGAAGAATATCTTTTTTTTTTTTAAAGATTGTATTTATTTATTCATGAGAGACACAGAGGCAGAGGCAGAGGAAGAAGCAGGCTCCATGTAGGGAGCCCAATGGAAGACTCGATCCCGGCACTCCGGGATCATGCCCTGAGCCAAAGGCAGATGCTCAACCGTTGAGCCACCCAGGCGTCCCTACAGGAGAGTATCTGTAAGAAAATGCTTAGCAGCATGTTCAAAGGAAGATGGTACTGTTGACCTGCCCTTAGGATGTGCATGCTTTGAGTTACTCTTCCAGAAATGAGTGGGGACTCACACTAATGCAGCTAGCATCTCTGTCATTCTGTAACCTCTATTTTACAAAGAGTATATATATTTACATATATAAAGTATATATATACTTTATAGTATACATATATAAAAGTATATATATATATAGACACTCTGAAATATATATATATATACTTTGAAAATATGGGCATTTGAAATGTATTGGGATTAAGTTACTGATGCCAAAATTTCAATGTCATCATTTCAAATGCACTGATTTGAGTCTTTAGTAAAATTGCAAATCAGTTTAAACAAATCTTCACATCTGCCCTGATTCAGTTGGTATTCCATCATGTAGCTACCTAAGCATGTTTTCTTAAATACTTATTCTGTAAGAACTTCAGAGAGGCCCTCCTAGAATCTGGAGTCTCTATGACTTCAGGACCTTTTCAGGTTTGAGCCAGGACAGTTCCATAAGGCTGCTTCACCTAAAATTAGACAGGTAGATTCCAGTCTGGTGGGTTCAAACCTACTAAGAGAAAGGAACAATCCAAGCTGTCCTTCACACTAGGACTTGCAGGTTCTGGTTTGTTCTTATTTTCTTAAGGCTGTTTCATGAACTTACTCTGATAAAGTGGCATTCAGTCCTCATCTTTTGAAAGTACACACCTGGGGCACCTGGGTGGCTCAGTGATTGAGCATCTGCCTTTGGCTCAGGTCGTGATCCTGGGGTCCTAGGACTCCCCACAGGGAGCTTGCTTCTCCCTTTGCCTGTGTCTCTGCCTCTTTCTCTGTGCTTCTCGTAAATAAATAAATAAATAAATAAATAAATAAATAAAGTCTTTAAAAAAAAAGTGCACACACAATGTGTAATGCAGAAACTGAAAGACTAAAGCTTAATGTGTAAACATGTACTTCTGAAAATATTGTCACTTCCTCCATAAAGTTAGGGGGTTGTGTAACAAAAAGATTTTGCGTAAGTCAGTAGAACTGTTGTATTTGGATAAAGCTATCTTGAAATTAAGATCACATTCCTATGGATCCGAAATGACCCTCTCTCAAGAGTATGGATATTCAGTGCCAATCGTTTGGGAGAAAGATTGGTCTTTAGATGGGAAATGAAACCAAAGTTTGGAGGGTCATGTGATACAGGCAGGAGAGGAGACATTTCTTTCTGCAATCTAGACTGTTGATGGCAGTGGCTTCGTCTATCAATTGGCTCCTTCAGTTGCAAGGAACAAGAAAAATAATCTCAAACTGGCTTTATAGAATAGTAAAAAACAAAACGAAAACAAAAAACCTAGTTTTTTTCTATTAAAGATTATTTATTGAAAAAAAAAGAAAAAAAATAAAGATTATTTATTTATGTATTTATAATTTATTTATTTATTTATTTATTTGAGAGAGGAAGAGAGAGAGAGAGCAAGTGAGCAGAAGGAGGGGCAAAGGGAGAAAGAGACTCCCTGCTGCATATGGAGCACGAGGTGGTTTCCATCTTAGGACCCTGAGATGAAATCAGGGACCTGAGTGAAAATCAAGAATCAAACATTTAACCAACTGACACCCAGGTGCCCCATAAACCCAGAGTTTTTATTTATTTATTTATTTATTTATTTATTTATTTATTTATTTATTTATTTATTTATGAGAGAGAATGCCTTGTGGGGAGGGGGAGAGGGTGGTGAAGAAAGGAAATCCAGCACTCCCTGCTGAGTGAGGAGCCCCACACAGGGCTCGATCCCACAACCCTAATATGATCCAAGCTAAAATCAAGACACTTGGACACTTAACCAATTGAGTCACACAGGTACTCCAAAATCCTAGTTTTATTTTATTTTATTTTATTTTTTAATTTATTTATGATTTAATTTATTTATTCATGAGAGAGGCAGAGACCTAGGCAGAGAGAGAAGCAGGCTCCATGCAGGGAGCCCGATGTGGGACTCCATCCTGGGACTCCAGGATCATGCCCTGGGCAGGCGCTCAACTGCTGAGCCACCCAGGTGTCCCAAAAATCCTAGTTTTAAAACAAACAAACAAAAAAATGGAGACATAACCTCAGTAGAAATAGAGACACACATGGAGAAAATAGGAAGTGTGATACTCTTAGAAATGAGTCAGGCTGCTTTCTAAGTGTCATGTTAAAATAATCTCTTATGGGCCACTTGGGTGATAGTTAAGTGTCTGACTCTTGAGCTCAGCTCAGTTCAGTCTTGATCTCAGGGTTGTGAGTTCAAGCCCTGCACTGAGCTCCACACTAGCTGTGGAGCCTACTTAAAAAAAAAAAAAAAAAAAAAAAAAGTAAGGGATGTCTGGGTGGCTCAGTCAGTTAAATGCCTGCCTGCCTTTGGCTCAGGTCACAATCCTGAGGTCCTGAGATCTAGCTCTGCATCATGCTCCTTGCTCAGCAGGAATCCTGCTTCTCCCTCTGCCCTTCCCTCCCACTCGTGCTTGAGTGCTCTCTCTTTCAAATAAATAAATAAATAAAAATTTTAATAAAATAAAATAATCATCTATGTTATAATCTAGGAAAAGGTGGCAGTGAAATACTGCAAGTACTCTACATCAAGGATATATTCAGACACCAATGCTTAAAAGATTGATTCAAAAATTCTTCATATCAGGGAAGAGAAAAATGGGTCAGTAAATGCAGTAGTACAGTTGTACTCAAAACCATACAGAAGTTAGGTAAAATGCCTCTAGGAACAGAATATGATAAAACAACAGGTGACCCCCAGATTAATAAGTCGTTTCAACATGTAGCTTTTGCAATATAGATTTTTGTTGTACTAGAAGGGTAGCATATATGAAATATTTTAAAAACAATACTTATTAATGAAATTAATGAGAATAGTTTCGTGTACATCTACTCTATTATCTATTACTATGTAGCAAATTATCCTCAAACTTAGTGATTTAAAACATCAAAGATTTATTTATTATTTTACATAATGTCTAAGGATCAGGAATCTGGAAGCAACTTAGCTAAATTGTTCTGGCTCAGGATTCTTCATGAGATTATAGTTAAACCATCAGCAGGGGTTGCAGATCTCTGAAGGTTCCGCTTTCAATAATGCTCATTCTCATGGCTGGAGGCTGGAGGCTTCAGAGCCTGGATGCATGTGCCTCTCCACAAGGCTGCATCGAGTCATGGCAATAGGCCTCACCCAAAGTGAGTGACCTAACAGAAAGTGAGAAAGCAGGAAGCTTCTAGCCTCAGATGTGATGTGCTGTCACTTCTTATACATTATTGATCACGCAGACCTAATCTGATACAATATGGGAGGGCACTACCCAAAAATGTAAATATCTTCTTTTAAGAAAAAGAAATATTAAATGTAAGTGGGGAGGGAGTGGCACAGTTGGTTAAGCATCCAACACTTGGTTTCAGCTGGGGTGGCAATCTCGGGGTCATGAGGTCAAGCCCCACAGTGGCCTCCATGCTCAGCAGAGTCTGCTTGGGATTCTCTTTCCCTCTCCCTCTACCCCTCTCGCGCCTGCTCTTTCTCTATATATATAAAATAAATAAATCTTTATAATTTATTTTAAAGATTTTATTTATTTATTCATGAGAGACACAGGGAGAGAGGCAGAGACATAGGCGGAGGGAGAAGCAGGCTCCCTGATGTGGGACTTGATCCCAGGACCCCGGGATTACGACCTGGGCCAAAGACGCAACCACTGAGCCACCCAGGTGCCCCAATAAAGAAATCTTTAAAAAAGAAAAAGAAAGTGGAGATCTTTGAGGGTCATCTTGGATGCTGGCTTCAAGATTTACTAATGTAGTCACAGTTGGCTTTTAAGTAAAAGCCAATTTCCTCTGGTACCTATTTGCATTCAATACTAAAAGCAAACTCTAATAGGTATGTAGTACCGATTATTCAAATGCCATAAGCCATGGTGCCATCACTAATGAGCTGCTGAACTGGGGTACAGCTCTTGGTAAAATTTCCCTCAAAATAAGTACAACTTTTACAGTATTTGCATTTGTAAAAAAAAAAGGTGTATTTTATTTTTTAAAAATTTTATTTATTTATTCATGAGAGAGGCAGAGACACAGGCAGAGGGAGAAGCAGGCTCCCTGCAAGGAGCCGGATGCGGGACTTGATCCCAAGACCCCAGGATCACACCCTGAGCCAAAGGCGGATGCTCAACCACTGAGCCACCCAGGAGTCCCCAAGAAAGTATATTTTAATTCATGCCCCAAAGTATGTTGTGTTTATATGTAAAATATAATTCTGTTCCAGGCTTAGATTATTATAAACAAGACTATTTTCCCCCCACATGAATATCTGGTGAGATGTTTGAATGTTGGCCAAAACTTGAAATAATTCCTTCTTTTTGTTACCTGCACTGCAAACCCTCAGGATCACTGACCCCACTTCCTAAATGTTTGTGGTCCTGGGTGATATTTGAAATATTTAACAATTAGGATTGCGGGGATCCCTGGGTGGCACAGCGGTTTGGTGCCTGCCTTTGGCCCGGGGCGTGATCCTGGAGACCTGGGATCGAATCCCACGTCGGGCTCCCGGTGCATGGAGCCTGCTTCTC
Source organism: Nyctereutes procyonoides (assembly GCF_905146905.1). Lineage (NCBI taxonomy): Eukaryota > Metazoa > Chordata > Mammalia > Carnivora > Canidae > Nyctereutes > Nyctereutes procyonoides. The sequence continues at coordinate 7,212,270 of NW_026575155.1, forward strand.
CCTCTGCCTGTGTCTCTGCCTCTCTCTCTCTCTCTGTGTGTGTGACAATCATAAAAAAAAAATTAGGATTGCATGGACTTACCAACCAATCAGAATAGATGCCAGCCAGCACAACATACAGGTCCAAACGGGCAAAACAGAAGCTCTGCTGGTTGTGCCCCTCCAACCATTTTGCTTTCGAAGATTCCTCCATAAATTTCCAAAACATCCTCTGGGGGCAATAGTGCCCAGAGAACCACTGAGTTACTTCTAAGGACTTCATCCTGCACCCAGCATTTCATATTCATCATCTCTAAGGATTACAGCTATCCTTGCAAGTTAGGTCTGATTACAGTTGACACCTGAGCAATAGGGGGGTTAGGAGCGCCAACCCTCCCCCCACAGTCAAAAAATGCCCCTATAACTTTTGACTCCCCCAAAACTTAACTGTAATAGCCTACTGTTGACTGGAAGCCTTACCGATAATACAAATTGATTAATCAATTAAAACATGCTTCGTGTGTTAGATATATTATATACTGTATTCTTAAATAAAGTAAGTTAGAGAAAGAAAATCATAAGGAAGAGAAAATACATTTATAGTACCATCTATAAGTGGTCCCACGCAGTACAAACCCCTGGTGTTCAAGGGTCTACTGTATACTCATTGGACAGATGAAGAAACAAACTCAAGAAAATCCCATAGGTAGTGAGTGGCAAAACCTGGATCTGACTTCCAGTCTCCTAGCTCCAAAGCCCACTCTCTTTTACTACTGCATCACACTGCCTCTTGCTCACGGTATGAGGGGAGGAAGCTTGAGGGAAGATGAAAGACAAGAATGACAGCCCAACAATTAAGACACACTCAATTCAAGGCAGCCCCAGGAAACTCGGTATCTTGCCTCTTCATTGCAGAAGCTGTCACTAATGTGATCTGCTTCAAAATCCTGTCAACACCACAGCAGTATGTGGCTAAGAACAGGGATCTGGAACCTGACCAACCCAAGACAATCTGGGTTCAAATCCCTACCCCTGAATACTTTCTAGCTGTGGCACCCAACGCAAGTTACTTAACCTCTCTGTGCCTCATTAGTTTCCTCAGCTCTCAAAAAGTGTTAATAATAGGGATGCCTGAGAGGCTCAGTGGTTAAGCTCTGCCTTTGGCTCAGGTGTGATCCTGGAGTTAGGGATTGAGTCCCATATGGGGCTTCCTGCAGGGAGCCTGCCTCTCCCTCTGCCTGTGTCTCTGCCTCTGTGTGTGTGTGTCTCTCATGAACAAACAAAATCTTTAAGAAAAATTTTTTTAAAAAAAGTGTTAATAGTACCTATGTCATAGCGAAGATTAGTTAATGCAAGGAAATTGTTCAACTAAGCTATCATCAGCTTCTCTGTGCCTCATACCTTACGATGCCATATCTCACTCCCGACTCATGATCACTTCAGCTTGCGTTTGCTGTCCCTCTGCCCCAAGGCCTCTCTTGGTCTAACCTTGCACTGCTATTTACTTCATCTGCTCGGTAGCGATTAGTTCTTATTTCCGTGAGAACATACAACAATCTCAGGCAGGCTTAACAGATAATGAAATAGAGCTGAGTGTGTTGATTTGGAAAGGTCTTGAAGATATATATTAATAGACAGGTGAAGAAAAAGATAAGAGGAGCACATAGAGTGTGTTTGCATTTGTGTGTTTTTGAGAGAGAGAGATGGAAAGACAGTGTGTGTATATCAATTAAATATATAAACTTTTGGCAGGATATTGTGGTAGCCGGATAATGGCTTCCCCAAATATGTCCTAATTCTTAGAATCTGTGAATATGTTACGTTACTTAACAAAAGGAAATTAAGGTTGCTAACAGACTGACCCCAAAAAAGGAAGATTGTGCCGGATGATCTAGGAGGGACCGAGGTAAACCCGAGGGTCCTGTCAGCAGAAAGGGGAGGAGGCAGGAGAGTCCAAGTAGCGTGACATGAGAAGGACTTACCTGCTGTCTCTGGCTTTGAAGATAGAGGAAGGGGCCGCAAACCAAGAATACAGGGGGCTTCTAGAAACTGGATAAAGCAAGGTATCAGATTGTCCCCTAGAGCCTCTAGAAGGAATGAAGCCCCACGAACACCTTGATTTTAGCCAGTAAGATCCGCTTCAGACTTCTGACCTCCAGAACTGTAAGGCAATAAATGTGGTACTTAAGCCACTAATTTTCTAGTCATTTGTTACCACAGCATAAAAAAACTAGGTGAAGTTGTTGATGGCAGTCAGATCTGGGAAGTAGGGTTGGGTCTGGGTGGGAGGTCTGGGTCTGGGTGGCAGTGGGGGTGGGAGTGGAGTGGGGGTCTGGTTTAAAGAGGAACTCATTTGTTCATTGTCTATCTTTTTTTTTTTTCATTGTCTATCCTTTTGCATTGATTGAGTTTTTTAACATATATATGTGAATTTTCAAAATAAAAAAGACTTTGTCCTTTTCCAAATAAAGAACCTTATGCTGTTGTACTATGTAACACTTCCCCAGCCAGTTGATGCATTTTTTTGCCCTTGGGCGAGAGGCCTTGGCGCCTGTGGGCAGGCTGGCACCATCAGGGATAAGCTTAAAATAGGCATTTCCCAAACCTCTCAAGATACTCGTGCCCATAAGAGCGGGACCCAAGGATGCACAGATCTTCTTCTTCACTCTGGCAGCCCCTGACACTCATGTCCAGAAGCTTTCAGAATCACGATTTGTTGGGGCCACTTGTTCTTGGTGTTGGAGAGAAGAAAGAGAAGAAAGGAAAGGCAGGGTTTTACATTTCTCCTTCCCCACAGACTCTGGGCTGCATGATGTGTAATGGGAGATAGCAGGGATTGACATCTTACCTACCGCCTAATCACCTACTGAGTTCCAGAGTAAAAAGTGTGTGTGTGTGTGTGTGTGTGTGTGTTTAAGATTTTATTTATTTATTCATGAGAGACACAAAGAGAGGCACAGACATAGGCAGAGGGAGAAGCAGGCTCCCTCTGGGGAGCCCTATGTGGGACTCGATCCCAGGACCCCAGGATCACGACCTGAGCCAAAGGCAGGCACTCAACTGCTGAGCCACCCTGGCGTCCCTAGAAAAAAAAGTTTTTATATGTGGGGTGCCTGGGTAGCTCAGACGGTTAAACATCTGACTTTAGCTCAGGTCATGATCTCCGGGTCCTGGGATCAAGCCCCTCATTGGGCCCCCACACTCAAAAAGGAGTCTGCTTCTCCTCCCTCTGCCTCTGCTCCACCCCCCATTTGTGTTCTCTCTGCCTCTCTCTCAAATAAATAAAATCTTTTAAAAGAAGTTTTTATGTCATGAAAGCCCACGTTCTTTCAATCAGTTTTTACAAAACATGCATTTGCTTTTATCTAATTTTCTCCATTTTGTGGATTCTTGTTTATGTAAGGCCACCACTCATTTTGGTAAGAGTAGCTATTTGTTGTAAGAGAGACACAGTGAGGGGTATGACTGGCTCAGTCGTGGAGCATGCCACTCTTGATCTCAGGGATGTGGTTCAAGCCCCATGCTGGGTGTAGAGATTACTTAAAAAAATAAAATCTTAAAAAAAAAAAAAAGACACAGTAGCAAATGCCTGGGAATACTAACACAGTTCTGTGGGGGTTTTGCAGAAATTTGTACACATTAATCAACATTTGCTATAGATGTGAAAGCATCTAAATTTAAATTCTTCAAACATTGGCTGTCATTTTTGTGTTTAATTTAAAACAGTTTCCTCACTCTTTATGCTTTTGAGGACATTTTTTGCCTATAGAAAAGTAGCAAGCAACCTACCAAATTCAGAACTGCTCTATATTTTCTCTTACTTTTTAATTTCTTTTTATAAAAAAACAGCTTTCACATACCATAAAATCCACTCATTTAAAGCACACAATTCAGTGGTTCTTAGTACATTCACAGAACTGCTCAACCGTTACCACAATCAATTTTAGAACATTTTTATCACCTCCAAAAAGAAAACCCCTGAGCATTACCAGTCACTCCTCGTTTCCTCCCAAACCCTACAGCTCTAGGCAACCACTATCTACTTTCTATCTCTAGAGATTTGCCTATCCTAGACCGGTCACATAAATGGAATCGTACAATATGTGGTCTTTCTTTACTGGCTTCTTCTACATTCTCATTTAATGCCTCCCACTAGCTGAAGGCATGTCATAGAACAGTTTCGGTGAATTCAGAAAACTAGCAATGGATCAGCTTTGATATCAAAATTCCCCCCTTTATTTGAGAGAGAGAGAGAGAGAGAGAGAGCGAATGAGTGCTGGGGGAGGGGGGTGCATTTCAAGCAGACTCTGGGCTCAGATGCAGAGTCTCCACCCACAACCCATGAGATCAGGACCTGAGTTGAAATTGAGAGTTGGGCGCTCAACCAACTGAACCACCCAGGCACCCCCTAGGGAACATATTTTTAAAACAAACCTTTAAAATAATAAAAACTTGGGGCGCCTGGGTGGCTCAGTAGTTGAGTATCCACTTTTGGCTCAGGTTGTGATCCTGGGGTCCTGGGATCGAGTCCCGATCGGGCTCCCTACAGGGAGCCTACTTCTCCCTCTGGTTATGCCTCTGCCTCTGTGTCTCAAATAAATAAACAAACAAATATTTAAATATATATAAATTAAAAAATAAAATTATACAAACTTCTATTTATTATTTTATTAGCACAGCACTGTACGTTCAACCTGACTCAAAAACCACGCTGGATTTTTTACATATTGTATCTCAATGAATCCTTGCAATAAGCCATCATTTTGAGGGTTTATACTTGAGTAATCTGTGAGTCAATGAAGTTTGGTATTTTGCCCAGGATTACACTCCTACAAAGAGGTGTGTAGAGCTGAGAGTCTGAGACTCCATGTACCTACTGCACCACAATCTAGCATATATAGCTCCGAAGTATCCCAAAACCATGAGATTCTCATGATCTCATCTGTATCAGTCACAGTTCTTAGCTGCAAGTGGCAGCCCCTACTCTAGCTGGATTAAGCAGAAAAGGGATTTATGGGGGCAACCGGGTGGCTCAGTGATTAAGCATCTGGCTTTGGGTCAGGTTGTGATCCTGGGGTCCTGGGATCGAGTCCTGCATCACACTCCTTTCAGGGAGCCTGCTTCTCTCTCTGCCTATGTCTCTACCTCTCTCTCTCTTTCTCTGTCTTGGATGAATGAATAAATAAAACCTTTTAAAAAAAGAGAGATTTATGAAAGGACACTGGAACTTTCGGGAGGGCCAAAGAAAGCAGCTCACGGTTGTTTCCAGGAACAATGCCTGAAACCACACTGAAGAACTGACCTAGTGAGGAAAACACCAAAGCTACTGTGGCCACGCCTATGAATTTGGCTGCCATTGCCGGTGACATGGATACCACTTCTCTGTCCACCGGGCAGCCACTGCCTTCTTGCACCAGCTAAGTGGCATGTCTACAGAAAGCCAGCCTCTTTCCTCCTGTGCTTCATTCTGAACCATGTCTCCCAAGGACTTGCCTTGGCAGAGCCTAGCTCACATGACCATTTTTGAGCATATTTAAGAAAATTAGGGATCTTCTCGCCTATCAAGATCATCTTCAAAAGTCTGACTTCCTGTGCTAGGAACCACATCCTCCCTAGATGAATGACACATACCACCATCAAACAGTCCATTCTCAAGATGAAAGGCAGCCCAAAACACAACAGCTATCTACCACATTTTTAAGCAAATCTAACTGAGAAGCTTGGATTTCATTGAGCAAGTCATGGTATAAACTGTGGCTAAGTGGAAAAGTTGAAAGGACAAAGCCCGGGACCAGTTTCACCCATGGAAGTGAAACCACAGAGAGCATAGAGGCCCTGCTATAAATCTTAAAGCTGAGTCACCACTGGGCCATGTGCTCCTTACTAGAAGGTCCTCAAGGTGGACCAGCAAGGACCTGCCCCACAACTGTGAGTAGGTCTCTCTCTTTTTAAAGACTCATTTACTGGGCACCTGGATGGGTCAGTGGTTGAGCATCTGCCTTTGGCCCAGGTCGAGATCCCCAGGTCCTGGGATCGAGTTCTACTTTGGGCTCCCTGTGGGGAGCCTGCTTCTCCCTCTGCCTATGCCTCTGCCTCTCTCTCCGTGTCTCTCAAGAATAAATAAAATCTTAAAAAAAAATTCACTTATTTGAGAGTGAGCAAGAGCATGAGCAGCAGAGGGAGAGGAACAAGCAGATTCCCCACTGAGTGTGAAACCCGACACAAGCTCTATCCCAGGACCCCAGGATCGTGACCTGAGCCCGAAGGCAGACACTTAACTGACAGAGCCACCTAAGCACTCCCTTAAGATTCTATTTATTTATTTGGAGTAGGTCTCTCTTATAACAATGTTAAGCTTATTTGATATGTCTGTCGTATTGAGACTCTCAGGTAGGAGCCTGTCACAGCGGGAGGCTGGGGGGACAGTGGCATACATCAATCATCTAGGGAAGATGTGGGTTCTCGGAGAGGAAGCCAGACTCTGAAACTGGTCTTGGCCAGAAAGACAATCCCTTAGTTCTTAGTTTCCTAAATCCAGATCTGGGGGAGTGGACTCATGTTTGGGGTACCCGAAGATTCTCTCAGAGGTGGGAGTGGTAGGCACTGCCTTCCCTTTGCTTATGTCATCCTAAGCCTTGAGGAAAGTTGTATTTGATGTTTTGATCTGGTCTCAGCTGGGCAAGAGGTATCATGCAACATTTATGGGTCTGCCCTTAGGCCAGGGGAGGAGAGGGAGGCCAGGGTGCTGGCGGCAGCAGTAATACCAAGCAAAATGAGTATCTGAGGGTTACATTTGGGGCTGAGAGGTCCATTGCCCTCCCCCTCCTTACTGATTTCTGATCACCCAGATGATGGAATGGTGAATTTCCTTTCGGGACTTTTTTTTTTTTTTTTAAGATTTTATTCATTTATTCATGAGACACACACGCACAGAGAGAGAGAGGCAGAGACACAGGCAGAGGGAGAAGCAGGCTCCATGCAGGGAGCCCGATGTGGGACTTGATCCCGGGTCTCCAGGATCATACCCTGGGCTGAAGGCAGCGCTAAACTGCTGAGCCACCCAGGCTGCCCCCTTTCAGGACTTTCGTAAATGGAGGCTGAATGAACAAAACGTTGTCAAAAAGTTAAGGCAGCACTTCTAGGAACAGGCAAATCAGCATGATGGCTGCCTGAGAGGTACTGAGAATGTCCCAAATGGTGGCTGAAGCCCAGTGATGGTCACCCAGGCAGGCAGTTGGCAGCAGGGAAGTATGTCAGGGAATAGCAGGCCCCAAGCACACAGACAAGGTCTCAGGGGACTCCCATCTCTGGGAGGCCCTCCACCCCCAAGAGCAGAACCCTGTTCTCCATGGCTCGATGAAGAAAAAGAATAGTATTGCCATTGTTCTACCAAGGAACAGAAAACTAGAGCCCTGAGGTACCAAACTAGCCATGGGCATACAGAACAGGGGCAAAAACCATTTCACACCCTGGTCCTCAGGGTGTTGGGCCAGGATCTTGGTCCTACAGATCCTTGGTCCTACAGCTTGAAGAAAGGAGCTCTGAAATTCAAAGCTGGAATTAGGTAGACTGATGTGTCTATTGATGAGTTGACATTACTACTACATCTGAGACATTGGCAAAGTTACAAGGTGTAACACATCCAGAAAAGGGTCAAGTCTCCATCAAAGGAAGGAGAAGTGTCTTCTTTTGTGTTCCACAAACACTTGGGACGCCTGGGTGGCTCAGCGATTGGGGGTCTGCCTTCAGCTCAGGGCGTGATCCTGGGATTCCCGGATCGAGTCTAGCACCGGGCTTGCTGCATGGAGCCTGCCTCTCTCTGTGTATCTCTCAGGAATAAATAGATACAAAAAAACAAACGCTGATGAACTGGCCAAGATCTTTTTTTTGGGCCTGCAACTTAATTTCTTAAATTAGTGAATCTGTTTTTCCCTAAGTGAATTTGCCTTCTTCCTAAGAACAATCTCTGATCACAGCTTTTATAGCGTCAATCAAAAAGACAAAAAATATTTCTTCAGGTAGTCAGCCAAAAATAGTTATTATTTGTTGTTTGTATAACAAGGGACCATTGGATAATCATTAAAATTAATTTTATTAATATAGACAACATGTACAGACATAAAGTGTGCTGTGCTGAAAATAAGGGTTTACTAGATTTTTTGTTAAGTTTACTTTCCCATTATCCAATATTGAAAGTAGTCTTTTGTATTATGTTGCTGCAATGCAACTAGGTATCATACATCTAATTCCCATTCTTAACAAGATTCACAGAATCATAGCCTTCTAAAATGTTTTAGAACTATAGTTCTCATTATGTAGCTCTATTTCATACTGTTCACAATTTCATTTACAGTAATGCCATCATTGTAGAAGCCACATAACTCATTCAGTAAAATAATCACATATTATACCAATTAATTACCCCATCATCCAAGTAGAAAGTCCTGAAATTTCCTTTGGAAGATGTAGTTTTACTTAACCATCATGCATTTTACAAAATAACTTGTTCTTTCAAAATCAGAGTGGCAAGTGCCACTTCTCAACCGCATCCATAATCCAGCATTCTGAGTTAAATAAGGAAACAGATCTGCTCTGTTTGACCACTCTCTGTATTCTTCTAGTTGCCCAATTCTGTGGCTAAAGCAATTACACAAACCTAAAAAGTCAGATTTTCTGAAAGTGGATGGAACGTAACAATCTCACGAATGTTAATCTCCTGTCATTTGCCCAAAGTGCAAACTGGCACAAAATTCAGACATCTTTTTCATTTATGAAAAGGTTCGTAAGACAGGAAATTATATCCCTAAATTGAGATTTTCACATGGAAATAGCCTCTGGGGAATCTGATAGACGACAAAGAAAGGCTTCAGGGAGACTTAGAGATGAAGTCAGAAGTGAAATCTTAAGTTTCCATTGATCCCAAGGATTTTTTTTATTATTATTTTACCTCCAAAAGGGCAGAAAATACACCCAAACTCTTTTAAAAGTGGCCACTGGAGTCTACTTCTAGAACAGCTATATTAAATAGCTTAGCTGATGGATCTCCATAGCTAAGACAATGAAGTTAAGGCAGGAAAAAGTACAACCCAGCAATTTTGTGGGTTTTTGGGTTTTTTTTTATTCAGTACCCACAGAGGTCTTTATAAAAAAGGAAGAGTGCAGTAACTCTATTGGGCTAATTTCCTGATCATAACATTTCCACCCACATAGTGTCCCAAGTCTTAGAATGGTTGTAAGCTTTAATAACCTCAAGTGTATAAATGCAGCAAGCTTGCAAAAAACATGCATCATTGTGAAAGTTTGCTTGCCTACGGCCCATACTTCCTTAGTTTTGTGACTTTGAGAATGCTTTTTAAGGTTTGCTTTTGATTGTTGTTGTTGGTTCAGTAACCTTTTTTGAAGATGGCAACTTTTTCTGAGTTATTAGAACTGAAAATTGCACTAAGACTTTATGATTCCCAGTCTGAGTCCCTGACCTAAATCATTTCACCTGGGACTGACATTCATGCGCCGGAATGGATTGTTTTCCTAGAAATTCTCTTCTGTTCTTGCAACATCCTCAGAGCAAAGCTGGCTGGACATTTCTGACTCAGTTTCTTACAGCTTTCTCACACATCACTGGAGACGTGATCAGTTTTGTAATAAGTACAGAGGCACACAGTTCTCAGGCTTTTGTGTTACAACAATAAATCTCAGCCTCTGTGTGATGTCAGCACAACTGAAGATGGTTTGGGGCACTACTGTGAGTATTTAAGTGGCCATATTCTAATAAATTTCCACACATTCATCCAGTTAAAAAAACCTGTCTTGACTCCAGGTGTTTTCTCTCCTTCTCTCTGATCAGTGTTGTTTGGGTTTTTATCTGTGACTTCCTTTGTTTTTGTAAGGGTCTCATATACTTCTTGGGCTCTGGCAATTTCCTTCTGTGCATCAAAATGGACTTTCTGACTGGTCAGGAGGGGAACAATTAAATTAAAATCATTAATTCGCTTGTTTAGTTTCCGGATGTCTTCTTGAAACTGCTCACAAACTTGGTTCCACTGCTTCTGTTCATTCAGTGTCATTGGATTCCCAAGTTTTTTTCTTGATGCTAAAATGGCCTCTCTGAGTTGATCAATGGTATCTTTTATTTCTTTTTGCATTAGGATCCATTCTGGTTGGTATCCATTATCTATCAGTATTCTGTTCAGGTTGTGAGTCATGGGATCGATATATGAACAGCCGGAAAATTTTTTTAGAGGTTTTCCCTTCCCACTGAGATTGTCGAAGTCTCCTTTGGCCATTGATTCCTGAATGAGATCCTCTACTAAACGATCTATAGCCTGAGTTATCTTTTGTTCTTTGCTCTGTCTTACATCTTTAACAATTACACTATTGGCGAAATACTGGCTTTGTAGTTTCTGCTTCTGATATTCCATCACCTGCTCAGTGGCACGGTCTGCTCTAAACTGCCTATATTGCTTCTCCCGTTGACTTGGGGTTCCGAAACCAATACCTTCAAAACTTAAATAATGCCGGTGTTGGGGTGTTTTATATTTGAATTTGTCTTCTTCTTCCTCTGCTTCTTCAACTTTATTCTGTCGGGCATTTGTTTGTCCTATCACATGGGAAAGAACCTTCCTATAAGCTTCTTCGATCCTTATAAATGTGGCAGAATCAGCAGTACTAGAGTCACCGTCTGGATGGTATTGCTTGGCAAGCTTATGAAAAGATTCCCTGACGTCATCCGCAGAGCATCCTTCATCCAGATTTAGCAGCCTATAATATTCTCTCATCTTCTTTTTGGATTTATGAGTTGACATCATTCTATTTCTAATGACACCGAAATATGGAAGCATTTTCATTCGATTAGGTATCATTGAAACATTTATCAGATGAGATCTTAAGATCTGAGCTGTTGTCACGTACATCGTGTTCATAATTGTACCCAGAGTTCTTCCTAACAGTGATCTACAAATAGACAACAAATATAGAATCATGAAAGTTGTACTGGGACACCTGAGTGGTTCAGCGATTGAGCGTCTGCCTTTGGCCCAGGGCGTGATCCTGGAGACCCAGGATTGAGTCCTGCATTGGGCTCCTTGCACGGAGCCTGGTTCTCCCTCTGCCTGTGTCTCTGCCTCTCTCTCTCTCTGTGTCTCCAATGAATAACTAAGTAAATAAAGTCTTAAAAAAAAAAAAGTTGTATTATCAGCAAATCTCATCTTTTCAGCCACCAGGGAAAAATTACAGGTACAATAAGGGGCGGTTCTTTCTAATGCTGCTGCCAAACGCTTACAGCCATATTTCACTCATGTTAGCAGACAAATGGAAGTTGATGATGTGTAGCATTAACATATTGTGATGTAATCTGGATTCTACTCCTCACTGACCTCAGAATTTCAGAGCTGGCAAGTTCTTGGAGATCTAATCTAATCTTCTCATTTTATAAGAAAACGTCGGCCCAGAAGGTTAAGCAACATAACCCAGTCATACAGCAGGGTGTAAGGAAAATTAGGGGTTAGGGGTAGGGCACAATAAATAATTGCTTAATTCTCTGTATCCCTAGCAGATTATAAACCTCAACACCTCCACTGTCTGATGGAATACCGTCTTCATCATCTCCAGGAGTCTTCTCATGGGAAGACTCACACATGAAACCGAGAACCCGAGCAAGTATGTACCTCGTCTGACTCGACACGGAATGGAATCAAGTGTCCGAAAGACTTTAATTAAGCTCTGCACCTTATCAAGAAGGAGCTGTCTGCTACATGCTGGGACGCCGGGACGAAGGGCGGGCCCTCCCGACACGTTAGCTGTTTGGTTTTCTTGTTGTTGTTGTTAGCTGTTGTTTTTAAAACGCATGGTCTAATAAATAAAAATCTTAAAGAAAAAAAGACATAGAACGCATGGTTTAGCAGAAGAGCACGGCTTATACCCAGATAACGGCAATGAAACGCCACAAGTGGTTTAATGCGAAGTGCGATTTTTGATGCACGAACGCTAAGGCTGAGCTCCTGAGGACCCCAGTTTGCTGAACAATTTGGGGTTAACGGCTTTTGGAGGTGGGCGAGACGGCGGCGGTGAACCACCAGCCGAGGGCTCTGCGGGGCAGGGTCGGTCCTGACCCGGGACTCGCCCCGCCCCGTCCCGTCCCCCACTCACCTTCCCGGCCGCGGCGAAGGGGCTTGGCGGCTCCCACCCCCATGCTGCGCCTCTGCGCATGCGTACGCGGTCTGCCCTTCCGCTGTCCGCGCGTCTCCGCTGGACTAGACCATCTGCCGGCTTACACGGAGGGGACCACACTGGGGACGGAGGCCAGAATCGTACCTAATTGAGACAGAGGCCCTACTTTAACGGGGAGCCCAGGAGCCTCTCCTAAAACGAACTTCACCCCGGAGGACACAGGGACGGCATCCCGGAAGGCTCCGCCCCGCCCCGGGGCGATCCGCTCCGCCTCCGCTCCCCACTCCAGCGCGCGGTGGTCTGGCCGATTGGGATTGTGGGAAGTGTAGTTCGAGGGCCCGCGCGGCGCGCTGCGGCCTTCGTAGTGCGCCTGCGCCTTCCTGGAGGGAGGCGGGGCGACGGATGCGCGGCGGTGCCCTGGACCCGGGCGGGCACGGTCCCCTGCCGAGCGTGGTGAGTGTAGGCGGGGACCCCTGAAGTCGCAGGGGGTTGGGCGCGACGGCCCTCAGGAACTTGCTTTTGAGAAGGGACCGCGGAGTGGTTTCCTCGATCAGGACCTGGACAGCCTTTTCCGGGTCTGCAGGTGGGGCACCTGCGCAGAGGCCTCTAGCAAACCCAGGCTGGAAACCGTCTTAGGTCTCGTTAATTTAGCAACTACTTACTGAGCAGGTGGCTTAGCCAGGCGCTGGTAGGTAGGGTCTCCTCGCTTTTAAGCTCAGCCACTGCCGTGGGTATTTCTTGTTTCCCCCTCTTGGACGGGGAGATACTTTCTATTTTTTTATTTTATTTTTTTTAAAGGACCAGATGGGTCTTTTTTTTTTTTTAAGATTTTATTTATTTATTGAGAGAGAGAGAGAGAGAGAGAGGCAGAGACACAGGCAGAGGGAGAAGCAGCCTCCATGCAGGGAGCCCGACGTGGGACTCGATCCTGGGACACCAGGATCACACCCCCGGCTGCAGGCGGCGCTAAACCGCTGCGCCATCAGGGCTGCCCTGGGAGATACTTAAAAACAAACAAACAAACAAAAAAAACATAGAAAAAGGCAGAAAATTGCTATTCTCTGTGTCTGCTTACCAGTACTTTTGTCAGCTTACTTACTGTGCGAAGTGCCTTATGTTTAGTCTCTTTTTAAGTGTAGTTACTTTCATTTTACACGTGATGAAATAATGATTGCATCAAACACAGTCAATTTTTTTTTTTTAAACACAGTGAATTTTTGTGAGAATTGCACAAGGTATGTAAGCCACCTGGCACAGTTCCTGGCGCATTAAGCAATGTATTTGATTATGACTGGGTCTCCTAAAAGGAGCCCAAAATAGGTCCTAGCCTTTCTGAGCTTCTGAATTTACAGGCGGTATAGCAGTTTGCTGACTCCCATGTAGTTGCACAGAGAAAGATTTAAATACTGAGGCAGAGGGATTGCCTTATAATAAGCAAACAATGAACAAGCTAGCGTTTCTACCCGGCGTCTTAAACACAGCATAAAAGGGGGGGAAAGCATGGACACAGCTTTAAAAACTGTTATTTGTCTGACACTTTGCATTTTACAAAGCACTCATCACAAGTCTCCTTTAAAAAAAAAAAGATTTTATTCATTTATTAGAGACACACAGAGAGAGGCAGAGACACAGGCAGAGGGAGAAGCAGGCCCCATGATGTGGACTCAATCCTGGGTCTCCAGGGTCATGCCCTGGGCCGAAGGTGGCACTAAACCGTGAGCCACCTGGACTGCCCAAGATTTTATTTTTAAATGATATTTTACGATCCCGGGGTCTTAGGATGGAGTCCCATTTAGGAATCACCACAGGGCGCCTGCTTCTCCCTCTCCCTGTTTCTCTGCCCCTCTCTGTGTGTCTCTTGTTAATAAATATCTTTAAAAAAAAAAAACCTACACCCAATGTGGGGCTGGAACTCACAACCCTGAGATCAAGAGTCCCAGGCTCCACCAGCTGAGCCAGCCAGGCACCCCAAGGGCTCTATTTTAATCCATGTTATTCTTTTCTTCTCTTTCTGGTTCTGTGATAACTGCATAGAAGTTGATATATTGCCAAGAAGTTACCATAGTAACCAAAAATCACTTCCCCAAAACTTGACTTAATGGTGCAGTCAGCATCCTAAGACTACATATTGTCCAGTGATGCTTGCAAATGGTAAATTCTGAAGCTACAGTTCATAAAACAATCATGTATATGCTTTCCTTTCTGGGTGCCATCTTTTTTATTACTTATCATTTTTATTTTTTTTAGTAGGCTCCATGCCCAATGTAGGGCTTAAATTCACGACCCTGACATTAAGAGCTGCAAGCTCTACCACCTGAGCCAGCCAGACACCCCTCTGGGTGCCATCCTAATTCATTTTTTAAACTATTTGCTGAAGAAAGAGTCTCATGCTGAGACGCCTAGGTGGCTCAGTTGGTTAAGAGTCTGCCTTCAAAAAAAAAAAAGAGTCTGCCTTCAGCTCAGGTCATGATCCTGGGGTCCTGCACCAAGCCCCACCTCAGGCTCCCTGCTCAGGGGGAAGCCAACTTTTCCCTCTCCCTCTGCCCCACCACCCCCTCCTTGTGCTCTCTGTCTCAAATAAATAAATAAATAAATAAATAAATAAATAAATAAATAAATAAATAAATAATTTTTTGAAAAATAAAATCTTTTAAAAAATAGTTTGATATAGAGAGCTCAGCTTTTTTTTTTAAAAGATTTTATTTATTTATTCACAGAGACACACACACAGAGAGAGAGAGAGAGAGGCAGAGACACAGGCAGAGGGAGAAGCAGGCTCCATGCAACAAGCCCAACTTGGGACTTGACCCCGGGTCTCCAGGACCACACCCCGGGCTGCAGGCAGCGCTAAACCGCTGTGCCACCAGGGCTGCCGAGAGTTCAGCTTTTAAAGAAAGCAGTGGGTTAATTTATGTAACACAACGATACTCTAAAGTCTAGGAGTGTTAGGGAAAGTACAGTGGAAAAGAGAAGATTCACATTCATTTGGATATTTTCTTCTGTTCTCTCTTCCCAGCAAGGTAACCCAGTTATCAGACCCTCCTGTATGGGTCTGTGGGACTTTGCCAGTGGTAACTGCCCTCCCCCACCCAACTGATTTTCGTTTTTAGCATAGAATTAGTGTGATGATTTATTGTCACTTGAGCCTGAATTATCTGTATTTGACTGCTGCTGATTGATCCACAGCACTTTCTGTTATTTGAAATTATAATGTATACACCACCCCCTAATTGCAGGCCACTAAGGGGGAAACTAATGCACACTAGCTGTCTGGGAACCAAAATTTGAATTGTTTCTAACCCATATTACATTTACTGACCATGTTTATTGAAATCATTGCTTTACAGCACAGCTACTGTGTACTTTTGTCACCCTTCAGAATTTGTTTCCAGCTTTATTGAGGTCTAGTTGACAAAAATTGTAATATTTAAGGTGTATCGTTTGATAATTTGATATATGTATATATTGTGAAATAATCACTATAGTCAAGCTAATTAACATATCCATGACCTCACATGGTTACTTTTTTTTTTTTTTTAAGATTTTATGTTAAGTATAGTCAGTCTAGATGTTTTGATAAGTTAAAAAGACCAGTATATGGGGGGGTAGCCTCCTTTCACTGCTTACTGGTTGTCAAAGATTTGAGCAACCAAACTAAACATTAAAACTGTCACCTAACATTCTTTGCTAGAGAATCATCCAAGATGCTTTATGGAGAGAGTAGGTTTTAAGGCAAATTGAATTCCAAAACACCTTTGTAATGAGATGTGAGGCTAGTTCTGTTTATTTATTTATTTTTTTTAAGATTTTACTTTTATGTATTCATGAGACACACTCAAAGAGAGGCAGAGAGGTACGGAGAGAGAAGCAGGCTCCCTCCCGGGAGCCCAGTGCAGGACTCAATCCCAGGACCCCGGGATCACGACTGGAGCCAAAGGCAGACGCTCAACCACTGAGCCACCCAGGCACCCCACGGCTACTTTAAAAAGCCCACTCTGAAAATAAAATAAAATAAAATAAAATAAAATAAAATAAAATAAAATAAAATAAAATAAAATAAAATAAAATAAAATAAAAAGCCCACTCTGTAGGAATGCCCCTGAATGCCTCTTTCGTCTTAGGGTCTTCCAAAGACGCCTCAAGCTCTGATGAGGTGATACTACTTCATTTGGTTCATGCTATTCTCAATAGAAGAGTACAGGAAATGAGCGTATAAATCCAGTTTGTTACCCAAACTCCTTTTGAAGATGCCCTTCTTGATTATCATTTCTTGTATTAAATGAAATTAAAGAATCATAATTTCTGTTCTGTAGTTGACAGCGAGGTTTAATTACCTACTCTGGGGGATATCCACAGTGAGTGAATGGTTCTGTCCTTGTTCTTAGGAAATACATGTTGAAATATTTATGGAGGAAGGGATATGATGTCTGCAAATTACTCTCCAATGATTTAGAAACAAATGCATGTACAGAGCAAGGGAGAAAGAGAGCAAACAGTAAACCAGATGGAATGAAATAAATGTTAATTGGAAAATCTGGGTAAAGATTATTTGGAAAGTTTTTGTATTCTTGCAGCTATTCTGTGTTAGGCATTTTTAATTTTTTAAAAAGAATGTATTAATAATTGCCAAAAATGGGAAGGAACCAAGATGTCCTTCAGTAAGTGAATAAACTGTGGTTCATGCAATAAAATATTTGGTGATAAAAAGTAATTGAGCTATCAAGCTACGAGAAGACATTGAAGAACCTTAAATGCGTATTGCTCAGTGGAAGGAAACAATCTGAAAAGGCTCCATATATGATTCCAACTACATAAAACTATAGAAACGGTTTTGAAAAATGAATGGATTAAAAATAGGCAAAAGAGGGCGACTGGGTGGCTCAGCGGTTGAGTGTCTACCTTTGGCTCAGGGCATGATCCCAGGGTCCTGGGATTGAGTCCTGCATCGGACTCCTCACAGGGACCCTGCTTCTCCTTCTGCCTGTGTGTCTGCCTCTCTCTGTGTCTCTCATGAATAAATAAATTCTGAAAATAAAAATAAAAATAGGCAAAAGACTTGAATAGACATCTCTCCAAAGAAGATACACAATGGCCAACAAGTATATGAAGAGAAGCTCAGCACCACTAATCATTAGGGAAATGCAAATCAAAACCACAGTGAGCCAGCACCTCACACCCATTAGGATTCTGCTATCAGACAAAAGAAAAAAGTAGCAAGTGATGGCCAGGATGTGGAGAAGCTGGAACCCTTATGAGGACATAAAATGGTGGAAACATTTTTGATGGTCACAATTGGGAATTGTTACTGGCACCTAGTGGGTAGAGACCAGGGATGCTGCTCGACATCTTACACTGCCAAGTTTATCTGGCAAAGAATTCTCTGGCCAAGAATGTTGAAAATGCTGTTTCGGAGGCCCTGTGTGGACTATTCTTTCTCTCATTTCTCCTTTCCACTTATTTCTCCCTAAATCTGTGATGGTTCAAACAAGGACTAGCAGGATGTTGGAATTAAGTGCGACTGTGGAAATCTAGTCGTAGCATACTGAAAGAAAAATGACATGCCCAAGTCCACACAATTTGTGGCAGCTTTTTCTGCCTAAGTCTGCAGATTTAATCAGCAGCGTTAGTGCAAGATTTCTCCTATAATCCTCTTTATCCAGACGGCAAACCTGGTTACATGCTGCAGAAGGGAAGACCTTGCTAGAGTTATCTGCATATTGTCTTGGCATATAGCTTTCTAAAATAACTTCAATTCTGGGAGGAGTTTGTTTCAAAATGTGGTTAGTAGTACCAGACCTTCATTAAGTCATTTATTAGATTTTTAAATGTATTATTTGTGTCCAAATGATCAGCTGGCAAATGTACTAAGAACAATAAGTCACTTCCCAGCAACACTCTTGGGAGCTTTTGATCCTGTGTCTCGCAGCCCCGGGGCAGGCCTGGGTCCTTTACTTTGTTTTATAAAATAATTAGTGAAAAATGGACATTTCATTGATTTTTTTTTTTTTAAGAGGGCACAGAAGGGAGGGTTCCATTCAAAGCCACCAAGCAAATTTCCTAAATGTTGCCAGTAGACTTCTGTTCCCAGGCTCAGTGAGGTGGGCCTTGTACCTCCTATCTTCTTCCTTCTTCCAGCCTTGGCTTATCTAAAATGTACTCTAAGTTTCACCGCTTCATGCAGAAAACAGGACTGAAGTTGCCACTCCACCCAGCCTTTCAAGGACCACTTATTACCTTCAACTGGGTGTCTTGTAAGAGTTTGTGTATGTGGGAGGGGAAATGGTGGTGTCTGTCTCATTCCCGATGCAAGTGGTTTATAAAGTAGTCAGATTACAATTACAAAACAATTCTTTTCTCTAGGTACAGGAGTAAAATTCTGGTAGTAGGAAAAATAAGATCTTTTTTCTCCACACCATTAACATAATAAAAATACATAAAGTAGCAATGACAATGTTTTTTTTTTTTTTTAAAGATTTCATTTATTCATTCATTCATGAAAGACACACACAGAGAGAGGCAGAGACACAGGCAGAGGGAGAAGCAGGCTCCATGCCGGGAGCCCGATATGGGACTCCATCCCGGGTCTCCAGGATCTTGCCCTGGGCCAAAGGCAGGCACTACACCACTGAGCCATCCAGGGATCCCGCAGTGACAATGTTCTTAATAAATTGCCCATTTAAAAAGCTGTGCTCAGCATAAGAATGTTTCACACAAACTTCAGGATCTTAATTACCTCTGAAAGTCTTAGGAGGGGGAGTCCCAAGATTTTCATTTGAATCACTATAATAACAAAATTTAAAGTAATTTAAAGCGGGGAGAATCCAATAACTACGGGAGACTGGAAACATAAATTATGAAACATCCCTTGCTCTGCAACCTGTAAAAAGAATGAGCCAGATCTCTAGCCAGACCTCACAGCTGTAGAAAGGTGGCCAGTGTATTTTCTGAATAAATAAATTTTGCTAAATTATATTTAATAAAGGATGAATCAGTTTGCACTCCAACCTATCTGGGGATGCCTGCTACTCTATATCATTGATAACACATTGGCTAAGTAATTGAAATGACAGACAATAGTGAGTGTTGTTGAGGAGAAATCAAAATGGTCACATATTGCTGATGAGAATGTAAAATGGACAACCTTTAAAAAACAGTTCGCAATTACTCAAAAGTTAAACAGGGCAGCCCGGGTGGCTCAGCGGTTTAGTACCTGCCTTCAGCCCAGGGCATGATCCTGGAGACCCAGGATCGAGTCCCACGTCGGGCTCCCTGCATGGAGCCTGCTTCTCCCTCTGCCTGTGTCTCTGCCTCTCTCTCTCTCTGTTTCTCATGAATAAATAAATAAAATATTTTTTAAAAAGTTAAACATAGAGTTGTCATGTGACTCAGCAATTGCCCTCCTGGGTATATATACCGAAGGGAACTGGCAATATACCTATGCACAAAAACATACACACAACTATTCAAAGAAGCATTATTGGGCGTCTGGGTGGCTCAGTCCATTAAGCATCTGCCTTCAGCTCAGGTCATGATTTCAGGGTCCTGGGATCAAGCCCCCCCATCAGGCTTCCTGCTCAACAGAGAATCTGCTTCTCCCTCTCCTCCCCTGCTCATGCTCGCTGGCTCTCATTCTCTTTCTTTTTCTCAAATAAATAAATTTAAAACAAAAACTAAAGCAACATTGCTTATGATGGCCAAAAAGTAGAAAGAACCCACGTGCTCATCAACTGAAGAATGGATAAACAAAATGTGCTGTGTGCATACAACCTGATATTATTATGTGAGAAGTATAAAGTACTGATTCACATCACAACATGGATGGACCTTGAAAATACGCTGAATGAAAGAAGGCAGATACTAAAGATGAGTGGTTGCTAGTAGACAGAATTCTCCTCTTGGAGTAATAAAAATGTTCTGGAATTAGGTAGTGGTTATTGTTGTATAAGCTTGTTAATATTGTAAAAAATCACGGAATTGTATTTCAGAAGTTGAATTTTATACCAATTCTGTCTCAATGAAAAATCAAGTGTTAATATTTTTATGTTATGAAACTGGAGTACTGGGGGACGCCTGGATGCCTTAGCAGTTGAGCATCTGCCTTTGGCTCAGGGTGTGATCACAGGATCCTGGGATCGAGTCCCGCATTGGGCTCCCTGCCTGGAGCCTGCTTCTCCCTCTGCCTATGTCTCTGCCTCTCTCCCTCTTCCTGTGTCTCTGCCTCTCCCTCTGTGTCTCTCATGAAAAAACAAATCTTAAAGAAAAAAGAAATTGGAGTACAGTTGGTATTTTGTATAGTTTAATACGCAGAAATTCAGACATAATCTTATGGCAGTCATAAATTAAAATTGGGTATGTGTGATCGAGTGATTTAGACTTTGATTTAAAATTGAAATCTTACTAAATTTACATGTATTATCAACTTATCTAAGAGAATTTTAGCATCAACTTAGAAGTTTTGAAGGTATCAAAATAATTCTCAGAGAATTTTTAAGTCCTAGATAATAAAAATATTGAGGAAAGAAAATAAACATAGAAGACAAAATTTAGCCACAAGTGTTTTCATGTGTCTGGGATAAACTATCAGCCAAGTCCCCTTAACAATAATGATTGATGTTTACTAAGAAATACGGTTGCCTGGGTGGTTCAGTTGGTGGAGCGTTCAGCTCTTGATCTTGGGGTTGTGAGTCTGAGCCCCATTTGGGCATCGGGATTACTTATAAAAATATATAAGCTGAGTTTTGAATGTGTAACTTTAATAAATTTAATATTAGTTTAAAAAGCAAAATATACCTGAAAAACCTCCCCGCTCATCCCTGCTCTCCTCCTTTGCTGAGGGAGTGGTGGCAGTTGCTGTGTGTCCTTGTGGAGATAATTAACACATGAGAATGCCCTTGGGGCGCCTGGGTGGCACATTTGATTAAGCATCTGACACGATTTCAGCTTAGGTCATGATCTCAGGGTTGTGAGATGGAGCCTCAAGCGGGACTCTGCTCAGCAGGGAGTCAGCTTGAGATTCTCTCTCTGCCCCTCCCCAGCCCTATCTTCTCTTTCTCTCTCCACCCTTCCCTCCCTTCTCTACCTTTCAAAAAAAAAAAAAAAAAGAATGCCCTTTTACTCACACTTCTTTGATATATAAATGGAAGCATAGTATACATATCTTCCTTTATGTTTTTCACTTGACAAAATCTAGATAAATACCTTTTTTTAGATTTTATTTATTTAGTCATGAGAGACAGGCAGAGGCACAGGCAGAGGGAGAAGCAGGCTCCCTGTGGGGAACCTGATGCGGGACTCGATCCCGGAACCACGGGATCACACCCTGAGCCAAAGGCAGACGCTCAACCACTGAGCCACCCAGGCATCCCAAATCCCACCATTCTTTTGAAGAAAATAATAATTACAAAGGATTCCCAGGGTTTACTCTCACTTCTTCAAAATGATCTCTACCAACAGCCAACCCTGGATGGTGGTCTGGCTGGCTCTTCCAGTGGCCAGAAGATGCCACTGTGGTCATGGCTCTCAGTGTCCCAGGAGGGCCACTTGAAAACTGGCACAAATTTTGGGAGGAGATAATAGATGTTAAGGGCCGAATTGCTTTCCCCCCCCTCCCCAAATTTGTTGCTGAACTCCTAACCTCCCAGTACTTCAGAATGTAGGAAATAGGAAATTGGGCCTTTAAAGGAGCAATTAAGTTAAAATAAGGCCATTGGGGTGCCCCCAATCCAGTCTGTCCTTAAGAGAGGAGGAAATCTGGACCCACGAGGGGACACCAGCAATGCACGTGCACAAAGGAAAGGCTATGTGAGCACACAGTGAGAAGGCGGGCTCAGAAGCCTTCATCTTGAACTTCCAGCCTTCAGAACCCTAAGAGTAATTCCTGGGTAAACCCCATCCTGTGCTATTTTGTTACAGCAGCCTGAGCAGACATATACGGGTTGTGTGATCCTCAGTGGACTCCAGGAATTTGTATTAGCCACATCATTGCCCCCCCCCCCCCCCCGATGGAAAACTCTAAAGGCAAGTACAGGCTTTTGCATCCTCAGTCTCCTCTTGCTGGACCTTACAGATCTCGCTTCTGGCTGCCGCTGCCTCCTCTCCACCAGGGCTCTCATACCACCTGGAATGTCTGCATTGGGGGCGGGGGGGGGGCACACTTAGGGCCCCAGAGGGAATGGATTTAAGATCTTGGGCTTTCAGGCAGCGCTGGTGGCCCAACGGTTTAGCGCCACCTTCAGCCCAGGGTGTGATCCTGGAGACCCGGGATCCAGTCCCACATCAGGCTCCCTGCATGGCGCCTGCTTCTCCCTCTGTCTGTGTCTCTGCCTCTTTCTATGTCCGTCATGAATAAATAAATAGAATCTTAAAAAAAAAAAAATCTTGTGCTTTCTGGCTTGCCGAAACATGTGGGATGGGGTGGCGGTACCTATTTCTCTTGGCCTCTAGGAAGAAGGAACCAGAGCTCATCATTCCCTGTTCCTTTGGATACCCTTCTCCTAGTCTCGGTGGCATCCCTCTCTTCTGGGCCCCCAGCTGCACCATCTGTCCATTTTCAGGCTCCTTTTCGGTCCGGTCTTTCACTTGATTGCTAAGTGTGCACTCTGATTACCTAAATCATCTACACTCTCCTACCCACTCAGTTCCAGCGCCAAAGCTCCGTCTCTAAGCTAATGACTAACCTAGGAGTGGTATTAGGGTAGGCAGGTCACGAATCCCTAAAGGTTCAAAGCAGTCCCACCTCCCTCTGAACAATATTGACTCATTTTGCAAAACGAGGTCACACCTTGCACACACATCCCGAATCTTAGGGTGCTGCATACACCCTCAGGGCATCAAACAAAGGCACAGTTGAAAAGACTGATGTGAAAAAAAGAAAAAGGCTGATTTGCTGTGGATGCTGAGAAAGCAAGATAAATCTTTTATAAAGCTGAGGGAGTTTTCAATACTTGGTTTTCAACAAAAGTGAAGGATAACCTAATAGATTTGTCAGCTGAATATTTAATTTAAAATGATTTTTCGGGGATCCCTGGGTGGCGCAGTGGTTTGGCGCCTGCCTTTGGCCCAGGGCGCGATCCTGGAGACCCGGGATCGAATCCCATGTCGGGCTCCCGGTGCATGGAGCCTGCTTCTCCCTCTGCCTGTGTCTCTGCCTCTCTCTCTCTCACTGTGTGCCTATCATAAATAAATAAAAAAAAAAAATTAAAAAAAAAAAAAAAGAAACCTGTAGGCTTTTAAAAAAAAAAAATAAAAAAAAAAAAATAAAATGATTTTTCGTTGGTATGCCTGGGTGGCTCAGTGGTTGAGCGCCTGCCTGTGGCCCAGGGCATGATCCTGGAGTTCCGGGATGAGTCCCATGAGCATTTGTGCTCCCTGCATGGATCCTGCTTCTCTATGTCTCTGCCTCTCTCTCTGTGTCTCTCATGAATAAGTAAATAAAATCTTAAAAAAAAATGATTTTTCGTGATCTTGTTTTGTTTTTGCACATAACTGAAGCAGGGGACTGAAGGATACTATAACAAAACTATTTTTTTTCCTGTAAAAGTTTGCAGTGGCACATAAAAATTTAAAGTGCGGTTTGACTCTGAGTGTGCACAAATACTTCAATTCATGAACCTTAAAAAAATCGATTGGGAATATTGAGATCTTCATTCTTTTATTGCAATGCTCAGGATAAAGGCAGGGCTCAGGAGTTAGCATTTGCACTAAATTGACCCATGAGAATTGCCAGGTTAACAGATGGAGGATTGAGGATTAGGATTGCAGTTCAGAGGGACAGTCCTTTTTTTTTTCTTTTTTTAAGATTATTACTTGTTTATTTGAGAGAGAGAGAAAGAGCACAAGCAGAGGAGAGAGGCAGAGGGAGAAGCAGACTCCCCGCTGAGCAGGGAGCCCTATGTGACTTGATTTGGGGCCAATCCCAGGACCTTGAGATCACCTGAGTAGAAGGCTGATGCTTAACTCACTGAGCCACCCAGGTGCCCCCAGATAGACTTTTTTTTTTTTTTTAAACTTATTTATTTTAATGGTTTATTTTTTTTTTTTTTAGGATTTTATTTATTCATGAGAGACAGAGTGGCAGAGACACACAGGCAGAGGGAGAAGCAGGCTCCATGCAGGGAGCCCAACGTGGGACTTGATCCCGGGTCTCCAGGATCACGCCCTGGGGCCGAAGGCGGCGCGAAACCACTGAGCCACCCAGGCTGCCCCTGATAGACAGACTTTAATATTTCTGTCACAAAGCATGGACGTTCTGTCTATATTAAGTGACTTCATAATCTGAATGAGGTATTTTATTATTACTTTTAAATTTTATTGATTTATTTTTTTAAATTTTACATATATATATTTAATTTATGATAGTCACACACATACACACACAGAGAGGCAGAGACACAGGCAGAGGGAGAAGCAGGCTCCATGCACCGGGAGCCCGGTGTGGGACTCGATCCCGGGTCTCCAGGATCGCGCCCTGGGCCAAAGGCAGGTGCCAAACCGCTGCGCCACCCAGGGATCCCTATCTTTTTAAATTTTATTTTTTAAAGTAAGCTCTACGCTCAATGTGGGACTTGAACCTGGGACCCTGAGGTCAAGTCACATGCTCCACTAACTAAGCCAGCTGGGCACCCCCTGAATGTGAAGTATTTTAAATGTATTTTATAACATCAGATTAAATGTAACCTTAATGTACTTAAAAAACTGTGAGTTAATGTTTTTACAGTGACAGAGCTGTAGCTTTGTTTTGGGACATAGTTGTATGACTATAATTCATATGTCACACAGTTCACCCACTTAAAATGTACAGTTGAGGGCAGCCTGTGGTTTAGCGCCGCCTTCAGCCCAGGGTGTGATCCTGGGGACCCAGGGTCAAGTCCCATGACAGGCTCCCTGCATGGAGCCTGCTTCTCCCTCTGCCTGTGTCTCTGCCTCTCTGTCTCTCATGAATAAATAAAATCTTAAAAAAAAAATGTACAGTTGAGTGGGTTTAGATACGTCCATGGGGTCATGCAACCATCTCCACGATCAATTCTAGAACATTCTCATTACCTAACATAAACCCTGCACCCCTTAGGCATCATCCTCAAAATATTATCTATCCCCACAGCCCTGGGCAACTACTAATCTATTCTGTGTCCATATAGATTTGCCTGTTCTGGACATTCCATATCAGTGAACTATAAATGTGGTCATATGTGACTGGATTCTTTCATACAGCATGTTTCAAGGTTTATCCATGTTATAGAATGTATCAGCGCTTCATTTCCTTTAATGGTAATACTCCACTGTATGGATTGACCACATTTTCTTTATTGATTCATTAGCAGATGGACATTTGGATTGTTCCTTCTTAAGAGTTAATTTAAAAATGTTAATTAGTAATTGGCTCCAGGGGAGCCTGGCTGGTTTGGTTGGAAGAGCGTTTGACTCTTGATCTCAGGGTAGAGAGTTTGAGCCCCACAATGGATGCAGAGATTACTTAGACAAATATTTTAAAAAATTAAGAAAACCAATTGGCTCCAGATAAAGGAAAATAGCCACATGTTGTGGTAAATAAAAGGCTGAGAAAAAATGGCTATCAATTACACAGGTAACTGGTAAAAAAGCAGCAGCTCAGGATGCCTGGGTGGCTCAGTGGTTGAGTGTCTGCCTTTGGTTCAGGTCATGATCCTGGGGTCCTGGGATTGAGTCCCGCATCAGGCTCCCTGCAGGGAGCCTGCTTCTCCCTCTGCCTGTGTCTCTGCCTTTGTGGGTCTCTCATGAAGAAATAAATAAAATCCTAAAAAAAAAAAAAAAAGCTCAGGGAGAGAGGCCAAGAGGTGCCGTCGGAATTAACAGGAACATGAACTCAAAACCAGAACGACTGGGATTTTATGAATCTTCCTGAACTACTTGCAGCTGCACTGGTCACTTGAACTCAGGCCTTTTGACACCTGGGGGCTGCTGTGCATGGGTGTCCCCTCAGTGTGTGCGGGGCATCTACTACTGTAGGAGAGGCAGTTTCACTCTCCAGCAGCATGAGGCCATATTTCTGTTCTCCCTTGAACCCGGGCTGTGAGAGCTGGGGGGGGGGGGGGGGGGCGGGTACCTAAACTTAGCCAATTGGATCATCCTGCCTGGGGCTTTAAGCCTGGATCAGTGACCCAGAGACACAGGAGGTCAGAGTTTTGGTGGGGACACAGCAGATGGAATGCCCACTGGCAGTGGGGCCCATGGAGGCAGATGTGGTCATGGCAGCAGTGTCCTTGACATTCTCCTCCTGGGGCAAGATTTTGGCTGTGGTTCTGTTCCCTTAGCGTGAGAAAGAATAGCCAAGGGAACTGTGGTGAAAAAAATAATGAGGCTCTAGCAGCTGTATCATTATTAAACTTTATTATGATTAAATACGATGTTGTACTTGAGTTATTTAAGAAATCTATAGTTAAAAAGAGTAAAAAATTTGAGGAGGAACATTTAGAGGTCATGAAGTTTCTCTTAGAAACTGTAACACTCTTCTTCAGAACACTTGGCTTGTTTTGGGACTCACAGCTGAATTCTTTGATTTGTTATGACCAACAGCATGGATTAACAGTTGGACCTCCACCTGCCTCTGCCCAATCTTTCTCCCTGACAACAGGGTGTGACCAAGGACTGATGTTTTATTCCTGTGTACATACAGAAACATCTGTAATAAAAGATACATGTCCATATTTATTACAATACATTAACCTCATCTTTGCCTTTTTATTTTTAAAAGATTTTATTTATTTACTATGAGAGAGAGAGAGAGAGACAGGCAGAGGGAGAAGCAGGTTCCATGCAGGGAGCCTGACGTGGGACCGGATCCTGGGTCTCCAGGATCACGCCCTGGGGTAAAGGCAGCGCTAAACCGCTGAGCCACCCAGGCTGCCCAAAGATTTTTATTTTATTCATGAGAGACACAGAAAGAGGCAGACACACGGGCAGAGGGAAAAGCAGGTTCCCTGTGGGGAATCTGATGCGGGACTTGATCTCAGGACCCCGGGATCACGACCTGAGCCAAAGGCAGATGCTCAACCACTGAGCCAGTCAGGCATCCCGTCTGCCTTTTTTGCATTGACTTTTTCATAACTCAAATGACCTTTTCTCTATCATTATAAACTAATGGCTGCTCATATACTCATCATGTCCAAATAATATTGTTTACTGGGACTAGACAGTAGGACACCCTTGAAGCAGATTCCCTTGTTCTTTCAATTATCATCCCTATTTTCAAATGTTTTTTGGTTTCTGGCAACCAGATATATATTTTCTGATTTTTCTAATTTGCATGCAGGTGCTATTAGCCTCTACTTTTTTTCCCCCCAAGATTTTATTTTTAATCTTTACACCCAATGTGGGGCTTAAAGTCACAACCCTGAGATTAAGAGTTGTATACTCCACTGACTGAGCCAGCCAGGTGTCCCTTTTAGCCTCTACTTATATTACACATTTTTCGTTAGATCTTTTAACTTTCTGTAAATGTCATAGGACAATGTTTGGCATGTAAGTAATAGGTACTAAATGTCGAGTGAACTCGCCTGAACAAACGAATCAGTTGTTTTTACAGCAAAGGGACCCATGTGAAATGATGCCACCTGAACCTCCATGTGATGACTGTGGCTGACTATTCAGTGTGAGTAAAGGGGACATCATTGGCCAGCCGCCTGGGCTGGGCCTGGGCAAACCTACTTGCATCATCAGAGGCAGTGATTAGGAGGTTAGTGAAGGTAGCTCTCCTCTTAACTCCCTACTCTTTCCTTTTGTAAGGCTAGAATTTACATCTTCTGTATAAAATGACTGCTCTGCTGTTAGGTCTTGAGTTTGAACTCCACAGGAGATATGAACAGGGTCTCTGGATATCCTTTCAGTAAGGTACACTCCTGTTGGGCAGGTAGAGCTTAGGTCATATCAGCTTGGAGGCTGCCCAGGAGTCTAAGGATAGCTGGCTGCCTTAGGGCTGCTGGGCCATTCCTTGTTCACTCTGCTACAGGAGAAGAGAAATGTGGTACCAAGCTTGGGGTCATGTACATGTGCCTACTATGTCAACGCAGATCTCCCAAGTCCAGGATTGCATATCCAGATTGGAAATGAATGGCCAGAGCGGAAAACACACACAGTGCCATTATACTCTTTATTAGTCTGGGTAGATTGCTCTCCACTTGCTCTCACTCCTCCCAAACATACTTACCATACTTCCAATATTCTATTTATCACCATTCTCAATTTTATGTTCAAGGTATATTTGTTGAAATCATACTAAATTACCACAGCTTTCGTAACTGGGAAGAACTATGAAATAAATGCTGATGTCTGAGTGCCTACTCTATGCTAAGCATGGTTTTTGGCATTTCACACACATTAACATAATTATCAAGACAACCGTAACAGGTATTTGCCTACCTTAGTAGATGAGGAGACAGAGACAGAGAGAATGAGTAACATGCTCTAGTCCTATGTTTGAATCTAGATGCCACCAAAACTCTCTTTAACCTTCTAGTAGTTACCAGAGTATGAATGTTGATAATTTGTAGAATCACTGTGAAGCTAAAATCTGGGTAGTAAAGAAACTGTCAATAATCAGAGGGGGATGTTTAATAATATTTCAAAGCAGAAAGTACACTATCCCTCAGAGCTGAGAGCTACACACAAATTTTATGACACTAAATTATGCTTAGGATAATTAGCATAGAGAAGTCTCAATTCAAACCAGTACAGATACATAATACAGGGCAAAGATATTAACTTAGTAGTCTTGTTGGTTAACTCTTCAAATGCTAGAGAACATATAACTACAAAAAATGGAGGTGGTTAACATTAAGAAGGACAAAGAGCTTTGGTATCTATCTGGCTGAAAGTGAAAGGAATTCTGAATGACCAACTTGATTTTGAACAAGAAGGTCTGGAACAGGTAAACCCTGAAAGACCACTGGAAGGGACACACACAGGTCTTAGATAGGCTGCACCAGTCTTGTTTTAACAAATCTCTGTTCATTAAAAAAAAAAAAAAAAAAAAAGGCCAGAGGTGAAGGTGAGGGCCTCTTTTTTAGCAGCTGTTCTTCTCAGCTGAGTCCATGATAAAACTCACCATGCAAATACCTTTTGTTCAGACTTTGTTCAGAATTGGCCCTATTCCTGAATTGGGAGGTTTCAATCCTCTGTGACCCAACGGATCTTGCCATTTTCTCCAAGCCTTATAGCTCCACTGGCTACCAGCTGGAGGGCTGCAGGAAATATTTTATGCTCTGCTAATTTCACTCTTTCCGACAGAGTTGCAACAGTGTCACCTCTCTTCACTGGAACAGATTCTTGTAAAATAATTTGTCCAGCATCTACATCTTCCTGGAGAGGGAAGCAGAAATTTTGAACATTACTTTCTAGCTAGTACATATAGATACTAATAATATTTTGTTAGAAAGAGACATACTCACAGCTACAAAGTGCACAGTACACCCAGTGACTGTGACCCCAGCTTCCAGGGCTTGCTCATGGGCATTTGAACCCTTAAAAGAAGGGAGCAAGGAGGGGTGGATGTTGAGCATCTTCCCTGGAAATTAATAAAAACACAGTGGTCAGAATTTTAAAATCCTGTGTACTCTACCCAAGGAATGTTTTCCATCTAGAATCAGGAGTCAGGAGGAGCAGGATTTCTCTGGGATGGGTGTTTCTTTGTAAAAGACAGAAATGAAGTAAAGGGAATATAGGTTTTCATCCAAGAGGCCCGGAGCAGCAAGTTCCTGCCTTTCACAACTGAAGACACATGCAACAACTCTGAATAGGTGCTTGCAGTGACTGAAAGTTGGACAAGAGGGGGATCAACTGTGGATCACAGAGCTCTCAAAGAAAATTTGGCCTGTCACTAGTACATCCTATTAGGGAGTGACAGGAGATTCTCGCACGGTGTCTATGTGCTTGACTTCGAACTACGAAGTGGCATGTCCACTGGCAAGATACTAGTTAGTTCCGTGTGCATTGCCAGTTTTATATTATCCATAGGTATTCTATCTAACTATGTTCACTTAAGAAAAAAACATAAACTCTTTGGAAAGAGAATCATTTATCACCAAAACATGTGCACAAAAAGGGACAATAGGATGTAGTCAAACTTTTAGTGGAAAGGGCAGGAACACGGGCAGCCCAGGTGGCTCAGCAGTTTAGCGCCGCCTTCAGCCCAGGGCGTGATCCTGGAGACCCAGGATCGAGTCCCACGTCAGGCTCCCTGCATGGAGCCAGCTTCTCCCTCTGCCTGTGTCTGTGCCCTTCTCTCCCCCCTCTCTGACTAAATAAAATCTTAAAAGAAGAAAGAAAGAAAAGGCAATAATACAAGGCATGTTTTCCAGAGAAATAATGCCTTCCTTGCCATGTGTGCTATGGTCTACACTTCCTAAGGAAAAGATGGACTCTTCATTTTGGGATTCAAGGAATCACTTTCTTTTGCTTCTAAACAAGTAAAAATGTATCTTCTGAATATGAAATATTAGTAATGTGAGTAACCTAATCTCCTAAGCTGTATTAGAGAAAACGATTAATTACAGTAGGCCAAAGAAAACTGATAAAAAGAGCAGGATAATTAATGATCATTGGGTCATCCTCTGAGCTGAGGAAAGGAAATTAAATTATGACCTGTGTTAAAATGGCCCAGTAAATATTTAATTGGGATTGTTTGGGAAGCTAACGACCCTGTAGCCTGCATTCAGTTGATTTCTCAATGTGGTGTCACGTAATTTTTGCTTACCATCCCATTTTCTGACAAAGGGGCCAGATAAAATTCTCATGAATCCTGCAAGACAGACTATGTCTGTGGAATACTCTTCAAGGACTTGGTCAATGGCAGTGTCAAATTCTACACGACTTTTATATAATTTATGGTTGATTACCTGTAATAGAAAAAGATAAGCACAATCTTTTCAATGAATTACCAAAAATGATTTAAAACTCAATCTGTACATTGACTGTACCTTCCTTCTTTCTCATGAAGATACACCTGATAAAAGGAATTAAACATGGGAAGGATGAAGTAGAAAGGCAAGCCTAGCATATACCCCAATCCAGAAATCCAAAAAATAAGTTGTCCTACAGATGGAGGTCTTGTTGGAGGGAGGGTGGGAGGTTTGAGTTTGTTTATTTATTTATTTATTTATTTATTTATTTATTTATTTATTTATTTATTTATTTATTTATTTTTTATTTTTTGGAGGTTTGAGTTTAAATACAATCTGCAGGGCAGCCCCGGTTGCTCAGCGGTTTAGTGCCTCCTTGAGCCCAGGGCATGATCCTAGAGACCCAGGATCGAGTCCCATGTGGGGCTTCCTGCATGGAGTCTGTTTCTCCCTCTGCCTGTGTCTCTGCGTCTCTCATGAATAACTAAATAAAATCTTAAAAAAAAAATTTAATAAATACATACATACACACATACAATCTGCAGGAAAGACACTTTTCAAAATAACTCACTCTGGTGGGAATTCCAGCTCTTTCCGCTTTATCTAAACCAGCCACTGCAGCTTTGTTGGAGATAACAACAACAATGTGTGCACAGCTACTGGGCTCCCTAGTACTGTCTATAAGAGCTTGCAGGTTTGATCCTGAAAGAGAGAGAAACATATTCGTAAGTTCACGTTTCTTAAAAAAAAAAAAAAACAAAAACGTTCTATTTTGCATTGTGAATGGTCAAGATTTCTGAATAAATGTCTTAGAAAAGACTGGCAAAACACGTGAAGCTTTTAAATTTCCTTTCTCTCGGGATAATGGATTAATAGCTTATTAAAATGTAGGCACTCCTGGTTTGAGGGTATGTAATTGGCTCCTGCAAAATCATATCTCATGACCAAGAAGAGTAATAGTATATAACATGATTTAAAAACTGACTGGGGGGGGGCGATCCCTGGGTGGCTCAGCGGTTTCGCGCCTGCCTTTGGCCCAGGGCGGATCCTGGAGTCCCGGGATTGAGTCCTGCGTCGGGCTCCCGGCATGGAGCCTGCTTCTCCCTCTGCGTGTCTCTCTGCCTCTCTCTCTCTCTCTATGTCTATCATAAATAAATAAAAATAAATCTTTAAAAAAAAAGAAAAAGAAAAAAAAAAAACTGACTGGAGGGCAGCCTGGATGGCTCAGTGGTTTACCACCGCCTTCAGCCTAGAGTGTGATCCCGGAAACCCGGGATCGAGTCCCACATCAGGTTCCCTGCATGAAGCCTGCTTCTCCCTCTGCCTGTGTCTCTGTGCCTCTCTCTCTCTGTGTGTCTCTCATAAATAAATAAATAAAACTTAAAAAAAAAAAAAACTGACTGGAGGCTCAGTATGCCTTTGGCTCAAGTCACAACCGAGTCAGGCTCCCTGCTCAGCAGGGAGTCTGCTTCTCCCTCTGCCCCTGCCCTCTCATGCTCTCTCAAAGAAATAAATAGTATCTTAAAACAAACAAAAAAAAAACCTGACTAGAGAGGAAGAGGCAGCTTAATTAACAACAAAAATCAACTCTTATTTTTTTTAATTTTTTGCTTTTCTCTCAAAATTTTTATTTTTTGTTATTCTTCATTTTAAAAATTTATTTTATTTAAAAATTTTTTAAAAGATTTTATTTATTTATTCATGAGAGACACAGAGAGAGCGAGAGAGAGAGAGAGAGAGGCAGAGACACAGGCAGAGGGAGAAGCAGGCTCCATGCAGGGAGCCTGATGTGGGACTTGATCCCGATCCCGGGTCCCCAGGATTATGTGCCAGGCCGAAGGTGGCGTTAAACCGCTGAGCCACCTGGGTTGCCCCATTTTTAAAATTTAAATTCAATTAATTAACATATAGTATAAGTTTCAGAGGTAGAGGTCAGTGATTCATTGGTCTTCCATAACACCCAATGCTCATTACATCACATGCCCTCCTTAATGCCCATCACTTAGTTATCTTACCCCCACCCCCAATCTCTTTTCTAAGATTTTATTTTTTAAAGCAATCTCTATACCCAAGGTGGGGCTTGAACTTCCAACCCTGAGATCAAAAGCCACATGCTTTACTGAGTCAGCCAGGTACCCTGAAAAATCAACCCTCTTAAGAAGAAAGCACTATGACCCTTATAATAGCTTCTTTGCTTTACCATCAACTTGGGCCCAAAGTATATTGAAACTTTAACATAGACTTGGAAAGCAAGTACACTTCCAGGAATGTATCCTAAAGGAATAATCAGATATACACCTAGAAATGTACTGCATATTTTACAAAAATGTTTACAACGTTACTTACAATAGTGGGAAAAATAAACATGCTATCATGCTATCTCCATTTCTTTTATTTTTTATTTATTTATGATAGTCACACAGAGAGAGAGAGGCAGAGACACAGGCAGAGGGAGAAGCAGGCTCCATGCACCGGGGGCCCGACGTGGGATTTGATCCTGGGTCTCCAGGATCGCGCCCTGGGCCAAAGGCAGGCGCTAAACCGCTGTGCCACCCAGGGATCCCCGCTATCTCCATCTCTTAAGAGAATATGATGATCTTATTTTACCCCCCCCCATCCACAAGGCAACCATAAATTTCATATTATTATTAAAAAAACCCTCAGCTGTTTTAAGACTTTTCAACTAGAAAGCTAGGATACGAAAATTGGATTTTGTCTTTTCTGGTTTCTGTTTCTTCAAGTGTCTTCCTGATACCCTCTTCTCTTCTTTAGGTGTCTCAGAAGCCCCCCAAAAGTGGAAAGACTGAGGACACAGAATAACACTTCTTACTGACCCCCCTGCTCTGCCTTCCTGACAGTGTCCTCACAATCTGAAGGAGGCTGGGGAGAAGGGAGAAGGAAAGGGCATTTCTATAGCCTCATAGTAAAGAAGGCACATCTCACCTGTTCCAGATATTAAGACAGCCACTCTTGCCTTTTTTGGTTGAACAGAGAAATGATTTTTCAGGGTGCCATTCTCCAATACTGACCCATTTATTTGCATAGTTTCTATCAGATGCCTGACTTTCACACGAGGAGAACCTGCATTTCAAACACACCCAACAAATAAGAATGGAACAACGGTGAATTAACAGTAATAATGGAAAGCAAAGTATTTTATGAGAACTTGAGAATACTTTATTCTGAAAATAAGATCTACAAGGACTAAAATGAAGAACAGGCTTTACCACTTAATTTTATTCACTCATAAAAACTTCCTGATAGAGAACATGTATAATTACCTACTTCCACTAAAAGCCACAGGACGGCACTATCTCCTGGCCTGAGGAAAGGCACGTGACCCAAGTGGGGCCATTCAAGGATTTGATACGAGAGGATGTGGAAGATGAGAGGGCCTCTCTTTCCTATTGCAACATGAGCTCAAGGATGTGGACTCAAGACATCCTGGCATTTGGAGAACTGGCCTGAAAATGAAACCTATACAATAAAGGAACGAAAGGCAGACACAGACATAATCGGCAAGCCAGCATCTCTGTTCACTAATTGAGTTAGCCACGCTGCTAACTTCTAGTACTTCTAACAGAGTCCTAAGTATACACAGCACTTGTCAGGGTGCTCCCCTCACTACTCCCTGAATTGAGCTGAATTACAAAGTAGAGCCTGAGACCAGGTCCTGCTCATGGGAAGATGACTCTGGGAAGTGATCCCAGGAAACCAGAGTGAGGATCTGGGAAGAGTGATATGGAGAGCCAAATATAAGAGTGTGTTATTAAACTGGTCACCCCGTATGCAACTGGGGCTTGATTCCACTGGGACTTTCAAAAAACCCATGAAGACCCTGTCTCAGAACTGTTACCTTCTGTCCCTAAAGTGGATATTTATTCACTCTATTGGTTAAGGCTTGTCCTGTAGGGTGTAGTTGTGCATACGTGACGACTACACGGAGGTGTCAGAGCCCTAAGGCAGAAATAAAGAGAAATGTGGTGTTATGAGCTGGGGTTGTTGTCATATTATAGCTGTGTAAAGGCAGCTGCTATAGCCATAGCTAGAATAAAAGGTGGGCACAGCTGCAGAGGCAGGGCAGAGTTATAGTTCAGGTTATATACCTAAGAGCAACTACACAAGGAGCAATTACCTTCAGGACATGCCACCACTTTGCCAATCGCCCAGGCTTCTTCCTTGTGCTGCTTAATATCCTTCAGAATCTGCTCCGTCAGATCCTTTGATACCACGAGGGCAGCCCCAACTCCACAGTTAAATGTTCTCGCCATCTCTTCTTCAGAGAGGTGTCCTTCCTGCTGTAGCCATGAAAAGATCCTGGGGACCCTCCAGCTTTGGGCATCTGAAAACAGGCAAGCATTGTCTGATTAACCTATTGTCTCTATAATGTATGCACATATATAAAGCTGTGGAGATAACAAGCAGTACTGCTACTTTATATAAGGTAAAACTATATGTTGGCCTTTCACAATTTTGGAGGGGGGGATTCATTTGTACCGAAGATATCAAGAACATTTTTGCTGACACACTTGGCCAGTATTCACTATTAAGTGAGGTCTTGTACTGCATCAAGTAACTAGATTCTTAGGAATTCCCTAATGGGGAATTGTTACCAGCTGAATTCCAGTAAAGGTGTGAGAATGTTAAGCTGGGTCTTAGCAATAACAAAATGCACTCTAGGTGTGATGCAAAACTAGGTGGCTTATGTTATAGACTTAGAGAAAACGTATCCACTATTTTAAAAAAGTCATACAATTTATAAAAGATTAAAATCAAAATATGCCCGACCATATTTACTTTATTTTTTTTAAAAGGTTTTATTTATTTGAGAAAGAGAGAGGACATGATGGTGGTGGTAGTTGTGGTTGGTGGGGGGGACCACAGAGAGA
Source organism: Nyctereutes procyonoides (assembly GCF_905146905.1). Classification (NCBI taxonomy): domain Eukaryota; kingdom Metazoa; phylum Chordata; class Mammalia; order Carnivora; family Canidae; genus Nyctereutes; species Nyctereutes procyonoides. The sequence goes on from NW_026575155.1 coordinate 7,248,172, forward strand.
CAAGCAGACTCCCCATTGAGCACGGAGCCCAAAACAGGGCTTAATCCTAGGCCCTGAGATCACAACCTAAGCCAAAATCAAGAGTCAGACTTTTTTTTTTTTTTTTTTTTTTGTTAAGAGTCAGACTTTTTAACTGACTGAGCCACCACCCCTTAATGTATTTACTTTAAAATTTAGATTTAGGTCTGTTATAATACAACAAAAAACTTTAATAAAATTTTTAAAGATAAAGGCATAAACACAACACATTTATACTTGGATAGTTCTTTGGAATCTATAAGTTATGGGATCTGAATTGGAAAATAATTAAATATTTTCTTATGCTCATAAAATAGGGAAGCCACTGTGAAGCTAGATTTTTTAAAGAAATTATTTTTTTAAAGATTTATTTATTCATGACACACACACACACACAGAGGCAGAGACACAGGTAGAGGGAGAAGCAGGCTCCATGCAAGAGCCTGATGGGGAACTTGAATCTGGGACTCTAGGATCAGGCCCTAGGCCGAAGGCAGGCACTTAACCGCTGAGCCACCCAGGGATCCCCAAAGATAGTTGTTTCTTTATTTTTATTTATTTATTTTTTAAAGTAAACTCTACCCTCAACATGAGCCTTGAATAAACTCACACCCCACAATCAAGAGTCAGGTACTCTACTGTCTGAGCCAGCCAAGTGCCCTGTATAATCAGTTCTTTAATGCTCTAGAGTTGATTAAAATTTTTAAAAAGCATCAAATGTCTATGAACCTTCTCCTCTATCATATTTAATTTCATTTCTTCTAGCTGGGAAATGTCCATTCTTAAAAGCTGAGCTCAAAATATTTAGCTACTATGATGTTCACTGTGGTATCAATAGTCTAAAGTCAAAAGCAACATAAACCAAATAGTGGTATATGCATCAAAAAAAAAGGAATACTTGCCTCAAAAATGATACTATTATGACAGCTGGATATTGATGATACATTAAATGGCAGGGCTACAAACTATGATTTCATTTTAGCAAACTCATTTAAAGTATTTGTAAGCAAACAAATACTGACAGGCTAAGAGCCTAGTTTCTACAAATGAACAGACAAGTCATGAGTAATGTAACCAGCTGCAACTTTAATGCTGAAAATTGTTTACTTAAATCTATTGTCCAACTAGGATTCATGCAAGAAACCTCAGAGGCTGATGTAAGGGCCTAACTCCTTTTTACTGGGACATGGACATTTGTGTGACTCAACCACAGTGGCTATTTGGGAATATGGCGGTATCAACTCTAAATCATGACCTATTTCTGACTTTGGATTCTCTCAGCTCCATGTATTCTGACTCTACTGTTGGCTCTGCAAATCTACTCACCTGTACCCACAGCTGCTTCCCCTCACAAGTGACCCCTCCACTTGGCCAGCCAACTGGATCAAGCCAATCAATTTTTTTTATTGTTGCTTGTGTTTCAAGGTGACACAGTTCTTACTTTGGAAGAAAAATCACACAACCACCTCCACCTTCAGTACTGCTTGTTGTCTCATTCTTGTTTCTGATCTAGTCTACCTTATTATTTACTTCTTTCCTCAAGCCCTCACTCAGACTGCTGATCTCACTAAGCCCTTCTTATTTCACTGGGAAAAGGGAACACTTTATGTGAACTTCTATGGTTTCTATTTTCTCAAACCCATCTATATTGGTTGGCCAAGATAGATGGAGCAGTTCCTGTCTCTTTATACTATAAAAACGGGGAGGAAAAACCTAGTTGATCATTTTGCCTTGAGTATAAGTAATAATCCCCCCTTCCCTCTTACCAATAACTTTCTTGAAATAACAACCTCTATTCACTGTCTCTAGATCTCTGTCACTCATTCCCCCCACAATCATTGGGTGGGTGGTATCTATCCTCAATGAGATGCTTTCTGAGCTGACTCTGAATTATACTGGCTTATTTCTAGTTCTTTTTTTTATTTTTTAATTTTTATTTTTTTTAATTTTTATTTATTTATGATAGTCACACACAGAGAGAGAGAGAGAGAGAGAGAGAGAGGCAGAGACACAGGCAGAGGGAGAAACAGGCTCCATGCACCGGGAGCCCGACGTGGGATTCGATCCCGGGTCTCCAGGATTGCGCCCTGGGCCAAAGGCAGGCGCTAAACCACTGAGCCACCCAGGGATCCCTTTTTTTTTTTTTTAATATTTCAAGTTCTCATCTAGGTCTCTATGCTGTACCTAACAGGACTGGCCAGTGTTGTGTTCTATTCCTTGAGTTCATGATACTTTTACATGGTTCATTCCCTGCTTCCAACTGTTGTTTTCCAGTAATTTGGCCTCTGTTGATCTTTAAAGTGGACAGAACACTGAGAAACCACTTTTAGTTGCTTCCACTCTCTTGGCTATAACTATTACTATCTGCATATGAGCACGAAACTTAACTTGTCTGATCTCAACTTGTGTTCTCAGATACCTTAAAATAAACATTGAAAATTAAAACACTATTCCTGGGGCACCTGGGTGGCTCAGCTGTTTTTTTTTTTTTTTTTTTTTTTTTTTTTTTTTTTGCTCAGCTAGTTTAATGATTGATTTTTGATTTCAGATCAGGGTCATCTCAGGGTTGTGAGATTAAGCCCTGCCTTGGGCTCCACACTCAGTACGGAGTCTGCTAGAGATTCTGTTTCCCTCTGCCTTTCCCCCCACTTGTACCCACTCATGCTCTCTTTCTCTCTAAAACACATAAATACAGGCGCCTGGGTGGCTCAGTCGGTTGAGCATCTGACTCTTGATTTTGGCCCAGGTCATGATCTCAGGGTCTTATTATCTAGCCCTGCATCCAGCTCCATGCTCAGCAGGAAGTCTGCTTGAGATTCTCTCCCTCTACCCCTTCCCTTATACTCTCGTGCTCTAAGAAGTGAATAAATCTTTTAAAAATAAAAAAATAAAATCTTTGGGAAAAAAACAAAAAACACTATTCCCACTTCCTACTCCAAATCTACTCTTTCTGCTGTGTTATGGGTGTTACCATCTACTCATTTGCTTAACTAGAAACTTGAGACTTCTTTTTCCTTGTAAGCACAAAGTGATTCTCAAATCTGTCTCCCTTCTCTATGCTGTGGTTTGGGTCCCCTGGATACCAATCCCTCATACTCCCCATCACACTTCATCTATGTAAGTCAACTATATGAGAGGATATTATGCCTTATAAATAATAAAACAGAAAGAGGGGCAGCTCGGGTGGCTCAGTGGTTTAGCACTGCCTTCAGTCTGGGGAGTGATCCTGGAGACCTGGGATCGAATCCCATGTCGGGCTCCCTGCATGAGGCCTGCTTCTCCCTCTGCCTGTGTCTCTGCCTCTCTCTGTCTCTCTCATGAATAAATAAATAAAATCTTAAAAAAAATAGCAGAAAGAGAAAGGTCAGCCTCATTTTTTCTGAGAAACCCCAATAATTAAGAATTTTCCATATATATAATTATATGTGTACTAACTACTCACAGTTTTCTTCCATAATACATTTTTCCTCTGAATGGTTTTCTGAGCAGAAGTTCCTTTTAGTAATCTTACCTAAATCCACCCCAAATTTCTGAGGAAGGACTCTGGGGATGTTTTCTAGCAATCCTCCACCAGTAATATGGGCAAAGGCCTTCACATGTCCTGAACGTAGGACAGGTAACAGCGAATGGCTGTAGATTCGGGTTGGAGTTAGAAGTAAGTCCCCTAAAAAAAAAAAAAAAAGAAAAAAAGAAAAAAAGAAGTAAGTCCCCTGTGTATTGGAGAGATAAGACAAACTTAGCCTACAAATGTAAAACCAAAGCATATATAAAAAACAATTCTAAAATAGAGAATGATTTGACCCTGCAGACATGCCAGTTCTATGAAAATGTCCAAAGAGTGAAAACATAGGATAATGTAATTTATTCCATTCTAATTAACTAATGAAAGACTAACCCATTAAGTGTTGCTCACACGTTTCCAAGCAGGAGAATTTAAATGTATGTTTACCTAAGGTCTGGTCACCACAGCCATCGGGTGCTGGAGACGAGTACTGGAGGGAAGATTTTGCTACAATTTTCCTGACAAGGCTAAATCCATTGCTGTGAAGACCAGATGAAGCTATTCCAATAACAACATCCCCTTCGGTGATTCTTTCCAGGTGAGGAAGTTTCTGATCCCGCTCCATGGCACCAACGGCAAAACCAGCTAGGTCATATTCTCCCGGAGGATACATGTCAGGCATTTCTGCAGTTTCACCTCCTGGCAGGACAATAAAATGAGAACCATGATAAGGCATAATATTTATAAACCTGGCTAGGACGTACTGACACCAGGAACTCTTTTTTTTAAAGTTTGTGTATGTATGTATGTAATCTCTATACCCAGTATGGGGCTTAAACTCACAATCCCAATATCAAGAGTCCCATGGTTTTCTAACTGAGCCAGCCAGGTGCCCCTACTCTTCTTATGAACAATTACACATGTGGCTATATTCTGCAAACGTTAAAAAAAAAATGTACTCTATTAGCTGCCTAACAGAACTTTTGACCAAGCATGACTTCAAGGGAAACAGTACTAATTTCCCGAAAGGATAGTGTAACCTCCAAACAACATTCTCTTTAAAGAATGAACGCTTGCTTGAATGTTTCTATTGTAGTTTAATTTTAGAAATGCTTTCACCTGTATTTGATTTTTTTATAATCACTGTATATTCCAGATGATGGTACAGTCTTAGAGAAGTGATTTAGTCAGGCCTGCTTAAATGCAAGGCCTGACTAAATATAGTGTGTGTGTGTATATATGTATTTAAAAGATTTTATTTATTTATTCATGAGAGACAGAGAGGCAGAGACATAGGAAGAGGGAGCCTGATGCAGCACTCAAACCCAGGAACCCAGGATCATGACCTGAGCCAAAGGCTGACGCTCAACCACTGAGCCACCCAGTGTCCCTGTGATCCTATGTAAAGGCAGACTCCAAATTATAAACTGTCCTAAAAGATGGTTAAAAGGTAATTTTGGCTTTTGGGACAGATATGTCCACAGAAATGGTTGATATACAAAAGAGGTAGTTTTATTGCTTGGTCAACCTGTAAATTCATTTTGCTCAAAGTTCCCATATATATTTAAGTAATATTCCTGTAAATCTTAAGTACATTTTATTCATAGCGTTATTTCTGTTGGAAAATAACGCTTAAGATTTAGAATGTCATGAATCATCTACTTCTGCTGCAGGCCAGGAGGAGGAAGGGGTAAAGATCAGGGAGAAAGATAAAGCCTGGCTCACAGTTTAAGAGTAGGAGTCTGGGGGACAAACCCTTGAGGAGGGGCTTGAAGGCATCAGGATCTAAGTTTTCTTCAAGTAATGTTACCTCTATTTTATTTGCTTCACTGTGTCATCTATAGTTTTTCTTTTTTATTATACTTTTTTTGTTTTTTAAAAGATCTTATCTATTTGAGAGGGGGAGAGAGAGAGAAGAAAAGCACAAGAGCAGGGGGAGAAAGAAGCAGACACCCTGCTGAGCAGGGAGCCCAATGTGGCGGCTCAATCCCAGGACTCCAGGACTATGACCCGAGCTGGAGGTAGATGCTTAACCAACTGAGCTACCCAGGTGCCCCTACAGTTTTTCTTCTTAGCTATATTGGTACTGATCACATTTATACACAGGGTTAAAATACAGGAAGGACATGTGATTAAAATGGTCATACCAAGGAGAGCACATCCAGCTTTTCTGCAAGCTCTGGCAATTCCAGTGACAACTGCTTCAGTTGTATCGAGGTCAAGTTTTCCACAGGAAAAGTAATCGAGGAAGAAAAGGGGCTCAGCCCCTTGGGCTAGAATGTCATTGACACACATTGCAACCAAATCTTGACCAATAGTATCATGTTTATCACACTGCTGGGCAATCTAAAGAAGCACAATACAAACATCCACATAAGAGAATAAACTCCAAATCATACCTTGTCAGTTTATCAATGGAGGCTAATAAATATTACTGCTATTTGGCTAGCTGTTCTAAACACCTAAAGACAAAATACTAAATTCTGATAAACCACTTGACCGAAAAGTATCCCATTTTTAAATTTTTAAAAAAGATTTTGAGTGAGTGAGAGAAAGCATGAGCAGGGGAGAAGGAGCAGGGGGGAGAGGGAGAAGCATGTTCCCCGCTGAGCAGAGAGCCAGGAAATTATGACCTGAGCCATAGGCAGATGTGTAACTGAGCCATCTAGGTGCTCCCAAAAGTGTCTTTTTTAAAAAAAAAAAAAAGATTTTATTTATTCATTCAGGAAAGACCGGGGGCGGGGGGGCCAGAGACGCAGGCAGAGGGAGAAGCAGGCTCTGTGCAGGGAGCTCAATGTGGGACTTGATCCTGGGTCTCCAAGATCACGCCCTGAGCTGAAGGCGGAGCTAAACTGCTGAGCCACCAGGCTGCCCAAGTGTCCCATTAAAAAAAAAAAAGTTATTTATATAGAGAGGAAGAGGGAGTGTGTGTGCACGAGTTGGGGGAGAGGCAGAGGGAGAGAATTCAAGCAGACTCCCAGCTGAGCATGGAGCTGGATGCAGGGCTGGATAAGACCCTGAGATCATGATCTGAGCCAAAATCAAGGGTCTGATGCTTAACCAACTGAAACTACCCATGTGCCACCCAAAGTATACCATCTAATTCCCTCCATTAATCTTCCAGCCAGATATAGTTGCAACAACATTATGTTTTATGGTTTAAACATTAACCATGTTTTATGGTTATTTGGAGTATTTCTCTTTAGTGCATATACGTCAAGAGGGGAAAATATGTATTGATATACGGTAAATTCTCTTATCATTCATAAAAGACCTTTAATCACATAGGTGTCTGATTACCTTCAGTTTAGTTCCAACACCATCTGTTCCACATGCCAGAAGAGGATCTCTGAAACCAGCTGCTTTCAAATCAAAAAGACCGGCAAAACCTCCAAGATCAACATCACAGCCTAACGGGGAGAGGAAACTAATTACCTGCTGCATTTTAATAGATTAAACATGGATACACAAACACTTCTTAAGCATGGCAAAAATAAGAAATGCCTTTCTTGAGAATGGGAATACAATGTGCTCAAAGAAATGATCAATAAAGTAATTATATATGAAAGAGGCAGACATAATCTTTTTGAACTTAATAAGGATAAGAAATGCTGTTCTTAATATTAGAGACAAAAAAAGCAGACGACTATGGGTTTCGCTTAAACAGGGCGAGACTTAACAACCTAGCATTAATTTGACACATTTTCCTCAGTAAACTACAAAGCCCAAATCAATTCACAATGTCTGTCAAAGTTAATGAACCAGCAAAGGGCAGGCTCTGACTTACCTGGTCTGGAAGTAGCTTTTGCTAAAGGTTTAATTTTTTGGACCAGCATATTTCCAGCTGCAATGTCTACCCCAGATTCTTTGTAAGTCAGGCCCCTAAAGATTTAAACAAAAACACATCACCCAAATGCCAGGAAAAATTGTTTAAAGTATTACTTGAAACGGAAGATGATTTTTGTATCTTTGAATGTGCCAGGCCCCATTCACAGATTTGGATTTTAACTTGAAAAGGGCAGGGCCTAGAAATTGAAATCTATTAAAATGAATTCCCTAGTGGACTCCATTGTATCACTGTTGAGAACTACTTCTCTTATTTCATCTAGAAGTACTTCTCACAGGTAGCTGGATATACTGATATTTTGCTACATTTCTCTGTTCAATTTTGGAAGGAATGCCAAAATGGAGTAAAAAAAGTGAAAATTAGGACTATACGCACTCTACAAAGAAACTCCTAAATAATGAAACTGGGCTCTTATTGCAGTAGAGAACTATGTAAGTTTCCTTATGGCTGAAAATAGCATGAAACAAAATAAAAACATGTTGGAAAAAGCAAAACCAGATGATAGTGCATCATTCCCTTCTAAACAGGGCCAACATGTTGCAATAGTGCATCGAAAGCTCATGAACAACACTGGGAATTCAGTAGCCTTGCTTTACAAAAATGAGTACTTTGGCCTCCTGGGATGTAGGGATACATGAATAACTATGAAATTTTATTAGAAACAAGGAGTCAGGGTACCAACAGAGTTGAAAGCTCTAGCAATTAACTCCAATGAAATTAGCAACCTGGGCTCATGCTCAGATAGGAAACAAAGTTCTACTGGTTTAAAAAAAACCTTTCTCAGCAGCTGGTATTGTGACCTCTCATTTTCTTCATCTTTAATGAGCTCAGATTAGTATTGAGATCCCAGGCTCTTATAATTGGTCATTTCAATGGAATCTGGTTATTTTAAAACAAAAAATAAAACTTTGGCATGGTATTTTAATGTTCTTAGGCCTAAAAATTTCTAGTATTTAAACTTTATTTTTTTATTTTTTAAAGATTTTATTTATTTATTCAGAGAGAGAGAGAGAGAGAGAGAGAGAGAGAGAGAGGGAGTCAGAGACACAGGCAGAAGGAGAAGCAGGCATCATACAGAGAGCCTGACGTGGGACTTGATCCAGGGTCTCCAGGATCATGCCCTGGGCTGCAGATGGCGCTAAACCGCTGCACCACGGGGGCTGCCCCAGTATTTAAACTTTAAATGTGTCTCTCGGGAATCCCTGAGTGGCTCAGCGCTTTAACGCCTGCCTTCGGCCCAGGGTGTGATCCTGGAGACCCGGCATCAAGTCCCGCATCAGGCTCCCTGCATAGAGCCTGCTTCTTCCTCTGCCTATGTCTCTGCCTCTGTCTCTCTCCTCTCTGTCCTTCATGAATAAATAAATGAAATCTTTAAAAAAAAATAAATGTGTCTCTCAATTAATTTATTTCTCATGGATGAACTAAACGAACAATAATAACTGTGATCTATACTTAAGAAATCAAAACACCCACATTTGCAATTAATAGTTTATTGAATTTACAAAGGAATAGTTGTGCTAACAAATTAATAAGAGGAAAAAATACATTTCAGTAATAAACACAGTAACAAAATAAGACTGTCAAAATTTACAGTAGAATCAATTAAGTTGCAAAGGAAGATGGCCAATATTTTCAAATTGAATTCTTTGACAAAACCAGGAACTAAGATAAAAATACAACAGTAAATATTTAAATATATGATAACTCAAGGCATAAAAATCCTTTTCCCCATCTTTATTGATGAATAATGGACAAATGATTGTATACATTTAAAATATACAATGTAAAAAAGTCCTTAACATTACTGGGACTCTACTAAACTGAGAAAAAAACAAAAAAGAGCTACCATGAAGCTTTTCCCATTTCGTTTGAATATTGTAACTAGTTTTGACTCAAACTAAATGCAAATTAAAGTCAGTCCCATAGAGAGAAAAGATTATTGAAATGACTTAGTATAGGTTCATAGAATTTTCTATATGGCCATTTATACCAGTTCTGAAGCTATGCTAGTTCTGAAGTTGTGCTAGAACCACCTCAGTAATTTACCTGGGCTGCTGGAAGAAGGCTATGGCACGATAGCCAATGTCCTTCCTGTAAAAGGCTCCCTCAAATTTTATAGCAGATAGTCCTTTCTTTGCTTCTTCAAGGGCCAAGAGGAGATTTTCCTGGATTGCCGTTACCGTAAGGACTCTACCCCCGTTAGTCACCACTTTGCCATCTTTCAGGGCAGTGCCTGCATGGAACACCTCCAGTCCTAAAGCTTGAGCCTCAGGAAACCCTGTAAGAGAGCAGATTTACATCATAACATTAGTCTACACTTCTAAAGTGGCTTATAATTTCTGTAAGTTTTTATTTCAATTAAATGAATCTTCACAAGAATCCTAACAGGAAGGAATAAAGCAATAAGATAGCAAACAGACCCTCTCTCTTAAGAATAGTCTGTTCTGCTCTAGGTGATAACTGCATTATCCTTAACCTGTGTTATAAACCTCATGTAAGATCTATTGTTTCAATGGGGGAGGAAAAAAATAAGAGCCTACTGCTAAATAGAGGCCTTACCAATAACATAAACAGTCGATTAATGCATATTTTGTATGTTATATGCTATATTCTTACAATAAACTAGAGAAAAGAAAATGTTATTAACAATGTCGTAAGAAAGACAAAATACATTTATAGTACTGAACAAAACTCCATGTTTAAGAGCACCCATGTAGTTCAAACCCTGTTGTTTAAGGATCAGCTGTATAGTTATTCTCTCCAGACAAGACATTAAAAACTACAACTTAAAAGGGGAGATAAGAAAAAAAAAAAACAAAAACTAAAATCAATGAATAAAACCTGTACTTGATCACATCTTTTACTTAAAAGAATTCCTTTTTTTTAAAAAAAGAATTCCTTTTATCACAGCCATACAAGCTGCCTTCTTTCTTCTTTAAATAAACAGAAAAACTGTAATGCAAAAACATCCTTAATATTTTCCCTAATATAACAATTGTAAAATCTTAAGACAAATTTGATTTAAATATGGTTTTAGGTCCAGTCTAAAATCCCCAGTTTTATTTTCATTTGAATTATTCTTAAGCTCTCATATATAATTTTACACCTAAATATTATTAGACCATATTTTTTATATTCTCAAGTAACCAACATGGGCAGTTTACACAAAGATAGCCTCTTAACTAAAAAATAAACACCAAAAAAACCCACCCCACTTAAAGTTTGTCCTATTTGGTCACCACTTCTCTTTTAGCATCCTAGCTGGTGATTTGTTAATATAAGTCTTCTCTAAATGTCTTTATAACACAGGGGCATTCAGTCATAAGTACCCAAGTACCTCCTGTTATTTGGAATATCTGACACAATATCTGTTGTGTCAGAAATGACTATTATACTTGTCACCTCAATCTAAGGGAAATTTCACCAATATAAGTGATCTTGATTCTATTCCTTCTCTATTCATTTTAAAAGTCAATGAGGGATACCTGGGTGGCTCAGTCTGTTGAGTATCTGACTCTTGATTTTGGATTAGGTCATGGTCTAGGGTAGTGAGACTGAGCCCTGGCATCTGGCTCTGTGTCCAGAGTGGAGTCTGCTTGAGATTCTCTCCCTTTCCTCTTCCTTCCCCTTGTGCTCCCTCCCTGCTCACGTGTAAGTGTGTGTGTATGCACATGCACTCTCTAAAATAAAGGAAAAAAAAAAGGCAATCAATTCCTAACTGCACAGTTGCCACGACTGGGATTCACAGGGCAATGAACTCACTGTCTGGGCAAGACAGACCTGGGGTGTTTGAACCAAACACACTGCTGGGATCCTGAGGGAGACCAAGCTACAGGCTGTTGAGCATCATGGAGGACTGCCTTTGGGCTCATGGCACTAGAACTTATTTAGCATTTTAAGACACTGTTTTATTTAATATCATTTAACAAGAGACGCCTCATTTCCTGTAGAGAGAGACGGAAGAGAAGGCTATAGTTTTGAAACGGTTTTTAATTCCATCATCCAAGTGACTACGGGGTATGCTGCAAACAGGAGGTAAGGGGTGAGGGGGTCTAGTTGTGATCATGCTGCTGAAATCTATCTCACTGACGTAGTGTCTACTACTGTTGTTCCGACTCTCCTGAGTTCCCTTAATTTTCCTGGCTCTTGGAGGACGGAAGAGAAAGGCACACTTGAGTGATACTCTAGAAACCTGGCTATGCCCATTTAGATATTCCTTGTGCAAGAAGGGAGATGGACAGCAGTTCTTTAAATACAGTAATTTTGGATATTTGCACACCCACATCCAACATGGTTAAAACCCCCCTGGAAGGTTTCTGACAGCCTTACGCCCCTAAAAGAAGCAGAGCATGGCATGGGAGGAAGGCCTACTGTAACACTGCTCACTTGTCACACTGCAATTACACCTTTTGTTCTCAGATACTCACCTGTTATCTCCACACCCTTGGTGTAATCTCCTGGATAGCCTTTACTTGCCATTACCACAGTTATGGCAGCACGGTTATCAAGCCAAACAGGCAGGGATGTGCAGAGCAGGCCATCCAAGGTAGACTGAATCACTTCATAAAGATCACTTTTAAGAAGTGGGAGGATCACCTGGAAAAACATAATCAACATAGCAACTGAGAGAAATCTTAGTTCTCTCTAGACAATGTATTCACTGAGATACCAGCAGAATTTGCATATATTCCTTAAAGGTAATTCTTTCGAGGCTGATAAAATTCTGAGATTAAAACACATATATTTACAAAATAACAATTGATACTCTATCTTTAACTGTTACCCACTTGGCACTCTGGATCACCAAAACGGCAATTAAACTCCAGAACTTTTGGGCCCTCCTTGGTCAGCATTATACCAGCGTAGAGAACACCTTCATTGAAACAGAAACAAAAATAAATTATAGGGCACCCTGTGTGGCTCAGCAGTTTAGTGCTGCCTCTGGCCCAGGGCTGCCTCTGGAGTCCCAGGATCAAGTCTCACATCAGGCTCCCTGCATGGAGCCTGCTTCTCCCTCTGCCTCTCTCTCTCTCTCTCTCTCTCTCTCATGAATAAATAAAATCTTTAAAAAACAAACACCCCCCCCCCAATTATAATGAAAACGATGTATTGTGACTGAAAATTAGAATATAAGTTACTAATACTCCAGGTTCTGCACTAACTATGGCAAAAGTTATGGTCAATTGAAAGGTGGTGAAGAAGGAGAAATGGGGGAAGTTTTGTCAACATGTAAAGTCACTCTATGAATAATGTCCATAGTGAAATCAATATGCTCACCTGTGTATGGCATGCCCTCCTGCTGCATGCCATCCACTGTTCTCTGAAGAATGGTGTTTTTTATTTTCAGGAACAAATCCTTAGAAACCTGGGGAACATATAGGAACATTAAAATGTAACTAAGTATTAAAAAAAAATAACCATCTTGTAAGCAGTACCAAATGGACAATGAAAGGGGACTGTGAGAATTATTATTTTTTTACTAATTCAGACAGACTGAGCATTTGAAATTCATAAACTTTTAAAATCCTCATATTGGGAATCCCTGGGTGGCGCAGCGGTTTGGCGCCTGCCTTTGGCCCAGGGCGCGATCCTGGAGACCCGGGATCGAATCCCACATCGGGCTCCCGATGCATGGAGCCTGCTTCTCCCTCTGCCCCTCTGCCTGTGTCTCTGCCTCTCCCTCTCTGTGACTATCATAAAAAAAAAAAAAAAAAAAAAAAGATTAAAATCCTCATATTGACTCTATCAAGTAAGTAGTTACCCTTATTCTTTAAAATAGGAAAGAACAACTCTGCGAGATAAAAATTCTAAGCAGAAGCTAGGTTATATATTTATTGATCAGTGTCAACTGCCATATCAGGATTAAATGTTAAATCACCTTTTACTACTAAACCTACACATTTTTTAAACATGTAAACAAACCTTACTAAAAGTTTTCTAAAACATAATAAAAATGAAAAAAAGCCTCTCTATTACTTTGAGGTCCTTTTGTATCCTTCTGGTATATTCTATGCTACTTCATAAGTCTATAAAGAATCTGTAAATTTATAATTTTTTTTTATTTATTTTTTTATTTATTTATGATAGTCACAGAGAGAGAAAGAGAGAGAGGCAGAGACATAGGCAGATGGAGAAGCAGGCTCCATGCACCGGGAGCCCGATGTGGGATTCGATCCCGGTCTCCAGGATCGCGCCCTGGGCCAAAGGCAGGTGCCAAACCGCTGCGCCACCCAGGGATCCCATTTTATAAGTAAATTAATAAATTTAATTATAAAAATGAGACTTAGAGTTCTTTTCTTTTAAATATTTTATTTTAGGTGCTCTTGGGTGGTTTAGTTAAACATCTGCCTTCAGGTCAGGTCATGATCCAGGGTCCTGGGATGGCGCCCTGTGTTGGGCTCCCTGCTCAGCAGGGAACCTGATTTCTCTTTGCCTCTGTTCCCCCTGCTTCTGCTCGCACTCTTTGTCAAATAAATAAATAATTAAAAAAATAAAAAAATTTAATTTTATTTTTCAGTAATCTCTATGCCCAACCTAGGGCTCAAACTCAAAACCCCAAAACGAAGAGATATATACTCCATGAACTGAGGCAGCCAGGTGCCCCTATTGATGTTCTTTTTAAGGTTTTACTTATTTATTCATGAGACACACACACACACACACACACACACACACACACACACACAGAGGCAGAGACACAGGCAGAGGGAGAAGCAGGCTCCATGCAGGAAGCATGATGTGGGACTCGATCCTGGACCCAGGATCACGCCCTGAGCCGTAGGTAGACTCTCAACTGCTGAGCCACCCAGGCATCCCCCTAGTGATGGTTCTTACACTAAAATCACTTTTTCCAAACAGTAGTTTTAATACTTCTAGTGTAACGTAAATCTTTTGTTTTTAATCTTTATAATTAAGGAAAATGTGTATAAGGCACTATATTATCAGCACAAACACTGTTCACTATTATCATTGAAAAGAGTAACTGAGTTTCTGAAGTGCCAGTTCTACTTATAAGACACTCAATGCAGATTTCTTCTAAAAACTGTCCAGAAATAATTTGGAAACATACTTTATGTACCCACCATGAAGTACAGAAATGATAAGAACAAATTATAGTCTGACTTGGTTCTCAATTCATCTGTTTCACACACACAAAGTAGGATTTACTTCATCTAAAGATAAATAAAACATAATTCTGGACTATAATTGGTGCTCATGGGTTAAAAATAGTGGGTACAGAGCAGGACATAGAAGGACCTGTTCAATCTATACTTAATTCTTCAGACTTTAGCAGAAAAGGTTTGTTTTAGAGTGAGACAAAAGAGCTACTTTTCATTTAATAGGAAATCCAAATGGCTGATTAATAATACCATGTACAGAAAACAGAAAAGTATGGTCCAAGAGCTCTTTGAGAAGACTTAAATAATGACTCCTGAACTTCAACTTGGGCCATACCTGAGGTGCTGGACAATAGGCCCCCATTCCCCCTGTGTTGGGGCCATGATCTCCTTCCAGCAATCGCTTATGGTCTTGTGCTGGGGGCATGGGGGCCACAGTCCTTCCATCAGTGAAGCACAGACACTGCAGAGAAAACAAAATAGTCCATTTATCTTAAATGGCAAAAAGTAAAAAAAGTTTAATGAGGGGAACTATATGTACTAACTCTAATCAGGGGAAAATTTTTTTCTTATAGTAAGTTGAAACATAAATAACCCTAAGCTATCCACATCAAGAATCAGAACATCTTATATACTCAATTTCTGAAGGATCTGTAATATTTGAGCCAGTTAGGGAAAAAAAAAAGTCAAGCTACTCCCAAAGTGAAGTATTTCAACTTTGGCCTTCTTAAATAACATGATAAAAATCCAAGTCCTCTATTGATATACTGGGCATGATTAAAAGAGGATAGATTTTTTTCACTTGCATCCAAAGTACTAAACATATACGAATTCCTTTGTAAGTACTGGGTTTATGCTTTCAGATGAAACAACCATAATAAATCAAGTCCTCCTGGGGCTCGCAGATCAGATTCTATAGCTTCTCCTACTCTATGATAGCCCAAAAGATGGATATACATACAGACACCTCTTCTCCTTCAAGAAGTTCTTCGATGACAATTGTTTCTCCAGCTGCTCCAAAAGCTTTATCCTTGTTGAACAGGGGGTAAGGAGGGTAAGAAAAAGGCTGTTGTCATTTTTCATCATTTGTATCATGAACCAATTCATTAGTATTGTAATTTCTTCTTCCTTTTCTCAGAGCCTCAAAGGAATATATGAATCTCTCTCTCTTTTTTAAAGTTTATTTATTTGTGGCACCTGGCTGGCTCAGTCAGAGAACATGTGATTCTTGATCTTGGGATCATAAAATAGAGTCCCACATCAGGTGTAGAGATTACTTAAATAAATAAACTTTATTTAATTTTGTTTAAAGTTTATTTATTTAGTAATCTCCAACCAGGCGCCCCATATGAATATTTCCTATTTTGACAAGTGGCAATAATGCAGAGCCAGCACTGGTACAGATGATATGAACATATAATTAACACTCTTCTGAGGATCTGGCTTTCCAGTTTCCAATCATGTAACAGAAAAAGATTATTTTCACCCTTACCATTTAATTCTTATGTGTGATTATTATGATATGCTTGCTTGCTACATTTTGTACTAGAGATAATGCCTTTGAATATAGATTTCTATAAAGGAGAATAACTACCAAGAGGGATGGTATGAGGAAAGTATATTAATTCATTCCTTCACTTCTCTTAGACCTAGGACACTAAGGACAAATACTTTTGTCTACATGGATGATTGAGAATTTGAATGTTCTATAGTTTAAGGATTTTCTATCTTTCCACAGCAGACAAAGCATGCTAGAACTTTCTTCCAAAGAACAGCATAGTGGTTTAGCCATCAGTGTAAATCTGTAAAAACCCTTTATAGAGATGAATAATATACGGAATTAAAAAAACACAAAAAACTTACCTGTGTATTTGCTAGATAAGGTCTCATCTTGAGAAACATTTCAAATTTAAGGAGTATCCATCACAGTGTGACTTTTCCAGAGGAACAACCTACCTGCATAATCTCCTGTACAGCCCTGCAGGCCTCTTCTGTGCTCTTGGCAACAATCACCCCTTTTCCAGCTGCAAGACCACTGGCCTTTACAACCAAAGCAGGGAAGTCTGCACTGTGAAGACAGAGAATCTCAATATTCAATAAAAATCCTTACAATTCAAAAGCTTAAAGCACTCTAAAATGCAGTGATGTGCTATAGCAACCACCAAAAAAACAGAAAAAAATTTACTTATACCAACACCATTTTGATGTACTTCCCACCGGGATTTTTTCCCCTACATATTCCTTTATACTTGTGATTATAGGATACATACAATTTTGGTTTTTTCACTTATCATGAGATCATACAGGCAACATCTTTGGAAGACTAAAGCAGTGGTACAGTCAGGTATGGAAGGATCCTTAAGAACAGAGTAGTGAATTGTATTCTCATTCCAGTAGAAGATGTGACTGTATAAGATCATCATAAGCATGGATACACAAATCATTTCTGGAAGTACACAGAAGAAACTATTTTTGATAATTAAGGTCTCCTGTTGGATGGGACTGGAGATCTAGAAGGAGACTTACCCAAAGTAAGCAACAAAATTGTTACTTACCCAAGGCATCTGGCTACAAGGAAATAATAACATTCAGTGTCTAAGAAACCCTGTAGGATGAAGAATGAATAAAGAAAGAAATTGACCCAACTAAAAGGAAAACATACCAGGTAAAAGGGAGAAGTGGCAATAAAAAAAGGGCAAAGGGCATGTGTCTACCATCACTAATTGCTTCATAATTTTAATGTAACGGAGAACAAGAATGTTTAGTCTTAAGATTTAGATCTAAGTGGCAATGGTAGAAGGCCATTATTTATGAAAAAAAAAAAAATCAATATCCTTTATGTTGTAAGATGCTACTGTGTTTGTTAATTTGACCATAAAAGGAGTGTATGACTGCTGAACCAAATGTATCTTTTCCTCTAAAAACTCTTCAGTAATATTATTCTTTTTCCAAGGCCACAAGATTGTACAATGATACATGTACAGAGTCCCATTTTATTTTGATGTTGGAAAAACCTACGCAGCACGAGGTTTTCTCCTATGATTATCTTACTGTAAACCTGTGACATAAAAGAGACCTGTATATTTACACATCCTAACAACTGCCCCCAACAGGCAATCTTCTAGCTACCTCATTATAAAGCTGCAGGCCTCTTCAGGTTTGGTGAAAGCTTTCCACCGTGCAGTTGGGATTCCATGTCGGTCCATAAACTCTTTGGCAAATCTCTTGCTGGACTCTAATTGAGCTGCTTCTGCAGTGGGACCAAAGCATCGCACTCCTGCAGATGTCAGGTTCCCAGCGATTCCTATTGATGGGAATGAGCAGCTTTAGGTGAACCAAGATCTCTGTAGAGCCTTGTGACTCTGAAGAATCAGTATTACACTGACATAAGGCAGATGAGTAAAGGCAGAAAATAAGTTTTTCATGCAGTCTACAGGATATAAACAAAAATCTTACTAACATGTGATTCAAATCCAGCAAAAGTCAAACATATGACAGAGCAGAATATAAACATTTAAAATGTTTTCCACAGTTGCAAATCTGCTCTTTCATTCATGACATTATTGATACATCAGGGAAAAAAATAGTAGAATCCATAAATTTTAAGAAGGTGATAGTTCTTTTCCCACTGTGATATGATAGTAAAAATCTTCATCTGCAAAATGAATTGGCTTAGATGACCTCTAAGCTCCTGTTGGCATTGCATCTACTGTAACAATAAATAGAAACAAACTTTACCAGCAGCCAGAGGTGCCTCTGGTCCAACAACCACGAATTCAATTTTCTCATCTTTGCAGAACTGAGCAAGGGCAGTGTGGTCACTGATGGAGATGGCTATAAATAGGAAAAAACAAAATCACACAACATCTCACTTGATACAACAAACATTCCTTAAGTTAATCAATCATGTTGAAAAATAAATACTATACTTTGAAATGCTTATTAATGATTGCTTTTCTTTTATGGGTAGAGATGACAATTTCACCATGAGAAATTCAGAGCATACTACATTAGGCTAACCAACAAAGCTCAGTCCTTGATTATTACAACCAGTCAGATGAAGATACCAGGAAGCTTCCCAAAGAGGTATTAAAAAAAGCACTTTCTTGACTATGGCATTCATGTTACATTGATTGTAAATAGAAAGCCCCACAGGATATACTCAGAAACTGCCTTTCAATGTCATTTAGTTAAGATTTACCGAGAACTACTATGTGCTATATCCTGTGCTAGTCCCTGAGTTAACATGTTAACAGAGTCCCTATGCTTAGGATGCTTATGTGGGAATGTTGGGTAATAAATATGCAAGCAAAAAAAACCCCCAAGTATGAACAAATTAGGCAAATCTGGTATCAGGTGAATTGGGAGGCTATTTCTGGTTGAGCAGGAAGGGTCTTTGTGCAGAGATGAGTAAACTAAGAACCGAATAAGAAATTTATTTTTAAAGATTTATTTCAGAGAGAAAGAGGGTGCCTGGGCAGCACAGAGGGTAGAGGGAGAGGGGAGGCCAACTCCCTGCAGTGCCTGAAGCAGGGCTTGATCTCATGACCCTAAGATAATAACCTGAGCAGAAACCAATAGCTGGATGCTCAACCAATTGAGCCACCCGGGTGCACCCTGAATGACAATCTTAAGACCTAGCTTACTTCAGCCTACAAGCCAGGAAATTTTTCTCAACGGAATTCTAAGTAATTAGCAGCAGGATTAGCCACATACTAAGCATGTGTTGGTTCCATAGGCACTGTCCTGCTTCACTCTATTTGGAACACTATTCTTAAGTTGGCTGAAATCTTAAACAACTCTGTGACATTTGTGATGTGTAAGGGATAAGAGCAGAAAGAGTACTCAATCTATAGGAGCTGCCTGAGTAGGATAAGGATGGAGAGCCATGCACTCTGGGTTAGGACCTGCAAACACAAATTGACTGAACAGAGCCAACAACCACTGTACAAAACAGAGAATGGCAAAAGATGACACACCTAACCTGTTGTTGCAAGTGGTAGTAGTCTCATGGCAATCTTGGGAGATTTTTGTGGGCAAAACATCAACTTTTTGTGGGTATAACATCAACTCTATCTAGATAGAATGTATTAGTTCTTCAATAAACACATAATACCTTACCCCCAGAGCTAAGATCCCAGGAAAGCAGATATTTTATCTTTTTCTTTATTATTTTTGGTACTATGTATATATTATTTTCTCCCAGTTTGGGGCTTGTTGGGTCTATGTTTTTATGTGCCACATAGGGTACTAGGCACGGTGCACACAATTCCAAAAGAAAAAAAAAAGAAGAAGAGCTCTTTGGCCTCATGTAGCTTACATTCTAGAGCTTATATTCTAGCATAAGGAAATGAAGATAGATAGACAACAGAAAAGTAAATACATATGATAGTCCATGATTGAAAACGAATGAGCAAATTGAATTTAAGATTAAAAAAAAAAAGGAAGAAAAAAAAAGAAAAAAAATGAAATAGAGTGGGCATCCTTTACTTAGAAACTTTAGGAAAGACTTCTTTGAGGAAATAACATATAAACCGAGACCTGAATGGTGAGGAGCCAGTCATGCTACGGGTGGAAACAAACAAATACCAAGTTCAAGGCAGCTCTGTTTGGCAGGACTGCATGGACAGAGAACAGAGAAAAGAAAACAAGGGATATAAAAGATGAGGCTGGAAAGTCAGGCAGAAACCAGATCGCAAAGGGTTTTGGAAGGAATGTAAAGGAGTTTGAGTTTTATTCTAAGAACCATAGGAAGCCACTTAAATAATTTAATGTAACATAAGAACTGGTCATTTTTTCACTTTTACCAGTGAAAGAGATAACGATTGAAGTCTATTATGGACTCAGAATTGTCAAAACTTATTTAATATTACTGCTCAACTTTTCATTCCAAAAATACACATCAAAATGCCTTTAACCTTAGGCACTTGTGACTTTTTCAATGGGTGTATTTTTTAAGGTTTAAAGTAATTAAAGAAGTGCCACACTCTGAACAAGATACCTAAAATTTACAACATAAGGCAAGTATTCAAGTTACCACATAAATGTTAAGAAAAACATTCAGATCTGAAAAGCTATCAACCTGATAAAGAACAGATATAGTTGACAGTTTATCATTTACAATTATTAACTATTACTCTCCACTTTAAAAGATGACTACCGGTATTTGAAATCTTTTCCAAGCAGGCAGTGCCTGCATTTCCTGGGGCAACCAACACATGTTTGACATGATTAGACTGTGCAAGTTTCCAGGCCAGGGTATGCTCCCTTCCTCCACTGCCGATTACAAGTACTCGGGCTGCCATTGCTGTCTGCGAAACAGGAATTCTAAAGGAAAATAAAAGCTGCAGAAAGAAAACCACAGGTGATATTTTAGAATGCACATAGTTTACAAATCACAATTCTAAGTATTTAAATAGAAGTATTTCAAAGATTCATTTGTGAAAAAATCAGGCTTATAATTTCAGATGACTATACTCACAAGAATTAGGGAAGTATGCACATATGTAATCTCTACACTCAAGGTGGGGCCTGAACTCAACACTCCGAGTTGCACGGTCTACCTACTGAGCCAGCTAGGTGCCCCAAGGACAGTGTTTTAAATCTCCTGTGAATAGTCACCCTTTTTGGTTTCACTTTTCCACTTTTATCATCAAACCTCAATTAAACACGAATCCTAATACTGCAAATTCAGACCTCAAGTTTAAAATATCTTGCTTTTAGGGAGCCCTAGGTGGCTCAGCAGTTGAGCGGCTGCCTTCACGCTCAGGGCGTGATCCTGAAATCCGGATCGAGTCTCGCATCGGGCTCCTCTCAGGGAGCCTGCTTCTCCCCCTGCCTCTGTCTCTGTGTCTCTCATGAATAAATAAATAAAATCTTAAAAAAAACCCCTGCTTTTAAACCTTGTGATACCATAAACAATAGAGTTCAAAGTTATAAGCTGAAATATTTAACATTGGGACCTATAAAGGATCAGATAGGAAATATTTTCACTTTTGAGGGTCATATAATCTTTATGGTAACAAGTCAACTCTGCTGCTGTGGCACAATAGCAGCCACAGACAATACAGATATGGATGAACATAGTAAAGTCCAAAAAAACCTTACATAAATAGGCAGTGGGTTGTTGGTCATAGTTTGCCTATGTTCTGATTTAAGTAATGGGAAGTTACCAGATCATAAAAAATTAGCATGTGTTTCAATAAAACTTTATTTATGGACATTAATTTGAATATCTTATAATTTTTACATGTTATATAAATATTCTTCCTTTTTTCCAACCATTTAACAATGTAAATATTGTTATTTGGTGCGCTATGCAAAAATAGGTGGCAGGACAGATTTGGCACAAGAGCCAGTTTGCTGACTCCTGATTTAAGAAGTCAGTGTAATATGTTAGAAAGTTGGTAGAGAAAAGAAAATCAACTTGAACATGTCTCACTTTGGTTCTGGCATTTAATTCTTAGCAGGAATGATGCAACACCTATCTCAACTCCAGTGAGCAGTGCAACCTTGGCTAAGCTCTAACCATCTCTAATTCAATTTTTTTTACATCTTAAAAGATGGAAGCAGGAGAATTTCCTCTAAGAGGCTACGTAGAGGTTAACTAAAATGACATTTTTTTGAAATGGCATTTATAAACAGAATATAATTTCTGACACTCAGCATTTATAAACGTAAACTTGTTATATTTGTTACTTCTACATAAATTGAAACATTAGGGACAGGAAGAAGTACTAACAGGAAAAAAAAAGCCCCCCAAATATGTACTTTGTCACATTAATTTACTGATTTTTTTTAAAACCCCATTTCACTTATTTATTCAGGAGAAAGGCAGAGAGAGAGGCAGAGACACAGGCAGAGGGAGAAGCAGGCTCCCTGTGGGATCCCAATGCAGGACTCGATCCCAGGACCCCAGGATCACGACCTGAGCCAAAGGCAGATGCTCCACCACTGAGTCACCCAGGTGTCCCTTAATTTACTGATTTCTAGAAGGCATTTCATCAGGTACAAGGCAAAATGAACACAGAAAACTGAATTCAGTAACTTCTTGTGCTAGAATTATACATTTATATCTAAGCTGATGACACAAAAAAACTTACAATTTTTGAGCATTTACTTTGTGCCAGACGCTATTTTGAATAATTTTCACGGATGGGCTTCACTTAATCTTAAAAGATCTAGGAGGCAGGGACACCTGGGTGGCTCAGCGGTTGAGCATCTGCCTTTGGCTCAGGGTGTGAGCCTGGTGTCCCGGGATCAAGTCCCATATCCGGCTCCCTACAAGGAGCCTGCTTCTCCCTCTGCCTCTCATGAATAAAAATCTTAAAAAAAAAAAAAAATCTGAGGCAGATAAAGTGGTTGCTTTACTTTACAGAGAGAAAACTGAGGCGCAATAAAGTTAAATCACCTGTTCATAGGTTACAATTTCTTAAAAAAAGATTTTATTTATTTATTCATGAGAGACACACAGAGGCAGAGACATAAGCAGAGGGCGAAGCAGGCTCCCTGCAGAGGAGCCAGATGCGCGAAGAGATCCCAGGACCACGACCTGGGTCGAAGACAGACGCTCAACTACTGAGCCACCCGGGCGCCCCTCGTAGGTCACAATTCTAAGAGGAAGTAAAGTCTGGATTCTAACGAGTCCAATTTTGCTTCAGACATTAACAATTGAGATTATGATCACTGACAACTGAAGAAAAAAAACAACTTGCTAAACTATGCTCAGGACAAAAGCTATTTTAATGAAAAAGGTTTGCCACGTGTATTGAAATAAAGGCATTTTCCTCGAATCTGGAGGAAAAAAAAAAGTTTTGACTAGGAGAGGCAACCAAAGGTAAACCGTCCTAGTGATTACAGGGGGTCGCAAAAATAGCATGAGCGCTCAGCCTGGGGGGGATCCACGCCAGGAGCGGTGGTTGGTCAGCCTGGGCTGCGAGGCGCTTTGGTTTGCACGGAGACTGCCCCGTGCTCGCGGGGATACCCCCAGGAACTTACTCTTCGTGGGCTCATCTGAGTGGGCAACCGAAAACAAGCCAAGTAAGCCCACTGCAAACGACTTGAAAACCAAGTGCAAAAGTGGACTCTAAGTCGGCTCCAGACAGGGGGGGTGCATTAGAGAAAATACGCAATTTGGGCTTAGGACCTAAAAAAAAAAAAAAGCGATGCGCCGACATCTCAGGCAGGGAAAGCGCAAGACCCTAAGGGGGGGGGGTGGGTGAAAAGCACATGGCCAACCCCCCCCCCCAACCCACGGCCTTCAAAAAGGACGAGGACTCCCACGGCCAAACCAGTTCGTAGAGTTTCACCCAATTCGTGACATTAAATTCCCGAAGCAGAGCGTAAACGTACTTTACTTAGAACCGGACAGGGGCGTCTGCACCGACACCAGGCGGTCCGGCCGCTCGCGCTCCCTCGCTGGCCCGCGCGCTCCGAGGCCGGGCGCCCGCCGCGCGCCGGAAGTCGGCCCAGCGCGATCCGGCGCGCGCCCCGCCCCGCCCCGCCCCGCGGCGGCCCGCGCCACCCCATTGGTCAGCGCGCGGCCCGTGGGGTCCGCAGCGAGGTGATCCAGTGTGACCGACTCCCTGGGGCCCTCGTGCGCGGTCTCCGCTTCCTCCACAGTGAAGCTAACCAGGGCCTTGCGCGTCTATCACTGCAGTTATCGGGCGCCACGTACCGTCTCTGTTCCTCCTCCCGAGCCTTCAGGGCTCTGCGGAGGGGCAGCGCCCCAAATGCTAAATCCACGACTAGCTGATTGTGTTGCTAACGAGTCCGAGCTGACCCTCTTGCTACCCTAAAATGCACCCGGCTTTGAATGGCAGGTCGTCCGAGACCTCTGGCCCAGTGCATTAAAACAAGAGGTTGGGGGTGTGGGGGGGTGGATGATGATGGGGTGCCACGGGAGAAAGAGGGGGGTAAAAACGTGTTCTTGTTCGCACCACGGTGGGGGCGGGCGCTGATTAATGCTTTTTCCGGATGTAGCTCCCTGCCAAAACACAACTCGGCGCCACCCAGGACGGCGGCGGCCCCCCCCGTGCCAAGCCGCGTCGCCCTCCTCACTCTCTTTCCTTATGCTGTGTACTCTTGAGCATTTAGTCCGCCTCTTCATCCTTCCCGAGCATTGCGGGAGACTGACAACTTCAGCCGACACAGTCGCCTCAGGAGAGACTTCTCCTGTAATGGCGCCTGCGTCAGTCACTAACATGGCGGACATAGTCGTGCGCGGCGCAAACGTCAGCACCTCTACCCCAGCCGCTCAGAAACAGCGGAGGAGAACGGGGCCGTGCTCTCTGATTGGTCCAGCGGCGGAGCGTGCCGCTCTGGACGCTCCCACACAAGCCAATCAGGACGGCGAGAGACGGAATTGGCCGCTGCGCCTCCTTCCGAGGCATGCTGGGAGCCTGGAGGACTAGCGAGGAGGAGTTGAGAGAACGGAGCGGACGCCATGGCGACCAACATCGAGCAGATTTTTAGGTCTTTCGTGGTCAGTAAATTCCGGGAAATTCAACAGGAGCTTTCCAGGTAAACGCTTCCCAGACTCTTGTGCCCCCAAAGGATCGATAGGGCCCCGTGTAGCTTTCCATGGTACCTTTCTTCGGAGACGCCGTCGTTCCTCGCCTCAGGCCCCGCTACGGCCCCGCCTGGGCCCGGGATCCATTTTCCGGGCCCTCCCTCCCCCCCCATCCGCTCCCTCCCTTTCCAGCGAGGAACTTGGCCTTTTCTGAGGTAACCCGGGACTCCCTCTTCTAGAACCGAGCTAAGATGCTCTCTTCTTTCCCGTTTGGTCGTCTCTTTCCTTTTAGCTACTCGTAGGCCTGGCTGTCCACCGGGGACGGGCCTAGTTCCTTCCCCGGCTCCTCCTCCGCCGCCGCGTTTCCCCTCCCCCTCTCCGCCTCCGCGGATTTCGCCGGCCGGTGCCTGTGACCGGAAAGGGTCTCTAACGGCCGTTTCTTGAGTAATCTTAAATCCGCTTTATTATTGCACGCTTCAGACCATTTGGGGGGTCGGGATCCTTTAATTAGATTATTTGGGCCCTGGTGTCCTGTGGCTTCCACCGGGCAGCATTCTAATAATGGATTAGAAATTGAACGGAAAGCAGGTCAAATTAATGTTAGCTACTTTGACGAAATGTTCGAGGTGAGAATGGAAGGGGATTTCTGAATTACTAGTAATTTCTCAATTTGGCAAATGGATAGTAGACATTGTATTTAGGCCTCCCCCCCCCCTTTTTTTTGCTACTCCTGCCCCAATTGACATATAAGACCAATACGCTACTTTTGCCGTTGTTCTTAGATTTTTGCGTAGTTTAGCCTTAGTTCCATAAAATTTGAACGGGAATAGATTTCCAAAGAAATAAGCTCTATACGGAGAAAG
Organism: Nyctereutes procyonoides; assembly: GCF_905146905.1. Taxonomy (NCBI): domain Eukaryota; kingdom Metazoa; phylum Chordata; class Mammalia; order Carnivora; family Canidae; genus Nyctereutes; species Nyctereutes procyonoides. The sequence goes on from NW_026575155.1 coordinate 7,274,030, forward strand.
GAAAATGGTGTTGGTCATGTTGTTTCGAGGTTGTCTTTTAAATTTTTGTTTTATATAAAGTAAATATTTGGTCCAGGTTCAGTGTTTTTGCTAGTAATATTTCAAAAGTTCAGAGTAAGAGCAATACGTGAACTTAAAAACGCAATTGTAAATTAAGCGCTGAAATTAACATAGGGTTATTGGGGCAATGGTATATAGTATCACTAAAATCACTAATTTTGCAGGGTATATTAAGTAGGAAATATATCCGCTCGCTCATTTCATTGCTGTTAAAATTTTGTTAGTGATTTTAGGTGATGAGAAAAGACCGGAGGTATAGGAATATAATTTTCCTGAAAACTTTTAATAGTTTTAAGCAATGATTGTGTTTGCTTATTGTAATGTTTCACTTTTATGTTTTATAAAAACTAGTTTTTGTATTTGAAAACCAGTGTTTTATTGTAAGACTTTTAGAAAAAAATAAATGAAAAAATTGAAAAACAACCACATAATGATGTTCTTTATGTTCTTTCATTTTTTTCGCTTGTGTGTACTGATGCACATACATATTTTGTGAAGTGTGATCTTGTTTTGTGTGGTTTTTTCACCTAATGTGAACAAGTTTGTCTTTTTCACATTTTCAGTTGTCTTTTTGGACCATTTTTATGGTTTCATAGAATAATATTGTAGGAATGTATTGTTGGATATTTAGATGGCTTGAAATTTTCATCCCTTTTCAATAACTGAGATAAATTCTGATAGCTTTAAGATGATGTTTTCTTACACACTTTTAAAAGTTGTACTTCTCCAAGTTTTAATCCGTGCCCTAATAATGTGATTGTGTATGTAAGTGGTTAGAAAAAGTGTAAAAGGGCTTCAGAAACAAAGTCTAAAAAAGAATATGAGACTTATATTTGGGGAATATTCAGCTTCTCAAATAATATGTAATACATTATTAGTGTAAAAACAAAATTTGGCTTATTTGTCATTTCAGTAAGTTATAGTTACTGTATTTTCCTATGTTTTTACATATCAATTTGGGTAAGGAGGCTGACGTTTAAATAGTTAAGATAGCTAATATATATAGATGGTGGTTAAGAGTATGAGCTCTGGTTTTGAATACCAGCTTCACCTCATAATAGCTCCATGAATTTTAGTCAAGTTTCTTTTCTTTGTGCCGTTTCTCTCATTTGTAAAATCAGAGTAATTGTGCTAATTATAGAGTTATCATTAAATGAGTTAAATACCCATGATTCTAGTTAATAGTAAATGTCAATTTTTATGTGACTTGTGTTTGAAAAACAAGTGTTCCCAAATAACAATTAACTACTGAATTTTTTTCTTTTTTGAACATTCATACTTTTATCAGGTAGTGGAGTGTAATCTGTTTTGTTAGCTAATTTTAATTAAATTGAATGTTCAAATTATTTTTTAAAACGATTTTATTAACTTACAAAAATTGCGTAAGTAACTAGGTAAATGACATGCCTTTCGTGTTAAGGTTTTCCTGACCCTGGGAATTGAAAACACATTAAACCATCTATATTGATTTACTGTTAACCATAAATAAAACATTTGTTTTCTATGAGTTTTTTTTTTTGAATACCAGGAAATACTAGGATTCTTGATCAATGGGTAAAATTTATATAAATGTATTTTTCTTTTTAAACTTTATGGTATTTCAGTAACTTTGATCAGGGGCTACAATTTATCTTTTTTACTCAATGTGTCTGTGGTATAACTGTTCCTTGATACTGTTGATGGTGGTTGTGATCCATGCACAGGTGTGGTTTTATTGTGATTGTAGCCTCTGTCATGTTAGAATGGTATATTGTACCATGTATGTTAGGTGGTATATTCTTTGGATTTGTGATTGTGATCTTAATAATTTTTCTTCCCTGAGATAGATAATGCAAGTAACCCAAATCTAAATCAGTGTAGACTTCTGGAAATATTTTATTATTTTTTAAAAAGGAGCTTAGAAAGCTGTTTCAAAGATTTTTTTTTTTTCTAAAATTACATGGTTCTGAAAATTAAGTAATTGTGTAAAAATGAAACTGTACTAACTTCTAGTAGATAGGGTGAAAGAAGCACTGTTGGTGGGGAGTATCACCTGAAAGAAAATACAAAAATGGTGAAATGCGTGAACGGTGTAAGATTATTTCAATCGAGTTAGAAATATTAATTCAGTGTATGGTGTGGTAAAAGTATTAATGAATTTTGGTAACTTTTCTTGTCAAGTGGAAGGAGTGAAGGCCAGCTCAATGGTGAAACAAATACACCTAATGAAGGAAACCAGGCAGGTGATGCAGCTGCCTCTGCCAGGAGCCTCCCAAATGAAGAAATAGTTCAGAAGATAGAGGAAGTACTTTCTGGGGTCTTAGATACAGAACTACGATATAAGCCAGGTAAGTTGGAGATAATTAGCTTTCTCAAAAACTTAAAAATTCTTAAGTAGTTGACAATATTATTTCTTTATGTTGTTTAAAAATGTTCACTTGAAAAAAGTTCACTTGGTCTAAAACTGTAGTAAGTTTGAATTTATTTACTGAAAACTATTCAAAGTCTCTGAAAATACAGTTATATTTAAACATGAGCATTGATACTTGGTTGCTTTGTTGGTGGAATATAACTTTATTTGATTTAGTTTTGTAGTGCCTCTTTACCAGGATTTTGAATTCAGGTTTTCATGGAAAAATTGTTTAAATGTCCATTTTGGAAGGTATAGGAGCCTGAATCAAATTTGTAATGATTTTAAAACCCTAGGAGGTTTTATCCTAAAGCCCAAGTTTAGAGATTGCCTTGTTTTTGCATCTACCTTCTTACAAGTGCAGTGAATACAGAGGTATCATCGCTTTGATAATGTGTTTTGGGAATTAATTAAATAATTGATGCTTAGAAATGAAAGCTTTATGATCAACCACAGAAATAACTAGCTTTGTTCAGTTTTGGAATTGAGGGGGTGGTATGGGTTTTTTTTATTTTCATTATTTTTGATATAGCATATGGTAAAAAACAACAACAACCCAGCTTTGACTCCTGCTATCCTTAGATTCATGGCTGTAGCAGTTTTTTCTTGAAGTATAACTTAGCTAATTGTATTAGATATGTAAATAACAAGTAGTATAAAGTAGTTTTTCTTTGAAATGGATCTTGTCTCGTATTCATTTTTTCCATAGTCTTAGTGGCCTGGATTTCTGATCAGCTGTTCTGGGACCACTAGAATTTAAGTTGGTATTGGCATTAGAGTAAATTAATCTAGTTGTAAAGAAGAAAACTGTTTTCTCTTCAGATACGCGGTGTTTTTAGGTTAAATGTAAAGGGGTATAAGAATTTCTTTCCTGGGCAGCCCCGGTGGCGCAGTGGTTTAGCGCCGCCTGCAGCCCGGGGTGTGATCCTGGAGACCCGGGATCGAGTCTCCCACATCGGGCTCCGTGCATGGAGCCTGCTTCTCCCTCTGCCTGTGTCTCTGCCTCTCTCTCTGCCTGTGTCTCTCTCGCTCTCTCTGAATAAATAAATAAGTAAGTAAATAAATAAATAAATAAATCTTTAAAAAAATGAATTTCTTTCCTGAAGGGACTTATTTTTTGAGAGGAAACATTAAGATTATTTTAGTAATTTTAAAAGAGCGTTGAAGGAAAAGGTGTTTTTATTAGAAGGTAACATGGGAATTTTAGTGAGATAAAATTCAAGTTTTGTGTTGGCATTTTATATTAGTTGTTCAGCCCTTTCTTTGTATGCTATATAAAAGCAATCACTAGTATTTGAAGGCTTATTATATGGCAGGCATTGTTCAACATACTTTGTATGTTTTAACTCCCTTTGTCCTGTAACTTTAGGAGACAGTGTCATAATTTTGCCAAGTCCATTCACCTAGTGAGTGTTAATTGATACAGGATCCAAAAGCAGACTGTCTGTTCCTGAGCCAGTGGCGTGTTGCTTTGGGTTATTAAATAGTCCTAAAAATTATTTAACATGTGCATTTTTACAGGAATTTTAACAGTTGGTAATATGAAGTTTTCTTAAGTGTAGTTTGAAAGTAGCTTGCTATAAACTTGTAAGGTGGAGAAAATAGTTGTAAATAAGTTTGGTAAACACTTTTTTTGTTTTTTAAAGGATTTTATTTATTCATGAGAGAGGCAGAGACATAGGCAGAGGGAGAAGGGAGCCTGATGTGGGACTCGATCCTGGATCCCGGGATCAAGCCCTGAGCCAAAGGCAGATGCTCAACCACTGAGCCACAGAGGCGTCCCATAGTAAACACATTTTAGTGTGACTCTCAAGTTTTTGTGATAAACTGAGAATTTGTTTTTAACCCAGATTTTATTTTTTAAAGATTTTATTTATTTATTCATGAGAGACACACAGAGGCAGAGAGAGAAGCAGGCTCCCTGCAGGAAGCCTGATGTGGGACTTGATCCCAGGACTCCAGGGTCATGCCCTGAGCCAAAGGCAGACGCTCAACTGCTGAGCCACCCAGGCTTCTCTTAACCCAGACTTTAGTTGTAGAAAGAAATATTGGGAAAGTTTCAGTCTTTAGGTAATTGGTTCATAGTAAAAAGTTTAGTTGGTAACTTTATTTAATGAGAAGCATAATACTGTGGTATTTTAACATGGAATGTAAATCTTGTTTAAGTTTACTCTGGGGAATGTTTGACAAATTAAAATTAACTTTCTTTAATTTCAGACCTGAAGGAGGCCTCCAGAAAAAGTAGATGTGTGTCTGTACAAACAGATCCTACTGATGAAATTCCCACCAAAAAGTCAAAGAAGCATAAAAAGCACAAAAATAAAAAGAAGAAAAAGAAGAAAGAAAAGGAAAAAAAGTATAAAAGACAGCCAGAAGAATCTGAGTCAAAGGTGAAATCACATCATGATGGGAACATAGATTTAGAATCAGATTCCTTTTTGAAGTTTGATTCTGAACCTTCAGTGATGGCACTGGAGCATCCTGTAAGAGCTTTTGGCCTTTCTGAGACCAGTGAATCTCCTGCAGTTGTGTTAGAGCCTCCTGTGGTGTCCATGGAGGTATCAGAGCCACACACCTTAGAAACTCTGAAGCCAGCTACAAAAACTGCAGAACTGTCAGTTGCATCAACATCAGTAATTTCAGTGCAGTCAGAGCAGTCTGTGGCACTCACGCTGGAACCATCCATGACAAAGATTCTGGATTCTTTTACAACGGCACCAGTGCCTACTACAACAGTAGTGCTAAAGTCACCTGAGCCAGTTGTAACAATGTCAATGGAGTATCAGATGAAGCCTGTGCTGAAATCTTTGGAGACTATACCTCCAGAGCAGTCACAGATCATATTAGAACCTCCAGTAGCAAAAGGGCTAGAGTCATCGGAAACCCTTGTGGTATCGCCTGAGATACCTACTGAGGTACATCCCGAGCCAAGCACATCAACAACAATGGATTTTCCAGAGTCGTCTGCAACTGAAGGGCTCCCATTGCCAGAGCAGCCTATAGAAGTACCATCGGAGATTGCAGATTCATCCATGACAAGACCACAGGAGTTGCTGGAGCTGCCCAAGAGCACGGCGTTGGAGCTGCCGGAGTCGTCGGTGGCCTCAGTGATGGAGTTGCCGGGGCCACCTGCGACCTCCAAGCCGGAGTTGCAGGGGCCCCCTGTGACTCCAGTGCTGGAGTTACCCGGGCCCTCTGCTACCCCATTGCCAGAGTTGCCAGGCCCCCTTTCTACCCCAGTGCCTGAGTTGCTAGGGCCCCCTGCGACAGCAGTGCCTGAGTTGCCGGGGCCCTCAGCGACATCAGTGCCACAGTTGTCGCAGGAATTGCCAGGGCTTCCAGCACCGTCCGTGGGGTTGGAGCCACCACAGGAGGTACCAGAGCCACCTGTGATGGCACAGGAGTTGCCAGGGCTGCCTGCGGTGACAGCAGCAGTAGAGTTGCCAGGGCAGCCTGCGGTAACAGTAGCAATGGAGTTGACCGAACAACCTGTGACGACGTCAGAGTTGGAGCAGCCTGTGGGGATGACAACGGTGGAACATCCTGTGCCGCCTGAGGTGACAACGGCAACAGGGTTGCTGGGGCAGCCTGAGGCAGCAATGGTGCTGGAGTTGCCAGGACAGCCAGTGGCAACAACAGCGCTGGAGTTGCCAGGGCAGCCTTCGGTGACTGGGGTGCCAGAGTTGCCAGGGCTGCCTTCGGCAACTAGGGCACTGGAGTTGTCAGGGCAGCCTGTGGCAACTGGGGCACTGGAGTTGCCTGGGCAGCTCATGGCAACTGGGGCACTGGAGTTCTCGGGGCAGTCTGGGGCAGCTGGAGCACTGGAGCTTTTGGGGCAGCCTCTGGCAACAGGGGTGCTGGAGTTGCCAGGGCAGCCTGGGGCACCAGAGTTGCCTGGGCAGCCTGTGGCAACTGTGGCGCTGGAGATCTCTGTTCAGTCTGTGGTGACAACGGAGCTGTCAACGATGACCGTGTCGCAGTCCCTGGAGGTGCCCTCGACGACAGCGCTGGAGTCCTATAATACGGTAGCACAGGAGCTGCCTACTACATTAGTGGGGGAGACTTCTGTAACAGTAGGAGTGGATCCCTTGATGGCCCAGGAATCCCATATGTTAGCTTCTAACACCATGGAGACCCATATGTTAGCGTCCAACACCATGGATTCCCAAATGCTAGCGTCCAACACCATGGATTCCCAGATGCTAGCGTCCAACACTATGGATTCCCAGATGTTAGCCTCTAGCACCATGGACTCCCAGATGTTAGCAACTAGCTCCATGGACTCCCAGATGTTAGCAACTAGCTCCATGGACTCCCAGATGTTAGCAACCAGCTCCATGGACTCCCAGATGTTAGCAACCAGCTCCATGGACTCCCAGATGTTAGCAACCAGTTCCATGGACTCTCAGATGTTAGCAACCAGCTCCATGGACTCCCAGATGTTAGCAACCAGCTCCATGGACTCCCAGATGTTAGCAACCAGCACCATGGATTCCCAGATGTTAGCAACCAGCACTATGGACTCCCAGATGTTAGCTACTAGCTCTATGGATTCTCAGATGTTAGCATCAGGCACTATGGACTCTCAGATGTTAGCCTCCGGCACCATGGATGCTCAGATGTTGGCATCAGGTACCATGGATGCCCAGATGTTAGCATCTAGTACCCAAGATTCTGCTATGTTGGGTTCAAAATCTCCTGATCCCTACAGGTTAGCTCAGGATCCTTACAGGTTAGCTCAGGATCCCTATAGGTTAGGTCATGACCCTTACAGATTAGGTCATGATGCCTACAGATTAGGGCAAGATCCCTATAGATTAGGCCATGATCCCTACAGACTAACTCCTGATCCCTATAGGATGTCACCTAGACCCTATAGGATAGCACCCAGGTCCTATAGAATAGCCCCCAGGCCATATAGGTTAGCACCAAGACCCCTGATGTTGGCATCTAGACGTTCTATGATGATGTCCTATGCTGCAGAACGTTCCATGATGTCATCTTACGAACGCTCCATGATGTCCTATGAGCGGTCTATGATGTCCCCTATGGCTGAGCGCTCTATGATGTCAGCCTATGAGCGCTCTATGATGTCAGCCTATGAGCGCTCTATGATGTCCCCTATGGCTGAGCGTTCTATGATGTCAGCTTACGAACGCTCTATGATGTCAGCTTACGAGCGCTCCATGATGTCCCCAATGGCTGACCGATCTATGATGTCCATGGGTGCCGACCGGTCTATGATGTCGTCCTACTCTGCTGCTGACCGGTCTATGATGTCATCGTACTCTGCAGCTGACCGATCTATGATGTCATCTTACACTGCTGATCGTTCAATGATGTCTATGGCAGCTGATTCTTACACCGATTCTTATACTGATACATACACGGAGGCATATATGGTGCCACCTTTGCCTCCTGAAGAGCCTCCAACAATGCCACCATTACCACCTGAGGAGCCACCAATGACACCACCATTGCCTCCTGAGGAACCACCAGAGGGTCCAGCATTACCTACTGAGCAGTCAGCATTAACCGCTGAAAATACTTGGCCTACTGAGGTGCCAGCATTACCTCCTGAAGAGTCTGTGTCGCTGTCTGAACCTTCTGTGAGTCAAAGTGAGATGTCCGAGCCTTCAGCATTGCCTGCTAATTATTCAGTGTCAGCATCAGATCCTTCAGTGTTAGCATCAGAGGCTGCTGTGACTGTTCCAGAACCACCGTTAGAGCCAGAGTCTTCGATTACAGCAACACCTGTAGAGTCTGCCGTAGTAGCAGAAGAACATCAAATTGTTCCAGAGAGAGCAGTGACTTACATGGTATCTGAAACTCCCATAATGTCAGCTGAACCAACTGTATTAACATCAGAGCCTTCAGTTATGTCTGAGACAGCAGAAACTTTTGATTCCATGAAAGCTTCAGGACATGTTGCCTCAGAGGTATCTCTCTCTCTCCTGGAGCCAGCTGCAGCTAATCCGGAGCCATCACAGAACACTCTAGAGCTACCAGCCATGACTGTTTCAGAGCTACCAGCTGTGGCTGTCCCACAGCCACCAACTGGGACTGTTCCAGAGCCCCCAACTGTGGCTGTATTGGAGACCCCAGCTGTGGCTATCCCAGATCCAACAGCTGTGGCTGTCTCTGACCCAGTAGCTGTGGCTGTTCCAGATCCACCTGTTGAGGCTGTCCCAGAGACCCTGGCCTTGGCTGAATCAGAGCATGTTACCATTCCTGTGCCAGTTTCTGCCCTGGAGCCTACTGTGCCTGTACTGGAACCAGTAGTGTCAGTCCCTCAACCTAATACAGTTGTATCAGAACCATCTGTTTCTGTCCAAGAATCCACTGTGATAATTTCAGAGCCTGCTGTCACTGTCTCAGAACAGACCCAAGTAATACCAGATGAGATGGTTTTAGAGTCTACACCAATGATACTGGAGCCGACTGTTATAAAAGGAGTGAATATATTACCTGGGGATCAAAATCTTGCTCCAGAGATTGGCATACAGGAGATTCCCATGCATTCAGATGAAGAGCCACATGCTGAAGGACACCTGAAGAATGACCCTTATGAAAGTGAAAATGGTACAAATATAGAACTTAATGTAAATAATCACTTAGTTGCTAAAGAGATGGAACATAATACAGTGTCTGCTGCCAGCACTGGTGCTGTTGATGAAATTGGTGAAGGGAATATTTTGTCCATCAGTGAGACTAAACAATGCACAGTATTGGATACCTGCTCTAGTGTTAGTGAAGCTGATGGAGGAACTCTATCTTCTGCTGGTCCCCTTGCTCTTGAACCTGATGCAATGGGAACTAGTAAGGGTATTGAATTTGCCACAGAATCTGCTCTCAGTTCAGTTAATAAATATGATGTTGAAGTATCCTTAACTACTCAAGATACTGAACATGACATGATAATTTCCACTAGTCCTAGTGGTGGTAGTGAAGCTGACATAGAGGGACCTTTGCCTGCTAAGGACATTCATCTTGATTTACCATCAAATAACTTTATGAGTAAGGATGCAGAAGGACCATTGCCTATAAAAGAGTGTGATCAGACATTGGCAGTTGCTCTCAGTCCTAAAGAAAGTAGTGGAGAAGATAAAGAAGCAACTCTCCCTACTAAAGAGATACTGTCGGATTCAGGATTTTCTGCTAATATTGATGATATTAATGAAGCAGATTTAGTGAGACCATTACTTCCTAAGGATATGGAACGTCTTACAAGCCTTAGAGCTGGTATTGAAGGACCTTTACTTGCAAGTGAGGTTGAACGTGACAAATCTACTGCCAGTCCGGTTGTAATCAGTATACCAGAAAGAGCTTCAGAGTCTTCCTCAGAGGAAAAAGATGATTATGAAATTTTTGTAAAAGTTAAGGACACACATGAGAAAAGCAAGAAAAACAAGAACCGGGACAAAGGTGAGAAAGAGAAGAAAAGAGACTCTTCTTTAAGATCTCGAAGTAAGCGTTCCAAGTCTTCTGAACACAAATCACGCAAGCGTACCAGCGAATCTCGTTCTAGGGCAAGGAAGAGATCATCTAAGTCCAAGTCTCATCGTTCTCAAACACGTTCAAGGTCCCGTTCAAGACGCAGGAGGAGGAGCAGCAGATCAAGGTCAAAGTCCAGAGGAAGGCGCTCTGTATCAAAAGAGAAGCGTAAAAGATCTCCAAAGCACAGGTCGAAGTCCAGGGAAAGAAAAAGAAAAAGATCAAGTTCTAGGGATAACCGGAAAACAGTTAGAGCTCGCAGTCGCACCCCAAGTCGTCGGAGTCGGAGTCACACTCCCAGTCGCCGAAGAAGATCTAGATCTGTGGGGAGGAGGAGCTTTAGTATTTCCCCGAGTCGCCGGAGCCGCACCCCGAGCCGCCGGAGCCGAACCCCGAGCCGCCGGAGCCGAACCCCGAGTCGCCGGAGCCGCACCCCGAGCCGCCGAAGCCGCACCCCGAGCCGCCGAAGCCGCACCCCGAGCCGTCGGAGAAGATCAAGGTCTGTGGTAAGGAGACGAAGCTTTAGTATCTCACCAGTAAGATTAAGGAGATCACGAACACCCTTGAGAAGAAGGTTCAGCAGATCTCCCATCCGTCGTAAACGATCCAGGTCTTCTGAAAGAGGCAGATCACCTAAACGTCTGACAGATTTGAGTAAGTCATTTAAAAATTTAATGGCATTGTAATAGAGAATGACTTAATTTTTTTCTGATCTTTGAGTCAAATGGAATATTTGGAATCTTTCGGGTTTATTGGTTTAGGAGAAGAATTTTTGTCTTTTAGTTTCTTTATAGTAGACTCTTGGGCAACATGGGTTTGAACTGGGTATATCCACTTACACGTGGGTATTTTTTTTTTTTTGATAAGGTAGTACTGTAAATGCATTTTCTTAATGTTTTTATAAATAACGATTTTTTTTTTTTTTTTAGCACACAGCATGTAATACATATATAGAATATGTGTTAATTTGCTGTTCATGTTGTCAGTAAAGCTTCCAGGTCAAAAGTAGATATCAGTAGTTAAGTTTTTGGGTAGTCAAAGGTTATATGCAGTTTTCAACTACACAGAGGTGTCAGTGCCTTTAACCCATGTTGTTCAGGGTCCACTCTAATTAGATTAGCTTGTGTTTAGAAAACATGTAGGGATAAGTACATTTATAATTAAAGCTAAAAAGACCTTTTGGGAGTGTATTAGAACCGAGGTGTTTTCATACTTGAATGTTTTAGTTTGCTTCAACTATCTTCCATAACTAAAGATGGAAAGTACGAGTCTAGTTAACAACAAGACTGGTATGTGCTCACATTGTTTTATTGTATGTATTCCAACATAGGTCCTTGCAAATAAGCCTCAAATTAGTGTCTCTTTTTAATACTTACATGTTTGAAAATGGCAGCACAGGGCTGTTAAATCTTTGCGAAGATATAGTATAATGGGTAAATTTATTAAAATGATTTTAGTATTTTAATAATCTGCCTTTAAAAGTAAAGTGTTCTAGTTTCTTTTGATTTAAGAAATACGTAGGGATGATTAAAACCTGATGGATAGTGCATGACTATCTGCAGTAGTAATGGATAATTTATCATTATCTTAGAAGATTGTACATTTCTAGGTCAGGGTTGTCTAAAGAAGAAGACCCTAACAAGAACAGTAAGGGAAAATGCATTCAGTTTAACAGAAGTTGAGTTCTTTTTTAATTCATAGAATTAGATATTTGAAGTGGTTGCAAGTTGGTAGAGGAGACCTGGATAAAATATGTGTTTTTCTCTTTTACCAAATCGTAACCTGCAAAATAAAGTAGAATGTGATGATTACTGTAAGTACTGGTATAGGTAAGGTGCTTTGGAGCACATTGGAAGAGAAGTGTTACGTTCTAACTTAAGGCTTATTAGAAGAAGAGGTGGTACTTGAACTTGGGCTTAAAGAGTGATTTAAAACGTCAGAGATTAGAAGGAAAGTAATTCTGAAGGCATCATAATTTTGGAAAATAAAGAGGGCTCTGCCAGGAGTGTGTGTGTGTGTGTGTGTGTGTGTGTGTGTGTGTGTGTGTATGTTAGGGTGGTTGTTACATAATTTAGCTAATTTTGTATAGTATTTAAAAGGGAAGCTGAGTGTTGATTTCATAGGGGTCATTTGTGTGAAAACTGATCAAATTAGGAGTGATTTGATCACAGTTACATGTTAGGACAGAATATTGCTGCCTTTAATTTTGTTAACCATATAAGATTTTTGGATAATACAGAATGTGTTTAGCCTGTAGGAAATCTGCTTATATTTTTCCTCTTCCAGATAAGGCTCAATTACTTGAAATAGCCAAAGCTAATGCAGCTGCCATGTGTGCTAAGGCTGGTGTTCCTTTACCGCCAAACCTAAAGCCTGCACCTCCACCCACAATAGAAGAGAAAGTTGCTAAAAAATCAGGAGGAGCTACTATAGAAGAACTAACTGAGGTAAGCTAGACAGAATTTGTTTACATTCTTAAATGGATTATTTCAGTGATGTTGACTCTGGAGCGTGCCAAAACCCGAATTGTGGGCTGAACTGATAATGGCTGGCACCGAGTGGCCAAAACCCGAAATACAGATGTGGCAGCGGCAGAAGCTCTGTTTAGCAGGCCATTATCCGGGATGGCTAAGCTCCGCTAGCTAAAAGTTACTTCCCATTACTTTTGCTTTCCAGTTTTAGAAGCCAAACTGACTGAGGAGTGGGACGGTTCGTTTGAATGGAGGAGGTGTTGAGTGAGCAACACGCAGAAGCTCGCCTACAGTTTCGTTTCCATTCACGACGTGTTCACTGATCGCCACGAGTGTACTGCATATACGCAAAGACACAGACAATCTTCAGAAATGATCTTTTGCCACCGGAGCTTGGAAATTAATGAGAATAGCTGGCCATTGCCTGAAAGGAACTTCTTACGCATCAACATTTCGGGTTTTGGCTGTTTGGTACCAGCCATTGGTGATAATGGCCGGCCATTATCAGTTCTTCCTGCGGTTCGGGTTTTGGCAGTAACATTTTAAACACACTTATTTTTGTTTTTAAGAATTTGATCTTTTCAATTGAGGCTTTTTTTTTGCTTTGTTAATATTATTTTTATTATTATTATTTTTTTTTTGGGAGGACGCTGAAATATTGCTGCTAGGATCCAGAAATATCACACTGTTTCATATATTGAAACTTGTTATTGGCTAGCCTTATGCCAGCCTGCCACTGTCAATATATTCTGTTCCCCTTGATTACAAGCTTGGTATATACTCTGTTTTTTGGCCAATTGAAGCTTTTTATCCTATTGTAACATTTCCAATTGATGATGGGTATGACAAATTCTGCTTGTATAGATAAGTCCACCCAAATTTACTCTGACCTTTTTATAAAGCCAGGTAATGGAGTCTATTCCTTAGCTTCTCGGGAAGGAATGGACTTTGCTTTATGTGTCAGACCTCATCAGTTAACACCCTCTCCATCATGCCTTATTTTTCATTCTTGAGTTTTGTTCCTTGAGACACTCAACCTACAAAACATTTGTGGAGAGACACATTACCATCTAACCCAGAGGTTTCAGATTTCTTATTTGCCATGCATTTGGGGGTTCATATAGTTTCTTAATCTGTTTTCTCACTTAGATTTGTTGCAATATGAATTACAACTTTTTTTAATTTAAGGACTTAGTGAAGGCTTCTATTACTTGCTTATCAAATCTGAGCTCCTTATCTAAAATCTTGTGAACACTTAATGTTTTCCCTATATGTTTTTAAGCCTCATTTTCAGCCCTCTTGTTCTTCCAATAAGTTTTTCACCTTTTTACCACCACCTAATTAGGATGACTCTTTTTCTTTTCCTGCCAATCCTTATTCTTAACTATGAAAATCTGGCTTAGAACTCTTCAAGGAATAGCCCTTGATTATCAAATTCTGCCTGATTCTGTTTTCTCTTGAGCTTTTGTTCTTTCAGCACTTATGTACTCAGTTTGTATTATATCAGTTTGCACTTGTTAATTGTGTTGCTCTGTAAAAGCGTTCCTCAATTATTTCATGTGTATGTAATTCTGTTTCTTGAACTAGATTGTAAGCTCCTTGGAGCAGGGACCATGTCTTCTATTTTTTTTTTTTTGTATTCCCTGGACAGTGCCCAGTACAGTGCTCTGCACATAGTAGGTGCTCAATAAATGTTGTTGACTGACCAGCTAGAGTGTGTTTAAATAATAGCTTATAAGCTAAGTTACTTATTTACAACCAATTGTTAATCTTGTTTTATTTCTGAAAGTTAATTTTATGTGGTTTTGTTTTTTTTTTAAATTACGTTATTCCATATAAAGTGTAAGATTTATCTTTTGTTTTTATTTTTTAAGAAATGCAAACAGATCGCACAGAGTAAAGAAGATGATGATGTAATAGTGAATAAGCCTCATGTTTCGGATGAAGAGGAAGAAGAACCTCCTTTTTATCATCATCCCTTTAAACTCAGTGAACCCAAACCCATTTTTTTCAATCTGAATGTGAGTATTAGTGTTTATGGTTTGATGAAACAGCACAGAGACTATTTAAATGAAACCCAATGGAATTTAATGTCTTAATTTTTGGATTAAATACTGTGAGAAATAACACTATTTTCAGATTATGTTGAAAGTCTTTCAAGTTTTAATTAATGAAATACATTATTTCTTAGATTGCTGCAGCAAAGCCAACTCCACCAAAAAGCCAGGTAACATTAACAAAAGAATTTCCTGTGTCATCTGGATCTCAACATCGAAAAAAAGAAGCAGATAGTGTTTATGGAGAGTGGGTTCCTGTAGAGAAAAATGGTGAAGAAAACAAAGATGATGATAATGTTTTCAGCAGCAATTTGCCCTCTGAGGTAAGTAAGAGGAATATTGTGTTTTGTGTTTTTTAATACCTGAATCTCCCATTTTATTGTTACTTTATATCTGATTTGGATTCTGTTTCACTCTTCTTAGGGCCGGGTTAAACGGCAGGGCCGGGTTAGACGACAGATGAAACAACCCGCAGCTTCTCATTTGACAGTAACTCGATGCAATTCACTTTGTGGAACCAAGCCACAAAGTGAAAAGCATCGAATTGCAGAGAACAGTGTTATCACATCCTTACCCAACATTGGGCCCTCCTTGCACTTATGGGAAGGTAGCCCAAGGTACAACTATTTAGCTTCCCGTTTTGCTTCAAGGCTCTATAGCTCTAGATTTTGGTGGTAGCAAATTTATTGGGTGGAGGGATCAAGCAGAGAGAGGCAGATCCTCAGGTTCAACACAAGAACTGGATTGGAAAAGGTCATTGTAGGCTGATGTGTGAGCATCTTGGATACATAGCCCATTGCCCTTAAACATTGGTTTCTTTGGGTTGTTTGTCAGATAGTCTTTAATTTTAATCATTTTCCCTTCCCTGTGCTACCGTGGCCCTTTGGAATTCTTGTGTTTAACCTAATGCTCAGCCTTGGTACTCCATTTCCCTTCTCCTTCCCCTCTTTGCTACTATTAAAAGTTGGAGAAGTGGAATTTACACCTTGAAATTTCCATGAGGCTATAGTTGTATCTTGTCAAATGACGCAGTAATAACGCCAAGTGTCAAAACAACCCCATTAAAATGCTGCCTGATTAATGTGCTGCTAAGTATAGTGCACATGAAAACAGCAAGACTGTATATATATGTAAATATATATATATATATCTGTATCTTTGTATGTATCTCTGTATCTGTACCTTTGCTGTATCTTTTAATAAACAGTTTACTTTTATTTAACTTGTTGTGCAAAATCACGCTTGGGGGATCTGGGAGGGTGGAGACTTACTAGGGGGGGTGGGAGTTTTGAATGATGCTATAGACTAGTTATCACCTCTTGCCCTTGGTTCCAAAGCCCAGACGTTTGTCCAAAGACTGGACTAGATAATCTGATGCCCTTACAATGTGGGACTTCTTCCCCACTTCCTTTTCTTGCAGTTCTGGGATACGTAGGTCAGAGAGACCTGTTCTCTCCACCTCAGGTTCCCTTCATTGTCCATATTATCTTCCACTAAACACTTCCATTATTACAAATAAGTCCTGTTGTTTATAAAATCAGAAAGTGAACAGAACCCAAATCAGAAATCTTTTGATAGTATTTTTTTTCCCCTGAGCTCTTCACAGGTGACATTTTCACTTTTTTTTTTTTTTGACCTGCGGCATTTTAAGAGAGCAAGTTCTATACCATGAAGCTGGACATGATAATTAGCCAGTGCATCTTACAGTCACCAGTGATGATTTATATTTACGTGGGATTCAGCAATTGAAGCAAGTTATACTGTCACCAGTGAGGAAGGAGTATCACCAGTGAGGGACAGTTGGTTTGGACAATATTTTAGTATAACCAGTTGAGTAGTTCAGTTGCTAATCCCCAAATAAGGCTACCTGCACATCTGAAGAGGGAAAAGTTAACTGACATTTGCAATTAACTTAAATCTTGTACTAGCTGAATATAAATCAGGATAAGAGGGCCAAACAGACTTAGAAAATTCTGATACATAATGCTTTTAGTAATTTGTAGATAAAACATTTAACAGAGTTGGAAAAAAATATGTGGAGATTATTTATGTGAGAAAAAATTTTCAGCTGAGTATCTTCCTATAAATACTGAAAAATTCCAAGGGATTATCCTGAGAAAATAAGTGATCATAACTATTTTAACCTTATTTGAACATGGTGAAAGTACTTTCTTGATTGAGACTTTTTATATATGTATTTATATATTTGAAGTTCAGTATTCTGCCATTTTCATTCTTAACACTGAGAATGTGGTGCCTTAATCCTTGTCTGTCATCAGAAATGGTTGTCATTTTTTAATTAAACGTTGGAAATTATTTCCAAAGAAATCCCAGGGAGAAAAATTGGGTATTCAAATTTTATATTAAGCAGCGTTTCATGAAAGCAGGAGAAAAAGTTCAGAGGGCTAAAGAAAAGAAGCTTTTTCTCCTGTGGGAGGATATATACAACTATTTGATACCAGAACCCTTTTAATTAGTTTCTTGGGAGATCAGACTAAAAAAATAAGTAAGTTAACTTTAATTTTAAGCAAAACAATCCCAAAATTTTAGGAGAGGGTTCTAAATTTTAGAAGAGGGTTTTGTTTTGATGTTAGGTCTCTTGTACTTTTACCTAACAATAGTAGTAAACACTTGGGGGAGGTAGTCACAATATAAAATGTTTAGTTCTAGTTATTTAGCTGTATCTTGCAAATATATTTGTAAGATTATGATATATATATATACCAATGTTTGTGGAATACTATTGGTGACATTTTATGGAAGCATTGACCCTTTTGATTCCCTGTTAGGGGTTGAAATAAAGGGTTTGAGAGAGTAAAAGGAAAGTTCTTTCAAATGGTCACTGTTTTAACTCAATAGTATTTTTTTAAAAAAAACTTCTCAGTCTTTTTCATTTTAATAAATACAAATGGAGTTTGTGGTTTTTTTAGTTTTGAGCTTAAAACATTTAAGCAAAGATCACAGATTTGATCTCGGCTTTGCTGTAATCCTTAACTCCACCAATTGTCTTGCACATGAGTGCTCTTTGACATAAGCGTGAGTGGATAGATGTGGATGGATCAACATAAATTCGTATCTTATGGAATATCAGCTCATCAGACTGTTCCTTACTGCCATAGCATCGTCTTCCTACCCAGAAGCCAGCCAACATCATCCTCAGTAAGGAGTGACTGCAGAACTTTGACCATATTTGTGTGAATTTGATTCATAAACAGTGAAATCAAAAATGTTGGAAAACTAATATTTAAAAAATAGTCCTCGGGGGCATTAATTCTTGGTAATAAAGTTAGAGGCTTATTGGGTAGAAGATTTAAATGTAGTCTTTGACATAAAGTTTCCTGGGGTTTACTATTAATCATAAATATTTAGATGTCCAGAGGTAGGCAATGTGCCTGGTTTACTGAAAACTATTTCCACATCCCAGTGGAGCTACAGTTCTCTTAAGTGTAGAAGTTCTAAATTTATACTTTAGGAAAGCTCAGTTCTTGGGGTAAGATGTAAATTTTAATTGAAAATTAAACACTAGACCCTGGCAGTGCTAGAATAGTTAAGTACAGCCTTGTTATTCCTCCTCCTTTCCTTAGATTCTCCTCAGTGATTAACACTGAATTTCTTTGAACCATTTACTAGATTATCTATTTGTTTTCTTATTGTAGTTTGTTTAAATATGTAAGAGTTTATAATAGAGAATTCTATATGATGTAATAAAAAGATTCATAATTTATGGTTTAAAAACACACATGACACAGATATTCTGTATTGTGTATGGCTTTTGTTTTTGTAGTTGTTATCTTTTCCATATGAACCTCTTTGTAATTTGTTAATTTTTGCTAAATATTTTAAAATTCTATTTTACATACAGGTCCTATGCATTTTCTTAGTTCTGTGTTTTTACAATTAAAAGTTTCCTTTTTACCATCTTTTAAGATACCTGCAATTATATTTGTAGAAAATAATTTTCATATTATAGGTCTTATTTTCTTTATCTGCCTGACCCCCTTCTATTTTTTTTAGCCCTTTTATAGCCCCTCCCCTTTTTTTCTTTCTAAGAAATAACCTAAAATACTTGTATGAACAGTTGGGTTGACAAAAGAGGGAAGTAAATTAGGATATTTTTTTTTGACTTAGGATTTTTTAAATGAGGACGATACAGAAAGTACACAATTTATACTTAGACTATGAAATTTATGTTAATTGTGGATTTCATTATTCCTGACACTTTCTTGGATTATGGGAGAAGTGATTTGCTGTGTTGCTGTAGTAGAGAGATAAAATGACTTGGACAGGTTTTTATTAGAACTGGAATTATAATCCAGGATACTCTCTTATATAGATTTCATTTAGCATAAGTCTTAGTGTAAAGGAAATTAGGCATTTCCCCCATTACAATACCTAGAATATTACTGTAGTATCATAATTAGACTTTAGAAAATCTATAATATGTCATTGGAAACCAATAAGGCTTGTTGATGACAACTAGATAGTAGTCTATGAAATTTAAGCTTTTTTTTTCACCTTGTTTTTAGAAGGGCTTTTTAGCATCATTTTGGTAACTTTCACATATTCCTACTTCTGTGCAACATTTAAAGATAGTTAAGGCTCTAAAGTTCTACTATATAGTATAATCCAATATATACTATTCATATATACATACACACACCATATAGTCCGATGTAGTAGTAGTCACTACTCATTGAGAAATCAGTTTCTTAATTGGACTAGACACATTTCAGGTGCTCACTGTAGAGAATAATGTTGGCCAGTATTCTGAAGAGTAGCTCTAATATTTTATGAGAGTTTTAATACTGACATGTAACATTTGGTCTAGTTCTTGAGTATTAATGCTTTGGAGATTATATTTGGCTTTTTGTTCATTATCACATATCTGGAATGCCTTGAAAACCTGGAAACCTGCTTTTTGATTCAAACTCTTGAGGATCCGTAAGAGGTTAAGATAATCCTGGGTTCATTTTATTTCTTCACATTTAAAAATACGAATATAAAATTAATAGATTACCATCTGGTAATAAGGTTTTGACATGAACTTGCAGCTTACTTTGCTAATAAGCCTTTTGAGTAAATGAATTTGTATTACTTTAGGAAAAAAATAGTTGTAATTTTATATAAAGTAAATTTATATTAAACATCAAGGTTGCTATATTAAAATTTCTTTCAGACCGGTGAATTTAAGTATTACTGAGATTTGAATGAAGTTTCTTCTTGGGATAAATGAGATTTTAGTTTATCCACTTACTCAGTGAAGACTTTAAAAGAAAAAAGTATTGAAGATGTGTTTTCCGAAAGAGGGATTCAAAAATAGATATATTTGTTTGCTTTCCAGTTTGAAGAATTTCATTTTAGAGACCTTGGGAGCTTTCAGAGCCATCTTTACTACATTTTCATGGCTAAATTCATAGTTGGATATTGGGAATCAAGGCTTGGGATGGTGGAGATAGATTTTCCAAATTATCTCCTCTAAACTTTTTGGAATAAAAACCCATTTCCATCTAGCCATCCTCAAAGATTTATAGACTGCTATAGTACTTTGGGCAAGGTTAATGAACAGTCTTTGAGATGTATTCAGTGGGCCTCCAAGTTACATTGATAATCCTACTTAACAGTTTTAGGAAACCTCTAACGCCAAAGGAATAAATTTTGGCCAAAATAATCTGGGTTGCCATTTAAAATGTCAGCAGTTGATCAGAATTATAATAGAAGTGAAAAGTGAAGGCACAAAATTTTTTAGTATTTGTGACTTTGCTTAGATTATTTTTTGTAGGTCCTGTATTCTAATTAGCACGGATAATTCAGTGTATTGATGAAGAGATTAAGATCTTTAATTCTGAGATCTATAAACAGTCCAACAATGATGACAGAATGAGTTCAGATTTGTTTTGCTTTCGTTTTAAAAAGGTAATAGACAAGAGTCTACATAGAAGAAAAATTTTGTTGCCAGAGGAATTAGGAGACAATTTAGCAGGATAACTAAGAATGATGGAAGAATAAGGGGTTCTGAAGGTAGGAAAAGGAAGATTAGGAATTCTTATGCATGAGATAGAATTCTCATGGTTACATACCCTTCTCTACTATACAGGTGTTTATTTTAGAAAAATTTCATATGCGGTACACCGTTAAATTGCAGGTGGCCTTTACTTAGCTTTTTAAGAAAAATCCTTAGCCGTTAATTTACCTCACTGACTTCTGTTTGTCATATCCATATAGTGCTCACTAATTATTCTTTATAAATGAATATAGGAAAACCTTCCCATGTCAAACATTTTCCAAAAATGAATTTTCTTGGGTGCAATCACTGGGTAATACTAATGGGTTAAGTTGTGTTAGAAGAAAAGTATTAAGAATTGGTGAGTTGATAGAAGTCAACATGAGCTCTTAATATTAGAACAAAGAACATCATATACTTGGTTTTCCTTTTATGGTTGAGCCACAAATCTGACAAATTGGGAATTTGTTCTAAAGATGACCATTATGAAACATTTAAAAACGTTAAACTATAAACTCCTCTTTGCTTATTAGCATAAAGTTTTTACAGGTAGGGCATGAGCTTTGGGAAGGAGGATCTGAGTCAATTCAGACATACCTCATTTTAGGTGTTTTGGTTCATATTATGTACCCCCACGGAAGTATTTTAATTTGGGTCATTAATGTATATAAACTGAAAACAAAGGATTCATTTATTTATATAGTGAAATACAGTTTTTGAAGAAGTGGAGTTCTCTTAAGACAACTGTCCCTGAGCAACTGCAAGAAGGTGGAAGGATGTGCGGATGAGTGGAGAGACCACTGACATGATTTGATAGTGTTTTTCTGCTTGCTTATTCAAGAACCTTGCTTATTGCTTCTCACATTATGCTTATTAATAAGTAGGATAAATTGAAAACTGCTAATGCATATAAATTAAGCTGAAAAAGTGTTCAAAAAATTCTCATTTTTTTATAAATGACTTGTTAGTGAAGGCTAGAGAGTTTTAAGTTCTTCAACTTTCCATGATCGTAATATGATACAGTAGAAAATATGAAATCACTTAACTGCTGCCTCTGATACTTTGTAACTTGTCTTAAATCCTTGTCTACTTTCCCAAGGTTCCTTT
The DNA here is from genome assembly GCF_905146905.1 of Nyctereutes procyonoides. Lineage (NCBI taxonomy): Eukaryota > Metazoa > Chordata > Mammalia > Carnivora > Canidae > Nyctereutes > Nyctereutes procyonoides. The sequence goes on from NW_026575155.1 coordinate 7,295,609, forward strand.
ACTATTGGGCATCTTTTCTGTACTTTACAAGATTATTAATTTGTAAGGCTATTAGTTTATTTTTGATATGTAGCAACTAAAGATACAAGCACTTTTAGAATTTAGGGGGTCTATCGTAATTTGAGATAATTATCTATGTTTTCTTTCTTAGCCTGTGGACATCTCAACAGCAATGAGTGAGCGGGCACTTGCTCAGAAAAGACTCAGTGAGAATGCATTTGACCTTGAAGCCATGAGCATGTTAAATCGAGCTCAGGAACGGGTATGTAGCAATTTTAATGTATAAATGAGAATTTAAATAATTAGATAGTTCTGACATAAGCAAAGTCTATGGCATGCTGTTGAAACGTAGGTCCCTAAAATCCAAGGAAATTGTAATTTATTGTAATTAGCTAGCTTATTTTAAATGAAAGTGACTTGGGGCATGATCATTTATTTAGTAAGTGTTAATTGTGTACTGTGTGGCAGGAACAGTTTGGGAGGGTAAATAAAAAAATTCTCTGCACTTATCTTGAGTTTGTAATCTGGTATATAAAAGTAGCTACATGCCCATAAAAGCCCTGTGAAATGTAGGTACTCAAAAAAAAAAAAAGAAAGAAATGTAGGTACTCCTATTATTTCCCACTTTCCAGCTGAGGAAATGGACTAAAAAAAGGTTAGTCAACCTGAAACAAAACACCGTACATAAACTACTGCTACCCTGGAATTAAAATTTAAAAAAAAGTGATTAGGCAGTCTTGAATCCAGAGTCTATACTTTTAACAGTGGACAGCTTTCCATTTGTCTTCTACATTCCTGTGGCAGATCTGTATAGAAACAGTAAGTATACATTCAGACAGATAAGGAAATACATATCTGACCATGCCAGTGTTGAGTAAATCTACTTTGAAGGACTGACAACTGATTTTTAACCATAACAATAAATATTGGTCATTAATGTAGTGCTCAGTTTTTAAAGAAAGCTGTTTTATGTGTTTGAACAATTTCCTGTATAACTCATTACTCCTTAAGCATATCTCTTGATTTATCCTGGATTTCTAATACCACAAAAAAGGTAATTAAAAACTCAGGTGATTGTGACATTTATATAATGTACATAAGCAAAGGGTGGGGATCCTTGGCTATATGAACTGTTTTCTGTATTCGTGTATCAATGTGATATTTTGAGGAATGAGTATTACATAGTTATACTTTTTTAGTAGTTAGAGTTACATCTTAAATTTTGTTATTATTGGGACCGAACTGAATGTTAGCAAAGTGCTTCTTTGAAGTGTTTAAGAAAACAATTTTAAATATGTTTAAATTCAGCATGCTATTTTAAAAGTTGAAGTTTTAAGTCTTAGCCTTTTGAAGAACTAAATAATGTAGTGAAATAAACCAGAGGCATTTTGAGTAGATAAGTAATTTTGCTTAGTTAATTGAGGCATGTTTTTTTCTTCAGATTGATGCCTGGGCTCAGCTAAACTCTATTCCTGGCCAGTTCACTGGAAGTACAGGAGTACAGGTTCTGACACAAGAACAATTGGCTAATACTGGTGCCCAAGCCTGGATTAAAAAGGTACACGACATACGCACATATGAAAGTGTCCAAGTACAAAATTATGATTTTTTTAGAAAATGTTCTATTAAAAATGCACGAAGAGGCCAGTGACTTTAACTGAAAGTTCACGGGTAAATTTTCTATGTGTGCATACTCTAGGATGGACACTGAAGATGGACCTGATTTGTGAGACAATGGCAAATGTATAAATATGGCTTAAGAGCCCGTTTAGTTTCTATTCTATTCTCAAGTTATTTCTGTATTGCAACTGCTGGTTTTTTGGGGGGTGGTTTTTTAAAACTTTTGAATGCTAACAGTGTATCTCAGGTGCTGTTCAGAATGTTCCACAGTTCCTGTTGGACTACTAATCTAATGATTTCAAAGCAGTGGTTCTCAAATTTCTTCTCATCATGGGATACTTTATTACAGGTTTATATTTGGTGGATCACTGCCCCAAAGAGCCCTCTTACCACCCCAGTTTTCCATTTCTCTATTCCTCTATTCCTCTGTCCTCCTTTCCCCTTCCTTAGTGCCTGTGCCCTCTTGTAAGCTCTCTTGGCCCTTACTCCTCACCCCTCTGGTTATCTCCAGCCCCTGATCCCTGTGGTTGTCAGTTGCCGGTTACAGCAAGTTGGTTGGTTGGGAGGCCCCAGTATTAGCACTGCATGTGGTGATCTTGCCATGGGACTGGAAGGCTGGGGAGGAGGGCTGGAGTGTGTGGGGAGGTGGGCAGTGCCGAAGGGGTGGTGAAGGGGGCGGGGTGGGGCTGGAGGATACAATCTGTGGACCACCATTTAGGCCCTGGTGGCCTCTGGTGATCCACAGGCTCAATTTGAGAACCACTGATGTCATGGAAAAAAACCAAACAAACAACCAGGATATAGTAAGTCCTAAATTGAAAGGAGAGGATGGACGCCTCGTGCTGTGAAGATGTAGGTGCTCCTGGTTTCACATTCCTGCAATGAGACCTGTGAACTCCACCTACGGCTGCCTCATTGTCGGGGGAGTCCTAGGTGGTTAAGCAAGGCTTTCTAAAGAAATGCCTTCTGGTTTGGTTGGATGGGTGATGGGAAATTTGTTTCAGGAGTACTGGCAGCATGGCAGTGCTGAAACTAGGAGGCTGCGTGGTCTAAAGGATTGGGAAGGTTTCTTTATCCCGCTGTACTCCTGACTGCTTTTGTGATCATGGGCAAGTAATTACTTGGAATTTCAGTCTCCAAGTGTCACGAGAAGACCAGTCCTTATTACTGCTTCACAGGGTGGTAATTAATAGCGTGATGGGCACCTATGAAGAATTGTTATGATTGCCAGGGAATGAACTGAATTTCAGCAAAATGAGATTTTGGTTGCTTCAGATCTTTTAATCTCATAACATTTCGGTTTTGATAGCATTATCTCTGATGGCCCTCTTATTAACAAATTAATATAAAACATGATATATCCTTAGTTTGCCTGCCACTTGGGTGGGGGGGAGACATGTACTAATAGGTGTATAGTGAGTATATGGCCAGATTCATGAAAAATTAACTTTTATGTAATTTACTAGGATTGGTGTTGGAAAAAGATGAAAATCTAGCAAAATATTTTTTATTTTGAGTTCATTTTGGACTTAACTGTATTACAGTATTTAAAATATAGTGGTTTGTATAGTATTTGAAAATGGTTTTCATCTCATTGGGACGAATTATAAGTACACACTTATTTGGGTAGTTTTAATTCTTTAACATTATTTAATCTTGAACCTGAGTGCTCAGTATTTCAGGAAGTTAGACTTTAAGTTTATGTGAGTGTTTAGGCACATAAAAATTAAGTAGTTTTGTACAGTACTAGGTAGAAGCTTCTTAATGCGATTCCATTGCAAAATTTTGAACTTCATTTGTATGATGAAGTGCTGCTTATCCACATAATGCTAATATAGTTCTAAAAATCATGTTAACGTAACTTGCAGAAATGAATCTACTGATTAAATTGGTTCCTTGCAAACTGTCCCTTAAATTTTTTTTGATTTCCCCTTGTAGGCAGTTGACAAGTTTTAAATAATTCACATCATGTTAAATGTAAATGTAACCCATTTTGATAAACTATGAGATATGTTCATTAGAGACATTTTTAAATTCTAGTAAGAAAGCTATGTTTTCAGGAAAACTCCCAGTTAAATGTTTACAGAAGAACATTTGCTACTGATGTCAAGGAAGGAAGGAACATTTTATTTATAATGTGGAAGGTCTTTAGGTAACTGAAAAATTAACATTTATCTTCACTGTCAAATATCACAAAGTGTTGTGTTCAGAAAACTTGCAGTGATCATACAGCTTTTCTTGCCTCGCTACACTCTTACGTTAAAAACCACATGGAATGCCAGCATTCTCCATATTCTCTTTTAGTCTGTTGCAGTATATTCTTAGATGAAAAAGAGTGAGAATTTTTCCATTATTTTTATTTGTCAGTAAAACATTTTTAAGTGATAATTGATTTAAAAGAACCTTTATTTTCTGGAATTAAATTATTTGGACATGACCCAAAGGGTACTGTTTACTACTATAGGTTCATTAGATTAAGCAGCTTTTTGGTGAACTGTATACACACTGGGGTAAAGAAACATGAACATAGTAGAGATTGGAAGCCTGGGTTATTTGGGGATTTGCATTATACTTTGCACAGTTGCCCTTTTTTTTAGGAGTGTTGCCTGGAAAAGAGGGGCGGATGAACCTGGAAGTAAGTAAAAGTCATTCTAGGTGTGTAGCAACAAGGCAGTTGATACCCAAGCATCAGCTAACTTTTCTCTTTATACATCAACACTGCATGGCCTGCACCAAATAAGGAACTGAACCAGGGGTATGTTTTTACCTCCACAGCTGCCTCCTTCCATCAGAGCACCTTGTTGAACTTAATGTCTAGTCACACATCATTGGCATGCTTTCTCCCCAGCATATAATTTACAAAGCTGGGGAAAAAAAATAAGGTGATAAAGTTTTACTACTGTGTGTAAAAACAAGATTTAAAAAATTTTGTATTAACTTATCAATACAGGAAATTATTAATGCTTACTCTTTCCAGAGCTACCAAAAGTTTTGACTCCCTCTTTTGATAAGTTAATGACTTTCGCTATATATTTGCTAGAGAACATAAGTCTAAAATTTAATAAGGGAAACTAAAGCAGGATTTGGAGATTTAAAAATTTTTAAAAAAGCCATAAAGATCAACAGTAGAATTCATTTGTTCTGTGTACATGGATGTCCTTTAAAATAGAGGCATCACCTATTTATTTCTTAAAATGTGTGAATATGACTGTTGACCATGCTAATGTATATAGTTGTGCATCTTATGACATTAAGTGGTTTGCTGCTTTGATGGAAATTATGGTTCAGTGGGTTGGATACAAGAGAGATGACTGTTCACAGAATAACCTGTGAACTTTCACCCCTCTGTATGGAAACTTGTTTCAGGGCCAAATCCTTGTAGCTGTCTTCTTGCCCCGGTCAGTGCCAGCCCTACTATTCACAACACTGCTGCCACCGAGGCCTAGGTATGTAAACGCTTAAGGAGTTTTTTACAAGTCTTTTAACGTCACGCTAGGTTTTAAAAGAATTCAGATTCAGTTTGGTATAATGACAGGGTATTTTATATGACTGTCCATTTCTTACTGTGTAAATATACTTTAAAGAGTTATCTTCTTTGCTTCATAGGGATTTTCTAAGTAAAATATTTTTACTTGCTTTATGGTAGAATGGGGAAGAAAACTTGGGTTGTTAACAGTATGCTTCTTCAGTGTCCAAACTATTTCTAAATGATTTCTGGGCTTTATTCATTAACTAGGTACACCTGGGACAATTAATATTATTGACTGTTTTAACATTGCCTTCTTTTTATTTTGCAAGCTAAGAAGAGATACCAGTGAACCTAAATAGTGGACGAAAACAGGAGTGTTCTAATTTTTTTTTTTTTTTTTTGGAGGGGGGCATGAGGGCCACTGTTTTAAACTGCCATTTATTTGCCTTATTTGACTTTCAAAATACTATTATGTTAATGGTGAAAATAATTAGAGCATCCACACTACAGTATGTATATAAGTATAGAAATTTAATTGCTATATCAGATCTAGAAGTAAAATAAGACTTTTTTTTTAAGTTACACCAAGTTTGTAGTCAAATTCTAACTGTGAAATGGGGACATTTTACCTTTCTTTCTTTGGATAGGATCAGTTCTTAAGAGCAGCCCCGGTAACTGGAGGAATGGGAGCCGTTTTGATGAGAAAAATGGGCTGGAGAGAAGGAGAAGGATTAGGAAAAAACAAAGAAGGAAATAAGGAACCTATCCTGGTTGATTTTAAGACAGACCGAAAAGGTAACCCATTGTTTCGGGAATGTTGATTATCTCTCCTTAATATTTAGGGTTTCATTACCTTCGTAGTTTTTTTTAAAGCAAGCTCTGCCCAATGTGGGCTTGATCTCAAGACCCTAAGATCATGAGTCACACGCTATACCATCAGAGCCACCCAAGTGCCCCTTGAAAAAAAATATTTTCCCCCAAAATAACCTTTCTACACTTTGATGTCCATGATGCTTAACTGGAGCATATCTACAGCTATTAAGAAACAAAAGGTTCATCCATTTGTGACAGCTTGTGTAGATACAGATGTGAGTTACTAATTTGAGCTAAAAGGTGGTCTTATGTTAGTTGCTAAATATTATGGAAATGTGCATATATCAATGGGATTGAAATTTCAGTTAGATTACAGTTTTGGTAAATGGTATCCCCATTTTGTTTTCTTGTGACAGGTAACATACTTGTCATTTCTAGGCTGTATTTTTTTTTCCTTCTTATTTTATACCACGTATTCTCCTTATTTCCTATTAGAGTGTTGTTTTGTCTTCTATAAACAGTTTTGGTATCTCCCTCTTTTTAAGCTCTGTCATTGAATTTTCTTGGGTTGCGGCTGGAGAATAGGCCAGTTGCTGACAGCAGTGTCAGCTCGTCATATTGTCTTGTGTTCAGGGCACCTTGGAACTGTTATCTTACTAGTACTTTGCCACTCCTGGAAATCCTTCTGCATTGCCCCCATGCAGTTGCTAAGTATTAAAAATATACTTAGCGGGGTGGCTGGATAGCTCAGTTAAGTGTCCAACTCTTGATTTTGGCTCAGGTCATGATCTCAGAGTCATGAGGTCGAGCCCTACATTGGCCTCTGTGTGTGGGGTGCACGGGAAAGAGAATCTCTTGGGATTCTGTCTCTCTGGGCCCTCCCTCCACTTGTGTAAAAAAAAAAAAAAAGCAAACAAACATGTATATATATGTATATATGCACACACACAGACACTTAATGCTCATTGATAACAGCCAGTTGGTACCTCTTAAATAATTTCTTCCCTTGGAATAATGTCTTACGTAGAATCAAATGGGGCTGTCATCTCAGTGTGATTTCAATAGATTGTATAAGCCTGATTTTTAAAGACTAGAAAGCTTAAACCTGGAATTTCCCTTATCTTTTCAATCAGAAAGATAAGTTGAAGTTAATGCAGTTAAATTATTGTGTCAGTGAATTTGGAAACCAACTAGCTTGGACCAAATTGTGTGTCTCATCAAGCATTTTGCATCAGAATTTCTACATTGTTATCCACATAGAATACTGTGATATCTTTTTTTTTTTTTTTTCCAATAAGAGGGATTTATTGTAAGGATTCTAAAGTAGCTTGGAATAGCATGAGAATCGTTCTGTGCTGTTGTAGCATTAATTCAAACTGAATTAGAAAAGGACATTGTACGGATTACGTCACATTTGACATTGTATTACTTATATAAGTTGAATAGATTTTTTTGAGTCATACAAGGTGATTTGTTTATAAGAAAACATCTGTGAATGCATTACATAATTCCAGGAACATCCTCGTTGGAATTGTGTAATAGGTGTTGGGTTTGGAGAAGAGTACTAGCAGATTTAGTGAAGAGCTAGCTGATTGAAGAATTCCCCCTAGGAGAAATGGAAGCAGGAAAGCATGGACTTTGGCTAATGAGAGAGTGAAGTCCCATTGGTAAGGGAGGTTATGCAGTGAGATGGTCTTCTGTGAACATCTTCATTTGATAAGTCAGGGGTTGTTTGCTGGGGAAAATATGGACCCGTTTATAGAGACACTTCTTTGTTTGGAGGGTGTGTGGCCTAAAATCCTCACCTTTTGGGGAACTTAATTAACAGCAGGGTGCTTTAAGGAACGGGAAGCCTTTAGAAAGCATTTGAAATAAATAGCCACTATTTCTTAAACTTTTTAAAAAGAAACAATCCTAAAGGTGTTATCTGTGGCACTTAATAGGTATATTCATATGCTTCTAGGTTTTTGTGTTCTGTGAATATTTGATTTCTTAAGCAATTTCTAATACCAAGGTATATGAACATAAAGTATAGGCTTATACATTGAAACAGCGAAACAAGGTAAACTATATAAAAATGAAAGGTAGTGGGGGTTGAGTATTTTATTGGAAGGCATAGGTTGAGATTTAGGGTCCTACAGAGGGAATAATTGTATATAATAATTTAAAATGATGCTTTGGAGTTTATTCAGTGAACACTGCCTTTTTATTTTAAAGGTCTTGTTGCAGTAGGAGAAAGAGCACAAAAGAGGTCCGGGAACTTCTCTGCTGCAATGAAAGATCTGTCAGGTGAGAGTACATTTGAATTTCTTCTTGTCCTATCCCCCACTTGAATTCGTATTTTGTTGCCACAGTAGAAATAATCAACAACTGGTTATTTTTTTCTTTGTAGGCAAACATCCTGTGTCTGCTTTGATGGAAATCTGTAATAAGAGAAGGTGGCAACCACCAGAATTTCTCTTGGTCCATGATAGTGGCCCAGATCATCGCAAACATTTTCTCTTTAGGGTAAATATGAATTTCTGCATTAATTGTATTCCCCTATTAATTTGAGGACTTAGAGGGTGAGGGGTAAAGCATTGTATGGTCACAGGATTCATACGTTGTGGGTTGGGTGTGAATATATATGTGTGGGTAGAAACAGTAGGGTTTTTGGGTTTTTAAATATTTAAGCATACTTTAATATGACCTGTTAATGTCCTAGTTTTAAAAAATGCTGGAGGGAAAGAGGTGGGCAAAATCTGGTGAACAATTTGACATTTTCCAGTGAACTTGGGAAATTAGTTTTATCAGGGTTTTCTCCCCCCCCCCCCCCCACCCACCCAATTTGGAGACCTGCTCTTAATTTGCAGTCCCTTTTCCCAAATGATTTGCTTCTCCTGGGTTGAGATTAATTTGATTTACATAGTGTGGGTTTTATATTTCTGTAAGTTATTTTTCTAGCATTTAGTGAAAAATACAAAGCTAATAGATATTAAAGTTTGATGCTGTTCTTATTGTATGTTTTTCTTGAATAGGTATTGAGAAATGGAAGCCCTTACCAGCCCAATTGTATGTTTTTCTTGAATAGGTATTGATAAATGGAAGCGCTTACCAGCCCAGCTTTGCCAGCCCTAATAAGAAGCATGCTAAAGCCACAGCAGCTACTGTGGTTCTTCAAGCAATGGGCCTTGTACCAAAGGACCTCATGGCTAATGCCACTTGCTTCAGGAGTGCCTCACGTAGATAGATTGAGGTTTTATATTAATCATTTCAGATAATTTTACTCTGCATCAAAATGTATTTCCTCTTTAATGTTGTAAATATTTGGCAATTTAAGACATTGTGTAAAAAGCAATCTGTACAAACATCTCCAGGCTTTGATTTTTGTACCATGGAAATTGTATTTAACCATACAGGGTTTTGGTATGTTTATATTGTTTACCTTAGTGATGTATTTGTTTAAGTGGCTAACATCCAAACGATTGTTTGAAGGCATCCGTAATCTTCAGTGTGGAATGTTAAATAACGCTTTTATACTGTATTTTGTACTATGATGTAACCTCCCTTCCTTATGGCTAGGCTGCTGTAACACTTGCCTGTAATCAGTGAAGGGCTGTGCACCTTGTACTAGTTCACAATGGGTTCTGCTGGACAGATACTGGGCCAGTGTTATTGAGGTAATCAAGCAAGATCTGTTCCACAGGGCTAATGCCACCATCTCCCCTTAAAATTTTGTAGAGGTTCTAAAAAAAAAAAAAAGAGTGGTATGTTGTGTGATGATCTGCACTAAGTCCTGCGTTCCCATCAAAGCCACTTGGGCCATGAGAAGGGAGTCAAATGAAGTCTGATTAGAATTCTACTGCAGAGGCCAAGTACATTTAGTATGGCATTGAGTTGTGATATAGTTTTACTTTGATGTGCATTTTGAATTTCAGCTACACCTAGATAGACGTTAAATGATAATTAAAATGCTGTAACCAACTTATCTAATAAAATCGGCACCCAGCCACTATTTTGTTGACTATGAGAAAGTTTAAGTTTATGTTAATTTTTAGGGTCTGATAGAATATTTCATGTGTATTACAGTGGTATTCATAATGCTATGTCTCTAAACTTTATTTTCAAAAGCTTAAGGCCCAAATATAAACTTCTCTGGAATAAATGTGGTGTTTTATTTTCTGGATCATAAAGTGAACACATACTTCTTCATTACTGTCATTTCTTTACCCGATACTTTTGGTTTCTAAACATTTTTATTTTTAAGAAAATTTGAATCTAACACACACACACACACACACACACACACACACACACACACACCCAGGGACATTAAATACTACTTTACCATGATAGCTGAGCATACAATTATTAACCTATTCTATGTGGAATACAAAATACCCTTATCTGAATTAACATGCATCAAAAAACCAAATTTAATATATTTGAGAATAAAGGAATCATAAATCAGAAGGAAAGCAGCAAGCAACTATGGTAGACACAGTAACAATCAGCTCAGCAGATCACGTCTACATTTGTATCTTTATAAAGCTAGAACCTCCATGGTAGGATAGGTGAATTGTCAAATATAATTTTGCCCTGATGCCATCAGTCACAATACCAGGAGATAACTGATCGTAATTTAGTTTCAATTTCCCATTTGCAAGGAGAAACATTCATGACGTTCAGTTTTCTACTTGATTTATAATTAGGTTGTAAAGGTCTGGAAGTCTCAAGTTACTTATATTTTTAAAAAGTTGGGAGTTATCTTCATATCTAATCAGAATAGTAAATGTTGATTTAAAACCTTGATCCTACTGCTTAACACATGTAAAAATTAACGTAAAAGGTTAATGTTTATCAACAGTTGAATATGTTAAAGTTAGATTCATTTAACTTCCAAAATGAACTTTAGAGCCAAAGGTATAAGAATCTTGAATTTCCTTGCTAGAAGGCTTTTTCCTCAAAGATTCCTTTTAGGCTTACTTTGGTGTTCAGGATCTCCAATTATAAACGTAGTCATTCATTTCCACATGTCTTAAAGATGATTTTCCCAGTATTGGTGTTTGACTAAGTTGATCCAGAGTCTTAGGGTGCAATCCACAGTTAGCAAGCTCCTCAAGAACAGTTTCCTGTGGAAATTTGTATTCAAGTTAGTTAAAAAGTGTATCAGTCTCTGAACACTGATGTTTTTTTTTGGGTAATCTTTACACCCAATGTGGGACTTGAACCCTGAGATCGAGTCGCATGCTCTACCAACGGAGTCAAATTTTAATAATTACCATGGGAACTTTGACAAACACCTGCCTTAATCACGTTCATAAGGCAAAGGCAGTTCATTAACAATAGAAGTTGACCCTAAAAGTTTTCACATACAATAGCATTCACAATTTCGGTTATTTTTAGAAGTCTGGCAGATGATAAAAGCATGAGGCAATTTTAAAGGTTTTAATTATAACCTGTAAATAAAAAATAGAAACCTAACTATATCCAAAATTAAAGGCAAATACTGATTAAATACCCATAGTTTATAATAAAGGAATCTGGTACTATTCTGGATCTGAGATGGCCATATAAATAACTTGCCTTTTTGTTTGGGAAATTCTATAGTCGTTGCGGAGTACAATCTAAATTCATAAAAATTTATCTCAAAAAACCTAAATCTTACCCCTTCATTTTAGGATTGGCAGTTAAATAGTACAGTTTATTTTTTAAAAGATCTTATTCATGAGAGACAGAGAGGCAGAGACAGAAGCAGGCTCCACGCAGGGAGCCTGATGCGGAACCTGATCCTAGAACTCCAGGATCACGCCCTGGGCGGAAGGCAGGCACTTAAACCGCTAAGCCACCCAGGGATCTCAAATAGTACAGTTTAATGGTAAGTCAGACACAAGTTTGACTCTATAAATCACTTCTTTCTTCCACCCGAGGAAACTAGCTACAGTGAGCTACGCTAACAGCTGTCTACTTACCTTATCCAGTACTTTATTCACTGGCAGGCAGATATTAAATACAGCAGTTGGCTCATGTGTATATAGTCCAGCAGAAAATGACCCATTCTGTGAAGATCTGAGTAGCATGGTTACTGAATGTAGAGAATGAGGCATGATAGGACCCGTTATCTCCAAACTAAATTGATCTTTGTATCCAGAAACAGCTTGTGTCTTCACATTTACACTTCTTGCCTTCAAGAAAATTTAAAGAAAAAATTACTGTCACCGTCTCTCAAGCTTTTGTCCCTAAAGACTTGTTCAGTAGCTTCATTTGGGTTTTCCTCTTTACTAGTTATGGACTAAAAGGTACAACATAGAGGGACCGTAGCCAGTGGTACTATAATAGCACTGTATGGTGGCAGGAACTATACTTGTGAGCATAATAGCATAAGGTAGTTCGTAAGACATCAAAAGAATGCTATATGAGTAAAAATGTTAATTCTCCATCTGTAGCACATCTCCAAGTTATGACTCAGTTTAAGCATATTCTAGAGAATATAATTTTTCATATAGTATCCTAATTTAGTAGTATGCTTTTTTTTACTTAGGAAAACAAACAAAAAACAGGTACACCTGGGTGGCTCAGCGGTTGAGCATCTGCCTTTGACCCAGGGTGTGATCCTGGTGTCCCGGGATTGAGTCCCAATGTCGGGCTTCCCGCATGGAGCCTGCTTCTCCCTTTGCCCTTGTCCCCGCGTTTTTCTGGGTCTTTCATAAATAAATAAAACCTTTAACAAACAAAACAAAGCTTTTCTTTAAATAGGCTCCATATCCATTGTGGAGCCCAACCTGGGGCCTGAACTCACGATCAAGACCTGAGCTGAGGTCAAGAGTCAGATGCTTGACAACTGAGCCACCCAGGCTTCCCTATTAAGATTTTTTTAATGGAAGTATAGTTGACACACGTTACAGTTACATTAGTTTGAGGTATAGGACAGTGATTCTACAACTCTAAACATTATGCTCTGCTCACAAATGTAGCTACCATCTGTCACCATATTGTTATAGTACCAATGACTATATTCCCTGCACTGAGCCTTCCATCCCATGACTTACTCTATTCCATAACTGGAAGCACATACTTCCCAATCCCCTTTAACCCTTTTGCCCACCTCCCTTCCCAATTCAGTAATACATTTTCAATGCAGAATACTGGGAAAATAAATATAAAAATAAATTCTATTTTTTTAAAAAACACAAATTCGGAATGCCTGGGTGGCTCAGTGGTTGAGCGCCTGCCTTTGGCTCAGGGTGTGATCCCAGTTTGGGGATCGAGTCCCACGTCAGGCTCCCTGTGAGGAAACTGCTTCTCCCTCTGCCTGTCTCTGCCTCTCTCTGTGTCTCTTATGAATAAATAAAATCTTAAAATTCTTTTGTTAGTAACATTCACAATGTATTTGTATTTACATCTGTAAGTTTTTTTCAACGATACGGATATACAGCTATTCTTTTCAGCTATCCAGGATTTAGGTTTTGAGATCTCTAATCTTAACTAGGTTCTTTCATTGCTTAAGAAATGACAAAATGAGATTAAAGCAGCTTTTCGACATAGCAAAAAAGATTAACACCAAAATGCCTTTTTTGCCAATCAGATTTATTCAGTTAGAAAAAATTACTTTTATATAATTCAAATAAAACATTTCATATAATGAACGTTCTCATATAATTTGATATACCTTTATATCAACTTTTTTTTTATTGGGAGGAAAGCAAAAACAAAATATGCACCATGTAAAATGGTAGGAGTTATTAAAAACAAATCAAAAATTTGTTCTTGATTTCTTCTTAAAAAGCTCATTTATGAGGATTAGGGTAGAATTTTTTCTTTTTTCCTTTTCATTACCTTAAGCATTTGCATTGTGGCACCTCGGAAAGCTACAGGTGATAAGAGGGTTGGTGGAAGTCCTGCCTGTGGACCTGAACTAGCAATTAAACTCTTAGAGTTGATCAAGAAATTCAGCAATGTAAGGGTATTCATTCCCTTCACCAACACAACAGACTCAGGTCTGTGATCCATTTGCACTTCGTGTTTCTCTTTTCGTCTGAAGATGACAATCAAGGAACTTGCAAATTTAAATCCCATGCTAATGAGAAAAGCCATCATCTTGATTCTGAATCATCTGGGACCCTTTTTTCCCCATTGTGAACAGGAAATGCTCTTTCTACCCCACTCTGCTGCAATTATAACACACCTGCTTAAATCAAAATGATTTCTCTTTGACCATTGAACTTGCTAGAAGTTGACTCCTAAAAAAAAACAAATTTCTTCTCTAGTTGAAAACATACTCTATATGGAATGTTTCCATTAAAAAAAAAAACTTTAGCAGTAATTGTTCATAGTTTACTGGTACTTAGTCTGTTTTTTTAATGTCACGATGGAGGATTAGTTTAAATATGATCTTAAGACCATTTAAGATTACAGTCAAATAAAACTGTCAACATTACACAGCTCACTAAATTCAATGAAAATCAATTCTAGTTAACACAACGGAAAGGATACAGCTTGATAGAGAGTATGTCTGGTTTTTTAATTTTATCTTGCACACCCATCTCTTCCAGCCAGGAAAAGCTCTCATCTTCATCCTCATCACTGATTACTTGTTCCCTAGAAAATTGTTATAGTTAGAGTTTCCATTTCATCAAACGGTTTCCCCTACAAAACTACTTCACTGAGACCGTAAGTCCCTAGGTGATGTAAAAGGTGGTTTTAATCACATACTCCCCATGTCCCAGGCTTGTTCCAGATGTCTTTTTCTTCTCATGGCCATTTTCTTTTATTAGCGGCAGAGAAAATTCAATACCTACGTGAGAAAAGAAAAATATAACTGAGTTTCCTTTAATATACTCTAAAAGAACAAGTGTGTCCTACTTTTACAGAGTATGAAATCTGAAGATTTGAGCTTTTACACTTGGATCTATTAAGGCAACAGCTTTCAAGCTTTCTTGACAGTAGCCCACCACACACACACAACACCCCTCATCCTCCTCCTCTTTTAAACAAAAGGTTCAGGAAACAATGAATACTCCCCCACTCCTGTGGTACTCTTTCCTGTAGTGCTGATTAAATAGATTTGTGATCATCAATGGTTGGCCCAGTTTGAAAATTATGTTATTAAAAGGGGGTAGGAATTTCTAGACAAGTACATTCACATGGGAACCTTCCAGCTCAATATGTTTATCAGATCAAAGAAGGGAACACCATTAAACTTAAAAAAAGCTGTGCATTAAGGGACAGCTTAAATCACTGCTGGGAAAAAATAAAATCAGAAATAAAGAAGGCATTTCTTAAAAAATATAGGTAAAACTGGTAAAAGGCAATTCAATTGGTAAAAAGACAATTCAAACTTTAGCTTCTAAGGAAAGTGCTTACTTTTTTTTTTAATGCTTAAATCAGTTTTTTATTACAAAAGAAATTACTCAATCATAAAAGCACATAAAAGAACAAAGCAGAATTCTGTCTCATGACCATTGGCCCCTATGGGGTAGCCGTATTAATTTTGTAATACTCTTCCAGATTTTTTTAAGGAAAATGAAAAAATTGCATCAACTACATACACTGTTCCAAATTTTTATATTTCTTTTGTTAACAATATAACATTCTCCTTTGACAAATTACATAAGCTCTACGAGAGTAGGGATTTTGTCTACTTCTGTCACTGCTGTATTTCTAGGGACTAGAACACTGTATAGAACAAAGGTGCCAATAAATGCTCACTCACTGGATGAATGGAATGGATCCTCCTTACCGTCAGATCAACTACAAGTTCTGTGGGGTTCAAGGATATGTGTATTTGGTCTCTCTCTATGGTCTCAGCACCAGAGCACCTGGCACATAGTAGACACTCAAATATTCATTGAATTAGCAAAACAGCTCAATGATGAAACCACTTAGTTCCTTTTAACTACACCAGCATGTTGACATCACAATAATCAACTATGCTGCCGTTGATGAAATAAGTCTTTTCTCATTTTAAGCCTATGGTTTTACCTTCATTTTTCATAGCTTCTCTTATGCCTCTAGTTGTAGGAGAGATGAGAGCTGTGATTACATCATTTCCTGCTAATCCTGCTGCTCGGAACAAGATCGTAAACTGATAGGTACAAACGTAGAAATATGGGCAAAGCTTTGTCTTCAGTAGATTATAGAGAGAAGTGAAGCTCACAGACCTATGAAGTAGCAAGATTTTCTTTAGGCATCACTACACATTTAGCTTAACAACTAAAATTTAGATTTTTTATGATTCAGTTTGATACTCATTTGAATAAAAACACAACACAAATATTATAGATAATGGTTTGAACTTTTTCTACTACATACATAACTTGGCTCTTAAAGGACTAAAATTGGTCATGGGACCCACAGTGTTTACCGCTTAAACACTAATCATGTTTTCTTTAAACAAATCTTAATTGGGGCAGCCCCGGTGGCTGAGCGGTTTAGTGCTGCCTTCAGCCCAGGGTGTGATCCTGGAGACCCAGGATCAAGTCCCACATTGGGCTCCCTGAATGGGGCCTGCTTCTCCCTCTGCCTATGTCTTTGCGCCTCTCTCTCTGTCTCTCATGAATAAATAAATGAAACCTTTAAAAAAAAATTAAAAAAGAAACCAAACAAATCTTAATTGATAACTGGTTGCTGACTTTTCTTTGAGCAGCTTCTGCTGATGAGAAAGGAAGCAGCCACGGAGATGAAATAACATAAAAGAATGTATATATTTATGTAACACTTATACATAATTCCACAATTGCATAGTGAATAAGAGTCAAAAAAAGTAAACAACTTAAATATCGATTATTAACAGCTTAGAAAAAATAATTCAGAGGAACACAGAGAACCTTTTACCAGTACACACTTCCACACTGTAAATAAGAATACTGATTAAAATGAAAATACATTACTGGGATGTACAAATTTTTAATAATCTTACCAGTCACTCATTAAAATGTGTTGCAAGGTTTCATCATTTGACCAAGGGCTTATCTTTCCAGCCATTTTTCTATCAGCTCCAATGCGAGGGAACAGTGGTAGCCAGGGAAAGGCAGGGTGCAACCAATAGATTAGGCTCTGCTGAAAGGCACAACGGAGCTGAGTGGAGAGTCTGGGATCCTAAAATCCAGAGATGATATTGCAAGTTTTTGCCACATGAGAAGTATAAAATTTCATCAAAAAGCACTGAATATGCCACTTATTCTAAGAACCTTTACTGTTTCCTATAGAAAAGTATTCATAACTGTTACACCGGCTAAAATGCAGTTTATTCTTGCCAGCTTTTATTGTATCTTAAAGCATATCAAAAGGAGGACTTAAAATACAGATAGGAACATTCTCTCATCTCTCCTGTTCTCTCCTGAGAACAGTGACTATTTTAGTTATCATAAGGGTAGGGCTATAGACGGAGATGTTTACTGCATGTAGGTAATACTATGTTCAACCCCTCTCCCCTCACAACTGTTTCAACAGGAACCAGTAAAAATGAGTAATGAGAATCATAAATCAACCTGATTTATTAAAAAAGATGTATCAGGGCCTTCTTTTTTTTTGATTTATTTATTTATTCATGAGACACACACACACAGAGAGAGAGAGAGAGAGAGAGAGAGGCAGAGACACAGGCAGAGGGAGAATCAGGCTTCATGCAGGGAGCCGGATGTGGGACTCGATCCAGGGAATCCAGGATCACACCCTGAGCCAATGTCAGGCGCTAAACCGCTGGGCCGCCCAGGGATCCCCCAAGGCCTTTTTTAGGTAATCACTTTTAACCTAATTTGAGTTGATGAGTTGCTTGACAGCAATGCAATTACATTCTTCCAAAACCATTCTAGAACTCATTAACTCTATTACAGTATTTACAAGAGACTATCAAATAGGTAGCAAGAATTAGTGTGTATGAAAAAAAGAATATACATTATATCAGAAAACCAGGAGAATAACCAATCTACCTTTGCAATTCTATTCAACTGCTTTTCATTTTTCTCCCTTATATTTTTTTCTCAGAAAGCTTTAGAGAAGAATGGTTTTGTTCAAACAATTTCTGCCTCTAACATTAGTCCTCAGGACAGGTCTTTAAATTTAATGGGCAGTTACTGAATCTGATAGAGAAAACTGCATGAAAGTGCAAGAAATACAAAACTCCCCAAGTCTTAGTGTCTTTAAACTTTAGAAGAAAAACTTTTTAGAAGAAGGAAATATTTGTGACATTTTGCAGAGAAGTACGTTTTACAATTAATTTGTTACTTTAAAACACACCTACTTCCCTTCAGAATTACCTGTATACTTTGAGGCAAAGTAACTTCTGTTGCCCTACAATGCTGGATGACACCTTGGGCCTCTTCTTGTGCTTTCAAGTGATCTGCCCAGGTAAAGGGTTGAGAAGAGGTGAAAAGGAGTCGAGTTTTAATACTCCAGTCCACAGGTAACTCAGTACTTTCTGAGGATGGAGTATCAGATTCGGAGAATGGTATTTGTGGAGTCTTTTAGAAAACAAAGGACACAAAAATTAGTAGAGTACCAAAAAACCTCCCTCTTAATCTACAGATTTTATCAACCTGCATGATCACAGAATTGTCAGGATCTTATAACTGCATTATAAGTAACACTGAAAATACACTACACACTGTGAAACACCCTAGAAAGTTACAGTAAACTGTTGACAGTGGTTTTCTCTGGAAGTGGGAATTTATTGTTGTTACAGGTGGTGGTGGTGGAGGGCCATATTTTTACCTTATAGTTTATATATAGTTTAGATACAAGAGGCATGTACTATTTCCACAATCATAATTAAAAAAAAAATCTACTGATCTTGCTGTCAAAGCAAAAACCTTCCAAGTAATTTATTATTTTTTTAAAAGATGATTTATTTATTTATTGGGGGGAGGCAGGAGCAGAGGGAGAGAACTTCAAGCTGACTCCCCACTGAGCGTGGAGCCTGATTTGAGGCTCTGTCTTGTGACGCTGCTCAGGTCCTGAGCCAAAATCAGGAGTTGAACGCTAAACCGACTGGGCCACCCAGGGTCCCCTGCAAGTATTTTAAAGAGCACCATTTAAGCCTTGCAAACTCCGGAACCAGGGCTAAGCAGTTCCTGCAGGTAACTTAGGGCTCTTATGAGGCCATATGTAAAAAGACGTTTCCTGATCTCAAAATTTCCTTCCAAACTGTTTTGCTGTCCTTTCAAGGCCATTTTCTCCACTTTATTTACAATGATTCTTTGAGGTGACATTACACACACCAAGTAACAGGTGCGGGGGAACTATCTGTAACAGACCCTGTGAAGGCTGTCCATTTATATGAAAGGTCTTAGCCCTTCTGGCCTGTTCCTGTTAAGGACAAGCTGCGCAACAGGAATACCTGGGGGATGGTACCAAGAGGATGGCTGTTGTGGCCGTGTCTGCAAGGTTCAGGGATATGCCACAACCTGTGGAGGTAATTTGGGGATTTTGTCTGAAGATTCAGTTAAAGAGGAAGTTCAAAAAGCAGTTGGGTGTGGAGAGAGGAGCTGGAGTCACCGCCGACGGAGAGAGAGTGTTAAAAACAGTTGAAGGGGGATCCCTGGGTGGCGCAGCGGTTTGGCACCTGCCTTTGGCCCAGGGCGCGATCCTGGAGACCCGGGATCGAATCCCACATCGGGCTCCCGGTGCATGGAGCCTGCTTCTCCCTCTGCCTCTCTCTCTCTCTCTGTGTGACTATCATAAATAAATAAAAATTAAAAAAAAAAAAAAAACAGTTGGAGGAAGGGACACCTGTATCTACAGTGACTTTAGCGTTGGTACCGTGAGGAACCTCATGCTTCCGCCGGGCCGATGCCATCTTTTCAACCCCGGCAGAGATGACCACTGCCTCCACGCTCTCGAGCAACGACTTAACAAAAAAAGATGTTTCTGAGGTATACGTTTAGATTTTAAGAATACACCTTCTAATGACATTAAAAACTATTACCTGAAGTAACTGAGTAACGTCTGTTCTTTCAGGAAACTTCTCCCACAGCGAATCATTTTCTTGATTAGAATCTACAAACTGAGGGGAAAACGATGGTTCTTTTTAATCCTAAACGATGCTGGAGTTTGCGTTCACCACCACCAGCGCCTCACCTGGCATCCAAGGGCCTCAACAAATGCCGAGGGCAGGAAATTCACATGCAAATCACCAGATCCGGGCTTCAAGTCAGTTTCGCGTCTGGCTTGACTATTAAAACCGGGGGTGGGGGTGGGGTGGGGGTGGGGGTGTGATCCGTGCGTCCGACGGCGGGCGCGGAGATCTCAAGCCCAGAGACCCACAAGGCTCTGGGGTAAGAACTGCCAGGAATTTCGGACCCAGGGATCCCCAGCCCTCCTCCACCCGGAGTATTTCCGAGCGCGTGAGGGCGGGGGTCGTGCAGGGCAGGAGGGTCTCCGGCCTTCCCACCGGACAGCGGCCTCCGCGGACGAGCCGCCCTCCCCTGGAGCCCTGACCCCTGACCCCCGACCCCCGACCCCCGGGGGCTCCGAGCGGCCCCGGGCCGGAGCGCGGGGCGCGCGCCACACGGAGCGCAGCCTCGGGGCAGCCCCGCCCAACGCTCAGGGCCGCGTCCGCGCCCCCCGCCCCCGCCCCCGCCCCCGCCCGCCGGGCGCGAGACACTCACCGGGGCCTGCGCCTCCTGCCGACCGCGGGGCGGCCCGTCGGGGGGCTCCGCGGAGGCCGGCGGCCAGTTGTCCAGGCGGGCGAAGGGGTTCCTGCGGGCCGCTGCCGGGCCGCCGCCGCCGCCGCCGGCCGCCGGGAAGGGGCGCAGGAGCAGCCCGGCCGCCAGAGCGGCGCGGCGGGGCGCAGGCTCGGGCCGCTCCCCGGGCGCGGCGGCGGACCCGTGGCTGCGGGCCCTTTTCCGTCGGAGCCGCAGAGTAGCGGGAGGCTTCCTGAAACCGGGCGAGTAGCCGGGCACCGAGACGGCCATGACGCGCGGCTCGGGCAGGCGGAGCCGCGGGCCTCTCCGCTGCCTCTTCCCGCGCGCGCCGGCCCGGGCCCCGGCCCCGCCCCCGGCCCCGCCCCCGCGGGCGAGCGACGTCGGCCGCCCCGAGGCCCCGCCCCTCCCCTCGGTCGGGTCGGTCCGCTCGGCTGCGCTCGGCTGCGCTCGGCTCTGCTCGGCTGCCGGGCGCTGCTGCCGGGTCCCTGGCGGTGGCGGTGGCGGTGGCCGGGCCGTGGGCGCCGAGGGGCGGGGCAACCCGCGGCCCGGGGCACCGGGATAGCCGAGCGCTCCGTAGGTCTGTAGCAGAGACGCCACGAGCCCCGGCCCCGGCGCCGACCCCGGCGCTTGGGTGAAAAGACGTCACACCGGGCTGCCGCTTGGGTTAAGCCTACGGCGGGCCGCGGCGGGCGCCCAGAGCCGGCGGGGGCTGCGCCTCCATCCCCCGGGCCGAAAACAGAACCCGGCGGGAGCCGAGCGAGCGCAGCCTCCCCCCGCCCCCCTCGCCCCCGCCCCCGCCCCCGCGGCCGCCCCCACCGGCGAGGCTCGGCCACGGTCCTGCTGGATCCCGAGGAGTCCCTGAAATAAACGAATGCTTGAGAAAATTTTACAGTGTCTCTGGACTAGAGCCTCCGAGACTTGAAACCACACTCAAAGGCTTGTAAGGAAGGCAGGCATTGAGACCGCAGTTGATACAAAAGTAACCACGTTATTCTAACACACCAAACACGGACAACTTTATCAATAGAGTAGCGCGGCTTCTCCTGAAAGCAATTTTCTTCATGGGAAGGATTTTGTAACAAAGGCAAATGTGTAGAAACCAGCAAGAAGTAATTTCGGAATGATCCCTTTAGATGTTAATTATGGAATTGTCTTGACCATTTGTGCAATGATTTTTCAAATAACTTCTCAAAAACTTAAAGTAACTCTTGAGTATCTTGACTCCTAGGAAAACCGGACACTGCTTTTATCTTCCTTGACTTTTCTGAACAATTTCCAAGGAAACTCGGGCTTCAAGTAC
Source organism: Nyctereutes procyonoides (assembly GCF_905146905.1). Lineage (NCBI taxonomy): Eukaryota > Metazoa > Chordata > Mammalia > Carnivora > Canidae > Nyctereutes > Nyctereutes procyonoides. The sequence continues at coordinate 7,317,432 of NW_026575155.1, forward strand.
TGGAAGGGGTTTATCCAACTGAGGTCTGAGAAAGAACAAAATTAAAATTGAACAACTTGCTTTTTTCTTCCTGGATTTTTCTGAACAACTTCCATGGAAACTTTCGCTTCATACAACGGAATGGGTTCATCCAACTGAGGCCTGAGGAAGAATGATATTATTAGAAAAGTTAGGTCAAGGCAAAGATGAGTAGAACAATAGGATGGTAGTTGACAATTGCTATAGTTCAATCTTTTTTTAAAAGATTTTATTTTTTTAGAGAGCGTGCAGGAGCACTGGGAAAGGCAAAGGGAGGGGGACAAGCAGACTCCATCATCCCAGGACCTGGATATCATGACCTGAGCCACCGAGGTGCCCCAATCCTATTATTTTAAATAATGCAAACAAACTTGTCCATTAGTATTCCCATTGTTAAAAGTGGTTAAGTTTTGAAGGGGAAAACTGCCAACTTTATCCACTCCCAGATCCAACTTAAAAAAACAAAACTGCATTTTCGCCTCTTCTCAGTCTACAGGTTATTTTAGGTTGCCTTGGGAAAGGTGATGAAAAAAGCAAAGGTTGTATGGTATGGTATGGAATGCACTAAGGAGAACTCATGGGTCACTTCTTAGGGAATACTTATTGGTGTATCACAAGATACACTTTGACAAATATTAAAGAGCGGCTATTTATCCAAATTAAAAAAAAAAAAAAAAACCCTATGGAGGCAACAGGTATGCTGTGAAAACTGAAATGAAAGTGGAAATGCGGGATCCCTGGGTGGCGCAGCGGTTTGGTGCCTGCCTTTGGCCCAGGGCGCGATTCTGGAGACCCAGGATCTAATCCCACGTCGGGCTCCCGGTGCATGGAGCCTGCTTCTCCCTCTGCCTGTCTCTGTCTCTCTCTCTCTCTCTGTGTGACTATCATAAATAAATAAAAAAAATTAAAAAAAGAAAGTGGAAATGCTTGCTTACCTCCTTGAGAATAGAAAATAAACGATTTGATTACTTAGCGTACCTAAAAACTCCAGTTGATAGCTTCTCCATCACATCTTTTAGGATACGTAGCTGGAAAGATTGTTAAGGTGGCAGTCGAACAAAACCAGTCAATAAAAGGAAGATGTTAGGCAGGTCACCTATCTAAGTTCAGCACTCTCAGAAATTGAGAATTTAAGTTACAGACATTCTGTAAGCTGTGAAGTTTACCTTGGAAACAGGGAAATGGGGAACTCACTCGAGAGAAGCGGAGACATAACAGAGCCTAAACTTCTAAGGACAAGTGGCAGAAGCAGCAAGCCTAATGAGTAGTCCTAAGTAATGACTCTTGTTATCCCAAACAAGCAGAAGTGTTATGGTGTCAAGTTTTCCTTTTAGCACTATTTATGATATTTTTAGATAAAAATGTTAGCACTTGCATCTCTTATGTTAGGTGCACATTTATGTACTAAACTGGCTGCTAATTGGCTCAGATTTTGTGGGCAGAAAAGTTAACAGTGCCACTAAGAGAATCAAGAAATAGTGTAAAATTAAGAAAAAAATTAGTCATTTAATTGAAATTATAATTTTAGGATTGAGACTCTATGTAATTGCTAGTACTAGAGAATGACATGGCATAGAACCAGTCGAAGGTCTGTTAAATCATAAGCAGCAGCTGGCTCACGTCTGAATTGATTGAGAGGGGTTAGCACAAGTGAGGACTGAAGTCTGATTTGGAACTTGAGAGTTCAGGAATTAGAAAATGTAAATTAGAAAGTACGAACATAAGCCATTTTATTTTTATCTTAAAGATTTTAGGGCAGCCCTGGTGGTGCAGCAGTTTAGCGCCGCCTGCAGCCTGGGGTGTGATCCTGGAGACCCGGGATCAAGTCCCACGTCGGGCTCCCTGCATGGAGCCTGCTTCTCCCTCTGCCTGTGTCTCTGCCTCTCTCTCTCTCTGAATAAATAAATAAATCTTAAAAAAAAAAAAAAAAAAGATTTTATTTATTCACAAGAAAGAGAGTGAGCAAGCATTGGATGGGTGGGAGGAGAGGGAGAGGGAGAAGCAAACACCTCACTGAGCAGGGAGCCCAATGTGGGGCTCCATCCCAGAACCCTGGGATCGTGACCTGAGCTGAAGGCAGACGTTTAACCAACTGAGCCACCCAGGAGCCCCAGAACATAAGCCATTTTAAAGATTTTCTTAAAGAGGACTTCATACTGCAAATTCTCTTTCTACTTCTCTTAAGTGAAAATACTGAAAATGCCAACAGTAACTCTAAGAGTGTGTGTGTATGGAGGAAATTAAGTAACAAAGGCAAAGGAGCCAGCCTAGCTCCTGACATGTAAGATTCGAAACACACTATCTAGTGTTACGGTTAACACATGGTATTCTTCATTGTTAACATCTCATGATATTCTTGATAATTACAATGTTAGTGGACAGTTAAGTTGCTTAAACCTGAAATCTAAGGATTTCTTTTAGAAAGTTAAAAAATTAAGTTGATTTTCCAAATTCAAAGAAAAATATTTAGAAATACTTGAAACTCACACATTCCCTACAGTAAGGGGATATTCTGGTTCTGAAATGTACTTTTTGTGACTCAACATATTCAGGGTCCTAATTAAAAACTCCTATTTGAAAGTTCTGAATTAATTCTGTCATTCTCGTAGAGGAGGTGGGCCTTTCTAAGTACCATGTGTACCTAACTACACACATTTAACAAAAGCAAAGTATGATAGTGGACAAACTAAGGCAAGTTTCTTTCTTTGCATACAGATTTACTCTATTAAGTAATAAGAACTTATGTTTCATCCAATACAATTTTTACCAAGTACAGTTGCCTTTAAGACAGTTATCTTAGAAAAAAAAAAAAGTTTTATTCATAGGTTTGACCCTGTTCTAAAGAGGTTTGGATCATTCTTTTGGAACTGCTTTCACATTCTCAAGAGAAGATTTCATTGCTTTTACCAAAACTGGAATGATTTGGCTTCATTCACCAGATTTTTCTTAGAATTAATTCCATTTAAAAAACAAACCCATTTTCATTTGATGAAGATTTTCTAGCACTGTTAATCTTAAAACACCTCACAAGCTCTCTAATGCAGATGAGCATTCTGAAATGTCTTATGTAATAGTACCATCATAGCTTAGATTAAGGATGCAGCCTTTCACAGTGATGTGTAATTTTCATAATGCCTTGTATCTTGTGGTTTATCTTCCACTCAGAACCCAGTATGACTGCCTGGGTGATTCCTGTCCTGCCCCTTTCTAGTTGCATCCTGGGACACGTATTAATCTTTCTGTGAGACAGGGATAATGATAGTACTTACAACTCACAGGGCCATTTTAATGCTTAAATAAATTAATACTTACAAAGCATTTGGAACACTGTTTGGCATGCTCAATGAAAGTTAGCTATATTATTATTATCAATCATCATTTTAAAGAACTTAATGAGAGTACATGGTAAATCTCAAGCCATAAACTCAAGTCAGTAGATAAAAAAGGATATAAAGATATTTTCCCTGTTGCACATTTGACAAATTCCAAACTTCGTCATTAAGGAAAGCCACCGTTGCTCCTTTGAGGAAAAGGCAATGGCTATCTGGAGGATCCAACTTGGATAGAACATACAAAAACTCATCAATGACTGTGAGTTTAATAGCAGACAGATGACTGATATCTTGAGCCAGAAAAACTTCTATGCAAATACCCAAATCACAAACAGCACACAAACAGCATAGAAACTTTAATAACAATATGCAAAATGCAATGTTTTCTAATTCATTGTCCAAAACGATGAAAAGAGCAAGGTCAGATGCAAGACCTATGTAGAGGTGATGGACTGGTAGTTTGTGTCATGCATGTGTGTGGATGTGTGTGTATATGTTGTATAAGCGTGTGCCTGTGTGTGAGCATGTGTGTGTGCATGTGCATGCGTGTATGAGACAGAGTGAGATTTTTACCTGTTACTTACCAGTTATCTTCATGAGGATGTAAAAAAATCAGTGGCAATTGATATATGAGAGTTATGTTATTTACATATCAGCCATGATAAGAAAACTTGAATACTGTTGAAAAATATAACTTTGGGAGTAATGTATATACACACATTTGTAGTAAATTCCAATGTGAATGGGGAATTGTTGTAATTTTGTAGAAATATTCTGCCAAGTATATGCCAACAATGTTTGTTACTATGAGAAAAGAAAATCTTACTAGAAATACTAATAAAAAATTCAGAAGTCACTTCTTCCAAACCACTAAATAAAAGTTGAATGGCATTATTTCTACATTTTGGCCACCATGTATCTAAAGTAAAAAAGAAAGCTACATTTCATTAGAAATAGGTATAATTCAGAATTTATAATTTCTTCACATTTTGCTTCAAAAGACTTAGGCATTATTCTTTGTTAATTACATCCTGCCAGTGTAATATTAATGGTTTATTGTTTCTGATAATACCTGCAGGTTTTCTTCTGTTGTTACCCAATGGCCTCCAACACCAAGAAGTGTGATGATATCATGTTTATGAGGTAGTAGTTGTAATTTTACAGCTGGTTCATCATCTTTACTATATAATCTCACTTACAAGGGAATAGTTTAAAAAAAGAAAGGGAGAGAGAGAGACAAGAAATATATTTTATAGTAATCGGGCAAAAATTTATTCTTTATTCTTCAAATTAGTCCTTTTTTTTTGAGTCCTCTTTACTTTTACTTTTTAATGTTAGGAATGAGGAAGCATTCTTCTTAGAAAGAAATAAAGTAACAATGTATTCAGACACCTTAAAATAAACTTTTTGCATTAAAACTGGTCATAAAATTTACTCTAGATTCAATTACAAGTGAAATAACAAAAGACAAAAAGTTTATTTTCATTTTAAAACCAGGCAAGGCAACAACATAATACATAACTAAGATTGATAGTTTTAATCATATCATTGACTAATTCTTTGGGAAAAGTTGACTTCTGATTAAGGAACCCACAGACTCAAGATAGTCACACATTGACATAATTATTTAAATGTATATTTGAAAAGTTAGTGATGTACACAGTCACTTCCACTGAAAGATTTTTCTGAGTTAATTTCACACTTGATCTTAGCCAAAAGGCCAAGAACTGATTTTTCTGAGTTAATTTCAAGTCCTGAAAATACTGGTTAAAAAGAAACATGTTAAAATGGTCACAGTTGTATTCCTAGGATTCTCATCACAGAAGATAAATCTTAACAAAGTATGAAGCCTCCCTTTGCAGGCTTGTGAATCCTATGCTTTCTGTGCAATGGCCCTACCTAAGTGTGTACAGATTAGGTGTTAAATAGATACTGGTTAAATAACAAAAGATCAAGGAAGGTAAAAACGGAACAAAATTCTATGTTTTCCAAATAGAGATTGCAGAAGTCAGCCATCCAATAGAGGACAGACAGACACAGCACAACTAAGTATCTGGCTGAGAGCTGAACTAATGTGTATCATCTGGGAACCCCTGAGAAAAGATGATGTTCATTTCCGTAGAAACATTTAAACTCCAATGCCTGTATTTTATTTTTTATTTATTTATTTTTTTCCAATGCCTGTATTTTAAAGGTAAGCATGCTCTCTCTTCCAGACAGTGTTTACAATGGGATTCAAGAAGCTCCAGTTTAAATAGAAATGTTAAAAACAAAACATGACATCAATTTAATAAATGTTAATTATTACCTGGTTATATATTAATTTTTTTTGAGATGCATCCATCACACTACAAAAATGACACAGACTACTAATCTAGTAAAGTACCTACCTCCAGCATCTAGGACAATATCTACTCCCAGGCCACCTGTTTCCTCTAAACAGCTTTCAGCAACATGGGCTTTCCCACTAGAAACGTCGATGACTCGGGCTGTAAAGGACAGGAAGTCAGCAATTGTATTGTTCTCTATGTGATGAGTACAAAGAAATCAGAGAAAAAGAAAAAGCAAATATTTCTTCTCTGAAATGTATGGAGTGGTTCAATTACTGGATCCAAATTTTATTTTTTCTCTTCTGACCCAACAGTGGTAGGGATTAATTTAAAGGAAGGGACTGGTATAGTCAATAAAATTAAAATACTTAATATTGGGGCACCTGGGTGGCTCAGTGGTTGAGCGTCTGCCTTCGGCTCTGGTTGTGATCCCAGGGTCCCGGGATCGAGTCCCATATTGGGTTCCCAGCAGGGAGCCTGCTTCTCCCTCTGCCTATATCTCTGCCTCTCTGTGTCTCTCATGAATGAATAAATAAAAATAAAAATGATACTTAATATTTTGCGGATGATGTGTTCCAAGGCTGGCCTACTAAAAGAGGACTGTACCTTATTGCTAAATAGAACAGAGAATCTGTAAACCACAGAGATAAATACATATTGAGGCATAAACTGAAAGATTAGGCAATTTCTTATGTTCAGGTTTAATAGAATTTAGAGCTAAAAAGTAAAAACGGTATTGGTGTGATATAATACTTCTCTATTAGAGGCTGTGTTATCCCTTTTCAGTCATGGAAATCCACCCCTCTGCTGCCTTCCCCACTTGTTTTCCAAAATGAAGAAAAATCCTGGAGATTAAGGGGAAAAAATGATTATTTTGATCAGCTAGTGAAAACTAGACTAGTTTTAGAGTATTATATCAATAGAACAAGCCAATGAGATTAAAAAAAAAAAATCTAGGGATGTCTTGGTGGCTCAGTGGTTGAGTGTCTGCCTTTGGCTTAGGGCGTGATCTTGGGATCCTGGGATGGAGTCCAGCATCAGACTCCCCCAGGGAACCTGTTCCTCCCTCTGCCTGTGTCTCTGCCTCTCTGTCTCCCATGAATAAATAAGTAAAATCTTAAAAAAAAAAAAATCTGAGTATTTGAACTGTCAAAATGAAGACGTGTTTATAATTCCTTTTCATAACTTTTAGTACCTTCTTGTAAAAGAGAATTCCTCACAGCATGGCTCAGATGGAGGCTCAGGTAAGGGGTGTAGAACGACAGTGATCTAAGAGGTGGGGGCCGGGGGCATGCCTAGGGAAGACATTTGGGAAGGGACTGAAGTACCTCTGAAGGGCAGGAAGAAGCCTCTCCATTCAACAATATAGTTCATGGTCTGCCCCCCAACTCTCAATTCCATTTCCAAACTTTTCCTGTTTTTCCTCCTTTCTCCAGTCCCTGTCTTAACCTTTCTTCCATGTCTTGGTTATCTCTGTCAGAGGCAGAAGGTAACAATGGAAGTAAGGAGGGCTTTAAGGTCGGATGGGCCTGGATTTAAATCCCACTCCAATCTAGTTGTAGCTCCTTGGACACACTGGTTAAATCCTGTAGATGCTGCGCCCTGGTTCACTGACGGGGCTGTTGACGATGTCAGGATAGATTATTCACACTAACATTCAATGAACCTTACTCCCCTTCCTGCCTGCCCCTCACACTCTGGCTCAGCCTCTTATCTCTTCATCTGTTAGTTTCTCCATTCCTCATTCTTCTCTCCTTGGTCATTTTTTCAGTCTATTTTCTTTATCCTTTCCATTTGTATTGTTTGGACAGGTTCAATCTTTTCATTTTTTTGTTGAGCTTTTTTTAATTATTATTTTTTTTAATTCCAGTAGAGCTAACATAGTGTTCTATTAGTCTCAAGTGTACAATATAGTGATTCAGCAGTTCTATACATTACTCAGGGCTTGTCAAGATAAGTGTCCTCTTGGAATGCCTGGGTGGCTCAGTGGTTGAGCGTCTGCCTTCAGCTCAGGTCGTGATCTGATCCTAGGGTCTGGGATCGAGTCTCACATTGGGCTTCCTGCAGGGAGCCTGCTTCTCTCTGCCTATGTCTCTGCCTCTCTATGTCTTTCATGAGTAAATAAATAAAATCTTAAAAAAAAAAAAAAAGGTAAGTGTCCTCTTAATCCTCACCCACCTCTCCTCTCCTGACCATCAGTTTCTTCTCTATAATTAAGAGTCTAATAATCATTAGTTTCTCTCCTTTTTTTTTCCTTTGTGCACTTGTTTTGTTTCTTAAATTCCACCAGTGAAATTGAATGGTATTTCTTTCTCTGACTAGCTCATTTTGCTTAGCATTATACTCTTTAGCTCCATCCATGTTGTTGCAAATGGCAAGATTTCATCTTTTAATGGCTGAATAATATTCCTATGTATATATGAGATATACATTTCATATGATTTTTATCCACTCATCAGTCAATGGACATTTGGGCTGCTTCCATTATTTAGCTTTTCTAAATATTAATGCTGCAATAAACAGAGGGGTGCATGTATCCCTTTGAATTAGTGTTTTATATTTTGGGGTTAAATACCCAGTAGTGCGATTACTGAATCACAAGGTAGTTCCAGTTTTAGCTTTTTGAGGAACTCCCATACTGTTTTCAATAGTGGCATGCACCACATCCTCTCCAACACTTGTGGCTTCTTGTGTTTTTTATTTTAGCCATCTCATTGTGGTTTTGATTTGCATTTCCCTGATGATGAGTGATGCTGAGCATCTTTTCATTTGTCGGCCATCTGTATTTTTTCTTTGGAGAAATATCTGTTCATGTCTTCTATGCATTTTTAATTGGATTATTTGTTTTCTGAGCGATGAGTTGTATGAATTCTTTATGTATTTTGGATACTAACCCTTTATCAGAGATGTCATTTGCAAATATTTCCTCCCATTCAGTAGGCTGTCTTTTAGTTTTGTTGTTTCCTTCATTGTGCAGAAACTTCTTATTTTGATGTAGTCCTAATAGTTTATTTTTGCTTTTGTTTCCCCTGCTTCAGGAAACACACCTAGAAAAAAGTTGCTATGGTTGGGATTTTGTACTTTATGAGTTTAGTCTATAAGATGGTATCTCTTCAAAATTTTCTGTTGCAGAGTCTGTGTTGAGTAATAGTACCCACCTATAGAAGGCCTAAGTCTTTCAAGGCATTGCTTGTCTTCAAGGCTGCCTGCTGTTGAAATCACTTTGGCTCCTCTATGGTGTGCTAACTGAATAGCTATCATACCAAGTGCCTGTGTGGGGAAAAAATACAAAATGGGCTTACAGATATAAGGCAGAGGCCATATCTAACTTGTTTCATAGGCCGTTTAATAAAGTCTAATAGCTTAGTGCTACTTTAGTATATTTTTGAATATTATCTGAGAGAAAAAGAAAAAGAAATATGGACAAGGTTGAGACATCTGACTTTCTTCTTCAGAAGGGGTGGCAGAAAAGGTATACATGTCACATGCTCTCACCCAGTCTCGTCATTGCACATAATTTCAAGATGGAGGGCTGCATTCAGAAACTTGGGCCTCAGGAAGAGAAAAATGGGCTTTTAAGGGCCTTGTCAGCATGATGTTCTAAGCTAATTTCACAGTACATGCATGAGTCCATCTATCTCTCTTTAAAGATCAAAGAACTCTCAAAAGCTCCATCCTTTTGCTGACCTGAGGGGTGAGCTCAAGGAAACACTACTACCCTGATGCTAGGCATCAGTTTGAAGCCAATGCTGAAGACAGTTCTGCCTTTTTTGCACAGAAAAGCAAGGGATAAAAGCATTTTCATCAACAGCCACATAAAAAATGATAAAAATTCACCCCAAGTTTAGTGACCTTTTTAGATTATAATTTATTTTTATGTATTTTTAGTGTCTTGAACTATTTTTTGTTGATACGTGTAATATATTGACAGGAGCACATTTTTTATCTTGTGTGACCCATCTAGAAATACACCACCTTATCGACACAAGTGTAAATGTGAGGCATACACAAAATTGGTAGGGAGTTTTGGGGCATGGCTTCAAAGATTTCATGAGCCATTTCAGGCTCTGTATAACAGGCATAAAAACATGGCTTGTCTGCTTTTTTAATGTACTAGCAGATTCAAAATAATAAACTAAACACCCTTAAGTCTAACTTTAATCTCCTATTAGTCAAAGCTGCCTATTTTAACAAAATGAGCAGTGAATAAGCTATCAGCAGAGAATTATATTAGCAAATGGATGGCCTACTTCCTAAGTTTAGTAGCTTTTGATCTGTTTCTTAGCAGAATTATTAGCACCTACACTGGCTCCATCCATTATCAGCACTGATTTTCCAGGAGAGAGATGAGAAAGATAATGCAGCGCTGTATAGGCTCGTACTCCATCCCGAATGGTTCCAGCAGCTTCTGTCCATGTAACTTTTTCTGGTTTGTGAACTGTCACAAAGAACAAGAGGAAGCAATCAGTTAGCAAGTCCCATTAGTCCTGACTCCTGGATCTATCTCTTCTCAGTCCCACTGTGGCCCTGGTCCAAGGCACTACTCCTTTCTCTTTTGCTGACATTTTGGTTTCCCCAGTTCCACTCTTGCCCACACGTAATGCACTCTTAGCATAGGAGTCAGTGTGTGTGTGCATTTTTAAAATATCATATTGTGAAATAAAACACATGCAGAAAAGTACATGGGACGTAAGTATAGATGGGTGGATAAATACCAAGCAAATATACAAGTAAGCACCAATCTTGGTTGAGAGAAAACGCACAGCCCACAGCCTTGTCTTTCCCACCAGCGGTCGCTACCTCAGTCTTGTTCACCTTCATAGTTTATGGCCCAAGTATGCATTTCTAAACAATGTCATTTAGTTTTGCCTCTTTTTGAACTTTATCTCAGTGGCATCATATGAACTCTTTTCTATCTTCCTTTTTCCCTCTCAACATTGTTTTAAAGCCATAACCATTTTTGTAAATGTGGCTGCAGTGCTTTCCTTTTTCTGGTGTTTTATGGGTTTCCACTATGTGAAAACATTCATTTGGTGATACAACTCTAGTAGAGGAGGATTTGTGTTGTTTTCAGTTTGTGGCAGTTTTAAACCATGCTGCTAAGAATGCTCTCATATAAAAGATGGCATTATGCTGTCATGTGGGTTTTTTCTAAGACAGTACTCAAGGATGGAAATCCCACCTCACAGGAATACCACCTTTGACTTTACTACATACTACTGAAGTGGCTGTCTGAATTCATTCTCCCATATAGCTGGGTAATGGTGCTCCTATCACTGTAAACACCCTTGTCAACCCCTGGCACTAGTATACATTCTTACCAATCAAAAGGGTGTGTAAAGGGTTTCTTACTGTGATTTTAACTTGTTTTTCCGGACGCTATTCTGTGTTTGCTGGCCATCTGGAATTCCTTTTGTGAAACAACTGTCCAAGTGTTTTATCAATTTCTTAGTTGTATTATCTTTTTCTTATTGATTTACAGGAAGTTAAAAACATATTCTAAATGAACTGCTTGTTTACATGTTCTAAGTATTATTTTCAACTTTATGTCTTCTTTCTTCAATATCCCTAATAGTGTTTTGGAAAACAGAAGTGTCAGAATGATCTTTCTTTTCATGGGGCTTGAACTTACGACCTGAAATGAAGACCTGAATTGAGATCAAGAGCTGGACACCTAATTGACTGAGCCACCCAGGCGCCCCCAGAATGATTTTTAAAAGCATACATAACATGCTAACATTTCTCTGTTTAAAGTTCAGTGGTGGGGCACCTGGATGTCTCAGTTGATTGACTGACTCTTGATGTTAGCTCAGTTCATCAATGGCTTTCTACTGCACTTGAGACAAAATGCAAACTCCTAATATAAAGAGCTCTATATGATCTGATCATTAAGCTCTTCCTTAATAAATTAAATTATTTAGTTTTTAGGTTTTTATTTTGTACAATGAATGTGATTTTTTTCAGTTAAAAGCTGTCCTTTCTCATTTTACCTAAAATCAACTTTATAACACTTCTGTGGCCTACTAACTCTTTCAAATGTTTTCCCTCTAAAGTTGAGATGGTGTAGCACAGGCCACTCAGCATTGCACATATCAACTAACTAGTGCCATCTAGAGGACAGAACACCCACACCTATGTGCTGAAAATGTTCAGACCAGCAAGGCATTAAAATAGAGCACCAGGTGATATCACTCACGCATGGTACTTTATTCTTTACCAAACTCTTTAAAATACCTATCTTCCTAATTTTCTTGATTATAAGGTGAGGTTCAGGGTAATTAATTTGTCTGGGGCCACACAGCTAAGAAATTCGAATGTCTGACTCTAAAGCACACCTACTCGAACAGAGCACACTCAAGGTACCTACAGTTTACTTATATTGTTGTTGTTGTTGTTTTTAAAGATTTTAACTTATCTGACACACACATAGAGCACAAGCAGGGAGAGCAGCAGAAGGAAAGGAAGAAGCAGATTCCCTGCTGAGCAGGGAGCCCTATGTGGGGCTCAATCCCAGAACCCTGGAATCACCACTTGTACCAAAGGTAGATGCTTAACCAACTGAGCCACCCAGGCATTTCTAGTTTACTTATATTGTTGTGGGAATATCCTCCATTATAAGAATTGGGACTGCCTATATTTTCATTAAGAAATCAAACATGTAGGGGTGCCTGGGTGGCATAATCAGTTAAGCATCCAATTCTTGGTTTCAGCTCAGGTCATGATTTTGGGGTTGCAAGACTGAGCCCCGCATTAGGCTCTGTGTTCAGCAGAGTCCTTCAGGATTTTCTCTTTCCCTCTGCCCCTTCCCTCGTTCACTCTCTGTCTCACTAAAATAAATAAATCTTTAAAAGAACCCCAAAACAACCAAACCAAACTTGTAGTCCTTTAAAAAAAAAAAAAGCTAACAGTAATAAACTATATTTAGATAGCAAAGGCTCTAACATTGCATGGTAATGTGGTTTAATGTTGAGATCCTTGCTTTTGTGTTAGGTGGTCCACAAGTATTTATTATGTTATGAAAAACTAAAAATATAAATAGAAGAACCAGGGAGGTATAATAACAGCATATCAAACCCAAGAATTATAATTTCAATTCTTTCTACCTTAGGTCCAAAAAAATAATGCTGAAAATGTGTACTAAATTTTGAATGAAAAAATTATTTTTATGCTTGACATAAATGGGTTAAGAGTTGAAAGCACAAAAGAACTGGAAGATTCAATCAACTTCTTAACTTTATCTTTAGTATTCTGTAGCAGGATTAATAAGACATTTTTGGGGAAGTTGTTTGGAACCTAATTCTTCGGTTTGGGAAAGAACAGACTTATCTGAAGGTGGCTGAGTATTCAACTTTCATTTTAAAAAAATTACTAAAGAATTAACAGAAACTGAAATAGAGTTGTGCTAAACTGAGTATTTCCTTCCGCAAATCTCCAGGGAACATACTGAAATTATTTCATCTTTTACAAAATGTTGGAGCACCAACAGAATTTAGAGGCTATCCAGTTTGGTGAATGTGCACAGTGTCTTGTCCAAAGGCAAGCAGTCACAGTAAGTGGCCATTCGTAAAGTTCCTCTCTTAAAGAAACATTTTACTGTATTTTTTTCCTCAAGGAATATCTGGAATTATTTTCTTTATATGTGTTAATGGATTTTTGGACTACAATCCTCCTGATTCATAGGAAAATAAAAGGTCATTTGTGTGGTTTGCTTGTCTTAGTTTAAGCTTTATAGCTAGGAAACTGATGTTCCAATTTGCTTTTCTCTTTCTGGTCCATTTTATAAATTTCCAGTATTTGGCGACACCTAGAAAAATGGGCCCTTTTTGCCCGGTTGTCAGATAGCTCTCTTTTCAATTTTCTGAGGAACCTCTATACTATTTTCCAGAGTGGCTGCACCAGTTTGCATTCCCACCAAAAGTGTTAAGAGGCTTTCCCTTTCTCTGCAACCTTGCCATCATCTGTGACGCAGTGGTTTAGCGCCTGCCTTTGGCCCGGGGTGCGATCCTGGACACCCAGGATCGAATCCCACGTTGGGCTCCCGGTGCATGGGGCCTGCTTCTCCCTCTGCATGTGTCTCTGCCTCTCTCTCTCTCTCTCTCTGTGTGACTATCATAAATAAACTAAAATAAATAAATAAATAAATAATAAAAAAAGAAGATTTGAACAAGAGTGTCAAGACAATTCAGTAGGTATAGAAGAGTCTTTTCAACAAATGATTCTGGGACACTAGATATCTACATGTAAAAAAAAGAACATTTATTTCATACCATGTACAAAAATTAACTCAAAATGCATCACAGAAGTAAACGTAAGAGCTAAGTATATAAAATTCTTAGGAGAAATCACAGGTGTAAATGTTTGTAAAATTATCTTTGGCAACGAGTTCTTAGAAATAATACTAAAAGCACAATGGATAAAAGAAAATATGAAGAACCTGAAACCCACTCAATATTTTAAATATTGTGCTTTAAAGGATGTCATAAGAAAATGAAATGGCAACCTTTAGAATGGGAGAAAATATTTATAATCAATTTATCTGACAAGCAGCTTCTATCTAGAATATATAAGGAACTCTTACAACTCACCAATAAAAAGGATAACACAATTTAAAAACTGGGCACAGGATCTGAACAGGTATTTCTCCAAATAAGATATACAAATGTCCAATAAGCATGAAAAATTTTCAATATCATTAGTCATTGGGGAAATAAAATGAAAACAACAAGATTTCATTTCTAGGATGCTTAAAATTAAAAAGGCAGAAAATAATAAGCAGTAGTGAGGATGAGGAGCAACTGAGATGCTGTTTCATTGTTCGTTGAATTATAAAATGCTGCTATTTTGAAAATGGTTTCTCAGTTTCTCAAAATGTTAAATGTAGAGTTGCTATATGATTCAATAATTCTATTCCTAGGTATATACCCAAGAGAAATAAAAACATATATCCATACAAAAATTTATTACATAAATGTGCAGATCAGCATTATGCATAATAGCCAAAAAAAGTAGAAACAATCTCAATATCCAATCACAGATGAATGGATAAAACAAAATGTGGTATACTCATACAATGGAGTATTTTATTCAACCACTGAAAAGAATTAAATATGGATAGATGCCACACAATGCGTGAACTTTGAAAACATGAACTTCATGAAAAATGAATTAAGACAATTACAAAAGACCACATATTGCAAGATTAATGTATATGAAATGTCCGAAATAAGCAAATCAATAGAAAGAAAAAGTATATTCATGGTTTTGAGAAGCTGTGGAAGGAAAATGGAGAATAACTGCCAATGGGAATGGAGATTCTTTTGGAGTGATAAAGTATTCTAAAATTAGTGATAAGGCTTGATCGACTTTGTCAATATACGAAAAATGACTGGGACACTTGGGTGGCTCAGCAGTTGAGTGTCTGCCTTCGACTCAGGGCATGATCCTGGAGACCCGGGATCGGGTCCCGCGTTGGGTTCCCTGCACGGAGCCTGCTTCTCCCTCTGCCTGTATCTCTGCCTCCCTCTCTCTCTCTCTCTCTCTCTCTCTGTGTGTGTGTCTCTACGAATAAATAAATAAATAAAATCTTAAAAAAAACCTAAAAATGAATGGTTTACAAAGGTTAATTTTATGGTATGTAAATTATATCTCAATGAAGCTGTTAGTAAAAAACAATTGGTAAATACATGATGGAAATGTGTATAAATCATGCCAAATCTCAGAAGAAAGAATGGGCCCTTTTTTGTTTTTTTAAGTTAACTTACCTTCTTTTTTTAAAAAAATTTATTAAAGAGAGCATGCAGCTCTTGATCTTGGGGTAATGAGTTCAAGCACTATGTTGGGGATAGTTCACTTAAAAAAATTAATTTTGGGGATCCCTGGGTCGCTCAGTGGTTTAGCGCCTGCCTTTGGCCCACGGCGTGATCCTGGAGTCCCGGGATCGAGTCTCATGTCAGGCTCCCTTCATGGAGCCTGCTTCTCCCTCTGCCTATGTCTCTGCCTCTCTCTCTGTGTGTCTCTCATGAATAAATAAATAAAATCTTAAAAAAAAATTTAATTTTAAAAGTCATTTTTTCTGGAAATCTGAGGCCTGTGTATATTAAACCTAGATATGGAGCCAAGTATGTGTCTTCCTTTGAAAGATAAAACTCACTTTCAAATACCATGCTATGAAAGTCTCTACTCCAAAGCTATTTCAATTTTATGCAGTTTGAAAATTGAGGATCACCACTGGCTTTTTTACAGGTAACTATACTGTTTTTGGCACCAGAATTTCCTTGGGCCTTATTTCACTTGTTTGTTGAGAACCTTGTAACTATGGAGTCAACTAAAACCTTTCATTTCGATTCTCAGGCTTGAGTTTTGACTAAGTCCCCTAAAATAACTTGTTATAAAAAGTTAACTATTGGGCAGCCCCGGTGGCTCAGCGGGGACTTGATAAAATTTGTCAATCATGTGGATGAGTAATGGTATCCTTTTTTTTTTATTTATGATAGGCACATAGTGAGAGAGAGAGAGAGGCAGAGACATAGGCAGAGGGTGAAGCAGGCTCCATGCACCGGGAGCCCGACGTGGGATTCGATCCCGGGTCTCCAGGATCGCGCCCTGGGCCAAAGGCAGGTGCCAAACCGCTGCGCCACCCGGGGATCCCGAGTAATGGTATCCTGAAGCGGGTTTTAATTTGCTTTCCCCTGATTACTAAGGAGATGCAGCATCATTTCACTATAGTTTCTTAAAGTGTGTGTATTTATATTTATTCTATATATTCAAGAAGTAAATTACTATAGGAGAAATTTAAAATTAACATTTCAGTTAAATTAAAAAAACTGTTAAAAATATATTAACAATAGAAACCAAAGACAAGTGTTCTATATTCTTTCCTGTCTCAGACTCTGCACATATTATCTAGATTTCACATATTTTTAGTTTCAACTAATAATGAAGAATAAGAAGTAAAAAAAGAATTTTTTAAATAAGTAAAAAAATTATTTTTATAAGAAGTAAAAAAAAAAAAATATTCTTCACCTGAAACTAATATAACATTGTATGCCAACCATCTCTCAATTAAAAAAACAATTCTGATCAGTGATATAATTTCAGAGCCAAGGAAGAAATTAATTTTCAAACATCTCACCACTGCAGTCTAAGTGAGATTTAAAAGTCTATATGCTGTTTGGTCTGAATATGAATTTTATGGATACTAAATATATGCTAGCAGTGTTCACGTGATCAGCCAATGGCTATTACACAAGGTAGATGCAAATACATTGCGATGTTACTAAACACCACACAACAATGATGCAAGACTTACATGAGCAGCAAAAGACTGGCACATACCCAAGTAATGCTCGTGCACTCTAACAGCTTCACAAAGTCCGGGGTCTTCAGAATCCAGGGGCAGAATTCCTGGAAATCGACAGGAGAAACTTAACAGAAACAATCCCATAAATGAATTCATTCCTAATGAGATGCCAGTAAGTATTAGTCTAAATTTTGTTCACTAGAATTTTGAGGAAGATTCCAGTAATTATTAGTGTGGGGAAGGAAGAGGCCTCAGAAGTATGGAAGGGAAGCAGACTGTTCATTTTCTGTCATGAAGGCTATATTGCCTATGCTCTCTTTCTTTTTCTCCCTCTTCTGTGACCTGAGTGATGGTGTCCTATGTACAGAGGCAAGTTAGAGATTTGGGGGCACCTGGATTCCTCATTAAAATTGTTCTTGATGCACAGCTACATTCCCACAGTTTGATTCTATAAGATGCTTCTAGTAAAATCCCATTTTCCTCTATGCTAATCCGATTTCATTTTTGGTCTCTTACAAAGGAATCTTGAGGGGTGCCTGGGTGGCTCAGTGGTTGAGCGTCTGCGTTCGGCTCAGGGCGTGATCCCAGAATCCCGGGATCGAGTCCTGCATTGGAATCCCTGCAGGGAGCCTGCTTCTCCCTCTGCCTATGTCTCTGCCTCTCTCCCTGTGTCTTTCATGAATAAATAAATAAAATCTTTTAAAAAACAACACAAAAGGAATCTTGAGTAACACAGTGTCATTGACTTCTTGGATGAATAAGATAGAAATAGGTGCACCTGGGTGGCTCAGTGGATTAAGCGTCTGCCTTCCGATCAGGGTCGTGGGATCCAGCGAGTCAGGCTCCCTGCTCAGTGGGGTGCTTGCTTCTCCCTGTCCCTCTGCTCACCCCCCTGGCTCATGCTCTCCCTGTCAGTCTCAAAAAAACAAATAAAATCTTTAAATATATATATATATATATGTTATATATACATATTTAATATATGTTTATACATTAACATACATATATATTTTTTAAAGACAGAAATAATAAGTTCTCTAAGAAAAATACATGAGTCAAAGGCAATACCATAAAAAGCTATTAACAACTTCAAGCATACCATAAAGTTGATTTTTTTCTAAGTTTAAGTATCTTCCTAACAATATTTTCCACACAAATGTTAATTTTCAAGACTATTATTAAAGTCATATTTTATATGTTTGTGTGACTGTTTAGGATATAATAATATAAATTCGTATATATTGGGAGAATAGTATTCGCTGTGGGTTTTTAAGATAACCAATCATCTGAAGGTTTCCAGTGGACTTTTGGTTTTACAAGATTACTGAGGGAGCAGCTCTGTGAAATGCAAGCTGGATATGGACAGCGGAGCTTCCATACAGCCCGGTCAGTGAGCAGTCTTCAAGCAGGTGACTTGTGACTGTGCGTTCCAGAATTTGCAGTCGAGTCATAGACTAGGGTCCTGTCAGGAAAGGCTGTACCGACCACATTAACAACTATGGTCAACTTTCTATCATATTGTTCAATAGTCAAATAGTAGAAGGTTTTAAATATTCTGCTATTGAGAATTTAACTCCAAATTCTCTTCATCAGTGGATACTTGTGAGCAGATTCAGGATATATGTATTCTTTTTTATTTGTTTAAGATTTTATTTGAGAAAGAGTGAGTAAGCACAAGTGGGGTGAGAGGCAGAGGGAGAGGGAGAAGTTGACTTCCTCTGAGCAAGGAGCCCCGATGTGGGGCTTGATCCCAGGACCCTGGGATCATGACCTGAGCTGAAGGCAAATGCTTAACCGCCTGAGCCCCCCAGGCGCCCCTGTATGTATCTTATCCAAAGCAAGGGACACAAGAAACATTAATAATTGCCTTGGAAAAACAAGAGATGACAGTAAAATAGAGGACTTGAAATAGGGCTTTAAATTATAACTTACCGACGACTTCATCATCTGGTTGAAAGAATGATACCTTGCTTCCAACTTAAAGAGGAGAGAAAATTAATTTGTATTGTGAGATTATTAAATGCCACTGTTACTTAACTACTAAAATAAATTCATGGGTTTATAAAAAAAAAAGTCACTGACTCAGAGAAAAGGCCAAGAACTTCTAGGACACTTTGATGGTCAATTATAAAGACTGTAGGATAGAACACTTCAAATCTGGATTCTGCACATAGTGCTCCACAAAATCTGGGTCATGTGGCTGCTGACACCACAGAGGATGATGTTTGTGTTGCTAAGGATGAAGGAATAAAGGAAAATAATCCACTCTGCAGCTCTTATGATGATTACACTGTCTTCCACCCCTCCTGTGGCGAGCCCAATCTCCTGTCATTATTTTAGGTGCAGAACCTAAGACATACAGTGGCAGACTCTGGTAGGAGTCATGCATAGAATTACTTCAATTTGGGATTATAGAAATAATTCAGACTAGTATCAAGAAACTTCTTAGAATTACATAGAAATGATGATTACATTTTCTCTGCACATGGTAGAGAAAAAGCCTCTACCACCAGTCAATTCTTTAGAATATCTTTGTTCAAATAGTTACAAGAAGGAAAGGAAAATCCCAAACATTGAATGCCTGCTTGCAGTATCTCATTTGATCTTCATCACATTTAACTCATGATTGTAGGTATGATTATTCTTAGTTAACAGATGACACTAATGTAATGCAATGAAGGAAGATGAAGGAAGTAGCCTCTTTGGCTGGCTCTGGGAAAGATGGTTCCAGAGTTCATTTGTTGGTACTCTACAAGCAACTGTTTGATATTCCTACTTTCAAATCTTCTTTTCACAGTTTGCTCTTCTCTGGATCCCTCCCTGTACCATCCTCCCAATATTTTTGGCTTCTGATGCACTATACTTTTCCCTTTTTTGGCTGCTGATCCCTGTCTTCCTGGGATCACTCTGATCCTTTTCAATTGGCTTCCTTCATACTCCTTTCAGTTGCCTCCCAAAGAGTGGCTATGTTTATGGTCCTTCTCCATTTCTACTCTGATTTCATATACAATTGACATGGGAACATTTCTCAAATATATACAGTTCTAGCAAGAACTCTCTTACATTTGAGCTCAAACTCACACAATTGCTTAATAGACCTCTCCAGTGAGATGTCACTTATGTACCTAGAACTCAACAAGTATAAATCTAAACTCACCATCTTCCTCCAAATCAGATCCTTTTCCCTTCTCAATTAGTGGCACCAATTCATACCTTAACTAGAATGGGGTAAATCACTCCTGGCTCTTACTTGCTTTTATTCTCCTGTTCATTAATTATTCAGTCCTGCTAACGTTACTTCCTCAGTATTTCTTGAACATGCACCTCTGCCACCACTATCTAGGTTATGGATTTTGTCACCTCTTGCTTGTTAGTCTATGACCCAACTAGTCCTCTTGCCTACAGCCTCAAAAGCATCCTTCATACGGCCACTCCAATAATCTTCCTAAAACCCAATCTGACATATGAGGCTCATTATGGCTCTGGCCCTTGTCTACCATCCTGCCTCATATTTTGGAGATAAGGAATCAGTGTTTATATCATTAAAATATTTTGTTTGTTATCTTTTATTCTGCTATTTTTGAAGGAGAATTTTCCTGACAAACTGTTTCTCTGCTGTCAAATATCTTGCCTCTGACTCCTGCCCGGAACTTTGCTTTTGCCCTGACAACACCAAACTCTAATTGTTACGAAACATCAGATTATCACTTGCTTCTGTCTTTGTATATGACACCCTCTGTGCTGAGTACAATTCTCCTTAGTCTGGTTAAAGTACCCAAGAAGCCTTTCTTGTTGCTTCTGGCTGGGCTGGATAGCTCTCTTCTGAGCTTTCATAATAATCTGCTCATAAGGATGTATTTGTCTTTACCCTAGGAAGTAAATTCTTTGAGGGCAGGGACTTTGTCTCATTTAATATTCGAAGCTCTTAGCAAATGCTCACTATATCTGGTATGAATGAATGAATGAATGCAATGACATGACAATGATCATATTCTATTAGAATTATTATTTTTATTTTCCTACAGTCTAAGAAGAAGAAAGAAGAAATGAAATTATGATTTACCTGTATCTCAAGAAAACACTGAGAAAGAGTCAAATATATTACAGCTTAAAATCACAGGTAAGACTCAGTCTAACCCATATTACATACTCATCCACTCACTCACATATGCAGAAAGAACAAACATACTGATTGATCATGAACTACCTATTAGCAATGGATATGGAAAGTAGGTCTATTTAGAAACAAATTATCTCAAATACTTAGACTTACTGTCTTGCATGTTAAGACCATTACTTACTAAATAAAACTTAAATTTTTTTTTTAAGGCAATCATAAAACTTTACCGGTTTTTTCTTCCCATTTTTTCATGAGCAGACTGATTTTAAATGCTCAATTTTAGGCAAACTTTAAAAATTGAATGTGAATGTAGTTACTATTATTATAAATTTTGGCCCAAAGCCAACCTACACAAGTTATTTATGGTTTGTAAACATTATAAAAATAACAACGTTGGTCATTCCATCAAATATAATTACTCATGGATTTAAACAAATAATATCCAAATATTTACTAAACTCTAATAAGCTCTTTAATTATAAGACATCAATTAGAAAAATAAAATTAAAAGAAAAACACTAAGTTCCACTTTTCTTTTCAATTAAAAGAGGGAAACATTTTTGTATAATTATATTTCACATCTGAGGAAGTGTACATAATTTTATGAACTGGTAAATCAATTAGCTACCATTTAATTCCTTCATCTTAGAAAGTAAGTATAGATATTGACATCTGTAAACTTACCATCTAACACAATTCCAGCAATTTCTCTCCCAACAGGAAAGAAATCTTTCTCCATCTTCATTTCTGTCAGAAGCTAAATCATGACAGACTGTTATTGTTAAGAATAAATCCTGGTTTCTTCTCATATATAAGGAAAGCAAGAGCAAAAATTAGACCACAGAAAAAGCAAATATGATTTAATTTTTGGAGTTAAGACAAAGCAAAACACTTCACAAAATTAGTTTCTCTCTATAGTGGGCAACCAAGAGTTGCCTGAACAATTAGTTGATCTGAAGAATTTAGGTATTAGTATTATTATTCAAATCACCACTAGCATCCTTTATTTAGCAATTTTACTTGCCACATATGAAAGGAAATTATGGCCAAAAGTCTAAATACTTTTTACTAGTCACTTCATTCTGGTGGGGCGAAGGGAGTTTGGAGAAGATATTGCTGAATAAAGGGGATGTAGTCATGGAGGAAAAAAGGGTCTCCATTCCAACATCTTTGGACATCATCTGTGTGTTTCTCACAAGTCTTAGGTAAAGGGCATGTGGAAAAAAGCTATGGATATGCATAAAGGAAACTGCCATACAATTTCAGATTGGAGTTTCTTTTTTTTTAAAGGGTAGATTACTATTATTATTTTTAAAAGATTTTTTTTTTGAGAGAGAGAGAGAGGGTGAGAGGATGAGAGAGAGGGGCAGAAGAGAGTGAGGGAGTTTCAAGCAGACTCCATGACTAGTAGGAAGACCATTGTGGGGCATGCTGTCACGATCCTGAGATCATGACCTGACCTAAAACCAAGAGTTGGATGCCCAACCAATGGCACCACCCAGGCACCCCAAGGATAAATAATTATTATTTTTTAAAAGATTTTATTCATGTATTCACGAGAGACACAGAAAGAGAGGCAGAGACACAACACAGGCAGAGGGAGAAGCAAGCTCCATGCAGGGAGCCTGATATAGAACTTGATCCCAGATTCTGGTATTATGTCCTGAGCCAAAAGCAGATGCTCAACTGCTGAGCCACCCAGGCATCCTGGATAAATTATTTTTTAAGAGGTATTTTGTTAGATTCTGAACCAATTAAATGCTTGAATTTCAAAGTGGCAGCATACATAAACCTGTAGCTCCTGCCACTTGCACTTTTATAGTAATACTGATATGCTAGACATATTTAAAGATATAGGATTGTAGGGACCACAAGAAAAAAAAATAAAATCTTTAAAACAATAGTATTAATCTTTACAAAACTGAGTAAATGGATCTGCTTTATTTATCATGGCACATTTAACCACACCTTATTTACTATTTGAAGACTGTTCACATACTTCATATCAACCATGACTGATGACTGGGGTGGTAGGAGGTTGGGGATGTGTAATTATGAGCAAGAGAGAGAGAAATGACATGAAGAATATGAGCCCCGCCTAAAGACATTAACTAGAAATAGCGACAGAATAGTTAATAAGCCATTGATTAGATTTCTAGTTTTATTTTTACTGTATTTATAAAAGTAGTTTCTTCCTTGAGTCGCCTGGGTGGCTCAGTCAGTTAAGTATCTGCTTTCAGCTCAGGTCATGATCTGGGATCCTGGGATCAAGCCCCATGTGGGGCTCCCTGCTCAGCAGGGGGTCTGCTTCCCTTCTCCCTCTACCCCTCCCCCTGTTCATGGTCTCTTTCTCTCAGAAGTAAATATAAATAATTTTTTTTAAAAAAAGTAATTTCTTAAAGGCCTTAATTATAAATTTTCAGCCTTTCACAATGTAAAGGAGTTTATGAGCTATTTTCATGTAATAATATAAAATGTATGACTTCAGCTAGATAACAGTTTAATACAGAAACACAAAAATTCACATTACATTTTTTTCCCCTAGCTGTTTTAGTCTTCTAAGGATGTTATTTTTTTGGCACTCCGAAGTCAGTTCTCATTATATATTTGTACACTAAATATACCAGGAACTCTCATTTGACTTTTGGTCAAAATAAAAGCCTCATACTGGGCAGCCTGGGTGGCTCAGCGGTTTAGCGCCGCCTTCAGCCCCGGGCCTGATCCTGGAGACCCAGGATCGAGTCCCATGTTGGACTCCCTGCATGGAGCCTGCTTCTCCCTCTGCCTGTGTCTCTGCTTCTCTCTCTCTCTGCATCTCTCATGAATAAATAAATAAAATCTTAAAAAAAAAAAACTTCATACCTTTGTATTTATCTGGCTTAGAGCACAAGCTTTAACTTGAAGTCTCACATAGTTATCCTCTAAAACAGGAAGATTTTCCTAGAACCAAATGATAACATATTTTTTTGAGAACATACCTTTATGTTGTGAAAATTGTCACACATAACTGAACAAAACTAAACCCACCACAAATCTTATACCTAACTTAAGTGAAAAAACCACAAGTAATTATCCCATAGTATATAATAATAATAAAAAAAAACAACAGAAGGGGTAGTTTGGGGTAAAATATTTAAAAAGCCTTAGGATAGTTATTTTAAAAATGTATAGAGACCAATATGGACACATACATAGGCAATACATTTTTAGGATAAAAAGGAGAGAAACAAATACTGTACTTAATTTCAATCTAAATAACCTCAAAGCATCAAAGCTTCACACATCCAGGGATATCCTTATATGCATAACATAAAGCCTTCACTGATTTTGGAATTTTCTTAATGCTATAAATGAAGTTGCTTGGTATTACCTGTGTATCTCTTATTTAACTTACCCTTTTTAACATCTGTCTTAGACATTTCAGCATACCCCATGGGATTTTTGGGGCCAAAATACAAACCTAATGTATCTGAATTACTGCACTATCCCATAGCTAGATATAACATCAAAGGCAAAGAATTGCTCAACTCAGGTGTTCAGTGTCACCCACTTGTATTATTTATTAAATATAATATCACTCTGCCAAACAACCATATCCTGGCACCAATAATTAAAATATTCCTCTCAACTCCTGATATGCTGAAACATTAGATCAGAAGCTGGGGAAGAATAACTACTTCTATAGCCCCTCCTATGACCTATCAAAGAGATTACGGTTTGACTTGACTTGAACTTGATTTGACTTAAACACAATACTTTGGGAATATCTCTTTAAGTTTCAGATTTGATAGTATTTGATATTAGGAAGATATTCAATATTACTGATAAATGTGCAGATTTTACCCATGATTGTATGAACCTGTACACGATTCTTCCCGAGAGCCAATCAAATCTCTGAGATCTTCATCCTGACTCAATGGTAGAAGACAAGCTGTCTGAGATTTTGACTCCTGACCTAACTAATTTTGGAGTTAGTAAAAGATAATAGAAAAATTGGATTGTGCCCATGATCTAGACGTTCTTACTACCACCATGAAATAAATATAGTACTTAGTTTAGGGTCCTAGGTTGTCCGTGGAATGATTCTGGCTTGCTACAAATCTTTGAAACAATCACCAGTATATGAAAATTTTATTACCTATTCTGAAAGTGGGCAAAAATGAGAGACAATTTAGAACTTAGCAAATGAGATAATTTTGCAAAGCTCAGAATTTGGTGTGGAGAACAATGCTTTTCTACCTCTTTCATTTTACAACATGGGAGAAATATTTTCTGAAATATGGATACAATCTGAATACTCACTTTATTGTGGTATTCTGAATATGTGGGGTTAATTTTGCAACATATAAGACTATCAAGGTTGTTCTGTTTTCCTAATATGTTTTATACCACCACCCTGAGGAACTAAAAACTCTTTTGAAGCAACTCTTTAAAAAAAGTATGGTTATACTGTAACATGGACCACCATTTGCACATAAAATTAAAAGTTTGTAAGTTTCATTTAAGTAATTTTTGCTCACTTAGTTCCATTCAAACTAACTTAACTGACACTATTACATATAGAAAATATGTAACCTTTTTCAATTAATAATTGAACAATTTTTCTTACCCTTTCTTGAAATACAAATGTTATTTCTTCATTTGTAGAACTCTTTTGAAAATATAAGCCTTTCATAGTCACCTAAAAAAAATTCACATACACACACACACACATAAATATATATAAGCATGAAATAAATTGTCTCCTAGACCAAATGAAAGCAAAAATTGAAAAATAATGCTGGCAACAGATAGAATGACTACACATAGTTTTCAAATAAAACTATTTAGATAATAATTCTTGAAAGTGGTCAAATAACGGGATGCCTGGGTGGCTTGGTGGTTGAGCATCTGCATTTGGCTCAGGGCGCA
The DNA here is from genome assembly GCF_905146905.1 of Nyctereutes procyonoides. Taxonomy (NCBI): domain Eukaryota; kingdom Metazoa; phylum Chordata; class Mammalia; order Carnivora; family Canidae; genus Nyctereutes; species Nyctereutes procyonoides. The sequence continues at coordinate 7,343,442 of NW_026575155.1, forward strand.
ATCCTGGAGTCCCAGAATCGGGTTCCACATCGGGTTTCCTGCATGGAGCCGGCTTCTCCTCTGTCTGCATGTGTCTCTGTCTCTCTCTGTGTGTCTCTCGTGAATAAATAAATAAAATCTTAAAAAAAAAAAAAGGAAGTGGTCAAATAAAAGGATAATCTCTGAGTACATATCTTAGTAAGAATGGGTTTAACATTTAACCTTTCAAAGCAAGGTGACCAAGTGCTTAATTTCACTTTGCTAATCAATAAAAATTATTAGATGTACTTAAAATTTTTTTCACAAGGGCCACAGAACTCAATTTTAACTACCAAAAGAGGCATCTGAAGGGATTTCAAGGCTTTTTATTTTTTGGATTTATTTATTCGGGAGAGAGAAAGAGCATGAGCGGGGAGGAGCAGACGGAGAGGATCTCAAGCAGATTCCATGCCAAGTATGGAGCCTACATGGCTGGATTGTAGGACCCTGAGAACAGGACTTGAGCAGAAATCAAGAGACCAATGCTTAACCAACTTAGCCACCAGGCACCCCAGGGCTTTCAAACTCTTAAAAAAGACCATTAAAAAGAAAAAGTGAACAGTCAAGACACTCATTAAAATCATACCCCTGATTCTTCTGTATCAGTTTATGAACCATGTAATGGAAGTATTAAACCTGTATTCTGTGAACTTCTTGAAGCATTTCTAAGGATTCTACAGTTGTTTAATTTTCATAATAGTTGACTCTTGAACAACACGAGTTTGACCTGCACAGGTCCACTTACATGTGGGTTTTTGTTTTTTTTTTTAAATAGTATGTTACTGGGGATCCCTGGGTGGCACAGCGGTTTGGCGCCTGCCTTTGGCCCAGGGCGTGATCCTGGAGACCCGGGATTGAATCCCACGTCGGGCTCCCAGTGCATGGAGCCTGCTTCTCCCTCTGCCTGTGTCTCTGCCTCTCTCTCTCTCTCTGTGTGTGTGACTATCATAAATAAATAAAAATTAAAAAAAATAAATAGTATGCTACTGTAAATGTATTTTCTCTTTCTTATGATTTTTCTTAATAAAATTTTCTTTTTGGTAGCTTACTTTATTGTAAGAGAACAGAATATAATACATGTAACATAAAAAATATGTGTTGGCTGTTTTTATCAGTAAGCCTTCAACAAGTTATTAGTAGTTAAGTGTTTGGGGAGTCAATAGTTACATGCAGGTTTTCAACCACTCAGAGGGTTGGTTCCCCTAATCCCAGACCAGTTCAGGAGTCAACTATAATTATACAGCAAGACTATTTTCTAAAATGTCAATTTTATAGAAGTATAAAATACATATAGCCAAATTCACAGATCCTAAATGTATAGCTTACTGAATTTTGAAAAGTGAACACGGCCATGTCATGTCAAGGAGATATGACATCACTAGAACTCCAGAAGTTCCCTTGTTCCCCTTCTAGTCACCACCTTCCCTTCCTAAGGACACTTAAGATCCCAAGTTTTAACAGCACAGATTAGTTTGGTCTGTTTTTGGTTTATAGAAGTGAAATCACACTCCTTCACGTCTAGTTTCTTTCTCTCAATATTATATCTGTGAGCACCATCTATGCGGTTTCCTATATTGTGGTTCATTTTTTACCCTTGTTATTTATTTGTTTGTTTAAGATTTTATTTATTTATTCATGAGAGACAGAGAGAGAGAGAGGCAGAGACACAGGCAGAGGGAGAAACAGGCTCCGTGCAGGGAGCCTGACGTGGGACTCCATCCCAGGTCTCCAGGATCACACCCTGGGCTGCAGGCGGCGCTAACCCGCTGCGCCACCGGGGCTGCCCTATTACCCTTGTTATGCTATATTCTATTGTGTGATTAAATTATTATTTATAAAAAATTTTTTTTAAAAATTATTATTTATCCATTCTACTACAGACAGATACATGATTGTTCCAGTTTGGGTCTTTTACAAATTATCCTGTTAAGACATTCTTTTTTCTTTTTTGAGGGGGATATTAATTTTTTAAATTAAGTTTAACATAAATTAAAATAATTGACATATAGTATATTATTAGTTTCAGAGATAGAGGTAGGCCAGATGTTAATTCTAACCATTTGATTGGAGGTATGTGAATGTAAGTGTGTTGGCTGTTGTGGCGGGGGAGAGAGGAAAGACCTAAGCAGAGATAGAGGCTATGTATTCTCACAATTTTTTTTTTAACATTTTATTCTTCTAAGTTATCTCCACACCCAATGGAGGGCTTGAACTCACAACTCAAAATCAAAAGTCGCAGCTCTACAAACTGAGTCAGCCAGTCGCCCCTCCTACAACTTAATTTTTTTTTTTAAATTAAAAAAGGTTTTAGGGATCCGTGGATGGCTCAGCGGTTGAGCACCTGTCTTCGGCCCAGGGCATAATTCTGGAGTCCCGGGATTGAGTCCCACGTCGGGCTCCCTGCATGGAGCCTGCTTCTCCCTCTGCCTGTGTCTCTGCCTCTCTACCTCTCTCTCTGTGTGTCTCTCATGAATAAATAAATAAAATCTTAAAAAAAAAAAAGATTTTATTTATTTGAGAGAGAAAGAGAGCTCAAGCAGGGGAAGGGGTAAGGGGAGAAGCAGACTCCCCACTGAGCAGGGAGCCTGATGTGGGGCTTGCTCCCAGGACCCTGACCTGAGCTAAAAGAAGATGCTTAACTGACTGAGCCACCCAGCGCCCGTCCCTACAGCTTTAGATCCAACCCCCTTTGCCTAGCTATCAAGGCTGTCTAAATGCATATTCACTGTCTCTAATCTACTTTATTCCCCTCTTTCTAACACAGGCACACTCTCGTTCTGAGCTAGTCAGTGTGACCTCACACCATCTGGTCATCTGCGTCTCAGGACGTACAGGCGTTGCTTGTTCTCTGAGACTGTGCCCAACTTACTTTACAGATTCTGCCAAGTGAATAAAACTCATGTCATATTCCTTCTCTGAAATCACCCCCAGTGACACCCGAGCTACCCCATCTCTTCCATGCTTCCAGATTTCATAACATACTAACAAGCAAAATCTTGCTTTACTCACTCACTATCAGGTTTCCCCAGCCATTGCTTGAGAGTAATATCTATTATTATTAAATGAAGAAATCACTGCTCCTACTCAGTCTGGAGGTATTAGTAGTTCCATTTTGAGAAATGAAACAATTGCATATCAACATCTTGATTTCAAAGCAGCTCCTACACTGGGTGTTATTCTGTATGTTGGTAAATTGAACACCAATAAAAAATAAATTTATTATTTAAAAAAAAAAACAAAAAACAAAGCAGCTCCTGTTGTAAAGCTGGTAGTCAGTATCTTCTCTATCCATCCATCTTTTTTTTTTTTTTTAACTTTGATTCTTTTTTGGGCAGCCCTGGTGGCTCAGCGGTTTAGCACCCTTCAGCTTGGGGTGTGATCCTGGAGACCCAGGATTGAGTCCCACATCAGGCTTCCTGCGTGGAGCCTGCTTCTTCCTCTGCCTGAGTCTCTGCCTCTCTCTCTCTTTCATGAATAAATAAATAAATAAAATCTTAAAAAAAAAGTTTATTTGATTTATTTTTTATTTTTTATTTTTTATTTTATTTTATTTTTATTTATGATAGTCACACACACAGAGAGAGAGAGAGAGGCAGAGACACAGGCAGAGGGAGAAGCAGGCTCCATGCACCGGGAGCCCGACGTGGGATTCGATCCCGGGACTCCAGGATCGCGCCCTGGGCCAAAGGCAGGCGCCAAACCGCTGCGCCACCCAGGGATCCCGATTTTTTTTTTATTTTTTAAAGATTTTATTTATTTATTCATGAGAGACACAGAGAGAGAGAGGCAGAGGGAGAAGCAGGATCCACGCAGGGAGCCTGATGTGGGACTTGATCCCAGGACTCCAGGACCACACCCTGGGCCGAAGGCAGGCTCCAAACCGCTGAGCCACCCGGGGATCCCCTATTTGATTCTTTTAGTAATCCCTATGCCCAAAATGGGGCTCGAACTTACAACGTGGAGATCAAGTCACATGTCCTTCTGACTGAGGTAGCCAGGTGCCCCTGCCCAATGAATCTTAAAACATATGGCACGTTCCCCAAATCAGTAGTCACATGGGCCTCATACTACATGCACTCCAATTTCAAAGACCCTGGAAGATAACTGCTTGTCTGTATCCCTAAAGCATATATTATATACATAATAATGTCGATATCTTTAGTCAGAATGTCCTAAATGGTTCCTCTAAATCTGAGTTAAAATTGGCCTGATTAGTGGGAAAAAAAAGTAATGTTTAATTGGTCCAATAAAAAGCTATGTGGGAAGAAAAATATCCTCAAAGTTACAAAGTGAAGAAAGAAGAGTATTTTTAGAGAAATGGCCAGAAGAAAACTGACGAAATGTTATTTACTTGTTTTCCAGATCACAAAAAGGAATACTGAGTTCTTAACACTAAGAAAATGAGAGAATGGATAATATAGCTTCTCAGGTGGTAGTCTAGATTAAATGTAACACTTAGTCCACTATTTAATAAAATCTTTATTGAATGTAAAGATATTTGCATATATAAGATAAAATAGTTGAATATCTTTGGGGGGGCCGGCGGAGGGGCAGTGACACAGGGCTCAATCCCACAACACTGGGATCATGACCTGAGCTGAAATCAAGAGTCAGATGCTTAACTGAGCCACCCAGGAGTCCAAAGACACCTATTTTAAATAATTTTTGGTGGAAAGAAGAAACACTTGAACACTTCAAGAAAGCAGTTAATAAAAATACTGATCTTTAAAGGCATTTCTAAAAAAACCAATGGGAAGAAACTTTGAATGGTTTCATCTTAGTTATAACAGCAACATGAACTCCATTAGCTCTTCTGCTACATTTAGTCCCTCAAGAAGCTCATCTATTAATAATTGTAAATAAAACCTCTACAGATTATTCCTTATTTACACTTTCAGACTAAAAGTGTTCTGAGGGGATCCCTGGGTGGCTCAGCAGTTGAAGGTCGGCTTTTGGCTCAGGTCGTGATCCCGGGGTCTTGGGATCGAGTTCTGCATCAGGCTTCCCGCAGAGAGCCTGCTTCTCCCTCTGCCTATGTCTCTGCCTCTCTCTCTGTGTCTCTCATGAATAAATAAATAAAATCTTAAAAAAAAACAAGAACAACTTCTTGCTTCAGAAGCAAAATAGGAATTGTAATTTTGAGTAAATATTTACTAGTAAATCCACAATGAAGAGAAAATAATTCGCAAGATGTGTATTTCTTACATTGTATAAAAATAGAAAAATTATTTTGCAAAATATATTTTAGCATGTGTAGATATGTGTATTTTTGCTCTTTTAAAAATGTATTTTATTTATTAATTTGAGAGAAAGAGCAAGCGAGCAAGCATGAGCAGGGGTAGAGGGAGAGGTATGCTCCCCACTGAGCAGGGAGCCCAATGTGGGGCTTGATCCCAGGACCCAGGGATTATGACTTGAGCTGAAGGCAGATGCTTAACTGACTGAGCCACCTAGGCACCCCTAGTTTTGCTCTTCTAATCATAAAACTCACCTTAGCTCAGCATAGTATTGTTCGGGAGGCCTAGAAAAATCATAATGTTGTCTTTGAAATATTCAATGTAAAGTTCACAGGAGCATTATTTTTTAAAATAATAATAATAATAATAATAATAATAATAATAATGATAATAAAAAAGATGTAATCAGTCCTCATCGGGCTCTGTGCTTTAAGAAGCACGGAGTGTGCTTGTCCCTCTCCCTCAGTCCTTCCCCACCTACTCATTCTTTCTCTCAAATAAATAAAATATTTTAAAACTATTTTAAAAATGTTTATTCTCCCAATTCATGAGCATAGAATGCTTTTCCACAAACAAAACTAAAAAACACTGTGACTCCATGGTGAAATATTTTAACAACTTCCAAGCTTTCTCATCCTTTTTCTTCATAGAGGTACACCAATGAATCAAGACACATTACTGCCCAGCATATAGTACAGGGGAAGTGATCTTTTATTACTTATAATACAGCATGGAGATGGCTCAGTTGGTAGAGCATATGACTTTTTTTTTTTTTTTAAGAATTCATTTATTTACTTTAGAGCTAGCTAGGGAAAGAGCCCAAGCAGGGGGTGAAGCAAGTGGGGTGGGACAAGCAGACTCTGTACTGAGCACAGAGGCCCAAGCAGGTCTCAATCCCACTTCTCCAAGACCACCACCTCAGCCAAAATCAAGAGTGAGATGCTCAACCAACTGAGCCATCCAGGTACTCCTAGAGCATGTGGTTCTTGATTGTTGGGTCCTGAATTCAAGCCCCATGTTGGCCTAGAACTTACTTAAAAAAAAAGAAAAAAAAATATATGGCATGGAGTGTTCGTAAAACTACCTACCAAAATATGTCACTCCAAGTGGTAGGTAAATTAACCTTCTATGGGGGAACCCTCTCTGTTTCAACTCTGAACATTTCATCTGCCATAAACTAGAGCAGAGACATCAATGAAGTGAAATTATTGATCAAAAAACAATAATCATACACTGTTGTGGTTGACAGGATTTAGAAGTCAAAACTGACCTGAGTTTGAATTCTGGTTCTTCTATTTACTGGCCAAATGGCTTTAGGCTATTCAATTTTAATTGTCCAGGCCTTAGGTTTCACCTCTACAAAGCATAGTAGTTACCTCCAACGGTTGTTTGATTTATTTTTTACTTTTTTAAGATTTTATTTATTTATTCATGAGAGACACACAGAGAGAGGCAGAGACTCTGGCAGAGGGAGAAGCAGGCTCCGTGCAGGGACTCCAACGTGGGACTTGATCCTGGGTTTCCAGGATCACACCCTGGGCTGAAGGCGGCGCTAAACCGCTGAGCCACCGGGGCTGCCCCCAACGGTTGCTTTAAAGATTAAACAACACAAGCAAAGCATTCAGTACAACACCTGGCACAAAATAAGCATTCAATACGTGCTGGCTATTTTCACTATTATTTCCGCAATTTGGGCAGAGAACCTCTCTAAAATAGTTCCCAGGCCCATCTCACAGAGCAGCAAAGGGGTTGGTGACATGCAACCCTTTGAGCTTTAACACCTTTTAATTTCTGCAAGGGGCACCTCTATCATCTGGACCTGCCGGGTCCAATAACAGCGGCCACTAGTCCACAGGTGGCTAAAGCACATGTGAATTGTGTCTAGTCAGAACTGAGATGTGGTGTCAAGGTAAAACACGTTAGATTTCAAAGATGATTAAAAAAAAAAAAAGAATTGCCACGCCTGGCTGGCTCCATCCACAGAGCAGGTGCATCTAAATCCTGGAGTTGCTGAGCTCAAGCTCCACGTCGGGGTACAGCTTATTCTTTTTTAATGAACAAACAGACGAATGTATAATATCTCAATTTAAAAATATTTGATTATGGGTAGAAATGATAAATTTTGGATATTTTGGGTTAAACGAAACATTGTGAAAATTAACTTCACGTGCTTCTTTTCACTTTTTTTTTTTTAATGTGGCTACCAGAAAATTTAAAATTAAGTGCCCCGCATTATCTTTGTATTGAGCAGAGCTGAGTTGAACACCCCGCTACTCAGACCTTGGACGAGCAGCCTGGGGAGCTGGTGGGAAATGCAGAGTCTCAGGCCCCGCCCGGACCTGCAGAATCAGCATCTGCGCTCGTACGTGATTCTGAGGCGATTCTCACGCGTTGCTCCAGGGTTTTCCGCTGTTCATCTTAAGAGGGCATATCTGGCCGCATGATCACGTAAATGCAAATACCTTTGCTTCACTGAATAAGCAAAGTGAAGCAGGAAAAAAAGCGGTGGCAGAGGGGTATGAGAGAATGAAACACAAACTTAAATTATAGGAATAAAAAGAAAGCAGGGGTGTGTGTGCAAAAAAATCCAACCTGGGAGATTCAGGGGAAGGGAACTTCCCGACTCTGGCTTCTATAAATGTAAAGAGAGATGCAAATTGAGATAAAACCTACAATCAAAACCTGTAAGGACCAGGAAATGGTCAAGTCTTTCCCGCCCCTCGGCGGCCTCGGCTAAGCTAGGCCTGGGCCCAAGAGGGTCTGGGGTTGGGGTGCAACGCGACCCACCACTCACCCCAGGGCTGCACGGTTCCGCGAGGCGTCCAAAGTCCAAGGCCCCGCTTCCGAAGACACAAAATCCAGGTCCGGGGACTCACCTGCCTCCGAGGCGCCCCAACGGCCTGCGCCCTCGCCACCGCCACCTTGGAGTCCTACTGCAGAGGGGCCCGCCCCCGCTGGCCCAGGCGCTGCTCCCATTGGTCAGGCCTCTCGTCACTTCTGGACCGGAGGCTGTGGAGAACGCCATAGCAACCGAACGCAGAACTACATCTCCCAGAATGCCCCGCCGGGACGAGACGCCCCGGGGCTACCAATAAAAGGGCGAAGTTGTAGTCTCACGGAGGGGTTCCGTTTTATGCAAATTTCTATTAAATAAAGACCACACCCTTCCTCATTCCAACCATTTGCCCTACCGCCTTCCTTGGACAGTGACCCGCCTCTTTTTCGCCTCCACGTTGCTCTCTCCCTTAAAACCTTTTGTAATGATTTAGTTGGATACAGTTTAATAAGTGCCTCGCAGGGCGACGGACGGATGCGCCCAAACCGGTGCAGCTCCAGAAGGCGGGTCAGGGAAATCCCAGTCCAGAAGGTTACGCCTTCTGGGAAGGGGGCGGGGAGAAACGACAAGCGCCCGCCCACCAACCCCCCCCCCTTTGCGCGCTCGCTGATTGGTTCACTTGGCTGTCACTCTGTCCTCTTCCATTTTTTTCTCAGTTGCCCCCGCCTCGTTCCCGCGGTGGGCGGGGGCAGCGGCAGGGGGCGGTGAGGAGGTGCGAGCGCCTTGTTGCGATTGGCGAGTGCCGGTTCCCACCCATCCGTGGGCGGAGATGGTGGCGGGGACGGGGGCGGGAGAGGCGGCGGAGGGAGATGAGGAGATAGGTGGGAGCGAGGGAGCGGGGGAGGGAGCGAGGGAGGTAGAGAGGGAGGTAGAGAGGAGCGGAGGAGAGGGAGGGAGCGCAGCTTGGTTGCTCCGTAGTACGGCGGCTCGCGAGGGAGAATCCCGAGCGGGCTCCGGGGCGCACGGGCGCACGGGCGCACGGGCGGGCGGGGATGGTGTGCGGGGCTGCGGCTCCTGCGTCCCTCCCGGCGGCGAGCGAGCCGCACTGATTTGTCCCTGGGGCGGCAGCGCGGACCCGCCCGGAGATGAGGTGAGGAGCAGGCTGGACCGGGCGGCGGCGGGGGCGGGGGCGGGGGCGGGGGTCGGCGCGATGGCCGCCCGGGGCGCGCGTCCCTCGGGGCCGCCCTGCAGCCTTGGCCCGGGAGGCGCGGCACCCGCCGCCCCTGCGCGTCGTCCTTGCCCATGCTCCCGGGGGCGGCGGCGGGGCGGCCGGCTGGCCGGCGCCGGGAGGCCGGGACGCCGCGGCGGGCCGAGCGGGTGGCGGCGGCGGCTGCACGGGCTGCGGGCTCAGCGCGCGTCCGCGGGGGCGAGAGGGGCGTCCGGGCCGAGCCTCCCGGGGACCCGGCGCCCGCGGGCAGCCGCCCCGCGCCGCCCGCCTCGCCCGCGGGCCTCGAGCCGCCGGCTCATCCCCTGGTCTCCGTCGCGTGCCGGTGAAGGGCAGTCAATGCCGCTCGGCCCCGAGGCGCCCCGCCGGGGGCTCCCCCTCCGCCGCGAGCGCGCGTCCCCGGGGTCCGCCGCTCCTCCCGGCCGCCGTCTCGCGGTGCGGACCCCGCGGGGCCACCGCTGCGGTCCCTGCTCGCCCCATCGACGACCTGGGACCGGGATCCGCAGGAAAAGGAGCCCAGCCCTTGGGTTGCACCCTCCTTGACTTTTCTGTCTGCCTCGGGATTAGAAAACAACTTCGCAGATGACACTCCCTGCGGGCATCTTTTGTTGTGATTTCAGACTGGAGAAGGGCTTTGCTTTTGAAGAAATGAATTCGCGTCTTTTCAGAATTACTTAATTATTTTTATTTTGATTTTTTTTTTAATTGCCCCGCTGAGCGGGAGGCGGTGGAGATTTCTGATAGCCTCTTAATATGAAAGTTTCCCTTAGAACTTTGTCATCATCACTGCTGTTCTGAAGACAGCACCAGCCTGAAATTTTAAATATATGCGCACCCCGGACAGATGCCGCGTCTTTGTGCTTATCCCCGGGCGTCCCGCTCTCGCCGTTTCCGTGGTCAAACGCGCAAAATGATAGAAGCAAGCACAGTAAAAAAGGACAGATAATGAAAACAAATGCATCTGGGGAAAAAAAAATCTCAATTCCGTCAACGGAGAGAGGCAGTGTCACTAATCCCTTTCAACGCATGAAGAACACACAGGCTCAGAGATCTCATGCATTAGGCAGTGGACAGGATCTGAGGTTAGGGACTGGGGCCAGGACCCAGCAGGCCAGCTGGTTCGCGAAGTGCTACTCTCAACCCCTGAAATGGGAGGGATGTATTTGCCTGGATACCTTTATTTTTAGCTGATGTAAGCTTGCAGAAGCTTAAATTTCTCTCTTCAAGGTTAGGATTTCTGCCTGTTTATCTCTGCAAACAAAATGCTGGGTTTTTTCTTTAAAAGATTTTTTTTTCCTTCTAGTTTACACATTTATGTTGCACTGATGGTGTTTGCTTTATAACTAAAAATGTACGTCCTTCTAATATCCAAGGGAAATTTTTTTTTTCCTGTAGGAGGTTGGTAAAGAACCCAGGAACTTTTCAGGTAATCTAAATTGGAAATGAAGGGACACTAATTTAGTGGTGGCATTAAAGCTATTTAAAAAGCATTTCTGATAGAATTTTTTTTTTAATGGCGTTTCTTTAAGAATGTGTCTGTTGAAGTTGCTGAGGCACATGGCACCTTCACAAAACTCTATGATTATTATTCTGCCTGAGTAGGAGAGGAAATGAACAAATTTTTGATGTACTTTGGAACCCTGTGGATTGTTCAGATACTAAGCATTGTGAAATAGGGCATAAAATGAGTAGTAGCAAGTTAGTTCCCTGAAATGTTTGTCCCTCTTAGCTTTTTTTTTTTTTTTTTTTGCAATTTACTAGAAATTTCCTTTTTCTTAATGCTTATCTCTTCTCTTGGTAGAACTCAAGTTCATCTTTTCAGCAAATGCCTAGTTTGAGGCAAATTCAAATATCCCATAAGATGTTAAGGGGGAGGTGCTGGTAAATTGCTCCATTCTTACTCATCTTTTTAATTTGCTAGATTTGTGAATGACACAGAATTAATTACGTGAGGGTTGGGTTTATGTTACTCAGTTCAGGTTTCACTGCCATAGCACTAGTCTCTTCGGAATGATCATTTTCTTCTGAATGGCTCCACTTACTGGTGGGTTTCTCAAAGTCTGGACCTCAGATCATTTAGATCAGCATTAAGTGAGGTTCTTGTTAAAAATACGGGTTTCTTTTATTTTGTCACCTCACCTCAGAATCCGATTCCTGGAGATGGGGCCCTGGAATCCGATTTTTAAACAAGTTCTCCAGGAATTTCTCTTGGAATAGAAAAGTTGGAGAACAGCTGGCCCTGTGCTTTCCTTCTCCTAAGACCGTCCCCTGAAGTGGATAGCAGATTTTAAGTAGCAGATTACGTTTTATACCTTAGGCTGCTAATAAAAAATGGACTACGACCTTCAGATATATAATGCACCTAAAATACATGTTTCAGAAGAGCAGAGATTTTGGCTCATCATTCTATCTCCAGTGCCTAGAATAGTGCCTGGAGGAGCTCCATTAAATATTTATGAGTGGATAACGTTGCAATGAGGCCACACTTTAAAACCTTTTCTTGTAAAATTAATGTTATTACTTAGTCACGGATTTTATAAATTAGGAGCCACATGTACTGTGCCCAGTCATTTATGTAAGTTTGTTTGGCTCTGAAAAGAGAGAACCTTTCCCAAGCATAGAAGGCACAAGGTGATTAAGCTGAAAAGAAGGCTCCTATCAAAATATTGTTTAGAGACTTAAAACGTAAATTTAGGTCCCCATGTAGTGGTGGGTTACTATTTAACACTATCTCAAAATGCCACTGGTATGCTATGATAAACCCAACATACTGATGTAAAAATTGGTTTACAGAAAATACAGAAAATTGGTATGTTTTCCAATTTCATTTTTCATCCTAATAAAATATGACCTTCAGTCTTTCGTTTCAGAATCCAGTGTAGTACCCCATAAAGAACCGTTTCTGTTATATAGTTGAGGGTGCTGAATAGTTAGGAGTAAAATTTCTACAGGGTATTGGGTTTGACCACACACAATCTGTGACTTTGATCTGGCCCTTAACCTTTCAATGTCTCAGTTTTTTCAGCTGAATGGGAATAATAATAGTAGGTTAAGTTTAAGTACTTCAAATGCTTACATAAATACTTGAGATATATTCATGTACTAAATGGTAATTATGATGATAAGGAGTTCGAGTATATAAAAATATATAAAACTCAAACTAATCCATTTAATTTTTGTACTGCTGCACTTGATGGTAGAAATCCATCTCTTGAAAAAAAGAAGTCTCTTGCTAATTTCTTGATGCTAATTTTTAATTGGATAACTAACTTTTTAATTGGATATCTAATCTTTAATTGGATAACTAACCATTAAAAGTAATAAACCATCAAATATTGTGTAAATAGGTATTTTTCTAAATAAAGATAAATCTTGTCATCGCTTTTAGATTTGTTGTATATTTTAGAAGCAAATTGCTAATCAGTTCATTTCCCTTGTATTTTAAGGAATTGCGTCTTTATGGTAGAAAGAAATCGAAATAGCGAAAAGTAAAAACTACAAAATACTTCTATATCCACTACCTCAGTACCTATTTCTTCAAACCCTCTTCTTTTGTGTGTGCATGTAGCTTTTTATATACAATTTTTGGTAACAAATATGGGGCCCTGCTATACATGATTATTTTGTAACTTTGTTTGTTTGGCTTAACCTCTTATATCATGAATCTTTCCATGGCTATATCGTCAGTTGTAATAGTTTAATAACTGAATAAGATTCCATTTTATGTCTGTGATCATTTAATCTATTTTTTTTATCAGACATTAATTTTCTTTTTTCTCCCGCTGTTAAAACTCTGCAGTGACTATTCTCCTACATGCATCTCTGTGTATACTTGGGAGATTTTTTTTTTTTTCTGTAGGATAAGTTTCTAGAAGTGGATTTTCAAGATCAAAGTACAGTACGTGCCAAGTTTAAGATTTTTGATACATGTTGCCATTTAAAAAGGTTGTAGCAATTTACATCCTTACAGTGGTGGTTGAGAGTTCTGTTTTCTTCCCTCCCTTTTTTTGGAATGAGTTAACCAGTGACAAACCTAGTGAATTATTATTTTTAGGAAGAAGAAAGGGATGTTAATGTGATGTGTTCAGGAGTATGATCTGGAAAGTCAGAAAATTCATGCATTGCTAATAGTGATAGCTAACATTTAGCAAGTCCTTTTGCATCATTTGATAAGCACTACCTCACTCAATCTTCACAAAATTGTCCTTTTTTAGATGAGTATGCCTTGGAAACTGAAGTACCAGCAGTTAAGGAACTTTAAAGAGCCAGCAAGTGGCCACCCAGATGTGTAAGTCCAGAGCCCAAATGTTCAGCCACGATCCTGGACTGCCTGTTTCCTGGACATGATTTATAGGCATTAGGGTATTTTTATATTCCTGATTTCATTTTTGGAATAACCTGGAGGTTCTCTGCTACGTATCAGTTTATAGGCCTGAGTCCCTCTTGTTGAGAAGTTAGTCATATAAGTTAGCTCACAAATAAGCCTTGTCTACTATCTAGCATTCGTCTCTCAAAGCAGCTTATTATCCTTTCCAATGTAGTGGTTTTCCTGAAGTGCCCCTGCATGAAAAACAGGATTAGAGTTACAGAGAAGAGTAGTGAAATTTGAAAAGGCGGTTCACTTGTAATGTGGACTTGCCCTGGAAACGACTGTGTGTAGACGTATGATAAGGAAGACAGCTGGGAGTCTGTCCAAACGTTCCCATATTGGCCAATTTGGAGATTTGAATCAGCCTGTGGAAGTTCACTTCAGGAATGTGATGGCCTCTCTGTACAGAGATGTCATGGATCCACCGGGAGATTGCTAAAAACAAAAAACCCAAGCCTGTTAATAAATGTGATGGTAGACTATCTTTAACATTTTGTTGCTAACATTTGTAGCCCTCTAACCAGGTGAATTTGAAACAGGTTGATCTATTTGAATTCAGTGGTCTTTTGACCTTTTTCCGGGAGAATTAATTGGCCGTTTATCTTACTAACTTATTGCCCAGAGAGAGCATTGGTGAAATTGTTTTGGCTTTAGCTCTCTGGCCTGAGTTTGCTTGTGCTGAATTGACAGCTCAATTTTAAGCTGGTCACTAAAACCCATTCACTGTTGTGTGGTGTGGGAATGGTACAGAGTACTTTGCACTCTTGGCTGAATGGCAGTCCCAGGAGTTGAACTGAGGGGTGTGATGGAGTTTCAGATTCAACTGAATATGACTGTAAACATAACAAGGTCATAGCAGTGGGTCAGTTTTTTTTTTTTTTTTAATCCTTGATGTTTAAAATAAAACATCTTATCCTAATGCACAAGGGCAGTGCTTTTGATCCTCTTGCTTTAATGGGCATTTCGCCTTGTTTTTCTGTCAGTGATGGTTTTGTTCATCCTTGTGTCTTGCCCGCAAGTCCTCCTGGTGACTGGTAGCATGGATTTGCAAGACATGGATACAGCTCATGGAAATGAATGCAGCCAAGTGGTTTGTAGTGCCATGCATTAGCCAACCTAGTAAAGGAGGACATTGTTTCTTTAAATATTTTTTTTTATTTGAGAGTGAGAGAGCACTTGTGCATGTTGGGGGTGGGGCAGGGAGAGGGAGAGAGAATCCCAAGCAGACTCCATGCCAAGAGTGGAGCCTGACCCTGACGCAGGGCTGAGACTGATCTGAGCCAAAACGATGAGTCAGATGTGCAACCAGTTGAGCCATCTAAGTGCCCTAAGGAAGACACCCATTCTTTTTACTTTTTTAAAAAATTGTATTTATTATTTATTTGAAAGAGAGTACGTGTGAGCACACAGCAGGGGAAGAGAGAGGGTGAAGCAGATTCCCCGCTGAACAGGGAGCCCTATATAGGGCTCAGTCCCTCACCCTGGGATCATGACCCAAGCCAAAGGCAGATGCTTAACCAACTGAACCACCCAGGCACCCCAGGAGGACACTGATTCTTATGATAAAAGCACTGGAAACAAGATGCTGTTGGATCTGTTTGTTTTATCTTTGTGTACGTGCATGTGTGTAGGGCTAATTATTTTTTTCTGAGACAAAGTTCCTGAGCGGTTACATTGTTCTAACAAGGGTAGTGTTTCCTATCATAAGTCATTGTATAAACATACACACACCATTCCTGTATGTTATTTATAATAAGAGTCTGTGGAAGATCTATAATCTTCGTTGTGGAGATGCTGTTTTATAAAAATCCATTTCTGCTGCAAACCTAAGATAATTAGATTTTGAAAACAAGTAATCTTCCACTTTCTGGCATTATTTAAACTCAACTGCTCCATTCTGGCAGAATTGAAATGCTACCTTTTGGTCACTGGCATCTAAAAGCTGTATAGCTAGTATGAGAGAAAGGTTGAAAAATGGATAAATAGGGGATCCCTGGGTGGCGCAGCAGTTTAGCGCCTGCCTTTGGCCTAGGCGCGATCCCGGAGACCCGGGATCGGGTCCCACGTCGGGCTCCCGGTGCATGGAGCCTGCTTCTCCCTCTGCCTGTGTCTCTGCCTCTTTCTCTCTCTCTCTCTCTCACTGTGTGCCTATCATGAATAAATAAAATAAAAAAAAAAGAAAAATGGATAAATAAGTCTCATTACTGGTATATAGCAAAGTTTCAATGAGTAAAGGTCCCCCTTTTTTATTTCTTCTCTCCTTTGTTTATGATAATTACTATTAAAGAAAGTCAGCAAATGATAATAAAATTCTTATAGGTAGTATTGTTTATTTCCAGCTACCTTCAAATACAGTCATTATAATTGTTTTAAAATTCTTTAAATGATTACAGAAATTGAGGCAGAAGATAAGGTGGTAGAGAGGTTACTAGTATGTAAGCTTCAGGAGGGTAGAGAGTTTTGTGTGTATTGTTCACTGCTTTATCCCCGGCATCTAGAACAGTGCCTGGTACATGTTGAACCCTGAGCAGTTGCTTGTTGGCACATTGAGTAGATTATTAGTGTTTGAGGACCTGATTGTCTGGAGGCCAGAGTTAACTCAAGTTTGGTGAGCAGTGTGGAGATAGGGGCTAGTTTGGATTTTTTTAAGTCAATATAAGTAGGAAACTAAGGTAAGTTTTAAGCAGAGGAGTCCCATGATTTGCTTTTGTTTAAAAAGATCACTCTGGATTTCATGGGAGTGGGAGTGGCTTGTAGGAAAGCAAGAGAGAAATGTTGAATCGACTCTACTTTCAGTCACCTGTGGATATTGCCATTTCTACCTAGCTTTGTAATTTTTTTTTTTCAAATTTTTAAAAAAGATTTTGTTTATTAATGAGAGAGAGAGAGAGAGAGAGAGAGAGAGAGAGAGGCAGGCACAGGCTGATGTGGAACTCAATCCTGGGACTCCAGGGTTATGTCCTGGGCCGAAGGCAGGTGCTAAACCGCTGAGCCACCCAGGGATCCCCATTTTAAAAAAAAAAATTTAAAATATTTTATTTATTTATTAATGAGCGACAGACACACACACACAGAGAGAGAGAGAGAAACAAGCAGAGGGAGAAGCAGGCTCCATGCAGGAAACCTGATGTGGGAATTTTTCTTTGCCATGAAGATACACTTTGAGCTTTCAGGGATGGGGTGTGATGAATAGTGATTGGTAGGAACTTTTTGAAGTTCTTGTGAAACTACTGTTATTATTGATCAGACCAAACCAAACAATGTGAAATAAAGATCAGCAATTATTTAACTTTTTAAGCATTAAGTTGATTAACAGATTTCTGATAGAGTTCTGTTTATATTTCTTGGTGAAAGAAACTTGAAATATAGGGAAATGAATCCTTAAAATAGGTATTTTATGACTTGATTGTCTGTAGAAGCTGTTCACTTTGAGGAAGATCTAATTTGTAAAACGCTGCTATTGTCTGTCCAAGCTGGTGTTTTAATTAGTATCAAAGGAGGGAAATACTGTAGTAATTGTAACCTTACATTACTTCCTTAGTTCAATTAGTTTTAAACCACAGTCATTATCTGTTATTTTTAGTTGTTTCAGTCTCATTTGATAAAGTGATATTGCAGTTGTGATTTGGTAATTTAAAAAATAACATTTTTCCCCCCTCACTCCAAAAGCAGTATGAGAGAGAAAAAACTTTTGAAAGAATCGAAACTTTTGAATCGAAGAAAACTTTTGAAAATATAGACAAGAAAAAAGTGGACCTAGAATCTCACTATCCAGCAATAATGAGACTGTTCATATGCTGTGAGGGGTCCATCAGCTCAAATTTCTCAGCAGGTTGGGTGTGTGAGCTGCTCAGTCTGGGAGTCATGAGGGCATGTTAGGGACCTGGGCACTGAAGTTGGTCCATGCAAGAGGCTCCCCAGGGCCAGGCAGCCTACTCATTTGTGGCCTGAGAGACATACCTTCTAGTTCTTCAAGAGAAGCTGGAAATCGGCAGCCTGGGTGGCTCAGCAGTTTAGTGCTGCCTTCAGCCTAGGGCCTGATCCTGGGGACCCGGGATCAAGCGTTAGGCTCCCTGCATGGAGCCTGCTTCTCCTTCTGCCTAGGTCCCTGCCTCTCTCGCTCTCTCTTTGTGTGTGTGTCTCATGAATAAATAAATTTTAAAAATCTTAAAAAAAAAAAAAGCTGGAAATCTAGAGATATGGATTTAATATGAAATCTCGCAATTTTTGTATGGACCACAATTTTTATAAACACACTAGGCTTCAAACATTGCATACCCGAGGGCTGAATTCAGTCTTCTTTGCCTTGCCACTTTGTAATCTCAATACATACCTTTGTGTAGCTTGTGTTTTTCACTTAATGTATTAGAATATATTCTAAGCCTCCATAGCCCACCACTGCCCTCAAGTGTGTTCCCCTGGCTTTGTGTCCCTAATTTGTGTTCCCTCACCACGACTGGATAAAACCATTTAAGAAAAATCTTAGTCTTGTTTTAACTTGCCTTTTTTTTTTTTTTTTTTTTTTACCACTACCAATGAGTTTGAACATTTGTTGAATGTATATTGGCCTTATACACATTGGTAACCAGCCACTTTGCTCTCTTAGTTCCAGGAGTGTTTTGGTCATTTATTCAGTGCTTCTCAACCTTTTGATGTCCTCTACAATTAGTATCACGTTACTCCTGGTAATTAGTACTAATGGCATGCATCATCTCCTGTAACTAAGGGCAGCAGTACCGTGAGCACACCTGTGTCCCATTTGAAAGTACAGTAGTTGGGAAGATCTGAGTGTGGTCAGTTGGTAAGTGAACATGAGCATGCGCTGTCTGCGAATTGTTCCAGATGTCCAGGCTTAAATCAAGACAGAATCTTAGCCCTCTAACGTCTTATTTTTCTTTTTTTTTTCCCATTTCTCTTGGGTTTTTCATGTAGACCAAACATACATGTTTTTTTAAGTGCACTCTTGTTTTTAATAAAAAAAATTATTAGATATGTGCTGCTGAAGCAAGCAGAGAAAAAATTTTTTAAAAAAGATTTTATTTCTTTATTTGAGGGAGAGAGGGAGGGGTGAGCATGAGCAGGGGTAGGGGCAGGGGTAGGGGCAGTGGAAGAAGCAGACTCCTGGTAGAGCTGGGAGCCCCATGCTGAGTTTGATGCTGGGCTCAGTTCTGGACTCAAACCCATGCCCCTGGGATCATGACCTGAGCCGAAGGCAGACGCTTAACTGGCTGAGCCATCCAGGTACCCTTCTAATTTGTTTTTAATTTGTACTTTTTATTGATGTGAACTTCCCAAACAGTGGTGAAAGCTCCTTAACCTCTAATTTCTTTAAAAAAAAAATTTTTTTTTAAGATTTATTTATTTATGATAGACATAGAGAGACAGAGGCAGAGACAGGAGGAGGGAGAAGCAGGCTCCATGCCGGGAACCCGACGCAAGACTCGATCCCAGGACTCCAGGATCACGCCTTGGGCCAAAGGCAGGCGCTAAACCGCTGAGCCACCCAGGGATCCCCCACCGTCTAATTTCTTAAATTTGATTCAGTTCTTTTAAAACTCTAGACTCCTAGCAAAAGTCTAAGATGGACCTTATTGTGATGATGATAAAACAAGTACAGAGAACTGAGACTGTGTGATAGGAATTTTTGGAGTGTCTGACCCAACACAAATCCCTTAACTGTCCTTTCACCTACACGTCCTCTCCTGGCCAACTTCTTCCTCCCCACAGAAGACACGGAGGAGGATTGAACCAGGTTTGGGGGGATCCCTGGGTGGCGCAGCGGTTTGGCGCCTGCCTTTGGCCCAGGGCGCGATCCTGGAGACCCAGGATCGAATCCCACATCGGGCTCCCGGTGCCTGGAGCCTGCTTCTCCCTCTGCCTGTGTCTCTGCCTCTCTCTCTCTCTCTCTCTCTGTGTGTGTGTGTAACTATCATAAATAAATAAAAATTTAAAAAAAAAAAGTTCCTCTTAAAAAAAAAAACCAGGTTTGGGGACCTGACCCAAGCTAGCCCAATCAGTGTTCCTTTCCTGGAAATCTGAAATTGGACCTGGAGATTGGGATTGGAGATTCACATGCCCAAGGCCCTAAGGTAAACACTAGGGACATAAGTTATGTCCTGCTTTTGTGTCTGGAGCAGAGAAAGGTGTTCATATGGAGTGTATAAAGCACATATCTGGACAGAAGCATCTGGTCAGGAGCAAGATTTGAGTACCCCAAAGTGCTAGGGTGAAGTCAAGGGAGGCCTAGGCCGGACTCCAGCTCAGAATTCTCTCATTTTGAATCCACGTGGATTCAAAATGAGAGAAGATGGAGCATACTGGATCCCTCACAGGTGCTAGGCACTGGTCGTACGTAAAGGTGGAGTGACTTGCCAAGATTCACGGGTAGTAGAGGCAGGGAAGCAAACCCAGGTGATCTCATTGAGGCTGAGCTTGGAACCACTAGCTCCACACCTCCCAGGTCAGGGGTCTGACTCCAGAGGACAAGACTGGCTGTGGGGAGGGGTGCACGCTGGGCATCTGAAGGGCCAGAGAAGGGCCATTCAGCCATCTGAATCTCTGATGGCTTTAAACCGTCTTTCATTCATTTCTGCGGACTGGCTGCATTCCTGTTCCTGTTCCTTTTGGTTTAAGCCAGTTGAGGTGGGTTACTGTTATGGTGATTGATGGTTCTTATTCTCAACACTGTATTTTTTGTTTTTTTGTTTTTAAGTAATACTACCATGTCTCTAACACTTCTGAGGAAGTTGTGACTTTTTCATTATATTTTCCATGTAATCATAACATTGAAAATTAAGGATTGTAGGAAATGCAGAAGTACAGAATTTAACTTAGGTCATCATGATTTTATTCGAAAAGCCATTTTGCAGATGTGGATGCCACTTTCACCTCTTTTATTTATTTATTTAATTTTTTAATTTTTAATTTTTTTTTTACTTTCACATCTTTTAAACCAGTTCAGATCTCTAGCTGAGGGAAAGCAGGAAGGAAGAGATTTGGAATGTACTTCCAGATGCCCTAGCAGTTCAGTGGTGTTATTTCCCTTCACATACATATAACATTGTAGCCACACGCAAAAAAAAAAAAAAAACGATAGTAGCGATATTCACAGTGAACATAACACTATTGTGTGTGTCCGTGTAGGGGGTGAGTTTGAAGTCTGTTCAGGTGTGTTCTGTTCAAGCCTCTGAAACAAGACTCTCAACTTTAATTGGTAAATTTAGACTCATCTAAATACCAAGAAATTGAATCTCAGCTTAATTTACCCGGGTCGAAGGCTTTTTCTATCCCATGGTGATGTCCTAACAACTCAATGGTAAGTTGTGGTAGTCTATTCTAAGGAGTTGGGTGGAGAGGGAAAACCAAAAAGTGATGGAAAGAGAAGGAAAGGATTAAAGTAGAGGAAGATAAAATTTGGTGTTATGATAGTCCTTATTTATATTTGTCTGAAATTTTTTATTTGCAAATGGAAGAAGCACCAACTGTCTTTTTTTTTTTTTTTTTAAGATTTTATTTATTTATTCATGGGAGACACAGAGAGAGAGGCAGAGACACAGGCAGAGGGAGAAGCAGGCTCCCTGCGGGGAGCCTGTTGTGGGACTGGATCCCAGGACTCTGGAATCATGACCTGAGCCAAAGGCAGACAGAAGCTCAACCACTGAGCCATCCAGGTGTCCCAAGCACCAACTGTCTTAAGAAACAAAGGAAGGTATGTTGACTCACATACCTTCAAGTCCAAGGGTTTTTGATTGGCCTGGCTTGATCATGAGCCTGAACCAGTCCTCTTGGTCAGGAGAGTGCAGGACCTCATTGGCTGTCCTGGCTTTTGGGTTCATCTTTTGTACCAGTTGGTAAGGTCTGTACCTAAACTCATGGAAATCCCAGGAGGGAAAATAAGATCAGTTGGGAGAAGGAAGGGTGTTGAGTAGGCAAACACATGCCCAAAACACTCATAATAAACGGTGAGAATATGAAAGGGGGCTGGTGGTGACCATTTTCTTCTTTTAA
The DNA here is from genome assembly GCF_905146905.1 of Nyctereutes procyonoides. Taxonomy (NCBI): domain Eukaryota; kingdom Metazoa; phylum Chordata; class Mammalia; order Carnivora; family Canidae; genus Nyctereutes; species Nyctereutes procyonoides. Next base: position 7,365,074 of record NW_026575155.1, read on the forward strand.
GTGAAGGCCTTTAATAAAATGATACAAAGACCTCAAAGAAACCAAAAGCATATGTGAGCATTCTTCTCAATAAAGTTTGGTTTTTAAATTTAAATGGGTAGCATACTGCCTACAGAATTTGTATTTCTCATTCATTTTAGAACTAAATATATTTTACTATTCTGTGACTTCTCTGAATAGAATGAAGTTTGGGAGACTCCTCTGTAGTCTGGTTAGATCACCTTAAATTTAGAACTGTGGGCATTACTGTCACCAGTTGGGCTGCTTCTGTAATTGCAGATTTCCTCAGATTTTTTCAGTGCCTAAGGTGTGTAGCTTTCTGTCTTGGCTCATTCTTGGAGGCTTTTTAACTTACGCTCATCTGGAACTGCTGGAGAAACATGTATCTACTATGGAAAAGTTGGAACTGGAAAGGGATATATCCTTTCTTCAGTCGTCTGCTTTTTTTTTTTTTTTTTTTTTAAGACTCTAGGAGAGATAGCAACTTGACCTTTTCCAGACGGGCTGGGCCTATTTTTGAGATTTGTTGTTATGGTTTTGGTAAGAGACTGATTACAGTAGGTGGCAAGAGCTTATATCTTGAAAAATATGTTGCACTTATTTTTAAGATTCTTTTTTTTAAAGCCTAGATGATTTTTTTTTAAGATTTTATTTATTCATGAGAGACACAGAGAGAAAGGCAGAGACCTAGGCATTGGGAGGAGGAGGCTCTCCCTGTGGGGATCCCAATGTGGGACTTGATCCCAGGCCCCTCTGATCACACTGAGCCAAAGGCATATGCTCAACCCCTGAGCCACCGAGGTGCCCCTATTTTTAAGATTCTGTATCCTAATTTATTTCACCCGCTCTGATTCCTGGTCCTTCTTCGCTTTCTCTCATCTCAGGTGGCTCATTTCCTCCTGCTTTTGTTTCCTGCCCTGTGTACCTGGGAACACTGAGTGTGTCACACCCACGACCCCTGGCCAGCTGTCCCTCTGTCATTTCTCCCCTGCAGACCTCCGTCGCCTCTCCAGCCCAGCTATCTGCACGCTGTTTCCTGTGTTTGTGCCGCTGACAGCTGGCTGAGGAGAAGCATACAGACCCCGCTTGGCGGTGACCCGCTGAGTATTCCCTCACCGCTTTCTCTCCCGTTCTCACCAGATTTGCCCATTTCCTCAGGCTTCCCCCTAGGCTCTCGAACCTTCACTTTTCAGGGCCGATTCTGCCTCCTGTTTGGGCCTGCTGCCCACTTCCCAAATAGCTCCTGTGACTCTCACTGACTCACACTTACTTACCCTTTGCTTCTTGCAATGAGAGGGAGAAGGACGAGGTGAGCGTCACCTTCCTTCCTCGGGTTCTAGGTGCCAGTTCCTCTCTGGCTCCTCTGTGACTCTGGGCCTGTCTCTGGTGCTTGTTCCCTTCAGCGGTGCCACCGCTCAGTCCTGCACAAAAAAGAAGTGAGTCCACTGCTTCGAGTCCTGCTGAAGTCCTGTGTGCCAGGAGCTGAGGCAGGAGCAGGGAGGACAGGGGTGACAGCTACATGTCCTCCGTCTGTTTCTATTTCAGTGGGGCAGATGGACATACCAACAAAACAACCCGCGAGCCACCCCACATAAAGACATGATTTCCAGCTGTTGAAAGCACTGCAGAAAGCGTTCAGGAGGACGCAACCGGGTTCTAGAGTCCATGGGGGATGTGACATGGACCTGGGAGTCTGAGCTACGCACAGGAGTTCACCAGGGAAGGAACCAGCATGGGAACAGGACCCACGCCATGAGTAAGGAGCACAGCACGTTTGACAAGAAGGCCTCCATGGCCTTGAGGAGGACCGTGGAGAAGGGGAGGCCAGACTGGGCAGGGCCTTTAAGGCAGGTAGAACAGGGTTTGGTGTCAATCCAAAACCTCCAGCCTGAACCAGGCCTGTTCTCTGCCTCCTCCGTCCCTTCCTTCACACTGTATTTGGGTTCATCCCAATGCTGCTGTGCTCCCTCCACTGGTTGGCGACCCATGTCGTCCTCTGGCAGCCTTGTTTCTTGGAAGAGTAGTTTCATGTTGGGTGTCTTTACTGTTCCTGTTACTCATCATAGTGGGTTTCTGCTTTGCCCCTCCATTGTTGATTGCTGCACACAAGTTTCCACCCATTTGTTTCTTGACATCTGACTTGACACTTTTTTTTTTTTCAATATAACCTCTACACCCAGCATGGGCTTGAGCTCATAACTGTAAGATCAGTTGTCCCAGACTCTTCTGACTGAGCCATCTGGGCACCCCTCGACACATTTCTTCTTTGTTTTTTTTAAAGATTATTTATTCATGAGAGACACAGAGACGTAGGCAGAGGGAGAAGCAGGCTCCGCATGGGAGCCATATGCGGGACTCCATCCCAGATTCCTGGGATCATGACTTGAGGCCTGAGCCAAAGGCAGATACTCAACCACTGAGCCACCCAGGTGCCCCCACATTTCTTCTTTAGAAACACTCTTCTATTTTGACTTTCCCTGCCTTATACTCGGTTTTTTCCTCTCTGTCACATCTAGGATTTCTTGGTCTCTTGGGGCTCCTTACCTCATTACGTTCTGTCTCTAGAGCTGTTATTTCTACCTTCTTTTGACCTTGCAGTCCCCTCTAGGACAGTCCTCTCCACTCTCAAGAGTTTTAGCGACCACTAATAAATCTTGTTTTCTGTGTATACCTGGAGTTCTGTCTTTTCTTCTGCATTCTAACCTTTTTTCTACAGCAGTTATTTATTGAGTACCTACTAAAGATCAATAACTATGTTAGGTACTCTGTAGCATAATAAAAAAAAGTGTAGTTGACTTTCCTCCATGGTTCCCTTTGGAATTTCCTGACTTGTAGGAGCATCTTTTGTTATTCAAAATGAGCCCTTTTAGGCCTTACTTGAGTTTATGCTAATGAAGTGACTACTAGCCACCACCACCATCCCCCAAAAAAGGAGGAGGACTGGAGATTTGAGTTTCATCTTGTGGTCAGTGATTTAATCAGTCATGTCAGTCTGATGAAGCCCTGTATAGAAACCCTAGAATGGCGAGGTTTGGACATCTGGTTTGGTGAACATTTAGATGTGTGGGTAGATGTAATGAGGGAGCCGAGGGCAAGGTTAGGACAAAGCACAAACTGACACCCACAAATCCTCTTCCCCACTCCCAGGTGGGATCAGGTGACATTCCTCAGGCACTCTTAGCTGCCCTAAAACTAAGGGAAGGAAAAAAACCAAATGGTTAACTAATAGAGATCACAGCCCTGCGGGACTTGAGTCTCTCTCAGTTTACTGGGGTCTTAGTGATTTACAAGGAAAAAGCATTCTTATCAATAGCCTAATTTCCAGAAATCTAGAGACTCAATTTCCTAGAGCCCCCCATGATGTGGGAAACAAAGGTAGAAGGGAATGTAAATCAAATAAAATTTCCTTATACCCTTCAGCCCTTTGACAATTACTTGAGGTAGGCGGAGGAGTTTCCTCCTGGAAACTCCCAACTCTCTTAAAGTTAATGGTTTGCTAGAGGGACAAACTCCTTTAGCTTGACAATGGCAAGGCCTCCAGTATCTCTCGAGTCTTTTTTAGCATATGAAAGTCCTTTTGGACACCTCTCTTTCCTTAACCTCCCCCAACTCCCAAGTTACAGGATCCGTCACCCCTCGTAACCCTGGGGTAGCAGCTCTGTCTGCCCTTGGGTCCTGTCCCGGTGCTGAAGCAAAATCACCTTTTTGCACCAAAGACGTCTCAAGAATTCCTTTTTGGCCATCAGCTTTGGACCCCAACCTCACCAGCATTCCAAAACAACAAGTGGGCACCATAGTTCACAGACAAGAGAGGTAATAAAACTAATGACAAGTACAGTGCTTTCCTGAGTTTGGTGAGTAGTTCCAATGAATTACTGAACCTGGGGGAAGGTGGAGGTTGTGGGAACCCCCGAATTTATAGGCTGCCAGTAGAAGGGTTGGGGATAATCACTTCAGGGGCTACTCAAGACTTGTGGCTGATGTCTGAAGTGGGACTGAGCCCTTAACTTGTGGGGTCTGTACTAACCCCAGGGAGGTAGTTGGTGTCAATCAACTAGAACTGATTGACTTTGGGATATCTAGATCTCTATAGGGATCGACTCAGTACCTGTCTGTAAGCCAGGTAGGTGGATGGGCAGTTGCAAGTTGGCCATGCAGGCTGGCAGCCTGGACTCCTTCTGTCTCATTCTGAAGTTGGTTGCTAGGTTCTGTCCACTCTCCTGCCCCAAAACATCTTTTGAATTCATCTGTTTCCCCGCTACGTCCATTGCTGTCGTCATAGCCCACACTTCCACACTTTGGAATTGTTCACATTTCCACTTGCTCTTACTGACTGGTCTGGCTTCTAGTCCTCACCTGTTCAGTGTTAACCTACCCCTTGTTGCCAGAGGAGTGTGTTTGGACATCTACCTCACGATAAAATCTTTCCCTGTATGTTTCATCTCCTGTGGTGGCAGGTTTCATTCAGACTTTGGTGTCAGGACCTTTGTGTACTCTGACAAGTTATCAAGGACCTCGAGGAGCTTTTCTTTATGTAGATTTTTAAAAAATCTATCACTATCTGCCAGATTAGACATTAAAACTGAGAAATTTACAAAATATTTTATTAATTTATTGCAAATATCTGTAAAGCCCATCACATGCCTACATAAATAACAGGGTTAGGAAAACTGTTTTACAAAGCAAAAACATTTAGTGAGAAGAGTGCATCGTTTTACATTTTTGCAAACCTCTTTGAATGTCTGGCTTAATAGAAGACAGCTGGGTTCTCATATCTGTTCTTGCAGTCCATGGGTTGCGAAATGTTTTGGTTGAAGTAGCTGAAAGAAATCTGGCCTCACACAGATATGTAGTTGGAAAAAACCAGGAGTCTTTTGATGGCATTTTCAGAAAATTGTGGTTATTCTTTGGTACTATACCAAAATTTGACACTGTTAGTTTCTTAAGGGTTAGTTGCAATGCAGAATCTGGAATTATGTTGGTGAACTTTTCATACTGCATTACAATAAAATCTATTAGCTCATCTTGCAATTTGGATGGATATTTTACTCCTGTGTGATTTTGTAACATCATGTATTGGTCATTTGCAAAATATTAGTTCACGAGTTGTGTAGTTTCAAATGTTTCATTAAAGAATACAAGATCCCATTTGTTAATATGAGAATCCATCTTATTAGAAAATTCTCTAAAAGTCGGGAAGTAGCCTAATTCACGTTGGCAGATACTAGTTTTCCAAATTTAAAAGTTTTGCCCAAAAACTCTTTTATCGTTAGCAACAAGTACCATCAGTGTTTCTCGAAGCAGTTGACTCACTTCATTTTTGAGAACCGTTTGCCAAATACTTAAGTCTAAAAGTAAGTATAGATTTTCTGTTGTTGTTCTGCCAAGTAAAATTTGTGTTCCACGAAAACAGTGGCTAGTTCAGCTTCCAACACGTTTGCACAGGTGTGTTTTCTCAAGACATTGGTCATCGTCTGCGTGCCATTGGGGTGCTTTATGATTACTTCCCTTTTGGTCACATAAATATTAAACACATTTATTCAGGGGCTGAGATTTAATATCGTAATACTTTCTGATGACTTATCAAGGACATTCTGAGGTGAAACTGATTTTTTTTACTGTGATTGTGTGGCAGTGAGGAATACACGACCACCAGTACAGTTTGTTGCCACTGCCAAGGTGGCAGCAGTTAACCCACCAGTCATTTTCGTATTACCACAAATATAAACAGAGTGAAAAGGGAAAATCATGTCGGAGTACTATTATGATAGTAGATTTGATCTTCTGGTCCCTTTGCAGGGGTCCTGGGAACTCCAGAAATCCAGGGACCACACAGAGAATTGCTACGTTAGAGGGTAAAATCTGAACCTTTGTACCCAGTCTGATGAGTGCTTTATGCACCATCCCTGTGACCTTTCTGGTTTCTTCCTCATCTTTTCCATCTATACCTCACCTTTCCAGACTTTGGCCACCTGAACCTCCAAGTATGATCCTTTTGTCACACTTACCTTCCTTCACATTTCATTTCATGCCACTGTCCACTCGTCCTTCTGTCTCTTGCCATTTGTCTCTGGCTTATCCTTCTGGGTCAGACTAGGTCTCAATAGGAAGCTCCTGCCCCAGCTATTAATCCTTTCTTTGAGTCCCACCCTGCTCCCAAACTTTTGACTGTATCTCTCTTTTTTTTTTAAATCTTTTATTGGGGTTCAATTTGACAACATGTAGCGTAACACCCAGTGCTCATCCCACCAAGTGACCCCCTCATTGCCCATCACCCAGTCACCCCAACCCCCTGCCCACCTCCCCTTCCACTAACCCTTGTTCATTTCCCAGAGTTAGGTGTCTCTCATGTTTTGTCACCCTCACTGATATTTTCACTCATTTTCTCTCCTTTCCCTTTATTCCCTTTCACTAATTTTTATATTCTCCAAATGAATGAGACCATATAATTTTTTATGGTTCTTTCTTTCTTTCTTTCTTTCTTTCTTTCTTTCTTTCTTTCTTTCTTTCTTTCTTTCTTTCTTTTCCTTCCTTCCTTTCTTCTTTCTTTCTTTCCTTTTCTTTCCTTTTCTCTCTCTCTCTCTCTCTCTCTCTCTCTCTCTCTCTTTCTTTCTTTCTTTCTTTCTTTCTTCATGAGAGAGAGAGAGGCAGAGACCCAGGCAGAGGGAGAAGCAGGCTCCATGCAGGGAGCCCGATGTGGGACTCGATCCCAGGTGTCCAGGATCAGGCCCTGGGCTGAAGGCGGCACTAAACCGCTGAGCCCCCGGGCTGCCCTAATTATCCTTTTCTGATTGAGTTATTTCACTCAGCATAATACCCTCCAGTTCCATCCACGTCGAAGCAAATGGTGGGTATTTATCATTTTTTTTAACTTTTTTTTTTTTACATATATATATTTTTTAATTGGAGTTCAATTTGCCAACATATAGCATAACACCCAGTGCTTGACTGTATCTCTTTCCATCCTTTCTCTAGGTCCCTCTGGCATGCAATCCTTTTATTTCACAATCCCATCAGAAGAGGAAAGCATTTTACATTTCCTTTGTGACTTACATGTATTCACGTTAATATTTTGCATGTTGAACCTCCATAGCCCCAATTAAATGAAACATTTCAGCAGGGACGCCTGGGTGGCTCATTGGTTGAGCGCCTGCCTTCAGCCCAGGGCGTGATCCCGCAATCCCAGGATCGACATTGGGCTCCCTGCATGGAGCCTGCTTCTCCCTCTGTCTATGTCTCTGCCCCTCTCTCTCTGTGTGTCTCTCATGAATAAATAAATAAAATCTTTAAAGAAAAAAAAAAAGAAACATTTCATCAAATGGGTGATAGGATATATATAGAAAGAGCCTTCATAGAGCCTTCTGCTGTATGAGAAATGACATTATGTCTAGCCCAAGAAGTAAACTGATTTCCTTTATAACTTAGAAATGATACCTATCTTTCTAATCAGGAGGCTCTCCTGGTATCTAGATTCTGGGTTATATGCAGTTGAGTTCATCAGATAAGTGACCTTTTAGATACTAATCAGAGTTGCACTTAGCTTATGTAAAGTTTGCTTTAGAATGGCTTCTGGTATTATCTAACTCACACCCATGACTTCACAAAGACACAGGAATATTTATTGAGTACCTGTCATGTGTCATGTATTTTACAAGAGACTTTGTCATGTCCTATCTAAAATTTGTTTTCCATAATTCTGTTAGAGAAATGGTAAATACACTTCATTATGTTACGGATGAGAAAACAGAACGTTATATTTGCTATCATTTGTTGTAACAAGAACGTTACGAGTGACGTATTGGGTAGCAGAACTTAAATAAATTCTTGAAATACCACAAAAATATTAGTACTATAACATTATGAAATAAAATTTGGTATAAATAAATGATCATTTATCACATAGGCACATTTCAGGGCTTTAGCCTGCCTTTTAATTCTAGAAGGAGAGAATTGTTTGTGAAGGATTGTTTAGGTAGGGCCTAAAGTTCTTTCACATTCTGAGGTCGCATAATTCCAGGCAGTTGTAGCAGTGCTGGATATAGCAGGCAGTTATGCCTGTAATTATTGCTCAGAAAATGAAATCTATAACCTCTAGCATTCTGTTCATATTGGTTTTGTTATGAAATACATTACCTTTTAGATTTCTTCTCAAGTTTGAGATTTAGTTTACAAAACCATTAACTGATGTATAATTATATTGTAAATTACAGGTTTGAATTAGATGGGCCTTTAGGCCTGCCTTTGCTGGTAACTGTAACATCTTATAATTCCAGTCAAGATGCATTCCAGATGCTCTTGGAAATAGACAACTGAGTCACCATATCCTGAATAGTCTTTTGTCAGATTCAAAAATATAACAGATCTTAAATTGGAATGATAAAGTGGCATTCACCCATCTAGTTTTGGATTTACTTCTTTGTGACATTCCTAAACATGATGAAGAGGCAAGTCCTAGAACCAAGAGTTAACTTGAAAGATTTGTGCAGACAATGGGGGTTAGAACTAGAAAGTGACATATCACAATGTAGCTACTAGCATTTTTTTTTTTTTTTTAGGTCCTGAGTTCGGCAGTTGGTCAAGATTTGTTATTTTATGATTGAGAGCCAGTATAGCAAATGGATTAAGAGCACAGATTCTGAAGCAAAATTGCTCAGGTATTGACTGCATAACCATAAGCCAACAATTTCACTTTTCTGTACCTCTGTTAATCCATATGTAAAATGAGGTCGATTCTAGTTCTTGCCTTCCAGGGTTGTTGGGAGGATGTGAAAGCAGCTAGCACAGTGCCTTGCTAGATAGTAAGCGCTTTATAAGAAATGACTATTACCATTATTTTGTCATCATCTGTGATCCAGTCCTGGATTTGTAATTTAAGACAAAAATGAAGGTTTTAGTTATGTAGTCTTGTTGCCAGTTGATTCTGTGACCTCTTTTAATTTCTCAGCTGTTCTTTTTGTCATGTGGAAGGTTGGCATTTGTCTTAAAGCTTGGTAGAGAGGGGAGGACCAGAGGCGTCATTGGTTTAAAGTGCTTTCATGTGGTTATAAAACAATTAGATGTAAGAATTCTTACAATCCAACAACAAAAAGAACCCAATTTTTTAAATGAACAAAAGACATGAATAGGCATTTTTCCAAAGAAGACATACAAATGGCCAACAATGTATTTAGTCATTAGGGAAATAGAAATTAAAACTGAGATGCCCATTCACACACATTAGGATGGCCATCATTAAAAAAAAAAATGGAAATGATAAGTGTTGGCAAGAATATGGAGGAACTAGAAGCTTTATATATTACTGGTGGGAATGTAAACTGGTGCTGCTGCAGTGGAAGACAGTTTTTTAGTTCCTCAATAAGCTAAATATAGAGTTATCAAATGTCCTAGGAATTCCATTCTTAAGTATACATCCAAACGAATTTAAAACAGCTGTCCAAACAAAAACTTGGAGGTGAATGTTCATCATCATTCACAGTAGCCAAAGGTAGACACGATCCCAAATATTGATCAACTTTTTTTTTTTACCAGTGGACAAATTGTGGCATATGCGTATGACAGAGTATTATTTATTCATAATAAGGAATCCATGATACCTACAACAAAATGGTAGAACCTAGAAAACATTATAAGTGAAAGAAGGTAGACATAAAAGGCCACGTACCTAGAGGGACAGAAAGGAGATTAGTAGTTGCTGGGTGCAGAATATGTGGTTTTCTTTTGGGATGATGAAAATGTTCTGGAACTAGATTTGGTCGTGGTATTAATGTATTAAATGGTGAATATATTAAATATCACTGAATTATATACTTTAGAGTGATTAAAATGATAATTTTTATTATATTTATTTTTTTAGTTAATTTTTAAAAAGATTTTATTTATTTATTTGTTTGAGAGAGAGTGTGAGAAAGCACAAGCAGGGGTAGGGGAAACGGGAGAGGGAGAAGCAGACTCCCCATTGAGTCAGGGAACCCTAATGGATATGAGGGATGTGGGGCTCCATCCCGGGACCCTGAGATCATGACCTGAGCCCATGGCAGATGCTTAACTGGCTAAGCCACCTGAAGCCCCTAATTTATTTTCAAGTAAGCTCCATGTCCAACATGGGGCTTGAACTCAATGACCTCGAGGTGGAGAGTTGCATGCTCTACTGACTAAGCCAGCCAGGCGCTCCTCTATAATTTTTAAAAATGGAAAGAAATTAGAACATAACATTTAGTTTACCTTAGTGGCAATTTTTTTTAAAGATTTTATTTATTCAGGAGAGACACAGAGAGAGAGAGGCAGAGTCTGTGTCTCTCTTGAATAAATAAAATCCTAAAAAAAAAAAAAAAGTTTCTAAGATAAGCTCTTTGGGATCCTCAAGTTTTTTTAATTTTTTGGGGGGGATCCTCAAGTTTTAAAGAATATAAAAGAGTCCTGAGGCCAGAACTTTAGAGAGCCAAGGTCTTAGTGAAAATGTTATATGCTAATAATAAAAAATTATGTATGAAGTGCCTATGTTACGCATTTTTGAAAATAGAGGGAAAATAAATTATCAGCCAAAAAACTTTTTTGAGTGTGTGGTTGTTTTATGTCTTTTTTTGCTCAGAGATTATTAGGTTTGGAACCAGGGTGTTCTTTTCAAGATAATGTAAATCTCCAGTTTGGGAAAAGGGTCTCAGTTACAGGTTAAGTTTATGGTTTTGAATTTGAACACCTTTTACAATAGGAATGACGTCAGGTATGGGTATTAACTTTATCATATTCAATTCCCTCAAACTTTTATAATCTGGGATCCATTTGAAGTATAGAAACAGCTAGTATTTACTGAGTGCTTCCTATGTGCAGGCAGCGTCCTAGGTGTTTTCCCGTGTAATGACTCACCTAATCCTCCCAACAACCCTGCAGAATAGGAGCTGTTTTAATGGTTAGTTAGCTTACCTATGATCCCACAACCTGAAAGTGGCAGCTCTGGTATTAGGACCCATGCATTCTGGCTGAAGTCTGCACTGTTAACCACTATGCTGTATGCTATGCCTACGTGCACTGTACACTAGCTCTCTGGGAATATATATATAGGAAGTTCCCATTTGGAAGGCTCACAATTGTACAGTTGACCCATGAACAAAGGGGAGGATAGGGGTGCCAATCCCTGCACAGTCAAAAATCCACATAAAATTTTTGACTCCCCGATAACTAGAAATAGCCTGCTGTTGACTGGAAGTTTTACTGATAACATAAACAGACCAGTTATATGTGATTTGTATGTTATATATATTATATTCTGTATTCTTAAGTCAGAGGAAAGAAGATGTTACTGAGAAGATCATTAAGAGGAAAAAATACATTTATGGTACTGTATGGAATAAAATCCACATATAAATGGACCCACGCAGTTCAAACCCTGTTGTTCATGAGTCAGCTATACTGTATGACAGTGGGGGCGGAATTGGGAGGGGTCCTGGGTCTGGAGCCTAAGGCAAGGGCTCTAGCAGAGAGGTAGTTAGGGGAGAGATGGGGAGCTGTGGGGGCCAAGTTCATGCCTAGAGTGCTTCTGGTCCAGTTTTCTAGTTGGACATTTCTTAGAGCTTGGCTCAGCTTACGGCTCTTAGAGATCTCTTCCCTTTTCTGTGGCCCTTGGGAAGACAGATTTTTCAGTTTTCTCCTAGTCTCTGGCTCTGAGGCAAGCTCTTACTCTGTTTGAACTTTTCTGAGAGTTTGTACCACCAACTAGGAATGAGAAAAAAAGTTGAAGTGGGGAAGGTATTGAAAGATACCTTTTAGGGACACCTGGGTGGCTCAGTGGTTGAGTGTCTGTCTGCCTTTGGCTTAGGTCTTGATCCTGGAGTCCTGGGATCGAGTCCCACATTGGGCTCCCTGCAGGGAGCCTGCTTCTCCCTCTGCCTGTGTCTCTGCCTCTCTGTGTGTGTCTCTCATGAGTAAATAGATAAAATCTTAAAAAAAAAAAAAGATACCTTTTAGAAAAGTAACTTAGGGGCAGCTGGGTGGCTCAGTTTGTTAGGCAGCTGCCCTCGGCTCAAGTCATTGTCCCAGGGTCCTGGGATCCTTGCACAGGTCTTCCTGCTCAATGGAGAGTCGGCTTCTCCCTCTCCCACTGCCCCTTCCCCTGCCTGTGCACTCTCTCAAGAGCTTTCTCTCTCTCTTAAAAAAAAATTTTTTTTTTTAAAGAAAAGAAACATAGAACTAAATAGGAACAAATGTTGGTGCTGATAGGAGTCTTTGGGATTCAGATGACCAAGGTACCTCTCTAAGATGGTGTCTTGGACTTGCTGTGGGTCCCTCCAGACTTTGTTCTCTCCAGGCTAGGGTGGGTGCTTCGCCAGGAGTTATAAGCCAGGCCTCTAGCCCTGAATCTGCATGGGAGATAGAGGATGTGTCTACTTTCCTACCTCCTCCCGTCTTCCCCTCCTATTGTCAGTCTTAATACCATAGGATCCCTTTCTAGCACCAAGATTCATACTGGGGCGAAGTAGAAAGCAGGGGTGGGGGCTGGGGATGTTCCCACAGAGTTTGTGTGAAGGGGAGGCTCTACTAGTGTTAAAAATTGGGCGTTTCTGCCTTTTTCTTTCCAGTTATGCTTCCAGTATACATCCATTCCTCTGTCCAGAACTCCTGGTAGGGGGGAAAACAGTGCTGTAGGTGGCAGGGCCCGATCCTCCCAGTGGAGCCCAGAGAACCAGAGCCTGCACTGCAGTTCCAGCAGGAATGCGGGATGGAGCAGGAGGAGGTCTGGCCTTCTGCTTCTTTGAACACCTCTGATTTTAAAAGTTTTTGAAGCTGAATCCTTAAAAATAATACCATGTGGAATCCTGAAGATCCTGATGGAAGGGGCCTGGCCCTGGGAGGGCGGGGAGCAGATGTTCCCTTGCAATGCTCCTTTTCCATCCTTGGTGGCTCAGGAGGGCCATCCAGTTGCATTCATGACTACTGTCCCCACATTCTGGTTTGTTTGTATAGATCAGAAGCAGGGAGAGAAGGAGGTGTTTTTAACTATTATTATGTCTGCCTGAAAAGGGCTTTTGGTGCTCATATTTTCATTTAAGCTTTCATGTTCAAGGATTTATGTTCTGCCTTTTAATTTTTATTATTGCACAAAATGACATGTTTATGGTATTAAAACCTGAGTGGCTTTCTAGCCTCCCCTCAGCTGCTGGAGTCAAAAGCTTATACCTCATCCTGAATTCCTTGAACCCCTTGTAATCATGCCCTACTGATCCGGTTTAGTACCTGCTCCACCCGACTCCTGCACCAGCCCTCCTTCCACATCCTTTTCCTCTAGAGCAGTAGCTGTCAAGCTTTTTCCCCTCTCAGGACCCCTTCATACAGTTGACGATCCCCAAGGAACTTTTTGTTTATATAGGTTCTATTTATTGATACCACATTAAAATCAAAACTGAGAAATTACTCATTTTTAAACTTTTTTTTTTAAAGGTTTTATTTATTCATTAGAGACAGAGAGGCAGAGACATAGAGGGAGAAGCAGGCTCCCTGCAGGGAGCTCGATGGGGGGGGGGGTGAATTGATCCCAAGACCTGGGGATCATGACCTCAACTGAAGGCAGATGCTCAACCACTGAGTCACCCAGGCACCCCCATTTTTAAGCATTTAATTCATGAATTAATTTAAAATGAATAAACTCATTGCAAGTTAGCATAAATTTTTAATGATGATAACTTTCTCAGAACAAAGACTTGTAAGAAGAGTGGAATTGTTTTGCAATTTTGCAGATCTTTTTTAATGCCTGGCCTAGTAGAAGTCATCCGGATTCTCATCCACTGCATACATTCCTGTGCTTATCACAGCAAGCTCTCAACCTTTTCAGACCCAGCACTCCCTTTTTCTGATGCCTCCTTTATTCTCATGAAATTAAATTAGATATACAAAACTCAGTGTAATACCCTAACTTTAAAAAATTGTTTTATTTTTATCTGTTTATTTTAGAGAAAGAGTATATGTGGGGGGTGGGGTGCAGAGGGAGAAGGGGAGAGAGTCTCAAGCAGACTGTCCAAGGAGTACAGAGCCCCAGGCGGGCTCTATCTCAGGATCTGAGATCATGACCTGAGCCAAAACCTGAGCCCTGCCCTTAACAGTTTGACCCACCCAGGTGCCCCTGCCGTAACTTTTTTATAAAGAGAAATCAAAGTAATTTATACTGTTTGAGTGGGTCAGAGTTCAGGCCTGACTACACCAGAAGACACAGAGGGTGGGATGCTTACTGCAGACACCCTTGCTGCAAATGCACAGAGGGAGGTGATGCAGACATGGAGAAGGGCATCGCAGTTAATGACCTGACTACTGGAATCACAAACAACGTTTGGGAAAACTCAAAACGGTGTTCTCTTGAATTTATACTTTTAGCAAATTGTATAGACTTGCACAAAGTCTTGTGTGTTTAAATGTAAAATGGAATTTGGTTCTAGGCTCAGATAATTATAAATGGATTTACCCCCCTACATGAATGTCTAGAGACATTCGGAAGTTACTTGAGGTAATTCCTTGTATGGGACTGTTCTGAGAAGCCTGCTAAATGCCAGTGGTGCCTTCCAGTGAATGTGATAACCAAAAGTACTATGCATTTCCCACCATCCATGGCTGAATGGTACATACCTATGGAGAACCACTGATTGATGGAATCTTGGTTGGGTTTAAAAAAAATTGGAGAGAGGGGGCACCTGGGTAACTCCGTTAAGTGTCTGTCTTTGACTCAGATTGGGATCCTGGGGTTTTGGGATTGAGCTCTGTGTTGGGCTCCCTGCTCAACTGGGATCCTGCTTCTTCCTGTCATTCTGCTTACCACTCCACTTGGTTGTGCGTGCTCTTGTTCTCCCTCAGTCAAATAAATAGAATCTTAAAATAAAATTTTTTTTAATGTGGGATGATCATCTTAAAAATAACATATTATAAAAGAATTTCAAAAAGGAATAATAAGTGTCTGTAATCTCAACACCTAATATAACCAGGCCTTTATATTAGGCCTATATTATGCCTTGTTTGATTCTTCTATTGATAACTTTTCCTATTAAAAAATGGGATCACTTAGAAACTGGGTTTTCGGTTTTTTTTTTTTTAAGATTTTATTTATTTATTCATGAGAGACACAGAGAGGCAGAGACAGAGGGAGAAGCAGGCTCCACGCAGGGAGCCCTATGTGAGATTTGATCCGGGATCATGCCCTGAGCCAAAGGCAGATGCTCAACCACTGAACTAACTACCCAGGCGTCCCTAGAAACTAGTTTTTTATTTGCCTTGATGCTTCTTGATTTTACCTAATTCATGCTTCTCTTTCAAAATCACGACATCATTTTTATTACTGATTTGATCGTAAAATTGGCATAATATGTAAGTTAAAAATTCATACTCTTGTCTCCTTTTGACTTTAGAAGTGGTACTAACATTAAAACAAGGGTAGACAGGTCAGAACAGAGCCTGGGTTTGTTGGGAGTTGAGTGGCCTTGAAAAGTGACTTACCTCCTCTCAAACTCCCAGTTTTCTTGTCTCTAACAAGAATTAGAGATAATGTATGTAAAGTTCCTGCCCCAGGGCAGAGAGAGATCCCTGTCTGGTGTTTGGCCCCTGCTAATCCAAGTGGGCTGCAGTCTTTTGGAGTGCAGGATGCTTCTTTGTCTCTAGCATTAGCTCAATACTTGACTCATCAATCCCTGGAACAAATGGACATAGCAAAAATTTGTTACTCCATCTGACTGTGAATAAACTTTGTTTTTTTCCTATCATGCTTATTCTTCCATTATAGGACAAAGCCTATATTAATTACCATTTCAAACCTCAATAGATCTTGCCCCCAAATGGGGTCATTTAGTTCAGAATAAAGATGTTTCTGAAGTTCTAGGCACACTGGATTGTTGTATTGATGTCTAGATATGGCTCAAATGTTGTTATTACTCAGTATTTTGGGTAATTGATTATGCAGCTCTGTCTCTGACACGTGTAATTAAATGAGTTTGCATTTAGTGTGTTCCTTATGCCAGATGTGTTTACTTCAGAGGCTGTTGAAGGCTTGAAGCCATGTCTTTAGGGCTCGTTGGTGCCTTTAAGACATCTTTACAGGTATGATTTTCTTCTATTGGATCTTTTTTTTTTTATTTTGTTGTTAGCTATTAAGATATGAGATTTAACAGTTCAGTCCTCTTGAAAGTTTTAATGCGTTACTATTGGAATTCTGAAAAATTTAATTTCAAAAATGACTTGACTGTTCTTAGGAGAATTTCTGGGTTCTGAAAGGCCCAAAGCATAGAGGCAGAAACCCTGGTTCTCAGCCTTTAGGTTGCATCAGAATTACCTGGAGGACTATGATAAAATAGGTTGTTGGTGCCCACTGGGTTTCTTATTCACTAGGTCTGGGTGGGGCCAATAATTTGCATTTCCAAGTAGCTTGCTGTGTATGCTGATGAGGCAGGTCAGGGACCAGACTTTGGGAACCACTGGGCTAAGGTGTTGATGTCAACTAAAGGTAATAGTATGGAGGGAGATGATGGAGCCCAGTATGTTTGTGTTCCCTGAAGATGTTAAAATAATAAAGAAAAATTGGTTTTGGAACAGAAGACATGGGCATAAATCCTTGGAAATACCCTGTGATAGTTGTAATGGGTGTTAAAATTATAATAATGAAAGAGGATTGGAAATAATTTTTAAAAGTTTGTTTTACCTTCTAAAAGATAAGACTAAAAAAAAAAGAGTATTGTAATTCATGTTCACAATGGGAAGAATATAAGTACAGAAAATTTTCTATCCTAGAAGAGAAATTTCCTTAAATTATAGTTGTATCATATGAAGATATTGTCTGTTAATTTTTTTTGTAATTTCCATTCAGTATCTCTTTTATGCTTTGCACTTTTGATTTTATTTTTCCCCTCAAAATGAAGTTTTGATTATCCAACAATATATACTCTTGTAACAAAAGAAAAAGATCGTAAAGCACACTTAATTTTTCCAGACACAACCTTTGTTAGCTTCCTGCAATTTTTACCATTAGAGATCTCTTGATACAAAGATACCTATTTTTACATATTATCCTGACCAAAGGGTTTTATTACCTAATTTTTTAATGCAGGATCTTTTTGTGTCATTACATGTAATTCTAAAGCAACCTTTTTTAGGTACAGAGTATCCTAATCCAATAATGATAATTTATACCTTAATTTTTTCAAACAGCTCCTGATCCCCCCCCCACCCTTAGGATAAATTCTCTGAAGTGGAATTGGTAGGTCAAAGAGCATGTAAAATCTAACGCTTTTGATATACTTGACCAAATTATCTTCAGAAAGGGCTTAATAATTACTGCCCAGGCTCCAAGTCTACACTCATTGCCATTTTAATATTTGCCAGATTGATAGGTGAAATAGAGTATCTCCTTGTTTTAATTCTGTTCTTTTGATGATAAGAAGCTTAGCACTTTTTTTTCATGTGTTAATTGCTCATTTGTATTTCTTCTCTTTTGAATTTCTGCCCTTGTCCTTGTCATATTTTCTGCTGGAGTTAATCTTTTTTTATTAATTTATGTGACTTATACTTAGGATTTTAATTCCTTATGTCAAATGCTTCAGATATTTTTGACCAATTTCTTATTTGCTTTTAAAACTTGTGGGATTGTTCTTTTAAAGAAGTGTTTAAGGGATCCCTGGGTGGCGCAGCAGTTTGGCGCCTGCCTTTGGCCCAGGGCGCGATCCTGGAGACCCGGGATCGAATCCCACGTTGGGCTCCCGGTGCATGGAGCCTGCTTCTCCCTCTGCTTGTGTCTCTGCCTCTCTCTCTCTCTGTGAATATCATAAATAAATAAAAAAATTTAAAAAAAAAAGAAGTGTTTAAACCACCCCCCCATCCATCATTATTTTCCATTTTTAAGGATTTCTTTTCCTTGCTGTTAAACAAGAACATTCTCTTCATGATTTTATAAATGTTAACTGAGATTTTCTTTTACTACACTTTCGTGGTTTTGTTTTCTCTTTTCTTTTACTACACTTTCGTGGTTTTGTTTTTTTCATTGGAATCTTTAAACCATCTGTAGTTTATTTTGGCGTGAGCAAATAAATTTATTCTAGTGTGAGCAAATGTGATTTACATTTTTTCATATTTACTGTTTTGTTAGGTGCTACATTTTCTTGATATTTTTAATTTTTTTTATTTTTTAAAGATTTTATTTATTTATTCATGAGAGACACAGAGAGAGAGAGAGAGACACACACACACACACAGGCAGAGAGGCAGAGGGAGAAGCAGGCTCCATGCAGGGAGCCCGACCTGGGACTCCATCCCAGGTTTCCAGGATCACACCCCAGGCTGAAGGCAGTGCTAAACCTCTGAGCCACCCAGGCTGCCCCATTTTCTTGATATTTAATTATTCTGGTCACACTAAGCAAACAGGCAAATTTAGGTAGCAAGTTGGAGATAAGCATTAAGTTTTCACATTGCTCTGAAGAGCACTGGGAATTCTGAGAAGGCTTTTAAAGGGTTTGCCATAGGGATATAGAAGTGGGAGAGCAGGGAAGAGCTGGGCAAGTATGTGGGCATTAATAGCTCCAACTTCTCCCAAGAACTATAGATTTAGATGTCAGCAGGCACCTACTAGACAGATCTTGGGTAGAGAGTAGTAGGCCATTCAAAATTAACTTGGTCAAAACAATTCTTTTTTTTTTTTTTTTAAGATTTTAATTTTAAGTCCTCCCTATACCCAATGTGGGGCTCAAACCTACAACCCTGAAATCAGTAGCCACATACTCCACTGACTGAGCCAGCCAGGTGCCCCAAAACCGAATTTGTAATGCTATCCAAGCCCTAATCTATATACCCCAGACTTTTCTCATCTTAGTAAGCAGTGCCATTACCCATCCAGGTATGCAGCATGAAAGTGTCCTAGCTATCCTTCATACTCTCTTCCACTTACTTTCTGTCTACTCCATTGTTAGGTTCTGTAGGTGTTCTGTCCAAGATATGTCCTGAATCTGACCACTCCTCATCATTTTCATGGTTAAAACATTAGTCCCCGTCTCACATGAGTGTCAGTGATGATCATCTCTTTGGTTTTCTTGATTTCCACTCTGTTTACCTGGAATCTGTTCCACACGTAACTTCCACAGCATAAATCAGATCATGTTCTTCTCTTGCTTAAAACCTTTCAGAGACTTCCTACACTTAATATCAAACCTCACTTTAATAAGAGATCCTTGTGGTTTGGTCTCTCTTAACTCTCCAATTTCTTTTCTACACTGCCCTCATTTACTCTTTATCAGTAACCTGGCCTCTTTCTATCCTTTGAACAGCTTCTTTTATTTCTTTGAATCTTTGCTTCTCTGGAACCACCCAGAAAATATGCTAGTGTCTTCTTAAGAGATTTTCCTTGACTACCCAGGCTCATGAAGAAACCCCAGATACCACCTCTGGTCATCACCTACCTTGTTTTCTTTGGAGTGGTTCTCTGTATGTGAAATGATCATATTTATTTGTGTACTTACTTATTCACCATCTCCTCATTCTAGAATATAAGGTCCCTCAGAGCATAGACTCTGCTTTGTTCCCTTCTCAATTCCCTACCCTTAGTAGCCCTTTGACTCATGGTACTAGTCCTAGGTGCTGGGTAACCACTTGTAGAATTGCTCCCATTCCTGTAGCCCCTACGCACACTTAAAACAGCTCTTCTTTTGTATCTTGAGCTTGTATGAGGTTTTGTTTACAGAACATTTTCTTGGTTAACAAAAGTTTGAAGATAATTTCCTTAGAAGATAGGCATTTAACGATATATGAGAAAGAGAAGATTTTATGGAATTTAAGAAACGAAACAGATGAATACAGGGGAAGGGAAGGGAAAAGAAAAATTGAGGCAAACCATTGGAGACTCTTAACTCTAGGAAACAAACAGAGGGTCACTGTGGGGAGAAGGGGTAACTGGGTGATGGGCATTAAAGAGGGCATGTGATGGAATCGACACTGGGTGTTATTTTTTTTTTATTTTTTTTTTAATTTTTATTTATTTATGATAGTCACAGAGAGAGAGAGAGAGGCAGAGACACAGGCAGAGGGAGAAGCAGGCTTCATGCACCGGGAGCCCAATGTGGGATTCGATCCCGGGTCTCCAGGATCGCACCCTGAGCCAAAGACAGGCGCCAAACCGCTGTGCCACCCAGGGATCCCGACACTGGGTGTTATATGCAAATGATGAATCACTAAATCCTACCTCTGAAACTAATAATGCACTATATGGTAATTAAATTGAATTTCAATAAAAAAAGATTTTAATTTGACGTTTGCAGGGTATTCTATTTGCTTCTTAAATATATTGATGTGTGATTCCTGACCTTTTTTTTTTTTTTTTTTTTTACTTATGATAGTCACACACACAGAGAGAGAGAGAGAGAGAGAGGCAGAGACATAGGCAGAGGGAGAAGCAGGCTCCATGCACCGGGAGCCCGACATGGGATTTGATTCGGGTCTCCAGGATCGCGCCCTGGGCCAAAGGCAGGCGCCAAACCACTGCGCCACCCAGGGATCCCTGATTCCTGACTTTTTAACCTCAACAGGAGAGCATGAGAACAACATGATTTTAAATATTTCTTCCCCAGGAGTACTTTTTCTTATCTTACCAAACTGCATACCATAGATTATTTTTAACCTATAATTAGGAAGGTTATGAGATTGTATCCTCTTATATTTACCTTTTTTAAGGGGTGCTTCCTGAATCCCAAGCCAAAGCATTTATATAGCTTTATTATGTAAATATTTGTGTTCCAGCTGTGTTATTCATCTAAATGTATGTTCCCCTTGATCTATATGTATATGCATAGTATTTTTGTGTTTTCTTTTTCCCCATTAAATTGTAAACACTCTAGTGTTTGACTTCTTTGCTTCCTTTTTAACTCTGCACTGCACTGGAATTCTTTTATTTTTTATTTTTATTTATTTAAGAGAGAGCACCAGAGAGAGTGGAGAGCACAAGTAGGGGGTGGGGGGAGGACTGGGGCAGAAGGAGGGGGAGAAGCAGACTCCCCACTGAGCAAGGAGCTGGATGCCAAACTTGATACCAGGACCCTGGGATCACGATCTGAGCCAAAGGCAGATGCCTAGTGAACTGAGCCTCCCAGGCGCCTGTACATTGGAATTCTGTTGTATACCAGGTTACTAGGTTACTGCTTCCTAAAGGGGCTGTTTTGTTTTTGTTTTTGCTTTTGTTTTTTTACGGGGCTGTTTTTTTGCAACACCTGTCCTCTGACAGTTCAGATATTTTAGTTTTTGGCTATTGTGTTAATTAGGAACTCCTATTAGTTGTGTTTTAAGTTTTATTACTTTCTAAATCTTGACCAGTAAATGCAAAGAGATTGCCTCTTTTTTTGCTTGATGTGTTTTTATGTTATAGTATGGGGAGTATGAAGTTCTACAATTGTCATTTTCATTCTGGATTATGTAACTTATAAAAATAAATTTCCTTTTTTTTATCCACATGTAACTTTTTCCTTGCAATGGTGCTGTATTAATTTAGTGACTCTTCCTTGCTTTTTAGTGTTTTTTTGAAAGATCTTTACTCATACTTGAATCTCTTAGTTTAGGTACATTCTAGCTAGTTTGGCCTGCTTGTCTCACAGCAGCCTATTGTTTAATAGATTAATATTCTTTTGCATTTTATTGTTCCTAAAAAGCAGGTATTCTTTAATATAAAAATTAACTTAATTTTTAAAAGTGAGATATAATTGACATAAATTGTTATATTGGGTTCTGGTGTACAACTTAAGGAGACTTAATGTTAATTTGTTTCAAAGGAAAGGGGTAGATTTAATTCCTTTGGACATTTTTTGTTATCTTGTGTCCCATGGAATATTTTCATTGGCACCATTTTTGGAGGGTCTTTTTCAAGGAAGGGAATTTCATATGTCTAAGGGTTAAATGAGAGGTTGGCTCCACATGCCTGAAGTGCAGCAAGTTGGCTTACCCAGACTTTTGGGGAGAAAATGAAGCAAAACAAAACAAGCAGTGGGCAAGTAATGCTTGGTTTCGGGGCCAAAGTGTTATCATCTGTCTCTTGGAAGGTTAAACTGTGAACTATGGAATGGGCACAGCTAGAGAGAAGATTATTTTCTTCTACCTCCTGCCCATTGGGGTGTAGTGTTTTTCCGTATATTAAAGTTTTGTCAGGGGTGTATGAATTAGTCAGCTTTTGCTAAATTACTCTACAGTAACAATTCCAAATCTCAGTAAACTACATTAAAAGTTTACTTTTCATGGTAATGCCCCCTGTGGGCTTCATTCCAGGACCTGGTATGATTGACTGAAAAGAGCCATGATAGAACCTCTCAATAGTTCCTAACACTTCTGTTCAAAAGTGCTATATGCCATTGCTACTCATACTTCTTTGGCCAAAGCAAGTCACATGGTCAAGCATGGCCTCAGTGGGCAAGCAGTATAACCCCTTGCAGGGATGGGCAGGTAAAAACTCTGGTAAGGGAAGTGCAACAAGCATTTTGACAATAATATTGTCTGTTGTATTATGTTTTCGAATTTAGTGACATTACAAAAAGGTTTCCTACTTTTTTGAGGGGTGTTCAAATTTGGAGGTGGGTGCAGGAGGTTTTGTAGCTCTGCTCTGAAGCACCTGGACAATGAGAATTGACTAGTGAATGTCTTTATTACCATTTTTGGGATCTCAGCTGACCGTGGATCTAATATATGAGAGCTTCTTTTTGTTTGTTTGTTTTTTAAGATTTTATTCATTTATTTATGAGACACACAGAGAGAGGCAGAGACATACACAGAGGGAGAAGCAGATTCCCCCCAGGACCTCAGGATCATGCCCTGAGCCAAAGGTAGATGCTCAACTACTGAGCCACCTAGGTGTCCCACATGATAGCTTCTTCTTCTTTTTTTAAATATTTAATTTATTTATTCATTAGACACAGAGAGAGAGAGAGAGGCAGAGACACAAGCAGAGGGAGAAGCAGGCTCCATGCAGGAAGCCTGATGTGGGACTGAATCCCGGGACTCCAGGGACTCCAGGATCACGCCCTGGGCCAGAGGCAGGCCCTGGGCCAGAGGCAGGCGCTAAACCGCTGTGCCACCCAGGGATCCCCCCACATGATAGCTTCTTAACAAATGTTTATTGGAAAAACAAAAACAAAAACAACCCAAATGTTTATTGGATTAGGTGGGGAAAGACCTCTAAGGATAATAAAAAAGTAGTTCTTCTCATTGTAGTGCCTTTCACAGCTTAGTCTGAGACTGTTTTATAGAATACTTCCTATAAGTAGCACCTTTCATATATTAAATGAAAAAGTGCTTTTTGGGCAAACATTTTTTGTTGTAAAAAATTATTTTTAATGATCTTTCTAGAAAATTCGAAAAATGTGTTTTAAATACAAGCAAGGCAAAGATCTTCTTTTACCTGGGTACTCAGGACCACTATTATACTCTACTATAATTTCTTTTCCTCCTTTTTTTTGTCCATATAATTTTTGAACAGTGCCATGTTGATAGTCCTATTGTAATCACTTCTTTTTGTCCTTATTACAGTATCTCTTGCTTCACTTCCAGTGTTGTGAATCAACAATTCTAAGGGGCATAGATGGCACAGATAAGTAATAGAGGATAAATTGTAACTTTCCTCTTTCTCTTTCTCAAAACTGGACTCTTCCATATGAGCTGTTCTCCCAAGTCACAAAAGTTACCCTCTGTTTGTTTCCTCTCTGACCATGGCAAGAAAAGAAATGAGCAGAAGAGTGATGAAAGGTGTAGGCTGGGGCACCTGGGTGGCTCAGTGGTTGAAAGTCTGCCTTCTGCTCAGGTTGTGATCCTGGGGTTCTGAGATGGAGTCCCACATCAGGCTCCCCAGGGAGCCTGCTTCTCCCTTTGCCTGTATCTCTGCCTCTCTCTCTCTCTCTGTGTCTAATGAATAAATAAATTAAATATTTAAAAATATTTAATTAACTCTCTGTGTGTGTCTCTCATGAATAAATAAATAAAATCTTAAAAAAAGAAAAGAAAGGTGTGGGCCTGAAAACTAAGGGACTGATGTTGATGTGATTCTCAGACTAGTGGATCAGCTCCTGGAGAATCAAGCTCTTCTTCCCCGCAGCCCCTTTCTTTTTTCTTTTTCTGGTGCTCAGAGATGACTTGTTCATATCTTAGAGTTTGCACGGTCTTTTGAACAACCTGAAAGTCAAGAACTTGATAATAAATTGGTTTGAGTCCTATCGTTTTTTTTGTGGCTGATACCCTAGAGAAGTTTAATGAGTCCTTCAAGAACTTAGCCCCTGCCTGAACCTCTGTGTTGAGTGCCTGCTTTATCTAAGGTTGAAGCATTTTTTAGGCGGCAACCAAGCTTTTGTAGGCAAGCCCCTGAACAAGTTCACCATTCCTTGTTCTTTTGATTCATTAATCATCTTCCCTCTGAGCTCTGGAAACAAGGCTGAATCTTGAGCCATTTGGCCCTTCACAATGCGGGGAAATCCACCCTGCTGAGGTGAATGCATGAAATATTTGTTGTCTCACTCAGTACAGGTCAGAGAACTGGTTTGTCTCCTGTAATGCACAGATTGAATTCCTTATATGTTACTAAAAAGGTACCTTTTGTGTCCATTTATAAAGAGCTCTGATCAGGGCTTTAAAAGTTACCGTACAGATGACATGAATTAACCTACTAAACTCTTTTGAATTACTCCTGGTACTTAATGTAATTTCCAAATATTTGGAAATACCAACTGTAGACTCAGCTCAGTGGCCAGTTTTTGAGGTCTGAGGAATTTCTCTATTTTAGTTTTTGTAGTTGCTATCCATTTTAGAAACATTCACTCTGCCAAATAGGTTAGCAGTATGTGCAGAATGACAGCTTAAATAATGTGTGTGTTTGCTGTTGAAGCAGATTCCTCTAAGTAAAGCTGCCTGGATCAAAGAGGAGAAAGAGTCCCCATGTAATATCTGTTCAAGACTAATGGGAGTCCTTCGAGTTTCCCATCCTAGATTTTAATTTTCTCTGTTCTAAGAAAGGATTTTGATTAATTCTCTGTTAGTAGAACACTGATAACTTTGTAAAGAAATGTGATTTGGTAATAACTTTTGAGTTTCCATGTGACTGCAGAGAAGAGTCCATTGTTAAGGTTAACTCACAGGTCAGACATTAATCTTGATTGTCAAGTGTCTCCAATCATTTATGGAGACTAAAGAGATCTTGATGGCACTCATCTGAGTACTGACTGTTGAATAAAAGACAGACAGGGCTTTGGTCTCTTTTGTGTTCCAGCTCTTAGCAGGATCCAAAAGAATGAAGTTTTCCAAAGATGGAATAGCATGATTTATGAGAGTATTTATTAAGATATAAGTAATATGTCAAAAATTAGCTTTATTTAGTTTGATCTAAGATGAGCTCTTAGAAACTGACGAAAAGGATGGTTTAAAATTTGCTAAGCTTTATTTAAAGTCTGGGTTTGTGGGTAGAAACAATTTCTCTAGACTATCCCATAATTCCCTTTGATTATTTCAGAAAGAGTGTCGTCAGGATGAAATAAAAAAAAAATAACCAGCCATTCTTTTATTTTATTTTTAAAGATTTCATTTATTTATTCATGAAAGACACGGAGAAAGAAAGGCAGAGACTAGGCAGAGGGAGAAGCAGGCTCCAGGCAGGGAGCCTGATGTGGGACTCGATCCTGAGACCCATTGTTCACGCCCTGAGCCAGGGGCAGGTGCTCCACCGCTGAGCCACCCAGGCATCCCTCAGCCATTCTTTTAAATCAGGCTTAATTCCCGTGACCCATGTGGGAGAAAACGTATCAATCTAGAAACATGATTTCTTAAGTCAGCGTTTTACTCTGATATGAACGACAGGAAACCACAGGGTCATTTTGATTGTTTTATTAACTCGGAAGAATTTTTTACATGCTAGTTATATCTTATTCCTTTTGAATTCCCCAGTAAGTAACTCCTGAGCTGGTGGCTTATAAAAATAGACTATTTCAGAGACACTTTCTAAAACCAGCTTTCTTCTCTTTCACTGTTTAACCTTTTATTATGAAAAATTCCAACACCTACAAAGGTGGGGGGAGTATAAGCCCCAGGAAGCATATCCATTACCCTGCTGCTGGAACTGTTAACTCTTGGCCAATCTTGTTCCATCTATCCACCCAGGCCTCACTCCAGAGTATTTTGAAGAATTTCTAGACATCATTTCATTAAAGTGAGTTGCTTTTGATAGTGGCAGGAGAGCCATGTTCCTTCTTGGCATTAGCACAGCCGCCAGGGGCTCAGTAGATTTATAAGACAGACTTTGCATTGAAGAGTTTACCTTTTAAGAAAGGAGCTCATATTTTCACTGGATACTTTCTTCAAGTTTCTCTTGTCTTTCAAATAGGGGTGTATTTGCAAAGTTCTTAAGTTCTTATCTATTTGGAAATTCCTGTAGCGAGTTCAGGTTTAGTCAGCCTGTACTGTTTTGGCTGTGCCTTATCTAAATAGTATTGAAGGGAAGAAAGAATTATTTCAGCAAGAGTTGGCTTTGAGAGGAGTTAGATATATTCAGTATATTAAGGAAGTGCCCCTTAATGTTGTAATTATATACTGGCTTTTAAAGTTACCTCATAATAATGGCTCTTAAAAAGTACAAATAAAACACTTAAAGGTGATCTTTTGTCCTTGCCATCAGGGGGACAATTTAATTCCTTTTTGGAGCCAAAATAAAATTTTCTTTCAAGTACCTGAGATCTGCAGTATTACTTCACTCATCCTTTGCTGTTAAACCTATTAACTTCCCAGGCCAGTGTGTGTTTTCGTATATGTTGACCTTGCAAACTGAATTCCTTTTGTCCTTTGAGTGAGGCATAAAGCTTTAGTTTATATCGATTAGTGTGAAAGTAGAATTTTTACTTTTTCTGTGATTTCTAAGTGTCAAGTGGCTTTAATAATAATGATGATGATGATGATGATGATAGGTTCTCAATTTACTCCTGAAAACAAGTAGATTCAACAGATTAAATAGAATAAAGTGTTTTCTTTCTAAAACTGAAGCCAATTTTGCCCTGTTGATTCTTAGAGTTGAGTTCTTGAACACAGGGAACTGTGGAATTCACTTTTATATTTTACATTACATTGTTAGCAATAACAGAGTACTTGGTGACTTAGCTGATGGGATGCTGGAAGTACTGGACTGAACCAGATCAGTAATCTAATTTACAGTGTGATTAAATATGTCTACTTTTTTTTAGTAGCTAAACAGAAGTAATTATATTTACATATTACCTATTTCGCAGAGATGTTGTTAGTACTATAATTAGTTTTTTTTTTAATTTGCAAAAATATTTGAGCTGTTTCACAGATAGGTACTATATAAAAGCAGGGTGTTATTAACATCTCATTTGCCTTGGTTTGTTCTTTTGACACTAGAAACATACTGCTTTTTCTCTTTTTGGGTACAGGTTCTGATGCATGTTTTGAAATTTGTTCTCTTAATGTTCTTAGCAGCTGGGATGCTATAAAAGCATTCTTGTGTCCTATTTTTAGAACACAGTGATGTGTCTGGATAGATGGCTAAGTTAATGGCAAGGCAATTGAACTGTGCTAAGTGCTCGCCTGTGTCTTTCTGGTCTCTCCACTTTCAGGGTAGAGTTACTGTTTACAGTGACAGGTTTCGCTCTCTGTGACTGGGAAGTCTGAATCCATTTGCCTGTTGCCTGACTGCCTTGAACTCAAATTTGTTTTATTTCCCTTTCTATTTTGTATCTTAAATTTCAGGATAGATGATCTAGTTGGTTAACTACTGGAGGGAAGATTAGTGCTATCCAATAAAATTGGAATGAGATTCATCACATATGGGGCATGAATTAGGGATTCCTAAAACTAATAAATTGAGCAGATCTGAGACCAGAGCCAGCCACTAGACTCTCCAGTTTTCCTGGAATCCGATTGTGTGTTTATGGGGAAGATTATTTTCTTTAGCTGGTTTGGGTTGTTTTGTTTTTGTCAGTGGCCAATATGGTTGATTTTTTTCCAACACCATTGGGACATGCTTCATGTATATTTTACAGAATATTGACTTTCTTTTGATAATAGCTGGTCAGTCTCAGTTAAGTTTATAGAATTTTAACCCTAGTAGTTAAACAATTTCCCACCTTCATTGGGATGCATATAGGCACTGTTTCCTTTTAGTATGAGATAATCTGTGATATATTTTGGTTTTGGTGTTTCTAATTTGTAGAATATGGAGTAGGGGAGGTAGTTTTTCAGGGAATAGGACTGGTTTTTTCTCACAGGGTGGTCTCTTTTGTTACATTGTTATGTTGACCAACTCAAAGGGTTCCTATGAGTTCCAGTTGGAAATGAATTAACTTTTAAGAACAAATGAGATGACTTGCTCAGGACAGCATTCCACATATATAGGGACAGACAGTTGTCTGTGGATTATGAAATGTTATTCAGTAGCCTTCATTATATCATGAGTTGGCATCCTGTGACAACCACTTTACTTTTAAAAGGTTCTTAAAAAACACTGATAACCTACTTTGGTACTGAGTAAATAAACAGGGAAGCCTCTGATGTTAAACTAAACTTGTTTGATTTTAAGGACAAATAAATGAAAACTGTTTCTAAGAAAAATCTGTGCTGTGTGCAGATGAAGATCAACTTCTAAGCATTTTTATTGTTGCCCCCAAAATAGCACATTTCTGTGCTATGATTACCTAGTTTATCTAGGTAATAGATAAATGATTACCTAGAATCAGAATATGATTACCTAGTTTATCTAAAAAAAAACAAAACAGCCACCTTGCCTGTGTTAAGATGTTAAAGTAAAAAAAAGTCATCAGTGTTCTAATTCATAGACTTTTTCCCTCAAAGAGACAGACATACATTTAAGCATCTGCTTCTTTAGTTGGACTATATTTCACATATTTCTGTCAGAACTCCAGAATATTTTGACTTGAAAATTACATAACTAATATAATTCTGTGAAGTTTAGGAAACTAGTAGTTTATTTCTGTTAAATTCCTTGAAACATTATTTGGAGTCAAAATCAACTTTTTTTTTTTTAAGATTTTGTTTATTATTTATTTGAGAGAGAGAGCTCACACAGAGAGAGAGTGTGAGGAGAAGCAGACTCCCTGCTGAGCAGGGAGCCAGATGCAATGTGGGGCTCCATCCCAGGACCCAGACATCATGACCTGAGCTGAGGACAGACACTTAACTGACTGAGCCATCCAGGTGCCCCCAAATCAACTTTTAAATAATTTTGTTGTTGTTGTTTTTCTCTTTGTGTATTTTTTTCCTTGTTAATCTTTTGCTTTGTAGAATTGAAATTGGTTCCTGAACACTTGTAGTACTAGGCTGTAGCAGGAAGCTCACTGGGGAGACTTCTTGTTTAGTTCTCAACCTCTGCAGGCAACTGTGGAGGATGGAAGGGTCGTTACATGAGTTCCCAGTATTTGCTTCATTCATTCATCCTAAAACTCATTCCTTCAGTAGACATTGTTTATATGCCTTTTTATGTAAGCCAAACCATGTAACAGATGTAAGAAACAGACCTTAAATAAGCATTTTACATGGATCTAGTTCTAAGCTTAGAGCACGCAAAAGAAACAAGAGCGGAGATTCAGGTAAACCATTCTAAGGTCCAAACAAGACATGTGGCCCATGTTTAGAATGGCAAGAAGAGTTGGCAAGAAGGGAGGACAGAGAGGGATCATGGGCAGAAATCAGCAAATGGTAGGTAAATTCATTTCTTTTGTAAGGATAATTTACTAATAAACTGTTACCAATCTGTAGTAGTTGTACAATAAATAAAATATTCATGGTAGCCTAATGTTGACATATTAATTTGGGATATCTTTGCTTGACATATTTCTACAACCTGTCTAGGCTTAATTTTTTTCCTTTTCAATTTTGTACTTGTTGATGGGCAGTGTCCACATTTCCCTTGCCCATTATGTCATGTGTGTCTGGTTGGTTTTCAGCAGCCCCCTCCCCTAATCCAACTACTTTGTTGCCTCAGAGGGCCAGAGTAAATTGGAAAAGGTAAACCTGGTCCTCACACATTCCTATTAAGTAATTAAGTAGCCCTCTTATCCAGGAGTGCCAGTGGGATGTGGTCTAGTCCCAGCTCCACCCTTAACCCTTGCTCTTGGGATGGCTTCCTTCCCGAGTGTTCACTCTCAACCTTGGCAGTGATTCTGCAAACTTATCTTCATTCTCCAAAGTCTATCTGCTGACTGGTGACTTTAATACCATGCTCTGTTCATCATTTTTTCTTCTTTACTGCCTTTGGACCCTGACCTGCTGTCTGTTGTTGTATGAAGCACACTGTGCCAGAATTATTTGCCTACTCTCCCTGTTCCTGCTCTAAATTGAGCCCTTTGAGGAAGGACCTATATCTTCCTGTCTTTGGATTTTTATGTTATCACAATAACTGTCATGTACTAAATAGTCAGTATTTTACTTAAGCTGAGCAGTGTAGCATTTGTTACTCTGGTACATGTACTGTCTGATAATTGTGATGGAACAGGAGTGCATAAGGCACTGTTTTAAGCCTTTTGCTTACATTAAATATGTGATCCTCATTGTTAAAGAAAAAATTATTCTGACACTTATTGAAATTGTAAGGAAGATTTTATTCAGAGTGTTATAATAGAGGAGAGAGTTTGGTTCACCTCTGAACACAGAGACAAGTGGGGGTTTATAGCCAGGGAGCACAGTGATAGAGGGTCAGTGGAGGAGAAATTATTGAGAAGAGAAATCAAGGTAGGGGGTGGATTCTGGCTTAAGGTAGGCCAAGGACTCACCCATCAAAGGTTGGGGATGGAAGAACTTGATCACATATCAAGTGTGATCAAATATGGGGGGGGGAGGGATTCTCATGAAACTGGCATAGCAGGATTCTTGCTAAAATTGAGGTAGGCAGACTGAAGACAGGATAGGGCCAAAGCCAAAGGGGCTTAGAGGAACCTGATTAAAGTGGTCAGGGAGAGAGTGTTTTATCATTATGAGCCTTTTCTGGTAGGTAGTATTATTTCATGCATTTTACAGATAATGAATCTAAAACTCAGAAATAGCCAAAGCAACTCCCATAGGCCCAGAGGCACTAAATGCTAGAGCTGGGTGCTTACTGGATGCTTTACATCTGGTGACCTTTCTTTCTTTTTTCCTCTCTCTCTCTCTCTAGAACAGCCAAGGAAGAGGGGTAGAGGGAGAAGCAGACTCCCCAGTCTGAGCAGGGAGCCCAGTGCGGGGCTCAGTCCCAAGATCCTCAGATCATGACCTGAGCTAAGGCAGACTCTGCTTAACTGACTGAGCCACCCAGGTGCCCCCATCTGATGACTTTAAAGTGTTGATCATCTTCTGGCCTGTGTGCCCTGCCTGGTGATTGCTCAGTGAATTTTGCTAACCTACTGTGAGAACCGGTAGAAGTTTGCCTTTATTTTTGAATGATTTGTGGTCTCGCTGCTGCCAGTGCTGTTGGAAGCTCATAATTTCCACTGGAACAACATACTCTGTGTTATACAGAATGACATTTAAGTGTTAGCAGCTTTATTAGACTTTCAGATGGATGGGGAGACTGTATATATTTCTATTTCCTATTCAGGAGGGTAACATTTTTCAGTTAGATTTCTGGGTCTTACCTTTTGAAATATAGCCACAAAGGAAGAAAATATAAAAATTAGGATTTTAGATGTTCTGAACATAGAAGGTAATTTTAAACATTGGGGTGCCTGTGTGGCTCATTTGATTATGAATCCAGCTCTTGGTTTCAGCTCAGGTCATGATCTTGGGTCATGAGTTAGAGCCCTGAATCAGGCTCCACGTTCAGCACAGGGTCAGCTTGATATTCTCTCCCTCTCTGCTCCTCCCCACTGCTTTCACTTGTGCTCTCTCTCAAAGAAATAAAATCTTAAAAAAAAAAAAAAAAAAGGTGAGTTATCCTGTAAGCTCTATGAATCAGCTGCTTTCAGAATGCTAATAAGTGAAACATGACCATTTTTCTGTGATTTCACTCTATTTTTAAGAAGATTAGAAATTAACTCGTACAGCTGCTGTTCTCTTTAGCTCTGCAGTCTGAATTAAGAGGAAAGTTCCTCCAATGGCCAGGCAGTTTGGAGTCCACCTTCCACTACTGGGATCCCTTCTCTGCATGGCCTCTCTTGCATTCTCCTCCCTCTTTTTTACGTTCCTGCCATTCAGAATCACTTAGACTTTGGGGGCATTTTGTGCTTTTGTTTGGTAGTTTGCTCCTGCCATCCTGCTGATATTCAGCCTAGAATGCTGTTTCTTACAGCTCCTAATTTAAATCACACACATTGGGATCCCTGGGTGGCTCAGTGGTTTAGCACCTGCCTTCAGCCCTGGGTGTGATCCTGGAGTCCTGGGATCGAGTTCTGCATCAGGCTCCCTGCGTGGAGCCTGCTTCTCCTTCTGCCTGTATCTCTGCTTCTCTTTCTCTCTGTGTGTGTGTGTCTCTCATGAATAAATAAATAAATAAAATATTTTTTAAAAATTAAAAATAAATAACACTCATTGCTAGTTATCCTGCGTAGTGGCCTCTTACCATCTCTGGGCTGTTGGTAGTTTTGTTTCCTTGGAGCTGTCAAAGTCCTCTGCAAACTTGCTCCAGCTAATATCATTTGATACAATGTATACAAAATCATTTATGCAGTGTTAGATGTTAGAATATTTACAACTTTTAATCCAAGTTTCAAATTTTTGGTATATTTTCTTGTATCAGAGCATTTTTGAAAAATAAAAACATAATGGGCATAATAATGGGTATAAAGTTCTAAACTGCTTTTTGAGGAGCATTTTAAATAGTTTTAATGGTCACATATTTCACTGTATACATTTGTTATAACATTGTAATTTATCTCTACTGTTAATAATAGTTCCTATACTATCAAACATTTAAGATTATTTCAGTTTTCAATTGTTCATAATACAGTCACAGTCAACACCTTTTAGACCTATATCTTTGCATTTTGGATCCTTTTCTTGGAGTGGATTCCCAGGAATTGAATTATTGGGCCTATGGGTAAGAACATTTTTCCCCCCACCCTTGATATATATCTTGTCACATTACTTTCCAAAGGAGTTGTAACAGTTCACCCTCCCACCAGCAGTGTGAGAGAGGGCTCTCTTTGTTATCTGGTTATTAATATTGGAAATCTGCAGTAATAAACTTATTTATTTTGAGGCTTTTCTTCATTCCTTTGTGATGAGTTTCCAAGCTGAGTTGACCTTAAGTAAATTGGCTCAAATTCTCAAGTTAAATTTCCCTTAGACAAAAACTGTATAAGATCCATTTAAAAGTTGAGATGTCAAGAAAATAAGAAAAGCTTTGTCACAGAGGGAATGAAGGGTTAGTTTTATAAAGTCCGCATCTAGATGAATGTTACTCAGTGAAGTACGTACTGAATGAATTAACTTTTCTTCCCTTCAGTAACAATAGTTATCTTTTCAGAATCTTTTGAATGTTATTTGGAATTATAAAGCTTAATAGCTCTATTGGATTTCGCAACATTGAAATTAAACAGTCAACTTTAAGTGTGCAAACGTGCCTAAATTGGAATTCTAGATGAACTGTAATCCACATTTTGAGTATAAAATTGGCTTCTACCAAGTTTTTCGTATTAAAAATAGAAGTTGAACCTTTTAAAAGGGAATATGAAACTGAGAAAATCTGCGATTTTCTTCTTTTCCAGTTTTATTCCAGATCGCATTGTATTTGTGATTCTTTTTAACAGAGACTTCTAAATGTCTGTTCTGTACTTCAGTGGTACATCTGGTTCTACTTAAAGAAATTAGTGAGATCGTCAGCAAATGATGACCACGATTTTTTTCAGCTCTTCTCACTTTCCTCAGGCTTAAATATTTCAGTGTATCTCAGTCAAGTGGAGTGAAGTTAAAGATTTGAATCATGTACCTCTTGCCTTCTAAAACGGTCTGGTTTTCTGTTAACAGCAGTCTATTTAGTGTTTTAGTGATGCTAATGTTATTGAACGGGTTTATAGTCCTAAAACTTCCTAGTGGTGATAAATCTTCTCCTGCACAGAAGTCCTCTGGGTCACCTAGCAGGGCGCAGTTGGTTTTATTAATGACAGCATTGTCCTTTGCTCTCATTCATGACACTCAGTGACTTTTCATTGATGTTCCAGTAAGACTTTTTCCCCCTTGGACTTCGCCCATTCTTTACACATAAGCTTCAGCTTATGGCAAATAAGCTTCAGCTGTAGCAGGAGGCAGCTAGCATCTCTGGGTCAGATTATCGATATGTACCTATGCAGATTTCCTTTATCTCCTGATTGGGTAAACACTTAATGTCCTTAGCAAAAGCTCTAAGGGATTAAAACGCATCTCCATTGAGTTTTCCACTTTTCATCAGGAAGTAGTTGAGTCGGACTGGAAGGTGTAATTGATATTTGCTATCCATTGTGGCAGTACATCTGTGAAGATGTCAAAGATGTGAAATGTTTGCTGCCTTTCAGTTGTTCTCATTATCAAGGCTTACATGTAGCCAATTCAGTGTTGATGAATACATTCAAATGTAGAGCATTTTATAAATACTAGCACCTGGTTGTTTTTTTTTTTTAACACAGCCTGCATATGTTTCATTTCTTCTTTTACTATGATCTATAAACCCATATTTAATTTATCCAGTTGCAGCTGGTGCACTATTTTTGTTGAAGCAGGCTTAAAAATCTGGCAGGAGGCATTCCTACTTTCTTGCTCTTTTCAGTGTTGCAATGTTATTTTGTACGATTGGCGCTTTCTGGGTGGTTTCTTGATTTTCTTTCCTCAGGCTAAAGGCTTTCTCTAAAACTTTCCTCTGCCTAGCTTCCCACTGTTCCCTCAGGTGAACTGATAATACCAAGGCTTGGCTGCTGGCTGTGTTTAGAGGTCTACAAGTTAATTACCTAGAGATAAAAGTTAGAGTAGTAAACCAGTACACTGTTGACTTAAGACAAGTGTGATATATCAGTTCCTCTTCTGTAGCATGGAAGAAGTAAAATAATGGAAACATTATTTTCTTTTAAGGGTGCATGTGCCTTGCAATGTATTGAAACTAAAGTTTTTACTTGGAAGAAAACTTTAGATCATCTTTTTTTTAGTGACAGTATATACATCCATATGACACAGATGTCAACATTTTCTTCTTCCTTTAACCTGTTATTACGTTTTTTTTTGATATGACAAAATGTTTTGAATTTGGGGGTCACTAATTAACTTCTGTTTGAGAGCATACTGAAAAGTATGTGAGTTCAAAATAGGTTAAACTTCTATAATCTCATTTCTTTAGCTGATACTCTTGTAGTTACATGTCTTATATTTATTTATTTTTTTCATGTCTTATATTTAAAATAAAAGTTTGATCTGAAACGCTCTTCTCCCACACAGTGATTGTTAAAAGTATTGTCATTAATTTTATGTTGTGTGCTTTTTCCAGGAATTACTTTTTCAGCTTTCCGTACCTTGAAATTTTTTTTTTCCTTTAATGATCCTCTTAAAAGTAGAACCTTCTGGAATAAATGAAGTCCTCACTTATTGTATTGAAGCCTTATGAATGGTTATTCTAGCTGCAGCTGTAGTGCTCTAGATTCTGATTTCTTTAAAAAGACGAACTATGGTTAATGACTTACTTTGCAGTTAGTTGGTGGTCTAAAGGTGGAAATAGACTTCAAAGAGGAGTTAATTTCCATTTCTCTCTTAACTTCCTTTCTCTAGTCTTTTTGTTTGCTGCCCTTCGTTTTTTAACTTTGTAGCTGTGTCTTGATTTTATTACTCCCGGATGAATTCTCTCCCATTGCCAATATTAAAGGAAGGATAACTTAGAAGAATTGAGATTAAAATCTGTTTATTGAAGCTCTGTAGGCTAGTCACTGGGGCATCTCTCTTTATGGAAAGTGAGCAGGAATAAATGGACAAATAGTCTGAAATGCCAGTGAGTGTTGCCAAGTAATGTGCTGACAGCTGGGCCTGACAGTGATTCCTCACCACTGGTCACTCCTGACCTGTCCCCTTCTCACCTCTGTCCCCTGCCACCACCCCCTCCCCCAACAACAAAAATCTAGGAGGAGTGCCTGTTTCTTTTTTAGAGACCAACTCGAAAATTCACTACAGCTTTTCAGACAGAATGTTGACAATGTCTTTTGGAACGCAGTAACAAGTTTCTCCTTTTTATCCAGTTCTTTACCCTTCATGCAGTTTTAAAAATCTCAACTCGTGAATAAGTTGTATGTGCGTCCCTTATGGGTCATCTTGTTCTACTTGAAACAGCAGCACATGTAGAAGCCACATTTGAGCCCCATGACTTGAGACATGACAATTTGGCGTTGATCAGGTTGGCTATATGTTTGGGATTTGTCAGTTCCTTTGTCTCTTTATTGTTTGGCTTTCAGTACCTTTTCTCTGTGTTTCAAAAGGGCTTTGTGTACATCCTGCCATCCTGCCTTTATGTTTAATCTTACAGGGCGGCTTCTGCTTTGTGTTCATCTCCTGCTCAAATAGTTTTCACAGGACTGGGATTTGTTGTAAGACTCACTATAGAGATGGAGGCTCTTCTAGTTTTCTTTCATTGTAGACTTTTTTTTTTTTTTTTTTAATAAGAGAAAGATTTCCTTTGGTTTTTCTTTAAGGTTTTCTAAATTTTGAATTTTTGGAGATATAAAAGCCTCCAAAAGGAAAGGATGTGGGGACAATGGTTTTTAGTGATTCCTTTTAATTTTTATTATTATAGATTTGTGGTAAATGTGCAGAGAAAAATACCTAAAACCAGATTGTTCACAACTCTCAAATATTAGCATCATGGTATAAGTAGAGTGTAAATTTTATATGTGCTTTTTATGGTTCTGAGGATATTTTTATATCCTTTAAGGATGTTTAAAATATACATATTTTTTTATTCTTCTCTTACATTTTGACATTTCTTCCTTTTCAATATTTCTTTGATACTAAATTTATAGAAATTTAAAATTTTTATCCTGTACGTTTCCATCCAGTAGCCCTTTAACCTAAAACTCAAGTTTTTGAGCAACTTACTTTTTTAAAAGTTTT
This sequence comes from Nyctereutes procyonoides, assembly GCF_905146905.1. NCBI lineage: Eukaryota > Metazoa > Chordata > Mammalia > Carnivora > Canidae > Nyctereutes > Nyctereutes procyonoides. The sequence goes on from NW_026575155.1 coordinate 7,402,082, forward strand.
ATGTCTATGTATGTATGTATTTATGTATGTAATCTCTACACCCACCGTGGTGGAGAGAACTCATGACCCAGAGATCAAGAGTAGGATGTTGGGCAGCCCGGGTGGCTCAGCGGTTTAGTGCTGCCTTTGGCCCTGGGTATGATCCTGGAGACCCAAGATTGAGTCCCTCTGCCTGTGTCTCTGCCTCTCTCTCCTCTCTGTGTATTCTCATGAATAAATAAATAAAATCTTAAAAAAAAAAAAAGTAGGATGCTCCACTGACTAAGCCAGCCAGATGCCCCCTTTTGAGCAACTTTCAAACAAGATTAAAAAATTTTTTTCTTTATAAGAAATGAATTTAAAGTTCATTACCTTCATTACCATGAAAATCTATTTCAAGTAAATTAGTCTGACTATTGGGAAAGGACCCCTTGAACTGAGTGTAGACAAAAGACCTGTTAAAGTGCAAGCCAAAAATTTTAAATATGAGCTCTCTTGTTTCCTTAACCTCTCTGGCCTCTGATACCTTCTAGCCAGCTTGCCTTTCTCTGGCAGCACAAATGTAGCTGTCCACAATCTAGGACAGCTGGAGTATTGTAAATTTAAGGAGAATAGGAGGAGTGAGCCTGATTGACTTTAAAAATGTTCCATCTTATAAAATACCTTCTCTGCCAAGATTTACATTTTAAAATACTGAGACCAGGTGTGTTTTTGCTTGTGAATCCAGTGACCTAGGTCAGTGGAGTGTTTGTGGCACCACCAGGGCCTCTGCCTCAATTCTGCCCCCCTCCCGACCCCTCCCTCACCCCTCACTTTTCTTTATTTATATAAGAGGATTACAAGATTTTTGTGAGGCAATGGTCAGTAATTGAGTAAAAACTGGTAATGTATGTTTATAATCTCCTTTTGTTCCTTAGGCCATTAAATCCTAAATTAGGCCTATTTTTGTTATATTAGAAATATGCTGATTATTTGAATTACATAATTGTGAAGATTTCTGTTTCTGTGAATGAGTGTATTTTAATTACATCATTTCATGTTACATACTTGTTTTTATTTTGTCCTTCTCCCCTTTGATTTAAAAAAAAAACTTTAGGGATCCCTGGGTGGCTCAGCAGTTGCGCATCTGCCTTCGGCCCAGGGCATGATCCTGGGGTCCTGGGATCGAATCCTACATCGGGCTCCCTGCATGGAGCCTGCTTCTCCCTCTATCTGTGTCTCTCATGAATAAATAAATAAAATCTTAAACGAACAAACAAAAAACCTTTAGAACATTTTCAAAAAAAAAAAAAAAACCCAAAAACCTTAAAGTATTTTCAAACCTTTAGGAAATCAGAAAGAATTGTATAACATACCTAATTTTAAAGATGTTTCAGATAGTTAGATTATATATATATAAAGTGTAACATTTTAAATTATGTCAATAGAGTTTAGAAATTTTATTTCTCAAAAATTATTTGTCATATAAATTTAGGCTTTTTTAAACTGTTAATTTAGTATTTGCTAGTACATGGTTTTTTATTTTGTGTTTTGAAATCATTTCATAGTTTCTGAATAATCTCCCCTTATTTATGATAATAAAACATTAGAAATCAAATAACAAATGTCTTGCAATATAATTTTCTTTTTCATGTGAAATGACATTTAATAAATACTCTTTTAAGAATGGTCTTCCAGTTTTATAAATCCACATTTATAGAGGTCTTCTACTTTAAATATATCAACATTTGAGATTTTCTTATAAATACTGAAATTAAGGATCAGTATTTATTCCCTTACCTTTCAGTAATTAGCTCTTCTTTCTAAAATTGAAGAAAGGTTAAAGACTCTGCTCATATTCTAGGCATTGGCTTAAAAATCCTAACATTCACCTGAACTTTTATTTTATTTATTTACTTATTTTTAATTATTTATTTATTTATTCATGAGAGACACAGAGAGAGAGGCAGAGACATAGGCAGGCTCCATGCAGGGAGCCCGATGTGGGACTCAATCCCGGGACTCCCAGGATCATGCCCTGGGCCCAAGGCAGACGCTCAACCGCTAAGCCACCCAGGTATCCCTCATCTGAACTTTTAGAAACTACTTTTCTGCCTATTACTTGATTGCTGAGTATTTAGTCTACGTGTTTTTCTATTTTTTATATGTAAATATAGGAGTGTTTGCTTCACTCTCAAAATGACTAATTCCAGGAGCATGTTTATCAAAGGCTTTTAAGATAACTTGGGGAAAGCATGTATTATAATGTAAAGGGGAGAAAGGAGGGAACAATTGTATATTTATAGGGAAAAGAGTAGAAGGAAACATAAATGAGAGGCTGTTAAAAATGTAGGACAGTACAGGCGATATTTGTCTACATAGTGGCCATCCTCTCTGCCTGTAAGAACCCCAGATGCTTTAAGCACTGCCTTAGCACTGCAGGTGAGCCTTGTGCTAGGCCAGCAGTCCTGCCTGCCTGCTTCCCAGGCAGTGGGGACAGGCACCTTAGAGAGAAGCATGACCTTCTCTGCTTTACCCTAAGTAGGTGCCTGCTTTCCTGTTTGTTTAATGACTCCACTGAAATCCTATCATATGGATAGAACTTCTGCCTTTGATCACTTTTGGTTCTTTCTTTCTTTCTTTCTTTCTTTCTTTCTTTCTTTTGTTGCTCTGGGCTTTCTGTTAGATCATCTGTCTTATCTATCTAACTTTGGTCTTCTGTGTGAGAAGTATTTACATTTCAGGAAGCTTTGCTTTAAAAAAAAAGATTTTATTTATGTATTTGAGAGAGACAGAGAACACAAGCAGGGGGAGCAGCAGGCAGAGGGAGAAGAAGAAGCAGGCTCCCTGCTGGCTGAGCAAGGAACCCAACATGGAACTCAATCCCAAGACCCTGGGATCATTCATTATCTTAGCCAAAAGTGGATGCTTCACTGACTGAGCCACTCAGGTGCCCCAGCTTTGCTTTTTAATATGAGAAATAAAAGCTCTTTGGACTTTTATGGAAAACTCTTATCAAATGTATTTTTCCCATCCAATTTCCTCTATGGTCTGCTACAACACTTAAAAAAACAAAACAAAAACACAAAACTGAACACTTGGTTTCCCTTTCTGCCTCCTTTTTGTTTTCTAGTGCTTTTATTGCTTGGAACAGTATCCCCTTACTCCCCACCTCCCAGCTCCACCCTGCTTGGTTTACCAGGCTAACTTTACTTCATGGTTGTTCCAATAAGTTCATAATCCTGAAAGAATGATCATGTGCCCTAAAACCAAACTGACTCCCTTTTCTACTATTTAATAATTGTATAAACTGTTGTTTTAGTTTCTATATCTGTGAGATGGGATAGCAAAGTTATTTAAGCCATAGAGCTTCATAAGATTAAGTTGGTTAAATCAGATCAGATGTATTAGTGAGCATTTAACAAAGTTTTAGTTATTAGGTGTTGCTTACATCTCTCTCTGTATACATACAGACACACTCAGAGATTTTTTGATGTATATTTTCCATCCCGTATTTAATTGTAAACTGCGTTGTTTCCCTCAGCTTTACTGAGATAGTATATATTTTGGGTATACAATGTGATGATTTAATATGCATGTACATTGTGAAGTGATTACCACAGTTGAGCTAATTAAACATATCCACATTTACATAGTTTACTCTGTGTGAGTGTGTGTGTGTGTAGTGAGAACACTTAATATCTATTCTTTAGCAAATTCCAAGTGTAGAATTCAGTATTATTCACCATAGTCACCATATTATACATTAGATTCCCAGAACTTAACTCATTTGATAACTGAAAGTTTGTATCCTTTGACAAGCATCTTCTGGTTCCTTCCTCGTAAGTACCATTTTACTTTCTGGTTCTATGAGGTTGGCTTTTTTAGATTCCACATATAAGTAAGATCGTATGGTATCTGTCTTTGTGTGTCTGGCTTATTTCACTTAGCAAAATGTCCTCTGGGTTCACCCATGTTTCAAATAGCAGGATTTCCTCCCTTTTAAAAATGACTGAATAATTTTGCATTGTGTGTGTCTGTATATATATTATACATATAACACCACATTTTATTTAGATTTTATTCATTTATTCATGAGAGACACAGAGGGAGAGAGGTAGAGACATAGGCAGAGGGAGAAGCAGACTCCCTGTGGGTAGCCTAATGCAGGACTAGATCCCAGGACTCCAGGATCATGATCCGAGCCAAAGGCAGACAGATGCTCAACCACTGAGCCACCTAAGTGCTCCATACATCTCTTTAGATAGTGATTTCATTCCTTTGGATATATACTCAGGAGTGGGACTGCTGGATTATAATAGTAGTTCTAATTTCAATTTTTTTGAAGAGCCTCCATTATGTTTCCCTTAGTGGACATACAACTCACATTCCTCCCGATAGTACACAAAGGTTCCCTTTTTTCCATATCCTTGCTAGCATTTGTTCCCTCTTCTCTTTTTGGTAATAGCTATCCCATCGCATTGTGGTTTTGATTTACATTTACCTGATGGTTTGTCAGATTGAGCATCTTTTCAGCATCTGTTTGCCATGTGTATAACTTCTGTGGAAAAATGCCTGTTCAGGTCTTTTGCCCATTTTTTGTTGTTTTGACATACAAGATCATATTAGTTTCAGATGTACAATATATTAATTCAGCAACTCTATACATTACTCATTGCTTTCCATGATAAGCGTTGTCATGATCTATCATCATGTTATTACAGTATTGTTGACTGTATTTTCTATTTATAATTTTCGTCCTTGTGATGTTTTTATTTTATAACTGAAAGTTTGTGTCCCTTAATCCCCATTATCTATTTCACCCATCTTGCCCCCCCCCCCGGCAACCACGAGTTTATTGTCTATAAATCATATGGTATTTGTCCTTCTTTGACTTAGTTCACTTATCATCATGTCCTCAGAGGCCATCCATGTTATCACAGATGACAAGATCTCATTTCTTTTTGCGGCGGAATAATATTCCAGTGTATGTGTTTGTGTGTACGCACACCCCACAGCTTCTTTATCCATTTATCTGTAGATGGACACTTGGGTTGATTCCATATCTTGGTTATCTTGGTTATTGTAAATAATCCTGCAGTGAATATACAGGTACATGTAGCTTTTGAAAATACTGTTTTCAGTTTCTCTAGGTCAATACCCTATAGTAGAATTACTGGATCATGTGGTATTTGTATTTTTAAATTTTTTGTGGCACCTCCTTACTGTTTTCTGTAGTGGCTGCACCAATTTATATTCCTACCAACAGTACAGGAGGGTTCCTTTTTATCCACATCTTTACCAACACTTGTTATTTGTCTTTTAGATTCCAGTCATTCTGACCAGTATAAAGTTATATCTCTTTTTTTTTATTTGCATTTCTCTGATGGTTAGTAATGTTGAACATCTTTTCATGTCTGTTGGCCATCTTTATGTCTTTGGGAAAATGTGTATTCAGGCCCTCTGCCCATTTTTTAATCAGATTTTTTTTGGTGTTGAATTGTATAAGTTTTTAAGAATATTTTTTGGATATTAACTCCTTACTAGGTATGTCATTTGTAAAATCATCTCTTATTCAGTAGATTGGCTTTTTGTTTTGTTGGTTTCCTTTGCTATGCAAAAAGCTTTTTATTTTGGTTGTGGTCCCAACAGTTTATTTTTGCTTTTCTTTCCCTTGCCTGAGGAGACATATCTAGAAAACTGTTGCTAAGGCTGACATCAAAGAGATTACTGCCTATGTTTTTTTCTAGGAGTGCTGTGGTTTCAGATGTCACATGTAGGTCTCTAAAGCATTTTGAGTATATTTTTGGGTATGGAGTGAGAAAGTGGTCCAGTTTTATTCTTTTGCATATCACTGTCTGGTTTTCCCAGCACCATTTATTAAAGAATTTGTCTTTTGCCCATTCTTTCTTCCTTTGTCATAGATTAACCATATAAAGCATGAGGTTATTTCTGAGCTCTCTGTTCTAATGATCTTTGTGTCTGTTTTTTTGTCAGTGCCACACTTTTTTGTTTACTACAGCTTTGTAGTATGTGGTATATCTTGAAATTGGGGAGGCAAACTCGGGTGGCTCAGTGGTTTTGTGCCGCCTTTGGCCCAGGGCGCGATCCTGGAGACCCGGAGTCGAGTCCCATGTCGGGCTCCCTGCATGGAGCCTGCTTCTCCCTCTGTCTGTGTCTCTGCCTCTCTCTCTCTCTCATGAATAAATAAATGAAATCTTTGGGAAAAAAAAAGAAACTGGGGATTGTGATACCTCCAGTTTTGTTGTTCTTTCCTATGATTGTTTTGGCTATTCAAGGTCTCTGTGGTTCCATACCAATTTTAGTATTGCTTGTTCTAGTTTTGTGAAAAATGCTGTTGATATTTTAATGGAGGTTGCATTGAATCTAGACTGCTTAATTTTTTAATTGAGTTGTTTGTGTTTTTGCTATTGGGCTGTATAAGTTAATTGTAGACCTTTTTTTAAAAAGATTTATTTGTTTATTAGAGTGGACATGTGTGTGATGGAGGAGGGAAGAGGGAGAGAGAAAGTCCTCAAGCAGACTCCCCACTGAGCACAGAGCCTGACCCTGGGCTTAATCCCAAGTCTCTGAGATCATGACCTGAGGTGAAATCAATAGTTCAACCAATTGATCACCCAGGTACCCCAATTGTAAACTACTTTTAAAAAAGATTTTGTTTATTTATAAATATTTTATTTATTTTTAAAGATTTTAATCATTTATTTATTTGAAAGTGGGAGAGTGAATGAGTGAGAGAAGCAGGGTGGGCAGAGGGAGAGGTAGAAGCATACTCCTAGCTGAGCAGGGAGCCTTATGTGGGGCTTGATTTCGGGACTCCAGGATCATGACCTGAGCCAAAGGCAGATGCTTAAACAACTGAACCACCCAGGCACCCCTAGATTTTATTTATTTATTTTAGAGAGAGAGTGAGCGAGCAAGGAGGGGTATGAGGGGAGAGGGAGGGAGAAATAATCCAAAGCGAACATCATGCTGTGCCCAGAGCCTGATGTGGGTATCTATCCCAACACCTGAGCAGAATCAAGAGTCAGACGCTTAACTGACTTAGCCACTCAGGTGCTCCTGTAAACATCTTAATAGCAAGGATCATGCTAATTATTCCTCACGTAAGCAGACTCCATAATCGTGGCATAATGTGTGGACCATTAGCTTTGATTCTGGGAGTAGAGCTTCATGATCTTGTTTGAATGAGATGAGGATTTAGAAATCAACTCTTTTAGGATGACCTTGAAATGTTTCAATGAGGAGATAAAAATTACTGACAAAGCCTGTTGTTTATGTATTAGATTAGTATAGCTTTATGTTGTCTGTGGGAATAAAACCTTTTTCTGAGTAAATGAGTAAGACTTTAAAGAGAGAAGATCTTTGAAAGGTATAAAGGCTTATCTTCAAATAATATCTAAATAGAAATGATTATCTGATCATAAATGAGAAGAATATGAAAATGTTAAATATGCTAATGCTCAGACTCAACAGTCAAAAAACTATTTTTCAGTTATCTTAACATTTGAAAATTTGACTACATCTAGAAAGGATTTATACTCAGGAAATTTGAATGAAAATGCCTTACTAAAATATCTAGCCCAAATGTTATTACTTTAGAGATGGAAGGACTGAAGTTTATATCTCTCCTATCATTCTAAATTTGTGTTTTAACGATATATTTTAATTTATTTTTATAGTTATGGCAGTGAATGCATTTTTTTTTCCCGAAAAGCTTTTATGATTTGCCTCTGGGGGTATATATATTTTCCTCACACAAACCAAATGCTGATTCTGTGAGGCTTCATTCATGTCTACTCTTACATGGTATTCTAATTTTGTTTATATACTTAAAAATACTTTGATGTTCTTTTTTTTTTTTACTTAGTCTACATTAGGATAGATGCAGAATTTGATCGGTGTTTACAGAGATTGACCAGTTTTATTATCTTTTTATTTTTTAATTTTTTTTAAAGATGGACCAGTTTTTAATTGATGACATTTGTAAGAATACCTGGCTTTTATCCTACACTTTCTAGACTTTTTTCACCACTTCAGTGAAATTGAAAATCAAAATATAGCTGTTATGTGCATTTATTATTTGGTCATGAAGGTATTTGGAAAACCCACTGGCCTTTGTGTATTTAGCAAAAGCATTCATTACAAAATACACTGGACATGTTAAGATTAAGATGAGTACTTTCTATTTTCTGGTAAAGCATTTTGGTTTCAATCAATGTAGACTATCCCCATCCCACCCCAGCTCTGTAAAAAAAAAAAAAAAAAAAAACTTTTTAAAAATAAATCTTCTCTTTGTCATCCTTACTAAATAATAATATTATTAAGGATTCATAATAATAACCAAATATCTATCACTTAATTATATTAAATATTCTTGCCCAAAACTCTTATTGTTTGTCATTTGTTCTGTCTCTTCAGGTTTTTTAAAAGATTTTATTTATTTATTCATGAGAGACCCAAAGAGACAGAGCCTAGGCAGAGGAAGAAGCAGGCTCATTCCCTGAGCCAAAGGTAGACACTCAACTGCTGAGCCACCCAGGCATCCCCCTTCAATTAAGTTTTTAAGTTGAACTTAAAGTTGCCTTTTTGTTGTTTTTAATGATAAAATACTTCTCAGGAGTTATTGGGAATAAGTACCTCTCTCACATGATATTCCAACAACATAGATATTCTAATTTGTATTGAACTGTTAGGGTTGCAAAACTCTTGACTTTTATTCATAGGGATTTTTGTGTGTACGGCTTGTGACTTTTCAACTTTATCAAGATATAATTTACACTAAACTCCATATGTTTAAAGTATGCTATTGGATCAGTTTTGATATATATAATTACCTATGAAACCATCACCTTTCCCCAAAGTTTCTTTGTGCCTCATTATACCTTTGTAACCTGTCCCTTCCTTTACTCACATCTCCTGCCGAGTCCTAACTAGTTTTCTGTCACTATAGTTTATATTCGCTAGAATTTTTACAGAAATGTAGTTATATAGTATATATGTACATCCATGGCCTTTTTGCTTAGCATAGTAATTTGACATTCATGCATGTTACAGCTTGTAGCACCATTTGGTTCCTTTTTATTGCTAGGTAGTGTTAACAGATATGTCACTACCTATCCATTTATCAATTGATTGACATTTGGGTTTCCAGTTTTGGCTTCTAAAATTAATACTCCTGTGAATGCTTGTATAGAAATCTTTGTGTGGACATAAAAATTCATTTCTTTTAGCTAAATACCTAGAATTAAAGTGGCTAGGTCCAATGAACTGTACAACATTTTTTTTTCTTTCTTAAGTAGGCTTCGTGCTGGGCAACACATGGAGAGCTCTCTAATGCGCAGTGCTTGAACTCATGACCCTGAGATCAAGAATCCAGCAGAAATCAAGAGTCAAACATTTAATCAACTGAGCCATCCAGGCACTCTTGTAAAACTTTTTAAGAAAAGTATATTTTTCCATGTGGTTGTACCCATCTTATATTCCTGTCAGTGGTACATGAGGATCCTTGCTAGCACCTGGTATGGTCGGTCTTTTTCGTGTTTGGCACCCTAGTGTAAATATGGTGGCATACTGTTGCAATTCAATTTCCCTAGGGTCCATAATGTTGAGCATCCTTCCATGTGTTAATTTGGCCTTTTCTATAAATTATTTTGTGAAGTGTCTGATCATACCTTTTGACCATTTTCTCACTGAGTTGTTTGACTCAATTTTTTTTTAAAGTAAAAAAAGGGGGTGGGGGATCCCTGGGTGGCTCAGCGGTTTAGCACCTGCCTTTGGCCCAGGGTGTGATCCTGGAGTCCTGGGATTGAGTCCTGTGTCAGACTCCCCACATGGAGCCTGCTTCTGCAACACCCCCACCCCCACCCCTGTCTATCATGAATAAAAATAAAGTCTTTAAAAAAAAAAGAAAGAAAGAAACAACCACTGTGAAGTTCTGTGCTTCGCTATTGGCTGATACCGTTAAAAAAATAATAATAAAGTAAAAAAAAAAAAGTACTTATTGTGGAACAGAAGAAATGCAATTCAGGTTAAGCAAGCTCTGGTGAACTATAGCCAAATACTCTTATTTTTAAGTTGTAAGAGTTCCTTATATACTCTGAATATAGTTCTTTTTTCTGATGATTGTATTGCAAATTTTTTTTTCTGCTTTATGGCTGGCCTTTTTGTCTTTTTAGTGGTACCTGTTTTGTTTTGTTTTTAAATTTTATTTATTTATTCATGAGAGACACAGAGAGAGAGAGGCAGAGACACAGGCAGAGGGAGAAGTAGGTTCCATGCCGGGGTCTCCAGGATCATGCCCTGGGCCAAAGGTGGCGCTAAACCACAAAGCCACCCAGGCTACCCTTTAATGGTACTTTTGAAGAGTTTACTTTCATTTTGATGAAGCCCACCCTTCCCTCTTTGTAAATAAATCATGCAATTTGTGTCCTAAAAAATTATTGTCTAGCCTAAGGTTATGAAGGTGTTCTCCCATCTTTTAGAATTTTAATGTTAAACTGTATGGTTTTAAATTAGTTCAAATTTAAATTTTAAAATTTTGACCCATTTTGAGTTAATTTTTATATGTATAATATGAAGTTAAGATCGGTGTTCTTTTTCTTTTTTTCCACGTGGGCATCACATTAATCTATTTCTGTTTGTTGAAAAGACTTTTTTTTTCTTTCCAGTGATTTGCCTTTGCTTCTTTACTAAAAATGAATTCATCAAACATGTATAAGTCTATTTCTGAACTCTTGTTTTCTGTTCCATTAATCTGGTGTGTCTCCCTTTATACCTGTTCCAAAGGTCTTGATTACTGTTGCTTCATAGTAAATCTTGGAATCAGGTAGAGTAAATTATCCAATTTTGTTCTTTTTAAAAACTGCTCTGGTTATTCTAGGTCTTTTTCATTTCATTGTAAATTTAATATCAGCTTATTTAGTTTCTAAATAACTAAAATAACTAAAAAGCCTGCTGTAGTTTTTATTAGAATTGCTTTGAATATACACACCCATTTGGAAAAAAATTGCAGTTTTAACAATATTGAATTTTCCAATCCATGAACTTAGTACATCTCTCTTTATATTGGTCTTTAGTCCCTCCACCTCAGTATTTTGTAGTGTTCAACATAGATGCCTTGGTTTTCTTTTGCTTTGTTTGTTTTATTTTTTAAGTAAGCTCTATGCCCAACATGGGACTTGAACTCATGATCAAGAGTCACAAGCTTTATAGACTGAGCCAGTCAGGCATCCCTAGATGTCTTTTTTTAAATTTATACGTAGAACTGTGCATTTTTTTTGGCACTCTACTGTAAATAGTATTGTTTGTCTAATTTCACTTTCCAATCATTTGTTTCCAGTATATTAACTTTCTATCTTGCAATTTTGTTATATCACACGAAATCAGAATTTGGTAAATTTACTTATTATAGTATTTAGTAGATTCCTTGGGATTTTCTGTAAGTACGGAGAGTTTTATTTTCTTTTGCAATCTTTTTGGCTGTTATTTTTGTTTTTCATACCTTATTTCAGAGGCTTAGAACCTCCAGAACAATGTTGAATAGGAGTGGTAAAAGCAGATATCCCTTACTTCTTATCTCATTGGGAGAAATTCAGTCTTAAACCATTAGTTATGATGTTAGCTGTCGGTTTTCGTAGATGTTCTGTGTCTGAGGAAGGTTCCTGTTAAACCTAGTTTTCTGAGAATTTTTATCATTATTGGGTTTGAGTTTTTGTCAAAAGCTTTTCTCCCCACATTTATTGAAATAATCATATTGAGGTTTTTTGCTTTATCCTTTTGATATGGTAAATTATATTAACTGATTATCAGCAATGTAAGCAAATCTTGCATTTCTGGGATAAACCCTACTTGGTCATTTTATTGTCCTTTTTATGTATTATTAAGTTTAAGTTTTTTTTTTGTTTTTTTTTTTTAATATATATATTTTTTTATTTACTTATGATAGTCACAGAGAGAGAGAGAGAGAGAGGGAGAGACACAGGCAGAGGGAGAAGCAGGCTCCATGCACCGGGAGCCCGACGTGGGATTCGATCCCGGGTCTCCAGGATCGCGCCCTGGGCCAAAGGCAGGCGCCAAACCGCTGCGCCACCCAGGGATCCCTAAGTTTAAGTTTTTAATATCTTCTGTGAAGTATTTAGGCATCTGTACTACTTAGGGTCTTATAATTTTTTTGTGGTAATATCTGTCAGGTTATTAGAATTATGATGGCTTCAAAACTCAAGTTGGGCACTGATTCTTCTGTTGTTTGAAAAAGTTTGCATAGTTTTTGTATTGTTTTTTCCTTGACCGATAGAATTCACTGGTGAAACCATCTGAGAATGCAGTTTTCTTTGTTGGGTTCTATTAGTAAAACCAGTTCTTTAATAAACATAGGAATATTTGGATATTATTCTTTTTCTCCTTGAATCAATTTTAGTAAGTTTTATTTTCCAAGAATTTGTTCATTCATATTGTCGAATTTGTCATAACGTTATTTTTAGTGTTTCTCACCCTTTGAATGTTTAATGTTTTTTTTTTTTTTTTTTTTTTTTTATTTACGATAGTCACACAGAATGAGAGAGAGAGGCAGAGACACAGGCAGAGGGAGAAGCAGGCTCCATGCACAGGGAGCCTGACATGGGATTCGATCCTGGGTCTCCAGGATCGCGCCCTGGGCCAAAGGCAGGCGCTAAACCACTGCGCCACCCAGGGATCCCATGAATGTTTAATGTTTAATGTAGGATTGATGGTAATTCTGATCTGATTTGTCTTCTCTCTCTATTTTAATTAGTCTCAGTAAGGGTTTGTCTTTTTTTTTTTTCAAGGAACCGGATTTTGGTTTCATTAATTTTTTCTATTGTCAGTCTTTAAAAACAATTTTTAAAAATCTGCTCTTATCTTTATTATTTCCTTCTTTCTACTTCTAGTTTACATTGCTTTTTTCCCCTCATCTGTTATCTTCTTCAGTATTTAGACCATTAACATTTAATGTAATTATTGGTATGTTATAATTAGATCTGCCATTTTATTGGTTGTTTTGTTTATCCTGTTTTTTATTCTTCTACTCTTTGCCTTTTAAAAATTATTTGAGTAATTTTTAATATTCAATTTCATTTATCTATTAACTTTTTGGATATATTTCTGTGTTTTTATTTTTATTTTTCTAAGTACTATAGGGATTAAATATATCTATCTAGTTTTCTTAGATTTCATTTAGAGGTAATATTATGTTACTTCAAATAAAATGCTGAAGGCTTGCAACCATATAAGGCCCTTACTCTTACTCCATAGACCTTTATATTAAAGTTATCCTAGGTATTACATTAATATACATTGAAAGCCCTACTAGATAGTGTTACAATATTTTCTTTCAACAGTCTGCATATCTTACGGAGCTTTATAAGAAAAATATAATTTTATATTTACCTAGATATTTACCATTTCTGTTGCTCTTCATTCTTGAAGGTCTAAGTTTCTCTCAAATTTCCATTTGATTTTTTTTTTTAAGATTTTATTTATTCAAGAGAAACACACAGAGAGAGGCACAGATACAGGCAGAGGGAGAAAGCAGGCTCCATGCAGGGAACCTGACATGGGACTCGATCCCAGGTCTGCAGGATCATACCCTAGGCCGAAGGCGGCGCTAAATGGCTGAGCCACCCGGGCTGCTCCATTTGATTCTTTTTAAACTAGCTTTCTCTTCTCTGCGGAGACCATGTGTGTTTTCATTCATTTTATTTGTGTTTACCTTTACCTCATGGAACATAGGGATAATAGCTGCTCTAAAAAAGCCTTTGTGATTATTTCAATATTTGTATTATCTAGGATTTGGGATCTGTTGAGATTACAAACTTTCTTTGAGAATTTGTGAGATTCTCCTGGTTCTTTGTATGTTGAGTAATTTTGGATTACATCCTGGATACTGTGGATTACATGTTAGGTTCTGTGTGCTGCACAGTGCCAGTGTTTGTTTGAGCAGGTCTTCATCCTGATTAGTTTCAAACTACAAGTTCTGTCTGCTGTTGGCACACAGAGGTTCCATTGTCAGATCAGTTTTCGAGACTTTTGCTGTGCTGCTTTTGTTTTGTCCTGCAGCTCAGGTGTGAGCCTGAGTCTCATGGGAGTTCATTTATAGAATTACGTGATCCTCACACTCCCTGCCCACAGAGGCTCTTTTTTTTTTTAGTTCCTTTGGCCAGAAGGACTGGGTTTCTATCAGAGCTTTACTGTTTGCTCCTCAGCTTCACTGTGTAACTTCATGTCTGGACCCACCCTTGGGGCATAGCTACTAGAGAAAAGTGAACAAAATGAGGGGAGCTTTTGCCTCTCTTCTAAAATCTACTTTTCTTTACTTCTTACTGTCCTCAGAGAGTTGCTTTTTAAAGTTTTTGCCCAGTTTTTAGTTTTAAGTGGGACAGGGATTGTAGTGGGTATATATATATATATATATACATATATATATATATATATATATACTACCATAGCCAAACTAGAACTCTGATTTTTGACACTTAGAAATCTTAGATATGTGGTATTTGTTTTCATAAATTATTTTATTTTTTCAAATTACAGTAATACATGCAACCAATATATATAAAAATAGTAACAAAATCCCTTGAACCAAGATGTTATCACCATGGTTCGTCTGTATAGCATAGAACTGAAAAGAAGGTGGGATTGTAAGATTTGATTCATTTGCTTCATCTCTGTGTTACTATCTTTGTCTTGGGTCTGAGGGGAACCTAGCTGTGAATGGCATTTGAAGTACCTGTGGTTAAAAGAAATGTGTGTGGGACTATTCCAACTTTATCCTTAAGGCGGCATTTGGGCTTTTGTGTTAGTAAATAAGTCTAGGAGATACATCTTCTTCACACTTCAAGGTGATTTAGTTTTTATTAGGTCCATTCTTACCAGTATCCAACTGAGACCAGTGACAATTAAGGAACAGGGCTTTAAATGAGGGGAAAGAGACAGAAGGGCATTAGTTGACAGGTTTCGGGCATAAGCTGGGGTTGCAGTGCATTCCGTTGTCACTAATGGATGTAAGATGAATGGGAAGCAGAGAGAGAGTAAAAGGGCCTGAAGATAGGGTTTGTCTAATGTTGGTAATAGGTGAATGTTTTTGCAGAAAAGGTTCACAGAGGATGGGGAATTATTTCCTGAATTCTAGGAAGAATGGTAAACAGCAAATGCTCTTAAATGCCTCACAAGGAGCTGATGATGATTATAATATCCTTTGGAACCTAGGGCTTGTTGTACTTTGTCTGACTGTGATTCTTTCACAATAGCTGTGAAATATTTAAAGTGAGGCATATAATTATTTTATCCACAGAACAGTGACAGTAGTCTATACTTTTATTATTATGGATTAGTATCGATGATGCTAATTTCGTAACCTGAATTGAGGAATATTTATTTGATCTTTCTCAGTGGAATGGTTTTAGTGAAAGGACTATTTGTTCCTTGAAGGCTAACTCAAACACACCCCTAAGATTATTTTTTCTTGGGATCTTTTTACTGTTACATCTTTACATTTCCAGTTATTTCTTGGTCTATTAAATATATTATGCCTTTTTAAAAGATAATTTTGGAAATTTACAGTGAAATAGAAATACATCCATTTTCTTTAGATTATCTGTTGCATAGAATTAAGACATAACACTTAAGGGATGCCTGGATGGCTCTGCTTTTGGCCCGGGGCGTGATCCTGGAGTCCTGGGATCGAGTCCCACATCGGGCTCCCTTCATGGAGCCTGCTTCTCCCTCTGCCTGTCTCTGCCTCTCTCTCTCTCTCTCTCTCTCTCTCTCTCTCTGTGTGTGTGTGTGTGTCTCTCATGAATAAATAAATAAATAAATATATATTTAAAAAACACTTAAGCAAAAATTCTAAAGGAAAAATACGAGCAAATTGGATCCTGTTATGTAGTAAAAGAGTGACATGCATATCTAAGTTGGGTTTTTACATAAATTCTAGGATCGTTTCTACTAGAAATATATTACTATAATTTAGTATGCTACTTTAGAAAGAAATACATGGTCATCTATTAAACACTTAAAAAAGCCTCTGAACAAATTTAGCAGTCATTTCTAATGAAAACTTTAAGTCAAATAATACTAGGAAACTGCCTAAACATGGTAAAAGCTATTTACCAGAATACAACAGCAAACATAACTATTCATAACCTATTTTATTAGTTGTGAAATACCAAAACTATCACCATGAAATTCAGGGGCAATATAAAAATTCCTGCTGTCCCAGCTATTGTATAGCTTAGCTTTATTGGTTTAGGCATATAACATAAGCTTAAATTCTTTATTCCCAGAGGATATAGATCTAGAAAACCCAAGAGACTCATCTGAGAGACTTAGCACGGTTAAGAAAATGTGTAAAGTGGCTGGGTACCAAGAAGATAGTTAAATCAATAACTTTATTTTGCAATAAATAGTAAAGAATGGAAATAGATCAAGACAATGTTTTCTCATATTATGTATATGAAATATTTGCATTACTCTGCTTTTAGGAATAAGAGCTTACTGCTTTTGTAAAGCTCAACAAAAAAGAGGTATGATCTGTTAGTTTTAAGAGCATTATGAAGATTAAGTAAGATGAAACACATTAAAATTTTCTGGAAAATTATCAGGGTGCCTCATTTGGTTGAGTGTCTGACTTTTGATTTTAGCTCAGGTCATGATCTCAGGGTCCTGGGATCAAGCCCCTTGTCAGGCTCCACACTCAGTGGGGAGTCTGCTTGTCCCTCTTCCTCTGTTCCTCCTTCCATCCTTTCTCTTTCTCTCTCATATAAATAAATAAAATCTTTAAAAATATATTTTTTTTGAAAAATTGTCAAGCTTCCCTACACAATGTATTGAGTGAGAAATAGTGAAAGAAGAGAATAGCAGTCATAGTTTCTAAAGAGAATTGGCAGTGAGAAGTAGCCTGCTTCAGAACTGGATCCAGAGACCCCTCTCTTAAATATGGCAGCTTGACCACATGTGTTTTCTTCCATAAAGTCTGCAGTGAACACAAAGGAAGCCTAGCAGATATTAACTCACAGGGAGAAAGATAGCAGTTTAAAAGATAGTGAACAAAGGGTTTTAAGAATTTTCTAGAACCAGAGAGTGAATGGAGTGGTAAGTGAGTTTAGAGAAAGGTGGAAGCTAATGCCTGCAGAGGGGTAATATAGATGAGATGGGGTACAAGTCAGCTGTTTCTGGGAATGTCTTGACAGGCTTCAGAGTTGTTTGGTGGCTGCTGCAGGCAGAGGTCAGTTTTGGAGGTGAAATGGAAGTTCTTTAAAAATCTGTATCGAGATCTTTTGGGATGTCTTCTCCTGCATTCCCAGCAGACAGGTGACTTCTTCAGTCCCATTTTTCCTGGGAAGATGGGATGAGAGCATTAGAACCAGAGATGCTCCTGACAGAAGAGTGAGCTTGGGGTTGAAAATAAAGGGAGTATGTGCTCGTGTACACATGGAAGTGTAGGCCCCTTCATTTTCTCCTTTCTTTTCTGCTCCTCCAAAGCCAGCACCCTCCCATACACTTCTGTCTGGCAAAACTGAGCAACTTCAACAAAGAGACCTCTGCATATTGACATTTGGAGGTCTCCCAGTGAAAGGTGACTGGGCACATTTGACCATTGTGTATAGAAGCCCATCAGTCAATAGACCTGGCACCCACACCCATTTTTTAATGCCTTACTTTTAAGTATGAAGGAGCACCCAGGGGTCGATCACCAGATATATGAGGAAAGCCTCAAAAGTGAGAGACCCAAAGCAATCAGGCAACAAACAAAACAGTAATTAAATGACATAAGAAGCAAGAAAATGAAAGAACAGGGGCACCTGGGTGGCTCAGTGGTTGAGCCATCTGCCTTTGGCTCAGGTCGTGATTCTGGGGTCCTGGGATCCAGTGCCACATTGGGCTCCCTGCAGGGAGCCTGCTTCTCTCTCTGCTTATGTCTCTGCCCTTCTCTGTTTCTCATGAATAAATAAATAAAATCTTAAAAAAAAAAGAAAATTAAAGAACAAAATACCCTCCTCACAAAAACACATCAAAAGGGTAAAAGATGTTGTACCCATTATGAAAAAAAAATAGAGTACTAGAAATAGAGTTAAGGACAAGAAAGCTTTTGGCAGTATAAAAGAGCCCTAGGCAACCTGAGGGCTCAATCCTAGGACCCTGGGATTTTGGCAGTATTAAAAAAAAGAAATCCATGGACGGATTGGAATATGGCAAGGGACTGTCATTTTAAAAATCTGAATGTTTATAAATATTTAATACTCGTTTTTTTAACTATTTGCATCTACTATTTGCATCATGAAAATATTCATTACTTTTGGAGTATTTTTGTTGAGGAAGAAGACAGGGTTGGTTTCACATTGGCTGTTCATGAACAAATAATGCCTGATGGGGATTTTGGAGTGTTGGGATTGCATTGGGTATTTTGGACAGACATTAGTACATTATACATTATTTACCACCTTTTGCAAAATTACCAGTGTTTTTCGGGAGTGGAACACAGGCTGTGGGGATTGCTGGCCCTGCTCAGATCATGCTCCGTCACCAAATGTGTGGTATTGCTCGAATCACTTCATCTAATCTGATTCTCATTTTCCTCCTCTGGAATAAGGGGTGGAAATACTGGTCTGTCTCACCTGTATCATAAGGCCTGTGATGATGAAGGGGTAAGAACTATAAAGCACCTACAACAGTGTGCAGCATGTACTAAGTGCTCATTAAAAGAAGCCGGTGTTACAACCACCAAGTAGATGGGCTGGTATATATGTAGATGGCTACGAAAAACATATATTTAAAGAGTAACAAATACAACATTAGTGATACAACAGGCTGCCCTGAGCCAGTAGTATCCACTGAAAGAAAGCTTCTTGTTTCCAGAGTCTTGCATCAACATTCCCCAGTACCTGTCAGTGTACCTGGCGCTAAGGAGCTTCAGAAATTAATGAGTGAACCCCTTTCCTTGTAACTTCCATTTGTGGTGCTGTTCCCCAGCGCTGGCACTACTCTGTTTCTTATCATTGAAAACAATGTTTTAGTGTGTTTATAAGTATATAGGAATGAAGTTTTCAGAAACTTAAATGTTGCGTTTCAATTACAGGCGTCGATTAGCAAGGTAAAAGTGACAGAACCATGGCTCAGTTTCCAACACCTTTTGGAGGTAAGTTTTTAAAGATTTTCCTTTTTTAATGTATTCTAGACTTACTTTCTTCTTTTTGTTTTAATAGGCTCCATCCCAATGACCCTGAGATCAAGAGTTGCATGCTCTACCGACTGAGCCAGCCAGGCTCCCTGAGAACATTTTTTTTTTTTTTTAAAGATTTTATTTGAGAGAGAGAGCAAGCATGGGGAGGGGCAGAGGGAGAAACAGAGGGCAGAAGCAGACTTCCTACTGAGCAGGGAGCCCTAGGCAACATGAGGGCTCAACCCTAGGACCCTGGTATTATGATTTGAGCCCAAAGCAGACCCTTAACCAATGAGCCACCCAGGCACCCGCCTGAGACCATATTTTTAATATTGTTTCATCTGGATTCCTTGGAAGCATCTCCCAGGCATCATATAATTTCATCCACAAATATTTTAGTGTGTGTTTCTGAGAGACGTGAACTCCTGTTAAAGACATAACTACGATACCATTAATCACACCTATAAAACTCACAGTAATTCCATAAAATATCCTTAACTATCACATCAGTGTTATAGTTTCCCTGAAGGTCTTCAGACCTTTTTTGTTATGGTGTGTCAGTTCAAATCAGGATCCAAACATTGTTCTCAGTTCACATGTTTCCTACGCCTTTCACTGTTTTCTCTTTGCATTGTACTTGTGGAAGCGACCGGGTCACTTATTCTGTATTTTTTCCCAAAGCCTGAATTGGAAGCAGGACATTTTTGTTTGTTTTACTTTATCTGCCTGAAACGTATCAATCTGCATAAAAGTTTTTTTTTTTCAGGTAATTTTTCCTAATATTATGATAAAAGTGTTAAATATTAGTTTTGCTTACTGGCCATTTTTTTTTTAAGGGAAGGTGCCATTATTATGACTGTCTTTTGGCAACTGTCTAATCCAGTCATGAGGAGAGTGTGGCACAAATCACCACCCCTCTGATCACATCTGTTAAAGCCCCCGTGAAATTCCAGTACAGAACTCTGTAAACTTTTCAAAACCATTAGCATTATTGTTTTATTTTTATCCCTCTTGTTAATTCCTGGGCAGGTTTGTGTTCTGTTGTGTTTTTGCTTTTGCTTTTGTTTATAATTCTAGGTTTAAATTTGACAGGGCAGTACAAGTTGCAGGATTATGAGGCCTCTGAGTGAAGGGATCATAGCTGTTTCAGGCACTATGATGTCTCTGATATCTGACACAGTGCCTGGCCTATATGAGGCAGCCAGTAAATGTTTTCAGTAACTGAATAAATCCCACCCTTCCTGTTGCTGTCCTACCAGACAACATAGAGGGGACGTGTGATGTTCAGACATCTTGCTTTTGTGCTGGTCACATTCATATTTTGTATGAAACATACATATTGCCTATTCCCAACTTTTTGGAAAGTATCTGAACTTTTGACAGTCTTCCATCTGTGTAGTCTAAAATTATTTTGATGACATTGAGGAGACCTAGGACTAAAGTGAAGAGTGTGTGGGGGCAATCTGGTCAGTCTTTGAGCTGAAAGTGAAGGAGAACCCAAATATCATTCTCTTTGGTTTGCCTCTATTTTTTTCCAGGATACTCACTTTTAAATGCATCTTTATTGAGGTATACTTTACCTATCATAAAATTCACCAGTTTTAACTGTAAAAGTCAGTGGCTTTTCGTAACTTTACAGAGTTGTATAATTATCACCACAGTCCAGTAGTATTTCAATATGTCATTCCAAAAAGATTTCATGGAATCACATAGGATATGAATTGTGAAGCACTGCTTCTCTTATAACTTTCTCCTGTAGCATTTAATAAATCTGAGATTGTAGTTTTAAATTCACTTGTTTCTTCAGTTTATGTAAATAAGTGCCTATTAACTTAGGTCTTTATACAGTCTTCCTAACTATAAGATTATAGGACACATTTTTTAAAAAAAAATAAAGAATATGTGCCAGTATCATTTTTATTTTTGCCTGTTTTAATTTTTTTTTATTTTTAATGATTTTATTTATTTATTCATGGGAGACAGAGGTAGAGAGGGAGAGGCAAGCTCCCCTCCAGGACCCTGAGATCATGCCCTGAGCCCGAGGCAGATGCTTAACCACTGAGCCACTCAGGCATCCCTACACTTAATTTTCTAACTTATATGCATAATTTCTGAGGACAAATTGATGTTAATCAAATAATTGATAACATACTGAAAAAAATCTGAAAGTACTAGGGAAATAATGCGTGTGAGCACTTTGTTATTCTTTTCTCATTGAATAATTTCTTTGTTTTTTCTTTGGGTTGTAGGCAGCCTGGATATCTGGGCCATAACTGTAGAAGAAAGAGCGAAGCATGATCAACAGTTCCATAGTTTAAAGCCAATATCTGGATTTATTACTGGTAATCGGAATCAGTATTTTTATGTTTTTACTTATCAGTAGTGCATATATCTGTGGGAAATCTATTACACAAACCTGAGGTAGACACATATGACAAAGGGGACATCTGCCTTAGCGTTGGGCCTATATTCTTTCAATTGCTTTTCCTATATTGCATTCAAACCTGTTTACATTCTATAACAGATATCAAGCCACTTGTTTTAGGTATATCACTGATGGGAATTGGTAAAGGTCAGTGGACCATATTCTTTAAGTAGTAAACCAATGAATGGTGGTCCTTGAGCTAAAATATTTGTTTAATTCTGATCTTGAACTGGTTTAGGAAATGTAAATAAATGAACAGATTCTGAATATTAAAAACAAAACAAAAAAAAAAAACAGAATTCTCATGTTGTTATATCCTGAAGTTCCTTTTGTACTTTGCCTTTTCTTTTGTGTGTTTTTTTTTTAAAGATTTATTTATTCATTTTAGAGAGAGAGAGTGAAAGAGAGCATGTGCATGAGTTGAGGGAGAGGAGGGACAAGCAGACTGTGCTGAGCAAGGAGCCAGAAATGGGGCAGATCCCAGGACCCTGAGATCATGACCCCAGTTGAAACCAAGAGTCAATCTGTCATTTAACCGACTGAGCTACCCAGGCGCCCTGCCTTGTTTGGTTACTTTTCAGGAGATAGCTTTAGAAAAAATGGGATCTAGATTTCCTGGTGACTTGTTTTTGTGTGTGTATATCACAGTTCTCTTTAAATAATTCATTCTTAATTGTTGATGTGACTCCTGTAATCATTATTTTTCCCCCATTAATGTAGCAGAAACTGACAGTTTGAAGTGTAGATATTAGGAATAGTAAAGAACCTAAAAAAGTAGAAGTGTGAGTCATCAGTTGCTTGAGGATCCCTGTAGATGTGCTTTGTCATTTGTCAACTTATTCCCATCTTAATTATTAGCAGATGAACTAAAGTGGACAATCACATGATAGTCCCTTTTTTGAGATGGTTTTTTTTTTTTTAAAGTGTTAAGTTCTAAAGTCAGTGAATTCATGAGTGAATCTGATGGATTCATTTTGCTGTTGCTTATAAACTTAACTATTTGGCTTTTAACATATATTTAATTCAGTATTTGCAGAATTACTAACCTCTTTCTTATTTTTGTAATTGCGCTATAAGAAAATCTCTGTCAGCTGCTCGTTTTTTTTCTGAAACTTTTTCTAATTAATTTACAGGTGATCAAGCTAGAAACTTTTTTTTTCAATCTGGGTTACCTCAACCTGTTTTAGCACAGATATGGTAAGTTGGAACTTCACATAAGCAGAAGGTAAAATAAAATATTGCAGTAGTATCATTTCTTAAGATCTTGAAGGCAAACATAAATCTCTAGTCTGAAATACTCTACTACTTCTTACCAGAGAATACTTCTGAAAAGTTATCTTTCTAATGTGGAATGTTAGGAGAAAAAAAAGAAAAAGTGGTGACATTTACAGGATCAAAAAATTGAATTTCCAGTGGAGAAATCAACAGTTTGATATTTTCTCATCAGTTTGTTTTAGCTTCATCTACATCACCCATACTCACCTGAATGTCTCACATTTCTTGCTTTATAATGTAGTGGTCGTGTATGTTATTTGACTAAAAAGTAAAGAAAATATTGGAGGGCCGTGAGTGAAATAACTCGTATTTATTACAGTGTTGTACAAGGTAAAGGCGTAATAAGCACCATTGAATTCCTTGATTAACTATCACAAAAAAAGCATTCAGTCTTTTGAGCTCATAGGAGAGAAAGGGACCATAGAAAAGAGTGGCAAATGTAATTTTGGATTTTAGGTTCATGATTTTGGTTATGCCATGCTGAGGTCTGTTTCCAAGAAATCACATTTTCCTGCACCATGCAGTTCTTGCAATTAATACATTTCCAGGGCTTGTTAGTGTTGTGGGGGCATCTTTCTGTGTAGTACAAAGAGCACAGGGTTTGTAGTCATAGACCCTTGTTTGAATTCCAGCTGTACTACATTCGGTCTTTATGATTTGAACATGTATTCATGCTCTCTGACCTCTGTTTTCTATCTAGAAAATGGGCAAATATATTTTCCTGGCAGGGTTGTTGAGAAGATTAGCAGAGAAACTGTATATAAAGGACTTAGTGTGGGATGTGTAATAGACCCTCAAAACGAAACTCGAAACGGTACCTGTGTCATCATGAGGGACTGGGTAGGCCCCATAACTAAATTGTCCAGCTAATTGCTTGTCCCCCAAAATGATCGACCTTTCTTACAATTTAATGGAAATTGATAAAGATCAACATTGTCCCTTCTTGCCTTCAAGCAGAGTCTAAAGAATGTAGCCTAAGCTTGATGACCAGTGTCATCAGTATGAAAATCATTTACTGTGTTCTGAATAGCAAAGCTCTCATGGGAAATACATCTATTTGTATACGGGTAAATTTGAATTGAAATTAAATGATACCAGATTCCTGTGCTTTTTTTGGTGTCTGCTTTATGTTTTTTCCTGGTTGTCAGCATATTGGCCGCCAGGCCGTCTCTTCAATTGGTGAGCCTCCTCCTGTGATGCCCTTCTAGCTCTTACTTCTGATCTACTTTCAGCTGGGAAAGTCACATAACCAAGGTTTTGGAATTATTTTTAAAATAAAGTGAAAGGTTTGCAAGGGGTGGGGAGGCAGAGGGGAGGAGAGCAAGAACTCATGCTCATGTGAGCACGGGGGCACTGACCTGGCACTTAAGTGCCTGAGTTTAAATTCGGGAGACATGGGACATCTGTGTTAACTGTAAGAAGCTTTCTTTTGCTTTGTGTTCTGGTATGATTGTACTTCACACCAGCGATCAAGGTCACTCACTAGGGCCTTTGTTTACTGGACATAGCTTCTTCCATTGAATTCTGCTTCTATATTTCTAATTTATGAATGTTCATTCAAGCAGCAGCTTTTGTTTTTGTTTTAAGATTTTATTTATTTATTCATGAGAGACACACACACGGGGGGGGGGGGTGCACAGACACAGGCAGAGGGAGAGGGAGAAGCAGGCTCCATGCAGGGAGCCCGACGCAGGACTTGATCCCAGGTCTCCAAGATCACACCCCAGGCTGAAGGCGGCGCTAAACGGCTGAGCCAACCGGGCTGCCTGAAGAAGCAGTTTTACGATGCATATCTGCTGTGAGAAAATCTCCCATTTGTTCATTCAACAATAGAAAAATAGGGATCCCTGGGTGGCGCAGCGGTTTGGCGCCTGCCTTTGACCCAGGGCGCGATCCTGGAGACCCGGGATCAAATCCCACATCGGGCTCCCGGTGCATGGAGCCTGCTTCTCCCTCTGCCTGTGTCTCTGCCTCTCTCTCTCTCTCTCTCTCTCTGTGTGTGTGTGTGACTATCATAAATAAATAAAAATTTATTAAAAAAAAACAATGGAAAAATATTTATTGAATGTCTTCTATGGGTCAGTTACTATTGTAGGTGCTTGGGACAAAGCAGTGAACAAAATAAAATCTTTGCTTTCATAGAAATTGCAATCTGGTGAAAGGATATGATTAATAGCAGTATAAAAATTGTCACATGATAATAAGTGTGATGGAGAAAAATAAAGTATTATCCAATAAATTTCACTTTTTTTTCCCAATTAAGACAGTTGTTAGCTTTCCAAAATGTTTTTGGCTAAGCATATTAAGGTCATTTTTCCAACTTACTATTTTTATGGTGAAAGTTTTTATTAACAGTAAAGGTGATGAATTGGCAGTCTTGCTTGAGTCAAAACTGTTGTCTAATTTTTGCTGATATTTTCTTAATGAATTTGTGATGGTGTATTTTCCTTTTATCATGAATTGTTATTGGGAGGAGGGAAGCAAGCCTCTAGGTATCTTTTCTCAAAAGAAATAATCTTTGAGGAATCATTGATTTCATGAACCACAGATGTCCTGCTAAGATGATGGAATAATGTAGTACAAAGTATGAGTTAGATCTGTCTTTCAGCTCTACCTCTGATAGTTACTCACTTATTAGTAACCCTGAGTAATAAATACTTGACCTCTTCAAAGTTAGATTTTTAAATGTATAAATAGTAACAGTTGATCAAATGGAATAGTTTTCACTCCCTGTCTCTCATGTTAATCTTGTGTTTTCTTAATAGTTTTTCTGCTGGGGTCCCAGGGAAGGCCAAGTCCTCTTTTGGTAGAAAGAGGAATGGGTTTGAGTCAGAAAGTTTGGGCAGTCCCTTTTTCAGTCATGTGGGGGAGAAGAAAATTTTGGATTGAGAGGAACTATAATATTCTCTATCTCTCTGGGCCTTACTTTCTATTCTGTGGATATCAGTTCATATCTATGAGTGATAGGGATTCCTGGGGAATATGTGTTACAAACCTGTACAATTTTTGTGCCAGGTAGAAATTGTATTCCAGTTCACTATAAGTGAACTTATATTCATTTATCTTTTTTAAAGTAGGCTCCATCCCCAGCGTGGAGTCCAACACAGGGCGTGAACACACAACTCTGAGATCAAGACGTGAGCAAAGATCAAGAGTCAGATGCTTAGCCAACTAAGCCACCCAAGCTCCCCTAGTTTGTGAACTTTAAACTATAACCTACTCATACTTTGGAGCTCCTTATCTATCCAATCTAATTTCCAACTAATAATACAGGAAAACCTGAATTCTCAGAGGATGGACTCATGTCAGTGTGTGTAATGCCAAATTGTAACAGTGGCCAAAGGTGG
This sequence comes from Nyctereutes procyonoides, assembly GCF_905146905.1. Taxonomy (NCBI): domain Eukaryota; kingdom Metazoa; phylum Chordata; class Mammalia; order Carnivora; family Canidae; genus Nyctereutes; species Nyctereutes procyonoides. The sequence goes on from NW_026575155.1 coordinate 7,428,288, forward strand.
AACAGCTTCCTAGAAATTGTCTTACTAATAAGGAACTGGAAGGAAACTGGCAAACATCCTGTATCATTTTGGCAACTTTGGATACTTAAAGTTGTTCCAGTGTTGGCCTACGTGTGCAGAGGGAAGAGAAGAGAGCAGAGGGGGGCAGACAGGAACCTTGATGGTCCAGGAAATAAAAAGAGGCTGAAAGAAGAAGGCTGTGGCATCAGAGACAGTAGAGGCCACAAAAATGGAGATTTGAGTCTTCTAAGGAGAGAAATGAGGAGAAGGCAGGCCTACCCAGAAGTGGACCCTGGGAGAGAAGGCAGAAACCAGAGACATAAATGCAAATATGAGAACAGCTTGGTGATCTGTTCAGGGATGGGGCCATGGGGGCAGGGCCAACATCTGTATAACATCTAGTGTCTTAGGACACTACTGTGTTTCTGTGAGAAGAGCCTTCAGACCCCAGCAAGATTAATTTGCCAAACTCACAAAAAAAGAAAGGAATGTAGGAAGGGAGGGTAGGGAGGAAGGAAGGAAGGAAGGAAGGAAGGAAGGAAGGAAGGAAGGAAGGAAGGAAGGAATTAGGCATCCTGGACTCTTCTTGTTCCCCTTTCTTCCATGCCTTGTCCCCTTCATCCCTCATCCCCTCCGTCTCTCATCCCATCCATCCTGAGTGGATGGCATTGAGGATCTGTCCAGCTGCTGGGAGGCATGCTTGATTCCTTTCTGTTGCTCAAGCTACACATTCAGTCTATTAGTGCATTCTTTTGGCTCCATTTACAGACTTTTCTCCCCAGTCTGACCATTTCTTCCTGTCTCCGTTGCTACTGTCCTCATTTGTCATCCCACTTGGGCTCACTGGTCACCATTTCAACTGGAGTCTTTCACACTTGCCCCAAGTTTAGATTTCATTCTCCATATAGTACCCACACTCTGAATCCATTTTAAACTCCCCATTGAGAAGAAAACCGTAAGTTCTATCTATCAAGGCTACAAGGCCCAACCTGAGCTGATTCTCGCCTTTTTTTCATCTCTTATTTTGCACCCCTCTCTTCCTCAATTTTTGTATTCTAGTTTTGCTGACCTTCTCTCTCTGCTTAAATGGGCCAGGCTCTTTCTTGCCTCTGGGTCATTGTACTTGGTATTTCCTCTTCCTGTAATATGTAATGCAGTTTTTCAAGATTCTCACACAGCTAACTAGCTGATTACCCTTCAGGTTTCAGAGAAGTACTTCCTGACCACTTGTCTAAAGTCCTTCCGTTTGCCCACCTGCTCCTGCCCACCATCTTCTCTTTCCCATGACCTCATTTTATTTCTGAACAGCATGAACCATCATGGGGAAGAATTTGATTAGTTTTCTTGTTTAGTGGTTGCTTGTACTCAAATACCATCTCTGTGAGGGCAGTAACCTTCTCTTTCTTATTCATAGTGCTAACACCAATTCAGGAAGTGCCTACACTGCAGTAGGTCCATATCTTCAAAAATTATTTGTTGGATAAATAAAAGAATGAATGAATGAATCAGTGCATAGGCTGGATTGATCTGTGCATTGAGCGCTGAGCATCATGTGAGCATCCTCTGGATGAGATGGGCCCCTAGAGACCTACAGGCTTCCAGCTCCAGGGCAGGAATGAGATGTGGGAGCAGAGGTACCTAGAACAAAGGAGTACTTTCACCATTGCCACAGTCAAGTCTGCAACCCGCACAAGCAGCCTGTGGAGTTCAGGAGTACTTACAGTTATAGACTGAGGATACATGAAGTACTCTGTTACTCCTGTGTTAAAAAAACAAATCAAACCAACAGCATATGTTTTTGTTTTCATTCAGTTTAGAGATCTCCTTTCTTTGTGTACTTAATTTTATTTCTAAATATGTCACACAGTAACAAAGTTCCAAAAGCCAACACTATTACAAAAGGGAACTCAGAAATGTCACTCCTTGTGCTGTCCCTTCATCCCTGTGTGCATCTATTTAGTTTCTTATCATCCTTCCTCTGTTTATTTTTGTGGAAAAAAAGTAGCCTCATAATATATCATGTGTGCGTATCTATTTTACTTCCTCTTTCTTCTTACTTAAAAGGTTACCAGACATGAATGTTCTTTTGTCTTCTGCTTTTCTCACTTAACACATTCTGGAAATCACTCATATCATTCCATAGATCTCTCTCTCTCTCTCTCTCTTTTTAAAGATTTTATTTATTTATTCATTAGACAGAGAGGCAGAGACATAGGCAGAGGGAGATGCAGGCTCCATGCGGGGAGCCTGATGTGGGACAATCCCCAGACATTGGATCACGCCCTGAGTTGAAGGCAGCCCTCAACCACTGAGCCACCCAGATGTCCCTCTCTCTCTTTTTTTCCTACAGGAACATGGTACCCATGGTAGAAGATACACCTTAGTGTATTTAACCAGTCTCCTGTGTGTTTCAGTTATTTCCAATAATGTAATAATGAGCTAAAACATAGTTTTTTTTCATATATTCTTGGTGTATCTTCAGGGTAAATTGCTATAAGTGGATTTGCGGGGTCAAAGAGTAAACTCCTAGGTAGTTCTGTAGATGTTGTGAGATTTCCCTTCTTTTGGAGTTGCAACACTTTTTGCTACCTGTGGTGTGTGTGAGTGATACATGGTTTATTTGTCCCTTCAGATTTCAGTATACTTGTGGTCCCCCTCTCATTTCAGCTCTGCCTATTGCTGTGTATGTATGTATGCTATATATTTAGGATCAGCTGGTTTTTAAGAGTCATATACAATAATTGACATATACGGGCGGGGGGTGGGGGTGAATGGGTGACGGGCACTGAGGGGGACACTTGACGGGATGAGCACTGGGTGTTATTCTGTATGTTGGTAAATTGAACACCAATAAAAATTAATTTATTAAAAAAACCAGAAAAGATAGGCTTGGAAAAAAAATAATTGACATATACTTTTTTGCACATATTTTTTTCACCTTGGAAGTTTTGTGAATTTAATTTTAGGATTCCTAGGCTTTTAGTTCGTCTTTGGGGGATTATTAGAAATGAGTAAACTATAGATGGGAAGTGAAAGTGGATGGCAGATCTGAGGTTTTTTTGCAGAGAAATCTTGAGAACTAGAATTTCAGCTCTTCCAGTATTCCAGCTCTTTCATTGGGAGAGGGGAGTGGGGAGAAAGCTGAGCTTTGTAGCATTAACTATCGTATTTGCATAAAGTCCTTTGAGTTTTCACTATGGATGAGTCCCAATACTTAATGTTTTGTTAGTTGAGAAATAAAAGTTTTAAGAAAGATCACGTAAAATTCTCAAAAAATTAAAAAAAAAAAAGTGGGATTGTGGTGGGTGGCTTAAAGTCATTCATCTGGAATTTGAGAATTCCATGTCTCCTTTCCTCTCCCACTGAAGCACGTCAGTGGAAGGTTTTTAGAAACATGAAATTCTTCTATTTTAGAAGCTTACAGTATACTAGAAAGTCTCCTCTCCCCCAACAAGTCATTATTCCACATTAGATATTTGTTTCTCATTAGAAAATGTGTTTGGTGGGGGTGGGCAGTGATGTGAGGAATAGAATGTGAGACTCTGCTTGATTTCTCTTTTTAAGTATGCATGTTGACATTGATTGTTGGCAAGTTTTCTTTTTCTCCCAAGAACCACTTGATATAACTGTATATCTTTTTAAAAAACTAAGCAAAAAGAAAGTTCACCCTCTCATTTTACCTATTTAACTTCCTTTATAAAACATGAAAGATAGTTCTAAAAATAAAATAACCAGAGATCAGTCTCAGTTATGAATATAGGCATAAAAATCAAAACAAAATCTTAGCAAATAGAATATCACAATGTATTTACAACTCTGGCCACCTGGAGTTAATGCCAGGAGTGCAAGTTTGGTTCAGAATCAAGGCATTTTCTCAATATTTTAGCAACAGATAAAAGGAAGTGTGATCAGAACAGCAGATGCTGAGTAGGCATTTGATTTAAAAAAAAATATATATATATATATATATTTATAGTAACTATTTCTAATATGTAGAAAGGAAACTTTTTAAATATATCAGATTACTTTCTAAACATCACTACCAAATATTATTCTAAACAAGCACTACAGCCCTTTCATTGAAACCCATAACTTAGCAGGATGCTCACACATTTCAATGAGACAGTAAGACCAATAAAAAAGAGGAAGTGTATAAATATTGGAAATGAAAGTTAACTCTCTTTTTTGTTAGTTATGTGATGGTAAACCTAGTAAACCTAAGAGATTTTAGGTTAAAGAAGTAATATGTATAGAAGTTTGATAAGATAGCTGAATATAGCATAAATGATTATTAAAAGTAAAATTTTTCTCAATGCACTGAAATATGGAAATGGGGAAATGTTCCATTTTAAATAATGATGGAAATTTATAAAACTCCTAAGAATACATTTAATTGAAGTAACTGGGACATCTGGGTGTCTCCATTAAGTGTCCGACTCTTGGTTTTGGCTCAGATCATGATCATCAAGGTCATGGGATCAGGCCCATCATCGGGCTGTATGCTCAGTATGAAGTATGGTTGAGATTTTCTTTTTTCTTCTCTTTCTGCCCTCCCCCCTGCTTGCACATACACTCTGTCTCTCATATCAATCAATCAATCAATAAAATGTTTTTAAAAAGAAAAGTAACTACATGAAGAAAATGATCTAATCAAGAGTTGGGTGCTTAACCAACTGAGCTACCCAGGCACCCCAAGAAGCTATGTCTTGCCAGATACCAGAACATTCATGGACCAGTGTGATCAGATCATTGTCATATTGAACTAGGAATTGATCTGAGTAGATAATCCAGAAATAGGTTTCACTTCATATGAACATTTAATATACAGCAAAAGTATTCTTTAGTTCCATGAGAAGAGGCTGAATTAGTTAATTAAAGTAGTATTATATTAGTTTCAAGCATATAATGTGCCTTGATGATTTGTGTACATTACAAGATGATCACCATGATGAGTGTAGTTACCAGCTGTCATCAGAGAGTTCTTACAGTACTATTGACTATATTTCCTATGGTGTACTTAATTTATCTTATAGCTGGAAGTTTGTACCTTTTAATCCCCTTTGCCTATTTTATGCATCTCCCCACTCTGCTCCCCCGGCAACCACCAGTTTCTCTGTATTTATGTCTGTTTCTGTTTTATTTTGTTTGTTTCGTTCTTTTGAATTCCACATGTAAGTGAAATCATATGATATAAAATTGTAGAATTTCTATTAGTAAAGATATTATTCACAAATGAATGAACTAATGAAATTTTAAAAGTCCACCATTGACAGATAAACAGTGAAGACCTAACATACAGTGAGCTCTTGTAGACTGGCAAGAAAATGACATGCAGTCCATCAAAAAACATTAGCAAAGGATGTGAATGAGTAATTCATGTACCATATGAAAAATGAGCCTCAGGCTCACTATTGGTGAAAGGAATTGGATTTGCCTGGTGAAGTTTGCCAAAGGGGATCATTGACTGCAGGAGGGCCCCAGTGTGCTCCTGCCTGAAGCACAAATGTGATTTCTGTAGCCCATCTCCCACTTGATGACTTTTTCTAACTTCTAAAAGAATAGTGTTGACTCTTACAACTTTCTGTGCTATCAATGAGTTTTAACCTCTGTTGTAAGTTATGCTTTTCATTGTGTTTCATGTTTTCTTTCCCTGAGTTAACTCGAGTTACAGCAATAAAGGATATGTTCTATGAAAGTTAATTGTCTTTTGGGCACTACCTAGATGTGCCTTGCTTTCTTTCTTTCATTCATTCATTCATTTATAAAGATTTTATTCATGAGAGACAGGCAGAGACATAGAGAATAAGTTAAATAAAGCATCTTAACATTTTTAATATTTAGACTAAAATGAAATCTGGATGAACATTTTTCATGCAGAAGAGGTTAATTGTGAATATGCACAGTTGTGGTTTGCATAAAGTCATTTCCACTTGCAAACCCCATATTTGAGACAATATACATTAAAACTCATTGCACCTGAAACTAATGTAACAAATCTACTTCAATTAAAAAAAAAAGGAAAATTAAAAACCGGGGACAAAAATACTCATTGCAAGTTGCACTTGACCATTTATGTCTGAGTACCATCTTTAAGTAATAAACACATCTGTAAGCTCATTTAATTTTCACAGCTTTAAAGATGTAGTAGAACTATAGCATAGCATGTCATGTCTCCATGGTGAGGATGAAGGGACCTGACTAGTCCGTTCTGGGGGTTGGTGGGTGTAGTGGTGGTTTATGGTCAGAGTCATTCCTAGCCCTTGACGTTGGTTTGCAGGGCGCTAGCTGACATGAACAATGATGGACGAATGGATCAAGTGGAGTTTTCCATAGCTATGAAACTCATCAAACTCAAGCTGCAGGGATATCAACTTCCTTCTGCACTTCCCCCCGTCATGAAACAGCAACCAGTTGCTATTTCTAGCGCACCAGCCTTTGGTAAGTATGAAAAGGACGTGGTTCCTATATTTCACCATATATTTTATTTTATTTTATTTTATTTTATTATTTTTTTATTTATTTATTTATTTATTTTATTTATGATAGTCACACAGAGAGAGAGAGAGGGGGGCAGAGACACAGGCAGAGGGAGAAGCAGGCTCCATGCACCGGGAGCCCGACGTGGGATTCGATCCCGGGTCTCCAGGATCGTGCCCTGGGCCAAAGGCAGGCGCCAAACTGCTGCGCCACCCAGGAATCCCTCACCATATATTTTAAAAAGAAATATTTCCCCTTCTCAGTTTGTGGCCTTGTGATAGTGTAGGAGGTGATTCTGTCCAAAAAGTGATGGTCCTGGTCCCGTAAAGGGCAGAGAGTGCTGGATGAGATCAGGTTTCACATTTGAACCCTAGCCTGTGTTAAAGAACAAAAGTTCACCTAAGTAAATTTGAAGTCATAATTGGCTTTATTGAGCGGTTCATGAATCCTGCAGCATCCCATTGAGCAAATAGAGGGTCAGCACAGACTGTCAGGGTAAAAGGAATAAATTTGCAGTCTGCTCCTGCATCTCCCATCTATTCATTGCTCTTATGGCATCCTTGACCCTTCACAAGGCCAGTTCTTCCTGTTGGCTTCATTTCCATAACATCTTTATTTTCCACTGCCTTGAAACAGCTCTTTTGGATCATGGTATCTAGCAATATATTTCTAAATTCATAATATTGAGAGAACTGACCACATTAAATTCTTTCTTGGTACAAAATGAAGCAGAAGAAAATAAACATTATCCGAGTTCAAAACACAATTCCATATAAAGATTTTTTTAGCCAGGTGTTTTTCTTAAAAACCCATCAGTAATTCGTTGGCGAAGATTACCAATAGTTCTGATTTCTTCTGTGTTCTCACCCTAGACTTTAATGGTTTAGGTTGATTTAAAGATTATAGTAATCAGATCTAATATCAGATGCATGCAAAAGTTCTTAAACAAAACACAAAAATTGTGGCTAGAGTTTCCCTTTCTTCCTCCTGATAGATCTGATGACAAGTGATAAGGCAAAGTCGGTTTTGGGGGGGCAGTCAGTAGTAATGCAGGTTGTTTCTGATACAATGAATGATAAGCTGAGATGAATAAATGCTGTGGTTTAACTTAATAGATTTACTATTAAAAACAAACTGTGCAGTGCCTTTCTTTTGGTGAGGTTTAGCCACAAGACTGGCAATCATTGGGGGAAAGGTGCAGATTTGGGGTCAGACACGAAGGACATTGATCCAGGAGAGAAAACAGAGAAACTCAGGAAATCACGCATGAGCAAAGACTAGGACGTGCGGAGGTGAGGAGTACGTAAAGCCCACACCACATGACCAGGACCCTTGTGGGTCTCGTCCCTTGTGTGTCCAAAACCCTACGTCCTTAGTTAGCTGGCTTATTTAAGTAGAAGTAGCTCTGAATCTTTGAAGGTCCCTGTAGCCAACATTTGGTCAGGACCCATGGGTTAAAACAGCTATAGGGTGTTTGGTTGTCTTTTGGCTTCCCTTCTGGTGCTGTAAGAAGATACCTCGGAGAGGATAAAGGGTCAGAGAGCCAGAGGCATCCCATTTCCTCTTTTTTCCTCAAAACTGGGGGGTCAGTCATTCTTCCTCGAACATTTAATAGGTCTTCTCTTCCTCCATTCTGCAGCAGGACTTTCAGCTCTAGTCATTGCTGATTTATTTCCATGATATTGTGACCTGCTGCCCGGGGGGTTTTGCCACAGCCTAAGTAAGCTGCCCCTGCCTCAAGGGAACCTGGGACTTCTGAGCCGCCATTCTGTCAGTGAGTCCTGGGCTCCTCCCCTAGGCTTCTCTCCACTGCCTTTCTACCTTCTTCTGGTCACATCAGCATCCTCCCGTAAATTATTTTCAAGAGGTGACTCACGAGGGAATATCAGAACATGAGAGAAGTTAAAAAGTACATTGTGTCCTAACCAGGTTTGCTTAGCTTTGCTCAAACATCTGACCTTTGCTGGTATTTCTAGTTCCACCTCTCACCTCAACCCAAGATAATTTTTTTTTAACACTTCTTATGTGGCTACTTGAGAAGAAAATAATTTGTTACTAGGATCATGATTTTCTAGTTAATGTTAAAAAGGATCTGACCATGCATTTCCTAGCCTTTACACATTCTACCTTCACGTATCATATTTTTTTGGTCACAATAATGACCCTGAAATACGCAGAAATTAGCCCCGTTTATGTAAATGAGAGAACTGAGATTCTGAGAAGGTAAACAGTTTGCTTAAAACAATGTTCCTAAAAAGTGAGGTCGAGCCTGTCCAGACATACAGTTTTTCAAAGGCTCTTGGTTGTTTGTTTTTGTTTTTGTTTTTTTGTTTTTTAAGATTTTATTTATTCATGAGAGACACAGAGAGAGAGGCAGAGACAGGCAGAGAGAGAAGCAGGCTCCACGCAGGGAGCCCAACATGGGACTCGATCCCAGGTCTCCAGGATTACGCCCTGGGCTGAAGGCGGCGCTAACCCCCTGGGCCACCGGGGCTGCCCGTTTCTTGGTTTTTTTACTACCTTCTCTCTTCCCACCTTCATTATCATCAAACTATATGGATGGCATGGAGTGTCACTGTTCCACGGTTCATTGTCTGCATGGGTGCTAAGGCACATGTTAACATGTGGAATTAGGGCCAGCTGGGAGTTGAGCGACCATTTTGATCAACTCCCCTCTGTTAAAGAAAGGAGAAAAGGGATGTAGTGATACTGTGACTTGCCTGAGGGCAGCCAGCTGTATTCCAGGAAATTCTGTGTGCCTGATATCTTCTTCATTCAGTGTGTTTACAAGCAGAATAATTATTTTTTTACTCTTGAGTCTGTTTCAGGGGGAGTTTGTCTATTTATTTATTTATTTAGCCAGATCCCATATTTTTATTAGGCTAATTCATTATGATTATGCTTATTTATAATTTTTTTTAGAGTGGGGACGAGTAAAGAGAGAGGGAGAGAGAGAATCCCACGTAGGCTCTGTGCCCAGTGTGGAGCCCAACACAGGGCTCAATCTTATAACTCTGAGATCATGACCTGAGCTGAAATCAAGAGTCGGACTCTTAACTGACTGAGCCACCCAGGTGCCCCAGATTAATCTATTATTTTTAACCCCCTAATGCATGTCCTATTTGCTTGGAATACATTGGTAAGCAAGACAGCATGGCTCCTGCTTCTATGAAGCTTCTTGTTAAGGTGGGGAAAGTAAGCAAATAGATGAATAGTTTCAGGATAAGATAAGTGCAATCAGTTCTATAAAATGGTAATATGATAGAGGTACTGATGGGAGAAAGTTATCGTGGTAGAATTCTCTGAGGAGAGATGACTCTGAGCTGACTTAGTGATGAGAGCCATGTGAAAACCTAGGGGGCAAACCTTCCAGGCAAATGGAACAGTAATTAACAAAGGTCCTAAGGCAAAAATGAAGTTGGTATGTGCAAGAAACAAACATGAGAACATGGTAGCTGAGGTTTTGGTAGGCCTTGAGGTCAGGGAGGTAGGGCAAGAGCCAGATGGTTTAGGGCCTAATAAAACCATTAAGGAGTTAGAAATTTCTTTCTAAGTGCAGTTGAAAGCTGCAGAGAACTTACGGGTAGGAGAGTACATGGTTGATAGACTTTTAGAAAAAATAATCTATCTTATGTGAGGATTGGATTGCAATAGTAGAATCAGGGAAATCAGTAAGGAGGGTTTTTTTTAAAAAAGATTTTATTTATTTATTCATGAGAGAGACAGAGACATAGAGGGAGAAGCAGGCTCCCTGCGGGGAGCCCAATGCAGGGCTTGATCCCGGAACCCCGGGATCACTATCTGAACCTAAGGCAGACGCTCAACCACTGAGCCACCCAGGCGTCCCTAGTAGGGAGATTTTTGCTGTGGGCAAGAGGTAATGGAGATTTAGATCTGGGTAGTAATAATCACTGTGGAATACAGGATAGGTTTAGATTCATTATATTCTGTATTTTGGAGGAAAAGCAAATCAAATTTTGGTCACGTTAAGTGTGAGGGCTCTGGTGGTTTTTTCTAAGGAGGCAGGTGAATCCATGAGTCTGGAACTCTGAGGAGGGATCCATCAGCTCTGGGAGAATTTGAGTATGGATGGCAATGAAAGCCCTGGGACTGGATGGAGTATCTTAGGATGGGGCCCCTAGGTGGCTCATTGGTTGAGTGTCTGCCTTTGGTTTAGGTCATGATCCCGGCGTCCTGGGATCGAGTCCCACCATCTGGCTCCCACAGAGAGCCTGCTTCTCTCTCTGCCTCTCTCTCTCTGTGTGTCTCATGAATAAACAAATAAAATCTTTTAAAAAGTTTTTTTAAAAAAGGACTATCTTAGGATGTGTAGCTAGAGGAGCCAGAAGACCTAGGACCAGTCCTTGCCATGCTGTGATATTTAAAGGTGTATTAAAAGGGAAGAAGCAAGAAACAATGGGAGGAGGTTGGTGTCCTAGTAGCCAAGAAAACATTTTTCAAGGAGGGTGTGTTCTCTTGTTTGAGTTGCTTCTGAGATTGAGTGAAAATAGGACAGAGAAGTGATTGGATTTGGCAAAATGAATTTGTACACGACCTTCTGAAAACAGTTTCATTGGAGTGGTAGAGACAGAAGCCTGATTGGAGACTCGGAAGAGGGGAGAGTTGTACTGTAAAGGAGAGATAAAGCTGGAGGAGCATGTCTGGTGAAGGCTGGTGTGCTTAGGGTGGGAAGTGTCCCTTCACTTTTAGAGAAAAGAGGGAAAACCCAGTCAGTGGTTGAGGAGAGATGGGGGGAAATTCCAGGAATTAAGATTTAGCATAGTCAAGAGATGCTCTCCAAAACATAGCCTCCAGTATGCATTTCCTTAGAAATCTTTGGAAAATATTCTTTCATAAAAGTAGTCAGTTGGTAAAAGGATGATAGTCTTCATAGCAGCTATTTAAAAGCTTCCACTTGTGACAAGTTCCTACACTTGAGGAGAAATGACTGGGAGTGGAATCAAAATTGAACAGGGCAGTGACACAGACATTAAAGAAAGGGAATGGTCCAGACCAATGTGGGGGTGGAGAACAGAAGCTGGAAATCCCAGGAAGCAAGGCTCACATAAAACCAAGCAACAGGCAGGATTGGGCAAGGTCAAATCCCACACAAAGTTGTTAGTAGAAAAATGAGTATAAAGAGCTGAATAACGCCCCCGTAAACAGTGACAGCACCCCAGTAACCTGTGATTTCAAAACAAGCTAAAAAATATGAAGAAAATGACACCAGTCCTAAAAGACCAACACAATCAGAATTTTAAAGCCTCAGAAGTTAAGGTAACAACTCAGGAAAGAAGGAGAAATAACAGAAAAAATCATATCAGAAACGGAGACCAAACTAGACGCAGCACAAGAGGTGCTATCAGAAGAGAAAAAGAAGGGGAAATGGGCAAGATTTCAAAAATAAAAACAAAATTAACAAGAGAGAAAAAGGACTTGAGAAAAAGTGACCAGTGTTGAAGGCAAAGGAATTGAATATAAGGTATTGGTAGTCACTAAAGGAGAAAACCAAAGCAAGGGAAGAAAACAAATGGTAAAGATCAGTTCAAGACAACTTCCTGGAAATAAAGGATTTGAAATTAAAAGAGGATATCATGTGCTTGAGAATATCCGCCTGCAGAAACCAGTGCTAAGATAAATTCCAATAAAAAAAAATTATTTGGGTATGTAAAAAAAGGAAGCACATGACTTATGAGGGAAAGAAAATTAGAATATCCTCAGACTTTTCTACAGTAGTGCTTTATCCCAGAAGATGGAATGATGTATTTAGTATTATCAAGGAAAGACTAAGCCAAGAATTTTGTGTCCAGAAGAACCACATCACCTAATTTTCCAGCTCTCTGGACAGTAACATTATTTCATAATTAAACTTAACTCTGATGGCAACTACTGGAGTTAGCGTCAGATTCCTCTGGTGGAAGGGCCCACTCCCACAAGATTGTCCTCTCTTCACACTTGAGTCACAAGCACTGGATTCCTGGGGTATCTGTACTTCTGTCCAACTTGACTACGAAGTCAGAGGCTCCCACTCACCCTGCTTCCCCTTTCTGTAATTAGAACAGCTCACTCACAAAACTCAGGGAAACATTTATTTAGGTCCATCAGTTCCTTATAAAGGATATGATGATGGATACATACACACAGGCGCATAGGGCACATATAAGGGTGAGGCCCTGAAGGTTCCTGAGTATAAGAGCTTCTGCCCCCATGGAGTTGGGGTGTGCCACCCTCCCAGCACATGGAGATAGTTACCAGCCTGGAAGCTCTCCTGACCCTATAGTGCAGGAGTTTTATTAGAGGCTTCATTGCAGGTGTGATTGTGACATCCTTGGCTGTTGATTAGCTCAATCTCCAGCCCCAATACCCTCCCCTGGGGTCTGTGTGGAGGCGGGGAGGGATGGGGTGGGATTGAAAGTTGCATCCCACTAACCACGCTGCGGTCTTTCCCATGAGCAGCTCCTGTCCTGCATCTATTTAAGGGCCCCCAGCCCCAAGCCACCTTATTCAAAATACGGAAAGGCACTCTCATCACTCCAGCAATTCCAGGGGTCTTAGAAGCTCCTGTGTCAGGAACCAGGGACCAAGACCAAATATTTTAACAAAAGATGTTCCTATCAGTCAGGAAATCACAAGGGTTTTAGGCGCTTTGCCAGGAACCAGAACCAGGAACTGGGGACAGAGACCAGATATGTATTTCTTATTATGTCACAATATCACAAGTTCAGACAAAGAAACAAAAAGGAAACATTTATTTTAGTTCTATCATTTCTTCACTCTGGTTAGAATACTTCTATAAAGAGAAACTTCCCTATCAAATGTTTGGTTACTCTGAGGTTCAGTATGTAAAGGAAAGGCAGAATGGATGTGTGATTTCTTTTCCTTGTATATTTATACTAGTTTTCAGAATACATTGATTACCTGTGGTGGCCAATTAGGATTTTTTCGTTTTTAAATATCATTATGAATTCATAAACTTAATTCTCTTTGGTGGCTGTAGTCCATTACAGTTATTCATATTGATTTTCAACTTTGGCCAGTAGATCCCTCTTAAGGTTGGCTCTTGTGCCCTTAGGATGGGATACTTGACATAAGTTTTCATATTCTCCAAAATGATTAATCTAAATTTATTTATACATTTTTTTCCGATTTTATATTTTTTTTAAAGATTTTTATTTATTTATTCATGAGAGACACAGAGAGAGAGGCAGAGACACAGGCAGAGGGAGAAGCAGGCTCCACACAGGAAACTTGATTCAGGACTTGATCGTGGGACTCCAGGATCACGCCTTGGGCCAAAGGCAGGCGCTCAACTACTGAGCCACCCAGGGATCCCTGAATTTATATTTTAAATGGAAATATATTACAACTGGACAGTGATTTGCTTCTTTGAAGACTCCTGAATTAATTATCATTCAATGTGGAGAAAAGTGATTCCATGTGAATTCGGTGGGGATTTTTTTCCTTCCCAGGTATAGGAGGTATCGCCAGCATGCCACCACTTACAGCTGTTGCTCCAGTGCCAATGGGATCCATTCCAGTTGTCGGAATGTCTCCACCTCTAGTATCTTCTGTTCCTACAGCAGCAGTGCCTCCCCTGGCTAACGGGGCTCCCCCTGTTATACAACCTCTGCCTGCATTTGCTCATCCTGGTACGTGACCTGCTGAATCCATAGACTGAATTTTTACAACGTGTATTTTACTCTTCCTTCTTGCTGAATCTTCTGTCTTCAATTTCTGATTATATTTGAGTGGCATTTTGTTCCAGAGGAAAATATTTCCCTTTTTTATGTAATATCTCATTTTTCCTGATATGTTAAATAGGGTATACTAGGCTAGAGAGAAGTAAAGGAGAATAAAATTGTGGAGCTTTGGTACCATTATGGGCAAAGATGAACTCAACAGCTAAAACCAAGAGCTTAATTTCCTTTCTAGGGCCTGACAATAGCAAGTCCAGTTGGAGCAGTATTTGAACATTTTCTTTTTCCATGTGTCAGTTACTACTTTTCTTTAGTTGCTATGAATTGCTGATAAATGAGCTATTTCCCTTAGGAGTAGGATTACTTGCAGGGAGAAAAAAGGACATTGCTTTTTTTTTTTTTTTTTTAAATTGGGCAGAAGGGGGAAGGAAGTTTGTTATATGGCTAGATACATTAAGGATGGAGTATTCCCTGCTCCCATCACTGAAGGAAAGGATTAGAAAGTTCTTGATGTAGCTAATTTCATTCTGAGACTTTACTTTAAGTCTTTTCCCTTTAGTGAAAATAAAGCAAACCTAAACTGTAGACATGGTCTACAAATCTTAGAAAATTCTTATCCAGTGGGAGAAGTATTTTTTTTTATTTAATTTATTTATTCAAGAGAGAGCAGGGGGAGGAGCAGAGCGCGCGGGACAAGCAGACTGTGAACTGAGCATAGGGCCTGTTGCTGAGCTTGATCTCATGACCCTGAGATCATGGCCTGAGCCAAAACCTAGAGTTGGACAGTTAACCAACTGAGCCACTCAGGCACCATGGGGGAAGTATTTAAAAAAAAAAAATACTTTGGATGTGTCTGAAACATTCACTAGTGATGATGGTGTGGAGTTTTAGCCGTGGATAATGATTATATGTGAATCATTATTTCTCTGCCCAGCTACCTGGGTTTATTACATCTGTCAAGATCTATCTCTAAGTTATTAGCCAAATGTACCACTTTTTTTTTTCTTTCTATAAGATTCTCTTGTACCATGTACTTCACCTTTCATTTGTGACCATGGCTGCAGATGTAATGACAGCTGAGAAAGTTATTGCAGTTGCTTTTTTAGTATTATCTGTGAATCCTCGTGCTCTGTCTTGTTTTCTTTTGTGACTGATGGCAAATGTTGTAAGACAGTAGGCAGGGATGAGGGGAACGAGGCTAAGGCTCCAGAGTTTTTTCCTGGCACACTGCTAAGCAGCCAGAATGAGAATCAGACATAAGAGCTGAGCCTCCCTAGTATCCCATGTTGTCTGGCCAGGCCTGCAAGGCTGGGACTTTTTGTCTTTTCCATCTGGAACTAATACTTCCACTCTTCCAGCACAGTTAAGAGAATGCCATATTCTATGTATTTAAGCTGTTGTTTCTTTAATTAATGGGACAGAGTCTATAAAGTGTGATATGAAAGGCTTAACAAAGAGTTAAATACATGGGTGGTAACCATTTCTATTTAGTAAGGTGATTTTCAGCAGGAATGAATAAATCTGGAGGACTTTTTGTCCAGCCACAGGGAACAAGGAGGGAATAACTCATTTTGAATCCTCGGTGAAAAGGGAATAATAATTTCTGCCTCAGATTTGGTGACTATGTATTCTCATTTCTGTTAATAGGGACATGATTCTTTTCTTTGTAGAGTTAAAATTATTCAAAGTCTATTTATTTTTACAGCAGCCACATTGCCAAAGAGCTCTTCCTTCAGTAGATCTGGCCCCGGGTCACAATTAAACACTAAGTTACAAAAGGCACAGTCATTTGATGTGGCTAGGTAAGTGTGCTTGTTTTTTAAATGGGCTGTTGGGTAAAAGCTATTATCTGATTAACTTCTAAAACTAAAAATGAATTAGCTATGTTCTTTATTATCTTTTATTTTGTAAGATGCTAATAATTAGTGTTGGATAATGTTACCAGGTTTTATCACTTATATGTTGCAGAGATGATGAATAAAAAACATGATATTTCCTAAAAAAGCTTTGGGTGTTGTTTTTTTAACAAGGAAAACAAATAGGTACCAGTTTTACTAATGTTCACAAATATTAAAATCAAACTCTAGGTAGGAGAGGAAAATTAGCTATTTTGTATTGGTCATTTTAAAGTGTATGTATAAAAAATTTTATATGAAGATTGGAGCCACAGTTCACCTTATTTTTTTATTCTATCTCAGATAATCTCATGGAATCTATATGGATTGTTACTGAAACCTTATTTAAAACCACCTTTTATGAAATGAATTATTCAGATTAGTGGATAATCATTATTAATCAAGTATGTGGCCCAATTTTGGCAAAGTTTATATGACCTTACTGCTTACATTTTGACCAATCTTGGTTTCATATTCTCTTTCATATTTTTATTTCCTTTTATCTCAAATTTTTTCCCTTGCATATTGTTACACAAGATGAAAAGTTAAGTCTCTTCATAAGCCACCTCCAAACTTTTGCAATTAAAAGGGGACATAAATGAAGATGATTCCATCTTTCCTTGTTTCAGTCCTCATTAGAAATCTTTACTAAGTGGCTCAAGTCATTTTCCCACTTCTAAGAGTTTAGAGTGCGTTGAATATAATTGAACAATTTATAACCCTTTATAAAATGATTTAAAGGAAACCCATAAACTGAAAATCACCATGCTGAATGCTGATGTATATACATTAGCTCTTGGGATATTCACCATCTTCCCTATAAGATGACTCGATTTTTCTGTGTTGTAGATGAGGAGCTCAGAGACATTAGTAATTTGTCCAAAATAACGCAACTTAGAAGTGACAGAACCAAGAGTTGAACTGAGTACTTTCTGATTTTTAAGGCATGAGTTCTTAACCATAGCAATTTTCTCTGGAAACTTTAGTTAATGGTGGTATACAGATATTTGTGTTCCACTCAATTAAGGTTTTACTCTGAAGATTTAGGATTATTACCAAATACCTCATTAACCCCCCACAGCCACCTGCAGTAGATACTGTCTCAGAATTGTGAATGAGGAAGTAAATCCCGAGAGGTTATAATCCTCACTGATGATTTACATTTTACCCCAAGTTCTAGCGGAGATGTAAATTCAAGGTGATCTATAACTGAATTTTGGATTTCTTAGTCTTTTCCCTTTGCCATGGTGAAGTTTTGAGTTTTCTGTGACTCTCCACAAGAGATTTTCAAATCCACCATAAAATTGATTTGTGACATAAGAATGAATCAAAAATCAGTATTAGCAAACATTAATGCTATTAGGACAACTGATTTTGGAGGAGGGATTTTGGTAGTCATCTTATTAATAATTTAAATTTCCAGCACATTTTTAGAATTTGGGATCTAAATTTTGGTTACCTGTTAATGAGGCCTTTAGTCCATTTAAATTTTCAGGAAAGTCTCAGCTGAAAACTATGACTTGATAAGTATAATCTGGGGCAGCTTCTGTGTGCAACACCCTATATTCCTGGGGTGTAGGGGAAAGATAATTAGCTTCTGACAAGTAGGCAAGAGTTGGAATCAGCAAAATATTAGTTTAAAATGAGAGCGTTGTTGCAGAAGTACTCACAGCAGAAACAATATTGGTAAGTGTTTTTTACTAAGAAATGTATAATAATTGAAATGTGAATATAATTAGGTACTTTGCAAGAGTTTGGGAGCAGTTTCATATACTTTATGAAGTGTATATTATAAGCATGTAGATAACATATATAAATGATGACTAAGAGGTTCACTTTGTGATTAAAATTTTGCTTTTACCTATGAGAAATAGGTATTTTTGTTGAAATCAAAGGAAATTGCAAATGGGGCCTTAGTTATAATCTGCCCTGGAAGTGGAATGCAGATTTTACTGAGAGCTTAGCCATTACGTTGAAATTGCCCTCCTTAGACACCAGGCTCTTAACAAGCCATGGGTGTCAGTTGTGATACTTGGCGTGGAACTACTCTGAGGACCTGATCACTAAGGAGGTGTAGACCCATCTGACTGCTGGTAGGCGTCTCTTTGGGCCAGGGTTGCAACACATTGTCAGAGAAGGCAGCAGTAGGTGGCAGACAGGAAAGCAAAGCTCCTTCCATTACGACTCCAATGATTTGCCATGACCCCGGACATGTTCTCTTCTCTCTGGGACACTTTCCACTCGTGGGAATTTAAACTTCCCAGAATGAAATGATTTCCCTTCATGAAGAAATGAATGCATTTGGCTAACCAGAAAGTTACAAACATTCAAGAATTAATACCTTTAAAGGGAGTTATCTGTGGGCTACCAGCATTGCTCTTTAATCCAAAAGAGAACTGTTCCAGAAGTTTGAGAAAGCCTCGACAGTAGTGTATCACTTCAGTTCCAGGGATTTTTTTTTTCCATATCTTGTGGAACCTTTAAATTATTAAGTCATATCTCTAACTTGGAACAGTCACTTGGTCTATTGTGTTTACCCTTGATTCTGGAAAAATAATGAGTGTGTCTGTTTTGAGAGAAATATTTATAACCATAAAATATGGAAAGACTCATTACAGAACATTCAGAAGTAGCGACTAGAAAGGGAATAAAATGTTAAAGCTGTTTTCTAGGAAGTTCTTCATTAACTATTATTAAAGAATTTGAATATGTTCCTCATCATTAATCTTCTTTCCCCACAGTGTCCCTCCCATGGCAGAATGGGCTGTCCCTCAGTCATCCAGACTTAAATACAGACAGTTATTCAACAGTCATGACAAAACTATGAGTGGACACTTAACAGGTATTTACAAATGAGACTTAATCTGGTGAAATATGATTTTGATTCCAAGTGCAAATTGCTTCCAGATGTTGGACCATAGATACTCTCCAAATGTCTTTCTCAGTTTGCTTTTTGTCTAAACAGGGTTTTTTTTTTGTCCCTCTTATCTTGAGTTCTCATCTACTGATAATGCCACAGTTCCTTTCTTCTCGAGTGCCCCAGGCTTTGAACCCCATTGGTTCTTGGTAAATGGAACATAGGCCCAGGATCCTCCTGCACAGTGGATGCCACTAGTATGTGGATCAGAGCACTAGCACAGAAACCCTGCTGCAAACCAAAACTGGTTCAGGTTCTGAAGCCCAGCTTTGTACATGAACTTGAAACTATCCACTCAAAGAGTCTGTGTTTAAGGTAGCTTGCAGAGTGATGATAATTGATTGAGTAGTCTGGAGTCTGGTTCTGCCACTAACTAGTGGGAGGTCGCTTTTACCTAGTAAGATCTTACCTCTTGTACAAGAGGTCAGAGTTAACTTACTGAACTCCATGGATTTAAAAAAAAAAAAAAGAAAGAAAGAAATTCTGTTATCTATATCAGAAGAGTAGAAAGGACTTTAGGATACTATCCAGCAACCTTTCTAATGAGAGTTAAACACCTAAAATTGATGAGAGAATTACAAAGAAAAGTGTAATTTTAATAAGGAGACTAGAGACCTCTGATTTGAACGTTGAGAAGGGAAAACATGTGACTGCCTTTTAACAAATACAGAAGGAAAGAGGAGGAGTTAATTTTCCTGAAGTGGAGAAACATATCTTAAATTTCTAACTCTTACTGTCATGTGTGTGTGTGTGTGTGTGTGTGTGTGTGTGTGCGCGCACGCGCTGTCACTTACCATTGCAATTTTTACTTCCAAAAGAAAAGTTCATCTGTTAAAAAACATAGTGATATCTGGAAGGCCTGATCTAATCTTCAGCCTTATCCCTAATAAAGGATCTCAGTGGTCTTCTCAAATAAGTATGTATCTGAGGGGGCAATCGTAATTACACACAGATTTTCTAAATGCCACACTCACTCTCTACTAAAGCATAGCTGTCATTTTTATATATAACATAGGAAACTAGTCCAGCTTTTAACAGGCTCTGAAGGAATATTCAGGAGTATACTTTTAAGTATAATTCAGCATGGTCTGCTTCACACCAGTGCTCTATACAGACCTGGAACTACACTGTCCGTGAATCTGAGAACAATTCTTCAAAGCATTGTTGGTGCTTCCTGTGAATCAATTAAAATAGTATTCAGATGTGACATTGATGTAGAAATTCTCTTTCTTGGTAGGATCTGTGTTTTATGACCGACATGCAGTGTCTTCACCCCAAAGATAATGACGCAAGCACTTGAATATTTAGACCTTTAAATATGTGAGGAAGACGATAAAATTTAAAGTACGCCTGAAAAAGCAGATTTTGTTAATGTTTATCTGTGTCCTTACCTGTCTGAGCTTCTGATGCGAGCTTGTCCATTATAGGAAGTGAAGCTAATCTAGCAGTGGCACAATTTACCCCACTGTTTACCTGGGTTCATTTAGCTGATACACTTGTTTAGGTGGGTACCGCCTTCTTGCTTCACAACTTGATGTATACTATTACACCCTCTTAAAAGACATAATCTTAAAAAATAGAGAGAGCCCATTCTTTAATCAAGATTATATAAGTAGCTGCAGAATTCTGGTAATCTTATCAATGCTAGCCTTCTCCCCAGAAAGGAATTTTATTAATCTTGTGTCCTGAAACAATGGATATACTATTGGTTATTCATATATTAATCACCAAAGCTAAGGTGTTAGTCATTGTTTGAGATAAAGCATTAACTTCATTTAATTCTGAATAGCATGCTTCTCTACAAAAATATGGATGCCTATAGTAGGACTTATGAACTTGAGGTTTCTGCTTATCCCCATAATGTTCCCATATAAGCCAGCACCCCAAAGCTGGTATCTTTTTATGGATGTAGGCTTCCACAGGATATTCTCTATACTGAGTTCAATTTTACCCTGTTGTGTTATGCTAAGAGGCCATCTTAGGTGTTGGTGGTGTATTTTGATGTTTATAACCTTGCCTTAGGACGTACAGAGTTAAGTATTAGTGTTGCAAAAAAACAGTTGTGGTCTTCTAGTGTGGTAGTGAACAAACTTTTTCTATAAAGAACAAAACCATAAATATATTAGGCATGCATTTTGTCTGTCACAGCTACTCAAGTGTGCCATTGTATAAAAGTAGTCATGTATCATGGTTAAGTGAATGGATGTGGCAGTGTTTCAAGAAAACTTTATTTACAAAAACACATGGTGAACCAGATATGGCCTGTGGGCTGTGGCTTACCAATCACTTACAGATCATTTCTCTCACTTCAGAGAGGAAGGAATTTATTCTTAGAGAGTGAACATACTTTTGTTAATGTCATAGGCCATTAGGGAGTAGGAAGAGTCAGGACCAGAATCCAAATCTCCTGATACCCATCCAGGTCCAGGACTAGTTCTTTTGGTTCGTTTATTATTATATTTTTTATTGGGAGTAGGTGAAGTACTAACTTCCTTTTATGTAGTTCTGAAGTGGAGAGAATTCTTACAAGTATAAATTAAAGCGTTCACTAAAGTTTTGCTAATTCTCTTTTAATATTCCAACACACTAAGTACCATATTAGAGACTAAACAAAATGATCAGTCTACATTCCTCATTCCAGATATCACAGAACTTTTAGAGCTTTCACATTAATTAAGATTGCTTCTTATTGTTAGAGACTTCCAGTACACACACACACATATTCATCCAACAGGAATGTGTGTATATAGAGGGTTCACTCTTCATAATAGCTCCAAACTGTAAATTGTCTGAATGCCCATCAACAAAATGGATGTATAGATTATTACATTCTCAAAATGGTACAGCACACAGCAGTTAGGATTAATGTTCTACAACCACATGCAATACGTTGAACAAGATAAGCCAGACTTAACAAGGACACACTGTGCTGTTATAAGTTGAGCTACACTTGGTTGGGGGAATGATTAGAAGGGAGCTGGAGATGGGGTACCTGGGTAGCTCAGTTGATTTAACTTCTGACTTTTGATTGCAGCTTAGGCCATGATTTCAAGGTGATGGGATGGTGCCCTGCACTGGGCTCCACACTGGGTATCGAGACTGCTTAAGATTCTCTCTCACTCTCCCTCACATCTCCTCTCTTAAAAAGAAAAAAGGACGGGGGGCTATGTCTGGAGAGGGTTCCTGGGGTGCTGTTTCATAATCTAGGTATGATTTACTTGAAAAATTTTCAGTTGGGAAAATTAAACTCTATACCTCTGCATGTGTTAAAATTCATATGTGTATGTTGATGTGGCTTTTCTGCCCACATTTTATATGTAAATAGAAGTTAGAATTTGTCTCCAATTTACCATTAATTGAGCACTTTTTATATGCTAGCACTATGCTAAGCTCCATGTTATATTTCTTATTTGATGGAGCACAGACTTATAAATCTGGAAAGGACATCTGAAATGAGAAAACTGGGTCCAATTAATGAGGAAACTGCCTGCCCCGAGTCCTGTGCCAAGTTCTCGGGCACTTCCTGTGCTGACACATTGAGGATAATTCTCAGTGGTCCCTAACCACTACTGCTTGCCATGCAAAAAACACATCCACTTGTGTGTTTTTTTTGATGAGGTGCCATTTGAAACATGAAATAGCTAAAAGCAAAAATGTATACATGGCAGTCTTCCCAACAAAATTGTTACAATTCCCCGTTCTGTGGTCCATCGGTTATCTTGGGGCCACACCTTGAGAGACAGTGATAGAAGCCTTATTTGTCTCTCTCTTCCTAACCCTGGTTTATTTCAACACACAAGATTTCTCACTGTAGACTTTATGTGATATCTTAGCCCAGTTTCTTGCCAGAGATGAAGATATTTACGAGTATTTTAAGAAATGAGAGCTGATTTGGAGAGCAGAGTTGGAATTCCAGGAATTCTTTATTGCTAACATAAGAAATGACTGTGATGTTAGCCATTTGTGCAGCCTTGAGCAGGTCACTATTTTTTTTTAAGTCTGTAATGAACCAGTTACAAGGGTTGTCCTCTCTAAGGTCCTTCCTCCTCCAAGATTCTCTGAATCTTTTCCGATAGTGGGCCTGGTGGAGGCAGCAGGTGGTGGTAGAAGATGCTGAGTTTAGAGACAAGAAGTTTCAGCTTTGACAATAAAAGCCTGATACAAATAGAGATGATAATCCAGACAAAAGGGCAAGTTACATTTTGAAACTCTAATCTTCTACATACTCTGTTCATTAAACATCCATTTAACAAGAATTTATTGAATATGTGCCAGATGCTGTGGAGTGCTTTGTTTTTTGTTTTTGTTTTGTTTTGTTTTTTCCCTTTTCATTGGAGCTTAATTTCCTTTTGAAAAAGCCCCTTGGGTAATAGCAAATATTGTTTAAGCACTGTGATTGCTTGATGAGATTTTATGGTACTTTATGTGCACAACACTGGTCTTCCTGGACAATGAAGATTTGCTGATTCATCTTTATATTTTTTTCCCTGGTTTCTGTTTAGGTCCCCAAGCAAGGACTATTCTTATGCAATCAAGTTTGCCACAGGCTCAGCTGGCTTCAATATGGTAAGGAATAAAAAGTTCCTTGGTTTGTATAAAGTGGCTTTAATTGATATAGCTTCTTGGGTCCTTAGTTTAATACCATTATTTACAAGTGGGGATGTAGGGATTATGATTAATTTCCCAATGATTAGCTCTCTTACTCTTTCCTCTTTTTGATTTTGAAAAATACAAAAGCAGAGAAATTAATGAATTCTCTAGAATTCCTAATACAGTTTAAGTAAGTCACAATTTGTGACTAGTTCTGGTTCTCTTCCTTTCCGGTAATTTTAAGCCAGAGCACAGTGATTATAGCCTTTTCATCTGCAAATATTTTAGCTTGTTAATCTCCAAAAGAGATAGGGATTTTTTTTTTGAGAGGATGTAATACCAGTAGTCCATGAAAGTTAATCAGATAGTGATTAGATTCCTTAGATTGCCTCATAGCTTTTTGTAGTTGATTTGTTCAAATCCGATGCTAATAAACCTTTATTTTGCATCAATTGGTTGACACATCTTTTACGTGTTGTATAAACTCCTCTTTGTTCTCTAACCAGCCCCCCTAGAAAAGAAAAGCCCAAATTGTTTGTCCTATAGTTTCTTTTAGTCTATCTCTTGGTGGTTGGTTGCCTCCTTGTGTTAATTTATTCCTGTGTTTCCTATAGATCTATAATGAGATCTTGAGCAAGGTATCTACACCTCAACATTATTGACCTTTGGGCCTGATAATTTTTTGTTTGAGGGGCTGACTGTGTATTGTAGGTTGTTTAGTAGCATCTTTGGCTTCTACCTACTAGATTCCAGTAACATGACTCCCACTCCCTATTGTGACAATCAAAGATGCCCCGTGTGTTGACAAATGTCCCTTGGGGTACAAAATCATCCCACTGATGAAAACCACTCATGAGATTCAAATATGATTTTTTTTTTTTGGCAGGACTACAGAGATATTACAGTGTACTTTCATCAGAGGCACATAAATGTCTCTATTTTGCAATGATTTTTTTTTGAGGGGGGTGTTGGGGAACGATGGAGTGAGAGGGGATCCCTGGGTGTATCAGTGGTTTAGTGCCTGCCTTCAGCCTGGGACATAATCCTGGAGTCCTGGGATCGAGTCCTGCATGGGGCTCCCTGCATGGAGCCTGCTTCTCCCTCTGCCTGTGTCTCTGCCTCTCTCTCTCTCTCTATCTGTGCCTCTCATGAATAGATAAATAAAAACTTTAAAAAAAAAAAAGAATGGAGTGAGAGGGAGAGAAAGAATCTTAAGCAGACTCTATACCAGCACAGACCCCAACATGGGGCTCGATCTCATAATCCTGAGATCAGGACCTGAGCTAAAGTCAAGAGTCGGATGCTTAACGACTGAGCCATCCAGGCACCCTTATTTTGTAATGATTTTTAATAGCTTTTGGTTGCTTTAATTGTATACATGTGAGGTTCATGATTTTTGCCAAAAGGTCCATTGATATGGTTGCTTCATAAATGGTCACATCTAGTGCTAGTCCCTACACTCATCCTGGTTCTTTCTGCTATGTATTAAAGCATCTTCCTTTTGCAATAGAATAATAATAATAGACCAGTTAGTAAACATAGCAGACCAATTAATATGACACATCCAGATCTCTTTAAGCCTGGATGTGTACCAGCATCCTAGAGCCCTCTGAAATGTAAACTTGAGATCTAACATTGATAGAGGTTGATTGGTAATTTATTGGGTGTTCTTGTGACACTAGAGTATATCTAAATGCTTATGTATTTCATTTATAACTAGCCCTCTTTGAAAAAAATACTTGAGTCTTCTCCTACTAGAATACTATTATATTCCCTTTCTGTGCAGTAAAAAGATATTTTAATTAAATGTTTACAGCCAGGGGATCCCTGGGTGGCTCAGCGCCTGGTTTAGCGCCTGCCTTTGCCCCAGGGTGTAATCCTGGAGTCCCGGGATCGAGTCCTGCATCGGGCTCCCGGCATGGTGCCTGCTTCCCCCTCCTCCTGTGTCTCTGCCTCTCTCTCTCTCTCTCTCTCTCTCTCTCTTCGTCTATCATAAATAAATAAATAAATAAATCTTTAAAAAAAATGTTTACAGCCATTATTTAGGCAACTTTGGGGTGGGGGGAAGAATTCCACTTGTCTTCTAACTGAATTTACTTGGGAGTGGCTGGTAGTGGGGAAATGGGAAGGAGGAGAGGTCAAGGAAGATCAGGCTGGAGTCTGGCATCTGAAAAATGCAAAGCTAGAGTGACAGAAGATCACTGGTTCCCAGAGGCTGCAGGCAAGGCAAGGGGGTGACTCAGAAATACGCTGGAATTTTGGGTGGTGATGGAACTGTTCTGTATATTGTGATACACAACTGAATTCAGTGACACAATTGAACCTGTCAAAATTTGCAGAACTCTACTCTAGAAAGGGCAAATGTTAACTGCATGGACATTCTACCTTTAATAAAAACTAGTTTATGCCACCTAAGGAAATTTCAGATTTAAGAGCAATTGCTTGATTTATGGCATCAGCAATGCCAGGTTCCCAATGTAGTATCTATCCTGTTGGCATTCTTGTGAAGAATTTTGTTGTTTTACATCCTCTTTTGGTATCCAGAAGTGGTTAAGTAAAATCCCATTCTTAAACTTGCTGGAAATACCTATTTACTCTCATTAACTACTAGGGCAAGTTGATCATGAGGAATAGTGGCCACTGAATCTTGAGATTAAGGAACAGCAAACATCTTGACCCTGGCTGAAGGCCGTAGAGATCCACCCTTGTAGGTCTGGGTCAGCAGGGAGCCAGCTAACCTAAATGAGTAGAACCTGGCCTCCACCTGTTTTTGTAAATGAGATTTTATGCCCATTTTATGACTGTTTTCCTCCTAAAAGGGCAGAATTCTTTGTGATAATTACCATGTCTTGCAAAGCTTAAATGTTTACTATCTGACCTGATAGTTTGCTGTACATAGTGTTTAAAGACACATAGAATGTGAGTATGATACATTTTACATGGGCTGGCAAGGCTTGAGAAGAGTATAATTATAATCATAGTTAACATTTGCTGAATGCTGAACACCATTCCAACTTTATGGATTGTCTCATTTTATCTTTGCAACAGTACTATGAAATAGGTACTATTTTTGCAAATGGAGGCACAGAGAGACTTAACTGGCCTAGAGTCAGAATAAGAAAACAGAACATTTCAGTCACTTGGGAATAGTAACAAACATGCATTTTCATGAAGCTAGAATGTGATTAACTTTTTATTGAATAGGAATCTTTCTGACATTGATCAAGATGGAAAACTCACAGCAGAAGAATTTATCTTGGCTATGCACCTAATTGATGTAGCTATGTCTGGCCAACCACTGCCACCTGTCCTGCCTCCAGAGTACATTCCACCTTCCTTTAGGTAAGGAACATTTGGCTCTTTTGAGAAATTGTGTATTTTCCATGTGAATTTCAAACTGGGCTTTGCTGGCTGTATATCTTTTAATCATTTTTATTCCTGGCAAGTAAATGAAATATCCATGAGTTGATGAAAATCTTCTTATCTAGGTCCTGTGTTAATCTTAGGCCTGTTCTGTTTTTTAAAGTTAGCTGTAGTATATTTGTAAAACACCAAAGGACTGGCGATATTTATACCAATCTATGAAAGGTTGCCAAAAATTTTAGCAGTTAAAATGAAACCGTATTAACCTGTCCATAAAACCTAAGATACAGGGATTTTGCCTGTGAATTCTACACGTTGGATAGGTAATGAAGTGTTTGCAATGTAGAAATTACAATCAGGAAGCTAATTAAGTACAATGATCCTACCCCAAAACACAGTTTCAGTGGAGTTGCCAAAAGAGTAAAGTCCAGTTGAACGAAATGTGCACTTACTGGTATCCTCTACCTTTACATACCACACACATCTCCTGTTCCAGAGGCTGCCACTTCAAGGTTTTAACTTAAAAGATAAATATGAAATCTTACAAGCACAAAGAACAGAAAAAGAAACACAAATAAGAATTTCTGTCTTGATTCCTCAAACATCAGGAATGACTGGGGGTGGAAAATCCCCATAAAAGTAAGAGAAATGGTCCCATGGCTGTCAGTGCATGTATGGAGCAAGTCGAGAAATCTGTGGCTGTAGGAGGAAACTATAGCCGGGCAGGTGATCTGCAAAGTCTGACAGCGGCAAAAATCACTACAAGGGACGCAAGACTGGAAGCTGATAAATCATTTTTTTAAAAGGTAGATTGCTTTAAAAGAGCAAGGTTAATGGCTTAAGTTGAAACTAATCAGTAAATTAAGTGATTTGTTTTAGGGACTGTCAAGTATAGATATTTCATGCATTTATTATGAGATAAAATGGATAGAAAGGCTTTTTATAAAGGGGAAAGAGGTGCTCCAATTCAGCTCAGCTACTGATCTTCCCTTGGAGAATTTAATGTTCCATGAAAGGGTGGCTGTAACAACAGTGGGCACCTGTGACCCATGCGCTTTCTAGACCACGTGATAATTATTCACAAATTCCGTCCTTTGGAATTGCCCTGATTTTGGTGATGGTTCTAAACATTTGAACAAGCTTGACACTCAAGTGTCTGAGGATATTCACATATTCAGTTTTAAAAAACTCTTTGTACATAAGGAGGACCAAATCTTTGTTTTCCTCGCTATAAATGAAATTTGCTCCGTGATGTGGCATAATCTTTAAAAATTCATTTCCATAATTTACTGACTTCTACCTAGACAGCTTTATAATTAATCTTTTTTTTTTTTCCATTTTTTCCACAATTGCAGACGAGTTCGATCTGGCAGTGGTATATCGGTCATCAGCTCAACAGCAGTAGATCAGAGGTTACCAGAGGAACCAGTTTTAGAAGATGAACAACAACAACTAGAAAAGAAATTACCTGGTAAGGCAGTCTTTATATTTGAGTTACATCATTATAGAGATTTTCTACCTCTGAGGCCAAGATGGAGGTAAAAATAAATTTAGCTTCTGACATCCTTGCTGCGTTCCTGTAACTGACCTTAATCCAAACGGAGACTCTTGTAATATGGTTTTGGATTTGAATATATGTAGAGAAATAAGAACATTATGTACTTTGCTAATGTGCCCTTGTTCTAACTTTTAAATTGAAGTCTGATTATTCACCACTAAAAAAATTTTATAAATGTTATTTGTAAAACACTCAAACTTAATAAACCTTTCTGGTGTTTGCTCAATACCAGCAATGCAGAAATAGAATGTGAAACTGTCTACTGTTACTTTCTCATGTTGTTATAAGAGATCAAGAAATTCCTAATGACCGGAAGTTATTTGAAATTTAATATGACCTTATTTTTAAAAATCCTCATTTACAATAATAAATGCATCACATTATTAAAATATTCTAAGGTGGCTATGAGCTTTAACAGTGAGATGATAATTGATACTCAGAAGCAAATGAAATTTATTATGGAGTCTCTTTATATTAAATACTTTGTCAATGTCATGTAGCTGTGTTTGAAGTGCTCATTGGTTAATTTACCTGCTCAGGACCCTAATTCTCTCAGTTTTCTCTTTAAACTAAATTAGTTTTTGTTCACTGATAAATTTCTCACTGAAAATGGTTTTGAGGTGCCTGGGTGGCTCAGTTTGTTGAGAGTCTGACTCTTGGTTTCGGCTCAGGTCGTCATCTCATGGTTCATGGGATTCAACCTCACTTGGGTTCCACACTCAGCGAGGAGTCTGCTTGAGGTCCTCGCCCTCTGCCCTTCCCCCTGCTTGTGTGCATGCTGTCTTTCCCTCTCCAAAAAAAAAAAAAAACATAAATCTTTAAAAAAAAAAAAGTTCTTTGTGCAAAGCTATGTGTTGAGTACAGTGAGGAATTTTAATGTTAAAAATGTGGTCTATGCCCTTTGGAAGGTTATAATATAACTGTGGATTTAGGGCATCCATATAAACAATCATTAGAGTGGTATGTAAGTGCAATAAATCTCTGAAGACAATATTACAGATGCACAGCAGAGCTTATGTATGTCCGTTGGCATAGACTGGAAAGACATGAGGTATGGATCTCTGTGGAGGTCACAGTTGTTTTGAGACTGAAGATGAATAGGGTCATTACAAGCAGAAAGAAAGAACATTTCAGGACAATAGTAATGGGAATAAAATCTCAAAGGCAAATAAGGACAGGAATCCTTCAGATTTGGGATTGTCTTTTCCTGTTGGTGATAGCCATTCATTTAGAGTTGTGAACAGATTTTTGTTCATTTATTCTTTACTAACCACTTAGTATTTACCTCCTCTGTAGCAGA
Organism: Nyctereutes procyonoides; assembly: GCF_905146905.1. Taxonomy (NCBI): domain Eukaryota; kingdom Metazoa; phylum Chordata; class Mammalia; order Carnivora; family Canidae; genus Nyctereutes; species Nyctereutes procyonoides. Next base: position 7,458,085 of record NW_026575155.1, read on the forward strand.
AATAGAGCCAGATATTGGAATAAACTGTGTAGAGACTTTTCGATTATTTTTTAATTGAGGTAAAATTCACATAATAGGAAATTGATCATTAAAAAATATACAAATCAGTGGCTGTCTTAGCTTAGGTAGCCATAAGAGAAAACAGCAGTCTGGGTGGCTTAAATAGTAGAGGTAAATTTCTCACAGCTTTGGAGGCCAGGAAGGCTGAGATTAGGATGCCATCCAGATCTGTTCCTGGTGAGGCTCTTTTTCTGGCACATAGCTGGCAGTCTTCTTTTTAGGTCCTCATATCACTTTTCCTTGATGTGTGCACAGGGGAAGAGAGAAATAGAGATATTTCTCTCCTCTTCTTATGAGGCCATTAATCTCCTCATGTGCCCCCCCCCCTAAGGACTTTGTCTTAATCCTAATTAAATAGCATCATACCGGGGCTTAGGCTTCAATGTAGGAATTTTGGGGGTTATTCAGTCCATAACAATGGTATTTAGTATACTCGCAGTATTATGCAACCATCAGCCCTGTCTAGTTCTGAGATGTTTTCATTACCCCAAAAGAAAACTTGATAACCAGTCATTGCTAATCCCCCTCCCCTCATCCCTGGCAGCCACTGATCTGCTCTCTGCCTCTATGGTTTTACCTATTCAGGATTTTTCATTCGGGGTATTATACAGTGAATGACCTTATTTGTCTGACTTCTTTCACTTAGCTTGGTTTTTCTGAGATTCATCCACACTGTTGCATGTGTCATTACTTCATTCCTTTGTATGGGTGAGGGGACTTCCAGTTTTCAGGGGGCAGAGTGAAATGGATGCTGCCTCCTCGTAATTACTAAAGGGGCAAGAAGAACAAGAAAACCGAAATACACATGCCATGTTTGATCTCTAATCCATAACTGTAATGTGTGAGAAACATCTCTCTAAAGCAGTGAAGGCCAAACAGAAATGTGGTAAGAAGCCAAGAAAGGATGCTTACAGCGACACATCTCAAGACAAAGTGTAAAGTGACAGTTCCTGAAATAAAGAACAATGGGAATGTCATGCTTCTCTTGTTTGGGGTTGGTTCCAAGTAGCAGCATATAACACAAAATCAATTAGACACTGCTGAAAACATAAGGGAATTTTATTTTATTTTTTATTTTATTTTATTTTATTTTATTTTATATTTATTTATTTATGTAAGTATGAATGAATGACAGTGCATGCACGAGGGGGTTGGTGAAGAGGGAGAGGGAAAGAGACTTAAGCAGACTCCACGCTGAGTGTGAAGTCCAATGTGGGGCTCAACCCCATGACCCTGAGATCACGACCTGAGCCGAAATCAAGAGTTGAATGCTCAACTGACTGAGTGGCCCAGGTAGCCTGGGATTTTTTTTTTTCTTTTTTTAAAGGGAAAATAAAATAGTTGTAAATAGAATGTTAGCAAGTATTAGAAAAAGAAATGATTGGCCTGGGGAATAATGCTAAAATTCATCATTGATGTTCTCAAAGAAGGAAACTGAGTAATGGATTAGAAAAAATTGTTTACTGAATCGGAATGTGATTCATAGTGAGTACTTCACAGTTTGTTCTTCATTATGAAACTCAGGATACTCACCTTCCTACCTCTGCTTTCAGAATTTGTCTTATTTGTTAAAATAGAAGGCACGTCAGCAGAGTTATCAGCTAAGAGGAGAGAGGTAGGGATGGAGAGATTCATGGTACAGGAAAGAGGGCGTCAGTGGGTCAATCAAGGTGATTGAGAAGGAGAACTGTAAAGTAACAGGAAAGGAAAAGAGGTTGGTATAATGCAGAACTGCTGTTCTAGAAAGATTATAAGTCTGTGGGGGGGAGAATATGTTAGCAAAGAATTTAGGGTTTTCTGAAATTGAGGTAAAATTGGGATGTAGTATTAGTTTCAGGTGTACAACATAATCAATATTTGCATACACTGCAAATGTATGGAGGGTTCTCTTTCTTCCACAACCTCTCCAACACTTGTTTTCTTGTCTTTGATAATAGTCATTCTGACAGGTGTGAGATGACATCTCATTGTGGTTTGGATTTGCATTTACCTGATGATGAGTGATGCTGAGTATCTCTTCATGTGCCTATTGGCCATCTGGATGCTTCTTTGCAAAAATGTCTATTCAGATCCTCTGCCTATTTATTTACATTTTAAAAACTTATATAGGTAGTCTCTCATTCAGTGTGGGGCTTGAACTCATGACCCCGAGATCAAGAGTCACATGCTCCTCTAAGCCAGCCGAGCACCCCAACCTCTGCCCATTTTTTAATCAGATTTTTTTTGTTGAGTTGTAGGAGTTTTTTAAAATGTATTTTGGGTGTTAGCCCATTATCAGATACATGATTTGCACGTATCTTCTCCTGTTCAAAAGGTTGCCTTTTTATTTTGTTGATGGTTTCCTTCACTGTGCAGAAACTTTGCGGTTTGATAGAGTCCCACGTGTTTGTTTTTACTTTAAATGTTACTACTCCCTTGGAGTCAGTTCCAAAAAGCAGTGTTCCCTGAGCACTGTCAGTGAGCTTTCTGCCTATGTTTTCTTCTACAAGTTTTGTGGTTTAGGTCTAACATTCAACTCTTTAATCTGTTTTGAGCTCATTTTTTTGTCTGGTGTGAGAAGAAAGTGGTCCAGTGTCATTGTTTTGCATGTGGCGGTTGTCTAGCACCACTTACTGCAAAGACTTTTCTTTTCCTATTGTATATTCTTGGCTTATTTGTTGTAAATTAATTGACCATTTAATTGTGGGTTTGTTTCTGGGCTCTCTGTTCCGTTCCATTGATCTGTGTCTGTTTTTATGCCAATAATACTGTTTCAATTACTGTAGCTTTGCAGTATAGTTTGAAGTCAGGGAGCATGATAGCTCTGAGTTTGTTCTTCTTTCTCTCAAGACTGCTTTGACTATTTGTGGTCTTTTGTGGTTCCATATACTTTTGAAAATTATTTAAGTTCTATGAAAAATGCCATTGGAATTTTGATAGGAATAGCATTGAATTTAGAGCTTGCTTGTTTAATAATATTAATTCTTCCAATCCAATTCTGATCCTGGAATACTTTTTCATTTAATTATGTCTTCAGGGATCCCTGGGTGGCGCAGCGGTTTGGCGCCTGCCTTTGGCCCAGGGCACGATCCTGGAGACCCAGGATCGAATCCCACGTCGGGCTCCTGGTGCATGGAGCCTGCTTCTCCCTCTGCCTGTGTCTCTGCCTCTCTCTCTCTCTCTCTGTGACTATCATAAGTAAATTAAAAAAAAATAATAATAATTATGTCTTCAGTTTCTTCCATCAGTGTCTTATAATTTTCAGTGTGCAGGTCTGGGTTAAATTTATTCCTAGGTATTCTTTTTTATGCCATTGTGTAAAGGGGACTGTTTTCTTAATTTCTCCTTCTGGTAATTCATTATGAGTATATAGAAATGCAACCAATTTCATATTTTGATTTTGTGTCCTGCAGCTTTACTGAATTAAGTTATTGGTTCTAAAAGTTTTTTTGTATCAAGAAATTAAAGTTTTTTGGTGACATAGTGCTTATTCCTAAGGGCCCAGGCAGGACAAAAGCTTCAGTTCAGGTTTGTTTTTACTACAAATTTCAAATGTGCCATTGAATGAATTTTTCCTTAGAAAATAGTATGTTGAAAATCCTGACTTTTCAAAGTTTTTCTGCTTCTTGTTCTAAAGTAACCTTTGAAGATAAGAAGCGTGAGAATTTTGAACGTGGCAATCTGGAACTCGAGAAACGGAGACAAGCGCTCTTGGAGCAGCAGCGCAAAGAGCAAGAGCGCCTGGCACAGCTTGAACGTGCAGAGCAAGAACGGAAAGAGCGGGAGCGCCAGGAGCAAGAGCGCAAAAGGCAACTGGAGTTGGAGAAACAACTGGAAAAGCAACGGGAGCTAGAACGTCAGAGAGAGGAGGAGAGGAGGAAAGAAATTGAGAGACGAGAGGTAAACAGCTGTAGAGACAGGCCCACAATTAGCGTGTGTGCTCTGGTCTCCTTCTTAATTATTCAAGTAATATTAATATATTAATATGGTCTTTTTTTGCTGTAGTTCAGTAGTTTGAATATATTCACAAAATTGTGGGACCATAACCACTGTCTAATTCCAGAGCATTTTCCTCACCCCAAAAAGAAATTTTTTTAAAAATTTTATTTATTTATTCATGAGAGGCAGAGACATAGGCAGAGGGAGAAGTAGGCTCCCTGCGGGGAGCTTGATGCGGGACTCAACCTGAGCCACACGCAGACGTTCAGCCACTGAACCACCCAAGCATCCCCCAAGAAGAAATTTCTTACCCATAAAACAGTTACTCTCTATCCCCCTCTTCTCCTGCCCTCAAAGCCACTCATTTACTTTCCACCTGTGTAGGTTTGCCTGTCTTGCGGACATTTCATATAAATGGAATCATGTAATATATGACCTTTTGTGTCTGATTTCCACTTAGCATATTCCCAAGTCCTAAGGTATAGCATGAATCATTACCTTATTCCTTTTTATGACCGAATAATATTTTATTACACAGATGTTCCAAATTATATTTATCCATTTATGAGCTTATGGACGTTTGAGTTGTTTTCTCCTTTTTTGAACGATTATGAATCTTTTTTTTTATTATGAATACTGTTGCTAAGAACATTCACGCTCCAGCTTTTGATAACATAGTTTTGTAACAAACCACTGATATCAGTTAAGAATTTTTCAGAGTTTTTTTTCTGCATTTATATATGTATATAGAAATATAAAAGGTCATATAGTGGAGAGATTGGGGGTTTGGTGCAATTTTTTTTTAACCCTTGTAATAGTATCATACTAATTACATTGTTCTATGCCTCTTTTTTCCACTTAAAAAAAAATATGTTCGCTATATTTGATGGAAGGCTTCATAAATTTGGTGTCATACCTGGAGAGGGGCTAAGCTAATCTTTTACCTGAATTTCCAGTTCTAGCATTTTGCTGCAGATGCACTGCCATTATTCTTTTGTGTGAATGAAATATATTTTCCATATGGAAGATTTTTCTTTATAAAAACACAATACTTTGGTTTCATTTACTGTTATTGCCTCAGAAAACTTAGAACAGTAAGCCTCCTTTAATTCAGGCAAATGCATAGATACTAACAGGGTTTTAACTTCCAGAATGGATAGCCAAAAGACAGACCACCTACCCTTAATGTTTTTTGTTTGTTTGTTTTGTTTAAAGACACTTTAGAGTATTTATTCAGAATTACTTAATAGTCATTCACCATAAGCTACACATTGGTACTTCCTAGAGTACTGGTGAATAGGTACTCCACCTTTTCCTTCTAGGCCCAAAGGGTAGTTGGAGGACCAGTACATACGAAGCAGTTACAATAGAGTGCTAGATGGCTCTGGACATGTACTTTACCCAGCAGCCATCAGTCAGCTTTCAAAAGAGCAGACATTGCTACAGAAATTATGGAAGCTTATGTGGTGTTTAAAAAAAAAAATGATTGGGGGGGTTGGGGAAGCAACAAACTTTTAAAACTTGAGATAAGTAATTTCTCATTTGATAGAAGGTGTTTTTAGCTGGGGGTACTTTTTGCTTTTGGTTTTTATCCTGGGGTTTTGGTATACTTTACTGGATTAAAGATATTTTTCTTGGTCTTTACGAGTCAATAAATAAGAAAGAACAGGATTTTTTTGTTTTGTTCTTTGTTTTTTTATTTTAGTCACATCAAGCATTCTTGAAGGCATAAACAATCGAATTCTAATGATGAAATGAATCCTTCCTGGTCTCACCTAACTAAATAGCTTTTCTCAATATTCTTTTTTTTCCCCATAGAAGAAACACTAGATTTGTGTAAATTTTGTTTTACTATTTTGTAATAGAAGCTTTTGTAGCATGTACCATTTTATCTCTAAAAGTAAGGCCTTACTAGATGTTATGTTTATTAGGAGACATATAATGTAAGGACTAAAATGTTAGTCAGTTGTCTGTTTGCCAATGCCACAGGCTGCAAAGAGAGAACTTGAAAGACAGCGGCAACTGGAATGGGAACGAAATCGAAGACAAGAGCTACTCAATCAGAGAAACAAAGAACAAGAAGACATAGTTGTACTGAAAGCAAAGAAGAAGACTCTGGAATTTGAATTAGAAGCTCTTGTGAGTGATGTTTGATTATGCTCTGGGAATATGGTTGACCTTTGAACAACACAGGGGGATCATGGGCACAGATCCCCTGTAGTCAAAACTCTTAACTTTTGACTCCCCTCAAACATAACTACTAGTAGTGTGCTATGGACCAGTTACTTAACACATATGTTATATGTATCATCTACTGTATTTTTAAAGTAAAGGAAGTTAGAGGAAAGAACATGTTAAGAAACTGATAAAGAAAAGTAGACACATTTACAGGACTGTACGGTTATTTCTTGAAAAAATCCACATGTAAGTGGACCCATGCAATTCTAACTCGTGTTGTTCAAGGGTCAGTTGTCTTCTAACACTGAACCATTAGAAATGGTAATAATAATAATAGTAATTATTTTTCATTTGTTAAAGAATGATAAAAAGCATCAACTAGAAGGAAAACTTCAAGATATCAGGTGTCGATTGACCACCCAACGGCAAGAAATTGAGAGTACAAACAAATCCAGAGAGTTGAGAATTGCTGAAATCACCCATCTACAGCAACAATTACAGGTGAGAAAATACATTCCTTGATTGCTCTTAGGCTTACCTGCTTTTCCTCCAATTCATTCCACTCGTTTATCCCTACGAGTGTCCAGCATTTACATATACATGGAAACTAATAAAATTCTGGCTAGATTGATGGAGAGGAGGAGGAGGGAAAAGGAGAAAGAGCGGGGAAAAGTTGAAGAGGGAGAGAAGATGCAAATTCCCATTATAAGAAATGTAAGAACTGACATCACTACAGATACTGTAGACTTGCAAAAAATTAAGGGAGTATTGTAAACAACTTGATACAAATAAATCTGACAACTTAGATGAAATGAAAAAATTCACTGAAAGATACAAATCATCAGACTCAAGAAGAAACAGAAAATCTGAATAATACTTGTATATCTGTTAAATACATTTTGCAGTTAAAAGTCCTACCACAAAAAAGCCTCCAGGCCCAGATGGCTTCACTGATGAATGAAAAATTTAAGGAAATAGTGCCATTTCAACACAAACATTTTTAGAAAATAGAGGAGGAAGGAATACTAACTAATTTCTTATTTATTACCCTGATACCAAAACTAGGTAAGAACATTACAAGAAAACTATAAGCCAGTATCTTTTAAGAATTTAAATTAAAAAATAATAATAGCATATTGAATCAAGTAAAATATTTTTGCAAATGGTAAAACACCATGACCAAGTATGGCTTATTTGAGGAATAAAAGGTCGGCTTAACATTCAAATTTCAACCAACATAAATCACCATACAAACAAGACAGAGAAAAAACTAACACATCTCGGTACATGCAAGGAAAAAAAAAAATTATGACCCACTTCACCCATTCATGATGTAAAAAATAGTTTTTCATTTCTGATGTAACATTTTAAGATATATATTTCCTTTTTTTTTTTTTAAGAGTTTATTTATTTATCCATGAGAAACACAGGGAGAGGCAGGGTCACAGGCAGAGGGAGAAACAGGCTCCATGCAAGGAGCCCAATGTGGGACTTGATCCCGGACCCTAGAATCACGCTCTGAGCCAAAGGCAGATGCTCAAACTCTGAGCCACCCAGGCGTCCCAAGATACAAAATTCCTTCTAAGCATTGTCATATAGCCATATTACAGAGATTTTTAATGTCTTTTCATATCCATTCAGTTCAAAATCTTTTTTTATTTTCATGGTCATTTCTTCTTTGATGGGTTATTTAGAATTATGCTATTAGTTTCCAAATATTTTGATTGTTTTCCAGATAACTTAATGATTTCTGATGTATGTTATGAGCTGTGAGCATACTCTGTATGATTTCAATTCTTCTTAATCTTTTTAAGTTTACTGAGACTTGTTTTATGGCTTAGCATATGATCTGTGTTGGTGAATATTTTATGTGCATTTGTAAAGAATATATACTCTGTTGTAGTTGGGTGGGATGTTCCATAGACGTCAATTACAGCAAATTGATTCATCGTGTTTTTTGTGTTTTCTACATCTTTACTGATTTTGTGACCTCTTCAGCTGCAGCGAGAGGAGTGTTGATAGCTCTATCATTGTAAATTTTTCCTCTTTCCTTCCAGTTCTCTCAGTTATTGTTTCATGTACTTTGAAGACCTAATCAATTTGAGATACTAGGATATGATATATAATGTAAATAGTATCAGATGTTCACTGCTAGAAATTGTTTAAACATATTAAAAAGTACATGTACCTTTTAAAAGTATATTTTTCTATATGATAACTTTTTTTTATATGTCTCTCATTAACTATGAGAAGTTTCATAAAATACTCTCTTGGAAAATGTAGGAATGAGGCCACATGTTTATTTATTATCTCACTGAATGCTCTGTGACCAAACACATTTTTATTATTTAAGATTGACACTTAGTGTGTTCATTTATTGGTGATAAAATACAAATCAGGGTCCCTGAAAAAATAGTAAAGTGAAAAATAATAAATGATTTGAGGAGGGGCTGGTATATCATAGGCTATGAGATATTGATTCCTCTTCTTTACTGTTATTAGCAAATATTTGCTATGCAGATGAGTCAGGTGGCCCTTCATATTTGTTTATGACTTTTTTAGGAATTTAGGTTGGCATTTAAAAGTGATGTTTATATAAATAAAACAGTCTCAGTATATGGACTAGGCTTTTTCTGGATGTGTCATTGTCTTGGTTCAAGAAAGAAACTTTGGAATTGGGTAAGGGGCCTTTCCTTAATTTAGGGAGGAGAATAGGAGAAGCTCAGTTGTCTGGGCCTTCTTGGGGAAACAACCTGAACTGTATATTCTGTTTTGTCAACTAAGGCATTTTTATTTTCTCAAACCAAAAATCAATGTATAGGGTTTTTTTCAAGTTTTTATTGAAATTCCACTTTGTTAACATACAATGCTTATTAGTTTCAGATGTAAGATTTAATGATTCATTGCTTACATATAACACCCAATGCTCATCACAAGTGACCTCCTTAATGAGATTTTTTTTTAAACCAAGTTAAAAATGAAAGTCAAATATTTGTTACTCTGTGCTGGAAAGGTTGTCATTTTACTGAAACCTATAGAAACTATATAGGGTAATCTCAGCCGAACTTGTAAGCAAATAGTGCTTTGAGAGGTCATCCATGAAAACTCCAAATAGCCTTTTACAGTGTGCAGGTTAGTTTTCTTCTTATATCAGTTAAGAAATAGTTGGTTCAGGACTTTGGTGTACCTGTTTACAATTGTACATCCATCCTTGGTGTTAGAAAAACATATATGGCAGCCAAGATCCTATTGTTAGAAATCTCTTCTTGATTTCTATCTTTCGGTGTATGGTAGACCTCAGTTCAGTGTTGAGAATTGTAATTCAGGTTACAAAGTTCAGAGTAGTTCCTATTCAAACTATGGAGTCATTTTCCACTAACAGGGTCACTGCATTTACATTTGATCTCAGTGCAAAGAAGAGATCATTGCTTTTCATTTTCTCTGCTGAATTGTACTTAAAGTACATTTCTAAAGCTTATAAATAGGCAGTAAGTCAACAAAAATTTACAAAACCTCAAGAGAGCTATAACTGTCTTAACTTTATTTCAGTGAAAAGCATTTGGCAAATAGTTAATTGCTTGGCAAGAGCTGCCCTGACTGGTGATTAAATGCAGTTTCTATATAGGATTTGGGGTGAGATTAGATGCGTCTTTGAGGGATGAGAATACTGACTTACGTTTGCCCGGATGTGGAACGTAGACATGCTCGTTTTCCCTGTCAGTTCATTGTTGTTTTCCTTCCTCTCTCCTAGGAAGCCCAGCAAATGCTTGGAAGACTTATTCCAGAAAAGCAGATACTCAATGACCAATTAAAACAAGTTCAACAGAACAGTTTGCACAGTACGTGTTTTCTTTTTAAAGTTGGTCTTTTCCTTTTCTATTGGCAAGAATTTCCTTCGGTGAAATGAGAAGATTACATTTTTCTTCACTGCCCGTTTGCCTCTCTTATCTTGCAATGTTTTTCTAAAATAGGAGATTCACTGCTTACACTCAAAAGAGCATTAGAAGCAAAAGAACTAGCTCGGCAGCAGCTACGAGATCAACTGGATGAAGTTGAGAAAGAAACCAGATCAAAACTACAGGAGATTGATATTTTCAATAATCAGCTGAAGGTAACTGTTCTGTGTGTCCCTACATATATGTCCTACCCTTGTAACTTTCCTAACTGGCCAGATGATTAGTTGATACTTAATTCCAGGAAGAAAAATTTATGATGCTGGTTTGTCAGCCTTCTTGCAAGCCTTAATACTACAGGTGAATATTATACAATCTATATTGCATTTTTCTCTTTAACATCTAAGGATGAGTTTGGTATCTGTAAATTAAAGCTGAGTGAGCAGCCCCCCACATGACGTCTGTCTTTAACCCAAATTACATTTTTATACATCTCCATCCTTTCATCTGTTGATAACTAATCAAGTTGAAGTCCAAAAGCTAGGCCTTTTGTTCTTCGAAGACTACCAAAAAAGGATTTTTTCTTTTTTAAAACTAAGAATTTTTCTGCCACTTCTTATCTTCAAGATTGTCCTCAAATGCACATCTTTATTTTGTTACCTCATATTTTTAAATTGTATAGTTTAATGCAGTAATTGCTTGTGTCTCTGTGGCAAAAGTGGTGTACGGTTTTGTCACATATACATGGTAAAATTCAGGAATATGCCAAAGCTCTTAGGGAATGTAAAAGTGCTTATGATAGCCTCCTTTGGGTTTGGTGCCTTTGATTTAACTTCACAACTTTATCATCATAAGACCGTTAACTCTTACTAAAAAGCCAGAGCGTAAGCAGTTTATTTCCTACTATGAGCATGTACTGTAGATTTAAGTGAATATTGGAGTTGTTAATCAGTTATGTTCTTATAAGAAATGGACTTCATACTTTAAATACTCATTTTCTTTTCCCATCTCAAAAATCCTTTATACTTAACTCTAGCTAATTTTGCTTTTGGCACTGGAAAAAGGAAAACTCCCTTAATATTAAAAATAGGAAAAAATTAGAAACCACATTCATGATTTTTAGTTGGCATTTGAATTGAGATTCGAGGCCAAACTGTTCAGACATCTGAGTTCGAGGTATTTTTGCTTTTTTTTTTTTCTTAGAGTGATAGGTAATGAACTTTTCTCAGTTATACAATGCCATGCAAGTGCTCCTAGGGGACATATTATTGGAGCTAACTTAGTGTTTTTCTTTGCTTTCATTCATATACAGTGTGTGTGTGGGGGGGGTATTATATGTACATCCCATATTTGTACATGTATGATTATATGTGAAGTACTGAAAGTAGAGCTGTGAGTTCTCTGTCTCTACAATAAACACAATAAAAGCGCTCACTTTAACTCTCACTGTGACTTATCACTCTTTCAAGCAAAAAGAATATGATTAACAGTACATTTTAAGAGTCTCTTGGGGGGGGAAAAAAGAGTCTCTTGGAGCACACAGTGTTAAAATATTTGGGTCTCTTCTGAACCCAGACAGTCATCCAGATTTCTGCCTTAATCTGAAGATTCCTTTTTCTTGCACTTTGACTCCCGAAAACAAAGTTCATATATTAGAGGATGACACTGCAGTGGGTGATTTTTCCCAAATGTCTGGCCTATTTATGGATTGTTTTGGCCTATTGGAGTGCTGTTGCCATTGCCAAACAGAACACCCTGCAGGGAGGTGGCGTGAGTCCCTTATTGTGTGTCATTGACCGATGCTGCCTTGAGTGTTAGTGACACAACGTCAGCCCTTCCTTTTACTTTATTCCTTTTCCCAAATACACTTATTTGTAAATAAGAACCTGGCTTTCTGTCTTCATTTTTATTTTGGTTTTCCATTATTAACTTTAAATTTAATGTAGAGAGTAAAGAATTACAAGGCAGTAGAGCTTTATTGTATAAACAACTGATTTGGAGGCCTTAACAAATACATTGTATTGCCTTATAGTTATTATTTCTAATATTCCTCTCTTACCTAGTGAAAACAAAACAGAAACGGTTAAATTGAAGCATCAAAAGATTTATAATTTGATCGAGACAACTCTAGAGGCAGATTTAAGATTTCGTCTCTTGAGTGTCTCCTGCCTACTTTTCTTTGGTGTGGTTGTGTTGGAAAATAGGGAGCATTTCTCCCCTGAATTTAGAGCACGTGTTCATTAGTAACTATAATTCTTGTATGATGACATAGACCAGGAGAGCCAGCATTCTGACCCCTGGGGTTTCTTCAGTGCCTCTCTTGGTACAACAGTGCCTTTACAGCATTCACACTAATGATGCAAAGATTACTTCTGCCTTGCTGGGAGTGAAACCTTGGCGATTGTCCAGTCATTTCACACGTCTTATCTGATGGTGTGAACTCACTATATCCAAAATCTCCCCCTCCCAGAAGGAAACCAGCTGGAGAATATAGAAGAAAAAGGACTTAGCAGTTTTGTTTTATATTCATGTAGATTGTTCCCCTAGAGAAAGAGTGTAATTCACTCATTATCAACTAGTAGGATAACACTGGAGAAGTACCTTATGGCATGCAGAATTTTAAAATTAGTTGACCAGGAAATTAAACCTGTATTCAATGGCTAGCTCCACAAATGAGGATTCCATTTAACAAAAAAACAGTCTCCATTGGAAGCTTTGATACACAACTACTTGCAATAAGTTACTCACTTCCTTTGATGCAAAGTCAAAGTCATGTCTTGTCCCTTACTTAGAAGGTCCCATAAGGAATCCTAGCACCCTGCTTTAGCTCAGTTTCTGGAGTATAAGACTGTGATCAGAATGGCTTAAATGTATTTATTTTCTTGAACGTAGAAGAGTTTAGAGAGTAGGTACATCTTATCATTTTTTCCTTTTTTTTTTTTTTTTTTAAAGGCGTACCATCTGATTTAGTCCTTTCTAACATGTAGCTTGTTCAGATTCATTCTTCTTTTAGGAGTCTCTCCTTTTTCTTCACTTCAGGAAGAATTACATTCTGCTTCCTGACACAAGACCTGTTAACCAATGATGGAAATTCTCCAGTCATTAATTAAAGAGGAAAAAATAATTACTTTTGCAGTCAGGTTAACAGGTGTATGTTTCATAAAGATAGCAACATTTTGAAAACATAAAGTATATTTACAATCACAGTCGTGTTTTAAACAGCTCCAGATTCAGGGATATAAGATGTAAGGTCTCTGGAGTTTATCTGATCTCATAGAAATTGAGGGCTCATTCTTTCCTTTCACACAATGCTTTTTCCAGGTATTTTAATAGATATTTATATATTCCCAAAATAATCCCTGGACATAACCATCTTTTGAATTTATCACCGTAAGCCAAGAATTACTTGAGAAAAGCAGCAGAGGAATCTCAATGCAGCAAATATACTTTGCTTTGCTAAGGCGGTAGGAAAGGACTTGGGGGCGGTAGTGGGGGTTAGAAATAGTAGCACACTGAGATACTGACTCTCTTGTGCTAGAAATGCCCTGGTTAGCTGCCTTTATATTTATGTTGCCTTTTATGTGAACAGTGAATTGCAGCTTTTTCATGATCAAAAGAAGTATTTGACCAGTGATTTATCCATGAATAATTGATTTTTTCTGTAATTATTGCTAACGAGAATTAGTACTTCTAAAAGTAGTTTTAATTCAGTGAATCACATTTGTTTACCAGACTTCTCTGCTTTTCAAATGTATTCTGTATGCAGGTATTTTTTCATACTAAGAAATCAGTAGTCCTCTCATATTCATTTTCTAGAAACATCAATTTAACATTATTTTCTGTGACTTTTCCTTTTTACTTCATTTTACATGAAAATCAAGAACTTGTAACATTTTTTGAAGAAGGTATGTGCCTAAAGGGCACATAGAGACATTCCGATCGTTGTTTTTCTTACATATAGTACTTTACCTATAGATATAAAATTATGGTTCTAGCAAGTGTCAAATAACATTACTGATAGAGACTTTTCAAATAGAAGACTTCTTGCCTTCGGCAATGTTAATAGTTACTGTACCAGTTTTCTTTGGCACTGACAGCCTAATACTCCATATTTTTACATCTTAACTGTGATACAGAGCAGCAACATGATGTATAGCTTAATAGTTTTCAAGGCTTCAGGTGTGTGCCAAATGAGAGAATCCAACATTCAGAGAGGCTAGACGTTGTATTTTATGTTGAAAAGTTTGAGTCCTTGATAGTTCCTGTCTAGTCATTGTGTACTGGACAAGTCCTAATGTGAATGGTGTTTCATTGGAGCATTTCTTTCTTCTAGTCAGTGGCAATGGAGGAGGCAGTGTTGCATTGCCAGGCAGTTCTCCTGGGCTGCGTCATCCACTTAGAGTCTTTTCTAAAGGTCTCCATGTCATACTCAGGCAATGCACATCCTTCTCAGATTAAGAATGATGAACCTTCTCCAGCTCTGTTATAGTTCCCCCACATGGATGAGTGCTCAGTGTCTAAGAGAGAGCTTACCACGAAGGGGTAAGCCTTCTTTGTCAAAGTCAATGAATAGTTATTGTAAATCATGGAGTATGAGTGAATCTTTGCTCTTGACAAATTGTGTGTGTGGTGGTGAAAGCTCTGAACGACCAGCTGGGTAAGTTACTGTGTGTACTGTAGTCTTATCTTTCTAGCAAGTCCTTTAGGTCATTGAATTTGCCACTTGACTACAAAATGTTGAAAGACAAAACTCAGCCATGATTTGGGTCTTTGTGCATATTTCCATCCTATGGGAGACAGTATTATAGTCAGTAATACTATTCTGAAAGTGGAGAGTATTTTATTTCTTAGCAAAATTGAGGGGTTAGGACTAATTGAGAATTCAGAATTGTATTTTTTAAATATTCTTGGGAAATCAGGCTTCTTACATTAGACACAAGAGGCTGTTAGAGATATAAATTCTGCCTGTATGATACCTGTCTTAAAAATTGCTCCTAAGAACTGAATTGATGTTGAAATGAGAATGCCAGTTAGAGTAAATAAGGCTTTTGGCTTAAACTAAGGCTTTTATGCTCTTGGTTTCAAACACTTGCTTTCATGGCAGGCTCATTCATTATGAAGGCAGTGAAAAGCAAAATGTTTAGCAACCAGGGGAAAAAAGAAAAGAGCTGGCGAATGAGCTGCAGAACAGAATGAGAAGTCAGGAAAAAAGGGCATGTGAGGGGAAACAATGAGGGAAACCCAGAAAGAGGAGATACAGAGACAGCAAGAGAAATCAGTGTAAACTCAAATAAAATAACAGCAGTTCTTTCTCATATTAGTAGAATAATGTTTGGCTATTTCATGGTTCGCTCCCTGATTTTGTTCATGATTAAATTTTCCTTTTACCTATGTGATCCTTTTCAAAAGACTTGCTCAGCACAGAAGTAATAAAACTCTCATTCAGTGTACTTGTGATTGTGGGAACTTTATGTAGATTCCTTGAATATAGTAAAATAATTAGGGACGTCTGGGTGGCTCAGCGGTTTGAGCATCATCTGCCTTTGACTCAGGGTGTGATCCAGGGTCCTGGGATCAAGTTCCTCGGGGAGCCTGATTTCTCCCTCTGCCTAGTCTCTGCCTCTTTCTCTGTGTTTCTCATGAATAAATAAAAAAAATCTTAAAAAAAAAAAAAAAGAAAGAAAGAAAAAGAATTTGAGCATGCCCAAGACTCAAAATAATTAACAGATGTTGTATATACCAGACTCTAGGCTGCACCCATAGGCTTGGTTGGTTGGTTGAAGCATTTTTTTAGAGTGTGGGCTTTTCTTTTGAGGTTTAAAAAACATATATTTAACAAAAGGTGATTTGGGAAAGGGAAAAAGGCAGAATTCAATATTTTGAAAAAACATTTTCTTTTTTTATTCTCTTGTTTAGCCAGAGCCTTTGACCATTTTATCCTTTAGAATAACCTGCATTGAAAATAATGAGATATTGATTTATAAAATAAAGCTGAGACATTTTGGGGAAACTCAGATTTTTAGGACAAAATGGAGTCTGTTTTCTCTTCTTGGTAACAGCAGGGTAAATACCAGAGCCTCTTGGGAGGTGTGGGTGAATTTCTTAAATAGCTCTTCCTACAGAGAGGACAGGATTTTCAAGCTCTTCTCCCCTCTCTGTCCACCTGTCTCCTCACCAGTTCACACACATACACACACACACACACACACACAAACACGCCCCAATACATTCCTCGTTGGCTCTCCTGTAGCACTTATGTTAGATGGACTGCCAATTGTGCCATGGGCAACTGGAATTCCTATTTGGTTGAATAATGATTTCAGATTTAGAATAATATTTAAATGTGTTTTTAAACATTAATATACCCCTCCTCAGAATTTAAATAACCCAATCAATATTTTTTTTTGTATTCCACCCATTATAACGCATTAAGAGTGAATACATTTTATAATTTTGTGATGAATGGAATATCAGTTTACTTTGATTTGGGTACAGTTTCAATGTTTTGAAATACTTTTCAGGATTTTTCATGTAGGTACAAGTTCCTCTGTCCTCACTGGGCTTGTTGATTGGCATTCTTTAATGGCTTTGTCTGTTTCACATCCATTTAATTGGGATATTTTAAAACTGTATCTTAAGAACTCAAAAGGCTTTTTAAAAATTTGATATTGTGTGCTACATAATACCCCTGGGTTAGAAATAAAGTGACATATTTATATAAGCACTTCTGCTTTTGACTTTGTAGGTTGAGGCAAAACAAACACTTGAAATTTTTGATACTGGCATCTAGATCAATTGCCTAGGTCCATTTCATATTAATAGAATGAAGATTATTATAAACCTAAGAAATGTATCCTAAACAGCTTTATTTTGATTTAAAATGCTGAGTTCATGAATTTTAAGTAATTAGGGTGTATTTGTTTTGTCTCACATTTCCAAGAGATAGCCTGAGGCAAAAGCGAGAAGCCCTGATCCTTCAAAAAAATTAAATGACTGAATTAGCAGTAAATTTCCATTAACTACCAGCCTTTCCAGGGCCCCTATTGCTAGTTAATTTTTTGTTTCTTCAGAAGCATTTATGTAAAGTAATGTTTGTTTATGAAAAGGAGTCCCAGTTCAGCTGGATATGTCTCTGTATTTCAGTTACTATCACTTTACATAATACATCTATTTTTGAGTGTCCTTAAGTCCAAATAAAGGAGAAAGAGTCACAGTTTTTAAGTCAAGTGATTCTGTGCCCCTTGCATAGCAATAGAACAACTGTCATTAGTAAATTTGAAAGTGAGCCATGTTTCTCAGGGCAAAAAAAGTTGAATCTTCTGGAGTATTCAATTCGTTCAGCATATTGCTTTTGAAATACTTTGGCTGTTTGCCATAGGATGTCCAAAGTTGTTTTATAGTACAAATATCTTAATTCTTTAGGGGAAATAAGGGATGTTTCCCCCTGAGCTGAAGGAAGAATGTTAAAAACAAGCTTATTTTCATTTATCTTTGCTAATACATGGCACAATCTTTATTTGCCAGTTATCTTCTTATTGTAATTCATAATCTGTGTTTGATCAAAGACCCTTTTCAGAATCCAGTAAAAACTCTGAGCCTTCTTTGCTAGACAAATGCCCATATAGCTCAGTTTGCATACTATCTCATAGTATTTCCAGATCCAAAACTTATTGCTAGACCCTGGTGAGGAAACTTTGTTACATCCTAGAATTCTATAGATATTATTATATATTGGTGTATATATAATATATTATGTAGATATTATGTACTATATATGTATGCATATATAATATGTATATTATATACTATTATCTATATTCTATAGATATCTTTAGAATTCTATAGATATTATTGGTGACATATTATTGGTATCATTTTAATTTATATACACTACACATTCTATAGTTCTCTTTTTCTTATATATTTGTAACACAAAGCTAAAACTTCTTCAATGCATGTTTAATTATTTCTTCTTTATTAAGAAAGGTATTTATGCTCTATTAGGAGATAATATCAAATTACCGTGCACTATACCTATGTAAAACATCTCAGATCATTGAGTAGAACTCACAGAAGAAAAATCAACAAAGTTGTATATTCAATACCTTATTGCTAGATAAATATTAAGCCTATAAAAATGTGACTACAGGGTTATTGATTATAGAAAAAAATAATTTTAGTAAGAGCCACAAGTGAGATAATGAATTTTGGTTGTCAGTAATTTCTTTTTTTGTTCTATTTTTATCTTAGTTATGATAGAGAAATGACTGTGACAGGAATAGAGCATGCAGGGTCACTTGGATGAGGTTGGCCACCAACTCATGTCGTGAAGCTTTACATAGCTACTTCTCCCAATGGTTCTGTCATTTCCCAAAAAAAAATAATAATAATTTAATGACATCAGCTTTCCTTGTCACCTTAGAAATTTTTCCCTGAAGCAATTAAAAGGGTACTTTTAAATAGCCGTGATTGCACTTGAGTTTCTTAAACAACGCTGAAAAGGAATGACTGAGCAGTTCAGCTGCCTGCCCCCTATAGAAAGATACTCTGCTCTCCACAGGGCTCTTGTCATGCTTGGAAAGACAAGTTGTTGACTCATCTTTAGTACACATTCCTTCATTCTGTAGATTGCCTATCTAGAAGTTCAACTTTCAAGAAAAAGTTATCAAGCTTAGGAATCATGAATTTTCTGCTCTATCTTGGTTCATGCCATCTTAAATTCCTAAGTCCAAGAAGAGAGAGGAAGACCTGGAATGTTTGCCTATTTGTAGCATCTTGATTTTCTTACAATTGTGTACTCAAAAGTGTTTGGATTGGATGAAGGAAATGGTAGAAACACTTTGCAGTCCACAAATTTAGATCATGAGATGCCAGGGCTTTCCGTTACCTTATTTGACATCTGTTATTTTATTGCTCCTGCAAGTTCCAGTTCCTTGGAGGCACTTGAAGCTGCAACTTATTTATACAGTTCAGTGATGGGTTTAGCCTGCCCTCTCATGCTACTGTACTCAAAAATAAATGTGTTTTTAGAATTTTAAAATATCTTCCTTCATGTAGGTTTGATAAATTTTTAAAAAATTGTTTTTTAAAACTGTCTTATTAGCATGATTTTTTTCTATGGATTCTTTATTTTTATAAAGATTTTATTTGAGAGAGAGAGAAGAGAGAGAGGCAGACTCCACACAACCCCCCCCCCCGCCCCAGCCCCACCCTACTGAACAGGGAGCCAGGACCCTGGGATCATGACCCAAGCCAAACCCAGAAGCTTAACTGACTGAGCCACGCAGGCACCCCTCTATAGATTCTTTAAATTCACTACCTATTGCCTTTTATTTTATTGGGCCTCCCAAAACATTACTAGCTTTACTCCTATCTGTCTTGACTTTGTATCTGGTAATTATCGGTCTGTAAGTTAACATTCAATCACTAGAACCCAGTATAGAAAGGAAATGTACATTGTAATTCTTTGGTAAAACAAAAAACCATTTTTCATGGGTGCATTGGTGCATCATGGGCAGCAGTCATTCTAACTGGCAGTGTTTATGTTGTACCTGTTGATAAATATTTTGAATATCACTCTGCCTAGAAATACATTTTTCCCATATAAAGTAATAACTTTTCTATTGTAATGTATAACCAGGCTCCTGAATATCAAACTAAAATGTTACTTTTCCCCTGCCATTTCATACTTCTTTGTATTTAATTTCAGCTCAGTTATTTTGCTTACTAGTTACCCTTTTTGGTTTATTCCTGTGAGAAGAATAAAGCCCTTAATAAAAGACACTGAAATAAATAAGAACTGATTTTTTATGTGATCAGCAGTGTCTGAGAATATAACAGATCTTAAAGCAAGAAGAAAACCTAACAATCATCTGCTCGGATTCAGCTGTTGGCCTGTGTCAGGAACCTGAGACTAGAATCCAGGTTTCTTCCTTCCTGGTTCCATACCCTTTGATTCTTGTCTATTGCTATAAATTATTCTCTTGAACCCATTTAAGAATTTTCTGCAATTGAAGATGAAGTTTTAAAATAAAAAATGTAAATGCTTCAGTCCCTTTTTACTCAGCCATTGGGCTAACAATGGAGTTGGGCCATTGCTGTCTGTGCAGGATCCAACTTTTGAGTCCCTCTCATAAGACTTTAGAGATTGATTTACACTCCACTGCAGTTTTCCTTTTCACATGGAGATACTAACTTGAGCCAAGAGTACAGATTACTCTAATAGGAAGTGGCCCGTTTTTTCCATTTGTCTCTAAGATACCAAGTCTAAGTCATGTTGTCAGGGCTGCTGCCGTAGGGAATAGTCCACCAGTTTGTGCATTACGGAGTTGCTTCTTTCTCCTGCATCCTTCCTAGATATTCCCAGTCTCATCTGCTGGGCTCCCTACTGAAGTCTCTTCCTTTGTTCCCAGTTTTAACAGTGCCTACTTCCCTCTAGGTGTTCCCCCAGTACCCCCCTCAGTACCATCTCCCCATAACCTCCTGGTCTCCAAAAACTTTCTCTTGTGTCTCACTGATCCCTTTTAGCACCTCTCAGAGTCACTTCTGGTTTATAAAACATTTGTCCATGCGTTCTTTCTTTATCCTGAGGACAGTCTAGCTAGCAGAAAAAGGTTAGCCTAACCCATAGGGCTTTTCTCTAGGAATAAGTGCATTTTAACACTGATCTTCTGGGCACCTGGGTGGCTCAGTGGTTGAGCATCTGCCTTTGGCTCAGGGTGTGATCCCAGAGTCCCTGGATCGAGTCCCACATCAGGATCCTTGTATGGAGCCTGTTTCTCCCTCTGCTTGTGTCTCTGCCTCTCTCTCAGTCATGAATAAATAAGTAAATAAATCTTAAAAAAAAAAAAAAAAACACTGATCTTCTATAGACAATGCTTTACCTTTGTTCAATCTCTGAATGAATCTAAAGGTAGGAATTTAAGGCAGGAGGAAACCTACCCATTTGGACTTAACCAGTGAACAGGATGAAGAAGATGGGGCAGACCTTACTTAGTTCTCGTGTCTCACCAAAAAGACCCCAGGGCTACCACCTCGGGGGACTAGCCCTAGTTACTTAGATGAAGTAGTCAACTGGAAATTCACTCTTAGAGACAGAGGGAAAAAAAAAATGAAATGCATCCTTGGCTCTATTGGATACTGATGCATCTGATTTATTGTTGACACAAGCAAGAGGAGTCTCAGTACCTGAATCTGTTATTGACCATTGGGTTTCTACATGGAATCGAGGGTTCCCCCTCAACAGGCATTTCTTTATTCCTCACATTTTAGGGTATTTAAACTTCTGACTTGAGTACTTTAAATATCATAAAATGCATTTTATTTTTAGTAGTTTGCTAAGGAAATTGTTTTTCCTGGGGGCTGATACCAAATGAGGAAGTTTGGTCCAAGGTGGTGATCATACTATTACCGCATTTATTTTCAACCCAACTGAAGGGTTAGTCTGGTGAGGTCGACAGCTTCACACTTGGATTTAGCAAGAGAAGATGCTCTGGAAGGGGTGTGGCTTGAAGGAAAACAATCTGGTAGGAACAAAGTTGTGAAGCAGAGGGATGTTCTACGGCAGCATAGCATAAGAAGGGAGGTTTTAATGGAGGCAGCATGTGAAGAGGTGTGTGCATTTTCCAAGCCAGCGGAGGCTGGTGTTGATTCCTTATCAGAAATACCTCGAGGTTTTACTGATGATCATCACCATCCCTTAAAACTGGTTAAGTCCATTTCTGTTGCCGAGTCTTGAACCAGTGTAGCTTCTCTAATACCCTTCACTAGCAAGTTCCTTCTAAAGCGTGTAATGGAAAATGGTGTAATGTTTTTATGACTCACTAAAATAAAGTATAATCTGGAACAGCTCTTAGAGTGCAGTCATGTCAAAATGGAGAGTGATTTCAGTTTTCCAAGTTAACAGGTTTCAAATCTAAGATGTTAGTTTCCTAAATGCCTTAGACTTCCTCTCTATGAAAATGTTGCATACTGATAAACGGTGGAAATGCCTATATTACCCTGTGTCATTACATCAACTGTTTCCTGATTGTTTATAGGAACTAAGAGAAATACATAGTAAGCAACAACTCCAGAAACAAAAGTCCATAGAGGCCGAACGTCTGAAACAGAAAGAACAAGAGCGAAAAACCATAGAATTAGAAAAACAAAAAGAAGAAGCCCAAAGGTGAGTCTTTTCCAGTGGATTAGAGGCCCATCTGGAAGGAACTTTGTTTATTGTTCTTTCTGGGCTTCTGCAAGTACCTACTGACCAGAAGAGCCTTTACTCTTTAGTGTGTGTGTGTGTGTGTGTGTATGCAAGCACAAATACGTGGATATATAAATCTTTGCATATATAATAAGTATCCCCTGAAGTTTTTGGTTAGTTTCCAGAGCTCTCCCAAGCTACTACTGAGTAGATAAATGGAATTATACAAGGAAATTAGGACACTTGGTCTGCTCATTTGCATGCCAATGACCAAAATACGTTTCCAGTTCACAGCCTTTTCATAACAGTGGCTGTCCAAGCGCTGGGTTTGAAATCAAAGCTCCTGAGCGCTCACCACACAGGGTTCCTCCAGTAGGACTACAGTGTGCCACTCCAACTTCTTTCTTCTTTTCTTCAACTGCAAATTGAACTTGAGCACAAAAGGAGAAAATTTGCTGCTGTTTGGGATACACATTTTTTTGTGTTTGAATATTTGTGTTTGTAGTTTGCTGTTTTGTAACTTTTTGTAGTAAGTCAGAGCAATTTATTTGTTAACTTTCGGTGTGTCTGATTTTGTTACTGAATATTTGCTTTTTAAATTTCAATTAATTTCGACTCCAGGGAACAAAAATGACCAAATATTTCTATAAATTGTAAAAATTGGTTACTGAAATTAGAATAAAAAATGAAGAAACATACTTTAGGCAAGTCCTTGCCTTTAGTGGGCTGAGCTCATTTTGTTGTGGGTGTATGTAGTACAGTTGACCCTTGAACGACAAGGAGGTTAGGGGCACAGACTCCTCCCCCCCGCAATTAGTTGGAAATCTCAATATAACTTTTGACTCCCCTAAAACTTAACTACGGATAGCCTACTGTTGACTAAAGGGAAGCCTACAGATAACATAAACAGGCGATTAACAAATATTTTGTATGTTACGTGTGTTATGTACTGTGTTGTTATAATAATGTAAGCTAGAGAAAGAAAATGTTTAAATCATAAGGAAGAGAACATACTTTCACAGTACCATATTGTCAAATATCCCTGTATAAGCGAACCCATACAGTTTACCAGTGGACTGGTGGGTAGGGTCTCTAACCAACTTAGAGGACTGTTTTATGGTTTTCTTGGGGTATGATTTGAGGATTCACTTCTTAGATATGCTTATTAACCCCAACTCCATCCTTTTTGTATCTTCAAAATTGATTAGATGCTTTGGTTATTCATATTGAGCATTAACATTTCTATGGAGAAGAAATCAACACAAAATATCATAGTACAACAAGGGTAAATGTCCTGCTTATGATCATATGAATAGTACCCCAAAATTAATTTCAGAAATTACATGGTTATACACTATACATGATGACTTTTATTAGTAGCAAATATTAAGCAAAATCTATTGTGTTTTTATTGTTGTTATGAATGACAACATAGGTAGGGGACTCCTTCAAAAAATTTTTTTGTGCTTTCTTAAGAGACGTTTTGAAAGTAAGTAAAATGTTAAAGATGTAAGTTAAGAATTTTACCGCTAAATTTTCACATTCATACAGGGTAGAAATAAATATAATATTTTTTAAATGGCAAATACAAGTTTTATTTGTTTATATTATATTCCTTTGGCAGTTTTCTAATTCCAGGAGATGACCTCTGTGCGTTGGCCATGTCACAGGATAGCAGTTCAGGGTGTGGAGCCTAGAGCCGGGCTGCCTGGGATTGAACCCCAGGCAAGTGTGGTCGTGTGACCTTGGACAAGCCTTTTAATATCTCTGCCTCATTTTTCTCCCATGTAAAAATGGGGACATTAATAGGACCTGGCCCCCTGGCGTGAAGGGTAATGGAGTTAATGTCTGAAGAGGGACTAGTTATTACTATCATTGTATCCCTTTTGCACGTGAGTTTCTTTAAAATGTTTACTGATTTTATAGACTGCCATGCACCAAGAGAAAAATCATCCCCAGTCTTGTCCTGTGGGTTTCAGGTTGAGGTCGTCTTAGATTTCAGGGCCTAGATTTAATTGCACTTGTCCTTTTGCGTCAGCTATTTTGATAAACACAAAGTTGTCAGATTGAGAGAAATGCACAGAGACTATTGTCTAATATCGATGGCCGCTACCTAAAGGGTTCAGACAAATCTGTTGCTTTCACGTTCAGCTTTGGGGAGCTACATGTGTGTTTATTTGGCTGAGCTCTCTTATCTCGTTTGTTCCTGTGTGTTATGGGTTTTTTGCAGTGAAATACCAGTTTTATCATCGAGAAATCTTTTTGTTATTCTTGTAACCACTTGGTAAAATACATCAGAAATCTTCTGTTTTTGTGAGTCCTGTGATTTCATCTCACTCAGAATCGGAGCCCTGAGAGCCTTTGTTTTATTGACTCGGATTGCTCCATCTGAAGTACAGTATCCCCTCTCTGTGTAGCATCACAGTTACTAGATGGAGCTTTTTTAGTGCAAAGACCCCGTAGCAGTGTTAAACCAGCGTTGCTTGCTAGCTGTAATCAAGTATTTTGTTGGCAGACGAGCTCAGGAGAGGGACAAGCAGTGGATTGAGCATGTGCAGCAGGATGATGAGCATCAGCGGCCAAGGAAGATCCATGATGAAGAAAAACTCCGAAGGGAAGAGAGTGTCAAAAAGAAGGACAGTGAGGAAAAAAGCAAACCGGACACGCAAGACAAGATGAGTCGGCTTTTCCACCAGCATCAAGAGCCAGCCAAGCCAGCTGTCCAGGCACCCTGGTCCACCACAGGTATTAGGGCCCAAAAGTCATTGTAGCAAATAAGTTTTCTCCGCCAGATCGTCCTGAGGAATTCCCATACCTAGGCAGCCCTGTCTTGGCTCCTTTCCTAGAGAGGGATGAGAATGCCAGTGTCCTTTTTTCAGTCGTGCAGATACTCATTCTGTGAGCTCATGACCTGCCTGTATAATCTTCCACCACCACGCCAGCCTTTGGTCCCTCTCACGCTGGGATCCAGAGCCTTTGCAGACAAAAGTAGCAAGAATGTCCTTCCCAAGCCCCATGCAGAAACCTGTATTCCAGATTTGGAAAGAACCTGTTGCTTCTCCAGTTTGCTATTTTCTCTGGGAATTACTGGGCTGTTTCAGGCACGGAAATTGGCTCCTTTTCCCCTTGACTACGCTGATCTGTCTTTAGCCAATGCTGCATAAAACCATGTTTTTTTTTTTTTTAAACCACGTTTTTGACCGTTTGAAAACTGTGACTGTTTTTTTACCTTTGATTGTAAGTGGCCTCTTTAAATCATGATAAGTGAAAGACCTCGAAAATGCTAGGAAACATTATCTCTTCCATCAGATGCAACCTGAATGTATTTTTGAGATTTCTTGTGTGGCTGTATAATACTGTACAGCTTCACAGAAAATGACTGAGCTGAAGAAAGTGATTGTCTTTTCCTCTGTATGGCAGATTATATCGATTTTATTTGGTCATCAGTGTGCTTTTTATTGGTATACAGAAAGAAAAGAAAGAAGCACACTGTTGCATAGTGTTTGTTTCCTGTTTACAGTAGGCAGGGATGGGAGTGGGGTTTGGAGTTGGGCCCCACATCCAAATACCTGCAGCCCAGGCTGGCAAAGCAAATATATATTTTAATGCTTTCTTTGGTATGAAAATAATTTCACCAGGACTCGATCTTAGGCAATTAGTTTAAATTCCTTATGTTTCCTCTTCACATAAAATGAGGGTTTCTTTTTCCTGTGGTCAGTGGGAAATGTTGCACATTATCCACTTGAAGACTACATGAAGATAATACCTTCCCCTCACTGCTTTTCAGAGAAAATAGGTGTGTGGCTCACTATGTACATTTCTAGGGTAAACCATTTCAGGGGGCTGCAATTGGATACCATTAAGTTAATCAGAAGTCAGAATGTCTTCTGCTTGCATCCATTTTTAAAACTTTTTTACTTAAAATCTAAAGTATTTTCCTAGAAAGTCTGTCATGAGACTCATTTCCCCACCCATGAGAGATGTGGAGGAAGACTTACTTCACCGGGGATTATCAGTAATAATAATTTTTGGGGAAATCAGCACTTAACATTTTATATGATTGCTTTAGGCACCTGAGACATCGACATTTCCAAGTCTGTTAATGTGGAAAGTTGTGCTTCTTTGCTTCCTGCCAAAGGAGTTTTCTTTTTGGCTGATTCAGATTGGGGGCCACATTCTAACTGCTTCATTGTACTCTGCACCCTGGGTGGGGGAGAGGGGTCTTGATGCTTTACAGATGTGTGCTGCTGGAGCCTCAGCCAGGAGGGAGTTCTCCAGGGACCTAAGGCAACCTCACTGCCTTCAGCATTGGGATGGCCTTTGTTCAGGGAGCGGCAGCTAGTGAACTTTCTGATAGATTTCAGTTGCTGACATCAGATTTGGCTCTCCTTTGGCATGAAGTATGTGCTTCAGAAATTCCTGGAATAGATGGAAATAGTTCAGTTGTTAAGGTCATTGGTGGAGGAGAGGTCAGTGGTTTGGCATATTATTATGCATATGTGTTCCATGTAATGCTTGATTTTTGTTCCCTTCTCCCCACTGTTTTGTAAATAGAAAAAGGCCCACTTACAATTTCTGCACAGGAGAACGTAAAGGTGGTGTATTACCGAGCACTCTATCCCTTCGAATCCAGAAGTCATGATGAGATCACGATCCAGCCTGGAGACATAGTAATGGTAAGAAAGACTGTGGTCAAAGTGTGATCTCTATCAGTGATTAACATCTGTCTTCTTGAATTTTGACACCACGAAATTGGCGCCAAGTGTGAAATCCAGGGTTTTGGAAGTAGGGGCTCAATCTTCCTTTTCTATTAGAATGAAAGATGATATTTAGAAATATATCCTAGCATCACTTTAAGATAGAGGTGTTAAAGAAAATGGCTTCTTATCACAGCCTTAGTGTGTTTTTAAATCTGTAAGGGTCTGGTAATTTAGAGTTTAGATTGCTACTTATTATACTATGAATAATCTTTAAGAGATGGTTTTAAATGCAAAATGCTTTATCATCACTTTCACAATTGCTAATGATAACTTTTGTATTTTTGGGTCAGTGAATCATTTTTCCCCTTTAGTTGTGTCATCTTTGAATTGTGTGAAGAGTCATGAAGTACATAGTTAATCTGCCTTCTTACTCCATAAATGAGCAGATAAAAGAGTTCAGAATTTTGCTTTGTCAGGGTTCATTTCCTTTAATTATAGTAACAGTTAAATATATTCGTGTAATTGTAACTCAAACTATAGTTTAAGAAAGAATAAAGCAATGTGGTTGATTTAAATAATTTTCTAAAAGAAAACAGTTCTTCTATCTAGTTAATAAGGATTAACAGTCATAGAAGTGGTCAAACTTTGTATTGTTGGTGGCATTTTTTGTTTGTTTAAAGAAGGGCATCGTTTCATATTTTAAAAGAACTATGAGTGAGACAAACCTGCTTGTTGTACCAGTATTAGGTATCTTTGAAGTAACAGAGTAATGCACAGATCATTATACTATTACTCATGCATTCATCTTGCACGTATATATCAGAACCCTGGGTGGGGAATATATGATCCTTAATGAGCCAAAATCTATAGAAAGAACAGTATGTTCAATATTGAGAGCTCTCAATCCTTTCTCCCCTTTTTTTCTGTTGTTTTTTTTTTCTCAAATTATTATGGGCTTTGAAATAGGAACTCAAGGCCAAATATCAGATTCTTTAGAAGTCAGAATCTCCATAACAATACAAACCCTCTTCAAATACAGTCCAGCCTTCACTCAGCAAACAGTTTGTGAATGCCTGGGTGTCAGCCTTACTCATTCTTTACGGAAAGAACTGCTGGTTTCTCTTTGGTGTGGGCACAGCACTCTGTACACACAGACAGTTTTGTAAGGCACCTTCTTCACCACTGACTTTTTCCTACGCTGTTTTCTAAAGGCCTGAAGTGGTTTTACTTGTCCTGCCTCATCTTTGAAAATACCATGGCTTGTAAAGCCTATGAATTGTTTTAAAATATATAAAAATACCAAACCAGGAATCTAAAACCTATGAAAGTACAATGTGACCTCAGAGGGCCTCATTACAAAGTCTTTTTTAACACTGAAACAAAAAAAGAGCCCGGTGTTTTTGAAACTGGATTTTGTTGCAACACAATGTACAGGAAAGTAGTGTTCTCTTCTTGAGATGAGATAAGGAAGTGTTAACAGATATTACAGTAAGGAAGTGTTATAGATGATCTCTATACTTTAATGAGAAAATATTGCTATTTTTTTGGAAACATAGTCTTGTTACAATGGTATTTTTTTCTCAAAATAGCTAGTTAACCACCAGTTTGACTAGATGAATAGAGTTTAGATGTGCTGTAAAAATAAAACATTCATTAAACATATTTTGCCTTGCTTTCAAACCTTTGCTTTCCTGGTGGAGGTTAAAGGGGAATGGGTAAGTCTGTGTAACTGTCAGGAAGTCTGCATCTTATTAAATGTTTTCTTTTAAATCACTTTAATTCTGTGTAAGTACACATATCTTTGGGTGTTGTCTTGGCAGTAAAAATATGTTTTGAGTTGTATAGTAGATTGTGCTTAAGAAAAAACAAAATAGAGGTATAAAAGTTTGTGTACCAGCTTTCTCTTTGCTAGATTCCATTTAAGGACTGACTTGAAGGCTGTGTATTTGGCAAATTATAAGGTTAAGTCTCCATCTCAGGCTACAGACAAAAATAAGTTCCAAGTAGTTTCAACTTAAAAATAAATTTAATTAAAAAAATAAATAAATAAATTTAATAAAAAAAAATTTTAAAGCAGAATATAGGAATAGTTTTCTAGCAAAGAAATGCCTTTCTGAGTTAAAACCAGAAGCCATAAATGATAAACATGAACAGATTTGACAATATAAAATAAACTTGTATACTGCAAAACATAAAGACTCCTAAAAGTTAATATGAAAGAAACCTAAAACTTAGAAAAGTTGTCCATGGATATGAAGAGATATTGGCACGTGAAGAAAGTGTATGATTTTAAAAATATACAAAAAGAGGCTTTATCTCATTGGTAATCAGGAAATGCAAGTTAAAAAACCAGATAGCATTTTTCATTTCTCACCCGAACAAGTTTAAAGATTTGGTAATATCCAGCTTTGTCTAGAGTGTAGGAAAGTAAATGAAATGCACACTGTCAGCATGGTTGTATTGGCTAAGCTATTTGAAAAGCAATTTGACAATACCTATTAAAATTAAAAATTCTTACTCCCCTTGACCCAGAAATTCTGTTACTCTTCCTATGTTTTTTGGCATATGCACAAATTTGTATGTACACAAATGTACACTGCAATCTTGGTAAAAAAAAAAAGGGGGGGGAGCCATATAAGTCAGGGAATGCTTAAATAAATTATGATATAGCTAAACAGTATGATTAAGATGTTAAAAAAGGCAGATCTACACATACAGATAAGCTCACCAGTAAAAAAAGAAAAAGCAGAAATAATATGTACAGTATAATTGCATTTTGCTTAAAAATTGTGTGTATATGTGAATGTTTTTATGTGTGTGGTTAAAGTCTTGAAATAGAGACACGAAACCATTAACATTGGTTACTGCTGGGCAGTAAAGAAGGGGCTTTTATGTTTAATTTTTTGTAGTTTTGTATTTTCATTTTGTATTATTTATAAATGGGCCAACATTTGTAATTTTTAAAGAAATGCTAAAAATAAATCCAACTTTGACAAGTATAACAGAGAATGAATACCCAGGTCTGGAATGGTGTTTGTTTTATCTCAGACATCCCAAATATGGAATGAAGTATGGAATGTGCGGCTGGTCATAATATACTGGCTTGCCAAAGGAATAGCGGCAATGTCTCTACTACACAGTGCAGCATTATACCCCAAATGGCATTCAACTATATTATCTTCGTGAGGTTAACAATCAGCACAGGAAATGTGGAAATTGACATGTGATAGTAATAATTTTTTTATTCCCTGAAGTTTGAGGTTAAGAAACATCGTGAACATATGTAGTAGAAGACTACTACCAATCTCTTGGTGGAATAATCAAAAGGTCACTTATTTTTGTGGGCACGGTAATCATTGGATTCTCAGATTTCTCAAACTTCTTTGAAAATTAGCAGACTAATTTGGTTAGATTTCAGAAGTCTAATGTTTCCTTCTCCTTTTTTTTTTTTTTTAAAGATTTTATTTATTCATGAGAGAGAGAGAGAGGCAGAGGCACAGGCAGAGGGAGAAGCAGGCTCCATGCAGGAAACCTGATGCGGGACTCGATCCCGGGACTCCAGGATCACGCCCCAGGCTGAAGGCAGGCACTAAAACTGCTGAGCCACCCAGGGATCCCCTAACCTTTCCTTTTTTAACGTAGGCAGTCTTGGAGGGAACTTTAAAATGTATTTTTTTTTTTTGAAAAAAATGAACTACCAGTCCAGTTTTGTCCAAAAATATTTTCCCCCACGGTTAACAAAAAAAGTTCGTACCCATATAGTGTCCTGTTCTACATATTGTTTATTTTTTTTTGTAAATTTATGTTTTATTGGTGTTCAATTTGCCAATATATAGAATAACACCCAGTGCTCATCCCATCAAGTGCCCCCCTCAGTGTATATTGTTTATAAGAAATATAAAATATCTGCCATTCATATGTTTAAAATCTTTTTAGAAAAGTAGAGAGAAACACTTTGAAAAGACAATGTCTGATGTTCTCAGTGAATGTTTATAACTTTGCTAGGAATTTAAGAGGAAAGGAATGAGAATGGACTGATATGCAGGGAAGACCTTCTTCATGGAAGCTTCTTTAAAAAATTATTTAAGGGGGGGAATCCCTGGGTGGGCTCAGCGGTTTAGCGCCTGCCTTTGGCCCAGGGCGTGATCCTGGAGTCCCGGGATCAGGGCTTACATCAGGTTCCCTGCATGGAGCCTGCTTCTCCCTCTGCCTGTGTCTCTGCCTTTCTCTGTGTGTCTCTCATGAATACATAAATAAAATCTTAAAAAAAAATATTTATGTATTCATGAGAGACAGAGAGAGGCAGAGACACAGACAGAGGGAGAAGCAAGGCTCCCTGCGGGGAGTCGGATGCAGGACTCAATCCCAGGACCAGGAATCACACCCTGAGCCAAAGGCGGATGCTCAATCCCTGAGCCACCCAGGTGTCCTAATGGAAGCTTCTTAATTGAGTTTGACCTTGACAGCTGTGAACTTTGATGGCCTGTCTTCTGATCTGGAGGTTCCGGTATTTGGAGGGCAAATAAATCAAATTTGCCATCCATAATGTATGGGGAAAGCTTTAAAAATTAGAAGAGAGGCTCTTGGCTGGCTCAGTTGGAAGAGCATGCGACTCTTGATCTCAGGGTTCTCAGTTCAAACCCCATGTTGGGTGTAGAGCTTACTTTAAAAAAAAAAAAAAAGAAGACTGTTGCTCACTGCCATTTTGTTGAAGTTTGTCTTCAGAGCACAGGCTGATCATGTAACTCAGCAGGTCTGGATGGTGCAGAACTGAGTACATCAGAACTGTTCAGGGAGCTCAGAAGAAATCAGCATTCCAGGGCTCACCCCTAGAGACTCCAGGAACTTTACTCCATAAACAGGATTCAAAATCTTCTCCAAGTGGTTCTGTTAGGCAGTCACTTTTGAGAACCACTGATCTATCCTAATGCCTTTTTCCTGTCAAGACTAATTCTAAATCATTTCTGAAACATATCCTCTTAGAAATATCTCAAAAAAAGGACACTTCTTTAGCGATTGTCAGCCATCAGCCAGTTCATTTGACTCTGTTGATCTTCTAATTTGGTATTATTCTTGTAACGTTAAATTCATTGCTTTTCCTTGTTTTCTCTTGATTGAGATTTTTTTTTTTCTTTTATATAGTCAGTACCTTTTCTTTCTTGCCTTCCTTTGAGTTCCATAACCTCAACATCTTGAGGTGGGCATGTTTTGTAACAATAGTATCTTCACTGTTTTGAGGGACCAATACACATTCGATTCCAGGAGTGGGCCAGATGCAGCCCACTGCCTGTTTTGTAATAAAGTTTTATTGGAACACAGCCTGACTCATTCATTTGCATATTGCCTACAGCTGCTTTTGTGCTGCAAGGGCAGTGTTGAGCGGTTACAACGGAGGAAAAATTTGACGACCTACAGATTAGAGCTTTAGAAAACAATTTTATTGTTGTAACTTCCAGAAGTTTTGGGGAAAACTTTTATTTCTAAACTGTTGATTGCGTGAACCATGTGCTGCTCCTAATACTCCTCAGCGCATCTCAGCAGCCACACCACCTGCTCTGAGTTGGTACATAGTTTAAATCTCTTTGCTCTCCTTGTTCTGCGTCATGCTTGTGAAAGGAGAGGAAATTTCTCTTTCGCTTCTTTGTGACAAGGTCAGAGATTTTAGATATATTCATGCTACCTAATGGATAGCGCAGCCATGAGATGTAGTATTATCAGGCTTCAGCCATACGTACTTGAACCTCATGGCTCCTATATGCACTTGACTGTGGCATCCAAGCCTCCCAGCATACCATCTATATTAACAATCTGTAGATCTGTAACATTTGAGACATGGACACAACATCTGGGGTTTGTGTTTCACTTTTTTTTTTTTTAAGATTTTTATTTTATTTACTCATGAGAGATACAGAGCGAGAGAGAGAGGCAGAGACACAGGCAGAGGGAGAAGCAGGCTCCATGCAGGGAGCACGACGTGGGACTTGATCCCAGGTCTCCAGGATCACGCCCTGGGCTGCAGGCGGCGCTAAACCACTGGGCCACCGGGGCTGCCCTGTGTTTCCCTTTTTGACTATTCTACTAGAATGACCCCAAATGCTTTGAGGTGGTGCAATGGGGCTGCTTAAATGAAACTGTATCAAGACCAATATTGTTAATCATTCAGATCCCCCTGACTTATAGCCACCAATAGATGAATCTACTTTTTGTATGTTAAAGTTCACTTGCTAGCCAGCTGTGCTGCAATTTGTATGCCTAATTCTTCTTGTTCTATCCTGATCTTATGCTGATCTTATGTACTGTTTTTCCACAATTGGTTTGGCATTTGGGGTAAAGTTTCCTTAGTTCAGGAAGATACATTTCTCCTTTCTTTTTTTTTTTTTTTTTTTTTAAGATTTTAGTTATTTATTCATGAAAGACACAGAGAAGCAGAGACATAGGAAGAGGGAGAAGCAGGCTCCCTCTGGGGATCCTGATATGGGACTCTACTCCAGGACCCTGAGATCATGACCTGAGCTGAAGGCAGATGCTCAACCACTGAGCCACCCAGGCATCTCTAGTTCTCCTTTTCATATGAGAACCTCTGTGCTTTTTCTAAGTGGTTAATTTAGTTTCCAAGTGAATTTTTCTTATATCCTCTGAATCTTAAAATTAAGTTACTCATTAAAACGAATGGATTCCTATAAGAACAAAACCAGCTAATTAAGACCATTTTTTGGTCAGAATTGACCAGTGAATTTCCTTGGTTAAAACGGAAACCTTAGTTTCACTATTACCCTGAAGGATGAGAAACTCTTGTTTGCACAGATAAGAGGCTGATGTGGCACCTTCTCTGCCTCCAAAGTGTACAAACACCTTTCAGCAGTGAAGCATGTTTTTCTCTCTTATCAGGGGAACAGGGCTGGGTGGTGTGAGCAGCTACCTGGGGTACAAGCTAGACCTGCCCACAGGGCAGGACCTTTCCTCAGAGTTTCAGAGCCAATTCCATATATCAGTCCCAGAATTCTTATTAGCCAGGTAAGACCCTCTGTCTCAAGAGAATGACTGTAAAACATAGGATATAAGTGAGTAAAGCAGCTGACATTTGAGGAGGTCCTACATGGATAGACCAGTAGACATTCCAGACAGGCCACGATCAAGGATTGAGCTCCAGCCTCTAAAGGATTGCTGCTGATAAAGAAGGCAAAGCCACAGGGCCTGGCTCCCAGGCAGTTTCCTGGAGCAAAGTAATACCCCATACAGAGAACCATGGATTGTTACCTAAAGTGAGGGTAAAGACCAGGCTCTTAGAATGGGACAAAAGCCCAAGTGAGAGCTCTACTACAAATTCAGAGCAGGACAACAGGAGGGACAGCTCCTTCTTCTTATGATTTTTTTGTTAAGATTTTATTTACTTATTTATTCATGAGAGGCCCAGAGAGAGGCAGAGACATAGGCAGAGGGAGAAGCAGCCTCCCTGCAGGGGACCCTAATGTGGGACTCGATCCTAGGACCCTGGGATCATGACCTGAGCCAAGGGCAGATGCTCAACCACTGAGCCACCCACGAGCCCCAGGAGAGAGAGCTTTTAAAAATACATCAGGGGATCCCTAGGTGGCTCAGCGGTTTAGCACCGCCTGCAGCCCAGGGCGTGATCCTGGAGTCCCGGGATCGAGTCCCACGTCGGGCTCCTGGCATGAAGCCTGCTTCTCCCTCTGCCTGTGTCTCTGCCTCTACAGAGAGAGAGAGAGAGAGAGAGAGAGAGAGAGAGAGAGAGAGAGAGAGAGAGGCAGAGACACAGGCAGAGGGAGAAGCAGGCTTCATGCCTGGAGCCCGATGCAGGACTCGATCCCGGGTCTCCAGGATCACGCCTTGGGCTGCAGGCGGTGCTAAACCGCTGCGCCACCGGGGCTGCCCTAAATAAAACCTTTTAAAAAAATAAAATAAAAAATAAAAATATATCAGTAAACACTGGTCATATGCCAGGCAGTGTTTTCAATACTTCACAGTTCTCATTGCTGCCATAATAAGACAGGTACTGTTATCCTCATTTGACAGATGAAGAAGTTGAGGCACCAAGAGGTGAAAGTTGCCCAAAGTCACCCAGTTAATAAATGGTAGATCTAGTATTCAGACTAGACCAATCTAATTGCTGAGCCCTATCCTTGATTGTTACATGTCTCCGTCTTGAGGCTAAGTCACTGTGTCAGGTTCACAGTAGTGAATTAGGCTCAAGCTCCTCACTCACTCCTGCCTGACATCACCTGGGGTCATAGAGTGAGTGGAGGGGGCGGCTGGGAGCGTGACTGTTGAACCTACCGAGGAGTTGGGGAGCCCCTCCCCTGCACAATCTGGCCTAGAAACAGCTGTTCCCACTGCAAAGCTGTGGCAATATTTAAATGTGTCATAATATCACCAATAAGTATAAATGAAGAAACAAAGGCATTTAGCCGTTTGCATTCAGCATGAAATCCCAGTGGAAAAAAATGTCATCTTAAATCCTCATCTAGAGAAACAGTTGGGGCTGCCCAGAAAAAGGAACGTAAGCACAAAACAGTGTGGGGGAGTTGAATGAAAAGTGGCTAATGTGTTCACATCTGATGTAAGCGTTAGTAAGAATATCAGAACTGCAAAGAGAAAAATAGCAGCTTTGAAGCAATATTGCTCTTTATCTCGGGGAACTCCTTTCTGGAGAATTCTCAGTTTCAAAAATTGCTTTTACCCCTGACAATAAGGGTCCCTCCCCTAAGGTAGAGCAGAGTGCCGGCATCTTCTACTTACTGAACGTTTTGTGAATAAGATGTAGAGTTAAGTGGTAAGCCATGTATTCCGCTTTTTCCACCCCACCCCAAGCACGCTTAAAATTCAGGTATGCTAATAAGCATTACACTTACTCTGCACTGAATACAGGTAGTAGATGTTTGGTTCTGTAGTTTGGGCCTTTATTTTTTATTTTATTGTATTTATTTTTTACTATATATTTGAATGAGTTAGGAAGCTGGTATTTTTGCTCATTTCCCCCCTCCCAAAATCTTTATTAAGATCCTCCCTACTCATTTTTTGATTTCTAAAAAGCAACATTAATGTCTGATGAAGTGTTCAATGTTTTACCTCCTCAGGCAGCATATATTAAGGAATAAGAATAAGAGAAGGTCTCTGATAGACCCATATTTGATATAGTAATGAAAATGGTTTTCTAAGAATGAACATAATTTTCCTCCAAAGTCATCCTCCTGTTGCTCATAAAATAGTGGGGGTAACTCATAAAGATAGGTAGAACCTTTCTGGTGATTCTGAATGATCTTTTTAAATTAGAATTAAACAGCAGAATTCTGTGAATTCTCCTGTGCACTTTTGTAATATTAAAGTTAAGTTTGTATAAAAGAACAACATAGGACCTTAATAAAGTTGACTGTAGGGATCCCTGGGTAGCGCAGCGGTTTGGCGCCTGCCTTTGGCCCAGGGCGCGATCCTGGAGACCTGGGATCGAATCCCACGTCGGGCTCCCGGTGCATGGAGCCTGCTTCTCCCTCTGCCTGTGTCTCTGCCTCTCTCTCTCTGTGACTATCATAAATAAATAAAAAAATTTAAAAAAAAAAAAATTTAAAAAAAAAAAAAAAATAAAGTTGACTGTGGCCATGAATAATTATTTCTTTGATTTTCTCATCATGTATCTATGGAGCTTTTAAATGGCTTAACATCAGCTTGGCTTCCCGTGGAAACCATCTAAGACCATGCTTTTATCTTTCTGATCCCTGTGCTAAACAAATACTACTCCGTTATTAGAGATTTCTAGAGTACTGATTAAGCTTTAAATAATAAACCCAAGTCAAATTATTTTTTAATAATTACATGACTTCCCGAGTGATGGAGTCTCTCCAATCACTTTTCAATTCAGAGTCACTCTAAAAATGTAAACTGTGGGCCTGAGGACTTTCAGCTCTATCTGAATTGCTGTTGCTAGAAAAGGATAGGGGGGAGGTGCTTAAAAGCAGAAAGAATGAGAAACCTGCTTTACAACACAAACTCTTTGTTCAGGGTTCATGTTTAGGGTTCATTTCCCTGGATACAGAGACTAAAAGAGGGTGAAGAGGCGTACGTGGGGTGTATCAGTCCGATGGGGTTGTTGGCTCAGGGCTTGGTCCTGGTAGAGCCCTTTGGTGTCTTGAGGAGTTGATGTAGGGCCACTTTTTAAGTTAAACTTTGTGACTTTCCCTGCAGGTGGATGAAAGCCAAACTGGAGAACCGGGCTGGCTTGGAGGAGAATTAAAAGGAAAGACGGGATGGTTCCCTGCTAACTACGCAGAGAAAATCCCAGAAAACGAGGTGCCCGCTCCAGTCAAACCCGGGCCCGACCTCACCTCTGCCCCTGCGCCCAAACTGGCCGTGCGTGAGACCCCCGCTCCGGTGGCAGTGAGCGCTCCGGAGCCCTCCACGACCCCCAACAGCTGGGCTGACTTCAGCTCCACGTACGTGTAGGCACGCCATCTCTGAGGGGTTTTGGATCTCCTCGCTCAGTAATCTTTTTAAAGTACTTTCATGGGTTTGGGCTGTACCTCTGGCGTTAAGGGGTGGGCTCATTTCCCTTACCCTTTTCTCTGACCACTCTGCTGGCACACTAGATTACATTCACAGAGCTGGATTTCATTCTCTCATTAGTCCGCACTGGTGTGTCCTGGGAGGAACGAAGTCAAGCCTGTCATTGTGTTGCATTCAGTAATTTGTCTGTATCTTTCCTTCCTGTGGAAGAAATGGAGAAATATCATTCTCTAATAATAATTCACTTGACATCCAGGGCAGTCAGCAAACAGTTGTTTCCTGCATGCAAGCAGCACTTTTTCTGCTGGTCAGAAACAGAAATTGAATTCAGTCATGTGGTTTAGAACAAGATAGAAAGCTGTTTCCTTTAAAACTTTCCTCTGTCATCGGTCATCGGTCTTGTACTGGGAAGTGAAGAGACGTGTGCTCTTGGCCGCACCCCTGGTCATCAGGAAATGGCATTAAAAACTGTGTGTAAGCAGAGGTTTGAAATGATGGAGGAAACTGCTGCCCACGCTTCCAGTTAGAGGACTGTGATCTATGTGTGCAGTCGTCTAAAAGTAGTTCATACGAGCATTCAAGTAGGAGGGATTTGAGTAAGAACTATTTTAATTTTTTTTTAAAATATTTATTTATTTGACAAGAGAGCACAAGCAGGGGAAGCAGCAGAGGGAGAAGGAGAAGCAGGCTCCCTACTGAGCAGGGAGTCTGGTGCGAGGCTTCATCCCAGGGCCCTGGGATCATTACCTGAGCCGAAAGCAGATGCTTAACCGACTGAGCCACCCAGGCGCCCCTAATTTTCTTTTTCAAGCCTAATCATTATTCAGAAGAAACAAATAGAAGGCAAGGAGTCAAGACGTAAGGCTAGAGAAAGATCGAATGGCTTAAATAGAGTAGAGGAAGGAGCATGGTGACCAGGGGCAGAGGAAGTAGAGGGAAGGATGTAAGGAATAGCAAGTTTTACATATTCCTGTTTTCATACAAAAGGTTGCAGGTACTAAGAAAAGTCCTCCCTATCTAATCTCTGTTAAAAAGTAGTCTCCCATTAGCATGATTCCAAGTTGAAAGTCTCCCTTCCTGTCTTGATCTTGATTCAAAAGTTCTGGCTTTTCTTAAATGGAAGCTCAGACTAACATAGAAGACAAACACTGTGTTTTCTAGGAGTTTGTTTTGCTGTGGATCTGGTCATTGTGAATCTTCTGCAATACGTGTGTGATGTGTGGTTCTCTCTGCTTTAATCGTGGACATCTTATTTTCCAAACCCAGAATCAGGATGTACCATCTAACAAAGGAATTATATTTTTATTTTTATCAGAGAGTCTTAAGCAGGCTCCACACCCCATGTAGAGACCAACATGGGGCTGGATCCTATTGCTGTGAGCTCATGACCAACCAAGCCAGAGTCAGATGCTTACCCGACTGAGCCACCCAGGCACGCCTCAAAGGAATTATTTTGATTTCCAAATATGTTTATGTCTTATAAAGATGTAAAAAGTACATTACATTTATATTTGCATTCACACAGATGTACTAACATTATAAAAATTACAAAATTAAAACCGTCCCTGAGACCCAGCACGACTGGTTGCTTTACTTGTCATTACCCTGGTGGCTAGGCATGTGGCCTGGTGCTTGCT
The DNA here is from genome assembly GCF_905146905.1 of Nyctereutes procyonoides. Classification (NCBI taxonomy): domain Eukaryota; kingdom Metazoa; phylum Chordata; class Mammalia; order Carnivora; family Canidae; genus Nyctereutes; species Nyctereutes procyonoides. Next base: position 7,497,173 of record NW_026575155.1, read on the forward strand.
GTGGGATGGAAGGGGACAGAGAAATGGTGTTAAGTGCCAGCTGCCAAGCTGGCATCTTTTATTATGTGGTGTATTACGTCTTTTTTGCTGGCTGCACTATCATTTTTAACAGTGACAATAATGGCATGTGAGGATGCTTCTCTGGTACAGTTGCAACGAGTCCCTATCCCATGTTTCATGAGACCCTTCTAATGAACCAAATTGACAGAATATTGTTTCTGAAGATTTAGAGCAACTACTGTAATTTGCCTGAGGCTCGTTGCTGTCTTGTTTCTCGTCTTTAGAAAGCCCTGTAAATGTACTGGCTTTACACCTGCCGTAGGTGAGAAGCTGGCGCATAGAAAGTACTTGCTTCTCATGGTGGCAAACTTTCCTTCCAGGTGGCCCACCAGCACGAATGAGAAGCCAGAAACCGACAACTGGGACGCATGGGCAGCCCAGCCCTCGCTCACCGTTCCCAGTGCTGGCCAGCTAAGGCAGAGATCAGCGTTTACTCCAGCCACGGCCACTGGCTCCTCTCCATCTCCCGTTTTAGGCCAGGTAAAAGCAGTCAGTGGGAGTGTGAAGACCTAGCATGCAGTACCCAGTACGAGCACATTTGGCCAAGTGCTTATCGACAGTGTTATTTCTGTGTATCTGGGTCAGGTGGCAGTGTGGATTCAGTTCACATTTTCCCAATAGCATTAAGGAGCCTGGGGAGTTCAGAGAAGGGTAATCTCCTGCACAGGTTGACCAGGAAGCTTCGCTGAAGAAGTAGTATCTTATACCATGGGTAGATTTTGTTAGGAAGTAGAATGGGCTTGCCTGTCAGACAGCAAATGCTGTGAGGAGAGGCTTTAACGTAGGAGACCAGAGTGTTTCAGGAAAAACTTAGGCCTGTTGATCTGGGGAGACCAATAAGTATACATCAGAAAGGCTTGATTACAGGTGAATGGGAAACTCTTAAGTGCCCTCCTAAGAAAGTGTTTCTAAAAGGATCGTTATTCTGAATATTACTACTCCATACGATAAAGCAGTGGTTTACTTAATGCAATGAACATAAAGGAATGAAATATCTATACATTAATCAAACCAGACAGAGCAAATGCCCATGTGGGAGGCATTTGGGGGTCAGGGACAGTCTCTGACTTGGGATCAACAGGAGGCATGTGGGCTTTGAGCAGGTGCCTGGGGAGGTTCCAGCAGAGGACATCGGGCAGCAGCGACAGCTAAGCAGGACGGAGTCACACTCCTGTTGGAGCCAAAGGAAAGCAAAGCAGCCTGGGATTGAGAGAAGGATCTGATCTCCGAGAGAAACAAGGAGGGCACAGAGAGAAAGTGATTTTTAGTTGGAGAGAGGAGCTCAGTTTTAGGTGTGTTCAGGGTGAAGGTAGGGCACCAGGTGGTCCCATGCGACAGGCAGCGAGAACATAGATCAGCTCTGAGGAAACATGTGAGATCTTCAAAAAAAGAGAACAGGGTAAGAAAATGGAAAATCCGCAGCATGTGTGTGTGTTCTCCCCACCTGAGAGGAGGAGCTCCCAGCCAGAGATGTTTCCTTCCCTTTGCTTCTGTCCCTGCTGGGCTCTTTGCAGGGACTGGGGTTGGTGATCAGGGTAGAGAGCATTCAGTGTGGTAAGAAGAATGTGTTTGCGACCTGGGAAGGAGTAGGAGATGCTGACTGCTAGGTAGGCGAAGATAGTTTATATCCACTTTTTAGAACGTGGAAGCTGGGTTCTATGTGGGGAATTAAACAGTTGGCCAAAGTCAGGAAATCAGTGACACACGTGGGGTTCCAACCCCGAGTCCAGGCTCTGTCCAGCCCCAGGCTGGGTTATTCCAAAGTGTCAGTGGGGAAAGGTCAACCAGGCTGGGGCCCCAGGCTTGGCAGAGGAATGGATGGAAGCAGCTGGGAGGATGGGACAGCACAGAAGGGCTGTGAGCTGGTGGGCTGTGGGGGTCTGGGAGCTCCCGCGAGCCCGAGGGAGAAAAACAGGCAGAGAATCTGGGGGATCTCAAGAAGTGTGCAGCCGAGATGGAAGGGAGGAGGGACTTCGAAGGTCCAAGAAGGTGAGGATCCAGGAGGACCCAGGAGTGTCGATAGGAAAATGTCTTTTTAAGACAGGTACAAGTTGGTTCCAAATGAGCTGCCTTTGAGCATCATCTTTTTGTTCCTGTCCATTTTCATATATGCTTGAAAGTTGACGTTGTAATTTTCTTAATATCATCTTAAGATATTGTAATGGTTTTATGTTAGTTTTTAAAAAAAAGGTAATAAATGCCTCACCCTACCTTTCCAGCCTCATCTCCTACTGCACCCCTCCATGAAACTAGGCTCCACGTACCCCAGGATTGTGCTCCTCTTCCTGGACCCTTTGCAGTATGCCACCCCGAGGCCGTTGCCTGTGCTGTGCCTTCGGCCTGGAGTGCCCTTCCTCCGAAGCCCTAGCTCTCAAAATCCTCCTCGCCCTTCAAGGCCTGACTCCAGTGCTGCCTCCTCTGTGAAACTGTCCCTATGGCCCCTGGGCAGAATTCATCCCTCTTTTCTCTCTGTTCCCACAGTGAATAGCTGGAGCCTCTTTGTAGTAGATCTCGTTCTGCCAAGTGGTATATATCATTGTGTGTGTCTCTCTCTTGCCCGCTAATTGTGAAGTCTTTGGTAATGATACCGTACTGTCCCTTTTTCCAGTGCCATATGGTCAATAAAGTCTTTTAGCCTAAATTATTTGGAGGAGGCAGAGGTGGCATTTTATTCCTCTTTGTAACCCCTCTTTGCATGTAGATGTATGTAGTGGATCACAGCAGATTTATGCCAGCCAGACCCCTGGGTCTCTAAAACAGGAGCTCAAACAATCCAACGTGGGGCATATTTTCCTTTGTCCACCTAAACTATCAGTTCATTATCCTTTGAGATTTTGCAAGATTTCTACACTTCGGTATGAATCTTCCACCCAACATCCAAAATCCATTTGGAAATGGGGATGGTGGGAGTGGCCTGGGCACTTTGGAGGTTAAAACAGAACCAGATGTCAAAGGCACACAGCCAGGTGCCCCAAAAGAAATATGACCTCCTGGCTTGTTTAATGAGGCAGCTCTGGATGGCCAGATAGTGCCCCTGCGAATAGGCTGGCAGGTGTTGGGCTCTCCTTTTGAAAATGAGAGATCACCAGGAACCAGGGAAGCATCCAGCACCCATGCTGCACTGAAGCAGGGTCCTTTGTGGCTGTGTGTGCCTGTGTGCGCTTGCTGGAAAGGAGTGTTAGTGCCAGTGTTGATGTCGCCTGCATCGGTAACCGATCACAGAGTAATGAGAGGTCCTTTATGTATTTCCACACAAGGGTGAGAAGGTGGAAGGGCTACAAGCACAAGCCCTGTATCCTTGGAGAGCCAAAAAAGACAACCACTTAAATTTTAACAAAAATGACGTCATCACCGTCCTGGAACAGCAAGACATGTGGTGGTTTGGAGAAGTCCAAGGTCAGAAGGGTTGGTTCCCCAAGTCTTACGTGAAACTCATTTCAGGGCCCATAAGGAAATCCACAAGGTATTTTTATGTTTGTCTGCTTCTGTTAGATGAAAACAATGTTGGGCATGAAATTGTTGCTTGCGTTCATTAAGATTCGCAGATGGGATTGCAGGATTATGGTGTCTTCTGGATCCTCTAACTGCAGAAGTTAGAGTGCATATCTGGAGAAGACAGCCTCTGACAAATAAGTGGTCATTTTCTCCCCCCCTTCATTGGTGGAAGCCTGCATATCTTGTGTTCCAGTGACTTATGTAAGAAGAACTTCTACTCTGAGGCCTGGAACATTCTTGTGGATTTGTTGGTGATCATGCCTAGTACTCAGTACTATGCAGATACACATGAATACTTACAGGCTCAATGCATTTGGGGAAATAATTGAAAGAATGGATTATGAACCTTATAGCATGGATCCTTTAACATAAAGGTTGTAGTTCAATTATTGCAATCACCTAGGTGTTCAAACAGGTTAGGAGCTTCAAGAAGATAAAAATAACAAAAATATTGGAAGAGCATCTATCATTGCTTTGAACTAGACGGATGCATTGGCTATGTAGCAAGTGCTGAGAAACAAGAATGCAGCTCAGACTCATGCCTCTGTGGCGCTGTTAAGTGTTTTAACTTAGCCAAGTGCAACTGTTTCAGCTGTACAGCTGTAGATGCTTCAAAGTTTTAAATATTAAGCAGCTCTTTAAAAAAAAAAAAAGGAAAATCAGTGTCGTTTGTATTCATGTCTTTGAAGATAAAAATTAAGATACTTTCTCCTCCCACCTCTTTCAGCATGGAATCTGGTTCTTCAGAAAGTCCCGCTAGTCTAAAGAGAGTAGCTTCCCCAGCAGCCAAGCCGGCCATTTCGGGAGAAGGTGAGAACCTGAGTCAAATCATGTTCTTAGGAGGGTCGAGGGGATCACGTAATATAAAGAGTACATGTTTGAAATGAGATGGGATTTCACTTTAAAATAGACTGTACTAAAAAAAAAAAAAAAGACTGTATTAGTTTATGTTCAGTGTGTTCCACTCTGAGGTCAAATGAAAGGTTAGATCTTTACAAAAGCAGAGTACTTCACGGAGACTTTCAAAATAGTATCAGATACATTGATCATAATAACCAAATCTTCTAATGATAGTTGGTCACAAGCTCTCTGACGTTTGAAAGAGGCCCATCAGTGTCACTAGGATCAAGTTTTGTGAGCATCTCTGCAGCTGGATTGTGGTCATTGCTTCCCCTACTATAGTCTGTTCTCCTCTGACTTGTACATAAGTGTTTGTTTTAAAAATGTTACTACACCGTCTAGTAAAGCTGTCCCAGCAATCGCAGTGGCATCTCTGCCACCTTCAAAAGAAACAGAGAAGTTCAGTTTTTCTGTTCCTTGTCAATAAGCACACCAGATTATTTAAGACCTAAAAATTTCATTTTGAGTGTTTAGCACACAAAGAATTAATTGCCTTATATCTTGGTCTTCATCACATAAGTCTGAGGATTATATATGCTGATACATGGTGTGGGCTTTAAAACAAATAAAACCCACATGATCCAGGCTCTGGATGGTAAAAATCTCACGTCTTTTCTGCAGTCAGTGTAGCCATTCTCACCTCATTGAAGAGCGCTACCAGTAGTTTGACAGGCTTTCCACTGCAAGTCTGATGGGGATTCCTAGCTAACAGATGTCTACCCCATTGTATGCTGATTTTTCTTGGGTTCCTTAAGTAAATTCTATGAAGATAGAGTGTTTTATTTAGTCTGCTCACCATCCTGAGATTGTCACATTCCTTGGAAAGTGTGGCTTGTGAAAGAATTATGAAAACAGTTGTTTGGCTGGAGACAGCAAGGATTAAAGTTCAGTGGTATTTCAGACCCCCGGTAACAAAATTACTTTCCCCAAAGGAATTTGAGAAGCAAAAATGTTTGTAGTTTATAGATACAGCTATAAAAACCTCATCACTGCCAAACACATCCAGCATTTTATTGCATCCAGTTTTTGCTATTGCCACCAAAACGAACATTAGAAGAGTTCTGTTTATACACTCTATCAGTCATCTGAATGAGTGCTTCATCCACTTAGCAGAACGAGGCAAAAATAAAAAAACAAAAAAACTCTTTTTAAACACATGTGTGGTCCATATTATATAAAGCAGATTACCATTCTGCCCAGATTCAGTATGTTTTATCCAATGACGTCTCCTCGGAAGGCTGAAGTTTACACCTTGGCTCTCTCCTAGTAGCCATGCACTCTCTTGATCATGCCCTCACTTCCTCTCCTGTACAGTGGGCTACTGACCCCCACTTTGAGTAGAAAGTAACAATCAAGGATTATGAGATAATTTGCATAAAGCATCTAGGAGAAAGGTCAGTAAGAGTCTGCTAGTGTTTTTTCCTTTTTGCTTCATTTCCTGGGTTGTTGATGGAGAGCCACTTAACAACGCTGTGAGCATTCTCCTCTAGGAGCAGCATCGATGAACGCCGATTTGTTTTGAAACGTGTACAGAGGCCTCGTCCCTTGAGGCCTCAATCCATAGGTCACAGGTGAACCACACACACGTTTAAAGTTGGGTAACAGGGATCCCTGGGTGGCGCAGCGGTTTGGCGCCTGCCTTTGGCCCAGGGCGCGATCCTGGAGACCCGGGATCGAATCCCACATCGGGCTCCCGGTGCATGGAGCCTGCTTCTCCCTCTGCCTATGTCTCTGCCCCTCTCTCTCTCTGTGACTATCATAAATAAATAAAAAATTTAAAAATTAAAAAAAAAAAATAAAGTTGGGTAACAGAAGAGAGATTCTAATCTCCGCTGACATTTATTACATCCATTGTCAGATGATCTGGAATATTAAGAAACACTAGGAGAGAGCTCACTGGCCTTCCGGAGTGGCGTGAGAGGACTTGGCTGTTGAAGTTCAGAGAAAAGCTATCTGCATGTATCAGTGAGCCCCTTATTAATACTGCATTAAAGGTAGTCACATTCAAAGTAAAGCATACATAAACCAGATTAAACAGATGGTCAGTTTGGGTAGCTCTTAGTGTGCCCACTTAGGAATGGCCAGTGCCCTGTGGTAACGGTCTCTGGAGGAGGCTCTGAGTGCCATCGCCCGCCCATCCTCCCATGGCCCGTGTCACTGAGCCCCACAGGAGCCTCCCAGATGCCTGTGTGCATGGCAGGGCAAATGAAGCCACAGTCTTTCCAGTCTCCTTGGTATCTTATAGTGCAATGGTAGGTTCAGCCAGAGTTCATGCGTCTGAAGTTTCTTCAGCACTTTGAAAGTCACTTCAAAGATTGGATCCATTTTTGAGAAAGTGACTTTTCAATGCAGGAATCACTGGGAAAAGCATCCATCTGCCAAAGATCCTATCTTAAATGGCCGAACATGAGCTTCAGGGGCAAGTGGCAGAGCAAAACCAAACGGGGGAAAGGTCAGAATACTGAGAGATCGGGAAAAGGAACATATTAATGAAAAAAGAATGTCCTTAGCACAACTGCCAGATTTGATTTCCGTGTGTGGGAAATCATTTTTCCTGTGTTCACTGTGGAGGTGCGTGTGAGCCACACTGGAGGACTAGAGACAAAGCGTCTTCTGTTCTCCCTTGGTCATTTGGGTGACCCTGTGTCTGCTGTGGGGTCCCTACTCCCCGGCCCTGGCTGAGGCTCCAGCCTGCGGCCAGCACTGCCTAAGCTGACTCAGCCCTTGGCGGGCTCTCCCACGTTGTAGAGCTGCCTATATTAGCACACGCATTAGGGGGCTTTGTGTCTTTTTGTGTTTGTTTTAGCTTTCATTAGTACCTCCTGCAGAGGCTCTTATAATTAGCCAAAAGCATTCCTCCATACTCAATTTCTGCCTATTAATTAACATTAGGCTCTGAATTTAAGGGCTCCATCTGAAGTTTTAGTGAGAAACAGGCCTCATCCATCCCCAAAATGAACTTTTCGGGTGGGTAAAAGGTGATTTTTTTTTTAATGACTTTGACAAAAATACCCAAAGGCCTAGGATAAAATGGAGAAAAAAATGGAAGCAAGACACTTAGGTTCATCTCTCTGTAGATCTCTTATCCTGCACCTAGTATAGTGTCTAGAATTTTGTGTCTGGGGATCTTTCTGAGAGTGATTTGGTTTCTGAGCCTTTGTAAAACCAACTCTTTATAATTAAAAAGGAAATTTTCCTCTGGAATGCACCCCCATCACATGCAAGACTGTAAAGAAAGTCAGTTCTTAGCCTTTAAGACTTGAATAATAAAACATAGGAAACATTTCTTTTCAGCTTGTTCAGGAAGGCTTGCTTATTTTCTGGGATTGAGTAGACGTTACTTTTATTATCAGTCCTCACTACGTGTTTGTGCGTTTGAATGACAAGTAGATGCCCGTTTTTAACTAAATAATGCGTATCTTTTATTTTGTGTTTTAACAGCTTCCTACTGTCTGTGTATATGGCACAAAAGGACATAAGTTTTCACTCGGGCACTTGAGTAATGAACAATGTGTCTTATTTAATTTACGTGAAGGATTATAGTATATCTAAAAATGTTCCAAAATTGTGACTTGGTACCCTCAAAACGAAAACACAGATACTTGATGTGCATAGAAGAGCTGGTGTGTTAGTGCATCCAAATGAGTGCTCAGCACAACTAAGTAAATGATAGTTAAGAGTAAATGTAAAAACCATTTTCACTCCAAAGGAAATGATGACATGAAATTATAGTTCAGCCCTGGCACTCGGTGTCGGTAGACAGGCAGTTGGCATTTTTGTTCGCATGGCTGGGTCTTCCCAAGAATTGTTCCCACGTCTGCAGTTACTGAATTTGTATGTGCAGTTAGGGCATTTGCAGCCAGGGATGTTCTACACTTCTGTTTTATCTGTGACAAGCTTTTCTCTTGAATGGATCTTATCCTAACTTCCTTATTCATAAACTTGCGTTTGCAAAGCTGTCTGGGATCTCTGTAAACAATCAAGCTCTCTCCGTATCTCAATATTTCTCCCCACCAGAATTTATTGCCATGTACACTTACGAGAGTTCTGAGCAAGGCGATTTAACGTTTCAGCAAGGGGATGTGATTTTGGTTACCAAGAAAGATGGTGACTGGTGGACAGGAGCAGTGGGCGACAAGTCCGGAGTCTTCCCTTCTAACTATGTGAGGCTTAAAGATTCAGAGGTAAACCCACATTAACTGTTTACTCTCCCTTTCTGTGCGATGATTCTCTCGGCGGGGAGTCGCCAATATTTGATGGTGGAACACTGTTGATGGGTTTTGCTGTGTCCGGGAACTTGACAGCGGATACAGAGTGCCCTGTAATTGTTTGAACTGGTCATTTGGTGCTGCAGGGTAAGCTTCCCACAAGCAGAAGAACCCCCTGGGGCTGAGCAGAGGCTACCTCTCTGGAGGCTGGTCTGAGAGAGTTAATGTTCGGGGCTCATTTCTATTCCTGCATGCGACTGGCTTAGGGTTTAGAGCGAATGTTCTTGATTGGGTCTTCAGGGTCACTGATCTGGGATACCCAAAGAAAGACACACAGCAATATTTTGCCCATGTAAAACAAGAGGATTTGGGTGATACTGGCCCCAGAACGTGGGGTGGTAGAGAGTTTCTACAATTGATACTTTTGCCTACACGTTGGGAAAACATAAGATTTAAGAAATCGATGACACTTTTGACCAGGCCTTAGAATCTCAGGCCCATTGATGAGGCCTGAATTTATTCTAACTGCTGTTCTCCTTATGAATCAGAAATGAATCCCATTGTTATGCGGGGCCTTAAAAATCCAATTGCAGAACAAGAGGTCTTGAGGCAGTGCAGAGTTCAATGAAATGGTGGGGTGAGCCCACCACCGGGGTATTGGGAGCCTGTCTCAGAGTGACCAATTTCAAGTTAGTGGAGAATTTTAGGGTGAATCAGTGTAGTCATTTAACAGATCCATTGCACATAAATAAACCACAAGAATTGTCTTTTTTTTTTTTTTTTAAACCTGCTTTCTCAGGTGTAAGCCAGTGGACAGAGCTCCTCTGTCATTGGAATGCCAGCAGGAGGGTGTACCTTGGGCTGATCCACAGGCCCTAGTACCTGCAGCTGCTTTGGGAGCCTGGAGCCTGACCCCACAGTGTGGTCCCTCCCCTTCATTTCTCGCCTTCCCTGCAGTGCCCAGAAGCAAGTTTTTATTTTGCTTGGGTTTTGTTTTTTCAGGGAGTGTCTTTTTAGCTGTTTCGGTTTTGGGGTTTTGTTTTGTTTTGTTTTGTTTTCCCTTGCTGTGGTCTTGAGAGCAGCTTATTGAGACTCCCAGGAAAGGATTTGCATGAGTCTGCTTACCCTTAGAGAATTTGGCAGAAGCCTGGTAGAAAGTGCTTCTCTCCAATGCAGCAGTGAATTGTCCTCTGCAGACCTGGAGAGGGGAGAATTAGGGTTTTCTCCAGGAATCCAGTCGGATCCAGTAAGAATCATACAGGTGATATTTCAGGGGTCACAGGGGAATAACTAAAACTAAACTCAATTTCCACTGCTAGGCGTGAAGAATCTTAGAGTGACTACCTTTTTGGATCAATTGAAAGACCAAAACCATTACTTATATTGTATTTTGATAAATCATAGTTTGCTATAAAAAAAATCTGAAATCACTAAGTTAAAAAAGAAACTGACATTTTTAAAGGTAAGCTGCATATGAAGGTGCTTTTTTAACCCTGGCCTTAAATTATGAGCCACAGAAGAACCAACGGAGCTAAAGATTTTGCACAAACATTTGGCTACATTATTTCATAGTGATGAGAAAAATCTAAAAAGTCAGCTCTTTCATTTTCCTTGGGTACAGAGTTCAGCGTATAAGGAAAATTTCCTGCTAAACCCAGATCCAGCCTCAGATACCAAGCTTTCCCTCTGGGCATGGGAGAGGTTGTTCTATCCTGGCTTCCCTTCTCTGTAGGAGAAGGGCTGTGGCACATATCCTGGGGCAGCTTTTCTACTGCATTCCTGAGATGTGCCAGAACAGAACCAGGCCTTCTGAGTATGTCTTAGTTTATGAGCTGCCTGTGGTGTTAAAAAGGGAGCACACTAGGGCGCCCAGCTGGCTCAGTTGGTAGGGCATGTGATTCTTGATCTGGGGGTCGTGAGTTCATGCCCCACGTTGGGCATAGAGCCCACTTAAAAAAAGCAGGGGAGCACACTGAAGCTATTTGGACTCATTCACTGGGTGTTGCCATATGCCTTTGTTCCTTTTATGGCCTATAGGGAGTTATTATAAGTCCATACTGGGAAAGTTAACTGGTCATTTGGAATCTTGTTTCATTAGTATTCCTTTATTTTGATACGCAGCCTATAAAAATAGCAAGGCAGATTGGTATTATATATTTTGTTAATACAGAAATCATAATCTGAGTAAAAATTGTAACTCAAACTTGCCCTGGTAAATGGTTATTAAATTTCAATAACCAAAATAAAGGGACCATGATGGCTTAGATGAATGGCATGTTTTTATTCTTACAGTAACTGTCATTTACTTTATTAATAAGCCTTTTGTTTTGTTTTGTTTTGTTTTAATTGGAATACTTAATTTACTGCCAGATAGGGACTCAAGAATGAAAATCAATTCAGAATAAAGCACTTTGTAATGACAGATGACAGTCTGGCCCCTGTCCTGTCTCAAGGTCTCTATTGGCTTGTTCAGCTGGTTTAAAATTCCATGAGTACCCATAAAGGAATTCAACCCCAGAGCACTTTTGGAACAATTAATCGTTACAACAACAAAAATATGGTCTTCTATGGATTGTGCATCCAGCATTGATAGAGGAATTTCAGTGTTTAAACAGTGTAAGATTTGGGCAAAAAAGATACACAGGCGAGTAGCTGCCTCTGTGGATAAAGAGGTGAATGGGATAGGGGAAGGCGTGTTTGAATTCCCATTGTGCTGTTTCAGTTTATCTTTTTTTTTTTTTTTAAGTAAAAAGATAAAGCTGTAAAGCAAATGTAGCAAAATACTAATATTTTATGTAGCACATCTGGGTGTTGGGCTCTGGATGTCAGAGTCTCTGGAGTTTTATTGTGTAAAATATTCAATAACCATTTGAACATAAGCATAAGCTCAGTGTTTAGGACATAGCCTAACAGTCTTCCTCGCCTGGCACCCCCTGTTTGGTGTGACTCAGGGACAGGATGCACCTGTGCTACACGCAGACAGTACCTGAGCCGTCTGGGATCCTACAATGCCACATTACTTGGCTCACTTCTCTCTAAAGAAGAGGTGTGTGTTTCAAAGTACTCATTTTGTCCCATGTTTTCCTGACACACATCTGATGTCAAGAGATAGAGTTGCTGCTGTGTTTCCCCAGAATGAACCAGGGGGCTTCAGGGGCTCCATCGGGCTTGGGTCATCATTGATCGTGTTTTTAATTTGCATGACCAAAACTCTTCAGTATGCAAATGAGACCTTTTGCTCTGTTTTAAGGGCTCTGGAACTGCTGGGAAAACAGGGAGTTTAGGAAAAAAACCTGGTAAGTTGCAAACCCTGATGCTTATTTTTCAATGTTTTTTAATGTAATTGATAGTTGCTCCCAACCTTTTGTTCATTAGGGCTGGTAGCCTAAAAAAGACAGACAAAAGAATCTTTCTTAAGAGCAGTCAGAGTTTATCCTTTTTTTGGAATCCATTAATAATGTGTACGTGGTTATGAGCGATGGCTGTTGCTTCACACATGGGGTGGGGGGGACACTGCTAGACAGAAGGTTCTCTTGGGTTGTGAAGTAAGTCAGGCAGGGTGGTGGGAAGTCATAATGCATAGAAGCTCTAAAAGTAATAGGACTGCTGCATCCTCGTTCTCTTGGGAGGTCCAGGAAGCTCCTTCCCTCTCCTGACAGCACAGTTCGGTCCCAGGACATAAATAGTGGCAGAAATTCAAAGAGCAACAAAGTAGAGGTCCCCCAAATGAATATTTGGAAGCCATAGGGCGGTTTTCATCAGGTACACATTTGAAGATGCAAAATTACAGTCATCCCTCTGAATTTAGTGCTATAGTTTATTTAAGCAAAATCACACGTTCTGCAAATAGTACCACGAAAGAGAAGGGAAAGAAGCAGAGGTGAAATAACATGGTTTGTCTGGCACGCCTTCCTCCTGTAGGTCACTGGAGCATTTTTGCTGTTGTGTCCGTAGGAGATGAGGGGTGGGGAGGGTCCCCGGCAGGCCGACAGGGGAATCTGACGTTTCCGTGTCCAGTGCTCAACCACAGATGGCCTGACCTGGCGGGGGAAAGTGGGCTCTCGGGCTGCCATAGGGTATTAGTCAGACTCCAGACACTGGAACACGGGGTCAGATCTGTGTTTTAACTGTGAGTGTTTTACATTTTGAAACTGTCATTCCAAAGGGTCCAGATGGGCTTAACTTTATACTGAAACCAGGGGGCCGCTCCAGGACACCAAAGACAGAGAAGAATGTTGGGGCAGATCGCTGGCTGGGGCATGCCAGGTCCTTTGAGGAGCAGGAAAATCTGAGGCCAAATAGGACAGTGATTTGGACTTTCTCCAAACCAAAAACTCTTGGAATCTAGAGTTAGCCATTGGCATGTCAGGGGAGAATTCCTACCCTAGCACAGAGTTCCCAGCTCGAGCTCTCAGTAGGGCCAAGGTGTATGGAATCTGACCTCTTTCTTACTTGTCCTGATCTCCCTGGAGCATCGGGCCGGGCCTGCCCCCGGACAGCCTGGCGCACTCAGCATGGTGATGGGCGGCTGCTACTGTGCGTTCCTGAGCACGAGGAAGTACTGTCAGGGGCCAGGGGGCCTTTTTCCCTTTTTCCTTTATTTCTTTCTGTCTTTACCTCATCCCTTCTTTCTTTCAAGATCTATTATGATGGGGAGAGAGTGTGGAGGACTAGAATGGTTTGCTCTGCATTGCTTCCAGAAGTTCCAAAAGCAGTCACTGGATACGCCAGGATTCAGTCAGACAAGGATTTTGGTTTTGTTTTGTTTTGTTTTTTCATACTCGACCTCCTGTGCCAATAGAAACGTACTCTTCAGAGCCTGGTCTGTGGTACTGCTGGCATTTTTCCCATGAGATTTTTAACATTCAGGGAAAGTAAAGAACTGTTTAGGTTTTTTGTTTTTTCCTGTGCTAAACTGGTTTTTGCATAAAATTCTCTTCTTAACTCCAGATTTTTTTTTAACTTGAAATAAAAATAAACCTGCATTGACATGATTCCTACCTGATATCCAAGGATCCCCCTTTGTGTGAGCCACAAAGACAATGGTCATGTGGGTGGGGCTAAGCGTCTAAAGCCACAACCTGGAAATCAGCTAGCGCACACTCCCAAAAGTTTCTGGAGAATATAGAATTCCTCTTTCTACTTACTTGGCAGGTGGGAAAGCTCCACTTGAGTTCCTTTATTCACTTGCCCACCCTTGAATGTGTGCTGTGTGCTAGCTCTGCGGGGTGGAGGGTGGCGTGAGGAGGAGTCAGGCCCTGCTGTGGGCAGCAGGGTGTTGGCAGCAGTTGTGGTGGGGGGGGGGGGAGGCTGGGACAGAAAGTACGAGAATTGGGGGCAAGAATGAAGTGGAGGGAGGTTGGTAAATAAGTTCCGAGAGATGATGAGGAAGTCCTAGACCAGAACCAAAAGATCGCCCGAGCCCTTGAATGCTGCATCTGGGTCATAGGTCGTGGAATGGGGGTAGGGGGGATGAATGAACCATTTCCATTTAGTAGAGAACCAGCCCAGGGCATTGACTTTGATGACGTGAATCTGTGAACCCGGGAGGTGGCTGCGTCTTCCTAGAATTTCTTCTCCTGACTGTAACACTGTGCCACGATGTTTGATCTTGTTTTTCAGAAATTGCACAGGTTATCGCCTGCTACACAGCTACTGGCCCCGAGCAGCTCACCCTGGCCCCTGGTCAGCTGATTTTGATCCGAAAAAAGAACCCAGGCGGTTGGTGGGAAGGAGAGCTGCAAGTTAGTGTCTTTTCCACTTGTTTAAAATTCTCTCCGAATGTGAATACTCAAAACCCCAAAGGGATACGATTTCATCGCACAGTACACATAACCCCACCACCACTTCATCCTGCTCTTGGATATCGAGAGATTCCACATCATCTGAATCTATGTGTTTGTTTCCTGAGCGTTGGACAGCCAGTAGCAGAATTGTGAGAGCTAAGGATTCATTGGAAGATTTATCCAAATTTGCTTGACTCCTGAATTCAGATAGTGAGTGGTGGGAGCATGAGAGGTCAGGATAAGGGATGTGGGCAGAGTCCTTCTCAGGGGTCATGGCATTATAGAAGCGGAGATCTATATAAATGTAAGGTGTGGTACAAAAGCTACATGTGCACATCACAACATGCTTGGTTCCCATGTGTGGAGTGTGTGTGTGTGTGTGTGTGTGTGTGTATGCATGCGTGCACATGTGCATGTGTATGCGTGTCTTCAGTTCACTGTTTTGTCAAGGCAAATTTTGGTCAAAGAAGTGAGGATCTATATTGTGGTGAGCTGAAGAAATAAGTACCTCTATATGATTGGAGGGCAGCTAGTTAAAAAATAAAGTGCCAGCAGAGTACAGGGTGAGCCAGTGGACTAGAGAAATGTGTCTTGGCCAGAATGGGAAGTCGGAGATTAAACTTCCTCTTGGGTAGCCATAAAACCTGTCCAGCAGGGCTGACCACATTGACCTTCCAGGCTCAGGACTCTGACCTCTCGGGTCCTGGAATCCACTCCTCTTCATACTACTGTGCTGGCATCACGTGAGGCTGCCTCCAGGTGACCTTCTTCCCTTCCCAGCCCCACGCTTACTAGTCTTACCAGCCATCAGTGACACCTCTGCTCCAGCCTCATTGCATTTGAAAACAAGGACCGCTCCAGACTCTCAAACCTCATTGAGAATAACATGCCTCCTTAGTGCTTGTCTACCCACACCCCACTCCCTTCTGTTCCCCTCCCTTCCCCCACCCCCCACAGATGGCCACTTCCCACTTCCTCCAGAAGTGACATCTTCCCCTGAACTGTGGTGGTCCCGATGCCCACACCACTCTTGGTATTTAACATTGTTGTCGATGATATTCGTGTTTCACACATATTTCTTATGTCACCATGCAGGTTATCAGCTTTTTGGAGGTGGTAACCATATTTTTTCATCCTCACGCTCCTAGCACCTTGCTCAAAAGGGAGTTTTGAACGGTTCTTGAAATCCACAATAAAGTGGGTGAATTGCCATGTGCAGGAGGGCTTCTGGTGCCTCAACCAGAGGCTCTCTCATTGTGGATACACAAATGAAGAAATTGCCAGTGAGCTCGGTGTTCTGCCCTTGTGCAAGTGCAGGGCTGAGGCATAGCAGAGTCATTGCAAGCCATATGGCGGCCTACTGGGTACAGGAACACGCGGGGACTTGCAAATGAGAGGCTGCAGTCGTGGGCGGATTCACTGTAAAAATAAAAGCTTTAGTCCTTGAGCCAAGGGCACGAAGTCTATCAGACCACAAGGAAGGAGAACTTGATCCGCATTCTAAAAGTAACCCAGATGGATCCTTCTCCATAATTTGGCAGGTGGGAGAGCAGAGTAAAGGTAGAGGAAGTTTGCTTTGAGTTTTATTTTCTTATTTTTGGAACCGGTAACATATTTGCATGGTTTAAAATTCAAAAGTGAGCAAAAGGGGATATGAAGTGTCTCCCTCCCACCCCAGTCCTCAAAGGCAACTGTTTTTACCAGAGTCTTGCTCCTAGAGATGCTGTGTGTATGTGTGTGTGCATGTGTGTGCACATGTATGAATCCTTTTGAGTTCTCTGTTCCCATTGGCGGCATAGTTGGGTGCTCGTAGCGCTTCTCGTGATTCCCAGCTAGGGTAGATCCCCATCTCATAGAATTGCAGATCTCAGCTCACCACCTTAGTTACAATTTCCTCCATGTCGTATATTACCTCTTTCCATCGACACCCAGCATGTAAACACTCACTAAATGGCTCTCGTGTTGAATTGGATTGAAATGAAGGAGAAAAGAGTGTTAGTGCAAAGCATGGCTGCAGCCATTGTGTAGGCCTGATAGTTTTTGAAAACAATGTCAAGCTGAGACTCTATGTTCTGTGTATATTGCACGCGTGTTACCTCATGTAACCCATAAGAGCGCAGGTGCGAGTGTGAATATTGGCTTACCACTAACGGGCTTGTAAACCTGACACTGTCAGTTGACTTTTCTGGGCCTCACTTTTGTTATCTGGGAATCGGGAGTAGTAATAGTATTCTCCTCCTGGGATTGTGCAGGTAAATGCATATAAGATGCTCGGTGCAGAGCCGGACTTGTCAAAAGTACCCAATGACTGTTACCTGCTATTCTTAGTAGTATTTTTATTGTCATCATTGTCACTGTTACTCATCAAATCCCTCCGTTATGTTGGCATTCGCCATCACCTCTGCGTCACCTGAAAGTAACACGTGAGAGCCAACGCAGTGTGAGCAGTTGCCTGTGCCAGACCTACCACATCACACTGAGTTGTGACCCACACCGTCCAGCCTATGCAACAACATTCCCAGCTCTGCTGCCCGATGGCTACTACACTTCGAATTTTAGCTACAGTGTTTTCATTGTGTAATATAGGAACTCGGAGGTTCTACTGTTAATGCCAGTTGGTTTGTAGTTTTCTGTAAACTTTAAGTGCTCTGTTGCGAAGCAGACTGTACCCTGAATGAGGATGAACCTTTTAAACGTTTTGATGTAATTATTTTCTTACTAGGCCCGTGGGAAGAAGCGCCAGATAGGCTGGTTCCCCGCGAATTATGTAAAACTTTTAAGCCCTGGGACGAGCAAAATCACTCCAACGGAGCCACCTAAGCCCACGGCGTTCCCGGCAGGTAGGCAGCATACGATCTCTACTTGGCAAATGGTCTGTGGGTCGCAGTAGTCTTTCACTCGTTTTTCTCACAAAGGATCTTAGATTGCCTTTCACATCTGCTTGTGAACACTTCTTGTACTTGCTGGGACCGATACCCAACTACTGTGATATGGAATATGTTTTTCAAAAGGACCAAGTATGTGAGCAACTTGGCTGTTCTGGGTACAACAGAGCCCTTGTTGGACTCTCTTCCTAAAGGAGTCATGAATGCTATGGCATTAAAGCCAGATTTTTCTCTTGATTTCCTTCCAACTATTTAAATTGGGATTTGGGCTAGGGGGTGAGGGGACAAAAAAGAGGCTCCTAAAAATAAATGGCTGGGGTCTAAATAGGTCAGGAGATGGAGCTGGAGGCCACGGGGGTCTGTTGGTTGTAATATGCTGCTCACTGAAGACCAAAATAACTCCCCTGTGACATTTCCTGTGAACAGAGGGGGCTTCGCTTAATGGGCAGGATGTTGCACACGCTCTCCTAAAGGGCTCAAAAGAACAGAGGGCACTGCGATTGAGCCGCTTGGCTATTTTCTGACTGAAGAGACCAAATTAGATGCTTTGGTAATATCTGAGATGGGCGAGGTTAGGGGAGCAGGAATCTGCCCTCGGGTCTTCAAGCCACCCGTTCTTGGGTGGCATTTGCAGAAAATGTAGAAGTTTTTGTTCATGTCTGTGCTATACGTCCCCAGTGAAATCAGATTAAAACTTGGCAGCCTCGGCAAGAAATGAAGGGATTGGCAAACCAGGGCTGTTCCCAGCCCCAGCTGGGCCTCTCTGCCTGAGCCGTGGCCTCCTGTGGGCGGAGGGTGTGGTGCCAGCTGGACCTCCTCTCCCTCGGGGAGGCCTGGCAGGAGCCCCTTCATCAGGTTGGTTGAAACCCACAGAAATCATTTGCTGAAGTGATTCAATTAGCTGGAGAATTTGAAAAAGCTAAAGCCATAGATAGGCTGGTTAAGGAAGATTAATTAGAGGCCCAGCCTAATGGTGCAGACTTTATCTAAAGTGTTGCTAAGGCCGGGAAAGGAAAACGATTTAGCCTCCCATAGGTTTGAGGGAAAGCGGGCGTGGAGATGTCTTCCTCTGAGACAAAATTCTGAGCCATAAAGATAATAGGAGAATAGAACACTGATTTACTTTTCAGTAGGATTTGGATTTGTGGGGGCAGCAGGGTGGGGGGTGGAAATCAGATGATTAATTACCTTCCACTTTTAAAAAGGGGGGGTGGAGAAAGAAGCAGAGCAATGTGGTGAAGCCCCCGGGGTGCACAGCCGACCTGGGCAGTCAGGCCCGGCTCCCAGAGTCTGCATTTCAGGGGCGCTCCCCTCCACCCACATAGAAGCGAGTCTGCGAGCCTTTGGTCATCGTCCTAAGTTTTCCGCTGATGAGCACACACGAGACAGAGGAAGGTGTCGCGCCAGCTAAAGACTTAGGATGAAATCTTGCCATGGCCTTGGTCTTTGTGTCCCCCGCCTTCGTCCGTCGCCCTCGCTCGGCGAAGCCCAGCAGAGCGGACCCACTTAATTGTGCCCCGTCCCGAGAGAGAGAGAGAGACAGAGAGAGAGAGCAACAGTGGCGTCGGGAATGCGTAACGAGCCCCCGTGGCCCTCACGTGGCCCTGTCTCCGCAGTGTGCCAGGTGATCGGCGTGTACGACTACAGCGCCCAGAACGACGACGAGCTGGCCTTCAGCAAGGGCCAGATCATCAACGTCCTCAACAAAGACGACCCAGACTGGTGGAAGGGCGAGGTCAACGGGCAAGTGGGGCTCTTCCCCTCCAACTACGTGAAGCTGACCACGGACATGGACCCAAGCCAGCAATGTAAGTGCCCGGGTGGCTGCGCTGCCTCTCCTCTCTGGTTCTTTTCGGTCGGACGTGCAGCATTGCTCTGATTCTGCTGAGCTTCGTTTGCAGAACTTTAAAAGCCAGACCATTGCTGCATTCACCACAGTCTCTTTGAAGACCTTCTGTAATGCGAGACTTTATCTTGCGGGGTTGTTTGGTTTGGTTTTGGTTTGGTTTTTTTTTTTTTTTTTTTTTTTTTTTTTCATTCCTTCTGTAGCATGTCCCCCTCCCGCCCTCCCCACTTTTTCCTTTTTTTTTTTTTTAATCATTTTGGCACCATGCTGTTTACATGCCTGACTCATTTTCCTAGCTTGAATTTTGCTCATTGTTTTGTTTTGCTTATGTGTTGTTCTCCTCCTTTTTCTAGGAATCATATGTTGTCCATCCCCCCCTCAGGCTTGAAAGTCCTCAAAGAGACCCACTATCCCATATCACTGCCCAGAGGGATGATGGGAGATGCAGCCTTGATCATGTGACTTCCAGCATGATCACCTACTGCCTTCTGAGTAGAAGAACTCACTGCAGAGCAGTTTACCTCATTTTACCTTAGTCGCATGTGATGACAATGTCGAGCTCTTCCTTCCAGAGATAGAAGCGAACATTACAAAAATACACAGGGTAGTGGGTCCTTTTGTGGCTTTCCTAGTGACTCGAATTGACTTCCCCCCCACCTTTGCACAGGTGCTTTCAATAGTTTTAAAAGTGTTTCTACAAAAATATATTTTAGCCTTTTAATAAAAATCAATAAATGACTCCTTTGCTATTTCAGTTTTGCAAAAAGACCCACTATCAAAGAATGCTGCATGTGCTATTAAAAAAATGTTCCAAATGTCCATAAATCTGAGACTTGATGTATTTTTTTTTCATTTTGTCCAGTGTTATCAACTAAATTGTGTAGTTTGGGTCCCCCCCCCCCCCCCCCGCTGTAGACGTACAGAGGAATTCAGTATATCTGTTTTAAAGACTTGTAGAACGACCCCAATTAAACGGAAGGTGTTTTGTGCTTGTTTGTGTGTATCAGATGTACCTTGCTGAGCATGTAATAATACATCCTGTACATAAGAAATTAGTTCTTTTCCGTGGCGAAAGCTACTACCTTGTACGATGCTCTAATCATACTGCATTAATTCGATTTTGCACAGTGACCTTGTAGCCACATGAGAAAGCACCTGTGTTTTTGTTCGGTCTCAGATTTATCTGGTTGAGTTGGTGTTTTCTGTTCTGGGTTTTTAATTTTGCGTGTTTTCATACCATGAAATCAGACACCGCCGAGGTTGTTACGATCCACAGCATCCACAATCTCTTCCTAGTCTCTGTTACATGAAGTTTTTATTCCAGTTACTCTTCATGGAATGACATATTTTGAACAAGTAATTTTCTTGACAAGAAAGAATGTATAGAAGCCTCCTTGCAATTAATTTCCAATGTTTACATTTTTTTAACTAGACTGTGGGATTTCTGCAGATTAATATGGAACGGAGCTCCTGGTCTGTGTATGTGTTTGACGTGTTGTAGCCGAAGCCTTGTGTGTCTTTTAAACACTAGTTGGAAAGCTCTCAATAAAAATGCCCGTTGCTGACAGCCCAGGAAACCGGGGAGGGGGAGCCTCGAGCACAGTCTCACAGTTTCCACTAATGCCTTTGTAACCTGCAGTTACCTTCTGTTTTTACATCTCCCTTGGGAGCAGATGTCCGGGCTGGCAGCTGTGTAGGGGCCCTCCTCCACTCCCGCGCGCAGGGAACGAGGGCTGCTCCTCCTCATCCCCTCGCCCTTCAGTATTTTCATGGATATGAATGTAAGATATATAAATATATAAACCTGCGGCTTTAACAACTGTAATACGACCTTTTGAATTAGTTACGTGTATAGATAATTAAATTCTTCATATAAAAGTTAGACGGAAATGTCTCTGTGTTTTGCTGTTGGAACCTGGCAGTGGTGACGGGGAACCAGGCAGACCAGATGTCAGCACGGGGGGGCCAGCTGCCCACGTGTCCCATAGGACACTCGGGCCTTGAGATACCGACACCGTCCGCTCCTCCCTGAGCCTGCGAATGGCCCTCCCTCTCCCCTCGCCCCCCGCCCCTAACCTGACCAAGGAGTAGAGGACTGCCCCGTACAAGATGGGTTTTGAAGCCTTGAACCGCCACTGCGGGCTTTTCCGTAGATGTCATTGGTCCACTGACAGGTGCGTGACTCGGCACATAACATTTTTCCGCACGACGTATCATAACAAGGGTCTGTTGACCGTCCACAAAACCGTGTGGGTGGAGATGGGAACTTTCACGTCTTCCATCCTGCCGTCGCCATCCGTTTCTGCCTGGCACGCGCCACTCTTGTCGCCTTCGCAGAGAACAGCCAGTGTACACAGTGACGAAACTCTTTGCTCTGATGACCACGCGCTCGATTCCGATCGTGAGCTTCACTTAACCATTCAGTTGAAGAGTGATTTCCTTCATCAGTTCAGCAGATGTTTTTTGGGAGGTGCCCCACTGGGTTCTCGGCAGAGACAGGGTCCCTGTCCTCATGGGGTCCGGGTCCTTTTTTTTTTTTTTTTAAGGTTTTATTTATTCGTCAGAGACCCAGAGAGAGGCAGGGACATAGGGAGAGAAGCAGGCTCCTTGCATGGAGCCTGATGTGGGACTCCATCCCCCAGACATGGGATCACACCCTGAGCCAAAGGTAGACCCTCAATCACAGTCACCCACGCATCCCTGGAGTCTGTGTTCTAACGGGAAGAACAAGGCAAAAATCAAACTACTGCACTCCATGTATATATATATATGGGGGGGGGTGATGAGATAATAAGTTCTGTGCTGGAGGAATGGATGCAAGTCACCCAGGAGCAGGACATCCAGAGCAGAAGGGGCAGGGAGGGCGGCTGCAGGGCAGAGAACCCTTCCAGGGGTAAGTGACCTTTTAGCAGAGACCTACAACAAGTAGGGGCCAGATGAAGCTGGGAAGAAAAGTGGCTGTCCTGGGCACAGATGTCAGGACATGCAAATGCCAAGGGATGAGTGGAGAAATCTCCACCTCCAACCGACACCCCCCTGCCCTGCACCACCACTGTGGAGCAACAATGCCACCACGAGCCCCACGATGCCACAAGCCCCATGTCTTGCTCAGGACCCCTTCACCCATATAAGCCAATGTTTCTTCTCCAGCCTTGAGTTTGGCTGGAAGTGACACATTGTCAAGGTGGGTAATACTCTGCACTGTGTGTAACTCTGCACAGTACCCTCTCTGTAGAGCCTTCTGTTGGCCTCCTGGTCGTTTTCCCAGGACGCTGCTCTTTCCTCTTACAAACCATTCAGTCTGCATTTGATTGCAGGGTATCCATCCGACCCAGGGCCTCTCAGCCGGGGGGATGCTACTGCCATCTAGCGGGTGGAGGCTGGGGATGCTGTTAACTGCTACAACGCATGGCCCTGTCTCCCACCCCAGGACACCAGAGAATTATCTGGCCCCAGGTGGCACCAGTACCAGAGCTGAGAAACCCTGGTCCCACCCACTGGCCGTTTTGGTTAATGTTCACCTGGTTGGTCACGGCCAAAACGGTTGCCCTGTTGGTGGCAGCTGAGTTTGTTCTGGTAACTGTTGAGTAAACGTAATCATGTAATAAGTTCATGCTCAATATCTGTAGCATAAAACGTGTCCCAGAGTCTTGGTTCTATATTTTAGACTTGATCTTACTCTTTCTGGCTAGTCCCCAAGCTGCACAATTTGGTTTAAAGTACTTTAGTCCCGTTCTCAGAGAATCTGATTGTTAAAAGATGGATAAACCAGAGGGAAAGCATCTTTTAATTAAATTAGCCAAGTAATTGCCAGGTATCTCCTTTGGCCCCAGAGTTCCAAGATGTCAAGTTGGGTTTTTTGTTTTGTTTTGTTTTGGTTTTTTTTTTCTTTTTTGAGTTGTTAAAAATCACTGGTCATTAAATCATTTAATTTCATAATTGGTGTTGATTTGTCCAACGTGAATATATTTACAACCGAACTTTGGGTGGTACAGTGGCATATGGGGAAGAAGAGTACAAATGAGATCACCTTCCTTTTGCAGTTTTGAGTTGCCTTCCCAAGGCCAGCTGCCTCTCCGCATCTCAGAACAGGGCCTGGAGAGCCACAGGAAGAGAGTGGTGGCCGATGGGCCCAAGCCCAGACCACCTCTGCATAAAAGGGTGTCCGGGAGAAGCTGATCTAAAGCAATGATTCATTTTTTTGTGTAAAAAAAAAAAAATTCACCATTACACAGATGGTAGAAACTGGTGTCTGCCCTGTTTCTGGAAGGGAACCGGGCAGATCCAGACTCCCATAGCAGATGGTGACTGGGCTCTCTACGCCTTCTTTGATCCCATTCGAAGAAAGTAAAAACTGATAATACCATCTTAAGAAAACCCTCTAAATAGTAGGTTGGAACATATTCCTATTTCTCACCCATGAAACAGCAGCTCCTGTCATTCAGTACACTGATCACCTTGGCCTACAGCAGGTTAGGTACTCAGAAATGCTGTTTGAATGAGTGGGTTGACCAATTAATGAGTAAGAAGGAAGCACTGGTGTTCATTCCTGGTACAACACGTGTCCCCCCCCCCCCCCCCAAGAGGTTCCCTTTCGTTTAGCTGTGAGCTTCCTAAACGCAACAGTATCCTTGGAACAGTATCTCATGCTCATGGGGGATTTGCACCTCTGGTCTATGAAGGAGGCTAAGGGGCTAAGGACCAGAGATGCCAGGGTGCGGGGGACGTCTTCCCCCTGCCTGGGGCGGGGGAGGCACCCACCCAGATTGCAGCAGGGACAGGCCTACCCAATCACGGCCTTGCTTCCTAGCCAATTGAAAAGTATTTCTGGGAGTGAATACTCTTTTTTTTTTTTTTTTTTTTTGCCTCTAGCAAAATTAGAAGTTAATCCTATTCATTCTTTCTAGTTCCAAAAATACCCGAGAGAATTTTTATGGAAAGTACATTGACTGCCAGCAGTCCTAAAATGCACAGAGAGGGGGGGGGAAAAAAGCATCTTCAAAATATCTCGTATTTTGGATCTGGTGGGGTGGGGGTTGGGGGGACATAATGAGGTCAAGGTTCAGGGTGGCTTTATGTGAATACTTCACTTCAGCCAGAGTTCTCAGGCCTTCCTTTAAGAAAACCCCACACATGAAAAACCAGATTTCCAGAATGTTTCCTGGTGTGTAGCTATTCCATTTCCCTTGGGAGAAAGTTCTAGCCTTTAAATGAAAGACTTCCCCGGACATTTTTATTAATTCTTTTTAAGATGTTTATTTATTTATTAGCATGAGAGAGAGAGGAAGAGAGCACAAGCAGGGGGGGAGCAGAGGCAGAGAGGGAAGCCGACTCCCCACGGAGCAGGGAGGGGGAAGCGGAACTCGATCCCAGGACCCTGAGATCATGACCCGAGTAGAAGGCAGATGCTTAAGTGACTGAGCCCCCCAGGCGCCCTCCCTCAAATGATAGGACTTGATTCATGAAAAAACTGGAAGGTTTGGTTTGTAAAAAGTGAGAATCAGCCATAGGACTCTATCAGGGCCACCTGGGGTTAGGCACACTGCCTCTCAGGAACCACCAGGCTATATTTTATGTTGTGCACAGGTGTGTGTGTGTGTGTGTGTGTGTGTGTGTGTGCACGCACCTGTGTGGCCGACACACGGGCAGGACAGTGATTTACCCGCAGGTTAAACGCCTTCGCCTTCAGCTTGGTAACATCGGGTGGGATGGTGAGGTCGGGGCGCAGCCCGAAAGCAGACCCGTCAGTCCACACAAGCTTCTGGCCCCACATCTGTTGGGCACGCGGGGCCTGAGTAGTGTCGCAAGCCTCTAAAGAGGAAGTGTCCCTTCCTCTGACTCACGCCCTGATTTTGTAAAGTTGGGCAGATCCCCCTTTTCGTGTAGCCTCTCCCGGGTGACCCCGGGTGGGGGGCAAGGGGCCCCTTCACCTGCCCTTTCTCCTCCAGGAACCTGTTCTCACTCACAGTTGAACAACTGGATTCCCGTGGTGTCCCTTTCTCTGTCCTGGGCTGTCCCCTCCCTCTTGGTCCCCAGGACACCCCCTCAGGCACACTGGGTCCACTCGTGGCGCACTCCAGCAAGAAAGCGGGGGGACGTGCATGAGTGAGTGTGTTGTGTGTGTGCACGCACAGGCAGAGATGCTCCCCAGGATGGTCCCGCGACATCCAGATGTTGGATGTCACCCCACGCTGTGAGCTGAGCACCCGGGCTCTGGGAGCTGCGGGGACGTTCTTGCAAGGGCAGCCCCCAGTCCCCCGGCTCGTGGCCAGTGAGAGCAGCAGCGCCTCGGAGCCAGCCGCCTCTCGGAATCCCTACACCTGCCGTGGGAAGATGGGGAATAGGTTCCTCTTCCTACGTGGCGTTCGGCCCCAGCCAGGATGGGGAGCTGGTGCCAGATTCTAGCACCTTCTCCACGCACAGGCTCCAGGCGCAGCCAGGCTCCTCAACCTTTCCAGTCCTCCCCGCCTCTGCCCCCGCGGACCTGGGTATTTTCCAAAGACAAGGGCCTGCCAGACATGCCCTTGCTCAGGGTCACCCCAAGAACGGCTACCAGGGCGTCTCCCCATCATCCCTGGCCTCTGCCAGATGTACCACATGGCTTACCTACAAGTTCACTGTGATACTTCTTTCCATCTCTCCTAAAACTTTGGGATACTTTGGGGCCCCTGGGGGGCTCAGCAGTTGAGCATCTGCCTTCCTTTGGCTCAGGTTGTGATCCCGGGGTCCTGGGATCGAGCCCTGCATGGAGCCTGCTTCTCCCTCTGCCTGTGTCTCTGTGTCTCTCATGAATAAATACATAAAATCTTAAGAAACACACACACAAACTAAACAACTTTGGGATATTTTATTTTTCTGCAGGCAGACAGTGGGGGTGTCCAGCACGCCGTCAACCTAACCGTAGCCTGGGCTTTTGGAGACGCTAGGAAGGGCTACAGGGTGGTGGTTTGGAGCGTGGGTTCAGCTCCCAGCTCTGCTCCTTCCCAGTGGGTTGATTGTGGGCAAGCTACTAAACCACATTTCCACCCGGAGGGACGTTTCCATTTGCATGTGAGGGACAGTAACAGCACCAGGCAGGCAGGCAGTCCCCCGCCCCCCCAGCCTTCTCCTTCTCACTGCAGGGGAAAGGCCTTGCACCTGGCCCCGAGCATGAAGGAATCCACTTAACTGGCTTCCTGCTTGCTTGCCGTACACCCAGACAGCGGGGGCTTGTGTGCATTTTAAGGCTTTACAGGAGACGAGCTTTGGCAGGGGAGGGATTTTGGAGAGAAAAGTTTGGACTTGGCTTCCCTAAAACCTCCAGACAGCCCGCTCCTTCAGGCACACGTCGGGGCCCCTCTCATGCACCGGGGGAGCCCCCCCCCCCCCCGTGTTGAAGCCAGCCGCTTCGTCAACCCTTCCCCACGTTCCCTGCAAGTGCAGAGCCTCCCCAGCAGACTCTTGGCCAAGGGGACAGGCTGCCCCGTGTTTCACACGGCGGCGGCCGGGAGGCCAGGGAGGCCGCCGGAGCAAATGGAATGTGCGAGGCTTCTAAATGTCATGTCTGTGGACCGCGTTGGCAGGCCCATGCAGCGCCTCACAATAAACCTGTCACCGATGCATTGGGTCGCTGGGTCCTTTCTTTCTCATCACGGCCTTCTGGGGCTTGTGTTCTCTTGCCAGCAGAGACTGGAACGGTCAGCTCCCAAACATGCCAGGAGCGCATTCTTTTTGTTTGGCTTTTGTTTTGAAGCAGCCATACAGCTTGGATGGGGGACATGTGTCACGAGGGGGTGCCACCCCAAAGCGCCGTCTCCAGAGCAGCTACCCCCAGCAGGCTCGAAGACTGGGAGATCAGTTCTCTCCTGCCCGCTGGAAGTAGCCTGAGAGGCCTCTCGGGATCCAGAGCTTTGTGTGCTCTGCGAGCCAGGCCCCCAGCGGAGCTCCAACCCTGTAATCTGCCCCAGAGGAGAAGGGGGGGGCCAGGCCGCCCCGCTCCTGCGTGAAGCATTACCTTGTTCTGAGGCTGCCGTGGGAAGATCCCCATGTGTCCAAGTCATCGGTGCAACCCTCCACTGTCATGGTCTCCCTCGTGCTGGGACACCCCCCCCCCAGTCCATCCTCAAGGGACAGAAGTCCTCCCCCCACCCTGCCTCTCCCCTCCACCCTGCCGTGGCAAGGGCCCAGGGTGCCCAGCTCCCGCGAGGCCGGGGAGGTGCCCAGCCTGCCTGCGACTCCTGGCAAGCAGCTCTTGTCCCGCTACTTCCCTGACCGTCAAGGCCAAGGAGCGTGGAGCCAGGTATCAGGCCTGTGCTCAGTGAAACGAGAGCAGACGAGGCGCCTACGCTCATGGAGCTTGTAGGAGCCAGAGGAAACCACCACCAGACAACGCGCAGTCGTTTCAGTTAGTCCGGACGACAGGGCCCAGAGCGTGACTGAGGACCAGGCCTGTCGCAGACGGGAAGGGCCGGGAAGGTGTCTCTAGAGAGGTGACTTGGGGGTGGAAGTCTGACTGCAGAAGCTCTCTGTGAAAGTCAGGGAGGAAAGTGCTTAGGGCCTGAGGAATCCCAAGTGCAAAGGCCCTGAGGGTGACTGAAGTTCTCCTGCCCCCTACCCCATAAGGACTACTAGCCTTCTGACCAGTCCCTGCACCAGGCTCACTGTCTCCCAGCCTCTTCTCCACCCCATGGCCAGAGAGCTGTTTTAAAGATGGAACTACTCTGCTCACGATCCCCCCAGGGCTCCCGGTCCTTGTGTGACGGTGCCCCAAATCTTGTAGCTGGGCTGCCAGTCCTCGCCTGTGTGCTCCCTTTGAGCTTCGCTCGCTCACCGCTTGCTCCAGGAAGCTTGCTCCATAACAGCCCCAGATGGCTGCTCTCACCCGAACACCGGTCCAGGTTTCTAGCCCCCAAATGTGAGGCAGGTGCAGGGGCCCCGGGCCTCCAGGCTGCAGGAGGGGCCGCTGATGCTTGACGAGGTGAAGGCCCGGCCCGGGCCCCTAACAGAGCCGGTGGCTAGCATCCCCGTCTAACATTCTTTCTGCCACCTTTGAGTAACCTC
Organism: Nyctereutes procyonoides; assembly: GCF_905146905.1. Lineage (NCBI taxonomy): Eukaryota > Metazoa > Chordata > Mammalia > Carnivora > Canidae > Nyctereutes > Nyctereutes procyonoides. The sequence continues at coordinate 7,525,392 of NW_026575155.1, forward strand.
GGTGGCCCCTGACAGAGGCCTGGTGGCTTCCAAGTGACCCTCTTGAAGACCGTCTCCTCCCACCTCCGAACCTCTGGGTGGAAATGCCCACGTTCCTCACTGGTCCCCACGCACTGGGCCTGCAGTGGGGAGGAGGTGAGCGGTGAGCCGAGAGCATGGACGAGGGGCCTTCCCCCACTTAGAGACCGTGTGACTCAACCTCCCGGAGCCTCCTATCTCCCCTGCTCATGGCCAGGCGGCACGAGGGTCCTCAGACCCCCACTGTCCGGTCCCACGCTGACTGTCTCGTCTTACCCAACCAACACTCCTCCTCTGTCACCACCATCCAGGGGTCTTGGTCATGCTGAAGCCACAGTGGGGTGGGCCGACCCCCCTCCTCCACCCCCCACTTTCCCCGCTGCCCAGCCCAGCTCCACGCACTGGCCAGGGCTCAGCCCTTTGCTGACCTGCCAGTCACTTGCCGCACACGGAGCTCAGCAGGTGGAAGCCGATGCACAGACACACAGACACGCATCCCCCGCACGAGACCCTGAGCTCCCTGGGGGCCAGGCCGAGCCCCATGATCATCTACCCGGGATCAGCTCTAACAAGCAGCGATGGTACCTCCCCCTGGACAGTTTGTTCCTGTGGGACGCCCCCAGCTGCCCTGCAGCTTCCAAGTTGGGGGCCATGTGTGCCTTGCACATTTGCATTCCTCCCTCCCAGGTGCCGTGGCCACAGTGGTCACCCAGGAGCTGTGGTGGACAGTCCCCTTGCTCGGCAGGCTTGCTCCCTCCTCCCCAACTGGGCTGCAGGGAGAGGACACATCGGGGTTCAGTCCTTGTGCTGGGTGTGGCCTCGAACCCCACACAAGGCTGTGCTGATTTCAAAGCTACACTCACCTGAGGCTGGAGACGAGTGTGTTAGTCATGGGAATTGTCAAGCATCATTCTTTTTGTTTTTTTTAGGATATTTATTTATTCATGAGAGACGCAGAGAGAGAGACAGAGACACAGGCAGAGGGAGAAGCAGGCTCCCTGCGGGGAGCCCAATGTGGGACTCCATCCCAGGACCCCGGGATCATGACCTGAGCCGAAGGCAGACGCCCCACCGCTGAGCCACCCAGGCGTCCCAGTCATGCATCATTCTTACCACCGCCCTAACTACGATGTATTTGGTTTTCTGTCTCCCCTACTAGAATGGAAGCTCCTTGGAAGCAGGGACCTGAGCGCATCTGTGCAGTTGCTGACAATGAGCAGGAAATGTCCCGGGCTCCGGTTGTCTCTTGTTGTCCCACCGGGAGTCAGTTTGCCAAGTTAGGAGAAACAGCAGGGGACCGGGCTATTCTTTTTTTTTTTTTTTTTTTTAAGATTTTATTTATTCACAAGAGACACAGAGAGAGGCAGAGACACAGGCAGAGGGAGAAGCAGGCTCCCTGCAGGGAGCCCAATGCAGGACTCGATCCCAGGACCCCAGGATCACACCCTGGGCTGAAGGCAGATGCTCCACCGCTGAGCACCCAGGTGCCCCAGGGACCAGGCTATTCTTAGAGGCTCGAGAAAAAAGTTCTGCCGGGATGAGGAGCACACTGCCCCCACCCCCGGACGCCAGAGCAGGTCCCGGGACCGGTCAGCTGAGCATCGTTCTCAGAGGAGACGCAGTGGCCTTGACCCGGCCTGGCTGCTCCTGGCCCCTGCAGGCCTCGGACGCAAAGGCCAGGAGCGCCCTCCTGGCCGGGGCTGGTGGAACAGGATGGATGGGCCACCCTTGCGCCCACTCTTTGAGAAGCTGGTGGCTTCCTTGTGAGTCTTTGAGAAGCTGGTGGCTTCCTTGTGAGTCTCCGTCTGCCACGACCGCAGGAGCGAAGGTTTTGGTCCTGCTAGCAGAAGCCACATGCATCCCTGGGCACTGCTGTCCCATCAGCCCAGTGAGGACCTTGAGCAGAGTGACCTTCTGAGCTCTGGCCCTTGGGTTGGGGGTCAGGGTGGCCGTGTGGCCCCCAGGAACACAGCATCAGCGACTGCCTGGGCTCCAGGCCCTGGACACGGGGAGGTGCTCCGAGTCACAAACGTCCCTTCCCTTCGGACAAGTTGCTTGAGTGACCCGCCTCCGTCTGTCTGGCATCATCAGTTCGGCGGTTGTGACAACTCTCGTGCTTCGTGAGCCTGGACAGATCTCATTTCCGAATCCTGCTCCCGTGTCACATCTGCTGTCTGGACCTCCGGGCACCCCGCCATCCGACGGGGCGGTCCTCACTCTTGGCTGCACGTCGGAGCCGCCTGGAAGCTTCGGGACTTACGGCCGCCCAGGCCGCCCCCTGGCCAGGCGGGTTGGGTGGGGCTGGGGTACCGCAGGGATCCCCGGCTTGAAGATAGCCCCTCGGGCGATTCAGACGTGCAGGCCTCCAAAGCCACAGCCCCTACCCCCCTCCAGGCGGCTGCCACGGCGACCCTTCTGGAACACAGCCCACACCTGTCCCAGCTCTGCAGCCAAAGTGTCACCGTCTCGCTCTGGCCTTCAGACTCCTTGACCCTATTTCCCCCACTGGGGCTGAATTGAGGCCCCCCAGCCCCAAATTGAAATGTTGAAGCCCTCACCCCCAGCGCCCTAGAATCTGACTATATTTGGAGGTGGGGCCTCTATTCAAGAGGCCACCAAGTTAAGACGAGGCTAGTAGGGTGGACCCCACTGCAGTCTGACTGCTGTCCTTCCCCAGGAGAGGAGATGTGGACACCGAGAGTCACCAGGGACATCGGGGTACTGGGGAAAGGCCACGTGAGGGGAAGCTGACCACTGCCCGCCACGGAAAGCGGAGGGGGCGGGGGCTCAAACCAGCCCTGCTGGCACCGTGATCTTGGACTTGGCGCCTCTGGACTCCATCCCTCTCGTCTGAACACCCCCTCCTACCCCCCACCAGTCTGTGGAGCCTGGTCCCAGCAGCTGTTGCTAAGCTGTCACCTTCCCAGCAGGGTGAGGGGCCCGGTGGCCCATGCAGCGTGGGACTCCCTCTGCCATGGATGAACCAAGGCTTTGGGTGTCTCAGATCCCTGTGTGCTGGATGAGGGGGTGAGCGCACGGGATTGTTAGCGAGGACGCAGCGCTTGCGAGTGTGGCTCCTGGGGGCTTTTCACCTTGAGGTCCCTGGCTCCCCGTCACCCCCGCATCTGCTTCCCACTCCCTCATCTGTGCCCGGGGCTCCAGGCCCTGCACCACCTACTCCCCTTTCTCTGACCATCCCCCCTGCTTGGCTCCCTCACTACTTCTCCCCACCCTGGCCTGCGCCCCATGGAGTCCACCCCAAATTCCTGCTCCCCTGGAACATATTTCCGGGCCCCTCTGGTCAAAAATAGTGCACACACATTCCAATAAAAACGTGTCTGTACTTCTGTGCCCTGATTCGCCTTGTGTATCGGAGGATTTATTGATGGTCGCAGCCAAGGACCCCTGAGCTGGTGCAGGATGGGAAGCAGGAGCTCAGGGGGTGCCCGGCTGGTGGAGCGTGCGACTCTTGATCTCGGGGTTGTGAGTTCGAGCTCCATGCTGGGTGTGGAGATGACTTAAAAATAAAATCTTCTAAAAAAACAAGATAAGAAAGAAATCAGGAGCTCAAGAAGAAGGGGAAAATGCAGGTGGAAACATAAGCGAGGCCAGGAATGAGCTAACAGGTACAGACCACAGGGCCCCTGATGCCCCGCCAGGGACGTCATTGGCTATAAAGCCACGTGTGTTATGCCTTTAAGTAAAAAGTTACCAATATTCTTATTTATGGCAAATTAAGAGAGAACCTGACTATGAGAGTAGCTGGATCTTTGCAAATGCTCTGTGGTCATCAAACTGGCTGGCAGCTCACATAAACTGGAGTCCCCGTCTTAGGAGGAAATGTTACCTGGCAGCCACGTTGGCACTTTGAGGCTGCTGGGTCACTCCTGCGTGGAAGCCCCCGGAGGGAGCCAGCCTAGTGGGGCCTGGTGAGTCCCCAAGATAGGCTGGACGGGGTGGCCTGGGCTCAGCTGGCCATAAGGCACAGGGGTCTTTGGTGGCCTCAGGGGGCATTTCCCCAGCTCCCACCACAGGTCTCCACGCCCACCAGCTTCTCTGGGGCCCCACGGAAATCCAGTCTGAGGGACTTCAACCCTGAGGTCTCAAGGATGGCAGCTTACGGCAGTGCCTCTACCGGGTATCTGTGCTTAGGCAAGAACCAGAGTCTGGATGGGTCACCCGAGCCTCTGGTAGACCAAGGCCCCCCAAGGACGGGGACCCCCACTCGCCTCATTCATCACCAGGTCCCAGCTCCATACACAGCTGCACGGCAGGACGCACAAGTCTGTGGCCTGGGGATCGGGGTTGGGGGTGGCGGTGGTCAGACCGCCAGCTGCAGGTGGAGGACAAAGTGCTCTGACCAGAGGACCTTCTTTATGTCACATCCATTGTGGCCTTTCCTATACGACAGGCCATCCCATGTGTGCCATTCTTTCCAGGGGGTTGAAGGCAGCACCGTTAGATTCATTGTCCAGAACAATCCAGGGTAGCCTTGGTGGGGCAGTGGGCTCACCTGGTGGGAGACACCGGGGCCATGGGGCCCCTGTTACCTACATTCAGGCCAAGCCTGGAGAAGCCTTCAGTCGAGAGGGGAGCTCCGGCTCCAGGGTGTGTCCTGGTGAGCGGGGCCACTTAGCCAGGGACTTGGGCCGGGGGGTCCCCAGAGACTCTGGCAAGTACTTTCCCTTAAAGATAAAAATCTATGCCTGGGTTTCCGTATTGCTGAGTGGTACCCAGATTTCTCACCTGGTCCCTCTGGCATTATGAGGACTGTGATGGAATGTACTTCCGCCTTACCCCCTTGCCACTCCCCACCTTATCTCCATCCCTCGTCCCACCACCTTATCCCCTTCCTACTTCCCACCTTATTTCTCTCCCACTTCCCACCTTATCCCCTTCCGGCTTCCAACCTTATCTCCATCCCTTGTCCTATCACCTTATCCCCTTCCCTCTTCCGACCTTATCCTCTTCCCACTTCCCACCTTATCCCCTTCCCTCTTCCCACCTCATCTCCATCCTTTCTCGCACCTTATCCCCTTCATTCCCTTCCCTCTTCTAACCTTATCTCCATCCCTTGTCCTATCACCTTATCCCCTTCCTACTTCCAAACTTATCCCTTTCCCACTTCCCACCTTATCCCCTTCCCACTTCCCATCTTACCTCCTTCCCTCTTCCCACCTTATCTCCATCCTTCTTCCCACCACCTTATCCCAGGATCTTCCCACTTTCCACTTTTTCTGCTTTCCGCTTCCCACTTTATCTCCCACAGCGTCTCTGCATTTATCTGGCACGCTGGCCCCACCCCCGCAGCATAATGGCCCATTCTCCCTGATACAGGACCCCCCCCCCCCCAGGCTTCCTCTGTCGGGATGAGGAGCAGGAGCATCTATTTCTCCGAGTCCTGCCGACTCCGCAGTCCTGTCGCAGCCTAGAGGCCTGTTCTCCACTGCCTGCTATTTCACGTTTACTTTTCATGTCGAGTCTCCCTCTGGGCTGTGAGTTTCCTTGTGGACAAGGACTTTATCTTGCTCATTTCTGTGTCTCTTGGACTTCCTAGGAACTTAATAAATATTTATTGACCATCTTATAGTATATCTTGGCCCGTTCATACCAGGAGCAAGGCCTGTTTATTTGCTTTGCTCCGTGGCCAGCTTGCTGTGGGGGCTGGTTTGGTTTTCGAAATTATGGGCCTTGTTGGGAAAGGAAGTAGAGCAGTCGGGGGTGCAGAGAGGGGGGTGATACTCAGGTTTTACCCTAAGTGCTTCTGTATCCTTTGAACTGTCTACAGTAAGCCTGTGTTTATGTATTACTTTCGTAATAAAGCAATTTATTTAGATTATGCTGTTCATAGAAACATTTCCAATTGAGGGGACAGGATAACGTCTCTGGGTAAAATTTTCCCATATTCTCTCCAGTGCCCCAGCCTCAAATCCTTCCAAAGGGGTGCCACGGCCCTCTCCATTTTATAGATGTGTCTAACTACACAAAAGTACAAGGGACAGCACATAGATTAGGAATTTTATGTGGGCTGTAGTTGGGGATCATTTTTAACTGCCTGGAGTCACTCGAAATATTATTTCAGCTGGGAGTGGATTATAGTTAGTTATAAGAAGCCCTTCATCACACCGAGCTGTCCATGAAAAGTTATTTGCTGTACTTTATCCTCTCGTTTTTCACCGGGAAAGTGAGCCAGAAAACCATGTTTATCCTGGTTCCCAAAGGAGAGAAGGACCACGTCCCTCCACCCTTAAAGAAAACTTTTATTTGAAATGTCTTTTCCATTTACCCTTCTCTGAATAATGCACTTTTTAAACTCGTTTGTTTTTCTAAATATTAAATTTTTCAAAGAAATGATATTTTTTAGTTCAGAGTGCCTGCTTCAAGTCTGTAATGGTTCTCTCGGTCTGGCAACCACCAGCAAGGATTTTTAAAACAGCATCTTACAGGTCAGTTCAGTAGCTAAAAAGACGATTGAAAGCCAACACTGTTGGCTTACAATGCTGAGACGAATCTCCCCCACAGAATCTCTGCTTTTCGTTGCATCCTGAGGCCTGGAGAGGCCAATCGAGCCATGCCCCTGTCTCCAGGCAGGCTGGTAGGTGGACGGTGTGGGGTGGAATTTGTTGGGGCCAAGCAGCCCAGAGTCCCACGGCCTCTCCCGGCTCCATCAGCTCTGATGTGGGTCTGTGGGTGGATGGACCGGAAAGCTGGAGCTGCCCAGAGTAGGAGGCCATGTGGCCTCCTCATGCCCCCCACCTGCCCTCGTGCAACAGACCTCCAGTGCACCCCACACTGGCCCCAGCACCTGGGATTCTGGAACTGATGGCTTTAATCCACCCTAGACCTTGTGCTCTTGCTCTGGCTCTGAGCTTCTTCAAAACTGTACCATGTAAAACTTGAAGACTCAGAAGAACTTCTGAAATCCAGAGCAGTGGATGCAGTACAAGCCTCTGTTTGGTGGGGAGTCAGCACCACCCTCAGCCTGCTGTGTGTGTGGGGGGGTACCACCTTCAGGCTGTGGAGGGAGTCAGCACCACCCCCAGCTGATGACCCCAGGCTTAGCGTGCTCTCGAGGGCAGGCATTCTCCTCTTTCCCTGTAAATCCTCCTCCATCAGCTAGTGCCAGACTCATAGGTAGGACATCCAATAATAATTTGTGGAATGAATGAATGAGATCTGCAAACAAGCTTCAAGAGGACCCGCGGACCTTATAAAATTGTGTGCAAAAAAAAAAAAATTGTGTGCAAATTGTGCGTCTATTGTGTGTGTTGTACCCATGGGTTTTCTGGGGTCCAAGTTGATAGCATCCGTCATACCTTCCAGGGGAAATTGTGACCTAAGGGGGCTTTCCAAAGCCTGGTCCAACCAGGGCCCAGGTTTTTTTTAATTTTTTATTTTTTTTGACCAGTGCCCAGTTTGTATCCCTGCAAACATCACCGCACAGTGGTTGTGTGATGTGTCTTAGAACTGCAGCCCCAAACAATATCCACAATATTCTGACATCCCTGCAGAAAGGAATGTCCTGAAAATTCTAGGGGAAGACTCTGCGCCATGGGAGTTCAGACAAGTCCCCAAGGACAGCACCCTGCCCTGTAACAAGAAATGGCCTCAGCCCTGGGCTCTTGGAGCCACTCATGGGAAGCTTTGGTGAGAACAGAACAGGAAGGGGGTGTCTCCTCCCAAACGGAAGAGTGTTTCCCGGGTGACTCTCTCCTGAAGGCAAAGAAATCAGTGGCATCACTCTACTTTCCAGAAACCGAAGCTCACGCAGAGGCTGGCCGAACTGAGCAGAGTGAGCCATCAGGACTTGCTTCCTTCCTGAAAGTTCACCGACGAGGCAGTGGTTCAAATAAAGCCCGGCCAACGCCCCAAGTCACAAGGGACAGCTGGGCCGGGCTGGTGGCTGAGCAGAGGCCCCAGGCCGCAGGTTCAGCTGCAGCGCTGCGCTGTGCTTTGTACTCAGCGCATGGCCCTGCAGAACGACAGCTTGGCCACACCGCAGTGGCTTTCGATGAGGTCTCAGATGGATGGGCGTGGAGGGTGTTAACGTCAGGAAGGCTCATCCCTGCTGCTTTCCCGGCATCCATCTGCCTTCCCATCCTGGAATTGTCCTGTTCCAGGAAGAGAAGCTGCCGCATTCTAGAAAGCGCATCTGGCCAGGGAGGTGAAAAGACTGAGGCCTGGAAGCACTCAGACTCGGAGTTAATGTCTGGCACAGTAACACGTTCACTAAAAAGTCAGTGATATCATTCACCCCCAGAGGGATCATTCTATTTCCAGAAGCTTCCAGCATACTGACTAGGTCATGAGCCCAAATAACTACCTATGAGGTGTGTGTGTGGGGGTGATGATCTGATTTCTAACAAGTTTCCTGGTGCTGCTGCTGCTGCTGGTCTGGAGTCCTTGATGCCCACTGGTGGCCACAGGTGTTTTCACGTCGTGCTCCATCGCGCCCCCTCGTGGGGAGACGGTATGAGAACAGCAAGTGAATGGGGTTCTGGGCCCCGACTCCCACCCACATCCAGGACACCTCTCAGCCTGTTTTATAAAATCTGATTTTTGTGTGTGTGATTAAATGAAAAAACCCGCCACAAAAAGGAGAGGAGAGCCCACTGGCCTGAAACAGGTGGGGCCAGGCCTGGATGAGGGGCATTCCTGGGAACAGAGCTCCCCACCCTTCATCCCAGTGTGTCAGGGGACAACCTCTGCTGATAACCTGAGAATTTTCGATGCAGACAAAACCCTAAATGACCGGCTAAGTGAGCAGAGGCAAGGGCAGGCACCGCCTCCTGTGCGTGCCCCATTTGAGGTCAACAGAGCCATTGTCTCAAGCACCTGGGGCCACCTTTGTGCCCACCTGCCTGCCGCTGGAGGGGTTTCCCTGTCTGTCTGCAGGCCTGCTGCTCAGTTCCACAGGCTCAGGGCAGCAGCCTGGCTCCGTTTAGGGGGCGCCGTCTGAATGCACTCCACGCCTATCTCCCCAGGCCCATCGGGAGCCTCAGCACAGCCACTTCGCTCCTCCCAAATCCGACCTTGGGATAACTTGATCCCCTCCTGTAGCTTGGACCCGACAGTAGTGTTCTGAGGTAGAGCCCAGTTTCTGGTGTCAAAGTGTCAGGTTTGACTCTTGGCCACCCCCGAGCTGAGAGATCTTGGGTGAGTCAGCCTGTCTAAACCTTTGTTTCCCCGTCTGTAAAATGGTGATGATTGTGGGATCTAGGTGAGCCTTCAGGACCGCTGTCCATGAAAGGCTCCTTGTACAGCACCTGGCAGGCGTGAGCCCTCAGAAAATATGGGTCAATTGCTGTTTTGTCTTCTTTCGATGTTATTTTAGCAGTTTTGATGAAGCAAGAGCATGCCGACTGTATTAGTTTGCTAGGGCTGCTGTAACAAATGGCACAAACGGGGAGGCTGAAAACAATGGAAATTTATTTTCTCACACTTTTGGAGATAACTCCACAATCAAGGTGTTGGCCATACCATGTTCCTCTGGAGGATTTAGGAGAGATTTTTTTCCATGCCATTCTCTTAGCTTCCAATGGCTGCCAGTGATCCTTGGGGTTCCTTGGCTTATAGCAGCTTCAGTCCTTGCCTGTGTTGTCACATGACCTTCTTTCTGTCTGTCTCTGTATATCTTCTTTTTTTTTTTAAGATTTTATTTATTTTATTTGAGAGAGAGAGAGAGAAGGGGAACGGGCTAAAGGAAAGGGAGAGGGAATCTCAAGTAGATTCATGCTGAGATGGGGCTCGATCCCATGAGATCATGACCTGAGCAAAACCAAGAGTCAGATGCTTAACCGACTGAACCACCCAGGTCTTATGTCTTCTTATAAGGACATATTGGATTAGGGCTCACCAGTCATATTGGGTTAGGGCTCACGTTCATTGAGTAAGACTTCCTCTTAATTTCATTGTATCTGCAGAAACCCTATTTCCAAATAAGATCACATCCACAGGTGCCAAGGGTTAGGACTTACAGGTGTATTTTTAGGTGACACAAATTCAACCCATAGCACTCACAGCCAACTAGAGTGAAACCACAGGGGCCCGCAGGCATGAGGCCCCGGGGCTCTTCACTGTGAAGCTGCGAGCGCGTCCCTCGACCTGGCCTGAAATGTCCCGATGGTTGTGTTTTCCAGGGTGCTCAGACTTACACCTCTTGGATATGTTGACCCCAACGGAGAGAAAGCGACAAGGATACATCCATGAGCTCATTGTCACAGAGGAGAACTATGTGAATGACCTGCAGCTGGTCACAGAGGTAAGGGCCACGGTGGGTGCTGGGGGGCACTGGCAGAGAGGGTGGGGAGGGGGTGCTCTGTGAAGGAGGACTCTCTCCTGATTCTCAGCCTGAGAAATTTTCTGACATGTGGGGGGCATCTGGATGGGAAATCACATAGGAGATTCATACCCAAGAGAAGGTGGTTGGACTCTCAACCGTGGCCCTCTGAGTCATCCCGATAGAGGGGCAGAGATCGCTCATGCCAAGGGGTGAATGAGTCCCTGAGGAGGTGTATGGAAGGAGACCTGTGGGCAGGGAATTGAGAGTCTAGACTCTACTCAGAATTAGGGGCTTAGCCACCAACTAGTTGATGCCATCGAGCTTGTCACATGGTCTCCTGGGTCTCAGGGTTGGCATTTGAAAATGGCAGCCAACCTGGCCAAGTTCTCATGGTACAATTTCCCCCTGAGGAAAATCTGCTGCAGAGAATGAAGATGTTTCTTCTCGGGTCCTGATGCACACCCCTAACTCCCTCCCCTGACCCGAATGACACCTCATTTTGTCTCTCCCCCTGGGTAGCTGTTGAAAGGCCTGGGCCTCTTGGTCTAGAAGGAGGGGGAGACGCAGAGTTGGGAACCCCTGCTTTTCAGGAAGCCTTTTGCTCATACTCATGAGAAAATGCCGTATTAGTGAACAGGGGTTTGTAGGGCTGGATGGGAAGGTCACTCAACAGTTTGAAAAGTGCTATAACAGTTTTGAAACTCCTGCCATCCCCCCACTCCCACCATCTAACCGCTGTGCAACCATCTCCTTGGGCCCCAGGAAAGCCACCACCCGGCTGCCCTGTGTTGAATGAGTATAGGAGGTGGGATGGATTCCTGGTCCAGGAGGCCACCATTCCTGCATTAGGACATGTTAGTGAACACTCAAAAAAGGCGCCCCTTCCTCAGGACGCTTGACTGTCACTTAAATGCACAACCTAGGATGCCTAGGATGAGAGTGTCACTGCCCTGTGACGTGGCCCTTGTGTGCAGTGGGCTGGCATATGCCAGCTTCAACGTCGGCCTGAGAATGCGTGAAGAATAGGGCTCCCAGGGGACAGCCCAAGCCTGACCACGTTTATTTCAATGATAGGCTGTCCCCTGTCTAAAGACCCTTCAGAAGAGCAGCCCACCTCCGGAGGTAGACAATGACCTCCTTGGAGGCAGGGCCTCACCACCACGTGGGGCTGGGCCAAGAGCTGTGATGCACCCCGAGCCACCCAGCCACACAGAGCTTGGAGCCTGGGCAGGCTCTTTCCCTTCCCAGAGCCACAGCCAGTCCTTACCCGAGGCCCACCCAGCACAGGCCGAGGGCCTAGCCGAGCTGCAGAAACCTCCACCCAGGCTCTCTGTCGGAGGCCCTGCTGCCCACAGCTGCTCCCTTAGGGATGCCCCAGGCTTGTCTGGGCAGCAGATCCTGCCACGTGCATCCTGAAGCCCCCACTCCGCCCCACTCCCCTCCCCTACTCCCCTCAGTGGGCAGATATGAGTGTGCATGACTCTGCACAGGCCTCTCACCTTTGTCCTGCTGGAGATAAGGCCCATCCTCTGGAGTTCAGCTGCCCCCCCCTTGTCGAACAGTGCACACCTGCTGGGGACCCCCCCCAACCGCTCAGGCAGGTAGAGGAGGGGCCGTCTACTGCAGAAGCTGCGGGAAGGCGGGGAGGTCAGCTTCCGGGCCTCCCCCCAGCCCCCACAAGGGTGCAGACGCGTGTTGGAGTTGTAAAGCTAACTGTTTGCTTTCTGAACTGCTTCGTTTTCTGCACCTGTAGATCTTTCAGAAACCCCTGATGGAGTCTGAGCTGCTGACAGAAAAAGAGGGTGCTATGATTTTTGTTAACTGGAAGGAGCTGATTATGTGTAATATCAAACTATTGAAGTAAGCCTCTCCCCGTAACCCCAGCCTCGCTTCGCGCCCCACCCCCCCGGCTCTCATACACTAGCACTTCTGTGTGGGTGCGTCCGTGTGTCCCCATGCATGCCGCCCTGTGTGTCTCTCCCCTCCTCTTTCGCTCATTTCCACTCACAAGCACCATGGCTCCTTTGCGCCCCCCCATGCTTTCCAGAAACAGCCACCCTCCCACGCCCCCTAGTCTGTCACTGCAGAGAGTTGAATGCCAAAGTCTTGCTTGTACGGGGGGCGTCTAGGGACTCTGGAGCGGGCCAGGGGTGGCTCCTGACCGCGGATCTGCTCCTTCCTAGGGCCTGGGCAGCTCCCCACTCCCCTGCCCACAGACCCGGGGGTCCTGGGGCGAATGTTCTTGTGGGACCTTCTTGGCTCCTGCAGGTGGAAAAACAATAGGAACATTTGCTACCCATCAATTTCCTCAGATCCATGCCCCAAGAGGATATATATATTTAAGATTTTATTTATTTATTCATGAGAGACACAGAGAGAGGCAGAGACACAGGCAGAGGGAGAAGCAGGCTCCATGCAGGGAGCCCGATGTGGGACTTGATCCCAGGATCCCGGGATCACAACCTGATCTGAAGGCAGAGGCTCAACCACTGAGCCACCCAGGCGTCCCTGGAGCTGCTTATATTTTATTCCCATTTCAGTTTCCAGATGCAAAGTGCAGGGCCAGAGAGGAAGCTCTGGGCCTGGAGTCAGCAGACCAGTTCCCTGTCCTTCCTTTCTGAGCCTCTGGGTCCCCAGCTGTGAGGTCAGGGGAGGGAATTATGTCATCATGAGAGTCCCAACGTCGGTTGGGACCAGTTCTACAAAGAATTCCCCACATCAGGGCCCAGGGGGCCATGGTTTGGAACATCCCTGGCTAAGAACACAGAGTAGGCCCAGGTCCACGTGGATACAGCCAGCCTGGGAGGACCGTCCTCCGCTGGGCCCAGGGGTGGAGAGCAGCCCCGGGAGCCGGCATCCCTTCCTGATCAAGACATTCACGGAATGAGCCAGTAGCCATTTCCTACATGTGACCCCTTGTTCTTATAAATCCTGGTCCCCACTTTCCTGAGTGTGTGTTTGGGGGCGGTTGAGGGATGGAGAGAGAGCTGGATGTGAAGCAAAACTATGACACCTGCTTTTCTCTGTGCTCTGGAGAACTAATACTCAGAGGAGACCCCGAGGGGTGCTTGGAGAAAGTGTTTCCATCCATCCTCCTCCAGAACGGTGCTGCAGAAACTTCCGGGTCAGGCGCTCGGGCTCACACCTTGCTCTGGCCCTACTGGCTGTGTCTCCGGGCAAGTCACTTAGGCTCTTTGGGCCTCGGTGTCCTCATCTGTGAAATGGGCATGATAAGTGTACCTCCTGCATCGGGTGGTTATTAGGGGGTCATTAGATGACAGGTGCCTGGCCTTGGAGAGAGGCCGCCCTATCCCCTGGGGCCGGGGAGCTGGTTAGCCCCTGACCCTAACACGCGCTCAGCCTAAAGGGCTGGAGACAAGTTGTTCCAAAATAGACACAGAAGTTTTCTGTTGAAAATATACCTACAAATTAACCCCCCCACCTTGGGCAGCCGTCAGTGGGGGGTGGGCAGGTGGGAGATGTGTCTGATGTGCCCAGGTGCCCCCGCCACCCGCCCATCGGGGCAGGCCCGACTGAAAGCGCTGCTGGCATCGCCCCCCGTACCTTTCCGTGGTCCCCCCACTTCACCCTCCCTCCTGTCCTGTCAGGGAAGCAGAAGCCCCTTCCCGGAGCCCTGTCCTGGCCAGGCCCGCGTGCTCCTTCCTCCCGTTGGTGCCGATGTGCTCCAGGGCCCTGTTTCCGCTGGGGGAGCTGGGCTGGGAGAGGGCCAGTGCCTCACGACACACACCAGGCAAGCCGGGCCCAGGCTGCTCTGTGGGTGACCCGCGGATGTCCCAGCCAGGGCTGGCCTTCCCCCCCTCCCCCCCGGAAAAGAATGTGGAACCAGGAGGCAAATGCCCTAAGGTTTTTATTTTTATTTTATTTTTAAGATTTTATTTATTTATTCATGAGAGACACACAGAGAGAGGCAGAGACACAGGCAGAGGGAGAAGCAGGCTCCGTGCAGGGAGCCCAATGCAGGACTCGATCCCAGGACCCCGGGATCACGGCCTGAGCCAAAGGCAGATGCCCAACCACTGAGCCACCCAGGTGTCCCTGTCCTAAGTTTTTGTCTGGGCTCCAGCATCTTCTAACTTGTTCTGGGCAGTTTTCCTTGGACCCCTTGTTTTGGGGCCTGTAAAAGTGCAGTCATGGTGCTCGCCCTGTGGGGCATGCGGGGGTATTCTGAGGAGCAAGGAGGTCGGCTGTACTACTGGCCCGCTGTCAATCATGTCCATGTACCCCGACAGCACCCTCTCCCCTCACGGTGTCCCTGAGCTCTGTCCCCTTCCTCTGTCCTCATCAGTTTCGGTGAATTTTCTAATGGTTTCCTATTCTAGAAAAAATATTTAATAGGAGCCTCCTGGGGGCCTGATTTCTTTTGCTTCTCTTCAATACGTTAAAATTTTAATTTATTTTTTAGTTAGAAAATTTTTAAACATACAGAAAAACGAAAAGAATTATGGGGTGAGCGCCCATATTGTAGATTGTACCAGGAACATTTTGCTACGTTCCTTCATTGCATCGCCTTAATTTCCTCATGCAAAGGAATGACCCCGATGATGGGGAGATTTTAGGGCTCCTTGCAGGCTGGCAGAGGAAGGCGTGTTTGGATAGAGAGTATGAGGCAGCCCTCCCTGCACGGTCACTAGTGAGCAGCTGCATATCTGGCCCTCCTGACCCAAGAGCCAGTGACTCCTTGTGCTTGGTGGGAGTGGGGAGGACATGGGACTTAGGAAACAGATAAAGAAGAAGTAAATAAATGAAAATAAAGGGGTGCTAACTGGGGCCTAGGGACTTCCTACTAATGAGGCCTCTGGTAGGCAGTTAGAACGGATGATTCGCTGTCTTATTGGTGAGCTGTGAAATTTGCTTTTAAGAAGCAGAGGAGGGAAGAAGGATCTTTTCACAGTAAGAGCAGGTGCCTCGGCCCAGCTGTCAGGAGTGATAGCAGAGGGGATGCAGACGTGACGTAGGGCCACGCAAACCCAGGTCCTGGGAGCTGTTTGCCTTTAATCAATCTCCTTTCCTGCCTCCTTGCTTGGAGAAAAATGAAGGAGCATCTAAAAAAAAAAAAAAAGTGACCTTTTTAACTTAATTAAGATAGACATAATTTTATTTATGTATTTTTTAATTTATTTATTTTTAAATATTTCTTTTCCAGTTTTGATTTCCTTATGGAAACACGTATTTCAACAGTTTTCTTTTCTTTTTTTTTTTAAAGATTTTTATTGATTTATTCTTGAGAGACGGAGAGAGAGAGCAGAGACACAGGCAGAGGGAGGAGCAGACTCCATGCAGGGAGCCTGATGTGGGACTTGATCCTGGGACTCCAGGATCACGCCCTGGGCCAAAGGTCGGCACTAAACCGCTGAGCCACCAGGGCTGCCCTATGTATTTTTTTTTTTAATGATTTTCTTTATTTGAGAGAGAGAGAGATAGCCAGAGAGAGAGAGGGAGAAGCAGGTTCCCTGCTGAGCTGGGAGCCCCACACGGGGCTCGATCCCAGGACCCCAAGATCATGACCTGAGCCAAAGGCAGATGCTTAATGACTGAACCACACAGGTGCCCCCAGACATACTTTTATTCTAAGCAGAAAACAAATACAAGGAGTAACCTAGCTCGGGGATAGAGACAGGGTGGAGGGAACTTTGGGCTGGGGGGGCGGGAGGGTGAGGTGGGGCACGGAGATGCCAGGAGTGGTGGCGGGGAGAGGAGCCGCGGGCAAGGGAGCAGACAGAGAGAAGTCGAGGTGGCAGGGGCACCCGGGGGGGAGCACAGGGTCTGGGTGCTGTGCCTGATGCCCCAGGCTCGCTGCTTACAGACCGCGAGCCCTGGCCTCACAGCACCTGGGTTCGAGCACAGCTTGGGTCAGTTATCAGTCGCGGGAGTTTGGTCAAGTCACTGGGCTTCCGCCAACAGCCAGTGGGGAGAATAAGCAATGGACGTACAAGAGGGTTTGACCCATAGGATGCATAGGACGTCAGGCCAGCGCTTGCTCGGTGGACTTCAGAGGGTCAGGAGCACTCATGCACCCAGCAAACAACCGAGCACTCTTTGAAATGCTCATTAGCTGATTGATTACCCCGGCTGTTCAAGGCCTTGAACCCAGGAAGGTTAGATGAGGTGATGACCCAGGTTACCAATGGGTGGAGCTGTGGCGACTGAGTCACATGAGCCCCGAGCCCGGTGACACCCTCTTTTCTTCCTTCCTTCCTTCCTTCCTTCCTTCCTTCCTTCCTTCCTTCCTTCCTTCCTTCCTTTTCTTCTTTCCTTCCTTCCTTTCTTTTCTTTTCTTTTTTTTTAAGATTCTATTTATTCATGTGAGACACACAGAGAGAGGCAGAGACACAGGCAGAGGGAGAAGCAGACTCCCTGCAGGGAGCCCAATGTGGGACTGGATCCCAAGATCCCGGGATCATGAACTGAGCTAAAGGCAGATGCTCAACCACTGAGCCACCCAGGTGTCGCTGACACCCTCCTTTCAAATCCATTGAGGCCCGGTCCTAGAAAGTCCTGCCTGTGCAGTAGAACATCCCAGGAGGAGACCGGCAACGGAACCTAACAGGTGCCTGGTCCATAGTAGGAGCCTGACTGTAGACCTGTCCCCTGGTTGGACAAGTTGAGTCTGTCCAGGACAAGTTACTCCAGAACCCAGGCACTGGTTTAGCCTCTTCAACACAATGGCCATGTGTTGCCCTTTCTTCTTCTCCTGGTCTCCTCCATGATTTTTTAAAAGCAAAAGAGTCGGGGTGGGGGAGGTTTGAGGGTACTTCCATTCCCTGAGAGAAAGACTATTTTGTTCCTCTTCATACAAAAATGATGGAACGATGGAATTTCTTCCTGTTTCCATCCATAGCAAGTTTATACCATGGTTACGTAGGGCTCCAGTTCCCCAGAATTGGGGGTGGCATCACCCTTGAGCAAATTTCTACATGTTGGGAGATATTCCATCCCGACCCCCTCAGTGAGCAGTGGCCATTCAGCCCCTCACACACCAAGCAGCCAGTGCTGACCAGAGCCTCTCCCTACAAGGGCATCTGCCAGAGATGGGATTTCTTATTGCTCAGACCATGTAACTTACTGTCCCCTAAAATTTCTCTCCTTGACTGGTTTGCCCAGTCCAAGGATTTTTCCTTTAGCCAAAAAATGGAGGAAGAAGAAAGTAAAGTGGTCTGAAGTTTTGAAAGGCTAATGCTAGTATTGCAAAGCTTCCTTGGAATTCTCATAAAGCCCTATCCTTCCCTTGGGGCTTCTCCAATATGGCCAGGAAGGCGGTCAAAGGAATTTATAATAACAACCTCCCAACCTTATGTTAAAATCATATGCCATTCTGTTGTGTTTGTCCATACATCCATCCATCTGTCTGTCCGTCCATCCATCCATCCATCCATCCCTCCCTCCCTCCCTCCCTGGGGAGGCAGAGCACAGTCATGGCCTCCCAGGTTGTGGCTCTGCCCTCGTAGCACATGGCTGTCATTGCTGGGTAGAAGCTCAGTGACGTGCCCTTCTAGGGGCTGATGTCAGGAGGTCACACACTGGAGCTGGAACGGGGGGAGCACAGTCCGGGCTCTCACGGCCCCAACGCTCAGACTGCAGCCGGATCCCAAAACAAATGCTTCCCAGTCCCTTCAGCCTCTTAACAGCTTCCAGGATATGAATCGTTTGGGTTCATTGGCCCATTATCCTATAAACAGGCTTCTCTCCTCGGAACTCCGTAATCCCAGTACCTTCAAATTAGCCAGAGTGATGAAGCAGTGCTTGGCACAGAGAGTTCAGACAATCTTTTATACCTGGCTTTGGTGAACAACATGGGATTATTTTTCTGTGGCAGTTGATTTACCATCTTGATTGTGTTCTGTTTAGTCTGAAAATGAGCCTCCGTGTCCCTTGGCCACAGTAGCCTCCCACGGGTGGCACTGGCCCAGAGCAGACTCAGTGCCGGGGCCACGCTAGCCTGGGACTTCTGCCACAAATAGTCCATAAAATGAGACATCAACACAGAGATCCTGTCTGGGTTATGCAGGAAACGAGTCCCTTATTTCTCCATGAGAAAAAAAAATAAAAAAATATTTTATATAAATAAATAAATAAATAAATAAATAAATAAATAAATAAAATATATATACATATATTTCTCAGGCTGACTTGTTCGGCAAAGATTTCTTTGAAAAGTTTTTATATATAAAAATATTATAAATGAATGAATGAATGAATGAATGAATGAATAAATAAATAAATAAATAAATAAATAAATATTTCTTATGCTGACTTGTTCGGCAAAGATTTCTTTGAAAAGTTTTTATTCCCAAGAACCAGCAAACAGCCATCCTGCCAAAGAAAAATGCCCGGGTGACAGCTCCCTGTAGCACTAGACCGGTTCCTTCTGTCCCTTGTGTCCCCGTAGCCCCCTTAGCGCCCCGGGTGTGCGCCCCGCGGTGTGCCCCCGAGCCACCTCGACGTGTGCCAGCCGCTCACTAGCCGTGTTCCCGTGCAGAGCGCTGAGGGTCCGCAAGAAGATGTCGGGGGAGAAGATGCCCGTGAAGATGATCGGCGACATCCTGACGGCCCAGCTGCCGCACATGCAGCCTTACATCCGCTTCTGCAGCTGTCAGCTCAACGGGGCTGCCCTCATCCAGCAGAAGACCGACGAGGCCCCGGACTTCAAGGAGTTTGTCAAAGTAAGGAGCCCCCCCTGCCCCCGAGTGGCTGACTTGGGGCAGCTGGGTGTGCAAGGGGCGAATTCAAGCCTGCAAGCCTATTCCTGCTAAGGAGGGCCCCCAGGCCCGGGGCTTGGCTGAGGACCAGGGCCCCACAGTGGCAGGCAGGTGTGGCTGTGAGCAGAGGCTTGGAGAGGACAGGCCGGCCCTGCACCTGCAAGCGCTGGTCCGCGGTCCGGGTGGTCCCGGTGCTACTTTTTTTTTTTTTTTTGACAGGAAGCAGGATTTATTGGTGGGCATGAATAGGGTTCGGGTGGTGCAAGGTTCTCATGAGTGCAGAGCCCTCCATTTGTCCAAGGGGCCACGACTAGGGATGTATGTGACCCCACAGCCATCTGAGATGAGCCGCTTTTCGGCCACCATATCTTCAAATTCGTCCGCATTAAACTTAGTAAAGTCCCACTTCTTGGAGATGTGGATCTTCTGGCGGCCAGGGAACTTGAACTTGGCCCTGCGTAGGGCCTCAATCACATGCTCCTTGTTCTGCAGCTTGGTACGGATGGACATGATGACTTGGCCAATGTGGACCCTGGCTACTGTGCCCTGGGGCTTCCCAAAGGCACCTCGCATACCTGTCTGCAGCCTAGATTGGAGATAGCTTGATGTCAGACCTCGAAGTCGACCACAAAGGGCTGTCTCCAAGGTCCCTTAGGGCAACCCATACAATCAACAGGCTGTATACACTACCGCGGAGGCTACTGTTTGCAGCATGGCACACTGGGCCCCCAGGGAGAAAGAGCACAGTCGGCTTAATTGGCTGCAGACACGGTGCTACCTGGATGCAGGTTTAAATCATCCGTCTCATTTGTCGGGCCGGTGGGGCTGGTGCATCTCAGGTTCCCCCTTCCGTTTGGTCTGAGCACCTCCCCACGCCCTGTTATTTGCTGCAGAGGGAATGGCCAGGAATCCCAACAGATCCTTTGTCCATTTCCCAGTTGGTTCTTGTGGTTGGCTTCAGGCTCTGAGAAGTGTTTGGGGCTGAGGGTGGGATGCCAGGACCTCTGCCCTGGGGGCAATGGGGGTCTTGAGAGCTGTGTGTCCCCACAAGGGACATCTGGGGAGGTGGACCCCATGCTGCTGGAGGCCCCAGGCCCTGGGACTTGGCCTTGGCCAGGGTGGGTCCCTGCTGGCCCCACTGGCCCACTCTACAACCCCCAAATCTCCCAGAGAAAAAGACCACAGGAAAAGCATCAAATAACTGCTGCTGAGCCTCAGTTATATTTTGGTGAATAGACCAATCATACTAACAGCAGGCTTCTCTTTGTATCTCGTGCATTTGGGGGCAGGCCATTCCCTCCTCCTCCGTAAACCCGTGGATTATGGGAATCCACGGGAATCCCAGTGGAATTCCCATCATCAGTGGTATCATAATCAGTGGAATCACCACTGTGAGGTACAAGGGTGGTCTCTCCTTGACCGAAGCATCCCACAGGCCTGTTCTCTCTTTCTCACCTGGTGTTTCTCAACATGAAAGCGTTGATTCGCTATCCAATTAATAGGGGGCGTTCTAATGTCATTTGAAGGGGAGAGATACGGAAAGAAGCAGGCCCAGGGTGGTCCAGAGACTGGAGAGCAGATGGTGGGCCACCTGGCTTTTCAGCCAACGGCCAGTCCTCCCCCGGCACATGGCAGGCTGAGTTCATCACTGGTTGCACTTGAACTTGAGGGAGATGCTGACACCATCCAGGGCAGAGGGCTTGTTTTCCCTCCCTCATCACCTCTCCTCACCTCATCCCTGCGGGGGTCTGACACACCTTTGCCAAGTTTGAGGTGTTCCTGGAATGATGATGTCCAGGCAGGAGCAGGTTCAGGCGCTGACACTTACTTCTCAGGACCTGGGGCCCAGGTCAGGGCAGCTGCCCGATTCTAAGGCGTTCAACTTGAGGACTGAGTCACCACGTAATCCCTGTGATTTACGGATGGGATCATCTTTGTCGAGTTGACAAAAGGGACAGGCGATCTAAGCCGGGGACAAGCCGCAGGCCTTGAGATTGTAGTCCTCCCCTGCCTCATGTCTCAGCTCCACTGTCCCCCGCCTGCCCGGGGCTCCCACGGGTGTGTGCAGGCTCCATCTGCACCAGGCAATGAGATTTAGCCCTTCTGGCATCTCTGGGACTGAAGGGACATTTCTATTCTAACTCTATGGTCTTGTGTCTCACTCTTGGACTGTTAAAAAGGTCTGACAGTAACAAGAAATGCTCTCTGGAAAGACAGACTCTCGCCTCTGTAAGGGGGGGACCATATGTCCCAGGGAGCGTGTGCTGAATCAGCAGAGCAGATGTTAACTCCGGTGGCTGAGTCACATCTACAGGCCTCCGACCTCCATCTGGGGCCAGAATAGTGAGTCAGGCTCTTCCAACTCCAGGCCCCTCTATTCTCCTTCTCGTCTAGATAAATGAGACAATGTGTTGGGTGGGGAGTTGATGTCACTGACCAGATTTTTCAGATTTCTTAAGTACATTAAAAAAAAATCTCTCATTTCAGAGGCTGGCAATGGACCCTCGATGTAAAGGGATGCCACTCTCTAGTTTTATCCTGAAGCCTATGCAACGCGTAACGAGATACCCACTGATCATTAAAAATGTAAGTGCCCGTCTTGCCTTTTCAAGCAGAGAAATGCTTTCTCAGCATTTCAGGGACCTGGGGTCATTGGCAAGTTCTCCAGCCAACGCACCTGGTATCTGTTGCCTAGAATCATACACCAAGGGGATGTTGGAAGCATCTGCCCGGTAACTCAGAAAGAAAAACTGTTTATGGTGAAAAGAGCTAATAATATACAGTCTTAAGCTCTGAGAACCAGTGGTTTTCACCTCATAAGTTGGAAAAGGAAATCTTCGTTCTTTGGTTCTTTTCCTAATAGAGGTATAATGCCCTAGTGCCTTGATTTTCCCAGGAAGAAGCAGAAAGAAATGTCATGCCTACTACCCATCTTCAGAAAGCCATTGTGAAGCCAATACCAAAAGAAAAAAAAATAGGATTTCAGTGTCTCTCTCTGTAATATGAGTGAGCAGACTCAGACATACTCTGAGCCTGTGATTATATAACCACAGGGGGCATACCTCCTGGAGAGAGGTTTTAGATCTGGTTCCCCACCACCCCCCCTTTTAAAAAAGATTTTATTTATTTATTCGTGAGAGACACAAAGAGAGGCAGAGACACAGGCAGAGAGAGAAGCAGGATCCCTGCGGGGAGCCCGATGTGGGATTCCATCTCGGGACCCCGGGATCATTCCCTGAGCCCAAGGCAGACGCTCAACCTCAGGCGCCCCTCAGGTTCCCTTTAATGGAGACTTTAGAAATCCATATCTGGGTACTGGGGTGCTCATTGCTGTTGGAGTGTTACTGCCTTTTGGGTCCCTCAGTGGCAGAGTCAGGAATATATGTATATATGTATGTTATATTCATACACACATACTTTTATTTAAGTGTACACACATACGGGATCCCTGGGTGGCGCAGGGGTTTGGCGCCTGCCTTTGGCCCAGGGCGCGATCCTGGAGACCCGGGATCGAATCCCACGTCAGGCTCCCGGTGCATGGAGCCTGCTTCTCCCTCTGCCTATGTCTCTGCCTCTCTCTCTCTCTCTGTGTGTGTGACTATCATAAATAAAAAAAAAAAGATCTAAGTGTACACACATACATTTATATTTATTTCTAGATCAATTCATGTAGATAATAATGCATATTAAAACCCATGAGTTCATACTGATACCTCTTATTCTTTTTTTATTTTTTAAAGATTTTATTTATTTATCTGAGAGAGAGAGAGAGAGAGAGAAAGAGCACAAGGAGAGGGAGTGGCAGGCAGAGAGAGAGGGAGAAGCAGACTCCCCACTGAGCAGGGACCCTGATGTTGGGGCTGGATCCCAGGACTCTGAGATCATGACCTGAGCCGATGGCAGACGTTTAACTGGCTGAGCCACTGAGGTGCTCCTCTTTTTTTTCTTTTAAAAGATTTTATTTATTTATTTGACAGAGAGAGAGAGAGAGAGAAAGAGAGAGAGCACAAGCAGAGGAAGTGGCAGGGAGAGGGAGAGAGAGAAGCAGGCTCCTTGCTGAGTAGGGAGCCCAATGTGGGACTTGATCCCAGGACCCTGGGATCATGACCTGAACCGAAGGCAAATGTTTAGCCTTCTGAGCCACCCAGGTGCCCCAGGAAGAGAATATTAAAAGGTGGCCAGTTATAAGATACATATGAAAACCACAAAAGTACTAAGATGAAATACCGTTTATGATGCTAAGGTGGAGAAATTCTTAGCGTGGCACTAAGGGCAGAAACTTAAAAGATTTAGGGTTGTAGCAAACGTAAAAAATATTTTATTCTGGAAACAACCTAGATATTAGCTAAAGCAAATAAATTACGGTAGATCTGTACACTGAAAATATTTTTAAAAATAAGGAGACTTCTATGTATGTAAAAAAAATCATGAGATATCTTACAGTGCGGTTCATTTTGTCAAACAGAGGAAAAATGAGATGTGATTATTAAATGTGTACAGAGCATCTAAAAGGAGTTCAAGGGATGCCCTTCAGTGTATTGACATGATTACCTCTGGGGTAGGATAGTGAGAGGGGAACTTCCACATTTGCTCTATGTACTTCTGTATTCTTTGAATCTTGCATATCAAGAATGTGTTAATATACTATTTGCATAAGCATTTTCTTAAAAATTTCTGTGTGACAAAATATAATGAACAATAATGAAAGGCAAATGATAGGTGTAAGCTGGCTAACCACATTTCAGACTGTAAGTAAGTAAGTAGGATATGAAATATCCATAGATTACCCATCTATACCTATGTATGTATGCATCTATCTATCATCTATGTAAGGCAACGTACAGCTCAAGAAGAAAAAAATACTCCAATTGGAAAATAGGCAAAATACACAACTAGATATTTCTGACAGGCAGTGTAGAGTAGCGGTGAAGAACACATAGGAGCCAGGCTGCTTGGGTTTGAATCTCAGTACCGCTGCTACGTGCCCTTGGGGTACAAGGCTCCTCTCTGAGCATCAATTTCTTCAGTAAATTAGGGACACTAATAATACCTACTGCAAAGGGTTATGAGAATTAACCAAGGTAGTATATGGAAAGTACCTGGCTCCTACTAAATAGTACATAAACATTAGCTTTATCATTTAGTACACTTGTATACTAAATATACAAAAAGCTTAAGATAACTACATAATAAAAGAGATGCATAACAAAAGAAGAAAATACCTTGTTTTGGGCTTGCCAGATAGGCATATCTTGAAAATGTAGGTCGCCAGGGTGAGCAAAGATGCTGGTCGAAGGTAGAGTGGATCAGCCTTTTGGAGGGTGATGGACAGACAGATCAAACTGCAGATTCTCTTGGCTGAACACCTCCCCTTCTAGGAATTTATTCTGCAAAAATAATCTCAGAAATATTGAAAAATTAGGAACAATATGAAACTGTGTGGGAAGGGAAATATTTAAATGACTGGTAGTTCATCCTTAGAATGATATATCATAGGGTCCTTAAAAGTGATAGCCACCTGGGTGGTTCACTGGTTGAGGGTCCTGGGGTCAAGTCCCGTATCTGGCAGGGAACCTGCTTCTCCCTTTGCCTATGTCTCTGCTGCTCTCTCTGTCTCTTCATGAATAAGTAAGTAAAATATTTGAAGGAAACAAATGATAGCATAGGTCCACATAAAATGGACATCAAATGACATAACTTATGAAGTGGAGAAAAAACAGTGTGCAAAATGGTACAGTGTAGTGTGGTAGTATGGTTCAGTTTTTTATTTTCTAAAAAGTGTGTGTGTGTGTGTGTGTGTGTGTGTGTAGGCAAAGCATTTGACTAATATATAGATTCTCTCCAGATGGGGAGATTACGGATGATTTTTAGGATCTTCATTACTTCCCGAATTTTCTGAATTATGACACTCTGATCATTAGAGAAATTAATAAGCCCATTTTCATTTTGAAACAAAATAAAACAAACTATTAGAACTAATACACAAGTTCAGTAAAATTGTAAGATAGAAAATCAATACACAAGTATCTGTTACATTTCTAAACACTAATAATGAACCATCGGAAAGAGAAATTAAGAAAACAGGGATCCCTGGGTGGCGCAGCGGTTTGGCGCCTGCCTTTGGCCCAGGGCGCGATCCTGGAGACCCGGGATCAAATCCCACCTCGGGCTCCCGGTGCATGGAGCCTGCTTCTCCCTCTGCCTGTGTCTCTGCCTCTCTCTCTCTCTCTCTGTGTGACTATCATAAATAAATAAAAATTTAAAAAAAATCCCATTTACAATTGCATCAAAAAGCATACAGTAAATTGGTGCAGGCACTATGAAAAATAGTAAGTAGATTCCTCAAAAAATTAATAATTAATAATTAATAGAACTATCATATACAATCCAGCTGTTCCACTTCTTGGTATTTACTTGAAGAAAATAAGAACACAAATTCAAAAAGATACATGCATCCCCATGTTCATCTCTGCCTTATTTATAATAGCCAAGACATGGAAACAACTTATCCACTGATGGATGAATGCATATAAAAATTGTGAT
Organism: Nyctereutes procyonoides; assembly: GCF_905146905.1. Lineage (NCBI taxonomy): Eukaryota > Metazoa > Chordata > Mammalia > Carnivora > Canidae > Nyctereutes > Nyctereutes procyonoides. The sequence continues at coordinate 7,550,952 of NW_026575155.1, forward strand.
GTGGATATATGTTGAATGTATATAATGCAATATATAATGGAATATTATTCAGCCATAATAAAACAGTGAAATCTTGCCATTTGTGTCAACATGAATGGACTCTGGAGGCATTAGGCTAAGTGATAAAACTCAGATATAGAGGGACAAATACCATACAATCTTTCTTAAATTTGGAATGCTTTTTTTTTTTTTTAAAGATTTTATTTATTTATTCATGAGAGACACAGAGAGAGGCAGAGACACAGGCAGAGGGAGAGGCAGGCTCCATGCAAGGAGCCTGATGCAGGACTCGATTCCCAAGACCCCAGGATCACGCCCCAGGTCAAAGGCAGACGCTCAACCACTGAGCCACCCAGGGATCCCCTTAAATTTGGAATCTTAAAAAAATTAATAAAAAAATAACCCCAGGTTCATAGACACGACAGATTAGTGGTTGCCAGAGGCAGGGGTAGGGGATGGTATAAACAGGTAAACTATTTTTGTGGGGTTTTTTTTTTGTTGTTGTTGTTCTTAGTTTAAATAAATTGAAGAAAAAGAAAATAAAAGGAAGCCAAACCAAAACCAAAACAAAGAAGTTTGCACAAGCCAGTTGTGTGGGCTCCTGGTCTAGAGCGGTAGTCCTTAGACTTGCCTGCACGTTAGAACCACCTGGAGAGCTCTAGAAAATTGCTACATGGGAGCCTCACCCCCCCCCCCCCCACACACACACCCTGGGCTATGGTCAGGGATGAGACATCAGGAGTTTCCAAAGGGATCCTAACTACAGCTAGGATTGGCCTGGAGGGTGGGGCTGTTGTTGGAGATGACTAGGGGACACAGGACTCAGAATGTGCATTTTTCTCAATTTAGGTGCTTACCTAGGACTTTATGCCAAAGGGTACCTTTGAGGTGAGAAATTATTCATGCTTAGGTCCATTTGAATTATTTGTATGCAGACAAGGCCTAGGCAGGTTCACCTTCTGCATCCCCCATGCATTCCAAAGCTGGCTCAGAACCTTTCTTCAGGACTGCTCCTAATACCCAAAGTCCTTTGAGAATCTGATGGCAACGACTCTCATTTGTTGGGCACCTTCTAAGCGCCAGGTACTTTGCGGGGTGCATTGCCATATCAAATCATTTACCCCTCCAGCTATCCTTATAGAGGAGGTACGATGAGCATCCCCATTTTTCGTATAAGGAACCTGAGGCTCAGAACATTTGTGGGACTGGCCCATAGCACGGCTGGTCACTGGCAGAGCACAGATTTTTTTTTTTAGGATTTTATTTTTTTCATTCATGAGAGAGGCAGAGACACAGGCAGAGGGGGATGCAGGGTCCCCACGGGGAGCCCAATGTGGGACTCGATCCTGGGATACCAGGATCACAACCTGAGCGGAAGGCAGATGCTCAACCGCTGAGCCACCCAGGAGGCAACCCGGGGGCACAGATTTTAACGCAGGAAGTGTAGCTCTAGAACTACACTTCGAGTAGTAGTACCTCCGGCTTCGAGTGTTTTGCACAGAATAAACGCGCATTTGCTCAGATGTGTTCCAGAGTGCGCAGACCTAGCAAAGAGCCATCTCTAGGAGGGAGATGTGTAAGGCTGCATCCTGGTTACCCTCGCAGCAGCCACCCCCGCCTTGACCCCCAGGTATAAATCGTGTGTCATTCCCCTGCCTCCCCAGGGGACCCTGCCAACCACCAGTGGCTGCAGTTGTGATTCCCCGCGTGGGCACCCATCGGGAAAGGTGGGTGCCATGCCCACCTCTGCGGGGCCCACCTGCACCGCCTGAAGCCACTGCCTCCTGTCCCCCCCCACTCCCCACAGATCCTGGAAAATACTCCTGAGAACCACCCCGACCACAGCCACCTGAAGCACGCCCTGGAGAAGGCCGAAGAGCTGTGTTCGCAGGTGAACGAAGGGGTGCGCGAGAAGGAGAACTCCGACCGCCTCGAGTGGATCCAGGCGCACGTGCAGTGCGAAGGCCTGTCCGAGGTAGCAGCCTTGGGGGAGGTGGGGGGCCCGGGCTGTGCACCCCCAACCCCAGCCCCCCCACCCCGAGCTTAGCCCTGCAGCCGGCGGGGGTGGGTGGTTGTTGGGGAGATTGCTAGCCGTCCTCTCCAGGCCACCGGGCCCGTTCTTTCCAGTCCCAGAAGTTCCTTTATGTCATTAGATCTGCTGGTTTCTCTCTCTCTCTCTCTTTTTAAGATTTTGTTTATTTATTCATGAGACACAAGAGAGAGAGGCAGAGGGAGAAGCAGTCTCCATTCAGGAAGCCTGACGTGGGACTCGATCCCAGGTCTCCAGGATCAGGCCCTGGGCCTAAGGCAGGCGCTAAACTGCTGAGCCACCCAGGGATCCCTGCTGGTTTCTCTTTTGTGTCTTATTCTCGCACAAGTGGCCGTGCTTGTGTGTGTGTGTGTTTTAACACATTTTATTTTATTTTTTTAAGACATTTTATTTATTTATTCATGAGAGAGAGAGGCAGAGACAGGCAGAGAGAGGAGAAGCAGACTCTGTGCAGGGAGCCTGATGCGGGACTCGATCTTGGGACTCCGGGATCACGACCTGAGCCAAAGGCAGACACTCACCCACTGAGCCACCCACGCATCCCTGTTTTAACACATTTTAAACATATTCCCGCACATTCCAGATCCGATCACTCCAATCCCCGCAGCCCCGGACTTGCTCTGGTCGGCGGACTCCGCTCCACTGTCTGGGCTGTGATTTCTGATTGTGAGTTCGGGGTGCCCAGGAGCTTTATCTGCGGGACCTTGAGGTCTGAAACAGCATTCCTCCCGCGGGGATTGCTACTGGCCTCACCCTAAATTAAATGTAGAGGGGCTCGGGGATCACACGAGTGTGCGAACTTGGGCCAGGGCCATCTCGCTCTTGCAAATTCTCAGGGGCTTTTTTTTTTTTCCATCTCAACTTATTCCAAGGTCAAAAACAAGCAAGTCGTCTTGTTCCTGCCTTCTGTGCTGGAGTCTACTTGTCATTCCTCCTCTGGGAGCCAGTGTTTTTGTGGCCATCTCAGGGTAGACCCCGCAGCCCACCTGGGCCCCCCAGGCATCACTGGTCTCCTGCCCTCCACCTGGCTTTCCAAGTGGATTCAAGAGACACTCTCAGGGCTGAAGCCGGCTTTGGGGTTTGTTGATCTTTGGAGGTTGACATTTTCATTCTGGCTTTGGCCTATCTCTGCACCGTTGTTTTTTTTTTTTTTTTTTTTACTTTGTAGGAATTTTCATCGCTTTGCTTGCATTTCGAAAGTGCATTTTTCTATGTTACTGTTTTTAAATTTTTCACTGGCTGTGTCAGCTATCTAGTCCACCAGTCTGCCGGAAACAGAAGTTTCTCTCCTGGTATTTAATTCTCTTCTTGTCGCTTACCTTTCCTTTAGTTTCATTGATTCTTTCTGCCTGTATTCCCTCTCTCTCTTTGCCTCTGCATCCACGTCTGTGGCCGTGTGCACACACCCATACACATGTGCATGTGCACCCACCGTTCACTAGGGTTTACCAAAATGCCCAGGGAGAATGAGAGTCCCCCTCACCCACTGTCCCTGTGGCTTCTTCCTTCTTCCAGTGCTTCAGGGGGTGGTCACTGGCTCCCCACCAGGGGTTCCTCGCCTGCCTCACCTCCCCGTCTGCCTTCAGTGTAGGTGTGTGATTGGCAAAGCTGTGGGAGCATGGGGTTCTGGGTTGATATGCAATCCAGGAGCAGTCACTGGTTGGTTGGCTTATTCTTTCATCCACTTGTCCATTCAGTAGACATTTCTCGAGCACCTGCCCATGTGCCATTGCTCAGTGCTAAACACAAAGGACACGAAAATCAGTAAGATGGGACCCCCTCCCTCCCTTGGGTCCTATGACTCTGGATAAAGTGGGGGGGCTGACCCAGTGCTTACAACAAGATGCAGGCAGAATGAGGTGCAGGTGCCGGTGGGGAAGAAGGGACAGTCACAGGGGGATTCAGGGAAGCATCGGAGAAGGAGACACTTGGCTTCGTGTTGAAGGATAACGTTATCTGTCCAGGATGGAATCCAGGGGGCGGGCGTCCCAGTGGAGAGCACGTCCTGAGCAGGGCATCTGCAGAGCAAGAGGTGATAAGGCTATGGGGCAAGCTGAAGCCAGGGCGAGCAAGGCGTGTGTGTCACCCAGAGGAGCTCTGCCTTGTTCCTGCACACAACACGCCTGACCAGCTCCTGAACCTGCCAGGCGGCAGTGCCTACGTGGTGACCTGCTCTTTGGGAGGGGACCCTTCCCTGAGTCCTGCAGCTGCCATCGGGCGGACTCAGCGCAATAAGAGCGTGAAATAAGCTCTTATTATGAGTTGTGTGGCTTCTGTACCTCTCTGAGATAGACTCTTTGCCTCCCTATTGATCGTTCCTACCTGGCTTCGTACACCGGCTTTCGTCTCGTCTGTATGGTGTTCACCGTACAATCATGGATGGGGCCGTGTTGGCTTCTGTTTCCTGGCCCAGGTCTGGACTTGTACCCATGAATAGATTTCAAATACATACCGTCTTTGGCATTCTTGTCCTAAGATAGAAAAATGAAATGACGGTTCCCAATTCATTTATATTCAGTGTTAGCCTGGCCACATGGAAGCCCCAAACCTGGAGTATGAATACATGACATCATCTTTCTGTGATCCAGGCTGCCTTCTCTGGATTCGTTGTCTGTCCCCAAGGAGCTTGAACTCCCTCTAGGCAAGCAAAATTTATCTCCAGACTCCTGTTCAGAGTTGTGAAAGGGTAACGAATACTCTCCGAAGGCTCCCATTTGGGGACAGGGTACAACATTCAGTCTTCTGGACTCTCCTAGAGCCTCAGGGGGAGATTAGAGGCCCTCCTCCTTCCTTGTAGCCAAGAGTGCAGTGGAGTGGTCACTCTTCCTTGATGCCTGTGGATCTCCAGCCACAGAGGCACCACTGATTCTTTCTCCCATGATGGAGGGAGATTGGTGTTCACCAACATCTCTTGGGGGACACATGGTGTGCACCCTGTCACCTCTTCACAAATTATCTTCTTAAGGAGATCTACAGGGTTCGTAGCTCTGGGGAGGATTGCCCTTGAAGGCTGATGGTGGAGCTTCCTCCTGGGGCTCAAGTGTGGGCAGGTGGGGGCCAAGAGGAACTGACACTTGCCTGGATCCTATTGCTGCCTGGGCACAACTGTGGCCTTTCCCTCCCTCAGTCTCTCCTTCTACCAAAAAAGGGGGTCCTAATGGGGTCATGTTTCTGCCTCAGTCTACCTCCACCCCTTTAGAAACTGCTCACATGAGATGAAAGAGCCCAGTGGGATGGTAGAGTCAGGTTTCAGCAGCCCTTGGCACCAGGTCCAAGATTTGGGAAGTGGCAGGAAAAGAGTTTCCCCTTCACATTTTCAGGATGAGTGAGTTGGTAGAGATTTAATGTGCACTGACACTGTGTCTGCTCTGCTTGGCTTTGAGGCGTCACCCAGCGCCCCTGAGTTTTGCAGTCTCCCACGTGCTAGGGGCCTGGACTCTATCTGCAGATTGGAAAGTAGCATATGTCCTGTAGAATTATACAGAGAATAAAAGTAAGTAAGTAAATAAATAAATAAATAAATAAATAAATAAATAAATAATTAATAGTGGCTGCTTTCCAGAGGCCCAAAGGACTGTCTGAGCCTGTGTGGGGTCATCACTGGAGCCGATTCCTGCCCGGAGCATGGACATAGCACATACTCATTGAGGTGGGAGAGGGCTGAGAATTTTCTTTCCGCTTCCCATTTCCTAATAAGTAAGGAGGGGCACCAATCCCTGAGACACTAATAGACCCCTACGGAGAAAGCAGCAGGAATTATACTCAAGACTCATCTGGATATTTGGAATCTCCGAAACTGTGTCTTTGACATTGACTCTTTGGCTCTGAAAGGCACCGCCTGAAGTCTTTAAAGCAGTCCTTGATTTGAGCCTCAGATACAGGCCCCCTGGGTCCCAGTCTCCTATTCTGATGGAGCCCGGGCTTTCAGGCACAGAAATACAAAAATAAAAAAAATGACCTCATTTCATCGTGTGTTCTTTGGGTTTTGTTTTCCTTTCTCAGCAACTTGTGTTCAATTCAGTGACCAATTGCTTGGGGCCACGCAAGTTTCTGCACAGTGGGAAACTCTACAAGGCCAAGAGCAACAAGGAGCTGTATGGCTTCCTCTTCAACGACTTCCTCCTGCTGACCCAAATCATAAAGCCCTTGGGCTCTTCCGGCACCGACAAAGTCTTCAGTCCCAAATCTAACCTGCAGTATAAAATGTACAAAACAGTAAGTCTGATTCCAGATTGCAATATCAGGGTTGATGGTTTTTTTTTTTTTTTTGGTGGGGGTGGCGCATAGAAAGTTTCCAAAGGGAGTCAGAGTGTTAGCAGGGTTTGGGGGCTGTGGCACAGAGGAGAAAGCAAAGGGGTGAGCCAGGGTTTAGGGTAACTGAAGCAGTGAAGCTCTAGCACCATCAGAAGAGAAACAGCATTCAACTAGATTGACGAAGCATCTACTAGCTTCCAAATGGCCACCGTGGGTCCCCAGGCGACAGCACACCCTGCGCTGGCGGGGCTCACGGTCTAGGGTTACGGATGAGGCAGGCCTGGCAAAGCTCAAAACTGGAACTCGAGTGCCCACCTTCCAAACGTTCCCAGATCCGCCTCCAAACTGCCCGGGATGGCTTGAAACATCTGTGCCCCTCACCTTTTCCCAGCAAAAGCCAATCTAAACAGTCAATGCGTGGAGAATTTCCCTCTGCTGTTTATTTGGTCTGCTCCTATGTCCATAGCTGTGTTTGTCTTCGCGTCCTGGGCTACTGTTTTCCTAAATTTGTCTGTGTTGGGGGTGATTTTGCAGACGAATTTTCTCTGAAGCAGCAGTTAGCCTGATGGTGGGGAAAAGGAAAACATACTTATGTGGATTGTCACTAGCCACTTTATATGAAAATCTTTGAGGGAACTGGCTGGAGGTGAAGTCGTGGGGACTGTTGGCTGATTAGGATTTGCCAAAACAGACCAGTCAGCTCTTCTTCTAAAGGACCCAAAAAACACCTGCAAAATGAAGGAGGCAAAAATCCCTATTGACAGTTTGTAATACGTGAAAGTTGATATTAACACAAAATCATTATTCCAGTAGAGTTTACTGGAACACACACGCATTTCCTCTTTCTAGTTTATGGGAAATTAGAAACTAGTTTACACACACACAAAGTTTAGTTTACTAAAACACGTGCATGTAGGCTCACACACACTCACAGTTCACTGAAACAGAGTCCCAGTCTGGTTTTATAATGCCTGTGCCTTATTTTTCAGCCTATTTTCCTGAATGAGGTTCTAGTAAAATTACCCACTGACCCTTCTGGAGATGAGCCCATCTTCCACATCTCCCACATTGACCGAGTCTACACCCTCCGAGCCGAAAGCATAAATGAAAGGTAAGACCTGCCACCTCCCCGGCTCTGGGCACCTGGGCTCCGCTGGGTGCTGGACACATAGGGGACATTTAATCCACCAGAAGGTCCCAACATTTCTTGAGTTGTAATACCATAACCTTTGGCTGGAGGGGGTACGAGAGAGGTCTTAATACTTTTCTTTAGAGCCTCTCAAAAGTTTAACACGTGGCATGAATTTTTCAAAATAGAATGAATTGAAACTGATTTTGCTTTAGAATTTTTAAAAAACACATCTTCATCATTCTTTGAGATCAGATTTCCCAAGGTTTCCCAGGTGGCAGAGACCAATAGGAAGGCTAATTGGGGATTAATGGGACCACCCAAGCCTGACCCCGTCCTGAGCTGTCTGGCTTGGACAGACATTCTGGATCTGAGAGCAGCGGGTAGTTTGCCTCAATTGTGTATTCAAGACTCTGCCTTAGAGCCAAAGGAAATAGATCATTTCTGAAGGGTGAACTTGACACAAGGCCAACGGCATTCCAAAGAGCATTTGCGCCAAGCAAGAAAATTGGCCAAAGTTATGCATCCATGGGTCTCTAAGAAATGAAGGAGAAAGCACCATGCCATAGTGCTTCCCCCAGAGTGTGTTTGCTTTTCCATGTAAAGTGCTTCCGTTTCTGGGAAATGAGTTTGGTCTTCCCTTGGATGGTTTAGTAAGAGAGATCCATCTGGCCTTCTTCGGGAAGGCAAAAATGGGATGCATTTCAGTAACAGAGGACAGAGTTGTGTGCCAACATCTCCAGGACAGCATTTCTCTTCCACGGGGACACCCAGGCCAAGGCCAGTCTCGAGTACATCAATAAAAATACCACTCATCCCCTCCTTATTCATGGTAGGAATAATTATTAGCATCATTTGACATAAAACCAGACTTTCTTTCCCAGCCTTTATTGTTAAGGGGCAAATGAACAAAGCAGGTAGGGTCCTGGAGGCTGAGTCTGAACAGACCTGAAACCTTTTCCCCTGAGTTCTGTTTGGCACCTTTCTGTCTTTTTCTTCCCAAGGACTGCCTGGGTGCAGAAAATCAAAGCTGCTTCAGAACTTTATATAGAGACTGAGAAGAAGAAGCGGGAGAAGGCGTACCTGGGTATGCATTGCTCAGCGGTGTGGCTGCTGTGTGTCCTGCCAAGCTGGGCACAGAAGGCTGGGCACAGGGTCCCTAGAGGTGGAAGACGGGCCTGTGGGTGGAGGGGGTTGCGCCTGAGAAAGGATGGGCGTCGAGGAGATGGAGAGTGGGGTGCAGGGTGAGGGTGGAGCGTAAATTCCAGGAGCCAGGAAGCCAGAGTGTAAGGGGAGGAAGGGGCAGCTGATCTGAAGCAGACAGAGATGGGGAGGGAGCCAGTTGTTTCAACGAGGCATCTTGTGTTCTTCCTGCCATCACAGTCCGTTCCCAAAGGGCGACAGGTATTGGAAGGTTGATGGTGAACGTGGTTGAGGGCATTGAGCTGAAACCCTGTCGGTCACATGGTAAGGACCCCAAATTTCCTCCAGCATGGGGTAGGGTGGGAGGCTTTTCTGTAATCCCCCACCCCTGCCCAGCCAGCTTTAAGTCAAATGGACTATTGCCATAATCTTAAATTTCCTTCCAGAATTGGTTTCTCAAACACTTATTAAAAACTTAGAGTCCCCCCCCCCTTAATTTAATCCTTCCCACCACTTTGCTTTTTAGAGAGATCTGAGTGGTTGCCATTTCACTGTGGACGTAATGCATTCTAAGGCTCTAGCAAGGAGACTGGAAAGGCCTAGTTTTAAAGCTCATTAATCTAATGGTTTAAGTATTAGAAATATTTAAGGATCGTAGCTTAAGTCTGATGCTGAATGGTGGAGGTTTTCACTCAGATCTTCCATTTTTTAAAAAAAGATTTGATTTATTTATTTGAGAGAGAGTGGGAGAGAGTACAAGCAGGGGGAGCGGGAGAAGCAAGCTCCCCGCTGAGCAGGAAGCCCGATGAGGGGCTCGATCCCAGGACCCTGGGATCACGACCTGAGCCGAAGGCAGATGCTTAACTGACTGAGCCCCCAGGAGTCCCCAGATTCTCCATTTGATGCCACTTAACGAATGTGGCAGTGGGAGAGGGGATAGAAATGAGGGACCCATGGAGGGAAATTGCTGCTCAGTGTGGCTATGCCCCTGTCATGCCATGCCCAGAAGAGCCTGCAGCCACACAGGAGTCTAGCAGACTCTATCCACTCTAGGAAAAAGTAACCCGTACTGTGAGGTGACCATGGGTTCCCAGTGTCACATCACCAAGACGATCCAGGACACTCTGAATCCCAAGTGGAATTCCAACTGCCAGTTCTTCATCAAAGACCTGGAGCAGGAGGTCCTGTGCATCACCGTGTTTGAGAGGGACCAGTTCTCTCCAGACGGTGAGTAGAGAATGGTCCCCTGAGGTGTCCTTCCTTCTTCCCTGTCACTCAGCTTTGGTGGGTGAATGCTTTCTACCTGGGAACTTGGTGGCCGGGGTTTTTTGGCTTCCCTCCAGACAGATGAGGTTGACACAAGATAAGACTCAGCCTCTTCTAGAAAGAGGCCTTCACTGATGCTGCGGTATCTCAGGGAAGGTGGACAAAGCGTGCTTGGTGTATAGTGGTCCAAGATAAAGACCCTGGACCATGGGCCTATGCTTCCCCAAAGCAAGTGACTACAACAAAGGCTATCCCCCAAAGTCTCAGCCCAGTCCTTGAGTTCTTGGCCCAAAGCCATGATGAAAATGGATAAAAGTAGCCAGTTGAGCAAGAAGAACGACAGCCCACAACGGGTGTGGCAAGAATCAATCAGTGCCCTTTGGGTGATATGTCTGGTTAATCAAAGGGACAGAATTATGTTGGATGCATATTCCTTCAACCAGCTGTCCGTTTCTTCTGTGAGCCTGGAAAAGCAGGGGTCTGGTCAATGGTTCCAAGAAATTCTCTCTTCCTCACCCAATAAAAATCAGACAACACATTTAAAGATTACAGTATCAACTTAATTATATTCAAAGAGTATAGTTAAGTGGTAGGAGTGAGGGATTACGGCTAGCAAGATCTGTGCAAGACTTAAATTGTTCCATGTGGCTTTTGCCTTTTAATACTTAAATGAATTATCTCATCGTAAGTTAGGCACCTTTAGTTATGGTCCAAAGACAGGCACGTAACTGCCTAAATACTACAGCGTCTCCAGAACAGTCTCTCACATGTGGGATCCTACTGTGTTTCATTGTCAGTTTTTATTCTGATGAGTGAAGGTTTGAGACCGGATTGTTATGGTTGTTTTAGACAGTGAAATATCACGACATAGTGTTAACTCCACTGGGGTATAAATGGAAAATCCTAGTTTGTTCTTACATCACAGATTATTTCCATGAGGTGAGCAAAATAAAGCTATATCTGTCCACCAGAAAAAAAATTCCCACAACTTATTTTTTAAAATTATTTTTTCAGGGATCCCTGGGTGGCGCAGCGGTTTGGCGCCTGCCTTTGGCCCAGGGCGCGATCCTGGAGACCCAGGATCGAATCCCACGTCGGGCTCCCGGTGCATGGAGCCTGCTTCTCCCTCTGCCTGTGTCTCTGCCTCTCTCTCTCTCTCTCTCTGTATGACTATCGTAAATTAAAAAAAAAAATTATTTTTTCAAAGCTTCTTTGTTTTCTTTTAGTAATCTCTACACCCAACGTGGGGCTCGAACTCATGACCCCAAGATCAAGAGTTGTATGCTCTTCCTATTGAGCCAGCCAGGCACCCCAAATTCCTACATTTTTTAAAAAAGATTTTATTTATTCATGAGAGACACACAGAGAGGCAGAGATACAAGCAGAGGGAGAAGCAGGCTCCGTGCAGGGAGCCTGACACGGGACTCGATCCCGTGACCCCAGGATCACACCCTGGGCCGAAGGCAGGGGCTAAACTGCTGAGCCACCCAGGGATCCCAAATTCCCACATTTTAAATGGGACCTTGAAAGAAGGCTGTTTCCTGCACAGAAGTGCCCATAGTATATATCCATAAATAATTCTTAAATGAGTAAATGAAGAAATTATGGCCTGGAGGCCCATTTAATACCATCATGTTATTGCTTCGCATTTAAAAAATGTTCAAATATGTTCACATCTGTTCTTCTACTGACACTCAGTATTTGATGAAAAGTGGTCTTGAGGCAGTTCTGGGAGCACTGCTGGAACCATGGGATGCCCAGGCTGTGGCCTCCTTGCCCACACCTTGCATTTGCTCCCTGGCATGTGGAAGGGGACATAGTAAGGACCAGCCCTAGATCACCATCCTTAGCTTTTCTGAAAAGGATGTGACATCATGAAGTATCTTCCTCTGACAAACCCAGGGAGCTACTTCTTTCCAATCTTTGCACAGCTCATACGACATGCGATGTCCCATTGCCTCCCGGGAAGCTTATAGCCCCTAGGAGGTCCCCAGGTGTGGGGAAAGTCATACTCTGCAGGGTTTGTTTTTGTTTTTGTTTTTGTTTTTAGATTTTATTTATTTATTCTTGAGAAACACGTAGAGAGAGGCAGAGACACAGGCAGAGGGAGAAGCAGGCTCCTTGCAGGGAGTCTGATGTGGGACTCGATCCCCAAACTGGGATCACGCCCTGAGCCAAAGGCAGATGCTCAACCACTGAGCCACCCAGGAGTCCCATATAGTCTGCAGTTTTACCTCCTTTTAGACTCCTCTCTGTTCCCAGTTTGGAACAGTCTTTTTTTTTTTTTTTCTTCCTTACATTCCATTTAAAACTTAGGTGCTGTCATTGTAGTTCATGGATTCCTATAAACAGACCTAATTCCCTTTTGGAAGAAAAGAGAGCATAACAGTTCACTGAGAAATTCCTAATATGCCAACTACATGCCTTGAAGCCAAGGAATTCTCTCTTTGAGCAGGGTGTTTTTCTCTCCTTGCAGATTTTTTGGGTCGGACAGAGATCCGTGTGGCCGACATCAAGAAGGACCAGGGTTCCAAGGGTCCAGTTACAAAGTGTCTCCTGCTACACGAAGTTCCCACAGGAGAGATTGTGGTCCGCCTGGACCTGCAGCTGTTTGATGAGCCATAGGGAAGTGGGCCCAGGCTGTGCTTGCAGAGTTTCAGCCCCAGGCGGCAGATGCAATCTGGAAAAATGCATTGCTTCCCTTAGACCACCGTTTGACGTTCAGCCACAGGGCAACGAGACAGTGAAGACAGGCCCCTCAAAACTCCTAGGAATAATTCTCGACAATCCTTCCGCCACCCCCAAACAATTTCCCACTTTATGAAACAAAACTGTGTCTTCCTTGGTCCCCACTTCTGGTCTCATCATGGCTTCTAGGGGCTTTGAAATCCCATAGCCCCCAGCTAGATTCGATTGGGAGTCTGGCCCATTCCTGGGCCTGAGGCGTGGGTCTGGTTTATAGATTTATAAATGCAATGTCTGGATTTTTGGAGAACTCATGTAATGCTATTTCTTATCTCCACCAGTCCCTGAATAGGCCCTTTGATCTATGACGCCTAGTCTGTCGTGCGTTTAGAAATAATTATGAAGGTCCTGCCGCTGCTCCAGAATCTCATTCCCCTACTGGGACCTTATTTGAAAGGCTGCCCTGGATATGATCCCTCGGGGAGATGGTCTCCTGATCAGACGATGCGCTAGCTCTTTGAAGAGCTGGTTCATGGAAGATTCTAGCAGGTGCATTGTTAGAGCCATTCCAGTCCCCTCCAGGTCTTTTTAATTGATAGATGTCAATGAGAACTATCACTAGCTACAATCAGGTGATCGAGTATTGATTTCCAGCATGCTTGGAAGACGGTTAAGGAAGCTTGTTACCTACAAAGTTGTAGTCTGCTGGATTAGATCACCACAGTTCACCTGAAAGGCTGCTTTACAATATCATTGGGTTCTGGTTGCCAGCCCAGTTGGAAAATTCTCTTTGCCTTGGAGGTCCTATGATGTTTCATGACAAGAGTAATTGCTGGTGACCAGCTTTGAGCCCATTTTTGCTTGAGTGTGGCGGATCCTAATTGTCATGGAAAATCCCAGCAGCTGTATTTGGTGTGTTCCCAAGAAAGACGTCCCCAAGATGTGAAAAAAGGAAAGTGACAATTTGGAAGTGGGGTGGAAAGATGTGAAGGAACTCCATCATGTGGTGGGGGGAAGGCTCTAGGAGCATCCAAGCCTCACAGATCTGGGGAGGAAGACCTAAGACTCTCTCCCGTCCTCTTCCGCACACTACCAACCTCTCAGTAATGGAAATACACGTGCTTGTTGCCAGAGTCGGGAGTGTATGACCCTGTGCCAAGCTGTTTGGTTTGAGTTCTTTGATCCCCACCCCCCCACCCCCCTTAAATGCCAGGAGATAGGCTGGTTAACTAGGTAGTAACTTGATTTGCTAATGAAAAGTGTTGGGATCGTCTTTTGTTCGCATGTGACTGTCCTCCTAATCCCAGTTCGTCGTGGTCATGAAATGTTCTTTGCATGTTCTCTTGGCACTGGAGTCTAGCTTTCCTGTGTTAGACGGTGTTCTCTTTGATTGTAGGTCCTTAGCATTTAACTAGGGTTGTAGAAGTGCTTTTATAGACGGTAGCATCAACATAGTGGCCGAGTCTCCACTTTGCTGAGAACTGAATGCGTAGTGTCATAATTTCCCATAAGAGCCCTGTCATATTTCAAGCAATTTTTAAAACGTGTGTGTGTGTTAGAAGGGGCAACAAAGTTTACATTTCATACTTTTAAGAAACACTTTATTATTTATTTATTGAAGATAGTGTAGACTTTTGTATCTGAGAACAACAGACAAGTATTTTTTACAACAGACACACCCTTTAGTTAGAAACTTTCAACTGAGCACTGTTACAGACCAAGTCTAACTTCAGGCATGCATTTGTTTACCACTTCCCAGAAGAAAATACAGTTAGAATTACCTTACGTTTATATTTTTTGACGTTGTTAAGAAACTGTGTGAGATTTAATCTATAAATAGACATACAACTCATGCGCTCCTATTTCTATAACCAATCCAGTTTGTTCAGTGTATTATACGAAGGACATGCTCTAGGGTAGAGACCAAATGTATGTGGTGTGTAAATGGGGTAGTCCTGAATCACCATTCCGATCCCTTTCCTTCTGGGAGGAAAAGACGTTTTTTCTTCACTGGCTTTCTTTCTGTGTCGTGCTGGTCGTCACTGTTTATGCAGGTAGGATGTGATGTGAACAGTAACAAGCATCTTGTAACCCTTGTAGGTCTGCGAGGTCACCCTCTCACAGCGTCCCATTATCAGAATTAATGTGGCATGAAAAAGCAGTATGTGAGTCTTTTCCCCAAGTGACTATATTGAGCATCTCTGAGATGCTCCTCCAGGGTAGCGGCTCTGGATCGGTGTCCTTGCGCTCGCTGGCGTAATTTGTACTGTGACCCAGCCTATCTGTGGGTGAGTTAATCTGACCCTCGGATCCAGCTGTGACTCAGCAGTCATGTTGGGGGGATAGAGACGCGTGGGCAGTGCATGGGGTCTCTTTGACCTCTATTCCTTCGCTTCTGCTTTGTTGGCTGCCTGGGCTAAAATTCATAGAGATGAAATGTCTCTTTCCAATAAGCGATCTGTTGCCTAGCTCTTTGCTTCTTAGATGCCGGGTTTCTGTAGGCCACTGTGTCCTGGCATCTTAACCCCGGCCCTCCAGATGCCCCTGCAAGCTTCCTTTCTTCTCTGAGCCACACTGACCTCCTCTAGCCCAGCAAGGGGCTTTTCTGCTCACAGGCTGTGTGCTGAGAACAGGAGCCCTTGGACTGGAGCTTTTTGTAGACTAGCTTTCCTGAAGGGACAATCCATATATCAGTCCCTCTGGGGCAGGGCTTCTCTGGGTGACACTGTCTCCCCTGGCAGGCAGGCAGGCAGGCAGGCAGGGAGGCAGCATCTCCTGGAACCAGGAGAGCCTGGAGGGTGTTTTACACTCAGATCCCAAGCTTGCCTGACTCCAGAAGGGGGGCTCTTCTAGGCTAGGGTCACTAGGGATGCTTGAGAAATTGGGCCAGGTTTCCTTATTTGATTGCTTGGATAATGTGTCTCTGTCCTCCGATGGCAGAGGAGAGAGCTGTGCTCCAAAGAACATTAATGTTAAAAGGGACTTCTTTTTCCTCTTTGCTTTTTGAACAACTTGAGCATGAACTTAAAGTATGTGAAAGTAACTGATTTCATCCAGTGGAGTAGCACGGAATTTGAAAAAAAGAAAAAAAATCAGAAAGTGGGTAGATTGATCACTTGCATCTTGGTGACCTTGGTAACCAACGCCCTGGTGTCTTTTGGGGTGGGAATGAGGTCAGGGGATGGGGTGCTGGAGCCACCGGAGAAGGACGATTGCAGGCCTGCCGTCCAAGACCAGGCAAGAGGGCTGTCTCTCCAGGAGCTTGGCTGGTGCGATCATAAGCCACTGACCATACAGAGAAGGAGTGTTCTAGAATCCCAGGGAATTAGAGAAGAGGGGAATGGATGAGGTGCTGCAGGTTTTATTAGGAAGGCTGGAGATTTGGGAATATATTTTAGAATTTGCCAACACTTTGTATGGGGAGAAAAAGACAATCTCTACCCCAGATAGCTTTTTCTAGTTGGGTGGGCCGGTTCATAAGAAGAAAATCTGTTACTGTGCAGAACAACTTGAAGAATTTCCATTGGAAACAGCTAGTGGGTTTTAAATTTTATTTCATGGGCTTTCTTTCCTTTTATTTTCTTTTGACTGCCTTCTCTTTTGAGGTTGGAGGTGAATTTTACCACAAACGCCAGCACTTTGAAACGGACACCTGCATACTTGAGAGGTGCAGAGTCGGTTCAGACTCGAGGTGAACATGAGGTCAGCAGGGGGTCTGCTTACTCGGGATGGACTTGCTCCATGAGTTTAGAGCCCCCCAAGCCGGAAGGGAGAAGGCGAGGGGAGGAAAATGAAATATCCTGGATGCTCCCCCTCTGCCTTCAGGTGTAGAGGCCTGAGTTCCCACCAGGGAAAAGCATAGTTGGAGGCACCAGAAACTAAGGACACGGTGCAGGCCTCAGACGCTGTGGTCGGAGCAGCCCTATGAGGTACTTGGTAAAAGTCACACCTCCGGTTTGCACCCTGGAAGGCAACACCTCCTTCTCTCATACCCCGAGGTGCCGAAATGCCCCTTCCTGCCGGGAATGGCCCGGGTCAGCAGCCAGGACTCTCCTGGCAGTGCTCTGAGCCGAGTTTTGTGGGGGCTGCTTCATATCCTATCCATCAAGTTGGCATGTTTATCGTACTTGGAAAACAGCCGTGTATTTCACATTGAGGAAAGGAAAGTTCTGGAACTCCCATTCCCTCACCTCACCTGGTGTCAGATCCAGGGTGTGTTTGCAGGTCATCCAGCTCAATTAAGGTACCTAACCTGATACCTGTAGGCGCCAGAATCGATTCCCGACAAGCAGGGAAATCTTACTCCACGTGAAGGATAGAAACGTCTAACAGCTCTGTCTTGGGAGCATTAAAGCCCAGATGCCCACGTGTTGGGGGGTCTCATCTCTGGGCTGTGACCTCTTAGTAACAGAGCCAGAGATGCTAATAGTACATGTTCATCCAGGGAGTCCCCATCCTGCTCCAGAGCCCTGTCCTAGGGACTGGGAGGTGGGCAGGGGGGGCCTGCCTCTGTGGCTTTTGTGGCCTGCTTGTGGATCTGATTTTAAGCTATTTGAAAAATACCCAATGCTTATAAAAATTCACCTCCCCCTCTAAATAATCATATCAGTGACGTGCAGATCAGCTCCTAAGACAAGAGGAACCCTCATTACTCCGGCCTTGGGGGACCAGATAACACACACATAATCATTTTTGTGGACACTATGTGTGGTTGTCATATTTCGGGTAAATTTGCCCCAACTGTATGTCAGGGCTTTTGTGAGTCGTTTTTTTGTTTTGTTTTGTTTTGTTTTGTGACTCGTTTTTAACAGGCTTCTGTTCTACTTTCTATACCAGCTTCTGTTGTTCAGCTCCTCTGACTAGCGTGACTATCTTAGTGTTCAAAGCCCACCAAGTAAAACCGTGTCCAGAGGTGGGCTCATTTGGTCAACCTTCAAAAAAAAAAAAGCGAACATTTCTCTGATACTTCCTGAGAATTAACCAGTAACCAGGGTTTCTTCTTTTTATGCAGTAGGAGGAAGGGAGATTTTTTTTTTTTTCCTTCTCGGAACACTGTTTTTTTTGTACTTTTGTCGTTCAAAAGAAAATAACATTCCTGTGTGGCTGTGTTTCTAAAACTCGGTTCCTTTGCTTTTCTCCTCTTAGGCGCAAATGGCTTTCTTCCTCCTATTTCTCCATCTAAGAAGATGGGGGGCCGCGGGCCTGGAGGGTGGTCGGGGAACCTGGGCCGAGTCTGGTGGGGGGAGCCCATGCTGCCCCCACTGTGGCCGCCAAGGGGTGATCTCCAGCTGGAGACCTCGGGGTCCCCGGGTTGTGACTGTGCTCGCGGGGCCACCCTGGGGCCCGCCCGTGGGTGGGGAGGGCAGGATGTGGGCCCAGAGCCAGCACCCCCAGGGTACCTAGTGACCCTGTGCCTCCCCCTGGGCCGGGGTGTTCAGCGTGCCCCCGTTTGTGAGAGCCCCTGAGGTCCACCCCGGGGGTCTCAGGTGTAAGTTGGGGGTGTCCCCCACTGTCCGCCCACCCCCAGGAGGCGCCCTCTCCCACAGGGGCTCTAGGGGTCAGGCCTCCTCTACTGGGATTGGATAATAGAGTCTCTGTTTTTCTTAAAAAGATTTTATTTACTCATTTTTTAAAAAGATGCTATTTATTTATTCATGAGAGACACACAGAGAGAGGCAGAGACACAGGCAGAGGGAGGAGCAGGCTCCCTGCAAGGAGCAGGATGCGGGATTCGATCTGAGGACCCTGGGATCAAGGCCTGGGCCGAAGACAGATGCCCAACCACTGAGCCACCCAAGTGTCCCTCCTGGGAGACTAGGACTTGCCGAATTTCAGATGCAGAGAATTGGTGGGGGTGGGGGTGGAGGTGGGGCACGCAGAAGCTCATGGCGTGGTGTGTGTGTGAGCGTATGAGAGTGTGTGTGCGCGTGTATGGTGTGTGTAAGAGTGTGAGTGTGATGTGTGAGGATGTCTGGTATATGTGTGTGTGGTGTGAGGATGGTATGTGTGGGAGAGTGTGTGTGGTCTGGGGTGTATGTGGTGTATGTGTGTGTGTGTGTGAATGTATAACAGGGTGTGTGGGGTGTGTGAGCAGAGTGTGAGTGTATGACCATATCTGTGGTGTGCGGGAGGGTGTGGTGTGTGACACTGTGTGTGGCATGCGTGTGAGAGTGTAGTTTGTGTGTGTGTGGCCCGTGAGAGGAGCGTGTGAGTGTGACGGCGTGTGTGATGTGTCTAAATGTGTGTGGTGTGTATGTGAGAGTGAGCGTGCGGTGTGTGAGAGGATAGTCTGAGTGTGAGTGTGTGACTGCGGTGTGTGTGAGAGTGTGATACGTGTGTGGTGTGTGTGATGTGTGTGTGGCGTGTCCGTGATACGTGTGTGGTGTGTGTGTGCACCAGGGGAAATGAAGATATGGAGATCGAACAAGGTCACAGATTGGTCTCACACTCCCGCAGTCACACCCAGGACCCGTTACAAAATGAAAATTGGAGGCCTCGTGTTGAAAATTGTTAAGGTTTTGAGGCGGTGACAGCAGAGACTTAAAGAATTTTGAGGGGGTGACAGCGGAGAGTTAAAGGAAGCGTGGGCCCTAGTGGGCACGTGGTCCCCCGGGACCGCACAGATCCTACACCCACGAAGCTGGCCCCGGGCACGCGGTATTTTCAGTTGGTTCTGGAAGCAGATGGGGCTTCATCTTCCATCCTCTTACTTTGTAAAGTCCTCCTGGCAGGGTGTGGAGCGCTGGGCTGACGATACTTTTTAAAATCCACTTTTATTTCACAGAAGCACAAATGGCCTAGACGCAAGGCCCTAGGTGACAGGTGTGCCCCGGGCCCAGAGAGGGTGTCATCTGCTCATCCTTTGGCCCCTCGCCCAGGCCGAGGCCACAAGGCACCCAGAGGCCTTGGAGTCTTTAACCCACTAATTTGAAATAAAACCCTTCCTTTTGATCTTTAGTTGGCCACCGAGGGCCTTTCTCCCCTTTCCTGGCAGGACAGACAGGCTTTTCGAGCCTCTGCCTTCAAAGGACCATCCAGGTGGCAGGAGAGGCAGGGAGGCTGGGACAAGGGCTCACGTCCCTTCCCTGGGGTCTGGGCTGCTTGGTCCATGGCCACTCCCTGGAGAGACAGCTGTAGGGTCCGCAGGTGGCCAGGGGTGCCTGTCCCTGGGAGGCAGGCCTTCCCTGTAGGATGGCATGGACGGCTTTGGAGCCGGGTGGGGTGGGAGCCGGAGAAAACCCCACTGTGTGAGTAGCCTCGAGCTGTAGAAGGCCAGCTCCTGGGACTGACGCTCCTGCCGTGCGCTGGCTGTCCTTTCCCTCACAAAGCAGCTCCTTGTTTCTTTGTCTTGCACTGGGCTGGACGCCCCAAAACCTTTGCAGTTCTGCTTGCCCTTGGCAAATCAGCCTCGATTCTACACACACAGAGCAATAATCCTGTCTGTTTCCCGATTCTGTCTGGGATTATGAAGCTTGCTAAGTGAACATGTCACCAGAAAGTTGCACAGACACTGCAAACTCATCTTTGTGGGTGTGGCTGCGTCCCTCTGAATGAAAGAGCAAATCGCAGCTCTGTTTCTCCGTGCAATGCAATCTTCCAAACTGCTGAGTGCTCAGAAAGTATTTTTCTGAGGGCATTTAATTAACATCGTGCTGGCATTATGTTTCCTGAACGAACATTAAGATGTGCATTTTACAAATCAACATCCTCAATATGTCACCTGCTAAATAGTCCCTGTGTCCGAACGTAGACATCCTGGCAAGATCGTTGGTAATGGGATTTATTTTTACACGTGCGTTTCAAACACACGTTGCCAAGAGCCCAAGTGTCTTTGAACTGTGAAGCCGACTTCAGACGTGGTGGGCTGAAACCCAGCTAGCTGAAGTCTATACCATCCCCCCTGACCCCCTTCTTCCGACTCTTGGTAGCTCTGCGTAGATAGGGAAGTTGGCAACCACACAATTCATGTCGTATTGCCTTAGCTACATTAGCTCTGTACCCTCCCATCTCTAGGTGGTCAACATATGTGTAAATACGTGTATATAGATGAGAAATCTACAACAAAAAATGTCCTGTGTATGATAATCAGCTCTTGGCATCTGGTTTTCTGCATTTCTATACAGTTTCCAGCTAAGGAAAATGCAGAAATCTACTACATAAAGTGAAAAGGTTATGCTCTTCAAAGGGTTTGTCATGAAATCTCTGCTGTGTGTTTACGGGAATGTCCATGACTAAATGTATATACGGTATGCAAGAGGCTATGCTGGTAAATGTTGCATAAACTAACACAGATTCTGTAGTCAAAATATTTAACTTGTTATTGTAAAATGTGATTTGTCATGGAGAGATTATTTTTCTGTATGTATATGAGAGTATTTTAGGAATCTAATTTAAGTGCATAAAACTATAGAAAAAAAATTAAAGACCTATTCCAGGAGTAGAAAACCTTTAATCAGATTACTTGGGTTCAGCCCAACTAAATTTCTTATATTAAAAAGAAAATCCAAGTTGTGTATTTTAGAAATTCAAGGAAGTCATTTGTGGGGCAGAGAATGTGATGAATTCATTAAAGGGAAATGGGTGGGTGTGAAAAAGATGACAAGCGTCCTGTAGCCATGACCTCAGATGGGACCTTGGTGTTTCTCGAAAAACTGACTTGAACAGGTAACATTCTGGAGGGTGGTTGTGTCAGGAAGGACGAAGAGGCTTGAGAGCCTGTTTCCCATCAGATCCGTGTGCCACAGAAGCTTCCATAAGTTCTGGCAGATTGGTCAGGAATTCAAGACTGAACCAAACATCCTTTAGAGAGTCCAGGACATGGGAGGGAGCCCCCCGACCCCCACCCCAGCCCCCTGGCTTCCGGATCACCCTTTGCAGCTCTCTTTCTGGATAGATTCGGCGTATCCCTTTGGTGGGTCGCGTTTTCAATGACATTTTCTGGGGCATCTTCACCGTCTTCACCTGTTGCGGGGTCGGGTGGGTTGACGAAGGCAGCTTGGAATTTCTGGGCCAAGCTGTTTCTGGGCACACCAAACAGGCGGTGCAGAGCAGCCTCCTTAGGTGCCTGTGTCCCTCCGATGTGGAGGCCCCAGGGCCAAGGGGCTTTCTTCCTCGTCCCCTTCCCGAAAAAAGGGCCAGAATTCCAAGCTGCTTCTAGGGCACAGACTGGCCACCAGAAGTGTCCCTGCAGGCCACCTGTGGAAAGATGGCACACAAAATCCCATGAAACTCAACATCTGAACCCCTGAGAGATGCATTCAGAAGTCATTTGCAGGAGGTGGCAAGTTGGGGGGGGGGGTCCAGCCTCCCCTGATAGACCGGAAGTGAGGCAGTGGAGAAAGTAGCCGGTTTCTGGTAAGATGGGGCCACGGCCTATGGGTCCCTGCCGTGGGGAGCGTAGGGCCGGTGGCTTGCAGGCATTTGCGGGGAGTGTGAGCCTTGGGTTTGCAAGATTTCTTTCAACAGTTAGCTGTCTGTTTCTTGATGCTGCTGACCAACCTTTTTGATAAGCGTGAGATTGGTGAACACTGGAGTCCACGTGACTTCTGGGACCTCAGGGGCGGGGAGCTGTGATTTCTGGAAGCTTCTTGGAATCTGTTGAGTCCTACAAGGAACCTGCAAGGAACTATGTGGATGAGTCATACAAGTTCCTGCAAGGAACCATGTGGATGTAACCGACTCTGTTCCCAAAGATGGAGCCGTTCAGAGATCTCCTGGTTCAGGCTCAGCCTGGGGGGGCCATCCCAGACCAGCCTGCAGAACCAGTCGAGCTCTGGTCCATCTGCCCAGCACAGGGGCTGACCTTTCTCAGCACCATGCCCTCTTGGCTGGGGTAGCAAGAGGGCGGTGAGTAGGAACGAGTCAGCCTGTCAGCTGCTTCTTGAGCCCTAGTGGTTTTGAAATTTGGGGGGACAGGACAAGCCAGAGAGTGAGGGTCCCGCCCAGCAGCGCTTCCAAGCCACTCCTGTTAGCCTTTACTCGTTTGGGAAAGAATGTATCAGTCTGACACGAGTCCCTTGTGTTTTAGTGACAAATGGGTCACAGAGCTGGTGGCATAGTGGTCCCCTCACAGCCCTTCCCCGGCGGGGGGCTGGGCACGGGGGAGAGACCAGGCCACCCCCCACCCCTCCATGGACGTCCTGTTGACTGTACTATACTTCTGTTGCTGAATAATGGTACTGTTTAATTTTCCATGGAAGGGAGACTATATTGTCTAATACGCAATGTCAGTGGAGTTCTAAAAAATTATTAGACTCTATTATAAATTGTAGAATTATGTATTTGTCTAAGGTTTGATGAAGCGGGGCCAAATTATGAGGTTGCTTCCATTTGTTGTTTAAAAGAAGCTGGAGTTAGCTCTGCTGTTCAAACGTTCCTTTGGCACCTTATTATGTATGAGATGGTAAATTTTACGGATTCAGACTTATGGTAACTGATTTTTTCCCCTTAAACCAGGAGCAACATCGGTACAGATTGCTAGTCCTATGTATCTTGAAAAAAGAACAATCTCTTCGAAACAGCTCTGTGTTCATTTTGACCTGGATGGTTTACATTCACATGGTTCATGAATAAAACGAGAAAGCCAACCCTGTCACGGTGGATTATTTCGAGTTCTTTCTGCCCCACCTCCTTTCTGAGCAGACAGGAAACAGGCCTCTCGGCAAATGGCTTCTCTTCCTGGGCACTTCCTTCTCCCACAGATAAGGTGGTTGTCGTGGAAGGAAAACCGTGCAAAAGCAAAGTAAAAAACAAAAAACAAAACAAAACAAAACAAAAAAACCAAACTGAACCAACAACCCCTCCCACACAGATGTCAGTACCAAGTAGAACTCAATTTCCCAGTACTGACTACTTCTGGGAAGTGGGGAAGTCAGTGAGGTGCAACAGAAGGAACGCAGGGGCGCTGACAGGGGAGCATAAGGCTGAGCTTGTCTTACAAAGACATTCGGAGGATCACTCTGGCTTTCTGAGAAGTTTCCCACACAAACAACTCGTCAGAACCTTGAGTTTCAACTCTGGGCGCCATTAGCAAACCCAACACTGAATTTTGTTGTTATCTGAATTTATAGCATTTTCTTCTGATTGTTTTTTTTTTTAAGATTTTTAAAATTTATTTATCCATGAGAGACACAGGGAGAGAAAGAGAGGCAGAGACACAGGCAGAGGGAGAAGCAGGCTCCATGCAGGAAGCCTAATGTGGGATTCGATCCCAGGACTCCAGGATCAGGCCCTGGGCCAAAGGTGGCGCTAAACCGCTGAGCCACCCAGGCTGCCCTGCTGATTGGGTTTTAAGGTAATTCCTCCCTATTTCATCACTGATTTCTCTGATGATGAACCAGTCCTTTAAGCTGTCTGGCTGGCTTGAACACCAGCTGACATGTTACAGCACGTTAAAAAATTTTGCACACTAACATAGTGTGTTTTCACCCTTTTTAAACCAGGAGGCCCCATTTTTGATCAATGTAAAAATCCTACTCCCTTTTCCTTGGTTTCTTGAGGTTTCCAAAATAAATTAAACATCATCATAAACACAGAAAATAATGCATTTCTTTTCCAAACGACACCTAGTTCTCTTTGAGATTGACAAGGTCTCCTTTTCCACAAATTGGAGGGTAAAAGGAATCCCTGGTATAAAACACGTTGAATGGGTACCTATTTAACCCAACTTAGGAGCCAGCATAATCAAGGAGCTATTTTATTCTAGAATATTTATTGTTTTTTTCTCATTATAGAAGTAATATTTGTTGACGCAGAAAATTCAGCAAACAGAAAAGCACAAAGGCAATAAATTCGATGGCGATATCCTTCCACACAAAAATAAATGTTAACTTTTTAAAAAAGATTTTATTCATGAAAGAAACAGAAAGAGGCAGAGACACAGGCAGAGGGAGGAACAGGCTTCCCACAGGGAGCCTGATGTGTGACCCAATCCCAGGACCCCAGGATCATGCCATGAGCCAAAGGCAGACGCTCAACCGCTGAGCCACCCAGGGGCCCAATGTTAACATTTTGATGCTCGTCATTCCTGTATTTTCTTGCTCTGTGTGTGTGTTAGATGCTTTTTTTTTTTTTTTTTTTTTTTTTGTAAGCCACATGGGGATCCAACTTACAACCCTGGGATCCAGACCTGAGCCGAAATCAAGAGTTGGACACTTAACCAACTGAGCCACCCAGGTGCCCCGAGATGCTACTTAATAGCTAATATTCACTGAGCACTTCCCTTATGCAAGGCAACATTCAATTACACAGTTTAAATCTTTTCACTAATATTTTATTGATTGCTTTCTTTTACATCAGCTATATATATATTTTTTCACAACTTGATTTTTAAGGACTGCATAGTATCTCATTGTCTGAACGCATCCTAATTTATTTAAACAGCCTTGGATAGTTACATCTTTAGGTGGCTTTACAATTTTTTCCCCTCGTTTGAATACCATTGTACACAGATCTGTGGGTAGAGCACCCCATGGATGGTCTGATGATCACACAGGGCAGAATTTGAAAGCATTTCATCATTCCCCCTGTTTCTATGTGTTTAACCCACAGGAAGGTTGCTGGGTTTGATCTGAAGGATTTGGGCAGTGTTACAGCAAAAGGTTCTCCCAGAGATATTTTGTCCGTGAGCTGTCACCTTAGAAGCTTGTGGTTTTATAGTGTTTTACGTGTGTCACGCTCTGTCTAGCACGGTGCGGAGCTGGCTGCAGTCAGGAGGCAAGGCAGGACGAAGGCAGACAGGGCTTGGGGGACCTGGGGTACTGGTCAGGTCACAGACTCAGCTGCTGGCACTGAGACCCAACATCCTGTGGCTTCAAAGAGAGAAGTTTATTTCTCTGTCTTAACAGCCCAGAGGTCCGAGGTCTGGCCGACCAGGGTGGCCTCGTCCTGAAGTCACTTGGCTCTCCCTTGGGGTGTGGTTGCTCCAGTCCCACTTTGTCATCTGCATGTAGCCAGAGGGAAAGGGGACCTCCTGAGGTCCCTGCGTGCTGGTTCCTCTGAGGTCTACCCAGGAAGACCCACACATCGTTTCCTCCCCTTGCTTGTCTGCTGGAGCTTCACGTCCTGGTCAGGGACTGCCAGGGACATTGGTAAATGTAGTCCCCAGCTAGGCCCAGCTAGAAGTTTGGTGACCAGATATTGGGGCCAACCAGCAGTCTGGGGACTCCTGGCTCCTGGGAAAGTACCAAGAGGCCCTGAAGTGGTGTCTCTCAGCTGTCGGGTGATTAGGTAGCTGGTTTGCCAGGAGGAAGCCAGAGTTTCAGACAAGCTGATGGTCAGGAGGGCAGCGTCGTGCCAGCTGGAGGGCATGCTGGTCCCAGCACCAGGGTGCAGGATGGCCCTGGGCCACACCATGTCCCTGCAGGGCTTCGGAGCTGCAGTCATCCTGCCTCTGCCCACCCAGGGGTATTCCCTAGGAAGGGAATCAGTTTGCTGTCCAAACTCTCTTGGAGGGTGACCAAAAATCAGGCAGCTGGTGTCTGGAGAACTTTTTTCTCTAGAAGGCCAACAGGAGGGAAGGTATAAGGAAGATCTGACCTGGATTGAGGGGGGAATCCAGAGCATCTTAGGGACTCAACTAAGATTAGCTTTGCCTGTTGGCTCCAGCGATGGAAGGCCACATGCCAGGGTGTAGTCAGTGACGTGTGGACCAGCACGAAATGGGGGGTGAGAGACCCGGGCTCGGGGACTTGATCCACCAGCATGTGACGTGGAGCCCACCCCAGAGCCCCTCAGGCTCTTTCCTCATTTGAAAATAGGGTGCTGTCTATCCCACCTGTATCACGAGGTTGTTATAAACAGTGAGATCTATGAAGTGGCTTCGAGAGCTGCAGCCTATATGGGGCAGGGGAGGAGGGTGGGCGGTTATGCCAGGGTCAAGGGTATTTTTCTAGGGAGAGGCCGCCCTGGAGGACCGATGGAGTGGGAGTCATCCTAATGATCCGTTAGGAACCAGGAGCTCTGGACAAGCCCTTGAGGACACGACACCTTCACAGCAGTACCAGGTGGACTTTGTCTTGTGACCACGTGTCAGGTGAGTGCTGTGTGCAGTCAACTCATCTTCAGGGTCAGATGACCCAGGGAAGTAAGTCCTGGAGCCAGGATTAGCATTTACTGACATCTTTCCATCTCTGAGGCCTTCTACTAAACTCTTCATAGTTCTGCTTCCGTCTTGCAGCTACCCTGGAAGTGGGCGTGATCGCTGCCACCTACGGGTTGGAAACCAAGCCTTGGAGAGGCTGGGGTGGCCCGTAGCTTGGAAGCAGCAGAGCAGGCTTGCATGCACACGCCCTGGGTGGCCCGGATACGTCCCTGACCACCAGGCTACTGTCCCAGGGCACAGAGCAGCCAAAGTCTACATCATGAGCCTCACTGTACATGGTGTCCTATATCTCCTCCTTTATAGAACTTTCTGGTGGGGTAGGCAGTGAAAATCGCTGTGCCTGGCCTGTTCCTGGTACTCGACAGGTTCTAGTCAGGACACACTTCACAACCCGAAGTGTGATGGCTGCATATGAACAGGTAAGTCTCGGAGGAACCCCTTGGGGCAACCCTTTCGGGTTACCTATGATCATCAGAGAAGCAGAAGTGTTGCTGCCTTTGGGTCTGGTCCCAGCCTGTGAAAACGGGACTCTGCTAACACCCGTCACCCCGCCTGCTGGTTGGCTGGAAAGGCCTTTGAGAATCGGCAAGACCAACAGGCAAGTTTAGCTTGAGCTGAGACTTCAGTGACCAGGGTCGCCATCACTGAACAGCTGCTTCCAGGGGGAAGAACGTCCCGATTTCCTACTCTGGGCTGAAACTCCGGGCTAGGCCTTGGTTGAGGACATTCACAGGGGTTAGGATCGCTATTCTGCTGGCTTCTCGGGTGGAGTGCACAGCCCTCCTCTGGCCCTCTGCCCTCAGTGGGATTGAGGGAATGAATACCTGTTAGCGCATTAATGGCATTCTTCCAGTAGATTCTAGAATGAAGACGTCTTTTTGGCCAGAATCTAAGAACTTTTACAGAAAGCACTAGTGCCTTTACATTTAATAGAACACCGTGTCTCACAGACAAATCACTCTGGGGTCAAAAGGAGATGCACAAGAGTTAAATACTTGTTAGAATAATCAGATGAGCACCAGCTGGCTCTGTGTGAAGTGCCCTATACAGACCCCATCCACCTGGCAGATGTGGGACCTGAGGACACAGCAACAGGCGTTGGTCCACACACGGGAGAAAAGGAAAGAAGCAGGAAGGAGAGCACGGGGCAGCTGCCAAAGCCCTGGTCGGCACAGATTCTGGGGGCTCGGAGGACCACTTGCAGTATTGTTGCGGGACATGGGCACTAACCGCGGAAACTCCAGGATGGTAACTGGCCTGGTTTGCTGGGGTCTTAACTTCACTTGCAGGTCAGCTCCCCAGGTCCGGGCTCGGAGGCCAAGGACCGGAAAGGTAAGACACAATAGGTTAAGGACCTAATTGTGCCTGGCACAGAAGGCCTCAATAGACATTAGATGTTTTTCCTAATATCACAAGCTTCCATAAATTCCTAAGAATAATCTACACAAACTAAAATCTCCAACCAGTGGGCCTTTTAACCTTCCAACTAGGGGGATTCTGAAGGAAAGATATAAACTAAGGCTCCCCGTATTTCCACTTCAAAAAAGATAAACGGGACATTCTGTTCAGGAAGCACTTTATTATTGCTCCAAGTTTTAGTTTTCACGGACAGATAATCAATACTTTCAGAAAACCTCCCGCATGGCCCTGCTCAGCTTCTGAATCTTGGTTCTTGCAGACATATCAGCATATTTCTCTCCAATACGGACAATCATTCCCCCCATGATTGACGGATCAACCTAGGAAAGAAAATAGGTTGGAAATGTGAAAAAGTGTTGGCATTTCATTGATCAAACAGAAAGATGAAAAGCTTTGAAAAGTCTGCATGTTGCACAAAGTAAGGTGTTATAATCACCATCTAGAGAAAAGCGGAAGTCAAATTGTGAACGGAGTCCATAATCATTTAAGTTGAAAATATAAAATTTCTATTATAAGCAATGTAGTATGTCATCAGGTTTAATTTTTCACTTCCTCCAGCCATTCGACGGTGTCAAACGAGCTGGGGAGGCACATCAGACATAGAGACCCACCTTAACTTCCAATTTCAATATTTGGCCTTTGCTTAGGAAGCTCTTCAGGACCGTTTTTAGTTCAGTAAGAGTGGCTTCATCCAAAGGCTAGAAAAGGACAAAATCATCCTTTAAACTTAGATAAGGCATAGCAGACACTTTCCATAGTAAAAGAAAAGGAAGAAACATCCCTGGCACCTGTCACGACGATGACAGGCCTCATGAGTGCCTGTGTGGGGTCACTGGGGAGCCATCCTGGAGCTGCCCGGCAGCAGCCACTCACCCCTGCTGTTTGGGGAGCAAGTCAAGGCACTGCCCCACAAGAACAACTCCGAGCGCACACTGGGCGGCTCACTTATGGCTGGAAGTGCCACTTGCCTCCGTGTCTCTGCTCCCCGGTACGAGCGGTACCACAGACATGAGTAAGGGGAAACCTGAAGTCAGTGATGCCTGATGACACAGACTGCTTCTCCGGGCAGCCCTGTGGGCATGGGACGGGCTACTTCCCCGGATGGAAAGCTGCAGTTTAACCCAGTCCTACAATCTTTAAGACTCAGGGCTGGCAGGAGCTCTGGAGGCACAGCTCTGTACTCTACTCTGACCGAGCAAGCACTGGACTTCCAGCCTGTGTTCTCCCCTCGTGACCCAGTCTCATTCTTGGTGAGGGGAGAACACATAAGGCTGAAGGAGAGGCCTCCAACCTGTCACAAATCCTAGCTCCCCAGCCCCACATTCAGGAGTCCAAAAGCTAGCAGAAAAGCTTTCCATCTTTGCAAAGATCTAACAGTGCTTCTTGGGGGCACACGAGGGGTGCTGTGAAAGTGTATAAATGTTTTATTTTTTAAGATTTTATTTATTTGAGAGAGAACAGGCAGGGGGAGGAGCAAAAGGAGAGGGACAAGCAGACTCCTGCTTAATGTGGAGCCTGACTGAGGCGGGGGCTCAATCCCATGACCCTGAGATCATGACCAGAGCTGAAATCAAGAGTTGGATGCTTAATCGATGGAAACACCCAGGCACCCCAAGTCTACCAGTGTTTGATCAAAACACTATTTGCTGAGCTTCTGAGGTTAGAGAACTCTGAAGTACGTGCACACTTTCCATGTAGACACCTACTAAGTGCCGGGCACTTCACAGCCACCATCTCCTTTAATCTAGATGACTGGGCAGCAGGCAGTTCTTATGTCCATTTTTCATACGAGAGAACTAATGTTCAGAGCAGTTAAGAAACCCACCTAAGGTCCCATTTGCTCCAATATTCACAAACAGTGTATTTCTATAGTCTGTGCCCTTAGTCATTAATCAAATAATACATTTTTGTTTTGTTTTAAACAGTGGAAACTTATTTACCCAGGAGCTTCAACATCAAAAGCATTAGCAACGGTTGCTTCTAAAAAACCTTCACAAAAATTGGCACCATTTAAAAAAAAACATGTCCTCATGATCTCTGAATGACGTGGAGCGGGGCCTGGCCTCTGGGATGGTGCGGCCACTGCCGGGTGAAGCCTTGCCCGGGCCCTCCCATCCAGGAGAATGGCTGCGCTCCCACTGCGCTTGGATGAACGACTGAGCTCTGATGGTTCTCGGCTGCTTATGTGCTTCCTGGGACCAGCTACTAAGCTACAAACGTGCAAATATGTTGTTATGTGTTAAAATGTCTCTTTGTAATTGTGGTCTCTTGGAGTCAGAGTATCTTGTAAACACCAGAAAATACTAATCTGGACGAGGTCAGGAGCTGCATATACCAAGCACATCTACCACCCCCTGATAATTAAGCCCCAAAGGCCGTTCTCCTGGACCGTCTCAACTGGAGTAGGAAGGAACCACGTAATTAGGACATTAACAAAATTAATTCTTAAGGAACATGCACTTCTGATTCCATGTTTTGTCACTCTGGGCAAGCAACTTAGTTTCCTCATCTATAAAATAAGGATAATTCTACCTCCCATGGAATCCTGATGTTAAATAAAATAATGAATTACAAAGTACCTGGCATACAGGTTTCAAAAAAGCAGTGTCCATCATTACAGCCCACTTCCGCAATGCAACAAGATCAAGGGGCCTGTGTGCCCTGTCCTCCACCACCAAAGATTAGACACTCTGCCAGGAGCCTACTTAGTAAGATCTTTACAAAGTAACTCAAACCTGTAAAGGAACATAAACCACTACTCCCTAACACATCTTAACCCGGTCTGGCCCTTCTGATTTGTCACTGGTTAGGGGGACACCAAGAAGGTACCTCCCAGAGTCGAACTGTGTAAAGACTGAAGCAAACCTCCTAAGTGGCAAGCCACTGTTATCAATTTCTGGATTTCAGCCTGTTTTTTTTTCTTTTCGCTACACAAAATGTGATGCATGGAGTATCAAAGTAAATATAGTGGCAACAAGTGGTCACTTACAGACGCGGTGGTCACTGTGCACGGCACTTCTCCACGGTGCACACTCATCATGGTGGAAAAGGCAGAAATGACTCCAGGGGTATTGTTCAAGCGACCGTTCTCAGCAAGCAAATCTGGGGAAGTGAAGGCGTCTCAGGACCATGAAACTCACTCAAAACAGGTTATCCATAAGGTATTATATTCACCTCTAAAGCAAATTTAGATTTGTGGCCTTAAAAATACTATATTCAATATCTTTTTAAAATGTGAATAAACAGGACGCCTGGGTGGCTCAGCGGTTGAGTGCCTGCCTTCGGCCCAGGGAGTGATCCTGGAGCCCTGGGATCGAGTCCCACATCGGGCTCCTTGCATGGAACCTGCTTCTCCCTTTGCCTGTGTCTCTGCCCCTCTCTCTCTCATGAACAAATAAATAAAATCTTAAAAAAAAAAAAGAATGTGAATACAAAGGAGATACAACTTGTTGTTTAAAAAGTATATCCAGGGCAGCCCGGGTGGCTCAGTGGTTTGGCTCCTGCCTTCAGCCCAGGGCGTGATCCTGGAGACCTGGGATCGAGTTCCGCATTGGGCTCCCTGCATGGGGCCTGCCTCTCCCTCTGCCTGTGTCTCTGCCTCTCTGTTTCATGAATAAATAAATAGAATCTTAAAAAAAAAAAAAAAAAAAAAAGGAAAGTATATCCAATGTTTAAAAGAACCAGCACTGACAGGCATTTAAATCAGTAAAGCGGGTGTAGGGGGAGGTCTCAGAGATCTGCAACAGGCATCTTCATCGCAGCCTGCGGTTTGATTCTCCTATTTCTGGTTAGATTCCAGTGTTTGGCTACAAATCCCCAAATTAACATATATCTATATTCAAAGACGGTTTGCTTTGGAGCCCGTATTCTGGTTGACCACAGGACTTCAAAGTCAAGCCAAATGCACCAAAGAATCCACCTGTCTTCAAGGACAGAGGTATAGCCCTGGCTGCAAACCATTTTCTGGGTATGGATCCCACTGGTCTTCTCCGTAGGGTGAAAGTACTGACTGCAATTATCTTCTTACATCCTAACATCCTTCAGACAGTGCTCCTCAAGCTTTAATGCACAAATACTTCACTTGGGGAGCTAGTTAAGATGAAGATTCCGACTTAGCAGGTTGGCTAAGTCCTGAGACGCTTCACTGCCAAAAGGCAGGTGATGCTGATGCTCCTGATCCTTGGACATTTCCAACAGCAAGATTTCCAGCAGCTTCAGTGGAAAAGGTCTAATACTTACTGATCAGGTTGGATGTGATAGGAGAGAACCTCTCTTTTGCTGTCATGTCATTTAGGCTTTTCACTTTCACGGAACGCTTTACGTAGGGATTCATAATAGAAGCAGCCATTTTAGGTTCCTTCAAGATTTGCTGAAAGTACCAAAAAATAATTTCGTAAACTCCTTAAAGCATAAATGATCCTAGCTGCCACAACATACTTCTTTCGCATGAATCATGTATTTTGTTAATTAGCACTCAAGCACTTATGAAGAGAAGTTTACAATCAAGTACTTTTCATTGCCTTTGAGAATACTTTCTACCTTTATCTTATATATTTCTTGAAAAAATTTAAAAACACTTTATAAGGTTTCTTAAATCTATTTTTGCTTTTCAAGAGATCATTAAAAAACTAAGCAGCCAAAAGAGTCAATTAACTGCATATTGTTAACATATTTAATATGGGTAATCCTCTATATTTTCACAAACTACGAGAAGGCTAGTGATGCCAACACTCATGTGCAGACCTAAAAAGGTGCTCTGATGGCAAAGGAGGCCTCCTTGTCATGCCCTGGGAGGGGGCCTCTATGTCTCAGCCTGGTCCTGCCCCTGCCCTGCCTCTTACAGGGCCCCGTGAGAGACCTCTGGTGTTTCCAGAGAAGCCTCAGCCACTCTGGGACGGGAGTTGGCTACCAGGAGTGACAGCGAGGGTCTGTATTTTGTTAATTCATAAATGTCTGTTTTCAGTGACCCAAGGTAGCTTCTGGTACCCTGTTCCCCTCTGTATCAGGCCAGAGTTCAATGAACCAATGGCTGTTTCTATTTGGGCACCTTTCATTCAATTCAATACCCCTGGCAGCCCCTTTTCTCAGGCTCCTGGCCAGAACTGTGAGTCTAATCCAGGCTACTTGTCACATACTAGCATCTAGGGCTAAAATTTCAATTTAAGTGACTCCATAAAAACAACACTTTCCCTTAAAAATTGCTGACTTACACAAATTAAAAGCATTCTGGTGTTTGGGGAATCCAGTATTTCATGTTTCTAGTTTTTTTCTGCTCCATCATCCAGTGGAAAGCTTTGTAGTGGCATCTGTGTAGCATAACACTTTCCTCTCAGTTCTAAAAAACTGCTAATTTTTTATAGAGACTTCAGGTAATTGCTTCCTTTCTATATCTCTGTATCTTAACTGATTTCCAGGTTTTAGTCAAACCCCATTCTAAGAACCACAACCCAGGTCACGCTCCCTACTGTGAACAGTGCTGTTCATGTTTACAATGGGCATAAATGACAAGAGCGGGCAGTAAGTATCAGCTCCAAAAGAGCTGTGTGTGGGATCCCTGGGTGGCCCAGCGGTTTAGCGCCTGCCTTTGGCCCAAGGCGCGATCCTGGAGACCCGGGATCGAATCCCACGTCAGGCTCCCGGTGCATGGAGCCTGCTTCTCCCTCTGCCTGTGTCTCTGCCTCTCTCTCTCTCTGTCTGTGTGTGACTATCATAAATAAATAAAAATTAAAAAAAAAATTAAAAAACAAAACAAAACAAAAGAGCTGTGTGTGAGCCTGCCTGCTCTTGCTACCCCTTCTCCTGAGTGGCTCTGACAGTGAGGCTGCTTGCTCTGTGTGGATCATGCCAACTAAGACCGCAAGCATCATCTGCAGACATAAAAGAATACAGAGCTAATGTTATCCACTAGGACAAAAGTTCTGATAAAAAAGCTTACAATGAAAAACGAACAAAATATGTAAGTATCATCCTATATGACTAGCCTGTGAGGGTTTTCTCTTCTGAACAGTAAGATAAAAAAATCTTTAGAAATAAGTGGATTAAAAATACAAGAACTTCTGAAAGCATAAAACCAAAAAAGAGCAAAAGTTTCCTGGGAGAGGGTATAGACTCTCCACCTTCAATCTAGAACTCAAAGAGGAGAATTTCAGGATGCCTGGGTGGCTCAATGGTTGAGCGTCTGCCTTCGGCTCAGGGTGTGATCCCTAAGTCCTAGGATTAAGTCCCACATCAGGCTTCTGCGTGGAGCCTGCTTCTCCCTCTGCCTGTATCTCTGCCTCTCTCTCTGTGTCTCTCATGAATAAATAAAATCTCTGGGAAAAAAAAAAGAGAGAATTTCTGCTGTAAACAAAATGGGCAGGAACCTGTTAACTAGAAAATGGAGTTAAAATTACAGCAGATTCTCCTCTTTAAGTTACATAGTAGACTTCTGTTAATTCAATTAATTTACTCTTTTTATGTTAAAAAAATGTTAAAATGGACTCCCTTGTAAGCTTCATGATCTTTATCAGTTGTCTATTATCATTACAGAGCCCATATGACTTTCCTAATTTTGCTGCCCAGCATGCTCTGCTTGGTCATTTTCCTCTCACCTCTTGGGAATAAAATAAAAATTGAAACTGAGGAAAGGCTTCAAAAGGAAAAGAAATTCCTAGTAAAGCATGTTATAATACATTCTAAAACTATTTTGAAAATACCTGAAATAGAAACACAGATTTTCAAAGGTGACTTCTATTTCTCCTCTAAGCCCCAAGTCTTGGTTCCTAATATTAATATCCTGATATGTATCTGCCTGTACCTATCACACAATAGGTTCAAAATATTAATACCCACTACTATCACTATCAACATGATTTTTTTCTTTTTTTATAGTTCATTTTCTCTCAGGATATACCTCATTAGGGCTACACGGCCAAATAACCAAAACAAGTAATGAACAAAAAACTACTTACTGCTACTCTCAACAATTCCTTTTCTACTTGTTCCAGTTTATTCTGTTTCGATGCAGCAGAATAAAGAGCAGTGGCATAGCGACCTTCGATACCATATATTTGAACAGGTGGCTTTAAAAAAAGGATGGAGTAGAGAAGGAAGAGGAAAGGAAAATCAGTTAAGACAATATCATACTGCCAACAGAAGGATTAAACATTTGTATTAAAAAAATGACATCATTTATAGCACACAACACTTTAAAGATGTCATCGAAGAGCTATTTTGAATGGCAATTCTCCAATAAACCAGAGCTGTTTCCATGGCCAGGTCAATCTTTGAACTTCCAATTTTTCATCTTAAAAGTGCTGAGGACACAGGGTGTCCCTTTCAGCTCTAACTATAAGTCAATTACCTTAATTCTGAGATGAACTCATGCTTCCTTTGAACTCAGTAATTAATCAGTTCCAAGTACTGGAGATTTTAAACACTGATAGAAGGCAGTTTTGCACGTTAGAGCCAAGAAAACAGGTATTAATGAAACATACACAAGTATATCTTTATACATTTCACAGTAACATTATAAATTACTCCTGGGGTGCCTGGGTGGTTCAGGCAGTTTAGTGTCTGCCCTTGGCTCAGGTCATGATGAGACCCATGTCATATGGCTCTCTGCTCAGTAGGGACTCTGCTTCTCCCCCTCCACCACCCACCCTCTGCTCATGCATGTCCTCTGTTTCAAATAAAATCTTTAGAAAAATATTTATTTATTGATAAGAGACAGAGAGACAAGGAGGTTCCCCAAAGAGAGCCCGATATGGGACTCGATCCCTGGACCCCAGGATCAAGCCCTGAGCCACAGGCAGACGCTCAATCGCTGAGGCACCCAGGCATCCCATAAATGAAATCTTAAAAAAAAAAAAAAAAAAAAAAAAAAAAATCCCTTACAGTGCCTTCTCATCAATGTTCAGTTTAACAGAGCTCTAACAACTTAAGTAAGTGCCTGGTCCTTGAATTATTTTTCAAAAAAAACTACAGGCTTTTTCCTATATATGACTACAACATGCTTGGTGGTGCTATACGGTCATAGTGGGAAAGCTAAGGCCTGGAATAAGAAAGATTTAGTCCAGCTCTAAGACCAGGCTGAGTAACACTGGGCAAGTTTTCCAGAGTCGGCTTCCGCTTTTGTAAATGGAAAGGCCAGCTACTTTCCAGCACTGTAATGGGGTTTTGAGAAGTTCTCAGAGGAATGCATGGATGGCTCAGCGGTAGAGCATCCACCTTTGGCTCAGGTCCTGGGATAGAGTCCAGTCCTGCATCAGGCTCCCCACAGGGAGCCTGCTTCTCCCTCTGCCTGTGTCTCTGCCTCTCTTTCTGTGTCTCATGAATAAATAAATACAATCTTTAAAAAAAAAAAAAAAAGGGATCCCTGGGTGGCGCAGCGGTTTAGTGCCTGCCTTTGGCGCAGGGCGCGATCCTGGAGACCCGGGATCGAATCCCACGTCGGGCTCCCCGCGTGGAGCCTGCTTCTCCCTCTGCCTGTGTCTCTGCCTCTCTCTCTGTGTGTGACTATCATGAATAAATAAATAAAATCTTTTAAAAAAAAAAAGGAAATTCTCATAAACGTTATGCAAGGGCCTGCCGCACACCCCACATTCAACGTATTCCATTCCCTGCCCTCATGCACACATCACCTTTTGGAAACCACAGATCACGCAGAAAGGTTTAGGTGGCACTTATACAAACGTCTATGCCCTAACTGTATTGCCGTTGGACTCACACACGTTCATCTACTCC
Organism: Nyctereutes procyonoides; assembly: GCF_905146905.1. Lineage (NCBI taxonomy): Eukaryota > Metazoa > Chordata > Mammalia > Carnivora > Canidae > Nyctereutes > Nyctereutes procyonoides. The sequence continues at coordinate 7,587,723 of NW_026575155.1, forward strand.
ACAATTAATTACAAAAGCTGACATACCCTCACGAGCTTGGAAAACGGCCTGACCACAGACGTGCTAAAGCACCGCACCTTTAAAACAGTAATAAAACATTTCAAACGATTAGTTTCCGAGTATCATCACACAGATTACCATGAGCTGCTGTTTATCACCTAGGGGTAAATCCTCCCCGCCCCCCCTTTGAGATTCATCCCTAGTTGCCTGGGAAATAGGCTTTCCCACCAACTCCCCAGTTTTGCTAGAAACAGGCTGAGGCTAGCACACATCAGTGTAAGAGAGAACTCAAATTTGGTTGAAATACAGTTTTCAAAAAATCCCAAGATGATGATGATTATGATTTTCAAAAAAACCCCAAGATGATGATGATTATTTGCATTTATATTACCCCCCATGTATTATTATTATTATTTGCATTTATATTTCCACCCGTGAGGAAGGATTTTAGTTAAAAAAAAAGGGGGGGGGAGGCTTCCAGTCGTGATGTGCAAGAGATATACCTTCTTAGAAACCAAATGCTATAGGAAAAAGAAAACGGAGACTGATCCTCTGAGCATTGCAGCCGTCTGACGTGAGCCCAAGCCCTAGTTCTCAGACACGGGATCTGGTCTCCCAAGGAACCGAGCTGGAGCTCGTTTAAATAGCATCTGCAAGGGCACAGGTCACCTTAACATAGTATCTCAAATCCGCAGCGTTATTACACCAAAACTGGCTGCGGGGATCCAAATACTTCATCATGCATGAACACTGAGCCAAGCGGCGAGGCGTCGTGACATGCACCGTGCTGCCTGCCATGCAGCACAAGCAGCACGGCTTTCCCTTCCGACTCCATCTTCCGTGTGACTCTGCGGGCTCGAGTCTCAGCTCTGTGCACCCCTTACTGGCTGGGCGGCCACGGCCGAGCCACTTAAACGCTTCCGTCTCTTTCTCTTTGCACAAAGGTGAAAAATGGGCTTTGCAAATAATCCTGAAGCGTTACTGGTGGGCCCCAGGAGAGAGGTTTAGGCACAACAACAAAGTTAAAGGACTGGAGGCGTGGGGCGTGCCCTTTCCTCGGCGTCCGGGGGAGGCCCCCTGCCCCCGCGTTGCTCCTCAAGCTCAGCGGCGTCCCGAGGCTGTGCTCCGGGGTCCCCAAGGTCAGGCGCGCGTCCCCCTGCGCCCCCCGCCCGCAGGGCGCCGGCAGGGCCGCTCGCCCCCACTCGCCGGGCCCCACGACGCCGACGGCGGCCACGCTTCCCCAGCTGCGGCCTCGCCCCGCGGCTCCTAGGGCTCTGGCACATTCCGCCCTAAGAGGGATCCTCTCGCTAGTTTTCAGGACCTCCGTTCTCTCTCACCTGCCGGGACAGCCCGGACACCGCTGGGGCGGCCATCTTCTCCGGGGGGCTGTAGGTCAAACCCGCGTCAGAGAGACTCAAGGGCGCACGCGTGCGTCAGCGTAGCCGCTCGGCCCTCTGGGAAATGTAGGCTCAGGCGGTCAGGCCGCATGCGCAGGGGTCGCCGTTAGGCTGGGAGTTGTGGTTCTTAGAAACAAGTGTTAAGAGTTGGCCCCGCTGAGCTAGCGAGCTCGGACAGCGCCTTAAGTTGAAATCCTTGTTACCACGTAATCCTTACTGTACGGTGGATTTGTTGTCCCTCGTTTTCAGATTTCCATCTAGACAAATAGATAAATTAGATAAATATTTCCATTTTCAATTTCCATTTAGGGACAGCCCCGGTGGCGCAGCGGTTTGGCGCCGCCTGCAGCCTGGGGTGTGATCCTGGAGACCCGGAATCGAGTCCCACGTCGGGCTCCCTGCACGGTGCCTGCTTCTGCCTCTGCCTCTCTCTCTGTGTCTATGAATAAATAAATAAAACCTTAAAATAAATTCATTTCCATTTAGATAAATTAGATAAATATTTCCATTGTAAATTTCCATTTAGATAAATGAATTAGATAAGTATTTTCATTAGATAAACAGATAAACAAGTTGCATTTATTCCCCAATGCACTCCAGCTCCTTGGATATGGCCGTAATAGTGGTTTGTGATTACTTGAGTTTTTGGGGTTTATTCAATGGTTGATTTATTTGATAGTTTACTTAATGCAATTATTTGAGTTTTAGGGTTTATTTAAACCACATATATAGTTTCATTTTTTATGTTGAGTCTCAGGACAGCTCTGAGACGTAGGTAGCCTGGTACTCCCCCCCCCCCCCCCCCGCATATGTCCCATTTCTCGTTGATGACTAGCATCATTAGGATCTTTTATCCCTTCTTTCCACCGCGTCCAAAGGATGTATCAAGCTCAGTTCTTCCCTCTGCATAAAAGGAAAGGAGCTGTAGGGCTCCAGCTGCAACTCTTCCTGCTCAGTGCCTGCCTGGGCAGTGACAGCTCCTACCTCCACCCCTTCCACCCCTCAACCCCCTCCACCCCCCACCTTCCCATCTCACCACCAACTCGTTGGTCTGTGAGGGGATATGAGGTTCCCGGTGCCTGAATTCTTGATTCTGGGTAGAGCACAGTGGTTATCCGAGGTTATCTTGGGGTTTGAGCAAGTGTGACATTGAAACTGAAAACCGAACACTAGCCTTGGCCGGTTTCTCTGCATTCACAAAAACAAGCGATTTTCAGCCTATTTCACCCTAAATGGAGCTTACTCTTATTCTCCTCTTCTGTACAGTAGAGAACTGGCGAGCAGAGCACGGGTGGGTCGGAGTTCCCTGGTTGAAATTAAGGGGTCCTGCGGTCAATTAAGTTTTTTTTCCTGTTCAGATCGGTTACAGGAACACAGATTAATATTCATTAGTTTACCCTTCTTTTTTTTTTTTGTTTACCCTTCTAAAGAGCAGTTTTCTCCCCATACATAAAACTTGTAAGAATGCAGAAAAGTGCAGGGAATATAATTACTGTCTTTTTCATCACTCAGAGGCAGCTGTTGTCAATATTTGAGTGTCAGTATTTGAGCAGTTTTTTTCAGTATTATAATGGGTATTATAATAATACCTGCCTTATAGATTATTAGGAAAATAAAGACATTATATGTATATGAAGTGTTTAGAGCGATTGCCTGGCACAGTGGCACTCAGTGTTAGTTCCTTATTTTGCATTTGTTTTTGTTACATATATGGATTATAATTTATATACAATTTAGTTTCTTGCCTTTCTCCTTAATACAAGAGAAAAAAAAAGAAATTATATGTGATTTATGAATGCGTGCTTACAATATAATATAGGAATATTTCGAAGTTCTGTAATTTTCATAAGCATATTAATGGCTGCAGAATAACCCATCAAGTGAATATTCTGTATCTTAATTATTCATCTGAACATAATTCAGATGGTTTCCAGGTGGGTTTTTTTTTTCCCATTTTAAACAATACTGCATCTCCTGAGCATCTTAAATACAAACTTTTTTTTTTCATACTTAGAATAACATCCAAATAGATTCCCAGAAGCAACACAACTTAGTGAGAGGGCATATACTTTAGAAGCTCTTGCTGCATGAAGTTAGGCTGCTTTTTAAAAGATTAAACCTATTTACACTTTCACTAGCAGAGCATATAAACCCATGTTTCACGTAACTATGCATACTATTTTCAGAGGCTATTTTCAAATTAGCTTAATGGAAAGTATATCCATTATGCAACGAATATAAATTTACTGAGTACCTATTATGTGCAGGCAGCTCTTCTATGGCCTGAAGATACAGTAGGGTACAAGACAAAGTGTACCCTTCGTACACCTTACATTCTATGTGAAATCAAACCACAAAACCCATGATTTCTAATATGTGGATGTTAATAGATATAATGTGAATTGAAAGTTCTGGGGCCAAGTACACTTGGAAATCTCTAGATTCTTTACTGTATTGATCATCATAAGTAACCTGTAAAGTTGAATAACACCATGGAGATAGGCTCTACGGTCTTTGCATTTATCCCCGATGCATTCCAGCTCTTTGGATTAGGCAATAATAGTGGTTTGTGATTACTTGACTTTTGGAGTTTATTTAATGGTTAATTTATTTGATACTTTACTTAATGCAATTATTTGAGTTTTAGGGTTTATTTAAACCACATATATAGTTTCATTTTTATGTTGAGTCTCAGGACAGCTCTGAGACATAGGTAGTCTGGTACTCCCCACCACCCGCTTTGCAGGTGCGGAGACTTCTCGGGTCCTGTTTAGACACTTCATTTAGGAAATGGCAGTTCTGGGGCTCTGGATGTATTTCTGAGCATGGGATTTTGATGCCAGTGTATACTGCTTACATCTTGGTGATTTGAACTATGATTTGTATAATGGGAGAAACACAGAAGAAGCCCTGAAGCCTGATGTCTTTACATTTAAACCTCCCTTCCACCTGCTCTTGGATTGGTGGACATCTGCTGGACTCTCACCACAGGCAAAACACTGCAGTGCAGGCCAGGGTCCCAGAGGCAAACCCCTGCGAATGAGCAGCTGGCAGCAGTTTCCCATCTGTATGACTGCCATACTTTCTCTTACACAAGAACAGAGAATTTGGAAAAAAAAAATTATTCCATAGAAGAAGAGAAAAAACTTAGCATATTGCTTTCTCTCTGTATAACCTTAAATTGTTTAAAAATTGTTAATTTAGGGGCAGCCTGGGTGGCTCAGTGGTTTAGCATCACCTTTAGCCTAGGGCCTGATCCTGGGGACCTGGGAACAAGTCCCATGTCAGGCTCCCTGCATGGAGCCTGCTTCTCCCTCTGCCTGTGTCTCTGTTTCTCTCTCATGTGTCTCTCTGTGTCTCTCATGAATGAATAAATAAATAAAATCTTTAAAAAAATTGTTAATTTAGGTGTGGCCAATAGAGTCAAAGGGATGTGCCCCAGGCTGTCAGCGTGGGCCACAGTAGTAGCAAAACCCAAACGTCAAATCTTGGCTTTTTAATTTTACTCTTTCAATTCCAAACAAATACTTTTCACAGTTTTATTTTCTCTACAAAGGCACCATGTGCTGGCATGGAAAACAGCAGCATGGTGTCATGAGACCCTCAACTGCATGTTTTAATAAATAAAGTGACTTTCTCCTTGACCCAGCAACTCAGAAATCTGAATGTTCACCATACTCACTTTAAAAAAATATTTTTAAAAATATTTAAAGTTTTTAAGTAAATTTTAGTTAACATATAGTGTAATATTAATTTCAGAGGTAGAATTTAGTGATTCATCACTTACATACAACACCCAGTGCTCATTATATCACATGTCCTCCTTAATGCCCTTCACCCAGTTACCCCATCCCCCCAATACCTCCCCTCCAGTGACCCTCATTTGTTTCCTCGAGTTAAGAGTCTCTTATGGTTTGCCTCCCCACCCCTTCTCTTTTTCCTTTCCCCTATGTTCATCTGTTTTGTTTCACTTTAAAACAGAGGGAAAAAAAAAGGAAACAAATGTCTTATCATAAAAGAATGGTTTTAAAAGTGCAATATTATGCAGCCATTACAATGAAATTTAAAAAAATACTTAAGATAGAAAAATATTTGATGACACTGAGGAAAAAATTTACAAACTACATTTTGTATTTTTCTATAATGAACATGTGTCGCTACCATAATCAGAAAAAAAAAAACAGAGATGCCATGATCTTGTCACTTACCTATGTGCCTCATTAAGAAGAGATACACCGGGGATCCCTGGGTGGCGCAGCGGTTTGGCGCCTGCCTTTGGCCCAGGGCGCGATCCTGGAGACCCGGGATCGAATCCCACATCGGGCTCCCGGTGCATGGAGCCTGCTTCTCCCTCTGCCTTGTGTCTCTGCCTCTCTCTCTCTCTCTGTGACTATCATAAATAAATAAAAATTAAAAAAAAAAGAAGAGATACACCTAGTTTCTGATAACATTCAGCCTCTGACATGAAGAGGAATGACTTGAAGTTGACACGTTCCATGAAGGACCAGCCTCCAAAGTTGGACCAGAGCACTTCCAAGGTGTCTTTCCAAGTTTGGCTTCAGCCTTGACTCCACCAGCCTCAGGACATTTTTCTTTAGCTTTGCAGAATACATACCGAGGATGGTATCTTCAGAACAAGCGATGGTAATAAGATTTTCCCTACATGTTTTGTTACATTGAACGGACCTGGGAAATATTTGCATTATTCGTGTCTTTTTTTCTCTTGGGCTGAATTCTGCATCAATTTTCTCTTTCCTTTTGCTTTCTTCTCTGGTGAATTTATTTTGAGAATCATGCACGGATCCCTAATAGCAGACCAGCACCCTGTACTTCCTCAGGGCTGCAGGCTGGCAGCTCCACTTCAGAACTTCATACGTAGTCTACCTTTCTATTTAAACCTAAGAACAGGAAAATGACTTTGGCAGCTTTCTAACACAGGCCTATGGCATTTCCCCCATTGGCAAATTGAACTCCAAAAAAAAAAAAAAAAAAAAACACACACACACACAATTAAAAAAATAAAGGGGGGCTTTAGGGAGGCCCTGGTAATCAGCAGGAGGCCCCTGAGCTGGAATGGATCGGGCTTTGAACAGGAAAAGATGTTGAGGAAAACACAATGGGATTCCAGGTACTGTGACCATACAACCTCACCTGTTTATCTTCAGGGTTTGGGGCATCTGCTGCAGAGGGAAAGAGGAACGAGCAAATAAAACACAGTAAAAAAAGGCTTGGTGGCTTTTCTGGAGGCCTTGGAGAAAGCTGTGTTGGGGGTGGTCCGCAGCATTGACCATCAGGATCTGAAGGTGACAGAGGGAGGACCGGCTTTGGGGGAACTGGTACCCCACGCTGGCCTCTTCCTTCTCCTTCCTCTCGAGGCCTGTGGGTCACACCACCTTCAATCGGTCACCAACTCAGCATTCAAGGTCACTGCTCTGGCTTAACCTCGTCCAGGTTTCTGAAGAATCATCCTGACACTGGGGGGAGCCATCTCCTCACGTTGCAGACCCAGCCTCTGGCCTCAATCAATTTCTTTCTAGAGCTTTCCCTGTTCAAACCTCAGTGTGAGGAGCTCAGCAAGCAGGAATCAGGGTATTGTGAGACTGACCAACGAAACAGTCCCTGAGCGATGCTCTCATGCAGGCTGTGCGTGTTTCTAGGTCAGGCAGGTACAGTCACTTGTTCCCACTGCCCAACATCAGGGCAGAAGCTCGCCCCTCCAATGTCCCTTCAGCTCCTCACCCGGCCCCTTGGGCCCTCACACTTTCTGGAGCAACAATCAGCTCTCAGGACCTACTGGTAAACAAGAAAGCATTGAACACCGTTTACTTAAAAAGAAGAAAAAAAGAGCATGTATATTTGGTGCAAATAAAAATGTGAGCACACTAAAGGCTTTGTAGAGTTTGGTGTGAAACAGGAAAGTATACGGTAAAAAAAAAAGGGAGGGGAGGAATTATACATTTTTTTTCTTTGCACAAGTATTTGGCTGCAGTAAAAGTGAAAGTAAAAGTCAGGGCGAGGAATGCAGGCAGCCTGGAAGGGACTTGCTCCCAGAAAGTGGGGACCCTGGCACCGGCATGTGGTGCAGTGGGGTTCTGAACCACTCAGGGAAGAGATGTGATCTTCCTGGATCCCACAGTGGGATGAACTGCCCAAGAGTGTTGGTAAAACATGGTGCCAGAGCAGTCATTTGTTGTTTTAATCAGTGAAGAAGCACCCAGAGAGGAATGGCTGCTTTGAGGTTCCTGGTTAAGTGAGGCTGGGGCTCTGTTTGGGGTCATGCAGTTTGGTGCCAAGAAAGCAGAGAAGAACACAGGGAGCCCGGTGGCCACAGCTGACCCCATGGGGCTGGGAACCACACAGTTGAGGTGATTTGAGTATAAAGGAAGCTTTTTCTCCCTCCAGGTTTAAAGGCAGCCATGGTTTCTATAGCAAATGAATTAGTGTGACCCTGAGAATGGCCCCTGTGACCCAGAAGTGGTAAGGAATCCTGAAGATTTTCATTTGCTGAGTACCTCCCTTGGGGGTGGGAGTGGGGGGCAGATGGGGCTGGTGACATATTTCTGTGGATTTTGATCCTAAGCATAGGATTGTGAGGCTGGATAAAAGCATCACCTATTTTGAGTTTTTTAGGAAATAAGGGAGTTAGGAGTGGGCTGGCCTTTGGAGACTGACATCGAGTCTGCAGGAAAACCGAGGAGTCCAGATCATCTATATTGTATGGCTTAAAATGGGATAGAGGATCATCTCCTAATTCATTCATTCATACGAGCATTAATTCATTCAGCAACCATCCACTGTGTGCTAAAGATCATGACAGATGCTGTAGGGAATGAGGGTAACCAAGACAGATCCTGCCTTCGAGGGTGTGTTGCCAATTCCCTTTGAATCGTTTTTAACTTTAAAAAAATCACCTTTCCTTTGTTATACTCCAGAAGAACCTGGTATGAGCGTTTGTCTAAAAATCAAAAGCACTAAATTGCACATAATTTTATAAACTCTGGGCTTTCTTTAATCTTTGAGTCTTTCCAAGCCCCAAAGAGACAGCAAGCTCCTCCTGTCATATCTTGGCAACTAATTGAAGCAATGAAAGGGAAAGAAATGATAAAAATAAATCATTCCAGTTGGCGGAGCATCGCTGTGTGGTTCTCCAAACAGCTGTTCATCAGAAATGAAATTGGTACCATCTTGATGGTCCCCTTGTGATGATGACAATAATACCTGTTCTTTCCTCCTGTGAGGTGTGACAATGCTGTGCACCCTGGAATCAACAGAGTTTATATAATCCAGATCTACTGACATTCTTGAAGCATGGAAATTTTCCTTTTTTGTGTTTTAACTCCAGAAGTTTCTCGAGAACATTCTAGAAGTAGACTTGTGGGCAGTAGCCATCACTTCTGGCTCCTGATTCAAATCAACTGTGGATCTTAAAAAATACAGATAAATACTAAAGGCATGAATTAGAATCTACATGTATATTTCATTTTTAATTAATTACTGAGCTTGAATTTTCAATGATTGGGTAGGGATGAAATAAATCATAGCATAGCTATGATGGAATACTATACTGCCATCTAAAATTATGGTGAGGAAGAATTTCCTGAGTTGAGAAAATATTCATAATGCATTGTTAAGTTAAAAAAAGCAAGCTCAAAAGAGTATTAGGTGTACAACAGGATGATATTTTTGTTAAACAATCCTGTGTTTATATGCATCCTACAGAAGATCAGAGGGAACAATGCAAATATGTTGAGGGTGGTAACCTCTGAGTGGTGATTTTTGTTTGTCTTTTCCTTTGCTTTCCTTGTTTTCTAAGTGTTAAGCATCAGTCATATATTACTTTTACACTGAGGAAAAACTCTCTCAATAAATGTTGATGGTTTCCTCTTCAAGAACAACATGATGAAAAGGAGCAAAGAAGTTAGATACACTGCTTCATCTGTCCATCCATGCATCCATCCAATCCATCACCCACCCATCTATCTATCCATCCATCCATCCATCCATCCAACATCCATTCATCCATCATCCATCCATGTATCTATCCATCATCTATTCATCCATCATCCATCCATCCATGCATCCATTTATCCATCCATCCATCCATCACCCATTCATCTATCATCAATCCATGCAAGCATGCATGCATCCATCCATGCAGCCATTCATCACCCATCCATCATCTATTCATCCATCATCTATCTATCCATCCATGCATCCATCCATCATGCATTCATCTATCATCCATGCATCCATCTATCCATCCATCATCCATTCATCCATGCGTGCATTCATGCATCTATCCATACATCCATGCATTCATGCATCCATCTATCCATCCATTCATCATCCATCCATCCATGCATTCATGCATCTGTCCATCCATCCATCACCCATTCATCCATCATCCATCTATCATCCATCCATCCATCCATCCATCCATACATACATACATACGTGCATACATACATTTACTTTTTCATGATTTTTATTTAACCTTAGATTTTTAAATTAATTTTATTTTGTCTTTTTTCCCTATTTATTAAGATGAAAATGCCTTAAGCATCTGTCATGTGCCTGGCACTGATAATTTTAGGCACTTGGGCAAAGTCCAGTGCTGTGGTTCTCACTTACCCTCCAGGATGCCCAAGAAATAGCGAGGAGCTCATTCAAATGCAGAGTTCTTCCCTTGAGCCTTCTGGAGGAGTAATTCCAGATGGGGCCTGGGAATTTCCTATTTTGAACAAGGGCCCCAAATTGTTCTGAACAGATGATCCCATACCGGCCTTTGAGAACCTAGAAGGAGTGGGCACATTGGTTTAAATAGTTTAAAGCCTAAAGCTGATGAAAAAAATGTCAGAATGCAAAAATCTGGTGTGTTGGTTTCATTGTGGAATTTGACTTAACTGCCCCCAGGGTGTCCCTGGACCCATGCTCCTTAACCTCATTGTCTTATTGTAGAATGCAACAGGTTAAGTGGGTGACAATTAAAATATACCCAATATATACCCAGCCTCCTTGAAGGATGCAGCAAACACTTTCCTTCCTTAAGAACAGTCAGAGAGCAACAGCAGAAGAAGTTGTAGTAATCCAAATAGCAGCCATCACTTATTAAGGGGTGATTGTGTGCCAGCCGCTCTTCCAGGCACTGAAGACTCATCTACTCAAAATCCATGGGTTACCTATGCGTAAGATCATCCCTGTTTTACAGAAGAAGAAACTGAGGTTTAGTGAGGTTAATTAACACATACAGGGTTACTTGGCCAGTCAGTTGGCTTGTCTCCAAGAGCCCATGGGCTCAACTGCTGTATTGTTCAGCCCCCAACTCTACAAGTGGCCACAAAGCAACCTCCTGATGGGAAGCTGCCTGCAGGGCTCAAGAATATTGACCACCCAGGCAGCTTGTGCTAGGTGGCCCCGGCTGAATGCTTCCTGGTGTTAAATTATTATTTAACTTCAACCTTCTAAAACTGTGCCCTTCATGGTTCCAACTAGCACAAAGTTAAAAACACTTGATAAAATGCATAAAACACAGCCAGCAGCGTATTTCCAAATCACATTGTAAGCCAGGCAGCATTTGCCTGAGAAACACATCCTTGGGGGCAAAACAGTTAAGAGAACTTCCACTGAGTCAGAGGACAGGGGCATCTGTTGAGCCAGGACAAGTTGGGGATTCGGGAAGACCTGGGCCCTGCAGAAACAGCCTTGGGAGGGCTTTGACAAATACAGGGAAATCTTACTACAGGTTTTGTTTAGTACCCAAACCCAAGATTGAAAGAAGACTTTTCTTGTTACCCTACCCCCAGATATTTTTCACTCTTTTTGTTAATAGTGTGACGTGCTATTATTATGATTTCAATGTTTTATTTTATTGAGATACAATTCACATACCATATATTTGCATACCCTTTTAAAACATACATTTCAGGGGTCATTATAGTCACAAGGTTGTGCTGCTATTACCACTGTCTAATTCAAGAACATTTCATCAGGCCAACGAGAAATGTCATGTCCATTAGCAGTTACTCCCCATTCTCTCCCCATTCTCCCAGCCGCTGGCAAATTGTGATGATTTTTAATGGCTAAATCTTCTCCCTTCGATTCAATTACAAGAGACCATGGACCTCTTCATTCTTCTTGGCACAAAATAGGTGCTGTGTAAATGTTTCTCCTTGGTGATGAAGCTCTCAAACTCTCTACTCTCTTTCTGATCTGTATGATAATTTCAAAATTATGTTAAAGGACCACAAGAAGAAAACACACAGCTGAGTTTTATTTTTTTTCTGTCTCTTCTCTGCCTCCTCCTGCTGCCTCCCCACTTAGGAAGGCCTGAACTCAGAGGTCTAATGTCAAAGGGATAAATCTTCTATTGGCCTTATTTTTCATTTGGCTTGATTTAGGAAAAGGCAAGGTCATCTTGGGTCTTATATTGTAACACGAATATTGACAGGTCAGTGATATTTCATGTTTTCCCTGCTCATAAAAATACAGTGAGGAAATTAACAGCCTGGACTGTGGGAAAAGGAGAAGAAATGCTGAAACTCTAATATGCCTGAGTCTGAATTGGTTGTTTACAGAGTGAAAAGCAGGTCACACATAGGCTGAGACGCTACTTCCGTCATGCCTGGGAATCTACAAACTCAATTCTCTCTCATTGGCAGAACATGAAAGCTAAAGATTATCCCCTAATCCTGTGGCATTTTTTTTAATCCATGGAATGGGCTTTGCTGCTCAAAAATTTTCACTTAAAGTCACACTCTCTTTGGAAATACAATTATTTTGTTTATCCCTGCGGTATCTATGGAAAAAGTCGTCGGAATGAATGTCTACAACAGTTACCGTTGATGAAAATGGTTTTGTCACTCTCCCGGAGTGACCACCCTCCCTCTGTCCCAAATTTCTGTTTCTTTTTAAATTCAAATAGTGGCAGTGCCTGTGACAGCTTTTCCTTTGAAAAACAAGACTATAACATTTAGCCCACTGCTGAAAAGTGGAGAAAAGCTGGATGTCCATCAGTGGACGAACAGATAAAATATGGTATATCCATACAATGGAATATTATTCAGCCATAAAAAAGAAGTGCTGACTCGCTACCTCATGGATAGACTTTGACGACAGTAGGAAAGAAGTGCAAGAAGCCAGACACAAAAGGCCACAGATTGTATGATTCCATTTATATGAACTGTCTGCAAAAAGGCAAATCAACAGACAGAATGTAGAGTAGTGATTGCCAAGGGCTGGGGGTGGTGGTGAAGTGACTGCTAATAGGCACAGGATTTCTTTTTTGAGGTGATAAAAAAGGTTCTGGACTTAGCGCTAGTGTTTGTACTACTTTGTGAATATGTTAGAAATGGCTAAATTGTATTTTTAAAAGGGTGAATTTTATGGTATGTTAGTTATGTCTCTTTAAAGAATGTGATAAGAAAATATTTGGGGCAAAGCCACCCAACGGGTTAAAAATAAGAGTAAGAGGAGAAAATCTGACTGTATTTTGTTGATGTGTAAGGTGACTTAGCAGCTCTGTCCAAGAGGCACCTGCTAGAATAAAACCATGCCTGTCCTCGCCACTGCAATGTGGGTTTTAGGCTTCATCATTCTTGCCTGGATCGTGCAACTAAGAATTTTGACAGCTAGGGAAGGACCTTAGAGATTCTAGTCCATTCTCCCACTTGTCAGATGAGGAATCTAGTCGTAGGCAGCAGAAATGACAGTCGCCTTATTAGTGGTTGAACTGAACCTAAAACCTCGCATTCTTTCCACTTGATATATATTACAGCCGTTTTCCTCCATCTCCTCAGCCTCTTGCAGCTCAAATACAATTGTACATTCTATAGACCTTAATCTCCTGGAAACACAGATCTTAGGTCACCTCCCCGATTTAAAAAAAAAACAACAACCCTTCAATGGCTCCATTGCCCTCTGTCTCCTGTCTGCCAGTGGGTTCCCACGGCTCCCTAAATGGACTGTCTTTGCTGGTCCAACACACAGTGTGCTTTTCTTTTCTTTTCTTTTCTTTTTTTTTAATTTATGATAGGCACACAGTGAGAGAGAGAGAGAGAGGCAGAGACACAGGCAGAGGGAGAAGCAGGCTCCATGGACCGGGAGCCCGAAGTGGGATTCGATCCTGGGTCTCCAGGATCGCGCCCTGGGCCAAAGGCAGGCGCCAAACCGCTGCGCCACCCAGGGATCCCCATAGTGTGCTTTTCAACATCACACCTTTTTTCAATATCACATTTTGTTACTGAACTTTGTGTATTTTTATGTCTTCACTCCTCAGCTAAATCCCATATTTCTTGAAGATTGGGATCATGTTTTGTGCATCTTTGACCTCGGAGAATGGGGCACAATGCAGTTCCTTGAACTGGGTAAGGTTCAGGAAATACTTGCAGATTAGTTGGTTCCACTCAAGACTACAGTGAGTCTTTGCCTGGGTAAATCCAAGGAATATCTTAGAGGTCTGGCGACAGGTGGCTGTTTTGTGCCACATCTTTTGTTGGAGGACAAAAACTGCATTTAATTTTTGGAAATAATCTGGACAAAAAGATTCTAAAAACCTCTCATGAGATTTGATTTAGTGTCAAAAAGGCAAAACCCATAGGCTTAAAAAGAAAAAAAAGTACCCAACATTATTTTTGAAATAACCTTTTATTTGTTACAGAAGTGATTCGTGTTCCTTGTAGAGGATTTAAGAACATTCTGAGAAAGTTCCAGGAATATAAAGAAGAAGATAAAAAACGCCCATAATCTTAGCCCCTAGGGAATATCTATGGCTAATCTTTGATTGGTATAGCCATTTTTCTGTGTACGTCACAGATACACTGTTAACAAAAGTGAGGTCCCATTCCGCATGCTGTTTTGTACCTGCTTCTAGGTTAAATGAAAAATGAAAACTTAATAGTACTGCGATGAAGTGGGAAGAATTTTGTTGCTGTCAACTCAAATGATTCATTCTGATGACATGGAGAAAGAGCAACTCAGTATTTATTTTGCTTCTTTGCTTTTCTTGGTGCAGGAAAGGGTAAAACAGAGGAGGGACAGTTCTGAGAACTGAGAAGTAAGTGCCTTTCTAGCTACCTTCTCATGGTGGGGCGTTGGAGCCACTTCCCCTCTTTGGATCTCTGTCTCCCACCAGTTGCATGAAGGAATTGTGTTCATTAATGTCCTTTTCTAGCTCTTGACTTTTGTGAGCTTGAAGTCTCTCCCGGTCCCTTCCTTGGCCTTGGGTACTGCAGAGCCCGCTACGTGCTTAGAAGACAGGGAATGTGAGTGCTTTTCCCTGGTTTATGCCAGTGCAGTGCCTGGCAAAGAATTGTCACTCAATAAATATTTATTGATGAATGAATGAATGAGACTGCCATGAATGATGTCCTTTGTCGTGAACATCATTAGACCACATGGTCTGCTTTTGGAAACACCAAATAGGAATTCTATATTTAGGTTCTCAGAATTGGGATAATAAGTAACACCACACATTGATTGATGAATGGGGAGTAATTTCTCGTTCTTACGATCTCCCACTTGGCTCTCTCTGTGGCCCCAGAAAGAAGATATCATTAGTTCCATTCCTCAGGCAAACGGTTGACCAAGTTCCACTATTGGTCTCCTGATCTCTGGTCCCAGGTCCCTTCTGGCACACTGCACTGTCTTTCGGGCACCCTGTTTTTTTCTCTGGTCGGAAAAGTTACTGTACAAACATTTGGGCAAACTCAAGGCAGAAGTTCTCAAACTTTAGTGTCCCTAAGAATTGCCGAGGGTTTAGCAATCCACACTGAAATAATCATTTTGGGGTGATTTCGATGCAGGTAGTCTGAAGAGCGCACTTTGAGGCACATTAGCTTAAAATATTTCAGATTCAGGGCCACCTGGGTGGCTTAGTTGGTTGAGTGCCTGCCTTCGGCTCAGGTTTTGACCTCAGGGTCCTGGGATGGAGCCCCATGTTGGGCTCCCTGCTCAGCGGGGAGCCTGCTTCTGTCTCTCCCTCTGCTCCTGCCCCCCGATTTGTGCCCTCTCTTCCTTTCTCAAATGAATACATAAAATCTTTAAAATAATATTTCAGATTCAGTGTATTATCAAGCAGAGGAGGCGGCCATGATAAGGCCATCAGGATCTCCATCAAGCATCAGCTTGCCCCAGCTTTGGTTTCCAAGGAGACTGGGAATAACAATACAATAGTTCCTGCTCCTTATGGGTTTCCTGTGCCAGGAGCTTTACGAAGTGCTTTACATACATTATCTTCTTTAATTCTCTTAAGAGCACTTCGGGGTATGTCTTGTTATTGCCTCCATTGTACAAGGAAACTGAGGCTCAGACAAATACAGCTGGCTTATCGATAATCAGGTGAAATGACAATGGGATTAACTACTCAAGGCCTAGTGCTGCCAGGTTAGGGAAACCCAACTCTTAATTATTTTTATAACAGCTGGGGGAAGCTGGTGAGTGTCATTGGCTGATAGGGAGAGTAATTCATGTTTTGACTTACACATTCACGTCCTTTCCCTTTCGTGGATTGCTCTTGGCAGTTGTGAAACTGGAAAACACAACAAAACAGTGAAATGGGTGATATTCACGTCACGGCCCCTTCTTCCCCTGGATAGGCCCAGTCCTAGAACCAGCCCCTGCCATATTCTGGACCTAATGTTACTTTCACCTCAAAACTGAACTGTTCTCTTAGGGTTATTTTGGATGTTACCTGCTGACCAGATTTTTGATGATATTAAGGAATTCTTGTTTCCTTCTGTTTTTTTTTTTTTTTTTTTTTTTTTTGGTATGAGACTGACACTGTGGTAATGTTAAGAGTACTTATATTTTAGAACTTTGTACTGAAATGTGCACACATTAAATATGAAGAGGTTTGGGATTTGCTTCAAAATAATCCAGTTTGGGGAGCTCGATAGGTGAAACAAGATTGGTTTTGGGATGGTAATTGTTGAAGCTGGCTACAAACACATAAAGGTTCATTATATGACTGCCTCTGGTTTTGTATGTTTAAACATTTTCCTAATACAGAGTAAAAAGTAATTACCTGTCTCAAGTCCCTTTCACTCTGCAAATGGACTTAATAAGTTTAGCTGAACAACTCAAGGTAAATAATGGATTAATATGCGGTTGCCACAAGAGAACATTTGCATTTTTAACAAGGATTGGTGATGTCTTAATCCAAAGAAGCAAATGTTTTGGAAATTTCAAACATTACCCCAGCCTGCGAGAGGAAGTATCAGCTCATACCTTTCCCAGTTTACCTGTGTGTAGAATGGGTCCTGATCTCTGACTTTGGGGACACTTTTGGTAATCCCTACCTTTTCTTTTCTAATAATGATTTATAATGACTTGATATTGCATAACATTCAAAAAGTCTCCTAGAGGTGGTAGAAAGGGAGGTGGGCGGGGGGTGGAGGCGACTGGGTGACGGGCACTGAGGGGGGCACTTGATGGGATGAGCACTTGGTGTTATTCTATATGTTGGCAAATTGAACACCAATAAAAAATATATTTATAAAAAAATAATAATAAAAAGTCTCCTAGACCCTTGTTACTTTTCTGTGAGCAGACGGTGCATATTGTTAAGCATGTGAACGAATAGGGGCTCCAGGGGGTTAACTGGATGTAGTTATTGGACTGGTTAATTAATTCTTTCATTTACCCTTCTCTCCTACAGACAAATAGTGTATATTGAGCATCTACTATATATCCGATGTGGTGCCAAGTGGACGTGATACAGAGATGCGTACAAGGCTGCCTGACCTTGAGGCGCTCACATTTTAGGAGAGAAAACAGTGTGCTAAGTGATTAAGTCTAAGAGGTTGAGGACTTCACGGAGAGACTTTGGCTGGGCCGTGCAAAATAAGCAGAAGTTCATCACACACCCAATTAACGTCAGAATCAGGGAATTCACCAATTAACCCAAACCCAGGGATCTTGCCATCTGCCCGGTCCAACCCAATCTCTGTGTTGGTATGGGGCTTCTCTTTTTGCATCTGAAATCTCGATTTTCCTTGTTGCTTGTAACTCCTGCAGGATTTTTCTTAGAGCCTTACAATGGTCCTGTCAGCTACACCGCACCAGATGAGGCAGACCTCTTTCTTCTGGGGGGATGCAGGGAGCAGCAGGTTGCTGGAAAGGAATGGGTGGAAGGCAGCATGATGACTGGGACATCATCCCTCCTAGGATATAGCCCAGGGGCGTTCCCATTCCTCCGCGACACAGCTGACTGCATCCTCAGACTCCGGTGGCTTTCCAGGCGACTGACAGTGTGGAGAACCTCACTCATGTTTACCTGTTCAGGCAGCCATTACTCACCTCTTCCCACACACCCCCACGCTTGCACACAAAGCCACAGAGTGACAAAAAAAAATTTTTTTTTTTTTTAAAAACCTTCCCCCAACCCCATTCTAAAATGTCAAGTGTTTCAGTTTTGAGAAAAAAAAAAAAAAAAAAAGAAAGAAAGAAAGAAAGCTGAAGAAAGCATGACTCATGATGGGGCTGACAAACAACTATCTGGAGGTATGCTGGTGAGTCATGCTGTGGAGATCTGCCTTTATGTTGTGGAAAGGGCCGGGGATTGAAGGAGCATCATGGGACCAGCCAGTAAAATTCCACTACTCTCGGAAGCCCATTTGGAGGTAATTTAAAAACCCTGGGCTTTTTCCAGCCTCAACCTGGCGTGTGGCTCCGGGTACCCTCAGGTATGTTGATCTATACAGGAAATCAGGATGAATGATGATTAATAACTGGAACAAAACCATTATTATCTTTCCATGCCCAATGCCATGCCGAACCAGCCCTGCTTGCTTCTGCGAGCCAGCGAGACTGCTGGATTTTCTTGAAGGGTATTGGGTTGCTAGGCAACAGTGCTGGCAGCATCCATCATGCCCAGCAATGTCAGCACCCGAGTGTGGCCTGCAGAGTAGGCTTACGCCCCTCCCCCAGCCTCCCCTTGGACCCCCACCCCCACTCCCCATGAAAACGTTAATTTGCATCTTGGGGACAGGAGCCGTGCCAGGTGATTCTGTGTATAAAACACCACAGTGCAGCACATGAAGCACAAATATTGTTTTTGGTTGCAAAACAGGACATGTGACGTAGTTGAAAATACAGACTCATTTGTGTACACACCTCATATAAGGAGCGTAGGCATAATTTAAAACTCTGCGTGTCAAATATCCTGGTGTGTTCTGCCTTTAAATCATTTTCCTTCTCTACCCATACAGCATCTTTATTTATACCCTGTTCTGTCCATATCTATCTCCCTCCCTTTGTTCTGTGGTTTCCCGGGTGATAGAGTTATTGTTTGTGTGTAGGGCTTTGTGGACAAAAGGGAGCCTCTTTCTAGATGGGAGATGGCCCTGTGCTTAACGGTTGGGGGCCGCTGTTTGCAAGGCCTGTCACTAGGGCAGTTTTGCTCCAGAAGTGCCATTTCCTGGGCAGGGTCTCCACCTGGGCACATCTATCTGTGTCTTTTACTTTCTTTCGAGGGGCAGCAGGCTGAGTCAACTGGTAAAGTGCCCGAGGTAGCATCATGGACAAGAAAGAATATCTGCTTTGGGGTGAGACAGACCTCGATCGAAATCCTTTCTCCTCCCCAGCCAGCTCTGGCATCTTGGCAAGTTACTTTCCCCATTTCTGAAAAGGATGCTCAGGGAAACCACCTCACTGGGTTGTTGGGGGAGGGCCGAGTGTGATAATGCATCAATATGCCTGTCCCACAGTGTTTATTAAATGGCAGATATTACAAAGATTGAGTGAATCACAGATGATTCCCAGTTGGAAGGGCGTTGAAGACATCATGTGGTTCAGTAAGAAATTCTAATTCCCCCGTGTCTCCCAGTGGATAAGCAGGGCAGCCTGCAGCTGCATTGCCAAAGGTTACACCGAGTTGACTCTTGAAGATAGGGTTGGATTTTAGTTCTCAGACTCCTGGCCCAGTGGTCTTTCTTCTGGACCCATTATGATACCTATTGCCTTCCTTAAAGTTATCTTGGGGCCTTATGGTGGACCGATGTCCCTCCTTATAGCTTGTTTAAGGCTTACTGGCAGGAACTTTGACTAACTATAGGATTTTGGTGATGATCAAAACCTGGAATTTGACTGGAGCCCTGGGGAAGATGAAAGAAGTGTCCCAGGAGCACAGGAGGATGACTTAACTGGGTTTTCCTCTGATAACTCTACATGCTTTACGCTGCCTCTGCTCTAAAGCCATGAAGCAAGAGCTGTATCTCCTCACTTATTACCCAAAATGCCACTTTTACATATAAAGTACTCTCCTTCTCCCCACAAATCCATACCAGTGTCTCTTAGAGAAACCACCTCCCCTGAAGGAAAGCTGAGGTCTTCCTGGTCTGATATTCACAGCCAAGCAGTCAGCCCTCAGCCTGAGCCCAAGGAAGCCATGTTGGTCCAGTTGGTCATGCCACTCCTTTTTAGGAGTCTGGAAAGAGGAAAAGGGATAGGTCTAGATTGACTCCAGGTCAAAGTTGAGGGGGAGAAGACCAATGAGCAAAGTGAATTCAAAGGAGACAGACAGGCAGGCCAGTGTACTTGGAAGATCCTGGCTCCAAGGTGGATGCATCTGCAGCCAAGAAGGGGGAAGTGAGCGAGGAAGGGCTCTAGGGAGATCTTACCAGGGAGGCTCTCTGTGAGTCACTCTCAGACTCCTCTCCCCCACCTGAATGGTCCATGGGACACCAAATCATGAGGAGTGCACCCAACACGGTGTGCACTAGAGGTTACTCAATGTCCAGGATCAGTGACAAAATACTCACATCTAGAAAACCGGGTCAAGGACATGAGCCAGACCTACTGGGTTTCAGTCCTGGCTTTACCCTCCAGCTGCGTCACTTCAAGCAAGTCATATGCCCTTGGAGCCTCAGTTTTTTCATCAGAAAAATGTGTATAATAGTATATGCTTTACAAGGATCCCTGGGTGGCTCAGCGGTTTAAGTCTGCCTTCAGCCCAGGGCGTGATCCTGGAATCCCAAGATGGAGTCCCACGTCAGGCTCCCCGCATGGAGCCTGCCTCTCCCTCTGCCTGTGTCTCTGCTTCTCTCTCTCTCTCTGTGTCTCTCATGAATGAATAAATACAATCTTTTTTAAAAAAGAAAGAGTATATGCTTTAGAGTTGTTTTGAAAATAAATGAGATAATCTACATAAAGCATCATGTACAATGCCCTACACATGGAAGAGTCCAGAACAATGAACTCTTTCTGTTGTTATGGCCTGAGCATCTCTCAGAAAGAGATACCATTCATTCATACTTATTCTTTAGCCACAGTTGAGAAGCTCCAATTCTACCCCAAAACATGAAAGCCTTTTCACTCAAGCACAAAGAAGTGGTCTGCAGAAAACTTACTCGCATGGCCTTGGGGGCTAATCCAGCTTCCTGAAAAAATCTACTATTTTCCCAAGTTGCCAACAACAATTTCCTTCTTTTGGGTGGCCCCAAACACAGCACTGGACTCTCATGGGCTATTTTAAAATTAAGACACAAAACATACAAGCTACACTCCATGATTATGCTGGTCCTTCCATCAGAGAGATGTAACTTTGAAGGAGAGCCCACAAGAGATCCTGGGTGGGTGGGACTTTCCCAGACTCCACCTCTCTGCAAGTAAAATAATGAGGAAACACACAATAAAAGAGTGCTGATTAAAAGAAAACTAGTATGGCTATTAAAATATCAGACAAATAGTTTTTAATTATAAAAGCACTATTAGGGAGAAGCATAGTCACTACATATGGTAAAAGCAATAGTTCATTTTTAAAAATCAATTAATTAACATATTGTGTATTTATTAGTTTCAGAGGTAGAGTTTAGTGATTCCTCAGTTGCATATAACACCCGCTGCTCATTACATCAAGTGCCCTCCTTAATGCCTATCACCCAACTACCTAACCCCCCACCCACCTCCCCTCCAGCCACCCTGTTTGTTTCCTAGAGTTAAGAGTCTCTTATGATTTGTCTTCCTTTCTGACTTCCCCTTATTTTTCCCTCCCATCCCCTATGATGCTTTGTTCTGTTTCTTAAGTTCCATATATGAGTGAAATCATATGATAATTGTCTCTCTGACTGACTTATTTTTCTTAGCACAATACCTTCTGGTTCCATCCACGTTGTTGAAAATGATAGTATTTCATTTTTGATGGCTGAGTAACATATATATGTTTATATATATGTCTACCACATATGTTTATATATATCAATATTGTATATAAATATATATATAAATATTATATATATATATTTATATTTCTACCACATCTTCCTTATCCATTCCTCTGTTGATGGACATCTGGGCTCTTTCCATAGTTTGGCTATTGTGGACATTGCTACTATAAACATGGGGGGCATGTGCCTCTTTGAATCACTATCTTTGTATCCTTTGGATAAATACCTAGTAGTGCAATTGCAGGATCATAGGGTAGCTCTATTTTTAACTTTCTGAGGAAACTCCACACTGTTTTCCAGAGTGGCTGTACCAGTTTATAGCAACGGTTCATTAACATACATCCACCTGGATTGTACCTAGCAAAATCACCTTAAAAAATATGCCAAAAACTTATGTAATTACAGGAAAATATTGACAAATATTTCTCAGATCTAAAAGCATCTGAAGTGCTTTTAAAAAATAACTTAAACAAAGGAAAAGATCAGCTCCTGGTCCTGGTTCAGATGGACTTTACCGTCTAAGTCTACCTCTTCTGTTAATATATCTGAAACTCTGGACAAAGGAGCAGTATCTGAGGACTCTGAAAAGTAATAGCAGGTAGATTGAGGAGGGGAGTCAAACTTGAAGAATAATCCATTGGATGGTGAGTTTCTCATCCCACTCCTGCCGTTTATGTGCTAACTTTGGTCTGAAGGAAGCCTAGCTGTGGACCAAAACTCTGACAGAAACTATATCTTCTAGCCAGAAGACTGAGAAAATGGGCCACAGGAATGAGCATGTAGGACAAATTCTGGAGAAGAGAGAGCTGGAGAAGGAGAAACTCCAATTCTGTGTGTAAACCATCACCAACACTGGGCTTGGCCAGAGTTGTGTATGTCCAGGACAGACCTAAATGTGGTACAAAGGCTTTGGTAACTGACTTGATTCTGGAACCCCACAAACAGAAGACAAGACCGCATTTATGATCTGAACTCAACTGGGTTGATTGCTTGCTAAACCAAACCAAACCAAAACAAACCAAAACAAAACAAAAATCAACACTTTGCAGAGAACTTTAAAAAAGAAAAACAGGATTTAGATGCTTACAGCATAATATTCAAAGGAGACAGGATACAAAGCACCTTACTTGACACATGGAGAACTGGTAAATGTGACTATTTCTCAAGGGAAAAGACAATCAATGATGTAAATCCTGAGATGGCCTAGATGTTGGAATTATCAGACAAATACTTTAAGGTGACTAATAGAATCATGCCCATAAGATAAAGGTAAACACCCTCAAATGGAAAGATAGAATTGATCAGTAGAGAAATACAAACTACAAAAATAAGAATGCAATGGAAACCTTAGAAAGGGAAATGATAACATCTGAAATGAAAAAGCTCATTGAATGAGTTTAACAGCAGAGTGGGGTCAGCAAGCTTGAAGACAGATCAATAAAAACAACCTAATCTAAAGGAGAGAAAAGAAATTGAAAAAAAAAATTAGCAGTGTTTTCAGGGGACTATGGGACAAAACCAAAACGTCTAATATCCTGTTGTTAGAGTACCAGATAGAGAGAGGAAAGAAGTTAGAACAGAAACAAGGTATTTTAAGAATTAATCACTGAAAGATCTCAAATTTGGTGAAAAAAAATTTGTAGATTCAAGAAGCTCTGCAAATCTTAAACAGGGTAAACTAGGAGGGAAACACACCTAGACACAGCCAATCAAACCGTTAGAAAACAAATATAGTGGAAAAAATCTTGAAAGCCACCAGAGATAAGTAAAACATTATATATAAGGGAACAATGACTCACATGACTGAGGATTTCTCACCAGAAACCACGGAGGCCAGAAGATAGAATAACATCTTCAAAGTGCTTAAAGAAAGAACTGTTAAAACAGAATTCTATATCTAGAGAAAATATTCTTTAGGAATGATCATAAAATGAAAACATTCTCAGATTAAGAAAAAGTAAGAGAATTCTTTGCCATCAGACCTGCTCTAAAATAAAAGCTATAGGGAGTCCTCCTATGGGCTTGAGATAAGTGATACCAGAGGGAAACTTGGAACTTCAGGGGCCAAGGAAGAGTGACAGAAATGGTAAATATCTGGGGAAGTATAATAGACTGTTTTTCTCCTTCTTAGTTCTTTAAATATGTTTCAAAGCAAAAGTTATAACATTACTGAAGTTCTTAATATATTTAGAAATAATATCTATAACAATTATAATAGAGGGGAGAGAAACAAGATGTATGCAATTGTAAGGCTTCTACATTTTCCTATAAAATAGTAACTTGAGGTAGACTTTGAAAGTTTAGGAGAGTATATTGTAGTCTCTAGAAGAGCCACTAAAAAAAATTAATGTGTAGATGGGTGCCTGGGTGGCTCAGTCAGTTAAGTGTCTGCCTTCAGCTCAGGTCATGATCACAGGGTCCTGGGATCAAGCCCTGTGTCAGGCTCCCTGCTCAGTGGGGAATCTGCTTTTCTCTTTTCCTCTGCCCCTCCCCCTCTGTCCTTTCTCTGCTCGCGCACTCTCTCTCTCTTTCTCTCTCTCAAATAAATAAATAAAAATTTAAAAAATTAATATGAAGAGATATAGCTAAAAAAAGCCAACAGAGAAATTAAAGTGGAATACCAAAAGATTCAAGTAATCTAAAAGAAGACAGAAAGAAGAAACAGAACCAAAAACAGAGGAGACAAATAAAAACAAATGCTACAATGATAGCCCTGAATCCAACCATACTGATAACTACAATTAATGTAAATGATCTAAACATACCAATTAAAAAAACAGAGATGGCCAGATTGGATAAAAATAAGACCCAAGTATAAGCTGTCTACAAAAAAACCAGTTTAAATTTTTTTTTATTTTTATTTATTTATGATAGTCACACACACAGAGAGAGAGAGAGAGAGAGAGAGGCAGAAACATAGGCAGAGGGAGAAGCAGGCTCCATGCACCAGGAGCCCGACGTGGGATTCGATCCCGGGTCTCCAGGATCACGCCCCAGGCCAAAGGCAGGTGCCAAACCACTGCGCCACCCAGGGATCCCAAAAAAACCAGTTTAAATATAATGACATAGGTTCAAAAAAGGAAAAAGATATAAAGCAAATATGATAAAATGATTGAATCAAATGGTAGATACCTGTGACTTAATTATATTCTTTTGCTTTTATACCCTATATCCTTGATATATCTATAGCATAAGAGGAAGTTGGAAAAATACATTACCTCTGTGACTTCCCTTTTGCCTCAGATAAGTTCATGAAAGATCTTAAGATGTTTGGCCCCTATCTCACTGTCCCATTTTATTTCCTTCTAGCTCCCAATATAACTAGACCAGTGTAGGGCCTGAGAGCCTAGGATCTGGTATCAGGCAGCCAGACCTCAATTTCTACTTCCTACCTGCTGAGCATGGACAAAGAAATTAACTCATTTAAACCTCAGAAGGCTTCTACTGTAAAGTGGATAAAACATCACCTAACTGTAGGAATTTATTTGTGGGAGACGCAGAGAGAGAAGCAGGCTCCCTGTGGGGAGCCCGATGTGGGACTCAATCCCAGGGCCCCAGGATCACGCCCTGGGCCGAAGGCAGGCGCTCGACCACTGAGCCACCCAGGTGAAAATTTATTTTAAGGAATAAAGCTAACATTGTATCAAAGTACTTGGTATGATGCTTGGCATATAGAATTTATTCAGTAAATGTTAGCTATTACTGGCTAACATTGATTTACCTGGTGTTCATTTTTTTTAATTTTTAAATTTTATTATTTATGACAGTCAGAGAGAGAGAGAGAGGCAGAGACACAGGCAGAGGGAGAAGCAGGCTCCATGCACCGGGAGCCCGACGTGGGATTCGATCCCGGGTCTCCAGGATCGCGCCCTGGGCCAAAGGCAGGCGCCAAACCCCTGCGCCACCCAGGGATCCCTACCTGGTGTTCAAAAACAGACTTATCACCTTGCCTTTTCTTACTACTGAACTGTAGCTCGTCACCTATTTTAATGGGTGGTAAAATAATTTGAGTTGATTATGACCAGCATTTTCAAAAAACTGGAATGAAATGATATAGAATAGACTTGAGTAGAATGGGATGGAATGTTATGGAACTGAATGGAACAGAATAGAATTTTTAAAAAGTGAATTGGGTGTAGTTAATGTAAGTTTTGTTTCAGTGTATGGGTATACAATGTCGTTCTTCCTGTGGGTTTTGGCCTAAAGAGGCTTGAGAAACACTAGTTTCCCATGATTCCTTTGGCCTGGGATAGTGAACTCTCTGCCCCTCTCCAGGAGATTATCAAGACCCTACTTAACACCCACTTCTTTTGAGAAGTTTTCATGTGAGCCTCATTGTTATGGGCTGCCAGTCCTGACCAAGATCAAACCTGTCTTCACTGTGGGGCAGCTTCAGAAATGCAGTGGAATAGTTCTGGGTAATGGAGTAAACCTCAGGCCTTGTGTTCCAGATCTCCTAGCTAGGTTTCTACCTTATTTCTGTGATCCGGCCCCCATCTTGTGCTTTGACTCCAGTAACAGGCAGTATAGACACTCAGGGTTTAGCATGGATGGGTAGGAGTCTCTCAGGGCACTAGCATAGCCATCAAAGAATTAAAGCTTAGTTAGTTCCTTCCTGCTCACTCCCATATTGGCCATACCAAGGGTGATCCTTGCCCTGCTTCCCTAGAACAAGCCTCAGGACATCCATCCATTCCTTTGTTTTTACCATTCAATACACATACCAGTTATATTCATTATTTGCAAACATGGAATTAGTGAATACTGGATCATGGCCCCAGGAGAAAAACGGGGTTAGATTTCTGAGAGCCTCTGGTTACAACATGTTTGTCAACCCAATAGTTAACTTTGTGTTATGTGTGTTTCTGTTTAAAGAGGCTTTATTTAATATATATTGTTGATTCACCAACATTGACCTCACAGCCAACAGAGTAACACTTGCCTGGAGGAAGCTCCTCTAACCACGTACTTTCTCCATAAGGCACATCCCAGTCTTCTCACACTTAGGGACACAAGACAGCACCTTAGCACTGTGCTTGGGGCCATCTTAAACAGTGAAATCATCAACAAAAATCTCAAAATGTGGAAAATGTGGACTGAATAGACTGGGAAAAGGACACTTTATGGCATGAGAGCTGAAACAAGGAAATGTCCTCTCGTTCGGCCTCACCTGGGAACGTGTGCATAGGAGATACAAAATTTTCACTGCTTAGAGCACATGGACATCCCTGAATGACCATAAAGGCATTTGTGAGTACTGATTTGGGGGTTACAAATACAATTTAGTAAATAGGAGAGTTTACAGATATGGAATCCATAGAAAATGACAATCAACTACTTATCATGCATCAGTTTGCCAAGCACCAGGGTAGGGAGGTTCAGCACACAGCAACAACAGGCGTGGCCCTTGCCCCATGGAGCCTACAGACCAGCATGGGAGACAAAACGTAAGTCAACAACAAGCAAGTACAGCTATCATTTCAAGTTGCAAAAACGCCATAAAGGAGAAAGATGGTGGGGTGCAGGAATGAGAGTGAGAGAAACGCAGGTGTTGGGGACCTCTCTGAAACCAGAAGTGTGAGAAGGAGCCAGCCATGTGATGAGAACAGTATGGAGAACGTTCCAGGCTGTGGGAAACCTACATGCAAAGGCCCTGAGACGGGAAAAAGCTGGGAGTCTCAAGTTTCAAGCATTTAGCCTATCCGCAAGTCCTTTCGGCTCTACCTTCCTAATATATCCAGACTTGAACCCTTTCCCCACCTCCCTGTAACCCCCTGCTTTGAGGACCAAAAGGATGCCAGTGTGGCCATGACACAGAAGACCAGGGGAAAGTGGTCTGAAATGCTGGCAGGAGCTCGAGCATGAAGGGCTTTGTAGGTTCTGGAAAAGAAGTAGGGCCCTACAAGCTCTGCCTCTTGAACTCCACAATTCCTGTCCCTTGTCCTGGGCCAAGGGTAGAATCTTCTCTGTGTCTTACCTATCCAAGTGGCCTGAAGCTCCTGGAGGATCCTTTCTCCTTATGTGCCACATCACCTCTGAAGACGCCCAAGCTGATATCTCCCACCTGGACCCACTCCCTTACCCCGAAATTCGTATTTCCAACTGTCCACTCAGTTACTTCTACTGGAACAACTAACAGGCATCTCAGATGTAACTTGTCCGAGAATGAGCTCCTCACTTCTCCTCCCCCACCCCCCCAACTGCTCTTTCCCACAGTCTCGCCTCTCCGTTGATGACAATTTTATTCTCATTACTCAAGCCAAAAAGTTTGGAGTCATCCCTGATTCCTCTATCACAACCAGATTGAGTCTGTCAGCAAGTCCTTTGGGCTCTGCCTTTCAAATACATCTGGAATCTGACCATTTCTCACCATCTGCCCATCCCACCTACTTCAAGCCACCACCATTGGTCACTCAGATAACGGCAATAGTCTCAGACAGAGTCCTTCTGGTGCTTTGCCTCTGATGTCACCTCGTGCTACCCTGCCCTGTCTCATAGCACTCCTGTAGGATCATCCTAATTAACATAGCAAAGAACCCCATCCTGACCCCTTGACCACCTTCCTCAGCCATTTTTTTTCCCATAGCCCTGATGATTCTCTATTCCATATAGCACTTTCTTATTTATTTTGCTTATTGTCTATCTCTTCTTGCTAGAATGTAAACTCCCATGAGGGTAAGAGTGTTTGTTTCTTTTTGTCACCCTTGTGTTCCCAGCTCCTGGGCCAGCTGCAGAGGCAGCCTGGGAAAGTCATATTGGGCATCATGTTCAGAGGGCCCTGCACTTGGTTTAATGCTTTGCTCTTGTTATCTTGAAATCCTTAATAACTTTTGAAGAAGCCTCTCTCCTGTTTTCATCTTACAGGAGGACCCCCACTCCCAATTATGGAGCCGGCCGTCCTGAATGCCAGGCACATAGTAGGCACTCAGTTAATAGCTGAGGGAACGTTGAATGCAGTAGCTCACAAAGCAGATGGTAACGTAAATGGTTGCTGATGGACCGATTGGAGTGAGAGTTGACCCATTCACCCCATGTGTCCTTCCACCATTCCATGAAAATTATCTGAAGAGACTGGAGTTAAGATTTTTGCACACTGGTAGTGTGCCTCACGCATCATGCTCACCCTCCACAGACTTGAGGTATTTTGAGAATCACAATAGCATGTGATGTTGAGTACAACAGTCACCTTTTACAGAAGAGGAAACCAAAATGTGAAGACATTGCCTGAGGCCACGTGGCCAGGGAAAGGCATAGTGAGCTCCATGCTCTACTGTTGGCCAGGCTGCCTGGTAGGGCAGCTTCTCTGTCCTCAGGCTCTCCTTACCATTGCTCTCCAGTCATGCGCTACCCCTCCCAGACTCAGCTTTTGCTCACTTCACCTGTTCACCTTCTCAAATCGGAAAGAAACTACTCTCAGACATGTATTTCTCATCGTGGGTTATCTCTTGTGTCACCTTTACCAGGTGGAGCTGCGTGTTTCAGTCCTCACTGAGGAACGAGAGGCAGTGCCCTCAGAGAAGGACTTTCAGACCCTGGAAAGTAAGAGTTGAGGCCCTGGGATGAGGCCAACCTGAAGTCATCCCAGGTCGGGGCCCTCCAAATCTGTGCACACAACAAGCCAGGCCCTGGGTATAGAAATGGAAAAAAAAAAATCCCACCTCTGGTCACAGATTCTAGAGAGCTATGAAGTGCTGAGGAAATCCATTTGGAGTAACACCTGTTATATAAAGGAGGAGGAAGAGAAAAGAGTCCGTCATAACATAGGTGATCAGCCATGGATGCTGTAGTAACGTGTGTGGTGACAGGTGCACCCACATTTATCATGGTGCCCATTGCATAATGTATATAGTTGTCGAATCACTATGTTGCACACCTGAAACGAATATAATATTATAGGTCAACTATGCCTCATTGGAAAAAAAAATAGAATTGTTAATCCCAGGATGAGTTTTGTTAGACAAAAATGGCAAGTGTCAGCTGGAGACACAAGTTTAAAACTCTTAAGTATACACGGCTGACATCTCAGGGGGCTGGGGTTGGCGGATTAAGTTGGAAGTTACTGTTCGCATCCTCTGGAACTTACAAGCTAAAGACGGGGGCCAGACCCTGGTTAAGAAATATTTGAAGAGCTGATTCTATAGGAGGCAGATAAAAAGATGGCAGTTACAAATATTTGACCTTGGCATTTGTCTTTGTGGTTTCATTTAAAAATGGCATGGCGTGGGGGCACCTGGGTGGCTTAGTGGTTGAGCATCTGCCTTTGGCCTCAGGTCTTGATCCTGGGGTCCTGGGATCGAGTCCTGCATTAAGCTCCCTGTAGAGAGACTCCTTCTCCCTCTGCCTGTGTCTCTGCCTCTCTCTGTGTGTCTCTCATGAATAAATAAATACAATATTTTTTTTTTTTTAATTTTTTTTTTTTATTTTTTTTTATGATAGTCACAGAAAGAGAGAGAGAGAGAGAGGCAGAGACACAGGCAGAGGGAGAAGCAGGCTCCATGCACCGGGAGCCCGATGTGGGATTCGATCCCGGGTCTCCAGGATCGCGCCCTGGGCCAAAGGCAGGTACCAAACCGCTGCGCCACCCAGGGATCCCAATAAATACAATATTAAAAAAATATATGGCATGGTGTTTGTGTGTGCGCCTGAAATTTTCAGAATTGATAAAGCTCTACATATTAAAATTAGAAATAAAAGAAATATATAGAACATAAGAATATAATATATAATATGAAAAATACATATCCAATGGATATTTTATACATAGGGTAAAAATAAATATAAGTAATAATAAATATATAATGTACGAAGATAGCATATAAAGTAATAAAAAATAAAATAATCAAATAAATAAGTATTTGAATTCTATTGTGAGCTTGCTTTTTGCACTCAGCCATACCTTCCCTATTGCATTAGAACGCTTGTGTTGGCAAGTGAAAGAAACTGAACTCAGCTCAACTTAGGATACAGGGGGATTATATTTTTTTTCTTTTTTGCTTCTCTCATTAGAAAAGTCAGGGAGTGGGTTCAGGAATGAACGAGCCGGGACTCTCTCCACCTCTCCTCTGTCACCACAGGTTGGCTCTCCCAGGCATCATTCTTTCCAATTCTGGCTGCAGACTCGTTGTCCTCTTGCCAGAGGAACCTGCTGCCTCACCCCCAGGCCTCCATGGCTTGATGCCCAGACTGGCAGAGGGAGCTTCTCTTTCTCCTAGCAGCATCGTGTCAGATCCATGGGTGAGCTGGGTGGCCCTGCTTGGTCACATGCCCCTCAGCCTTCCAGGTTGGCAGGAATGATGAGGTACTGTGATTGGCCAGGCCTGTGTCATTGTCACCTCCTCCTCAGAGGGCAAGACATCACGCGACTCAGCCCCCTACAACCACATCGGCTTGGGGTAGCAGCAGCTCCTCAAAGGAACAGGGAGGGCACACAACAATTGCCCATAATTCTGGCTTTTTTCCTTGTGCTAACAAGAGACATTTTCTCTCTGAGACTGATACAAAGCGCCGTTTTATGAAGAATGTTTTATAAAGCCATTTTTTCTGAGCTGTTTCCATATTCTGGGCATTTTGTGCTCCAGTCAGAAGACTTGAGAGAAGAAAAATTTTCCAATCTGAGGATCAACTTATTTCTTATTCTGGGAGCATTTGATAAATACATGGGCTCTAACATCAAACTATGGAGATTCCACACAGTAAGGGAAGCCATCAACAAAATGAGAGGACAGCCAACTGAAGGGAGAACTTATGTCCAAATCATGTATCTGATAAGGGGGTAACATCCAAAATACATAAAGAACTCCTAGAACTCAATCGCAAAAAACAATCTGGTTAAAAACTGTCCAGAGTTTATGTGCTGTGAAGCAGGTGTTGTTAGCTAAAACTACAGCGGCAAGCATTTTACAATATAGTAAGTGTATCAGGTAATACATTGTACACCTTAAATTTACAAAACCTTAGGTGTCAAATGTATCTGAATAAAGCAGGTGAGTGGAGGAGGGGAGCAGAGAGAGAAAGAAATTTTTAAAAAACGGCCAGAGGATCTCAAGAAACATTTTTCCATAGAAGACATACAGATGGCCAGTAGGTACATGAAAGGTGCTAACCATCACTCATCATCTGGGAAATGCAAATCAAAACCACAGAGAGATATCACATCACACCTGTCATAATGGCTATTTATCAAAAAGACAAGAAATAACAAGACTCGGGGAGGATGTGGGGAAAAGAGAACACTTGTGCACTGTGGGTGGGAATGTAAATTGGTGCAGCCTCTATGGAAAGCAGTATGGTGGTTCTTCAGAAAATTACAAACTGAGCTACCAAATGATCCAACAATTCTACTTCTGGGTACTTATCTGAACAAAAGGTAAGCTAATTCAGAAAGATGCATGTACCACCATGTCCATGGCAGCATTATTTACAATCACCAAGATACGGAAATAACCTGAGTGTCTACTGACACAGATGAATGGGTAAAGAAACACAGCATAGATGTACAATGGAATGTTACTCAGCCATAAAAAAGAAGTCTTGCCTTTTGTGACAATATAGATGGGACCTTGAGGATATTACCTTAAATAAAACAAGTCAGACAGAGAAAAACAGATATTGTAAGATCTCACTTATTTGTGGGATCTAAAGAGCAAAGCAAACAAACAAAACACCAAACTCACAGATATAGAGAACAGGCTGGTGGTTGTCAGAAGCAAGGAATAGGGGGAGGACGAAATGGGTGAAGGTGGTCAAAGGATACAAACTTCCAGTTGTAAAATAAGTAAGTCATGGGGATGTAATAAACTGCATGGCGACTACAGTTCATAGTACTACAATGCACATTTGAAAGTTGCTAAGAGAGTGGATCTTAAAAGTTCTCATCACAAAAAAAAAGAATTTATGACTATTTATGGTGATTGATGTTAACTAGAGTTACTATGGTGATCATTTCATAATATATACAAATACTGAATCATTATGTTTTACACCTGAAACTATGTTATAGGTCATTATGTTGTATGCCTGAAACTGTAATGTTATATATCAACCATACCTCAATTAAAAACAAAACAAAATAAAACAAAAACCGGGGCACCTGGGTGGCTCAGGGGTTGAGCATCTGCCTTTGGCTCAGGTCACGTGATCCCAGAGTCCTGGGATCGAGTCCCACATCGGGCTCCCTGCATGGAGCCTGCTTCTCCCTCTCCTTATATCTCTGCCTCTCTCTCTAGGTCTCTTATAAATAAATAAATAAATAAATAAATAAATAAATAAATACTTTAAAAAATAAATAAGTAAAACAAAACCCAACCAACCAAAGTAACCTGTGGGCTCCGGAGTCAGACAAACCTAGGTTTAAATCCTGCCTCTGCTGCAGAATGTAGGAACTTGGGAACATTAGTTAGAGTCTGTTGGCCTCACTTTTCTCATCTGTAAAACGGGGATAAAATTATACCCCTTAGTTTTAGGGTAAGAATCAGATAACATGTATTATGAGATAGCCAGGATTTCAGCAGATGTTCTTTTATGTACCTTCCCCTTCAAGTACCAACTTCATAATTCTTTACCCCTTGAGAAGCCCTGGAAGAGCAAAATGTGATAGCCCACAGGGACACTCTATGCATACTCTTATTTTTTTAAAAAAATATTTAATTTATTTATTCAGGAGAGACACAGAGAGTGAGGCAGAGACATAGGCAGAGGGAGAAGCAGGCTCCCCCAAGGAGCCTGATGTGGGACTCAAATCCCAGGACCCCAGGACCACCACCCAAGCCAAAGCCAGGTCTTCAACCACTGAGCCACCCAGGTGCCCCTATGGATACTCTCTTTTGCCACATTCATTGTACTGAAATAATCCAGTCAAGCCTTTTCCTTTTCCACTGAAGGGTAGTTTCCTTGGAACCCGGATTGTATTATCCATTTTTATGTCCTCAGTGTCAAACTCCATGCCTGGAACACAATAGGAATTCAGTCAATGTGGAGGAGCTAAACCACCAGCCAAAGCTTTTGAGTGTGACTGCTCAATGGTGCCCTTACAAAAGCAAGAGGGGTGTGAGTTACATGCAGGCGGACTTGCTGAACCTGGGATACATGTTTATCTGGACCCCAGATGGACATGCCATCTCACTCGTTAGAGGCAGCAGAGGGAGGAGGAGGAGGTCCACTGCCTGGGTGTGAATCCTTACTCCGTTATCCCCCAGCCTGTGAAAACTTGGGACAAGCTCCTTGATATATCTGTGCCTCAGTTTCCTTGTGTTCAAAATGGGGGCATCGGTGATGCCAACCACACAGAGCTGTGAAGAGAATTAAATGAGATAATGCAAAAAAATCATCCCACAAAACCCCCAAACACAACTCATTACATGGTCTGTATCCCATATTACAGATGCTAGAATAAAATCCACTGCATGGGAAGGGGTCTGATCTGAGACCACACGGCTTGCAGGGCGGTCACTGTATTTGCAGGAGTACAGGTTAGCTGCTGCAACAAAAACATTCCCAAGAACCAAGGCGGAAGACTCATCAAAATAGAAGTTGACCTCTGCATGTAACAGTGCAGAGGTCAGCAGTTCAGGATGGTCGGGTCGGCTCTGTGTCCTCAGGAAGAACTTTCCATCTCTGTATCTGAGGAGAATGTGCTGGGAAGGGAGGGAAGTATACTTCCAATTTTTTGAGGGCAAGATCAAGGTATGACCCCCACCCCCCATCACTTCTGCTAAGGTTGCCTAGTCACATGACCACTTCTACTGCAAAGGGGGCTGGGAAATGTAGTATTGAGCAAGGCAGTCATGTTGGCGGCTGAAATGTTTAGACTATAGCCAAGTAGAAGGACAGAAAGGTAGAAGGACCTTGTTACACCATAGCCGGGAAGAAGGAGAGAAGAACAACCAGCAGCCTGCCATAGCCACTCAGGACCTCATAAAAAATACAAGAGTGATGGTTACCTCTTGAGAGGGCTCTTCGCTGGGTTCCCGTAGCAGCAATGCTTTGTACAAAGCCAGCTCCCCATGAACCAGGGGGGAGTTTAGGAAATGATTCAGGCTCCCTGGCTGACTCAGACACTGATCATCCTGGAGAGAAAAGTAGCCATACACCCATTTGGGGCTTGGAGTTTAGTTTATAATAATAATAATGACTTTGGCACAGAAAACTTCCTGAGGGTTAATGAATGACTGGCTGGATTAATAGCCCAAATCGCTGCCTGCAGTCTATCAACTCCTTCCAGCTTCATATTAATCTACAGGAAATTCTTTGTACACCCAGCTATTACGGCTTCAATCTCACAAAATAAAAATGAATGGAGGCTTCACTGGAACTTGGAAAAAAAACTTGGTCACCATTGTGTGTGGCCACCATGCTATTATTATTATTATTATTTTTTTTTTCAGGCACATTTCCTGCATTTTCTTTGGTTCCCTTTCTGGCTTCGGTTTGCTGCAGTGGCAGCAACTGTACCAGCAGCTGGCCCTTTAGATTAGCTTTAATTCCCTTGCTATTTATAGCACACGCTGTAAAGCTGGTCACACGTGTGATGTCTTCCCAGCTAGACTGGGAGCTCCATGAGGTCAGAGACAACCAGTAGACTCTGGCTCTGCAGACCCTGGCCACAGTGCTGCTCTGCAGCCATTTGTTGCATTTAACCAAAAGGAACAGCTGCTGAATTTTGAACAAGTTACTATTGGTCCAGTGGATTCCTGAGAGCAAACCTGGGAATCTCTGCATTTAGCTGGGTTTAAGGTAGTGTGTACTTATAGCTCATCAAAATTTGATCTGTGTTTCCCCAAAGAACAACTTGAAACAGAAAGGCAAGGATGTAGGAGTAGTTGTAGAAGACGATGTCTATGTCATCAAACTGTCACTTGTGAAAGGAAACCAGGGGATGCTAAAGTAACTGGTGACTTCTCTTGCCTATAGGGACTCCCACTGCTTCCCTGGGCTGAGAGCTCTCTGCCAGGAGATGTCAGTGATGAAATAAGCATGTTTCCCTCGGCAAAGTCCCCTGGTTCAGGGAATTCGAGTTCATGGATAGCTCCAGATTTCCTCTGCCATGCTATTTCAACTCCTACCTTCTTGTCTGTTGGGCATGTGGTCAGCATCTGAGAAGGCCTGCCAAGTGAAAAGGGCAAGCCCTGAGCAAAGATTTTACAAGAACATCTTGTCATTGAGGCTCGGTGAGCTGAGCCATGCAGCAACATCAACAGGACCCTGTCTCGGTTGGAGGATGGTCACCTGTGCCATAAATAATCTTTTACTCTGATTTCTCACTCATACCCCGAGGTGAGCTTCAGATAATCCTGCTCCCCTACCCCCTAATTACACCAAACTAGGTGAGTCCCAGCTCCAGCGAAGCCCTGGCATCCATGGAGGTGTTGGTGGCTTTTTAAACCAGGGGGGGGGAAGATTGAATTAAAGAAACAGGAAGCCTGATACAGCGATGGAGGTTAGGTAGGAATAGAATTAAGGGCTTAGAAAATGCTTGTTTCCTTCTGTTGTTGTTATGAGAGCTGATAAGGAGATTTCAGAGTTTCAGTGGGGGAGCCTTGGAAAAGAATGAGGGAGTTTAATCAATTAGAGGGACCTTCCCAACTTACATTCCCCAGTGTTTGTGGCATGGGAACCTTGCCTGAGGCAAGGGTGCCAAAAACAGAAAGGAAAGCTCCCCAACATGAAGCTTTGAGGTGCTGTCATCTTCTGGCTAGGGGTCTTTGCTTTTCTTTTTTCTCTTTTCAACCCAGGATATGAAATGGGCTGTGACCCTTTTGATAACACGATGGCATCATGTCCAAGCAGGACACAGCTAACCAGAAATGTGCTTATATGTCAAAGTATAGCTTCTTAGAGCCAGCTAAGGTCAAAACATCTCTATTAAAGGGCATAGGGTCTAGTGAAGTTTTCCTAAGTAAAAAAATATTGCATAGTAACAGACTTCCATGATAAATTGTGTTCTCAGAAGATAAAGCGACAGATACTCGTAGCTCTTCTACCAAGAGCTTTAAGAAAGTAAGAAAAGCATCCCTCACCCTTTCAAGTAATAATGACCCATCAGATTTTGTAACCAGTAGCACTTGAGCCATCCTTTAACTTCTCTGAGCATCAGATTCTTCATTAAGTTCAATGAAATACCTTCCTAGTTCTACCTTTCTAGGGTTTTCAGAGGAGTTAAAAAATGAAAGGGAAAATTCAACACCTGCCAGGCAAACAGGTCTCAAGCACGGGCTCTAGCACCAGGGGAGCAACATCTCTCACTGATGTGCTGTCCTTCAGATCTCCTTTAGAAAAGGCATCCACTGAACTTCAAGACTAGAGCCCTGGATCGTAAAGCCCCGGATTCCATCTACTCCATTCACATTCTGTTATTTAGCTCCCAAGGGCTCCCAAGGGATGTTTTTTGTCTTTGTTTTTGTTTTTTTTTTTTTACACCTTTATGTGAGTCCACTGCACTAGGGAAGCAAGTGGGCACAAGCAGATCAGCACTTTATACGGCAGTGTGAAGACCGAGACGTGACCAGAGGAAACAAAGCACAAAACTGAATTTCTTTTTTTTTTTTAATTTTTTATTTATTTATGATAGTCACAGAGAGAGAGGCAGAGACACAGGCAGAGGGAGAAGCAGGCTCCATGCACCGGGAGCCCGATGTGGGATTCGATCCCGGGTCTCCAGGATCGCGCCCCGGGCCAAAGGCAGGCGCCAAACCGCTGCGCCACCCAGGGATCCCCACAAAACTGAATTTCATGACACCCTTAAGAATGACTTGTCTTAGTCCAGGGGTGCCTGGGTGGCTCAGTTGGTTAAATGTCTAACTCAGCTCAGGTCACGATCCCAGTCTCCTGGCATAGAGCCCTATGTCAGGCTTCCTGCCCATCCAGGAGTCTGCTTGTCCCTCTGTCCTTCCCCCACTCATTTTCTCTCTCTCTCTCTCATAAATAAATAAATAAATAAATAATCTTTTTTTTTTTAAATGACCTGTCTTACCCCAATTTTTACTTGGTGCTTCTCAATTTTCCAATGGATATTTTGAGGAACCAATAGAATTCAATGATAATTTTCTTTCTCACACTTGCCCCTCCTCCTACTAATTTTCAGTGGGGAATGATTTTGTCCTGATCTGTGGCGTCTCAGAAGCAGCGTGGTGTAACAGAAACAATGTGAGGTTGCAAGCAGGCCGGAGTGTGAATTCCAGCTCCACTCACCTGCTGAGTGGCTTGAAACAAGGCAGAGAAAACATCTCTGTTTGCTCATTTTATTGGTTTCCTGTTGCCACTGGAATATATTACCACAAACCCGCCTTAAAACAATATACATTTATTCTCTTATAATTCTAGAGGTCAGAGGTCCGAAATCAACTTCACTGGGTTGAAGTCACGTGTCAGCAAGGCCACGATCCTCTCCGGGGGCTGTAGGGGGAGTCCTTTTCTCTGGCTTTTCCAGCCTCAAATGCTGCATTCCTTCTATTTCTTGGGTTTGGGGCCCTTCCTCTGCCTTCGTGCCAACAGCATAAGCATCTTGCTTCAGTGGTCACATTGCCTTCCTTCCCTCTGCCTCCTTCTTGTAAGAACATTTGTGATTGCATTTAGAGCCCATCCGGATACTGCAGATTAAAGATTCATTTTAAGATCTTTAATCACATCTGCAAAGTCTGTTTTTCCATATAAAGTAACATTCACATATTCCAGGGATGAGGGAATGGACATCTTTGGGGGCCATTATTCAGCCTGCCGTATCCATCTGTTAAGATGGTAATCCTTATTCTAAAGGACACTAAAGGTGAAACAGGTAACATTCATGAAAGTGCACAGAGTGGAAGTCAATAAATGTCACTGAGTCTGGAAGAGGGAGGAGTTGACCTCCCATTGGCAGGTTTCTACCCCGGATGGAGCCAACGAAGAACGACAGAAGCTGGACTGACGTGAACTGGGGCATCCTCGGGGGCTGAGGTGGCTGTAGGTGCCAGTGGGCCTGGACATAGGATGACTCCAGGAGCAGGCTCAGGGGAAGGCAGAAGGTGCTTCTAGAAAGGGACCCAGATGCTCATAACCAGGGAAGACAGGGCTTTATGATCTCCCTTGGAGCATGATATGGATTTGTGTCTCCCAAGTGGGAAGCTTATTATTTTTACTGCTTAGAGACCAGATAGTGCCTGGTTACCCCATAATGCCAGGAGCTGGCAGGCCAAACTCCCCCATCAAATGTCTTAATGTGTTTGGGGCCCAAGCCACAGCCACAGCTGCAAACATCATCCTTCCTTTGCTGGAGCTGGATGATCAACAGTCAGTTGTGACATTACACAGGAAGAGAAGACACAGAAACATCTGTTTTCATGAAGGCAGTATGGTTACCTGCCCCATGGGCTATTAATCTTTACTTCATCCCTTTTCCCCATAAAGTTGTATTATCCTGGAAAACGAGATAAATTCCCAGCAACCCTGGGACAGGGGGTTGGGGCCAGGGTGTGCAGCCTGGAATCACCATCATTCCTCTGGCCTCTGGGGGACAGCTACCTGTGCGCAAAGGTGAAGGTGTGCTCAGGGCAAGAGAAGTCAGGAGGGGGGCATGGCCCAGAGAAGGGCTCTCCTAAGGAATGCTGCAGGTCCTCAGAGTCCAGCCAGGAGATAAGGAATGGTCATTGGGCTTCTGCTCGGATGCACCTGTGAACTCATACCGCAGGAGCACGATGCATTCATTATTTGTAGAATTGCTTGAGCCCAGCAAATATTCTTTTGCTCACTGTAAGAGAGTAAGAGGAGGCAATGGTCACACTCTACCTCTGCTTGCCTTTCCAGGTGCTTTCTGAGACTTCCCTCCTCTGACTCACCCAGTAACTCGGGGTTGGGGAGATTGGGCAGGAGCTGAGATGCAGCATGAGACCTACAGGAACGGGGCCCAGAGAGCTTGAGTGGCTTCTCAGTCACACAGCACACAGATGGCCAGCCTGCATCCAGGACTCCGTTCGCAACACCGTTCGCAACACCAAGAACCAGGAACTTGCCAGCTTCTGACCCTCTTTTATGGCTTTATTCATTCTGAGGACCATCTTTTTCTGTTCCTCAGAGCCATCTTGTTGAGGTCTTTAGTGACCAGCCACCCCAGTTTGCTCAGGACTCAGGGGTCTCCTGGACTGAGGATTTCCAGTTCTAAAACTGGAAATGTCCTGGGCAAATTAGGATGAGTTGGTTGCCCTGTGTAAGGCCTCCCACTGGCATGCAGTCACCTGGCCAGAGGGGATTTGGGAAGTGGGGTGGGGGGCATGGCTGTGTCTGGGCTTCTCCAGTGGCTGCACAGCCCTGTGTCCTGTCAGGGTCCATTTGGGAAAACAGAAGGCCCTCTAAGTACTTAAAACAGATGGACTATAATGCAAGGAATTGGCAGGGAAACTGAGAAGCCAAATAGGGATCTTCCAACAGCTCAGAGATTAGCAACAACAGACACTACGACAGGGGCACAGGGAGGAAGCAGAGCTGCTGGACCCAGGGGGTGAGGTCACCCCCCTCAACCCCCTCACCCAGCGGGTGAGGTCACCATCAGAAACTGGATCCACTGTGGGCCTGACCTGTGGAAGCCGGAGTCATGAAAGTGATGTGGCTATTGGTGGAGATGCTGATGCTGGTCAGAAGGAAGGAAATGCATTGACTTGACCCTACCTCTTGCCATCTGGTCTCCTACCGGAACTTTCTCCTCTTGTTTTGGAAGGCCCAGGGGGTGTGGACTATGAGGTAAGGACTGGCTCGTTAGCTAGGCAGGAAAGCTTTAGAATGCCTGGGCTTCCTGTCCTGGAGAGAGACAGGACTTCGTCACATGTTGGCTTCATTGCTGACACATGGATTTGGAATCAATCCCCCGTGACAATCAGCACTTGGATCAAAGAAGCTCAGAATCATCACACATGGAGCTGAAAGACATCTCTAAGATCATCCATTCAGGAGGGGTCAGAGAAGCCTGAGCAGCTGGTGGAGGGATGGCGGGCTGCTGGTGTCAGGACCAGAATGGGTCCTTCTGCCCTCAGGCCCATGGGGGGCAGGAGGTGCTGATGGAGTGAGCTGGACCCAGGCCTCCACTGGCAACAGTGGGGGCATCGGCGGGAGACCCCTGGCCTTAGGAGGCTAATGGCCATCCCTGCAATTGTTCATTGCAAGAGAAAGAAACCTTTTTCAGGGAAACAAATACGGCCGGATGCTCTGATTCGCCCTTTATCCAGAACGACGACAGGAGGGAAACACCGAAAAATTGAGTGCTTTGATTTCATGGGGTGATGAGACTGAGAATTCATTTATTTATTTGTTTATTTTTAAAAGAAGTCTTTATTTAACTATTTATTTATTTTTAAAAGATTTTGTTTACTTATTCATGAGAGACACAGAGAGGCAGAGACACAGGCAGAGGGAGAAGCAGGCTCCCTGCAGGGAACCCCTCCCAGGACCCCGGGATCATGCCCTGAGCCAAAGGCAGATGCTCAACTACTGAGCCACCCAGGTGCTCCAAAGTTTTTTTTTTTTTTTTAAGATTTTATTTATTTATTTGACAGAGAGAGAAAGAGAGAGAGCACAAGCAGGGGGTGCAACAGGCAGAGGGAGAAGGAGAAGCAGACTCCCTCCTGCACAAGGAATCTGATTTGGGGCTCCATCCCAGGACCCTGGGACCATGACCTGAGCCAAAGGTAGATACTTAACTCACTGAGGGACTGAGAATTTAAATTTAAACAGAAAAATTATTCTTCTGGAGACACCTGGGAGGTTGAGCATCCGCCTTCAGGTCAGGGTGTGATCCCGGGGTCCTGGGATCAAGTCCCGCATCGAAGTCCCTGCTTCTCCCTCTGTCTATGTCTCTGCCTCTCTCTCATTTATTCATGTCTCTCATGAATAAATAAATAAAATCTTAAAAAAAATTTTTCCATTTTGTTCTCCAGTAACACTATGCTGCTTTAACAAACTGTAGTCAGAATATAATGTACCTAATGTGTGTGTTCCTTACCATTCAGTCATCCCATAAAAGTTTATTAGATGCTTAATATTGAGCGAGAGGGCATGGCTGGCATTCTCTCCTGTATTACCATCTGTGTGCCAGGAACTGGAGTGGGCATGGAGTCTCCCCCTGCCTTCGTCCTCTACACACCCCTTCCTTGATTCTCAAGCTCCACCACCATGGGAGGGACACCAATGTGCCGTGGCGCCCTGGTGATGCTATCCCTTCACTTTTGCCTGCACCTGCTCTTGCAGGAGCCCCAACCCCTTGGCAAAACTCACCTCCAGTTGTTTATCTACACGTTTGCAACAAGCATAACTCATTTCATTCTTCCTTAGCTGTATGTAGCTCATATTGGAGCCCTCAACTTACCATGTCATTTTAGGGTTCCTGTGTTTTCCCTGGGATTATATATGTTGCGGGGGCTTTGGTGGGGCAGAAGAAGTCACAGGATCCTACTCACCTACATGTGGACAAGAAACACAGAGCAATGGACTGCACGGAGCTTCCAGCAGGGGAGAGCTCCCCCGCAATCCGTGTGGACCAACAACCATGGACATCTCCATGGGCATTAGCAAGAATCTGATGGATCATGACACAGAATCTGATGGATCTTGGTCCCTGATGGGACCGAGGACCCATCACCTGGTAGGTTTCCCTGCTCTGGGGTCTGGATTCTCTTTGTTGGGTACTATCTGGGCAAAGAGGAC
Organism: Nyctereutes procyonoides; assembly: GCF_905146905.1. Classification (NCBI taxonomy): domain Eukaryota; kingdom Metazoa; phylum Chordata; class Mammalia; order Carnivora; family Canidae; genus Nyctereutes; species Nyctereutes procyonoides. The sequence continues at coordinate 7,629,940 of NW_026575155.1, forward strand.
CAGGACTTCCCTGCTATCAGATTCCAAGTGGAGGTTTGTCCTGGGGTGGGGGAGTAGGACCCTTCTCATTGGGCCCACCGACATCTAAGACCCTTTGCTTCCCTTTGTCCTTTTTCTCTTCTCATTTGTGGGATTAGATGGGCACACTTGTTCATTGGGTGTTCTTCTAAATCTATCATCTAGAGATTGGCCCTTTCCATGTCTCTTGGAAACTGAAAACCAGAAGACCAGAAGATTTTCTTTCTTTCTTTCTTTCTTTCTTTCTTTCTTTCTTTCTTTCTTTCTTTCTTTCTTTCTTCTTTTTTCTTTCTTTCTTTCTTTCTTTCTTTCTTTCTTTCTTTCTTCTTTTCTTTCTTTCTTTCTTTCTTTCTTTCTTTCTTTCTTTCTTTCTTTCTTCTTTCTTCTTTCTCTTTCTTCTTTTTCTTTCTAGATTTATTTATTTATTTGAGAGAGAGTGAAGGTGAGTGGGGAGAGGGAAGAGGAGAAAAGGGAGAGGGAGAGGAGAAGGAGACTCCCTGATGAGCGTGGAGCCCCACTTGGTGCTGGATCCCACCACCCTGAGATCACAACTGAAGCCAAAATCGAGAGCTGATCACTTAACCAACTGAGCCACCTAAGCACCCAAACCCAGAAGATTTTCTTTTATTGCATTCCTTCCCTAGGAAATGGGCCCTGAATGCTACCTCTAAAGTTTGAAGAGAAGAAGAGACGGCCAAAGGTATAAGGAAATTGTGAGTAAGCCATTGTTTCCCATTTCAGTAATACTGTCCTGCCATCTGATATATCCATATATCTGTAGATTCATGGATAATCAAAATGCTAGAGGGCCTAAATATTTAATTATAAGTGAGGATCTCTTTTGATAGATTATGGAGGATTTTTTATTTTCTTCTTTTTAATTAACTATATTTTAAAACTCTACACCTGTTTGTTAGATGATCTCATCCATAACAGTGCCTTTAAACACCATCTCTAATGTGCCAGTAATCCCCATATTTATGTCTACAGCCTAAGCTTCATTTCTGGGCTCTAGTTGTGGGTGTAGCATCTACACTTGGAGGTCTCCTAGGTGTCACTGATTTAAAAGCCTAAAATGGAAACCTTGAATCTGTGTTCTCCCACTCTTGTCCAAAAAATTTAAAAAGAACTCTTTTCTTTGTATTTTTCATCCCAGTAAAAGTCACTTCAAATCTCTCAAGTTGGATTTTTTGAGTAATCCTTGACTCCCACCCTCTCCCCACGACTTTCTATCCATTTGTAGTTGATCTATGTTTCGCTCCAAAATACATGTGGCTGTTGCACTCCACATGCCCTCCTGCCACCCTGCTGCATGCCCAAGTCATCTCCCACTTGCATGAACTTACAGACTTTTCCCCCCTTTTGGGCAAAATTTTCCTCATTGATTACTGGGAGATTAGGTAATTATTAACAAAGTTGAATAAAAAGATCCCCAAGGTTTCCCACTCTGGGGCACACTGGATGGTGTCATGAGAACATCACCTTTGTTGCAGACCAGTACCTTCAATATCAAATGTCCTTGTGACTTTTCTTTTTTGGTTCATATCTGGGAACCCAGTTTGCTTACTGGATATGGTTCGTCTGTTCTGATCAGCCGCTGTGTGGACCTCGCTGGCTCAGCTCCTGCTGCCCTGGAGGACGGCTGATGGCATGATCTCTTTGAGGTCTGCCCAGGGCTCCTACAAGTCAATTGCTCATGTGCGAGGGAGCCAGAGCTTATGTGGCTGCAAATACACTTTTTAAAAAATATTTTATTTATTTATTCATGAGACACACAGAGAGAGAAGAGGAGACACAAGCAGAGGGAGAAGCAGGCTCCCTGTGGGGAACCCAATGCGGGACTCAATCCTAGGACCCTGGGATAACAACGTGAGCCGAAGGCAGATGCTCAACCACGGAGCTACCCAGATGTCCCCCCAAATACACTCCTGATGTGATGAAAATCCACTTACTTTTTCACATGAAGATATTCTCCTTTTTCACTTCTCATTCCTTCTTGCATTTCTTCCATCTGGGGTTATTTTTCTTTTGCTTTTTCATACTGATCTACTGGTGGTGAATGCTCTTGCTTTGTGTTTGCTTGTTTTCATAGCCCCAAAATATCTGTATTTCGCTGTAATTTTGGAATGATATTTTCCATGGGTAGAGGATCTAGGTTTTTCTTTTGGCCAGTTGATCATTACACAATCACCTGGCTTCCATTGTGGCTTTGGAGAAGCCAGTTGATTCTATCTACAGCTTCTTTAAAGGCAATCTTTTTCTTTTTTTAAAATTTAATTTTATTTAAATTCAATTAATTAATATAACATATTATTAGTTTTGGAGGTAGAGTTCAGTGATTCATCAGTTGCATATAACACCCAGTGCTCATCCATCAAGTGCCCTCCTTAATGCCCATCACCCAGTTACCCCATCTCCCCACCCACCTACCCTCCAGTCACCCTCAGTTTGTTTCCTGGAGTTAAGAGTTTCTTACAGTTTGTTTTCCTTTCTGATTTCATCTTATTTTATTTTTCCCTCCCTTCCCCTATGATCCTCTGTTTTGTTTCTTAAATTCCACATATGAGTTAAATCATATAATTGTCTTTCTCTGATTGAATTATTTTGCTCAGCATAATATCCTCTAGTTGCATCCATGTCCTTGCAAATGGTAATATTTTGTTTTTGATGGTCGAATAATATTCCACTCTATCATCTATTATCTATCTATCATCTATCTATCTATCTATCTATCTATCATCTATCATCTATCAATCATCTATCTATCATCTGTCATCTTTTGTTTATCCATTCCTTTGTCAATGGACATCTGGGCTTTTTCCATAGTTTGTTTATCATGGACATTGCTGCTATAAACATTGGGGTACAGGTGCCCCTTTGGATCATTAAGGCAATCTCTTTCTTTCTGACTCTTCCTCCCTCTATTCTTCCTTCCTTCTTTCCTTCTTTCCTTCCTTCCTTCCTTCCTTCCTTCCTTCCTTCCTTCCTTCCTTCCTTCTTTCTCTTTTCTGAAAATAAGGATTTCTTTTTCATTATTCTGCTTGGTTGGGATTCACTGGTCTTCTTGATTCTGTGGATTTTTGAGTGTCTCTCATCAGTTCTGGATAACTATCCATCATTTTCTATATTCAAATATTTTTTTCTGTGACTTTCTGCCTGTTTACTCCTTCTGATATTTCAATTAAATGTATATTAGGTTTACTCATTATATACTCTATTATCCTTTCTTCTGCCTTTTTTTTCTTCTTTTTTTAAAAAATTTTTTTCTCTTTTTTTCTTCTGTCTTTTTAATCTTTTTGTCTCCCCATACTATAATCTTGAATGTTTCTTTTGTTTCAGTTTTAGCATACAAATTCTCTCTTCAGCTATGTCTAATGTGTGGCTAAACTACCCACTGGGTCCTTAGTTTTAACTAACATATTTTCACACCTAGTTGCTCTTCTGATATATATATATATCAGTTGTGACCCTTTTAATAGTTTCCAGTTCCTTGCAAAAAGTTTCAAGCTTTTTGATTATTTCTTTAAATATAGTAGCCAGAATTGTTTGTCTGTATCTAGTAATTTAAATATCTAAAATCTTTGTGGTTATTTCTTTTGTCTCTTGGCTCCACTCACGATATCGTATTTTCTTGAATGTCCAATTCTCTCTAAATATGGCCAACTCCAGTTATTTCTGGGCATGCCCAAAGAAACACCCAACATGGGTTCATGAATATAACCTTTCCACAGTTATCCACCATGGTCTTCCTCTCCTGTCCTGGTAGCCCTTAGTCACATTCAGAAAAAAACCCTGCTATCCCCAGAGCTATGTGAAATCATCTCATTTTTGCCTTCAATGAAAGTTGTCTCCTGCAGGTCATTGTCACTTCCTCAGACAACCAAGGCTGCTCCTGTTTGTTGTGTCAACGTGCTAAGGCGTTCTCAGAGGGCCAGAATGAGACTGCATTCTGGTTCTCAGAAAACTGAGGTCACACAGCCACCTGTGCAAGAGTGACAGGTGGAGGTAGAGGTGGTGGTGGTGATGGGGCCCTAAGCTGCTTGGACCAATATTTTATATTTTGGATGAAAACAATTCCTTTTATTTTCACTTGTATTCCTGTGACTTTATCCCATAGGGACAAATTCTAGTCACAAGGATCAGAGTAGACTGTAAATATAATGGCCCCTCCTCTTTGATGATATGAATTATTATTTTTTTTTTTTAGAGGGTGGCCAAGCTTTCCCTTCCTAACTTTCCTTTCCTTTCAGATGCTCACCTGAGCTGGTTGGTCCATGCAAATTAGCTTCCGGGGGCTCACTTAATACGCTGCCAGATATATTCAGATGTGCAAGGTCAGGGGAGGAAGTATAGGGGTGGGAGTGGGAGGATTTGAGTTGGGGAAAGTCACAGCTTGCTTTATAAATCACCAGGAACCTGCCACACACACACACACACACACACACACACACACAAGCTCGAATTCACTCACACTCACACACTCATCTATTTTTGGTTTACGTGCCTTTGGGCTCTTTTTTCAGGAAAGCACATGAACTCTTTCGAGTCCTCAGGTTTCGCTTGGTAACTTTCCTATAGCTGCATACCGAAAGTCCCTGCTGCCTTCCTCCTAGCCTCTGAACATGTGGTGCCCCAGGCCTGCCTGCTTTGCTTCCTGTTTCACCTCAGTGGATTGTGAATCAGCTGTGAGCTTGTGGGAAAGGGCTCAGAGGCACCCAGGACACCCCTTCCCAATCCCGGGCACTTTATGCCTCAATCCCAGAAAGTGCTCCCAGAAGAGTTCCATCCTCTGCGCCCTTTCCTTGAGACCCCTGCTCGGCCTCCCTAAAAATGGAGGTTATTCCTTTTTTATTGACAAGATGGGACTCCATCATTCTAATATCATCTGAAAGCCTGAGGGATTACGTCTTACACCCTTATGAAAAACACAGCAGCTTGTCATGATGAGCGATGTTACCATGAATAATGCAGTTTTGAGTTGAAACTCCTTATTCCAAGAATCAGTAAATTTCCCCAGTCTTCTATATTTCCTCCCCACCCCTCCCCTGTTAAATTTAGGTTTAACAAGTCATGAATCATTGTGGTTTTACTCCTGGGTAGAATTGGATTTTTTTCCTTTTTTTCTGTTATTGCATTGCCAACTGATGAAAGAAATAAAAAGGAATTTGATTAATGAGCAGTTTGACATGAACTTAAAATCTCAAAAATCTCGAAGACAGGATGAACTACAACTATTCAAAGTTGCTTGAATGTTCAAGTATGAAGGGACCTGTGGGACATTAGTCTGATCCTTTCATAGGGCCAGAAAGAAAACAGATCTAGAGAGGGAAAGTCGTTTGCCCAAGATCACACAGCAGGTAAACGATGGCCATGGTGCTAGAGTCTAGGTGTCCTGACCTAAGACCAGCAGCCTCACTGTGGTTGTAGAATATGGAAAAACAACTTGTGTTTGAGTTTCTGTATCATGGCAGGACAAAGATCTTTATTCTACAAACATCTAGTATTACTGGGTGTATGTTATGACATATTTCATAATTATTTCCTCTAAGAGCCCACAGTATTTTACATACAGGATTCCATTATTTGCCATTTCAATCTTTGAGGCATCTGAAGGGCTCCTATCGTCCAGGGAGGAAATTGGATGTATCGAGCAGTAAGTGGGTGGTTCTAGGTTCCTGGGGACTCTGCCCCCATCTTGTGATGCATTGTAGGGCTCACATTCATTCTTTCAAGTCATTTCACAGATACTGTATTTATTGAGCACCTACTACATGCCAAGAGCTGAATATAGGGTCGTAAGCAAAACAGAAAAAGCCCCCACCCTCGCAAAGGGGAGAGAAATAATAAACAAGCAAACAATTGCACTTGTAACATAATGCCAAGTGTGGGAAGAGCCACTAAAGAAAAATCAAATGCAGGAGGCCGCTGTTGTAGAGGTCCCACCAGGCTGAGGCCTGCAGCAATAGGTGGATAAGTCTTGAGCACATCGGAGGGAGAACATTCCAGGTGGAGGGAAGAGTGTTAGCTGGAAGGCCAGAAGGACTGGAGCTTAGGGAGGGTGGGGGGGCAGTAGGGAATGAGGTCATAGGTGGGGTTGGGGCAGATCAAGTTAGGGTGCAGAAAACAAGGAGGGAGCTGGACTTGAAACATAACATAAAACTTAGCATTGTAACCATTTCTAAGTGTCCAATTCAATAGTGTCAAGTATATTCACACTCTTGTGCAACCAATATCTAGAACTCCTTTTGTTTTACAAAACTAAACTCTGTCCCCATCAAACAGCAACTCCCACCCTCCCTCCCCCAGCCCCTGGGAACCAGGATTCTGCTTCCTGCCTCTATGGATCTGACTCTTCTAGAATCGTGTGCCTCCTATACATGGAATCATATTGTATTTGTCCTTTGGTGTCTGGCTCTTTTTCACTTAGCATAATGTCCTCAAGACCCACCCATGTATACCATGTGTCTGAATTTCCTCCCTTTTCAAGGCTGAATACTATTTCACTGTATCCATATGCCACTTTTTGTTTATCTATTCTTCCGTTGATGGACACTGGGTTGTTGCTTTCATCTCTTGGCTATTTTGAATAATGCTGCTATGAATATGTGCACACAAATATCTCTTTGAGAGTCTGCTTTAAATCTTCTAAGTATGTACTCAGAAGGTTGAATTACTGGGTCATCGGGTAATTATTCTTTACAAGAATTTTTTGGAAAACCACCAAGCTGTTTTCCATAGTTGCTGCAACATTCTACATTCTCAACAGCAACAAACCAGGGTTCCGATTACTTGTCATTCTTTCCAACACTTGTCACTCTCTGATTTTTTGGTAGTAGCCATCCTAGTGGGTGTGAAGCAGGTTTTCTCATGTGGCTTTGATTTGCAGGTGTTGGATTTTCTTCTAAGAACAATAGGGACATTCAGAGGATTGGAGGTAGGATTGGGGGTGGGGACAGAATGTGTTCAGACTCAAAAGGATCCCATTGGTTGCCTTGTGGAGAATAGATGGTGAGAGACCCCTGAGACAATAGATTGGGAGGGGCTGGTAGCTTGGATGAGGATGAGAGCAGAGAAGGTAGGGAGTTGTCAGGTGTGCACTTTGAAGGTAGAGTTGACAAGTTTTGAAAATGGATTGGATGTAAAGTTTGAAAAAAAGAAAGGAGACAGGGATGACTAGAGACTTTGGCCCTAATAAGGAATGGTGACTCCATTAGCTGAGATGGGGACTAGTAGGATGGGATAGGTTTCCAGTAGGGAGGGAAATCAAAACTTGAATTCAGAGTATGTTACATTTGTAAAGCCACATATTAGAGATTCAAGTGGACATAGATTGAGGTATCTGAAACTCAGAAAAAGAGAAGTCTGGGGTAGAAATGGTGATTTGTGGGTCATTGTATATACTTGGCATGTTTAGTCATGGGGACCCAATGAGATTGCCTAGGGCAGGTGTCAGCAAACTATGGCCCACGGGCCAAATCTAGCCTTCTGCCTACTTTTGTGTGTATTTTTATATTTTTGGCCACGTAAGGATAGTTTTTTACATGTTTGAATGTTGGAAAATTTTTTTAAAAGAATAATATCTTGTGCCAATGAGAATTATATGAAATTCAAATTTCAGCATCCACAAATAAAGTTTTATAAGAACCCAGCTACCCTCATTCTTTCACATCTCGTCCATGGCCAATTCCATGTTCTCAGCAGTGAGGAAGGGAGGGAGGCAAGAAAGAGAAGAAGTGCCAGGATGGAGGCCTGGGCGGGGCCTGTCAAGAGTGCCAAGATGGTGCCTACCCCATAAGTAACCAGACCCAGGGGCCCAGCAGGCCAGGACAGCTTGTCCCCCGTCCCCAGGCTGACTTAGCATCTTGTGGATGGTGAAGTCAGAGTGACCCATAGTGGGCACATCCATTAGATGGAGCCACGTAAAACGGCTGATTTTCAATCATGGGTTCCTTACCATCTCCATATCCTAGGGTTGTTATAACAAATTATCACCAACTGGGTAGGAAACAAAGGATATTTATTCTCTCGTTGTTCTAGAGGATATAAGTCTGAAGTCAACAGGGCTATGCTCTTGACAAAAGCTCTAGGAAAGGATCTTTTTCTTGCCTCTTCCCAGCTTCTGATGGCTGACTGCAATCCCTGGTGTTTAGCTCATGAACTGTATCACCAGCACCTGCCTCTCTCCTCCGTCTAAATTTCCTTCTAAGGACATCAGTCATTGGAAAGGGCCCACTCTAATCCAGTACAACCCCACTTTAACTTGATGGCATCGGCAAAGACCCTATTTCCAAATAATCTGTTGCATTCACAGCTTCCAGGGGTTAGGATTGTAGCCTATTTTTAGGGGAGAGAAAATTCTATCCATACACAGTGAGACACAGATATTACATGGTTCAACCTAAGAGTGCTTGGATTCTTGAGATTTTTTTGAAAGGACACAATCAAGTTACTAATCTTGGGGAAAGAAAAGAAATAAAATCCCCAGTATTGGTTTTAAGATCCTGAACTGTACTTCTTTTCCTACCACTCCCCTACTGCCTTAGGTTGTGCCAACTTCCTCACCATGGGCAGATTTGGAGAAAGAGTAACACCAGTGTCTCTGATGTCACCACTGAGCCCAGGCAACCTGCTGGGGAATATTGTATATTTAGGGCAGAGATTCTTTGCCGGGATTTCGAGACATAGGGATCAAGATGCCACATCAAGAGGCTATGTGACCTTTGACAAGTCAGTACCCTTCATCCCCATGAATCTTGGTTTCTTCTTCTATAGGAAGGAAAGAGCCATGGCCTCATCTCCTACAGTGTACATCTCCTACAAGGGATGAGGGAAAATTGGAGGATCTGTACCTCGCAAGCTAAAGGATTTCACTGGATTGCAATTTAGATAAGGCTCACGAGGCCTGTCCTGCTTTGGCACCATTCTCTTCAGAGTGGAGCCTGAAAACGTGATGTTGTTTCCAGATGAGGCAAGTTTGACATCACAGAATGATTCACAGCTTGAAACTTAACATTTAATCTGTTGTGGATCAAAATTTTGTGAATTTCGAAAATTTCTGGATAACTTTTTTTGTCTCCTTTTTTCCCCCCAATTGTAGTGAAACACACACAACATGGACTTTATAATTTTAACCATTTCAAAGTGTATAATTCAGTGGCATTAGGTACACTCTATTTCCAGAAATTTCCACCACCCCCAACAGAAGCACTATACCCATCAAGTGGCAACTCACCTTTTCTCACACCTACAGCCTCAGGCGACCACAAATCTGTCTTCTGTCTCTATGGATTTACCTGTTCTGGACATTACATATAAGTGAAATCATACAACATGTGGCTTTTTGTGTTTGGCATCTTTCACTTAGCATAATGTTTGCAAGGTTCCTTCACGTCATAGTGCATATAAGCACTTCATTCCTTTAAATGGCCAAGCGATATCTCTTGTGTGGATATGCCACATTTTGTTTATTCATTTTTTAATGGACTTATGGGTTATTTCCCACTTTTGGCTATTGTGAATAGTGCTACTCTGAACAATCTTGTATGAATTTTTGTTGGAACATCTATTTTCAACTCTTTGGGGTGCATACCTCAGAGTGGAATTGCTGGGTCATATAGTAATTCTATGTTTAACTCGCTGATGAACTGCCAAACTCTTTTTCACAGAAGCTGCACCATTTTGCAGCCCTATCAGCAATGTATGGGACTTTCACTTTGTCCTGGAGAGTGTTTTCACATTTGGTTTATTATTACAATAACCCCTCCTGGGTCAGGTTCAGGATGGCCTGGATACTTGCTGTCTGTCTTTTTTGTTGTGGCCAGAGATCGTGGGAGCAGGTGGTGGGCCACCCACTCTGATGCTCTCACTGATTTTCTCTGGAGGGTCACTCATGGCCACTTATTCTGGAAGGTCTTCCAGGACCATATGGTTGACCCTGGCAGTGAAGACACTGTGTACAGATGGCCAGAACCTCTGGAGCAGTCAGTCATGGGGGCAGAAGGCAGCCACACTCAGGGTGGTGACAGTCCCCATGGTTCCTGGACTTGATCTGAGTCAAGTGCCCTTTTTCAATGGCCCCGCTGGTTGCCTGGCCCCGCTGGTTGAGGAGTCAAATTGGGGATCTGTTTGGTCCTACCCACAGCTTCTGGTGACTCTGTACTCTGCTGTGATGGGCCTGCTGGTTCTCTGAGTTTTCTCTTGGCCTAGAGAGACCTTCCTCTATCTCCCTCTTACTCTCCCTGTGCATAGTGGGATGGCTCTTATAGCTCCTTGGTTTTTAAAGAACATTCCACTGCCCCTTAGAGGAGAGTAAGAGGCACCCCAGCTTATAGTCAGATAATCGGCCATGAATTCATAACTTACATGTAATCCACAGTAGCTGATTTGTATGCAGCCAACTGGATTGGGTTATCTAAGTAAATCTATCATTTCTCCTCAGTGTTCTAGAGTTATGGAAAGAATGTGAGGTCAAAGGATCCCTCAGTCTGGTGGTTGACCTTGGGCCCTCATCTGCATTTGCTCTGCTCTTACTTGGGGATAAAATCCTCAGTAGAACTGCACTTCTAGATCATCATGAGGGAGTCAACGGGAGTATGTACTTGGGTGTCCTATTTAACGTGGCAACATTTTTATCCTTGGGGAAGAATGGAGCATCCTTACCACAGCTGCCTTGGATGACCAAACAGCCCACTGTCCTTTGCGGTGAGGATGTCCTTCGAAGAACACCATCCATTCTGGAAGTGGAGGCCTGGCCCACAGCACTTTGGGGGCCAGGTGCCTGCTTCGGGAAGAGGCTGAGGAGACAGTGATGCATGACAAGAATCATCTCAGACTGGAGAATGTGGCACGAGAGGGTTTCTGGTGCCTGGATGCTTTCCATTTTTGGTTTTTAGTTCTTCACAAACTATTACAGGAAACGATGTTTTTGAAAACAAAGTTGTCCCTGGCCCAGTGGCACCAGGTCATTCCATGCAAATAGTCCCCGCGGGCTGAGAGAAGGCCCAAAATATGCAGGTGCATGAGCGATACTACTCAGCACGTGAGGCCGCATAATTTTCGTGGGCCCTTGCCTGGAAGTTCTGGTGAGAGCCTGGCTGTCCTTTTCGGAAGCAGCCTCTAGGCCTGGCTTTTGGCCTTTTCATCACCTGCAGGGTTTGTGCTGAGCTCAAGATTCCAGAGGCAAAGGACACATTGCTAGTGCCACTCAGATCCCCAAAATGTGTACCCTTCATTTTCTTTTTTTTTTTTTTTTATAAATTTATTTTTTATTGGTGTTCATGTACCCTTCATTTTCTTTTTCTTTTTTTTTTTTTTTTAGATTTTTATTTATTTACAATAGTCACAGAGAGACAGAGAGAGGCAGAGACACAGGCAGAGGGAGAAGCAGGCTCCATGCACCGGAAGCCCGACGTGGGATTCGATCCTGGGTCTCCAGGATGGCGCCCTGGGCCAAAGGCAGGCCCCAAACCGCTGCGCCACCCAGGGGGATCCCTACCCTTCATTTTCATGTAAATTCTATTTCTATCTCTTGAAGCTGTGGGCTCAGCAGGGATGCCACACACTATCTTACATTTAAAGATGTTCATCTGGGGAAGGGAAGAGGCATAGTAGTGGAAGGGTCAGCATAATGTTCTGTTTTTCCTTTTCGTGTGTGTGGTCTTGTCTTGCCAATTTTTTTTCCCCCAGCCAATGAAGAAGATAGATGTCTGGTTTTTTGCTGCATAGCCCAGAACTGAAGTGCTTGCTAAGAAAATGTCAGCTCACCTCAACCTCAAGGTTGACATTTGGCATTGGAGTTTAGGGGCAGGAGGGAGAGGCAAAGGAAATGGAGAGGAACCAAGGAAGGATTCATATTTCTTTCCTATTCTCTCCTTAGTTCTCTGCTCTAGGCCAATGGGAAGGTAAATAAAAGGAGTCTGCTTGGCTCTGGCGGGAAGGCAGGTAGGGTGGAGAGAGGGTGTGAGGGGAAGTCTTTGGTCTCTGAGCTTGCCCTGGCTACAAGGCCCCCTCCCCTGCTCCCGCTCCTGCCCCGACACACACAGCACCCTCCCCACCCCATATCACACATCACACCACATTGTACCACATATGCCACCATGTACACAAACACATCCCACATACACACCACACCACATATACCCCACACATCACACAACACCACATACACCACACCAAACCACACACATCACAGCATATACGCGCACACCACACATCTATACCACACACACCAAATACCACACATGTGCCATGTACACACCACACAACACAGACCATATACCACACACCACGTGCTGTCCACCACACCACACACTACACATGCCCCCACACCACACCACACACACACAACCTACCATACACACAAACCACGTAACACACACCCACTACCCACCACATACCATATACTATACATATCACATACACCCCCCATATCACATACCACACCATACACATACTACACACACACACACACACCCCACATACGCTGTGGGGTTGTGTAGGGAGTTCTTCAGGAGAGCTCACACTCCTGGAAGAACAGCCTGGACATGTGTATCCCAGGCTTCCCCTCACCCAGTTGCCAGTTACACGCCTGGCAAATAGGGTGAATCCTGGAGCAGGATTTCCAAGCCTCATCAGTTTGCTAGGGCTGTGTAACAAAGTACCACAAAGTGAGTTGCTAAAACAACAGAAGTTGATTATCTCACTGCTCTGGAGGCCAGATATCTGAGCTCAAGGTGTCAGCAGGTGGGTTCTTTCTGAGGCTAGGAGGGAGAGGCAGCTCCAGGCCCCCCTCCTGGTTTCTGGTGGCTTGCTGACATTCTTCGGAGTCCCTTGCCTTGTAGACACATAACTCCCAGTCCCTGCCCTCACCGTCACATGCCTTTCTCCCAGTGTGCATGTTTGTGTCCAAACTTCCCCTTTTTATAAGCATATCAGTCCTACTGGATAAGGGCCAGCCCTACTCCGGGATGACTTCATCTTGACCAACTATTTCTGCAATGACCCTATTCCCAAACAAGGTCATATTCTGAGGTCCTGGGGGTTAGAACTCCAGTACATGAATTGAGCGGGGGTGGGGAGGCACCATTCAGCCTGTAACACCAGGTATACAAGTGCTCACCTGCTGAGTAGGGCTCACTGCTCTCTGGGGCTTTGGACTTAAGAGTCAAGACTTTGGGCTTTTGGACTGCATGCCTTGGGGACCAAACAAGATGCCCAGGATTTTGAGCAGGTTAGGTGCTCATTATTATGAAGAATGCAAAGATAAGCAAAAACCTGTGTGTCCCTGGGCCTTCAAGAAACATATAGCCTGGTCATAACAAAACTTGACAATCGCCCAAGGCATTGTAGCTGGCAGATCATTTTTATGCTTATTATCCACTTGAGCCTCACAACTAACAACCTAGAGAGGCAGGTCTGGCAAGAGTTCTTATCTCTGCGTCCAAGAAGAAGTAACTTGTGCAAAAATCGTGCTATTAGTTGGAATCAGAAGTTGGGTCCTCAGACTGTGCTTGGCTTTCCCAGGAGATGGAACCAAGTATATGGGGGTAAAGATGCTCATGGAGGTTCGTCTTTGGGGGATCCAGAGAAACTTCATGAAGGGTGTGACATCCGGGGAAGGCCTTGGCTAAATTTTGAGGGAGAAGGGAACTCTCTAATTGCAGGTGCAAAGGGCTGTCAACTAAAGTGTCCTTGAGCCCAGGGTGCTCCAAAGCTGCACAGTCCTTGAGTGACATGGTTTTCTCACCAGATCTGTGTCTGAATGACTGTGCTGTGCATCAGATTGGCCAATATGATAGCCCTGGGAGGTGGGGCCTCAGGTTGGTAAGATGGAGCCCTCATGAATGGTATTAATGCTCTTAAACAGGAGACCCTTTGCCCCTTCCACTGAGAAGTCTGCGACCCACAAAAGAGCCCTTGCCTGACCATGCTGGAACCCTGTTCTTGGAGTTCCAACCTCATAACCATGAGAAAAAAATGTCTGTTGTTTCTGAGCCACCGAGGCTGGTATTTTGTTACAGGCACCCCAATGGCTTAGGATACCCATCGTCACCTGTGTCTTACTCGTTTTCTCCAGCTTCCTACCATCTACTAAAAAATAGAACCTCTTGCAGGTTTCTCTCCACTGCGGTTCAAATCCAGCCCTTGAGACCAAGAGAACAAATCCTCCTGTAAACTCTCCTCCCTCAACAAAATTCTCCCCACGCCTTGGGGTGTATCAGTTAATGCAGATACATGCAACAGAAGACACCAAGCTGGACTCAATCCACTTTGGGTTCTATTAGGACACTCTCGCTTCCCCTGTGGCTCAACCCCCCTCTGACCTGGCATATCTGAGCCAGATTCCCAAATGTTATCCCTCCAACCCTTGGAGGAAAATGACCTGCAGGCACAGCTGCAGGTCAGGGTGGCTCTGTCTGGCCTTGAGGACCTACCTACAGCCAAGCAAGCTAGGCTTTTCTCTGTACAGCCCACACCCCCAGCGCTCTGCTGTCCACCGCCCTAGGCTAAGTAGGACAGGCAGGACCTTGGCAAAGTCCACAAGATGCAGCTTGTGGGAGGAGAGGGGAGGCTGCAGACATTTGGGGAGCTTGATGCTGCTCCCACTTGCTTTCCCACGCCTGATCTCATCTGCTTCTGAGAAGAGCTTCCTCATAGGACTGGGCAGCTCCCATTATTGCCATTGCAGAACCATGGAAAGGAGGCCTTGTGACTTGCCCAAGGCCCCACAGTCGGCAGGCTTGAGTGAGATTGGAGGCAGCTCTCCTGCATTCAAGCTTGGCTTTTACTGCCCAGCCTGATGAGTCCTCTGGACAGACATAACTTCTTGTAAGATTATGCATTTGATGTCCTTCCAGAAAAACCCACCATGGAGGCCTCTTGATTTGCCAAAAGGTAGGGAGAGGGTTGGCCCTGCTGGGAGCATCAGAGTTCCCAGGAGGGTGGGAATTTGCAATTCTCCCATGAGTGATTTTCCTGGGGAAAAAGGTGGTGTCTGCTGTTCAACCTCAGATGAGAGGATTGTGCCTTGTATTGGAATCTAAGAAGAATGACAAGGATCCTGGAAATAGGTAACGGATTCCACTGACGTTTAGTTATGGGGACATATACCAACTTCCCTCTAGACCTTTCCTTAAACATGTTTATTGTTTCCCTTGTGTAAAGCAAAGCCCCTTTGTCATCACTTCTTTCCACGTAAGCATGGGCTCAGGTGGCAGGCAAACGCTTGAGGTGGCGGAGGGGCCAGCCTGCTGACAGGTGACTGTGTCTGCCACATGGCCTCTGCAGGTCTGCAGGGGAGCAAGATGGAGCCTGGTGCCAAGCAGCCGCTGACCTTACAACGGTCTTGGGCTGAGAGCATGGGGTCTAAGCCCACAGACCCCAAGTGACCTGTGAGGAGGCAAGGACACACAGACAGGATGGCCAGCCAGGCAGGCTGAGAAGTGGTGTTCTCTCTGACACCTCCTTGTGGCAGCAGCCAGCTTGGACTTTGGAGCATCCCCTGACCAGACTTCAGGTCCTAGCCACTGGGTGCCAGAGACTGGGGAACTGAGGGACATTGCGAGAGGCTGACCCAGGCTGTGTACCAGGTGTTGTCCATACACTGATATGCCTCCCACTTCCTCAAGTGAAGTTTCAAATACATGTGAGAGTTGTGATGAATGAAATCCAATTGCAATGTTTTATTAATAAATCTCCATTCAATAGATCCTCACCTAACACATGCTAACATTTACCATATACAGAAGTATAAAGAGGACAAATGAAATGATTTGACAAGGTGGCCAGCTGAATTGTGTTCCCTCTCCAATCACATGTTGAAGTCCAGTAGCTAATGCCCAGTAGCTCCGAATGTGACTGGATTTAGAGACGGAGGCCCTTAAAGTGGTGATTATGTTAAAAAATAGAGCTATAGTAGGGGGCCTTAATTCAATTCGACTGGTGTCCTTATAAGAAGAGGCAATTTGAACTCAGAGAGGCACAGAGGAGAGAATATGAGGAAGTGGTCAGAAGATGGCCATCCCCAAGCCAAGGAGAGAGGTCTCAGGAGAAAACAACCATGTCGACACCTTGATCTTGGACTTCCAGCCTTCACAACTGTGAGAACATAAATGTCCGTGGTTTAAGCCCCCAAGTCTGTAGTATTTGTTATGGCCACCTGAGAAGACTTACGGATACTCAAAGGGGTTGTCCTATTTGGAAAGGTCGTCAAGCACTGTTTCTATTTCCGGCCACGAGTGGAGTTCAGGAGTCCCGTGGTGGAGGCTGGGAGCAGCTCACTGGTTGCCCAGCTTCCCTCTACCCCTCTACCCCTGCGTGACACCCTTGGGCATTGACACTCAGTGTGGAGATGCTTGCCCTTAGCTGGTGTATCCAGCAGGCCTCTGTGGCAAGCCAAACTCACAAAACTCAACAGAAAGCTTTAGACAGGGCAGAAGGGAACAAAGGCTGTAGCCAGGACCCCAGCTGACCACCACTTACCCAGTCTGGACACTGGCTCTGCTGGCTCTGCCCTCAGCGTAGAGGCCTCCAATGGCTGCTGGATGGCCTCTTGTGGGGCCTACTTCTCACCATCGCCGCTCCTGAGTCAGACTCTGGATGGTTTGAACCCAGGCCACGTGCTTGAGCCCCAACAGCAAGACTGGCTGGGAAAGGGAGTAGTCAGCATTTTCAGCTTCTGAACTAGAATATTCTAGACTACCTCCCACGAGATCTGTCTGTAAGATGGAGCATTGCCCAAGTGCAGAGATGCTGGGCAGCCAAAATAATCACAACATTGGGAAGTGTGCATGTGCATGAACACCTACAGACAGGGGCTGAAAACGACCTGAGAGAAGAGTAGCTAAGAGATTAAACCTAGGCATTGCACAGATGGGTCTGAGTATCAGCAACTTTGTTAGCTTTCGATCCTAGCAATATACAGTTTTCTCAGTTTTCTATAAAATGGGATAATAACACCTACCTCATTAAATGATAGTCATTATTATTAGTGGTAGTATTGATGCTATTATCGGAAATATCATGATAGTTATGTTATGATGAATCTGTCTTGGACTCCAAGCTGAACTACAAGGTCTGAGAAGATTGACCTTCTAGTTGTTTTTGTTGTTGTTGTTTTTTTATTTTTTTAATTTTTGTATTTTTTAAAGATTTTATTTATTTATTCATGAGAGACACGGAGAAAGAGAGAGAGGCAGAGAAACAGGCAGAGGGAGAAGCAGGCTCCATGCAGGGAGGGAGCCTGATGCGGGACTCGATCCCGGGATTCTAGAATCACGCCCTGGGCCGAAGGCAGGCGCCAAACCACTGAGCCACCCAGGGATCCCCCTTGTTGTTTTTTTAAAAAAGATTTTATTTATTTAAGAGAGAGAGTGTGTGTGTTTGGGGGTCGAGGGGAGCAGAGGGAGAGGGATCTCAGAGTCCTGAGATCATGATCTGAGCTAAAGGCAGACACTTAACTGACTGAGCCCCCCAGGTGCTCCAACCTTCCAGTTTTCTACCTATCTCCCTACATGCAGATGATCAATGGTCTTTTTCACCTGTATCCTGACAGATCCTTCAAAACATAGGTGCCTTAAAAAGGTATAACCCAAGCCTTAAAAAGGATTAACTTGGCCCTCTAGGGCTTGTAGGCTGTCCCCAAAGTCCTTTATGGCTCTAACCTTCAGAAAAAAGAAATAAAAGGGGGAGGAAACTAAGAGCTAAGAGAAAATAAAACAATTGAGTTTCCCACTGGAATTTGCAAGGAGATGGGGTTTGGGAGTGGGAGGGCTGGAGGGGTGGTTCAGTGGTTGGTTTTATCAGCAAACAGGCCAGTTACGTGGGGTCATTGGAGTTTGTGGACATGAAATCATGACAGGGTGGGCGCTGAGACAGACTGAACCAATGTGTGCGGAGGGGCAACGTGTGCTCAGCCAACACAGACAGCACCCTACCAAGTGGATTTTTTAAACCACAATGCCTCTATACCTTTTATAAAAAGATCTTGCTGCCGATAATGATCCTGGGGCCATGTAACCATCAAAGAAAGATTGGATCCCGTTCAATAGATTTTTACTGTGAAGTACATTTCGTTGTGTTCTAATTCTTGGAAACTTACGGATGGATGAGTGATGTAAACAGCAATTCTCCGTCAACCACAATGTTTAACAGAGCCGAATACCCTGTTCTTCCACCTACTCAAATAGTTACCTGATTAATAATAATAACTAATAGTTATCCATAAAATTTGTGGAGCAGACTCCATTTTTTTTAGACTTAGGGGAAAAATAAGCACATGGTTAATTTCTGGCCTGTATCACATTCGGAAGAATTGACCTAAGCTCTAAACCAGTATATATTTGCACCAAAATTCCTGATCAGGATAAGATGATCAGTGAATGGGGATTTATAGAAAGTGGCTTTCATTCTGGTACCCACCTTGGTCTTCTTGAGTGGTAGCCCAATGAATTATCAGAGTGTTATCTACTGCTGGACAGGAAGCTCCTGAAATGACTGTTTTATCCAGACATGAGTTTTCGTGCCCTCTTATTTCTTCTGTTATGTTGGACTTGTCATGCTATGGGGCTGTGGAGGCAGGAGGAGAAAACAGTCCTCTGGGGACTGGAGAGAGCTCGGCAGAGGTGGTGGATTTAGAGCAATAAGCTCAAAGGATTGATCTATAGAGTCAACAGATATCCATTGAGCATCTACAACACGTTAGGCACTGTCCTGGGCCCTGAACACATGACAGGGAACAGGATGGACACCACCCCTGCCCTCATGGTAGGTATGTGGTTTTCGGGTTCCTCTAGGCCACAAGAAGGAAAGTTGAGGAAGATGGAGGAGAGACTGGGCTATGTGAGCGAGCTTCTCTCATTTGGACCTTTATTCAGTTCACCCAGCATATATTGACCACCCACCATGGGCAGGTTTTGTGCAAGACACTGGAGATGCAGACACAACCAATTGCAATCTCTGGCACTTGAGGAGTTTGAAGGAGGTGGGGAGATTCTAGGACAATACGTCTGAGCTCTGGCAGAGGCAGGCTTAGAGGAAGAAGATACAAACCCTGCTGGAAAAAGAATGCTTCCTGGAAAGGGTAGAGGGTGTAGGTCTCCATCTTAAAGGATGAATGAGAGCGTGCCAGATGGCACGGCGAGGACAGGAGGATTCCAGGAAGAGGGAAAGGAAGCCATGAATTGGGGGAGGAGACACAGGTAGAAGACTCTTAAATGGGGCCGGGGGGGGGCAGGGTGCTGATGGTGGAGAGTCTCAATGGGAAATCTGTTTTTTTTTTTTTTTTAAGATTTATTTATTTATTTATTTATGTATTTATTTATTTATTTATTATAGACAGAGTGAGAGAGAGAGAGAGGCAGAGACACAGGAGGAGGGAAAAACAGGCTCCATACTGGGAGCCTGACGTGGAACTCGATCTCAGGACTCCAGGATCGTGCCCTGGGCCAAAGGCAGGCGCTAAACCGCTGAGCCACCCAGGGATTCCCTGGGAAATCTGGTTTTAATCTAAATTTGAGGCATGATAGGGGCCACAGCCAGGTTCAAGGAGTAACTCAATGAAGATTACATATGAGGTCAATGACTTCTGTGTGCATGTTTGGGATTACGTCCTTAAACCACAAATGCCTGTAAGCAAATTAATTAAGGCCCTTCAGAGGCGGGATCATAATTTTTTGGGTTTTTGAAGACTTGGAGGTTGGAGAACAATAGTGTAATAAAAATGCTGAGTGGGTTTAGGTTTGCCAAGAGATTCAAGAGTCTGCACCTCACCAATAAAAGTGAAAGGAAAATATCATTTTTGAAGAAAATTAACACTAAGGTAGGGATGGCTATAATTAATCAGAAATCCTTTGTCCACAGACCGTTCTGGTTGACAGTAAGAGATTAAATATTGCCCTAATTGGGAAGGAAATTATCAATAGCCGCTACTTATTTGTAGTGATTTATTGCGAGTCCCTGGGGAGGAGGAAGCCGCAGAGAGGTGCAGGTGCAGATGGCTTTGAGGGCTATCAGCAATACCTCTCTTTTGTCCTTTCTCTTCTCCCATTACCTTTTCTGGACTGAAAAGCTGGACCCAACACCCAGGTGGACTGAGGGAGGAGCAGGGAGCCATGGGAGATGGGGGAAAGGACAGGACCAGCGGTTCGAATTCTTTATGTGAATTCTGTAGGTGTTGGTATAGTTTTACTTTTGTACACCTTGTGATTGAGTGAACTGGGAGCTCCAAAGGTCTGTTGGACATTGCCTCAGAGCCCTGGTTCCCAGCCTTGGCAGGTATCAGAATCCCTCAAATGAAAGGTTGAAAACTGCACATTCCTGGCCCCACCCCATTGCTTTCCTGGGTATTCTGTGGAGTGGAAATACAAAATCTGTATTTTGTGAAGTTTCACAGGCGATTCGGAGGCCTTACCTGGGTTGGGGCGCTGACATGGGGGCCTTGGTGTTCTCTGGGGTACTATTTTAAATTGTCAATAGTCCTGGGAAGATAGACTTGCTCTGGACTTCTCATGGCTCTGAGTAGGAGCAGTAGGATTGGTGTGCCTTCATGGTGTGGAGTATGGGAGTTCACAGGGAGGCTCCGAGAGATTGTTCTGGAAGGGGTTTGGAGCCTGGTTGCGTTGGGTACCTTGTGGCAAGGAAGAAGGGGACAAGAGATGATCCAGGTGGTAAGAGAGGCGTCCAGAAGAGATAAGAGGAAGTACGGAGGCCTTCAGCTGCTGTGACTTTGCCGTGCAGGCCCATGCCCTTGGACCTCAGAGTCCGCTTATCTCCAGCCTCTCCCCTTCCCTGTGGTGGGTGGGGCAGACCAGCCGGGGGAGGAAATACCTGGAAAGGAACTATGGCCCAACCCTGAGGACAGGTACTTTTCCACTCCCTGTGTCCTTTGCTTCTAGAATTCCTGCCATGGACTCCTGCATGATCTTCTGGAGTGCTGGGGCGTTCAGCCTCTGCCTGTCTCCCAGACGGGAGGCTCTTGGACTCACTGGAGGTCACCACAGAAGGGTTTACTCCTCTGCCTTTGACCGTCTTCATTTCTCCTCAGTGTAGTGTCTTCTTCTCTTCAACAATGTTTGACGGTGGGATTTGTTTTCCACTGTGGCCTACGCCTGCCACCCGCCTCCCAGTCGTCCCGTCACCTTCAGACACTAGTTATTTTTACAGAGGAGTACTCCTCCCTTTAACCCAGTCCTAAAACAAGTACAGTTCTGGCACAAGGAGCCTGCCTCCTCTTAGGTAACGGCTGCTCTCCTCTGCCAGCTGCTGTCACTTCCTTCACGTGAGTGGACATGTGTTTCCTCTCCTGGTTCCTCTTTATTTCTCTACCCTTCCCCCTCTGTGGGACTGAGCTCAGCCAGGGCTCCTCACACCAGGCGCTTCCTACCTGATGGGTGCCCCAGAACTGACCAGCAGAAAATTCTGACCATAATATTCAGGTCTCCCTTCAAATTCTCCACCAGTATCTGGAGGCTTTGCCGCCAAGACAAAGGTCGGTTCCCCACCCGTCCGCCTTACCAATGTCTTCTTTTCCCTGGGTCAGTCTGGTGTGCATTGCTTGAGTTTTTGTTCAATGCCAGACATGGTCGGTGCTGGGGGTCACGAGGGAGTCAAAACCCAAAGGTGCTCACCCACTTCAAGAAGAGAGTTAAACAAGGAAGAATTATCTTTCTTACTCACGGAGTAACCTGAGAATAAGTGGTCTGGCAACCCTAGTGTCGGGGACTGAACCCCAGATGCGGCCCACCCGAAGCCCGAGGTGTGGCCCCACCTCAATACCATCTCCTCAGCTGGAACCCCTGGAGGCTGTCCCAGCCTTAGCTGAAAGCTCTGTTAGCTCCTCCTGACCTGGGTCCTACGTATTTTGTGGCTGCCCCTTCTCTAGACTGGGATGTCCTTAAAGGAGGCCACCACAACCCTCTGCTTTCCCTCTAGCCCCTTCCCCCATCCATCCCCAGGGGCAGTTGCTGCGAACCTTGAAGAGGCTAAGTGAGCTCACATGACTCCCCTGCTCTGTGCCCTCCGATGGCTTTGCTTGATGCTTAGAGTCCATACTTGTAGGGTCCCTAAAGACTCCTAATGTCATTCCTCACCACTTTCCCCTTGCTCACCATGCTCTGCCATGTTGGCCTCTCCCAAGCTCACTCCTGCTTGGCTGTCCCTTCTGCTTGACACGTTCTTCCCTGGATCTCCATGTGGGCCAGCAGCTTCTTGTTATCTATTCCACAGCCCCAGTATAATCTCTTCTGAAAAGCCTCCTCGGATTGCCTTTCTGAGTGGACTTCTCCATTCCTACATGATTCTGTGCCCTGTCACCCTGTTTTAATGTCTTCGCGGCATTTGGGGTTATTAGAATGATCTGTTTGATTTGTCTTCCTGCTTATCTTCTATCCCTTCATGACCCACCCCTACCTCCCAACCACTAGATTTTCAACTCTACGGGAGACTCTGAGGTTGACTCACTTTAGTATCTCCAGCACTTTGAAGTCTGGCCCATGCGGACGGGAGGCATTCGGTTATTAACCAGGTGAATCTTGAACACTTCACAGCACTTGGCTTGGTTTGCTCATCAAAACGAAAACAAAGCTCAACAAAGCTTTTAAAAAATTATTATTTCAACCAAAATGTGAATACAATTTTGGGCGTTCTCCACAAAGACTAATTCACGGAGAAGCCTTGCAAAAACAGGACACATTGGACAGAAATAGCAGAAGACTCTGGTGGACCCCAGTTTGCATTTGTGGGGGCACATTTCGGGTCCTGAGCTATGGAAGGTTTGCCAGGCTGATTTAAAGAGTGCATAAAAAGTTCAGAATAAGCTTTTGTTCATACACCCTGCATTAAATTCCTCTTTGGTGCCCAGTGGCAAGCTGGCAAGAAGAAGGCGATGAGGGCATGGGGCAGGAGGCATCGGTCCTGGATTTCTGCCTTGCTGCAGCCTCCTAACACCTCTGAGAAGATAGTAGCTCTCAGCACCTGGCCCAGGCTCTCCACGAAATCCTGGCCCAGTAACAGGATGGGGGATGCCAGGCTGCCACACAGGGAGGCAAGAGAGCTTCAGTGAAGGAGGCTGGTGCTGACAGGATGGTGGGTAAAAGCATGCCAGGGGCCAGCTGGAGACTGAGCCCGGGGCAGCCAGGAACAGGCCTGTGTCTCCATCAAGATTTCAAGTCATCCTCTGACATCACTTGTCAGGGATTGTACCGCTCTCTCAGGTCTGTGTGATTCACCGCAATCCAGCTGGCAAGGTAGAGGTGCAATGAGGTGTTTCCCTGGTACTGCAGCTTCACCAGGCTCCCAGGGTGGTCCCTGGGCTCCCCTGGGTGGTCTTGGGTGGGTTAGAGGTTAGCATCCAAATCACAAGTCAGACTGAATCTACTTTCAAGGTGCATTTTCCGCCAAAGGTGTACATTTCCATTAAAAGGTCCTCAGTGAGCTTTGAAACAGAGCCATGATAAAGGTTATTTGCCCAGACAAAAACTCCTAAGCTCTATTTTGTGTGCTGGGGAGTGAGAGGGCCTCAAAGGCTGGACAAAGGCAACTCAGCATGTAGGTGGTTTTTGTGGTTTTGGCTTCTCCGAAAGTTTCAGAGACGGAGAGGTTTGGCAATGACTATGAGGGCATGTGGTGTGGATCAGTCTTTTGGTTCAGTTGAATTTAATCCACCAAGTGGGAGCCATGTGCCTGCTCAGTGCCAAGCACTGTGCTGGGTGTTGGTGATGCAGCAGTGGGCCTTGGGCTTTGTTGGGGGATGCAAACAAGAGCTACTTTGGCAGCAATGTGATGATAGAGGGAGGCAGCTGCCTCTTTCCCGGCTAGACACTAGACACTTAGAGTCCCAAGAGCCAGTTCAAGTTCCCAACCCATCAAACTCAGTTTGACTTTGGGCCAATTTCGTAATATTTTAAAACCTTTATCTTGTCAGCTATAATATTAGAAAATGACATCTGCCCTGTTCACATGACGGGTTGTTAGGAAAGTCTGATGAGATAATTTATCCGAAAGTCTTTTTGAGCTCCTAAAGAGACTCTTGAATTGTTTTTGGGACCACCAAGAACTTGGTTTGGGAAGTTTTCCATGATAACCTCTCGCTGTTCACTGTTACACTGTTAACACTACTTTTCATCAATGGCTTGTGAAAAACCTAAAAACATCTGTAGATACGCACTATCCAAATAGGAACCACTAGCCACAAGTGGCCTTTGAGCACTTGAAATAAGGCTAGTCTGAATGGAGACACACACTAGAATGCGAACTTAGTAAAAAAAAGAGGAACCAATGTAAAATATTGCACAATTTTTTATATTGGTTACATGTACAAACAATAGTACTTTGAATATATTGGATTAAAGAGGATATGTTATTAGAATTTATTTACTTTTTTAGTGCAGCTACTAGAAACTTTTAAATTGCATACGTGGCTCACATTATATTTTTATAGGAAGCGCAGCTATAGAGTCTCCCTTTGGAGACACCGTTCTTCACACAAGTATGCACACACATTCATATAATTTCAGAGGTATTAGAGATCCCTTAAAGTCCTATCTATGACTATTTTATTTTTTTTCTATGACTATTTTAAAAATTGGTTTTTGTTTACATTACCTCTGTATTTTGAATGTAAAAGATGGTAAAAGAGGTATACAGATGATTCCCGGGAAATTAGGTCATTTCAGTGAGAACCATGACTATATTCTTCTACACAGGAAGTGGTTTCATCATCAATGCCATCAAAGAGACTGCATGGAAGGTCAGCTCCGGACTGTGTGCAGGGCCCTTAGATCGAGATAGTCAGATCTCTGCCGATAGGCAGCTGAAGTGTCACTACATATGTGGCTAGGAGGAGGAGGACACCCTAAAGTTTCACTAATGAAGAGATCTTCCAAGTACCAAGCCAACAACCACTCCTCCTTCGCATCCTCGACTCTATCCCCTCCCATGGAAGTATGACAAAATGAAAAGGAAGAGCCATCCTTTAGACCCCTTTTACAATGTCTCCCTCACTGGGATCACCTCCATATTCTTTGAGGGATTCTCTATGCCTATTTTATCAGTTGAGAAAAGGAGGCTCAGAATAGCTCAGAAACTTGCCAGCAGTCACGTGGGTAGAAGCAAACTGAGAAACAAATGCTTCCCAGGGTTGGTCTGTGTCTGCACACAGCTGCGGCCAGAGGAAGGAAGATTGGGGTGTGTGTGTGGGGGGGGTTAGTCAACGCCTAGGTCTTTTCACATTTCCGGAGAGGCAGATACTGGCCACACCCCACTCCCTTACCTGTACCTCGATGACAAAGAAACTGAAGTTTGAGATTCAGTCACCCACTGGTTGTTGGGGATTCCCCGTGGTTCTTGGGGAGCTATCTTTTCATGGCTTCTTTTGAGAGGAAAACTGCTCGGTGCCTAAGGGCAAAAGCAAAACCCCCAACAAGCAAACCACCACTCTGTAGATCATACGCATTTAGCTACAGTTCCCTGCTTGCAAGGAGCCAGTGAAAGGAACCATTTCTATCCACAGAAGATGGGCTTGCAATGTGGTCTACCTTTCAACTTGACGCTCCCCAGGGCTTCTGAGTTGACTGTGACCTAATGAAACACTGGCGTTGGTCAATCCCTCAAGAAGTCTGCTAGCTGGTCTGGTCGCCAAGCAGAAGCAAATCACTGCCCAAGTTCTACGTGTGGGACGACCAGTGGCAATATGAAGGGCAAACAAACAAGAAAGTCTTTCTTTCTGAGAATGTTTCCACTGCAGTTAGGTTAGAAAATGATCCAGGGAAGATACAAGCTAGCCCTTTCATTTAGCAAAATAAAATGCCTATCCACTTGGTAATCTGTGTGGTGGAAGTCCCAGCCAGAATCTTGTTTTTAAAGGTTTTGTTTAATTTGCCACCCCCACACCTCTCCTCCCACTGCCTAGCACCAGGCTGGACAAGAAGAAAGGGGACAGTGGGACTGGCAGACGCAGCCACGTGGCATGTTCTTGTAGAATAGCTTCCTGGCATTTATACCAAGTAACCAGGGGAAAAAGGTGAAGCATTGCTGATGGGAGGCATCTGCATTTCCTGGGGTTTTGTTCCCATTTTAATGGATATGGATAATGCATGGAATGTCTCAGCTTTCAGAGCTGTGTTTCTTCATTAAACACTGCCACTCTTCATGGGGAAGGAACTAGATATTCCTGGCACGTGATTTGGCAGGTCTCAATCACAAATGCTCCAATATTGCCTTTCAGAAACCCATTCCAGATTTGGCCCAGATGTCAGACCTTCTCCAGGCACTGGCTGGAAGAGACCCCCGGGCCTGCGCAGAGTGCCAGCCACTCTCTAAAGAATACTTGCTGGATCTCCCCAGGGATTCTGGTGAGGAAGGCAAAGGATTTGTTCTTTGAATGACCTCTCCCTCCTCAGAAAAGGGCACAAGGAAAGAAAGTGCATGAAGTGCTTGAGGTATTCCCACAAGAGGATCACACAAGCAAAGGCATCGAGGAACCACCAGACACGGACCAAGTAAGGAACATTTTGCCCCAGCCCTTCTGTACCTTCCCTCTATCAGCTAATCCCACTACAGTGCTCCTGTGGTGGCTCCTGTCAAGTTAAAAGTGAGATATTCCAAACATATGATGTTCAAGGGTTGGGACTGTGTCTTCTCCTGAGTAGTGTGCCTTCCAGCATTTCTCAAAACATGATCTGGAGACCCTTCTGCACCAGAAATCAAGGGGACCCGTTTCAACTGTAGATTTCTGGTCTCCTAATCATCTACCCAGTATGTGTGAACTACAGCCAAGAATCTGCTTTGTATCAACCTGCCAGGCAATCCTGCTATCCCCCAGAGTTGTGAGCCATTGGGTGTAAAAAATCCTTCATATATTTTTAATCCATCACAGCACATTGGGGGCAGTGGAGAATAAGAGTGGGTTCCTTTTGCTAATGGCCTTAGAAACTTGTTTAAGTGTGTGTCTATTTATTGCAGGGGGAGTTCGAACTGCCAAAGACAGAGACTACTTTAAGCCTTTGCTTTTGCTTTTGCTGATTGATACATGTGTCTTGTCCTTTCACAGTTATGGTTATCATCTGCCCACGAACAGTATTTCTAAGAAGTTGCTTCTCTGTGTCTTCTGGGAAGAATTTGTCCTTCAATACATGTGATTGCATGTTGATAAAAGCAAAAGAACAACAATAAAACTCATTTTGTGGCACTTCTCATTTTTCTGAGGCAAACAGTTTTTAAGTGGCAAAAAAAAGCAGTTTAGTGAAGCTGTTCATGATCTTCCATGAATATGTATGTCTTGTATATTCATAAACTGATTCCTGTGTACTTGATCACTCATAAGTTACCCGGTCCTCAAAGAAAATGCTTTCTGAAATTTACACTATGCATAAATCTAGAATGTTTGTTGCTGAAAGGACACTGATGTTAGATCAATTTAGCAAGGAGTCTGATTAAGCGCAGATCATTTTTGAATCAATATGGGTAGATCCAAATTGCTTTGTTTCAGGACCAAGTGAATTTTGAAAAGATTTATTTATTAATTTGAGAGAGAGAGTATGAGCAGAAAGGGCAAAGGGAGAGAGAAAGGGAGAATTTCAAGCAGATTCTGTGCTGAGTGTGGAGCCTGACTCAGGGCTCAATCTTACAACCCTGAGATCACAACCTGAGCTGAAACCAAATGTCGATGTTTAAACGACTGTGCCCCCTATGTGCTCCCCCCCCAAAGTGAACTTTTTAGTTTTAAACTATCTGGTTAACTTAGGTAAAATCTATTACATTGAACAGCAATGAAAACAAATGAAAGCCAACCTGCCCCAAAGTAATAAAGAGGCCTTCAACTAAATAGTCCTTAATCATTATAAAACAACCCTCTCTAAACACCCCAAGCCACCGCATCTAGGGACCTCATGAAGTCAATTAGACCAGGGGAAGATGCCAATATTAATCTACAGCCACAACATCTTTCTTCTTTAGCCAACAAGGAAGTGCTCTTTGTAGTTCATCTAGTTAACCTAGAAATACCAGGATGCACCCCTGAGACCTCACGGGGAGCAAAGATCATTGCTTCCTTCACTGTGTGAGCATGGAGAGTACTGAAAGTGTGTAGCCAAAAACTTTGTTAGTTTTAGAGGAGATTCCTATAATGATTTTGCTGGTGGTGTTGGGCCAGGAGGTCATAGGAAGTTGAATCAAACTTCTCTAGATCATCCTCGCAGGTCCTCTACAACTTCCCTACTTGATGATAGTGATAGGAATCCACCTGTTCAGCAAATTGCTCCTAATAAACATTAACTCTTACAAGATAAGGAAGAAAGATGCAAAATGTTTTCAAAGTATACGTGTGTGCGTGTGCATGTGTGTCTGTGTGTTTGTGTGTGTATGTGTGTGTGTGTGTCTCCTTTTCTTGATTGGGATGAGAATGAAAAAAAAATCTAGTCTTAAGACATTGCAGAGTTTAATCAGGAAATCAATATCCCCTCTAAGTATTTTAAATAGAAAGTATTTAACAGAGGAAATTCGTTATGTAGGTGATGAGATCTCTGAGAAGCCAAATAGAGGGCAATGGGGGAATCCAGAAGTCGGCAACAACAAGAGGCCACTAGTCCCCTAAACTGGGGAGTTAGAAGAAGAAGGAGTGTTGCTGGAGTGGGGAGCTGGATCACTCAGCAATTCTGGTGGTCCTGTGGGTCCTGGAACCATCCAGGATACCACATAGTGGGAGCTGGAGCCATGCAGGAGATGCAGCCCCTCCTGAGATGCCCTGTGAGGCAGAGAGAGGAGGAGAGAGATAGCCTGGCTTTTCCCTTCTTCCCATTCTTCAATCTCCTGCCAATGCTGCCCCTTAACTAATGTCACCTGCAAGCCTGGAAAACACAATCTGCAGGGATCAGTTTCCCTGTGATCAGTGTAGGGCAAGGAGGAGGGATGGATTTGACTCACATACCACCCCCCCTTAGGAATATGGAAGGACTGACCCCTTGCTGTCAAATATGGAACTCATGGAACTATGGAAACTCTGGCCCATTGCCTTGGCCACCTACCGTAGGGCATGAACCATGTAGTTGCTTGAGTGTGATAAGCCATGATCCTCAAAACACAGATAAGGCAAGTGCAGACCTTGATCAGAAACCATTATGCTTGGCCATCAACTTACTGTGGCTGCCCGGGACAGTGTTGTGGTTCTGCTAGAGATTAGAAATGGAACTAAGAGCCCTTTGAGAGCCCCTGCGAAGGAGACCACACCTTTCAGAAGTCCTTCTCTGGAATGGTCTTGCGAAACTGGGATGGAGACTCCTTATTAAGCTATCCTGGCTCTCTCCCAGGAAAAATATACGCTTTTGGGTAGTTTTGCTAATCTATACCACGCAGCTAATAGATTGACCCAATGTGACCAAGAAAACATAGTAATAGTTATTAGAATAATAATCCATGAATCAAATGCATCCTTAATGTGAAGACCATTCATGTTGAGAACTATAAATAGCTTTGCTTTGCTTTTCATTTTCTGTACGGCTCCCCTCATCCATTCAAGTAGATAATCAATCTGGAATGTCACCTACTTAAGAGAAAGATATATCCTTTTAAAAACATAAACTTTAACATTTTTAATAGTTTTAGATTTACAGAAAATTTGCAAACAGTACAGAGAGTTCCCATATACCCCACACCCACCACACCCACTTTTCTCTATTATTAACATCTTTTATTAATATGATGCAATTGTTTCAATGAATAAATCAGTACTGATACATTCTTACTAATTAAAGTCTATACTTTATTAACATTTCCTGTTTTTTTCCCCCTAATGCCCTTTTTCTGTTCCAGGATTCCATCCAGAATACCACATTTAGTCATTGTGTCTCCCTAGGCTCTTCTTGACTGTGACAGTTTTCAGACTTCCTTGGTTTTTGAGGACTTTGACAGTTTTGAGAAATATTGCTCAGTAATTTTGTAGCATGTCTCTCAATCAGGATTTTTTTTTCTTTTTCTCATGATTAGACGGGTGTTATGAGTTTTGGGGAAGAAGACACAAAAGTATAGTGTCATGTTTTTTAAGCCTTTCCCAGGGCACATACTATCAACTTGACTTATCATTGTGGGTGTTGACTTTAATCACCTTGTTGAGAGAGTGTTTGTTGGATTTTGCCATAACGTTATTATTTTCCGTCTCTTTCCATATTGTCCTCTTTGGAAGGAAGTCACAATGTGGAGCCCAAACTTAAGGGATAGCAAGTTATGCCCTACCACCTTGAGGGTTGGAATATCTACACAAATTATCTGAGATTTTTCTGTGTTGGAGATTTGTTTATTCTTTTTACTTATTTATTCAATCAGTTATTAATATCACAATGGATTTATAGATGTTGATTCTATTCTTTGGATTATAGTCCAATACTACTTTATTTTGTTGTTTAAATTGTCCAGCTTTCATCAATGGAGACTCTTTCAGTGGGTTCCTATGTTCCTTTGACAACCCCTCATCACTGTGAGCTTGTTTTTCTTCTTTTCTGGAGGAGCATTCTCTTAGTTTCTGGCACTATACTATGTCCCAGGCTCATCTTGTATATGTCCTGCTCCAGTCCTAAATTCAGCCATTTTTCCAAGGATCGCTGGATCCTTATATTGGAGAACAGTTTAAGAAACCAAGATCTATGTGCTGGATGTACTTAGTTTGGCCACTTATTTTAGTCCATCCACCCTTCTCCTAAACATAAACTTTTCACAGCTCCAACTTTGGACGAGACTCCAGGCAGACAAGACAAATGAAATACAAATAATGCTACTAATCTATGGTCCAAGAGAAGTGCTTCCCAGGAATATGAATAGAGCTCCATAGTAATTGGAAGGTGGAAGGAGACTTCCAGCTGGAGATATGTCTCACAGAAGTTTTTGTTCTTTTTTTTTTTTTAAAGATTTTATTTATTCATTCATGAGAGAGATAGAGAGAGAGAGAGAGAGAGAGAGGCAGAGACATAGAGTGAGAAGCAGGCTGAGGGAGGGAGCCCAATGCAGGACTTGATTCCCAGACCCAAGATCATGCCTTGAGCCGAAGGCAGATGCTCAATCGCTGAGCCACCCAAGTGTCCCGAAGTCTTTGTTCTTGACTCTAAACTTTACCTCCTGTCTTCTAGGTCTATATCTTAGTTGCTCTGCTCATATCCACCCTTCTATATGAGAATCTGTAATATTAGTCTGACCTGAGTTTGAATTCTGGCTCTGCCACTTACTAGCTATGTGACCTGGAATGAGTGGTTTACTTGCACTGAACCTCAATTTCTTCATCTGTAAACCGGGGATGGTGATGCTAACAGGAAGGAGCCTTTGGAAAGACTACAGAGAAGACCTATAGCTTGCCTGGCAAATCATCTGGCATGGTCAGGCACTGCAAATGCTGGCAAGCAGAGTAGTAATGACAGCTAGTGTCTCTCTTGGGGCAACATTGTCCTGGAATGGTAGCTGGTTCCCAGGACAGAAATGCAGAAGAGGCTATAATTAATAAAATTGTAAGGGTAAAAACCAAGACATAGCGGTGGAATAACCTGACTCCTGGGGTAACAGATCCCCATCTGTCCCAGATGACATTGCCTTTGAGAAGTAAACCATACTCAGGGTCTTGGGGTCATTTGGTATTTTGTGGTTCAGCACAAGTTCTAGCATGAGGAGGTAGGACATCTGCTGCAAAATGAGTCGTGCTCATCAAAATGCATTAGCATGGCCTCCAACAACATCTGCTTCATGTTCCAGAAGGGATCCTCATGCGAGGCTTCCCCACCTCAGAGCTGCTCCCCTACTCAGGGGCAATATACCTAACAAATGGTTTTCTGTTCTATTTTGTTACAGTATTTAAACTAAACCTCTAAAGAGAGGCTTGAGATCTTTTAAGAGCAGACAAAACATAGATGTCACGGACTTGCCCTTGGGTTAGGTGTATCTCAGAAGCCCTAAAACAGAACCTGTCCCATTTGGTGTTTTTTTTTTTTTTTTTAATACCTGAGGGAGTGTATTGTAGTTCCATTTGATGTTTTCCTTTTACCTAAGGAGAAATGATTCTCAAGGTGTGGTCCCTGGACCAATAGCAGCAGCCGCATCTGGGAACTTGTTAGAAGGACAAATTCTTGGGTCCCATCCCAGATCTATTGAATCAGAAAATTTGGGAGGTGAGCCCTGCCTCTTCCCCTGCCCACTACAATCTATGTTTTAACAAGCCCTCCGAGTGATTCAGATGCCAATTAAAGTTTAAGAGCCATTGATCAAAAAGATGCAGTACTTTCCAAAACTTTCCACTTTCAACCTAAAGGTATTTTGAACTCTAAGCAATGCAAGAGATTGAGTGTCTCCTTGTGTGATATTAATTAGGTATGGATTAAATATTTATTGGATGGATGAGTTAAAAAATACTGACACTGACAGCATCAAATGGTGACCAGGATGTGGAGTGATAGAAACTTTCATTCATTGTTGGTTGCAATGCAAAATGGTACAACAACTTTGGAAGTCGGTTTGACAGTTTCTTATAAAACTAAACATACTCTTACCACCTAACCCAGCAATTGCACTCCTTGATGTTTCCCCAAAGGAGCTGAAAACTTGTGTCCATACAATAACCTGCACAGGGGCAATTGCAGCAGCTTTAGTCATAATTGCCAAGAAGTAGAAGCAACCAAGATAACCTTCAGTAGGTGAATGGAGAAGTAAACTATGGGGCATCCAGACAGTAGAATATTATTCAGTGATGAAAAGAAGTTAGCTATCAAGTTATGAAAAGATCTAGAAAAAACTTAAATGCATATTATTAAGGGAAGAAGTCAATCTGAGAAGGCTACATGCTGTATGACTCCAACTCTATGACATTCTAGAAAAGGTAAAGCTATGGGGACTGTGCAAAGATCAGTGGTTGTCAGGAGTTTGGGGGGGGGAGGAGTTAGGTGGAGCACAGGGTATTTTTAGGGCAGTTAAACTACTCTGTGATGATACTATACTGGTGGCTATATGTCATTATGCATTTGTTCAAGCCCACAGAATATACTACACAGAGATGAATCCTAAGGTAAACTATGGACTCCAGGTAATAATAATAATAATAATAATAATAATAATAATAATAATGTATTGATATTGGCTCATCAATCCTAACAAAGGTACCACCCTAATGCAAGACGCTACCACTAAGCCTTACTAATCCACACACTGGGCTACATATATAACCCAGGTACATATGTAGACTGATTTAAAAGCATCTTGTTTCTTTAGAAGCATAAGCTCTTCCGCTTCTTCCTGAAAGAAGAGGGGTCTTCTTTCCAAAAAGAAAGAGGAAGGATGGGGATCCCTGGGTGGCTCAGGGGTTTAGTGCCTGCCTTTGGCCCAGGGTGCAATCCTGGAGTCCTGGGATCGAGTCCTGCGTCAGGCTCCTGGCATGGAGCCTGCTTCTCCCTCCTCCTGTGTCTCTGCCCTCCAACCATGTCTATCATAAATAAATAAATAAATAAATAAATAAATAAATAAATAAATAAATATTAAAAAAATAAAAGAAAGAGGAAGGAGAGGGGTCTTTCTAGCTCCTACATGCAGGTGCTATGAGCTCTGGATAGAATTTGGCCTGTCTCCCTTGTGACATTCCAGGTCCTTGGGGAATGGCTTGGGAAATTGGTGGATGAATTTTGATAGTTGGGTTGTTCTGGCAGTTGGAAGCCTGGGATACATGCTCCTTGTGGGGTCAATTAGTTGTTCTGAAGAAGTTTGGTGTTTTCCTTAAGATGATGAGTCGAAGCTTCTCTGTGACATAACCACACATCGCACTCGCAGAAACATCCCAGTAATATTAACTATGTGGCTCTTCTAATCTTTTCTTTTCCTGTTTAACAAATATTTATTGAACGTGAGAAGTGTGCATGCCTAGATCTGATCTCCAACTCTTATGATAGTCGAGATATTTATCTTTGATTCTTCCGGTTTTCTAAGGAATGGATGGCTCAGTGAGACTTGACCGTACGTGCTGTGTTCCAAAGATCTACTCAGACCAGGACAGGCGCATGGGGGACCTGACGGAGGAGCACGTGCACCAGGCAGTGGTGTCTCCCAGACACACGTATTCACACCACAAAGGAAATGGCCCTTCCACGAGTGTATAGCACCGCTCCTTCCCATCTAACAGAGCTTGCTGAAACTTACGGCTGGACTGATGATCCCTTTTATACGTACTCTACGTAGAGCTGGTTAATGATGACCATGAGCCGGTGCAGGACTCAAAGCTTTCAAAGCTTTACCTCTTCTCTCAGCACTCCTGATTTTATTTTATTTTATTTTATTTATTTTTATTTATTTATTTATTTTTGCACTCCTGATTTTATAAACAACGAAGCCCATCAACCCCATTCCTATCTAAATCTCCTCATAAACTTGGATATTGTGGGGCTTCATAGAGATCCAAACATTTTAAATAAGACTTTGAAGCATCTCAGCACAAGACCACTGGCTCAGGCCACCCTGACCTGGATGGCCAATGACTCGGAAAGCTGGCTCTTCTAATCTGGAAGAATGCATTTTGCAATATTGGCAAAGAGACCTGCCAGAGAAACGGTGGAAGGTGCGGCATCATTTTTCTTTTTCTTAGGATTGCAATGCATCCAGCTAAAATTCTATATTTTTAGCTACAGGTGGCCCTACAGTAGTTCTGGCTAATGAGATGAAAGTGGATGTGGTGGGGTGGGGCTTCCAGGAACGCTCTTTAAAAGAAGACAGAAAAAAAAAAAAAAAGATGGAGGGAGGGGAATAAATTGGCATGTACCTTTGTCCTCTGTCCTTATCTTTTTTTTTCTGCTTGGAATGCTGATGCAATGCTGGAGGTGACACTGCCATCTTGTAGCCATGAGGTGATAATGAACTAAGGCTAGGCAAACAGAAAGCTAGACGTGACAGCAAGTTCTAGATGGTGTTGTGCATTTGTCCTACAAGTCCTGACCTGCTTGCCGCTGGACTTTCTTACGCTAGAAAAAAAGACCCACTTAATTTGTTTAAGTTCATATTTTGGGAGTTTCTGTTACTTGCAGGCAAATGCAACATCTAACGGAATCAGAAGTGTCTTCGATCTATCCCAGTGGTAGAGGTTTGACAGACCCAGTGATATTTTCTGCTACGTGACTTTGAATATACTGCCTTACATACTCTACACCAACAATAATTCCTACCGCTCTATTGTTTTAAGGATTACTTGAAATAATACATTTTAGCACAGTGCCCTGTATGTACTAAGAACCTAGTGGACAGTAGTACAGAACTGGAGTCGTCTCCCACTACAGATAGAAGGCACGTGGTCAGGTGCGAGAACTTTAAAAAATAGAGTAGAGGGACGCCTGGGTGGCTCAGCGGTTTAGCGCCTGCCTTCAGCCCAGGACATGATTCTGGAGTCCTGGGATGGAGTCCCATGTTGGGCTCCCTGCATGGAGCCTGCTTCTCCCTCTGCCCGTGTCTCTGCCTCTCTCTGTGTGTGTCTCTCAAGAATAAAGAAATAAAATCTTCTAAAAAATAAAATAAAATATGAGTAGAATCTGGCAGCATTGTGTCTTGAACACTCTGAACATTATATAACTTCTGGACTTCACTGTCATGTCAAATTCAAGGTCACCTGATGCCAAGTGGATTTGCCCAGGCCTAACCACAAACCATTATTGGGTCCCTCAGCCCCTTTCTATGGGATGATGCTCGCAGATCACTCTTGGGAAACCACCCCCACCTCACATACAGCCCCCTACAGAGCCAGACTGTTATAGGGAGAGAATAGGCTGTATGATTCGTGCCCCTGAGGCCATGTCCTTGCACTCAGCCGATTGCACCACAAGTTGACAAACAACCTGGAGGGACTCATTCTGCAGGCTGCCCAGAGGCCTAGCAAGGATCCTAGTGGGAAAGCTCTTCCCATGAGGTGCAGGTAGGAAAAACCAGCCTGCTGGCTGGTCACCCCCATAAGGAACCTCGGGCTGCCTGGCAAGCTGATTCCGGGTGCCAGATCCATGTACTCTCCTACCCCTTGAGATGACTGTTTTGAATGTTCTTATCTCTCCTCAGAATTTCCCTTCTCGTTCTCATCTGAGGATAGTACTTCTGATCTGAGTGGGGAGGAGGGAACCATTTCATTCTCCCAGAACTGAATCTGCACCCTTTTTTCTGCCTTCCTTCCTGTTACCAGGGATGGACTGCACCTGCTCCTTGCAGCAGCCCGCCCTCACCTGGGCACTGGGGACCCTGTCCCCTGGTCACCCTGCAACATGCCCCTAGAGCACCACTTCTCCTGCTGTCCTGTGTCATAACATCCAACTGTCCTGCTCTTCTGGATAGTTCTCTGTGCAAACATGCTTTGATCATCTCATTTTAAAACAGCAACAGCAACAATCCCCTTTCTTTGGCCTGAGTCCTTTTTTTTTTTTTCCTTTGGCCTGAGTCTTGAGTCCCCTCCACCTCCCACTTGGCTTCTGTGCCTCTCCTCCTGCTCTGTCCTCACTATTCCCATCCCCCCACCTCTTGTTCACCTTGAATTCACTCCAGTCAGATTTCTGTCCCCACCATTCCACTGAAACTGCTCTCATCACCTGATGACCTCTTTGTTGCCAAATCAAACAGCCAATTCTCAGTCCTCAGCTTATCCAAACTGCTGGTAGCATCTCACATATATGATGACTCTCTTTTTGGAGAACGGTCTTCACTTGGTCTCTTCGCTATGGGATATAGTAACGAATGCTTTTATAATATGATGTGGGCTCAGTTTTGGCAAGGGCTTTTTTTCATTGACAGCTATATCCCCAGTACGCAGGACCGTGCCTGCCGCGTACAAGGCTCACAGTATATATTTGTTGTATGGATGAATTTAGCTCAGGGTCAGCAAAGCAACAGCTCACAGGACGATTCCAGCCCACTGCCTGTTTTTGTAAATAAAGTTTTATTGGAACACAGCCATACTCGTTCATTTACGAATCGTCTAAGGCAGCTTTCACACTATGTCAGCAGAGTTGAGTAGTTGTGACAGAGACCGTATGGCTGGCAAAGCCAAAGTATTTACTGTCTGGCCCTTTACAGAGAAAGCTTTCTGTTGCCTGATTTAGATGATTATTTTGACTTTCCACTATGTGCTGTGTGTGTAAGACCATGACCACGGACGATCAAAGAGAAAATCCACATGGAGAGAAGATAGCAACCTTTCTCCCCCATGAACACTATCAGAGTTTGTCTGTGGCCAGAGCCAAGAAGGATTCTCCATAGTAAATAATGAAGTGGTGGTGGAGGAGAGGGGAGGAGATGAATGGCAAAGAAAAAAGAAAATTGACCATTATTTACAAGAAACACATTCCCTGAGCAATTATTTTATACCCTGCACTTTGCATATTTTATGTCACTCACTCACATGATCCCAAGAGGCTGGTGCTTCTGTCTCATTTTACAGATGAGGACACTGAAGCACATACAAGTTCAGTGTTTTCTCTAAAAGTCACACAGAACTATCAGAAGGAGGGTATTGATGCCAGTAGCTGGGATGGACCCTGACCCAGGTAGTGCCAATGATAGCTGCCAACACACACTTAAGACATGCCGGTGCTCTTCTCAGCCCAGCCCGTCACCTGGGGAAACTGAGGCATGGGAAGACTGAGTAACTAACCCAAGCTACAGGGCCCTAGTGAAGGGGCGGGCTGGGACTTGACTTGGTAGTCTGGATCTCGTCTCTGATCCTCACTGCTTTATCATAATGCATAGCAGGCCCTCAATGAATATGTAGTGAGCTAATGGATGTGCCCTGATCTCCTGAATCCCAGCCTAGTGCCTTTGCCACTGTTGCACAGATGCTGCCCCTTTGAGGGCAGTGCAGTGTTTTGCTTAAGGTAGAGCTGGTGTGGAGAGAGAACCATAGCCATCTACCTCATTTCCACAGAAATTTCTGGAATGTTTAAGGATTTACTCATTCTCTGTCTACATTTTTATCTCTCTTGGGACGTTGCCCATTCCCTTGGGGGAAACTATGTTAATCGCTGATGATAACATCTGTCTTCAGACTTGTGAATCATTTGCAGAAATGCTTGTCAGGAGAGCACGGACAGAGCCTTCCAGTTTCAAGGAATTTTTGTACAAAAGTCATTCAGGTAGATCACTCACTCAAACTTGCCTACGAGTTTGAATTATGCAGCAAAACATATTCCCTAGCTGACTGCTATGCAAAGTACGGCTCTCCAATGGGAGGTGAAGGGTTTTCCCCAGGTGAAAGTTACTTACCCTGGAAAATGGGAATGGGTGTATTTCTTTCAAAATCAGATGAAATCATTATAGATGTTATGCACGCTGAGTCATCCCTCAAGACTGGGAGGGACATTTTTTGCCCATGAAGGCATGTTTTCAATTTTCTGGTTGGAGGGAAAGAAAAAGGTGGCATCTTAATCTGTCTTAGTCATTTCAGGCTCCCATAACCAAGTACCACAGTTTGAGTGGCTTAAACAATCGTTTCTCAGTTCTGGAGGCTGGGGATTCTGAGACTAAGGTGCTGGCCAGTTCTGTTTCTTTTTTAAGATTATATTCATTTATTCATGAAAGATACAGAGAGAGAGAGAAGCAGAGACATAGGCAGAGGGAGAAGAAGGCTCCCCACAAGGAGCCCAATGTGGGACTTGATCCCAGACCCCAGGATTAAGACCTGAGCTGAAGGCAGATGCTCAACCGCTGAGCCACCCAGGCGTCCCTGGCCAGTTTCGTTTCTGATGAGAACTGTCTTCCTGACTTGGGGGTGGCTGCCTTCTTGCTATATCTTCATATGACCTCTCAAGTTCCTCGGTGCATGCCCTTGGAGAAAGAGATCGCTCTCCTCCCCTTCTCCTTAGAAGGCTACTGATCCTTATTAGATTATGATCCCATCCTTATGACTTCATAAGGTGTATTATGACTTCATTGGCTCTGCCTCCTAAAAACCCTATCTCTGAATATACTCACACTGGAGGGCAGAGATTCCACACATGAATTTGGGTGTGCACAGAAGCGAGTCCAAGGTACTCCCACTCCCCGAGCACCATGCCATGTGATCTGACGACATGAAAGTTTGCGAGCTGCTTTTGTGAGTACTGTTCACTCTGGTTTTTAGCCCAGGTAAAAACCTGGGCTTCCACATGGGGATACCATGAACTACATGACTTAGCATCAAGTCTTTGCACACATTGAGGAAAAACCATGTGAGTTGTGCAGCAGTTAGTCATTTGTCTGACTTTTCCATATGGCGGTAATAACAGTGGTTACCTTTTAACAATGGCTTAGAGGGCACCGGCTGCCGTACTAGGCACTTTGTATCTCTAAGCATTTTATCTCTTAATCTTCTCAACATCTGGTGATGGACAGCAGTATTATTATTATTATTATTATTATTATTATTATTATTCCTATTCTATAGATGAGGGAACTCAGGGTAGAGAAGCTGAGTAATTTGTCCACAGCATACAACTAGGAAATGACTTAGTCTGGATTTGAAACCAGTGCTGAATTCCAAGGCATTCTGATTCCTCTCTCTTGGTGAGGTCCTTTACGTTTCCATAGACTTTGGTCCACAGTACCAGATTGATGGTTCAGCACAACCCTTGAAATTAATATCTAACTGACAAGAAAGGTCGTTCACTTTAGTCCACTTCTTTTGTTTTATTCAGATTTATCTTACTCACTTGTCTTCATTAGTCACACTTGAGGTAAAGGGATGCCTTCCTGAAAAGCATCTCATAACTTACAACATTTTGATTTTCTTAGATATTTTTAAAGTTTCTGGGGGTGGGGGGAAACTCTTCTGAAAAGAAACAGCAGAGGATCATGATGGTTTATTATTCTGTTAATTTATTTAACCGCTGTCTTCTCTCATCTATGCTGAGTGCATCCTAAGACAAGTTTATGGCTTTTTTTTTTTAATGAAAACTTTCCTCACTTTTCAGAAACCCAAAGGAAAAACTATCACAGAAAATGTTTTCTTTTTTTCCTCTCAACTCTGTTTGCAAGTAATGTTTTTGTCATGATGAAAGTCATTTTTTCAAAGGAGTCCAGCTGTTTGAGCGATCTGCATCGGAAGTGGGAGAGCAATTGAAGAGTTGCATTTTCCTCTTTGAGAGTGAACAGGAGTGGAACACATGCAGCAAGAACCTTCCAGAGGAGCAGGGTTGGAGGTGAGAACATATGAGCCAACTGACTCTCCCTTGTTGCTAGAATTAGGGCACTTATTTCTGTTTTTCCCTAAATGTTGACACTTTGAGAAGAATTTTCCAGCTTCCTGAGAGAAAAAAAATTTTTTCCCCTAGAAAGATGAGTGTTTATCCTTTGCACTATCTATTCAATTGGAAGGAAGTATTTCAAGGTGGAAATAAGCCCTTCAGTGACAAAGCAGCTCTTTTCGAAGCATCCAGGCTGACTCTTGTCAGTGCCTATTCATTGTGTGCAGTTTCTCAAACAGTTAACTCTCCTCCACTTCCCATTCCCCTTGAGAATGAGAGGATGGAAGGAAACTCATCAATACAAAATCATGTGGCAACAGCCACAACCATTCGGCTTGTTTAGAGGTGCTTATGCAGAGAGTAGCACGAGAAAACAAAGGGGAAGAGTATGTGAACTTCTAACCCTCATCCCCACATGCCACTGGGTTGGTGGGTGGCATGAGCAAGCGTTTAAGTTCCCTGAAGTGGGCGTTTTGATGGGGCCAAGTGACAAAGAACCAAAGAGGGTAAGAACTTGTGAGCAGCAAGTGGAAAACTACCCAAGAACGGTCCCACCCCGCCTACAAGTCACGTCACCTCGTTGAAGTGAGGGTAGCTTGAGTGGTTTAGGCTCACTTCCCCACTATAGGGTCCTTCAATCCTTGGAGGCTCAACTGCTCTGAGGGGACCCGCCCTTCTCACAGACTAGACATTTTGTGAATCAGTGAGTTTTGTTGCCCAATCCCCTTCTCTGTTTCTTGTGTCCAAATGGAGTGACACTTTATCATTTGGAGGGGAGGACAGGCATTCGATAGAGGATATTAATTATTGCTAATTGACTCCTGTCTGCAATTCTACTTGCAGCGTTTATGAACCCCACGTGGTTCAATTAACACATTGAAAAGCGATGTCAGCTCAAAAGTGCCAGAGAAGAGAGCACTTCAATGGATCCGCATCTGTGGTGGTCCACATGGATCTGCTCAACGTGTACCTGGAGAAGGGCAGTAAATGTTCTGGAAAATAGTGTGAGAACATGGGGCATGCCAGGCAGTGGCTACATGAAGGAATCCCAGAAGGTTTTATCTTTGGGCTTACATGGTGGCTTTAGCATTTGGTGAAAATTTTCCGGGGATAGGGGACATGGGGATATGGGAAGCCAGGGATATGCTCCTCCCTGGAAAAAAATGAATGTACATTGGCTGAGGATGGTTAATGTACTTGAATTGGTGGATTGTGTTTTTGCAGAACACGATTGAGGAAGGCAGCGAGGTGTTTTTTTTTTGTTTTGTTTTGTTTTGTTTTTCTGGAAAGCACAGTGGTTCTGGAGATGTAAGAGGTAGATTGAACTGCAGTTTCCTCTTACTGTGTGACCTTGGGCAAGAAACAGAATCTTTCTGAGTGTCTGCTAAAAGAGGACAATGACAATGACACCTGCCTGTCTGAAATGAGACAGTGGGTGAGACAGCACTTTGTCAAACACAGCATGACTATAAATAGGAGATGAATTCTTCATATGACTTGTAAATAATGTGATTGTCAATTCATTTACTGGTTCAATAAACATATAATGAACATCTACAAGGAGCTGGTGATATACAAGCAATAACAGATTCATTCCCTGCCCCCATAGTTTGCAGCTGATACTCCCAAGTCAACAGGAAAATATAGCGTGTTAAGTGCTGTGATGAGAAGCTAGAGACTGCATGGAAGCTCATAAAAATGGCACTTAACCTACGCTTGGAAAATTTCCAGAAGGCTTACTGGAGGAAGTGGGGTCCATGTGGAGCTTAAATGTTGTCTTCTCGGTAAGGACTCTCACGGTCACCTTCTTTAAAAACCTAACCCCTACTCTCTTGTACCCCCTAATCCCCCATCTTCTGTTTAATTTTTTTTATAGCACTTATCACCATCTGACACACTCTACAGTATTTGCTTATTTATGCTTCGTGTCTGATTCCCTCAATCAAAATATAAGCACATAAATTTAGGTTCTTTTTTCTTTTTTCCCCCTACTATATGCTCAGTGCTTAAAATAGCTCATGGCACATAGTAGGCACTCAATAGATATTTACTGAATGAATGAATGGGAAATATTAAGTGTGATATGGGCAGCCAAAAGGGCAGGAAACAATGTCCCAGGTGAGGAATATGCACAAGCAAAGAACAGGATGCAAGTTACAGATAGTTTGGAGTCTTGGTCCATTCAGGCTGTTATAAAAGAATGTCATAAACTGGGTGGCTAACAAAAAACAGACATTTATTTCTCACAGTTCTAGTGCCTGGAAGTCCAAGACCAAGGTGCTAGCACATTTGCTGAATGGCGAGTACCTGCTCTCTGGTTCATAGCTTGCTGTCTTCTTGTGGTGTCCTCGCATGGTAGCAGGAGCAGGGAGCTCTCTTAGGTCCCTTTCATAAGGGCACTAATCCCATCTATGAGGGCTCCAGTTTTACGACCTAATCATCTCCCAAAGGCCCCACCTCCAAATACCATCGCATTGGGAAATTAGGTATAAACATAAGAATTTGGCATTGGGGCAGGGGACACAAATATTCAGTCTAGGGCATTCGTTTGGGTTAGAATATTAACAGTATTGACATGTGAGGATGGAATATAAAGAGATGAGTCTAGGATTAGGTAGGGCCAGATTATATATAAAGGTCCTTGTAAGCCAAGTTAAAGAGTATGGAAGTTGTTCAGAGGGTGATGAAGACAATAGAAGTACTTAATAAGAAAGTGTTGATAAAAGCTGGGGACAGGGAGACTATGAGAACTCTCTTATGATGGTCAGGGAGCAAGATAATGGTGATGTGAACAAGGACCATTGCAGTGCAGGGAGAGGTATTTGGGGGGCAGAACTGATAGGCCTCAATGGTTGGTTGGCAATGGGGAGTGTGGGAGAGGGAAGGCTCAGTGCTTAGGAATGGAGGCCCATTCAAGAAGCTTCATGCATGGTGGCACCAGTTATGAGATGGTGAGACGATGGGAGGGTCAGGTTTCAGATGAACATGATGAGTTTTCGGGATGGGCCTTTCAACCAGGTGAGAGAGAAAAGGAAGTCGCCAAAGCCCTGAGAGACACCGATATTAGAAGGAGGGACAGAGGAAGAGAAGACCAAGAAGTAATGTGAGAAACAGATTTCAGAGAGGTCCAAGGAAGACTGGGAATAGATGATGTCTCAAGGAGAAAAGGGACACTTCCAGGTCAAGTTAGATATGAAAGTGTTGTGGGTGTGAATTGTGTTCACCCAACAATATGTTGAAGTTTTAACCCTCTGTGAATCGACCTTATTTGGAAGTAGAGTATTTGTAGATGTAGTCAGGTTAAGATGAGGTCATACTTCATTTTAGAGTGGGCTCTGAACCAATGACTAGT
The DNA here is from genome assembly GCF_905146905.1 of Nyctereutes procyonoides. NCBI lineage: Eukaryota > Metazoa > Chordata > Mammalia > Carnivora > Canidae > Nyctereutes > Nyctereutes procyonoides. The sequence goes on from NW_026575155.1 coordinate 7,673,494, forward strand.
GTTCTTTATGAGGGAAGTGTACACCAAGAAACACAAGGAAAGTAGTATAAAGACAGAGGCAGAGATTGGGTTGATGCAGCTACTAGCCAAACCCCAAAAGTGCTGGCAACCACCAGAAGCTAGAAGAGGCAAAGAAGGATATTTTTCTGGAGCCTTCTGAGGAGAATGGCCCTGTTGACCCTTTGATTTCGGACTTCTAGCCTCCAGGACTGTGACAGATTAAATTCCTATTGTTTTAAGAAACTGGTAATTTGTGGCAATTTGTTACAGCAGCCCTAAGAAACTAATACAAGAAGGAAATGGGTCCACCAGATTTAGTGACAAGGAAGTCATGGGAAACCATGGTGAGAGCGGGTTGGGTATAACAGTCCAGGGCTCTAGGTCTTAGGGTGCAGTGGAGCCACAGTGGGGAGTGGAGATTGAGCTTAGGCAGCTCTTCCAAAAAATCTGGTAGGGAGGGAAGGAAAAGAGAGGACAGTGGCTACAAGGTGTTCGTGTGATTTTATTTTTAATACAAGAATGTGATCATATTAAAGAGCTGATGGAAATGGTCATTAGAGAGGAAAACCTTTTGGGGTGTCTGGGTGGCTCAGTGGGTTAAGTGTCTGCCTTTGGCTCAGGTCATGGTCCTGGGGCCCTGTGGATTGAGTAGCAAGTTGGGCTCTGGGCTCATTGGGGAGCCTGCTTCTCCCTCTCCTCCCTGCTCATGCTCTCTCTCTGTTGCTATCTCTGTTTCTCTTTTTCAAATAAATAATTAAAAAGTCTTTTAAAAAAAGAGAAGAAAATCCTTTCTGAAAATACAGGAAAGGGAAGAATTTGTTGTGAGCAGGGTCTCTTAATGGGTTGGGTATGGGATCCAGAGTGGAGGGCTAGTGAGCTCAGTGAAAACATGGGTGGGTCTGGAGGTTTGGATGCAGGAAGCCAAGCTAATCTTCTGGGTAGCCCTCTTGGAGCGAGAGTGCAGGGCCATCCTTAGGGTAGGCAGGGGAAGGCCAACGGTAGGTTTGAGAAGGGAAAATAGGCTGGCAACAGCCAATGGGCAGACCAAGAGGGCTGACAAGAGACACAGAGGATTGTTAAGCATCATAAAAACCCTGCAAGAAGTGGGGTGTAGCAGAGCTTGTGAATGCTTCTTCCACTCACCCCCTTTCCCTCCTGACTGAGCCCCTGTGTCAAGAACCCATCACTCAGGGAAGATGCTACTTCTCTCCTTCTGCATGAGGGTTAGGGTAATTACTGACAACTCCTAGAACAAACCAGTCCAAGACTCCAGTGGCCTATTCCTTTACATCTTGTTCGATGAGTCAGAGGCCCTCCTCAAGGGCAGATTCAGGGATCCAGGGTCCTTCTACCTTGTGATGTTGCTACAAGAAGGGGAAGCAAGACAGTGGGTGATTGCACATGGGGCTCGGCTCAGCCTTTTGGCCCACATCCCAGTGGCCGGAATCCAGTCATATGTCCCCAACTAACAACAAGAGAAACTGGGAAATGTAGCCTTTCTGTGTGCCCAGATAGAAGAATGGAACTAGATGGGGCATAGCAAGTCTCTGCTAGAGCACGTGATGCCTGGAATTACGGCAGCCAACCTACAACCATGAGGGCTATTAATCTGACTTGTTGAAGATAAAAGAGGGAGAAGATGTAAGAAATTTGGGTCCTTGATGATGTCACGAAGAGGCCAATTTAACAGCTTGTGGCTGCACTTTCTCTAGATATTTTTCTAAATGAGAGATGACAAACGTTTCCTATTGTCAAAGGTTTTTGAATTGGTAATATGAGTTTTTTGTTACTTACAACCAAAAAAAATCCCCATTCAGAAACCTTAAATTTAATTACATAGACAAGTTATTGCCCTTAGATTATTATAATTCATTTCAGGCAAACAGGTTAGAACATAACAAGCTGGCCTGGGTTTTAGGAAACTCACCTTAATCTTCTTTTTGCAGCCCCATTGGGAAATGGGAATCAAAATACTTTTTGTCTCAGAATTAGAGTAGGACTGAATATTTTTGCATGAAATTCACATTCTCTAAGAAACAATCAAGAATGTAACTATGCCAATTGGCATTTAAACAGTCTATCATTGACGTATCATGTGAGCTGCCTCACAACCTCTCTAAGAGACTTTATTCCCTCATTTATCAAATATTTATGTGTGACCTACTATGTGTGATTGATTCTATCTGCTAGCATTGTGTACTATCCACCAGTGATGTTTCTTTTATTTATTTTTATGCTCTTGTTACTTAGCAAACGGGATTTGAAAATTAGATGGCACATAAATAAATATTTGTTGAATAAAATTTGATCGGATTTTAGAGTTGAAAACACGTGGGTTTCCACTTCAGACAGTGCTGGAACGGAAGCTTGACTTTGGCCTAATAGGGTGACCTTGGGAAAGTTACTTAATCCATCTGAGCCTCAGATTCCTGTTTACTGGTGTTAAAAATCCACGAGAGAGAATACGTAAAATCTAGTTTATTGCCTGGCACAAAATAGGCACGTTGTAAATAGTCATTCTCCCCTTCTTCCTCTTGCACCTAGCACGATCAAGCCACTCTCTATTTCCAGTTGAATATTCTAGAAACAAGTTTTATGATAAACATAATTAAGAAGGTGAATCTGCTGCCGGAAAATTATGTAAAGCATTTGTAAATTATTTTTGCATAGCCTATTTTGTATGATCATGGCAGGGTTTCTTGCTATTAGTACAGTAATTGAGAGCCAATGATCTTTTATTCTTAACGGCCATGTGCCCAGAGCATCTCCCAAGCACACAAATGCAAAGAAAAGGAACTTCTTTCCATTTTTCAGCCATATTTCTCTTTTATAGCTGAGTTAAAAGTAGCTCAAACTCTATTCTCATGCTAACATGGGCTTTGACCAACTGTCCTTTTTTTTGTTATTTCTCTCACAATTGACCCAGGCAGCAATTTTATGACAGGTTTAGACAGGAGAAATTTGTCAGTGCTTGCTGTGTAGGCAAGGCAAAGTGTAGCTTGTGCTTATTCTGTTTGAACCGAAGGGCACTACATGAGTCAGAAGCTCCGAGCTGGAGTCTCAGCTCTGAGACTTAGCTGCAGTGTGGCATTGGCCTTTCCTTTGCCCTGGCCTCACTCGGTTTCCTCTTCCGTAAAACTAGGATTTTAAACCAGATAATTCTGGAGGTCCCTCGAGCTCTAAATTCTGGGCTAGTGGTTACTTTCCTATTCCTTTCTCCTCTTCTTGATTTCTTATTTCAATATTCACTTCTTAAATAATTTAAAAGAAGAACAAAGGCAACCAGTGCTCCATGATGTTTCTAAAGGGAGAAAAATGAAAGAGCCTAAATGTCTAATGAGAAAGAAAAGGCTAAGTGAATTATCTGGTGAAAAATCAACCATTCAGTGAAATATTATCATCCAATGATCAAAAGGGATGCTCATGAAGATCCTCTAACAAAATAGCAGCATGTTCTTGAATGAAAAAGGCAGAAGGTAAATGATCCCTTTGCCATAACAACAATGTAAAAGATGTACAGAAAAAGCACAAATCCTAGTAGGGAGTGCAAAAAGTGAAAACGGTTGATATGTAAAAAATATGGTTATTTTCTCACTTCCTGTGAGAGGAGGGAAGTGTTCAAGATATTTGGGGTTTTTCCATTGGGTGTCTTGTCTTATAAGTTTTTCTAAACTAGACTAATGGCTTTGGGCACTGTAGATGCCTAGAAGAGGCTACAGGGTAGCTCACCTCCCTCTTCTGTGGCCCAGCTCTTTTCATGCCAGGAAGCTTCTTCTAGTTGATAATGAGGGATGAAAATGTGTTCCCTACATAGACTGGGCTTTGCTTTTCTGTCCCTTGTCCTCCTCCTTCTTTTTTTCCTCCTCCTCGTTGCTATCTACTTTCCCTCAACACTCTTTTCTACTGAGGAACAATTTAGATACAGTTAAATGCGCAGATCTAAAGTATACAGTTCCATGCATTTTGATAAGTGTGTACACTCAAGTAATCAACTAACTCTCCAGTCAAGGTATAGAACATTTTCATGTTCTCTGTGTCTCAAAGTTCTCTGTGTCTATTTCTAGTAAATTCCCTTGCTTCCCGGCAACCACTTTTATGATTTCTATCAACATGGCTGGCCTGTTCTAGAACTTCATAAAATAGAATCATACAAATGTTCTCTTTCTTTTCTATTTTTTTCCTTTCTTTTCTTTTTTTTTTGTCTTGTTTCTTTCACTCAACAGTTTTCAAGATCCATCCATGTTGTATCAACAGCTCATCCTTTTTTGTTTCTAGGTGGTATAGTCCTGTGATAGACTGAGTAATGGCCTCAAACATATCCCCAAAACCCATGAATCTTATTTTATGTTACAGAAGAGACTTTGCAGGTGTGATTAAGCTAAGGAATCTTGAGATGGGAAGATTAGCTTGGATGATTCAAGTAGGTCTTACACCTAATCACAGGAAGAGGAAAAAGAGGGAGAATTACCTCCCGACAGGGGAAGGCAACATGACTACAGAGGCACAGATCAAGGTGGTGCACTTTGAAGGGGCCACGAGCCAAGGAATATAGGGGGCCATTAGAGGCTGGAAAAGGCAAGGACACAGATTCTCTCCTGGAGGAAACAGTGCTGCCCACAGCTTGACTTTAGCCCAGAAGGATTCAATACAGATTTCTGCTCTTCAGAACTGTCCAATGATAATTTGTGCTGTTTTAAGCCACCACGTTTGTGGTAATTTGTTATAGTGACACAAGGAAACTTATATAATCCCAGTGTGTGGATATACCACAATTTGTTTATTCATTCATCTTTTGATGAATTTGGGGTGTTTGTTGCTTGGGACTATTTTAAATAAAGCTGCTAGGAACATTCTTATGTAAGTCTTTGTGTGGATGTATGTTTTATTTATCTTGGTTAAATATACCTAGGAATGGAATTGCTGGGCATAGAGTAGCTGCCTGTTTAACTTTATAAGAAACTTCCAGTTTTCTCAAGTGATTGTACCGTTTTACACCAATGAAGAATGAGACCTGATCCCCTTAAAACGAAGAAGAAAGCTAAAGTCATTCACCCCAAAATCTTTCACCCCAGCCTATTGGTGGGTGCGATTTCTGAGTCCTTTCAGGATGGTTCCAGACCTCAATTGTATTTTCAGAGTCCTCAACATTCAACATAAGCTCTAATGTAGATTTGTGCCTGTATTTTTTCTTTATTTTCTTTTCTTGAAAAGGAAATAGTTCACCTGCCTAATTGCCCCCATCCTAACTTTTCTCTTCCCTCTGTTCCTGTGCTCCCCATTAGAACGCACTGTACTTTCTCTGTGGGTGGGAGTCACAACCCCAGAGGCCTGGACAACCTGGGGAGCAGGAGCCAGCAAGTCTAGACCTCAGGATCCTGAGAGGGACACAGGAAACAAGAACGCAGCATGCTGAATGCCTTTCCCATTGGGGCAGTCAACCATATTATTCTTCAGTTAATGGAATTTTCTTACTCCTGTAAGTAGAAAAACACCGGTAGCCCAGATACCGCCCACTACAGTAGTTGATAAAACACTCAAAGGAAGGGGATCAGGGAAGGAGAGGGAAAAACTGCTGGATCTGTTTCTGGGTTTTATCTGGGGATAGGGGGCTGTTTTGTTATTTTTTTTCTTTGTTTTCTTCACCTAAGGAAAATGTGCCAGGGCCACTGCCAACCCTGATCCTTCTAGATTCCAGAAGCCTTCTGAGGTTAAGCTTGAGAACAAAGAGGTGGTTGTTTCCAGATGTGATCTTGGTGAGCCAACTTTTGACACTTGAAAGAGGATCTGGAATTTGGGGGTCAGCTGGTTTATCCTCCCACAATCTTCACATTTGTTCAGATCATGGATCTTTAAAAAATGATTCATCAGCTTGCTAAAATACTTCTCTCATTTCTTTCCATTTATGATACCCATGTAGTGATATTTGTATAGCACATAAACTTCCACATACACACCTTCCATGTGAGCCCATGTTGTGTTCTAGCACACCTTCAGAACCAATGAGTTTATATCTGTATACATCTTGGTCTGCTAGCTGTACTGAGATTGTTGGGAACTCAAGACCCTGGCTATCATTTATGACCCTTTAGGGGCCAAGAAGAGTCTTGTATAACATCAGTGGGGTGGACCCATCCTAAATGTTAGTCCTGGAGCCTGGAGATGGTCCTTTAGCAGTGACTGGTTATGATGCCAGGTTCAGCGAGATGTTGGCCTGGGAGTCCTCTTTGTATATGGTGGTATAAGTCCTCTCCCTGCCCTGCAGTTGTAATAGCTTTGGAATGTGAGCCCAGCATGTGATATGGGCATGAGTTTGCACAGAAGTAAAGCCTCCATGGGAGGTGTGGTACATAGCCTTGCAAAGGAAGGTATTTGGACAGGCTACCAGGCTTAACGCCAAGGGAGAGGTGGAACCACTCAGTAAACTCACCTTGGCATGGAAAGTGCTACACAGGGCTTTGATGAGACTTTCTACCCAGAGCATCTTCTGTATTGGATTCATAACAACATCAGCTATTTGTTGTGCCAGGCATATTAATACGTGCTTGACCTATACCTACCTCTTGTCTTTACCTTTTCACCCTACCTGGATGTTAGGTACGGAAACAGTTGAGTGATTCCTTCTAGCTGCCTACATTCTCCTGTATCCTTCCAAGCTAGGCATCCTAAGAACCCGCATCCTGCGGTTCTGAAATGTGCAAGCAGTGTGGGGTATAAGCACATGCCTGTCCTCTTCAGGTTGAATGGAGTCATTTACTCTTGCTGAGTCCTCTTGTCCTCACCGTAAACCGGAGAATGTCACTCTTACCTCCTCCCAGGGTGGTGGTGAGGGGCAGAGGAGATCTTGGGAATGACAATGTTTGGTTGACTGTTGAGGCCCTGTACCCCTGGGTGATTATTGTTCTTGGTTGGGAGGGAAGACTCTTTCAGGCAGATTTTCCTTGACTTACAATGAAGTTTCATCCTGATAAACACATCGTAAGTTGAAAATATCCAAAGTCAAAAATGCATTTAATACACCTGATCTACCAAACATCCTAGCTTAGCCCAGCCAGCTTACACTCAGAACACTTACGTTAGCTCACAGTTGGCAAAGCCATCAATACAAAGCCAATTTTATAATAAAGTGTTAGCTATTTCATGCAATCTTTGACTACTTGTACTCAAAGTGAAAAATTAGTTGTTAGTGTATCAGTTGTTAACCCTTGTGATTGTGATCATGTGGCTTAACTGGGAGTGGCAGCTGCTATGGGCTAGCATCATGAGAGAGAATGGGCCCACATATTCTTAGTCTGGAAAAAGAGCAAAATTCAAAATTCAAAGTATAGTTTCTACTGAATGCATTTTGCTTTTGCACCATCATAAAGTCAAAAAAATCCTTAAGTTGAATCATCCTAACTCTGAGACTATCTGGACTTGTCTTTGGCGGAAAATGGCACCCAGTAAGGAAATTAGCACCCAGAGAGGCAGGTGGTACCCAGGGAGGAGATTAGTACTCAGGGAGGGGGGGGGTTGGTTACCTAGTCAGAAGGCAGATACCAGATGAAAAATTTGTTATTCAGAGAGGAGCATGATGCCCATGGGGAGGTTGTACCTGGTAGGGAGATTTAGGCCTTGAAGATGTTCATGGCCCAGTTTAGTCTGTAAAGGGGTCCTAATGGCCAAGGTCAGATAAGATGCAAAGAGGCAGTTTGTGCAATTTTTTATTCCTATTTGTATTGAAATAAAGAGCAACAGCACATCCTAAACCTTTAGTGCTCTGCCCACGGTTAGGTGTTTTAGAACATCCATTTGTCTACAATAGTTTTAGATTTCTGCCCAAGGAACACTAGTTAAAATTAAAGTCAACATTACCGTGATCAAACTGATCTCATATTTCTCCTGCCTGGAAATACCTACAATTCCTTAAAACAATGTTTCAATTTACCACAAGTCCGGTGGCATTTTAAAGTGTAATAAAAAACCCACCCTCCTCTTCCTGCCTCCCACTCCTGGTGTTTTGGAGACAACAGCACACACACACGGACTTTCAATCAAGGGGGTGCTGTTTGTCCCTTATTTTGTGCACCTCTATCTTTGCTGAAGCAGAGTGCTGTGATAAACCTACAGATGCTGGTGAGTCAGATTGGATCATGGGAAGGAAGTGGGCGAGTCATAGTTGAATGATTTTGCTGTGTGCTTTCATATCCACCTGACGTGTTCCAGAGCTTGAGTGAGAAGAATCATTAGGTCAGTTTGGATTTGGAGCCATTGATTCAGCCAGTAAGCTCCATGACCTGCCCTCCCTCCATGTGTCTGCATTTGCACCTGCAGCCAGGGTCACTATTTGGGAGGTACATCTCAGTCTGTTAAAATAGTGAACTGCTTTCATGCCAGTTGTCAAATAACCACTAGCTGGACACTTCAGAACCTCCCCCAAGGACCTGTGTCCATCTTATTGGTGGATGCCTGTTATTACATTGATTGTTCAATAACTGTCACTTCAGCTTATAGGGCAATTAAAATAAATCCCTGCCCACATAGGTGGTGACAGATGCCATGCCTTCCCTTGCCTGGAAAACTCTCCATGGTTCTTTCAGGATGAAAAGAGGCCCTAACCAATATCTTTGTTTAGGTGATTGAGAGAACCAAATTTGGAGAAGACACTCTATCCTCGTGATGCAAGGACGTGAATTTATGTCTGCTGCTTTTTTCTTGTTTTTCTTTTTTTTTTTTTTGGTACTAAAAAAGTCGCTGGGATAATTCAGCCAGATGAAATAAGCAGACATGTGGCCTAAAAAAAGATGAAGTTTATACAATGAGGCAGGTGCCATCTGGCACAGTAGGAATTCAATGGAGGTGGGATCATTTTCTCTAATGTCAGAACTACCTGGAGTTGTTGTCTATTTGTAGAATCTTGGGAAATGTGGGAGGCAAAATTGAGAAAGCAATTCTAATTCAGAGATTTGAATCCTATATCACAGATGATCACAACTTCTCTAGTGGATGGAACAATATGTTCCCCAGATTCTGCTTCAGAGTCAAGGCACTTATTTCCCCAGCTGTCAGGAAGCTGACTGATCACAGCTAAGTCCTTCCATAGGGTTTCCCCTTGTTCAAAGTCATGCTTTCTCCCAGGGGGCAGCTCCCATCCAGGGGCCCATCAGTGCTGGGCACAGAGGCTCAGCCTTCCCTCTGAAAAGCCTCTCCAGCTCCAGAGTTGCATGTGGGATTAGCTGGGACCCTTTTTCCAAACACATCTCAATTTAACTGTCCTTTCCTCCTGCTTTCACTCCTGCACAGGTGTTGTACCCAAGGGCGTTTCCCATTAAAACTCTAGCCTTCAAACCTCCATCCCAGATGAGTGCTCCCAGGGACAGTGATCCATCTTCCCAATATCTGCAGAGTATTCTGTTAGAATCTAACAAACAACTAGGTTTAGTCTCATTCCATTTAATCATGTTTTATATATATATATATATAATTTTTAGATTTTTATATTTATTTATTTATTTATTTATTTATTTATTTATTTATTTAAAAGAGAGAGAGAGAGAGAGAGCAAGCACACACAAGTGGTGTGGAGGAGCAAAGGGAGAGGGAGAAGTAAATTGCCCCCTGAACAGGAACCTTGAGGTGGGAGGGGGTGGGTTTGATCCCAGGGCCCTGGGATCATGATCTGAGCCAAAGGCAGAAGACTGAACTACCTAGGCTCCCAACAATAACAGTCGGGAGCCATGTGTTATATTTTCTGTTTATTATTCTTTCTTACTGTTTCCTTCTAATTTTTTATATACTTTGTTTTATTTTACTAGATTAATATGTTTTTAAATTTTTTTTCCTTCTAGACAGACACTGTCCAATTGAAATATAATGAGAACCACAGATGTAATTTAAAATTTTCTAGCTGCCACAGAGGCCATGACATCAGGGATCATCTTAGAATTCTGACTACCATACACATTAAAAAGGGTAAAAAAGAGTGAAATTAATTTTAGTAATATATATTATTTCATCTAAACTAGTCAAAATATTATCGATATATGTTCAAAGTAAAAATTATGAAGAAAATATTAAAAGTTTTGCTGTTGTATTGCCTTTGAATATGTATTTTACATGTATAGTACATCTCAATTTGTATTAGCCACATTTCAAGGGTTCAATAATCACATGTAACAGACACACTTCTGGAGGTTTGAAAATCTCCATCAAAGTCAAATTCTAGGACATTAGCAAAAATGGCGAAGGACCTCTAAAAATTCTCTCTTCCATAAAAGCAATAAGAACATTGGCAAATAATCTCAGAATCGACTTTTTCAGAACTCTGGAAATTAACCAAAGCCTTGCAGCAATCTGGGGAGCATTTATTCAAGAAAAACAGCTGAATCTTGGTAAGAACAATGAGCTTTGTGTCACTTTAACTTGCCATGTTCCCATATCTCCTCCCTGTCGCTGCAGCAGCCTGGAAATCCAAGAGCCTGTAGGCAGTCACAGTGAAAACTAGCAGCCTGGGAGCTACTGGGGAGTTGGGGTTGCAGAATGGGGTTGGAGCCCCTTCAAAGCCCCATTCTCAGAGAATTGTCATTATTTGACCTGTCTGGTGGTTCCTTGGAAGACCCCATTGGCAAGGCTGTCTTTATTTGATCTGACTCAGAACTCATCTAGAACAAACAGCCTTTTCCCCAGGGGTGTGTGTTGGAAAGAATCAGAGGCAATTATTGAACATTACGGCTGCTTCAGGTGGCAGATAACAGTTGGGACAAACAATAGGCTAACCCAAAGACTTAAAGGAAAAGCTGAAGAATGGATGTCCATATGGGGGCTTTGAAATCTCCAACACATCCCTGGGAATGCAGAAGGCCATGCAAATATGTAGGACTATGTGCCTGTGCAGGGTGGTATGTGTGTTTAGGAAAGACCTGAGAAATCCTTAGTTCTCCCCACTGGCTAAGATGGAGCTGTAAGGTGTTTGGCTAAATGTGGGATGTGTCTCCTAAAACACACAGAACTTCTTGGCAACTACTGGGAGCCTTATTGGTTCCAATCATCTAAAGAATCATCTCTGTGGAATCATTAACTGACCACTAGGTTAATCGATCAGAACTTCAGTGGCCTCATACAGTAAAGAATATACACTTTACAGAATTAGTGCAGAAAATCCAATAAACAAACAAATGCAAAACAAACTACAAACCTGGGATGAGCTCTGATTTCCAGAGTTGCTACATTATATTATTCTAAATGTCCAATCTTCAATAAAAAGTTATGAGACATGCAAAGAAACAAGAAAGTAGGTCACATACACAAGAAAAAAAGTCACGAGAAATAGTCTGAGGAGACACAAAAAATGAACTTATTATACAAAGTAAATTAGCTATGTTAAATATATTTAAAATATGTAATTAAGAGGAGCCATGATTAAAGAACTAAGTGGAAAAAAAGTCTTGTATATATAAAATCTTAAGGAATTCACAAAAAATAAAAGATCAATATATAAAAATCACTTATATTTCTATACACTAGCAATGAACAATCCAAAAATGAAATTAAGAAAATAATTCCGGGGCACCTGGGTGGCTGAGTTAGTTAATTGTCTTTCTTTGGCTCAGGTCACCGTCTTAGGGTCCTGGGATCACCTGTGTTGGCTCCCTGCTCAGGGGGTCTACTTGTCTCTCTCCCTCTGCAACCCTCCACCCCACTTGTGCATGTGTGTACTCTCTCTCCACCTCAAATAAATAAAATCTTTAAAAAGAAAATAATTCCATATTACAATAGCATCCATAAAATACTTAGGAATAAATTTAACAACGACAACAACAACAACAAAAAGCAAAGGCTTGCACGCTGAAAACTCTAAAAGATTGATGGAAGAAACTAAAGAAGACCTACTCAAATGAGAAGACATCTATGTTGCAGATCAAAGAAAAGCAATACTGCTTAAATTGATTTTCAGGTTCAATACAATCCCTATCAAAATTCCAGCTGCTGCTCTTTGCAGAAATTGACAAGTTGATCCTAAAACTCATATAGAAATGCAAGGGATCGGTAATAGCCAAAACAATTTAGAAAAAAACAAAGGTAAAAAGTTTGAGGACTAACATTTCCTAATTTGAAAACCTAAGCTGTGTAATCAAGATTATGTAGTGCTGGCATAAGGATAGACATAGGCGATGGAACAGGATTGAGAATCTCAGGATAAACTCATACATTTATGAACATACATTTATTTTCAACAAGACTGTGTAGACAATTTAATGGGGAATAGTAATCTTTTCAACAAATGATGCTGGAAGAACTGGGATATCCACATGTGTAAAAGATGAAAGTGGACCCCCTACCTCATAGCACATTTAAAATTTAATTCAAAATGGATCAAAGACCTAAATGTAAGAACTAAAACTATAAAACTCTTGGGAGAAAACACAGGTGTGAAAGAATATCATACTGCATATTGCTAGCCCATGAAAAGATCAAAATTAGAAATCTGAAGTATAGTTTCTTTTGGATACATATTGCTTTCATATCATCTTTACAAAATCAAACCATTGTAAGTTGGGGGCCTTCTGTACACTATCAAAAAAGTGAAAAGAGCAACAGATTGGGAGAAAATATTTGCAGGTGATTTATTTGATAAAGATAAAGTATCCGGAATAGATAAAGAACCATCGCACTTCAACAATAAAAAGACAGATAACCCAATTTAAAGATGTCGAAGAATTGAATAGATATTTCTCCAATGAAGATATGCCAATAGCTAACAGGCACATGAAAATATGCTCAATATCATAAGTTATTACGGGAATGCAAATCAAAACCACAACAAAATACTACTTTACACCCACTAGAATGATTATAACCCAAGACAGACAATAAGAAGTGTTGACAGGGATGTGGAAAAACTGACTCCTCATACATTACCGATTAGAATATAAAGTTGTACAGTTGCTCTAGAAGAGTGTTTTGACAGTTCCTCAAAAAGTTAAACACAGAGTTCCTGTATGACCCAGAAATTTCCCTCCCAGGTACATACCCAAGAAATGATAACATATGTTCACGTAAAACCTTGTACATGAATGTTCATAGTAGCATTATTCATAGTATCCAGAAACTGAAAACATCCTCAATATCTATCAATTGATGAACTGATAAACAAAATGTGGTATATACGTATAATGGAATATTAACTCTGCTATTGGGGCACCTGGGTGGCTCAGGGTTGAGCATCTGCCTTTGGCTCAGGTCGTGATCCTGGGGTCCCGGGACCAAGCCCCCCGCAGGCTCCCCAGGGGGAGCCTGTTATCCCTCTACCTATGTCTCTGCCTCTCTCTCTTTGTGTCTCTCATGAATAAATAATAAATAAATAAATAAATAAATAAATAAATAAATAAATAAATCTCTAAAAAAACTAAAGAAACCAATACCAAAAAAAGTTTTTTTTTTTAATTTTTATTTATTTATGATAGTCACAGAGAGAGAGAGAGGCAGAGACATAGGCAGAGGGAGAAGCAGGCTCCATACACCGGGAGCCCGACATGGGATTCGATCCCGGGTCTCCAGGATCGCGCCCCGGGCCAAAGGCAGGCGCCAAACCGCTGCGCCACCCAGGGATCCCCCCCAAAAAGTTTTTGATAGTGTAGTTATACCACTTAATTTCAAAGTTAAAGAAGTCTTAAAATGAAAAAGGATGTTTGAAAAAATCCCTAAAAATTCTCAGAGGCAGTCTGAGGTAGTAGTCAAGAACTTGGGAAACATGAGACAATGCATATAAAGCAAACATGGTACTGGCACTTAGTACTCAACAAGTAATAATTATATTATATTATTTCCATTATCATCATCAACAACAAAATCCAGGATGTATAGAGTTGAGAAGGGAGAGTAATATAAATTTCTCAGTTTTTATTAAATTCTTTTTGCAACATTTGTGTAATATTGAGTTTATAGGACCATAGGATTAATCTCTCAATCAATATTTTGTTTAAGCTGAGCCCTTTTGTATAATTATCACCATCTGAGTGCTATGGGAAATTTTAAAATGTTTTTATTCTGAACTTCAGAACAGACAGTTTGATTAGAGGGCACAAAACAATAAAACAGAAAAGGTGTATGATTAGGAACAAATTTGAGATAAAAATTAGAGTTTGGAGGTAAAATATATATATCCAGAGAAGGAAGAAATCAGTGCAGGATGAGATAGTCATCAAATTCTACATGAAGACTCTGAAATTTGCATGGAGCCTTAATCGATGAGCATCATTTGGAAAGGCAGAGAAGTGAAGTCTGGCTTTCCAGATGAGAGGAACAATAAAAGAAATGGTGTTTGTGTGACAGGAAACATCCAGGCTTGATTATATTTAAAGTAGACTACAGAGTCAGAAACTAAATGAGGGACATGTCTGTAGATCCCCTAGGCATCGAAAAGGAAAGAGGGGATTTTTTTTTAAAGGAGATTTTGAGACAACTTTGTGTCAAAAACAAAATGGGAACTTTCTAGAAAATTTCCACGTCAGTTTGGACTCAAGAAAAACATATTACCTGAATAACTTTTGGAGAAATTGAATTATTATTTAAAACCTCTTCTCAAAGAAAACACGTCTGAAGTTTTCAATGATGAATTCACACAAGTATTCAGAGAACCACACTGATCTTACACAAATGGTCTTGGAAAATAGGAAAAGGAAAAATAATCCAAAACTTGTTGTATGAGGAAAGCATAACCTTGATACTAAAATCTAACAAGGACATTACGAGGAAGGAAAATTCAAGTCAATAATATTTCAGAACCTATGAGCAAAAATCCCAAAACTGGACAACCAAATTCAGCATTATATAAAAGATAATTTCTTGACCAAATTAAATTACTCCGAGAACAATATTTGGAAATAAATCAATGTAAGTTACCACATGAACAAATAAAACTATGATTATCCCAGAGATGTAGAAAAATGTTTTGATAAATTTTGTCATCCATTTAGAGTACACTTACCATGATGAGCATGGAGTAATGTACAGAAATGCTGAATCACTATATTGTACACCAGAAACTAATATAATGCTATATGGTAACTATACTGGAATTATAATAAAAAACTTAATAAAATGTTGCCATCTATACAAAAATATTCTTAGAAAATTGTGAATGGAAGAGAACTTCCTTGATTAGATGAAATTTATCTAGAAAACAAAACTATAGCAAACACCATACTTATTGGTTAAATGTTGAAAGATTTCCCTTTGAAACTGTGAATAAGACAAAAATGCCCACATATATTCCTACTCAACATTGTACTGGAGCTCCTAGCCAATGAAGAAAAAGAAAAAGACATGGAAATAGAAGATATATAAATTGGAAAGAAAAATATAACTCTCATGATTCATAGATGATATCATAATATGTGTAAAAGATCCAAATGAACCTACAGAATTAGAAATGGAAAGGACCAAGAATAGCAAAGCACTCTTTTTAAATTAAATTAAATTAAAAAAATTTTAGTTCTAGTGTAGTCAATGTAAGGTGTTATATTAGTTTCAGGTGTACAATATTGTGACTCCACAATTCTGCACATTACCTAGTGCTCATCAAGATAAGTGTACTTTCAATCCCCTTCACCTATTTCACCCATCCCCCACCCACCTCCCATCTGGTAACCATCAGTTCTCCATAGTTAAGAGTCTGTTTTTTGGTTTGTCTCTTTTCTTTCCTTTGCTCATTTGTTTATTAAATTCCATATATGAGTGAAATCAAATGGTATTTGTTTTTCTCTGATTTTTTTTTCACTTATCATTATACTCTTTAGATCCATCCATGTTGCAAATGGCAAGATTTCATTTTTTAAATGAATAATTTTCTACTGTATATACATATATATTCCATATCTTCTTTATCCATTCAACCATAGTTAAACACATGGGCAGTTTCCATACTTTGGCTATGGTAAATAATATGCAATAAACATAGGGGTGTATATATCTTTTCAAATTAGCATTTTCATATTCTTTGAGTAAATACCCAGTAGTGTGATTACTGGGCCATAGAGTAGTTCTATTTTTAATTTTTTGAGGAACCTCCACACCATCTTCCACAGAGGCTGTACCAGTTTGCATTACCACCAACAGTGCATGAGAGTTCCTTTTTCTTCAAATCCCTCATCAACACTTGTTGTTTCTTGTGTTTTTGATCTTAGTCATTCTGACAGGTGTGAAGTGATACCTCATTATGGTTTTGATTTGCATTTTCCTAATGATGGGTGATGTGGAGCATCTTTTTATGTGTCTGTTGGCCACCTGTTTGTCTTCTTTGGAGACATGTCTCTTCACATCTTCTACCCTTTTCTTTAATTGTGGTTTTTTTTTTTTTTTTTTTTTTGGAGTTGAGTGGTGTAAGTTCTTTATATATTTTGGATATCAATCCTTTTTAATCTGCAAATATCTTCTCCCATTCAGTAGGTTGTCTTTCAGTTGTGTTGGTCATTTCCTTTGCTATACAGAGCTTTTTATTTTGATATAGTCCAAATAGTTTATTTTTACCTTGCCTCAGGAGATGTATCTAGAAAAATATCATGGCTGATGTCAGAAACATTACTGCCTGTGTTCTTTCCTAGGATTTTTATGGTTTCAGGTCTCACATCTAGGTCCTTAATCCATATTGAGTTTGTGTATGGTGTAAGAAAGTGGTCCAGTTTCATTTTTTGCAAGGAGCTGGTCAATTTTCACAACTGTCTTTTTCCCCATTGCATTTTCTTGCCTCCTTTGTCAGAGATTAATTGACCATGTAATCGTGGATTTATTTCTGGGCTTCCTATTCTGTTCCATCGATCTATGTGTCTGTTTTTGTGTCAGTATAATACTGTTTTGATTACAACAATGTTGTAATATAAATTGAAATCTGGAATTGTGATACCTCCAGCTTTGTTTTTTCTTTTTCAAGATTGCTTTGGCTATTCAGAGTCATTTGTGGTTCTGTACGAATTTTAGGATTATTTGCTCTAGTTCTGTGAAAAATGCTGTTGGTATTTTCATAGAGATTGCATTATTGCTTTGGGTAGTATGGACATTTTAACAATGTTTATTTTTCCAGCAAAACCCTCTTAAGAAGAACAGTAACACAGAAGGATTTGCTCTACTGGATACTAAGTTATTATAAAACCAAGTAAGTAATTACAAAAAAATGATAAATACACAAAGATACATGTAAATTATGACATGTTGAGATGCTGAGTAGCAGTTTGAAAAAATAAAGCAGATTTATACATAGTGACACTGGGGAGTTTTTGAAGACATACTATTACCTTTGAGAAAACTAAACAATTTGCAGGATGATGCACACAATGTGATACATTTATGTCAGAACAAAACAATACCATATACTTTTCTATATACAGCAGTATATGCATAGACATATAAAGAAATAATTTCAGAAGTATCCATATCAATCTAAAAACAGAGGTTACCTTTAGGGAAAGAACTGGGTGCCACTGAGAGAGCCTACAGGTATGATTTTATTTAACTAAAACAAACAAAAAGGAAGAAAGGAAGGAAGAAAAGCAGTGTGGCAGGGAGAAATGGAGAGAGGACCAAACTAAGAATTTTGAGCCAAGCCACCCAATATCTCAATAGAGAAGGTCTAAAGCCACTTCACTGGGAATATTTTCTAAACATTTCTTTCCTACTTCCACTGTTCCACTAAGTCTCAAGAATTAGTTCCTTCTTTCCTTCCTCCATCAACAAATATGTTTATTACTGTGTTCCTCAAGGTAGACTTGTTCTAAGTTTTCATGTTTCAGTCCAGCTATTGAGTAGACAACCGTTTGATGATAGCATGAAAATCTCACCCAGTTAACATTCAAACACTTCACCATTAACAGGTGACAGGTAGATCATGTTTATCAGAACTGTGTGCATGTCTAATTACCTAATCTAAGAATTATATGAGTTCTTATTTATTCATTTCATCAGATCTTTACATTTATTAAAAATACAACAATGGCCAAGCAGCTTCTAGGAGCTCTGGGAAACTGTAGGAGAAATATTGGTGAGATCCTAAGGAATCAATTAGACATAGGGATGGAAACCCCAGGGAGACAGGCAAGGAACAGTAGAGAGAAACGCAATCACACTCAGAAATGAATCCTCAGTGTGACAGTGAAGGAAGAATTTGATGCAGGACATGTGTGTGATTCCTGTGAACTGCAGGAAACATGGTATGTTCCTGCTCATTCCGTTAGACACAAATGAGCTAGCTCTTCATGTCCAGGAGATGGGTATGTAAACTTGCCTTTAGAGTGTAAGTAAAACACACGGACATGTGGCAGGATCTGCTCCCAGGAACATGAAATCAGAAGCCTTCCTCTTTCCATGCAACAGCCTCCTGGGTGATCCCCTTGCTATCCCTTCTGGCCTTGTGACCCATTCTCCACCTGCTGCTTTCAGGGTATAACTTAGAACATCCCTCTCCCTGAATTAACACCCTGCAAGAAGGACAATTTTTATGATATGTCTGTGCTGCATCAGTATTTTCTCATGTGATCTTCCAAGCATCCTAACACGGGGCTGCTTTTATGATTCCCAGCTCCCACATGAGGAAGTTGAGATAAAGACAGTCCTTCCAAAACAGTCTTGCTAATGTGGAGGACCCCTCTGTTGCCTCCACAAATGTCCTTCCCCATTATTCTTGTGTTTTCTTCATGGCATTTATCACTTTCTGAGATTTCTAATTGCCTATGTGTTTATAATTTACCTCTCCCCACTAGAATACATGCCCCACAAGGAGAGGGATTTTGTCTAACATTTTCACTGCCATATCCCCAGTGCTAACATGATGCCTGGCACATAGTAGGTGCTTAACAAAAATTTGCTCAGTAAGCACTGGACAGATTAACTTAATGCTACTCTCTTAATGGTTTATTAAATGTTGCATCCAAAGTGACCAAAATAGTTATTTGCAGTTACTATGAATTATATAAATAAATGCGCTAAATATGATACTAACTCAACAAGAATGATGTGTTATTTTTATATAGTTCATTTCCCAAATGCTGACTATGTGCCGTACATTGTTGGGCACGGGTGATAAAAATTAACTTAAGGAGTGTGTGTGTGTGTGTGTGTGTGTGTGTGTGTGTGTGGAAAAAGAATACAGGCCAGTAAATTATGTCACCACACTGTGTAGTAAATACAATTACAGAGGTAAACACAGGTGCTGAGGCATAGAGGAAGGGCAGGTCAATCTGGAAGAGTTGGAGGGGGAGGTGTTAGTGAAAGCTTTCAAGAGGAGCTGAGAGCACAACTGAGTTAGGAAGAACGTATTTATCCAAAGAGATAGGGAAGCCTATACAAGTCTGGGAAGCAACTCATCAAAGGCAGGGAAGTGCTTTTGGGGAACTGCAAGGTCATGGGTAGCACTATATGGTATAAGGTAGGGATGCATTGAGAGATTAAGCTGGATATGTATGGAAAAGTCATTCACAGATGACCTTGAATTTCATTGAATATTCTATCACTATGTCTGTCTCTTTCTCAGGGTATACCTACTGCTAGCACAGTGCCTGTAGGATAGTAAGACCTCAGTAAATATGTGCTGAATGAGTAAATGAATGAATGGATCTGGAATGTTACCCTGTAGCATCCCTTGCTCCAGGAGCCAGTTAAAATAGGGAGGTGACCTGCTGAGATTAACATTTGAGAAGGGGCACTCTGGGAGCCACAGAATAAAAAAAGACTCAGGTCAGTGAGGAATGATTATCAGGGTGAATTTGAGGACCCTGGAGGGAGAGGGGTCAGATGGAAGGAATGGATTTGAGGACTACTTGGTGACTGATTAGATGGAAGGAAAGAAGTAAGGACAAGCCTAGGAGGGTAGCATTTCTGGCATAAGATCTAGGTGTTTGGTGCTACCACTTACAGGACAAGGGACTGGAACAGGTGCGACCCAAAAGGGAGATACTGGGTTAAGCTGGACTGCTGGATCTGAGTTGCATTCGGAATTCCAGGCTGGAATGGAGACCTGGAGCCCAGCAGAGAGATCTGGGCTGGAAGAAGATACAGATGCCAACAGAGTCTGAGTGGTGCATGGAACTCAAGAGCATGAGGAGATAGTACAGGGATGGAGCCCTCCACGGGATGGGGCTGCCAGGGTCCTGAAGGCATGCGAAAAGAAAAAGCAGAGAGGGGACCCAAGTCTTGCTAGCAGGTGGTGGAGGAACCAGATTTATGGTTTGAAAGAACCAATGTCAGATGTACCCGGAACTTGCCACTGAACACAATTGAAATGTGAAAGAATGTCCAGTAAGATTGCAAGTTGGAAGGATAAAATCCAGAATGGCATGAGATGGGAGAAATGGGCTGAGGCAGGCAGCCTGGAACCAAGCAGGGAGTGGGTGTTGTAACTCCCTTTTTATATAATGCTCTAAGTGAGGTGTAGGGCAAGGTGGCCTCCAGGAACCACTGGGGCGGGGCAGTTTCTGTCTTTTAGTAACTTTCAGTGCCACCTGCCAGGTAATTAGAGCTTCTCCTTTGAATGTTCTGCCCCTGGGATCCTGGCCTTCACCTATCCTTCTCCTGCAATTCATTGCTATATGGCACTCGAGCAATCAGCTGTCTGGGGTGGTGCAGCTCAGGGGAGGCTTGGGTATACAACATCCGCACATGGGCAATTACACATCTACTCATTGCTCACATTCTTTGGCACGGATTTTCACATACACCAGGCATTTCCAGGCATCCCCAGTTTGTCTTCCTAGATCCTCTGACCTCATACCCTAGCCCTGGGGAAGTTTTGTTACAGTTTCTTGGGTACTGAGAGCACAGGATCCTTGCTGTTTGGAACTCAGTTTCCCCTAGTTCCAATTCTAACCTGAGGCTTGCTCCACACTTCTGGTGTGCCCTTTGGAAAAACAATGATGATAGACCTAAGGGATCATAAATGACTCAAGACATCCTACTTTGGAATGCCAATGCACAAAGATGTTAGTCTTAGAATCAGTCGTAAGAATAAAGAGTGAAAAGGTGTGAACTGGAACATCCAAAAGGGGATGATCAAGTAGACCACAGCATTTCCTTGGGTAGAATATAATTCGATGGTTTTTAATATTAGTTACAAAGGTCGGTTAAGAAAATGGAAATGTAAGACGCCTACATAGCTCAGTGGTTGAGCGTCTGCCTTTGGTTCAGGGTGTGATCCCAGGGTCCTGGATCAAGTCCTGTATCAGGTTCCCTGCAGGGAGCCTGCTTCTCCCTCTGCCTATGTCTCTGCCTCTCTGTGTGTGTCTCTCATGAATAGATAAAATCTTAAAAAAAAACACATGGAAATGCTACTGATTAGATACCAAGGAAAAAATAGAATACTAAATGATATATACAGTATGATTAAAACTATGTAAATAAAAACACACATAGGAAGTTTATAAACAAACCTCTAAAATGTCAACAGTGGCTATGTTTAGATTGTGGGATTTGGGGCATTTTTTTTTCCTGTTTCCCAAATTTTCTGTGATGAGATTATATTGATTTTGCAACGGAAAAAATGCATATAATAAAAATAATTTTTAGAACCCTGAAACCTAATATGATAGTTATCTTTTCTCAGGTTTTCAAGGATGAAGCTGTCCTGGTCCTCCCTCCAACCTCTGTGGCCTGATGTCTGTCTACTGATCTGGGGAAATTCACAGAAACAGGCTGGAGCTTTCCACCAGAGCCTCCACTGGGAACCAGACCCTGTTCCTGGGGTGGGGCAGGCAGGCCTCTGTCCTGGGGTGTTGGCATTTACAATGCACAAAAACTATTAAATACAGTTTTAAAGCTTAGCACACAGTGAGAGCTACTAGAAAGTTCTGGAGGCCCATTCTCACAGCCTGCCCTTGACACTAGTCATGAAGGCCTTGATGTAGGCTCAAGTAGGTGGGGTGCTGAGCCTCCTGTGGGCCCCTCTGGCTGTGTGCCCTGCCCTGGCACACCAAGAGTGAACTTCCAGGCCACGGAGAAATAACACCATCAAACATACAAGGAAACTGTCAGAGAGCTGGTCCAGGGGGACATATGAGCCATGGCAGGGTGACCTTCCTGACAGAGTTCAACAAGAGCAGAAGGAGGGAAGGGAAGGAGTACTGGGTGGCATAGTAAAACAGGGCTTTGGTTGTAGGAACAGGACAGCCAGCATGGGTTACAGTTGACCCTCCACTGGTTGAATAATTAGGGAGAAAACCCCCAGTGGGGTTGCAGTACTGTTTTGCACAGCTGTGAATTCACGAGTGGAGAAGGCCACCTTTTTCCACCCTATGGAAAGGCCAGCATCCTTATCCTAAGGTTCAAGCTGTCATCAAATTCTCCCTAGAATGTCATGTTTCAGCCCCCCTCTCCGCCCCCCCCAAGGAGGGAATGATGCTGGAGGGATGCTAAGAGGTAAGACATGGGAGCAGAAATGGGAGACACCCATGTCCCAAATGGAACCCATGGACACAAGTCTGAGGTTCCTCAAGCTCTCCAGTTAAGGCCCCTCTTCCTCTACTCTCTCTTCCTAGGGACTCCTCAGCCAGAGGCTTCAGGTCCCACCCACATGGGGATTCACAGGTTAATATTCACAGCCTACCCTCTAGACAAAATCGTTACCTTGTCCTGCTAACAAATATTTGTTGAGCACCCTCCATGTGTCATGACAGGATCCAATAGCAATTCCACCAAGCCACTCCTCTGGGGTGCTTGCATTCTGCTGATGTCTCAAAGGCACCTTAAACCCATCATGTGCTGAAGGCTGACACTTAGAGAGCCAGGCATGGTTTTACACACTTTATGGGTACAGGCTCACCTTGTAGACATTGTGGTTTCAGTTTTAGGCCATCACAATAAAGTGAATATTGCAATAAAGCAAGTCAATGAATTTTTTGGTTTTCCAAAAGTTATATTTATACTACACCGTGGTCTATTAAATGTGCAATAGCATTATGTCTTTTAAAATATGTTAATTAGGGATCCCTGGGTGGCGCAGCGGTTTGGTGCCTGCCTTTGGCCCAGGGTGCGATCCTGGAGACCCGGGATCGAATCCCACGTCGGGCTCCCAGTGCATGGAGCCTGCTTCTCCCTCTGCCTGTGTCTCTGCCTCTCTCTCTCTCTCTCTCTCTGTGTGTGACTGTCATAAATAAATAAAAAATTAAAAAATAAAATAAAATATGTTAATTAAAGTTAATTAATTAATTAAAAATGCTTTATTGCTAAAAAAATGTTAACCATCATCTGAGCTTCCAGCAAATTGTAATCATTGATCACATAACCATAACAAATATAATGAAAAAGTTTTAAATATTGTGAGATTACCAAAATGTGATACAGAGACACGAAGTGAGCAAAAGCTGTTGGAAAAGTGGTGCCAGCAGACTTGCTCAGTGCCAGATTGCCATAAATGCAATATCTGCAAAGCATAATAAAGTGAAGCACAATAAAATGAGATACGCCTATATAAACATGTTTTATCTTCACAACAGCTCCGTGACTTGGAGCTATTACTTTCCTCCTTTTCAGACTAGAAGACCGATAAAGAGGTTAGGGGACTTGCCTGATGTTGCAACACTTGTGAGTGCAGAGCTGGGCTGGGGGGTGGGGAGCCCGAGTCCCAACACCACACTCTCACTCCAACATCCTGGCTTTTGCCCCAAACAGAAATTGGGATTTCCCTCTCAGACTGCCTCCCTAAATGTCACCAATATCTATCCAGTTACATAGAACAAGAGCTCAGATGTGCTGTTGACCTCTTCCCCCCTTCCCCATCTTCATGCTTTCATCACCAAGCCTTGTTGATTGTGCCTTTGAAGTTTTTCTTCAAGAGGCAGAAAGCAGTGAAGCAGTATGTCTCCCTTCACTGCTAATGTCCCCAGTCCTCAGCACGTATAATGACCCCTCCATGGTGAGCAAATCAATGAACTCACACTCATCTTGGTCTGGGGGATGGAATGCCCTACCTTTGGATGCATCATCTTTTTGATCTGGGTGGAGGATGAGCAAATCACGACTGGATTGGAATGGTCTGTCAGGTTTGGTAGATGGAACCTGCATGCAACCTGCATCTGTTTACTTGTCTGTCTCTATAATCAGAAAACAATTATTGAACACTTCCCACGTGGCAGGCAGGTTTTCCCCTGCTTTCCACATATACCATATAATCCCTGCCATGACCCTGTGCCTTCGGTATGATTCTGTTACAGATGGAGAAACTAAGGCTCTCAGAAGTCAGTTACTTGGTCAAGGTCATATAGTCATTAAGCAGCAGGATCTGAGTTTGGATCCAGGTTGTCTGGTTTGGCTCCATGTCCGAAACCATGAAGCTCTACTTCCCCCAAGTAGCCACCTTTGGTGGGATCTGCCCTGTCCTCAGCTTCCTAGGATAGCTCTTTCCTTTTTTAAAAAATTTTAAAATTTTGTTTAAATTCGATTTGCCAACATATAGTATAAACTCAGTGCTCATCTTATCCTGTACCCTCCTTAATGCCTGAGGACTAAGCATTTGCATTCCATGGCTGCACTTCTTTGGATTCATGGTGGATTTCAAATAAGAGATGAAGGTCAATGCTGGTGGTCACCTGAACTTGGCACATTTATCTCAGGGCATTCCAGCTATGCGTTAGCCATCTTCCGCAGTGGGCATGGGGAAGCAGAGAGCACTTGTCCCTGAGAGACAAAAGGGCATAGAGGGAAGGGGGAGACAGGATCAGACACTTCATGAGCAGAGTAGAGACAAATATTTGTAGTCCTGGAGAAATAAAAAATGTCCCAATCTAGTTCCTCAGGAGCCCTGGTGGCACATCCTGTCCCTGGATTCTAGGATATAGTCTGGGATCCTGCAATAATAAATCCCTGTTTTTGCCTTTTCATTGCAATAATTACAAAATGATGGCCAATGAGATAGGCTAAAACATAAAATATAAAAAAGAGTGTTGCAGACAGCATTCAACTAACCCAAATCTTACAGCAAAGAGATTGGCTGCAATCTGTGTGTATGTATGTATGTATGTATGTATGGGGTATGCTTACTCAAATCAGGTGATAAGAAGTTGAAAGGAGTTGGCAAATTGAACTCCAATAAAAAAAAAAGTTGAAAGGAGCTTCAGTTAAACCAAGTTAAAGGAGAAAACTGAAAGCCACCAGAAAACACATGAGACCATGTTATGAAACTAGATTCCAGGTGAAAGATGTGGACACAGAGCCGCCTCTTGACAAACCATACAGGTTCCAACTCTAATATTCCAACTGCTATTCACAGCTGCTCAGGTAAAATCATTCTGGACCTACCAAGCACCCACATCCAGGTACCATCTTCACTTTTCTGCCAAGAATTTGAATCTGTAACTACTTTAAAATCCTGAATCTTCCACTACTAGACTCAGTTGGCCAACAACAGCAAATCACCTCCTCTTGGTTCGGTAAGTGACTTTGCAACCCTAGGAGAATATGCAGATGGCTCTTAGATGGTGAGATGAATCAAAATCAGAATATTGCTACATTTTCTCAATTTTAACATCTTGGAATTTGGAATGCATTCTGTAATCAATGGCATCAAACAATTATAAATGGTGGTATTATTAAAGTAACATTATATCTTACAATAGAAGACTAAGAAGATCTAAGAAGGCATCTTAGATTCCATGAAATATGGTGTTTCTTTCATGGTAACTTCAGGAGACAATGTTGAATCACCATCACAATTTGTGTGTTATTTAAAGAACTCGAAACAGGGGTGCCTGGGTGGCTCAGTTGGTTAAGCATCCAATTTGATTTTGGCTCAGGTCATGATCTCAGGGTTGTGAGATTGAGCCCCATGTCAGGCTCCACACTGAGCCTCAAGATTCTCAAGACTCAAGATTCTCTTTCTCCTTCTTCCTCTGTCTCTCATCCTAAATATATATATATATAAGAAGAGAGAGCTTGAAATATTGAAGGAAATCTAATGTATTAGAGAATGTATGTATCTTGGCATATTGGACTTGCAGTTTCAATTTGAAATGTTTAAGAAGATATAATCAATTAAGTTTGTAGGAAATCTTTGAACATTGTATTATTAGGGTACAGTCTAACCCCAAAGTACAATTGCTCAAAAATGATAGAAGTCAAGTGGTGAGTGGTCCAGAGCTGCAGGCTAAGCAGTTTTGCTATGTGAGGTCTTCTAGTGAATGGGTTCCTTCTCTCCTTTGGCCCTGCTGTGTCCTGTGTTATCTTCATCAGCACGGTTGATACTGGCTCACTGCCACATGCAAGGAAGTGGGAAAGAAGTGGGGCCACTGCAAGTGTCTTAAAGGTGATGATCTGGTTGTAGCATATATCATATCTACTCACATCCCACTGGCCCAAACTTAGTCACGTGGCCACAGCTGACCGCATCGTGTAGTCTATTGTTGGGTGGACATATCTCCAGTTAAAGCTTAAGGGTTTTAGCTAAAGGCAAAGAGGGGAGAATTAATACCAGAAAGCATTTGGTAGCCATCCACCATGAATCTCAAGAAACTTCATTCACCAGGTTTATGAAATTTTAATAATTGCTTAAAGGCTTAGAAAGATTTCACTCGTCAGTTTTATAAGTTTGCCACATCAGATGTTTGAAGTGTTTTAGAGAAACATATATATATATATTTAATTTATTTATTTATGATAGTCACAGAGAGAGAGAGAGAGAGAGAGAGAGAGAGAGAGAGGCAGAGACACAGGCAGAGGGAGAAGCAGGCTCCATGCATCGGGAGCCTGATATGGGATTCGATCCCGGGTCTCCAGGATCGCGCCCTGAGCCAAAGGCAGGTGCCAAACCGCTGCGCCACCCAGGGATCCCCAAGAAACATATATTTTAATTTTAAATACACTTAAAATGTTTTAGAGAATTAAATAACGCTTCTAAATAGGGAAGTTACCTAGGAGAACTTACTACTTAAATGTAGTCAGTTTGATGTTAATCAGATAAGAAATGAAAGTGATTAATATTATTTTTACCTAAAAATTAGTAGACATAAATAAGGGTAAGAATTGTGAATTAAACATAAAGACTTTGGAAGAACCCAGGTTTTTAAATATTACAACGTTTTAGACTGGCCTCTTTCACTTAGTAATATGCGTTCAAATTTTCTTCATGTCTTTTCATGCCTCGATAGCTCATTTCTTTTCATTGCTGAATAATATTCCGGTTTTTGGATATACTAGAGTTCTTTATCTGTTCCCTGCTGAAGAACATCTTGGTTGCTTCCAGGTTTTGGCAATTATGAATAAAGCTGTTATAAACGTCCATGTGCTGGGTCAATATTAAGGAGCACGATTGCTGGATCAGATGGTAAGAGTACATTTAGTTTTATAAGAAATTGCCAAACTATATTTCAAAGTGGCTGTACCATTTTGCATTCTCATCAGTGTTAAATGAGAGTTCCTGTTGCTCTGCATCCTCACCAACATTTGGTGTTGCCAGTGTTCTGGATTTTGGCCATTTTAATATGTGGGTAGCAGTATCTCACTGCTGTTTGAATTTGCATTTCCCTGATGACATATGATGTGGAGGATCTTTTCATATGCTCAGCCATGTATATATCTTCTCTGGTGAAGCATCTGTTAAAGTCTTTGGCCCTCCTTTTTTTTTTTTTGTATTAACAAGTTTACTCAATATTGATAGAATACAAAATTTTATATGCAACACATTGACTTTAGTATTACAAAATTTAACCTTTTTATAAGCTATCTTATGGTGTTATTCTTTGCTTATCTGCTCTAAGCTATGATGTGTTACACCAACAGATCCCCTTCCCCACAGCTTTGTACTATGTACTTAAACAGGTGATTTCTTTCCTTTCAGCAAGGTGAAAAAAAAAAACACAAAAATTCCCACCAGGAAAAAAATGTTAGCCTAAATTCTGAGTTTCAACGTAAGATAGTACCAGAAATAGGTTATAGGTGACTTTTTTACCTGAATAATACTATATGAGGTTACAATGTTGGCCATAAGAAGACACATTTTCTTTTCATTAAACTTTTATTTTAATGGGTATCAAAATTTTGTGACAGATTTTTGGTCAAGTTGCTTCCATTAAAAAGCACTCATTTTAAAAAAAAAAAAACTAATAACTTAAAATTGCCACATACACACAACAAATTGGTCCACAAAACATTCTCCTTCCCTTCTGAAGGTTTTATGATGCATTGCTATCATTAGCCAGTCGTTTACTATTAAACTTAAATGGCCAATCAGCACAAACCATTCTGATCAAGACTGAGGTGTCAGGTATTGGGGAGATATTGGGCAGGTATTCATTTAGCCTTCTGAGCTTTCTGGGCAGACTTGGTGACCTTGCCAGCCCCAGCTGCCTTCTTGTCCATCACTTTGCTGACACCCCCTCCCCCCCACAGCAACTATCTCACATCACGAACAACAGAATGGCCCCAAGGACGATAGTCAGAGAAGCTCTCAAGACACATAGGTTCGCCAGGAACCATATCAATGATCTCAGCATCACCAGATTTCAAGAATGTGGGGCTATCTTCCAGCTTTTTTCCAGAATGACAATTAATCTCCTTCAGGTCAGGAAACTTTCAAGCAATGTGAGCTGTGTGACAATCCAGCACAGGTGCATATCCACCGCTGATCTGGCCTGGATGGTTCAGGATATTAACTTGAGCCGTAAAACCAGCTGCTTCCATTGGTGGGTCATTTTTGCTGTCACAAGCTACATTGGCATGATGAACATCTTTGCCAGATACATTCTTGACATTGAAGACCACGTTGTCCCCAGGAAGCATCTCACTCAAAGCTTCATGGTGCATTTGAACACACTTAACTTCTGTTGTAACACTGACTGTTACAAAGGTGACCACCATGCCCGGTTTAAGAACACCGGTCTCCACCTGGCCCACAGGGACAGTACCAATGGCACCAACTTTGTAGATGTCCTGGAGGGGCAGTTTGCAAGGGCTTGTCAATTGGACAAGTTGATGGCAGAATGCAATCCAGAGCTTCAAGTAACATGATTCCACTGGCATTGCCATCTTTACGGGTGACTTTCCATCCCTTGAACCAAGGCACATTAGCACTTGGCTCCAGCACACTGTCACCATTCCAACCAGAAATTGGCACAGATGCTACTCTTCAGGGTGATAGCCAATTTTCTTAATGTAGGTGCTGACTTCCTTAATGATTTCCTCGTATCTTTTCTGGTTTTATGGTGGCTTAGTGGAATCCATTTTGTTAACATCAACAATTAGTTGTTTCACACCGAGTGTGTAAGCCAGAAGGGCATATTCATGGGCCTGCCCATTCTTGGAAGATACCTGCTTCAAATTCACCAATGCCAGCAGCAGCAATTGGGACAGCACGGTCAGCCCGAGGTGTGCCTGTAATCATATTTTTGATAAATTCTCTGTGTCCTGGGGCATCAGTGATGGTCGCATAATACTTAGCTGGTCTCAGATTTCCTCAGGGAGATATCGATGGTGATACCACGTTCATGTTCAGATTTTAGTATATCCGAGACTCGGGTAGATTTGAAGGAGCCCTTTCCCATCTCAGCAGCCTCCTTCTCAAATTTTTTGATAGTTCTTTTGTTGATCCCACCACATTTGTAGATCAGACGACCAGTAGTGGTAGACTTGCCTGAGTCTACATGTCCAATGATGATGATGTTGATATGAGTCTTTTCCTTTCCCATTTTGATTTAGGTTTCATGGTGGTTTTCATGACACCTCTGTCCTGGTGGCAAATATGTTGTGAAAAAGTCTTTGGCCTCTTTTTAAATCAGGTTGTTCTTTCTTTCATGGATGGTGCTTTTTGTGTTGTACTCTATAAAGGCTACATACTGTATTTTTCCAATTATATGACATCCTGGAACAGGCAAATTCATGGAGACACTAAAAAGAGCAATGATTGACAGGGGTTAGGGAGGAGGGAAGGATGAATAAGTGGAACACAGAGGAATTTTAAGGACATGAAAATACTCTGTATAATACTTGACAGTATTGTCAAGTACTTGACTTGACAGTAGATACATATCATTTATACATTTGTCCAAATCCACAGAATGGACAACACCAAGACTGAGCTACGCCCATGTGAGCTATGGACTTTGGGCGATGATGTGTCAATGTGGGTTTATCAATGGTAACAGATGTACTATGACATATGATGTGGATAGTGGTGGAGGCCATGCAAATGTGGGGGCAGGTGCGAGGTTATGGGAAACCTCTGTACCTTCTGTTCACTTTTGCTGTGAACCTAAAACTGCTCTAAAAATTAGGTATTTAAAAAATACTACAACTTTAATAACTTGAGTAGTAATTAAAATAAGTAACTGTACATAATCTCCTGCACATAGAAGCCTTTTCCACGTATTAAAAATCTCAAGTGACATGCTCTAGAGCTTTTAGATGGGTTTCTGTTTTAAGAAAAAGAATTTTGAGGAAGACATAGTTTCTCCCCCAACCTCACTGCATCATGTTTCTAGTCTGTGTCATAGACCTCATAGCCACATTTTTAAACTTCATCCCATTTATGACAACCTTCCATGTATGCATGGGTGGAAGGTATGCCTATTAAGATGCCTATCTAGCCTCCTCTTTGCTGCGAACTATTTCTCCCTACCTGTGACCTCCCAAATCTGCAGGGCTCCGAGGCAGCTGCTGGCTGTCACAATGACAAAATTTGACCTAGTCTTCAGACTTCACAGATTGGCCGAGGTGGGCCACTAACCCAGCCAAGAATAAAAATAAAAAATGTGCCAATTGAAGGAAAGCCTCATGGGTGGCTAGAGGGATTATATGTAGACCAAGAAGCTAGGAATAGCCATTTCTATTGTGCAGACTGGAGAACAGAGAAAAAGAATCCTTTTGTTGAAAGAAGAATTAAGCTGATGGGCAGAAAGACAGAAACAAAAGATGGAGAGCATCCTAGTTTTAGTCTGTTCCAAAGGCCCAGTCAGCTGCACATTGCCTTGAGTCCTGGGATACAGCTGGCACACTTCTAATAATTCATCCCTCCCGTTAAACAAACTACAGTCAGTTTATATTATTTGTAAACAAAAGAATACTATAGTGTGAAAATATGTCAAACTCATTGTGTGAGGCAAACTTGTAGGTTCTGTTTTCAAAAGAAGTAGCTGCTTGGTTGTTTCAGTTAGAAGAATTTTTCAGGGGAGACCTGACTTCTGGGTTATAAGTATAGGGACTAGTCTAGGGCATGTACCCTGGTAAATCCATGAAATTGAATTTATCTAAAATTCAATTCTTAGCATGACTCTAGCCTGATCATCACTTGCAAAATACTCAGCATTGAATATAAGAAAGCTATAGCCAATAAATCACATGTGACTTGTGTAACATCTCATTGGGCTGGGAGAGTTTTATCAGAAGATACACAAATTGTGTAATATGGTCTATGGTAGAAACTGCCAGTTCACTGTCGTCTCCCAGCTAAACCTACTTTTCCAAGTCCTTCTTGGGAGGAAAGGCAAAGCTATAGGATTAAGTTCCAACTTGTGGAAAATAAGAGGGGATGATGAGTAAAACTTCTGGAAGAGTTCTTAAAAAGAATGCCACAAGACTTTCCTTCTCCTTTTCCTTCCTGGGAAGGAAAGGATGTTTCTGGCATGTGAACATGGTGCTAAAGGAAGGAATGGCCATGCTAGATGGCAAGATGGAAGCCATGTGTTATAAATGGATACAAATGGATGGCAACAAGCTAGAAAGAGCCTGGATCCCCAGCCCTACTTACATTTAGACCTTTCCATGTGATAAACTATCTTACTTAGGTCACTGTTGTTTTGACTTTTATTTCAGTAGCTGAACTGGTACCCTAACCGTAACATAGCCTTTCCATGGAAAAACAAAAATGATGGCTGTTTCTTACAAGAGGTATTGTAGCCATCATTCAACAAATGTTTATCAAGTCACCAAGGTCTGAATGTGAACAGTTGAGCACTCTTGGAAAAACTGTCCAAGCTGGTGAAGCAATCAAGCCCATGTGAGATGACGAGTGCCCAAAGGAACACGGGGCATTTAGCCCAGGGAAAGAAAGTGTTGGGATAGGCCAGAGAGCTGTCTTTGGACATAGGAAGAGTTTATGTGGAAGAGGGGACAGACTTGTTCCCTATGGATCCAGGGGCCTGAAGTAAGGCCAACAGATTTATGCAGGGAAGTGAAGCATCCCACCGCATTTGTAGATCAAAAGAATTCTACATCAGTCCAGGTTGTTGGCTTCAAGCAACATGAACAGACTCTAAAATCTTAGGCAAAAATAAAATTTATTGGAATAATATTTGGGGGAATCTCAGAATTGACCAGAGACCAGAGTACTGGCCAGAAACGAAGATTAGCAGGTTCGGAGGGCTGGTTAGCAAGAAGCATAACCACAGCCATTGAGAAGGAAGGGTCTGGTGAGCATGATGAATGACTTCTAACTCTTCCTCATGTCACTGAGTCATTCACTCAGGACTCAAAATCATGAGAGAGAGTCTGATGGTTGCACATGGGATCATTTTCCATTCACTGGCTGAAGGTGGAAGAATAGTGGAAAATCGGTCCCTGATGACTCTGGCATGGAAATCAGGCACCACCTCCAAGAGGAACCCAGATACAATCAGACAGAATTCCAGTGCTACCTCTCATGATGCTTTCAAAGCCCATGAACCTGTGACCAGTGTCTGGGGATTGGGAGGGACTTGTCCTTTCAGAGAGATTGTCTCCTTTCCATATCCCTCATATGTGCTCAGACACTCTCTGCTGAATGATTCCAACAGTGAAAGGCTCCTTAACTTCTTGTTATTAAAATGCAATAAAGGCCAGGAGTTTAGACTCTCTACCTGGTACTCAAGACTCTCCAACTCTGGTCTCACTTTTGTAGGGTTAAGTCCTGTGAGTCTTCTACAGACACCTTTCCTCCTGTCAAATTTATTCACTCAATGTCACCATCCTCTGACCCCACCAAAACATCTTGTGTTTATCCTCTTTTCTCCTCCCGTCTATCTAAATGTTATCCATTCTTCACATTCCAGCTCAAATCCCACATCCTACATGAAACATTCCCAAGCCATCCCAGCCCAAAGTCATGTGTCTTTGGAAATTTTTGCCTGTACTCATTAGGCAGTTAATCACTCTCCTTTTATATACTTTCTATTTTTTAGGATTGATACTTAAACTCTGTTAGACTATTTAGTTTTAAACATACTTATATTAAAAAAATTAAAAGAATAAACATACTTACATCATCCCTGCCTATGTAGATTATAACTTCCTAAAGACATGGACTATTTCTTATCCATCTTTGCATCTCTTGCAAAACTTAAAATTCTTTCCACATGGACATTTTTTCCTTAATTGATATGAATACCAGAGGTGAGCGTGGTCTTGACCTCTTATTCAGGAATTTGGGGAAGGGGAAACAGAGGAAGATGTGAATAGAAATATATCAGAACAATGACAGAAAATGACTTTCCTAAGTATAAAAATGATGTGAATGATTTATATTTTTTACAGCTTTTTTGAGCTATAATTGATACCTAATAAATTGCACATAAAGTATATAATTTGATAAGTTTTGACATATGTATGCATCCATGAAATTATTGCTTTAATCAAGTTATTAAAAATATCCATCATCCCTAAATGTTTCCTCACATCCCTTTATAATCCTCCTTCTTCATTTCTACCTCAAGCAGCCACTGATTTGTTTTGTGTTACTGTAGTTTGAATTTTCTAAAATTTTATATAAATGGAATCATTAAGTATGTGGGTTTTTTTTTGAGGCGGATAATTGAGCACAATCGAGGTTCATCCACGTTGCCAAACATGTCGATAGTTTACGTCTTTTTATTGCTGAATACTATTCCATTGTATGAAATGAGGATGATAAGTCATCACACATAGAACTGCTGTGAGCATAAAGCACACTGATACTAAAGATACATAAAGCAACACTCAGTAAAAGTTGGCTTTTATTCCCTATATAAAACAATCATGGTCATTAGTTAGAAATTATCTAACCCATTTAATGAATAAAGAACCCAAGACATAAAGAGATGAAAATGATTTGCTCAGTGCCCTCAAGACAAAGATTACACTTAGGTCTTCTGACTCTCAACCCAGTGTCTTCTCCACTCTACAATTGAGACTATTAAAAAGAAGTCCCAATCTTTTTATAATGTCAACTCAAAAGTTACATCCTATCACTTCTGCTGTATTCAGTTACTCAGAGGTCTTTAAGCCTGGCTCACACTGGAGGACAGGGAATTATACAAAGTGTAATGCCAGTAGTTGGGGATCATTAGAGCCCATCTTAGAGGCCACTTATAGGCCCCTTCTCCTTGCCACTGGCAGTGACCAGAATTTTCACAAGTCTGGTAGGTTGTGGTTGTGGTCAGAAGCTTCTGAACTACAGAATGAGGAGCCAGTGAGTGTGTTCCTAAGCCAATGACCTAATGGGAGACTTGGCTGTTCCCTCATGGAAAAAAAGTGAAATCTTAATTCCTTTGTCCATCATTGTACATCAGCCACACCTTTTCAGTAGGAAGCACAGCCTGTGGCTAGGCCCATGGAAAGAAGAGAGTTGGGCCAAACAGTTTTCTTCTGCCTTCAAGATGACACCAAAAACACATTCATATGGAGTGAGCATCTTATGTATGTATGTATGTATGTATGTATGTATGTATGTTTGCTCAGCATCTATCAGGTATCTGTCCCCCTGTTTGGCACTGAGGGCACAAGAGTTTCTTTTTTGAGAATTTAGGTATTGTTAGGGCCACAAGATAAAATGGAGATGACACTTTTCAGTTCCAGCTCTCTAAGAAGCAGATAGAAAGATAGGATCAGACATGTAAGAGATTTCTTAGAGGAAATGCCTGCGAAGGATAAAAGCTGTGGGCTTGCAGCTGGAGTCAAGTTTAGTAGTGCTGAATCCCAGGCCTGAAGATGGCCTTCCTCACCGGTATACCAACTGCCCTCCTTTCTCCATCTATGAACTTGACCATGTCTTAATCACTGAACCATTAACAACAGGAGGTTCTCCAAAATAGGATTATTTATAATTTTCTTAGTAATTATGTATTTAGTATTAAGCTCAGTTGTGGACTTCTTTATTCAAGTTGGGAGCTAAATTCCCAAGATATTCCCTAAATGTTCTCCTAAGGTTGTGGTAAGTGGAGGCTGAAAGTTCAAGATGATTTATTGTAGGAGGTATCACCTGAAAGCCCCCAATTATCTTGTAATTTTAATTGCATGTAAGGATTTTTTTTCTTTTTGGCAGCATAAATAGCTTGGTTTTTTTTGCCAGTAAGTTTATTTTTAAAAATATGGGCAATTTGGAAAAATAGATATTATCTAATATTAAAACATTGTATCCTGATTTGAGATACATTCTAAAGTTATAAACTCTTCCTCAGAGCTGCTTTTGAGGGGTTAGACTTCCTACCAGATCCTTCCTTCATTGCAAAAGATCATTTACTTCCTGAATATGTTCTCCATTGGAATTTTCTCTTTCTCCCACATGTTCTTACCTGCCTGTCATCTGCCTTTATAGCAAAAGGAAAGTCCAATGAAGTTCAGATCAAGGGCACAACTCTGTTTTGACCTGGAGTCAATGGGGGGCTGCATAACTATTGGATATAATCTAGTGCCTATTGTCTTTGCTCCTTGTACCAAATCTATGTAATCCCTTCTCATTATAATGAGGGCATTCTCCCCAACATGAGTCAACAGAACCCTAGCAACACCTGTGAGATGATCCTCACGGAGGGTGGACCTTGAGATAATAGTGGTCTATTGACCTTCTTACCAGAAATTGTTGACTGGTGATGTCATGACCCCCCCAACTTCCAACAGTTCTTAGGTGGCCAGATCATTTAGGTGGTGGATCTGCGTAGGCTTTAGGACTACCACTTTCTTTCTTTTGGCTGAAAGCCTGAATATGAAGACTGCTTAGAGAAATAAAAGATAGCATCTCAGTTCTTCAGAAGATTTGAATCTTGCTATGAAGATTTATGGATGCAAGACATCCAGAGAGAAAAAAATACTAATAAATTGAATTGTAATATAAGCTTTATGAATTAGAAGCCGAGGAAATGCCACATGGAGGCATGACCAAAACAAAGGCAAGTCAGTCCAGAAACCCAGGGTCTGTTGGTGACACCAGCCTCATGAGCTGCCCCTCACGTATCCAATCAGTCACCAGATCCTACAGATTCTATCCCCTAACACTCCTTCCTATGATTCCCGCCAGCACCTGTGTCATTCCCTCCGAGCTTGACCCAGCTCGTGAACTTGACCCTTTCAAATCCATTCAGGTCTGAACACATACTGCCCTTTCATGTCCAGCCTGAAAACTGCTGCGTGCTGAGCAGGCTGGGCTTGTGTACCTCTCAGGCCTCACCCTGAGTGATGGTGCCCCTGGTTTATTTTACCAGGTGCTCCTCTGGCAGGAAGCCTTACCCCCTGAAGACCCGTTCAGACACTGCTTCATTCTCTTGCACCCTCTCCAGCTCATGGCTTTTGTTCCTTTTACTAAATCTAAAATTCTTCCATGTGTGCTCTGGATTTTGTGCTTGTGGAGAAAGAACATAAAGCTGTTTAACACCTCCAGCGTTATTGACATGTGACATGAATGTCCCACTAATAATATATGAATGTTGCACACTACTGTTTCATTCTGCAAGGCACACAGCCATCAGCACATGGGAGATGACCCAGTGAGGCACTAAGAGGGTGGGTGACAGTGTGTGCAAGGGGTTTAGAAATACCAGTGAGTTAAAACATTTAAAAACAAAAGTTTGAAATGTGTGACTTGGGTCTGGGTCATAAGTTGAGCCGTCGGGCTGAGAAATGGTGGTGTACTTTCCTCAGGGGGAAGATGATAGGCTGAGGGGCCTGATGATTGACAGCTGAAAATATGACTTGGTTGGACTGTGGGATTACTTTCTCCATTCATTGAAAACATTTCCATTTCTTCACTTTTCTGAGAGCTGTCTTTAGATGCACAAGGCCTGCCTTTGACATATCTTTGAGAAATAACGACCTTCTGTGAGCTCAAGGTAAAGCCTTATCATACAGTAATATAAAAAAGAAGGTAAAGATGATTAAGCTGCCCCAGGGCATACACTGACATTACTTTCTTGAAATAGGACTGGATTTCAACTTATTTTTTCTTTTCTATTGGCTCTCATAAAATCATACTCGAAAATGAATCAAGATTTCTGGTTAATCAAATCTTTGATATATACCACATTAAATGTTTTGGGGACACTATGTTACAGAATAATTTTTTTCTTGTATAATTGAAATTTTGGACTCTTTCACTGATACCACCCCATTGCCTCCTTCTCCTGGGTCCTGTCAACCACCATTTTACTCTCCGCTTCTATGGGTTTGAATATTTAGATGTGTCATGTAAGTGATTATACAGTATCTATCATTTTGTGTCTGTATTTGTCCTCCAGTTTATCTCAAATGGCAAGATTTCCTTCTTTTTAAAGTCTAACTAGCATTTCATTGCACCACATTTTCTTTATATGCCCATAGACATTTAGATTTTGTCATATTCTTGCTATTGTGATTAATGCTGCAATGAACATGGGAGTGCAGATAGCTCTTCAAGATCTGATTTCCATAGATAGATAGATAGATAGATAGATAGATAGATATCTCCATAATAGGGATTCCTGGATCAAACGGTAGTTCTAATTTCTTCAGGAGTCTCCATACTGTTTTCCACTATACTTTTTAACTCTTGACACCATTCTGACAGGTTTGAGGTGATATCTTGTAGTTTTTTATTGTTTTAAAGATTTTATTTATTTATTTGGGAGAGAGAGAGAGAGAGAATGAATAGGGGGAGGGACAGATGGAGAGTGAGAATCAGACTCTCCGCTGAGAATGGAGACTGACACAGGGCTTGATCCCAGGACCCTGAGGTCATGACCTGAGCCGAAGGCAGATGCTTACCTGATTGAGCCCCCCAGGTGCCCCCTCAAGGTAGTTCTGATTTGCATTTTCCAAATGATTAGTGATATTGAGCACATTTTGTGTACCTGGTGGTCCTCTATATACTCTCTTTGCCCATTTTTAAATCAGATAATTATTTGTGGTTGTTGCTTTTTAAATAAAATTTTATGAGCTCCTATGTGTTTTGGATATTAACCCCTTATCAGACATATAGTTTGTAAATATTTTCTCCCACTCTATAGATTGCCTTTTCATTTTGTTATTTCCTTTGCTGTACAGAAGCTTTTCTGTTTGGTGCAATCCCATTTGCCTATTTTTGCAATTGTCACCTGTGCTTTTAGTATCATAGCCAAGAAATCATTACCAAGGCCAACACTAAGAAGTTTTTTCCCTGTGTTTTCTTCAAGGAGCTTAATGGTTTCAAGTATTATGTTTAAGTCTGAGTTCATTTTCTTAAAGATTTATTGATTTTAGGCTACTCTATGAGCCAGCAATTGCACTACTGGGTATTTACCCCAAAGATACAGATGTAGTAAAACGACGGGACACCTGCACCCCAATGTTTGCAGCAGCAATGACCACAATAGCTAAATTGTGGAAGGAACCACGATGTCCTTTGACAGATGAATGGATAAAGAAGATGTGGTATATTACTCAGCCATCAGAAAGGATGAATACCTACCATTTACTTTGACATGGATGCAGCTGGAGGGTATTATGCTGAGTGAAATAAGTCAGTCAGAGAAAGACAATTATCATATGGTCTCACTCATATGTGGAATATGAGAAATAGTGAAAGGGACCATAAGGGAAAGCAGGGAAACTGAGTGGGAAATAAGTAGAGAGGAAGACAAACCATGAGAGACTCTTAACTCTGGAAAACAAAAAAGGATTGCAGAAGGGGAGGTTGGGGGTGATGGGGTAACTGGGTGACGGGCATTAAGGAGGGCACAGGATGTGATGAGAACTGGGTGTTATATTTTATGTTGACAAATTGAATTTAAATATTAAATTAAATCAATCAAAAAATAAAGGTAGAAAAAATATTTATTTTAGAAAGAGAGAGAGAGCCTACACAAGAGCAAGAGGAGAGGGAGAGGGAGAGGAAGAGAGAAAATCTTGGGCAGATTCCCTGCTGAGCATGGAGCCTGACAGAGCTCGATATTACCAATCTGAGACCATGACCTGAGCCGAAATGAAGTCAGACCCTTAACCAACTGAGCCACCCAGGCATCCCAATTTTGAGTTGATTTTTGTGTGTGGTATAAAATAAGGATATGATTTCACTCTTTTGCATGTGGATATCCAGTTTTCCCAATGCTGTAGTGAAATGACTGCCTTTTTCCCATTGTGTATTCTTGGGCCTTTGTTGAAGATCAGTTGACCATTGGTTGACCGTATATGCATATATATTTCTGGCTTCTCTGTTCCATTCCATTGGTCTATATATCTGTTTTTTTATGCCATTATACTACTGTTTTGATTGGTATAGCTTTGTAATATAGTTTGAAATTAGAATATATATTGTCTCATTCTTCATTCTTCTTGTGGAGAATTGCTTTCAATATTCTTTTGTGATGCTGTATTCATTTTTAAGGTTTTTTTTCCCCTATTTCTCTAAAAATTTACTTTGGGATTTTGATAGGGATTGCACTGAATCTGTAAATCACTTTGGGTGGTCTGGGCATTTTAACATTACTTCATCTAATCCATGAACATGGATATCTTTTCATTTGTGACTGCTTTAATTTATTTCACCAGTGTTTTATAGTCTTTAGTGTACAGATCTTTTGTGTCCTTGGCTAAGCTTATTCCTAAATACTGGAGTAATATTAATACATTAAATACTACAGTAATATTTTATAATTCTAAATGCTGACTTATATACATAGTATAAAATTCAAAAAATCTTTCTGGTGAATTTAAATTTATAGTTATGTAGGAGGACACTAAATTTGCATCAGCATTCCTTGTGATTTTATTATTTTTTAATGAGCCCATGAGCATTCTAGTGCTGTGCTTTAAAAAAAAAAAGTTGGGCAGCCCAGGGGTCTCAGCAGTTTAGCGATGCCTTCAGCCAGGGGTGTGATTCTGGAGGCCCTGAATCGAGTCCCGCGTCCGGCTCCCTGCATGGAGCCTGCTTCTCCCTCTGCCTGTGTCTCTGCCTCTCTCTCTCTCTCTCATGAATAAATAAATAAAATCCTTAAAACAGACAAACAAATAAATAAAAAAGTTGAAGAGGGAAAATCAGGGTAGTTGCTCTTTCTCTCTCTTTCAGAAGGAATGGAGTGAGCCCCCTGGGCAGCCACCAGATTGGGATGGTTGGGGGTGCTATGTTGGTGCATTATGCAATCAGACTAATTTCCTTATACTAACTATCAACATGCTAGACTGTCAATGAGCTAGACCCTTCACTCATCCCTGGGTAGTAGGGAAAAAGTATGGGACTTCCGAGGGGGAATGCTAAAAGTTGAAGTCAACTGGTGGTATTGACCTGGTCTTTGGCCTGGTATATTACTTCGGAGTCCATATTTTATCATTCCCAAACTGGAACACGTGGCTGATAACAGGAGGGACAGTTGAAGTAGGGACCATCCTAGAAAACCTGTAACCCACCTATGGTTCAGAAAGTCTTTGCTTTCTTCTGTTATTTATTTATAGTATTCTACTTTTTTTTTTTTTTTTTTTACCCAAAAGTTAAATGAATCAACACTAACCAAGTAATTTGTATTAATACCTGTGTAGTTTTTCTTTGGAAGAGTATAAGTTGTGAAGTCCAAGAATAGAAAATGTTAAAACCCAGATATCACAGAATAGATGTGTTCAAAAATCATCTTAATTTTGATGGGGGAGAGAGGTAAGATCTGAGAGATACTAAGGTGTCTGGATAAGGTGACAGAGAGACTCCATTCTTGGTTTACATGGAACACGTGGTAAATCCACTGAATAGTATCATTGGCATCTTCATCTGCGTGCCGCAAGGGAACCAGAGGCTAGACTAGGTATGGGCTCAGCCTTCCTATAGTCTTGTTCCAAATTTTCTATTACTGTTTGACCTGGGCCTAGTTACATAACCTTTGTGTTCCTGTATTTTTGAATCCTTAAAGTGGGGGGTTAATAATAGTATGTGGCTCACAAAGTAAGAATTTTAAGAGGGGCATGTAAAAACCTTAGTGCAGTGCCTGATACACAAGTCTAGGCGCTCAGTAACTTTTACCTATTAGCATCAAAGCACTTTAAATACAGACATTTCACCTACAGCCCTTTCTAATGGGGGCAAGCACAGTATTCGGGGGCGACAGCTGCAAGGGGCTCAGTCTCTAAGCAGTGGAACTGGGGAAAAAAAAATGCATTTTGTTCAACGCCTGCCAGGAAAAGTAGAGCCACTGGCTGGAGGGAAAGGTGAGCCCTGTGTGCCTCTTTGGGGGGTAAAGGGAATGTACCACGAGACTCTCCTCCCTCCAGGGCACGCTCATGCTCCCAGACGGTTACTAAAACGGCTTTCCAAGTTCGCAGCTGGTCCTCTAAATGAACGCTGAGCAAACATTCAAAGAATATCGGTTTGAGCCAAAGTATTAGCCTGCCCTTGGCAACTACACGTGGGGCAGGCCGGGCTCACACAACAGCAGATGCCTGTGTCGCGCCTGGGTCTGTGCAGGCATCGTTCTCAGCGGCTTATACGTGCATCAGCTCACTCAAAGGCATCGCGGCCCTGGGAAGTAGGTGCCCTTCACCTCCCCTTTCTGCAGGAGCGCGCCAAGGTCAGGCAGCCGGCGAGCGACGGGGGCTGACCCGACCTCGCGCCCCGCGCCCGCCTCGCCGGGGAAGGGGCCCCGGGAATCCGCGTCTGCGGCCGCCCGTGCACGGCGGTGGGCAGGGGGCGCGGAGGGGCAAGGTTGCCCGGGGCATCCCTCCGCGCGCGGAAGCGCAGTCCTCGGCCGGAACGTTCTGGAGCTCCCCTGCGCAACCGTGGGCGGGGAGAGCCCAGGTCCGGCCGCGACCCCGCCCGGAGCAGCCGCGGCCGCCTTCCAGGGTCCCCCCGCGCGGGGAGGTCGCGGGCGAGGGGCGCGCGCACGGACCAGACCGCACTGTTTGGCGCACGCGCACACGAGGGCGCACGCTAGCCCGCCGCCCGGGAGGAGACGGAAGGCATGGAAAGTTCCAGCTGGTTCGAGAACCGTAGGTAGCTGGAACGGCGGCGGCAGGGTCGGAGGCGGAGTGCGGCCCGCGCTGGCCCCCTCCCGGCCGAGCCCGCGGCGCCGCCGCCCCCGCGCCCGCGCCCGCGCCCGCAAGGCGGCTCCGGGGCCAGGGGTCCCCGCCGCGGAGGGGGAAACGGACTGTCGAGGGGGCGCGGCGCGGCCGCCTTAAGGAGGGGGCGGGGCGCGGCGCGAGGGGGCGGGGCGCGCAGGGGGGCGTGGCCGGGCGTCTGCGCAGCTGCCAGAGCCTTAAAGCCCGGGCTCGCTCGACCGGAGCGTGCTTTCGCCGCCCGGGAGCCTTCCGGCCCAGCAGCGCGTCAGGCCCCCCGCGGTCCCCGCCCCTCCGGCGTCCCGGGAGCCGGCTCGGTCCGGAGCCGCGCGCCGTGCCTCCGGGCATGCCCCGCTACGAGCTGGCTTTGATCCTGAAAGCCATGCAGCGGGTGAGTGACCTTCCCCCCACACACACAGCCCGCCTTCCCGCGCGGCCGCCCCCCACCCCCAGCCGCTAGGCCGTCGCCCCCCGCTCTCCCCGCGCGGCCGGGCGGGGGGAGGCCGGGCCCGCGGGCGGGCGGCGGGCGGCGGGCGGGCGGCGGGCGGCGGGCGGCGGGCGTCCGCGCTGAGGGGGCGCGCGTGGGCCGGCCGGCGCGGCGAGGCGAGGCCGCGTGCGCGCGGGAGGCGGGGGTGTGCCCGCGCGGGAGCGCGGCCGCGGGAGGGTGTGCCTCGCACGCGGCCGGCCGGCGGGGCGGGCGGGGGGCGGGGGGCGGGGCGGGGCGGCCGCGGGAGCCCCTGAAGGTCCGCGGGAGGACACGCGCGAGCGCCCGGCCCCGCTCCCGCCGTCGCGAAGCTGCCTCGTCGCCGGCCCCGCCGCCACAGCCGCCGCCGCCGCCGCCGCCGCCGCCGCTCCGCCCGCTCCGCCTCCACTGTAGCGCCCGCCGGCAGCCCCGGAGCCGTCCGCGCTCAATAAAACGTGTTCTCCACAGCGTGTTTGTGCAGTTTTCTGGACCACGGGCGCTTAAAACCGATCTCACGTTTTTGTTTTTGTTTTTTGTTTTTTTTAAAAAAGAAAAAGAAGAGGGGAAAAAAAAAAAAAAGAAAATCTTTGACTTCTCTTTTTCTGACTAGAGCGAAAATCCTGCTCCGGGTGCCCTTAGCCCAGTTTCATTCATCCGAGTTGTGGCCTTTTTTTGCGCCTTCCGGAAGAAACTTTGGCTCCCCCTGCTTTTTGATTGATCTTGAGGTAGGGGATTTCAGGTTTTGGAGGGATGCTAAGCGAACCTGCGAGCCCGTTCGTTGCAAGTGATGGTGAGGCCGAGGACAGGGCCCCGCGGCCCGGAGGCGGCTCTTCGTCCTCTGTTCTGGGTCAGGTACTCCACAAGCCTTCGCCGAAATCCCCATCCTTCCCGTGAATTCGGTAACGTAGAGTGTGGTCTGTGCTCCACCCCCACCCCCTCTATTCCCCCGCCCCCCCTCCCCACTCCCGTATAATAGAAAATAATGATAATAAAAACTCTCCCACGTCTCAACTTGGGAAGCAGAGCGTTCTCCAGCGCCAGGATCACGCACGCTTTGGGTCAATACCTATTCACTGAAGTTTGGTCGAACTTCAATGTAGTAAGCCTTGGGATCACGGTCCGACCTTACAGAAAAACCGGTGATCACGGAGCTTTAGGCAACTGTTCTGTAGTCTCCGCACATTACAGAGTGGGAAAGGACACCAGTGCCTCTTGATCAGGGCTAGAGAGGCTGTGCCATTGTGTCCCGAGCTTGTGCTCCCAGAATCTGGGAGAAGATAAGATTGTATTGTTTAGCCTCCGGAGGATTCCCCCTTTCTGGCTCTTCGCCCTCCACGCTAAGATATTATTGCGTAGGGAGAGTAGGGAACAAGGAAAAACCAGAAGCACATTATTAAAAAGGAAGCGTTTTTAATTATGTAGGAACTGGTTAAGCCCTCCCTTTAACCTGTGGCTTTTAGGCGATACCATAGAGCCTGGGAAACGTGGTTATTGAAATTTATTTTACCTTGTTTTGGGGACCAGACAGACTAGTAGTAGTATAGGCATGATAGTTGTTCCTTGCATAAACCAGACTAGTAGTAGTATAGGCATGATAGTTGTTCCTTGCATAAACCTTTGAAATGAAAACTCCGCACTCTTTGTTTTTAGCATAACTGCCAAATACATAGGTTAGTTAACTGGCTTCGAGCAGATTAGTTTAACTGTACTTGCATTACCGTGTTACTTGTACTCCTTCGTATCCTGTTTTTCTTTGTTTTTTTTTTTTTTTAATGCTCCTGTATGTGGTGCAAACATTTTTTATTCTAGTTCAGGTAAGACACGTAGCGTAGTTTGGTGAGGATAATTTGATACTTGCCTTGAAATCCCGGGGGGGGGGGGGGAGGGTGTGTGGTGCAAGTCCATTAACAGATAATGAAGGTGAACTCTTCCCTGGAGGAGGTGGCCTCCGTGGGTACAGATAGGACATTGTAACAATGGTGAAGTTGTGTTACAGAGTTCTTGACCTGAATAAAGTCAGATTAAACAACTGCAGAAATTTCTCTCTCTTTTTTTTTTCCTGTTAATAAAACTAGTTTTGGAGTAGGTTGTAAATGTATAACAGACTTCAAGTTTTGAACAATTTTGCTTTCAACTTAGGAAAATTAGATTCTAAAATAAGATCCATACTTGGGGGGGAATGAATGAAAAAGTTCACATTAGGTGTATGTGATGCAAAATGCCACTTGTGA
This sequence comes from Nyctereutes procyonoides, assembly GCF_905146905.1. Taxonomy (NCBI): domain Eukaryota; kingdom Metazoa; phylum Chordata; class Mammalia; order Carnivora; family Canidae; genus Nyctereutes; species Nyctereutes procyonoides. The sequence goes on from NW_026575155.1 coordinate 7,718,332, forward strand.
GCTCCTAGACCTTTCGCAGGCCTGGGGAACCCTAGTTCTAGTCTTTGGCAGTTTGTTTCGGCTGCAGGAGGCCTGTAGTGACCCCTCAATTCCTAGTGGCATGTTTTTCATATTTTTAGATCCTGAGATGTATCCCCCTTCAGTGTGATGGTTTAACTCCTGCTTAGCCCGCAACCAATCATTAAGGGGTCTTGGAATTGAGGAAGTAGGCTTACGTTGACAACTAAACAACAGACTTGAAGTTGAGACTCATGTAGCTTAGTTTTTCCAGCATTTTTTGTTTGGAGCATTCCTGGTCTCTTTGGAGTGTGTTATTATTATTCCCCCTCCCCCAATTTTATTTCCTTTGACCCCTAGCTGGGGTCCTTAAAAATGAGCATACAAGAATTTTTAAGCTGAAAATGCAGAAACTATTGAAGCTTTCAGCAGGTCTTGTATGGGATACCCCCTGTGTTGTAGCACAGTCACCTGTGGGGATTCCCGTTGAAAGATTTAAGGGTGTAGTATACAGAATGAGTCCTTGAACTGTACAATTTTGTGTTGATCCATCACTTAGAATCTCCAGTGCTGTGTTTTTCTCAGTTGCAACTGGGAGTTAAAGGAGTCTGCTTTTGTCACACTTGCAAGTTTATGCATTTATGAATGTAGTTACCAGTCCTCCCAAGAAGAAATTTATTTACAGGTGCCATTTAGCCGGAATTTTGCCTTAATGTATTGTGTTTTAAAAAATGCCTTATTTTTGTTTTTCCCCCAACATTTAATTTAATATGAAAAGTACGTAAAAGTGTGGCTAAATTCTGAAATTGGACATGGTAAATAAAGGATGTTGTGAAACCAGGCCTTCGAAGGTGATAACTACAGCCATTTGAAAGGGTTGTTGCTTAGTCCAGTCTTTGATCATATTTGTAGAAGGGTCTCTAGGATAAAAAGATTTTGTGTTACACCTGTATCAGAAAGCATGGGAGGAGTTTTCTAACAACTGAAAAAGACACAAACTTTCTGTGAGATGGAGAGTTCTTTGTTCACCTCCACCTTGACCTCTTGCAGTGGAAACATTCCAAGTAGAGAGAGGAAGGGTCCTGCATTGGTGGGTAAGGTCTGACGCTGATTTTTGAGGACCCTTCTCTGGAGAGTCTGAGAAAGTGGCTGATGTGCTTTCATTTCACCTTGAAATTAGATTTTAAACATTGGTATTTAATTTCAGTTAGGCAGGAGACAGAATTGCCAATTCATGAATGATAAAGCCACATACTGTGTAGCGAAGCCCAGGAAAAGCTGTGTAAACTGTAAAATTTTTACTTTTAGGATGGGTTCAGGAAGAGGAATTTTGAGGTGAAAAAAAAAGTTATACAGAACATTTATATTCTGTAGTTACTTAGTTTAGGAACTTTTTAAGATTAGGAACATTTTAATTATCATGTCTTAGTATGTTTGCCCAGAGTAGGCATATTTAGAGTTGTGAAAGCCCTGGGCAAAAATGTTTTCCTGAGTTTTCTCATTGGTACTCAGGAATTTTTACATGAGGAGTTAAAGATTAATGGTTAAAGTAATAAGTAGCTTAATTGCTAAATAAACTCAAGTGTATATGATAAAATACCATTTATATATCTTACGGATATATCCATAATAGGAATAAAAGAACAGATGGCTACTTTAGAAATCTTGAGTTTTTCATTAAAACAGTTTACCAGTTATTTTATGTTTACTACTCCTCATTTTAAATTTTGTTGAAAAGCATATTTAAATTTTAAAATCACTCATTGAAATAGTTCTTTATAGTTTTACGTTGTAATCTGAGTTTAATTTATAACCTGGGTTTTATAAGTTTAGAAATAAAAGTGTAGTGAGATTCCAGTTCTTGAAATGTAGAAAGCAGTAGGTTTTCAGACTGTATGGTGAGGAGTCTTTTCTTTACTCAAGCCTTTTTGATTGGAAAAAGCTGGCAGTTTTGTATTCTAGAATTGTATCCAGGGTAGGATCTTCTGAAAGTAATACCTACAAAATGTTTACAGTTTAGATACCTTTTGGAGACCTAGATGAATTCAAGTATCGGACTAGCCAAACCTAGGTCATTGCAGCTTGGCTTGTTGGCAACATTTGATAATGAGGAAACAGTGACATTTCTGCGCTCAGGTGGTAGCCAACAAAAGTCCAAAAGGAAACCTCTTTGTTCTAGCTGTCAGATGGCTAAGTTAGTCCTTTTCTTCTCATGGGCCCTCCTTGAATGACTTAGCTTGTATCTTTAATAATCACCCTTTGTGTTTTGTCTGCTTGAAGCAAGACAACTTAAAATAGTTATCCAGTAATGAAAGACTTGAGCCTTGTGGGCAATGTTATACTCTCATTTGGTATTACAGTTTTTTTGGGTTACAGCTCATTGCCGCAGCAAGTGATTGAAGAAGGAGTCCTGTTCCTGCCCCTGAGCTACAGCTAAGGTACAAGGAGTGGCTTGGGGGTAAGGAGTCCTTCCTCACCAAACATGGTTTGTATTTATTAAGACTGCTTGTCAGAAGTTGACATTCTGCACTGATTTTTTTTTCCCCTTTAATTGTTATTCATGACCCCTACGTTGATTACTGATGTTTATAGGTTTTATAAAATTTAGGAATTTATATGCAGACTGTTACTGAATCTTCTCATCTTAGATTACAGTCACTTTAAAGAAAACTATGAGTTTGAAAGCAGTGAGGGACAAATGCTAAGGTAATAATTTTCATCCAGTACCTTTGCTGTATTTATAGTACAAGTGTATTTTTTTTCCTTTCAAGGTAATACCTCTTTTTAGTGGAAGGCAATATTCTTAACCAATGGGGATTATTGTCAACACATGTAGTTATCTCTTAGCAGAATCAAATTTAAGCAATTAGTCAAATTTAAGGAAATCATTCAAACTAATGAACATCTGGTAAGTTATTAATATATTTAAAGGAAAAACTGCCTTCAGAAGTTTGGAAAAGGACAGTTAATCCAGTTCTCTTACCGTTGTTCGATGTTACAGCAGGAGTTGGCGAATGGTGGCTCACAGGGCAATTTAAACCTGCCACCTGTATTTTATGGCTTGTGAGCTAAGAAGGGATTTTACATTTTTAAGTAGTTGGAGAGAAAAATCAAAAGGATAATTTATGATGTGAAACTTCTAGGAACTTCAAATTTCAGAGTCCATAAATGTAGGTGTATTTGAACATAACCCTGTTCATTTGTTTATATTTGTTCTCTTGTCCTTTGCAGAAGAAATTTGCTGACCCTTGATTTAGAATATGCAGACACATAATTTCATAGCTTGAGTATTTCTCTTAGTGTCTTACAGTGCTGTTTTCTGACATTTCTGCTTTGATTCTTTCCTTCCTTGTATTACTATACCTTTCACCATCATATGGATGATTTGCCTTTTTTTTTTTTTTTAAGCTACGAACTCTTAGCTTTTGTACTCTTCTGTGTGCTGGTTATAGCCTCCTGGATATCCCCTTGGCACTGCAAACTCAGTATGGTTCAAACTTGAGTTGCCTGCCCTAGAACCTGATTCTGTTTATGGCTTTTCTGTCTTCTATCATTTGTGGCTGAACAAAATTCAACTCTTTATATTCCTGTACTCCCAATCCCATGTCGTCTTTTCTGCTCTGGTTGAACCACTAATATTTCTAGTTTGATTCTTGCAGTTTCTTCGCTGGTCACTCTAACGCACTGCTGAGGGGAGGATAGTTAATGCCTATGCTTCCTAGAGTGCAAAACTAGTTGTTCTTGAGATACTTAAAGACAAGTTAAGACAATTGAGATTCATTTTTAGCAAGGAAGTAATACAAAATTGTATAGTGACGGCTTTCTGATTGCTTTATTACCTTTCTGTACTAGTTGATCGTGTCAACACTGTTGCTAAATTCCAGCACACCTACTGTTTTCACAAAGACATTCCGAGTGAAGTCTGGCATCTTAGGCCACCTTTGGTAGGACCCCAACTTTTTTTTAACTTCATCTCTCAATTTCTTTCATTCTCCTTTCTATGTACCCAGTAAACAAACTTGTTGCAGATCCCCATAAATAAATACCATTGCCTTTCATTTTCTTGGTGCCTGTGTCATACTGCTTTTCTTGGAATGCCCTCCTCTCATGTTACCCATGGTCTACATGAAAATTTGCCTCAAGTCTATCTCAGTATGCAAAAAAAAGTGTTGAGGACCTACACTGTTAGTAGACTATAATTTTTCCTTTGGATTTGCACGGTGTTTTCCTGTGTCTTATCACATGGATCACTTTTGTATTGTAGTTAATTGGTGAATGTTCATCTCCTTTGCTAGATTACAAATTCTTGAGGGCTAAGCCTGTTTCATTTCTGAACTCTGCATTGCACTTGTCCATGTTCACTTAGCTAATTTATGAGGGTTCCTAGTCTCTAAAACAGTTATGGGTGATAAATATGCTGACCTCTTGTGTTAGTAAGTTGTTTCCAAGCCGGTGCACTTGGCTTGTACTGGGTGAGGTGTATGCTTACTAGAAGTTGTATTGGTTTCCAAGACTATTTCATGGCAAGTAATCTTGATTTTATAATAATGTATCATGTACACTGATGAAATGAGTGCAAATCTTTTTTTCCCTGAAAACCAAGTTGGATTCTTTGGAAAGACTTGATAAAGGTGAGTTACTACAATAATGGTTGTAGCGTTAGACATGGCTGCAATATCTACCAAGTTTGGGAGGAAGAGGAACATTAGTCTTGAAGGATTCTGTATGTAGATGCTTTACAAGGATTTCATAAAGCTTTCCTCTTGTAATGAAACAAAATGGAAATTGTAGATGATGCATTTATAGGTGTGGTTTAGATCAAGCAGAAGGAACTTCAATCAGCAAGGAGCTCCTCCTCATCGATTCATTCTCCAAAGTGCTTTCACCCCCTATTAAAATTGGCAAATGAATGTACATTTATGTGTTAAACTTAAATAAAATGTTTAAGGTACGTATGTATGATATTTTGATTTCCTACTTTAGCTTTAATCCATTTTTTACCTATTATTTTTGGATTTGATTGTTTAGGTTATGAAAGCTTCTGCTTTAGTAAGTGCTCTGATTTTTTTTTTCTAAATGAATAGAAGAACATAAGATCCTCAATGAAGATACTGGTTGTGTTATGTCGGAATAAACAAAAGAACTGGCACTGGGAAACTAGAAAGAGCTAGAGACAGATCGACCTGCTTTTGGTTCCTGGCTCCTGCCTCCTAGGGATCTTAACCTTTTTGGATCTTCATTTCCTCGCTGTAAAATGGGAATGATCCCTAAGTTGGAGAGTCTGAAGATAAAGTGGTAACATGACCTTGGATGTAATAGGTGTTCAGTGTGACACGAAAGTAGTTTTGTGTTATCAGGCAAGTTATTGAACTTTTATTGCCTAGTTTTCCATTATTACCACTTTAATGATGAAGAGACTCCAAAAGGTAATTTTTTTTATATGTAAGTTTTATCAAAATCTGAGAGTTAGTCAAACCTGGAATGTAGTAGTAGCTCAATAAGTTTTTGAATTTGTGAACATGAGTCATAGTACATAATAGCTTGCATGCTAATTAAGCAAGGACAAACTTTTGCATCTATGAGATGTAGTATGTATATGAGGGTTCCCACGGACTCCACCAGCTTAGAATGATCTCTTTGTGATGTCTGTCATTTAGTGACAGCTGCTGGCCTTTGCCAGGCCCTGCACTGGGACTCCTCATCAAGAACTAAATTTGCATCTTTGTATTTCTCTCATCCAACCTTAATATAACTAATACTTCAGTAGTTAGACTCAACGTGTGTTTTAGGTGAAAAGTTGGGAAGAGTGAAGAATGGGAAACTCTCAAGAGAATAATTACTTTAGGCTGTTAATAAGGTGATTTGAGGCAAGTGTAGGGGGAAACTTAGTATTTTAATTTTATTTAGTAAATGTTTGATTGCTAATAGGCAAATTGCTAAAGCTGTAAGGATGACCTCTTTTCAGAAGGAAAAACAGAGCAGAGAGATGGTAGCCTAATTGATTTCTGCCACTACATGGTATTTTCAGTTAGTATTCTACTTTCTATTTTTGATACAGCAGCGTATTATAAAACCACATATTTTAATTGATGATTTGAATAATTTGTTCATTCTTTTTTTTTTAATTTGTTCATTCTTATTGGTACAGATTTTATTTTTATAAAGGAATTAAAATAGTATTTTACACCACATGTTGCTGGAATGTATATATTTCATTAATAAGCTTAATTTTTTTTTAGTAATTGTTATAAGAAATACTTGTAGTCAAAAAAAAATAAAATTAAAAAAAAAAAGAAATACTTGTAGTCTAACAAGTCCAAGATATGACCTTCTATGAGAGAATGTGCTTTTTAAAAATATTTACTTAACTATCAGTCTTCTAAATCCATCTTTATTTCAGACTTAATTTGTGACTTTGTACCTGATTATTTTATTTTACTCTGAAGTTGCATAATGGGGATGCTATAAGGTATTGGGCACCTCTGGAAGCAGACTTGAGAAAAGTGTGTGTGTGTGTGTGTGTGTGTGTGTGTGTGTGTGTGTGTGAGAGAGAGAGAGAGAGAGAGAGAGAGAGAAAGAATATAACGGAAGAAACAATCTGACCAAGAGGAATAGTAATGCTGGTAACTGAAGTCCTTTTCATTCTGTTTGGGAGATGGTGATATAAATTGTAAATGTATTCATGAGTTAATAAAAGCTATCTAACAAAGTTGCCTGAAGAATAGCCAGGATGTGTGCTGAATTCTTTTTTAACTACTATATTTTAAAACTAGGTAAGTATAAATGGTTGTCCTCAGTGGAGGTTATATTTTGTCATAGTTTTGAGTGTTTTAATTCATGACTGCAAAGGGGTGGGTGGGCTGATGGCGAGATGAAAGAGCCATTGGGTGGGGAGCATGTGTGTGCTGGTGGTGCTGGTGCTGACTAACCCAGTCTGTTGCCTGGGAGTGTGGGCCTGGTTTTACCAGCTCGTCCTTTTCTTTCCTACTGTTGGTAGCCAGAGATCCAGATTTTTCAGGAAATCCAATTTTTAAGATGTTGGCAACTCACTCAAAAGTATTTAAGCATATAGACCAAATGAAATCTGTTGGTCAGATATGCTGCCACCTGATTTCTGACTTAGATAATTGGCTTTAGACATTTTTTAAAGATGTCCATGATAGCTTTTAGACCTTTTTTAGCACTTCGGTTTCAGAAATTGCTGCTCACATGTTGATAAAACCCATTTTGTTAATTGGTCATTGGTTTTCAATAGGACTGATCGTTAATGGCAAACACATTCCATTCTTAAAAGTAATAGTGGTTTTTAGTTTTGGACTGCTGGGTTATTTATGCATGTCCATGTAGGCTAAAGTGTATGTACAGACTTCAGAGAATAGCATGAGGACTGAAGTATGACTTACTATAAACTGTCAGAAATTAGTATTCATAGTCCACTTTTTTTTTTAATGTCTGGGTGATGCTTATTTTAAGCATGCGTTAGTGCAATTTGCTTTATACCCATTGTACTAGCCTCTTAAGGGTTTGAAATACTGTTCTGAGCAATAGTACTTGTCTAGAAAATGAAAGTTTTTGAAGTTCACATTAGCTTATATGACCCATGATCCTTGGAACAGAGAATTACCATGAAAAAAAATGTAGGTGCTCTTTAGTCAGAGTATAGAACAAGGGGGATGATATAATGTTTTTGTTTTTGATCAGGCTTTATGTTTCCATAGAGTGGAAACCCAGCTATTACCATGACTGACTTTTCTTTTTTGTCTTTCTCATTTCCCCATTCTCACTTCATATACATAACAGCAAATCACCAATTTAAAAAAAAATGCATATATATATCTCAGGTTCAATTTGTTCTTTCCTACCTTTCAAGTCCAGGGTATAATTGATTTGTGTTGCTCCCCCCACCCTCTGCTCCCAGTCATTTTAACTGTGATTGCAGCATCCTGATAAAGGGAATCCGAATCCACATTTGGAACACTTAAGGAGTGGTGTTTGTGAGTGAGAACTTAAAAATAGAATTGCAAGTGAAAGTTTGGACTTAACAAAATCTTAAACCTCAACCTGGAGCCCTCAGTACTTGTAAACTGGCATTTGCTTGCTTCTTCTGCCCTACAGCCAAGAAATAAATGTTGGTATTGTCTTTGTTTAGACTTTAGTTTTATAACATTCTTGTTGACAACTACCCTTACTGTTAAAATGCTTGAATTTTGTCAAATGAAGAAACCTAAGTGCAGCTATCATAGCCAGATTGCTGTGGATGTAGTCCAGTATGGGAAGTTTCTCACTTCTCACACAGTAAGGTCTCACTCAAGACCTTAGCAGCACTTGGATTTCAGGTACTGGGAAGGTCCTTGTGGGAACCCATGTGCAGTTTTTGCTTCAGTTAGATAGGTAAATTATGAATATAAAACTTCATGCAGTTCTGGGTTTGATTCAGAGACCAGGTGAGTTTCTGTTGCTGAATGAAAAACTAATTTGAGGGTAGGATCTGCCAGGTATCTGTTACATATAGAAAAGGTGTACTTAAGTGTTGTTTTAAAATTTGGTTGAAGCTGTTAAGTAAATATATGACCCACTGGTATGTTGTTTTGATTTTCATTCTTTCACTGGCATAGTGTTTGCCTTCTGTTTTGTTAGCAATTATATGAGAAAGCAATTGTGTTTTGAAACCAGATTTCCATCAGGGATGGTCTTGAGTCTGTAGTAGCACTACCACTCTCAAAAACCATTCCCATTGTGTGGACTGAGGGCAAGGAGGTTTTGCAGATTCAGTTTAAGAAGGTTGAGGTGAAGAAAAACGTCCTCCTGACAAAAATATTTTTTTATTATTTTATCTGATTAGAATGAAATAATTGAAAGCTGCAACATCAGGATCTTCCAATTTTCTAACATTCACGGAAAACAGTTGTGATCCTGTTTTCTCTGGAGTTTTAGACTATTTGTCCTATCTTTGAAATACTAGAGAAAAGTCTAGTTGCATTGGTAACCTGTAACCCCATACCTCAGTTTTATGTTTTCTTTTTATGTTCAATTCAGGCCATAATTTCTGCCAGTTCTTCCAAATACAGATCAAGTTTTCCTGTTTGTGGTCTTATTTTTTGCTTCTTGGAAATCTTATATTCCCTAAACCTTGAGGAAAATTAGAAAGTTTAAAAGTTTTCCAACCACGTACATCTGCTTGAGGAAACATCTCACTTTCAGGATCTTCTATTTATGACTTGGCCTCCTGGGAGAATTAGATTCTGGTCTGCAAGAAGGCTGGTGTTTACATTTTCTGGCCCCAGTCACATGGAAAAACAAAAAACTTTTTGGCTTCTCTTCTTCTAGGAATGATTTTTCCAGGAACATAAGACTGGAACCAAGTAGGATGAACACAGGAAACATGAAGGTGAACCACAAAGTTGACATGTTTGGATGTTCTACCTTTAAACCTTGTTTTATACTACTTAATTCCTAGTAGTATAAGCAGTGTGTGTGTGTGTGTGTGTGTGTGTGTGTGTGTGTGTGTGTATGTATGTATGTATGTATTTTCCCCTTGAATACTTAGTCATCTTAAGGGTTAGGTGGTGTGATCTCCATTTTACAAGTGGAAAAGCTGAAGCAGAAAGGTGTCCAGGGTCCCACAGCTCAGTAAATGGCTGGGCCAGCATTCTAAGGGCAGTCTCAACCTGGAAACTCTGCTTTTCATCACTTTATCTGTAAAAAGAGTGTACAACATACTGGTAGTGTGGTTAAACTCCCTTTAGTTTAAAGGAAATATTTCACATCTATTTTGAGTGCCTACAGGGTACTAACATTATCACGTTCTATGGGAATATAGTGCTAAACTGTAAGACAAAGCTCCAGTTTTCCTGGAGCTTGCTTACATTCTAGTAAGGGAGACAAAACGAGCAAACGCTGGAGAAAGTGTGATGAGAGACAAATGTGGCAAATTTCATTTTTGTTAGAGTGCTCAGGTGAGGCAGAGACTTAAGTGAAGGACTTAAGTGAGGCCATTGCCATTAACCTGGGACAGAACAGCAGGAAAAAGTGCAGGGATCTTGGAGTCAGTGTTAGCTTGAGTTCAGTTCAGCAGGCTTTGGTTTGTTTTATAGGTCATCTTCAATTGAGCCTTTCCTGAAAGAATTGACAGTGGATAACAATTGTTTAATGCTTAATTTTTTCCCATGGAGCTTTTTTATTTAGTAATATAGATGTTGCCTTGAGGTAACCTGTTTTCCCCCATTTTCTAGAAGTGAGAATTAAGATGCAGACTTGGGCACACATAAAAGGAAATAGTTTAATGAATCTCCATACTGTGCCCATCACCCAGCTTCAACAACCAATCAACATTTACCAGTCTTGCCTCATCTACACTCCACCTGCCTTCCCACCCCTGCCCTTCGTTTTTTCTTTTATAAAGTATTTTATATTTTCTTTAGAAAAGTTACAAGACCAGTTCAGTTAACCCCTGCATGCTTTTTCACCTAGATCATTGATTGTTAGAACTTACCATATTTGCTCTTTTTTTTTTTTTTTCAATCTGCATCATTTGAGAGATGCAAACATGTTGACATGCCATTTTTAGGAATAAGGGCAGTTTTCTTCACAACCACAACATAACCATTACTCAGTTCTGACATTGATACAGTGCTATTATAAAATATTCAATACATACATGTTCAAATTTATTCTGTTACTCCGTTAATATCCTTTAGCTTTTTAATACAGTATTCAGTCAAGGATCATGCATTTGTTTGTTTAGTCTCCTTGATCTAGAACAATTCTCAGGTCTTTGTCATTAACAACAGTAGCACTTTGTTTTTTTTTTTTAATTTTTTTTTAAAATTTTTATTTACTTATGATAGTCACAGAGAGAGAGAGAGAGAGGCAGAGACACAGGCAGAGGGAGAAGCAGGCTCCATGCACTGGGAGCCCGATGTGGGATTCGATTCCGGGTCTCCGGGATCGCGCCCTAGGCCAAATGCAGGCGCCAAACCGCTGCGCCACCCAGGGATCCCAACAGTAGCACTTTGAAGAGTCCAGGCCCAGTGGTCTGTAGAATCCCTCAACTGGATTTGTCTAGTTGATTTTCTCATGATTTGAGATAGGCTAAACATTGTTGACATTGTTATTAACTAGGGATGGCCGTGTATTGAATGATGAGGAAGCGTAACTGTTTGTCTCACTATTGATGTTAAGTAGTCATTTGGTTTAGGTGTTATCTACCAGATTGTTCCATTGTAAACATACCTTTTCTCTTTTTGTAATTGGTGATTTATAGAGTGACAAAGTTGAGACTGAGTGTTCTTTTCTTGTCTTCCACTGGCTTTAGCATCTGTTGATGATTCTGAATTTGTTATTGCTGGAGTGCTTTAAAACAAAGTGCAGATAATAAAATTTTACCTGTGAATATTTGGTACATATCCAAAAGGTAAGGGCTTTAAAGAAAAACAAAACTCAACCACAGTGCCTGTATGATACCAGATGAATTCCTTAACATCCCCATGTTCAAATTCTGAATTGTCTCAAACGTTTCTCCCTAGTTGAGTTATTTGATCTGAATCCAGACAAGATCCACAGGCTGCATTTACTTGATGGCCCCTTGAGTCTTAAATGTAACTGATTCCCCACCCTTCCTTACTTTCTGAATTTGGTTTATCTTTTCCTGGTGTCTTATGTGTTTATCTAATCCGGATATTTTCTGTAAACTGGCGGGTAGAAATTTGATTAGTTTTCAGGTTTTGTTTTACAAGAGCACATAAGTATTCAGGGTGTAGCATCACATCAGGATGCACGTATGTCTGTCTTTTAGAGACGATTCATTCTTGGTGGGTGCAGATACTGTCAGTCTCATCCATCCATTTTAAAGTTCTCCATCAGCCTGTCACCTGAGGATTCTAGCATCCATTGTAGTCATTGCCTGGATTTGTGTACTTTCTCATGACTAGAGATAAGGTTCAACTTTGATTCATTAGGGATCACATAGGGTAGTTTTCTAATTGCGTTATTTCTTTATCAATGAGATTTTTTTTCTGACTTGTATTTTTTTCCTACATTTTTATGTGTATCTTGGGGAGTGTTATAAAAGAATATATTTTTCATCTTCACAGAGGATATTTCTGGACTTTCTTAGTGATCAAGTCCTCAATTTAGAAAGGACAAAAATGTCCTCAATTTTCTCATTTATAAATTAGGGATTATTATTATGCTTACCTCTTGGGGTTTTGTGAAGATTGGATGAGCTGGTACATGCAAGTGTAGAAATGGTGCCTGGTGTTGGTAAATGGTAGTTCTTAAAGTATCTTGCTCAGTATTGTGGAACATTTAATGCTTCAAGTGTAATGGGAGGTAGAGGCGGGAGATAGTCTTCATAAGCTGAGATGAGCAAGAGGGTTGGGCTTGTAGAGAAGAGTAGGCTGAAGGAAAATTCTCCTTCCCCACACTGACCTGCCTTTTGTATGGAAACAACCATAGTAGAAGAAGCACTTGGGAATCATTGCACACTATGAGGTGGATATTGATATTGCAGGGGTAGTATCTAGAGGACTTCTGCAGTGGAGTTAGTACAATGAAATAAGTAGACTACTTTTATGATGAGTGGGTAGGATGAGATAGTGGCTCCAGATAGCAATTTTTTACTACATCATGGCCCATTGAGATTTCTATCTGAACAAAGGGCTTCTTGCCTTGTTTGATTTGCCTTGTCATTCCATACACTCTCCAAACTGTGGTAGCTGATCTGATCTCTTTGGTAGGGGAGGAAGTGCTGTACTCCCTTTTGGCCTTTTACTCTGTCATCACTTACTGCTTAAAAACAAAAACAAAACCTACTCTTGAGGATTATGTAGGATATTGAAAATTTAACACTTTTGGTTAGGTACTTTATCATTAACATTTTCTTTAACAAACATTTGCCTACCTGTGGTGTGCCAGGCTGCTCTGGACACAGTTTACATCACTGAACAGCACAGACAAGAATCTTTGCCCTTATGGAGGTTACATTCTGGTGGTGAGGAAATAATAAACATAAATAAGTTCTTTGGTATCTTAGAAGGTATTGAGTGCTATGGGAAAAAAAAATAAAGCAGAATGGAATGCCTGGCTGGATCATTTGGTGGACCATCTGACTCTTGATCTCGAGGGTCATGAGTTCAAGCCCCCTGCTGGGTGTAGAGATTACTTTTAAAATAAAGTAAATAAAAGTAAAGCAGGTTGAAGGACTGAGGTGGTTAGTGGAGTTACTTTTGAGTAAAGCTGTAAATGAGAGGAGAGCAAGTTGTGAAAATCTGGGAGTTGCTAAGTGTACCATGCATAGGGAACAGCAAATGTCAAGGCCCAGAGGTATGTTTGGTGTGTCGCAAACTGTAAATAAAAGGATGACTGCTTGCTGTGTTAATTAATGCCCTGCAGTAGACCAAGGGCCAAAGCTTGGAGACAGGTTAAGGTAACGGCAGTTGGTAAACTAGATCAGATGGGATGGTGATTTCGACCAGAGTTCTAGCAGTTGAAATGACAAATGGTCCGAGTATAGATACATTTTTTGAGATAGATCCAGCAGACTGATTGATTGTGTGTGGCTTGAGAGAGACAATGAGCAAGTTGTCAGGAATGCCTTATAGTACTGATATGCTGAGACCTGAGCAGTAGTGAGAGTGGAGTTGGCCTTTCCTTGAGATGGGCAAGACAGAGAGACAGGTTTAAGGAATATGAGCCAAGTTATTCACACTCCCAAGCAACGATAGGTGGTCACAAGCACTTCATTCAAGCAGAACCGTGGTCCACAGATTTTACTATGAAAACTCTTTTATCTGTAGATTGCTGATTCTTTTAGCCTAATGTCTTGAGGATGGAGGAGTTAGCAAGTGAAGGAAGACTGGATTGGGTAGATTCACGTGGCCCATGGTAACAAAGTCAGGTGTAGAAGGGATAGATTTTTTATTCTCTGGTGAAAGAACAATTAACACTGCAGAGAATGAAGGCATAAGCCTTGGGTTTAGACTGTGAGAACCACGATAAGCCCTGTCTTACAAAACTGATTCATCAAGGCTTCTCTGCTGTTTGTTTACTCACTTAAGAAGCCTATGCCAGGGACTTCTTTTTGTTTTGAATCTTTAGTTTCTCCTTAATATATCCATTCACATATGATCATACATAAATACTTCAGTTGCATTTTATCCTGTGTGCTCTTGTAGTCTGTTTTGTAAAAGTTTGTTATATAAAAATCTCAAGTATTTTCTCTATAAGCACAGATTTTTAAACATGGATGATACAGGATTTTTTTTTATTGTTATTATTTATATTTCTTTCTATTAGTAAAGACATGTTCTTGTCATTGAAGATAGTATTGCCTAGTGTTTATAAGGGCAGAAACCATTTAGACCGATAGATGCAAGTGCAGATGCTGAAGTAAATATGAGTAACTGTCCTGGGGCAAGTTACATTACTTCCTTGGTTTCCTTTTCTCATCTGTAAAATGATCGTAGTAATTGTACTTATTCCATAATTACTGTAAGGAGTATCTTAATGCACACAGTGCTCCTATTATAGTATCTATAAGGTGTTAGGACTTAGGTCAGTAAGTGTCAGGCCTTTTTTTTATATATTTTTTTATTTTTATTTTTTATTTTATTTTATTTTAACATTTTTTTTAAATTTTTATTTATTTATGATAGAGAGAGAGAGAGAGGCAGAGACACAGGCAGAGGGAGAAGCAGGCTCCATGCACCGGGAGCCCGACGTGGGACTTGATCCCAGGTCTCCAGGATCGCGCCCTGGGCCAAAGGCAGGCGCCAAACTGCTGCACCACCCAGGGATCCCTTTATTTTTTATTTATGATAGAGAGAGAGAGAGAGGCAGAGACACAGGGAGAGGGAGAAGCAGGCTCCATGCCCCGGGAGCCCGACGTGGGATTCGATCCCGGGTCTCCAGGATCGCGCCCTGGGCCAAAGGCAGGCGCCAAACCGCTGCGCCACCCAGGGACCCCCCCCCTTTTTTAATCTTTATATATAATTTATAACTCACTTATCTTTGACACCCACTCTCCTATAAACAAACATTGACACTGCTGCTCTCTCTTCATATTTTCATTTCTCTCAAAAAGGTTATTGGAGTTTTTCCATGTACATGATCTAGTATAATCCACATAAAACTTGAAAACAGTGGTAGTTTGAAAGTTATCCTCATACTTAAAAGGTTTTCATTCTCTGAGACTTCTTTAAAAAAAACAACACGAAACATTGTGAGCCAGACTTTGATATTGATAGAAACAGATTAAAATGAATGGGATGTGTGTATATGTGTGAAATGATAAATTTGGTAGTTCATCATTTTTCTTAGGTGAATAACATTTTATTTGAAGAAATGGTTTACTTACATGGGAAACCATTCTCCTAAACCCCATCTCTCCCCAATACTTTGCTAAAAATAGAGCTGGTCTGGTTGGTAGAGAGTTGCTGGAGGGGGGCTCAGATCCCTGCCTACCCTGCCTTGCCTCCCACCCTGGTGGTTTAAATGCCATTTAGTTCAATCAGGGTTTCATGCATTTCTTACATACTTTCAGAAATTTGAATAGCTGAGGTTGTAGGTACAATAGAAACATTTTGCAAGAAAGTTTTAAGAGCAAACTCCTTACATGTTTTAGGGACTGTTGTATCATGATTATATATAGTGTTATCTTTAGCTCCACTTGTAATTTACAACTGACTGGAATTCATTCATATGAGTTGTATTAGAAACCCTTGTTTCACTTTTATGTGCCACTGATAAACTACCAATGTCCATTTCTACATTTTTTTAATAAATTTTATTTTTTATTGGTGTTCAATTTGCCAACATATAGAATAACACCCAGTGCTCATCCCATCAAATGCCCCCCTCAGTGCCCATCACCCAGTCACCCCCACCCCCTACCCACCTCCCCTTCCACCACCCCTAGTTCATTTCCCAGAGTTAGGAGTTTCTCATGTCTCCCTTTCTGATATTTCCCACTCTATTTCTACATTTTTAAAGTAAGCCTGGATTGAGGATGGTCATATATATATGCACCATTAATCTACTCTGTTAGTGGCATTTGCTTTACTGAACCTTGAGTCAAGATGACAAAAGTGAAAATGCGTATGAAAAGTCTGTAAGTAGAATTTTGTCTATGTTTAGGGTTTTCTTTTTGGTATTTTACTTGAAGTGATGTAAATTAGGAGCTAATTGTTCATGAGATGGTTGAGAGTCTCCTTAAGATATTTGTGAGACAACTGAATATTTAATATTTTATTTAGTTCTTTTATCTATATATAGTTTTTGTGAGAAACCTAACAAGTTTGGGATATAGTTCACAGTTTAATTTGAAAGGAGGTGATAATCATAACTTTTAATTCATACAAGTTGTAGAAGGTAAAGCAACATGTGCTAAGTACCTGGTCTATGCACTGGACAATTTTATGTGGCTCCGGCCCTTCAAAACTTGTCTGCTTTCTCGATGGTGCCACCCATACATATAAGTTTTCAAAGGTGCCAGTGTGTTCCATAATTCTTAGGTTACTAGCTGGTACAGTGAACATTTTTCATTGGATCAAAATATAAGCACAGCATTTTTCCTTGGAAGCCTACTATTGATAGTGCTGGGCTGGCCTGTTCAGATTGTCCTTTGAGTGTGTGGTTTTAAAAGTGACTCCAAGCTAAAAAGGTTGTTGTTGGGCCACTTTTGTATTGCTGTTTTCTGTCCTTTGTCAGTCCCCTTGCCTCATTGAAGTTGTTATGACTTGGGGCCCTGTTGGCTTTAGGAATTGTTTCTCTTGTTCCCTGGTGGGTTTTTATTGGTGACTCCCTTTCTAGAGTGATTATATGTCCTTGATTTTACAGATTGTCCCAGAGTAATTTCCTAGTTTGGAAGATAAATTATATGCTCATCCTAGATAATAGAAAAGAGATGTTGGATTTGGTTACTATAACTAATTATATTTTGATTTTAATACCTAAACGGGTGTTCATAGGGAATATAATTTGGTGTTACCTATTTTCCTCTTTCTAGTTCAAACACAGCAAATACTTAGGTATACTTCTCTATTTGGATTACTTCTTCAGTTGTCATTTAATTCATTCTGGTACATGAGACAGTACCAAAATTTTATTCTAATTTTGTGCAAAATTGTCAACAAAACACTTTCTGAAAAGGAAGCCCTCTCGGGGTTGGGGGAGCTTCTGCTCTGTTTCACAGAGCAAAATGCCTTTGTTGTGCGATTTGGAAAAATTTATTATACTGCCCATCACCACTAGGGGACCACTTTATACATTCCACAAATAATACTCTTATTATAGAAATATTTGTTTTCTTAAAAAAAATATACTACCAAGAAACCAACCCATATATTTATCATTCCTGTACCTGTTTTACTTGTCTCACATTTCTCACTTACAGGATTTACCTGACCTGTGTAACAGCTTATCCTAGTAATATAGAAACATAAATTAAAAAGTTTCATTTTAGGGGATGAAAAAATTTTTTCAGGTATATTTGTTCTGAAATAAAGGCATTCTGGTTAGTGTTCATGTATTTTTGTAGAAATATTTACTTCTTTAAAGGAAAGAAAAATGTGCGGAACTTATATTGTGTATTTTATTTGGAACCATTTTTAAGGAATGCATAATTTATCTACTAAAGGCTGTGACAGTCTCTGTTCATGGCTAGAATGTGAAATTTAGCTGCGTTGTATTATAGTATTTTATATCTTTCTATAAACTAAATTGACCTATTTTTGGTTTTGTTTTTCCTTTTCCAGTCTTTACCAGGTGCTGGTCTCTGGATGGTTTTTGTTTAAATTGGAAAAATCTTAAACCTGCCCACAAATTGGTATGGTATCCAGTGAGATGGGGACTGTTGGCAGTGGCTTCTGAATGGTCTGAGGAAGCACAGGCAGACAGAATGGAGAAAAGTCAGCCTTGAGCTAGTGTTTGACCACTCCCTGCTACCTCTCCTGTGGGCATGTCTTTTCTCTGTAGCTGACCTGCTGTTCTAGAGAAGTGAGGGTTTAGACCAATCTGAAGGTTCATTCATCAGGAAACAAAATATGGCTCAGAGATCCAGCTTGTATAGATCCAGTTTGACAAGAACAATGTTACTGATATTACCAGTGCTTGCTAGTGATTTAAGAAGGTGCTTGTTTTCTTTTTGAGCACTTGGTTCTCTGAACAAAGAAGCTGCTGGTAGGGGCTGTTGCTGTGCATATTCCTCATCCTCCCCCACCCCCCCCCCAACAAAAGCACCGAGTGTTTTGTTTGTCTCTTCTTGGGAGAAACATATTTTTGGTCAGCAGCTGCCATAAAGAAGAGTAACACCTGAAAGGGCTGTCTTGCCGGGTGAATTAGGCTTTTCTGTGGAAGTTGAAACGAGTGGCTTGGATGATGAATGGCAGGGAGAGAGCTACTTCGATGGCTGGATTTCATAACTGCCAACAGCTATTTTCTTTTTAATTAAGGACTTGCCCCCTTATACTGAAACATTAAAGATACCTTTTAGGTAATTGATGTATATTAGTCATCTGATTATATTTTATTAAAAATTTAGGTGATCCTTCTAGATAATGTCCAAGTGTTTCTTTAGAAAGTTTTAGGGGTAGGGATAGTGGTCACAGAAATACGACCAGCTTTGAAAATTTGGCAAGTAGGAAGTGATACAAATCCCAACTGTTCGTATATTTTATACTTTTGTGTGTGGGAGTTTTATTCATGTCACTCATTATAGACTCTTAGGAGGAAAGATAGTAATCAGTTTTCTTAGTATAATTATTATAGTGCAGCATGCTTTAAAAAAAGGCATAAAGATGGGTTTAAGACATTTCTATCTAGGCAGCATTATGAGTTAGACCTAATAACCTAATTCAATAGAACGTTTATCTTTAGCCATTGTTTCCAGATCCTTTCCTGGCCAGTGAGAGGTGTATTTTTAAGTTTCTAATACAGGGCACTTGGGTGGCTCAGTGGTTGAGTGTCTGCCTTTGGCTCAGGTTGTGATCCCAGGGTTCTGGGATTGAGTCCTGCATTGGGCTCCCTGTGAAGAGCCTGCCTCTAACTTGGCCTGTATTTCTGACTCTCTCTCTGTGTTTCTCATGAATAAATAAAAATTTTTTAAAAAAGTTTTTAATACCGTGTTCTATTTTGAACAGTTTTGGAAAGCGGTGCCATTAGTATCATTTATAGGACTTAAGTTTGGTACTGATTTTTAAAGGAAAATGCAGAGATTCATCAAAAAGTTATCTACTTTGTCAAATGTAGAAAAAATTTCACTTTGAGGTTGCTTTATCACAAAAGGACTCACATTAGAAGTTGATGTGTGGAAGGCATTAGGATGAATAACAAATGTTCTTCATTTTGATCTCAACTATAATTATAATTAACTTTGTAGAGTTAGAATTTGTTTTTTCAGGAGAAAACCCATCTGATCCATAAATTTGATTTTAGGTGGATTTAAATGTCTGTTTTGCAGAGTGATTTTTTTTTCCTTAATCCAGGACTGAAAAATATGTGATTGACTTAATTGAAGAGAACTTATTATCTAATGGTTGATAAATGTTTGTTTCATGAAGTTTGGAAGATATAATATTTTTTGGTCTTTGAGAAATTCTTTTCTCCTCCTCCCTATTCTTGCTTTCTGTACCCTTCAACAAGAAAGCAGTATTAAAAGGGAAAAATATTCAACAAAATCAAACCTTGTGCCTGTGTGCCTTTATTCGCTCAGAGATTCTCTTGGAATTATTGCCTGATGAAAGGAATGGAAAGAAATTTTTGAACATTTTTCAAAAATATTGTGATATCTTCTAGCTAGGAGAAACAATAAAATTTTAGGGTTTTATAAGTAGTGTGTTCCTAGTTTTGTGTGTGTGTGTGTGGAATGTTTTGTTTTCCTTTAGGGCAGGAGTCATCTCACAATTCTACATTACTGGGTGATAACTACCACATACACATTTGTAGTAGGAATTTAGGAGAATTTTATAATAATTTTGCATAGAGTAAGTAATACTTGATTTTGTGTTTGGGTGTAGATGGTAACATTTTCAGTCTACCTGCCTGTTCCATCCAGGACCCTAACTGGCTATAAAGTTCATTATTCAGGATTCATAGCAGTTGAAGATTCATTGTGGTGTCCTTTTAAAAAATTAGTGTCCCTTCCACCTCTTCCCTTAGGGTGCTTTAGGATCTTGATGTCTGTTCCAATCTGAGACGACAACAGTAAGATGAAAAAAGGGCAACGTCATGGTAGGCAGCTCCTAGTTGCTAGAGACGTTAGGTCATTTAGTTATGAGATCAATGAATTTTTGTTCTTAGTTCAAAATGATAAATATTCTCATGACTTTACGTATCAGATGTGCTAGTATAGATTGCTCTTTCCTGTGGAACTGAAGTATATTTTAAAAGTTTTTTTTTTCTTTTTATAAAGAATGTCTTATTGCGCCGTTTTGCTAGACTGAAAGTTTCCTCATCACTTGGTGAGACCCTCCTCTAATTCAATCTTTGTCTTTTGTCTTTGCTGCCTTGCAGGGTTGGTACAGTAGGCTTCACTAACTTAGCTGCAACTCAGAATTTCTCCTCCAGCACCTGAGTAAATGCTGATGGTCTTGTGGAGAGTGGATTAAGAGTACGAGCTAAGTTCTCAATCCCAATTAAGAAGCGGAGGAAAATTTAAACTGTCTCCTTCAAAGTTTATCACAACCACCACCATCAAGACAGCAAACCAAAGGACAAAGACTTTGACCTGCTGTGTTGCTCTGTGTAGTCCAGTTCACGTATGGTTTACAGACTTGGCTGGGGTTACTAATGAGTAAATAAAAAGTCGGACACTTCTGTCATTGGACACTTTTATTCACAAAGTTACCAAAATGAGGGCTGTACTGGAGACAGCAGACATTGCCATAGTGGCCCTGTATTTTATCCTGGTCATGTGCATTGGTTTTTTTGCCATGTGGAAATCTAATAGAAGCACCGTGAGTGGATACTTCCTGGCGGGGCGCTCTATGACCTGGGTAGCAATTGGTGCCTCTCTGTTTGTGAGCAATATTGGGAGTGAGCACTTCATTGGGCTGGCAGGATCTGGAGCTGCAAGTGGATTTGCAGTGGGCGCATGGGAATTCAATGCCTTACTGCTTTTGCAACTTCTGGGATGGGTTTTCATCCCGATTTACATCCGGTCAGGGGTATACACCATGCCTGAATACTTGTCCAAGCGATTTGGTGGCCATAGGATTCAGGTCTATTTTGCAGCCTTGTCTCTGATTCTCTATATCTTCACCAAGCTCTCAGTGGATCTGTATTCGGGTGCCCTCTTTATCCAGGAGTCTTTGGGTTGGAACCTCTATGTGTCTGTCATCCTGCTCATTGGCATGACTGCTTTGCTGACTGTCACCGGAGGCCTTGTTGCAGTGATCTACACAGACACTCTACAGGCTCTGCTTATGATCGTTGGGGCACTCACACTTATGATAATTAGCATGATGGAGATTGGCGGGTTTGAGGAAGTTAAGAGAAGGTACATGTTGGCCTCACCCAATGTTACTTCCATCTTGTTGACATACAACCTTTCCAACACAAATTCTTGTAATGTCCACCCTAAGAAAGATGCACTGAAAATGTTGCGGAATCCAACAGATGAAGATGTTCCTTGGCCTGGATTTGTTCTTGGGCAGACCCCAGCTTCAGTATGGTACTGGTGTGCTGACCAAGTCATCGTGCAGAGAGTCTTAGCAGCTAAAAACATTGCTCATGCCAAAGGCTCTACTCTTATGGCTGGCTTCTTGAAGCTGCTGCCAATGTTTATCATAGTTGTCCCAGGAATGATTTCCAGAATACTGTTTGCTGATGATATAGCTTGCATCAACCCAGAGCACTGCATGCAAGTATGTGGAAGCAGAGCTGGGTGCTCTAATATTGCTTACCCACGCCTGGTGATGAAGCTGGTTCCTGTGGGCCTCCGTGGCTTAATGATGGCGGTGATGATTGCAGCTCTGATGAGCGACTTGGACTCTATCTTTAACAGTGCCAGTACCATATTTACCCTTGACGTGTACAAACTCATCCGCCGGAGCGCAAGCTCCCGGGAACTAATGATTGTGGGGAGGATATTTGTGGCTTTTATGGTGGTGATCAGCATTGCATGGGTGCCAATCATCGTGGAGATGCAAGGAGGCCAGATGTACCTTTACATTCAGGAGGTAGCTGATTACCTGACACCCCCAGTTGCGGCCCTTTTCCTTCTGGCAATTTTCTGGAAGCGCTGTAATGAGCAAGGGGCTTTCTATGGTGGAATGGCTGGCTTTGTTCTTGGAGCAGTCCGTTTGACACTGGCCTTTGCATACCGTGCCCCAGAATGTGACCAACCTGATAACAGGCCAGGCTTCATCAAAGACATCCATTACATGTATGTGGCCACAGCATTGTTTTGGGTCACAGGACTCATTACTGTAATTGTTAGCCTTCTGACACCACCTCCCACAAAGGAACAGATTCGTACCACCACCTTTTGGTCTAAGAAGAGCCTGGTGGTGAAAGAAAGCTGCTCCCCGAAAGATGAACCCTACAAAATGCAAGAGAAGAGCATTCTGAGGTGCAGTGAGAACAGTGAGGCCACCAACCACATCATTCCCAATGGGAAATCTGAAGATAGCATCAAAGGCCTTCAGCCAGAAGATGTTAATCTGTTGGTGACCTGCAGAGAAGAGGGCAATCCAGTGGCTTCGTTAGGGCATTCAGAGGCAGAAACACCTGTAGATGCTTATTCCAATGGGCAAGCAGCTCTTATGGGTGAGAAAGAGAGAAAGAAGGAAACAGAGGATGGAGGCCGGTACTGGAAGTTCATAGATTGGTTCTGTGGCTTTAAAAGTAAGAGCCTCAGCAAGAGGAGTCTCAGAGACCTGATGGAGGAGGAGGCTGTTTGTTTACAAATGTTGGAAGAGCCTCCACAAGTTAAACTAATACTAAATATCGGACTTTTTGCTGTGTGTTCACTTGGAATTTTCATGTTTGTTTATTTCTCCTTATGAACTTTTTAAGGATATGATGAGACACTAACTTAAGAAAATACTGGTCTTTGGAAAACAAAACAAAACTTATGTAACTGTTGCATCTCTCAGGCATTGTTTACGCTATAGGTTTTAGCCAAATTTTACTTAGCAGAAAAATCATCTATTTGCAAGACTTTATTTTCCCAGAGATGGATGAAAGTAAATTTTCAACCTAAATGAAGTAAAACTTGTTTAACAGACTGAATTGTGCAAATGTGGTTTAAAATTTTCCATACCAAAGTAAGGAGAGACCAATTATTCTCATAGAACATGTAGAGCAGAATATATGCTAAGATATTATGAATAAGGTATACTGTCTGCACTGCCAAATCTTGGTAGGCCTTCTTATCCTGAAGTGTAGAAGACTTGCTCATTTCAAAGTTTTTTCTCTGTCTCTGTAATCCCTCCTACCATTTAAAACTGAATTTGTAGACATTGTGTAATCAGTTGTGTAATGAAAATCTAATGTGCTTATGGGGTACTTGTGTCAGGACAAGTTAGTTCGTTTGCCAGGTTCATTTTGCTAGCATGAGCCTATGGATTCTGATTGCCAAAAGAAAGGAAGAAGAATGTTTTTCTGTAGCTATTCTTGTACTACCAATATATGGACTGTTGGTAAAAAGTTTGTTCTAGTTACTTTTTCTTTTTTTTTTTTTTTTTCTAATTTTGACCGGAGTTTAAGTGAACGATACTCAAATGACCACCAAGTCTGTCTTGATAAAGTTATGTCATGATTGTATTGTCAGATGGTTAGGGGAGAAAATGAAGTAAACATTGCTGATGATCCCCAGATTAATTGACCAAGTTAAGGTTATTTATATAGTTTGGGAATTAGCAGTCCTCAAGCAGTGTTTGATGAGCTTATGCTAAACAGGTGACTACTCATACTCCACTAATTCTCTAACTTTGTTCTTTGTTTTTGTCATTTGGTAGCATTTTTTATTAGCCACATGCTTTTCCAAGTGGATTCAGTTGGAAGATATGTCCAGAAATTTGAAGAAAATTGTCACTGCCTTTTGTGCTGGGTTGCCCTGCTTGATTAGATCATGCAATGTTGAAGTTAAGCTTTTGGAGGGAAAATTTAATTCTGAGATCATATCATATCCTTGATGGTTTTTTTTTTCCTGATTTACTTTTTTCTTTTTTTTTGAAAGACTTGCCATCTGTACACAGCCTCTACATTCTTAAAAAGTTACATTGACTTAGAGCATGAGGAGGTTCCAGTGCAAACTGGACATTAGTAACAGAAAACTCAGAGTGCATGCCTTGCCATTGGTAGATTGTCAGTATAGTCTTTCTGTAGAATGGATAGCATGTTAAAGAGGTGTCTGTCATGAATAAGAACTTCTGGGTTTAGTAGTATGTCTTGTGGAGGATATTGTAGGACTTGTGTACTTAGAGGATTCTCTGTCTTCACATGGCATGGCACTGTGTTGTAACCTTCATGGATGGGAATCTTTTTCACAGGCTGATTCCCCTTCTTGAGGACAGGATGCAAAAGATATTAGAGAAAAGCTCTACAGATTACGAATTTCTGTGTCTGTGTGCTCAACATGGTCCTTTTTCCTCCATAACATATGAAGGAAACTTAATTGTGTATCTACTTTCTTTGACTTTGCTGTAATCTCTGATACTTTTTAAATTGCATGAATTTATTAAGCTTGTATTCTTTAGGGAAAAGTATTACTTTTTTAGATACTTTTGTAGATTTTGAATCAAAACTCAGTCCTAATGACTTCACAAATTTTTTGTATTCTATAAATGAGTTTCATTATGATGGGCTTGTGATTAGTCCAAAGTTGATTTTAGAAATAATCAGGTAGCATAGTGTCTTCCCATCTCCAGGAGGCTTTCTGATGGACTGAGTCTGTAGATGAAAAAAATAATTCATGTATGAATAGCATGATTTCTGAGAGCTTAGAGTGCCTTGTAGAATTTATTTCTCAGTTTCATTCTTAAGGTTTATAAGCTGGGGGCCAAATAGGGACCATCCTTTTCTTGTATGGAGGAGGCTGTGGTTGTGACATGTCCCAAGGTTATAAAAAGTCTATTGGGAAGAACAGAAAACCGTGTATCCAAAGCTGGACTCATGGTTTGTCCTCTTCTCAAAGGAACTATTTTTCCTTTGAGACAACCTTTCGGTATTTGGGAAAATAATAGGACCTTAGATTTTTCAAATTGGCATTAAGTTGTAAGAATTAAAATTTTCTTTGACTTTGAACACATTGCTGTATAACTGAGCAAAGAAAATTGGCACATTGGCTGGGCAGCCTTCTTAATCCCTTCTTTTTTTACAGCATAAATTAATAGGTGGTGTTTATGTGGATTTTTCTCCCTTTTATTTAATGTTGAGTCCTAATAGTTTGGAGTATTAGGATCCCTCACCCCCCCCCCCTTTGCTGCTGTCTCAGTACGATACATGAAATACATCATCTTGTGTCTGTTTGTGTGTATATAGCAGTAGGTCAAGTTTAGAGTACTCATGTCTGTAAATAAGGAATGACTATTAGCATATCCATTAGGATGTTTATTCTTGCCAGTATAAACATCAGTCTGTTGAGACTCAAGTCCCTGAAGCTTGCCCTTCTTATTGCTTTCCAGTAATAGATAATGTGCTTGAGTAAGTATGTGAATTGCTGATTGCAACTTCATTCAGGGGACCACTGTTCAGTATGTTTCGTTAGAATGATTGTTCATGGAGTGATACATGGTCTGTATTAAGCTAGCAAAATGTTCATACTTTTTACACTAACTAAATGAGTCCTAAGTGATGACATTTTGTCTGTAGACATTAATATGTATATATTTTTGTATTGGCTCAAGCTAAGGTTCAGAATTGAGTAAGAGTGGTATTGACTAAAATAGTTGCCTAAGAGTCAAAATGAAGTGAAGACACTAGTCTTCAAAGGTAGGGAAAAAGTATTGTCTGATCTGCTGTTAATGGTATCCCCAGTTCTTAGATTTTTGTCCTTTTAAGCAGTCTTAGTCTTAAGATCTGATGAGCAGAGCTTATTAATAACTCTGGCATGTAGAGGAACTATTGGCTCCAAAAATATTTTGTCCTTTTGCCCCAAGATAGTAAGTGGCTTTTGAAATAGCTGAGCCAGTCTTCTTCCATAGCCATTCTTTTCCTGGTTGAGGTTGTTACTCTTATCTTTAGGTTAGGGAAACATCAAGCAATAGTGGTGGTACTGTGTCCTTTGGCCGAAATTGAGCAGATCTCCTCTCCCAAGACTTCCTTTTCACTTGGCTCAAAGGATCCATTGTGTTTTTGTACAAAGAGGCTGGCCAGGGTCATAGTCTTAGCACATCAGGTAATTAGCAGAGACCTATCACATGTGAAATTTCACATTTTAAGAATTGATTAGGAGGTTGTCACTCAGTCTTTAACCCGAGGCTGATTGTGAGTGGGGGGACTGAAAGGTCTTGTCTAGGGCACTGAGAATTTCTCAGTGTCTCTATTTCTCAGTCCATTGCTTGCTTTCTTCTGGTACTGAAAGGGTGCATGGATCTTCCCCTCTCCAAATATTATTTAGTGCAACCTATGGGTTATTCTTATTCTTTACCATCCTACAGACTGGCTATATCAGTAGCTTTTAAAAGTTTAGACTGGTCAGTTATTCCCAGTTGGCAGTATTTGGCCAGTTACTTTCCATATATTTTTTACTCTGCTGTGTCATTTTCATCTGAGGTATGATGGCTGAAAAGGACCATGTGGATATGGAATAGTGACACCTCACCACCATTCCCCAGGTTTATATGAGCAATGTATGTAGACCATTCCTGTTACATCATGTGACCAAAGAGACTTGCCAGGACAAAATTTTCCCAAGAATTCAGAAAAACTATTAAATGAGATGCTGAGAAATACCTGGGTGATACAAACTTAACAAGTTAGGCAAAGGACAAACATTAGCTTAAAATGTGCAGATGTAGAATTCTGTTCAGTGAATTCTAGAACTTGAAGCATTTTGGCTACAAGCTAGTTTAAACTTTTCCCCATATAGATTAGGACACTAGTAAATAAGATCTAGCCAGTTAAACCCTAGTTTGACATTACATATTGTGAAGTATGAGTTTCTAAACATTTTTGAGGTTAAAGTGACTGATATTTGATAGCAATACTTTAGTAGAAAAATCTGCTTTTAAGCTTGTATTCATACAATATCATTAACAAAGTGTTAAGTTGCATTAAGTCATTTTGATGTTGACATTAGCTTGAGCAGACTTTACAAATAGGGTATATTCCTATATGTGTGTATACTCACCTACCATTCAGAGAGACTGGTCTTTCCCTCTATTTGTCTTCCCTTACATTGCTTTAATTCTTTATCTGTTCTTTTAACACTTCTCAAATTCCTCTTGATACTTTATCAGCTTAACTCACTTTCAGGCTTATTGCTATGATGTGCAAAAGTGTTGCTTTGCCCCAGTTTTGAAAACTTGGATCCAAATAATGATTCATTAACTATGGTTGTGTTTAAATATACTAAATTTCTATTAGCTTAAACTGTTAATTCTCAAGAATGATTTTCTCAGACTAATGTTCACTAATAATAAAAGCCCTAATAATACATCATTATTGTGTTCTAAAAACCCCTTTCTTCAAAAATTAGCGAGGCAATGATAGTTAATACATACCAGTCCCTTTGAAATGGTGGTGTCATAATGCAGAGAGGAATGGAGTTTGTTTTAATGTCAAAAAGCCTGTTCATGCAGTAGTTAAGGGTAAAAAGTTGGAATTAGTCAGTTGGCATATAGAGAAACCCTTTTGTACTAGTTAGGTATGAAACTGGATCATATAAGAAGTTTTGATTACTTATACTTGGTTAGACTTGGTTGGCTTAACTCAGGGCTGCAAACCCCTTTTCCTCCACTAAGGTCACTTCTCTTAATTTGGTATGCTTTTTATCAGACTCTCCCCCCTCTGTTAGAAGACTAGGTTTGCAACTTCTTTCACTCCTAGAATTGAACTTAGCTAAGGTTCAAACTACTTAATAGGCTTTGCCAGCACTGAGTCCCACACCATTAGTCACAGTCCTATAAATATTTTTATTTAAGCTTCTTTCCAATGCTGGGAATAAGGCTTTTAACTACTGATTCACCTTTAAAGAAATGTTGTGAAAATTGATGTAATTTATGTTTCTGTTTTCCATCTCAAATCCTGTATAAAAGGATTTAGTTTTTTGTTTTGGGTTAAGCACCCTGTTTATCTTGGTAACTTAACAGCCTTAGCCATGGATATATTATTGTCTTTTACTCAGAAATAAAGGTTTGATGTATCTGTACCGTTACTTAATTTCAGGTACTTTACCTTTTAGGGGAGGACCATAATCTGAAGCTGTTGATTTAAACCAATAATTTTATGTAACAACTTTCCAGTGTGGTTTGGTTACCTGGATTCGTAGAGGGATGCTAGAACAAATAAGCAAATGAAGAGCAAGTCAGGACAAAAGCACAGTGGTCTCAGATTTTTCGTAGTATAGGAACAGTAGCTTTGCTCTCAGAAAAGCACTAGATCTTAATTGTTGCCCATGATAACGAAGCCACTCCATCCTCTCCTACCCCTATCCCAAGTTTAAGATAGTTTACAATCAGTGAACTCTGTCAATAAGGGAAATACATATTTCAGTCATTTCTTCAACAGCACAAGTTGACGGTAGATAACCACAACCTTATTGGAGACTTATATTTATCTTGGTAAATTCACCTTGTACCCCAGTGCTGCTGGAGGAAGGAGTGTTTACTTTTTTTATTGCCTTTGGACAAACTAGTCTGGATAATTTTTCAATATATCATTGTAGCCTAGACTTCTATAAGTGGAATGAATGTTCCTTAATAACTCACTCTTGGTTATAATAGTTGGAAACTGAAATTAAGCTCATTGCTGTTATTGAAATCCCAAATTGGCAAAGGCCAGTATATAGGGTATTTCATAATATAATCAGCTTCTGAAATTTACGTGTTTTGATTAGTGCCTTCTGTTTGCCAATATTGACTCTGCTAGTTTACACATTTCCCTTTCTTGATAGAATATACTTATTTGTTACAGTTCCTCTTTTTAAATTTTGTTATAACTAGTCAAGGAAATACAAAAAAATACATTTATATTTACGTACTTTATATACGCAGCCTTTATTTAGGTTCAAGGAAACCAGGTAGCTCTAATTCCTATTGCAGTTTAAATGTTATTTATTCATCTATATTTGTTTTATATCCTTAATTAAAACTATAAGGTTACTTATTAATTCTGTGTGTATATTTAACTGTTGTTTTTTTGATGTAGGTTTGATAGGCGTATCTGAGAACATACATGTGACAAGAGTTTCACATTCCATGATAGGTAAAAAGCTTAAAGTAAAAGTCCATAGAAAGCACAAATCATGTTCAAACATGCAGATGTGTATCTCCACATGTAGAAAGCACAAGACTAACAGTATTTCTCAGTATCCCACAAGTGCCAGTCGTACAGCCCTCGGGAGTTGTGGAGGACTATAGTATGGAAAGCCCTAGACAGTGAGGTATCTTGAGTTGTGGTCCTAAATGATAAGTGGTTCAAACGTAATAATCTGAGTAAGTTTGTACTACTTTGGTTGAAGGAGAGAAGACAAATATCAAGAACATTGCAATTATATTTGGGGGTTATTAGTGAAAATGGGGGTCTATGGGTTCTTTCCTACAATCTGGAACTAAAGCAGAGACAGACTTCTAGGCTTTTGGTGGGTGGAACAGTTTGACAAACTTTTGCTTTAAGCTGTAGAGCCATTGATGTTGTTATTATTACTATTTTTTATTTTAAATCTTTAGTAGGAAATTTTACCGGCTGTCAGTAGTACCCTGAAAACATGAAATTTTACATTTTTAACAGGGCAAATACTACTTGTCTTTAATCTTTGTGTAGGTTTGTAAGAGGTGAACATATCTTACTAACTTTTTCATGTGCTTTACTGCACTTCATTTTAATAGAGCAGAATTTGATCTAAGTGTTCTGAGCATCAAACTAAATCTGAGGCAGATCTGCCAAATGAGCTACTTTGCTTTTCACAGTGGTTCTAAGAGTCTAAAGGATTCTTTTACCTGTCCCATTCCCTGCTTCATGACTAGATTAGATGAAATCTGAATGTGTTTTCTTGCACTCAGTATTGTCTTTGTCTTATCCCATGCTTTCTTTACCTGAATAGTCCCAGTTTATCAAGAATGAATAAATAGTCTTTGTCTTGGATTTTGCCCATAGGTCAAAAGCTGTAACTCTCAGAATGGGAGAGAAGTGACTACTTAGGTTCCCACTCTCCTCTATTTTGTGTATTTATCTTCTTAAGGAAAGACTTGGTCAGCTCTGATAATATATGGAATGAAGATTAAAGCTGGTGTAGACCAATGTCACATGTTTTAGAAGGGTTAAGCGGAATGCCTTGAGGGAAAGATTGCCCCTCCAGCAAAAAACAGGTGTGTTCCCTCGGTATTTTAGAATGTGAAACCTCAGGCTTCAGGGGGATGAGGGCAGAGGAGTGCCAGAAATGCAGGAAAAAAAAAAGAAACGGTTTGAGGAACATCTTTGGCTTAGCAATGTGTGATAAGGCAAAGCAGTTATAACTTGTTAGTCCTATATAGTATGTGTCTGTACTTTTAAATGTTGCTTTTAAGTTTAAAATCGTTTGCAAAAACTTAATGCTTTTGAAGATTCCTTTGGCAGAATTTCTTTCATTTATAATTCCATGGAAAATTGCTTTAATTAGTCTAGGTGAAAGTAGTCCTAGCAGTGTAAATATGTATAATTAGAATTTTCTAATTTCACTTTGAGATCTCTAACTTTTGAGTGGCAAAAACAGATCAACGAGTCTTTTGCTCATGGACTTTTCTGTGGCGTTGTTAAAATGCAAAAGCTTTATTTTTGTTAATAATGGCATATTACATTAGTGTCACATGATGATATGGAATCTGTTCCCTGCTTTCCCTCACCAATATTGCTTTGGTTTATAGATTGCCAGCAGAGTTCAGAAATACAGCAGGGATCTACCCATTCTTTGCTTGGACATCCCATTTTCTGTTGCCCAGACCTATGTTGGCAATCACATATGAACTACGTTATGCTTCTCAGTGCTTTTTTTTTTTTTTTTTTGGATAAGGTGGATATCAAAAATAGTTGCTGTGCAAAAGTTAGTAGTCTTCTTCAAGAAGAAAACCAATTCTTTCTAATACCTGTGAAATTGCTTCATTCATTTCTTTATTTTTAAGCCAAATGTCAGCAGAATACTGCTGCTTTTATCTAGTACTTTTGATATGTAAGTATTGCATTTTAAGGAGATGTCTACGTTGAAAATCGTTTTTTTCCAGTGTCCTCCCTATTATGCTTTGTTATTATTTTCTGTAAGAGACCAGTCTGTGCACTGGGGGTGTGTATTGTGTACATGTTATCATTTTGTCAGTTATGCATTGTAGACCAAATGTGATTATAAATGAAGCTGTTGAGTTACTGGTGAGTTTTTGGAATTGTAAACTGATTTTCAGTGTACCCTTTATTGTCCACAGGTTTTTTGTTTTTTTTAAGATTTGATTGATGGGGTCCATCTTCACATTGTACAATATTTTAGTTGCAAGCAGAAAGTAGAATTTGGTATAAACCAGGTTATTTCTGTATTGAAAGGAATACAGTTGAAATCGTAGATTTAGGATTGTTAACCATACATGACAATTCTAACTTGACTATTATTCTAACTTACTGTATACAATCTGATTTTTAAAATTGTAGACATGTATGATCTTGGTTTAATGTGTTTTTTAAAAGTGTTATTGTTGAAAAAATGGAAAAACAATGAAGCAAATCTGCTAAAGAGCTGTCAGTTTTCATTACTGACTCTGTAAAATACACTGTTCTTTGTGTACTGTGTGTTATTTTGCCAGCTGCTGCATTAGCCTTCAAAAAGTATTTGGAAACTTCAGATGAACCTACATTTCTTGCAAAGTATATTCCTTTCTGTGGTATCTTGTCCTGTAACTGAAGTATAGTAATTATTTTATGGAAATGTTATTAGCACTTATGTACCAACTTTGAATA
This sequence comes from Nyctereutes procyonoides, assembly GCF_905146905.1. NCBI lineage: Eukaryota > Metazoa > Chordata > Mammalia > Carnivora > Canidae > Nyctereutes > Nyctereutes procyonoides. The sequence goes on from NW_026575155.1 coordinate 7,750,408, forward strand.
AAATGAAAAATTTACATTTCTGTGACTGAGTATTTTCAGTTTTGAATATGTCTGCTCTAAAAAATTTATAAGGTTTTGTGCTAGAGGTGAAGGGGCTGTCCTTCACTGACTTTTCTCTTTTCTCTGATCACTTCTATTTTGAAATAATTTCAAACACACAGGAAAGTTGTGAGAATAGTATGAAGAATTCTAGAAACATTTTCATCCAGATTCACCAGTAGTTCACATTTTGCCACATTTGCTTTGTCATTCTCTCATCATACACACTTTTCTGAACCATTTGAGTGTTAAGTTGCAGACCTCATTCCCCTCTGTGCCTTAAGTCCTTGAAGTCTATTAGACAAGCACAGTCACTCATGTAATCATAATATAATTATCAAAATCTGGGAAGTAACAATGATACAGTATTCTAATCTGAAGCCTTGCTTCAAATGTTGCTGTTCCAGTAATACCTTTTTATAGGATTTATTTTATTTTTTTATTTTATTTTTTTATAGGAATTTTTTTAAAAGTTCAGAAGCTTTTTGGTCTCCCCCCTTTAATTAGCAGCAGTGCTTTCCTCAGTTTTTCTTTGTCTTTCGTGGTATTGATATTATTGAAGGTTAGAGGCCATTTTCTGAATGCCTGTACTCAAATCTGGGTTTCTTTCCTTGTGATTGGATTCACACTATGCGTTTTTGGTGGGAATACAGCATAAGCAGTAATATGTCCTCAGAGATTCACATTGGGAGGTGTGTGATGTTGTGTTTGTGTTGTGCCATTATTGACACTAACTTTGATACTTGGTTAAGATCACGTCAGCCAGGTTTCTCCACTGTCAAGGTGTACTGGTTTTCCTTTCACTAATAAGTAATTTGTGGGGAGATAATTGGAGATTATGTAAAGAACTTATTCTTCATCAAGCTTGAACCCCTGATTTCAGCATCCATAGGTATTTCTTGCCTGAGCAGTTATTACTATGATGATGCAAAACTGTTTTGTTTTTGTTTTGCTATACTGAAATAGAGTTGTCCCTCTTTCCCCATTTATCAGTATGAACTCATTTAGTGGATTATAATCCATTACTATCATTAATTTGCTCAAATGTTTCTAGATTTAGCCAGTGACATTCTGTAGGCCAGTCTGTGTCCTTCATGACACATTTCCATCATGCACACTTTCTTATTTCCCAAAACAGTGAGATGTTTTCATAGTTAGCTTGTACTTCCCCTGCCCTAAGGGGAAAATTGGGGAAATTGGATGATATTGACACATTAACTCTTTTTTTTTTCAATTCTCCAACTCCTTAGAATTAAAATTTTTGCATGTCCATAAATACCTTTTAAAAGTTTTGCCAAATATGGAATTGTAGATTGGAAAGTTTTTCTTCAGAGATTTGTAAGCATAAGACCATTTCTTTCCTAGCTTTTAGTCTCAGTGTTCTGAAATTTCATTATTACAGGCCTTGAAAGTTTTCCTTTCATTGTCCTGGCCCTCAGTGGGCTCTTTCAATTTGGCAAACCTGTATCTTTCATTTCTAGGATGATGACTCTCCCTGTTTTCTCCTTTCTGGAACCCCTTTTGTTCAACTTCTAGACCACATGGTTTGGTTCAGTTAATTTCATACAGCTTTTGTTTTTTTAGTTTTCTTAATTGTCTTTGTTTTGCACTTTCTACAAGTGTTTCTAAACTTTATCGCCCAATCTTTCTGTTAGAAAAGAATTTCTCGGATACTTAATTTTTCAGTAATTCTTTGTTCCCGCAATCTTTCTTTTCTTATGGTTTCTTGTTTTATGAATGCTGTATCTTTTCATCTCTCAAGATAAACACTGCAGGAAGAGAAAATAGTTGTTTTACTCTAGTTTTTCCTGTGTTGGGCTCTCACAATAAAGGCTTTTCTCAAATGTATATTGATCTTTGGTTGTCAGCTTATATCTAACAGGATGGACTACTGAACGTGTGGGTGGAGCTTGTCAGCTTCATTGTTTGGCTGGCCTTCAATGACTGTTTGTTGGATGACTCTGAGGTATCTTTTGAACAGGTCAGATTCCCCAAAGAATATTCTTTGAGTTTTTGACTGGAGAATAAAAGGCCTTGGATCATTATTCTGGGAGCTAAGTAAGTGAAGAAGGAACACAAGGGTCTCATTCAGTATGCATTTTTTTCTTAATCTCTTTTTGGTGTGGAACCCTCACTTAAGGCTGTGTGTCCTTCAGTCCCGAGGTTTCTATCCGTTTTGTCCACTCCAGAGGATAAACTTCTAAACTCACATCTAGGAATCCAGTTTTTCTTGTACTTTTGACAAACCTTATTCTAGTTCTCACTTCACCCCCACTTTCAGAGGTGTACCCAGTGTTGCCAGTTCTCAGATCTTTTGAGGAATTCTCCAGTGTAAGTATGGTTGATTCTCGGTTTTCCATATTGCTTCTTTCTTCCATCTGCTTGCTTGCTTCTAAAATTGAATTGCTGTTTTCTCTCATCTTACTCAGACTTGTACCTTTAAAAAAAAAATTCCTTTACTAGTAGGTTTTTAGGAGGTTTTTAGGAGGGAGCATGATTAGATGTTTGTGTTGAATCTTCCAACATCTGGAAAGTCCTGATAACCCCTCTTCACTTAAAATTTGAAAGTTGAAATTTCAGAGCTTAGAGCCCATTATTTCTGCCCTTCCCCGAAGGAGCATGTTGACAGCCAGAAGCACAGTTGAGTTTTAAAATTCTGCTTATCTCTGTAAGTGCAAAGCTAGTGATTGTTAACATTTCGAAGGGACCTTAGAAATTGCATATTTTATCTTCTGTATAATACATGAAGCTTACTTATCAAAACGTTTTTTGCATGTGAAATTTAACATCCATGAAGCATGAACAGGTGTGCAGCATAGTGAAAGTGGTTAGTTATTGTTATTTCTGGTAGTTACATTACATTCTGTAAAGTTGCCTCTAACACTGAATTAGTGAATATGGAGTCATTGCCCCTTGAGGAAGTACATGGTTATGTTTCTGTGAACCTCTGGCTGGTCTCACCACATTTTAATTAACTGACTGATACATAACTTCATGTTATGTGTGTTTCTCATAAAGACATCATATTTAATATGTATTTTTGATTCGTGATCATTGAGCTCAAAGCCTATAATAGCATCCTAACTCATGCCCTGAATGAAGCTTATCTGATACGTTTTTAAGTGCAAGTAGGACACATCACATCCTACTTGCACTTAGGAACACTAAGACGGTGCTTCACCTCACTCGAGGGCATTTTAAACACTCAAAAAACACAAAAATTCGAAAAACATGGCTCTATATAGGCTGCAAAAAAGGCACCTGCTTTATCATGGGAGATCTGAAACAAGGCAGATCCTTGGCTGTTGGACCTCAGCTGGGAATGTGTGTATGGGGTGGCACATCTTCCACCATGTCTATACATTCATGTCCTCAGATGACTGCAGAAGTGGTGGGAGTGTCATTTGGGGGTTACAAACAAACTTAGTAGGTGAGCTGGCATATATGTGTTCCACAAATGATAGAGATCAGCTGTACATGTGAAGCCAACACCCATGTAACCACCACCCACAAGGAACTGGAACTATGTCAGTCCCTTCTCCCAGAATGTGCATTTTGTTTTCAGGAAGTTCTGATTTTAAAGGGGTTTCTTACCTCCAGTCTGCCTCTGTAATTTGATAGTTCAGGTCTTGCCTCTGAAATGTTATCTTTCCTTCTCTTTGAGTATTTAAATACACACTTAAGTCTCAAAATCAGGCTTCATCTTCTCCATTCTCTTCAGTGTGCAGCCCAGGACCTGGGTTTCAGACCCTTTACCTGTCAGTCTTATTTTTTTCTGGACAACTTTGAGCCAGTTGATATCCCTTTTATATGTGATCTCCAGGTTTGATACAGTACTCCAGGGTACACACTGAGATTAGAGGGTAGGGGTGGGAAATAAACATGACAAAATGAGGACTACCATTTCCTTGCTTGCACTCTCCTTCCAGTTGTACTATGAAATTTCATTGGCCTCCCCCCTGGCAGACTGCGTATAATCCTTTTGTCTCTACATAGTACATAGAGACGGTATGACTTGCTGACTCAGTCTCTAGAAATTCTCAAAGCTTTTCAAAGTCTGAGTTTGGATATATAATATTCCCTGTACACTAGGAGTAGAATATCCATTGATTCTCGATTATGTCCCAAGAATCGAGAAGTTTAGAAGTGCCTTGATGAGTCTGGCTGTCTTTGTTTCTTTTACCTGTTTATTCCTCGTTCCTTGACTGTGCATCTGTTTTTAACCAACAGGATGTGCTTCAGCTTTATTATGCATCTTTGTCTTTTGAAAACAAAATGGTGCTGTCTTCCTCTTTGCAGTTGAAGATCTTATTTCTCCTTGAATTTTATGACTTGGGTTAATCTTTCTTCCTTTTCAGTGAATTAAGTTGAGTTAGCAACTCTCTTCTCTCATCTTTCCATTTGTTCTTTGACTTACGTATTCATCAAACATTTATTGAGCACATTCTGTGTGCCAGGTTCTTTGCATCTCTAGCACCTAGTAAAGATGAGTAAAATGAGACCTTGAAGAAGCTTAGTTAGGGAAGGGGATGCACTCCTTAAGTAATTACACTCAGAAGATGTGTGTGGAATGAGAGGGTTAGACCTGGGATTGCAAGGAAAGGTGCACTTCTCCCAGGAAGTAGCTGAATCTTGAAGGATGTTTTTATTCCTTTAATTCCACTGTGCTTTTATACTTTGCTCCTCCCTGCTTTTCAGAGGAGTGCAATCCCTCAAGTGCCTTCCTGTCACCACTTGAATTAAGTACCACTGCAATGGCCTGGTTGCTGGACACGCTATTGGTCTGTTGTTGTTTAGTAGGGTATGCAAATCTGACTCTTGCCAAAGCCCAAGTTTCTGAGTGTATTGATGCATATTTTGAAAACTATTCCTTTTTAGCCAATGAACATGTTTTTTTTTTTTTTTTTAAACCAATACAGTGATGTTTAGAAGGTTCACAGGATGTAAATAGGATTTTTTTTTTTTTTTAATAACCCCTTTGCCTCTACTCACTAAATCTTTGGCCAGTTCTTACCTCCCCTGGTCTCTGCGTCATGGTAGTGCCCCCCACCCCGCCCCCCTCCTCCTCCTTTCTAAAGAGGTTGAACTGTATGTAAGGCGAAGGCAGGGAACTGAATCGTGCATGAAGGAGGGCAGTCAGCAAGACAGGTAGCTCGAAGATGTATACCTGATTCCTGCTCTCACTATCAGTTTCATGAGCTTTGGCATTTCATTTACTTGCTGCCATAGTAACCAGGACTCTTGCCAATCTTCCTGTTTCCCATCTTTAATTCATCTGTATGTGCATCTGGAGGGGGGATGGGCAAGATAGAAGTGGAAATCTCCCAGTAAGAGTGTGGATTTTGAAGTGTCTAAAGAATAGCAAGCACGAATGTCTTAATTTTGGCATTGTTTCCAGCTGTTGAAGTAGTATTAACCACAAGTAGTCACCTATTGGGGTTGTCATTTCTCCATTTCACATTCAGGGAGAGCTCCATTATCACTGTGAAAAAAGCAGAGCTTTTATGTTTATTGGAGTTATAGGAGATGATTGCTGAAAATCCTTTATAAACTTCAGCTCGAATCACTCATTTTTGAGATGATGAAAAGCCAGCCAACTTCATACTAGAATGTGATTCTCACCTTTGTCTGCACCTGGAGGGCTTTAAAAAAACGCTAGTGCCCAGGATTCTTAAATTCCCAGGCCAATTGAATCAGAGTATCTGAGGTGAGACTGAGGCATCTCGTTCCTCAGATGATTCCAGTGTGCTCTAGAGGATGCCTTGGTGATGCTGCCCTTCTCCTTTGCTTTACCCAAATCATGGAAGAAATGGTTGTATACAATGAAGCCTCTAGATTTGGCCCTAAATAAATACCTGCCTGATACTCTTTGACTTGAGACCTGGGAAGCAAGTGAATTGGTTAAGGAACAAAACTGCATTACAGTTGAACTACACAGAATTCCTGTTAATGTGGACTCATAAGTAACTGACAACTAGTAGTAAATTCATACAAAGCTGTGTCTCAGGTTATCATGACTTTTCTTCTTGCTCTGTGAGTTCTTTAAATTTATTCATTTATAACCTTTTGATACTGAGGCTCGTATCAGTGTCTCACTGTGGGCTAGCTGCAGGGGTCCTTTGGATGCCTACTGCATTTTGCAGCTGAAGTTGACTAGTCATCCTGCTGCCTTTACAATGGCAAATTCAACTATGCTCTGAAATTTGACTCTTTGCTATATTATTTGCCCTTTGTTATTGGCACACATTAATCTGTGCTGAACTCCGTGGTCATTGGACTCTTCTCTGATTTTTTTTTTTCTTCAGTCCTTCCCTGGGTTCTTTTTATTTTCATCACATGCCCCCAAGAATACATTTTTGTGTTTGATTTCCCAGGTCTCAAGAATCTCAGTCTTGGCTCCGTGGCCATAGAACGTGGTCAAGCTCCTCTTATTCTTCTCATCACCTTGATTTATTGGCCAGTGTGTTCTCAGGGCCAGACTTGATCCTGTACTGTCACATCTCATAGGTTGGCTCTGATTCTAGAACCAGTGATCTCAAGGCTCCTGACACAGATTTCCGGTTTTTCTGATTACCAAGGAATAGAGTAGCCAATGTAACAGCTCATGGTGCTAGAAGTACAACTGGTGAGGCTCTTTCACTAACACTGAAAGCTATCCATTGATACCTGTCTGATTATTATATTATTAAAAATCTGTATGGATATGGAGCAAATTAGTTCTAAATGTTTGAGGCATGGGTTTAGGACTTCTGCACAAAATTCACAAATTATGGCATCCATAGTAAGACAGCAAGCAGTTGGCGTAGACTTAGGGGAAGAAATCCTTTTTAAATAAATCAAAACTGAATTTTCCCGAACAGAAGTTTGTTTCTCAAACACCTTTTTATTGCTCATTGTAAAATAAAATAAAATAATAAAATAAAATAAAAAATCAGGTAATAAAGCAAAGTATAAAAAAAAACAAAAGAGTAGTCCTCTCATCTTACTGCTAGAGAAAAGCAGTAACAATTTGCTGTATGTTCATCCAAACCTTTTCTCCATGTATGTGTATATAAGTACTTCTTTTTGTTTTTGTTTTTGGTCTTTCAAAAAGAAATAGGGATTGGCCTTACATGCTGATTTTTAATTTTATTAAAATGTTTTTTATGTCTTATATAAGGATCAACATCCTTTTTCCTAAATGGCAGTATCATACTGGTTTATTCAGGGAAAATAATTTAGTGAGCCAGTCTTCTCTTAAGGGACAACTACATTTCTGTTCACTGTCCTAATAACTTTATGGTGAGATTTTTCATAGTTAAGTTCTTGTGCATGGGTATGGCAGTTTTCTCAGAGTAAATTCTTAGGAGTGGCTGTGGGATTGAAGATACATACATTTGAAACAAATACATCCTGCCATTTGCCAGTAGTATATATATAGTTGAGGGTTTGAGGAAACTGAACTCTTAACGTGCTAATAAGCAAAAAAAGTCGCCTTGAATGGACACCAGCGATGGCTTCTGTGTGTACCACACACAGTGCCCATTGATTCTGCCCCGAATATAAACTCCATCCGAATCTTCTGTTCTTCTTACCTCCTGTTAGTCCAGACCTGCTGGTGAGCTGAAGGCTGGAGGGGATGAGCCCTCCGTGAGACCCTGAGCTGGAGAGCAGGGAGTGGAGGGGGAGAGAGGGTCCTGACAAAGAATTCGGTCAGATCTGGGAGATAAGACCCGCAGGGACAGAGTTGGAGGGTCGGAGTCCGCTGAGGTGCACTGAGCCACAGAAGCACAGGAAGTAGCCTGTTGCCCCAGCTGGGGCGGTAATCCGCTCTCTCTAGCCTCCTGGTCACAAGTAGCTGCTCCTTTGGAGTTCGTGTAACATTGATGCTTTTTGCTTCAGTCTTGTGTGTGTGTTGACTTCCTTTTTAATTCGTTTATATACACATATCTGTGTTCAGGTTTATATCTGACTTTTAAAGGGCCGGGGCTTTGTGGCATCTCTGTGGCTGCCCTTTTGGAGGTGCATTTCACCAGAAGCAGCCAAGAAATACTTGGCTCAAAGATGCCTTTGGGAAGAATGTTTACAGATAAAAAATTAGGTGGAGCCTTAAGACATGGTCTGTATATGACTATACTCGATCCCCTCAAATGGCAGTTTCATCAGGTTCAGCCTGTATTTCTGATGCCCATAGAATATGGTATGTACATTGTTTGCCCTCCCTCCTTTTCTAGACATCAGGGAATATGCTTCCTTTGTTACAACTGATTTGTGTCCTTAAAACTATTTTAAAATTGTTTCCCAATAAAGATTTCTAGGTGGTTTCATAAAGATGATCATGTAAATTGAATATCCTATTCGTGGGTGCTTTTCACTTGCTCTACCTTTTAGCCACTCTTAGGGCTCTAACTTTCAGTGATCACGTGACCGTTCTGAACTGTGAATGTACAGTTTTTAATCTAAAATTCTTATAAAAATTTGAGGTACTTTGTGCAGATCACATGACCGTTGCTTATAAAAAAAAGTTGTTCAGTGCATTCTACTATTTGTTACTTTCATAGTACACTGTATGGATATTGGTTCCCTTCTCTTTTTCCCTCTTCCCCACTTTTGAGAACCTGTTAAGGCTTTGTTCAACAGTTAGTCCCTATTTATTATAAATGATCTTCTAAATATGATGGATGGACAGAGTAGAGCAGTGCAGTTCTGCTTCTAGAAGCATTTTCTACCTTGGACCTTTGAAAAGCCTATAAAATTTACTCTTCTGGTCACTTAGCCCAAAGTTATACAGTATACAATAGTATATACTATGTAGTCATTTTTGAATATGCATTTATGTAGCTTTACTTTTTTTTTTTTTAGTGTTCTGGATTTGTCTTCACTGAATCTTAACTAATTTTTAAAAGAGCTTTTGTGCTTAGTAATTTTTAACCCTTAATTACCTGGAGGACTGCAATTCCTGATTCAAAATGTGGGCCAGAAGGGGTTCTCCAAACATAAAAATATTTTATAAACCAGTTCCCTTGGAACCATTTTCAGAGTTGGACTTTGCAGATGTTGTTAGGCAGGGCTGGTACTTTACATGTTTTGAGAGATAGGTTGGTTGTCCATTCTGCTCTTCCAAGGTCTATTAGTGACAGACTTTCCTTAAAGCCTGTTCTGCTGTTGAAAGGTGGTCACATATTTTCTTTTTCAATTGCTGTCAGAATCTTAGTGCCGAATTTCCAGGGACATTCTATTTGAAGATGCAAATGTCAACAAAAAATTTTAGGGAGATAAATTCTGGAGTTAGGTTGTGGCAGAGAAGGATGAAGGCTTTCACATTTACATTATCCCAGGTCTTGACAGTTTTCTGACCTGGCTCTGCCTTCCCTCACTCCTCACTGCTCCTGGGGGGTTACACACACACACCTCTTGTGAAGTGAAAAAGGTGAGGTGTAGGTAGGTGCTGCACGCTGTTGTGTGTGTGTTCTGTGTAACTCTTAACTGCTGGACTGTGCGGGTGTTGTAGCGATAGTTGAGTGCATCTGAGGGCCACAGGCTTTAAAATTTTCAGTGTTGCTGGAGTCTAATTTACAAGAAAATTTTGTTGACAAGCTTCTCTTCCGGGATGAATGTATGTTTAATTAGATAAAATGTTGGTTATTGACCAGTGGTGGTGGTTATAGTACTCCCATGACTTCTTAGCTTGAGTAACCTTACTGCAGGGGGATTTTATCTTGCAGGCAAGTAGATATTTCCTTCCTTTTACCTTTCCTATCCTTTTGCTCTTGTCTCTATAATAGGAACTGTCCAGTAGAATCTCTAGAACTGCAGTTTTCAGAATGTAGTCTGAGGAGCCTGGGCTTCCTAGGGACCCTGTCAGAGAATTGTTGCAGGAGCAGTCATGGGCTAAAGAGCTGGTACCTTAAGAGAAATCCAGGCAACAGCACTGAGCCTTGCCTGGCAACAGCACTGAGCCTCATCAGTGTATTTCTCACCACCACGCAATTGTAGTTTTTCTAAAAACCCAATTTCACTTCAGAATGTCCTTCAGAATGATGAGTGGTGCCAGAATAGTATTGGAATTTAATCTTGGCAAGGAATTTAGAAGTTAGCCAACCCAATGCACTGGTTCCATGGTCCTCCTTTATCTTTGCACTTCTAGTACTGGGAGGGAGGCTCGCTTCTTCACATGGCAGCCCATCTCACTCATTCACTCATTCATATAGCTAGAATTTTCAGAAATGTGCAGCTTACACATTGAGGCTCTGTTTCTCCATAATTTTTACCCTTTGATTCCTGTCTCAATCTCAAGGTCTGATCAAAATATGACGTACCTATTTTTTCAGAGTAGTCCTGCAAATATATGAAGTTCGCTGTTTGATTTTCCCTGAGTCGTCTTTAGCATCCTGAATATCAGTAGTTTCAGAAATTAATAATAAGACCAAGATTGGTAGTTTTATTCAGTGTGAATTTTTTTCAAGTATATTTAGTGTAAAATTTTTTGGATAGTACTTTATCGTATCAGCAAATAATTAGAACAATCTAAGTTTAATATTTATGTCTGTATATATGTTGGAACTTGCTATCTGAAATACATGAATATTTAGTTTCACTTCTGTGAGATGAATTCTGGAGTTTTTAAAACTACAGTATTAGTATAAATAGCATTTTGACACTAATAGGAAATAAATAGAAAAACACTGGTATTGTCATTTTGCTTGCTTTAGTGTTACAATTACTAAGTGGCAGTGAGCTACATTTAGTATGAAAAGCGCTTCAAATTGTAGAGATCCTAGGAGATTTAAGATTCCTCAAGAAAAGCAATAAGCAAGCAAGCAAGGGAGGCAGAATTGATACATTAATTTATTTAACTACTCTTTTTAGTGCCTGCCTCCCTGATATGTGGAGTGTTTTTAGACTTTGGAATATAGTTGAGTCTGTGATGGACAAAAGTCCTTGCTCTTTTGCAACTTACATTCTAGTGATGAAAGAGTATTTATAGATTGCCATGAATGCTGTATAGAAAGAAACAGAATGACAAGAGTACCTGGGTGGTCTAAGCACTTCTGGGTGATGAAGACAATAGGATGAGGGGTGCAGAAGAGGAAAGAGGGAGATTTTTCCAAACTTTTTGTGCCCCTAGGATATTTTGAGAATTACATATAAATGTTATCTATGCGAAGTTTGTAAAGGCAGAAAATTTGTTGGGAACCAATGATATTGCACACAAGAAAACAGTGGCACAGGTTTAAGAGTGTACATATTAACAATTCATCCAGGGTTGTAGCTCGTTTGTGAATGAGCTGGGACTGGAACCCAGCTTTCCTATTCCTGTTCACATTCATTCATTGTTTCTTCCATAGTTTTTCCAAGTAAACGTTTTCAGTCCCTCCGTCTGTGCCTTGCCAAGATTGTGTTTCCTTGCCATATGGTGGATTGGAGGAAAGTCTTAGGGAACTGCTTTCAGATGAGACAGGAGAAGCCTATGAGAAGAACACACAACCTTTCTTAGAATAGTTGGAACTGAATGGTTCAGAGACCTTGTGAATGGGAGTTATGACAGCCAGATCATTTACTTCCGTAGACCATATATTCTTACGAATTGAACATTGTGCTGGTTTGATTGAGAACATCTTATTTTGTTTTGAAGCCTAAGAATTTTATTTTAATAGAGCTGTAGGTTTCACCAGATGAGAGTTGAAGTTGGCACCTTGGATTGATTAGGAGATTAGGAGTTTGTGGTTGGAATAGTGAATCTGTTGTCACTTCTGTGAATCCTGTGGCGATTTGAACAACCAGGCTGATGTTGTTCACTTAGGTTGGTGCCATGTGTGTCTACCTGATGATCCATCCCAGGGAGGCATTCTCTGTTTGCAGACCTCAGTTGCCCAGACTCATGGTTTTATTTGTGGTGCATTTTACAGTTAGTGGATTGAGGCCTTACCAGTCTCCCTTAATCCATGACAATGGAGAGCAGAGGTTGGCTGGACAGTAAATAACTTAGACTTTGCAGGACATACAGTTTCTGATATAGATCTCCCTTTAACATGAAAGCAGCTATGGGCACTATGTAAATGCATGACCTGGCTCTGTTCACATAAAACTTTATTTGCAAAAACAGGTGTTGAGGCAGATGGCTCACAAGCCCTTATTTGCTAGACCCATGCTGTAGAGTGATAAGGTAAGGTATATGGGACAAGTTAAGCTTCCCTAATAAACAAGAAATATATCTGCTCCTCCATCTTTTAAAACTTTTGGGTTCTGTGAAATTACAGTGAAATGAATGTGGCCCTCGCAGCCGTCTACAATTTGATCTTAACCTTTAAAGTCAAGCAAAATGTAGTTTGATATTTTCCTAGAGTTACATTCTTGTTAGGTGGCTTTACCCATTTTTTAGAAAGAAGGAAAGTTTTTACTTCAGAAGCTCTTCAGAGGGGGGTCACACCATGTTTCAAACTGTTAGCACTTTAGTTGGAATTTAAACACAAGAGTTATTGAGATACATTCTTTTTTAATCTGGAAAAACTGAAATTAAAATTTATGGTTTGGATAGCTAATCAGAAGAGTGTAATCCATCAAAATTTGGGTTTTTAAAAAAACCTTCCCCACATCTTCATTTGGTAAGACAGTTTGTCTGCCTTACCACAAGTTAATTAGTGCAACGCCAGGTCAAGAAATGGCATTATTAATGAAATGAAATATTACCCTGCTGTTAGTAATGAGGCTTCTGCAGAAATACGGAAATGTCTGTGAACTAATGAAATATGATATGAATTTAGTCTCCATGTTGATTAGAACTATATAAAAAGACATTTGTATACAGTTGTAAGGAGAAATTACCATAAACTTTTTATCTGGTTAGTGTTGATGTGAAGTGATTTGGGCCCCTATTTTTATTGTTGGCAGGAAATTTCTATTTTATCATAAAGTTGGTTAAATACATAAATGTAATTTTCAGTAGGAATCTAAAAAATCCCTAGTGGCCTACAGTGTGAGATGAAAGTAAAATTTTTATTTATAAACCGTAAACTAATAGTGCATTCACAGCATTTTGACAGAATTCATTAGAAAGAAAATTTATAGGAATGGTATATTTTCTTTGATTACTGGAGTGCACACTTCACATGATTCTCCAGTATTCTTTTTACTAGATCTGAAATGAGCCACTGGAAGGTAACTTTAAGTTTACTCAAGCACTCCGTGATCTCTTTGCCTGCATCCCTCCAGTTCTGTCTTTGAGAAATGTCCCATTTCCTTGCTGAGGGGTCCTCTGGCACCTTCTACCCTCCCCTCTCACCCCCACCCCCACCCCCGGTTTTTCCCTCAGTGTTCCTTCCCTTGCATCAGGCTCTTCTGCGTACTAGCTGCCCCGCCCCCGTCCTCTCAAAGTCATGGCATCTCTCAGAGGCCCCAATTTCCAAATCTGTAAACCTTTGCTCTTTTTTTCCCCCAGTGAAGATTAAATATATAACAATAAAACACTAGACCAGTACCAGGCTCGCAGCAGTTACACAGTAAATCAGACTTGCCATTGTTGTTACTTAAAACATCTTACATTATATCCCCTTGCCTGGGTCATTCCTCTTTAACTACCAACTTGCTCCTGTCCTCTGCCTCCTAAGACATCCTGCTCGAATTAGTTTGCCCCTCAGGCCTTGGTGCTTTTTCTTTCTCTTCATTGCCGTCCCACCTCTACCCTGGAAACTTGCCATCTAGTTTCTACCCCGTCCTGTGTGACCGTGCAACCACCATACTGTGGCATTTGCTTTCTTTTCATCCTCCACCCTGTCTTTCTGGAGTCTTCAGTCTTATAGTTTCTGGGATGAGCTGGGCCTGATTTTCCTTGTGCTGCTGGACTGTCTTTGCCATTTGCTTCTCTGACTTGGAATTCCCTTGTCAGCCCCCACACAGTCATGCTCGCCAAGGTTCTGTTTATGTCTTCTGCCCCTGCACCCTCCCTCCACGGTCCCCCTACTCCTGGGGCAGGAGTGGGGGGGGGGCTTCGGACAGCCTCTTGTGCAGATGATTCTTAAATGGGCAGTTTTAACCCACTCTGCTGTTTTGAACTTAAGGTTTACATCTTGAGAGGTCAACCTTGAGGAGCTCTGGGCAGCTCAGAACCAGCATGTGAAGTTCATCCTTTAAAATTGTCCCCAGCCAGCTCCTGCATATTTCCCTTTAGCTGTTAGTAACCATACCATTTTCTCAGCCACTGGATTTTGGGGCCCCTCCTTGGCCACATCTCCACCTCGTTTGCCACATAATCTTACTTGCTGCTTTCAGGTTTACCCTCTAAAGTATCTTTGTGTGCATATGTAAAGAGAGACATCTGGAAAGGAATTCACCAAAGTTCAAACTTTTCTGTCTCTGCGTGGTGGGATTTTATACTGTTCATTTTTTTTTTTTTTAAACAGGTCTTTAGTGTTTATATGCTTGCACCCAACCTTTTGCCTCTCAGCCCTCCTGTGTCCTGATCTTCATCCAGTCGAACTCCTTCTAGTCATTTCCTCCGGGCACTTGTACTAGTTCTTGCCTTTTCTCTACTCAGATCCTGTTTCATTGGTTCTTTGCATCTCCTGTTGTCACTCATCAGAGGGCTCCTCTCAAACTTCTCTTTAATGCAGTCATTTTCCTAGCTGAGTGTGCTGCCTTTCACAAGCTCTCTAGTCCCTCTGTCACTCCTGTGTTCTGCCCTCTGGTCTTCTGATGTGACTTTTTGTGTTAATCCCTTTATTAGATTGTAAGCTCCAAGAGAGCAGAGATTGGGTCTTAGTCATCCTTTTCCCCTTTTGGTTATAATCTCCCTGTTTTTCTTTGGGGACAACCCCTTTTCCCACTGGCTGTGGTTCTGGTGGGATGGTCAATCAAAGTATCCTGCCAAAAGGATGGGATGCTCTTGCCCTGGAATTTGGATTTTGAGTCATGGGATACAAGGACTGACAATGATTGGCGTGGATTCATCCTGGCCAAGGTGCTCTGAAGAAGCCATTTATTAGTTCCTGCCTCCCAGATCCCTGGAGCTGCTCTGGTTCCTGAACTCTCCGAGGCCTGGTTCTTCAGATTTTCCTTCGTATCTGTGAGCTATCTCATATCCTTACACTAAATGTCTCTCTCTTTAAATTTTAAGTTAGCAAAACAGTTATTTTGTTGCTTTTTTTCCCTACCAGTAGAGCTGTTATGATTGGAACTGATCAGACTTAATCGTTCTAGTTCATATAGTGATTCTGTTTTTTTTTCTTCTCTTTAAAAATGAAAACAAAAAAACAGCCAGAGACTGCTGCTGCTTTGAAACGTACCATAGAAGCCCTGATGGACAGAGGGGCGATAGTGAGGCACTTGGAAAACCTTGGCGACCGAGCTCTGCCTTACAGGATTTCTGCCCACAATCAGCGGCACGTTAGAGGAGGGTAAGTTACTTCATAAATCTTGAAAAATGTCTTTGGTTAGTTTATCTTAGAAATTATTGTAATTTCTCAGGAGATCTCTGTTGTGCCTCACGGTGTGCAGGGACATCTTCTAGGGGCGTTGTCATTTAAGTGAGCTACGGTAAAGCTGGCCGGTAATGAACCATAATCAGAGTATGAGGACAAATCACGAAAGGAGCAACAGGTTTATAAGCTTCTGAGCGTGGCAAACTTTTCTTGTCAACCTAAGCACTGTTTTCCCCTGACATCTCTTTAGCTTTGCCTTTAAAATGCCTCAGTGAGCAATGCGCTGTCCACATACTCAGTGCATCCTTTGTCAATAATGTGGGTCGCAGGTAACAAGCAAAAGGTACTACTTTTGAGCAAAGCATATAACCAGCGCCTGACCCACAATCAAGAAATGGTTTTATGAGATCCAAACAATAATCACAATAATCTGCTCTGAGATTTCTTTCTCAAGAAATATATATAGCAACGTCCTCAAACACATCGAAGATTTGACTCTGTAGTGATTGATCACTATTCTAATAGAAATTCTTTGATATCTGTTTGCTTGTTGAATTGACCTGAAGCTTCTCTGACCCCTGGTGATGTTATTTTTTACACTCAGGGTTTCGGGTTTGGAGGAGAGATCTTCTGCTCTTGAGTTTCCTAGAGGTAGTGATAGAGAAGATGGAAGTCAGTTATTAGTATAGTGGAAAAGCCCCAGAGTGGAAGACTCTGCTCTCCCTCTGGTGCTTGCCAGCTGTGTGGTTTTTAGCAGGTCTTTAGCCTCTCTGATTGACGCTTCCTTGGACTAAACTCAGGTGGTCGTTCTCCCTCTATGTTGTCGTGGGGATCAAATGAGATCATCTTGATGTGCTCTGTGGACGGCACAGAGCATTGGATGGTGCCGCTTTTATCCACGTGGGACTGGTGGTCTTGTGCAAGTGCAGTCCACAGGAGAGGTCTGCATGCAGTCATGCCTCACACCGAGGTTTTCTTACTGCATTGAAACCTCTGCCAAGGGGTGGCACATACTGCAGATCTCATCTTTTGATTGCTTCCCCTTGTTTTGTGCTAGTGTTCAGCTTCTTGAGAACACCTCTGAAGAGAGTGCCTGCGGCGTTGCTAGGCAACGTGAAATGCACAGTGGCGATTCCTCTTCCACAGTCATCACAGAGAGGGATGGAGATGGTGTGTGTAACATTTTCGTTTTTTTTAGCTTAACCACAAAGGGGCTTCATTCTAACGGCAGGGCTATGAATGCTTTTGCCTTTTTGTTTAGAGAGGAGCATATAAAATTTAGGTAAGAATTACTAGTGGGGTTCTCAGTTGGAAAGCACTGAGCAGGGAGAGAAGCCCATTCCCTCATGCCTGTGCTTTCAGGGATGTGCACTAGGGGTGCTTTCTTCTGCCCCCTTTCCAAGCAGGATTTACTGAGGGTTGGTGTGACCAGCATTCTAGAGTTGGCACTTCTCGCAAGTGCTTGGGTAGTGCTAATGCCGCTGTCTGAGGACCATGTTCTGAGAACCACTGTACAAACTAATTTAGTTGTCAGGCGTCTGTGTGTGGTGCTGGGGTTGGGTGGTGCTGTTTTTCTCTTGTGGATGGCATACATTCAGATTGTGGAGGAACTCCTTTGGAACTAAGCCACAACTGCTGACAACTCTTAGCCCTACATTCTGATTCCTGACAAGGTGCATGTGTCCCACCAAGGATTCTTGCTGTCACTTAGTTCATTTACATTTAACAATTTTATTTCTGGCTCTTTTACTTTCAGACTCCTCAGCAAAGGAGGAGGAGTATTCATAAAGTGTACTATATTTGTGTGTTGTACATAGACACAGAACCTCCCTCCCAGTTGGGGAGGCTCATGGTTTAAGCTTGCTTTTCTGGGATTAATCAGTGTCTGGTATGTATTTGTCTAAGGTAGTGTTTTCCAAAGTGCAGTCTCTGAAATACTAGTTATACAGATATGCTCCATCAAAAAATGTTGTGTATATGTGAGAGCAAGCATTTACATGTGAAGTCCCTTACACAATCTGATCCCTTCTAGAGATGTGCAGTATACATTAGTGTGCTAATGGGAAGAGCCATTCAGTAAGTTGGCTTCGCTTATCAACTTTTTATGACCCTTAACTTATTTTTGTATCACTCGTTAATATTCTTCACAGTGTCTTTTGGTAAAAGGAGAGGAGGGGCTGATGTATTTTGGCATTACCTGGGTAAAGATTAAAAATTGAGTGGTATGAGGCAGCCCAGGTGGCTCAGTGGTCTAGTGCCGCCTTCAGCCCGGGGCGTGATCCTGGAGACCCGGGATCGAGTCCCACGTCAGGCTACCTGCATGGAGCCTGCTTCTCTCTCTGCCTGTGTCTCTGCCTCTCTCTCTCTCCTCTCTGTGTTTCTCATGAATAAATAAATAAAATCTTAAAAATTGAGTGGTATGTCAGTTGTCTGTAGTGTGGAGCTGAAGTGTAGCCTGATACTCTCTTGACTTCAGCCAGTCTTGCCCTCAGGTCACTACCCTCAGTGATGTTTGTACCAGGCTTTTGTTCATTTGGTTAGGTCTGTGTGTGCGTCACATGTAACCACATAAGGTGTTACAAACATGTCTTAAGTGGATTATGTGCTGGGCCTTGGAAAGGCTTAATTTTTTGAACTGATTAAAAAGAAACTGTAGAATTGTTTTGTTATGAATTTAGCATTCAAAAGTTTTTAACTCTTGGAACATCCCTGGAGGCATGGCCTGTATCTGTAATTTTGGTGAGGTGCTGATTTGAATCCGGAGGTTGGTATGTGAAAGCCAATTTTTTTTAGCTGGCTAACGAGTGAACCTAGATGCCCTCCAAGAACCCATATCACATTGTGGTACTGTTGGTATTATGTATTTGTTGCTCTTACATTAAATAGGGAGGAAATGTATATCCTGGTAGTATTCCTAGATCTCAGGATGGTTCTGGTGATTATTGTGGTCTTGGTCACAAGGAGTTTTCAGTTGAATCAGGGACTTGACTGCATGTTGCTCACGCAGGAACCAGCCAAAGAGGTATAAGAGCCTAGCACAGCTGGGCTCACCTGGCCTGGCTGACAACGAGTGTCTGTGGCAGTTACTTCCCATCTTGTTGGGTGATTGCCTCTATCACTCTGCATCCTCACCACCTTCCTCCAAATGCATGCTAAGGGGGCCCAAAATAAAGATGTGTAGAAGAGTGGATAGATAGGAGAGATACTGCTACCTCACAGTTATCTGGGGAGCCTCCCCAGAGGGAGTGTTAGGACTTGGTATTTATTATTATATCAATCTCTGACCAGTCTATGCCAAAAAATCAAGTACACTTGTTATATTCCAAATACTTGTTAAGTTGTACCCCAGGTGATGTGAAATTAGACCAAAAAGGAGTTAACCAGATGCCCCTGTTGTTCCTTGGGCCATGCTGGGGTGGTTAGGAAGTTTGGGTCTTCTGGACCAGATTTCTAGATGGAGGCTCTGGCCTCACTCACCACCTGTTGTCTCCAGGCAGTGTCTGGAAGCGGTTGGAGCATGACTCAGAGTTGGGGAAGAAGGGGGTGGGAGCAGGTTTTAAAAGTTCCGAGATTCATTCTCAGCTCTGGATTTGCTTTGGTCTCCTAGGGACCCATTGATTTTTCTCTACTTTGTACCTTCAGATGTTCACCTTCGTTCTTTCATCAGCTCTGAGAAAGGGAAGGTTGGTGTTGTAGAAGATTCCTACTGTATTTCTCAGAGTCTAAAAGGTGATGGTGTCACATATGCAGAGGGGAGCAGTAGGAGTAGATGCTCCTTTAAACCCTTGCTAGAAAGGGATGGGTATTTTGAGTCGTGGTGTCAGTCACCCTCTGCTAGAACCATTCCAGTGTCAGACTTCAGGGCTGCACTTACTAGTATAAGGCTCTCTTTCCACTAGATGGGGCTGAATTGAGACTGAATGGGCTTTCTGCTGGAGGAGAGAGAACTGTAGAAGAGACTGTGGTCCATATTTCAGCATTGGGCTTGTGTGTGTTTGTAAAACGATGCCCCCGATGGGCTTTGACTGTTGTTACAAGGTCTGATTTTGCTGCTCTGAGATAGGACTTACCCCAGAAGGCGTGCCTAAAGGAATTCTTAGGAAATGAAGGAGGCTTTTCTTGACTGTCATCCCTTCTTTCTCCGTTCTCATCTGTATTAAAATGTAAATAGGTGCTTATAAGATCTGCTGGCCTACATATAAGATGCCCGTCTATTTACGGGTAAGCAGAATGATAAAAATAACTGACTCTATGGTGAATCAGTGGAATTTTACTGACTCTCTCCCCAAATGTGTCTGCAGCTTACTCCAAGAGACCTGGCACCCTCTCTAGAGGAGATTGATTCTTCTCTGTAGTTTTCCTGTTAGCTAACATTTCCATGTTCTCGTGCTTTCCTGCCAGCATTAAGTCCAGGCCAGCATCCTGACCCCATTCTTGTGTGAAGGTGCTGCACAACCGGGTTTCAAGGCAGAGCTGCTGTGGCCTTGGGGGTTTCTTTTTTAGTGGCAGCTTCCTGAGATTTGTAAGGATTCTTCACTAGGTTTAGTGGTTTTAAAAATGCATGAGCCCCAACAGATATAAAAAGAAATAGGGCTTTTCCATGCAGAGGGTTCCTTGGTTTTAAGGTGAAGAATTCACTCTCAGTGAAGCCTGAATCGAGCAAGGTTTAACTGATACAGTCTAGAAACTGGCATTCAGATCTGTTTCCTATCCTCTGAGAGAGGCTTGAAGATGCTTCTTGGTTTCAAATCCCTCCCATCCCCCTTCTCCACCCCCCACCCACCGTGAGCCACTGAGCGTTTCAGTGGAAATTTCCACTTGTCTGCTAGGGGGAAGGGGAGGCTGTGAGTGTGCGACTGTGTCTGAGAGAAACAGAGACAAAGAATATAACTCAAATTCAGGCAAGCGCTTTTGCGGTAAACTTGTAAATAGCAGGGCTAAGACAAAAGTGAAATAAAAACCAATCACGACCTTTAAGCACTGCAAGAAGACACATATCTTCCCTCAACAACCTGGGGGTGAGAGGGAGTGGGGTAGGAGGTAGGGGTGGTGACAGTCTTAGCGGAATTCGGAATTTGAGACTAAGGGGAGTGAGTCTAGGGGCAGGACCCCAGAGGAGGAGTGGAAGGCTAGTGAGAGCTGCTGGCTCCCTGGGGAAGCTACTGCTGTGGATGGAGTGTTCCCAGTGGCCTGGATTCCCAGGATTGGGCTCAGTCTGTCCTGGGGAAGCCATTCTCTGGGTCTTCTCAGATCCCTGGGGTTTTAGTCATGCTCATGGGGAGATGTGTAGTGTTGAGTCTCTTAAGAAATGCAGAGAAGGGTAACTCATCACCTGGAATGCCACACGGGCAGGCTCTGCCTATGAAATAGTTCCCTCCACCTTTTGAACACTGGAATCTGCAATGAGAATGGCATTAGTATATTGAACATTTTTTTGTACTTTATCTCCTTGCCTGGCACCTGTCATCCCTCTACTTGCACTTCTGTGGAGTTGGTTCTGCATCAGTGTGAAGTGCTTTTCTGTAGAAAAGAGAGATGGATGGCTTGGGTAAGACTGATTTCTGCCTTGAAGACCAAGTGTGATTCTGTAATTAGAACCACACAAGGGAAAACACACCTTTAAATGTAAACACTGCTGGGCTTTGTGTTTAAGGCGGTGGTGGTGCTGACATGGGCCTTGGCTACCTGGTGCCACTGAGCAGCACAGGACTGAAGGTGCTGGGAATATATAGATCATTACACTTTAGATTGCTAAACTGGATTTTCCAAGATGATTTGTCCATTTACTGATTTAATTGTTAGAGAATGGAAAACTGTTTGGAGAAATTTTTTTTTTCCTAATTGGAAGGCCAGCTTTGAGGTATGTCTAGGCACTTGGAATTGTAGTCATAATTCTCAACTACTCTAGCTTAAATTGTGAGGATGGAGATAAGAAAATTCACATGTATTGTGACTATGGTCTTGTTTTTGGTTCTGCCTAGCTTGGTTAGGGGAAGAAGTAAAGATTGGTATTTAATTGTGGTTCTTGAATTCTCTTGATCCTCCCCTCTTAGGGCCAGACTGGTAGTGGGGCAGGGGGCTCTTGTATTCCTCTGGAGACACTGAGACTTTCCTCTTCGGGCTCCCTTCCCTTGAACAGCAGCTCATCTGGACTTCAGAATGGCTTCTCCGTGGCCGTCTTCAGGATTTAAGGAGTGGGTTATCAGGGGAGTTCAAGGTCATGTTCCCAACCTAACTCCCATTTTTATAGATCTGTTATGGACCTGTGTGGTCAGAGAAAGGGATTCTTGCAGGTATCAGGAATTGCCCAACCCACTACTCTAAGGTTGTTTTTAGGCCTCACTTTCTTCGTGTGCAAAACGGAAATGCAGGGCTGTGCCCCATATGCTATCATGTCACTGTCACTCCTCGGGTCATCCTTCTGTAAATTAGAAAAGCCTAGCATCCAGGTGTCAGATGTCCATTACTATCATTTCCACAGTTCCTGCAGGCCTGGGGGACTTGTATGAAGAGTGGGAGCCTAGGTTTCTGCCAGCATACCAGCCTTATGACCGCTCTCTCCAGCTAGACTATATGTTCTGGGAGGTCAAGGCCCTCTGTATCTCCTTTTTTAGCCTCCTTTTGAGGTCTGCCCATAACAGGTGTTCACTGACCAGTTTAGTTTGCCCACTTATATGAACAAAAGATTACTGGCAACACCCAGGAATTAGTCATGGTCTTTTCTGTATGAGGAAGCCATAGTGGGCTATTGACCCGTGTGCTTGGGCCACTAAGGCAGACGGAGATTTGAGTTTGTCCTGGACTTCTGCTTGGGTCCCTCATGGTGGAGGTGCCCTAGGAAGGAAGTGGAAAGGTAAGAGCTTCAGCTTTCAACCAGGACTGGTGAATACAGTAAGATCTCCCCATCTCTGAAACTACTTGCCCTCTTACTTATTTTGGGGATGTTTCATTTTTGTGGAAACTTCCATGGGAGCAGAAGCAGTCTTTGCCCACCCACCTTAGCCCTAGGCACAGATCAGCAGGGTGATAACATGAAATGACCATCACAGCTGTGGTTGTGGTCAGAAACCTATTTGCGTTTTGGCCATGCTCTGGTTTAGCTTTGGTTGCTTGAGGAATGTCCATGACTGGTGGAGGGAAGGTAGACTAGGTAAAAAGTAAAGGCTAGAGGTGCTTATACTAACAGGGATCTTCCAGAAGCCAAGTTATAGCCTCATCTTGGACATCCAGGTCTTTTTTAGGTAGGACTTCTTGTCCTTGAGAAACCTCTAGAATGCTGTGTGCAGGTGTACCAAGAGATGTGGTTGACAGAGTGGGGAATGGTGGATTCTGGAGTTTGGAACCTGTGACCTGGAGCAGATCAGTTCCCCAGGTTCCTCATAAGCAACTCAAAGGGGTTGGACTGCATTGTCTTCATGGTCCTCTCCACCATGTACATTCTGTGATTCTGTAACCCTTTGGTCCCAAAGCTGTATGTGGCTTCTTGTATCCTGGAGTCAGAAGACCTGCTCTATTAGAATTCTGGTTGTGGCCACTTAGTAGCTGAGTGACCTGAGCTAATGACTTAATCCTTATAAAACTCAAAGGAGGCAGTGTGTAGGAGGACCACTTCAAAAACTACTAGAGCAGTAGTGTTGCTAGGAGAAAGCTTCTGGACCAAAACAATACCCAGCACTATTTCCTCTTCCACTTTCTGAATGACCATGTGGAATGGAGCTTCCATTTCTTGTTCATCTTCTTCCTCAGAAGCTGTTGATAAGATATGAAAGCACTTTGAAAATTAAAAAGTTCTGTGTAAGACACTTTCCTTTTAATTCCCTAAATAAGAGGTTTCTGATAATATCTGTCTGGCATCTAGCTTCTATCCTGAGATATTCTTTTTACCCATATCACAAAATGGTATCCAAAAGCATTGGGTGTCTTTCTTAGGATGATTTCATGAGTGCCAGTATGTGGACAGTGTTGTTTGGGAAGACTGCATGAGAGTTGATTTGTGGGTGTTTGGGTTGGTCATTGGCAACTGCGCACCCACTTCCTCTTAAAAATATTATTTAGACCCTGAGGCTAGCCCACAAAAATGCCTCTGGTACAGTTGAATAGAAAACGGAAAGAAACAGTGGTTGCTGAACCCCAGATGGGGTATTGAATAACTTGAATACTTGACTGCTAGGGCAGGCTTGACTGGAGAGCAGGGACCCCTACGGACTTTCTAGAGAGAGGGGACTACTTGGAATAAATATGGTGGGAATCTTGGTAAACAGAGGTTGGAGGTCATAACTTGCTTGTGGTAGTTTGGAAGGACATTTTGTTGAATACAGAATGAAAGAATAAATGAATAAAATGGGAAGAAAGAAATGTTGGGGCTCTGCTAAGTGAGAGAGTTTCTTGCCCTGGCCACCAGCAGCCATAGTTATTATGGACAGGGGGTTGGCAAAGAGAAGGTAATTTAAGATTGATCACACTAACTTTTTTATGCTCTATTGTAGAGCCTTACTCAAGGTAAGTAATCAATAATTAAATGTTGAACAAATGAGCAGTTCTTAAGTTGGGGTGATTACGAATCTAGTGCCTTTTATGTGGAGTAGAAATAAACAAGTGGAATTACACCTTGGAAAATTTGACCAGGGTGGTGCATAATTTTCAGAGTAAGTCCAAATGGTGATCTTAATCAGTTAGCAAATGTACAAGTTACTTACTCAAGAAGTTTACTTGATGATGGAATTTATACCATTTCTTAAAAAATATTTTATTTATTTTTTTGAAAGAGGGTGAGCAAGATCAAGAAGGAACAGGAGGAGGGGCAGAGGAGAGGGA
Source organism: Nyctereutes procyonoides (assembly GCF_905146905.1). Lineage (NCBI taxonomy): Eukaryota > Metazoa > Chordata > Mammalia > Carnivora > Canidae > Nyctereutes > Nyctereutes procyonoides. The sequence continues at coordinate 7,774,656 of NW_026575155.1, forward strand.
GAAAACAGACTCCCCGCTCAGCAGGGAGCCTGATCTGGGACTTGATCCCAGGACTCCAGGACTATGACCTGAGCCAAAGGCAGATGCTTAACCTGAGCCACCCAGGCACCCCTACACCATTTTTAAAAAAAGATGAATTTATTTATTTTAGAGCGAGAGGGTGAGTGGAGCGAGGGGCAGAAGGAGAGGGAGAAAGAGAATCCTCAAGCAGACTCCCTGCTGAGTGTGGAGCCCCTATGTGGGGATCCATCCCATGACCCTGAGATCATGACTTGAACTAAAATTAAGAGTTGGACACCTAACTGGCTGAGCCACCCACGTGCTCCAGTTCACACTATTTATTTCATTTCTTGATAACCTCTGAGAGTCTTCATTATCTTTAATTGCTCTCTCATCACTACCACTCATACCAAATCATTCACCAATGCCTGCCCATTCAGGTTTTTATGCACCATTATTAAATCAACAGTTTTATAGGGAAAATTGACAACACAATAAACTACACATATGAAATATACACTTTAATAAGGTTTGACACATATGTATATACCCGTGAATTCACTATAATCAAGATAATAAATTAGTCACCCCTCAGTTTCCCTCCTGCATCTTGTGATCCTTCTCTTCACTTGTTCGTATCTCTAATGACCACTGGTCTGCTTTCTCTCACTGTAGATTAGTTTATTTTTTCTAGAATCTTTCTTAGATAAAATCAGACAGCCTGTGGCCTTTTATACACTCGTTTCTTTCAATCAGCAAAAGTATCATGAGATTCATGAATATCAGCAGCTTATTCCTTTTTTATGGCTGAGTAATATGCCATTGATTATATGGACATAACATAGTTTATCAGTTTACATGTTGATGGATATTTGTGTTGTTTCCAGTTTTGGATTGTAAGTGGAGCCACTGTGAACATTCATATGCAAGTTGTTGTGATGACTAATGCTTTCATTTTCTTGGATAAATACCTATGAGTGGAATGGCTTGATCATAATGGCAAGTGTATGTTTAGCTTTTAAGAAAATGCCAAAAACAGTTAATGTCATTTTGTATTCTCACTAACAGTGAGTTGAAAATGCCAGTTCCTCTGTATCCTAACACTCCGTATGGTCAGTCTTTTTAATTTTAGCCATTCTAGTAGGTGTCTCTTTGTGGTTTGAATTTGCATTTCTCTAATGACAAAGCATCGTTCTCATGTGCTTCTTTGCCATAATATATCTTTAGTGAAATGCCTATTCAAATTTTATGCTCTTTTCTAAAAAAATGTTTTTTTAAAAACATTTTTAAAAGTTTTTTATATTGTACAAATAACTCCTTTATCAGATGTGTGATTTATAAATCCCAACCTGTGGCTTGTCTTTTTATTAACAGTATCTTTCAAAGAATAGGGTTTAATTTTGATGAAGTCTAGTTTATCAAATATTTTTTTATGGATTTTGCTTTTAGTGTCATGTCTGAGGTTTATTTGCTTAACCCAAGGTCACAAGTTTTCTCCTGTATTTTCTTCTAGTTTTATAGCTTTATGTTTTATATTTAGATCTGTATTCCATTTTGAGTTAATTTTTGCATATGATACATGTATGGATCAAAGTTCATTTTTTGTATACAGATTTGGAATTGTTCAGCACCATTTGCTGAAAAGACTGTCCTTTCTCTATTGAATTGCCTTTGCATTTTTTTCAAAAATCAGTTGTGCATATATGTATATATGGATCTATTTCTGGACTCTATTCTATTGAACTATTTGTGTATCTTTATGTAAATACCATACTGCTGTGTATGAAATACCATAGCTTTATAATAAGTCTTGAAATCAGGTAATGTTAGTCCTTCAACTTTATTCCTAATAACAAAGTTGTTTTGGCCATTCTAGGTCCTTTGAATTTCCCTATGTACATTAGAATCTGTTCATCAATTTCTAACAAAAATGTCTTTTAGGATTTTGATTGGGATCCTTAGGAATTTATAGATTAATTTTGGAGAATGGACATCTAAATAAGTTAGAATCTTTCTACCTATGAACAAGATATTTGTGTCGGTTTTATTTAACTTCTTTTAATAATGTTTTATGGTTTTTAGTGTACAAGTCTTGCACACCTTTTGTCAGATTTATCCTTCAACATTTCATATTTAATTTCAAGGTGTGATTATTTGTTGCTAGTATATAGAAGTACAGTTGATTTTTGTATACTGCAACCTTGCTAAACTCACATATTTCTTCTAGTATCTTTTTTGTAAATTTCTTAGAATCTTCTATATACACAGCCATTTCATCTGTAAATATAGATAATTATACTACTTATCAATCTGGATGCCTTTTCTTTTTTTCTTGCCTTATTACACTGGCAAGAAACTCTAGCAAAATATTGAATAGAAATGATGAGAACATCACCCTTTGTTTATTCTCAATCTCAGGGGAAAGCATTCAGATTTTGACCAGTTGGTGTGATGTTAGTTGTAGGTTTTGCAAAGATACAAGGTTGTAAGGTTTGTAAGGTTGAAGAAGTTCCCTTGTAGCCCTGCTTTGCTGAGAGTTTATCAGGAATTGGATATGGTATTTTGTTTAATGTTTTTTGTTTGTTTGTTTTGCATCTGTTGGAATGATTACATGGTTTTTCTTTTTTAATTTATTAATATGTGATTTACATTGATTACAGATGTTAAACCAGTCTTGCTTGCTGTGATCCTTGATCATGATATATTATTCTTTTCATATATATTTTAATGGTCAACTTGCTAAAATTTTTAGATTTTTTTTTCCATTTATGTCCTAAGATACCAGTTTTTTTATTTTCTTATATAATGTCTTTATCTGGTTTTGGCATCAGGGTAATGCTGGCCTGATGGAAAAAGTTGGGACGTATTTCTCTATTTTCTGGACCAGTTTGTGTCAAAATTGGTATGTTTTCCCTCAGCATTTGATAGAATTCACTGGTGAAGCCATCTGGGCCTTTGATTTTCTTTGTGGAAGGTTTTTAACTACACATTTAAATTCTTTAACAGACATAGGGCTATTCAGCTTACCTATTTCTTTTGGAGTAAGTTTTGGTAGTTCGCATTTTTCAAGGAATTTCATCAAAGCTGTCAAATTTTTTGCAAAATTTGTTCATAATAGTCTTTTTCCTTCTTTTTATTATCTGTAAAATTTGTAGCCATTTTACCTCTGTCATTCCTGAATATTAGTAATTTGTCTCCTCATTTTCTGATCAATCTGATTAGAAGTGAGTCAATTTTATTGATCTCAGTGAACTAGTTTTTGGTTTCATTGATGTTCTCTATTGTTTTTCTGTTTTCAGCTTCAGAAATTTTTGCTCTGATCTTTATTCTTTTCTTTTCTCTTTTTTCCTTTGTCTTTGTATTTATATTTTTTTCTGGGTTCTTTTTTTTTTAAGATTTTATTTATTTATTCATAAGAGACACACAGAGAGAGAGAAGTACAGAGACACAGGCAGAGGGAGAAGGGAGAAGCAGGCTCCATGCAGGGAGCCTGACGTGGGACTCGATCCCGGGTCTCCAGGATCAGGCCCTGGGCTGAAGGCGGCGCTAAACCACTGAGCCACCTGGGCTGCCCTTTTTTCTGGGTTCTTAACGTGGAAGCTTTGAGGCTTTTCCTCTTTTCTTTTTTAAAAAAGATATTATTTATTTATTTGAGACAATGAGATAGAGTGAGAGAGAATGGGGAGGGGCAGAAGGAGAAGGAGAAGCAGATTCCCCACTCAGCAGGGACCCTGATACAGGGCTCAATCCTGGGACTCCAGGGTCATGACCTGAGCCTAAGGCAGGCACTTAACCAACTGAGCCACCCGGGCATCAGGCTTTTCCTCTTTTCTTACATAGGTGTTTAATGCTATAAAGTTCTTGCTTTAGTGGCATTCCCCAAACTTTGTTTGTTTTCATTTTCATTCAATTCACATTCCCTTTTGACTTTTTCTTTGACTCATAGACTATTTAGATGTATGTGTAGTTTCCAAATATGTGGGGATTTTCCCAAGTGTCTTCTGTATGATTCGAATGCCTTTAGATTTATTGCAACTTATTTTATGGCCCAGGATATGGTTGACTTTGGTAAATGTTCTGTTTGCAACTGTAAACAATGTGTACTCTGCTCTTTTTGTGTGGAGGGTACTATAAATGTCAGATCCAGTTGGTTGATGGTGATGCTCACTTTTGCTGTATCCTTGCTGATTTTCTGTTGACTAGTTTTACCGATTACTGAGAGGAAGTTAGAAGTCTCCAACCGTAATTGTGGTTTTGTTTATTTCTTTTCAGTTCTGTTAGTATTTACTTCCTGTATGATGAAGTTCTGTTTTCTGGTACATACACATTTAGGATTGTTGTGTCTTGTGTCTTGGTGAACTGATCATTCTATTCTATATTATCTTTTTTTATCTCTGGGAATTTTCTTTGCTCTTAAATCTACTTTGATACTACTAAAACCACTTAAGCTTTCTTTTGGTTCATGTTTGTGCATGGTGTGTTTTTCTGTCCTTTCAGTTTTAATATTTACTTGAATAACTTTCCCACTAGGCTCAGATAATTGTGGATGTTCACCTGGGAAGTTGTTTTATGAGTTTTGAACCCTCTTTGTATGGAATTACACAAAATGTCATCCTTTTACCCATAACTCCCTTCCTTTATTGAATCTGTCCATTTTCAGTTTGGTCTTTTCTGCTTTCTGTGAGAATTTCATCTTTCACACCAACACAGCCACTGTCGGCTATTTACCATGGACCTACTATATGTTAGCCTCTGTTCAGGGTGCTGGGGATGGAGTAAAGAAGTCCTTCTCATGGCAGTTATGTTTTAGTGGAGTGAGATAGACAATAAACAAATTATGTCCTATATCTGCAGCGATAAGCACTCTGGGAAACAAGAAAGCACCGAGTAAGGCAGATGGAGTAATAAGCCTGGGTGGGCGGGCAGGGGAGGATGTTACTTTAGGAGCTGTGATCAAAGAGGACCTTTCTGACAAGGTGACATTTGGACAGAGACATGATGGAAGTGAGGGGTGAGCTCTGTGGAACTCAGGCAAACATTTCTGACAGAAGGAACAGTGAGTGCAAAGACCTAGGATGGGAATATGCTTGGGGAGGAGAGTGTGGCTAGAACAAAGTAAGCGATGTCAGAGGTCATCTTAGCCAGCTGGAACATTGCAGAATTCTGAACTACTGCCCTGAAAACTGTCCTTTCACAGCACTGTGGTTCAAACCAAACAGTACAAGGGAGGCTTATACTTTGAGAACTGAGAGGAGGGTGCAGGCAGGGAGGAGGGATGCTTCTTCCTTTGTAACATCATCCAGCTGAGCTGATGAAGTCATTGATGTGGGCTGTAGATGCCCTTCTGGATTAGCCTTAGTCTACTCTGAGTGGAAGAATGTTAAGCTCTTTCTCTTTCCCAAGATTCATATGATTTTCTTTCTGTTGTCAGTTCTCGAACATGCATGATAGTCTTAGACAAGTCCCAGGCCTTTCAGAATCTTTTCCCTTGCTTGGGAAGTGTGGCTCATGGTATGCACTGTGCCTCTTAGGTGCATTAAGTTACTTGTAAACTCCTTTAGAAAATTAGAAGACTTACCTGATAGACGTTTTCTCAAAAATGGTTTGAAGAATTTATTAGCCTTGTTGGATAGTACATTCTGTTCCTTAGACCTGTAATCTTACTGTACTTTCTAGACTTTGCTGTATGTAATGTCACAATGCTTTGTGCTACCACAGAGTTTGTTTAATTTCAGATTTTCACAAGAATGTAATGGGACCAGCCATAGGAAGAGGGAGGTTGGGCCAGTACCACTGTTCAGCTGGTCAGCTGGTAGTTTCTATGTTTTGACAAAGGTGTGTGTGTGTGTGTGTGTGTGTGTGTGTGTGTGTGTGTATTTGTTTAATTGATCTTCTCTGGAGAGGAGTAAAGTGAAAACATTGACCAAAATAGTGAAATAGTGAAAGTGTTGTATTTCAGAATGCAGGAATTCACAAATTTTTATTTTATTGCAGGTATTTCTTGGTGGATTTTTATGCACCAGCCACAGCTGTTGAGAGCATAATGGAACATTTGTCTCGAGACATTGATGTGATTAGACCGAATGTTATAAGACACCCTCTGACCCAGGAAGTAAAAGAGTGTGAAGGGATTGTCCCAGTCCCACTTGAAGAAAAGCTATATTCCACGAAGAAGAGGAAATGAGAAGATTTACCAGATTTTAGCTTTGTATTTAATTCTCTCACTTTTGAGTACCATGGATTAATAATTTACAAACTTGACCCTTATATGAGTATTAGGTGCCATTTGTTTTTCTAAGGTATTTTTAGCTCTTGATCTCTCTTGCCGTGAGAGGTAGGGGAATGGTTTGCTTAGAGCCACTTTGTAATCTGTGGTACCAGCACATCGTTCTTGATTTCATTTCATTAATGTAATTTCTTTGCCGTTGAGGACTTTGCCCAACAACACTAACACCATTTTGAAGAGCAAAGCTTATGAAAAATGCCTTGAATTGCAAGCTAATCATTCACTCTGTTATAACCATGCAAAATGAAAATTCAAGACTACTGTATCAGATGAGTAACTTTTGACCAGGATAATAAACACAATTTCAGAAAAACTCGGGGAGGTGTTTGTCTCTTCACCTACCCCATCGCAGTGAACTGCCCTTTACTGCCTGAGGCCCTGCAGCTTCTGTCTGTCCAGAAAACCAGCAGTGTGTGGGCAGGGGTTCCCTGGTTCTCAGCGCAAATGCAGAGACTGGGGAGAAGTCAGGGATGAGGGTGGGGTGGGAATGTGTCCTTCAACTGCTGGCATTCTATTAAAGCCATAACTTTTTCCTTTACCTCACAGGTAGCTTGTGGTTGGGTGGGTGTTCTGTGTAGAGGGACATGTATGTTCTGTGGCTTGGGCTCTGGCACTGCTTCCTCTCATTCTTCTGCCCTCCCCTGTCCTGCCTCCTCCCCTGTCCCTCTGCCCCAGCGGGTCTCTTTGCAAAAGTAGCCACCTTTGAATTCTGCTCTTCCTTCTCCCCCTACCCCCATGAGTCAGGAGCCAGTCGCTTTTGGGGTGAGGGTTGCCCAAAGAACTAGCTGGTACCAGTGTCTATCGCCAGTGGCGTGCTGAGCTCTTAAATAGGGAGACTTAGAAGAAGATCCATCTCTTTTTTTTCTTTTTTTTTTTTTTTTTTTTTTATTAGATACTTACAGACCTACTTTTAAAAAACATGTCCTGGAAATAAAAAGGCAAGTTTTGTTTTGAGAGTTTTTTGTTTTGGCAGGGGGAGAGGTTGGTTTGGTGATGTTGTTACACTCTGAGACTAAGAACCAACTAGTCTTTGCTTGAAATGGGTGTAATTGAGATACCATATTTAGCAAATAGAAATGCAAGGTGCCCAGTTAAATTGGCATTTCAGATAAACAATGAAGCATTTTTTTTCCCCATAAGTATGCTCCAAATGTTGTGTGGAATGTACTTATAGCCAAAAATGATGTGTTGTTTATTTGAAATTGAAATATACCTGGGTGTTCTGTACTTTATGTGGTAACCTTGGTGTAGTACCTCGCCAGGGACAGGGTCTGCTCTGCTCCACCAAGCTCCAGGGAAGTGAAGCCACCATCCTCTGGCATCCTGTAGTTTCAACTGACTGCATCGCACTGAGGCGAGTTTGAAGAGCATCGGGAGTTAATAGAAGAGAAAGCAGCTGGTGTGCTCCAGTTTGCCTCCAACTCTTATTCCTCGGCCTGCCAGAGAACTGATCTAGAAACTGAAATTTCATTCCTGGTCAGTTCCAGATCATCTGTTCTGTGAGCTTTAGTTTACACTGCAGTCTTAGCATCAGTAAGTGCTAGCAGCCTTAAATTTTTTTTTTCCTTTAAAAAAAGTCCACTTGGGGCAGCCCCGGTGGCGCAGCGGTTTAGTGCCGCCTGCAGCCCGGGGCATGATCCTGGAGACCCTGGATCGAGTCCCGCGTTGGGCTCTCTGCATGGAGCCTGCTTCTCCCTCTGCCTGTGTCTCTGCCTCTCCCTCTCTCTCTCTCTCTGTGTGTCTCTATGAATAAATAAATAAAATCTTTAAGAACAAAACAAATTAAAAATTTAAAAAATTAAAAAAGTCCACTTGGGGGCTCTGCCCCAGGCTGAGGACCCTGTGTCTCTGGCAGCCAAATGGCTTCTGAGGCGAGTAAGGAGGCAGCTTTTTCCTGGAACAGTTACTGGCACCTCCTCCTCATTTTCAGAGCTCGTGAATCGGGAGAAATTGAGCAACCTTCCCAAAGGGATGCTCTGCACGGGTGTCTCAGCAACCCAGTGACTGTTTCTGTGCGTATGTTGTTGGGGCCAGTACCAGCTACTAAGTAGAGTCTGGTTATACGAATTTATACAATCGGATCGTGTTAAAGCAGGAAGGGCCCCAGAGATGTGGCCTCCGCCTCTGAAATCACGATGAGACCGAGACACAGGTGTGCAAGACAGGTGCCCTGAGAAACAGGAGGAGCTGGGATCCTCCCTAATCCCAGGCCTCCTCCCTCTGACATGCTGCCCGTCTCTGCCTTGGGCGATCAGGTTTGTCACTTTGCTGAATTCTTCTGTTTTTAATTGACATGTAACTGACACACAACGTTCTATTAGTTTCCAATATACAGCATCGTGTGTTGATATTTTTATACGTTACAAATGCACAATGTGATCACTCTGACAGGTCTAGATAACCACTGTCCCCATCCACGGGTACTACTGTATTAGTGACTGTGTTCCCTGTGCCGTACGTTACACCCCCACGACTGACTGATTTTATAACCGGAAGGTTGTACTCTTCATCCCCTTCAGCTGCCCGTCCCACACCCACCCTCCTCCTCTCTGACAACCACCGGTTTGTTCTCTGTGTTTATGAGTCTGTTTCTGTTTTGTTCTGTTTTTTAGATTCCACACAGAAGTGAAATTGTACAGTGATTGTCTTTGAGTTACAGAGCCTAATATCCTCTAGGTCCATCCATGTTGTTGCAGATGGCAGGATTTCATTTTTTTTTAAGATTTTATTTATTTATTCATAAGAAACAGAGAGAGGCAGAGACACAGGCAGAGGGAGAAGCAGGCCCCATGTAGGGAGCCTGACGCGGGACTCTGTCCCGGGTCTCCAGGATCACACCCTGGGTCGAAGGCAGACACTCAACCACTGAGCAATCCGGGCTGCCCTGGATTTCATTCTTTTTCTCCAGACCCCAGATAACACGGACCTTCCACTTCCTCCAGAGGCAAAATACTATGAAGTCTCTTGGGGCACCTGGTTGGCTCAGTCGGTTAGGCATCTGTCTTCAGTTCAGGTATGACCCCGGGGTCCTGAGATCAAGTACTGCATCGAGCTCTCTGCTTCATGGGGATCCTGCTTCTCCCTCTCCCTCTGCCTGCTGCTCCACCTGCTTGTTCTCTCTCTCTCTCTCTCTCTCTCTCTCTCTCTAACTCTTTAAAAAATAAAGTCTCTTTGAAGAGCAGTTCAGTAAAGAGGGTCATTAAAACTGTAGACTGGAAATAAAAGGGATAAAGTGGAGGTTATCTGGGAAAATATGCTACTTCCTGCTTCATTAGGAATTTCCTGAAAGCACGGGCTTTTGGCCAGGGCAAGAGAGCGCAGACTCCTCCTGAATGGTTTGCATGCACTTTCACTCAGGTGCTCCCTAGGCTGAGTTATTCCTTCTCCTTAAAGCTGCATCTGTGCACCCTGCGTGCCGTGTTCTGTGCTGCACACGTTTTTTCCAGGACCTCCTTTAGTCCTTTGAGCAGCCTTATGGGAAAGTATCGTCACCCCTGGTGTTTGGATGAGAAAACAGACTCAGGGTGATTGGACTTTGACCCCACCACTACCAGAGGACAGCTGGGATCTTGAACTGGAGACCCTGACACCACGTGGTCTCTTCCCTCCAGTCACAGCCAGCTTGTCCTTGTCCTCCCAGGTTAAACAAAACACCTGGATGTCTTGGGTGGTTCATTACCGCTCCGGTAGTAGCAGTTGTCCTCATGGCCTGAGTGTGGTGCTGGCACGTTCTTTTCCTGTGCTTGGTAGTCCTTGGGAAGTCGACTGACATTCTTGAGCATTCCAGGTCATGCTAGCGTTCAGAATCCTGTGGCACAGTTTAGAGAGTGTCAGGAAGGAGGCTGGCTAAGTAGGGCAGCCATGCAGCATGCCACTTGCCCTCCTTGGAAGCTCCAGAAGGAAGCCACGGTCTCTCCTCTCTGAGCTGCTGATTCACAGCTGGACCCTCAGCCACTCAGGGACCCCTGTCCCCTTTCAGAATACTGGGTGTTTGAGTGGGGCATGCGTGTAGGTCATTTCCAGGCTGTGTGTTTGCTGTCAGAGCCAAGAGTGGCAGGTCCTCCTACCCAGGCTGGTATTGGTCTGCTCCTGCAGTGGATTTCTATGGGCAAGATGCTAGAGGGAGAGCTGCCAACAAAGGCAGCCCCCGTCTATCTGGGCTAGTAGGAGAGAAGGTGGTGCTTTCGGGACGGCGTGTGGTGGGCATGCTGCAAAGCAACTGCTGATGAGCTGAAGCCTGGAGGTGATGAGCCTTCCCTGAGACCCTGAGCTGGAGAGCGGGGAGTGGTGGGGAAGAGAGGGTCCTGACAAAGAATCCGGTCAGAGCTGGAAGATAAGACCCGCAGGGATAGAGTTGGAGGGTCGGAGTCTGCAGAGGTGCACTGAGCCCCAGAAGCACAGGAGGTCAGGTTCCAAGGTGAAGCAGTGATTCTGGAACGTTCCCTTGAAACGTTGCATCTTCCTTGGATTTGTTACCTTGACTACTTGTGGTTCACTTTGGACGCGAATGAGCTTCCAGAAGCACTTTGTTTTTCACATGGGGTGAAAGGAGGGAGGTGGAGAGTGAGATGGAGGTTGGGGCCCCAAGAAGCTAGTCTCAGGTGTGTCTTGGAAGCCGTTTCCTGGAGACGTTGACAAGTCAAGGAAGCATTTGGCAAGTGTCTAAATCGGAAATGACTAAGCCCTGTACCATGGAATGTCAGTAAGGAAGGACCATTAAGCACAAGTGAGCTGCTTAGGTTTTTGCCAAAAAAACACATTCGTGTTGATTGAAGTGAAATATTTGATTGAAGGGTTAGGAAGATTGAAAGCATGAACTGTGCTTCCCTACTTACAGTGGAGTCACTGTCTCCCCCGATACAGCTGGGGGTACCTGCCAGTACACCAGAGAGACTTTCAGCAAGAGCTCGATAGAACCCGTATTCCTTTACATTCCTTACAACTCCGTGAGGCAAGTATTATACCCATTCTGCAGATGGGACACCCAGGGCCTAGAGAAAATAAGTGACTTGGCCAAGGCTACAGTGGGAGGAATTAATTGGGTTGGTGATTTGAATGAAAGTCCACTTTGGGCTCACAGCATCCTGCCACAGGTGGGTGCCTACAGTCCTTGAAGAATAGGCCATTCTCCGATGGGCAGCTTCCAAGCGATGTACCACCCTGGACCCTTCCTACATCACACCTGGACCACGGACTCAGGCTTCTTTATCATTGTAAGAAGGGAGAGCCTGGATCTGGGACTTCTTGGAGCTGGGGGTGGTGTGTTTTTTAATCTCAGGTCTTCAAAGAGAAGTCATGCGAACAACAATAAAAGCGTCCGTGTACCCTGGAGACCAGGCCTCCTTTCTGCACATTTTTGCCTCTGCTCTGTATTTTCCCGAAGAGCTTTTTTTTTTTCCTCCGTACTCCAGGGGTGTGTTTATAAAGTGCACACATGGCAGGATGCAAAGATGAATAGGCAGTGACCCTGACCCCAAGGCCCTCATAGATAGGAGAGGTGGAAATACTGTGCTATCTGAAAACAGGCTATGATAAACATAATCATTAGGATTCAAACTAAATGCTGTGGAAACAACTGGTTTCATCAGTGCTTGGAACTGGGTGGGGGCAGTTTTCCAGCAGAGAGTGTTTAAACAAGCATGGGAGTGAGTGTGGAGCATAGGTGGGAGGAGGTGGGAGAGGGCAAAACCACACAGCGTGTTTCTGGAGCACCTGGGGTCAGGCAGGTACGGTCTGGTGGTGGCACGGGCTTGGTGTGTACGAGAGATTGGGGGTTCAGGGAGGGTCCAAGTCCCTCTCTGCTGGTGATGAAACATTTCATGAAGGGCTTCTTGAATTGAAAGGATCATTTTGAAGAGCCAAGAACGAGTACTGTGCATATTAACTCGCTGTAAAATGTGCATCCTAACTGACCAACCCTCGACCCTGTCTGCATGTTTGTAAGAAAGAAAGGATTATACAAATTCACCACACAGAGGTACAAAGGGGGTTGAGGCGAGGTTTTCAGATGCCCCCCAGCAGGCAGACCGTGTGCTTGCCCAGTGCCCCCAGCTGACCTGGGTGTGCTCTGAAATGCTGCGTGTGGGAGCATTTTGAAAGTAGAAATCATTCCTTTTGTGGTCTGGGCTGTTGCCACGTTTTGCTGGGAGGACTCAGGGACAGAGATGATGATACCTGAGATTGACGTGGAATGTCACCTGCCAAGAGCTACCCTATCTTCTGTCTCTGGGAGCAGGCCAGAATGATGGTGGTGGTGGTAGCTTTCCAAGGCACATGGGAACCTTGGTCGTCTTGAAAAAAATGTAGTGTTACAAGCATAGAACTTGGAGTCAGAGACCTACCTAATGGCTGTGTGTTGCCACGCTCCAGCCACAGGGTCTTGCACACTCTTTTCTCCCCTTGGCCTCAGGCTTCAGTCTTTGAATGGAAAATATGGCCAGTGAACCAGCTGGTCTTCAAGGCCCTGGATCAGGGCTCATTGCCTGGTTTGCTGAAGGAATATATTCCATCAGTGATTCATGGGGAGATGGGGAAGGGTTAAAATAATTTCTCAGAGGCTTATTCACACACTTCTTTTCATCTTCTGATAAGCATAGCTGTTGTTTTCATGGCCTGCCTGTGGGCTCTTGTGGGGCTGTTTAAACAGACTGTGCCTGAACACAAGACAGCAAAGGGTGTGCCAGGGGCCAGCACAGGGTTTGCTGGGCTCAAATGGCCAACATACTCTGAGAGCACAGCTTTAAGGCACATGGACTTCAAGCGCAGGCACGAGGCACTCTATTATTCCACAGGAGGAAAACACGGTATGGTGGCCAAGAAGTCACTGGGTGGTGGCAGAGTCTTTTTTTTGGAGAGGTGCACCACGACCCCAATAATCAACTCCTAAATATAGTGACAGCAGCAGTGCCTAAATACCCCTGCACACCCGCAGGTCCCCCGAGCCCAGCAGGGTGATCAGCAAAAGATTCCTGAAGCTAGAGAAGTCTCCACAGTGCTGAACACCTTTTGGGGTGTTGCAGGTGGTGACTGGTGCTGCAGAATTGGTGTCTGTGTGTCGCATCTGTACCCTTTTTCCCCCAGAACAAGCTAAGCTGTGCCTCCTCTGGGGAAAGAAATGTGATTTCATCCCATTTCCCAGAGATCTGCCTGAGATGAATCCATTGTGAGTGGAAAAGACAAGATGCATTGTTCAGTGGACAATGCCAGAAGTAAGGAATATGCAAAATGGACTCCATCTCTCCATTCCTAGTAAGTGGGAGACCATTGTTTCTATAAAGCTTGGGTTGAGCTAAGTGACTTGGATGTCACATTCTTTGTACAAACGAATCCCAAAATATAAGTATCTCTTTGTGGAGGACTAGATATTGCTTTAAAAAAAAATTATTTGAGAAAGAGAACATGTGCACTTGAGCGGAGGGGAGATGGAGAGGGAGAAGTAGACTCCCCAGGGAGCAGGGAGCCAGACATGGGGCTCGATCCCAGGACCCCGAGATCATGACCCAAGCTGAAGGCAGATGCTTAAGATGCTTAACCAACTGAGCCACCCAGGCGCCCCTGTTGTTGTTTTTGATAGATGTCAGACTCTGTTAACTGTCACTTCTCATTATTCAAAGATTCTTGTGAATTTGCCTACTCACAAAAATTTATTTGTAACCCCCCGAATCAATACTCAGTATTTTCACAGTCATTCATGGGTGGGGAGGTGAAAATTTGAGTCTCTTGTTGAGTCCTTTCCCAGCTGGGGTTGTACTAGGTGACACTCAGCCTTGTTTCAGCTCTTCTATTGTGAACAAGTGTCTTTTTTGCCATCTCTTTAGTATCATGTTGTTTGCCTCTGTGTGCTTTTTGTTGGTGACCTCTGTGTTTTAAATGGCCCAACCATAGTGCTATCTGGTATTCCCAAGCACGAGAAGGCTGTGATGTACTTTACGAAGAAAAGTGTTAGATTAGACTCAGTGAGGCAGGGGTTACAGTATTGTTTGCCTTTTTTTCATGTTAATGAATCAATATAAATTAAGTAAGGTGTCTTTATTTTTTATTTTATTTTTAAAAGATTTTATTTATTCATGAGAGACACAGAGAGAGACAGAGAGAGAGGCAAAGACATAGGCAGAGGGAGAAGCAGGCTCCATGCAGGGAGCCCGATGTGGGACTCGATCCCGGGATCCCGGCATCCCGACCTGAGCTGAAGGCAGATGCTCAACCACTGAGCCACCCAGATGCACCAAATAAGGTCTCTTTAAAAAGAAACACACGTAAAGCAAGATTGTGTATTGATGGGTTGGCATAAAGGTGACCAGAGGCTCACAGGAACCTAACCCTGTATATCTCCTAGGAGCAATGGGTTAGTATTCTCTAAACGATTGTTTGCACCCCACCTTTATAAGACCTACTGTCTTGAATAATAAGAATGGACTCTTATGTGACTCTGTGGCTCATGCTTTGTTTTTCTGCTGAGAACTCCTTTGACATATTTCTGTAATTCTCTGACATTTATCTACAATAAAGGCAATTTCTATTCCCAACATCATTCTTACTTTGCTTGTCTGGTTGTCTTCCACCATCCTGCCTCCCCTTTTCATCCACACATACTTTCATTCTCCATAGTCCCGTCCACTAGAAAACTACATGTCTACACAAACCTTTCTTTTAGAAAGTACCTTGGCAGAAGGGTTTGGCGATGTGGCCAAAAAGAGCCATGACTGTAAGAGAAGAGCCTCGATGCAGTGCTCCATTTATATCCCAGCAGGCATATTCCTGTAGGGTTTAGCTAGGGCCATGGAAAGGGGTAATTCGATAAGTAGTATAGCAATCCCCCACTGCCACCCCTGGCAAGACTCTGTGATAGCTCAATGATTTTCACAGCATTCTCCAAATCAAATACATTTTAATCACTTTTAAAGCAAGAGCAAAAATTTGGTCACAAGGCAAAATTACAAGGAATTTTAAAGGCACTGACTTTATAGTTAATGGTTACAACCAATGCCTCGAAAGCTTATTCTTCTTCCATATACCTTGTACCAGATCTGAATATAATAATATGGCATAAGGTATTTAACATGGTTCAGCCAAATATTAAAATCTCTACTCATTAATCCCTCGTTCCTCCTAATCATAATGAAATGCTTTGGGGTTAAATCTCTATTCTGGTCAAATGTGATGCCATAACAATGATTGTCCTCACCTTACAGCACTATTCATACTTCACTTTCTTTCTTAAAACTTGCAGGTGGGTTGCTAAACTAGAAACAGTCTCCTTTTTAAAAAATGCAAACATACATAAAAGTACAGAAGATCCTAGAACAGACTTGAGGTACTTACCACTTAGATTCAGCTAATACTGCATTTTTGCTCTACTTCAGCTCTTTCAAAGAAATAAAATGTTAGATAATGTCGAGGTCCTTTTTTGTATCTCTTCTTACCAATTCTTCCAAGGACTGACCATCATTCTAAAGTCAGTGTGCATCATTTATCTCATTTATATATATGTTCCACTACGTACATATGGGTTACAATTTATAAGACTGCCTTGTGGACTTGTACGGAACTAAATGGATTCATGGTATGGAGGCTTCAGCACTTAAGCACCATTTTTTTTCATTAAACACTATCATTTTGATATCTGTTGCGTAGATCTAGTTCATTGATCCCCATTGTCCCATAGATGCCATGTGTGACTACATCACACTTTGGCCATTAGCCTCTTAATGGGCAAGTCCAAGTTTGCAGTGTAGCAAGCAATGCCGCAGTACGCTTCCTGGCAGATGACTCCCGGGGCATATGTGTATTTCACTAGACATTAAATTGCTGGCTCATTGGGTATTTTCATTTTCACTTTTACTAGTTATTGCCAGATTTCTCTCAAAGTCATAGTACCAACTTATACACCCCACACAAGATTTGAGAATTCCTGTTTCAAACACCTCTGAATACATGGTATTATATTTAAAAAAAAAAAAAAAAAAACGGGGCAGCCCGGGTGGCTCAGTGGTTTAGCGCCGCCTTCAGCCCAGGGCGTGATCCTGGAGACCCAGGATCAAGTCCTAGGTGGGGCTCCCTGCATGGAGCCTGCTTCTCCCTCTGCCTGTGTCTCTGCCTCTCTCTCTCTCTCTCATTCTCTCTGTGTCTCTCATGAATAAATAAAATAAAGTCTTAAAAAAAAAACAAAGCTTTGCCAATCTAAAGAGTGTCAAAAGCTACTTTTTTTAAACTTACATTTCCTCAATTATTAGTTAGGCATGAGCTTTTTTGTTTCGTTTTGTTTTTTTTAAAGATTTTACTTATTTGAGAGCATGAGCAGGGAGGGGAGGGGGCAGAGAGAGAGGGAGAAGCAGACTCCCCACTGAGCAGAGAGCCTGACATGGGGCTCCATCCCAGGGCTCTCGGATCATGACCTGAGCTGAAGGCAGATGCCCAACTGACTGAGCCACCCAGGCACCCCAGGCATGAGCTTATTTTTGTGATAGGTCTTTTTGTTTTTTTTGTTTTTTTTCAATTAATTGTCTTTTTACTTTGCGAATTTCCTTCCTGGATTGTCATTTTTTCTAACTTAAGAAAACAGAAAGGCAATGCTTTCTATACAAATACAGATCATGAGAGTCAAAGACCACCGCCCTGGTCACACCCTGCCACTGGCAGGAATGAAGACAGATGCCTGGATTCTGTGTGCTTCTAGAAACACCACCTCTTGTTTTTACTTCCCCCCACTTCACATCCCCTGCACTAGCACACCTGTGCACACACACAGAATCTGCCTCTGCTGTCTCCTTTGAGAACTTTGGGACTAATACAGTGATGCCCTTTATTCTTGTTTGTGAGAGTCCCCATAAGAAGGGGAGGATTTCCAGGTCTCTCACCCTTGGCAACCCAATCTCCCATTTTGTTCAGTCTATTCCGTCTTTTGACCCATCTCCTTCTCTAATCCTGAAGCCTATTTCCTGTGCCCCTGGGACTCTCAGTCATCAGCCAAATTTCTGATCTCCTCAGCCTCGTCTAAAACAGGTCCTTCTTATTGCCCCAACTGAGACTGGGATCGCTCTTGGAATTGCAGGATCATATGGTTGATCTAGTTGTATTTTTTTGAGGAGCCTCCATGTTGTTTTCCCTAGTGGTTGGACCAGTTCCCGTCAACAGTGTATAAAGATGCCCTTTTCACCATATACTTGTCAACACCTGTTGTCTCTTGTCTTCTTGATGATAACCATTCTAACAGGTGTAAGGTGACAGTTTATTGTGGTTTTGATTTGCATCTCTCTGCTGATGAGCAATATTGAGCATCTTTTCATGTACCTGTTGGCCATTTTCATGTCCTCTTTGGAGAAATGTCTATTTAGTTCTTCTGCCCATTTTTCAAATCAAACTGTTTTGTTGAGTTGACCGAGTTCCTTAGATATTAACCGCTTATCTGATATACGGTTTGCAAAAATTCTGTCCATTTTATAGGTTGTCTTTTCTTTCTTTTAGGCCCCTTGTTGTGTTTTCTGTGCAGAAACTTTTAAGTTTGATGTTCCATTTGTTGATTTTTTTTTCCCTTTTGTTGTTTGTGCTTTGGGCATCATGTGTAAAAAATGTATTGCCACAGCCAATACCTGTGTTAATTCCCTATATTTTTTTTCAAGGAATTTTATGGTATCAGGTTTTCTGTTTAAGTCTTTGATCCATTTCAAGTTAATTTTTGTGAACGGTGTAAGTAGGGGGTCCATTGTCATTGTTCTGCATGTATTGTGCCAGGAGAAGAATACTTTTCTGCGATTGGTCTCTTCAAGAGATCCCATTTGGGCCTTGGTGCTTGTTGGCACAGGTAACTCTGTTACCCAGTTGACTCCCATCCTTCCCAGGTAAATCTTTCCTTCCCTTCTCAGTCTTCTGGTACATTTCTGCTCCCATTTCACTCTCAACTTTTGATCGTGCTCCCTATTTTGCTGAAAAAATTAAGACAATCAGAAAAAGTTCTACAAATGCTCAAACCACACCTGCTGTCCTCCTTGTATCTATAACTGCATCCCACCTTCCCTCCTGGATGCACTACCCACAATGCTAGAGGGGTCAGGTCTCCCCTGTGCCTGGGTGCCTGTCCCCTCATGCCTACTGGGGGCCCCACTCCAGCGAATCCGCCCCCCTTCCTCCTGCATCACCAGATTTCCCCTGTCTTCTGGTCATTCCCATCAGCAAAAAACAGGCTGTGAGTTCTTTCTGAGAAAACCTACTCTTGAGAAACCTTCTCAAAAGTTACGTGTGCTCATCACTTCTTCTCTTCTGACTCTTTAGTGAACACAGTGGTGAATGAAACAAAAGAACTTTTTGTATTGAGGTGCATTCTCCATGCCTCTTTGGACTCACTCTTATCAGGCTCACATCAATCAGGTCAAGGTATCCAAGCCCTTGCCACTTGGCTCTCATTTCACTCCTGTCAGCCCAGCCACAGTTGCTGGAAATGGCACCTTCACTGAGTTTCTAGGGCATCATGGTTCTGCTCTTCCTCTGTGTCCTCTGTGGGCCCCTGGGCTGGTTCCTTCTCATTTCCCTGACTCTTAGTGTTGGGGTGCTCTAGGCTCCACCTCCTCTGTGTCTACTCTCACATCTACTGCTCTGGTTTTACATATACATACTCCTGGTTTTTGTCTCCAGCATGTATTTCTGTCCTTGACACCATACTAGTAATTTCCAGTGTCTACACTCCATCTTCCCTGAAAGCCTGATAGGCACCTCAGGCTTCATGCATCAACACTGAGCTCCTACTTCCCTACCCCTCACCCCCTCAGGCCCAATCTTCTGAGTCTTTCTCACCTTCCACTGGCTCAAGTCCCAAATCCTAGAATCATCCTGGATTCCTCACTTCCTTTCATATCTCCTTTCCTGTCCCCTCAGCAATCCTGTTTTCTCACCTTCAGACCATACCTGAAATCTAACGGATTCTCATCTCCTGTACTGTCACCACCAAGGGTCAAACCACATCATCTAGACCACAACAAGAACCTTCTGGGTTAGGGATGCCTGGATGGCTCAGTGGTCTGCCTTTGGCTCAGGGTGTGATCCCAGGATCCTGGGATCAAGTCTCGCATCAGGCTCCCTGCAGGGCGCCTACTTCTCCCTCTGCCTGTGTCTCTGCCTCTCTCTGTGTCTCTCATGAATAAATAAATAAATCTAAAAAAAAATTTTTTTTTAAACCTCCTGGGTTAGTTTCCTGGGGCTGTCATAACAAAGTACCATGAGCCAGGGGACTTAAAAATTTTTTTTCTCCTAGTTTTGGAGACCAGAAGTATGAAATCAAGGTGTCTCTGGGTCTACTTTCCTTCCCAAGGCTCTTGAACAAGATCCTTGTTTCTTCCAGCTTTGAGTGACTTCTGACATAATCTTTGCTTGTGGCCACATCATTCCAGTCTCTGCCTCTGTCTTCACATGGCTTCTTCCCGTGTCTCTCTGTGTCTACTCTTTTTGGGCTATCAGATTTTGATCTAGAGCCCACCATAAGTCCAGGATAATTTCACCTCATGATCCTTAACTAATTACATCTGAAAAGACTCTATTTCCAAATAAGGTCACATTCTGAGATTCTTGGGGAATGTTCATCGTAGGGGGATACTGTTCAACTCACTCCATATCCTCACAGGGCTCGCTGTTTTGCTCTTGGCACCCACTGGTCTGACTTCAACTCAGCAGCTTGAGCACATCAGTTCTCTGCTTAAATTCTGTGATGGCTCCTGTTTCACCCAGAATAAAAGCCGAAGTCCTAATGGCCTATGAAGTCTAACTCTAACTTGATCTGGTCACCTCATTACCTCTCATCTTGTCTCCCACCATAGCCCGTTCCCCCACTTTGGCTCCCATACTTTGGTTCTGGCAGTGCCCTTTACCGCCTGCTGTATTTTTCACCACTGATTTTGCCTAGAATGGTGCTTGACACATTACAGCGGGATGAATGAAGAGGAATTTTCCAAGATGGAATGGTATATCTAAAAGCATCCTGGGCTATGAAATCTCTCGTTTAAAGAGAGCCAGTTCCGACAGCTCTTTCATACATCCTAGATGGAGAATGGATTATCTAGTCAAAAAGTAGATAAAGATTAGTAAGGAAAAGTACAGCAAAATACCTGTAGATGTAAAACATAAATTACCAAGGCCAAATTGGCAATAGATAGCAAAAGTAAAAAAAAAAAAAAAAAAAAACATGCATGCATGCCCTATGGCCTAAGTTATACTTGTGGGTGTTTAGCCTGAATCATGACAACACATAGAGCTAAGGTACCAGGATGTTCACCAAATTAATCTCTAATGATACCAAAAAGTTGAAAATCACCAAAATGTGCTATCATAGGAGATTATTGAAATAAATTGTGTATGGATTTACTCTGTCACCGGTAAAAATCAACATATGATAAATAGCATGAGAAAATATTTATGACACATCAATGAGAGTAAGATGAAATTTCAACAATGCCTGATGGCATTTTAGGTACATAAGCTTACTATGGAAATAAAACAGAATTTGCATCAAAAGAAAAGAGAACTAGCTCTACAAAACAGTAAAAAATACAGATGGGTTCGTTGGTAGTATCAATGGGAGTTCATGAAATATACTAGAAAGTCAGTGATTGGATGTTGGCGTAATCTTGAACACAGAAACATCATTAGGTTGACACCAATTTGGAAGAAAACCACTTATTATGAGGGTCATCGCAAGGGACTGGGTAGACACTAAGCAAACTCTCTTAGGATGACAACCACTGCTTTAGCTGCAGTGATGCGCCGATGCTCTTATGGAGGCAGCTGGTAAACCTGCTGTGGGGCCCCAGAGCACCCTGGAGAAGATCGCTGGTGTAAACCTGGGTAGACTCCAAAGACAGAACAAAGGAGAAGTTTTGGTTTGAATAAATAATCTCGCTTTGCCTTCCTTCTGAGCATCTCCCAAGGACTGGCCAGCGTATTCTCCCACCTATGGCTTTCTCTCTGGTTAAATGAATCACTGTTGGTGGATTCATTTTATTTTGCCTCCTAAACTGATCTGAGTGGCTGCTAGGACTGCTTCTGAGACCAGGAGCTGCTTTACATTGAATTGGGTTATGGCAATGGTGACAGCCTAATGCAGAGCCTGAGAGTGAGGCGGCTTTAAGCAGATGGCAGTGTGGGACCCCGATCCTAGAGCTGAAGAGCAGTACAATGCAGTCTGATTGCTTCTTAAAAATACATATATCAAGGGAAAAACCCTGAAATGCAAAGCATCAACATATGAGCAGATGTTGTCTCTGAGAAGTGTGATGATGGATAACTTTTATTTTCTTCTTTTTGTTAACTATAATTGCTAACTTTTTAAAAACAATGACCATGTGCTGAGGAACATAGTAGAAATATTTCCAAGAACAATGAAGAGAGACTGAGTAGCACCTTATGAGTAGAGACTGAAGTAGCACCGTATGTTAATAGTACTTCAGTTAAAAAAAGAAGCATAAAAACTGAAGCATTATACTGGAAAAAAGAAGGGGGAAAAAGAAAAGAGAAGAAAAAGAAGGAAGAAAAGAATGAGGGAGGGAGGAAGAGGAAGGGAAGAGGGAAAGAAGGAAAAAAGAAATAGGAAGGAAGAGGGGAGGAAGAGAGGAAAGAAGGGAGGGAGGGCTGTGCAAGCAAAACAATAGGAGAAACAACCTAATGGGTCTTCACAGCAGACAGTGAGCGAGGCCAGGCTTTTGTTTAGAGAGAAAGCTCATATGGTGCAGAAGACAGCAAACTTGGTTTGTGAAGTCATCATCCCCCCGGGGGCTTTGTTGTGCCTGGTTTTAGGAGAGGCCCAAGAGGGCTCAACAAAGCACAACTAATAATAGAATTAAGAAAATGATAGCAATTTGGGTTATTTAGCCTAAAAGAAATGAAGGTTTAAAAATTGTCTTAAGAGGTTCTAGATAGGGATCCCTGGGTGGCGCAGCAGTTTGGCGCCTACCTTTGGCCCAGGGCGCGATCCTGGAGACCCAGGATCGAATCCCACATCGGGCTCCCGGTGCATGGAGCCTGCTTCTCCCTCTGCCTATGTCTCTGCGCCTCTCTCTCTCTCTCTCTCTCTCTCTCCCTCTCCCTCTGTGACTATTATAAAATAAATAAAAATTAAAAAAAATAAACTAAAAAAAAAAAAAAGAGGTTCTAGATAAAAACATTGATCAATTGCAAGCCATTTTCACAGAGGCTAGAAGAAGAAATGGCCTTAGATTGATGAAGAGAGCTTGAAGGAAAAGATCCTCGCCAGGGAGGCTGATGATAGCTTGGCATGGACCGGTAGTGGGCTTGCTCAGCCCTGGGAGGACTGAATAGAAGAAACACCATCTGTCCTAGAAGATCCAGGGAGACTTTCCAGAAGTTTCCTTGAAGTTCCAATTCTGTGATGTCTCGATGAAGGTATAAACTCACCTAATCCATTCCTGAATGAGCTATCCTGGAACTCGAAGTGTCTGTGTTGTTGGCCAGGACTGGTCTTGGGAGAGCTGGTGGCCATCTGTGTGATGGGAGGGCGGGCTGCCAAAATACCATTCCTACCGCTGAGTCATGCTGTCTGAAATTCTACCAGGTGACAATCATTCTTTGGTCATCAAGAGCCCAATGGAGTGTGAGTGATATACTTATGGTTTTCTTTTTTTCTTTCTTAAGTTTAGGAGGGAATAGGTGTGGAGATTTTGAGATAACTAGTTTAGAATTTTCTCTCTTTAGAGATTGTTCAGAAAAATTATCCAAAACTTAGATAGAAGCCAAAGGGGCATGTCCTCTCAAGGTCATACCAAGGCACTGTTTGACAGGCTCATCCAAGGATTATTTGATTCTTGAGGGGAAGATACTCCTGTTTGACTTAACTATTTACTGGTTGATAAGCTCAGTAGAGTTACATGTTAACCTGTCAATTTCTGTCCCTTAGAAAAAATAACCACAAAGGTTATGATTTAATTCCCATGTAGGGCATTAACCAGTTTTGTACCTAACTGAGCAGTGATTTTAACATTCTGTGTTGTGTTTAAAGGTCATAGATTCTGCAAATGCTCTTTGAACCATCTTTCCTGTCGTACTGCTTTGCTCATTAATGAGTCAAATACATTTTGGACACATGTTCATTTTATATTTGTATGAGAGTCATGAGTTTAACTTTTTGAAAATTGTACTTTGACAGGAAGGAGATGAGGTTAAAGCATTAGAACAATTGCTTTAAAAAGCATGACATGGATTCTCTTCTGTATAGATGTTTATATATGATCATTCTTTGAAAGAGAAAAACTCATTAATTCCCCTGTAATCCATAATTAGCCAGCCCCTTGATGAGCAAGAGGTAATTGGATTTTTTCTAACCTTAAAAGAAGTGTTGGTTTCTTTTTGCTTTTTGATTTGCGTGGGTTTTTTGGTTTTGGTTTTGTTTTGCTGAGATCTGTGAGTGAAGCCAGCGCTGCCAGAATGGAAAGGGAGGGATTCTGAGTGCTGGAATGCTTAGGATTCTGATGCGTGCACGTGTCACATTGGAGAGCGAGATTTCAGAGGGCAGAGAGATTCAGGGGAAGTCCAGGCCCTGCCACCATCATGGGAGAAGGTGGCTGAAACTCACTGGAGTACAAGAGTTAAGGCAGAGAGTGGCTGGGAGCCAAGGGAGTCACCTGTGGGAATGTGGAACCCCTCCCTCATGGTGACAGACTCTGGTGGTGGCAGCAGTGCTACCTGCCCAGTGATGCCTGGTGACCAGGAGCTAACGTTTTAGACCATTCTGGGGATAAGAGGCACAAATGGAGAAGTTGGCCATAAGAGGACAAATCATCATAAAAATTATTTGGGTGACACATGGGCCGAGGATCTACTTGAGGTTCATGCCTGTCTTGCCCTAAGATGCAGAGACAAAGATAAATCTCAGATGCCAACCTATATGGGGTTGAGATCACATCTGAGGCCTTTCTAATAGCCTCCTCTGTCTCAAGAGGCTCCACAGATAGAGAAAGTTTAAGACCTCTCCCCAAGCTGTAGAAAGTGACACACAGCCCCAGGAGCCTTTGCACCTGCAGGGCTATATTTCACTCTGGATGGCAGTCTGCAGATTCTTAAAATCATTCCCTACCTCTACTCAGGGGCTGTTGTTCTGCTCCTGTTTAAGGCTCAAATGGCACCTCATGCTGTTGATCCCAACCTGGAAGTGTTTGGGCCCCCCATTCAAGATGTCTGAGCCCCTCATAGGCATCTCCCAAATACAACCAAACACCACACTTCTGCACCTTCATTGTGCGGAGCTGTTTCACAGCACGGATCTCTATCACAGCTGCAAATTCCAGTGTTATCTCTGTTGTGTTTTTGAACCTGTTTGCTTTTGATTATGGTTTGGTTTTGAAAGGGAAGAGTCACACACGATCCGGCTCCCTGTTTTCTTTCTCACATGGAGTAATAAAGCTTATTTACGGTGGAATTGTTTTTTTCCATCATAGCATATTTAATTTTATTACTCTACTGCTTTGTGCTTTGAATTGCATAGGGGAAGCAACGCATAAAAGAATATTCCACTGGGTTTTTTTTTTTCCCTCTTGTAGTTGATTGTGGAAAAAAAGGATGTAGCATCCTATTAGTCATTCTGTACCATGATGATTTTTTGGGCTATGACCAACAAAATTACATTTTACACTTGAAAGAACTCTCCAATTGAACCTTTCTATTCAACGTATGTGGACATAAGATTCTAAATATGGCCAGCCTCATGCATCATATCCAAAGTCCATTTCAGCCGTGGCTGATGATGCTCTCCAAGAATGCAGTTTGCTGCAGAGCAGGATGGTTTGGGCTTCTGAAGAGAAGTTTGAGCATGCTATTTATTTCGTTCTTCTTTCTATTAAAACTGTTTGAAAAATCACGGAACTCTAGGTAATTTGGGACGGCCTTTGGTTACAGCTACCTTGGCTCCTCAGCTTATTTCTTCATCACTCTGGTCTTTGCTTTCTTAGGCCTGGAAGAAGGACAAGGAGAATCTCTCTCTTTGGAACCAAGGGAGTTCCTTTGATTCTCAAATAGGCTTGTGAAAGATATGGTTGTATTGTATGTGGAGCCTTTTCACATGTTCTAAAGTCTTAGGTTTGAATCCACATTTCTTACCATTATTTACCATGTTTTGTATGTTCCCTATCATGTTGGACCAAATAGGTACTTTAATGAGAAGTTTCTGTCTCTGCCATTTTCATTTCTAGGATAAAAAGATGAAATCAGAGGGGAAGGTGTTTGCCATGCCAGAAATCTCCACAAATTAGGAGAAAGACTGATCAAACCCCTATCGTTCTATCTCTATTTTTACAAATGAAAGGGAAGCAGATTTTTACCAACTTGTGATGCCCTCCAAGAAAGAGGTGGGGATGCTGAATGTCCCAATTTTCAGTGGCTCCGTGGTTGCTTTAAAAACATCCTACTGATACGGAGAAATCAGAACCTTCATATACTGCTGGTGGGAATGTAAAATGGTGCATCTGCTTTGGAAAACAGTCTGGCAGTTCCTCAAAAAGTTAGACATAGAATTACCATATGATCCAGCATCCCACTTTTATATATGTGTATACCGAGGAAAATTGAAAAACACTTGTCCACACAAAACGTGTACACAAATGTCCATAGTAGTATTATTCATAATAGTCAAAACGTAGAAACAACCCAAATGTCTATCATCTGATGAATGGATAAATAACATACGGCGGAATATTATTTGGCTGTAAAGAAGAATTCTAGCAAGATATTTAAATCAAAAATAGAAATAAATCATTGGGGCAATTCTTCTGATCGAGGAGGGATTTATATCTAAACACATAACAATAATAATAATGCTCATTTGTTTATTAATAGGTACTATTCTACATATCTCATTTGATTCTTATGATAATCTTCAAAAATAGTTATTATCATTCCCATTTTCAGACAAAGAAACTAAGGTTCAAAGACATGCGATACTTTCTGAAATGTCTTAGTTGTTCTGTGTCCCAAGCCTGGGCCTCATACAGTTTCTGAAATGTGGGAAGCCCTTGACCTCAGTCTGGCAGAGTCATAATGGTGGAAAGAACCAGCTGCAGTGTGGTTTGGTGTATCCCAGCAAATATTTCTTCAGGTGAAGAAGCAGCCTGAACGGACACAATGCAGTTGACTATAGTTCTTAATAGTACAGTTCTAGTTGGTAATCAGATAAAAGATTGCATAGTTTTGCACCTGTACCCCAATAACAAATGTGGGGGCAGTTCTGAATTCATGGGTAAGAGGAAACTTTGTAATATATTAATTCAGTCATTCCAATTACTCCTGGGTTATTCTTTTCCCATCCATAGCTTGGTCTGGTTTGGAAGCAAGCTTCCTGGGCCCAGGGGTAGAGTTGTTCTAGTTTGGTTTCGGGAGCCAAGTTGCTCCTGGCAGGTCCTGGTTTTGTACTGGTGGCTCCTTTCAGCTCCCAGCCTCTCCCAGCACAGCAGCTAGAGCTTCTTTGCCAGTACGGACTGTCCTAGCCCCGATGTCCCTGAGCTGTTTGAAGGATTTTTTCCTGTTGGACTCTGCCAGACTTTGCACTTTTTGTTTTTTGGTTTTTCTTTGTTTGTTTTTGTTTAGATTTTATTTATTTATTAGACAAAGACCACAAGCAGGGAGAGTGGCAGGCAGAGGGAGAGGGAGAAGCAGATTTCCCACTCAGCAGGGAGCTTGATGCAAAGCTCAATCCCAGGGCTCCAGGATCATGACTTGAGCAGAAGGTAGGCACTTAACTGACTGAGCCACCCAGGCGCCCCAGGCTTTTTGCACTGTTATTGATACTTAAGCAGTAGCTGAGTGCTTTGTGCCACCTGTTTTTTTTCTGATGTTTGCTTTTGAGCTCAGCTGTGTAACAAAATTCTGTTGTTGTATTTTATTCAATATTTCCATTCATTTGGAGCAGGACATCTTTCCTCATCATCTCAGTCTTCCACATTGACCAGGATGTCTACATTTTTGCTGTTTCTTTTGTGGCCTAATTGTTATGGACTGAATGTTTATGTCTGTCCAAATGCAGATGTTGAAGCCCTCATCCCTAAGCTGGTGATGTGAGGAGGCAGGGCCTTGGGGTTGGGGGGTGGTTAGGATGGAGCCCTCTCCTAATCTCCTTGGTCCTATTTAAAGTGACTGGTCTTAGGGTGGTTTAGACTGGTCTAGATGCCCGGGTGGCTCAGTCGATTGGGCATCTGCCTTCAGCTCAGGTCATGATCCCGGGGTCTTGGGATTGAGCCCCTTGTAGATCTCCTTGCTCAGTGGGGAGCCTGCTTCTCCCTCTCCCTTTGCCTCCTTTCCCCTAGTACTCTCTCTCTCTCTCTCTCTCTCAAATAAATAAATAAATAAATAATCTTAAAAAAATAAAGCTCTTAGTCTTAAATTCCACTTTGATCTTCATATTGCCTCCACTCTCATTTTGTTTACTCTTGTCTGATATAGTTTCCCATCTCTTTCTTTCCAAGCTTTCTTTTTTTTTTTTTTTTAAATTTTTTTTAAATTTATTTACGATAGTCATACAGAGAGAGAGAGAGGCAGAGACACAGACAGAGGGAGAAGCAGGCTCCATGCACCAGGAGCCCGACGTGGGATTCGATCCTGGGTCTCCAGGATCGCGCCCTGGGCCAAAGGCAGGCGCCAAACCGCTGCGCCACCCAGGGATCCCCCTTTTCCAAGCTTTCTTTGTAATTTCACTTGGCTATTGTTTTTCATAAATAGCATATAACAAATAGTTCTTTAAAACTGTTTCAGATTATGTGTCATTCAGTGGAGGAATTTAATTGAGCCTTATTGAGATGTCTAATGTCTTTGGTCTTCTTTTTTCTTTTTCATTGTGTTTAGAGATTTTATTTGCTTATGAGAAAGAGAGAAACAGAGGGAGAGAGCATGAGCAGAGGGAAAAGCAGAGGGAGAAGCAGACTCCCTGCTGAGGAGGAGACCAGTTCAGACTCCATCTCAGGATCCTGGGATCATGACCTGAGCCAAAGGCAGACACTTAACCAACCGAGCCACCCAGGCACCCCTCTTTTTCATTTTTTACACATGATATTGGCCAGGCAGAGGGATCCTGGGTAAGAGCCTTACCTCTCAAAAACCTTAAGCCTGGCTCCACTCCTCAATGTTCCAGATGTTCCCAGTGAGAAATCTGGTGCCATTCAAATTCTCTTCCCGATGTAAATAATTTGTTTATATTCTCTGGTAGCTGACATTTGAGAATTCACCAGATTAGGTCCAGGGGTGATTCTTTTTTTTTTTCTTTTGAAATTGCTTTTATTAATCTTACTTGGTAGTTGAGTTTACTTATAAAAATTGTTCTTTATTCAGGTAAGCAGTATTCTAACTTGTTTTTCAAGTTCATGTCTCCATGTTATTTTTCTCAAACTCCTAATATTCAATAGCCAATATTCTCCCGGTATGCAGGATTCTTGAATCTGTACTCCCCGTCTCTTTTGTTTTATTTATGATTTTCATTTCATTGAGTTTTTGAGCTATGCTGTGAGATCAGTCAGATCATTGCTCATTGAGATAAACTTGTGCACCATTATGAGAAAGCTTAGGATGGAAGGATGTGTGGACACTGTTAGCATGCTGCCCTCTTTATGCTAGTTGCTTGGGGATGGTTTATACCTGGAAAGCGGCAGGATCCCAAACCTCTTGATGGAGACAACCTCATTAAGAGGGCAACTTCGAACTCCCAGGCTGACCCCAGATGGCATTTCAGTCTGACAGATGCTAGGATGAATCCAGCTTCTAGAGGAAGTAACAGTACTGATGGTTTTTGGTATTTTTTTATTTTTTTTATTTTTAGATTGTATTTATTTATTCATGAGAGACACAGAGAGAGGCAGAGACATAGGCAGAGGGAGAAGCAGACCTCTCACAGGGAGCCTGATATGGGACTCGATCCCCAAACTGGGATCATACCCTGAGCCAAAGGCAGACACTCAACTGCTGAGCCACCAAGGGGTCCCAGTACTGATGGTTTTTGAAGTTGAGTTTATTCTTTGACCTGAGTATTTTCTGGAATCACTTCTGTTTTCCCCACCTTGTACCCTGTTTACAGACCTACACACTTATTCTCACCACCTGACATGGGTCCTCAGTATTGTTACTCTTTGTCCTTGGGTCAGCTTGCTCATGAGCCTGTGAGCTCCATTTACCTTCCCGCCTCAGCTCAGGCTCTTGTCACAGACTGGGAAGCGTAAACAACAGAAATTCATGTCTCAGTTCTGGAAGCTGAAAGTCCAAGATCAGGGTGTCATCCGGTTTGGTTTCTTTTGAGGCCTCTCTCCTTGGATTGCAGGTGGTCACTTTTTGCTGTGTCCTCACATGGCCTTTCTTTAGTGTGTGCACATTCCTCATGTCTCTTTGTGTGTCCAAATTTTCTCCTCTTCTAAGGACATCCATCAGATTAGATTAGGGCCTCCCTAATGACCTCACTTAACCCTTAACTTTTTAAAGGTCCTATCTTCAAATATAGTCACATTCTGAGGTACTGAAGATTAAGGGATCAACATGTGAATTTGAGGAACACAGTTTAGTCCTAACACACCAGTATAGCTTGGTGCAGGCTTTGTTGATAGTAGATGCTCAACTAACATGATTAAAGGTTGGTTAGTTGAGGGCCTGAATGAAAGTCCCCCATTTTGTTCTATAATCATTTTGATCAAGCAAACTGTGTTGCATGGGATGGTACCATATGCTCTTTTAAGATAAATTAAGCCACCTGGGTGGCTCAGTGGTTGAGCATCTGCCTTTGGGTCAGGTCATGATCTCAGGGTCCTGGGAGCAAGTCCCACATCAGGCTCCCTGCAGGGAGCTTGCTTCTCCCTCTGCCTATGTCTCTGCCTCTCTCTGTGTCTCTCATGAATACATAAATAAAATCTTAAAAAAGAAATGATAAATTAAGTAACTATCTCATTATTGTCTTTTATTATCCTTAGCCAGTAATATTTTGTGTAAGTAACTCTATAGTTGTGTGAATATATGTCCCTTCCTTTTTTTCTCTCCCCCTCCCCAAATATCCTTCTATTGCATGGTAAGGAAATAAGTTCAGTGCCTTAGGGCAACTTCAATCCACAGTCTCTGTGGCAGAGCCACTGGATTTCTTGTAGCAGGCCTATGTGTGTTTGTCTGTGGGGATTTGAATCTGTGTTATTGCATACTGGATTTACCTGCCTTGGGGATTAAGTTCTTTTTTATTTCCTAGCACACTTTCTCTGTTTCATCATATTTATTTCCATGCTCTGCCCCAAGCTCTAACAAATTTGAATTTTTCAAAAAGCACAAATGCATTATGCTGATTATGTCAGTTATTTGTGGTTTTTCTAGTTTATAATAATGAAAAGCTAGAATTAAAATTTTTTCCTTTGGCTATTATATTCTTTTGCATTCTTCATTTTTATATTTTGCTCTCAGTCTTCTCATTGAATTTTTGATCTCTGAAATAGCAATTTAAAATAGCTATCCAATGGTATATGTATCCACAACAGAATTTGTTGCCAAGCATACAAAATGAATGGGCTCCTTATTCAAATGTTAAATGCCTACATACAGAGTCTATGTATAGAACTGAGATCGAGATCTGGAATTGGATTCTACAATGGATATCATCAGGATGACAGTTTCTAGTGGATTTAGGATTTCATTGAATTTCATAGTCCACCAATGCTATCTAATAAAACAATATGATTATCTTCTGTGTATGGTCTCAAGAGCCAAGAGAAGTTCATGTCTTGGCCACTCTGAATCACTTGCTGTGACCCACACTTTCCACACTGTGGTTCTTTTCTGGCTCATGAGCATGACTTTCCATCTGCAGAGAACACTCTTCCTCTCTTGCCCACTGGGAAGCCTTCCCTGATCTCAAACTAGTCTAGGTGTTCTCTATGCACTTCCAAAGATCCTAGCTGCTCCTCCCGAGCATGTATGTGCTGATTTGCATGTGACTGTTGATAGGTCTGTCCCACCTTTTGGGCTAAAGGTCCTTTCTCTGCCATGGATGTCTTTGGAAACTAATAAGGCCTGTGAATTGTATCTTAGAATCATTTTTAAATTTATAAAATAAAACACATTGTGTTCTGGTTCAGGGCAAGATGGAATAAGCACATTCTAGTCTGTCTCCAAGCAAATGCTGCTATAGGAGTTGGTAGAATGGTGAAGACAGAATCAGAAGTAGCCCTGAACTAGTAGTGGTGAGGTATCATTTTCCCTTTCCAGGACCATCCATCCTCGATTTAGCATAGCCCAAAACTCAGAAGTAGGCACTGGTATTTACAGAGAGAGCCCCAGGAGAAGCTCTACAGGGAGCAGAAAGGAGGTCTCCTAATATTTAGAAGAGTGGAGAAATCCCCTACATAGTTTTGTTTTTTCTTTTCTCCATTCTCTTGCAACCCAGTCCCCCAAGCAATCCTGTGGAATCAAGGGTATGAGAGCTTGCAGAAGCCTAAAACCAAGGGAGGAGAGTCTTCTTTCTAATCAGAGGAACTGTGGTCCCAAGAGTGTGAGGCAAACCCCCAATGCTTTTTTTTCCTCTGTGTCCTCCCACCGTTTGTCCCTGGGTGCAGATATAGTTATGAGAAATGCATAGAAGAGCAGCCTAAGTAAAGCCCCAGATTTCTAGCCAGAGGACCAAAAAGTTGAGCCTGTAGAAACTGGAAAGTACCAGAGAGTGGGAAGAGCTAGAGAAACCAACCTCATGAAGTTGTTAATGAAGTTCTGTGCTTAGCCCTGAGATTCACGATAATAGACTGAATAATAGACCTGAACCTAAATAGTATACCATTGTTTTTGAGAACTGGACTACAAATAAGATCACTGCCCAGGTTTCAGACTGGCCACCTGATAATGTGCACAGGGACAGATCTGAAGTCATGGAAAACAATTTACACTAGAACTACAACCCACAGAAGACTGGTTGGAATTTGTGACCTCAATTGAACCTGGCAGACTCTGTTAGAAAGACAGAAAAAAGAAAAGAAGGAGAGAGAGAGAGGAGAGAGAGAGAGAGAGAGAGAGAGAGAGAAAAGAGAAAGGAAGAAAGAAAGGAAGGAAGGAAGGAAGGAAGGAAGGAAGGAAGGAAGGAAGGAAGATCAACGTTCTCCATAGGATTTGGTCACAATCTAGAGTCCTAGAGTCTTGTAACATAATCATCAAATATCCAGGATACAGTTGAAAATTGCTCACTCAGCATTATGAAGAATTGGGAGGAATCTCAGTTTGTGTGGGAAAAAGACAGTCAACAGAAGCCAATGCTTAGATGACACAGAACTTAAAACAGCTATTATAAAATACCTCAACATGTAAGGGCAAGAAGCATTCTTAAAATGAAAAGATAAAAACTCTCAGAAAAGAAATGTAAGATATAAAGAAAAGCTGAAAGGAGACTTCAGAATGGAAAAGTGCTGTAACTGAAATAAAAATCTCACAGGATAGGCTCATTAGCAGAATGGAGATGACAGAGGAGTCAGCAAATTTCAATATAGACTAATAGGAATTATAGAATCTGGACAGTATGGAGAAAAAATATTAAAAATAAAAAAGACCAGAGCTTCATTAACCTTGTGGAACAACATCAAAATGTCTCTTTTCATAGGAGTCCTAGAAAGAGAAGATGTGTACAGAAAATATCTGAAGAAACAAGGGCTGAAAACTTGCCAAATTTTGAGAAAGACATAAACCTACAGACTGAAGAAGTCTAGGACACTCCAAATGAGATAAACCAAAGAAATCCATGCCTAGACACATCATTATCAAACTGCTGAAAACTAAAGAAAAAATATACCTAAAGAAGCCAGAGAAAAACTACACAGTACTTATAGGGGAACATGATTTATTGATTTATTTTTAAATATTTTATTTATTTATTCATGAAAGACAGAGAGAGAGAAGCAGGCTTCATGCAGGAAGCCCAACGTGCGACTAGATCCCGGGTCTTCCAGGATCAGGCCCTGGGCTGAAGGCGGCGCTAAACCGCCGAGCCACCGGGCTGCCCATGGGGAACATGATTTAAATAGCCACAGATTTTTCTAGAAAGAAATGGAACATTTTTGAAGAACATTTTAAAAGAACTACCAACCCATAATTCTGTATTTCATAAAAATTCCCTTCGGGATTGAAGATGAAATAAAGACATTCTCAGGTGAAGGGAAACTAAGAGACTTTAGTATCACCAGTTCTATTACTAAAGGAATTCCTTCTGATGGTAAATGACACCAGAAGGCAAACTGAAACAACAAAAATGAAGGGAAAACAACACAAATGGTAAATATTTGGGTAAATATAATAGTCTCCTTTTCATCTTTTAAGTTCTTTAAGATATATTTTGGTTAAAAATAAAAGTTATCATTGTTTAGTGGAATTTTCAGTGTATGTTGATGTGAAAAATATAAAAACCCAACCTGAGTGAGGAAGCATGGGAAAGAGAATGTATGTGGTGTTAATATATCACTTGAAGTGATACTCATTCTATATAGACTATGAAAAGTTAAATATGTATATTTTATTTTTATAAAGATTTTATTTATTCATGAGAGACAGAGAGTGAGAGAGAGAGAGAGAGGCAGAGACATAGGCAGAGGGAAAAGCAGGCTTCCCAGGGGAACCCAATGTAAGACTCAATCCTGGGACTCTGGGATCATGCCCTGAGCCGAAGACAGATGCTCAACCACTGAACCGCCCAGGCGTCCCTAAATATGTATATTTTAATGCCTAGGACAAATATTTAAACATTACACAAAGAGATACATAGTAAAAATGCAATAGATAAATTAAAATAGAAAACTAAGAAATGTTTAAAAGAGAAAAGAAACTTAAAGAAAAGGGAAAACATCAAAACTAAAAATAGGCAGAAAACAATAAAATGGTAGGCTTAAATCCAAAGATATTAGTAATTACATTACATGTAAATGGACTAAACACACTAATTAAAGCACAAGTTGTCAGAACCGATTTTTAAAAATGACTCAATTATATATATTGCCCATAAGAAAAACTCATTTCAAATATAATGACCTAGGTAGTATAAAATAAAGGTTGGAAAACATATATCACTAATCAGAAGAAAACTGAAGTGGCTTCAGTAATATCAGACAAAGCAGACTTAAGAGCAAAGAATAAAAAGGGATAATACATAGTGATAAAAGGAGTTATTTATCAAGAAGATGCATAATCCTAAATTTGTTTACCAAATAAAAGAGCTTGAAAATATATGATGCAAAAATTAACTGAAAGAAAAGATAAACAAATCCACAACAATAGCTAGAGACTTCAATATTCCTCTCTTGGTCATCAGGAGAACTAGTAGACAACCAACAAGGGTATATACTATAAATTATTGACTTGAGTTGACATTTATAGAATACTACATCCAAAAACAACATAATAAATATTCTTCTCAAATATACATGGAACTGTCACCAAGATAAATCATACCCTATGTCATAATAAAATTTTTTAAACAAATTAAGAGAATTGAAATCATGCAAAGTATATTCTCTGACTATAATGGAATTAGTCTGAAAGTCGAATAACAGGAATAATACCAGACCCTTGGAAATGTACAGTGTACTTCTAAATAATCCATGAGTCAAAAAGGAAGTGTCAGGGAAATTAGAAAATATTTTGAATATTTTCTAATTTGACTATGAAAGCATATATCAAAACCTGTGTGATACAGGTAAAGCAGTGCTTAGAGGGAAATTTATACAATTAAAATGCTCATATTTAAAATGAGAAAGCTATTAAACCAGTAATCTAAGATGCTATCTTAAGAAATTAGGGGGAAAAAAAGAGCAAAAAAAAACCCAAAACAAGCAAAAGAAAAAGAATAATAGAAATAAGAACACAATTAATCAAATTGAAAACAATTTCAAAACCAATAGGAAAAATCAATGAAACCAAAACTTGGTTCTTTGGGAAGATTAATAAAATTGATAAATCTCTAATGAGAGTTGTAGAGAGAAAACATAAATGACCAATATCAAGGATGAAAAATGAGTTATCACTACAGACTGTGTTCTTGAATGCAACAATTTATATAAAATGGACAAATTCTGCAAAAAACACAAACTACCAAAATTCACCTGAGATGAAATATAGATAAGTTAACTAGCCCTATAACTGTTTTTATAAATGAGTTTGCTGTTAAGAATTTGCAGTTAGAACCCGTCTGTTTGCTGAAATCTCCAGGCTCAGATCATTCTGGCAAATTCTACAAAATACTGCTAGCGATGGTTCACTAGAAAATTCTACCAAATATTTAAAGAAAAAATAAAACAAATTCTACACAAT
Source organism: Nyctereutes procyonoides (assembly GCF_905146905.1). Taxonomy (NCBI): domain Eukaryota; kingdom Metazoa; phylum Chordata; class Mammalia; order Carnivora; family Canidae; genus Nyctereutes; species Nyctereutes procyonoides. Next base: position 7,810,210 of record NW_026575155.1, read on the forward strand.
CTCTTCCAGAACATAGAACAGGAGGTAACACTTCTCAAATAAGAGGAACACCTCTCAAATAATAAGATCAGCATTACGCTGATACCAAAGCCAAACAAAGATGGTAAAGTAAAAGCAGAGTACAGAGCAATACCCCTCATGAACACAGATGCAAAAATTCTCAACAAAATATTGGCAAATACCTAGCATACATAAGCACATGAAGAGATGTTCAACATCATTGACCATTAAAGCAATACAAGTTAAACTCTGATGAGATCTAACTACATGCCCAGAATGGCAAAACACTGAAAATTAAAAAAACAGTACTGACAATACCAAGTGCTCATGACAATACAGAGCTGGAACCCTCATACCATACATTCCCAGTGGGAATGCCAAATGGCATAGCTCCTCAGGAAAACCACTTGGTGGTTTCTTATAAAGCCAAACAAAGACTTACCTACAATCCACCAATCCTACTCCTGGGTGTTTTCCCAAGTGAACAGAAAACTTACATTCACACAAAAGTCTGTACCTGCATGTTTAAAGCAGCTCTGTTCATACTCATCAATATCTGGAAACAGTCCAAATATTTTTCAATGGGTGAACATGTAAGTAAACTGGGAGTACATTCCTACAGTGGCATACTATTCAGTTTAGCAATAAAAAGGATGAACTATTGACACACATAACAACTTGGATGAATCTCAAAGGTGTTATGCTGAGTGAAAGAAGCCAGTCTCGAAAGTTCTATATACTGTATAATTCCATTTATAGGGACTTTTGGAAAAAATAAAACTATAATGACAGAGACAAGTCAGTCTTTTCCAGGGGTGAGAGGTTAGTGAAGACAATGTTTTTTTTTTTTTTTTTCCCACCCAAGTTCACACACTACTTAAGGAGAGGGTCTGTGGGCCCCAGCTTGAAAACCCATCCTATGCTATATATTATGTAGAAATTATCTTTTTTGTTTGTTTTTTGATGTTCTATGTCTAGTAAAGTAGACCAGCATATGGTAGACACTTAATTATCTGGTTAATAGAAGAATAAACGAATAAACAAGCTACAAAAGGACAAACATATAACAATATATTGAGAGATTCTAGAGACATTAAGAAAAATGAACCCATTTTGTTAACTCAACATATAATCACTATTCATAGTGATGAATTGGACTGTCTCTAATAACTCCACCAACTGCGCTTTCCTGATTGGGCCACTGACCAAGATTTGTCTTGTGTGGTTGTACTTGCACCATTCCTGAGCATCTCTTGTTTCCATCCTGTAGAGGGAACACAATTAAATCCTTTCTCAGAACGATACAGCTGTTGTCACCAAAGGTGGTAGATAACTGTCCTAAAGGTACACACTGCAATTAGTGCTTGAGATTTCCCAGGCCCTGTAGGACAGGATTTGGTAGGTGCAGTGCCGAGGCCATCATGAGATTCTGTCAATGGGCATCAATCAGGCTTAAAGGAGTCTGGGGTGAGGAGCACAGGTGGGCGAGTGCAGCAGAGCACTTTGCATGAGAAGGCATCGATGGGAAGTTGATGGAGACCTGAAAACTAAAGTTGTTGTTAGAACCCAAGAGCCCTCCTCACCCCCAGCCAGTAGTAAGAGCCAGTGAGAACACTTGCCGGAAGTTCTGGAAGAGTTGCACAAACCTAATGAGCTGCTACACTCTACTGACCCTGTCATGTACCAGCAGTGTCCTTGGTGACCCCTGGGAGGGTGGTGCCAGACCTGAATTAAGGATTGGAAAAGGTTAATCCCTTACTTCATTAAGTCACATCTGAGATGCCCTTGGATGTAAGATCCACCATTATTTTATATAAGAAAGGGAAAACACTGCCCATAGACTGCCGAGTACCTTTAACAACAATCCCGACTCCCGGGGATCCCTGGGTGGCGCAGGGGTTTGGCGCCTGCCTTTGGCCCAGGGCGCAATCCTGGAGACCCGGGATCGAATCCTACGTCGGGCTCCCGGTGCATGGAGCCTGCTTCTCCCTCTGCCTGTGTCTCTGCCCCTCTCTCTCTCTCTGTGTGACTATCATAAAATTAAAAAAAAAAAAACCAATCCCGACTCCCGAGTCAATCACAGTAGAGTTTTTGAAATTAATCTTCATCGCTTCTGAGAAATTTAGCAACTAAACAGATATCTCAGTGACAGAAAGTAACACAGCTTGCCTGTCTTTGTTGGTACCTTCCTTTCTGAGGTTCCTAAGGCACTCGGTTGGTTGTTCCTTAGCAAGAAAACATGGACTTAATGATCATTCCTCTGTGACAAATAGTCGTTGCTAATACCACATTTACATCCTACTGTTTGGCTTCTGCGCCTTCCTGAGTACAAAATAGCTTGTCATTTCAATGCTGAATCATGGTGAACTTTTTTTTTGAGAACATTTCTAAATGGCAGTTAAGCTCTCAGGTTAAACTTACAGATGCACATGTCTCACAGTCGAAGGGAGGACAGCATGAGCGGCCGCGTCTACATGGACACACACACAGACACAAAGGCAGCCATGTCACAACCACTGCCCCGTAGGCCAATGGCTGTTGAAAGGCACTGTTGACTTGAGATGCTTCTGGATTCCAGAAATGTTACATCGTGGAAAACTGTGCCTCTTAGAATCAGCGCAACGATTTTGTTAGATCCCGTGATCTGGGAGAGAGTTCTGCATCTAAGACATGTTTCTTGAACGTCCTCTGTTTGCTGGGGGAATGTTTTAGGCCTATGGTGGGAAGCCAGCGAGATAATTTCCTTGGCTGCGTGGAGCTCACACCGAGTCGGGACAACACATGATAAATGAATAACCAGAAAAGTAATCATATTGTTTTCAGTGCAGTGGGAGAAACAGACGGGTCAGAGATAGAGCTTCATGGTGGTGGTGAGGGGGTCCAGGGCACGTCTTGCATTTGTAGTGAGTTCTCTCCAATCTTGCTGATTTCCAACTGAAGAGACCTTTGGGTTTTGGTCTCTTGAGAGTCACTGATAGCCTGCAGGGTGATTGCCTGCCAAGGTTTGCCCAGGATGGAGGGGTTTCCTGGGATGTGGGAATTGCAGTCAGGAAATGGGCCTTCCCAGTCACACCGGCACAGTTGGCCTCCCTTCGGGATTCTAACTCAGTTTCTTTTTGGTTTAATATTTGCATTGCTTTCTCCATTATTTAGTGAAGTTTGATACTAAATTTACAACTGGGACTTTTTTTTTTATAAAGATTTTATTTATTTGTTCATGAGAGACACACAGAGAGGCAGAGACACAGGCAGAGGGAGAAGCAGGCTCCCTGTGGGGAGCTCGATATGAGACTCCATCCCAGGACCCCGAGATTACAATCTGAGCCAAATGTAGACACTCAACCGCTGAGCCACCCAGGCATCCCTACAACTGTGACTTCTTTTCTTCCACTTCCATCTTTTCTGTTTTCTTTTTTTTTTTTTTTTTAAAGATTTTAAAAGATTTAATTTATTTATTCATGACAGACCCAGAGAGAGAGAGAGGCAGAGACACAGGCAGAGGGAGAAGCAGGTTCCATGCAGGAAGCCCAACGTGGGACTCAATCCCTGGTCCCCAGGATCAGGTCCTGGGCTGAAGGTGGCGCTTAACCGCTGAGCCACCAGGGCTGCCCTCTTTTCTGTTTTCATTTAAAAAGGGGTTACTTGATAGATAAGACTAAAATCTTATAATTCCCAAATGCATTCAGCCATTTAACAGCTCCTACCTCCGGTCCTGTGGGGCTGCAGTGACGGAGCAAGGTGGTTGTTAGGGATGAGAATGCCTATCTACAGACAGCTGGAGAAAGGTAGGAAGCATCTACCAAGGACTCCAGGAGTTGAGAGCAAGTGGGTTCTGAGGATGCAGAGGTTAGGAGGGCAGGGGAGGCTGCCCTCTGTTTGTAATTTTATTTTACATTAGATGAGCAATATGAGCCAAAGGCTTCAAAGAACAGCAATTTTCTTTGCCTTTGAAATGAGTTAAGAGCAAAAACAATGCCATGCTTTCATGTTAGGAATCATTTTGGTAACGTGGAGCGGCTTTCTGTTTTTTAGCTAAAAAAAAAATGTCAAACTCTGGACTGCAAATGCTTTCATGACTGAAATATATGCTTTGTTCTCTTTAAACCAATGAAACACATAATTCTTGGCTCTCCCTTTAAGCTAGGGGCCCCCAGGTGGAGAAGCCATTTTCACTTGTGTGAGCAAATGTGGTTAGTGGTCAGTGACACTGCAGTCCTTATTAGTCCTCAGGGAACTTCGTGTCTGATCTCTGCCTTCAGCTCAGGGTCCAAGTGTAATGACTTACACATCCAGTGCAATAGTACACAACTACCATGTGATTCCTTTTCTTGCCCCTCATCCCTCTCCATTTCATGCCCCTGTCATATCTCTTGAACACATAGTTCCTCGTTTAATGGCTAACTGCACTGAATGCCGTAGTCAGTCTTAGAAGCGTTGTAATCTGAACAAAGCAATCAACTCTCTACCTCATCACTGTTGTTTATTATTATATTTTTCAAGATGGAAGTTGTCCTATGGAAATGGGAGCATGATTCCCTTAATCTATGCCAAAACTTTATTTAGCTCATATATGGCCAGGGAATAGAATGTAGGTGTGAGTGTGTGTGTGTGTGTGTGTGTGTGTGTACACACGTGCTCATGTATGTGCATGTGCATGCACTGGAAGTAGTACAAAACCTAAAAGGCTCAAAGTTAAGTAAAATTTGTAACCAGGGATCCCTGGGTGGCGCAGCGGTTTGGCGCCTGCCTTTGGCCCGGGGCGCGATCCTGGAGACCCGGGATCGAATCCCACATCGGGCTCCCGGTGCATGGAGCCTGCTTCTCCCTCTGCCTGTGTCTCTGCCTCTCTCTCTCTCTCTCTCTGTGACTATCATAAATAAATAAAAATTAAAAAAAATTTGTAACCAATTTTTAAATTAGGTATGTTTTACGGGTTGATGTTATTTGAAAGCTGAACAGCTGATGTCAAAAATAGACTTTCCAATTCTTTCCTAAGTGTGGCAAAAATAACCACATGCCTTTCTTGGCCTCCTGACTCTCACCCCAGAGGGTTTTCTTGTATAGGAACCAACAATGCTTTGGATGGAAACTCTGGATAGGCTAGTCATTATTTTAAGATTTAGGAGATTGCAGATTCTTGGCAGACCTTGGTTGTTTTTCTAGAGTAGTAGGCAAGTAGTTGGACAAAAAGCAAGGAGCAGATCCACGTTGCTGGCTTTGGGTTCTTCGTGAACAAATGAGACAAGGTGAGTAGCTGCCCTGATCATCCTACTCTGTTCCGTGAGGGAAGGTTCTGGTGGCTGCAGTCCTAGTGTGGAGCTTGTTCTCTTGGAAAACAACAGGACCTTTCCCCTTTGCCTTTAGGCTTGCCCGCCACTGGAGGAAGACCTAGACGATGTCTGCCTGGTGCCAGCACAGCCCATCGAGGGGTTAGAAATAGTAGCATTGCTTGTGGAGGGAGAACAATCACTCCATTGTCAGATTCTTTTTTTCACTTTTCATCCAAAAGCTGGGCTGCTTTGTAGCACAGTTGGAGATACTGTGTTGAGAGCCTTTGCTCATGGCAACGTTTCCTCCATTCGCTTTCTGCTGCTTCTTGCATTGGGAAATTCCATCCTTTAACACTGGGATTATATGTCACCATTGCTGAAATGATAGAGAGTTCACTTAATTTGCTGCAAGCATGAGAGACAGCCAGAGAGAATGGGAGAAGCATAGCATTCCCTGTATAAAGAGAGGATTGAACAAGGTCAGTGAACCAAAGAAGCAGCAGGTCACAAACCCTCAGGAGGTCATGAAAATCTCCCCAAGTTTCTTGTCTTTAGGAGCAAAAATGATGCCTACTTAGATTTTAAAAAACATTTTTTTACGTATTTAAGATTGACCGTGATAATTGAGCTGGGAGGAGAAGTTAAGGGCTCATTATTCTTGTTTCTGTACTTGAGCATGGTTTTGAAGATTTTAATGATAAGAAGTTTTTTAGAAAGTATTTACATGCTTCTACCTCTCATCCCAGAATGATTCGAGAGCCCCTGAGTGGGTATCATGTACACATACATGGCAGGGAGGGAGACTTAACCGAGCATGCTCATGAGTTGGCCTCAGTCAATTTAACTGAGCTGAACCCCCAAAGCTTCTAATCCATTGTACAGTTTCAAATGGCCTTTATTCTTAGCCATATGTTCTTTGGTCCATATCTTGAATGGATCATTTGTTAAAGACTAGAAGCACCAGCAACACAGATGCTGAAATTCGTGTTATTAATTCAGTTAATTGCCTGATGATAATCTCTTTATCTGAAGATGATCTTTTTCTCATCAAAATCTATCCCTCTGAAGATGCCCCTGGACTTCAGAAACTAAGTGTTACAGAAAGAAAAGACAGTGACAATTATGTATAATTTTGGTTTTCATTTATAAAGAACTAACAATTGTATGGAAGTGATTATAAATAGCAGCAAGTTGATTTTCTTTTTTTTTAAAGATTTTATTTATTTATTCATGAGAGATATATATAGAGAGAAGCAGAGACACAGGCAGAGGGAGAAGCAGGCTCCATGCAGGGAGCCCGATGTGGGACTCGATCCCGGGACTCCAGGATCACACCCTGGGCCGAAGGCAGGCACTAAACCGCTGAGCCACCCAGGGATCCCCGCAAGTTGATTTTCTAAGCACAAAATATAGGAATTTCAGACATGCGGTCATAAAAGCAATTTTTGATGCCCCAACTCCTAATTAATTTCAACCTGTATTTTAATGTGAGCGCCAAACAGCGAACACAAAATAATTCTTTTATTGACTTCCTCCCTGTATCTGAAGGTCTTACAATTGTTATCATGAAATTTATTGTCTCTTCATTGTTTCCTAGTGATTTTTGGGCACAGAAATGATAGAATTTTATAGAAATAGGGCATATGGGCACCTTGTAAGGTTTATGGGTTTTGGACACACACTCCTGAAATTCTATGTTAATACGCGCATTCAGTTAAATTTTTAAATATATTGAATATTAAAGATTATACCAATATGAGATTCACAATATATGTGGATAAAATAGAAACTATTTTTTACTCCCATTCTTCTTGCAATGCACCATATTGGACATCTTCTGTGTGTGTCTCTCACCTCTTGGCCCACCTTTGATGCCTGCCATTGTGGGGCAGCCACTCTGTGCAGGTGGATCCAAACAGTGCCTTGTTTCAGCTGCACCACATGTCTCTTTTTCAGCCCTGGGCTTCTCAGAGACCGTATCCTGGTATACATGGCTGCATTACCCGAAGTTGTAAGGGAGTTGACACTTCATGAGACAACCTTCCAAAAGGGAATGAGAGTCCATGGGATAATGCTTTCCTTTTTCTTCCCTCAGGCTGAAAATTCTGATGTGCATTCTACACAGCTCCTTAGAAGGGTCCTCACAGGAGGCAAGATGGATCATGTGGCCACCTTCTCTCCTTCCTTGCTTCGTTCCCTTCTGGCCTTGACTCCTGTTTCCTGGGATCACTCTCCAGAATAAGCTTCCTTTACAAAAGCCCTTGTCATAAGTTCTGCTTTCTGTGAGGAACCATGCTAGACACTAGAGTAATGTGCTAGAATTAAGACATGAATATAGATTGCTAAGGGATTGTTTGAGTTGTATATCTCTATGAGTGGGGTTCAAAGAGAAGTTTGGGAAGCACTAGACCAGATGTCTGTTGGAATCACTGCATGTAAAATGAGAATTGTCAGGTCCCCAATCCATTCTAACAGGTTTATGGGTATCTGAGTCTAACCATGAAGAACACTAGAAGATTCCCAAGCCTTGTCAAGCCTGCTCAACACCTGTGAGTATGTATGACATCCAGAAGAAGCAGAGAGCAAAACAAAACAAAACATTTTCACAGACATGTGAAGATTCCACAATCTTGGGAGTCTTCTACACTATTTCTGGGTCTAATTATAAAACTGCAAGTGATGCTGCCCTCCTCCAAGGAAATTGTTGACTTGACTCTAGGGCATGGTCTCTGCCTACAGGTAAAGGTAGAGGAGACCTAGGAAGAGAGCCTCTTCGCTTTTCTCCTGATCCATCCCTGGGAAGGGTGGCCTTTGCATCAGCCAGATTATTGGCTGGATGCAGGATTCTGAAATCTACGTTCCTCCCTGTAGTCTCTCTGTACGTCTAGTGTCTAGGCCAGTGGTTCTCAAAATGTGATCCCCGGGCAAGACCATCTTTTTCTGAAGGCAAACTTTCTCCTGAGGTGGTAAGGGGACAGGGTTAGAAATGCCAATTCTCGGTTCCCTCCCCAGATCTCTAGCAGCCTGTCCTGATAGCTTTCCAGTGATTCTGATGCCGGCTTACATTTGAGAACCGCTTCCTTAGGCTTTTTCCTTCTCACCCAGGCTTGTGCAAGCTTTGGGGGCCTTCAATGTTGATTTCACACTCCTTCCCAGAGAATGGGCTCAGGAAACAAAAGATGCCTTGATTAGTCAGGAGGAGAAAAGAGGCTAGAACTGTGTAGGCAGCTCCCCAGCTTCTAAGCAGATCATATTCTGGACTTTGGAAGTCAGCTGTTTGGAATGTGAGCTGTTTTCCTAGGAATGGTAGAAAGGTTCCCACGCCAGCACACAGGGCATATTTAATCCTGAATCTAGCTGAAATACTGCTGTGTCACAATGAAAAAGAGCAGATCACAATGCTCCAGTAGTATTAGCAACCACTCAAACAGAATAAAGTGATAAATGAAACACAGAAATAGTATTTTATTTATGCTCATGTTGGCGAGTTAAGGAAAGGTGGATTTGGAGGCAAAAGAAGAGGTATAAATGGGGATTTGTCAAGACTGAAGGAGCTGTTGGCTTTCCTCTTTAGATTGTCATGATACTAATTCCTTTAGTTCGAGTTTTCTTAAATGTGGTTCTGGACTGTTACTTTTTTTTTTTTTTTTTTGGAAGGCGAGTTTCACACTAGGAGGGTGTAAAGAATTCTGAGAAAGTTGGCAAGAGCTAAAAAGGAGAGTGGAAAGAGTAAGGGGATTAAAGAGAATGTGGGTGTGTTTTCTGTTAACATGACCATCAACAGAGACAGAATTACCTTGAGTTGTGAGCAGTAAGCGATGGATGAGTCAGGATTTTCTCCCTGACAAAAGAGGAAAGAAAGCAGACAAAAATTGACCACACAGCTGGTAAGCCAATTTTCATTTTGATAAATATTTACCAGTAGATAGTTGTATATGAAAAAAACAAAACAAAACAAAACCTGGCCACCTGTTTTGAGAACCTTCTCTATCATTGTATTGCCTTGAGACAATCACATTTCATGGCCCTTGTCCCCTCTCTGACCACCGATGGGCAAATGACCAGAGGCCTGACAGTGTCCACCGATGTGGTGTCAGAAGGTGATTTGGACCACTCCGCTGTCCTCCTTTCCCCTCCTAGACATTTGAAATAGGGAATGCCCAGAACATATATGTTCAGTCCGTGATGGGAAGAGGTACATGGCTAGCTGTGATCACTTTACACGTTTTCAAATCAAATGCTTCTAGCTAGGCTTTCTGTGGTGGCTAAAATACTTTCTTCCTGGACTCACTATGCCTTTATTAACCATTCTATTTTTGTATCATATGAATTATCATCACTGATGGTTGAATGGCTGGATTTAGAGAAATGTGGTAGCCCTAATGGAATTAATTAATTGAATAATATTGCCTGACAAATGGCTCTGTATACCGAAGAGGGCTTGAGACTTAATTACTGATGTCATTTATCTGTCTATTTGCACCCCAACAATAAGCGACTCGTTTCTCATTAACATTGGGTCATTTTCCAAAAGGAAGAAAAGAGGCCAAAATATCAGGAAGGGGAAAAAAAATCGATGTCTTTGTTCCCCACCTCATTATCCTGATAAATCATAACAGACTCTGTTAATTAGATGGGCAGCCTTAACTGGCTGACTCCTGTCCAACAATTACCTCAGAAAGAAGCACCACTGGGAACATTGCCTTCCCTTGGGAGGAGATGAAAGGAAGTCTGTAACAAAAAAAGGGATCTTTTCCCCAGCCATGCTGGGGGGATCACAGTTGTCAAGGCAGATTTCTAGACCAAAGGGCAGGACCTGTTTCAGGGACAGCGCCTGTGTATTATGGCGACGTGGGGTATCTGACACTGCCTTCCTAATCTAAGGCTTAGGTAATGGTGCTCAGTGCCTCCAACTCCCCCGGGGAGATTAAAGCCTAATTAAAACAGGGGAACAGGTGTAAGAGGGCCTGATTTGATCTGGCCAAATTAATTGCTGAGATTGGGCTTGCAATTGGTAACTGGAAACAGTGAATTAACTATCACCGGAATACAGCTAATCCCTTGGTCTCACCGAGACTGTGTATAAAACAGACTGAACTTGCTGGGAACACAAACACAGAGGGATTTGAAGTGAAGGTACGAAGCATCCTTGTGTGGGAAAGCCTCGGCAATGAGCCTAGCCACAGAGGGTGGCCATACATCCTAGACTGCCTGCCCGGGATAGTGCTGGTTTGTGCCTGTTGTCCCTACAAAATTGTTAAAAGTGCCTCCCTCCGTTCTCAGAAAAAATGTCCTTGCTTGGACAATAAATTAAATGATCACTGTATTTCAATGTCAATTTTAAGCTCCTTTTTTTTTTCTTTACCAGAAGAGTGGTTGAACAGCATTCCCCCAAAAGGTATCAAAGTCCTAACCCTCAATACTTATGAAAGTGAATTTATTTGGAATTTAGGGTCTCTGCAGATAATTAAGGTAAGATGAGGTTATTAGGGTGGCCTCTGATCCAATATGACTGATGTCCTTAGAAAAAGGGATCCTGGGATATTTGGACACAGAGGCATACATGCCCATATGCAGAATGCCATGTGACGATGGAGCCAGAGATGGACATGGTGCTTCTCCCAGAGCAGCGGTGCCAAAGATTGCCAGCAAACCCAGGAAAAGCCAAAAGGCAGGCCTGGAATAAATCCTTCCTCATGGCCCTCAGAAGGAACCAACGCTGTGGACACCTCAATCTTAAGACTCCAGCCTTCTAGAGTTCTGAACTGTTTCTAGAACTTTGAATCAGAACATTTCTGTTGTTCTTAAGCCATCCATTTGTGGCATTTTATTATGGCAGCCCTAGCACACTGATTTAAGTGGGCACTGGTTTCCAAGTGTCTGAAAACACTCTCATTGCTCTTAGTTTGTATAGTTCACAGAAATAAGCTGTGTTGGTGGCAAAGACTGGTACCGGGCTGGTGTGAGAAGTCAGTGAACCAACACTGGTTTCTCAGGCCCAGGTGCTGGGGATGGATGAAGGAGAAACAGACATGGATCCTGGCCTCCAGGAGCCAGCAGTTTGGTGGGAAGGGAGGTAATGCAGGTGACCTTGTATTTCCTTAGGTAGATATAAATATGTATCGACTATGCAGAGGAGGGAGGGAAGCACATCCCTAGGCTGGAAAGAAAATGTCTCTTCAAGAAAGGGACATCTAACTTGACCTGCTATGCAAAGGTTACCTGCATGAAAAAAAATGAGGGATTGGGGGAACATGTGTGAAGGCCCTAGGGCAAGAGGGAGCCAGAAATGTACACCGCATATCCAGAGAAATCCAACTGCAGAAGCAGAGAAACTGGAGAGGGTCGAGTTCCAAGTGAAGCCCAGTTCTTCATCCCAGCCCTCATCACCCACTTTATCAGAGGTTTAAAGACACATCATGTTCGAGACCCTGTGCTAGGGACTGGGAGATTCCAATGATGGAGACTAATGGAGTAAGCTGCTAACCAAGCAGTTGATGGCCTAAAGCTGGGAGAACAGGTGGGAATAGCCAGAGAGAACAAAGCCACCACTTCTGTCGGGAGAATTCAATTCCTCTGAGGTGAGTCTTGAGGAAACGCTATATGCAGTGGCTTGGGTGTGTGTGTGTGTGTGTGTGTGTAGGGAATAGGAGAAATCGAAAATGTCTATGCCAGGTTCAGAAGAAGGGACCCTTTGGTCCCTGAGCTCCCTGGCCAATAGTTTTCATGTGTCTAGACTTGGAGAGGTCACATATTCTGTCCAGAAGCACTTACTCTTTCTAAGTGTCTAATGTGATTCTATTTCACTGAAACCGAATTGGAGTTGCTCCTTGTCTAGGTTTCATTTAGGGACATGGCAAGACATTTTAGAACATTCTACAGAAAGCATTTGTGATGGCCTCTTGCCCTTGAGGAGCGTGCCCCGCATCTTTGGACCTTGGTTCCCAGGACCTACCAACATGATCCCATCTTGGATTTAGGTTTCTAGCTCCTTGGCCAGAGTCTGAGGGAATAATGAAATCAATACACTCAATCCATATTGTGCATGCGGTTTTGAACTCTAGGTTTGGGGGTTCTGAGGTGCAACCCAATCAAAAGGGCCTGTTAACAGCACCATTTGTGAGAGAGATTTCTAGGTTGGATGTTTGTCTTCTGCAGTTGACTTCGATTATCTGTCTCTGGTGGGCCCAGAACAAAAAGTTTTGGTAAGGCAAAACTAGGCTCTGATTTTGTAGGCATGGCATTCATTATGTAAGCGTACAGGTCTATGTTTCAAAATGAAAAATAACAATAATAATTAAAGTTTCTCTAGGCTTCTTGTGTCCAAACCACTCTTGCAAAATCACCTTTGGATGAGCTTTAAGTGTCAGCAAATCAGAAACATGTGGATTTAATTTCCTTTGAAATACACCAGGGGACCAAGGGGCAACAGGGCTTGGCAACCAGCTTCTTAGGGTTTGCCAAACCCCAAATACCTCACACTCTGGAAGAGCTGTCCCGCTGGCCCCCAGCAGTCTTATCTGGCCAGTCCAGCCGCTGCATTTCTTGCTATCCCAACTAGGTTTTCTCTAACCATTAGGCTGTTCTCTTGGTCCATTTTAGCTGCCAGAAGGACACTGTTAACACCACCCACATGCATAACAGAACTTTGGAAGAGGGACCAGACTGCAATGAGGTGTCAGGTTGGCTTCAGTCTTATCTGGACGAACAGGCCATCTTTGCAGCCATTACTATGTCTTTAAAACCCAAACCAACTGTGAGAGAGGTTTTTCCAACTTGACTTCTAGATGGGAAAATATTTTGCTTTTATGGTGGATGATGGTATTGGGCCCCAGATATATTAGGTTTCATGATCATCCATCACTCATGCATATAATATGAAACATGTCCATACTCTGCAAAGACCACAGCCACCCTGCCATTAGGTTCCAAGGTAAATATAGGCCCACAAACCTCCTGAAGAAACAGGGAAGAAGTTTCCTTCGAGGAGAGGAACCACAGTTGTGTAGTTGTGATGCATCTCTGAAACCCCTATCTCCTGGTCTACTCTACCCAAAGAGTAAGGATATGCCAATAGATCTGTGTCGTTCTCTGGCGCATTGTTTTTCTTTCTTGGTATTAATGCTTCTCTTTTTCTGTTCTATATTTTCTATGTCTTGTGTCTCTTTTGCCTTAAATACCAATGTACATTTAATGCAAAGGGCCAACTGAAGCTTTAAAAAGTACTTTTCACATCCAAAACAACTAATGTTTTAGTGCCTGTGTGTCGTATGTTTACATATACTGACTTCTTTGTTATCCTTATCTTACTGAAGGGGCAACAGAGGCAGTGCCAGAGAGACAGAGTAACCTACACATCACACAACCAGTAAATAAAAGCTCAACCTTGATTTCTGGCCACTGGGCTCCAGAAATGGTGTTCTATCCAGGGCTCAATGCTGTCTCCTACTCCATTGTTTTGTATGTCAAGTTGACTGGCCCACGAGGTGCCCAGATGTTGGTCAAACATTATTCTGTTTTCATGGAGGATGTTTGGGGATGAGATTAACATTTAAATTGGTAGACTGGGTAAAGCAGACCCCCGGACCTTGTAGTATGTATGTGGACCTCATCCAATCAGTTGAAGGCCTGAACAGAACAAGAATACCGACTCTCCCCTGAGTAAGAGGTACTTCTCTTGCCTGTCCTATTGAGCTGGGACATTGGCTTTCTTCTGCTTGAACTTGAACTGAAGAAATATCAGCTCTTCTGGGGTGTTGAGCCTACTGGCATTGGGTTAGAACTTCACACCTGGTTCTCCTGGTTCTCAGGCCTTTGGAGTTGGACTGAAAATATACCATTGGCTCCCCTGAGTGTCTAGCTTGCCAACTCACCCTGCAGATCTTAGGACTTGTCAGCTTACATAATGACATGAGCCAGTCCCTTATAATATCTCTGTTTCTGTCTGTCTATCTCTATTTACCCTATTGGTTCTATTTCTCCAAAGAACCCTAATACAAACTTTTCTTATTGAATTTGCCAGGCAATCCTATGGAGGTGATGGATCATCGCTGCTTGCCAGACGAGGAAAAACCTAGAACATGTTCATTTTATCCATGCACGTGTACCTGTACACATATATGCACACACATATACACACCTGAATTCAGGACGAAGAGCAAAATCAAGGTCCACGCATTTCTTATTCAGCACTTCTTCCCCAAGGCATCCACAGAGCAGCCACAGTTGGCATCGTTAGGTTTTTCCAGACCTTCTCGCAGAAAACTCTGCCTGGAGTATCGGGTGACAGAGGAACCACTGCTATTTTGTTTGTTCTTCAAATTCCATATTGTAAATTCCAGCCAAAAAAACCAACGAAGTAAAGAATTGGGAACCTTGCAAGTTCCCACCTGGAAACAGTGAATATAGGGAATGGATCCCTGAGGGTACAATTACCTCTGAACAATTGGGTGCTGAGCTGGACAAGGATATCTGGCTAGTGGAATTTTTGTGCAAAAATCTTTTATCTTTGTTAGCTCATGTAAACTCCAAGGCCATTCACTGCGTCAAGACTATTGACACTTATCCTAGGTGTTTACTTTTCAAGGCTTTGTCTTTTATAAAGCCACCCCAGCCTCAGGGTTAAGAAGAAATCAGGTTCTCTACTCTCACCCCACCCCCTGCCTCTTGCTTTTACAGTATCCACTGTGGCAGTCCAGGACAACAGGTGAGCTAGTAAACACTGAAGGTGTGTCGTGACTGTCCACTCAAAGCCAAGGGAGATTGGTGATCCACTAACATCTTCAACTGCTCGTACCGAGTGGTCAGAAACTCAGGAGGACGTGTCTGTGCCTTTCTACTGCTGTGTCCAAGCAGCAGAGGGGAATTCTATGCTGAGCTTTAGCAGCCTCAGGACCCTTGCAGCATCCTCTGAACCTCCCTGCTCTCCAGCTTCCCCCGCTGAGCTTTTTTTCTATGTTGAAAGTGGCTGGGGGTGACGGGGGAACGGTGCATCCACTTGAGGCACACAACTCCCATGCACACCTCCCTCTGTTTCTGCGGGAGCTGAGAAGCTGGGGGCAGGGAAGGCTGGCTGGGAAGGAAAGTCTGGGACTGATCCTGCAAAGATGGGGCAGGAGGTGGGACCTGGTGCTTGTAAGCAGGGAGCTTTGGTTTTTGTTTTTGTTTTTTTTTTATTTTTTTATTTATTCATAGAGACAGAGAGAGAGAGAGAGAGAGAGGCAGAGACACAGGCAGAGGAAGAAGCAGGCACCACACAGAGCCTGACGTGGGACTCGATCCCGGGTCTCCAGGATCACGCCCCGGGCTGCAGGCGGCGCTAAACCGCTGCGCCACCGGGGCTACCCGGAGCTTTGGTTTTAATGAATAAAATCTAAAAACCCCATGTTCCCACCTGGGGACCTTGGGTCCAAGGATGGGATCCTTGGATTGGGGTCAGTAGGTGGAATCCAGTTTGGTCAAAGGGTAATCATTCTCATCCTCTAACTGAAAACCTTCTCCCTCTCTCCCAACCCCCTAGCCCTAGAACAATACTATTTTCAAAAGGTTTGGTTTGGGCTTCACACGGTGCACTAGTTGCTGTGAGTGGCAAAGAAAAAAAAAAAGAGCATTTTCCATTTTAAAAATGAGCCTCAAATTCACTAGTTCTTCCTCAAGCCAAAAGCTCCTGACTTGCACTGGCTTCTCTCTAATGGATAATGGGTAGTTTTTCATACTTTGAAAAACACTGCTTTTTTTTTTTTTTTTTTCCTCTCCGGTTGAGTAAGCTCTTGCAAGTGGGATTAAACAAGAAACGCCATTTCTCATGGAAATGGCTTTATTTCCATTATACCCACACTGGCTTGTTTTCAGAGTGGCTCAGATGTGCTGGACAATGTATCCTGAATTGAGGAAGAAAAGGGAGATGGTTGAAACCTTTGCTTTGAGGGAAGAAACCCAGCAAAGAGATCTATTCATTCTCATTGACCTTGGAGATAGATATCACGTAATGCTACAGTTTAGGCCCAATTATTTGCGGAGGAGCAAGCAGGGCTCCTGTTCTGTGTTTTGTAGCCATGGCCCTCCCCTCTGCTGGGTGCCCCGGTATCAGGTGCCGCTCCCTAGCGGGCCGGGTGTGTTTGATGGGTCCTGACACGGCCTGGTCACATTCCCTCTCAACAGAGCTGTCCTTGGCAGCCAGCCCAGTGTCATTGGTGATGCCACAGAATAACATGTATACCTGCCTGTAGGATACCACCGGCTTTCTACCTGGTTCCCCTCTGAGATACTTCCAGCCTGCAAGAGGATCTGATTGCGCTTTAGATTTACTTAGGTAGCCTTCACAAATATTGATTCACGTTGAAACCTCCTAAAAGAAATACACCTAGCTCCACCCCAGATCAATGTCACAGAATCATGTGGGGATGGATCCTGGGCATGATCAACATTTAAAAAAAAAAAACCTCAGGTGGGTGCCTCTAAGGGACAGCCAGGGCTGGACCTCCTGAACTAGAGAAAGGAAAGCTGTCTCTTGGCCATGTCCTCGGGGATCTCCCGGTCTCTGTCTCTGTGGGTGGTGCTGCCCCATGTTAGTCGTCGGTTAAGGGCCACCCGAGTGTGTTTGTGCTCCTGGAGGAGGATTGTGTCACTGTTGTGAGCCCCGTTGATAGGGAAACGGGCATTGCATGGACTGAGTGTACCTGGCAGGTGGACACACGCACACACTCTCTCAAACCCTCTTCCCGGTTGAGAGGCCCTCACGGTGGTCACCTGTCTGGGCATGCAGGGTATCCTGTAACCATGGGAGCTGCAGTCCTGTGGCCTCGACTTCTAATCTGCGGAACTGTATTCACCCGTATTCTGGTTTCCCATTGATTAAAAAGGTACTTAATTTCTATTAGTAGTGTTAGAAAGCTTTTCTTCTCATGACCCTTGGGGACTTCCTAAACCCCACAAATGCCGCACCTCCTACTTGTTGGTAGGCACAGCCCTACGTGATGATGACAGAAAGGTTTACTGGAGACATACTTTAAATATACGGGCACAGACAGGCAAACAGGAAAGGATGGGAAAAGATGTACTCTGCCAACTCAAAGCATAGAAAGCTGATGTGGTGACCTTAAATTAAGATCAGGCAAAGTTGGCTTTAAGATAAGGCATATCAGCAGAGGTATTCCCCCAAACCTCAGAAGGCAATCCCCCTGCTTCCCACCGTCCTGCCGCCTGGGCACCCAGCCCTCAGACCCTGTGGTTCAACTGCAGCCGTGGGAACGGGAATCTGGGTAGGGATGCTGGGGGGCTACCTCCCTAGGTGCCTCTGGGCTCTTACTGCCTCCCTCCTTCCTCCCCCCTTCTCCCTCCTTCTTCCAGGCCCTTGGCATAATCTCATCCAGGGATTTAGCTTTTACAAAAGCAGGAATCCTTTCAGCTGGCTCAGATCCCTAAGGCAAGGAAGTGTGAAGCTTGGCTGCCTGGTGGAAATTGGTGTGGGTGGGGAATAAGGGAGCCAAACCCGAATTAGTACTTACTTGAGCAATTGATCCCACCACTTTTCCCAGGGGTTCAGGGACCGATCCAAATCTCTTGGTCTCTTGTTTGGACAAAAGCTGCAGAGGTGCTTGCCTTTCTGATCTTTCCCTTCCGGATCCCCAACTTTAACCCGTGCAAAGGCACTCTCATTTTTTTTTTTTTTTTTGCAGGGGCCTCTCAGCTCCCTCTGAAACCCTGTGCTGAACTGAGCAGAACTAAGTTACTCCCTCTGCAAGAACATATGGATGAGAGATTTGGCTTCTGGACCAAATCCTCACTGGAGATGTTTGCTGGTCTGACCCTGCTCCAGGTTCAGAGGTGCTCTTCGAGAAGGTAGCTGTTCTCACTCACCGATCCAAGTGTGTTCTGTCTTCTAATGGCCTTGTGCTGGTAGGGGCAGCTGGGAACTCACTATCACAGCAGGTCTGTGGATGCAGCACCTGTGTCATTTGGGAGCTTCTTAGAAATGCAGATTCCCAGCTGACCTGTGGCATCAGAATCTGCCACTTTAAGAAGGACCCAGGGAATTTATGCATATATTAAAATTTAACAAACACTGCTCTGGAGCATTCACATCAAGTTGATAGGAATCAAAACAAGACCTCTGTATTTAAAAAACATTTTCAAACAGGGAAAAACAGTTATGAAAAAAATTGCTTATTAAAGTTGCATAGAGGGGCACCTGGGTGGCTCAGTAGGTTAAGATCTGCCTTCAGTTCTGGTCATGATCCTGGGGTCCTGGGATGAGCCCCACGTGGGGCTCCCTCTCCCTCTGCCCCTCCCCCTGCTCCTTCTCTCTCTCAAGTAAATAAAATCTTTAAAAAATAATAATAAAATAACAAAGAATAAAAAATAAAGAGATTATGCTGATATTTTTGTTAAAGAGATACTTTTTTGTTTGATACTGCTAGTGGGAATTAGCACAGTGGCATAGCTCTTTAAAGAAATAATTTCATTTCTATGACTTAAAATTTAAGTGGTGCTATAGCTTCAAGGATATGGTGAAAGGATTTTCGGACAATGGCTTAGTTGTTTTTTCTAATCTTCTTCCTTGCCAACAGAACCCCAGTTTTTGGGGGGTGGGGGGCGCAATGTGCTTAGAAAACATTTTCTGGACTCTTTGCATATAGGGGTGGGTTTGTCATTGGGAGGCATCTCCAGATGAACTGTTCATGAAGAGAATCCAATCCCTTACCAGCCCCTTCTGACTTGTGACCTCTGTCCCTCTCTCCCCTTTATTTTGTCTGGAACTCTGATGGGATGCTGGAGGTCCATTACTCACTAACCTGATGTCAGCACTGCTTGCTTCCAGACTTTTCATAATATGAGAAAAACAAGATCCTAATTGAAATCGCTCTCTCTCAGGAGTGTGATATTTGCATTTGAACACAACTCCTAACTTATATGCAGTCTACATGTCCAAAAATAGAGGCTTGATCAATACATTATTATTTGCCCCCACAATGAAATGGTAAAAAGCTTTTTAAAAACTGTGTAGAGGGGAGTATTGATGGCTCAGTTGATTAAGTGTCTGCCTTAGGTTCAGGCTTAGATTATGATCCTGGGATCCTGGGATTGAGCCCCGCGTTGGGCACCCTACTCGGTAGAGTGTCTGCTTCTCACTCTCTCTCTGACCCTCCCCCTGTTCGAGTTCTCACTCACGTGCTCTCTCTCAAATGAATAATTAAAAAATCTTTTTAAAAATTGTGTAGAACTGTAGTTTCAAATTATTTCTAGTAGTGGGCACCTCCCCTTATTAACACTCAGCCTTTCATAGAATCTAAGTACATAAAAGTAGACTATCTCGAGTGAGTTGAAGGTGGGAACTCATAATCTTCCACCTGCAAAATTTGCTCTCTCCTCTGTGGGGATCTCGAAGCACCCTCTCTGGTCTCTAGAATCTGGTAAAACTCTAGAGCACAGTTTGAAAATGATTGTTGGAGTTATCTTGTTACCACGTGAAAAATATACTCATAAGATCTCGTTAAGGAAAGAAAGCAGTTGATTAATCAAATGATGATATGATCCAATTTTATATTAAGAACATAAAAGGTATAATAGTGATATATCGATCACTAATTTTCTCAGTCATCCCCTGTTTTTGAAAAAAAAGAAGTCACATTGATTGTAATTACTCAAATTCCCCTACTTGGGGGCCCTCATTCTCCACAGGGTAGCACCTGCCTCTGCAGTCCCCCCCAGCTATCTCTGAGGAGCCTTATGGGTGTTTCCCACCTGTTAGGACCACAAGCCCCCCATATTCTCTCTCTGGCCTCTTGGTTTCCATCACCTGCAGAGGTGTATGTGGACAGTCCCATCCTTGCTTTAGCTGCTGGTGCCTTGGGAAGGTCTGCTCCAGATGTCCACCTATCACCCACTTTGCTGCAAACATCTGCCTTGGCCCCATGCCATTTTCTGCAAAGAATGAGGAAGGTGAACCCCATGCTGTTCCATGGGGTTGAGCTGTGGCTCAGGGGTGGACTGAGAACCAGAGGCCATGTCAGGAGTCATGCAGACCTCCTCATTTTCTACCTGGCCCCATGCCTACATGCATTTAGCATTGACCTCCCAGTTCTCTCTGCCCCCACAAATGAGCTCATGGTGGGGGCAGGGGGCCTGTTCATCAGCCTGAGCTGATTCCCTGTGTGCATGTGTGTGTACGTGGATGTGCATGTGTGTATACATGTGCACATGTATTCTCAAAGCAATGTAAATAGGAATTTAAAAAAATTTTTAAGATCTAATTTATTTATTTAAGAGAGAGAGAATGAGCAGGGTGAGGGGTAGAGGGAGAAGGAGAAGCAGACTACTCGCTGAGCAGGGAGCCCGATGCAGGGTTCCATCCTAGGACCCTGGGATCATAACCTGAGCCGAAGGCAGATACTTAACCAACTGAGCCACCCAGGTGCCCTAGAATCAAAACTTTTTTTTTTAAAGATTTATTTTTATTTATTTATTTATGACAGACCTAGAGAGAGAGAGAGAAGCAGAGACACAGGCAGAGGGAGAAGCAGGCTCCATGCCAGGAGCCCGACGCGGAACTCGATCCCAGGACTCCAGGATCGTGCCCTGGGCCGAAGGCAGGCGCGAAACCACTGAGCCACCCAGGGATCCCCCTAGAATCAAAACTTTTAATAGTAATTTCTGAATGGCAAGATTGAGGGTGCCAAAATGTTCAATTTTTCTCCCTTACTTGTGTTTTTAAAATTTCTACAATAAACATGTGTTACTTGTATTTAAAAAAATGAAGATGGACTTGAAATCAGCTAATCACTGAATATACCTAACATAATTGCTTAGTACATTTAACTGTGAGTTTCTTGCCATCCAAGGCAAAGTATTTTACCTGTGGCAATGTTAGAGGGGTGGAGGCAGGCGCTGATGGGAGGAGAGGGAGGCAGGGTAGTGGGAAGGGGAGATAGCCATAGGCATACACATCATTGTAAAATTGTGGTTTCGAGTGATTTCTAGTAGAAGACACTTCCCCTTCTTTACATTCAATTTTTCATAAAATCTCAATATCTATATACTGTAAATAACGTGTGTGTGTCTATATCTTTTTTCCAGCTTTTGGAGAATGTAATTCACGTATAGCTAGGTAAGTTTAGGATGTACAAGGGATTGATTTGATACCCTTGTTATCTCTATCTTTGACTAGATAGATCTGAAGATCTGCTTTCCAACAAAGCCCAAACATCCAACACTTCTGGGGTGTGGCAACCTGTTCTTTCTAGAGTGTCAGTTCACTGGGCTCTCTGCCCTGCAGCTGGTGGGGACCAGGCTTGGGCGGGGGCCGGTCACAGGCTGACAATGCAGGGAGTGTACCAGAGGCCAGAGCTTCAGGTGGGGTACCCCTGGCATGAACACTGGCACATGGCTTGGGAGTGGGGGGGGGGGGTGGCTCCAGTTACAGTGACGAAAAGGGGACCATTAGAAAGGTGGTTATTACAGAAGCTGAGTCAGGTCACCATAGGAAACCATAAAACATCCTCGTTCCATTAAATGCTGCACCGTGTGGCCCTCCTTTTTGCTACTAAAGACTATTGGCTCCAGGATGATTTGCACAAAGATTCCTCTTATAACAGGACTTTCAACTCTGGTGGGAACAAGACCAGGGGTTCAAGGGCGCCTGCCAGGTGGGTCTCTGCTGACTTTAGTTCATTAGTGCTTTGCCTCCAAGGGAGTGGCCAAGCACAGAGGATTCTGATTTGAGAGCTGGACTCTCCAAATGCCCCGTTGCAGGGGATAAAATTGCAGTCCCCCTTTCCCTGTCACAACAAAAGAAGGCTCATCCCATGCCCTGTGGAGACTCCTGAATTTGTGTCATCTCCACGTCTGAGCCACTCCCAGCACCTGACACATTTTCTTTCCTTTATTTTCAGAACATTCCCTTTGAAGTTCTGTCCCTTCTCGTCATTGTTCTGTCTCCCAACTTTCTCAATCCCCACCCTGCAGTGCAGCATCTTGCTTAAAACAACTTCAAGAAGAACAACTTTGAGGTGTCTCCCTTTATGTTTTATTTTTTTAAAGATTTATTTATTTATTCATGAGAGACACAGAGAGAGGCAGTGACATAGGCAGAGGGAGAAGCAGGCTCCCCGCAGGGAGCCCGATGTGGGACTCGATCCCAGGACCCCGGGATCATGACCTGAGCCGAAGGCAGAGGCTCAACCCCTGAGCCACCCAGGCATCCCTCCCTTTTTGTTTTAATGCTGAAACTGGCCCCTTGTCTTCCTCACCCCACCAGTCCCCAACAGAGCCCAAACCAGCCAGTGTTTGTTTTTCTTTTTTTTTTAAAGATTTTATTTATTTACTTGAGAGAGAGCAAGAGAGAGAGAGAGAGAGAGAGAGAGAGAAAGAGAGCACAGAGGGAGAGGGAGAAGCAGACTGCCTGCTGCGCAGAGAGCCCAACTCCACTCCCAGGACCCCAAGATCATGACCTGAGCTGAAGGCAGATGCTTAACTGACTGAGCCACTCAGGTGCCCCCCATCCAGTGTTTTTTATTGGTCATTTATCTTTTGCTTAATTACATCAGCTCACATTTTTTGAGCTCAGACTCTGTTTCCAGCACATGCATCACTTAGCTTAATTCTGACAGCAGCCCAACGAAGTAGGTGCTTCAATAAACCCGACTGTTGAGATGAGCAAATTGACTCCTGCCAGGAGCCTGAAGCCTGAAGCCTCACATGAAAGGAAGGTGGAAGATGGCAACTCAGGCCACCTGGATCCCTGTCTGAGCGAGTGAGTCCTCTGGGGAGCCTGCACCAACATTTTTAAAACTTCTAATCCTACCATTCAGCATTTTGGGTGGTTTTTACCATCCCTCACCTTCTGTCTGCAAGGACAGACCACGGTGGAGCTTCCTGGTGCTGGGGTGTAGGTTGACATCTCAAAGCCCCCTGTCCTTATCAATATGTGGCCCAAGGAATAACACAGAGGGCATCAAAGAATAAGATGTTGAACTTGCTCAGACATTTCTGTGCAGATGTCACATCTAACCCTCGACTGGGTAATTTTATTATTAGTCCCATTACATTTTTAAAATTGAGGCAAAATTCATACAACCTAAAATTAGGCATTTGAAAGGCAGCATTTAGTACATCCACACTGTCATGTAACCACCACCTCTGTTTCTTTCCAAAACATTTTCATCACCCCCAAGAGAAAGCCCGTATTCATTTAAGCTGGTTACACCCCAGCCCCTGGAAACCACCAACCACTTCCTGTGTCTATAGATTCATCTCTACTGAATACGTCATATAAATGGAATCCTACAACATGTGGCCTTTTGTGTCTGCCTTCTTTCACCTAGGATCATGTTTTTTCGAGGTTCATCCATGTTGTAGGATGTTTCAGTACTGTTCCTTTTTATGGCTGAGTAATATTCCGTGGTATGCATACCCACATTCTGTTTATGTTCATCTTGGATGGCCACTTGGGGTTCCTCCACCATTGGGCTATGGTGAATAGCGCTGCTATGAACAGTTGTGTACTGAGTATCTGTTTTGAGCACCTGTTTCCAAGTTCTTCTAGGTGTATACCTGGTAGTGGATTTGGGTCATATAGTCATTTCTTTTCTTCTTGAGGAACCGACCTGTGCCATTCTCAAAGCAGGGAATCTGAGGCTGAACGAAATGATGAATTGTCCAAGGTCAGGTGACTGCAGATGACAGAACCAGCGCTAGGACCCAGAAGCTCACACTGCTGTCTGCAGGTGAGGACACACCTGCAGACTGCAGGGAACATCATTCATTCACTCACCAAACATTCATCCGGAGCCAGAGCTTGGCTTTGTGGCAGATTTAGCGATAAGTTCCAGAAAGGAGCTTCCTAATGCCAGAAACTTCGGAAGCAAACAAAACAAGGGTAGTATTTTTAATCATAAGTCAACACGCCCAGCTCACACATAAATTCCATTAAGCCAACAGTCTATTTGAGCACAGCGATGTTCTTCTCACATCTTGCTGCATGTTTTTATGCCAGTGTGGCGAGTTCACGCTGATCCTCCAAGAGCCCTGAGAGGTCTCCTCTCCCTTTTTCTGATTGTCTTTCACTGTCTGCATTTCTTGATTGACCCTGGGGACCGGCCTTTGCATGCTCAAAGGCTTCAACACCAGGGTCTGGAAGGAAGACTTTAAAGGGAAGGGAAGGGGTGGGGAATGGAGGGAGAGCTGGAGGGGGGTGCAGGCAGCAGGATTTAAGCACCCGGAATCTTATTTTCCTGTGGTTTCTAGAGGAATTTTCTTATAAAGAGGCAAATTCTCGTGTCTACCCCTGACCGTTCCCGGCTCACTGGAGCATTTTCTGTGTCGAAAGGTGACATCGAAAGGCTTCACTGAGCTGGCTTTGATAACAGGCTTGGGCTCCTCCTGCCCCCCCCCCCGCCCCGCCCCACTGTCCGGCCTCCCGTCCCTGGCCCCGCTGGCCTGATTAATCAGAACCCTGCCAAGCCCACTGAGGAGGGCTCCCTGGCTAATCTAATCGCCGTCCCCACGCGGGACAGACACCCCCGCTCGGCCAATGAGACGCGATTGTGCAAGCTCTGCTGGCCGGTGGAAATTTCCATGCGCCCGCGGCGGCTGCGGCGGCCCCTGGCGGCGTCGTGCGCTCCGCATTCCGCTGCGGTCCCCGAGCCGGTCCCCACGCCGGGTCCCCGAGCTGCGCGGCCCCGCTGCCAGGCGCTTTACCCGAGCCGCCGCGCAACAAGCTGGTGGCTTTTTTTCCCCCTTTGTTCTCCCCACCTCTCTGCAAGAAAAGCTTTCAATTGTGCAAATGCAAGAAAAGCTGGCGATGCCCGCGCGTGACGGGGGCGGGGGGGGGTGAAGAGAGAGAGGAGAGCAGGCTCCTCAGCTCCCGTGTTGCACAAGCAAGCTGTTAAGTCCTGCCTGGGTTTCTCCCCCAAGTTCCCGCACCGGGCTTTGCAACTCAGTGCGTGTAGGGAGAATGAATGAACTGGGCACCTTTCTAGATCTCTCCATCCGAGGACTCTGGCGACCTTTTTGAGAAGTGGCCGGTGGTCCTAGAGAGCGAAAGATGAGGAGTTAGCCAAGGTGTATTTCTAACGAAGGTGTGGAGGGAGATGGAGAGGGCACCCAGGACCCCAGGCAGTAAGATCAGTGCCATCGCCCAGAGCCGCACAGACAATTCCAAGGCCACAAAGAAGGGACATCTTGTTCAGCCTGCCTGTGCGGAGGAGGAGGAGGAGGAGGAGGAGGAGGAGGAGGAGGAGGAGGAGGAGGAGGAGGAGGAGATGCAGATCCCAGATAGGAGGAGAGGAGTTAGCCAGACAGAGAAGGGGGAGGCGCTGGGGAGCCTGTGTTCCAGCCCTGGACTGAGGCTGCTGGGCAGCCGGCTGCATTTCCACGAAGCTGGGCTGTGTTACCAGATCCCTATCTGTCTTTACTCCAGGTGAATTATTGCATTAAATCCACGTTATTCGGGGGGATCCGGGCCTGTTTCTGCTCCTTGCAATGTGAAAGGACCGACCTAGTGGACAGAGTCCAAAAATTAGAATGCAACCTTGCGGGAGAGCTGGTTCTGCCAAAAGACAATCACAATGGCTTCTTCTGGGATTGGAAGCGGGGGAGGGGGACCATGCGCCCTGAGCTATCTGGGAGGAAGGAAAGGGGGAAAATACGGGTTTTTCTTCCTAAAGGAGAGTATGAAGCTTCAGGAAGATCCAGGGAACAGAAAGAAGGGGCCACCCCCCTTCCAAAAGCCTGAGATGGGTGAACCAAGCCAAACATAGGGAGATAGAAAAGGTGGATGCCCCAGTTCCCCTAGGGGCCAGCTAGAGGTCCTGGAAAATCTGACTTTTATGAGTTTTTCACCTCTCTAAAATCAGGAGAATAACAATTCCTGAAACTAAACTAAAATGAAATGATATCTATGAAACTGCTCGTGGAGAAATATGTGGAAATTTTTACCCACGTATGCAAACAATATATAATCTATGTCTTTTTAGTTGAACCAACTGTGACAGAGAGCCATGGCTAAACTAATAGAGCAGTGCCTATATTAATGTATTCAGTAAATATTTACTGAGCACCTAACATTTTATGGGCATTGTTCTATGCCTGGGGAGACAACCCTGAAAGAAACAGCTATATCTGCTCTTGCGAAACTCAGATTGTGATGGGAAAGACAGGCCATAAAACAGATAAAGTTATAGACTATTTGAGGTGGTGATCAGTGGCTAGCAGGAAAGAGGGGTAGGGACATAGAAAGTAGGGGAGTGATTTTATTTTATTATTATTTTATTTTTGGATGTGCACATGCATGTGGTGGGGAGGATTGGGCAGGGGCAGAGGGATAGTCCGAAGTGGACTCCTTGCTGAGCTCGGAGTCCCACGTGGGGGTTGATCTCACTACACTGAGATCATGACCTGAGCTGAAATTAAGAGTCAGATGCTTAACCCCCTGAGCTACCCAGGTGCCCTGGGGAGTGACTTTGAATTGGGTAAGTAGAGAAGAGCTCATTGAAATGTTCATCTTTGAGCAGAGACCTGACAAAGAGGTGAAGGGGGTAAGCCCTTCTGGGGGGATTTCTGGGGGAAGAACATTCCAGGTGTGTGTGTGTGTGTGTGTGTGTGTGTGTGTGTGTGCAGGAGAGCCAGTGATTCAACGACGGGAATTGGGACTGTGACCCTCCCAGCTGGAGCAAAGAGAAGGCAGGCACTGTCCTGGGAGGAGGAGGACGAGTGGGTGATGGGGATGAGGTGAGTGTTCAGACAGGCAGTGGACAGCTCTGCTGAAGATTTCCCCTTGGGTCTTCAGAGACTGTAAAGCAGCTCCATTTCTAGCTTGGAGACTGGAGAGCAAGCAGTGAGCCTTAACCGAAAGCCTTGCTATGTGTTCGAGTGTATGCTGGGGACTCTGGAGAACACAAAGGAATTTAAATCAGACCCTTGCTCCGAGGGAGCCTGTGGTTTTGTCTGGAATAAAGTTGAGTGGCAAAAAGTAGTTAGTGACTGATACAAAAGAGTTCCTCACACTTGCTGAGTGCAGATGGGCCCCAAAAGGAGGAAGAAACTGCAAGCTTTGGGAACCCCAGAGGTACTCTGGGATTGTGATGGGAACCTAGCAGGTGCTCAGTGACTGTGGATCAAGGGAGTGCCTGAAGTGAAGCAGGGAAGGCTTTGTGGCTAATTGTCTCCTCTCAGGTTGGGGTGGCCTACAGCTTCTGGCAGCCACTCGCAGGCACCCAGCCAGTGTTTCCAGACCACGGCTGGGGCTGCTGTGGATGGTCCTCCAGCCACGCAGTGATGAAAGGCCTCGTGAAGAAGGAAATGACCTTGCTGGTTGCTGGATGGAATGTTTTCCCTGGAGAAATCACAAAATCAATCAGGTGTCCAGGCCTCAGCCTCACTCCTTTCCTGGGCCAGCCCAGGGTCCTGGGGTCAGCTCCTGGGGGGAGGTGGCTTCCTCTGACAGGCTAGTTTCCTTTCCAGGTCTCTGACTCTCCTTTGATTTTGTGATCCTGTTCCGAGGTGTCTCACCAGGCAAAGAGGGTGATCAGGGAGAGAGAAGTTTGATGAAATTGGTTCAGAAAACCCCACAGTGCCATGCCACTCAGAGCCCTTTGCAGGCCTGGCCAGCTGGCCCAGGGCTGACTCTCAGCAGCTCTAGAATGCAGCAGTGGTGGCCCCTCAGAGGCCACCCAGGAACCGGCTTCCTCACACAGGGGCCTAAGGCTCCTTTCCGAAATCAGAATTCTCACGGCAGAGTCTCCTAGCACTGGGCTTCCAGCTCTAGAATCACCCTTGACCTCCCTGAACAGGCCTGAGCAAGTCCTCAGACTTGCAGGGACTCATCCACCCCGGCTCTGTGCAACCAAGACAGCCACACATGCTTGTTGCTAAGCTCAGCCCAGTGGGAGCCAGGCTGCTCTGGTGACAGGGGAGGGAAAGAGAGGGGGCATTGCCCCATGCTTCCTTCTCATAGCTAAGCATTTATTTATTTCACATTTTGAGTAGGAAATATATCATATGATTCAAAAAACTAACAAATACAAAACTTGACACAGTGGAAAGTACCCTTTCCCATCAGCTCATTTCTCATCCCTCACCTCAAAAAGGTAGCCACTGTTCTTAATTTGTTTATCTCTAGATCTTTCTTTTTCTCTATTTTTTGCACATACAAGCAAAATGAATATATATGCTTCTCCCCTTTCCAACTTTCTACTTGCTCCGTTAGTATAAGAGCTGAGCTGCTATTCTTTTATTGTTTTTAAGGATTTTATTTATTTGTAAGAGACACACAGAGAGAGGCAGAGACATAAGCAGAGGGAGAAGCAGGCTCCCTGTAGAGTCTAATGTGGGCCTCTATCTCAGGACCCCGGGATCACAACCCGAGCTAGAGGCAGACACTCAACCACTGAGCCACCCAGGTGCCCTGCCACCTGCTGTTCTGTACCTTATTTTTTTCAGTTAACTCTGCCCTAGAGATCTTTCCATTGTGGTACATAGAGCACATCATTTTTCTTCTTAACCGATGCTTGCTTACTAAACAAAATGTGCCCCAACACATTTGTCCTCTATATGGACATTTAAGTTGTCTTTTGCCTTCACACAGTGCTGCCATGGATAACTTTCTAGTTCACGTTGCGCATGATTATGTGTATGCAGAAGGTAAATTCCTAGAAGTAAAATGGCTGAGTCAGAGGGTAAGTGCATCTCTAATGTGGACAGCTGTTGCCAGATTACCCTCTATAGGGGGTATACCAACCTCTGCTCCCAGGAACAGCTCAGGAGAGAGAGTGCCTGTGTCTCCAGAGCTCCCCAACAGAGTGTATTTTCAAGTTTTTGGATTTTTGCTATTCTGATACATTTTTAAAAAATCAGTATGGTTTGATGTGTATAATTCTTGTTATGATTGACACAGAGCCTATTTTCACATGTTTAGGGACCAAGTGTATTTCCTGCAAAATGTTCATATCCACACCCATTGGTCTTTGTCTCATCGGCTTGCAGGAGCTCTTTATGTACTGGGGAAATAAACCCTCTGTGATATGAGTTGCACATAGTTCTCACTTTGTCATTTACTTATGGGTTTGCTTAGGGTGTTTTTAAAAATGTGCTTGTTTTCTGCTGTGCAGAAGTTTTTGATTTTCATGTAGTTGAAATTGTCAACCATTTGTTTCATGGCTTCTAGATTCTGAGTCATGGTTAGCAAGACTTTCTTATCTCCCTTTTATGTCTTAGTTTGTCTTTGTGTTTTAAATTTTAATATTTAAAGTATATGCAGTTGGGATTTATTCTAACATAGATATGAAGTCTATATATATAAAATGTTTATCAAGGCACCTGTATGTTCAATTGGCTAAGCATCTGACTTCATCTCAGGTCATGATCTCAGGGTCCTGGAATCAAGCTCAAAATTGGGCATCCTGCTCAGTGGGGAGCCTGCTTCTCCCTCTTCCTCTGTGTACACTCTCACTCATTCTCTCAAATGAATACATAAATAAATGATCTTTAAAAAGTCACCTTGGATCAGTAAAAAATTTTCTTTTTATATTTTTATTGGAATAATATTTGCAAATTAACACTTCTAAGTTAAGGGAAATTGACATAAGGCAAAGTCTTCCTGTCTCAGGACATGATATGTCTTCTAATCTATTCAAGTCTTATACTTCTTTTCTCTGCTTTTTTTGGGGGGAGGAAGGGACTCACTTATGAGTGTTTAAAAGATTATGTAGGTCTTGCACGTATCCTGTGAGGCTTACTTTTAATTATTTTATCTTTTTTATTGTAAGTGAAGTATTTTCTTACATTATATTGCCTAACTGATTTGTTTGTATAAACAAAAGCTATTGACTTCTGTAGATTAATTTTACATATCCTACTATCCTACTGTATTCTCTTATTGATTGTAGTAGTTTTCACACATTTCTCTTGGGGTTTCAAAGAATAATACAAATCCCCTGCGAAGAGTGGTAGTTGTACCTCATTTTACTCAATTTTTATACTTTCAGTTGTGTTCTTTTTCTAGTTGTGTTGGCTAGTACCTCTAATACAAAATTAAATAACAGTGCAATAGTGAGCAAACACTTGTCTTATTCCTGACTCAAGGGCAAAGACTAGTATGTTTTGATTGTGTTTTTGGTTTTGAGGTTCAGATATATATTTAAAACATATCTATTTATTCTCATGTTATTGCCCTTGAAAAATAAAGGATGAATTGTCAAATTTTGTCACATTCTATTTGAACATGTATGAAGGTGATGACATAATTTTCTCCCTAGAATTAAGTGGATTTCCATAATATTGAATCATCTTTGGATTCTTGGAATAAGCCCCATATGGTCCTGTTGTGCATTATCTTCACTCACTAATAAATTGTCTGATAGTGTATTTGTTAACATTTTTAATGATAGTAAAAGTGCACAAAACTTAAGTATATAAGTAGATAAGTTTATGCAGGTGCATATGTAGTGGGTATATATGTATATATGCAGTATATGCATAATAATCTGCACATAAAAGTATGAAAAACTAATAGATGAGAAAAATGAATAGTAAAATATGTGATTAATCCTCAAAAAGGCAGAAAATGAACGAAGGAGTAGAACAGATGGAAAATAAAAAACAAATAGCAACATGGCAGGATTTAATGTGACTATATTGGTAATTAGTTGAAATGTACATGTAAAACACTCCAATTAAAAGAATAAAGCAGTCAGACTGAATAAAAAGAGTTGAGACCCAGGCATATAATGTTTCCAGGGAGAGCAACTCAAATATAAGGGCAAGGTTAGGATGAAAGTAGAAGATGAAAAGGTTATACCACACAATACTAGCAAAAAGAATTTTGATTGGCTGACTTAATAGTTAACTACACTTTAGGCAAGAAGTATTAGTAGAGGGAAAGCAGATGTTTCATTATGATAAAAAGGTCAATTCAACAAAAAAACCAAGAATCTAAAATTAATATAAATTTAAAGCACCGAAAGAAAAAAGCTATCAAACTAGGATTTTATATCCAGCAAAAGTCCTTGATAACATAATTTCAAAATAGAAATTAACAGAATTAAAGAAATAAATCAAAAAACCAGAACTGAGAATTAAGCATGTATTTTCCTATTCCATTTTATCATCCATTAGCTTTTTTGTTTTAATTTTTTATTTACTCACTTAAGTAATCTCTACACACAATGTAAGGCTTGAATTCACAACCCTGAGATCGAGAGTCACATACTCTTCCAACTGAGCCAGGCACCCCATCTTCACTTAGCTTTTTGATTATACTTCTTTGGGGAGTCATCGGCCTAAAGATTTCATTATGCATCTCTGACTTATTATCTTTGACCTTAAATTGGTACTTTTTTTTTTTTAAGAGAGGGAAGCAGGGAGAGGGGCAGAGGGAGAGGCTAAGAGAGAATCTTAAGCAGGCTCCATGCCAAGCATGAAGTCATACATGGGGCTCCATCTCACAACCCTGAGTTCATGAGCTGAGTGGAAATCAAGATTCAAATGCTTAATGGACAGAGCCATCCGGTGCCCTAAAATTGGTACTTTTATCTCTTCATTAATAGTGCAGTAATCTTACAACAGCATAAGTCCATTTACTCCATCCTGCACTTTTGGGTCTTGTTGTATAATTTTATGCATATGTTATAAAGCTCAGAGGATCTTATTATTATTATTTTGGCTTCAAACAGAAAATATTCTCTTCTCTTTTCCTGTGTATTTATTCTTTTCACTGTTCTTTATTCCTCTCTGAAGTTTTGTGCTTTCATCTGGGAACATTTTTCCTTTACTCGAAAAACTGTCCTTTAGTATTTCACGTAGTGCTTCTCCACAGGGGATGAATAATTTCAGGGTTTGTTTGTTTGTTTGATACCTGAAAAATTTTTAGTTTGCCTTTATCTGAAGGACTTTTGCTGGATATAGAATCCTAGTTTGATAGTTTTTTTTTTCTTTCAGTGCTTTAAATTTATCATTCCATTGTCTCGTAGCTTTCACAGTTTCTCCCAAAAAAGTTAATCATCAGTTTTGCTCTTGTCCCATTGAAGGTCACGTGCATTTTTTTTCTGGGTGCCTTTAAGATTTGATCTCCAGGGATCCCTGGGTGGCTCCAGGGATCCCTGGGTGGCTCAGCGGTTTGGCGCCTGCCTTTGGCCCAGGGCGCGATCCTGGAGACCCGGGATCGAATCCCACGTCGGGCTCCCGGTGCATGGAGCCTGCTTCTCCCTCTGCCTGTGTCTCTGCCTCTCTCTCTCTCTCTCTGTGACTATCATAAATAAAAAAAATAAATAAATAAAATAAAAAAAAGAATCTCCATACCATTAAAAAAAAAAAAAGATTTGATCTCCATTGCTTCACTTAGATGTGTCTAGATGCATTTTTTTTCTGGGTGCCTTTAAGATTTGATCTCCATTGCTTCACTTAGATGTGTCTAGATGCATTTTTCTTTTTATTTATCTTCTTGGGGTTCACTGAAACTCTGGATCAATGAGTTGACATCTTTCATCAATATTAGAGAATTGTTGGCCATTGTCTCTTAAAATTTTGCTTCTGCCCTTATTTCTTTCCTCTCATGACTCCAATTATACATGTATTAGATCTTGAGACTGTGCCTCATGTATCATTTATGCTCTATTTGTGCTTTATATTAACTTTTCTATTGATCTATTTTTGAGTTTACCAATCCTATCTTCTGCTGCATACAGTCTTCTTTTAAAACCAAGCTCTTAATTTTAGCTCTTGTATTTTCGGTGGTAGAATGTCCGCCTGATTATCTTCACAGATTCCATTTATTTCCTTTAACACATGTATCATATGATTTTAGAAGCACAGAAGCTGCAAGTGATATCTTCCAGAAGTGAGAGTTGCCTTTTCTTTCCGGTGAAAAGCAGATTTCTGTAGTCTGATCAGAGACTGAGGTGGGTTGGGGCTGGATTCTAGTTTAGGAAGATGCATTCCACCTCTGGTTTGAAAGTCCTGCCTTTTGGAGGTTTGAGCTAAGCAACCACTTCAAGCATGTTAAAATTTGGCTAATGTCTTGAGGGAAAGACTGGTCACATGTCTGGCAGGCCTCTCCATTTGATGGGACTGTTTTCTAAATACCTATAAGACTGCAGGATATTTCTCTCTGCCTTTCTAGCCCAGCCCCCAGCTTTCTGTGCATCCCTTCCCTCCCTTAGAACTTAGTGAATGTCTCATAAGTTAAATTAGCCTTGTGTTTTGGACTTTATTTTTTTTAAGATTTTATTTATTTATTTGAGAGAGGCAGAGCATGAAGAGGAGGGACCAGGAGACTCCCCCCCTGAACAGAGCTCAATCTCAGGACCCTGAAATTATGACCTGAGCTGGAGGCAGATGCTTAACTGACTGAGCCAGCTAGGCACCCAGCAGGTAAAATTATTTTTAAAAATATTTTATTTATCCAAATATATCTCAAATATTATCATAAATATTATCAACATATGATCAATGAAAATTATTAGTGGAATATTCTTTTTTTTTCTCTTCATAAGTCTTCAAAATCTGGTGTGTATTTTATACTGACAGTGCATCCAAGCTTAGACTGGCCACATTTTAAGTGCTCAGTTTCCATGTGTGGCTAGTTGCTGCTGAATTGGAGAGCTCAGCTCTAGAACACTGTCCTTTTCATCCATGTTTTCAAATGTATTTGAAAAATTGTTTTTATAACACTGGACAAACTACTTTTTAGATGATTTGTTTAATTTCCATGGTTTTTCCAGTTGTTGGATCCATTTAATCTTATTTCATATATTTGCCTTTTCTTTCCTCTTGATTTCATGAGCCATAAATTTGTACATTTTATTATTTTGTTTTTCAAAAAAACCCAACTTTTGAATTTATTAACTAGTTATATAATCTTCTGATTGGTAATCAATATATTTTAACTTTTTATTAATTTTAATTAATTTAATCCTATCCTTCAGGTTATTTGATTTTTTTTCTAACTTATTTATTGTTATTTCCTTCACTTATTTTTATTTTTTGTTTGTTAATGAAACTATATAAGACATATGCATTTTCATTGCACACTGCTTTAGCTGTATTGCTGTAAGTGCTCACATTCGAGTCTTCCTTATTACCATCTTCTCTTGTTCTGTGCTATCAGTTTGTATTTTTTCCTTTGACTCCACAGTTGTTTGAGAAAGTGTTTAAAATTTTCCAGTAAGTAGGGTTTTTTTGTCTTCAGATTTTTGACATTAATTTCTACATTGTCATTAAAGAATGTTTTCTGTTCTGTTTTTGTCTTTTGGAAATTTTGAGGTTTGTTCTGTGGTCACTTGAAAAGGAGATGTTCTCTATTTCTCTAATTTATTATATGATTTAGTTCTCCTTTAGCCTTGTTCATTTTTGTAAAGCTTGCCTTGTAAAGCTTTAAAGATTGATTTTTCTCTTTGTCCTTGGTATTCTATAGTTTCACTAGGAAGTGTGTAGGAATGGATTTATTTTAATTATCATTCTCAGATTGTGGTATACTAATTTAACTGAGGGTTCGTATCTTACTCCCGTATTCAAGATCTATGCCTGTCTTTGAAAATTGCTCAGTCCTTTCCTATATGTATTGAAAATTTCTCTTAGAAACCGTTGGTTTTTCCCATTTAAATGATCACATTTCTCAATTTCTCTCTCACGTTTCCATCCCTTTATTTTTTTGAGGCGTGTTGGGTAATTTCCTCTAACCTTTTGGTTTACTGATATTTTCCTCATCTGTGGCAGATATACCACATCAATTCCAGTTTCCCATAGGAAGTTTATATGTTTTCTTTCTCAAACTTCTATCGGGTCCTTTGGCCATCTTCCCATTCTATTTTCATTCTGGGCTAATGTTAATGTTTTCTTCCTTTATATGTTTAAATATGTTAGGTATCTCTTTTACATTGTCCTATTATCTTTGGTTCTTGATATTCAGCTTTTCCCATCTGTTGCATCTGTGATTTTTCCCTCATGGCCGTTCATTTCCTCATGCAGTTTATTATTTCTGTTTATCTTCAATGTGGCTCATATTTTTATGGTAAGTCCCAGTTCCCTGAGTTTGAGGAGGACCACCTCTACAGGACAGTTTCAATTTTTCTTCCACCAGGACCCTTATGGATTTCTTTAGTAACTTAACAACTTTTGATATTGATGTGGCTTGGGACCACTGTGCTAGGCATATAGTGTGAATTTATACTTGTCAACAGTGCCAGCCTGGGTGTCTGATTTCTACTATTTTCTCTTTCTTCCTCAAAGTACAAGTAGATTACAGTTGTCCTTGTCCCTTCTCAGACTGGTGGGGAGAATGTTTCTAATCCTTGGTGCTCATTTCATGTCTGGAGCAGTATTCTGTGAAACCCAATCCTGTGTTTTAGATCAGCAACTCCTCTGTATGAACATGCAGTCTGTACCTCTCAGCCGGTATCAAGTCCTGGTTTCCAGAAGTATCTCATCTTGAGTTCCCTCTATCACTTCAACTTTTCTTGCCTGGGAACCTGACTATGAATAAATCTTTTTCTTGTTAAGTTTCATCTGGAGATTTTTATCCATTTAAAGTGGGAGTGAGGGATTTACCAAGATAGTGACCAGAATTTCACAAACAAAATTTGAAGAGAAAATTAGTTTTTATAATAAGTTAAGGACAATGGTGGAATAGAATTCAAAATTTTCTTGAATTTTTAAGATACTCTGCACACTAAAGAAGTTTTGCTTGAGGCAGAGATTTGGGCCAATTTCCTTCATCCCTTGAGGTTACGTGTTTGTTCTGTTTTGTCATCAGGGGTACTTCTGTGGAAAAGTCTGAGAAGCATTGCCCTGAGATGACCTTGACTGCTAAAATGGAAATCACTCTGTGGGCAAGTCCCTGACATGTAAATTAACACCCAAGCTGCAGAGCACTTGCCTGGCTCAGTGGTCTGCATCTATTGTTTTGCCTAGGCCTGCCCTAAAATGTCAGGAAGGAAATCTTTAAAAATTATTATTATTATTCATGACAAAAAATTAAAACATTACAAAAGACTGTAAAGTAGAAAGAAAAAGAGCCCCAACCAGTCACCCCTCCCTCTCCCTCCAAATCCCTAAAGACTGCACTGCTTACAGCTTCTCATGGACTTTCCAGAAATGTTATGTGCACACGGATTCTTTTTTCTTTTTAGCACAAATAGGATCATAGTATACTTGCTCTGTATATTTATTTAGTTCTGTTACTTATTGCTACCTTTTGAATGTGTTTTCCTACGAGCACATGTAGCTGTACCTCATGTTTTCAGCAGCCGTAGGGATTTCCCATACATCGATGATCCTCCATTCATAGACAGTGGGCTTACATCCCATAGTTTTGCTATTTCCAACAACACTTCAGGAAGCGTACTTATGCAGACATCTTTTTGTATGTGTGTGAGCAGAACCTAGAAGAGAAATGTGGGCCAGAGTTTGGTGCATTTAAGCCTTTGATGGACAGGCTCTCCCAAAGTACAATGCACGCTTGAACTGTCACCAATGGTGGGAGATCTGCCTGGTGGTCAGGACTTTAAGGAGCTGCCAGACTTGTACCCTTGACTTGGCATTCCCAGAGAGTTTAGGGATATTGCCCCCAATTGAGGACAAAAATATGGTTATTGATACCAAGATCAGATGCTTCTCGTTTTTGAAAAATGTGGTTGCTAGAGTTGCTTTTGGGATTCCCCAAATGGAGAGCAGACATGGGTCAAAGGCCAGAAGGGCAGCATAAAGGACAGTGGATGAAGAGTTCTTATCACTGAACTCCTCAACTGTATTATTGGTTTTGATAAGTAACATATTTCACTATACAAAAAAGTGGAAAACGTGAAAACACACAAAGGAGTTAATAGGCTACTAATGTATGAGCAATGAAATAATACTATTTAAATAATTATTTAATCCGTTAAATAAGTAAAACTACCTTGTGGGGGGGTAGTTGGCACACAAAATAGGTCATGAAAATAATTCTAGCACTGAGACAAACTGTATTTGGGGATATGGCCCTTCATTCTTGGGAACAAGTTGCTAAACATTTTAAATATTTCTTCTGTGTGTATTGTATGTGTGTGAAATTTGAGTGTAAAGATAATGCAAAGTTGTTTTTTGCAAATGGTCACCAAAATTTGCACTTGACCTTGATGATTTCTAACTCTTTTAACTCTGATGAATTTTTTTTGGATTATTTTTTGGTGCCTGGGCAGTATGGAAGGGATGTGCCATCATTCATTTAGCTAATCCAAATACCATTAGACATTTTGGTAATTTCCAGCATTGCAATTTCCAGCACTATGGTGAATATTCATGAGTGTGCAGTACTGCTTTGCACTTCTTTGATTATTTCCTTAGGAAACGTTTTTGAATGTGGAATCACTGGTTCAGAGGTCATGTACATGTTTAAGTCTTTTTGCTCTATTTTGCCAAACTGACCTCTGGAAAGACAGTATGAATTTATATTGCAACTAGCAGTGCATAACAGCGGCAGTGCCCCTATGTGGTATTTGTTGACCATTTTATGAAGAGAAAAACAAAACAAAACAAAAAAAGAAAAAATGAGTCTCATTTTTTAACTTTACCTTTTTATGATTAGTGAGTGGTAACATTTTTATATGTTGTAAATTTTATGTTCTTTATGTATGTGTTCACTTAAATAAATTGGTCTGTAAAGGTTCATAATAAAATAAGGATAATCAAACCCTGATCATATAGGTTGCAGATATCCTCAGTTTTTCAGGGAATTTCTTGATTATTTTTTGAAAGAGATTTGACATAGAGTCAGATCTGTCTCTTCCCTCTCTATCCCATGATCCAGCTACAGGTCAGCAGCTGTATTTCTGCAGAGGATCTGGAAGCCCAGAAGCTGAGAAATGCTGGTGGGGTGCTGGGGACAAGGCTCTGTCAGCAGAGTCTGGTCATGGACAACTGTCATTCCATAGGATCACAAGGCAATGGGAGCTCTGGGTAAGGTTTGCTTTACCACTGCCTGCATTGCTTGTTGAGTGTCTTGCTGTGATTCCCCTCGAACCTAGTGGTCCAGGATGGAGGCTGCCCTGAACGCCCTGGGATGTGGAGCATATTGTTTCCACATTCCAAGCTGGCCACTGTGATATTGAGCCTCCTTCTTTGTCCTTGGTGGATGCAGGGCCAGCAGGCTGTCTTTTCATGGTTTGTCAAATGTTTCCCTGGACCTAAATGTCACTTTGGGCACTGGGACCTTGGATGTTGTCCTCATTCAAAACCCATTCATCTTTAGTCAGCAGTACTTGAGTGGCATGGAATGCAAAGGCAGCTGTTTTCTTGGTGGGGGTCATTATTAGAATGCCTAGAATTCCTGCAGCCGTCTTGATACCAGACAGAGAATGAAGCCCACACCAAAAGCAGAGAGAGGAAAAGAACTGGGTTCTTGTTGACATTCTTGAACCACTTATTCAACTGGCCCTGAAGCTCCCCTCAGGGAATATTTATGATATAAAATAATACATTCCCATATTGATTATGCTGGTTCCAGTGAGGGTTTCTTTTATTTGCGGCTAGAACCTCCCAGAGGATGGAGTAGTTATAATGCCAAAACCCCATAAAGCCCACAGCTTCTTAGCGTGTCCCAGGAGCAGTATCTGAAAACGCACAGTGGCATTATTCATTTGCAAATCTTCTCTGAGATGAAATTTTGTTCACTTTCTCCTCTGGTGAACCAGTGCTTCCACCTCTGCTAGCTTCTTTATTTCTATTCTCCTGGCTCCCACTCTTCTATGAAAGTCCAGAAGACCCTTCCAACAAGTGGATGTCTTCCCCTCAGGTTCCTGTTTGTGAGGAAGGATGAATCACTGCTTGTTAGTTGGTTCCAACTCACTACGGTGGCGGGGGGGTGGGGGGTGAGGGAGAGGCTCACTACGGGGTGGATGGCTCAGTAGTGGAGGTGACTTATCCCCTCAGGGGATGGCTCACTAGTGGACGGGTAACTCATTGGTGGGAGGGATGGCTCACTAGTAGAGGGGGATGGCTCACTAGTTGGGAGAGTCACACACTAGTTAGGAAGTGACTTATTATTGGGAGAGATGGCTCATTGGCTGGGGAGCGGCTCACTAGTGGGAGGGGCAGCTCACTAGTGGAGGGGCAAAGATTTCCAGCTGGAGAAGACTTGAAGAAAACCAGTCACATTGAGTGTATCCGGTTGGCAACATGGATGGTATTATTCTCCAGGACCCAGTTTCTTTCCTTCTGTATGCCTTGTCATCCTTGGAAATTGGCTTCATCCTCCAG
Source organism: Nyctereutes procyonoides (assembly GCF_905146905.1). Taxonomy (NCBI): domain Eukaryota; kingdom Metazoa; phylum Chordata; class Mammalia; order Carnivora; family Canidae; genus Nyctereutes; species Nyctereutes procyonoides. The sequence goes on from NW_026575155.1 coordinate 7,849,701, forward strand.
CTGTTTTCAAGATGGCAGCATCAACCTGAGAAATAGCATCTTGAGGAATGGGGGACATTTTTCCTATGGCTTTCCCTCAGGGGAGAGGACCCTCCCATCCTGCTTTACTGTACCCCCAGCTGCAGGTTCTGTTCATGTCTTACTGGCCACCAGTGTGTTGCAAGGTCATCATGAGGAAATCACTGGCCACTGAGAATGGAGGGCCGCTTCCTGAGGAGGCCCAGCCCTGGGCTCACAGCTACACGGGAGTGGGGCAGATGTCTGAACACATGGGCATACTTTTCAGAGGGAGGATGGGAATAATAGATACTGTGACAGTCCAGGGTGCCGTCTATAAATATGATTTGCAGAGTTTCACTATGTTCCAGGACTTGATCTACAATATTTCTAACACCCACCTCAACCCCATGAGGTTGTAGCATTACCTCATTTTACAAAGGCGTAGACTGTGCTCGGAGGTTAAGATCTTTTTTTTTTTTTTTTTTTTGATAGTGTTAACCAACCCTTTTTCTAAAATGCTGTGGTAATAGAGTTTGTGAGTGGGCAGTTCAGGGTATAATTTCCCAGGTGGTGAGTGGAGATCAGCCAAGTGCAGTGTGATGCTCTCCCACCCTTTAGTCAAGTCAGGAACTCCCGGGGAGCAGGCTCTCCCCTGGGTGCTCCTCACCACGAACCGTTGAAAACCACTGTCAGGCAAGACAGGCCAGTTCATAATAATGGGAAGGCTTGCCAGGTACAGGACAAAATTACATGGGAGAACAAGTCAGGCACAAACCTTTCTAGATTGACATGTCTTTCCACCCCCACTCCAGCCCACTCAGGGCCACCCAACAAATGATGCCCTGGGGCCTTGGCATGCAATTAAAAGTGAAGAAATGCTTAATCAAATCATGCCACTTGAAGTGAGTTGGGCTGGAAAGAGAATGCTGTGGAGCGTTGGCCACAGTGGAAATTTACCAGGCCCAAGCCGACACCAAATACTCCCAGGTTGTTTTGAAATAGATACCGTTGTGTTCTGTAAAGTTCTGAGATCCTTTTGCAAATATTTAAAAACCTTTCTATTAACAACGATTGCTTTAGGAGATCACACACAGACATATACACACGCATCTGCACACACACCTCACTCCCCCTGCCCCAAAGGTTTCTACTGTGTGCATGGGGGAAGCAGAAACCCACAGCAGGCACTGCAGGCACCCCGAGCATCTCTTCAAACTGGCTGAAACCCATGAATCCCCTCTATCATCTGTTGAGACAGCTCCATTTAAAAAAAAAAAGTTTATTTATATTTTCCCCCCTCAAAAATGTCATGACTAACTTTCCATTCATTATCAAAATATTCTTTTGCCACTAATTTCCCTTCTTGGTTAAAATAAACAAAGAAGCAAACCCTGTTGGCATTGCATCTTAGGATGCACTCTGCTGTAAACAAGAGAAACTTTTCTTAACAGATCTTGAAGAGCCCTCCCGTGAGAATTTCCTCTGTTTATCAGCTTCATGTGGCACAGAGGGCAAGCAGCCATCATGAAGTGCAGGGCAGAGGGGAAGCTGTCTAGGACATGCCAGGACTCAGCATCTCCTCCTTCAAGGTGATGCTCCAGTTTCGCAGGTCAGGTGCTTCCTGCCCCCGTGTCCAGCTAAGGGTGCAGAATTGAGGGACCTGGACCTTGGGACTGGCTATTGTGTAACCTCGGGCAGTCCTTTCACCTCTCTGCCACTCACTTTTCTTACCCATAAAATGAAGCTGTAGGATCTTATGATCCCCAAGCCCTCTCTAGCACTGAAACTTTAGGATTCTAATCCAGCAATGTCTGCATGAAAAGAAGGGGGGATTCTTGAAAAAACAACAACAGCAAAATCTTAGTTTTTAGGATTCTGGAACATGCAGTGAAGAATCCTATGTGAAACTGAAACATTTCATTTTTGAAAGGCAGAATACAAGAGAAGAAGAGAAGTCAAAAAACTAACTCACCCAAGGCTTCCTTTCCAACAACACAGCTGAAAGCCTGCCCCAATGCCCCAAGGATACCCTGCAAATGGAGGAACAGGAAGGGGGTACAGAACACCCCTTTTTAACTGCCCTGAGCCAGGAGGGCAGTTCTCAACCCTTTAGCTTCACTTCTATTCCATGACCTAATCTGAATGCCTACCTGTGAGGCTTCTAGAGAAATGTTGAGGGGTCTGAGCGTGGGATGACTCTCTTGACTGTAGAGAAGAGCAGAGGTCTAGGGAGGGACTTACCTTAAGGGAAACCAAGACAAACCATTGAGTCTTTCTGTGGTAGATGTGGCTGTTGGTAGATGAGACCCTGCTCAGCATCCATTAGGGTCTTCTGGGCTGGTCTCCTGGACGTGTTCTACATGGAAGGGATGTGGGGGAGAAAGAGGGACCACTGTTAGAAAAAGTAGGGGCTTTTCAAGATTGGCCAAAGGGAGATGTTGTTGTCTCTGGTGGGGAAAGTCCCTCTTGGGGTGTGATGGCAGCAGTGATGTATATGGCCATGCTTATTGGAGACCCCCGATGTATTGTGAGATCCTGTAATGGGATTAGGTCCTGCAGCTACAGCAGTGAATGTGAGCTGCCCTGGGGCATTTAGAAATGCGAAGGGACTTGAGGTGGTGGAGGCTTGGATTTCTGTAGTACTACCAGGTGGCAGCTATCATAGTCATCCCCCTAAATCAGGGTAGTGTAGAGAAATAAAGATGAGACTGATGATGCTCTAACAGCCATGCCTCAGTCATGGCTTCCAGTTCAGGCCAGGAGATGGATGCTTGTGCCAGTTTCAAGGGAAATGAGAACAATGAGGATGATACAGTGCTGTCTTCCATAAATCTAAATTCATTTAATTTAAAAGACTGTTCTCTATTTTGAGATTATGTCTTCTCCAATTTTGGTATTTAAAATGTCCTTTCTTTTTTGAAGTGATGGCACTAGGTGATAGTTTTTTTAGAAATGTCCTTATTTGACAAAATAAAGAATTGGCAAATCCAGCTGATGCCTGTGGCCAATTCTACTGGTTTTTCTCTAAGTATTGGTTTTCCCTTTTTCCACGCCAAAAGAAATGTAAGGGGGCATGCGACCACCCAAAATAAAGCCTACAGTTCCCAGTTTTCTTTGGAGCTAGGTGTGGCCGGCTATTGAAGTTATGGTTGACGGGATGTTTGCAGAAGTGATGCCTGCAATTTCTGGGTAGTGTCCTTAAAGAAGGGACTTGTCTGCTCCCTGCTACTTTACCTCCTCCTGAAGCCTGGAATATAGGCATGGGGTTATCTGGGACTATGCAGATGAATGCATTGAGAGTGGCAGAGGAACCGGACGGAAGGAGCCTAGATGCCCCCAAACCATAGCATTACCATTTCAGCTCAGGATGCTTATGTAATGTGAGAGAAATGGACTTATATTTCATATCTCTGCAGATAAAATGAATCAGCATTTACATGATATTTGCAATAATGAGAATAGATGAAATTATCCAGGAATAGAGAGTAGAGGGAGAAAAAGAGCCTAGAATGGAGCCTTAAAGAAGTATAGTAGTTATATACAGGAGGAAGAACCCTTAAGGGGACTGAAAAGGGAAAGCCAGAGAACTACGAAAGAAAAATGGTGGAGAAGAGGCAGTGAAAGAATATATTTCGGGAAGGAAAGAATTCCAATTCCAGTGATGCTGAGAAGTCAAGGAAGAAGAGGCCCAACATAGCCATTCTGTTTAAAATGGAAGTAATTGGTGGTTTTATCAAGCATTGTTTCATTGAAGTGGTGAGATGAGAGCCAGGGGGAGGGAGTGAGGAGTAAGCAGGGTGAGAGAGAGAAAACGTGCTCAGAAAGCGTGGCCATGAAGGAAAAAGCAAGAGGGTAGGAGCTGGGAAGAGAGGAAGGGACTTCTTTTGTTTCTCTTGTTTTCTTCTCTCCTCTCCTTACCTTACCTCATCTTACCTTTCCTTTCTTTTTTTATTTTTTTCCTTTTAAAAACTGCAGAATCCAGGGTACTTACCTACAGATGGGAAGGACCCAGAACAGAGAAGAGATGGAAGGAACAGGAAAATAATACCTACAAACAGTTCCAGGGTAGATGGGAAGCAGGGGAGGCAGGGAGCATCTGCAGAGGAACTGGCCCTCAGCAGGACAGAGAGTTGGGTGCAAACTCAGCAATGCATGTTAGGCAGTTCATTCTCTTTTTTCAGTGTAGTAGAATCCAAGGTGGTCCATGCATCTGTGGGATTTGCCTCCAGCAGCACTCTGCTGGCTGGGGGTGGGGGGCAGGTGGAGAAGATGGATGCTCATGTTCATCCAGGGTTGGAATTTTGCTAGATGGGTGGGATGTGAGGACAGAGGAATAAGAGAATACATAGTATTTGGAAAAGAGTAATTAAACGAGTAGACCATTGAATCTAAGCAAGATAGAATGGAACCTGAAGAGAGTGGAAACAATGGACAAGGAATATCTGGAGAGGTCATTGATCAAAAGACGCCAGTGGAGTTGAGTAACATATGTAGTAGGATTATGGAATTGAGGGGAAAGTTAGGATATGAGGCTACAGAGAGCGGGAGCACTTGGGTTTGAGATTCAGAGGTGGAAGAGCCTCTAATGTCAGTCAAATCCAGAAGAGCATGGGAATGGGAGCTGAGGAAGAGGAAGGAGGAGGTTACTGGAGATGAGAGGACAAGAAGCCAAGAGGCTAGGATTGAGGCTGGGCCAACTGTCAGGATTCTGAAGCAGCAACATGAATGGGGGTAGAGAAAGTTGTGAATCATTTGCTAAATATTGGTTGGATGAAGAAATGTACCAAACAAAGTGCAGAAATGACCTAGACTAAGGCAAGGAAAAGACCTGAATGACCTTAGCCTCGGTTGAGCAGGAATTTGTAAAATCATGAAAGAAATGTTCTGGAAGTGACAATGCAGAGCAAGGAAGATGTGAGCCCAACTCCTAGTCCCAAGGTCAAGAGATAAGAATAAACAGTTTCCATTTGGAAAGTAGATAAAGTATCTCTCTCTGGGTCAGCCAGCAGCAGCCAGCTTAGTCACCTTAGCACTTCCTAGGAAGCCTTTAAAATGCAGATTCCAGGGCCCCATCCAGGCTAATTAAATCTGAATGTTTAGGGAAAGTGCCTGGGCCTAGGGCTGCCTTCATAGGCACAAGTCCCACTAGGCCCAGCATTCAGAAGAGCCCATGCTTAGTTTAATGCAATCTTGAAATTCTTAATAACTTCTGAACAGGAAGCCCTGTGATTTCATTTTACCCTGGGCCTCCCAAATTTAGGTAATCAGGCCTATTTGGGTAGCAGTATCCTTTAGAAATCTCCTCAAGGGAGGGGCACCTGGTTGGCTTAGTTGATAGAGCCTGTGACTCTTGATATTGGTGCTCTAAGTTCGAACCCCACATTGGATGTAGAGATTACTTAAAAATAGAATCCCCCAACAAAGTGAAACCACAATGAGATACCACCTCACACCTGTCACAATGGTTAAAATTAACAACTCAGGAAACAACAGATGTTGGAGAGGATGCGGAGAAAGGAGAACCTTCTTACTCTCTTACACTGTTGGTGGGAATGCAAACTGGCACAGCCACTCCGGAAAACAGAATGCAAATTCCTCAAAGAGTTAAAAATAGAACTACCCTGCAACCCAGCAATTGCACTACTAGGTATTTATCTGCAGAATACAAACATAGTGATTCGAAGGGGCACCTGCACCCCAATGTTTATAGCAGCAATATCCACAATAGCCAAACTATGGAAAGTGCCCAGATGTCCATCAACAGATGAATGGATAAAGTAGAAGTGGTCTATATATATATATATATATATATATATATATATATATATATGATGGAATATTACTGAGTCATCAAAAAGAATGAAATCTTGCCATTTGCAACATGGGCAGAACTAGAGGGTATTATGCTAAGCAAAATTAGTCAGAGACAGACAAACACCATATAGATTTCACTTATATGTAGAATTTAAGAAACAAAACAGATGAACATAGGGAAAGGGAAGGGAAAATAAAATAAGAGAAACGGGGGGGAGGCATCCATAAGCAATGCTGAACTCCAGGAAACAAACTGAGGGTGGCTTGAGGGAAGGTGAGTGGGGAGATGGGGTGACTGGGTGATGGGCATTAAGGAAGGCCCTTGATGGGATGAGCACTGGGTGTTTATGCAACCGATGAATCACTGGATTCTACCTCTGAAACTAATAATACCCTGCATGTTAACTAACTTGAATTTAAATAATAAAATAAAATAAGATCCCCCTCCCCCAAAGATAGAAAGAAAGAAGACCCCTCAAGGGATTCTAATGTGTGGCTCCAGTTGAGAATCCCCAAGTTAAGCCAAGAGTTGGAGGGAACACATGAAGAAATGTATAGGGTGCAGAGTATAGGGTGGCAGACTGAGTGGAAGGAAGGTGGCAGAGGGTATGAGGAGGAGGGCGCATGTGTACAGAGATTCCCACACTAGAGTTATGCTTGGTTCCTTGAAGGGTGAGTGCTGGGGCCTACCAACTTTGTCACGGCCTGAAAGAGGCACGCTGGTGGGGTTTGCCTTGCTGTCTTCTGGGGAGTGCATGGGCAGCTGGGGAGGGGGGCAGTGGATAGAAGAGCCTATGTAGGGGTAGCGACAGGTGTGAACAAGCTGAGCTGAGGCACTGTATGACTGTCTGGGGTGCTGGGGCCGGGGTGGGTGCAGACTCTCCAGGGCTCCTCAAAGCTGCGAGGCCTAAGATGTTTGGCTGGAGGTCTAGGTTCCGGAGCCGCCATCACATAGATGGAACATGGAGCAAGGCCAGACTCAAGTTTCGAGCACTCACAGTACTCAGGGAGCCTTACCAGAGACGGGGCATATCCATGAGAATCTTGCTTTCCCCTGGGAGTCTGAGAGGAAGTGAGCAGAGCTATGTAAACCGAGACAGGGCTCTGGGAAGAGGAGGCTCCCCAGAGAAACGAGCCACGAACACAGGCGCCACGGGGTCACTTGTCAATGAAATGTTGGTTGTTTTTCTAAACTACAAGAGATAAGAGGTGGTGAAATCTCTCAGCTTCAGCCCTTTAGTGTAAATATTTCCTTCAAAATCAACCCAGACAAGGCTGGGTCTCAAGGAGAAGCCAGGTACATGAGCCCCAGTGTCCCATCTCTGGGAGCTGCTCTGTCCGGGGCTGGCCATGAAAGCACCAGGAGGAACCAGGTGCATCTGAGGCTCCTGAGGCCCCTCCAGAAAGGATGCTGACCTAAGGGCAAAGGAGAAGCTGCCAGAGCAAAGCTTTTATCAGTGGTCATGGCAGCAGCAGATGCCATTGTCACTCTCCCCAACTCAGACATGGCTGGGGAGCGCGAGGGGTTGGGAAAGGTCATCTGAGTGGAATATCTACAGATTTGCCAGAGCAAAGCTAAGCACTTGATCTTTTAGGAATGGCTGAGACATGAGGGCAGCTTCTCACCTGGGTACTTTTCTATCCACCTTGGCCTCATGGGAGCCTAGCCCTTCCTGCTCGCTGGCCATCAGCGTCTTGTGGTCCAGGGGGATCTGTTCCAGAAGCAGCTGTGGTTCCTCTCCAGGGGTAAGGTTGAGTTGACCCCAAGTGTAGTCGGGCTGATGGGTGGCTGTCCAAGCGGTGAAAGCCCACCTGGATGAGAACATCTCATCCAACAGCAGAATCAGGCAGCCACGTAGGGAAGACCCAGAGCATGCTGGAGAAGGAGGTGTAGTTTCCAGGGACACGGGCCACTGTGAATATTCCACTCTCCACAGAAAGGTCCTAAAATTATAGGGGGCCACTGAGAACTGCTCTGAAGTCTGACTCTGTATTTTAACTTGGCCAGGGATAAAATGGTCAGGACAGTCTACCCTACTAGTGGGTTGGTTGGGTGGTTGGCAAGGGTGATACCCTTTGGCTAACCCTCCTTAGTACTGAAATTTCCTTAAACCACTGTTGGAGAAGATGGGCTCTCCCTTCCTCTGCCAGGTAAACCTAGACACAGCACGATGAATAAGGTTCCATCTGCTCTCGACTTCAGGCTGACGCTATCACATACCTAAGCGTGCGGTGTCCAAGAACTTGGGTGTCATGCTTCTCATGCAGCTGATTCATCCCTGTGTACACGAAGGAGTGTTGTGTGGGGAGTGGGCTCATACCTCCTGAGCATCTCCAGGGACTTCATTTGTGACCCATCCCTTACTTCTCACACATTCTCCTGTTACTCCCAAGTCCCATAATTTTATCCCTTCCTGAAATCTCTCTCCATTTTTTTTGCCTGACAACCTTGCCCTAACCTCTTTGCTCCAAAGAGCTTCTTGCTTTGCTGGCTCTTTCCCACCTAATTCTGCCTTTGAGTTAGAGGAACGTGGGGGGCTTCAGATTAGGAAGTTGGGGAAAGAAAGGAAGGCTCTGGATTCTGGAAAAGCGTAGACTGTCCCCCACCAGCCACCTCCTGACACACGCACTCAACTGTGGGTGCTGAAACGTCCTGCTCTTCAATGTTAATTTGCTGAGATTTGCTGAGCTCAGGAGGCCCATACTTCTCAAGAATGTGTGTCTCCTCACTGACCTTGAAATGCATTAAAAGGTCACTTTCTGCTCTCTGAGGATTTTTCCCCTTCACTGCAACAGGTAGGGGGAAGCCATCCTGACAAGTTCTTTTCCAGGTGGAAAGCTTCGTGGCTTTGCAGAGTTGAGAACTGGCTCCCTCCTCTTATGTGCGTGGGTCAATATGGCTGTGTGGCGCGCCTGTGCACATGGGGAAGTCCTCTCTGGTTCTGACCATTGTGTGTCCCTTCCTGGCAGGCAGTGTCAGTCCTCCTGCCAAGTACACAGAGTCCTTCCCTGATCTGGGGAACTAGACCACTTTATCCCTGGGGCATGTCCTGGTTCAGAACACCTCTGATGTCTCCACTGCATCTGTTTCTGCCTCAGGGTCAGATATTGGGGCTCCAGCACCTCTGGTCTGGGTGTGGGTGTTGTCCTATGTCTATCTGCAGCCCTTGCCCTAAGTCAACAGTTTCCAAACTTTTCTGATTATGTCCCCGTTTAGTAAAAAGTTGGAGGGGAGGTACATATTCTCTGTATGTTTACTTATAAGCCACGCACTCTGTAGATTATAAAACACATAAAATTGAGGTTAAAAGAAGGAACAAGATGACATAAACACGGTTTTAAGTGTTGTTACTTGCGGTGGCTTTGTATTACCATGAGTTATTACCTTAAGGCGTAATATGAATCTAGATTTAGGAGTTCTTGTTGACAAAAAGGGATATAAATACACAATTAAAGTAGCCTTCTTGTTGATTCAGAGTCATTTTTGACCAGCTTCCTGTCAGTTCTGATCAACTTCCCAGGGTTTTTATGGTGCCATGGGTGAGGGGGGGTCCACCTGTAGGGGACAAGTCAGCTCTGCTTGACCCTTTGTTCCCTGTCCATGCAGCCTCAACAGTATTTCCAGTCAGGTTTTTTTTTGGTAGTAATCCTAAAACTATTCATTCAGTTTGTGAGAATCGATTCCCTCACAATGAGATGATCGAAGTCACAAATCCACTTCACTGGATGCAGACAAAGTGTTCCTAGTCTCGTTCTGCCCAGGAGCTAGCTCCTCCATCAGGAGGCGTCAGATCCTGCATGTGAGGGACTAAAGTCAGGGACCTATGCCCACCTTGATATTAAATATTAGAACATTAGCTTGCTAGAGTTGCTGTCACAAAGCACCGCGAATTGAGTGGCTTGAACAATAGAAGTTTACTGTGTCACAATTTCGGAGGCTGGAAGTTTGAGATGAAGGTGTCAGTAGGGTTGGTTCTTCCTGAAGGATGTAAAGGAGCATCTGTTCCTAGCCTCTCTCCTGGCTTCTGGCGGTTGCCAGCAGTCTTTTGGTGTTCCTTGGCTTGTAGGCACATAACCCTGATGTGTCTTCATCTTCACATGGCAGTGTGTGTGTGTGTCCAAATTTCTCCTTTGTGTAAGAAGAATTAAGACCAACCTTAATAACTTCATCTTAACCTGATGAGCTCTGTAAAGACCCTGTCTTCAAATAAGATCGTGTTCTGAGGTGTTCGGGGTTAGGACTCTAACCTATCTTTTCTGGGAGCAACATCATTCAACCCATAATGATTAGTAAAACTCTTTTTTTTCTTGCTTTTAGGTAAAAATAAATAGAAGTAGAAGTTCTAATGGCTTCTTGCGATGTATCCCAGTGGATGATGCTCTGGTGCACCCCTGAGGTGTGTGTACTTTTCTTTGGAGACCACTGCCTCATTAGTTTGGTACCTCCTCCTCTTTTCCCCATGATCATTCACCCCCAGTTCTCACTGGGGGCAAAGAGAGAGTGAGTGTGTAGAAGACAGGCCTTGAAGAGAGCCATTTGGAATTATACAGAAGATTAATTTAATGATGGACTTCTGGCATCAGGATAGCCAAGTGAGCCACCAGCAAGCCTCCTCTCCCTTCTTCCAAACCTCAGAAATAATAAAAAAGACAGTTTTAATGCAGGCATAACTTCATTCAAAAGCAAAAAGACAGAAAGCAGTTTAGTGGTTCTTCAAAATGTTAAACCATGTGACTCAACTATTCCACATCTAGGTATATGCCCCAAAGAGTTGAAAATGTTTTCAAACAAAAACGTGCCTGTGAATATTTATAACAGCACTATTCGCAATAGCTAAAAGGTGGAAATGACCCAAGTGTCCATCAGCTGGCAAATGGATAAACAGAATGGGTTGATCCATACAGTGGAATATTACTCCACCATAACAAAGATTGAAGTACTGGTACCTCTTATATCACAGAGAAACTTTTAAAAACATGTTGAGTGAAACAAGCCAGACAGAAAAGGTTGCATATTGTATGATTCCATTTATATGAAATGTCTGGAATACTTCTATGGGGGTAGAAAGCAGATTAGTGGTTGCCAGGGGCTGGGGGCAGGTGTTGTTGGGAAGAATGGGGGGTAGTTGCTTAATGGAAGGGTTTTCTTTTATGGCCATGAATGTGTTTCACAACCAGATAGAAGTGATGGTTGCAAAATATTGTGAATCACTAAATGGTGTACTTTAAAGGGGTTGGTTTTGTGTTATATGAACTTACCTCAATTAAAAAAAATTAAAATCAAGGGATCCCTGGGTGGCGCAGCGGTTTGGCGCCTGCCTTTGGCCCAGGGCGCGATCCTGGAGACCCAGGATCAAATCCCACGTCAGGCTCCTGGTGCATGGGGCCTGCTTCTCCCTCTGCCTGTGTCTCTGCCTCTCTCTCTCTCTCTGTGTGACTATCGTAAATAAATAAAAATTAAAAAAAAATTAAAAAAAAAATTAAAATCAAGAAGGGGACGTCTTGGGGGAATCCTTAACCATAAAGGGCTTGAAAGGCACTGTGGGGACCCTCTGGTTACAGGTGAACAACAGCCCCAGGAGGAAGCACTGAGTGATACCTTCCAGTGTAGTGACAACCCTGCAATTCATTGGCCAGGACAGCCTCTACCAAACTGTCCATGGGAAAAGCCTAGCAACAACATGGAATTTTTTTTTTTTAAATCAAATGACTTAGTATTGTCTGCTGTTCAGAGATCTAGAACAATGTCAATGTATTAGTAACCATGACTTACACGACCCCTTCATGTCTTCTCTATCTCACTCCCAAACCTTAAAACCTTGTATTGTTAAGTTCCTCCTGTTTTCTTTGGAATGCAGTTCATTGACTTGGAATGACTATAATCTCCGGTGGAGAATAACATGCTTACTGGGTAAATAGCTCCTTCTCAAAAGAGCTGCAAAAAGCAGATTATGTGCAAATTCAGAGAATGCTTTTTGGTGCCAAGCTCTGGTTGGATTTGAAAGGTCCTGTCAAGTTTCAGATTCACAGCTTGACATTTACATGGTTATTTGTGCCACTTATTAACTGTGGTGTGTTAGTAACAATCTAATTATGACTGCCATCTTCATTTGTCTTGTGAATGACAAGAGGAGATTGCTTTGAGACAAGAGTTCACCCTGGGATGTTCTTCTTGAACACATCTGGGAAAGGCTGGGGGTCAAAAGGGCTGATGGCTTTGGCATGAGTTCCTTTCGGTCTGTTACGTTCTTGAAGCTTTTGCCCCAAGAACCCTGGTTGCTGGGCATTTCTGCTGTTCTGGGTCCAGGAAGAGTCAGAAAGATATGCTCTTGGGACCTGAGAAGCTGCTCCAAGTGCAATGTCTTGAATAGCCTTTGTTTCTAGGAGATTCTGAAGCACACAGATGGAAGCTCTGCCTTTCTTTAAGGTGGTTCAGAAAGCCAGCCTAAGTAGGGAATTGTGAGGAGCCAATATCCTGCTTTTTGAGAAATTTGTTCTAAGTTTTTACATTCTGACATTAAAAAAAGATCTTGAGCTGTGATTCCCAGCTTTGTGCCTGCAGTGCAAAGGGAATCTGCTCTGTTCTAAAGGGGCCTGGCCTCTCCAAGCTTCCGGTTATAACGGTTGCCTTCCCTCCACCTTCCCCACCCTGTGGGGCTATAGGGTGAAATGGTTCCTGAAAGGCAGGGGGACGACTCAGTGGTGGGATGAGAAAGAGAGCACAGACCAGCAGAAGAGAAGATCTATGGGATCTTGGCTCAGAATGAACTTCCTCCAGCTCCAGGTGAGCTTCTCAAAAACAGATTGAATCCTGACACTTTGCAAGAGAATCAGAAAGAATAAGGAAAGCATATCAGAAAGTAAATAAGGGACCTTGGACCATATGAGTTTCTAGACCTGACACCAAAAGCATGATCGTAAAAGGAAAAATTGATAAATTTCGCCTCCTTAAAGTTAAAGCACTTGTCTCATTGGGTCGTAAGACCCTCTATAAAAGATGCATCCATCCTGTTACTGCTGGCTGGGAATGGCTTTGTCTCACACCCATGTGATTTCACTGCGTCCCTCACAGCCCTTGGAAGCCTTTGGGGAAGACTGTAGGGAAGGGAAAATTGGAATTGACTCACATTTTGCCACCTTCTTGGAAAGAGACCTATCCTCCTAGTATCCATTTTTGTAAAATCAAATTAAGTTGCTGATTGATACTTCCCCTTCCCTAAACCATCTTCATTGTTTGGTGCCTTAAGTTTGGATGCCATTTGCCACACCCCTGATGTGGCATGGCACTGGGTGAGAGTTTGGAGCAATGACCACCTACCTATTTAGAGTCTCTGAGACTTCAGATATGTGCAGCCATTTGCATTTCTGCCAGGCAAGGAGTTTCTAAAAAGAAAAAAAAAATAGGCAAGACAAAAGTCAACTGAATGCCCACACAAATACATTAAACTGGGTTTTGACAAAGGAGCAAAAGCAGTTCAATGGAGGAAGGATGGCTTCAAAAAATGGTGCTGGAGCACTTGCTGTCCACAAGCAAAAATACCAAAACCAAGACCAAAACCTCCAACTTCCACCTAAACCTTACACATCAGGACTCATTATTGTTACTCTTACTCATTATCACATCTCATACATGTTTACACAAAAAAAAAATCACTCATAATGGAAATGGGCTTAAATTTAAAATGTAAAAAACAAAACAAAACAAAAAACCTTCTAGGAAAGAAAAAGGAGAAGATCATAGGGACCTAGGGCTAGACAAAGAGCTTTTTAGACTTGATGTCAGAAGCATAATCTGTAAAAGGAAAAATTAATAAAATCCTCAAAATTAAAAACTTTTCCCTGTAAGAAGAATGGAAAGACAAGGTATGCCTGTAAGAAAATACTTGCAAAATGTATATCCGACAAAGGACTTATATCTAGAATATATAAAGAACTCTCAAGACTCAATAATAATAATAAAAAAAAACCCCTAAACAACCCAATTAGAAAATGGGCAAGGACATGAACAGACGTTTCACTAGAGAAGATATGCAGAAAGCAAATAAGCAGAGGAAAAAATGTTTAGCATCGTTAGCCATTGGGAAAATGGAAATTAAAATTAAAATGAGTTATCACTATCACCTTTTAGAATGGCTAAAATAAAAACCAGTGATAACACCAATTGCTGGCAAAGATGGGGAGAAACTGGATCATTCACACATTGCTGATGGGAATATAAATGGCATAGCCACTCTGCAAAAGTCTGGCAGTTTCTTACAAAACTAAACATGCACTCACCATATGACCCAGCAATCACACTCTTGGACATTATCCCGGAGAAATGAAAACTTATGTTCACACACACACACACACACACACACAAACCCTCTACGAAAACCTTCATAGCAGCTCTATTTGTAATAGTTTCAAGCTGGAAGCAACCCAAAAGTCCTTCAATGGGTGAATGGTTAAATAAACTGGTACATCCATATCTCTGTCAATTTCCTGCTTGCGATAATATATTATGGTTATGCAAGATGATGTTATCATTGAGAGAAACAGGGTGAAGGGATCTTCTTGAATGATTTCTTACAACTGCATGTAAATCTACAATGATCTTAAGTCCGTTTTTTTTTTTTTTTAAATGTTATATTGAGAAGTCAAGTGGATCAGATCCTAAGAACTAGAGAGCCGTGGCACCAGGACTGGACTCTCCGAAGCTCTCGTGAGGCAGACCGCAGAAGATCCGGGAGCTAAGGAGGAGGAGCCTTTGCTTGAAAAGTGCAATTAATAATAGCATTGCCTTTTTACGATCCACCAGTTATTCTCCTTAGTATTTACTTAAATGAGTAAAAGAGCTTAAGTCCATACAAAAACCTACACACGGATGTTTATAACAGCTTTGTTCGTGATTGCTAACACTTGGAAGCCAGCACGGTGTCTTTCAGTGGGTGAATGGATAAATAAACTGTGGTATATCCATACAATGAAATATTAAACATTGCAAAGAAAAGAGCTATCGAGCCATAAAAAGACATAGGGGAATTTTAAAGTGCATATTATTAGATAAAAGCCCTGATCTGAAAAGGCTAGATACTGTATGGTTTCAACTGTGTGACATTCTGGAAAAGGAGAGACTGTGAGACTGGAAAAAGATGAGTGATTGCCAGGGATTAGGGAGAAGGGAGAGGAGGATAAAGAAGCAAAGTGCAGAGGATTTTTAGGACAGTGAAACTACTCCCTGTGGTACTCTAATGGTAGACACATGTCATTATACATTTGTCCAAACCCACAGAATGCACACCACCAAAAGTGAACTTTAGTGTAAACTATGGACTCTGGGTGCTAATCACATGTCCATGTAGGTTCATTGATTGTAATAAGCATAAAAAGTCTAAAAAAATAAAGCCTATTAAAGATAATAACAGCACTGCCTTTATTAACATCTTCACACAATTCAAGGTGCTTTTAGGAACATTTTCTCCTTTTAAGGACCATCCTCAAGACCGTGCTGTGGGGTGAGTGGAAGGCAGAGGATGTAAAGTGAGAGTAAATGATGTGCAGAGCACACCAGCAAGGGGCCAAGCAGTGGGCAGGAGGTGCTGATGGGGTCAGGGACACACCTGGCCTCCTAAGGGCAGGGATGGGTGAGGAGAAGACTCCCTGGGGCTCACTGGTAGGGTGAGCGGTGGATGGGGTCCTTGAAGCTCCAGTACAGGCAAACCAGATGGAGGCAAGGAAGAGAGGTGTGTGGTTCAAGAGAGGGAGGACCAGGGTGGAGAAGTGATAGGGGTCTACTAGGATTCTCTTTCTGTCACTGAATGCCGTGCTAGCATGTCAGTGGGACTGTGCAGTTTACCCAGATTAGGAAGGGGAGAGGGAAAAGCAGGAAAGGGAATTAGGATTGGGGTCAGTCCAAATTCAAAATGGAAAGGGTAGGAGTCGGAAATCTCCAATGGATCCATTAATTAACCCAAAAGGTCTGTGTACTCTGGAGACTTCATATATTGCCAGGGAATGGGAGAGAACATGGTGGGAGGGATTTTTTTCTTGGCGTCATGACTTCTAGGGATGTATGCCGGCTGATTTCCCTTATGCATGCCTTCTTAAATGATCTCTTTCCAAGCACTTGTTGGGGGCACACGGTTGGGTACACTGGCTTGCCAGCTCTTCGTCCTGGCAGAGAAAGCTGTCTCCCTCTTGTGGTCCCTTGGAGAAACCACTCCTGGCATCTGGGACCTTTGGAGCTGGAAGGGCCCGGCTGGTACTTCCAAGCAAGAGGCACAGGCAAGTGGACACTGAAGTCCCAGCTTGGCCCTTGGCTATTTTTACTCAAAGTAGACTCAGAGGAGGCCTGAAAATCAGGGGAAGTGGAGATGAAATTGAAGCAATGGCAGAGGGGCAGAAGATTCTAGAGCCTCATGGGCTGAGCAGGTGCTGCTGCTTGGTAACCGGGGGGGAGCAATGTTTGGAAAGAGGAATGCTTTTGTCCTCCAAGTCCTCTTTTTGTGCGCTCCCCCAACCCAAGATGACTACAAGCATCCTCCTTCTGTACAGTGGGGCAGCAGATGCCCACGCTTTTGTGATCATAATGGTATTCCTCTATGGGGACAGTCACAAAGATTTGAAAAAGGCAATGATACCCCAAAGACCTGTGGTTGTATCACCCCTTCTAATCTTGGATCTCGGTGGTGTCTGTTGAACCGAGGTCTCCTGAGCAGACTTGTTGACTTGGGGTCACGTGGCATGGGTGGCCAAGGGCCCAGCCCTCCTGCCTCTGGGGGCAGCCCACTGCCAGCCTCCTCCTTATCAATCACTGCAAAGCAAATCGGAGGTTAAAGAAGGAAAGAAGGTGCTGATGCTTGGTGAGGAGAGAGGGAGATTTTGGTGAGTAGCAGCCTCATTTGAAACTCCAACGAGTCAGATCAGATGTCTTGGGAAGTAAGTCCCCTCACCTCCAGGGCTGAAGTGCTGCCCCTCTTGGTGGCCTCCTGCGTTTGGGGGGGCCTTTGATTTCCATGGGGTAATGGCCCAGGGCCTGTCTTTCTTACCCACTGACAGTGGTCTCCCTTCCTGGGCTCTCTCCAGCAAAACACAGCTGTGCAAGGCGGGCTCGGCTCTGCGGCTCACTGTGATGCGCTGAAACCCACGAGGGCCATGAACCAGAGGCTCTCACCTATCTTCATACCTGCTGCCTCTAAGCCCGAACTAGGATGTTTTCAAAATCTCCATTTTGTTTTTGAAATTTCTTACTTTCCTTAGTTTTTCACCTTTTATTTGGAAACTTTTCAAGTGTGTAGAAATCTGTGAGAAGAGCACAGCGCACGTCTGTCCGCCCTTGACCTGCATTTACCAGGAGTGGCATTGCCACGTGTGCTTTTAGCGCTCCTTGTGTAGACCTATTATGTCATTACCATTAGTTGCTGAAACATTTGAGAATAAGTTGCAGGCACCATGAGCCCTCATCTCTGAATACTAGTAATAAAAACACTCATTGTTAAATCACAATATGTTTATGAAGTTCAGAAAATTGAACTCTGATACAATACTGAATGTAATATATAGCCTATATTCACGTTCCACCAATGTCCCCCAAAATGCCCTTTATACCAATGTTCTGATCCCAAATAAAAAAACTTTTATCGGGATGCCTGGATGGCTCAGTGGTTGAGCGTCTGCCTTCTGAGCAGGGCATGATCCCGGAGTCTGGGATCGAGTCCCACATCGGGCTCCCTGCGAGGAGCCCGCTTCTCTCTTTGCCTGTGTGTGTCTCTGTGTGTGTGTGTCTCATGAATAAATAAATAAAATCTTAAAAAAAAAAAACTTTTATCCTTAGTGTCAACAGGTGTTGAAAAGGTGGATCTGGCTACACACACACACACACACACACACACACACACATTACACACACCACACAAACACATACACACCACATCACACACGCTGCATACCACACTACACACACACTACACCAGGCAAACATATTACACATACACTATACACACTGCACACATCACACATACACACACCACATCGCACATACCACACACTTCACCACACACACACCACACTGCACACATCTCACACCCACACCCACACCCACACCCCACACCACACACATCACACATACACACCACACAGACCACACTACATACCACACATGCACATCACACACACCACGCAGATTTAAGCTTCACTACCAAGTATTCTCCCTATAAGAGGATCTTAACGTATTTTTTTTTGTATTTATTTATTTTTTATTGACAAACTGCCTCGCTCCCATGCTGGGGTCTTCTAACCAGGCTCATTCCTCCAGCTGCTGGGAAAGGGGCTCAAGGGGCCATCCTGTCTCGCTGGCATGCTGGATGTGGGGTGGGGAGGCGGGGAGGATGGGCTTGAGCAGACCACGAGGCACACCCATCTTCCTGCAGGAATGCCTTGCTCTCTGATTATCAGTGGGCAGCAGGGAGCTTTTGCTTTGGACCCACCACCATCCTCCTAGGGAAGAGGCAAAAAGAGCTAAAGAGGACCGCAGGGGTCAGCTGCTGCTCAGCCTCCCTCTTCTGGTGGAGAAGACAATGGAAGTTCAGAGAAGTGAAGCAGCCTGGCCAAGCTCCCTTAGGCACCACGGGGAATGGGGATCAAGCTGATATTTTTTCAGGCCATCCAGCTGTTTTACAGACACCCACATCTGGGGAGCAGGGAACCTAAGGACAAGAGGGAGAGCATATTCCCTGGAGAGAAGGAGAAGCAGAGGCCATGAACAAGCTTCTCGAAAGATGAAGAGGCAAAGCTCCAGATGTGGTGTAGCTCCCCTGACGTGAAGCAGCTGGAGAGCTGAGGTCAGGCTCATCAGCCCTGAGGAGGTGAGTCCATGGGGAGGTGTTTCCCGCTGCTTCATGGTCTCAGTGGGCACCCTGGCAGGCGAGGGCCTGGAGGCTGTTCATGCCCCCTTGTCTGTCCCAGCTTCTAAGTGATCTCGGTTTGGATGTTCTACTCTGCTTGGCTTTCTGTCTAGGACTGGAGTCTGCTGGGAGGAATTTGCCATAATCTGCTATTCTTGCTTTCAAAGTCACCAAGGGACGCAGACAGGAGACATATGCTCAGTGTGAACGAGACATCACAGCTAAAATCATCATTTTTCTAGTTGCAACCAATTGGATTTTACAGGACTAAGTAATTAGACAAAAAGTCATAAGCGGACAAAATAAGAGCTTTCTGCCAAGAACCCCTCTGCTTCAGGGTTTGAGGTTGGAATCAGCGGCCTGATTTATGGGGATCCTGTTCCCTGGGAATGCAGAACCCTGTGCCAGAGTTGTAGGGCTTCATTCCTCCTGAAGACGGCCTGGAGCAGAGACTGTCCAGGCCGCATCTGTTTTGCAGATTAGGAAAGACACACAGAAAGCACACTATTGTGCTTCTGCCACTCTCATGGCTCATGATGGCCTGAGTAAAGTGTTGATGGCCAAGCATTAACATGCAGTGCACACAACTTGGCCTTCCTTGGAGAATCTTTTTCTTTTTTAAAAAATACTTGAATACCATATTTAGAAGTCCATGACTACTAAGAGGGAAGTTTGGGCAAGATGATCCCTCTTAGGGATCCGATCCTCTTTCCAGGATAGATCTTCTGTTTTTATTTTCAACAACAACAAAAAAAAATAGCATGAATAGACTATACACATATCTTGGGAGTTTACTGTGTGCCAGACACGTTCTGAGTACTTTACCTATTGTTTTTGTTAGTCCTTAGTATGAGATAGGTCCCATTTTAGAGATGAAGAAACCGAGTCTCAGAGAGAGTGAGAAACTTGGACAAGGTTTCACATAATTAGGTGGCACAATCAAGATTCCAGCCCAAATAGTCTGGCTCCAGAGCATACCCTTAACCACTGTTCTTTATTTTCCCTTAACACATTCATCATTTTAAGTCAGTGTGTGTTTGCTATAGACTGACTGTGTCCCCCCCCACACACACACAAATTCACATGTTGAAACTTAATGCCCAATGTGACGGTGTTAGGAAGTGGGGCTTTGGGATCTGATTAGGTCATGAGAGAGGAGCCCCCATGAATGGGGTTAGTGCCCTTATAATAGAGACCCCTGAGTGTCCCCTTGCCTCTTTAACCACATGAGGATTTGGCATGAAGATGATTGTCTATGAAGCAAGAAGCAGGCTCTCACCAGACACCAAATCCATTGGCACTTTGATCTTGGACTTCCCAGCCTCCAGAACTTTGAAAAATGAATTGTTGTTTCAAAGTCATCCAGCCTGTGTTACCTTTGTTATAGCAGCCTGAATGGACTAAGACAGTGTTAGAGGTGGGCCTGGGCTGGGGTTTTCTAGATGAGTCTTCTTGTGTGTAGATCTGATGTAACCTCTCCAACTTGCTAGGACATTGTAGAGCATTCTGGGGATAGGACTGATTTTCAGTGCCCTGAGCCAGGTAGGTAGCATGGCTTCTGGTGGGGGCATCGGCACTGCCTTATGGAGGAAATGTGAGAAAGAAGGGGAGTGGAAGGCAGCCTCCCAGATGTCCCTCATGATCCCTGTCTTTTGGTAATCCCTTCTCCTTCCGTGCATGCTGGACCTATCAACTGACTTCTAACAAATAGAATATGGCAGAAATGATGGGATGCCACTGTGGAGATTATCTTCCATCTTGGCTGCTCCCATTCTCTCGGATCACTCATCCTTGGAGAATCTAGCTGCCGTGTCGTATGGTAGCTCTGTGCCATATGGAAAGGGTGAGGTCTTTCAACAACCAAATAAGTGAGCCTCAAAATGTATCTCCTCCTCCCCAACCCCCTCCAATCAGGCGTTTGGATGAAACCATAGCCCTGGTTGACAGCTTGACTGAAACCTCATGAGGGATCTTGAGTCAGAGGCACTCAGCTAAGCCACATCTGGATTCCTGACCAACAGAAATTGTAAAATGATAAACATTTGTTGTTTTCAGCTACTAAGTTTTAGGATAATTTGTTACCCAGCAATAGATAATTAATACAAGGAACATCTGGCACTCATCTCCCTCAGGTGTCCCCGAAGAGCTCTGATGGAAAAAGGCTTGGGCAATCTGTGGGTTTTCATCAGCCCCCATTGGTGTGTCCTGGATGTGCCCTGAACGTGTAGGTGTTACCTGATGTCTAAGGGCTGGCAGGAAGGAAAGCTGTGTTTGGACTAACCAGTGGGGTATGAACAACTTGCCTGCACATGCTGGGCATGGAGGAGGAGACAGACGACTCAGGCTCATAGGAGCCACAGCCACCCCAATAAGTTTTAGTGCATGCTCTTCCTACCCTTTTACCCTGATTCTTTCACCAAAAGTGGAATCTGTCAGAGAGCTTTATAATATACATAGCACTTCTATGTACATTCTTTCTCGGGTTTTTCTAGTTATCCTAGGAAGCAGATAAATAAGGAAACTGAGCCCCCAAAACTTGTATAACTCTATATGGTTTACAAGTTCTCTCATATTCATGTTCTCACCCAAGACATCATGTTTATGTTTGGGCTCAGAAGGGTTGAAAACCCTGCTGGTGGGCACCCGGGTGGCTCAGTGGTCGAATGCCTGCCTTTGGCTTGGGTCATGGTCCCGGGGTCCTGGGATTGAAGTCCTGCCTCAGGCTCCCCATAGGGAGCCTGCTTCTCCCTCTGCCTATGTCTCTGCCTCTCTCTCTGTGTCTCATGAATAAATGAGTAAAATCTTAAAAAAAAAAAAAAAACACCCTACTTGAGCCAGGACCTGAACACAGATAAGAGACACAGAGCCTAAAGATAGCTCCCTCCTGCCCCCTGCTTGGTTTCTAAGCCCCAGTATACCTCTGAGCCTCTTCCTGCCCATTGAGGACCACAGAAGAGGTTCTCAGGAGGGGTTGAGTGGAGAGGGGGAACTAAAGAATTAGGCATCCCTTCAGAGAGAATTCTTTTTTTTTTTAATTGGAGTTCAATTTGCCAACATATAGCATAACACCCGGTGCTCATCCCGTCAAGTGCCCCCCTCAGTGCCCATCACCCAGTCACCCCAACTCCCCACCTACCTCCCCTTCCCCTACCCCTTGTTCATTTCCCAGAGTTAGATGTCTCTCATATTTTGTCACCCTCACTGATATTTTCACTCATTTTTCAGAGAGAATTCTTAAAAATGCTGAAACACCATAGAAAAATATGCAAAGGAAGAAAAGCCCTCCCCCAACCAACCAAGCAAAAAACCTCTCAAAAACACAATTAATTTTTAGCTATAATTTGGGGACAATAACATTATACTTGACTTTGAAGGTTTTTATGAAGGTTAATTAATTAATTGATGAATCAGTTCATTAAATATATGACAGAATGTCTTCCATGTGCTAAGCATTATTCTGGATACTTGGAACGTAGTAGGAAATAAGATCTAGAAAATTCCTATCCACATGGGGTATATTAAATTCTAGTGGAAAGATCTGCTTATTCTATAGGAGCTTAAAGTATGTTTAGTTATAATTCATGTGTAGAGGTGGGCTACTTTTTCACTGAACTGTATGTCATATATACTCTTCCACTGGTTTTAGGAATTTACATATTAAATTTTTAAATTGCTTTAGTTTACTTAACCTTATCTAATTGTTGGGCATTTTGACCATTATGACTAAAGCTGCTCTAAACCATTCTCTATAAATAATTTTCAACAATTTCTTCAAACTATTTCCACAAAATAAATTCCTACAAGGAAATTACTGGGTTAAAGATGTATTTTTGACTTTTGTTAGATTATATCAGATAATGCTCCAGGAATGTTGCATCAAACTGCATAATCAGTAATGTTATTTTTTAAATCCTCAGTATTGCTAGCATTGGATTTTTGTCATTTAGTTCCTTTTTTTTTGCTAATTTATATGTTCAAAATGGTATTTTACAGTTGACTTGAATTTTATGAAGCTGAATATTTTTCTTTCAATGTCATATATAGAAATCTAGTCAGGCTAGGTAAAGGTGTGGTAATAACATCACAAAAATCTTAGTGACTTAAGATTTCTTAAGGTTTAATAAAGGTGATAATAAAGGTTTATTTCTTGTTCATGGCTACATTTCCAGTGTGGGTTGATCAGAGATATTGCTCTTCATTGTAGGAGCCAGACTGGTAGAGCATCCACTATTAGAAATGTTGTTGACTCCTGAGGAAGTGGAAGAGAATAACAAATTATGTTTAGGTCATTAAACACTGTGGCCTAGAAGTTGCACATGTCATTTCTTCCACCATTTCATTGACCAAAGCAAGTCTCATGACCATACCCTACTTCAAGGGCAAGGGATCTGCAATTCTATCATAGTCCTAAAAGAAGATTCAGAAAAATATGAAAGAATTAATGACCACCACGTCATGATTTATTCTTTGTGTTTTTTCCCATATAAATGGACTATTTATTCTTTGGTTACTTTATGGGAGGCATTGGATTCTGAAAAAAAAAAAAAGAAGCATAATATTCTTTATTTAATGCTCTTCTCTGAGAACATTAGACACTCAAGTCACCATCCCTCAGAATTCTTCTGAGGTCCCCTTTCCCTTTCCACCAACTCAAAACATGCATTAACCTGGAAGTATTTTTTACTTTGTCTTCACGTTTCTTTTTTGCTAAGTCATAGTGACGAACTCAAGAAGTGTCCAGTCATCCTTTCCTCATTCTCAACAATGGGGCATTGTTCTCTCAGGTATTGCCTGTAGCTTTGATACTAATTGGTGTGGAGCCCAAGGAGTTACTTTGAAGTGATGGTTTCAGTGGATTCAAGGAGTGATTACAGGATAGTGAGTTACTTGTTCCTTTTCAAAGGCAAGTCAATTTGGCTTCATTTCTGGTTAACCCAGTGCTTCCTTTGATGACACCCATGTAAAAGAGTGTTACTAAAAACAATCAAAGCATATTTGTACTCCAACTTAAATACTGTCTGATGTATTTTTTGTTATCTGACTGAGAGTATGGTTGTTTCAGGTAAATGCAGACCTAATTTTCCTTTTAATATAAATCTGATAACTTTAATGAGTTGACTCTTGTATTTCTCACCTGATCGAGTTCCTTGTATAAACCAACTAGAAAAGAAATAATTAAGATAGAGATTTAGTTTTCATCTGGGATAGCACCTTTAAGAAAACTATGCTGTTCTTAACAAAGATCACTATATGCTGGTTTGAATATCCCCATTTGGGGAAAAGGGTCTCATACAGAAAGAGGTGTGAGTCACTTGTGGTTGGGTAATTACGTGTGTGGGGGAATGAATGTGTGTCTGGGAGACTGCACAGATACTGGTAACAAGTGAAGCCAAGAGTCTACTCCATTATGTCATTGATACACCCCTGCTCAAGAGGGGCAGGTTCTAGGGTACATCTCTTGCAGTTGAATGCTGGCAAGTGCCTGATGAACCAGGCATGGAAGCGTTTCTGCTTGGGCTAGTGGGCTTGACAAAGGACAAGGCTCTCTTCTATTTACTCTGGGGGTGGCCTGGGAGCCTCATAAAAACTCACAACCCTTCATGTCTCACCTAGCCCCCAGTGATTCTTAGCCCTTGCCACACATTAGAATCACCAGGGAAGCTTTGAAAAATACTGACATCTGGGACTTATCCCCTAGAGATTCTCATTCCGTTAGTCTGTGGTGAAGTCTGGGCTTCTGTATTTTTTCAAGTTGAAATCAAGTGAAGCACAAATGCTTCACATTCTTTCTGTGTCCAATGTATGAAAACATACATGTTCACCATCAAACATCAAACAACCTCACTTTGGGGCATTTGTTTTTCATACTCATGAGAAGTAATTATTTCAAGTTCATTCTTTTTTTAAGACTTTATTTATTCATTCATGAGAGACACACACAGAGAGGCAGAGACAGGCAGATGGAAAAGCAGGCTCCCTATGGGGAGCCCGATGTGGGACTCGATCCCAGGATCCCAGGATCATGACCTGAGTGGAAAGCAGACTCTCAACCACTGAGCCACCCAGGTGCCCCGAGAGCTAGTTATTTCAACCCTTTCTCCTAAATTCTGTGTAGTATTTTGTGTGGTGGCTCCCCCAAAAGATGTCCATGGCCCTTTGACTGTGAACTTATTTGGAGAAAGGATATAACTAAGTACAGACAGGCAGCTTGAGATGAGATCATCTGGATTACCCAGGTGGGCTTTAAATCCAATGAGAAATATCTCTGTAAGAATAAGAAGAAGAGAAGACACAGACATAGAAAAGAAGGGATGGCCGTAGGAGATGGAGGCAGAGGTTGGAGTGACAGCCACAAGCCAAGGAATGTCTGTGGCCACCAGAAGTTGAAAGAGGCAAGGAAGTAGTCTCTCCTAGGGCCTCTGGAGGGAGTACAGCCTTGCCAACACCTTGATTTGAGACTTCTGCCCTTCACAACCACAAGAGGATAAATTTCTGTTATTTGGAGTCACCAAGTTTGTGGCAATTTGTTATGGCACTCACTAAATATGTCCCATGTCCTATTTCCTTTTTTCTTTACTCACCCTTCCTTTGGCTCTTTCCAGGTGTCTTTTGGCTGTTTTCCAGATAAAGTCTATACTTTTTCTGATTTCTCTTCATCCTCCCTTGACTAAGGCCTCCTGACACCACAGCAGCAGCAACACGATGCTGACCCGTGGATATGGGCTCCAACAAAGACTCTCTGGCTATTGTCTTGCTTATTTTGAACATTCTTCTTGGAGTGGTGCACATTTTCTCTTCACAGGTTTATCTCTCTACCTGCGCCCTCAGATAATGTCTCCTTTATCTGTTTTCCCCAGGGTCTTTGTAGTACTAAGTTGATGCATTGATGTATAGAAGCAAAGGCAGTAGAGATAGAGAAAAGGAAAGGGATAACCCTAGGATATGCAGCTAGGGCCAGAACAAGTTTTATGGGTCAAATGCATGATTTTCAGCTCTTGAAAAGCTATTTGCAAAAAGGATCTTGTTCATTGCCTTTGCGGAAGGGCACAGGAATGTTGGGGCATCAGAATCTGAGAATGTTCTAAGTCTTCAGAGTCTGTGAATGCTTTAAGTCTTATTTCTTTGGTCAGTCCTTTTATTGTCTCATGCAGAAAAGTAGCTCCTCCTTCAAATAGCTCCGCCTACTAAAATGGGCAGAAGCAGAGGGGAATGGAAGCAGCTGTGTTAAAACACGGTCTTCCTAAGTGTTCACTGGCTTTGAGTGAAGTTTCACATTAGGCTAGAGTCTTGCCTGGGATGCCTGGTGGTACCTGCAGATGATGATGTGAAAGTGAAGAGGGCCTCTCAGTAGGGTCTTGTGAAGGTGTGGGTTCAAGAAGGGTAACCCAATCAGATCCAAGGATCAGAGCTAGGGGACCCAGGGCAGGAAGCAGGAAGTCTGTAGAAACTATGATGATCAAAAAGGACTGTACAGGTCCCAGGATCTTCTGAATCAGTGAGCCAGTTCCTGGTTCCAGGTAGTGCTGGAAGGAGAGCTGGCTTGGTTGGTGCAGGTTTCTCTTCTTTTCTTTTCTTTTTTTTTTTTTAGTAACTCTTGAATTTTATTTTAATGAACTTTTAATTTTAGAACAAATCTTATTTTAAGATATGTAAAAATATTGTAAAGATAGCACAGAGAGGGGCACCTGGGTGTCTCAGTCGGTTGAGCATCTGACTCTTGGTTTCAGCTCAGGTCATGATCTCAGGGTCATGAGATGGAGCCCTGCATCAGGCTCTGCACTCAGTGGGAAGTCTGCTTGAGATTCTCTTCCTCTTCCTCCCCACTCCTCTCTTTCAAATAAATAAATCTTAAAAAGAAAAGAAAAGATAGCACGGAGAGTTCCTATATGCCCCATACCCAGTTTCCCCTATCACTAATATCTAATCTGAGTATGAGTATGAATATTGGTCACAATTTATGAACCAATATTGATGCATTCTTTTTAACTGAAGTGCATACCTTTTTCAGATTTCCCCAGTTTTTCTTTAATGTCCCTTTTATGGATCCCATCTAGGATCCTACATTTACATTTAGCTGCTGTATCTTTATGTTCCTCTTGGTTGTAACAGTTTCTAGGACTTTGTTTTTGATGACTTTGACAATTCTGAGGAGTATTGTTCAGGTATTTTGTAGGATTTGTATGATGTTCTCCTCATGATTACACTGGGGCTATGGGTTTTGGGGAGCTAAATGCCATTCTCATTACATAATATCAAAGGTACACTAAAGGTATCAATATGACTTATTACTGTGGATGTTAACTTGGATCATCTGAGGTAATGTTTGTCAGATTCCTACACCGTAAAGTTACTTTTTGTCTCCCTTTCCATACTGTCCTCTTTGGAAGAAAGTTTCTGTGCACAGTCCATACTTAAAGAGTGAGGAGTTATACTTTGTCATCTTGAAGGTATACCTCATTCTGTATAAATTACTTTAAATTCCTTCACAAGAGATTTGCCTGTTCTCCCCCATTTATTTATTTATGCAATCATTTATTTACAACAGGATGGGCTTATTGATATTTACTTTGTACATTGAGTTATAACCCAAAACTGTGTTTCAAATTTTGTTGCTCAAATTTTTCCAGGTTTGGACATTGAGAACTCTTTCAGTTTGACATAACCCCAACAATGTGAGTTGTTTTTTGTTTTTGTTTTGGTTTGGTTTTGAGTACTTCCTTACTTTCTGGCACTACAAGATGTTCCAGGATCATCTTGTATATTTTCTGCCCCTGTCTTAGAATCAGCATTTCTCCAAGGAGCCATGGTCCCTTTTATTGGAGAATGTTACTATAAACCAAGATCTGGATGGCCATTGCTTCTGGTCTCTTAGTTGACAGAGTAAGAGGAATATGTGTGTATACTAACTTGTGTCTATACACCTACCTACAAATATTTATACACACATAACCATCGGTATCTGTTTTAAGCTAAATATGAGTTCATACTGATGTCTCCAACTCTATTCCATTACTACATAGATTATTGTAGCCTCCTCTTATTTCTTATCTGTAACTTCCCACCCCAAAAGTAAGAAACTCAACTCTCTCCACATGCTATCCATTTACTTAACTGTCCAATTCCAATATACATAGATAGTGTTTTGAAAGTCATTAACTTGTTCCCTTATGTGAAATAACTTCATTATATAGAATGCAGTGCTGTGTCTATGTACATTCCTCTGGCTTTTAATCTTACAGACTCTACCCATTTCCAAAGTTTCTTAGGTCAGCACTTTATTCCCCTATTTCTGTTTTTATCTGGGATCTCCTGACCTCTGAAATTGATATTTTGTTCCAGTTTATCTAGAAGAATACCAGGGAAGGATTTAGACTTGAACCAGAGTTTTTGGTTAGAATAATGGGAAACTTTGATCATCAGGGTCCATATTAGTTGCTCAATCCTACGCCGGTCATGCTGGGGTTGTCCTTCTATCCATAAGGACATCATTTCTATGGAAAAGGAGCAATTCCCTAAAGGAAATATTGGGACAGATAAAAACCACAGATGTCCACAACATTCTACTCCTTAGTCCCACAGCAAATACACAGATCCTTCTCATATTTATGGTTCAAAATATACCTCATTCTAACAAAATTTATATATAAATATATATATAAATATAAATATATATATAAAGTTAAATCAAGCTAACTCAAGCTAAAGCCCACACAATTACCATATCCCAATTGCAAATCCAGGATCCTGGCTGATGAGGTTTCTTTTCTTTCTTTCTTTCTTTCTTTCTTTCTTTCTTTCTTTCTTTCTTTCTTTTTCTTCTTTCTTTTTAAAAAGATTTTATTTATTTATTAATGAGAGGGAGGGGGGTGCAGAGACACAGGCAGAGAGAGAGGCAGAGAGAGAGAAGCAGGCTCCACACAGGGAGCCTGACATGGGACTTGATCCCAGGTCTCCAGGATCACACCTGGGCCGAAGGCAGGCGCCAAATCGCTGAGCCACTCAGGCATCCCTCTTTCTTTCTTTTTCTAAGCTTTGGATATCACTTCTTATGGTCAGGCAAATACCCAGAAATATTTGGATTTTTAAAAAGAAGAAAAAACAGACTAATACTTAACCAAAAGATTAACCTTTAATGGAGAAATAGCAAGGAAGATTTTCTGAGTCAGGAAACTTCATACATTTGTAGTTCTCTTCACAAAATTCTGCATAGGTGCTCAACTACTCCATTCCTATGCTAGTCAAGTCCAGTGAAGAAAGCAGAAAATGAAGGCTATGGATTCATGTGTTTTGGGGACATTCGTTTCTATTCTCAAAATTACTTAGTATATGTTCTTATTTTGTTTATATACAGGGTTCACTTACCAGTAACTCAAACTCAATTACTCTGTTACTTTTCATGACAGTTTCATTTAGTAATCACCTTGTGTTTGTTAAGAATTTTGTATGTTTTTCTTTAGTTCTATTAATCTTAGTAGAATTTCAAAGCATTGAAATTAAACTATGTCAAATTGTTTATTTTGAAAACCTTTACAAATGTCAATGAACTGGGAATATTAATTGGCACAGAGTGTCTTCAAAGGCAGAATGAGATACAATATTGACCATTGCTAATATGATAAGACAAAAGTTGACATTAATAAAAGAATTGTAATAATTTACCATCTATTTGATCGCTTATGCTTCTTAGCATACTATAAAGTACTATAGAATTAAGAAAGCGGTTATAAGTTTATGAAAGGTAAGAATGCTCTGTTTGCAAGCAGAGCCTCTCAGTAGTTGAGTCTTTATCAATTCCATTTCTTTAAAGATTCTGGTATTTAACACACACACACACACACACACACACAAGTTCCCCAAGTGGTAAAACATTTTAACCATTTCCATTTAATGAATTAATCTTTTTAATATAAAAATCTGAGTTTAATATAATTGTCTCACTCATAAGATTGATAAAAGGACAGAGGTATTACAGTTTGTGTGGACCAGTATTAGGACAAACATTTAAAATCAGGCGGCTAAACATTGCCCTCTCTCAATTCTAATAATGTATTACTATGATTACATATAAGCCTATCTAGAGATAATGTCAGAAGTTTCCATTTAAGACTCTTTATAGGTATGAGATCCTGCACTCTCTGCCTTCTGGCTTTCTGGCTTCCCTACAATAGACAAACTCTGATGAG
This sequence comes from Nyctereutes procyonoides, assembly GCF_905146905.1. Taxonomy (NCBI): domain Eukaryota; kingdom Metazoa; phylum Chordata; class Mammalia; order Carnivora; family Canidae; genus Nyctereutes; species Nyctereutes procyonoides. Next base: position 7,879,582 of record NW_026575155.1, read on the forward strand.
TAGCCCTTTGTAAAGCTCAATCTCTTCAGGCCTCCGCTAGAAAATCTTCAGTAACTCATCATTTCTTAGGCTTCTACCTATGGTCTTCCATAATTTGGCTATCGCTTGCCCATTTACCCTTATTTCTCATTTATTATCCTCCCTCTATTTTTAGTTTTTCTTTTGACTGGAAAACCGTTTCCTAGTTTTGACTAGCAGTTCCTAAGGGCAACGGCCCCATCTTGTTTATGGCAAACATCATAGTGGTTATAATCTCTTCCTAAATATGAATGAATAAATGAATGTGTACTTACTCAAATTCTACCCATTTTTTTCAACACTTAGCTTGAATGATACCACTTCTAAGAAAACTGATTCCTTCCTTCATCTGGAACTAACTTCTACCTTCAAGCCCTGTGATTTATAACTCCTTTTTTTAAATTTTTTAAAATTTTTATTTATTTATGATAGTCACACACAGAGAGAGAGAGAGGCAGAGACACAGGCAGAGGGAGAAGCAGGCTCCATGCACCAGGAGCCTGATGTGGGATTCGAACCTGGGTCTCCAGCATCGGGCCCTGGGCCAAAGGCAGGCGCCAAACCGCTGCGCCACCCAGGGATCCCCTATAACTCCTTTTGTTACACAATTTCTACACACATATATCCTTTGCTAATGATCTATGCTCATTCATCTTTGAAAACATGAAAGAATAGGAAGAGGAACTTGGAAAATAAAAATAAATAAATAACCAGCTGATCTGATGTCTGTAACACACATTTGCTTTTCTTTTCACAAATGACAATTGATCTTTTCCTACAAAAATTTGGTCTCTTCATTATGTTATCTCTTTTTTCTTCTTCTTCTCTCTCCTCTAACATAAACCTATCAATCTCTTTCTTTGCAGGGTCATTTTCATCAGCATTCAAACATATTCTTAATCGCTTCTCAGCCTTTTGGCTAAGATCAAATGCAAACATATTCTTATATTTATCTTCTTAAAAACAGTCCGCATTGATACTACATCCTTTTCTAATCACCACCACATTCTCTCTGCTCCTTTTTACAGCAAAATGTTTTCAGTTGTCCATGATAACCTGTCTCTACTTATTCATCTTTTATTCTTTATGCATCTCATTTAGATTGGGTTTACAACCCATTGGTTCACCGTGGTCATTCCTATCAAGATCATCAGTTTGATCTTCATATTGCTAAATTCTGTGGTCATTGTTTTCTGTTTATATTCAAGCTCTAAGAGGCATTTAACATAGTTGATTATTCTTATTGAAATATTCTTTATGTTGGCTTTCATGACATCATACTCACCAGATTGATTTCCACCTTTTTTACTACTCTCTAGTAATGGAGATAAACTAAATCACAAATAGTTTCAATTAATCAAAAGAAGGAAGTAAAAGAGGGGGAAAAGAATAAAAAACAGATAGGAAAAATAGAAATAAAAAAGGAAGATGGTAAACGAAAATTCTAGCACATGGATAATTGCATTAAATATAAATGTTCTACACACCCCAACTAAAAGGCAGAGATTGTCAGACTGGATAAAAATGCAAGATTGCACCATGTGCTTTCTACAGTAAACTCTCTTTATGTACAAAGACACAAATAGGTTAAGAGTAAAAGGATTTTAAACATACACCATGCTAACTTTCACAAATACAGTGAAAACTGAATTGGCTATATTAACATCAGACAAATCAGACTTTGGAACAAGGAATATTACCAAAGATAAAGGGGAGTTCATAATGATAAAGTGATCAATTTTTCAAGAAGAAATAACAATTCCAAGTGTTTATTCATCAACAATCAAGCTTCAAAATACATAAAGCAAAAACTTAACTGAAAGGACAAACAGATAAATCCATAATTACAGTTTAAGACAACACTCCTTTCTCTGTAACTGGTGGGAGAGAATATCAATAAACATAAAGAACTTGAGCAATATGTCAACAAGGTGATATAATTAACATTTATTTAAAAATGCTCCATAACAATAACAGAATACTCATTTTTAAAATTTGCACATGGAATATTCATTAAGATAGGTCATATGTAGGATCATAAAATAAGTCTCAATAATTAAAAAAAAGGTGAAGTCATATGGATTTTGTTCTTTAATAATGGAATTAAATTAGAAATTTATGACAGAGATCACCCATGGAGAGCATGCTGAAAGAGAGAAGATATGGTCCAAGGCTAAAACTTGCGGAAATAACCAGTATGGTGGTTCCACAGGAGGAGCTTTTGAAGAAAGCCAATGAGAAAAGGTCAGAGAAGACTAAACAGAACCAAGAAAGATGAGTCACAGAGCCAAGGAACTACAATGCTAAATGAAGAAGTATCCAATAAAATGAATGTTGAAGCAAATCCACTGTGCTTGAAGACATAGAGATTAGTGGTGGGCCTCAGAAAGAGATGATGTTGATGAGAAATGAGAAGTAAAGGCAGTATCTATCCTTTTTCCAAGCAAACCTCCTTACTTCTTGGGAAAGCCAAAAACATAAAAACAATGCAGTGGCTGGAGGGAGGGTCAGGGTCAGAGGAGGGATTTTTTTTTTTTTTTAGTTTGTTAATTTGTTGTTGTTTTAAAGACAAGAGAGATTTGAACATGTTTGTAGACTGAAGGTTAAAAGCTGGTAGTTGAGAAGGGATGGAATTATGACCATAAGTGGGGGATTCACCTTGAAAACAGAGATGAGAAGTAACAATGTAAGGATGAGTGAAAATGTAGACCAGTTTGCTGGAAGTTGCTATACAGAGCACCACCATTGACTCAGCTTTTACCTTTATGTTGATGACTCTCAAACTTTACCCTTAGCCCTAACTTTTGATCTCCAGACCCAATTTCTAAGTGCTCTCTGGTCTTGTTCACTTAAATAGACCACCACTTTGCATTTACACATATGAAAACAAACTTGTATTCTGTTTGACAAGTTCCCTTTCTGTCTCTCCTCTCTTCGCTTTTCCCCTCTCTTGAGTCAGGCAATTAGAACTGCAAGTCAGCCTGGTATGTGGCATATCCTAGCCTTAGGTCAAATAAAAAGCTGGGCTCCACTTGTCAAGAGCTACAGGTCATGGAGTGGGCTATTGATGCATATGGGTTGGATGTAGGTGATGGATCATAAAAGATGGGTTTTATAAACAAAAGTAAAAGATATGATGACAAATCAAAGCCAGCCAGGTTACCCCAAAATGTCACCAATTCACAGAGGTGAAACAGGAAGGAGAATCTAGGTAGAAAACAGCAAGATGAAATTTTGTGCAATTAGAGGGTTTGAGGGTAGGAAGCAGATCCTGGAGGAAGCCCCAAACTGGTGAAATGCTGGATACAAACCCTTACCATGGTGATACTTTGAACTTGACCATGCACATAGAAAGAGTCATTAAAAGCATGAACATGGGGCAGCCCAGGTGGCTCAGTGGTTTAGCGCTGCCTTCAGCCCAGGGTGTGATCCTGGAGACCTGGGATCGGCCCCACATCAGGCTTCCTGCATGGAGTCTGCTTCTCCCTCTGCCTGTGTCTCTGCCTCTCTCTCTCTCTCTCTCTCTCTCTCTCTCATGAATAAATAAATAAAATTTTTTAAAAAATAAAAGCATGAACATGGCATAGACTCCCCAAGTTTATAGATTGAAGGATCCATCATTCTTCTACACCGGCCTTGGAATGTGGACTTTCCCTTGATTGTTCCTTTTCTTTCCTTCATCCCCATCCTATCATGATTTATTTTTGAGCACTGGATATTCTTCCTCTACCATGTCTCTGTACTCTGGCCCCCAAAGCATGCATCTCTTTTTTTCTTTTCCTTTCACCAACCACTGTCTAGATTCCTTATACCTTTTGTTTCTAGTGAGTTTAGAAATGTAAAAAAAAAAAAAGAAGAAGATTTTCTCATAGTTTTCCTGCTCTTGGCAGACTAGACCTGGCTAGAGGCCAGTAGTAGCAATGTGCATGAAAATGAAATATATATATATTACATATATATATATAATGATGAAGAGAAACACTGATCCAACCCTTGGAAAATAACTCTCCTGAAAGTCGTCTAGGTTTATATTCTGGGCCAAGATGTTGATTGTTGTTTATTTGCTCTGAGCCAGACATGGTGGCCACAAGCTGCTTGGCTTTCCAAAGCTCTCACAAGGCATTATAGCCCTGCATAGGCCCCCTTCAGAGAAGATTTAATTAGGGCAGACAATATTAATGTTTTGGCCTGAAGACTGCTATAGTCACTCTGCTTGATGGTGAGTTCGGGAGTCATCCATGCTGGGCCATGACTCCACTCTGTTGCCCACATTGGTAACTTTAAGTTTCATAAATGCTTGGATGTGTAAGCCCTCAGAAAAGTATCCTCTTTCCTCACTCACCTCTACCACATGGGATCACCTGTGGTTTGGGGCCAATGTATTAATAGCACTATAAATACAGCTCAGAAACTGGTCATCACCTCTCTCTTTGATATCACCTTTTTTAAGGACAAAAACCTCCATTTTGTGGTAGACATTGCTGCTTTTGACATACAGGAGTCTAGAAACAGGGTCTTGTCAAAATGCAGTTCAGATGTGTGGCCACATTTATTCCAGCCTTGGCCCAGTGGCAGCAGAGTATCTGTTACAAATAGTTAAGCTACCAGTCACATCAACCAGCAACTATTCCTAGCCTCTCTGCTCACAGAATTAAACTACTGGTACATCCTCATGTCCTCACATTCAAGAAATATAAAAACCTGCAAGAGCACTTATTGATAATGTCTCTTCCTGGACCCTAGTATAAAGGGACAGGGATCCCAACCATTGTGTGAGAAAGGGAGAGAACTGTGACCTGAGGGTTGGGTGATATGTGCTGTCATGGAGGCCCATGTAAGGCAGGGGAAGGTGGCAACATGGCCTGTCACTCAGGCCACTGAGGAATGCTGACCAACCTCAGAGACAGAACTGGCAAGGGAGAACAGCACCCCTAACAGAGAAAGCCCTGAGTTTCACTGAAAGATCCAGCTGACCTTTGGTGGGGGACACATCATGGTTTAATTTAGAGGGCAGAGAGACTGGAAATAATTTCCTTGCCTGCGTGTGACTCGGATAGAGAGAAGACACAGTTCTAGGTCTCAAACTCCTGTCCCTAGGTTTCCTCAACAGTGATTCTCACTAGGGAAGTGGTACCACTTCCCTAAGGAGAGTATATAATAATGCGAGGGGGGAGGCATTTTAGTTAGTCACCATGCTGTGGGTGTTGGCATGAGGAACTGAGCCAGGAGACAAAACAATCAGCAAGGCCTAGGACAGTGGCACCCAACAAAGATTCATCTTGCCGGGATGTCTCCCTATGAGAAACACACATGGCCTTCCCAGAAAGCTCCCATCAAGTCAGGACAGTCTCTGTATTTTGGAGTTTCAATATGGTGTCCTGCCCCTGTCTTTGCCTGTCAGAGCACAGAGCTTGCCAGCTCGGCCTGCAGGGGTTGGCACTGGCCAGCTAAGGCACACCAAGGGCCTGTTCAGTTCAGCAGCTCCTGCAGTTGACAGTGACCCCAAGCCTTCACTAGCACCGCAGCAAAAAATATCTGTAGTAGAGATTGCTCCTCTGAGAGGAGAACTGAATTTTACAGCAGGATTCATGATGAGGATGGCTTTAGAGGGCTGGGTGGGAAACAGTTTTAATTCACTACCTGTAGCTCTCAGGGAACAGAGATATCTCCTGAAATACGAGTTCATTCAGCTTTTAGAAGGTTCTAGAAGTTTGCACTACCAGGTTTTTCTTCCCTAGGCACCAACCCAGTTGCTGGTCGGTCAGTTTCTTGAACCAGAGCGATGGTATTTTGACAATGGCTAGAACCAAGCTTAGACATAGAGGTAGCAAGATTCTGGCTCCCTTTTTAAGTTTTCTTCTTCTCTTCCCCTCTCTAAAGGTAAGAGCAGAGCCTGCCCGTGGTTTGCTAATTGTCTTCAAGTGAAAAGCCTGTTTAATTCAGAAGAGATTTTAGACTCCCAGGGGCGTGACGCCCATCATTTCACAATGGAGAATTATTTTGTGGTATTTATTTTACGATTCCTGACCCTTGTTCTAAATCTTGCCGGTGTGTTTTCATTTAAAATGTATTAACTGAAACTTGGCATCGTGACTTGGCTCTATTAAGCTCTACAACAGCTTAATCCAGATTTTATTATACTGGGACTTGAGTATATGAACTGTAATATGGGAGATGCTTGGGGATAAATAAAGTAATTTTGATACTTACTATGCGTTTAACTCTTCTGGTGCCCTCTTGGCAATTAAACTGGAGTACTTGTGGTTGGATTTCAACATTTTCAAAATGTTGTGACAGTGACTGTTAAGCCTTCCTGAGACTGGGGCTAATGGGATCTGGGGTAAATAGCAGACTCCATTGAAAGTTCTAGGTTCTGTGGTTGTCATTCATTGGGCTTGTCTCGTGAATGTGGGGCCTGATGAGGCAATCTGAAGAAAGCAGCCTCAGTCTCCCCTCTGAGCTCCGGGATACTCAGAGCTCGGGATACTGCTCACATCCTTACCAACTATACTTGGAGCTCCTGTGAGTTCTTCAACCTCAGGGATTGCAAGTGGACCTCTTGACATCCCCCTCAGGCCTGCTCCTGGACTGTACACCCCTTCTGGAAGTGGAGCCACCATTTAATCAGTTGCTCCTGCAACTCACTCTCCTCTAACACAAACTTCTGTCTGCAGTCCATCCACTTCTCTCCATCTCTACTCCCCCATCCCAGGTCCACTGCCAGTACTTCTCACATGGGGTACCCATTAGCCTCCTACCTGTCTTCCCATGACTGTTTGTGACTATGTTCATCTGTGGCCTTCTCTCCTACAGCTAGGGTAGTCTCCTCTAAGTAGAAACCAAAGCACTTTACAGCCCTGCTCCAAAGCCTTCAATGGTTTCCCAGTGCACTGGCTTAGAATTTAAGTCTTTCACGTATCCCGAAGACCCTGAAGAATGTGTAAGGTGGCCACCTAGCTAGGTCCTCTCTTGGATCCTGTTCTAAGTCCTTCTGTTAATCCATCAAAATCTGTGTGTTTGTGATTCCAGGCACTCTATCTGGAACTCCCAACCACATTCTCCAAGGAGATGCAGGTCTGCTCTTGTCTGCTGTTCTTTCTGGACCTCTGGAGACCCCAGGGTGCATATAATGGTGGGCTTCCTCCACAAACCCTCAGCAGCTATGGGTACAAAGCCCTTTGTCTCAGGCTGACTGCTGGAATTAAAGTACTTTAGGCTCCTTTTCCAGGACATAAAATAAAATGTGCTTAATTGTCCCTAGATGTAATGCAAATAATTTATTTGCTTTTAAGTTTCCATGTGGGCCTAGAGAGTTTTTATGTGAAAGAAATATTTACTAAGTTTGTAAATAATGTATAGAAAGTTAGAAGGGAAAAGAAGGTGAAGGTGGGTGAAGGCTGTTTGCTTCAGTGCTGCTGGCACCTACTGAAGGAAATCTGAAAGGTCACATTCTAAGGCCATTTTCCTCTTTGTTTTGTTTTGTTTAGAACAAATACTATACTTTTGAATTTAGGATAGCAGATTTGTAAACCACTAAGGAGGGAAAAGCAGATGTTTGAAAGAGATGTACAAAGTCTTTTATCACTAGTCTTTTCCATAATGAGCTGTTAAGAGCTAAGACATACTTCTGGAGAATCTAGATAGGCCCCTGGAAGCCCAGTTGAGCTTGATCCACCCAAGACCCAGCTAGGAAAAATAGAAAGACATTTCTCCCAGGCCTACCCAGTTGGACGGAGCCTCCTCACCAGTTTCTCAAGCACCTCTTTATTGCACTGTGCCTCTGAAAGTGGAAGGGGAATTTTCTTAAGAGGTCTTCTAGTTTGGCTCCCTGGCCTCAACAGGGGAGCTAAGAATAATAAACACCTTGTGCACTTGGATCCAGAGAAGCTAAGTGACCTTGCCTAAGGTCACACAGCTAGTAAACAGCAGAGCTGATGCTAGAACAACACAGGCCAACGTGGGCCAGACTTATGATGTTCACTCCTATGCCGTATCTTTACTTCCTAGTCCACATCTGTGCAAAACCATGGTTCTCAACATTTCTGTGTTGTCATATTCAGTGCTGAAGTGTTATGCTTCTCCCTGTTGTTTCTCCTTTTTCCAAAGTACTGCCCACCTCTTCCTTCTTCCAATCTGTCTACAAGCCAATATGAAATAAAAATGTAGTAACTCTCTTTTTAGAGAATGTTCTAACCCCTTGGTCCACTGTCCCACCTCCTTTGCCCATCATAACAAGGTTGAGAAACTAAAGCATTTAGAACTTCACAACTGCTCACCAGGCAGAAAACGATTCCCTTTCATTTATTGTGCAAAAATATGCCCAAAATGTGGAACATAATCTTCTCCATTCCCAGGGATACTGCCCTGGATTTCTGTTAGCAACATTATTTTCTTTGGAGCCTTATGCACCTATACAGAAGGATCTAATTATGTTTTAGCAAATCTCAGTGAGAAAGATCTAGTGTAGTAGGTTGATCTCATTTCCAAGTCAAGATCACATGCAGAAATTGTATTCCACTTTTAAGCCATACAATCTTATTATATTTTAAATGATTTCATAAACTGTCTGAAATTCTTTCAGCAACACAGCAAGCTGTATAAAAATGTATATGCAAACACACATATGTAAATCTGAATATATTGAGAGCGAGCATAGAAAACATTAAGGTACTGGGGTTAAAACCACAGAGCCAGGAGCTGAAATGGTATGTCCTCTTGTACCTTCCTTCATATACTTGTGCTAGCAATCAAAGAATATGTACCATTTTCCCACCCGAACCAAAAGTAATCTTAATTAGGGAACCACAAATAATGTGAAATGTGATCATGCCTGTGATCCACCAAAGCCACTCTTCTACTTTCCAGGTAGAAGGCTGAAAATTCTCAGGACCCCCTCCATCTATAGGCTGCATGCTATCTGTGGGAGCATGAAGAAACATCTGATATCTTGCCATAATGGTGCATTTCCCTAATAGGGAATAACTAGTTTACTGCCTCCTGTAGCATAGAGTTCATGCAGCTACCACCCTCTCCTGTGAATTCAAATGGGTAGATTCGTGAATGGTACAGATGGAGAAATAGATTAACTTTAGAAAGGATGCTGGCATTGATGCTCCTGGGACTGAACTTCATCCAAGACAGAAATAGTCTTTGTGCTTTCAAAACTGGGAAGTCTGATGCAATTTTACTCTCCTTGTCAAATGGCTGGATGTTGTGCAATGACCATGAGGGGAAAATGGGAAAAGCATGAGCCATTCAGGTGGCTTGATATGAATAACTTGAAAATGAGGCAAATTATCATGCCGGGATTTTCTACTAAGGTATCAGAAGATTTCTTTGGAGTTTGAAATGTTGACAATTGGATTCTGTGCCCAAACAAATTGTCTATGAAAGGCTCTTGCCTGCCTGCCTGCCTTCCTCCTTCTCTTCCTTCTTTCCTTCCTGCCTCCCTTTTCTTCCTTCCTCCCTTTTCTTTTTCTTTTCTTCCTTTCTTTCTTTCTTTCTTTCTTTCTTTCTTTCTTTCTTTCTTTCTTCTTTCTTTCCCTTTTTAAAAAAAGATTATTTATTTACTTATTCATGAGACACACACACACAGAGGCAGTGAGAGAGAGAGAGAGAGAGAGAGAGAGGCAGAGGGAGAAGCAGGCTCCATGCAGGGAGCCTGACATGGCACTCGATCCCCAGTCTCCAGGATCACGCCCTGGGCTGAAGGTGGTGCTAAACCTCTGAGCTACCTGGGCTGCCCTCTTTCCCTTTCTTAAATATTTACTGAATATATGCTAAGTGATATGGTACAAAGAGAAATAAGACATGATGCCTACCTTCATTGACTAATGGGGGAGATGGATGTGGACCCAAATATCAATTCTACACTTGATCTTAGCCAAAAGGCTGAGAGGTGATACCAACTCTAATATTTGATGGTATGTGCTGTAATTGTACCCCCCTGGGGATGGGAGGGACATTCTCTGACCAAACCTGCAATTCCTCCCCCCTCTCTTGACCCACTGCTTCATCTTATGGTGTGCATTTCTATTTGAAATTACTTATATGTTTATGTTCCATTTCTTCCAACTAGAATACCAACCTTTTGAAGGCAGGGATTAGCTTTATTCATCAGCATACTCCCAGTGTCTGGGAAGGAGCCTCATTAACAGTAGGTTCTAAACAAAGATGTGTTATGAGCACAGGGCTGCAGAAATGCTGAAAAGGAGGAGATTGCCTACAGCAAAGATGGTGATGAGACTCAGAGGGAGGATGTCTTGTATGAGAACAAGGCACAAACTGCAGTGTCTCATTGGGTAGAGAAAGTGAAGCAGACACATCCCTGGAAGAGGGGACAAGGTGGGCAAAGACTTACACGTGTGAAAAAAAACTTCAAATGGGAAAGTTAGGGCAGGGAAGTCATGTTTCAGGCGTAGTCGATGAGGAGCAGGAGAGGAAACTTTATCAAGAAAGATTGGGCTGTACTGTGAAAAGATCTAGAACAAAGTGAAAAATAATATGAATTCACTGAGTTGTTGGAAGGTTAACAAAATCTTTTCTTAACTATTTGGGATATAGAAATAAATAAACTCGTGTGTGTGTGTGTGTGTTCACTGAGCATTTCACACATAGTAAATAACTAACAAAATTAGTTTCCTTGTATAGCATGCCAAGGAATTTATCCTACAGTTATTAAAGTCACCCCCTGCCTGAGGTATTTAACAAGGGGAGCAGCACGATAAGATGGGTATTTTGGGAAGCTCCAGAAAATGCAAGAGGCTGTAACAGGGAGGTGAGGTTAGACTAGAAGTTAGAAGTGATAATGACCAAATTGAAGTCAAATCTGTTTGGAGAGAGAAGGTTTCCATTCAAGGGGTATTTAGGTGGTAAAGGAATAAATCTTCATATTCAGTTCAATGTGGAGAGGAAAAAGGAACTGAAGATGACATCAAAATGCCTTCACTGCGTTTGTTATTGTCTGATATGACAAAATATATCTGGTTTTTGTTTGCTTGTTTGTTTTGTGCACTGTGTCACCCACTAAAAGCGAACTTGTTCTTTTTTTTTTAAAGACTTTATTATTTATTTGAGAGAGGGAGAGTGAACGAGAGAGAGAGAGAGAGAGCACAGGCAGGGCTCGATCCCAGGACTCAGAGATCATGACTTAAGCCAGAGGCAGATGCTTAACAGACTGAGCCATGCAGGTGCCCCAGATGTGAGCTTCTTAAGGATTCTGCCAATTTTGCTCTCTATTGTATTTCCAGAGACTAAAACTGTGCCTCTCTCCCAGTGAATACTCAATTAGTATTTGCAAATGAATTAGTGAATGAGTGAGAATGCTCTTTGCCATAGATCAGATAAGGAAGGCAGGAAAAATATCAAGTTTGGATGAAGAGGTTGGAAAGAAGGCACAAAGATAAGGATCTCCACTTGGGTGGAGCTGCCTGAGGTTCTGTGAACCCACAAGAAAAGCCAAGATTACAAAAAAATAGCAAATGCTGGAATCATTTTGAAGTCGTTAACGTGGTGGTGATGAATGAGATTGTTACAGAAGATAAGAAGGGCACAGATTTAGAATGAAAACCTGGGGCACACTAATATGCAAAGGAAGACGTGGAACCAAGACAAGAGATGAGAAGGTGCGTGGGAAGTGTCAAAGGAAAGTCCCGACAGTGTGCTGTCCTAGAACCATGGCAGGAGAAAGCTTCGAGAAGGCTAGTGTCAAGTGACAAACCCAACAGCACAATAGTTTAATGGTTCAAATTTCAAGGGAGAGAGCAGTTGATGTGCTAGGGCAGTATGTTGGCTTGCAAGTCTGGTTTGCAAGACCCAACTGTTGACTTTTGTGGAATTTTGTTAGCTATCATTAAAATTTTAAAATTAGATTTTATAAGCTTGCCATTAAATATATTTTATTAAAATCAAAGATAATTAATTATTTATTTTCAAAGTTATTTATTTTATTTTTATTCTTTATTTTATTATTTATTATCAAAGATGTTAATTATTTTATTACATTTTACTATTGTCTGTGTTCTTGAGGTTCTTTGTGTCTATCGAATCTGTGTGGTTTAAATGTTGCATAGTGGCATGATAGTAACTGTCTCCTCTCAGCTTTGCATTCAGTGATGTTGGTAGCATGAAGTCAGCTACAGTAGGAATATTTACACCGTGGCAATTGGCAAAGGAGTTAAATCAGGGCTCTTCTCCCCACACAGCTGGTTATTAAACATTTACTGTTTATAATGGCATACCACTGCTTAAATGGGGGGGGGGCAGGGAAGGATCCAGTGTGAGGTCCATTTAGACTAGGGAGGATGGGAGTAAGAAGCCATTGGAGAGGGTGGTGGAGATGCTGGGGACAATGGTGCTTAGATGAAACATGGCTCTGAGCGGGTGGTGGACTGGGTCCCAGAGCCCAACTATGGGGAGGGCCTATTGTCTGCTGACATGGTGTAAGTTCCATTTAAATATATAACAAAATAATGAGATTTTTTTCAGCCATATCCTCAAGGAGACTGTGGTTGCTCCATTTAGTCTACTTCTCTTTGTAGAGTTCAGCTTTGAGCATTTACAATTTTGTCTTAAGTGTACTGCCATATTGCCCCCGCGCCCAGTGTGACAGACCATCAGCCTATTTATTTTGCATAAACTCTCTTCCTTGGCAAATTGCTAGACAGGCAGTTATTTTGTGTGATAGACTGCTTCAGTACGGACAGTTTCAATGCAGTCACTGGAGATCCAATTCAAATACCATCCTTAAATCAGTGAAGTAAATTCTTAGAACAGATTGCCAGAGGGAACTTAGTATTTCTCGATCTTTTTAAGCCCTGCTTTGATTTTTGATAAACATGCAAAGCTCAGGCTCTTTAAAAATTTTACTTGAGGGGCACCTGGGTGGCTCAGCTGGTTAAGCATCTGACTCTTGATCAGCTCAGGTCTTGATCAGCTCAGGTCATGAGTTGGAGCTCCATGTTGGGCCCCATGCTGGGCATGGAGCCTACTTAAAAGAATAATAATAAAGATATAAAAATATTACTTGAGGTTCAAATTAAGCATAATCTTCCCCACTCCATAAAAACACTCCAGTGTTTATAAACTACATGTGCCTGCCCCCTTACCCTCTCTTCTCATATTGCCTCTCTCCTGGGAGGGGAGTATGCGACCTGCCAGCTGAAAGCCACCGGATTTAGTACCCTGAACAATGACGTCAAGCAGGTCCATCAAAAAGGCAAGGTGCAACAAAAGCTCCAATAACTGAAGCCCCACATCACTATTTACCTCACATATCCTCCCATAGAAGCACGCAACTTCACCTGTTACTCTGTGTGCTGGTCTCTTTCTCCTCTTTCCCACTTAGGATGCTTTTGCATGATACTTGCCAGATTTCATAATCATCTCTCCAATTGTCCTTCCTGGTGACCATTTACAATTCCATTATATTAATAGAACACAGTCTGCCTAAACCATTTCCTCACAGTTGGGTACTTGGGCTGTCTCCAATTATTCACTTGAATACACAGCAGGACTCGAAACATCTTTTTACACATGTGTTTGTTTCCTTGGAGTTGTTCCTGGGGACATTTTTTTTTTCCCTAGAGGCTCCACCAGGTCAAAGAGTAGAATGATTTTTATGACTTGTCCCTTATTGCAAAATTGCTCTTGAAGACTTTTTTTTTTCTTTTCAGTTTATGGTGCCACCAGCAAAGCTTATTGAGCCTGCTTCCCCAAAGCCCTGCCAACAAACAATTTTGCCATTTTTATTCATTTCTCCTGTTGTTTTGGTTGCAGCACAATTCCACATAGCTAAGGAGATGGGGTCAGAAAATAATCTCCCCCTAATTAAAGCCTGCTCCGGGTATATGTAGAAGGTTTTACTATATATTATAAAGAGTTAAGAAAGATTTTTATCATTCAAGTACAAAAGAGAAAAAAAAATGTAGGGACACAGGCTACCCTTTGAAAGGGGTTAGAGACAAAAGAGAGATAGCATCAAAAGGCAAATGATGAGGTGCATTGTAGAGCAAATGAGAAGGTAGATGTTTCTTGTTATTATTTTCAGCCCTTTACGAAGCAAAAGAATTGCTGGAATTACTAAATTTGGGGAATCAACCTGTAGAGTAAGCTTTGTTTTTGCTCTTCCTGTTAAATGTCAAATCCAACACTATATGTGGGATATTATCTTTTCTCCCTACTTGGCTTGAGATCTGTTTTCTCTCTCAGTAGCAGTAATGCAAAATAAGAACAATGAAAATGCTATTAAATTGGGTTTTTTTTTGCATTTTTAAGAGTGCTCATTATTTACATAGCAGTCCCTACAGGCCGCATGTGGGTATCTCTGGCATTCATAACAAACAACAGACATATACAGCACATTCCTTTAAGAAGACGGCTGTATTTATACTTCATTATTTTTGGACATTTAAAACCAATTTCCTCTAAAGGGACATGACTTGCGTTTTCAGTTTCATGGAGAATCTTCTCAAAGGAAGCAACTGGATTCAATGCAGCTATCGGATTCTTTCACAGATTGCAATGTCATATCCCTGAGAGAGACAAATGTCTCCAAAGGCTGTATGTGCTGTGCTCTACCTCTAGTTGCTTATTAAGGTCTTAACTTCTGTAATCTCAGCTCTCTCATTGTTGTTAACTACTGAGAAGTTATCTGTTATTTTTAGAACTTGTTTAGCACGGTGAGATTTCCTAATACACATTTACATGGGCTGACTGAGATCCTCCTCCATCTTTGAAATAAAGAGCCTATGTCTACACAAGCAACGTGAGGTGCCATACTGGGGCACATTCCAAATGACCCAGCCAAGAGAACAGCTTCTGCCTGAAATAGAGGAATTTGTTCTCTTGATGGGAAGGAATTAAATTTCATTATTGTTTTCCTTTCTTTCCGAGAACTTCTTTTTTCTCTGTTTTAGCTTACTCAACATCCCTAATGCATTTGAGACACACTTCCCTGTTGGAAATTGCCCCACCTTGGTATCTCTGACCTCTTTCTCTGATTGTCCTGCTCTCTGGTAACTTCTTATCTGGAATCTTTTGTGGCTCTTCTTCTTCCTCCCCCCACCTTCCAAATGACAGTAGGCCCCAACACTCAGGCCTTCTTTTCTGTGTGTATTTCTCCAGAGAGTTCGTCCATCTCAAGGCTTCTTCTACTGTCTCTGGACAAAGACTCCTGAATCAGCATCTTCTAGTACATTCCTCTTCGCCAGGCTCCAGTCCCTTACCTCCTAAGAGCAGTCTACAAGTCATTTCTATCACCACATCTTCCTGACTATGCTGTCCGTCTGGCAAGTGCAAGAAAACACCTTCCTCCCCAGTATGCTCCGGTCAGCTAGTTCTCTCAGCTTTAACTCCTCTCAATCACCCAGACCTACCTTAAGCATCTTTGACCCTTTGCCTTTTCCTCAAATCCAGACACCAAACTGTGCTTGGATGTACCTCAAAATTTCTCTCACATTAGTTTTCCCGTCTTTGTCTGATTTGCTGCCTTTATATTCTGCTCCCCTTGCCTGCACAACCTGTGAGCTGAACACCCCCGTGCCCATCTCTTCCCACATCCCTCCACCCTGCCCATCCCTCTCAGACTTCCCAAGCATCATGGTAGCTGCTTCCTTGTTTGAGTATTCTCAGTGCCTCCCAGTCTAGACCTCCCAGTTCTGTGTCTTTCCTGGACTTTATAATCTGGCTCCAAGAAGCAATGTTTCTTTCCCTCCAGCCTCCAACACAAAACATTCCCATGGGCTGATTTCTTTGTCGTAGCTACATAACAGTGTGCTGTAACTGTCTGGTACTGACTCACGAGAGCTAGTATGAAATTTTCAGGAAGTTTTGGGGCCAGTTAGACGCAGCTATTATTAAAAAGTAAATTGTATAAACTTAAATAAATTATGTTTAAAAAGTCCTTAAAACTCATGAGTTTCTAATTATTTTACTCTTATCCGTGCTTTTGAGATTATTTATGTTGCATGCGGAAATGCTCTATGATGGTGAGCTAACACACATTTCTTCCTAATTCTGAATTCAGTAATGACACACTGGTAGCTAGGAATCAGCCATGTTCAGAATATTTATACCGTGGAGATTGAGAAATGCCACAAATAGTGGTTTGTTTCTTTTCCTAAGAGAGGAATGTTGAACTTTACCCAGCATTCTACTGTGCTCATCCCCTGTATATTCCTCTGTCTGGGACTTTCTTCCCCCCCCCCCCAACCACCTTATCTTGCACTTCTTCACTTTTTCCTGCAATACAAAGTCTTTACTCATCTATAAACACCAGTTAAACTCTCCTTCTCCATCACACTTCCTCTGACAGTAATTACTTTCATTGATCTATTTTCCACCCAAACCCTGTGTTCTTCATATCCTGAAGGAGACAACCTAGTACTTAATAGGATGTTTTGCATTAATTTGACTTACTTCGTTGATTCAATCATTGTTAGGTCAATGTGTTCCTGTAGAGCCTAGTGTGTGCCATGCCTGGTGCTGGTTTTCTTTCTGGCCTTGCTCACTTATTGCCTTTGACTTCCATCCACTACAGCTTCATGCACCTTGAAAGTCACCAACCACTTGACTTCAACGTCACTTTTGAGTCCAACATAAAGCAGAGCCTAATGGGGGCTCAACATAGATCTATAAGTTGATACAACACTCTATAAGTATTAGATGTCCAAGGATACTGATGGCTACTATTGCTGAATTTCAGGGGAAAAAGTGCCTTGGTTCAAGTTGCTTGAAACTTTTGTATCGAGTGCTGAAAGTTTCAGTGCCTCAAGTCTCATATCAGGGGATGGGGAGATGATGATGAGGTGTTTGGGAGGCTTGAGTTCAGGACCACGTGACCATGGTCACACCACTGTTCAGTTTCTATACTCAGATAATATTATTTGTCCTGCTTACCTACTTACTTGGTTACTGTGAGGACCAGAAGAGCTAAGTATGTCCAAGTGCTTTTGCAAGGGTTCCTCTAATGTACAGACCAAGAGCCTTTACAGCTCCCCCCAACCCTTTACTATATCCATGCCATGTTCTTTCCTTCAGCCATCTGTAAGCAAGAACAAAAGGACTAATCTGTATCTTCCAGATTGCACACCATTTCCTCCATTTTTTCCCTAAGATAAGGAGGCAGAGATGCCAGGATTGATGTCCAAAATGAGATTAGAAAAAGCAGGAGCATGGCACACTGTCATTACCAGTATCAAGCAGTCATGGCACCATCTCCACAGGTTTTGGTGGCATCATAGAATGTCCCTCCATAAATACATAGATACATCCATATAGGTAGCTTATTTTTGATGCTTTCAACCATCCTGTGAAGTGAATAGGGCAGGATGATAATGATGATGATGACTAATGATTCCTATTTTATGGGCTTCCCCAAAGAAACATGGCGGCTCAGTGGTTGAGCCAGGATGAGAAGCCAGGTTTCTTGTTTCCAAGCTTAGCATGAATTTATAAGCACCCACTGTCCCTCTCATCTGTTCAGCAGCACCACTCAACTTTGTGCCTTTTCATGAAGGTTTCTGTCCAACATCTCTTTGTGACACAAGGGAACGAACCTACCCTGGGA
Source organism: Nyctereutes procyonoides (assembly GCF_905146905.1). Taxonomy (NCBI): domain Eukaryota; kingdom Metazoa; phylum Chordata; class Mammalia; order Carnivora; family Canidae; genus Nyctereutes; species Nyctereutes procyonoides. Next base: position 7,897,166 of record NW_026575155.1, read on the forward strand.
GTCAGGGGGTGTTATTTGAAGCAAATCACTTTGAGCTTCTCAACCTCTTTGTACCCCAGAGATGGATGGCATCTGTCACAGGCAGTGGTTGCACTGCTGCTCATTGTACTCACCTCACAGGGCTAGAAGATGGTAGATGTGATCATGGTTTGAGAACTAAAGCTACATGAACCAGGACATCATCAAACATAACAATGTTCCGTATTTTTAAAGCAGCTCCTGGAGAAGTTGGTGAATTAAAGCCATCCCTGTGCCAGCATTTCTTCTCTTTCTGTGGTTTTCCCTGACTTTTCCTGGCTGCATCCTCCATACAGAGGGCATTGAGGAATCCATACAGTTGTTTCTTTTCTTTACAGAGTCTCTAAGAGTCATGGCAATTAATCTGAAAACCTTTCTATCACTTGGCCAAAAAGATCAGCCATTAGATTGGTCACTTGTAAGACTATTAAGTCTCTTCTGTCCTTTTTTTTGCCTCTTTCTGACATTGAAAAGATACTAACTTGTCTCTCAAGTTCCTGTCAGAATTGCAGGGTCTGTTCTCTTGTGGTGTCTTAGGATGGCTGCAGTCCCTCACTGGACAGTTTGAAGAGTAGGAAGTGGGGGGTGAGTAAATGTCCAGTGGAAACACAAACAGGCTTGGGCTTCTGGTGGGCCCATTGTTACCTGCTGTTTTACTCTTCTAAGAATAGGAGCAAATCAGACTGAGGCCAAGCATTTGCCGGAGTGTCAGTACTAACCTTATGAAATGTGGATAGCTTTTTTTGTTTGTTTTTTGTGTTTCTGTTTTGTTTTTGCAAACTACTAATGTTCTTTTACCTTTTGCATTTTTGTGGGGAGAAAAATCTTCCCAGTTCTCCTTCCTGTGTTGGCGCTATCCGTTCCCCCTCAGGGGAAGAAGTTGGGAAAGAGTCAGAGTTGCCCTGTCAGGATGCAAAGAGAAAGAAGTTTCTGATATCCAGAATAGGACTTTGCAGCAAAACAATAGTTTTGAAGACCAGACTTTGCAGATAGGGAGAGGATTTTGAAAATTCTTTAACATACCAGGAACTAAGGCTGGAGGACCCATATCCTAAATTTTTTCCATAATTATGGAGGAGATAGACTTCAGCCAGTGACAATTAGGCCTTGGGGCTTACAGTTCCAGGGTAGGGGAAAGATATGATAGACGGGAAGGGAGAGCTTAAGCTCATCCTACATAGGCCTTACATTGTGAGTTTAGAAAATAAATGAGAAGGAAAAAGACTGGGCCAGGTACCAAAGATCTTGCTCACACACTTCTATCCCATGGGACTTCCAGAAACATCTGGATAGGTGAGGTAGCCCCACCCCTCAAGGCTCAAGGCATGTTTTCCTGGGTGTGTTAAAGGGAGGCTTCTGACCTCTAGGAGGAACCCTGCTTCTCATCATTTCCAAAATGGCAGGGGAGAACTGGCAGCAGGCTGACAGAGGGGAGGCAAGAGACCAAACCCCAGTCCTGATATGCCCTCACAGTCACAACCCCAGAGTTGGGGGTGGGGGGCCCTGCTGGGTAAGCTGAGGGAACCACAGTTCAGGACTCTGGGAGGAGACTGTTTCATAGACTTCTCCTGCATCAGCCTGGGAAAGACATCAACTGAGTGGGTCAGAGGGACAGACAAATAGATCGGCCCTCCCCAGCTATCCTCACCTTCAGTGTGGAATGGGCAGCAGATGGGCCTGGATGCCTTTGAAGAAACAGGCAGAAGCCAGACAAAAAATCTGGCTAGGGAATGCTTTCCAGTAGGGAAGTTCAGAGATGCCTTTCCCTGTCTCTTCAAAGTCAGGGAAGCCTTACCTTTCCTCCAAACACTTAGCTGCTACATTGGAAAGAGGCAGAGCAACAGGGGAGGAAATCTGAACCATCCTAGAGAGACTGTTAAGACATTCCGTACAGAGAATTGAACTTTGAATAAACTGACCAAATGTTTGCATTGAAAGGAGACCATTTAAATTGGAAAAGTCTGAACTATTGTTAATGGCCAGGCCTGGTTGCCTCCACTGCCCAGCAGGGTGGGGGCTCAAGACAAATAGCAGATGAAGTTATATAGAGAAAAATAAAGGATCGTTTCTTTGAGCCTCTGTGTTGTAATGTGAATAAATTTGTGGCCTCAATATATTTGCCTTCTCAGTCCCCTCTCTGCCAGCAAACATTTCTGACAGAGATCCCAGTCTCCTGCAAATTTCTCTGAAAAATCGCAACTACCTGACTGGTGTTTCTATGCATAGTTAGTACTGTCCTGGGATAAGGTGAAGAAATGGCCTGATTACTGTTTTCTATTTGAGGTTTCCATTTTCTCCTAGCTGGCAAAGGTTAGCGTGGGTGCCTGAACTTTTTGCTATTATAGTCACATGTTCCCTCGGGGAAAGCGAGGAGGATCTTTCCACACAGCTTCCCCCAAGGTTCCCCCTTAGCTCATAAATAAGGAAGCTTCCATGACTATGCCCTCCTATCCATCCCTTTTACCATCTTCCTAGTGTGTTTGGTTAGGACTCAGAGGATTTGAGTCAACCCTTTACTAACTGAAGGCTTGAGGATCCATGAGATGTATGCATCCTGTTTCTTGGACTTCTTTTCCTGCTAGGAACTTTGTTTCCCATCCACACTTCCCCTGAGCAGGTCTGCCATTCTCTTTTGTCCCACTCCACATGACTGGATGGGTAGTTGGGCCAAGGGCCTCTCTTGGTAGCTGGGCAACCAGGGCCAAATGCTTTTGCAGGAGTTTGATGGTCTCTGGTTTAGGTGTGACCCTAAAACTATACGAGGGAAGTCGGTTATTCTCTATCCTGGCATCCTATTTATTTCATTCATTGCAATTATCATGAGATGTGACTTCCTTATATGTTCATTTGTTTACTGAAACAAGAGGGAGGGGCCCTGTGTGCCCTGTTTATGGTTACATCCCTAGTACCTGGAGTAGTGCCAGGAATACAGTTAGTACTCAATAAACATTATTGGATTAATGTGTTGACGGACAGAGGGAGTGACACAGGCATTAGGGAGTGGGGTCGGGTAAATGCATAAGATAGAGGAAAGGAAGAAGCTGAGGTGGCACCCTGATTCGTAGCTTGACTTTGCTACTTCCTAGAGCCCTCATCTACTGAGGGCGAGTTCCCTCTCTAAGCTGCGGTGAAAAGAGGAGAGTTCTATTGTAGTCTATCTTCTACACACATGACAGATATTTTAAAAAATGGCATAAAGTACATATTTGGTGTTGGTGTTGGTGATACCTTTGTTAAAACTGATGAGCCTACGTTGATGACAGGTGTGATTTTACTACCATATGTCTACCAACCATTTGAGGCAGGCTAGCCTGCCAAGAAACTTCTGGCCAGATGATTGAAGAGTGGCGGGAGGGACCATGCAGACTCACTTTACTCAAGATGCCATGAATCCCAGATGCAGGCAGGTGAGCTTCGAGTCCAGTTGGTTTAATGCCACTGTGAGACTCCCATCTCAAGGAGCCGATGTGGCGTCGTCCTTCAGGGGACTTGCTGTGTTAGAGAGCTGTGTGACTCCTCTCTACTTCCAATGCTAGCATTTGAGTGACAGCAGGGAGGCAAGCCACGGAGAAGGTGGTGGCCCAGCTTCTCTCCTATGCCAGCGGTGTCTGGGGCTGGCGAGGGGAGTGAGAGAGCCTTCTGGTTGCTGTTTGATGTACTGGGTTCCCGTGCAAGATTCAGTTTGAAGAAGGTTTCCATAGTAGAAACCATTTTAAAATCTTAAAACCACAAAATTACATAACTTCTCCAATTTTTTCCCATCTGTGACGTGACCACTTTACAATCCTATACCTCTCCAGGGTGGCAGGAGTTGAGGACAGAGTAGCTTCTCTGAAGAGCACTCTAATGCTATTTATAGCTCGTGGCAGCCATTTTACCCCATCTAAACTCCAGAAGAGTCTTCCTACTGAGTTACTTTTCTGTTCCCCTAAAGCTACATGCTTAGAGCTGAGGAGGCCACGACCCATGGATAGCTAGGGAGTAAAATAGCCTGTCCACCTGCTAGACTTCCAGAAAGGTCCAGGGTCATTTCTCAGGGTGACTGCTCACTGAAAGCTATGCCAACACCTGGAAATTCTCTGTAGTGTGTAGATGTAGTATAATATGGATGTGAGGAAAAATTGAGTCCCTAATTAGTTGAAAGCTTGCACAGGCCTCCCAAGAATTCTGTGGTAGAACCATCTGGATTTAGTCCTTAGTCCTGGGATTAAAGGTACAGTTGGCTCTCATTCCATTATTCCTGATGGAATATCAAGATATTGCTATGGATGCGAAGCGTAGAGTCACAGGTGGTTTTAATGTGATTTTTTTTCTTTTTAAGATTTATTTATTTATCTACTCATGATAGACACAGAGAGAGAGAGAGAGAGAGAGAGAGAGAGAGGCAGACACAGGCAGAAGGAGAAGCAGGCTCCATGCTGGGAGCCCGATGTAGGACTCGATCCCGGGACTCCAGGATCGCGCCCTGGGCCAAAGGCAGGCGCTAAACCACTGAGCCACCCAGGGATCCCCTTCAATGTGATTTTAATTTTGATTTTTTTTCCTGATAAAATGGGAGTCTCTTTTGGATTATGCACATTTACACACATGAATCCTGCAGAACAATGCCTGACCCATAGCTCAATAAATGTTCATAACACTGGTCCGCCAACCTTACGATGTTTTCACCTGGGTTGAGGAAGCATAGGAGCAGGTTGGTAGAGTTCGGTCTTGTTTGCAAGGCTGGGTGAAAATGACTTCCAGGTACAAAAATTGATAAGCCTGAAGTAACTTTCCCCATGGGCAACTTACATTTTCCTGGCCTAATAAGTAGGAATCTTGATAAATATATTGCTATATTGATTATGTGGGGGCAGAGTCACTAAGTAGTGGGGTAAGTTTAAAGCTCAGGCCTCAACCAGATAGTTTAGAAAAGGCCCCTTGCCCTTAGTTTAAGTCAAAATATATTCAGAAACCCTCCCACCCTCCTCTTGCCAAAACTCAAGGGCTGCCTCGGAGATATTTATGCCCTTTGGGAGAATCTGCCAACATACAGTTGTCTCTACTGGGCAGTGAGACTACTGCAGCCCCTCTGTGTCGCCAGCTCTGGTTCAGACAAGACGGGCCTGTCTTCTGCCTCCGGGACTCCTGGGTCTCAGCCAGATCCCGGGGTGAGCTGGGGAGTGAGGACGGGGTGGGGTGGACTGCTCGGGGCTGGAAGATGAATGGTTTCATCAGTTTGACAGGGGAGGAGGGAGATGGGCCGTGGGGCTTGCAAAACATCACATCTTGGCAAAAATACTTTGAAAAACAGGAGATTCCTGGAAAGCAATAATGCTGACAGCGGAGAGCGAGTCCGGGGCCTGCCAGAAAGTGGAGCAGGGCTTTGGTTGAGATGCCGAAGAGGTGCTGAGTCTGAGAACAGGCTGGCCTCTCCTGCTGTCTGCAGGCCTGTTTCGGCTGCAGGCACTGCTGTGAGCTCCCTGCTCACGCAGCATCCCCTACCTGCACTTAGAAAACTGGCCTCTGCTTTGGTCAGAAACGGGGCCCTGCCTCCCTCTCTCTGCCCCGGCCCAGCTGGCTCCCACCGGCATCGGGTCCTGCTTCAGGCTGTGCCCTCCACTTCTGGGGTCTCCCTCCGACCTGCTCGCAGCCCAGTCATCTCTTCCCTTCCAGGCTCAGCTCAGGCACCACCTTCTCCCCAGACCTTTCTCACCCAGGCCTCTGGCCCTCTCCTCCTCTCAACTTGTACTACACACAGCCCCACTTTGCAGTCCTGTTCACAAACAGCGCTGTTCCTGTAGATGTTGGTGTCCTTTTTGTCCTTTTAGAGTGGATTTCCCAAAATGTTTCAGCTCATCTGTTGTGAGGATCAAAACAGTTCTCTTCAAACAGCTGCGTGAAGGCTCTGGCTGGCGCCTTGGCCCTTCTCCATATGGGTTCCTCCGTTGGGCCTCCTCTATCCTGGGAGATCAGAGGCCCTCAGGGCCGGCCTGCAACCTGGTACTGGGCTCCCCATCAGAAACAGGAGCACCACAGACACTACGGCCCTGTCGGCTGGGGTGTGTGAATGCTTTGGGAAAGCATCTCCTCTGAAGGCTGGGGCGCCGTGGCTACCAGCCAGAGTAGGTGATCGGCACTCACAGTTCAAGGCACCTGGTGACCTCCCACGACCACGGGGATGGGTGTCTGCATAGGTGAAGATAGGGATCTATCCACTAGCGATTTCAGACAATTCCTCCAAATGACCTTTCTACCAGAACTGTGGCCCAGAAGCAACTGACTTTGTCAGACTTTCTCTTGTCTCCAGCCCCTGCGGCTTACAAGGAATGTCAACAGTCGATGGCCTGGCTGATGGGTAAGGAATAGGAGGGGTGGTTGTGTATTGGGTGCATGCTGTGCCATGTGACTATTATAGACCGAATTGTGTCCCCTCCAAAAGTCATAGGTGGAAGGCCTAGCACCCAGGTCCTCAGAGTGTGGCTGGCTATATTGGAGATGAGCCCTCTGAAGAGGTGATTAAGGTAAGGAGGTCATGTGAGTGGGCCCTGATCCCTTCTGACTGGGGTCCTTATATGAGGAGATTAGGACACAGACACATAGAGGGAAGACCATCTATAGATGTTGGTGTCTTTTTTGTCCAGAAGACAGCAGCCTACAAGCCAAGGAAAGAGGTCTCAGAAGAAGCCAGCCCTTTCAAGACCTTCACCTTGGGCTTCCAGCCTCTAGAACAGTGAGAAAACATATTTTAGTCATCATCCACAGTACTTGGTTATGGCAGCCCGAGCAGACTAAGACAGGGACATGTGCAAGTGCCTACATGAATAGTCCTGAAGTGTCCTCAACAATCACATCCTGAAAGCTCTGTAAGCAACACAGGTGCCATTTGCCTCAAGACTGTGCTCCTCCTGGCCTCCCGGGGCTGGTGATGCTAGGTGAGGAATTCCAGAATTCCAGTGTTTCTGATCCCGTGTGGGGACCCAGCTAAATGCAACTTTGTTCTATGTGCCCATGAGACCCTGCTCAGGAACAAAGATCAGAGACCAGGGGAAGCTTGGACCTGGCAGGTGATGGGGATGTAGGGCCATTTTGTCCTTGAGATGAGCTGACTTGGCCGATGGTGGAGCAAGGGTGTCTGGGAGGCCACCGAAGCCCTGTGCAGCCCCAGGATTCCCCTGACACAGACAGGAAGACCTGGGGCAGCCCCAGAGTGAAGCAGCCCTGGGGACTGATTGCCAGGGTGGGTTTCCCAAGGCTTCTGCGGAGAGCTTCCGGAGGCTGAGGACTGGGCATTGTGACTCCACTCATGAGGTCCGGGGGCGGGGAGGCAGTGAATCTTGCTGATATTTCTTTCCTGTCGGTGGCCTCTATAGGAGCTCAGCCCGGAGCTCACCCTAGAGTGGAATGGTTTGTGGCCCTGGCACAACACCGACGGTTTCAAAGATTGTAGTTGCAAAGATTGAGGCAATTTGTTTTAATTGGAAACCTCTAGATGCATTTCCGGCACTGATATTCCCCAGATGACCCCCTCGGCGGACTGGGAGCTAAACAAGAAGATGTGTGTGTTTCAGAAAACCTGATGATTGGAGTTTCAGTCAAGCCCCCTCCCGGAGTTCTGCATGTGTTAATGCGCAGATGAAAGGCCCCGTGTGACTTGGATCTACAGAAACTGTCAATTCTAAAGGCCTTCTTTTGGTCTTAAAAGGTGTCCTTGAAATTACTCCCAGGTTTTGGCCCCAACTGACTTTCCAGTCAAATATAATTGGCCGAGTTTAGAGCACAGCTGTGCGGATTTTGAAGCTTGCCTTTGAGAGTCCACTGCTGGTGAGTGATCTCAATGATGACACGTGTAGAGATACCAACCAGAGCACCAGAGGAAGGATAATGGGGAGCATTTTGGAAGATACTCTCATGAGGTAGGCCTGGCGAGCACAGGAGCCCAGAGCTGGTTCCACACAGCAAGGCCAGGTCTACAGGGGTCCATTCATTCTCCTCTTTGCCACCCCCACTTGCACTTTTGACTATTACCTGTACCTGTGGATGGCTGGTGGATGAGATGTGTCGTCCATGGCCATGAGCAGGGAAAGCTAATAGACTCCCAGAAGACCCGTCCCCTGCCCTGAGCCTCATTAGTGTCTTGTGGTTTCCAAACGTGCAAGTCGGCCATAGATTTTCAATGTCACGTAAAGATCTATGGGTGGCATGTTTTTCCGCACGCTGGCGACAATGCCCTGTCAGCACCTCAATGTCAAAGTCACGAAACTCAAACATATATTCTCTTCCCCCGAGTGGCTTTTTCTCCTGCAATCCTTGTTTCTGCCGATGACCCTGGCCAACCCCACAGAATCCCCTGAGCTGCTCTCCTGTCTCTCACTTCTCATCTAATGAGGTGCGCCCCATTCCAGATCCGGCACTCTCATTTCCTCTCTTCCCTTCCAGATCCTTCCCTACTGTCCCTCTTCTGGTGACTTTCTGCTGCCTCCTCACTGGTTTCTGCATCTCTAAGTTCTCCTCCTAATCTGAGAGTTCTTGAATTCAGTATACATCAGCATCTTAGAGGTTGTTAAAGTGTTGCTTCCTGGGCCCCTTCCCTAGAGATTCTCCTTTTGCAGGTGTGGGACGTGGCCTGGGAAACTTAACGTGTATTCCAACATGCTGCTGGGGCATTCTGATCCACGTGGTAGGGGACCACGTTTCGAGAAGTTCTGCTTTTACCTATTTGGCTCCTGTAGTTAGGGAGGTCTTCCTGTGGCCTAGCTGTCATTGGGCGCCTCCTCAGCTCAGAGCCATCGAAGGCCCCCATTGCCTTGAGCACAACCTACTGGGTCAGGCTTTCAGAGCCTTCCGTGTATGGGCCCCAACAGGATTTCTGGCCTCATTTCCCACTTTTCCCCTTTAACTGTATAGGCTAGCTCAGTGGATTTCAAACTCATTTAAGAAACAGAATCCAAAGAAAAAGAAAAAGAAACAGAATCGATTAAAATAATTAAGTATTAGTGCAGAGTCAGTATTTTTTTTTACTTTAAAATTTTTTTAAAAAGATTTTATTTATTTATTTGACAGAGACAGATGAAAGAGAGAGAGTGCACAAGCAGGGAGAGCAGCAGAGGGAGAAGCAGGCCCCCCACTGAGCAGGAAACCCAACATGGGCTTTATCCCAGGATCCTGAGATCATGACCTGAGCTGAAGGCTGACACTTAACCGACTTAGCCACCCAAGTGCCCCAAGAGTCAGTGTTCTGTATGAAATTCAAATTTACATAAATGGAAGCAGGGACCAAAGATTTTTTTTTTAAAAATTATAGAGGGCACACATGTAAAATTAGGAAAATTCAATTATTTGCTGTGGTTTGGGAAAAGATTAGTATTGGTATTTTCAATGTTACATGAATAGCAATCGGGGTAGTGCAAATCTGGGGTGTATAGTTTGGGGCCTAACTAACCCAGGCTACTTGTTTTTGAGTTAACATGAGGGGCACCTGGGTGGCTCAGTCAGTTAAGGGTCTGCCTACAGCTTGGGTCATGGTCCCGGGATCCTGGGATTGAGCCCTGCATCAGGCTCCCTGCTCATCGGGGAGTCTGCTTCTCCCTCTCCCTCTGCCCCTCCCTGCCACTAATGCTCATTCTCTCTCTCTCAAATAAATAAATAAAATCTTTAATATGCCTGAAAGCAAAGGGTGTGGGCTTTGAAGTCAGACAGTCCTGGATTCCAAATGTGATTCCACAATTTACTGGCCCATGACCTGTGGCCTAGCCTCTCTGAGACTGTAAAATAAAGACAGTAATGCTCAACCAGGGGTAGGCTGGGAAGGGGATTAAGGATAATGTAGAGCTGAGCCCACAGTCACTATTGATGAGCAAAGGAAGCTCGATGTGGTGGAGAGATGGCTATGGCTTAACCCCGCAGGCCAAGAGTAGCTCTGAGCTGGAGGATGCAGTCCTCTGTGAGCCCTGGGAGCTTGACCAGCTGGCAGAGTGGAGAAGGGACCAGAGGAGCATGCTGGGGGGAGGGGGAGGAGAGAGAGGGAGAGAGATTGTTTGTTGCTATGGCAATGAGCCCCACAGAGGGGACTAGGGCCAACCAAGAAGGCAGCAGTGAGCCAGGTGGCAGCGCAGGGCTTTGGAAAGACATTTCAAACTATTCCTTCTCCTGCAAATGCTCAGGTTATGGTAGGCCTCAGGCCTATCGTGGATCATTTAGTTGATGATAACGGGTAACACAGAAGCAGTTCATGGCTTCAAATTATCCTCTCAGCTTCCATTCTCTCCCAGATTCAATCTGTTCTTCATAAAATCTAGAATAAGCTTCTGAAACAGAAATCTTATTGGAACCCTTCCCTGCCAGTCTTCCTTTGACTCTCTGCTGCCCACTGGTTTTCAGGTAAAGTCCACCTCCATTAGCATGACCTAGGTGAGGTCCTTTACGGCTTCCTCCCTGGCCATTACCCTCAGAAATATCCTTACCCTAAATGCTACAGCCATGTAGAATTATTTGTTCTCAACTTTTGATGCCTTCGTGCGTCTGCACATCCTTCTTTCCCTCTGCTTGGAGGGTTCTTCCTTTTTCTTCTTGGCACCCCCCCCCTTTTTTTTCTTGAGTACTCAACTGAAATGTTACCTACCATGGGAATTCTTTTCCATTTCCTTCAGAGAAATTAAAATACTATTTTCCGCCCAGCTTCTATGGTACTCCCTGTGTACTTCTAGTTAAGCCCCTGTCACTGGGTTCTGTAAATGTTTAGTTTAGGGTTGTTTTCTCCCCTAAGTGAATGCCTTCTCAGTATTCAGGACTCAGCCCAAATGTCATTTCTTCAAATCCCCAGGTCTGAGTAAGGTTCGATCCTTTGCTCTGCTCTTTTGGAGACCTGAATCTTTCCTTAAGGGTCTCTGTCTCTGTAACTGCATGTTCATGGGTGAGATTACCCGACCAGTACCTTCTCCCCTCTGGACTATAGGCATCAAGAGGGCAGATATCAGATTTATCATTGAATCCTCAGTAGGTAGCACATTATGTCTGGCACACGGTAGGAGCTTGATAAATGTTCTTTGAATATATGAGCGAGTGAATGAATGAATGAATGGTTGAAGTGCTCCTCCTTTGGGTAACAAGAGGATCAGCAAATCCCTTCTTCTGGAACTGCTTTCTTTATTAGATTGAGTTCTTTTGGTTATAGTTTTCTTTAAGTTTAAGCATAAAGGGGAATTTATTGGAAGGTTATTTGGCATGCCATGTGATCCAAGGAGGAGTTGAAAAGTCACACTTAAGGAAGATGGGACCTAGGCTGCTTTACTGATGTCAACCCCAGGAGTTAATAGGCCTTTTCCTCTGGAACTATGCTATTAATATGCTTAGTTCTCATCTCCTGATGTCTGTTACTCTCATTCAAAGTCCAAATTCCCAGAGGAAAGAAGCTGATTGGCCCATTTAAGTAAAAAATGTGTCCCCTCCCCCAGTCAGCCCTGAAGAGGCAAATTCATGCTGTATAAACAGGGCTGCCAGTAGCCCATTCTTGGAGTTCCCAGAGAAAAGAGAGTTCACCATGAGCGAAGGACAGAGTTACTGAGTCAGGTGTGCAACCTGGTGTTCTGATTCATACCTGATATTATTTCTTCTCTCCTCCCCACTCCTTTATATAATGTCTATTGTCTGTAGCAGAGCAGGGTATGGAATTGGGAGAAATGATGTGATGGAATGGAGGGGAGGGATGAACATCAGTTGGAATTTAGGAACACTCTGAACAGTGCACCTTTAGCATCACTTTCTGCATCAGGTAAGATAATGCTAGCTCCTATGAAACCAATACAAGAATGTATTTGGGCACAAACACAGTAGAAGTTTCTTTCCTGCTCTCCTAAAATCTCAAGTATGTTCCTGGTCTGCTGGTGCCTCTTCTCCAAGAAGTGACTCAGGGACCCAGGCTCCTTCCATGCTGTGGGTTTTCCATATTCAATTTAGAGAAGTGTATTTGCATCAAGTCAGTGGAATGGGAAAAAGAGGATGGGACCTGGAAATGATGCCCAACACTCCTGCTCACAGTCGACAGGCTAGAACTCAGTCACATGCCACATCTAATTCCAAGGGAGACTGGGGAATGGAGGTGAGCCTGTGAGCCCAGAAAGAAAAGGAATCCAGTTCGAGAAGCCGCTAGTCCATCTACTAACTGTTACCTGGACACGACTTTTGGCTGTTTCTTCTGGGCAGTGGATGAGTGTGCTTGTGTGTCTAGTTCTGCACTGTGCTACCAAAAGGGGCATGTCTGAATGAACAGGAAAGTTGGTATATTTTGGTGTTGGACAGCCAAGGTCTGGGCTTCTGGGGGCTTGTTCAACTACACGATGATCTCACTTTTTCTAGACACTGTTTCCCTAATCTATGAGATTGGGTCCCCATTTATCTTGCTGATACTACATGACTAGGTTATCCTGGCCCCAACTGGTTGACATAGGATTAGACACTGGACTGGCCACCCAGATCCTCTCATTTGGGAATTTGAAATTAGATCAGAGACTCGATCTTGGAAGTTGGCTGTGAAGTCATCTTCATGGCAGCCCTGGGGATGAAGACCCTCAACTCTCTGCAAGGAAGGTTGCGGAAGAGCTGGGCCCTGGCCTTCCCATGGCTGGTTGCTCGTGGCTTCCATGGCTTGGGGGAATCTCTACTCCCAAATTATTTAATGTCTAAGTTATTCAAATTGGTGGCTATTTCTTGCAACCCAAATAACTTTAATCAGTAAAGGAATTTAATGTTTATCTTGGACAAATCACTTCAAAACCACAGATTTCTCATTTATAAATTGAAGATAATTTTATCTGCCCTGCCTATCTCTCAGGACTGTTAAATAGAATAAAGCACATGAAGCACTTAAAAAAACTGAAAAACCATACAAATATAAGTGGGGCTATTTGTCTATAGCAGGAAGAGTTTCAAGAGCTTTTTTTCCAAGTATGAAAACGAAGATTTTCTTTCTTTTTTAGCTTTACTTTAATTGCTTTGTGGTCAAGTTCTCTCAAGTGCAGGAAATCTCCATAGTTTGAGGTTTACTTTTCTTTTGCTAGATATGTAATACTTTGATTATTTCTGACACTGAAATTACCCACGGTTTGCCTTTGCCAAACCAAGCCCAATTTTTGTATTATTATTGCTGTTAGAGGCCATATTCAGTGGTGCTGGTTGAGAGTCTGAATCGAACAGTTATTCTCAACCCATCACACCCAATGCCCTCTTTTTATACTATCTCTCATTCCCCTATACTTTTCTGAAATGAAACTGTGTTAGTTCACTAGGGCTGCCATAACAAAGAACCATAGACCTCGCAGCTCACATACCAGAAATGTGTTGTCCCACAGTTCTGGACACTGGGAATCAAAGGTCAAGATGTTGGGGTGTTTGGTTCACTCTGAGGACCTTGAGGCCTGTAGCCGGCTGTCTTCTCCCTGTATCTCCTTATATTGTCTTCCCTCTATGCGTGCCTGTGTTCAAATCTCCCCTTTCAATAAAGGCACTGGTCATATTGGACTAGAGCTTCCCCTCGCCATGACCTAATTATTATTTGGTTATTTTTGTAAAGACCCTATCTCCAAATAAGGTTGCATTCTGAGGTTCTGGAGGTTAGAACTTCAACAGTGGAATTTGGATGCTGGTAGGGGGAGGGGACACAATTCAGCCCATAACAGAAATGAATCTAATCTCTGTATGTGGATTATATTTTAAATGGTCCACATAATGCCCTGACTTAAAAAGAAATGGGAAGTAATTTGTAGCAAATTGTATGTTTACACGGGTAAATGCTCCAGCAAGAGTGAGGTAGAAAATGTAGGGCCCAGGTCAAATACTTGGGTGTCTGTGCAGCCTCTGTCTGAGAGCAGCAGTTAGGATTGCAACCTGCCACAGGTGACTCAAGTACCATGGGGCACTGTCGGTAATGACATGGTATCCCAAATAGCGATTGACTCTTTACAAAGAACAGTCTTCCCTCAATTTATATGGGAGTCTCACTCCTGGGGAATTGCAGCATATTTTTAAACCTTGCAACAAATACTTTGTGTTTGCATGTAAAACAAACAGTTTTTATCTCTGGGAAGCTCTGGTGGAACATTTGGAAGTCAGCAGGATGTGGGATCACTCTTTACTACAGGGGACTGTCCCAGGCTTTGCAGAATGTTGAACATTCTTGGCTTCCACCAAATAAATATCAGTGGGACACCCCTGGTCATTGAGACAAGAATACCATGAGAATTTTCATAATGGTTCTGACCCATTGAGAACCATGGGAGCAGAGAGGAATCCAACAGCCCAAGGAGAGCGACTGCCAAGATGAGGGATGAGAAGCAATGGGGGTGCACCGTGCTCCATGCTGAAGGGACCATCTTTGTTTCCAGCCAGACACTGGCATCCCTGATCAAGAAGGGCAGGACTAGTGCTCTCCTATTTGTCATTTTGTATGCCTGGGCACAACTTGGAAGTCACAACTTGTCTTTGTCACGGTGGTATGTCCAGGGCCCAGCCTAGTGCTGGGCACATGGCAAGCATCCAATGTTTGTTTGGTATTGTTGAATGGCAGTCTTAAAGTGGGGTTGGATGAGTTGGTGTGAGAAAGTTCCATTTGTTTGTTTTATGTTTATTTGTTCACTTACATATCCCTTTGAAAGTTATTGAACTATGAGTTCACATTGTACTAATTCCTGGAGAAACCCAGAAGTGAGAGGTAGTCCTTGATTTCAAAGTGTGCAGTCTAATGAGGGAGAGAGATCTACATGCAGGTCCACTCCAATGTGGTGTGAGTTAAGTGTCAGGAATAGTGGGAACATGAAAAAAGGGGCACTCTAGCCAGGCTGGGATGAGAGGTAGAAATTCTGGTAATTATCAGAATTACCAGGTGCCCCAAGGAGTGATGTGCTGCTGAGCTACTACTCTCCTTCTTGATGGGGAAATGAGATAATGGGGAAGTAGAGGAGGAACCCCAGTTTTGCAGACAAAAGATAGGTCATGGGATATCTTTTGTGCCATTTGTGGCCCATTGTAGGTCCTGATCCTCCCAAACTTCAGCCCAGGCCTGGAGCTCTCAGATCCTCCTCACCCCAGTTATACTTCCTTTCCTCTTCTTTTGTCACTCTTCCTGTCTTCTTGGTGTAAGCTCTGCCCTGAGCAGAGGAGAACAAATATTCAAGGGTGGTGGATCCTGGGGGCTTAGTCTGGCTTAGGCCAGATTGAAGAAGCCAATCCTTTTGGGAGTAGCAACAGGCTCCTGCTCACCACCACCCCCCAGACAGTCCCCTAGGCCTGTCTCTCTGGAGACCCTACCTATAAAGTGCTGCTGGTACAGTGTACTCTACCCTCTGCTGCCCACCCCCCTCCCATCTGTCTTCTCCTCATTTGCCCATGCTCCCAGCTGAGTGGACCATCATAGATGTTTTCATTCATGTTCAACCTTTTAAGAAGGAGCTCTGGATTCCAGCTAGAATATGAGGACGGAGACATGCTTAAATGCACTCCTAATGGTAACAAGAAGAATTGAATTAAACAATAAAGCTTCTGAGTGGGGTCCAGGGCCTCCATAAAACATCTTTGTGCTGGAGCTCAGAAGAAGACTTTGATGAAGGAATGATGAAGGGAACAAATGGGAAAAATGTGGTCCCTGCTCATCCTCTGTGAGTCTGAAGGCAGCGGAAACACTTCCAGGCATTATTTCTAGCCAGGGAAAGAGGCTAAGCAGTTGTCTGGAGCCAAAGACTGCCAGGAGTAATAAGAAAACCCTTTAAGTGAGCTTTCTCCATCTGTTTAGTTTCTCATGCTGAAAAAAGAAGAAAAAATATAAATAAATGATTCAGAGAAATGTCACATGCAATTACCTCCGCCAGGGAAAAATAAACAAGGCTTCACTTCATTAGGAAGGTTCTCACGTGACTGGTACCTTCCGGTGGTCTTCAACATTATGAGCTTCCAAGTTCAGTTGCTCAGACTCAACTTGGCTGAAACTTGGCTCTAGCAGCCAGGCGGGGCCATCTCTGCGGGGATCTAGTGCACTGGGCATCTCTCTCTTTCTCTCTGCTCAATCACATTGTCCAAAGATGAAATCAGGTTAGAGGGAGCATCTGGGTAGCCTAAAAGATGAGGAGTGAGTAAAGGCCCTGGCCTGTCTAGTATACTGGTAGGAAGGTGGGAGCTTACTCTGTGAGCACCCATACTAGCCTTCCATTGTTTTTAGCACCATTCGCCCTAACCAGCTGGCAGTCCCTCAATGGGATCCTTGAGAGCAAATTACAGCATGGCCCCTGTTGGCAAAAACAGTAATGTGCCATGCCCTTGGGATTGATTCTGCCCAACAAGATCAGAGCAAAGAAAGTCGGTTTGGACCTTTAACTTTAAAATTGATTTAACTTTAAAATGGTGAGAGCATTGCTCTTATTAGCTTGCAGCTAACCTTGTAAGCCTCCAGCAGGGCCAGGAAAGTTGGTCATTCAACAGCGCTCATAAAAGCAATGTCCTTAAATTCTCTCTGCAAAGCACCCAGCCCAGGGTCTCATGCACTGATCTTCAGTAAATAGGATTTGTAGATGCTGAGTAATAAATGTGGATTGCTTCTGTGCAAAGATCTCTTTCCCCACTGCCACCAGAGCAGACCATACCCCCAGCTTTTCAGTAAAAGCCTATGCCGTGTAACCTCAGCAACCTCAACCAGCAACCTCAACCAGCAACCTCAACATTTTTGTTCCATGTATCATAGTTTCTTCAAAGCTTTCCTTCCTCATCCCCTGCCCCTCATTCTTTTCAGAGGAGGGTGAGGAGGCATATGTCTTCATCTCTCTGCTAATGACACCCTAACCTCGGTCTTAGTCACATCTACTCCTTTCTTATTTGGAAACTTTCTCCAACAATTTATTTCCTCTTAAACTCTCCTTCTCTGCTGTTTTCTTCTTCTTTTTAAAAAATATTTGTTTGTTTATTTATTTACTTATTTAAGAGAGAACACACATGCACACAAGTTGAGGGAGGGGCAGAGGAAGAGAACCTTTAGGCAGACTCTGTGCGGAGCAGAATCTGATGTGGGGCTCTATCTCACCACCCACAAGATCATGACCTGAGCCAAATCAAGAGGTGGATGCTCAATCAGCTGAGCCACACAGGCCTTCTTCGTCTTTATCAACAAGTGTCTCTGGCTTTCCCTTCACACCTTAATCTTGGCTCAACTAAAAATGTGGTTATTTTGAACTTCACAAAACCAATCTATCCTTCCAGTGGGAGAACAGTCTCCCAAGCAACTGAGACCAAATTTTGGAGTCATTTTTGATTCATCTGCCTTCCTTGTGTACCTTTTGCATTCAGCCCTTCTTTTCCATTATCATTGTGACAAACCCAATTCAGATGCTTACTATGTCACACTGGACATAGAAATAAAAATGGCTGTTTATTAAGTGTTTATCATCTGCCAGGCACTGTGCTGCATGCTTTATATACATTATCTCACTCTTCATATAAATCTTATGAAGTACCTGCTGTTATTATCCACTTTTTTTTCAGATGGGTAAATTGAGACTTAGTTAATCAGGTAATTTACCCAAGGCTAATAGAGCTGACAGGTGGAAGAGTCAGGATTCACAGGCAGGTCTGCTGACCCCAGAGTCTTAAACTGTGATGCTAGGCTCACAATTGTGGTTGCTTCTTCATTGGTCTCACAAACACACAGGGCCTCCTGTGCTTCCTCTAGTCTACCTTCTTCACTGTTACCAGAATGATCTTTCTAATGCCCCAATGGGACCACATCTTTCCTACTCACAATTTCTCATTGGCACTTCATTGCCTACAGGAAAAAGTCTAAACAACTTGGCTTGATATTTCAAAGCCAGTCCCACCTGGAGCCTTATACTCCTTCTTCTCTCCTTTTCAGCTCTTTTTACTGTAATCTTCTCTTTTCTCCAAAGTTCAGTGCAAGTGTAATCTCCATGGAACATTTCTGACCACACTAACTGAAACGATTGTTCTCTTTGCTTAAGTTCACCTTGTGCTTAATTTGGACCCATGGTGCTTGTGGTGCTTGTACCCTGAGCTGATTTATAATATGATGACTTGCATACCTGTCTTATTATATTCTTGAGGTAAGGGATACGTCTGTTTGTTTTTACAACCCCTACAATATCTATCAAAATTTGGCACACCAAGGAAGGGTATTAACTGAGGTAACATTGGCTGCTGTGACAAATACTCCCCAAATATTGGTGGCTTAACACAATGAATTTTTTAATATTATATTTATTTATTTGAAAGAGAGAGAGAGAGAGTGAGAGAGACTGTGAGTAGGGGGGAGAGGGAGAAGCAAAGCTCCCCACTCAGTGGGGACGAAAGGCTCAATCCCAGGATCCTGAAATCATGACTTGAGCCAAAGGCAGACACTTAACTGACTGAATCACCCAGGTACCCCCCACAATGAATGTTTATTTCTGAATCTTGTAAAGTTTAGTTGATGACAGAGGGGGTGAGAGTGGTGCTCTGCTCCACATAGTCATTCAGGGACCCAAATGGAAAGAGACACCTCCATTTTCTTTTTTTTTTTTTTAAATTTTATTTATTTATTCATGAGAAACACACACACACACAGAGAGAGAGAGAGAGAGAGGCACAGGCAGAGGGAGAAGCAGGCTCCATGCAGGGAGCCTGACATGGGACTCGATCCCGGGTCTCTAGGATCAGGCCCTGGGCTGAAGGCAGCACTAAACCACTGAGCCACCCAGGCTGCCTGAGACTCCTCCATTTTCAACATGTGGCTTCCAACTTTGCTTTGGGCATTGAAAACCAGACAGCAGATGAAGTAATAGAGAAAAATGGGGGCAGATGGCCTAGGGGGTTTCATGGCCTAGGCCTGGAAGTGACACATTCCGTTGGCTAGAACTCAGCCTCATGGCCACAGAAGCCATAAAAAAAAAATAGGAAATGTAGGCATTGTGTGCTAGAAAGGAGAAGAAATGGAGTTCTGGTGAATAAACAGTCTATATTTGTGAAATGAATAAATAATATATTGCTGTTGATTTATCAAGGAAGTGAGCTAAGAATGGTCATCTCCAAAGTGGGACACACACACTCTAGGATGTGCAGGATGATCTATTGGCACAAGGAAAGGTGTATTAGAACAGGTTTTTAAACATCTAATATAATAAGAAAGAACTTCAGCGTTGCCAGCATTGGGCATATGAAATGACACTGGTGCTTATAATTGGTCCTTATGTCAGATCTTCCCATGTCTCATCCAACAAGTGAGTCATCTTGAAGGAAGCATCAGCATCCCCAGTATGCAGATCCATTCATTCATTTTAGTTCAGGGAGATTTGGCAAATGCAAATCATGTGAGCTTAGTTAAGTAGGTTTATGGTTCATATTATCTTGTTTTTTAATAAAACCAATCCTTGCAAAGTGATCAAGCAGCTTTAAATGTACCTACAGAGAAACTGCTGGTTGTAGACAATACTAGTAATGAAAGCAGTAGTAAACCATTAGAAAAAATGTCAAGGCCAATCCTCTGGTGCAAGCAAGCTCTTTGCTGGCCATGTTAGGAGGCAAAACAATGATAATCTCATCAGTTCTGGCAACAAGTGACCAAAAAAAATAATAATAATAAGATTTATGTCATCTCATTAACAATGTATCCTAAGCTAAATGGGTATTGTAACCGGGGTATCAACTAAAGCTGGTATGAAGCCAAAACTATGTGCAAAACATTTAAACACTTGCTATCTGGAGTATCAAACATCTACAATTTTTTTTAATGTTTAGAGCTATTCACTTACTAAATCCAGTGCTTTACAAAAATCACAATAAATTTGATAAACATTTGGAAGCCCTTAAGGGCTTATTCAAATTTCTTATTTAATAGTTTCTTATTCAGTAGTAAATGGGAAAAGCTACATACTATGGAAGAGACACTTGTCACTCCTGTTGTGGACCCAACAGGGGGGAAATAAGACATGGAACACAAATCAGCGACTAACTGAAAATGCGTCTGTTTGCCAGCACACACTGTTCACAGGTGCCTTGAAAACATCACTGAAGACTTAAATAAGTACGAGAAGAAATTAGACAGTGTGGGAGGCTTACGATGTTGAAGTACAGATGAATCACATCCAGGACAACTTTCTTTGTGAACCTCTAGAAACAGGTGGCCTGGAGAAGATATTTTTAATGCGAGGTGACTTCTGTAACAAGAACAATGTTTTATGAGACAACAGAATTAGCCTAACCCTTGATATGGCAGCCAATTTGACCCGAACGTAAAAGGAATCCCAGGGTAGCCCTACAGAGAAAGATCCAAAGGTGATTTTATTTACTACTTCCTTTGCAGGCGAGTTAGCACTGGGAAGAGGTTGTTGCTGGAAGGTACAGAGTTTTAGAGGACGATGCTGATGAGGCCAATTCTTAAAACAAAATAAAGCAATAAAACAAACACCAAAAATCCTGTATAATATGTGAGACTCTTCCGAGTATTCCGTAATGGAAGGGGAAGTATCATAAACATATCTTGTATCGTGCAGAGGTTTACTGATTATCTCTTATAAAATACTTAAAAGCATTTGTCCAACTTGGAGAGGAGGCATCCAGTTGCTTTTACAGTAAGATTAGTGTTGCAAATTCAGACACTTTCTGCAGCCTGTGGCTGTCAGGGGCTTGCTAGCTGGCAGAGATTTCTGAAGTGATAAATCAACATAATCTGCAAAGGTAAAGATGATGTTTTACCTCCAAGTAAGAAAGTTACTGATTCTCAAGAGGAGATCATGCTATGGAGAAAGCATTTTGAAAACAGATGTTTGGAAATATTCCACAACTACATAGTAGTGTTGTCAAAAATGATGTGTTACCTATGAAAACTCATATCTGCACATTTTTTAATAACAGAAACTTCTTTTTTAACCCGTTCCAAAATCTTCCAGAGGAAGCATTTCAGTGAGTTTTTAATCTGTTGGTTAAAAATATCAAAAAGCCGATGTCTTCCGTTTAGATCACAAGAAGATTCTGTTGTATCAGGACAAAAGAAAGTTACTAGTGCCATTTCAAGAAAACCGTCATGGTTGGTAAAAAGAATGGAACGATTCCTGACACAGTAAATACAAACACACATGTACATCTTCCATTTGGTTCTTCATATTGGGGCGGTAACTTTTTTAGCCAGGCCGGCCAATAAAACCACTTCTCTAAAAACAGGCTATGTGGTTTCATGAAGCATAAAGCTAAGACTTGCAAAAATGATGAAGTGTACTACCCACCTCTCTCTTACCAAAGATATATTTTCAAGTATTCTTTCATTATCGGTCCAAATTTTATGGGAGACCGGGGCAATGCTTAATTTAGTTGATAAAATTCTTCCAAGCATGCAATCACATGTCTTCCTGGCGTCGCTCACCAGGTGATGATGAAGGGTCATGAGCGCAATAACAAAGTTTCTGAGTGATTTGAAGATTTTGAAGGATAGATGAGATCAAATCAAGATAAGAAGGTGTCATTTAAAAACACCCATCCTCTGGCTTTACCTCTGCTGAATTAGCACTTGAATAATGCCTGGATTGGTAGATGAGCTGGTTGGGGGGAAATGCTTGGCAGAGTGTCCTTTGACCATTCAACATTTATTAGTTCTGCACCACCTGGCAGGCACTGCAGGTACAAAGACACCTGAGACAATGGCTTGCCCTCAAAGAACATAGAATCCGGGTTCCACTGGTGATTGAACATGACAGTTGTGCCCCAGTGCTGGTGACTAAGCATCTTTCCTCCTCCTCATTTCCCCCCGACCCCACCCCACCCACCTTTTCTCCAGTGAAGATTCCTTTCAGAAATTCTTTCAGTTCCCGCTGTTGTGCTCTACGTTTCCTGAGAGGAGCTGGAGATAGGTCTGTCATTCTAGAATCTTGAAACTTTACCCTAACTAATTAAGAATCTTCTAACAGTTCAATTAATCCCATCTGCTTTCAACCTGAATCTTTTTCTAATCTAGAGATTTGTATTTCCTGGCTCTTTTGCCATTTTGCTCACAATGTCTTATTAAAATCTCATCTTGAAGTTGTTGACAGCTCCCCTCTTATCTTCCTCTGGTAGGAGAATAGGGCGATACATTAAATTGGCCTAAATGGCCATGATATTAAACAACTGTGATTTGTGAGCATTAATTGTGTTCTAGGTCGTGGGCTGAGCCCTTTACATATATTTTTAAATTTAATCCTCACTTTAACCTTTGAACCTCTCTGGGGGAAGTTCAGCTGAGAGGGTTATCTGTTGGCCCAAAGTTATGCAGTTGGAAGGTCATAGTCTGTTTGTGGGACTCCAAAGCCCACAGTCTAACCACTTTACTACCCCATCTTTCCTCTTTAACTATACACCAATCCTCCACATAATACTTACATTAACTAAATCAATCAACAAAAATATTTCAGGGGTGCTTCTAGACTCCCCTACCATCCAACCAGTGGGTCACAGTTTTGCAATTCAAATGGGAAAGGGAAATAATCTTCAGTTCTACCAACTCTACCCTTGATATTCCTGTTAGACCCCAAGCAGCTGTGCCCCCCTCTCCACCTACTGGTTCCCATTTCCTTCTATCCCCTTTGCTGTGGCCACACCAAACTATTTTCACTCCTGATTTGGACTAAGCCACTCCTTGATGGCCAGCCTCTACAGCTGCAGCACGTGCTATCTCCAGCATGCTCCACTTTCTTCCTTGTCTGTTTCTTGAACCCTCTCAATTCTCAAGACCTCGCTCAAGGACCCCATCCTCTCTGAGACTGTTGCAGAGCCTGACTTTATCCAGCTCTCAGCAGAGGGGCTCATCATCCTCTGTGACCTTGTATCTCTGTTAGCACACACTGCCCATCATCATGCTATACACACACAGGCTGTGTCTGTTCAGTGTTTCGATCCCAGTGCCTACCATCTGGCCCTCAGAGGTAGTTAATCAGTGTCAGCTGAACGAATGAATGAACGAATGAATGAATAAAAAGTATGGAATGGGGACAGGGATGGAAGAATCTGGGAAGTCTCCTGGCCATCTCTGTAGCTGGAATGGTTATGCATTCCAGAACTTTGCACAAACACTCAAGTAGAATTCAGCCAGCCAGGGTACGTGGTGGGTCTTGGAGCAGGGGAAGAAGAGAGAGATCTTCCCTGAGTATCCCAGTGTTGAGATCCCCCCACAACTTGGCCTGATCCATCAAGTTCAACCCAAGGCCAGAAATTCCAGAAAGCATCCTAATCCCCTCTACATAGCTTCAGCCCAAAACAACAAGCCTGTTGTTTTTAGGCTCTAGGACACTGGGAAAAAAATATAGGGGAAAAGTGAGCTGATCACACTCCTACAAGTAACACTTGCCTGGGGTGGAATGTGGAGCTGGTTGCTTTTAGAGCAAAATATTATGGGCAAGAACCAGCAACAGTGCAGGGAATAGGGAGTATTAGATTCCTCTTGCTGCTGTAACAAATTATCACAAACCCAGTGGCTTAACACAACACTAATATATTGCTTTCCAGTTCTGGAATTCAAAACCCTGGAATCAGTTTCACTAGGCCAAACTAAAGGTGTTGGCAGGGCTGTGTTTGGTTCGGGAGGCTCCAGGGAAGAATCCATTTCCTTCCCTTTTCTGGTTTCTAGAGGCTGTCCACATTCCTTGGCTCACAGCCCCTTCTTGATCTTTAAATTTTATCACTCCTTCTCAACTTCTACCCTTACATATTATCTCTCATTCTGATCCTTCTGCCTTTCTCTTATTAGGACCCTGGTGATTGTATTGGGCCCACATGTTTTTATCTTGGAGAATTTCCCCTTGCAAGATTCTTGATGTTATCACATCTGTAAATTCCCTTTACCAGATAGGTAACTTTTTTTTGGTTCCTGAGATTAGGACATGGACATCTTTGAAGAACCATTATTTTGCCGATTATAGGGGTAGGTTCAGAGGAGTTCATGTTCCAGTTCCCCAAGTAACTTTGTGTGTGTGTGTGTGTGTGTGTGTGTGTAAAGGAAAAAGGAAGAACAGACTAACAAAATGAATACAGCCCTCAATATAAAAGAAAACAAATCAGTTAAATATTTATTTTGGCTTACTTCTAAAAAAACAGGGAAAAACAGACTTAATGTATAAATAACAAAATTAACTTTGGTTGAACTGCAGCTTTTTCACTGACTAGCTGTGACCTTGGGTGACTTATTTAATTTCCCTGATCCTAGATTTTCTACTAAAACCAGAATATCAATACTTACTTCCCCAACTGTTAAACATGAGAAATTTTTAAACCCTGCAAATCATAGAAAATAATTCCATTTCTTCAACCCTAATATACTTTAATTGCACTAACAAAAAAAATAAGAAGGCATATCCAGGCTCAGTTGGTTAAGTGTCTGCCTTCAGCTCAGGACATGATCCCAAGGTCCTGAGACTGAGCCCCAAATTGGACTCCCTGCTCAGTGGGAGTCTTCTTCTCTCCCTCCCTCTGCCTCTCCCCCTGATCATGCTCTTTCTCTCTCATTCTCTCTCTTGCTCTTAAATAAATAAAATCTTTAAAAAAAAGAAGAAAGAAAGAAAGAAAGAAAGAAGAAAGAAAGAAAGAAAGAAAGAAAGAAAGAAAGAAAGAAAGAGAGAAAGAAGAAAGAAAGAAAAGCAGATGCACACAAAAATGTATAGGGCTTAGCCAACTGCATAACTGGGCCAGAACTATAGCAAATATACCCAGTGTGATTGAACATACAATAGGAACGTTCTCAAGAACATTTCATAATATTTTAAAAACATGTCTTTTTTTATTTAAAAATTTATTTCAAAAAAATATTTCCAGCTCTATGAAGATATAATTGACATAGAACATTATGTAAATTTAAGGTGTACAATGAGTTGATTTGATACTTATATATTGCAGATGATTGCCCCCATAGCATTAATACTTCCATCATGGCACATAATTAGTGTTGCATTTTTGGGGTGAGACATGTAAGACCTACTATCTCAGCAACTTCAAAGTATATAATACGCTAATGCTAACTCTAATTGCCAAGATGTACATTCGATTTCCAGAATCCGTCATCTTCTAACTAGAAGTTCGTGCACTTTAACCAATATCTTCCCATTTCCTCTACTCCCAACCTCTAGTAGCAACCATTCTGCTCTTCTTTTCTGCAGGTTTGGCTCTTTTAGATCCCATATATAAGTGAGATTATACAGTATTTGTCCTTCTCTGTCTGGCTTATTTTCACTTAGCATGGTTTAGGAGTCAGTGGCTGTCTGTGGTCAATAGAGAAGACTCATGCTAACCTAAAGATCTGGGAATGGCAAGTATAGGTTTGCTGGCTGGAGAGGTCATGGTGGGTGCACTGCCATATTCTGACCAAGGTTGTGAAGCATCCTGTGGAGGACAAAACTCATAAACATTCCCATCTGGGTTTGGTGGACTCAGAAAAAGCAAGTACAGCAAGGGAGGATTGTTGCCTGGGAAAGGAAAAGTCATTGGTTTGCAGCCTAGAGGTCTTCTGAAGTGATGTCTCTTGGTGAGGCTCAAACCTGGGACTGTGGTGTACATTCCTTGCATTGCTGTTCTAAGTCTTCTCTGGCTCTATAGCATTTCAGATGGTGCCCATTTCTTGTGACTTGTTATCACGCAGCTCGGTCCCCAGGGGAGACATTCACATCCAGCAGAGGGGTGGCATTGTGGATGAGGATGGGCCCAGCTGTGGGCAGGTAAGAACACACATCCCTGTGTGGGCTCTGAACATTTCTCCTCCCCCTCCTGTCATCTCCTGTCACTTTGTGCCTCTCCCTTGGAGAACAGTGCTTTGTACATAGTGATTAGTCATTGTGAAGTAACTGAAAGACTTCTTTAAAAATTAGGATTTTAAACTACTGTAGTGGAAAAAATGATAAATAAACCCAATAGTTATTATTCTTTAAAGAGATAGTATGAATAAAACCCAGACTTTCAAACACTAAACATTCATATGATGGCCTTTCCATAGAAAGAAGGGGATGACAAGTGCAGAAGTGGTCGCTTATCTCCCCTCTTCATGTTCCTCTAACCCAGCCTTGACTGAGCCTTGTTATCACCCTGAGAATGTTTAAAAAATACAGTGCCAGGGACACTCCCCAGACCAATTAGGTCGGAATCTCTGGGCATGAGCTAGGGCATTGAGATTTCATTTTAAAGCTCCCTAGAATCATTTACTGTCTGGTCAGGGGTGAGAACACCAGTCCTTATATTCTAACTTCCCAGGGAATGAACTTCCAGAATTGAATTCCCAGTCCCCAGGGGCCACATCTCCATGGTGTTTACTGCTTGGTCCAATCCACCAGGCAAACATACCCAGTCTGCCCCTGTTTCTTCCCCATCAGGTTTTCATCAAAAGCCTTGAGAGAGTACCAGTGCTTGAGAAGCAACCTAGACTTCAAGTCCATGACTATGATGTCAGGAGAGAGAATGGACTCTTGGTGGAGTTGTCAAAGGAATTATCCAGCTTCTCAGGGACAGGTCACCTGGAAGCTGGCCCTCCCTGGCATCAGTGATCCTTGGGGACCAGTCCCAGCTTTTGCCTAACCAGAAGGGGGCTTATGCAAGGGGCCTCCTGACCCACCTAACGCCTTTTCCCTTCATCCTGTTTCCCACCTTGACTGTTTCCTAACCCTGATCCAGCGAGTGCTCACCCTGAATGGCCCCTACACCCCCTGCAACTGTCCTGAGCTCTGCCTTAGACAAAAAGACTCAGATTCAGGTCACCTTTCTGGACTCAGTGTTCCTTGCTTCCTGGACCTGAGTTTACCTTCTTGTGGGGAGTCCCCTGGGCCTGGGGGGCTGCCTGTCTTCCAGTTCTGGTTGTCTACAACCCTCTCATTCCCCCTGCTGCCCAAACTTTGCTCATGACAATTATTTTTCTCAATTGCCTCATGCAAGGTTTCCGCGGGGAACCAAATCTGGTCCCCATAAATGTGTGGTGAGCTTTAAACAAATATTCACAGTGGCATTACAATAATGTCCACCAGATACAGCTCCAAGGGAATGGGTGGAAACTCAGAGTAGATGAGAATGTGGTTTCCAGCATCAGTCTTTTAAGTGTATAAGTATCTTGGTGAGTGGTAAAAGAACCCATTATTTATTTTACTTCTCCCTCAGCTCAAGTTGAAGACTTTTTGCCTCTAAACCCTGAAGATGTAAATTACTGTGGCCATTTTGTGGGCTTTCCTATTATAAAAAACCACTTGTTTTCATGGTGGTTCAACATTGTTATTTTGAAATTTTAGGTGAGAAACTCGATAAACTCCCAGGATTCTTTTTTTATGCAAGTGGAATTTTGCCAAGCTTGGGAGCATCAGTCAATCCCTACCCTTAAGCAAATGGTAGAGAACCTACCTTGAGCGCATCTTGCTGTCCACCATGCATGTTCTTGTTGGCAGCAGGAAGAGGCTGTGGGAAGTCTAGACACTGCGTGGGGAAAGATTTTCGAGGGTCCTGGCCCTGGGAACATACCTTCAATCCTTGCTACTCAAAATGTGGCCCAAGGACCCGCTGCATCAGCTTCACCTGCGTAATTGTTAGAAATGTAGAATCTCAGAATCTACCCAGGTCCACTCAGCCAGAATCAGCAGGTTAACAAGATCCCCAGATGGCTCATGTGTACATTCACAGCTTGAGAAGTGGTGTTCTCAGCCTTTTCCTGGCCCCTTCTTCCTCTCCTGAATTTTACTAACCTGTGCCAAAGAAGCATTAGATCCACATAGCCCCTTTCATCTAAAAGCTCAGAAGACAGTAAGTCACCTGGGTGTAGTGATTTGACGTCACCTGGGTCTCAGGTTGTGGTCTTGCCTGACAGGAGAGCTACACTTTGAAGAGGGTGGGTGCAGTTGGGGCAGGCTTTGTGTAGGTATGCCCAGGAGGTAAGTGTTTCAGCAAGGTAAATAGAGAAGATATCAGCCCTCCTCTTCTAGTGTCCCACATTTGTGAAAACTTTGGCATGAATGCTCTGTTCCCTGCTTGCCCCCATCCCATGCACCTGCAGTGCAGAGGACTCTGGGCCAAGGTTTCTTAACTCAAAATCTCAGTACCTTCTTCCCCTGTTGGTGTAGTGGGCATTACCAAAACCATCATTATCCCAGAATTGTTTACAACGAAATTGACTGGTTTTTTAAAAATATTTATTTATTTATTCATGAGAGACAGAGAGAGAGAGAGAGAGAGAGAGGCAGAGAAACAGGCAGAGAGAGAAGCAGGTTCCATGCAGGGAGCCCGACGTGGGACTTGATCCTGGGACCCCAGGACCACGCCCTTGGCCGAAGGCAGGCGCCAAACCACTGAGCCATCCAGGGATCCCCCGAAATTGTTTACAAAACTTGCTTCTCCACCCATTTAATGGCTTGACATTTGGTTACCTGACTCCTTGGTAGTTCCTCTTCAAGGAGAGACAGAGTGGTGGACGGGGTGGGGAAGAGATGCAGGAAGAGTTACGACTTAGCTTTGCCTTATTTGGGTGGTTCAGATATGTCAAAACAGTCCCCCATACCCTTGTTTCTTATTTAGTTTGCATAATCAACAATACCACACAACATGGACGAGTTCATCATATTTTCTCCATTCCCCTTTATCAGTGATCAAGAAAGCACAGTGGTTCTCACCTGACTGAGGGAGATTTTTAAAATGCCAGTACCCAGGCTCCTTACAGACCTGTTAGGTAGGAACCTTTGTGGGGGAAGCCAAACAGTGGCATTTTTTACAAGCTCCCCAGATAATTCTAATAGACCGCCAGGGTTGAGAACCTCTGGTCTCAAAAGATAGTCAAGAACAATGGTTCTCAAACTTCAGCACACATCCAAATTGTTTGGAAGACTGGGCTCAAGAAGTTATATTTTTAACGAGTTCCCAGGTGATGATGCTACAGCTGCTGGTCCTTGTTCTGGGACCAAGCATGAGAACAATTGGTCAAAGGATCTGAGTGAAAATCTTAGCTGTGCTGCCAATTTGCCATAAATATGAATAATCACTTGAAGTCTTCTCTTTGCTTTGATGATCTACAACAGGGGCAGGCAAACATCTTTACGTAAGAGCCATATAATAAATATTTCTAGCTCTTTGGGCCATATAGTCTCTGTTGTAGCTGCTCATCTCTGTCACTGTAGTACAAAAGTAGCCATAAATGATGTGTGAACAAATGGTGTGGCTATGCCCTATTAAAATTGCATGTAGGTAGCAGGCAAGATTTGGACCATCAACCATAATTTGCTGACTCTTGTTCCGCACTTTTACACACTTTTACTATCAAGGTACCTAAGTGAAGATTTTTTTAAAAAAGATTATCTAATTTGGTGGACCTGGATCTAGGGGTGCATATCTCTCATTGGTCCTGTAAAATTCATGGCTATTACCTTTTTAAATATTGCCTCTTCCACATTTCCCCACTCATCTCTTCATGCAACTCTCATCTGGTAATATGTTACATTTTCTCCCTTCATCCTTCATGCCTCTGAACCACTCATATTTTTACCTCTGTTTCTCTGTGCTGCATCCACATCTACTTTTCATTTCTGACAGTACTTTTTGGCTCCTTTTCAAATCTGCTTGATGTATTTTGACGCCTATTATATCCTCATCATACACTCAATTCCCTCATTCATTTCTTTAAGTATCTTTACATAAACCAATTTCACATTCTCTGTTAGTATTTCCAACATCTGCGATCTCTGCAGGTCTGATTCTGTGGTTTATGATTTCTCTTGATTTTCACAAACGGCAGCTTATTTCTTCCTGACTTTGGTGAATTTTAATTCTGAGCTCATAGTCCTTAAAACCCTATCTGTGATCATTCTTTGAGGTATTGCATTTTTTTTCTATCAGATGCATGGGGGTAGTCCCAATCTGTTATCACACAAAATAAATTGCTGACTTTAAGAGCTAATCAAGTAGTATGAATTTTGGCGCACTATTTCAGAAATTCTCAGGAGACATTTTTCTTTCCTCTTGTATCCAAAGGGCCTCTCAGAGTTGGTGGTCCTGGTTTTATGTGAGGGGTTTCCCAGTCACCTTTTTACCCTGCCTGTCTCTGGTGCCTGAATGCCCCATTAAAGCATGGGCTAGGTCACCAAGAAATGGCCATGCCCCCACAGGTAACCACTACCTCCAGCATTAGCTTTCTCAATTCATGCTTTCTCAAAGTTTCTGATCTCTCAAGAATGCCTTATTCTGATGCTGGTTCAGCTGTGCTTTAAAATAATTATTTTAATTAATATCATCTCCAGCTTTTTAAGTAGCCTGTTTAGGGCTGGTGTCATATTACCAGAAACATCAGTAGGTAGCTTCCTTATCTCTAAATGGAAAAACCAACAGAACCAGGACTCCATGCATTTTTTAAAATGAATGAATCGGTAATCTTTATAATGTTCTCCGCATTCTCAGGGTTATGCGGTCATCATGCTACTGTGCAATCTGAGGACAGACTAATGAAATGTTTTCCAGATTAGACTAGGTTCATAATATGAATCTATTTCATAGACTTCTTTTTCAAAATGTACTGTATGGAATTTGTGGACTTAGCACTTGTAGGTTTGAGTTTCCCTGTGTGATTCAGAAGGCCCATATCAGGTTGCAATTTGTCCTTTTGCTGAGGCATCAATATGAACCAACTATTCCATGAGGCTCGTAGTGGAGACAAATCTTTTGGCTTTCTGAGTGTGCCTAGCTCACCCCCAGAATCCTCATCCCAGGGCACTATACTGATCTCCTCTCCTTGACTTGCACTACAAAGTAAGTCTTTTGAAATTATCAAGCAACAACAAATCAGTTTTGTGTATGTGAAAAATGGTCACCAACTAAAAGCTTGACGTTTTGTAAAAGTTGAGAGGCAGTTAGATTGTGGTGTGCATGGATGTGCAGGAAACACTTAACTCCCGATGGAAATGTGATTCGGGAAGATGCCAGGAGCTTGTACAAATTTTCCACATTCTTGAGTTGGGGAATTCTGGAAGAATCAAGAGTGCCATCCCATGAGGATTTCAAGTGCCTACTGCATATTAATAAATAGCTTTGTGAAAAACAAAGTTAAGCAGAAATGCTAAGTTTAAAAAGAGTCTGTACACTTTGGCAGTTTCTTACAAAACTAAACATACTCCTAACATACGATCCAGCAACCAAGCTTCTTGGCGTTTTCCCAAACGAGTTGAAAACTTGTGCCCACACACAAACCTGTATATGAATGTTTATAGCAACGTTATGCATAATTGCCCAAACTCGGAAACAACTAAGATATCCTTCGGTAGGTGAATGGAGAAAATATGGTACATCCAGACAATGGAATATTATTCAGTGATAAAAAGAAATGAGCTATCAAGCTATGAAAAGGCACGGAGGAAACTTAAATCCCATATTATTAATGAAAGAAGCCCGTGTGAAAAGGCTACGTACTGTATGATTCCAACTATATGACATTCTGGAAAAGTATGGAGATGGAAAAAGATCAAGGGATGCCAGGACTGGGATTGGGGAGGGGGATGAATAGGCGGAGCACAGAGGGTTTTTACAGCAGTGAAACTACTCTGTGTGATACTGTAATGGTGGATACACGTCATATATATTTGTCAAAACTCATAGAGTCTTCAACACCAAGTGGTAGCCCTAATGTAAATTATGGATTTTGAGTGATAACAATGTCCACGTAGGTTCATTGACTGTAACAAATGTCCGATCTGGTGCCAGATTTGATAATGGGGAAGGGGAGTATGCATATGCAGGGACAGGGGACATATGAAAATTCTCTGAACTTTCTGTTCAATTTTGCCATGAACCTAAAACTGCTCTAAAAAAATAGTTTATCAATGAAAAAAAATAAAATAAATATGAGGCTGCAAAATGGAATGCATATTTACCTCTGCTGCTTCTTCAGTGTAGCTGTTACCCCCTGAGAGAAACAACCCTCCTGAAATCACACACGGGGTCTTGGTCTGAGTGCCAGCTCCTCTGTGTGTCTCACCTGGCTAGGGAAGTGATCTCGGGTCCCAGAAGGGAGAAATGAGCAATGACATCTCAGGGCTTGGAGAATGTGGAATGAAAGGAGGACCTTCTCCTACAAGCCTGGCACATGGCCTCCATGAAGGATGAGAAGGGAACAAGAAAGGAACTCAGGCCATGTGGCATCTCCTGCCTTCCCAAGAATGGCCAGGGTGCCTTTCTGGGAAGGCTTGTGTGTTGGGCAGAAATCTGTACCTCTGGGAGCATCAGAATGAGCAGGGAGGGGCTGGACAGGCAGCCGGAAGACCCCACCTCTGGCTTCTCTTGATTCTTAGTGCAAAGCAGGACCTCCACACAGGCACACACTAACATGTGCAAGAAGAAATGCACAGATGAAGACAGATGGACAAGCATACATTGATGCTCACCTGCCCGGCATCTACTCGCACAGTTACGTGTGTGCACGTTCCGAGTTCATGTCTATTATAGATACACACGGACAGATGATCAAGGCAGCTTACCATTCTGGAACACAAGCGGTAGCTGCTGATAAACATGTTCTCTTGATGGCCTGGGGAGTTAATTATTCTA
The DNA here is from genome assembly GCF_905146905.1 of Nyctereutes procyonoides. NCBI lineage: Eukaryota > Metazoa > Chordata > Mammalia > Carnivora > Canidae > Nyctereutes > Nyctereutes procyonoides. The sequence continues at coordinate 7,929,689 of NW_026575155.1, forward strand.
ATGCACATCCCCAGGGAATGCGACAGTCTTCCAGAACAATCAGCCCTCCTCCCTCAGTCAGCTGCAAGTGGTGGGACTCTGCCTGTAGCCGAGACTCCCCGTATGGTTGCTGGCAAGTGCACACATGTGTTCATGTCAGTCTGCCTGCAGGCGGCTTTCCCACCCACGCATCTTCAATGCCCAAGGCAGGTTGTAATTTAGCGCTGTCAGCTGATGACACTCACTTCCCTCTTGTGACACTGCAGGCGTTTGGGGGCAAGAACGTGCTGCCTGCAGCTGCCCGAGAGGGTCAATGACAGGAGTGGTGAAGGAACTGAGTCATGCTGGTACCCCCCGGGCCCCAAAAGCTTGGCCCTTCTGACTTGAAGCCTGGCTCCCAGTGTTGCATAAGCTTCCTGGAGAGATCAGCAGTCGTTTGGGACACTTCTGCCTCTAGGCTGCACATGGAAGATCTCCTAAGTAGAAACAGCCCCATTTGCACACTGGCAGCTGGAATCTAACTGAATGTGGAAAAAAGCTCAACAGAGGGCTCAAACCAAACAAAAAATTAACCAAAACAACACCTTTCAAGTTTAGTGAGGACTACAAAACTATTTTGAAAAACTTCTGGTACTAATAGTCTTAAAAAATTGATTTAAAGACTCTTCTGTTGAGTTCAGAAGCAGGGAGGCTTTCAATACTTCCATACTTCTAAAATTCTCTACTTTTTTCCTTATAAAATGACCTTATTGAGCTGTTTTGCAACTGTGATAGCCACAATAATGGCCCCTAAGGATGTTCGCCTCTTAATCCCTTGGACCTATGAATAGTTACCATACATGGCAAAAATCAGAAGTGATTCATCTTAGGGTTTTGAAGGGGGGAGATTATTCTAGATTATTCAGGTGGGCCCAATGAATTACAAAGGTCTTCCTAAGAGGAGGAGATGTGAGGGTGGTATCAAAGGCTGGAGTGATGGCTGTAAAGATAGAGAAAGGAGCAAAAAGACAAGGAACGCAGGTGGACTAGTCGCTTGGAAAAGGCAAGGAGATGAGATCTCTTCTGTAGCCTCCAAAAGTGTGGAGCACAGCCTTGCCAGCACTTCTATTTTAGGATTTCTTAGCCCTCTTCACTGTAAAATAAGAAATTTGTTTTAAACTACTAAGTTTGCATTAATTTGTTTCTGCAGCGATAAGAAACTAATACAACCTATAATGAGTGATCAGATCATGCCTGTTAGTTTAAAAAAGGAATGATTATTTTGCCAAATTAACTGTTCCTGTGGATCTTCATCATACAGGTTCCTTGAATGCCTTCCTTTGTTCTGGTGGGCTTATAGTAGAATTGCTCAAATAGTTTTCACATATTTATGCTAAGTGAAAAATCCCTGTTGGGAGGCTTAAATCTAACTATCGAATTACAATCATCTTCACCCATCTTTGCTGGGAATTATCCTACTGTATGAGTTTTCTAGTACTGCCAGTACAAAGTGCCACAGATTGGGAGCTTGAACAACAGCAGTTTATTTTCTCACAGTTCTGGAGGTTGGAAGTGCAAGAGCAAGGTATCAGCAGGTTTGTTTTCTTCTGAGGCCTCTCTGCTTGACCTGCACATGGCCACCTTCTTGCTGTGTCCTCACAGGGTCTTTCCTCTGTACCTGCCATGTAGGTGTCCACATTTCCTCCTCTTACATGGATGCCAGTCATATTGGATTAGGGCCCATTCGAAAATTACCAAAAGGCAATTTAAACTTAATCACCTTTTTAGAGGCCTGATTTCTGGTTACTTCCCTATGTACCGGGGGTTAGGACTTCAACATATGAATTCGGGGGGAGCACATTTCAACCCATAACATCTGCACTAGGTACAGGTAGGAGAGAGTCTATGCCAGCAGAGCAGATAAGACTGTGCAATGCCACTGAAGGATTATTCACCATAATTCCATATTTTTTCTGCTTTGGTACAGTCAAGTGTACCATGGTACGAATCAATTGAAACTGTGTCATTTTGTCACCTTCTGGCCCACAAGGAAATGTGTCGCAGAGACCATTCAACTAAGATGAGGACAGGTCACCTCGGAGTGGTAGAAACAATCGCAGAAAAATCTTATGGGGTTGGGAAGTTGGGGGTGGAGGGTAGGGAGGGCTGTATAAATGCAATTAGATCCCTACTTCACACCATGCACTTTACACATACACCAGATGGGTTATATCTACATGTGAAAAATATACTTCAAAACCTGGTAAAGATAATAAAGGACCATAGCTACATTATCTTGGAGTAGAGGAAATCTTTTTTTTTTAAAGAAGAATTTACAAAGCCCCAACAATAAAAAGATAAATATATTTAACTATTTTAAATTTTAAAAATCTGTGCAGAAAAACATAAACTTCTATTGGCAAAAGATTAAAAACAGACTGGGAGACACATTTAATAGACTAGGAATTAGTATACAAAACACATAATAAAGAAAAGTAGAAAAAAATGAATTGTCTGAAAAGGAAACATGAATGGCCAACAAATAAGGAAAACAAACAAGAAGATCCTCAAACTCAGAGAAGGCAAAGAGAAACAACAAAGGGAGACCATTTCTCACTCATTGTATTTGCACAATTTAGTAGTCAGGCTATCGCAACTGTGGCAAGATTGTAGAAGAAATGATAAATCGTTGCTGGGAATATGAATTGGTAGAGGCATCTTGGAGAAAAAATTGGTGACATGTAGGAAAATGTTTACCCTGTGCTAGAAATTCTGCTTTGGGATAGCACTAGACAGCCTCCTGCGTGGTGTCATGAGCATCTTGTACCCAACAGGCTGGTGCAGCATTTTTTTGTGTTGGCAGGGGAAAAAGGAAGTGACTGAAACATCTCTCAGTATAGGAATAAAGAAAATGTAGTATTCTCTCTGATGAAATACCCTACAACAATTTAATAAATAAAATTGATATATAGTAGCATTAATAGATGTTAAGATCATAAGGTAGAGGGTAAAAGCAAGATGCAGATTGATGGGATATATACAGATAATGTACTTGTGTTTTAAAAACCAAACCACATAGTGTGTGTGTGTGTGTGTGTGTGTGTGTGTGTGACAGATACACATCTATCTAGAAAAATATTTTTCAAAGAAATGGAAGGATACGTGAACATTTGAGTCTCTAGGGGGATGTGAAGAGGGATGGGTCAGGGTTGGTGGTTTGAGGGGCATTAACTAACAGCTCTCCTCGGCTTGCCCTGCCCTTCTTCTCCCTCCTTTCCTTCCTTTCTTCCTTCCTTCTTTTTTCTCCCCCCAGAATTGAAACAAATAAGAAAAAAAAAAGTTAACATTTATTCATTTTAAATTGTGGAAATATGGAAGTTTAATTTCTTTCCTTTATTTTACTATAACTTTTAAATATCAGAAAGCAGAAACCGAAGAACCTGGTATTTCTATAAAGAAAAAAATATCACAAACTGTAAAACTCTTTTAAAAGAAATAAAGGAATACTCAAACAAAAGAAGAAAAGTATTATAGTAAGTTTGCTGTGTTCTAGAGAGTGGGCCAACTTCCTAATAGCATAAACCAACTCCTCAAAGTTGGGAGCGCCCACTGGTTTTTGAGTTGGAAGGAACCAGAGTGATCATTTACTGCTGAACCCCCTTTTTTAAAACTTCCTTCACGAATGATCTCCAGTCTCTTGAAATATTGTGGTGACGGTGTCTTCTTCTAGTACCAGCAACTAGCCCTACTGTTCTGAAGCAAGCGATTCCATGCATTTTTCAGCAGCTCCGACTCTTGAGGAAAACGCTTCCTAATCTTGAGAAGAAACCTGTTCCTCTGGACTCCAGTGCTTGGTTCCATTTCTTCTTTCTGGAGCAACAGAGGTGAAATCCAAGGCTTCTTTAACAGGAATGTCCTTCAAAATGTGAAGACAGCTATCTTGCATTTACAAGTTTTTATACCTAAAAATATAAAGGGCTTTTGACGCAAACGCAAACATGTGAGCATCACATGGGGACATCACCATAAAACTCTAATAGGCTGTGAAATTGAGCTTTTAAAATTCTCTTTGACAATATGGAAGAAACTAACCTGACAGCACAGAGAGCTCAGGCCGTCCCAGATAGTGAATTTTTCCTCTGGACTTGGAGGCAAAGGAGTCCCCCTCTTCCACCAACCCCCCCCCCCCAAGTGCATAATTGATGAGCGATCCTTATCAGACTTGAAAGGACAAAGATACAAAGGGGAACCGGATGCCTGGTTAGGAACTGATACCTCCACAGACATGAGAGGAAGCCACATTATCTCCTCATTAATGGCACTGTATATTTTATAAGAGAGTAGCGATGCCTTGCCAATTTCAGTGCCAACGGGAGCTGACAAAGGGATCCAAATACTGACTTAGGAAAGTTTATCTTAAGGGTAAGGGCCCCTGGAGGCCCGGACCCCACGGTATCGATGTTTATTGGTTGGCTTCTTTCCCACCAGCTCGAGAAGTGGCCAATGGACAAGAGAGCCTGTTGGCTGACGCCGTCCGAGTTACCTGAGATGCCGTGTATCACCGTAGCGGGAGGGCGGGAACGTGAAGCTCAGGTTCCCACGTCGGTGATGAAGCCGGGACTCCAGCTCGACTTCCTGGAACTCAGCAGCCCTTCGTTTTGTTCTGCTGCAAACCTGACCACCCTCGGGCACTGAGGGCATCCAGAGCAATGATAAAAAATAGCTAATGGCTGGAAGCAACCAATCAAAACGGACCATGGCTGCAATGCCTTATGGGTACTTCCGGCCGGATATCCGGCCGCCGGACAGCTCGAACCAATCAGGCTCCGAGAAGCCCTTTCCGAGGAGAGACCCCGGAAGTGTCGCTCCAATCACGTGGACTGGATTGTTACGTCATGTGAGATCTCCCTGAAATTATATTTTAAGCATTGAACCTCCTCTTTTTAAAATTCCTCTTTGGGAATCACTTCAGTTGGTCTTTTTTTTTTTTTTTTTTATTCATGAGAGACACACACAGAAAGAGGCAGAGACACAGGCAGAGGGAGAAGCAGGCTCCACGCAGGGAGCCTGATGCGGGACTCGATCCCGGGACTCCAGGATCACGCCCTGGGTCGAAGGCGGCGCTAAACCGCTGAGCCACCCAGGGGTACCCAGTTTGTCTTTGAATGCAGACGAAAATGAGGAAGGAATGGGAAAGGGATGGCTTAATTTTTCTACGTTGTGAGATGACTGACAAAGCTCCATCCTTCTCTAAGGTGGTTGGGCGGCCTGAATTGAGGGAGGGGGTGTAAGCATCCCTTAACGCCCTCCCCATAGGTCCCCAACCCTATAGTTCCCTCCTCGGAGAATGATGCCTTCTTAAAACCCCGCCCCCCATCTCCACCTGTTGCCATCTCACCCCAGAGCCATTTCCCCTACAGCTTCCTCCACGCAGTCTTCCTTTTCTCCTTACCAGATTCCATCTGCCCCTCCTTTCAGCTATAAGTCTGTTTCCTAAGCCTGACATGGTCCACGCGGATAAAGAAATCTTCAGATGGTGCTTCCCAGACAGCCGTCCCTAACTCTGGGGGTGTTGTGACCACCTACAATGGAAAGTAATTATTTCACAACCTTTCCCTTACTGTCTCTCCCCCCCTCCCCCCGCCCCCGGCACCCACCCCACATCTTGCTGTATGTTTATTTGTTTTTGACTAGAGTGAATTAAAATCAGTTTTGTTTGGAGGATTTCACAACAGGCTTTGACATTTTTGGAGATACAATGGAGAAAGATTGAAGACGAATGAAAACCTAACCACCGTGAGCATCTCACGAGTTTGTGGGGCTTTCCCCCTTAGTTGTGCAAACTCAGTCCAGTGGGATATAGAAATGAGCGCTGCAGGAAGGCATTTTTCTGTTTGCCAAAAAGCAGTGGTGTTGAATGGCTTGAGAGACCACAAAATCACATTTCTCCACTCAGCACTGGGGAAAAATTCTAATGGGAAAGTATATGACCAATTCACATCACCTGGGTCCACTATAGCCAGAGAAAAGGGGATTCCAACCCAGTCACTAATATGCAATGGATTAACTTGCTGTGGGTGTTTTTCTGGGTCTTTCTGTTGTCTTTTGATTCAACCACATAATTGCCTAAATTAAGCAGTGGAGAGTGCCTGGCTCCTTAGTTCTTGGGCTGCTACCCCTTGAACTTGCATCGTTTAGATTAAGGAAGAAATGAAGGCAACGCAGGAAGGTTCTCGGTTGGGATTGCTGGGGGCATTAACTTTAGTGTCAGTCCCAGCTCTGCCCCCAGCATTTCAGGTGCATGAGGTCTGGCTGGTTTCTCAAGAACTTCCCTGGTCTGATGCCCACTTGAGAAGTTTGTTCTCCAAAACTCAAACCTCAATAATTATAAAAACTTATTGGAAATGTTTGCAATATTTTCAAGCTGAAAATATGCCTATATATTTTAAACAACCCCGAAGGGATTAAGAAGGGGAGAGTGTCAGGGCTGGGTAAGAGGCAGCCTCGTGCTGAAGGCCCAGGTGGGAAAGTGCCAATGTCAAATTATTGGATGAGATTTCTGAGCAAGAATCAAATATTTCAGTCCTCCAGCATTTGTGGAAATTATTTTAGCAGGGAGCAGTGGTGGCACCAGGACAATGATTTGTTTTCTCAAAGTCTAAATTGGGAAACTGTAGGGCTCCATGTTTACCTTTTCGTTACAAATTTAATCTTTAAGATATTCTATCTGAATGATGAAAAGCCAAGAGGTAGAGCTCTGTAGTTTAAAATGGCAGGGGGTCTTGAAGACCCCCCAAAATTGCTTAGTAATAGATCAGTGATCTCCAACCTCAAATGACTTCCACATATATAAATTGGAGGCCAGAAGGAGACAGTAAGGAGAAGAACAGAAGGGTTTGTTTGGAGAGTACCACAAATAATTATAAGTTATGGGAACAGAGAGGAAAATAAGACATGTTGATTAGAAACACCAGGATGAATTGGCATTGATTTCGCTGTACAATAGAAAATTTGTTTCAAATTTTCTTCCAACAGATGCATAGCATGGTGAGAGAGGAATTAAATTTTATTCCAGGTTCAAGTTTAAGTTTGGAAATGAAATTTGGGAAGGTATGCCTCATTTCACAGAAACCAAGCAACTTTCTGAATACTCTTACATAAGGTGTCCAGTTGAGAGCTGATTTGATTATCTAGTAACTGTAGGCTCAGAAAAAAATTGCTCTCCTGCTTTTTAGTATATGTTTAGCCCTTTTTGTTCACTTGCTGATGCATCCTAATATTCTTCCCTGTGAATCTTCGCATGGCCTGCCACAGTCTGGTTCTAATAGCAGTTTCAAAAAAAAAAAAAAAAACCCACAGAAGTTTCCATAAAGCCCTTGCTTGTTATATGGCTACAGAACACCAAATCACACATTCTGCTTGCTTAAGTTGCAGCTGTTAATTTTCCTCCAGGTCCTTAATAACTGGAATAAATACAAAAGTCACATATATTATTGCTCTCTCTCTCTCTCTCTGTCTTTTTATTATTTCTCTTTTTAAATGAAGAGCTGGTTAGCACTATTTCCTTAGAGTGGGATTTGACTGCTTGTGGTGCTGACTTTCTTCTCAGAGTCCATGTGGTCTCTTGACCAGGGAGCCCTGTCACTCAGCCGGCCATGGGCTGACCCCTGGGCTGACCCACAAGGCTGGCCCAAGGCAGAACTGGCAGGTGGGCATGGCTGTTCCCCCAGCCCCCTAAGAGGGGCCTGTGTCCTGAGCATGTGCTCACCCTGGGCTCCACTGGCTCTCTCCTGGAGCCACTGTTTAAAAGCCACTCACAATAAAATAAAATAAATAAATAAAAATAAAAATAATAAAAGCCACTCAGACCTCACCCCATTGGCCTTCTTCTACCCTAATCTTCGGCCTGAATCATAAGTGTTCCTGTGACCCTGCTCCCAAGCCTCAGAAAGGTCCCTGTTCATGGACACCTACTCCCATGGCGTTGCTCAAGAATCTCTACAGGGCTGATGTGCAATAGCAGAGAGCCCCTGGCCCACTGCCCACAGTGACTTCTCTGCCCCTGGGGGCTCCCCTGGGCCCTCAGCGGCCTCACCTCCTCTTGCCTAATTGTCAGCATATCCCTGGGCCCCACAAAGAAGACGGGGCAACCTGCTAGAGGGTAAGCGATGCAGAGGATCATGATTGGGCTTACTGATGAGTCCAATGCCTGGTACGTAATCTGCACTCAGCAAAGTGTTGTAACACATTGGGGGAATCCTCTTCCTCTTTTCCTCCTTCCTTCCCTCCAGAAAAGAAGACACGGCCTCTCTCCTCGTCAGGGATGATCTCAACCTGCCTTGTCACTCTCTCCTCCAGAAGCCTGGTCCTCCCTGGTTTCCTGCCCAGGATCCTCATCTCTATCTTTCTCTTACCCTCAGCACCACCTCCTCTCTAAGTGGTATTCTCTTTCTGGCCGTTTTTCCCCAAAGGTTGGAAACTTGTTATTATCAGGGTAGATAGAAGTACTTATAGAAGAGGCAGGAGCTCTCACGAGGAGATAAGGAGAAAACCAAACAACAAATAAATGATTTCAGTTAAAAAAAAATTGAGATTTTTACAGGCTACTCCTGAAAAATTAGAAGGCCTGCCAATCCCAGACCAATGGATCCCCGTATCAACCAGCATCAGTCGTTCCTTTCCAGAAGACCTTGCCCTGGACAGATGCAACAGATGTCACCTCCTGCATACTATTCTGTCAATGGCCCTGACATGCTTTTAAATTTCGTTTACAAAAATATCACTGGCAGGACGCCTGGTGGCTTAGCGGTTGAGTGTCTGCCTTTGGCTCAGGTCATGATCCTGGGGTCCTGGGATCGAGTCCCACATCGGGCTGCCTGCAGAGAGCCTGCTTCTCCCTCTGCCTGTGTCTCTGCCTCTCTCTCTGTGTCTCTCATGAATAAACAAACGAAATATTTAAAAACACCGGCTACCTAATTCTGATAGACAGAAATGCATTCCAGTCCCCGTTTGTAGAGCTAGAGGTTCTTATGCTGAACTTGGCAGTGGGCTGTTTGCATGACCAGTAGAGAGAAGACAGGGAGCTATTACTGAACTTTTTAGACTTTTTCCTTCAATCAAATGGGACCACCGCCACCTCCTCTCACCTTTCTCTCCCTGCCATCTAACCAAAACTCACCTGAATTTCCCCCCAACATCCAGAAAAACCACACTCCAAAAGATTCAGAGCCAATGGAGACAAAGATGCTTTGTCGATGAAGGATTTACTGACATATTTCTGAGAGATTAATTGGCATCAGGACATGAAGAGGGACTGGGTGAAAAATGCCCTCTTATAAAAGATGTATTTAAAAACCTGATTACAAACATAGTTCACATTCATTGCAGAAAACTCAGGAAAAACAGAGAAGCACAAGAAAAGAAAATTAAAACCACCTCTACCCTCACACCTAGAGAATACACCTTTCATTATTTTTTATTCGTGTAAATGGAGCAAAACACATTCCAAAGATCAGATCTTATGGTAACCCCCTGTCCTGCATCATATTAGACACATTTCCTCGTGTTACTAAATATCACCTACCGTATAATTTTAGGGATGATTTTATACATCGTATTCTACTGGGGGAATGTATCATAATCTAGGTAATCATCTCCTACTGTCAGGCATTGTTTCCAATTTTCTCCTAGCTATGAACATCCTTGCTTGCATATGTTTTCACATGTCCATGATTATTTATTAGATAAATGTCTAGAAGTGGATCAGTGAGTCACAGGTACGATTTTTTTCAAGGCTTTTGATAGTATCATCAAATTGTCCTCTGGAACTGTATTCTCACCTGCAGGGTATAGGAGTGCTCATTTCCCCAAATCCACACTACCTGGAAAACATGTCCTTATGGGTTTGGCCGATCGACAGTTGTAGCACTTGGCATTTAACAATAATATGCCAATAGCCAAGGACCAGACACTGAAAATGGTGGGGAGAACAGAGGAAATCTCTGAGAACCCAGAAGGGCTCTTTTACAGAGGAGGAAAGTGAGACCCAGAGAAGTAAGTGATTTGCCCAAAGTCATACAGGTAATCGGTTGGTGTCTTATTGATGTTGGACTTGAGTGTAGTCACCGGCCTGCGGCACAATGACCAATTCTGGTCACAGGGTGGGATCAATGAGTTAACAGTTATCCCAAGCTTACCTGACTTCCCTTGCCCCCTGCCATTTTGAAGCATTAAATTTAGGCAGCTGCTCCTACTGGTCGTGAAACGTCATGATGACCAGAAGTTCTCTAGGACCTCAACACTGGGCCAGATCCTCTTCGTGGTTGCTCTTCAATATATATCCTGAGTCTGATCAAACCTGCACACAGCGAGCCGTGTATCAGGCTCAGATAAGGGCTAGGTGGTCTGTGTAGGAGCAGCAGCCTTCCTAAAAGCCTCCTCGAAGAAGAGCACATGCGACAGTATCTCAGGTTCAAGATGCGTGACTTGTTGCACCCGGAGGCAGCTGGTCAAGTCCAGACTAGTGCTGTATGTGCTGCCTCTGAGCCCTGAGAGCTCTCCGCCTCATTTCTCACAGCCGATTTGGGGAAATTGTGGCTCCTCCCTGGCCCTTCAGCAGTAGCTCTCTAGGTGCTCCACACTGCCACCCACGGTTGGGTGGTGGATCTCTTCCCTCCCCTGACTTCTGTGACATCACCACTCTTTTGGTTTTTGTCCTACTTTCTTGTATCTATTTCAGTGTGTCTGCTTTAACCTTTAATCGTAAATATGTGGCACAGATCTCAGATCACAAACTCAGAGATGTTCGTTATTTTAATTTTCAAAACAACCACTTTCACACGCTATTTCAAGCTCTTATTTTGCCAGATAATGGAAACTGAAATGCCAACGAACTTGGGGTCATCTCAGATGCTCCCACTGCCCTGTTCTCCCCTTCCTCTGGGAATTTTATGCTGAGGGGAGGCGCAGGGGTCTGGCATCCAGTTACCACTTATCATCCTTGGGCACATACACACTGGCACAGCCTGAGGCGTCTGTCGTTCCTGTCAGGTCCCTGTCCTCGGCAATGTATGTCACCACAGTGTCCTCCTGGGCCCCCCTGAGCTCTTGTCAGAGTTGGCTGTCTCTATCATTTCTGGGCTACTCAGGGACACATGGAAAATATCCAACTAGCACTGGTGCGGGTGCAGGGGAACTGTAACATGTGACTGGGCCATTTGCCTGGTGACATGCCACCCAGCTTTTGCTTCTCCAGTACTCGTGCTTGGCATGGAGGCACCCCCTCCCCTTGGCTTGCCTCCTTTCACGAATGCAGAAATAATTCTTCCTAAAGAAGAGTAGCACCTTACTCTTGGATTCCCCACACCTCTTGGACATTTCTGCCATTCCTATCCTACTCCACACCCCACCTCCACCTTGGCTGGGTCAGATTTTAAAATCCTGACTTTGGGATGCTCCAATTTAGAGAATAGAAGAAGTAGCTAGTGAGCAGTAATACTAAAAACTTCTAACACATCACGCTGTCATTGTGCTACCCATGGATCTACTCTCAACCCTTGACGGGGACTTGACCCCCTGACATCCTTTCCAAGATGGGTCTCAATCAGCTCCTGTCTGCTGGTATCACTTCTGCAGGTTTCCACTCTCAGCAGTCCCCCAGATGTGACGGTGCTTCCCGGGCAGCACGACCAAACCAGAAATCCACTTATATCTCACTTATTACCTTGTTCACACCCGCAGAGTAAGAGGACATCTCCCGCCTCCACCCCTACTTGATTTGCTAAGGTCTACCCTGCCACCCTGTCTCCTCTTTCATGGAACTTTCCCGACTACTTTGTCACTCCCCTGATGGCTTCCTTCTTGAGTCCTACAGTACATATTGTCACTCACATCTCACTGAACATGGGCTGCTTAGTATGATTTTGTGAGATATTGACTAAATCATGACTTTCTAAGGGGGCAAGGACTCTGCCTCTTTCACTGCTGTATTGCTGTATTCCCAGGACCTAGCACAGTAGATATTCATCAGACATTTCCTTAATAGATAAATTCTGTTAAGTGCTGAGCCTCATCAAAAGAAAAAGTTGTGCCGTACACCTTTAGAGAACTCCAGAGCCTAAAAAAGTCCATGGTGCTGAGTGTGTGCTTGTGCATGATGGTGATGGTGAAGTAGAGAAAGGATACAGAGGTCACCCTGGAATTGAGAAAGTATTTTTATGGAAGTACCAATACAACATTCTCATTACTGAATACTCAAGCCGGCCATATCTGGGTCCTCATATTAACCCCTTCCTTGACAAAAACTTTGATTTTGTGTGTTGGAGTATCTGTAGCATAATGGCATCATTCCACACATATCTAAAAACAACCAACCAGATAACGCACATGTAGTGAGTACCTAATTTGTGTCTGGCACTGGGCTTCTAGAAATGGAAAAAGAAAAAGAAAGGAAGATTGCTTCTGGAGAAGTGCTTGTCTCCCAGAGGTTACAGTCTAGTTGGGGAATCAAGTCATGCACACCCCAAATAATAACAGGGCAAGAACTAAGTTATACATCAGGTACCAAAAAGAAGGTCTAGCAGCTAAAGAATTAGGAGATGAGAAATCCCTGGAAGAATCAATGAACATATCACAGACACGAAGGGACTTAGGTTGGACTTTACGTGACAAGGTCACACGGGAATGGCCTTGTGAACACCCAATGGCTTTAAGCATAAAGAGAAACAATATTACTTGTGCTTAATCTAATGCAAAATTTATTAATCTCATAAGCCTATTAAATATTGTTCTTCTAAAAATCCAAACACCACTTACCCAACCAATAACGTAAAACTTAGGAATTTCCAAATGAAAACATTCTCTGATATTTAAACATTGATTACAAACTCCGTTAATCAAATTTGCCTAATCATCCAATTAAAATCACAATTCCACTCTATTGGTTTCTTTTGCACACTTCAAAAAAAATGTGCATATTATCACAATGCTAATGACACTGTGTTACAATTACACTTAAAACAAGGATAAAAGTTCTAGTAGCATGGACCTATTTGTTTCTTTATTATTTTCCACTTATTCTTATTTTGATCCATTCCTGAGATTTCAGTGACTCTACAAGATAGTGATTTCTCTGCCTTCCTAAGATGATAACTTATCAGAACCAAAGTCAAGGTATCATCTCAGCCTAGTCAAGCCAGCAGGTTCTAGGTTCTATACCAACTGAGTCTTGTGGGGATATAGGGTATGGTTACAAAAACCAAGAACATTTAAGTCCAAAGTTTCTAACTGGGTTCCTTTTTTGTTTTGTTTTATTTTGTTTATTCGTGAGAGACACACAGAAAGAGGCAGAGACATAGAGGGAGAAGCAGGTTCCCTGCCGGGAGCCCGATGAAGAACTCGATCCCAGGGTCTTGGGATCACGACCTGAGCCGAAGACAGACCCTCAACCTCTGAGCCACCCAGATACCCTGCTGGATTACTTTTTATGATGGAATTTTGATTTTTGTGTTTGCAAAATCTCCCTCTGAACCTTGCTACATCCACCCTACACCCTCCCCCATCCCTGCTTCCTGCCCTGAGGGCCTGACCTATATGGACTCATAGATGGGATGGAAGAGACTATCTTCTTGTTGGCTTCAGCTAGCAAAGTGCTCAGCCTAAGATTAGAAGCCAGCAGTGGGGCGGCACCTGGTCTGACTTCTCTGGCCTCTCACTGTGAAGCGGTTTTGGCAAGCTGTGTCCCTCATAGCTCCTCTCAAGGTGGCCTGTTCCACAGGACCCTCCTGTTCCATGTTCTAGGGACTGCTTCTTCCTTCGGCCAGCCTGGTGGATGGAGAAGCCAAGATAACACCAACACGGCAGTCCTCCACCACCCTACAGCCAGGGCACACCTTTGTAATTATCTCCTCCTTGAATGATCCCCTCTTGCCAGGCCCCTTGTTTCCTACTGGGGTCCTGGCTGTGGTCTTGGTGGGGGTTGGTGATGTGCTTGGGTACTCTGGATGCCCCAGGGGCAGGTAACTCTGCCCAGCTTGCCAAAGGCAGGGACAGGAAAGACATGTCAGAAGACACTGACATTGCAGGATGGCGGCCAGTTTGGTCAATAGAGGGCGGACGGTTGACCTCAAGAACCTGCCTGCGTGGACACCCCCAGCAGCAGGGGAACAAGGGGCCCTCCCAGCAAAGAAAGACATCCCAGATGACAAGCTCATTCAGGACCGAGGATCATCAGGACTGAGGTGATCCTCAAGGCGGGAATGACACCTTCCAGGATTATTGTGGACAACTCGCAATAAAAACATTCATCAAACCTCTGCCAGAGGAAGTCCTTCAACACCAGGCTGTTGCTAAGCTGGACGCTCAGCATTGCCTCGTTCTTCCTTTATTAAATTGGCATCATCACTATTGTTGCCTGACTTCAAACCTCCTTTAGATGAGCTGGAGATTTGTGAGGTCGCATCCACACGGACGTGCTAGAGAACTAGGGCAATTATGCGGATAATTCAAGCCAGAGCCTGGCTTTGCTTAAATTCCATGATCACCTGAAAAGCCTGTTTTTCAGAGTATCTCCAATGGCACATTCAGACAAAAACAATTTTGTTTTCTGGATGACGGCCTCTGTCTTTTGGCCCTGTGACTTTAGCCCCAGTGGAAAAGCGATATTCATCATGCTCTGGTCCTGAGCCTGTGGAATCAATAAACAAGGCATCGTGATCAGGACCAGTAACAGGTCCAACTGTGCACAGCAGAAAAAATGGAAGGAGAAGAGATCTGCACAGGCCCCTCCGCCCTGCTCCGCACTCTGTGGACAGAATTCATGCAAGGCCGAGTAAGCTACCCTGGGGCTGGGCCCTGCCTTGCTCTCGTTGCCTTTCTGGAGTAATGGTCATGCCTGCAGAAGTAAGTCTTCCACGGAGCCCTTTTAAGTAACCTGCACACATCAAACTAATGAAAACTTTGAGCCAGTGTTGGCTAGAAGCGATTGGCCACTTTGTGCAAACCAGCTTGGTGGCTATTACTTGAGCTGTGAGCATAGTTGGGGAATGTGGGTGAAATGATTTGGAGCTTGCAAGGAAAGACCCATGGCCTTCCAGGGTGCCTGGAATTCTACAGTTAGATATGTGTTTCTTTAGCTCTTCGAGTGTTTTCCACCTGTAAGAGCCTCGCACTAAAATATTACCTCTAAAAGAAGGGACATTTCTAGATCCACTAGTGTGCTTACTCAGGGTTCATACCGTGCTGCTTCATTTCATCTTTATAATCTCCTCGAGAGAGAGGTGCTATTATCATCTCCATTTTACAAATGTGAAGTCCCAGGAACAGAGAGGTTCAGTAACTTATCCTAAGCCACACAGTGAGTAAGTGGAGGGGCCAGGACTGAAACCAGGCAGTCCACTCAAAGTCTAGGGCATAGCTCCCCCTCTTTTCTGCATTCCTTGGGACAAGATGGGGTTCCTCTCAACTCAGAAGGAAAAATGGGTGCAGCAGAGCTGATTTGGAAGAGGTGGTATCTCAAATGGCAAGATACCCTCTGTTATCATGGCTGGATAACATTCCCATGATATCCATGATACCCTCCTGGTTGGATCAGGGGCCTTAGCCAGCAATGTCAAGGTTTTCTCCAGACTATTCAGAGTTCCCTGGAGGAGGTTAGCCCCTCTGGTCCAGGGTTGCTTTGGGTTAGGGAGTCTTCTCTGCCCAAGGGCCATGTAGTTGAGCCGACACCGACAGTAAGAGGGGAACAGATATAGACATGAGGAAGAACATGCTAGTGGGGCCAGACTCCATGTGACTGAGTTCTAGCTCTGCTACTTTTTAAGACAGTGACTCCTGGGAAAGGATAGCTTACCCCTTGTGGGACTCAGTTTTGTCACCTGTGAAATGGGAATGAGGGCAGGCACAGTACCTAACCTGTAGGTTTGCTGTGAGGACAGAATAATAAGCAATGGCCTGGCTAGAGTTGAGAATTCTGGGGCACTCATCAGTGCATTAGGGTGGTGTAGAGTGGGCCCTGAGGTCTCTGATGGTATGGGAAGGGGCGGTGGTGGGTGGGAATGTTATCCAGCCATGATAACGGAGGGTATCTTGCCATTTGAGATATGAGTGGATCTTGAGGGCATTATGCTAAGTGAAATTAGACAGAGAAAGACATAAACTGTAGGATTTCACTTAGATACGGAATCTAAAAACAGCAGAACTTATAAAAACAAAGAGTAGAATGGTGGTTACCAGGGGCTGGCAGTGGGGGGTGGGCGGTGAGCCGAAGTGGGAAATGTATTTAAAGGTACAAACTTGCAAGTAGCAGATAAAATAGTCCCAGAGATCTAATGCACACCGGAGAGACTATAGTCAGTAACACTGTATAATAAAGTTCAAAGCTGCTGCGAGATTCGATCTTAACTCTTCTCACCACAAAGAGAAATGGTAATTATATGACAGGAGAGAGGGGCTAGCTAATGCTCTGGAAGTAATCACATGGCAATATATAAATGCATCAGTTAAGCATGCCGTACGCTTCAAACTTCTACAAGGTTGTATGTCACTTATATCTCAATAAAAATTGAAAAATTAAGTTTTTAAAAAAGGATGTTGGCTGTGAGACGTGGTCCACTAGTGAAGACAGTGGGCTCAGGAGAAGATGGTTTTGTAATGTCAGAAAGAAGCCTGTGTGTGGGAAGGGAGAGACTGAGGAAGGGGTGACAGGAAGGTCCTCCGAGGGGAGGACACAGTAGACCAGGGTTTAGGTAGAGAGCTGGCCCTGGGGAGAGCCGTGCACGCTGCTTTCCTGAGGCCAAGTGCAGGGAAGAGACATCAGATATGGAGAAAAGTAGTTCTTGAAGATGGAAAGCTATAGCTAGTATAAATGAAGACAACTCTCTTTTCAGGGCCACAGCCTTCTCTACACTCCTGAGGGTGAAGTTATCAGTCAGGAGTGAGAGCATCGTGTAACAGTTGAAAAACATTAATTAAACATAATACCGTACATTTATCTCTGCTGGTACCATTTACCAATTTTTTGTTGTGTCTGTCTCACTCAGACAGAGAGGCGAAATATGAACTAGCTACTGTGGTGAGCTAACTTTGCAGGGCTGGAGTGTTTATAGAAAGATTTATCCAACTGGGCAGAAACTCTGTGGCCATCAGACACTGAAGGCTAAGAGGGTCTTTTCATTTAGAGATATTAAGGAAGAGAAGTGGTATGCGGCCAGGATCTAAGCCAGCATTCGAGAACTCTGGGGCGGGGGGATTCTAATTTATCAGACTGGAGGTTTAAATTCAGAGGTGGTCAAAGTCCAGTGTTTTCGAAGACGAGCAAGCTAAATGTAGATCAATGGCCAAGACTGTTGGTGAAGGATGTAACCCATCATTACGTGTGGTCACAGTGTCCCCGGAAGCCCTACTGCATAACAGAGGGCTCAGTATGTGAACCTTGCCTCTCCAGCATGTCACAAAGCACAGGTATGAGAGAAAACAAAATCAACCAATACTTTAAAAAAAAAAAAAAAAGCATTTCTCTGTGGGAAAGAAAACATTTTATCAGGGTAAAATCACACCTAATTTCTTAGAGTTTGACATGAAGATGAATAACTTTGTGGATATAACTTATATAGACCTTCAACAAACTTTTGTCTTGTCAATGGAGGCTATGAAATACTGACTTTCTGTGAAATTGTTGAGGACATAAAGTCATGAAGAAGGGATTGGTTTAGAGATGACAAGCCCCGTGATTGGGCTCCCTGGAAATGGGCAACGTGGTGGCCCAGAGGCTGAGATCTCCAAGGTTGCCAACAATGCCAAATTCTTTCGTAGTAAACCATCAAATCAGCAGAGATTCTAGGAGTGACGCTGGGTGGAGTCCGTAAGTAGCATATAAACACTGATTGGTCTCTCAAAGTAATAATGTTAGCATTCACAATTATTTAGTGAATGTCCGTGTCAGACCCTGCCCCAGGTACCCTGTCATCTGCAAGCTTAACTCTCACGAGTCCTGCAAGGCAGATATTTTTATTTATAGATGAGGAAGAAAGAGGAGACAGCTCCAGGGGTCCCTGTCCTTTTGACATCATATTAAACTGCTAGGGCCCCGTACAAAATATGACAGATTGGCTGGCTTAAACGTCAGAAATTTATTTCACACGGTTCTGGAGGCTAGACATCCAACATCAAGGTGTCTGCAGGGTTGGTTTCTTCCGAGACCAATCTCCTCGGCTTGTAGATGGCCATCTTCTCATTGTGTCCTGGTGTGGTCTTTGTTTCACGCACGTGCACCCCTGGTGTCTCTGTGTGTGTCCAAAATTCCTCTTATGAGGGCTCCAGTCAGCTAGATTAGAGCCCACCCTAAGGGAAGCATTTTAACTTCATTGCTTCTTTAAAAGCTCCACTGCCAAAGACATTTGGAGATACTGGGGGTTAGGGTTTCAGTGCATGAATTTTGGGGGTACACAGTGTTGCCCAAATCAGACAGCAAGTAGGGTGAACTTTGGAAAATGATGCCATTGGCATGGCGGTAGAGTCTATTGGACCCTCCCACCCTGAAAGCAGGGAAGATGTATTCTCTTTAATGTCAGACCCTGGGCAGGGGGCAGGGGGGCATGTGGGGAGGTCAGAGAATGAGGAGTATCTCCCCAAAATAAGCTGCAAGGAGAGTGAGGAGAGCGAGGAGAGAGAGGGTCTCACCCTCCCTCTTTCCTACACACCCTCTCTTCCATCTCAAGTGAAGTCTTGAGTCTTTTATACAGGTCAAAAATGCTGAATTCATTTTCTTCACCCTAGGGTCTAAAATACAGAGTTGAAATAAGAGACCCAGCCACCCTGCACCCCACTCCAGGGCCAAATCAGATGGATGGAATCTGCTCCAAACACAACATCATTCCATAGCGCATAGTTGGGGTAGAGCATGTGGAATGGGGCTAGAGTTACTTGAATTCTTTTCGAGGCTGACATGTATGCAACCCCGGACACAAGAAACCCTCTCTCTGCATTCAGTTTGCAGCAAAGTAAACAATTTGTAGCAAGTCAACAGGGTGTCTGTTGTGTCCAAGCTTGGCAGACCCAGCTTCAAAGAGGCCTTTTGTTGTAAAGGATATTTAAAAATTCTTCGTTAGCTGTAAAAAATTATTTAAAAACCTCTTTCCCAGCCACCCAAATACCTCTCGTTAAAAAAGAGACAAAAATAAAAAACCCCCACAACATTTGTGAATAACAAGGAATGGTCGTTCATGGTCCTGACTTCTAGTCTGATCAGGTCGGTAGGGTTTATGGAGCACATTGGGGTGCCCTTCCTGGGCGATGCGCAGAGAGAGAGGAAGAGGAGGGAGATGGGCTCTGCCTATGAGGGAAGAGAAGAAGACATGATAGAGGTGACACAGTCTGCGGGGACAGTAGAACTCCCAACATGTACAATGTTGCTTGGGAATGATTTGGGGTAAAAGGCAGGGCCATGGCCTTGCACAATTCTGGGGGCTATCTTTTATCCTGGCAAAGCTGAGCCACTGATCTAAGCTGCAGTATGTGTGGAACCCCTGCAGGGGGTAAAATCGAGGGCCAGAGGCCTCCTCTAGGGACACAGGAGCGGCCCCAGCCCAAGTATCAGTGGGACCCCAAATGCTCCCATGGGCATCATGAGAGTCATCCCTTGTGCTCTGTCCTCCAGGGCCCAGCAGACCCCATGGCCCACCTTCCCGGAGGGGGTGGCAGGCTGTTCCACAGGGGTGCTGCAGCACCTCCTGTTGGGTCTCCCCATATCCATAAACATGCCTCACTACTTCTTGGGGGGCTCACAAGAAGCTCCCGCTGGCCGGCTGCCCATGAACTGGTCAAGATGGAAGGAACGCTCAAGTCCCCTAAATCATGTCCCTCCTGGTGCAGGGGCCATGCTAGTCTTCTCTGTATACTTCCAATTTTAGTGTGTGTGCTGCTGAAGCAACCACAGTCACGTCCTTCCTTCTGGAAGGAAGGAGACTGAGACCAAGAGAGAGAGAGGCCGGTGTCCAAGGCCCCACAAGAAGTGAAGAGCAGAGCTGGGTGAGTGTCACTCTCCCTCCTCCAAAGCCTCGTTGGCTTTGTCACTGTGACCCCTGTGTCCTCTCCTCTCAGCTAATGCCTCAGTTTCAACAATTAGAATTGTGATCCTTGATGTGAAGGCACCAATTCCCACTACAGTGTAAATCATTTAATACTTACCCTGTGATTAGTGCAAGGGTAGTTGGATCTCATCCCTTCTTAGGAGCAGATTTTGGCAGGCAAGAAGGTGAGACTCTGAGCCGTTCTTGTTGGTGGTGGAGGGTGTGTGCCCCCCAGCCCCCCAGGAAGATGGGCAAGAAGCAGGGGGAGGGCAGAGAGGGGCCCAAGACAAGTTTGCACACTACACAATATTGCCTCCATCTGGCCTCGCTTGGATGGTCTGGATGATTTTGATATTATCCAGAAGACTTAGGATGCTGACCAAAGACTTCTCCAGATGCTCAGAAGTTGTACTTCCAAGCATAATTCTTGGCTCTCTGAGAACCACAAGTAATTGATGACACCCCCCGCCTTTTCCACATCCTATTCTTTCCAGCTCCTGAACAGATAGATTTTCTTGTTTGTAGACTCATTCATTCCAGGCTCCGCAGTAATCTCAGATTTGACAAACGCGAATGCAGTGTGGTCGCATTCATTCGTGGTCACCTGGTCCTCATTAGGGCCATCGGAGGAGGCCAGGGCCTGGTTTTGTGATTCGCTATTCCTCCTCCACGCAGGCTTGAACGTTCTCAGCAGCCTTTTGTTGTTTGCATGAAGGCCTTGGAGGACTCCGCCGGGCTCGGCTCAACATTTTCCACATGACTGATGGCATTCAAAGCTTTGCAATCCCAATAGGCAAATTTCTTGACTGGCTTTGTTTCTCGGTGTTTCAGGTAGAATAATAAGGCTCTCTCTGCCAGGAATGTCAGTGTGTGGTTGGGAAGTTGGCATTTTTCTATAAGGAGGCAGGGAAGCCAATTGGTGGGTGCCTGGGTGCCTGGTGCCAACAGTCAGAAAGGTTATTTCAGTATTTCTCATTCTTAGTGAGACAGAGATGGTGTGTCTTAGGGTTAGGGTGGGCCAACGGAGGAAGTCTTCCTGGGGGGCGCATGCGATTGTGAGCCAAGCCATGGTGAAGCTCTGCTTCATGTGCTCTCCTGAGGCCATGTGGGGGCTGGGTTTGGGATGGGGTGGAGGGTGTTCTGGGATTTGTCTTCCATTTCTGCAGCTGTGAGAATGGCTTGGCCCCTGCCAAAGCCTTTTGTTCCATTTTTCTCTTGCTTCATTGGGACATTTCCGGAACCAAATATGTTCAACTGGTCCTCAGCTTTAGGAGGTAATTGAATATCCAAATGCTGGTCCTTCTATTGTCCAATGACCAGAACCAGCTGAAACATCCAATTTTGCAAAACATTATGCTCCAGCCTTTTCCCTAATTATCTCTTCCAATTATAATGTTTTCATATCCCTTTCTTGCTGAGGTGAGTGAGAAGCCCACATGAATTCTGCAAATTCTTATATTAAACTCCATTCTTCATGCACCCAAATCACATTCTCTTAGGCTGTTTTGTCCCACTGTACTTTGACATGGATTCCAAAGTCTGGATCTTCCTGAAGAAAGACTATTGTAATTATTATTTTGAAATGGACACATTTCTGAGCTCTTGGATCTGAGCCTGAAGATAAACATGGGTACTCAGGGGCCTTGAAACCCACACTCGCTGCTTGCTGATCCTTGCAGGCCTGTTAGATCAGTGCCAGACTAAACATAAAGCTGGCACTCCTTCCCTGGGCCAACACTTTGGGGCTTTTGTCAACTGGGCAGGAGTGCAAATCCTTGAAGATACTCTCCATGGAAAGCCTGTTTCTTTATGTCCTTTGGCTCAGACCTTGGCCATGTTGGCAACGTGGCCTTGAGCTGCCCTGGGATGCCTTGACATTTCCTCATTTGGGCCTCTGGGGTCTTTGCTCCAGCTCAGCTGCATATCTCAGGAAGAAAGAAGGAGGGATGACCATGGTCCTGTTTCTTGGCCTCTAACATTGAGAAGAAGCTTTGGGGTGAGGAAGAGTCCCAAGCTCCAGGTCTTGGTCAGCTTCTGACCGGAGAGGTAGAGAGGAAATCAGAGAGATGGGCTTTGGAATGGCAAGGAGGGAAGAGGTGATGGCAAACAAGAAGGGAGTGTGAGTTTATTACCCCATGCTAAAGATATATCTGGTGTTATTTGGAGTCACTGAACACCTGGGAAGCTGAACCCTTTACCTAGCCAGGTACCTCCAGATATGCAAATACATTAGCTCTGCAGCCACAAGTGGTCTTTGGAAACCCTATTTTGTCCTATTTCATCAAAACCCTATTTTGACAATGTTCCTGTCTCACTGAGGATCATTTACCACCCTCTTGAGCTGCCCCTGGCAGATCCTGGCTCGGCAGGACAGTCTCCTGGGTGGTGGCCTTCCACGATTCTTCCTATAGAGGCCACCTCCACAGTCCTCCCTGCTGCTTCTCCTGCTAGCTTCCCTTAAGCTTCCTATAACCCCATCTTGCTCCTTGGATCAGAGAAGAAGGGAGGAACCCTCCTATTCAGAGTCTCCTCTTTTAATTCTCTTTGGTTCTTAACCTCGACCAGTTCCTTGTCCCACCCCCCTGGGTGACACTGCTCCAGTGGCCTGCCTTTGGGGACTGTTTTCCATTGCCTTTGGAAAGCAAACCCAGAGGGTGAGCCAACTTTCAAATATAGAATGTATTCCTGAAATAAAGGAATCTCAGCATACATTATGACTGGGATGATGTGGAAGGTGGACGGAGGGAAAAAGGAAAGAAGCTGGGATGGGTGGGGGAAGGCCAAGTCACCCATCTTGACTCAGAAGAACCTCGGCTTGGTCACTGCTAATGCCATCCTGAAGTTGTCATGGAGACCATAGTGTTATAAGGTCCGGCCACCTTCCTTTGAGGGGGGTCCTCGGCAGGCTGATGGAAACAATAGGCATGATCTTTTAGGTGTCACCACTTACCCAGATAAGCTGCCAGGAGCAAAGGCCCAGAGGCCTTCCCCAATGAGCAAATTCAGCTCACTCTTAGCTTACATTCCTTGAGTGTAGGAACCATGCTTCCTCACCTCTGCGTATCAATGTCAAACACTGTCCCAGGCTCAAAGTAAAAGTGTGAGAAGTGCTTGTTGGTCTGAGGGATCTCAGGCTGGCCAGGACCTAGATGTGAGAGGCTGAACCAGAAAAATAGGACAATTAGGCATTGGGTCCAGAGTTATGCATGTCTTTAGACATTGGTCAAGAGGATCCATAGATAAATGAGAATCATTAGAAACCCATTAAAATATTTTTCTTTGTCAATTTTAAAACGAGTACTCATTTTTACAAGTGAAACAATGCAAAGATATAGGAAGAAAAAGTTGTATCTCCCTTCATATCTCTTCATCCTCTTTCATCTTGGTAAGGATTTTTTTTTTTTTTTGTCCTTGGAATTCCAAGATTTCCCCAAGATATATCTAGGTGTGTGTCTTTAAAAAAATAACCCTGTATGGGACTTGGGCCTTTCAACCTACAGTCTTAAGTCTCATATCAGACCATGGAAATTTTCTTCTGTTATTTGTTTAAATATTACTTCTCCTCCATCTGTTCTTCGTTCTCTCTCTCTCTCTCTCTCTCTCTCTCTCTCTCTCTCCCTCTGGAACTTCTATTATTTGAACATCATATCTCCTTTTTTGTCCTCTAAATCTCTACTGTTTCCTCCTGATTTCCAAATGTTTGTGTTTTCATATTATAAGCCTTTCTTCTGCTTGATCTCCTAGACCTTTAATTCACTGATAAGCAGCGATCGTCTTCCTTTCAGTTTATTTCCCAAGTTTTTAAAATAAAAAAGTGAAGTTCTTTTAGTTCCTAGAAGTCCTTTTCTTAAGCTCTGTGTCCTCTTGAGCATTCTCATTACTCCTTTGTTCAAGCCTCTTCTGTCCATCCTGCTCCAACAGGGGCCTCTTGGGTTGAAAGCTTGATCTTTCTCCCTCTCATCACAGACCCTTAAATGTTCCTGACTCTGTAGTCCACTGGCAGGCAGATCAGGATAAGCACATTTATCAAGCAGTGGCAAAAGAAGCAAGTAATGGAAGATTCAGCAGTTTCTGCTTTTAGGTGTCAGCAGTAAACCAACTGGTCAACCACTGTTCTACAGATCTGAGAAGGGCATCCTCTCTTTGAGCTTCTGGGATTCTGGTCTAGATCTCAAAGAGGATGGAGGATTGGGAAATTATGAGCACAGGTAGGAGAATTAGCTTCCTAGAGGAGGAGAATATTCCTTTTTCTGACCTGCAAGATGGGCAGAGAAGCAATATAAATATTGACCCTGTACCTTTGTCACTTCATGGGCAGTAAGTTAGGGGAGTTCATGGTCAATGATAGAGATGGACTTGGGTGGTTAGAGGTGAGTGTTTCCTCTAACTCAAAAATAAATAGCCACTGAGCTGTTGCCTTCAACCTCCCAACGTTTTCATTTGTCATGGTCAACTCAAGCTGGTGGCTTGAGCACCTCCTCTTTGTCTAACGCTGTTAGGTGCTCTGAGGAGTGAAAAAGACTCAGAAGGAAGAGTTCCCACCCTAAGACACTTCCCTGTCCTTCAAGGACCTATTTGGTTACCACATCCTGAATTCTCTCTCCTGTGAGCAGCAAGGATGCTGTCATTCCACTTGTTCCCTCTTCAGGTCTCAGGGAGGATTCTGCAGCTTCCTAGCAGGGGAGGTGGGGGGAAGGTAGATCATCCACACAGATAAGGTGGTGCAGGGTAGTGTGGCAGGAAGGCCTGAGGCTATAGCATTCCTGAGCTGTCCTTGGTTTACCTGTCTGTGGTGAATGTGAGACTCAGGAGGAGCCAAAGGCTGGCTGGGATAAGGTGGGATCTCTGAGAGGAAGGCCCAGGAGAAGTCACAGCCAGACCTCAAAGGGAAGGCCAAGTCACCAGGAGCAGGTGGGCTCTGATGGAGCCAAGGAGACTGACCACATGGCCACGGCCTTTGGCCACCATTTCCAGTGTGTGAGGCTCAGCCAGCAGACAAGGGATATGGCCCAGGAGTCCAGAGAAGGCAAAAGTCACCACACCAAGAATGCTGAGATGTCCCCTTTTGCCTTGAGGTTACAAAATCACCACCACCCCATATTCTCAGAGGCCATGGAAGAAAAATCTTGGAGACTTAGAATTTGGGTTTATTTTGTTTTTCTTTCTTTCTTTCTTTCTTTCTTTCTTTCTTTCTTTCTTTCTTTTCTTTTCTTTTCTTTTTTTTTAGAAAGACTGAACATAATTAAGAGGGCTTTTAAAATTTAGGATCTAGGTAATAAAGCAGATCAGAGCAGTAATGATCAGAAGGAAGACAAGTTCTAGACAACATAAAGGAACTTGCTTTATTTCCTGCACCTCCAGGTTATACAGGGAGTTTGGAAACACACACACACA
The DNA here is from genome assembly GCF_905146905.1 of Nyctereutes procyonoides. Classification (NCBI taxonomy): domain Eukaryota; kingdom Metazoa; phylum Chordata; class Mammalia; order Carnivora; family Canidae; genus Nyctereutes; species Nyctereutes procyonoides. The sequence continues at coordinate 7,955,104 of NW_026575155.1, forward strand.
CACACACACACACACACACACACACACTTTCATGTCTTTTGATTCTTTTTTCTAACCCCATTGGTTAGAAGATGACCCAAAATTTATAGGAGAAACCACAAGAAGACAAACAACCCAATTAAAGCATGAGTAAAGGACTTGAGTAGCCATTTCTCCAAAGAAGATACACAAATGGCCAACAAGCACATGAAGAGATGCTCAATGTCATTAGTCATCAGAGGAATGCAAATCAAACCCACAATGAGACACCACTTCAAACCCACTAGGATGGCCAGATTTTTTTTTAAATTTAAATTCAATTAATTAACATATAATGTATTATTAGTTTCAGAAGTAGAGGTCAGTGATTCATTAGTCTTATACAACACCCAGTGCTCATTACATCACGTGCCCTCCTTAAAGTCCATCACCCAATCACCCCATCCCCCCATGCGCCTCTCCTCCAGCAACCCTCAGTTTGTTTCCTATGATTAAGAGTCTCTTATATTTGTCTCCCTTTCTGATTTCATCCTATTTTATTTTTCCCTTCCTTTCCCTAAGATCCTCTGTTTTTTCTTAAATTCCACATATGAGTGAGATCATATTAGAATTGTCTTTCTCTGACTGACTTATTTTGCTTAGCATAATACCCTCTAGTTCCATTCACATCATTGCAAACAGCAAGATTTCACTTTTTTGATGACTGAGTCGTATTGCATTTCATATATATATATATATATGCATGTGAGTGATATATATGCATATATATACACCACGTCATCTTTATCCATTCATCTGTTGATGGACATCTGGACTCTTTCCACAGATTGGCTCTTTTGGACATGGCTGCTATGAATATTCGGGTGCAGGTGCCCCTTCAGATCACAACATTTGCATCTTTCGGGTAAAAACCTAGTAGTGCCATTGCTGGGTCACAGGGTAGCTCTACTTTAAACTTTTTGAGGAAACTCCATACTGTTTTCCAGAGTGGCTGCACCAGTTTGCATTCCCACCAACAGTGTAAGAGGATTAGGATGGCCAGATTTTTTTTTTTAAGGGAGGGAAATAGCAAGTGTTGTTGAGGCTGTGGAAAAGTTAAAACCCTCCTACATTGCTGATGGGAATATAGGATGGTAGAGCCGCTGTGCAAAAGTGTTGGTGATTTCTCAATAAGTTAAACATAGAATTACCATCTGACCCAATAGTGCCACTCCTAGATGTATACCCCCAAAACTGAAAACAGGTATCCAAACACATTCTTGCTCACAACTATTCACAGCACATTTTTCACAACAGCCAAAAGTCGAAAGAACCCAACTGTTCATCAACAGATGAATAGATCAACAAAATATGGTCTATCCATACCATGGAGTATTATTTGGTCATAAAAAGGAATGAAGTACTGATATATATTTTACAGCATGGATGAACCTTGAAAACATGATGCTAAGTGGAAGAAACCAGACACAAGAGACCACATACTGCATGATTCTATTTATTTGAAATGTCCAGAACAGGCAAATCCATAGACACAGAGAGCAGATTAGTGGTTGTCGGGGGCTGGGAGGGAGGGAAAAAAAACAGAGGGACTGTTTAGTGGGTGCAGGGTTTCATTTGGGGTTATAGAAAGTTCTGGGACGAGATCATGGTGATGGTTGCACACTGTAAAGATACTTAATGCCACTGAATTATACACTTCAAAATTATAAAATTTGTGTTATGAGCATTTTTACTTTAAAAAATGCATAGGAGAGGTGTCATAGCTGGAGTATATCTACCTCATATTAATAAAGCTCGTACCCATTTGTTGCTTATTGCATGCTAGCATTTTGTGCAGACACTCTCATTTGGTCCTCATAGCAATCCTAGAAGGTGGTGTCATTCTGCCTGTTTGCAGGGGAGGGCACAGACCTACAGAGCTAATGTGACTGCCCAAGTCCCAGGGAGTGTGACTCAGGAACCCAAGCAGTGAGGTAAGGAGTGAGCGGCTGCTAAGTCCTCCCTCCTCCTTAGGGTATTAGGTAAGTGCTCTGGACACAGCACCAACTTGTCATAGCAGAGGAAGATCCTCCCCGTGTCATTGGGCTGAGCAGCAGGAGGTACTATTCAGGCTCTGGTCTCTGATGAAACATAAAACAGGGGTAGGAAAGGGCATCTGGAAGGAGACACCTTCCCAAAGCCTGTTGGAAGGAAGCCCAAGGTCACAAGGACAATGGTCCATGAAGGAGCAGCTGGTGTTACCTGGATTGTGAACAAAGGGCCTCTTCCATGGAGAAGGTGGGCTTGACCCAAAGGATGCCACTTCTTTCTTGTTTCTCAGCTCTGGAAGCTGGAGTCGTCCTTCACCAGCACTACACATTAGTTCCTACAAAAAAATGGCCCAAGCAGACCTTCTGAGAAAGAGCGGTGGGGTGACACATGGTAGGAGGCCACAACGCATAGGCAGCTGTCTCCTGAAAGGATGTCAGGTCGGTGGCCAGCTCTGTCCCTGCTATAGCAGACCAGGGGCAAAAACACCAGTCGGGGAACAGCTTCGAGTGTGGGTGTGATGAGCAGAAAGGATATGACCTTGGCATTGACTGTCCCAGCCCTGGGCCACCGTGCCTGGGTCCCCAGTGAAATCCCATCTAGCATTCCCTTCTCTGAGAATCATCGTCAGAGCCAGCTCTTTGGAGGGCAGTGATAAGGATTCTCTGTTTGGGCAATAATTGGCATCAAAGCCACAGTCTGTGGTAGGACATCACTTGACTCCCGTCCTTGCAAAAAACCTTCTGATGAGATTCTAACTTTGGCCTCTTCTGAGTTACTAAAATAGAAGTGGCAAATATTTTTTCATCTCTCATGCCAACTCCTATTCATTGTAATGGCTTCCTGGGGCACAGGGTTGAGGATTCCAAGCTCATGTCTAAGGCTCTGTAGAAAAGATGACCACTCTTGATTAGTGAAGTCTGCAATGGGCAAGCAGCAGAGGCGCCACAGTGGAGGTGGCTGGCTCCTCTACTGTCCACAGTATAGGTGGATGGTGGCTCAACTCTGGGTTGCAATAAGCATCTTTATCATCATAGGTATTCTTGGAAAGAAGTCCAAGGGCATTCATGCCCTAGGAAATTTCTGGAAGTGATGACCACTCTCTTCCATTCCTGAGGGGTGGAGGGGGGAGGGACTCCCAGAAAGACTCCTTTCTTCTCCATTATTTTGTGCTCCTGAGAAGGGCAACGGGTCAAGGGCTATTTCCTCCTCTTTCCCCAAGGAGCAAATTGATTGTTGGCCAGAGGGGCCTCTTTCTCCAAGACTGTTCTGGAATTCTTGTTTGCCCAGGGCAGCTGCAGCCACACACTTCGCCTCTCGTCATGGAAAGCTGAAGCTTCTCAGAGCCCAAGCTAAATACTGGCTGCGCACAACATCCAGTTTTCATGAGCCCCTGGTGAATTGAAACCCAGAAGCCAGCAGCACACCTGCCAATTATTACAGTTAATTCTGTGCAGGCTTGAATCAGGAACCGAGACAGAGAGTTCTGTTTGCTGCCGGGGGGTGCGGGGGATGTGCAGGGTGGGCAGGCAGGAGTGGCTGTGGCCATGGGCTGTGAATGCCCCCTGTGTGTGCCCGAGCCGGTCCTGGCAGCCACCGTGCCCTCCCTGGCACTGGGCACCTGGCATCCAAGTGTGACTTCGGTGGGGCCTCCTTCTTGACTCTGTGTCTGTGATCAGAGATGTTGATGGTCCAGAACTTTTCTTCCTCCTGCTGCATGCCTCAGCCACCCGCTTCCCCTGTAAGGACTCTGTGAAGAACCCTTCTGTTTATTTTTTCCAAAAAAAAAAAAAAAAAAGAGAGAGAGAAAGACACTCAGCTTAAAACTGTGGGTTTTTTTTCTGTTGCCTTTACTCCTCTAATGCATCAGCTTAGGAGATCCCGTTGATTTGGGCAGAGGACAGTCACCCTTTGTTCCCTGGAAGCTCGTTTGGTGGTGGGCCACTGTCAGGTTCTAGCTTGTTCCTGCCTGCCTCAAGGTGACCTTGAATCTGACTGCTCCAGGCTCTCGCTCCTAAAGTGTTTCCAGGCCTCTTTCAGTTGGTTAATTAATTCATCTGTTCATTAGTTCATTTGTTTCTGTGAAGCCAAGTAACTGGACTGGGCATTGGGAAGACAGTGGAAAAGAAGACAAATTCTTGTTCTCCAGACTCAAGCGGGGAAACAGACAGTAAGCAAATAATTACAGAATTATTGAATACCATCCTAGTAATGCCAGGAGGGGATTCATGGGGAGCAATGGCCAGAGTCCCAGGGATAAAACCCATCTCTACCCCACAAGAAGGGGGTTAGAACACATAAGACGTTATAGCAACACCTGGTGTGTGATGCAAACATATAAGAAGAGGACTTGATCCAGATGGAGCAGGTGCTATCAAGGATGTTGTCCTCAACTTCCTTGGGCATTTCAGGGGAGACCAGAGTGGTGATTAGGATGAGTCGGAGAGTAGATCTGGGTGGGCCAGACAGCAAGTCTCAGGAGGAGATAGAGTGTGTAAAGGGCCCCCAGGTACATGGCTCCTCCAAGCCTGGAAGCCGCGTGAATGGGGGCCTCCCTCTCTGGGACTCAGGGAGTCTATGGGGGTGATTAGCAGTGGTGTGGCACCTCTGCATCTGCTCTGTCTTTTGTCCCATGGCCCCTGGATGTTGTCTTCCCATGATTCAGAAAGACAAGCCATTGGCCAACTTGACCGCCCATGTTGGACACTATGCCAGGGCCAAGGTTGGTGTAAAGATGATGAGACACAGATACTGAGCCCAAAGAGCTCACTTATGAGTGTAGTGGATGGACCCAGGGATGGGTGACCTCAGTGCCCAGAGGAGGGAGTCGTGATCACTTCCAGCTGGGGAGGGCTGAGAGACTATCCGGAGGGGAACCGTGCACCTACCGCTTCTAGAAGAACAAACCTTCCCCTCATGAAGAGGGGGGTGCAGAGATGAGTGCACTAGGGCATGGCGAGTGGAGAGCATGTTGCACTGAGCTGCACTGTCTACTGACCCTAGGACACTCGAGCCTCTTTATTGACGCAGGCAGTGGAACCACTCCTCTCCTGGCGGTGCAGGAGGGGGGCTTTACTCCAAACACTGCAGGAGAGGATGCAGCCGGGAGGGGCTGCATCCTCTGGTCCCTCATGAGACCCTCTGGGCTGGCTGGTCCCTCGCAGATGAAGAGCTCCATCCTCAGTGACCTACAGTTCTCCCATCAATCTGCAATGTGCCCACCTTGGGAGATTTCTCGGCCAGAAAACTAATCTAATAAATCTTAGACCTGCCAGGGTCCCAGGGTTCCTGTGCTCTGTGCTCCCCTCTGGCCCCGGCTGTAGCACATGTCGCCTCATTGTGGCCCAGCTCACCGAGCCACCTTAATCACACGGTATAAGCATCTATTTTAGTTACATAAACAGAGTTGTCTACATTTGGATCCCGGGGCTGGCTGCAGGAATTTGTAAACAGCATGGTGTACGAGGCTTGCAGCAAGTTGCCAGGACGCGCTCCTTTCCCACTGCCTGTTGTCCACTTTTCCCTTTTATAGAGAGTCTGGCTGGGAAAGAGAGACAGAACTTATTTGGGAATCGAGGACAATCTCTCCAGCAAATTCCTTTCTCCCACTCCTGCAACCACTACCTCCTCTTCTGAAATGTTGAGGTCTGGTGCAAAATTAAAACTGGTCTTGAGTTATGGGTTCCTCCTAAATGCTAGCTTCTCATAAATATAAATCCAAACCCCACAGAAAACAAACTCGGGGAGAGCTGATTCCCAGAAGGGTAACCAGGAATTTTGAATTTGAGGCAGGTTCTAAAAACTCCTGGACACTGATGTCCGTATCATAGCCAAGACCCTGTGTGACATCGCGACGTCCATCTTTCGCTCCTAGCCGGAGCTTGTAGTAATGACATTCTTGAAACCACAGAGAAGCAGTAGCTCGAGGGGGGAGAGGGGCATTCATTTTTTTTTCTCTTCATTTAATAACCATTAATGAAGCATCTGCTTGGATGAGATGCTGCATCTGGTACTGCAAGCCTTAGGAGGGGTATGACACAAATCGTTGGCATCAAAATCCAACAAAGGTGGAATTTCAAGACCCATCGTGATAGGTCTGGGATGGCAGGGACAGTTGAGGTTTACTTGGTACACATTTGCCGAGGGAATAATGAATAAGGGGGTGGAGAAGGAAGCCTGCTTCAATGACTGAAGTCAAATCTCAATCTAAAATTCAACGCAGGTGAACTTGTGCTCAAACTTAGGGCAAGGATCACAAACCATCCCACTTTGCCTGGGGTCGAGGGGATTCCCATGGATGCAGGATGGAAAAGAATTCCCAGACGAACGAGGATAAGTCAGACTGCTTGCTGAAACCTCAAAGAAAAGAGAATTAGGGAGGAGAAGACCTGACTAGGAAATATGTGAATTAGGGAAATAAGGGGGCTCTGGGAGCAGAGGCGTGTAAAGAGGCACTTGCCTTCTTCCCCCGTTCATGTTTTCGTTCGGGAGAACAAAGAAGCAGAACATAATTCATCCACACAGGAAGAAACAGGGCAATTAGGAGATTATAAGGAGTTGGGCATCGCAAGCAAAACAAGAGGACTTCAGTTCTTAAAATAGCCCTAAACAAGCTCGGTAGTAAACACAACTGCAGATATGTTTGAACTTCGTCTCCGCGGAGAACTGCAGAGAGAGATTCATGGGTTTTAAGCATCCAAAATGCAGTAAGGGTCTGGAACAGTTATCTGTTTCTCAAGAACGTCCATATATGGAAAAGTTGAAGTTAGGATAACCAGCAATTTTAAACAGTCGACGTTTAGTGCAAAGGTTCTACATCCTACCTAGATGTGGCATTTGCTTGCTTTTTTTGCTGTCGAGGGTAACCCTTGCAGTAAGATGTGCAGATGTTAATATTGACGGATTTTCTTTTTAAGAAAGCAAGGAAGTCTGCTATTTTTTAAAAAAGAGAGTTTAATGTGCTAGAAATGCTATAGTTGGGCTGGTGATAGGAGAATCAGCAGAGGGCTTCTGTGAAAAGTCTAGCTGGTCCTCGCAGAGGGAAAGGCTCAGCATTGGCGCCACTCGGTGTCCACTATGCGAATTTCAGGTATAAAACCCAGGGAGAGGCATAATTGCTCAGAAAGTGACAGGAAAGGCCACTTTGACCCCCCGAAACAGTATTTTATGCACTCTGTATAAAATAGCGACCTACATCTTGCACTTTTGGGTTTGATCATGACTTCCCCAGCCGTCTTTCCTTATCTGTCGGACGGGGCGTATTGTGCCAGCTTTGCAGACTGGGGTAAAGACCAGAGGCCCTGAGATGTAAAGCGCCTTGCACCTTGCCTGGCACACAGTAGGTTCTCAATAACTGGAAGTAGCTGAGCTGGAGGCAATGAGTGTTGACAGTATTGCTGGGCGGGAGGCCGGCTGAGCCTGGGAAAGTTGGCTGTGGGCTGCAACGTCAGATTGTATTTGAACTTCGGTGCTGTTAGTAATTTCCTGAGAGAAGACAATGCATTAAGAGCCATGTGAGAATTGCAAAGTGCAGCTGGAGCGCCTGGTTTCTTCAATGGCAGCAAAGCTCAAGGTCAAGTTTCCTGGGTGAGATATTACCACCACCACCCCCTGCCCCGCCCCTGCGGCTTTTGGTCCTGCCCAAACTTTGACAAGTTTCCAGAAGTGTGATAAAGCGGAGGCAGCTCTGCCTGAGACGGGGACAGAGAAGATGGTGAGAATAACAGAAGAAGTGGATGAAGGGACAAGGGATGGTCAGGTCCCTCCTTAGCATCTGGCTCCTTCCTATGCAGAATCAATCAGCTGGGCCCCATAACCTATAAGGCCTCGTACAGTTCTAATCCTTTAGAGTCCTCAGGGTTCATAACTCTAGGTACAAAACATAGAGGTTTCCTGGTGGAGGATACGGAGCAACTAGAATTTTCTCTCATTGCTGGTCAGAATGTAAAATGGTACAGCATCTCTGGAAACTAATTTTGGCAGTTTCTTATCAAACTAAAACATGCATCTGGGATCTGATCCAGCAGGTGCACTCTTGAATGTTTATCTCCGAGAAATGAGAACTTAAATGCACGCCCAAATCTGCACATAAGTGTTCATAGCAGCTCTATTCACAATAGCAAAATACTGAAAGCAACTCAAAGACCCTTCCGCAGGTAAGCGGTTGAACATCTGTTTATGTTCTAGAGTCCGATTCAGCAGCTAACCAGGGACATACACAACCCACATGGATCGCACAGGCATCCTGCTGAGTGGGGGAAAAAAAGCCAGTTCCATGGGGTTTTGTACTGTGTAATCCTATTTCTAGAACATTCCAGAAGTGATGGATTTATGGAGAGAGCAACCAGGGAATAAGGGATGGGAGAAAAGGGTGCACGTGGGCAAGGGGGGGGGAACATGTGAAGTTTAGTTCCTCAGTGGTGATGGGACAGTTCTTACCCTGATTTTTGTGCTGCTTCCACAAATCTATGTATCAGATGAGGTTCCATCAAACCACCCCCCCACCCCCACCCCCCAACACAGATGAGTGCAGGTAAAAATGGTGAAATCTGAATTTGGTCTGTGGTCTAGTAAACAGCACTCCATCAATACCAGTCTCCCGTTTTTTTTTTTGTTTTTTTTTTTTATGACAGTCACAGAGAGAGAGAGAGAGAGAGACAGAGACACAGGCAGAGGGAGAAGCAGGCTCCATGCACCGGGAGCCTGACGTGGGATTCGATCCCGGGTCTCCAGGATCGCGCCCTGGGCCAAAGGCAGGGGCCAAACCGCTGTGCCACCCAGGGATCCCCAGTCTCCCGTTTTTTAAAAAAAGATTTATTTATTCATAGAGGAGGAGGAAGTGGGGAGAGAGTCTTAAGCAGACTCTGTGCTGAGCACTGAGCCCCTTGTGGGGCTCGATCTCACGACCCTGAGATCAGGACCCAAGCCAAATCTAAGAGTTGGACACCGAACCGACTGAGCCACCCACACGCCCCCCGGTTTCCTGGTTTTGGTATTGTTTTACAGCTATGTATGATGTCACCATTGGGGGAAACTGGGTGAAGGGTAGGTAGGACTCGGCATTTTTGCAGCTTCCTCTGAGTCTATCATGCTTTCAGGATAAAAATAACACAAAAAGAAGTATATGGAATGGTTGTATTCATGACTCTCTAAAATAAAAATTAAAAAAAAAAAGAAATCAACCCAAAGCCTTGCGGAGGGCTGTTGGCAGTGAGGGCCGGTGGGGAGGAGGGCTCTCCCGCCCAGAGCAGCACGTGGCTGTTCTTATCAGCTACACAGAATTGCTCACCTCCGGACTCAGAAGCTTTATGAGTCATGCACACTTGACGGCGCAGTGGGGACACAGTGTGGTTGTTTTGAACACCGCAGCCTCCGATTTAGACTTTGTTTCTCTAGCCCTAGCAGAGGGGAACCTATTATAAACACCCTGCCTGTCAAGCTTGAAAGACCATAAAAGAGAGTGGACATTGGGAATTCACCAGAGTGGACAGCAGGTGCCCCCCAGCCATCCCTTTCCTGGATACTTGGTAAAGCTGTGCTTTCTCCTTGAGGATGCTAACTGAAGGCGGAGTTTTTCTTTTTTTAATTTTATTTTACTGTAGTAAAAACATTCTGCATGCGCTCTTCCTTCTCAATGATCTTTAAGTGCATGATGTAGCATTATTGACTCCAGGTACCAAGTTGAACAGCAAGTTCTCTGGAGCTTTCTCATCTTGCTTGGCGGGGACTTTATATGCCTGTCGGGTGGTAGCTCCCCATTTCCACCTCCCTCCAGTCCCTGGCAGCCACCATCTACTCTTTGATTCTCTGCACTGACTACTTTAGACATTCCATAGAAGTGGAAACAAGGCAGTGTTTGTTTTCTATGACGGGCTTGTTTCACTCAGTATAATGTTCTCCGGGTGTATTTGTGCTATCACAGATAAGCTTCCTCTTTTTTTTTAATTTTTATTTATTTATGATAGTCACACAGAGAGAGGGAGGGGCAGAGACACAGGCAGAGGGAGAAGCAGGCTCCATGCACTGGGAGCCCGATGTGGGATTCGATCCCGGGTCTCCAGGATCACGCCCTGGGCCAAAGGCAGGCGCCAAACCGCTGGGCCACCCAGGGATCCCGAAGCTTCCTCTTTTTAGAGGCTGACTAATGTTCCATCGTATGTGTCCACCACACTTTCTTCATCTGTTGATCTGTTGATGAACTCGTAGGTTTTCTCCATGTCTTGGCTGTTGCGACTAGTGCTGCAAAGAATATGAGAATGCAGACATCCCTTCGAGATCCTGATTTCGCTTCTTTTGCAGAAATACCCAGACCTGGAATTGCTGGATCATAGGTTCGTTCTAGTTTTCATTTTTTTTGGAGGAATGTGTAGCGACCATACCATTTTGCATTCCCACCAACAGTGTGAGAGGGTTCCCGTTTCTTCATATTCGCACCAACATTTGTCATTTTGCTTTTTTTTTGATAGCGGCCATCCTGACGGGTCTGAGGTGAAGCAAATCCCTAAAGCTACTACTAGCTTTGGAAACCAGCAGAGGCCTAGAGATGGTTTTCTCCAAGACCAGGCAAGGAATCATGGGTTTGTTCTAAATTTTCAAGGACACAGAGTTCTTAGAAAAGATTTTGTATGGGAATAGGTGCTTCCCAGGGAGTGCCTGGGGGTCTCTTCTTGCCCTGGAGACTTTTCGGCCTGGGCTTCTCTCTTTGAATTAGACATAGAAGCCCCAGAGAAACCTCACTCAACACTAGTGCCCAAATGAATGACTTGGGAATGAGGAGAGATGTTGCCAATAAAACATCTGGAAAGAGTTTCATTGGATGCACTAACAGGACCTGGTTTCTAAGCAAAGATAGGCCTGACTCTTGGCAAAACCAAAAAGAAGACCCCTTCCTCTGTCCTCTTCTTCACGTTGATCTGCTTTTCCCTACAAGGGGAAGCTTTCCCTTGCTCCTGGGAGTGAACCCCCATGGCTGTCCCTTGGGTTCCAGGCTTCCCTCCCACCCTTCCGCCTGGTTTTAATTCCCACATACCTGTGGCCCACACGATGAGGATTCTTATTTGCTCTGATTCTCTTTCTCATTGAAAATCATCTTTGTGGGGGGCATCTGGGTGGCTCAGTTAGTTGGGCATCTGCCTTTGGCTCAGGTCATGATCTCAGGGTCCTGGTATTGAGCCCCATGTTGGGCTCCCTGCTCAGAGGGGAACCTGCTTCTCCCTCTGCCGTTCCCCTTCCCCCTCCACTACCCCCACTGCTACTTACTCTCTCTCTCTCAAATAATGAATAAATAAATAAATAAATAAATAAATAAATAAATAAATAAATACTTTTTAAAAAAGTGATCTTTGTGAAGGAACTCTAGTATAATGACAAAGTGTCATTTCACTCTGTATTAATGTCCCAAGGAAAGACACTACTAGCGATTCTGGGATGACACATGCCCTCATGCGCTCCATTCTGTCTTCATTTTCGCTAATAGAAGTTGAAGACAGTATCCTGTCATTTGGGCCCAGGTCATCTATCTTTGTGTACTTTGGGCCTCCCTGAAGTCGAGTCATGTCAAGGAAAGTAGAGCATGATGAAGCTGAGGTGTCCTCTGGCTTTCCACTGTGAAGCAGGCCTCCGGTTTCTTGCTGGCCAGAGTCTCATCCCCAGAAGCTGTAAGCCTACAAAATTGGGGGAGCTCCTGGGTTAAGGCTCCATCTGTAGAGGATAAAATTTAACAACACCTAGTTTGCTCTATCAAAAGCAGCATCTCAAAAGCATCCTACCTCCTTCATTGTGAAACAAAAGAAGCCCCACATGTTGGGGGAGTGGAGCCTTGATGAAGCCATATTTGTTGGAAACGGTCAAGCTTATTTTCTACTTATTGTTGGAAATGATCAAGCTTGTTTTCAACTTAAAGAAGAGAGAACATTCGAGTAACTCTTCAGTCAAATGGTGTCACTGCTTCAGGGAGATTGTCAGCTCTTCTAATATTCTGAAGCTGGGCACAGAGAAATTAGAAAATCAGTGTGCAGCTGCATGAAAGTACCAGTGGTTTCTCAGCACAACCAGCTCCAGCTTTTCATAAAACCGTTAGGCTCGTGCTAAAAACATCAAAGAAAACTTCCTATTTTATAAGTCCCATTTGGAAACTTCACTTTGGAAATTAATGCTCTTGAAATGAGGTAAAGTTTCTTTTCCAAGGATCTTTTTGATTGGGAGAATAATCTTGGTACCTTGTAAATAGATGAGGTGGTGGGTTTCATCGGTTCTGGAATTGAGAATTGAAGTCTTTTCTGAGTTTGGGAAACACGGAGAGCTTTTGTTCAGCCAGACTTGGGAAAAGCAGTACAGACCAAGCTCTTGCTGTCATGGAGCTCAAGCTCTAGTCAGAGGCAGGAAAAGTAAATAGCAAGCAATAAAATAGGAGAAGTTCAAAATTCAAAGATGTTCCGCACACAGAGTGCAAGCTGTGCACAGACCCCATTCCCACTCTAAGGGCCTCCTCCCACCGTGCACTGCCTGACCTATGCCACAGTACGTGGCAGCCCTGCACAACTCAGACAATAAAACATGTTACAAGGAAAATAAAGTAGAGTGACTGGGGACTAGGGTGGGTGCGTGCCAGGGTGACAGGCTGGGACAGCAGGAAAAAACCTGAGAAGATGTCATTTGAAGTGAAAAGAAGTGAGCTGTGCTAAAATCCAGGGGAAGAGCATTCCAGGCAGAGGGAACAGCTGATGCAAATGTGCTGCAGTCAGTTGAATAATGGCCCCTTAAGGACCTCCACACCCTAATCCCTGGGGCCTGTGAATACGTTACCTTATGTGGTTAAAGGGACTTTGCAGTTGTGATTGAATTAATAGTCTTGAGATAAGAAGATTATCCTAGATTGTCTGGGCAGGCCTGATACAATCACCAAGGTCCTCAGAAGAGGAAGGTAGGAGGGTCAGTTAGAGGTCAGAAGATGTGATGGTAGGAACAGAGGTTGATAGGATATGAAGAAGGGCCACCATTCCTTCCAAGGAGTTAGGGCAGCCTCCAGAGGAAGTGGGTTCTCCCTCCAGAATCTCCAGAAGGAACCACCCTACCCACACTTTGGACTTTTGACCTCCGGAACTTCAAAATAATAGATCTGTGTTGTTTTAGGTCACTACATTTATGGTATTTTGTTACAGCAACAATAGGAAACTAATACAGATGCTACAGTGGAAATGAGAAGAGTAGGGAGGCAGGATCAGGCTATAAGAGGAAGAGGTCAGAGAGGAGACCAAAGGCTTGGTCCTTTATGACACCAGGCATTCTGGACATTATTCTGAAGATGATGGTAAACCAGTGGAGAGATTTATTCAGAGAATAGCATGTTCTGATTTATGTTTCTAAAAGATCACCCTGGTCTGGTCATTCTTAGAAGTGGATGAATGGGTACAAAGAGTGGAAAGCTGAAGACAGTTAAGTCATGACACAGCCATGAGCCAGCGGAGGTTTGAAGAAAGTAAACTGACTTGGGATGTGTGTTGAGGTATCAAATTAAAACACAAAACCACTAGAGCAGTAACAAAAACAAAACAAAACAAAACAAAAAGCTGAATGTATTGCTTTCCAGGCAAAGGAGACAAGTTCAAAATGTCTGTACATAAATGGGAAAAAGTAGGTTCAGGGCAACAGGGAGACATTACAACTCAAAAAAGGTCAAGATTCTGAGAACAGGTATCTGGTTGGCTCATAAAATGGGGTGTAATTCTTCTTTGCATTTGGCTGTTACACTAGTTGACACAACAACCCAGCCTGTTTTTCAAAGAGGCTGGGATGGGCTGCTAAGGTTTTGGTGGGGGGGTTCAATGTCACCAAGGAGGCAAATTCATATACCCATGCTCAAGGCTTGGAGAGAGTTTTCTCTGATGGGAGGTAGTCAACAGTATTTGCTAATGGAGTGGGTGTGGGAGTGTCGGTTTGCAACCCTCCCAGGAGCTTTGCTCATATAACCTGAAACTAGCCCCTGTACTCAGAGGGCGGGGAGAGCCCAAAGAGGAGGTGGTCACTCTAGGCAGGTAGGTGGCAGTTTTAAAGTTCCAAAGGGAACCTACATATGAGCCTTGCCTCCGGTGGCATCAAGATGAATGGATCCCTATACCTGCTTGCCAAATTTTAAAAGTTTATAAAGAGGCCTTAACCAGGTCTAGACATGTGCAAGTGTTCTCAACACCACATCATTATCTCAAGGCCATGTTCTTGGAGCAGCCTCTGGGAGAAGAAGAGGTGAGCAGAACCCACATTCCAAGGACAGGGTGGGGTTTGAGGAGCCTCCAAGTGTCCCTGTCCAGCTCAGAGGTCAGTGAATGGTCACATCTTCCCAATGACATCCCCCCACAGGGAGATGAGGAAAAGAAAGGAATCAACACTAATTCTTAGGGTTTGGGCCTAGCTAACTGGGATGGGAGGATGGTAGGGCCACTTTGCTGTGATGGAGCATAGGTAGGAGCAGATTTGGTGGGAGAATTAAAAGTCCTGTTTGGACCTTGAAGTTGAGATACCCATTAGACATCCACATGGTGATGTCAAGCAATCATTTGGACATCTGAGTCTGAAGTTCAGAGTAGAAGACTGGGCTTGGGATATAAATTTGCAAGTCAACTACATAAACTTGGATTTTTAAGAAATGAGCTTTATTGTGGTATAATTTACATAAAATTACATGTATCCATTTTAAGGGTATGGTTCAATGAATCTTGACAAATGTGTACACCCAGTAACTACTACCACAATCAAGGTATAATACAATTAAGTCACCCCATAAAGTTGTCTCAATAATTTGCAGCCAGTCTTCCCCTTACCTGACCCCAGGAAACAACCGATCTGCTTTCTATCACTATAGAGTCCTTTTTTTGCCTTTTCTGGAATACAGAACAGCTTTTTTTTTTTTTTTTTTTTTGCATATCCAACATCTTTTGCTCAGATAATCTTTTTGAGATGTATCCATGTTGTTGCTTGTTCCTTTTTCTTGTCAAGCGATATTCTATTGTATCGATATACTGCAATTTGCTTACCTATTTATCTGTGGAGGGATATTTGAGTTATTCCCAGTTTTTAGCTACTCTGAATAAAGCTGCTATGAACATTCACGTGTAAGTTTTGTGTGGACATACTTTTTTCCATTTATTTTGGATAAATACCTAGAAATGGGATTTCTAAGGCCCCATGGTAACCTTCTAAGAATGTGCCAAGCTGTTTCAAGTGGTGGTACCATTTTATGTTCCCACCAGCAATGTGTGAAAGTTTCAGTTACTCCATACTCTCATCAACACTTGGTGTTGTTGGTTCTTTAAGAAGGTCTTTGGCCATTCTAGTAGGTGTGTAAGTTCTTTGTGCTTGTAAGTTCATTTCCCTAATGAGTGATGATGTTGAGCCATTGAAGGGTATAGCTTAGTGAAAATGAAAAAAAAAAACAAATCATAACTTACTCCTTAAAAACCAAAATTTGTATAGGAGAGGGGTAATTGAATCATCAGAGAACAATATTTCCATCACCATAGAAATACAAAGTCTAAATTTGGATTTAACTGTAAATGGTGACCTACTGAGGAGGTTGTGGAGAAGGAGAGAGGGTGTGGACTTAGAGCTACCTAGATAAAGCCTGTACGGGATATCTTCTAGCAAGATTGCCTTGAGTAGAGAGGCACTAACTGATTTGAAATCCTCCAAAGACAATTACCCAACTTCCTGCATTCCCCATTCCTTGCCACTAGCAGTTGTCAGCCTTTTGGTTTGTGTCATAGTGATGCCCTAGAAACAGTACTAGTAGCTTGAAAGGCAGGCTCAATTCTAAATAGTCTTCCACTGTTCTTATCTTTCGAAGGAATTTTGGGTTTGTTAGTGCTGGATGTGGAACTGAGTAACATCCAATTTTAAATCCAAAAGCAGACTCAACTCCCCATGCTTTAAAAACATATGCCATATGTAGGCAGAGAAGCTCTGTAAAGGTGTGGGTTGCAATTTGATTTTCAGAGAGAACATTTGCTTTTATGAACCTTGCTTTCTAGCAGATACCATTCTACTCTCCTGTTGGGGACAATGCAGAGCGAATCAATAGATAGCCTTTTGCAGAGGCCGGGGGGGTGGGGCTAAAGCCTGTCAGGGGGAGACATGAAGCAGCTCTGCCCCCTTCCATTTTCTTCTCCACCCTGCAACTGATGCTTGGATCATATTTATACTCCGCTTCTGCATCTATTTTGTCAGGTCCTCATCTTGGTCAGTTGTGTGGATTGTGTATCAGGGCACGAGTAAGAGCCATCGAAAAATAAACTGCTAAGGAACTACTCCTTACACAGTGCTAGAACATTCTTTCCCTTGATGAGATCTGGTCAAACTGCTTCTCACTGCCATGTCCTCTTGCTCACCTCTCTTAAAAATAATAGCAAAAGCTAATATGTATAAAAACACTTCCTATCTTACTATGTGTCTGGTTCTGTACTAAGTGCTTTACATTCATTATCTCACTTAATTTTTGTGACAACCCAATGAGGTAGGGGCTCTGAATCTCCCTAATTTACAGATGAAAAATCCAGAGATCAGGAACGTAAGTAATTTGCTCGTCTGGTTTATCAGCCTCCAAAGCCAAGCTTTGGGCTCCTAGGATGTACATTGCCTTCCAGTTCGGCCTCAAATTACTCAAGTGTAGGCTTGCACGCTGTTCTGATTATCCTCACCTTCACACTAGGAGGATGCAAGACACCAAATTAAATGACGGAGGCCGTTTCAGGAGTTAGGGAGACGTTGGTCTCTGCTCCTCATTTCCACCAGCAGGTGGCACAGTTGCCCCAGTGGAATTTCCCTGGGAGCCATTTGAATGGCTTTCGTTTCTATGGAGACACTTGCAGCCCAATTGGACCATCAAAACATTTTTGTGTGGTTGTGGTTGACTAATCGTGTTCAGTGAAGACAATCTATGAGGACAAATGGTGTCCCGAGAGGCATGAAGTTACAGAGATCCTTGTATTGCTTTAGGTCACACCTGCTATGTTGACTACTACAAGCTGTAGACAATTTTGTAGCCGTGCCACCCAGTGCACTTCAAGCCACGTTGCTCAGAGCACCGTTTGATGAGAAAACTCAATGGTGAAACGAAGTTAATTTTACTTTGCACAGCGATAGGGCAGAGTAATGGGCAGCTCTATGACTTTCAAATGATTTTGGCGGTGTGTCACTACCACAGCCACCATTCGGGGTTAGATTCAAATCCTGGCTCTACCTTTCTATGTCATCCTGACCTCTTGCCCTCTCTGTGCCAGGACTCCTTAGCTGTAAACCTCAGAGTACCTTTACATTAGGTTGTCACAGTGATTGCATGAGACTAATACAATAAAAGCCTTTGAGTAGGACCCAAAACGTGATAATAGGTATCAGCTCCTTCCAAACCCCACTCTGTCCAATTCCAAGGACTCCCATCAAGATAGAAAAGGATCTTTTGGTGAGAAGAGCATGTTCAGCTCTTTCGAGGTCTTTACATAATTTGCTGGTCTTGCTTCCATGTCCTCTGTTTAGTACCTTTATTGTGGCCAGTTTCTACTGTACAAGATAACAATGTTGCTATAAAGCCACTTGAAAATTGTCTCAAGGGGGGGGTATTTAAACAAAATTAGGTTTATGAGGAGGTGGTTAGAATAGGGCTGCTTGCCTGGAAGCATATTGACCTTCTCCTCAACCCACACCCACGCAGAGATGGCCACGTTCAGCTCAAGTCTCTCTGGGATGCTTTCCCTCGGCATAAGTTCTGCAGGGAATGGGGCTTCCACTAAGCCTTTTCCTGAGGAGGGGGGCTCACCGTGCTCAGGCAGTGTCCTGGCTGGTGCTGGCATCACGGGGTCCGAGGAGGGCACTTGTATGTTGCCTCTACCCAATGCCAGACTCCCAAGCAGGCACACCCCATCAGGCACCAAGGTTAATTCCCAACTGCTGGCCGGTATTTAACTTTCCACCTAAGATTAGATTAAACATTTGGGTCCATAAAAGCCTAGATTGTAGACCGCAGCTAACAAAGGCTTGGTTGGCTGCAAGTTGAGGGTACTCAGCAGGCTGAGATTTATGCATAGTCCTGGAGAGCTTGCCAACACCAACCAGGAGGTTCAGATCCACCTGGCTTTGTAGTAGGGGATTTAATTACTGCTCACGCACTGCCTAGGTAAGCTTCTATTGCAAATTCTTTATTTTTTGAGAAATTAAGTAACAAAGTGATTTTCCTTTTCAGAAATTTATAAAAGGAATGATATTCCTGGTATAAGATGGCCTTTCCTTCTTTTTTTTCTCTCTTTCTATTCTTCTCTCTCTTTCTATTCTTCTCCTTCTTCTCCTTTCTCTTCTTTTTCTCCTGGTCCCCCTCATCTTATTCTAATTCTTGATAATGCTTTCCTTCCTCATTTCTTCATAATCAGATGAAAATTTTGAAAGTGTTTTTACAGAATGTTCATGGTAAATGCAGATAATCATATTCTTTTCTATTCTTGATGTAAAAATGACTTCAGGGTGCCTGGGCAGCCCAGGCAGTTAAGTATCTGACTCTTGATTTTGGCTCAGGTCGTTATCTCGGGGTCATAGGATCGAGCCCATGTCTGGCTCTGTGCTGAATGTGGAACCTGCTTAAGATCCTCTCTCTCCTTGGGACGCCTGGGTGGCTCAGTGGTTGAGCGTCTGCCTTCAACTCAGGGTGTGATCCCAGGGTCCGGGGATTGAGTCCCATATCTGCCAGTCTCTGCCTCTCTCTGTGTATCTCTCCTGAATAAATAAAAAATCTTAAACAATAACAAAAAAAGATCCTCTCCCTCCTTCCTCTGCCCCTCCCTGCCACTGTGCACTCTCACTCTCTCTTTAAAAAAAAAAAAAAAAAAAAAAAACTTCGCTCTTGTGTTAGCCCCAGGTGATGCTAATGATTCACCATCTTTCTTTCTTTTATTTTGAAGATTTATTTATTTGGGGGGGCTGCAGAGGGAGAGAGAGTCTTAAGCAGACTCCCTGCTGAGTAGGGAGCCTGAGACACAGGGCTTGATCTTACTACCCTGGGATCACCACCTAAGTCAAAGCCAAGAGTTGGTCCTTTAACCAACTGCACCACCCAGGTACCCCACCATCATCCTTCAAGAAAACAGAACTTCAGATTTTGGGATCAAGTGGGTGTTACTTTCCTCATAGTGTCTAGATTGTCTCTGTTGCAAATTACACACACCTGTGACAAGCACAGTTGGAATTAAGGGACCATTATGTTTCCTGAAACAGGGTACAACTAATTGGTGTGTATGAGCTGAAACCGTGGTCTTGGTCTCATTTTCTTTTTTTTTTTTTTTTAATCCAGCTGAGCTGCCCAGTCACAGGCGATGGAAACGGCATTATTGCAATGTGTGACCTCTGCTAGGGCACAGTGGATGCTGGGTGCTAGCCTGGGTGACTCGGGTTTCTAGTTCCAACGTGCAAGTTTTGTGATGCTGGACAGGTGATTTAAGCTCTGTGGGCTATAGTAACTGCACCTGCCAAATGTGCAGGCCAGCCTAAATCATCTCTAGAGGCCCATCCTGTTTTTTGAGCAAGAACTGTTTATTGAAAATGCCTGAAAATATAGGTCCACATATGTTAGGCTGGACAATATGAAGTTGCCAATACTGACCATATTTAACATATGAAATGACAGTTTCATATGGTTCAACAGAACATAATATGGTTCAACAATTTCAGATGGTTCAACAGAACATAAATAACCATCTTTGCATTGCTAAACACCTGTTATGGTGTTCTACTAAGAGAAAGGATAATATGTGTGCCAAATATGATCAACGTCTATCAGTTAAGAAGTCATTCTGGGTATCATAAATTTAAACCTATTTGAATGTTCTAGCATAATCTCCATCAATAAAATTGACAGACACAATGAACTACTCAGCCTTGTCTCATGCAACAAGGTTGAGAATAGGAATCCCCCTTAGACTCAATTTTTTCAGCCTGGCCAGGAGCCAGGCAGTTAATCTACCTGAGCCCTTTTCACCCTATGATTAAGTTTTATGAAGAAGCACCTCCCGATCTGCCTCTTTTTTTTTTTAAGATTTATTTATTATTTTAGAGAGGGACTGGTAGGTAGAGGCAGAGGGAGAAAGAGAATCTCCAACAGACTCCCTGATGAGCACAGAGCCCCATGCCATGATCCTGAGATCATGACCTGAGTTGAAATCAAGTGTTGGATGTTCAACCGACTGAGCTACCCAGGTGCCCCAAGAAGCACCTCCCTTGATCTGCTTTGCTGTGAGCCTTTGTCCATGTTAGAAGAGCTGAACAAATAATCAGTATTAGTTCTAGAAGCATGTTGGTGAATGTTGCCATGCTCATACCATGAAACAAACCCAAACAACTCCCTTGGAATCCAGCACTGAGGTTCCTCAACTCAAAGATACTTTGTCACAGAGATACTTGGCTGGGCTTTAGGGGGTCCAGGAGTCCCCTGAAATTAAATGCATAGCTTTGTATGAACATATGTATGTTTTGGGGGGAAGAGTAAAATCAAATTGTTTAGTTTCATTTTTCAAGGAGTTTGTGAATCCTTTCCTCTCCTGCAAGTAAGTTGAGAATCACCATTCTAGTAGTTTCCAGTTGAAATCCATAGTGCACGCGAGAGGAACAATTCATTGATTGACTAGATATTTAGTAGAGATCTGCAACACCAACCATGATGTAGGGCCCTGGGATTCAAAGATGAGTAAAGCAATAGATCCCTGCCCCGCAGCAGCCCAAGCTCTCATGTAATTATGATCGAAGTTACTTAAGCTCTCTGAACATCAATTTCCCTGTCTGTAAAGTGGAGGCAATAATCCCAGTGTCATAGAGTGGTTCTGAGTATGACATGAATGAACACACAATGCATGGGTCATTGAAAACGAGCAAACAGACGAACATGGCAGTTTGCAGAAGTAGCACAGACGGGGTCTCCAACTCAGAGGTCCAGGGAAAAGCTTGTGGATGAGGTGACCACAGATGGGGGTTTCTAAACTACAAGAGCTTTCTGCCATTTTTGTGAGTCTGGAGATACTCAGCTCCTTTGTCCTATAGAGATTATATTTCTTGGGACTGCTGGGTGGCCCAATGGTTGAGCGTCTGCCTTCGGCTCAGGGTGTGATCCCCAGGGTCCTGAGATCAAATGCCTCATCAGACTCCCTGTGGGAAGCCTGCTTCTCCCTCTGCCTATGTTTCTGCCTCTCTCTGTGTGTCTCTCATGAATAAATAAATAAAATCTTTTTAAAAATAATAAGCTGCTTTAAAAAAAAAGAAATTATATTTCTTTCCTCCTCTGCAGGGTGACTCAGGGACATCAGAAGACCAAGATTGCTTCAATGCCCTCTCTTCTCTCCTTTGGACTCCATCTCCCCTCCCCCCCCTCAATTGCTTAAAATTGCCCCATTCCCATTTTAGCTGTGCAGTCTTGAAGCTTCCCTTGAGGCACCCTGTCCCTAATGGTCTCGCCAAGCATCGAAACATAGCTTTCCTATTCTCCTATGTCCCCATTCTCTCAGAATCCTGGGGAAAAAAAAAAAAAAACAGACTAACGATTGAACACTCTTGTAAGTTAGGCGCTGGCCTAGATTTTTCACAGGTGGTGCCATTGCTTTGATGAAAACCTTCAAAGAATGGTGTTGGCAGTGAGCGTGCCCTATCCTACTGCACTTCCCATTGAAGACCGGACCTTTACTTCCTCTGCTCAGAGGCATCCCTGGTGGAATTCCAAGCACAGTGACACAGCCCACAAAGGAGATATGTGGGAGGAGGGTGGACAGAGGAGCTCAAAGCATTTAGGAGCTTGCAGTGGTATCACCTCTCTGGGGGAGACTGAGATGCAAGGCAGGGCCTCGTGTGGCCCAGTACATACTGGAGTAGTAGTAAAAAAAAAAAAAAAAAAAAAAAAAAAAGTGCTGTCTGGTATGCAAAAATAACTAGAATAGTTCCAATCTTGAGAGCACCTTAGAAAAAAAAACTCTGTAATTCTCTGCCCAGAAGGGGATCCTCCCTTCCCCTTGCTAGTTCTCTGCTGCCCTAATTTTCCTCAGCATCCTCCCCCAGACCAAATTTCCCACACCACTCACTCCTGTGACTTCTCTACCCCCTCACCGGCCCTTAGTTTTATACACTTAGCTCTTCTGCTTCGTTTTTTTTTTTTTCCTCATCTCTATGCTCTGTGCAGTTTTCCATTTGGCTTTACAAAAGGAAATAGAATTCTCTCTAGAGGGTGCAGAAGGGGGAATGTACAAGTTGGCAAAATCACAATTTTCTTCATTGGATGAAGACGTGGAGGAGGGTTGGCAGAAATAGAGGGTGACAACTCTCATAGGTGAAGGAATCGTATCTGTAAGACTAGCCCTGACATACATAGCACACAGGGGTGGGCATTGTCTTTTAATCGATGAAACAAGTGTGACCTCCCCCCAAATGAGCAGATCTCATATCTGGAAGAGTTAAGGAGCCAGTGGTCATGTCTTGCATAGAATCAAAGCCAGCTTAGCTAAACTTTTTCATATCCGCTTCATATACTCTTTGCCCTATATTATTTTTAGGGGGAAGAAAGTATGTCTCTGTTACATTGCTCGGAAAATGTGCTTGGCATGTACTTCGGGGCAATCTTATTTATTTGTCAAGTTTCTTTTCAAGTCGCTCTAGGCTTTGTGTGGATGGGAGAGTGAGAGCTCTTTGAATAGTAGGACTTAAACCATCAAATTGAAAAATTCTGTTACCTTAGTTATAGTAATTCTCAATGAATGAAATGTTGAGAAGGTGTCAGAGAAAGGCCTGGACGTGTACTCGTGCCCCTTCCACAGGTGGGGAGATTGAAACATCTCTCCTCATAATAGGAAATGAAAGATATGTTAAAGAGAAGGGACATTGTTTTCCAAGTGCATTAGGCAAACTCCCTGTCGGGTTGTTTGGGCTTTTATTGACTGGGTGGACCTGTAGGTCCTGGCTAATCACAGGTACACTTCCTGTCTACATTCCTTCCAGTCTGTTCACACCTGTTTGCTCCATCTATGCACCATGTTCAGCTTCATTCTCTGAGCTCCCTTATCACTTTGTTCAGACCTCTACTCTTTGTACTTCTCATTGCCATTTGCTTGCAGTTCTCCTGTTACACTGAGCTTCCCCAGACAGAAATCTCATATTCATCATCTCTGCATTTCCAATGCCTTGCCTATGCCCGGCACATCCATTTATTCATTAAACATCCACTATGTGCCTTTGATGTATCAGGCTCTATGCCAACATTTGCTGTACCAAGATAGGCAAAGGTGATATGAATTCTGTCCTCATGGAGATGACAGTTGAGTAGGAGAGATGACACCAAAAGCCAATAATCATGCGCACACACACACACACACACACCCCAGCAATATACACACATCATGAATGCATATTGTGACAACAGCTTTGAAGAAAAAAAAATAAGATGCTATTGGAGATAAGTGGTGGTGGCAGGGGGTGAGGGGAAGAACTGATTTATTTATTTTTTTTATTTATTTATGATAGTCACACAGAGAGAGAGACAGAGGCAGAGACACAGGCAGAGGGAGAAGCAGGCTCCATGCACCGGGAGCCCGACGTGGGATTCGATCCCGGGTCTCCAGGATCGCGCCCTGGGCCAAAGGCAGGCGCTAAACCGCTGCGCCACCCAGGGATCCCGAAGAATTGATTTAGAGCAGGGCCAGGGAGTGTTCTCAGAAGGGACAGTTAAGCTGGGACCAAAAAGATAAAGGGGGTAGAAGAGGGAACAGAAAGGAAAAATTATTCCAGGGTGAGGGAAGAGAATGTGTAAATGTCCTGAGGCAGAACGTTTACCGACTTGGAGGAAGGAAGGCCAGTAGGACCAGTTGTCATGGGGATAGAGTAGTTGGATTGGGAAGGTGGTCAGGGGTGAGTTCAGGCCAAGCCAGGTGAATCCTACGAAGAAACTAGGATTTTATTTTAAGTACTACAGGAAGGTACTGAATCGTTTCAAAAGCAAGGGGATATGATTCGATTTCCTTCTTAAAAAGAGCACAGTGACAGCTGTGGAGGGCACTGAGGGACAGATATGCTCCTAGGAGACGGTTTTGGGGAGGCTGCATTGCACTGTGTTGTGTCATCGAGGTGAGAGATGTTGGTGGCCAGGCAGTGCCAGTGAGGAGGGAGAGGAGAGTTGGATTTGAGGAATATGAATGGTCTCTCAGGTTGTTTCATTGTGCCACTTGCCTAAGACACTTCTTTCAAATGTAGGCGTACACACTCCTCTCTTTGGGATTCCTGGAAAAAGCACTGTGTAGTCAAAGGAGATGGAACAGACAGCAAAATCCGTCAGTGCCCCTTGCAATCCTCTGCCTCAAAATTCTCCGAAAACGCGGGTCAGGCATGAGTCACCTCTTCATTCCCCTGATGCCTGCCAATGCCTGTGATGAACAAGGCATTATGCTAGCCACTGTGAGGTGACCCATCTGTTTAAAAATAAAGTAGTGCAAAGTGATTGATGAAAATTTGGAACATGAGAAAAGTATAAAGAAGGAAAAAATTTTCGTTAGGTATACCACCATCAACATTTTGAACTATTTCCTGTCTTTTTCCCATCGTCATTTGCATGTTTATGTTTATTCACATATGGAAATGGAGATACTATATTTAACTTTATGTCCTCTGTCAAATTTTTATTGTCAGGTATCCTGCACGCAAAAAATGCATGTGCAAAGCTTAAAGAATAAAAAAAAATATGCACTCAATCAATCACCAGCTATGTAAAGAATAAATTATATTACCTCCCCCTCTGCATTTCCCCTCTCTTTATCCCTTCAAGTAGCCAAAGGCAGAAAGAGTCAGCGTTCTTAACCTTGTTCTATTTTATTATTCAAATTGCAGAAGGAGGGAGATATGCCTACTTTAGCCAATCTGACACAGACCCTGGAAGATGTCTTCAAAAAGATTTTTATTACTTATATGGACAATTGGCGCAGGAACACGACAGCTGAGCAAGAGGCCCTGCAAACCAAACTTGATGCTGAGAACTTCTACTATGTCATCTTGTACCTCATGGTGATGATCGGAATGTTCTCTTTCATCATTGTAGCCATCCTGGTGAGCACGGTGAAATCCAAGCGACGAGAGCACTCCAATGACCCCTACCACCAGTACATCGTAGAAGATTGGCAAGAGAAGTACAAGAGTCAAATCTTGAATCTAGAAGAATCAAAGACCACCATCCACGAGAACATGGGTGCAGCAGGGTTCAAAATGTGTCCTTGATAAGTGGGAAAGGCATAAGGCTAACGTCTGATATCCGGATATGAAGAGATGCCCCTGCCATGGAGAAAATCCAAGCTGCCATTGCTTAGAAGACACTAAGTTCCTTGCTTTCTGTTGAGAATTTTCATGGAGATCATGCGGCTGCTCCATCAACACTGATGACATTTTAATCTCAGTGATTTATACTTGCTCATCAGAGCCATATTTTATGCTGAAGACTTCTCTTACTTTCTGGGCAATATAAATGTCATCTGAATCGATGTCAGATTTGACAAATTTTGTCAAGTTAGTGAAAATAAAGTCAAATTTGAAGTAAAGTGCCTGTATACTGGCAGTGGGGATAAAGGGGTGGCTAATAAATCACTGAACCTTCTCGCTTATGAAACATTATTTCCTATGTGACAAATTAACTTTACTAATAACCCAGGGTAATAGTTCACTTAAAGAAATAGCATCTTTAAGAACTAACCAGTACAACAGAAACATATTTTTAACATTTAAAGTTTTCCAGAAAACTTAGAAGTTCTTGTTATTATAGAAAAAATAAGGAAAGGTTGTAACATTGCTTTATAAATAGCATTCTTTTGATCCCGTTTATCTTCTTCCATTTATATTTATTATATTATTTATTTATATTATTTATATATAATAATTATTTATTCTTACTTCTGTTTCAAGAGACCAATGGTACAGAAAGGATCTAATTGCATCAGCAAGGCTAGCAAACTAGCTAGACAGTTAGGGTCTCCTAGATGGCTCAGTGGTTGAGTGTCTGCCTTTGGCTCAGGTTGTGATCCTGTAGTACCGGGATCGAGTCCCACATTAGGCTTCCTGCATGGAGCCTGCTTCTCCCACTGCCTATGTCTCTGTTTCTCTCTCTGTGTGTATCTCTCATGAATAAATAAATAAAAATCTATTTTTTTAAAAGAAAAGCTAGACAGTTGATGATATCTAGTTGATGATATTTTATATTATAGATGCCAGCTCACAAATTAGGTGACTTCATCTGTTACTTAAACCAAGCAATATTTAACACCTATCTACTGGGGCCACTAGCATAGACCCCAGGAGGTGAACAAGACTCTGAGCTGGAGCAGTCTACTCATTAGAGAGAGTCAGGTACATAAACATCACGATGATAGGACATGACAGGTTATAAAAGAAACACTGTGGGCAGAGCTAGAACAGGGACAGGAGAGCAGGCCTAACTTAGTGAAAGTCTACTCTCTGAGTAGCTGAGAGTAGGAAGTCAGAGCCAAGACCCATGTATGGGGCCATTGCTTTGGGCCTCCAAGCTTATCTTTCTTCTCTGCCATCTCCCCATCAGCTGGGGCACAGCAATTGCATGTAGGGCCTCAAGTCCCAGGGTACTAAGACAAAATTCAAAAAAGAAGTCCTTCTTCAAGTCATGCTTGTAGGATGTCTTCCATTGATTACAAGGATTACATCTCCAGAGTGGGGTAGCTACAACATTTGGGTTTCTTGGTAACAGATGTGCAATTATGCTAACATGAGCATTATGTACAGGGTTATGGAAAGCCACTTGCATTCCCAGAGCAGATGTGGCAAGAGTGGCCTCCTTCTTCAGATCAGAAACCCAGAAATGCTATTGCACACAGAACATTCATCCCAGTGTGCCCAGAGGGGCCACTTCAACTACAAAATCCTGGCCTTGGGTCTGGACCCAAAGATCCAATGTTTCCACCAGGTGACCAAGACTATCTTCTTCACTAAGCTCTGGTCAGGCTCTTCTGAGCTCTCAAGTGGGCCTCAACCTTGGCCTATAGACACTTGGTGCAAGTGATTTTGTCCCTCTCTCCACAGTAGGAGATTTGAACAAACACTAGAATAGCTTCTAACAGCTCAAGGCCTCATCACTAAGAGGACCCCAGCCCTGTTTGGAGTGCCTGCCTGAGAAAGTTCAACAAGCTGCCAGAAAAATTTATCATTGGTTCCAGCCAAAACCTGGAGATAAACAGATCAGCTCCCTGAATCCCCTCTGAGAACAGTTACTTTAGAAAACTTGGAATTATAAATCTTTTGTCTCCCTCTTTTAGATATAAATCTTTTTATATCAAGACCCAGAACTGTCTTGTCCCTGAAATGCCAGCATTCACAAAGGTAACTCTCTCGACCCAATTGCTCTAACCTACCCCACTGTCTTTCAGATAAGTGCCTATTAACAAAACCACATCAGACTGACTAATCCCCCGGTTTTTGTAAACGTCCACTTTCCTGATTCTGCTCAACTGACCTCACTCCCTCATTCTCCTTTAAAATGCCCAGTTACCGCTGCATAAGCCAAAGTTGACTTTAGTTCACACTGGACCCTCTTCTCTCCTGCAGAAGTTACTGAATAAAGTCTGTCCTTAAGGCTTTCACTAGTTTCTGGCTTTATCTTTGACATAGGAAACCAAATGGAGGGAAAGAAATTTAGATTCTCCTAAGAAAGTCTATTTTATTATCATCACTGAAAGTGTAGTGGTAAGGTAGATGGTTATTAGCCAACTTTACTTTTAGGGGATGGGAGAAATGGTGAATCCTTAGATGCATGTTGGGTATACAGTAGTTGAAACCCCATGCCCCCCCGTCTGCCACTTTCAGCATCAATTCCCCAAATCCCAGGCTGGCTATTTTCAACTCAGCAACTAAGATGCCAATTCAAACAACTTGCTGGGTTCCCCACCTTGCCCCAACCCCCTTTGCTTTTAGAGCTCGGTCTGCTTGGATGACTGGCTCCATATGACCTGAATCCCACCTCCTTCCTACAGCAGAGTTCAGAAGAGGTTGGAAAAGGAGCTCATGGTACTTGCTGTCCTGATAGGAGTCTACATATGGGAGTCTACATCCAGACTACTGAGCATCAGCTTCCAGCTGTGGCACTGGTTGGCTTTAAAATCCTGGGCATATAATGTTTGTCCTTCTCCAATTGACTTATTTCACTCAGCATAATACCCTCCAGTTCCAGCCACATCGAAGCAAATGGTGGGTATTTGTCGTTTCTAATATATGGTCTCATTCATTTGGGGAATATAAAAAATAGTGAAAGGCAATAAAGGGGAAAGGAGAAAAAATGAGTGGGAACTATCAGAGAGGGAGACAGAACATGAGAGACTCCTAACTCTGGGAAACGAACTAGGGGTGGTGGAAGGGGAGGTGGGGAGGGGATGGGGGTGACTGGGTGAGGGGCACTGAGGGGGGCACTTGACGGGGTGAGCACTGGGTGTTATTCTATATGTTGGCAAATTGAACACCAATAAAAAATAAAAATAATAAATAAATAAATAAATAAGTAAATAAATAAATAAATAAATAAATAAATAAATAAATAAATAAATAAATAAAATCCTGGGCAGAGGGCAGCCCGAGTGGCTCAGCGGTTTAGCGCTGCCTTCAGCCCAGGGCCTGATCCTGGAGACCCAGGATCGAGTCCGGCTCCCTGCATGGAGCCTGCTTCTCCCACTGCCTGTGTCTCTGCCTCTGTCTCTCTCTCTCTCTCTTTGTCTCATGAATAAATAAATAAAATGTAAAAACAACCCTGAGCAAATCCCTTTAATCTCTTAGTGCCTCCACTTCCTCACCTGCGAGTTGGTTATTTTACCTCCTGTAGGGTCTTCTTGTGAGACTTCAGTGGGACCTCACAGTGCTCAGGACAAAGCTAGTTTTGTCCCCCACCCCCACCCCCTTTTTTTTTTTTAAAGATTTCATTTATTTACTCTTGAGAGACACAGAGACAGCGAGAGGCAGAGACTAAAAGGGATGAAAGAGAGGCTCATCCCCGAAGAGCCAGATGTGGGACTCGATCTCAGGACCCGGGGGGGGGGGGGTCAGACCTGAGCCAAAGGCAGACGCTCAACCACCGAGCCATAGAGCATCCCTAGCTTTGTCACTTTCTATCGGAAAACTTGGCTTGTGGGCAGAACTAAAGCCTCCGCCGCTCGGGCTGTCCCTTCCTCTGCACCCCGACATCCTGTCCTTCACCACCACACACGGCACAATGCGATCTGGCGTTCGACCCCCCGGTTCGGATCCAGCAGAGCGTGTCGTTGCCAAGCCGCGCCTTCTCTCGCGCCAGCCGCTCAGTCTCCGCTTGCAGGGGACCTCAGTCCCGGGGGGGAGCCGGGCCCGGAGAGCGAGCCCCGGGAACATGCCCGCGGGTCTCCCCGGCCTCGATCCGGGGTCGGGCGCGCCCTCCCGTGGGGCAGGGGCCGCGCGCTGAAGCGGGAGCCCGGGAAGCCAGCACCGCGGGCTGGCGCCGTCCCAGGGGAAGATGCACGCATTTTGTCAAACAAGATGAACGCTAAATTTGGAAAACTCGATCCTCTGGGCGCCTGACACCCCGCGTCCGCCCGCCCGCAGCTCAGGTGAGCGCTGGACCCGCGTATCTCCGCGGCTGGACCACCAATCGTGACCCGCCCCGCGCTGCGCCTGCGCGCCGCCCCGCCCCCGCCAGCAGCCCGGGCCCACTGCGCCGGCGCGCGCTGCGGTGCATTTCGGGATGTGTAGTTTCCTCCCCGCACGCTGGGAGTCTCGCTTCCTGTGCAGGCCTGGCGCCGGCTCCTCCGCGGCCTGCAGCTGTAAGTGGGTGACATCGGTCAGCGGAGCCTGACTCGAAGCCCGGCCGCTCTTTAGGGCGCTGGGGAGTCGCGTGGCCGCCCCGCGTCTGCGCCTGCTGTCGCGGATGCCCGCCGGCCGGCGCCGGGTCGGCGCGGCGGGGGCGGGGGCGGGAGGGTGACAGCCGCCGCAGCCCCCACCTGCGGGTCGTCGCCCCGGCCGGCCCGGCCGTCCAGGCCTCGCGGGGTCCGCGGCCCGGGCACCTGCAGCTGCCTACCACCCCCCCGAACCTCTCAACTGCCAATGAGCGGGGGAAGAGTTGGGGTGCCCCGGGGAGAGCCTGGGGATGCGACCGCGCTAGCTAGGCTCGGACTGACGGGTCCCGCTTAGTGGCGGAGGCACCAAGCACAGACGGCCCTGGACGTGGTTAGGCGTGCCAAGAAGGAAACGTAGATTGTGGACAATATTCTGTTCAGATTGCTTTCTTTTTTCTTTTTTTAAAGATTTTATTTATCAATGAGAGACACAGAGGCAGGGACACAGGCAGAGGGAGAAGCAGGCCCCATGCAGGGAGGTCCCCGGGGTCACGCCCTGGGCCAAAGGCAGGTGCCAAACCGCTGAGCCACCCGGGAATCCCCCCCCCCCCCCCCCGATTGCTTTCTTCGGTGGATGGGGCTTCTGGTTTTGGGGGAGAAAACTGGCAAAGGAAAAAAAATGAGACTTTTTTTTTTTTTTTTTTGCAGTAAAGGAGACAGAACCATTTCTATCCAAGCCATTGCTATTTTTCAGATGTTAAGCTAAGATCGTGGATGAGTCCAGAGAAAGTCTAAAACTCCCTACACTTCATAGAGTTTATACCTCAGAATTGCCCCTGTCTCGTTGGCTTTTGCAGTGCGGCCCTCAGATACCACCTGCGCCTGTGTCTAATGCTGCCGCAGGTGTGCACCTACGGTGCTGGAGCTAAGAGCCTGCGGATGTTTTTAGCTTTCTCAGTTGTTCTCCTTTGCTCTGAAATCCTGCTGGGGTGCTACAGAAAGGGCTGAGTTGGCTGCTGTAATTGCAGGGGGAGGGGGGAAGGTATCAGTTGGAGGCAGGGGGTGGGAATGAGCTGGATTGATCAACCTGCTTGTCTCCTGCCCTCTCACTGCACCTCTTCCACTACTTTGTTTGCAGGTTGACTAAATATGTCTCTTTCTAAAGAGCTTGCAAGTCATCACTCTCCGCTTGAAATTGAGGACACTGCCAGTAACGTGTCATAGTCAGATGCTGTGATATCAGAAAGAATGGTGACTTAGGAATTCTAGAGTGGCAGAGTTCTTTGAATTCTGATTTTTAAAATGAGAATATTTTGAATTAATTAATTTTTTATTTTTTAAAATTACATTTTTTATTAGTTTTAAAAGATTTTATTTATTTATTCATGAGGGAGAGGCAGAGACACAGGCAGAGGGAGAAGCAGCCTCCATGCAGGGAGCCTGATGTGGAACTCGGTCCCAGGACTCCAGGATCATGCCCTGGGCAGAAGGCAGATGCTAAACTGCGGAGCCACACAGGGATCCCCAAAAAAGAGAATATTTTGGTTCAGAGAGGTGGATGGTTTGCCCCAGGTCACATGCCTGCTGTTGGCACCACCACAACTAGAGTCCAGCTCTCCAGTCCTCTTGGTCCCTGCTGTCTTGCATTGACTGCATTTTGCCTTGATTGCCCCTTGTTTATAGTTCTTAAGCGTGGCATGTCCATTAGCAGAAAGAGAGATATTTACCATGACAGTAACAGTTGATATTTATGTAACGTTTTTCATTTGCTGAACATGCTGCTTCCTGTTTACAATCCAACCCCTGAAGAATTTACAAATGAGGGACCTGATGCTCAGGGAGGCCAAGCAACTTGTCCAAGGTCACATCAGTAGTAACCGTAGTCCTGAGTTGCCAGAGGGCCAGATCATTGGGTGGTGGTGATGTTTTAAGGCAATACTCCTTTTTTTTTTTTTTCCTTATTTCCTTAAATAATCTCCACACCCACTGTGGGGCTCGATCTCACCACCCTAAGATCAAGACTTGCATGCTCTACTGACTGACCCAGCCAGGTGCCCAACTAGGTGTTCTTTTTCATTTCCTTGCATAAGCTTTTTGGATCTACTTGTTATCCTTGACCTTGGGAATCAATATCTTATATTAATCCATTGAGGTATCTTACATTAATCCATCAGTTCCTTTATTAATTCATGTTATTAGTATGTTAATTACATTCATACATTAATATGACCTCAGAGAATTAGGAACCACCAAGCTCACCTATTATATTTATACACAACTCAATTAGAGCAAGAGCTGTAAGAATAAAATTTACGTGACCTTAAACGTTGCAAGTTACAGTATGGCTAATCCCTGCGATTATCCGAGATTCCTGAAAGTGAAAATTCTAGCAACAGGTTATGACATGCTAGGAAGATATTTCTCTGGTCCAAGTCAGAATCTGCTGCTACTAAAAGACAAACGGGTCATTTATCCATGAAGAGAACGAGCACCTTCAATCACTGTCATCAGATTTAAACAGATTTATGGTGTACATTCCTTTCATTAACTTATCTGGCTTTGAAAGAAGTCATGGGGAAAAGTTAGTAATCTTGTGCCAGCCTACCAGCATGTTTTCCAGATACTATGACCTTGAATAGATGAGGTACGAATTTTCTATATTTATGCTTTTGTAGGTAAAAGTTTTAGTAAAACATTATTATCCCCATTCCAAAGGCCTGTGAAATTTTCCTGTGCTTTTCTTAATTCTAAGTACATTTAAAGACAAGCGTCTGCGTGATTCTGGAATGCAGAGCTTTCTGCCTACATCAGCTTAAGACACCACATTAGATGGGGTTCAAATCCCGGTCTCCATGTGACCCCTGGACATGTTACATAGACTTTGTTTCCTCATCTCTGAAATGGAACAGTCACCTCTGCCTCCTAGGGCTGATGGGAAGACTGCATGAGTTCATTCAGCTAGTGTGCTCTCGTGCAGGTGGGCAATGTGAAATGAAACTATGATTATGCTGTAAGTTGCCAAATTTCAGAAAAAGTTGGGGCCCTAGAGCCCAGCTAGTTGACACCCCCTTTCTTCATTTCCAGATGGGACCAAGGCCCCGAGAGGGAAGTCACTTACCAGAGTGTAGTAGGTTCTTCATCCACAGCTCAAGTCTTCTAACTCTTGGGGTATGTGCTGTATTCTAAAAATAGTGACATATGAGGCCGTGAGCAAAGGCTGCGCTCTGGCGGTGTCCCTGACCTGTCCCGCCCTGCTTCACCTTCCCCTAGGTCTCGCTCACATTTTAGATGAAATTCTAGATAGGAATTGCTTTCAAAGGACAATTTTCCCTAGCATTTACTCCCCTCCTTGGTATTTTTTTTAAAAAACAAGATTAGCTTAGTTAACACTCCGAGGACCTGAAAAACAGAAAGACGCTCATCCACAAGCCAGCTCTTGCTCAGGACAGGAGATGGGTGGAGAAGTCAATTTTGGCCTTGAGCTCTCATGCGCACAGATGAAAGGAATGGGGGGAAGCACATGTCCTCTTAAGAGCAGGGCTGCCACATTTGCTCGGGGCTGTGCTCCTACCCTCAGCCCAGAGCAGCTGAGGAGACCTTTCTGCTCACAGGGACCCAAGCCTGTGTCAGCCCCGAGCCAGGCTGCTTCCCCCCAGGCTCTGGGTCACCCTGTTGGGGAGACTGACCCCTCCTCTCTGCAACCCTTGCTGTCTTTGCTCATGCACCCTTTCTCTCCATCAAAGAGGTCTTCCTAAGGCGATCTGCTCCGGAAAACCTCAAGTGACCCATGTCTTCTCTTCCCCGCCAGAACAGCAAGACCTGCCCTCCCAGCTCCTCTCCTCATGCTCTGGTCTGCGTGGGCCTGCATCGACCCAGAGTGAATTCACAATCAGTCCAACATGAACTGGAAGGTGAGAATTGTTTTAAACATGATGACTTGGGGTGTTGTTTTTTTTTTTCTTTCCCCTCACTGTAAGCATTCAGAATAATTCATTCTGGAGATGTAGGTTGATTAAAAAGAAAAAATCGGGCTAAAGCAGGAATCCTAATGATACTTAATATTCTACTTTAAATTAAAACATTTAGAAGTACATTTATTCCCCAGACCCTTGGAGGAGGGCTAGGCCCTTTCTTTGAGTGGCCGTACGGTGACTTTGGATCTGCCTCACTTCTCTTGCAAAAATCATGGCTTTAAAGTTTTACTTACGGTTTCACATTTTGGTTTCTTTAAAGTGGGTTAGTATTTTATGAAACAACACACAAAACCTTTCCAGGTTTTTCTGTCTTTCTTTGATAATCTTTTACATTTGTGTTGCTAACCGTTCTTGGTTTTGTTTTGTTTTTTTCCAACCTAAATTTGAAAATGCACCGAAAGCATTCAGTTCAGTTTTCACGGAAACAATTTTTTCTTTATATAATATAGCCATGTCTCATCAGTGTTGTGTGTAATTAAATGATCCATTATAATACCATCAAGTACAACTTAAACTGGTTGAGGAATAAACACAGCTGTCCTGGGTAGAACAGACTCAGCCGCCGCGAGCCTGCAAGCTGTGAGCATTGGATGGGCTGTGGGCAGCGGTCAGCAGATCTCTCCTGAAGTACATGGGGTGTGGCAAAGATTGGTTAAGACAGCAGCCACTAAAATGTGTCTTATTGTAGATTCTTTGACACTGTGAAATTCAGTAAAAACCGTGTCATCTCACCCTCCGGAGATCGCTACTAGTAACAATTTTGGTGTGTTTTCTTCCATTCTTTTTCTGTATATGTAACTGTAGCGTGTATGTATTTTCAAACTTGCAATCTCATCATATGTATTTTTTTTCAATTATGAGCATTTATTTCCTTGTTCAAAACATCCACCAGCTTTGCATTGCAAGGATGGCTGGAATGATCTGGAAGGAGGACCAGGGAGCTAGAAGGTGGAGAACCCCTCTCCTTCCCCAGCTCCTTTGAGTAGGGGTTTCGGCGCAATGCAGGAGGACTGTGAGGACTCTTGTCTAGGACGAGCCTGGCTGAAGTCAAGGGGCAGAGTGAGGGTTTCTTGAAGGTGTTGAAAGTACAGGAGTGTTTGTTTAGCATATATTGAGCTCACAGCAGAAAGGCTGAGAAGGAAAGACAAGGCACAGTGGGGGATATAAGGGACAGAAGCAGAAAGTATGGGGTGGGATTTAGGGAAGGGCTCGTCCTCTTTGTGGTGGCCACAGTCAGTGGGGACAAGAGGCCATGTGAGCAAAGTTCATCGTTATGCGTCATGCACCAAGGCAGCAGCGCTCACACCTAAGGGTGCATCAGAACCGCCTGAGGACTTGTTAAAACAGATGGTGGGACTACCCCCAGAGTTTCTGATCTCTTAAGTGTGGGGTTAACACTGGTCTAAGGCAGGGCACAGAGATAGTTTTTATTGATTTAATTTCTAAAGTTTTTGTCGTGGTTGTTGTGGTTTTGTTTGTTTGTTTTGTTTTTTTTTTGTTTTTTTTGTTTTGTTTTTAGAGAGAGAGAGAGCATGCCCATGGAGCGGGGAGGGGCAGGCAGAGGGAGAGAGAGAATCCCAAGCAGGGTCCACACCCAGCACAGAGCCCAACTCGGGATCAATCTCACAACCTCGAGACCACAACCTGAGCCAAAATTAAGAGTCAGATGCTCAACAGACTGAGCCACCCAGGCACCCTTAAAGATTTTATTTTTAAATAATCTCTGCTCCCAAAATGGGGCTCGAACTCAAAACCCTGAGATCAAGAGTTGCATGAGCCAGCCAGGCACCCTGCAGAGAAAGTTTTTAATCAGAGTGACAGACAACCCATTTGACCACCCTGGCCCATCCTGCTTGTGAGAAAAGGAGTTCTTTCTTGTGCCAGGGACAAAGTCTGCCCAAACCTTTCCAACTTGGAGCAGACACACAGCCCTGGGGCTGCCGGGGAGCAACCTCATGTTTAGAAGGGGGCCCTTCCCTGTGCTGTCAGAAACAAGTGGCCTGACTACACAGAGCTCTGGAAGGTGGGAGGATTCTATAGCTCACCGTAGAGCCTTCGGGCTTCCTTTTCGGGCTCAGTGGCCTGGGGCCGTCAGTGACAGTCAACATCCTGCATTAGCAATGGAGTGTGACCTCATTACTCAAAAAATTAGCCATTCTCTGGTGCCTGGGTGGCCTCAGTTAAATGTCTGCCTTTGGCTCAGGTCATGATCCTGGGGTCCTGGGACCGAGCCCAGCATTGGGCTTCCTGCTCAGCATGGAACCTGCTTCTCCCTCTCCCTCTGCCTGCCACCACCCACCTTGTGCTCTCTCTCCCTCTCTCTCTCTGTCAAATAAATAAATAAATATCCGTTCTCATTACACAAGTATTGGGGATTTATTTTAAAAATTGGTATAGATCTCGTCGACCCCCACAATATTTTATTCACTTACCCCCTTGAAGGTTGGTCTGTTCTGAGAGTTAAAATAAGGGTTTGATAGAAATCAAAGCGATTGAGCACAGCTAAAGCTTAGTACCGTGAGGGGTAGAGCCCTGCATAGTGTCCTTGACCTCTGCTGCCGCTGCTGTGCCCTGTCCTAGGCCCCAAGCTTCAGCCTCTTGCTGCCTTCTCTCCGCTACCTCTCCGCTACCTTCAGGAAGAAAGTAAATCGTGAAACCACATACCTCTGTCCAGTGTTGATGCATTCCCAATTCGGTGCATTTTCTGACTTCCGGTTGAGATCTCCATTCGTGTAACAGCTAAAGCTGTCTCATGTTCAGATCACAGGGAACCATGGGCTGTGATAGGGACCCTATGACCCTCATCATTGGACCCACAGGCCCAGCTGTAGAGATGGAGAGAACTGGAAGAGTAACTCTTTCATGTGGATTAGTGCTCAGTTGGCCTCGATCAACCTAGTGATCATAAAAAGGGGTCCCCACCTCTAAACTGTTGATTTTTGCCTCCAACGAAGTAAAATAAAAGAACATTTAACATTTTTTTTCTTTCATTGCTGGTTGATAAACATGGAGTCAAGCTTCCTTTCTTGAAGCCTCTTCAAGAAAATAGATGAATTAGGGGATTATTTGGGGCAAGTAGTGGAGGTTAGCTGTAAGTCTGAGTGAGGAGGGTCTGTGTTCTAAGCTGCTTATATTTGTTAGGAGAAACAGTTTCACTGGGCCAATTTGTTTAGTCTTTTATGCTCTTGCTGGAGCGATCTTTTCTAAAGCACGTATGTTCTTTTTATCGTTTACCATTAAAATGACTTCGCTGTGAAAATTATTATCCAGTTACTCAGTGTTCTTGTGTTCTTACCGTTTTAGTTAAATTCAAGCCATTTAAATATTTGAGTTCCTCCTTTTCATATCCGGCATATTGCTACTGCATCACATTGCAGCCTGCCTCAAACATCCATAAGTAACCAGCTAAATAACTTCAGAGGTGGTGAATCTAGTTGCCTTTGGTAAATTCAGTAGCCAAGACACCACTTACTTGCATAATTTACTTGTAAATCTGGTAAGGGTTGGGGAGAGCGTGGTATACATTACAGTGTGGTGTAATGATGAAGAGAGTTTAGGCTTTGGACCGGTCGTAGCTCGGTCAAACCTTAA
This sequence comes from Nyctereutes procyonoides, assembly GCF_905146905.1. Classification (NCBI taxonomy): domain Eukaryota; kingdom Metazoa; phylum Chordata; class Mammalia; order Carnivora; family Canidae; genus Nyctereutes; species Nyctereutes procyonoides. Next base: position 7,992,527 of record NW_026575155.1, read on the forward strand.
CCTTTCCAGACTTTGCACTTTCTCAGCCACAGAGTTAGGACAGACTCCCTGCCTCATGTGGATGCGATGTGGGTTCCAGGGGAAAATGTATAGGAGGCGCTGAAAGCGCAGAAGGGACCCTGGGAGGCCTAACTGATGCTACATCTCCTGCGTGTGAGCTCTACATCTAGGTCTGAGCATTTTAATAAAATTGAACAACCACCTATGTACATAATTTATGATTTCACTAATTCCACTTCCTGAGAAGTCAGGGGGCAGTGGAAAGAAGAGTGGCAGAGAGGTTAGAACATTTCACTCTGAGTGTGGCCTCATCATGAGGGAGCTGTGTGACGGGGGCTGGTGTCTCCCCACCATGAGCTCTATTCTCCTCCATGAAGCAAGGAGGTGGACTAAGTCATCTGTGAAATCTCCCAGCCCTCCAGCGCCGTGAGCATGTGGTACCCGACCACAGTTTTTTCTGACTAGTTGAGTTCACCTGTTACAAGGAGAGACCAATGTGCTTCCCACAGAATCTCATTATATAGGAATTGCCTAGAATAAGTTTGGCAGTTTAATGATTTCATTGGAATAAATCCTACCTATTCTCTGGAATGGTGATCACTCAAAAAAAAAAAAAGCATATCTTTTTTTGAGAACGAACTTTTAATCACAAAAAGCTCATAAATCATCATTCAGATCATACTAATCATGTTTATAAACCAAGTATAATTAATAGTTTAATATATTTGGGGGATCCCTGGGTGGCTCAGAGGTTTAGCACCTGCCTTCATCCCAGGGCATGATCCTGGTGTCCTGGGATCGAGTCCCACATGGGGCTCCCTGCATGGAGCCCGCTTCTCCCTCTGCCTGTGTCTCTGCCTCTCTCTGTGTGTGTGTGTGTGTGTGTGTGTGTGTGTCTCTCATGAATAAATAAATAAAATCTTTAAAAAATAAAAAAAATAAAGCAAGTATAGTATTTGCCTTGAGATACTGTTTTGCTGTACAGACTGTCATAATAGTGCACCTGCAGGTACAGAGAGTAATTCAAATCCATAGTTATTCCCCAGACGTCATTTTAGCCCATGGGTTAAAGCTTCCCTCTAATAGGAAATTATACGAACGGTTAATAAATAGTAATTCCAATGTTTTGAATTTTTTTTTTTTTTTAAGTAGCTTCCACACCCAGTGTGGAGCCCAGCCCGGGGTTTGAACTTACAGCCCTGAGATCAAGACCTGAGCTGAGATCAAGAGGCAGCTGAGCCACCCAGGGACCCCTCATGTTTTGAATTTTATTGTCCTTTTATATTTATTTTACCTTCAAATCCCAGTGCTAATGAGTAGCCACAACCAAGAGGAAATTGTAAGCCTGCTGAAGTGGGAGACTGCAGAAGGAAGGTCTGTTCCAGACTCCCTTGAAGAGACAGAAGCTCAGAAAGTCAAGAAGCGACTGACCCAGGTCGTGTGGTCTGTCTGTGGCAGAGCAGAGCCATCCCCCAGGCCCGCCGACTCGGGTCCTTTCTCTGGACAAAGGTGCTGCCTCAGCAGCAGAGGGCCTGGGGGCCTGGCAAAGTGCAGGGTCCTGTTGTGAGAGACCAGAGTTATGTCTGCGGTCCACGGGTGGCTCTCCTGCGAAGCCAGCCTCGAGGGAGTGACGGAGGGCGCGCTGGCGTGGGGCCGGGGACCTTGTCTGTCCTGGTCCCTGGCGAAGCCCCAGCACTTAGCCTGGTGCCTGTTACCTAACAGGTGTACAGTCAAGGTTTGTTAGATGAAGGAACATGAAAGAAACATTTCTTATCAATCATAGAGCGTTTAGAATGTTCTATGTCGCTTGCTTTCTCCCTTAAGGTCCTTGAACATGTGCCCCTGCTGCTGTATATCTTGGCAGCGAAAACCTTAATTCTCTGCCTGGCATTTGCCGGAGTCAAAATATACCAAAGGAAAAGGTTGGAAGCCAAACAGCAAAAACTGGAAGCCGAGAAAAAGAAGCAGGCAGAGAAGAAGGATAACTGAAGGGGAATCAAAGGTACAGGGACTTCGCACCGTCAAAGGATACGGTGAGCTCGGGTGGGCTCGTCCCTTGGGTCTGAGGCTGCATGAGACCCTCCTGCTGTCCGATGTGAACACCTGTAGGAGGTGAGGTGCGCAGACCCCGACCCTTGCGCCCTGGGTGCAGAGGAGCCAGGGCACGCAGATGGTTGTCCCTGCCTCGGCTCCAAGCCTGCTGCTCCCTTATGGGGGGAGTGAGGGGGGGGCAGTGCTACTCTCTTAGGAGGGTTGGGAGGGGTGCACAGTGCCGCTCCCTTATAGGGGAATGGGAGGGTGGGCATTGCTGCTCCCTTATGGGGATGGGGGGGGGGCGGGCAGTGGTACTTAATGAGTCCTGGGTCTCCAGACCCCTGAAAATTCCCTGAAAGCTGTGGACCTTCTCCCCACAGAAGCAGACATACTAGAAACCCCTACAGTTGTACCTAAAATTGCAGACGGGAGTTGGGAGGAGGAGGGGGTCGACAGGTCTTTTGCAACGCATGCCTGCACCTAAGGTTAGGAGACCCTGCTGTATCTTCAGGATGAAGTTTGACTCCCAGGAATGGCATCAGAATCCCTTCCCCCAGTGTCCTCAGCCAGGTCCCATGCGTGCCCTCCAGGGGCCACTCCCCACAGTCCCGCAGGCCATTCTTTGACCTGACTTCCTCCCCCCTCTGCCTTTGTTAGTCCCAGAGGGCCCTTCCCAACAGCCTCTCCCCCGGGCATGAAGTCTTGCTCTGCACCAGTCCTGGGCCTATCACAGAGCCCACGGGAGGTGCCGGGACCCCGCCTGTTGAGTTAAGGCAGTTAAGTTGTTGCTAAACCCTCATTACAGACCAAGCCTCTGACAGCACGTCCCTTAATTCTCACTCGCTGAGCTAATTTTCTTCATTTGTTGGGTTGAAATCTGTGCTTCTCTAAAAATTAGAGGATTCAAATACAGTGGCAGGGGTTTCTAGATCACGGTCCCCAAACTTGGCTAATGGATCAGAATTGATAGAAGTGCAGATTTCCAGGCCCTGGCCCCGAGGGATTCCATTAAGTCTGGTTGGGTGAGGACATCTGTTGTTTTGAAAACCCAGTGATGGGGGCGGGGGCGGTATCTTACACAGCCCTGTCTCCCTGGGCTTCGGGAAGCTGTGATCTCCAGAACCCTCTGCGCCCTGCGATGCCGCTTCCGAACATTGGAAACATCCGAATTCCCGTAGAGAATTTTCAGCGCTGTGCCGGTTAAAGGCGCACTTAGCAGTCATAACGGCAGTACTCCTGCCGCATGACGCGTGCTAGCATTTTGCTCGGCATTTCTTGGACGGTGGTGTTACTCCTTCGACAGCTCTGGGAGGGCTGCCCGGCTTGAGAGAGGGCCAGCGCTCTACCTGTGAAGAGCAGAGTCTGATTTGAACCCAGGGCAGGCATGCGCCCCTGGGCCTCAACGCTGAATCCAGGGAAGTGCACTGTGACAATCACTGCAGCCGTCTGGGCCTCTGGCCCTACCTGCCACACCACTGCACACCGTGCTGCCAGGCCACTGCCCACACTCTCCTCTGGCCCTGCCTGCCACACTACTGCCACCTGGCCACTGCCCACCAGGACTGCCCACCGCACCACTGTCCAGTGTACCACTGCACACCAGGCCACTGCCCACTGCACCACTGCCCACCCCAAAACTGCCCACCAGGTCACTGCCCATGCTCTCCTCTGCCACTGCCCATTGCACCACCGCCCACCAGGCCACTGCACCACTTCCCAAGGCACCTAAGCCCACCGTACCACTGCACACTGAATAACTGCACACCAGGCCACTAGGCGCTACACCACTGCCCACCAGGCCACTGCACCACTTCCCAAGGCACCTAAGCCCACCGTACCACTGCACACTGAATAACTGCACACCAGGCCACTAGGCGCTACACCACTGCCCACCAGGCCACTGCACAACTTCCAAGGCACACAAGTCCACCGTAGCACTGCACACTGTACAATGCACCACTGTGCCACTGCACACAGAGAAACTGCACAAAGGCAACTGGCACTGTATCACTGCCCACTGAATCTGCACACTGAATCACTGCCCCACTGACCACCAGCCACTGCAACACTGTCCACGTCCCACAAGCCCACCGCACCACCGCACACAGAATCACTGCACACCAGGCCACTAGGCACTGCACCACTGCCCACAGGCCACTGCACCACTGCCCAAGGCAATCAAGCCCACCACACCACTGCCCACCGCACCACTGCACAATGAATCACCTCACCACTGCCCAACAGCCACTGTACACTGCACCAGTGCACCACTGCACACCAAATCACTGCACAAAGGCCACTAGCACTGCACCACTGGCCATCCCCAAACTGCACACTTAGTCACTGCACCACTGCCCACCAGGCCACTGCACCACTCTCCACGGCCCAAGGCACCCAAGCCCACTGTTTCACTGCACCACTATCCACCAGCCAGTGCACATTCACCACTGCACCACTGCACCCCCGAATCACTAAACATCATGCCACTGCACACCGAATCACTGCACAAAGGCCACTAGCGCTGCACCACTGCCCACCCCGAAACTGCTCACTGAGTGCACCACTGCCCACCAGGCCACTGCACCACTCTCCACATCCCCAAGCCCACTGCACCACTGCACACTGAATAATGTACACCAGGCCACTAGGCACTGCACCACTCCCCACTGCACACTGAATCACTTCACCACTGCAGAATGAATAACTGCACACAAGGCCACCGGGCACTGCCCACTGTACCACTGTCCCCCTGTATACCGCCCAACTGGCCACTTTCCACTGCACAACTGCCCACCCGGCCACTGACCACTGCACACTGCATGACTGCTTCACTGCATTGCAGGACAGATGACTAGGCCACTGCCCACTGCATCACTGCACACTGAATAACTGCACTCAAGGCCACTGCCCACTGCACCATTGCACACCAGCCAGGGCACCATTGCACCACTGCACACCGAATCACTGCACACCATGCCACTGCACACCAAATAACTGCACAAAGACCACTAGCACTGCACCACTGCCCACCAGGGCAATGCCTACTGCACCACTCTGCACCTGTATACTGCCTACTTGGCTACCTACCACTGACCACTGCAGCACTGCCTCACTGCACATTGCAGCACAGATGACCAGTCCACTGCACACTGCAGCACTGCACATGGAATAACTGCACACAAGGCCATGGCCCACTGCACCAGTGCCCATGAGGGAACTGCTCACTGCAAAACTGCCCATGGCACCACTGCACACTGCCCCACTGCACACTGCCTCACTCTCCACCTGTATCCTGCCCACCTGGCCACCTACCACTGCACCACTGCCCACCCGGCCACCTACCACTGCACCACTGCACACTGTGCCACTGCCCAAGGCACCCAAGCCCACCACAGCACTGCACACTGAATCACTGCACGCCAGGCCACTAGGCACTGCACCACTACCCACTAGGGCAATGCCCACCAGGCCACTGCACTGCTGCTCACCCATCCACGCACCACTTCACCACTGCCCAAAGCACCCCAGCCCACCTTCACCACTGCCCACTGCACCACTAAACACTGAATCACTGCACCAGTGCCCACCAGTCACTGCACCACTGCACACCTGCCACTGCACACCAAATAACTGCGCAAAGGCCACTAGCACTGCACCACTGTCTACCCCGAAACTGCACCCTGAATCAATGCACCACTGGCCACCAGCCACGGCACCAGTCTTCACAGACCCCAAGCCCACCGCACCACTGCACACTGAATCAGCGCACCACTGCCCAAGGGGCCCAAGCCAACCACACCACTGCCCACCGCACCACTGCACACTGAGTCACTGTACCACTGCACAGCTAATCACTGCACACCATGCCACTGCACACTGAATAATTGCACAAAGGCCACTCGCACCGCACCACGCCCACCCTGAAACTGCACACTGGATCACTGCACCACTGCCCACCATCCACTGCACACTGCACAACTGAACCACTGTACACCCTGCCACTGCACACCAAATCATTGCACAAAGGCCACTAGCACTGCATCACTGCCAACCAGGGTGCTGCCCACTGCACCACTCTCCACCTGTATACTGCCCACCCGGCCACTTGCCACTGCCTCACTGCACACTGCAGCACAGAAGACCAGTCCACTGCACACTGCAGAACTGCACACAAGTACACTGCACCTCTGCCCAAGGCACCCAAGCCTACCGCACCACTGCCCACCAGCCACTGCACACGGCACCACTACCCACCAGGCACTGCTCACTGCAGCTCTGCCCCAGGCACCCAAGCCCACCGCGCCACTGCCCACCGCATGACTGCACAATGAATCACTGCACCACTGCCCAACACCCTCTGTACACTGCACCAGTGCACCACTGCACACCAAATCACTGCACAAAGGCCACTATCACTGCACCACTGCACACCCTGAAACTGCACAGAGTCACTGCACCACTGTCCACCAGGCCACGGCACCACTGCATCACTGCACATTGCAGCACAGAAGACCAGTCCAGTATACACTGAATAACTGCACACAAGTCCGCTGCACCACTGCCCAAGGCATCTAAGCCCACAGCACCACTGCACCACTGCACACTGAATCTCTGCACCACTGCCCACAAGCCAGTGCACACTACCACTGCACCCCGAATCACTGCACATCATGCCACTGCACACCAAATCACTGCAAAAAGGTCAATAGGACTGCAACACTGCCATCCCCAAACTACACACTGAGTCACTGCAGCACTGCCCAAGGCACCCAAGCCCACTGCGCCACTGCCCACCACACAACTGCACACTGAATCACTGTACCACTGCTGAACAGCCACTGTACACTGCACCATTGCACCACTTCACACTGCACCACTACCCATTAGTCCACTGCCCACTGAACCACTGTACACTGAATCACTGCATACCAGGCCACTAGCCACTGCACCACTACCCACCCAGCCACTGCCCACCAGGCCACTGCACCACTGCCCACCAGGCCACTGTACCACCACCTAAGGCACCCAAGCACACCACACCACTGCCCCCTGTACCACTACACACCTTGCCACTGCCCACCATGCCACTGCACCACTGCCTACCTTCCCACTGCACCATTGCCCACCTGGGTACTGCTCACCCAACCAATGCCCACCCTGCAACTTTCCACTGCACTGCTGACCACACCACTGCACACGGAACCACTGCCCACCTGGCCACTGCCCCGCCAGCCACTGCACCACTGTGCACCAGGCCACTTCCCACTGCTCCACCACCCACCTGGCCACTGCCCACCAGGACACTGCCACCCCCTCCTCTGCCACTGCCCACCAGGACACTGCCCATCAGCCCTCGCCAGTCCTTGGCAGGCTGTCTGCTTCAGGCAGGCTCAAGAAGCTCCTGTCAGGGAACCTTGCTTTTTTTTGGGAGAGGTGCTTTCCTGACTGAAACTCACAGGGTCAGCAAGGGTGAGCAAAGAGGGCCCTGCAGGAGTAAACCAGGCCAGGGAGGGCAGTTCTCTTTGAAAGGTTGCAGGTTGCATTTGTGCCCCAAGCAGAGTCCTCGTGTGGTGCCTTAGAGAAGAGGAAGGAAAGATCGAGCAGGGGCCCTACATACTCTCCCCTCCCTCAGGCATCCACCTAGGCCCTCAGGGTGGCGGCAGGGTTGCCGCTTTCTTTTCTCTCCAGCCTGGAGCCCGGTTTTAAACAAGGGGGACTTGTAGATGTTCAGAACATCGTGAGGCTGAAAATATGTTCGTGAATAAACTTCAGTGGTTTCTGTTTGTCGCATTGAGATGCTGAGCATGAGGGCTAATGCTAAGCAGCTAAGACAGACATTTCCTGCTCATCCTTTCGGTCTTCCTTTCTAGAATTTGCAATTTACATGTCAGCCTGAGTGGATTCCAGCTGAGAAGACAGAGGAAACGGTTATTGGAGGATGTGTCACAGGATCAACTCCCTGCCTGTACGGTTAACTTAAAATTATATCAATTTTTTTATGCTCTTAAAAGAACCACTATTTTATTTACTGAAATAAAATACCTTTGTAAAAAGGGCGTCTCCGTCTCTGGAATAAGCCAAAGGCTTTCTGTCTCACACAGACACCCCTACCCCCGTGTTGTGAGGGGAGGCCGTTCAGCAAGCCCACACCCCTCCTAGCCTCTCTGAGCTCTGGGTGCCAGGTCACAGGGGCTCTGGCCTGGACCCTGGGCCACAGAAGAGGCATCTGCTCTAGGAATGGAAGCTCAGCTGTCTCTCCTCCCCAGCCTGCCCCCCTCTGCCCTGCTGACCGCCCCACACACTGCTCCTCTCTTGCCCGTCTTCTGCTGTGTTTTCATGGTTGGGGTGGAGGGAAGCTGCGCGCTCGCTTGCCCAAAGAGTATTGGCACCTCGGGGGACCCCTGAAGGTCCTTGTGAGGAAGGCTACAGGGTGAGGCCCTCTGGCCACACTGGCTGGGAGGCTGGGAGGAACTCATGTCACCAAGTCCTGTCCTGAAAGAGTAAGAGCTAATGTCCTCCATCCTCTCCCCTGGTTTGCTCTTTGGGATTTGCTGATAAGAGCTGAAGGGGGGCTGAGCCAAGGAGACCCCCAGATTTGAGAGGAGTGCTACTAAGATTTTTGGACTCAGCACCTAACGGGCTGAGACCTCTATTAAAAGATGTGTGTTGTCTCACTTCCCTCAGATCAGCGTGCATGTGGGATGAGGAAGCCGGAACCCTAGCCATACATCTGGTCGGTGCAATGTGTGATTTGGTCCCTTTGCTGGTGGCCCCATGGAAAATTTGCATGAGTGTACAACCGACCCTTGAACCACATGGGTTTGAATGGGGGGGCTCAGAAGCAGCTTTTATTTTTTCAGTAAATATAGTACAGCGCTGTAAATGCATTTTCCATGATTTTCTTAACATTTTTTCCTCTAGCTTACTTCAGGAATACATTATGCAATACATATGCAAACCATGTGCTAATCAACTATTTACATTAGTTGGTAAGACTTCTGGTAAACAGTAGGCTATTGTTTTGAGGAGTCAAAAGTTAAAACAGGTGGATTTTTGATTACACAGGGGTTTGGCATCCCTAACCTCTGCATTGCTCAGGGTCCAACTGTATATTAATAGATGTTCAACCCACTGTGGCCCAGATTGGTGGAACTTTGAATTTTAAATGAGGCATAAAAGGAATTCTAGGGGTGCCTGGGTGCCTAAGTCAGCTGAGTGCCTTTGGCTCTGGTCATGATCCTGGGGTGATCTTGGGGTCCTGGGATCGAGCCCCACATCGGGCTCCGTACTCAGCGGGGAGTCTGCTTCTCCCTCTCCCTCTGTCCCTCCCCCTGTTCATATTCTCTCTGGTTCATTCCCTCTCTCAAATAAATAAATAAAATCTCTAAAAATAAATAGGGGCCCCTGGGTGGCACAGTGGTTGAGCGTCTGCTTTGGCTCATGTCATGATCCCGGGGTCCTGGGATAAAATCTTGCATCAGGCTCCCCAGGGAGCCTGCTTCTCCCTCTGCTTATGTCTCTGCCTCTCTCTCTGTGTCTCTCATAAATAAATAAGCAAAATCTTAAAGTAAAAATTTAAAAAAGGAATTCTATTTTTCTTAAGTTTTGCTGTGATTGCTAGATGCTCTTAATCACAATTTAGAAAGCAGAGTTTACATAGGACCAAATTCTAAGTACAGAATTGATCTTGACCCAAGAAGCTACAAATCCCCAAATAGTCAATGTGGCCTGGGTCTCATGGAACATGAACAGATGCCAGAACAGAAGGGTAACGCCCCAGCATTTCTGCACCCTGCCCCTGCCCTACTTCCCTGACTTGCTCAGGTGGAGCCAGAACTGACTCTGGTTCCATGACCAACCCTCCTGCCTTTGTCAGGAGTGCCCTCTGCAGCCCTGCAGGCGGCCCACCCACTCTGGTCTGGGAACTCTGCTTCCTTCTCTCTCTGCAGGTCTAAGGCATCACTGGCTCCCAGCATGCCTGGTGGGATACCAGGCAGCTCACCTGGTACCTCTGGGCGCCTTCCCTCCCACGTGCACTCCCTGCTGTGTGCTCATAAATCTGAGGAGGGTGGCTGTTTTCCTGGAGAATCTAAATATGCCTAAGCAGTAGGTGGTCATGTTTATTTTAAACACAGGTGCTTTTCTAGGGGGACTTAAAACTTGGTTTTGGAAATTGTGGAACATGGGGTCATCTTGGAAAATTTGGTAGAAGATGATGTAAGGATTGACCCTAACACTGACTGCACCCATGGGTTTTTTTGTTTTGTTTTGTTTTGTTTTGTTTTTTTGTACACACGAGTTTTTGTTGTTGTTTTTCCAGTCCCCATTCTCATATACTGTCTTCTACCACTAGGAGGAGACAATTAACACCACTTGGAGTTACTGATGCTCCCACTCCATACACTTGACGTCAGTAGATTTATAGTTTGAGTTTAAAGAATCGGTTGGTTGGATGCAGGCGTGCATGAGCGAATGTCGGTGGGTAGATTGGGAAAGCCCACAACCGGGACATCCCCGCCCCATGGAGAGCTAGCACCTCTCTGGACCATAATTGTGAGCAAATCCATAAGGAGACCACCTCCACCAGCACCACCACCAGCACCACCCCATAGCTGAGAGATGTTTCAGAGAGCATAAACCGAAATCTGTTCTCTACCCACAGGGAAGCCCCACGATCCCTTACACAGATCCTCTTTAATCTTTAATTAGACACGTCCTAACACCTTTTCATTGGTTTCAAGCTTACCAGGTATTGAAGTACCTTAGAGCAAGAGAAGTGGTCTTGCCCAAGCAGGTGGATCCTGAGAACTCACCGTACGATCGCCCCCTCCCCACACCGGGAACACCACACAAGAGGACGTTATGTTCACAACGATGACCTTAGTCATCGTAGAGCCTAAGGAAAGGCTCTACAGTGTTCAAGTCCTCTGCTTCACGAGGCCGAGACACACGTAATGTATTTCAGGAACCGAATAGTTCCAACAAAAAAATCCCGGGTGCTTTAGAAAGAGGTCACCTCTCCCCAGACAGTGTCCAAATCATCATCTCTAGGGAAACGCAGCTCTAAATGACTCACTCCCGACGAATTCCAGATGCCTGGGCCTCGACAGCAGTGTCTCCCCTGACTTGATTACACGGATGCTGCTTGACATCACTGTCCCGTGCAGGTCGCCTATGTGTCAGAGTTAAGTCGGGGGATGATAGAGAGTCCGCAGCGAAAGGAGAACTGAGGATGGGTTCTCCCCTGTGAGCACACACGAGAGAGACAGTTTAAAATACACGTTCCTGGGCCAGACTCCAGACCCCCCCCCCTTCAGAACATGTGGGAGAGACCGGGAATCTGTGCTGTGAACAGCCTCAGAGGGTCCCAATAAGGTGGTCCTTGGACCTTCTTTTGAGCTTTATATATATATATATATATATTTTATTGAAGATTGGTTGATTGATTGACTTGAGAGAGAGAGAGTGAGAGAACAAGCAGTGGGGAGGGGGAGAGAGGGAGAAGCAGACCCCCTGCTGAGCAGGGAGCTCGATATGGGGCTTGATCCCAGGACCCTGAGATCATGACCTGAGCCGAAGGCAGACGCTTCACCGACTGAGCCACCCAGCCGCCCCTTCTTTTGAGCTTTAAACAGACAGAGGGAGATGAGCCCCAGGAAGCTAAGTCTGGGAAAGCACATCCAGGGTGGGAGGATGACAATCAGGAGACAGGGGGGTGGTGACTCCTCTCTCGGCTCTTACTCCCCCACGTGCTTTATTTCTGTTACCTCCACCGGCTGTCATTATCCCTTGCTCAAAATAAGGAAACTGAGGCACACAGGTGCATCACCCCGTCTAAGGCCCCCAGGTGGCAGGAGGCAGAGACAGAGGTTAGGCTCCATAGATCAGCCCTGGGGCCCATACCCTTCGCTCCTGTGGATGGAAAGGGGGTGTGGGCACGAGTCCTGGTTCAGAGTGGCTGGGGGCCGGGGTTCACGGGGCAGCATGAGCGGCGTGATGGGGGCAGAAGCCGGGCTGTGGTGAGCTGTGGGGCTGGGAGGGGTAGAAATGGTGCCACTTGCATTATTATTTCAAGTGTGTGTGTGTGTGTGTGTGTGTGTGTGTGTGTGTGCGCACGTGTGCGTGTGGGGGGGGGTGGTGTCTACAAAGCCAGGGCAGAAACATCACTGAACCAAGTGCTGGTTAAGAATAACCGGCTAGTTTTCAGATCATGCGTTGAGTATTTTCCTTGTGCTTCCCAATGTTTGGGACACTCGCTGATGTATGGATTCTTTTTTTCCAATTCACTTTGTCCCATTGGCTCAGATTTGTTGTGTTTTTTGTTTTTTGGTTTTTTCCATTGGCTCAAATTTGGAGGTACTTTTCCGGAAAACACGGCTGATAACTGGAAAACTGTAGAAGAAGTGTCCTGTGAGGCCAGCTCCCCAGCAGGCTGCAACCTCCCGAGGTTGGGGTGGGGGGAGACCCCGGGAGCCCAGGGGAGGGCAGGACTGAAGGGGAGGTTTCTCTGGCGGGAGGAAGCAGGAGCGTGATCAAGGCTGCAGGGGGCAAGGGGACGGATGGGGGCGTCTGGGGGCCAGGCACTGAGGCTCCTGGAAGCCCCGCTGCTGGCCTCGGTTTCCCCTCTGGTTTGGCACAAGGCCTTCTGTTCCCAATGTGGGGGGGGCTGCGGGTGCAGCGGGGACCCAGTGTGGTGACCAGAGTCTCCAGGGCCAAGCTCCGCAATCCCCTCTCCCTCGCCTTCTCCGCTCAGGTGGACGCACCTTCCTCCCTGTGCCCCTGAACCTCGGTGGCGTCTCCCCGCTTCGGGGTGCCTGCGGTGTGAGCAGCTCGGCCGAGCTGGGAGGGAGCCCAGCTGTCGGGTGCCAGAGTAGCTGATCCAGGGAGCGAGCCCAAGATGGAAGGGTTCAGCCTTTAAGTGCTTTCTCGGAGGTTCCAAGGGACCACAAGCAAGAGTCACAGCCCGAGGAAGGGCCAGCTGGCCTGCCCCATGTCCCCTCAGGATCCCCCATCAGGGGTCAGTGGGGTCTACACCGACCAGCAGCCGCTGGGCTCCCTGAAGGGAAGGTGCTAGCAGTTTTAGGGACCCTAGGCCGCAGGGAGAGAGGCGGGGAAGAAGGTTCAGGAGCGGAGAAGGACTGGGGACTGGGTCAAAGCAGGGCAGTGTCCCCAAGCCTTCCCCATGAGGACATCTCAGTAGAGCAGCCTGAAGGCCTGGCCCCGGAGCCCAGGAATGAAGGCGCCAGGCTGGGGGTGCGGATGGGTGACTCGTCAGAGGCCCCGGGGCCCGGCTGTCACCACGTCCAGTGTGGGGGGGGGCGGCTTCCCCTGTGGGCCCTGGAAGGCCACACGCCCTCAGTGGGACAAGTGATACCCCACAGCTTAGACGGGGAAGGGCATCTTCCCGCCCCGCAGGAAGCCCGGCCTGGCTGTCCCCCCCATCCTGGCCCTGCCATTCTGCTCCCCTTCCTCCCAACACACGCACCTCCGTCACACAGCCACGTGTTGCACGCACGCTCCCACGACCTCACACGACATGCACGCCTCTGCCACGCAGCTCACGCACTCACATTTCACACAGAAACTCACAACTCTCACGTGGTCTCACACACACCACTCTCTCTCAGTCTTACACACTCACAAGGGGTCTCACACACCCCCATGCATCTCTCTCACACTCACACACGACTCTCACACAGACTCTCACACCCACAAAATTCTCCTATGGTCACACCCTCACACCTCACCCACATACTCACAGCCCACCCACAGTCACACACACAACTGTTGCACGACATATACTCATGGTCACACACGCATCTCACGCACACGCCTCTCTCAGACACAATCTCACGCATGTATGCACAACTCGCACATGGCCACGCTCATTTCTCACACATACATTCACACACTCACTCTCACCGCCCCCCCCACCCTGAGTGTGAGGGGGTTAGATCCTACACACTTGTTCAAGCTCCCGCGTGCCTTGGCCCTTTCTCCCTGTGATGAGATCCCCACACTGTCTCAGGTCCCCGCCGTGTCTTCTATAGCTCTTGTCCCACATTCCCAGCACCTCATTCCCTGGCCTCGGAGCCCCCACCACCCAAACCTCTAACATCTCATTGACTGAGAGATACCCCCACCACCAGACTCTGACTGCCTCGAGGGCCAGAGCTTGTTTTCACTGGGACCCCTTTTCCCACCACACATAGAAGGTGCTGGAATGTTGATGAGTGGATGACTGTAACACCAAAACGAAGGGGAGCAGGGAATGTGGCCAAGACTGCCAGTTGCCTACCTCAGTATTCCTTCTCTTCTCCTAGTAACCCTGATTTTAGCTGCCCACAGTGCCTCCCCAAATAAAAGACTACATTTCCCAGTTTTCCTTGCAACTAAGTCTTGCCAATGAGCTTTAAGTGGAAGTGTTAATGCGGGACTTCCAGGAAGGTCCCTTAAAAAAGGGAACTGATGAACTCTTCTTCCTCCCTTTCTCCTTCTTTGCTGCCCAGAGTGCTAATGCAATGGCCTGTTCAGCAGCCATTTGGGACTGTGAGGATGGAACCAGGTTAGGACAGTGGAGTAAACAAGATAGGGATCTGGATTCCTGAGGCTCATGGATCCAACATATCAGCCTTCAACTAGCACCTTGGCACTTCTTAATTTTTGGCGGTGGAGGTGGGGTACCTTCTTATCTCTGTGGTTAGGTGTCCACTACTCACAACCTGACCTCATCCTAACCAACCCATGAAGCCTGCTAGAGACAGGTGATCCTTGATAAGAAGACATGGATTCTGACCCTCCCATCACTACAGGGGTGCATGTCCCTAGGTGAGTCAGTTACTGCCTGGACTTGTCTTCATTTATAAATGACCTTAATGATCACTGGTCTGCCTATGTACAGGATGATCATCTAAACTGAATGAGGTCAAGTGTGTAAAAACGGTTTGTATGTAGAAAACAGTCACAAATGGAAGGAGCATGTACCGCCTGGGTAGGCAACTGAGCCCCGATTGGGCAGGTGCGGCTCCATCAGCCCAGCTGAGCTTGGACTTTCCTTGGGTAAACAAAACAGGATCCACTGGACATCCAGCTGCATTTGCCTGTTTTATGTTTGGGCTCATTTTAGGACAGCCCATTCCAACACACCACCTCTTTGGGAGTCACCGTGCCATGGAGAGGGGGTGGGGATGTTGTTGGTGACGGTGAGGTCCAGAGAGGATGGGATGACTCATCAACTAACCTCAGAAGGACAGTGGCGCCACCAACATCATGAAACCTCTTCCAGAGGACTTGTCCACACACGCAGGATTGCTGTGCCTTGTTACCTACTGTTAGGTTTCATGTAAGCACCGCACATGGTTGCTCTTGAAGAGTCCTGGCTATGCTCACCACCCTCCCTGTCCACCCTACCAGATGAAACTTCTTATTATCATTAGCTGCCTGACCTGTCACAGATGGTCTTAAAAGAAATGCCAGAGAACAAAGTTCCTTTGATCAAAGTGTCTTAAGATGTGTCTACTCTCATCATGCCGTGGTGATAAAAAGCAGCAAGAATTTCCCTCCGAGAGAGAAAAGGAGATGAGGTCAGTGACATCAGGTCTGCTTGCGGGCACACTTGCTGGCCCTTCAGCCTGGATTAGAATACTAGGAGCTTCTTGGAGAACACAGGCAACACCCTTTTTGAACTTGGCCACAGCAACTTCTTGCAAGATACATCCATGAAGGCAAGGGAGACAAAAGCAAAAATGAATTATTGGGACTTCATCAAGGTAAGAAGCTTCTGCACAGCAAAAGAAACAGTCAACAAACCTAAAAGACACCCTACAGAATGGGAGAAGAGATTTGCAAATGACCTATCAGATAAAGGGCTGGTATCCAAGATCTATAAAGAATTTATCAAACTCACAGTAAAGAAACAAACAATCCAATCATGAAACGGGCAAAAGACAGGAAGAGAAATCTCACAGAGGAAGACATAGACATGGCCAACATGCACATGAGAAAATGCTCCGCATCACTTGCCATCAGGGAAATACAAATCAAAACCACAATGAGACACCACCTCACACCAGTGAGAATGGGGAAAATTAACAAGGCAGGAAACAACAAATGTTGGAGAGGATGTGGAGAAAGGGGAACCCTCCTGCACTGTTGGTGGGAATGTGAACTGGTGCAGCCACTCTGGAAAACTGTGTGGAGGTTCCTCAAAGAGTTAAAAATAGACCTGCCCTATGACCCAGCAATTGCACTGCTGGAGATTTACCCCAAACATACAGATGCAATGAAACGCCGGGACACCTGCACCCCGATGTTTCTAGCAGCCATGTCCACAATAGCCAAACTGTGGAAGGAGCCTCGGTGTCCACTGACAGATGAATGGATAAGAAGCTGTGGTCTATGTATACAATGGAATATTCCTCAGCCATTAGAAACGACAAATACCCACCATTTGCTTCATCATGGACAGAACTGGAGGGTATTATGCTGAGTGAAGTAAGTCAATAGGAGAAGGGCAAACATTATATGGTCTCATTCATTTGGGGAATATAAAAATTAATGAAGGGGAATAAAGGGAAAGGAGAGAAAATGAGTGAAAATATCAGTGAGGGTGACAAAATACGAGAGACTCCTAACTCTGGGAAACGAACAAGGGGTGGTGGAAGGGGAGGTGGGCAGGGGGTGGGGGTGACTGGGTGACGGGCACTGAGGGCGGCACTTGGCGGGATGAGCACTGGGTGCTATGCTTTGTTGGCAAATTGAACTCCAATAAAAAAAATTTTTTAAAAGTAAAGGTGAGATTAGATCCCAGGAAAAAGAAAAGAATAATAGGAGCTTCAACATGCGGGGCACTCAGGAGGTGCCAGTCACGGTGTAGGGGCATGGCTTGTGCTGGGTGTTTTGAAGTCCTCAACCCTAGTTTACCAACCCAGCCTCAGGGAAGTGAAGTAACTTGTCCAAAGCCTCATAGTTAATAAGCTAGAAACTTAAGATTCCAGTGAGGTCTACCCAATTCCCAAAGCCCAGTGTACTTTCCATTACTTCCTGCTGGAAGTTTCCATGCTTAGTATTAAGCAGCGTTTCTTAATTATGCATACAGTATTATGTAACTAAATCACACGTTAAAGGAGGTCCTTTTGATCTCTTTTGTATTGATGTCTTTCCCCTCCTTGCCTTCCTAATGAGTAAACAGGTCCCAAGGGAATAGGTCCCTCAACTTGACTTTTTGGATCATTTTGGTTTTCAGAAAAAAAAAATAGCTCTTCTTGGTTTATCTTGTTTGTCTGAGAACCTTAAAACCCTTCCATTTCTTTCCCCCTCATTGCAAAATAATGTCCTTGCAAGGTATCCTGCTTCTTGCTCAATTTTGTGTTGAAATATCTTTTTGTTGTGCTGTCCACTTGGAGGCGGGCGCCTTGTCAGCTGTCAGAGGTGAGCCTTTTGCCACGTGAACTGTGGGAGAGAAAAACAAAACGCTGGGCTCCAGTAACAAAGCCAAGCATGGTGCTTAGGTACGTGGGTGTTAGAGTCTGACTGGCTTGCGTGACCTCAAAACATCTCGGCTTCCTCACCTGTAATGGCTGAGCCTCCATGGGGGGGGGGAGGTTACGGGATTAAATGAACTGCCCTGTAGTAGAGAGGCAGCATGAATAATGCCTGCATGTGTGAACGCTGGGTTTGAACCTTAGCTCCTCCACATTGGAGTGAGTTACATGATCTCTCCATGCCTCAGTTTACCCCATCTAAAACACAGAACAGTGGCTCCTCCATCACGGTCTGTTGGGAGGACTAAATGAGTTAAGGAGGCATAGCTGTGAGTGCTTATTACTACGTAGATCTTGGGTAGATGTGTCATAAGCGTGATATAGGGGCCAAGCACACTCATACCCCCAAACCCAGGCTAGTTACCCTGGGGCCTGCACGGTGCCAGTGTCCTGAAGTCACCAAGGAGGTTTAAGTCCTATTACCTGCTCTCAAGGAACCTAAATTCTAAAACATAGGTGAAACAGGTAGCAAAAAAGACTCACAGAAGCGTACCACACAGTAAGAGCTGTTTCACCAGGTTAATCCTGGTGGAGAACGCTGTATTTCAGTTGACAGAAGACTTTCTAGCATCTACAGTCAGCTGAATAATGGTCCCCAAAGATATCCAGCTCCTAATCCCTGGAACCTGTGAAAGGTTACCTTACATAGAGAAAGAATCCCTGCAGATGGGATTAAGTTAATGATTTTGAGAGGACCCTGGATTACCCAGATGGGACCTGAGTGCCACCACGAGTGTCTTTACAAGAGGGAGGCAGAGGGGAATTAGGAGAAAGTAATGAGGCTACAGAAGCAGGGATTGGACCGGTGTGGCCACAAGCCAAGGAATGCCAGCAGCCACCAGAAGCCAGAAGAGCGAGGGATGATTGATTCTCAGAGCCTCTGGAGGGAGTGCGGCCCTGCCCACACCTCGATTTCAGCTGAGTGGAGCGGATTTCAGACTTCTGGCTTCCAGAACTGGGAGACAGTAAGTGTCTGTCGTTTAGGGCCACCACGTTTGTGGTAATCTGTTACAGCAGCCACGGGAGACCAAGACAGCTGGCTGGCTGTGACGTGAGGTGTGTGACAACTGAGGTTGCCGGGTTCTGGGGGATTGGTGGTTGCAGTTGCAACTGGTTCATTCCCCGGATAAAACTCACGACAACAAAACGATGCAGATACGTCCACCACTTGACTGCTGAAAATCACTGAACATCTCTATTCATCGGACCACATATTTCTAAAAAAATCCAGGGAGGCTCTGGAGGAAAACAGGACAGGAAGACAAGCAAATCATCTGAGGCTTTCTGCAACTGGCTATCAGGAACCTGGCCTCACAGTCTTATCTATGGGCAATTCTGTTAGGAGTTAGGCAGAAATTTTCGTGAGTTGTTTTTGACACCCTCTGGATTAGTTATGTCTGTTGTAAAATTACTGCCTCGACATATATAAGTGGGAGTGACATTTCTGGTATGTTTAATTGGAGGCAGGTCTTTTTCTATAAAAGTTAAAAAAAATACCACCGCAAATCCTTACAGCCCACATTGGCAGCAGCTTTAAACCTGAGTTAGGTGTGCTGCGCCAGCCACAGGTGTCTTGGCTCTCGGGACCCCAAGATGCAACTCCATGGCAAAGTCTAACGAACTCCTGGTAGGATTCGAGGTGTTGGGCTGAAAGATTGGATAAGTGGGCTCCACAGACCCTGCTCACTTCATCTGTTCACCCACCAAGTCCCAGGTGAATCAATCAACTACTACAGCTCTCCAGGTGCCTTATTGGGACCACCAACTTGCCTTGGAGCATCTGGATGGGATTTCACCTCGGATGTCTCTCATTCAAACTTTGACACTGTTTTCTCCAAGCAATGGGAAGCAATGAGCCTGCTCAGCCACTGTCTGGACCACTTATCTTGCTCATGGCAAACTGGCTCCCTGTGGATTATTTTGGTTGGCTAAAACTAGTTGGCACGCCATTTCCAACTCTTTGGTGACTACACACTTGGCTCTTTTCCTTTCTGACCTAAATTTTGATGACACAACCTTTAGCTCTGCTCACCCCTGCTCACCATTGAGCTCCTTTGGGCTGGACTAGTTGTCATCCTCCCATTAGCATAGCTCTCAAGGTGGCCTCAACAAGATGGGAGTCGAGATCCCTAATTTACCAACAAGCTTTAATGGAAACCTCAGTAAACATAGAGCATTTTTCCAGCACTTTGCCAACAGCCTTAGAAACCTTGGTCCTCACAGCATCCCCCTGAGGCCGCTGTTGGAGTATCTTTGGGTCCAGAGTCGAGCCCAGCAGAGTTGGTAAAGACTATGCCCATAGTATGGTCCCAACTGCTTGTTAGAGGAGTCACCCTTAAGAAAATTTGCCAAGATAGTAGTTTTCCCATCTACGTACTTTGTTGGTTAGTATTTTCCATTTGCTTGAGTTTATCCTTCCAATCCCCTTACTAATTAAATTGCTGAGAAGTATATACTGGTAAGAATAGACATTGTCAATGTACTGCAAACAAAACTCCTTTCTGTTATTGATGATAAACCATTTCAGAGAAGACCAGGCTGAGTCTAGAGGGTTTAGGTAATTGTAAGGGGAAGGCAAAGAGAGTAGTTCATGGCCACAGGACTTGGCTACCTCAGGGCAACACACAATGCTCGTTAAGTTAATGACTGATGGGACACGGACCTGGGCCTCCAGCTCTGTGTCTTCTTTTGGCTTCACCTTGTCCTGCTGCCTTCTCTCTTTGACCACAATGGCACACTTGCCATAGGCCTTCTTCACCACATCGCAAAACTCAAAGAAGAGGCTCTCTTCCCGTTTGATGCATAACTCGTCTCTTAGGAACATCCGATACTTCCAAGGCACCCATCCTTGACTACTACTAGCATGCACAATACACCAAGTTGGAGTGTGCATGAAGTACCCATCACTAAGATCTTCTACCCCAGTTACAAGACTTTCAGCAATATCAGTTTCTCCAAAATATATGGTCTTAAATCCATCATATTGCAGTGATCTCAGGCTTTTCAAATATTGGAGACATTGCTTCCTCCTGATGCTATCAAATGGATTTCTGCTAATGATGTTTCTTAAAAGAGGACTTGTAAAGTGAGGCATGGTGTCTCCTCAAGTGATTTCAAAAGCCTGCATGTCTCCATCTGTACAGATCTGGCAAGAGTGGCATGATGACCTCACAAAGGGCTTTCTTACAGCTAGGCCTGTCACATAGATACACTTTGAATTTCAAAGCACCATGAAACGCATACTCAGTACAGTTTTTTTTCTGGCTTATATGAATGGGAAATGCTAACCATAAAAAAAATGTTTCTTTGACATCGCTTCTGCCATGGTTTGGGACAGAGATTGGCAATTGTATTAGTTTGCTAGGGCTGCCAAAACAAAACACTGCAGACTGGGTGGCTTAAACAACAAATTTATTTTCTCATGCTTTTGGATGCTGGAAGTCCAAGATCAAAGTTTTGGCAAGTGTGGCTTCTTCTTCTGAGGTCTCTCTCCTGGGCTTGTTGATGGTCACTTTCTTGCTGTGGCCTCATATGGCCTTTCTTCTATGTGCATGCATGTCTCTGGCCTAATCTCTTCTTATTCACTAGCCCTGTTGGATTAGAGCCCACCATATGATTTCATTTTACTTTAATCACCTCTTTAAAGGTCCTCTTTCCAAATAGAGCCACATTCTGAGGTACTGGGGTGGGGGTTAGGGCTTCAACATATAATTTGGGTGAGGGGGACACAATCCTACCCACAACAACAATCTTTTAACGGTGAAGAGCCAAATTTATGACCCCTCTCCTTTTGGTTCAGGAAGATCAAGAGGAATATTTACATCCATTCATCCATTCCAAATATATTTACTGAGCACCTACTAAGCACTAGGCATTGTGCCAGGCACCAGTGGTACAGCCATGACATGTGCAGTGAGACCTGCACAGGTGTGTGGTTTAAGTCTGCATATGCATGGAGTTCACAGGTGTCAGAAGAAGGTATGGCAAATAGTATAAGAAAGTCAGCCTGCATGCTTGGGGTGGTGGTTGTGGGAGGGACTGCAGCCACCAAATTCTCAAATTCCTGGGAAATGCCAGGACTTGGGACAAGTCCAAGCAGATGTCAGGCCACAGTGATGGGTGTGAATGTGGCCTCACTGGGCTGTATAGGGAAGTAGAGTACATCTGAGCACTGGGGTTGTGGGCAGAGCTCTGGTACCAGATAAACCTAAGGGTCAAATCCTAGCTCCACCTCAGTAGCCTCAACTTCTCTCTCTGTAAAATGGGGAGAATACCTATGGCAAAGTATTCAGGCAAGGACCTACGAGGTAGTAAACAGTATTCACTGGCACAGAGCTTAATAAGTGGCTGCTGTTATTATTGAGACAGACTGGCTGGAAAGATAGACCCTAAGAGAGCTTGGCAGGGACCAATGAGAAAACAAAAAGTCTTGGAGGGAGGGGCAAAGGATGAGAAAAGAAAGGAAAAGTTAAAAAAGAAAAATCAAGATGAGGACCACCTTGAAATGAAATAAGTTGCCCATCCCATGGCAAAAATGGAAAGTGTTCCTTTCCTATTTCCTTCCCTAACTCATTCATTTCCTTCCTTCCTTCCTTCCTTCCTTCCTTCCTTCCTTCCTTCCTTCCTTCTTCTTTCCTTCCTTCCTTTCTCTCTTTTTCTCTCTCAACTTCATCAATAAATCTTGAATGCTTCCAGGTTCCAGGCTGTGTAAATCTTGGAAACACTAGAGTTCCTTGAAGTCTCCCCAAGGAAAGCACCATCTTGTGGGAGAGAAGAGTCAACAATGAGTCTCAGGAAAAGGAGATGGGCCTTGACAGGGAAGGGAAGCTCTAGAAATGGGGCCCCACGGGAGGGACATCTTCCAAGGAGGCGATGGAGCAGGCCAAGTGTGGAAACCCAGGGATGGGGTGGCTGTGGTGAAGAGCTTGTATTTCAGGTGAAATTAATCTTCAAGAGGCTCCTGACACATGGGAAGTGTCACAGAATTGCTGAGGAAGGGGTGAGCTACACAGAGCCCAGAGAATGTGCAGCCGATGGTGGTTGTAGAGGGAACTGTAGCCACCAAATTCAAAGATTTCTCCATTGAGGGGAATGGTTGGGCTGAAGAGAGACACAAAGTTGTGAATGCAAAGCAGGGGAGGGGAAGAGGGACCAATGGCTATTTAGGAGGCACACCCTTTGTTTACATCTTGTCAGTGCACTTCCTGCTTGCTGAGTAGTCTGTTAATTAAATCTTTACCCCTACCTGGGAGGTGAGAGAACTTCCTTATATTTCAGGAAGTGGGAAGCTCTGGAGGGCTGGGAACGGGGTGGGCAATGGGGAAGGGGAAGATCTATTAACTGTCAGAATTGAAATTTAAAAATTGTTGGAGCACCTGGGTAGCTCAGTTGAAGGTCTGGCTCTTGATCTCAGCTCAGATCTTGATCTCAGGGTTGTAAGTTCAAGCCCCACTTGGGCTCTATATTGGGCGTGGAGCCTACTTAAAAAAAATAAATGTCCTCATTACCTTTTAAGTTATAAACACAACGCATAGGTGTTGTAGATAATTTCCAGTCTTACGGAAGTCATTTGTTCTTACTGCATCCCTACCTGTTTCACTCACCAGAGGGAATGCTGTTGGAATCATTTGGTGTCATCCAGATGCTATTCTACTTGGATTTAGGAGGATAGATACATATCCATGATGTTTGATTATTTATTTATATATTTATTTATTTATTTTTAATTTATTTACTTTAATTTATTTTTTATTGGTGTTCAATTTGCCAACATATAGAATAACACCCAGTGCTCATCCCATCAAGTACCTCTCTCAGTGCCCGTCACCCAGTCACTCCAACCCCCCGCCCACCTCCCATACTACCACCCCTTGTTCGTTCCCCAGAGTTAGGAGTCTCTCATGTTCTGTCTCCCTTTCTGATATTTCCCACTCATTTTTTCTCCTTTCCCCTTTACTCCCTTTCACTATTTTTTATATGTTTGATTTTTTAAAAAAATTCATTACACTATTCTGTGACTTGCTTTTGTAAATTTCACAATAAATCAGGGACACCTTTCCATGTCATTAACACTGGAAAGCCTCATTCTTTTTAATAGTCAATGTACTCCATTGTTTGGATGTGGCCCACACTATTTAACAGATGTCCTATTTTTGTAGTTATTTAGATCGTTTCAGGGTTTTTGCTGTTTCAAATAATGCTATGCTGAGTATCTCCTCCTAATAAAGGTATAATGTAGATAGACACATCCATATATGGCAGGGGAAAGGAGGGGTCAAAAGCCGTGCATAATTTAAATGTTGGAAGATATTGCCAAATCATCCACTGAAAAGTTTATACCAACTTGTACTTCTTGGACTGTTACCACCACTTGATGTTTGTGATCTTTAATCTTTGCCAATCTGATAGGCAAAAATGGTACTTCACTGTTTTAACATCATTAATTATAAGTAAATCTGGCAGTAGGATTTAAAAATAATGTCAAGAGGAATTAGGTATAAAAGTCACAAATTTAGATGCCGTTGGGGGTTATTTTTAGAGAGAGCATAGGGGCCATGGGTTTGGAGGAAGCCAGCCAGAGGAGGAGTCATGGAACCCTGAGAGGCTGGGCTCAGGTGGGCTCCCCATGGGCTGCCCACCAGGCCTTGGAGGTGACTGGGGGGGATTCTAGAGTCATAGTGGTCAACAGAGGGATGCAATGCCATGCCACAGCAGCCCTTGCAGAGACTCCTTCTGGATGCCACCATCACTAGCCTAGAAGGAGACCTCACCAGCCTCTTGCCTGGCAGCCAAGAGGAACTACCACACACAGAGAAACTCAGAGAACCTTTCATTTTTCCTCCTTCCCTTGATTCTGCATCTCCTCTGCTTCTCCTTCTTGGCTGTAGGTTCCACTGGGAGCACCCAAGGGCCTGGGAGAGAGAACTTGGCAACTCAAGAGTCGGCTCCCACTTTGGAGATCTTGGAGGGTGATGGAAGCACCACCAGGGGGCAGTCTGGACCTGTGTCCATGATGACCTCTAAGCAGCACCATAATCCCCTCCCAGGAATGGAGGTAGAAACTTGCCTGCCCCAGAAGCACCCCCACGCCCCTTCCCAATCGCAGCCTCCTCCCTCAGTCCTACGAGTACCTACCCTCTGCTTTTCTAGAAAATTCTTCTGTTCTTCTTTCTTCTCTAGTGCCTGGGTAACTGATATTCTAAGGTAGAACACTATAGTGTATTTAATTTGTTTAAATTAATTTCATATAATTGGAAAATCAAGTTTGTTTGATTCAAAGACAAAAAAGTGATGGAAGGAAACGTTTGGAAACCGGTTGTACCAAAACAAACCTAAAACCAAAAATCAAAAACTAAAACAGTTGCCCTGCATAAGAAGAGATATGTGTGTATGTGTGCTAGTTTGACTCTTATCCCATAAGCACAGGAAACGTTATGTTTATTTACTTAATCAATGACACTGGACTGAGGCATTGTTGGGGCTCCTGACCCTACTCCCAAGGCCAGAGGACCAGCAGGGCACTGAGGTCACCCTTCCACGCTGCCTGCTCACTAGAGGCACCCCAGGAGGGGCTCAGATCCAATTCTTGTGGTTCCATCAGCTGGGTACGGGTGTCTTGCTAGGGCTGAGAACCTCTAGGCAACCTCTAGGTGTGCCCCAAAGCTACTGCCTGGGAGGCCCAGTCACATTTAGGGGGACCAAGAACGAGGAAGTTGAAGACCCCTAGAACCCCAACCTAAGAGCCTCTGTCCAAAGCTGGGCTTGAGGATAGCTTTGCCCCATTCTCTCACCTGCTTCACCATCCATGGCCCTGTCCTCTCCCTTTCCCTCCCTCCACAGGACCAGTAGCTCAGTGTCACCACACACAGGGAGAGAGTCTGCCCTTGGGTTTTTGGCCTGGCACCATGCACCTCCTGAGGCCCAGAGCCTGGCCCCCCCTCCTGTAGGCAGAGCAGGAAGGAAAAAGTCCTGAGAATGAAGCCACCTTTACAACTCACAAATGAGCCTGCCCCTCTGTCTGTGTGAGTCAGACTTTTAACGTCCTCCCCAAACTTGATATCAGGAAAAAACTCCCAGTGAAATGTGTCTGTCACGTGAGGTGGCAAGGCCCCTGCTGGGTCGGCGACTGGGGGTAACGGTCATGTTTGGGATCACCCAGTGTTGGGAATGGCCCGGGCCCCCTACACAAAGCACCTTGGTAAACCCTCTCTGCAGCCCATGGAGTTGGAAGGATTACTGCTCCATTTTCAGGACAAGTTGTTTAGGAAGAGAGGGTAAAGGGGCCCCCTTTCTCCTTGCCTTGCCAACCAAGAGAAGAATCCTCAGTTGCCTCTTTTTCTACAAAATGTTTTTTATAGATTTTATTCATTAATTTGAGAGAGAGAGCACAAGCAGGTGGAGAGGCGGACAGAGGGAGAGGGAGAAGCAGGCTCCCCACCGAGCAGGTTGCCTGATGTCAGGCTCAATCCCGGGACCCTGAGATCACGACCTGAGTTGAAGCAGATGCTTCACCAACTGAGCCACCAGGGGCCCCTCTACAAAAAACAAAACAAAACAAAACAAAAACAAAAACAAAAACAAAAACAAAACAAAACAAAACAAAACAAAACAAAGACCCCTGATGTACTTTTGGGAGTTAGTTAGTTAGTTAGTTAGTTAAGAGGGTTGACAGGGAGGGACCACAGGGGCTTCTCATAATCCTTGACCCTCTCTGGACCTTCTTTTCCTCATCGGTAAAATGAAACACCTGGACCAGGCAAAGACTGAGTTTCATTTGGCCTAAAATTTGATCTTTTACTTGTGGAATGAGTAAGAGATGTGTGAGTGTAGATGTAAGTGTGTGTGTGTGTGTGTGTGTGTGTGTGTCTAGTGTGTATATGTGTGTGGAAGGATGTGTGTGTGTCTGGGGCATGTGTTTACATGTGTGAGCTTGTATGTGTACGCAGATTCATGAATGGCTATATATGTGGGGGGGGTATTGTGTGTGTGAGTGTGTGTGTTTGTAAGGGGTGTGTGGATGTGTGTGTGTGCATGTGTGTCTGTGTGTATGGCCTGTGCTGTGTGTGTGTGTGTGTATACCCCCGAATGTGGATTTTAACCACCTGGGACCTGTTGGCAGACGCCGACCTCCGGAAGTGCTTCCTGTTCTCTCTGCAGCTGAGGGACCCGCTCACAGAGGACGGCTTCCTCAGGCCTGGCCCCAAGTGACAGCCCTTCCCTCTCTGCACTCCTCCCACTGCCCTCTTCCCACATATTCGGTCTAGGAGGAGGCCTGGGCATCATCAGGATTTTTGCAAGTGGGGCACCTAGGTGGCTCATGGGTTAAGCTTGTGACTCTTGATTTCAGTTCAGGTCAAGATCTCACGGGTTGTGAGATCGAGCCCTGTGTTGGTTTCCACGCTCAGTGAGGAGTCTGCTTGAGATTCTCTCCCTCTGCCCCTCCCCCCTGCTCACACTCACGCTCTCTCTCTCAAATAAATAAAAATCTAAAAAAATTTTTTTTTTTAACAAATGTCTACGTGATTCTAAAGTGAAGCCAAGGTGAGAACCCCTGTCTTAGGACAAGTTTTAATTGGGCCTAGTTGGGGGCCTGTAGGGTGCAGAACGTTAGAGCTGGCTGGGTTAATTTTGAATGCAACAGAACCATTTTTAATGATTTGTTAATATAGATTTTTTTTTTTTTTATAAATGCAGAAGAGAGAAAGTAGGGGATAGGTTTGGGCTACTCCTTGCTCCCTATGGTGGCCTAAGGAACTCCATGGAACGTGGTGTCTGAGTCTGTATCAGCTGCTGTGACAAGTTACCACAGCATCAGAGAGGGGTTGTGCCTCAACAGCAAACATTTATCTCTCACAGCTCTGGAGGCTGAAAGCCTGAGATCAGAGCCCCAGTAGATCCCATGTCTGGTGAAGGCCCATCCCCTGGTTTGCTGGCCACCTTGACCTCATTGTTTCCCCACGTGGGGGAGAGGAGAGAGAAGCAAGCTCTTCCATCTCTTCTTATGAAGGGCACTAGTCCCATCATGCAGCCTCCATCCTCATGACCCAATCACCCTCCCCAAGCTTCCACCTTCTAATACCTAACACCACCTCAGGGGGGTTAGGATTTCAACACGAATCTTTGGAGGGCATGAACGTTGAGTCCTAAGAACTCCTTATCTGGTTCAGTTCTGTGGTACCATTAGTACCTTCCCTGGACTTTGGCTTGTGGCCTTCCAGACACGTGGTAGGCAGGCAGGCACTTCCCCACCTCTCCCTCCCCTTGTGGTTGAGAACAGCCATGAGTTAATTCCAGCAGTGGGTGGTGGGCGGAAGTGGTGGGTGGTCCTTCAGCCTGGGGCATTTAATGGTCCAGGTGAGACCCTCCAGACCCTTCAGCGCTGAGACCAGCAGTGTTGCAGAGAGGGGCTGTTCCAGAAACTTGGGCCTCAGAGTAAGGGCAGTAATAGCATGGAGCAGAGTCCCAGCTGACCTGCAGGGCACCCGTGGCATGAGAGAAATACGCCTCAACCAAACTACTGGTCTTCCCCGCTCCTTACCTTGAATGAAAACAAAAATGCATTTTGGACAAAGACTTCGTAGAAACATCACATGGACTTCTGAATCCGATAGACCCAGCTTGGAACCTCCTGCCTGTTGTGTGACGATAGACAGGTTTCTGAACCTCTCTGAGCCTCAGTTCCCTAACAGTACTCACCTATGGAGTGGATCACGGGATCGGTGTTAGTTTTCTTCTCTTCTATTGAAACTTTAGCGGGTACAGGATTAAAATCCCTGCTTGCATCTTCCCCACCACCCTTCCTGACGGTACCATGAGTTTGGTTCAGGTGTTCATGCATCTCTCGTGAAGCTCAGATTCTTCTGGAGGAAGACAGGCCAACTCCCGCTCCAGACTCAAGCCAATCCGCATACTCCGCTCCCCACCCGTCACATGGTTTCGGGGTGTGCTGTGACTGAAGCAGCATCCCCCCCCCAATAAATCTCAAGATTCTTGCTTGGACTTGGGCCCTCATGCTCCAAGAGGGGGCTAACCTTGCTTCCCTGCATCATCTCTTTTTCCTGAGGACCAGATCTGTCCTCTGTGCAGAAAGCCTCACCGACACTTGTTCAGACATATCCGACCCCAGCGGGGGACGCAGCCTGGGCTCCAGCTGGGACTCTCACTTGTCTTCTGCTAATTAAACTTCCTAATCTAACAGAACTGAGCAGGTTTGCAAGGCAGGGGGTGCGGGAAAAGGAGCCCCTCCTGGCCTAGCAAGGAGGCAGCGTCCCCCACACCTCGGGCTAATAGAGATGCGCATGAAAGTGCTTGTCTGGGCCTTGGTGACAGCTTGGGACCGAAGGCTGGAGCTAATCAGGGTTTCAAACAACCAGGAAGACCATGACTTGAGGGCAGACAGCTCAGCTTGTCCCTGGAAAATACTAATTACAATAATAATAATACTCTCCAAAGAACTTTCTCGCATTTGTGCGCAGGGTAAAGCAACCCACGTCACGGAAATGATGTGGCTTCATTTAACATTTACTACTTTCGTTGAAGACTAATCAACATGATCCTGCTTGTTGGCTTCACTTCATTAAATTTTCCAGTGCGTCAAATTATACGGCTAGTGCCGACGGTGGATGACCGAAATCTCTCTTTTTTCTGCCCTGACCGGGGGTTTATTGATCGATTTCACAGTTGTGCTGTAACCGAGGGTCCCGAATCATCGAAGGGTTTTTCTTACAAAGGGTTCCCAGCCTGTGGAAGATTTGCCTTCTGTCACACACTGACCTGGTCATCTGGCCAGGTCTGGGGGGAGGACCCTAGCTTGGAGGAGGTCCCTAAGCCACGCAGAGCCTAAGAGAGACCATGACGCCTTCTGAAAGTGACCTGCACGGAAGCTGTCCCAGGATCCTGATGGGCAATGCTTCTCCTGGAGCGACCCCCCCAACCCCACTTACATCATCCCCACCCCCCCAAAACACACTATTTCTGACCCGGGCTACCTGCCCCTTCCCTGCTCCCAAAGATCCTGGCTCACCTCCAGCTTTCTTTTATTATGTTGTCCTGTGTGGTCCCTTGACACTCCGCTTTCTCCGACAGACTGTGTTTGTCTGTCTTGCTGGTCCTTGCACGGTGCCTGGGCCTTGCATCCCTGCCCATATAAGAAATGTGTATTTGCTCTTTGCCTCGGTTCCTGGTACAGAGCTTCTTTTCTTCATTTTAAAGTTTTATTTATTTATTTATTTATTTATTTATTTATTTATTTATTTATTTAAGAGAGAGAGAGAGCAGGGGCAAGGAGAGGGGGGAGAGCAGGGAGGGGCAGGAGGGGAAGGAGAGGGTAAGAATCTCAAGCAGACTCCACGCTGAGTACAGAGGCTCGTCCCATGACCCTGAGATCCTGACCTGTGCCCAAACCAAGAGTCTGACACCCAACTGACAGAGCCACCTGCTAGCACAGAGCTTCTAAAACCCTCAGAATATCCCGAATGAGAAGAATATCTCTTATTATTTGTAACAAGCCCCTTTCCACTCTACCTGAATTTATGCTAATAAGGTGACCCTGGTGGGCCCTGAGGTTGCAGATTGGATGCTGGTTGCCATAGGAACCACTTGTGTGATTAGAGGGTTGGAACCTCCAGGGAGGGGAGAGGGGGCTGGAGATTGAGTTAAATCACCGGTGGCCACTGATTTAATTAACTGTGCCCACATAATGAATAAAAAATGCATAAAACCCCCTAAAAATGGGATGCAGAAAGCATTTGAGTTGGTGAGCTCAGAGAGGTGCTGGGAGAATGGTGTCCCTCAGAGAGCCTGGAAACTCTGCACCTCTTCCCCCATACCTCACCCCATAAGCTCTTCCATCTGGCTGTCCCTGAGTTGTGTCCTTGATTGTAAACTGGCAATCTAATAAGTGTTTCCTTGAGTTCTGTTCAAGCTGAGGGCTGTTCAAGCAAATTACTGAGCCTGAGGAAGGGGTTGTGGGAACCCCTGATTGTAGAGCCAGTTGGACACGCTGCTGGCAATCGGGAACTTGAGACTGGCGTCTGGAGCGGGTGCTGTCCTGTGGGACTGGGCTTTCAGCCTGTGGGATCAGTTCTAGCCCTGGGCAGTTAGCATCAGAACAGAGTTGAATTATATAGGACACTCAACTGGGGTCTGGAGAACTGGTTGCTGGTGTACAGAAATCCCACACACTTAGTGTTACAAATGAGCAAAAAATAGCTCAGGGCCCTTGCCATGCGTCTGGGGAATCACATGACCTCAGGACCAGAATTACGTGCACTGCACTGGTGTCAAGCGCTACTTTGGTAGGGCTGCCTCAGAAAGATGAGGTTGAGAGCAGAAAGGGGGAGGGAATGAAAACCTGGGGTATAAATCCTTATCTGGGAGCATCCTCAATGTAAATAAATATATGGTTTGTCTTCTCCTGACCTCTGAGCACTTGCCATCACCCATCTTATAGTTTGTTCATTATGTCCTATCACATGGCACCTTTAAAAAAAAGAAAAGATTTCATTTATTTATTTGAGACAGAGTGAGCAAGAGACAGAGAGAGCACCAGCAAGGGGAGGGAGAGGGGGAGGGATAGAAGGAGAAGCAGAGTCCCCGCTGAGCAGGCATCTCAACCAGGGGCTCTGGGATGGGGACCTGAGCCAAAGGCGGACGCTCAACTGACTAAGCCACCCAGGGTCCCCCAAATGGCACCTTTTGCTTCACATTTGTATTGGAGTCAAGTAAACCTTGTGTCACATCCTCCAGGCCGTAAGCTACCTAAACCGAAGCTGCCTTAGGCCGTACGCAGCAAAGTGCTGTTTGTGCACGATGCAGGTGTTGAGTCTATACTGGCTTATTGGTTGATTTAACTTGAGTTATAGTACACACAGCACAAGTGAAAGGCTCACAATCATGTGGGCTCTGTCTCTTGTTCTCCATGACTAGTGTTTCGTTATAGTGGATCACATCCCAAACTGAGCCTTAGTCCCTCCCCGTGCTCAATGAAAAAAGTGGCCTGTTGTCCGGGTAACACTGCAGATTATATTAACAGCTTCCTGCAACCTCAGGTTCCGGAAACCCGCTGGCCTTCATTCTGTCTACCACCACCCAGGCCTGCTTGGCCGTGAACTTGCATTCTTTAACTCAGACCTTGTCTCATTCTGGGTGCAATCGGGAGACAGAAGCCACACGATCAGCTGTGGATGTTTAATGCACAGAATTACTAAACTGAAACAGGGAAGAAGTCCTAAAGATGTAAAGAGGAGGGACACCTGGGTGGCTCAGTGGTTGAGCGTCTGCCTTCCGCTCGGGGCGTGATCCCGGAGTTCTGGGATCAAATCCCACATCAGGCTCCTTGCAGGGAGCCTGCTTCTCCCTCTGCCTGTGTCTCTGCCTCTCTCTCTGTGTCTCTCATGAATAAATAAATAAAATCTTAAAAAAAAAAAAAAGATGTAAGGAGGACTCTAACGGTGCTCCAAGGCTGAAGAAGAGTGCCGAGGGAAGGACAAGCTTGGAAGAGGGGTCCCCTTCCCAAAGCTGAGGTTCAGACCTTGGAGGATTGTGGCCAGAGGAGGAGTTTGCAGGGTTGCCTGGACTGGAGCTGGGCCATGTCCCCGAGCAGCAGGAAACGATTCCCCTGGTGCAGGAGAGCGGAGGCTGGTGGGCAGGTAGGTGCAGGGTTGCCGGGCGCCGCCATCCAGGTGAGGCCTGAAGGGTTGTTTCCCAAGGCCCTTCCGATATGGATACCATGCTCCCCACAGTCCAGGCCAGGCTCCACTTGCCAGTGAGTGGGCTCCCGTGAACTCTGAACTCTATCCTGCCCAATGGACTCACCCACATATTGTGCTAAGAGACTTGACCAAACCTGGCTTCCACCCGCACTGGGCCATGTGCATCAAGATGACCCCAGCCCCATGTGGAGTCTTCGCTCAAGAAAACACAATGCTGCCAAACCACAAAATGCACGTCGTCCCACAACGTGCATCTTGCGTACAACCCACCTTGTGAAAACATTTTCAGTAGCCCTCCACCTGTCTCCTTCCGGAATCTTCCATGTCCACAGAGCTCCAATCCCTTTTTGTTCCTTATCTGTTCTCACCTTTGTCTCAGCTGGAGTGAAGCTCAGTCTACACTGGCATCTCCTTCCTCTTCCGCAGTCATCTGAATACAGTCTGTCTTGCTGCCTTTACTAAGCACGATGCCCAGTGCTGTTTTGTCTTTGACCCTATGCCTTGTCAGCTCAGACTTCCATAACAAAATATCATAGCCTGGGAGCTTAGACAATAGACATTTATCTCTCCCAGTTCTGGAGGCTAGGAGTCCCACACCAAGGTGCTGGCAGGTTCCGTGTCTGGTGAGGACTCTTCCTGGTTTGCCACCTTATTGCCTCACACGGAGGAGAGAGAGCTCTGCCGTCTTTCTTCAGAGAAGGACACTAATCCTATCATGGGGCTCCACCCTTATAACCTCATCTAAACCTATCACTCCCCCCCCAAGATCTCACCTCTAAATACCATTACAATGGGGAGGGGGCATCTGGGTGGTGCAGTCGGTGAAGGGTCCACCTCTTAGTTTCAGCTCAAGTCATGATCTCAGGGTCATGAGACAGAAACCCACAGTAGGCTCTGCACTCAGTGTGGAGTTGGCTTCAGGATCCTCTCTCTCCCTCTTCCTCTGGACCTAACCCTGCATGTGCATGCACTCTCACCCTCTCTAAAATAAATAAATAAATAAATAAATAAATAAATAAATAAATAAATAAATCTTTAAATACTATTACAATGGGAAGTAGGGCTTCAATGTACACATTTGGGGGGACACAAACATTCAGTCTATAGAACACTATCAATCCCTTGACTTCCTTATGTGCTGTCCACTATCTTCTGCTGGCCTCTGTCTTGGGCAGCTGCTACCATAGCCTTCCATCATGGGTGACTAGATGCCCTCCTGCCAGTGAGTGAGCTCCCTACACCCCAATTCTCTCTGTGCATCTGCCCACCAGCGTTGGCACCCTTGTGCCCTGGGAAATTGTTCCCTGCTGCCCAGAGACTGTGGCCCAGCCCAGGTCCAGGCAACCCCACAAACTTTTCCACCATCCAGTGGCTGCAACCAGAACTTCACCAATGGGGTCTGAACCCTTGCCTTGGGGATGGGACCTCCTTCCAAGTTTGTCTTTTTCAGAGAACTCTCCCTCAGCCCTAGGGTGTGATTTAGAGTTCTTTTTATATTTGTATAGTTTCTTATCATAATTGGATAGTTCTCTATATGAAACTTCCTCTGGGGCAGCCCGGGTGGCTCAGTGGTTTAGCGCCTGCCTTCAGCCCAGGGTGTGATCCTGGAGACCCGGGATTGAGTTCCACGTCAGGCTCCCTGCATGGAGCCTGCTTCTCCCTCTGCCTGTGTCTCTGTCTCTCTCTCTCTCTCTGTGTGTGTGTGTGTGTGTGTGTCTCTCATGAATAAATAAATAAAATCTTTGGAAAAAAAAAGAAGAAACTTCCTCTGTTCACATGACCATATGGTTTGTCTCCAGGTTTATTATTCGTGGGTGTTACCATGGAGGCAGCACAGTATGTGGGGATACAGAAGACGGGCAATGGACAAAAGAAATAACCCATGTACTACACTTAGTGCCTGGTCCATACTGAGTCCTTTTATTTTAACTCTTATTATTTTTACATGAGCATCATTATTTTTTAAAGCACATCTGTAAGAGGCTTGGCAAGGGGAGAAGGCTTTCTGGAAGAAATGCTATCTGAGCTAGTTTGAAGACAGACAAATGAACGGGGTGTATGGGCAGAAAGGCAGCCATCCAGGCCAAGGCTGGAAGCCTGCCCAGCTCCCACGGCTGCCATAAGGACCCAGGTAAGATAGAAAGATAAATGTACTTTGTAAACACACAGAAAGATTGTAAACAATAATAACCCAATTACCTTTGCTTGTTGGAATTACTTCCTTAAGAACAACGAATATCCTTGTTCAAATTCCGTGCTCATTATATTTTGTCTGGAGACTGGACGTTTCCCCCAGAAGTGCCCAGTGAAAATTGTTAGGACCCATTGTTCCCAATGAAATAGCTCTCATTGTAAGTAACTCAACTGACACACTAGTGTAGGCATCCTTCGTTCATTCAGCAAATATTTATTGTATGTTTTGCAAGGAATTGGTAATGTCAAAATTATTCCTGTCCAGATTATTATCATTGCCCTTCTCGAGTGGTGGGCAAGTCATTGCAAAGACATTTCTTAATGTGTTCTGCTGTCCTGCTAGGTCCCTAACCTACTCTTCCCTCTTTTTCTTTTTCCTTTCCCCTGAGAGGCAAATTCTTCTCTTGGTCTCCTATAGAATGGTTCTATCCATGCTTATGATCTCATGGGGTCTCACTTCCTGTACCAAACACTTGGCCAACAAGTCCAGTTCCCATCCTTGGAGAGATTTTGTTAAATAAAAATTTCCTCTTCAATTCATCCAAGCATTTACAAAGTGTTACAGCCACCCTGGAGGACCACTAATTCTGCCTTAGGGGTCAAGAAGGCTTCACAGAAGGTAATACCTGGCAACAGTCTTCTTATTGACATTTTCTCTATAGACTTCTGCACCACAGAAGGGAGCACATGACTCAGCCTCAGCCAATCAGAGTTCTCTATTCCTTGGGCCCACCCTCAGCGACTAGTCCAAGGGGTAGGCACCTGCTGTACCTGATCCAAAGCAATACTCTCTTCTGACATTTGATATTTGAGCAGAGGCACAGAGAGGCAGCATGGAAGGTGAGCCATCATCCGGGAGGACCCTAGAGATATGGTTCTCCAGTTGGGGCCTCTGTGTGAAGGCTTTGGGCCAACTAGCATCTCTCCTTCCCAAGACCTGGATAAGCTGCTGTTCTTTTGATTCTGGGAGCTACCACAGTTGCCTTCCCAGAAATCTTCTTTTTTGGGGGTAGGGGGTCATGAGTTACCTAGAGTCGGTTTCCATCATGGCCAAGAGAAGAACTTGAACTTTAATTGAAGACTGAGTTGACATTCTTCTGCTCCAGTGGAAATCTTGACAATCAGAATCAGTCGTGAGAGTCAGAGCCACCGGCCACTCTAGGAAGAGCTGGGTAAATACTAACAAATGTTTAGGCTTTAATTATTTTAAATCCTTTTTTAGAATGTTGTGATGGGGCACCTGGGTGGTGTATCAGTTAAGCATCTTACTCTTGGTTTCATCTCAGGTCATGATCTCTGTGTCTTGGGATTGAGCTTGGAGTCGGGCTCTGCACTCAGGGTGGAATCTGCTTGGGATTCTTTTTCCCCTCTTCCTCTGCCTCACCCCCTACTCTCTCTCTCAAATCAATCAATCAATCTTTAAAAAATAAACAAAATAGGGGCACTGGGTGGCTCAGTGGTTGAACGTCTATCTTTGGCTCAGGTAGTGATCCTGGGGTCTTGGGATCGAGTCCCACATCCCACAGGGAGCCTGCTTCTCCCTCTGCCTATGTCTCTGCCTCTGTGTGTCTTTCATGAATAAATAAATAAAAATCCTTAAGAAAATAAACAAAATAAAATAAAATGTTCTGATAATACATCACACCAGACAAATGAAAATGCAGCTGAGCTGATTAGAATTTCATTTAGAATAGAAGTATTCCAAACACCCAGGAAAACTCTGGTAACTTGGATTTGATTTGGTAGAAATCATGGTACCTTCAACCACAAATCCCCAGAGAAGCCATTCCTGGAAACTGTTAACCAGATCCATTCTGCATTGATTTTAAATAATCTCAATGGCAGAGGTAGGCCTTTAATTGACCTGATCCTCTAATCTTGGGTGTAACTTACTATAGGGACAAAAAAAAAAAGTGTCTGAAATGTTGAGAATCAGCTTTCTCTGTTCCTGCTTCCACCAGGGCTGGTGGAATGTGCAAAGCTCACTTGCTGAACACCCACACTGTGGTGCTGGTACCTTTCCCACTGGTCCAGCTACGTGGGGTTTGCCAAGATAGAGGTGGATTATTCTGAGCCTGAGCATTTTAGATTTAAAGGATTTTGCATAAAATATTCATAGTACTTGTGTCTCACCAGTCTTGCTTAAAATGGAGAATGTAGTCTCCATCCAGGAACACATCTTCCATGCAAACTCTTAGACCAGCTCCCCAGAAAACAGGTGAATTTGTATCAAGAAACAGGTGGCCTGGGAAAATATCCTTAGATCTCATGTAACTAACTGCATCTGAGTGTCAATGGGAAGATGGTGGCTTTGTTCCTTAGGAAATACTGTAAAAGCCTGTCCCTGACCACGTGTCTAACATGGCAAGCCCTTCTTGGGATTTCCATGGTGGTTTACTAACAGAGTCAAGGGTTGGGGATTAAATGGAACAGGATCTCATTGAATGCTCCTTGAGAGGCCAAGCAATGTGAAATTATACAAGTGATCATTGAACTGGCATTAGAAACATACCAAATCTATCTTTTCCCTGAAACCCCAAAATCCTAGAAATAGAAAAACCTTGATGAAGGAAAGGATCCTAATTTACCACATCACATTGCTCCTCTTTTCAAATTCTACTTCAAGGCTCACTTCCTTCAGGAAATTATTTATCCAGCAGTATCACAGGATATTTTTGGTTGAGGGGGGTCAGAAAGTTTAATAAAGGAGATTTATTGGCTCACAAACGAAACAGTCCTGTAGCAAATTAAGGCTTCAGGCACAGTTTTGTTTTGTTTTGTTTTTTTAAAGATTTTATTTAATCATGAGAGACCCAGAGACAGAGGCAGAGGGAGAAGCAGGTTCCCTATGGGGAACCTGATGTGGGATTTGATCCCAGGACCCTAAGATCATGACCTGAGCTCAAGGCAGAAGCTCAGCCACTGAACCACCCAGGTTTCCCTTCAAACACAGTTTGATTGGGACTCTAATCTCTGTGATATTCTCAGTTCTCCTCTCCAGGCTGGATTTTGCCCTCAAACTGGCTTTTCTAACGTTGGCAAAGGGGCTCCAGCAATTATAGGCTCAGATCCGCATTTAACACAATCCTGCACAAGACAGAACTTTTATGTCCCAGAATCTCCCTTTAAAACCTTTCCAATCATTCTGAAGATCAGCTCACTTAGGTCATGAGTCCTTCTTGGACCCAATCAGCGAAGCCAGGAAATGGATTGTGCCGATTAGATTGACGTGGCTCTCTTATTTCAGCCCTTGAACTGGGAGTAGTTACAGCTTCCTTAGTGCCATATGGATCTCCAAATGCAAATTAGGGGTGGTTGGGTTAAGGAAGAGGGAAATGCATGCTGGGGAAGCAGCTAGCAGGAGACAACTGAATCTTCAAATTCACTTAAGTTCTGACCTTTCACTCCCATTGTAATACATTCCATGTTCCTATTTGCTGTGGATTACATTTTTGTCTATATTTCCTTCTCTTTTATCCTGCCTTATAAGCATCTCAAACATATGGATGATGCCTAGCCCTAACTATAGAAACAAGCCAACATTTCTAATGTCTGTGGAAAATATTTTTTTAAAAAAGAAAAAAAAAAGAATAATACTTGGAAGTTGACCTCACCCTCTAAAAACAAAAGCTTGAGGTTTAATTCTGACTTTTATGAAATGTGGGGCTGGTTGCAGACCACTATCTGGAGACGGGGGGAAAAAAACCCACTTTTTTTCATTTGTGATCCAAGGAATGTCTCCAAAAACGGAGCTGAATAAACTTCATAGAAGTTGGTACAACAAATAATTTATCACTTTGCCTGCTGAAAGCCTGCAGAAGTTCAGCTAATCACCATCTCTCTAAATTAATTACTCATCTAGGCAAGGTCTTACTTCTTTTTAGGCAGAGACAAATATATAAGTAAATAAAACATTTGAGTAAACATCAGCCATCAACCACCACCACTATCATCAATATCAACCACCACTACCACCACCATCACCCTTAATATCAACCACCAACAACATGACCATCATCAACATCAACCATCAACCCCACCATCAATACTACCACCAACACCATCATCAACAACAGCTATTACCAATGACATCACTACCATCATCACTAACACCAATACCCCCATAGCATCAACCACCACACCACTATGAGCACAGGGTTTATATTTTACATTTTTACTTTACTTTGAAAAATATCTTCATATGCATGATCTTATTAGCTCTTATCTAGTTTGTAGTTTGACAGACCAGACATCATCATTCTCATTTTATCCGTGTGGAAACTAAGGTCCAGAGAGGTGAGGTGTTGAGTTCAAGGATACCTAAGTGTCCTTGACTAGAGTTGGATTCCTCTGACTCCAAAATTAATACTTTTTTTCAATGGACCCCATGCCTTCAATAAAAATGAAGAACTTCTGACTGACTTCTGCTGTTAACAACCTTGGCTCTAAGTGAGAACCTCTAGAATGAATAGCTCTTTGAAGCCATATATCCCCCTGCCATGCATTCCAGGTGAGAGCCACAAGTCACTCAAAGTTGATGTCATCCTCTGGAAGTTGAACTTTAATCCGGGGCGCTTGACTCCAAATTCAGTCTTCTTTCCATGACAAGAGGCTACTTTCGTGTATACCCCTCAGGAATCTCCTAGATTCTCTGAGAACACTCAATGCTCCATGTCCTTCCCTGGAACATAACCTTTTCCAGTGAAGGGTATGACTGGAAGCTGCTGCCCCTGCTGTCCTGTCTCAAAGTGCCACAAAGCCTGAGAAGGAAACAGGATGGGATGCTGGCCTTCAGTCACACTCCCATTGGCCTAAGTGCCCCAGTGATCCTCTTCCAGCCCAGCTCAAGGATCTGACTCTTCTCTCAAGGTTCCAGGTAAACTCAAAGCTGCTTCCCCTTGTATGAAGGTTGGGCCTCTTCTGTAGAGGTCAGCTTGCCTTGAACTTTCAAGGGATCCCTTGGATTTCAGTTTGGCACTCACTGTTTTTAAATGTTGGCCCCAGGCTGACCTGGTTGGGCTGCAGGACAGGTCTGTTGCTAATCGTCAGCGCAGAGCATTTGGACACCTTGCTTTGGAGACCTTTCATTTTGAGTTCAGAGGTCAAATTTGAGTAGTAAATATCTTCCAGGGATTTATCATTCTTTCTGAGGATGTTGCTGGCTAACCGGAAGAGGAAAATCACTCCGTAGATGCCAATGATGGTGAGGATGTACCAGGCAGCGCTGGTCCCATCTGGAAGTTTCAGGGCCCTGGTGGAGTTGGTGCCGCTCCTCCCTTCCATGTGGTCCCTCAGCAGGTAGCCTAGGCCAGTGCTGGCCTGGGTCTGGTTGGGGGCTCCCTGAGGAGTCCACTTGATCACTGAGAAACAGAGAGATCCAGATGAGACCCAGCATCCTGGGCTGAGGGCTGCCTGGCCAAGCCAATGACAGTGTGGTCCTCATATCAGTGGGAAATGTGGGGGAAATGTGGGACTGCTTAAAGGGGGCTCTCTCTGTTGAATGGTCAGGAGTCTAACAACATATACATAAAAAGGGGTTTTGGGGGGCATACTAAATATTAGTATTTGAAAAACTAAGACTAACCATGATATAATATGCAATCATATGCCTAAAAGGAGGGAGGATATGGCATTTGCTTGAAGCTCATATATGTATAAAGTATCTCTGAGAGAATACACAAGAAATTGGTACCTGGGGTTGCCCTTGGGGAAGAGAATTGAGGGATGAGATGTACTTTTCACCGGTTCCCTTTTGTACATTTTGTACCATGTATAGTTACCTTCCAAAAGGAGTTAATCTAAAAAAGGAAAGGGTACAAGTGGGCACTTTTCTGGCCTCCTTGGTGAAGTGCCCCTGGGGAATGACACTGTGTGCCCTTCCAAGACCAGAAGATTAAAATCTTAATTGCTGTTTAATTCAAAACTGTTTTTTCTCCTAGGAGAGCCAGTGGCCATGAAATGAAAGGCACAGAAGTAGTACATAAAACTGTGAGACATTTTTCCAATTGAACTTTACTGGCTCAAATCCCTAATTCTTGCCCTGCGTGAGCACAGATGTTTTCGGATGTGTCATAGAATATATCCCACAGCCTGCCGGGTAGACCAAAGCTGCTCCCCAAATGCCATCTATTTGATATTTGTTTGTTGCTAATTCATTTTGCTAATGGCAAGATTCAGAGAGGCTGGTATCTTTTGTTATAGTTAATTGTCAGAATAAGTGAATGATCTTATTACTTTTAGATGAAGGCTTTAAAAATAAATCTACAAACCACATGTGACAAAGCCCAAATGAACAGATTTAATTATATAAAATTGGTCACTCATAACAAATGATACAATAACGAGGAATTTTATACCACTGTTGGTGGAAGGGTTTGAGAACTTAAAGTATAGAAAGGGGAAAATTGTCATCATTGCTTTCTTTTTAAAAGTCAACCCAATAAGAAAATCAGAAGTCTCAATTACAGCAAGAGAACACACTGAGAACTCTGAACTTTTCTGTGAGTTGTTATAGAATGATGTGATATGCTCAAATACATATATAAAATATGCCCAACCGAGAACTACAAGACATTAAATAAGTTTTAAAATAGTCCATATCCACAGGAAAGAAATTCACTATATTAATTATTGCAGCACATTGTTCTGCACTTTTCTTTTTCTAAAAAAAATAGGTTGGTCATATCTTAATGGACAAACACATCTTGCAGAAAGAGACACCTTTTCCTCTGTGCCATTTTGCACTTATAATTTACTGATGTGAAATACAGCAGTCATTCTAGAACAGCTCGTCCTTGTATTGAAGAAGAGTACTCACGTTCCATGAGGCGGTCTCTTCCTCCACTCTTGAGGGAGGCAAGTTTAAGCAGCTGCCGTGGCCAGAGAAGATGGAATGAGAAGTCTTCCCGGCAAGTGATCACAGTCCTACTGACGTGAGGCTGCCCCGAGGTTTGTGAGCAGAGCAGGGAGTAACACGATACCCAGAGAATTTTGGGGGCTGTACCAAAAAGAAACAGCAGAGAAGAGTTTGGACGATTTTTCTCTCCTTAATCAGGGGATCGAAATCGACCTGTCTACTGTTGGCTCAGAATACAAAGCACCTCCTGGCTGAAGCTTGTTGAGGAGGCCTAAAGCAAAAGAAGGTTTAAAAAACGTGCTGGTACCAAGGAGTCTCCAGCTGCCCCTGGTCCCATCCAGGCCTGCAGTGGTGAGAGGCTCCCTAGGAGGCTGCTCACGAGCTTATAGCCTGGATGGTTCCTGAATTCCCCTGTTCTGCACCTGTCGTAGGAGTGGGAGATGGTCAGGTGTGGCAGAGGCCTGTTGTTACAGGGTCAGGAAACTCCATGGTCAGGAGTCACTGGCTTCCTCTTGGACTGTCTCCTGGATGAGGAAACCCAGACAGGAAGGCACAGGCACGGACACAGCTGAGGGGCCTGGGCTCCCCCTCAGGGATCAGTGGGCAGTGGGCCGGTAGGCCAGGCTGTGCAGAGTGATGCTTCCTTTTCCCACTCTCCTGAGTCACAGCCCACACTGCAATCTAAGCATATTTAACCAGAAAGTGCTAGAAGAATAAGAGTCTGGGAGAAAAGAAAAGCAGGGAGCTTTGGCAGGATCTGTGCACCCATTGTTCCCAGCCTTGCTCCTGAATCCTCACCAAGAAGACCAGCACCTGCCAAACTTATAAGGGTTTTTGGCTTTTAAGAAGTAATTTAAGGGGTGCCTGGGTGGCGCAATCGGTTGAGTGTCCGACTCTTGATTTCGGCTCAGGTCATGGTCTTGGGGTTGTGAGATGGAGCCCCATGAGCCTGAGCTCAGTGTGGAGTCTGCTTGTCTGCCCCCCACCCCCGCCGCTTCCTCCCTTTGCTTGCACTCAACACTCTCTCTCAAATAAATAAAATCTTTTAAGAAGTCATTTGATCAAATTTCCATCAATAGGGGACTAGATAAGTAAATTATCAAATTTGCCATATGACCCAGCCATTCCACTCCTAGGCATATATCTAGGAGAAATGGTCACAGACACCTGGACAAAACCTTGCATATGGATATTCATTCACAGCAGCATTATTTGTAATAGCTAAAAAGTGGAAATAGATCACACGTCCACTGACTGGTGAAGGGGAAAATGAAATGCAGTTGATCCCTATAATGGACTATTATTTGACAGTAAAAAGAAATGGTGTTCTGACACGCACTACAACATGGATGGACCTTGAAAACATTAAGCCAAGTGAAAGAAGGCAGTCACAGAGGACAGTATATTGTAGGGGTCCATGTATATGAAAAGTCCAGAATAGAAAAAACTATAAAGAC
Source organism: Nyctereutes procyonoides (assembly GCF_905146905.1). Taxonomy (NCBI): domain Eukaryota; kingdom Metazoa; phylum Chordata; class Mammalia; order Carnivora; family Canidae; genus Nyctereutes; species Nyctereutes procyonoides. The sequence goes on from NW_026575155.1 coordinate 8,035,320, forward strand.
AGACAGTAGGGATCCCTAGGTAGCTCAGTGGTTTAGCACCTGCCTTTGACCCAGGGCGTGATCCTGAGGTCCTGGGATGGAGTCCCACATCGGGCTCCCTGCATGGAGCCTGCTTCTCCCTCTGCCTGTGTCTCTGCCTCTCTCTCTGTGTCTCTCATGAATAAGTAAATAAAATCTCAAAAAAAAAAAAAAAAGAAAAAAAAGACAGTAGATTAGCAGTTGCCTAGGGCTGGGGTGGAGCTTGCAAGGTGATAACTAAGGGGTACAGGGTTTCTTCTAGGGATGATAGAGGATTCAACAACTCATTATGATGCTGGTTCCACAAGTCTTCTGCGACTAAACCAAAAGAATGAACTTTATGGGATATGAATTCTGTTTCAATAATATAACCTAGGTGTACAAAGGAATCTTATGGAGCTGTGACAAAGAAATGCAGAAGCTCTTTGTGTACTGATGCATAGAGTTCTCCTGTGTGTGTTCAATGAAAATAGCAAAGAGAACATGTTATCCTCCATGCAAAAGAGTAGGAGGGGAGGGGCTCCTGGGCAACTCAGTTGATTAAGCATCCAAATCTTTATTTCGGCTCAGGTCCTGATCTCAGGGTCCTGGGACTGAGGCCCACATCGGGCTCTGTGCTCCGTGTGGAGTCAACTTGAGATTCTCTCTTTGCCTCTCCCTCTGCTCCTTCCCCTTGCTCTCTCGCTCTCTCTCTCTAAAATAAATAAATAAAATCTTAAAAAAAAGTAAGGTGTAAATAATATAGATCTGATTTGCTTGTATAGACATTGAAAAGCTGCTTTAAGGATGCCCGAGAAAGTAAGAACAGGAGTTACCTGGAGAAGAAGAAAATTCACTGGATGGACATGGGCAGGAGTCGGGGGAGAATTTTCACTGTATATCCTTTATGAATCGAAATAAGTTGAACCATGTCTGTGTGTTCCCTAGTCAATAATGAAAACATCCACTAATTACATGTAAATCTTATTTAGGCTCCTTCTGTCTCTCTGTAGGGGGATGGACACAGACAAGGGTTTGTCACAGGGACCAGCTAAGGTAAGAAGGGGCAGAAAGGAGGACCCTGGATTAAAAAGGGCAAAGGCAAGAACAGGGTCAGTGGTCAGGGCTCTGGTCCCAGCTGTGCCCTAGCCCTGGGACCCTGGGGCAAGTCCCTCCCTACCGTGAGCCAGTTTCCTCTCCTGTATGGTGGAGGAGCTGCAGGATCTGATAGCCGCTGGTCCCAGGAAGGTGGGAAGGAAGCCTGGGGAGGCCTGGGGAGGAGCCGCCCCGTGGAGGTGTCTGAAGGGGAGGGCTGCCAATGCCTGGTGGCCTCAGGGCAGGGAGGGCAGGCCTGGGCAGCTGGCGCCAGGAAGTGGAGGCTTCATGGAGTGTGTCATCTGTGAGGTCAGAAGGTTTCAGCATTTAGCTCAGCAGGATGAAAGCATGGGATGTAGGGAGCAATAAGCTCCAGAAAAATGGGGGAGACCAAGAAAGGCGGCCTTTGGTCTCTGGTCTCATCTACGCTGTACAAGGGCACGCAGGTGAGGGCATAGTTCTATGCCAGGTGCTCTCTGCCTGGCTTCTGCCTCCCTAATCCTTGGAGGCAGAGGTGTTATTCCCCCTTAGAGAGAGGGGACACCCTTTCAGGCTCAGAAAAGTGACTTCGCCCAGTGTCACACAGCTCACAGGTACCAGAGGTGGGATGTCTGAAACTGAAGGCATTCTCCTTCTTCACCCTGAATGTCACCTGCAAGCTGGACCCAGGGTCCCAGAAATCCTCCCAATAATCGTTTGCCCTCCAGGTTGAATTGTAGACTCTCCTTGCTGAGGCTTTTTTTTTTTTTTTTAGATTTTATTTATTTATTCATGAGAGAAAGAGAGAGAGGCAGAGACACAGGCAGAGGGAGAAGCAGGCCCCATGCAGGGAGACCGATGTGGGACTCGATCCTGGGTCTCCAAGATCATGCCCTGGGCCAAAAGCAGGCCCCCAACTGCTGAGCCACTCAGGGATCGCCTCCTTGCTGAGGCTTATCTGTGATCCTGAAACCCTTCCTGTTGGCCAAAATGAACATATGATGTTAAAAGTCAGGATCATGGATATCCTTCAGCTGAAGGTAAATCACTAAAGGTGGCAGGAGGAGGACTCTAGGGTGCTGGCCATACTCTGTCTCATGGGTTTGATCAGTTTGGGGGTCTTCATAAAATTGTTCATGTATCTGCTCGTTCACTCTTCTGGGTGCATGTTTCACTTCAAGGTAAGCCTCACCCGGTTTCTTTAACATGGAAAGACCTGACAGACAATGGGAAAATAAAATGTAAGGCTTATGTAGAAAATACAGGCGCTATTTTTTTTAAGGTTTGATTTATTTATTCAGGAGAGACACAGAGAGAGAGGCAGAGACACAGGCAGAGGGAGAAGCAGGCTCCCTACAGGGAGCCCATGTGGGACTCGATCCCAGGACCCCGGGATCACGACCTGAGCCAAAGGCAGACTCTCAACCACTGAGCCACCCAGGTGCCCCTACAAATGCTATTTTATTTTATTTTTTTAATAAATTAATTTTTTATTGGTGTTCAATTTACCAACATACAGAATAACACCCAGTGCTCATCCCGTCAAGTGTCCCCCTCAGTGCCCGTCACCCACTCACCCCCACCCCCCGCCTTCCTCCCCTTCCACAACCCCTAGTTGGATTCTATGTTATGGCTGTGGCCACATGGTACCATCTGATGGAAAGTGCCCTGCCTGGATTTGGGGGGCGGGTGGTCGAGATCATGGTCACAGGGACTGGGCAGCTGCCTGCCTTATTTTGCCGTGTGGATGATGCTATTTGTCATTCCCAAATGCTTACATAACAGTGGAAGGGAACAGTTTGTACCACCACAAGGGCCAAGAATTTTCTTCCTATTTGTGTATGTCTCTTTAGACGTTCTGGTTCAGTCTAGACAAAGTGCGATCAAGCAAAGCCATTCACCTGGTAAATATTTGTCTGAGCTACAGTTCTGGGGGAAAGGGACCCTAATACCCTCTGTCTCCTTTGTCATTAGAAACCAAACCCTCCCAGAGGGCCATGGCTTGTTTTTTCCTTCCCTCTTTCCTTCCTTCCTTCCTTCCTTCCTTCCTTCCTTCCTTCCTTCCTTCCTTCCTTCCTCCCTCCCTCCCTCCCTTTTTCTTTCTTTTCTTTCTTTTTTTCTTTTCTTTTCTTTTTCTTTTCTTTTTTCTTTTATCTTCTTTTCTTTTCTTTCCTTCTTTTCTCTACTAAAGAACCAGTCAGCTTAGAAGATGTCTAAATTGGGAGCCTGGTTAGCAGGAAATCCTTTATTTATCTTTTTCTTAAGGCCTCAGGGTTGACCAGGACTCACTGGGACTTGGTCCAGAGTGGGTAGGGAGGGTAGCCCAGCGCCCAGGACCAGCGTAGAGTAATCCTTCATTGCTGTTGCCTCCAGGTGCTACGCGGGGCCACTGTTGAACACTGGCTTGGTGCAAAGTCTTCAAAGGGGTCAAGTGTGTGCCCAGGAGACAAAGCATTAGCTCTAGACACTTGCCTGTTGCTCATTCACACCGCACAACAGACCAGTAGGACTGTCTGCTCCCTTAGCTCTCTCTTGTTCCTTCCCCTGGCAAAGTGAAACAGCACAGTGAACAGGTTTCTGAAGTGGAAGTAGACGAGCAGGGCTGAACAGAGAAAGCCAGCCCAGCTGCCATTTCCTACTGCAGTTCTGCCCCCTTGCAGGCCTGACCAGGAAGGGCAGAGGAGCCTTAGCCTTAAAGATCGAGCTCGGAATTTTTTTAAGATTTTATTTTTGGGGTGCCTGGGTGGCTCAGTTGGTTAAATGCCTGTCTTCAGTTCAGGTCATGATTCCAGGGTCCTGGGATGGAGCCCTGCATTGGTATCCCTGCTCAGCAAGGAATCTGCTTCTCTGCCTCTCTCTCTCACCCTCTACCCCCCACCTCCACTCTGTTCATTCTCTCTTTTTTAAAAAAAAAGATTTGAAGATTTATTTATTTATTCATGAGACACACAGACTGAGAGAGAGATGCAGAGACATAGGTAGAGGGAGAAGCAGGCTCCTCACAGGGAGCCCGATGTGGGACTTGTGACCTGAGCTGAAGGCAGGTGCCCAACTGATGAGCCACCCAGGCATCCCTAAATAAAATCTTCTAAAAAGGATTTTATTCTTAAGTAACCTCTACACCCATCGTGGGGCTCAAACTTACAACCCCACGATCAAGAGTTGCATGCTCTACCGACTAAGCCAGCCTGGTGCCCCTTGAAATTCGATTATGACATGAGACTGCACCTCTTAATTACTGAATGAAGACCATTTCCCTCAACTTAACATGACAATGGGATTAGGGAAAGATCAAACCCCATATTGTGTAGAGCGCAGAGAACAAAATTAAAGAAATGGTGGGAGCACAAATAAAGTGCAATTATTGCATCAAACGAGTCTTAACTCTACTTTGATGATGCACTACCATCAGGATGCTATGGGGTGCAGAGCCAAAGCTAAGTAAGAGTTCGTGAGAGGGAGACTTTATAGGTTCAAGTAAGAAAGAAGGAAGCAGGGTAGAGCTGGTCTAAAGGGCTAGATCCAAGAGGAGGTCCATTGCTGTCTTCTACTTCTACCTCTCTGCCCCTTGGCCTCATTTCCTCCCGCAGCAGAGGGGCTTCCTCCATATCCTGAAAACACAGAATACAACTTTTTTTCAAGATGCATGGAATTTTCACATGCATAAAATATCATATATATGACTGTAAAAGGCAACTTAGAACATTTTAAAAGAAGAAATATTCTGTTACCAATTATTAAAAGATATATTAAGTTCTAAAATTGAAAAACATAAAGCTTGTTATCTGGAAATCAAAGCCTAAAAAATTCTTGGGTCAAAAAGAAAATCAGAACTGAAAGTAAAATGTTATTTAGAAAATAAATTATAAATAGCACGTATCTAAACCGAAGTGGCAAAGCTAATTTTAACAGGCAAGAAAAAAATAATAAAAATGGATGTACTAAGAAGGCAAAGACAATCCTTTCAACAAATGGCACTGGACAACTGGATGTTTCCTTGCAAAACTAAACAAAGAGACAAACTGAGACCCTTACCTCATGCCATATACAAACATCAACTCAAAATGGATCATTGGGCTCAACCTCAATGTAAGAGCTAAAACTATAAAACTTCTAGACACACACAGAAGAAAATCATGACATTGGATTAAGAAAAGATTTCTTAGATAAAACATCAAAACCACAATTCATAAGAGAAAAAAACCTAGTAAATTGGTCTTCTTCAAAATGTGATCTTTATCCAAATGCGAGGATCTTTGATCTTCAAAAGACACTATGAAGAAAATGAAAAGACAAGTCACACAGACTAGGAGTGAATACTTACTTGCAAATCAGATATCTGATAAAGGCCTTGCATCTAGAATAGATGAAAAAGTCTCATAATTTAATAATAAGAGGATGAACAACTCAATTAGAAGTAGAAGAAGGATTTGAACCGACATTTCACCAAAGATAATACACAAATGGCTGGTAGGGACATGAAAAGATGCTCAACATCATTAATTATCAAAGAAATACAAATCAAAACCACAATAATACATGAGCACACATCCACTAAGATGGCTATAATTTAAAAAACAGCAAGGATATTGACTTTCGGCGGGGATGTATAGAAACAAAAGCCCTCATATGCTGCTGGTTGGAATGTTGATAGCATTCTGAAAAAACAGTTCAGTAATTTCTTTCAAAACTAAACTTATACAAACCATATAATCTAGCAAATTTACTCCTGGTTATCTACTGAAAAAAAATATATGCCCACAGAAAAACTTGTACATAAATATTCATATCAATATCATTCATAATAGGGATCCCTGGGTGGCTCAGCGGTTTGGCACCTGCCTTTGGCCCAGGGCGCAATCCTGGAGTCCCGGGATGGAGTCCCGCATCAGGCTCCTCGCATGGAGCCTGCTTCTCCCTCCTCCTGTGTCTCTGCCTCTCTATGTCTATCATAAATAAATAAATCTTTAAAAAAATACCATTCATAATAGCCCCAAATTGGAAATAGTCCAAATGTCCATCAACTGGTGAGTAGAACCAAAAAGTGCTATACCCTTGCATTGGAATATTACACAGCAGTAAATGTGCATGAACTTAGGAAGCATTATGCTGAGTGAAAGAAGCCAAACAGAAAAAGCTACATATGGTATGATTTTATTTATGTGAAATATCTGGGTAAGACAAAAAGAAAGCAAGAAGCAGATCAGTGGATTCCTGAGGCCAGAGGTGGGAGCAGGAACTGACATAAACAGGAGAGGGGAAATTTGGAAGCTGATGGAAATGCTTTAAAACTGCATCGTGGTCATGGTTCACCATTGTGGAAACTTATTAAAAATCATCAAGATATTACCCTTTTAGAGTGGGCAGGTTTTACAGTATGTAAATTATATCTCAATAAAGCTGCTTTAAATTTTAAATTAAGTACCTAATTCCAGATGTGTGGGTAAGAATCACAAAATGAGCCTGAAGAAAGCATGGCAAAAAAGATCTTAAAAGGTAAGAGCAGAATTCAGAAACCAGAGACACAATAATGCTCATAATGCATCTAAGAGTTGGTTCCTTGAGGAACGGATAAATAAATAAAATGGAGACATCATTATTGACCCTCATAAAGAAATAAAGGAGGGGATCCCTGGGTGGCTCAGTGGTTTAGCGCCTGCCTTTGGCCCAGGGCGTGATCCTGGAGTCCTGGGATCGAGACGCACGTAGGGCTCCTGGCATGGAGCCTGCTTCTCCCTCTGCCTGTCTCTCTCTCTCTCTCTCTCTCTCTCTCTCTCTCTCTCTCTCTCTCTATCATGAAAATATAAATTAAAAAATCTTAAAAAAAAGAAATAAAGGAGAAAGCACAAGCACACCAAATTAGAATCGTGAGTGGAATAGCCATAGGTATAGGATATCAAAGAAATGATGCCCTTCTGCTCAACTCTGTGCAAATCAGTCTGAAAGCCTTGACCAAACAAATGACTTTCTAGGAAAAGATAAATGATCAAAACTGACACCAAAAGAGATTTTTAAAATCAGTTACCATAGAAAAGATGTTGAAAAACTTGCTAAAGAGTCATCCACCCAGGTATGCCTGGGTGGCTCATTTGTTTAACCATCTGACTCTTGATTTTGACTCAAGTCATGATCTTAGGGTCATGAGATGGAGCTCTGTGCTGGACTTGGAGTTTGCTTGAGATTCTCTCTCTCTCCATCTCCCTTTGTCCACTCCCTGACCCCCACCCCTACCTGTGCATGTGCTCTTTCTCCCTCTCAAAAAAAAAAAAAAAAAAAAAAAAAGAGTCATCCACCCAGAGAAGCATCTAGTTCAGACAGTTTTACAAGTGAATCCTACTAAACTTTTATGGATTAGAGAATGTTGTTTTTAAACTGCTGTAGAGCCTGGAGAAAGAAGAGAGCTTCCAAGTTTTTCTGATGAAGCTAGCAGACGGATGATAACTTAACCCAACAAAACCACCATAATAAAAGGAAACCACAAACCAACTTCACATATGGATACAGATGTATTTTAAATACAGTATTAGTCGACCAATCCAACAGTGCATTAAAAGAATAAATGCCCCAAACAAATGCAGTTGTGCCAGTTATGGATGAGTCGTCCAATATTAGGAGATCTATGAATGTGATTTACCACATGAATAAGTCCAAAGAAAATGTGTTCATCTTCACAGATGATAGGTATTTGTTAAATTCCAATCTCATCCTGATTTTTTAAATCTTGATGAACAAGAAAATAGCTAATGCTCTAAAATGCCAAATTAAATGTATCTCAAGTCAGAAACGACATTGTGCTTAACGGGGAGACACGAGAAGCATTCCAGCGTGCTGGGAAACAAGACACAATCACCTGTTACCACCACTGCACATTGTACTGGAGGAATTGTCCAACTCAGACAGGAGGCACAAAAACCAGAAAGGAGGAAGCAAAAATTATTATTGGCTGTATGGTTGAAAAACTGAAGAGAATCAATTGCAAAATGATTAGCAACTGTAGGACAATTCAGTAAAGCTGAGTGGGTACAAAATAAAGAGTAAAAAAAAAACCCCAATATTCAAGGATCTGTATTAACAGCACTTTGTAAATATAATTAAAGATTCTGGTAAGAACCAAAAATGGGGTGTCGAGGGGCTCAGGCAGTTAAGCATCCAACTCTTGGTTTTGGCTCAGATCATGATCTCAGGGTTATGTGGTCAAGCCCCACGTCGGGCTCTGTGCCCAGCAGGGAGGCTGCTTGAGATGCTCTCTCTCCCTCTCCTTCTGTCCCTCCCCTTGCTCATGCTTTCTCTCTCTAATAAATAAGTAAAATCCTTAAAAACAAAACAAAACCATAAGAACCAAAAAGATAAAACACCCAAGAGTACAATGAATTTATAATATTCATACACAAAGAAAACCTAAAAGAGGGGCACATGGGTGGCTCAGTCAGGTAGGTATCTGCCTTGGGCTCAGGTCATGATCTTGGGGTCCTGGAATTGAGCCCCCTGTAGGGCTCCCTGCTCAGCGGAGTGTCAGCTTTTCCCTCTCTCTCTGCCTCTCCCCCTGCTTGTGCTTGCCTGCTCTTTCTCTCTGTTAAATAAATACATAAAATCTTAAGAAAAAAGGAAAAAAAAAAGAAAAAAGGAAAAATTCTTTTTTTTTGAATTTTTATTTATTTATGATTCTAAAAGAGACAAAAAAGATTTGACTAAATGCAATGATTTCCTACACTTTGATAGGAATGTGTAGGATGACAGATTCTTCCCAAATAAATCTGTAGATTTGGTATAATCCCAAAGAAAACCTCGACAGAGATTTTTCTTCGGTTTTTATTGTCATTCTGGTTTTGCTTTGTATTTCAGAACTACAGAGAACCTCAAAGGATCTGAGCCCACAATCCATTCGCTAATGATCTTACTCTTTTCTTTCCCTTTCCAGTAATGTATTTTATGCTTTTCTGACCCGTCCTTTTTCCTTTCAGTACCAATGAACAGAATTTCAGCTTTTAGGCTTGAAAAATCACAGCCACGCTGCAGCAAAATTGAAGGGAGCAAGCATGCCCCCCCACCCCCCCACCCTACCCCTTCCCACCCCCCACAGCTGCAGAGAAGAGGAGAGAGCCTCCTGCATCCTAAACATCCATCCTTAAAGACACTATTTCAACAAAGGAATAAGCAAGTCACCTGGTTGATCAAGGTTGCTGCTCTGCCCTGAGAAAGGTAACTTTTAACTTCTCCCAAAGGCTAAAATGTCAACTGGTCACTGACTTAATGGAGTTGGCTCTGACAAATATTTAGAGAGATGCTTCTGTTTTTTCAAAGGTATTAGCATCTGTGAACTTTCTTTGGCTTCTCACCTCCCTCACAGGCGGCAGGAGGTAAACAAATCTGTCAGATCTCCTATTTAAACAAAGGCTTTGAGAGCCTGGCCTCATTCAAATTAACATAGAACGAGCCCGAATTGAGAACTTACATGGGAATTGGAACATGCAGGAATAGCTATGAAAAATGGGGGTGGGGAGGGTGGGGGGGACAGAGGGAAGGAAGGTAATGAAATATCCCTGCAAGATGTCAAAATGTATTGTGAAGCCACAGAGATTAACATACAAACAAGGAGACAGATCAATGGAACAGAATGGAGTCCTAAAATAGACTGAAAGACATTGAGGAAAATAATATGAAATAAAAAGGATGTTTCAAATTAGTGTAGAAAAGATGGGTTGTCTCATGAAGGCATGGGACAATTGCGTAGACATCTGGGAAAGAGTAAAATTGGATCTCTGCTTTAATACTTACACCAGAATAAATTCCAGATGGAGCTAAGTTATCATTTAAAAAAAAATACAGCCATAAAAGTGCTAGCACAAACATGGGGGATTTATTTTTATAATCTCAGATTGTGGCAGACTTTCCAAGCATGACACAGAAGTCAGAAATCGCAAAAGACAAGACTGATGAAACCAAGCACATAAGAGTTAAAATTTTCTTTGGGGCGAAAGTGAAATACTATTAACAGAGTCAAGAGACAGATGATAAACGAGGGGAAGCATTTACAACCTATATGGTAGCGTATCAATTTTTTTTTAATATTCAAAGGTTTTTAACACTTAGAAACAGGTCAGCAATTCAGCAGAAAGATGGTCAAAAGATGGAAGCAAGTAGTCACAATGAAGAAGAAGTACAAATGTCTTTGAAACATAAAAATTGCTCATTGTCACTCATAATAATATGAACGCAAACTGAAATTGTAAGGAGGTCTCATTTACAACAACAGATGAGTACGGATCATCTGTGAGTTGGATTTATCCACGGTGCCTTTGCCACAGTTTCCAAAGCAGCCAGAATGGTGTCTGACACATAGTGACAGCTCATAGAAGCCAATTATTAGTATCATTAGAGGATAATTGGCATCATTAAGATTTTATAACATACATCCCTTGTGATTGCTCGGTCATCTTCTAGGAATTTGGGGGACTTAGGTGTGAGCAGATTTCCAGGATATAGGTACAAGTCTAGTCATCACCCCCATTGTAACAGCAAAAGATTGCAAGCCATCGAAATGTCCATCAAGAGAAGTCTGGTTAGGGATCCCTGGGTGGCGCAGTGGTTTAGCACCTGCCTTTGGCCCAGGGCGCGATCCTGGAGACCCGGGATTGAATCCCACGTCGGGCTCCTGGTGCATGGAGCCTGCTTCTCCCTCTGCCTGTGTCTCTGCCATTCTCTCTCTCTCTGTGTGACTATCATAAATAAATAAAAATTTAAAAAAAGAGAGAAGTCTGGTTAAAGACAGCATGGAGGGGCACGTGGGTGGCTCAGCAGGTTGAAGATCTGACTCTTGATTTCGGCCCAGGTCATGATCTCAGGGTGGTGAGACAGACCCCCACAAAGAGCAGGGTGTGTGTGGGGGGGTCTGCTTGTCCCTCTCCTTCTGCTCATCCCCCTTTTTCTCAAATAAATAAATAAAATCTTTTTTTAAAAAGGATGGAAATCCATCCAATGGGATCCTAGGCAAGCATTCAAAGGAATGATGTAGACGTCCATGCACTAATGTGGAACAATCTTCAATATACTGCTAAGCAGGAGAAAAATAAGCATGATGCAGATTGGGATGTGCTGTGTACCCCTGGTACCTAAAAGCCGGCTTCTGCTGTACAGACACGGACTATCTCTGAAAGGACACTGAAGAATCCTTTCGTTGCTTCTGAGCGATATCCTTTTTGATGATTTGTTAACTTATTTTATTTTTACAGTGCGTCTATGACCTACTAAAAAGACAAATCTTTTTATTTTAAGAGTGAAAGAGTTGGATACCAGCATGTAAGCTCTTTGCAGGGCTTCAGCCTTTTCTAGGCCAGCACGTTTGAAATTCTTGCTTTCCAACATTTCACATCCGATCCTCTAAAGTTCCATTCGCATCTTCTTGTAGAAACATTCCCCCCAGGGGCACCTGGGTGGCTCAGTGGTTTAGCACCTGCCTTTGGCCCAGGGTGTGATCCTGGAGACCTGGGATTGAGTCCTGCACCGGGCTCCCTGCATAGAGCCTGCTTCTCCCTCTGCCTGTGTCTCTCATAAGTAAAAAAAATATTTATCAAATATATTTAATATAATATAAATATATAAATTATAATAATATATTATATTATATTAAAAATATAAATATATATTATTTATTTAAAAATTTTTATTTATTTAAAAAAATTTTAAAAGAAAGAAAGAAAGAAAGAAAGAAAGAAAGAAAGAAAGAAAGAAAAAGGAAGGAAGGAAGGAAGGAAGGAAGGAAGGAAGGAAAAAGAAAGAAAGAAAGAAAGATTCCCCTGTGTAAGGGAAATAGCCTGCCTCACAACAGAATCCAAGGAGGCACAGAAACGGCATGTGCAGGTTGCCCTGACTTTAACCAAAAAAGTTGAAAGTCAATAATTCAGGAAGCCCGGGTGGTGCAGCGGTTTAGCGCCGCCTGCAGCCCAGGGCGTGATCCTGGAGACCCTGGATCGAGTCCCACGTCAGGCTCCCTGCCCGGAGGCTGCTTCTCCCTCTGTCTGTGTCTCTGCCTCTCTCTGTGTGTGTCTCTCATGAATAAATAAATAAATTTTTTTAAAAAAGTAATTCGGAGATTCCCAGGTGGCTCAGCAGTTTAGCACCTGCCTTCAGCCCAGGGCCTGATCCTGGGGTCCCGGGATCGAGTCCCACGTCGGGCTCCCTGCAGGATGCCTGCTTCTCCTTCTGCCTGTGTCTCTGCCTCTTTTCTCTATCTCACATAAATAAATAAAATCTTTTTTAAAAACAAGTCAGTAATTCATTCTGCCTCTGATTCGGGACCGCAGGTGATTACTGATTCAGTAATTCAGTGTAGCTGTGCTGATGCTCACCCCACTAGACCTCCTCTCTCCCAGGGGGCCGAGACCCTGGGACTCGGGGTTTCTTGCGGAGCAGGGCTCCGGGGTAGCCGGGGATGCTCTGCCCCCGCGTGGCGAGCGGCCGCTATGACACCCAGGAGCCGCGCCCGGTGTTTCCCGGGGTCCATCCCAAGGGCTTTGGCTATAGGGCGCTGATAAGACGGCAGCGTTTCTGGGCGGGGGCAGGGCGCGTCTTTTAGCGCAATACTTCCACGTGTGGATTTTAACATACACACACAGCTCAAAAGACAAAAAAAAAAAATGAAGTGCATTATTCTGGGCCTAATAATGATGGCTGATTTTTTTTTTAAGATTTTTTAAATTTTTTCACGAGAGACACACACACAGAAAGGCAGAGACACAAACAGAGGGAGAAGCAGGCTCCATGCAGGGAGCCCAATGTGGGACTCGATCCCGGACCCCGGGATCACACCCGGAGCCAAAGGCAGATAGATGCTCAACCGCTGAGCCACCCAGGGATCCCAGTTACTGATTTTCTTAAAAATCCAAATTTTAGTATTTCATGTTTAACAGACAAAACTCCTATGAGGATCGTGGGGTGTGTTTGGCCGGAGCCTGCCTCACTTTGACTTCAGAGTGTGCTCTGGGTGCCTCTCACCTGTGACTTCCATAGTTTTGCATGCTCCAGCATGTGCATCCAAAGGGCGGGAGGTGGCCAACCTGGCCAAGTTTGGACACCCAACCCAAATATTTAGGATGGGTCTAGAACAGGGCTCAGTACACTTTATTTTTCCTTTAAAGGGCCAGATAGTCAGTATTTTTGGATTTGTGATCCATGTGATGTCTGTCACAAGGACCAACTGTGCCTAAGGCTGCAGCCTTAGACAACGTGTCAACGAATACCTCTTTCCAATAAAAGTTTATTTATAGAAATAGGTGGCAGGCCAGAGGTGGCCTGTGGGCCACTGTTGGCCCCACTCTGGCCTAGAATGTTTGCCCCTGTCTTCAAAATCCAGTGAGAAGCTACCTTGCAGGCAGTGTGATGTCCTGCAGTCCGCTGTCCCACGAAGTGGAGTGAAGTTCAGCAGAGTCAGTGGTGGCTCTTTGCTGAGTTAGCGTGTCCGTTCTGAGTCTGTCCCAAGGTCAATACGTCCAGACCTCTGGTGGCTGAGTAAAGGTATAACCTATGTGAGCTGGGGAGAGCACACACTGAATGCCTCAGTGCTGAACATGGCCCCCGCGTCCTTGATTCGAGAAGTCTGCCCCAAAGCTGTAGTCACCAAATGTCTTCATCCTCGTCCGGCTGCATCAGAACACATCTGCTTCAATGTGTCCCAAAGATCCTGTGAGCACATGTGCACAAAGAAACTAACTACAGCGGCCTCCTTTCCTGCAGGGCTCCGTTAACCTTAAAAACAAAACTGCTAGCCATTTTACCAGCAAAAGATGGGTTTATTCAGGAATAACAGAGAACTGCAATGCAGGACAAGCCAAGTTCAGCAAAACCGTAGGCAAGTCTGGAGAACAAAGAAGAGGAGAACTCTTGTAGAAAAAAAGTGGGGAGGTGGGGAGGGCATGTTGTAAACAGAGTCTTTGGGGGAAAACTGCAAGGTTGAAGTGTAGTGGCTTCTCATTGGCTGAGTTGTGGCTGTCTCTCATTGACTGGGGTTGTGACTGTCTCTCATTGACTGGGGCTGTGACTGTCTCTCATTGGCTGGGCTATGATTGTCTCTCATTGGCTGGGGCTGTGATTATCCCTCATTGGCTGGGGCTGTGACTGTCTCACATTGGCTGGGCTGTGACTATCTCTCATTGGCTGGGCTGTTGCTGGGGCAGGAGAAAATCTTGCTTCCTGACCTTCGGGTTAGGCTTTGTGTTGGGAATGGAAGGTGTATGTCTTTTTTTAATTATTATTTATTTAAATTCAATTAGCCAGAGTATAGTACATCATTAGTTGCAAATGTAGTGTTCAATAGCTCATCAGTCACTTATAATACCCAATGCTCATCACATCAGGTGCCCTCCTTAATGCCCATCACCCAGTTACCCCATCCCTCCTGCCTACCTTCTCTCCAGCAACCCTCAGTTTGTTTCCTAGAGTTCAGAGTCTCCCATGGTTTCTCTCCCTCTCTGATGACTTCCCATTCAGTTTTCCCTCCCTTACCCTATGATCCTCTGCGTTATTTCTTATATTCCACATGTGAGTGAAACCATGTGATAATTGTCTTTCTCTGATTGGCTTATTTCACTCCACATAATAACCTCCCGTTCCATTCACATCAATGTAAATGATAGAAGTTCATCCTTTCTGATGGATGAGTAACATTCCATTGTATATATGTAGCAAGCTGTGTGTCTTCTGGGGGACTCTGTTGACCATTAGCCATAGGGTATGAGAGCTTCCTCGCCCACCTCCAGACTCCATTTTAAATGATGTTTTCCTTTCTTAGTTTTCCCAGCTGTGTGTGGGCCTCACTCGTTCCCTTTGACTTGACTACCTGATGGTGTCATTCCTTTTCTCTCCTAATGTAAGGCCAGCACTTGAGTGCATGACTCAGCTCCTCCCTAAATTCACAAATTCTTGCCTGGGCCACATTCAGTCCTGCCAGCTCTTGGGGACTTCCTTAATAGCTAAAACTTTGAAGCTTCCCTTCTCTTCTCTTCTCTTCTCTTCTCTTCTCTTCTCTTCTCTTCTCTTCTCTTCTCTTCTCTCTTCTTTCTCTTCTCTTCTCTTCTCTTCTCTTCTCTTCTCTTCTCTTCTCTTCTCTTCTCTCTCTTCTCTTCTCTTCTCTTCTCTTCTCTTCTCTCCTCTCCTCTTCTCTTCTTTCCCTTCCCTTCACTTCCCTTCCCTTCCCTTCCCTTCTCTCTCTTGTCTTCCCATTTTCTTTTTTCCCCCAATATCAGAAAGGTGATCCTTTGAAGTAGAACAGGCAGGAAGCATCAATCTAGTGGGTGCCCAGCATGCAGCCTTGAAAGGCAGCATCCAGCCTCTAAGGAGTAGCTCCCACGTTGCGTTTATTGAAGTGTAAATGGTTATAAACAGTCTTGCTTCCAAGGCCCTGCTCAGGCTGCAGTGTAGAATTTACAGGGATCAGCTGCGGTTACAGGGTAACAAGACACCCCCCCACCTTCTCCCACTGTCCTGTCTGCAGGCTGCTCCCCACAGTTAGTATCTCTTCAGTTTGTCTCTTTGGGGTTTTTTTCACATCTGTTTTTACTGATTCTTCATATTAATTTCTCTGTCAAAATAAATAGGCTTCTGTTCTCCCGAGCAGACTCTGGCTGATAGCCACAGAGTAAGTGATAAGGCACATCTGTTGAGGGATGAGAATGTGTAGTGGAAATGTCACTTGAGAAAAATCACAATTGGGTTTAGAGCAGCAACTGGCCTTTAGTGAGAACAAGGAACACGGACCCTGTAGTATGCACTTGTTCTGTGCCTGGCACTTTCTAAACTCTTGGTCTAGAATTTCAGTAGTGGATTGGATGGAATCCATATCCACACAGGGTCTCAAAATGTGCCCTTATTTAGAAATAGGGTCGGGGTGCCAGGGTGGCTCAGTCGGCTAAGCGTCTGCCTTCAGGTTGGGTCATGATCTCAGTGTCCTGGGATGGAGCCTCACATCGGGCTCCCTGCTCAGCAGGTAATCGGCTTCCCCTCTGCCCCTCCTCCCACTCCTGTGGGTGCTCTCACTCTCTCTCTCCCTGTCAAATAAATAAAACCTTTAAAAAAATATGTATGTATTAGAAATAGAGTCATTGGTGATGTAATTGAGGTAAAGATCTACATGAGATCAGCCTGGGTAGGATGGTGTCCTAAATCCACTGAGTCATGTCCTTGGAAGAAGAGGAAAAGTACACACACAGAGGAGAGGGCCAGGTGAAGCCAGACTCAGAGGCTGAGGTGAGGCACCCACTAGCCAAGGAATGCCTGGGTCCTCCAGAGGCTGGAAGAGGCAGGAAGGACCCCCCTCCCTGCCAAGCCTTCAGAGGAAGTGCGTACAGCCCTGCTAACACCTAGATTTTAGGTTCCCAGCCTCCAGAACTGTGAGAGAATAAGTTCTTATCATTCCAAGTCACCGATTTTGGTGCAAGTGGTTACAGTAGCCTTAGAAAAACTAATATAATCACTGAATTCTCACCTAAAAGCCATGTTTAAAAAGCAGCCTGGAAAGCTGGGTTTTCTCCTCTGGATCTCCTGGGTTTTCCCCGAAAGCAGGCACATCCTCCATTCTTCCTGCTGCTTCAAGGCCTTGTGCTGCCTAGTTACCTTGGAGCCACCTCCGTCCTCCTGGGGGAAGCCTTCCTGACCCCACGGGTGGGGAGTGAGGGCAGTGAACCCACCCAGCTCACCTCCAGCATGCCCTCCCACCACATCGTATCTTTGAAACTGTGAGTCCACACTCAGTGGCAGGTACAAAGGAAATAAAAGTCAGTGCTGGTCACAGCCCTACAAGCCCAAACGGTGTCCTTGGAGTGAGTTGGAGAAAGGCACCCCTTCTGTCAGCAGCCACAGTTCCACTCCAGAGCCCACAACTTGGCTGGAGGAGCAGGGGCTGGATTTCGCCTCCAGTCACCCCCCTGGCTCAGCACCCCACTCATTGCACAACCTGCCTTGATGTCTCCGGCGGTGGTGCATGGCCGGAAATTACAGCTCAATGGCATGTGCCACCTTGACGCCTGGTGCAACCCGAAGGCTCTGAAGGGTCTGGCCGCAGGCTCCCCTCCACTCTGCCCCTGTGGAGAGGGTCCTCCAGTCAGCACCCCTTCCAATCACAGAAGCTCAGGGCCTGCTGAGGCCTGAGTCACGGGCTCCAGCTCCCTCCCAGCTCAGGGGATTGTCACACAAGCCCATCCCGGCCTCTCGAGGGCACCGGGCCACCCCACCCCACCCCGACTTGGTGCCACCAAGCCCGTCTCTCACAGCCCTGCCTGTGCATTCTGTCCCCAAGCACGAGCCCGGGTGGCCTGTCCGAGGCACACGGCACCTCCTCCCTCTGGCTGGGAGTATGTGAGACCAACAGCCTGCCGTCGACCTCTCTGCCCAGGGTCTGGTGCGGGGTGGTCCCCATCCCCATAACCTTGGGGCAGGAATCCCTCCCTCCCCACCAGGGTGAAGAGGAGGTGAAAATGGTCAGAGGCGCTCTGAGGTTACCCAAGTGTGGAGTAAAGCCCACCCAAGTCCTCTCTCCATGCAGAGCACAAATGGTCACAGGCCTGGAGCTGAAACGGGCTTGGGTATAAGTGAGACACCATTTTCCCAAGCTGGGAAGGATGATAAAGAGTCATTTCTGGGGATCCCTAGGTGGCTCAGCAGTTTAGCGCCGCCTTCAGCCCAGGGTGTGATCCTGGAGACCCGGGATCGAGTCCCACGTCAGGCTCCCTGCGTGGAGCCTGCTTCTCCCTCTGCCTGTGTCTCTGCTTCTCTCTCTCTCTTTCTCTCATGAATAAATAAATAAAATCTTAAAAAAAAAATAAAGAGTCGTTTCTGGAAATGGGGAGGGGATGAGCAGATTCCAGCACAAAGGAAAGGAGAAGGGATCCTAGTGCCTTCTCAAGAATTCTGAGCCCTTGGGGTGGGGGCCCCTGCCCAGAGAAGACTCTTCCTGGAGACCGCCTCTCTCTTTCCAGACTTCCATCTTCCTGTTTCATGAAGGCCCCTCGGTGAGCCCTGTCTGGAGGAACGCGACAGGTGAAAGGAAGCGTGGCCTCCCAGGAGTGTGTAAAGCCCACTGCGAGCACCTGGCGCAGCCCCAGGCCTGCATCCACCTGTCTCCAGGGGCTCAGGGCATCCCGACGTGGAGACCTATCCTCCACGCCACCGCCAGGGGGCAGCCGCGCCCGCAGGGCCTGCACACCCAGGGCCTGACCCAAGGATTTTCAGAAATCTCCATACCTGGCTGCAGCTCTGCAGCCTTTGGTTATCTCTCTTAGTCTGATTTAATGTTTATGTCTCATTTGTGCCCACAGAGAAGTCATCTGACGATGTGGATTTAAGATAGGGTGTAATGGGGGGGGGAGGAGAGAGCGAGCGAGCTCGCCACATGCATCAGGGCAGCCTTGCCTGGGAATTTAAAGTCTGTGGAATCCACAGCAATGATTTCTGCCTGTGGGCTCATTTCTAACTCTTGGTGTGACTGCTGTTGGGTTATAACAGCGTCCTGAGGGGAGATTGAAGCTCAGAGCCAGTGCGAAGGCAATAGTTCAAAGCATATTCTCATGTTTGGCAGCTTGCCTTCCTTTTGGCTTGGTTTGCTCTTTAATTTTTTTTTTTTTTTTTAAGGGCTTGGCTGATATGCTGGAGGACTACCTTGTCTTTCTAAGCAGACCTCTGGGTATACAGCACGGATGGTATTAGGATCCTTTTTGTGGAGGACCTGAGTGGCTCAGTGGGCTAAGTGTCTGCCTTCAGCTCAGGTCATGATCTCAGGGTCCTGGGATCAAGCCGCCCCCCCCCCCCCCCCCCCCCCCCCCCCCCGCATCGGGCTCCTAGCTCAGCAGGGAGCCTGCTTCTCCCTCTGCCTCTGCCTGCCACTCCTGCTGCTTGTGCTCGCTCACTCTCTCTCTCAAATAAATAAAATCTTAAAAAAAAAAAAAAAAGGATCCTTTTTGAGGGTAAGTTGTCTGATGTTACTGAATGATATCCTTCAAAAAATGCTCAGGCTGACTTAGTGTATGCAAAGAATAAAATCGGTAAATTCACAGTCCCCACCTTCCCCTGCAGTGTTCACTAAGTCTCTGCTCCTGGGTGGCTAAGGGCGATAACCTGTCCCACCTCAAGGCCTCTAGAAGCCCTTAGCCTTTAAAGCAGCTGGAGGAGGGCAAAGAACCAGGGCCCAAAATTAGGGAAGCAGAGCTCCTGCTGGGTTCTCCCTTAAAGGACCAATGACCTTGGGTGTGTCCTTGAACCTCCTGGAGGTCTAGTTAACCTTCTTGGAGCTAACTCTTCTAGGGCAACTGTCTAATGAATTGCACATGGCCTGTCTACACTGGAAACGTTTACCCACCAGCCAGGCCAAGTGGCTCCAGAGACATGAAAGTGGGTCCACCTCCCCAAGATGGACCTTCACAACTAATTTCCAAGAGCCTGAGGGGCAAAATCGGAGTTGTAAGGTACCCTTGCGCAGTGACCGAGTGAGAGAGAGGCCTGACATCCGAATGGGAGAGGCTGATGAATGGGTGCCCTCATGGTGCCAGATGAAGACAGCCTGAGCCAGAGTCTTCAGTGGCCAGGACCACACTTTGGGGGAGTGATTCCACCTGCTTCTGCCACCAAGGCCAGGCAGCCAGCCTTTCAGATGCAGGTACCCCTCCCCGACTCTGCTTTCTAGCAAGTGTGACCTGGGCCTGCTGGCAGTTGTTCTTCCCCTTTACAGCAGAGGTGGTAAATCAGTGGTCTTTGGGTACAATTCAACTCAAGGTCATTTTTTTGGTTTGTTTGGCTTACACATTTTTTTTTAAGAAAACTGGAACTAGGTGCCAACATTTAAAAATCGAGAGATTTCAAATAAATATCTGCATTTCCAGCTTCTCTTAAAACCCCACAAGTCCATTAAGGCAGCATCTGCATTCCCAGATGGCTGGCTTTGCTCTCTTTGCTTTCTATCTGTAGACATGAGGGGTTGACAGCAGAGTTTAGCTACCCATGGGCTGGGGCTGCTCGCCAGAGCCTCCCAGGAACCCACATCCATTCCTTAAAGTGTCATTATGATTTGAAGAAAACACACACCACAGATCATGATGAAAGACTTTAATTTTTTTTAAGATTTTATTCATTTATTCATAAGAGACAGAGAGAGAGAGAGAGAGGCAGAGACACAGGCAGAGGGAGAAGCAGGCTCCACACAGGGAGCTGGACATGGGACTCGATCCCGGGGCTCCAGGATCACACCCTGGGCCCAAGGCAGGGGCTCAACCGCTGAGCCACCCAGGGATCCCACAAGACTTTAATTTTTTAAAAGAACGTAATTCCTCCCAGTCACGTTGTCCTACCCGGTGAACACATAAAATACTGCATACAAAATATTGAGATTCCGTTTCTAAAGAGCTCGGAGCAGTACCCAGACATGCCGAGTGCATGTGAAACCAAATTTTAACGTGTGCTCACAAGCATTTGAAAGCTTATAAAAGCTTTTGAGGGGTACCGAGGGGAGGGTGCTGAGTATCTTGTCCCTTGAGGACTGGGAGGACTACAGATCATAGGGTGTCCCCCTGCCTTAAAAGTCACAGGAATCCCAGTGGGGGAGAGCAAACCAGTGGTAAGCATGAGCTGGAGCGCCTGGGGTACCAGTCGCTGTGCCGGCGGCTCTGACTCACATTCTGGGTCCCTCTCCAAACTTGTGATCCCGGCCTGCCTGCCTTTCCTGTGGGCAATGTGTGTCTGTTGGAAGCAGATAATTCACGGGGTCCATGAGGGCAAGCAGTTGTGGGAGGGCTTCCAGGGCCCATGACACCCTGAGATGTTGGGCAAGATGCGTCCGTGTGCATTTCTCGGGTATGGGGGATCATAGCTTTCATTAGATTTCAAAGGATTCTGAACCAGAGAACCATCATCACGGGGACTAGTCTACACCAGACCTCTGCCCCAGAGATGTCCTAAACCCCAAGCTTGCCTGAAGGCACCACTGTCTAGCCCATGAAGCCAGAGCTGCAGTGAACTGGGCCCGATTTGTCCACTGAATACGGCCAATGATGCTTATGTGTTGCTTTTAATTTATTCTCTGTACAGGTTCCCAAAAGTTATATTTTACTTAAATATTCCATCCTTCTCAGGAATGGGCAAGCAAGCATTCAGGATGTCCCTGAGCACTTAATGCAGCTGCTGGAGAAACGGGCTGAAAGCAAGGCGCATGTTCTCTGGGATTCTCGAAGGTCGGGTCACGCTAAGAAGACTTTCTTCTATTGCCCCAAACAACAGCCCCAGCACCACACCTCCACCCTAATCCATTCTCCCTCTCTCATCTGTGAGGAAAGATTCCCAGAGACTCTTCTGTCCCATAGGGAGAAGGAGAGTGGAGAGGAAAGCTGCTGTCTCTAGGGGTGGGGATGAGGGCACTGCTTGTTTCACAGTTCTGGGGGCTAGAAGTCTGAAATCATGGTGTGGTAGGGCCATGCTTCCAGTGAAGCCTGTAGGGGAGCTCCCCTCCTTGCTTCTCCCAGTCTGGGGGTGGCCGTCAATTGTTGGCCATCCTTGGCTCACAGGTGTGTCAGTCCAAACTCTGCCTGTCTTCATGAGAGTTCTCCCCATGTGTCCCTGACCTGATTTCCCACTTCTTATAAGAACATCATTCATATTGGATGTGGATGAGTACAATGTGTACTCATTGTAGTCTGATTACATCTGCAAAGACCCAATTTCCAAGTATGGTCACATTCACAGGTACCAGGGTTAGGACCTGAACATGTCTTTTGGCTGGGACACAATTCAACCACAGTGGACACATGGCCTCAAAAGGCCCTGCCCCCCCCCCATCACAGTGTTGCCACTTACCCATACCCGCTCCTTCTCCTGGGTTCCGGGGTGATGGGTGCACCCCTCCCTTCTGCCATGATAACTGAACCCCTTCCCCTTGGTACACATTCTGAGGTGGAAATTTTGTCTCCAGCATCTCAGTCCTGTAGTTAAGTGAATTTTTCAGAAATTGACATGTGTGAGTAGGAAGTGTCTGTGTGTGTGTGTGTCTGTGTGTGTGCATGTGTGGATATGGGTGTAAATGTGTGTTTGGGGTTGAGGGGGAATGTGTGAAGGGTGGATATAAGGTAGGGGGGCAGGAGGCAGGAAGGAAGGGGAGGCCAGAGCCACCATAGTGAGGGCATTCGTGACAAAAGCAGAGTGGTATTGTCCCGTAACAAGAGCAGGGAGGATGCTTGGGACAAATACGGCAATA
Source organism: Nyctereutes procyonoides (assembly GCF_905146905.1). Lineage (NCBI taxonomy): Eukaryota > Metazoa > Chordata > Mammalia > Carnivora > Canidae > Nyctereutes > Nyctereutes procyonoides. The sequence goes on from NW_026575155.1 coordinate 8,057,611, forward strand.
TTATGCCTCTGGTCTCCATCCCATAAAATAGGATATTATTAGGATATTGACTTTGTCATTTTGACAAGAACCAAAATAACAGAGGCCCAAGGAAGATCAGTTTCTCTTTCCCATAATGCCTGAGCTGGCGAGTGAGCAGGAAGGCAGAGAGACACTGCCCTGTGACATTGCCCAAGGACCTAGACTTGCTGCTCTACCACCTGAGAGGATGCTGTCCTTTTCCAGAGTCAAAGCTGGCTCATGACCTCATCCCCATCCAGCCACTGGGAAGGGGAAGGGGAGGGAAGTGGGAGACACACCCTTTCCTTCTCAAGAATCCCTCCCATGTCTATAGGCCGGAATGTCATTAAATGACCTTGCTAGCTGCAAGGGAGTCTGGGAAATATAGCTTTTATTCTCAGAGGTCATGATCGCTGGAATGCTGCTAAAATTAACAAGGCAGAGACAGATACTGGGGAACAGCTGGCAGCCATCACAGAAGAAATGTGATTTTAGAGAAATAGTGTCATGAATCCATCCTTCACCCCTTACAAGAGAAAAAAAAAACCCAATTACAATTACATCCCTACAATAAAGAATATAAAAGGCACATGATTAGAAAAATCAGATTGCCAAGTAAGATTTGTCCAGTTTTAACCGACTGTGGGGTCATGACAAAGGTTTTATCTCGGGAAGGTGTGTGTTGGGGCGTTCGACGGCCAGCTGGTTTTCGATGACATAACATGCCTTGTAGCTCTCCAGAACACGGGCCTGGCAATACGCCTTGTCCTTCTCCTGCCAGGTGTCAGACTCGATGTATACATTGAACGGGTCGTGGGAGTGCTCCAGCTTCTTGGAGCGGATGTAACTCAGCATGATGCCCAGGGTGAAGAAGCCGAAGAAGCCAAGCACCATGAGCACGTAGAGCGCCGCCAGCTGGCTGTCATCACGGCCGGGCGACCTGCGGGCCAGGCCTGACATGTTGTTGCCGCCCTCTTCAACTGTCCCCTGCCACAGTGTGGTCAGAAAGGGCATCACCTCGGTGGCATTCGATGGAATCATCCTGGGCTTAAAGGTTCTGCTGCAGGAGCTCGAACTTTCCGAGAAAGCTTTCTGAAAGAAAAGGGCAATCTGGACTCAGAAAGCATGTACCGGCCCAAACCTACCCACACATGCACAGATTTTTGAAATCTCAAGGGAGAGGGGTGCCCGAACATACACCTGAGTCCCTGGCATGTGCCACCTTGAGTCTGCACAGCACCTCTCTGGATTGATCAAGTAATCAGTTGGTTCCCTCTTATTTCCACTCACCACTGCCACCGTCTACCTCCTCGGAAACACCCAGAAAGAGTTCCTCTAATATACACACTGTGTTGTATGTGTGTGTGTGTCTTGGTTTATGTGCTATGGACTGAATTTTGTTCAGCCCTAACCCCCAATGTGGCTGCACCTGGAGACAGGGTCTTCTGGAGGTTAACTGAGGTTACAGGAGATCATTACAGTTGGGACCGTAACCCGCTAGGACAATGCTCTTATAATAAGAAAGAGAAATCTCTCCCATGCAAGGATGCTATGAGACGGCAACCAGGAAGAGAGCTCTCACCAAGAACCAAACCCTTCCAGAATCTTGATCTTGGACTTAGACCCTCCCAAATGGTGAGAAAATATACGTCTGTGGTGTAAGCCCCCAGCCTGTGGGATTTTGTTACGGCGGCCCGAGCTAAGCCATGTAAGTGGTGCTGGGTTATGTATCTGCCTCTCTTTCCTCCCTGCCATGGCTTTACGGCCACCTCGGCTACTCCGTGTGCCTGCCTGCCTTCCTTTACTTCTGAACGTTGCACGGTACCCATGGCACACACCCACTTCCTTTCTCTGCCTGCTGCCCCAGAACTGGATGCTGCTGTGCCCACTAACTCCATAAAACAAAGGGACAGCAAACATCCCTGTCCTCCTGTGGACCTGGAAAAATCACACACTTGCTGCCACTGGTGCCTCGTGGTTTGCACAACTAGTCAGACTAAGGTACTCTCGGGCGTCCTAGGGGGTGATGTGCAAGGGGTGGTGTGTTCCAGCACCAAATACCCTGTGTATGGAAAGAAACCCTACCATAGTGCTGTGAACTTAGGGTGCTGAGTGTGAGTGGATTGGTTTTTCCAGCTCATTAGGAAATATCAGCCCTGGGGCACCTGGGTGGTTCAGTTGATTAAGCATCTGACTCGGTTTCAGCTCAGGTCATGATCTCAGGGTCCTAAGATCGAGTCCTGCGTGCTTTCTCTACCCCTCTCCCTGCTTGTGTGCACATGCTCTCTCTATTTCTCTCTCTCTCAATGAATAAATAAAATCTAGGAAAGAAAGAAAGAAAGAAAGAAAGAAAGAAAGAAAGAAAGAAAGAAAGAAAGAAAGAAAGAAAGAAAAATAGAACCAGCCCAGGGATTCGGAGTTTGGGGTTTTAGGTCTGGCTCTTCCAGGGCTGACCACCATGGCTCTCTCTACCTTGTGGAGAAGCTCCTCATGAAAGAGAAGCAGAGGAGTTTATGGGTTTTCCGGACATCTCTGGGGCTTTTGAGTCTGCCCTGAGATCTGTTAGAACAGGTTAAGCTGCATAGGCTCAAGAGACTTCCAGGTACTGATTGTTCTACAAAACCAGCATTTTGCCCCATTCTAGCCATGGCAGTAGGTAGGAATTGTTTGGTTACCTTTTTTTTTCTTCGAAGCTTAGATGCAGAGCTGCTAGTCTGCTGGAAATCACTCAGGACGAGGTTTCAGGCAGCTGAGCTTTCCAAACATGATGCCCCACATTTTCTTTTTAAATGACTTCAGAACATTTATGAATGCACAGAACCCTGCCCCCAGAAAATACACAGCCCTTGAGCTGATAATGTAATTTTTTTCCCCTAAAGAACACAGAATGACCACAAGCAGGGAATCCTGCTACCAATGACTATCAGAGCATTCTTATCACTTCATGACCACATGAGACTAGAATTATGGTGGACAACCTCCAGAGGTTAATTAGTTTAGAACCAATAGCTTCACATAGCAAGTTGATTTAACAGCAACTCCTGTAGCTAATCCACATGGGGGGGGGAATCACAGAGAAGATCTGTTACTTAAAACCAGGCGGACTTTTCTGTGGCCGGAGGAAGCAACCAGAAACATCTGCTTTGAAAACCTGCCAGGACAACCGTCCTCAGCCTTGCTCTCAGGTGGTGGTGCTCAAATTTTGGCATGCTTTACATTTCTTTCTTTCTTTCAGATTTTTTTGTTTTGTTTTGCAGGGTGGGAGGAGCAGAGGGAGAGGGAGAGTCTTTTTTTTTTTTAAATATTTTATTTATTTGACACAGAGAGAGAGAATGCAAGCAGGGAGAGCCAGGCAGAGGGAGAGGGAGAAGCAGGCTCCCCATGGAGTAGGGAGCCCGATGTGCAGCTCGATCCCAGCACCCTAGGATCATGATCCAAGCTGAAGGCAGCCACTTAACTGACTGAGCTACCCAGGTGCCCCGGAGAGGGAGAGTCTTAAGCAGACTCTGCACTGAGCACAGAGCCCGACATGGGTTTTTTTTTCTCATGACTCTGAGATCACTACCTGAGCCAAATTGCTTAACCAATTGTCCCACCCAGGTGCCCCTGGCATGCTTTAGAATCACCTTCTAAAAATGCAGAGTGCTGGGCTCCACCCCCAGAGTTTCTGATCTAGAATGGCTGGTGTGGGGCCTGAGAATTTGCATTTCCAAGAGATTCACAGGTACTACTGAAACTCCTGGTCCAAGGACCCCCACTTGTGACCTACTGGAATCACCTGGAGAGGCACCTGGGTTAAGCATCTGCCTTTGGCTCAGGGCGTGATCCTGGGATCCTGGGATCAAGTCCTCCATCGGGCTCTCTGCAGGGAGCCTGCTTCTCCCTCTGCCTGTGTCTCTGCCTCTCTCTCTGTGTCTCTCCTGAATAAATAAATAAAATCTTAAAAAAAAAATTACCTGGAGAACTTCAAAAAATACTGATGGCCTGGATCCCTCCTTCAAAGATTGTGATGTCCTGGCTTTCTGGCATAAAGCTTCCTAGTTGATCCTAATTTGGAGCCAAGCTTGAGACCCACGGGACTATGGAACCTTAGGAAACTGACCCATCTTTCCTGCTGCAAGGTGCTAGGAAGAATTTGATGAGCAGAGAAATGATTTCATAAAACAATTTTCCAATCGCATTTGGTTTTTAGATTTCCTTTTTCGGTCTCCTATGTCCCTGGTGGAACCTGAAGAGAAGTGGCAGAGAGAAACTCTCAAGCCTCACTATAACCCCAGCTGCCTCCTGCCTAACTCACGCTGGCAGCTTAAATTATGTGGAGCCTGTCAGAGCCTTCATGCCAGGCCCGAAAAGCCAAGTTCATCAACTGCCTTTCAAGCAACGACTCTGAATTTTTAAAGAGAAATCTTCTTCTTACTTTACATTTAATTTATTGTATTGCTTTTGCGAAATGCCCTCTGTGCCCCGAAGGCCTGCATGCTGGGCCACGTGGTGTTCTGTGTAATGAGTCTCAAAATGAGTTTGGCAATGTGCTCTTAATAGTCAGCATGATGTAAACGAACTCAATCTGCATGTCAGCTGGGGGCTTATGTCTCATTCTTCCAAGTTCACTTCCATTATAATGCCAACGCACTGCCCTGTGGCCTGTGTGGCAGACTACTGGACTCACATGGATTTGAAGAGCAAGTAAGCCAGCAATCTTAACTTACAGGAAACTGGGATCCACAGAGTTGAGTTGACCTGCCCAAGGTCATGTCTCTTACCAAAAATACATCTAAAATTCAGTCTTGTAGCCGTGAACTCACATTCTATTAGTACAGAAAAAGGAGTTCTCAGCACTTCGTAGGGAGGGAACGGATTCTATATTTAAGGTCAAAGGGACAGAGGACCTGGCCACCAGGTCTACCCAGATGAAGACTAGCTTGTGACCTAAAGATGCCATCAGAAGACCCCTCCTCGACCGGAGAGAACACAGATTTTCATAGCTTGTACAATGACAAGCGGACTGTGGGAGGCACAAGCAGCAGGAACCAGGGAGGTCAAACTCCGAACACAACCAGTCTTATGGCCAACCTGTGCTGAACATTCTCAAACTGACCTTACTGGGCCTAGAAAGAGGGGGTTTCTAGAAGTTTCTGCTTCATCCTGGGTTTGAGATTCCTCATGCAGAATAGATACTGCCCCCAATCAAGGTTAGTACGATTTTCTTTTCTCTTCAAAGCTTAGGGCCAGAGCTAGTGGCCTGCTGGAAGTCACCCAGGGTACAGCGTTCTGGGCAGGTGAGCTGAGCTAACAGCTAGAAATGGAGTCCAACTGGGTCTCCACCACCCTGGGATTCTGGAAGGCCCCCAGCTGCACCCAGAGGAGAAGGGGACAGTGAGTGACGTCACGCTGTCCTGGCACACGCTGCCCCTTTTGCATTTCTCCCTCTTCTAGCTACATCGCCTGTCAGCACCGATAATGACCTGGAGGCTTTTAGAACAGATTTCCTAGCACTGCCATCTTTCCTTCTTTCTTAAGCATTCACTGAGCACCCAAGGCTTTTGTGGGCTGACTCCAACCAAACTTCTGCTCAGAGGGATTGATGCTGGGGGGCGGGGGAGAGAAGAGAGAGTGTCTGATACAGAGCTCAGAGATCTGATTTCCAGCCCTGGCTCAAAACCTAGATAAAACACAGGGCTCCCCTGGGCCTCAGTTTACTTATCTTGGTAAACAGGCATACGTTCCTATCCTCTTTTTTTTTTTTTTTTTTTAATGCAGATTCAGATTTGAGATCTGGAGAGATGCTAAGATTCTGCACTGCTTTTTTTTTTTTTTTTTTTAGGATTTTATTTCTTTATTTCAAAGAGAGCAGAAGCTGGGGGAGAGGGAGAGGGAGAAGCAGACTCCCCACTGAACAGGGAGTCCAATGTGGAACTCAATCCCAGGACCCTGGGATTATGACCTGAGTCAAAGGCAGATGCTTAACCAACTGAGCCACCCAGGCACCCCCATTCCTATCATCTTAACAGCATTCCTTAATAAGCATTTCTTCAGTCTTGAAATCATCATTAGGCTTTACTTGCTTCAGGAAGCAGAATTAGGGTAAAACCAATTATGGGTTAGCCTAATTTTGGTGAATATGATCTTATCAAGTTAAGAATTCTGCAAGCATGATTTCCTTGGAAGCAATTATCAATTATGTTCATCTTTCTCTCAATAAGTTCTGAAAACATATTTACCTCTAACAAGAAAAAATAAAAAGCCAACGGGGCCCCTAGACCCTTCCAGGGTATGAAGGATGGAAATGTGAACCAGTGAGCTGGTGAGAGGGACCCAGCCAAACCCAATATGGGAAAAAGGATAAGCATTCTGGTGTGAGGAATTGATGGGAGGATTCCCAGCCTCCGGAGGGCAGCTGAAGTCACATAGAAGGAGGGTGGATGGACTATCAGACTGAATAAATTCGAGAAGCCGAAGTTTTCTTATCCAAAAACTGGGCATACTAGAATCTCCCTTGACTATACTACCACAAGGTTCTGTGAGGCACAGAACAAACCCCCAGTTTTGCCACCTCTAAATTTTGCAGCTCTCTCCACAAGAGAGGCACGACTGCCATATTTGATTGTCAAAATCCTGCTGGTCCTCCAAATGCCTACTCCTCTGCCAACCTGGGGGTAAATGCCCCTCCCCTTCTTTGATCCCATGGTGCCTTGTCTCTACCACTCAGATTCTAATTTATTTTACAATAATTTATAGGCTTGTCTGGGCATTTCTTTCCAGGAGCTCAGGAAGGTCAGGGATGATCTTGCTCACCTTGTCCCCACGTCAGCACCCAGACTCATTCCATAAGAGATTCCTGAATTAAGTGGGGGTGCCAAGTATTAAACCCAATACAACTATAATGTGATTGCAAGTGCAAATAACCAATAAGGCATGATACACTCTTGAAAGAAATTGGGGGGTAGGGGATCCCTGGGTGGCTCAGCGGTTTGGCGCCTGCCTTTGGCCCAGGCGCCATCCTGGAGTCCCAGGATTGAGTCCTGCATCGGGCTCCCGGCATGTAGTCTGCTTATCCCTCTGCCTGTGTCTCTGCCTCTCTCTCTCTCTCTCTCTCTCTCTCTCTCTCTCTCTCTATGTCTATCATAAAAAAATAAAATAAAATAATTTTGGGGGTAGCTAAATGGAAATCTCTTTGAATATAATGTATGTTTTTACATAATAAAATGTAAACTATTTTTATTTATATTTATTTTGTAGTATTATTTATTTTGTATATTAAAATATATTTTATTATTAGTAATCTGATTAACATATTTATTATTATTATTAACATAGTTACATATGTATCCACAAACTACTTTATTTCTAAAAAGGTTTAGGGCAGTCAGTAATTATGGACGGTATAGCTGAATTTTTATCCTGTCCCTTTCGCTCCTGATAACCATATTACCATATTACTTAATAACTGCCACTGTAATATGGTTTTCTTATTTATTATGTCCATTGCTTGTTTGTCTTCTCCACCAAAACACAAGCTTTTGAGGGCAGGGATGTTTGCATGTGTTATTCTGCATATATCTCAAGGCCTAGAACAGTATCTGGCATGTGGTAGGAGTGCAATAAATATTCATGGAATGCAGGCATGCATGGATGAATGCATGAATGAATAAATGTCCCATTCAATTACCAAAAAGCCCTGAATCACCAGCTGTACCTTCAGAGACTTAGGATGACAAGAGTGAGTCCCTCTGATGTATTCACAACGTACTTTATTTTCAAAACAATCCACTTTCTAAGAACCTGTCAAAAGCCAGACCTCTGGAGATATTCTTAAAAGGGAGAATGCCTTCCTCGGACCCATCCTTAGCTCATCCCTGATGAATATATGAAATAGACCACAGAAAGCAGGTTCGGGTTCCCTCCCTAACAATCCATAGATCAGAGATGCCTGAGTGGCTCAGTGGTTGAGTGTCTGCCTTTGGCTCAAGAGCATGATCTTGGGGTCCTGGGATCGAGTCCCACATCGGGCTCCCCATGGGGAGCCTGCTTCTCCCTCTGCCTGTGTCTCTGCTTCTCTCTGTGTGTGTTTCTCATGAATCAATAAATAAAATCTAAAAACAAACAAACAAACAAAAAAACCCCAACCAATCCATAGATGGGAGTCTAGGTGCTTTCCAGCAAATCACCATATATGATTTTAAACATCCGAGTGATCACAGCAAAGTTCCCCACCACCAGGAACATAAATGGTTACTGACCAGAACATTCCTTAATGGAACCAGAAGCTCCATCTTAAACCTAAATGTGGACTCAAAACAAACAGATCACATTCAGTAGGTTAACAGTTCACATACTAGGTTAAAAAATCCAGGCAAGGACAGTGTAACAGGTGATAGATCCAGGACATACATACGACAGCTACTCGGTCAACTTTCTTGCAGAAGTTCCACATTTTCCCCAATTACCACGATCAAGACAAGATACCAACAATGTTCTGCAAGTCCCACGCTTCTTCCCCAGGGAGATGCCAAGGCCCAAGAACCTTCCTGGCCCCAAATTAGAAAGGCCCCTCAGAGGCCGGGTGTGTATGGCAGTATTGCCTGAGCTGGGTGGAGGTCTTTGAAACCCAGTGGGGACTGGGAGCGCGGGCGGTTTTAGTTTTCTTTGGGTGCTTTTAGGTTTTTCCCAAGTTTTCTACAAAAATGCCTGAGATTTCATAAAAATGGGGAAATGTGGCTGTGACATGGTGGTGAGACAGTTCTCTAGGCGTGCGTCTCTAAGTGAAGCCCCGCAGAGGGAGAGGAGGCGCGACCCATCCTCCAGCCCCGCAGGCCTCCGGGTCCGGGGGGCGGGGGGGGGTGCTGAGGCCGGGTCCCTGGAGCCCCCATCAGGGTGGGGAGCCTGGACTTACCGGGTCCGGGGCGCCGAGGCAGCCGGGTGCGCAGCGGGTCCGCCGGCCGAGCCCGAGGCTGCGCCCTCCCCGGGCGGGGGGCGGGGGGGGGGGGGCGGGCAGGCGGGCGGGGCCTCCCGGAGCCCGAGGGCGCCCCGCCCTGTCCCCAGGGGTCCCTGCTGAGTCCCGGCCGGGCCCTCCGCTGCCTGCGTCCCGGATCTCGCCGGGTAGGCTCCGGCCGGCAGAAAGTCCGCATTGCCACGATTGTCAGCCAGCCAGACAGCCAGCCAGCCCGACAGACAGACAGACAGACAGATCTCCCTTCCTGCGGGAGTTTGCAGGAGGCAGGCTAGAAGCCGCTGCGGCCCCGAGAAAGGCATTCCGGGGGACCCCCACCCTCGGCGGAAAGCCAGGACAAATGTCCCTACTGTTTGCAGCTGCAAACAGTAACTTAGAGACGCTCAACACCCCAGCAGACTCCTTGGGGCTGCCGCGCGCACGCCACCCCCCCCCCCGCCCCGCCAGCTGTGTCCCCGCATCCCCGCGCCGGCATCCAGGAGCACCCACCTGCCCACCGGGTGGACCGGGTGTCCAGCTCCGAGCTGCAGGTGCGGCTGTGCACGCGGCAGGTGCAGCCCAGGCCCGCGGGAGGCTGTCGCTGGAGCCACCCACGCCCTGGCAGGGCCACTCCAAAGTCCTCGGGGCGCTGGCACGGGCCACGAAGGCCAAACATCACAGCGCCTGAGTGACCTGCCAGCAAATGCCACAGCAGCTGCCCACAAGCGTGGGAGGCCCCCATGAGCCCGGGGAACTTGCAAATGCCAGTCCCGTGAGAGCTCTGGGGAATAAGGTCCAGCTCACCGGCTGCAGGCGGGTCGCAGAGCAAGAAGGTTCCTGATCTAGAGCCAGGAGACCTCCCTCTGCTTGGTCTTCATCCTCCCATCTCCTTCTTGGGCCTTGGCCTGGGTGCTCTCCTGGGCAGGGGGCCCTCGGAGGGGACCGCGGCCTGTGACATTCCAGGACTCAGCTCAGCCGGCAAACGCGGGGCTGGCACCTGCGTGCTCCACGGGGGCCAGGACAAACCCACACCAGGCACTTCGGAAAGCCCTAAAATATCTGCAGCCTTGATGTGTGATGCACTGTGTGAAGTCGGCTCTGCCGGGACGGCCTGAACCTTAGGAAAGCTCTATGCATAAAAAGGTTCTTTGTAGTTTTACTTGCAATAACTAGAATCTGTCTCAGAACAGAAAAGTGGTCCATGGTCGTACCTGTGACAGAGTATGGCTCTCCGGACTGGAATACCTCATGCCGTCCGTAGGGCAACGTTTGCCAACAGTTTGTAGGACGCGGGGTCCTTACACTGTAATGTTAAATGCAAAATACTGGGTCTCTAAATTGTGCACACGGGATGCTATGCGTCATTTTGAGAATAAAAAAAAAACACACCCCAATGTTAATATTGTCTATTGATGGTGGGCTTCTGTGGGATCTATTTTCTTATTTACACAAATCTGTGTTTTCCTTTTCCTTCCCCCACTCCCCGCAATAATCCTATATTCTTTAATATTTAGGGGGGAAAACGCATACACTCTATCTGGAAATTCCCTAGTTTCACCCTTCTCCAGATCATGTTCCAGATCAAGTTGTTCGGAGATGGTCTCTTTTTGCCCACCTTTCCACGGGGAACTTGAGGAGGGGGTGGGATGGAGAGTCGGTTAAGGCAAAAATGTTTGTCCCATTAAATTTGTGTGCAGCCCTTTCAGTGGCAGGTAATGGTGTGTGGCGTGCCCCACAGCAGCTGTGGGATGACCGTCTCCCCTGGTCCTGGAGCCGTGCCTGCCCACCTGTCACCCAGTTATCGTGGAGACGGTGTGTATGGTGGTGTTTTCAAAAGGTGCTACGTCTGTGAGTGGTGGTGCTCTTCTCTTCCTGCTTCTCTCCATCCCACGTGTGATGATGGGTTATTTGATGATGATGCTACTGTTTTGGTCATTTCTTTTTTTTTAAGAGTATTAATTTATTTATGAGAGACAGAGAGAGAAACAGAGAGAGAGAGAGACAGAGAGGCAGAGACCCAGGCAGAGGGAGAAGCAGGCTCCACGCAGGGAGCCTGACGTGGGACTCGTCCAGGGACTCCAGGATCCGGCCCTGGGCTGAAGGCGGCGCCAAACTGCTGAGCCACCCGGGCTGCCCTGTATTTTGTTTCTTGAAAGGGTTTCTTCTTTTCTCTTTCACTTCCTGCTTTTACCCTTCTAGAACTCACCTTTCCTCACCATACAGGTGTGACCGAGCTTAAAGTAACCCTAACAATAGAGCCACGGCCTGCAAAGGCCTGGGGTCATTTCTCTCTCCTCTTCTGGCGCTTCCACCTTCTCCATTCCTTCTCCGTCCCTTCGCTGGGAGCTGGGTCTTGGGAATGGGGTGGCAAGCTTAGCCCCGGCTCTTCTGAGTGGGTTTATGTTCCTCATCTGAGGGTTCCCACCTCAATGCAGGTGGCATCCGAAGCCAGAGCTCCAGCCACTTTTCTCTCTTTGTTAGGAGAATCTCATTACTCAGTTTGCAGCTCAGATGTCCTGCTTATGTTCCTAATCTTGCTCGCACGCTGTAGGGGAAAGAAAGGCTCTGCCATCGGAAAGGACTGATCTGCGGGGCGACTCACCCACCCAGGGCGCTCTTACGGACTCTGGACCAGGGTAAGTGGACAGTTCTTGACTGTTCCCTCTGCCTACCATTTACTTGGTGTCCAGATGCCCCTGCTTTAGCCTGAGGACAGCCCCTGCCCTTTGACCTCTCTTCTTGCTTTGTCACCTCTCTACCCCACGACTTCTGCTAACCTATGGGAAATTCTCATTTGTCGGTGAGGAACACCTGTAAAGCAAACAGCCTTTCTTCAGTAGCAGTGGAGCATATCTTGAGTGCAGTCATATGCTCAGTTACAGTACTTCCCCCAAGAAGGACAAAGGGGAGGAAGGGCACTGAAGTCCTCATTCGGTCCTGCCGGTGACAGATGAGGTGCAGAGTGATGGAAGAGAACCCCACCTTGCCTGTCACCTGGGGCGCTCTGCCCCCATTGCTGTCCATGGCTCCATCAGTGCCCCACGCAGATGGTTTGGCATGGCCGTGTCTTCTCTGATGGCCATGTGGTGCTCTCATCTCTTCTGCCCCTTTTCCTTGGCCAACATCTCCCCCATCTGATTCACTTGGTTGTAGGAGACCTGGCCTCAGTTTCCCACCAGGGCTCCTCTTTGGCTGGGGGTCCTGCACACCAGGAGCATCCTTCCTAAATGCTGAAGTCTCCTGGAATTCTCCTAAAACCCCCTAAAGGATTGCTCTTGTTCCAAAAAGAAACACCCACAACCTGTGTACAGGTCATTCCAGCTCCATGACCTCATTTTCCAGTGCTGTGCTCCTCCAAGCTTCCACGCCAGCAAAAGACATCCCTCCATTCTCCATGCACAACTCACCTTTCCCCCCCTCCGGATGAGTTGATGATCATCTTCCAACATGGACACAGGACATTTTCAAATCCCAGATCTTCAGCAGAGGTCTAAGGTGAGGGGACCATGGCTGACTCTGAGCCTCTTGGCATGGAATCTGTTTGCTTTAGCTCTGAATTAGTTTTCAAGATTAAGTAGTTGAAAAACCTCATCCTAAGCATCAAGATTTCTGGTTTCTCTGATAAAACTCAAGAGATCTAGAAACTTTATGCTTACTTTTGGCACAGCAACAAAGGCAGGGGCCGTATTTTCCACAAAAATACAAACTAGAGAGTTTACCACGCCCCCTACCACTCCACATTCTCCCTGACAAGGACGATTAGCAGAACCCACTTACTCGATATCCTGACGGTCCGTAGGTATTAAGTTGGTCACTTCTGTTCTAGGACTTTCCCTTCCAGGATAAAGCCCCCCGTCTGGCTATTCCTTCACTTTGCACATCTGGTGCAAAGAAACTCATTTCTGCACTCATTTTGTCCTTGCTATTTTGTTGTGTTGCAGGTGCTCTTTGGCCGTGTCAGAGGTGGATGATTTGGGGGTTTTTTTTCTTCTTTTTTTTTAAAAGATTTTATTTATTTATTCATGAGATAGGGAGAGAGAAAGAGAGAGAGAGGCAGAGACAGAGGCAGAAGGAGAAGCAGGATCCATTCAGGAAGCCTGATGTGGGACTCGATCCGGGGACTCCAGGATCATTCCCTGAGTGGAAGGCAGACACTACTCAACTGCTGAGCCACCCGGGGAATCCTAAAGAGGTGGATGTTTTGTTTATGCATTTAGAGCAGTAGTTCTTAACTTTTCAGGAATCTTCTCGAGAATTTGAGAAAAGCTATGGCTTTCCTCCCATTCTTCCAAATGCACACACGTGCAACATTTTGCCTACAATCAGGAGACCTACGGACCCCTGGTATTCTAGGTGATTCGTGGCTGCTACATTAGGAACCTCAAGACAAGGACTATCTTTTCTGTGAAACAAATACAACTCTGCAGTACTGATTCTATGGGGTCTTTACTGTGTTCTATGCTCAACAAATGCCACCAAGTGTTGCCTGACTGGTGGACAGCAAGACTGTCCCTGAAAATAGTTGTTCAAGCTGCCTCTACCTAGGTCCTGAGAGCATAGCACTAATTCCTGGCAGCCTGGAGTCACCCAAGGAAGAGGATGTACCAGTTACAGACCCACAGATTCAGACCTCACAGATGCCCTTGTGTTTGACAAATAACCACATCCTTCACCTTGCTACGAAAGGAGCACAAATCCAATTAAGAAAGTGTTTCCAAAAGAAATAACATCATTGTTCCCCCACCACCCCCACCACCCCCTTTTTGTTCTGGAATAATACTATGCTGATAGGAACATGGATAAATTAATTACCCTCTGGAATGCTATTCATTGCTAGGAAAATACACTAAACCTTCACCTATAGTGTTTGACATTTGAATACAAATATTGCCCTTATGTTTTTGTTGTATTTTTTTAACTCAATTGGTCCAGTTTACGCAGGATTATATGTATAATCCTTTTAAATGCTGTGGATTTAAAATCCCGGAGGTAACAATGTGCTGGGGGTTGTAGTCAGCCAAAGAACAAGGTAGTGCAGAAATGAGATTAGCATCTCTTCAGTTCCTTGTATGTCTGATATTATTTTGGTGTTCCTCCAATTCCTGATAACACAGAAGCACTGTTGTGACCCAAGTCCCTGAAATGGTAGGACATTGGCAAACATGAACTGGAAACCAGCGCAGGCAGCCTTCTGGGAATGTGTGGGAAGGTCACTTTTTAGCAACAGGACTAGCCATGGCCATTGTCATGATTTCTATGTTATTTCAACCAGGACCTTCTGCCTGGAAGTGTGGATTAATGTGCGTTGCTGCAGGTCTTCCACAGGGACTGAAGGAAGGATCAGAGGTGGTGTCTGGCATGACTCAAAGGAGGATCAGAGAAAATCTTTAGAAAAGCAAATTCCAACATACCTTTAAGTGTGAAATGCGTAAACAGTGAAAAGATTTGGGGACTACCTAGATCTTCAGATCTTTATTCTAAGTGGCATCTAGTCTGAACTCAGACCCCTTCCCTTAAAATTTTTTCTCAATAAATAAATCATCTCTTTTGATGACTGGTCAGTTTAATTCACTCTGTATTCCCAGATGGGTGGGGTGGGGCGCATCCAATGAAATGTATATCCAAATTTAACCACCTTGCAGAGTAGAGCTGAGATGTCACCCCCTTCTCTTGCCAGCCTTCCGCTGCCCTCAACACACACGAGGTCTTTCTGGCAGAAGTGGTCCCTCCCTGTTGGAGAGATGCTGTGCAAACTGCAGCATCTTATGGTTGTTGTTGTTTTAAAACCCAAGCAGGGGCAGCCCGGGTTGTTCAGCGGTTTAGCGCCAACTTCAGCCCAGGGCATTTTCCTGGAGACAGGGGATTGAGTCCCACGTCGGGCTCCCTGAATGGAGCCTGCTTCTCCCTCTGCCTGTGTCTCTGCCTCTCTCTCTCTCTCATGAATAAAAAAAAAAAATCGGTTCCAACCACACAAGCTGTCACCTGTGACCACTGATGGCTCTCTGTCCCCAAAGGCTCTCAGGACTAGTCTTCTTTATTCATTTCTAAAGGCCTCACCAAAGGCCAATGTGTATCAGCTTTTGCCAGGAATCTAAGAAGAGTTTCCAGGCGGATCTCCTAGCCCAGGCTGACCTTCTTCCTCTTTCCTTGAGCAGTCTATTTTACTATGCTTCATTTTCTACCTCACAAGTCAGTAACTGACTAGCACATCAACCTTCCTTGCCAACTATCATCTCTAAGCTCCCAAAGGACAAACTCTACCAACTGATTTGCCTTTAGTACCATACGGTGACCAGCAAGGAATATAGCAGGTAGACAGGGATTCATAGATATTTCTTGAGTGGATGAATGGTTATTTGTGCATGATTTGGGGGACTCCTCTTTCCAGACCAGCTGTAGACCAGACTAAATCACTTGTCAATATCTGAGTGTAACAGAATCTCTGAACATTTGCTGAATCAAGTTGAATTTAATGGAATGTCAGAGTGTGGAAGTTTGGACTAGAAAAGTAAGTAGGAGGAATTAGTGTGAATGACAGTATCTAAATAAAAATCCATGTTGTGACAGTAGATCAGACCTTTTTTCCTTTGATATTGCTCATTTGGAAATCACAAAATGCCCAAGGTGTCATACTCATTGAATATTGGACAAGGGAATTGTCTATAACAAATGCCATGATTGTTTAGCATTCACGTCCCTCAGGAGCCAGTATGACCTGGGACTAAAATGGGAATGACTCAGAACCCTGTGTGGGGTCCTGGCTTTGCAGGTAAACCATCTAGTCACTAACCCTGAGCTGAGGCACTTGAACTCTCCCTTTCTTGTTTTGTTCATTTTCAACTCGAGTGATAAGAAGACCTGTTCTATTTGACTTGTGTTGGTGTGATGAGTAAAAGAGCTGCTTTAAATTCCTGTGCAACAATGCAGTGAATTGAAAATAAGAAAGATAGGGACGAGTGTTCTGGACAAGATGGCTCAATGAGTTCATGCTTTGATCCAGCCTTCAGCTCTGAACACAGCCATGACAGATAAGGTCTAAAAATAGAAAGCTAAAAAGAGATGTCTGGCTCAAGAGAAGCAGTGAAAGACTGCTGGAAGCCTCTGACCCACTGGGCTCTTTGTCTAAAGTCAAGCAGGGAGTTTAGCTCCTCTGGGCATGCCCTACAGGCAAACAACCAACAAGACAGACAGGAACCAAGTTACTTAAAGTCAGGAGCTGAGTGGAAGTCCTGAAAAAAAGAAGTTATGGGAAGAAACCATTGCCTGGAGACCATAGTTCTAGAACAATGAGGGTCTAAGAATGTTCAGCTGGAGACTAAACTCCCCACCAAAAACTGAGTCTGGTCATATACTGGCCTTATAACTCTGTGGATGTCCCCAGATCACTATGGAACAGAGATCCCAAACTACTGTTATCAAGGCCAGGATGACTCCAAACTGCTATTATCTACTCCAGGATGACATTCCAGAGTCTAGGTGGAAGCTGTCACAAAATGGTCAGGGAAGGTGAGGTGGATGCAGGGGAACATGGAAATATGAAAAGAAGCCAAAAACCAAACCCACTGGAAATGAGCCTAAAATGAAAATTCTAAAACATGTGAAGAAATCTAATATTAAGGACAGTCAAAAGATCTCAACTCATTTTATGAAGTTAGAACGTTCTGATACCAAACTGCATGACAACAGGACAAAAAAGGAAAATCACCTGCCGGCATCAACCCTGAAAACTATTGCAGAGACACTAAGTAAAATTATTAGCAAACCAAATTCAATAACTCTTTAATCAGTACTATATCACAACAAATAAAATAATAAATTTATTCCAGGAATGCCAGGTTTGCCTAACGTGGTATAATTTTAAGAAAATCCATATGTACAAATAACAGAGTAGTAGTAATATTATTAATATTATGATTTAATGACTAATTTCATGCTATAACTTGACTGGGCCACATAGTACCCAGATATATATATGGTAAAATATTATTCTAGGTGTTTCTGTGAAGGTGTTTTTGGATGAGAGTAACATTGATATCTATAGACTGAGTAAAGCAGATTACACTCCTCAATGTAGGTGGGCCTTACCCAATCACTTGAAGACCTGAATAGAACAAAAGTCTGACTGTCTCTCAAGTAAGAGAGAATTCTCCTGCCTGAGAGGCTTTGAAATAGGACATAGGCTCTTCTTTGTTCTATGGCAGCCTTCTGACCCTTTAGACCAAAATCAGGAGCTCTGTAGATTTTCTATTTGTCAGTCTCCATAATCAAGTAATCCAATTGCTTAAAATAAATATTTTCATAATCTCTGATTGGTCCTGTTTCTCTGGAGAGAAATATATATGGTATTATTATCAAATGTACTTAAGTGATTCATTTTAAAGGAGAAAAACCTTATGAGCATTCATTTCTTTATGTAATCAACATGTATGTATTCAGCACCAGTTCTGTGCAGATACTATTTTAGACACAGTGAGAGAGGGATCAACGAAGAGGACAAAAATCTCTTTTCTGATGGAAATTGTGTTCAATTTGGTAGGGCAAGGGGACGAAGGACCCCAGTGGTCAACAAAATAAGTAACATTCCTAATACGTTAGAAATGTAGAAGTGCTCTGGAAAAAAATCAAGCAGAGAAGGAGATAGGGAATATTGGCCAAGGGTTGGAGGAGGTTGAAATTTTAAGTAGGGTGGCAGAGGGACTATCATTAAAAAAGTGAGATTTCAGTGAAGGTCTTAAAGAAGCAAAGAGCAAGTAATTCAGGCACCTGGAAAGAGGGAGAGGGAGCTGCAAATGCCAGGACCCTAGGATGGGAAAAGTCTAGTGGGAAGAGAAAGAAATCTGTTACTGTGGCTGGGAAGAGGGAATAGGAAATGGAGGGAAGACAAGGGAAGTGCTCAAGAGATGGGAGAAAGATCTTTTAGGTACTTTCATACTAAGCCTTTGTAAGATGGGAAAAATTGGATGGTGTTATAAAAAGAAATGACTATATTTAATATGCTCCCGATGGCTACCATATTGAAAACTGGTTGAAGATCCTGAAGAAGGAAGACTAGTCAAGAGGTCAAAGAGTGATGGTATTGGCTTGGATGAAGAGGGTATCACAGGAAATGGTGTGAAGTGGCCAGTCTGAATTATATCCATAGGTATTTAAAGTCATGTTTATTAAGGTATAATTTACATTTGATAACATTTATATCTTTGAGGTATAACATTTGAGAATTTTTTAAAAAGATTTTATTTATTCATTCATGAGAGACAGAGAGAGAGAGAGAGAGAGAGAGAGAGAGAGAGGCAGAGACATAGGCAGAGGGAGAAGCAGGCTCCATGCAGGGAGCCCGACGTGGGACTCAATCCCGGGACTCCAGGATCACGCCCTGGACCAAAGGCAGGCGCTAAACTGCTGAGCCACCCAGGGATCCCCTCATTTGAGGAATTTGGCAAATATACAGTCATCATGTAGTCATAATCATAATAAAAATATGGACTCTTTCCTTCATTTCAAAAAATTCCAAAGTACCCCTTTGTAGCTATCTATCCTCCTAGCCATAGCCCCCAGCAACCACTAATCTGATTTTTGTCCATGCAGTTTCACCTTTTCCAGAATGCCATGTGAATGAAATCATATAGTATGTAGCCTCTCACATTTAGCTTCCTTCACTTGACATAGGGATTTGGAGATTCATATGTATTGTTTCAGGTATCAGTAGCTTTTTTTGTATATTGCTGGCTAGCATTTCATTATGGATGTGCCATGCATGGTATTTGTCACTAGTCAATAGACATCAACATTTACTTTAGGTGTTTACTTGAGATTACTTTAAGGTTTAATTTAGTGTTCTTATAAATAAAATCGATAAAAACATCCACTTACACCTATGTGTGGACCTATGTTTTCATTTTTATCAGGTTAATATTTAGGACTAGTTAGAGCTGTATGTTTAAATTTAAGGTTTTTTTTTAATTTTTATTTATTTATGATAGTCACACACACACACACAGAGAGAGAGAGAGAGAGAGAGAGAGAGAGAGAGAGAGGCAGAGACATAGGCAGAGGGAGAAACAGGCTCCATGCACCAGGAGCCTGACGTGGGACTCGATCCCGGGTCTCCAGGATCGTGCCCTGGGCCAAAGGCAGGCGCTAAACTGCTGCGCCACCCAGGGATCCCTGTATGTTTAAATTTATAAGAAACCTCCAAACATTTTTTTTTTCAAACCGGTTGTACCATTTTGCATTCCTACTGGCAGCCTATGAGAGTTCTAGTTGCTTCCTATACTTGCTAACATTTGGAATGATCATAAAAATTTCAGTTATTCTAATAGGTGTGTAGTAGTATCTCATTGTGGTTTTAATTTGAATTTTCCAAATGACTAATGATGTTGTCTATCTTTTCATATGTTGATTGGCCATCTGTATCTCTGGATAGAAGTCTTTATCAGATAGGTATTTTGCAAATATTTCTTCCCATGTGTGGCTTGTCTTCTTTTATTGACATTGGACTTTAAAAAGAGAATATTAAATCTAACTCATTAAATTTATTTTTTGATTAGTGCTTTTTAAAATCTTAGCTATGTGTTTGTCTAATTTAAGATCACTAAGATTTTTTTCTATGTTTTCTTTCAGAAAGTTTTATAGTTTTAGGTTGTGTTGTTTATGACCCATTTTGAGTTGAAATTTTTATGAAGGGGAGAGGAGGTTAAGGATTCTGTTTTTGTGTGGCACTGTCCAGTTTTTATTACCATTTGTTGAAAAGACTGACCTTTCTCCACTGAATTACTTGGGCTTAGACTATTACAACCAGCTTAACTACCGTTCTGGAAAAAAGCAACATAAATAGATTTTCAGAATTTCAAAAATGATGAGAATTCATATTTGCTAACAGAACTATTAGTGACTGTACTGCAGCAAGAAGAAATGAGGACTGGAGGGAATGTGTGGAATTCAAGATAAAATGGTAATCACTAACATTGATAAAGCATGTTAATACAATTAATTACCTATTAAATTAATAAAATATTAATGATACATTTAGGGGTCTTAAAAGGAGTAAGATTATTTAAATGGGTGAAAATTCAATGTATAATTGGAGATTCCTAAGATCCTTAATGAGATCAGGAAAAGATTAGAAATATTGAGTAACTGGAGACCTTGTAGGAAAATGTTGAACTCATAGGTCACTAAGTATGCTAAAGATATATAGGTAATTATGAAAAGGATAGAAAAAAATCTATAAATTTCAAAACAACAAAATTAACTCCCTTTTTAAAAATAAAAGTGAATATAGAATGCTTTATCATACTGGTAGAAAACAGAAGGGGAAAATTCTCTAAGGAAAAAAGTTATTAAAGGAAAAACAAAACTGGAGGTATCACAATTCCAGATTTGAAGTTATATTACAAAATAGTAGTAATTAAAACAGTATGGTACTGACATAAAAACAGAAACATAGGGATGCCTGGGTGGCTCAGTGGTTGAGCACTTTCCTTTGGTCCAGGGTGTGATCCTGGAGACCCAGGATCGAGTCCCACATCGGGGTCCTTGCATGGAGCCTGCTTCTCTCTCTGCCTGTGTCTCTGCCTCTCTCCCTCTCTGTGTCTCTCCTGAATAAATAAATAAAATCTTAAAAAAAAAACCACCCAGAAACATACATAGATCAATGGAAAATAATAGAAAACCGAAATAAACACATAATTATATGGTCAATTAATCTTTGACAAAGGAAGCAAGATTATACAGTGGGAAAAAGACAGTTTCTTTAACCAATAACTTTGGAAAAACTGGACAACTATAAGCAAAAGAATGAAACTGGACTACTTTCTTACACCACACACAAAAATAAACTCACAATGGATTAAAGATGTAACTATAAATAAGATCTGAAACCATAAAAACTCTTGAAGAGCACAAAGGCATTTATTTCTCTGACATCAGCTGTAGCATTTTTCTAGATATAGCTCCTGAGACAAGGGGAATAAAAGCAAAAATAAACTATTGGGACTATATCTGAAAGCTAAAAATCAATTCCTGTTTACCTACTTAACTCATTGGTTAGAGCAGAGAACATTGTAGAAATAAATAGATCTCAAAGGACATAGAAAAATGCTACCCAGAAATCCTCTGGGTTCATAAAATGATTTTCAGGGGTAAATTTATAGCCTTGAGTATATTTTTAAAAAAAGAAATATGATAGAAAATAAATTTAATCCTAAAAGCAAAAGAATTATAAGATAAGCTAAAGAAAAAGATTAAATTAAATTTTCAACCAAGAACGTAATCACAAAATGAAGACAGAAAAAATAGAAAGGAACAACTAAATGAAAAATCACTCAAGAAATACACTTGGAATATTTGGATGAAATTTTTTTTTTCAGAAAAAAAACGTAAATTTCCAAAAATTCATGAACAAATACAAGTTTAAAAGAAAGCTAGAACCTATAAAAAGATCATTTCAGGGATCCTTCGGTGGCTCAGCGGTTTGGCGCCTGCCTTTGGCCCAGGGCGCAATCCTGGAGTCCAGGGATCGAGTCCTGCATCAGGCTCCCAGCATGGAGCCTGCTTCTCCCTCTGCCTGTGTCTGCCTCTCTCTCTCTCTCTCTCTCTCTCTCTCTCTCTCTCTCTATCATGAATGAATAAATAAAATCTTAAAAAAAAAGATTACTTCAGTGAATGGATTTACTAGCAGATGAGGAGCCACAGCCAGAGATTGATGAATTAGAAAGTCACTGTAAATATCTAGAGTGGGAGGGCACCTGGGTGACTCCCATGTGGCTCAGTTGGTTAAGAGTCTGACATTAGCTCTGGTCATGATCTCAGGGTCCTGGGATTTGAGCCCTGAATCAGGGCTCTATGCTTGTCTGGGAGTCTGCTTGTCCCTCTTCTTCTGCCTCTCCTCCTGTTCATGTTCCCTCTGTCTCTTTCTCAAATAAATAAATAAATAAATAAATAAATAAATAAATAAAATCTTTAAATAAATATATATATATATATATAGTAGGGGTGCCTGGGTGGAGCAGTTGGTTAAGCACTGACTTTTGGTTTTGACTCAGATCATGATCTTAGGGTCCTGAGATCAAGCCCCGTGTAGGGCTTTGCTCTCAGTGTGGAATTTGCTCCAGATTCTTTCTCTCCGTCTCCCTTTGCTCCTCTCTCCACGTGCTCTCTTTCTCTCAAATGAATATTTAAAAACAAATAAGATAAAATAAAATATCTAGAGTGAAACACAAAAGGAAAAAATTATGAAAAATACAAAAAGTAGGAGCAGGAAAAAGGACCAACACAGTGCAATTGGAGTCCCAGAAGCAGAGAAACAAAAGAATGAAGCAGAAGCGATGTTTGGAGACATAGGGTGATGTAGTTTTGGAATGTTGGTGAGGTCTGGAGGCAAAGGCCAAGAAAGCGTTCTTCAGACATCTTGGTGCAAAAAGGTGATTTTATTAAAGCACAGGAATAGGACCCATGAGTAGAAAGCTGCTGCACTGGGGTTTTGAGGGGTAATTGATTATATACTTGGGAGCTGGGGGAGGTAAGGACAAAGGGAGGTGTCCAAAAGGAGTTTCATATGCTAAAGAAGACCCTCAGGATCCTGGACTCCTGGCTCGTGTCAAGTTAAAGTTGTTTTTTTCTTTTAGTAAAGCATTAACATTAAGACAGTCAGTAGCAGGTCCTTGTCAATGGACTGCCTCTGGTTCTCACACCACTTAGGCACTTATGAAGGGGGGTGGTGATGTTAGGGCTTCAGGAAATCGAGTTATGGGTCTCTGGAAGTTAGGTTATTGATAAGAATGTTTTTTCCTTGTAAATCACTAAGACATTGGTAAACTGAGGGAGACTCCTGTCCTGAAGGGCTGTGATCTCTATCAGTTAACCATTGTTTTGTTTTGTTTTTTTCTCTTCCTCTAGTTTTAGAGTGGCCAGGAGTGCCTGAGGAATGTCACCTGTATTGTATCCAGGGGAGGGGTTACAGGGTGTCAGCTTGTGCTTATCCTCAGCTTGCCTTCTGCTCCCTCATAGGGGATTGAGAATTTTCCAAAACTGATTTTGATAAAAATCGAGACACTGATTTCTCAGCACAGGAATTGGAGTTTAGAGATAAGCAAAAGGAAGACGCTAGAATGATCCCTGTAGTAATGGATTTGAGTTGGAGATATAAGTATGAACTCATGGTTAGCATGATGTAGGTAGAGATGGCTACATAGGCAAGTATTTGTAGGTCAGTATACATACTCGGTGTAAGCTGAAGATGTATATTTTTGCTCTGCCTTCTGAGAGCTCCACAAGAAATGACATCTGGTAACAAGCAGCACACCTCCATTTCTAATACTCTTCTCCAGCAAAAGGAACAGGGCTCTTTGGAGAAATGGCTGTTTCTAGGGCTGAGACAGGAAATATATCAGATGAGCCTGGAGACTGGTATTCCCGGGAAGTCAGGAAGTGCTCAAAACAAAATTGATGGGAGTGTGTCAAAGTGTTGCAGGATTACAGGGTTCTTGTCTCATGGAGTCGAAGAATGAATCTCACGGACACAAAAGGATGAAGTGAAAGTTTATTAAGTGAAAGTGAGCCCAAAACGGAAAGAAAAGCTCTCTAGAGTGAGAGAGGTCCGAAATCGGTTGCCACTGCAGGCTCTTAGTGGCAGTCTTCTACTGAGAACTGACTGGGAAGCTTGTGGCCTTGAGATTCTTCTTGTGCCTTCTTGGTTTATTCTCTAATCTCTAGTTCAGATCTATCTCAGCATCTCCACCTGGCAGGAATAGTTCTGGAGCCTGGTCAGGGGAGTCAGGGGCCTCCTATCTCTCCTGTCTATACCTTAAGCCCTTCCTTATTTATGGGATGGAACCGGTGGGTAGAAAGAGCTATACTGGGATTATGAGCAGTGATAGGTTGTATACTTTCTAATTAGAGGGGGTTAGGGATAGTGGGAGTCTCCAAGGAAAGGAAGGCAAGTCTTGGCCCACTCCTGCCAAGATAAGGTTACTTTTAAACAGTAAGTCACTAAGGCAACCTTGAGGAAGTTCACACTCTGCATGTTTCAGGGATCTATCCATGGGCTACAAGCTGTAAGGAGATTTCAATATAAACTACATTTCTTTTGCCTTTGCTTCCCACATGAAAAGGACCATAGGAGCCAACAGAGGGTTCCCAGTGGTCAAAGCTGGAACTTCTGTGCCGCAAAATAAAGTAATAGTAGATTATAACCCAAAGTATCAAGTGAATATCCACAAATCCATACTGATATAAATAAGTGATTGAATACATTTATGAATGAGGAAGAAGAGACTAAATCTCCCATGCAGAAGGTTTTCAAAGGATTGACAAAGCTACTCTGCCTCTAAGGAGAGAGTCAAACTCTTCACTTTGTGAGTGACTTCCTTCTAAACTGTACGGTTCAGAAAGGGAGGGGAAAAGACTAACTTTGTACCGGAGAAACCTGACAAACACTACCTCTGGCGGCTAACCAAGGCCATCAACAGTCATTAGTCATGTTGACAGTAGGTGCTTGCTGTGATATGGTGAAAAAAGCACTTGACCTCTGTGGCCTTCCTCCTAGTAACTTATAACCCAGTCTTTTTTTTTTTTTAATTAAAGATTTTATTTACTTATTTGAGTGAGAGAGCGCATGAACAAAGGTTGGGGCAGAAGGAGAGGGAGAAGCTGATTCCCTGCTGAGCAGGGAACAGGACAAGGCGCTCCATCCCAGGACCCTGAGATCATGACTTGAGCTGAAGGCAGACGCTTTACCAACTGAGCCACCCAGGTACCCTTATAACCCAGTGTTGTCATGAGAAAAACATCAGACAAATCCCAATAGTGGGTGGGCATCCTACAGAATATCTGACCAGTCTTCCTCAAGACTTTCAAGGACATCAAAAGTGGGAATATCTGAAGAACTGCCACAGCCATGAGGGACCTAAAGCAACATGGCAACTAAATATAATGAGAGAACCTGGAACAGAAAAAAAAAAAAAAAAAGGACATTTGGTAAAGACTAAGAAAATCAAAATAAATTTTGTGTTTGTGTGTGTTTACTTTGGCTTGATCGGGGTTTTTTTAAAGATTTTATTCATTTGAGACGAGTATGAGCAGGGATGAGAGAGGTGAGTAAGGGGCAGAGAGGGCTAGGTAGGGAAAGATAGGTAGGGGGACACGGAATCAGGCTCATGAAATTATCAGAATTGTGGAGATGAAAGGAAACCAGAGATAAACAAACCAGAACACCCTGTCCCAGGTGTCAGAGTGAGGTCTGGTTATAACAGCTACTTGTGACCAATGGAGAATTACCAGGCCCTAAAAGGGAAATGGGCCATTAAAGATGTTATCACTAGTCCTTACTCAATGGTGGTATCAATAGAGATGTTAAAAGGATTTAGGTTTCCTGGTTGGCTTTCAATAAAAGACCAACCCTACAAGCCCTAGTGGCAACCCTATAGGGAATCCTCTCACTACTGAGAGCTTTTTCTGTATCCTTGATTAATAAGCTTCTATGGCTTTTCTCACTCTCCTTTGTCCATGAGCTTTATTCTTCAACTCGGTGAGACAAGAACTTAGCTTTTCTGTTTCATAGGCAGAGGGAGAAGGAGAAGCAAATTCCCTCTGACAGGGAGTCCAACATGGGGCTAGATCCCAGGACCCTGAGATCCTGACCTGAGCCAAAGGCAGACTCTTAACTGACTGAGCCACCCCACCCAGGTGCCCCTCTGTGAGCTTATATTAATAACGTATTAGTATTCGTTCGTTAATTCTAACAAATGTGCCATACTAATGTAAGAGGCTCATAGTAGGGGAAACTGGGTGTGAGGTATATGGGAACTCTGTGTTCTGTCTTTTCAATTTCTCCAAAAATCTAAAACTTTGCTAAAAAATAAAGTCTATTAAAAATAAAAAAAATTGTTTAGTGAACCAACTACTGGCACACACAAAAAGATAGGTCAACCTCTCTAAGAGGAATTTGAGTGAAAGATGATGGACAAGTCTACAGATTCTATGATTTCTCGCATATAGAATTCATAAGCTGGTGACTATGGCATGAGAAGTTAGGAAAGTTTTTTGGCGGGGCGTGGGGGGGGCAGCAGCTGGTGAGTGGATGATGTCATGTGAGGGACTTCAGGAGTGTAAGTAACATTATCCTTCTTGTTCCAGTTGGTGGTTACATAGGATATGTTCACTTTATGAAAATTCAGTAAGCTGACTCTCATTATTTGTGCGCTTTGCTGTGCAATTTGATAAGCATGAATGGTGGAAAGAAAAGGCACGAGGAATGAATCAGAATGGGCACCCACATGGATGAATACTAAAACATGTTGAATTTTATAAAGTAATTTGCCAAATAATACCCCCAATACAGCAATTTTTAAAATTTGCCATTGGTAAAACATACTCTTTGTTCTGTGAAAGGGAGGTATATGTAAAAAGACCCCCAAAGGGAACCTTAAGGTAGAAAGGCCAAGAAGTCCAGCTTGACGAGAAGTGGTTTATTAAAAGGATTTAAAGACAGTAGCATGTCTTGGGCAACCACAAGTCAAGTAGATCTCTCCAACTCCACCTCCCTTCAGGCCAGCTTTTAGAACCCCAGGGGTTAGGAGTACATCTGAGGGATCGTCTAAGAGGAAAATGTTTGAGAATAAGTGTGTCATTGTCCACCCAGATTAAGGATGTTATGCCCTGATGGTGTACTTAAAGGTGTGGTTAAACGAGAGGAAGGAATGTGGCCGGGTGGAGGTGGAGAGGGGTATGGGTGTGGGGGGTGCTGTGCTCCAGAATGTTTCAGATCACAGAATGGTCAGTCAGCATGGCACACTTGTCCAGGATGACATTAGTCTGTTCCACACAATCTTGCTTACAGACTTAGAAAGTTTAGTCTAAATCTATAGAAACACACATGAGATTATAAATACTAAATTTGTGATAGCAGTTACCTCTGCAGAGGGAAGAAGGGAAATAAAATCAAGGAAGGGGGGATAGAGGGTCTCATTTCTACCTATAATATATATATTTTTAAAGATTTTATTTATTCATTCATGAGAAACACACGGAGAGAAGCAGAGACACAGGCAGAGGGAGAAGCAGGCTTTCTGCAGGGAGCCTGATGCAGGACTCGATACCAGGACCTCAGGGTCATAACCTGAGTCAAAGGCAGACACTCAACCACTGAGCCACACAGGTGCCCCCTACCTATTTTATATGTCTAAAAAAATCTGAGGCACATATCACAAAATATTAAGTTATGATACAGTCTGGTTCAGCTGCATGGGTAATCATGATGTTATTCTCTATTCTTTTTTTCTAGTTTTGAAATGTATACCTATTTGTATGCGTGCATATGTATCTATAAGAACATATAGCAGCCTAGGAGAATTAACAAGCATTTTATGATCAACACTTGGCCTCCATGCAACCTGGGGATTAATGGATCCATAGATTCTTTGTAATACAGATACTGTTAGCTTCCTTTTTAATACAAGGAGTTCTAACTCAAAGACTAATGACCTTTGCATTTCACCAACCCCTTGTTAACATCATATCTTTCATGAAATGTGCTTTCAAAGTTTCCTGGAAGACAAATTACATCTGCTGATAAGCTCTTTAGAACCACCGGGAGCAGTCAGATGTTGGAGGTCAATGAGCAATGAGAATTCAATCTAGTTGCTCATTCATTGGCTCCAAAACGTGAACCGAGCACCCACATGGTCCATGTGAGATATGACGGGGCTTGAACAAACCTGGTTGCGGAGGAGAGATAGCAGTAAATAGCACTGAGAAACATTTTGAGGCAGAACTATCAGAAGTCAGCAAATGGCTCTAAATAACGTGACTGAGCCCAAGCTGTGAGAAGAGGAATCAAGCAGGAGACAGACAGTGAGAGGTGACTTAAGTGACTGTGTAAAACCTGGTATCATTAACTGAGATGGGGACGATGGGGGAAAATTTTAGGAAGTTTGTCTTTTGAAAGTGTGAAGGATGCCTTTTGAAGTCCAAGTCTAGATGTGGACAATTGTATGTTGAGTCTGAAGTGTGGGGGGGAGTCAGGCTACAGATCTGCCCTGAGGTTGGCTTGAGGTGGGCTAACTAGAAGTGGGGTATCCTGTGTGATTGGTTAGGGGTGCATTTTTGGCTTTCTCTTGTTGGTCCTAAATTGGAAGCAATGACACAAATTCTGGAAGCTGTCAGTTATTAGTCAAGTCCTGGCCATTTGAGGCCAACTGTTGCAGAAGTCATTGGTTAGCTTCCTGTATTTTGACTAGAGATCCAGTCTGGCTTGCAGCAGACTGGCTTCCTGGGCTGGCTGCTGTGGATGAGGGGTTGGTTTCCTGGGTGGGCAGCTGCAGACCATGGGTCAGAGATTTATCTCTTAAATGTTCGTTCTTTCTTTCTTTCTTCTTTCTTTTTTGTTATAAAGATTTTATTTATTATTCATGAGAGACAGAGAGAGGCAGAGATATAGGCAGAGGGAAAAGCAGACTCCCCACAGGGAACCCAATCCCGGACTCGATCCCAGGACCCTGGGATCATGACCTGAGCTGAAGGCAGGTGCTCAACCCCTGAGCCACTCAGGTGCCCCCAGAGCAATATCTCTCTATATGACCTGGCCATTGCCCATTTGCATATTCAGTCTCTAGAATAAAGCAGGAATGGAGATTAAGAAGGAACAGCAGAAGAGGTGGCAAGAAAACCAAGAATGAGTCTCATGCTGGAAATCAGGAAAATAACGTGTTTCAAACAGGAGGAGCTGGTTAACTCTGGCAAATGTCACTGTCACATGTGATAAGGTGAGGACACAAAAACAGGTCAAGGTTTTCCAGATGAGAAACACATGACTGTCATCCTTGCTGAATTCTCAAACATGAGAGACATTTTCCTTTGACAGCAGTGGAAGTGAAAAGTAACAGGGTGAGCTAGGAAGAAAAGAAGGGGCCACACTGCATCCCAGCTGAGGACTGTGCAGCCAATACTGTTCCCTGCTGGGAAGGAGCAGTTTCCAGCCCAGCTCTGGGTTCCACAATTGGTGGGATGACCACATCCCAGATTGAGATTAACCTGAAACCCACGCCCAGGCCTTTAACCATACACTGGAGGCCCAGATATTCCAGTTTAGGGAATTCTGCTATCATAAGGTTGGGAAGTGGGTGGTTCTCCTCCAAAGACGATTGAGAACAGAGGGTAGAAAACAGAAGATAAATAGCAAACCCATCACAGGAGCTTTGCTTGAATCAGCCACAAGAATGTTAACCATGGGGGGCACCTGGATGGCTCAGTGGTTGAGAGTCTGCCTTTGGCTCAGTCATGTTCCCAGGGTCCTGGGATTAAGTCCCACATTAGGGTCCCCACGGGGAGCCTGCTTCTCCATCTGCCTGTCTCTGCCTCTCTGTGTGTCTCATGAATAAATAAATAAACTCTTAAAAAAGAAAAAAGAATGTTAACCATGAGCAGAAACTGTTTGATGATATTTACTGTTATTGATGAGGGAGCAGAAGGCTAGCTGAGGACAAAGCACAAGCTGATACCCTGCAACCTCCTCCTGCCCCCCACTCCTGGCTGGCATTTGTGGGACATTTCTTCAGGAAGCTCCCAACTGTCTTAATGTAAATGCCTAGCTAGAGGGGAAAAAAAAAATCTTAACCTGACGATGGCAAGGCCTCCAGTATCTTGTAGGCCCTCTTTAGCATATGAAAGTTCTTTTGAGGGTCCACTGGGTGGCTCAGTCAGTTTAACATCTGTCTTCAGCTCAGGGCATGATCCCTGGGTCCTGGGATAGAGTCCCACGTCAGGCTCCCTGCTCTGCGAGGAGTCTGCTTCTCCCTCTCCTCCTCACTCTGGCTCTCTGTTGCTATCTCTTGCTCTCAAATAAAATCTAAAAGAAAGAAAGTGTTAGGTTTTTTCCAAAATGAATGGTGGAGAAATAAAAAAAAAAAAAAAAAAAAAAACAATGGCAGAGCCAGGCAGTAGGTTCGAGAGTGCTTTAATGGGGAGCACTCCTGGGCGAGGTTCCATGACTTGGAGAGGTGGCCCGAGTCAGGTGGCCCGAGTCAGGTTCCATGACTCAGAGATGTGGCCCGAGTCAGGCCTGGGGTTGGGGAGTGTGGGGGTTTTTAAGCCTTATTGGTTCCGGGTCTGGATCCAGTTGAGGATCCAAATTAGGCAAGGGAACACCGTGTCCCTAGGTGATTGGCTGGAGGTGGGGATAGTACAGATGATGGGGAGGTGGTCCCTGGCTAGAAAGTCCTGGATGGAAAGTTTCGGTTTCCCATCTAGGCTTCGATTTACTGGAGATGACGTGGTGGTCATGGCTGCTTTGGGGGGAAGATCAGCCATTTTGACCCAATTTGAGATGTCTGCCATTTTGGGTGCCCCTGTCTCTCAGCCAGGCCGAAAGAAAGAAAGAAAGAAAGAAAGAAAGAAAGAAAGAAAGAAAGATCTTTTGAAAACTTCCCTTTTCCTTACCTCCCCCAACTCCCAAGTATCAGCCACCCCTCACAACCGTGGGGCAGCAGCCATTCCTGCCCACAGATTCTGTCCTCATACTTTAATAAAACCACCATTTTGCACCAAAGATGTCTCAGGAATTCTTTCTTGGCTGTCAGCTCCAGACCTCACCCCACCAAACCTGACTTATGTTCCGAAACTACATGACGCTCTCTCCTGAGAGCTTCTTCTGTATCCTTGCTTAATAAAACTCTTTCGTTTTTCTCCCTCTCCTTCAGCTGCGAGATTCATTCTTCGACTCCCTGAGACAAGAACCTTGCTCCTCCACTTCATCATCATGAATTTGATTTTCTTCTACTTGAGTAATAAAACTGCATTATGAGCATTTGTAAGACCGAGAGTAGATAATAGTTATCCAGAGCCTTTCCTTCCATGGCCCCACTAGAGTGACCTTACACTTGAATTCATCTTGGATGAGTGACAGAAGCAAATGTTTCTGTCCCTTCATGGGGGACATTGCTTCACTTCTTGGTGCAAACACTAGCTTATGTTCTTCTGGAAACTGACTTGAAGACTGCAGGAATCTGAGAGGAAGAAAAAGTGGAAACGGATGACCTTGAGCCATGGTGAGCAAGGTCAGAGGTAGACTCCTTTCACAGACTCTTTCCTTTCTTCCTATCCTGTAGCCCCTGCCCTGGCCTGGCCAGACGGCCCTCACTTGCATCACCAGGTGATCTCCTTGGTCTGCTGGCTGTGGTCTCCCGTCCACCCTCCATGCAACTGCCCAAGTGACATGGGAAACAAAGGCAGAAGAGAAATTATTAAATATCCTTAATACTTGCAGCCCATGGACAAGTCCCTGAGACTGGGCAGAGTGACATTCTTCTAGGGACACAAGTGCATGGATGGTGACACTTTGCTTAGAGCAAAAGGCAATCTTAGCCAGACCCCCAGGATCCTGTGAGTCTACTTTAACATATAAAAATCCCTGGGGTGCCTGGGTGGCTCTGTGGTTGAGCATCCACCTTTGGCTCAAGTCGTGTGCCTGGGGTCCTGGGATCAAGTCCCACATCAGGCTTCCCTCAGAGAGCCTGCATCTCCTACATATGTCCCTGCCTGTCTCTATGTGTGTCTCTCATGAATAAATAAATAAAATCTTTAAAAAATTCCTTTGGAAACTTCTTTTATCTTTAATCCCCTCCCCAAACATACATGTTGGCAATCATCTCCTAAGCATATGACCTACCAATGTACATCTAAAGGTCTCATTGAGGAAGGGACAGGCAGGGTTAAGGAGGGACAGATAGGTAGGAAGGTATGTGATCAGGCTCACAGAAATCCCAGAAATGCTGAGATGTCAGGAAACCAGACATAAAGGAACAAATCAGACCACCCTGCCCTGGGCGTCAGAAGTGGGGTCTTTTTATGGCAGTCACATTGTAACCAGCAAATAACCAGATCTCAAAGAAGAAGCAAGCCATTAAAGGTGCTATCACCAATCCTTACTTGTACCAAGACAACACAAGAATGATAAGGCCACAAGCTCCCTGGTCAGTCCTAAATAAAAGACTTGTCAGTAGAGGCCTATGTGGCCAACCCTGTTGGGTCCCCTCTCACTCCTGAGAACTTTTTCTGTATCCTTGCTTAATAAAACTCTATTGTTTCCTCACTCTCATTTGTCCAAGAGATTCATTCTTTGACTCCATAAGACAAGAACCTCACTCTCCCACTTCAGGAGGATCATTCAAAATCCCCAATCTCACTATCCCTTTTCCCTAACAAGGTTTCAAAGGCCTCCGCTAGTTCAAAGACTCTGATCTGGGCTCCTTAGTGATCTGCAAAAGATCCCTCCACATTCTGCCCCCTGCTGGTGGTTTTCATCCTTAGGTACCCCTGAGAATCCAGGGAAACTTTAATTATGGCCAGGTGGTTCTGGTTTAATCAGACAGGTAGCATGTAGTGGGGGGTGGGTCCCAGGTACCCAGATTTTTGGTTCAGTTCTTCAGGACCTGATGATGCCTCTGTGAACCATTTGCAGATTCTAGTGCCTTCAAAATAAGGAGGCCTTTTGTGGTTCCAAGTTCACCCCACTGCAGCACACAGATTTCAGACAGAGAGATAGGTGGGTTTGTGGGTGGGAATGAGGGAAGGAAATGTGGGAACCTGCATCCCAGAGGTGCCTGTGAGAGCTCAGGAGGCAGCAGCGCCAGGACTGGCCAATGGTAAATCTGTGGAACAGCCAGCCAACAGGGAAACGAGGGCCGGTCCCCGTGGACTGTGTGGGATCTTCTAGCAGTGGGCCTGGGATCATTCTCCCAGGTGGTATAAAGGTGACTACAAGCCAAAAGAAAGAGGATTTTCCCTGGGGTCAAAGGGAAAGAGAAGTCCCTCTCTCCCTTTTCTTTTCTCTTCTTTTCTTTTTTAAAGATTTTATTTATTTATTCATGGGAGACACACAGAAAGGCAGAGACATAGGCAGAGAGAGAAGCAGACTCCCTGTGGGGGGACTGATGTGGGACTCGATCCCAGGACCCCAGGGTCATGCCCTGAGCTGAAGACAAACTCTCAACCCCTGAGCCACCTGGGTGCCCCCTCCCTCCCTTTCCTTGAAGCATTTCCTTTAGAGGTGTAAAACTTTCAAAAAACAGGAAAAAGAAAAAGAATTAGGCCCCTTACCCATTTGGCTTCTCAGGAATGTCTTTCTTGGGGGCCTTGGGGCACCTCTTTGGACCGTGAGCATGGAGTTAGAAGGTGCCCTGTCTGCCTGTTTCTCTGGGAGGTCAGCCTACGTACCCCCTTCAGGTTGTACCCACTCCTCCTTCTTGAAAAGGTAGGAGAAGATTTGTGTTCCTTAAAATTAGGTGCTTTGACTGCCTGCCAACTTCCACTCTGGGGCAGATGAGGGAGGTAAGGTTTTGGGGGAGCATCACCCCAGAGTCAGCCATGCTGCCTGGAAGGCACAAGATTTGTTCTGACCACCACTGCTATTTCCTGGGTTAGCAAAGGCGGGATCAGAGATGCTTGGGTGACTCAGTGATTGATCATCTGCCTTTGGCTCAGGTCATGATCCCGGGGTCCTAGAATGGAGTCCCACATCGGGCTCCCCACAGGGAGTACTTCACCCTTTGCCTGTGTCTCTGCCTCTCTCTGCGTGTCTCTCATGACTAAACTAATAAAATTTTTTTAGAAAGTGGGCTCAAGCATGTGTAAGTGCCAGGAGAGGACCTAGATGACTGCCCAAGAGGCACAAAGGAGCTGATCAGAGGAAGGCCATTCCCAGTCTTGTGGAAGGGGGATTGTGTACAGGTCACAGCAGAGAATAGAACTGGGCAAGCCAAGGCCATCCGCTCTGATTAGTTACTGTCCAGAGAAAAACTGGAAAGTGGGCCCCCACATTCTTGAACACTGAAACAGTCTGCTCCAGGCAGAGGATGAGAGCAACTCGCTGGGTGGTATTTGTCCTGGAGGTAGATACTCAATTGTCTGAGAAAGAATATGACCTCATCTTATTGGTTTCAGGGCCTATAAACAGCATCTCAGGCTCCTGAGGGCAGGGTAGAGGCAAGTGTGAAGGTTGACAGTTTCTGGGTCTCACAGGCATGGTTGGTAAGCTAATGGGAACATTCCAGAACCAGCAGAGCCTGGGAGTGTTAAGGGTTGGTAGACAGAAGAAAGTTTTATGTACTCAGGCCAGTGCTGGTGTCCCAGGAGCCAACCCAGACACAGGAACCCACCCTGAACCACGATCTCTTCCCTAGCAGGCCTCCCAGTCTGCAGCTGGAGTGTCCGTAGCTTCTGTAGGCTAAAGACGGCATCTATTAACCTCTGGTCAAGGCACACTTCTCTTACATTCTAGGCCCCAGAAACAACGAACCCTAAAATAACCCCAGACCTCTGTAAGCCCCAGGGGATTACTTGATCTCAAGGTGGGCTTTGAACTTGGCATCATCACCAACCAGTGGATCTGGAAGTTTCAAGCCTCGGGAAGAGTAGGAATGTTGATGCCCTGGGAACTGGAGACACAAGAGATGGACTCTATTTCTACATGTATTTGCTGTTGTGCCAACCATCTCAAATGCCTTTCCTTTTTTGATTCTTGTGTCAGAATCTTTCTCATCTGTCAAGAATCAACATCAGCATCACAATGCCGAAGGAACCTCTCTTGGGCTGCCTCAGGTAGAAAGGCCCAACCCTTCCTCTCATATTCTGTTCTGGACAAAGATAAAAGATTTTGACTCATCTCTACCTCCAACATTTAGCCTTGTTGGGGGCATCTAGCTGGTACCTAATAACTGTTCAGAGATGAATGAATGAATTCAAGAAGTGAAGAAATTTGGCCTGAGGATGATTTGCATATCTGACCAAGTCACTCAACTTGTTCATTTTTCATCTTTTTGCACCAAATATGAATAAAGGACAATACCCAGATTAGATTTTTTTTTTTTAAATACTGGGGCATGTCCTGTCTTTTTTGTGGTGAACACTTATCTTGGAGTTCTTATTAGTCGCTCCTAATACCCTCTCATGTTTACCTGGATGGAGCTCACCTTGTACTCTGATTGGGAAGGCCCATCCTCACCCACCCTCACCCTATGGCCTCCCACATCTGACTCCACCTGAGGACTTGGCCTACTGATCCCTCCATCTGTCAACAAGAATACATGGAAGGCCCATCGTGGATGGTTCTCTACTGACACATGTGAAGTGCAAACAGATGCTCAGCACACTGCCTGAGACTGGAATTCAGCCAAGACTGGTAATGATGCACGATCAGAGGTCACAATACTCCTTATCAAGCCACAGTAGCTTCCTTTAAGAAGCATGGCTTTCGAACTTCTTTCTGTTTTTTGGCTCTCGAATTTCTGAGCTTCCATACAAATCTCATCATGGCTACCATCAGGCGTGGATGAATTTCTCATCTTCCAAAGGCACTTTCTTCTTCCAAAAACCATATTTTACTTTAAGGGAAGTAGATCTTTACAAAAAGTGGGCTGCTGAGGGGTCCAGAATTTTCAACATATGCCACCAAATCCTTTCCTTCCCTCTGAATTTTTGGAGAAGCTCCTCATCTTGTGAATTTGTAGCACTTTGAAGCAGGAACACATACTTTCAAACCCATGTAAATACTAATAGCTATCCCCTAGGAGGGCCCTCCCATGTGCCAGCACTTATTGTCTAAGCAGCTGGTGTGAGAAGTCTTGCCTTTGTCAGGCAAGCCCACTGTGGCACACCCTGAGCCCCTGTATTGACTGGCACTGGGCCGTCAGAGGAAGGAGAGTGAAAAATGGGGACCTGGCTGTGAGTTTGGGTTGGGTGGGCTTCAGGAGGGTAGAAGATGAGGAGGGGAAGGAGAATGAGACAATGGAATGTTCTGCAAGGTGTAACCCCTCCTCTCAACTCCAAACCAGTGGCCAATTAGGCACAGGAAAGGGTGCTTTACATCACTTATCATAGGCAACTGCAAATGCACAATACAGTGAGACACCACCCCATACCCACTAGGTGATCAGAATGAAAAAGTCAGATAGCAATAAGCATCGGTAAGGAGGTGGAGAAACTGAAGCTCTCATATGCTCCTGGTGGCCATGTAAAGTGGTTCAGCCAGCTTGGAAAACAGTTGGGCAGTTTCTCAAGTGACTGAACGTAGAGTTGCAATTCCGCTTCTAGGTATAGACCCAAGAGAAACAAAAGTGATATATCCGCACAGAAACTTATGCAAATGCTCATAGCAGCATTACTGATAATAGCCAAAAGGAGAAGCTGCCAAAAACCCATCAACTAATCAATGGATAAACAAAATGTGCTAAAGTACACAGTAGAATATTATTCCATCATAAAAAGGAATGAAGTACTGACCCATGATGGAGCATGAATGAACCATATAATAGTTATGATGCATGAAAGCAATGAAGTATAGTCAGAAGAAAAGCAGGCAGGGACCAGAGGCCCCTCACCTTATGAGGAAACCACCCTTAAAAGGATCCTGGAAGGAGCCCTCCACCCTTTCCCCATGGGCCAGGTAGATCACCTGATTGGGTGATAGGTACACGGAGGGTTAATCAGATTAAAACAGCCCCCAAACAAGCCCATAAAACCCCCTAGATCTAATTGCCAAAGAGGCAACCATCTCAGTTCCCCTCCCTTTACAGGAGCTTTATTCTATGGCCCAATAAACTTTGCTTTGCTACCCACCACTCTTCATCTGGTCTGTCTCTTCATTCTTCAAAGTGACCAACAGCTGAGGGCAGTAAAGGCAGAGAAATCCTATTACAAAAGAAGCCACTCACAAAAGATCCCAGAGTATATGACTCCATTCACATGAGAGCCCAGGATGGGGGAATCTAGAATCAAAGTAGATTCATGGTTGCTGAGGGCTGGGCTGGGCTGGGGCTGGGGGATAGGGAAAGGATGGGGAATATGAGCCATATTAGCTAACAGATTTGGGGTTTCTTTGTGAGGAGGCAAAAATGCTCTAAAATGGACAGTGGTGCTGGTTGCACACATCTGTGGATACACCCAAATGCTGAGTTATACACATCAAATGGGTGAATTGTATGTGAATGTATGTCAACAAAGCTATTTAACCTGAAACAAGCTAAATGAAACCAAAGATCTTCTGTCTTTTTGGTTTCTTGTGGACACCAGTGATGGAGACACACTTTGTGGCCTGGATGGTGTGGCCAGAAGACAGGCAGAGGCTGGTGGGGAGAGTGTAAGGAGTCATCACAGGAGGCTTGGGCTTCCCTGAGCTACTGACCTCACCCGGGGCCGAGAGACCCAGCAGGACCCACTGACATTAGGGTCGCACATGAACTTCTCCAAGCCATAGCACAATCCCTAGGAGCTAGGAGCATGTGTGGCTCCCTGTTCTAGCTCTGACCATGTGTCCTGAGTGTCACAGGTATCACCATACAGATTTCTCCATCCTCCGTTACTTGTAAAAAGCACAACCAAGTGAGTGCCAATGCTCTCACTGGCTCCTCCAGCTCCAGGGAGCTCGGACTAAGTCCCCAGAAAAGACCTGGCTTGGGGTGCCTGCTACGGTCACTGCCACCTCTCAGGACACAGAGTGGCCATCTCCAAGTTGCTGGAAATTCCCGTGTATGGAGCTGCTTTGTGAGACAGGAAAGAGGATTCTGAAAAGAAAAAAAAAAAGTTCTTAACTACAGTATTTTTTTTAAGATTTTATTTATTTATTTCTGAGAGAGAATGAAAGAGCACAAGCAGAGCAGGGGGAGGGGTGGAGGGAGAGGGAGAAGCAGACTCCCTCCTGAGCAGGGAGCCTGATGTGAGGCTCGATCCCAGGATGCTAGGATCATGACCTGAGCCAAAGGCAGATGCTCAATCAACTGAGCCACTCAGGTGCCCCCACAGTATTTTTTTTAAAGAAGACATTGTTTAGGGGCCCCTGAGTAGGTGGCTTAATTGGTTAAGTGCCTACCTTTGGCTCAGGTCTCAGGGTTCTGTGATCTCAGATCTCAGGGTTCTGGGATCAAGCCCCAGATTGGGTTCCCTGCTCAGCGGGGAGTCTCCTTCTCCCTCTGCCCCTCTCCTCTGTTGGTGATCTCTTCTCTCTCTGTCAAATAAATAAATAAAATCTTTTAAAAAAATTGTTAAGCAGTGATTTCAACCTACAATCTTTGTTAGTTGAGCTGTGTGAGCACCTGGATGTCAAACGACTTCCATTAGGGGATTGTTTTGTTCTCAGGCCCTATAGGGAATTTCTGACAAATGCATTGTTGCTGTGCCTTCAGAATCAAGCTGCTGTGCTGTTCCACATTGTAGGTCAAGGTCAGCAATTCAGGAATGTCCCCTCTGCCACAGCTCTTGGAGCTGGGCCCTGCAGATCCCAAAGGGACAACCTCTCAGAATACTGTGCTGTGTCCAGTCTATCGTGTCTTTGAAATATTTTCCCATCAATCAACGATTTCTTGCTTTCTAACTCCTCTGGCCAGATAGATGGGGGAAGACAGGGACATGATACGGACACGGCTGGCGGGGCAAGAAGATGAGAACCAGCCCCTCCTGGAAGCACCTGGGGAAAAGCCAAGGCTAAGTTTCCATGTCGGGTGCATTGCTTCCACCGAGAAAATACTCCCTGGGAAATATTTTTGTTCACGCACTTTGCCTGGGACTCCACCACCCACACAGACACTGCAGGCTCAGGAGTGTTGGAGGACAATCTGTATCTTTACGGAGCTCAAGAAAAACGACTCAGGTAGGGTTGGAAGCAACTGATTGGGCACATGTTTATTGAACGACTAGCTCATTCCAAGCATTCTGCAGGGGCTGAGAAATCAGAGACAAATAAATGGAACTCATTGGCAAACTGGTCCAGGGATGGAAAGGAAGCCAATCAGTGTGGTCCAGGCCAGGGTGTGTTCAGACCTGTGCTGGGGGCACGATGGCTTTGCAGGAGCCCAAGGCAGGGACACACTGTCCTGTTTAGGGGGCCTCGTGGGCTTCCCAGACAGCATGATGCTTGAGCAGCATCCTGGAGAATGACGAGAAGATGGAAAGCCAGAGAAAGGCGTTGTGGGTGAAGAAATAGAGGACGGGAGGCATGGCCCAGAGATGTGCAGATGCCCCATTGCGTCCCAGTCTCTGCAGAGCAGAGAAAGAAGTTCCAGAATGGATGGATGTGTGTCAGGACACAGTTTGGGCTGAGCATGAAGGTGAAGAGAAGTATGTAGATCAGACGTGCGCATTAGAAAGCTCACTCTGGCAGTGATGTGACAGTGGACGGGGAGGCTTCCTCAGGGAGCCCCGAGGAAGGCCTGAGAGAGTGAAGCAGGGGACAAGGAGATGGGATGGCTCCCACCGCCCTACCTTGAGTCACTAGGGCAGGGCCCCCCATCATGGAGCTGGGGAAACACGGAGGATACCCAACTGTGGAGTCGCTGGGAGCGGGTTGGGCGGCAGTGGTCTGGACAACAAGGGTCTGGGCCCCCACGAGTGTGTCAAGACTTCTCTCTGATGCCAGAGAAGCTCATCTTTTATGGTGACAGGAACACACATCTGTGAGTCAGCCTTGAGTATCTTTCTTGGGGATGAAAGGAGGGGTGGAGTGTCCAAGGCCTATGTCAGCCATGATGAGAAGCTTTGAGCAGGCCATCAGCGGCCTAACGCAATGCCTGGCTTAAACCTCCACTGTATCATGAGCCCCGTGACAGGCGGGAGGGCCCGCGGTGACCTAGCAGCCAAGGCATGCGGCTGAAACATTTTAATGACACCCACTCTGGCTTTTAGAATATCAGTAAGAACAGGGACTGCGTATAATGACACCACTACTTGGAGTTACGTGTCATCTTTGGAGTCGGACAAACAGCCTAAGCCATTACCTCACGTCAAAGTTAGCTGACCTGTGTAACTCATGCTTTCGGTGTTTCTGGAAGAACATGGGGGAAGGAACTCTCTCGAAAGCCTTCGGAATGACCAAGCATTTTGACAGAATGTGCTTTTTAAAACACGGAAATTGGCAAGCGTGAGGAAGCAGATATTAGACGCCTTTATTAAAAAAAAAAATAATAGTCCGGGGCACCTAGGTGGCTCAATGGTTAAACATCTGTCTTTGGCTCAGATCATGATCCCGGGGTCCTGGGATCGAGTCCCACATTGGGCTCCCTGCAGGGAGCCTGCTTCTCCCTCTGCCTGGGTCTCTGCCTCTCTCTGTGTCCCAAATAAATAAATAAATAAATAAAATCTAAAAAAAGAAAAGAAAAGAAAAGAAAAGAAAAATCCTTGGAAGGGAATAGAAATGATTAAAAAAAAAAAAAAAGCTGTACAACTAGAGGTCTTTCTTCAACCCTTTTGATCAGCCAGTAAGTATATTCACCTTCACCCAAGTGTTCTCACACACATAGAGAGAGTTGGGCCATTTTCTTTACCACGGCACTTGTTTGAGGTATTGATGTTTCACTAATGGTGCAAACTTAGGTACAAAAAGATTTAAATCAGAGTTTTACTTATCTGTTGGGGTAACAAATCACCCCGAAGTCGTGGCTCACAGCCACCACGACTGCACTCTTTCACACTATGCTGTGCATTGACTGGCGTCAGCTGCCACTCTCTCTGCTCTCCGTGAAGCAGGATGAGGCTGCAGCCTCTGAGGGCTCCATTTTGCTAGAACATTCCATGGTGGCTTCTTTGCTTCCATGGCCGATAACTTGGTGCTCCTTCCTGTGGCCTCTCCCTCCGTGGAGGGGTCTCACGCCCCAGGGCCTTGTGACGTCTCCCAATAGGAACTAGTTGGACTCCTCACATGGCTGGTGGATGCCAAGGCGACAGAAGCAGAAGCTGCCAGCTCTTCAGAGGCCCCAGAACAAGTATGGTGCCTCTTTCACCATGTTCTATTGGTTAAATTGAGTCTTAGGGCCAACCCAGACTCAATGTGGGAGGACACATCGCCAGGACCTGTGTGCTGGCGGATGGGGCTCCTTGGGGACCGTCTTGCGTCTTTGCACACAGACTGTCACAACCCACAGTGCGATTGAGGCCGTGTGGTGTGGCAGTTAGAGCAACAGCCCTGGAGTCAAATAGGGCCTGAAATATTGTGTCATCCACCTCCTTGAAATATGATGTAGTATATGATTTTTTTTTAATTAGTACTATCGTACTGTAGTACGAAATATGGCCTTGGGTGTAAGACACAAAACAAGACTCAATGGCATGTGCCACCTTGATGCCTGGTGCAACCCGAGGGATGTGAAGCTGCCACAGGTCCTTGTCTCAGGGCCTTCCTCTCATAACCTGGCAGCTCACCCCTTCCTGCCGGCAGGAGAGCCCTGCTGCGGCTCCTGGTCCACTTTACGGCCTCCCCTGATTAGGTCTGGCCCACCCACCCAGCACAAATTTCCTTTTGATTAACTCAAAGTCCAGGAGTCGGGCCTTGAGCTCCATCCACCTGCAAAATCCCTTTTGCCACATAAAATAATATAATCATGGGAGTGGCATCCCATCATAGGCACAGGACCTGGTCAAGCCAACTCCCTGCTGAGCACAGAACCCAACTTGGGGCTCCATCTCAAGATCTTGAGATTGTGACCTGAGCCAAAATCAAGAGTCGGATGCCTAACCGACTGAGCCACCCAGGCAACCCATGATAAGAGTGAGTGTGTGTGTGTTTTAAAGATTTTATTTATTTATTTATTTATTTATTTATTTATTTATTTATATAAAGTTTTTTTTTAAAGATTTTATTTATTTATTCACGAGAAACACACACAGAGAGAGGCAGAGACACAGGCAGAGGGAGAACCAGGCTCCCTGCAGGGAACCCGATGTGGGACTCGATCCCAGGACCCCCGGATCACACCCTGAGCCAAAGGCAGATGCTCAACTGCTGAGCCACCCAGGCATCCCATATGAGTGTGTCTTAAGAAAATTCTCACTATTCCCCAATCGATACCCCTACAAAGTCCATTTTTTGCTTTTTCAGAAAAGACTTGCTACAGGGACCAAATCTGGAACTATTTTTACCATATACAAATAGTGAATTTAACTCAATTAAAAGAGGATATTTGGCAACTGAGCCTATAATAAAACCACCTAAAAAATACTAGAATTTGGAAGCCATAAATATGTGTATGTGATACAAGCTATTATTTTGTAATGGTTACTGATGATCCTCTGTGGCTTTTCAAAATTATTTCTCCAACATTCATGGTACTTAAATTTCTTTTATTTCTAGGAGAAAAAGAATGATGCACATTTTGCATAATTTGCAAGAAAAATGCTTTAGAAGCTTCAAAAGTAAAAGTGATCTTGCAGAAAAGTGTTTTTTTTTTTTTTTCTTTCTTTTCCCAATAGTTCATTCATTCCAAATGCATCAGGGCAAGTACATTTACTGATCTGATATGTCACTGCTGCCTGAGGTCTCATGAGAGTGTGGGTTGACATTAAAGACACTAAAGTTATTGCCATTTACCACTGATTATAAGGGGGTATGTATTCAAGTATCAAGAATACTTGAATTAGCAACGTGTTGGTTCTGAACATATAAAAAAATTAGTCCTATACAATAAACTTTAAGGAAGTAAATATGATCCAAGTTGATTTTTAAAGTTTTTTTTTTTTTAAGATTTATTTATTTATGATAGAGAGAGAAGCAGAGAGAGGCAGAGAGAGAAGCAGGCTCCAGGCCGGGAGCTTGACGTGGGACTCGATCCTGGGACTCCAGGGTCACACCCTGGGCCAAAGGCAGGTGCTAAACCGCTGAGCCACCCAGGTATCCCCGATTTTTAAAGTTTAATTGCCATGGACACACTGAGTTCTAGAAAGCTATTAGAATGTTCATACTCTAATTTGGGATGCTGCTTTGCCTTGCTGTATAATATTGTTTTAAGAATGTTATTAAAGGGGCACCCGCCTTCAGCTCAGGCCATGATCCCTGGGTCCTGGGATCGAGTCCCGCATCGGGCTCCCTGCAGGGAGCCTGCTTCTCCCTCTGCCTATGTCTCTGCCTCTTTCTCTGTGTCTCTCAGGAATAAATAAATAAAATCGTTAAAAAAAAAAGAACGTTATGGAAGCATTATATACTCGGAAAATATTTGTACTAGGGATATGGAGAAGGAAGGCCTTCCTTCAACTGCTGTCCACTGAACAAGATTTGAAAAAAATTATTATCCTGATTTTTAAAAATTATGTCAACTTTATTGAGGTGAACTTTACATATAACAAAATGCACCCTGTGATGAGTGTGGGGCAAATGCATACTTGCTGGTGCTACTGTGTTGCTCAGTCAAGGCACAGAGCATTTCCACCATCTACAAAGTTCTTTTCTGCCCTTCCCAGTCATTCACCCTTTGGTCAACCACTCTGTTTGAGAAGAGAAATGTAAAAACAAAATTTTTCTTTTCTCACCTCTTGCCCTACTCCAACACGATTATGTCTCTTTTTCTCCGTCTTTTGTTCTTGCTGTCCGAGCAGCCTGGCAATTTGTTGACTTAAAGCACTGAGCTGCCTATGGGCCCTATCCACTAAGAGAGGAAAACATGCCTCCTTATTTTCCTATTCTTTCTCAATGACTTCTCACTCCTCTGTATCTGAAATCTGCATCCATCCATTGATCCATCCATCCATCCATCCATGCATCCATCCAACTTGTGTTGAATGTCTATTCCCAAGGCTGCCACAAATCCTGCCTCCACTTGACTTAGGTTCCAACAGGGAAGACAAACAATTTTAACGATTATGCTAAAAAGTCCATGCATATTACAAAGAGGAAATATGGCACACAATGGGAGACTCAGCAGGAGTGGCTGGG
Source organism: Nyctereutes procyonoides (assembly GCF_905146905.1). Taxonomy (NCBI): domain Eukaryota; kingdom Metazoa; phylum Chordata; class Mammalia; order Carnivora; family Canidae; genus Nyctereutes; species Nyctereutes procyonoides. Next base: position 8,101,218 of record NW_026575155.1, read on the forward strand.
AATGATTCTCAGGGGGGAAGAGACATCGATGATGCAGAACTGTAGGATAAATATCAGTGAGTCAGTTAATTACTTCAGGAATATTTATCGGTTGCCGCAGGCTGGGCACAGTGGTAGCTGCTAGTGATTCGGAGAGGCGGGTAGGAAAGACGTGGGCCTGCTCGCACAGGGTGCCCATCATTATGGAGTGAGCCCAGGCTGGGCTGGGGCAGTGGAATAATGGTCTAGACACAGGGAACACATGTGATGGTGCATAGAAAAGAGACAATATGGTGAGTGAGTTAGAAACATTGAAAATTCCACGTGACCGGAGCTTGAATGTCAGCCAGGAGGGGTCCCTGGACAGAGCTGTGAGCAGAGGCAACCAGCAACCCGTTGGCTCTCATTTGCTGTGTAGAACAGCCACTGAATCCCTAATCAGAATCTTGAAAGCAAAAGAAACATTGAATGTAGACACCACAGTTCAATCACTTTCAAATAATTTCCTTCTGCCTTTCATAAACATAGCTGTGATTAAAATGACCTTTCACGAACAGCACAGAGGCAGTGCTGGAGAAAAAATGAGGTATGGGAGGATAAAATCCATCTACCTGATTGCCATGTAACTTCGGTGAGTCACGAGAGTGGGGGATTTCAGATGCGAATGAAGGATTGCCAAGAGCGCCAAGAGCGTTGGCATACTTGAAAAAAAAAATCCCCACGTGTCTTTAGAATCAGAAGACCAGAGAATTGGGGAAGAAAGGATCTATTTCTTAATGTACATTCTAACTCCTTCCTAAATAATTTTCAAGTTATTTATAGTCTCCATCTGACTTGTGACCTTTAGGTGACTGTTACGTGATAGGCACTTAACATACTGAGGCAAATATTCCACAGGGTTCTGCAAACGTATGACATACATTTTGAGTTTGACATGCCCCAGCTGCTGACTCATTTTGGGCCAGAATATGTCCATACGGTGGTGTATTTAATCTTTTGCAATTTAATATTTGATAAAATCTGTTTACTTTCTAATAAATGCTGTACATTCCACCAAAAACTAAGGCTCTCTGAAAACCCACATCTCCGATGGGTACTAATTCACAGGACATTCTGGAAATATAAAATCCTAAATGCTTGCTGACTGTAAATCAATCTTCAAAACCCAAATATTAATAGCTGCATGAAATGTTACTACTTCTCCATCGATTACCACCCTTCACTGGGATTTACCATACATTTCGGGGGGGGGGGCTGGGTTTCTTTTCTTGGATGACTCTACGCTGGTTATCACCAGATCAGAAATATATTCTATCAACATCTATTTAAGGAACACATTCAATCAATGGCAATAGGATATATTCTGCATGGTTCTGCCCATCTTGTGTCTGCTGCTTTGCGTTTTTTTAAATTTATTTATTTATTTATTTATTTATTTATTTATTTATTTATTTTTTTAATTTTTTTTTGCTGCTTTGCATTTTACAGAGGCCTTTGATGAGAAGGGCCAGACAAAAGATGCCTAAGTCCTGAGCGTGCTTATGAGGCTCTTCGTATCCTCCAGCCTGGTAACCAGCAAATGCAGGATTGAAACCAGTCCTGGTTTCAGGATTCCAGCTCAGGCTGCCACAGGACTACTCATCAGACTTCGTCATCTCGAGTGAAGATGTTCAGTGACTTGTGATTTCTACTCCAGGCTTTGTCATCTTCATGGGCAGTGAGGCCATCTGCTTATATTTTCCCAGGTGTGCGAGGGCACCAAGTGGAAATCTGAGTACACTGACAACACATCTTGATTTTATTCCGGGATTCTTGATGAAAAAGGATCCTGGGCCAGCACCCTGTGTGATTCACCTGTGCTCATTGGTGGGCTCCTTACTAGTCAACATGATGGTAAATGTCAGTCCCCTCCCTTGCTAGGTGGTCAGTGAGTGAGTCTGCTCAATAATCAGATTGAGCCCTCTGATTGAAAAGTGGGTTTTTGAGGCACCTGGGTGGCTCAGTGGTTGAGCATCTGCCTTGGCTCAGGTGGTGGTGATCCCGGGGTCCTGGGATTGAGTCCCACATCAGGCTCCCCTGCTTCTCCCTCTGCCTATGTCCCTGCCTCTCTCTCTGTGTCTCTCATGAATAAATAAATAAATAAATAAATCTTTTTTTTTTAAAGTGGATTTTGCAACATGTTTAAACATCGAGCATCTATGGGTTTAAAATACATCAGTTCTCCTGGACACTACAGGATGAGGCTATTCATAAGAGGAAAAAAAGAAGAGCATGTGAATTTTCATGGAGAAATGCCAAGTGTTAATCTAGATGGAGATGAATGTCATTTGTGAGAGTTTGGCAAATAAACCCTGGGTGGTTCGGGCTTCTGTGGGCTAGCACAGCAGGCTCACCACCCCGTGTAATCAGGGCTCCAGGGAAAGGCCGCTTAGGATTCAAACAGAAGGTGCAGAAACAGACCTTCCGAACATAACCGACCTTTGTGATTTGGTATCTTGCGTGGACATCTTTCCTAACAGGAAAGACAACTCCTCAAATTAACAATCAGAAACACTGTTGTTTGTTTAGCGGGGCTGCTGGTCTTGTTGGTGAGTGGTGTTTTTCTCATGGTATCATCTCAGCACATACTCAGACTCCCGATTCGGTTTTATCTATTGGCCTCTGGTTTTATCTATTCTCCTCTTTACGTTTACCCTCCGCCATCCGCGGCAAAGAACTGGAAGTTTCTAAACAGAAACTCAGGGAGGAATGTGTCTCCTTTTGAGACTGCAGGCTTCAAAGAGTTCCCAGACGGAGCTATAGAAATAAAACGGCACAAACACGAACCTTTCCGTAAAGAGCATATTGTGCTGATTTATTATTATAGACTGCAGTTAAAAAAAATAGTTTGAGGTTAGCCTCTCCAGTTTAAAAGCACTTAACCAGGAACACTTGAACAGCTGGGCAATGATCTCTCCCTCACCTGCCCCCCACCTCACTGAGTACTGTAAACAGGGTTTTGAGAACATTCAGTCAGTTTCTTGATATGAACAATCAAATACGTATTTGCTTCTTAAAGGGAACCATCTTCCAAATTTCCAAAGCATGCACTGGTACTTGGCATTAGGTATTTTCAAAACGATGCATCTTGTTACGGTATCGTAAGGCCAAAATAGGATACCTATTTACCAGACAGACACGTTACAACTAGAAAAAAAAATTACAGACTTTAACCGACTGTAACGATTCCATCGGGAATGAATGGGGAAAGGCACTGCATCTCTTGCATTCCACCACACGTGTACGATATCCACTTCACATGCTTTGAATTCAAGTCCTGTCCAACGTTTAACAGCGTTTTCTACGACATACAAGTCACAGGTAGGGTAATAATCTGACACCACTCTTCCACTGCCATATTTTTCACCCAAGTGTACAATAGGTATGAATATATGCTATCAGCTTTATTTACAAGTTTATCTTGATGTTTTAGTGGAGTAAAAAAAAAAATCAACTATCTCAGCCAACAGCTCCCCAAAAAGGTTTCTTTTTGGGCTATGATTCATGTGGATAAACCACCACGTAAAAGAAATCAATGGAACAGATGTCTGACCCAATACACCTAAACTAAAATTTCTCACCCATTGAAAGTTGGCAGTGACACTGCTATTCTCTGAATTTTATAAAGCGAAACTCTACGCAGGAATTTGAGCTCGACTTCTCTTGCCAAAGCACAGGGTGGATGTTGCGGGGGGTTAGGATGCGGGGCGGCCGTGTGGCCGGTGAGATTCCCCGCGTGACTGCAGTTGCGAAAAGAGTCAGGAATCTGGAAAGGTGATGACAGATCTTTCAAATGCTCTCCCGTCTTCCCAAAAGATGTAAAACTAACAGTGGCGTAACTCTATACACGAACAAAGGTTAGTTCTGAAAATCAGTAAGTATACATGCACAAACATTAGAACATGAGGGGGGAGAAAATGAAACACTACAAATCCCACATTGCCTCGTTCTCGTTTTCACAACGTTTCTGCCCCAGACACTTGGTGGCACCGCGGTGCCTCTGCCTAACAGGAGAGAGAGCCTACCCCTCAGGCTGGCTGGAAACAGAAGGCTCTCCCCACACCCAGGGATGAAGCTGCCCTTGACGAAAACAGAACCTACTGGAAAAGAACAAGTAGGGAACGCTACCATTATCAGTCTTCCCGAGATGTGCCCAAATGTCCTTGTGCGATCACCTCAAACTCAGTGATGGGCTCAGGACATTCCCGGAAGCCACGGACACCGGCAGAGGCGCAGCATCAGGACCATGAGACGGAGCCCCGATTCTCTTCTGAGCAACGTGAACTGGAGTTTCTGCCACCGGGATCACGGCTGTCACCTCCCGGGTCGTGAGCGGCCACTTCCACAGTACAAGATTCCTCCCCGTGGGTGTGATTCAGAATACTTCTTCCCCCCTGGGGGAAGGGCCAGTTCAGCTTAAGTGGAGAGGCGCGTACTCCGGCCTTCTGGTCTGGATGATTTTGGGCTTGGGTCTCTTCATCCTCTCTGCCTCGTCGTCTTCTTCGTTCTCCTGATCGCTCTCGCAGACGTGGACCACCACGCTGGGGGTGGTGTCGGTCGCTGCGTGCAATTCATACTTTTCCCCTGGGGGAGGAGGACAAATGACAGGGTAAGGAAGGCAGGGGCCTGAGGGTCAGAGGGCATGAGCAAAATGGGGAAAAAAGCATGGAGGGGTCTGACTGGCCAAGATGCTGCGGCTATTCAGTGGGGATTGAGGAACACGGCCAGATCCACTCTGGATTGGCATTCCTTAGGTGGCTTTAGCAGAAAAAAAAAAAAAATATATATATATATATACATATATATGTACATATATATATATACATATATATGTAGATAGATACACACAAATATAATATAAAAATTTATATATATAAATATAATAAATTTTAAATAGATATAGATATAGTCACCATTACGTAGTACTCTGCTTTTAAACACTGTGAACAGAGGTGTATGGAAAGGGGCGCCTGGGTGGCTCAGCGGTTGAGCATCTGCCTTGGGCTCAGGTCGTGATCTTGGAGACCCGGGATCGAGTCCCACATCGGGCTCCCTGCATGGAGCCTGCTTCTCCCTCTACCTCTCTCTCTGTGTCTCTCATGAATAAATAAATAAAATATTTTCTAAAAAAGGGGAGTATGGAAAGAGTGTATTTTATTTATTTATCTATTTATTTGAATGTGAGAGGCAGGCAGAGAGAAAGGAAGAAACAGAATCCCAAGCAGGCTCCACGCCCAGCATGGAGCCCAACTTGGGGCTCATCTCCCCATCCTGAGACAGTGACCTGGGTGGAAGTCAAGAGTCAGACACTTAGCTGATTGAGCCACTCAAGTGCTCCAAGGGCTGTATTTTTAATTACACTTAACCTGTTCACCTGGCCTCCTAAAATTATCCAGATGACTCCCCAGCGAGGTGCGAGGAGTGAGCATTCAGGCAAAGACAGTGCATGGATAAAACACGTTAGGAAGGGCCACCTCAAGCCTCCCCCTCTCAAGGCTCCGGGGGGGCAGCACACACTGGGGACAGGAGGTGTAATTATGGCTGGTCTGAACCAGGCACTCCGAAAACATTTCTGACTGCAGTATCCCTTCTCAGAGGACAACTTTCACCCCCGGGAGCCGGGAGTGTCCTGCAGTTCTGTGTCAGCCTGAGTTTGGCCAGGTTTGGTCCAGTTCAGGCCGCTCTGGCCCAGCAAGGGTGGGACGGAGGAGTCTTCTGTAACTAACTGAGAAGCAATCTATGGTGCGGGTCTGGCTGCATCTTAAGGGCTGAGGGAGGCAGTTGGCCAACCTGTGGGCTGTGAGCACTCAGGAGCCGGAGCCCATGGGCACACTCTTTCATATCCCCGTGACCTTCCGATGATGGTGACTCTGACCTCACCAAGTTGATTACCTGAGTGCAAGGCAAGTTATTGACCTAGTGCACAGGACATAGGCCCGACGAGTGTCACCTAGTTTTACTAATGTTTACAAATAGAGCGGGGATCATTACTGGTGGGAAGTTGGGTGTAGTAGAAATGCTATGATTTAAACAGGTAGGGGGACGAGGGTTTGCTTCAGTTGGCTCTACCCCCCCTGGGGGTGCTGGGGTGGGTTTACCTCCAGCCCGATTCTGGACCTGCCTCATGCTACTCTGGGGACTCTTGGGAGCACGCAAAGTTTTTTCTCTGTCTGGAATATCAGTGCAAGTGGCTTTGAAAAGGTGGGCGAGTCTCAGCTCTCTCAGAGAGGGAATGAAGGTGGAGGGTCACAAGATCACGTTGGTCAGGATCCTTATCTACCTACGAACTGGCCACAATCCAGAAAGCTTTGGCATCGGGCCACATTCGCAAAATCGTTGCCAAGTACAGCCAAATAAGAATGTGGTTCTAGCTCACCGTTAAGCAAATGAAGGGTGAGTGGGTTTTATTATGTCTAGTTTCTGAAGAGGCTTCTCAAATTAGCCTTCTGTAAAGGAGTGGTAGATTCTGGAATGTGAAGAATTGTCCCTAGCAGCACTTCTTGGCTCTGGAGCAGTTTGTCATCTCCCCAGGTGGAGGTCCCATTTCTTCTCTCTAGAATCCAGGTGGACTCCACCCGTCAGCTCTGCTAATGTGCCTGAGCCAGGAGCTGCTGGGAGGAGCTCCCGTTTCCTCAGATTGGCCATCCTGACCCTGACCTTCACGCCACTATTACCAGTAAGTAACGTGATTCTTGCTCACTCCCACAGAGGGAATTTCCGCCGGGGCAGTGTGTTCAGAAATGTAATCTTTTCAACATGAAACTGCTGATGGTCCAAGAAATAAAACCCTCAATCCAACATGCTCAGATTGCCGGTCAAGGAGAAAGAAGCTGATGGCCTCAGCATTTATTACATTTGCTCTATGGATAGGGCAGGAGGGTGCGCTCGAACCACCTGACGCCCCTCGCATCTGCCCACTCACCCACACCCTAGCAGGTAAGACAGGAACCACCCACATTTTATTGCTTCCAAAAATCATGTACTGGGCACTGCCCATGGGCCAGGCACTGTTTGAAGTGCTTTCTACCTCTACTGCTCACCACTCCACTGGGTAATACCCATTCTGTGGAGAAGACTGAGGCCAGGGCACCTGTTATCTCCCTGAATACTCACACCTGATGTCGCATCAGAGGACTGGAACCTCTACTTTTCTCTGGCAAGTCAGCAGGGGAGCACCCCAATGGGGCCAAGTGGGGGCATGCATGACCAGGGCTCTTCTCTCCTCTCTATGGTTCTCTTGAACATTTAAAAGGGCCGGTGAGAATCAGATCAATGGATGAAACCACCTTGACCAGAAATGAAATTCCTAGCCACGAGGATATGGCTGCTCCCTGCGGCAGGTGAGCATCTGTCTCGGCGCTCCAGCAGTTTCCCACCATCTCCTTCCCTGCTCCCACCCAAGGGCACAGCTTACCTGGCCCTAGCTTGGAGATAGCGTATAACAGATCATAATTTATGACGGGAGTGGCATCTTCCACTTGTTTCCAACCAACTGGCGGCGAGGCAGGAGGAGAGATCAGAAACTGCTTGTCTGGATTTGGGGGAGCCAGGTGGGAACTTCCTATGTGTAAAGTCTGAGGAGAGAAAGAAACACAGGTGGATGTTTCTTGAGGAAAGAACCCAAGCGATGCAACGGCACCTAGGGATACCTTGTGGAGGGCAGGTGAGAAAGGACAAGCCCAAGTCTGGGCAGCAGAACGTGTGCCCAGGACGTGTGCTCAAGGATGGCTCGTGATACGGTCTATATGGAGAAGGTGACGGGTTATGGTGCTAACCTGATTAGAGCCCCCTCCCAGGACTGGGACCCACAGGCACAGGGGTGGCAAGGGATTACCACTGACCCAGACTGATGGAAAAATAGTACAGTTTTAGTAGAAATGGAAAAATAAAGCACTGTTGTTGAGGTCAGAGGGATTTCAGAATCCATTTCTTCCAGCTCCTCATATCAGAGACATAACAGAAGCTCCAAAAAGCTAAGCAACAGCCCCAAGATAATAGAGTTTCTCAGGGACATCAGGGTGGCTCAGTCGGTTAAACATCTGCTTTTGGCTCGGGTCATGATCTCAGGGTCCTAGAATCGAGCCCTGTGTCAGGCTCCCTGCTCAGTGAGGAGTCAGCTTGTCTCTCTCCTTCTGTCCTTCCTCCCTGGCTCGTGCTCTCACTCTCTCAAATAAATAAAATCTTAAAAAAAAAAAAAAAGAGTTTCTCGGGGGCCAAAGCAGGAATGGGGACCCCTGGACTCCTGCCCATCCAGTGGTACACCACAATTCCTTCCCTCTGGGCTTCCAAATCAGATGCCATAACGAGGAAGGGGAAAAAAGATCCACCTTCCAGGAGATTAAAAAAAAAATAAAAATAACATGAAACAATAACCCATGATGCTAGTTTGGGCTTAGAAGTTCTATCAGTGGTTAGAGGGGAATCCAGAAAGGTACTACATCTTTCTTACCAGTTGGGGTTTTCTTTGTATTTTAATTTTCACGAGGAGCATGCATTCACTTGAGTAAATCAGAAAAAGCTGCGGAGGGACTAAGTAATTATCCAGAACCTGACCAAATGCAGAAAGGGGTGTACTCACAAGGAAGAATCCGAGGTCAGAACCCGTGCCTCCCATAGGCCACCAGGGGGCAGCGCATCCCAGCTCTAATTTACCCCTCAGGGAGCCAGGGAGCCGTCCTCCTCCCAGTCAGGAAGCCTCCCTACCAGGTCTGTTCCTACACAGGCCGGGGAGCTCAGAACCCCAACGGGCAGCTTTAATCAGAAAGCAGCATCCAAGAGGCTCCTTCCCCTTGGACCCTGGATCACCGTTCTATCATCCTACAGGACTTTGTGAGCTGCCTTGACAATGGGTCACCTATCATTGAAGATTGGAGGGAGGGGCCTGGGTGGCTCAGTGGTTGAGCATCTATCTGGCTTTGGCTCAGGGCGTGATCCCGGGTCCTGGGATGAAGTCTCTCATCGGGCTCCCCGCAGGAAGCCTGTTTCTTTGCCTCTCTGTGAAGAAAGAAAGAAAGAAAGAAAGAAAGAAAGAAAGAAAGAAAGAAAGAAAGAAAGAAAGAAAAGAAAAGAAAGAAAGAAAGAAAGAAAGAAAGAAAGAAAGAAAGAAAGAAGGAAGGGTTGGAAGGAGGAGGACAAGTGAGGGGAGAGCTGGACATGTGGCGAGCAAGAGAAAAAAAACCCTTCACAGCCCTTGAGGGCCCTGGGGCCAGGACTCCTGCTACCAGGAGGATCTCTTAGCCTATGCTCCCTGTCTGGTTAACTCATTTTTTCCTTTCCAGCCAGGCCTGGCAGCCTGCGCTGAAGCACATGCCCCCACTTGCAAACTGCTGATTCTCCACGGAGCGGAGCTCGGCGCTGCTCAGAACCTGTACAGAGTGGGGACCCACTCAGGTCTGCTCTCCGTCTGGGACATGTCATTAGCCCCGACCCTTGAGCAAATCCCTGGGAACCTGCTGCACAGGATCTTGGAGTGCTAGAGTCTCCAGGCCCACAGCCTTGCACACCACCAACCACCTTCTGGATGAGCAGGAAAGGTTCACCCAGTGTTACTCAGACCAAGGTCAGGGACCATTTCTGAGGTCGCTTGCTTTCAACCATATGCTGATGTTTTCTTAAGATAGGGGAGGCACTGAAGATTTAGAGTATGAACTTAGCCTTTTTCAAAATGAATTCTTCGAGTTTTAAATCAATGCATGAGGGCAGCCCTGGTGGCTGAGCGGTTTAGCGCCACCTTCAGCCCAGGGTGTGATCCTGGAGACCCGTTATCGAGTCCCACGTCAGGCTCCCTGCATGGAGCCTGTTTCTCCCTCTGCCTGTGTCTCTGCCTCCCTCTCTCTCTCTATCTCGCTCATGAATAAATAAATTAAAAAAAATAAATCAATGCATGAGGTACACATTGACTGGGAAGGTTGTCCATCATACGTGGCTACGTAAAAGAGAAGGCTGTAGTAACCCCACTGTTTTGTGCAAGAAAATGAACTACTCTGTGTGTTTGCATATGTGAAGGAGAAAGTGTGCAAGGGTTCACACTAGATTTTCAAAAGTGGTTACATTAGGGGGCAGGCTTTGGAGGGAGGGTGGGGAAATGTTATTTATTTAACTTTAGGGACTTTTGTGTTATACTTGGGTTGTTTCAATATCTCGTGTTGCTTTTGTCACTCAAATGACAACATAGACATGCTTTAAAAAAGGGAGTAGAAGAGTGTTCGTTGCAGCATTACCTGTGACAGTGAAAAATTGGAAAACAAGATAAACGTCTAGTAAAGACTGGCTAAATGTGTCCTGAAGTATCTACATGGGAGACTATTATGTGCCTGTTATAAGGATCTTTTTTTAAAAAATTTTAATGTTGCAGTAAAATGATCATGAATGACGATACATGGTGAAAAAAAAGAACGAATGGAATAGGAGATGCTTTGTAATTTCAATATTGCAGCCAAAATGCATATCGTAAAAAGGTCAATGTTATAACATAATCGATGTATAAAAGCTACATTTCAAAGGGGGGAGAGGGAGAAGCATGCGTGTCCATGGATCCAACTCACCTGGGCAAAATATAATTTCATTTCCTTTCCGAGAAATTCAGTCTTATGCAGCTGGAGCCTGGCATCTGCTGCAGATAAGGGGTTGCTGAAGTTTATTCGGACTCGTTTGAAGCTCTTAAAATACTGAAAGGTGATATCCTTGTCGTATGTCCTAAAGAGGGATTCAAATTTGGCCTGAAAAGTAAAAGCAAAAATAAAAGGAGTTAGAACATCCCGGCGTAGGAGTCTTGTCGACTCCCATTACATTTCTTCTTGAGGAAGTGGACTGCTATCATTTCGAGAACACTCCCCAAGTTCTTTCTTAGAGAAATCAGAGACCCAGCCTTTCCCCTCTGAGGAAGATTTGCTCTTTCTGCCCTTTTAATTCCAGGATGGGTGATTTCAGAAGAAAGTAAGAATGTATGATTCATTAAATTCATTTAATCAGCAGAACAAGTACCAATACTTAAACACCTCTTAGAGTCACAGAAACAGTCTTTTTAAAGCAGAGACAAGACGAAAATAAATAAAATAAAATAATAAAATAAAATAAATAAAAAAAGTAGAGACAGATGACATTCCAGGGAAGTCGGCTTGGTGATTTGTCACCTCCCACCCCCATCTCGGGGCCGGCAGTTCCTAATGTCCGACAACCTTCCCCAGCCCCGTGAATTCCCATCCCACTGCTCTGTTTGGGGTGTTGCAGTGTGCATTGGATATTCTTTAGGGCTTAAGAACACTGAAGGCTCATTTGCAAACGAAAAATTCTATTGCACTGGGAAACAGTGAAGTTAATAAGAAACCTTGTGTTTCTTCATGTACAGGAAGAGGTTTAAGAAGAAATCTCCCTATTGTTTTCCCACTTGGTCTGTTACTTTTTAACCCACTAAAATAATACTAGCTTAAAAAATTTAAAAAAAAATTTTTTTTACTAGCTTAAAAATTAAGGTTCTGCAAATGGACCCATTTCTGCAGGCTGGCTTTCACATGTGTTCGTTTCTAGCTCCAGTGTTACAAAGGCCAGTGAAAATCATGAAACAGCGTGAGCTCTCAGAATGGAAATGCCCAAGTTCAAGGGTGTCAGGCTTTGATTCAGGAGGGAGCTCAGTAGCCTTCTGGGAAAAGCTCTTTGGAGAGCCCCCTGCCGTGCTGGGTCCTGGGAGGGGGTGTCAGCAGGAGGCGGTGGGGGGAGCTGGGAGGGAGTTGACAGGCTGTCGAAACTTCCAGAGAGACTGTATGGGCTTGGAGGCATTGTGCTTTCTGAGTCTCTTTTTCCAGACTGAGGACAGGTTGTGGGAACTCTGTGAAAGGCAGAAAGGGCTGGCTGAGGGTCCGCTGGGAGCAGCGTGCCTTCTACAAAGGGAATCCACGCAGAAGAGGAGGTGGATGGGGCCCATCAAGTTCTCTGCAAACCTGTGGAAAGCACGGTGTCTGCAGAGGGGCCAGAGGATGGCTTATAAGAGGGGAGAACATTTTCAAGAATATTCAGTGCTAGAGAGAGGTGAGGGAATGGGATCTCCAGGTGCCAGCCGTTGCACAGGCAGGACAGGACCTGGGCTCCAGCCTGTCTCCACTGGGCAGGTTGGGGGGGGGGGCGGGAACAACTCACAGACTTCCCCTCTTTGGATTCCACGGCTTTTCTTTAGTTTATGAGAATTTCCGAGGGGTTTTGCAGAGGGGCGAAGAATGGGAACAATGCGCAGCAGATGCTTCGCGGAGGATTTTATCTGGCTGCATGTGACTTTTTCTCCACCTCTCCCGAGCATGAGGACGGGCAAGTTTCTGGCACAGAGTATGGGCATAAATTTGGAATTTTGCATGACCTCATCAATAGGCATTGTGACCAACTGCTTCGTTTTGAAGTTATGATTCAGAATTTAGGGGGGATGACTTTGAGGAATATTTTTAGAATACAAGTCAGGGCTCAGGACCAGAACACAAGGCAAGGCACAGTATCTGCTAAATCCGTATTACTGTGATACTGTTCTCCTATAACATAATCATATTTGTTCCAATAACCGATACCTGGTTATTACAGTTGTTGGATGGTATCGCTCTTTGATTAATTAAATAAATAATGAGTTTTGACTCACACAAGGCTAATATGAAATACATGGGCTCTGTAGGCTTTTCATACCTACAGTGTGCTCTGATATCTAGTTCAAACACCACAGTCCCAGCTCACAGGCGTCATACACAATTATGGAATTAGATTTAACTTAAAAAAAAAACCAGCAACAATGACACAAAACCTTCACAGGCTTCAATATGGTGCTGAGTATAAAGCATGGAACACGAAGACCATCCCCAAACAGAACACAAAGAATTCATTCATATACGATACTGTTAAAGATCAATTAGACAGCTGGGTAGCTACTGATGGAAATCTTACATCTTAATCAAATGAAGAAGAAAAGCATAGTAATTAAAACGACTAATTATACTAATTACCATCAATGGGAGCTGCTTCCCAGGAGGTACACTTATCCCCGCACTTAAGTTATTTATCCAGTTTTATTATTTGCTATGGCTGCATTTTCTCTGCGAAAGACTTGAAAACTTGAGGACAGGCCCTTGTAATTACTACAAACATACAAACATCTTTATGCTACTTACTTCCTAAGATAAAACTAAATTATTCTGATCTCTGGATGTCAAAGTGAACCGCTCTATCCGCTGTCAGAAAAAGCTTCCCTCCAAAAGTTTACTTACAGCCTACGGAGGATGAAAAACGCAGCATTAGGACTAGTTGCATTACTAGTCGATCAAGGGACCTGGATGTTTTCAAATATTGAGAGCTTTAAAAATTCCTTCGCAGTTAATTCCTCAGGCAACAGCTTTTGACTGATAAAGCTCCAAGTATTCTGGACTTATCTCCAAACCCCCAAACCCACAAGACAGCCACATCACACCCCTGCAAATATTTCAGTTAATAGTCTCAATTAACAGAAGGCTTTGCAAACCCTCAAAAATCACATTAGATTTAGAAGCCTTACCCTGGTTTCACTTTCGCTGAAGATATCACTGTTTGCAACACAGGCAATCAGAGAACTAAAACTGTAGTTAAAATTTCTAAAGTGCATCTTGCTTTCCTACAATGAAAGCGCTAAGCGGTTCAGGCAGTCAAGCCCCAAGTGAGGTTCCTTTGCAAGAGGCTGTAAGTTCTTTCTCCAGCCAGCCCTTATAAAAGCACCGAAAGTCCAGCCCCCTGGGATTCAAAAAAAAAAAAAAAAAAGGCACAGCTTTCAGAGCATCCTGTTTGGACAGCAAATTCCTGAGTCAAGTCCTGCATGCTTTCAGGCAGACAGAGACAGAGTCTAAGTTTCTACTGGAAAGAGGTGACGTCAACACCTTAGTCATTTTCCCTATGCTAATTAACTTTGCTTGGGGAGGGGATGGAAAAAACAGCCAAGGTTTGCCTTGCAGCTGCTTTATCAACCCCTCTTGGAGCATAGTTTCCATTGGTAGTAATTCCATTCAGCCACTCAGACACCATGCTCCTCAGCTGAATGGGACGATCCTTCTTAAGATGGAAAATGTTACAGAAGAAAAATGAGGAAGGTCCCAGCAGTAAACAGTCATTAGCCTCTAGGGGAGTTTCGGGCCTTTGGGAGACCTGGAAACCCAAGTCCTGACTAGTTGTTTGATCCCTATAATTCCCTAAAACCTCAAAGTTTCATGTTGGGGTATTAGGGAAAACATTTTGAAATCTTTCTTGGTCAGTGAACCCTGTTTTTAAAGAAAAAGTGGAATTCATTTTGAAATATGGCTTTTTTTTTTTTCCTTTTTTCCTAATTGAACTTTACTGGATGAATGTCCCAATTCCCGCTTGTATTCCGCGGTGGGAATGTGGGAAGAGATCCTCAAGCAATCCTGGGATTTTTTTCACTGGAAAAACCTTATTATTGTAATTTGGGAACTAGGAATAGGCAATGCTTTGATCATTTTTCTAACAGCTATAGGATTCAGAAAAAGATACAAAAGCATTTTAGAGAATCTAGGCTGTGAAGCTGAGAAAAGAAACATTGCGGGTAGTTGTCTTGCTTTGAGACACATAGACAAAGTTTTGCTGTTGTTGCTGTTGTTGTTGTCCTTGTTGTTTAATAGGAAAGGAAGAAGAAATGGAGAGAATGTATGCTATGTTGAAAAGTTAGTTCAGGGGTGCCTGGGTGGCTCAGTGGTAAAGTGTCTGACTTGAGCTCAGGTCATGATCTTGGGGTCCTGGGATGGAACCCTGAGGTTCCATGCTCACCAGGGAGACTGCTTCTCCCTCTGCCTGCTGCTCCCACCCTGCTTCTGCTCTGTGTGAAAGAAAGAAAGAAAGAAAGAAAGAAAGAAAGAAAGAAAGAAAGAAAATCTAAGTAAGTAAATAAATAAATAAAGTTCAGCTGGCCACTTTTTCAGGTAAGATGTCCAGCGTGGAGAAGCATACTGGGATGGCACGATGCCAGTTCTTTCCAAAGGCTGGAACTCTGAAGTTCTAAGCACTTTCTCAGTTTAGATCCCTTGGCAGCCTGTGTCCTATGTCCTTTCCAATCTCCCCAATTTCATTATCACCTAAAGGCACTCAATTTACTTACAAAAGCACTCTCCAGTCTAGAGGCACACAGAGACACCTCGTAAGCTTCCCAAAGTTAAACAGAACCCGGCCATTCACATGTAAAAATGAACTTCAGAGGATCATTAAAGTCAGCCAATAATAAAAAGAATATACACGATGGAGAAAAAACAAACCAGAGCATTTATCCCTCCAAAAAAGGAAAAGCAAAGTCTTCTCGGATGAATGAGTGTTGCTTAATTTCAATGCACGCTGCCTTGCTGCCAACTGCAGTTATGTAAGAAACCAGTTATGGTGTTTGCTTTGCCAAATTACCCATAACGCCCAACCTGAAAAGATCTAAATGCAAAAATTCTAAAAAAGTTTGGGACACTGTGAATAGTACCGGTATGCATCAAACATCGAGGGGAAGTGGTCACGTGAGCTGGTGCTTGTGCTCGGGTGTGCTGCTTGTTCAGCGTGGTCTGCAATGGGCCTCATGACACCTACGGGCTCTGGTGGTGGTAGTGTGGGTATGCCAGGTGTCGGTGGAGGGTGGGGGTGCTGAGTGGAAAGAGAGAGGGGGGGAGGTAGGAGACACAGAACCACCTTCCCCTCCTCCAGAGAGGCTGGGGATGGCTCTGAAGTGCACCTTCCCCCAGCACCCCGCCAGCTCCAACCCCTGGCCTCTCCTTTTCTCTTTCTCCGGGAGTCCTTCGCAAATAGAGTTACAATGTGATCAGAGGAGGAAGAAGAGGCTAATTTCTCCGTCTTCATCATCATTTTCTTATTTATTTATTTATTTATTTATTTATTTATTTATTTATTTATTTAGATTTTATTTATTTATTCATGAGAGACAGAGAGAGAGAGAGAGAGAGAGGCAGAGACACAGGCAGAGGGAGAAGCAGGCTCCATGTAGGGAGCCCGATGTGGGACTCGATCCCGGGACTCCAGGATCATGCTCTGGGCCGAAGGCAGGCACCAAACCGCTGAGCCACCCAGGGATCCCATCTTCTTTTTTTAAAATCATGAGATGAGGTTCCAGATCAGTTTGTGTGGGCAGATCTGAAACATTTGTATTCCTCTGAGACCAGAGTCCTGTGCTCCCCGGATATATAATTTTTGTTTCATTATATGGATGAAAACAACAACAACAAAAGAATAGTGTTGAAGACTGTTCATCTGTCTTTGCTCAAAGCAATAGACGATCCATGATCGATCTTTCAGTAGGCTGCCCCACCAGAAGCCTCATAAAATGTGTAATTCCGTATCTGCCTTTGAATTGATTTCAAGCTCATTTGAACCCAATTTTGAACCCGAGGGCTCCCATTTTTACATCAAGAAGGGGAGCTCAAAATGGTGGCCAACTGTCTGGAGGTTGAAAAGAATGCTCTCTGGCAAAACTCACCGGGTCACAAGAGTGACCAGGGCATTGGACCAGGAGAAGGGCGCCTAGGGCCCACCAGCACAGGCTTCCTGGGCTCCAGCCTTGGCTGGCCAAGTGGAGAGACACCTGTCGCTGCCCCCAGAGGTAACACTGCTGCAAGCTCATCTCGGTTTCCCTTCCTCTGCTAATCTGACAGCTCTCCTTAGGAATGTCTGCCCTTCTACTGCGTGTCTATTATACGTGAACTTGGATTTCTGGATGTCCTATGCCAAAGAATTACGTTGTCAATAGTGATTTTCCTCATGGAGGATAAAAATTCTTCCAAAACAAGTATTAAAAGGGTTGACTTTTTTCCCAAATGTACCTCCCTTGCCATTTGGGAGACAAGTACATTCTTGATTCTTGTTTGCTAGTCGGATATAAGTGATTTGAAGACAGCAGTGCCTAATGTCTCATTAGAGCTCTTGAAAAGCATACTAAAACTTGCACTTAAAATAGTAACACTGACACCAGAAGTTAAAGAAGAAATGAAATGCTTTAGTCAACTGAAAGCCTTAGATGGTTTGCATTTCTTCCATTCGTATCATAAAAATCCTAAATGAATCTATTTAACTTGCATTTGCTTGCTCTGGCTCCACGCACTTAGAGCATATTTTCACTAAGAAGTTTTCTATTTTCAGTGGGGGAAAAATGGAGATTTATGTTGAATTCCACTACTCCTATTGCAGCATTCCTCAGGCAAGAGTTAGGATGACCTCAGCCCGTCCTTATAAACCCCAAGGAGTTTACAACTATGCCAAGAATGTGCCACCGGGGAAACTTTCTACAAACCGACCAGCAAGGGAAACTGAGTTTGGACTTTGATGTGCAAACCAAAGCAGAGCAAAGAATGAGGCAATCTGCGAAAGATTGAGGGGTGGGGTGGGGGGTGTGGGGAATGACACACCTGGCTGAGATAAAAGGTGTCATTTTAAAGAGCATTTATCTTGAATGCTAGTAGAACTTGCGGTTTAGCTGACTTTTTAGCTTCTGAGATAATGGAATTCTTTGTCACTTTATATTGGTAGCCCTTCTCTCTATAATGTGGAGCTTTGTTCTTCCAACGTACGCTACTATACAATGGAAAAACACAGGGGCTCACTCTGATCCCTCTGTATCATTTTCCGGCCTAAAAGATGTTATTAACTAAGGGGAGTGTCCTTGTCCTCAGCTTGTAAACCGCATTAATATCAAATTCAGTGTTGTGGTAGGATCAAACAATGTGATGTAAGGCGGAGTGCCTAGCACAGCGCCTGAAACACAACTGGTAGTTGTGTGTTAGCTGTAATTCTATTTCCTACTTCACCTCTAATGATGCTGAGGTTGAGAAGGGCACACTTTAAGACGGGCCAGGACTCACCCTGGTCTTTTGATTGCAGATTCCAGGCTTGTTCTGTGGAACCAAAGAACCATGCCCACCTAGCTGCAGTGCCTTCTGGTATCGTGGCTCATTTTCCCCTCTCTTTTCTCTCGGTCCCTCTGGATGGACTGTCTAGGGCATTTTAGGATGTCTTCCTCTTCTAAGTGTCCCACTTGCACGTTGGTGGAGAGTTCTGTGGATTCTCTGTGCCAACCTCCACTTTGCACTCCCAGCACACCACTTCAGACAGCTCCTGCAGTTGCAATACCTTTCAACTGGCCTCGCTCCAATATTGTATGTGATTCCCACTAAACATAAAATTTCCTGAAGCTGAGCTTGATGACATTCCTCTCCCATTGGAAAAACTTCAGTGATTTCCCATTGTTCCTTTGGTTGTAGATGAAGATTTTCACTTAGTATTCGTCCATGTACTCATCTATGCACACATGCATCCATCTATCCATTCTACCTATCCACCCATGCATCCAATCATGCATCCATCTTTCCATCCATCCATCCACTCATCTAACCATGCATCCATCCATGCACGCATCCATCTGTTCGTCTGTCTGTCCACCCATCCATGCATCCATCCACCCATCCAACCATGCATTCATCCATGCATGCATCCATCTGTCAGTCCATCTGTCCATCCATGCATCCATGCATCCATCCATCCACCCATCCATGAATCTGTTCTTTCACCCAAGGAGTTTTAAGTGTTGGGGATTCAAGGGCGAACAAAACAGACAAAACACTCTGCCTTCATGGAGCTTACATTCTAGACAGGAAGAAAAGAAAAAGGAGAGAAACAAGATAAATGGGTAAAATACGCAGTGTTTTTAGACAGTGCTATGTGCTGGGGGAAAGGCACAGAGGAGAGATAGGAAGTCCTGGGAAAAGGAGATGTTGAGTGAGAGACTAGCCAGGAAAGGCATCCCTGAGAAGATGACATGTGAACGCATCAGATCTGAAGGAAGTAGAGGAGTGAACCACGGGATGTTGGGGAATAATATTCCAGTTCTGGGAACAGAATACACAAAGGCGCCAAAGCACTGTGGCACATTAAAGGCCCAGGAGGAAGCTTCAAGTGGCTGCAGGAGGGAGACATAGAGAAAGTGGTTGGGAACAAGGCCATGTGAGCCTTTTAGTCCTGAAAGAACTCTGGTTTATATTCTGTCTATGATGGCAGCCAGGGTCTGGAACATGACCTGACTTCCTTTTTTTTTTTTTTAAATTTTTTTTTTTAAATTTTTATTTATTTATGATAGTCACAGAGAGAGAGAGAGGCAGAGACACAGGCAGAGGGAGAAGCAGGCTCCATGCACTGGAAGCCCGACGTGGGATTTGATCCTGGGTCTCCAGGATCGCGCCCTGGGCCAAAGGCAGGCGCCAAACCACTGCGCCACCCAGGGATCCCATGACCTGACTTCCATACAACAGAGCCCATCCAGTACCTTAGTTCAGAATCAAGCAAACAGCAGAGTGGAAGCAAGATGCCCAGGGAGGCATGAGGCCTTCCCCAGCCATGGAGCTCACAGCTCTTAGGTACACCCTCGGCCATGCTTGCTCTCCTCACTTCCCTCAGCCAGAGACTCTCTTTGTCTCTCCTCTGCCCATCAAACCTCTATTCACCCTTTAAAGCCCACCACAGACACTGCTTCTCCAGGAGATGCCCCTCCTGACTAAATGTCCTCTCCCTCCTTTAACCCCGGCGACCCCCCTGGGCTCTCATGGTTGTCTGCCTGGCATCCCAGTTCTGTTCTTCTCTGGCGCTCTCCTGATTGCAGTGTAAGCCACGCGGGGGCCATGCCACTCATCCTGCGCTTCCTGGAGATGCAGATAACTGTTTGTGACATTCAGAGATGCCCTAGGGTGGGCCCATCTGAGGCAGGTAAATTGCATCAAAGAGCATCCACAGGGCATCAAAGGGCCATGGCCCTCAGTGCTCCTGACTGAGGGGTGTCCCGTGTCTTTGTTTTGAGCAAAGGCCACGCTCTTCCTTTCCATCACAGGACACAGTGGGACACCCATAAAGGCACATGTGTGTTCAGAGCATGCCGGCCCGTTCCTGAGTGTACCTTCTCTGTTCTCGTTCTGGGTGACCCCACAGGACACCCAGGCACCGGGGACTGAGTCATCAACCCTAGACTCAGATGTCCCACCCATGGGACACTACTAGAATCCAGTGATTCTTATGGCCACAGCAGTAGTCTCAACAATCCTCTACATGTGGGAAGAACATATTCAACTTAATACACTTCCACCTCTTTCAATGCTTTTTTATATCTTTTTAAAATACCTATTTTTATGGTATGTTCTATAAGGTACCCAGTGTGGGACTAAAGTTGTGTAGAATTTACGAAGAAGAATGTTTTTACTGGTAGATGGACTCAAAAATCTTTTGCCAATGAGATTCATGATCAACACCCATGGAGCCCATTTGTCTACACAGTAGTGTGATTAAATTCCCCATTGTCTTTGAGCTTTGCCATAACCATCAAGCGTAAGAAAGAGAGCAGGAAAAATGTTCTTTTTGCTCTGCAAAGGAATTTCCATTCTTGTTCTTTTAGGAGTAATCAGGGAACCGGCTCTGAGAGGCCAGATTTGGGTTCAGGAATTTATTGCTTTTAGCATGGCTTTATTACTGGTAAAATCTGCTTGGTCATAGGGAGAGGCCTCCATTTCAATGAAAATGTAAAACAAAGCAGGTCACCTTTCTGCGGATGGGCTTTGAGATTCCAACTAGAACCCCCTAGAAAAAAAACGGGCAAGTGGTGGTTCTCCCATGACAGGGGATGATGCCTAAAAAGAAAACCATCTTAAATGAAGATCACCTTTATGTTTAAGAAGCATTAATCTTCTGGATCTATAGGATAATACAGAAGAAATGATATTAATACTAAACTTCCGCCTGGCACATTTCTGATAATTTGAAAAATAGAAGAGCCTGAAGGATCTGATGCCTTGCTTGCATGGATTCGTACAAGACAGTGTACACATAGTTTGTATTTCTGGGATAATACAGAACCGTAAAAGGCTTAAATAAATAATATGGGTGGCTTATTGATGCCAGTGCCAAAAAGGATGGATACAATGTTGAAACTGCTAGGGGCACCTGGGTGGCTAAGTCAGTTAAGTGGCTGCCTTCAGCTCAGGTCATGATCCCTTGGGGTCCTGGGATCGAGTCCTGCTTAGGGTTCTGCACTCGGCGGGGGGGGGGTTTGCTTCTCCCTCTCCCCCCATCCTTCCCTCTGCTCATGCTCTCCCTCTCAAATAAATAAAATCTTAAAAAAAAAAAAAAAAAAAAAAACCAACCCAGTGGTGAGGCTGCTGACCACGTATTTAAGCAGAAGGGCAAGCATGCTTTTTTAAAACTTACAGTGGAGATTTTTTTTTTAAATTGCGATCATAAAAAAAAAAAGAAAAGAAATAAAGTGAAATAATCAGTTGATTAGGAAAAAGTAGGGAGAAGAGCATGTTCAAATTTCTACCTTAAAAAAAGGGGTCAGAGTTCATACAAGATTTCACCTTGGTTGTTAAATTCCACATGTGCTCAAAATCCCATTAACTTTTGTTTCCGGATTACCTCACTCTTTCCTTAGTACATAAAGGTTAACCACCCCTCTGTAACTTCTTGGAAACGCACTGCTTACAGGGTTTAAGATGGAGAAACAGCCATAGGCAAATCAGAACTTTACTTAATGAATGACCTGGAGACCAGCAGACAGGGATTAAGGGAGGTAACGTTTATTTAGAGATGACTGGGGCCCAAGCCACCCTAATTAATCATCCCTTATTTGCTCTCTGTAATCTCTGCCTTTCCAGACCCACCTTGCTTTAATTACAGATTTTAACTTCTGCCTTGATGCCTCCCTCAGCAAAGGCATGATCCTGCAGGGAGAAATCTCCGGAGGGAGGAAGTGTATGGGGCAGGAAGTATATGGGAGCCGGCTGGCCACAGTCTGTGCCCTTGCTCACTCCCCAGGACCTGGTCATCTCTCATTCCAGCGTGCAACAGCTTTCCAGGACCTGCACTCATTCATTCCCATCAAGTAAATCCCTTACCCCTTAAAGTATGATCTCTCCTTCCTAGTGTGAGCACTGACTTGGAAGAGCTCTGATCCTTTCGTTGCTATATTCCACACTCATCTGGGAAGAATTTACACAACTGAACCCTGGCCAGGATGTGTGCTGCCGGGAGGCAGAGGCCAGGTGTCCTTCCAGTAGCTTCTCCCAGGGAACCTGGCACAGTGCTGGGGCCCTGCAACACCCTATCGATCCCCAGGGGAACAGCTGGCTACATTAGTAGAAGATGGGAAGGGGAGAAGGTTTTGGAAGACAGGGGAGAGCGGGAAGCAAGATCAAAATCCGTCAATCTGTAAAACCGAATGTAAAACACAGTTTTCCAGAACTTGGCTATGCAGAGTTCATAGCCACGCCCACCCGAAAAACTCAGGAGTCAGCTCAGAAACAGTTTTTCACCAAATGCAGGAGAAAAGTGTGTCATGTGTGTGCTTTCCTGCTATTTCCATCCCCACCCCCAGGCCCCTGTTTCCGTGTCTGTAGCTGAGAAGTTACCAGAGCATATGCTGTCTTTTCATACTGATGTTGCCTTCTTTGCTGATTATTTAAAAGTCTGATAATAAGTTGCAGGAGGAAGTGTATCCTGTCTTCATGAGGATGACGTGAAGATTTAAAATACACTTAAAAAAATAAAGTAGCAACACAGAATAAACAAGACCCACTGCCACCACCACCACAACTTGGGTATCAGCACTCATCACCAAAAAAGAGAACAACCAAGCCAACTTTGTTCATTAGGGAAATTTGGGTGTTCTCGTCAGGTGACTAGAAGTTGGCCACACACACCTTTGCACCACAGTGTCTGGGATGGAAGAGCTGTCCCTTCGGAACAGGGGAACTGGCAGGTCAGTTTGCTGGTTGTGATTTGGCAGCTCCCCAACATTTAAGAAAAAAATTAGTTGTCAATATTTAAAAGCTGGGAGGTTTCATATAGAAGTAGAATACCTGGCTTCTTTGGAGGTAAAGAAGATATACCAATTTAGGGCCCAGAAGGCCACAGGGCTATGGCTGGAGTGACGGCTAAACTCTGTGCCTCTCCAGCAATGTCCCCATTGCTCCCGACCCCAAAGGCATCTGAGCTTTTGGCCTCTGGCTTAATTTAGTAGTCATCAAAAATAGATTAGTCCGTTGCTGTGAGCCAGACATTGAGGGCTAGGGGTACACATGAAGCTGCTCACCCGGCCCATCCCCATGGCTCAGAATGTTCTATGTCACATAATCTCCTTCAAATAATATACTTAGGGAGCATGCCTGTCACTCCTCACATGGCAATTCTTTATTTTATTTTTTTCTGGCCGTTCGCAGGCGCAACACATTGTCATAAGTGACTCCCTGGACATTTGCTGAATGTTTTCTTCCATCCCTGTAATTATACAGTAACGCCAGTGAATGGCAGAGACATTATTATAGGTTATTATAGATTATGCTCAAACATCTACAAACTACAGTTGGTTTCTTTAGAAATTGTTAGTAAGATGTGACTGGGTCATACCAGAGAGGCAGACAGAGTGGCTAAGAATAAGAACCTTAACACACTTAGAGATTTCTACAGAACTAGCTTATGATTGATGGTGGGAGAAAGGTTTTGTCATGAGTGCCTTAGAAGATGGGGTTAGAGACGATCTGAAAGTAGAGTCCAGGTATTTTCAGAGTAAGGCTTTTAAGACAGTTCTTTAAAAGACCATTCAAAGGGCCCCTGGGTGGCTCAGTTGGTTAAGCGTCTGCCTTTGGCTCAGGTCATGATCTCAGGGTCCTGGGATGGAGCCTGCGTGGGGCTCCCTGCTCAGCAGGGAATCTGCTTCTCTCTCTCCCTCTGCCCCTCTCCTTGTTCTTGCTCTCTCTCTCTCCCTAATAATAAGTAAAAAAAAAAAAAAAAAAAAAATCTTAAAAAAAAAAGACCATTTAAGCTGCCTTTGTAAAAATCTAGGATACAGTTTGATCAATTTTCTTATGTTGAAATACCTCCTAGGAAGATTGTGCCTGACTTCATCCTTTAAAGAAACCCTCCCCAAGAGTCTAAGCTGCCCTGGCTATTTCATGCTGAAGGAGATCATGATGGTACTACTATCCTCTGTAGAGGTGAATACGTAGCATATACAGTAATCAATCACTGGGGTCTGCTGAGCCCCCACCCCCCACAACCCCTCAAACCAACCAATAAATTTAACAGGCTGCTTCTAGAGTCTGAGACAGATGTTCTTGTGCAGGAGGTTTATTTGGGGGGTGCTCCTGGGCTCAATACCCAGGGAAAGGAGGGTGGGGGGGGGACAGGGAGAAACAGAGACTGAGCAGAGGAAGACTAAAATTACAATGTCGCAATGGGATCCTTGGTGATCCTGTGGGGAGTTCTGAAGATGGCACAACCCCAGCTGAGAAGAGCTACCCCAAGGGGGCAATTGCCCAGGGCAGCTGGGGTGGGGGGGCTCAATTCCTTTATTACTGAAGGGTCTTGGAGTGTATTACTATGTCCACCAACCGACCAAACAACCAACCAACCAACTACCCATCACTTCCAAGATCAAGGAACCAACAAGTTCCAAGGTCAAAGAGTTGTACACTAAGTTAATCATCTGAAATATCTCACAAATAGGACAAACTTTGAACAGAACAGCATGAGAATACTACAGGTTCCCTTCCAAATCATTAGCTCATCTATCCATGTTAAGGAACTTAAAAAAAAAATATATATATATATATGGTTAAAAAAAAGCAGTAAACTCAACAGTTTTAGACTTTTAGTATTAACCACATCAATTGAAAACCCAACAAGTTTACTCATATGAATTCATTCTGAGGAAATCCATATAGCTGTGGGTAAAAGAGTCAGATGCAAACATATTTCCAGCAATGCTGCTTATGCAAATAACATACCCCAAGCAACCTCAAGATTCAATCAGTGACCAGCTAAGTAATATGCCAAATCCATTCCATAGACTACAGAGCCTCCCATACTACGGAGGTGAAAACTAACCAATGACACCATAAAGATGTTCACAACTTGCTGTTAAGAGAAAAAAAGCAGGTTACAAAGCAATGTCTACTGCTGTGATCCATTTTGGTGAAAAGAAAAAAATACATGTGTTAGTATAAGATTGTGATGTTTTCCTTTTTTGCCTATTTGAACTTAATTGTATTTCACAGTGAACATTTATATAACTTTTGTAAAAACCAAAAGGCTTCTCTCCCCCCCTCACCCAAGCCCCCATTATCTGTTGTATATCAATGGTCTCAGAAACCGTGGTTAACAGATAAGCTATTCAAGGTTAAACGTTAGGGAGAGGAAATCTGCCTCTTTTTTGTTTTTTTTTTAGGCATAATAGTATGGTATGTGGCTTGAATTTGTCTGCGCGGTGAGTATTTGTTACACACAATTCCCAAACCTGGTGTTTTTAACCCCTTAATATTTGGGGGTGCCAACTGTTGAAACAATTTCACTTCTTACCTAAATATCTTTAAAAAGGAGGGATTTCACCGGAAAATATTTTTTTCTTTGGTAACCTCTCTTGCCAACCACTTTTATCTGGTGAGGTGCCCAACGAATCAGCTGTGTTGCCTGGGTCATTCTCGCTAGAGCCAGGGCCACTACTGCCTGCCAGGGGACAGTGATGTGGCTGTCCTGCTCCCCAGTGCTGAGCTCCGCATGAGTGTGCACAAGTCTCCTGTGCCACACTCTGCAGGCTCCAGGCTGTGGCTGGCAGAAAACATGGGATTCTGGAAAATCTCCTCTGTAGGCCTTGCAGAGGACCCCCAGCACGATGCCTTCTCTGAGCAAGAACTATCAAATTCTTTTTTGTCACTGCCATGTCCCCACACCTACCCCCTCCTCATTTGCGCTTTCTCTACTCTTCTTGCTGTCCCAGAATCACATCCAGATCTCTCTTTCTCCTTGGGACGGCCCTGCCCGCTGCATCGTCCTTCTAACAAGACTGGAAGTTTACCTAATGAATTCTCTCTCTTTTTTTTTTTTCTCATTACAGCATTAATGATGACAGCTGTCCAAGTATAAGACCTCCCAGGGAAGATGTATTTAATCAGCAAATTATGGAGCTCAAAGTCTCATCCCCAAAGGAATAAACACATTGCTAAGAGGAAAATTCTAGGCAGCAAATCAGTTATGGGGGTTACACTCCCCTAGACAGGTGGGCTTTTCTGGGGCTGGGTTCTATCTACCTGGAGGTGAAGCACATACATTTGGAGCACCTACATTGAGCAACTCTTTTTTTTTTTTTTAAAGGTTTTACTTATTTTTTTTTAAGATTGTATTTATTTATTCATGAGAGACACACACAGAGAGAGGGACAGAGGCACAGGCTGAGGGAGAAGCAGGCTCCATGCAGGAAGCCCGACATGGGACTCAATCCCAGGTCTCCAGGATTATGCCCTGGGTGGAAGGCGGCGCTAAACCACTAAGCCACCCCAGGCTGCCCAAGGTTTTACTTATTTATTCATGAGAGACACAGAGAGAGGGGCAGAGACACAGGCAGAGGGAGAAGCAGGCTCCAGGACTCGATCCCAGGACCCCGGGATCATGACTTGAGCCACAGGCAGATGCTCAACCACTGAGCCACCCAGCTGCCCCATCACTTCTAGCTTTTTCTGACTAGTGTGAGCATGGTTTATCTTTCTCTGCCCATTTATTTTTAATCTCTATGTGCCTTTATATTGATTTTTAAAAAGACTTTATTTAAGAGAGAGACAGAGAGAGAGCATAGGAAGAGGGAGAAGTGTCTTTATATTTACAATGGGTTTCCTGTTGATGACATCTGATGGGGGTCTCGTTTTTTTGATCCCCTCTGACAATCTCTGTCAGATCTAAATGGGTGCATTTAGATCACTGACATTCAAGGTGATCTCACTTAGGTGGATTTCATAGCTACCATATTTGTTACAGCTTCTGACTCTTTTTTAAAATCCCTGCCTGTTTCTTTTCCCCTTCCTCCTTTCCATCTCTCTGGCTCATTCCTGGGTGGTTGTGGGTACCATTCCATAGGCTTAGGGCAGGCCTGTTTATAGGAACAGACATCTGGAAGCCTGCACCTGGGTCTCTGCAGGCTACTTGACAGCAACAGGACCTGGCACTCAGGGCGGAAGACATGTCTTGGGAGCATTCTGTGCCTCAGATCATGATCCCAGGATCCTGGGATCAAGTCTTGCATCAGGCTCCCTGGCTCCCCAGAGGGAGCCTGCTTCTCCCTCTGCCTATGTCTCTGCCTCTCTCTCTGTCTCTCATGAATAAATAAACCAAATCTTTAAGATAGATAGATAGATAAATAAATACTTAAAAAAAACCCACTTGTAAATTTCCATCATCTAGCACTCCTTTCTCTATTCACTCAACAAACATTATCTGAGCATCCACACCAACCCCTGTGAGATCAGGGCATTGTGACATGGCCCTGCTCTCAGGAAGCACCCACCCAGGTCGGAGTAAAGGGCCTGGATACAGACCTGTCCTTCAAGCCTTAGCAAGCACTGGTAGGAGCCATGCTCGTCAAAGAACAGGGAGCGATGAGTGCCACTGAGGGCAGAGCCACAGGTCAGGAAGCAGTCAGATAGATGGAGGTATTCTATATGTGACTTTATGTTGACAAAACTGAACAGAATTCTCTGGTCCCACCGGACCAGCTGCTGGGACAGCCCCTCCTGAGCCCCATGCCTGCAATTGGGGCTGGGGCGGGGGCGGGGGGGGGGCGCGGAAGGCTGGGCTGGCCTTCTTGGTTCAACAGCTGTACATGCTGCTCAGTGGTTCGCATGATCCCTCAGAGAAACCAGATCAGAAAGCAAAAGCCAAGCAAAGTCAAAAAAGTAGCAACACTTGCCCCCCACCCCAGCCTTGTTTCAAGGTCATCACCTCAAGTGTGCGCCTTGCCCATGTGGGAGATAAAAGCATTGCACCTGCAGGTCGGCACGTGTTACCCAGGCTTCCAGAACCCAGCCAGAGGACAATCTCAACACTGCCTGGTATTTCCTCACGAAAGCTTGTGTTGGTGGAGTCCTTGAGCAATGGTTCCCCCCCACAGAAACGTGATGGGAGCCATGACCAAAAAAGTCACTTTACAAATGAGGAAGTAGATCTCGAGCTCCTTGTGGCTTCTGATGAAAACTGCAGCAATGTGGGGCAGAGGTAAAAGGAAACCCTAAAAAAAGCAGATGTGTTTGCTCTTGTGGAGAATGAGGGAGATGAGCCCTGTGTGGGAGGCTATTTCTCCCAGCACTTCCCAGCACTTACACATCAAGTTTTAGATGAAATCACATTTCCTCATGTGGCCCTGTGCTTTGCATTCTAGACTATCACCCCTTGGGTCCCCACCACCACCCTCACCCCAAGTGCCAGCAGCTGTCCCGCCACTGCTGTACCCCCCCATGTCTCCTCTGGCTTTTCAACCACCCCTGGGAGGTCAACCCTGGGATCTAAGATGAACCAGGTTTCTTCTAACCTGCTAAAAATAGCCCCAGCACACCAACACATCCACACATTCATTTAATTTCTTGGTCAAAAGGAAAGGATGGCCTCTTTTCATACAGGGCTCCTTTAAGACGTGTCCTTTCAAATGGGTCCAAAGAAGATATCATCTGAATCTCAACTGCTTGGCTGAAAAACACGTGCAGAAACGCTGAACAATTTCAGAGGATCCTGAATAAAATGAAATTCCTCAGAGACACAGCATGCTCTTTGATCATCCGAAGGACGGCAGAAGAAAGTGATTTACAGAAATATAATGGCTAACAGCAAATGTTTCAGTGACTCAGAAAATGGTTAGCAATCACATGAGGCGAAAGTTCATTTTTTTCCATGAAAAAAACCCCAAAAATCAAAATACTGCCTATTAGCAATCTCCTGCTCCAAACATTTACCAGCAGACTTACTCAACATTGGCTCTAAGAACTTTTACAATTTACTGAATGTTGGCTCTAAGAAATGACATAAAAATACTGACTCCACGTACTTGTTCGCTGTTTCTTCCTTATCATTAATATTTTTTTAATGTAGAAACCGTTTTCTTTGTTTCAAAATAAAGAGCTTTTAACTCAAAGCCACTGACAGGTATAATTGAGCATTAAGTTATTTGAAAATTGTAGCTGAAGAGCAAAACTGTCTTTGTAGTTTGCAGATAAGCACGGCACTTGCACATAAGTCATGACAGCCCTTCAGATCAGAAAGTAGAAGTCACAAGGCCTGGCAACAGCGCAACATCCACCGTAGCAGGAACTGAAGAATAGGAGGAAGCAAGCT
The DNA here is from genome assembly GCF_905146905.1 of Nyctereutes procyonoides. Classification (NCBI taxonomy): domain Eukaryota; kingdom Metazoa; phylum Chordata; class Mammalia; order Carnivora; family Canidae; genus Nyctereutes; species Nyctereutes procyonoides. Next base: position 8,130,405 of record NW_026575155.1, read on the forward strand.
GAGAATAGCGATGGGTTTCCCCTGAGATGTATATTTTACAAGAAACATTCAATTCCATTTGAGATATGGAAAGACAGTATGTTTTTTCCCATGAAAGGGGGAAACAGGAAAGGTATAAGTAGCTTGACCCATTACTATGTCGTATTTGGAAAATGGAAAAGGTTGAGAAAATGATTAGTCATAAGTACATGACTTGTTAAAAATGACTTTCTGGGTAGTAGGGACATATCTACACGGATGAACACTTCTCAAAAGCTCTATCTTGGGGTCCATGCTTTTCAAAGTTTTACACAGTTAACAAGATAGTGGATTTTGGGGGGAGGGTGTTTTCTTTAGAACCCAAAGGGTCACAGAAAGATTCTCAAAGGCTGCAGCCATGTTGCCCCCACAATCAAGGAGCAGTGGGGTCAGGGAATGCCCCTAGCACCCAGGAGCATCAGGAGCCTGAGCCAAGCACAGGGGACCCCCTCACCCCAACACACTCCAGACAGAGGGGCATTTCCAGGGGAGTCAAGAGGAGAGCTTTCATGGGCAACCAAGTGGTCACTCAGGCCTACTGCTCTGGATATGGATATGTCACACATCCCCTTCTCCGTATCCCCTAATCTACTCCTGCCATGTAGGCAAACCACCCCTCAGAGGTAGAGAATTTGGAAAAAATACAACAGAAAAAGAAAGGCCAAGAAAATGAGATAAATTAAGTATCTTGCCCACTGCTTTGGACTGAATTGTCTTCCCCACATTCATATGGTGAAGCTCAAACTCCCACTGTGGTGGCCTTAGGAGGTGGGGTGTTTGGGAGGTAATTAGGTTTAGATGAGGTCCTGAGGGTGGGACCCTCACGATGGGATTGGTGTTCTTACAATGAGAGGAGGAGAGGCCAGGGCTCGCTCACTTGCTGCCACATGAGTACACAGAGAGAAGGCAGCCATCCTCAAGCTTCACTAAAAAGGTGCAAATGGTTCTCACCAGAACCAACCATGCCGGCACCCTGATCTCAGACCTCGGGGAATCTAGACCTTGAGAAGCCACCCAGTCTATACAGAATTTTGTTACAGCAGCCCAAACTAATACACCTCCTTACCACTCAAGCTTTAGAAACAGGATTTTGAACCGGAGGCTATGGATTCTCAGCCCACGTCCTCAAGAACTGCGCTTTACTGCTTTTTAGAAGCCCTAAATCAAGACACTCAGTGTACTTTTGGCCTTCAAAGCTACATACGGAATTTGCTTTATTTTTATTTATTTACTTTTTAAGGATTATTTATTTATTCATGAGAGACATACAAAAAGAGGCAGAGACACAGAGGGAGAAGCAGGCTCCATGCAGGGAGCCTGATGCGGGACTTGATCCTAGGACCCCGGGATCATGACCTGAGCCCAAGGCAGATACTCAACCACTGAGGCACCCAGGTGTCCCTCAAATTTGTTTTATATGCTTAAGTATGTACTCAATGATTAAGAATTTGGAAATTAGCATAGCAATGCTTTAGAGGTTAATAGGTACAAATGTCAAGTCATAAAATAAATTAAGTCACAGAGACATAAAGTACAGGATAGGGAGTAGAGCCAAAAATGTCATAATAGCTATGTATGGTGACAGGTGGTACTGGGAACATTTGTGCTGTATGTAAATGTGGATTCACTATGTTGTACACCTGAAACTATGAAGATTGTATGCCAACTATACTTCAATTACAAATTTTTTAAAGGGGGATCCCTGGGTGGCTCAGCGGTTTAGCGCCTGCCTTCGGCCAAGGGCGTGATCCTGGAGTCCTTGGATCGAGTCCCACATCGGGCTCCTTGCATGGAGCCTGCTTCTCCCTCTGCCTGTGTCTCTGCCTCTCTCTCTCTCTCTGTGACTATCATAAATAAATAAAAATTTTAAAAAAATTAAAAAATTTTTTTAAATAATCAAATTAGTTCTCTTAATAAAATGACATATCTTTGATATCTGCAAAAGCTCCCTGACCATCTCTTAAACTGGAGAAGCTGGGTTTTCAGATTTAAATGGGGAAAGCATGGGTGCCTGGGTGGCCCAGTCTGTTAAGCGTGATCTCTTGATTCAGCTCAGGTCGTGATCTCAGGGTCTTGAGATTGAGCCCTGCAATGTCAATGGGCTCTGCGCTCAAAGTGGAGTCTGCTTCAGATTCTCTCTCTCCCACTTCTCCTGCCCCCTGCCTCCCATACTTTCTTGCTAAACAAACAAACAAACAGGGAAAATAGGGTTTTCAAAAGGGTAAAAATGATTTAAAAAAAATGTCAAGTCAGTACATGCTTAGGATTTAAATTCTCTACAATATCAAAATTTTTCAAATATGAGTATGGTACTTTTTAAATAGCCTTTTTTGATACATAATTTAAATATCATCAAAATACTTTGAAAACCTGTCTTTAAATTGTGATAAACCGATATTTTGCTTAACATCATAAGAAATATTGGTATAGCTGAAAAACATTGCTCATGATCACTTCAAGAGCTATTATTAACTTCTATATCTACCAGTAAATCTACTAACATCTGGTGCCAAACATGCTGGCAGGAGAATATTGAATTTTGTCTTAACACCATCTAAATAAAATGTTATTTCTTCTAGGTTGTATTGCAAACCCATGTGAAGGACTATAACAGTATAGTTAATTATATATATTATATTATATTATATTATATTAAAGTATTATGTAAAGTAATTACAAAGAAATGTATGTGTGTTTGTTTCTTATTTTGTGTAGTTTGGATGATTTTGCTAAATTGTGCCACCAACAAACTGGCCTGTCACCCACTCATGAGGAATGGTGAAGGCTTTGTTTGCTGGATGCTGAGATATGACCAGTCATATCTGAAGTTCTCCTTCATCTGACTGCTGTTACTCCTGTTCTCTGTTGTCTCCATCCCCTGTGAAGATGGGACGCTGTCTGTACCTGGGATGGAGTCCTGTGGGGAGCCTGCTTCTCCCTCTGCCTGTGTCTCTGCCTCTCTGTGTCTCTCATGAATAATAACATCTTTAAAAAAAATAAAATATAAAATGGGACTGCACCATACCTGCCTTGTTTCTATATGTAAAGCAAATGGGGTTTAACTTCACCAGTGGCATCTACCCCAGAGGTCCCTCCCTAAAGGACTACGCAGGAAGAATGAGGATAAGGGACTTGGCAAGGGGGCCATAGCCTCCACGGCTGGGCCACATGCAGGTGGGTGTGAATCAGTTTGCTGATGACATCAATTCATTCCTTTGCTCAGTTCATCTACCATTTATTACGTACTACAGGCCAGGCACTGGCTGTGCCAGGTGCAAAGGCCCAGAAGAGACTCCATCAGGGCTCTCTGAAGAGCCCATGTGCCCACAGGGGACATCTGGCCACCCAAACTGAACCCAGGAGCTCCTGAACACAGAATCCAGGTGTCACCCTGAGCGTGTCCCTCATCCCAATGTTCCTACAGGTGGTAGCAGCTGCAGGACAGCACTTTGAGAGTAAGGAGGAGCAAGTCAAAATAGAAGGAGCACAACCAAGACTCCTAAGTGGCCAAGGTATACCCTGTTGTCTGCAGAACACCCAGCTGTACTTCTACAGAAGTCTTCTCACAGAGTAAAGCCATCTCCAGTGGCCTAAACTACCATGTAAAGATGTATGTGACTGTTGTTGCAATTCTCACTTTTTAAAAAAATATTTTATTTATTTATTCATGAGAGACACAGAGAGAGACAGAGGCAGAGACACAGGCAGAGGGAGAAGCAGGCTCCATGCAGGGAGCCTGATGTGGGACTCGATCCCGGGTCTCCAGGATCATGCCCTGGGCTGAAGGCAGCGCTAAACCACTGAGCCACCCAGGCTGCCCCAATCTCACTTTTTTTTTTTTTAAGTAGGTTCCACACCCAGCGTGGAGCCCATTGGGGGGCTCGAACTCAAACCCTTGAGATCAAGACCTGAGCTGAGATCAAGAGTCAGATGCTTAACCCACTGAGCCCCCCAGGCGTCCTGCAATTCTTACTTCTGTGCTATGATTCCAGACCCACACACACAGAGGAAAGGCCACATGACGATGCAGTGAGAGAGCAGAGAAAGCAGTCCTTCCCAAGCCAGGGAGAGAGGGGCCTCAGAAGAAACCAACGCTGCCGACACCCTGAACTTGGACTTACAGCCTCCTGAACTGTGAGAGAATAAATGTCTACTGTTTAAGACCCTCATGGGAAACCTTAAGAGTATGTGACCATATAAAGCGCACCCATCTCGATTTACCACTCTTCCGACAGCATAATCATATAGGGTACTCTGCAGAGCACAGATTCCTGCCTACAGTTTGCCTCAATGGTTTCAAGGAAAGCTCCCTGAAAGAAAATGATTAGGTAGGAATGTAAGGAGAGCTCCAGTCCAGCACCGGAACACAGGCACAGCTGCCTCCATGCAGGTTCAGGTGGTGGTGGGTGCAGAGCTTTATCTTGCATCTGCTGGGATTTGCATCCTGCCTTTTCATCCAACAGCCAGTTGTAAGCCAGTTCTTCAAATGTGCAAAACCACAACTCAGATGTTGATAAAGACAAGCCACTCTATGACAATGATTAAACTCACCTTTTCAAATGCCACATTCTTGGCAATCATGGGGCCTTTCTCCCTGCCTCTAAACAAAGAAAACAGTGGAAAGGCTTTTGGAGGCACCCACCACACTATGGGAAACCATCAAGGATGTGTGCAGGCCAGTGGTAACTATTTTTACTCCTCCATTCTGAACACTGTTTCTTTTCAACTAGAGTTTACGAAAGGTTGACCGGCCAGCTTCTAACTGGAAAAGTCACAGAAATTTACCCTCGCAGAAAATATCTATACCAGTTTCTTCCTTGGAAAAACGAATGACGAATCCTGAATCATATTTCCTAGGATCTTAAAATAATGATGTCGATCTGCTGGTTTATTTGAAAATTCCATGGTAATAAAATAACCAGTTAAAGATTTAACCTACTTCCATCAGGGCAGTTGGGGAAAAAAGGCAGCGGAAATCAGTTCTGTCACTTTGGCTTAAGGATTCTTCAGCCGGTCCAAACCCGCCTTCTGACTATGGGTGGCTCTGACATCCAGCATCAGCTCAAATTTCTGGGCTGGGATACTCCCCTTGTGAACATTCTTTCTTGAATCTTTCTTTAAATCAGCCTTAAGGAATTCATAAACCTCTCAGACCTTTTTCACAGGATGTCTAGCATTGCTCCTGCGGTCAGTGAAGCTGAAATCCCTTATTGTCTTTCTGAACTTTCTGAGCCCTTTCTCTGCATGACAGAGGATAAAAGCAAGGGGTGTGTCACAAATGTTTAGAATGAAAGCTTAAGAGTAGGTCTCCGTGGGTCCCACAAGGAGAGTTGGGTGACCAATAGTCGTAGAAACTATCCCTTACTGAGAAAGAGACTAACCAATGGAGAAAGGGAGGAGATTACCAGAACTTTCCAAGGCTTTGGCAGAGTTTGGGGCACACAGCCATGTGCTCAGAGGATGCAATAGGTTTGAGATGCTGGGTGGGAAGGCCAGAAGGGGACTCATGCCATGTGCCTCTGAAGGTTCCTCCATCCTGGAGAGTTTCCTGCGGGCAGTGGTGTTAGTGTGATGTAAAGGGAACTGAGGTTGAGGTTGCCAGCACACAAGGGCTCTGAACACATTAGCCTCAGGCAGCCAGCTTCACCCTTTAGGGTTTGGTTTCTTGCTGACTCTGCAGACCTAGCTCATTTATACAGCATATGGTGGCCCTGAGCCAGCAGCACTGGCAATACCTGAGCTTGTGAGAAATGCAGAGCCTTGGCCTCACCTGAGATCTACCAAAGTACAGTTAGCATTTTAACAAGATTCCCAGGTCACCTACGCACCCTATCTGGTGGCTAATAAACAACAGACGTTTATTTTGTACAGCTCTGGAGGCTGGGAAGCCCAAGATCAAGGTACTAGCAGATCTAGTATCTGGTGGGGTGCAGATGGCTGTCTTCTTACCGTGTTGTCACATGGTGGAACGGGACAGGTAACTTTCCGGGGTCTCTTAAATAGGTCACGAATTCCATTCATGAGGTCTCTGTCCTCTTAACTTAATTACCTCCCAAAGGCCCTGCCTCCTAGTACCATCACCCTGGGGGCTAGGATTTCTTTCTTTCATTTTTTTTTTTAAGGATTTAATTTATTTATTCATGAGAGACACACAGAAAGAGGCAGAGACACAGGCAGAGGGAGAAGTAGGGGCTCTGTGCGGGGAGCCCAATGCAGGACTCGAACCCAGGACCCCAGGATCACAGCCTGAGCCAAAAGCAGATGTTCAACCACTGAGCCACCCACGTGTTTTGGGGCTAGGATTTGAACACGTGAATTTCGGGGCAACACAAACATTTCATCCATGGCACATGGTAGGGTTTGAGAAGCACTGGCCTAGGATAGAAGGGGAGGACGATTTTGCTGATTACCGTCTGATTGCTAAGTGATACCGTGTGACAAGAACATCAAACCATCCTCAGACAACTTGTAGACCAATAATCCTCCATAGGAATCTTGCCAGAGTACCACATCTGGCAAACAAGGCAAACCTGGTTTACTGGATTCTTTCCAGGAGAATGTTTACTGGGTTGCCAAGGACATCACAGTCAACTAGAATGTGATCGATGCTGAATGGGGAGTGTGAACGCTCACAGAGGAGGCCACTCTTAATTGAATTATCACATTAGCTATGCTCTTAAAAAAAAAAAAATATATATATATGTATATACACACATATATATAAATATCAAATCTATCTCCCAAACTATCATGATCGAATGCTCTATTTACCTATCAAGCATAACAGATAGGGAAGACGTGACTCGATTACTTGACTTGCGTTTTCAATAAAACTCAACGTCCTCACCTCTGTACGCAGTTTTAAGGGGTAACCATATATTTTCAGCATTTTCCTCTTGCGTTTACAGCGTTACGTGACTCAGACTTTTAACCCACCACATTTCCACAAGGTTTTCTTTTCTCTTTAGTGGGATGACAGAAGAGTGGATGGAACACATTGCAATATTCTGAATTTCAGAGTGCCTTTTCTGAAGGCACAGACGATGCAGGGAGAAGCAACCCTGTTGCAGACTATAAACCACGTAGTTGTATAAGGTGTGAGACCTGGGGTTTGCAAGAAGGTACTAGAAACAAAAGGAAGAGACATGTTGCTCCCTTTGTAAAAAATGAGTCTGTCGAGGTCAATCGCCTTTTCGCACTTGACCCAACAACCCCAAAGGGCTGTGGGGGTTAATGTCCTTCTGCCCCCTGGAGCGGGAATGGGTGGAAATCCACTCAAGTTGACAGCAGGGATGGCCAATTACTGAAAGGAATGTGGCGCTCCCTAGGACTTTCCAATTTTATCTCAAAAATTATGATTGAAAAAGGAAAAAAAAAAAAGACTCCAGGTGTCTGGAGCATTATGCCACATGATTTACAGTACATAAAATCATGGAAAGTCACGCCACTTCCTGATAGCACACAGCTCATGCTGGCCACTGAAACCCTTCTTCTGACTAATTAATTCCATGCTGTAGCTTTCCAGGTCTGACTCATGACCGTATCCTACTTTTCTCATTTCCTGAAATGATTCCGATGAAGGTTATTCCACATAAAAAGTGGAAGGATATATAAAAACCAAGAAACCTAGGTATGATTTTAAAGTCTTGAGCATAGGTCCCAAATAAACTTTTGGCCATAAATTCATAAGATGGACCAATATTTCTGGATTCCAAAGGATGTCATATATTCCAGTAGATGAGCCTGGAGCACAGTGCTGGGCTCATGATCAAATCTTAGTAAATTCAGCTCCAGAATCAGGTCTACTTATGACACACAACAAACTGTATCTCTTTTTTATTTAAGATTTTATTTATTGGGATCCCTGGGTGGCGCAGCGGTTTAGCGCCTGCCTTTGGCCAGGGCGCGATCCTGGAGACCCGGGATCGAATCCCACGTCAGGCTCCCGGTGCATGGAGCCTGCTTCTCCCTCTGCCTGTGTCTCTGCCTCTCTCTCTCTCTCTCTGTGTGTGTGACTATCATAAATAAATAAAAAAATTAAAAAAAAACTAAAAAAAAAAAGATTTTATTTTTTTATTTATTTATTTATGAGAGACAGAGAGAGAGAGAGAGAGAGAGAGAGAGAGAGAGAGGCAGAGACACAGGCAGAGGGAGAAGCAGGCTCCCTGCAGGGAGCCCGAGTGGGACTCGATGTGGGACTCGAACCCAGGGTCTCCAGGATCACGCCCTGGGCCAAAGGTGGCGCTAAACCACTGAGCCACCCAGGGATCCCCACAACAAACTGTAAAGTAAAAGTCTTTTCAGACCAAAGGGAAGTCTGAAATCAGGAATATGATTAGCATACAAAGGGGATTAGAAGCAGTATAGACACACCTGCTCTGTGAGATGGTTCATCATTATGCTTTATTTAAAGGGGCATTTCAATATTTAACCACTTTCTTTTCTTCTTCTTCTCCTTCTTCTTTTACATTATTAGCAAAAGGAATGTGGAGCACTTTAAATTGCCTTGAATTGTTTGTGTTTTAAGGGGGAAAAATGCTTTAAAATCCCTGTGTTGTCTTAAAAAACATTCTTGGAAACAATGCACATTTCAAATCTTCAGGCGGGATTTATGAGAAGGGAGTACAGAGGCCAAACCATGACTAATTACTTCTCATACCTATCTTCTTTTCTTTGAGAGTTAGAATTATTTTTACTTTTCTAGTTAGAATCCTGAAAAGTGCCTGTTTCTATATAAAAATGTGAAAACATTTTGAATCGTGCTATTGCCTGAATGAATGAATTCACCTGAAAATCATGATTTCATTAGAAATCACTCAGTATTTCTAAGACCCTCTCAGGAATTTTGGAAAAAAAAAATCTTTCAAAATGAGTTATGCACTGGATGCTGAAACCATCAGATGAAGAGCTGATGAGGAATTGTATCAACTGGATCAGAATGACCACCCCTAATCCAGGGAAGGATCAACCTGACACTTAAAAGGAGAGAATCAATCATCATGCACCCCTTGGCATATAGCAGTATCAATAACAGGACATCTTACGTAAAAAACGTCACAAACAAAAACACTCCCTGCTGAGCAGAGAGACCCACACCAGGCTCCATCTCAGGACCCTGATCATGACCTGAACTGAAGGGAGATGCTTAACCGACTGAGTCACCCAGGCGCCACTGATAAGAAGTTCCATACTGACACTAAAAGTATATAACAGACTTCTCTTGGACTTGGTTTCTTTTCATCATTATTGGCAATACAGTCAGTAGGGAAAATTTTGACTTTTCAAAATGCTGGAAACAGGAGCAAGGGAACATCTCAGCCCACCTTTCAGAGGAGGACCAACTATTATGGAATTTTTTTTTTAACTTCTTCTTTAAAGATTTTATTTATTTATTTATTTATTTATTTATTTATTTATTTATTTATTTATGAGACACACACACACAGAGAGAGAGAGGCAGAGACACAGGCAGAGGGAGGAGAAGCAGGCTCCATGCAAGGAGCCCAACGTGGGACTCGATTCTGGGATCCAGGATCATGCCCTGGGCTGAAGGCAGATCTCAACCTCTGAGCCACCCAAGCATCCCATTAGGGAAGTTTTTGTTTCTCACTGTTGATGAAATACTGAGACACTTTATGCAATTTAACATAAAGCTGTGAAGACCATAGCAGTGCCACAGAAAGGCAATGCCCATTGGACCAGATGCTTCGTGCATGTAAGGCTCGTTCTGGTCACCTGTTTCAGAAGCAGCAGCTCCTGACTCCCTCAACAACCCACCCAGGTGTGGAGGGGGTGACCTGTGTGTTCTCATTTCAGCTATGAAAAGACTGGTGCAGATTACATAAAGGTTCGAGGCAGGGAGAGACTCAAGAGGAAGGCCAGGGATAAAACCCAACCCAATACAGCGAAATCCCTGTACCATTCCAACCATCACAGTGTACTCTTCTCAGGCCCCTGGGGAGATGCAAGGCTGAATGACATAAGATGCATGCTAGTGAGTACACGTGGCGGGTTTTCAAATTTCCAGAAAATTCAAAACAGTAACAGACGCTGAAAAAACTTTCTCTTTTATTTTAATTTTTTAAGACCTTATTTATTTATTCCTGAGAGACACAAAGAGAGAGGTAGAGACCCAGGCAGAGGGAGAAGCAGACTCCCTGGTGAGCCTGGAGCCCGACGTGGGACTTGATCCCAGGACCCCGCGATCACGACCTGAGCCAAAGGCAGACGCTCAACCACTGAGCCACCCAGGTGCCCCCAACTTTCACCTTTAACCATACTAAAAAAGATGAGGAATGTAGTATCCATTTTTCACATGAGACCCTACAAGGCAGAGCAGCAAATAATGACAATGACAGTGATACAGATGACGGCACGCAGCAGCTATCATAATGTGACAGTTCACTGTCTCCCAGGTTCTAGGGCAGGCACTCTGCATACACTCCCTCTCTTCATCCTCAGCCTAGTCGGTGAGATAGGCACTATTTCTTTTCTACAGATGGGGAACTAAGGCTACCCATCATGCTTAATTCTCTCGGATGTTTGACTCAGAATCAGAATCTGAAGCAAGGCGACAATGAAACTATACCCAGCCTAACACAAATTCTTAAAATAGTGAAGAATGATCCATCATACCCAGTGGCAAACTATGTTGACAAGTTCAAGCTGTCAAGGAGGTTCCTATGGTCCCATGTTCAACTGGTGGAAAAGGCACAGGTCTCTTATTGCTGCTGACAATTTGCAAGACATTTGGCCACTCTATGGAAGTGTCCGCCCTGCGTAGGTGTCCTGTGCGGACAAACCAACAAAGTGACACAGCGGAGAAAAGCAAAGATCGAGAGGTTTGCAAGGCCAGCTGCCTTTTCTAAGAAAGCAGGCCTCAGGGTCAGGGCCAGGCCCAGACTGTTTTTCACCCTATATACCACACCACCACCGCCTCTAGCAATACACGGTGACTGAGGCTTAGGGTGATTGAGGACCTGGAATGATCTAGGAAAGGCATCCTCAAGAATTTCCAAAAAAAGGGGCATCTGGGTGGCCCAGTGATTGAGCCTCTGCCTTGGGCTCAGGTCATGATCCTGGGGTGCTGGGATCGAGTCCTACATCGGGCTCCCTACAGGGACCCTGCTTATCCCTCTGCCTATGTCTCTGCCTCTCTCTCTGTGTCTCTCATGAATGAAAAAATAAAATCTTAAAAAAAAATTTACCAAGGAAAGATATTGTCAAGGAAAAGCCTTTCCCCTATGTAAAAAGGCAGGTCTAAACTGTTCGTTTTATTTTATTTTTTTAATAGTATTTTTTTTTCTTTACATTCTATTTATTTATGATAGTCACACAGAGAGAGAGAGAGAGAGAGAGAGAGAGAGAGAGAGAGGCAGAGACACAGGCAGAGGGAGAAGCAGGCTCCACGCACCGGGAGCCTGATGTGGGATTCGATCCCGGGTCTCCAGGATTGTGCCCTGGGTCAAAGGCAGGCGCCAAACCGCTGCGCCACCCAGGGATCCCTAAACTGTTCGTTTTAGACGCTGATCTCAAAATGGCCAAATGTTAAACTTCTAACAATCAAACTGTTATATACCCTTCTCTACAGAAAACCTGGCTGTTTAAGAATTTTTGAATAACAGAGGTCCTACTCTGGATCTCCAAGGAGCCAGGGCATCTTAGAAAGGACACTGGTCCAGGCGTCAGGTTTGGTCTCTAACCTCAGCTTTACTCAAAACAAACTGACCTACACTGGGTGGAACATTCCACCTCCCGGGATCAGGTGGTCAGTCCCATTTGTTGCAAAGCCAGTGGTAAAGGATCCTTCAGCTCCAACTCTCTGAATCCAGAGCATCCAAAAGGACAACAGCAGAGAGGGGAAAGATTATAATCCCAAAGAATATGATTCAGTTTATATAATGGAATGAAGTTCGGGAAAGCAGGCAAGGATAGTAACACTCAAATGTATTTACTATCTATGCTAATGGAGCATTATAAAGCGACATAAAGATATTTCTCCTGAACACCAAAAACAGGCTTCCAAGTAATAATAATAATAACAACCACAATAATAATAATAATATCATAAATCGCTGTCAACCCAGCTGCATGAAACTCCCATCCGAGTCACTGGAAATTGTGAGAAGGCAAAGATGGATAAATGTAGCCTACTTATTCCAGGAATCGTTGGAAAATTCTGAACAAGGCCAGGGCTGGGGAAAAAAAAAAAGAGAGAAACTTGTCTGACAAATTAAGTAGTGTCAGGAAGTTTAATACCCACTGTGTTTGATTCACGGCACAGGATTCCTTCTGTAAGAACTTTCATTAAACCCTGTTTGTTCTGGATAAAGACGGACACGCTCATAAATGAGTTCAGACAAGCACAAGCTCCATGATGAATCCTATTATGTAGGTGTTTCTCTAAGTTTCACAGGCAAGCAAGAAGATAAAGGACTTGTTTGTGAGGTGCACAAATGTCCTGCTGGTAATGATCTAATCAGCCTAATGCTTTAAATGCCAGGCTCTCAAATATCCCCTTGTTCCAGTGGATTAAGTCCTTAGAAATATACGGAACTGGGTCCCACAGAGGGTCCTGATGTTCTTCTGAGAATGTGCTTCGTGTTTTCCAGTTTATTATGCAGGCTTTGACTAATAATTCTGGGTTACATTCAACCTACTTTCTGCAGTGTACCAGGTCTTTTCAAATGCGTGAACTCATCTGAGTTTCCTGAAACCCTTGAGAGGACAAAGGGACAGCATTCTTATCTTTCTTTACGTTAGCAGAAATGAGGCTTGGCGAGCTCAGATTACTTGCTCAAGCAAGGTCATGTAGCTGGTGCAGACAAGCACACGGGTGCCTTCTCACTGTGACCCAGGACTGTACCCAAATAGGCCTTCTTGTAAATCCCCAAGATAGTACCGAAAAAGAGACAGTTTGGGTACATGGATGTGCCCTCAAGATAATGGTGGTGAGTCAGTAAAATACTACTTAAAGGGAACACTGGTGAGTTCATTCAGGTCTCAGGCTCTCAAGTGAGATGGGGTTAAGAGCACTGAAAAAAACTTTTCCCCCAGATTTATCTTTTAATACAAGAAGCCAGATTCTAGGTTTTTAAAAAAGTTTTTAAATTTAAATTTTTTTTTAATTATTTATTTATGATAGTCACACAGAGAGAGAGAGAGAGGCAGAGACACAGGCAGAGGGAGAAGCAGGCTCCATGCACCGGGAGCCCGACGTGGGATTCGATCCCGGGTCTCCAGGATCGCGCCCTGGGCCAAAGGCAGGCGCCAAACCGCTGCGCCACCCAGGGATCCCAGTTTTTAAATTTAAAATCGACTAAAAAAATTTAAAATTGACTTAGCTAATATACAGTGTATTATTAGTTTCAGGGGTAGAATTTAGGGACTCATCAGTCACTTATAACATATAACACCCAGTACTCATTACATCATGCGTCCTCCTTAACGCCCATCACCAGTTACCCCATCCACCCACTCTCCTCCCCTCCAGCAACCCTGTTTGTTTCCTACAGTTAAGAGTCTCTTATGGTTTGCCTCCCTGTTTTTATTTTACCATATTTTTTTCCCTTTCCCTATGTTTCATCTGTTGTTTTTTAAATTCCGTCTATGAGTGAAATCATCTGAAACTTGTCTTTCTCTGACTGACTTATTTTACTTAGCATAATACCCTCTAGTTCCATCCACGTCATTGCAAATGGCAAGATTTCATTTTTTTTGGATGGCTGAGTAATAGCCTATTGTCTGTATATATATATATATATACCACCTCTTTATCCATTCATCTGTTGATGGACATTGAGGCTCTTTCCATAATTTGGCTATTGTGGACACTGCTGCTATAAACACTGGGGTGCAGGTGCCCTTTTGGATCACTACATTTGTATCTTTTGGATAAATACCTAGTAGTGTAACTGTTGGGTCATAGGGTAGCTCTATTTTTGACTTTTGAGGAACCTCCTCCATACTGTTTTCCAGAGTGGCTGCACCAGTTTGCATTCCCACCAACAGTGTAAGAGGGTTTCCCTTTCTCTGCATCCTTGCCAACATCTGCTGTTTCCTGAGTTGTTCATGTTAGCCATTCTGACTGATATGAGGTGGTTTTGATTTGTATTTCCCTGATGCTGAGTGACGTGGAGCATTTTTTCATGTGTCTTTTGGCCATTTGTATATCTTCTTTGGAGAAATGTCTGTTCGTGTCCTCCACGCATTTCTTGACTGGATTATTTGTTTTTTGGGTGTTGAGTTTGATAAGTTCTTTATAGATCTTGAATACTAGCCCTTTATCTGATATGTCGTTTTCAAATATCTTCTTCCATTCTGTAGGTTGCCTTTTGGTTTTGTTGGGTGTTTCCTTTGCTGTGCAGAAGCTTTTTATTCTGATGGAGTCCCAATAGTTCATTTCCGCTTTTGTTTTGCTTGCCTTTGGAGATGTGTCTATCAAGGGGTTGCTGCGGTTGAGGTCAAAGAGGTTGCTACCTGTGTGCTCTAGGATTTTGATGGATTCCTGACCCACATTTAGGTCTTTCATCCATTTTGAGTTTATCTTTGTGCATCGTGTAAGAAAGTGGTCCAGTTTCATTCTTCTGCATCTGACTGTCCAATTTCCCCAATATCATTTGTCGAAGAGACCGTCTTTTTTCCATTGGATATTCTTTCTTGCTTTGTTGTGCACTCTGATACAAAGTAAGTAATAGGGGTTGTATGATTTATGACTCTAACAAGCTTTGCTCTAGTCTGAACCTGTGGCTGGCCAAAGGCATATTTTGGCACAGATGCGAGCAATCCATGAAGGTGCCAGTGAGGAAGAGCTTACTTACATTGGAAAAGGCTGTAAGTTTCTGTGAGATGGCAAATTTTAAAACTCCTCCTGTGAACTGCTCCACATCAGGTGACCCACCTCGACTTCTGTAAGAATTTAAAAGCAGGATCTCCCTATATCATTTCTCCATATTCTACACGTATAACAAACAGGTAATGGAGAATAAGAACGAGAATTGAGGAAAAAGAACAGAAGCAAATGATGAATATCCGGACTGATACTCATCTCAAGGTTATGGACTTTTACGAGACATCTAGTTACTGGAAAATATCGTTACAAGAGGATTGTTGTAAAGTTTTAAATGATGAAAATAGGGTTTTTATAATGGAAACTATTTTGCAATTCTTTAATAATTTTAATACTTAGTAGAATAACTTGAAATGTGCCAGAAGAACATTTGGTTGAAGTGGCAACAAAAAGAAAATAATGTGTTAAAAACTGGAAATATTGACATGATTTCACAAAGACATCAGAAGAATGATACATGTTTGGGAAATGCAGTGAGAGCCTGGGGGAAGCTAAATGGAGACTTGGTGGTGAAATAAAAGAACGAAGAAGAGTAATGCTGGGCAAAGCGGTTCTGGCAATACAGGTATACCCCACTTTTTGAAAGTTCTCATTATGGTCCTTGGTTTTAACTGAAGGCCTGTATTAGTACCCATTTTTTCTTAACTGAAGGAAATCCAAAGAGGACTTTTGCTCCTATGAAAAAAGGGCAAAAAGAGAAAATAGTATTCGGTGTTGGTTTTTCAGTGAGTTATGGGGAGTGTGCAGCCCAGCAGCAAGGGTGGTACCCCCCTGAGCCTTCCCCAGGAACTACATTCAGCATCTCTGCAACCAGCCCCCCTTTGAACTGTGTTGTGAGCACCTGGGCTCCATCTTGATTGATTTTGTTCATCTTTTAGCAAGATGCAGTCTAAGAAAAGCCCAAGAAGAGTGACTTTGGGGGTCTGGAAACACTCACAAATTTTTTTCATATAAATTAATGATGATTGCTTTTTCACTTTACACCATTTCGGCTGATGAAAGTTTTCATGGGAACACTCTACTTTTCGATAGTGGGGGAAACCTGCCCTTACAAATTAATGCTGTGTTGAAATCATGATCAGTGTAAATACAGGATAAAAGTTCCCAATCTATGCCCTTTTCTCCAGCATCAAGAAACTCTTTTTGGCAAGTGGCTATTTTAAAACTTTTATTTTTAGTACAAAGAAAAATAATCCCCAGAGGACATTTGTAAGGCTTGGTTGGACTATTTGCAATGTCAGAAATAGTGATCTGCCTGCCTACCCTGTTTATTTTAAATACTGTTCTAATGCTCTGTATGTGACCAAAAATACATTTGAATAGTTTTATCTTCCTCCAAGAGTTAAAAATATTGTTGTTAGTTTTACTTGGCTGGTTTGGATACTTGAAAGTAGGATTGCAAGAACTAGCACTTTCTGGAGAATGTTTAGCTCTTTCTGAATTATTTTACCTAGGAGTTGGTTACCCGGGTAATCTGTTTATGAAAGGAAGAGAAGCTAATACACAGTGTCCATGCCAATAAAATCTGAATCGCAACACGGCAATATTCTGTCAATATTGGCTCCATGTCAAGGGGCCACAGTAGTCCTACTGTTCAGAATAGTTGAAGCACACAGAGTCAGCTCCTGCTTGACTGCATTTTCCATGGGCACATAGGATTCGGGGATTTGGCTCCTTAAAAGGCCCAAGATCCTATCTTTTCCAATGTAGGAATCTGCCCAGAAAATTCCAGGTTGTTTATCACTCCAGTGTCTTAGTGCTGCACTCAACTACATTTTCTTTAATGCGAGTGCATTGACTGAAGTGGGGCACTCCTCGATCAGCCTCATATTTTCTGTGAGGTCATGCAGAACAAGCACTTCAAGGAAATCTGACCGAATGTTTTGTGAATTCCATTATGAAAGCACATAAAACAATCATCTTTCTCCAGGTCCCTCAGGGGTAATCTCTTAAAGTCATATTTTGGCTGAAAATCAATAAAGACTTTATGGAGCGCTGATTTACTCTAGAGTGACATCACCTGGGGTACATTCTTATGCTCCTGGAAAGTCAAATTCCTCTATATTCCCGAATTTCCCCCAAGTGTCCTGCTTCACTCGGTCCTCATGGGTTGCATACCTACTATGTGCCAGACATTCCTAAGAACGTATATTTCTAGGAGGGGGTCAGACCCACAGTGGCACGTGAAGTCACATGACAAGTGCCCTGGGGAGTAACTTCCAAAGGGCCTGCAGGGTTACACCTGAGGGAGAGCAGAAGGGAAGGGTAGTGGCACCAGGTGAGCCTACCTGAAATGTCTAGGACACTCACCAAAGAACGCTCTTGCAAAACAACTTAACACTACTGAACTGTCCACTTAAAAATGGTTAAGATGGTAAATTTATGTCATAAAAAGATGCACAATTAAAAAAAAAAAAGATGCACAATCTCCATCTAATCATGGGGAAACATTAGACAAACCCAGACTGAAAGGCATTCTACCAAATGATGGGCCTGTAGCCCTCAAAAAGTGTCCAGGTGAGGAGAATGCAGGAAAGACCAGCGTTGTTCTAGGCTGAAGGACACTCAAGAGATAAGACACCCATTGCAACATGCAAACCTCAACTGGATCCTTTCATTACAGTTCTCCCTGAGACAAATGGGGAACTCTAAATGGAGCCTCGGGGTTGCAAGGCAGTATTATATCAGTGTTAACATCTGGATCCTCATAGTCTTATTGTGATCATCTAGAAGCATGTCCTCGATTTGAGGAGATATTCTATTGGATTCAGGCATCAGGTTGGTAACTACTTGCAGATGGCCCAGAAAAAAGTTATTTGTATTGAATTTGCAACTTCTCTTTAGTAATAATAACCATCACAATAACAACTGCCAAAATGGACACTGAAAAGTGGCTCAACCTTTCTGGAAGACAAGTTGGCATCATGTAACAATGTTTATATAGGGTCCATAATCTTGGACTTTCTAACTGCATTCAGGGGAAATAATTCCTATGTTTAAAAAAAAGGTTGTAGAAAAGTGTTTTAAGTCGGTGCTGTTCTAGAAAACTATCTGGAGAAATGCAGCAAAATGTGGAGTTCTCCAGCAGAACAAACAGCTTCCGTTCACTGAGTGCTGGTGCAGAGGGTGGTTTATTGATGCCCCAGGCAGGGAGGCATGAAAAGGCAGGAACCTTCCAGAATGGCATGGAGCTCAGTGGCTGATGCACACGGTGTAGGGTGGGAAGGGTCACAGCAGAGGAAATCAATAAGAAATGAAGCTGGAGAGGCAAGTGGGGGGCCAGGTCAGGCCATGGAGGAACACAGACATCATCCTATAAGGTGTGAAATGCTGGAAGGAAGGGCTCTGGAAGACACCCGGGCACCTCAGAGGGCTTTCCCTGAACGGGAAACAGAGGTGAGAGGGGAGAACAGTGTGCAAGCTGGGACAGCCACCAGGTGACCAGGTGGCAGGTGACAAGGCTGGGACCCCGGAAGGGGCTCTCTGGATGTAGGTGTGAGAAAAGGGCCAGTGAGTAAAAGCAGAATAGAAACAAGCCTAAGGACTATAGCTACGTAAAATGTGTGCTTGTTAACCTGAAAAGATTTAAAAACAGATGAAGAGTAATGCAAATTGAACATGATGTGCATTGATTTTTTTCCCTGAAAATTTCATGAAAGCGTCATCATCAGAAACATACATTTTTATACTTTTAAATCCAAGCTTTGACCTCTGCTCATCATTTAGGATAGTCCTGCCCAAGTATGGTCTGTGATGGGGGCTGGTCTGCCAGGTCAGAAGAGAAATAGGGAGGAAGGCATTTAAACTTCGAAAGCAATTTATCAGAAAAACTGCATGTCTGTTGCATCTAATAAGAAGTTAAGGCTTGTGTGTTGTACATCTTCCTGTTCCACTTTATTCTTCTCGTAATTTACTTTTATTATGTTGTATTTATTCGTTGGCAAGAGGTTGGAAATTGAAACAAAGCAGGTCATCCCCACAGACAGTTTGGGAGGCAGTGATGGAAGGCCCCGCAGAGCGGCCGCGCTCCGCCAGGCTCGGTCCACACAGAAACACCTGCTCCTGCAGGTGGGGCTCTGTGGACGCGGCGGACACATGCGTGCTTAGCGCCAAGCAGGTGCACAGAATGAGCGCTCCCACCTCGCCTTTGAACGGCACGTGAATTTAAGGCCATTTCCCACACCCCTTCTCCTGCACTCCAGGCGGGTTGCTGTGCCCACTCGGGAACACTTTCGCCTCCCTGCCTCAACTGCCAGCTTTTTGGACGGTACTAGACGATGCCACAGTGGAAATGGGGATACTTTTGGCTGCAGAGAAGAAGGAAATATTTCAGAGCCATATAAGGATGGAATGGGTGGCTTGGGGACGGATGAAGGTGCCCTTTCCTGAGGCAGAGGGAGGGAAACCGCGTGGCAGGTGTGCATGTGCAAGGCGAGGCACCCCCTCCCCCGGCCTCCCCGATCCCTTGCTCCCCCCAGCCCCCAACACACACTGAGGCCCTCTGGGCCTGAAAAGTCTGTTCCCAACCCCGGGTCTCCAATTCCTGTGTGGAGGGGTCCACGCCCACTCACTAGCACAGCACTGGGGTTTATAGCCGGCCGCCTTTCACGAACAAATGCAGGTCTGCCTATCCTGTACCTAAATGGTTAAAAATATACATCAGTAATGAGTTTAAAATAAAATATGTTCTATCTTCCTACCTTGAGAAAAAAAAAAAAGATAGTTACTGTAATAGACTGAATGTATCCTGCCCTTTGTCTCCCAAATTCATATGTGGAAGTCCTAATTGCCCACTGTGGTGGTACCTGGAGGTGGGGCCTTTAGGAGGCAACTAGGTCTTGAGGGTGGACCCTTCTAGAATGGGTGGGTATTTTTACAAGAAGAGGGACTAGAGCTCCCCCACTCTTTCAGCCATGTGAGGAGAGGAGAGGTTGGCCATGTGCATGCCAGAAGAGGGCTCTCTCCAAACCCCAAGCATGTTGACACCCGATCTCAAGACTTCCAGCCTCCAGAACTGTAAGAAACACATTTCTGTTGTTTAGAAGCCACCCAGTCTGTGGTACTTTGTCAAAGCACCTCAAGCTGACAGACACTCATAGCGACCTGCAAGGCCAGGCACAACTTTAGGATTCTCAGACTCCCTGGAGTCCCTCACTGGAGTGTGACAAGAGAATAGGGAACTAACCTCTTCTCTTCCTACCCCTACTCTGGGGTCACACATGTAGGTACGAAACATAGATGCGGCCCAATCACTTGCTCCCCAGGTCACATGGAGTGGGGCTGACCCCTGAAGACACACAGGACCTGTAAGGCTCAAACCTTACCCGAAGAGGGGGCCAATGGTAGGTCAGATTCATGCTTATCACCTTCACTTCAATGTTGTTTCACCTGATGGCTTTCAACGAAATATCTGATCCATGGTATTGCTTTGTCTTCCACCCACCCCCACACCCCCAAAGCCCATTATGGTTCTAAATGTTTCTGTAGTTCCAGGCTGTGTAGGCACCACCTAAATGCTTTCAAGTAAGAAAGGTGCAGATCATTTCCACTAAAATAGAAACTTGGAATATTCGAGCTCTAAGAGGCATCCCTCTGTTAGTTAGCAAAAGGAGGTAACAAACCATTTAGATTTTCAAATCAACTTCAAAACTTACAACTTCGGCCTAGTTACGGACAGGAAAAATGCTTGGGGGAAGTCTTTGTAAGGTTTAATGAACAACCAAGGAATTCTCTAGCAAGTCTGGGCTTCATTAGAATTTCCTACTTGGGATGCCTGGGTGGCTCAGTGGTTGAGCATCTGCCTCTGGCTCAGGTCGTAATCCTGGGGTCCTGGGATCGAGTCCCACATCAGGCTTCCTGTCTCTGCCCCTCTCTCTGTGTCTCTCATGAATAAATAAATAAAATCTTAAAAAAAAAAAAAGAGTTTCTTACTTGTTGCTGCTGGTGTAATGAAATAGGAATGTAAGAGGAAAAATGGGAAGGGACCATGTGCTTCTCTTTTTTCCAGTTATAGTCCCGAGTTCTATCTGCTGCTACGTGGACAGAAGATAATCAGAGTGAAACAGATATTGTCCTATATCTCTGATGCCTTTGGTTGGTTGTTCTCACAGTCAGGACCAAATTCCACTTGATGGACAGCTACATGGAAGAGCTTAGCTCTGAGAACAGTGGACGTGTTGGCAGATTCGGGTGGCACTGCACTTGAAGCAGCTTCCAGGGGGACGTTAGCCCTCTGCTCACAACCTGAGCTCCAGCTTTGAAAGCCCACCATGGTCCCATTACTAGGAAGTTCAATGTGCCCACTGAAAGCCAACCTCCTGCTTCAGCGCTTCAGCTGGCTACTGAAGGCTTGGCTGGTGCCTCATCGGCCCCTCAAGCCAGAATTCCACCTGGGAATCTAGACACTTTTTTGCAGTCACATTGGGTGGGAGAAAGGGCAAACTAAAGACATTCTTTATTTGATGCGATGCTTTCCCCCTCAAAAGACCTTGCTAATATAATTTGATTGGCTGTTAAGAGCTTGACCTCCAATGTACGTGTGTGTGTGTGTGTGTGTGTTTAAAGATTTTATTCATTTGTTTGAAAGAGAGAGATTATGTGCAGTGGGAAGGGGCAGAAGGGGAGAGTGAGAAGTAGATTCTGCTGAGCTGGGAGCCCCACGTGGGACTTGATCCCAGGACCCTGAGATCATGACCTGAGCTGAAGGCAGACACTTAACTGATGGAGCAACCCAGGCACCCCTTAAATGTGTTCTAACCTTTTGGTTAACTTTGAGAATTCAGGTTTCCAGCTTCGCAATAATGTGAAGCTGTAACTGAGTCTAAAAAGTGTGTTTGCTGGTGAGAGACGACAATGCTGCTGGGGAGCCAAGGTGAGTGGGGGCCTATTGGTTCCTTGACATTTATAGTAGATTGGCTCCTTCGGGGGTCTCCTTACATCAATGAGGGTGTTCTCTGTGGATCATATGTTAAGGACAGGGGCTCTAAGAGAGTTTTGTTTCTCTAAGTTTCTGTACTCAGGGACAACTGGGGCAGAACCAGCAAAAAAGGATACATTTAGACCTGCCTTTTCACCTGCCTTTCAGTATTAAATGGCAGCTCACGGGGAGATTTTGTGGAATAAATCTTATTGTTGAAGTTGGGGGAACTGCTGTGCAGAAGCTGCCAAAAAATCCTGAAAGACCGAGCCATTTCCTTTCAGGTATTTAAAATAATGTAATAAGAATTCTAACGAATGAATGGTATCTTCCTTCTATGGTGATTCTTTCCATGTTAGCATGTCTTAGTTTAGAGACCCATTTTTGACTGTTATCCAATGGGAAAGACTGTCCAGAGCTGCAGACAGAAGGCAGGAGCCTCTCCATCCTGGAAAGCACTGTGGAGCTTGCGGGGCTCAGGTGGAAAAGCCGGGGCAGAGCTTCCAGAATGGAGGGGTGAGGGGTGGGTATGGAGAGATAACTGGACAGAGATAACTGGAGCCAGAGGTCACTGGGCTCAGGGCAAGATTTAAGGAGCCTCGGGGCACCTGGGTGTCTCAGTGGTTGAGCAACTGCCTTTGGCTCAGGGCATGACCTCTGGGTCCTGGGATCGAGTCCTGCATCGGGCTGCCCACAGGAGCCTGCTTCTCCCTCTGCCTGTGTCTCTGTCACTCTCGCTGTGTCTCTCATGAATAAATAAATAAATAAAATCTTAAAAAAAAGAAAAAGGATTTAAGGAACCTCAGGAGGACAGAGGCCCTCGGGGCTGGGGGAGAGGAAAGAAGTGGAGGTGAACACGGAGGCATTCCCATTGCTTCTCCTGGAAGTCCAACCACAGACTGGAGTGGAGGGGCAGAGGACAGGGAAGGGGGGGGCACTGAAGCCCATGGCTGCCAGCACCCTGTACGAGGAGCCCAGGCCCCTGAGTTGAATTTTCAATAGTGTGATGCCTGTAGACACTTTTAAAGAAAACCAGTCAATTTTCAGCAATGAAAAATGCCCTTTCTAAAAATTCAGAGTAAAAAATAACAAAAAAAAATTGTTGCAGTTAAAATATACTCCAGAGAAAATAAGAGAAATCAAGTAAGGAAACAATAATTGTAAAAAGAATAAAGGTGAGGGGCTCCTGGGTGGCTCCGTTGGTTAAGCGTCCGACTCTTGATTTTGGCTCAGGTCACAATCTCAGGGTCATGAGATCAAGCCCTCGAGTAGGGCCCTGTGCTGGGCACGGAGCCTGCTTGAGACTCTCTCTCTCTCCCTCTGCCTCTGCCCCCCCTCTGCTCACACACATGCTCGCTTGCGCTCTCTGAACAAACAAATAAATAAATAATAAAATCTTTACTTCTCAAAAAAGACATATTATGTCAAAACATGAATGTCCTTTTAAATAATGAAATTAAATTTCCCTAATAATGCCAATCAATTCATTTAAAATTAAAATGCTATAGACAATAGGGATAAAAAATTTAAATGACTTCACAGTTAATTATGAAGACTTGGTAAATTACTGCAAACCGCTTTTATTTGCTTGCCTCTCAGAGAAGTAATTTAATTATCACTAACATTAATAGGTGACCAAGACAAGGCAGAGAATGGGCATCCCAGTGCAAGAAGGGCCCTGTTCATTGCTAGGGAGGCACAGTGCACAGCGATGCCAAGGATGTAGGCTGGGAAATCTACAGAATCCACCTGCACTTTGTCTGGAGGGCTCACATGCATCTGTGGGACTAGAACATGAGCAGTTAGCTCCCTTATGAGATCCTGAGGGATTTCATAAGAGCCAAAGGTAAAAAAAAGAAGAGAAAAAAAGCCTCAGATTAAAACTCTCCTGAGACAGCTCCTTTCTTCCCTGTGAGGAGCTAGAATGTCACAGTCTGGCTTCATAAACAGCCCTTCCCTGTCCAGGATCCGCTGCCTCTTGGTGGCAGCAAGAAGAGCACAGCAAACAGAACACATGGAGCCAGAGTATAGTTCTGACCCCGCCTGCCCTCATCTGGACTCTGTGTCATCGATTATGAAAGAAGGGGAAATCCTAGGAGCGTGTGGAAGTGAAGGGGAACTCTGTGTGGGGCTCCAGGGCAGACCGCTACTCCACAACGGGGGAGTGACTCTTTGCCTCACTTATGTGTTGGGTTCAGTGGAAGAGTTCATTTTAGAACAGTATTTATTTCATTAAAAACAACAAAATCCCAAAATGAGACCGTTTCGAAACCACTTGGCTTGATCTCTGAGGTCCCTTTCAGTTTCGACATTCTCAAGTCAATGAAAGTGAGTGAACTTGGCTTATCTGGTAATCTGCTCCTAGATCCCAGCCAATGTCAGCTGGAAATTCTGGTGCAAGATGAAATTACTCTCTTGGGTGAGACTTTGCTTTTACGATGGCAATCCAAGGATAATGTCTGAGGGCAGACCCGATGTATATGGAAAGACGTAAGCAGAGACCCTCAAATTTGGGGGACTGAATGCTTCCGATTCCTTTTTGTCTCAATTCTTCCTGGGACAAACGTTGGCATGGTGATGGACACTGAGGGAGCAGCGAGGGACACAGGGAAAACATTAAATCACAGACTGGGATAAAGTCAAGATTATGTAGCTAATCTCTCATACAAACACCACTGATGAGAATATTTTGCCTTGGTTGAGTTCCTTTGTCAATATCCTGTTATCGTGCTTGTCTTGTTCAATTTCCAACCCACTCCTGTTCACAGGTTCCAGGTATTGGACATAAAGCCAACTGGTCAACGGGTCCCCCTACAAATACATCCTATTTAACTTCAGGCTCATCTTCATGGCTTCCAGGTCAGACTCCCACTCACCACTTGCTGCTTCCTCAGGGGTTTCATACCTTCTTATACCCAAGTCTTTGGCCTCAGTCAATGACCTCAATTTCTACTTTTCAAGACTACCAAAGCCAAGAAACTCAAATTAACATCTCCCTTTTAACTATGACATTTTTCTGTATTTCAACTCACTCTTGGCTCCTTCTCTTCTTTGTCAATAAGAACCATCCCTCTTGCCTCCTCTAAGACCTTCCTGTATCTCATAAACACTCCGACTTACAATGTTTGTTATTGTCGTAACAGACATTGCCTCTAGGTTAGTAGAACACTACCAAAATGACTTGTGTCACAAAAACACAGAAAGATAGTAAATACAAGAGATAGAGAGTACCAGTTCAGGAGGCCCAACATTCAGTCAAATACTAAGGTTCCAGAAAGAAGAGAAATAAATGAAAGGGAAGAGATTAGGGATGCTTACAAAAAAAAAATTCTCAGTTCTAATGGAGATGAGTCTTCAGATGGAAATAAGTCATCAAATGAAGACTATAATGAGTAAGACTCATACGTTCACATACCCGCAAAGCATTTCAGAATATAAAAGATGAAGAAAAATGTTTTAAGAGAAAAAAAAAACCCACAAATTACCTACAAAACTGTGTTAGTCAGACTGACATCAGCGTTCACATCAGCCAAACTGGACTCTAGAAGACAAGCTGTCTTCTCTAAAAGCTCTGGGAGAGAACAGCATTTCACTGGAGAGTTCTACATGCAGAGAAAAACCAGCAATTGAGTGGGACGTGTATTTTAAGCTATTTCAAGAAATCAGACAATTCACTTTTCATTCTCTCTTGGGGAAGAGAGGGGAGTTAAAGTGAATGTAGTCCAGCAAAATGAAGGCATGAACCACAAAGGATGAAGACACAGGATCTTGGAAACACTGGATCCAGTTCGGGGAAGGAGTGCAGAGAAGTACCCCGGTGGCAGGAAAGCCTCAGATCTTGAGAAGAGCCAGTCCAGAATGCAAAGATGGAAATAATAGAAAGTTTCCCATCATTGAGAAGATGCAAAAACTTCAGACTATGGTAAAGAGCGTGACACACATAGGAACTCTAAGGAAAATAAAAATGCTATTCAACTAAGTTAAGGTCCAAATATGAAGTAAAGCATAACATGACATGATTTTAAACTGGCAGATTTTGGAGTGTATAAAGGGGTATCCATTTGCCTTTGATCTTAATACATTCTCTTCAAGTGCCTCCTGGGTCATGAAGTTGGACCTACTTCGAAGGAGATATAATCCTAACCAACTGGTTGGCCCAGGTCTAAAAGAATATTTTTACAGCTATAACGGCGTAAACTCTCCTTACCGATATTCAGGTTTTAGAATTAACGTATGAATAAAACATGGGCAACGGTCACAGCACAGAGTGTAAATATTAACCATCTGAATGCAAAAGCATGGCCGCTAGAAGGTGGAACTGGACAGATGGAGAATCAAGAAGAAAAGAGAGGCAAAGAAAGGTGGCCGCTCTCAATGCAAAATTTGAGGGCATCTGCTAAAATGGGTTGCTTTCCATCAAGTGAGTTTTTGAGCAGTGTCATGGGTCCCTCTTTACCAAACCTGGTTCTGGGGCCTTTGCAGAGATATGGTCCGAACGAGCCTGGGAGATCCTCCATGGCCCAGGCCTACCCTTAGGAGGGGTAACGACAGGCCACAGGAAAACACACAGTTCTTTGCCTTGTCCCTGCCTGGAACTACCACGCTTAGCTTGCTAAAGAGATCATTTCCTTCTTCCAGCCTCTCCTCTCCCCTCTCTCCTCCTGACCATGGAGCTTCTTGTGCATGCCCAGCATGATGGCTGAGGTGGTCCTGCTCTTGAGATGAGCCCATCTTAAAGGAAATAAAGCCTAGAGCCTGGGGAATCTATGTCTGGAGGTGACGAAGCAGAAGACGTAGAGTCAAGGTGTTTTCTAAAAGGCATTTAACACAGGAAGATCCGTGATTAGGACTTCCTCAGCAGGAATCCACTAATTGGAAGGACCCATGCAAAAACTCTGCTAACCGGAGCACAGGAGAACAGATGAGGCAGCAGTTTGCAGAGGGACCCCTGTGTGACCCTCAAACACATCATTTAATTTTGTCCCCAGCATAGCTCTTTGAGGTAGGAGTCATTTTACTGATGAGGACACAAACTCAAACAAATTGAGTTGGTCCAACCTGTGCAGAGCCAGAGCCAGAGCCTGGGCTCCTTCCATCACACTGTCCAGGATGGTTAACTCTCGGTCACTCTGAGTGGGTGAGCAAGCCAGGGTCCAATGAAGTCTCCAAAATGCTGCGCCCCAGATATGATGGTCAGTGGAGAAGAAGTACAGCATGAGGGGGAACTTGGGGAAGATTCTGATTTGAGTCCAAGAGCTCAGTGATGTCGCTTACTGGAGATGGTCCCTAGCTCCTCTTCAATGATAAAATTCCACGATTCCCTAACTGGCCTTCTAGTTCTTCCTTCTGTTTTCCGACACCAGGACAGGGGTTTGCACTTTGTCAGATCAGCGCAATCATTGAGGCCGTGAGCTCGATGGGCTCACACACCTGTACCCTCCCAGCCCCAGGGCCTGTGCCCTCTCCCTGACCCATGCTTTCCTGAGAACTGAGGGCTCCCCCAGGACGGGCCTATGGACAGCTTCCAGAGGAGCCTGTGAGTAGGAGAAGAGAGCCCCCGGGACACCATCCAATTCAGACACAGTGAGCTGCTGTGGAGTGGGCGGCCGTTGGGAGTTCCAGGCTTGGAGGAGTCCTCCTCTTACTAGTATGAAATAATCTATGGGTGCCTTGCATGCTCTTAAACTCAACCTCTCTTTTTAAGGAAGGATGATGAATTTTATTAAAAATAAAACCAAAAACCAGCCAGGAAGTAGAGTCTTCAGAAGAAAGGAATTATAGCAGGTTGAGGATAAAGCACAGACACTGCAGAAGTCCATACATTTTGGTAAACAGACAGGATGTTTTAACGATGAAATTGGGCAGATTTCCAGGGGGTCTAATTGCTGCTTGGCAGGAAATCTACTGCAGTCACATGAATTTTATAATACAAATGATCAAGCAGGAGAAGACCCAAAGGTACCCAATGAATCATGCTTTCCCCTTTGGTTCAATTAGGACTTGGTTTTTAAATGTATGGTCAATTCATTCATTCATTCATTCATTCATTCATTCATTCATTCATCAAACACTTATTGACAACATATGACATGACAAGCTTGTAACGTGCTAGAAACCAGTAGGGCAAGACCAAGACAGTTTCTTCATTGGGAGGAGCAGAGGTTAGCTGGGAAGAATCAGCATCTACTAATAAGACTGTCTGGGATCAACAGGCAGTGCACAGAGGACTTTGAGGGCAGTGAAAATACTCCAGATACTGTAATTGTGGATACATGTCATTATACATTTGCCCAGACCCCCGGGAAGTACCACACAATACCAGGAGTGAGTCCTCATGCAAACTATGGACTTTGGGTGATGAGGATGCATCCCCGCAGATCACTAATCTGGTGTGGGATGTGGATAACAGGAAGATTGTGCATGTGGGGGGAGGGTGGAGTAGGGCCATATGGGGAATCTCTGCATCATTCCACAATTTTGCTGTGAACATAAAACTGCTCTAAAACATGAAGTCTCTTTAAAAAACTACTTTAAGAATAGGGGTGCCTGGGTGGCTCAGTTGGTTAAGCATCTGCCTTCAGCTCACTCACAGGTCATGATCTCAGGGTTCTGGGATTGAGCCTCAAGTCAGGCTCCATGTTCACGGGGGAGTCTGCTTCTCCCTCTTCCTCTGCCCTTACCCCTACTCGTTCTCTCTCTTTCTCTCTCTCTCAAATAAATAAAAATTTAAACAACATAAAAAAAATCCCCAAAACAATTTTACAAGGTGACCAGAAGGAACAGCAGGGGCCAACTGGATGCAGGACTGGGGTGAGGCATCCCAGGCAGAACTACTGCCAGCTTTACCACCCAAGAAGCCTGCACCTTGCGGATCCTGGCGGGTCCCCATCCCTGTACTAATGAGCCATGCTAGGGAAAGGCAGGGGGAGGGGAGCAGAGATGAGAGCTGGTGCCAAACAAAAGGCCTGATTTGCCAAGTAAAGATTTTGAACTTTATCTTATAGACAGTGGATAAGTGGGAAATTGTTCAAAGCAGAGCAGTAAGATGATTGAATAGATCTTTGGAAAGATCCTGCAGGGAGCAGGCTGGAGGTGGATCAGAGGCTGCCAGGGAGGACAGCAAAGCTAGGTAGCGGGGCGGCTGCAGTCACCTAGGTAAGGGACAGTCTCAGAGACAGTGTCTAGTGAGGACAAGGAAGTGGAAACTGAGGGAAAGCGTGTTTAGATGTGAAATCTACAAAACTTTTTTGCTGAATCAATGAGGATGAGAGAGACGGTGGCAACACCATCTCTCCTGTTTCTGGCCCCAACAACTCTGTGGATGGGAGAGAACAAAAGAGGGGTGGTGAGTTCAGGAGCAGAGCCCGTGGCCCAGGTTTGGACACACACAGCTTGAGAGGCCTGTGAGCATTCGAGCAGAAGTCCCACTGAATAGGTAGGTGGCTGGCCCGATGTGGAGTCTGCACATAAGTCTGAATGTCAGTCTGCAGACTACTGCAAGGGGTTGAATAGGACAAGGTCGAGCCTGCTAAGGTCAGAGCCTAGGGGGCCACCAATCTGGAGGTGCTGATTCAAACGTGTGAAAGGGTAAGATGAATGCAGTGGAAACATAAGACGCTGTATTGTCCTAGACCCTTGTATCTGTCTGACTACTTACCTCATGATTTTTACCCCCAGAATATATAATTTGGGTAAGCAAATGAGGACATCCTGCTGGACTCCATGTTAAATAAGTACCAAGGATGAGCACAATCTAGAAAATGAATTTCTACTTATCTGATCCGGAAAGAAGTTAGAATATTACACTGAAAAACTCCAGGAAGGGGTGATATAGAATAAAAGATATCAGGATCATCTTGCAGGAGGAAATTAAGAGAAGTATTATATCAAAGGTCAGTAGTCTCCTGCTGTGAGTGGCAATTAACAGAACCCCTAGAAATCTGAGACAGACCAAAGTACATATTCTCACCATCTCTCCACTGAGCCAAGTGATAACTAGGGTGCATCCAAAGCCTAGTGGGCAATCACTTTTATTTTTTTAGTTTTTAAAGATTTTACTTATTTATTTGAGAGAGAGAGGGAGGGAGAGAGCACAAGCTGGGAAGCAGCAGGCAGAGGCAGAGGGAGAAGCTGACTCCCCACTGAGCAGAGAGCCCGATGTGGGACTCGATCCCAGGACCCTGGAATCATGACCTGATAGGAAGGCAGATGCTCAACTGACTGGGCCACCCAGGCGCCCCAGACAATCATTTTTAAATGGGCCATTTGGCTGAAGCCATCCATGGCAGACATTCATTGTCACAGACAAGCAAACCGGTTGCCTAAGGTAGGCAGGATTCCTAAGCAGGCTGCTGTCACAGGGCAGCAGGTAGACTGGACAGACTGGCTCTATTCTGGGGCCAAGCCCAGCATCTGCCCTGGTCCTGGTGGTCCCCTCTCTGGATCCTAGGGAGTGGGAGAGAAGACTTTGTAGACAGCCCTAAAAGTAACCCTTCCTAAGGGTTGGAGAAGAATTTGCTGAACTTAGTGGGTCCTCTGAGTGCTGCCTCGTGGCCAGAGCGACTTCGCAGGGGCCTCGGTCACACTACAGAATATCACCACGAGGGGTCTGTGTGGCTCTGCATACAGTGCATTGGCCACCAGCCTCTGCTGGCCACCCTGTCGGGCTCTGATCACACCGAAGCCCCGGGAAGAGCAGGCCTGGGTTGCCAGTCCCAAGTCAACACTCATGAGTTGTATGACCCCTGGCAAGGTCACCCAGCATCTCAGCCACTCACCTGAAGAACAAGAAAAGCAAGCAAACGAACAGAACAAAACAAAACAAAAAACTCAAGGAAATGAAAAAAGGATTTGGACTCTGTGATTTCCAAATGTGGACCCCTTAGAGCTGTTTAGGCTGGCTGTTTAGGAACTGCCCCCGGGGAGCTTGCTAAAATCACAGTGCTGAAGATAGAGTCCAGATCGTTGACCCTGGGCCTGGGGTAAAGACCAGGACATCTGAATTTTTAATAAGCCCTCTAGGTGATTCCGATAAACAGCCAGATTTGGGAGCCGCTGGATACAATGATAACCGAAGCCCCTCCCAGCTTTAATAATTCACGAGTCAATGCATGTACTTGATAAATGCTCAGGACGGATTCAGTAATCATGACACCCCTGATCCCGACACAGTGGAGTCGCATCGCTCAGACGTTACTTCTCCCTGCTGATGAATAATGCTCTTTGCTTTACAGAAAACAGAATAAAATGAATTAGCCAAGGGTCCTAAAATAGACCCATCTCTCATTTCCCTGGAATGAGTTTTCTAAAACTGAAACCGAGTGTCAGCAACGTCCCAGGGCTCGGGGAAGGGAGCTGGTGGGTTGGCAGGTTTCGGGGCCACGGGCTCCAACTCCAATTCCATCTGGGCCACCGGTTTTCAGTAATGACCCTGAGCAGAAGAATTTTGTTTTGTTTTCTTTGAAATCGCCTATCCATTCTATCAAATAGAAATACACCCCCCCACCCCCGTCCAATCTCTCTCCCAGGGAAGAATTCACACGGGATTTGCTATCAATCTGATTCTTTACAATTTACAGGAGGCATCAGGGAACAGGGTCGGGGGAGATGCCACACTGCATTAATTTCAGACCCAAAGGCTCGGCCCTGCACTTACTTCAGTGGCTCAAAATACAAGTGAATTGGCCACAGCCTCCCAAGCAGGGAGGAGGTGGCCTGTCCGTCTTGCTTTCCCAGGTAAGGTGAGTCCAGCGTGAGAATGCCCAGAGTCATCTTATCTACCCTCACGTGTGCTGGAAACGGAAGCCGGCCTGCGCAGCCTGGTCAGCACTTGGCAGCCTCCTCGAGCTAAACGTGCTGGCACTCAGGCCTGATAGCGAGCCGGGTCAGCCCGAATGGAAAGAATGACTGTCCTTCCATCTTCCTGAGGCTCTGGCTGATATGGAAACCGGCTGGCGCAGGCAGCAGTGGAAAGTATGAATCCATTCTTGCCTGGGGTTGAATGACCGAAGAATAATCAGATCGGGGCTCATGTTCAAAGATCACTGTGGCTCACTTGACAGGCCATTATGCTGTCACGTCCTTGGGGCTGCAGGGATTGTGTGCTGCAACCTGAAGCTGCTGGAAGACAGTGCTTTGCAAAAGCAGGCACTGGATGGGCTCCTGGGAACGAGGAGGGGAGCAGGGTGGGGGGCAGGGGCGGTGGAGAGGATGAGAAATGGGTGTGGTGATTGCCCTGGGGGCCCTGATGGTTTTCTTAGGCCTCTTACCTCCGGGGCGGCCTTGGGTTCCAAGAGGCACCACGCAGTATCCATCCCACTTTATGGAGGAGGGAATCCAACCCCAGAGAGGTTGCCTGACTTGCCTGAGGTTGCACAGAGCAGGGATCCAAACCCTAGGAGCTGTGAGTCTAAGACCCAAGACCTGCAAGCCTCCCTGGGCTCATGTCCCCAGACAGATGCATAAAGAAGCTGGTCGCCAGTCAAGAAAAAACACAAGATGGCAAGCACCGCAGACAATGTTTGTGAACCAGACTGGTGAGGAGGAGGGAGGGGGGGGATCAGGCCAAAAAGCTTCAAAAATATCTTTTTGACAAGCACTAGAAAATTAGCCAAAAAGCAAAAACACGCTGAGCAGTGAGTCAGAGTTCCAGGTCCTTCTAGAGATGGGCCCAGTTGCCTCAGAGAAGTGTTAGGCTTGGGTGGGAAAGACCCTTTGGAAATACCTTCAAGCTGCAAAGTGTAAATAACCAACAGCGTTTCTCGTGATTTTTTTTTCCAAAGATTATCTTACAGTTCAAATACCAATTCTAACATTTCATCCAAATGAAATGTGGTTTCTAAGACCCTGACTGCCTTGCTCAAAAAGCTCCAGGACTGGGCACAGTAAGGATAACTAGGAGTCAAGTCCTTAGTAAAGCCCAGGACAGGGGTGCCTGGAGGGCTCAGTCTGTTGAGCATCTGCCTTCAGCTCAGGTCATGATCCTGGGGTCCTGGGATCACATCAGGCTCTCCACTCAGTGGGGAGTCTGCTTCTGCCTCTCCCTCTGCCCCTCCCCTCTGCCCATGTTCTCTCTCTCTCTCTCAAATAAATAAATAATTTTTTTTTTTTAAAGGAACAAAACAAGGATGCCTCTCTGCTTCAGGCAGAAGAGCACACGGACTCTTGATCTCAGGGTTGTGAGTTCGAGCCCCACGTTGAGTGTAGAGATTACTAAAATAAATAAATAAGTAAATAACCTTAGAAAAGAAAAAGAAAAAGAAAAAGAAAAAGAAAAGAAAAGAAAAAAGAAAAACAACAACAGGAAACAAAGGTGAACATCTCTGAGGGTCAAAAAATGGGTTGACAGTGCCCCTTAACGATCTTTTCAATCTGAGAAAGTATTACTCATACCCTCTCTTTCCTCTTACTTGAAAAGTTTCCTCAGATGGAAGAAGAGGAGGAAGAGGAAGTTCCCACCCTTCCCAACCCCCCTGGCCTCTCCATTCTCCGTTTGCTAAATTCTGATCATGGAGAAGGAGGAGCCCAAAGAGAAACAGCAGCCATTCTCGGATGGAGGCAGTGCCATTAACGAACGAAAGACAAATCACACGGAATGAAAAGTCTCTATTGTTTACAGCCCTAAAAAAGTATTCAGCACCAGCAGGACACCTAGCATGACAGTTTCAACAGAGTATTAATGAGAAGAAAAATCTAAAAATAAAAAACTAGGAAGAGCAGGAGATGGCTTGATGTCCAGGGAGAGTGCATGGCAAGGGCGCCTCCCAGGGGGTATGCCACATTCCTGCAAAGCAGGTGTCTTGCTATTTAGGTCGCAGAATTAGAGTGGCCTCTTCAGTGACCTCCCAGCTGGGCTCGGAATTTGTTATCAAAAGGCCAACAGGGCGGCTCCCTTTCAGGCCAGATGAGGCATTTGCTCTAGAACCAGGGCTGGCTGTGGCTGCCAGATGGAGGTTGGTGCCATTTTAAAGAGTATCCATGAGACTGTGA
Organism: Nyctereutes procyonoides; assembly: GCF_905146905.1. Taxonomy (NCBI): domain Eukaryota; kingdom Metazoa; phylum Chordata; class Mammalia; order Carnivora; family Canidae; genus Nyctereutes; species Nyctereutes procyonoides. Next base: position 8,164,175 of record NW_026575155.1, read on the forward strand.
TTTATAAGCAACATGTATTTCGGGGGCACCTGGGTGGCTCAGTGACTCAGCTCAGGGCGTGATACTAGGATCCTGGGATCCAGTCCTGCATGGAGCTCCCACAGGGTACCCGCTTCTCCCTCTGCCTGTGTCTGTGCCTCTCTCTGTGTCTTTCATGAATAAATAAATAACATCCTAAAAGGAAAAAGAAAAAGGAAAGAAATACATATCTGGTCCTTGTCCTCATTTCTGGCACAGAACTCCTAAATCCATTGGAATTTTGGAAGTGATGAGGGCATAAAGGTGTCTTTGTTATGTTAACGAGGTGAATTTGGATCACCCCTAAGAATGGGAGCTGGTTGCTGGGGAGCCAACCTTGTGATAAGAGGGTGGGAAATTTCAGCCCCAACCTTTGACCTCTGGGGCCGGGAGGGGGCCCGGGAGGCCAATGATTTCATCAATCATGCCTATGTAATGAAGCCTCCATAAAAACCCAAAAGGACAGCCTTCAGAGAGCTTCCTGGTTGGTGGACACACAGATCTGGAAAGGGGATCCAGAAGCTCCAGGCCCTTTCCCCATACTTTGCCTTATGCCTCCCTTCTATCTGGCTGTTCCTGAGTGATAACCTCTTATAATAAACCAGTAGTCTAGTAAGTAAAATGTTCCTCTGAGCTCTGGGAGCTGCTCTAGCAAATGAATCAAACCCAAGGAGGGAGCTCTTCCCACCTCTGGTTGGTCAGATGCACAGGTAACCACCTGGACTTGTGACTGGCATCTGAAGAGTATGGGTGTGGACATGGGAGTGGGGGGGGGGCATCTAGTGGGACACAGCCCTCAACCTGTGCGATTGGATGCCACCTCCAGGTAGACAGTGTCCGAATTGAGTTGAATTGTTCGACATTCAGTTGGCGTCTCAGAATTGGTGTGGGGCGAAATCCTCCACACACATGTTGGAGTTGGGTCCAGAGTCATTAGTTTCAAACAGAGAACAACGTGATACTTGTTTTAGGAACAAGAGTGCTAATAAATTCCTACAGATATTTTTCTCCCCCACCCACCCAGTTCTATTGATTGATAAAAATCTGATATATTCAGGGTGTAGGATATGATGAATTTATATAGATAGATCCGGTGAAATGATTCTTACAATCAAGCTTATTAACATAACAATCATTATCCTTTTTTCTGTGTGTCTGGTGAGGACACTTAAGATCTACTTACTCAAAAAAAAAAAAAAAAAGATCTACTGACTCGCTTAGCAAATTTCAACTATACAATACAACTAACTCTAGTCACCATGCTCTCTATATTAGAACCCCAGGACTTACTTCTCTTAAATCAAAAGAGTGTACCCTTGACCAACATCTCCCCATTTTGCCCACACCCCCTAGGCCCTGGTAACCAAAAGACTAATAGCCTTCTGGGTTAAATTGTGCCCCGCCCCACTAAATTCCTATATTGAAGGGCTCTCAGTACCTGAGAATGTGACTCTATTTGGAGGTAGGGCCTTTAGGAAGGTAATTAAATTAAAATACGGCTCTTAAGGGTGAGTCCTAATCCGGTCTGACTGGTATCTGCTTACCTAGAGATTAGGAGGGGTGTGTGACTGGCTCAGTTGGTAGAGAATGTGACTCTTGACGTTGGGGTCCTGAGTTCAGGCCCCAGATTGGGCATAGAGCTTACTTTAAAAAAAACAAAAATCATGCCTTCAGTTCAGGACATGATCCTGGGGTCCCAGGATCCAGTCTTGCATTGGACTCTCCACAGGGAGCCTGCTTCTCCTTCTGCCTATGTCTCTCTCTCTCTCTCTCTCTCTCTCTCTCTCTGTGTGTCTCTCATGCATAAATAAATAACATCTTAAAAAAAAAAAATCTGAGGATACACTCAAATAGGTGCACTTGGAGGAAAGACCATACATAGACACAGCAAAGAAGGCAGCCACTCACAAGCCAAGGAGACAGAACTCAGGAGAAGAAGCCAAATCTGTCAGTAGCTTGACCTTGGACTTCAGCCTCTGCCACTGTTGGAAAGTCAATGGTGGGCGATGAGGACACGGTCTCTGTGGTACTCTGATATAGCAGCTCCAGCGGCCCAATACAAAGAGCCTCTATTTTGCTTTGAGTCTCTAGAGGTTGATACACAGAACCACACTTTACAGAGATCCCATGACCGGATCAGGGACTGCAGAGATCTGAAGTCTGACCATTAAAAAAACAAACCACACACACACACACACACACACACACACACACACACACACAGCAAAGTTCATATGGATTATGAAATCTAACCAACAGCTACCTGTTTACTCCTAAATACCTGAGGACAACTTTTCTTTGAACCTCCTGCTGCAGAGCATTGCATCCTCCTGCTTCCTTCTGGGGACAGAGCTGGCCAAAGGCAGCCTGTGAGAGTCACCTGGAAGGCCCCAGCCTACTGGTTGTCCTCAAGCAACAATGTGTTGGCTTAACTTCTACCTGTATACTACAGGCAGGAAAATATCACATTTTATTTCAAGTAATCTCTGTTAAAATCCCTCCCTCACCTTCAGAAGATGTTAAGAATCCAACAGGAAATCGGAAACTCGGTTAGCTAGAAATATCCAAATTGTCTCATTCCGAGTGAATTTGCCAAACAACTTCAAAGAAAGATAATAATGAAAGATAAGCCTTCCAACACCAGAGTATCTCTCTTTCCAAATGCTTCTACCAAATCTAAGAAAATAGACATTACCAAGGGCAAAAAAAAAAAAAAAATCTCCTTTGTAAAAATAAAGCTTTAATTATAGTCTGTTCTTGTGAATAACTCCTCAAGTATATCCTTCTCGAGAACCGGTTTCTTGTACCAGTCGACTCATCGCCGTCGCTGACTGCAGTGGAAAGTTACATTCCCCTATGAAACACAATCCTGTTGACACTAACACCTATTGAGGTTTGCATCAAATTGCTACGTGATGTGGCGTAATTAGGGACAGGTCGGGGGAAGATTACAAAGGATGCAGAGGACACCAGTCCCAAAGAGGTAAATAATGAAAAGATCATAAGTTGCTTTTGACTTTGGGTCAGGTGCTTACAAATTAGAAAGAGCTCATAGGCCAGGCTTCTTCAAACCTTGCAGAGAAGCATGTACCTGCTTGCCTGGTGCCAGAGTCTTTTTGAAAAGAAACCTGTGCATTTTCTACGTCCGACTTCTGCCAGAGGTTTCCTAAGAGCATCTTGAATCCAAATGACAAAATTAAATGCACACTAACTGCTAGTCCCCACAGCTTCATGCAAATGTGTGGCATTAGGAACTAAAAACAAGAATTATCTGTTACCTGAGAGTCATGCTTTGATATGCATCTAACAGACACCCGTTCTATAGACTGAAAGGGCAATGCTCTAAAATTTTATAAAATTGTGTACTTGGATTACTACAAAAATAATTTATAAATAATTATTTTAAATGAATTTTATCTTTTTTTCCGGAAAAATTAGCAGAATTTCAAGAATTGAAAAATTTCTAAAGACTATGTAAGATTCTAGTTTCACTCTTTTGACTCATTTTGGTTATTATTATTATAACATTAACAGCTGTAAGAGGTCTTTAAGAACCTTACTGATACGCATAAAAAAAGAAGCAAATTTACATGCATTTCCAGAATAATACATTAGCTACAGAAGCCACCCATGCTAAGATATTATTTCTACTTTCTAACTCTTATCAGACAGACCTTAATAAGTCAAGGATGCATATTGTACTCCAGAGCAACTACTAAGGAGGAACACTAAGAGAATAGTAAAGGAATGTAAAATAGACAAATTAGGGGAGGGAAGAAAATAATGAAACAATGAAATATTTTTTTAAAAAATAAAAAATATATATATCTTTTATATGAATAAATAAATATATGTATATAAAAATAAATATATATATGGGGGGAGGTGAGGAAAGAGTAGGCATTGGAGAAAAACATCCAAATCATAACTGGAAATTTTTTTAAAAGATTTTATTTATTTATTCATGAGAGACACAGAGAGAGAGAGAGGCAGAGACATAGGCAGAGGGAGAAGTATGCTCCGTGCAGGGAGACTGAAGTGTGACTCCATCCCAGGACTCAGGATTACAACCTGAGCAAAAGAGAGATGCTCAACCCCTGAGCCACCCAGGTGTCCCCATAACTGGAAATTTTAATACACTTCTCTCAGCATCATGAATCCACAACTCAGTAAGGCAATAGATGAACAATGCAAATGACAAGTTTAACCCAATTGACTATACGTTGTTGTTCAGTGCACCTACAAGGTACAAAATATACATTCTTTTCTGGGCATCTGGCTAGCTCAGTTGGTAGAGTGTGTGACTCTTAATCTCAGGGTTGTGAGTTGAAGTCTCATGTGGGTATTGAAGTTACTTAAAAATAAAATAATAAAATCATTAAAAAAGAAAAAACAAAAATCCCCCAAAACCCAAACATTCTTTTCCAGTATACATGAGACTAGCTCTTTGTGGAACCATGAAGCACGTCTGAAAAAAATGTCAAGGGACTGAGACAGTGTTTTCTGATCACATAGTGGAATTATACTGGAAATCAATGACACAAAAGATAACTAGAATATCCCCAAATATTTTTAAACAAAGCAATGTACTTATAAATAATCCACAGGTCAAAGAAGAAATGACAATGGACATCAGAATATACCTGGAAGTGAAAGGTAATAAAGATACGACCTACCAAAACTTGAAAGATGCAACAAAAGCCACTTGTAGAGGGAAATTTATAGCCTTACAGGCATATATTGGAAAAGACTAAAAATCATGATTTCATATATATATAAATATACAGGGGCACTGGGTGGCTTAGTTGTTTAGGTGTATCTGCCTTTGGCTCAGGTCACGATCTCAGGGTTGTGGGATCGAGCCCCACATTGGGCTCTCTGCTCATCAAGGAGTCTGCTTCTCCCTCTCCCTCTGTGCTCTCCTCCACTCTCTCTCAAATAAATAAATAAAATCTTTAAAAAAAAAAAGAAAAGAAATATACAATAGAAAAAAATTAACAGTCTAGTGTTGGCTCTTTAGGAACATTAATAAACCAACTTGGCTGGGTCATGGTGCCCAGATATGTGGTTAGATATTATTCTAAATGCTTCTGTGAGGGTGTTTTTGGATGAGATGAAGATTTAAACTGGTGAGCTTTGAATAAGCAGATTGTTCTCCCTAATGTGGTGAGCTTCATCCAATTAGCTGAAGGCCTGAGTAGAACAAAAACAGTGACCTCCTCCAAGCAAGCATAAATGCTGCAACAAAAGGCTTTTTCAGACTTGAACTGCACCACTGGGTCTCTCTTGAGACTCCAGCCTGATCCTCTTTGGACTTGAACTGTGACATCGGCTCAACCCTGGGTCTGCAGCCTGCCAGCCCACCCTACAGATTTTGGACTTGCCAGTCTCTATAATTGCATGAGCGAATTCCTTAAAGTAAGTCTCTCTCTATATAAATATACACATCCTGTTGATCTGTTTCCCAGGAGGACTCCCATACAACAGGCAGCTTGGGTGACTTTCATAAGCAGAATGTTGAACAAAAGAAACCAGATACAAATAATGAAAAACGTGTTTCCATTTATATAAAACTACAAGCAAAATTAATCTAAGGTAGCTTATGTATTTGTATAAATATATTCATATGCATATCATATACTTATATACTCATATTACATATATAGAAAGGGAATTTGTTTCATATATCTATATATCTACGTATCTCTGCATCTATCCATCTATCTATCCATCCATCCATATATCTCTTACTTGGTTCTGCTTCTCTGGAGAACTCTGATTTTTTTTTTTAAATTTTTTTTATTGGAGTTCAATTTGCCAACATTTAGCATATCACCCAGTGCTCGTCCTGTCAAGTGCCCCCCTGAGAACTCTGATTAATACAGATGTCCAGCAAAGACTTTTTAATACTTACCCATTTCCCCTTTGCTCACTATTGTCTGTTCACACTGGCTTCCTAGGTGAACACTCTTTCTGCCAGAGACCTTTGTACCAGCCCTCACGTCTGCCTGGACCTTATCTGGCTCTTTACAGCTTTCAGACCTCAGTTTATTTTTTAACTTTTAAAAAAATATTTTATTTATTTATTTGAGAGAAAAAGAGAAAGATATTGAGATAGAGCATGAGCGGGGAAGGGGGCGGGGATGGGCAGAGGGAGAAGAAGAAGCAGAGTCCCTGCTGAGCAGGGAGCCCGATGTGGGACGGGATCCCAGGACCCTAGGGATCATGACTTGAGCCAAAGGCACACACTTAACCGACTGAGCCACCCAGGAGCCCCTGGACCTCAGTTTAAATGTCCCCTCCTCCAAGAGACCTTCTGGGGCCCTACTGGGTACCTACTGTTACTGTTTATCAGGCTCCTGTTTGGTTTATTCGTGGCAAGAATCACAATCTATCACTAATACACTTCACAAATATCTGTCTCTCCCATGAAAATGTACATTCCAGGAGGGCAGAGACATTGCTGTGTTTTCTCCTGGGTCTATGTACATTGCCAGGAGATTTTAATAAATATCTGTTGGATAAACAACTGAATGAATAAAGAAAGGAATGCCTAATGAATACACCTCAGAGGGCATTAATGTTAGCAATCTGATCTGGAAGGGAATGAGAACTAGAAACCTAAGAAAAAATGTTCTCAATCCCCTTTCTAAGTCATATCTCTTCAACTGATACTTTCTCCACGTTATCCTGACCCATCTTCCCACGGTCAGGAAGCTCGTGCATCCCAGCACTGGCCAGCACTTAGGAACCTACAAGGTTCCACTGTTCCAGGATGCTGTATTTTAGCCAACATCCCCCCTCCTACGGTGCAGCCAGGTCTCAGAGCTGATCTGTCACGAGCGTGGCAATCCCTGAGTGCAAGGCCACAGAAGGAAGGTCACAAAGACATGAGGAGACATGTTTGAGAAGCCAGGAACTTCACAGAGAAGTAAAACTATGCCCTTGTTGAAAGATAAAGTGTATCTAGCTGATCAAAGCATCAGAACGACTAGATAGATGGCCTAGAAAATTCTGGACACAACAGCATTCTCTGTCTTGATCTGAGGGGCAACATGGATTTTTTGTTTAGTAATAACCCATCAAGCTGTAACTTTACTATTATTTATTTAATTTAATTTATTTATTTGAGAGAGAGGGACCAATATAGCGACCGACATAGCATGATTTGGGAGGAGAGGAGGGAAGCAGGGAGCCTGATGTGGGGCTTGACCCCAGGATGCTGGGATCACAACCTGAGCCGAAGTCAGATACTTAACCGAATGAGCCACCCAAGTGCCTCTAAGCTGTACCTTTATAATCTGTGTCCAGGCAATGCTTGTATAGTGTTCAGAAAAGAAACCTGCCAGGACCCATAAACTATTTCCTTGTGGGGATCCCTGGGTGGCGCAGTGGTTTGGCGCCTGCCTTTGGCCCAGGGCACGATCCTGGAGACCTGGGATCGAATCCCACATCAGGCTCCCGGTGCATGGAGCCTGTTTCTCCCTCTGCCTGTGTCTCTGCCTCTCTCTCTCTCTCTCTCTCTGTGACTATCATAAATAAATAAATTAAAAAAAAAAAACTATTTCCTTGTGAAAAGCATTGGAATCAAGTGAGAATCTGGGTCCAATCCTCACTCCAGAAGGCTCCCCAGCCCACGTCAGTATGAATCTTTGTCAGGAAGGACTCGTTTTCTCATTTGATAAATATTTATTTGGGCACCTCCTGTGTACCAGGCATAGCTCTGGGAACAAAAATGAAACCAACCTCGCCCGCATGCAGTTCGCAGTCTGGAAGGAAGAGGTAGATGATAAATGATAAATAAAAACACAGTGTCCTGTGGGGTGAGAAGTGTCCTGGGGGGATGACAGTGTTGTGCATGGGACAGAAGGTACAGAGGAAGGGGTACACCTGAACTAAGACGGCCAGGGACCATCTCCTTGGGGAGGTGACATCTGAGCCACGGCCCAGGGGAGGTAAGGAAGCCAGCAATGGCCTTCTGGGCAAAAACTATGCCAGGAGGAGGGAAGAGCAAGCAGAAAGGCCTGGGGTAGGACCTTGGGGGACACACACAGGCAGGGGAAGGGGGCTGGCCAGCTACCTGGACACAGCAAACTCCAGGGCCGTGAACCCCTGGGGGGTGTGGATAAAGGGGATGGAAATCAAAGCTTAGCTGCAAACGTGACTATTGCAAGACAAAACCGCCACTAAATTCCAATTTGATTAATTGATGCATCTAAAGGGTTCAAGACCCTCACAAGCCAGGTCCTATCATTGTCAGGCTGATACCAAAATGGCCATCTATCTAGTTGGATCCCATTGTCTCTACCAAATCTTCCTCTGTTTGGGTTTAGACAGATAAAAGAAAAACGATGGGGAGCCAGAAAACCTGAGAAACTACCCCAATTCATCATGCACATCTCAACTTGCATTCCGGGGAGAAGTATTGCTTAGGGGAGTCCAGCCTCACAGTGCCCCTGGGTGTCAGGACCCCCTGTGGCCCCAGTGGCATGTGGCTTTCCTGCTGGGCCCACTCCCACATCATCCCTGCTGCATTATTTCAGGACGATGGCACTCGAACCCACGCCCACACCCTGTTGACACTGTCCTCTGATTGGCTAAAAAAAGATTTGATAAAGCCCAAGGATCAGTGTTTAGGCTGCTGTTCTACCAAATAAAACGCTGGTCAGGAGGTGATTAAGTTCAAGCAGAGGGAGGAAATCCCGTTTTCCCAGCACTAGGATTAGACAGCAAGTCAGTATAATGGGACCACTTGTTCTCTCACACACCCACACAAATCCCTGACCTCCTTTTCCACCCAAGCCACCTTTCTGGGGCCATCCAGATGCCTGCCATTGTTCTACACCAAGATTCAAAGTCTGTAAGAATAGAGGCATTTATCAAGGGCCTGATTTATGCAGCCTTAAAAAGTGAACAGCTGCCAATCATCTGTTATTTGTGTTTTCTGATTCCATGAAAAACAAAACAAAATACAACAAAACACTTCTTGGCTGAGGCCATCTGTCCCTGACCAGATTTTCCTATAGAACTTCTATGTACTCTGGTGATTAATATGGAGACATCAATCTACAATGACAGGAAAGCCACGATGGCTTGATTTAACTGGAGCTCCAGGGGAACGTGGGAATCGATCATAGAGCTGTTTCTCTTAAGTGTACATGGGAACATGATGACACAGAGGATGAGGCCCTGGGCTCTGGGCAGTCAGGAGGGGTTCAGTACACAGAAGACCCATGGGCGCCACTCTACACCAACACTGGGCGGTATCATAAATAAATGTTGGTGGCCTTCACTCTGAAATGAGCTAAATCTTTACTTACATAGATTAAACTAAAATTTGACCCCAGTCTGTATATACTAGGACTTCATATGCTGCTCTCAATCCTGCTTTGGTAATGGAGATGGTCTCAAACGAGAAACCTGATCACAGATGGAGGCATAAGAGTGAAGCACCAAGATCTTTAGGTGAAAAATGCTCAGATACTGGCAATTTCATGTGTTTTGACATGATACTAATCGGCCCTCAAGCCGTCCACCACAAGCTTGCAAAGTGCCTATGACTGCCAGGCAAGGCACAACCTAGTTTTCCCACATGCTAAGCTCACTGTCCCTCAGCTGACCCTCTAAGTGATTGTCACAAATTATAAAATAATTGAATAGTTATAAATAAGATTTGGCTTATGACGTGGGCTGAGGTGTCACCCTGAATCACAAGCTTCTCTTAGAGATGTTTCAAAGGGATACTAACCAAGAGAGTAGGTCTGCTATCTTCTGCATGTACTGAGAACGTAAACGCTCCTGTACGATAAGCCTACCAGGTCTCTCTCTCAGGCCGGGGAGGGAGCATGAGGCAGTCTGAAACGAAACAATCATGCCAGCTTTAGAAATGACACAGAGCCTCCAAGAGATGGGGGCACTGGGTCCTCCTGGGTTATATGGTGGGGCCGAGGAGCCCTCTGGCTGCTGAGCCAAGTACAGACCAAGGATATGCACAGCTACCAGAATAGCAAATAGGTTTAGTAAAATGTCTAGAACACAGAAGAAAACTGTTGTGGGCATTCTCTTCATGAATGTGCTGGGCTAGGTTCTGGCTTCTTGGGTCTCCCTTCCCACCAAATATATGTGAGCGGCCCACTGTCATTCTCTGGACAGACACCGATAGAAGGTTCCTGGACGCCGGGTCTTAGGTTGGGGTACAGGGCGAACCAGGTACTGTCCTGCCTTCAAGGATCAGGTGTACAGACTACAACAGTAGCTTATGCCCTGGGCGACCACTGCCCCAGGCAGACATGCATAGGAAAGACTCTCTAGTTTATGCTTGTTTTTTGTTCTGAGGCTGGAGGGCTGGGTGATGGGTGACATCTGCACTCTTAATGCTCTTATTCAGCACGATGGGCAAACGATTATGTTCACAACTGTTGCATAATAGAAAAGGCACCAAAATGTTACAGATCGATTGATAAGATTAGAGGAATTTCTGCCCTGACCCTAGACCTACCTAAAAATAAACAGTCCGATCACTGAATCAGGCAAAGGATATGAACTGTTCCGAGGAAGCAGGACCAGTAAACAAGCATGTGGAAAGATAGCATGATGTTGCAGTTACAGAGTCTGTGAAAGAAGAGGATGTTTCCTGAAGAGGAGCCTCGAGCCCCCTAAAATCTGTCAGCTGCATTTGACTTGGTGGGTGTAAGGTGAGGGCAGGGGCTGAGGCAGAAGCCAGGGGCTCAGATGGCAATGAGGGATGGGCAGCCGGGTGCACAGGGAACAGTAGTATTTAGAGCCAAGACCCTGGGGGCTGCTTCTGAATCCCAGGCCAGCCACCGGCACACACAGGACCTCTCCAGGGCCTCACGGAACAGCAGTGTGCACCTCACAGGGATGCTGGCATCAGCCTAGATGAGGGACCAGAGTGGAGAGGCAGCAGGGGCCACGGTTAAGCCCTCCTGGCTCTGCAGTAGAACAGCTTGGGCTCAATTCCTGCCTCTCCACGAACTTAGTTGTGCAACACAGAGCCAGTGACTTCCCCTTCGAGTGCCTCAGTTATTACTCCACCGAACAATGGGCACGATAGCAGCTTTTCTCTCACAGGGTCTGCATGAGGGTCAGACAAGGCCACATATTTCTAAGCATGTACAACAGTGCCTGGCACAGAACACTCTAGAAGCATTTACTTAAGCACACACTTGCTGTGGGGACTGGCATGTAGTAGTAGATGCTGAGTGAAAGGCTGGGGGAAAGTCACCATAGCCATGTTCCTTCTTGGGATGTGCTGGGAGGCAGGGAAAGAGGGTCATCAAAGGGGGAGAGGAATTGCCTAGTTTCTAACCTCTCCAAGGCTCTTGTCTGACCATGAGAGAGAGAGAGAGAGAGAGAGAGAGAGAGAGAAAAGGAACAACTGGGGCATAATTCCTTATGAGGCATAATCCTAGTAATTCTGTGTTCTGATCAAGCTGAGTTTGACCTTTTAGCAAATTACTGACTCTGCTAAGAGTGAACACAACTCATCTACTCATCACAAATTCCAGTGTCTGGGGAATGGGTCCTGAAGGCCAGATTCTGCAGGCAGGCCCGGTCATCTCAGCCACTGTGGAAACCTATGTGGAGAAACAGAAATGCTGAGGTTTGCTCACTCCCAAGAGGAGGCTCCCTTTCCTACCTGAGAGCTGACTTCCCAACTGGCACGCAGGTTCAGACAGGCAAGCTCTTTCTCTGGCCGTTGGAATGGCATCACTCCCCAAACCAACAGGTTGCCTGGACCAGATAGGCCTGCAAGCTGGCGTCCTGACAGCTCCAGTGGGATCACGGGTGCTGGACAAGCCATCCCAAGGGTCCAGGGAGCCGGCTGTCAGAAACCAGCTGCCACTCTGCCAAGCCAAGACATGCATGTGATCCAGTCAGGAAAGGGGCCTCCCTGGGGGCCACTGGTGCAGCCATCTGCCCATAAACAGGCCCTGCTCCCAAATACGTCTGCATGGAGAGCTCTCACTGAGAGGTAAGAGGTGAACTGAGCCTGGAGGTCACCTGCCCCCAGAGCAGGGAGAGTGGTCACCTGTGTGAAGAACTATCTCTGTGGAGGGCATACTGGTGAGCCAGGCCTTCTGAGCACTTTCCAGCTACAGACTCAGCCTTACCCACAAGGTGGCCATTTCCAATTTCCAGACCAGCAAGTCGAGGCATAGAGAGGGTGAGCACAGAGAGGGTGAGCGAGCTGCCCAAAATCACACTGCGAGTGAGCAGCTGGCACTCTCACTGCTAAGCTCTGACCAATGACCTTGGTCTTGGTCTTTCCCTTGGTCTTGGTCTTTCCCTTGGCCAGAGAAAGCAGAGTTCTTTGTGGGGTAGGTCACTCAAGCTTCATGCAAATGACTGGCTGGTGGTAAGGGAAAGTCGAGGAGAATGCCATCTGTGGCCCCAAGTAACTGCCCAGGAAAGCCCTGGGATAAGAGGGACAGGGTTGGCGCAAGTAGAAAAGTTCTAAGTGACTCGTGAGCACTGCTGTGGTTTCTTCATTACTGGGAGACCCAACCCTGTGCTTGGAGCCATGGGGTTCCTTTTTTTTTTTTTTTCTTTTTTTAAAGAGCATGAGCAAACAGGGCGAGAGGGAGAAGACTCTGGGGCTCGATCTTACAACCCTGAGATCACAGTCTGATCTAAAATCAAGAGTCAGATGTTTAACCACAGAGCCACCCAGATGCCCTGGCTTTCCTTTCTTTATGTTCTTCCCCAACTCTCCAGCTCACAGGACATGAGTTCCCTTCAGTTCAGATTCAGATTAGTCATGGGGGTAGGAGCAACATCCTGCTGTCTTGCTGGAGGCATAGATGTTTACAATCTCGTAGAAAAAGACTAGAAAAATCCATTTGGATCGAAAGGGCCCAGTACGAGCATCTCCTGTGGATGCTGGAACAGGGTGCCTCGTGGTGCCTTCAGCCCCACCTGCAGAGAGGCCAGGCCCAGGCCCTGGACAGTCAGGGGCCAGGCCCAGGCCCACTGCACTACCCTTCCCCCTTGCACAGCAGAGCAAGGAAACTCAGCTGAAGCTCGCCAACTGCACAGGCCCCTAGGTCAACCCACTTGGTGACAGAGTCAGCGGGGCTCAGGCATGTTTACTGACCGCTTGTTGGTCTGCACACACACTACCGGATGTGGTTGTCACATCAAGGAGGGAAACAGGAAGCGAGGAGGAAAGGGGGGCGAGGGGGTCAGGCATGGTGGGACAGGCTCCAGACCAGAACAAATTGCCTGGCTGGGCATCACATGGTAGTGTAGTCGTGCACTTGCTGTGTGTTTTGGGGCCAATCACAACCTCTCTGAGCACACTGAGGGGCCACCAGATGATTTCTAGAGCTCTGTCCTTTCATGATATGAAGGCAGAACCATGCAGCCTGGATTCTGTGGCCAATAGCCACGTGGGGCTATTTCAATGAAAGTTACTTAAACTTAAAATAAGAAATCCAGTTCCTCAGTAGCACCAGCCACATTTTACGTGCTCAATAGCATGTGACAATTTAAAGTTATTAAAGTGAAATGAAACTAAACACGCAGTTTCTAAGTCATATCCACCAGATTTCAAATACTCAGTGGCTCAGTGGCTGCTATACTGAGCAGCACATATAGGAAACCTTTTCCATCAACACAAAGTTCTGCTGGGTAGTGTCAAGACTGGGCAGACGGTGACATATAGTTCATAGAACATTCTTCAGGTCCCTTCATTAAAAGGAGAATTGAGTGCCCGGTCAGAGTCTACTTGAAAGCCACGAGAGTGCTGGTGGTGTTTTCTGTGTGCAATTAGGTCTAGAACAGGAAAGTATTTATTAAAGACACCTGCAGGGTAAGTTAAAATACCATACTGCCACACCGAGGTGACGGCCAATGGTAAAACATGAGAATATTCCTCTTAAAAGCTGGATCCGAGATAAGGATGCCACCTGGCACCACTGTAAGTATTGTTTGAGTGTCATGTGGCCAAGAGAATAAAACACAAGTGTTGTAAAGAAGATGACAAGCCTCACTATTTACAGATGATATGATTTTACATCTGGCAAATGCAATACAATCCACCGAACGCCTCCTAGAAGCTATGAGGTTTTCGTATGGTGGTTGGTCACAGAGTTCATACACAGAAACAACAATTTCCTTTATGTGAAAGTAAAAAATCAGAATAATAGGAAAAGCGAGCTCATATTTTAATACATTTCTTAAATTTACATAAAAAATATTTATACCCAAGAATCTACAACCTGAATACCAGCTAAAAGCGATAGGATTTGTATAAAGACAATGAAATGTATTGGCGGCATAAAGATGGCCCAAAGAAGTAGAACATCATAGAAGCATAATATTCAAAGATGCCAATATTCCCTTAGTATAAACCCAGAGCAACCAAAATACCAACAGGTTTGGTTGTTGCATTTCTTATTTCATTATTTGTAGGGGGTAGAGGACAGTTTGAAAGTGACAGAATGAATGATTCTAAAGTTCATGAAGAATAAGCAAATGATACTGGCCAGGAAAATACTGAAAGAATGGCAGAGAATTAGACTCATTAATTGTTAAACGAGGGCTACCAGGTAAGACCACCTTCAGTACAGTAGCATGAAACTGGTTCAGAAATGGACAAAAAGGTTAACAGCAGAGCTCTGATTCTAGTATATCTAGCCATCCAGGTGTATTTCAAATCTATAGGATTTGGAACTCATAGGACACATGCAAAAAAGAAAACCAGAAACCTACCTTACACTCCTTATACCAAAATATCCCATGAATTAAAGGCAAACATCAAAAATAAAATGTAAAAGTACTAGGAAAAAAACATGCTGGGCAGCCGGGGTGGCTCAGCGGTTTAGCGCCTGCCTTCAGCCCAGGGCCTGATCCTGGAGACCTGGTATCGAGTCTCACATCGGGCTCCCTGCATGGAGCCTGTTTCTCCCTCTGCCTCTCTCTCTCATTCTCTGTGTGTCTCTCATGAGTAAATAAATAAAAACTTAAAAAAAAATAGTCTTTAAAAAAAAAAGAAAGAAAGAAAAAGAAAAAAACATACTCCTATACATCTTGGCCCAGGAAGGGACTCTGTAGGAATGAGACAAACCCAGAAGACTGAAAGGCAAAACTGCTATATCTCTACTACAAATATAAAGAGTAAACATTTCTTTTTTTTAATATTTTATTTATTTATTCATGAGAGAGAGAGAGAGAGAGAGAGAGAGAGAGACAGGCAGAGAGAGAAGCAGGCTCCATGCAGGGAGCCCAACATGGGACTTGATCCCGGGTCTCCAGGATCAGGCCCTGGGCTGAAGGCTGTGCTAAACCGCTGCGCCACCCGGGCTGCCCAAGAGTAAACATTTCTGTAGGGTAAAAACCACACAGAGTCAAATGGCAAACTGGGGGAAATGTCTGCAATATATGTGATAAAATACCAATTCCTTTAATATACAGGAAATTCTTACAAATTCACTAGTCCAAAAGCTTACCAGAAAAGTAGCAAAAGAGATAAACGATCAATTTACAAGAACAACACCAAAACAATCAACAAATGATCAATAAGCATAAAGATGGTCAGCCTTGATCTAAATCAAAGAAAAACAAATTCAAACAAAAAGATGCTATTTTTCACCTCTGAATGATCTTGGCCAATGATCCAAAAGGATTTATAGTCCCTTTTGTTGGCAAGAATGTGGGGAAAGAGAAAGTTTTATGCAGTGCAGGGGGTAATATATATTAGTATAAACATTTTGGAGAGCAAATTGGCAGTAGCTATCAATATCACTCTGCCCTCTGATCCAGAAATTCTACTCCTAGAAATGTAACTCACATACCTATTAACACAAGTAAACAGAGAGGTATGTATAAGGAACGGCTTGCCGTGTTTATAATGGGGGGAAAAAACCCTAGAAAACAACATGTCTACAATAGGAATTGCTGGCTAAATGTTACCTTATTATAATGCAATGCCAGGTAGTCACCAAAAGAAATGCACAGAGATATTGGAAAGATGTCCAAAATATTTTTAAAAAGGCGGGTGGCAAAAGAGTGTGTAAAGTATGATACTGTATAAATATATTTAGTTGCATTTATCTCTTCATGTACACAACATGCATGTTTATACAGGCATAGAAATGTATGAAATAGTATACATAAAACTTAACTGAGGCTCTAAAAAATAGGTTGAGAGAAGAAGATGGGGAGCTTTTAGTAAATGCTTTTATTCATTTTTACAACCAAGTATTACATTTATTTATTTTAAAAGATTTTTTTTTAAGATTTTATTTATTTATTCATGACAGACACAGAGAAAGAGAGAGAGGCAGAGACACAGGCAGAGGGAGAAGCAGGCTCCATGCAGGGAGCCTGATGTGGGACTCGATTCCGGGTCTCCAGGCGCCCCGGGCAGAAGGTGGCGCCAAACCGCTGGGCCATCAGGGCTGCCCTATTTTAAAAGATTTTATTTATGTATGTGAAAGAGACAGCATAAGAGGGAGGCAGGGGTGTGCAGAGGGAGCCTGACGCAGGGCTTGATCCCAGGACTCCATGAACATGACCTGAGCTGAATGCAGATGCCCAACCAGCTGAGCCACCCAGGCAGCCCCGCCCCCAATATTACTTCTAGAATAAATTACTCTTCAAATCAAACAGCAATCTAGACAAATGTAATAACCCACGGTTGGCACTCAGCAAGTGTACTTATTATGAGTTGTGCTCTTCAGAAAGTTCTCCCTAATGCCATTAAATACCACTACACCAGCACACTGTGGACCTAACACAATGGTGTGTCAACCCTTTGCTAAAACCAACTTATAACGGCAGTGCTCTCTGGCTAGAAAGATAAGGGGTGAGTTATCCTAGACCAAAATCACAGAGATCTGGCTCTAAGACATATGAACCCAGATCCCACAGCGCTAAAGCCCAAGCTAAAGCGCTTCGGTCCCCACTGGTGCTGCCCTGTGATGTAATCATCTGGAATTACTGGATTTGGGGACAGAGTGGTGGGTGACATGCTGCTGCGGGGATAACATAAAGTTTTTAAAGACTGGTTCATTTAATTAAAAGCACAGCAGGCCACTGAGTACTAAGCAGACAGCATGCATTTCATTAAGGAAGGTCATCTTTCCTGGCACGGTCTAATGGAAACCAGGGCAGCCTTCAGAGATAAGATCACGAGCTGATTTTGCCCTGTTAGGGACAAGATCTGGCAAAGAAATGACCAGCCACCTTCTACCAAGGGTGCTAGAGGCTGGCTGGTGCAATAAATGGAGTTAGCAGATGACAGTAAATTTCTGAAAAGATGTGTATGTCTCCTAAAAGGCATTCTAAGAAGAGTGAAAGAAAAGGGAGAGAAAAAGAGAGAAAGGAAAGAAGAGATGGAGGGCAAGAGACAGGGAAAGCCTCCCCAGCAAACGTGTATTTATTTTTCAACTACAGATTTTTTTTTTAATTGTGCCAGGAAGCCTAGGATTTCTTATTAGCAGCATTAATGGTCTTATACTTTAGAGCTAATGGTTTTTATATCCATTATCTTATTTGAGATTTATTTTGACAAAGCATTTAGTTTCTTGTTTTCAGCTTTGTAGCAGAGCTCATTTCATGTTAAAACATGCCTATCTAGAGGCACCTGGGTGGCTCAGTGGTTGAGCGTCTGCTTTTGGCTCAGGTACTGATCCCGGGGTCCTGGGATTGAGTCCCGCATGGGGCTCTTCGGCCTGTTAATTTCATACACGTGCTCACATGTGTGGACAACTCCTGGGAAGAAAAGGCTTAATATTTAATGGACTTCAAAGAGCAATACTTTCATTTTTATGTGACTTATTTCTACTGCTGTGCTTAATATTTATTAGGTGCCTACTACGTGGCAGGCACTGTCCTAGGCACAGGATAAATAGTAAGCAACACTTTAATATTTGCATTTTAATGATTTTAATGAACTTGCTAACAAGTACCAAACATTTACTTGGAGCCTGGTATTATGGTTAGCACTTTATTTTGTGAAAATTAACAAAAAAAGAAAAACTCACTAAGATGGGAAGCCAGAAGTGGGGGAGCTAATATCCTACCTCTTGTCAATTGCAGGGAGAGTGGTACCTTGCACAAGCATATTACTCTAACACCCCATAGGAAGAAGAAGAATTTTCTCCCTGCCCAGCAACAGCTCAGCCAATGAGAGACAGTCACAGCCCAGCCAATGAGAGACAATCGCCACCCAGCCAATGAGAGACAGTCAGAGCCCAGCCAATGAGAGACAATCACCGCCCAGCCAATGAAAGACAATCACTGCTCAGCCAAGGAGCGAGGATCACAGCCCAGACAACGAGAATCCACTACACTTGAACTCCCAGTTCAGGGCAATGGATTTTGTTGTTGTTGTTGTTTACGCATCTCTCTCAACATCCCCTCTCTTCTGGAAACGAGCATTCTTCTGTTTTGTTCTCCAGACTTGCCTGTAATTTTTCCATCCTTGCTTGCCTGGGATTGCAATTCGGTTATTCCTGACCAACCCATTTTTGCTGGTAAAAGAACTAATGGCTTTATTGTACTCTATTTATTTTTAGTTACCTAGAGACTACTGTTTATTTTTTAAATTGAAGTACACTTGACATGTAATACTGACAGTTTTAAGGTTAACAATTTATATGCTCTCCTCTCATCCTTATTTAGGGAAGGAAAAACTCTTCTTTTACCTTTTAAGGTTTTCCAGCTGGACTAAACATTAAGTTGACATGAGATAGATTGATAGGAGAGGGGAAAAAAAACCAAAAAACTCATGAAGTTTTATTATGTGTGCACATAGGCCACATAATGAGATTGAGACCCAAACTAATGACCAAGGCAGACTGTTTTTATACTTGTTAGCCAAAGAGACAATAGATCTGTAAGGAATTGACAAGATAAATAAGATTTGACTTTAGGGGTTTCAATTAGTAAGAAACTCTAATCAGAATTTGGGCTGGGGTAGTAAGTTAGTAAAAAGTAACAGGGTTATTTATATAGCTTCCTTGGCCCTGAATTTATTTCTGGTGATAAGGCTGTCTCTTCACCTCCCGGTACAGGGAGGGTACCTTCCGCAGGGGAGGCTTATTTCCTGCTTTTAGGGGGACAGAGGAGGGTGTGAGGAGTGTCCTTCCTGCACAGGTTGGCTCTTACATAACTTCTGTTTAAAATAATCAGTATGCCAAAGTGGCACATTTTGGGGGTGGCCTGCCCTTGTTCCCCATGGTCACAAACCTGTGAGTTAGGTAGGTACTCTGATTACCCATTTTAAAAACAAAGAGACCAAAGCACAAAAAAGTTACTTGCCCAAGGTCACACAGTCCATTGCTGACAGAGCTGGGATCTGAATTCAGGCTGACTTGGTTTTGGGGCTCCCCCTCCCAGCCCCAACATCTAACACTGTTCACCAGGCACGACTCGAAAGCAAGGTGGGTTATATGCCCATAAAAGAGGGTGAGCACTTAGGGGTATTATGTGCACACAGCCCTGCACATTTCCACCCTCAGCTGAGCCATACAAGTAAGATGAGTAACAAGTAGCTGGGGAAACTGTAATTAGGTGATCCTGCCAAGGTGGCCCCTGTGGTATCTCGTAGAGAAAGTGAAGGAGGAAAATGAAATAAATGAACAAAAATTAAAATGGCAACCCAGGATTGAACATCATCTAATGATACATTCATTGCTGTTAAAACGGGGGCCTTGCTAAAGACTACACACATATTTTGGAATATCTCCTGCCATCAGATACCATCCCAGACACTGCCTCACAGCATCCAGGAAGAGTGAACGCACCGCCCCACCCTCCTTTCCCAGATTGAAGATGAGGCTCAGAATCTCAGCCAGAGCCCTGGAGGTGGCCCGATGGTACAGCTTCATTCCAGGCTGCTAGCCCAGCACGCCAGGCTCCATTCTGTCCTCTGCAGAACAGCCCCTCCAGCAAGGGCAGGGAGTCATCCCTCAGCATGCAGCCTTCCTACCTGTCACCCCACCTCACTCATGCCACGGTCTCCGGCTTGCTTACCATGCTGAGGACCAGGTCATTTCCCCAGCTTGCTCTGCAGAACTGAGATACTCAAAGCATGAAGGTTACGAAGTTATCTTGTTGATTAACGGTATTTCCCAATGTAGGTCAAGAAGAAATACTTGACAGAACAGAGTAAATTAGGGTCAAAATGTTAGTCCCCTGCAAATTTACTGACCACTTCAAAGAAATATATAAATTCAGAACCAATTTTTAAAATGAAAGCATTCTTGGGGCACCTGGGTGGCTCAGTGGTTGAGCATCTACCTTCAGCTCAGGTCACGATCCCGGGATCTTGGGATCGAGCCTGTGTCTCCCTCTGCCTATGTCTCTGCTTCTCTCTCTGTCTCTAATGAGTAAATAAATAAAATCTTAAAAAAAAAAAGAAAACATTTTAGAAATATTGTGTTGGGATAAACAGAGATATTGAGTTGGAAGGCTACACCTTAGATTGAGCTATGCTAGAAAGAGAGCTACAGGTACAAACCAACCCTGATATTGCCGAACATCTGCAAGTATCTTCCAGAGACACTTCATTAACAACCTAGTGAATTTTCTCATGGGTGAAAATGCCCATTTTTAGGGGCTGCAAAGGAGTTTATGAGACTACTGACCCAGGCCTGAGGTGGTCTCCATCACTGTCCAAGACCTGCAGCTTAGGACACAAAGGTGGACGCGTGGGCACGGCCAAACTCTGAGTTCCCAAGAATCCCCACTCCAGCCCAGAACACTTGTCACCACGTAGCCTGAGCAGTAGGTAATTCTGGAACCATCCCAGGACAGGGTCTCCCATGTGAGAGAACACCTCCCACTGTGCAGGTCTGGGGACCTATCTGCTTTACTTTTAAAAGTAGTCTATGTAGGGGCGCCTGCGTGGCTCAGTCAGTTAAGGGCCCAACTCTTGATCTTGCTCGGGTCACGATCTCAGGGTCCTGAGATCGAGCCCTGCATCGGGTCCTGAGCTGGTATTATCTGTCTCTCTCCCCTACTCTCTCTTAAAAAAAAAATTTAAAAAGTAGTCTCAATATCTGAAGCCAGCTCAGAAAACTCCCAACATCTCTGAAATAGTGTTTATGTCAACTGAGTTCCCTTTGTGTATCTTTATGCTAATCATTTGAGTCATAGTCCTACCAAATTGCAAATCTGAGCACAGGGCAGGGGAAGTCACAAACTGGTACCAGGCATGGTTGCAGTAGGAGGACCACTGCTGTAAGTGAACACATGCCCCTGTGCTTCCTGTTCCAAAGGCGGTGGTGTTGCCCAGCAGCAGGGAAGGAGCCGCTCAGGGAGGTGGCTCTCTTACAGCCTTGGTCTTCCAGGGGAAGGGGAGGTGGTGTCTTTCCACCTGAAAGTTTCAACTACTAACTTATCTTTAAATAACTTCTTTTGCAGCACAGGCGTGACTTCTTCCTGCTTGAAAATGCACTGTGTCCTTGCCTGAATTATAGACTAAGTCAACCCTCCGCAGGGGAGGCTCCCACAGAACATACGCGAAGTTACTTCCCCCTGGTGGCCAGAGCTGGTATGATCAGCAGCGCCCAATTAGCTCGGGGCAAAGCTCGCTCTGCCTCTCCAACCAGAGGAGGGCCCCAGATGCCCTTCTCTTTGTCAGCCCCCTAAGTTAAGCCTGTCCTGGCTGATGACTCCAGCTGTCCTCCTCATTATTTTTCTGCTCTGGGTTCTTTTAGGTGGAGCAAGGGTGGAAGAGGAAAGGACATTTTAAAACAGAGAATTAAATGAGCACTATAAACACCAGTAGGCAGGGGGCAGGGAGACCTGTTCTAGTTCTCGCCAATATCCAGGGAGCACCCCTAGGGAAACATCATCCCCTCTCTGAGCCTTGATTCCTCCTTGGAGAAATGCAAGGTATGTGCCTGAGGGCCCTTCCTGCCCTGGTTCTGGGAGAGTGCCCACAGTCAGCTGCCCAGTTGCTGTGGAGCCTATGGGCTCCGTTTTGCAAAGGCGGAAGAAAGGCTTCTTCTTCTATAAAATAGGCAAATATAGTATTTATCTTAGAAGGTTGTAAGAAGGGTTAAATAATGTACATACGATAAGTGGCACAAATGGGGCCAAATAAATGGGATGCTAATCATTAATCTTATAAGTAATGACTCTATCCTTTATCATCCAAACTTAAGAGTCAGAGGGGGTACTACTACTGACTTTCCCGGGATGACAGGCATAAATCAGACATGCAAATGGGGCATATTGTCACCTTATTCATAAGTAATAACCATCAGAGGATTTGAAAAAGTCCCCACTAAATAAGAGGCTTAAAAAATTTTCATATACATGTTCTGGCTTTGTGAGGCTGTGTTTGGCAAACCCTCAAATGTTAACTGGACAAAATCGATGCTGGAGTCAGTGAGACGCTCTGGCTACAAACTAGCAGACAGGCCTCCTGCTGACCAGGGCAGGACAGGAGGCAGGAGTATGGGTGTGAAGGAACCAGAATCTATCACCCCCAAACATCCCCTTTGACATAAAGGTTATTTTGAGTTGAAGGCAATTAAGGGCACAGGCAGGAAAAAATGATCTTCTCCCCCCTTTTCTGCCTAAAGGCAGGACATAAATTCTCCTTCTGCTGGAGAGGACTCCAGACCCTGATCAGCCCAGAGAAGGCACCAGAGGAGTCTGCAAACAACCTTACCCCATTACCTTCCTCCCACATAGTTACCTTTCCTGTAGTTTGCTGCCCTGGGAAGCCTGAGATGGCTTTTCTCTGCCCTGTCATTCCTCTGCTGGTCTTTGTTCAAGAGGACTTACAAGCCAGTTACATTTCGCTGAGGTTTCTCCCTTGTGACGTGCACTGCACACATAACTGTCTTCCTCTTGGTCATCTGTCTTTTTGTCAGAGAGTCACAGCTGAAAACCTAGGATGGGTTGAGGTCAAGCTCTGTCTTCTTTACAGGAGGAAGGCTGGAAAGCTGGGTAGAAGAGAACTGATTCATACTAGAGAAATTCTCTTCTTGGGCAACTTGCTACTTGGAAAAGTCTGATTTGCCACGTGGGGGTGCCCAGGAGCCTGGGGCAAATGGGCTGGGCTCTACTGACTGAACGGTGCAGAGCCAAACGGTGGTGAGAGCCAGAGATGACCTTACAGAGATTATTCAATTCACCTGCTCACTTTAGAGACAAAGCAACTGACATTTGGCTGAATAACTGGCCCAAGGACGTGTTGGGTTTTTTTTTGTTTTGTTTTTGTTTTTTTTTAGTCCTAAGCACTATGGTTATATTTACCATAACACACAGAATTTAAAATTTTATTTTCGTGTCTTTGCTGCTAGCCTGTGAGCCCCGTGAAGGGAGGGATGGTGTGTGTCACTCGTTGTGAGTCCCCTCAGGCTGACTTCACCGTGGCTGTGGGGTAGGGTGGTTACTGTCTTCATTCTGCAGCTGAGGACGCCAGGCCTAGGGAGGGGGACAGACTCACCTGGGATCCCGTGGCTGGTCCCGCAACCAGCACAGTACTCAGAACAGGCACTCAGTAAATATTTGTTGAGTGAATGAATGAATGAATGAATGACCAAGTGAGTGAGTGAGTGAGTGAAGCGATGGAGCCAGGATTCCAATCCAGGGCTCCCTGGCTCCAGTGCCCAGGCCTGTCTTCTGCTTGAGCACAAGAATATCACTAGGGCTGTCACTGATGTACCGCAGGCACTCAGACACATCCGTTAAGTACAAATAAATGGCTGAAAGAAGAATAGAGCTGTAACTCATCTGAACCTCAGTTTCCTGTAGATAAAAATACTTTCTTCATAGAGCTGCCCTGGGGTTTCAATAAGATGTGAAAGATATGAAAAATTCATGTGCATTGCCGCACCGCACGCTGCAAGATGATTCCAGCATAGGCTCTGAGGTTGGCTAAAATGAAATCACGGGACCTGCACGCTTCCTGGCTCTCTGACCTGGGACAGGCAGCTTGCCTCTGCTGGCCCGTTTCCACATCTGTGGAATGGGGATGGTAACAGCACCTACTGCATACAGTTCTCGTAAGAAGATGAAAAGCAGCAGATTACACATAAGGAGGCACTTCACGTTAATGAATGGGAACTACTTTATTATCTTTGAAAAAAAGAAAGTTTTACAAGAGGTATTAAGGTGGGAAGGAAAACAAGCTACTGTTGTGTTGAGTGAAAACAAAAAAACCCCAGACTTGGCTCTTTGAATGAAGTCACATTTTCGCCTCTTCAATCTGAATTCAGGCCAGCCTCAAATACTTGTTCTCTGGTGTTGATTAGGACCTCACATGGGAGTTGCATACTGCACCTGCTGAAATTAGTACCGAAAGGAAAAATACGGACTCTTCCCGATGTAAATGGATCTAGCTTCCCAAGCTCTTCTTTCAGAAACACGGTGGCTAACAGCTTTTGATACGTTAGGAACTCAATAACCTAGCTATGATCCTATCAATGAAGTATTTGATGTTCAGTGGTGCAGTCTCAAACTGCGGAGAATATAACTTCTCTTTTCTAGGGTTGAAGCTAAAAAAAAGTCAGGTTAGAAAATACCGTAATGAACACTTCTGAATGTTAGCTGCCCCAAGAAGTCAAAAAGTTTATAAGAAAAAAAGGGAACTAATAGCTTGTGTGGCAGGCAGCCTGAGATGGCCCCAGTGACCACCTCCCTGGAGTCCCTGCCCTGGTGCATGCCCCCTGTTCCTTGCAGGTGGTCAGCCTTACTGCCTCACTTCTCATGATCAGAACAAAGCAAATGTGGTGGGATTTCACTCTCAGATCAGGATACCAAAAGACTCTGAATCCCATGCCTCTCACATGTCCTTCTTCACTTGCTCTGACGGAAGCTAGCTGCCAGGTCAGGAGCTGCCCTACAGAGAGGTCCATGTGGCAAGGAAACGAGGGAAGTCTCTAGCCAGTGGCCACCACGGAAGGGAGGTCCTCAGCCCGACAACCCCCCCAGAAATGCAGTCCTGCTGCCGGCCATGTGAGTGAGCCTGGAAGCACGCACTCCACCAGTGCAGCCTTCAGACGAGGCTGCAGCTGATACTTCACTGCAGACTAAGAGACGGGGAGAGAGAGAGAGGGGGGGGGGAGGCAGGCCAGGCTAAGCCATCCCTGGATTCCTGATCCTTGGATGCTGTGAGATAATAAAATTTACTATTTTCAACTGCTAAGTTTTGAGTCAGTCTGGCGCACAGCAGTAGATAAAAAACACATTAGCGGACGTTGCATGACAGTGAGAAGCTCTTTATGTGCATCGTAACATGTACGTGCTATATTATCACCCCCACTTTGCAGGTAGGGAAACTAAGGCACGAAGGGGCAGGTGGAGCGACATAGCTTCTTCAGACTCACGTGTGTAAGCGTGTAGGGCAGGTATGCTGAAGATCCATACCTTAGCTATCAGACGGCACTGCCCCTTCACATACACACTTGGGTGGGGAACGCGAGCATATCAACCCAATTAAATCTTTGGATGTTGGGGATCCCTGGGTGACTCAGCCGTTTAGCGCCTTTCTTCGGCCCAGGGCATGATCCTGGAGACCCGGGATCGAGGCCCGCATCGGGATCCCTGCATGGAGCCCGCTTCTCCCTCTGCCTGTGTCTCTGCCTCTCTCCGTGTGTCTCTAATGAATAAGTAAATAAAATCTTAAAAAAAAAAATCTTTGGATGTTAAAAATCAATACATTAATTAAAACACTCTATGCCAACTAAATCAAATCCAGCAAAGGATTGCTACAGTGACTGACATGTACACGTGAAGGCAACCCTTTTCCCAACATCAGACTTTTGAGTTGAGGGACTTAGTATGTTCCTACTGGTTATGTTTTGAAAGTGTATCTGCTTTGCCCAACGAGGGCAGGAGAGCTATTTTTACTTCCCATTGCCGAGGTAGAGCCTGTCAATGCTCAGAGAACACAATACCGTCATTTACTGTCAGCATCTCCACGTTTGGGTGGTGATTAGTACTTACAAAAGAAAAAAAAATACCTCTCTCACCACTGAATTGTATTTCAAATGACTGGCACTCCTACCAATGGTGCATAGAAGATGCGTACGAGGGGGTCTGAGGCCGTCACCCTCCACACACGCAGGTGTGTGCTCGGCCCTGCTGTGTGTGCCAGCCGGCTACGACTGACCAGGCGTGATGCAGTCACAGACCAGGGAAACAGGCCCCCTCCAATGACACAGATGCAAGGAGTGCATTCTACCGTTTGATTACAATTTTTTAAAAGGAGGAAGAGGGCATTTGGGTGGCTCAGCTGGTGAAGCATCTGCCTTCAGCTCAGATCGTGATCCCAGGGTCCTGAGATCGAGCCCCGCATTGGGGTCTGCTCAGCAAGGAATCTGCTTCTCCCTCTGCCCCTGCTTGCGTTCTCTTTTCTCTCCCTCTCTCTCTCTCTCTCTTTCTCAAATAAAATCTTAAAAAAAAAAAAAAAGGAAAAAGAGGATACAGCTTAAAATATAAACACAGGAATTGGAATCTAGCAGCCTCTGCGTTAGCTATTCTGTTCTATCACAAAGCCGATTTGTCTTTTGTTCCCTTATGTAATGTCTTGGGGCTCGGAACGCTGTAGTTACGGGCAATGACATTTGAAGCTACTGCTGCCGAGGAAAAATGCTTTGAGCAATGTGTGGTGGTGGCGGATTGAGCTGAAAGGCAACCACACACTTGCTCGCAGTGATGGGCAGGGATCAAAGGAACTTCTCGGATATAAAAAAAAATCATTTGATTTATGTAAGAATCAGAAATTCTAAAATTGGGGAAATAGTGAATAAAATTCTGAAATAAACTTTGCACATACATAACACCTAGGTTTTGGTTTTGTTTCTGAACATGGGACATTCTGCACGCTTCCAAATAAATTAAACCAGATCGTACTGGCTTACTGTCCTTCTGCTCTCCAGCGGGCTTCAGGGGGCAATTTTAGGCATAGTTTAAGTTTGAGGAACCAAGTGCCTGAGACACTAGGGTGAAAGGTGAAAACGGCCCGCAAGCGCCTGGAGTTTACACGGTAGTGGAACCCGACTGCTACTGTCCTGCTGGGATGTCACATTTTCCAGCACGCTGCCACAGGAGGACTTGGCAGGCACAAACACCACCACGTACCTTGTGAGCAGCAGCTACGCATACCAGCCATGCTACCCTGGACCTCAAGAACATCTCAGTCAACAACGACTATTGCACGGTGTCTTATCTGCCAAAACACCAGTTTGGGGAGCACAAGTCCAGGATCTGCCGTTTGGCAGCAGCAGAAGGGGATGCACCCAGAGGCCACGGGAGGCAACCCCGTGTTCAAGTACATGCTCTTATCTCACGGGTCACCTCCCAAAGGCTTGGGCTCCAGGGCTGACAGCCAATCATCCAGCTTTCCAGCTACAAGGTCAAACACCACTCAGAGAAGGGAGGCGCCAGACCAAGGGCCTGACTCCTATTTTAGACTCAAGGAAATCAAGGCACAGATGTGGCTCAAAATGGAACCCAAAGGGGACTCCTGGGTGGCTTGGCAGTTGAGCGTCTGCCTTTGGCTCATGAGGGTCCTGATCCTGGGATCTGGGATTGAGTCGTGCATTGGGCTCCTTTTGGGGAGCCTGCTTCTCCCTTTGCCTGTGTCTCTGCCTCTCTCTGTCTCTCATGAATAAATAAAATCTTTAAAAAAAAAATGGAACCCAATGGTTCCCATTCAATGATATTTTCATGGCACAAAAACACCTCTAGTCAAGCAAAACCCCTTCCAGGTAGGACGGTGGTCTTCAACCTTGCCTCGCAATGAGGGGGACTTTTTGCCTAAAAAAGGTGGTTCCCAGT
Source organism: Nyctereutes procyonoides (assembly GCF_905146905.1). Taxonomy (NCBI): domain Eukaryota; kingdom Metazoa; phylum Chordata; class Mammalia; order Carnivora; family Canidae; genus Nyctereutes; species Nyctereutes procyonoides. The sequence goes on from NW_026575155.1 coordinate 8,191,967, forward strand.
GGTTTCCAGCCCAAGATTGGAGTTGGTCAGGGTGGCCCCCAGCCTGGCTGATATTTATTTATTTATTTATTTATTTATTTATTTATTTATTTATTTATTTAATCCCCCCACCCCCCTGGCTGATTTTTAAATGTCTCCAGGGACTCTCCTGTGCAGCTAAAGTACAATCTGCTTGGGGTCTTCCCTAATATAAAGAATTTAAGGCCACCACTCAAGCTCCTTTTATGGCTCTCCGAGTATTTCCCGTTTTTCAAAGAAAGGCATGTCAGTATCACAAATCTTAAGTGGGCATTTGTTTTAAGGGAGGGGAGTTTATTCACTAGAGAAGAGTAAATTCTCTTATGATTAATATTTTCTGACTTAGCCTTCGGGCAAAGCTCGATCAATCAAACATGCATTCATGTTTCAGGCAACAAGAAAAATGGTATTCGTTTCTGTTGCCATATGGAACTATACTCGCTGCCCGGAAACTCACCGATTATTATCTGAGAACTTCTAAGTTTCTGGTGAGCTTGATGAGGACTGAATAAATGGTCTTATTTGAGGAAACCAACAGACCAGCACCAACAAGCCAAAGCACCTGCAATTCTTGGTTCAAATCACTGCTGTGCTTTCTCAGTGGAAAAAAAAAAAAAAGGTTTGCAAAAAGAGAACAGTAATGGGATATGCTAGGCTAATATTTGTACAAGAGAGGATAGAGAGGATAATCTTTTTTTTTTTTTTTAAGAGAGGAGAAAGAGGGGCAGAGGGAGAAGGAGAGAATCCGAGAACCTTAAGTAGGCTCCATACCCTGCACAGAGCCCAACACAGGGCCTGATCTCATGACCCTGAAGTCATGATGGGCCGAAATCAAGAGTCAGATGCTTCACCGACTGAGCCACCCAGGCGCCCTGAAAACAATCTTTTAATAAAAATTTCCACTCGTTCGTAATGGCATGAATCTCTCTAGTAATATTACTTGAAATTAATGATGATACAATTTCAGTTGTTTCTTAGATAAGCATTTAATGAACACATTTATTATAAATTATTTACAGCACTGATGATGAACCGGCTAACAAAAACAAACTATCAGACCTAACTGTTTATGGTCAGAAATTCCCAAGTGCTCTGGTGGTTCAGATGGATTTCTCACTATCAAGACTATGGTTAGAGAATAATATGAACATAGGTAAAGGAGTCTGGCCTGGTCTTTTTCCTTCACACCGTCTACCATGTATGGATGTTTATATTCCCCCTAAATTCTTACATTGACATCCTAACCCCTGGAGGTGATGGTATGAGGAGGGGAGGCCTGTAGGGGGTGTTAGGTCATGAGGTGAGGCCAGGGGATGGGACCAGGGCTTATGAGAAAGTCCTGCACCCCCAGTTCCCTCATCCCTCTACCACAGAAGGGCAGTGAGAGGTCTGCAACCCAGAAAGAGGACATGCTGGCCTCCAGAACAGTGAGAAATAAATATCTGCTGCTTATAAGTCACCCAGTCTGTGGTGTCTCTTTCTAGCAGCCCTAACAGACTAACCGCCACTCATCCAGCTGACCCTCCAAGAGACTGGTTCCCAGGGGACAGCCAGATCCCCAGCACAGGGACTGGTCAGCAACGCAGTGATGGCTGGATCTGCCCACTTCGGGGTCAGCCCACTTGGGGGTCAGACAATACCGAACTGACCTGATGTAGAAGGACATTTTCATTACACCACCCAAGCTGTGATCACGCGGGCTTCCAGGAGAACGGCCTTTAAAATAATAAGGCCGCCGGAAGCCACTCCTTCCCACCTAGAGGGATGGTTTTAGCGGAATGAGAAATTCTTTTTACTGGAAGGCTCACCAAAGGCCCCCCACAGTGATCTCTGCTCTCACTGCCTAGTTTTGCAGAGTTATTTGCCTTCAGGGCCTGGGACTCCCTTAGCCCAGTGAATTTTGTGTCTGCACCAATAGTTTGACATCTTACAGGAGCCTATGGATGTGCAACCAACACTGCACAAAGCTTCCCGCCCCCCCATTCTGAAGCTCTTGACCCTAGAAAGGAGAAGACAGGCTCAAGCGGAGGCTCTGTTCTTTGCTCCAACACCTCCTCCCAAATCCAAACACCTTCATAGCTCCCACAGACAAGGAAAGGCAAGAGCTGCCAAGGGGTCTCCTGGCTTCCTCTCTTGACCACCCATCCTCCTTCCCCAAGAGACATTCTCCACTCAGCCTCTGCTGTTAAGAGTAACATCCGGGGCAGCCGGGGTGGCTCAGTGGTTTAGCGCCACCTTCGGCCCAGGGTGTGATCCTGGAGACCTGGGATCGGGCCCCCCTTGGGCTCCCTGCATGGTGGCTGCTTCTCCCTCTGCCTGTGTCTCTGCCTCTCTCTCTCTCTGTGCCTCTCATGAATAAATAAATAAAATCTTAAAAAAAAAAAAAACCAAGTAACATCTGAACCCCTCCCATGGCTGCCAAGTCCCCCCCCCCCCCCCCCCATGGAACCATTCCTCGTCTCTGGCCACCTTCAGCCACCCCCTACTCTCACTCGGCCACAATGGTCCCTTCATGTCCTCTGGATACGGTTAGTTCACCAGGGCCCTGGAACTTCTGTATCTGCTCTTCCCTTTGCCTGGACGCTGGCCATGCAAAATCTACACAAGGAGCTTCTTCCTGCCAGCATGTCCAAGCTGTGTGGAGAGATCTTCTGGGGCCATTCCATCTAAAGTGGCCCCACGCTGACCCCTCTCTGCATGTCCTCTTTGCCTGCACTGTCCCCGGGGCCTCGCTCTGCCATCCCTACCCTGCTTTGGGCTCTGGAAGGCTGACCCCACCTATGGACCCTATTGCTGGGGCTCCCTGGCCTCCTGGCTGCCAGCTGGGTTCCACCAAAGAGATCAGAAAGCCAGGGCAAGTGTGGGTATTTCCTCCTTGCCACTCTGCTTTAGCATCTCAATCCCACCCCCTGACACCTGGCTCCTGCCAGGCAGCCGCTCTCCTAGGGCTGTGGCAGCTACTTCTACCCCTCAACCCAACACCCCTGGTGGACTCCCCCCATCCTGCCCCGATTAACCTGTTCTTTACTAACTTGAACCACCACAGTGGACCTGTTAGGACTGATACGACTCCGCCCTTGTCCCCTCCTTGGTCATTCCCTAGCATATTATCCTATTTTACTCTCTCAACTGTACTTGTCACTCTCTGAAATTACCTGATTCACTTACTTTTCTCAATTATCTGACCCCTCCTCACTCACTAGAGCATAAGAAGGAGGCTCATCGTGTTTAACACTCTACCCAGCGGGCTTACACCACTGCCGAGAACATAGTAAGCGTTCAATAAATAGCAAAAGAATAAATAAAGGTCTGGATGCTAGCCCACTGTCTCCGCTCAAAATACCACCTTGTTAGCAAGCGCTTCCCTGATCATCTTATATAAAACATCATCCTCCCTTCCTTCCCAGATCTCCACTCCCTCCTCCCTATCTTCTCCCCCCACCTTTTTTTTAAAGATTGAATTTATTTATTCATGAGAGACACAGAGAGAGAGAGAGGCAGAGGCACAGGCAGAGGGAGAAGCAGGGAACCCGACGTGGGACTCGATCTCTGGTCTCTAGGATCATGCCCTGAGCCAAAGGCAGGCGCTAAACCGCTGAGCCACCCGGGCTGCCCTATCTTCTCCCTCTTACTTTTTTCCTATAGCACTCTCACCTCCTGACACATGTCATATTTGTTTACAGTCTGTTGCCCCCAACAAAAAGGTGAGCCCCAAAGACAAGGTTGCCATTCCATTCACTGCTCTCCCCCTCAGAGCCTAGAACAGTGCCTGGCCCAAGTGGAGTCTCCAACACTTGTTAAAATGTATAGCCTGCAAAGTGGACAAAATTTCATGCAAAGCAATTTCGGGAATGTCCCCAACACTTATCGGGAAGACTGTAAAACCATGAAAATGCTACACACCCAAGCGAATAGGCACAGTCTTACATGACCTGACCCTGCTCCATCAGAAAGACAGCCTGGGACCCCCCTGGGAAAGAGACCTGATAACGCAGGCTAGACCTTGCCCTCAGGAAGAGAAAAGGTCTTAGAATAAGAAGAGTGGGACCCTGTGTTTATTACGACGATTGTTGCTTTAGGAAGCATGCACAGGAGCTTACCTAAGCACACGGCCACTCTAAATCCTTCCTGAAAGTGGATGGGCACCTAAATCACAAATAAATGGGACGCGAGCACGCATTCTCTGTTCTACAGTGGTGTTCCTCTTGGCAGCGGCGTTCAACTACAAGTTCATTGACAGTATACGCAGACCCAGAGCCAAGCATGGAAAGCATCACTTTTTTTTTTTTTTTTGACAGCTGCTCTCCTCCTGAGGCATATCTCTCAAAGACAGGCTTTATTCTGCAATGCCTACGTTGTCCAAATTCTATTGTGCACGCTAATTGCAGATCTGAAATAAATTCCTCCTCCCCGCCACGCCACCACCATTGATTACTCATACCTGCCCCCTCACCCTCCTAAGTTTCTAAACTGGGTAGCTATTTAAAATAATAATAATAATTAAAATATGAGCTCCTCATGCACTGAGTGTCCCGATGGTGGCATGTCACCCCTTCACGTAGCAAGATTCCTGACTATTGTAAAGGCCTAGAGAATGGGTCCCTTCCCCCTCCCCATGCCCCCCCAGCCCTCCCCAACACTGTTCCACCAAAACTGGCCAGCCACAGGATAATGAGCAACCACAGATCCTCACCCAAACATTGGCTTTTCTTCCAAGAGTGCAGATTGAGAATGCAGAGACGTTGTCCTATTTATGAACAGTGAGTCACGTCGCCGCTCCACGTCTGTTCCCTGCTCCCGATGAATGAGGGGAGGCCCCTTCCCCAAATGAGTTAATAAGCGCAGAGCGACGGTGCAAGTGTCCCCGGGGGCGGCAGTGCGCGCTCCCGGCCCCCCCCCCCAGCCCCGGGGCTGGTTCACGCCCCCCCACCCCGGGGCACCCGCGTCTCCGGGAGGCGAGGACCAGCCGCGGTCCACGGCGCGGCGCCCGGAGCCCCGCCTCGGGGTGCGCGCGCGGCCCGGCAGGTGCTCGGGGACCCGGGAGCCCCGGGAGCCCCGAGGAGCGCGCCCCCGCCCCCGCCCCCGCCCCCGCCCGCCCGGGAGCGGACCGCGCGCGGCGACCCGCGCTGCACCGGCTGCCCCGGGCCCCCGCCTCCGGGCAACAAGTGTCCGCCCTCCGCCCTCCGCCCTCCGCCCTCCGCCCGACGGCCCGGCCCTCACCCGGCACAGGCCGTCCACGAACACGCGCGGGTCCAGGTGGCAGGCGATGGTGGCGCTCGGCAGGTCCTGCAGGTCCACCTCCTCCATCTCGCAGTCGATGAAGCTCCAGTCGCCGCCGCCCTCGTCGGCCTCGGCCGCCCCCGAGAACGGCGCGAAGGGCCGCAGCGTCCCCCCGGGCTGCGCTCGCGCCTCGGCCGCCTCGGCCGCCGCCCGGAGCCGGGGCCCGGCCACGGCGTCCTCCATCCCCGCGCCCCAGCCCGCGCGCCCCCGTGCGCCCCCGTCGGCCGAGCCGGGCTCGCGCGCGCGCCCCTCGCGCTCTCCCGCCCGCCGACTCGGCGGTTAACCCCCTCCGGCTCCCGTCGCTGCCGGCGGCGCTCACCGGGGCTCCCCCGCCCCGCTCCCGACGCGGCCTCCGCGCGCAGGCCCCGCCCAGCCCCGGGGGCGGAGCTCGGGAGGGCTTAGCGGCGGGCCCTTTAAGGCCGCCCCGCCCCGCGGTCGACGGTGCCCCGCCCTTCCAGGAGAGAAAGCCAATAAGGGAACGGGGTTGTCCTCACGTGACCCTCATGCTACCGCCCTCAACCCGAAGCCTCGGGGTGGCCATACTGGTTAGGGGCAAAGGCCTGTTCGGCCAGTTCCTCTTTGCGCGCGGCTGGTGTCGGCTGCGCGGCGCCAGGCAGCGTCTTGGGCGCCGGATGGTATCTGGAGCCGCAGCGCTTCTCTGGTTCCCCAGGCGGTGACGTTTGGAGGCACGCAGGCCAACTCTGGGGGGATTTAAGCGAGATTCAGTTTTGGCTGTGGCTCCGCGGCTGTCGGCCAGCGGTTAGATGCTCACCGTATATGATCGCCTATAGACGCGGCGAGCGTTATTATATTATATAGCCTTATTTTTATGTCAGCTTATCTATCTTTGTTCAAAGCGTATATGATCAGAAGTGAGTTTTTGGGTTACCAGTAAGTGCTATGTACAAGAGGAGGGAGATAATGAAAGGAGCGAAACATCGGTCCCCACCCTTGGGGAGTTTATAGAGGGAAGGCGAGCGGCTAGTGCTTACCGTATATGATCGCATATAGACGCAGCGAGCGTTGCGCTAGGCTGTTGACGGCAATACGTTATTTTTGTATTTCAGCTTATTAGTCATTCTAGCATTGTTCAAAATTCACATAATCAGAAGTAAACTTTTGAGTTGCCACTAAGTGCTATGTACAAGAGGAGGGAGATAATGAAAGGAACAAAACATCGGCCCCTACCATTGGGGAAGTTTATAGAGGGAAGGCACAAGTTCTCGAAAAAGCTTCTCTCTCTCTCTCTCTCTCTCCCTCCCCTCCGGCAGGCAGAATAGATGGGATTCCTTCGACGTGAAAGACGACGTGATGCAGTGAAAACCGAGGTCTGAATTTCAGCTTTGCTCTTAATTACTGGGACGAGTAACTTGAGTCTTAGTTTCCTGATCTGAAAAGTGGGGTCATAGATGGTAAGAGTCGAGGAAGGGCCCAGTACATGGTAACCCTGTTTATGTGTATAGGGTCCCTTGGAAGGTGTAAAATCAGAGCTGTATTTTCTCCTAAGGTAGGCTTTCCCTATTTAGTTATGAATTGTAAGCAATTATAATAGAAAGTATATCTGGGACTCCTGGGTGGCTCGGTGGTTTAGCGTCTGCCTTTGGCTCTCTGGGCGTGATCCTGGAGTCCAGGATCAAGTCCCTCACTGGGCTCCCTGCAGGGAGCCTGCTGCTTCTTCTACCTATATCTCTGCCTCTCTCTCTGTGTCTCTCATGGATAAATAAATAAAATATTTAAAAAACATATGTCCAGCTAATAACTGAGATTTATTCAGAACATGATGTGTGCTATGATTGACATCGTGGCAATCTCACAGCGATGTGTGGCCACCAGGAGCTTAAATCCAAGTGGGGTAGTAATATGCATGCAGAGATAATTGATGAAATAGAATGTGATCTAAGGATTAAGAAATGGAGGAGCCATCCTACATTGCTGATGGGAATGTAAAATGGTGCAGCCACTTTGGAAAAACAGTCTGGCAGGTCCTGAAAAAGTTAAACATAGAGTTACTCTTGGACTCAGCAATTCCTTTCTAGGTATGAACCCAAGAGAAATGAAAATATACATCCACACAAAACCAATAGTCCAAGGTTCATAGTATTGTTATTAAAAGTAGTCCCGTTGAGCTGAATGTGGAGCCTGCCTAGGATTCTCTCTCTCTGCCCCTACTCTGCCCTTCCCCACTGGTGCTCTCTCTTTCTCTCTCTCTCAAAAATAAATAAAATAAAATAAAAATAGCCCCAAAGTGGAAACAGCCCAAAGGTTCACCAACAGATGAATGGGCAAGCCAGATGTACAGCTATACAATGAAATATTATTCAACCATAAAGAGGGATGAGATTCAGCTTTACACAGTATAACATGATACACAGTATAACATGATGAACCTTGAAAAACATTAAGCTAAGTGAAAGAAGCCAGTCACAAAAAGCCATATACTATATTATTCCATTTATATGCAATGTCCAAGAGAGGCAAATCCACAGAGATAGAAAGTAGATTAGTGGTTGTCAGGGGCTGGGAGAGGAGAGAAGATATAGTAAGTGCTGAAGGGTATTTTCTTTAAAATTTTTATCATTTATTTGAGATAGAGAGAGAGCGCAAGGAGGCAGAGCAGCAAGCAGAGGGAGAGGGAAAATCAGGCTCCCTCCCTGAGGTGGGGCTCGATCCCAGGACCCCTTGATCATGACCTGAGCCAAAAGCAGATGCTTAACTGACTGAGCTACCGAGGCGCCCGTAAAGATTTTTTTTTTTTTGGAGAGAGGTAAAGAAAATGTTCTAAAATTGGATTGTGGTGATATTTGCACAATTCTCTAAAAATACTAAAAGTCACTGAATAGTACTTCAAAGAGTTAATTTTATGGTATGTGAATTCTATCTCAATAAAGCTGGTGTTTACCAAAAGGAACATGTGCTAAAGGCCACAGGGGATCAGATGAATTGTGGCACAGTGGGTGACATTGCAGAGCTGAAAACTCTCTGTAAACTCGGCCAGACATTCTGAAAAGGGTAACAAAGGGGATGTGGCACCAGTTTTGGAAAAACAACACCCAGCCAACCTGTTGCTGGGTGGGTCTCTGTTGTCATCACCCTTAGGACAGGACGCTCTTTCAATCCTGGCTTACCCTAAGCTGCTTAGAGCAAGCAGAGAGGACCTGTGGACAATGCTCGTGAGCGGGGAAATGCACCAGGAGAAAGAAACCCGAAATGCATGCACAGCCAGCCATCGCAGCTGGCCAGCTGCTGAGCTGAGAGAGAAAGGCACAAGTTCAAGCTCAGGCGAGTGGGAAAGACAAAGTCACCTGTCCCTGACTTTGGAATGCTGTTAGCCAGCACTGAGACGCAGACACAATCACGTATTCCTCCTGTGACTTTGGATTCCCACCACTATCTCTCTCCTTTCCCTCTCCAGGCAGCAAATCAGAGACAGTGACATTTTTTTCCTAGTTGTTTGGGTGATCCCAATGATAATACCGATTTCTTTTGGGTAGCTTTTAATTAATGGGTGTAGACATAAACTAGCTCACATAATCCTCACAATCGAGTATTATGACTCCCAGTTCTTTGAACTGAGGCTCAGAGAGAGGGAATGACCCTTCCACAGGCAAACGGGCAGCAAATGGCAAAGCAGAACACCACCCCTGCTCTCATCCTGCCCTGCCTCTGCCCCTTGGAACTCAAGGACACAGAAGAAATGGGAAGGAACCAAAGAAAAACTGGGGAAAAGAAGAGGAGAGGGAAAGAAATGAAGGGATGGGAGAGGAATTTGAGAGCGAAAGTAGAAGGTGCTTGGAGTTAAAATGCAGGCCAAAGTGATGATCCTAAGGAAGGACCCGCCCTCAGGTCTCAAGGCCAGGACTGGGCATGATGGTGAGAGATGGAGAGCTCTTGCAATATCAGAGCAAAACGACGGAATCTCTCAATAATTAGGATTAACGTCACGTCTTCTGCATCTAGAGGTGTGCCTGGGTTCTTGCCCTGTTGCAGGCAGCATACTTGGTAATAAAATGTCAGATTCTTCCTTCCACTTAGAAAATAAACTTCTATAGGGATGCCTGGGTGGCTCAGGGGTTGAGCATCTTCACCTTTGGCTCAGGGCGTGATCCCGGGATCCTGGGATCGAGTCCCACATCGGGCTCCCCGCAGGGAGCCTGCTTCTCCCTCTGCCTGTGTCTCTGCCGCTCTCTCTGGGTCTCTCATGAATAAATAAATAAAATCTTTTAAAAACAAAAAACAATCTCAACAAAGAAGAAAATAAACTTTTATAGTAATTGCCATCTTCGTCATGCCTTATAAATGGAAGACAATCAGACGCCTATGTCTATGCTTTCACCGACCCTAACGCCAACGATCAGTGTGGCCTCTCCCAAGGAAGAAAAAAACAGAAAATATGCTGTCAACAGCACAGGTGGAAAGTAAGCAAAAAATGCCGCTTAACTTTGATCGCAGACGTTTCTAAGGTTGAAATGCATCAAAATTGGAGGCAATATTTTAAGAGCTGTTGTACCATCAGACAGGTACAGAATTGCTGACGTGTCCTTTGGGAACTGTTAGCTGGTCGTCTTTTTCCACCTGTGGTGATAGAATCCAAGACCTACCCCTGCTTCCCGGGAGGGCATCTAATAAAGAGCCTTCCCTTCTCCTTGGCTCGCAGGAGCAGATTCGATCCAGATGTTCAGAAACCCCGATGGGAAAAGATCAACATGGGCAAAGAGCTGCTCTCAGAGCTTCTTTTTTTTTTTTTTTTTTTTTTTTTTTTGAAATGAGGGAAGGGACACACGTTTTCACGAACATATCCTCCCATTTCCCCAGTGCATTTTCCTCCCCTAGCCCCTTCCTGCACATCAGCCCTTGTGATGACCGGATAGAAGAGAAGAGACGCTCAGAAAGCCACGGTTGGTTATTTCTGTTCTTAGCATCTGTCTCTTACATTTAGTGCAGCCCAGTTATGCAAACATGCCTGTGCCCGGATAAGCCAGCCTATTCATTTGCCAGGTGGGATAGTTTCACTGGATGACACTTTCGATTGCTTTCTATTCTGTTCTGGAAATTGAAGGGGGCCATGTGCTGTAGGCACTCGCTGAATGCTTATTAAATGAACCAACGGCATTTCTGCACGCTCGAGAAATTATAGACATTTAAACATTTTATTTAAGAGAGAAGGCAAATAGCTGACTTTCTGAGTGTCTGCTGTTACAAAGGATGAAGTGCTCCAAAGGCTGCTCAAATGAGTAAACACCTCAAACACCTCATTTGAAAATTTGGTTTTGTTACCTCCCGTAAAATGAATAAAAATATATACTGGTTTGTTGTTGTTGTTATTTTGGACTTTTTTCCCCTTTTTTTAGGGAAAGGAGCCTTCCCCCTGATCAAGCCTAATTCAGTTTCACTCTCAAAATGCACTTGTAAAATCCCTGTTATTTTCTATGGTCTTTGGATGTTTCTTAAATCAGAAAGCTAGAGTTTATAAACCAGGTTTTGAGAGAAATATTGGAATTTGATCCCTTTGCCTTTCCACATTTAGAAAGTTCCCTGGCTTCTATATCACTGTAAGTTCTCTTTCAAGGTAGCTGACACCTGTGTGGTTTTTATGGGAGTTGGGATTCTTCTGGTTGCAAGAAACCAAAACCTCTGGGGCCAGGTTTAAACAGGAGAGAATTTAAATTAAATGTACGGTGCCTTACGGTAGCCAAGGGTAGCCATGCAGCCAGGCCTCAGGAAGGCCCTAGAAACTGGACCTGGGTGGTTATCCAGGGTGCCATTTGGGCCATCTTGAGGTCATCGTGAGGTCTTCCTTTGTATTGAGCTAAAATCATGAGTCCTGTCATAGTGTTATGCAATCTCCTGTGTGGCTTCATAAGCCAGGTATATCCCTGGTCTAAGTTTCAGTTCTGTCCGTTAGTTAAATCTCTGTGGTCAAGGGGGAATCACCCACCGTCTTTGACTGCTCCTCAAATCCTCTTGTATAGAAAGGTGATGTAAATAGCTTCCTGTCAGAAGTGTTGAGGAGCCAGAAACAGTGTCCAACCTCTGTCTGGCACAGAAGAGAGGCTCAGAAGGGAAGATTATAATTATACTCCTGGCCCTGGGTCTCCCACTTGGAGACCCCCTTCTCTCTTTGGTGTTAAAGTCCTTTAACAATGAGATGACAGGTAAATAGACCTTCCCCTCTGGCCAGCTTCCAGGGAATGAATACCAGGGCAGGGTCTCCACCTGTGGGGTATGGTTATTGAAAAGACATGACTGCCAACTCACCTGTGATTGGACCCAGCCACTTGGAAGCTCCTCACTACCTCCTTTGTCTTTGGAATGTGGATTCCACTGGCATTCCGGCTCCCGGAGGTGGAGAGACACAACCTGGAGATGGTGATAGGGTGTTGGGAACACCAGTGCGGTACACGTGGCTGAACCCGGTTAGGGCCACTTTATCAACTTTTAAGATTTGGTGTTAGGGTGCAGGGACCCATTTATATGCAAGTTCTCTTGCTTATTAAACCCGCCACCTACCAGCTGTGAGTGGCCTGCCTCTTTCTTTGGTATATCCTGACCCTCTGTGTAGAGGGGCCAGTTTTAGATTACACCTGGGAAGTTCCCAAGCAGGTTGCGAACCAACAAGGTCTAGGGACCAGTGAGCTCTTATACTTATGAGCTTTTCTGTTCTTTTTTTTTTTTTTTTTTTTTTTTTTTGAGCTTTTCTCTTCTGATTGCAAGATGGATGAGACATTAACAACTGGTCCCACCTCATACCCAGTCTACTGACAGCCTGTCCTTGGTGGGCACCTATTTGTGCTGTGCCAGCCTGTCCTGAGGTCTAGCTGAAGGCATTGTCATCCTTCCAACAGGAGATATTTCCTTTTAGGGAGTGGAGTAGGACATTAGTGGTACCTCTCCCATTGCCCTTCCTCAGGGGTGGTTTTTAAGCTCTGTCATGGATTCCTTCTTTGATTTTACCCTATAGCATAGGAAAATCACATCTCATTTGCCTGTGATTTACAGCAGTGCCTGGTGTGTTAAATAATGATGATCTAATGCCCATGAATGCACATGGAACAGGGCTCAAGTGACAACACTAAGCCAGCTTCATTCAGGCCTGACCCTACCAGGGCTCTGGGGACTCTCATTCTCATTTGGAAGCTAGGAATATGGTGATCCATTAAACAGACAAAAATTCCTGTTCTCATGAACTATACTTTCTAGTGGTAGTAGTGGAAGGGGGGGCCATAAATAAGATGAATACAACATTTACATGTTGATCATAAATATAAAAAGTGTGATGATTAATACTAAGGAGCAAAAAGTAAAGAGGGCAAGAGCAACTGGGAATGTGTGTGTGTGTGTGTGTGTGTGTGTGCGCACATGCGCATGTGTGTGTGTGTACAGGAAGGGAAAGGATTTTAGCTAGGTTGGCCGGGAAAGATAATGTAAAGAGTAAAGACCTGAGTAAAGTAGAAAGAGTAAAGATAACGTAAGAGTAAAGACCTGAGGAAGGTAGAAAGCACCATACCCACTTCTAGGAAAGAACATTCCAGTCAGGGGAGCAAATGCAAAGACTCTGAGGCAGCGGCTGCCTCACCTGTTGAAGGAATAATTCAAAGGCCAGTGTGGCTGGGGTGAGTGATCAGGGCAGTGAGGAGTGTCAAGTCAGAGAGATGATAGGGTCAGGTCCTACAGGGCTTTGTAGAGCACAATGAGGACTTTGGTTTTCACCCCCATTGAGACAGGGGCCAGTGGAGAGTTTGAACAGAAATCTACTAACATGACCTGACTTTCTTATAACTATTAGGAAGGCTCACTCAGGAGCTTTCTGCACAGTACACTGTGTGGGGACAGAAGCTAGAAACCAGTCAGGAGGCTATTGTAATAACCCACGTGAGAAATGATGGGGACTTGGATCGGTATGGAAGACCCGAAATGGAGAAAAAGTGGTAAGATTCTCTATATTCTGAAGGTTCAGCCAATGGGATTTCCTTCATGCATTATTTTCCTATTGATATTACAAAATAGGATGAGCTCAGTGGCTAAAAGGACACAAAAAGTTACAGTTCTAAAGATCAGAAGTCTAGAATGGGGCAGCAGAGCTGTGTTGTTTTTGTAGAGTCTAGAAGAAAATTCATGTTCTTGTCTTTTTTTTTAAGATTTTATTTATTTATTCATAAGAGACACAGAGAGAGAGGCAGGCAGAGACATAGGCAGAGGGAGAAGCAGGCTCCATGTAGGGAGCCCGATGTGGGATTCGATCCCAGGACCGTGGGATCACGCCCTGAGCTGAAGACAGATGCTCAACCGCTGAATCACCCAGGCGTCCCTGTTCTTGCCTTTTCTTCAGGTTCTAGAAGCTACTGCATTCCTTGGCTCATGGCCCCACATCACTCCAATCCCTGCTTTCACCATCACATCTCCTTCTCTGACTCTGACCCTTCTGCCTCTCTCTTATAAAGACCTTTATGATTACGTTGGACCCACCAGAATATTCCAGAGGAATCTACCCATCTTTAGGTTCTTATCTTAATCACATCTGCAAAGATAACATACTCACAGGTTCCGGGTTTTAGCATATGGAAATCTTTGTAGGGGAGGGCGCATTATTGTATCTACCATACTTAAAGAAAGAGAGAGGACAAGGCTGATTCTGAGGCTTTGGTCTGCGTAGTCACAGGGAAGGAGCCACCTCTTACCTAAAGACTGAGAGGAGCAGGTTGGGGAGAGGGCATTATCAGGAGCTCACTTTGGGGCAGTTTAGGCTCAAGAGACCACTTAGGCTTGCAAGTAGAGCCATCCAGGAGGCAGTTAGGTAGAGAATCTGGAGTTTAGGGGAGAAGGCTGGAGGCATACATGTGGGAGATGTAGGTCTAGATAGAATGTAAAGTCATGAGGCTGTCCAGATCCCCTTTGGAGTGAGGGGAGGGGCATGAGCTCAGACATTAGTCAGCGGTGGTGCTTGGGAAGGTGGGCTGAGTGACCAGGGAAACACTGGGCAGGGGTGGTGTCCTGGAAACCGGAGACAGAGAGCTTCACGGAGGACAGAGGGGTCTTCCAAGTCCAATGCTGCCAGAAGGTTGGCTTCGAGGAGGATTGGGAACTGAGTTTTGGATTTCACACCATGGAAGTCATTACTGGTCTTGGCAAGAGAAATTTTGAAGAAATGGTGGGAGAGAAATGCCCAGTTGGGGAAAGAAGAATTGACTTCAATGAGTCTGTCTAAGTAACTGTAAAAAAGAGGCTGTGCTATAAGGGGTGGACAGAGAAAGGGATGGAAGCTGGAAGAAATCAGAGTAAGGAAAGGACTTTGCTTGTATTTACGATGGGAGGAGAAATCCAGGTCTGTGTGCTAATGGAGATGACCCAGTAGACAAAGAGAGCTTGATGACTGGGCTGAGGAGGGGGATTTCTGGAGCCATCTTTGCATATGGGAGGGAGGGCACTGGTACAAGAGTGGAGAGGTGGGTCCAGATGGGAGAATGGGATCTATTTATTGCCATTGAGAGTAGGTAGCAAGCTCAGTACAGGTGCAGGTGGGGATGGTGAAAGTTCCCTGTGGTTGCTCCCGTCTTCGCAGTGAAATAGGAAGTGACACCATCATCTGAGGGTGAGGATGAGGAGTGTGGCATTGAGAGTTTAAAGGCAAGAGAAGAAAATTTGAAGTAGTCTTCCAGGAATGTGGAAGAGTGACTACACTAGGGAAAGGTAGGAGGATAACAAATGTAGCATGGTATAATATATGCACACAGTATGTACATATATGTGCACGATTATAATATATACATATGCATCAATAGATGTCAACAAATATATTTATATATAATATGTATAATATATACTACAAAATAATCACAATCAACAGTATCAAATATATGCGATATGTAATATTACCAGTTATCAATATAAGTTCATCTGTTGTCTATGAATATAGAAATATATCCAGATAATATATGTAATAACATACTAATAAACTACATTATATAATTAAAAACATTTATTTGTATATTATGCCTCCACTCTATTCATAAGTACACATGATGCTTTTTATAAAACATACATAGAAATGGATATATTGAAAGTGTAAGAGAAATAAATACAAATTTAAATGTTTATTTTATTTATTTTTAAAGATTTTATTTATTTATTTGAGAGAGAGAGACAGAGAGAGCAGGAAACCCAGGGGAAGAGGCAGAGGGAGAGTCAGACTCCCTTCTGAGCAGGGAGCCCTATTTGGGCTCAATCCCAGGACCCTGGGATCATGACCTGAGCCTAAGGCAGATGCTTAACTGACTGAGTCACCCAGGTCACCCTATTTTATTTTATTTTATTTTATTTTTTTAGCCCCAACATGGGGCTTGAACTCACAACCTGGAGATCAATAGTCACATGCCCCACTGACTGAGCCAGCCAGATGCCCCTTATGCTTATTTTTACCCTCATCTTTTCTAACTTGGAGGATCAAAAGAGCCAAGTCTTTATCAACCATCGAAAATATTCTGTTTTCTCAAAACTCTTCTGTAACTCTGTTACCTATTAACGATGTCTTATTGAGAGTGATGTGATTAAAAGTGCTTCATCCTTTTGGGAAATCATAATGAGCCACATGGTGGGTATTATGTACTCCGCTTACTAAATCAGGATATTCATGTTTGAATCCCATCTGCCAAACATGCCAGGGTTTGTTATTATTTATTATTACTATTACGTGATGCAATTAGTAATTTTCCGTGCTCCTTGATGTCAGTGAGTTGCCCTTGCAAATTAATTGGAAGTTACTCATTTTTATATGTTTCACAAATGCGTTTTGAAATGCACAGAATCCCTTGGAAGCTTTTTAACAGGTTAGGAAATGGTGTTTCCAAGTTTTAAAGTGTGAGCTGTGAGAGCTCTGATAGATGTCACACATCGTTTGTTGGCAGTAAAATCACTAATGATAGAAACCTTTCCAAACTACTGTTTTCAAAATGTTCTCCCCATAGTGCATGTTTCTGGCGAAAAGTGGTTCTTTTCTCATTCACTATTAAAAGTCGCCTTGACCCTGAAGGGCCAGGTTAAGTTTATATATTTATTTTAAACGAGTGACAAGGTGCAAAGTCCATCAGTTGGTTGGCCGTTGCTCCCACCCCGGGGTGAAGTGCCGGCTCTGGCCCTTTGTCTCTGCCCAC
This sequence comes from Nyctereutes procyonoides, assembly GCF_905146905.1. Lineage (NCBI taxonomy): Eukaryota > Metazoa > Chordata > Mammalia > Carnivora > Canidae > Nyctereutes > Nyctereutes procyonoides. Next base: position 8,208,409 of record NW_026575155.1, read on the forward strand.
CAAGCATACCATTGTCTAGCAGGCATCTTTATAGGGCACTTGTCCATTTTCATGAGGATTAGTTTGGTTAAAAATCTGCAAATTCTCTTCATGGGAACTTGGGATCTGCAGGAACAGCAAAATTTGGAAAGCAGAGAAGGTGTGAAGAGCTGTGTCAACCCACGCCACCTGGAGCTCCAGCTGCCCCCTTCAGGGTGCCTTGAGCATCCTCATGGCACCTGCCAGTCTGGCTCCTGCAGCGAGAATGTGTACCAGGGTTAATCCACATGGCAAAGCAGCACAACATTCCTTCCTCCCTTTTCTTTCTTTCTTTCTTTCTTTCTTTCTTTCTTTCTTTCTTTCTTTCTTTCTTTCTTTTTCTCTTTCTTCCTTTTCTTTTAAAGATGGAAACCAATATAAACAAAAGTCCCAGTATTTTTCACTCATCCCAATGAGTGACCTTGACCTAGTAGGGCAAATAGAATGCATGAAACTCCATCAGGGACTGCTTCTTCCACCTGGATTGTCTCACTCTGACCTGGGATTGTGATTTCTGACTGTGGGTTGTATGGGGCTTTAGAAAACTCTGCCCCTTCCACCTCCCCAGCTCATGACTGGCGTCTGACATAAAGGCTAATTTCCAAGGAACACATCAGATCAAAAGGCCAACATGAAAGTCATCATCTTTCCCAACAAACCCGCTCATCCCACTGTGTTCTGTTTCAATTCACATTCTGCCATCTGCCCAGTCACCAGGGAAGAAAGCAGTTCTGGAAACTGTTCCCTCCACCTTACACCCTCCTCCCCCATTCCCCACTCCAGGTGACCCGTCACGACATTCTGTCCACGCTTCCTGTGGAATACTACTGGCTGAGTTTACCCCATTGTCTTTATCCCCATCCCCAGTCTCTTAGTTCAGAGCCGCGGCATTTCTTATGTGGGTCACCTTAGCTGGGTGGCACAGCCAAGGACTTGGGAGACTTCTCCACCCATGGTTGAGTTAATCACCAGGAACTTGGGAGACTTCTTCACTCATGGTTGAGTTAATAATCAGAAACTTCCAAGGATTAGGGGTCCAAATAAGGATCATCAAAATTTTTCCCTCCTTTCACCAGCCCCTCAGATGAGATCTGGTGTCCCTGTGCAGTCCCCTGTATGTCGCTCTCTTTATCACCTTTATCAAATATAATGATCATACTGCGTCCTTACACTTCCTTGTCTTTCTTCCACATTGTACCGTGAGCCTCCTGAGAACGGGGAGGCTGGGGGTTCTCCTTGCGTGCTGCGTGATGCCAGGCACACAGGTGTTCAACATCTGGTAATTACAGCACCTGCCTGTAAGAATCTGTGAATCCCAACCCCAAGCCTGGGATAACTGGCTACTGTGGGAATGGATGGATGATGGGCAACTTCCCTCCCAACAAACAGAACAGCGCATTTTATCAGACTGCTTCTCAGAGTTTCCATCAGTGCAAGCTGGGCGACATGAACTGAAGCATCCTTTAGTACCCTGAAGCCACTCTGTGAGGACGCAGACAGTGCAGCCCTCAGACAGTCTGGCTCAATTCAGGAGCACATGTTTTATTTAGCCTGTCAAAAAAGCTATTCTAAAAAAATAAATTAATTTAAAAATAAATAAATAAATAAATAAATAAATAAATAAGAAAAAGCTATTCTACAGCAATGTTATGACTGTATGCATTTCAGACCATCTATTCACCTCTCTTCCCACCTTGGGGCTGACTAAGCAGATCTTAAAGGGGATCTGTGGGTTCTTCATCCTAATCAGTTTCTTCACACTTGCATTCATTTTCCAGGGCTCACATGGCTTTTTGTGGAACAAGCATTTTTTGTTTTAATTGAGGTATAGTGGGGCCCCTGGGTGGCTCAGTTGGTTGAGCATCTGCCTTTGGCTCAGGTCATGATCCTGGGGTCCTGGGATTGAGTCCCGCATCGGGCTACCCGCAGGGAGCCTGCTTCTCCTGCCTGTGTCTCCGACTCTCTGTGTGTGTGTCTCTCATGAGTAAATGAATAATTTTTTTTAAATTGAGATATAATGAACATACAGTGTTGTATCAGTTTCGGGTATACAATGTAAGGATTCAACAGTTTTATTCATTTCTCAGTGCTCATCACCCAGCAAGTATATTTTTAAAACCACCTTATTGGGGCTCCTGGGCGGCTCAGTCCTTTAAGCATCTCTTGGTTTTGGCTCAGGTCATGATCTCAGGTCCTGAGATTGAGCCTCATGATGGACTCCGAGCTCAGTGGGGAGTCTGCTAGACATTCTCTCCCACTTCTTCTCTCTCTCCCTCTGCTCCTTCTCTCACTCTCTCTCTCTCTCTCTCTCTTTCAAATAAATAACTGAAATATTTTAAAAATGAAATAAAACCATTTTATGGAGATATAACTGGCATACTCTAAACACATTCAAACTGTGCAATTGGTAAGTTTGACATACGTGAAACCGTCACCACGATCCAGAGAGTGAATGACAGTGTACGTATGCATCGCTGGTGAGTTTCCTCAAGCTCCTTTTCCACGGCACCCCCAAGTCACCTCTGATCTGCCTCCTGCCACCGGAGAGGAGTGGAGCTAATCTGTATTTAAGCTTTAAGAGCTTCCTTGTTCTGTCTTCTCTTTATCTACCTCCTTTGTTCTTAAATCATTGCTTTATGACTTGGTATCTCTCTAGAGTTTTAGTTCAATTAAAACCCTTCGTTAGTCTGCTGAGTTGCTTCTGTGGCCTCTAAAGCAATTTTACTTTGCTGGTTTATCTTGCTTGTTGTCTTATGCCTGGTGAGCCTGACTTCCTGAAGAAAGAAGGACTGGATGGCCAGCACGCATTTCCTTTGCTGTTAAATGAGACATTTCCCTATGGCCTCTTGTGCAGTGGGGATGCCGAGTGGCAGCTCAGTGCAAGGAGGGACAGGGGTTCTGGTGCGGTAACTGTTGGCCTGTCACATAGCATCGAGCCAGCTAGCAGCCTGCAGACCTCCAAAATGCCAGAGCGAAAGGCTTCACTTGGGGTACCAAAATCAATGAGCAAAGATTTAGTATCCCTCGGATAGTTTGGTCAATATATTGGAAGAGGTATCTGGATTTTTGCTGTATTCTCTTTGCTGTGTGTATGCACATGTGTGTGCATTTGTGTGTATGTGCGTATTTGTATGTGTGTGTGCATATATATCATGAATATTTGTGTGCACGTGCAGTTATGTGTATGTGCATATGTATAATATGCATGTTTATGCATGTCTGTGCATGTGTACACATCTGTATGGACACATGCGCACAGCATGTATACGTGCATATGTGGGTATACACGTGTGTGTATGCATATATGTGCAGGTGATATGCACACATGCATGAGTAGAGGTCATGTGTATATGTGCATGTGTGTATGTGTGTCCGTGTGCATGCATATACACGTGAACATGTGAGGGTGGGCATGTCTGTGTACGCTGACTGGTATGACTGTTCCCTATACAGAGACTTCACATAATCCCTGTTTGCACACTAATCCTGTGCTAAATCTGGCCCCGGGGCTGCTGTCTCTTCTCTCAGCCACATGGCTCCTTGGAGATTCTCAGCTTCCTCCAAGGCTACATTTGTTTGGATTTCTTACGTTTACTAAGTTGGGTCGAGATGGGGCAGGCTGAGCCCCCGTGCAAGCAAGCTGAGGGGAGCATCCTGTCTCTCCCTCCCAACTACCCTTCACGGCCCGTCTAGGTGTTTCTCAGTCATTTGTGAGACCAAGACCATCTCTCTACAGTGTGGAAGCACCATCGCCAGCTTATTTTACTTGATAAGGTTTTTTCTCCTACTAAAACCACTTCACCTGAGTATTTGAATTCATTTTGAGTCGGAAGAGAATCAGAGGCTGTCCACCCCCCCCCCAATGTAGACCTTTGCTCAGGGTGATCATTTCCTCATCAATCAAGTGAGTGGGGGTGGAAGGGCATGTGTGTTGGGGGGTTCCTTTCATGCAGGGGAAATCCGTTCCCTGGAGCCCCAGTGTTGTAGATGGTATTGAGATGAAAATGTTCCAACAATTCCTTACCATCAGCCAACACTTCCTTTCCCTTTCTTTTTCTCTTTTTCTTTCTTTCTTTCTTTCTTTCTTTCTTTCTTTCTTTCTTTCTTTCTTTCTTTCCTTCCTTCCTTCCTTCCTTTCTTTCTTTCTTTCTTTCTTTCTTTCTTTCTTTCTTTCTTTCCTATTTTGTTTAAATTCAATTTGCCAACATAGTATAACACCCAGTGCTCATCTCATCATCTGCCCTCCTTAATGCCCATCACCCAGTTACTTCATCCCTCCACTATCCTCCCCTTCCACAACCCTTTGTTTCCCAGAGTTAGGAGTCTCTCATGGTTTGTCTTCCTCTCTAGCCCCCCGCCCAGTTTCCCTCCTTCCCTTTTACTATTCCTTATATTCCACATGAGTGAAACCATATGATAATTGTCTTTCTCCAATTGACATATTTCACTTAGCATAACACCCTCCAGTTCCATCCATGTCAAAGTAAATGGCAGGTATTTGTCCTTTCTGATGGTTGAGTAATATTCCATTATATCTATCTATCTATCTATCTATCTATCTATCTATCATCTATCTATCTCACATCTTCTTTATCCATTCATTTGTCAGAGGACATCTCAGCTCCTTCCACAGTTTGGCTGTTGTGGAGATTGCTGCTATGAACATTGGGGTGCAGGTGTCTCATCGTTTCACTACATCTGTATCTTTCAGGTAAATACCCAGTAATGCAATTGCTGTCTCATAGGGTAGTTCTATTTCTAACTTCTTGAGGAACATCCACACTGTTTTCCAGAGTGGATACACCAGCTTGCATTCCCACCAACAGTACAAGAGGGTTTCCCCTTTCTCCACGTTCTCGCCAACATGTATTATTTCCTGTCTTGTTAATTTTAGCCATTCTCACTGTTGTGAGGTGGTATCTCTTTGTGGCTTTGTTTGTATTTCCCTGATGGCAAGTGATGTGGAGCATTTTTTCATGTGCTTGTTGGTCATGTGTATGTCTTCTTTGGAGAAATGTCTCTTCATGTCTTCTGTCCATTTTATGACTGGATTGTTTATTTCTTGAGTGTTGAGTTTGATACATTCTTTATAGATCTTGGATACTAGCCCTGGATCTGATGTGTCATTTGCAAATATCTTCTCCCATGCTGTAGGTTGTCTTTTAGCTTTATTGACTGTTTTTTTTTTTGTTTTGTTTTGTTTTTTGCTGTGCAGAAGCTTTTTATCTTGATGAAGTTCCAATGGTTCATTTTTGCTGTTTCCCCTGCCTTCTTAGATGTGTTTTGCAAGAAGTTGCTGTGGCCAAGTTTAAAAAGGTTGTTGCCTGTGTTCTCCTCTAGGATTTTGATGGATTCTTGTCACACATTTAGATCTTTCAACCATTTTGAGTTTATCTTTGTGCATGGTGTGAGAGAATGGTCCAGTTTCATTCCTCTGCACGTGGCTGTCCAATTTTCCCAGCACCATTTATTGAAGAGACTATCTTTTTTCCAGTAGATATTCTTTCCTGCTTTGTCAAACATGAGTTGACCATAGAGTTGAGGGTCCATTTCTGGGCTCTCCATTGATCTATGTGTCTGTTTTTCACCAGTACCACACTGTCTTAATGATCCCAGCTTTGTAGTACAGCTTAAAGTCAGGCATTGTGATGCGCCAGCTTTGGTTTTCTTTCTCAACATTCCTCTGGCTATTCAGGGTCTTTTCTGGTTCCATACAAATCTTAAGATTATTTGTTTCAACTCTGTGAAGAAAGTCCATGGTATTTTGAAAGGAATTCATTGACTGTGTGAACTGCTCTGGGTAGCGTAGACATTTTCACGGTGTTTATTCTTCCAATCCATGAGCGTGAAATGTTTTTCCATCTCTTTGTGTCTTCCTCAATTTCTTTCATAAGTGTTCTAGGTTTTAAAGCATAGATCATTTACCTCTTTAGTTAGGTTTATTCCTAGGTATCTTATGATTTTGGACGGGATTGTAAATGGGATTGATTCCTTAGGTTCTCTTTCTTCAGTCTCGTTGTTAGTGTATAGAAATGCCACTGATTTCTGTGCATTGGTTTTGTATTCTGCCACATTGCTGAGTTGCTGTATGAGTTCTAGCAATCTTGGGGCGGGTCTTTTGAGTTTTCTATATAGTATCATGTCATCTGAGAAGAGGGAGAGTTTGACTTCTTCTTTGCTAATTTGAATGCCTTTTATTTCTTTTTGTTGTCTTATTGCGGAGGCTAGGACTTCTAGTACTATGTTGAATAGCAGTGGTGAGAGTGGACATCCCTGTCATGCTTCTGATCTTAGGGGAAAGGCTCTCAATTTTTCCCCATTGAAAATTATATTCGCTGTGGGCTTTTCATAGATGCCTTTTATGATACTGAGAAATATTCCCTCTACCCCACACTTTGAAGAGTTTTAATTAGGAAAGGATGCTGTATTTTGTCAAATCCTTTCTCTGCATCTATTGAGAGGATCATGATTCTTGTCTTTTCTTTTATTGATATGATCTATAATGTTGATTGTTTTACAAATGTTCAACAACCCTTGCATCCCAGGAATAAATCCCACTTGGTTGTGTTGAATAATCCTCTTAATGTACTTTTGGATCCTATTGGCTAGTACCTTGGTGAGAATTTTTGCCACTATGTTCATCAGGGATATTGGTCTGTAATTCTCCTTTTTGGTGGGGTCTTTGTCTGGTTTTGGGATCAAGGTAATGCTGGCCTCATAGAACGAGTTTGGAAGTATTCCTTCCATTTCTATCCTTCGGAACAGCTTTAGTAGAATAGATATTTCTTCTTTAAATGTTCATTAGAATTCCCCTGGGAAGCCATCTGGCCCTGGACTTTTGTTTCTTGGGAGGTTTTTGATGACTGCTTCAATTTCCTCATGGGTTATTGGTCTGTTCAGATTTTCTATTTCTTCCTGTTTCAGTTTTGGTAATTTGTAGGTTTCCAGGAATGCATTCATTCCTTCCAGATTGCCTAATTTGTTTGGTGTATAGTTGCTCAGGATACGTTTTAAAAATTGTTTGAATTTCTATGATATTGGTTGTGATCTCTCCTCTTTCATTCATGATTTTATTATTTGAGTCTTTTTTCTTTTTAATAATTCTGGCTAGGGGTTTATCTATCTTATTAATTCTTTCAAAGAACCAGCTCCTGGTTTTGTTGATCTGTTCTACAGTTCTTCTGGTCTCTATTTCATTGAGTTCTGCTTTGATCTTTATTATTTCTCTTCTTCTGCTTGGCTTAGGCTTTATTTGCTGTTCTTTCTCCAGTTCCTTTAAGCGTAATGTTAGCTTGTGTATTTGAGATTTTTCCAATTTTTTTTGAGAGAAGCTTGTATTGAGATGTATTTCCCTCTGAGGACTGCATTTGCTGCATCTCAAAGATTTTGAACAGTTGTGCTTTCATTTTTGTTAGTTTCCACGAATCTTTGTAATTCTTCTCTAATTTCCTGGTTGATCCATTCATCTTTTAGTAGGATGCTCTTTAACCTCCAAGTGTTTGAGCTCTTTCCAAATTTCTTCTTGTGATTGAGTTCTAGTTTCAAAGCACTGTGGTCTGAAAATATGCGGGAAATAATCCTAGTATTTTGGTATCAGTTGAGACCTGATTTGTGACCCAGTATTATGTGGTCTATTCTGGAGAAAGTTCCATGTGCACTTGAGAATAATATGTCTTCAGTTGTAGTAGGACGGAATGTTCTGTATATATCTGTGAAATCCATTTGATCCAGTGTATCATTCAAGGCCCTTATTTCTTTGGTGATCTTCTGCGTAGGAAATGTGTCCTTTGCTGAGAGTGCCATGTTGAAGTCTCGTACTATTAATGTATTATTATCTATGTATCTCTTTACTTTGGTTATTAATTGATAAACTTGGCTGCTCCCACATTAGGGACATAAATATCTATAATTCTTAGGTCTTCTTGTTGGATAGACCCTTTAAGTATGTTTTTTTTAAGATTTTTATTTATTTATTCATGAGAGATACAGAGGAGAGAAGCAGAGACATAGGCAGAAAGAAAAGCAGGCTCCATGCAGGAAGCCTGACATGGGACTCGATCCCAGGACTCCAGGATCATGTCCTGGGCCAAAGGCAGGCACTAAACCACAGAACCACCCAGGCCTCCCAACCTTCTAAGTATGATATAGTGTTCCTCTTCATCTCTTATTACAGTCTTTGGATTAAAATCTAATTCATCTGATATGAGGATTGCTACCCCAGCTTTCTTTTGAGGTCCATTTGCATAGTAAATGATTCTCCACCCCCTCATTTTCAATCTGAAGGTGCCTTTAGGTTAAAATGAGTCTCTTACAGACAGCATATAGATGGTCTTGCTTTTTTATCCAGTCTGATACCCTATGTCTTTTGACTGGATCATTTAGCCCATTCACATTCAGAGTCACTATTGAAAGATATGAATTTAGTGTCATGATATTACCTATACAGTCCCTGTTTTTGCAGATTGTTTCTTTGGGCTCCCTCCTTCGCTTACAGGGTTCTCCTTAATATTTATTGCAGAGCCAGTTTGATGGTCACATATTCTTTCAGTTTCTGTCTATTCTGGAAGCTCTTTATCTCTCCTTCTATTCTGAATGACAGCCTTGCTGGATAAAGTATTCTTGGCTGCATGTTTTTCTTATTTAGTACCCTGAATATATCCTGCCAGCCCTTTCCAGCCTGCCAGGTCTCTGTGGATAGATCTGCTATTAATCTGATATTTCTCCCCATATAAGTTAGGAATCTCTTGTCTCAAGTTGCTTTTACGGTTATCTCTTTATCTCTGAAATTTACTAGTTTCACTATTATATATTGGAATGTTGATAAGTTTTTTGCTGGTTTTGGGGATGGATCCTGTCTATCTCTTGGATATGAATACCTGTTTCCTTCACCAGATTAGGGAAGTTCTCAGCCATGATTTGTTCAAATATACTTTCTGGTCCTCTCTCTCTCTACACCCTCTGGAATCCCTGTATTATTCTTTCTCAAACTATCACATAATTCCTAGAGACTCTCCTCATGGGCTCTTGTTTTTCTCTTTTTTCTTCAGCTTCCTCCTTTCCATTGACTTGTCTTCTACATCATTCACTTTCTCTTCTGGCTCATTAACCTTAGCAGAGCATCCAGTTTAGACTTTATTAAGAATAAAATATTCTTAATTTGGCCTGATTAGATCTCAATTCTGTAGTAAGAGACTCTATAGAGTCTTTTATGCTTTGTTCAAGAGCCACCAGTAATTTTATAACTGTAATCCTGAATTGTATCCCTGACATCTTATTTAAATCCGTATCCATTAGATCTGTGGCAGAGTGTTACTTCTGGTTCTTTCTTTTGTGGTGAATTCTTCCTTCTAGTCATCTTGTCCAGTGCAGAATGGCTCTCTGGGACTGCGCTCCACTGGTAGCATGTCACTCTGTTGGTGGACAAGAAGCTCCAGGGACGCCAGTGTCCTTTGAAGATGCCAACTGAGCTTGTAGAGGCACTCCTTCCAGGACGTGCAGGGACTGTGCCCAGGAGCAGAGTCAAACACTCCAGCCAACCCTCTTGATAAAGATCATCTAATGAAGCGTAGTCTTACCATACAATCTGTCAGCTGTGCTCCTTATTATTACACGAGTTGAAAACTTATGTCCACGTGAAAACCTACATATGAGTGTTTATAGTAGTTTTACTCATAATTACCAAAAATTGGAAGCAACAAGATGTCCTTGAGCAGGTGAATGGTTAAATAATATGTGGTGCATTCAGATAATGGAATATTATTCAGATCTAAAAAGAAATGAACTTTCCAGTCACAAAAATATAAGGAGGAATCTAAAATGCATATTGCTAAGAGAAAGAAGCCAATCTGAGAAGGCTGCATACTGTTTGATTCCAACTACATGACATTCTGGAAAAGGCAAAACTATGGAGACAGAAAATGGATCAGTGGTTGCCAGGGCTTGGATGGGGGCATCAGGGAGGGATGAATAGGTGTCACACAGAGGACTTTTTAAGGACATTGAAAATACTCTGCATGACATCATAATGATAGATATGTGCCATTATACATTTGTCCAAACCTATAGAATCTACAACACCAAGAATGAAACCTAAGGTCAACTATAGACTTTAGATGATAATAATGTATCAATATTGGCTCCTCAGTAACAGAGATGTACCTCACCAATGCAAGATGTCAGCACAGCGGAGACTGTGTGCTGTGTGTGGAGTGAAGTGATAGACGAGAGTGCCCTTGACTTTGCACTCAATTTTTCCAGTAATCCTGTACTGTTTTTTTTAAAGGATTTTATTTATTTATTCATGAGAGACACATACACACACACACACACACACACACACAGAGAGAGAGAGAGAGAGAGAGAGAGAGAGAGGCAGAGACACAGGCAGAGGGAGAAGCAGGCTCCATGCAGAGAGCCTGACATGGGACTCGATCCGGGATCTCCAGGATCACGCCCTGGGCTGAAGGCGGCGCTAAACCGCTAAGCCACCTGGGCTGCCCCCCTGTACTGTTTTAGAACAGAATCTATCAATTTTTAAAAATTGTCTAATAATATGGCCACAAAACACTTGATGGAGAAAGCAAGAAAGTTAAGTCAACTTGCCAGAACAGACTCATTACAAATTGTACCTCCCCAGGGTAACTTTGGTGAAAACGTGTCAAAATAATGTTTTAGAGTACCTCATTGTAAAGGGGTCCTCCCCCACCCCACTCCCCTTCCAGGTACTCCCTGGTGAAATAAGGAGGGTGAAGCCCTCCTCTGTTGGGGCCACTCCTAGCAAATTGCTGGGTAGGGGAGAGCAAGCCATGCCAACACTACCACCTAGTGGTCGAAGGCAGACTTGCAAAAGCGTGGCTTGGGGCGATGCATTTTCTGCGAAGTTAACCTCTATGCCCACATCCCTTTATAAATCCAGGAGAAAGAAGGAATGGGGGAAGGAGGGAAGTAAAGGGGAGGGGTAAGGAGAGCGCAGCTGTCCAAGTGGCCACGTACCTAATATTTTCCATCAGACAGACCGACCAAGGCAGAAGGGTCAGATGAGGAGAGCCCAGAAGGCTGCTATATGGGTAAGGTACTGAAGGATCCGAAGGATCTGTTTGCTTAAATGTGTCTCTGCAACGTAACAGTGCCTGTACACACTGCTTGATATCGATTCCCACTGTACACCACTGGCCAAAGCACAGGGACCCCCTCATTCAATGAGTCTCTAGCCAGGGCTTCTTCTGGACCAGGCACTCTCACAGCTGCCTGGGGGGAATGCTATGTCTACAAGACTGTCCATGCCTTCTGGAAACATGAGCAGCCTTCTAGCCCTCTTTCCTGGATGCAAAGAGATGGACCCCTTGACTAGGAAAAGGGAGCAAGAACACATACCTTGGAGGGTGACTCTGGAGCCGGAGGAGGGAGAAACAGGGCTCCTGGCCAAGCATCATCAACTGCCAGGTGCTTGGGGGAGACCCACAAGGCAAGAGGCAAGGAGGCAGTGAGCAGGAGAGTGAGCTCCCCTCTGGCTCTGCTTCAGGTCTGGGGGGACAAACAGATTCAGCAGCCTTCGGCGAAATACTTAGCCGGTTAACAGGTGGCCGATTGTGGGCAGCTTTGCCTCGACAGAGGAGCATCCGTATCATGAAGGGGCTCCAGGCAGACTTTCGGCCCCACAGTTCTTTTCAGATTGCCCTATGCTACAGTTTCTGAGGGTTGCCAAAGCGATGGACTGCTCGCTGGGGGGACTACAGCAACAGGAATGAGGGACGCCTGGGTGGCTCAGTCGGTTAAGCATCTGCCTTTGGCTCAGGCCATGATCCTGCGGTCCTAAAATCAGGACCCACGTCGGGAGTCACTGCTCAGTGGAGAGTGTGCTTCTCCCTGTCTCTATCCTCATTTTCCCCCACTTATGCTCTCTCTCAAGTAGATAAATAAAATCTTTAAAAAACAAACAACAGAAATGTTTGTTGAAATGAACCCTGCTTTGTCAGGGTTCACGGTTCTAGAGGCCAGAAATCAAGGTGTCAGCAGCGTCATGCTGGCTCCGAAGCTCCAGGGGATGATCCTTCTTTGCCTCTTCCAGCTTTCAGGGGCTCCTGCTGCTCTTGGCTTGTGGCTGCATTGCTCTGGCCTCTGCCTCCATCCTCCTATCACCTCCTCTCCGGCATCTCTGATGCTACATCCCTTTCTTTTTTTTTTTTTTTTTAAGATTTTATTTATTTATTCATGCGAGACAGAGACAGAGAGAGAGAGAGAGAGAGAGGCAGAGACACAGGCAGAGGGAGAAGCAGGCTCCATGCAGGAAGCCTGACGTGGGACTTGATCCTGGGACTCCAGGATCACACCCTGGGCTGAAGGCGGTGCTAAACTGCTGGGCCACCTGGGCTGCCCGCTACATCCCCTTCTATAAAGACACTGGCCACTGGATTCCAGGGTCCCCCTAACCCAAGGTGACCTCGTATTAACTCAATCACCTCTGCAAAGACCCTGTTTCCAAACATTCACAGGTGCTGACAGTTAAGACGCCAACACGCCTTTCCAGGGTCGCCTTCAACCCAAGCATCCTGCCTGAGTCACTTTGTAGACTAATCCACCAAGAGCTGCGTTCTTCCCCCGTGGGTGCTGGAGCTGCTTTTGCTTTGGTGTCACATCAGGAAAACACAGTGGTTCAGGGTTGGTGTTTCTGGTCCTTTGGTGGGTCTGCAGCTTCGAGCTCCTCTGAGTTAAAAATCATAACTTTCACGCCGTGGGAGCTCCCTTCCCTGGACTCCCGTGAACTCCATGGCTACTTCAGGAAGGATCAGGATTTTCCCTGGAAAACAGCAAGGGCCCCAGTGTTGTAGATGGTGTTGAGATGAAAATGTTCGAGGCATGCCATCAGCCACCCCTCTTGATAAAGATCACCTAATGGAACATAGGATAACCTCCTGCTTAGCTGTTCCTGCCCCAGCAAAGGGCCGTGTTCCCGCAGCCTGGCCCGTGGCTACCCCAGGACATTGTTGATAACCAGGATGATTCTTACAAAAAGATCACCTCCCGTGGTGTCCTTCGGCTCCCAAATGCCCAGTGCATTACTTCGGGAGGAAAGGGACTGTGATTCCACCTCGAAGCAGCTCCTTAGTGGCTGGTAGCAAATTTGAACAGGTTGTCCCCACTGGAAGGTGAGCAGGTACTTGATGGGGGTCATATGGCTTCTGCCCCCGCCCCGCCCCACCGTGGCAAGTGTTCAGCATACATGATCTTGCAACAAGCAGACAAAGATTTCTAGCTAAAGCCAGGCCACGTCCATCAGCCTATCCCACTTTGCTGCTTTGTTTTCTCCGTGAAGCTCATCATCTGCATTTTTTATTTATGATATTATGAGGATTTGGGGTCACTTTGTTTTCCCGGTGCTCCTGCATTAGTTGCTTATGGCTGCTGTAAAAAACAAAACAAAATAAACCACCGCAAACGTAGTGGCTTAAACCCACACAGACTTACTGTCCTGTAGTTGTAGGGGTCAATGCCGCAGCGGGTGTTACTGGCCTCACTAAAATCAGGGTGTCAGCAGGGCAGGGCTGCGTTCCTTCCTGGCGGTAGCACCCATCTTCTTGCTTTCCTGGCTTCTAGAAGCTGCCTGAAATTTTGGCTTGTGGTCCCTTTCCATCTTCAAAGCCCCAGTCACACCGCTAACCTTTGCTTCTCTTATTCCATCTTTTTCTTCCCCAGTTGACTCTACTGCATTCCCTTTTCCATCTTTTAGGAATACATGGGATGCCACTGGCCTACCCAGAGTCCAATGTCATCTCTCTATTTTTAAAGTCAGCTAATTTCACGACTTTCAGACTTCATCTGAAACGTATTCACACATGCCAGGAATTAGGGTGTGAACATCTTTGGGGGGCCATTATTCTGCTCACCATGGCCTCTTGCCCCAAGGTAGGTTTCATAAAAGCAGGAATTTTTTTTAAAGATTTTATTTATTTATTCATGAGAGACACAGAGAGAGGCAGAGACACAGGCAGAGAGAAGCCAGATCCATGCAGGGAGCCCGATGTGGGACCCGATCCTGGGACCCCGGGATCATGACCTGAGCCAAAGGCAGACGCTCAATCCCTGAGCCGCCCAGATGCCCCCAAACCAGGCATTTTTGTCTATATTCACGTAGAAAGAATGTGATGATGTCATTTTATTACTTGTCCTTCACTACCTCCCATGGCCTCCCTACAGGATCTGGCATCCTTGGCAGCAGGGATCTGCCTGTGTTCCCCCCATCATGGGCCCTGAAGATAAAGATTTGGGCACAAGGGAAGTGATGTGGGAAACTCTGGGGGAAGTGGGGAAGGGAGGCGAGGAAGGAGCCTACACTGGATGCATCAGTGGGCAGGTGACCTCAGCCGACTTGGCGGTTCCTCGTGCGCAAGTGTGGGGCACACCTCTCAGCTGCCCAACCAAAGGGTGTGGAAGCTGGGGTATGAGTCTTCCAACTGCCGGCAAGGATAATAGCTGGAGGTGTTGACTCCCCAGCACTTTTGACTGAGAAGTCCTGGGCGGGGGGTGTCTCAGGTGCTTCCAGAAGGACACTGATGGCTTGTGAGCATGGAGGGGATTGGGTGGAGTGCCTGCTACAGCCCTATGCATCTTAGGGTTCCCGGTAGGTCTGAAGATGCCTACTTCTTGCGTGAGATGGGGCTGTTTTACAGCAAGATGGTAAGAACTCTGTGCAAATCCTGTTTCTTGAAGGTACTTGGATGACCAATTTGTCCCAGTTTGCCCAGAATTTTCCTGTTTTTTTTTAAAAAGATTTTATTTATTTATTCATGGGAGACACAGAGAGAGCCAGAGATATAGACAGAGGGAGAAGCAGGCTCCCTACGGGGAGCCCGATGTGGGACTCGATCCCAGGACCCTGGGATCATGACCTGAGCCAAAGGCAGAAGCTCAACCACTGAGCCACCCAGGTACCCCAATTTTCCTGCTTTTTGCACTGAATCTCCCCCTCCCTCTCCTCATTCCTGTGCTCAGTCTGGGCAAAACCTGGATGGCTGGGTCACCCTCTCTTGTACTGATTCTTTGACTAGGTCATGCTGAGATGAGCTAGTTAGTGATTCATAAAGTGCTGTTATGTATGCAACTCTCCTGGAGGCGCCAGGAGTTAGCTTGTCTACACTGTGTGTGGATGTAGAGATTGATGCTGTACATCTGCTTCACCCAGTTCCACAGCCTGGTCTGCCTCCCTTGAAATAGAGATACAACACACACATCGTGGTGGTTTATAATTTGAAGATCAGGTCACCGTGTTGGATGAGAAAGGGCAGTGGGGTATCTGTGCCCGGAAGTCTTGGGACCTCTGTGTGGTTACTGCCATTTCTTTTAATCGTGCCATATCTTTACCTTTATCAAAGCCATGAGTGAGTAACTGAGTACTTCCCATGACTGGACCCTATGTAAAGGATGCAGTGCTCTAGGCTGACCACTCACTTGTCCCCTCAAACTCCTCAAATGTCTTAGAAGAAGGGTATTTCTAGCCCTAGTGAACTCATGGGGGGTCTTTCTTCCCTCTAGAATTTTCCATGGATTGTTCCCTCAGATTCTTAAGTGCCTTTGTGACCCCTCGCCAAGGCTTATAAGGTGCATTTCCTCTGTGCTCTCAAAGTCTTTGGTGCTTACCCCCTGGCACCCACCACACTGTATTATAATCACCTGTTATCTTGCCCAAACCTCTACTGGACTATTTTAGCCTGCTTGGGTGTCTGTAATGAAATACTGTAGACTGAGCTGCTTAAACAGCAGAAACTTATCTTCTCACAGCTGTAGAGGCTGAAAGTCTGAGCTGAAGGTGTCAGCATGGTTCAGTTCCCAGGGAGGACTCTTTCCCGGGCTTGCAGATGACCACCTTCTTGCTGTGTCCTCGCATGGGTTTGCATGGGGGTTAGGAGGAGAGAGAGAGACAGAGAGAGAGAGAGAGAGAGAGAGATCTAACTCTTCCTTTTTATATAAGATCACCAACCCTATCAGATTAGGACTCTACTCTTTCAATCTCTTTTTGCTTTAAATATCTCCTAGGAAAAAAAAAAGGAAAAATAAATAAATAATCTCCTAGAAGCTCTGTCTGCAAACACAGCCACTTTAAGGAGAATTCAACATATGAATCACAAGGGCACAATTCAGCCCACAGCATAAACTGTAAACTCCTTGAGGGCAAGGACTGTGCCTCATTCCCCACTGAACTCCTGGTACAATAAGTGGCGATAAATATTCACTGAGTAAACAGATGCATGAATGAAACAATAAGGATATCAGAAAGTGCTGGCTGTATTCCTCCCAGCACCTCTGTGAGGGGGGAATGCCAGTTATGATCGATTTCATTCATTCATTCATTCATTCATTCATTCATTCATTCCAACCTCCTTCAAGTGGATTTTCCTTTTCTGTAGAGGCTGGAGCAGCAGAAACTGCATTTCCCAGCCTGCCATGCAAACAGGGCTCCACACATGATTCAGGAGCTGCAGATTAGATGAGGCCAGGAAAACGCAGAATTCAGAACAGGATTAAGTGTGCAGAGAGGCAGAGGTTAGAGGCATCTTTTTTCTCTCTCTCTCATGAAGATTTAGTAGGTTTGAGGAGCCACTGAAGGTGTTTTATCACTGGAAGCAAAGGCAAAGCTTCTGTCACTGGAGTCAGGGACTCCAGAGCTGGGCAGCTTCCTGATTCCAGAGCTTCCCGTGGAGTGAGTTAGAAGTGGCAGCTCCCCTGGTGGGTTAGTTCTGGGTATTGGCTTGTGAGTCATTCCTGGAAGCCTTCTCTGCAGCCTGCTTTTTCAGCCCTTCTGAAGATTTTATAAGCACATAAATCTGTTATTAAATGCATTTCGCTTAAAATAGCTAGACTGGTTCCTATAACTGCAGGTGGACCCTGCTTGAAACAGAGAGCAACTCTCAAACCCATGGCACAGCTGAAACCTGAGAAGATGAAGAGCTACCCAAAGCTGTAGAGGTCTTAAGTGCCTCTGTAGGTGGATGGCCTAGTGAAGAAGAGGCAGGATGGTGTAGGGAGTGGGTTTGCAAAGTGGTGTGGTTCCTGCAGACATAGAAGACCGAGGGCAAGAGCAGAAAGACCACTCAATGAAAGGATAGCAACAGTAGGAGATGAGAAAACTTCAGGGAATAAATAACCACAAGTACACCCTAGCAAGCTGGCTTAGTACGAATGGAATGTGAGGCATGGCAGTGTCACAGGCGGAGGGGTCAGAATGAAGCTTGGGGTACACGTGCATCCCTGTGGGCCAGGCAGAGGCCTCGGGTTTCAGTGAGATGCCCGGTGACCCTGGTGACACTGGCTCTGGGATTCAGATGGAATGTTGATGCAGAGTTGTTTTTCTGTTTCTGAAGTTCCCCAGAAGCTGGTGGATAAGGATGCTGTGACTCTGGGGGAATCTGGTGGCTGGCAGCCCTCTTTCAGAGACACACAGCTTAGAAATTCCCAGAGTCCTATAGCTGCTCTGGAGAGCATCAACCCCTCCCCAGATATTGGAAGTGTTCACAGCACCCAACCCACAGGTTCAAGGACACAGAGAATGGATTCTGAAGCAGAACATTCAAACCCACCAGCGTCAACCAGGAGCTGATATAATAGGTCATAATACCTGAGAACAGTTGGATTTGATGGTGAAGCTCAAAAGTCTTGTCACCCTCCAATGGTCCCAAGCCAGATACCTCATTTGCATCTGCAACAGGGCTCAAATGGCCCTGAGGGTAAGAAGGAAGAGGATTCCAGCTATGGTGTATTGATAATTGGAGAAAATAACCTCCAACAACACTGTATTTTGTTATGTGGCCATTTGCTGCTGTTGTTGAGGCCACCACGAGATTTCCAAGACCGTAGTAATCATAGTGTTGATGTTGATAAAACTGATGTCATAATACAAGTTTGAAAAAATAAATAAACTAATAGCTTTTGACAAAGTAAAATTTCTTTGGTGACTTGGTGTCCCATGCAGGATTCATTGGGATGGATCTAGTGATCACATACTTCTGATTTACTGGGTTCATGTGCTAAACATTCTGATTCCTGCACCCAATTTATACTTGCTGATTTGGAATTCCTGGGAATGGTGCATTTATAAAAGTCTCAGATGGTTAAAATCTGGAAGTTCTTCATCTTAGGCATTCCTGTCGAAGGAATAATCTGACTACAAGGTCTCTTAATACTTGTCCCAAGATGTTTTCCAAGGAATCTGAGGATGGAAAGAATGGGCCTGGCAGCCTCTGAGTAGACAAGCTTAAGAGTTCTTGTCCTGCGTGCTTGGCTCAATGTAGGAGAAGGGAGATAGGCTCAACTGGCTCTTTCCTCCCGGGTGTCTGATGGCTCAGCTGCCTGAGCTGGGGGCCACCTCAGGTCTCACAGCCCCACACCTGTCCACGAGCTTGGGAGAGCACTAGTCCATTTTATGCCATCATGGATCTCAGAGTAAGTATATATCCATGTATTTATTATCCACCATGTTCCAATGGGACTTAAGATGTTTGATTTACCAGAGTAGATTGTATAAATTTCACTAAAAAATCTAAAGTCTGGTCCTCTTCTTTTCCCCCCTATACCTTGATTTTGGACTTCAGGCCTTCAAAAAGGTGAGAGAATAAATTTCTATTATTCTAATTGCAGCATGATATATGTAACCGAATATTTATCATTTTAACTGTTCGTAAGTGTACAATCCAGTGGCATTAAATACTTTCTCAGCCTTGTATAACCAACACCACTGACTTCACCTAAAACGTTTTTATCAGCCTCCAAATAAATCCTGTATTCATTACCCAACAGATCTTTCTCTTTCCCTATCCTCAGCCCCTGGTAACCTCTATTTTATATTGTCTCTATGAATTGGACCCTTCTAGGTACCTCATAAAAGTGAAATCATATAGTGTTGTCCTTCCTTGTCTGGCTTGTTTCACTGGGCACAACTTTTTCAAGACTCGTCCATGTCGTATCATGTGTCAGCATGTCATCCTTCATCATGGCTGAACAAGGATCCATTGTAGGTATAGACCACATTTGTTTTTTTTCCCCATCTGTTGTTGGACACTGGGTTTGTTTTACCTTTTGACTATTGTGAACAATGTTGCAGTGAACGCTGGTATACAAATATTTGTTCGAATCCCTGCTTTTGATTCTTCAGGGTTTACACGGAGAAGTGGAATTGCTGGGTCGTGTGATAATTCTATGTTTAATTTCTTGAGGAACCACCAAACTGTTTTCCACAGTGGCTGCACCATTTTACATTTTTTCTTTTTTTAGTCAATAAAAGGGATTTGTTTGGCTTGTGTAACAGAAAAGTTGGAGGTGTAGCCCACATGGCTTGCTTCAGGATCTCACTTGATCCTCTGTACTTGGTCTTGCTCCATCTATCCTGCCTGTCAACCTCTACCTGCATGTCTTCCTCAGGCTCTACATGATGGCAAGGTGTCTGCAGAGCTCCTGCATCCAGCCATGTTTGAGTTTGTCTCATTGACTCTGAGTTCATCAGAGAAACGTTAGGAATCTGATGTACCAGAGGGTGATTGGCTTCTGGAAGACAAAGATAGAAGTTGTGACCACACCTTTTCCATTTGGTAAATTTCCCCCCACTTGAGGCAAAATCAGCCTCTCCTCCACCAGCACTAGGTTTGTGGATAGGGATCACCGTTCCCCTGGTGTGCAGAGACTGTGTCATTCAGGGCTCTTCAGAAAAACAGAACGAAAGTGGATTTGTTATGGTGTATTAGCTCATTGGATTACGGAGGCTGAGGAGTCCTCTTGCTGTCTGCAGGCTGGAGACTCAGGAGAGCTGGTGATGAAATTCAGTCTAGGGGGAGCCAAGGGTAGAAGAAGACTCATGTCCCCACTGAAGCAATTGGCCAGATCATCTCTTCCCCTGGCTTTTGTCCTATTCAGGTTCTCAGTGGATTGGATGGTGGCCTCATTGGGGAGGGGATTCTACTTCACTGAGTCCCCTGATTCATACACTAATCTCCTCTAGAAATCCACTCCCAGAAACACCCAGAAAGAACTTGGGCACTCAACCCATGATGAATCAACCTGACATAAAATTAACTGTCGCAGTCACTCAAGTTCTCCATCACCTTTTTTTTTTTTAAAAAGATTTTATTTATTTATTCATGATAGTCACACAGAGAGAGACAGAGAGGCAGAGGGAGAAGCAGGCTCCATGCAGGGAGCCTGACGTGGGATTCGACCCCGGGTCTCCAGGATCGCGCCCTGGGCCAAAGGCAGGCGCCAAACCACTGCGCCACCCAGGGATCCCTCTCCATCACCTTTGAGTCTTCCTTTTTCCTTGACTTTCACATCCAGTTCATTGCTCTGCCTACCCAACTCTCCCCTAGAGGATAGTTTTTCTTCTATCTTATTCCCTCCCACTGAGAGCACTCATTTCAATTTGTATAGAGTGGTTGCCACAGGCAGCACAGGTGCGGAGGTGACAATGCACTCTTGGAGGTCTACTTGGTAATATCACCACAGAATGGAAGAGATGGGCTGTGTGTAGGTCCTCTAAAGGAACAGAATCACTTCTCTCTTGTGACCAATGTAACCTTGAGGTTAGAAGGCATTCTCGGGAGACCCACTGAATATAGGAGAAAGGTATGGTTAGTCAGTAATATTTAAGCAATGTGACCAGTAAGGAGTCTAGAGGGAAAACAAGGTGGGGAAAAGTCAGAAAGTAGCAGGTAGAAGAGTCCTGGCCACACAGTTGTGTAGCCAATGCTTTATCATCAGACATTTCTCACAACCCATGATAAATGCTTCTCTGTCCTGAATCCATGTTCAACGAGCAACCTACTGGCTACTAATTGGCATCCCAAATACTTGCACGCCTGAAAAGCAGCACCTTGGATGGTAGCCCTGAGTGCCCCAGGACATTGTGATAAAAGTCCATTGCTGGATCTTTGTTAGAGAGGAAAGGCACTCTGAGGGGCCAGAGGAAAGATGTAGGGCTCACAATAGAGCACAGTCCTCCCACAATGAGCAGAGCTCTTGATGTCATCAAGAGCTACCTGTCATCAGCTCCAAGTCATCAGCTACCTGTCTGCTTAGCCAGTGTCACCTGCAAAGGTGATGCCATTCAGGGAAGGTTTCCTTCTCCGATACACAGATTTGAGTCCCACTTGCCCTGCATTTGGTCATCCTCGATTCCTCACAATGTCCAAGGGTCTCAAAACTTTGGCCTGAATCTGGACTGAATCCAAAGACTCACAAAACTGAGCTTCTTGTTAAAGGCACAGAATCAAAAATGTGTCTCAGCTGTAAGCCCTAGGAGGCCAGGGTGATCACTAGAGCCACAGCATGCAGGAGGACACTGGCCTTGGATCTTTCCATGTTCTCACTCCCTTACTCCGCAGCCATGGCTACCCACTTGCTGTGCATGTGAGTGCAGGGTCCTTGGCAAACCAGAAGGGGTTCTCAAACCTACTGCCTCCCTGGTTGATCCTCAGCTGCAGGAGGAGAGCCTCTGGGGTGAGAGTTGCCTGGTGCTTGGTGCTGCCACCCAGTGGGAAATGAGCATGGTTGTAACCTATGGAAACACAAATCATGCAATGATATCCCAAAGTTCAGAGAACAGGAAGGCAGACAGAGAGCACTGGCCTCTCACACCCATTTTGAGCTGAGACCTGCAGTGTTCGGGGCAAAGGAGTTTCAGGAAAAGCACCAGTCACAGAAGAAGTCCTAGAAGTGTTGTGGGGTTGGACAACAAAGCTAAGGACTGGGATTTGTTCTGCAGGCAGCTAGGAGCTGTACAACATCCCTGAGGCGCATCCCTGAGTGTGATTCATCCATCTGTGAACCACAGCATTTTGCTGTGGTTGTTTTAAGAAGGGCGAACTACCACTTTCTCCCCAGCTTATCCACCAGTTGCTTCTTAAATTCTTTTTGTTGTGAAATACACATTAGATCTAAAAGAGTATAAAATATATATATATATGAGTTCATGAGTAATAAAATAAATATCTATGCATTCACTACCCAAATTAAGAAATAGATCTTTCCAGTAACTTTGAAGATCCAGTGTGACCTCCCTGACCACATCCACTTCCTCATCCCAGGGTTAATCACTGTTTGGATGGCATAGAGAAAGAGTAGGGAGCCAGACAACATGGTGGAGGGTGGGAGGAAATATAGATGAAGAACTTCTTGGGGGTGGGGGGACTAGAGTTCTCCTTTTGGGCTTTTTTCTTTTTTTTTTTTCTGAAGGCACTGCAATATAGCTTCATGGGCCAAACCTGCAGTCCATGGACACACTCACTCATTTGGGGTGAAGGGTGTTAGAGGTATGTCCCATGGCTGCTCCACATGGGTCAGTGAATGGTGAGATATGAATGAGTTCAAGACTTCAGGGGTATAGGAATACAAAGCAGAGGTCCCTGTATCAGGACATAGTTGGCCATAAATAACAGAAAAGCCAATTCAGACTGGCTCAAACAAGTGGTTTATTTACTGACTCACCTAACTGTAAGTCTTGGGGTAGATCAGACTTCAGCTCCATGTCCCATGATTCTCTTGGTTCAACCCTTTAATGGATGGGTACAGGGTTCGAGACCTCATCTCCAGGCAGGACAATATCCTCAGGAAGAGAAGAGCATTTCCTTTTATAGTTTTCTCTAAAAAGCAAAGTTTTTCCCTTAAAACCACCTCCTCAAACCTCCTTTCACACCCATCACTCAATAGGTCCATTGCTGAACTAGTGTCTAGTGGGAAGATGCCACCTGTTGATTGACTCAAGTTTGAGTTCTGGAATCCAGCCTGACTGGGGGTGGGGAGACAGGACTACTGTGACCAGTTTAGATTAGTGAGACTCAAACCAGGAGTGGGGGACCACAATAACTGTAGGGAACACTGTTAGCCCTGGAAATTGACCAAAATATCAGTGAGCACACTGCATTTCTCTCCAGATGCAAGATAAAGGGTTCAGATCGATTTTAGGTTGCAAATGTTTTATTTCTTATTTTTTTTTCAAAAATGTTTTATTTATTTATTCATGAGAGACAGAGAGAGGAGAGACATAGGCAGAGGGAGAAGCAGGCTTCCTACGGGGAACCCAGTGTGGGACTCTGTCTCAGGTCACCCCCCTGATTCAAAGGCAGAAACTCAACTACTGAGCCACCCAGGTGCCCTAGGCTGCAAAAGTCATAACAAAAGAATTGTACATATATTCATTTTATTTCATCCTCCCAGCCCATCACTACTTAGGGTCTTATAAAATGCCCTCAGTGAACAATCCTGGGTAATAAGACACCATCAATATCTTTATAACTTTTCCGCTGAAGAGCTCTTTTGAATAGTTCAATAATACTCAAAAGAAAGCATCATGTCACCACAATAAAAAGAGCTAGATGGTTGTCCTAGGGGACTGAACCTGGAGATGATGATCAGAGTGGACTACCTCTGAGGGACTCAGGGGTTGAGGAACAGCCTAGGAAAAGAGGAAGCTTCAGGAATCCTACAACTCCTCACCTGCAAGTCCCACCCCAGTGCACAGATATCTGTTGTGGAAATTAAGAGGGAATTTTCACTACAATGGAGTTGTGAGGCCAGCAGGGGGAGCTGTCACGCCCTACCGCTTGCATTTAACTGAGTCCGACAAGAAGACAGGTGCCTTGTCTGGGGATACCACCTTACTATCCCAGCAGGAAGAGGGAAGGGTTTCTCTTCCCTTGGCAACAGCACAGCCAATAAGAGACAGTCACAGCTCAGCCAATGAGAAGCCACTATACTTCAAACTCCCAGTTTGTTCCAATGGACTTTTTTCTATAACAACCCCACCCCATCACCCCTTTTCCTTTATAAAAGAGGGGTCCTCTCCCTTGTTCTGTGGACTTGCCAATAGTTTTGCCATACCCTTTCTGTTCTGAATTCTGATTCTGTGGTATTTCCAAATAACGCCTCCCTCCATTTTTTTGCTGGTAAAATAACTGGAAGTTTTACTTTTAAGTTTAGCATTATTAATATGTGTGTTTAACTGTTTTCTGTATCGTGCTTTTTTTTGTTGTTGTTGTTAATGCTGTTTCCTGGAAATCACTCCAGAGTTGTAGAGGGAACTATTCCTCATTCATGTCTATATTCCACTGTGGACCTATGCCTGAGTTTACACAACGACTTTCTAATTTGTTCAGTCATTCCCTATTGATGGACATTTGGGTTGTTTCCTGCCCTTTGCTATTAAAAACAGTGCTTCTGTGACCAGCCCTGTGCATATGTCCAGTATATCTTTGGAAGAGATTTCTAGAAGTAGATTACTGGGTCAAAGGACAAAGGCATAGATAAATTTTCTAGATAATGTCAAATCCTCCTCTATAGTATTATACCATTCAAGTCACAAGTTGTTTTTTTTTTTTAAGATTTTATTTATTTGTTCACAAGAAACACAGAGAGGAGAGAGAGAGGCAGAAACCAGGCACAGGGAGAAGCAGGCTCCATGCAGGGAGCCTCACATGGGACTCGATTCCGGGTCTCCAGGATCAGGCCCTGGGCTGAAGGTGGCGCTAAACTGCTGAGGCTGCCCAAGTCACAAGTTTTTATGTCTACCTCTCTTATGCTGTTAAACCAAAAGCTTATATTTCACTTATTAGCAATATCCCATTGAGTTAGAAAAAAAATTTTTTTTTCTCCACTGTGTGTTTGCCTTACTTTCACACAGAACACTTCAATTCTGACACTTCTAGGCACCCAAATCTCTGAGGCACCAATCAATTCTGCAACACCAGCTGGGTGTCCTACGATGTAACCCATTTCTGACGCTGTCTAGTTGGAGGTGGTTTCGGATCCCACAGGTTATGGGCTCAACCCCACGAGGTTACTCCTCACTCTAGATGCCAGTTGCAAGTCTAGGTGGTCCCCTGTGCTTCTGACCCATGAACTATAAATCAGAGGTTCCCATAGTCTCCTTTTCAGGTTTGATTAATTTGTTAGAGTGGCTCACAAAAAAGAAAACGCTTTACTTATATACACCAGTTTATCACAAAGGGTTCTGATAAAGGGTACAGATGAACATCCAGACAAAAGTGATGCAGAGGCCAAGCTTCCATGGCCTCTTCAGGTACATTACATGTTCACCAACTCAGCTGCTCTCTGAACCCCATTCCACTGGGGTTTTTATGGAGGCTTCCTCATGTAGGTATGGTGAATCATTAACTCCATTTTCAGCCCTTTTCCTTTCTCAGGAGAATGAAGGGTGGGCTAAAAATTCCAAGCTGACTTGGAATGACGACTTGTTTCTTCTGATGACCAGCCCCCATCCAGGAGCCCCCCCCAGAGTCACCTCACTAGAACAAAAGACACTGCGATCACCCAGGAAATTACAAGTATTTCAGGAGTCCTGTGTCAAGAATAGGTCAAAGACCAAGTCTTACAGAACATAAAGACTCCTAACTCTGGGAAATGAACTAGGGGTGGTGGAAGGGGAGGAGGGCGGGGGGTGGGGGTGAATGGGTGATGGGCACTGAGGGAGGCACTTGACAGGATGAACACTGGGTGTTATTCTGTATGTTGGCAAATTAAACACCAATAAAAAATAAATTTATTATTAAAAAAATAATAAAGTACAATGAAAGTAATAATAAAAAAAAGACCAAGTCTTAGAACAATAAATGCTAGGGCCCTTATCACTTAGTGGTTTCCAAGGGTTTCAGTAGCTCCATGCTGGGACCCATGGGCAGAGGCCAACATACATTTTTCTATAAACTCACACCCACTCATGAGAAAAACATGATGACAGACTAAAATTTTGGTTCCCATCATAAGGTTTGTTCAATGTGTCCGTAAAACAATCTTTCTTCTATGCATGAAAACAAGCCAATTTGGCTACTTAAGTATTAGGCACTTGCAAAGGTGACTTCGTGCCGTATTTCCATTGTTAATGACTGGCAGCTTCAACATCAGTAAAATGATTGTGCTTTGAAATTATTTCAATGAAAAAAATTCATGCTGTCACCAGGAGGAAGACTTCTGGTGCTAGAGTGTCCCTTGATGACATTACATGTCAATCAAGTCCTATAGAGAGGGAAGCTCCCTCCTGCACAGGATGGAATTTCCTTCTGCACTGATTCCCCTCTTTGCTTACTCCCACAAATCCAGCCAGGATTCTGGATCCTCTTTGCCTCACCTCACCTCCCAAGAGGGCTGGCTGAGGGCCAGCCCGTGGAAACACGGGGAAGGTTTTGATTCCATTTATCTGGGCACAGTGGAGTCATGCCAGGCTGCCTGATACAGCAAGGTGCGTCATAAATTCCATGGGCTGACCCCAGCACTGGGGAGTTTGGGCCCCATGATCTAGGTAGAAAATTCCTGGAAGCTGGTCACCTGCCAAAAACCCCTTTACAGGTGAACATGTCCTGAAAGGAGGGCTCACACGCCTTGGATATATGATCCTCCCTCCTAATGAGCCAGCTGGCCTTCAAAAAGACTTCTGAAGGGATAGTGGCCACAGTGGAAGAAAACAGGATTCTGACCTCTCAGAGCCTATGGATACCAGGGAGGGATCAGGTGGTGAGTTCATTCAAAAGCTTCCCTGTAGAATAAATGCATTGCCCAGGTGAGTCCTGGAGCAAAACAAGGTTCACTGAAACCAGATCACTGCTGGTTTCAGATGAGATTAAAGGGGAAGTTGAGCCTTTCTAAAGAAATAGGGTGCACATCCGCTGTGAAAATTTCACAGGAAGGGGATCCCAGCCAGTATGGTGTTGTGGTAAAGATGCCACTCATTTACTAAGAAGATAGTTCATTAGAAAGATCCAGGGTTTACAAATAAAGTTCAGAAGGGACAGAAATTTGGAAATCTGAATTGCTGACCTCTTTTTTTAAAAAAATTAGTATTAGTTTTGTACTGGCAAAATAATCTTAAAATTTTAATATAGTACATTGAATGTACAGGATCCCAAAGTCAAAGCCATGCTAAAGAGGTATTCGCAGAGGTGCCTCACTCCCACCCTCACCCACTCCCCTTGTAACTGTGTATTGCTATTGTCTCCGTCTGGGGCCATCCCGCAGATGGCATTTTGGGCTGGATCATTCCTTGTGCAGGGGCTGTGCTGTGCCTCATAGCACACAGCCCCAGTCTCTATCTAGTATACTCCCCCAAACTCTGACAACCAAAAATGCCTCCATATTTTGCCAAATGTCTCCTGGGGGACAAAATTACCCCTGTGGAGAACTGGTGATGGAAAATCACAGCCCTACAGTTGGATGAGCCCTTTTCAGATACCCCCCATTCCTTCACCCCTTGATGTTGAGTCCAGAACGATTGTTACAGGGCCAGACTCCCAGGTTGGAGCTTTCCACTTATCAGGAAGATCTGCAGAGAGCGGGCCCTATCCTGGACTGTGGCCACATCCTTCCAGCCCCTTCCTGCAAGTGCGATCCCTAGAGGCACATCTGTTCATTTTGTCCCCAGTGGACCACCCTTTGGGATGCTGCAATGCTCTCTGGATAAAGCCCAGACTTTCTGATGGGGCTTACAGGGCCCTTCAAGGCGTGATCCTTGCCTGCCTCTGCAGGGCTCTCTGCCCTTCGCCTGACTGGCCTTAGCTCGTCCAGGCTCAGCTCCATCCTCACTGAGGGTTTTTTTTTCTTGCTCTGAGTTTCCCCATGCTCACTCTTCTGCCCAGAATGCTATCTCCTACCTTTTTTTGACCACCAGCTAAATTTCTATTCATTTTTCAGGTGGACCCAAGACCTGATGGAGCTTCACTCCACACTTGGCCAGTACCACGTCAGGGTTGGGCGCCCCTCCTGCATGGTCCTAATAGAAACATTTATTTCCTCTGTGTTGTAATTGCTTGGCTAATTTGTCTGAGGCCTTCCAGGAGTGTGGCTCCATTTGGGCATGGGCTATGTGGCCTTGCCACCCCTGTGTCCCCAGCCCTAGCACAGTGACTGACACACCAGCAGGTCTCAGGGCATATCTCGGGCCTAAATATAGATACATGCTGTACACTGGCACTAAGTCCATGCTTCCCAAATACTAGGAAGGGTTAAGTTCGTAGAGTTAAGTTCACAGACTCTGGAGCCAAGCTGTCTGGGTGGTGGTATGTTGCTGGGCTCTGCTGCTTTGCAACTGGATGACCTTGGGCAAATTACTTACCCTCTCTGTGCCAGTCTCTTCATCTTTAGTGTGAAGTGGTAGTAATAGTATTTACCTGGAAGATCATCGTAAGAATCACACGATTTAATGTATGTTATGTACTTAAAACAGTGCTTGGCACTCAGCCAGCATCATATGAGTTTGCTGTTAGTGCTTCCCAACACTTACCAGAACTTAACAACAACGAAAGGATAAGAGTTCAGGTTTGAGGGGTATGGAAGGTGATTAGGATGAAGAGAGAAAGAGAGAATGGGCAGGGAGTCCTCATGGTGGTGTAAGAGAAAACGGAGAGCCTGGACCTCCCAAGAATAATGTTAGGACCTTGGAAGAGAGTGCAGAAAAGCGCGGAAAGATTCTAGAAACTCACTCATTTTTATGATAATTTGTGGTAGTTTAATTCTGGTCTAGGAAAGGACCTTGCTTCCCTCCTCCTCCCTTCTTTGGCTCTCTCTCTCAGGACTCACATGAGGAAACTTCTCTGGACACTCGTTCTCCACTTATCACATCATTTCCATGGGAAAAGTTCACTTCATGTTCCTACCTTCTGGCTGGTCAACACCTCCACTAGAAAAGAGGGGGCTGCCAGTTACATACACCCATGATGGTTTCTTCTTATTCTCAAGCATTTGGATAAAATGGAAAAATTTAAGCCTGCTTTGGAGGCCTTTCTAACTCTCCAATCTACGCCCATTGCCCATTGGGTAGAAAATGAAAACCACCCAAATTTTCCATCCATGTTTTCAATTTGTGTTCACAGATTTGGAGGCATAGAGAAACAACCTGGTGTGGGGTCAAGCCTGAGTTTCAAAGTCTAGAAGGGAAATGACTTTGAACTTCAAAACAAGGTTATCATGACTCGAGAAGCCAAGAACAGGAATGTTGTCTTGATTCCTGAATCTGTGTTCATAAGCTTGCACCGACCTTTACTGCTTATTTAAGCTCCTGAAGTTTGAATGCCATGGAAATAACCAGGTTATTTGTCAGCTGCTGAGTTAATTTGGTTGTTTAAACAATTAAATCTAGCAGGTGGGTAGCCAGGCACATAGCAAGCATGTGCCTGACATTGGCACGAGGTGTCCTTGGGCGAGGCAAGCCTGACTGCAGCCAGGTGTAGGGGTTTGCACGTCCCCGGCACTGTCTGAGGGGCCTGGCTTGGACTCTTGGCTCTGCCACTTGCCAGAGATAGTTGACACCTCTGAATCTCAACCTGCTCATTTTTAAAATGGGGATAGTAATTCCGGGTACCTCATAGAGGTCTCAAAGGTTGAAACGAGATGGTTTCACTAGTGTGATTGCCTCTGTTTTGGAGCTCATGAGCAGATATCAGGAGGGAGAACTGACCAGCAGAAGCCTGTTGCTGGGCCTTTTTGGGATGAGTGTGAGTAAGTTTAGGGGGAGAATTCAGGACAAGGCGGAGAGAGAGTAGAGGAGCCATGCTAGACGGAGCAGGTGTACCCAGTGACTCCTTCTGGAGCCAGGAATGATCTAAAGCCCTTAAGAATCGGTATGTCAATTTTTTTGCTTTTTTTTTTTTTTTTTGATCCCATGTGGGTCTGATGTAACCAACTCCCAGTGCTCACCATTAGCCCCGATTCTTAAGTAAACCATGTCTCTCGTGTCATGAAGCTGCAGGTCCTCATTTGCTGGGTCAATCTTGTGGTTTACACCTGTAGCCCAAGCATAATTGCCTTCATTTTTACCAGTGTACAAGTTTGGGCTATAAATTATGTCCTAACTATGTCAACTACCTTCTGTGGGGTGGTGTGTTTGGAAAACAATGGAAAAGAGGCGGAAATGAGGAAGGGAGGAGATGCAGCAGGTGGACATGGGAACTTGGGTGCCCTAGGGGACCAGAGAAGCCAGCCACAGAGGAAGGAACGGGAGAGGTCTGGTCTGCCCTTCATGCTCAGGATGGGGCTGCCACTCACTTGCATCTTCAAGGAAAGCTGGAAGACAGGGGATATTGAGGCAACTAATATATGGGTATAATCATAGCAGTTTAAGGTAAATTTACATACATTGCAATACAAAAATTTCATCCATCTCCAGAAATCCCCTTGCACCTGTGCCAGCAATGCCCCCACTCCCTGCCCTTGGTCAACCACTGATTTGTTTTCTGTCTGTATGGTTTTGGCTTAGAAATAATGCCATATAAATGGAATGATATGTTACGTAGTCTAGCTTCCTCCATTTTTCTTTTTCTTTTTTTCCTCCATTTTTCATAATGCATTTGAGATTCATCTATGTTGTTGTACGTATCAATAGCCGGACCTTTTGATTACTGAGGGGTATTTCCTTTGTACAGATAGAGCAGTTTGTCTATCCATGTGCAAGCACATTTAGATGGTTTTCATTAAAGGTATAATTTTGACAAATAAATATACCTGTGTAACTGGTACCCCTCTTAAAACACACATATGTGGCTTACTTAAAATACCACCGAGAAATTCTAGTTCAAGGGTTCTTGACCTCTTCTGTGAGTGATGGATCCCTTTGCTAGCCTGGTGAGCTCTCTTTGAATGCTTTCAATGCCTAAGATAAAAACACATAGGATCTCAAAGGAAGCCAATTATACTGAAATGGAATGAGCAGACAGCAAGAAGAAATGTGTGATTAAGAAGAAATATAAGAAGAAATGAAGGAGCAATACAGGCATTTCTTTATGAACCCATTACATGAACTCCAGAGGCAGGTCTGGTAACTACTGAAATTTCGAAGTAGTGAGGAATGGAAATGACACTTTAAAATAGCTCACGTCTGGAATGAGTTACAAAAATGTCTCTGATTTGTGTTGGGGATAAAGCCACAGCTATAATTATTGCAATAGTTTCTTCCTTATATTCACCATGGAAGGAATTGGCAAATTTGAGTTTTGTGCATGTAAAAATATTATTTTTTCCCCCCAGCAACCTCCCAAATTCTGTCCTTGTGCCCTTTGGGTACTTCGATTATGGTGCCTTGTTGTAATTAGAACATCCAGCTCATGTGCCTGCTACAACCCTAAAAAGAGGATAGCTGATCAATTTTATTTTTTTTCTGACTTCCATATTCACAGAGACAGGGCCCAGGTCTGTCTCTCCGCTGGCTCCCAGCTGTTGTTGAGTGCATACGCTGCCTATTTCAGGCAGGTGCCTGGTCGTGAGCTGCTTCTGTGACTTCAGAAAGTGCTCAGCTTACAGCAGTGCAACAATTATGCCTTCAAATCCCATGAAAGAAAACTTGAACAAAGCCCCCAAAGTCCTTGGAGAGGTGAAACATCTCTTCATTTCAACCTAGGAGAACTCCCACCTGAATTTATAGCAGTGCACACACACTTAAAGCAAAAGAAAAAAAAAAGGGAAGAATCGGTTAGTGAGGGGTAGAGAAATACACCCGGAACCCGTATTTTGTGAGCCTGGAGTTTCTGTTGAAACATGAGCCAGTGTGATTCTGGGAAAATTCAACTTCCTGGTTTAAAGACAAGCTTATAAAACAGCTTTCAAGTTTTGTGTGTATCGAATGCTCCTGCACTCACCCAACTGGATTTTTTCAGGTGTAATGCACATAAGTGCACCAGGGACATGCAGACCAGTAATGCCTTGTAAACCACTTAGATTTATAAGGAAGAATAATTACATCCAAAAAATGCAAAGTCTTCTCCAAATAGGGTTGCTTTGAAATCTAGCAGTTCACCCCTTTTCTCACTTTTCCAAATAATCTAGAATTTCCTCCCTCTCTGACTGCCACGTGTCCAACAATGCTTTCACACTTACCAGGTTCCTTATTTATTTCTTCACTATAAACACCCAGATGGCCAAAATATGCCTTCGTTTAATTCTTTCTTTTTTTAAATTTTTTAAACTTTTTTTTTTAATTTATGATAGTCACACACAGAGAGAGAGAGAGAGAGGCAGAGACATAGGCAGAGGGAGAAGCAGGCTCCATGCACCGGGAGCCCGACGTGGGATTCGATCCCGGGTCTCCAGGATCGCGCCCTGGGCCAAAGGCAGGCTCCAAACTGCTGCACCACCCAGGGATCCCTCTTTTATTCTTTCATTGAAGGTCCCAGGTGGGCTAACTTCAGGGAACTGTCAGATTGTCTACCTGAAAATGTCACTTGCTCTTGGGTGCCTTAACATCTTCATGGGCGCAAAGCTTTTATTTCCCAAATAGAGGTAGGGACCTGAAGTGTAAATGTTCCTTGGAACATAGCTCATTGACCCAAGTTCACACAAAGGTGTAGATGTGTGATTCCAGGGCGTTCTTCCCAAACCCAAAAGAACGTGAGACAACGAACAGAACAGACATCAGGGCCTCCAGTCTGACCCATTGGATAAATCATTTCTGGAGACAGAGCCAGGGGATCTTTCATTCTGGCACACTCCCTCGGCACCTCTGTCATTGTGAGGCACAGCTGGGGTTGGATACCATTGCCTGTGAGCACTACTAGTCTGATGCAGATGACTTACCCGAATTTTGTTCACACAGACTTCTTGTTTGGCCCCAAATAACCTTGTAATTTGTGAGAGCAGGGCAGGGGTCACTTCCCAGTTGTAAGGCTGGGCAACT
Organism: Nyctereutes procyonoides; assembly: GCF_905146905.1. Classification (NCBI taxonomy): domain Eukaryota; kingdom Metazoa; phylum Chordata; class Mammalia; order Carnivora; family Canidae; genus Nyctereutes; species Nyctereutes procyonoides. Next base: position 8,241,068 of record NW_026575155.1, read on the forward strand.
TGTCCAAAGACACCCAGAAGCCAAGTGCAAGTGAAAGAGGGAGAAAGTAGGGCTGGTCTGCCCTGGACTTAGTTTGAAATTTTGTTTAAAGACAATCCTGTATGTTAATAAATGCCATGAATGTCATCTGTGAAATATGAAATGGGGTTTTGAAAAAAAGCTGGTTTCCATTTACAAAGGTAGTCAGGAGCCTTCCAGAGGGAATCTTCCAGATGGATGATAAGGATGTATTTCTTTTTCTTTTCTTGGTGAGAAAATTGCTATCCCTGTTTCAGTAGAAAAAGGGCTGGTGAATTGTCGGACTAACTTGATTTTTGGGTTATAAATATTCACAAGTACAAATGTGGCTGCAAATGTATACAAATAAAGAAAAAAAGTTTTACCACGTGTTTAAATCCTCAAATAATGAGGATCGGTGATACTTTGTACACATTGACTCATAACATCCCTAGTAGGAGGACCCATACCATGGAAGAGGAAAGCACACAGGCTAACTTGCCCCAAGTAACTTGCCCCAAGTCCTAGTAAGAAGGAAGTCAGGACTATACACCTGTTGACAGTGCTCTCCAGAACCCCACCTGCTGCTTTTGGACATGTTAAGAGTTCCAGGTGCCATGGAGATCTCCATGTCACTTGGTGTTTTTCAAATTCCTCTGCCAAGAACACCTTTAGTACTGGGATCTTTCCAGAATATTTTATTGTTTTAGGGCTACAGTATAGGGTCTGAGGAAGGTACTTGTGCCTCCCATCACTGCTTCTGGTGGAGCAATTGTTTATAAGCTAAGGAACAGGGAGGACCTCAGATTCTGGGGCGCTAATAGGCCCCATTTTTAAGGGAAAATAAATAAACAAGAGAAAAGAGAACAAAACTTGGCAGCAGTGTTCACAAGGCTGGCAGGGATAGGAGTGGGATTTGGGCAGCAGTCTTCCTGGTGAGCCTGCAGGATGGAGGCTGTGGCCCAAAGCCAGCCACCTGCACACTAGGGAGGCAAGGTCCCCAAATAGAGTTCTACATAAAAGCAGAGCACAACCTCACTTCTATGTAGAATCTGCAAAACCTGAACTCACAGGAACAGAGAATACACTGGTGCTCTCTGGGGGCTGGGGGTGAGGAAATGGGGAGATACTGATTCAAGGGTACAAATTTCCACTGGTTGGATCAGTAAGTTCTGTGCAGCTAATGTACAGCCAGGTGATTACAGTTAACAGTCCTGAAATATACTTGAAAATATCCTTGAAGTGTACTTAAAAGTTGCTAAGAGGGCAGATCTGAAACGCTGATCATCACACCAAAAAACGGTAATTACTTGAGGTGTTAAGTAACCTTATTGTGGTGATCGTGTCGCAATATATATGTGTGTCAAATCATCATGTTGTATGTCTTAAATCTCACACAATGTGGTGCTTCAATTATATCTCAATAAAGCTGGGAAAAAAGTGGGGCACAACAATCTTATTTTATGACCATCAGGGATGGTTATTATGATTGTTACTTTTATACAAGGCCTGAAAGTGATCAAGTCATCCTCAGGGGAAATATTTCAGAAAAAAATCATGTGAAAGGGTCAAATCTACAACTCATAATTTAACCCAGTTCAATTCCATGTTGTTTCAGTGGGTGGCATCCTCTATTTCTACTCCAGGACAGTGACTACCTCCCGGGGGTTTTGAGATAATTAAATGGTTTAAAAAATGTATAAAAGTGTATAAAAATGCTCCAAATAGTGGAAGAATGCATAATATTCTCTATAAGAGGGAAATGGACAGAACAATTTTTAAGGTCTTTGATTTTGCTCCCAGTAACCATACCTGCAATAGAATTATGGAAGAATTTTAAACCTAATTTAGGTTGTCATAAAGGAAGTATAAAGGGCAGAAATCACTGTGTCATGTAAATTTCTAGTTAAATTTCTAATTGGTACTGTAATGCTTTACATTCTAGAAGGATAATTATAATATATGTATATAATTTATTCATATAAAATCACTGTACCCTAAATATTTACATATGGGATTTTGTCCCGATTATGCCATTAATAAATAAATATAATAAAATATATTCCGTTTAATAAATAAATATAATAAAATATAAGCAAACATCCACATTGTTTTTTTCCACCCAGTACACACAACCACCAGCCTGCTTTTGAGATTTTGGTTCATTATTCTGTACTATGTGCCACGCATATAAGGGTCTTCCTTCCTTTCTTTCCTCCCTTCTTCTCTCTCTCCCTCCTCCTCTCCCTCTTTCCCTCTTCCTTCCCGTGTTCCTTGGGTTCCTCTTTTCTTTTTTTCAATGAAAAAGTCATTTTCTTGGTTCATTTGAAATAAGGAAGCCAACCTCATGGCTAGCTGAAACTTAAAACTGTAAGCATTCTTTTGCTTTTCATTTAAGGATTTTGTTTTCATGAAGATGACTGTTTCAGCCTTCCTTTTGTGCTGTTTCTGATGTGTTCTGGATCAAGACACCAGAAAATAGGTTAGATTGAATTTAGGATAGAGTCATGGGCTTGGTATGAGAGCTCAGTTGCTCATCCTTGGGGAAAAACACTCACACTGTAGGAGGCAAACTCAGTTATATTGTTTTTGGCTCAGGGACACCTTTTCTGCTCACTTCCTGATTCTGAGCTTTGTTCCGTTCTGATTAGTGATTTCCAAATATATGAGATGTGAGATCATAGGTTATAGAATTGGAGTGCTGAAGGAACCCCACAATCATCTGATTTGAGAGCCTCATTCACAGTGATGTCCCATCAAGTGAAAGGAACTCCCCTAGGTCACTGAGTTCACCACTTTCCTGATCACACATATGCACCTCCAGGGGAATGTGCCGACAGAGCTGAGACCCTGGTAGACCATCCTTCAAAGCCTTTATCTCCTTCTGGTCCAATCAAACTCAACCAAATTAAAAAGGAAAGCTCAAATGTTAGTAAGATTTGGGGGGGGGGGGTAAAAGTCATGAGCTAAATGATTTCATTCTAAGTGTGCTAAATACGTGAACAAAAATACATTTCAAACAATTGGCTCCAAGTTTTAAAGAAGTCTGTTTCAAAATACGAGCAGCAAAAATATTTTTACAAAACAGGGTCTTGGCATATTTGAGTTTATAGACTGTGGTTAAACATCTTCAAAATAAACAAATGCATAATCAAAGTTACTGATGAAGCATGGCTTGAAACATCAGCAATGAACAAGTTCAGTAAGGTTTTTCCATAGTAGGGTGGGACCCTTGTTCCAGTTGTGTTTATTTCTCCAACACTAGCTGAGTCTGTGTCACAAAAAAAGGTCCTCAGAAAAAGTTTGTAGTGTGGTGGATGATGGATGGATGGATGGATGGAAGGATGATAGTTGGATGAATGGAAGGAGATGGATGGATGGATGGATGGATGGGTGGAAGGATGATGGATGAATAGAAGGGTGATGGATGGATGCATTGGATGATGGATGTATAGGTAGGTCTTCTCAATGCTGTGCGTAGAATAGAAATGGTTTTTCTAAAGGACAGACTCATGACTATATTATATAGAGATGATAACTGAATTTTGTGATGTGGTGCTCACTTTTTCATGAACCTATAGTTAGGTAAAATGATAAAAACAAAAGTTTTGAAAGTCTCAAATCTGGCCAGCTGAGGCTTCTCTTAGCCACTCAGAGCTTATCTGGCTTCCCGCAGATGAGGGGTATTTTCCGGATGTGTAGGAACAAGGCATGCTCTAGTATCATCTTTTCTCTTTAGCCCCATCCTTTTTTCCTATCTGGAAAAAGATAACTTTTTCCCCCAGTGTTTCCTGTAAGGAATAGAAGTTTAGAAAATTGAATTTTCTAAGCCCTTACGTGTCAATGAATGCCCAGGGCCATGAAAGCTGGCATTTTGACAAGTATCAAGAGATTAATATTTTAGATAAATGTCCTGTGTTATAGAAGAGGTCCATTCCAATATCTAGACAGTGAAAAACAATAGGACCAGTCAATTGGATCACCACCTGAAAGCAAATCAATATCACTTGGTGATTGTACAGAAACATCCAGGTTTACAAAATGCTGTAGACATTTTCTCTTTCAATGCTCAGAGAAACCTAGGGCAGTAGGTTTGTCACCAAGAAGTGGCTTGCCCAATATAATACAGCCAGTTAGCAGCAGAATTAGGAGCTGAGCCTAGACTTCTAGATTCAAATCTCATAATCTATCATTTTAAAGAGCTTCTCATCAAGATTCATTAGTAATCTGCGAGGAGAAGTTTTGAGGAGTGACAACCCCCAGACACAACACAACATGCCCTCCTCTACTACCCCATGCCCCTAGAACTGTCAATATATGAGATTAAGGCATTTTCTATGGAAATCCCTGTAATCAGGGGGCTGGAGGGAGGCTAGACTGCCTCTCACCCAACAATTGACATTAAGGGCTGGTTAATTCTCCGGGGTGAGAGGGACTATCCTGTGCACGGGAGGAGGTGTAGTAGCACACCTGGCCTCTACTCACTAGATGCCAGTGGCAGTGTCCAGTCATACAACCAAAAAGTGTGTTCAGACATTACCAGATGTCCCACGAGAGACATAACTGCCCCTATTTGAAGCTCAGTGTTCACATACACCTCTATCAATCTATTGCTAAGGATTTCAGGACTCTGGAGGACTAGAGGGAGGAGAGAAAAACTTGGGAATTTAGAGTTAAAAGAAAAGTGAGTTTCTACAACATATACAGAGGAAATACAAAAGACTGGACAGTTTGAGAAAAATACCAAAATGCTTCGAAAAAAATTTATAGATAGAAGTTGAAGGTTTAAAACTGGCTTTCAAAAAAATAAATAAATAAAACTGGCTTTCAGTCTTGAGTTTTGGTATTGTTTTTATCCGCAGCAGGATTGTTACTGCTCTTCCTGGGGTCAGAGTGAAGGTGATGTGAGAATAAGAGGCTGGAACTGGGGGGCCCAGGAGCCTGCTTGGCATGGGTGTCCACACCTTCCACCCCTATCCTTCTCTCTCTACTGACCATGAGCCCTGCAACATGACTTTGTCTTTGCCTTCCAGACTGTAGGCTGCCTTTCCAGAGGGGCTTTCAGCAAGTGGTTTGTAATATAATTTTGGCGACTTCTCCTCTTCTCTTCCCCCTCTTCCTTTCCCCCTCTCTCCCCATCTTTGTCAAAAATCTCTTCTCTCATCCAACAGGTATTTGTTCCATAACCAGTTTGTTTTGAGAACAGTGCAAGATCATGTGGAAGGAAAACAGAAAAAATTTTCACTAGCTAGGTGAGTTCATGGTAGGGTGACCATATGATTCATTGTCCAAACTAAGGCATATTTGTGAGTGGGATGCAGGGGGTGCTTTTATGGTTATGCTCCTGAGTCAACAGGATAACCCAGGACTGTCATGGGCTAAGTAGGATGAAGTGTCATGGCTTTTCCAACACTTTAATACACTGTTCTGTCAAGATGTGTCCTCCGGGACAATACTAACAATGAGGTCACAATGTCAGCAAGTGCTGTGCTGCGTATGATCTGTACATTCTCTGACTTACAATGGCCATGGTCCTATTACAATGTCTTCTGTTCTAGATAAAAAACTTAGTCAGGATCCCACAGTTAACACAAGATAAAGTGGGATTTAAATCAGGCAACAGTTTGATCTGAGAACCCACAATGGCATTATTCATGTTGATTTGTGTAATGCCCTTATTGACTTGTAAGATGGTGTATCTGTGCCTCAAACCCTGCCTTCTGGTTTAGGCAGTTTCTTCAGCAATAGCCCTCTCCTTCTTCTTCTTCTCCTCCTCCTCCTCCTCCTTCTTTTAAGATTTTACTTTTTAAAGTAATCTCTACACCCAATGTGGGGCTTTAACTCACAATCCTGACATCAAGAGTCCATGCTCCTCCGTGGCACTCCAGCCATAGTCTTCTTTTTTCTTTTTTCTTTTTAAAGATTTATATATTTATTCATGAGAGACACAGAGAGAAGGCAGAGACACAGGCAGAAGGAGAAGCAGACTCCTCGTAGGAGACTGATGTGGGACTCAATCCTGGAACTCCAGGATCACTCCCTGAGCTAAAGGCAGACACTCAACCACTGAGCCACCCAGGCATCCCCATAGTCTTCTTTTAACTGAAATATACCTTTACAATTAACTGGGTAAAGCCAGAGACATCAAGGCAGTTTTGGGCCTATCTTAGGGGAGGCAGAGCTGCTGTTTGAAGGGAAATCAGTGCAAGGGGACTTCCATTCAGTCATAATGCATCCTGTGATCTCAATGTTATACATACATTGAAATCCCAAGGGTCTTTCCCAAAGGAACAGACACCTGCTAGAGAAAGAGGAGATCTCTATGGAAATGAGTCCATTTGTTCTGGAAAAACAGCAAAACAACAAATCTTTAAGTTGTTCTGTTACAAGCCCTTGAGTTTTTCCTTGGTAATCCCTGTGTTATCCTGCTGCACGAATGCTCATAATCTATGGTAGGAAAGCGCTGTAATTACTAAAAGCTACTTAATTACCAGTACTTTTGCCTCTTGCCCCCCAGCCTTGAATCTGTCACCTCTGTCTAAGCCCCCCCCCTTGGTATTTAAATAGCTAATCTGGTGCTGGCTGCCGAGGTAACGATGTGCAAACCTCTAAGCAACTTCACCTCGACCTTCACGTTTCTGTTTATTTGGTATTTCCTTTTGCGTTTCTGTGTATGAACTGACTTGGCCTCTGCTAATAATTAAAAGTATCTGCTGAAGTATTCACCAAAGTCACTAGATAAGAATTCCTGTGAACAGTGTGTCTTGTGACATTCGCTTGTCCCCTGAAGTATAAAACCAACTGAGGCAAGTATTTTTGAAAACCCGTTCAAGTTGATACATATATATTTGTAAGCCTACGTGTAATTCACTTATTCAGTATTTATTACGCTTCTACGATGTGCCCAGTCCTGTTCTAGGCAGTGACAAACAGAATCCCCTGGCTGCATGGCACCACCATGGCCTTGGGGGGGTGGGTGGGTGGGATGGAGGACACAGATATTAAATAAGCAAAATACATGATATGTCATATGGAGATAACTGCTATGGGAAAAGTAAGACCGAAAAGGCTGACAGGGAGTAGGAATTGAGCTTTAAAATAGATTATCCATGATCACTGCGGCACTACTCACAATAGTCAAGTGATGGAAACAACGTCAATATCCTTGGATGGATGAATGGATAAAGAAAACGTGGTGTGTACACACAATGGAATATCATTCAGTCTTTAAAAAGAAAGGAAACCTGCCATTTGTGACAACATGGACAAACCCACAGGGCCTTCTAAGTGAAATAAGCCAGAGGCAGAAAGGCAAACACCACATGATCCCGCTTATATGTGGAATCTTAACAGTCAAACTCATATAAACAGAGAGTAGAATGGTGGTTACCAAAGGCTGCAGGGGAAGGGGAAAATAGGAAGATGTTGGTCAAGGGCACGAAGTTCCAGTGATGCAAGATGAGTAAGTTCCGGAGACCTAATGTACCCCAATGTCACCGTAGTTAACAATATCAGATTGTATATTGCTAAGAGGATGGACCCTAAGTGTTATCACCACAAAAATAACATAATAAAATAAAATAGGGTGCTTAGAGAAAATAGCTTATGAAAAATCTCAACAAGTTAAGGGGTGAGCTACAAGGATGTAGGGCAAGCATCCAGGCAGACGAATGACCAGCAAATTCTGGCAACAGGGAAAGGCTGACGTGTAAGAAGCCAACTGAGGCCAGAAAGAGATTAGGGTGCCTGATTTTATAGGATGCATACTTGATACACAAGGAGTTGACTTTTTCTTGGTGTGAGACAGGAAGCCTTTGAAAGGTTTCAAGCATAGGGACGCCTGGCTGGCTCAGTGGGTAGAGCATGTGACTCTTGATCTCAGGGTTGTGAGTTTGAGCCCCATGATGGGTGTAGAGATTTCTTAGAAACAAAATCTTAAAAAATAAATTAAAAAATTGTTTTCAAAAAAGGAAAGGATTCAAGCATGAAAGTGGCCTGGAGGACTTGTGATTTCAAAGAGGGGGCCATCTGGCTATGGGGTGGAGAACAGACTGGAAATGCAAGGGAAAACCAGGGGACCTGACTGGAGGTAATGGTGGCTTGGTCCAGTGGGGTAGCAAGTGGAGGTAGAGAGAAGAGGTTGGATTCTGGATATGTTTTAGAAAGCAGAGATAATAGGATTTATTGGTAGCTTGGATGAGGGGTGTGAGTGAAAGGAGTTAAGGTTTTCAGTATGTGTATGTGTGTGTGCACGCACATGAGTATAAGAGTGTAAGTCTAGATAAAGCTTAACATTATGCAAGGGTGTCTGGCTTAATTGCCTACTTATTTCTTTTTTGCTCCATCCTAAAACCCTGCAAGGGAGGGGAACTTCTCAGTTTTATATATTGCTCTATGCCCAGTGTCTAGAACAGTCTCTCTCTCTCTCAAAAATGAAAAAAGTGTTTATTATGAGTAATGAGATTACAGAAAAATTGTCAAGAGCTCTGTTATTCTCTGTCGTCTCTATTTTTAGCTTTGAGCCGGTATTCATTTAAAAATAATGTATTTGTTTAATTCTAGAAAATAAATTTGCCGAATTATGTGATGTAAACATTTAATGATTGTTTATTAAAACTATTATTAAAATGTGAAAGAGTCGACAGTCTACAGATGGCATGATGTTATTTTGAAAGCCAATGTCAACGTGGGGAAATGAATCCAGGCAGTATGCAAAAATAAATCCTAATCTTATAGAATAAAACCGCTTTGTGGATATGCAGGATCAGTTGCTAGGACGGGATAGACTTTATTAATGTTGTTTTTCTACAAGGACACTACCTGGGGCTAGCTTTCAGCCAGTCAGTCAACTGCAGTGTTTGCATTCATGAGTTAATCATGTCTTGTCTTGTTCAAAAGGAGGGTTTTTTTTTTCAGAGATGCCAGCCTTCCTATAACCAAAACATTTCTGTAATCTTCGTTTGAATTAAGGTTCATGGAACATTGTTACTCACATACATATGTGCCTTGAATTTGGTTCTTTGTGGAAACAGAGCATTGGAGACAGTTGGTTTGTTATTAAGAAGAAACTTAGAGATGGAACTACTCTCGGATGTTTCCAAGTAGAGCAAATAAACCTAGAGCCCTTCAGTGGGTCACAGGACCACAATACATGTATACATTCTGAAATCCAAAAAACTCTGAAAACTGCAAGCTTTGGGGGGACGTCATCTGGAAGCACAGGCCAGACTGGCCAGAACTCATTTGGGGCTGAACTTGAACTAGGGTCCCTAAAGCTATGTGTGGTCTCTATATATTCCATCTAATGTGGATGCTCGCTGGTGTCATTCAGAAATATTAATGTGTCTGATCACAGGGCGGGGTACCATGTTATGAAATAAACACTGTAAACACTCAATCATCTTTCTAAGAATTCTGTTTTCTGAAATACATGTGGCTTAACAGGGTTTGCGTAGGTCCTGTCCTGTGTTTGCTGTTGGGGGCTGACTGTGCTGGTTTTGTCCTTCCCTAAGAAATAAGGCTGATGGCTGTCTTGCCCAGTGGATGTTGCGGGACTCCCTTTCCAGGCGACTGAAGCTTTTGCAGAGCAGAGTCTCTGTCCCATGTGTCTAGCTCACAGGGTTCAGTGCCGTGCTTTTTTTTTTTTTTTAAAGATTTATTTATTTATTTATTTATTTATTTATTTATTTATTTATTTGAGACAGAGAGAGAGAGAGAGAGTGAGAGCCAGAGAGAGAGAGAGAGGCAGAGACACAGGCAGAGGGAGAAGTAGGCTCCATGCTGGAAGCCTGACACGGGACTTGATCCCAGGACTCCAGGATCGCACCCTGGGCCAAAGGCAGGCGCCAAACCACTGAGCCACCCAGGGATCCCCCAGTGCTGTGCTTTGAGCAGACGTGCCACGCTTTGTGGTGACGAAGCTTCTGGCCCCTTCCTTTCCAGGTAGGGCGCAACCTTGGAGAAAGCGTGAAGCTAGGTGACATTGTCTCCTGTCTTGTCACTGTGTGTGGTGATGGGTAATAAGGATTAGGAGATGTCATCCTGGTGATTGGCCAAACGGCGATTCCAAGCCACAACAAGGATACCATCTGATCTTTTAGTGATGACACAACCCTCTGCGGATGCGATGGACTGACGTGTCTTAGGGCAGTGTCAAAGCCACTAAGAGCTTGACAACTCAAATCAGTCTTGAGTTGGGCTCCCCGCTGCACCACATTTAGACTGGGCCAGGGTCCTCTCTGTAACCCACACAATTCGGCTTAGCTCATAACTTACTACATAATTTTCACCATAACTTCCTCTTCTTGGGGAAAAGGTGTCCACTCTGTGATTCCCGGAGATTCCTAACCCGGTGAATTCCACAGCACCCCTTCTTCAAATCCTGTATTGTTACCTCCCCACCTCCCCAAGCCCTGAACACATAACTCAGGCTAAAGCAGTGGCCGTGGGTTTAGATAATTTAGGAGACTGCAAGATAGACTCTTAGAGTGTTCAGGAAACAGGGAAATGAAGGATCTAACCTTTCCCCAGTGCAAGGCCCCCACACTTGTCATACCTTGAGGAGGGGACCCCTCATACACAACAGAGCCCATCTCTGGTCAGAGCAGCTCAGTTGGCTCCTCTTACTCCTATTTGGGGGCCTCAGGAACTTCTCAGGAATGGCCTGCAGAAATTGGAAGGTGGTCTCCCTGTTTCTTTTCTTCCAAAATTTACCACCCTTGCTCTTGGACAGTGAGGCAGGACAGGAGCATTTGCATTGGGTACCAACTGAGAAGCTTAATGCCGGGCTCCCTGGGGGAAAGCGGAGATTAGGTATTTGGGTGTCCAGTGTGGGGTGTTGGGGGGGTGATTTAAATGGCTCTGGAACTTGATGCCGTTACAGAAAACACCCCAAGCTGCCAGTAGAACCGGGATCTTTTCACCGAAATCCACAAGGGCCGTGAGAAAGGTTGTCATTGGCCAGGCTCCCAGGCCACCGAACAAGGGGAGAGGATGGGATGCAAACCCCGCCCAAGCCCCAGGGGGATGGAGTTGGCACCGTTGACTTCTGGGCAGCCCCGACGGCAGGCCAGGCATTTCAAAGGGTGCAGGAGCTAAGAGGCCTTCCCCAGCTCCTCCGTGGCCCGCGCGCCTCCAGGGGGCCCCAGGTCAGAATTAGAGTCTGGGTGGGAAGCGTACGAGCAACCGGGGAGCCGAAGTCGCGGTGGAGGAGACACCAGAGAGCGTAAATCCGGGAGGGGGGCGCGGTGTCTTGGGGTCGTGTCACTGCCCCGCAGGTCCCGCGCTCGGCGCAGAGCGCCCTAGGAGGGGGCGCAGCGGCCGCGGGCACCTGCTCCACCGAGGGCTCCCCAGGGGCGGACAGGGCGCTGCGGCCATGGCCGAGGCCGCGGAGCTGGAGGGCGCCCCCCCAGGGCCCCCGGGGCCGCCTGAGGTCCCCGCGCCAACCGCGGAGAAGGCGGGCGCGGAGGCGGAGCGGGCGGAGGCCGGCGAGGGAGCCCCGGGGGCGCCGCGGGGCGAGGGGGCGGGCGCAGCCGCCACGGCCGCCCTGAGCCCCGCGGGAGGCGCCCATCCGGACGCGGGGCGCAAGGGCGAGCGGGGGCCGGACGCCCACGGTGACCCGGGGGCCGAGGCGCGGGGCGCGGGCGCAGCGCCGGGCGAGGCGGACGCCGAGGAGGGCGCCCCGGGGTGCGCCGAGGTCCCCCGGGGAGAGGAGGGCGAGGCCTCGGGGGAGCTGCGGGGGGGCCCCGAGGAGCCCGAGGAGCCCGACGCGAAGGAGACAGCGGAGCAAGGGCCGGAGGGAGCGGGCGGCGGCAGTCCGGGGGCGCAGGGGGCGCAGGGGGCGCAGGGGGCGAGCATGGCAGCCGCGGAGCAGGCGGGAGGGGCGCACGGGCCCCAGGGGGAGCCCGGCGACGGAGGGGACCTCGGCCCCCAGCCCACTGAGGGGGCCCCCGGGGGGCTTGCAGGGGAGCCTCGGAGTGCAGCGGGGACCCCGGGGACGGAGGAAGCGGGGGACGCGAGGGCGGCAGCCGTGGAGGACCTGGGGGGACCCCAGGAGGGGACGGAGGAGCAGGAGAGGCGAGAGCGCGGCCCGGGGGCGCCGGGCGGGGGCGAGGAGGAGCCCCCCGACGGCAGCGCGCAGGCGGAGGAGCCTGAGGAGCCGGAGGAGCCGGGGGAACCGGGGGAGCCGGGGGAGCCGGGGGAGCAGGAGGAGCCGGAGGAGCCGGAGGAGACGGGGGAGCTGGAGGAGCCGGAGGAGACGGGGGAGCTGGAGGAGCCGGAGGCCGAGCTCGGCAACCACCTGGCGGAGGAGGGCAGCGTGCAGGGCGCGGACGACGCGGCGCGGGTGAACGGCGGCGGGGAGGACGGCGAGGCGTCGGAGGAGGGCGCCCCGCGGCAGGAGCACGACATCACCCTCTTCGTGAAGGTACCCGGAGCTCCGCGGCCCCTCGCGCCCCCTGAGTCGGGGCTTCCAGGGGCGCTGGTCGTGGCTCTGTTCGCGGGACGGAGGGAGGGAGGGAGGGAGGGAGGGAGGCAGGCGGCCCGGCCCGGGTCACCGGGAGCTTGCGGAGCGCTTGGGGAGACGCGGGGGTTTGGAAACAAAGAGGTTGGGTGGGGGTAGTGGAGGGGGGGGAGTCGGGTGTGGGCCCAGCATCCCACTGTCCTTTGTTCTGAAAATCCTAACTGGCCCTTCTAGTCTGGAGATTATTGGAGAATAAATTAAAAAAAAAAAAAGTGAGCCCTATTGATGTTCAAAGCAATTCATCCCGAAGGAAAGCTCTAATAGTTGAAATGGAAAAAAAAAAAAAAAAGGCTAACAGGTTGTAAGGTGAGAAGTATCCCCAGGACTCAAATTTCAGAGGCCCCGAGCTGGCCAACGTTTTCAGTTCCAAAAAAGGTATCTCCCTCTTTGGTATGTAGAATCCATGAGGTGCATTTGGAAGGGAAGTGGAGATTTATTTAAATATTAAATTGTTGAGCGTTTTAGCATTTGTTTTGGAGGAATACAAGGTGCCGGTGACTTGAACCTCATCTGCCTTTATATTTCATATTTCAGTCTTGCTTCAAATGTGAAGGGAGCGATGATTTTTGTTAAAGAATCTATAGGACATGACTGAGAAAGTTTTGAGTTTAAATAGGCATTTCTACAAGGCATCGGAAATATGGGGCAAGGTCCAGCAGTAGCTCACACACATCCTGATCTTTGTTAAGAAAGAAAGAAAGAAAGAAAGAAAGAAAGAAAGAAAGAAAGAAAGAAAGAAAGAAAGAGAAAGAAAGAAAAGGAAAAGGAAAGAAAAAAAAAGAAAAAAGAAAGCCCTTTCTGGAGACCTTTGGCCAGACCAGGAAAGCAGCAGATAATAAGGTCAAGAATGTGCATTGCATGTTGAATCATAATCCTTCCAAAATACTTTCAGGCTTATAGAAGCCAGTGAGGACCTAAAGCTCCTTGACGGGAATGTAAGCAAACTCTAATAAGCAAAAAGAGAAATGTTTCCAAAGTGATTAACATCAGAATTTCAAGAATTGCCTAGGTGGCAAGGGGGTTGGGGAAGTGAGGGCATGTGTTTCTTCACTAGTGGGAAGGTGCTGTTCTGAGCATTTTTGAAGACCCTGGAGCATTTTAAGATTAAGTGTTGGGATATAACCTAAGGGCACAGCCCTTAGGAAGGCCACTGGGAGCTGGGAGGCTGCAGGGAAGGGGAAAGGGAAGGGAAGGGGGAGAGCTGAACACAATGCTGCTGTGTGTGCCTCAAATCTGCTCTTCATTTAAGACATTTCCCCGTTGCTCCATCTTATTGCCAATCTGCTTCCAGCACATCTTTCCAGTTTCTTGTTACAATTTTGAAATACAGTAACATCTTCCTAAGACTGTCTTCCATGCTCCGAGCTCTCCAGTCTAGGCCTTTGGTGATAGCCAGTGAGCTAGGACATGAGATCTGGTCACTTTGTTTCTGCAGCTAAAATTCTCCAGTTATTTGTTGTAGGCTTTCAGATGAGTCCACACTCCTTAGCCAGGCCACAGGCCACTCCTGATGTCATTCCTGCCTCTTCGGTATTGCCTGGGTGTCCCCCAACTTTGTCACCCATGGTACCACCATGCCAGCCATATTGAACTGGTTCCATTCCTTGAGAGAACCACATTTTTTCCCGCCTGGAAATTTTGCAGGTGTTGTACCCTCTGCCAGAATCAAGTTTCTCCCCCCTCATCCCTCTCCCTAGTTATCTGCTGTGTGTCTAGATTCAGCACGGGCATCACCGCAGTGTGGGTTGGATATCCCTCTGTTGAAAGTCCACTCACACACTGTAGGTTTTATCTCTTTCCTTGACTGCATAAATTTTATCTTCTATCCTCCACGTGGAGCACAGGTCTGGAGCATGATGAAGGTTTGAATGGGTGGTTTCCTGCACAAGATAGTGTACTTTGGTGATCAGTAGCATGGACTTTAGAGCCAGTGGGAACAAATCCTGGCTCTGCTTCTTTCTTGCAGTGTGCATCCATTGATTTTGCACAGAAACAATCCCCTGCCCATTATATCCCTGCCCCCCTCCTCTTCTAAGGGAAAATCTCTCTAGATACCTACTAGATACCTAATTATCTCCATTCTCTGGGGATAATAATTTTATGAAAAATAAAAATAAGTTGTGTGGGGATTTTTGTTTTGTTTGCTTTTTTTTTTTTTTTTTTTTTGCTTCTGCTCAGGAGTAATTTGTGTGGGCAGAGGCAAGGGGCTAGTCATAGCTTATCCAGAATGTTTTATTCTGACGTGATTAGCTTGTGATCAGTTGCTCCTGCTACCTTTTTTTTTTTCTTTAAGAAAACAGATCTCCAAATAAGGAGATGGGTTTTTTTTTTTTTTTCAGGAGATTGGTTTTTAAGCAACTACTACTTGATATAAATTCTGAGAGTCACTGAAGAGGTGTCTCGTAGGATTGTTAAGGCATCTCATTTTCTTTTTATCCTAAAAATGATTCTCCTTAAAAGCAAAAAAGACCCCATAGTGAAATCCATCAAAAATTCTTTAGATGTTTATATCTTTTGTGTTTTGTGATACTTGATTTAAAATCCTTAAATTAGTTTAAAAGAGGATTTCTTTGCCAGATTTAGCCTTCTTGAGTTCCTTCTTTGGACTCCACTTATTTGGACTGTAATCCATGTACAGTAGACATCTGACCTCCTGGGTTTTATAAACATGTCAAATTTTTCTGTGCCATCGCTGGAGTGCAGAATTCAGATTTGTTCTTTAAGGGGAAGTACTGTAAACATTCCAAACATTCCCCTCACCTTCATCTGACAGCCCAGTAAATACCATTGTAATTAATTAGCCCGTATTTTATTTGTCAATTTTTAACTTTTACACTTTCCCCCTATTTTAAAAAATATATTGGTTGCAAAAATACCGCAAAGTAATGACATATGACTCAGTAACAGGTGCAAATACTTTTAGCCACCTGGCGGTTTATCGTCTCCATCTTTGGAATTGCCATCTTACTAATTTGCCATTTTGTTTAATTCCATAAGTATGCAAGAATGTACTCTTGTAAAAGAGCCGAGAACATATATAGAACAGGCTGCAGAAAGCTTCCCTGAATTATTGTATGGTAAATTAATTGCTGATCATGCTAATTCTTACTTTTGTTTTTTACAAAGAAGTATTAATTATTTGTCATCAAATTATAGGGTAACCCTGCAGTATATTTAGTAAGAAAGATTCTTTTCTTCTTTACTCATAACAAAGAGTAACAACATAATAACATACCAACATAACAATAACAAACGACAAATAAAATACTGACAACAAAGGATAAGGTAGGCACCTCACCAGCTGTGGGGATTTAGTCACTAAGGAAGTCTTACTTACAGATTTGGTGCTTCTAATCCAGCATGTATACTTTGAGGCAAGGTCTAGGGGTCGGATAATCTGAGATATGGATTTCCGGGCGAATTTCACAAGACTTAAAACACTTCAACGTGACCAATGAATAGTCTTGGGCCAGAGTCTATGAATTTCTTAAACTAGACTTTGGACACCATATATTTAACCATTAACATGCAGCTGCTGTGGAGCTCAAAAACTTGCATTTGCCATCACATTTGGGTGATGTCTCTAGACAGGTGGAATTGGTGATGGAACAAGTCCAACGCAAGGAAGATATGACCTCTGACTAGGCATTGTCATTGAGAACTGTCCCCCAACATACATACATATAAGAATGAATGAATGAAGCCAGCCAAGCAGTGCCACACCACATGGCCATGGCAGGATGGGAAGGCTAGGTATGTGTCTAGGAGCCACAGCTGTGTGACTCCTGGTAGACCAGTTCACTGTAGTGATCCACGCACCTTTCTCCAGGAGAGAGCACAGTGAGACCATTCTGTGGGGGCTTGGTGTCCAAGGAGCTTAAGGGGGAGGTGGGATTCTCATAACTATGTGTGGACTATGACCATGTGCTCTAAAGGGAAATGAACACAGATGCACTTCTTTGACTTTACCCCCCCAAAATAGCATTTTTGTTATTTGTTTTTTGAGTGTCTTATACAGCTTGCTTGCAAACACATTTATGAAATTAGTAGAGTTAGCTGGGGTGGAAACCTCTGACACATGTGTGTGCACACATGCACACTGTGGGTAGTGGTTCCTCTCCCCGCGCTGAGTGAGATCCACCTTCTAATTACTTCTCCACATCATGTCCTCCTCACCTCATGTAGTGGTGGGCTTGTTGTAAGCTCTGAGTCAGTGCTTTTTGGTAATGATAGGGAAATAGCAGATGGATGCATACTCAGTCTAAGGTGACTCAGCTAGTGAGCAGCTGGACACAGACCTGTTTCCCATTGTCCCAGTCCAGTGTCCCTTCTGAAAGGGCCAGAGCCACTCTTCTCCATGAAGACATTTTGGCAGCAGGGCTGCAAGATGATGGAATTTCCTCAGGGCTATGGGAATTTGTGGCTCTGCTTTGCTGGGTGCACATAGGCCACAGTTCCTGCCACTCACTGGGCTGATGCATCATGTGCTCTGGACTCATGGAAGTAAGTGAGCAATCATGCTTCACCCTCAGCATGAACTCCTCCTCCTCCTCACAGTGGGTCTCCTTAATAGCCTGGGTTTCTCATGGTCAGCTCTTCTCCATTAGGTCACTCAGATATCCTAACTCCCTGTGTATCTGAAGATCTGTAAGATACCTTCAGAAACACTGCCCTGGATCCTTTGAACATGCAAATTTACTCTTTAGTTCCATATACATAGAAAAACAAAACCTAGACTTTGGAGGAATGTATAAAGTTCAAGTGGGTGAGAGTGATACAGATTAATCTCTTAGCACATGTGGATTTATCACCTCCTATATGTTAGTCAACATGTGGATTTATCACCTCCTATATGTTAGTCATTGTGCTAGAGTTGGGGACCCAAAGTCAAGCAAGATTGACAAGGTCCCTGCCCTCACAGAGTTTACCATCTAGCACAAAGGAGAGAGACTGAGCACTGAAAGCATTTGGTAGCAGGAACTACATTGGTGTGCCCACTGTTGTCCTTCCAAACCCTAGCACAGGTCTAGCACATAGTAGGCTCCAAGTTAATGCTGGCAGGAAGGGGAGGAGGGAACAAAGATGAGTAGGAGCCTGTAGGAGTATGTAGTAGAAGGACCTATAGATACAGTGGGGATCACTGAGTAGTTATCAATTTGATTGTATTTGGGGAGACGCAGAGACTAGGACCCTCTGATAGTCCCTAGTACATATTCTTCAGGTTTTTGAAAATAGGGGTACCTAAGTGGCTCAATAGATTAAGTATCTGCCTTTGGCTCGGGTCATGATCTCAGAGTCCTGGGATTGAGCCCTGTGTCACGCTCCCTGCTCAGCAGGGAACCTACTTCTCCCTCTCTCAACTTCTAAACACTTGTGCTTTCTAGCCTCTAAACTTGTCTCTCTCTCAACTTCTAAAGACATCAACATGTTTTCTGGCAACACATTCTCCTCCCCATAGGGAGATAGTATCCAATTCCATTTCAGCTGGAGACTGCAAAGCTTAAAATATTTATTGTCAGGCCCTTTAAGAAAAGGTTTGTTGATCCATAGTTTAAACTTTCTTTGATACCTGACCTGGGGCTAGATACATTGCCTCTGGCACAAAATTGGAGTTTTATTCAGCAAGGAAGAAGGGGAATGACTGCTGAATAAAGAATCAGCAGTGTCTATCACAGTGAAAAATATTTTAGACACTGAACATCTTATACATATTGTTAGAAATGTAATTTTTCTTTGAAGTCCTTAATCTTGATTTAGGTGAGATTGAAATGAAACAGAGATTATAAATATAAAAAGATACAATGCAATGCAACGTAGAGTAAGTATTTTTCTACCCTCGAGATCTTGCCTCTCAGTTTTTCTTCCTGGAGACAGCCACTGGATATCTTTCCAGAGATACTCTGAGCATATTTCAAGGTTACATGTAAATATTCTCACTGTATTAGTTATCTAACACATAACAGAGTAATAAATTACTCTAAGACTTAGCACCCTAAAACAACAAACTTTCATTATTCCCAGTTTCTCTGTATCAGGAATTTGGGTCAGCTTGGTTGTGTAGTTCTGGCTCATGAGTTTGTGGTTGAGATATTGGCAGGGCTGTGGTCTCATCTGAAGGACTGGTTGGAGTGGTGGTGGTGGGCATCCACTTTCAACATGGCTGATGCGCATGTCTGTTGGCAAGACGTTCAGTTCCTCACCACTTGGGGCTCTCTCCATGGGCTGCTTTGGTGTCCTCACAACATGGCATCTGGCTTTCCCCCAGAGCAGTGATCCAAGAGAGTAGGAGCCACGATGACTTTTATGATTGAGTCTCAGAAGTCACTGTCACTCCTGTCTTATTTTATTCACAAAGTCCAATACTCAAGGATATCAAAATTAAATTCTACCTTAAAGGGAAAGTCAGAGGATCTGTGGACATATTTTTAAAAAAATACCTCACTCACTTTTTTTTTCATAAAAAGTAGGACGCTGGAAATACATTGGGTTATATCTTGCTTTCTTTGCTTAACAACATATATTAGAAATCATTCTCCATTGGTACCTGTAGCTCTGTCTTGTTAAAAATTTCATAGTTTTTTAGTGATGGATACACTCTATAGTCAGTCTTCTATGGGTGGATGTTTAGGTGGTTTCTTCTTTTGGATGTTAAACCATGATGTAGTGACTATCCCGCCATGGATGTGTAATCGTATATGGAAGCTCACTTCTTAGAAATGACATTGCTTTGGGAACGGATATGTCTGTTTAAAATTTTGATAATCTTCACCAAATTTCCTCTTCAAGGACGTTCCACCACATAATGTCTCCCTGACACTATATGGGTTCCATGTTTATTTCCCCAACCTTCCCCACTCAGACTTTTTATCAAACTTTTGAATCTGAGAGGTGAAAAATGATGCCCATTGTCATTTAATTCACATCTCCTTTAGTGTGTGTGAGGCTAAGTGTACTTTTATTGATCTAACAACTCTTGATATTTTTTTGCCGAAGCAGCTTGCTTATGTCCTTTGCCTATTTTTCAAATCTACATTTGGTCTTATCCTTCCTGATTTTTATAATAAGGAAATTAGACCATTGTCTGTCATGTGGGTTGCATATATTTTTATGGGACTGTTTTGACTATTTGTACTGGAGTAATTTATCCTTTCAGTCTTAGTAACTTGTTGGATGGAATTGATGTGTGGGGAAACAAAGCATAGGCTGTGACAGCGCTCTTAGAATCTCCAACTTCATTTACTAGAATCTTTAAATACTCTGTTTTACTTTATATTCTATAACCTCTTAAGTCCTGAGGAATTAGATATTTCAAGTCTTGCCTTTCTTCTTTTCTTTATAATTAGCAGCTTACATTTTACCAGGCACATGCCCTTTGAGAATTGCATTCTTTCTTACATGGTAAGAATTGCTATTCAAAACAAGATTTAAAATATCTTGATAGCAGGATCATTTCATGCCATACTACTCCATCTGAATATGTAAGATATATCACTTTGATCTTGGCATGCCATCTACTGGGATGAATTTGAGTCCCACAAATAAAAATCATAAGTGAAAAGCAATCATCTGTGGTGCCGTGGTATCAAAATATTGTTTCTGTGGATGTCTCTTAGCAGGAATGTTTCTATTTATGCCCCCATTTGTCAAAAGAATTGACCAAAATTTATGGAGAATGATGACATTCTCTCTGTTCATAGAGATCCAGTGAATTGTGGCTGACTACCAGAACTTATGTTTAATTAGTGGGGCAGGGGTACTAAAATGCTCAAATATGAAAGATCATTCAGAGAGATACTTTTTGAAGCTTCTCGGGGGGCAGGTCTATTTACAACAGTTGAGAAATACTCAGTGTGCAAGGGTAAGTCTAATCTTATACGTGTAAGAAATCATCAGATTAGAAATATTCTCTAATTCCAGATTTTTACTAGGTTCATGAACTCTACCCCCAATTCAGGGCTTCTCCTTCCTTCTGGGCTTGATTGGCCACATGAACTTTGATTCTTCTGCTATGGGGAGAAGTAAAAGCTACTTTTCAGTCTTCCAAACTCCTGAACGGTGTTTTGGACCACAGTGGCTATTTAAAGCAAATATTTATTGAGTTTTCACCAAGTATCAGACATTGTGTTTGGGGCTGAGGTACAAAAGCAACAGTGATGAACACAGCCCCTGCTTTTCTAGAGCTTTCTGCCTACAGAGTGACCTAGAGGGAAATGGCTAGAGTGCTGTGTGAGGAAGGGGAGCATGGGGTGGGGAGGGTTGCTGGAGCAGGTGGGAGGAGCAGGATGGCAGGCTGCGCAATGAGTCTTAAGGGGGGGGAATTTGGCCTCTAGATCTCTGACAGCCCGGGCTCTGCCCTTTTGCTGCAGTCTCTTCCCTTTGGAAGGTTGTGCTGTGCACGATGGATGGGTAAGTGAATGAGCAACGTACAAGGCATGGCCACTGTGTCCGGTAAAAAGAATGGGGTGGTCAGATTTAATGATGTATTTTGCAGAATGTAAATTTTATAATCTCATGAATTCTTTCCATCTAAGTTAGCATCACGCATCACACTGTATTCACAGACATTGGCTTATGTCTGAGCCCAATAACTGAACAGCTATTAAAATTCTGAGCATGTTGCAAATCGTCTTTGGCTTCCTCTTTCTATTGTGGAGACAGGTGAAGAACAGAGAACAGGGGAGAGAGACCAGGGCCGCTCAGTGGCGTTCAGCTGGTGGATGGGCCCATCTGAGGGGTTCCAAGGCAGATTCACACACTTGTTGAGTGTCTCAAATCATTTATTTATCGACCCAGTTCTTTGCCAACTTGAACTGGTTTAAGACAATTTTAGCAGTGCCTAAAAGCAGCGGAGTTGTTTCTTTTATATCCAGTGATGGGCAGAGTGACGTCTCTGCAGCATTTACTACAGCAAATGTCAATACCATATAATTACCGTAATTACAACACATGGGCAACAAGAGCCTCGTGCTGAGATCTGGGCCACTCCGTGTGCCCCCTCTAGAGTCACTTCTCTGTCATCTCTATGAAGCAGTCATTTATCCTTATGAAGGAGAAGGGACACTGTGCCAATGAAGTAGAGACCCGCCCCAGTGCCCCTTTTTGTTTCTGAGTGTGGGGGCCCGGAGTGGCCTTGGAGTCACGAGAGACTAGGGTCCCCTTTCACAGAGCTGTGTGATTCTGTCTTCTGACCAGCAGGACTCTTCCCCAGGAGGGGTGGCCAGCCACGGAGGGAGGAGAAAATCTGGACCCGTTCTGCCCAAGGCTTTATCATTGTGGTTTTCCAACCTTCCTGGGGGTTAGGATGTTGTGGTCCAGTAGGAAGAGCCTCAATTATGCACCCCCAGCAGCACTCCCTGGGTGCTCCAGGCCTGCCCCTGGCCACAGTGGGTGGAGGGAAGAAGAATCAGGCCCGGAGGTCATCTTCCCAGAGTGGGGGGTACATCCTGCTTCTCTTCCCAGAGTGGGGGGTACATCCTGGATTTTGATGTGCATGGCAGCCCCAAGCACGTCTGACACACTCCGCCCATCACAGGCATCACGTGCTTTGAAGGCCACACAGAATCAAAGTGTTATTGGTCTGGAGATCTAGGGACATGGGGCTTTCTTCCTAAGTGGGGGAAATTAACACTTTTTTGGTGTCTTTGGTGTCGGGGGAGGCAGTGGGTTCGAAGAATCTTGGGCCTCTTGGGCCGACTCAATTTCTACCCCAACTTTGTTCCCTTTGTTTGAGCTCCAGGCTGGATGCCTTTGACTCTATTCCCATAAACGGGCAGACGGGATGAAGTTCTGGGTTGCAACTCAATGGTTTCTTTGTGTCACTTAACACTACAGAGAATTCGGTGCCTAAGAAAACTCAAGAGTTATTAACACATCAGATATGAGGGGCACTTTTTTTTTTTTGTTAACTGCCACTTTAACCAATATATTGTGACCCTGTCATAAACAGCAGCAGTAAAATGACACTGCTCTGTCATTCTCCAGATATTGACGTTTGCTGTAGTCAATGTTGCAGAGATGACGCTCTGCCCATCACTGGAAATAAAAAAAAAAAATAACTTCACTGCTTTTAGGCACTGCTAAAATTTTCTTAAACCAGTTCAAGTTGGTAAAGAACTAGGTCTATAAATTTGAGATTTGAGATCTATAAATTTGAGATTTGAGCATTTCTGCACACCCTGAAATCACATCACCGCGTGGTGGGGTAAAGGTGGCTGCAAGTTCTTTGATCCTCTTCCCATTGGGAAATGGAGGCTGATTCTCTCTCTTCTCTCTGAATCTGGCCAGACCCTCATGACTGCCTGGTCACCAGTAGAATATGGGGGGAGTGATGCTGTGTGGTTTTCACTCTAAAGGGCTGTGCAGCCTCTGCTCTGTTCACTGACCTGCTTGAGGCCACCAGCTGGACAGGCCACCTCTGGGTGCTCCATCTGACAATCCCAGCTGAGCCCAGCCTTTCAGCCATGCTGCCAAGACCCTCAACAAGTGTGTGAAGCTGTCTTGGACTCCCTCAGATGGGCCCACCCGTCAGCTGAACAGCACTGAACGACCTTTGTCATTGCCACGTGGGACAGAAGGATCACCTAGTCCAAGGCCTGGTCCTGATTCCTGACTGATGATGAAGCATAAAAAAAGCAGCCCTCCCTGGTGCATCTGGGTACTTTGCTACTTGGCAATAGGTAACCGGGACGTATGGCTTATGTCTCTTTTAAGCTGGTGAAATCTGAGCAGGTCACGGTGAGAGGTACAGAGGAATTTAAGGCAAGTCCAGGAGTGGGCAGTGCAGAAAAAAGGAAGGCTCCGTGTGGCCGGTTCTTCCGTTTGCTGTGTGCAGTTTTTTTTTTTCCTTCTGCGGTCACTATAGGGACTGGAATATCCTCAGCCATTCAAGAACGCAAACCACCAGGGTATATAAAAACAGGCTGCATTCTTCAGCAGGCTTTCCAGAACAAGATGTTCCTTTGTTGCAATAATTCCTTGTGAGAATTTTACAAGGAAATAAGCTTTTCATGTCTGTGTAAAAGCTTCAGTTGGTATCAGGCCATATTATTAAAAAAGGATTAAAAATAGTCCTGGAGTTTTTAAAGCACACTTCGTATATGAGGATAAATAGTAAGTTCCATTTTGTTCGCCTGTGTACTTCTTATGACTGGATTCCACCCACTGTGACAATGAATACTCCCACCACTAAGCCTTTGGCCAGAATTTAAAGCTAAGGGCAGTTTGATTCAGCGATTAAGCCACGTGGGTTGGGGGTGGTCAACCACCTAATCCATCTAATAATACATTGATTGGTATGATGGTGGAGAAGAGTAAATACTCTACATACTTGGCAACGTATTTAGGATTGATAGGCTTCTGGAAAGGTTCAGATCTATGTTTCAGACTTTTAAGATCTCAAATATATTTCTTAGGATCTCGGTAGAACGATGAACTAAGTTGTTCTTACGTTCTCGGGTTATGGCAGAGGGAGGGGCACGTTTCAAAAGAGGCCTGGAGCGAGGGACTTAATAAACATAATATATTAATAAAGTGCAGACAGGAGGCCTATCTCTCCACGCTGCTGGGGACAGACAGCCTGAGCTGGATGTGCAAAAAGCCAATCTTGAAAGCGTTATCGATAGCGCAGGCTGGTATTTATTTAAGAAAAAAAAAAAACCACTCAATTTTTCTTTTCTAGAATCGGCCTTGCTGCACTTATGGTACCTGTTTCTTTTATAGGCTTTACAAGGAGTGGGACGTGTCGTGTTTGTGTCGCGGGATATGCTAGTGTAACCATAAACCGTATCAACAAAGATCTGAAAAGGAGGGGCCGTTCCCTTCATTCCCTGGAAGTGTGGTCAAAGAGGGGCTCTACCCCTCTGACCCCCATTCTGCAAGGAGCCTTGCTGCTGCCCCAGGGTGTGTGGACGCTGGCATCACCGGCCACCTTGCTGCTCCACTAGATGGCAGGAGAGGGAAGGCAAGAGACAGGACAATGTGCGGGAGGGGTGGTGGCCTGTCCTGTGAGCCTTCCCTCAGCCTTGGGAAGAGTTAAAGACCAGAAGCCTGCAGAGGGTCGGTGCTACACAGGTCATGGCAGTGGTACAGCTGTTATCATTGGGATCATTGGTCGGTTGCCTGCAAGCCGTCGATGCAGGCCTTTCTGTTGACCTTGGCAGTCACCTTGGCTCTCTAATCGGAGGTGCTAACAGGAGTCCAGCAGGCCAGGGTCGGGCTCTCCGCTCAGCTCCCCGGTGGGCCCTCATCCCTCCCAACCGCAGGTGGCCTGCTCACCTCACGCCCCCCTGCACGGCCCCATCCTGCACCAAGAGGTGGAGGGAGGACCAGCGAGGATTGTGCTTCCCACAGGAAGATGCGAGATGGTGATGCTGAGCCAAGAGAAGCTTGCACAGATGGTGCCTGCACACAAAAAAATCATCACACCTCAGTAAATGGCTTGTCTTGTGACTGACATGCCCACGATCGGCTTCCCTCCAGCTTAGGGAGGCTGGAAACCAGGAATTCCAGCACTGGAGCTGGGGTGTCAGGTTCTGATGGCTGCAGTGTCGGAATCTCCCCCAAGCAAAGCCGCTTTCCTGCTTTCCTTGCCCCTTACAGAAATTGGGAAATTAGGCAAGAACTTGGTGCATTAGGGACTGGCGCTCTGTCTGCCACATTTCTATTGATTTTTCCCTCCTGTTGTCCCTGCCGCCCGCTGAAGGGGTTTATATATCTTTTTAGAACAGTTTATTTTTCATAGGCTACTCCTTCCCCAATTTTGTGGTTGATTGGGCATTTCCATAAAAGTCGTTCCATTAGTTTCTGGCAAAGTAAATAATCTGTGGTATCATTGTGTCTGTGGGAACAACCAGTCAGTAGATCAACTCAACTCACGTCATCTTTCCCAGGAATGAAGTTTCCTTATTAAGAATGTCCTTCCCCCTAAAAGGTATCAGTGAGTCGTTTTTCAGTAATGATTTTTTTTTTTTAAACGTGTAGTCCAGATTTTCAGAACTACAGGCCTGTGGCCTGCCTTGTTCTGATGAATTGGGTTGATGAGCTGGTCAGTGTTTGTAGAGGGTTATGAAACCCTGGCTGCCTGCACCAATAGCATCTGAATAACGATGGAAAGAGTTAAAAATCCCCCTAAAATTACTCAGCATAATCCTCAAGAATATATTTCTTAGGATCTCGCAAACCACCATGGTTTCTCTGTGTTTCTCCAACGCCATCATCCATCACGAGTGGTGTTCTGGAATGTTCTCCACACAGTGAGTATCCATTTCAGGTTGAATTCATAGGTGTTCAAGATGGTTTGTAAGTTATCTAGCTAAATTTGGGGGACCAGATAAAACGAGGACCCCACTTTTCCACCATCTTGCCTCCTCCCAGCCTACACAGTGGGTATCCAAAACTTGACTCCGGAGTAGTCAAGCAAGCACAACTCTAGAAGCTGACCCTGCCCTGGGTTGGGGCTCTCTTTCCACCCTATTGTCACTGTCTCCTAAGCCTTGAGGATGTGTTGACAAGTCAAGAACACTGAATGCTTCTGTGCACGCTGTGGTGGGCCATTAACCACCGGTGTGTTTTGGGGATCACTGATCTCTGGATCCACTCCTGTGTTCATTCACTGGCTCAGCAAGCATTAAGCATCCCAAATTGCTTAAAAGAAAATCTTCCTCTGTTTTTTTCCCTACAACTTTACCTTGTGGAATGGGGTCTTGTGTTTTCCAGTTGAGGGCACCCAGTTTTTTGTGCCATTTTTTACTTTTGTGCCTTATTTGTCGAGGGGATCTTTCCTTTATTGAACAGACTCCCAGACGAGTCAGTGGGATGCCGATCCCCTCAAAGCTCCTTCTTCTCTGGGAATTAGTTGAAGGATCGCTATACCCCGGGGGTCTTGGCAGTTAGTTAGTGTGGACTGGGATGGAAATGGAGTCCAGGGAACCAGAGCAGGGCTGGGTTAAATGGTGCTCAAGGGTGAGCTGGACACGCTGAGGCATGAACCCACTTCAGGTCCCATATCTAAGACCCAGCAAATCCTGCCCCATTTTTAATTCCCCGAACGCTCCTCTGTTTGTATCTGTGTAGATGCCTTTATTTCAGAATCAAGTGAGAGTCCACCCAGGGGCCTGAAATAGGGCACTGGCTTTTATTCCCATAGGACCTTTCTTTCTGATAACTTGGGGCACTTTTATAAAATTGTCTTCAGTGCGGGGCAGGGGTGGGTGGGGTGGGACAGCTCCATGATGGTTCAGAGGGAGAGCAAAGCGCTCATTTTGTTGTCTCTCCCTTGCCTGAGGGATAATTTGCCTGCATGCCCGTCTCTACATCCCTCTGTCCTCCTTGTTTCTTCCACGTGGAAAGAGAGGACAGCCCAGGGAAGGGTCTTCATTTCTGGATTCTCCCCTTCCACTATGGTTTCCCATCCCTCTAGGGATGGAGGTCAGACCCACTCTTGGGAAGAAGTTGTCAACACACAACCCAACATGGGTGTATTGCAAAGAAGGCAGCCTCTCCTCAGAGAAGGCCAAGTTAATTGGTGTTATCAGGGATTTCGCTGAAGAGGGATGTTTTTCCTTTGGGGATTGGGAGGTGGGTGCAAAATAGAGCCAGAGAGCGCTTCCAAGGTCTTTATGTTTCAAAGCACATGCTGTGCATTGCGCCATCCATTCTGAGTATTATTTTTTATGATCCCTTTCTGCCAATTCTCCTTTCTGGTTCATTTTCTTCTATGGAAGGTACTCTTTCAAGCTTTTGGTGCATTAAGGGGTTTGAAGTTCTTCCTTTTTCTGAAAACCATTTGGGGAGATTGATGTTGGTGTCCTTCCGAGTTGCTTGGCACCACTCCAGGGGCACTAACCCCTTCAGCGTAGACTGGGCTATGAATGTGTCCATGGCTGTGGCTCTATGTGACAGTCCATGGCCTTCTCTGGGGGTTGTGGCGACTGGAGGTTTTTCTTTTGAGTTCACTTCCCTGGGTTTGGCAAAAGCTTTCAGATGGTCCCATTTGTTGGCTGTGACATTTCCCTGGTGCTTTTTGAATGTTGATTCTCTTTCGATGCAGCATAAAATGATGCTCCTTGCTTTCCCTCAATCCTTCCAACAGATGCCCATATTCCTTTGGCCAGCCATCCTGATTCTGGCTGTGCAGTCATGGGGTAAGACAGGTTTCTGCTTCCTTCTTCCTACAGAAGACTGTCGCCTTCTCTCCAGATTCTATTTCCTGTAAATTGATCACAGAAGCTTGTCTGGGGTTCCAACAGAGGCATCTGGACCCTTATATGCTCCCAAAGGGCAGACCTGGGTGTTGGAACTGGGCGAGGGGCTTCTCTGATCCTGCTCAAGCTTATGGTGGGTGAGGGAGGAACATGCCTGGATATCCAGGTGCCCAGGATTGACCTCCAGTGATCAGTGGCATCCCCCAAATCACAGCCAGATTATCCTCAGATTCCGTGTTCTTCCTGAAATGGAGAGCACTTGGTGTGGGCTCCAGTGATCAGTGGCATCCCCCAAATCACAGCCAGATTATCCTCAGATTCCGTGTTCTTCCTGAAATGGAGAGCACTTGGCTTTTCCCGTGGGGTTACTTACTTACAGGCACCTTAGTGTGAAATATTTTCAAGTTTTATGCAAAAAGTAGCATTTTGTTGCCTCCTTTCTGAACTCTAGTTCCCAAGCCTTACTGTGCCCCTTAACCTAAAACTGAGACAGAGCAATTCTTAAGGAACTGGACTTGCCTCAATTGGACTTAGGACAGTAAGGGAACATCTTTAGAAAACCCCAGCCTTTCCTCCTGCGTTGGCATGGCTGTCTCCAGGGGGCAGATGAAGTGACTCATCACCTTGATGTTGGATTTCTGCGGCCACAGTATGATTTGCAACAAATTAGGGACATCGGTTTCCTGGCCACTTACCATAACTGCCCCTTTTAAAAACAGGAGCCTTGGAATGGTTTGTGCCTTGACTGGTTTGTGGACAACTATGTGGAACTGATCTCTGGCTCACTGTCTTTTTTGAGCTAAAAGGTCAGGGTTAGGGAATCCTGAAATAGTATAGGCCCCTCCTTCTCTTTTCCCAGGGGTAAGGTTGGGAGGGAGTTACAATATTTGCCAAAAAAAGCATGTGGCACAGAAAAGACTTCCTTATAATAAAGCCAGGGCGTTAGTCTTAGCCTTGGCCAGCCCATTTGGTGTCTCTCCTTGTCTGGAGAGCAGCTGATCCCCTTGGCCTTAGGCCACCAGCCTTCCCTGTTGTGTGGGTCAGGCCAGGGCATGGAATATAGTCCTCGGGAGTAGCGATGGAGCAGTGCGGGCAGGAAAGCTTCCAGATAATTCTGTAATGTCTGAAGCCCCCAAATCTCCCAGATTAAATTGTGAACATCTGCAGGTCGGCTCTGCGTGTCTGCTCTCTGACAAAGAACTTCAAAGTTCAGCACATTTATTATCCACGACCTAGGAGCCCCTGAACTTGTATGGAACTCATCAGAGACTGCAAGGACATGCAAAATAAAAATCTAATTGTTACAGTTGGAGTAGTTAACCTTCCCACGCATAGTTCCGGTAGCATTTTTTTTTTTTTTTTTGGTTAAATTCTGACTCTGATTTTCTTGTTTTTGAAGCTGAAAGCCAACCCTTCCTAAGGTATACCTGATAGGATTTTTGTGTCCTCCCGGTTGATTTTTCTGTCTCCTCTCACCAGTGCCAAATGATAGGCTGGTTTTTGAAGCTTGTGGGAGCCAGAGACCTCTCTTTAGTGATGCAGGCTTACCTTCAGACCTCAGTGGGAAAACAGGGCGAGTCAGGGAAAATTAGCTCAGGTTTCTTATTAACCAGGATACAGGACAAAGTTGACTACATTTGCATTTAAACAAAAAAAATACCGTCCCATTATACCACTGATCTGGCCTGGGGTCTCATAGTGTGCACTGCAATCACCTCTCGCCTTTATAAAGAAGTTGTGCTTTGTGCCGGGAGCTGTTCATTTGTTTGCTATTCTTGTTGAAGTGCAAAAGCCATTCGGGGATAATCCATTATTCCATTAGGCAGGACAACTGCAGGAGAAACTGATTACCTAATGCCTAGAAATGGCTCTGTTCTATTTGTCCTGCTTAGTACCCTCCGCTGCTGTTTTTTAGTATACCAGATGTCTTTTAAAAATTATTGAAATATAGTTGACATCCAATGTTATATTAGTTTCAGGTGCACAACGGAGTGATTTGACAAGTCTGTGCATTATGCAATGCTCGCCAGGCTCAGAGTAGTCACCATCTGTCCCCATACCTTATTACACTATTATTGGCTATATTCCCTCCGCTGTCCTTTTCATCCCTGTGACTTATTTATTTTATTACAGGAAGTTTGTATCTCTTAATCCCCTTCGCCCACTACTTCTCTGTGTTTCAAAGTTTGGTTTTGTATGCTTGTTTGTTCATTTGTTTTGTTTTTTAGATTCCACCCATAAGCGAAAGCATGTGGTATTTGTCTTTCTCTGTCTTTTTTCCCTTAGCGTCATACCCTCTAGACCCATCCACGTTGTGGCGAATGGCAAGATCTCATTCTTTTATGGCTGAGTGATAGTCCAGGATAGTACACCAAATGATTTAATTAGAAATTTTGAATATTCTTCGGAGCTATGGCTGTGGTAATTATTATTTTTTTAAATTTTTTTTTAAAATTTATTTATGATAGTCACAGAGAGAGAGAGGCAGAGACACAGGCAGAGGGAGAAGCAGGCTCCAAGCACCGGGAGCCCGATGTGGGATTCGATCCCGGATCTCCAGGATCACGCCCTGGGCCAAAGGCAGGCGCCAAACCGCTGCGCCACCCAGGGATCCCTGGCTGTGGTAATTAATATGGCTTCTCAAAAAGTGCTCGAACCCTTTGGAAGGAGATCTGTCAAGCATCAGTTTGCAAAATGACATTTAATAAGACAAGAGTGTTGATCTGGTTTTGCCACTTGAGCGAACACCTGTAGGAAGGTGTAGAAAGGGGACATTTTCATGGGTACGAGGAAATGGACAGTGTCAATTTGTGGGAGAGTTGGCTGTTGTCCTGGCTGGTGTCCTCCCTGGAAAGAGAAGAGTAACCACTACCACTTAATCTTAACAGATGATTTTTTTATTTTCTAGATGATTCTCTGAGATGTAGGCTTTTGGGGAAGGCTGGTGTGGGCATCTTTCGCCAGGTGGACTCTTCTAGATCTCACAAATTATACTGCCCAGGTGATCTTTGCCTTTCACCTGAAAGGGTAACCACAAAGTTTCTGATTTCTGCCATCTTTTTAAATATTAGAAAGCATACTAAAGTCCATATTCATCCTAAAGTCTGTCTTTCAAGAATTCGCTCAGTAACCCTTAAGCTATTTCTGATTAATAAGCTAGGTCCATCTGAACGAAAAATACTATAGAATTCCCGAATCCCCTTCCCTGTGCCCATCAATAGAACTTTCATGTTGGTCATTGAAACCAACCTGAGTATCTTTTTTTTTTTTTTAAAGATTTTATTTATTTATTCATGACAGACACACAGAGAGGGAGAGACACAGGCAGAGGGAGAAGCAGGCTCCATGCAGGGAGCCCGATGTGGGACTCAATCCCGGGTCTCCAGTGGGTCTTCAGGATCACACCCTGGGCCAAAGACAGGCACTAAACCACTGAGCCACCCAGGGATCCCCCAACCTGAGTGTCTTTGAGGCACTAGGCTTTCTTCTTTGTAAATAGATAGTTCTAGGCCTTTGGCTTCCTTAAAACTTATAAACATTACAAAGAAAACTCAAGAGAAAGCAAATACCTATCTTGTTTTTCAGGAAGCTACAGGTTTCTAACGATTTTTGCTAAAGAGCAAATTAAGAAAGCTGAATCAGGAAACTTGTAGAGATCATTAGAATTTTTTTTTCATGTTCTGTTCTGCCCAGCAAATGGGTTGACCCTCCTCTCTCACCCACTGCCCCTCTTCCCTCCTCTTTCTGTTGCTCTTCAGTGAGAATTGATAATAATTGATGAATCATAAGTTGCTATTTTCTTAACATGAGCAAAGTATGCACAGTTCAGCTGCTGATCTCAAATCAAGATGCCTTTTTAAAGCCATACTGTTCAGATCCCAATTGTGTTTGGGACCTGGTTGGTTATTCAGTGCCTAGGACAGAAGGATAATGCCGTCTTTGGTGGTTTTAACGTGGGGCCTAAGAGGGAGCTCAGGGGTAAGAAGACGAGTGAACTGTAGTTCACCTAGGACTTTACTGGTTTTAAAACTGAAAATTCAGGTAGCAAGAAATCTCGGAGTCTCTTATCTAGCAAGTCGGAAAGGGAAAGCCCCCTACAGAGGCTAAAAAAGAACTTGAGACATTTTCCACCAGAACCTATTTGGATGGATGGGGTAAAAGTGAAGGTGGGAAGTCTGGATGTGCATCTCATGACCACTAGGGGGCGCCATCAGCCTCTTGACGTTGTTCACACCTTGATGCCACAACTTGGCCTTTTGAAAAGGTTCTAAAAACTAGAGTAAGGAGCCAAGATTCTCAGGGGCAAAATGTCCTGGGTGGACCCGTCATCCTCTAGACGTGATGATCTGTGGCTGTGACCAGTTAGACTTTTGGCCGGATGAATCCTCAAATTGGATCTTACCAAATAAAAAATTGGGAAAAAAAATACAGCCAGGTGAGTCCCAGTAGAAAGCTACATTTGGGGCTTGTCTGTCACAGGCTGCGACCCCAAAGGTGACATGGAGGACTAAGCAAGACTCCCCACCATTTGGGTCAAAGCATTGCTGTCTCACAAGTCCATGTAGAAGAATTGTGGTCTTGGTTTGGCTGTTAGTGGGTTCAACATGGGCTTTCTTCAGATGGTAGCCTTACTCATCCTCCTTGGTGTCTGTGGCCATCAAGCAAATCTCTGGCAAATGAGAGGAGTGTCTCTATGCAGGAAGTCTCTAGGAATAGGCCAAGTGCCGCTTGTGGGAGGGTTTGTCCCTCTACATTTAGTGGTTGATCCACTCAGCTCTCTTGAGAAAGAAAAGGTTCGGCATTCTCATAGGGAACCGTTAGCTGTATTCATCCCATTGGTGTTGTAAGCAATTACCCCAAACTTAGTAGTTTAAAACAACTTAAATTTATTATCTTATAGTTCTGTTGGTCAGAAGTCTTTGACCTGAGTCTCACTGGGCCCAAACTTAGGCACTAGCAGGCCCCTGTCTCTTTTGGGAGACTGTGGGGAGAATCCATATCTTTGCCTTTCCCAGCTGCTGGAGACCACCTGCCTCCTTGGCTCGTGACCCCTTTCATCCATCTTCAAAGCCAGCAACGCTCATCTCTCTGACCACTGTTCCCTACTTAAATCTTTGCTGACCAGTCACAACCTGCCTCTTGCAAGGGCCCATGTGATCAGAGTGGGCCCACCTGGCAATCCAGGATAGCGTGCCCATCTCGAACCCACAGCCTTGATCACACTTGCAGAGCTCTTTTTGCCACGTGAGGTATCATATTCAGTTTCTGAGTACTGGGATGTGTGGGCATCCCTGTCTTCTCCCCACTGCCCCCATCCCTGCCTCAGCACATGGGGCATGTATTTTTGATAGCCTTAACTCAGCTCCAATTTCTGTGCCAACCACTGTTTGTCCTTCGTACCTGCTTCTAATATGCATTTCCTTATTACTATGGATTCTGCAAGCCACCTCCAATCCTTACTGAAAAGAGATGGGTTAAAGCCAACAGGCAGACCTTTACTTTGAGGGACGACCTTGCTGGACTTCCATTGAAACATAGGTCAGTGTCCAGAGTGGGGTGAAGAGGATGGACTCTGGCCAACTCCTGCTGCGTGACCTTGGGCAAGTCAGCCTACCTTTCTGCGTGTTTTAGTTTTCTCCCTGCAAATGGAGATAGTAATAGTACTTAAAACTGGGGATCCCTGGGTGGCTCAGCGGTTCAATGCCTGCCTTTGGCCCAGGGTGTGATCCTGGGGTCCCGGGGATGGAGTCCCACATCGGGCTCCCTGCGTGGGGCCTGCTTCTCCCTCTGCCTGTGTCTCTGCCCCTCTCTGTCTCTGTATCTCATGAATAAATAAATAAAATCATAAGAAAAAAAACCTAATAGGGTTGCCATCAGGATTGAGTTAATATAAGTGAAGTGTTTAGAACAGTGAGTGTTAATGCTGCTTCATAGTTACCCTCATCTTTACTGTTTCACAACACAGCCATTCTGTTTGCAATGATACTTGTAAAAGAACTGGGATCTGGGGATCCCTGGGTGGCTCAGCGGTTTAACGCCTGCCTTTGGCCCAGAGCACGATCCTGAAGTCCCGGGATCGAGTCCCACATCGGGCTCCCGGCATGGAGCCTGCTTCTCCCTCCTCCTGTGTCTCTGCCTCTCTCTCTCTCTCTCTCTCTCTCTTTCTCTATCATAAATAAATAAATAAATCTTAAAAAAAATTTAAAAAAAAAGAACTGGGATCTGTGACTTAAGGACTCAGGTGAATTATTTTGAGACGATGCATCTAATTATATGTCTTCTTTTTAGATCAACAGGCAGGAGAGAAATTCTTAGGTAACACTTTCTAATCACTGCTGACCTAGCAACTCAAAATTCCCATGAGGCAGACGCTCAGGTGTGCCAGACTTGCTCCCCTCCTGCTTCTGACTTAGGGGATACTGGGAAGGTTTTCCTATTTGACTGGGACGGAGGTTCTTGCTGTTCCTTTTAATCCCAACGGTAATAGGGAGGATCAGAAATTGTGGCCTTTGCTGGGAGTGATGCAAAGATTTACAAACGAGGAGATCTTGGTGTCTGGTCCATTTCTGTGGTGCCCTTCGGTCTAGGATGTCCATCGCGCTCAGAGATGGGCAATTCTGGGGGAGGTGTGCCACCCCAACCCCACCTTAACTGCTTCTCTTTCCCAAAGGCAGCCCAACAGCTGGGAGAGGAAAGGCTATTCTTTATTAGCTGGCTCTGCATAATTGGGGAGTTTCCCAGGCTAGTTCCCACCTCCTTCCCGGACCCCTGCAGACCTCACCCCCTGTTTATCTGTTCACTCTCTGAGGGAGCTGATTGTTCTAAGCATACAAGGTATCAGCTACCTAATCTGATCAGTTGATAACATTAATCTAGCCTGATGTTCTGGTTAGGGAGGAGCAAAATCCTGCTTCTGGGTAATCTAGGAGGACATTTATAATGTTTTTCCTCCCCTAAAAAAAATAAGACTCTCATCTGGGCAGACAGTATGGTGACCAGCTGTTCCAGTTTGTCTAGGGCCTGGGGGAGGGGGATGCAGAATTTACAGTTTTAAAATCAGGACAGTCCTAGGCAAATCAGGATGAATGTGTAACCCAGAGAATGTTATTTTGGGTGGGTGGGGAAAGGAGCCTCATGACAGGCAGACTGGGGAGATGCTTGAGGACAGATGAGGCTGATGGTGGATGTTCTCCTCAGAGAGAAGGTGTGGTTTCTCTGTCTTTAAAGGAACTGTAGATGGTGAGGAATTTCCTAGAACTTTGCAGGACAGTGACCATTTATTTGCTGCATGATGCGAGTTTTTGTAAGGTGACTACTGCAGGCCTGGCTCTGTGCTGCGGCCGCTGTCAGGGGAGTAGGCAGGAAATGAACGTGTTACAGAGGCTGCAAGGGAGTGGTCAACCACCTGTTCTGCTCACAAGGCTGACATGGTCCGCCCTGAAGGAATGCAACCAACAGGAAACAATTAGTAAACAATTTGGTGCTAAGTCAGGCAGAGCCGTGTATTGTGAGCAGAATTCAGCAAAGGGCAAAAGAAATGCCCAGCGGACAGTCACAGAAAGGGATCTAGAGTGGGAGCATTACTTAGCAGTCTGGAGGCAGGAGTTAGACTGTAGGAAGGTGGACAAAGGGTATCCTAGGAGGTGACATGGGAAAATTAAGGACACAGCAGGTGGCCAGAGAGAGAGAAGCATTTGAAAGTAACTGGCTTGACTGGCATTTGTTAGACAGTGAAAAGTGTCTAGTGCTTTGAAAACAAAGCAGCCAGTTATTTCACCAGTAAAATGGATATGTTCAGGAACGGTGGAGGGATCAAACTTTGGGAGATGCAAGCTATGGCACGACCATAGCTAACTCCAGAGCACAAAGGAGAGGAACATTACTTTAGAGAGAAAAAGGACGCGGGAGAGGCTGCTTTGAATAAAATCTGTTGGAGAAAAGTGAGAATTTGGGGGAGATGAGGGTTTCTCATTGGCTGAGTTGTGGCTGTTTCTCATTGGCTAGGTTGTTGCCGGGTGACGAGAAAATCTTCCTTCCTCCTGCTGGGTTAGTAAAGCTGGCTTCTTCCTGGTGGAAGATGCAGGGGATGCTTCTTTCTGTTGGGTTTGCCATGGAGTTGGTTGAGCAGGAGGACTTTAGATGAGGTTTCCTTCATTCAGTTTCACAAAAGGAGAAGAAAGAAGGAAGGGGGAAGGTGCAACAGATGACTGAAATGTTTCCGGGTGTCAGGTATTCTCTGTAACATCTGATTAATTTTCACCCAACGTGGAGGGGTAGGTATTGTCAGGCTTACTTTGTGTATGAGGACGTTGCTGCCATGAAGGTGAGGTACTTTGCCTTGGTCACACCCGGTGGGGGGAGCAGTGTCATTTTAATTTGCATTTGAACAACATTCCAGCTGAATGATCTAAGATTTAAGGAAAATGGCATCTTATCTGGGTGGTCCAGGATATAGAAAAGCTCGGAGGGGCTAGCAGCCCTAGGCTGAGAGACGCAGCAGGAGGCTGCTGCAGGAATTTGGGAGGGAAGCTCTGAGACCTTTGCTGTGCTGCCATGAAGGGGAGGAAAGACTCTGGTTTCCACCGTGAGGACCTGGGAAGAAGCTGGCACCATTAACTGGATCCTGTTTGGGAGAATAAGGAGAAATCTTTACCCAATCCTATCTGTGGCTTTGGGCAAGTTACTTAGCCTCTCTGAGCCTGTTTTCTGTATCTGTGAAATGGGAATAGTTCTAAGGCATCTGCATCTTATGAGAGTTTGAGAGGATTAAATCTGATAATGACTATCAAGGGTTTAGAACCGTATTTAAAATCAGAGCAGGTATTCAATGACTATTTGCTCTTATCGGTTTTGAAAAATCACCTTAGAAATCGCTGATTTGGGGGCACCTGGGTGGCTTAGTGGTTGAGCGGCTGCCTTCGGCTCAGGTCATGATCCCAGGGTCCTGGGATTGAGTCCCATATCTGGCTCCCCGCAGGGAGCCTGCTCCTCCCTCTGCCTGTGTCTCTGCCTCTCTCTGTGTGTCTCTCATGAATAAATAAATAAAATCTTAAAAAGAAAAAAGAGAAATTGCCCATTTCGGAGGGCATGTCCTTCAAAAACCTTCTCATTTGACAAGAAAGGGATAGGCTAATTTGTTTCCTCCTACTTGGGTATAATAACCTTTCTTCATGTGGATCTACAGTTCTAGCAGGTGGAACTTTAAATCCTGATGTGAAAAAAAAAATCCTGATGTGGATTCTTCTCTATATAGCATGGAATCCACTCTCCCACATTGACTGGACAAAAGACAGCCCACTGGTCGGGTTCCCTCAGCACCACCTACAAAAGGCAGAGAGGAAATCCGCTTTACCTTTTACAAATAGAGGCTTTTGGTGCCATTTCTTGAGAAGGAAGCTGTTCCCTTGGGCTTGCCAGCCCTGCCATTGGTCAAGGTACGCACAGCTGTCCGGACACTCTTGCCTCTGGACCTTTCCCCAAAAGGATGGTGTAACTCCCAGACGTGAATGCCAGCCCCAGGCCCTGCCCTTTTGCCTCCTGGCTGAAGATGTGTTTGCTTTTGCAATTAAGAAAATGACTTTGCTTGTTAATTTTCACTTGGAATAGATAGAGGAGGTGTTACTTTTGGGGGTGGGGAACCTGTGGCTTTTAAAGGACTATACAGTTTGGCATGAAAATCACACTAATTGAGCCTTGTTAAAAAGTTCCCTCAATTCCATAATTGTCCGTTCAGGTGCTCTCCCATTTGGTGGAGTAATGATGTTGATGCTGTTGATGATAATGACAATAATAGCCTGCCTTTATTGGGTGCCCCGGAGACCCAGGTATATCACATCAAATCCTGTATGGCGTCGGTCTCCTTATTCTTGTTTTGGCTTTTTTTTTTTTTTTAAGATTTTATTTATTTATTCATGAGAGACACAGAGAGACAGAGGCAGAGACACAGGCAGAGGGAGAAGCAGGCCACATGCAGGAAGCCTGATGTGGGACCCGATCCCAGGACCTCAGGATCCCGACCTGAGCTGAAGGCACATGCTCAACCACTGAGCCACCCAGGCAGCCCTTTATCTCTGTTTTTAAAATGGAGAAACTGAGGTCAGGGACAACATGTGAATTGCCCAAGGTCACACGCCAGTCAGTAGTGGGGCCAGAGTTTGCACAGGCTCTCCCTGGCTCCTAGGCCTGCACTCGGTCCCCTTGACCGTGCAGCCTCAAAAGAGAAACTTCGACTTATCAGGCAAATGGAAAGAATTATACATTTTTAAAAAAAATTTACAGAATTATTCAAAATCAGGAAGTCTCCAATCCCAGGACCCTGGGATCATGACCTGAGCTTCCAGCTGTCCCTGGGAGACACTTTCCAAAGCCACCAGGCTCCAGGTGTATGGCAGTGACTGGACTAGGGTCCCCACTCACTTTTTGAGTGTTTACTGTGTGCTGGGAACTCTGCCAAGACCGGGGGAAGTTGCCCTGATGAATGAAGATGGGTCCCTGACTCCAGATACCCCCATTTTGAGGGTTAGAGGGATCCTAGTTTTCCCACCTGCTTCTAAATGGGAGCAGGAAAAGACCCAGTAGGATTGCCCCCACCTTCTACTACTTCCCACAAAGCCTCCTCTCTGGGAGGTGACAGGTTCCCCAGTCCCACCCTGCCCCAAATGGCAGGCCTGGGTGCAGAGAGAGGGTGGGTGAGGGCCGGGCGCCCCGGGGAGCAGTCACCGCTCCCACATTTCTCTGTTACAAGCACCAAGGATTGCAGGTGCCATGTGCTGGTGGCAGAGAACTGTCAGGTCCTCAGGGACCATGAGGGTCCTTCAGGTCCCAGGGTCAGCCGTTGGTGCAATGGGCCTGTGTGCGCCTAGGGAAGGAGCCCTGGCCTCGGTGGAAACATCCAGGGTAGAACCAGGGGAGGGCTGAGTGTGCAGCTTGAAAGATCTCTACTCAGCCTTGCAGCATGTGTCTGATGGCCACGTCCCAAGTGTGTGAGGCCATCGTGCTTCCAGCAAAGGACACGGGAGGGATTCGGGGAAGGTCGTAGGTGGGACCTAGGG
Source organism: Nyctereutes procyonoides (assembly GCF_905146905.1). Taxonomy (NCBI): domain Eukaryota; kingdom Metazoa; phylum Chordata; class Mammalia; order Carnivora; family Canidae; genus Nyctereutes; species Nyctereutes procyonoides. The sequence continues at coordinate 8,279,836 of NW_026575155.1, forward strand.
AGGGAGTCATCGCCCGTCTGGTTGGCTCTGACTCGTTCTCTCTGGCGACGTCGTGTCCAGCCTTCTGTTGGGTCAGCTGCCAACAGAGGAGAGTCCTGGCCCATCCCTTCGAGCACACTGTTCTTCTGGGAGGAGAACCGGCCCCCGGGGGGCTGCCCACCCCCCCCCCCGACATCACACCCTGCCTTCTGACTCCCGCTTCCTCTGGTCAGCTACTGTTTGGTTCAGCCTGAGTTCCTCCAGGACGCTGGAAGCAGGACGGCCCATCATTACTCACTGGTTTTCTCTCCAAGTCCCTGTGACGGAGCCAGATGAGCTGTTCGTCCCCCAGTCCCTCCTGGTTTCCTGCAGGGACTCGAATACTTGCCCGCACTCAGGACACTGTCCTACCTCCTGAGGTGAAAGCCAGCTATCAGAAAAGGAACAAGTAGAAAATTACTGCTTTATTGCCTCTTCCTTTCTCCGCCCTCTGCCTGCCCCAGGTGTCTTTCATTACATTTGGGCAGAGGAAGGGAAAAGTGCTTACTTTACAGAATGTGTGTTTTTTAAAAATATTTTATTTATTTATTCATGAGAGACACACAGAGAGAGAGAGAGGCAGAGACACAGGCAGAGGGAGAAGCAGGCTTCACTCAGGGAGCTTGATGTGGGACTCGATCCCGGGACTCCAGGATCAGACCCTGGGCTGAAGGCAGGCGCCAAATCGCTGAGCTACTCAGGGATCCCCCAGAATGTGTTTTAATGTTGAGGCCCACATAGAATTTTCTAGACAGAAGGTAGAGCCAGATAGTTGGAGAATGAAGGTGGCGGGTGTGTGGCCTGCTCTGGCGGAGGGGGGGGGGCGCTGCTGAGGAGCTGCCAAGAATACCTCGAGGGGGTCGTCACCCCAGTGTCAGGTCTGGACCTGGATGCCAGGAGTCCGTGTGGCCCCCCAAAGGCACTGGCAGGGAAGAGGCATTTTAGTGGCAGGTGGGGTGGAGGTGTGGGTAGGGCCCCTTCCCTGTAATCTTAGCACAGCCCTGGAGAGGTTATTTGCTTGAAGCAAAAAGCAGTGAAAGCAGTGGAAAACAGAACCAAAACTATCTCCCCCACAAATTCTGAATGATGTTAGGTGTGCCCAGGGTAGGTGGGAGAGGGGCTGGTTCGAAGAGGCCTGCGGGGAGGAGGGATGCCAGCCTCTGCAGCCACAGGGGGTCCCTTCAGCCCCTGGGGGGCTCCGTGCGGAGGAGGTGGGCATAGGCCAGGACCCGCAGAACCATAGCCCCGCAAGGCCGCAGCTGCTCCGAGGGGCAAAGGGAATGTCTCGGAGCATGTCAGAGGCATCCACGGTTTCCTTTGGAGAATTACCATCACGGGCACCCGGAAAAGTCACATTTGAAAGGCAGACACCCAGTTCTGGGTTATCCGAGCATCTGCGTCTTCACTAGAAACAAGACACCCTGATCTCTCACACCGCTTAATCTGATTTTATCAGAAATCTATATATAAATACAAAATGTATACATGAATACAAAAATCCACCCCCCCCCCCACCGGGGGTTAGAAACGCTGCTGAGAAATTTTAGCCCAGAGTGTAATTAGCCTGAGAGAATTCTCAGCAGCAGAAGATAAAACTTGGTACCATAAAACATCTCGATTATGGTGATGGGGTCGGTTATTCACTCCTCCCGTGTGCATATTTATCCATCATCCTGTCTGGTTAGTGAACATGACCAAGACCATACCCTCCCAGTATTGCTCAACCCCGGGCTGTGGAGACGGCCTATCTCCGCCTCTATTTTTGCTGGTGTGTCCCGGCTCCGAAGCACATTAAAGCAACCAAGGCAGCAAGGCGTCCAGGGCACTCCCACCGCGCTCCGGTGACCCCCTCGTTGACCGCAGACCGAGGCTGGAAGGTGTTTTCAGAGCCACTTAAGACGAGGCGACATCATCAAGATAAAAAGCTTCTGCACAGCAAAAGAAACAGTCAACAAAACTACAAGACACCCTACAGAGTGGGAGAAAGATTTGCAAATGACCCATCAGATAAAGGGCTGGTATCCAAGATCTATAAAGAACTTATCAAACTCAACAGCAAAGAAACCAACAATCCAATCATGAAACGGGCAAAAGACATGAAGAGAAATCTCACAGAGGAAGACACAGACATGGCCAACATGCACATGAGAAAATGCTCCGCATCACTTGCCATCAGGGAAATACAAATCAAAACCACAATGAGACACCACCTCACACCAGTGAGAATGGGGAAAATTAACAATTAACAGGAAACCACAAATGTTGGAGAGGATGCGGAGAAAGGGGAACCCTCTTGCACTGTTGGTGGGAATGTGAACTGGTGCAGCCACTCTGGAAAACTGTGTGGAGGTTCCTCAAAGAGTTAAAAATAGACCTGCCCTACGACCCAGCAATTGCACTGCTGGGGATTTACCCCAAAGATTCAAATGCAATGAAACGCCGGGACACCTGCACCCCGATGTTTCTAGCAGCCATGTCCACAATAGCCAAACTGTGGAAGGAGCCTCGGTGCCCATCGAAACTTGAATGGATAAAGAAGATGTGGTCTATATATACAATGGAATATTCCTCAGCCATTAGAAACGACAAATACCCACCATTTGCTTCAACGTGGAGGGTTGAACTGGAGGGTCTTATGCTGAGTGAAGTAAGTCAGTCGGAGAAGGACAAACATTATATGGTCTCATTCATTTGGGGAATATAAAAAATAGTGAAAGGGAATAAAGGGGAAGGGAGAAAAAATGAGTGGGAAATATCAGAAAGGGAGACGGAACATGAAAGACTCCTAACTCTGGGAAACGAACTAGGGGTGGTGGAAGGGGGCGGGGGGTGGGGGTCACTGGGTGACGGGCACTGAGGGGGCACTTGGCAGGATGAGCACTGGGTGTTATTCTGTATGTTGGCAAATTGAACACCAATAAAAAAAAAAATCAAAAAAAAAAAAAAAAGGCGACACCGCGGCTGGAAATGCTGCTTATCGGCAGCCACAGCAGCTGGCTGATTGTCTAGAAGAGAGCGGTTCTCTAGAACGCCTGCCAGCCCCCGGCCCGCGAGCCCTGCTGGCCTGCAGCAGCCCGGGGTGGGGGCCGCGGGGGGCCAGCGCAGTCCTGGCTGTCCATCACTGCTCCACCCTGGGGCCACCTGTCTCTGTCCCCGGCTGTTCCAGAAAGGAGACTGGTTACCCAGTGTCTGTGTCTGCAGAGCTGGGTGACAAAGGCAGGTTTTGCTTTATTTTTTTAAATATTTTATTTATTTATTCATGAGAGACATAGAGAGAGGCAGAGACACAGGCAGAGGGAGAAGCAGGCTCCATGCAGGGAGCCTGACGCGGACTCGATCCCAGGACTCCAGGATCAGGCCCTGAGCTGAAGACGGCACTAAACCGCTGAGCCACCCAGGGCTGCCCAGGTTTTACTTTTAAAGACTGTCTTGCTCCTAACTGCTTTCTTCTTCCTGGAGAAGGAGCTGCTGGGATTTAGGACGTGGCCGGGACAGCAGTCACAGGGGGAAAACGCAGGCCTGTGCCGGAGGCTGCCAAGAGAGAGGGAGCCAGGCCAGCCCCGGCCCGGTGATTCCTCTGCAGATGCCGGGGCAGAGGGCGGCCTGGTGCCCACAGGCCCCTTCCCAGACACGGAGCTCTTTGTCAAGATGGGCTGCGTCGGGGTGCCAGGGGGGCTCAGCGGTTGAGAGTCTACCTTTGGCCCAGGGCATGATCCTGGAGTCCCGGGATCAAGTCCCATGTCGGGCTCCCTGCATGGAGCCTGCTTCTCCCTCTGCCTGTGTCTCTGCCTCTCTCTCTGTGTCTCTCATGAATAAATGAATAATAATTTTTTTAAAAATGGGCTTCGTTGATGCCCCCCAAATGATGGCAGAGATGCACAGGCTGAGGGGCCGATGGGGCCGCATGCAGAATGAGTTATAACAAGATCCCCAAGGCCGCGGGGAGACCAGGGAGACGGAGAAAGGAGACACTGGCCCTGCTGTGCAGAACTTATCTTAGACTTTATGGTGCTTAGTGTAACCACTCTGAAAATAAGAAGTCTCGAAGCTTCGAACAAGTCAGGACTGGCCCAAATATGTGGCTTTCCGTCCCTGTGCTTTCATGTCCCCGCCGCCCTCTTCTTGGCCTGCTGCTGCCCACACCTGCAGTGGTTAAGAGAGAAACATGATTTAAGAGGGGTCCTTGCAGCCAGCCGCTGGGAGTTTTATATAACTCACTCTGCTCTTCTCCTCCTCCTCCTTCTTCTTGAAGATTTTATTTATTTATTCATGAGAGACACAGAGAGAGAGAGGCAGAGACACAAATAGAGAAAGAAGCATGCTCCCTGCAGGGAGCCGGATGCAGGACACTATCCCAGGACCCCGGGATCACACCCTGAGCTGAAGGCAGGCCAACCACGGAGCCACCCAGGTGCCCCTCACTCTGCTCTTCTTGCTCCAGAGCAGACTGAGGAGAACCTGGGCAGCCTTCAGAATGGCCCTGAGGAGGCTGGACCCTGAGGCAGGGAATCGCCTCAGGCAGTCAAGCAGGGTGCTGTCCTGGGCCCCTGTGCAGGGAAGTTGTAAGGACCACTCGGTGGGGGGCCGTCCTGCCTGTGCACCTCCCCACCCCTCCAGCTCCCGGGAGCTTCAGACTCCAGCTGGGGGAAATCCTCAGCCCCTTCCCCCCTCATGCATCTGCCTGAGGGGGAGGGAGATTTGGAGGGGGCGGACGGGTGTCCAGCAAGGGCCCGGAGCTTCCGGGACCCTGAATCCAGTTTCCTAAGTCGGCTGGAGCCTCTCGATGTGCAATAGGTCCACCTTCATGGATCTCTGGCCATCAGCATGACCTCGTCTTGGAAGAGCTTCTTAAAAATTCATATCCCTGGGTCCTAGGCAAGACTTCCTGAATCCAACTCTGTGATTTTTCAAATCATACTTTTACTTTATTTTTTTAAAATCTTATTTATTTATTTATTTATTTATGAGAGACAGAGAGAGAGAGAGAGAGAGAGAGAGAGAGAGGCCTAGACACAGGCAGAGGGAGAAGCAGGCTTCATGCAGGGAACCTGATGTGGGACTCGATCCTGGGTCTCCAGGATCACGCCCTGGGCTGAAGATGGCCCTAAACCGCTGAGCCACCCGGGCTGCCCACTTTTTTCTTTAGAGTCAGTCATGCAGTCGAGTAACACAAACATAAGACCCTGCCACTTCAATATATCCGTGTCACCACCATGGAGATCAAGATGTAGAGCATTTCTACTGCCAAGAAGCCTCCCTCCCATCCTTCCCAGATAATACCCAGCTTCCGGGGACAGCTGTTCTTCTGACTTCCATCACCTAGAGGGGTTTGCCTGTGTCTGAACTCCTATGAGCCCGGTTTCTTTCTCTCGTGGGTGAGACTCATCCACATTTGTTGCTTATGGTGATAACTATTTTTTTCCCTGTGGCAGCGTAGCATCCGATTGTATGGATATACTACAACTTATCTACTCTTTCTACTCTTGATGGTATCTGGGTTGTTTCCAGGTCTTGAATATTATACCAGAGCTACTAAGAACATTCCTGTGTGTCTCTCTCGTGCCCATCAGCGCTCCCTCCTGTTGGGAGTGGAATTGCCGTGTTGTAGGGTTTATGCTGCACTTCGGTAGCTCACTGCCGAACTCTTCTCCAGAGCAGGTGTGCCATTTGCACTCGACTAACAGTGGATGGCCGTTCGGTTGCTCTGCGTTCTTGTCCACACTTAGTATCGTCAGACCTTTTCGTTTTAGCCGTTCTGGGAGGTGTGCAGCGGTATCTCTTTGTGGTTTTAATTTGCGCTGCTCCGCCACCTAAAGACGTTGGGAACATTTTCATGTGCTTAATGGCCGTGTGGATTTTGTCTTTTGTTAAGAGGCTGTTCGAGGCTTTTAAAAACTAGGGGTCTCTTACCCTCTTAATTTCCAGGGATACCTTATCATTAACAACCCCTCCAGATGACTTAGAGAACACTACCTCGCTGAAGGTCCCGTCTTCGTGGCATCTCTTTCTCCCTTTCTTCAATTCCCAAGCCAGCAGCTCACTTCCTGCCAGGTTACCGACATGGTGCTTTCCTCTCCAGCTTCTCTTGACTGTGTGTGGTAGGATTGGACTTTGCAGATTAATTGTGGCTGTGTGTCCTTCACTCAGGTCTGGCTGCGTGTGGGGCTTGCAGTATGGAGATGTGAGGGGCACGTCCAAGCCACCTTTGTCTTTCCAGCAGCATTCTAGTAGCACCAGGAGCTTGTCAGAGACATGTGGTTTGGGGGAAAGATGGCAGGAGAAAGAAGTGTTTTGGAACTTCCTTTGTTGGCCTTGAGTCTACTGCTCCATTTCCTAGGGGTTGGGTAGCCCCACCGCTCCCCACTTCCCCATCACCTGCCTTTCCCCTCTGCCACGAGCCCATGAGAAGGACATATATTTAGTACGTGTCTGTCTAGGTCTGGGGGAGGTGTGGGTGGATGTGACCCACTTTGGGTCACCAGAGAGGAGCCTCCCCACCCTCAACACCAACTGTGCAATAATCCACCTTCTCAGGACGAATGCTCCCCATCTATCTGCCACCCCATGAATCGGATGAGGGGAATCAAAGTTTTATAGTGTCCAGGGATCTAGAACACGCATAAGGCACCCCTGTCACTCTGCAGACAAGCACTGCAGAGACCGTGAGGGATGGTGTCTCGGTGGGAGAGTCGGCCAGAGCGTTTGTAAGCCTGCTCATCACGGAGAGAGGCGTGTTGCTTCTGGAGAGGATTGAGAGACAGAGGGAGGGAAAGAGCATGTGTTTCTTCTGTGCCTTTGGTAACAAAGGGAGTTCCCACTGGCCCAGAGGCCCAGTGTGGCAGGAAGTGGTGAGTGGTGGCAAGGAGGAAGGAGATGCTCGGTGCAGCCTCTCCATGTGCTTCCCCCACCGTCACCCCAGCGGGGTTGAGTGGCTCAGTGAAATGGCCCCGGGTGGGTATTTACAGGGTCATGATCATGAACACAGACTTGTCGTGGTTTTGTGCCTGTGCGTGGTGGGCACTGACACCGATCATCGTGAGACTGGCTCTGATGAAGGTTCCTTTTTCCACCTAGGCCGGGTATGATGGTGAGAGTATTGGGAACTGCCCCTTCTCCCAGCGCCTTTTCATGATTCTCTGGCTAAAGGGCGTCATATTTAATGTGACAACGGTGGACCTGAAGAGGTAAGATGGGGTTTCTGCATTATTGAAATAACTGTCCTTGATTCCTGGCCCACTCCCACCCCGACACCCACACCCATACTCACACCCACAGCCACGCCCAGCTCATACTCACACCCACACCCCACACTCATACCCATACCCCACACTTATACCCACACCCCACACTTATACCCACACCCCACACTCCTACCCATACACCCCCAACACTCACATAACACACCGTGCACTCACACATTCAAAACTCAGGCACAGTCACGTGTGCACACACTCACACACTCCTAGGACCCACGGCCGATCTCATGGCACAACCACCCTCGGTCAGGACTCTGAACTGAAGCTCAAGTCTGGGCTCATCAGTAATTACAGGATTGGATCAGACACGACCAGGGAGGCGTCGGGGGCATCATAAGGAACCTGCTCCCCCAGTTACTGGTCAGCTGAGAACCGCTCCAAAGCCTGGGTGAGCAGCTCTCCTGCGATGACACCGGGGAGAGTTAGCCTTCTCACTTCCGTATCCGGAGAAGAACCACACTTTCGTTGTCAGTAGGATATTTTGTAAACCCACGGTCGCCTTTGAAGTTGTCAGGGGTTGCTCCTCGTAAACTGGGGAGGACACGGCTAAGCTTGGGAAATGAATGCAAACCTTGGCAGCCGTTTACAGAAGCTGCTGTTCCCTCCCATCCAGGAAACCCGCAGACCTGCAGAATCTGGCTCCTGGGACAAACCCTCCCTTTATGACTTTTGATGGCGAAGTCAAGACGGATGTGAATAAGATCGAGGAGTTCTTAGAGGAGAAGTTAGCTCCCCCAAGGTAGGCCTCCTAAAACCAGCATTCACAACCTGTTAGTTTTCCCCCTTCACAGACCATTTGAAAGCTCCTGGCTTCGTGTATTTGGTCTTCCGTGGCCACGATACTTACTTCCTTAGCCGTACTGCGGTGTGCCGCAGAAAACACAGAGCAAGATTAGAAGCCTTGAGTGATGGTAGGCCTGGGTCTCTTTGCTTTGCACCTGCAGTTTGGCAATTACGGTTTGACGGCAGGAAGTGGGGAGGAGGTGGGTCGATGGCGCATGGGTTGGCCATCTCTTAGGTCCACTGCTGGAAGCTAAGGAGTGCATGTGAGCCTGCGATGTCGCAGAGTGCCTTCTAGTCCACCACCTTCAGTTTTCTTGGAAGGGAACTAAGACCAGGGAGGTCTGAGCTGTGCCAGGACAAGAACAGCAAGGGCTTTCTCCCTGGACTGTTGCTTCCGAAGCTTGAAGAGTACAAAGATTAGGAAAACATTCAAGGGGGAAATTTTCACTTTTATATCCACTCAGAGACAGACGTGTCCGCCCTCCCACCACTTCTATTAGCCCAACTCAAACATTGCTCATCCGTGATACTCCAATTCTGAATCTTTCAAGGTACCCTAAGCTGGGGACCCAACATCCAGAATCTAACTCTGCAGGAAATGATGTGTTTGCCAAATTCTCCGCATTTATAAAAAACACCAAGAAGGATGCAAATGAGGGTGAGTACCTGTTGTCTTTCTGTCCAGTGTTCCACGCAGACTACCCCTTGCTCAGCCTGTGGCATGGCTTCTTCTAAGATCCTGGGAATTCTGACTAATTTCCCCAGGGGTAGGGACCTATATCTAGAAATAAAGAACAAGTACCTCTAATGCTGAATCTGCACATGGGTTTCAGGAGATCGATTGCTTCTAGAAGTTGGGATCCCAGAAAAGAACATTTTTAGGGGCAAAAGAATCCCCACCAGGAATTCCCTGCTGCACCATGAGAATCAGTTTCAATGACACTTCTGCCTGTCTTTACTTCATTATGGGCTTCCCATAAATATTTTTGAATGAGTGGATGAGTTCAAGAAGGAGTGTTGTGTAGCCAGCAGAATTATTATCCACATCCTTCCCTCCAATTCCCTCATGCTGACCCAGCCATGTGTCAGGAGTGAATAGAAAGGTGATCGACCCCTTCCCTTCATGTCTAGAGAAAGGTGACACTAACTCGTGTGACTTAGTCATTTTTTGCCTTCATGTTCTAGTTTACGAAAAGAACCTGCTAAAGGCCCTGAAAAAGCTGGATACTTACTTAAATAGCCCTCTGCCTGACGAAATTGATGCCTACAGCACCGAGGACATCACTGTTTCTGGAAGGAAGTTCCTGGATGGGGATGAGCTCACGTTAGCCGACTGTAACCTCTTACCCAAGCTCCACATTATAAAGGTTTGACGTTCTTCCTACCACGGGTGCTGCAAACATGAATGGGGCTTTGTTTTATTTTGGCCAGACATCAAAACAATCTAAAATGCAGATTCTTGAATTAAAAAGTCAGTTTGTTTCTGTTTGAGGCGGTCAAATCCCAAGTCTCAGATACATGGATATTCTCAGGTATTCTTCAGGTGGTCCCAAGAAGCATTTGGGAACCTGGCCTCCCACCCTTCCATCCTCACTGCTTGTTCCAGGTCTTACCCCCACAACTGAAAGAAAAGTTATGTGAAGACAGTATGAAGGCAGCATTGACTACACCTGGCATTTAATACTCGAGGCTTGGAGACAATGCATGGAATCTGGAAGTACCGCAATGTGAACTCTGTCAGTTGTTGGTGATTGGCAGGGGAAATACCTCTGTGTAGGGATGACAGAGGTGTGTCTTCTTAGCACTTAATATTGACCCCTATAGCTAGGGAGCAGCTCCTTGGCTGGGCCTCTGCCAGATTTGGCATCGTGTCTTCCCAGATAGTTGACCAGGAAGTCAGCATCATGGGTCACATATTTTAGGATTTAAAGACTCCCTAGACCAGTGGTTCTTCAACATTAGTAGGCATAAGAATTTTGGGGGAAGCATTTTTAGAATTATAAATCCCCTGATCCAGCCTCTGGTCAGCTAAATCAGAACTTCTGGGGGTGATTTCTGGGGGATTCCAAAGTAGATGGCCCTAGACTTGGACTGCAGTACAGCTGTCTCTCAGTAGTGCCCCCAGACTTCACATCACTTACAGGTGTTAGTTGTTATCATTATTACAACAGCAATATTCTTGGCCCTTGTAGCCTCGGAGGCCCCAGGAAGAAGCCCAAGCCTTGTTCTAGGGCACCTTGATGATTAAAACCCCACCAAGTCCAAACCTAGGTTCTGGGTACAGGCTAGGGGAGATGGGTGAGAAGACCCAGGTAAGTACAAGTCAAGGCCCCTGTGATCTAATAAAGCATTGGTATTTAGAATTGACAAATTAGGGTCACCTGGGTGGCTCAGTGGTTGAGCGTCTGCCTTTGGCTCAGGTGGTGATCCTGGGATCTGAGGATCAAGTCCTGCATTGGGCTCCCCGCAGGGCACCTGCTTCTCCCTCTGCCTATGTCTCTGCCTCTCTCTCTGTATCTCTCATGAATAAATAAATAAAATCCTTAAAAAAAGGAATTGACAAATTAGGCTCACCTAATCTGTGGTGCTGATGCTCCTACAGGCTACCAGCTATCCCTGGTACTCCCTGTCATTGCCTTGCCTTTCGTTCCTGCACTTCTTTTTCCTTTCTGATTCCTTTCCTAACCCTTGTCCCATTTCTCTTCTCTCTTCCTGGTGTGTTCAAGGGATACCAGCTGGAAATCCAAGCCTTAAAGATGTGTCTGAGCCCCCGAGTGAATGTTCTTTTCAATAACTTTGCCAGTTCCCCAATATCTAAAATGTAATGAAAGTGTCTCAACTCATTATATATAGGAACCTTCTATATTTGGTAGCCATTTTCCAACAAGATATTTATGTAGTTGCAATTGGTTTGGTCCCTTCAGTGGGTGTGTTGTAGTCATTGTCATGACTAATGTAGCATCACAGAAGTACACGGAGGTCGGGGAAGAGCAAGAGAAGTGCCCCAGCCTTATAGCATCGATTGCCACTTGATTAGCTCCTATAAGAAAAGAGTATTTAAAATTTTAGTAGATGGGGTCAACTTCAGAGTAAAATAAAACAGACCCTCATATAAGACCTGAGAGCAACATCTTCAAAGCCATTGAGCATTCAAAATACCAAACAGCTTAATAATCTTTCAGGATGGAGCACCTTCAGAAGGGAAATGAAACTCTGTCTAAAGGAATTTATGATAAAAGATGAGAGACTACAGGAACTTATAATCTCTTCTTCCTGAAACCCAGCAAAAACAATATGAAAAAATAGAGCAAAGCTTCCTCTTTCATAAAGCCAGAAAGGGACAGAATACCAATTCAGAAACTAAGAAACTTGCTCCAGTGTGAGGTGTCACAGCCAATGCCTGGTTCCCTGTATCTTCAGCAAAGCTCAGATTTCTCTAAAAGTAAATAGTTCAGCCCTGAAATGCCCAACCCAAACTTTTTTGAGGACTAGGGCCGTAGAAGAGAAGCAGGGAATAGCCCCATACAGATCACTTTTGAGTTGAGATTCTCTGGGGGAGGGAGAGCTGAAGGAGGAATCATACAGAGGCACCATCTTTGTTTTCTGCCACCCATCCCCTAATCTGTAGGAACAGGGAGGGAGGGGAGGTGGAGAGAAGGGATGTGGCATTCTGCTTTGTGGCTGCTGAGTGGAGAAAAGAAACAGTCCCTGAAGCAGGCAAAAGGAAGACCGTGAATTCCCTGAGCTTCATTTTTAGCCATGGTGACCTCCTGCCTAATCTGTGAGTCTCAGAATGGAGGATGCCCTACCCCTAACCTTGACTCTGATCCTGACCTAAACCCTAATATGTCTGTGAGACAGAATATAGAGCAGTGTTTGGCAAGAGAATGTTAGAGGGTAAACTTCCACATTGGTCAGGATGCCTGGGTGGCTCAGCAGTTGAGCATCTGCCTTTGGCTCAGGGCGTGATCCCAGTCCAGGGATCAAGTCCCACATTGGGCTCCCTGTAGGGAACCTGCTTCTCCCTCTGCCCGTGTCTCTGCCTCTCTCTCTCTGTGTCTCTCATAAATAAATAAAATCTTAAAAACAAAACACATCCAAATTGGTCTACCAGCTGCCATGTCTCATTCCCTTTGCCCTCCATACTATTGTTAAGAAGTGTTAAGTCCAATAGATCTGCCTCATTACAAGATTAATAACCAGAAAGAATCTAAGTGGGACCTGTATGTGGATAGAGATGATCAAGAAGAAGAGGAGGGAAAAGGAGAAAAAGAAGGAACAGAAAAGGAAAAGGCAGATGAGAAGCACATATCTGATGAATTGCTCCAGTAAATGAAAATACATTCTAGTCCGATTCTTCTCTATGGCCTCTAAGACATGAAAGATAACATGGATCTTTTGAGAAAAAGCTCAGAGACAGGTCCCATCAGGGACCTGGAGGGACAAGCCTGAGGACACCATCCAAAATCGAATGGAGAAGAACCAAGGGATAAAAAGGGATTAGAGATTTCCTAGATGTGCATAATCAGGAACCAGGGAACAGGAGAGGAAAAAGAAAAGAGAGGAAGGAGGGAAAATTATTTTGTACTAAAGGCAGATCTGAATCTTCAATTTGAACAACATGCCATGATTGGAAAAATATAGTCCAGAATAATTAACACACTATGACATACCTGATAAATTACTGAACTTTGAGGATCAACAGAACACTTTGGGCATCCAGACAATATGAATAATAATAGCAATAATAATAATAATAGAATAATAATAATAAATAATAAAGCCACCTGTGGAGGCAAGAAATTCAGACTGGCCTCATATGTTTCCACATCACATTAAAACCCAGAAAACAGGACGCCTGGGTGGCTCAGTCAGTTAAGTGTCCAACTCTTGATTTGGGCTCAAGGCATGATCTCATGGGTCAAGGGATTGAGCCCGTCATCAGGCTCCACGCTCGGTAGGGAGTATGCTGAAGATTCTCTCTTTCCTTGTCTCTCTTCCTCCACAACATGCTTTCTCTCTAAATCTCTCTCCCTGTTCCTCTTCCCCCATCATATGCTTTCTCTCTAAAATAAATAAATAAATCTTAAAAAAAAACAAAATAGGAAACAGTGGTTTAATAGTTACAGAGCATCGAATGAAACAATGTGTGATGTAAGAATTTCATATCTAGGTAAATTGTTGTTTTTACCTGGACTTCTGGTCTTAAGAAAATAAGTATTCCTGAGTAATTTTTTAAAATAAGACTTTTCTGTGATGAAGTAATAAAATGATCATCAAAATAAGAATCCAGGAACAGAGAAGGCATATAGTATAAAAGGCTGATGATAAAAATAGAACCTATTTAAATCCAAAGACAGAACTAAAGACTAAACAATGTTGGGAATTATAGTTGCAGAACAGAATCGGAACATGGTAACCTTGGATGTTTTTACAATTAATGGAAGGAGGATAAAGGAGAAGAAATGGAAAAAAAGTGTAGTTGTACTAATTTCCTCATTTGCCATAATCGGGAGTAAATAGGTATTATCTAAACTTCACAAATTAATAGAGAATCTCTATTATTTAAGGTGATATTGGAAACCATGGGAAAAAATTAAAATAGACCATAGCTTCTGTATTACCAGAAACACACACACACACATACACACACACACACACACACACACAAACACATTAATATGCAGAGAAAGATAGAAAACAAAGTATTAAATTCAGAATATGTACCATAATAACAAGATTATATCTGTAGGAGGCATACACCTAATAAATGTGCTCAGAAATGTTAAATGAAAGCATATTTAAAGTTTAAAAAATGTTAAAATTTAAAATTTATTTTGCAAATGAAAGGAAAGAATTCTTAACACTAATAGCAGTACGGTTGAATTCAGGTAAGACATGTTAAACAGTTTAGGAGGGTTTCTGATGGTTGTTTCTGATGGTCATCATTTTTTTTTTTTTTTTGCTGCATCAATGGCTTCTGGCCTGCAAAATCTAAGTAATAGGTCCCAAAGATCTTCTAATTTGTGTTAAGTCCCATGTTCACTTCATCCATACATCCCAGAAACCAGTGCAACAGGAGTCAACAAAGCAGAACAGACCTTTTTTTTTATTTTTAAAGATTTTATTTATTTATTTATTCAAGAGGGGGGGGGCAGAGACACAGGCAGAGGGAGAAGCAGGCTCCATGCAGGGAGCCCGATGTGGGACTCGATCCTGTGTCTCCAGGATCACACCCCGGGCTGAAGGCGGTGCGAAACTGCTGGGCCATCAGGGCTGCCCCAGAACAGACTTTTTTAGCCCTGGGTCACTGTTAGGGGATGAATTGTATCCCCCCAAATTCATGTGTTGAAGTCCAAATCCCCAACACCTCCAAATATGATCTTATTTGGAAATAGGATCTTTGTAGATGTAATTATTTAAGATGAAGTTGTATTGGAATAGGGTAGGCCCCCAATCCAATGGGACTGGTGTCCTTATAAAAAAAGGAAATTTGGGCACAGAGACCCACAAAGGGAGAATGTCATGTGAGGACTGCAGTTATGCTGCTGCAAACCAAGGAACTACCAGAAGCTGGGGAGAGAACAGATCTTTCCCTAGAGTTCCCAGAGGGAATGTGCCCTGCTGACACCTTGATCTTGGAATTCTGGCCTCCTGGACAGTGAGAGAATAAATTTCTGTTGTCCTAAGTCACTTGGGTTATAGTATTTTGTGACAGCAGTCCCAGGAATCTGATAGAATCCCCAACAGAATATACCCTCCTTTCTGATGAATTCCCCAATGATTCCCCTCTAGCCAATGAAAACACTGTTTTCTGGAAAACACTGATGTGTTTCCCATGATGTTCACCCTCAGGTGCCCTGTCCTCACATCCACCACATCCACAAGGATAGGGATTTGTGTCCATTTGTTGACAATGAGATGATCTCTTCAGTGACAGAATGATGGAAATCTGTAGGAATAATAGACACAGATAGATATCTGGGATTTCAGGAGGTGAGGCTCAGCAAGTAGGAAAAAGAGAACACTTCACGGTTAATCTGACACCATCAGAACTGAATATCTTTTTTTTAAATTTTTATTTATTTATGATAGACACAGAGAGAGAGAGGCAGAGACATAGGCAGAGGGAGAAGCAGGCTCCATGCATCAGGAGCCCAACGTGGGATTCGATCCCTGGTCTCCAGGATCGTGCCCTGGGCCAAAGGCAGGCGCTAAACCACTGCGCCACCCAGGGATCCCAGAACTGAATATCTTCATGAATCTTTAGGCACCAAACAACACAGCAGCAGAACACACAAAGCCCAAACTGTGAGCAATACAAGGAAAAGTCCATCGAAGTAGAGACCAAATTCATAACAGTGGATCCCAAGGACTATCTGGGATACATTGGCGGGCAGGACTGTGTGGAACCACTGTTTTGAGCCCAATATTTTCATGAACTTTCCTGTTGTGAAGTTGAAGTGCAGTTTGGGGTAGCCTGACTGACTGTAGGAAGAATACATCAGAACTTGAGAAAGAGAATATATCACACGCCTCAAAAGAGTGGATTGTCTGACCTAATAGTCTACATTAGTAGGTTTTTCCTTTGCTGATTATTTCCTCTTGATTTTCAGATCGTGGCCAAGAGATACAGAGATTTTGAATTTCCTTCTGAAATGACTGGCATCTGGAGATACTTGAACAATGCTTATGCTAGGGATGAATTCACGAATACATGTCCAGCTGACCAGGAGATTGAACATGCATATTCAGATGTTGCAAAAAGAATGATGTGAAGCCAGAGTGGTTTCTGTCTTATGTCTCGGCTGTATGAGCTAGGCTATGACAAAGGTGTGTCCTTTGTGAGTGTGTCCTTTATATTCCGCCCAAGAACCATAATGCCCATATTTTAAAAATACCGTATCATAGATCCACTCAACACCAAATGGTACCTGGCCTTGTGATTTGTCAACTCACTTGTGTATCTGAATAACACCAGTATCTATTGTGACACACGCCAGTGGTCCAGTTGACTTCTTAATTTACTTCTTTGGCATTCACAGACCCTATAATCTGTGATATTAGGGCATGTGTTTTGCAGTTTTAAGTTCCAAAGCGAATTAGACTTGGGTTCACGTCCTCCTTCAATTTTTAAAAAATTCGTCTGTCTCTGGGAGTTTTCGTAATCATCATATACAGCTTATTTTTCTCCTCTAAAAGAGTAGCTTAAGTTTTTTTCGGAATGAAAATACTGTTTCTGTAGTCACAAGATGATACATGCGTATTTCAATATTTTACAATGATGTCAGAGTTTAAGGAAACCACCTAAAATTTCACTTCACCTAGATAATTGCTGATAACTTATTGGTGGACATCTTCCTGAGTCTCTCGACAGACGTTCACACTGCGCACAACTCCTCCATTCCTATGAAATAGGTCAGGGGACCTGTTGGTGATGCCTTGATGATCATCTGTAGAGGACCTAAAACAGAAAAAAAAAAAAGAAAAGATTCAGCACTGCTGAGTTAGAGAATGCTTGCCATCAGGTTTCACAGGTGAAGAACTGGAGTCCACACACCTGTAAGGACGCACAGGGCCCATAGAGACCAGGAGCTATGGGAGGTCCCCGCTCTGCCTTTACCACATTGGTGATGCCAGCTGCCTCTGGCTCAAGGGCAGGCAGCAGAGGAAAGTGCGCCTGGTATTTTGTTGCAGCTTCCTTTTGGAAGCCTTCTCTCACTCCTTCCCCTCTCTTGAGACCTGAAGATGCTCAACATGAGCTGCAAATTGGAGAATCCTGCCCTGTGGTGAAATGTGAGCCAAGTGCTCAGACCCAGCACTGCACTTCTACAGCGGTGATGTGGTGTGGGGCTGGCCTGGTTCTTGCTGCTTCTTTGCCTTTTACCCTGTCACCCTGAGATCAGGCAGGGAAAGTCCAGGGAGACTGAATTCGTGATGACTACTCTTGGGTAGTTCTGGTAACCAGTCAAGTTGGGGAGGAAGTAGAAAACCATTGGCTCAAAGAGTTTTCTGGTTTATCTGTGGCTTCCCCACCACCTTGCCCTACAGCCAACCTCTCATCTGTAGGGTGTGTGGGCTGGATTGCTGGGCTCCAACCGAAGGCATGGGAGACAGTGCGGAAGGCTGTGTAGATACTCATCAAGACCTCTCTGGGTCTGAGCATTCTTGAGCAGGCTGCGTTCCTTTGACATTTACGTACATCTTATAGAAACCCTCTTGTCCAGTTGGTTGTAGCATGCGGTTGATGCTAAAAGCTCATTTTTAAAAAGATATGCATTTCCTGTATGGGTGATTTATTGGAAAAGAGTAAGATGTGGGGCACCTGGGTGGCTCAATCAGTTGAGTGTCTGACTCTTGTTTTTGGTTCAGGTCACATGATTTCAGTGTCTTGAGATGGAGCCCCACATTGGGCTCTGCACCCAGCATGGAGTCTGCTTGAGATTCTCTCTCCTTCTCCCTCTCCCCCTCATGCTTGTGCTCTCTCTCTTTAAAATAAGTACTTTTTTTTTTAAAGGAATAAAATGCGTTAACAGCAACTCTTGTGGGATTTAGTGAGAAATGTCCAGTGAGATTAACAAAATCCATAATCTGGTGGCTACTTTGTATTCCCTCTTACTGGATGCTACAGTGTCATGCAGGGGCTGCCACTGGGCAGTGGGCTTTCTTTGTTAACCCTACATTTTTGGAGGTTGTATCTAGCATTCACCATCATGCATGTTTCACTTCTGTTTTGAAGTCAGATTTTCAAGTCTAGCTTTATAATGGTACGTCTAAATGTGGCAAATGAATAGGCTACCACTTGTTACTAATGCAAACTCTGTGTTTTTAGATATTAAGATGATGTATATAAAGTCTGTGTGGGGATCCCTGTGTGGCGCAGCGGTTTGGCGCCTGCCTTTGGCCCAGGGCGCGATCTTGGAGACCTGGGATCGAATCCCACGTCGGGCTCCCGGTGCATGGAGCCTGCTTCTCCCTCTGCCGATGTCTCTGCCTCTCTCTCTCTCTGTGTGACTATCATAAAAAAAAAAAGAAAAAAAAATAAAGTCTGTGTGCCTTAAAAATTAAACACATAAAAATGTTTACATGAAACCCAGGTCTTTCATTTTTTTCCCACTTTGCATTCTCTACTTAGATTTAAAGAAAGAAAAAGAACAGAAATGGCTTTCTTTAAAACAATGAGAGCAATGTCCGACCAGAGATTATTGGTAATTGAATTGGAAATAATCTGTATTTGAATTGTGAGCCACAAAGACATTTTAACAGAGACTTAAAGAGGTCTGAAAAGACCTGTTCTTGTGACCTGTCCTTGTCCAGGTGGCTACAGTAGAGGTCCTCAGACTGTCCCAGTTTTCAGTGTGGTTGTAGGAACATGGGTAGTCCCTGGCCAGCCCCACCTTGGCATCCCACCCCTACATCCTATTCATGGGTCCCTAAAAGGCTATTCCTTTGGGGAAGGGGAGAAATATTCCAGAGCTGTTCGCTGGCTTAAAGTCTTTATTTCTGTGTGGATTTGAAACAAAATGTGTTTGTTCTTCAAAACATATGTATAGAATGCAAATACGGACACTCAGTGAATGAATCTTCGCTTCGAGGCTTTGAAAGAGAAGCTTTCTCCAGGTGGAGAGGATCCAGTCTCACTTCTGCTTGCCCAAGAGGCCCTATAATTAGAAAAAAAAATCAGCTTTTCTTCTGGACACAGAGTTTCCATGTATAAGCTAGAAAGGATATGGGAGTGTCACAAAATTATACTTTCTGGTTACTGCCCCGTGATTGGGGATGGAAGGAGGGAATTCAGTCCAGGAAAGGAATTCTGGAGACCGGACGTGTCAACAGATAATTTCTGATCTACAGGTCCATCCCCATCTGAATGTATACCCAAGCCACCCGGACAGACCATCAGATAGACATGCATGCTCATGGCTGTACACACAGACACACAGTCACACACAACCGTGTTCACATACAACACCGTCACAAAGTGTGCTCTCACACACACATAACACAATATACTCACACATAAGCACACACATACATACACGTGTGTACCCCCCCCAACACACACAGTGAGTGAGGTCAGTGTTCCTTTTCATGTGTCCTCCAGGCAGTGACCATAACATCTCTTAGCAATGTCCCACGTATGCCTCATCCCCGCCTCCAGTGGTTCATGATGAGGCTTTGGAATAATGTTTAAAAGAATGTCTTTTTTTTTAAATAAGAAAAATCTAACATTATTTTATAGTTAAGAGAGCCAAGAGGTGTATCATCCTAAGAATATGTAATTCACAGGACCCTGGATACCTAAGATGCAGAAATTGGGATACCTTTGTTTGCATTACAAAATAATTTCTTTCCATACATTGCTCTAATTCTGAGTTTTTCTGTATGGCCAGTTTCCTTTCAGACATTAACATCTAGGGTTCAGGGACACCTGGGCGGCTCAGCGGTTGAGCACCTGCCTTTGGCCCAGGGCGCGATCCTAGAGTTCCGGGATCGAGTCCTGCATAGGGCTCCCTGCATGGAGCCTGCTTCTCCCTCTGCCTGTGTCTCTGCCTCTTTCTTTCTCTGTGTCTCTCATGAATAAATAAATAAAATCTTAAAACAAACAAACAAACAAACATTTTGGTTTCATGTGTTACCACATTTCAGGGCATGACCACTTCATAAGACAAGGGGCATGTGTGTGGCCCCTGCTCACAGAGGGACCTGACCTACTCAGGGAGACCCTGCTGTCACCTGCCTAGTGTCCTCAGGGACCCAATGCAGTACCTGCTTGCCATTGCAGCCTGTGCTCTGACAATGTCTCTGTCCCCATTACGGAAGGTTTTGCCCGAAGTCTCTGATGCCCCTTGCCCTAAAGAAGGCCAATGAGTCAAGGGGCAAGCCCAGACCTGCTGTTTTTGGGTCAGGTCACAATCCAGGGGAAATTGTGTTGAAAAGCAGGGAGGTGCAGATTTAGGGGCAAAAGGAATCTGTTTAGGAAGTAAGGAAGTAAGGCCTGGGATTGGGCACCCCCCCCCGAACCTCCTGTTCATTCTTTCCCTTTCAGGGACTACTGTTAATAGTGTCCTACCCCATGCCTCTCCTGCAGCTCCTAAGCATTTCAGTGGTCTTAACAACCCTCTGGAAAAAAGGCCAGTTGTTGTTTTTTTTTTATAAAGATTTTATTTATTTATTCATGAGGGACACACAGAGAGAGAAGCAGAGACATAGGCAGAGGGAGAGGCAGGCTCCCTGCGGGAAGCCCAATGCGGGACTCGATCCTGGGTCTCCAGGATCATGCCCTGAGCCAAAGGCAGGTGCTCAACCGCTGAGCCACCCACGTGTCCAGAGAGGCCAGTTTCTTGATGACACTCCATCCCCATTTCTTTCAGCTCCCCCACTTCTGTAATGGATTCTCTGCTGTACTCCTGGGTGAATGGGCAAGGACAGTGGCCCATCAGTGACTAGCCAGGGGCGACCCACGAGTCAGCTGACCTGCTGGGCTCTGTCCCCTGCAAAGCTGCCTTTCCAGGTGGCTAGTGCTTGTGAACCTGTCAGGCCCCTCTCTAAAGCTCCAACCTTCTCCTACATACGTCACCTGTACCTCATAGAGTCTTGGGAAGCCGTTACATCTTGCAGATCCCCTTAGGGTCCAAGATAATCATACCAGGAAGAGGGTATGGCCATTGCTCAGAACATTCCTTGGTTTTGTAAAAGGGTGTTCAAATAACATCAAGGTTTTTGTTTGTTTGCTTGCTATTTTCCCTTATCTGGCATTAAGTGCCAACAAGTTAAACCTGTAACTAGCTTCTCCCCTCTGAGGACCTTCGAAGCAGTGTGTTGTTTAAAAAAAAAAAAAAACAAACCCAAAATCATATAACAGCAAGATACTGGGTTCTATATCTGCCTCTGACACATCTGAATAATCATTTAATCTCTCTGGGTCTTGCTGTTCTCTGGAGTATGGGAACACTATCCCAGGGTCAAATAGAAATCGGTGTCTTTAGAAGTTCTCTGTGAAAGCTGTAATGCAGCTGGCTGCTTACACATTATTTTTTCCTGGATTTTGCTCTTTTTATATGGGTCATATCAGAATGGACAGGTTTACAGGACCTTGAACTTTTCTCTGGAAGTGGAAGGCAATAATGCCCTGACCTCCTGTGTCCCTGCAATGAAACACCACCTGTGGGATGGTGGCCCCTAACTGCTCAGCTGTCCCCTCCTGGTCAGTCACTGTGGGCGGGTCTGGTTGTCATGCATCCTGTGAACTGACAGGCTCCACGGCGGACTGATGGCTCCATGGGGACCCCTCCCATCTGGCTTGGAGACACAGTTTTCAGTTGTGTGACATGTACTTGAGGCTCTGAGACGTGGAAAAGCAAATAAATCGATGTGAGTGGTATTCAAGCCAGGCCCAGCAGCCCTCCTCCCCACTACGCAGGGCTTCCTTCCATCCCCTGAATCCCACCTTCCACAAGAATTGGGCTCCAGGCAGGTACCAGTTGGGTTGATACCCCTCCCACCTCCTCCTCTAGGCCTGATGCCAATTCAGCTTCAGGACTTCATACCCAGTCCAGCCTTCTTGGTGTCATTCAAGATCAGCCTACTTGTCAAAGGGTGGCTTTACGGGGTCAGAGAAGCAGAGCATAAAATGTTCCTGCTGGTAGCAGCCCAGCTTCCAGAAGGTCCACACCCAAGTCAGGCTGTATTTTCTGATGTGCTGCAGGATGTCCATGGTGGGGCTTTGGCCCTCTCCTGTGGCTTTCTGTCCCACCACCGGAAGTCCTGGCAAGGACAAGAAGCTCCTGGCCAAGCCTACCTCGAACACAGCTCAGCCACTTCCTGTTTGTGAAACCACATGGGGGTGGGGTGGGCACTGCCTTGAGGCCTTCTGCAGCTAAGAGCCCTTGGGCCACTTCTTGGCCCCTTCCTCTCCAAGCCCATGAGCCAGGCGTTCCCCCCTAGAGTTCAACCCACTGATGCCTTGGAGATGCATGAGGGTTTCCTGCAAGGGGCAAGTTCCTGGATCCTAAGAAACTGGGAGTAACTGAGATTTCTCCTTCCCTTTCTCACCAGCCTTGGCTCTTGGGCCCAGCCACCTCCCTGAGCCACGCTGTGCTCTGCTCACAGCCCGGAGCCTGGAGGAAGGTGGTTGTGGCTGGTGGGCAGGCACTGCCTCTCCTCCATCCTGTGCCTGTGTCCCCACAAACCTCCTTTTGTCCACTCGCCTGCCCCTGCGGGTGGAGGAGCTGCTCGCTGTGGGGTCAGAGGATGGGGGAAGAGGGTCCTGCTCTTGTGAGGTCGATGCTGGATGTCTCCAGGCCAGGGGCGGAGTCTGACAACCTACTTAATTCTTCCCCTTCTTAATTCAGTGGTCAAGCAATCAATAATTCCATCCATGGATTTCAGTGTAGAATGAGATAAAAAAGCAGCCAGATGTCTGGACACGGGGTCCTGCTGACTGGTCCCAGTCCCCAGATTGCCATGCGACCCGGAGCTCAGCTGCTGGGCTGCCTGAGAAAGCTGGTGCCAGTATTATTACCATGCGGTGCTCACCTTCTATCCTCACCTTCGACCTGACCAAAGCCCACCTCATGGCTGGCTCTTTTTTGCACCCTGGAGCACTGACTTTTCGAATGTGCAACTTCTTTAGTAAAGGAAGGACAGCCTTTCATCAAACCAGAAGGCAGCTTCCTTACAACCCCACAGAAAGTGGGCCAGGAAGATTCTGTATCTTTCTTCTCAGAAAAAGATAAAAAAAAAAAAAAAAAGCCCAAATAGAGATAGACTTCAGATTTTCGTGGAAGAGGTCTCAAAGAAAGGAGAGGGAGGAGGAGAGGAAAAAAGGGGGATGGGGAGAGATGGAGGGGCAGGAGGGGTAGGGGAGTCCCCCTGGGGTGGAGGTGACTGTGGCTTACACCACAGGTGCAAGTACTTGCTGGTGCCTGAGGGGCCTTTCCGGAAGCCCACGAAGAAGACACAAAAATCGAGTTTAGTCACAGCTACAAATTGTCTGCAGTTGAGGTTGGCAGATGGCGGGTGGTGGATGCCAGAGGTGCTGCTCGGCCTGGGAGCCCTGAGCAGTGCCGGCCGCCGGGCCTCTCCAGTCGCATCACGTACCAGAGCTTTTTTTTTTTTAATTTAAATTAAATTTTTTTTTAATTGGAGTTCAATTTGCCAACATATAGCATAACACCCTGTGCTCATCCCACCAAGCGCCCCCCTCAGTGCCCATCACCCAGTCACCCCCACCCCCCACCCACTTCCCTTTCTACCACCCCTTGTTCATTTCCCAGAGTTAGGGTCTCTCATGTTCTGTCTCCTTTTCTGACAATTCCCACTCATTTTCTCTCCTTTCCCCTTTATTCCCTTTCACTATTTTTTATATTCCCCAAATGAATGAGACCATATAATGTTTGTCCTTCTCCGATTGACTTATTTCACTCAGCATAATACCCTCCAGGTCCATCCACATCGAAGCAAATGGTGGGTATTTGTGGTTTCTAATGGCTGAGGAATATTCCATTGTATATGTAGACCACATCTTCTTTATCCATTCATTCTGAAAGACAATATCGTTTGAAAGAAAATCTTAGGGTCATTTGGCAGTGGTTCAGGTGTTGGGAGGCCTCTGGTGCATACTTTGGTATTTTTTGCTAGCTCATTCAAGGGAAAGAAGAATTTGTTGTATTGAGTATGGTACTGGAATACACAAAGATTCAAAAGAAAGATTAAAAAGGTTGAAAAGATTCTTGCTTTTAAAAATGTATAGTTACAGTGAGAAAATGGAATGGTGGCCAGAAAGATGCCCAAGAATACACGTAATGGAAACCTAATGGGGAGTGGGCAAGGCATATACTTAAGGGTTTTTACAATGTTGCCATGGGGATGCTATCACAAATGAAGTAATAGAATTGTTAAAGCACATTTGTATAGCACTTTACAGTTTACAAAACCTACACCAGTGTATGTGGTCCCATGGGCCATGGATGTGAACTGTGACAGCAGTGAGGTGGCCGCCATCTTGCTTTGTGGTCCTAGAGAGCCTTACTTGTGTCTCTCTCACGAGTGAAGGTGTGGGCCATCATAGAGACCTTGTTCTGTCAACTTCAAGGCTTTGTGCCATTTAGAGGGAATGGGACATTCCAGTCAGGGAATTGGCAGCTTATAGATTTGGAGATAGCAACAAATAGTGGGGAGTGGGATAGGGAAGGGTTTGTTCGCTCCAACTCTTCACCCAAAAACTAAGTAGTTGGGCTAGATATCTTGACTGCATCTTAGCATCACCAGGGTAGCTTTAAAAATTATTGATGCACAAGCCACACCTCAGACCCAGTGAATCAGAATATTTGCGGTTGGGCTTTGACATTGGTGTGTTAAAAATATTCCTACGAAATGAGGTGTCTGGGTGGCTCAGTTGGTTGAGTGTCTAACTCTTGATTTTGGCTCAAGTCATGATCTCAGGATCGTGAGATAGAGTCCTGCATTGGGTTCCACGTTGAACATGGAGCCTGCTTTGGGATTCAATCTCTCTCTCCCTCCCCTCCTTCCCACTCTCTCTCTCTAAAAACAAACAAACAAACAAACAAACAAAACAACTTCCCAGGCAATTCTCTTGCGCAGCCAGGACTAACAGCCAGTGGCTAGATGTTCCTTGAACTATTTCCAGCATAAACTCTCTCATTTCTGAGTCTGGGTTATGAGTCCTGGTGGGGCTGGGTGAGGGAGAGGAGTGATGGAGAAGGTTGCACATACAATCTATCTCTACTCTTCAGGCCGTTGGCTGAGCCAGCCATGGGCATACATATAATATCAACATACTGGGTTCAAGAGTGTCCCCCCAAGTTCATGCTCACTCAGAGTCTCAGAGCGTGACCTTATTTGTAAACACAATCTTTATAGATGTAATTAGTTAAATTAAGATGAGGACTTATTGGATTAAGGTGGACCCCCAAATCCAACATGACTAGTGCCTTTATAAGAGTAGCACACCCTGAGACATACAGACACAGAGAGGAGAGGCCGTGGGAGGATGAAGGCAGAGACAGGAGTGGTGCAGCTACAAGCCAAGAGATGACAAGGCTTGTCTGCAGCCAGCAGAGGCTGGAAAAGGCAAGGAAGCGTCCTCCCTTAGAGCCTTCAGAGGGAACGTGGTTCTGCCGACACCTTGATTTCAGACTTCTGCCTCCAGGACAGTAAAAGAATTAATGTCTGTTGTTTTAAGCCCCCTACTCTGTGGGTGCTGTGTTACTGCAGACCCTGGAAACTTCACCCAGTGATGCTTGGGTCTTGGAGTGACTGAGCCATTTCATCCTTACTTAGCGCTCAGAGATTCCAGAGCTGATAGCGCACCTAGGGTGCCGCAAGTCAGCCTCTGCTTCCAGCAGAGCAAGGACAGCTTGGTGCAGACTGAGCCAGGATCTATTTGAGGGACTTGGTGATTTAACCAAAAGGCAACACTTGCGTCATTTTGTGCTAGAGGATGGGTGACCAGACAGGAAATAGTTGAGAGCCATGCATGTTGGTCTTGGCCCCTGCTGCTTCTGGCTGGGGTCTTGGGAAAGACAGCTAACCTTCCTGGGCCTCCGTTTCCTTGGCTGTCCAATGCAGGGATTGGATGATAGGTGATTCCATGTAGACTCCCACTACCGAGTTGGAAACCCTGAGCCAGTGAGGCAGTTAAACACCAGTGGTGTTGGGGAAGAGGCCCCTGGGCATAGATGAGCATCACATTTCCTGCAGCCCTTGACCCAGGTCTGGTTCTAAGTTCAGACCCTACCAGCTGCCTGCTTTGGGGATTTTTGTTAGATGTTTTACATGCTGGTAGACACATTTGCCCTATGTTGGAATCTTTCTGCAGTCTGAGACTAAACTAGCAATATCTAAACATCTGATCATGTAATATGAAGGAAGGATTAATCACCCACAATGGGTCTAATGAACTATGTTTTCTCAGAACACATTCTATATCATCAACCAGACTTTCTATAACCCCAACTTCCAGGAGAAGAGATCTCAGGAGCCTTTCTCAGTACCCCTCCCTGATTCATGCCACAGCCGGCTTTGCCTATGTGTAAAGCAAGCCCCGAATTTGGATATTCAACTTGCCAGGGAAAAGTGGGCACAGAAAACATGGTGATGGGGGAAACAATGGATAAAATGTGGTCACATTTCCTCTCTGCCATTCTAGGGCAACATGCTCATTTTCTCTGCTGCCAGCAAATTACCCCAAACTTGGCAGCTTAATGCAGCACGTGGTTACCATGTCACAGTTTCTGGATGTCAGGAGACCAGGCACGGCATGGAAAGGTTCTTTGTTCAGGGTCTCACAGCCTGAAATCAAGGTGTCAGGCAGGGCTGTGATTCTTATCCGAGGCCCGGGGTCCACTTCTAAACTCGCTGGTTGTTGGCTGAATTCAGTTCTTTGCAATCATAAGCCTGAGGCCATCTGCTTTGAGAGACTCCCCATCATGGCTCACTACATGACCCTCTCCTTCATGTGGCTGTTTGTGTCTGCCAGGCCAAGAGAAGAACGTCTCTGCTGCTTGAGATCTTTCTGACTACTAGTCCTTCTCTAAAGGGGTCCATCCCAGGATGCTCTCTTTTTGGATTCAAGTTAACTGATGAAGTCAGGCCCACACAGGATAATGTCCTTAAGTAAAGTCAACTGATCAAGGCCTCTAATGACACATGCAAACCGCCATCATCTTTGCCATATACCATAACCCAATCAGAGGAGGGATATTCCACCGTATTCACAGGTCCTGGCCCCCTTGAGGATAGGGGAATGATGCAGGGTAGGCACACTAGGGTCCGGGGATCTTGAGGACCATCTTAGGATTCTCCTGTCACTGATGAGTTGGAGAATCTGTAATGGCCATTCCAAAGGAAGTCTGACTCACCGTACAAAACCCAAGGATTGAGATCAGCTGAGATGATATTTCCAAAAGTCTTAGATGGCCTCAAGTCACACCATAGCATTAAATGTCTGATGCACATATTTTTGGCAGGCTTCCCTCAGATACTTCTGTTCCTAATCCTTAAGCTCAAACACCCATGGAGAGAGAAGGTATGATATTTCTGTGAAGTCCACTGACTTGATTTCCAGGTTCCTCTGACAAAGCAGGAGTTTGTTGACCTTCAAGTCCTGGCACCAAATGTACCTATTTACTCAAGCTTTTGCCAAAGGGTGGGGAGAGTGGGTGAGGGAAGGATTCTTTGCAGTTGGTCAATACTGTACTTTGTTATAGCTTCGCTCTGTGTTGCACAGGTGGCCAAGTGTCCCACATACAAGGCAGACAGATTTCTCCTCCTTGGCCTTCCCTGCATTCAGCTCCAGAGCCAACTGTAAAGATTAATAAGAAAGAAAGAAAGAAAGAAAGAAAGAAAGAAAGAAAGAAAGAAAGAAAGAAGAAAGAAAAGAAAGAAAAAAGAAAGAAAAGAAAGAAAGAAAGAAAGAAAGAAGGAAGGAAGGAAGGAAGAAAGAAAGAAAGAAAGAAAGAAAGAAAGAAAGAAAGAAAGAAAGAAAAAGAAGAAGAAGAAGAAGAGAAGGAAGGAAGGAAGGAAGGAAGGAAGGAAGGAAGGAAGGAAGGAAGGAAGGAAGGAAGGACATAGACTACAGTTCCTACAGTGGTAGAAAAAGCTATTCTTAGAAAGAAAAAAATATGTGTTCCTGGGTGGCCCAGTTGGTTAAGTGTCTGACTCTTGATCTCAGCTTGGGTTTGATCTCAGGGTCGTGAGTTCGAGCCCCGCATTGGGCACCATACTGAGGGTGGAGCCTCGTAAAAAAGAAAAAAAAATGAAACAAATAATCTGAAAGAAGTTGCATGGAGTTTGGAAAAACAAAACAAAAAATACCAAATTCTCTTCTATTTTCTTTTTTGAATTTCATCCCGTTGCTGTTTGTCGATGTCTGTTTGATGGTTGCACATTGCAATGCAGGCGTATTGTCTATCTTGCCCAGGGGTACTCCTGGTTTATCTGTCCAAACCAGGCAGTCTTTCAAGGGACAAGAGCTTCCAGGGGAATGGATTTTCTTTCTCTAGCTTGTATTGTGGGGTCCTTGGGAGCCCTACGGGAAGGTGAGCTCTCTGCCTAAAGAGAAATGCTGAGTGGGGGAGAGGAGGCAAAATGGAACTCTGAGCTTGTGTACAAATGAGGATCAAGGGAGTCCTCCTGGCTCAATGGTAGGTCACCAGAGCAAATGTCAAGTGGCTGGAACGTTGGTCCTCAGGCCCCGGGGTTCTTACTGCCAAGAGTGGAATTCGGTCTATGTAATCTCCAACATTGTTTTCAGCAGTAAAACGCTCCGATTCTGTTCAGCATGCAGCTCTTCACGTAGCCTGGCAGCTATGACAGGATTTCCCAGCTTTTACAAGAGACCACCTCCAAATAAATCATGGATCTCTCACACCTGGAAGAGCTGCAATGCGACTGGCTTTTAAGCTGGGATTGGCTTGTTTGTTTTCCTAGTTCTCCTTGTGAGAGATGCTAAACAGCGTAAGGTTGCTGTATTTTTTCAATTAAATTAAAATTTAAGAAGTATTTTTTACTTTTTGTGTCTCATGTTTTTCTGTTCTAAGAATAGAGGTTTTTCTTTTTCTTTCTTTCTTTTTTTTCCTCTTAGTACAACAAATACGATCAGGGCATGATTTTGTTCTCAGCAACTACCTTATCCACTCATGTTAAATGAGATAAAAGCAGTTTCCCTGGTAAGAAATGAATATGCAGTTTCAACCACAATGCCTCTTCACAGATGAAATGATCGCTATCTTTATTAAGAAGCACATTTTCTGAGGGTTCTGAGCTTCCCTGAGGATGTGATCTTCAGGGAGGAGCGTGTGCCCACCTTGTCCTTAGGACCAGACCCCATAAATACTCTCCATGAGCATAGGAGGGATCTGACTTTGCTCTGTAGAACTTTCTGGAGAGTGATGATCACTAGAAATGCAAGGGGCTGTCCTGGAGGAGGCAGGATATCTCCTCACCAGGTGATCCTGACAAAGGAAAGTCCACTTCCCTTAGATGTCTTAGGACATGTAGGACACCTGTCTGGCAGCTGGAAAACAGGCTAGATCACCTATCAAAGTACCCCCAGATTTCAGCAATGCTATTTTTCCATGAAAGAGGTTCTATTTGGTATTTCTAAGAAGTCTGAAGATCCATTTCCATTTTTAAGGAGGAGGAATTTCTGAAAGACAATGACATTCACAGGTGAAATTTGAAGTGGTATTTGAAATACCACTGTGGGGAGATTTAGCACCTGGAAGATGGCCACAGAAGCCCTGTGATGTTTGCCTGGTGGTTAGGAGCTGGGTAGCACAGCAGTGATTCGCCATCCCAGGAAATTCTGACCTTATCCGCTGGAGTCAAGAGAGGCCTTCCCAGTTTGCTCCATGGAGGCTGGCCAGTTCTGGCCCTCTGGCACACTGTGCAACAACTAATAAAGGAATTTTGCATCTAGAACCCACAGCCTGATTAATGGTTAATGCCCGAGGGTCATTTCTGTGGGATATTCTAAACAATATCAGGAAAAAGGCAATTCCCAGCTCCCCAGCACTCCTCCCCTCACCCCATTCTGAGGTCTTCTGGGCGACTGTTTGTATAGATTCATGTGTGTACGGCCAGATCACGC
Source organism: Nyctereutes procyonoides (assembly GCF_905146905.1). Classification (NCBI taxonomy): domain Eukaryota; kingdom Metazoa; phylum Chordata; class Mammalia; order Carnivora; family Canidae; genus Nyctereutes; species Nyctereutes procyonoides. Next base: position 8,309,509 of record NW_026575155.1, read on the forward strand.
AAATGCAGATTTCAGCTCCACATCTTCATAAAAGGCATATGAAGGAAGTTGAAGTGGATGGAATGAAGGAACAGGGAGAGGGTTTAGAATGGGTGGGAGCAGCAAGATTACTCAACACTTGGGTTTTTAATCAAGGGATCTTAGTAAAGAACAGTATATCCTTTGTTGGGCAGAAAATAAAAATGCAAAACAGAAGCCAGTGGAGATTTAATAAACAGAGCAATCAATAGGGTGCTTTCAAGAGGACTTTGTCACAATGACTGTTTTAACTCTGCAGAGATGTGCTTCGGTGCCGGGTTTGTGTTAGTCTCCCTTGGCACTGTCTTAGGTTGGCCTAGGAGCCAATGCTGGAAACTTTGGGTTAATTTGGACAATTAATTATTGCAGGCAATAGGCCCCAGTATTCATGTTTTCAATAAACTTTTAAGAAGATACAAAATGTTTTTCAGGGACAAAGCGTTCCTCCTTTTTAAAATGCTTTCAGAAATGATTCCATGTACTTGGGTGAGGAGCATAAATATGACCAGGGGGTTTACTGAGATGACCAAACAGTTGTAGATGTTTTGGTGAGACCAATCTCACACCATTCCCTGTTGTGCTATCCTCGGTCTGCAGTTTCTTCCTATTCCAACCCGTCTACCCTGTTTGACTAGGACTTCGGACAACCAAGTAAACTGTTGTATGGCATTGGAGAAGTCCTCTAACTTTGCTGAGTCCCACGTTGCTCATCTGTGAAAGGCTATTTTCTTTTCCCAGCTTTTGGACAGTTATGAGAAAGTGTAGGAAAGTTCCTGAAAATATGAAAAGCTGGGTAAAATCAAAGATTCTTATTCTTTCTTCATGGTTATTGGGTTGGCCTTTCAAAGGTAGAGCAGCCTGTTGGCCAGGTAGCTGGGCCAGGAGTCAAGCCACTTGTTGGTTGGGAGGCCTTGAACAAGTGCCTTTCCCTCAAGGCCAATAAAAGTCACACTTGCCTTTTTGAGGCTATAAGAGGAAATGGCAGTGAAATCAGTCTTTGTCTTAAAAAAAAAATGGTGGTAAGGGGAGATGTATTACTCCAAAATACATTTCTTGTTGACTACCTAGCTCAGTCCCAGGTATGCTTTGTCACTGAAACCTCCAAGAAGATTCTGTGACATGCACCGATCCTGGGAGGAGGTTATCTCTGGGTCCAGGGTACTTCTGAAGCCATAACCAAGCACAGGGCACCCACATCCAGTCTGATTCACTTCCTCTGGTAAAGAAAGCACGCAAAGGGCCTTGAAAAGCATAAAACATGTTTCAGGCTTCCTGCTTTTAGCTGTTCCCATTTTGTCATCTAGACTGTGAGCCACCATTAGGCATGACCACAAATCTTTAGAGAAACCCAGTCATCACAAAGCAGCCGGGATTACACGAGGTAACTCATAGGAAAGCACTTTGAAACTGCAAGGTGTGACACAAATGCTCTTTATATTGATAGTTATTTGGTCAGCTACTTTCTAATTTACTTTAAACTTTTTAAAGTACAGAGCAGAGAGGAGCAATATCTAAGAGAAAATGTTGACAACAAATGAACAACAACCCTACTTCAGCTTCCTTATTTATTTATTATTTATTTATTTAGAGAAGGGAGAAAGTGAGGATGTGTGGGGTTGAGAGGGGGAGGGGCAGAAAGAGAGGGAGGGAGAAAATCCCAAGAAGGTTTCTTGCTTAGTGTGGAGTCTGACATTGCACCTGATGTGGGGCTTGACTTTACGACCTTGAGATCACAAACTGAGCCAAAACCAAGATTCAGACACCCAACTGACTGAGCTATACAGACACCTCTAACTTGCTCACTTATAGTTAAGAGCTAAGCCATAGCACCTCCCAAGGGTGGTCATTGAAAATATGAGCTCTTCTACAAGTGTGTTAGGAGCTCTAGTCCTGCAGGATGCTGACTTTACTTATGCAGCAAGAGTGGCAGGCTTTTCAATGGCCAATGTCCAGGGAATGGCTGAGGCTTGGTCCCAGAGGCTGGCATGGCTAGAGAACAGGTGGTAGCTGAAACCCTGGATATTCTGACTCAACACAAAAGTGAAAGATGGATCTTGCATGAAATGCATTGAGTGTCCATGACAATCATGTAAATGTCCTAATTTTCACACTATCATCTCCTGAAGATAGCCATGGGGAACATGACTTTTCATCAATATCTCTGTAGGTCAGTATTCTGTATTTGCTCTTCTTTTTGAGGATATGAAACCAGTCTTGGTCATTCTTTACTCTTAAAGGTCCCCCAAGGACTGATATCTCTTCACATACTTTCATAGGGGAATGTCTCATTATTGAAGGAGACCCCCTACTTGGTGATGCCAAAGAACGAAATAAAAGCACCACCATCTTAAAGGCAGGGAAGAATCACTTGGCTATGATATCTGGTCATTCTCTCTTAAGACCTTGGCCAATAAGCCAATACTGGGCTCTGTAGAACAGGCCATTCCTCCTTCCTAAGGAAATCCATCATCCTTTGAGGCCCAGAGCCTATGGGAGCAACCAAACTCATATAAGGCTTTAATTCCACAGGAGAATCTGGTCTTGTTTTCTTCATGACTGACCCTTGCTACATTGGGCTCCAAGTCCTTGTGCTGGCTGGACTCAATATCCTCCTCTTTCAGCCTTTCAGTGAAACCTAGTGTCACTTAGGACTGAACTCTTGTGAGTCTAAGAATTGAAAAGTGGTCATTGTTTTGACTAGTGTCATTGCTGCCTAAATTTCATGAAGGTCATAGCATTGTAAATGACACAAGGAAGGGTATTTTAGACCTTTTGTACTCAGGTAATTTTAGAGCTAAAAGTAACATTAACAATCATACAAGGAGAGTGTCATTTCAGGAAGCCTGGAGAGTTTGAATTACTTGCCTCAGGTCTTTTTTCCACCTATGGTAGAGCTGGGACTAGTGTCCAAACCTCTGAGTCATAGCTGGGCACCATGCATCCAAGCCAATGTTACTCAAAGTGTGATCTCAGATCAGTAGCATCTGCATTATTTGGGAACTTGTTAGAAATGCACATTCTTGGGCCCCACTCTGGGCTTACTGAATCAGAAGCTCTGCGATCTGAATGTTGATGAGTCTTCTAGGGAATTCTGATGCTTGCTGTAGTTTGAGAATTACTTTCTGTGGTATGCCAAAGCAAATCTGGGGGTGGGCAGGGGGACTCAGTGTTTTTCATCACAGGTAGAAGGGTTGAGTGCTGAGCAGTGATTTTTATCATACTTTTTGTTTTATTTATCCATACATTTGTTTTTGAGTGCTCATTCCCATATCAGGCACCACATAGATCAGAAGGACATATTGGGCATACATCCTTCCCTCAGGTAGCTGATGGGGAGTCATGGCATAGACAGTGGGAACTTGTCTATTGAAAGGTAAGGGGGAGTAGGATTGAATTCTTGAACGATACAGGTATCAAGGCAGTACTATGAGTTTGGGAACTCCTTGAGCTGAAGAGATGAGGTTGGAAATGTCAATGGGGAGAGAGAATTAGCAGTCATATGGTGGACATGGGCCTAATGAGTTCTGGAAATAGTAACAGTAACTTGAGACTGGTCAGGTTAGAGGAAAGAGCTTGTGCTGAAAGTTATATGATTGAATTTCTCCATTCAGTCGAGGACCCCCAAAGTCTGCAACAACTGAGGGGGATGGGTGGTTGGCCTTAGGTGCATTGCTCAATGATTGACTCTGAAACCTTCTATCTGGTAGGGAGATATTTTCGGGCTTCTCTATAGTACAAGCCTCAAGCAACTTGGCATGACTCAGGTGGTTGGGAAACAGCTGTGCTCCCAGGGCAGCCTGACATGTCACTTGAGCAGCCTCCTTTGCCTGAGCTGTTCTTTTTAAGAAAGAGCTTTGGGCTGATGCTGAACTTGGAAGAGAGTCCAGCAAACAGCAAGTGGACACAGAAGGTCGAGTCACGAGTGCATGCCTCATCAAGGCCAGTCTTCCCTTCCAAGCATTAAGCAGACTACAGAGTTGGACTGGGTTCTTCATTCATCTGCGTTTTCAAATTGCAGCAGTAAATTCTCTGTGACCCACTTCCAAGGCCTGAATCAATCTATATACCTGTATGGCTTCACATCTGCATGAAAATTAAATTGGTATTCATAATTAGGGGCTGTGAGGTCCTCAAAGGCTTCCTGGATTGTCCAAGAAAAATGTCCAGTTGAGTAGCCAGCTTCAGGGTATTTTATCGTGTTTTAAATTTGGAAACATAGGAATCCATTGGTGGCATATGCATATATAAATCTAGTTATCAGGCTTTTTTATTAACCGGAAAGCTTCATTGTCAACCATGCTAGATAACAGATAATTTATTGCAGTTACAACTACTCTTATTTTTGAAGATAACACTAGCTAATGTTGATTTAGTATAGGCTCAGCCATCCTACTGTTGTTTTAAATTCATTATTTTGTGTCATACTCACACTTATGCTAGGAAGTAAGGCTGATTACTGCCTCCAGCTTACAAGGGAGCAGACTGAGTCACAGAGAGGATGATATATCTTCAAATTTCTCTAGTAAGTGGCATCATGCACACATACAGACCACACACCCCATACTCATAATCCTGGTGGGAGATGGTATCACATCTTAAAGAGAGAGAGATGCAAGCTAATATGTGGTGACTGAGTTTGACAGGCTGAGCAACTTGGAGAAGCCACTTTTAACACTTAGAGTACTGGTTACCTGTTCATGGACATGGAATCCCTTCCTCACAGGTTTGTTGTGAGGGAAAAAAATGAGATAATATGTTGAAAAGTTCTAGTCTATTGACTATCCTCCCCCCTCCCCACATCCCTTTTTTCTACCACCATATCCAAAAGTCAGATTCCTCTAGAAGGTCATGGATATAGATCCAGCCTCAGGATCCCCTGATCCAACTCTCTCTTCCCAACTCAATGGGCTGAGTCCCTTTCTAACCTGTCATAATCAGCTGTCTGTCCAAGGTGAGCTTTGTAAGCAGTCAATTAACTGCAGGTCTCACATGGACCTTTATGGAGAGCCAGGAATTCTGACATAGACTTGGACCCACTCAGCACTCTGACAGATGGATGCCAGCATTCCCTAAAAATAAAGATGTCTTGTCTTTGGGTCTATGTGTTTGGTTGCCTGGGTACTCTTCCACCCAGAGGAAGTCATATCTTCCTCTGCTTTCCCCAGCAGCCCCTGTAGCTGGTGGTTTAGGCCCCCCCTGGTATGGATGTGAAGCCTTGTATGCCCAGTATTTCAGGTATCCTCTGAGTAAACCCTCTGACTTCTCATCCCACTCACTGCTACCCTCACTTGCTGAATTTTAGCTTTCTCTTTTTTAAGTAGGCTCCACACCCAAAATGGAGGCCAGCACAGGGCTTGAACTCACAATCCTGATGCCTAGACCTGAGCTGAGATCAAGAGTCAGACACTTAGCCAACTGAGCCCCCCAGGTGCCCCACTGTAGCTCTGGATAAATTCGTGAAATAGGGCTTCCCATGAGCTTGTGTCCCTCACAAAAAAGCTTTATGCCTGAAACAGAAATAAACATTTGCACGTCAGTTTTCTAGAATGAGTGGGATGTTTAGAAAAATATATAGAAGAGTCTAAAATGGCTTCTTTTCTTCCATCCCCAGCCCCCAACAGTCCACGTCCCCTCTCCTCTCTTCTACGCCTTTGTTGATCCTATGTATTCTGGAAAAATCTGTATATTCCAATACAAGCCAGTATGACATACATTATCACCTGCCCCCTTCATCTCACAGAAGGTAGTGTTTCATACACAATAATCTTTACCTTCTTATTTAGTCACTTGATAGAATGTCCTAGAACTTTGTGTGTATTGGTATACAGATAGCTTCTTATACTGTGTGCAGCTGCACAGTAGTTTGGAGGTTCCATGCTTTATTTAGCGAAGCTGATGGACATCTGGGTTTGTTTCCAGTTGTTTGCCATCATCAACAAAGCTGCCATGAATCATCTTGTACACATGTCATCTCCAAAGTGTCCCTGCAGCACAAATTCTCAGAAGCCCGGTAGCTGGATCAGAGGGCATGTGGATTGCAATTGTGTTAACTCTTGCCTAATGGGCCTCCGTAGGGGTTGTGCAGATTCATACTTTCCCTGGTAAGGCAGGAGAGTCATGCGGGCTCCACCATAATTTTTCCAGCCCCAGTGTAGTTTTTATTTGAATATCTATCCATATGCTTAAGAAATACGATTTCTTTTTTTTTTCTTTAGGATTTTATTTATTTATTTGAGAGACAATGAGCGAGAGAGAGAACATGAGCAGGGGCAGAGGGAGATTGGGGAGCAGACTCCCGTGTTAGGCAGGGATCATGACCTGAGCCGAAGGCAGATGCTTAACTGACTGAGCCACCCAGGTGCCCCAAGAAATAGGATTTAAAGAAAATTATTCTCTTTTTGTCTCCTTAAAGGAAAGGAATGTTGCCCATTTGTCATCTCCAGTGAATCCACAGAAGTCTGCACACTGGGAGTTCTCTGCTTCCCTGGGCCATAGGTCATCGGAGACCCTCTTTGTTACAAAGCGATTTGTTATTTTCAGAATAGATTTCTTCCAGTTCCAACCTGAGCATGCTTCCCACATTCCCAGGCAGAGGCTGTGAAGTCCAACCCATCAACATTCCCTCGCTATTGGCTCTGCTCCCTGCCAGTCAGCTGCCCTCAGAGAGCCAAGCCAGGTCTCCAGTAGTGTGTTGGAAAGCATGAAGAAAACTCTAATTATGGAGATGAAAGCCGTGTGGGGAACAGAGCAGGGCTCAGGTTAAAGGGGCCTCTTCTTGGCTCTTTCCCATCTCAGTAGAGTGTGTATATGTGGGAGAATGAGTGACCGGCCACCTCCGGGTTTAATCCTTGGGGCAAATGGCAGGAATAATGGCACTTATGCCCTTTGACTGTTCCTACAAACATTTTTTTAAAGGTATCTGGAAAAAGTAGCTTTTTAGTATTTGAAGAATCTTCTCTCTCTCCTTAATTAGGAGTCACAGAATCCATTGAAAACTCATACTTACAGTTTGCTGTCATGGCCTCTGTGTGGCTCGCTGTCTCTTAGCTTGGTGGGGACTCAGCAGCAGGTTTTGCTCCCTACTATGTGTCCCATGTCATCCTCAGTGCACGGGACTCTTTCTCTGCCTTCCCGGGTACTGGCAGCCAGAGCTGGGAGCATGCATGTTGGTCAGCTGCCATGTTCAGCATCTGATCACCCTGGAGGGACAGCTGAATGGGCAGTTAACTTCCATCCATCATTTCAAATGCAGAGAAATAAATTCAGCCCTCAGGCAGGACAAAGGCCAAGCAGAAAGTGAGTGTATGTGTGTGTGTTGGGGGGGTGGAGCTGGGGAGCAGGTTCTCTGGTTTGCAAACAGTGCAGGTGAGAGCCTGCATTCCTTCCCACCACATGCCATGTTTCTATGACTATACTAGGAATCCCAGCCCCTTGGTGCTGATAATGGTTATACACCCTCAAACTCTTACTCCTTCCACCTCCACAAACCAGCCTAGGGGTCCTGGGCAGCTCAGAGTAATGGCACCATAAGAACATGGGGTGATAGAGGACGGAGGTGTTTTAGAGATCATTAAATTGACCCACCTCATTTGCTAGGTGAGCAAGGAGGCCTAGGGTATAGCAAGAATTGTAATTCCTTTGTATTTCCCTTGACTTCCAACCATCCATCCTTCCACCAATCCATCTGTCCATCCATCCCATCCATCCATTCCATTCATCTGTCCATCCATTCATCCATCCATCCAGCCAGCCAGCCAGCCATCTATCCATCCATCTGTCTATCCACATACCGGAGCTAGGCTCTGAGAATACAAAGAAAATAAAATGTTGATGTGCCTCCACTGAGGCTCTCCTAGTCCAGCACTGCCTAGATTCCATTCCTTAAAAAGGCTCAATTCAATCTTGTCCCTGAAATAGCCCAATTGTGTCATCCATCACTCAGCCTCTTGCAGTGGAAGCCTTTCAAATTCCATCAGCAACACTTTGGTTGTGGGTATGCAGGTCATGAAGAGTAAGATCAGCAACACATGCCTGTTCATTGCTTCCCAGAGGAAGGCACTCTTATGTTGGGTCTAAGCAGTGGGGAGCAGGTGCCTCTAGGCTTGACTGGCTCTCCCAGCAGAAAGAACCCACTTTTAAAGCTTTGCTTCTCTCTACCCTCCTTTCTCTTACCCTCACCCCATTGCTCTGGTAACTCGCCTTTCTTCATCTGGATGCACATTAGCTTTGGGGCCCTCCAGAGATGGGTCCCTTTTATGGTTCTGCTTGTTCCATTGCCCTTCACATCAGAGACTCCTTCTCTCTTTGAGCAAATTCAATACCTTCCGTTATCACTGCTTGTATAGAAGAGGCTCTGATGTGTGGGGTGGGGGCTCAGGAATGGGGGGGGGTCTATGGCAGGTTCTTGAGCCATTACCAAACTTGTACTGTTTGCCTTTTAGAAGGCCGGGTGCCCAGAACGTCCATTCAAAGGAAGGAACTTTCAAATAGATCACGGATACCAGTATCTGGCCTAAGAGAAAGGCAAGAGAATAAATAGTGAAGCATCTGGAAGAAACCAGAAGCTCCCCCAGCCATGGTGATGGAGAGAGGCTGGAGCATCTTGTCAGGGACTCCCCTCTGCCACTCCCATCAGCTGAGTGAGTCACAGAGCAGTCCCCTCACCATATCATGGGTCCCAGTGTCATCTGAAGGCAGAGGCAGATTGTGAGTAACTGGTCCCCAGGCCACCAGCGGAACAATCCTAGACAGGACACGAAAGCTCCTAAATGTCAGGACCTTTACCAGCAAAATATGGATTAATAAAAATAAATTCACCACCCTGGCATTGGGTACTCTAATGTGCAGGAAGATTGGAAGCATGTTGTGCACATCACCAGTGAAGGTTGCATGTAGCCCCACTTGGCGTGTTTGATGCTGCCATAAACACCTCAAGGTACCAGAATAGAGTCAATATTCCCAGGTTGTAGTGGTCTTTGGGATGAGCTGCTTTCAGAAAAGTAGCTCTGAACCCCTCTTCAGGTTTCAACCCCCTTGAGAAGCTCTCCTAAAACACACACACATACTTGAACACACAAGGAACCCCGAAAGTTTTGCCAAGGACATAGGTAAGAAGCTCTGTCTTAGCAGAAAAGGCACAGCCTCAGACAATTCCCAGGATAGCTCATACAGGATTCGGTCCCTAAGTCAAGCTGGTGTGCCTCCGGGTCCTGGCTGTCCCAAGCTGTGGGGCCCAGACTTTTGAAGATTTGGGGGCCACTTCTGATTTCAAGTCTGCAGAGGTCCTAGTCTGTAGTTGAAAGGTGAAAAAAAAGGCCTGGGACCATGAGTTGGTGGGAGCCCCATGTTTTGCTTGCTTTTGTTTGAAACAGGGAAGAGAGATCAGGTGAGTGTCTGCACATTGGCTGATTTTGGCCCAGCGCTGGCCGTGTGTGGAGGATACACAGAGGACGCATGGTGATGTGGCTTAAGTTCATCATCTCCCCCCACCCTCCATCTCTTTCTATTTTACTCATGCATGCGTACGGCTTTCCCAATCCTCAGCTGTGACACATCAAGTTCTTTCCTTAGAGTCCGTGAATGAGCATGGCGATATTTGTGCTGCTGAGGCTGATTAAGAAGGCAAGGGTCCCTTGGGTGGGTTGGGCCTACCCTGCAGCCTCGCCCTAGACCTGCTTCGTGACCTCAGGAAACCACTTCCTCTTTCAGGTGGGAGCAAACCCACTGATCATCAGATAATATTCATCACATGCTTTGAAGACCACTCCTACAGTGCCTGAGCATCTGGGGTTTCCTCTAGGGCTGTAAAGCGTGGTGACCAAGATAGGCCTTGATGTACTCCCTGCCCCTGAACCTACAACCCCTCTAAATGAAGACATGCTGTGCCCTCTGGTGCGTCTGCAGTGGATGTGTGCTACGCAAGGTCCTGGTTCTCACCAGTGTCCTTGTGCCAGCGGTCTCTTTCCAGCTGTCGGTGTGCCTCGGCGTGCCACGGACCTCGGGGAGATGCTGGAGTTTGCACTCACTTGGAGTTTGGGTCGGGAGTCAGGTAGAGCAGCAGGCTGCAGGCCTGGAGCCCTGAGCCCTGCCCACAGGAGCCAGAGACATCTACGAGGCTCCCTGCTCCCACCACCCATTTTCCCTCTCAATCCTTTCCCGCACCTTCCAAAAACATGGCGGTTCTGGTTGACATTCATCTTGCAATCATGGCAAGCCACTTATCTCCAGGAGTCTCAGTTTTCAAATTTGAGAAGTGGAATCATAATCATGTGGACTTCAGAGGGTAGGTATGATGAGGACACGAGGCCATTTTTGTGAAGGTGATTCATGAACAGCTCCTCACACATTATTTTTTATGAAGACGAGCTATTTTTAGGGCAGATTGAGAGGGGTAGGGACAAAGAGTAAGAGCGGATTTCAGGGCCTCACTCTTGGAAGGGAGGCACCCAGCACCTCCCTGCAAATCTACATACATAGGAGACAGTCCTAGTCCTGAAAGAGCCCTTGGCACCGACACACAGCGGCCGCTGTGTTGGACGCTTCTGCAAGCCCAGCATCATTTTAAGCCAGTCTTGTGCTTACTCTCATCTGGTTCCCTTTCCCCCCACGGAAGTGGTACCCTGCGGTACCCTTGGCTTACCAAGGAAGAAACCAGAAAGGAACTTCTCCCAGTGGCACAGAGAGGAGGTGGCATGGTCAGAATTTGAACCCAGGCTGTGTGGTTCTTGCCCAGCTCTGAACCATGCCTCTGTCGGATCTCTTGGATACAGGGGGGAGCTCTGGGAATAGCCCATGGAGCTTGCTCTGCTGGCTTATTCCCCAGAGAACAGCCTGTGCTGGCTTCATCTCCACGGTCACGCTGCCACCCACTGCATCCCTGAGGCTTTCATAAGGGACACACGAGGGCTCTGGCTCCCTGCTCCCTGCCCGCCCAGCATGGTAGCATGCACACCCCACCCATGGGATTTCCCAGAAGGCCCCATGTCCAAGTGTATGACCTGGGAGGCCTCGGGAGTCCCTCCAGCTCTGGGTGTCTGTGATAAATCAGTCACCAGCTATCTTAGCTTGCTAGGATTGCGGTAACAAAGTACTACAAACTGGATGTCTTAAAACAACAGAACAACAGAGACATGTTGTCTCCCAGTTCCGGAGGCCAGCCAGAGGTCCTAAATCAAGGTGTCAGCGGGGTTGATTCCTCCTGGGGAAGGATCTGTCCCGGGAATCTGTTCCAGGCCCCTGTCCTAACTTCTGCTGATGCCTAGGAATCCTTGGTGTTTCTTGGCTTGTGGCAGCGATGCTCCAGTCTCTGCCTCTGTCTTCTCGTGGCCTCCCCGTGTCTCTGTCTTGTCATGTGAATGTCTCACATGACATTCTTTTTATAAGGACATCTGTCAGATTGGATTAGGGGCCCTCCCTACTCCGGCATTACCTCATCTTAACTAGTTACATCAGCAACAACCCTACTTCCAAATAGGGCCACAATTGAGGTACTGGGGGTTAGGATGTCCACTTATCTTTTTTTGGGGGAGGGGGGAGGAACCACAATTCAACCAATAACATCAGCTTTGCTTAAAACTGGCCTAATGGTAGTAGCTTCCAGCTTATCTTAATTTCCTTGGACTGGGTCAGTGTATATATAGAATTGTTACAAGCTTCCTCTTGCCTCAAATATTCAGAAGGTGTCTCCTCTGGGGCTGCGCCGGGTTGGGGAATGGAGACATGTGCCCCGTGTCACCTGGGAAGCTCCACCTGCCAAGTGAGGCTTTCTCATGGTTGTCCCTGGGCTCATCAGAACTTATCAGAGCCACTTTTGGAGTGGGATAGAGCCTTGCTAAAAACACAGGTTCTGGGAGAAAGAACCAGGGATCTGTTTTTCTTGGCAGGTGTTATGGGCTGAATTGTGCCCCTTGAAAAGGTACTTTGAAGTCCTAACCCCCGGGACTTCAGGATGTGAGCCTATCTGCAGACATAGTTAGTGAAACTGAGGTCATGCTGGAGCAGAGTGGGCCCCCAGTGCAATAAGACTGGTGTCCCTATAAGAAGAGAGGAGACTCCCCCAGGAAAGATGGTTGTGTGATGACACAGAGACACCTGGGGAGGCCATGTGGCAACAGGCAGAGATTGCAGAGGTGCAACTGCAAGCCAAGGAAGGCCAAGGGCAGTCCCTCCCAGAAGCTAGCAAGAGGCCAGGAAGGATTCTAGGATTCTAGAATCCTTCCTACACAGTCTCAGAAGGAACCACCAGTCCCTTGCTCCTTTCTGGCGTGGGCGGCGTGGGACACGGGGAGACCCCTTCCTCCCGGGTTCCTGATCCCGGCACTCTCCGGAAGATGAAGAGCTGAGGAGAAACGGGTGGCAGGGAGTGGGAAGCATGAACTGTGTGCCAGGCCTTTTATACACTCTCTCATCTGTTCCTCACCTGTCTCTTCTGAGGCCAAGATTTGTAACCTTGTCCCCACTCTGCAGATGGGAAGTGAGGGCACTTGTCAGAAGGTTCATGCCTGGTAGGCGACCAGGCGGGGTCTCCTACTGGGGCCTGGTGACCGTTCCCCAGTTCTCGCTGGGTCTGACCCAGACAACCTCCGGGAAGTGGTTCAGCGAACACCGTGAGCACTGGCTTCCGAAGGGGTCCCCGGGAGGCAGAGGCCGCCCTCACCTTCGCCTGCTTCTCACCCTGGTGCAGACTTCAGGGGGACCCTCCCGACCCTTTAGGGCTGCTGAGCTCTGCCTGTGTGCCCTTCTAATGCCCTTCAAGTGACACATTCCCCAAACTTCAGTCTCTCCTTGCAAACCCGGAGCCAGCCTGAAGAGCAGCCCAAGCTCAGGGTCACGGACCCAGCACCCTGTCTGTCCATCAGCGGACACTTACTGCACTTAGTGCAAGGTGGCATGTCCAGGGCTCCGGGGACGGGGCAGCCAGATGGTTCCAACCTGCCCTTGTCCTCAAAGAGTTCTAGGACTTCTGTATGTTTTTTTTTTTCTTTCAGAAATGCTCACGGGGAGTGATTGTGAGTCACATGGAGGGGCTCCTCATAGTGATCCTGGGGCCTAGCAATACTCCTCCTCAGGGTATGTGTCAAGTCTTACACACACACACACACACACACACACACACACACACAGCTGACCAGCTGTGAGGATGACTTACAGCTCCCTGACCCTGGTTGTCTGGAGGCCCTTGGCAGCTTCCTGGAGCCCCATTTATGTGCCTAGAGCAGAGCTCAGTGCTGGTTGTCTGGTAGCCAAATCTGATTTTTCTCCACGCCTTATCTCCAGGAAAACTATAAAAATTAGCTCAGGTCAGCCGGCACAGGCCAGGGCTCTTCCCAAAAGCACTGCTCTGAAAGCTTGCAGGATCACTTGGCTCTCTCTTTTGGGGCCATGGTGAAGTCAGGCTCAGGCCCCAGCCCCTAGTGGCTTCTCTTCCATTTATCAAGTGCTCACAAGCTCCCGACTGTCAGATTAACCTTTTACACAGATTTCCTAATCGAGTCCTTGTAACCATCCAATTAGATAAGCACTCTGATGCTTCGTGCACCCCTGGCCGAGGGGTGTCCACGTGCCCATGTTGTGTGCCAACCTGCCTCCGGGAGCCCCTAAGTGTGAGGCCCATATCGGGAGGCTGGCATAGGCAGTGGGGGTCCAAGCCTCTCCTTTAGAAGTACACCTGAGGCAGGGAGACAAGAGCAGCCCTCAGGATCCTCAGGATGTCACCTCATGTCTTCAGGACACTGGACTTTGGACATGAGGCCTCCTTCCCAGGAGCATGTTGGCTGCAACCAAATGGTATCTGAGGCAGATGTGGGACCTGGAGCCCCTTCTGGAGGGGCATCCCCGCCTGACCACCGTGAGGGCTGCAGTTGGGGAGAGTGAGGGCCTGGAGCAGGGAGCCCCATCCCAGGAGGCCGATCTGGAGCCAGACCCGTTGGTTCAGGCCTCCTCTCATCCACCGAGAGGGCTGAGGCCAGTCGGCCAACCTCTTCCATTTCCCCACCTACAACGTGAGGCCCTGATTATGTCACCGGATGGTTACGTGGTAAATGAGCTTCTGGGGGAAGGATGCTTCAGCGGTGTCTGGACGCAGTTGGAAGCGACGGCCCTGGGGCGGTGGAAGCTGACCTTTGGCCCCCAGATGACAATGTCTGCCGCGGCCATTGCTGCTGCTAAGTCAGGCGCTGGGTTTGTCTTGGCTGGACTTGTTTCCATTTTCAATTGAAAATTAAATTTGGATAGACTTCAGCCTGACTAGGTCTGCTCCCTGGGCCTCGGCCAGCGAGTTCTGAGTAACTGCAGACAGGGTGGGGTCACCGGGATTTGGTTATTGGATTTTTCCCCCCCTGCGGTTTTGGGCAGCCTCTCCGTAACAGGCAGCTGCGTCGTCTTAAGACTGGACTTTCCGGGAGAGCATTTGGGTCACTCCAGGCGTCAGTTGGAAAGGGGTGCTCTTGGACGAGGTCACCGGCCTGGGAGCTGCCTCCTTCTGACCTGTAAGCTCCCGAGCCCATCAAAGTCTGGGTGACACCCAGCTCCAATGGCTGTCACTCCCTTGCTAGGTAATTGGGATTGCTGTCACCATGTCAGGGCTGGGCTGCTCCTTTGTGATTATCTCTGGGCTTTCCCTGGCCATCGCCCCTTCTCCGCCCCTGTCACACCTCACCCACCTGAGTTCCAGGGGAAGCGCAGGTGGGGCGCCCCGTCAGGCACGGCCTTGCCCGGCTACGCATCCCGCTGACCCCAACCATGACATCTCCTTCCCTGGCTGGGCTTCAGTTAGCTGGGCTGCTGTGCCCATCCTCGGCTGCTCCCCTGCTCTCCTCGAGCCTGCTGACTGCGACCCATCTCTCCATGCCCCCTGGGGAACCCCTGCAGGCCAGGTCCCGTGACACCAGCCCTGCTCAGATGGAAGCTTGAGCGGAGACAGCTTAGCTTGGGCCACATGCTATATGCTTATGTGTGTATGTGTGTGTTTGTGTGTGTGTGTGTGGGGGGGCTTTTTGTTTATGTATTTATTTTTAAAGATTTTATTTATTTATTCATGAGAGACACACAGAGAGAGGCAGAGACACAGGCAGAGGGAGAAGCAGGCTCCATGCAGAGAGCCTGATGCGGGACTCGATCCCAGGACCCCAGGATCACGGCCTGAGCCGAAGGTAGATGCTCAACCACTAGGCCACCCAGGTGCCCCTATTTGTTTATTCACTTAAAAAATGTTGTCTAGGGCAAGAAGTCACTAGATATGCCAACCCAGGGCACTAAATCATAATGTGGAGGTCAGACAGGCGTTAAGGTAAGAGCTGAGAGAGTCCTCATGGGAGAGTCCAGTTTACGGGTGTTCTGGTGCACTGAGATGCCACAGCCTCCTAGGGCGACTGGGTTATGGTCAGTGGGGGGCAGTCCCGAAGCCCCGGCCCTCTGCACCTTGTCAGGGATGGAGGAATGACACCCTCTTCGGAGCGCTTTATGAGGCTTTGTACCATGCGGGGCCGCTGGCGTCAGATGCAAACAGCGTCGATAACTCTGCAAAAAGTTGCCAGACAATTTATCCCGTTGGCACCGAGCCTAGAATTATAATCAGATCTTGACTTCTTCAAAGCTTTCTTGCTTTGGACTTTCCAAATCGAAAATAAATATTGAGGGCAATTACCTTCCTTGAGTCCTCTGATGTGCGAAGGGGAGTTTTCATCCATTAATTCAAGAAACCTCTCATTTCATTCGGAAGGTATTAGCCCATGGAATATCAACACAGTCCGTCTAGGTTTTGACTAAGAGGAGGGAAGATTTATTATGCCCCGGGTTAATATTTTCCTCTCTTTAAGAAGTCTTGGGCCCGCCAGACACTCCTTTTCAGACAAAACCGGCTGCATTGTTTGCGCACCCGGGTGCATGCTAGCACCAGCACTCCTCTAGGGGGCAGCAAACCACAATGACTGGAGCGCTCCTGGGGCCGCTCCTGGGGCCGCCCCAGGGTGGCAAAGTGCTTGGGAACTTGCCCCCAGAGTTGGGGAGAGGGGGGGATGATTATTGGATTACTGCTTGCCTTCTTCTCAGGAGTTTTTCTGGGCTTGACACGAAAGCACTTCTCCTGGAGCGAAAGCCAGAGCCTCCCCAGTCTCATTTTTAGAGAACTGCAAAACATGACCAGACCTATTAATTACTTAATTGAGGTTCTGGGCTTTGAAGATGAAACGTGTGTGTGTGTGTGTGTGTGTGTGTGTGTGTGTGTGTGTGTGTGTGTGGTGAGTTCTGTTGTTTCCAGACTGGGAAGGCTCTTTCCTGGGGCTCTTCTGAGCATCTCTCCAAGCTATCAGGTCTGCTCTGGTGACCTTCCCTGGTGACGAGGACCACCCAGGCCACCCCTGGGGGTCAAGGAAGTGTGTCCGAGGGGAACCCACTTGCACATACTTCCTCCACCTGAAGCCACACCAGGCTGCCCACAGGGTCCTTGCAAGGAGTCTGGTCACACTCAGCGTGTGTCCCTCTTACCCTGATCTAGTCACAGGCCCCCTACAGCGGCTGAGAATCTGCAGGGGGCCCAGGTCCATTAAGGACTCTGCTTGGTTGAGACAGCCTAACATGGGTGCCCCATGGGTGGCTTTGTGGCCCTGCCCCGGGCCAGAGGGTATTGATCACATAAGTGAGCCGCACCTGCACATACCGGGCCAGCTCCGGGGTGAGCAGTGGCTGTGGCTATCTTCATCCATGGGAACAGAAGAATAGGAGGGAAGACGGGGAGGTCTCCTGTACCAATGGGATAAAGTCATAGGTGATAATGGAAGCCTTCGGATGTGACTTTAATGCTATCGTCGACAAAGGGTTTCCACATGGACATTATCTTGCAGAGGCCTCTAGAAGGCTCCCTTGAAGAAGCTGAGAACCTGGGAGGAGTGTGTGGGAGGAGCCCAGAGCAGGAGGAGGAGGACGAGGAGATGCAGTGCTGCCAGGGGGCCAGGAGGGCAGAGCTTCTCTGAGAGCTGCTGTGACCCTCCCTCCCTCCCATCCTGTCCTCTCTCCTTCCCCTTAGTTGGGATTGCTGCAGTGGGTAGAAGGCGAAATCCTAAAAGCAACGATCCCACCCCATGACCTAACCTAAGAGATTAACCTTTGTGTTAATAAAATTTAAAATGAATTCCTAGAAAGTGTGGGGTTGGGTGGGTCTTGGACACACTCTGCTGCTCTTAGTTGAGGTGATTTCTTGTAGACGAATAAGTCATTTTCCTTTGCATCTGAGCCGAAGGGTAAGAGAAGTCAGTTAGGAAACTAAAAAGTCTGGACTCCCCATAAAAGGCTGGAAGGAAGAACCAGAAGCTCCCAAATCCAGGGTGACATTTCCTTTGCTGGGCCAGGCACCTGTTTCCTTCCTTCCTCTCACTGGGAGCCCAGGGTCTGACACGCCTGGGGAAGGCCTTTCACCGAATGTTTGGAGAGCCTGCACAACTCTCTTAGCTGGATCATTATGACCTCGAGTGCACGGCCTCGACTCAGGTCACCTGGAAGTTCAAAAAGCTCTGAGCACCGTGGTCTGCCTGTGGCCTGCCTCCCGTATGCGCTTGCCCAGAGCGTGGATGTGCAGGTGAAGGGATGGGAGGAAGGAGGAAGGAGGCTCCGTCCATCAAAACAGCTGTGTAGGCGGTGAGGTCCTTTTGGTTACAAACCACAGAAATAGATTCTGATTTACTGGTCAAGTCAAAATGTAATTGAAGCTTGGAATGTACTGGAAAGAGACTGGAGTTTTACTGGCTAAGGTGGCCCCTCCAGGCCGAGCTGTCACTGGCACAGGAAAGCTGCCCTTCAGGTAGCCTGTCCTCAACTCCTGGTGTCTGAGCCTTGCGGTCCAACCTTAGAGCCCCAGGAGCCCAGATCTGATTAGGTCAGTGAGGGGTAGCCAGGGGGTCAGAGCGCAAGTGCAAGTGTGTGCTTGCCTGTGTGTGTGTGTGTGTGTGTGTGTGTGTGTGTGAGAGAGAGAGAGAGAGAGAGAGATGTTAGAGAACCAGGCTTCTCCAAGTTGTCTAGTAGGCCTTTTTTTTTTTTTTTAAGATTTCATTTATTTATTCATGAGAGACACACACAGAGAGAAGCAGAGACACAGGCAGAGGGAGAAGCAGGCTCCATGCAGGGAACCCGATGTGGGACTCGATCCCGGGTCTCCAGGATCATGCCCTGGACCAAAAGCAGACACTCAATCACTGAGCCACCCAGGCATCCTGGCCCTTTCATGTCATATATTTTTATACATCATCTGACCCACACGACCATAGCACCCGACCATCACCCTGCCAGGGGGCCACCTCTTGCTTCACATGAATGCTAAATGCAGCAGGAAAGAACACTGCTTTTGTGGATGTCTTTAGCTAACTACATATTTCCTACCAGAACAGCATTTTTTTTTCTTCAAGGTTTACCAGGTTTTCTGTTAATAGAAAGTTTAAAAATACAGAAAAGTACCAAGAACAAAATTAACATTGTCCATAATCCCACGATTCAGAGAGAACAATCATTACATTTGGGTCATATCTATCAGATAGAGATAGATGATGATAGATAGATAGATAGATAGATAGATAGATAGATAGATAGATGATAGATACTATACATTAAGGATACACCTATTTTTAATAAAATATTATTATAATGAGCACATTATTTTGTGATCTTTATCTTCATTTGCTATTTCGTATTCCATCAAATATTCCCTCATTTTTATGGGTCCTTAATGTCTTCTGTCTGGCACATATGGCAAAATATACTCAGTCCTCCACCAAGTGGGTGGTTAAATGCTTCAAATTGTTTTTCACTGTCCTAGGCAATGAAGTGATGAACAACCTTGAATAAGTATTTCTGTGCATCTGTGTGGCCTTGGGATAAATTTCTACAAGTGAAAATATGAGGTTAAATGTGGGTACTTTTAAGGTTTTAGGATAAGCAGGATCAAATACCCTTCTGAAATGCTGTCCCAAGTGACCCCCAACTGGCCCCCCCACTGCCACACTAAGTACAACACCAACACTGAGTATTATTATTTTTTTAAAGATTTTATTTATTTATTCACGTGAGACACACAGAGAGATGCAGAGACATAGGCAGAGGGAGAAGCAGGCTCTGTGCAGGGAGCCTGATGTGGGACTTGATCCCAGGACCCTGGGATCACAACCTGAGCCAGAGGCAGACGCTCAACCACTGAGCCACTCAGGTGTCCCCCTGAATATTATTCATTTACAAAATGTTTTCCTGTTTTACAGTGACATCTCATTGCTATCTCAACTTTTTTTTTAGGTTTTTAAAATACTTTTTAATTGAGGTATTGCCCCGTTCAGTCCCTGTTATACCTTTTTAATTGAGGTATAACATATAAAACACACAGATCTTTAGTGTACAACTCCGTGAATTTGTATGTATAGAGATGCCCATGTGACCACCACCTTGGTCAAGATCTAGAACACTTCCACCACTCCAGAAGGCTGTCTGTGCCCAGAGAAGGTCACACTCACAGGTATGGGGGGGGTTAGGACTTGGAAATAAATTTTGGGGGGCCAAGACTCATCCCAGTATACTCAGCTTCACCGGATTTGCTTCCCGGGAACAGCTTACCTGCTGAAGGTAAGCAGCCTATTTGACCTTCCCTCAAAGTACAAAGGGTATCTTTGTGTTTTATACTCTTAGACATCAGGAAGTGGGAAGCGGGAAGCGCTCCATCTTCTTGTCCCCGTGACATGTCTCAGTCCGTAGCTGGCACGGATTCTTGCATGTGCTGTTGGAACACTTAATACGCTGTTGGTAAACTTAATAAAATGTGATCAGCTACCCCTGCCAGGGGCATCTTATGATAAGCATAAAATGCTTAAGAGCATATTTGAGCACATGGGTGTCTTTACTTTGGGGACCGCATTTAGCAAAATGACATGATGACAGCAAGGAATACATTTATGGATGTGAGTTTTAAGCTATTAAACATAAGAACCAGATCTCTAGGTGCTTGTTAATAAGTTACCACATGTTTGTAAAAAGTAATCTGTGCTTCCTTTCTGCCTGTGCTTCCTTTCTGCCTCCCATGAATGAGTAAAGGAGCTAGAACAGGTGACAGATGTGGCATCGCTTATCCAGTCTTAATTTGGGTTTGTGTTTATTCTTTGCCGTTCTTCAAAACTCAGATTAAAAATGACTTCTAGGGGCTCAGTTATCTTCAATATGTAATATACCTACTGCAGATGTCATACTTATCTGTACACAGTGATATGAAGTCACAACATTAATTATTAAAGTATGATAGTTAAAATTTGAGCATTTTTGAACTAGAGGTTCAAACATTCAAAACAGAAAATGAACATGGAACACAGAACAGTAGGAGCTTGGGAAAAATAAAGTTTTTGGCAACACGCACATACACACACGTGCCCATCCTGGTAACTACAGCAGCGTGGAGGTGATGCCTGAGACTAGGAGTTGGGGACCTGCCCTGCCTGGGCGCAGTCACTGAATCCATGTCACTGAATCCATGGGGAGACCCTTATCTCCCATTCTCCAGACTCTGTGCCTTGGCTTCTCCTGTCCCTCTGGTTCCACCCAGATCTGAGGCTTCCACACTAACAGCCACTCCCTGCCAGGTCCTCTCCTCTGAACCCAATCCCTCAAATCCCTTCTAGATTCACCTGAAAACCACCATGTCAACAGTCATTACTCAAAAGCCCACAGTCAAGAAAAGTGTTCTAAAGTGTGACTCACTGTATGTGTAAGTATTTGCATATGGACATGCTTGTATGCATATATATGTATATGTCCCCCATCCCCAAACAACCGCAAGACAAGACTCATGAAATAATGTTTACTTTTCCTGTATGGAGCCCTGTCTGACATTTACTAGCTCTTTTCATTCCATCCTATTTTATCCCATTCCATTTGATTTAATCCCACTTCATTAAGATCTATGCTGCACGGGCCCCATGATGGCTTGTACTATCACTGGCTCAGAAGGGACATTTGAAATCCTCAGACTTGTTCTCAAGGTTCTTGCCAACTTGTCACCTCCAAGCTTCCTACCCCTGCCACTTGCCCCTACCGTCCCTTCAGCCTTTTACTCAGGACTCCGTGTAGGGACTCTTGCTTTTATGTCCCCAAAGTGCCCCACTGCCAGCATGGTTCCTGAGGTCCGATGCTCATGTCTGCCTGTCCCACTCTGTGCCTTTCTCTCCCTCATCCTGCATGTCCTGTGGGCCCAGTTCAGTCCCTGCCCCCTTCCTTTTTTTTTTTATAAATTTATTTTTTTATTGGTGTTCAATTTGCCAACATATAGAATAACACCCAGTGCTCATCCCGTCAAGTGCCCACCTCAGTGCCCATCACCCAGTCACCCCCGCTCCCCACCCACCTCCCCGTCCACCCCCCCTTGTTTGTTTCCCAGAGTTAGGAGTCTTTCATGTTCCGTCTCCCTTTCTGATATTTCCCACTCATTTTTTCTCCTTTCCCCTTTATTCCTTTTCACTATTTTTTATATTCCCCAAATGAATGAGACCATATAATGTTTGTCCTTCTCTGATTGACTCATTTCACTCAGCATAATACCCTCCAGGTCCCTCCACGTTGAAGCAAATGGTGGGTATTTGTCGTTTCTAATGGCTGAGGAATATTCCATTGTATACATAGACCACATCTCCTTTATCCGTTCATCTTTCGATGGACACCGAGGCTCCTTCCACAGTTTGGCTATTGTGGACATGGCTGCTAGAAACATCGGGGTGCAGGTGTCCCGGCGTTACATTGCATCTGTATCTTTGGGTAAATCCCCAGCAGTGCAATTGTTGGGTCGTAGGGCAGATCTATTTTTAACTCTTTGAGGAACCTCCACACAGTTTTCCAGAGTCCCTGTCCCCTTTCTGAAGCATCTCTGACCAAGGGCTCCCTGCCCACGCATGAGGCATCTAGATCAAGACGGTGAGCTCTGCTTTCATAGCTTAATTTATGAACAATCCACCACGTCCAGGTTGGTTTTCCCAGTTCAAACCATCAGGGAGATGCTTGGTCAGGAGAAGGATACTTAGCACTTCAGTAAGCTACTGGTTCCTCGAATACCCAACACCTCTTCCCGCCAATCCCTGCCCTTGGGTTGCCTGCTGCCTATTGGTGGTGGTGGTGAGGTAATGGGAGTGTTTTCGAACCAGAAGCCACTTTCCTGCTGAGGTTTCAATGCTAGCTGGGCAGGTACACCTGAAAAGGTGCTTAGAGTGCCATGCTTACAGACTCTCTGGTTACGCTGGTGTTTATGAACTAGCCAAACAACCTACCCTCTTCCCAGAATATCAGTTTTACAGAAAACACATTACACTGTGTACAAGTTCTAAGCCACCAACGTATCAGCAACTTTGGAACCCTGCCTGTCCTGTGGTCAGGTACCTCCTGTACTTCCCAGTCTCACTGCCTTTCCGTCTGGGCATGTCTTATCTTCCCAACTCGATGCCAAGCCTTGGGGCACAAAGTACTGTGTCCCCAGCCTCCTCCATTTACTGCAGAGCTGAGCATGGTACCTTGTGCCAGGTGAGCTCTCCTCATGATCACTTGTTGAGGATATCCTGCCTGCACCCCACTCTTGCCTGCTCCCGGCACCCAGGGACCTCAGCTCTGTCCTCATCTCGTTTGTCCCAGGAGGAGTAGATCCCTGCCCGTTGTTTGGAAGCTTTTAGGGATACTTGACAGGCAAAAGAGAACAAAGAAAGAGCTGATGAAGGGAGTGAAGACGAGACAAAGAACAGTGATGGACAGGGAGAGGGAGGCCTGTGGAGGAGACCCAAGGGACAGAAATTAAGAAAGGAAGACAGATAAGGGGTGGGGAGGCAGAGGAGTAAACAGGAGGAAAGTGAAAGAGGAGACAGAAAGCCAAGGCAGGAAAATAAGGAGAGAAAAGGGAAGGTTAAACAAAAATAAAAGAGAAGGAAAAGAGAAAAAAATTCCACTAATTGGATCAGAAACTGTTTCCTGGAGAAGAAGAGTGGAGAAGTCTACTTGGTGGAGATCATGGAGAGGAAACGCAGAGTAGGGATGTCCATCCTAGACCGAAAGGGACTGAGGAGGATAGAATTTCAGTTTTGCAACATGAAAGGATTGGGGAGATGCTTGCATAGCACTGGGTGTGCATTTAACACCTCTGATCTGCACGCGTGGAAATGGTTGAGATGGCAAATTTTATGGTGTGTGTGTTTTATCTCAATAACAGCAACAGAACAGCAAAGACTCCATTTGACCAACCCCCCAACCAATGAACAAGGAGCCCTAGAACTTTGCATGTGGTATATGTAGTAAATTTTATTCCATACATTGTAAAGTATAAAATAAATTTCAAGCTTCATACTAGATATCCAACAGATATATTGATATGAAATAAATAAGAGAAATGTGCCAGAGGCAAGGATTGACTATATCTTTTTTTTAAGATTTTATTTCTTTATCTGAGAGAAAGAGAGAGAGAGAGCAGGGAGGAGTAGAGAGAGGCAGAGGGAGAGGGAGGAGGGAGAAGAATCATGAGCAGACTCTGTGCTGAGTGTGAGCCCCACGCAGGACTCGATTCCAGGACCCAGAGACCACGACCCTGAGATCATGACCTGAGCCAAAACCAAGAGTCAGACGCTTGATTGACTGAGCCACCTGGGCTCCCCAAGGATTGACTGTATCTTAACAAGGGTTTAGGTTATATGGGTGCATGCACACACCCTGAAGATTTGTAAACACACACGTAAGGGACTGTACACCTCCTTGCAGGTAAATTTTACAGCAAAAGTAAAGCCTGTAAATAAATATTTCCCTCGAAACAAAAGTAGACCAAGGGGAAGGCTCAGGTGGGTGCTTCTGTGGGACGAGGAGCTACACTGAATAAGAGAGTAAGCATCTATTTACTGACCCAAGCTGAGCGGGTGAGGAATGAGTGGGTCAGATGTCAGGAGGGCCGTCCCTACTCTTTATTTACCTGGATGACACATGGGTCCCCATTTGGTGATAAGTTCCTCATTTCCCTCTCCAGCTAAGACAGGTTTTAAAGCACCATTTATGCCCTTAAACTAATTCAATATTAGTTCATAAGGGCACTGGGTGGGCACAATGGGCCCTTAAAGATGTCAGGCCCTAGTCTTCCTGTGACTGTGTTGTATTACACATCAAGGGGGAATTAAGGTTGTAAATGGAACCACAGTTGCCAATCAGCTGACCTGAAGATAAAGGGATTATCCTGGATTACACAGTGATCCTGGTGCAATCACAGGGGTCCTCCAGTGAGAAAACAGAACCAGGGAGATGTCATCGTGAGGAAGACTCAGTCTTCCTGTGCAAGACTCAGTCTGCCTGTGCAAGACTTGAAGAGAGAGAGAAGAGGCCACAAGCCAAGGCATGAGTGTGGTCTCTAGAAGATGCAAAAGGCAAGAAGATGCATGATCTCCTAGAGCCTCTGGAAAGGAGTGTGCGCCCTGCCAGTACCTGAATTTTAGCTTAGTTAGGTCCATTTCAGGCTTCAACCAGAATAAATTAGCGTTGTTTTAAGCCACTTAGTCTGTGATAATTTCTTACAGCAGCCGCAGGAAACAAATACAGACGTAAGTCTACTTGAAAGGCTTAAAACTCTTCAGTACATACGCAGTGAGTAGCTCACTTTCAGGCAGGCTCTGAGTTACACGTGCGTTTCAGAAAAATAAAACACTGATGATTGTCTATAGACCAACAAGCTAACCATTATGCTTTTAAAATAGCTGCTCGTTAAATTCAGTTGATAAGTTTTAATTACTTTTCAATTAGCTGGGTGTGCGTTTGTGTGCATGTGTCATCTCAAAACCACATTACACAGGAAGCTTGAGAGGTGGTCTAAACGATGGAAGGCATTGGGAAGTTAGACACCGTCAGGAGAACTGGAAGTACAGAGACTCCGTCATGTACCTTACTTTCCGCCTTCCCACATCAGTGAAAGCCTTACTCTTTCCCTTTACGTAGAGCTGGAACCTCCAGACTTACACATCCTTGGCTCAGAGAAATTTAGAACCAAAGTCTCTGACCCTGGCTGCCTGTAAGCACTACCCAGAAACTTCTAGAAATCCTGGTGGCCAGACCAGACCATGTAAATTGGAATCTTTGATAATGTCACTAGGTATCAGTGTTTTGTGAAGCTCCTCGAGTTATTCTGGTATGCACCTCGAGTTGAGAACTGATGCTTTAGTAGGCTATAAGGAGCAGGCTCCAGGATCCTATGGGGACACTGAGGCAGGCTTGGCTTCTGTGGACTGGTTGCCTGGATTGGAGCAGACATGGGGGAAGTGAATGATATGGGGGTGACTGGAAGCCTATGTGACAAAAGAATGCAAATTCAGGCCCCATGTGGTGTACCAAATGCTAATTAAGGCTGTAATATTGTTTGTGATAAAACCTAGACGCCTTGGGAACGTTTCTAACAATTGTCTCATCCACGTGAGCATCAGACCATGACGGTCTTCAGTTCTCAACACCCTTCACAGGGATTGGGTGTTGACGAATGCCTGTTGACAGGCAAAACTCACAGAGGTAGAAGTCCCCGAGAAGTTCACGGTGGGGATTGACAACTGCCAGGTGGGTCAACTTCATCTTGTCATGGTTGTCACCGTATCCTTCTTGGTTACAGGACTCCCCCAGTCTCCCCGCTTCTCTGCTTCATAGGGTTGTGGGAGACAAGATGATGAAAGTCCCCTGTCAGAGAGTGATATTTCGAACCCTCAGAAGTCTATTGAATAAACAAACGGATGTGGATGTGGAATTGTGTTGTTATTGCCCTCAGGCGATAAAGGGAAAGCAGTTCAGTCCAGGGGCAGTTCTTCTTTTGAATGTAAATGTGAAAAGAAATCTAACTGTAAAATTCTTCTTTCCTTGTATTAAAAAACAGGAACTCTGTAACCCTGAGCAAGTGAAGAGTTGGAAAGTCTTCTTGGTAAAAATTTGTAGGGACAGGAAACTTTTAAAGAACTATAATCTCTCATGGGCCAGTCACTGACATAACCATAATGTCATTAATTTGGATTCTACTAATTTGGAATTTGCAGTAATTAATACTTGTCCAACTCATTCTTCTTGAAAAAAATGTTCAAAATAATTCTTTCCCTGATGGAAAAAAAAAACCACTGAGTCTAAAGTTTGGAAGCTTAGGGTCAAATCCCGATTGGCAATTTATTAGCTATATGATGTTGGGAAAGGTCGGCCTCTATAGAACCGGAATAATTATCTTCAGTTTGTTGTGGTCATAGAGGAAATGACATAATACAGCAAACTGTAGAGTGCTTTGTAATTGTTGAGAATCTTTCTTAAAGTCCAAATCTAGTTGTTCAGGGATCCCTGGGTGGCTCAGCGGTTTGGCGCCTGCCTTTGGCCCAGGGCGCGATCCTGCAGTCCCGTGATCGAGTCCCACGTCGGGCTCCCTGCATGGAGCCTGCTTCTCCCTCTGCCTGTGTCCCTGCTTCTCTCTCTCTCTCTCTCTCTCTCTCTCTCTATGTCTATCATGAATAAATAAATAAAATCTTTAAAAAAATCCAGTTGTTCAGTAGTGCTCTCTTAAACTCAAGAGATGTGAGATTCTTTCATGAGGCTCCGACTTTTAGCATTTGTTCATAAATATGTTTATCATTAAATTGTATGAAATATAGAATTTATAGGCACCCCCTTTCTTTATCATATAGACATTTAAAATCTTGGGATGGTGTGTCTAAATTTTTAAGCTGCTCATTCTTGGTGCCAACCATGAGCCAACCTGTTGGAAGGTGGGGAGATGGCTGGAAACTGGACAATGATAATAATTGATCAATACATGCATTTATTTATTTTTTTGTTTTTATTTATTTATGATAGTCACAGAGAGAGAGAGAAAGAGAGAGGCAGAGACACAGGCAGAGGGAGAAGCAGGCTCCATGCACCGGGAGCCCGACGTGGGATTTGATCCCGGGTCTCCAGGATTGCGCCCTGGGCCAAAGGCAGGCGCTAAACCGCTGCATCACCCAGGGATCTCCCACGCATTTATTTTAAAAAAAAAAGGTATTTAATCATTGCAATCGCCAAGAGAACACACACACACATACACATATGTAAAAATGTATGTAAAAATGTGTGTATGTATATCCAATGTATGTGTACATATTTGTATATATTATATATTGATATATATACAAATATTTACAATATAATATAATAATATACAAATATTTATGAATCTGTGCAATATATAGAAATATATAGTATGTGGTTTATATGTATATGCATCTATATCTGTTTGTATATACATATACGTGTATGCATGCACATACATACATTTTTTTTTAGAACATGTTGGTGCTCCTTATCCTTCCTTCTACTACTCCCTTTCCACCTTCTTTCTATTTTTTTTTAAGATTTTTATTTACTTATTTATTCATGAGAGACACAGAGAGAGAGGCAGAGACATAGGCAGAGGGAGAAGCAGGCTTCTTGAGGGGAGCCTGATGCAGGACTCGATCCAGGAGCTCTGGGATCACACCATGAGCCAAAGGCAGAGACGTTCAACCGCTGAGCCCCCCTGGCGTCCCACATACACACATCTATATAAAATGTACATATGTAATATATGGAAATGTATAGCATACTGTCCACATGCATGTGTCTATCTATACACATGGATGATATTTGTACATATTATGTTTCTATGTATATGCATGTGTGTGTACACACACACACACACACACACACAGTTTCCCATCTTCTGAATCAGTAAATTCTGGAGTAGAGCCCAGGAATCTGTTTTATTTTTAAATTGCACACTAATTCCGATTACCAGCGGTTTGGGGGATGACCCCTCTCGTTTTTCTCATGAAGAAACAGAAGCCCCCAGAGCTGGTGACTTGGCTGAGGTCACACAGCTGGTTAGAGGCAAAGCTGAAAATAGAACGCTGATCTCCTGATCTGGCACCGTGCAGATGACAATAAACCACGCTGCCACTGGACTCATAACTGAGCTCTAACGATGCCATGTCTTGGGTATATTTGGCTCAGCAGACTAGTTTCCTCGGCCATTTCTGCACTCAGGTAGTCCACCTTGCTCTACCTGGACTTGAATATCCAGTAGAGCAAGTACTGCCTGCAGAGGACCCGGGCACAGGGGCTCTGAGACCCCTGGCGTGCAACCCCTCAGCTGCTCCCTGCCTGGCCTGCCTTGAGTCCTGCTCTAGCCTCCTGAAGGCAGGGGCGTCATGCTGGGGGAGGCTGTCTTTCTCCCGGGTGTGTGAGCTTTCCGAGGAGACTCTATGTCTGAATCAAACTGGAGCATTCCAGGCCATTGGAATGGGAAGGCAACCGAAGGTTCTGAGCAGAGGAATAAAGACCAAATATAATCTTTACCAAGGTCTTCCTGGTGCCAAGTGGAAGACAGACTTTCTGGGAACAAGAGTCCAGGCAGGAGATCTGTTGGGAAGCTGTTTCAGAACCTTGGCGACATATTTTGGCAGAGGGCAGGGTCCTGCTAACTACAGCTCATGGGCCAAGTCTGGCTGGACACCTATTTTTGTGTGGCCTGTAGAAATAAGACTGGTGAACATTTTTAATTGATTCAATGACAGAGGGCACTAGCTCTGAACCTCAATTAAGGGAAATATTCTTCCCCCACAAAAGAATTCCATTCTCCTTAGTTGACCTGTATCTAAAAATTGTAGTCAATTGTTAACACTGTTATATTTTAAATTTCATCAATAACAATGTGTAGAAGTGTGTTTTCTCTTTCGTTATATAAGTACCGGCGTAATACCCTCAATTTTGCCCCTTTGCCCACCATACCTAAAATATTTACTATCTGGCTCTTTACGGAAAATGTTTGGTGACCCCAGGGCTAGCTATTGGCACCGAGGTGGGTAAAGTGGGTAGATTCTGATATATTTTGGTTGGAGAGTCAATCGGATTTTGATGTTTAATGCTGGCAGGATAGAGACCATGAGGCTGGTGGGTGGTGAGACATCTGATCCCTAAGACCCCTCCTAAGACTGTGACGGGCAACAGCCTCTGGGAAGAGGCCTCCATCATGGCCACAAATCAGCCCTGTACATAGATCACTCTAGCCTGGATCTTTCGGGCTCCTGTCCTGCCATATCCTGGCTAAAAGTGCAGGTCTCATATGTGCAAACAGCACTGTTGACCAGGACAAGCAGTGCCTGGTGTAGATCCTGGATGCTCCATACTACAGCCAGTAAACAACGACGTGTGTATTGATCAATTATTATCATTGTCAAGTTTCCAGCCACCTCCCCACCTTCCAATGACCAGCAGGTTGGCTCATGGTTGGCACCAAGAATGAGCAGCTTAAAAATTTAATCAGGTTCAGGTAACAGGTAAGGACTGGTTCTCCAGGGAAGGGAAAAACACAGCAAATAGTTTGGATTAAACTATGTGTGCTGTATCTTGCTGGAGCTTGCAGGCCCTTTGGAGGCTCTCAGACGGCTCTTAATTAATTGCTGGAGCCAAGTAGGGCAATCTTGTGAATGCGGCTGCTTTTGCTAATCTGATCCAGCCGTGCTCAGGGGAGGGGGCAGCACTGGCCTTGGATTTGGGGGATGAGTGGGGCTGGCTGGGGCGTGGGAGGAGCTCAACCCAGATGGTTGCGACAAAGCTTGGAACAGCCAGCCTGCTGGTCAAGGAAACAAACAGGCCTTCCCTTCTAGGCTTAGGTTCCTGGCTTGGAAAGGTGGGACCTGAAATCGAATCCTAGCTCTGACACTAAGTGTTCCTGAGAACTTGGGCCAATTAATGCCTTCGAACTTCAGTGTATCATATGTGCAATGAGTATAGGATTACAACCCTGCAGGATTGTTGTGAGAATCAAATAAGAGGAGGAGGATGGCATGTAACAGAAGCCCTGGGGCCAGGCCTGCAAGGCCACGGATCAGCTGGGCATGCCAGCAACTAGAAGTAGCACTGACCCTGGGGAGGGAAGAGGGGAAGACATCTAAGATGGGCATATTTCTCTAATTGCAGAACAAGCTGTAGGTCCCAGGGGCACCAAGGTGTGTGGGGGGTGGAGGGCTGCCGGTGCTGGGGACCACCACCCTACCCCCTCAGCAGTGATGTAGGCAGCTCCCATGGAGCTTGGCAGAACTGGGGCCTGGAGGGGGCGTTCCTGTCTACCTAGCATGGGCCTCCAGTGGGTGTAAGGGAACCTTCTCTTGGCTTAGTCTCTATGGGATTCCCTTGTGCTTTCACTGCCTTTGGGGTGGTCCACACTCTGGTCATGGAGATCAAGGATCCTTCCACATGTTCCCATGGAGTGCCACAGAGAGAACATACCTCCTGGAGAATTGGGCTGGGCTGGACCTCAGGAAGGGCCCATTACAGCTGCATCTACTACACCTTCCTGGCCCATGCTGATGCTGCAATAATCTGTGTTGCTTGGGCTTCCCTCTTGTGCCCTGGTTATGCCTTTGCTCTTGTTCTTCTCTTGCCTTGGACACCTTCCCCCCTAGCCCTTCTCCTGCAGAAAGTCTTCCCTGAGCACACAGGTTAGGGGTAGCCCTCTTCCAGGCACCAGCACTCCCTGGAGCACTTCTGTCATGGTCCCTGCCACAGTCTGTTGCCCTTGACCTCGTCTTGACTTCCTCCTTCAACCAGTCCACGAAGAGCTTGAGGGCAGGCGCTGGATCTTATGAGCTTTGAGTCTCCAGGAGGGGAGAACCTCCCAATAAATATTTACTGAACTGAGCTGATTTCTCTCCTTATAAGGCAAGAATTGAAGCTACAAGAGGGATGGTGACCTGCCTAAAGTCACATGTTAATCAACAGACTCAACCCACACTTCTGGCAGGGTCAGACATAATATCGATTCTCATCACAAGTTTTACTGTATTGAAGAATGTCATATTCATGACTCAATGGGATCAGAAATGGTCAATCAGAAAACTCTTCTTTTATAATATTCTTTTTTTAAAAGAGTTCATTTATTTATTCATCACACACACACACACACACACACATACACACACACACACACACAGATAGGCAGAGGGAGAAGCAGGCTCCATGCAGGGAGCCTGATGCAGGACTCGATCCCGGGACTCCAGGATCACACCCTGGGCCAAAGGCAAGTGTTAAACTGCTGAGCCACCCAGAGATCTCCAGAAAACTCTTCTTGAACACCTTATTGTGGTAGATACAAGCGGAGCAGGTAGTAATTCTTTACATGTCACAAATTCAGGTGTGCAGAAATGCAATGTTACTTTTGTTTTCATTAGATCATGCAATCATTACATAAAAGCGTAATAGTATTAAAAAGCTATACCTTGGGATGCCTGGGTGGCTCATGGCTGAGCATCTGTCTTTGGCTCAGGTCGTGATCCCTGGGTCCTGGAATGGAGTCCCGCATCGGACTCCCTGCAGGGAGCCTGCTTCTCCCTCTGCCTATGTCTCTGTCTTTCTGTGTCTCTCATAAATAAATAAACAAAAACTCTCTTAAAAAAAGCCATACCTTAAGATGTCTTGTTCACCTTTTATTAGTTTCTTGTGAATCCTTTTAAAATAGAACAAAATGTGAGCATAAATTCTTATTCTTTCCCTTGCACATTAAAAGGAATATGTAATCCTTTGCATTATGTAGAAAGTTTTATCATTATTTTTTAGTAATTTAAAATATTCCATTGTTGACTTAACCTGTCTTCTATTGATGAACATTTGGCTGCTTCCAATCGTTTCAAAAAATTTTTTTACTTAAATTCCAGCTAGTTAACACACAGTGTAATGTTAGTTTCAGGTGTACAATATAGTGATTCGACTACTGTGAATGACTGTGTGCATATGTCAATTTGTACAGAGGAAGGTAGGTGAATAGGAAAAATTCCCAAAGTCGAATCACTGGAATACAGGGTAAATGGTTTTGTAAGTTTTATGAATATTGAAATTGGTTGTGCCAATTTAGACTTGCACCAGCTCTGAAGAGAGTGCCTGCTGGCCACAACCCCAACAACAGAGCATCAACTCAGTCCCTGTTGGGAGTTCCCTTTCTACCTAGTGAGAGTGCCACATACTGAGTTGTATCACCCCAAATTCAAATGTTGAAGTTTCAAGACCCGCTGTGACTGCATTTGGAGATAAGACTTTTAGAAAGTAATTAAGGTTAAGTGAAGGCCTAAGATTGGGGCTCTGATCCGTTAGGACTGGTAGTCTTATGAGAAGAGGAAGAGAGAGATCATGCTCTCTCTTCCCACATGTGCACCAGGAAGAAGTCATGTGAGGACAAAGTGGCCATCCACAAGTCAGGAAGAGAGACCTCACCAGAAACTGAAACCTGATGGACCTTGTTCTTGGACTTCCAGCCTCTAGAGGTATAAGAAACAAATGTCTGTTGTTTAAGACACTCAGTTATGGCAGCCTGAACAGATTATATGGGCAGAAAAAAATTTATATTTACTTCAGGATAACTTAATCATTTTGGTGGTTTTTTTTTTCTTTTTGGCAGTAGGGTTGCTTTGGGAACATGTTTGGTGAGTTTAAGAGTTTCTAACTTCCCCTTCTTTACAGGGCAGCATCTGCCTACAATCATGGCATTTCATCTTTGGCTTCTGCTGAGAGGCCTGTTGTCCCATCATGGTCGTCTCCAGGCAACAAGTGTATGGTTCTGTCTTTCTCCTCCTCCTTTTTTTCCTCTTCTGTGGATGTTGGGAGTCCTGAATTGGATTAATCATAATCCTTGCTTCATGCCATACTCTCACCATCACCCACTTTTATTGTGTTAGTTATTTCTAATAATTATTAAAATAATTGTGAGATGCCTGTGTCCCACTAAAGTCTCCAGTCAGCTCATGATTCTGTTTATTTCTTGTTCTGACTGTTAGGCCTTGTGTGCACTCCTCTCAGGGAGCAAGGAAACTTGTAATGCTTTCTGAGTCTCTCTGATGCTATCTCAGGTCCTCCCTTCTAGTCCTGCTGCCTTTTCTACCCAACTCCTTTTGAGGTAGAGGCTAGGAGAGCACTGTAGGCTCAGTAGTGCTGGTAAATGTCTAACAACTGGCTCTGGTGCTGAGGAGGGGAACAGGTGCAGAAAGGCCAAAATTTGTAGCTTTGCTTTTTTCAAAAATGTGAAAGCTAACTCCATGGC
Organism: Nyctereutes procyonoides; assembly: GCF_905146905.1. Lineage (NCBI taxonomy): Eukaryota > Metazoa > Chordata > Mammalia > Carnivora > Canidae > Nyctereutes > Nyctereutes procyonoides. The sequence continues at coordinate 8,342,606 of NW_026575155.1, forward strand.
CAATTTCAAGCTGCTAACCTCAACTAGTTCATAAAATTTCTGAAAATCTAACAAATTTAACAAATGGCTGCTAACATGAGTGAGTTTCAAGCTTACCACTGGGATAAGGCATAGGGGGCCTCTTTAGATACCCACAACTTTTTCTCCTTTCAGTTCCCATCCTCTTGTTTGGGCAGCCCTTCTCCAAACTCTAGAGAAAGGGTCATCTATTTTTCATTTGTGCTTTTTTTGTGACTCATTATGGTTGACCTGGGCTTGCCATTCTTTGGAGATTACCATAGAGAATGTGGCTCTGATCTCTACTCTCTACACATTAGTGTATGTGTGTTTCTACAGGAATAGGAATAGGAGAAGAGAGTTGTGGCAAGAACAAGGCAGCATGGAGGAGAGTTCCTCCACTACAGAAAGGAACCCTACAGAAAGGGTTTTGATCTATTTTGTCTCTGTTGAATTCCTGGTTGACATATTGTTGATGTGCAATAAGGATTTGTGGAATTAATACATATCTAAAAATCTTATCTTGCTACTCAAAGGAGTAGAAGACATAGTCTTTGTCCTCATGGGACTTACAGTTGGTGTAACACATGGAATGAACAAAGTGATAGATGGCATTGGCAAATTATGGTCCAGACAATAGGTTTTGGTGATTGTATGGAGGATGGAGATATTGCCATGGGCCAAGATGCTCAGAGAGTACTTCATGGAAAGGATGGGATTTGTACTGAGTCTTGAACGATACTGTTTCTGAAATAAACCCATTACCAACTAATTGAAAATACATAATTAAACTTTGACAGCCTGTCAGTGGTGCGTCACAGAAAGCCAGCAGAATTCTTTCTGCTTGGCCAAAAGACATATGTACCATGTCACTAGGAAGCAGGTTTGTTCAATGCACTCTTGAAACTTTAGCTCCCCCAAGCAATCCGTGGCCCAAATTTGAGAACAGTCATATTGAATCAATAACTGAGTAGTGAAACAGGACCTGCAAATATATGAGGAAGCTCTCTATCCTCTGAGAGCTACCAGCATGATTAGGAAGCTCTTGACATACTCAACTGATAGATAGATGAGCAATGCCAGGAAATGCAATTTCTCTTGTTGTTCATCTCAGCATGGATTGGAAACTTAGGGATGGGAGGTATGAAGGGAGATCATTATTTAGAGCCTCCTAGGATGGCCCAAGTATATATCCTAACTCCACAGAGCTCAATCTCAACCCACTACCCTTTCTTTTCACAGATTTCCATTTTTTGTGTGTGTGTTTCTTATCTCCAGGTCCAGTGGCAACATCTACCTGGTGTGAAAATTAGAAAATTCAGCAGTACTCGTAGTTTGCTGTGTGTAGTGTAGTAAGCATTCAGTCCATATATTTTTTCACCCACTTATTCACTTATTCATTCATTAATTCATTCAGTAAACAAGACCATGATCTGTAGGGAAATAGTACAGTGTGTAGACCAAGAGCATGGGCTCTTGAGAGAGATTACTTGGGTTGGAACCTTGCCTCTGCCACTTACTAGCTGTGTGACCATGAGCAAGCTGCTTAACTTCTCTAAGACTCAGGTGCTTTACTTGCAATATGAAAATAATAATGTACCTATCATATGGTTATTATAAAGATTAAATGAGATAATCCAGGTAGAGTACTTCATAAGGGCTAAGCACAGAGTTAATACTCAATGCATTTACTATCTATCACTATGATTCTTACTAGCTCCATCATTGTGTTTGGTCTCAATTTAGTAGGAGGATGAATGAATATGAACCTATCTTTGCAGTCTTAGCAGAAAAATTTCATTGCCTCTTTTTTGGAGAGTACACATCTCCCTTACCAAAAGAGTCTCTGTGTGTGTGTGCATTCCCTTTAATTAAATCATCTATTGGAGGTAGTGTCTGTCAGGTAGAATTGAGTCTTTTTTTTCGGAATTATTTTTAGGAAAGAAATTTAATTTTAGGTTGATGAAGAATTGGCATAGGATTATGTATTAGCACCAGCATTAGATATTAGCATTTAGCATTAGTAATTGGGATTCAGAGGAAATAGCATAGGAACATACACGGTAGCTGTAAACCACCTTTTATTTTTGGAAATTGGAATTTTTTCCATGGTAATTAGTAATTAAGAAAAACTGATTGTATTTTATGTCATTTCAGGTGATGATAAAGGAAAAATATCTACAACAACAAAAAAGAATGATTTCTCATGTGTTTTAACATTAAATATGTCAAGGCAAGATATATTTTACCAATATGTTTTTGAGGTAGGTTGACCAAACTATGTTCTAAATATTCTAAAAATATGAACATTTGAGTAACTGCACAGAAACCAAAAGCTATTAAGAATAATTATAATAACATTGTGAAGAGTATACATTGTGGCACATGCTTCATGTCTATTGACTTGTTGAGCTTCACAATAAACCTGGGAAGTGAGGAGCTATAATCTCCTCATTGTGAATGAGGAGAATTGTGAATAATGTTCTAGCGGTCACACATGCTGTTAGTGGCAGGGATGTTTGGACCAGGCAAAATAAAGTTGAGTCTTAAACAGAAAATGTGATCCCCTCTTATCCCTCCCAGACCTATGTCTGGAGGGCATCTGTCTGAATCCTTCTCAATCCAGCGAATGAACCCTTGACTCCTATCTTAACTACTTCTGTGTCTGTGGGCTGCCCTCATCCTTGACTAGGTTGAATTCAGCTGCTTTTGTGTCTAAGCTGGGGTGCTTCAAGCCTCATTCCCAACAGTAGGATGCCAAAAGATGGTCCTAGACACACTCTAAAAACATTCCCTTCGTGCTGATGGGAAAGGATGTAGGCATGCACAAAGGGACCAAAGAGGTAATCATATTCAGTGTATCCAGGAAATGGGAAATTATTCAAGCCCAGGCTCTATGGCAGAGGACAATGCCACATGAACCACCTGGAGAAGATACAAAGCAGCATTATTACATCATATTATCCAAACTTACTCAACTTATTTACCCAACTTACTCAACTATACTCAACTGTGATATTTGACATAGCTGGGCCACATGGATGTGTTTAGCAGTAGAACCCAGGTGAAGTGGCTGCTAACCCAACACATGTTGACACCTGTGGGAAAAGACTGAGGCATCTGATCAGTCTCCAAGGAATAGGTGACTCTGTGGGAAATTAGGTATAAGGTCTGTGAAGACAAAGAGGGAATGAAGCCCAAGGAAATTGAGGTTAAATAACAGCCTCAAATCCACTTGTTTTCATGAGTGAAGCAAGGGTCAACTTCATGGCTACTGAGAAGGCTCCCTGTTCTATGCCTCATATTCTTCACCTGCTTTCTCTTAACAAGATACCAAGCCCCCTGTAATTCCAGGGCATTCATGAAATGCATCTTCTGTCTAGAAAAAAAAAAAGCAACATAGTGATCCCAATCACATTAGCAATGTAAATAATTGGTCAAGGGGCTTGTTTCTGAGAATAGAGGCTGAGATAAGGTGGGGAGGACATTGAAAAGGTGGAAAAAATACTGATCAATTTGGAAGGCTCAATGGTGTGAGAGAGGCAGTGAGAGAGGACAAGAGCACAGAGAAAGAGGCTGGGCAGGCTATTTAAAGATAAACCTTGCTTCCTTTGCTCACAAATTAGTTTGGTTTCCTTTTTTCTCCTTCCCTTCTTCCCTTTCTCCCTTCCTTCCCTCTATACAGATTTTTTGAAGCTTAATACATTTATTTTTTGTACTGGGCATATAAAAATGAATGATACACAGATTCTGTCCTCTCTGAGTTCCCAAGAGAAGACCAGGGTAAACTAGTAAAGTACCACAATGAAATGTGAACTTGTACATAGAAAGATTAAATGTAAAATGTAATGGGAGAAAAGGGGAGGAGGGATTACTTGTGTCTGGGGTTAGCCTTCTACTCGCACAGCCTGATCTTGAGGGATATCGATAAAGGCTGGATGTTTCACTCTTGCCTTTGGTGAGGTTAAAAGCAGAAACAGTCTCTCTCCCCAGAGGAAAGAAAGGTTGGTAGTGGTAGCGGCATCAGATTGACCCAAATGTGTGGCATCTAGGTGGATTTTGGTGCATCTAGATGGATAATTGACATTATCATCTGAAGAAGTTTGTTTGTAATTGACATTATCAATTTTAAGAAATTAATTTAAATTTAAGTCTAGGTTTTAAGTTGAGTTTTTGTCTAAGTAATGACCCTAAATGAGTCAGTTCATCTGCAAGCACCTCTGCTGGATTGGATAAATTCAGGTGTCTCTCCATGCTGTTATCACAATTTTTTGAAGAGTTTTGGGGTTGGACCTCCATAGGACAGACAACTCACTTCCTTTATGAAGCTTGTTGCGAGGAGGGTGGGGTAAAACCAACATAACTGAGCATCAACTGCGTTCAGGCACCATGCCAGGCAATTTTCCCATGTCATTTAATTAACTCTTCACACAACCTTATTGAAAGTCATGCTATTCGTTCCACTTTGTAGACTAGGAAAGCATTGCTGAGAGCAATGAAGTACCATGTCCAAAGTTACGTAGTTGATTTGTGACAAGGTCTGGATTTTTTTCCTCCCAGGTTTGATCTTACTTCAAAGTCTGTGCTGTACCCACCATTCTGCACAGGATGATCTGGCTTTGTAAAGCAATGGGAAAAATGGAGTCAGAGTAGTCATATTCATGGATTTCACTGCAGTGGTTTAAATGAGTTTTGTTAAATTGGACTCCAAGGGGAAAATATGGTCAGTGGTTCAATAATCTTGGATTGTTCTGTCATTATTAGATGACTTGGCATTGTGATAATAGCTATAGCATTTTGAGTGAGTCACTGAACTTGTCAATATTTCAGTTGCCTACACACTGCCTCTGACAGCAAGTAAGAGAGTGTATAAATTCACTTTAGGCAATTTTTATTTGGTGTAATTTAGTTTATCAGGTCTTGGGTGTTTAAATGTTAGTTTTTAGTTCTGATATTCAAATCCATTTAGATACATAAAAATGCACAAATAGTGACTAGTGATTAGCTTGATTAATTACTATAAAATGAACATACTTCTATGGAACCCATATCAGAGATAGAACATTATCAATACCATAGAGGCCTCCCTTATGCTTACTCCCAATCACTGTATCCTTCATTCTTCCTAGAGGGAGTAATTGCTATCCTGACCTTTATGATCTTTCATTACTGTGGCCTATTTTGAAGTTTATATAGATGGAATCATATAGTATGCATTCCTTGTTTAGCTTCTTTACTAAATCTTATGTTAAGGAGAAAGTTCTTTTTTTTTCTTTTAAGATTTTATTTATTTATTTGTTCATCAGAGACACACAGAGAGAGGCAGAGACATAGGCAGAGGGAGAAGCAGGCTCCCTGCAGGGATCCTGATGTGGGACTCAATCCCAGGATCCCGGGATCATGCCCTGAGCCAAAGGTATACACTCAACCACTGAGACACCCAGGTGCCTCTGGAAGAAAGCTCTTGCTGCTGAATCAGTAGTTTACTAATTTTCATTTTATTGCATAGTATCCTATTGCATAAATAGACCCATAATGTATACCATCATTGTAGATTAATTGATTATTGAATAGTAAGCCAGTTTGAATTCTTGGAACAAACCCAACTTGATATGATGTCATCCTTTTTTATATTGCTGAATTCAGTTTGACACTATTTTGTTCAATCATTTTACTTCTATGGTATTATGAATGAGATTGGGGTATACTTTTCCTTTTTTTTTTTTTTTTTGCAGTGTTCTTGTTAGGCTTTGGTATCAAGGTTAAGACTATCCTGGCTTCAGAAAATGAGGTAGGAAATGTCTTTTCTTTTATTATCTGAAGAAATTTGTTTATAATTGACATAAATTTTAAGAAATTAATTTAAATTTAAGTAAATTTAATAGATTCAAATTTACGGAATTACTAACACCAATTGTAAACAAACTTTTACCAATGGAAGATATAGACTTGGAGGTTTGTTCATGGGAAGGTTTCAAATCATAGATCCAATTACTTAAATAGACATGAGACCTATTTAGAGTTTATATTTCTTCTTGTGTCAGTTTTGGAAGTATTTCCTAGGCATTTTTTAATTCATTTAAATTTTCACATAATTGGCATTTTGTTCTTAATATCTTTTGTCTATTTAATATCTGTATTATATTTTCTTGGTGGATTAACCTTTTTATTACAAAATGTTATTATCATTATTAAATGTTCCTCTTTATCTAGTAATACTCCCTGCCTTCAATGCTACTTTGTTTGATATTAATATAGCTACGTATACTTTCTTCTGCTTAGTGTTCTCATGAGGGTATATCTATTTCTATTGTTTTATTTTTTATTTTTATTTTTTGTATATTTTTAATTGGAGTTTGACTTGTCAACATATAGTATAACACCCCGTGCTCATTCTGTCAAGTGCCCCTCTCTTATTTTAATTTTTTCTGTATACTCATTTAAGGTGTGCCTCATATAAGCAGCATATTTTTTCATCCAGTCTGATAGTCTTTGTCATTTAATTGGAATATTTTGTTTTTATATTGAATGGTTTCTGATATATGTAGTTTAGATCTACTTTTTGTTTTTTGTTCTTTCTTTGTCTCACCTTCTACCATTCCTTTATTTTTTTTTAAGATTTTATTTATTTATTCATGAGAGACACACAAGGAGAACACAGGCAAAGGGAGAAGCAGGCTCCCTGTGGGGAGCCCAATGTGGGACTCAATCCCAGGACTCCAGGATCACAACCTGAGCCAAAAAGCATATGCTCAACCACTGAGCCACAAGCATCCCTCTACAATTCCCCTAATCATGTTTTTTTTTTTTTCATGGCATTAAATGTGTTCACAGATTCTTTGGTATTTCATCTTTTAAGGGGTACAGCTTTATCTTTCTGTGAATGTGCCCAAGACTTATGGCCTCATTTCAATCAACTAGAATAGGCAGAAATTACAGTGAATTATTTAAAAACTAGATCACAAAAGGAATGTGATTGGGACTCTTAAACATCCACTCACATGTAGTGAAGAACTGAGGCTTCTTGCCAATAGCCTTATAGATTGAGTTATCTTAAAAGTAGGTCCTTCACTCCCAGTCAAGCCTTCCTATGACTGTAGATCTGGCTGATATTTTGAGGGAATCCTCATGAGAGGCTCTGAATTAAAGCCAACCAGCCAAGCTGCCTCCAAATTCCAAACCCACAGAAACTGTGGAATACTATTTTGTTGTTTACCTGCTAAGTTTCTTTAGCTGCTAAGTTTTCTTTAAGCTGCCACATTTATTACTTTATTTGGAGTAATTATTTCTTATTACTCCTTTACTCTGTTAGACATTTGTTGGTTATATATTCTTTTACTCTAGTTTGTTTTGTGTGGGCTTCAGTGGGTCAATAGTGATGCTATTGGCTAGAAATGCCTGAGGGCACTCACCTGGGCCTGTGGCAAGTTCCTCCAAGGCATCTTTTTTTTTTGAATCAATGTTGTGAATAGACTGGCCCTTGTACTTATTATGATTGCAAGATGACCTCAGGAATAACCTTTAGAAACTTTGAGAAAATAGACAAGATTTATTACTCACAGGTCCTGGAGGGCATATGGCACTCCTGGGGTCTCACATTGAGGACATGCAAAGGGGGGGTGGTGGTGAGGGAAGTATCTCTGGGGTTCTTTTTTTTGGGGTCAAGGATAGGGGCCTAGGGTTTTGCAGGTTCACTCTTTATTGGTGATTAAAACATAAAAGTGGGAATTAAAGTGTAGGAAGGAGAAAACAAATGACCAAATGGTTGGTTGTCTGAATCTATTAGAGAGCTCCAAAACAGAGGGAAATTTCTGGGAGGAAAGGACTGGATCTCTATCTTGTCCTGTGATTGGCATTTTGTTTATTCAGGGTAGCCATCTTTGAAGTGGATGTCTTGGTAATCAAAAAATTAAGTTGTGCACTTGTGTTACAATAAAAAACCCCAATAAATTTGGGGAATATAAAAAATAGTGACAGGGAATAAAGGGGAAAGGAGAAAAAATGAGTGGGAAATATCAGAAAGGGAGACAGAACATGAGAGACTCCTAACTCTGGGAAATGAACTAGGGGTGGGAGCGACTGGGTGACGGGCACTGAGTGGGGCACTTGATGGGATGAGCACTGGGTGTTAGTCTATATGTTGGCAAATTGAACACCAATAAAAAATAAATTTACAAAAAAAATGCAGAAGACTGGGGAAAAAAATAAAGTTATTTGCTATAAAAAAAAAAACCCAGAATAAAAACCCAGTTGTCAAGTGCTTACAATACATGATTAATCTACATTATAGCATGTATGTTTGAATTGAAATCTACTGTATTATTATTTTTTTATCACTCATGGATAATGCAAGGAACATAGGACATTTTAACATTATTTCTTCCTGCCTTTGGTGTTGTTATTAACATGTATTTTAATGGTGTGGCTGAGTAGCTTAGTTGGGTAAACATCCAGCTCTTGGTTCTGCTCAGGTCATGATCTCAAGGTTATGAGATCCAGTGGTGTAGGGTTCCCCACTCAACAAGGAGTCTGATTCCTCTCTCCTTCTCTCTCTATCTCTTCCCCTTGCTCTTTCTTTCTCAAATAAACAAATCTTTTTTAAAAATCATGTATTTTAAATTTCTCTATATTATTTAAACCTCACAAGACATTATTAATATCTCATATACATGTTTTACCATTTCCATTCCTCTGAATTCCATTTTATGCTTTAACAAGGAATTCTTTCCTTTCTACCCAAAGGGCTCTGTTTATAATTGTTTTGTATTGCAGTCCTATTGACAAAAAAATCTGTTTTCATTTGTTTGAAACTGTCTTCATTTAAAAACATATTTTCACTGAGTGAGAAGTTCTAGGCTTGCAATTATTTTCTTTCACCAGCTGGAAGATGCTACCGTATTATTCCCGGGCTTCTACTATTTTTGTTTAAAAGTTATTTGTCAATCTTATGGCTGTTTTTTTGAAAGTAATATTTTTTTCTCTCTCTTGGGCTGATTTTAGGAGGTTTTTTTTTTCCCTTTGTTTTTGGTTTTCAAGAATTTTAGTATGAAGTACTTAGGTGTAGTTTTCTTAGTATTTAATTAAACTGTTTACTTTTAAAGAAGAACACTTTTAAATCTGTGACTTGATATCATAGGTTGTGGACATTATTGGCTGTCATCTCTGAATATTTTTCCTAACTACTCTCTTATTCCTGTTCTGGAATTTTGATTACATGTATATTAAAACATGTATATATGTATGATATGTCTCCTATGCTCTGGTCTGTATATACTGCTTTACAAAAAATTCACTCTGTATTTCAGTCTGTCTATTTCTTTTGACCTATCTTCTAGTTTACTAATCTTCTCTTCAGCCCTCTCTTATTTACTATTAAATTCATTGATTAAGTTCTTAATTTCTTTTTTAAATGATTTTATTTATTTATTCGAGACGAGAGAGAGAGAGAGAGAGAGAGAGAGAGAGAGAATGCACAAAGTGAGGGAGAAGCAGAGGGAGGACAAACAGACTTCCTGCTGAGCGGGGAACCCCATTTGGGTCTTAATCCCAGGACCCTAGGATCATGGCCTGAGCCTAAGGCTGATGCTTAACTAACTGAGCCACCCAGATGCCCCTTATGTTCTTAATTTCAATTCATGTATTTTCAGTTGTAGAATGTCCACTTTTTTTAGAGTTTCAAGTTCTTGTCTGAGGGTCTACATATGACCATCTAATTTTCTTGCATTTATTGGTCACATATATTATGAAGTCTATATCTGACAACTCCTGTGGGACTGTTTCTTTTGTCTGTCATTTCTCTTAGTTTTCAGTTATTTGTTCATGCCTTTTGGTCTGGCAACAAATTGCCAATGGAACAGTAAACATTGTGTATAAATAATTGTTGAGATAACTTGAGGATGTTATGCTTTGGAAAGCAGTTCAGTTTAGAGTAACTTAATGCAGATATTACAATGATTAGAATCTGTGTTTCAGTGTTTGTGAGGCTATGCTCCCAGATATGGTTCTTTGAGTATTTCAGTGGGAAGCCTGGGTAATTTATCAGCACCTCTCTCATGTCTCTTTCTTAAAGGACCCTGAACATGGTTTTTGTCCCTGTACCTTGAAACTAACCAAAAAAGATTTTTTAAATTTTTTTAAAAATTGTTTAGCTTTTTAGCATCCTTGAGAAACAGAAAATGACTGGAAGGGAAAAGCAATACCAAATGTCAAAATAATATCACTCCCCACTTCTTTTCTACTTCCCTTGCTTCAAGGATATTGACCTCTTAGTGTTCCTGCTTACCTTGGTTTGATGTCTTCAAACACACATGTGCACACACACACACACACACACACACACACATTGAAGTTTTATTAATTGTTCCCTATGGGGTGTTGATCTGCAACACAGAACTCCAAACATTACTGGAGGCAGAAATCTCTCAAAATCAACTTTTCACATACCAAATGCATAATTCTTCTTAACTTCAAGATAGGCAGTCTATGATTTTAGGAAATGTATCAATTTTAACTCAGTTTCTGAGTTTTTATTTCTTCACCCTCTTATTTGTTCTAAGCCTATGTAAGAAACGTGTAAGCTGTTCCAAATTTTAGATTTGAACCCAATGTTGCCAAGAAAATATAAGATAAACATGTAGGAACAATGACTATTAAGCAATGTGACCTGATCTCTGGGCTGTCTATGACTTTGGAGTCATTATTATTATTATGTTTTGGAGACATTCTTTACACTTCAAGTTCAGGCAACACCTAGTGAAGTGGTATCCTGTGAGCTCTCATTTTTTTCCTGTTTTGTGATATTCTCTTTTGTCAATGTGACCATTTGATTTGGAATCACAGTTATGGCATCTTCAGATTGACACATATGGAAGCTCAGACTTTCACCCTTTAAAATTCAGCTCCATTAAAGGGAGGCACTGAGATTTTTAACATGTTGGGAATAGAGGCGAGTCCTCCACGAAAGGCATTTCTTTACACAAACTGTAGGACTTATTGTTAAGACAAGATGGGAAGAGCCTAATGGGCTATTCTGAAAGAACTACCCGTTAAATGGTAAAGTACAGTATGTTTCAAAGTGACAAGCCCAAGAGCTGAAAATCACTCTTTGATCTTTAAAAGGCTCATAAACAAGGGCAGTGTACTGCAGACCTATATTTATGTATTCAAATATTGGGAGAAAATCCAAGTGGAATCTCAGGACTGCAGGAGTTTGTGGTTTAGACAAAGAGGCCAGGGAGAAAGGCAATTACATCAAACCTTTTACAGCATAAAGCAAGCTTTCTTCCCTTCTGGCTAACCAATGAGCTGGGATCTTGCTAAGGGCTTCTTTTTTAAGTAGAGCTTGATCCAATCATTACACAGACATGAGGTATTTGTGAGGAAAGAAAAAGACAATTGAAACCAAAAGAAAGGCTGTTTTGTTTCTGAATTAAACTTTGTGGTTATTGCCATCTTCTTTTACTTTTACTATCGCTGACCTCTGTGTCATCCACTTGTACATATCTCCTCCTTAGTATTAAAACCATTAACCACATGTGGAGAGTTAATCTATGGACAACATGGTTATTTCCTCTGTTTCATGGAGAAACTATGAAAGGGTTCATAAATAAATTTAGGAACATCATCAGAGCTTTGAGGCTGGTTTGTTGTTAAGAGACATCCAAAGGAAGTCAAATAAGTATGCCACTTGCCCCCGTGGATACTTTTAGTCTTATTAGCATGTTGGCATTTTTTCCTTGCTTTTGAACTTCACATAAATAGAATTACACCCTGTACTTTCTTCTGATTTTTCTCGCCATAATTTATTTTGCTACATGCAATGGTAGTCCATTCACTTTCATCTCAAAATATTATTCCATTGTAAGAATATAACACAACTTATTTATCCATCTTCTATTATGGACGTTTGGGTTGTTTCTAGTTTTTGTTAAATGACAATTATGCTGCTGTAAGCATTTGAAATCATCTCTTGGTATGTATGAAGAGCCTATCAAGTATGTTTCTAGTGGTGGACACACTGGGATTAAGGGCAAGCATATATTCATTTTTTGAGGGTAATGTCAAACTGTTTTTCAGAGTGGTTATGCCAATTTATACTCCCATCTGTGAAGTAGGAGAGCTGCTATTCATTCTCTTCAACATTTTCTATTGTCTTCCTTTTTATTTTTTGCCAAACACTTATTGTTAGAGGAAATGGACATTTTTATTTGTACCTCACATGTGGAAGTTGAGGCTTGGGAATTTCAAGTCATTCAATTAGGTTTAAAGAGCTTAGATTCTGGAAATGTCATATGTGTAAGGAGGAGATCATATCACTCAAAACCAATAGAAAACCAGGTTGGGCAGCCCGGGTGGCTCAGCGGTTTAGCGCCGCCTACAGCCCAGGGTGTGATCCTGGAGACCCGGGATCGAGTCCCACGTCAGGCTCCCTGCATGGAGCCTGCTTCTCCCTCTGCCTGTGTCTCTGCCTCTGCCTCTGTCTCTCTCTCTCGATTAAATAAATAAAACCTTAAAAAAAAAAAAGCTTCTTTAAAAAAAAAAGAAAAGAAAACCAGCTTAATGGCTGGTCATCTAGTGGCCAGTTCTCTTCAAATTCACCTTTTTGAAGATTTTGCATCTGTTTGGGAGCTCTTAATGTTAAACTAAATACAAAGCAATATAACTAAATAAAATTAAGTAAAAAAAATAAAAACCAGCATTGGTTAAAATTTGAGAAAACGATCTTTAAGAAAACTGACTAAAAAGTCCCCCCTTTACTTACAAAGGGAAAAAAAGGATCCTCAAATTTAAATAAAACCCAACATTATCTGTAAAACACTGCAAATTTGATGACTGCTTATAAAAGGCTTTTTTAAAAAAAGTCAGAAATGCCCTCAGCCATATTCAACAGTTAGAGAAACAAGATGGCAGATGAGGATGGAACATGGAAGGAAGGCGAAAACTCTGTAGCTGGATTACATTTAAGGCAATTTGACTATAGGGCAAATGGATCACAGGCAAAGTAGTTTCTGACAAACTAACCTAGGCATTTTTGGGTTGTTATAAATGTTGGGGCAGAGTTAGGGATGTGCTAGCAGTGGACACATGAGACCATTCATCCTGATAGATTCTGGAGTGACCCCACTACCTCCTCTCACTTCCTCATTACTTTGCAATGCCTGAACACTCAGAAAGGCCCCTAATAAATTGGAAAGAATCAGAGTTTGGGAGAAGAAAAAGCACTTCTTCCTCCAGCCAGTGCTCCTGCTCAAGGTGACCATTTATGTGTGAGTGCCACTTAAGATTAAGCTTGTCTGTGGTGCAGAAAACTCGACATACAGGTGGCATAAATGAGAGAAGAATATTTAGTTTTGGGTTGTTTTTTTTTTTTTTTTTCATGTAGATGCATCCAGACATAGGCAGTTCAGGTGGGGTGGAGACTCCACGAAGACACTGGATCAGGCTCTTAATGACATCCACCTCTTGGGGTATAGCTTTCTTCCAATGGCTATCACCTCTTCATTCTAAGGCAGCAGGGCTGGGGAAGGGATGAAGAAGAAGGGGCAACATATGCATACTCACTCTTCCCTAAGTAAATTTGGAAGCTGCCTCTACTTAGGTATCTGGAAGCTGCCTCTACTTAGGTATCATTGGCCAGAAATTTGTCACATGTGATGCCAAGCTATAGGGGAGGCTGGGAGCTATGATCTTTCTTCTAGGCAGTCATGTGCCCAAGGGAAACTTTACTGAGGAAAACAGATATTGCGGTAGGCAACTCGCAAGTTTTGTTTCTCTAAAATTCATTAATGAAAGGAAGATACAAGTATTTCAGCTATATGAACCCTATTGTTTTTGCAAGTATTAACATGCCGGCCATTCTGTTTGGCAACCAAAATGAAGGTACACACAGACTTAGTGGGATCCTCCCTCCATCCTTGGGTGCCAGCTGATTGGTGCAGGGAGAAGATGAAGCCAACAGTTATGTCTTGCTGTGGGTTTGCCTGCCCATGGGCAATAAGGCCACATGAAGGGGAGATTCCTCCCCTACCAAAGTAAAGAATGGGAACATGGTGGGAGGAGAGTTCAAGGGCCTCTCCCTGGTTTTGCAAAGAGTCAGATCTAGATCACAGGATACTTATTGAAAAATGGAATACTGTGTTCTTACTAAGCCATGTATGGGGTTCTCAACTAGAATTCCTAACAAGCAAGGGAGGTCCGTCGTTTTTAGCTACCATAGCTTCTATTTCCACCTGGATGTATTCTCCATTGTTGGAAGAAATCTTGAAGAGTATGTAGCACATCCTTCTCTTCCCCTGACCCACTATGAGAGAGAGGTCTCTAGACAAACTCACTCCTCCCCAGATTTCTGCTTCCAGGACTGCCCACTTCATTCTTCTAGTTTCTCAGACATAAAACCTTGAAGGTATCCTCAATTCCTTTCTCACCCACACACCACCTTTAATCCATCAGCATAGCGGTGGCTGTACTTTGAAGATAGATTCGGAATCCAACTACTCCTTACCTATTCTGCAATAATCTCCTACCTGGAGCACCCAGCTGAATAAGTGCATGGGAGCTGAAGTCTAGCCCTGGTTTACTCATTGAACTGTGTGCTTTGTTCCAAGGCTGCATCTGTTTGATAGAATAAACCTCACCAACATCTTGATCTTGGACTTACGGCTTCCAGGATAGTAAGACAATAAATTTCGGTTGTTGCAAGCCATCCAGTTGTGATATTTTGTTACAGAAATCCTTGGAAATTAATATACCATCTGATGCACAATATGTTATTGTTGATTTGTTTGGGGTCTGCCTCCCCCAGTAGAAGGGAAAGAGGGTTCATTGCCACAGAATAAATTTTTGATTAAAGGCAACCATTTTGTAAAGATACTGCAGCTTTGAATTGTCTGCAGAAACACTCCCATAATCACTGAAGTGAGGGAAGAAAGTGGCCTGGTACATCTATTTGTAATAACAAATAATCATACTTTGTATGCATGTAAGACTTTTCATCTTCAAAACACTTTCAAAACATTAATTAATCTTTACAACAGCATCAATGAAATGGAAACGAGGGAGAATTTGAGGTATGCAAAACTTAATTACCAATATTAAAATTTGGCACACAAAGAATACTCCTCCTTCTGGGGCAGTAAACACATTCCATGCCATCTCCTCTCCCTTTGAAAACATGAGCAGGGCACTTAATTCTAGAACATGTCAGGAAGGAGGTAAGGCTATCCCTGAGATACTGTAAGGGGTAGGGAAGGGTATTTATGCCCCAGAGAGAGGGGAGCATTTGCTTACTTCAAATCTCCCTTAGGATTCTGGGATCTAGGATTCTGAGATGCCACTTAAAGGGAGGATATAGAGTGGGTTGGTTTTGAACAAAGATTGGGGAACCACAGTGTACATGACCTTATTCTGTAAGGTCATAAGATAGACCTCAGCCAATGATCCACAAATATAAAAAAATAAAATGAGGAGCACCTGGGTGTCTCAATGGTTGAGCATCTGCCTTCTGCTCAGGGGGTGATCCCAGGGTCCTGGGATCCAGTCCTGCATTGGGTTCCTCGCAGGGAGCCTGCTTCTCCCTCTGCCTGTGTCTCTGCCTCTCTCTGTGTCTCTCATGAATAAATAAATAAAATCTTAAAAAAAATAAATTACTTTAAAAAAGATAGTGGCATCTTTTTGGCAACCTGAGCCACATTTGGATACTTTGGTCAGGACTTTATCAGCATCATCGGAAGGTAAAGGGTGAAGGAAAACTTGGCTTTGAACAAAGACAATGGACCGAAAATGACTAGGCAACGTGGACCTGCTTCTAGAAATCTGAGCCATTGGATTGTCTAGGCTGAAGGGAGCAGAGACCAGACGCTCATGCACTGAGCAGGAGGAGAGGTGCTTGTCCTCTCTGGAACAGAGAGAGTACTTTATGCCAGGAGCCACCTGGCTGCTGCTGGAGCTGTCCTGGTGCTTTCAGCACGGACTCCTGCCTCCTGAAGGGAGAGAGAATAATTCTTCATTTCTTAACATGGCCCTCCAAAGAGCACAGCATGGAAAGGGGGGCAGGGATTGGAGGTAACTTTACAGAGGAGAACCCCAAAAACTTCACGGACTGATCAAGGCCAATGCCAATAGTCATAAATCATGCTGAATGTACATACCCTTGATAAAATATGATAAAAATAGCATGTTACCTCCATCATCTTCCTCCTCAAAACCCATAACCCCAGTCTAATTAGGAGAAAAAACAGCAAATTCCCATAGAGGGGAGACCTACAATATACCTGAGTAGCACTCTTTAAAAATCCTCATAGGGGGACCTGGATAGCTTCGTGGTTGAGCATCTCTGCTCAGGTCATGATCCCGGGGTCCTGGGATTGAGTCCCGCATGGGGCTCCCCGCAGGAAGCCTGCTTCTCCCTCTGCTTGTGCTCTCTCTCTCTGTCTCTCATGAATAAATAAATAAAATATTTTAAAAAATCCTCATAAACAGGAGAAGTCTAAGAAAATGTCACGGCCAAGAGGAGCCTGGGGAGACATGACAACTAAACGTAATGCAGTATCTTGAAACAGGAAAACAGGGACATTAGGTGAAAACTAAGGAAATCAGAATAAACTGTAGACTTTGGTTAATAATAAGGTACCAATATTGGCTCATTAATTGTTGCAAATGCACCATAGTCTGTTTAAGATGTTAGTCGTAGGGGAAATTGTGTGCTGGTGGAGGGGCTGTCAGAGGGTGTGTTTGGGCGGGGGGGGGGGAGATGGAAACTCTCAGTGGTATCTGCTCAACTCTGTAAATCTAAGATGGATTTTAAAAAACAGTTTCTGGGATCCCTGGGTGGTGCAGCGGTTTGGCGCCTGCCTTTGGCCCAGGGCGCGATCCTGGAGACCCAGGATCGAATCCCACATCGGGCTCCCGGTGCATGGAGCCTGCTTCTCCCTCTGCCTGTGTCTCTGCGCCTCTTTCTCTCTCTCTCTGTGACTATCATAAATAAAAAAAAAATAAAAAACAGTTTCTTACTTAAAAATAAAGAAATAGATGAAGGGCAGAACTGAGAAGGAGTGGAGGACTAGGGCTGAGGCTTCCACCCAGGCCTCCCAGGGTCTGTCTGACACGCTCTGTCTTGGAGGGACAAGGCTTTTCACTTGGAACTCTCCAGGATCTTGAGCATTGAGCTAAGGGTGAACAATTTCTTTGGAAGCCCTTTGGGCTCCCCCTTTTCTGGAAACTCTCATGCACTCATTTCTCCCTTCCACTCTTCAGACTAGTGAGAAGTAGGCATTCTTTGAAGGCAAAGGCCACCCATGACGGTTTACTCACGTCCTTGGTTATTGATGAATGTCAATGTTGCTCAGAGCTTCAGTCTAGAAGGTGATGAAGGGTGAGGGGTTCTGCACCAAAGCTGCTGGGGCTCGTATCCTGGCTTCTCCACCAACAGCTACAGGACTTGGGTGGATTGCTTGACCTCATTATACTTTAGAGTCCTTCTCTGCAAAATGGGGATAAAAATGCGATCCCCCCCCACCTTCTTAGGGTCACTATAAGAACTGAGTAAGCTAGTGTATGTGAAGCGCTTAAACCAGAGCCCGGCTTGTAGTAAGCACTTACATGTGTGTTGTTATTTTTAATTCACTCCTCCTCTGGAATGCACTTCAGAAGGTACAAAATCTCTCTGGCACTAAAGTCTGGTTTGAAACCCTGCTACAGACAGTGGTAATCAAGCATTTATCTGGCAACTTTCTTTTTTCTGCTTTCTAGCACATGGCCCTGACCCTGGAAATCTAATTCATTAAAACCTTTTGAAAGAGCATTCTGGAGGTATCCGTCAAAATGCAAAATCGTTTTTGAACTAGCGGTTCCTTTTAAATGGACAAAAATTCAAGCATGAGGTCATAAGATATATACAGAGAACTGTTGTGGTAGCAAGACACATGGGGTCACCTCAGCTGTCAGGAAAGGAAAGGGTAAACTAATGAGTCCAACCATACAGATTTATGCAGTGTAGTCACTAAAAAGAATGAAGTAGATCTAAGTGGGCTGAAGGACACACGTTGTATATCAAGTGCAAAAGCTGTGCAATGATATATATATTTTGCATGGGTGAGATAAAATTTGTGCTGTATATTATGGGTATAGAAGAATGTCTGGAATGGCAAACGCGAGCCAGTTAACAGTTACAGCAAGGCATGGATTGGGAGAAGTGGAGAGCATTTTAACTTTTTATTGGATGCTGTTTACGTTCTTAATAATGAGCAGTATTGTTCTATGTATTTCCATTTATTGAGCATGTATTACGTGCCAACATTTTTTTCCATGTTTCACATGTATGAAGTTGTTTAGATCCCCAAACTGATAGCATGAGTGTCTCTCTCTATTAGGTGAGAAGAGCTAGGCCACTAGTTTAATTTGTTTCCCAGCGTGAGACAGGACTGGAACTCAAAGCCAGGCAGTCTGGCTCCTGAGGGGACACTCAGCAGCCCCACTAAACTCCCTTTCTGAACACCTATAACCTGATCCTCCCGCCCATTTCTTGCCTCTGCTCATTAACCATTACTTCTCCAGTCAGTCATTTCTTTTGATCCCACATGCGCTGGTTCCTGACCTTCTTTGGGGCCACCCTGCCCACCATGGAAGACCATGAGAAGGCAGTGACAAGAACTGGGAAGGGAGGGTTATCTGGTGGCTCTTGGCCAGGAGGCAACTTGGTTCACACAGTCTTGAGACTGAAATACAAATAATGCTTTGCACAGTGGGGGTGGTGAGGGAGGAACTTGAAAAGAACTCCCCACTACAACTCAAGGCTGACTCCTACGATTTAAAGAAATGGAGACTGGGGATGGTGACCAACCTCCTGTTGAACAGACACCCTTTCTGCTCTGTGTTTGCAAATCCCGCGTCGTTCTTTTGAACTAACATTATTATTTTCTTACACAGACATTAAAGCATGCTTCACTGATCTCCATATCCAAAGAGGCAGCACCAGGGGCTAGGGGGTGGGCTGGATTTTACCGAGGCCAGGCTGGCCTCAGAAGCCAGGGGATGCCAGGCGCACCAGGGGAGAAGGCACAAAGGTTGGCCTGAAGCCTGGCAAGCCCATGAAGAGCTCTCACGGTGTCCTCCTGTGTGTCACAGTGGCTTCTTGGGCTTCCTAGCCCTTCCATCTCAGAAAAAGACACCACCAGTGTGATATGGTGTATGTACTTGCCAAACTGTTTATTTGCCATTCACTAGTGATAATATTGGATTTACAGAAGAAATTGTGGTACAAAGAAAGTAAGGCTCCAGTGGTTCCTGGGCAGCAGCAGTCCAGCTGCCCTGCACAGGCTGGGCAAGGGGAAGGCTCCCGGCAGGGGCGGGGGAGCCGCTCTGACTCCGAGCAGGAGACCACACACGGCCGAGAGCCTGCTCTCCTGTGCTGTCTAGAAACACCTTGCAGAGGGGCTTCTGGGGCTGTTCTCTTATACCGTATCTGGTTTAAACCTCTAGATTGACAGTTCCCTTTCGGGAAGTATTCAATATGTCAGTACCAGGGAGAAAGAAAGCACACACAAATTTCCAGGATGCTTTGTGAACAGATCCAGTAACTGCTGCACAAATAGACACTAGGTGGGGCCTGTCCAAGGAGGACAGCAGTTCTCATTGTTACTTTTTCAATAGATGTGTTTTACTGTCATTTCAATTTGGAAGTTTATTTTTTCCATTGATTTTTATACATCCAGAATAGCACAAATAACCAACAGTTTTTTTTTTGCACATTCATTTCCCCTAGAACAAAAAGTGAACTTAAAAAAAATTGGAACCATGCTATTAGCTCTTTACAAAAGTGAATAAAAAGTAGCTCATTTTTAAGTCTAAAATAAACAAAGTAGAAAGAAGCATTTTTTTTTGTCTACAGTATTTAGCAAACATAAGAAAAAGTCCTTAGAAACACACACAAAAAATTGAAAAAAGTTATTACAGGTATTAACAATATTTTATAATGAAGCTTAAAATCTATTTACATACATAAATACAATTAACTTGTTGATGCAACTCTTCTGGAAGGAAAAAAAAATGCCAAATGATCAGCCTCATAAATACTGATCTGGCTAAAGGGAAGGAAAAAACTCCAAACAAACAAGACAAAAACCCCAAACGATTGTATACTGCAGGTAAACAAAAAGGTTTGTTCAGATGTAAAAAATGTTTTCTGTCATTATTTATAACTGATTTTTCGAGTATAAAAGACCCCAAACATGTTGCACTCCCAGAAAACAAAACCCACCAAAACCAAAAAATCACCAGGACGGAATGTCCTAAAGGAAGCAGGTCTTTCAGGACAGAAGCCTGCAATCCTAAATTGCAGGACTTTTGAGTGAAACCATTCATTTCCTTTCCAATCAGAGCATTTCTGTTTATCTGCACAGAAATGCGAGGCAGCAGAAAGGCTGTCTATTAACTCACTGATTGTAATTTGTCCAGGAAGGCTTCTGTTGCTGCACTTGGACAGCAAGCAGATCCAAAATGGTTGGCAATGTCTCTGTTCTGCTGGAAGAAACCCACGACGAGCAGGAGAAAGGCTGACTCACCCTGTTCCTTTATGTAAAGGGAGGGGAACTGTTGTTCTGGACAACAGTTGTAGCTCCTCGCTTCTGGACATTTGGTGTGAACTTAGGGGTGTGTGTGCTGTCTCCTTATATAAAGTGAGAGGATGGAGGAGTGAGAAGAGATTTGGCAGAGGGAGGGGAAGAGAAACAGAGGGAGATATTAGGGGTCCAGAGAAGGAAAGAAATATGTCATATAAGAAATATAAGTCATATAAGAAATATAGTGAGTAAACCAAAAAGAATTAAAATACATATCCATGTTAAAATTATAAATAAAGGCATGAACAAGCAGTAGAAATGGCTTATTTAATCGTTCTTCTCTTGGACCAATGCTCCCAGATACATCCAGTTACATTATTGGCTTAAGGGTCTCCTTGATTAAAGGACCACCTTAATTTACCTGAAGGCAATGAATGCAATTTTTCGGGGGGGGGGGGTGCTGGTGGTGGTGGTAAGCATTAAGTGTGACGTGAGGCCTATCTCCAAAACAGCTAACGTTTGCTTTAGTTTTTTCTGGAACTATTAAGTACTACCTATGCTGGTGAGGGTTTGTGAAACTGAATGGCCAAACCAGTAGGTCTACAACAAAGTGACACGCCCTCCTCATAGACATGCCATTCAGAGTGGAGATTCACTGTGAAGTATTATCTGATCCCCTTCTAGGGCATTAGGCTGGTTTTGAGTTGGAGTATCTTCAGGTACCAGAAATGAACTGAAAAATAGAAAATTTTTTTCCTTCATTTTTCCCCAACATTTTGTCAGGTCAGATATGGCAACATGTGCTGAAAAGAACACTTAAGTTCGATTTGGGGTCAAGGGGCTAAAGGTCCTTTTCAGAAATAAAAAAAAATTTAAATTTGCTGACATTTAAGGGTAATTTTGCTGCAAAAATGTAACACAGAATAAAGCGTCAAGTTGAATCGTGGAGAAAGAATCATGTCTAAAATGGAAATGAATATACGGAGTTTCTCCAGGATTTGTTTTAGCTCTTTTCTAGATAAGAATGACCTGACAACACAAACTGCTTTACTCTTTCTTACCAAAGTGCTACTGCATCTGTGTAAAACAATTAATCAATATATATATATATATAAGAAAACTCAAAAACAAGTTGTTTTTAAATAAGACCAGCTGTTTTGCTGCCTGCAGCCAAAGATCTTTCTAATTTGAATCCTTAAATTTATAAAATAAAAATCAAACACTGTTCTGAAGTCCTGCTTTCAAATACTCTTCAGAGTTGACCTGAAATAATTTCAACTAATTTAAGAGGTACATTAAATAACAACCAGATCATTTTGAGCACGCATATGTCAAAATCAGCAGTTAGTATTTACGAGTTGTACAACTGCATTCTGACCAAATTCTCCAATAAAAATAGTGCCATAAAATTTACAGTGACATTGGATACTTCTGAATTGTAGCCATGGGCAGCAGTGACATGAATCTTTCCTGTCATGCTGATGCACGGATAAAAGTGCACATACCCCATTAGGTAGGGTCTCAGCCCGGTGAGAGCAACGCAAAGATGGGTGGTGAACGAGCAGCATGGGATGGGGTCCGGCACAGGTGGGACAGTGCTTTCCCAGGTGACTCCATGAGGCACACAGAGGAAAACTATCCTGTTCGGGTCTGCTTCTGGGCCCACCCTACGAAAATTCAGCTGGAGACCTTCAGGCATCAAAGGCATCCAGTCTAGTTTCTTCCACTCCCAGCCTTGGGGGACAGCCACAAGTTTTGTTCTGCATCCATGAACAGGTACTGTATCAAATAGGAGTATTTTCTTGGAGCTAAAAAATCTGAACTCTGGATTCAGACGATCTCCTTACTACTCCAGGAGGGGGCAGTTAAGGAACCCATAAATCCATTCATTTGGTTTCCATGTGGATTCTGCTCTTCCACATAGCTTACTTTGGATTCATTCATAACAAAGCATGTCTGAAATTATCAAGAGCCCGTGGAGGGAGCAAACCCCTAGGCAGAAAATAAATCCTCTCCAGAGGTGCAATCATTGGCATCTTCCTGAACCTCCTTGGAACCAGACTTGACCTTCTCTGTTTAAAGGGAGGGAGTCAGATAGGAGACCCTTGGTTGAGCTTGGCAAAAAATTCCATACTTCAGATCCTTCAAGTGACCCTCAGTATCTAAAAAGCGTATTAAAAACATTGCTGCATTAGCTACCAACTCGTTTGATCAACATGAAAGGGAGTTTAATGTAAACAATATTTAGATAACCAAGTCATCACATTGCCCACCCCCTTTTTTTCCCCAGCCTTCTTCAATGTGATACATTGAACTTTGGCTACTACGAAAAAAAAAAAAAACAAAAAATGTAGTACTTGATATTTTTCTTCTTAATATAAGTACATTTAAATAATAAAAAAGTATCAACACACATAAGTAAGTGTCTAAACATCAAGATACATAAATATCTAGGGATTCCTTGTGGGAATACAGTAGTTGAAAATGACCCAAAGCTGTAGCTGTTTCTCAAAAAAAAAAAGAAAAAAGACAAAAAAAAAAAAAGAAAAACAACAAAACAACCACACGAAAGTCCAAAAGAAAAAGTTAAATAAAGCTTACAGAAAAAGGAATCATATTTCTTTCAATTGTCAAAGCAAGAAGGAAGCAAGCTCAAATATATATATATATATACACACACATATATATGTATATATGTATATATCACCCCAAATGCAAATACGCATTTTGCAATTTATAAGGTGCTGGAAAAGAAAATTAAAAAATATGAAATTAGAAACCAAACAGGAGGAGTTGCATTTCCCCGCCCCCACCCCACCCCACCCCAAATTCCACTCTTTGGAATAAACAACTTGGTTAAAAAGTGAAGTCAAGGGTATAAAATCTTTCTTTTATTCACAGCATCGCTAAATCAGAAGCATTCACAGTTTCCCTCTGGGAATCTTCCTGTTTTGCCTTAGGACGCGTCCGCGCGCTGGCGAAGCGGGCAGCCAGCCTCAGGTTGGGTCAGGTTCGGAGAAGGTGAGTCGGGGGGGGGCCCCCCCGGGGGCGCGGGGGGCGCAGGTGGGCCCCCCGGGGGCGCGGGGGGCGCAGGTGGGCCCCCCCGGGGGCGCGGGGGGCGCAGGTGGGCCGGGGGCGGGGCGAGACCCCGGAGCGCAGTCCCCGCCGGCCGAGCCCGTGGCGCCCGCCGGGGCTCCGGGGCTCCGGGGCTCCGGGGCTCCGGGGCTCCGGGGCTCCGGGGCTCCGGGGCTCCGGGGCTCCGGGGCTCCGGGGCTCCGGGGCTCCGGGGCTCCGGGGCTGGGCCCTCAGTAGGGCCGCCACACCGCCTCCTCGAGGCGCGCGGCGGGCGCCATGTTGGTGGGCGAGTTGCTGTGGCTGCCCTCGGCCTCCACCACGTCGCTCTGGTTCGGGAGGCTGGGGTTGAGCAGCGCCGAGCCCGTGGACGCGTTGGTGCAGGGCGGCAGGATGCGCGGCGGCGAGCGCTCGCCGCCCACCATGGAGAACTGGTAGGAGCCCGCCGAGGCGCCGTAGTACAGGTGGTAGGACGGCGAGCTGGCCTGGAACGGGCCGCCCTGCGCCTGCGACGAGCCGGGGTAGGGCGGCGGCAGGTACGTGTGGTAGCGCGTGGCCGAGCTCATGGCCGACATGCCGATGCCGATGCCCGACGTGACGGGCGTCGGGGAGTAGGTGAAGGCGCCGGGGTAGTGCATGCGAGGGTCTGAGATGGAGGGCAGCGCGGGGAACTGGCGCGGGTCGCCGAAGGCCGTCAGGTCGGGCGCTGCTGCAGGGGTGGGGGGTGGAGGGGGGAACAGGTGAGAAAAGAGCGTGAGGCGGGAGCGAGGGAGGCCACGCCCCTCCCGCACGTGGCCCCGCACGTGGCCCCGCCCACGGCCCCGCCCACGGGCGGGTTACCCAGAATGCCGCTGGCCCGGCCCGGCCCGGAAGGGAGGCCGCCTACCCAGCATGCTAGGGGGCACCGAGGGGCTGTGAGGGGCTGCAGTGAGGGCGCTGCGGCTGCGGGGCGCGCGGTCGTGTGAGGCGGTGTAGGCCGCAGGGCATTACAGGGTTCTAGAATGTGAAGCACTGCGCCGTGACACACAATAGATCCGTGGATACGACACGGTAAGGTCGGGGCGATGACGGGGTTGGCACACCCCGCTTCGGTCGCCGCCGAGCTGAGAATGAGTTCCTTTAATACGTGGTTGAAAAAAGTGAAAAGAAGAGTATTTCCTGACCTAGACAGACCGCGAGAGGCCGCTCTGAGTCTGGGGAACAAAGGGCTGTGGAAAGGTTGGTGGGTGAGGGGGTGAGGTAACTGGGTGACGGGCGCTGAAGGAGGGCACGTGATGGGGTGAGCCCCGGGTGTCCTCCTCCATGTTGGCAAGGTGAATTTTTTTTTTTTTTTTAAAGATTTTATTTATTCATGAGCGACACAGGCAGAGGGAGAAGCAGGCCCCATGCAGGGAGCCCGACGTGGGACTCGACCCCGGGTCTCCAGGATCACGCCCTGGGCCGAAGGCAGGCGCTAAACCGCTGAACCACCCGGGCTGCCCAAGGTAAAGTGAATTTACATAAAATGTCAAAAGTAATTTTCCTGACGTGGAAAAGGTGAGATTCTACTTATCAGTGGCTGTTGGTGAAGTTTCGTTGGAATGAGCCTCACTCGTGTGAGGTGCCAGGGTCGCTGGTCTGGAGCCACCACCGCAGTGGGGGGTGGGGGGGAGTAGTCCTGACACAGGGCGACCACAGGCCGACCCTATAGGACCCGGAAAGGCTGAGGGATTTAGTGCCTGGCCCTGCACGGGAAAGTGTTTGCCAGCCGCCTATTAATGTGCCAATATGGATAGAAATGTAAACTGTGATATTAATATAGTCATACCGTGTAAATCATAAAATTATATATTAATGTAATGGATGCATCAGTAGATTAATACTAATAGAATATATCACATGTAACATGATACTGTGTTATAGTGTTTTTTTTTTAAAGATTTTATTTACTCACGAGGGACAGAGAAAGCAAGAGAGAGAGAGAGAGAGACAGGCAGAGGGAGAAGCAGGCTTTATGCAGGGAGCCCGATGCAGGACTCGATCCCGGGACTCTGGGATCATGCCCTGGGCTGAAGGCAGGTGTTAAACCGCTGAGCCGCCCAGGGATCCCCTGTGTTATAGTGTTAATGTATAAAACACCATAGTACATTATACATAGTATTTAGGTTGAATCATAGGAAACTGCTGTTTCTGTAGGTCTCAGATAATTAAGAATTGGCAATTTCTGGGGACGCCTGGGTGGCTCGGTGGTTGAGTGTCTGCCTTTAGCTCAGGGCATGACCCCGGGGGTCCTGGGATCGAGTCCCACATTGCATTCCCCACAGGGAGCCTGCTTCTCCCTCTGCCTGTGTCTCTGCCTCTCTGTGTCTGATGTGAATAAATAAATAAAATCTTAAAAAAACGAAAAAAAAATGAGTGGGAAATATCAGAAAGGAAGACAGAACATGAAAGACTTCTAACTCTGGGAAACAAACTAGGGGTGGTGGAAGGGGAGGAGGGCCGGGGGTGGGGGTGACTGGGTGACGGGCACTGAGGGGGGCACTTGACGGGATGAGCACTGGGTGTAATTCTATATGTTGGCAAATTGAAAACCAATAAAAAATTTATAAAAAAAACAAAAAAAACCTGGCAATTTCTTATGATTCCACCTAATGCATGCTGTAGTAGTGACCATGTGAATGTCAATGACTATCAACACCACTCTTCCTCCCCCACGTGTACCTTTAGACTGCTTCCACATTTTTAGAAAAATATAGCCCCAGTTTCACCTGGTATTCTCTCACACGTGGTTCACTCATTTGTTAACACAAATGGCCTCAGGGCTTTGATTTATCTACTCCATTTTTGCACATGTTGAAGTTGCATCAGGAATGGCAGAGCTTTATCTAGAAAACTTATTTTGTTAGGATTGTGCATTTATGGTTTCCAAAACTGGCTTTGGCCTTCATTGCATCCTTCTGCATTTTTCTTAACCATAGGCTGCCCTTGGGAACCACTAGCGGGTTTGGGTACCTAGGAAGTGCTCCCTGTGTCTTGTAGATTGGTTTCTCAGCAGTGACACTATTGACATTTTGGGCCAGATAGTAATTTGTTGGAACAGTGGGAGGCTGTCCTGTGCGTTGTAGGTTGTTTGGCAACATCTTTGGCCCCTGCCCACCAAATGTCAGTAGTGCCCCCACACCCCACATTGTGACAGCTAACAATATCTCCAGACACTGCCAAATGTTCTGGGGGTAGGGAGGGGGGGGCCCAATCCCCCTGTGCCCCACTAAGAACCACCACTGTAGATGTAGAATGTTGTCCCAGGGGAGGGGGGGAGTAACTGTTCCTCAGAATTATTCATTAAATGACTGGGCCAGGACCATAGTCTTTACAACAGCAAACCCCAAAGACAGCAGAGGCAAGAATTAAATGTCTTAAAATTTGTAAGCTCTCAAATCAACATACAAAATAACTCCCAAGCTCAGGATGGCATGTGGTCTGTGTCCTTTTGTGTTCAGGCCCATAGAGAAGCTTGACAGAGCCAAGAGTTTGCTCTGAAAGGAAAGCTACCAGGGTGGATTAATCTGTTTTTGGAAGGCATCCGGGGTTGATCAACTTCCTCATATTTCAAGCCTATTATTCCAGCAGGGAGAGCTAGTGTTCTCATTCTCTTGCTGCCTGTCTCTCTCTCTCTCTCTCTCTCTCTCTCTCTCTCTCTCTCTCTCTCTCTCTCTCTCTCTCTTCCTCTCTCTTCCTCCCCCCTCGCTCTTCTTCCCTTTCCTGTCTCCAAACTCTTCTATAAATTTGGGGTGAATGTGATGAGGAGGTATATACTCCTCATCAGAGAGGTAATTAAAGTTTATAGAAACAACCAAAGTCTGCAGCCAATCTCTCTGCTAATGAGGAAACCAGGAGTCTGACTTTCAAACAAACATTCCTGTTAATCGTTTCAAAGCCAGGCAGACATGTGGGCAGGGAAAACGTTGTAAACTGACAGTGGTTCTAGGGCTGCCCTTCCACGGCCACGCTCTAGCTCGTCCTCAAGCCAGGCCGCACCTCATTCCACACGGTGTGTCCCTGCCCCCTTACTGGGGCGGTCTGTGAGCAAGCTCTTTGTCACTTGTTTTTGCTAACACAGAGAGCTGTGACAGGAAGCTTGACTCCATTTTTCCAGCTAGATTTCTATAGTCAAGGGAAAAGCCGAGGTAGGAGGACGAGCATTAGGCAAATACAATCAATTTGTTGGCATCTGATGCAATACTCTGCACACAAATTAATGACTCCGCCCATGATTCCTCTTGCTTCACTTGCCCTGAGACAAAAAGGTGAATCCACTGGAAAATGAATGAAAGGTCACCCTGTTTCATGGTGATGTCTGGACATGCTCTCCAGTCTGTTCCAGCTACTACGTGGTAATGTGGTGATGGCACCAAGTTACCGTAATCCCGAGCGAGTCCGCGGCTGGTCACGGACATAAGTAATGGAATGATGTTATGGTCTCAGCTGTCAGGGGAGAATAGTTCTTTCACTTGTGGGCAGGATATCTGAAAGATCTCCAATACTGCTCGTGATGCTCCTATCTTCGTGGTACCAGTGTCAGTCGACGCAAGACCGTCCGTTTGGTCAAAATAGTTTTCCTACACATTTTGATAATAAAAGGGCTTCAGCCCTCTAGATATGTTCCGATTCAAATGATCTATTCACATATATTTGTTTCCATTTTTATGTCCAGTCTGACATTTCCTACCAAGCCCCACTGTCATGCACCATTCACCCCACCTGCTGTCTATAGCCTATTTGTCCCTTTGGCTGGGCCCGGGGCCCCCTTACTCAATAGCGTGTGGGGATGGAGACCCCCGATGTTCACAGGGAGCTTTTAAAGGGTAGGAAATCTAGGGATTAGGAGGTTCAGGTATTTTAGTTGGAAATGTTTCCCCACTGATGGGGCTAAATATTTGCCATGACAGCTCAAGTGTTCGTTCTGCAGCTTGACATGGATGAAAGCTGTCCTACCTCAGCCCCTCCCACTGGCCCCCAAAGGATTAAACAGCCTGAGCAGATAATGGCTGCCTTAAAAGGATCTTTTGCATGACTCAGATTAATGCATGCTGTCTGTCGCCCAGGTTGGCAGCTAAACATTAATTTTTTTTAAAAGAAAAAAAATAAAGGAAAGCCTCCAGATGACATGTCTTTTCAGACAAGGTGTGGAGACTGTCTGCAAAGGAAAGAGAGAAAGAGACAGAGTGCAAGTCCCCCGTGCAGAAGGAAGTCCAGGTGGGGCTGGGGGCTGGGGTGTGGGCCAGAACACAGAGCTCTGGGGCGGGATTAAAAGGAAAAGCAGACGCAGAGCAGTGTCAGGTTCTCAAAGCTGGCAGCCCGGCAGCCACTTCTCTTTTATGTGTCGCAACCCCCTACTGCCCCCAGGCATATGACAACGCTTCTCAGGCCCGCACTCCGGGCTTGATTTCTCAGAGGGAGATCTGCCAAGTGGAAGAGCAGTCTCCCATGCCTTTCTCTGCCACTGGGGAAAGCTCATCTGGAATTCTCTCTGGCCCTCCCTCCAAGACCAGGGAGGATCATTTTTGGGTGCTGAAATGGGACGTGACTTTTGTGTACTTTACACCCTCAATGCCACAAAATGTCCTTCCTTACTCCTTGGGTAATTAAGGTCCTGGTTGTTCAGAAGTGTAACAGAACATGGGAGACTTGGGAGTGCACGTGACTGATTCCTTAAAAAAAAAAAAAAAGAGTTGCCCTCACATCTGAACACTGGTCAGTTGGAGCAGCTGCCCCCCTAGAGCTCTGGAAAGTATAAGGTGCGTATCTTGGGTGCTGACCAAATTAAAAGTCTTACGTAATAAATTCCAAAGGACCCACAGTAGGCACATAACCAAGGAAAGCAGTAATTGTTTTAGAGGCAGTGAGCAAAGCAGTGCCACGGAGAAGAATCAATAAAAGTTGACAAGTGCCTTTGGAATCAATTTGGTCTGAGGAAACAGAATTTCTGAAACAACACACTGGACAGACGTCATAATCCTTATGCAACTTCCTCAACTCTGCAGCCCAGCAGGTGCCCTGGAAATGTTGGCATTAATACAAAAAGTGGGCAACTCAGTTGTCTTTCCCATTTTACTGTACGGTACCTAAGAATACTCAAAGGTGGTGGTTCTCGACTGGGGGCAGGTTTGGCCCTCTGGATATTTGGCAATGTCTGGAGACATTTTTTGGTTGTCTTGATGTGGAGGAGGGGGCCTCTTGCCACATCTAGAGGCCAGAGATGCTGCTGAATACCCCACAGTGCACAGGACAGCCCCCCAAAACAAAGAATTCTCTGGCCCCAGATGCCAGTGGTGCTGCTGGTGAGAAGCTCCGGGAAGAGGCCAAAGCATTGAGTGAAATCTCAAGTAATCACAACTATTTGGAAAACACCACATTATACAACATTTAGAATGGCAGACTTGACACCTCTGCCCTTTTGCCTGCCCCCTAATCTACTATAATCTGATCTCAAGAGCTGAAAAGCAAAAACAACCACCCTCCTCCCCACACATAACGAGTGTGTGTCTGCAGGCTTCATAATGCTGCAGTTCTCTGAAGTATTTTCACAATTTGGTCCAGCTCCAATTTCAAAGCTCCAAACAGGGAGTTTCTCCTTTTGCTTTCAACAAAGAAAATTTTCTCTAACTCCAATTCCCTGCCCACGAACATAGGTGAGTGCCAAGCCCAAAGGTCTCATAGGTTAAATGACTAATATTTAATGAGCTCGTATTAACAACAATTATGCTAACCACGACACCCGAGCTTTCCATTCTGTTCCTCTAATCTGGTATGAACAGCTCTTAGTTCGAAAAATGTCTCTTTTTGGGGTGTAGCCGCTTCCCATTCC
The DNA here is from genome assembly GCF_905146905.1 of Nyctereutes procyonoides. NCBI lineage: Eukaryota > Metazoa > Chordata > Mammalia > Carnivora > Canidae > Nyctereutes > Nyctereutes procyonoides. Next base: position 8,373,074 of record NW_026575155.1, read on the forward strand.
ATAGGTACGCCAGGGTTTTGTTCACATGACCTGTGAACACTCGCCACCATCAGATGGGACAGCCCCATCTGAGTTAGAAGCTGATTACTTTGGCCTACTGCGTTATAAACACTCCAGCTGTTGCCTTTGTCTGCCACATGTGAGCAGCCCCCAGATGCCCAAAGAATCCACGTCTGTCTTCACATTCATAATCCCTGTCTCTAGGTGTCAGGAAAAATCAGTGAATGGGCACGGGCCTTAGACAGCCTTGTCTTTAAACCGGTTTTTACCCCCCAAAATGACCAACCCTTTTACGCATCTCCAGTCTCTCGAACCTTCCACTCTAGCTTGACTTCAAAGGGTGGGTTCAAGCAGCTTACTTGTGAGTCGACTGGAAAGCTCTGCAGAGAGGGTTGTCATGCCGCTGGCCCGTCCAGGTGAGATGGGTGTTGCTGGGTGTACGGAAGGGGAGGCGATTGATCCCAGGTACTGGTAGGATTGATCATAGGACCATGGTGGGGATGGCTGGATCTGCCTTGTGTCTGCAGAGAATCAGACAGGTCAGTCATATGTAGAGTGGGGTGGGATTTAAGAAAAAAAAAAAAAAAGTCTTTTAATTAAAAGCTGATCCTCTTTGTTTAAATATATTATACGTGCCTGTGGCCTGTTGACCAGTGTTTAGTAAGTCCAAGTATTTGCTTTTGTTTGATGATTTCCATCCCCTTCTCCACAGAGATACTGAAATATAGTCTATGTGGGATTCTTGAATATTTTCCTCTCATAACTGTTCCTTCCAAAGATCTGATTTAATCATGCTAATAGTGATGGGGTGAAGTTGAATATGCTCTCCAGGTAGAAGTGTTAACGTTACCTATTGAACTATAGCACGTATCAACTACCCAGACAGTTTCAGCTTTACCAAGAGACAATTCTCATCCTCAGAAACATTTTATAAACTCAGGTGGATCATCTATCCATCTGTACTCAGTAAGCAAGAAAGAACACAGAGTTTTGGTTTTGTTTGTTTGTTTGTTTTGGTACCTTTGGCAAAAATACCCCAAGGGCTTTTAAATATCATCTATTTAGGTGAATCCCCTCCCAAGGAATTTAGAAAAGAAGATCCGACTAAGAGGCTGGTGATGAGGTCTGAGGACTAGTTCACAAGCACAGCAGTAGAGAGCTGGCTCTACCAACCCAGACCGACAGGTGTCCCGCACCTTTTCAAGACCTCACGTCTGCAACGTTTAAAGGGCAGAATGTTGAGCAAGTATTTTATAGATGGCCATTAAATGAGGACTGGGAGAGAGAAGAGACAAAACTCTGACTTCAGAAGATTTAGGTAAAAAGGATTTTGTGAATTTGACTCCAGCATTCATAGGAGTCTTTGTTTTCAAAAGCATCACACTGCAGATGAAAAGGAGAAGAAGAAACCAAACAAACCCTCTGATCCTAGGCAATATGTGTAAGAAAAGTTAAATGGAACACAGTCTCACCACAAGATAGCCTTCCATTTCTTTAGGGCTAAACACTGATTTTTCTCTTTGGGTCCCACCTTCTCTGTGGACTACTAAGGTGACAGCGAACTACGCTGGCTCCCAGAGTTCTTCACAGCCAGGGCTGCATGGAGCTGGGGGTGAATCTAGAAAGAGCAATGTTCCTCAGGAAAATACAGGATGCAGGCTGTGTATGTGCCAGGACATAAAGAAGTGAATTATTCTTGTTATAAAATATTCAGTTCTAGTTCCTCCAGGGGCTTTTCATTTCCAGCAGTTCAGGTTTGCTGTTTCTATCTGTTTGAAGCCGTCAGAGTGAATGGATAACCGAATTGGGTTTGATGATCCAGGTCTTCCTTCCCTCTTTTTCTGCCTGCCCCTCCCCACTTTCCCTCATATGGATCGATTTCTTTCTTTTCTCTTCTTTAAAATAACTCAGTTTTTAAGTTGGAAAAATCTGGACAAATATTTTAACTTAGAATCTCTGAAATCTAATATTAAAGAAAGGTCCTTGTTCCATTCTATATTTTGGAGAATTTGAACAGAAGGCAAAGCATAAGAGAGCTGGTCTATTCTAAACTCAGTGGAAATGAATGATCAACTGCAGTCAAAGATCCTGCGCAGCCTCACCAGTGATAATGTTTCCAATAATCGAAAGCTAGGAGCAATAGCTGATTGTTCAATATTCCCATATTACTACAAGTATTTTGCTCCAAGTGAAAAATAAACTACAGCTCAGATATTTTTGTAAGACATGCATATATCCTAGATAACACATTTGCTAGGTGAATATATAGTAGTCAAATATTTTAATCATTTAAGAAGCAAACAAAAGAGGTTTTATAATTGTCATAAAGCTCTCTGGGGTGTGAATTGCGGTTCAGTAATTCATGGCTCACTGTGTAGACAGCCCAGCACCCCTAACCCTGTGTCTAAAACCACAGTAAGCATAAAGTATTATGCCATGATTCATGCTCTGTCATGTTTTACTGTAGTGAAAAAGTTGTGCTAGGCTTTTCTAAACTCATAATTAAACCATGCAAACGTTGCATAATGTTTCACAGCCTTTTAAAAATATGCTTTGGTAAAATGATCTTTATGATTAAAGTCCAAGTTCTGTGATTGTTTTTTTTTTTTAACACAGGGTTTTATATTCAACATTCTTGCTTCACATCACAACTTAGCTTTCCAGTGTTAGGGGAGGGATAGCACTAAAAACCCCAAAGACCCCTGTGTGATCAGTTTTCATTCATGTGACCGTAGTTGAGCTGCCTTTGGATTCATTGCCAGTGGTGGGCCAGAAGGTGGTGATGGCGAGCTTCTCATGTCTGGTTTTTGGGTGTTTTCTAATTCTGCATGTATTATTGATAAAAAAAACCAAAGCACAAAATAAAACAAAAAACTGGGGCCAATGATATGGTGTATGCTGAGTTTACTGTTCAGTTACCATTCTTGCTCTGATGGGGCCAACGCGAACACATGAAGGCAGCTATGGAAATGGCAGTGCTGTGGGCCACCCCAAGCGCTGGACTGAGAGGCAGAAGTGGCCTCTATGCTTGTCTTTGCGGTGAGCCTGGACCACTTGTTTATACATCCTCATTCTCATCTCTGAAAAGACATGATCTCCAAGCCCCTTCCAACAGTAACAGTGCAGGATTCTAATTCGAATCGGTTCTATACAGTGTTTCTTGGCTTAACTTGTATGCTAATCAGATTTAAGAAAGCCTCAGTTGGAAGTATGGGGTGAAGAATGGTCCTTGTAACAATAAGTATACCGATTTCTGGGAAGAAGAAGTAGGTAAGGATAAGACGGGAGTTATCCAGAAAAGAAGCCATAGGCTGAGAATGAGAAGAGAACCACTGTCTGTCATTCTCCAGAGAGGAGGGCTACTTGTTCTTGATGGAAGTGCCTCTGGTAAGTCAGTCCATCAAACAGAACAAAAGTTTATTGAAATTTTAGTATGTGCCAACTTAGCTAGGAATAGCCTTATGAATAAGACCAATGTAGTCCCTGCCCCATTGGAGCTTCTAGTCTGATATCAGTGAAGATCCTGGGAGTAGATGATGCTTGGAAAAGTTTCTTCCTATTGCACTGATCATCATGCTGAGGGTTCCTACATTTATTCATTTATTCACATTAATAACTTCATCCATTCATTCATAGGCTCACGAAGTTATTCACATCCTCCTTCATTCCTGTTGCCAAATAGCATTTTTGCTTTACTAGGGTCACTGTTTTGGGGACTCAGTAGTGAATGGATTATAGTCTTTGCCTTTAGGGTACAGCGAGTGGGGGACCCGTATTCAGGTGAACTGATGGATTATCTGCCTAACCTGGACTTGCAGACAGTTGTTCCCACATTAGAGATAATCCTAATGGCATTTATTATACTTCTGTTCTGCCTCTGCAAGGAGCAAACTTAGGGAAAGCACTTCATTCTGAACTCTTCCTTTACCCTGAGTAAGTCACTTATTTTCTCTGATTCATAGTTTTCCTACTTCAAATGGTAGTAGTGAAGAGTAAGTGAGATAAGCTATACGTAAAGCAAGTAATACAGTTTTTGCCCATAATAAATGCTCAATAAGTCTGACTAATTTTTATGATTATATTATTAAGAAGAAAAATAAATCCATGCCAAGGGATTTATCTGATATTTATTGGTAAGGCCACACACACCTGCTCCAGGGTGAGGCTCAGGTAATACCACGCTGTTCACTGATAAAGGGTTTGACGGCTGTTCTTCAGCATTGGAGGGGAACTGGGCTCAGGAGATTAAGTGGTAAAGGGCAAGAAAACTGGAGATTCCAGGTAAGGATAGAGGAGGCAAGGATCCAGTCTCAACCAGTTCACATTTCTATTAAGAAAAGGACTGGATCAGAAAATTTAAATTTGAGCCTTTCTGTGTCCTGTTTTTTTTTCAGGGTACATAATGTTTTTTTTTTGTTTGTTTGTTTTGTTTTTGTTTTTTTGCGTGTGGGTTTTTTTTTTTTTGTGTGGGTTTTTTTAAAGATTTTATTTATTCATGAGAGAGACAGAGAGAGGCAGACACAGGCAGAGGGAGAAGCAGGCTCCATGTAGGGAGCCTGATGTGGGACTCGATCCTGGGTCTCCAGGATCACGCCCTGAGCTGAAGGCAGGCGCTAAACCGTTGAGCCACCCAGGGATCCCCATAATGTTTTGATGCAGCCACTTTACTGAAGTCATTTTGTGATGGATTATTTTCAGCATTCTGATCATCCAAAAAATAGGTAAAACAGAGATCCCTCTCCCTTCCATTTGAAACAAGGTCCGAGAAGGGGGAAGTTGGGGATAAGGTGGAGCGGAGGCTAGTGGTGAACTTAGAGGGATCCATGGCATACATCACTAAAAGAGAAAGTAGAATGCCTTCACTTTTTGATGCAGCATTATCAAAAAGTCTCCAGAGTGAAAAATGGCCCTGCCATTTGCAGCTCTGAAATGCAAAAAGCTTGGGGGTCACCACTCTCATCTTTACAAGAAAAAAGCTGAGCAAACTGATAATCCATGACTCTTCTTAGATCTATTAGAGAATTGAGACTGTAGGCAAACTGCCATCCTGAAGTCTTGAGAGGCAGGTAAATACAGAAAATCACATGGAGGTCTATGTACCAGGAGCAGAAGCTGCTGGAGCCATAAACTGGTCAGAACACTTAACCAGTAATTTTGATAAACTGTTGGAGACTGAGTTTAGACTACTGTGAGAATAAGAAACGTCTAGGGGGCCGCAGTCTTGTGGGTGTGTACAGGGATTGGGGTGGGGACATTTTCATGAGATTGGCATCAGGAACTCCTCCAAGTTTTCATGGGATCCAGTATAATAATAGTGGGTTATGGCTGAAAGAGACTATTTAGGGAAGAGTTCTTAGGGAAGTCCAAAGACAACAAGAGAGACAAAAACAAGGGCATTAGAGGAATTTGAAGCCTCTGGTGTCTACAGCTATAGTAAACATGAAACACAGCCCAACTCCTAGCTAGATGAACATAAAATATCACACTGAAGGCCTATTTCTTTTCATTCCCATCATCTGATACATACTATCCAGCTTTATTTTTTTTAAGATTTATTTATCTATTTGCGAGATAGAGATATTGGGAGCATGAGAGCAGGGGGAGGGACTGAGAGGGAGGGAGAGCGAGAATCCTTAAGCAGACTCAGTGCTCAGCATGGAGCCCAACTTGGGGCCCAATCCCTGAGATCTTGAACTGAGTCAAAACCACGAACTGGATGCTTAACTAACTGAACTACCCAGGTACCCCTCAGGTCCAGCTTTCAAATTGGAAATGAAAAGGCATTCCAAACAGTAAGGAAAGCAGTCTGAAGAGATACAACCAACAGCAGAACCAGACTCAGATATGACATATATTTTGGAGTTACCAGACAGGGAATTTAATTATGATTAATATGTTAAGGGCTTAATGGAAAAAGGAGACAGCATGCATGAACAGATGGGTGATGTAAGTAGGGAGATGGAAACTCTCAGAAACAAAAGGAAATTCTAGAGATGAAAAACACTATAACAGAAATGAGAAATGCCTTCGATGGGCTCAACAACAGACTGGATATGGCTGAGGAAAGAATCAATGAGCTTTAATAGAACTTCCCAAACTAAAAGGTAAAGAGAAGAAAGAGAAAACAAAGCAAACAAAAAGCAAAACCCAAAACATAACATCGATGAACTCTGGGACAATTTCAAAAGGTATTAACATATACATAGTAGAAATATCAGAATGAAAAAAAAAGAAAACAGAGTAGAAGAAATATTTGAAGTATCAATGGCCAATAATTTTCCAAAATTAATGACAAACACCAAACCGCAGATCCAAGAAGCTCAGAGAACACCAAGGAAGGTAAATACAAATAATCTACAGAAACACCTTATCTAGGGAGCAAGAAGGATAAGAATTACTTCCAACTTCTCTTCACAAACCATACAAGCAAAAAGAGTTTCATAAATATCTTGAAAGTTTAAAGAAAAAAAGCCACCAGCTTATAAATCTATATTCTACAAAATTATACCTCAACAATGGAGAAATAAAGACATAATCTGACAAACAAAAACTGAAGTAATTTATCCAGTAGAGCTGACATGCAAGAAATGTTAAAAGGAGTTCTTCAAGGGAAAGGAAAATATAAGACAGGAAATTAAATTGACACAAAGAAAGGAGGAGCTTTAGAGAAAGAATAAGAAGAGGCAAAATAAAGTCTTATTTTTTCCTACTCTTAGTTGATCCAAAATATAACTATGTTTAAAAAGATAATAGAGGGAATAATGTATTGGGTGAACACAGCGTATGGGTAAATGAGATGAATGGGAGTAATGACAGAATGGGAAGGAAGAAGTGGTGTAGTCTTAATGGTGACTTAGATTCATTATACATATATTTTGCAAACTCTAGGGAAAACACTAAAAACACTTTTTAAAAAGGTATAATTTATAGTCTAAGAGAAGAGATAAAACAGAATCATATAAAATGCTCCATTAAACTGGAGAAAAGAGGAGAAAAAAGAACAAGTAAGCAAATATAAAACAGTTACAAACATGGTAGCTATGAATGCAACCATACCAATAATCACTTTAAGTATGAATGTTCTAAAAGCACCCATTAAAAGACAGGGATTGTCAGAGGGAATTAATCTCCAGGTCCATCTGTATGTTGTCTACAGGGAACCTACTTGAAATATAAAGACTTCAGGTGAAAGTAAAGAGATGCAGAATGACCATGCTAACACTAACCAAAAGAAAGGCAGAGTAGCTATATCAATTTAATACGAAACTGGGATGCCTGGGGGGCTCAGTGGTTGAGCATCTGCCTTTGGCTCAGGGTGTGATCCCGGGGTCCTGGGATCGAGTCCCTCGTTAGGCTCCCCTAAAGGAGCCTGCTTCTCCCTCTGCCTATGCCTGTCTCTCTGTGTCTCTCATGAATAAATAAATAAAATCTTAAAAAAAACTAATACAAAACAATTCAGAAGGAAAAATTTCAGAGATCAAGAGGGGAAGTACATGATGATGAGAGTTCTCTTAAGAAGATGTAACAATCCTTAACATGTATGCACTTAACAACATGCCAAAAAACATGTGGCAAAAACTAACTTAGAACTACAAGAAGAAATAGAAAAATACACTTAGTTGAAGGCGTCAAGCCCTTCTTTCAGTAATTGACACATCAAGCAGGCTGAAAATTAGGGTGTTTTGACCTACACAGTACTACCAACAAACTTGATGTAATTAACATTTATAGAAGATTCTATTTAACAACAGCAGAATACACTTTCTTCTCAGGCTCACAAGGAACATCCATCCAGACAGTACACATTCTGGGTCATTAAATACCTCTTAACAAATTGGAAAGACCAGAAATCATATAAAGTATATTCTCAGACCATATGGATCAATAGAAATTAAAAACAAAACAAAAACCAAACAAACAGAAAGTTACCTAGAACAAATATTTGGAGCATCAACAACACACCTCTAAGTAACCCATGGGTCAGATAAGAAGTCTCAAGGGAAATTAAAAGGCATTTTGAGCTAAGTGAAAATCCAACTTACCACAAGTTCTGGAACGTAGCAAAAGCAGTGCTTAGAGGAAAATGTATAGCATTGAATGCATATATTAGAAAAGAAGAACGATCCAGAATCAAGAGTCAAAGCTTCTAGCTTAGGAAAGTGGAAGAAAAAGAGCAAAATGAACCAAAAGCAAGCAGAAGAAAGGAAATAATAAATAGTAAAGTAGAAATCAACGAAATAGAAAGTAACAGAGAAGGTGTCGCACGAGAAAGTGACAAAGTAAATCAACAAAACCAAAAGCTGTTCTTTGAAAAGTTTAAAACATCCTCCTTTGGCGTCAGGCCCCAGCCAGGCCACCCAGGAGAGCCTGGCCAGAGACCCCTCTACCTCTGGCCATCTGCCTCTCTGGGGTCTTTAACGCCCACCCCCAAACCTGGATTCCCAGCAGCACCACCTGAGCTGAGGCATCCGCTCCCGGGCCGGGACCAGGAGGAGGCTGGCGGCTCCGTGGCGTGGCTGTTATAGTTAGAAGGCCCTTTCTTTGGCTATTCAGCTGATATCTTTAAAAGATGCGACCTTTTGGTAACCTTTTGGAGCCATTTAAAAACAGAGACCAGACAGTTATGTATGTCACGGGGCCCCAGCGTCTATTTTTAAAAGAGCCAAACCTGCTTGGTGAACATATAAACCCTCGGGGCCATCCTGGGTTTTTTCCCCAGAGGATTTTTTTTCCCCCTCTTTCTGTTTGGAAGACGGCAGGGTAGTTCCCAGGGTGCCCTTCAGATTCACCTCAGTCCTGGGTAGCTGGTATAATGCCCTCTTGGATGCCTCCAAACGCACAACAGGATATGACTCAGGGCTCAGAGATGTGAGTCAGTTTCCAGGGTGATGTGTCAGGGCGGGCCCGGTGGTGGCTTGCATCTCCCTGTCTGGGACCCTTGGGAGGGGGGATCTGGGATCCCCTGCACACCAGAGGCTGCTCCCCTCCCCACCCCAGGCTCTGCTGCTACCGTCAGAGCCCCGTGCTGTTGGCCTTTGCGGCCCCAGGCGCTGGGTCCTTCCCAGCTGGGACGGAGGCGTTCCCCGGGAAGTCGCAGTGTCCTTCGGTGCCATTTCCTCCGACCTCCAGGGCAGGGAGTCCGAAGGCAACAGGGCCCAAGAGGGAGGGCAAGCAGCCACCTAGGAGCGTGCCCAGGTAGCAGACGCAGGACGAGCTATCAGTGAAACCCCATGATGATGTGAGTCAGCTCCTACCAGCTTTGGATCCTGGAAAAAGCGAGGTTGTGAAATAGCTCTGGTATTTGCCAACCGTTGTCTCTGCCGGCTACAGACCTCTTGGTTAGTCATGTACGGCTAAGACGAATTCATTGTTCCAGCAATTACTCCGGAGGGAAGCATCCAGCACCAAGCCCGGGCAGAGACCCGCCTGGGGATGCTGCGTTTTCAAGGCCTTCAGGGTTTTGAGGGGTCTTGTCGGGATGGCAGGGCCAGGGAAGTGGGGGCTGCCTGCGGGAGGGAAGAAGGGGGCCGCGTGGCCATGTCTCCACCACGCAGTCCGGGTCCCCCATCTGGAGCCTGGCCCGGGGAGGCCCCGTAGCTTTGTGCTCAGGGCGCTGGGAATGCAGAAGGCCGGTGGCTCACCACAGCCCTCTTCCCCTCCAAACCTGTTTCCTCATCTCTAGAAATGGGGGCACCCAGCCTCACCTGCCTCACAGGTGTGAGAGTTAATTAATGTTTGTGGAGCAGCTTTGAGAGCCACAGATGAAAGGCGCTCTATAAACGCAAAGTGCCGGGCCTCATTAGAGCTGCCAGACACTTCCCAGGGGAAACAGTTCAACTCTTGCCATGAGGCCTCTCCCCTCAGCCCCATCCGTCTGAGGCGCGTCTGGAAAAAGGTTCTGGACTCTGGACAGTTGTCTCTGACGAAGGGCTTGGGGGTAAGTCACTGGCTTCTAGAAAAGCCGGGCGTGTGGATGCACACCTCCTGTTCTCTGCGGGCCTGGGTCGCCCAGGCAGAGGGAGAGGAGCCTTCGATTCCCATGGGCTGGAGGGAATCATGGTTTTGAGGGAACAGAAGGCACCTCCTGGCCTTCCTCTGCCCTCCCTTGTTGCCCTGTGCTGCGTTGAACAAACATCCACTGCAGACTCCTTTTCCGGAAGGATCTTTCTGCGCTCGCACTCTGGCCTCTGCCCTGAGCACGCTCTCCTGCGCTGATGCTGCAGGTGGGCCGGCGCAGCTGCCGTCAGGCCAGCCCACTGGCCGTGTTCAAACGGTTCCATGGCTGCCCTCTTCGTTTCCTTCCGTCCTTCCATTCTCCCCCAACGAAAACCTCAAAACGCGGAGGGCGAGGATGGCTCTCTGTTCCCATCCCCTCATTCCCTAGCCCCTTTGCCCTCTTTGCAGCTCCTGGAGAGGGAAGAGCAGGAAACACGGCGTCAACAGCTGGGAGGTGTCGGGCAGCCTCTGGCTTGGGATCAGGCTCCTGACGCAGAACGAGGACCCTCACTGGCAGGAAACAAATGACAGGCCCCTCAAAGAGGGAAGCTACAAGCCAAGCAGGGGAGGCACGGCATCACCTGGGACTGCCCATGGCTAAAGAAGTGGAATCTTCCCATGGAACATTCCAGGGGGGTAGCACGTGTCATAAAGAGGACCATGCAGGTTTGCAGGTTTGAGCATCACTGGCCCATGGCACAGGGCAGGGGACTGTCAGAGCCAAGCCACGGTCCAGACTGTGGCTGGGAGGCACAGTGGTGATGGGGGTGGGGGTGCCCATAGGACTTCCCAGAGGGGCATCAGTGATCTAAGTGGATTCAGTAAGCACCGTCCCTCGGGCAGCTCCTATTAAGTAACGTGGCCGAGCTTTCCTAGGCTCCTTGTAATGCCCCCAGGGTGGCCTAGCTTTGGGGCCTCAAGGGCGGCGGGACGACTGACCCCTACCCTGTGAGCTGTCAGTATTGGGGGATACGCTCTTGGGCCCAGCTCAGAACGGGGCCCGGCACACAACGTCATGTTATTTTGCGCAGCCTGGCTTCCTCTGAGGCCACTCCATCCAGCTCTGGAGCGCCCAGCCCTCTGCGTCAGCGTGCCACCCTCTGGCCAACACCTGGCCTCAGACAGGTCCCTGGTGGGAGACAGAGAGGTCGCGCGGGGCAGAGGTACCAGGAGGCCACCCTCCCCACCAGCCCGACCGTGGCTCTCCTGCTGTGCTTTCTCCCAGCTGCCACCCGAGATTTTGTGGTTTTATCAAGTCACAACTGTTTGAACAGTGGCTGAAGCCCTTCAAGCAGCCTCTGTGTCCCCGGCTCCCATGTGGCCCGGGCTCTAACGCATCCTTTCTGGATTTTTCAGCCAGACCCTCTGGTTTGAAGCAGCAAACTCCGAAGCACGGCATTCTAATAAAATCGGGAGCCATCCGAATGGGGAAGCAAGAACACAGCACAATACGCTATCTAGAGAGCACTGCAGGGAACCCGGAAGGGCGCTTAACTAGCCTTGGGTTTGTGTTACCCCCAAACATTTCCAGGATTTGGAAACCACGGCCTGGGCCTGTCCCTCAGCGAGTCACAAGGGCCTGAGCAAGAGCATAGTTTGGGAGTTTGAGAGATTAAGAGACAGGCCCTGACCCACCCTTCACTGATTATGTGCTGGGGCAATGACTTAATCCCTTGGAGACTCAGTTTCCCCATCTGTGAGGTGCACAATGCCCCCGAGCCCTTCCCCAGGGGTAATGTGGTCTCAAAGTGAGCATGTGTGAGGTTCCAGCAGGTTAGCTAGGGGAAACAGCAGCCCTCCCTCCCCTCGAGCACCAGCCTCCCTCAGGGGGAGCACCACAGCCACTCTGCTGAGGTGGCTGCGTGGCGGCCACATGCCACATCTCACCCGGCGGGCCACACCACAGAACTCCAGAAGCTGAGCTTTGCAAATTGAGAATGCACTGTCCTTCACCTTCCCAGGCAGGACGCCCACCTAGTGGCAGCAGCGCCTCCTCTAAGAGCTTGCATCCCGTGCTCCCAGCTCCAAGGGGAGTGGGGTGAGTGTGCCAAGCTGGAGCGCCTGGCCTCCTTCCATAAACCCCTGGCCCGGTGCGCGCTTCAGCATTCCCCTGTTCCCCCCACGCTCACTGCCGGCTGTGCTGTCCCGCCGTGCCTTTTCTTCCTCTACCTGCACCCTCTTCTTGTTTTCCTTTCCCCCTTGGTGGGGGCCCGGCTCCGGGAATTCCCAGCAGCAGGAGCCAGGAAGCCAGCACCCCAGGAGAACTGCCCCTTCAGCACCTCCTCTAAGCATCCTGCCTTTGGCTGGGCCCAAAAACTCGGTGTGCGCCTGGAGGGAGCAGCAGGCCTGGTGTGGTTCCCAGCCTTCCCTTCACCTCCACTGCTCAGATCTTCCATAATAGTATGCGGCAAGACAATGAACTTCTTCCTCTTAAAGGGCACTGCCAGTTCAGTTGGCCTGGAAATGATGGCAGGCCAAGGATACCTATTTCTTTTCATATAAGAGGGGCCTCACCCCCCCACCCCCCCGGAGACACCTAGGATTCACGGATGTACTGTCTTCCTCCGAGACACAGCAGGACGGGCCACGGTGGGCTCAGCAGCATCCTTCGTTCCTGAAACTCAACATGCCACCGACCCACCAGCTCTGGCTTCTTTTTCACAGACACCTTTTTGGAGGAGTAGCGTTCACTCTACTTCTTAAGCTCAAGGCTTCTCCATTCATCAAAAGTCTCCAAGAAATGGCTCTCTTAGCGCTTCTCTTTATGCTCCAACAACTGCAAAAGCACTAGGATATCTGCCATCAGAGCAAGACGGTGAAGAAAGGCCAACAGTCTCCTCATTTGGTGGCAGGTTCCCATGTGAGTTCTGAGTTCTTTAGAATAACTGGGTTTCTTTGGCTTGTGAGCGAGGGGGAGTCACTCTCATCTTCTCCTGCAGGAGCGGGCAACCCCCTTTTGTCTGATTCCTCCCCGGCCTCCTTCTCCCCCACCTTCACGCGAGCTCTGCTCAAGAGGAGCTAGTTCACTTAAGTCTGCAGCCGGTTTGCACACCCCAAAGGACTGACCTTGGTGTGAACTAATTGGGACTGCCATAGATTAATAACACAGGTTGCTGAGGTGCACTTTTGCTGCATAAAGGAGAGCTTTGAAGATAAGAGCCGTGTGTGCTTTCACAAGCTCATCCCTGGTGCTCTGAACAAAGGACATAAACTAATAAAGTCAGATTCATCTAGGGGCAATCTACACTCGCAGAGGAATATCACCCCAAACTGATTCAGAAAGGCAAATGGAAATCTGCCGGAATTCTTTTAAACTCCAACACAGATCTCGATTTAAAAAATGACACACACACACAAAAACTCTTGGTAATAAGCAGACCTCTGATGATCTAAAGATCCACAGCTTCATTTATTGACTTAGAGAAAGTAAATGGCATTTCAAATACAACCTTCATACTTTAATAGATGAGGTCACCCTGAGAAAGATGATACCGAGCCCAGCGGTGGGAAACCTCCCTCCAGAGAACTGCTTTGATTTACAAGGTCAAGGAAGGCTTTCTCCGAGAAGCAATAGGTTTTCAGTGACTTGGACTAACATGGAAGAATTAAAATAATATAATGATGATGATGATGATGATGATGATAATAATAAAAATAAAAGTAGTGTTTGAGATAGCAGACTAGGAAACTCTTGCTCAACAAAAGGGATGACCTCTGGACAACAGAAGTGAAGTGACTACCAAGTAGAGATGCCCGAGCAACTCTGCTTTGTTGCAGGCATTGAGCTCCTGTGTGGACGAGGAGATCCTTGTGCCTTTCCCAGACTGCTCTCAACAGGGGCTGTTTCTTCACCAGGGGACATTGGACAATGTCTGGAGGTATTTTTGGTTGTCACCATTAGGGTGAGGAGTGCTACTGGCATCTAGAGGGTGGAGGCCAGGGGTGCTGCTAAATATCTTACAACGCACAGAATGGCCCCCCATGGTGGAGAATGATCTGGCCCCGAATGTCAGTGGTGCCTTAGAAAGATCCAGCCCAGGCTAGGCACGCCCCGCCCCGTCCCGCCCAGGCACAGAACAGATGCAACTCAGGGGTGCGAGGAGATAAGGGGTGTGCTGGGAACCTTCTGGAGCCCTGGTGGGCACCAGGGTCGCTGGAGGCCATTGTCTGCCCACGTGGCACCAGCTGTCACACTGTGCCCAGAGAGCACTCCGTCCCCAAGCCAGGATTTCGGATGACTCTTTCTCACAGCCCCATGGCCTGGCACCCAGACTTGGGGCTGGCACGCCGAGTCCTGAGTGAGATGCAGGTGTAAACGACCAACAAGATCACTCCTGAGCTGACCGTCAGCTTTGCCACCTGGGAAGGGACAGGCCAATGCTTGCCTTTCCCCAGCTTCCCGGGCATGAGTCACATGTAACTAGATAATGATGCAAATCACTGTCAACATTTCTAAGGCTTCATTCCAACGTCTCATGAAATGAGAGTGCAGAAAGCAACCTCTGAGACTTTCTGAGCCAGCCCCACCTCAGAGAAAGCCGAGGCACGGACAGGTGAGGTGACTCTCTCTGCTCCCCACTGCAGGCTGGTGACGGGGCAGGGACAGACCTTCTGGTTCTTTGTAGAGGGCTGTTTCTTAGCGTGTGATGTTTGAAGACTTTACCCCCCACCCCCACTCCCAGCCTAGTTATCACAGACTGATAAAACCAAAAAACTGGTCTGAACCTCAAAAAAAGAGAGACGAAGGAAGGAAGGAAAGAAGGAAGGACAGACATTGCCAAGCATAGTGCCCAGTGGACACAGGGAAAGGGAACCTTTTTCCTGCTTTACAGGCCTGGAATTCTGAGCTCTGTGGGGCTCACTGGGGAGTCCTTCCTCCATGTACATCCCTTTTCTACCCTGAAACTGAGCCCCAACACCCCCAAATCTCCAACAAAGCCTGGTGTCCATGTGAATTCACGACAGACCCAAGTCAAAACCAGGGAGGGAGGGAGGGTAGGAGGGAGGGTATAGCATTTCCCGCCGTGCCCCCTGTGTTTTGGGGTGGGTGTGGGGAGGAGGCAGGCTTCCAGAAACAAGGAGGTGGCAGCAAGGATCCTATCATCGCCCTGGTTCCGCCTTTTCTTCTAATGGCCTCAAACCGCCAAGTGGCTGTGACGCGCGCATTTGAAACCCTTTTATGGAAAGTGCCATACCCTTTTCTGCTCCCATCACTTAAAATAATGAGTTAGCCGCACTTGTATTAGTCTGTCTTTCAAGTGGATTAAATTCACGGTCTCGTTCTCCTGCAGTCTCGCAGGCTTTGGCCTGGCTGTCTGAATCTCCAGATTAGACTGATGAGCACATGCCAGACGGCAATGAAACGCAATTACCTAGGCAAACTTTTGAAGGATTTGAGCCCTGGGGCACAGGCTGTTTACGAAAGACGAACAGCACCGTTTGTACTGAGCAGGACCAGTTGCCTCCGTCTTTTTGAGTTCTGGATCCTGCCTGCCACTGGACTCCGGGCAGGATTTCTCGGGGCCAGATAACATCAGGCTTCTGTCCACACCTCTGTACCTCAGGGTCTCTGCTGTTTTTTTTCAACAAGAAAATGCAAGTACCAACAAAAACCTATTATAACATCTCCTTTTGTGCTCACGGACTCTCTGTCTCTCATTGGTTTATTTACTTATTTATTTATTTTTTTGTATTGTGTACCACCCCAAAAAAGGCAGCGAGAAATCATCCTATAGCCGGCCTGGCGCTGCAACAACATCTTTGGAAACGAACAACCTCTCTAATAAACAGGAACTTCCCGTCTTTGGAAAAAAAAAAAATTGAAAAACCAGCAAACCAGTCTCAACAACACGTCCGAAGTACTTTCCCCTTGACTGGAACAAAAGAGGCGTCTGAGGAGCTGAGGGGATAGGAGGCGAAGAAAGCGAAAGGGAGGGTTGACCAAGAGGGTGACAAGTGGCCTCCCCTCCACCCCAACACACCGATGGCCCAGGGTCTGTTAATTTTTCAGACAGACGGGTGGGCCGGCACAGGAGGGTTGGAATGTCCTTCGTCCACCAGCTGAAGACCATAAGGCGACACCACCCAGGGGGACGGGATGGGGGTGACTCAACACTTGTCGTCTGTCGTAGGCTCAGAGCGAAGCCATCAAGGTGGCAGCAGTGAAATGTCTCAGTGCTGGGGGACAGGAGGCCCCCGAGGCCGGCAACGGCCCGTTGGGGAAAGAAGCTCGGTTACAGGTGGGCGGGGAGGAGGGCCACCAAGGTCAAGAGTGAACTCCGAAATATGGATCTGAAAACTGCCAGGACCAGGAGGAATCAGGAATGGTTTTAGGGAAGGAGGCGACACAGGGACACACCTGAGCCTGGGGGGAGGGGCGGAGCACAGGTGTGTGGGGGGAGGCAGCAGTGAGGTCGGGGGAGGGAGCGCCAAGGAAGCAGCGGATAAACGGCCTATTCTTCCTTTGGGGTCCACGTCTCTCATTAAAAGTGTAAAACCAGGTTCAGGTGTTTGGGAGACAGCGTCAGGTGAGCTGAGGAGCAAGGCAGATGGGAAGGAAAGACGGTGACACAAGAGAGTCCGGCCTGGGGCAGCCAAAGGAAGCGTAGCTCACCAGCTTTAGCTAACAGAAGGCTCTAGAAGGTAATGGGGTCAGGAGGTCAAGAAGCACAGCAACTTCCCACCTTCTTCCTTGTCACAGAAGTGAAGGGAAAGGGGCGACTATGTTGTCGCCTGGTGGGACCACCTGGGCTCCCTCCCCCGGGCTCCCTCCCCCAGGCTCCCGGCTGGGCTCTGGGAGGAGGAGGAAGGGTAAGCCACAGAACCAAGAGGAAGCAAGGCTCTGCCCCAGCACTGGTGCTTTGGGAGGGAGGAAGTCACTGGGGGCAGAACTGTTTGGAATTGAGATTAAAACGTGTCCGTCACCAGTTGTGACCTGCTGTCCTGAGAGCAAGAGAAATCTTCCTCAGTGACTCCCCCCTCATCCCTTACCCTGGAGCTCTGGGCTAGGGTCGTGGGGGTCCGGAGAAGTGGAGACACAGCTCCCGCTGGCCCGAAACTTTGAGGCGAGCCTGTGGCTCTCGGAACCATGAGTGGAGATGGGGAGGAGAGGGCAGGTGCCCGGGGGCTCGGGGATGCTTGGAGAGCGTCTCGTCGGTCGGTTTCGAGGTCTGGATGATCTCAAGGCACAGAGGGAAAGCTTGGGTCCTCATGGCCAGGAGCCCACGAGAGGGTGGCAGCAATGTGCACCCTGTTGGGTAACGAACGGGGCGAGACGTGGGGAGATGGTGGAGGGCCAGCCCCCGACCGATGGGCCCGGGAGCAGAGATGGGCCAGCTGATGATCATCGGAGGGGAGAAGCTGTCCCGGAGGAGAGGGAGCAGAGAAGTGTCCTGAAGAACGGGGTGGGTGTTTAAGAGGCCAGAGGAGGAGTCCCATAAGGCAGGTGTCACAGAGACATCCGTGCTCCAGCCACCCTCCCCAACCCCGCCCCGGGTCTGCTCCCCGTTTCAGAGCACGGATGGCTCAGGAGAGATGGAAACCTCGAGGCCCAGAGAAAGGCAGAGGCCTGGCTGGCGAAGGAGCCAGGAAAGCACTGGTTAAAGTGGTCTCAGTGGGAGCAGTTTTGGTTTCTGTATCGGGTCCTCCTTGGCCATCGGATGGCCTGAGGGGGCCACGTCGGCTTCCTCAGCCACCACCCTCCAGAGTGGCCTCAAAGAGGAGGCTCTGTGGCGCCCACCCTGGCCTCCCGGAAGGCCACGGTCTTAACAGTGATGCCACCTCCCAACGGCCCGGGGTCTTGGCACGTGCTGTCGCTCAGGGTCACACAGAAGGGGTTCGACCCCAAGCAGGAGGGAGCCGGAGGCCCCCAGATTTTCTGTCCCCTCTTGCTGCTCCCCACACCTCCGTCCGCTGCCTCCTGGAAGGTGGTCCTGGGGGAGGCCGGCTGATGGGCGCAGAGGGAGACCAGGGCCGCTGAGTTCAAAGTGATTTGCTCTGAAGTCCCGGGTCTCAGATAAAATAAGCAGCGTGCACATTTTCCGGGCTGTGTCTGGGGCCGAGGCTGTGAGTCAGCAGTGGGACTTGGCCCTTGAGCCGTTTTTCGGAGGTGAAAGGGTGGGGACTGCCTGTTTCTCCTGGAGGAGGACAAGCAGGGCCGAGTGACCACTGGCACCTAAGTGCGTCCCTGCTCAGGTAAGAGCCTTGCTTACGGAGGGGGATGCGGAGGGGTTCGCCGAGCTACTCAAGCCCCCAAGACATGCCAGTTCCACGCGGGGGGAGTCACTAGGTGCTAGCGTGGCGCCTCCTGTGGGCGCCTGGCAGCAAAGGGTAGCTTTCACAACGCCTGGAAACTCTTTCCTTGATTTTTATCCCAAGGGCCACCACACCGTGCAGTCCCACGCAAAGCAAGTCATTTCAGGGTGGCTTTGACTGAATGATGATCACTCACAGCCATCAGCCTTGAGGGCTCCTGACCTGGACCCAGAGAAGGCCCTGCCCGCTGGCTGCCTCGGGTCAGGGTCTCTGGAGAGCTGGATTTGCAGAGGGTCCAAAGATGTACGTGCTGGCGGCCTGCTGTGTTCTCTGTGCCGATAAGAAGGGACAGGAGGGCCAGAGCGGGGACAGAACAGTTTGCTAGGTCATCAGTGAATAATCACTCAGAGCTGGGGAAAGCCCTCTCCTGCCTACCCCAGTCACTAAGATGTCAGCAGTGGAAGGGAAAAAAACAAGAAGAGAAAAACCTTTCCTGCACAGACCCTGTTCGTGTGGAAAAAGCTCAGATTCCGGCCCTGGGGTGGGGGCTATAGCCACCCCCACCCACACACCTCCCTTCTGTTCCACTGTGTGGCTCGACCCCCCTTGATGACTGTGGGTTTTTTTCTCCAACAGGCCCTGAGCTTCTTGTTTTGCAGTGGGAAATTCGCCTTCATAAGAGGGCTACTGTTGGTATTGTTTGTTTGTTTTGAATTTCCAAAAATAAGGAAAAGTTTATAAAATTGGGGGGGGGGTGGGCAGGGGAGACGGGGAAGGAGAGGGCAAGAGAGGCAGCTGACCCCAGCATTTCCCAGTCTCGCCTTGGCTTCTCCCTGGCCCCCAGATCCCACTGCCCCCCCCCGCCCCTCCCTGTTCTGAACGTGAAAAATAAGCAGCCTGAGCCGCCTTGACTGGAGATGTGTCTAACAAGGCCCTCATTGTCTCAGACAGGTGTGAGATTGGACTTGATCTGAGGCCAACACCTCCAGTCCCGGAGCCAGCTCCGTGAGCCGAAAACATGCACCAGCCCTCCAGTAATACCACTGCAGCCAGCCAGAGTCTCAACAATTTAAGGCTTAACACACACAACATAAATCAGCGGAGGATGGACCAGCCGACCGGCAGCTTCTTGGGTGGATGCCTGCAGACAGTCTGCAGATCAGACCCTGCCTGTTTGGGTTATTTGAGACCTTTTTTTTGGGGGGGGGGGTAATATAAAGATGAGAAACTGGGTGGAGCAGTGCGCAGGCACACTGGTGTTTGCCCTATCTTGTTCCAACAGCCCCTCTTTCACATAAGTGCTGTTTTGCAGGGACTCCTTGGGAAGGTTCCCTTTGCTGTAGCCAAATACCAGGAATGTGTTCAAGCCGGAGAGGACGGGCAGGAAAGCTAAGCCCGTGGGCACAGGAGCTGGCTGTGTGATAATCGGCGAGTCGCTTAACCTCTCTGGGCTCCCAGGGCCTCCTCGAGCTAATGAGGGCGCTGGCCATCTCGTTCGGGTCCAGCTTTCTAGGATTCCCTCGTCTCCATGGTCAGAAGTTCACGGTCACTGTAAAAACTGTCCAAATCAGGGGAAATCCGGACCCTGGGGGATAGTTTGCGACACCGCTGAATGCCATGTTTCCGAGCGGGTCTGATCCTCTGAGTAAGAAAAGGCCACGTCACAGCATTACCTTCCCTGCCTCCTTCTCTGGCCTGTTCTTTAGAAACCTGTGGTCCTCAGACCATGCAAGGCTGAAGCCCCAGGGGGCTGCGGTCAAGACAGGACAAGAGCCGTGGGGTGCAGGAGCTGAAGATGTGCTAGTTAGCGCAGGGCCTCAAGGTGCCAGGGTAGCTTTTTTTTTTTTTTTAAATTTTAAAGATTTTATTTATTTATGAGAGAGACACAGGCAGAGGGAGAAGCAGGCTCCCTGCGGGGAGCCCGATGTGGGACTCCATCCTGGGACCCCAGGATCACGCCCTGAGCTGAAAGCAGACGCTCTACCACTGAGCCACCCAGGCGTCCCCCGGGGTCTCTCTTTGGCAGAAGCTGGCAGCGGGACTGTCACTGAGCACCAGGCCCCCAGCCGGGCTCCCCCAGCTGTGGCTGCCGGCCACCCCGCTGCGCTCGCACACCTGTCTGCGGGCCTCCCCGTGGCCCGCCAGCCCAAGCCGCCAGCAGGCTTTCAAGGCCCGGGCCTGTGGGTGGAATCGGCCCAGGGAGGTATTTACTTAAAATCACACAGGAAGGTGAAACTCGGTTCAAAGAAATCCTTTTGTAGATGGTTCATTAAAAACGCCAAAGAGGCTGACCCTTCACATTCTCTGAATGTGTCCGATTCATGCAAGTAAGGGCCGGGTCAGGGTTCATCTGTGGCTGCTGCCCACGTCGGCCCTGTGGTCGGGGAGTGTCCTGTCAGCCCCTCTGCAGCTGTGTGCTGTCCCCCGGGGAGCTGGGCTGAGAAGGACAGAGGTGATGGCCTTGATGTGGGTACTCTGTCCTTGCCTTTTAGGGAAGCCCCGACTCCTTACACGTGGACTTTCAGCATTTTGAAAATGGAGGCGTAAAGAAGTGTGTGACACAGAATCCAACCATGGGGGCCCATGATCCCTCGAGGAGACAGCCCACTTCTAGGAAGTGGCCTTGGAAGACAGCGCACGATTACACGTCCTCATGAGCATTCCATAGGGATGGCAGAGACTGTATCCTGAGGCCCCCTCCAAGGCAGGGACAGGATGCACCAGTGGCATGAGCCCTGCACCAGGAGTCCCAGGATGGGGAGTTCAGGTCTGCCTCCAACTGGGCCAATCCCTGTCCTGCCCCGGGCCTCCGGTGGCTCATGAGGGAAAGGAGGGCCTTTGAGCAAAGATGCATAAGGTCCCTTTCAACTCTAACAGTTCACCATTCCCATGTGATCTTTGGGGAGCAGTGGTTGTGGGCTCTCCCACTGGGAGTTCACCCAAGGAAACGGCACTTGACTGACGGCGCTTCTATAAAACCACTGTGGGGCTACTGTCCTCCTGCGGGACAAGGAGACCCTGGAGGTGATGCTGTGTGGCTCATCTGGCAGGACGGACGGATTGTAACACCCTGGTGAGACACCACCGCCACCAACGCAGGTACAATGCTAGCAGTGAGGGCAGCCCAGGTGGTTCAGCGGCTTGGTGCCCGCCTTCAGCCCAAGGCGTGATCCTGGGGTCCCAGGATTGAGTCCCACGTCAGGCTCCCTGCATGGAGCCTGCTTCTCCCTCTGCCCGTGTCTCTGTCTCCTCTCTCTCTCTCTCTCTCTCTCTCTCTCTCTGTATCTCTCATGAATAAATAAATAAAATCTAAAAAAAAAAAAAACCAACAATGCTAGCAATGAGAGTAAAACGAATAACAGCAACCATTTATTGTGTGCAGTGTACCAGGCTCTATGCTAAATACTTGACGGAAATATATCTCAAGCCTCGCAGCAGGCCCCTGCGGTAATGGGAGAAAATCCATGCAACTGCTCACTGCGTGCCAGGCATCCAGGGCATATTCCTATTAACTCACTTACGTTCCCAGCTCTCCAGTGAGTCAGGTACCGTCATCACCGTGCCCATCGTACAGATGGGGAGCAGTGGTGCAAAGGACTTCAGTCATTTTGCCAAGGTCCTATAATTATCCAAGCAGCCCGGCCTGGGATTTGAATTCCAAAGTCCATACCCATAGCTATTACTGTCAATTGATAGCTCCAGCTTCTGCTTTCCTCAGAAAGTGCATTCTGGGGGCTCTCCTGTTTTTCTGAATCCCTTCTGATGATAAGGTGGGAGAAGCAGCCATATCCTGACTCATGGGATGGATGGACAGAAGAACGGGCATTGTCTTGACATCATCTCCAGGCCACTGTATCTCCCTCTGAGGGAGCCATGAATGACCAGGGAGAAAGTTTGAAAAATACGAGAAACTCCTTACAGACCTTCTAATGTATCTCCCCCTACGAACCCCCTCCCCCAAGGCGTGAAAGAATCAAATGAGGAATTCGGGAAGAGATTCTGGAATAAGAGTAACAAGATTTCCTCTCCCTTCCACCTGAATTGGCCATCTGTAATTTTGCACAAATTCAATTTTAAAGTCATGCTTTGTAATTTGTGGAAAATCATATTAAATTAAACAGATCCACGTCTGGGCAATGACTTCTCTCATTTAGCAACATATGGTGCCTCAGAACGCCCGATCCCACAGCAAAAATATTACAAAAAAAAAAAAAAAAAGGTGGCCTTTTAATCACAGGCAATAGAGTAGAGGTGTTCTCGGACATCCCTACTGGCTTCCCTGAGAATGTTAGGCATGACCGTTAATCTCTAAGAGCTGCAGTATCCAGAATTATGGAATGTTAGCATTTAAGACGATGTCTCTAACCGCTTAGATGGGGGGACCCGGACTGGCAGTCAAGGGAACAGTGGCCCTGGCCACGCGGTGGCTCTAGGCCCGCGCAGGTGCAGCAGGCAGGGCCTTCAGGACCGTGTCGTGCACCTCGAGGGGTGGCAGGCGGTGGGGATTAAATGAACACACATCGGTCCTTTCTGTAACTGTGAGCTCTAACTATTTTGTTCCTGCCTTTGGTAAACGCGTGAACCGGGCGATGTCCTTGTCATGATTTGCTGCAGTGAACTGCTCCAAGAACACCCCAGTGTAGACACCATCACAAACATACACTGCAGGTTCAAAACCGGGGTGGGTGGTGGTGAATAACTGCACGTTTCAAACACTTGGTGCTTTCACCCCGAAGATACCAGCCCTCTCGTTCCAGCGACAGAAGCATGGCTGAAAATGCAGGCAATGACAGTTCTACACAGCCAGCAATTTACCACGTCATACGGATGACGATGAACAGACCCCCAGAGAAGCGATCTAAATAAACCACTTAACTGGCAGAAATGCCAAGTCGAGCCCTTGCGCTTGTGCTGACTTTTACAGATATTTTAATAACTTTATCATGTAATTTGCCATCCAATCTTGCAGAGAGATGCGCTAATGGAGTGCAAGTGGCCACACAGCGCCATAACCCCATGAGACTTAATAAAAACAACCCGGTTTGCTTCCCTTGTATGTATGACCTGCGACTCCAAAAAGTGCAATCACTAGCCAGATGATTCCCACCTCCCTTTTTACCTTGAGATGTTCTTTCACCCCCTCGCCATACTCTTGCAAGTAAGTGTATATAAGCAGCCGTCCCAAAGATGGAAGGGGGGATTGGCACAACCTCAGCTATCTGGGCCTTGGATCTGGCCTCGGGCTGATGAGTCAGATTGAACAGATCAAGCTGTAAGTAAAGAGATGTCCTCTGCGGCCACCAGCAAGTCATAGACCTGGGAGCTTTAACTGTCAGATGGGTGAGCTGCTCACACGCAGGGTGGTGCCGATGCACAGGCCTTCCCTAGGGATGCTCTGCCTTTACGATACCACTGGTGGTCACAACCAAACCCCAGAGCTGAAGGATCACAGGGCCTCCTCCCCCAATCCTCCCAAAAGGACTGAGCTCACCACCACAGTGACCCAAACCCTGTTAACCGCACGGATCACCCTGACCTATGCATGCGGAGACTCAGCAACCTTGGGTGGAAGGACCAAGATGATGAGCCGCAAGGAGCACCAGGTCAGTCTGTGGTGTGCGTTTTAAAGCTCAGGTTTTGGGGCCACCCAGTAGCCATCAGGTGACGTGAGCTGCACCGGACGGTCCTCTAGCACCCCTCCCCCCTCTCGTTCACACTTCCTCCAGTTGGAAAAACGGAGAAGATTGGGAAAAATTCTCTCCGTCTTACAGAGAATCACCTTTACAAAAAAGGGAGTAAACTCTGGCTGTTGATCACAATTGGAAGATGTCTTTCAAAAATTTGAAACTATCTTTGGAATGTTCTAGACTCTACATATGACCCTAAGACGTTGTGAATAATGATGGTGCCCAGCACTGTGGCACTTGAGCCTGTGTCTGGAGGAAATGACCCTCTTCTCCGCCCAATATCTCGTTTGGGGACTGGGGTGTCCGATACAGTTTTGTCCTGAAAATGCTGACTTCTTTCAAACATAAATATATGATCCCGTGCCTCGTAGGGCAGCCGGAACTGGCTAATACTCAATCTGAAGACTTCCCATAGCTTGATAATTAAAATTTGACTGGAGAAGAAGTAGTACCTTCCCCCTTTTCTCCCCTTGTCAACCCTCTGTTTTCTGTGTGCACAAAGAAACAAAATAAACACGATTGGCCAATGTTTGTTTTTAGGGTGAGTTCTATACTATTCCTTAAAAAAATTATTTTATTTACTGCGGTTGGTAACTGAATCTCTGGTATCAAAACATAAAATGTTCTGCCAAAAGGAGATTATGGAAGAAAGGCCTATGGATAGAAACTGGGTTTGTCAGTGAAGATTTCATTTACAGGCGTTTTGCAATCCGTACCTTTAATCTCCGTAACAATTGGGCTGTTCTACTGCTTTGGAGGTGATTGTTCAATAATAAGAAAGCTCCTGTGGGGCTAAGGCTTTTTTTTTTTTTTTAAAGATTTTATTTATTTATTCATAAGACACACACACACACACACAGAGGCAGAGACACAGGCAGAGGGAGAAGCAGGCCCCATGCAGGGAGCCTGACGTGGGACTCGATCCCGGGTCTCCAGGATCACACCCTGGGCCAAAGGCAGGTGCTAAACCACTGAGCCACCCCGGCTGCCCCTGGGGCTAAGGCTTTGAACATAAAATGCAAAGATATAAAAAACAAGGAAGCACAAAGGTGGCTCTCGGAGAAGCCCCCTGCCTCTGTACACTTTCCCCCAAAGGCCTGGCAGCGGTGCCCTGAGGGCCCAGGGAGCATGAGGAAAGACTGATGTCACTAGGGTTCCTCAGCATTATTTAACTCCTACATGTTGACTTTTTGCAGAGCCCTAAGACATATAACTGAATTGCAGTGGGCCTGCGTTTCAGCTCCATGATGCGAGGAAAAATAATGCAAATGAGTAAAACCAACTCATTTTGGGGAACCACCACTTACGAGAAAGCACAGTAGCTTTCTAGAGGGGGCCTTGCCTTCCTCCGGGCATGTATCGTTTGTTCCTCCCGTGGTAGGATCTTTTGGTAAACTTTGACACGACTTTATGGCCATAGTCAAAGTTTCTTTTTTAAATATCCAAATTTGAAAGGCTATCTTGGGGTGATTTGTAAATTTGGGATTATGAGGTAGGTATGCAAAGCGAATCACCAGCCTTTCAAAATGGGTGTCCGGTCAACCATGCCTTGCCATAAAGCCATTTTTAAAAAGGCATCTTGTCCACAACGGCAGTGACATGCCGAGCCCCGGGGAGGTCAAATTCTTGAGTCCATCCCAACTGGCTGACTTCCTGTCACCTTCTGGGCCTATGCTTACCACCATCCACCATGTCATGAGCTGCTGCGGGGCTGCTTTGCTCCCATGACATAGGGCAGAGGGCCCCCTTTCCCTATCCAGCCCTGCTGCACAGACGCTCTAGAAAATGTTAAGAGATATCTGATGTCCTCTAGGAAAAAAAAAATCATACATTTCCCTGCCTGGGAAATAAAAATACCATGATACCGAGTTCCAGCAAGGATGGGCTGAAGTGTTGGTAGCCCGAAGAGGTGACTGAGGCATTCAGCGCAAGACACCGAGTCCATACCTACCTGCCCATAATAATACCTGTTCTGGGTTAGGGGGGACAGAGGGAAGTTATTTCTAGACTCCCCAGCTGCCTTCTATCCTTTCTACCTTGGGAGAATGGGTAGAAGGTTGGCCCCTCCAAAAGGGGTGTCCAGGTTCTGACCCATGGAGGTGTAAATGTGACCTTCTCTGGAGAAACAACCTGCGGGTGCCATTCAGTGAGAAGAGATGAGAGTCTTCTGGTTTATCTGGGTGGGGCCTAAATCCAATGGCACGTGTCCTTATAAGACACAGAAGAGGGGATGACATAGACGAAAAGGCCATGACAAGATGGAAGTAGAGATAGGAACGATGCAGCCACAAGCCAAGGGATGCCTGGAGGCACCGAAGGCTGGAAGGACACTTCCCTAGGGTATTCAGAGGGAGCACGGCCCTGCCCACCCCTTGATTTTGGACTCTGGCCTTCAGAACACGAGATCAGGAATTTCTGTGGTTTTAAGCCACCAAGTTGCAGCAGCCACAGGAAACGGAGACGTTTGGTTTGGGGATGCGGAGCTTACCAGCTAAGAGTTGTTAGTGGTAACCTCGGGCTGGCTCTACGGCTCACCATTTCATGCTTCGCAGTGGTGCGAGGATCCAAGAATTAACTGTTACTCCTATTTTGCAGGTGGAGACACCTAGGCTTTAGGAGGTTACGTCCCCTGCCAGAAGTCCTATGGCAGTACGTGGTGGGGGCCAGGTAGGGGCCAAGGTGGCCTGCCTATGGAGCCTTCACTCTTAGCCACCCTGCGCTTTCCGGGACATTCGGTTTTCAAGCTTAGCTCTCCTGCCGATTAACCCATCGCTATCAAGTGAAGCCTCCAACTGCAGTTTTATTAAAAACTGACTCTTCTGAACAAAACCTTTGTTGGCGTGTGTGCGCTCCCACACGTGCGCGCCGGCCCACAGATGACAAGAATGAGGGGAAAGTTCAGAACGTATCGAATCCTCAGAAGGAATATTTTATCATTGAGATCAAAGCCCTAAAGTGAACTGTTCTTTCTTGTAATGGGAAAAGATGTCCACAAGGCATTACCAACATGCTCTGGAAAACACGGTCTGGTCACCTTGAACGACATCCACGAAAACGTTTGGTGTGAAAATGCAGGCCCGCTAAAATGTGGTTTATGATGACTAGGGTGCTGACAGCCGGCCAGGCTGGCGGCTCCTTTGAAGGGCTGGTTTATTAAGTACTTAGCTGTGCGGTGCTTGTAAATAAATACAGGGCAGGCAGTTGAGCAGTGCCGTTCAAGGGGGTTCTGCGTCGGTAGCGATGCCGCTCCACCAACAGAGTGCAGACCGCTCACGTAAGGCTGGCTGCCCCTCCAAGGAGTGGGTGGAGGGCAGGGGTGATAGGCACAGTGCAGTCGTAGCAGACTCAAGCCACAAGGGCACAAAGGGTGCAGAGGCTCTAGGACCTTTTTTTCAAGGAGAAAACCAAGAGTTAGCTTTCTTCCCATCCTACTTTCTCCTTTTCCAAATGTCTATGACGCAATTCGTTAGTATGAGCTCTTCAACCTTTCCTGAAACCTAGAGTTTACATTGCACCAGTAACAAGAATACAGAAAACCTGAACCGGGTTCTCGATTCCTGCCTTCGGAGGGCTTCTAGCTCCATGAACTTCGACCGCCCACCTGCTTGGGAGAAGCAGGGACAGGACACAGCGGTGGCGCCCATCGGCTTGCTCCCGCCCCGCGCGTTAGCTCTTCATCGTGGGCCCATTCCACTCTTTCCTTTTTCCCTCCCTTCCTGCCCTTCTTGCACTTATTTATTTATTTTTTATTCATGGGGATACCTGATTCAGGCTGGATTTCAATCGTGTGAAGATTTTGTTGTAAACCTTGAAAGGCTCTCAAATTCTCCTATACCTAGATAAGAGTTATTTTTAAATCATTCACTTTTCACGTTTACAGCGTGCCTTCTAAGTTGACTCCTAGCACCCTATTTCACTTTGTTGTGTAACCATTAAATGACCACTTACAGGTTTATACGTGCAAAGTTCTGGTGGTTTTGCCTTTTAAGATTTTATTTATTCATGAGAGACACACAGAGAGAGGCAGAGACATGGGCAGAGAGAGTAGCAGGCTTCCTGTGGGGACCCTACGTGGGACTTGGTCCCAGGACCCTGGGATCATGCCCTGAGCCGAAGGCAGTCGCTCAACCACTGAGCCACCCACGTGCCCCAAATTTCTGGTGTTTGACGGTAAGGCCCCATCCCCACTTTGATTTTCAACTTCTAGAAGAAGAACGAAGAAGAGAGAAAGAGACAGAGAAGAAGAAGTAGAGAAAAGTGCTATGCAGTTGGATATTTCACCCCCAAGGCTGGAAAGGGGATTTGTCTCTCCTCCTACAGGGAAGTGGAGAGGCTTTTTTTCCCCTTTTTGTCAATGCAGCTGGTAAACACTGACATAAGTAACCCTGTTTAATAGCTGAGAACAAAGTCAATTCATATCTCCAAAAAGCTTCACAGACAATAGTACCAGAGAACATAGTCTTTCCAAAGTAACTTCAACCTTCCGGGAAACACTATCAACACAAAAATCACTGGAATTACTAAAACTCAGGAGGTGAATTGGAAATGTCATGCTCTCTACTGCCTGACCGTACTCTCAAAGCGAGGCACCCACACTCCTCAAGGCTCATCAGAGGTTGCCTGGATTTGGACATTAAGAAGGCTCTGGTCCCACTGGACCCCAAGAGAGACTCCTCCATGCAGGAAGGCCAGGCTGTTGCCCTGGTAAAGCAGAGAGAGGGTGGCTGGGAAGCCCTCCTCCTCCCCCTCGTCCCTCATTCCCTCATGCTAGAGATGCATTATTCTGAGTTTTCTTTTGTCCTCAAGTTGCAAAACAAATGTACCTCTCCCCCCCCCCCCCGCCACACACACACACCGGTCAAAAAAAGACAGCTTATCGAGGTGCCCGCCACAGACTCTGGCCCTAAGGTTCTCATTATTAGCGACATCTACAGAACACATCCAACACAGTCCTGCCAAGTGAACGTCCGGCCCAGGACTGCTCCCATCTCCCCTTTGACGATCGGGATTCTTCTTGACACTGGTCAGCCCTGTGTCTAATCGATCCTCGATCCAAGAGAACCTGCCACCCCGTCAGCCCTGGCTCTGTAGCCAGAAAGGTCTGGGTTTGGGTCCAAGTCTGTCACTCATGCTCTTGGAGATTCTGGGCAGTTGTTAGCTTCTGAGGTTCAGTTGCTCTGTCTATAAACCACAGCGCAGGATTGTGGTGAGAGCGGAATAATGTATACAAAAGGCCTGACCTGTGTCAAGATACACCATAACCGGTCCAGTGAAAGAGTTAAGCCTCACGCCTGGGAGTTTATGGCAACGTACGCAAGAACAACAAAACTGGCCTCTTTGTACAGTTTTGACAGTTTTCTGCATCAGCAAATATTTGGTGTCCTCCCCAGAAAGGAAGGGGTTATGCAGCCTTAAATGTGGTTCATCATTTTTGGTAAATCAAGAGGCAAATTCTTCAAATGACTTGCTGGGGTTGCCTGGAGCCATCTCTAAGGGAGCATGTGTGACCGATCCAGCATCAGCGACTTCATCTCGCTGGGATCTGTGCTGGTCCCATCTTTTAAAAGGACACGTGTCCATTTTCCCTCCCACGACTGAACAAGAACCCTAAGACTGGCCTGGAGAAGTTCGCGATGACGTCCCAAACGAGTCACGTAGCCATGACAAAATGACTTTCTATTCAATTTTAGGAGCTGGTAAAGGAGGAAGTTGATATTAACCTCAGCCCTTTTAATAGTTAAAACCTCAACAAATAAACAGTGGTTTGGTGGCATGGCAACCTGCCCCCCTTCCCTCTTCCCTTGCTTCAGATAATTTGAGATGCCTATTCTGAGGGATTCTCGAGCACATCTGATTCTAGATAAATAAAGGCGTTTTTCTGGATCTGTGATTTCCTAGTGCCAGAGTTCAAGGAGCAGACATAGCTCTTCAGATGAGGTCCCAGCCTCTCTGTCACCCCACGATCCCTCCAAAGCCCCAGCTGCTGACGTTTCCCGGTGCTGAAAACACTCACACACCTGTACGGCACCGCTGAAGAATTGCCGTGACCACCTCTGGGATATTTTTCTTACAACGATGACTGCCATTTCAAAGAGAGCCATAAACACATGCTGGATTTTTATATAAAGCATCTTCTTAAGTATAATATGGAGTCTCTAGAGCTAAGCCAGGAAAATAGGCATTTTCCTACTTGTCAAGAACAAAATGAAGGTTCTGGCTGAAAGAGACTTTACTCTTATCCCTGTTAACTTTCTAATTTCAGGGGGAAAAAATCCCTAGGGTCTACTCAAAACATGACTAGGGTATTAAAAAAAAACATTTTTCTTATAGAAAATAAAAAAAAAGAAAGAAAAAGGAAAAGTAGTTTTACAACATGAATGTATCCTGGGTAGTTATTTTTAAAAAGTTCCTCCAATTTTACAAGTGAAGGACTGAAGAGCAAATCATATTTTGGAAAGAAAGAGCTTCAGCAATATAGTTAACACATTCTTTAGAGTAGCAACCAAACCTCTAGGGCACTCTAAAAGCAAGTTATTATTACTTACATGTTGCAGAAGTAAAAAGTTTTTAAAAGGAACAAGAAAGGGGAGAGGCTCTGTGTTAAACCTGATACTCTGCTAAGCATACAGTATTCCAAAGAGCCGAAGAATGCCCGTCCGGCCTTGGTAATGTCTCCACCCGAGAGCTGCTGGCGGCCCAGGACAAGAATTCACTTACCACCCTCCCCCTCTTCTTTTGGGGAAAAAGAGCCTATCTGACCAGGAGGCAAATCAGATCTGATTCATTCCTCACCAAAACTGTCCACCACGAAGCCAACTTAAAGGGTGACCATTGCAACTTGCCACCCTGCATCTTCCCTTGCTTTTAAAGATGCTTAATAGTTTGGGTTCCAATACCAGCAGAGCGAGAGGAAAAACCCTTTCTCAGCCCAGTAGGATAAATTGTCAGTTATGGGCTGAGACCATAAGAAAACAGGAGTCTTCCCTCTGATGTTACGAATGGAGGTCTGAGGATGGCATAAATTAATTTCAGTGGCCCCGCACACAGGATCAGGGGATCGCCTTCTAGAATTTGTTCTGTTCGGAAGGAAAGGACCATTTCACTCCTCACTCATCCCTCTCACTTAACGTGCCATTCGATCGGATTTACCGTACACGCTTGCATTCTGGCATTAAAAAAAAAATCAATATGCATGTCTCGAACAAGTATTCATGATAAGCACCACAAAACTGATGATCTCAAGGAGGCCTTTCCCTAAATACGCCGAAGATGCATCTGCAGATGAGAGCTAACCCGCCCAAATCAAGCTTTACGTTTCTGGGGACAAAGGGGCCACCCTTCAGATGGACCACTTAGCAGCTGTGTGCCTGCTATCTGACAGGAAGTCTTGTCTGGAAACTTTCCATTCAAATAACTGAACCTCCCCCAGACGCAGAACTAGGAGAGCTCAAGGCATGAGCCATCAAACTCTGTGCAAGGGTGCTTGCTTGCCTTTCCAGAGCCCCCCAAAAGCATATGCTAACCCCCAAAGCGAGCGACTGGTCCCAAAACCTTAGAGAACTCAGGACCGGGACATGTCCCACGATAGGACCCGCACAGAGAAATCGCCTGGGGAAGCTAATTTCTGCGGTCCCAGAGGGCAAGTAGCATGTCCCTGGCTGGCCACCTGCCCTCTCCCCCAGATGTGTTGCTTATCTCTCCCTTTGAGTTAGACAAGCCCGCTGCTTGGAGAATCTCACTGTGACCATATCGTACGCAGCTGCGTCCTGCCCAGCACAGAGAAAACAACTGGATTTCAGAAATTCGAAATGGTATCGCAGAGCAAATCATCATAGACAAGAGTGGCTTCTATGGTGCAAATGAACTGTGCGTCTTCTCTCATTTGGCACAGCATGTTTTATGCAATTATTGCATTTTACCCTGTTTTTGCAATTGCTGGCTAAACCCAGGTATGTGGGTATCGGGAGGGGGGGCCCACCTGCATTCTTTATTGATTGCAAATTTATTTATTGTAACTAATACCTTTGATGTGATGGCATCCAGGCTATCGTAGTATTTCTTTATATTTAAAAAAAAAACATATAGATACAAACCCCACAAATAATTGAAGGCAATAAGAACTTGAAATGTCCTGACTTTCACCTTGCTTGGTGTGTGTGTGTGTTCAAGCCTCATGGGTAGGTAGGAAAACAGCATAGCCAAAGATAACTCAAAAAATTCAAGATATTATCTACACATAGATATCTATCTCTCCATATCCTAGGTGCCAGTGCCTCTCGATCTGGGGATCTCATTACGGTGCAGATCTGACTCAGTAGGTCTGGGGCGGGCCAGAGACTCTGCTGTCTAACCAGCTCCCCCAGGCTGCTGGGCCGAGGACCACCCGTTGAGCAAGGAGCAGAAGCCAGGATGGGTCTGGGGGGTGTGGCCCGAGGGCGAGGCGGGAAGCGGGCTCCCTCCAGGTACTTACCCTGCATCTGACTCTGAGGCTGAGGGTTAAAGGCAGTGGAGTGGTTCAAGGAGGCCCGAGGGTTGGGTGTGGGGGCTGGGTGGTGTGGGCTGACCCTCATGGCTGTTCGCCGCAGCTGCTCCAGTTCACTGAGCCGCTCAGAAAAGGACAAGCTCCCGGGCTTGGTCTGATCATCTAGTTTCTGACGATGTCCTATTGTGGGGAGGGGGGTGGGGGGTGGGAAGGGGAGAGGGAGGCAAGGAAGGAGGGAGGGAAAAGATCAGAAAATGTATTGTGGATTTGCTAAAAGTCGGGGTTCTCTTGTCTTGCCCCTCCCTGCCCCCTCACCCCCAACGTGGATTTGCTGGAGATTGGTGCACGTGGCTGGCTCCCAGGGGAGATCCAGGGCCACTGACCCCACAGCAGCCGGGGCTCCCTTTCATCACAGGCCACGGGGTGCTGCCCCAGCCTGCGCCCCATCTCCCCAAGCCTCTGCGCCCGTCCCCGCGGGGCAAGAATGCAGCGGGTATACGGGGATCGTGGTGGTGTAAGGTCGGGAGTGAGGGAAGGTGCATTAATTGTTGGCACTTGGCCACGCACTGCGGGCTGAGCTAGGGCAGCCAGGAAAGGTGCCCTCCCTGTGGCATCAGAACAGCCGCTCCTCACTGCAGACCCGGCCACGGGCAGCAAAGTGGGCCGCCCGGCTTAGCGCACGCCCCGTCCAACAGGAAATGAGGTGTGGCTGCAAACCCACAGTCCTGGGGGACTAGATGCAGGGCATGGGCAGCCCCTCGGCCCCTCTTCGCTCCCTCTCCTCGAAAGCTTTTCACGAGCATCCTTCAGCATTCTTCCCCGAAGCCCGCTTCCCGCCCCCCGTGTACCCTCTAGGAGGGGGTTGACAGGAAGGTGTAGCCAGGGCCTCATCTGGAACCTAGAGGTTGTGCCAGCAGACTGGATGAGCTTCCCCCAGGGGCTCAGCAATCCAGGGTGGACAGTTGGGCCACTCAGCTGTCCGTATAGACAGTAAGTATCCTTGCCGTGTTCCCCCTGCAGTGAGCAGAGGCCAGTCCCATGGGACAGGCCGGGAGGGCTGGGCCTCCTGTTTGCTCCCTTTATCCCCCCAACAAGATGGCTTTAAACTGGAGACTCAAGGCCTGCCAAGCAGAACCCAGGCTCAGGATGTACGGATAGAGCCACCATCCTCAGAGGATAGGCCCCTGCTCCTTCCTCACCTCTGTGGTTCGAATAAAGGCTCATTGACCAATTTCACACACCCGTCCCGCGCCCCCTCCCACCCCCCATCGTCAGTCAGGTGGCCTCCAAACAACATTGGAGGAGCAGCCTGCCTGTTGCCACCATCAAGGGCCCTTTCACATGCCCTGCCCCAGACCTCAGTTAGAAAGAGGATCCCTGGACTCCACTCCCCGCCAGCCCGGGGTGGGAGAAGTAGATTGCAGCCCAGCTCCCAGTCGCTACAATTACAAAATTAAATTTTATAACTTATATTATGGTTCCAAATCTCCGTGGCTTGCCGTTTCTTCCCGCTGCCAGGCCCCTTGGCACAGTTGACACTGTCTCAAATTCCACACCAAAAAAAAGGACCCACTATATTGCAGTGATTTTTATCATGAACAAGACCTGGTCGGCTCCGAAATGAAGAGAACGACTTAAGCATAGTATTTGTGTAGTTCAAATGCAATGCTCCCTCTTTTCATGTGTCACCAAGGCAAATCTAGACTCTGATTCAGCCCTGCAGCCCACAACACTCGACCTAAACACAAACAGCCTGAGTCACACAGGGCCAGCACACAAGTGAGAGGCCTCTTACCGACTGAGTATTTTAAGCACCGGCCTCGTGGGCGAAAGGCCATAGGGCCAGGTCCTGGAACAACCCCTGTCACCCCTTTCCCTCAGAAGTGGGAAACTGTCTTTTTCTAGAACATTCTATTTCAGTCGATCATGGTGTAACCGTGGTGCCTCTGGAATCCTCCTTCCTCTTATCTTGGTGGCAGATTCTTAGCTTTCTGATGACTTAGGCTGAAAAATCTGGTATTCTTGCAGCACAAACAATTCCAACGCAAAAGCCACGCAAGGCATGGCAATTCAGCCTTTTAAATGCCTCGCACGACCTAATGGCTGGTATTAGGAGTTGAGCGGAGAAGAAGGCAGGAAAAATGATTCTGGAGGCTTCTACTTGCCCCAGAAAGAATGCCGGCTGGCGAAGTAATGGTGCAGAGGCTTCCAGCAGGTTTTGTACCCATTTCAAAACTTCACATTCCTTGGGCACCCAGTGGCATTTTTAAAGAACACCGTGTCAAGGACAGTGGGTGATCCAGGAGAATGATGTGTGTGAGGTCATTCTAAATGCAAACACTCGGCATTTTCAGGTCTACGGTCGGGCTTTGAGGAAAGGCTGCCAATTGTGTCTGTCTCGGCCACCAAGATCGGGGACCCCGTGCCACCAAAAAAATGGAGCGAGAGTTAAGTCATTTTAGGTAAGCCACTACCGTGGCCGGGCACAACGTGCGATTATTATTATTAATTTATTTGTATTAGTCTCCTCTCGTTGCTCACATGTTTTAAAAAAAAATGTTTTAACATGTGAGCAATTTCTGTACCAGCTGACACCTGCCAAAATCGTAGTCATTTACAGAGATTAGCTGATGACTGCCTGCTTTAGCAGGAATGTTCAGGCATAACTTTCAGAGAAAACAATTCTTCACTCTGAGCTATTTCCTAAGCCCTGGGAGTCGGGAGGCTGAGTTGAATGCTTGGAGGAGCGGGGGAAGCATGCACTCCACACCCTCCCCACATGTGATCCTGGCAGTAAGTAAGAGTGTTATTGTCTCTGCAGGGAATCTTGAACCCCTTCCTCACCGAGGTGCTGGAACCCGGCTGTAACACCCAGGCACGGGGGGGGGGGGGGGTGAGGTGGGGAATAAAAAGCATTATCATATTAAAGGTGTGGTTCGGATGCATTTATAAGCTAGATCAAAAGAACACCTCATTCTTCTTTTCTGAGGCCATCAGATTTCATGGGCCAAAGAGCAATATTTTGTACGAAATACAGAAGCTTCCGATATAAACTTTCAAGCTGGGGGAAAATGAATGCTTTATGTCTCCGGTTTCCTGTATCTGTGTGCAATTAAAATGTCAATTTGCCCCCTAGATTTTAAATACAGGAGTATGGGAAATGTCCACTATCAAACTCACTTTTCTTCCTTCTTGCTGAGCACTGGGCTTCAGAGGGCAGCAGGGAATTCAACGCTGGATCAAATCTAGTAGACTTACAATGCAGCCCTAAACGTTTGCGTGTCGGCAGCCTGGCTTTCTGAACACGCTGGAAGCCAACTGAGAATGTTGACACAGTGGTCCTTAAAATAGTGGCTACCAAGAGACTTCATACTAGGACATCTTAATGAATCTTGACCAGAGTTGAAAACGATGCTAAATTGTGTTTCTCTACTACCACTCCCACATTTTGAGAAAAGTCTTCGCTTAGGATTTTATTATAAATGCAGAGTCATAAAAAAACCGAAAGGAAAAAAAAAAGAAGAAAAAGAAATTAATCCCATCTGTTAAATTTTACTTCTTCAATTCCAAAGACATATGTCCCGTAGTTTGCTGGGCTGGCTGCCCACAAGGCATCCCTAAATGTTATGATATCTGTGATGGATAATGAGGCCAGCTTTCAATTTTCTGCTATAAAAACTAGACTGAGGAGGTATGCATATCTCATCCATAGCTGAACTGTCTTTTTCAAAAAACCACTCACTGCTGAACTGTGAAATATGCCGTATGCTCCTCTATCAGAGAAAGGAGGTATGGCTAAATTGTCACCTTTCCCTGGAAAATTCTGGCCAGAGAGAATAATTTTACGGCGGTTTGTTAGTCCATGTTTCTGGTACGGGCTTACGACTTGTCTTGATAGATTCTCAGCAGAAAACGTAGGGAGGTGTAGACTAAAAGCATGGTCATGATGCGCAGTTGAGGAAAACGTATGCAAAACGACAATACCAAGAAGATACCTGCGTGTGTGCGTGTGTGTGTCCATCTCCATTTGTAGCTTAACATCCTTAACATTGTGATTCTTCGTAAAAGCATACGTGTATTCCAAAAGATGCCTGCCAATCAATCTGATACTAACAACAAAGATCTGGATTAAAAAAACATGGATTGTCCACCCCCCCCCCCCGCAACCCTTAATTTGCTACCGCCTTGGGAAACTGATGTGTGCAGAGAACAGCTCATTTCTTCCTGGTACAACAGTCTCAACTCCAGGTCATTAAAGTCCCGAGGACAGGAAAGTAATCCTACTGAATGTGAATGTGATCCTTCCTTAAAGCAACTCCTAGGTAATGAAATAAATCTTCTTAACTGCAAACCTATCTGTCTGCTGGCTAATTTAACGTTGGGCAGCGCTATCCCATCGTGTATATCACAATATAAAATACGGCATATGATATCTATGCCACTCTCTTATATATTAGAATATATATCAGATATATACACACACATATATATGTTTATATATTGCCTAATGGTATATAAACTTTGGTAGCCTAACTTTTCCCTCCAGCCTCTTCCCTTATTACTAAACTAGGAGATCCGTACAAAGTTAGAGTACTTCAGAGCTGGAGAAGAGCTGGAGAAATCAGCCTTGTGTTTTAACCCACGCGTGAGAAGTGAAGTTCAGAGAGGTTATGTCATTTGTCTAATCTCACACAGCCAATCAGGAAAAAGAAGGCAGGCCCTAAAATACATCCACTCCCTCACCCCACCCTCTGCCCCCTGCAATCTCGCTCAATGCAACTATAGATACCAATCTCTGTGCGCCCCCAGTGAGTAGAGAGGAGAGGTGTGCACTGTTAGGTAGTTCGAGGTCACGGGGCCCCCAGAGCGCCATAAGGATTTGCATTTGACGATCCCACCTCTATTCCCAGCTTGCACTTAGAGCTAGAGACGTATTGTGACCTATAGTAGAGGGTGACATCTCACACACCTGAACGAGCATCCGAATTACGGGTCTGCCTCGGTAGGTCTGGGGTGAGGTCTGAGAATTTAGATTCTAATAAGGCCCAAGTGATGCCGATGCTGCTGGTCGGGGACTATACCCCGGGGATTTGAGTGAGTCTTCCCGATGGTACATGTGTCTTCAGTGAGCTTCTCATTTGCCCTGAGCTAGACACGAACACCCCAAATACACCAGAACCGTGTTTAGACTATGTGTCCACGAGCACCGAGTGCTGGCCTTGTTTTGGTGACAACTATGAGGTGGTCTTTTTCTTAATCTTTTAACTCTTCAATGTATGCAGAGCAGCTGAAAATGCCAAGGGTCTGCCTGACAGATGGCAGGCGTTGACCGTCTCTCTCCCACCATCACTGGGATGAGTCAGTGAGTCACTGTGGCTGTACTTGGGCTGGTCTGTAAGGGGAGCCCAGAATTTTCAAGTGGGAAAGTAACTCTTGCCCAGCCATGTAAGGAAGGGCTTTTTTTTTTTAATTTTTTTTTTAATTTATGATAGCCACAGAGAGAGAGAGAGAGAGAGAGGCAGAGACACAGGCAGAGGGAGAAGCAGGCTCCATGCACCGGGAGCCCGACGTGGGATTCGATCCCGGGTCTCCAGGATCGCGCCCTGGGCCAAAGGCAGGCGCCAAACCGCTGCGCCGCCCAGGGATCCCGTAAGGAAGGGCTTTGAGGAAGAGCAGGGAAGGTTGATGAGGAGACTGTTCCATCCCAGTTGAGACTTCTGGGTGCCCACAGGGACGGGGGTGCTAATGCAGGCGCTCTCATCCTTCCCTCCCCTAGAGAAACAACATGGCACCAGGGAAACGTGGCTACCAGTCTGCATGTTAAGAATCTCCATTATAAATCTGCCTTTTCCACCCAACTTTCCTGCGGACAAGAGCAAGTCTCTTCATCACCCAGCCTCCTTATCTGAAAGCCTGGAATTAAAGGACTAAGACGGATTACTCCGAGGGGCTCTAAAAGCATTCACAGCAATTATATCTGCAGCAATTAGCTACTCAACTGGTTCTCGTTGGACGCCTCCAAGCACAGGCTTTCTTGAACAACTTCATATGACGTTAGGACTTTCAAAGGTTTCTTTCTGTCTTTTTTTTTTTTTTTTCTGCCAGACACCTGGCCCGTGGGAGCCAGTCCCAGGCTCAACTGTCAAACTGGCCTTTAGAGCTCGAGCTTGGATCTAGGGTTCTACCCTCCGGTGTGCTGGTGGTCAGCAGCTTTGCACAACACCTCCTGACACTTGCGTCTCCCTCATTCTCCTGCTGTTTTGTCAGTGGCCTTTCAGAGAGTTACTGGCAACCTAGGACATAAGTCTTCCTGGGTCCTCTCCTCCCTCCCCTTAAGCCTTCACTGAGCCTTTCTTACTGAGCCATCCTACTTACTGGGGCATCACATTCTGGGTTTCGGCCCCTTCCTCATTATCGTCGAAAGGCTACATCCAGAGGCAATGGGCCATTAGATTCACCTCAAGACCTCCTAGCAAGTGTCAGGGGTGGCAGCTATAGGAAGAAAGCCAGTCTGCTGAACTTTACTCTAGGGTCTCACTTTCCTGCTTTTCTGATTGGATAGAAAATAATGACAGTAGGGGAGCCTGGGGGGGGGCTCAGTCAGTTGAGCATCTGACTCTTGGTTTAGGCTCAGGTCATGATCTCAGGGTTGTGGGATCAAGCCCTGCATCAGGCTCTGTGCTCAGTGCAGAGTCTGCTTGAGATTCTCTTTCTCCCTCTGCCCCACTGCCTGCCCTGGCTTGTGTGCATGTGAACGCTCTCTCTCTCTCTCTCTTAAATAAATAAGGAAATAGAAATCTTAAAAAAAAAAAGGAATGATACTTTTTGATCCCCTGCCCATCGCCTCTCATCAGCAGCAAGAGCAGCGTAAGTCTGAGGTTAATGCTCATCACCCTGCCTGTACAGTGGTCCACTCCCCCTCACCCACGCACCTTGGGCAGGTGCCCTCCTCCCTTCTACACATGGATAATCACACTGAGCCAGTGGAGAAGAGTCCATCAGGATGCTGCTTCTTCCGAGGTAATGTGTTTCAACATACTTAGGGATCTACAGACACGATACTCTACCCCAGGAGAATCGCCAACGGGGACATGCCTTTGGTTGGAAAGAGTTTTGGTTCTCTTGCAGGTGGCAGTAGGTAAGCGAGTGACCACAAGTCTGGTTGTACGTGGGGCTTCCCTATCCTGGGGCTTCCCAAACCATGGTCCTGCCTGGCCCCTCACGTGGCACAAAGCACATGTTGTAGAGGCCAGGCTGGCATTTTGTTAAGCCTGCTCTCTAAGGTGAATACTCCCTATTTTGAAGCTAGAAGGCAGACAGTCTGAATCCCCCACTTTGCTCCAGCCACACCGGCCACCTTGCTATAAGTCCTATAGGTCTGCCTCAGGGCCTTAGTACCTGCTATTTCTTCTGCCCGGAACACCCTCCTCCCAGATATCTGTGGACCATATATCCACCCTCACCTTTAAGTATTTGCTTCAATTTCATCTTCTCCCTTAGGAATTCCCCAACACTCTAGTTTAAATGACAAACTGCCAATCCAGCCACTCCTCAGCCCTTTTGCTTCGGTTGTCTCCACGGTACTTATTAATATTACTTGTGGTCTGTCCACCCACTGGGCTGTAAGCCCCACGAAGGTGTGGGGTTTTGCCTCTTTTCTTCACCTATGGGTGCATCTGGCACAGGACAGGCTCACCAAACACTGAACGGGTGTTCAGACCCTGCGTGACGGCTGCCGTCCACCTGTCCTCCATCAGCCTGTTGGAAAGCAGAATGTGGCTGAGGCGAAGGAAGCTCGAACTCAAGTTTTTCAGCTGAAGTGGAACCGCGGAGGGCTCCGAAAAGCTACTTGTTGCGGAAACATGCCATAGTTGAGCTCATCAAGTTTCAAGCAGAACTGTCTCATTAGCAGTCAGACAGTCTGCAAAGCTTGTGCTCTCTAGTGTTTTCTTCATTGGACTAAAAAATACAACAGGATGGATAAAAGGCCCTCGTGCTAAAGTTAAGCCTCACACCCTCATGGAAGCAACGAGCTGCTGCAATTCCCCCTGGGGTTTTTGGTAGTGAGTATTCTCTCACGCACGCAGACACACACGCACACTGTCCTGTGGGCCAAGACCTAACCAACTGCTAGAGACAAGTGTAAAAGGAAAGGTATACAAAGCAACAGTCGGACGGAGAGGCCACGGCCGCTGGGCCAGAGCCAGGGGAACAAGCAGCACAGCCTTCAGGCGGAAGGACGGCCCACGTGGGGCCTGCCCCCCTCCCTCCCAAGCCAGGCCCCCAAGATTCACGGGACAAAAACAGAAACCAGACTGAGCTGCTGCCATTGGAGCCTCCGAGTAACAGGCAGTGGCGTTTTTAGCTCACTTGCATGAGCTTTTTGAGACCTGGACCTCCCTGAAAGCAGAGGAGTCCAAATCTGCAGTCGCTGGTCGCCACTGGTTACCTCCTGTTTCTGTCTGGTGACTCAGGAGGTAATTGTAGCTTAGGGCGGAGAACCCGCCTGGTTTCTTTTGCTCTTGACCAGAGGCAGCCCTCGGTGGTGAGGGCGGTGGAGGCAACCCCATAGAGGGCGGGGTGCAGACAGCTCACAAGTTCAAGACCCTTTCTTCTCCATCAGCCTGTAATTGCAAGCGTTGGCCACTCTCCTCGATTAAGGGCAGGTCTCCAGAAAACCCCGTTAGCGAGCGAGTTCCAAGTAACCAGAGATTAGTTACGCCTGGTAACATGGATTCATTTCACGGAGGAGCTCCTGCCCCCACGGAAGGGAACAGAAGGTGACTTCAGGGGGTATGTTTTGGTGGCGGGGTGGGGGGGCAATACTGAGAGGTCAGTATGGACCTAAATGTTGCCTGGAGCTTCTGAACCAGCTGTGGAGTCCTGGTTTTCAGCAGAGCCAGCTCCAGGGCAAGGCCCCGAGGACAAGGAGAACATGATCCCAGAGGTCCACAGATTCCACCTGCTTCACTGTGTGGCCCCGGGCATTCCTGTTCTCCACACTGGCCACCCACCCTCCCTGCAGCTCTCCTCTCCTCATCAGCCACACCCCAAATGAGAGCCCATGCCAGGTTGGATGGGGCCCCAGTAAACGCCAGGTGAATGAATAAATGAAGGAAGGGGTGAATAAACTCCCCTTTCGTAGGCTGGACTTATTCTGGGATGTGCACCCAGCAGTGTGCAAGCTGCTCTCTACTCCCCTGTATTTCTGAAAAGGGTAAATAAACGCCCTCCTATTCCTAAAAGGCCTGTCTGCTGGGTTTTCCCAGTCCTGGGGGATGGGGGAGCAGCATCTGATTTCTCTCTCTCTCTCTCTCTCTCTCGTCATAAATGGCAACTGACTTTGGGGCTGTCCTCGTGGAAGCAGGAGACCGAGGGGCTGTCAAAGTCCTTTAGAAAGGGGCTGAGCGGGCCCTGCAGGTGCACAGAGGACCATGGCACCCTGGTTCCTGAGCACCTGCTGGTCAGAAAAGCAACAAGTCGTTTTGAATGGGCTATTAGCCATACCTCACACCATCCAGAGGAAAAGCTTTCAGGTTGTGTGGGGGATGCTGACCTCACTGAGCCGACCTGTTGTCCATGCACAGCTGAGAAGCAACATCCATCTATAGGGGAGGAAGTCCTCCTCCCCCAATAGGCAAGTGGCTATTTGTCTGGGCTTCCCAAAGAGCTGTGACATGGTGATGAAAACACTAGCCCCACTGCCTGCCAGGTGACACTGGGAGGGAATAGTCTATTTATTGCAAGACACAAATGCCCCCTATTCAACCCTGGTGACCAGCATCTGAGCCAGTTATGGAATGAAGGACGAGGAGGCTGGGGATACTTGCCTAGAGAAGGCAAGCAGCCTTCTCCCCTAGATCCCTGGGATCTTCCTAGATCTCAAAGGAACAGACTTGCCCCTTTCTCTGTCGTGACCTTGGGACTCTGCCTCTGGAAGCCCGGCTTGGTGGGAACAGCTTCCCAGCTCCCCTCCGCTCCACATGCAAGAGGAGACCCTCCTTTTCCACGAATGTTTTGAACTTTCTTCCCTTTGACTCCGTAAACAGTCCCTCCTCTGTCTGAATACTGTGGTGTGTGAAAGCAGGATCTCGGCTCCCTGAGCAGGCTCAGAAAGTGCTGCGGATGATGCTGAGTCTTCCCGCAGCCTCTGGGGCGCCCGCCCCACTCCTGCCCTGGCTCTTCTCCACCCTCAGCTTTTTTTTCCTTTTTCTTTCTTTTTTTTTTTTTAACCACTTCTGCTTCCTTCATCTCTTTGCAGCTGCAGCAGAGAGATATAGTAAAGCTACTGTATAGGATTTTGAAAGCAGGGCCTCTGAGAGCTTTCCAAACTCCATACAAGCCGGTTATTCTCTGGCTTGTTTTCTTTGGCTTCAGGTTAGTAACACAGAATGAGTCAAACAGTATTAACTTTCAATAGGGAAGTGGTGTGGTCAACCAAAGCTGTTTGCGGCTAGATTGTGCAGATAGGTAGGGCAGGTAATGAAGAACAGCCCATAATGTTGCAAGGAGGCGAAGAAGGGAGGCAGGCCTCGCTCAGAAACATCTAACAATGAAGTCAACAGGACTCAAACCATCTTTTTTAGTTGGCTGAGGAATTAACACCGAGGTCTCTGACCGGCCAGCTTCAGGAAGTTGGCCATGTTGGGACTCTGTGGCTTGCACAATTGAGCACTTTGTGGATATAAGGATGTCTTTTTTTTTTTTTTTCTTTTCCCTTTTTTCTTAAATGATGCCAAAGCCATGGGAAATCTAGTTAGGATGATTTCCCCTGCTTGTGGCATGTCACTCTGGAGTGGACCTTTTTATTCATTTCTTTCTCCAGCCGGGGGGAATGATAGATGCACCCCTCCTCTCCCCCCTCCCAACCCCGGGCCCTCCCCCATCTTCCCAGGATCTCTGCCTCCCTAGGTTGGTGGGCTGACTGCAGGGCCCGGGGCTCTCCTCCTCCAGGTTGGAAGATGATGCATTGGAAGTGCAACTGCTCCTACAGACATCAATCGAGTCATCCTTTGAGAAGCCCATAAGGATCTTAAAATCATCGGATGCCCTCTCATTCTGCAGATGGGGAAGCAGAGGCTCTGAGAGTGGACGTGGGCCGCTGAGCTTCGCAGAGCCAGCCGGGGCCAGAAGCTGCGTCTCCCAGGCCAGCGGTCTTTCCACCAGGCCGCCGCTCCCTTGCCCAGGGCTCAGGATTCTTTTTACAGTTCAACAGAGCAGCTCCCGAGAAGAGCCCAGCCCTGGAGACTCAAATTTCAGCAGTTTCCAGTCCTTTCTGCCTGCACTCGGCTGCCTATTTATTTTGAGACTGGCTGAATCACCCAAGGAATAGAACGAGTTTCTCCCAACCTGTTCCTGGCAACCAGTCAGCAAATGAACAGGACAGAAAGCCAGCCTCTCTCTGGAGCCTTGAAAGATTCTCACCTCTGAGCTGCTGCAGATTTGACTTGTCCTGGGAAACTGGCATGGAGGCTCAAGGGTGTAACATTTCACCTCCCTGAAATCTAATCCAGAAATCTCAGGCAAGTAGCATATGTAAAGAGCTAAAAAAAAAAAAAAAAAAAAAAAAAAAAAAAAAAGAATAAGGACTCCGCCAGCTGCTCTAGGACCTTGGGTGTTCCAGCGCTCTTCCCAAGCCTTTCACTGAAAGAAAAGGGAATTCTAGGGTCTTGGAGGAAAAAAACTGCACTTGGCTTTGGAAAAGAAATACATCTTAAAAGAAAACTCAGCT
The DNA here is from genome assembly GCF_905146905.1 of Nyctereutes procyonoides. NCBI lineage: Eukaryota > Metazoa > Chordata > Mammalia > Carnivora > Canidae > Nyctereutes > Nyctereutes procyonoides. The sequence continues at coordinate 8,417,223 of NW_026575155.1, forward strand.
CTCATAACCACCAGGGTTGCTTCTTTTTGTTTTCAATCTTCATCAAGTGTACATAGCAGTAGGTAAAGAAAATATCAAGATATTCTGATGGCAAAAGGTAAAATTCCTAGCAGTATGGATTTACAGCAGGTCTGATTTGAATGTCTCTGTTTTTTCTCTACAATTGTCTTCTCCTCAGTTGCAAAAGACCTGATGAGATGAAATCTACCTCCAAAAAACCAATAATGATTTTATTTCAGACTCCTACAATTTTTTTGTGTAATATGCACAAACAACAATCAATTTTTCTATTACATTTTTCTATTATTTTGCTACCTAGCCATCAGATTCTATTATGGAATTGATAAGACTGTTTGCGAAGCATCTTGATATCTATTATCTCAATTCATCCAAAACAACCCTATGCAGTAGACCACTCCTATGATTCTTCCCATCTTATAGATGACCCAGCAGGAGCTTCTCGATGTTGAGAGACTCTGCAGGCACACAGCACCCTAAGTGCTAACTAGCATCCAGTTAAGAAACAAGAACACTTTGATAAAGTCTCTGTTTGGAAAAGGACCACCTCTCTCTACAAGGCAGTTCAGTTAACGGGATTTTGCTTCAGTGAGGAATAAGTTGTTGAAGTTGGTTCAGTACTTGGAATTAATAATAGATAGGGTAAAGGGAAAAAGAGAAAAAAGCCCTTATTGTATTGTATTCTGGGGGCCTGATTTGCCAGGATTTTTTTTTTTTTAATAACTTGGCAATGGCAAATGCTTGGCCCCTACTTGGGCAGAGTTCCAGTAGTTCCCTGGGTAAGGGCTAAGGGATGAGGGAAAGGGATCTGTGTTCAGGGCATGTGCTAATATTTAAGAAGCTCCCCTGTGCCAGGCTGTGCTGCCATCAATCTGCACAAGACCGTGGCCCGCCCCTCCCCACTGCACCAGGGGTGTATATCACCTTCCTGGTTTTACACCTTATCTGGTCTCAGGGGAGACGTTGAATGAGGCAGCCAGCTCTCCAGTGGCCAACCACCACTCTAGTCTGCCTCTCAGCCTAGTTCATTTTCTCTTTACAGCCCCCATTCTACAGGTGGGGAAACTGAGGTACAGCTAGTAAATCGCAGGGATCAGACTTGAAGCCAGGCCGGTCCAGCTCCAAATGCCTCTCTCACTCCCTCGGGCTCAGAGCTCTCTGCTGCATTTCTGAAACCCAGGGGCCCATGCCCTGTTGGCAATGCTGAAGACGAACAAGAAAGACGTGATCGTGTGCATTTCTCTTGAGCTCTTTAAAACGAATGAATTGGAAGCATCACAAAAGCACTTTGAAGCTAAGTAAAAATAAGGTGACACCAGGAGCAAATCCAAAAGGGGGCACGAATGCATACAGTCCTTACGAACTGACCTAGTTCAAAATATTTCCTTTTCATCTCAGGTGACCAGAAGACTGACTTTGAGGCCGCAGCAAATAAAAACAAAACCAACCAAACACATAGCGTATCAAATGTTCGACATTTCAGTATATGAAAGAATCCTGAAAGACTTCCATAACGGTCTGAGTTTTAGTCAATACTGGCTTTAATGGAACCTGAGTACATGTAAATCATGGAAGTACTAAACTAATGTATTGCCATTAACTTACTTTATAGGGGTCTAGGGAGTTGGCAGGTTAATTCAATGGTGTTTCTTAAACAAACAAAAAAAAAGTGCAAACAGAAAAGAAATTTGCTTTGGGTACTTAAATTTTTTTTGACCTTAGTTTTCATCTATTAATGTATACCCACAATAGTCAGCTATTGGCTGTAGCAAACTTTACCAGCAACGCTGCGTAACTTACTTGCACATAAGACTTGATACAAATACGCCAGGTGCGCTCCCCTGGTCTTGTTACGAAAGCGGCATTTCACATTCAACCAAATGTCAGTGTCTCATGTGCTGTGTGATAATACGGCTGAGAGGCCCAGTAATAGATTATACCTAATTTATCCCTTCTTTGTTGCCAACTTTCCCTAGCAAAAAAAAAAAACCTTTAAAGCAAATTATTTATCAAAGACGAGAACATGGAAAGAACAGAACTCCAAAATGACAAGTTCACTCAAATGACCTTAAACGCAGGTCTAGTGCAAGGCGGTAGCTTTTCCTTAACTTATTCAAGCTGAACTTCTGGGGTTGTTTTGTTGCTCTTTGGTGGTGGTGGAGTTCTATGAGACCCATTGGATCTAATTCTTACTTGATGACTTTCTTGGCTACATGGCTTACAGAAAAAAACCCAAGCCTTGGGGGGAAAACTCAAGCAGAGTTTTGTCTGTTTGTCTTCAAAATGAGAAGTGGAGGATGGCTAGTGTACGGAAAAGTTCTCAGTCCACCCTAAAGCCAAGAAGCTAAACAGGATAATACTGTGTGCCACTGCCAACAACAATCTATCTGCAGGCGTGGGTCCCCATGCTGGCTGTCATAGTGGCATTCCCAGCACTGGGACCCACCTGTTTCTGCAGCACCAGAGGTGACCAGTGCCCTGGCTCAGGTCCCCCCACAGTGCAACTGGATGACACGCATGGGCATCGGCTGAGTTGCTCCCTAACCACCCAGGTGATGTTGGGGCATGCAGGTTACAAATCAAGGAGCCGCACATGTGCAGAAAGGTCTCCAACTCAATGGTGAGGGCATCCTGTCATTGAAATGTGCCACTGTCTTTTGGAGGAAATGAAGGAAAGCCCTACCAAATAGAATCCAAAATATCCAAAAAAAAAAAAAAAAAAACAACAACAACAAAAAAAAACAAAACCAAAAAACCTCCAGAACAAGTCTAGAAAGACATGTTGGTTTAGGGAACTTAGAGGGTGACAGGGTGTTTCCTACACCTGTTTCCTACACCTGTGGCTAGCTGGTCCAGGCACCCCGGGAGGTGAGCTGCTTTCCTCCGGGGCAAGAATTCAGACCCCAAGAGACTTTGGCATACTTCATGTCAGTCTTCTAGAACAATGTGGAAGGGCCTCTCCTACAGCTTGTCATGCATATATTGAAAAGAGCCCACACATTAGATCTCACTACCGAATATCACCGTTACTCAGACAGCATTTTTCTTTCCCCCGGAATTTCTCACAAAGTTCACCATTTGAGAGTAAGTCCATTTTACCAAAGAGGGACTTAGGAACAGTGCCCAGAGCATTTCAAGGGTCCATAAAAATGCCAGAAAAGAAATTTCACTGGATCTAAATACAAAAAGAAAACTGAAAACAAAATCAAAATTTATAAATGTTTAATTAAATGTCTTAAAAAATGCAGCATGATGGCAACCTCATGAATTTTTAAACGTAGGATTTACAATTTTTTTTGTTTGTTTGTTTAGAGTTTTCTCATCACCAAAGGATTCCAAGACTCAATGTAAATAATAGCTCTACCTTCTGAAGACTTATCGTGTGTTCTAAATGTTCTACAGAGGCTGTCTCCGCAAGCCTCCCAGCCCTGTGAGGTCAACACAGCCACTGTCCTTGTTTTACGGAGGCTCAGCCACCTGCCACCAGGTATGGTCATCCACATGGTTAGCAAGTAACAGGATGGGGATCTCAACCCTGATTGTAATCACCTTGTTCATGGCAGTGAAATCGGGGCCGAAGTTAATGAGACAAGTTACTCATGGCCAGATAATTTCAAAAATAAATGAGAAAAGCCCTTTCAAAAATTTACAGCAAAAGAAGAAGAAGGAGGAGGAGGAGGAGGAGATATTACGCACATGGGTGCACATGGATATGTCCAATGTCACATAGGACAGAGTCCCCTTCTCCCAGGGCAGGGGACCAGGGGGACTCAGCCTCTAAGAAGCTTTGTTTGTGGTGAACCTATGGCTCTGTTTTTCTGACAATATTTTGTTATCCCTTCTGAGTGCGAGCTAATTTGGAGATTATCTCATCCTGTCACCTGGTTGGAGAGAAGAGGAAAGTGAGGACCAGGACTAAAGTACTTAAGATAATTGCCCAAGATCACACCCACTGGCCTGGTGGCGCCAGTGTGAAACCCAGGTCCTCCGTTCAGGATCCAGAGACCTTTCTACATGTTTTAAGATTAAGAAATGGAAGCCTAAATAGAGACAGATTTTTTTTTCCCCTTTGAGCCCTTCATATACTAAATTCTAACAAGGTCTGTGATACATTGGCTTAGATCCCGACCTCACAGGAGTGACATTTAAAATAGTGCTTCGGTTTGCAATGGTCCCAATGGAAGGAGAAATCCAAGGGAATGGTCTAAGTTTCATTAAGTGCTTCTTCTCTCCTCTCCCCCTATTAGACTGAGCATGTACCTAAATCCTTTCATGGGGTTCTTACTTGGCCTGTATTAAGCCCATCAAAAGCTCAAGGGTCAGAGACATCTTTATATATATACAATTCTTCTTAGTCTAGTTTGATACTACTAAAAATGATGAACAGAATGAGATTCTAAAATGCATTAGACACATTTAGGCAGGTTATTATTAATCCTATAAAAATTCCTTTTGCCAAATCTTGGGGTAGTCGGGAGCTTAGTCCAGTGCAAATTATGGTACAGGTGGAAGTCACCCAGAATGTCCATCTTAGCACCAAAATGCCTTTCAGAGTGGGGAGGAGGAATATATGTAGTACATTCCCTCCTCTTTGAGCCTCTGTCTGTCTCCTACTTTATATCCAAGTGGGAGGGAAGAAGGCATTATTCCCCCCCCCCTTTTTTTTTTGCAAATCAGGATTTCATCTAGAAAGAACTAAGGTCTAAATCTGATATTTGAAGAATCCAAGGGATTAAGCAGATCACTGTTCATTACCTGCAAGAAATGCTTAAGCAGTTCTGAGCAAACAAAGTGACTGTAGATGGATAATTATAATCCTGAGATCACAGATCTACAAAACTGCCTGGCATTCCACTAACCAGTGAGGAGCAAAGGGCACAGGTTTTCATCCTTCCAGAGGGCTGGACCCTCTGGTCCCCACCTGGATTCTCAGGGAAGCTCCTTGCCAAAGAGGGGTGAGGGGACCAGGACTTGGAATGTTTGCCTGGTGACCATTTTGTCACATTATTCATCTTTCCTGCATGCCAACACTGGAAGTCCCTGCTTCAGGTCCCTGTTGATGCCAGGCCCCCAAGCAGACCCTGGTGACACACGTGGAGTGAGCCATCTGTACGTGGGACCATGTGGCTGCATGTTGGGTCCTGCCCCCTGCCCCGGGGTGCACTGCAACCCCAACCACGGGACAATGCTGGTGCCCTGCCTGTCCAGTGTCTGCCAAGGCTCTGAGGCTCTGCTTTCTGGAAGACTGTATTCGAACCAGCATTGTATTGATAAACCCTCCTAATAAAAAAGTTCTGAAACAGAAATTTCAATACAAGGAAGCCCAAGGAGCAGTTGGTGCAGTTCTTAAAACCAGACACTGGCGTCTGCGGGTTGCGGTGTCTGGACTTGCTTCTTTCCAGTTCTGGCTTCTGACCCTGTAACCTTGAGCAAGGGATCTCACTTCTCTTTGCTTCAGCCTGCTTACCTGTTCTTTTTTTTTTTTTTAATTTATTTATGATAGTCACACACAGAGAGAGAGAGAGAGAGAGAGAGAGAGAGAGAGAGAGGCAGAGACACAGGCAGAGGGAGAAGCAGGCTCCATGCACCGGGAGCCTGACGTGGGATTCGATCCCGGGTCTCCAGGATCGCGCCCTGGGCCAAAGGCAGGCGCCAAACCGCTGCGCCACCCAGGGATCCCCTGCTTACCTGTTCTTGCAGAGATGGTGTCAACTAATATACGGAAGCTCTTTGAACCGTGTTGGGCTAACGACAGCACTAAGTGCCAGTTATTATTATTATTAGGTGTTTTTAATATTATTATTCTTAAAGATTTTATTTGAGAGAGATAGAGAGAAGAGAGCATGAACAGGGGGAGCAAAGGAAGGAGAAGCAGGATCCCCACAGAGCTGGGAGCCCAATGTGGGACTCGATCCCAGGACCCTGGGATCATGACCCGAGCCGAAGGCAGACACTTAACCGACTGAGCCACCCAGGTGCCCCACTCTATAGGTATTTTTCACGCATTGCTCTTTTTCCCTCCAAGCATGCTCTCCATGTTTAAAGACCTTGTTTCTTCTGTCTCTCTGCTAGAGATTTTGCTACTCACATTCAAAATCATAGACGGAACTATATTTATGGGTTGTAATCTCAACAAAGTCCTTAGCAAAGCAATTGAGTAATAAAGAGTGAGGCCCTTCAGCGGACCTATGTTAACTATGATTCCCTTTTTTTAAAAAAGTCGGCAAGAGGGCTAGTGCCCCAGGAATACAGCATTTTCTGAAGTTTTAAAGTAGCAGCTCCACCTGCCTACCTGTTACTGTGAATACCAAGCAAGCACAACACAGTTTCTGTGAAGGACTCCTTAAACCTGAGGCCAGGAGTTGTCCCAGAAATGGCCAATGTTCGTTGTATTCATCTCTGCAATTCTTAATTAGTTTACTCAGTGTTCCCAATGTAACAGATACCTGGCCAGACAGGTGATGGCTTGTGACATCAGAATGACTACCCAATCCGTATCACTGGGATCCCCACCCCCTGCTATGGGGTGACTCAGGGTCCCAACTGCTCACTCTCCTCAATCTCTCCCCTTGGAAAGGAGAAAAAATGAGTGGGAAATATCAGAAAGGGAGACAGAACATAAAGACTCCTAACTCTGGGAAACGAACTAGGGGTGGTGGAAGGGGAGGTGGGCGTGGGTGGGGGTGACTGGGTGACGGCACTGACGGGGGCATTTGACGGGATGAGCACTGGGTGTTATTCTATATGTTGGCAAATTGAACACCAATAAAAAATAAATCTATATAAAAAAATCTCTCCCCTTGGCAAACTATCTTCCCCCATGGCATCGAGCTACTACAGCTTCTCTGCAGAGAATATGCTTCAGTATCTTAATGATATTCTGTAGGAGATGCATGGGCTAGAGCTAGAGTTTTCACTAGATCTCCCCAAATATAAAAAAAATACATTAAAAACAGCTCTCAAATACCCTTTGCCTGAAAAAATCCTGTCCGTCCCTCTCTCACGCTTACTGAGAAGACTATCTTTCAATATGTTAACACGCCACAAAGTGCCCCATCTACGAAATGAAAACAGACTCCCCCTTGCTGCCTGCAGGAACTGATCCCAGCACAGAATAGCTTCTGATGGTGCTCTGTCTCCATAATAAATTCAATTTTTCATCAATCAGCGATTTTTCTATTAGTCTGAGATGTAAATAAAATCCCATGGAATGGGCGGGGTGGGGGGAACGAGTTTTGACTCATTAGGTAGCAGGTCAGTTACTGTAAAAGAGCAAGTAACCATCTGAAGCAAAAAGCATTTTCAATCCTCTTCAGAAGGCACTTTTTCCTGGACTTTCACCAACCCAAACCCAGGAAAGTGGAGTGGGAAGCACCAAGCTATCCCACTGGGCTGGCCAATGGTCAGGTGTGGCGTGTTCTCTAGTTCTTACTCCTTTTCCCCTGAGTGTCAGGATGTGTGGGATAAGCTTTCCTTCTGCCGTTTTGTACGAGGGCTTCAAGTTGAAGGCCTCACCCCTGCCTGCAATGAGGCATCAGCATTTGCCCTTTCTAGACCATCTTACAATTGGCATGACTGTGAGAAGTCCTATAAGCCAACACTTCATTTCAAACACGAGGGTAAGGCTACAAAGCCAGGTCAGGTAGTTTGGAATAGGTGATGTACAGACGGCACAGGTGGATGAGGAGGTGAATGGACAGATGGATAGACGGATGGATGGGAGTACAGGATTACATGCCACGAGCTTCTCATTCTCTTTCTGCCCTCGTCACCAACTATTTCCTTTCAACTAAGGGAAATTATTTCATTTCTCTGAGCTTCTCCTTTTCCTCTGAGGCCATTAGGCCTGGAGGCTCTCTCCTCAGCTCCCCCAGTCTTTGATTTCATAAAACAATAGAACTTTTCAAAACTATTTGACTTGCCAATGCCAGGGCCACTTTGCCAGAATTGGCCAAAACTCATAGCATCTTAATAACAGAAGGGACTTACTTGGGAGCTGTTATTTATCCACAGTTGTAACACTGTCTGGGCATTCTGATTATATGCAATGACCTCTCTTAACATCACATTAGGAAGTGGCTTTGAGGGACACCTCAGTGGCTCAGTGGTTGAGCATCTGCCCCTGGCCCAGGGTGTGATCCCAGGATCCTGGGATCGAGTCCCACATAGGGCTCCCTGCAGGGAGCCTGCTTCTCCCTCTGCCCGTGTCTCTGCCTCTCTCTGTGTGTCTCTCATGGATAAATAAATAAAACCTTAAAAAAGAAAGTGGCTGTGAATTCTTCACAGTAGCCAAGACCGAGACAACCTAAGTGTCCATCAATGAATGAATGGATAAAAAATATACACACACGTACACACACACACAATGGAATATTATTCAGCCTTATAAGGAAGGAAATGCTGCCATTTGCAGCAACGTGAATGAACATGGAGGGCGGTGTGCCACACGAAATAAGTCAGAGAAAAACAAATAGTGTATAATCTCACATGTAAAATCTGAAAAAAACCAAAAAGACAAAAAAAATTTCAAAAAACCAGAGAGCGGTAGATTGGTGAATGCCAAGGCCAGGGGATGGGGGCCGAGGGGGAGTGCAGGGAAGTGGGTGAAGGTGGTCAGAGACGACAAACTTCCAGTTACAAGATCAACGAGTCCCAGGGATGTAACGTATAGCGTGATGACTAAAGTTAACAATACCATATTGTATATTCGAAAGTTGCTCGGCGAACAGATCTTAAAAGTTCTCATCACACACACATGCACACACACACACACACACACAAACTGGAACTCTGAGGTGATGGATGTGTTAACTCACCTTATTGTGGTAATCATTTTGCAATACACACATATATCAAATCATCATGTTGTAAACCCAAAACTTACACAATGTTATGCGTCAATTATATCTCAATAAAGCTGAAAAGAACCCTGTTCACTTTCTCTTTGGGGGAAAGAAAAAAAAAGGAAGAAAGTGACTGTGAGCCGAGCTTCATCAAAAAATAGTTCCCACCTTGAACCTAGATGTTCACATAACGAGGAAGACAACCTACAAAAATCAGCACCGAGGGCCCACCCTTCTTTTCCTGGGATGAACAGAAAAGTCAGCATTACTCAAGCCACCCTGGGAGGCTCTGTGTGCTTTCGGTTGTTTTCCTAGAAGTCCTTTGTGCCAGGTGAGACTATCTACCTGGGGCTCTAACACCTCTCTGCACCATGCTTACTACCTTCCATTTAATTTTTCCTAAGACCCTAAATTCCATTTGGCAGGAAAGACTCCATAAAAACGGGTGCCTCCTTGGAGCAAATCCCGCCTGTCTGTTCAAAGAGCCCCTCTCAATAATGACTGTTTTCTGAAGTTATAAAACAGCAGTAAACTGTATATACGGGCAGGCCATTACAATCCGTATTTTTCTTCTCTGACTGCCAATTCTTAAAAGTCAGAGCACCCATCATTTGTCTTCTGAAGCTCAGCTGCCTGGGTGGGTTTTTAAATGTTTCAGGAAATACTGGCAGTGGGGCAAAAGCCATCGCCCCCTCTTTTTATGCACGAGAGAGTAACAGAGGCGGAGGCGTACCAAAGGGTCACCGGTTTAAGCTTCTTCCTCCAGGCAGGTTGGCATTTGAACCGCTTCGAGTTCTCTAGAGAGAGATTCCATAGCCACCGGAGTGGGCCTTCCTCAAACTTTAATTACCCTCAAAGACAATTTCCGTGCCCCTCGCCACTGCCTGCCCCAGCCCCGAGCCTTGCTAGAACGCAAGCCTGCTTCCCCTCTGGTCCTCTGCGGACAGCCAAGGCACCTGCGTGGTTTCTGGTGCGTCGTTAACATAACGGGGTCACCACGGGTCATCAGTCTGCCGCTCCTACTTTGGGGAACCCAACGAAGGCGGGTTTGGTTGTCACTGTGTGGTCCCCGTGCCCGTGGTCTGCTTTGCAAATGTCAGTTGGAATCCGGGGATGCTACTGACTCCCGGGGTTTCCTGAGTCCGGGCGTGACCGGATCATCTCCAGGACCCCGAGAGAAAAGGCCGAGAGGGGGAAAACGAGCTCAGAAACAAGGGGCGACACGGCCCAGGCCAACGGCAGTAGGGGGATCGAGACCGGAATGCCGTGTCCCCGAGGGCTGTCCCTGCTGGCTAAGGTGCTTCCTTGTGGGGGACCCCACTCTGGGGCGTCGGGAAAGCGGAGGCACCACAGGGGACGGTGTGAGCAGGTGCTCGGGACCCTGAGGCCGCGGCCAACACTGCAGGAAGCACTGCGGGAGCCGGGCTGAGCACAGGGTGACCCACGGAGCCCTCCCGGGGGCCACCCCGCGGAGCAGCAGCGTCAGGTGCAGGCGGGGGACCCCTACTGCGGATGGAGAACATTTGCAGGCCTCGTCCTCTGTGCTGGGCACAAAGCACCGTCTCATCCTGCCTGAGAAGGGAGCTCTCCCTTGTGTCTCCATCTCGCGGAGGAGGAGACCGAGGTCCAGGGAGGCCCCGTAACTTTCCGGAGCCTGATGTGCCTCAACCAGAACTCCACTTGTTCTGCCCCTGGAGCCCAGATTCTTTCTTTCTTTTTTTTTTTTTTTTAAGATTTTATTTATTCATGAGAGACAGAGAAAGAGAGTGAGGCAGAAACACAGGCAGAGGGAGAAGCAGGCTCCATGCAGGGAGCCCGACGCGGGACTCGATCTCAGGACCCCGGGATCATGACCTGAGCTGAAACCAGATGCTCAACCACTGAGCCACCCAGGTGTCCCGGGAGCCCAGATTCTTAACCACTCCGTTTTACGCCCTGACCTCGCTGTGTCTCAACCTCCAGGCACAGTGGGCAGCCCCGTTTTTGACTCCGTCTCCCAGGAGAAGAGAGAGGACTCCTTTTCCACCGGGGACCTGATACGGTTTGGAGGCACGCAGATGCTGGCCAGAGCCCAGCCTCCACCCGGGGCAGGGTGTGGCCCTGGAGAAGAGTGTTACTCTTGTGTTTACTCAAAGATAGTCATTAAGTCACCGTGAAGACATCTTTCTGCAGACTAAACAACCCTACTGCTTTTTAAAAAAGCTTTCCTCACAGGAGCTCTTTTTTTGGGACCGTCTTTCTATATTTACTGGTTTTCCCCCAGGAATTCTTCTGCCCTCCCATTCTCTATTTTAACCGGTCCTTGCAATAAGATTCTGATCTGTGCCACAGAGAGGAAAAAAAAAAAGGTCATTTTCATAGCTTTCATCTCTGGCCCTCACAGATGAAGACAAGGCCAGCATGGACAGTAATCAACCACTTGTGGTCCACTCTGACCCTCCGGCATTTTTCTGGCCGCCCCTGTGGCTGGCCAATCTTCCATTTACTGTTTGTTTCTGATCCTGGTGAACTTCACCGTGTATCTGAGGGACTCGCCCTTGGTCTCCTGCAGCCCCCAAAAGCTTCACACACGCACATGACTCAGCCCAATTTGCTCCTCTGCCCCCCTAAGAGGAAGCTTCAAAAGGAGCCCAGTGCTCAGACACAAACTTTGAATGAGTGTCAACAATACAATTCTTTCTCCCTGCAGGAAGGAGCCTCATTTTCCTCTCTGACAGAGGTCTGGGCCACATTCGAGCAATACCAGTCAAACCCAAGGCTCCTGTGGGATCGCCCCTGGTGCCTCCGGGTACCAGCCCGGGAGGCGAGGCAGCCCCGATGTGGAGCCCACTTACTTCGAGGTTCTCGGGGTCCGTCCACGGTGATTTTGATGGCTCTGTGGTAAGTGGCAACTTGGGGTGGATTCGTGAAGACGGTGATGGTCAGAGTGAAGCTTTTCCCTGTTGGAACACAAAGGAGAGCACCAAAAAATGAGGCGACGGTCCGAATGGATCTGCTGGGTTAGTTGACCATTAATTTACGCTTCCCGGCCCTCAAGCTGCAGCACAAGTTAGTGGTTTTCCCAGCACTCCCTTAGGCTTGGCTTTGCTTAAAATCTGGAATGCACACCTCTCTGGTGTTTGTCTAGATGTTAACACTTCTCACGGTTATACGGCTTTCGCTAAATCATCAATAAACAACACAGGATCAAGAGAGATTGGGCTTTGTTTTCTTTCAAGTCAAGACTCCCGGGAACGTGGGATCGGATTGGCAGCTATCCACTGCCCCCCTACAGTCCCCAAGGAGTAAGGGAAACCGTATCCGTCTCTCCCTTCTAATACCGCTTGCCCCCCCCCCCCAAGGGTTAGCAGGGACAGAAGCCTTGAGTTTGCGGATGGGCGAAGTTAACATTATTCCCTCCGTATTTCAAAAAGACTAATTGCTGGTTAATTGACCTTAAATATTATTTTTAAATGCTAGACGGTATTAGAGGCATCCATGGGATTGGCCAGACAAAATTTATAGTCAATAAAGTGACTTAACGATATGTAATTGACAGACTGAGATTCAATAAAGACTATAAACATATATAGGCACGTGGATCCCCACCTAAACCCTTTCCATACACGTGTGGGACGTGAGCGTGTTTTCATTATCGTGCTGCTTCTAGTAACTTTTAAAGACTATTTAAAAATATATTTGTAACTTAGAATGCAATTACTGACATAAAAGCAAATAATTAATATTATACCAACAAATAATAGTAACAGTAAGTATTAATAATGCACATCTAAAAAAAATAATGCACATCTATTAACAATTTAAACATTTCTTCTTGGCCAAGTGGCTCGGACGATGAAGTCTGGGTTTGAACTCTGGCTAGCTGAACTTGGGCAGGGTCCTAGGCCCCTCCGGGCCTCAGGGCCCTTACGTGGAAGATGGGTACACATAGCAGTTCGTACCTTATAGAATTTGAGGGGGATGGTTAAATGAGTTAATAGGAGTAAAACCATTAAACCCGTATCTGGGGTATGATATTCAAAGGGGTGCATGCGAGAGTGTGTGCGTATGTGTGTGTGTGTGTGTGTGTGTTGTGCTCACTTTTATTACTTTTTTCTCTGTTTCTCAGCGCTCCGCAATGGAATTCGAAGGTTTGACTAAACACGGTGTTTGGACCACCCACGTCAGGGCACCGAGTTTCTATTTAACGGTTTCTCCTCTTTCATGTAAAATGCAAAATCATCAATGTAAAATCATGTAAAAACCAAGAAGAAATGAAAGGAAAACCATGTCCATTCATCCTATCTGTTCCCGAACCATTTAAAGATCAAATTGTCTTCCTTCCCCAAGTTTGAAAGAGCTGAACACCTTCAACTATCATGCATGTTGTAATACAAAAAAAAAAAGCCACCAAGAAGCTCAGTAAAAATACAGTTGACCCTCGAACGGCACGGGGGTTGGGGGCGTCAGCCCCCATACTGTTGAGAATCTGCTACAACCTTTGACTCCCCCAAAACTACCATCCACCTCCTGCTGACCGGAAGACTTACTCGTAACACGAGCAGTCAATGAACACATATTTTTGGTTTCATACGTATCACATACTGTGTTCTTACAATAAAGTGAGTTAGAGAAAAGAAAATATTACTACGGAAACTGTAAGGAGGAGAAAGTGCGTTTACAGTCCTGTACTGTATTTATTGAAAAAAATCTGCACGTAAGGGGACCTGCATCCTTGCTCAAGGGTCAACTGTGTCATCCTTGGCCACAACAAGCTGGTGATTCCTAATCATGAAAAAGCCCCAGCGAACAATCTCCAAGGATCTGCATTGTGTCTACAGGGAAGCCTATGATAAGAAGAACAATGACAAGCCAGGATTGGATGCCGAAACTGGCTTCGCCCCCACCTGGCTTTACAACCAAAGTCACGGCTGACCTGTCTGACAGGCGAGGTGAGGCTGCTTTTCTGGGGAGGGGTGCTCCGTCCGAGAAGCCCAGGAGACCTGGTCCCCAAATTTATCTTCCCATCAACTGCTCTTCTTTCCTGGAACCCAGAGAAGATTCCTTCTGGACTTTAGGAAGATTCCTTTTGCCATCTTTAGGACATCATTCTTACGTGGCCACATGACTCCCCCCCCACCACCACCACCTGACCAGATCACTTCCCTCGTGGCATCTTGCTGAAGTAGGGGAATGGGCAGGAGGGGCCTCAAGTCAGGCCCCAGCCAGGTGGGCACACCCAGGTCAACTGCCCATCTAGGAGCTGGCCAAGGGAGCAGAGGTAGCTGCAGCCCTGGTGGTGGCCCATCCGCACAGTCCTCCAAGCACTGTGGCCCGTCTGCCTTCTCGGTCAAGAACCTACAAGGGTCTGACCTGTATCAAGACGGAGTCCACCAGCCAGCTGTCAGGACCTTCTCACGCATACTCCCCCATGAGTTCTTTCTTTCTAATTTTTTTTTAAAGATTTTATTGTTTTATTCATGAGAGACACAGAGAGAAGTAGAGAGTCAGAGGGAGAAGCAGGCTCCATGTGGGGAGCCCAATGCGGGACTCGATCCCAGGTATCCGGGATCACGACCTGAGCCAAAGGCAGATGCTCAACCACTGAGCCACCCAGGTGCCCCCCATGAGTTATTTCTCGCTCACTCCCTCTCCCCCAGCTGGATTCCTCTCCTTGGAACCCCACTCAGGGGTACAAATTTCCACATTGGGACTGTCTTCCTCCAGCCCCCGGGCCAGCCCATCAAGGCCTCCTTGCTCTGGCCCCTGCCTTGGTGTTCCTAGCTTTGAGTGGGGCTCATGTCTCAGGTGGCCTCCACCTTTCCCTCCCCAACATCTGCCTCCTACAGCCGTCCTCACCACTGACCCATGGGGACTGAATGGGTTTGTGGCTGTGAAATCCCGGGGGCAGGGGCAGCAGTCCATACCTCTGTGCATCTCTCAGAGGAAGGTGGGAAAGGATGACAGTGGGAGGGGGGCTTCAGGGTAGAGGGGGGACTGAAAAGAAAATCAAGTGCCTGGAGGACACATGCAATCATGCAATGACGTTGTCCTAGGGACCCAGCAGGTCTGGCTGTGTGAGGGGGCAGGTGGCTCTTCCCGCAAGAGGGTTAGATTTGAGGGTTTTTTTTTTTTTAATTTAAGACTTTATATATTTATTTATTTGTGAGAGGCACACAGAGAGAGGCAGAGACACAGGCAGAGGGAGAAGCAGGCTCCCTGTGGGGAGCCCGATGCGGGACTCGATCCCAGGACCCCGGGATCATGAACTGAGCCACCCTAGATTTGAGTTCCTGTAACAACTGATTTGACCTCCCCAGATCTCAGTCTCCTGGTCCACTAACTGGGGGTTCAGTGTTTGTAGGATACCCGCAAGGTGGCTTCCAACTCTGGCTGTATCTTCTGGGCTCGCAGCCCTCCAGGCAGCCACGTTCCCGTGCACGCGGGTGCTTCCTCGGTTGCCTGCGGCTTCCACGTTGCGGACTCCCGGGAAACGCTGCACCAGCGTCCTCGGGCTACTGCAGCACACCACCACAGACCCGAGGCTTAAAACAACAGAAACGCTCTCTCTCATGCTTGGAGGGCAGAAGTCCAAAATCAAGGTGTCACCAGAGCCACGCTTCCTCTGAGGGCTCCAGGGGAGAATCCTTCCTGGCCTTGCCCAGGCTGCTGCTGCTGCTGCTGGCAATCCTTGGCTGTCCGTGGCTTGCAGCCGCATCATGCACTGTCTGCCTCCCTGGTCACATGCCTTTCCTCCCCCTGGATGTCTTCAGTCTCCTAACCCACTTTTCCTTATAAAGACACCAGTCAGGGGTCCCTGGGTGGCGCAGCAGTTTGGCGCCTGCCTTTGGCCCAGGGCGCGATCCTGGAGACCCAGGATCGAATCCCACGTCAGGCTCCCGGTGCATGGAGCCTGCTTCTCCCTCTGCCTATGTCTCTGCCTCTCTCTCTCTCTGTATGACTATCATAAATAAATAAAAAAAAAGATTAAAAAAATATTAAAATAAATAAATAAATAAATAAATAAATAAAGACACCAGTCATTGGAGTTAGGGTCCACCCTAACCCAGGATGCATGTCCTCGCCTTACTTGATTACATCTGCAAAGCTCCTATATCTATTTTATTTTATTTTATTTTATTTATTTTTTAAAAGATTTTATTTATTTATTCCTGAGAGATGTAGACAGAGAGGCAGGGACACAGGCAGAGGGAGAAGCAGGCTCCCTGCAGGGAGCCCAATGTGGGACTCGATCCTGGGACTCTGGGAGCATGACCTGAGCCAAAGGCAGATGCTCAACCACTGAGCCACCCAGGCATCCCAAAGCTCCTGTACCTAAATAAGGTCACCCGTTTTGAGATTCCTGGCAAACGTGAATTTTGGGGGAACGCTATTCAATCTAGTTAGAATTCAGACACCAAATGTCTTAAGAGTCCCAGCCTTGGCACGGGGAGTGACAACTGCTCCATAGGCACCCTGTGCATTTTACCCCCTGAAATGGTCCCAGTCCGGTGGCAGCCCTGCTATGACCACCCTATTCTTGCTTTCCTAAATGACAGCACAGAATTATCGTCTTTATAATACTGGCGTCTCCAGATCTGTGTAGAACTTAACCTTTCAAACACTTGCCCATATACGAATGCATTTGCTCCTCATAACGTTCTCATGCAATAAATAAGATAGCGGGGAGCCTGGGGGGCTCAGGGGTTGAGGCTTTGACTCAGGAGGTGATCCCAGGGTCCTGGGATTGAGTTCCTCATAGGGCTCCCTGCAAGGAGCCTGCTTCTCCCTCTATGTCTCTGCCTTTCTCTCTGTGTCTCTCATGAATAAATAAATAAAATCTTAAAAAAAAAAAAGACAAGAGAGCCTTTATGGTTCTTGGTTAATAGGTAGCAAACTAAGGCTCAGAGAGGTTAAGCAATTTGCCCAAAGTCACACAGCTTTTATACACCGCGGAATCCAGATCTCTCAGCTTTACACCCCCTGACCTTCACATTATTGTCAAGAGATCCCAAATCTCTACTTGCAATCTCACGGACACCAGCACCAGGAACTCAGGCTCTTGGTACTCTCCCCTGCTCTATCACTGCCCCCCAAAAATGAATCTAGCCCCGGTGACTTGACTGCAGCCAGAATGTGCTTGACAGTCAACGGGAAGCCTGGGTAATAACTCCAAAGCAGCTTCTCACTGAGCTGAGTTTGGACTCCTGGCAGTTGAGTATTTAATGCCGCCCCCTGGTTAACCACAGAGTGGCCTACTTAATCAGGAATGAAATTCAACCAAAGTGAATATTTGTGAAATTGTTGCTCATAATTAAAATTCTACCAGTTTATGCCCATCATTTTATGTTGCAGACATAAGTCTGTCCAGCAAAAGCTACTAGCTGGAGCGTCTTGGCCCCGGGATGGTGGCTCACGAAGGCGGAGATAGTCCGGTCACTTCCCTCACAATGGGCTCTCGTTTATAGCTTTGAGCACCAGGACATCTGCTTATTACCTCATAGACGGAGGTAAGAAGTGATGACATTTTGTTCACAGGTGTGTGTGATATTTTTCCACTCCGGGAAGACTCTGCCTTCCACTACCTTGTGTTCGGGCGACCGGAGCTGGCCCTGTCCTTGATAACGGGGCACAGGCGACTGACCTTCTGAGCTTTGGGACCCACCACGCTCTGCCCTCCACCCCGTGCCGGCCCATCCCTGCTGAGACACAGCCCTTCTTGGCCAGCACCTGCGGAAGTGGTGGCTGCCCCCCAGCACGCACGCGTTATTAGCCAAATTCCCTCATTAAAATGACCTACGGGCCTGGTATTTTAAGTGCATGGGTGTGGAGGGTGAGAGACTGTCAAGTGTTTTTCTCAGCAAGCTGTAGCCAGAACAGTAAGTCAGAGAAGAGCAAAGGAGTAGGGCTGGCTAAACAGCAGCCACCCCAAAAGTGGCTCTGGGGGACCACAGGCAAGGGTGGGACGATGGCGCTGTCATGGAGACAGCTGATGGTCACTCTTGCTGCCTGGGGGAGTCCTTGCCAGGAGAGCCTTCGAGGCTCACCGCAGCCCGGGCTTGGGCCCCATGAGACAAGCAGAGGCCTTGGCCGCCGTGCAGGTGGCCCTGGGCGTGCTGCTGAAAGGCAAGGCCATGGCTCTGGGTTCCAGGGGGCAGGCTGCAGGGTAACAGGTGCCCTGCGTGGGGAGTCGCAGTGGAGGGGGCTAATGAAGGGGGGCACCTGAGGTCCTCCTCCTCCCCCTCACGGAGACCTGACCCCTCACCCAAACAGCAGCCTCAGCTCTACCCAGGGGTTGCCTTCCAGGAGGAAACCCTCTTAGAAGCACAAACAGTAGGGCCGGATACGAAGGCGGGAGGACACGGCAAGGGACAGAAGGGCCTGACGCCCCAAAGCAGCAAAAGATAAGGCACTGATTATGCAATCTGGTGGACCCAGGAACCTACAGAGTGCTAGTTGCCGTACGGCCCCCCAAACCAGAATGCCTGTGTCTAAATCTCTGCCACCTGCTAGCCTGTGGGACCTTGGGCGCGTCACTGAACACGTCTGCGGCCTCCGCTTTGTCATCTGCAAAACGGGGGGGGGGGGGAGGACACCTGTCCTTCTATCTTAGAGTGTCATGGTGCCAGTTAAATGAAGTCATGAGCCAGCAACCATCAGTTGAATTACCACCAGGGACGTGAGAAACACGATTCCAGAAAGATTGAGCTGTGGGCGATCCCATGGGGAGGAGCTGGTGGCCCGACGGCGGAGGTGGCTGTGCCCACGGCGCTCCACGGGGCCCACCCTCTCCTCCCCAGGAATTCCAGCAAAGCGAGGCCGAGGCACAGGGCGGCAGGCAGGGCAGCAGAATGAGCCCACAGACACATCGGGAGCCTCCTGCCGAACCCGAACGTCCAGTTCACCCCTGCCCCGCCAGCTGGCCACCTGCGTCAGGCACAAATGCGGCTGGGCTGATCGGCCTTATAAACAAGCCGGGCCAAATGCTCCCCAGCGGAGCATGTGTCGTCCCCCTCGACGCCAGCCTGTTCATCCCAGTGCCAGGGCGAAATACTAACTGCTTTATTTAGTCGGGAAGAAGGTCACCGGCCAGTCCTTCCGGGTGCTGGTCCCATGCACCAGGCCCCAAGGAGGCCCCAGGTCTGCGCCTTCGGTCTCGGGGTTCACAGGCTCGGGGACTGGGGAACTCTGACAGCCAACTGTGGTCTCATAAAGCCGCGGCTGGACACGGCGGTTCCGCATGGCCCCGGCGCACACTCCACTTCCTCACCGCATCTGGGAAGTGGCTAAACCTCAGGACGGCTCCCCAAAGGGCCGAGGCTGGCAGGGGAAGACGAGGCAGGATGGTCACTCAAAATCACTGCATGCTCAGGAGTGGAGAAACGGATTCAGAAGTGGGGGCTTGGGTGGGGGGCACCTGGGTGGCTCAGCAGTTGAGCATCTGCCTTCGGCTCAGGGCATGATCCTGGAGACCCAGGATCGAGTCCCACGTCGGGCTCCCCGCAGGGAGCCTGCTTCTCCCTCTGCCTGTGTCCCTGGCTCTCTCTGTGTGTCTCTCATGAATAAATAAATAAAATCTTTAAAAAAAAAAGAAGTGGGGGCCCTGTCGCATCGCAGCAATGTCCCCGCTCCGCCCAATGGCACCAGGGGTGACTTTCTAAAGAACTCCTGTCCTGTGGTGACTGTCCCTCCTTGGGTCTGGTTCCACGGTCGCCAACCCCCTTGCCTGGGTTCCTCAGCCCCGGGCCTGTGGCTCTCAGGGTCGGTTTAGACCTGTGAGTCATCTTCTCCTTTTTGGGCACTTTCAGGGGGATGTGAAACTTGCCCTTTGTCACGCAAGGGAAGGCTGTACACAGAGGCCTGTCTGCCGTGGTGGAGGGTGGGGGGCGGTCACACGGTGCACGACACACCATCACATCTGTCACTCAGGCGTGCATCTCTGCAGGAAAGCCCGTTGTGCTCACACACTTTGAACCCTTAAGGGTGCAAGTGAGGGAAAATCAAAGAAAAAAAAATGCAGCTTTTGAAAGGCAAGCAAGCCCATGAAGGCTCAAGTTTTGCTCTTTGCAAATTCTGGAAATTTTAACAGATTCTGAAACGTGGCAGGAAGATTTCTCCTTTTACTGTGTAGATTGTGCTGGGCCGACTTTTCCCCGAGGACTTAACTCAGTGTGAAAATTAATGCACACCCTCAGATTCTGATTCCGATTCAGGGGGAAACCTGAATTGGGGATATTTTTCACAAGATACGTTTGCTTTACATTTCTCATTTTTCCACTGGAACCAACAGCCAAAATTCACGCTTTTGCTCCTGGTCCATTTCGTCATCCAGACACCACGACTTTTGACAGTCGAACTGTATCATTGTTTATTTGGGGATCTCTGAATAGGATAGAAATCCTTTGAGTTGCACAGAATTTCCTGCTTTCTCTAAACTGAACCAAAATTAAGATGTAGCTGTGTATCCACTTGCAGGAAGAGGGCCTCATATGTTTGCAGGCGTGTTTATCTAATTGTACCTGCATCCACACAGGTAAAATGCAGATGAGAGACCCGTGCTGTTTGGCATTCTCCCCCCACCCCCAAGTCTACTGACAGGTGCTCAAAACACAGAACTCAGTTTTCCATAAAAAAAAACAGCATTTTTTTTTGGAATGGTGGATTGTTTGAAAAGCAGTGGTTTTGCTTACAGAAAACCAAAAACATGCAAAGCATTTTCTCTGGAGATGTTCCATAAAAATAAGTTGAGGAGAGGGACAGCATTTTCTTAATCTTGGAGTCTTCTGTTCCGAGGCAATAAATAATGTTTGATAACTAGATCAATGAAATATTCTATAAACTTTCAGTTTTGACAGCTAGTTTTTTATGCTGTCTGATTTCACTTTGAAAGCATCATTTTCCTTTTCTGCAGCTCGGGTGTGAGTTTGGCTTTACCAAAGGGATGGAGGGCGAGCCTTCCTCTTCATGGAGCGTATTTACTAAACCCCAAGGCTCCACGATGCTCACGTGACTTCGCACTCTTTTCCTGAGATTTCATGATCCCTCGCTGATCTTCCCTTTTCTTTTGATATCACAGTTCCTGAGTGTCTTGGTGGAAGAATCAAGTTTTGCTCTTCTTAGCCCAAACACTTCTAAGACTCTGAATTCACAGGTCTCTGGAGCACGAGGCCATGCCTGCTGCCAGGAGAGCCCTCTCCACCTCTCGTGGGTGGCCTAAGTTCCTTGGTGGAAGTTGAGCTAGAAGCTGACATAGGACAGGTGACCAAAGGGACCTCATCCTAGCCTTGACTCTGCTTGTGTCATGGCCCACAGCTTCAAATATGCAGCCCACCACCACGTGGAGCAGCCCAGAGGTATACGGGTGGACACCCAGAAGGGAAGGCAGTGTTGGGCCCCCACCCCCGTTCCTGCTGCCAGCCTTTTAGACTACACTGTGGCCGCTTCCAGGAAGCGTGAGTGCAGGGGGGTGTGGAGGCTGCAAGGGAAGAAGAGGGACGCTCCAGGCAAGGCTGGGAGTGTGGCAGCAGGGCCTGGCAGGAGTGGACTCTAGGCACAACGAGTTAACCAAATGGGCTACCTGCACACTATGGGTATGCACACGTCCTAGGCTGCCTGCAGGGAGAAAGGGGAGTTCTTGGTCTCTGCACCCCCAAGCATCCTTTCCCTTCTTCAATCTGCAATCTGACCATCTTTCTACAGTTTGTATCTGCGTATGTCAAGTCTCTGCTTAAGCAAGTCAGTGATTCTTTACTTCCCTGGGGCCAGATCAAATTCCCAGTGTGGATGGATGTCAAGGTCCTGAGCAGCCCTCTGGGCCTCACCTTGCTTCAAGAACTTCCTGAGCTGGCCACCCAAGCTCTTCGACAGGCCAGGCGTTCCTCCTCACCCTGTTTCCCCCGCTTGGACACTCTTCTCCATGCCTTCATTTGGATTCCCTCTTCCACACCCTGAAATGTCTCAACTGAGATGACAATTTGTCCAGGAAGACCCCTCCCCTCTTCACTAGGTCCTGCACGGCTGCTCATTTGCTCTGTCGTGCCTGCCCACGGTGCCGACCACTCAAAACAGTGATGGCCTGCTTGACTATCAGCTGTGGCTTCTCTTTGGCTGACCTTTGTATTTCCAAAGGGAGTCCAGTGCCCGGAACACAGGAGGTGCGCAATGCATATCTGATGAACGATTATTGAGTAAAGAATGAATGAAATACCCTCATCCAATGACCTCTGGGGGTGGGGGTGAGTTCTCAGAAAAAAAGCAATGGACACTATACTTCCCTGAACTGGAAGGGTCCAAAGCCTGTGCGAGACTCACCAAATAAACCCAAGGTCCAGCCTGGGTCAAAAGGTTCAGCAGATGTCTGCAAGGATCATATTATTATTATCGTTTTTATTTATGAATATTTATGAAACTCCTGTTGGGTCTCAGGCACTCTCATTTTACGAGGTTCTTTGCAGGACAAAGGAATTTCTTACACCCAGGAGTGGACACTGGAAGACAGCCTCTTTCCTGACTTTCCGATTCAGGGACTCCTGTGCTGACTCTGGCTCCTCTTTCCCCACCTCCCTCAGCCCTTCTCACGACAGAGCCCTTCTCACTACGTTGAGATGAGGGGGAGCTCTCTTTCCTGAGCCCTGCCACACAGACATCACTCATTTCAATCATCCCGACAACCTCTGAAGTGTGTATGAAAGGCACCATCACACCTACTGCATAGACGGGGAGACAGAGTGCAGCACGTCTTAGCGAGCCCTGCGAGTGCACCCACTTCTCGTACCATGTCAGGCCGCCACCCCCACCCCCCCGCCCAAGACCCGTAGAATCATCGCTACTAGACATGTGTGTTCTATGTCGTTGTTATGAATCCGAGGGACATCGAATG
Source organism: Nyctereutes procyonoides (assembly GCF_905146905.1). Lineage (NCBI taxonomy): Eukaryota > Metazoa > Chordata > Mammalia > Carnivora > Canidae > Nyctereutes > Nyctereutes procyonoides. The sequence goes on from NW_026575155.1 coordinate 8,439,942, forward strand.
GGAAACGATGGCATTAGTATCATCTAGAACCCATGCATTTGGACAGAAGGCAAGACGGTAGTATAGTAAGACACCTTTCCAAGCTGTCGCCAGAAGAGTGAATTTTCCATTTGTACATGGCGCCAAAAAAAGAAAAGAAAGGAGAAAATAAAAGTGCATGAATGTTCACTTGCAGTTTCCGAAAATGCTGAGATCCAACCTTAAAATGGCTTCTAGTGGAACAGCCAGAGTGTCCTTACGCGCGGTCCAAGGCAAGCTGCCGTGGCACTACCATAAAACTCCCTAAACTTGGGTGGAGTCAGCAATCACCGTGCAGGAAGAATGTGATGCTGCTGGGTGCCAGCCTGTGGAGCCCAGCGACAGGACAAAGGGATTATTCTGCTTCATTGTGAAAATGCAGTGTTTATTGTTAAAATACGGTTGGGAATTAAAGGGGCATGTATGAATCATAAATATTTGCATGCCATTAATGTTTGGACAAAAGACTTGGAATGGCTAAGTTGGGAGAACTTCTTTTCCCATGAAAAACACTGCTTCATATTACAGGACATATTTAATTTCGCCTCTGCCATTGCTAATCTGCTATCCCAGGGCCCGCTGCGTATAACTCTTTCACGACCTGGGAACTCCACGCGGCTGAGGAGTAAGGACAAGAGCTGATGTCCCCTCCTGGAAAACCCAGCCCTTCAGATAAACAGAAAAGCAGGTCCCCGTTGCCATTGCTGGTTACGAGCTCACAGACTTTCCTTCGCCTACTCTACAGAGTGAGTGTCACCGAAGCAGATCTACCCCGGAAAGTAAGTCTTAATGTCAGGCAGTCCTTCCTGCACACCCCAACCTCTTCCCCAAGGACAAAAGGGACAAAGCAGAATCAGGCTCAGAGAGGTTGAGTAACTTGCCACAGATGCTCAGTTCTGTGCCAGAGTTCTTAACCGGGGGCCATCCCTCCACCCCCCGCCCCCAGGGACATTTGGCAATCCCTGCAGACATTTGTGGTTGTCGCACCTGGGAAGGGAGATGCTACTGGTTACTGGGCTAAGGCCAGGGATCCTGCTAGCCATCCAGCAACACACAGGACAGCCCCACAACAAAGAAAAATCAGCCCTAAATGCTAAATCAGACCCCGTGCTCAGCAGAGAATGCAGTCAAGTCCACATTCTTTTTTTTTTCTTTTTTTTTTTTCAAGCCCACGTTCTAACCATGCTACGCTGCCCAGAGTGAAAGAGTCCCGGAGGAGTCACTCGTTTGAAGGTATTTAATGAGTCTCTGCTCTGTGCCACAAGGTGCTTTTCTAGTTAAGGACTGGATCTTTTAGGTTTTGACAATTCTTGGGTGTCCACCTCTTGGGAGTTCCAGGCACGTCTCTCATGGTGCTTGGGTGTCAGTTACCACTGCAGTGTCCCCATGCATGCCACAGCTGTTCTGGAGCTCTTTCCCTGGCGACCTTCACTCCCAAGCACATCTAGGGACAGCACGTGGGCTCTGTGCAGTCCCCAGCACAGATGATGCCCATAAACTCCCATTCGGATAGCTAGCTATCTCAAATTATTTGACACGCAATGGATCTCCATGCCGAATCTGGGAGACGGTTGCTTTACGGAGGGAAGCTTAAGGGAAGCAGATGTATCCATGGGGCAAGAAAGTTAGGGGTGGGGCTTTCCATGCAGGGGAAAAGCAAGCAGACAAACAAAAACCAGAGAAAGCCCTCACAGCAGCACTTATTCAAGAAACTCAACCTGCAGCAGATGTTACTTTGATGCAAGAAGAACCCCTAGCGGACTCTTGAGATTTTTTTTTCAAACCACCTTTCCCTGAATCTCAGTATGGGAAACAGGTGATAGCAGAACTAATGTGTTAGGGCAGATGGAAGAAATCTCTGGAAGAACCCACCTGTCCGTCTGTGGTACCTGCAAGCCCAGGCCATCTTAGAGATGGCCAACAACTCAGCTCCCTTCTATGCGTTTCTCCCCATTTTTTTTCTTTCAGGTGTGCAGACCAAGCCCTTTCTGGTGTCTGCAAGGTATCTGTCAGTGATGCATTCCAGGACTTCGCTTTGAGCACTCACCAACTCGTGTTCTTGGGTTGGTGGATCTGGGGTCCCGGACTGGAGGACTGGAGCACTGTGGGGGGTGATGCTGAGCGCTGAGAAGCCAGTAGGCTACTATCATTATTTCTGACAGTCCTGCCCATAGACCTGCAGCTGTGGGACATTCCTAAGAGTGTGTGTGTGTGGGGGGGTCCTCCAGGAAGAGCTCTCCTGCTATGTGGCCCACCCCACCTGCAGCCTCTCCTGACTCCTCCCACCCCCCCAACGGGGGATGTTCATGTTCTTCGGAGACGGGGCAATTCTATGCATACAGAACACTGGTATGTTTTCATATTGAGAGGAAGGCTTCAATATTCAGTGATGCTCTCTAATTTTATTTTATTCTCTGTGAACTGTTTAATGTAAGTTTTTCGTGTATTTTGTAGACAGGCAGAAAGTGTTAGGGTAGAGGGGGAAGGGAGACATTTCACAATGTCTCACGAAGGAGTGCGAGGTTAGATGAGCGTTTTCAATCTCGGCATGACGGATATTTCAGACGGGTAACCCTGTTGTCAGGGGGCTGTCCTATGCACCATGGGGTGGAGAGCAGCACCCCTGGCCTCCACCCACTAGATGCTCACAGCACTCCTGCATCCCCATTGTGACAGCCAAACACATCTCTAGATATTGGCAAGTGTCCCCCCCCCACCGCGGGGGTCAAAATCACCCAAAGTGGGAACCACTGAGTGAGACCGTCATCAGAATTGATAAGCAGATAGACAGATAAAATACCAACTGTGACTGCCGGGATGTTTCAAATGGGATGATGAAGGCAGAGCATCTGGAAGGACGCAGCCGTGCACGTGCTGGAGACACACCATTTAACGGGGCAGACAAAGCCTTCTTATGACATGAGTTTAGGTCAGCTCCTCACTATTTATAAATAGATAAATAGATACTGACTGTACTCCATACGATGGTTTCAAATAAGAATGAAGGAAAAACACCTGTAGAGACCCAAAACCACTGCCTTGAGCAAACTGGAATGTTTCCACCTCAGAATGGGCCCATCCCTCCTCGCCTTGTCTGCCCAGATCTGATAAGCACACAGATCACCAACTGTGCTCAAACCACCCATATTCCTATGCGTTGCCTTCGTCTGAGCCAAGGAAAGTCTCCTTTGTTTGCATAAGGTGACTCAGTTAGGGCCACACAGCACCCATGAGAATACCTGCCAGCCCTCCCATTCACCAGACGCAGGAGCCTCCTTGGGTCGGGAGGCTGGGGAGGGTGGTACAGACCCGCACTTTGCGCCACCCACACATTAGTAACGACAGTCCGAAATCTCCAAGTAAAAGCAGAGATGAATCTAAGTTGGAAAATTGGAAAATAAACAGGAAATTTACTTCCAGCTTTTTTGAAAAGCTTCTAAGTGTATACTGCATCACCAAGAAATCACAAGAAACACACTTTGAATCCAGCAGCTGAAAGGCCACGAGCTTCTCGAAGGATCACTTTGCGGTGTGGGTGTCCTCAACTACCTGAAACCTTCACTGGAGAAAGTTCAGTGACAACAAATGGGGTTCCTACGTGGATCCAAGCCCCATATAGGCCACCAGAGGCCGGGCAACGTGCTTGAGTCCCAAATCAGTGCAGGGTATGCCCCAGAGAGATCCGTTCTGAACACGGACCAAAACATGCCTCTGTGGAGTGCGGGACTCACAACACAACCGATGAAGGGGGCGGACGTTGCCTGGTGTCCACTAATGTGTGTGCATGAGTATAAATCTTAAGGAGCAGCAATTCGTCCCCGATGCCCCGAGAGTGAACAGATAAAACTGGCGCATTTGGAAGTGTTCCTACGAATACTCATTCAATCCACGCTGCTCACTTATTAATTTTTGTTAATTGCATCATTTAGGCTTCGATGAGAAGATGCGATTAGCATGCATTTAGTCCCAAAGATAATTTGGTGCAAGAAGACTTCTCAATGGGAGTACAGAGGCGTGCACGTGCACACACACGCACGCACGCACGCACACGCCCCACTAATTGAAAGTCCAACAGATCCTTCAAAACCACATAACCTCTACATCCTGACAGGACATGACTATTTATAAACAACCCCTTACTGATGTGAACTCATTTTATAGTCATCAACAGAACGAGAACAGTCACCAAGACAGTACACCCTCTCTCTCGTCCAACAAGTAATTTTTCTTAAAAAAAAATACAGAATATGCTCTTCCATAACCAATCTTCTCCACCCTCTCTTGCCCCTCGCCAACCAGCACAAGAAGAAAACACAAAACTGATTTATTAGAACCAGAGCAGCATTGCGGCCGTTGGCCGGATCACTGTTTATGTCTATAATGCTTTGCTGCTGAAACAGGAAGCTCTAAAAATCATTCAACCATTATTTCTCGCGGAGGCTCTTTCTGATTGATAGTCCTCTGTCCCCACCAAAAGGAACTGCCTTGACCAAAACGCAAGCCAGGCGGGCAGGGGAGGGGTGGAGGGTGGGTGAAGTCTAGCATCTGCCCACCAATTCTGCAACACGGTCCATACCATTAACTTCAATTTAAAAAAAGCTGTTGGATGCTATCGGCAATGTCTGGCACTTCATAAAATCAGCAAGAAAACCATGAAGAGATAAATTGGAAAACTCGATGTTCCAGGCATAAGCAGTTTCCAAGAGAACTTTTCTCCTTGGTCCTTGCCATGGTGGTAGCCGGACGAGGAGGATTGCCAGTGGTAGTGGCTGGGGGTAGGGAGCAAGTTGCTTTGAGCGAGTGTCTACCCTTTTATTGGCAAATGGGAAACAGGATGAGAAACCTGATCTCTAAAGATGAATTCTCCATCACATCGGGGACACAGGCTTTCAACCTGCCATCTGAAGGAATTATTTGCTAGGGCTGCCTGGGGCTTGGTGTAGCAGAAGCCAGGTCTTTTATTTTATATTTTATCTTATTTTATTTTATTCATGTTTGTTTTTTTTTTCTCGTATTTTCTCCAGGAGATCGGATTGCCAGTTTAGTATCTTGATTGTTGCCCATGGCACAACTCTGGGGTTTTCAGTTAAATTTTTCCTACCTCGCTTTATAGGACTCCGGTATGGAAGGGAGAATGACTTGGATCCCATGATAATATTGTGAGTCATTCTGAGCATTTCTTAGTAACCACCACTCCACAAAGACACGTCTCTTTTCGTGTAGACTACCGGGACAGTTTAAATGGACCTTCCCTCCGTCTCAGCCGTGGTCTTTCCCTCATCTGAAACCAACCTCCCCACGCCGTTCCCCAAATAACATAAAATAACTTAAGAATGAAAGTGCCTTTAAGTGACAAACATTACACAAATCTGCAATAACCCACATTGTGACGGGGTAAATATTATGTCTGGGAAGACATCCATAGCAAGAACGTAATGAAGGAATTTCATTTCATAAAAGCATTGGGAAGGGGTACTATTTTGAAAGAGGGGGGGTTTAAATTGCCAGGGAGGTCACCATAAACAGAAATGCCTCCAAGGAATTAAACCCCCCATTCTAATGGCCCAGAGAACTCCCAGACCTCATGGGGCTGAGTGTGGAATTCACATTGCAGCTCTGCAGGGGCGGAGAGGGTGGGCGGGTGGGTGAGGGGGAAAAGGGGGGCATAGGCATTCACTAGAGAAGAGGCTGTGTCAAAAAAAAGGCCTCTTCCCCTTTTAGGGGACCACAAATGTGCAGACCTGATGGCCTTTGGGAGGCGTAGATCAGTAGTTTGAACAGGATCTACTTCCCTAATCACACAAAGCAGGTCCTGGCTATAATGAGAACAGGTGTTACCAAAACACACGACGTCCAAGAAGAGTGTCCACCTTGTCTGTTCATTTAATTCATATTCCAATTATCTGCCATGTGCAGCCCCGTGCGAGGCTGGCCCTCCACAGTCAAGGCAAAGTTCAAATTCACAGATACTTGGCTGGGGTGGGGGTTAGGGGTCCATAGATCCCCAGAAAGTTTCACAAAAGAGCTTCAGCAGTCCTGGAAACTGAAACCGTACATGAAACTCTGGATGCAAGAGCACATGTACATATATATATTTTTTTTACCCCCCTTGGGAGAAGGCTTCCCAAAGGATTTTTCAAACTTATCTACGACATTCCCAAAAGATTAAAAAGTCAGATTCTTAGAAATTAGAAGGAAATCCGCCCTGGGTTCTCTTCCCCCCATTTATGATGTGGTTGATGATACGGTCTAGTAGATTTCCTCTTTGGTTCTAAAATGAATTAACGAAAGCCGTATTCCCTGATTGATCGATTCCTTTCCAACCGATTATGTAGTAGGACAGTGACAGAAGCACTCACAGATCTCATTGCTAAAATTGCTTCAAGGTCTCTCCGCTGCAGCCACGATGCGCTTTCTTGTAACTGAAAATACCCAGGGATGACCTGCCTTGACTGTTGATGTCAACAACAGGTTGGTTGGCCCCTGCTAATGAACTGTGCCAAGAACTAACTCTTGATCCTGACTTTTCGATTTTCCGGAGGTGAGGGACGGTTTCAGAACTTGTGGTTAAGTGTGAAAGGTTCTGAACCACAGCCTGTGTGCTCTGCATCACCTCTCATGCCCTGGGGACTGCTACCTCTACTTCCACTGTGAAGGAAGGGTCCGTGTCTATGCAGACACTGAATCTAAGGGAGCAAAGCCCAAGAGTGAAGCGTCCCCTGAATGAGATTTAAATCGGCAAGGAGGAAAAGGAGAAAATGGGGAAAAAAGAAGAGGGCTCAGGCTACTGAAGCCTTCACGAGTATTTTTTAGGGGCCCGATGTTGTCAGCAAGCCCGTAAAAGCCGGACGGGCAGGTTTTCCCAGTTGCAGGCTGAACTTGAGGTTATAAGTTGTGATCCTGGATATGAGCCAGCGCCCAGACAAATCAGTTTTGTCGAACAGAGAAAAACCCTTCCATGTCCAACCTCTGGCAATTTCTGTGAGGTTTTCCAATCCCACGGGCCGGCAGCTGGTCAAAGAGAAAGGAGTTTCTTTCTCTGCCCTTGGTTTAGAACTGAGAACCAAGGCCTTTGGAGAAACCATCGGATCAGTGCTGTTTGACAGAATGCAAAACTGGCATTGAAATGTTTGGATGAGCCAATAGCCAGGACCTTCTCCGCCACTGTGATGTGTTGATGTCAATGACGTATTTTCAGGCACATTTTCAAAAACAGAAAATGAAACAGCAAATAGTCTTGAGATCGCTTAATAAGACGTAATGAAACTTTTAAAGGACAAGATTCAGTGAGGAAGATTAAGACTAATTGTCAAAATTAGTGAGAATCATCTGTTCTCTTCGTAATGGGAAGCAAATTGCAAAAAAAAAAAAAATCTGGCAGGCTTTGAGGCTGACACTTGGACTCGAGAGAGTAAAATCGAGTTGTATTTTATGACTGGGGAGAGATCATGAGACAAAGTCAAACAGGGCCTTCTGACAGCTCATTCTGCTGTGTAGTACTGACCCCGGAAAAACACAAACAAACAAACAAACAAACCCACTCAAGACCAACAATACACAGGGTAACCGTAATTGGGTCAAACGTGCAATTAGGGTTCCTGTATTTCGGACGCCTTATTATCACACATGGGAAGCCGAGCCCGTTCAAAACAGATACTGACCGTTTATGGCATGTTAATCGGTTTTCTTGTTCCAGGTTATCAGAAGACAGCCCGGCCTTGGTTGTAGCTATTTTACTCTTTGGGTTTTATGCAAACTCTCGGGCATACTAGCACGAATCGGGCAGCCAACTGCAAACAATCCACACCTTGGGGAAACAGTTCACTGTTACCCAAGTAAACACAAGCACCTATTAGTCACCCACTCAAAACAGAAATGGCCAATGAGAGACAAGAGACCAGCCCTCGATGCCAGAAAAGGAACCATGCTGCTTTCAAAATCTCATTCTTTATTATCACCGACTGAACTGCACACTGCCACAAAGCCACTACAGCACTTCTCACGGGAAAATATCACAGGCACGATCCACTCAAGTTTTCCAAACTTTTATAACCAACACCTGACACATGGACCCACATAGATGCACACTACGATAATAGGACTTTCTCTGGAAAGGCAACCCAACGAGACTCAGCCAGCGTCCCAAGTAGTATAAATACCCAAGAATTGAATTAAGATTATTAGCTAGGCTGGTAGGCAAGGACCAGGCAAGAGGGCCTGTGTGTTTTATTGGCTTCTCACCTACTCTGCCAGCTACTGATCTGAAGCCTCCAAGATGTTTTCCAAACACACATCTCTGAATCATAATGTGAATTCCATTTACTGGAAGGCGGGGACTTGTAGTATAACAAGTGAACCCATATAATGACTTTATGCTTTCATATGTTATAGCATCTCTCATGCTTTCAATAAGTGGACATAATTTTCTTTGTATTACTCTATTATTAACATTGTATTATCGACATATATTTTCAATCATGTTGTAAGTTTGTTTTTTCTTTCTTTTCTTTTTTTTTTTTTTTAATTTTCTCCACGTAGGATTCTATTTTAAAACGCCGTGGGCAGCTAAGATAGCAAAGATGAAGGCCCCCCAAAACAACACACTTTTACCCCTTCCCCTCTTTGGCTAACCAAACACAGATTTTCTTGTATCTTTGAATGCCTTTATAAAGAGTAATGATACTCTTATGTTTAAATGTCCACTGGTCATAGTTTAATTTTTTAATACAAGAGTCATCTACTGCTGTTTATGCATTTATCACATCATTTTTTTATCCTCAAAATAACTTTTATTCGTTAGCTTATTCAATACTATATTATGAAAATGAAATGTTCAAAACAAGCTCTCCTTCCTCCTTCAATTAAACTTTTCGTATGTATTGCTATTTATAAAATACGACTTCAGTTCTTACAAAACAGAGAAAGCACAATATTTGAAAATAATTGGAAACCAGAGGAGATTACTGTCCAAAATTCCTCTTTCCGCTCTAATACTTCAGTAACAGGCACAGAAAAATAAAACCACACCGAACTGCCCTGAGACAACAGTTCCTTTGGGTAACCCAGTCTTTAAAAGATCAGTGCTAAAATGTTAACTGGGTCTGGCCCCTCCCTCAGATAATAAGAAGGCATCCAAATTATACGTGACAGGAACGTGATTTTATGCTATCAAATTTGCCAAACCAGAGGTGGTACTATCGCTGTGTCTTCATATTTTATCATAAAATGGTAAACTTACTTGAAACCACATTTCAATAACCATATACTGTACATCCCTTAAAATGATCAGAAGTGATCATTTGAAACTCTGTCCCTTGTCATAGGCAGCACATGGATTCTAAGTTAAAGGCTTCCATGATACAGATTTTTGATAATTATTGAGTAGAGACCACCAGTTGTATAATCTTAGTTTCCATGATGGTGAGTTTTATATTTTTACCTTTTAGCAAAAATCAGAGGGATTTCCTTGAAATTCATAATTCACACTTTGCATGTTGCAGATCAGTCTTTAATCCAATATTACAAAGCAACAATGTAAAGGTATATTCTTGAAAATATACTACACTTTAAATCAGTATTTTTTAAAAGCTTGAAGCAGCAATATCAAGAAAGATTGTGCTTTCAGGGATCCCATCACAGAAAACTTCCAGAACATCAGAGAAACTTCTAGAAGTTTTGAAATTTAGATTTGTTGCCATGTAACGACTCGCGCTCCCATATCAGTTTTGATAGACACATACCTCTTCCACTCCGACCGACAAACCTGAGGTCATTGAATCTTGCAACTTGGTTTTTCATGGCTGCGGTGGCATTTCTCAATTCAGCTGAGTAGTTTTCATCATTGCCCGCCATTACAGTGACCAGAGTGCCGTCGGGGACATCCCCCAGAGCCACCACCTAAGCCAACCAAGGGACAGACGCAGACATCAGAAATGCTGTAAACATTTATGCCATTGGTGTATTAATTGCTTTAAAATTAAATGTATATTAACTGATCCTTTTTTAAAAGACTTATTTGAGAGAGAGAGAGAGAGAGAGAGAGAGAGAGAGAGAGAGATAATGTGTACAAGCGAGCAAGGGGAGGGGCAGCGGGAGAGAGAGAGATTCTCAAACAGACTCTGATCTGACTGCAGAGCCCAGGATGGGGCTCCGTCTCATGACCCTGAGATCTTGACCTGAACCCAAATCAAGAGTCAGACGCTCAACCAACTGTGCCACTCAGGTGCCCCAGCGATCCTTTTTAAGTGTGCAGAGGAATAGCAAAACAATGGGAAAGTTATTAATGGGAAGGATCTCTTTGAATTCCATTATGTAGAACTAAATATAAATTTTTGAGTCCTAAAACATTCACTTAATAAAGTCACTAAGATCCCATGACATAGTTGGGACAAGACTGACTATGGCAAGGGCTTCGGAAGCTATGCCTTCTCATGAATGCAAACATCTTAATCCTTCATACTTGAGAAATGCAATGTCTCGTTTTGATAAGATTAGAATCTGACCCATCTCTCTCTTGTCTAGATGTCTACTGACAGGGCCCACTTTGCTGTTAGGTGTTTAAACTTATTTTTGCTAAAATTAAAAAAATTGATCTTTAAACTGAATTGCAGATGATCCTTGAATGACTCTGTTTGCGGTTCATCTTTGAAGCCCCCTACTGGCTTCTCTTATTTTGATTATCAGTAGCAGGGAAATCTGGCATACAAGGAAACAAAATCAGAAACCTGCCCTTTGCTTATTACTAATTACAAAATCAACAGACCTCAGAGAAGAGGGCACTGGCTTTTAGGTGCTGCTCTGAATTCAGGAGTGGAACTACGTAGCATTTTTCTATCTGTGGGTCCCCTGGATGCATCAACTATGTCCTGATAGATGACTGAGGTTTTCTCCAAACCCAGCTTATCTTCAAGAAAAATGCCTTTAATATAATTGAATAGGAGTAGATTTCCTAACAGGGGTACTGAAGAAACTGGTAGATAAATATTTTTTATACTCACGTGATTAAAAAGCAGTAATTTCAAGGTAAAATGCTCTGAAGAGCATGGCCTAAAGCTGCTTTGTGCAGTTAATTCTATTTCTTGGCCATCATTTGATTCTTCTGGAAATGATGTGTGTGTGTGTGTGTGTGTGTGTGTGTGTGTGTGTGTGTGTGTGTTGAGGGGAGCTAGACCATTATTATTAGCTCTATTTTCATTATTTTTATTTTTTAAAGCAGTCATAGGGTTTCAAATCAAAATGCCCCAACTTGTATCTATTCCTATCACTTCTGATATTCTTCATGGTACTTTCTCAGTCAGTAGGGAATTTGTTTTAATCCTTTGAATTCTATAATCCCTTTCTCCATTCTGTATTTGAGTTGTAATAGCAATGAATTCTCCAATGAGTCCTCTTCCTTTTTACCTAATCATCACTACATAATTTTGGGGTAATACTTATATTTTCAATCCTCTTTTTCTGTCTGTAAATGAGGCTGCCCTAGGCTCCCTGGTACAAGAGCAAGGCCATTGTTTCTTGGAATGCCCATCTTCATTGCCTGTTTGGCCACTACCCCTTCCCGGTGTCATCCAGGTGACCATCTATTGCTTTTAATCCTTGTGATGCATCAGCTCAGATTCTGAAGAGTATGACAGGAAGGATGAGCCATCTCACCACAAGTGACTAGAGGACCAGGAGAACCAGCCCGCAAGAGGGAGGCATGTTCTTCATCTGCCTTATCCCACCTGCTCTGTCGAGCACGGCCTGGGCCTTTTATCTTTCTTTCTAATCCTTTCCATCCCAATGCTGGGCATGTTTTCTATGAAGGAGATTTAAAAACACAGCTATTTACTCCCCAAGCGCTCTCTAATTAGATATTTAGTTCCCATTATAAATGTGTTTGTTGCCTTTTAATTAAGAGCAGTAATATGACAATTCCCTTTTGTTTCGAAAACATCATTGAAATAAATCTCCTTGATCGGTTATTTACTTATTTTACCATTTCGTTTCTATTCCCACAAAATGTGCTTGCTCTATTCTGCTTTTTTCTGCCTCTTAAAAATTTTTCCATTTTTTTTCTCACTATTTTCACTTCCCTCTGTAAAATTAGCTCACAGTGTTGAAATGCCCTCCTTGAGCACATATTTTTACTTCCTCATCCCCATCTCCCTGTGATGACCTGGCTTCTCTATTTTAATCCAACATTTAGTAAGTATACAGGGGCTGTATACTTAACTATGTGGTTTTCAAACTGAATAACTCGTTGTTGGGGCAGGATCTGTAAGAGGTTAAAGTAAGTAAATCTAGTTGTATATCTTCCAAAATGAACACTAAATCACCTTCCTCCCACTGGCTCCTCTCACGGGGCTCCATGCCTGCACCTCTCTCATCTTTCCAAAACTATCCTTGTCAGTAATTTGGCAAACTCACGAGACCTTCACCAACTAGAAACAAATATAGAGTAAAATGATCGTGGTGGCTAAATATGAAAAGGTTGTTGATGTTGGAATTTAAGACTAACAAAATTAGGTGTTTAACCCTTCCTTCCCCTGTCTTTCTAAAAAATGAAGCAAAAGTCCAAGATATTCAGGTGCTCGATGACTGTTTTTCTGTTTGTTTTTTTATTGATCTCAGGGGGATTTTTTTTTTTTTTGGCAGGAGGAAAGGGGAGAATATTAATTTACGCTAATAACGTATATATCATCTAATTGTTAACAAGCACACTTAGACAGGATTAAAAAATTAAAAAAATTTAAACTAACATGTCTGCTAATTTGATACAGATTGTGCCACTGATAGGCAATAAGAAGAGAATAAAAAAAATCTAACTTCAAACACAAAAAAGAAGGAACTGGAATGAAAAGCTATAAACAATAGGTAAGGAAACACAAACATTTACATTTTAACACAGACCAAACAGACAAGAAGGGACTTGTTGGCCAAAGGATATCTCATATTTTGTTTTACTTCTCTGTTTTTAAAGTATCAGGAAGTTGGGCAAAATATCAGCCCTGCTATGTACTGCATGGATCTCCCCATACTGCTCTTGGCTAGTCTGTTCACGGTTCAAACTGGCATTTCAAACAACTCTAATTAGGTTGAAATTACAGTTACAATTCATTTATTTCAAATCCCTTAATTTTCCAGGGTTTCAAAGAAAGCTGTGGAGTGGAACCCAGAATTCAGCCAAGATGACATTTAATGCATACCTAGGGACTGCAATCTTGCCGATAGAAACCCTGCTTACTTCTTTCTTATGGAAAGAATATGACTATTAGCATCCAAAACCCCTGAACTTGCTGACGGCATGTTTATGCCTTTGGACTCTGGTGTGTACCAGGGCTGAAACAAACTGTAATATTGCAGCATTAAAAAAAATATAAATATATATATAGCTTTTTAGGCTGCTTCTGTAAATCGTAGGTAACATGTAAGCAAATTTAAGATTTTCCCAGTGGTAAAATATATCTCTTTTCTACGCTAAAAAATGAAGGTGCCCCATGGGAAAAATGAAGGGGGGGCATATTTTGGGGCCCAGGATAAGCAAATAGGAAGAGTTTAATCTATTTTAAAGAAAATTCAGAATTTTAAGTCTCCCTTTAGTTTCAAAGATGAAAGCAGGGGATTGACACGTAGGATTTCAAAAGACTGGTAAAGAATCACTTAAATGCTCTTTTCATCAATATCAGACTCTATCACTGTTTCACATTCTCTCCTCCTTATTACAGGGAACACAACCATTCTTTACTGATTAACTTCTTAAAAAGATTGTCTGGGGCTTATGTGAAATCCACATTTTAAAGTCCTAATTTCTCTGGAAACTGTTTGGGAGGCGGGTAGGTGGCTAAGGGCAGAGTGGGGCCAAGGATACAGGAGGAATCAACCCAGACACAGTCCCGTTTTGAGGGTTAGCTTGCTTGTCTCCCTAACCTTTGGGTTTATTCCCTCCCTGAAAATTCTATCAGCTACTTCAGTTGTGCAGCAAGTGAGCAGGCTTCCTTCAGGAAGAGGCCTCTCTTGATGGGGACGCAGTGGTGACAGATATTACCCAAGTGGCCTCATTTCCCCGCTGTCCTTCCCTTTCTCCCATATGTTCTCAAGACCTACTTGAACTTTTTTTTTTTTTTTCAAGAGAACTATGCCTCGGCCATTTAGGAGACTACAAACTATCACTCAGCCCAACAAATCAGATTTTTTTTTTAAGTGAATTGTCAAAAAGTCATTTTGAAAAAAGAAATCTCTTTGGTTACTAAGATTTCTACTGAAAAAGAATTCCCTGATGGCTTGCTCATAAAAGCAAGTTATATGATTTTTTTTCCAGTCTTTCAGAAGAAAAAAAAATAATACTTTTCTTGGGGTGGCTTGAGAAACGACATCATTTCACCTCCTCCTGAAGATTATGAATCGCTGAGTGTTTTGATATGGTTGGGCGTTGGTTCCCCGGCAGAGGAGGGGACATCCACAAGAGATCCTGATTTACCCCCAAAGGAAGCCACAGATCTCTTGGAACCCACTCCCTTGGCGTGTCAGGGGTACCAGGTTTAAATGACCCTGGGGCTGATCATCAGCCCGTCTGTCTCCCTCTGCTCTCTATCTGAAAGTGGCCCCGGGGGCAGAGCCCTGTCGAGTCCTCTGTCACTGAGGGGACTCGGTCCTGTCCTCTAGCTAGAGGAGTCTGTTTATGCAAAGAGCTTAGAATGATTTAAAATTGAATCGGGCTCTCAATCCAAATCTACAGCGAAAGAGTCCAGGGGCTGCTCAACCTCCTCCTCAAAAACTTCTGCTTTCAGAAAACTGGGGCACTTCTACAGACAAAGCCAACTACACATTTTGTTTTGCTGTAGGGATCCTAATGTAACTTCGGAAGGTGCCTAAGGCTTAAAATATAAGAACTCCGACGGTACTTCGTAGAAAGGTGAACACTGTCCATCGTAACTAGATCAAGATCCACTAGAGGCCTGGAGCCATTAAAAAAAAATCTTATATTAAATTCATCTCCCCTTAAAGGGCACAGTTATCTTAAAAAAAAAAAAAGAGTGGTTGATCTTTACAGCCTCCCCCTCCACCTGCTTTTCTTAGCCCTTTAAATGAACAGGAAATGACTACAGATTGTACTAAAAAGTTGCCCCTTCTTAGACCCACTCAAGACAGAAGAATAGAATCCCCACCGCCAGAATTAAAATTCTACTGTTTGCAGCCGGGGTGTGTGTGTGGGGGGGGGGGGGTAGGGGAGGCAGTGGTTGTTTAAAAACGCAGGGTGTTGTTTATAGACCCGCGATGAAGGCCGAGGTTTCTAAAGGCATCTGGAAGCTGGGGCAAGATCAGGGGTGGAAGTGAACCTCCGGAGCCGCGTGCATCTGAAGTCCCCGCCACCCGCCTCCCCAGACACGCACGCTGCGAGCGGGGTCCCACCCTGACCCGCAGGAGACAGCCCGGCCCCCTTTCGAGGCCCCGGGGCTCAATCTAGCTGAGCCGGAGATAAGGCTCGGGAGGGTTCCGGGAAAAGAGCCGGGGCTCGCTGCTCGCGGCTTCTGGCAGCAGCAGACTAGAGGCTGCAAAAAGTCTCCCGAAGAAAACTTTTGCAAAGTTAACTACGCCCTCCGTGGACTTCGGACATGCTAATTCCGACCGGGCTGTTACCGAGGAGGTGCGGGTGGGTAGGAAGCCCGGGCAGGTTTTCCTCGTCACTTTATCTTCACTGACCCCAAAGTCTAAAAGTATCTTTATTTCCTGATGCCTCCATGGGAGGGAAGCGGAATGGCTTGGGTGTCAAGCCAGTAGGTGGGGAGGGGAGAAGCATGGCAGCAGGCAGGCTGGCCGGGGTGGGGTGGGGTGGGGGGTGGGGGGGAGCTGGGGTGTAACTTTGCCTACTTTGTGCAAACTAAGGACCTCGGTCCCGGAGGTCCGGGAGGTCGCGACCGGCCCTCAGTGCACGCCTTTGGGGGGCAATCAGATGTTTTTCATCCCCCTCCCCGTGCACACACCCCCCCCCCAGGATCGCCACGGCAACCGAGCATCCCCCGCGTCCCGAGGGCAGGAGGATGGACCAGGGGCCGCGGGGGGCAGCGCCGGCCCCTTTCGAGGACCCGGCCCCGCCCGCCTGGCCGCGGGCCTCCCGGATCGCCCCCGGCCCCCGCGGTCCTCCCGCCACCCGCTCCGGGCCGAGTACCTTGAAAGCGATGGGCAGGGTCTTGTTGCAGCGCCAGTGCGTGGGCAGCACGGAGCAGAGGAAGTTGGGGCTGTCGGTGCGCACCAGCTCGCCGGGGTGGTCGGCCAGCACCTCCACCATGCTGCGGTCGCCGGTCCTCAGCTTGCCGGCCAGGGCGGCGCCGGCGTCCGGGGCGCCCAGCGGCAGCGCCTCGCTCATCTTGCCCGGGCTCAGCGCGGTGGAAGGCGGCGTGAAGCGGCGGCTCGTGCTGGCATCTACGGGGATACGCATCACAACAAGCCGATTGAGTTAGGACCCTGCAAACAGCTCCTACCGGCCGGCGACAAGGGCGCGGATCCTCGGCGAGCAGCTCCAGGGAGACCAACATATAAGTTCAGGGGCCCTTTATTGCTGCAGGGGGGGCGGGGGTGGGCGGGGGGCTGGGGGGAGGCGGGCGGGAGACGAAGTCACTAACAGTCCCGGAGGGGGAAAGTTCTATTTTGCAGGGCAGCCTCCGTCCGACCCAGGCAGGGCTCCTAGCAACCGATCGCCTAATGCTTTAAAAAAAAAAAAAAAAAAATCGGGCGACTGGAATCCAAAGTCAAATGCCAAGGGAGGCTATCTTCTGAGTCTTGCTTTTTAGAGTTTAACTTTCAGTCTTTGGCTGTTTAAAAAAAAAAAAAAAGTTCCCGGAGGCAAAATTCCCATATACAGTTTCTAAACTATTTATACGCAGAGCAAACGGACCAGCCAGTACATAATTTGGAAGTTCCAGTAGTTAATCGCCTGTCAGGGGTTTTTGTTTGTTTGCTTGTTTGTTTTGTTTTGTTTTTGTTTTCAGGTGAGTTTTGTCTAAAGTCCCAAGACAACACAAAATATACGAGTGTCTTCCATATACAGAGCCACTTTGATCATGCAAAACCGGCTTCGGTCCTCAAAAGCAAGAGCTGCGACTTCCAAAGGTCATGCTACTAATGTATGTGCACGTATATATAAATACATACATATGCTCTACTTCATAAAATATTTACAATTCAATCTGTAGAGAATTTAAACACAACAGAAATCCATTAATGTTCGCTGCTGATTTTTTTTTTTTTTAAGTAGCCTTGAAAATAAGCTTCAGTAGTTGAAGAAGGGCTGGGCTAGAAATACTTGTCATGTTCTCTTAATAAATTCTGGCAAAACGCTCAGTTCAGAAAATTCAGCTTTCCAAAGAAAAGCTAATCTTTAAAAGAAAATGATAATAATAAAAAAAGTCCAAGTCGATGACACTCAGAGTACAGCTCTCCACATCTGAGAACTCGGGTTTGGGGATGTTGGTTAAGTTTGTGGCTGATCCTGTGGTTGGTGGGAGCTGAGCCGCAGCCGGGTCACACGCACGCAGACACGCACTCTTCCGAAGCCAGCCGCTGTCTACACCGACTCGGTGAGTCAGCCCGACTCGGGCAGTGGCGAGATGATCTTCCTCCAACGTCGCCCCAGCGCCCGCGGCGTGGACGCCCGGACGCGTCTCTACCTACGATCACCGCGTCACCGCAGCAGGTGGAGCGGGCCTGGAGAGTGGGCTCCGCGGCGCAGGTCGAAACAGGCGGGGTGGCTCGAGTCACACACGCAGTCACACTCCCACGCACACCGGCCACGCGCACGCAACTTCACGGGCTCGCCTCGAAGCGCGGCACACGTTCTCCTGCAGTTGTCAAAGGAAACGACCGGGGGAAAAAGTTCACCGGCAGGAAAGAAGTTGAAACATCCAGCCAAGAGACCAGTTCATTCAAAAGTAAGAGAGAAAG
Source organism: Nyctereutes procyonoides (assembly GCF_905146905.1). Classification (NCBI taxonomy): domain Eukaryota; kingdom Metazoa; phylum Chordata; class Mammalia; order Carnivora; family Canidae; genus Nyctereutes; species Nyctereutes procyonoides. Next base: position 8,457,876 of record NW_026575155.1, read on the forward strand.
GTTAAAAAGGAGAAAAAAAAATAATAAAAAATGAAAAATAAGAATCGTAGCTCCAACGGCGGTCCAGGAGAAGCAGCAAGGGTGGACTTGCTTCTGGCGTCCCCGGGAGCCCCGGGGCGCGGTGCCTGTGGGCGCGAGGCCGGGCGGCGTGGTGCCCTGGCTGGGTCCGGCCGCGGGGCGCCCGTCCCGCCTGCGCCCGCTGGCTCTATGAATGAGAGTGCCTGGAAACGAACGTGCTTTTACTGTAAGCCCGGCCCGAGGAATTCCATTCCCTCAGCTCGTTTGCATAGGGGCGGCCGCCGGCCAATCACAGGCCTTTCCGGTATCAGCCAGGGCGCGGCTCGCGGCCGCGGGCTCCTGGAATTGGCCCGCGCGCCCCCGCCGCCGCCGCCGCCGCCGCCGCCGCCGCCGCCGCCGCGCGCTACTGTACGCCGCCCGCGCGGAGCGCCCCAGGCTGCCCGGCCTCCCCGCGCGCCCCGCGCGCCCGCATCCACGCACGCACCCCCGCCCGAGGCCCCGCGGCCCTGCGAGGACGTGGAGAGAGAGGACGCCCGCCGGCCCGGAGAGGGCTCGGGCCGCGCGCGGTGCCCGGAGCCCAGCCCGAGGGGAGGCGCCCCTAGCGCCCTGGAGATGCAGCGGCCGCCGCGAGGCTCCCGGGCCCGGCGCCGGAGCTCACCCCCCCCCCCCACCCGGGGCGGCCCCGGGTCCTGCGCGGCCACCCACGGCCGAGCTTCTGCTTCCCCAGCCTGGGTGGGATTCGGCCGCGAGGGGGCCGGAGAGCCGCTCCGCGCGCCACCGTAGCCATGGGGGGTGTGCGAGGGGTGGGGGGTGGGTGGGGGGGCAGCTGCAGAGAAGTGGCGCTGATTCATTTAACGAGGCCAGAAGGTTCTCGGTCTCCACAACATGGTTTTGTGTTTTTAGTTTTCTCTCTTGGGTTGGTTTTCTTTCATTGGTGTTTTTCACCGCGTCTGGGCTGCGGCTTCCTTACGCAGCGCGGCCGCGCTCCGCCTGGGCGTGCTTCGCGGAGAGCAGAGGAGGGTCCTGATCCGAAAGGCGACCCCGAAACAGCCAGCGACGGGGAGGAAAGTTGAAAGCATCCGCTGGGGCGGCCCCCGCGCAGGCCGCGCGAGCGCCCACCGCCGGGCCCAGGTCGCCCGAGCCCCGCACCCACCTCCGGCTCCCCGGAAACGGCGCTGGCTCCTCTCCCCGCCCCCGCCCCCGCCCCCGCGCGCCGGAGCGGCCCGGGGTGCTGCACCCACCCTGGCTTTGCGCGCGGGCGGGAACTTGCCCTGCGTCCGTCCCCGCGGCGCCGCGGGCATTTTCGCGGAGCTTAGAGGGCCCCGCCCCGGCGCGCAGGGCCCGTTCCCCACCCCCACCCCCAGGCCCCGCGGCTCCCTGGCTCCCCGGGGAACCCACCCGGTGCCCCACCCCCAGTGGCGGGGCCGCTCATCTCCACCCCCAACAGGGGACCCTCCGCTGCAGCTCCCCGGAGCTCCTTCCCGGCTGCGGACGCGCGGCTAGGGTGCTGGGGGCCGCCGAAGCGCCGGATCCTCCCTCGGCTCTGCCTCTGGGGCCTAACGGAGGCGTCGGCCAGGGCGGGCCAGCCGGGGGTGGGGGGGCCCCTTCCCGGGCGCGCGGGCTGCTGCCTTGGCCCCAGGACCGGAGAGGCCGCACGGGCCGCTCCGAGCCGCCGGGAGGCTGGCGCCGGCCCCGCGGGAGGCGCTGCGGGCCGCGGGCTCCGGGCGGACGCCAGGGGGCAGCAGCCGTCCTCGCTGCCGCCCCGGGCGCCCGGGAACGCCCCCGAAGGCGCGGGACTCCGCCGGCCCCCCTCCCGGCCTTTGGGTCGCGCCTGTAACAACTCCAGTTTGGGTAGAAAAGGCTGGAAACGGGCGCGTCCTGCCCCTGCCACCCCGGCAGCGGAGCTGGTGGCGCGGGAACCCTCCGGCGGGGGTCTCCGGCATCCTGACCCGCCCGCATCAGGGTCTCTCCCCGAAACCCCTCTGCACGCACCCCGCGACCAGCCCGCTCGCCACCCTCGGGGCGCCAGGCGTCCCGGGTACCGCCGCCGGGCCCGCGGCCTTTGGGAGCTTGTCCCCAGGGGGGCCGCCCCCTCGCTCGTCTCCGGGGCACCCGAGACACTCCCGAGAACAACCAGCAACCAGCTGAGTTTTGTTTTCATGGGTCTGGGGTCTCAGAAGACTCCTTCGTATTTTTCCTTAAAAGCGATTTTCAGGAAGCCGCATTTCAGCAGTCAAGACCCCCCCCCCCCCAAAAAAAAGGCCTCCCTCCACCTTGGCCCAGCGATTCCAAAGAGTGCGCAGTTGCCAGACCTCCCTGTGCGCCGCCCCCTGCCCGGGCTCCGAACCCCCTGGGCCGCGGCTCCGAGCCGGCCGAGCGCTCCCGGGGACAGCCCGCAAGTGCATCCCCAGGGCCCCCCGCGGACGCAGGGCAGGGCTCGTGGCTGCGGCGGCGGCGGCGGCGAAAATGGGCTCTGACTCCGGGATAGAGCGGACCGGCGTGATTCGCCCGGCGGAAAGGTCCGCGAAGAAGGCTCCTCCGGGGGCTGGGGCGGTTTGAAACCCTAAACCCTGCGAGGGGCTGCGGGCCGGACTCTGCGGCCGTCTCCCGGGCGGGGTCAAGTTCCCTAACCTAGGGGAGAGGTACAGGGTTAGATGCACCGAGTGTAGCAAGCCCTTCAGCGGCAGCCCCCCGGGCGCTGCTCAGCTAAGAGTTTCAACCAATAAATCTCGAGTTTGAACGTTGACAAGGATGATAAGAGCAAGAAAAGCTTTTGCTGATTTATTCTAAATCCGGCCGCCGCGCATTTGAGGTTCCCGGGACCTGCGCTGGCTGTAACTGCTTACACAGTGCGGTGCACCCTGGAAAACCAGAAACAAACTAACAGAAACACCGCAGCCCTCCTTGCAGAGGAGCTAAAATGCATTGCAAATCGGGCTGCAGGAGGCTCAGCTGAGATGTACCTGGAAGCCCTCAGTCTGGAGGACTAATTTTTACAGAGCTCACAGAGTTCCTGAACTTCGCATACGAAACGAAGAACTCTTTTCCACCAAAGGCGCTCCTTGTAGCGGCAATATAGCATTTCCCTTCCTCTGCCTCTCTAAGAAGGGAAGGGAAACATGAGCACGTTCACTCCTGGAATAATACTAAAACTCACTCTTGTCATAATACAAAAAAAAAAAAAATACAACGAAGCGAGGTGTTGGGCGGATGCTATATGATGGATCTTTCCAAATTTGCTGCGTGGGGGGAAACTCCAATAATGCTCATAACAGGAATGAAATGGAAGTTTTCACAGGGCATTTTTTAAAGTAGTATTTGGTTAGCAAAATTTGGAAGCAAGATAATTTCATGGGGGAAAATAACAGCTCGTTGATGCTTTTCTTCAACTTCAGGTAAATCCGCAAGTGGTCTCGGGAAATATCTAAATATTTTTATTTTTTTTTTTTGCTGTTTTAAAGCCCTCTCAAAAAATAAAATGTGCCTAAAGATAGGATTAAAATCTCAACCATTCTCTTAAAATTCTCCTCTAAGTAACATCTTTCTAAAATTACATTTCTAAAAATGTAATATTTCTAGAAAAAAATTATTTCTATTTCGGTGGACCATTTCAATGAAATAAAAACCAGAGGATGTGTTTTGCTGGTGGTTCTGGACCAAATTGGCGCAGTTGATGTAATGTCACAAGGATGGAGAACATTTTTGTGAAGAGTAACATGTGAGTGTCCGTACAAATAACCTGCCATACACCCCATCCGGTTTTCGACACTGGAATTTAATTAAACATTTCCCTCTCCCCTCTTTGAGATTATTTTAATTTTGAAATCGAATTACTTTGGGGACAGGATTCTTTCGTTCCGTCGCTACATCCTTCCTCCACGTGAGTGTTTCCATAGGATGTGGCCGTCGATGTGTGAGTTGTTCACTCTGACATCATAATTGTGCAGCTCCCAAGTGCACAATTCAAATTTAGGATGCTTACTAAACATTTTACCGTCATAAAAATTTTGCATTGCCACTGTTGTAACAAAGGTAATAAACTAGGTTATAACAGATAGAAGCCAAGCTCCATTTTTCCAGAGAGTTGTATAGAGTCATTTAATAACAGCAGAATACATCTGTGGTAAACTACTCTGTAGAACCGAAGGTATCATTTAAAGTTTCATTGGAATGTTTTATATGGTTTGATATTTGCAATATGAAGAACAGCTTTTAAGTGTTTTTGAATCAGCAAAAAAAAAAAGCCTTAATTATTTGGCTATTTTATGTCATAAGTTACTTATAGATTTGCATAGATTAAAAAAATCATGTATATGCACATATGAATGTACATATTTTATAAAAAATATGATTTGGAATCCAACATACTGTGAACATCTCTAGATGGATTCATTCCATGTATGCATTCTGAAAGAACAGAAAGTAGGAAAATAAAAATTGTATAAATATACTGATGGCAAGCACCAAATTTACTGATAGTTGATGAATTCCATTCTAATTGTAATCCATGCAAGTATGAAAATTAAATTCCCCCCCTTTATTTAATTTGATTTAATTTTTTGTTGGCTGATTGCCCCTCAGACTTTTTAGCACTGGGGATTTTTACAGCATGTTGTCCTGCTTTGGCACAAAAATAGCTTAAAACAGTAAACCAGCAAATAACAAATGAACTGTTACATTTGCACATGGTTTTATGGGACTTTGACCAATGTTTTCCATTGCTAGCTAGCACTGAGTATCTTTCATAGGATCGCCTTTTTAAAGCTCTGTATGTGATGCCAGTGTGATTTATTTATGAACATTAGAAATTCATTTGGAGAATGTGAATCAGAATTCAAGGTGAAATTAAAACCAAACCCTAACTTACTGCCAAAACACTTGAAAATTGGTATTACAGCAGAGGTGAAATGCAAGATGTAAAAACAGAAGTTTTTTAAAGCAATGAAGATAAGCAATTTTGAAGACATCTTTTGAAAGAAGCAGACTGATAGGTAAACATTACCATGATTTACTTCCAAGAGGACAGTTTAGAAATATTTCCTCCTTGCACGCTTTACTCTCCGTCCCTCTGCTAGGGCTGCAGATTATTTTTACTGAAACTTCTTATTCTTGAAATAACAGATGATATCAATTTTTATTGAAAATGACCATCGTATGATAATATATCCACATATCCATATATGAATCACTTCCTATATACTGCTGCAGGTACAGTTAGCAGTTAACCCATTAAGCAAAGTCATCTGAAGCTACTTTTCTTTCCTTTGAATACGTACATGTAATGTTCTGATTTTGAAACTACTGCATCAGCCTTGTATATTGATAACGTTCGACACTGAATGATTAACATGAAGAATAAACCATTTTTCAAAGCCTTAGGATCTGAGCGTTTCAAATACTGCAGACCTAAAGCTTTCAACTTTACTCCACAATATTAATATATCTTAAACAAATTTTAAACAAAAAAAAGGAGGTAATTATTTCAGATTTCCAGACGCTGTTTAAATAGGCAGGAGAACAAGATTTACAGCTCCTTAGTCTTATGTTTTTTTGCCAAAGCAAAAAGAGCAACTAAAATAATAAGGGGTTCTGAAGGACTGCTCTATAATGAAAGAGTAAAGCAATTAAATAGGTACAGTGTCCAAGGAGCATCCTTAAACACACTCACACACACACACACACACACACACAGAAAAAACAAACAGAAAAACCCCGCCAAGATTGTGGTGTGCATGTACATACAAAAAAAAAAAATGACTCCATGAAGATTTTTAAAAAATAGAGCAGGGAAAAAGATCATTTGCACTACTTATGAACGATAAGGTAAGAAATATCAAATGTACCCTGAAGTTAGGAAGTTCACTTATAATAGGCATGGGAGGAATCCACAATGGTAATATTGACAGCCAAATTCATGCTAAAGAGACCCAGCAGAACCGACCTCCCTGGAAATTCTCTCCTGAGACCCTGAGAAGCCTTTCCATGTCAGAGGCTGAGAAACAGAAGGAGCAAAGTAGAAAAGCAAATGGTTTGTTTATACACCTAACATTTCAGTGGTTCTCAGAGAAAACCCAAGTTGTTTTTTTTTTTTTTAACCTAAAAGTAAGGGCAAAAGTGAGTGAATTTTGAAAGGTGTGCCTGTTGGAAGTGTCTTTCCAACAGGTTTGTCCTGTGTCAGTAGCCCTTTTTTTCTTTCAAGATTTTATCTATTCGCTCATGAGAGACACACACACACACACACAGAGAGAGAGAGAGAGAGGCAGAGACCTAGGCAGAGGGAGAAGCAGGCTCCCTGCAGGGAGCCCTATTTGGGACTCAATCCGGGTATTCTCCGGGATCACCACAGCTGCCCAACCACTGAGCCACCCAGGTGCCCCCTGTGTCAGTAGCCTTAAGGACATAGCCCACACATTAAGCTGGGAGAAGGGGTAGTCTCCAGGTGAGGTAGCACCTGTGGAGGTTTGCAGTTGTCTGCCCAAAGAGTTGTTCTTTTTTTTTTCCTTTAATTTCAGTCTTTTTAAAATTTAAATTCAATTTGCCAACATATAGTATAACATCCCATCAAGTGCCCAAAGAGTTGTTAAAGGTGCCTGAACCTAAAGTGTAAGAGACGACATGTCTAGGGTGTTCATGACAGCAAGAGCTCAATTTGGCTAACTCATCCCCCAGCTATCTCCCCTCCATCCCGATCTTTCTCGCTCCTTTCCTCTCATTGAATGCTGCTAAGTGCCAGGTAATGGGCAAAATGCTTTTCTCTACCATGCGGCAACAGTACCGTGGATCCTTGCCACAATGCCATTACCACCCCCATTTTACAGATGGGGAACCTCACCCTCAGAGGGTTTAGGAAACTTGACAAAATCACTCCACTCTGTGCGAGTGCACACACACACACACACACATGTCCATGTATGGGTCTGAATGAATGATGAGCTATGTTTCTTTTTGGCTACAGCTGTGTATTTTTATAGGTATCCTCGGTAGAGTTCCGAAAAACTAAGCTCTGATCTCATCTGTCAATTTGATGCTTCCCTGTCTCATCATCTCCATTAGACACTATCCTTGAAATTCTGCACATTGCAAATCTCAAATATTTAGGAGTCACAGTATGAAGTTATTTCTGGCCATCCACAGAGTTTGAGGAGTAGGTCAAGGCCTGTTTAGCTTTTAAATTCTTACTAAATATTAAATGGCTTTCTAGTCCTTTTCTGCCTCCATGTTCAAAATGACATCTTTGCGGGGTGCCTAGATGGCTCAGTTGGTTAACTGTCTGCCTTCGGCTCAGATACCAGGGTCCTGAGATGGAGCCCCCAATTGGGCTCCCTGCCCGGGGGGGGGGTGGTCTGCTTCTCCCTCTTCTTTTGTCCCATCTGCTACTTAGGCTCCCAATCTCTCTCAAATAAATAAATACAATCTTAAAAATAAACCAAAGTGACATCTTTGGGACTTCTCCAGATATGAAGTATTTGATCTTCTTCCTTTAGCATTTCTCTAAAGCTTTCTGTGTGCCAGGCAGAGTGCTAGGCTAGTTGGTGACAAAGGACAAATACAGAAGAGCAATGGAGTGTCATGGCTGCTACTGAGTGACCACAGAGTGTCATGGTTCCAGGAAGATGGTGGGAGGAGACATCATCCCACCTGGAAAAAGAAAAGAGCATACCACCTGGTGGGTTTGGGAAGACCTTCCTTTGTAGTAGAGGTGATACTTGATGTGGCTCTTAGAGACTAGGTAGGTTTTTTACCAGGTGGTTGGCAGGGCTGGAGGAAAGGCTTAGGGAGGTGGACTGGGACAGGGGAGAAGGCACTCCTGGCAGAAGGATCAGTGTGAAAAAACGTGAATTTGTGAAATGGGTCACAGAAACATGTCAGTTCTAGTATAATTGGAGTGTAAGTTTGGGATCGGGGTGCTCACAAATAATGCAGTGCTGGCAGACATGAACATAGGTCGTAGGCAGCTTATAGACCTGAAGCAATTTGCACTTCAACATGAGGGCAATGGGTTCTATCAAAGCCTTGAGATCTGGGGAACAACCTGATTAATACATGTTGGAGGGAAGTAAATTTGTCAGAGGTGGATAGATGAGTAGGAGGGGGTAGAAATGAGTGGAGAGCTACTGCAATTGTCACATGGGGAATTATGAACATCTGCATTAAAGTGGGAACAATGGAGATGGAAGAGGCAGCTATGGGGGAGGAGAGAAGAGTCTCCCCTGCTTCTGGCCCAGACACCATTACCAGCAGTAGAGAAGACCAGAAGAGGAGGGGTTTGGAGGTAGACATGAGGATCTGGCTTTCGATGAACAGAACAGAGCTGTGGGTGCTGATGGGGAAAATAGCCAGGAATTGAGGGCAGACGTCCTCATAGATCTGCACTGGTTTCACATTGTACAGAGACTGTGTCCAGGAAGAAGGGAGAATTGACAGAGTCGAAGATCATTGGCATCTAAGGGGTTGGTTAGAAAAAGGTGGAACCACCAAAGAGATTGAGCTACAAAGAGAAAGAGGAGAGAGTAGAGTCTTCAGAACAAAAGAAGATGGGAGTTTCAAGAGGAAAGGGTGTCTCAAAGGCCAAGGCCAAGGAAGGGCCATGGGAGTGAGGACTGAAACAGTTACTTTGGATTTGTCTGGGGGAGGGGGAGCCGTGGTATCCTTTGCTAGAAGACATTTCAGTGGAGCAGATGATGGGAGGGGCAGCAAATGGTTGTAGTGTGTGTGTGTGGGGGGTAGGTGCTTAGTGGAGGAGGGGGGGAAAAGATGGGGTGGCAAGGAGACGGAAAACCCAACGTTGAGCTGTGTGTGTGCATGTGTGTGTGCTGAAGATGGAAGAAGACCTGTGAGAAAATTAACACTTGCCGTGTGCATTTTTCTGAAGGTCACACTCATCAGCTCCCACCCCAACCTAGTTCTTCTTGCTTTGCCCATTGCACATTCATCTCCTGGTTTCCAGGGTTGGATCCATGGATTTACTTTGATCTCATCAAACCTGCTGCCAGGTCCTCTTTTTGGTTTCTTTGTGTTAATCCGCCACCCCCCCCACCACCACACACACACACTTTCCAGCCCTATTGCCATCATTCTGTTTCGAGTTCTTATGGACTTTTGCCAGATCTCCTGGAAAGGTCTCCTATAAAGGAGTTTCTATTAATTTCTTATAGTACTTCCAGATTACTCTCCCATACCACTGGTCTGCTGATTCTGTAGCAGAATGCATCCCCTATGCACCCCAACTTCAGAGCAAGCTCTTCTTATGGTCCTGCAGGATTAAGGGCTACCTTCCATCCCCATGTTGGAGGGGGCTCAGATCCCTGTTCTTAGAGTGAAATTTTCTCTCAAGGACCAAATATATGCTTCCTTGTGCTCTCCATGTCCTCTGAGTAACCTTTGAACTATATCTTACGTTGTGTTAGAACTATTCGAATATATTGAGGAGTGGAGTGGGTAGGAGGGAAGCAATGGAACCAACTCTTCTCTGGCTTCAGGTTTTCTATATGTGACATTCCTGGCTTCTATGTGGAGTGACATTCTTTGGTGTAAAACTCTTGGCCTCTTGCCAAAAGGGCTCATTCATCCTCCACCATAAAAGACTAAATTGCTTGGTGAGTTGCTTTGGGGATAGAAACCAGGCATAGTAGTCAGAATCCTAAAGTGGACCCCCAAGACTTCTCACCCTCACCTGTAGGGCCTTGAATAGGTTGGGTTGTCGTACCTGGCCATGTTACACGGCAAAAGGAATTTTTCTAAAGTCATTAATGTTACTAATCAGGTGGCTTCGAGTCAACCAAAAGGACAATTATCCTGTTGACCTGATCTAATCGCAGGAGACCTTTAAAAGCAGAATTTTCCTAGGCTAGGGCAGAAATGAGGTAGAGAAGATCTGATGTGCGTGCCCTGTTGGCTGGATGATGGAGGGAGCCATGTGCAAGAATGGAGAGCAGTCACTATAGGTGACCCCTGGCGGACAACCAGTATGGAAATAGGACCCCATCCTGCAGTCCTAAGGACCTGCTTTTTGCCAAAAACCTACTGAAGCCCAGAAGTGCATTTTCCCCCCCAGAGCCTCCAGATAAGAGCTCAGTTTGGCCAACACCTTGGTTTTTGGCCTTGTGAGTGTCTGAGCTGGGAACTCGTTTGAGTCCAACTGGACTTCTGACCTACAGAACTATGAGCTAATATGCGGGTGTGGTGTAAGTTGCTAAATTTGTGGCACTTTGGTAGTGTGGCAGCAATAGAAAATTAGTACTCTGAGCATACCTTTCCCCGCCCCTTTTTGTTTTGGGGAAGCACTGCCTGTGTGTTAATGAGTAAGTCTCTATTTCTGGGGTTCAGTGGCAAAGAGCCTCATTCTGAGTTCTTCCCAAATCCTTGATGATAAAGCTGATATTTTAATTCCTGTCTGCTTGACTACTTTGTCTGCCTCACAGTTGGTTCTGGATCACTGGGGAGCAGGGATATCTTTTATTGGGCTCCCTTAATGTCAACTCTATCATTGTCTTACTGTCTTCTGATTCACCCTCACCTTCATGCAAACACATAACTACTAGATTTTGAAGACCTTGCTGGTGAGGCTGCTTACTCCTTTGTGAATCTCTAGACGGCACTACACAAGCCTAACGTGTTTTTGGAAGCCCCTGGGGATCTGGTTAAGTGCAGATTCTGATGCAACAGGTTTGGGTGGCACCTGAGATCCCATATTTCCAACAAGTGTTGGAACTGCAACCACACTCAGAGATGGCAAGAGCGCCTGCTCAGTGTCTGGCAACAATCGAGCCTGCAGTGTCTAAAAGATTTTGTTAACATTGCCAAAAGCAAACTTAAAATTTTCTAGGAGCCACATTAAAAAAGTAAAGATAAATGAGTGAAATTAATTTTAATGACATTTTCTTTCACTCAGTGTATCTCGAGCATTTTCTTTTCAACATATAATCAATATGAAAATCATTGATGTATTTTACATTCTTTCTTTCCTTTGTTTGTTTTGCCCTAAGTCTTCAAAGTCCTGTGTGCATTCTACATTTATAGCACATCTCCATTCAGTCTGGCCGTGTTTCAAGCCCTCCAGAGTCACCTGCGGCAAGTGGCTCCTGTTTTGGACAGGGCAGTTCTAGAGTGACCACTCAAGATGCAGTTCCCTTCCCAAAGCAATTTTGCTACTATCCTGCCAGTGCTCAGGTGAGCCCTGTTTTGAACCAGCGAAGATGAAGGCCATGAGGTAATGCATTTCTCTTGACTCATATTTTCCCTCTGGGCTGTCCTGAAGCAAAGTTCAGCATTTGTATCACGGTATACACTTGATTGATTAAGAGGCAGAAGGACACACACACACACGGTGACAGCAACTGAACTGCAAAAGCCTACTGACCACTGTCAACACCACTACTGCAGCTTCACAGCCACAGAAGAGCCACAAGTTAACCCCATGAATTGTTCACTCCTAAGTAACGTCCACCAGCCATGGAGGGCTCAGCCTATACAACAGAGCTTGGGTTTCTATGAGCTCTGAAAGGATATGACTGAAGCACCTCTTATCTCTTTCTTCTACAACTAGATTAGTTTCCTATGAATTTCATGTAAGCAACACGGATTAGAACAAGAAGTTCTATTTTTAATAGACTGTGATTCTAAAATAGGATGGCAGAGTGGCTAAATGATACTCATTCTCTAATAACATTTCCCATAAACAGGTTTATTTTGAAATACAGCATTTTTTTCCCCTAAAAAATCACTCAATGCGTCAATTTGCTGACAATCATCCAGTTAAAATACATGAGCAGTTCAAACTGGTGAGGCAGTTTGGCCTCCTGGTCTAAGTTATGGAGTGGATCCACCTCTCTTTCTTCCAGTGCTCAGAAAAAAATAACAAAGGAGAATACATGAGGCCAGATCTGTGACAGAAGCCACTGGCTCTATCTCACTGCGTTGATCCTCAGAGGTTGCTGGGAACCTCTGAACGTTCAAACATCTCTTTAGGGCAAATGTACCTGCTTTCTACCCCTTGGCCTTGTGGGTTGAGTACAGAATCAAGAGGCTGATGTGTGGAGATTTAGAAGGGTTGTAGATCTTCTCCACATTTTCTTTGGCTCCATTAGCCATGAACAGAAGGTGGTTTTCAATGAAAGGCTGAGAAACCACTCTGTGCATGAAACTGGTCTCTTCTTTGAGTGATATCCCTATTCCAGTGCTAGGGGTAAGCATCCAAGTATCAAGAAGTGTCTCTAAATCTGCTGAACAGGGAGGTGAGTTTATGTGCTTTCCCATGATTCTGAGGCTCCTAGCTGGAGAATATTACAGCAGCAAACTTTTCCGGTGGGTGATAGAAGTAGAGTCTGTAAAGCAGCTGTAACTTCTAAGTCTCTTTTCCTTTAGGCTAAAATTCTGTTAATATATTTAAAACCATTCCCACTGCAATGAATGAGAAACAACACACCATATTACTAAGTTGAATAAAAAAAATCAATGAACAAATGTCAGAATGAATTCACAGGAGTCTCGTGCCTCATTCCCCAAGTCATTCCGCACATCATTCTGCAGTGAACTCTCCTCCCCCCAGGGAAGCAGTTTATTGTATTCTTTGTATGTATGATTTACCTGTTCTCTCTCGCTGGGGGAATTATGAAATAGGAAGATATGATTTTTCTCTGCTAGGCAATATTTGTGTTTAAAAATAACTAGGTGAGTCCTCTTACTCAGTCCTTGAACTGCTAGACGTAGGAAGGAGGGCTGGGGATGAAGTGTAGGCCGGTTTGATAAAATATGCCCAATGATCCCTTGTGAGCTGATAGAGCAGTGAGTGGGCCCCTGTGATGTTGGCCCCTGCCCAACAGCAGGAGTGAACTTTTGAAGTTAAATTTTGAATTTGTTGGCGACATGATTGGATGAAAGACAGCATGGTTCATGCAACCAACAGAATCCCTGGTATATCTGATCTAGGGGCACCCAACTTATCTCTCAGTGGTAGAGGCATATCTAGAAGGAAGCCTCAGTGTGCTACTAGCCAGATGGCTCAGGGCCACGTAGATACATGCCTCGACCTAGCCTCAGTTTCCTTGCCTACAAAAATGAGAGACTTTTCAGCACCATGAACATTTACACATAAATGCCACTTGGAACTGTGAGAAATTGACCTGGTCTGGTGTTGACCTAGGTCAGCATACGGCTGGTGTGAACTTGGATTTCGAGTGGGGAGAGAAAGAAGGAAAAAGAGAAACACAGAGTCACAATTGTCCTACCACTGGTCCCCCAGAGACTGTAGAGAAATTTCCCACAATTGTAGCAGAAATGATTAGAGAGGGACCATAGAAGTTTGAGATAAATCTTGGGTGCTGAATCAACCATCTGCCCTAGACCTGGGATTCTGTTCAAGAATCAAGAGGGATTAAGCAATGGAGGTATCTGTGAGGAATTGATGAGAAATCTATAATGATCAATTAAATAATAAATTGCCAAATGTTGGTCTTAGAGTGTTCTCTAGGCACTCCAGTAAGAAGGCAGATCCTCTCATGTTAATCCCACTATCTGTAGATGTGGAAAACGGAATTTCATGTGCAACAGTGGGCTAACTGCTCTGCTTTGTTGTGGGGCCATGGAATTATCACACTCCACAAAAGCCCTAAAATTTCATCTTGTAGTATGAAATAAAAAAATAGTTTTTAAAAAAGCAACAATAGAAGTGATTATTCCATTCTCTAATTACATAATTATATTTTCTGCCTTTTAAAAATCCTAAGATCTGCATTGTAATGGTTACATATTCTCAGATTACATTAATATAATAATACTATGTTCTGGTAATAACCATATTTTTATGAATAGTGTACCATACACATGATGAAAGGGGATATTAAAAACTTTTATGGAGGCTTCTTATGATACATCGTTGCTTATTTCTCGATCAAAACGTGGTTAAGTAAGATTTAAGCTTTTTGACATGCTTGTTTTGTGCTTGCTTGGAAAAGTGCTATGATTTAAATCTATTTTTCAAAGGGCCCTTGAGTGGCTCAGTGGATGAGCATCTGCCTTTTGGCTCAGGTTGTGATTCTGGAGTCTTGGGATCGAGTCCTGTGTCGGGCTACCCGCACAGAGCCTGCTTCCTCCTCTGCCTATGTCTCTGCCTCTCTTTCTGTGATTCTCATGAGTAAATAGATAAAATCTTTTAAAAAATGTATTTTTCAAATTTGCTACCTTTTTTTTTTTTTGGAATGAATAAATGATACTAATGCTATAGGGGTCACCTATTCTTGAAAGATAGAGGGGAAGGGCAAAAATTTTTAACAAAATTAAATTTAAAAAAACCTAAAAACTGAACATCTATTAGCTAGTTTCCAACTTACACTTGTATGTACAATGAAAGCAATATGCAGAAATCATTAAATCACCATCCAAAAATCATTAAAAATGATTAAGCGTATAAACAACTTATTTTTTAAGGGGTGGGGGAGCAGAGGCAGAGGTAAAGGGAGAGAGAATCCTATGCAGGCTCTTCACCCAGCACCAAGCCCCAACAAGGGGCTCGATTCATAACCTTGAAATTATGACCTGAGCTGAAATCAAGTCAGATGCTTAACCAACTGAGCCACCCAGGTGCCCCAACACTTGAAGACTTTTTATTGCACATTTTTGCAGAGAAGGTAGCTCTTTTTTCCTAAATACTAAGAGCAAAGGAACAGATGGCTGTTCTATCATGATGACAAGTGAGCCCCCAGATGAAGTTCTAGTTGAACTACTGACCAATGAGTGTGCTGGTGTTTAGTGACCATAAAGTGCTTCCATTTTTCTTGCTTCTCTAGCTATCTTCAACAAGTCAAACACCTATGAAGATACACCTCTTGAGGAGAACTTCAAAGCATTAGGGGTTAACACAGCATTCTAGGGTAAGTTTTGGAAAAGGGCATGCAGAACGTATTTAAATAAATGCTGACTTTAAAGAATCTTTGAAGAGCATTGAATTAGAAGACACTCTGTGATTGTCAAGTTCTTGATTTAGGGTGCATCTTACCTGTTAGAGAAAAATATTCCAGATCTAACATCCCTTACCACTTCTAAAGTAGACACTATTTGTTTAGCCAAGAATTTTTTAGCTGGAGACACTACATGATGAAATGGGCTTCTAAGGAGGAAAGATGACAACTTGACCAAACATGCCAGTAGGGGCTCCAGTTTTGTCTGCACACACCAGGTTGAGTTGTCAAACTCCAGAGTGAGCTGAATGAAGGACAAGCACTGGCCAGAAGCTGCCTGGTGGGCCCCGTCTAAGCGACCTGGGCACACCCGTTCTCCTGAGTCCCACACTGTCCTGGAGATCATGATTTAACAGTGGCAAATGGAACAATGACATGAAGCGAAGTGCAAGATGTAGATTTCTTCCCCCTCACTAAGCAGGCCCACAGGAGATTTCATTTCTTCTCTTTTTGCCTTAGGCATGTAGAGGCTAGCAATTTTCATTTCATTCCTGAAATGATTTCCACTACCACCCCCCACTTCCCAATTAGAGTGGAAATGGATGAAGATCTCTGATTAACCCCTTGGATACTAGGAATGAGAAGGAAATAAAGTTACACGAAACCTTTTTCTTTTTTAAGTTACACAAAAACTTAATTTCACTTTTATCTCTCTTTCTTTCTTTCTGTTTCCCGATCGTGAAAAAAAATGAAGATTTGATTAATCATACTCTCCCCCAAAGGACGGTTCTTCAGGGAAAACACGATAGTACCTTAAAGGCAAAGCAGCAGAAGAAAAATTTCCTTCATGAGAATGTTATTCTGTTACTAGTCATCTTTATATTTAAGAGTGTTCTAGAATTCTTCTGAGTCAAGTTAGATACAAATTCAGATACAACCTAGGAAGTTGTACTGAAGCAGCAACTGTGCAGGAGAGAGAGGCTATGGCGCACGTGGCGGAATATTTTCTTGGTTTTTACTAAGCCTCAAATAACTGGAGCTAAAAAAGAAAAGTGGCTACGTATCTAGAAACTGCTAGATCACCTGAAGTTTATCAAGTAGCTCTGCCCTCCCCCCTAATACTGGGTTTAAAAAAAAAAAAAAAACCTTCTATAAGATATATCTTCTTAATGGTCTTTAAGATTTTGGCATGCTGAATTCCAAAGTACGATGCCCCAAATAATAATGCTTCAGCAGCAACCTGTGAACAAGAACCATCTCTCTGCTGGAAGTCTGTTTATTTTTCTTGAAACAGAAGGAGGAAAGGCACTTTTGACTTGTGGTGTAAGTCAGCGTTCCCGAGAAAAGCTAAGTTCCCCATTGGGCACACAGTTTTGGATCTTTAAAAGAAAATGTGAGCCTTTTCTAGTTTTTAAAAGATCACGAATATAAAGTATAGATACGGTTGACTTAATAGGCCGAGGAAATAACCTGTCACATCAGGAACAGCCTGGACAGCGTCACAGGAGGATGCGCTAGATTCTGGGTGTGCTAGGTTTTAAGGGGTGTGGGGTTTCTTCTACCTGCCGTCAAGACACTAGGTGGTTTGACCTCTGGGGGACCCACTGAGTGATCCTAGTCTCTGGGAACAGAGAAAGCTGTGGAATTGACTCATCCAAGGGGAAAGCCTTATTAATGCTAATAGGGTTCTGATGACTTAGCAAATGTTAGTTGGCAAATAATAATGGGCTCTGACAATGAGTGAGCTACTCCTGAGTTAGAGGCCTTGTGGCAAGGGCTTCTCATGCATTATCACATATAATCCTCTTAAATAATCCTATTAAGTTTGGAACTCTTATCCTCTTAGGCTTAACGGGTTAAACAATGTGGCCTCATTGAGATGAAGCACAGAAAGGAAGAATTTGACCAGGTGCATACAGAAATCAGTCTCTGGATTGTGTGTGTGTGTGTGTGTGTGTGTGTGTGTGTGTGTGTATTAGAAACAATGTTGTTCTTAGTTCTCATTCTAGAAATTTCCTAGACAATGACTTTCCAAAAGGGCTGCCTTTGCTTCTGACAGGCAGCCCCTGCCCAGTTCCAGAGGGTTTGCAAACAGGTCCACTCTAGATGTGTGGTACAAGGAAATGAGCTGCTTTAGAGACACTGAAACCCAGATAGATGGATAAATATTTCAACGACTTTTCCAGAATGTACTTAAGGAGCAGAGTCCATCTCAATTTGGGTTTGAGCCCATGACCTTATAGTTTAAATATAAAATGCATTAAAGCCCTTTATTTAGAGAGCCATATGCCATTTTTAGGGAGCAGCCCCACTTCTCCTTCTGACTTTATTGGGACTACAGTGCAAATAGGTGTCTCGATATTGTCATTAGTATTCATTATTTATTAGGACTTGATGGTATATTCAAAGCCAGGAGGGTCATGAGCTTCCCACAAGTGGACGGCTTGACTCTCAAGACCATGCTTCCTTAGTGTACAGATTCGGGGGCTCGCTACAGAGCAAGAAACCCACGGCAGGAGAACCCCGCTCGGCCCTCGCCTGTGGGTTGGGTATTCAGAGATATACATCTTGATTTCTGATTTAGAAAAAAGCAGGACGCTGCCATGTAAAAAGCTTCTGAACAGTGACTTCCAAACCATAGATTGTGACCCACGGATTCGTTGTAAGCTACACATAATACTAATTATTACTGTCATGACACAAATTAAAGAAAGGGAAGGGAAAGAAATAGAAGTGAATAACTGGGAAACAGGGAATTTTGCAAGTAGTGAGAGAAAGTATTGCAACCTGAAGGCCATCTTTTGACTGGTTGTTCCAAATCCTGAGTCATGCACAGAGTTGTCTTCTCAGTGTCGCCTGCTATTCAAAAAAGTTTGAAAGTTTCTGCCCTAAAAGATCTCCCCCCCCCCGCCATCCTCATTTTGCTTTGTGACTCAGTGGGTGACTGTCTGCAGGGAGGACCCCCTAACCTCCTCGTGCCTCAGTATCCTCATTGGCTCTAGAGTCTAGCCATTGTCCAAGTCTCAAGAAGCCCAAATGAAATCATAACTGCTGAAGTGCTCTGAAGAGCCAAACACAGTCATCAAAGGCAAAGTGTCATTACAAAACAAACCAGGGGGAAGAGGTTTTGACAGCCACCCTTTCATGGAATAGCATCAAATCACTTTGAGAGGTGAAGGCAGCCTTCACAAACACTACGTACACTCCATTCGTGATAAAAGAGAGAAAGGAAGCTCTGGAAAATGAGTGGTTTCTCCAAGGTTCCACAACAGTGATGGACCTGGGACTCCCCTCACCCCCCCGACCTGGTCATTAGAACCCTTCCCCAAAACTTGCTGCTGTGCCAACAGCCATATTATTACTTGTTGGAAAAAAAAAAAGGCAGGATCTTGTGAAATTTTATTTACAGAAAATTTACAACTCAAGAAGAGCGAAATTGATTTCTTCCCTTTCAAAGCGGTTTCCTGATTGCAATCACATAAATTAAACCGGAGCCCCGAAGAAGTTGTGGGGACCGAGTAATAAATCTCCAAGAAGAGATACGGGGAATCCTTTGAACATCTCGAGAATAATGCAGTAAAATGCAAACGGTAAATATTACTAATCTCCTGCCTGAACTGTCAATTGGGAAAGGATTTTCAAACTCTATTGGAAAAGAAAGGTGGAAGGAAGAATGTCACTTTCCTCTCTTTAATAGTCTAAACTGAAAGTAAAGGGAGGAACCAAAAAATGTCACCAAAATGTCCTATTTGTCTCTCCAGGGGGAAAAGCAGGTTGGAACACAGGCTTCGCTGATCTGGCAAGGCCGTTGCTCAATGCTATGTTGTGACACTATTTTAACTGTCACTGAGGGCTGGGATGGCAAATGTTGCACCAACTCCTCTGCAAGGTGTTTCCTGGGCTTTGCAGACAGGATGGTTCGGGGGAGGTGCAATCTCTCTTCTTGTGGAGGCCAGATAAAGCCTTCTGCCCAGGGCCACTATCTTTGAGTGCTGAAGCTGTAGATAACACGGTTTCACACCCTCTGCCCAAGCCCTGCTTTCCTAATTGGTAGGTCTTTATTGCTAAAGTCTTTTGTGTGTGTTTTATCAGAGACACTTTATCATCTTTCTCCAAACGTCCTTTGTCAAGGTCGGCCTTTGAACTTCTTTTGCATATACATTGAATGTGACCAATGATTCAGGGTTTGTAAAAAGCTTATCTATAATTCCTAAGAAAGAGGAATAGGGTCATTGATCTTTCTGCTGTAATAGATCTTCTTAGGGCTTGTGTGTGTGTGTGTCTGTGTGTGCACTGTGTGTGCATGTGCAATGGGGGACCCAAGGTATCATCTTATGTATTTTTAAGAGATTATGCAACAGATTGTCCCAGGCCAAAACTTTATGCCTTTTGTTTTTGCACTAATAAAACCCCCAAATGCTAAGGGCCAGCTTGTCTCGGATTGTAGAAAGGCCCCCTGAGGGCAAGACTGACATCACCCCCAGCCAACTCTGTGTTCCCTTCCTTGCGTAGCTTGTGGGTAGACCCAGGGCAGCCAGGGTTTCCACAAGACTCCTGCTTCGCCTTCATTTGGTAGGGTGCCTCTCTGGAACCGAGCAGCAACCCTCGCAGGACGAATTAATGCTCGCTCGTGTTATTTATACCTCCTTTATGTGGAAAACAGATGGAATCATTTTGGATCACATCAGATAGGTTTATAACTTTGCCTCTCCCCTTTCATTTTTTGCACGTCTCATGTCAAACCCCTGCCTGCAACTGTGAAAATCCAACTAGGGAGGAGGACAGAGCGGGACAGATGAAAAGGGTGGCACTCCTCCCTCCGGGCAGAGAGGCAGCCTCCTAATGCGGCTCATGTGCTGTAGCATGCAAGCTCATACAAGGACCACGTCACATGTCTTTAAAAAAATGAAAAGAAGAAAACCAGGTGATGTTCTGTTTGCACATCTCCAGATGAAGGTCGGGAGGGCTCGCCCTGGGTGGGGTCCCAGGACTCTCTGGCTCCAGCCCGGCCATTCTCCATGAGAGGAGATGAGCTTATTTCATAGTTGGAAAGTAAAGGAGCAGATGAATCTTTGCAAGATTAAAACTCGATCTTCAGGATGGTGGGTCCTCTCACCAAACTCCGTTGGCTCACACCACATGGTTCTCCTTGTCCTCATCCTACTCTTCCCCTTTTCTGAAACCATATTCCGCGCCAGAGTATGGGCCACAATGAATGGGCCACCGCGTGGTGTTTTGTGGTGTGAGGGACACCCACAGGCCAGCATGGACATTGAAACAGGACAACGAATTTTAAACAAATCAAGATTTACATAAATTGGCTCTGCGCTCAGCTCCCACTAACCGGCACCAGTGCCTGCCTTACTCATGGCCTAGCTCTCTCTTCCCCATGGGCGCTTGGACTTCCCACTCGCTCTCCTCCTACCATCCTGGGAACCAGAGCTTGAGTCATGGCTTGTGGCTCCCCGGTGTCTGGCAAGCAAGCAAAGGGCTGCGCTTCTCTTGCTTCTCTGCCACCCCCACCCTCCCCACTGGCCAGAGTGCTCAAGGCTCTCCCAGGTCTTATTTTTCTTCTTCTTTTTGTAATTTCCTGATCGAATCATCAATGATGGAGATCACTTTCAAAACTTTTTTTTTTTTTTTTTGTGGGGAATTCATTTAGGCTTCTGGGAACTGAGGACAAATGAACTGTCTTTCTGAAGTCAACAACTGCATAATGAAAGCAAAATGCAAAGGCAAAAGTCTCTCTTACCCTTTGTCCTCTCTCTCTCTCTCTCTAACCCTGGACGTGAGAGTGAAGTCCCTCTCTTCCGCACTGGACCCTGGCAGTTGTTCTGATTGCACCGGACAGAGCCCTCCGCACACTGGCCAGACTGGGTGCCATCTGCACTCTGGCCAGCCCTGGGCACTACGGGGGTGGGGGTGGGGTCAGGTTGCTCACGAATCACACAAGGGTCAGGACTCTTTACTGCTCACGTTAGCACCTTATTTCATATTGCATAAAACTTCAATACAGGGCCTATGAGGAGGGCACAGGAAACCTTCTTGGACTTTCTGGGGGCTGGGGGAGCCCTCAGACTGGGGCAGGGAGGGGGGAAGGAGAAACTTCCTGATTTAACTCATGAAGCTTCTCCTGTGATAGTACGGGACCCAGGGAGATAAACGGTAGGTGCTTCATAGATGCTTGCTAAACAAAAGTTGGTAGAAATCAGGATCAAACAAACAAACAAACCAAAAAAAAGATTTATGGTGATAATATAGGGAATGAAGATGACGTTGATAATGACAGCAACCAGTGTCTATGAAGACAGTTCACATACAGCAACCTTGGAGGGCGACCTTATTCTTGGTCCTGTCAGTCAGATACAGGGAGGCAGGGAGGTCCGCCAAGGTCATGCACCTGACAGTCACGTTGGGACCCATGCCCCGATAGAGGAGGGGCTGCAGTCTGGTTGGTGTCGGGACTTTTCAGCGGGGAGAAAGGGGAGGAGCCCCCCTGGCCAGCCCCACTGCAGTCCTGTAGGCAGAGACGAGTGTGAATCAGATCCTGTCTCTCCTCTAACCAAACCCTGAGGGCTTTTCAGGGTCCTCAGAACTCCAGGCTTCCTCAGCCTGCTCTGCCACAGGCCCCCTCCTGTCCTTCAGACACGCTCTTCCTGCCTCAGGACCTTTTCACATGCCTTCCCTCTGCCTGGATCACACGGGGCCCCCGGTTTTCCCCACGGCTGCCCAAATGTCATCTGTTAGAGCAACAGCTAAGGCGACCCCACTCCCTGCCCCCGCACCGTCCCTCATATCAACCCGTACACACTCTGTTTCCCCATAAATCTTTTTGTTTTTTGATCCTGATTTCTTTTTTTTTTTTAATATTTTTTTTATTTATTCATGAAAGACACACACACACACAGAGAGAGAGGCAGATAGAGAAGCAGGCTCCATGCCGGGAACCTAATGTGGGACTTGATCCCGGGTCTTCAGGATTACACCCTGGGCCAAAGGCAGGCACCAAACCACTGAGCCACCCAGGGATCCCCTTGATCCTGATTTCTACCAACTTTTGTTTAGCAAGCATCTATGGAGCACCTACTGTTTATCTCCCTGGGTCCTGTACCATCACGGGAGAAACTTCATGAGTTAAATCAGGAAGGTTAAATCAGGAAGGAGAATAAATCAGGTTTATTCTCGTCATTACATTTGTCCTATTTGGTTTCTGTGTTTACTTGTTTATTGTCTGCTTCCATCCTTTAAGGGAGTGGGTCCAGGAAGGGAGAACATCTTCCCGTTCATTGCTGGAGAGCGCCCAGTATCAAGAAAAGTGCTTGCAACTGTGTAGATTCTCAATAAACACTTTCTACGAATGAATGAATGAATGAATGCATGCATGAACCGTAGCCACCACCTCCTCTCCAGTCTGTTGTACCCCGAGTCAGCCCAGATATCTCAGAGTGAGGAGATAACTGCTTCCAGGTGTTGAATAATGAAAAAAAAAAATCCACCGAAAATAAACTTCCCTTTTGCAACTTGCTTTTTAAAATCACTGGGTTCCAATAAGTCTAGAAGCCTGGGGAACCTCCCATCTGTTTTGCGACTCTTGGTGCCTTGAGGGCTTTGGAAGTTGACCAGGGTCAGCAGCCTCTGAAGGCACCTCCGAGTTTGGGGCACAGTGATGACCACAGCTGGGCAGCGGTAGCAGGAGTCTGCTTCCTAACGCGGAGTTCCCGATGCTTCGGTTATGCAAACGTATGGTTTTTCTTGCTCAGATGGTAAACATTCCGGGACAAATCAAAACCAAAGAAACACAGCAAGGAAGACTCATGTGTAGAGTCCCCGGTCCCAGGGCCCCCGGCCTGCTCCCTCATTTGGCAACTACAGACTACTGTTTCCAGCGTCTTGCCTAGTCTTTGGGGGTGCAGGCTAAGCAGAACCGGAAGGGATTCTCTCTGCATTTAGGGAATCCACGTTGGCTGCGTATCTGAAACTTCAAGTCAGTCTTAAATCGTTGCCAGAAATGTAGGACATAAATGGATGAGTGTGGCTGGGTCTGAGCTAAATCTTCCTACTCCGCGGCAGTAGGATATGTGAGAAGCCCCTGGCCTCCCACCCATGAGGCCACACCTGGCCGTCCCAGTCTAGGCTGCAGACAGGCATAGAATTGGCAGGTGCAGGAGGGAGCAGTGGGCTTTGCATGCGCTTTTTCTGGGACGAGCAGGGCTCCAGGAAAGGAAGAAAGCTAAAGGGCTCTGACTCGGGGCTGCCCGTCTGCAAACGAACAGTGCTGTGCAGATGCGGGCAGATGGCCTGCAGCCAAAATCCGAAGAGACAGGTGTGCATGGTGGAGACCCGGGACAGAGAGCACCCCTGCTGGGGCAGCATTCAGAAGCACCACATCTCTTAAGCCTCATCATGTTCTCTCTCTCTCTCTCTCTCTCTCTCTCTCTCTCTCAAAACTTTGCACTATTTTCACCGAGGCTTCGGGTCAGAATGCTTATTTTGCACCATCCTATGACACAGGGCTTTGGTTTGGGCTGGGGGTGGGAGCCCTTATGTTGTATTCTTTAATAATTCACATGGCGGCATTGTAGGGATCCTCTTAACTGCTTCTTAAAAGTAATTAATTGATTTTCTGACATATCAGTTAACAATGTATTATCCTGACACAAAGTTGTGTTTAGGCTTTAGATTGGACCCAAGGACTGGATGGATTAAATTCACCCCAGAGTTTAGCTTCAGAGACTCTAAAAATATGCCTCTGAAAAGGAAGAGCTTTTTACATGGAGTGTTGTCTAAAAATCTAAACCATATGTCCTTTCCGGGCCTGTCAATGGGGTAAAATATAGGCTCGGGTGTGCGGAGCTGCTCAGACATTGAAGATTCGAGAGGCATGAAATAACCTAACTGTTACTCAATCGGCTCGACACTCTGGATGAAAAGTCACCGTGGCTTTGTGGAGAGACTTCTCTCAGTTGCTGGAACTCCAGGAGGAACTCCATCGAAATACGGTTTGCTCAGGGCTCTTGGATGAAGCAGCCGACTGTGCGTAGAGTGGTCCTCTGCTGGCAGGCTGGCTCTTTCTGTAGCTGAGTTTGCAAGATCCATTCACTGCTGCCTATGATGGGAGACTTCTCCACAGGGAGGGTTCCCATCAACGAGGCAGACTTTATTAATGGGGACATTAAGACACAGACTAGTTAAGTGGCTTGCCCTGGGTCATGCAGTGAGTCAGTGAAGTGCTGGAAACAAGGACTTCCTGACATCTTGGCCTCTGGACGGATTCATGTTGACAAGCTTCTGCAGCGAGTATGGTCTGATATTAAATGCATTTATCTGCCAGGGAATCGTCATGTTCACCTGAACACCTAGAGTGCCCACTGTGTGGACCGCCTTAGAGTAAATGTTCAGGGGAGCAGGGTTTCTTCCCTGATCCCGATGCCACCTGCCACACGGAGGGGACCCCGGGGAGGTGTGGCTCCCCGCCACTCTCCCCCTCGCTTGGCGCATCGGTGAGTCTGGGAACCTGGCGCCCTCTCCCCCCTCCCAAGGGTGAGTGGCTACGGGAGGCACACATTCTGGCCTGTGTCTTCGTGTGACGGGTTTGAGGTCCAGCACTGGTTCCGTGGTGCCTGGCTACTTTTGGGAAGCTTGCTGTTGCTGTGTGTCTGAGCCCCATCCACAGTCTGGCTTTAACGGCCGTAGAGCTGGCCTCTTGACCTGCAGATGTCCCGCTCCTTTTGTCTATCCCTTAATTGATTCGGAATCCAGAAAGGCTGCCATTTATTGAACCTGCTTCAGTCTTCAGCATCCACAAAGAGATCTGGGACAGGCGGCGACAGGAGAGCAAGACCACTTGAACTTGATACACAGGGAGCTCAGCCTGGCTTCTGGCTGTGTTAGGTCCCTTCGGCTGCTCAGTTAGGCTATTTCCTGAGTAATAGAAGGGGTGGGGATAATTCCTCCTTTCCAGCTATGGTATGAGGATTAGATGAGATATCCTCTGAGGCAATTCTTAGACTATGTTTAGCCTATTTGTTGCCAATTAATAGGACTCGAACCACTTTCTATTGCAAAGCACCAGGAGAAAGACATCGAAAAGTATTTAAATACCTTAACACATTTCTATATTTTTGCTATGATACTTTTTACTAATTTGAGAACATCTTCCGTTCTAACACTTCTGAGGAGGAAAATGTAGTGAAGAAGTGAAAGACCCCCTGGAGAGGAGGGAGTGGACCCTTCAAGAGGAAGGAGACAAAGAAACAGGTAAAGTCCCAGCTCATCGCTGATCTAGTCCTACTGGGAGCCCTACTTGACATTCTTTTGGTAATTATTTCAGTTACCATTCCTTCTTCCTTGCCTAGCCCAACCCAAGTGGGCATAAAGGCTCCTGTTTATAGCACCTGATTTGAAGGCACAGAATGGTTGTCAGCGTGGGCAGTAAAGGGGATCAGCATTTTAAGATCATCTAGGAGGGGCACCTGGGTGGCTCAGTGGTTGAATGTCTGCCTTTGGCTCAGGGCATGATCCCGGGGTCCTGGGATTGAGTCTCCCACTGGGCTCCCTGCAGGGAGCCTGCTTCTCCCTCTGCCCATGTCTCTGCCTCTCTCTCTGTGTCTCTCATGAACAAATAAAGAAATAAAAAATCATCTAGGAGCATTATATGCAAATAAAACATGTTCTAATTGATATGCACATGACTTTTTATTGTGCCTATTACCTGTTTGTTGTTTCTTGGCAAAGTGGAAGGTGTTGTCAGACTAGAGAAATAAATATAAGTGATCAGTATTGTTTGGGGAACTCACTTTAGAATCGTCTTCAAATTTTAACACTTGCAAATTCCGTTTTTCTAGGTCAGTGTTACTTTGCTGACATGGAGAACACACGTTAACATTATAAAAATATGAAGAAAAGTGTCCTCAGGGGCCTGAGGTGTTGAATACCAAAAGCCTCTTCACATTCTTAATCTTGAGAAGTAGAAAGCTTTTACCCAGAGATGCAGGTTGTCTTCTTTACTTTTTAAAAGTATGGTAACAAGAGATCCAAGGCAGATTCAATAATGCATATTCTGAAAGTTGTTTAGGTAGAACACAGACGAGTTTTTGCAAAGGGAGTGGGGAAAGCAACATGAATTATTTACCTTGGCTCTAGAGATGGAGGAAAATCTCAGGATTTTGCAGAAGTCACTGATTGATTTTCTGACACAAGTGAAAGGAAACTCAAGCGGCCCGTTGGCATTGCACATCAGACACCTGGCCCCCTGTGAAATGCAGAGATGCATCACAGGGCCTAGAAGTTTGTGTCTCTGGGGTTGCGGGGGGTGGGGTGGGATGGGGGGGGAGTGGTGATTTTTGCTTCTTTGTAGTTAATACATCCTATAAAGTTCTCGAAGTAATCAACAACATATGAATTCCAGATTCAATTAATGAAATGCAAGCACTTCCCTTGTGCAAAGACCCATCTCAGACATTCCTGGAGAGTAAGAACGGATGAAGGCGTGGCCCCAAATGCTTAACGAATGCATGGTTTCATAGGGGTGGGAGGTTGATCACCAATATTGACAATCTTTTTTTTTTTTTTTTATAAATTAATTTTTATTGGTGTTCAATTTACCAACATACAGAATAACACCCAGTGCTCATCCCGTCAAGTGTCCCCCTCCGTGCCCGTCACCCATTCACCCCCACCCCCCGCCCTCCTCCCCTTCCACCACCCCTAGTTCATTTCCCAGAGTTAGAAGTCTTTATGTTCTGTGTCCCTTTCTGATATCTCCCACACATTTCTTCTCCCTTCCCTTATATTGACAATCTGACGTAGAATGCAGTGAATGTAATCCTGGAGATACAAAGCACATCTAGGGTAGCACAAGAAAGGGGAGGGATGAATTTTATCTGGAAAGGTTGGGGAGCTCCGAGGAGGAGATGAAACTGGAGGGAGTGGAGGGTTTGGGAAGAGAATTTGGGGTAGTTCTCTGACCTGAGCAAGGGAAGAAGGGAAGCACGGAGGACAGAGGATGTCATGGAATGATGCATGCAGGATGTAGAACAGCACACACTGGCAGGGGGAGGGGAAGGCTGGGAGGGACACAGGGCTGCAGGGAGGCCAGCCTCAGTAAGGGGCAGTATTTACAGAGCCCTTATTGCAGGGTGCCAGGCCCTGAATCAGACCTGGACATGTGTTATCTAAATTAATACAAGAGTTCTTAGGGATGCTTGGATGGATCAATGGTTTAACATCTGCCTTTGGCTCAGGTTGTGATCCTG
Source organism: Nyctereutes procyonoides (assembly GCF_905146905.1). Classification (NCBI taxonomy): domain Eukaryota; kingdom Metazoa; phylum Chordata; class Mammalia; order Carnivora; family Canidae; genus Nyctereutes; species Nyctereutes procyonoides. The sequence goes on from NW_026575155.1 coordinate 8,485,042, forward strand.
GGGTCCTGAGATAGAGCCCCACGTCGGGCTCCCCGAGAGGAGCCTGCTTCTCCCTCTGCCTGTGTCTCTGCCTCTCTCTGTGTGTCTCTCATGAATAAATAAATAAAGTCTTAAAACAGCAACAACAGTTCTTTGAAAAACACATCATGATTTTTCTAATTTTAGAGATGAAATAACAGGCTTATATAAGGTCAGTAACATCCCCAATGCTGCCCAGATAGTCAGTGGCAGAGCTGGGACCCAGATTCAAGGCTGTGGACAGCGAAGCCGCTCTCTGAAAGCAGGCTGCTTCCTGTACAATACTGTCCTATCACTAAGGGGTTTGGAGGCCTCTTTCTTAAAGGTAGGTGGACATCATTGGAGGCATCACAGTCCTAAGCAAAGCCATTCTTCAGGGACTGTGTCAGGGATCAAGGAGAAGGACGAGCTTGAGTGGGTTGAGGATGGAAGCCTATAAACCCATTAGGAGATCCAGCAGTTACCTTGGTGAGGAGGCTGTGGCCTCCAGGAAAGAGGAGGCAGATGGAGAAGACGAGGTGGGAGAGAAGACTCAGAACTTTGGAACTGGACCCTTGGTGTGAGGCACCAGGATGAATGCCTGGGATTTTAGTCTGGATGACAGGTAGATGGACAAAACCCATGTTATGAATCCTTAAGTGGCCTTCAGTTTAATTAAAATAATTAGAATTCCATGTTAGCATCCTGCATTCTAATCCTGAGGGCATGAGCCTCTGGTTCTTCGGCAGTAAAACACATTGGACAGAGTTGTAGCACTAAATCACACCAAGGACACCTCTACCGTTGAGACGTGTAGTGAAATGGTGGCATCCCTTGATATAGCTCTCTTTCTTGGCAGAAATATCTCGAAGAAGACAGAGCAATTTAACGGTGGGCAGACACAGAGGGGCAATGAGAGTGAAAGCCTGGAGTGTTAAGCCCTCATGTAAGTGCTGGAGTGAATGTGGAGCCCAGTGGGCACGGAAGGGAAGCCAATGATCATCACTGGAACTTGGGATCAACTTGTAAGATGGCTCAACTGGACTCCTGACGTATAACCAGAAGAATAAGGGCTGATTATAAAGGCCTTGGCTTTTACCCAAGTTATGATGCTATGTCAAGGTCAGGTTGATGTGCAAATAATCTGAGTTTTTCCCTTGAGGGTGCTCATGAGATGGGAAATATAGGGGATGACGACAACTTTCACCTTGGAAAACTCTTGGGGAGATTTCTCAACACAGGTTTATGACAACCATCCTCCCTGGCCTAGGAGTTGAAAACAATCTGGCTGTCACCAGCATTGCCAGATTAGCATGTGCGCTCAGTGAAGCGCTTATCCAGCTGGAGGGCGGCCGTGGAAGCATCTACGTTTATTGGATTATTTTTTAAAATGTGCTTATTTTAAGTATGTGCTCTCTTACGGATGTCCTTTTATTCTTTGTTGAATAAATGTCATGGCTTTATAATCACGAGGGCTAGACTGTAAATCTTTCACTCGTTTAATAAATTACATGAGATAAGATACATTAGATATATACATAGAATTACAATATTGATTTTTGAGTACTTAGAGTCATGCTATAATGCTTAGGATATGCCAGAGACTGTTGCAATATGTCAATTCATTATAAATTAATATATCAGTTCCTTTCCCTTCCAGACGATGAGTTTGGTGTCATTATTACCATCCAAGTTTTATAGACAAGGAAACTGAGGCACAGAGCTATTGATTAACTTGCTTATAGTCACACAGTTAGTAGAGCTGGGATTTGAACCTAGACAGTTTGACTCTAGAGCACATACTCTTTTCTTTTTCTAAAAAGGATTTTTAAAATATTTATTTATTTGGGAGAAAGACAGAAAGACGGAGACAGCATGAGAGAGGTGGGGGTAGGCGGAGGGAGAGGGACAAACAGACTCCCTGCTGAGCATGGAGTCCAATGCGGGGCTTGATCCCAGGACCCTGAGATCATGATCTGAGCTGAAGTCAGACACTTAACCGACTGAGGCAGCAGAGCACATACTCTTAATCAGTCTCCTGAAGTGCCCACTCTTTGTGCAAATTTGCAAGTTCAGTCTTTGAAAAGTGATGACCATGGAGCAAAGGGACCTCTGCTCTAGTGATCAATGAGGACCCAGAGAAATAAACTCATTAAAGATTGCATTTGTCATCTATGCCCTTTTGCTGGAAACCAGATAAGGGATCTACCCAGTGTTTTTGACTCCTTGAGCCTCTGAGCTACTCTACTATTTTACCAGTTTTGCATGAAAGCCCCCATTGCACCACTGGCCTGACCTTTGCTTCAGTGGGTCTGGTGGGCTGCCTTCACTCCTTAGGGGCTTGTTCCTTACCACATACCTGGCATGCAGCCAGCGCAGCCTGACTCTTGGGGAGGGGGATGATTTACCAAATTAGCATGGAGATAAAAATACTTCCTTCTTCCATTGGGTGGTCTCCCTATAGAGCTGAAAGGAAATTAGATCCAGGAAGTGGCAGGTATTTTGGAAACTGATGCTTGATAGTTGAGTATTATTAGACTCAGTGCTTTGGCCCTAAACAAGCTCTGTGACCTTTAGGAAAGACTATTTCAGATGAACCTTTTTAGATGTGAATGGAATTGTAAAGAGAATGTGTGCAATCTGTATTAGTGTTATATTTTTGGAGCATACTTGATAAATAGATTTAAGCATTCCTTCATTCAACACATCATTTCAAACTGGTGCATCTGGCCAGGCACTGCTTTAGGAACAGTGACGGAGAATAGTGACCAAAACAGCAAAAACCTCTTCTTGGGGGAAGCTGACTCGGGTTTGGGTTCAGATGGAAAAATCTAAGTGAATTCAAGTTCTGTGTTTCACGTGTGGACAAAGTGAAATGACCACTGTCAAAGACAAACACGTTCTTTGCCTTTGGAAACTTGTCTTCACACCATTGTACCAATTTTGAGGACTCTCAACTCTTTTCTTCCATGGATATATTTTAGTATCTTCGCACATTCTATGACCTCATCCTCAGCCTTTTTTTTTTTTCCTTAAATAAATGTCTACTTTTAGTGTTTTCTTAGCCCTCAGTGAAAGCTTTCCCCAAGGCCCCAGGCTTTCCTTCTTCTAATGTAAATTATGACCAAGTCATCATGGATGGTCAGTTTCCCCAGGTTCTGGCTAAAGAGATGAAGCAAGAATGAAAGCACTTGTACCTAAATTACATTACTAGTCCAAAATTTGTCTGTTTTAATCATATCATCAAGAAAGGGCCATGGTCTTGGGGCACCTGTGTGGCTCGGTGGGTTAAGTGTCTGACTCTTGATTTTAGCTGAGGTCATGATCTCAGGGTTGTGAGACTGAGCCCCACATTGGGCTCTGTGCTCAGGTCGGGGATCTGCTCGAAGATTCTTTCCCTCTGCCCCTCCTCTCACTCTCTCTCTAAAATAAATAAATAAATCTTAAAAAATGGACCGTGACCCAAAGGAAATAAAAACAAGATATTAAATAGATATTTGCACTTCTATGTTCATTGCAGCATCATTTATAATAGCTAAGATAAGGAAACAATCTAAGTGACTATCAATGGATGAATGATAAAGTAGATGTGGTATATATATCAGGTATATGATCTATATAATGGAATATCATTCAGCCATGAAGAAGGAAATTTTGCCATTTGCAACAACATGGATGGATCTTGAGGGCATTATACTAAATGAAAGAAGACAAACAAAAAGGCAAATCCTCTATGTATAATTCATATGTAAACTTTAAGGGATGCCTGGGTGGCTCAGTGGTTGAGCGTCTGCCTTCGGCTCAGACGTGATCCCAGTCAGGGGATCACGTCCTTCACCAGGATCCCCACAGGGAGCCTGCTTCTCCCTCTGTCTATGTCTCTGCCTCTCTCTGTGTCACTCATGAAAAAGTAAATAAAATCTTTAAAAAAAAATTTTTTTAAAGGCCAAAGTCATAGTAACAGAGAATGGAAACATGGTTTCCCGGGGGGTTGAGGGGTGGGAGGAAATAGGGAGAGTTTGCGAAATGGTACAAACTTTCAACCACAAGATAAACAAAGTCGAAAGATCTTAAAAAAAAAAAAAAGAATGAAAGCACTTGAGGCTCCTGTACCACCTGCTAAGGGAAAACTTTCAACCAGAAACACATGAAGAAATTTGCTAATTTTAGACCAAATTGAACAGTCAGTAAAAAGCCTACCTGAGCATTTCTTACTTTCCTATTATTTAAGCTGTACATAATTACACTCCTGGGCACACTTGAAAACATCTTTTGGTATGACTTTCTGGAGAAGTCTTAACTCTTTGCAGAGTGAAGGCACTATTCAGTTTGTCACCTAAAACCTAGAATAAAAAACCTGGGATCCGGTGCTCTCCCTAATTCCCCTGATGCTGCTGCTGGTGGGGGGTCACTTTGTAATGTTCACATGGGCAAGTCACACATTTGTTAAAAAAGCCCTTTTGTATAAATGCCAGGAGCTGTTAAACGTTCCTTTTGCACCTATTTCTTAACGTGACAAAATATGCATAACCTAAAATTTACCACTTTAACCATTTTTAAGTATACAGATCTCTGTGGAACTTAGTACCTTTATATCGTTGTGCAACCATAACCACCATGCATTTCCAGAAAATTTTCACCTTCTCAAATCAAAACTCTGTCCCGTTAAACAGAAACTCCTCATTCCCTTTCCCAGCCACTATTTTATGTTCTGTGTATGGATCTGACTACTCGAGGAAACTTGTAAATGTGAAATCATATGATATTTGTCCTTTTGTAGTGCGCTTATTTCTCTGAGCATGGCATCAAGGTTCACACATGTTGTGGCGTGTGTTAGGATTCCATTCTTTTTTAAGGCTGAATAATATCCAGTTGTATTTATGTATCACACTTTGTTTACCAGTCATCTGCCCATGGACACTTGGGTTGCTTCTACCTTCTGGCTATTGTGAATAATGCTGCAATGAACCTGAGTGCATGAATGAAAACATTTTTATTCACTATCTTGATATAAGCTGATTTTTAAAAGTGTGACAGACTCAGCTATGACCAAGCTCTTTTCAAAATCTGTAGCAGGATAAGATGTTCTCAATTAATTTTCCTTGAATACTTTTTACCCTTTCAGTAGATGCATTCATTTGCTCAATGGAGATTTAGTGAGTGCCTGCTTGTGTGCTAAACACTATACTAGGTCTTGGGGATTCCAGTATGCACCAGCATTGGTTCTTGCTTTTCAAGAAGACAGATCTGTAAGTGAGGGGTTCTAGGCTTGTGCTGTGTGTGCCTTCTGCAATGTGTGTACTGGTTAGAAAGGGAGTGAGTGCAGCTGTTTTTTTTATCATCCCTCAGTGGTCAGGGGAGGTTTTGAATAATGGTGATATTGGAGCTAAGGGTGGAACCCATGAGATGTGCCATCCCTGGGCTAGGTACTTAATATATGCTGTTTTGTGCAATCCTCTCCATAGTTTTATGAGGTAGGTACTTTACTGTCCCTAAAATATAGATAGGGAATCAAGGCTTGGGGACATTAAGTAATTTGTTTAAGGTCACACACCTAGTAAGCAACACACCACTTTGTAGCTCTTAACTCCTCCATTAAACTGGTGTTTGGAATAAGGAACTGACAAGGTAGGATAAAGGAAGGATGTGGGGCATTCCAGGAAGAGGAAGCAGTGAGCTGGATACAAAGACTGATGAAGAAGCATGAAGGAATTTCATGCAAGTCATCCTCTGCATGTGGCTTAAAAAGAGGGTTACTGCAGTTGTCTGTAAGACATCCCCAATGATTAGGCCTGGAGATGAATCCCCTGTCTCCCATCTGTTCCTCATTGTCCTTCTGAGTAAGATGGCACCAGGGGGACATCCAGAGACACTGGGCACTCGGAAACCACAGGATATTTTCTGCCCAGTTTGGCTCCCTTGTTGCTCAGAAGATTTTGGCATAAACAGATGGAAAACATCACAGTCTGTTTTACTGAATACATATGTTATTTACCATTGATTTAATGCTTACTGTAAGCTAGGCACTAGTCTAAGTACTTCACATGGATTAACATTCTATCTTTTCACAACAACTCTTAGATGTGGGTTTCACGATCATTCTAGTTAATTAATCAAATAATTAATTAATTTTTAAGTAAGCTCTATACCCAACATGGGGCTTGAACTCACGACCCTGAGATCAAGAATCACATGCTCTCCCAGCTGAGCCAGCCAGGTGCTCCAGGATCATTCTATTTTATACAGGAGGAAAATGAATCCCAGGGAAGATAAGAATTTGTTTATGGTATCATAGCTGGGAATTGTCAGGGCCATGAGTTGAAGAATATGGAGGTCTGAAAAATTGTAGATAGTTACTATCAGTGTTTTACTATGAGTCAGACCCTAAATGTCACCTTTGTCGCAGTGTGATGTGGTGAGGTTCTTGTTTCACCCTCTGTGACACCTCTTACCCTTAGCTGTTACGACAGGTAGCTGTATAATTCAGTGTCCTCAGGAAGAAAAGTAAAGACTATCAAGCACCCAGGAGCTGCTAATTTCCTTTCATCTTGTGCAACAGTAAAGATGAAATATCTATATTTAAATTGTGTTCTTTAAGAGGTGGGTTGTCACTGTCCGTTAGCTTTGCGGTTTCCATTTCTTTCCAGTTCACAACTGGACTTCTGAAGAAGCTGACTGGCGAGGAGCTGAGTTCTGCTCGCCCTGCGTGTCAGTTACATACATTTTTAAATTGTGATGTCATGAAAACCTGTGACAAATTTTAAAGAATTTGATCACAAAATGAAATTCTAATTATAGTTGCTACTAAAAACAAAACAAAACCAAACCCAACCCCTACAACCTAGTTGTTAAGTTTGTAAACCTAGATGTCCCATGAGAATTCAAAGTACTCATGTGCAAGGCTGAACTTGTGGCCAGCCTCATCCCTACAGCATTTCCTTATTTCTATGAATAGCCAATCTGCCACCCATCACTCAAGGGAGAAATCTCAACTCGTCCTTTCCCAACATTGCAACCTTGTCAAAGAGGAAAAAAAAATCTTTACTTCATGGCTGGTTTATGTCCATTACTCTCTTCCTATCACTAATATTTCTTTTGCCTGATCATATCATCTCTAGACTTGACTTAGGATATTCCCTGCATCTGGACTTGACACCATCTTTCCATTTTCCATGCTGCCACTATACCATGTCTCTAAAATTCAAATCTTAACTTATTTCCCTGCTTTAAATCTTTGTAGTCTTCACTGCCTGGAGGCCCTGCTCACTGGGGCCTCCATCCATGCCTCTTGCCTTCCTTTTCTTGAATCTGAAGCTCTTGTTGTATCGACTCTTTTGTGTTTCCTCAACATGTCAGGCCCTTTCACAAGAAGGGCCTTCACTCAAGGTGACTCCCCATGATGTGTCTTGTCCCTTCCCCTGTGATTTCTCACTTTTCTTCACAACATCATCTTTAGTCATCAGCTCATCTTCATATCCTGGCCCTTTGCATCACTCCAATTAGGCTTATCTCTTCATTTCCTTTCAAATCAGCTAAATTACTTTTCAGTGTATGTTTGGTGACCATTTTCAGTGCTAGGGTCTCTCTATGCATTGGGAATATGGAAAGGAGTGCGGTGCAGTTCTTGTCCTCAAGACAAACCAGGCTAATAGTCAATATCTACCAGATATAGTCGGGGCACAGGGTGGGTGGGGCTAATTCCCTAGGGGAATCCAGAATCCTGCTATCTTGCAAGTTATGATGTCAAGATTGGGCTTCAGGAAGGATAAATAGGAAATTGATTGGTGATGGTGGTAGTGTACGAACTGAAGAGGAGACAGTTCAATTAGAACAAGCAATATGTCCACAGGTGTGGTGTGAAAGAAGAAGGTGTCTGGGGACTTTTTTGTGGTTTAGCATCAGAGTCTCCTGTGACGTGAATTCAAAGAGGTAGGTAGGAGCCAGATGGAGAAGTACCTTGTTTATTATGCTCAAGAGTTTACATTTTGTTCCTTTTCCTAGAATGTCCACTTCTTCCCCCATCTACCTTTCCTACCAAGATTAATCCCAAGTACAACGAAATCGAGAAACTCTTCCCAAACTACCTCATGCTACTAGAATGATTCTTTAAATTTTTATAGCACTGATACTTGGGTTATATATCTGGAAACTTAATTATACAGATCTTTTATTGTTATCTAACTGGATAATATGAGTTTTGCTTCCCCAATTTTATGGGTTTAATTCTGCCTTCTAAAAAGATATGTTGAAGTCTTAACCCCTCATCTCTGTGAATGTGACCTTATTTGGATATAGCATAAATTCAGTTCCAATGAAGTTAAGATGAGGTCATTAGTGTGGGTCTTAATCCAATATGAATGGAGTCCTTATGAGAAGCAGGGGATGCTATAGGAAGACACAGGCATGGTAAGAAACTACATGATGTCAAAGGCAGGGATCAGAGTAATTCAGCCGCAAGCCAAGGGATGCTAAGGATTTCCAGCAATCATCAGAAAGTTGGAAGAGGCAAGGAAGGATAGAGGCAAGGAAGACAGGGAGCACAACCCTGCTGACAACTTGATTTTGGACTTCCAGCCTCTAGAGAATGTGAGACAGAAAATTTCTGTTGCTTAAAACCACACAGCTTGTGGTATTTGTTATGACACCTAGGAAACTAATAAATCCTACTCAATTGTAAGTTCTTTAGAGACCAAAAATAGATGAAATATTTTAGTATTATTACAGTATAGCTCAGAAAAGTGTTCAAGAGATATTTATTGGTTGCAAAATAGGTATGTGGAGTGGCGATGGGAGTTTTGAATAGTCAGAAGGGCACAGAGTCATCTGTCTTCCCCAAATGCCAGTGCTATAATGGGCTTTACTCGTGTATCTCATAGGCTGTGGAAAAGCTGCACTTCTCTCCCACTTAGCTATCCTCTTTTATGGTTATTAAAAGCAAAAATTAGAGCAGAACATGTACATAATTGTTAACAGAAGTTATCTCTATAGGGTGACACTGACTAATTTTGATCAACATTTTGCTTGGTTGCATTTTCTAATTTTAATAAATTGCACATGTATTATTTTAATAATAAAAGATACATATATTTTTAGTTTTTAAAAAAAGATATATTTTTTTGAAAAGGTGCATGTTTTGTGTGCCTAATATTAAGAGACAGCCCATATTTATCCTTGATTGATTAAATCTGTCAGCATTTTGATCTACAGCAAAAACAAACTCAGGTTTTTCTAAAGCTCTTTGGGGTTTCTTATAAAGCAGGCTTTTTTAGCCAATGTTTTGAACATATCAGGTTAAAGTATGTGAAACAGTCTCTCCAAGTGGGATTTAATGTAATGCTATAAGAAGTGAAGGTTTAATAGAGGATTTCTTTCCTAAGCGAGGGAAGAATCAGGTGGTTGTTTATCATACTTTGTATTAGAGCATTTAGCTTTTACTATCAGCCAGACAGATAAAACAGATTTTCCCTGAAGACATCAGCACCTTACATAAAAATCAAAGCTACTCAAAAGAAAAACACAAGGATAGTGAGAGATGCAAACACTGTCCGGGAAGGGTGATTCAGCAGCTCTGGAAATGTTTCTCCCATTGCATCTCTTTCCCCCCAGAGGTCCCGGGCTTTCCCTTTGGCAAAAGTACTGTCACCCAGTCAGCTGCTGGAATGAACATTGAGTTGCTCAGCTGGGAATGGGTGAAAAAGTGTCATCCGAGCATTTCAGAAAGCTTGACTCCTGCTTTATCAGAGCAGGGAGAAAGTCCATGAAGAAAGTGAGCCCATTAAAACCCAGAATTTACAAAATGCCAGCATAGGAAAAGAACTGTCTTGGGATACACCACTCAAGAATTCATGACAAGAGGCAGGGCTTCAGCTTTGTTTTCTCTTGCCACAGTCCATGTTACATAGAAGGCATAAACACCAAGCCATATGTGTGGTTTCTTGTTCTGGGCATGCAAGTGTAGGGTAACTGGACACTCATTCATTAATTAGTCTCTCATTTGGTGACTCTTTCCCATGAGACAGTTAATTTTCCAGAGATGATTCTTTGTTTGGGATAAAAGATGGCAGGTGGCATGGATATGCCCTGTGCCAAAGATGACATTCCTTGTTTTTTTGTGCCTTGGGAAGATGGGGCATTTCATTTCTACTGAGGTTTTTCCTTTGACTATAGATGACTCGCTTGTCTATTTGGACTCTGAATTCAGTAAGGTTCTCTTATCTTGACTTGAGCTTTTATTTTTTGACACCAATGGTAATTTGTAAGAGTGCAGTACTGTACCATGGTTTTTAAGGGTGTTATTAGAATAGATTAAACATAGTACCTAAAAAAAAAAACATAGTACCTGACATGTAGTAGGTACCTGAAACATGTTTTCTGAAAAGAGCTTGCTTTGGAGACACAATCAAACTGTATATGGCATTGAAGATATTCAGGGATTGACTCTATCCATAGTTAGTGGATAGACTTGCCAGCTAGCTCTAGTAATGTCTCTTCTAGAACAGTGATTCTCAAATTTTACTGTAAATTATGATTACTTGGAGAGTTTTTAAGAATCATAATACCCAGACTACTTCTCCTACCGAATTAAGTCAGAACCTTTGGAAGTAGGACCCAGTTCCTGGTATTTCGTAAAAACTCCCCAGGTGATTACAATAAGTAGCCAAGTTTAAGAACCATTTACTACCTTGGAGCTATAATCTCCATAAGTAGCCACTAGTCTGATGTGGTAATTTAAATGAAATTTAATGTAATTTAAATAAAGTCCTTCACTTGCAATAGTCAAATTTCAAGCATTCAACAGGCACATGTAGCTAATAGCTACCATATTGAACAGTATAGAATTATAGAACATTCCTGTCATTGCAGAAGTTCCCATTGGTCAGTATTACTGTACAATCTGAAGCCTTAGATTTATATCTAGTTCTTTCATCTGAATGAATATTGAATGGCCACACTGCCAGTAAGATTTTAAGGAAATTGTTCTTGGGTATTGCCATTGTTTTTCTATCTTGCCACCCATCTCTGAAGGGGTCATGTTATAACTAGAAGGCTAATTAAAATCATTTAAACTTTTCTGGCCAAAGCTATATCTTTCTAGGGAGAAAAAAAAATTGATGTACTGGCCCAAACAGTACTGTGCTTTCTGGAGCCCATGGCTATGATAGGCACCCATGGGAGCTCTAAGCTCATTAGAACAGACAGTCCCCTCAGAATGCACCAATGGGTTCTAGGGCTCCAACAGCCTTGCAAGTTTACTTCTCTAGATCATTTTAGGATTTCATTTTGTGAAAAAATCCTCTTTAGAAAGTAAAGAGGGTTCTCTGCTTTGAGTCCTTGAATTTGTGAGGAAGCATCCAGGTATATTTCTTAATCCCCACTCTGTGCATCAGCTTGAAGCAACTTGCCACCGAAAAAAAATAGTTGAGAAGCAGATTTCCTCTCAAACTTAGGAATGGAAATTATTAAGTGTAGCCTTTATTTAGAAAAGTCAGATATATAATTTAGGGGTCTCAATAAGCTGCCTGATTTCATCATAATTATTTATTTAGGGGTTTGATCATAAAACGCTCCTATAGCAAGTATATGATGACCATCTCAGGAGAAAACACAAAGTGGAGTTCAGTGGTTTACTTGGAAATAGCACAGCTTTGATAATTTGACTCAATTTGAACTTATAGAAATAGATTTAATTCAGGAAAAAATTGTTTTTTGGTGGAGGGGGGTTGGGAGCCAACAGAGAAAAAGACCATTTGCATGGGATGCTGAACTCTCTCTCTCTCTCTCTCTCTATATATATATATATATATTTATGGAGCTACACCAAGCTTCACGTTTCCCAGAGCACCCAAATCAGTCTTTTCATGGAAAGACATTTGGCTGAATTGTATGACCACCAATGGAGGGACTGCTGCTGGGTTTGACAAAAAACCAATAAGGAAACTGTTTATATTATTCATCAGAGAAAAACAAGTGACATGAATACAAACTGGTTCTTTAAGAGATGAAGCTAAGAACTAACTCAAGGATTGATCTTAATAATCTTTACCCAAGTCATCCTCCTTTTGTGTTTTTCTATGCCTTTCACTAAATAAACACACACACACACATACACACACACACACAAATGTATGTGGAAGACTCCTTACAGTGGGTTCTTTAGAGCTCTTGATGGTGCTTCCCAGGAATTCTTTAAACTGTTGTCATCCTGGAAAAGTCTGAAACTCTTCTAATATTTAAATATTCATAGGTCCCCCTTTAAGTATTAATCACTGTAATAGATACAAAAAGGCATCAGATACAATTCTTTGGTCTTTAAGAATAAGTGATGCCTTGTATATTGACTTAGTTAATTTGGTTCAAAAGTCATATCCATTTCTTTCCTGATTTTTAGAAAGAAGATGATAGTTTTTCTTTTGGGAACTATCGTAACTGAATGTCCCAGGCAATTCATGTTTACTATCCTAAGAGTTTGCCATGCATTCTCAGTGGCAGTGAACAAAGCTGGCAGGGAATTGGTGAGAGAAGTCCCATCTTTGTCATCCAGTTGTTGTTTAGGTTGGAATCAGATGGATTTTGTTGTCTAGTAAAAGGATTATCTAATTTATCTCTGGGTTTTTAATGTGATTCTTGGAGACGAGCATCCCGATGAATGTATAAAAGGAATTTGAAGTAGTTTGTGGTAGTTGTCCTTACACACCTGTGCCTACAGGTGACAGGTGACTCACTGTTTTAAAATTCCTCCAATAATATTATTATTTTTCTAAGTGTCTGGAAAGTAGCATCTTTGTTTGCTAGGGATTGTTTACATTTGAAAACAAGTTAATCAACTTTTTTTTTTTTTTTTTACAACTAACAACAGCAATTGAATAGTTTGAGCTTGAGTTAGATTCTCGTGTTGTTTTGTTTTGTTTTGTTTTTCTGGCAAGGGGACAAGAGGAAGGATAGCCAAATAAGGTTCATCTGGAGTCCCACCTCTGATTGGTTGGTAGTGGGTGAAAGGAGGGTTCTGAGGCCATGACAGGACAGAGCAGGAAGGAATCCTGTGATCAGTTATGGATGTTTGTAACAGGCAAAGGGGAAAGCTGTGGCTATATACATACCAGACATTTCTAATCTGTGGACTAGAGGATTAAGCATGTGGAGGGGGCAGTGGGAGATAAGGCAGCAAAGGAAGATTGGGTTCATGTTGAAATTTGTACTTCATTCCTTAGGCAGTGGAGAGTCACGGAATTCTTTAGCATGATAGAAGTTATGGTCAGATCTGAACTTTTCGGAAACCAGCCTGGCCATACGTGTAGAATGAAGTGAAGTGGGGCAGGGTAACCAATGAACTAGGAGTCCAATCTAAATAAGGGACAAGGACAGGGTGGATGAGAGAAACATTGGAACCGCCAAGGAGCCAATGATAACCATGAGGCTGATTGGTTTATAGAGAGCTTTCTTTATTTTTTTAAATAAAGAAAGTAATTTTTAAAATCTATTCTTCATTTTTTAAATCTATAGAATGTTTAGTATACCATGGACAATATTAAATTGGTCAATGAGTAATATATATGTGAAAGAAGGAATGAGTGAGTGAATAAAAGTTAGGGGGAAGGAGGTAGTTTTGAGGAAAAGAGGACAATTTTTATTTTAGACATTGAGTTTGGGGTGTTGGTAGAGTCTTTTTAGAGGAGAAGTCCCCAGGCCTCTCTAAACCAACCATTATACTATTGATAGACTGTAGATTCTTTCCTCCTCAACAACTACTTCCTACACAGCACTTTCCCTATGGCTATTCCAAGATGCTCCTTCAGGAAATCATACCAGGGATTTCTGTGTAAAACAATAACCATTTACTGAGGACTCCATTGTATGATATTACTGGCGATACAATGAGTCAGTTGACCTTTACAACTTTTTTAATGTTGAAGACAGTATCATCTCCCCATTCTACAGAAGCAGAAAATGAGCCATGGAGAGGTTAAAAAAACTTGCCAAAGTCCACACAGATGGTTACTAACTCAACTAAGTATAGCTGGGATGTAGACCCAGTCTCACTCCCTCCAAATTCTATGACTGTTCCATTTCTGCACACTATCTCTCACTATTAGGTGATACATTCTAGAAAATGCCCATCCCAGCCTGTCGATTTCATGTTAAATAATCATGCTTAGTGGACCCCACATCCCCATTACATTTTCTATTTTTTCTCGCTTATTCATCAATTTCCCTCATCCCTGCTTCTCTGACCAATTAGCCCCTCTTTCCCATTCACTATACCCACCTGTGTTACCAAAGCATCTGTTCTCACTTTATATGCCTATTTCTCTCATGGGTACATGTTTGTACATGTGCATAAAGATCACGTGCATTTGGGGTGGTTTAGGAAAACTTGTGCAAGAAAATGTGGGACAAGTATGGCTATATTGTGGTATATGTTCAAGCAAAGCTGCTGGATTTAACTAGAGATTGTAAGGACAAATGCACAGGGCATAACTATTTGTCTTGGGAAATTAGTGATGGGGACCACCATAACGGTGAAATTGTTTGGAACTAAGCACCTCTTGTTCAGCCTGAATACTCATCAGCCATCTACAGAGCTCAGTGCATGGGTCTTGGGAGGTGTGTGTTTGTTACTTGCTACAAATAACCCTGTAGGTAGGAATTAGTGTTTTCAAATATCTATGTAGCTAGGTCAAATTATATCCAGAGCTAGGCTGTGATGCTCTGATGGTCTTCGTATCTGCTTTTCATTGAATCTGACATTTTACTAAAAATGACCCTGACATCTGACATTTTATGAGTGGTGATTGTCAGTCCTTCACCAAGTTTTTTTTCTTTAATTTATTTATGATAGTCACAGAGAGAGAGAGAGAGAGAGAGAGAGGCAGAGACATAGGCAGAGGGAGAAGCAGACTCCATGCACCGGGAGCCCGACGTGGGATTCGATCCCGGGTCTCCAGGATCGCGCCCTGGGCCAAAGGCAGGCGCCAAACCGCTGTGCCACCCAGGGATCTCCCTTCACCAAGTTTTAATGCATTTTTTTTCTTATGACTTTTGGCACGTTAGAATCATTAAAATTTAGTACCAGACAATGGGACAAATACCATTATTTCATTATGTTCTGTGTACTAGAGGTGAAAGTAGAAAACGGCCAAGATCTATGTTCTGTTTAAATAAAAAAGTATCTATGAATTGCCTTTGTCTTTGGTTTGGCTGGACTTGTGATACACTGCACTATGCTTACTGGTGTGTGTGTGTGTGTGTGTGTGTGTGTGTGTGTGTGTGATGGACCCAGCTCATGAGCCACACCAGACCTTCTTAGCTCTTGGCCAGAGAGCTTGTCTTGCCTCTGGGTCTAGATGGCTTTGGCAATGGCCACTATCATAAAGCCATGGCTGCTGCTATTGCCACCACAGACCAAAGAATTTCCACATGTGATGCCAACTGACAAGGGAAGTTGGCCACATCTGTGCACTCCTGGGACCAGACTTATAGATGTTCTGTTTCCCCGGCATCTGTAGGAGGTGCCAGGTAATAGCCTGCAAGTGCAGGAGGATTAATGCCCTACTGGGTGAATTTTTGATCAGTGGGGGATAGTAAATGGGAAGAATCCAGCAGTAAGTTGTCCATCTTTGTTCCCAGACACAGCAGTTTCATTCAGCCTTTCTGGATGTTGGTTGTGACAGATCAACCACCTAGCTAGGTTTCTTGTAAGCTCTGGGCCAGGTCAGTAATGCACCCTCTTGACTTTGCTTCTTTCTCCCATGACTCTTTCTTTCATTTTCATTTCCTTGGGAATGTACAGCCTGTTGCACCATCCCAGTGAAGTTTTATCATGTAAGCTTCTGACTCACTTTCTATTTTCTAGGAATGTTAGGCTAAGACACTGTTTGTCCTTTCTATTAGACTTGAGTTCCTGAAAGGCATAAGTCAAGTTCATCTTTCTATTGACAGTGTCTAGGTATTTCACCCATGTTTGCTGAATGAAAATGTCTGGCAGGCTAGCTGAAAGGAGCTTAACCAAGGACACCAGAAATTCTCAGTTCAGCTTGGCTTTGACCTTCATGTCATGCTCAACTCTCCACCGTTATTATTGGTCTTGCTTGTTGCATCTTACCAGTTGTTGGAAAGCTTGGCCTTGGAGGTACTAAAGAACTAAGAGGACTCCAAGATATGAACTCACAGGATGGCCCGTGTGTTGATGATTTAGAGACCATGAAAGCCATACCAGCAGAAGTGGAAGGTGTAGGGCCATCTATGTGACCACTGACCCTGCAGGTCTAGCAGTGACACAGGGGGGCATGATGGACTCATGAGGTCAAAGCTGTGTGGACCTTGACTCTCCTGCAAAGAGGCTGTGTGGGAATCAGGGAAGGAGGATGAAGGCAGGGTGGGAGCTGGCATGAAGACTGGGCAGCTGACCCAGGGATTCCATGGAGGTCTCATAAGTCAGACTTTAAGCCACCCAAATGGAAATAGCAGGCATTCCTTTCATTTTTCTACTCTTCCTTTTTTCTTTGGACTTTCCTTCATTTACTTTTTCTCTCTCCATTATTGCCTTTCTTTTTTTACACTTTTGACTGTGTTTTCATTTGACAAGTGATGACTCAAAGTGTGATCTCTTAACACTTAATGAATTTTTCAACCAATATTTTTTTAAAGAGTAAAATTAATAAAAAGAATTAGAGAGGAAACCAAAGTGCGCTCCCATAATTAAAATAATGTGTTACTCATGTGTTAGCTGCTTCTAGTTGATATGTCTTGAGGAACATAAAGAGAACCAAACAAGGGATCCTTGGGACTGTAGGCCCTCCTTCTGCTGCCATGATTCTCCTTCATGGACCCATGTCATTGGTGATTTTTAACTAGAATGGGTTGGATTTAAACCTGGGTTTAAAATCCTGATTCTAATGTTCAAACATAATATGACCTCCAGTTAAGCACTTGGTTTCTTAGTTTCTCCCTTGTTACATAGATAATACATTCAGGAACGTACATGCCATGAAAGGGTAGGGAAGCTTATCAATACTGGGTTCAGGGACTTTAGTATTGGTGGTAATAATGTGATTGATACTCCTGTGATCAATGACTTAGACCCTCAGTAAATAAGCTTGAGTTTTTTTGTAAACCGGATAAAGTAAGGTTTCTCAACCTCAAAACTATGGACATTTTGGGCTGGATGGTTCTTTGCAGAGAGCTGTACCTGAATTGTAGGACAAATAGCAGCATCCCTGGCTTCTCTCTATTAGATTCCAGTAGCACCCTCCACCCATGGTATAACAAACAAAAATGTCACCAGACGTTCTCAAATGTTCCTTTGCCAGGCAAAATCACTCCCAGTTGAGAACCACGAAAATACAAGCATGCTCAGGACAGCAACAGTTTAGCCTCCCTTATATTAACATTTTGATTAAAAGTTAGAAAGCAAACATGATACGTACCCCCAGAAACAGCAACATGTGTGCTGATGCAGCTCATGTATACAACAGCACGTTTGCCAATGTTTAATTTATACTGAATACATAGCAGTACTTCGCCACAGCCACTGCGGCCCATAATTCAGGGTTTACTTTCTGCCCACACTAAGAAGTGATGTATATGAGGGGACGAGAAGCTAAGAGATTCCCCTCCCAGAAGCTCCCTTCTGGGTCAGAATGCATATGTGAGTACTGCCTGTGAACTGATTTACAACCCAAACCCTATTTGTCCACACACATCACATAAAACCTGAGACTTGAAGACACAAGCTGCCGTGTTCATTTTCCCCCTAAATTCTTTTGTGATAACCGTTTAGAATTCAGCTTGGGTTTTTTTTTTTTTAACAATATAGCACTCTGTCATTTCCAGAAAATGTTTTAAATTAGTATAAAACTTGGCTAAATTTAGCTTTTATAGAAGAAAGAATAAAACATAATTAACTGTTTAAAGAAGAAAACAGAAACCACATGAAGGAATGAGACTTGCTGGCGAGAAATCTAACAGTAGTGTTTGGTAGCTACCCCATCTCCTGTGTAACAGATGTTCGCGAATTTAAATGGAAACAGGATGGCCATCCGTGGAGAAGACATTGGTGATAAAAAGCTGGTCACTGTGTGCACGCATGGGTCCGGCACAGGTGCGGCATCGCCTCTCTCCCACTGCCCAGAGATGGGACTGCAAGAACGCCAAGTGGACAGGGGAATAAAACTCTCAGCGTGGCAAGAAATCTTGACAGATAGATGATCGGCAGGGCCCAGGCCCACAGGCTGCCACGTTAGTCTAGTCTGCTTGCTAATAACTGCCAGCCCGGGTGGAAAAGCAAGCACTCTGTTTTCAGGCTCTTGAAGCATTCGTTTCTGGTTTCAGCAGGACATACATTCTCTTTTGTCATTTCTATATAAATACTTGGGAGTTGAGAAGAACGATTTTTTTTTCTCCCCATTCAGACTACTATTTATGGCTCTTTCGTGGGTAAAGGGGTTAATTTGATTTAAAAACTAAAAATGATTCTCTGTTTGGTTTCAAAAAAAAAAAAAGCATTAAAAAAACCTGCCTAGAACAGAGAGAGACAAAGGATTCTATTGTACCCCTGACCTAGGCATGCCATGTCTCTTTCCTCCGTGTGCAGACAGAGGGCCTGGCCCAAAGCATGCAAGATTGTGCACAGATGGGTCCAATCTTTGTCACCTAATAAAGACTCATTGAATCAAAGGCCAGATTATCATTTATTCTGCTGGACTGACTAATGCAACATTCTCTCTTTAATGCAGTCTTTTCTTACTACTCAAACAGTTATTGTTATTATTATTGTTGTTGTTGCTGTAATATTTTAAAACACAGATGGACCTGGTAGGACACCATTGTAGCATTGTGGCTGCCAGCCAAAAAACTACAATAATCCATTGTTGAGAGCTAGAGCGCCTTGGGTGATTCACAGAGGCTCTGGGGTAACATGCCTCAAATCATCCCAATAACTTAATCGACTAGTTCTGCTTTAATTTCTCTGTCTCCACATCTCATCTCCTTTGAAATTAACAAATAAAACTAGGAATAAATTAATCATATAAATTAATGACACAATAGGTAAATTCAGAATAAGTGAAATAACCAACCAGCACCTTGTAAGATGACCTCATTAATGGCCACGTTTTATTCGAAGTCACTCTAAATATTCTAAGAATGGTTTCCTTCAGTTGAAAAAAAATCTTAAAGCATTGGATCAAAAAACATTTTGAAGCACAATGTGGGGTTCTGGGGTTCATCTTCTATGTCACACTTCCACAAAGCGAGACAGTTTCATAGTGAAAAATCAAAAAGGAAAATTCGTGTTTCCTGGATATGAGAACGGAAAGGAAAACCCCCTAATGTGTCAGGAGGCCTGCTATGCACCCACATTTTCCAGGTTTTTCAACAGAAAACACCGGGTGAGGTTCAGTACCTTTCTCTAAAATTACTTTCTCTTTGATGTATGGATTTCATAGTAGGTCTGCAGGCTCCAAAGAAATGAAATTAACTTTACCATCTCTATTTTCTATGAAGTTCTCCCCAAAGGTGCCAAACCTTCAGACACAAGCTTTTGAGGGCTTTCGTTAGGCAGGCAACTTGGCATTTCATATGTGCCGAGTGCTACTTAATGGTTTCTAGGATTTACATTTCGATTAATAAGAGTAATTAATAAACCATGTATCGCATAATATTCACCAGAAAAAGACCCAATGTTACCAAGAAGAGACTGAGGCATGAAATGCCTGTACATAATATATGTGATTTTTTTTCTAAGTAGTTTCACACCAATTATGTCCCTGGGAGAATGAAAGGTATATCTTTCTTCTTCCACTGAAGAGTGTTCAAGATCAAAAGTAAGTGGATCCTCTCTCAGAACTTAATATTTGACTACACTATTCCAGTTTATGATTTAGAACTAAGTTATTTCTCATTAATATGAAAAATTAGAGTGGTTTTCTTCTCCCTTAAGTTTGGATGAATTCTTAGTTGGACCTCGTTTAAGGTCCAATGCAGACAAATTTTGTTTATTTTTCTAGTTCCTCTCCATTTTCTTCCTGCTCTGCATTTGCTCTTCTTCTTTTTTTCCTATACGTGGGGTTCTTTCTGACCTGCCAAATGCCACATCTGCCAAAATGCTGAACACACATTGTTTAAAAATAAGTGTGGATTCAACAAATGGTACTGGAAGAACCGGACATCCACATGCCAAAAAAAAAAAAAAAATGCATCTAGACACAGACCTTCTACTCTTTACAACAATTACCTCAAAATGGATCACAGAGCTAAACGTAAAATGAGAAACTGTAAAACTTCTAGAATACAACATAGGAAAAAGCCTAGATCATCTTGGGCATGACATGACTTTTTTTAGATTACAACAGCAAAGGCATGATTCATGAAAGAAATAACTGATACGTTAAGCTTAATTACAATGAAAACGTAAAGACAATGTCAAGCAAGTGAAAAGACAAGCTACAGACCAGGAGAAAATATTTGCAAAAGATACATTTGATAAAGTACTATGATCCAAAACATGCAAAGAACTTTTAAAACTCAATGACAAGCCAACAGATAATCTGATTACACTGTGGGCCAAAGACCTTAACTGACACCTCATCAAAGAAAATATACAGATGGCAGATAAACATATGAAAAGATGTTCCATATTATATATCATCAGGGAAATGTAAATTAAAAAACAACAAGATATCACTATGTGACTATTAGAATAGCTAAATTCCTTAACACTGACAATGCCAAATGCTGACAAGGATGTGAAGTAACAGGAACTTTCATTCATTACTGGTGGAAGTTGAAGATGGTACAGCCACTTTAGAAGACAATTTGGCAGTTTCTTATAGAGCTAAACATACTCTTAACATATGATCCAACCATTACACTCCTCAGTATTTACCAAAAAATGTTAAAAATTTACATCTATACAAAAACCTGCACATGGATATTTTTAACAGCTTTATTCATAATTGCCAAAACTTAAAAGCAATCAAGATACCCTTCAGTAGGTGAATGGATAAATAAACTGTGGTATGTCCAGACAATGGAATATTATTTAGTGCTAAAAAGAAGTGAGCTATCAAGCAATGAAAAGATGTGAGAAAACAAATATATTTTACTAAGTGATATGAATCTGAAAAGGCTACATACTTCATTATTTCAATTATATGACATTCTGGAAAAGGCAATGGTGACAGTATGAAGATTAGTAGTTGCCAGAGTTTGAGGGCAGAAAAGAGGGATGGATGGGTGGAGTATGGAACATCGTTAGGGTAGTGAAAATACTCTTTATGATGTCATGTCATATACCTTTGTACACACCCACAGAATGCACAACACCAAGAGTGAGCCCTAATGTAAACTGTAGCCTTTGGGTGATTATTATGTATCAGTGTAGGCTCATCAATTGTAACAAATATGCCACTCTGGTGGAGGATATTGAAAATGTAGGAGGTCATCCATGTGTGCTGACAAGAAATATGTGGGAAATCTCTCTACCTTACCCTCAGTTTTTCTGTGAACCTAAAACTTCCCTCAGAAAGTGAAGTCTTAACTTAAAAAGTAATTATAAAACTAACAATAATAAAAAAGTTTGGAAAGTTGGCTCTTTATTAAAATATTTACAACAAATGCCCTTCTCTTTCTTCGCAACATCTTTTTCTGCTTGATATTAACATTTGTAATAATCCTCCATTATGTCTTTGCCTACACATAGGGTAGCAAAAAGGAATAACTTCAGGATGACAACTTTTAGTCAGATATGGTCCCGTGAGAATATTCTAACAGTAAAGTATAATCTTGGTTTTATTGACTATCCGGTAAGTGTTGATACCAAAGGAACTTCAATCTTCTACTGGCAACTACCATTCTAAGGGGAACTCATATTTATCACTATTTTTCTAGACTCAGTTTATAAATGGTGTATTTCACATTTTAAAAGTCTTCACAAAATTTTTATAGGTGAAGTTTATAAACAAATTGGATGATTAATCATTGAGCATACTGTGTATCTGCTACTTTTTAAAAACAAGTAAATGGTTAATATAACTGTCTATAGCAGAGAATCCTAATGGATTGTATGATGGGTTTTCTGTAAAAAATACTTATAAAACAAATGTATCAAGGGAACAAAAAAGTTCAAGAAAGAACATTTAATATTTTATAGGCTCAACAGATATACTTTCTTATTCCAAAGCTGCTTCTATAGTCAACAAAAAATAAACAACTATCATTTAAAAATAGAAATGGCCACTTCTGTGTATCACTGATTGTTGATGGAATCAGCTTGCTTCTATCTTGTCTTGTCTTCCATCTTGCTTATTGATGACTCTTTCAACTGCTAAAATAGACCGAATTCTTCCCTTGGGGAAGGACATAATTGTCACGTGTGATATATAGCAGGGGTACCCATTCTGGCAGAAAACACATAAGAGAGAATTGGCCCTGGCAAGCCAAAGTTCATCTGCCTTGTCAGAATGAAAGAAGAAACAGGGGTTCTGTAGTCTCAGTCTGGAGCATTTTAAACAAACATCAGCACTTGGGCCTTAGGGTCCAGCCTCCCAGGAAGGTATGGAACATAAACATTAAGAGCACTTTCTTCAAGATAGGGGCTAACTAGAGACTGCCTAAAACTGTCTACCCAGGGAGTCTATACTTAACCATAAAAATAATAGCCATTGAAAGCACATATTAATGGAGATGCTAAACCCCAACCAACTTCAGCATGAATGGTTAGGAAAACCCTGGAACATTTCAAATTCTGTGATCTTCACATCACTTTGTTTCCACGTTTCTTTTCTTCCTCTCAGACAAGACCTTTCAGGTTTGCCCCAAATTGTGCAATATATAACTAAATATGCCTCTTCCCTTTGTATTTTCTTTTGTTTTTAACTTAAAGAGAAATCCATAGCCATAACCCATTTATAATCTTCAATGAAGAGACAGGAATATTTCAACTTTTCTGGATTCTTTTCAGTGTCAGAAAAAGGTGTTAGCTTCCTCCAGGTCACAATCAACTTTTGCTACTTGTTTCATATGTTTGGTGGTAGCATGAGTTGAGAAATAATGTCAGAAAGTGGCTGAGAACCTTGTAGAATGGAAGGAATGGGATGGAAGAAATTAGTGACTTACAAGGCACTTAATAATGGAAGCTTCCACACAAGCCACAGTCCAGAATTCACGGATTGTAAGGAAAGGGATTGCTTAGGACTTATGCTTATGGTCTATCAAGAGGTAAGTATTTGTTGTGGGTTTTATATTAGTCATCAAAATCGAGAATTTCTCAATGCAAGTTCTAAACACATAGACAATAATAAATGGCACTAGAAGGAATAATTATCCTCATGATTTTAAAAATAGTTCTTTGATAGCACAATGACCATGTTCATATATGTGTACACACACACACACACACACACACACACACACTCTAACTCAGAGATTGATTAAAAAGAACAGATTGCCTCCAATCTGTTTCTAAGTCCTGAATCAAAGTTGAGGGAAGAAATGAGATCAACTGCATTTAATTTTGTTCTAGGGAGCAAGAGAGCCTGTGAGATCTTCAGAAGCCTCATCTTTAGTCAAACTCACTTAGCCTTGAGCTGCTCTCCTTTTCAAGTGCGGTGAGATGATGCTTTTCCTGCAACTTTCATGAGGAAGTGTAGGAATTTTCTGGTGCTTTAAAGAGTGATAATTAGTAGGCATCTCTTTCACTGAGCTTGGAAACCTTTGATTTGTGCTCCTGGCACCTCTAAAATATATTTGAGCTTTTCAACTTGAAATAAAAAGAAATGCAAACCTAGTTTGCCTTCTTGATGAGAGCAATGACCCAACGCTGTTCAAACAGCAATACAGAGAGCTGGAAATGTCTGATCCTGTCACAGCCATGGAAGGATGACTATGGCTCCCAGATGTCATGAGTATGAAATGGTTCTTCCTCCCCTATATTCTAAAAGTCTTGGCGGAGAGTTCTTCTGTCCTTTTCTTTAATCATCTGGTAAATGTATGAACAACCAAAGTTTCCTTTTGACAAGCCTTAATACAGAAATGTGACAATTTCTATGTTCACTCTAGTGTCTAGATGTCAGTCTGGCTCTCTTTCTGCCTCCAGGGGTCCAAGGCAAGAGTGACAGGTTGCTCAAGGATATACTTCTCTGCCTCTGGGGGAGCAGGTCTGCTCATGGAACACTGGTTTAAATAAATCAGGTGGGAGAGAAAGATCACTGAGTTGGGAGTTGAGACCTACTCTCGGGCAGCCCGGGTGGCTCAGCGGTTTAGCGCTGCCTTCAGCCCAGGGTGTGATCCTGGAGACCTGGGATCGAGTCCTACGTCGGGCTCCCTGCATGGAGCCTGCTTCTCCCTCTACCTGTGTCTCTGCCTCTCTCTCTCTGTCTCTGTGTCTCTCATGAATAAAAAAAAAAAAGAGAGAGAGACCTACTCTCTCCTCCTGGCTTTGCCACTAACTAGGAGTGAGACATAGAGTGTTTTCCTCCTCGGGACTCCATTTCCACACCTTTAAAATGAAGGCTATTCAATGATATTTATGAACTGGGATAATGCACCATCACCCTCTACCCTTTTCTCTCTTGGGATAGTCCTATGCATAGGTTATCTTGTACCCCCACCCATTTCAGAATAAGGGAAATAAGTAAACTGAGCACAATTGGCACTCTCTGAGGGAGAAAGCTGAGGTTGAGTTTACAGGGAGTATTTGGTAGAAGAAGAGAGAGCTGCTGTGTTTCTGCTGATGCTGACCATACTCCAAAATACCAGGACCAAGTCTCCCTTCTCCTTTCATCCCAGAATTTCAGCTTCTCTCTTCCTATAGCTATTCCTGAGGCTTTTCCTAAATATTCTACAGGAATAGCTGTCTACTTTTCCATATGGAGTCAGACTCGTGTCCAGTTCAATATATCCTGAGCAAGGTATCTGACATTACTATACATAAGAGTCTGAATATGAGACTTACAAAGACCTACCCACACTTAAGTCCAAAGAAACATGCTTTACTTTGTGATTCTTAACATAATCTACCAATCAGTCTTTCAAAACTCTCGTCTTTTCATGTATGACATGTTAAGACTTTTACTAAAGAACTCTCTTAAATGTCAGCCCAGATAGTCTGCAGAAAATGTTTCAGCTCTATTTATCCACATTCTTCTTAAGGGTCATTGTACTAAAGCCAGATATCTGAAAGATGAATGTATGGGATTTAATTTCTTAATGGTATGAAAGGCTAATAACAGTTTTATTGTTTGATGTTTAGCTATAGATGATGATTTCTTTTTCTTTCTTTCTTTTTTTTTTTTTGAAGTTTAGAGGATTGTTTAATGAGAGACATACGCAGCAAGTTAAAGCTTGCTAGCTTACTTCATCTTGGTAACACAGAAAACTCCTTAAAATGTGGATTTTCTTTCAGAGGGCATTCTGAACCATGCAAAATATGGTCTGGCTCCTCAAAGAAAATTAGAAGACAAGGAAGAAAAAGTACCTTTATATTTTATGAGCTCTTCATTCCTCCCCCTACCCCCAATCTCAGCAACCTAATCCAGGACTAAATGAATGAGATTCAAACACCAAAGATGTTATGGTGGTGGACTGTTTAGAACATTCCCTTGAGGGGCCCACCTTTGTTGGGGTAGGCCACTGTATTCTTGGGGGTAGAATATGGAACCAGGTCCCAGTGCCAGTTAAATTAATAGGCTAAGTCACCTTCCATAGATTATTTACATTGCAGTTTTCCAAGATTTACAAGACCGTATCTTTGAATTTGCTCTAATGCACTCAAAGAAAAATGTTAAATTCATTTGCTTATACATTGATAACTGTGTCTGGCAAGAATGTGCACAAATGTGCAGATAATTTCACTGTATTGGAGTGCTGTGCAGGTTCCATAGTCACTTGACAATCACTAACCAGATGCCTCAAGGAGTGCATGGTTTTCTTCACTCTGCTCCAAGCTCAGGTAAGTGTCCATTATTGCTCTGAGAACTACTCTTGATTGTGTTTAATTGGTATCTCCATTAGTCTGATGAATATAAATGGTATTAAATGCCAGGACTGGCCACAAATTGAATATGAGGCATCCTTCGCATCCACATGGGAGAGTGAGCAGGGTTTTTAAGGCAGAGTGGTGAGGACAATTAGCAGGGTTAATGGACCTTTTCCAGTGGTGAGATGACACCAGATGCCCCTCTGTTGCTTGCACTCAGTGCATGCTTAAGTCTGTGCTTATTCTCAAGGAAGATTGGCAAATCAACTGATTTTGAACCCCAAAGGCTCAGTTCAGCAGTGGTACAACTTTGTACTGCTGAGTGAGACAACAAGTAGGCTGGAAGACTCGGGTCAGATTGGAGGAACGTTTCCTGCCTCTTCTCCTGGCCAGACAGCCATGTCAAGTGTGAACTCTGAAATTTCATAAAGTTCTATCAACTGCCTCCCCCCAAACCGGATTCAGAGACCCAAGTAACTCTGTCAGCTTTTAATCCACTTTCCTTTCGCTTGTATTGGCACATTGTATATCTCCAAGTAATTGGGATATATGGGAAGCATACAAGGAAAACGTCTACAGGGAACAATCAATCATGTCATCAAGATCAGTTTCTGAAGAAAACAACCACAAATGTTAGAGTGAAAATAGACTAATTTCAGTCTGACTGTTCTACTGTTCTTGGTTTTATGACCATGTTTTTCACATTGGGTGGAAAAATACAAAAGAACTGCCCTGGAACTAAAAACAGAAAAGAATCTGTTTTGAGGAACATTTTCCCCCTTGACTTCTCTGCTGTATTTACCAGATGTACCCCATGCAGGCTCCAACAAGAACCACACAATGGACTTTAGGCCCATTCCAGCACACAACACCTCAAATGTGCATTCTTAAAGCATAAAAAGCATCTTTAATATCTTCCTGGCAAAGTACTGCACATGAATCACCAATTTTCCAGTTGTACACCAAAGAGAGACAAAAGGACCAACTAATCAAAATATATTTTACTTTCTGCAAAAGAGAGAGATGATTACAGAAAGTCAATGTGGTTATGAGGAGAGAACATAGAACTGAGTCTCAGTGTTGGTTCAATTATCAGACCACATGGTCCTCCACACGTTATTTATGTTGGCATGTTCTCACCTCTCATAACAGGCTCAGAGATTTATAAGATTGTGCCTTTGGGCTTCTTCTAATGCACTCA
Source organism: Nyctereutes procyonoides (assembly GCF_905146905.1). NCBI lineage: Eukaryota > Metazoa > Chordata > Mammalia > Carnivora > Canidae > Nyctereutes > Nyctereutes procyonoides. The sequence goes on from NW_026575155.1 coordinate 8,512,212, forward strand.
AGTAAAAATTACACATTAATTTACCTGTACATTGACAATTGGGTCTGGTAAAACTGGGGGGGGGGGTAGATGTCCAACCCTTTCAAGTCCAGTGTATACACATGTGATTGAGCCACACATTTTCACTTATAGTCACTTGATGGGGATAATGGTCATAGATGCTATGGGATATTTGCCTAAATAAAACTTTCGCTTATGTAATATCCTTTCTCTTTTCCCCAAATCTCTTTTCTTTCCTTTTTAAAATAAAATAGGAAGAAAGGAGATTTAGGGAATCATATCATGTGCTTCCTACAGCCCCCAACAATTTTCTTACTCTTCGAGATTCTCAACCTTGGTGAACAAAGAAAGTTTTTCCAAATTACATAGTAATTGGGGTAAAATTGGGCAGACTCACATTGTGTAACACTTTTCCCTTGAACAATTGTTCTGAGTTGGTTACTATGTAGATGCACAAGCATGCCAGCACGTGAAATATGTGGATAAATATCACACTGCTTTGTGTGTTGGGCCTAGTACAAGTTCTTCCACTAGCATGAACGTCATCTGGCAAAGTTGATCCTCACAGTTCAGGTGAATGACATGGCCTCTCTTCTAAGATCAGAAGGTAAATGCTGCACTGGGAATGTTAGAATTGGAAAGAGATGGGTCTGTATTTGTGTGACTAGAGAATATGCTATCACAACCATGTTATGGCCATAAGGAGTTATTTTATTTTCAGTGATGCCTGTAGCTAAGGGAGCAGTTTGAGAATAAATCTAAAACTCGAAACCTTTTTGGCTAATGTTCATTAATCAGCTAATAACTGACTATATTAACAATGTAATAGATAATTTCAGTGTTAACACTTCCACTCTCAAATGAATTAATCGATGTCTTCCGACGTATTTGGGAACTGTTACAACATCAGAGCATGGCTTATGAAGCTTCGCAAATGATGCATTATATTTGAGTGTAATCTATTGTTTCCAATGTTACTTTTTTTTCCAATGTTACTTTCTAAATTACTTTTTTGATACCTAATATTAATAATGAGTAGTTATTTATAGTTAAATAAATCATTTCATTGAGAACAGGCGTGCTGGTATAGATATTATCAAGACATGTAATTTGCCAGAAACAGGTTTGTGGGGCATCCACTCTGTGCCAGCTATACATTGTCCAACATCTGTTAATCTTTCATGGACACTAGTTATAATATATGCATAATCTATATTTTCAGGTGGACTAAAACATAATTACATAAAATACACACAGAAAAGCATTCTTCAATTTTTCTTTTTCAAAACTACTTCCAGGGGCACCTGGGTGGCTCAGTCAATTAAGCGTCTGCCTTTGTCTCAGGTCATGGTTTCAGGGCCCTGGGATGGAGTCCCATATCTGGCTTCTTGCTCAGCAGGGAGTCTGCTTCTCCCTCTCCCTCTGCTCCTCATCCCTACTTGTGCTATCTCTCTCTGTTTCCTCTTCTTTAAAGACCTTTAAAAATTATCCCCTTTTAAAAAAACAAAAACAAAAAACGAAAACAAAAAACCAATTTCACAACCTCACAGATATATGCAAGTCCATTTCTCTGTGATTAAATACACACTCAGGCTTGCCTAACGGCTATGTAAGCCGCCTTCCCTAGACTTCACTGCCTACCTCCTTGACAGCGGATTTTCCTTGCTCCACGTCTCTGCCAGGTCCCCCACAAGAGCACCCCCACCTTCCACCTCCACATTCTTACCATCTCCTCACTTCCCAGGCCAGAAACCTACTTTTTACTCCCACTGCTCTCCTGAAATTGCTTTCTCAAATGTCACTGGTGTCAACAGTTGCTGATTCAATTCTTCCCTTCTAGACTTCTCTGCAATGCCCTCGATAGCACCCTCATTGAAACATTCTGTACCCTTAGTGTCACGTTGACTTTGCAGCAGCCCATGACTTCACCTCTCTGACAATTCCTTCCAACTTCTGTGCTTTCACCTGCAGATAGAAGCATTCCTAAGGACTTTCTTTTCTCTGTGTGTACCCTTTCTTGCAGAACTTAGTTATTTCCCCAGACTTCAATGATTATATATCTATAAACGTGACTCTCAAAACTCTTCCTTTGGACTTGACTTCACTTTCAATTCCCCATTTGTTAGCAGGATGCCTCATTTCTTGGTGAGCTTTGGAACTCGACATATTCTCAAATAAACTCATTGACTCCCTCTCCCCAATAACCTTCTCTTCCAGGTTTTCTGGCTTGGGACTTGGCACCCTGTTCTCCCAGCTGCCCAGGTGATCATAGATGTGGATTCTCTTCCTTAGTTGGTTGCTAATTCTTTCAGTCCTACCCTTGCCATATTTAGTGACATATCCCACCTCTTGGCTCATCCTGCCACCACCTCCATTAAGCTTCTCATGAATTCCTTCTATGAACTTCTATGAACTTGCTAACTCCAGTATCTTCTCACTTTCCAATGTCGTCATGTCTTGCAAGCTCCCTAGGCTAATATTTCCAGAGAAATGACATCATTGTGACATTGCTTTCTTCAGAAATGCTCTACTGTATTCTCATGTTCTTAGTCTTTTCTCTGCTCTTCCTCAAACGTGTAACCATGTCCTTCAAGCCCAATGAACTTAGCGATAGGTCCAAATAATATATGACATTCCCCTCTCTTCCTACTGTCTCTTCATCTAGCCACTTAGAATACCCTCCTTTACACATCTCTGCCCTTGTCATGTCTCCAGGCCCAGCTGTGTTGTCCCCTTCTCCACAAAGTCTTCCCCTTCTGGTGATGCTCTGAATATTAGAACAGTTTTGCCCTTTCCCATAGCTTGGCTTGATCAATACACTACAGATAACAAAGGTTGTAGGGGGCCTTATATCATACAGCAACACGTGGTTGACAAATCATCATAGAAAGTGGCTGCTGAGAGCAGAAGTGTATTTATAAAATGGTCCAGCTCTGCAAGCTGAGTGTACAAGAGCCTCGCTGGCTAGGGTCTTCTGGTGATATGCAGACCCAGGGTGGCGGTAATAAATGAGTTTGGGTTATGACATGCAGCTGTCTCTAGACTATCCCAGTCATCTTAAAGGGACCAGTGAGCCCTCCAGGGAACTACAATGTGGGCATTACATGCATAGACGAGAAGAGGCCAGTTTTTACCTTCAGATTCACCCATATGCACTACACTCAATATTCCCCTCTGTAATTGAACACTTTTCTTCACGTTGGCCAAGCCAATGCATCCTTTAGAGACCAGCTCGAGGGCGTCTCCTCCATGATCCTCCCTGAATTCATGCTCTCTCCCTCTTCTGACCACACATGGTGATATATCTGTTTCTCAGTTGACCTGATTAACACTCCTGTATTTTAGGTGTGTCATCTCACCAAATGGATTGGGAGATTTTTGCGTGGGAGACTGAATTTTATTCATTATGATAGTACCTAACATAGTCTTTTGCCCATAGCTAGGATTTAATCAATGTTAGTTGAAAAAATGTTGAAGGATAAAGTCTCAGATTTTTTGGACCACCATCATTCTCAGATGTGCTGATATATGTCCTATACAAGCATGTGTCTATTTCTCAACCTACTGCTCATATTGATGAGCTTTCAAAGGACTTCTAGGTAGGGCAGCTTTTCAAATAAAGACACACATGCACATGTGTGTTCTCACATAAATGACTAAATAATCTCAAGCTTTACTATTTATATAAATCCAAGGAAATATGCCGAAACATCAGTTATTTCTGGAAAGTGGAAAGCCTAGCCATTATGGGGCACTCTGTGTCTTATTTTTTGTCATTTTCCCCCCTAACGGTTTCATAAATACAGGAACCCACAGCTATTTCTCTGGCAGTATGAACACTTTCCACAGAAGCCCTATATTGTGGTAAATTAAATACAACTCCTTCAGTTTCTCCACAGAGATCTTTATATTTCTCCCTGCATTCCTATCAGTGGCCTGGCCATGGTCTGAAGGGACTTTAAGTTGTGCTGCTCATAAACACACTCACACCTAAACCTTTCTCAGAGGTGTTTCCTCTGAGCTCTTCATAAAAGTTCTAGTGGAGGGATGCCTGGGTGGCTCAGCGATTGAGCATCTGCCTTCGGCTCAGGGCATAATCCCAGGGTCCTGGGATAGAGTCCTGCAACTGAGAAGAGCCTGCTTCTCCCTCTGTCTATGTCTCTGTCTCTCTCTGTGTGTCTCTTATGAATAAATAAATAAAATCTTAAAAAAAAAGTTCTTGTAGAGACTGTGGCTCTTTGCTCATGTTTGGGAGGTAATTGTCACACTGGGGTGCCTGTGACAGGGAGCACTGCAGACCTCAGAGCTGGGGGCTCTGCGAACATTTCACCTCCCTGCTAACACCAAAGGCCTTGGCTCCAACATCCAGTAGGATCTTCTCATAAGAGTTTTCATTTAAAAGTTTATCAGTAGCCCCATCATCTCTACTCCTACCCAAACATGAACTAAAAAGAAATCCTCTTTTGTTTCACTTTTGAAATGAAGGCTGGTGTTTTGTCTTGAAGTTGAGAATGGTTACCTATTGTAAAAATGCACTTCTTCATATAAATGGAAAAAGGCACCACAAGAAAATCAGACTTCTTCAATCATGTCCTCAGACAATGCTGATGAAGCCCTTGCTTGACTTTGTGAGGGCAGCCAGAGGCCAAGTACACCTGATCTCCATCTTAACCCAGACTTTCATTTCATTCATGAGAACTCTCAGTGTGTCCTGCCACAAATAGTAAGAAAAGTCTCTGTTCTAGATAACAGTAGGCTCTCATAGGAACATTTCTCTGAGGAGGTCCCAAGGATTCTGCTTAACTACCCAAGGCACAGATTCAAACTGATGGAGCCACAGTGCACAGACTTTCATTTTGGGTGTAGGAACGTGAAGAGGACCCAGGTAGCATCATGGATTCACTGGTTAGCACTTCCCTAACTGGGGAATAATCAGCGACAAGATTGGGGCTACCTGGGGAGCCGGAATGTACAGAGCAGGCCACTTCCAGTCTGACTCAATGGTGCAGAATTTCCTGACTGGTGATGCTCATCTATTTATACACCACATCCCTGTCCCATCCCTCCAAAACAACCACCCTGGGCTTGTCTGGAGATTTGGAAGATAAGAATGAAGAGATATTTGTGATGTTTTAGTTAACTGACATAAAAAGAACAAAGACATAAAAAGAACTAAATGACATGCACACACACACACACACACATATAGTGAAATAACCAATGTCAGTCCAGTGATTCATTTGAATATGTGCATTAGCCCACTTTTGAGGTTCACTGGAAGCTTTTACTAATGGCGGGATTTAAGAACAGTAACCTCTGTCTCCTTGAATACATGCCTTCCAGCTGAACTGTTAAGTGAATTTCCATAAAGCCTATTGTGTTTTTTTTAAGCATAATTTTCTGTAATAAAAATAGAGATGTGACCTTTGTGCAAATGAGACTGGATTGAATATTTGGCCAGGGAATGGTTAAGGGGAACTTTTGAAAATGTAACCTCTCCATGGGACGAGGAAAAGAAAATTTTGCCCACAAGGCTGGTGTGCTCATTAATTCAGCAAAAAACCACGAAGGCAGCCCCAAGCCCAGAGATGACCACACCAATGAGAAATGGCCAATAGGACTTGTCTTCAGATTTTTAACCTGCCACACAAAACGGTGTGGAGTGGGGGAGCATCTCAATGCCATTATCCAGCTTTGTTTATCCAACCAATAGCTAATGTTTATTGGTCATATCCCTCCTGGCAAGTATTGAGCTAGATCCTGGGGGCACAAAGATAATTAATGTATGAGGAACTACTTCAGGGAACTTAAAGTTCCTTCAGGTGAGCCAAGTTAGCTTTCCCTCTGAACTAACTGGACACCAATGAATGACACTGGCATGTGGGCATTTCATGCTCAAAGTGATAAAATCTGCTTAATTGACATCATAGGATCCTAGAATTTTATAACTCTAAGAGACCTTAGACATCTTTTAGCATTGGGATAAAGCTAAACCATTGTTATAGTCCCTTATAAACTGCCTAGAGCTGAACAAACATTATTACATGGTGTAAGGGTCTCAGTTTATGAAGGAGAAATCTGACACAAAGCTGAGTGGCTGTCCACGGTCTAATAGCCCCGTCACTACACATGTTGGGTAATAGTTATAACTCACACTTTATGTTTTGCTTAGTATTCAAAACTCGCATCTTATTTTTAAAACTATATTATAAATAACATACGTAGAAGTGATGGGAAAAAACTGGACCAGGAAATATAGAAATGCAATTTTGTTCTGCACACCTGAAGTATAAATAATGAGAATAGCCTAAAAGTAAGTAAGTAAATAAGCAAGTAAGTAAGTAAATAAATAAATAAATAAATAAATAAATAAATAAATAAATTCAAGCACTTGTAAGTATGCTTAGGTAATAATTAATTATGTGATGGTTTATTTGTATTTTATAGAGTATCTGTGGTAGGCAGGATCCTAAGATACTTCCCTCCCCCCAGGATTTCCCACCCTAATCACTGCAGGTGTCTAACTTTGTTTTAACTTCCAGCATGGTTCAGGGGAAGCACTAACATCCTGTAGAATCCCAGAGAATGTAATTAAAAGTTCTGTTTATAAATCCTTTATTGACATTTAGTAAATGATTACAGTACTACGTGCTGCTTCACTCTCTAATAGCTCATTATGATGTTCATTAGGAAGGACATTAGCAATTTGTCAATGGCCTCTGGAAATCAAGTGACAAGTTATTTACATTTCACAGTGTTGCCAAATGTTAGATACCTCCTCACAGGTGGGGATTCTTCATTAACTCATTTACCAAAGGGACAGTTCACACAGGCGGCTCAGATGTTTTGGAAACAAGCCATAGTCAATTCTACAAGTGGGTGAGGAGAGTGACAGCAATCCCACCAAGGACAGTGTCCCTGTCACTTAAACTCTAGAAGTTGCATGGAATTTCTTTTGTGTCTTTCTAGTGGATTGTAATTCTTTTGAACAAAAGAATTCTTATTTTTTTTTTTTTTTAAAAAGGGTGTGGAATCGGCCTGTCATCATGTTGGCTGCCTGAGATTACAGCTTCGGGTCACTTCAGCCCCTCTGGTTCATATGTCATAATGTCTGGCAGGGACCAGAGTCAATATATAGTATCCAAAGAAATGAATGTCTATAAGTTTCTAACTGCTTTATGGCTTCTAAGCTCTCTTGTTCATAGTCCTCACCACTCTGGAAGGTTAAAATATAAGGACCTCATTTTATAGAAAAATAAACTGAAGTTTGGGAAGTTTAATTTGCCCAAAGGGCCACATTGTCATTTCTAATCAGAGATTCTGTTAACTGAACATCCTACCTACTAGTATCAGCAGGTATTTTACATACTTTCTATCACTTCATTTGTTCCTCGTTAATTATATCCTCACAGCCAGATATAGTCTTTGTATCTCCATTGTTCAGATGACAATCTCAATAAAGTTATGTAATTTGGTCAAGTCACACAGGCTGGCACTAGTCACACTGGCCTTTGATCCCAGGTCTCTCTGCTCAAGAGCATGCAACCTTCTTGCTGTAACCCAGCCACCCTTCCAACTAGAGTACGGGGTTATTGTTATTTTCATTTTTAAAACTCTGAAAGGCACAAAGCATTGACTCAAGGCAGGGTTAAAGCTATCATAGCTCAGGTGAGGAGTCTGTTTTTGGCAGTCAAAAAAATGTATACTTTGGATAATTACTATGTAGTCGAATTGAACTAAGTTCAACAAGCTTTGATGAGTGCCTATTTTGTGCAAGTTCTGTGTAGGATCCGCTGTCCATCCTCCTTGGAAGCTGAATCCCAATTTTTTTCAGGACAGCAGTGTGTTTAGGTAAAAGATGACATTTCCTGTCTTTTTTTTATTTTCAGCTAGGCAGTCATGTAAATACATTCTCACATTCTGGATGGGGCTCTAGGAAAGATCTTTGAAGGATTCTTCTGTTCTTACGCCTGACTGGAAAGTGGGCATGCTTTCTGGAGCTCAGGAAGCCAACCTGAATCATGAGGCATCTTTGAGAATGAAAGCCAGGTTTAAGGATCATGGGGAAGAGGGATAGGGCTGCCAGGTCAGCCACAGCTACTTACACCTGAAATTACAATGGGAAAGAAATAAACTTTTATCTTGTTAAAACGACTATTTTCTTCCCATCTCTAAATACAATTTATAGCTGGTAGGGTACAGGGGAGCTGAATAAACTGCATTTATTGGCCTCTAGGAAAGAAAAATGCAAAGCTCAGTAGAGTATGGTTTGAATATGATTTAATCTAATAGAAACAGAAGCCTAGCGGGGAAGCATCTCAGCCAAAAACAAAAAACAAAAAACAAAACAAAACAAAAACTAATTCTGCTAAGAGGAGGGTGTCCAGAAAAGCTTCTTACCTCTTGGATGAAGGGAGATAGGAGGCAGAAGAGAAAATTCAGTAAGCAAAAACCTGGAGACTGAGAAGACAAATTTAGGTAATGGCGAATTCATTGCCACAAATGGCTTTGGTATTTCAGAAATGATTTGACTGCAATTTTCAGCAAAGCACGGCCACCAGCTACATATCTTGCTCTTAGGGACAAATCCAAACCAAATAGCAAGTTCTCATGTGTCATTTGGGATATTGTCTACTGGCTCATTCAAGTTCTTTTCTTCAGACATACCACTTTGAGTGGCAATATTTTAAGCTATAGAAGGAGTATTTTGCCTTTGTATATTTGGCTATATTTGAGCAGAGATGGTTTTTAGAAGATTCAGTTCACATTTTTGGTCAAGGTTTAAAAAGGTGTCTGAGGTAGGAGGAGAAAACAAGAGGAGAGATATCATTTATATGGCATCCCTCCTGGGATGCTGTTATGGACTAGAGGTTTGTGTTCCCCCAAATTCATATGCTGAAACTCTAATGCCCAATGTGAAAGTATAAGGAGATGAGTCATTTGCAAAGTAATTAGGTTTAGATGAGCTCAAGAGGGTGGGGTTCTCATGATAGGATTAGTGCCCTTATAATAAAAGACCAGAAAGCTGACTCTCTCTGTCTCCCATGTGAAGGTATAATAAGAAGGCTGTCTGCAAATCAGAAGAGAGTTCTCACCAGAATCTGACCATACAGGCAGCCCGGTCTCAGACTTCTAGCCTCTAGAACTGTGAGAAACTTTTTAGTCCCCTCCCGGCCTCCCCAATCTATGGCACATATATATTTTTTGTAGCAGCCTAAGCTGACCAAGACAGATGCCTTTTATACCTTATTACTTATGGCAAGGAGGATTCCCTGACAATCGCATTCCAGGAGTCATGTTGGAGGGCAGGAGACAAAAGTTGCAGGACACAGAAGGGTGAAGAGATGAGGTTTCAGTCTCAGTGGTTAATTAAACCTGGGAAACTTCAGGACTGTTAAATTGCCAATCATCGGGTGCCCACCCAGACTCTAGTAAACCCAAATATTTACAAGGTAAATTTTTTACTTAAAAATTTATTTATTTTAGAGAGAGCGCGTGTATGAGTGAGCAGGGAGAGGGGCAGAGAGGGAAGGAGACAAGCAGACTCCCTGCTGAGTCAGATCCTGATGCAGGGCTTGATCCCAGGTCCCTGAGGTCATGACCTGGGCCAAAACCAAGAGTTGGACATTTAACTGACTGAAGTGCCCCAATAAACCTGTTTGTTTTTTTTTCTTTTAAGATTTTATTTATTTATTCATGAGAGACACACAGAGAGAGGCAGAGACATGGGCAGAAGGAGAAGCAGGCTCCCCATGGGGAACCTGATGGGGGACTCGATCCCAGAACCCCAGGAACATGTTGTGAGCTGAAGGCAGCTGCTCAACCACTGAGCCACCGAGGTGCCCTAAGAAACCTGTATTTTAAACAAGCTCCCCAGGTAGTTCCTATACTTACTGAAGTTTGACAATGATCGTTCTTGGAGGTTGCGGGGATTAGATGAGACAGTAGGAACAAATGTACAGCGTCATATGTGGTACGCTGTAAGTACTCAGTAAATGGGAGCAGTTATGTTTCTTAATGGAGAATACTATGGTGTCAGATTCTAATTTTCCCAGGGAAGCTGGTCAAGTACATGAAGGGTCAAAGGGGAGAAGGCTTGCTCTTTGTTAGACTCATCAGTCTGGCCTCCGAGGAAGCCAGGAGGGTAGGCATAGCGAACGTAACCAGATTTGACTTAAATGGGAGATCAAGGCAAATGGCTGTGATGTGCATATTCAGCAACAAAATAACAACCTGAAACCAGATGAAGGAGTAGGTCATTTTCTCATCAGCAAAATCCCTGAAGATTCCCAGGCTTTACGAAGGTGAATTTTGAAGCATTGATGGAAATGCATTAATGAGTATACAAAAAAGTGGTTGGATGGTGACTATCATGCCTGAAGCTCTGTTGAAAAATTATTGACAGCTATATTGCTTATTCCTGTAGTGGTCAGGAAATGAAATGCCTTCGTCTAATCAAGTAATTGCATTAAGGAGCTACTGGGAAGCTTTGGTTGCTTTTCTAGAACGGGCAAGAAGTCGACTGTACTCCAACCAGGTTAACTGTCAAGAGGAGTTTGGCTCAAATTTCTTTTAGTTCAAATAACATATATTTTCCCCCCTTGTACATCTGCAAGCACACATTTAAAAATAAAGTCAACTACTAGTCAAGATAAAATAGTACCTTTGCAATGAGCCCTGTGTTTCTGAAATAGAATTTAGCAAAAGAGGTATTTTTGTTTTTCATTTTTAGAGGGGGAAGTGTGTGGGTTTGGACATAGTACGAAGGTCTGAAATGAGTAGCAGCACAGCTGGGATGAGAAGGATCTCCAGTGACTTACAACAACAGGCAGCTCTGCACCCAGACTTGACTAGGAGGGTCATTGTACACTCTGCTACAACCCAACCAGAGAGAGATGTGTCCTGGTTAAAGTGCTTCCCATTGGCAGCATTTTCCTGAGAACATGAAGTCTGAAGAGTTTCTCATTTGAAAGATGCGATGGGGAAAAATTATGAAGATTAGAAACAATAATATAAATAGAAAAATTGTCAGTTTTTGTTGAAGTTGTCATTATGTCATCTCAAGCCGTTGGGTTTTCTAAAGGCCCCTCTTATGTCTACACATTCGTAAAGATACAGCCACTAAGGGGAAACAGTTACTCAGCCATTTTCTCTATATGAAGTCAAATTCTTGGTCAGTCCTGTTTGTCACCAAAGTGTTAACAAGGAGTGTTGTTTTTACACTACACACTAGAAATGACTTGATGAGTTTGTGTGTTCTTATGCCACAATGGGTCACTGCCTCTCTGATGGGCTGTGGTCCCAAGGCCTGGACACTGAGCAAGGAGAGTCTGAGTTGTTAGAACTTTAGCCCCATTTTCCCCATATTCCTCCTCCTTATCGACTCTCATCTACACAGTCATATGCAGGTTATATATTACTACCTTTTGTATCAATCCTCCAAGTTTACAAAATTCTATTTGTGAGGTAAACTTGCTCTTTTCCCTCAGCTTTGAATTTTCCCATTAGCCTTGCTGTGAAGATGGGCTCAGAAATAAAGTAATCCCTTCCATGAGGCAGGGCAGCAGATTCCAGAGCACAGGAGGTGCCCCCAGGAAAAGCAACCAGATTGTTTTTGTTTGAAATAATGGTGTCTATAAAAGGATGCTAGGGAGGGTAGCACCAGAAAGAAGCATATACATGCATCATGAATCTGAGCTTTGTGACATTCTGCTCGCTCTGACCTCTGGCTCAGGTCACCTCCTCATTGTCTCATAGCATCCAGGTGCCAAATAAGGAGGAAAATGCTGACTTGGCCAACGTGGGTGTTGCTACTATTTGCCGACTGCTTTGAAGATGAAAAGTATTATGGGGAACTAAGAGCAATAATTATCAATTATAAAACCTCACAAAACTGCCTAGAAAATTAGTGACAAATGGGAGGGAAATATTAATGTTTCTGACAGGAATCCAGGAGCCAGGGTGGCTTGTGAAATATGAAGAGTGTCCTCACCTCGGGCAAGCAAAGAACTCACTTGTCTTTGGAGAGTCAGTGCTTCCTTGAATCAAAGCAGTAATGTTGGGGGCAGGTGAGAAGAAAGCTTCCTTAGACATCTGTCTTCTCAAGCATCCATGGGATCCTGGGCTGAGTGTACCTGTGCTCCTCTTCCTTCCTGAGAGGAAGTGCATTTGGAGCATGGCACCACCACATGGGTCCTATGGAAGGAACACCTCATTTGGGGTTTGGGCTGGGCTTTCTCTTCATCCTTTCTCTATTATCTGGAAGTAATAGGGTAATAGACCCTTGAGTTATTCAGATATTCATACATTCTAGAACAGCCACCCTATTCATAGCTCTCAGAATGAGGAATGCTTCCTTTGGCCATTTGATCATGTTTACAAATTTGAGCTTTCTCATCTCAGAAAACTTTAACCTTTTATGGGTCATCTGGAGCCATTAGACTGATGGTATGTCTAACGGAGGGCACATATCGTATGAACTGGTGACTATATGGCTTCATACAAAGGATGCCGGAGCAAGATGTCTGTGCCATGTTCAACCCTCTGTCATGGCGCCAATGGAAATTCCAGTCTCTCCGTTGGTTTATCTGCTCAAGTTTCTCATCAAACGCATCCTTGGGAAGGATAATGGTGAAATAAAAATCCTCCCAATACATATTTTTTGAAAGACAGAGAATAATTTGGGGCACTCCTAAGAATGACAATGTAGTTACCTCATTTTAGGTAAAGGGTTTTCTAACAAGCTGGTATATGGCTGTAATAGAAGGCCCCTTCTTATTGAGGGAAAGGTTGACATTGGGCTCCATGTCTGAAAATTGCCTGCAACCAACTGCATGGTTGTGGGCAAACCCTTTCATCTTTCTGACACTCAGCATCAACACCTGTAAGATGAAGTGTAGCTGGACCAGTGACATTAAGTTCTTTTCTAGCTTTAAAGGCTCAATGTCCTTTAAACTCCGGAATGGCATCACCAGAGGAAGGAAGAAAGGACTATTATGACTCGCTTGGGAGAAACTTCTAGCTGTGACCCTGAACAAATTACTTAACCATCCTGCACTTCAATTTCCTCAGCCTCAAAATGGGGACAACACCGTAATTACCTCCTGGAATTCAGAGGATTACATAAATTCATATGTGTAAAGCACTTAGAACCACGAACAGTACATAATAAATGCTATGTGGTTGTTTATCAATAAATATAAAGAAACTAAACTATGAATTCCTTAGGTAATTCAAGAGAGACAGAGTGAGCTGAAGGCTCGTTAACTAGCCACAAATACATTAAAATAAAAACAGAAGAGAGAAGATAAAAACTTCCTGGGAAGACAAGTGTTTAGAAAATTTGAGGAAGTGAAGTGTCCAATTTTGGATGAGTGGTGGAATGGGAGAGTTAATTTCTTCATAAACATGAGGGCCAGTGAGAGAGTAAACTCAGCTTAGAGCTGGAGGCAGAAGCAGAGGAGAAATGTCAAGGGCAGAGTGAGTGACTCAAGGTTTCAGCTAGTGCTGATATGCCAATGCTCCCAGGAGCATGGCTGCTTCCAGCCAGGTGCCCATTGGTTGTGAGCAGAAGATCAGTGACTGCAGAGGACACACTCATGTAGGTGGGCAATTTACTAAGCAGTGCAAGGGATTGACCCTGAACTAGGAGGTTCAATCTAATGGGCATAGAACTGGGCCAGTTGAAAAACCTGGTGAGGGGATCAGCACATGCAAGGAGGTCAGCAAGCATGGGAATACAGAGCAAAGCACACCAGGACACAGGCCCCATGCCTCAAGCAAAGACACAGAAGGCAGGGGTCAGTGATAGACTAGGGGCAGCAGGCTAAAGGGAGAAACTTGGGCCAAAATCTGTGGTCTCCAGGGGAAGAACTGTTCTATGTGTGAGACATTAAACTAAGTGCTCAACAAATCCACTTTCTGCTCTTCCTGGGTATGACCAGAGGAGTGTCCCAGCCTCCCTGGTGGTTGGAAACTTACTTATGAGTCAGTCCAGGAAGTGGAATGTGAGCAGAAGTGCCAGGTCTCATGCCAGGCCTGGCCCCAAAGCCTCTCATGCACAATCCTCCATACCCTTTCCTTCCTGCCAGCTAGGTGCAGATCAGCACTGCACCCTTACAAGATGGTAGAGCCACAGGGTGGGAGAAAACTGGGTCACAGAATCAGGTCAGGAACCCCTATTTTGGATTTTATTATGATAATGGATTTGTGAGTTGTTCTATCAGCTGGTGTTATCCATTAAATTGAGATTCCCACGAAGAGTAAATCTAAGGTCAAGGTCCAGGACATCCTAAGACCTGCCCTGCCTTGGGGAGCAATGGAAGGCCCTTCTGTCCTCAGTCATTACCCTGGAAGGTGGCTTAATTCTATGAGAGTTTATTTTCCCTTGACTATATAATTTTTTTACCACAAGTGTCCCGCATGTTGTTGACCATTGTCAGACGAACAGACATGTCTATGGGCCCAATGTAGAAGGGGGGAGAAGCAATACTGAGTGAAGTATGGACAAAGGGGCATCATAAATGTCTCCAGAGGAGGGATGATGGGGAGATGAGGGAAAGGTGGAGGGCTGTCCTGTGAAGGCCCTATATGATTCAGGAATCATATCATCAGCTAATTCCTTTCTGGACTGATAGACAACGATGGAGAAAAAACACTCTTATGGCATGAGAAGCCACTGCACGCAGGAGAAGTCATTTGTTAGTGACAGGATTTTTACCAAGCCTAATATGTTTGAAGAAACAGGATATTCATTTGTTTCCTAAAATTGTGATATATAGAGAAAAATCAGGGAATGTTTCAGTGATAGACTTTGAAATTTAGTGCTCCTGATAACCCTGATACCCTGACCCTGAACTTTCCTTGATGACAGGACAGAGGAGAATGACTTCAAGGCAAGCAGTGGTGTCTCCTATGCTTTACTAATAATGATATGTGACCCTAATCAGCCTGCTATCATATAGTTCCTAGAGTGAGCAATGATTTGGTCATGTTGCACAGACAATATTCTTTCCCAAGTAAAACTTCCGTAAGAAAAGGAGAATAGGCACATTGGGTGATGCAGGATTAGCTCTTTCCTTAGTGAATTATATTTCTGAGTGAGTGTACTTCTCCAAGAATGCATTCTTCTGAGTCTCCAAGCTCTTTTCCAGTTTAATGGAAGCTCTATTTATGTGTTTTATTAATTTATAGATTTTTGATGTCTGAGAAGTTCATTGCACTTTTCACTCCCACCAAACATTTAAAAACATTTAGAAAGAAGAGGCTGTGTTTTGCCAAAGGCAAAGGGCTGAACACCCTCTGTGACTTGAGAGTTTGCTTAGGACTCAAAACAGGATGTTCTGTTTGACTGAAAGAAATTTCTTTCTCTGATTTTAATGCTCCTGTTAACTCTTCCCTTTTGATGGGATTTGAGAGAAATATCAGCAGACAGCCAGTGAAGAAATGACTTACAGAAATTTGCCATAATGAGGTAGTCCCCCCATTCCTTTAATAATACTTGAGATTTCTCAACCATTGATGCTAGTGTTGGTGTTGTTTGTTTGTTTGTATGCTTGTTTCTTTCCCCCTCCACGGTATTTCGAGGCTATGTTTGGGTACAAACAGTTAAGCAAAGGATCTTGACCAAATGACCCAAATCTAGATTTAAGAACCATGTAATTTTTCACTTCCTCAGCCACAAACATGCCTAGTCTCATTGCCACCATTTTGCAAAGTGTGATGAATAGAGGGAACATGGTCATTCTTTTGTGAAGCAAATGTGTAATTGATCCACAGTTGCCACTTTCCCGACAACCTTGGAGAGCCTGGCTCTGAGGAAAGAATTTGAATATAGATTCTTGTACTTTGCCAGTCAAAAACCATGGGTCTGTCCTATTGTATCTCTAAGGGAGCCCACAGCAAACAGAGGAAAGGAATAAAAGTCATGTCAACACCAGCACTTTGCTCTCCATATTTTTGAAAAGCTCCCATGGCAATGCCAATGTGCAGTCAAGGTCAAGAGCCTTGGTTACAGAGCATTTAGTGTCTGTAGGTTAGGCTGTGATCCCTTTGAGGCCAGGGTCCTGCCGCAAGGGTGTTCATATCTCTGCATTGGCTTGTAGGCAGCATGGAAGGAGCACTCTCTAAGTACCCGCAAGGAAGACACACAATCCCCCTGCTCCACTCCATAGCTTTCCACAACAGCAGTGGTTTTCAAACTCTAGTTGAGAGGAGGCATTGGTGTAAGGCTTAGGGAGCTGGTAGGTGAGGACAGAAAAGCCTAGAATGGAGTTGTTCTCTTGCTGTATCCGGCCCCCAACTGGCTCAGTATCAGTACTTCCCTGGGCCTCTACATCCTCAAATACCTAATCTGGTTGCAGTGAGATGGTCTCTGAGGCCCTTTGCACTATTAAAAACCCATCATTACATTTGTTACAATGCCAGGCCCATCAACCAGAGGGAGGGGTGGAAGGAAAGACCTGAATAGGGGAATTTTGATATAGTTCTTGATTTTCTTCCCATATGATATGCCATTCAAGGTCCAGACCACCCCTAAGACATATTACAGCGAGACAGATCTGAAGGCTAGACAAGACGTGGATTTTGACAGTGGATCAATGGGACGTTATTCAGCACAGCTGTTTCTGTCATGATGCTACAACAGGAACAGGGAGGCTTGGCACACAGCAGACACAGAGAGCAGATTCCTCAGTAAGGGGGGCTTTTGAGGGGCTTGGCGGGGCTTACTTGCAGCATGAGGAGCACTGAACCTGGCACATATGAGCAGGGCTCTTGGGATCAGAATGATCTTGGAGCCTGCTTTTTTCAACTTCCAGTAAATAAAACTTACATACGTAGATGGAAGACTGGGATCATTCACTCATTCTATCATTCTATCATTCACTCATACATTCATTCCCAGCCCTAACCTTGTTCTCACAGAGCAGACTAGAGAGACTCTGGAATTCTTGGATTGATGGTGACCACTGAGGTAAGATAGGAAACAACCAACTAACTCAATCAGGTGATCAGGACCTGTGATTCCAACATGAGTACCATGGAAGCTGTCTTCCTCAAGAAGTGAAGACCTATGTAGGAAGGTTGTGTGCTTTAAGGCATACAAGGGCATTTTAACCCAGAATTACCGATACCCTTCTACACCTATATGCATGTCCTTCACAGCAAGGGGTGAAGAAACAAGCAGTTGAGGAAGGAGAGCCAGCCATACAGGTGGTAGTGTCTCAGAGACCATCCGAGAGTAAGGAAAAGAAGCATGAAAGGAAGGGAAGTAGATGCGGATATTCAGCTTTCTGATCCAGCATCTGCCATTAAAAGCTTTGTGACCAGTGAGTTATGTCCCCCTCTGGGCTTCAGGTTCCTCATCTATGAACTGAATGCAAAATGTCTTCTGGCTTCCTCCAAGAGCATGATGGATAGATAGAACAGCACCAACACCCAGAGTGCTTTTAGCACATGCACACTGTCACATGCTTACACACACGCTCAGATACATATCCTACTCACACACTTCCATGGCACATGCAGCACACACACCCACACACATGTACTCCCACACATGCTCACACACTCTGTCATGCATAAAGATCTTGAGTATATATTCCACTTTTCATCCATATTCCACACTTCATCCCCAAATTTTCAGAAAACAGTAACACACTGGTCAGGAAACGAAAATAAAAATCATCTGGAGGGTTTTTTTATGGGCTTCTGATGATCTTGTTGCCTCTGGTTGAGTTCCTTTTTCCACTGCATAGGGCCAGATACTTTGGTTTTTATGTAGATACCTCTTTCAGGGAAACAAGGCATTAAGAGAAAAGAGCTAGAACAAAGAAATGTGCAAAAGAAGAAAAAGGAGAAAAGCCCTTCCACCCTCACATGGGGAGGGCAGGGGAGTGGAAGGATGTTTGGAGTGTTCTTTCAGAATATTTGTATAAAGAACTACATGTCTTTGTTTACTTTCTGTGGAGCCCCATTTCCTCCCTCAAATTCCTGGTGGTCATACTCACCAGCTATGGGGCTCTTCAGATGAAAATCTGAGACACAGAAAGCATACACACGCACTAGAGCTGGAGGATCCTGAGGCTCTGGGTCTCCTCTCTGAGATCTAGGGCATTTCCGGATCAAGTATTTACCTTGCCCCTCACCACTCTCTGACATGGCCCCATAGCTACAGAGAAATGCTGAGGATGGCATTTCTGGGGACACCCGGGCGTCCTGAGGGTTACAGTTCAGGAAAGTCATGTAGAAGGTGAGCATCCCTACCTGTGCATACCAGGAAAGGGATCGGCCAATCAAAACACAGGGTGCCATATTGGAACTATCCCCTCTACTGCACTTCCAACATCTTCTGGAGAAGGGCAAGTTTGAGGTCTTATGTTGAGTTACAAAATGCTTTCCCATTGCTTACTCAATTTCACTGGCATACTTATGCAAATTAGACAGAGCTATTTTCTAACAATAAAGAAACTAAGGCTTACTGGTGGCTAATTTGTCAAAGATGATACAGCAAGAAAGTAGGAGAGCTTACAGTTGGATTTGCATCTTCTAAGCCCAGAGTTGGTCCTTTTTTTCTTTTTCTTTTCCTTTTTTTTAAGATTTTGTTTATTTATTCATGAGAGACACAGAGAGAAAGAGAGGCAGAGACACAGGCAGATGGAGAAGCAGGCTCCACGCAGGGAGCCCGACGTGGGACTCAACCTCGTGTCTCCAGGATCAGGCCCTGGGCTGAAGGCGGTGCTAAACCGCTGAGCCACCCAAGCTGCCCGAGTTAGTCCTTTTTCTACTGTATCATGGGTAATCAGTGATAATAAAAATTCATCATCATCATCATATTCTGATATTTTTGAAGGGTTAACCGAGTATCTGATGCCATTTTAAATGCATTATATGGGTCAGCCTCTTTTATCCTTACATCCCTATGAAGTGGGCACTTTCATCATCCTCAGTGAGCAGATGCAGAAGTTGAGTGCCAAAGGGTCAAGCAACTTGCCTGAAGCCACATGCCAATGGATGGAAAAGTGAATGCCTTGGACTAATCCAGAGCAAGGCCTGAGGTCACCACCCCTCCCCACAGGCTTTCAATGAGGAACATCACATGCACCCCCTTGCTTCCTGACATCCATAGAGGGCTTCACCCTACCAATTGATGGCCACCCA
The DNA here is from genome assembly GCF_905146905.1 of Nyctereutes procyonoides. NCBI lineage: Eukaryota > Metazoa > Chordata > Mammalia > Carnivora > Canidae > Nyctereutes > Nyctereutes procyonoides. Next base: position 8,531,370 of record NW_026575155.1, read on the forward strand.
CTTTCTCCCCAAGGATCAGATTATTGATCCAATTATGAGTTTGCTGCAAATGGAAATTAATGTCATTTACCCTTCTATTTATTTTTGCTCTTCCCACTGAAATTGCTATTATGGTTACATATGCCATACAAGAATTGTGGTGATGTTGTTTCTAAATTAATTTCCACCTAAGAGTTTTCGATTTTCCCTTTTCATGGTGATGGAGCCTACAAACAAGGTAATTGGGGTCAATCGTTCTCTTCACACAAACGTGCCGGATGAGGCGGAGCAACAATGGGACAGGGGCTGAAGGGTAAAGGGGGCATTTACGAAAGAATTATTCAGACACTTATCTCATTTCTTCAGGAATGGGGAAAAATCTTAGGGGTATGGTTAAAACAACTTCACAAACATGTTTTTAAAAATAGAGTTGTGTCCTTCCACTGAGCTTTAGATTGGATTGAAGGCATAATTGGACGACCCTCTCACTGGGACCTTTAGACTGTACACACTTTGCAACCCATCAGCTGCTCTCCTAAAGGTGTCAGCGTCAGCACCAGTGGTGGGGGCGGGAGCGGGGGCTGACCTTTTATTCGAGAAGCCCTGAACACCCGGGCCAGGTGCTGTTGCAAATCAGACCTTTTGTAGGTGTGCACAAGATGTGTAAGAGTCATTTCCGGCATTACACTGAAAAGATTGAATCTAGTGTTTTAGACCAAAGGATTCTCCAGTGGTGGGGAGGAGTGATGCACAGTTGCATTAAGTAGAATGACAAGGCCTGAGGTGACCATGCCAGCTAGGGTGGCTACCTGATGTCAACACCCGGATCCTCTGAGACCCTCAGCAGAGCCCTAAATACTTGAAGAGTTGCCATGTGAATACAGAACTTCGTGTTGCATTATCCCAGGGCTGTAGCCACTGATTTCCAAGGAGCTTCCATCATAGAGAGTTGCGATCTTCTGTGTCACATAATTGCCTTTCAGAGAAACAGCCTCTTTTCCATTTCAGGTCAAATCCAGGTTTGAGGCCTCCTAAATGTAGATGCTTAGGCTGAGCAAGCTAGAGATTTAGTGGACATCTCTTTTCCCCTCATACCTCCTTTTGCCTGTGCCTTGAGGTCTGAAAAACTACTGATTGGAATTTCTGGGCTGCTGGATTTCTCTCCAGCCTCAGACCCTGAATTTAGCCCTCTGCAGCCTTCCCTGGGGCCAGAAGGTCCACAGGAGGCAGGTTGCGGAGCCACTTAGATCTAGGACTGTCCTGGTTTGGCCGTCTGTGTCTGAATAAGCGAGTTGGTTCTAAGCTGTCTGTGGGGCTCTGGTGCTGGCTTGCTGTTTCGGCCTGGTGATTCTTCCAAAGCAAGGCACCCCCCCAACAGAGGCCCTCAGACTTGCCAGCAAGTGTGGGATATTTGGAAGGGATGCTGGGAAACTTTGAACAGGGAGGTGCTAGGTAAAAGGATGCTTTGGTATGACCCTCCAAAGATTCCAAATTTGGGATGAGACCCTCAGAGAGCAGTGATATGGGAAGCCATTAGTGGCAGGCCCCCAGTGGAGGGAGGTGGCTCTGCTACCATTGGCGAGACTTCACTCTCTACATCCTCATAGCAGCCATATCTTTCTTGGTCTCACCCTCCCTTCAGGTGGCCTCCCTGTGACTCCTTTTTCAACTCAAGACTAGGACTGTGAGCAGGTAACCTGACCTCTGGAAAACTTCAGTGACTCACCTGAGGGTGAGTATTTGCCCTTTGAGATTTGAAAATGTGACACTGACAGAAATCTTTGTCATTTCTGAAAGTCTATACCCTCCCTGGCGAGTGCTAAATTCACAGACATCAGGAAGCCATACTGGGCTTTACATCTGACCCAAACAATTCGGTCACCGTGCAGGCAATTGTGCAACTGGCCGTGGGGTGGTGAAACCATGCACAGAACTTTCTGTCTCCCTCTTTAGGAACTGCTGGGCAGAGAGGTCTCAGTCAGACATTTCATACCACAGTCTCCTGTCTGAGAAGAAGGTTCAGTTTTCATTTATCTCTCATGCCCTTTGAAGTACAAGCCTCTGTCTGCTTACTGCCCTAAACCAGAGAGACTACGATGAATTCCTTTCACATTAAACAAATCCAAGTCTGGAAAGACAGTAATATTTCTAAACAAGTAAACCCAGCTATGATTTGGGCTTTTGCAAAGCTCAACATGGTTATCCAGGACCGTTGCTAATGGAACAAAAAATCAAATGGAGGTGACAGGAGACCTTCTGACAGGTTTTCCAGCCACAAACCCACCTCCCCTTGGAATCTCCCGTACTCACAAGGCAGTCTGTCTCCTTCCAGGAACTAGGGAAAGAGAGGGAGGGAGATGGGAGAAAGAGAGGGGGAAAAAAAGGAAGAAAAGATGAAACGTGGAGAAATAGCAAAAGGAAATGAAAAGAACTTTACTGCTCAGTTTCTTCTCCTGCCTGACCCAATTATCAGATTTTGCATTTAAGTTTAAGACAGTAGATCAAACAGCAAGAGGCACTTTGTACTTCTGCCAGGAGACCATATGATATCTCTCAGTGGCTCTCCTGCATGCCAGGAATATGGAACCATGCCTCTCTGCCGGGCCTGCATATGGCGCAATGTGCAAAAAATAGCAAAATTCATAAGTGTCTGCGCTCATGGATGATGTGCAGGATTTACAGCACTTTATCAGTTACAGGGGGAAAGGCAGAGCACAACCTAATTATAACTTTCCACAAATAAGTCAAAAGTAGAATGAGAACTGAAAGGACAAAAGGCTCGTGTCACGCTTACTTTGCAAAACTGATCATCTTCAGGGTTGTTTTTATGTGATACAGAACTTTTTACAAGGTACGGATCAGATCTGTTCTGGGTATTTTGATGTTGCTTGCTGTGGCCGTGAGCGTTCCCCATGAACGGGAAGGCCTGGGTGGCAGACGTGAAGTTCTTCGAGCCGTTAGGGCTTGTGCCCCGTGAGCACACACTTTATTATGTATGGAGATAGTTTATGTGGGCTATATGCACGACATTTAAGCGGTTTTCATGCCCTTGGACAGGGCTTTGGCTTTGTGTAGCCACATGAGATAGATGCTTTGGAAGGTTTACTTCTCACTTCCGAGAATCGAGATAAGCACTGGGAAACCATGACTTCCACTCCAGGGCTGGGATTTGCAAGGACATGGAGGAGAAGGATGTTCCACTCTTTGCAATAACAGGTTTTGGAAGCCCGTGGATGACCTCCACTCCACTGATGACAGTGGAATTAGGTTGGGCTCAGTGGCACTCACTTTGCCAAATTAAATTAGCTAATATCCTTCAGAGATTTTTCAAATCCAGCCATTTCTCTGGGAGAAGACAAGGTAGTGGAACATGGAAATCGTGGTTTTGCTCCAATCCTGGATGGCTGGATGCTTAAATACTGGCCTCCTAAGTCATTTCCCCTGCAGGCCTTTTCATCTGCCACTTCCCTTCATCCTGGAGGACAGGATAACTTCCTACTCTGTACCAAAATGCTGGGCTCCAAAGTTGATCAGGGGGCCTGTTAGGCTTTGCTACAGCTATTCATTTGTGTCTTATTTTTCACATCTGTGAGCTCATTCAGTCTTCACCATGGCCTTGTGAGGTAGGCATCAGATATTGTTCCCATTTTACAGACTATTATAAACCCCGTAGCATACTGATGAAAACCACAGGCTCATGTAGCAAGAAGGGAACAACTGGAAATCTGGGTGAAGAGTATACAGCAGTTCTTTGTATAGTCTTGCAACTTTCCTATACATTCAACTCATTTCAAAATAAAAAAATTAAAAAAAATCTCAGGAATTAGGTAATTCTGGATTTCAATACTGGCTTGGTCACTTACTAGTTGTTTGTGAACTAAGGGCTTTCATATTTTAGACCATTTGATCTTCATAATCCTATACGGTGAGATGGCTATTAAATATTCATCTCAGCTGTACTCAAACCAGGGCTCAGAGAGGTCCAAGAGTATGTCAAAAACAAACAAACAAACAAAACAAAAAACAAACCTGTGCTCATCCACATAGCTTGAATTGACCTATCAATAGTGTTAAACTCACTAGAACTCTGAAGGAATACAATGTTGGGTCAATTCTTTTCACTGAAGGAATTTTTATGGAATATATAGCAGGTTCCAATCAAGACTCTGACCTTAAAAGATGTGGCATGTAACTTGAAATTCCTTAGCTTCTCTTAATTAATTTCTGGATAATAGATCAATAAGGGGAACCCAGGAAAGGCTAAAATTTTGGAACTTCATTAATTTTATCCTTTCCTTATAATCATTACAGATTAAAGAATGATTATTCTTTTTATCTTAAGAGAAAATGTCTTATTATTTTGATCACTTTAATCACCTTCCAGGTATATATTTTTTAAAAGATTTATTTACTTATTTAGACAGAAAGAGAGAGGGAGCATGTGTGCATGCACGCATGGATGCATGCACGTGTGAGTGGGGGAGGGACATAGAGAGAGGGAGAGAGAGCATCCTCAAGCAGACTCTCTGCTGAGCACAGAACCCAGAATCTGATGAGGGGCTGGATCCTAGGACCCTGAGATTATGAGCCAAAATCAAGAGTTGGCTGCTTAACCAGCTAAGACACCCAGCCTTCCCAACCTTCCAGACACATTTAAAATTTTTGTTACACTTTCTTCCTTCTATCCACAACCCATCTATCTACTCAACCATCCATCCATCCATCCATCCTCCATTATGTATGGTGTATGTATATTAACAAAGCTTTTGTCAAAAAGGGAAGGTACATATATTTTCTCCACTGAGTTGAAGAAAGAGATTCATGTATAACCACACTAGAAGGTAGGAAGAAGTCAGGCCGGTGAAAGAATGATAGAGAGGCAAGCTCCAGCAGTCAGAGGAGGGAGAAATGATTCTTTTAACAGACGCATGAATTGTAACAATCAAACCTCAAGCACCACATATTTCACAGAACAAGGATAAGGACATGTGTGGCTTGCCAGCTCCTTATAAAAGATTTCCGCGGCTTGCCTGGATGGAGCAGTGCATTGCCCTGATGTCTCCACTGGAAGAACAATCTCTGGGACAATTTTAATAACCCTTGTAGGGTTGTAACTGATCACTTAGAGGCCATAATTTTTCTAAATACAGTTTGGAAGAATTTCTCCCAAACATAAGAGCAGGCCAACATTTAAGTTTATGTGGCATTTTTACATCCAGTACCGAGACCTCTGTGTAGTTTATTCCATTCATATGGCAGCTGGATTTTCTCTAGAAAAACTGGAAATTTCATTGCCCACTGCTCCAACTACCAAGCGATTCATAAAATATTGAACTGGAGAGCCCAACAGTGACCTCCAAGGCCTGGAATTAATACTTTTCATACAGGGAAATGTCCATTTGGTTTCTGCCTCCACATCAATATTCTATAGCAAAACATCTTCTAATTTCATGGTAATTAAATAAATAGAAGTTTTCACTAGGCTCTGTGCCAAAGAACCTTCGGAAGCAAAAATTGATTATAATTGCTGATCCCATTTAACCACTTGCTTATGATCTGTTTAAAGAGATGCATTGCCCTAATAAACAAACAAAAATAATTAAAAGCAACCCCATGTTCCAAAAAAGTGTGAGCAAGTGCAATTTTTGTTTTGTGATTGGTGTAGTGAGTCATGGTTACTATCACCAAAGACATTTATTATTTGATAGAATTCCATTGTAAAACCCATCATAACATAAATGATCACCTTCAATTGCTCTTTTGCGTAAATGAGGTGCTGCTTACATGTAAGGTTTGTTTATTATAGACCATCCCTGGGTGGAAAGGTGAGATGTGACTTTCTACTTAAAAGATGATTTGGGATTTTTCCATTGATCAGCTCTGCGAGGTGATGATGATCTCTTTCAGTTGAGTGGTGTGTGGCCTTTGCTAGTCATCATCTGGTAGGCCTGTTCTCTTATGCTGTCCCATATTATCCAGTTGCATGTATAGGACATGGGGGTCAAAAACCCTGATGCTCACTTTGACGCTCTTCTTCTTCTTCAACATCTTGCTCTGGGTGATATCATTGACCTACTACTTTTAAATTAGTCACCCCCTAATCCATGCCTCCAGCCCAGAACTCTTTCCTTGAACTTCTAGACCAGATTTCTGGAGGATCTTGAGAGCTCTACATGTATATTTTAGGGGACCCTCAAAACCAATATACTTCAATCTGAGCCGCTCACTTGGATGGATTCCCTAGCGCTTTACAAGGCACCGCATTTTAAATATCTTTCCTCTTCTAGGATCCATATCCTAGAGTATCTCTTAGTATTTAGTCCTGCATTCTATTAGTCATAGAGGGAGGAGGCAGAGGGGATTTTCATTCCTGCCTTCTAACTTCTCAGAAGATATTCCAGCCTGGCTCCCGACATTAGATTGCACAGGTTGGTGTCTTTGATCATCTCCCTGGATGTGCAGTAACCATGCCTGCATTTTTTTCTTTTTTCTGTGAAAGGAGATGAATGAGGGAGGTCAAATTCCTGCAGTATATCGGCTTCTGGGCCTCGATTGGACAAGTCACATCATTTCTACAGGACCTACAAGGATGACCTCATGGTGGGACTTTGTGGGATTCAGTGTGGTCATATGTGGGATATTTTTGCATGTGAATCTTACAGTATAGCATAGATAGAAGCTCTTTTTAACAAACCATTTATTTTCTCTTATTGCCAATCTTTAAAATTTTGCATTAATTGATGTAATAAGTGTTTTACTACAGATCTAACATATTCGCCATAGATCCATTATTATAATCCTCTTAGAAATGTCAAACACTTGTATAATTTATTAAGGTAACCATGGTGGCTTCCTTTAATGTCACGGAAAGCTCAGCTTGATGGAGTTCCTTCATATTAGAACCTAGTTCAAATCTTGTTCCCACCCAGGGCAAATGGCTCATTTGACACTGTTGGCTTCTAAGGAGGCTTTTAATCCCTTTTTAAGGAAGAGAAGATTGGTTTCATCCTTCTGCATACTACATGTAACCCAGTTGGCTTTTATTATCTCAGTATTTCCAATAAATGTAGAATTTTGGCTAGGATTATTTTTTTAACCTTTTTTTGTTGTTTTGTTTTTGTTTTGTTTTTAGAGAGAGAAAGAGAGCATTTGTACATGCAAGGGGAGGGGCTCAGTGAGAGAGAGAGAGAGAGAGAGAATCTTAAGCAAAGTCCACGCTCAGCAAGACTCGATCTCACAACCCTGAGATCATGACCTGAGCTGAAATCAAGAATCAGATGATTAACTGATTGATCCATCCAGGTGCCCCTGGATTATTCTAAGAATTGCTTCAAACCTCCTTTTGCCTCTCTCTACATGTAGATAGAGCTTTAGACTACGCTTACCATCCCGCCCTTTTTTTTGATTCATTGCTTTTCAAAAATGTTCTGTTTTTGTAAAAGCCAAGTGCAAAGAGATGAACTAATTAACTATATTTTTTATTGGTATGCCTGATGGTTTTCAGTCCTCTTAATGATCACATGAACAAGATTATTATTTAAAAGATTATTCAAAACCTGGACCTTCTGAGGGTAGAACAAGAAGTCATTGCATCAATGCCAGAGGCACTGTTAAGGTAGAGTCCACATGAGCTAAAGACTTGCCCATGTTTTGCCAAGAAGATCATCTGAAACTAGGGCAAGCTTTGCATGAAACCCCATTTTCAAACCGAAACCATGAAAAAAAATGGTGGTTCAGTGTGGTTTTTACATAAAACCAGGTGAAGCTTTGTGGTTCAGCCAAGGTTTGACTTGGAGCCAGAGAGAGCTCACTGTGCTTGACTGGATCTTGTTTTATGTTTCATGTCCCATTTGGTTCTCTTTCCCAAACTTGAAATCTGGGGTTCAGATGAAGGGTGCAAAATGAACAAAGTGAAGGTGGCATGAAATCTGGTGCAGATGAAGATAGCATTCACTTTATAAGGGCCATATCATTCTCGGGTTGCTATCTGTTCCTGTTTTCTTTCAATATTTCTTCTGGAAAGGATCGCCTGCACACTAAATAGTTCCTTGGGATTTCTTTAAAGAGGCAGAATTATTAACACTGAACAAAAATAGCAAAGCCAATTTTGATCTTGTTTATTTTTTTTTCTAATAGATCCATTATCTAATCCATGTCTTCAGGTCAGTCATCGAAACTTTTGGAGAAAACATTTTAAGCAATAAACTGTGACATTATGTAGTATGGATTTCTTTTTTTTTTAAAGGTTTGGATTTCTTTAGCACGATTTAAGTATCTACTCTGTGTTGGATACTTTAACTTATTAAATTCTATCAATATATCATAATATTGTTTTGGAAGTTAAAAATTCTTTAGTTTTTTATTCCTGGTACCACTGCCATAGTTTACAGGGCAACATACCTGTAATGAAAATAAAAAGACAAAGACAAAGCTACAACAGATAAAAGATTTCAGGAATGTATGTCTAATTGACACTACATTGCATTAATCAGTACCAAATTTTGCAAACTACGGCTATGACATCCTAAGCTAGAAGGGTTTCCTGTTTAAGCTGCAGTGACTTTTCTGACTATGGATTGTCGTTCCTACTGTGGCAGATTTTTACAGTTCCTCTAATGCATTTGGGACAACTGTCCTCAAAGTAACCTGCAGCTTTCCTGACAACTCCTCACTTTCTCTCCTGCTAAGAACTGTAGCCTTTTTTTTCTGATCTTTTTCTTTGAACCTTCTGCTACCATATCCACCATTTCTACCACCAGATCCATAACCGCCACCGTAGGAATTGCCCGAATCTCTTCCACCGAAGCTGCTCCCCTTCATGGGTCCATAGTTTGATTGCTGTTTTCCACTATGGTTTCCAAAATCATTATAGTTCCCACCACCACCATAGTTACCTCCAAAATGTCCTTCTTTGTTCTAACCATTATACCCTCCACCACCACTATATCTACCTCCTTGGTTTCCATATCCTGGTCCACCACTACCATAGCCTCCTCTACTACTATAACCAGGACCACTATCATGGTTGCCATCATCACCTCCAAATCCATTATACCCACTATCATCTCTCTCATAACTATCTCTGCTGCCACCACCTCTACCAGAGCGTCCTCTTCCATCAAAGTTGCTCTACAACCCATAAAGTTGCCAGATCCACCTCCATGACCTCTTTGTGATCCAGAAGACTGCATTTCTTGTTTAGAAAAGGCCTTTTTCACTTACAGTTATATCCAGTAATAATGTGGTATTTCTGAACCACAGCTTTGTTTTGTTTTAAAGAGGATAAGGAGCAGGGGTAGAAGGACAGAGGGAAAGAGAAAATCAAAATCTTAAGTAGGCTCCACTCCCGATGTTGGGCTTGATCTCACAACCATGAGATCATGACCTGAGCCAAAATCAAGAATTGGACGCTAAACCAACTGACGCACCCGGGTGCTCTGAAACAACAATTTTATCAACCATACCATGATCAAGTTACAAAAATAAATCCTCTCTTTTTCCCATTCTGGCTGTCTTCCATTACTTCTATGGTTTCATTCTTGCCATACTTCTAATTTTTTTTTATTTTTTAAAAAGATTTTATTTATTTGTCAGAGAGAGAGAGAGAGAGAAAGTACATAAGAGAGGCAGGCAGAGGTAGAATCAGGCTCCCTCTTAGCATGCAGCTGATGCAGAACTCAATTCCAGGACCCTGGGATCATCACCTGAGCTGAAGGTAGATGCTTAACTGTCTGAGTCACCCAGACATCCTTGCCATACTTTTTAAAGTAGTCTTTCAAATTATATCCTCCTGTATTTTCTTTAATACCATTGATGAAAATTTTCTTTACTGTTAGATGGACACCAGCTTTTACAGAATCCTCTCTGGAAACATCTCTCTTTGGTTCCATTACACTGCTATCAACCTTGTGTGTTTGAGCACACATTGCTGCATTTACCTCTTCAACACAAGGGTAAGTCACAAAACCCAAACTCTTGGGACATTTTGTTTGAATTCTCTCATCATCATACAATCTGTAAATATGCCTCATTTTTCAAAATATTCTCTTAAACTATCATCTGTAGGTTCAAAGTTCAACCACCAATAAACAGTTTTCTCAACTGCTCTGGTTCCTTTGGATAATGGCACTCTGTTTTGAGACCCAGGCTTGCCTCTTTCAACTTGAGTTCATTATAATAATATTTTACAGATGAAGAAACTAGGCTCGGAGTGATTGTATAACCTGTCTATATAATAAAAGGTAGGGCAAGCAAGAGCAATATGAGGGAGACCCAACCGGTGAGTGGTAGATGAAAAGGTTGTTCTAGGTCTTTCTCTAGCTTTTTCTAGTATACCATGTTGCCTAGAAATCAGACCAAAGTCCTTCCCTTCAAGAGCTTTTAATTTGGAAAAAGGAACCAAAACATAGCATTTAAGGAAAATCATAGTATGTAGTGGAAAGCATGAAGTGCCATAAGACTTGTCCAGATGGCAAGTTGTAGGAGTTCAGAGGAGAAGGGAGATCACTACTTTATTTTTATTTATTTATTTGTTTATTTTTATTATTTATTTATTTATTTTTTATTTTATTGGAGTTCAATTTGCCAACATATAGCATAACACCCAGTACTCATCCTGCCAAGTACCCCCCTCAGTGCCCATCCCTGCCCACCTCCCTTTCCACTACCCTTTATTCGTTTCCCAGAGTTAGGTGTCTCTCACATTTTGTCTCCCTCACTGATATTTTCACTCATTTTCTCTCCTTTCCCCTTTATTCCCTTTCACTAATTTTTATATTCCCCAAATGAATGAGACCATATAATGTTTGTCCTTCTCTGATTGACTTATTTTACTGAGCATAATACCCTCCAGTTCCCTTGTAACCAGGGGATTGCACACTTTAAACTTACACAATGTTATATGTCAGTTATGTATCAATAAAGTTCAGAAAAAATCTTTGTGAAAACTAGCAATAGGGATACTTAAGAGTTGTTGAATGTGGAGTTGGTAGGGGAAAGGGAAAAAAGCCATGGTGGTGAAACGGGGCAGGTAAAAGCACAAAAATGAGAATTTCGTTTGTTGGAGTGAAGGTTATAAAGGAGAGTTGAGGAAAATAACTTCAGAAGGAGAGGTTGGGGCTAAATCTTGGAGTCTTCATTTTATGACCAATGAGTTGTGTTCCACCTGCAGAGGGAAGCCACTGAGTATTCTTGAGTTGAGAACTGGCAAAATCAGGGCAAAATGCAGGCAAAAGCCTGAGATTTAACTCTGAAAGTTGTGTCTCATTGGAAATTCAAATGAGGATTTAAAAAATGCAGTAATTGGCCTTTAAAAAACTCAGTGAATAAAAACTAATCATCCCTATTCTGTTTGAGCTCAACAATGATATATACTTGAAATTACAGAATAATATCAAGCTCTTGCTTGAACTTTGAAGTTAAAATTTATTAGCACACATCTTACACGAATATACTCTCAACTGCCTACTTTCCCAAATTGAAAATTTTCCCCAAATATATGGGCTCTTTTTTCATTATTATTCCCTGCTCTCCACTCCCCCCTACCCAGGAGAAAAAAACAAATTAAATTTAAATCTTCTTCATAACAAAAATGATATACTAAGGGATAAGGTTTTGTCAAGTAGGATTGAGTTTTGGAGGGCCACAAGCCATTGTGATATCAAAGATTTTTCTCACTCCCGAGAACCACTTTTTGTTCTTTTGGGCAAATAATGCCCCTATTGGGAATGCATGATATGGACCCAAGCTTGCTTTGGCACACTGTTTTAATAGACACAATGGAAGCTCTAATGTCAGGTGAAGTCTGTGCCACAGAAAGGGAGGACAGATACAACCTCCAAACCCAATAGGCTGATGGTTGACAGAGATGCCACCTGGGAGGTTAGATGCAGAGATATACTGAAAACTTAGGAACTTTCAGGAAGGACAATCTTGTCAGAGCATCATGGTGAGTAACATGTTGGTTGATCATATTTCCCTCTAGCTACCAGGTCTTCCTATAAAATAATTTTTATTATTATTTTTTTTACTATGCATTCTGCTAGGTGGTAGCAGTAGGAAAGTCAAGAGAATGTTCTATGTAGAGCACACAAAACAAAACATGTAGGGGATCATCAATATAACATGCTTCTGAAGTCTTGGGATTAGTTTCTCCAACCTCTCTCACTCCTAACTGTGATGTTCCTTTATGTGATAGTTGTGAAAATATTCATTTTAACCAACTAGATAGATATTGTTTGGAGAAAACTCAATTACAAGGATTTAAAAATATAATCATTGACACTTTAAAAGATTAGAGTGGTTGAGCACATAGGTTTTTAAAAAAAATTTTGTTGGCTATGTCTATTGCTTGAAGAATGTCCTGTGACTTCACTGAATAAAGAGTTCTTTATGGCCAATGAACATTCTTCCAGAAATTCTACCAAAATGCCTTACTTTCCATTGATAAGTGTGAGAGTGAGCCCTGGGTGTTATTCTATATGTTGGCAAATTGAACACCAATAAAAAATAAATTTATAAAAATAAAAAAAAATAAGTATGAGAGTGTCATTTCTAAGCTGGTTTCTTACAGAGCTCAAAATGTTCTTGTGGGGGAAATGAATGGGGACGCTGTTTTACAAAGAAAAAAAGAAATGGACACCTTTCTTCCCATTTAACCACCCTTGGATATATGGGGGAAAAAGTGCCTAGTTTTATTGTATTGTTATTTGTAGTTTCCCAGGAACAAAAAAGTAATATTTAACTTGAGGATTCTATGTTTTTACTGGAATAACAAGATGTCTCTGGAAGAACGTTACTGTATTGGAAAGTTTTTCTCCTCCTCCTCCTCCTCCTCCTCCTCCTCCTCCTCCTCCTCCTCCTCCTCCTCCTCCTTCTTTTGACTTGTCTACCACAACTTCGACATTTGCTGCTCATTTTGTGAGTCTGATCAGGGTAAGGAAATTGCAATATTTAAGAACAGCTGTAGAGGGTCATTAACGGATTGTCTGATGTTTCTGCCAGTTTTGCTGATAACCTGTGGGCCGCTTTATTATTTAAACCTCTGTATGCTTGAAGGCTTTTTTTTTTTTTTTCTGATACTGACGCAAGTTCTTTCTAAGCCACCTGAATATAAAAAGGATTTTTTTAGGTGACGTCAGGTCTCCCCTGCCAGATTTCTTATGCAAAAAATAGTGCCTTTATTCATCCTGGGCTAGATAGGCTCCTTGTGTCTTTTAGGAGACAGACTGTTCTCTCTTGAATAGGAGAAAATAAAGCTCCATGGTGATTTCCACTTTCTGTAGTAGGCTCTGAGCACTAAAGACTCCAGCCATGCATGGCCTGATTGGGAACTGTGAAGTCTCAAGGATGCTGTATATATTCCCATGACCATGTTCTAGGATAGCACCTGTGACCCACACAGCCCATGGAATGAGAGAAAGATTGGCTCCAAACTTTAAATGCTGTAAATTCTCTTCAGTTTTTCCTATAAGTCATGGTCTTTATGGACAATGCATTTGTTTTCTGGTTTTGTTTGCTTGTTTGTTTGCATAGGTTTGCAACTTAGAGGTCATTGCAAGCACTCTTTATAATCACCATCAAACAAATATTTCCATGGGTGCTTTGCCAGGTCGTCTATGAAGAGAATTACATAGGCACACACATAATTTGGAGGGGGTCTATGGAATCATTCAGACAGGCCTTGACAAATGAATGTTAGTATAAAAATAATTAGGGAATCCCTGGATGGCTCAGAGGTTTAGCACCTGCCTTTGGCCCAGGGCGTGATCCTGGAGTCCCTGGATCGAGTCCCATATCAGGTTCCCTGCATGGAGCCTGCCTCTCTCTCTGCCTATGTCTCTGCCTCTCTCTCTCTGTCTCTCATGAATAAATAAATAAAATCTTAAAAAAAAATCAGACTGATATTTAGCCAGTCGATCTAGGGGTGGCCATATTGGTCATTTTATTGCTGCTTTCATTCCTGAGTGGTTGTTATCTGTGCTGTATCTGTTGCTTGATATTTTGATTATCTTCCCTGGAACATATACATGTCTGGTAAGTCTACATCATATCTGTTTTTATTTTTAAATTTTAAAAAGTCTTTAACATTTAAATTCAATTAGCCACATACAGTAGTTCTTAGTTTCAGATGTAGAGTCCAATAATTCATCAGTTGTGTGTAACACCCAGTTTTTAAGTGTATTAAGTAGCACTTGGATGATGTTCCTAGTACTATAAAAAATATCAGCTTTGAAAACTTTTCACTAATAAGCTCTTCTCTCCTTGGTCCAAAAGCAACATCATAGAACAATGAGCAGGACCAATTGTCAGAAGTGCTGGTTGTGCAAAGCACTGGGGCGTGTTGAACTCCGCAGACTCTAGAATGGATTGCTGGCACCAAGCATGGCTCTGCCTTTTGCTAGTGCATGGCCTGGGCAAGCTACTTGCTGTAAGATGGGATAAAGATAGCACCTACCCCACAGGTCCAATGAGTCAATTTACACAAAGAACTTAGAAGAGCTCCTGGGTTGACAGCAAGTGCTTTATGAAGATCTGTTATATGGTTTTGATCCTGGCTTTGTCACCAAGGTACAGGTGGGGGAACCTCTCTGAGTCCCATTTTCATATGAACAACAGACTAAACTCTCTGAAACCATGGAGCTTTATTGTTTTCTTTTTAAATAAGACACCTTGCAAACACCTAGGAAAAGTCACTCAGAGTAAAGGATCATATTATTTATCATCAAAACAGAAAACTTTTCAGCTTGAATGGAGATACTATTAGTAATTAAGATCTCTGGGATACCGGGCATCAGCCAGGCCAGGGTAGTTGATCCATATACAGCAGGTAATGCCGTGGGCCATTCATAGACTGGAGATGGGAGATTCTATCTTTGGAGATTTGAGGGGACAGGTATATTGCTTCAAAGTATAAGGATGGCATTCAAATTGCACACAACTGAAACAACAATTTCTGAAGTGTGCTGTACTTCACAGTCTCACACTTTTTGCAACATAGGTCTCCATTTTTTCCTGTGTCACAGGCAGAAGAGGGATAAATATCACTAAAGAAACAGACCTGGATAGACGTAAGTTATGTGGGCTTTTATTTCTGCCCAATTTTCTGCTATAAAGCTACCTATACTACCCTGAGAGAAGCAGTTTTCCCCATTACTGATGGAAAGTTAAGTCTCCTCATAAGAAGGATTTCCCTTCCAGAAATTCAAACCGAGAAAAAGTATCAGACAATGCAATTTTGTGCCAGTGAGCGGCCCTTTCCAAAGATTTGAATGGAATAATTTGTTTTTCATGGTTTATAAGTAGCAGATAAAACCTACATGGAAAAATGGACAAGAAGCAATGGAAAATAAGACACAGAATCTGGAATCATAACCTCAAAGAGCAATTTGTTTTATTTCAGCCATGCCCAGAAATCACTTGAGGTTAACAAGTGAGTATTTCTACTGGAAGAATCAGCTACAATTAGGTCACCAACTTAGAGAAGATGTAGGCGGAAGTTTAAGTACCAAGTCTATCATTATAAAGGTACTTTATCAGCAAAACCGTCAGTCATGGATTGTTGACTTAAAGTGATTAAGAGGGTAAAATATCAAAGAGGAAGATGAAGAGTTTGGGGAAAGTCCTCTGTTAAGATCAGGAGCAGCTGAGGGTCTCAATA
Source organism: Nyctereutes procyonoides (assembly GCF_905146905.1). Lineage (NCBI taxonomy): Eukaryota > Metazoa > Chordata > Mammalia > Carnivora > Canidae > Nyctereutes > Nyctereutes procyonoides. The sequence continues at coordinate 8,547,007 of NW_026575155.1, forward strand.
TGAGAAAGTTGCACACTCCTGGGGGAGCAGATTTTGAGTTCCTTGACTTCTACCTCAATCTGAGTTGAAACAAAATAGGAAGTTGCCTCCCCTTGAAGTCCTGGCTCTGGCTACACGAACACAGAACACAGTTAATCTGGTGGCGACAGAATTACAAATCTGTGGTTGTTTAGGATAATGGAGCCGTGGTAATACTCTTCTGATTTCCCACTGAAAGTTGGATATGAAAATCTCCAACAGTACTATACAAACTTCTCATTAAACAAATAAATAAAAATCTGGAGCCCTTGGACCTGGCACCAATGGATTGGTCTGCGTGGACCATCTTAGCTCACCTGGGAATGGATTATTTTTTCCTAGAAGTGTATTTGAGAGCCTGAAAAGATTTGTTCATTCAGTGTCTACCATTGCATTATTTATGGGTTTAATAATAAATAGATTTGACAAATCTTTGGATCCATATGAGCCATGGAATTTGGAAGAATATTACTTCCTGCTATATTAATAACTGATTTTTTGTTGTGGATTTTACTTGGTAACTCATTTGATCCATTTGGTTTGATCATTTAGGTGTTTCAAGACACCAAATGTGGCCTTAAGTTTCATAATGGCTGTGTCTATTTCCTTAGCAACCAAATGGTTCTGAGACTTGTTTTTTTGGTATCTGTAGGTCATTGCCGTCAGCACAGTGGGAGCCACCCCCCCCTCAAACTTTTCTGTTGCTTGAACAAAATCCTGAAAAGATGGGTCTTAGAACAGCTGCTGAACACATAGCTGTAACACAAGGCTGAAGTGTTCAATGCCAACAGTTAGCTCGGTGCATTCATTAGTAAGTGCCCATGCTGAAGACAGCCATACAGACAGAAGGTGCTTCATTTTATCCAGCAACCACTCAGTGCCTTGTTCCATTTCCTTTACCATATGCATATTAGTGTTTATCTTCTTGAATCATTAGAACTATAAAATACTGTCCCTTTTCCTATCAAGGATTCAAAACTATCTTTTGCCATATGTTAGCTATAGAGTCTTCTTGGGACAGTCTTTTAAATGCAGTGTTCCGGGACACCTGGATGCTCAGTGGTTGAGCGTCTGACTTTGGCTCAGGTTGTGATCCCAGGGTCCTGGATCGAGTTCTGCATCGAGTTCCTGGTGGGGAGCCTGCTTCTCTCTCTGCCTATGTCTCTGCCTCTCTGTGTCTCTTATGAATAAAGAAATAAAATCTTTAAAAAAAAGAAATCAAGAGTTCATAAGAAACTACCATTGATATCAGATGTTAGAATGAAGAAGGTGTATGATTGATGAAAGTGCAACTCTTAATGAGAGTCCAGGGTTATCCCAAGACTCAGTTATAAGATCAGAAGATACATTTGCGTGTGTGCGCATGCATGTGTGTGTGAGGGAGAGAAAGAGAACGAGACTGGGTTGCAAAAGCTACCATCCACTAGACTTTTAGCCTCATTGTCAAGTTTTTATTCTTTCTGACAAAAAAAATCTAACTTATGGGGAAAAATGGATAATATCTCCATTTTTAAAAATATTACATGAATTCAGAGAAGTTAAGTCATCTCCCAAGATCTCACAGTCAAGAGATGATAGAACCAAGATTTGAAGCCAGGTTGACCTGTTGCTAAAGTCTACTTACTACTTGAGTATACTTCATGCTGTTTCCCAAGGAACATTCCCTTCAGGAACATTCTAAGCACCTTGTTCTATGTCCTCTGTGTTTTTTTTCTCCCAGCTCACAGATGTCAGGCTGTAAAGGTGCTAAATGTAGAGTGAATGAGGTAGAATTTTTGGAGGATTAAGGCCTTATTGGACAACCAAATCACACCCTATCCTTAAGTCTTTTCTCTCAATATGGCCCGTAGAAAGGTGAAGTATTAGAAGCTTTAGTGATGGTGTGAATCATAGGAAGTGCTAAGCTAAAGTACTGAATGAGTCATTCTTTCCAGAAACATTGGCATTTATTTCTCTAAAACTCTTGATAGACTTTTACAGATAGGATAGAATAAAAAGCTACTTAAAAGATGCTGCTCCTACTATAAATACTAAGATAAATTTACTACTATTAATAACAAATAGCTTCCACTTTTTGGCAAGTTGTTATAAACATGTTGAACTATTTGATTATCAAAACAGCTAATAGCATGCCACGTACCTTCAGGGTATAAAATAAAAGCTAATCGGAATAACTATAGTGATATACAATCTTAACTGTCTGATCTCACTCACATAATTTTTCTTGTGTTCTGTGTCTACAACACACATAATTCTTAGATAGCTAGTAGGTTTTAGAAACTGGATAGAGGTGATACATAGAACCTAGCCAGTAGTTGGATGTGGGGGTGGGAGGTAAGGGTATCAAAATCAGTTCTCAAGGTTTAGCCCCGGTGACTAAGGGACTGGTGTTACCATTGCCAGAAAGAGGAAAGTCGGAAAGTCTGAGAAAAGATGGTGAATTAAATATGGGACACATTTGCCTTGAAGTTTCTTGGGGTGATGTCCTGATGATGTGTTCAGGGATCAGTTGAAGACTCAGCCACAGCTTCGAGGTGGGCTTGCCTGGAGGGCCAGCACTGCCCATCACAAGATTACAGCATTCAAGGCAGAAGTGAGGAGATCCCCAAAGGGGAAAAGGTGGACCATATAGAGAAGAGAGTCTAGAACAAGGTCTAGGACACATCTGGGGTAAGAGAGAGGGAAGAGTGGCAGAGAAGGAATTGTGGAAAAAGTAGTAATAGTAAGAGACAAGTAATCACCACAGTGTGAAATAACAGGGCCAAGGGGTAAGTTAATATTCTTTCAAAGAATGAGATGGCCTAGATTGTTGGCCTCAGAGGAGCAAATAAGTTAGCTCAATCTCAGTATATCATTGTGCACCAGAGGGTCCCACGTGAGGGCAGAAAGAAAGGAGGGAAGTGCAAAGAATCCCAGAGCTGGGCACAGTCTGCCCATCACTTCTCTGTGGAGGAGATCGTCACGGTGGCTACAACTCTCCGGTGTGCCGTGGAGGAGAAATGGTTTGTAACCCACCATTCCAAAGGAAGTGGGGGGAGCAGGGAGAGGAGAAGGAACGTCTGAGTAAATGAGAAAGGCATTTTAAGACAAGAGACACAGCGTGTGGAGTGGGACCAAGAGTGGAGGAGAGTAGAGAAGGGAGAGGGGCGGATGAAGAGCTGACATAGCAGGTTCCAGAGGAAGCAGAGGGGTTTGAGTGGGGGAACACATTACTTCCCACCTCTGTGGAAAGAGGTGGAGCAAATATGATATTCCTCAGAAAGAAGGCACGTAAATGAGCAGCTAGATGGCATCTCAGGAAGGAGGGGGTGAACAGGTGCTTTCCTCAGTACTCACTACTCTTCTCAAGAATATAAGGGGGGAGAAGATCTTCCCAGAGGAAAGGCTTTCTGCAACCTAGGGTCGGGCTGGAACAGCTCCTAAAGATACAGCTTGGTCGGGTGTTTTGCATGGATAAATTGGGCATTGAATGCAGGGGTTAGAAGAAAATAATTTGTGTCAAAATAGTTTGTGATTCCAATAATACTTAGAGTACTTGTCAGTAATACTGACAAGGGTCACCATGAAGGTGGCAGGTATAGTCAATCGGGGTGAGGATGGTACACTGAAAGGACTAGGGGCTGTGAAGGGAGGAACATTCCAGAATGTGAGCTCATGGCAATGGTACCATTTTTACTTAAAAAGCTAGCAGCCTATGGCAGCATTAAAACACTTCAAGGCCAACTGTGCTTCACCCCCATCCTGATTCCCTACTTCAAAACTTTCATTTCTCAGCCTATCTGAGATACAACCGTTTGACCAGACTCTATACACTGATAATTTACGCCCTTGGATGCTGCCCATTGTTTCACCTTCCAGCCTGCTGCATATTAACTTTCAATGCTCTTTTCATCAGACCATGCCAAGCCATGTGTCGCAGATGGGCACCATTTGTTTTCTCAAACGTGAAAGTTGAAAGGTCAAGATTCAACATCACACAAGAGGATTTTGGTATGTGGAGGAGGTTCCAAAGTCAAGGCCAGGAATTATTAATTCTACAAATGGGGCAAAAGGTGATGTGGGAGGAACATGAGCCATGGTCCCTAGAGTGTCCCCCAAATATTCATGTCTACCTGGAATCAGAATATGACCTATTAAGAAAGAAGATCTCTGTGGATGTGATTAGTCTGAGTTGTACCGGATTACGGTGGGCTCTAAATCTAATGACTGTGTCTTGGTAAGAAGAGGAGACACACAAAAAACACAGGAAGGGTGTCATGGGAAGACAGGGACAGAGCTTGGGGTATTGCAGCTACAGTCCAAGGGGTGTCAAGGATTGCCAGGGGCCACCAGAAGCAAGGAGGGAGTCTTGCCTAGAGTTTCAGGAGGGGGTGTGGTCCTGCCAACGCTTTGATTTTGGATTTCTAGCCCCTAGAAAATTGAGACAACACATTTCTGTTGTCTTACACCATCCTGTTTTGTGAGAATTTGTTACAGCGACCCTAGGAAACCAATATAGTCTTCGGACTCTGATGACTAAGCTTTTCACTGCCCAGCTGTTAGCTTCTCTCAGGAGGCCACGTTGCCCCTGGAGCCTGTCCCGATGTAACCGGTGTGATTTAAAGTCTCAGGAAGCCTCGTCCCAGAAGGCTTCATGCCCAGGTCAATGTATTTCTTTGGCCCGCCCTTGTCATTACAAGGTTCTGACTTACATCTTTGCTCCTTTGAACTTCAATCAATGGCCGCCCCAGGGACGTTGTTTTGACTACCCCTACGTTTTCTAAACTCCCCACTGTGTGGTTTTCAGGTCAGACAGTCAGGCTTTGTTCTGTGAATCACTGCCCAAAGAGTCCATTAAATCTTACTGGGCTGCCTTGCGGCCTGGCTTCAGTGACTTAGCGAGAACAGGGGCATTTAGTGAGTTCCTGAGGAAAGCCAGACATTGGGGGGAGCGGTGGGTGGTGGTGGTGGGGGAACCCAGTGCTGACACAGGGCAGGGAACACAGATTAGGGAGCTCAAGATGGCAAATGACAAATGGAGGCACCAGGAACTCAGCTTCCTGGCTTGGAGAGGCGCGGCTGATTCCTGACACACTATTTCAGGACCTGAAAGAGAAAGTGGGGGGCTTTGGAGATCACTCCGCAGAGTGTGCATGTCAAGGGGAGATGAGACATGTGTTAGCACCACCGTCCTTCTGCCGCAGGGATGGGAAAGAATCACAGGGTGAGTCTGGTCGTGATCTTTATGGTGGGAGGCTTCCTTTGAAGTCTGACATCACTGAAAAAATTCTCATAAAACCAAAAAGGAAAAAAAGAGTATCTCATCCTGGCTAGGAGCGCACCCAAGAATATGGAAATGAGAAATGGTTACAGCTCCCTGCAGAAACAGGAATGGACAGAACCTGAAGTCACTCAGGAAGAGAAAAGCTAAAGAAAAACCAAGATTTCTTCCAGGGTCTGGGAAGTGCTACCTCTGTGGCAGGCTTGCTGTTGAGGGGAAGAGTCTGGTGTGAGGCCTGGAGCCCCAGAAAGAGGGCCAGCTCCCCCTCTGATGCCCCGGTGGCCAGGGGCAAGTCATAGAGCCTCTAGAAACCTCAGTCTCTTTTTCTGAGAATGAGGCTGCTGGCCCTCTCTTCCCTTGCAGGGTCGTGTGGGCTTCCAGGGAGACAGTGTGGGGAATCTCTCTGTACCTTTCCAAGCATCTTATAAATATACACAAGTAGGGTCAGGTACCCACTGACGCTGGTTCCAGGATGCCTTACGTGATCTCGTTTATCCGCACCGAGTCAGGCACCAGCTGAATGGGCGGCTAAGGGTCCCCACAGAAGCCCAGCTCCGGGAGCCCCGGCAGGTTGGGACTGTTGTCTGTTTCCTTGCATCAGCATTTGTGACATGCATCAGCATTTGTGATGCGTTTGTGACACAGCCAGGAGGAAACAGGCAGGCAGAGAGACAGAGACTGCGTGTCCTTTCCAGAGCATCAGCAGGGCCTTCCCAGGGGCTCCAGATGGGCCAGCGCCACGCAGACCCCAGGGAAGGGAATGGCTGGAGCCCAGACACCCAGTGCACAGCCCTGGCCCCTGCTTTCCTCTGAGCTACCGCATCACTGAGTACCTTCCCAAACTGTGTTGTGAGCACCCACGTTTCTTCCTTTGGCTGCAAGGGCCTGTCTTTTCATTTCCATCCGGCACAATTTCCTAGATGCTTCCTCTACCACGAAGCCTGGCCTGAGCCTGCCGTAGCGCACTGCAAGTCCTCTGGGCCACCACACCTTGTTAGTTCTGCTCACCGCTTGCATCCGTCCTCCCCGGTGCATCCGTTAACTCTAAAGCTAGGTGGTGACTCAACTTATTATGATTATTATTTGGGTGCCGTCTCTCATGCCTTAGTCTTGTCCCAGATGTGACACCCTGCATGTGATGGTTAACAGTTGGTAGATTCTGATACAGTAGCTACTAGTGGGCAGGGCAGCTTTGAGCCCCTGGGAAGGAGCCCCAGGATCCCACATCCTCAAAGGGAGTGGTACCAACAAGTATAGGTTCAAGTAAATGGAGAGATCCAGAACATCTGTCTTTGGTGCCCTAAACTCTCTTCATACTGACCTTTGTCACTCTATCTTATTTAGGGCAGCCTATTATTTATTTTGTACTAAAGTGTAAATGACTAATAATTCACCCTTGCCTGGGAGAGCTGCCTTCTCAGAGCTAACTTAAACTTGAAGATGAAGGCCTAAGGTTGTGCTAGAAGGTCAGTGAAGGAGAGGAAAGTGTTTTTCTAGGATGAGGGCTTTCCCAGGCTTCTGAAATCACCCCCTTGGGCAGCTGCCTGGCGTAATGTGCCCCTCGGTTAATGTAGTTTTTCTCAGTCTAGGCTGCTCAGGCCACTCTGAGGGTGATCCCTTTCTCTCTGGACTCTCTCCACCCAGCCTAACTTGAAAGACATCAAATCCACCCAAAGTAGCTTCAGGGTAAAGTATGGAAGTCTGTGGGCTGCAGGCATGTCTGTTCTGGCATAACATAAATAAATGCCTTTGTGCTGTAAAAATTGAGGTATCTAATGAGAGTTCTTACTGAGCTCCTTGGCTTGCTGTAGGCAGTGATGCAAAAGAAATCCCAGGGTGTAGATTGTAACAAGGCCGCATTCCTTCTTGTAGACCCGTGGGCCCTACCAGTCAGATCTGCAGAATGGGGAGAGAGCAGGGGATATGCTTTCAGGCACCAGATTCCTTAACCTTTCTCCACTTCGATCTCCTCATCTGTCAGGGGTTCCTGCTCAGAGGGTGGCAGCAGGAGGAAATGAAACGACATGCACAGAACATCCAGCTCAGGGGTGGAAGCACAGTGAATGAACTCTTTTTTTCAATTGCTAGGCTCATTTCCTGTCCTGAGCTATGACCCTAGGATTTATTTATCTGTTAAAGGACGAACTTGGGTTTCTGAGATTCTATCCCTTTGCTGTTTTACTGAACAGCTCCCCTCCTGAGAGGTTGCTCTTTATGTCACTTTCATTTGGAGAACCCCTGGCCATCTGGAAGGACCAGACGGGAAAATGCATCAGGGTGAAGCATTGGTAGATCGGGGGGAAAAGAGGATCCTTTTTTTTCAATCAGAGACTCTACAATGACTTTGCTTGTGATGCAGGTAAGACCTAGACCCTACTAACCATGGAAGGCTTGCAGACAAGGTGATTCTTTCCGGAAGCTTCCCCAGGTAAGAGCAGGAATCCTTGGAATGGTAGAGCTGCATGTGTGATAGTGGGTCACCTGTGTGTCTAGGCCTCTTATCAAAGAGAACAAGGAATGGGTATTTGCTGTACTGGGGAAAAATCAGCAAATACAATAGTTCTAGTCATCAGGGTAGATCGGAAGGATGGGTTTTAGTCAAAAGCTTTCGAGATGGTGAGCCTCAGTTTCCTGTGGCTATCCTATCACGAACCAGGGTGACCTATGCACACACACATCTGGTATGTCTCCGTTAATAGATTCCACACTGAGAGACAGGGAATGGGATTTTTTTGATCCATCCATTCTTTTCCATAGAAATGGACAAAAGCTCAGCAATTTTGTCACAGGATGTACCAGCACCATGCTTCATTTGGGATCAGAATGTCTTGGGTAACCCATATCTGCTCTGAGGGCTGGACAGTTCAAGAGAGCACTGAGACATTCTGACCAGCCAGGAGTTTAGGGACTTTGATGCCATAGACTGAATATCTGTCTTTTGTCCCCAAAGTCATGTTAGTTCCTGATGTCCAGTGGGATGGTATTTGGAGGTGGGGCCTTTTTGGGAGGTGATCAGGTCATGAAGGTGGACCCCTCATAAATGGGATTAGTGCCCTTATAAAAGAAACCCCAGAGATCTCCCTTACCCATTCCACCGTGTGAGGTTGCAATGAGAAGACAGTTAACTCTGAACCAGGAAGAGAATTCTCACTAGACGCTGACTCTGTCAACACCTGGATCTTGGACTTCCCAGCTTCCAGAAGGGAGAGAAATAAATGCCTGGTGTTTATATGCCACCCCGTCTATTGCATTTCTGCTACAGCAGGCAAATGGATGAAGACGGTTGAGAGCTAGAGGTGACCTTGGAGTTGGAGACCTCCCTGGCTGCGGGGCTGGTGCAACCCAGGGGCTCGGCTTCTGTGACGGCACTTCATCTGCCTCTCTGCTTATATCCCAGCTGCAGTTCTTGCCTTGGGCTTTAGTCGTCTCCGACTGACTGGGCATTTTCTGGATATGCCAGGTCCCTCCCTGCCCCCAGGTCCTGGAACATACCCTTACCCCCACCTGACACTCCTTTCCCCCCTCTCTCCCTTTGGCTAAATTCTCCTAGATAAAGTATAGCCCCATCTACCATCACCTCCTTAGACAGGTTGGGTGTCCCTTCCTATACTTGCTGGCTGACTTTGTGGGTCAATTCCCTTGTCTGTCACCCCCAGTGGGATCCTTGATGACAGAGCTATCCACTGACTTTCGTGAAACATCTATGGGCACTTACTTGGCTGACTTGCCTGAGGTCTCACAGCTAATAAGTGGTCAACGGGAGAGTAGCTCCTGTGTCCTTATGGCTTGAACCAGGTTGAGTAGCGTCTCTCCAAATTCACACCCATGCAGAAACTCAGAGCATGACCCTCTTTGGATAGAGGGTCTTTTCAGAAATAACTTCATACAGTGCGGTCATGTTAGCTCTAAATCCAGGGACTGGTGTCCTTGTGAGGAGAGAAAACAGAGACACACAGAGGGAAGAAGGATGGCCCTGATCATGGGTAGAGAGATTGCAGTGATGTAGCTAGGAGCCAGCGATACCAGCAGAGGTTACGAAGAGGCGCAGAAGGATTCTCCCCTCAAGCCTTCAGAGGTGGGGTGGCCCTGCTTGGTTTCAGACTTCTGGCATCTGGTACCGTGAGAGAAAAAAAAAAATCTCTGTTGTTTTTAGCCACCCGGTTTGTGGTCATTTGTTACGGCAGCCACAGGAAAGTAATAAACTACTTCGCAGAGAGTGAAGGGAGTGGTTTCTCTAGGGGCTGTGGCATCCCCACCCTTTCCCAGGATGGGGGAGACGGCCAGGAGGCCTGCTTTCCCTGGAAGCTCTGCCCAGTGATGGGCGTGGTGGGAGATTCCCAGGCTGCTCACACACTGCACAGGCCTGCCAGTTCCTTCATGAGATGGCATTTTGGGAGGGACATGGTGCTGGGCACCAGACAGGAGACAGGGGCACCTTCCAGGCAGCTGGACTTTGGGAAGACCCGAAGCAACCACTCACTGCCTCTATTTTCCTTTTTAACAAATGGGGCCTCTAGGGGAACATGAGCCAGGCACTGTTCTAGGTCCTGAGGGTACAATAGGCAAAGAGGTTGACCACAGTCTCTGTCTCCAGGAAATTAGCCTTCTGGGGGACAAGGTCATGAATCAGTCACTAAACAAACAAGTGATGATTTCTAAGAGCAGTCACGGATATGAAGAAAAATCTCCTTCTCGAAAGATAAAGAGGTTTCACGAAATGAAACATTACAAATAAAAACAAAACAAAACAAAAAAACAAATTGAAGGGTGATGTCCTTTGTCTGTGTCAAGGATCACACATTCACACCAAGGTTTGCATGGTGGTCTAGGCAGAGCTCAGACTCTGGCGGTCCTTGGCCGGGCGGCTGGGCTTTATAGGACAGCCTACCTTGTGGCCAGACTGGCCGTCCAAGTCTACTTTCTCCATCATGGGGCCAGCAATGAGAAAGATGACTGGACAGGCAGTCTGCCCAGACCTCAGGAAGAGCAAGGCTCCCCTGGGCCGCTTCCCCAGGCTGAGCTGGCAACAAGGCCAGCAGTTCCCCGAAAGGGCCACTCTCCTGCCCTGCCAGGAAGAGAGCCTGGGGTGGGGGGAGGCGCTATGGGGAGCACCCGTGTGAGGTGCCGGGCACTGGATGTGCCTCTGGTTTGGCAGATGCCATCACCCTTGAGGGTGCTCCTCTGGTAGCTGCTTTGAGAAAGACGCATGGAGCCAATTTCAAGAGCTTTCAAAGCGTCCAGGAAGAAAAAAGGCAAACTTTCCTTCCTTCTTTTTTTTTTTTAAGATCTTTCTTTCTTTCTTTCTTTCTTTCTTTCTTTCTTTCTTTCTTTCTTTCTTTCCTGGTTTCTTTCCTTCCTTCTTTCTTTTCTTTTCTTTCTTTTCTTTCTTTGACAGACAGAGAGAGACAGGGAGTACAAGCAAGAGGGGTGGTGGAGGAAGAGGGAGAAGCAGGTTCCCCACATGAGCAGGGAGCCCGAGGCAGACACTCAACCGACTGAGCCACCCAGGTGCCCCAAGACAAACTTTTCAAACCTAGTATGTAAGCCTTAGACATACTCCCCCATAAACATGGATACTTTTAAATGCAAGCAAAGTGACTTAGCTGTAGAACAAGATAATATAAAATATAGGGACTATTAATCATAAGATCATAGAAATCACTATTTTTAGAAATAATTTTCTTAAAAAAATATTTTTCTTTATTTATTTGAGAGAGACCAGAGTGAGAGAGAAAGAGAGAGAGAGAGAGAGCACATGAGGAGGCGGGAGGGAGCAAAGGGAGAGGGAGGAGCAGAGTCCCCACTGAGCAAGGGAGCCTGATGCAAAACTCAATCCCAGGACTCCAGGATCATGGCCTGAACTGAAGGCAGATGCTTAACCGACTGAGCCACCCAGATGCCCCTAGAAATCACTATTTTAAAATAGAACCATTTTGGAGAGAGGAACAATTCTGGGATCAAACAAAACTGTGAATTAGTGACTTTCCACTTGATATGCCTTCTCTGGTTCAACACCCCTACGCTGGTCCAGGGCAGGGTTGGAGGAGATTGGTCTATTTGCTTGACCCTAGACATACACAGTGACTGAGGAACTGGGGAGGGAGGAGGGCTTCAGGGTAAGAACTGGAATAAATGCAATGCACTAACTTCTTCCACACCAATCACTGAGATTCCCTACTTCCTAATCTCCCTAAATGCTGATTTGTCTCCTACCCTTTGAAGTCAGGCACGTGGCTTTTGCGGAAATCATGATCCCTCTGAGATGGCGAGTGATACGCCCAACGGTCTCAAGAGCCCATTGTGCACCAAGAGAAAGCTCCTCTCCCCTCAGTGAATGGGGAAGAATAAAATGAAGGCTGTGATTGTAGGAAACATGGGAAATTGTCATTTCGACAATCATCAGATCACTGACTCGTTCCAGAGCAACCAGGAGGAACAAAATTTCTTTGCATTGCCATTCAGATTAAAAAAAAAAAAAGGTAGTGATATAAATGTCACCACCTTGGAGGAAGGATAAGACATTTACCCAAGATGTAAATGATCTGAATCAAATGATCAGTTGTCTTTTTCCTTTGGTAAGGACACAATGAAGGGTTTTGCATCTGAAGCTTTTGCACACGTGTATTGACATTTTTATGCTTGTAGACAAACTGGTCAATGGGTGTAGGTTGACCTGAGAAAAAATCAACAGTGGCACGAGTTTTTTTCTTTTTCTTTTTGTATCTATTTAAGAGGATGGGTGTCAACTAAACCAACTATGGCCAACATTTCACAATATATGTAAGTCGTGTCATTGGCTGTCTGCCTCGGACCAAACCAGCGCTGCACGTCAGCTGTATCTCAATAAAACTAGACAGGAAAAAATAAAAAGAATGGAAGAGAAAGCAACAAAAAACATTGGCATGAACTTCCAACGTCCATAGTGCCCCGGGAGCCTCTGCTCTCGCACACCCTCAGATGCCTCAGCCAAACTCTGGGGCGGTTAGTTTGGTTTCCTGACTGGAATTGCGACACCTCTGCCACAGAGAGTCTTCGAGCTCCAGACAGGCCCGTGAACGGGGTGTCAGGAAGTCCGAGAAGGCATGAGTCAGCTCAGCACTGGCAACCGGGCCACTCACTGGGGCTGGGAAGGAAACTTGACCAGTAGCCGAAGTCAACCAGGGGCCCAGAGCAGGGCGGGCGATGCTCGGAAGGCGGCCTGGGTGAGAGGAGAGGTGGGGGCCTGGCTCCGGAGCACCCCGCCAGCGTGTCCCCGTGGGCCCTCCGCACCAAGCTCCACCCTTCCCAGCAGAGACTTTCCAGCCTTTTCAGCTCTGACCGCAAAGGGTGGAATTTAATGGCCTGAGAACTCATTTCTCGTTGGTTTTGGTAAACTCAAAAATGATAGAAATGAGTAATATGTTAAAATCATCTTTTTTCCTAATTGAAAAATAAGTATCACAATTCTGTTTGCGACTTAACTCCTTTGGAATCAGGCTTGTAACTTTCTGGGAGGGAATTGGAGATGCAAACGTTACCAATGCTATAATTTACGTGCTGTCCTGTGTTGCCACAGGACGCGGTTTATAGCCAAGGCCATTTAGGGAGCAACGTTCTCCTAGGTTCTCAAAACGCTCGTATAGGTACGGCTTTCTACCTCAGTTTTCCTCTCTCTGCCTTTCCTACCTTTTAGAATCCCCCTGCCCCGCCCTCAGTATAGACTTGCTTTACAGGATTTTGAACATGAAGAATTCTTTGAAGTTGTGGGTCTGTTTTCCCAACACCTAGACCTTGAACCTGCTATGTCTGCAGCCTGTTCCTAGGTGTGTGGAGTAAAGGAACCCCAGACTTGGTCGGGCTGTGCATCTGTGGACTGGGGATCCCCACCTATGAGACAGGAATTCCCTCTAGAGCATCATCACCTCAGAGGACCCCCCTCCCCCCGGGACCAGGCCCAGGCCCCATATTCCCTCCCACCACTTAGCCCAGCTGTGCTAAGATGTGGCTCTGTGCTGAGGAGGAGAGGAGGAGGGAATTCAGCTGTGGGGAAATGAGAGAAGTGCATGAGAGGAAATAAAAGGGTGACCAGGAGAGGTTAGCCCCAGTAGGTGGGGCTGCTGGTGTGAGCGCCTGAAAAGGGAAGGCCGTAGAGATGCTCTCCCCTAGTTCCCGCCTCTGGCCTGTGGCCACTCTTCCTCCAGCCTCAGGGCCGGTCTATGAGGTCAGCCCATCACACACTGTTTGGGGTGTGCATGCTGTTGGGACTGGGAAGATGGAAACTATGGCATAAAAGCAGAGTTTCTGGAACAACGTCGATCCTCTTTTTTTTCCTTTTTTTTAAAGATTTTATTTATTTATTTATTTATTTGTTTATTTATTTGTTTATTTATGATAGTTACAGAGAGAGAGAGAGAGAGAGAGAGAGAGGCAGAGACACAGGCAGAGGGAGAAGCAGGCTCCAAGCACTGGGAGCCCGATGTGGGATTCGATCCCGGGTCTCCAGGATCGCGCCCTAGGCCAAAGGCAGGCGCCAAACCGCTGCGCCACCCAGGGATCCCCAGATTTTATTTATTTATTCATGAGACATAGAGAGACAGAGAGAGACAGAGGCAGAGATGTAGGCAGAGGGAGAATCAGGATCACTGCAGAGAGTTCAACGTGGGGCTCTAACCCTGGACCCAGGATCCAGGATCACACACTGAGCCAAAGGCTGACGCTCAACTGCTGAACCACCCAGACACCCCCCAATGTCGACACTTCTTAAATAATAGTTAGCTTGAAAGGAAACACCAAACTCTTCCCTCTGCGGGTTCTCCCTGCTTCACTTCCTAACCTATCTCCTCTCTAGTAAAACGGGAAGTGGAAAAAAGGTAGAATTGCCAAGATCCTCCTCACAGAAGGTGTGCGGTACGTTCCCTAGAAACTTGAGCATTCCTGCAGTGCGACTTTCCCCTGGCCTTATCGCTTTGCTTTACACTGTGGGACCAAGAGGCTAAAAACAAAACAACAAAAAACTCAAACTAAAGCATAAAAAAAAAAAAAAGGTTTTAGATCTTGAGCAATAGGACATAGATACTATCAAAACATTTTTGCGAAATTTAGAAACGTTGCCCTATTTTCTATAGGGTTAACTTTGGAGATGAAAAAGTACTTCGGAATTTAGGATTTTTTTTTCTTTTTTCAAAATTAAAAATCTCCTTAACCAAACTGCAGAAATTTGCTTGAGAGAAGAAAATGCCTAAACTCGTACTTTCCACAATGAGAAACACATTCCCATGGCTTTCGGCCACTTTTCGTCACCGTGCGACAGGCTAAAATTGCATTCGTGTATAATGAGTTAATAATATGAATGAAATCTATAAATGTGTTAAAATAAAGTCATGGTTTAAACATCCTCCCCTGCGCAGAAAGAGAGCATTGGAGGGGGCAATGACCTAATGATCGTTTCTGAGTGTCAACCCCAAACCTGACCTCTCGTATGTAATTTCAAACTAAGCGCCACAGTTTGACAATTAAAAAAAAAAAAAGAAATTAAAAATAGACAGCCTTTATTGCTGCAGCGAGATAGGGCTGCCTAATGGCTGGGAGCATGTCTCTTCCTGCAGCGTTTCTGGCCTTGAGTCCACAGGGCGCCCGCCAACTTCAAAGGAAGCTGTAGGAGATGGTGTGTGGAGCAGCAGATAGCCCGAGGAAGGGGGGGACCCTTCCCTTGCCAAGGCGAGTTGCTAAAATTAGAGGGTGAGGTTGTCTCAGCCCTGGTGGGGATCTTGCTGATCCGCTGCATTAATCGATGACGGAACCCTTATTTCTTTAGCGACCCTGCAAAGAGCAGGGCTCGTGCAACAGGCGGGATGCCTTTCTTTTGGAGATCCTTCTCTGTCGTGAGTCCTGCTGCCGATATTTAAATCAATTTCCTCTTGCTTTGGGGGCTCAGCGCAGATGGGGAGCAGCCAGGCATGGCTCTTTCCCTCCGGGCTTTCTAAGATGGTTTTTAATAATCTGAGACCATCGTTGGCTCTCCCTGTCCTCGTTCATTTGGGATGCTGTCGTACGGGCTTCATTTTTGTCCTTCTCTGTGTATGTGGGATGCCTGTGGGAGGTGTGCTCTGCGAGGCAGGGTGGAAGGGTCAGGGCCAGCCTCACCCTGGGGCTGAGCGTGTGGTCACCTGCGATGCTTCCCCCTTTACCTCCCTCTCCACCTGCCTTGCCATGACACAAGCATCCGAACAGCTGTCACTGAAGATTTATGCTTTGGGGTGAGCATTGCCCCCCCTTCTATGCTTCTCTTTCAAACTCTGAGTCCTCCAGGAAGGGGTTGAGTCCCTTAAAATTAATATCTTTGCTACCCCGATTTCCTCTCCAGAAATATTTAGGGAAGCGAGACGGGCTAGAAAGAGGGGATGGGGAGGAGAAGCAAGGCGTTTAGGAAAGGGGACCTGAGTGGGGCCACCGAGATCAACCCCATTTCCCGGAGAATGTCCCCTGTGGCTTCCTCAGGAGGACCACATAGTGTCCAGAGACCACTGCGTGACTTTCGGAGATAACAGGGACAGTTCCTGTGACATCCGCTCCCCTCCCCCTGCATCATCTGTCCTCCTCCTCAGAGGATCTCTCTCTAGCTCTGGGCGCCCGGAGCCTCAGCTTTGCAGGGTGAGAAAGGAGGCAGAGCCCCAGGAGCCCGGTCCTCATTTCGCCTGCTTCTTTTTTTCTCAAGACGAAACAACCCACAACACCCCCCCCCCCATCCCACTGAATATCCACCCGAGGAGTACAATCAAGAAATCTGTGTTCCAAAGCAAAACCCTTCTCTTTGAAGGAGCCAGTCTTTACTGCTCGGCCCCACAAACAGGAGATTTAATAGACCTGACCTGAGGCAGGCATATGGTACTAAGTAGGTCTGTTACGAGGTGGAATTGGTGACTTGCGGTGGCTGTGAAGCATCGGGGGCCTTGAATTCAGGCCTGTGGGTGAGCAGGGCATAAACAGCTGGGCAGAGTTGGCCCTTAATCTCCTGCCAGCTGGACCCAGAGATGGGGCTCGGAGGCTGGAGTGCTCGGGCTGCTCTTGGCAGAGGTTCCAGAAATGATCCTGGTGGCAACGAGAGGCTGTGGTTCCAGGCCTGCCCCAGAATAACACACTGTCAGCATATGTTAACAGGCCGCCTTTTCCCCAGAGATCACAAAATGCATTCCATTTAGTGTCTGTTTTGCAAGTGTTACTATCTGTGTTTTATGGGCAGCAAAAGCAAGATACAGCAAGGCCTTTGAGCTGTGCCATGTGAGTATGAGTGGTTACGGGCTGTCCTAGGAGACCTCGCTTCCTGAGTCTCAGGCTGGTGCACAACAGCCTTCCCTGACCTCTCTAAGCAACTTCCAGAATGATCTTTCTGGTTTGCAGATCTCAGGGCCTGGTGAGAGTTAAAAGGAACACGTGTGTTCTGAACTCCCTGGAAGAGAGAGTAGTATTAAAAACACACACACGATCTAGTGTTCATAGTGTTCAACATGTGCGGACATAGATGAAAGGGGACGGCTGTTTCAGTGCTGGGTTTTGTGACCACACGTGGTTAGGCCTTCCCCCTGAGGAAGTGCATGAAAATGAAGGGAAAACCCGGCTCCTTCTTCTCTGTTGGATCTTCTCTCCCATCAAGCACAAGACCATGCAGATCCTGCTCTTTCTTCCTCTAAAAATGTGACCATCCCACCAGACTAAATAGAAAGATGAACTTGTTTGGACTGATGTTAAGTGACATTTTCCAAATTATTTCAGCTGGATCTACCCAGGTTGAGCTGCATCCTCATTGGGCAGAGCGAAAAAAAGCTTCTCACCAAGAAAAAAGTCAGTTACAAGCCATACTTGTAACATCTGACTCTAACACAAATGATGCTTGTCAATTAATTAATTATTTATTTTATTTTAAGTAGGCTCCACCCCCAGCATGGGGCCCAACTCTGGGTTTGAACTCACGACCCTGAGATCAAGATCTGAGCTGAGATCAAGAGGCGGATGTTTAACCTACTGAATCACACAGGTGTCCCCACAAATGAGTCTTTAATTATAATCCAAATGAGGACAAATGATTTCCAGAGTTAGAATTAGCAATATAAGACCAATAGAAGCCACATGCGAGACTGAAAGATATCTAAGAGATTTTTAGGATGGAACCTGAAACAACTGCCTAAAAGGAAACTCAAGTCTATACTGATTTTTTTTTTCAAATTTTTCAAATCACAAATTTCACTGAAACTGCTGTTTAACAGACAAGTAGTGAACATCTATCACATACTTACCATGTGTAAAGTCCTGTGAGTGTACAAAGATGGCTATTTTACAAGTGGCTCTGAAAGTTGGCCACGTTGGTGGCATGACCCAACTTGGTCCTTGGTGTTTGCACTTGTACACATGGCAACAGCTACTCTCAATATTTGGAAATTCTTTGTTATCTCTCTCAACTGTCACATCTTTGCTTCCTAACTAGAAGGGAGTTGGAATTGGAGGCCACTCTTGATGATAGCCTTGCACATACATATAGGGGACAGGTTTTTCTTTTTTAAACAGCCTGATTGAGATAAAATTCATGTATCATATATTTCACCTATTTAAAGTGTAAAAATCAATGGTTTCTAAAAAAAATTACAATATTAATTTTGTGAGTAGCAGTAACATATACACAACATTCAATTTCTCATCTTTCCCATTTTGCAGCATATAATTCAGTGGCATCAATTACATTCACAGCTGTTATTGGGCAATCATTACCATTTCCTATCACTAAAACTGGTTTATTACTCCAAATAAATAATAAACTAGGAATAGAAGGAAACATAATAAGGGATATCTATGAAAAACCCTCAACTAATATACTCAAAGCCAAAAAACTGAAAGCTTTGCTTCTAAGATCAAGCCCACTTTTGCCACTTCTATGTAACACTGAGCAGGAAGCTCTAGCCAGAGCAGTTAAGCAAGGAAAAGAATTCAGGGCACCCCAACTGGCAAGGAAGATGGACATTTCTGCTCATAGATGACATGATCTTTTTTTAAAAGATTTTATTTGTTCATTTGAGAGAAAGGGTGAGTGTGTGTGTATGAGAGAGAGAGAGCATGAGTGGGGAGAGAGGCAGAGGGAGAAGGAAAAGCAGGCTCTGGGGCTCCATCCCAGGACCCTGAGATCATGATTTGAGTCGAAGGCAGACGCTTAACCGACAGAGCCACCTAGGTGCCCTGACACGATCTTATCTGTAGACACTTAAAGTTTCCACATAAAACCTGAGAAATCTAATATACTGATTTAGCCAAGTTGTAGGGTATAAAGCCAACACACAAAAATCAATTGTATCTCTGTACACCTGCAATGAACAATCTGAAAAGGAAATGAAAAATCAATCCATTTACAATCACATCAAAAAGAACAATATACTTAGGAGTCAATTTAACCAAGGGGGCAAAAGATTTGAACACTGAAAATTATAGAACGTTACTTGAGGAAACAAAAGGAGCCTTAGAACTAGTGGAAAGACAGGCCACGTGCATGGATTGGGAGGCTTAACTACCAGTAAGATTATGATCCTGCCCAAAGCAATCTATAGATTCAAAGCAACCACAACCAGCGTCCCAAGGGTGTTTTTCACAGAAATCGAAAAAGTCATCTTAAGTTTCTGATTGGCTTTTGCACTTGCTATTTCTCATGCAAGGCATGCTCTGGCCCCACATATCTGCAGGACTCCCTGTCTCACCTCCTCCAGGTGAGGTTGTTACCACCTCAGTCACCTGTCATCTTCTCATCGTGGCCTTCCCTCACCACCCTGGCATGTCTGGTCCCCTCTTATATGCCTTAGTTTTATCCGTGGCTCTTAATATCATCTGCCCACAGTGTATATTTTATTTATTTATTTTGTGACTTCTTTAAAAAAATTTAAAATCAATTAGCTAATATGTAGTACATCATTAGTTTCAGATGTAGTGTTCAATAATTCATCAGTTGTATATAATGCCCAGTGTTCATCACATCAAGTGCCCTCCTTAATGCCTGTCACCCAGTTACCCCATCTCCCCACCGACCTCCCCTCCAGCAACCCTCATTTTGTTTCCCAGAGTTAAGAGTCTCTCATGGTTTGTTTCCTTCTCTGATTTTTTTTCATTCGGTTTCCCCTCCTTCCCTTATGGTCGTCTGCACTATTTCTTATTTTCTGCATATGAATGAAGCCATATGATAATTGACTTTCTGTGATTGACTTATTTCACTTAGTATAATACCCTCCAGTTCCATCCATATCAATGTAAGTAGTGCGATTTCATCCCTTTTGATGGCTGAGTAATATTCCATCGTATATACCACATCTTCTTTTTGAACATAAGTTTCATGAGTTTGGGGATTTTTGTCTGTTCACTGCTATATTCCCAACATTTAAAATATATTAGGCACAGAGCAGCCATTCAAGACATATATTTATTGAGTCCAAGAAGGAATGTAAGAAAAGTGAATACATTTGCTCTATTGTTTTTGTAATGAAACAAGACCAGCAAGGGTCTACTATTGGGATTTTTGCCTCTTGCCTTCCTTAACAGAACTCAATCTTACTGTGAAACACGGTGGTGCAAGAACAATACAGCTTCATTGCACACTCAAAGAAGTGGTAAGTTCACATATTTCTTCCTATTTGAAAATCATGTTCCCTTTGGGCTGTTTTCAAATGATCAGCTCTCTTTCCAATATCCCACTCCCTGAATTCCAGTATATTTGAAATCATTTCCCGGCCTGAAAAAGTCATCAGGATATCTTAATCCATCCTAATCTTCAATGGCAAAAGACCTGAGTGCATGCAGATGCAGTTATGACTATCAGCAGGACGCTAAGAGCTTGACTTTGGCTGGGTGAGAGCAAATCTTGATATCAAGGGAGCAAGCAGACAGCTGGTAGGAAAATAATGGGTATGTATGCAAGTGAGCGAAGGGGATGAACAGTAATGGGAGACTCCCATAAGTGGGAAACTTTAGTACGTGTAGACACAACTACATGCCAAACAAATTTACAATTTCACATACTTAACTTGTGATTTTCACTTTGATGATGATGAGTGAACAAGAAGGAGAAAAGCTGTCTGTTAAAAGATGACTCATCTATGTCTTATTTTAAATAGTTCTTGGGAGCGTTCCCCTAAATTACATCACTGACCTCCTGAATCCATGAAATCTCCAGAAGAACAACACAAAGCCACGCTTCATGTGGAGGGTCGAACATCCTCATGGCCCCTCATTCAGGCTCATTTCTTGCATTTCTACTCTCAGGGGGCAGCTGCTGCCCCTCGGAGGAGGAGTCCACTGCTCCCTGAGATCAGAAATGAGCACTTCCTACCCAGAGACTGACAAGGCCAATGCTCTGCAGTGAGCACTGTGATCCCACTCATTGGAACAATATCTTTAAAATACCCATGGAGTAAGATCAATGAAAATCAAAACACATATGTTTCAGGGTTTTTCTTTCAAATGTATCATTTTGGTGGAGTATAGATAAGTATCTTCCAACTTTCTTTACCCATTTATTCAACCTATTTTCAAAATAACCATATATACTCATTAATCCCACCCATATAAGATTTCCTTGAAGTGGGTGACCTTTTTCACTACCACCTTGCTGTTGAGAAAATGAAAGAATGAGAAGACTCTGGTAGCTACCCTCCGGAAGTGGTACAGTCAAAGCAGGAAGAACTTGGCACAACAGAGCTAATACAGAGGCTGCTCATTTTAGCTGAGCCACCATGGCCACTTGTATAAACTTGGGGCAAGGGACTAATTTGATGCCAGTCACATTTATGATGGTGACACCCCACAGGATGGCAGAGCGTCTTTGGTTGCATCAGAATTCTGTTGCATGAAGTAGTTCTAGAAAACAGGAGGCCCAGAAGCTCAAACTGGGACACCCCAAAGAGCTTCATTGCTCTGCAGTAGTATCTTCTGTCAGCATTTTGAATTGCAGACCTCAGCATCATGGCAAATCTCAAAGGACCCTGAATGAAGTCTGTTCCTCACTCATGCTCCACGGAGAACAGCATGGCGATTTCAGGGCCAAGATGAGGAGGTGTCATGAGAAAAGTCAGCAAAGCTCAGATAGATCTCAGTTTTCTTAATCATCCTATCCATGATAGAATTAATCTTTTTTTTTTCAAGACATGGGATCATTTGAAATGGGGCCTTATCTGGTTCCACCTCACTTCTAGTTCATCCCATTTCTTCTGCACCTGCGGACATCACCACATGATGGGATCATATTCAGAGAAAACAGAAACATTAAATTTTTCAGCTCACAAAGGAGGAAGCTCACATTTCTGGTCCCTGCTCATTGCCTGCTTTCTGGAGAGGTGACTGTCTTGTGATCCCAGGCCAGGCTATCACTTAGACCAAGAGCCAGGCCTCCAAAAGCACATCTTGGACATGATGCCCATATTTCATATTCGTATCGGTTTCCCATCACTGAGGGAATTTGATTTGGTCCTTTCTAAGATGGGATCGGGAAATTTATATTTTGGTTTAAACATCTGTATCTCCATGTCTTAAGACAATCTCATCCCTGCCTTTCTCCACCTGTAGCATTGACCTCTAAATGTGCCTTCACTGCCCAGTTACTCAAAGAGAAGTCACAGATAGGTTTTATTGATCTATACAGAAGTAGAAATCATGTTCCTTATTAAGGTAGGATTTCTTCCTTATGTCAATGTGCTCTCTGCATGTGATAGAGTGATGGGAAATTAGGAAAGATAGAGATAAAAGAGACAGAGACAGAGGAGGGGAGGAGAGAGAGAGATAGGGAGAGAGAGACAGATGGAGAGAGATCTGGAAAAAGAGACACACACAGAGACACAGAAACAGAGAAAGACACAGAATCCCTACCCTCCACTAATGCACACACAGGAGGAAGGGGGAGACAGACAGAGACAGAGACAGAGACAGACAGACTGCATATTACTTTCTAAAGTTCCCCCTCCCCCAGCTTATCTACAGTTCTATAAACACCATTAGGATTCTGCGTGACTCATTTTAAATCCCAGAAAACAGTCTCTTCTCTTTTCCAAAGCACCACTTTTTAAATTCCAGAACGGAGTCAAATCGGAGTCAGATTATACTGATGCCCACCCTTACTAATTACTTAATTAATCTGCACTGAGAAACTCCACATTATTTAGTCTCTATTTTTAAGCTTAGGAACTGACAGTTTTCCAAATATACATACTGCTTAAGAGACAGTCTTCACAATCCCAGCCTGGTCCTTGACCCTGAATTGTTTTCCCCTTAAGAGAGACTATTCTAGCTGCCCCTTAGCTTCTTTCTTGAAGCTCAGGCTCCAGAGAGTGGGGCCCTAAAATATACCATGAACCCTTGCCAGTTGGACACTTTTCCTCACTGCTGTGGGTGCTGTACACAGAGGAAGAGCCAGGCATTGGCTGTACCAGGGACCTGCTACCCACCTCATATCTTTTAAGCTTCCTTTGAATTTCATGCCAACACCTCAAGTGGAGGGGTGTGTAACTATTATGTGATTTTCCTGCTGCACCGGCAGGATTGCTCCATAGCCTTAACATGTTTAGTTACTCCCTGTTCAACCGGAATGCGTGGCGGCCAGCATCCCCGCTCCCCTGCTGGAATGACTGGGATTGTGTTTTACTGGCTCAGTATCTTCATAGCTGGGAAGACTTTCCCCAGGGTCTCCAACACTGACTAAGTTTTTCACATCATCCTTGGCAGACTGACCCCAATCTGAAGTCATCCTCTAAGACGAGATTGACAAGATGTCTCACCAGCTATGGCCCCAAGTTCTTGAAATGTTGAGAAGTTAACATGTCACTTAGCAGACAGGTGCTGCGCTTCATAGTTGGCTGTATTGTGTTTGAGAGAGAGGAGACACAGAAGAGATGGATTTACACACACACACACACACACACACACACATATGTGAGATTGGAAATTTAAAAATCTCAATCTCAAAAGATTGGAGATTTAAAGATTAAATGCCCCTAATGTTTTCATGGAAAATCTGCTTTGCTTCCATAAAAGCCTCAAGTAGGTAAACTGAATTCAATATCCTTTACAGGAAGCACAACTAGAAGGATATGCCATCTGGTAAGCCACGTCACTCTCTCTTTCAAGCCTTCCAAAGCATTCCGTGCAACCACCTCCCTCTAGGAAACATGGAGCAGGATTATTTGAATGGTCAGATGCTAAGGCCCTGGCAACTACAGATACAGATTTGACTCTCTATTCTGTTGAGCAATGTTGGGCAAATGAGGTGAACTTTCTGAGCCTCATGAGGATAACAGTAAGACCAATGTCATGGGTGTCATATATGTATGCACTGGGTACATACATATTCTGTATGTGTTAGTGACACTGTATTATTAACCTTTTCTTTTTTGGGGTGAGCACAGGAGCATGGAGATGGAGCAGTGCCAGAAAATCCTTTGATTACAGGTCCCAGCCTGGTGCTTTAGAAAGGCTGTGGCCAGGGCTTGTAAGTGGCCCATGGCCTTTATCCACCAGACTAAAGGTGTTGAAATAACAGAAGAGAGAAGCACGAGGCCTTACAAAGGAACCTCGTGCAGGAGATCACCCTTCCTCGTCTGCCAGGACAGTCCTGCTCTTGCTGCATTTTGCTTTTGGAAGTGCCCCAGTCAAGAAGACAAATTATATGCTCACTCTCTCTAAGAGTTTCCTTAAGTAGCTTCCAGAGCAGCACTGTCCAATACTGTAGCCACCAACATGTGACTAATAAGCTTTTGAAATGTGGCTGGCCTGAACTGAGATGTGTTCTAAGTATTAAATATACACCAGATCTCAAAGACTTATGAAAAAATATAAATGATCACATTACTAATGTTTATATAGGATACATGTTGAGATGTTAATATTTGACTACAATGGCTAAATAAAAATATAAGAAAAAATCACCTTACATATTTCTTTTTTACTTCTTTGATTATAGAGAATTAACAATTAAATACATGAGCTTGCACTATATTCCATTAGACAGCACTATTGTAGACTTTGAGTGCTGTGGATACTGCACACATAACTGCATTGGCCGGATGCTGTGGCCTGCCAGTGAATTTTCTCTCTGGCTTTAGAAGTAATACCTGCCTGGTAATACCATTGGCTCATTAGATCTCTACTCCTAAGTCCTAGCCTTTGACCTTGGATTTCCTCCATACTGCAGACTCTCCTTTGCACCATGGTTGCATGCCATTGCATGGATGTTCAAAAGGGACCTGAACTCAGTGAGCCTAAACGCCAACCCTCAAACATTCTCAGAAGTATTGGCAAAGTCTTAATACAATCCAGAACTATTATTTTATGTCCTAGCTTAAAAAATATTCTTGAACTTCTATGCATCCAAGCTCTTTATCCCGGCATTCAAAACCCTTTATGATCCAGCCCTGCTTTATGAATCCAGCTTTATCCTGTGTTAACCTCACTGCCTCTCCCACCTCCCCTTTCCTCACCACCATCAGATCACACTATTTAACATGAACATGTCCAGCATGCTTTTCCCTCTGAGTCTTCAATTGATATTGCCTTTTACCACCAGTGTTTCCTTCACTGTTTTTATCTGCTTTGGGAGTTCTATGTAACTCAAGGGTGAAGTCAAAATCCACATTCTCTGGAAGTTTTCCTGGCCCTCTCTTAGCTGGAATTGATCCATCTTCCCATATCGAAGAGCATTTTGATCATGACACCATGATAGCACATTCCAGTTGGTTCTGTGTTAGCATCATGCAGGTGAGCACTTTCTTTTCCACCTAGAAGTGGACTTCTTTAGTATTTGATGCCTACTTATTCATCTTCTGACCCCCCCTCCTCGTAACAAGTAGCTCTGATTTCCAACAATCATTTGGAAGGTGCTAATACATGAGGGCAAGTTAAGTCGATGACGAATGTGAGCTTAGCACGTACCCTGGAAGGATGGCTGCCCGGGCTTGTCTTGGCTTTACACTAGGACAATTCTTTGGGGATTGATGAGGAGGGGTCAGACCAAGGTAGCATTTGAAAAGAGAAAGGGAACAATTAGGTTGTGCACATCTTTGTAAGGAGGTTCTCTAATCATGCCATGTCAAAATATTTGTTGAATGTGCATTTCAAGAAAATTTAATATCGAGATCAAACTTCAGTCATGGTGAGCCCAGATTGTGCTTCAAACTTGGCTTATCCTGGCACTTCTCCCCTCTTTCCCTTTGTTACAGATGTGACAGATGCCTAGAGGTGGACTCAGCTCCTCTGACCACACTGATTATGGAATGATCATTAGAACCATGAATAAGAAGGCTTCTGGAGAAAGATAAAATTACACTTTCATTAGGACATCAAACAGGACCTTGCATGAAAAGAGCTACTGATCCAAAGGGAAAGACAATAAAGGAAGAAAAGGACCTTGAGGCCCCTAACTGTAATGGAGAGGCTGACACTGGGCTTTCAGGAGAGCTGGTCGTGTGTGTGTTGAATTACAGGCAATTATCGGTGGTCTCCCTGTTGGCCCTGAAGAATTTAGAACTGTGTCAAAAGGAAATATGATCTATCAGAAGGGAAATCCTGCTGCATCTTTTAACCCTGTGTCAACTCTGCTGGGTGGAACCTCTCTGTGATGCAGTTTATTCTTGAGATCTTACAAATAGTTGTTGGTGAAAGTCAGTGTGAGGATAACTTTCTCTCCCAGGTCACATGCTTTGAAGGGGCTAGACTGGGGCTTGAAAAATGCTGAGTGATTTTGAAGACTGAATTAAACCCCGCTCATTGTCTTCTCTGCTATCTAGCAGTCTATCCGTAAGGGAGGAAGCAATATTTGTGCACAAATCAAATGTATATTGTTCACCCAAATGATCTTGAGGTACAAGACTATGAAGTTTGGCCTGATTCTTCAAAGAGAAAATGACACTTTAGTCAATGCAACTTTAGTGTTAATTATACCCCATTATATTCCTGAGGTATGATGTATTTCCATATGAGCATACCAGATACTAAACACTCACCAATAAGAAATAAGGGAGACCAAGACAGTTCAGATGCTCCAATGGGCCAGATCAGCTGGAAAACAGTAGACATTCATGTATTCAATGCAGCATATCTTGGGCTGATAGGAGTTGGCTCTGCTTATCCCTGTCCCCAGCCAGGATCCCATAGCAGGGATACAGTACGCTTGTAACTTAGATGAAATAAAGCTTACAGAGTAAAACAAAAAAACAAACAAACAAACAAAAAACCAAACAAACAAACAAACAAAAAAAAAACACCAAATGCTTCAGGGATGACTCTTTTTTAGGTTCTTATTTTCCAGGTTGGATTAACATGTTGACATTAACTAAAATGTGGAATGGAGCAAATAGCTTAACATGACTGTGGTTCAATTCCTCACCTGCAAATCATGAGCAGGTGAGTATATATTGCCTCCAAACTTAAAAGTTTTAGTAGTTTATGTTGAAGCGATGTTAGGTAAACCACCCTTATCTCGATATTCTCACTGAGAGTCCATTCTGAGAGTTCACATGGAAACGCAACAAGGAAAAAACAAAAGGAAATGATGCATCAAGGGATAATGTGAAGAATGAGGTTCTACGTTAGAATTATTCAGGGAAAGCATCGAATATTGTTTGGTGATATTAAGTTGGATTCTGTTTCATCTCTGAAATGCATGTTTTGACTTCAAGTTTTCTTCCCCCAGTTAGACCAGACTAGCAAGGCATTATTATTCTGTAAACTACTCAGCAACCTTTAAAAAAATACTCAATACTGTGGATTTGGGGGTAATGATAACACGTCCTGGAAATTTAATCTATTAATTAATTTCCTTTTCATTATCATTTCCATCATAATGTTTGCAATAAGCAGAGTCCCAAAGCACCAACAACTCATGTACTTAGAACATTCCTGCTATACATGTCAGTAAAGGCACAGCCTTTGTTTATGAGAAGGTCTTTATTTGGTGGTATCTGAATTTCTTTCTCTTCCCAGCTTCTGGAATACTTCTTCGTAGAGAATGATGGTCAATGAAATTGTTAAATGAATCAATGGGTGAAGGAATGGGTGACTTCACCTTCTCAGACCCTCCCCCATCCCTGACAACTTTTCTTCTGAGAATTCTTCTCTACCTCCCCAGCTCTGAATCACTGAGACAGCCACTACTGACTCATGAATTGTCGCTTGTGATAAGAATCAATGTCTGGACTAGACTTTACTTCTTATGGGCAAAGACTATGTTCACATATTGAGATTAATACATATCTCGATGGGTTGAAGTAGAAAAGAAGAACCCATTACAAGTTGGGATTGGTCAAAGAAAACAGAGGAATATAGGTGATATAGCTGCATATATAGATGAACTTTCAGTGACCTTGATAGTCATTGTCTGGAGAAAAATTCTCTGCTGCTTATCAGATGGAAATCTATCATGTACAAGTGTCATCATTTCAATAGTGAATGGAAGCAGAGAAACATTCATTACCACGAAACAGAAAATAATTTTTGCTGACATCCTTGCCATTTTGTTTTAAAATATGGTGAAATTTTGGGCACCCTCTCTACCCTAACTAGTTTCTTTCCTCAGCTTTTATGTGGGCAAGGTTGTTGTAATTTCTCTGTTCAAATAAAGTCTGTAGAAAGCCACAAAAGGAGATCTGGACCCTAAAGCTTAACGGATTCTGGAAAGCAGCTGGCTTGTAACATGAGTCATTCCAGTCAAGCTTTCTCTTTTGTATGTTTTCATCTGACCTAAAGAGCGGGTTATTGGATGTCTTCTGGCAGGTGCTATGGGATTAAGGAGGTAGCTGGTCAGAAACAAACTTTGAATTAGGGTTTTTTAAAATAGTTTGCTAAAGTAAATATGATCGTTAGCTTAATCCCCATATCTAACAGGAGGTTCAAATTTAATAGTGAGGTTAAAAAAACTGGTCGGCATGTGTGTCCATAGGTCTCCGCGCTTTGCCCCAAGAGTTATATTTTAGTGTTAATGATGAAATTTCCAGTACACTCCTATTTATCATAATACAAGCATTCCAAAAGCTCAAATATCTACCTTATTTTTCCTTTTTGCAATTTTGAGAGAAAATCAAGTGGAACATTACTGAACTTACAAGGGGAAATTAATTTTTTTAAATTCAGCTTTAAAGGATATTATAAGGTCTAGGGAGATTCAGAACAGATTTCAACACCTGTGATTTTGGGACATAATAGATTAATCAATTTTCACATGATAACTCTCAGGTATTTCTGAAGATGCTTTGAAGAAAGTGAACTTACATGGCAGCTACTTTCAGGGGCGTCAACTCTCTCTTAATACACCGAGTACTCAAATTATTAGGAGCTGGTAATCCACGTGTTACATGCATACAAGATATAGGCTAGAATCTACTTGTGTATGTCATTACCACCATCACTTGTTATCAAAGGGAAAGAACCCATAAAGACAATTTGGGAAGGAAATGACAGGCGCTTGCTATTAACGAGAGATTAAAGAAGGTGAAAATAAAGTACCTTTTGGTATCTAAAAATTATAAAACCCTAGATTTCAAATCTATAGACCTAAATCCAAGCTTTGGCCCCCGCCTCATGCAAACTAAGCATGACCTTGGGCAGATCCACTTGCACACCTATACAGGGAGATGAGTAATAATGCTTGCTCTCCCTCACAGGACAGTAAAGGTAAAGGGGGTAGTTCTTGTGAAAACCCTTGACAAACTCTACTGTAAAATATAAATCAGGGGTCAGTGAGCCTTTTCTGTACAGAGCAGACTATAAATATTTTAGGTTTTGTGGATAGACTCCATCAAAACTACCCAACTCTATTATAGACAGAAAGAGGTTATTGACAGTACATATAAATAAATGGGCGTCTGTTACATTTAAATTTCATTTACAAAGTCGGTAGTAGGCCAGAATTGGTCCATGGGCTATCAATTGCTGACCCCTGACGTGAATGATAGTTTTTATCACAACTGCACAATAGATATGTCCATACTATAGCTTGTCTGCAAACATATTATCCCAGTGTGTGCTAATATACACGTCTACATCATTTATCTGCATTAGAAACATCTACCTTTCTTCACGCCACTGAGGGTTGTAAGAAAATGAGATTGCTTTGGAGCTCTACAGGTAGAAATGAATTTTCACACTTTTGTTGCAGAGCGGAGAGCCAGGCTAAGGCAGCACATTTGAGAGTTGGCACTCGCTTGTTATAAAGTCTTATCTAGGTAAGACTAATACATTGGCACCTTTAAATATGTGTATGAATATAGTTTCTAATTGGAAGTCAACTGTTTTGTTCATTCTATACTTTTTTCATAAATCCACAAACAGTAAAGAACGGGGACCACAATAAAGGAACAGCTCTGAAAAGCTAAAATGAGAGGTGAAGGCTATCAGACGTGAATTTATTAAAGACCTTCAGCCCTCAAATTGGAGATAGGTTATAATCACAAAAAGAATAAGCAAAGTGAAGCTTGTATCGAGTGATGGTAAAGATTGGGAAAAAAGAGCCAGCTTCATGCATGATGGGTTGAAATGTAGATTGGGATGGCTGTTCTGGAGTACAATGTGTCAGTATCAAAACTCTTAAAAATATTTGAAGCCTCTGAACCAACATTTCCATTCCTACAAAAGTATTCTAAGGAAACAATCAGAAATGCACCCAAAGATTATGTTTAGGGATGTTCACTGCAGCATTCATCATTAGAGGCAAACAACAGCAACAATCTAAATTGCCAAAGATTTGAGACTACTAAATAAATGACGGTGTTATGAAAATCTATGCAACAACTAAAATAGCATTTTAGAAGAATTTTTAATGGCATGGAAATACCCATACTATTTTTTTAAGAAACCAAAGGCAGTTTATAAGACAATACTCCAAACATGATGTCAACTACAAATATGTTTTAGAAGTATGAAAAAAAGACACCAAAATGTTAACAGGAGACTGAGATAGAGATTATGAATGATGCAAACTTCTTTATACTTTCCTGATTTAAAAAAAAAAGTGTCTCCAATAAGCTTTTGAAATAAGAAAGAAAAAAGTAAACATTTAAAAATCAATACCTTGATGCTGAGTGATGCTGAGCATTTGGGGAAGTGATAATTATAATTGGGTGATGGGCATTAAGGAGGGCACGTGATGGAATGAGCACTGGGTGCTATATGCAACTTATGAATCAATCATTAATTTCTACTTTTGAAACTAATGATACACTGTATGTTAGCTAACTCGAGTTCTTCTGTATGCTGCGGGGCCCCTCACAGCCCTTGAGATGCTGCATTGCCATGGCTTGTGTGTGTCTCTCTCTGCCCTCGACTATACAGGGAAGCCTTCTGCTCAGAGTGAGGTCTACCTACCCTGGGTTTGCTGAGTGCTTCCCCCAGGGTCTGGGAGACACAGTCATCCTGTGGCAGCTGAGGAAAGAAGAGGCTGTACCCAACTCTTGACATGTTTGGAGAAGAAGGAGAGAAAACAGCTCATGGAGTTAACGTAAGAGCAGGACTCTGAAGCCAACCTGACTGAGATGGTCACCAGCGCTGCCTTCTCTCAGAGAGGAGACCCCAGGATCCTGAGCCCCTTTGCTTTTCAGTTTCTCACCTTTCAGGTGGGGAATCACATGATTCTACACAATTGTGAGGTTGTTGTGGGCACTAAATGAGTTAATATATGCAAAGTGTTGGGGACAAACACCATGTAAGTGTGTGTTATTATCCTTGCTTTTGTTAGAGGGAAGTCCAGGAAGGATAGTTTGGCATGGTTTTTTTTGTTTGTTTGTTTGTTTTTTGGTTCTTAAAGATTTCATTTACTTTACAAGAGACACGCAGAGAGACACACAGAGAGAGGCAGAGACACAGGCAGAGGGAGAAGCAGGCTCCCTGTGGGAAGCCCAATGCTGGACTTGATGCCAGGACCCTGGGATCATGACCTGAGCCAAAGGCAGATGTTCAACTGCTGAGCCACCCAGGTGCCCCTGTTTTTTTTTGTTTGTTTGTTTGTATTTATTTATTTATTTATTTATTTATTTATTTATTTGCATGAGAGGCCCTTGAGCATATTTATGAGCTGGGAGGGGGAATGCCTGACAGACAGGTGGACAGTTCTCATAGGCAGGCGGGACGGAAGGCTTGGGGTAGGCAGGAGGCTCTGTGAGCTGGGTGTGGAGGAAGCAGGTCTGCAGGTGAGGAGGACAGATCTGGCTCCCCAGCAATGGGGGCAGGTTCCAAGATGGACAAGGAGCATCTGGAAGAGCTATGGTGCAGAATGGACAGGCTGCCTCCAGGCCAAGTAAAAAGAACCTGCAACCCATGACTGGCCAGTTAGGCAACTCTCCTAGCGTACTTCAGGCTTCTAAGTTGAAAGTGGTGAAGGACGGTGGTAGTGAGGTCCCTGGCCAGAAGTGTAGATACTCATAGAATGGAGGGAGATGCTAGAGGGGCAAGAGCATGGCTAAGTGACCCACAGGGTGGTCAGGGCAGAGGGGACAAGCTCCTAGACTAGAACCAAAGTGGGGCAAAGAGCAGCCTTCTAGAGGCAGGTGACCAGGAACAATGGGGGTGGAAAGGATGGGTAAGTGGAATGCAGGATGGCCAAGGTCTGCAGGTAATAGACAGACACAGCATCCCAAGTCCTGGTCTGTGCCACGGGAAACACAACAGACAAGTGTCTGAATCTTCCGACATCTGTCTCTACTCTGCCTTCCACGTGTGGTAAGAACACAGGCCTCAGAAACCAAACCTTAGTCAAGGATGTTTAGCCTGACTTGTCCCTCCTGAGTGACCTTTGGTCCAGTTCCCTATTTCATTCTGAGCTGTTGCCCACATTAGGCCAGAGTCATGGCCTCCCTATCTCTCCTGCTACCTTCTGTGGTGAATCCTGCAACCGGTTGACTGATGGGGCTGGTGTGCACTTGGACAGATGGGCGCTGGGAGGCTAACCCTTCGTGGGAGTCCTGGGGGAGCCTCCATGGTGCCGCCAGCCTCATCACTGCCATTCAAACCTCAAGAGGTAGCTTGCTTGGGTGTCACACATGATGTCAACAGTGTGAACCACGTTTCTCATTTTAACTCATTTTATTATCCATTTTCAGATTCAAATGAATTGTGATGCCTTTCCAGAGTCAATCACCTTTTGAAAGAAGCTTTTCTTCCCCACCTCTCTGAGGATGTTCACTAGAGGTTTATTTCCAAATGAGAAGATCACAAAACAGATGCCCTTCCGTAGTATCTGTTCAGCAAATCCCAGTGTGGATGGGTCGTGAGGTAGTCACAGGGATTACTGAGAAAGAACAATGGAGGGTCTGTTGTTAAATGGTTTGAGGAACGGAGTTAAACACAAGTAGGATGTTTTCATTGCTGCAGAACTTCTCAGAGCCTTTAGGGTGCTAATGGGCCCTGTGACACTTCCAGAAGAGGGGATCTTTATGAGCAGCAGAAATATGTCTGCCATAAACATCTCTAGAACCAATGTTCTGGGACCATTCTTGGGAAAAATTCGCTTTAGTGAAGCGAATGAGTGAAGAGATGAGGTATGATCCCAGGGAGGTAAGGGGACTTAGCTGGATCCCCAAAGCTAATTAGCTGCAGAACCGAGATGAAACCCAGAATGACAGTAAGGTGTGCTTCCTTTTGCCATCAAGATTTCCTCCCTGGAAGGAATGTGCACATTTTCAAAGGGACCACTTTGAAGAAGAAATACCCGTGTGTACAGGCTGCTCGTTCCAATGTGCCCATTGATTTAAGCTACAAGCAACCTCTTGACTGGATGTGGTGAAGGCAATAGGACATTTTGGGATGTGGCTTCCTTGGGGTGGCTAGGGTGGGGATCAGAAACTCAGAACGCCCTAGGGAAGGGAGCACAGCCAGCAAGAGAAGCACAGAAGAAAGAAGCGAAGAAAACCAAACTATATGCATTTTACGATTTGCCTGTGTTCAAGAAAGGGAGTGGTTGCCACTCCTTCCTCCTCTAGCGCACGGCTCCTTTACCTTAGGACGCAGATCTTCAATTACTTCTGCAGCTGGCATAGGATGGGGGCTGTCTCATAAACCTAATTCCCACATATAACCTTATTTTAACAGAAAACTTTATTTAAGCTCCAAACAACTGACTCATCGGTGCTCTTCAGGAGAGAAGCTGTTTATAAGGAGCTGTGTCCATCCTGCAACATTTGCTCCAGATTGACCACTTCAGGTGGTAGAAGTAGGTAGAGAGGCCATGGAAGACTGGGCCATATCTCGCTGCAGATGGAGAGTGATGGGAATATAGTTAACCACATCCAAGGCCTGTGCCAGGCAAAGTCACCAAAAAGAAGCCAGTGAGCCCCAAAACCCAGCTGTGTCTCCATCCCACTGAGGAGCTCTTTGCAGGTTTCCAGAGCTGTGATCTGGTGACTGGGGCCACCTGAACCTAAACCACCACGCACCGAGTATACTATCATAATCAAATAAAACCTACACCAAAATTAACCTAATATGCACGTGATGATTTCTGTAATTGCTATCGGGCTGTGCAGTGTGGCATGAAACAGCCCATGCACTGGAGCCAGAAAGCCCAAGGCCTAACTCTGTGCTGTGTTATTAAACAGGTCTCAACCTTGGCTGATCTATTCACCTCTCTGAACCTCGGTTTTGCCATCTCTAAAATGGAAATAGCACCTGCCCTATGGGGTTCTCCTGAGGTTAATGGGCTGTGATGCAAGCACTCTTCTCACCCAGGGCTTGGAGATCGACCTCACTAAGGTTACATGGGCAAGTTTTTCTACGAAGGGGACATGGACCATCTCGATAAAGCAGTCCTAATCTTTCCAGTGTGGTCACCCCAGAACCCATTTTCTGGGGCCAAGAGGGTCCAGGCATAAAGGGGCCAAGACAGGAGCCCTGGGGGGCCTCCCAGTGTTTGCCCCAGGCACCCACACATTCTCCTTCATGGCATCCCACAGAAGGGATCTAAGTTAGCAGTCATATCCGAATCTCTGGGCCTTGAAGCCTGTGCACATTCTCCCTGTATGTGTGTATTCCTGTGGCCTTGGGATGGAGAGGGACACAGTGAAGCTCAGGGAGTGCTGAGTGATGGTCAGGAGGACAGGTGATGGGAGGGGACCGAGATATAAATGGAAAGAGGAGAGCAGTGGGAAGCAGTAACAGAGGTGGTCTCCCCCTAACTAAGCTAGATTTGCTGTGATGTAGGAGGCCTGAAGAGGCAGGGTACCAGCCACCCTTTCCCTGGACCCAGACTTTCCTCAGTTGCTTAGGATGAGAAATACCTTTGGTCGGGGTGAAGATTTTCATTTCCCAGTGAAATCTGAGCCTTCAATATGCAAGAGCTTGGGTGTACTGAGGCAGTGGACAGGAATGAAGGACAGATCATTGAGCCAGTGGGGGAGCCCTTAGCCGGTGGGGGAGTCCTGAACCCTGAGTGAGCAAAGGGGCCTGCATGAGGAGGAGTAAGACCTAGAAGTCATCCATTTGCAGAAGGTCACCCCTTGCTGAGGGATCTGGCGTACTTCCATCAGGGTCCAAAGCAGAAGATCTGGCCAGAAAATCTAAGAAAGCACAAGCCAGCCTACAAAGGTGCAAGAGGACAGGATTGGGAATGAAGATGGCCATGTCTAATATTCATGCCATCCAGTGTGGTTTGGGGCAAGTTACTTCACCCCTGTGGCCCAGAAGGTGCTCATCTTTGAAAGAGGCAGGGAATGAGTGGGTACCCGAATGCTGTCTGACTGTGACTCACTCTGGGTCTATATTGGGGGGACCACACAAGCACTGTGGCGTCTGTGTTCTTAATCTTTCTCAGAATTCCGTGTTCTCCAATTTACTTTGATCACAACCAGCTCTCAGGAAAGGATCTTTGAGCTCTTCACACTGGGTACCAATGACCATCAATCCTTCCAGAGAATTAAAGTTTTTGGCTAAAGAATGGAAGACACACACATGCGCGCGCGCACACACACACACACACACACACACACACAGTGGAACTGTCCACTGGATCTGGGAGGGCTGGTAACTTTGGGGGCAGCATGGACACACCAAGACTCGGAATTTACATGCTGGCAACCAGTTTACACTCACGTAAAGATTAAGATACAGACCCAGTCCTTAGGAGCTTAAATAGGTGAGAGGCCCAGACCCTCTATCTTTGCTCACCTAGGATGCTGCTTCCCTTCTAAATTTTTTTTTTATTATTTATTTATGATAGTCATACAGAGAGAGAGAGAGAGAGAGGCAGAGACACAGGCAGAGGGAGAAGCAGGCTCCATGCACCGGGAGCCCGACGTGGGATTCGATCCTGGGTCTCCAGGATCGCGCCCTGGGCCAAAGGCAGGCGCCAAACCACTGCGCCACCCAGGGATCCCGCTGCTTCCCTTCTAAAGGAAGCTGTAGGACCAGACCAGGGTTTGGGGGTGACCCACAAGGCTCAGATATGAAACAGCTATGTTCAGTCAAATGAATCATATGGATAGCATAGCTCATTGTGTCCCTTCCTAAATTCATACGTTGGTGTGTCAATCCCCAGTTCCCAGAATATGGTCTCCATAGGGTCTTTGCAGAGGTAATCAAGTTAAAATGAAGTCATTAGGGTGAGTCCTAATCTGGTATGACATAATTTCCTAGGGAAGGTGGTGTGCAGATGCAGGGAAAAGACAGACATCTGTTAGCCAAGGACAGAAATCTGGAACAGATGCTTCCCTCACAGCCCTGGGAAGGAACCAGCCCTGCTGACACTATACTTTGGACTCCTGGCTTCTAGAACTGGGAGAGAACACGTTTCCATTGTTTGAGTCTCCCAGCCTGTAGCACTTTGCTGTGACAGCCCTAGCAAACTAACACATGTCATGAAAGAAGTTCTCCCTGGCAGGACTGTTGAGTAATTTGATTTTTAGGGTGATCTGATACTGTCCTCATTATTACTCAATGTGGGGGCCAGATAAAGGCACTCTAGACATATGTAAGTCCATGGGTGTATAGCGTGGTAAATGGATGATCCCTTTCTTTGGAGAAGGCACCTCATCCTCTGGGTGGTCTTACCCCACGCTGTGACTCTTGATTTGGCAAGTGGAGCCCAGATTGGATTTCAGCCTCAATCAGTGTTTTCACACAGTGCCCAACCTGCTCAACTGTCTAAAGTGAATCTGCATGAGACCAAGGGTAACTAAGGGACAAAGGCTTATCTCAATATTTGGGGGCCCTAGGATTCAGCCCAGGGCCAGCTTTCCAAGGACCCTTAGCCAATTTTTGCAGCTTGATTTGCTTTAGCATTTGAAGGGAAGCAAGGAATAATTTCACCAAGACACCTCTAGCTCAAAATCTCCATGGGTCTCCACTGCCTTGGGGATGAAATCCTACTACCTGGCTTAGACTGGCCTGGACTAACCTAGACTGGCTCAACCAGTCCATCATTACCTTCCAACACCATATTCCTCTTTGGTCAAAGTGATCAACTCAACCACGCATGAGCACCTCCTGCTTCACAGACGCTGTTCCCCTTTCCGGGATTACTTTCCTTTGCTCTCTTCTTACTGCTTAAATCTTGACTTTACCCGAGGCCTCTGTAATGCCTCCAGCTACACTGTGACCTGCCAGTCTTCTGAATTGCCACAGTATTACCATGTAGTTTTAGGATGCTACTCAGCTATTCCATGTGCATGTCTTTGGTTCCTAGTGGTCCTGTAACTAATGGGGGCAAAAGCTACATAGTCCTCTTTTGTGTCTACAAGAGGCCCAGTATAAGATTGTCAATGCACAGGGGTGCATGGATGGTGTGGTCGGTGAAGCATCTGACTCTTGATTTCAGCTCAGGTCATGGTCTCAGGGTTGTGAGATAGAGCCCCAAATTGAGCTCAGTGCAGAGCTTGCTTGAGATTCTCTTTCCCTCTCCCTTCGCCCTTCCCCCCTGCTTTATCTCTCTTAAATAAATCTTCAAAAGACATATTTAAAAAAAAAAAGATTGTCATGTACAGAGCAAGCTAGCAGCAAACCGATGTAGAACACTGACATTAAGGAAGTCAGATTGACTCAGTGTGTGTTTTCAAAAGCCTTAAAGATTTGGGGAAAATATTGAGGTTATTCACAGTTGGGAAAAATGTCCTGGGATTGCAGTTAGTAAATACAATATAGTTTCTTGAGTCCCTGGGCCTTTGCAAGTCATATGCAATCATATGACACACCCCCACACCCTAGAAAAATGAGTAAGATCCTATTCTCAGCAATCATTCAAGGCAGGAGGCTTGACCACTGCCCGCCAAGTCTCTTGCCTGGTTAATCATAAACCCAAACCTGTGGAAGCCAAGGGCATCACCAGAACAAAGGGACAGTCAATGCTGCTTTTTGCATACACGACTCACTGGGAAGCTCATTTGCTCATTTGCTGGCCAACAGCACCAGCTTCCTCCTACGTGCATCCAGAATTCTAGCAGAAGACTGCTATCCAGGAAGATGTCATTTTCATGACAAAGTAGGGAACTGTGAGCAGATGACAGGCTGTTTGCACAGTCTCAGGCATACCAGGACTTGTCCAGGACACAAGGATTTCCTACTTGCAGAGTTTTCAAACATGGAAAACTTTAAAGCAAGTCAAGGCCCTCCCCTCAAAAGATTCAATACTATACATACAGCAAATAACTGAAAAAAGTATTATTCTCTAAAACCTTAAGAGTGGCCCATGGTTTTTAAAAAGAACTGGCATAAATTTGTCTTTCTCTATAAAGAGTTTTTGTCATTTCCTCCCAGACCTACCCTCCAGGAGCTTGGAAACACAGAAGGATCTCTTGGGCATGTGTCATCCCAGGTCTGGCGTTTAACAGCACAGGGATGGATCTTGGGTTGATAGGGCACCGGGGAGAAAACACAGTGGGTTGGTGTTTGGGTTTGGTTTGCCCTCATTGGGAAAGTGGCACCTGAAGATTGAATGAGCCCTAATTTCTGAGGGATGTTCCTGAAGTGCTCTATCGAGAGGGCAAAGCAAGCATGGACTGTGGGGCTCTCTGCAGAGGCCAGAACTGGAAGGGGGAAAGTTAAAAACCAAAAGGCTTGCAGAGAATAGGCAGGCCCTTGGCCTTGGTGGCTTTCTTAGTCTCACTGCCTCTTGAGGATGGAGAAGAGGAAGCTGCAAATGTCACCTACCATCACCCAACTTCTTCCTCTCACCTCACGATCCATCTCTGTCTCAGAATGCAGCTGGGACCGCGGACTAGACTGATGTGTGGGTGGAAATCATGATTTAAAAAAAAATAAGTAACCCAATTAATTGAGCCTGTGGATGCCTTAAATCATGCCCTTAAAATAGTGACTCCTTTTTAGACATACAATTTATCTACCACTTTTAAAAGAGCACTTTGTTTCCACGAAGCTCACAGAAGGTTCTGACTCAAGCCTCTGTTGGCCGCCTTTGAAAAGGCTGATGGAGGCCACTCATTCCTCCTCCTGCTACTCCACTCCACAAAATGGGGATCTGTTTGGTCTCTGACTCATCATAAAGCTTCCCGAGATCTGGATGGGTGTGGGGAATGAGTCCACCAGTCTACCAGGGAGGGTGAGGCCATCCACTTTCCCTCCAGGCTTGTGGTTGTGGCACCCAGGAAGCCCCTGCAGGGGAGTTTGGGATGCCTGCAGCCATAGTCTTTGCTCAAGAGAAAACCTCATGCATGGCTGAGCCCACTGGGCACCTGGTCCTTTGGGCTGGGGCTATGCTTAGGCAAAGTGGACTTGAACCTGGAGCCAGATGGTCTGAGTTGGAACTTGAGATTTGGGGCACCAGCTGTGCCTCAGTTTCCTCATCTGTAAAATGAGGCTAGTAATAGTATCTAGCATGGAAGGATTGTTTTGGGGATTACATGAGTTATGCTTTGCAAAGTACTCAGAATAATGCCGGGCATGTAGCAAGTGCCATATAAGTGTTTGTGAACTAAGTAACTAAATACATGAGGTGGTCTTAACTTTCCAGGGCTGGATGCCTTTTTTTTCTCTATTGGGCAGATTTTTGTTTGGTACTTGTGGAATAAGCAACAATCACAGAAA
The DNA here is from genome assembly GCF_905146905.1 of Nyctereutes procyonoides. Taxonomy (NCBI): domain Eukaryota; kingdom Metazoa; phylum Chordata; class Mammalia; order Carnivora; family Canidae; genus Nyctereutes; species Nyctereutes procyonoides. Next base: position 8,586,284 of record NW_026575155.1, read on the forward strand.
CTCTAAATATAGCAACTCAAAACAGGGCACTGTGGGTATTAGGTGTGTTTGTGTGCATAAGCAACATAGAAATACACCGACCCGAATAGTACTCTCCTCTCCACTCCTCCTCCAAAGCAACTAAGAAATATGCCCTAGAATCAAATGGAAGCAGAAGGCATTGTGCTTGTAAAGACAGGTTGGAGAACACTCTGAGGCCAGAAAATTACAAGTGGAGTTTCCTCCACTTTCTACCTGTGTGTGGACCATGGAAAGGACCCTAGACACCCTGTAGCCAAACACAGAGGCCTGTACTGCCTCACCCCTGCTGAGCCCTGAGATGGGGCTTAGCTGGGAGCAGGAGCTCCGGAAGGCAGGCCCTGCTTGGAGCATCATCCAAGGAGAGAGGAGGAGAAGAAAACACGTTCCTCCCAGTCTCTCCCATTGCGGGTCCTCCTCCTCCTACAGGGCAGAGGTAAGAAGCAGCTCAGTGCCATTTTCTCAGTTTCCCATAAGTGGGAGGCTGGCAAGAGCTCCAGGGGCAGGCAACAATGCCCCCCAACGCACATATCATAGAGAGAGACTTGTGATTATTCTGTAACACTGTCCACCTACGGATCATAAGCAGCTTCCAGGGGGATCGTTGTCTACTCCAAACTGGGCACAGGTTAAAGGGTAGCTGACAGGGAATGTAGATGATAGTAACTTTCCTTGAGGGAGTGCTTGGTGGCTCTGTGGTTTACTTGGGGCATTATGGAAAGAGATGTGGCTTGTCTTTGAACAGGATAAACAGAGTTGAAGGGTCTGTACAGTCAAGAGGGGGTGACAAGGGATAGAGTTGGGGTGCAGGAGGGGCTCCTTCTTGGTGTTGCTTTGGATGGAACCTGCTGGTTTTCCAACTGGGCCCACCTAGCATGGCCTGAAATGTAATTGATGTCAGAGGACAGCAGTTGCCTCTTAGTCCTAGCCTTAACCCAGGGGAGGGGGGGGGGGGCTTGAGGAAGTCTAGAAGCCAGCTCTCCTGCACAAAAGGCCTCGAGATCACATTTGCAGATTCCAGCGATCGCTGGTGACCCATACAGTTCCAACCATAGCAGCTGTCTGTGATACGCTGTTTCCATCATTAGAGACAATAGGCGTAAATAACCCCAAGCACATGGATCATTGTCAACCACAGTAGAATAATTAGGCAGTGATGGGTTTCCGGTATTTATTACTTTCGTTGTAAAATCATCTGTTGAGCTCAAAGTTTATATCATCTCATTTTGAATGATGATTGTGTGGAATGACCAGCTTACAAAAGTCCTGAAAGTTAACCATCAGCTCTTTTGAGATGACACAAACAAGAAATGCTTGAAACTCATGTGTCCTTGCTGCAGGAAGAGGAGGCAGGCCTTCACCCCAAAAAGGTCCCCTTTCTTCTGTAAATCTCTCTCCCTCTCAGGGCAGATCAGGCTGGTGAGCAGTGGCTGCTCAGCAAGCAGACTGGGCTGCAAGTGACCAGCTCCCCTTCCCACAGAGAGACCACAGGGCTCCCACGTTTCCAGTTGACCTGAGGGGTCTGGGGCCAGAGCAGGGCCTCCCTTCACTCTGTGTCCCAGAGAGTAGCCCTTCTTCCCTCCTGGCCATTCCCCATGTGCAAATGCATCTGGATACAGATGGGACGGGAGCCTGAGTATGAGGAAAAGATGGTGCTCAGAAGCCAGGTCAGCACTGCTTGGTCCAGAGGGGACTGCTGAAGAATGCATATGCCTAAGTATGGATGGATGGGGAGGGAACCAGATGAGTGTCTGTGGGAGCCAGAGGGTCCCGGGTGTCCACTGCTTCTTTTGTACAGAGATAACATATATAAAATTAATATTTTATTAAATATATATTATATATGATTAATAAATCAATCACATATTTCTACATTAGGTGATACATTATATTACTATATATTATATTAATAATGAGCATTACTATAATTTCAATATAATATGTTAATATATTTATAATTCATATATTAATATATTTCTATCACATTATAATCAATATTAATAAAATTAATACATGAACTAATATTTTAACATATTTATATATTAATATATGAGATACATTTTTTAAAGATTTTATTTATTCATGAAAGACACACAGAGAGGCAGAGAGAGAAGCAAGCTCCATTCAGGGAGTCTGATGTGGGACTCGATCCTGGGACTCCAGGACTACACCCTGGGCCAAAGGCAGATGCTTAACCACTGAGCCATCCAGGGATCCCCTATATTTTTTAAAGATTTTATTTATTTATTCATGATAGACACAGAGAGAAAGAGAGAAGCAGAGATGTAGGCAGAGGGAGAAGCAGGCTCCATGCTGGGAGCCTGACACGGGATTCCAGGATTGCGCCCTGGGCCAAAGGCAGGTGCTAAATCACTGAGCCACCCAGGGATCCCTCTATGAGATATATTAATATAAAATATTAATTGATATATGTGATATATTAATATAATTATATACTAGATAAAATGCTTTATTATAGACTGTATTAAATACATTATATCAAATATATTTATATTACATGCATATATTATATATTATATACACTTTAGTTTAAATATAAATTAATATATTAAATATAAATTAAATATATTAAATATAATGTATTACATATAAATTAAATATGTTAAATAGAAATTAAATATAAAGAGATATAAAAATATCAATATATATTTTTTAGTTTGGTACATGGCTGCACAGCAAAAGACTACATTTCCCAGCTTCCTTTACATGTAGGCATTCCTTCTCTTTAGGTTCTGGTCAATAGCCTTCCAGCATGAGTGCTATGAGAAAATTTCAGAGCCTGCCATTAAAGGGAAAGAGTAGATCTTCCCATTTTGAATTGTCCTTTCTGGCTGGCTGGAAGGTGGACATGGTATTGGGGTCTGGAGCAGCCATTTTGAGCCATGAGGTAAGAACCAGGCATTGCAGAGGGTAGACCATCAGGGTGGAAGATGCTTGGTTCTTTGTATTTACGACAATGCCACACCAACCTACTCATACTCTATAAGAGAAAGGAGCACACTTCTATCTTGTTTAAGCCCCAGTAATTTGGAAATCTATTACAGTGGTCAAACCAATATCCTGATATAACACAATGTATTTATCTGCCTGCTATTAACAATTAGAGCATGTCTGAGGTAAAAGTAGATTTCTTAGCATTTCCCAAAAGACTTTGCAGATTTTTTTTTGACTTTGCAGAATTTTAAATCACTTTCTGCATCTTTTTTCTTTTAACTTTTCAAAGGCGAGAATCAGTTATCTAGTTAGGTTCCAGCACAGTGCACCTGACCTAAAGGTAAAGATGCTACATCATGACATCAGGCTGGTTGGGTTTTTGTTTTTGTTTTTGTTTTTGTTTTTGTTTTTGTTTTTGTTTTTTTCTTTTCAACCAGGTGTTGCTATAACTTGAAGTTGACTTTTTAAACCCTGTGTAAGATGTTGTAGGTTGATAATGTTGCATCTTTAAGCCTGGGTGTATTTGCAACTTTGCATTATTTTCTAGTAGTGTTGAAATTCTCAGCATCCAGTTGCAATTCCTTTTCCAAAAGAACACTATGGGATGGAACATAGTCTCTGAAATAATCACAATGTCTGGAACATTAGCAATAGATTTGATTTTTAGAAACAACTAGAGCCATTTAAGACCAAGACCAGTGATAAATAAGGATAATGAAGTCTGGTAAGGCTAATCTTGGTCAAAAACAAAGTGCTATCTCCAAGTCAGGGGGCTGTTTTACTTGTTTAGTCCATAAACTGACCCCTAAAGTCATTCCAAAAGAACAACTCCAAAAATGCTTAAAGTAATTATGGAGCTGTTGAAATGCTGGCAGATTTGCCAGGAGAACTACTTTGAAGGACATTGCAATTAGAGGTGTGCAAATTCTGGAATATACAGTGCAAATCAGATTTGTTATTTTCTATTCACAGTCTTTTTATTCATTTGTTTATGATCGTATTTAAATGAGAAAGAAGTTCATAGAGGACAGTTCAATGAGTTCTGCAAGGTTATGAAAATAATCATGCATCAATTTCAGCAACTGTCCACTACAGAAAGTTCTTTCTTGAATGTATTCAAAGCTCTCCAGGGCCTGGCCCTCCAGGGGCTGAGCAGCTTATCCTTCCACAGCTCTTCTCATGCTCTACATCAGTCTTACAAGGAAGCCTAAGGTCCCAATCGACCGTCAGCTTCACCACTCATACCTGGCTCATGCTAGTCTTGGCTCATTCTCTCCTCCCCTAAGAATGAATCATCCTTTGACTTGAGTTTTTACTCCTTTATTTCATCATAAAATTGAGTTATTTATGTTTAGAGTCTATACCTGCATTAACCCAAATGTATGGGGCCTTTTATTTACTTGGCTCCAGCAAAGCAGCTTTAATTAGGAGAACATGGCACAAGGCATGCATGAGATAAAGAATAAATGGTTGCAGAAATGGGAAGATAGGCTCACAAGCAGAGCGTGAGGAGTGATTTGCCCTGAAGAACTACTTGACAGGAGAACTGACAAATTTGAAGAAATTTCCTCCCTTCTAAGGGAGGAAATGGGAAAACGATAGACTCTCTGGATATCCTTAAAAAATAAGTTCAATTTTTATTCCCCCAGGTAGTTATTCATTATGAACACAGGGAAATTAAGAGATGCATATGGTCTGTTTTTTTTTCCCCTGTGTTTTTGGATAAAGAAGAAGAACAGAAACAAGTTTGACACATCAGGAAGAGAACCTTAGTATGGCTAGCTAGAGAGGCCCCAGCAATGATCAGGACCCATCTGATGCACCACGGCCTGGTCCTGCTATGCTCTGAATCAACCCCAATAGGAGCCACTTTCCGTGATTGGAAAGATGTGTGTGTGTGTGTGTGTGTATGTGTGTGTGTGTAGGGGGTGTTCTTTTATACACAGAGAAGTTTGTGTTACTGATTTGAGAACACAGAGTTTTATAGCTTGTGTGAAACTATTTTCAGGTTAATTCTCAATTACACCCTTTGCCTTGGAGGGTCAAGTCGTTTGGTTTCCAGCGAATATTGTGGTTGTACCTGTGGTTACCCACTGACTTCTCATCTGCTTTGCTTATCTGATAACAGGCAAATGGGGAAAGAGCTTTTAATATCCCCCAAAAGGGGAAGATTGGTAATTAGTTATTCACCGCATGGAATCAGGCCAGGTCAATTTACTCCAAGAAAGAAAACAATCTGGATATTGGACTTTGGGGTTCCTTTTACACGTTTGGTATTGCTGGTCTCATCTGGATTGCTTTTTGCTCTTCTATCTCTTTTCTTTTTTCTTTTCTTTTCTTTTCTTTTCTTTTCTTTTCTTTTCTTTTCTTTTCTTTTCCTTTCTTTTCTTTTTTTTCTTTTCTTTTCTTTTCTTTTCTTTTCTTTTCTTTTCTTTTCTTTTCTTTTCTTTTCTTTCTTTCTTCTTTTTTTTTTTCTTTTTTTAAAGCCAGGTCACTATACAAAAGAGAAAGCAACTTCATCTCCTCCTACACTCTGCTATTTTCTTGACAGCTCATAAATTTCAGCCCAGCACCCGCCCCGGGATCTGCGGGTCTCCGCCCCGGGGCGTCGTCGGCCCATCCCTCCGCACCGAGCAGCAGCGAGGAGATCTTTGAGAAAAAGCAATGGGTGAAGTAACTGAAAGAGCAGCGTAGAAAGCAACAGCCAGAAACGGCGGGGACGCGAGCGGGCGACACAGGAAGGGAGGCGGTGGCGCGGGTCCTGGTGCGCTGCGTGCTGCAGAGACGGAACTTCTGCAAAAGCTGCCTGCCCGCGTTATCAGCGGCGCGCAGGCCTGTGGTTTTCTCGCTCTCGCAACCCTGCTTTAACTGCCGGTTTATTTTTCGACAAACAGGATGCCTCCATCTGAGGCTGTCAGCATCCCAGGCTCATAGAGAGAAAAGAGGTAGTGCAGCCCCACCCTAGAAGCTCGGCGGCAGCGGCGGTGGGGTGGTGGTGGGGGGTGGTGGGGGGGTGTCTGTTTCAGGAGGCTTCCCAGAGAAGCGACAACCTTGCAGGTGCAGCTGCTGGGAAAGTCAAGATGGGGCGACGAGGCAGGAGGGAGCGAAACCTGGTCCCCCACCCTCCACCCTGTAACTGATTACAGGGCTACGTCTTTATAAGAATCCGGAGACAGTGAGGCCGAATCGTGGGGGCCAGGTTGGAGATTTAGTTCAATGCTCCTCAAACTTTACTGTGCACACAGATACCACCCCCGCCCCTGATGGCGGAGGTGGGGGCAGGCTTTTGTGAAAATGCAGACGGATGCTGCAGGTCTGAGCTGGGGCCTGAAATTCTGCACTCCTACCAAGTTCCCAGGTCATGGTGATGCTGCTGGTCCAAAACCCACATTTGGAATCATAGCAAGGCTTTGGAAGATTCCTGTCCAGTCATTCTCCATAAATTCCTCTGCATAGGGTAGGAGCCCCTAGCAGGGGGTACCACCTTACAGTGAAGCCTAATGGATGCCCTGCAAGCTGAATGCATTCCTGGTTTAACATCAACCACCTTGCTGGTGGAAAAGGAAATTAATTGCTGCTCTAAAAGGAAGGAAAATTTGAAAGAGTCAAGGGGATTTTAACATCTCAATTGGAAACGCCTTCAGGAATTCAGGAGAGTCTAGGTTTGATTCTGAGCCCACAGCCGGTGGGGAAGGGTAGGATGCGACAGATAAATAAAAACTCACACACAAAAACCCCCAGGCAGTCAGGGTCTTCCTATTCATGCAAACATGTGTGTCTCACAGTTGGAATTCCCACGTGTTCACAGCATTTCCAGAAGCTGTATAGTTTGAGGCGGTCGTATGGAATTTGGAGACCATATTTAAGTATTCTAGACCCAATTTAATCTCACATTAACTTTAGAATCCTATTGCACACATTTTAAAATATATGTTTTTGAGTTCACATGTAATAAGCAGAAAGTATGATCTTTGATCTGAGAGGCCAGACTAGAAAAACCCATTGCATGTGAGAAAAATCACAAGAAGACTCGCCATCTAGAATGAATAAGTCCCTCCAGAGGTGGTGCTGGCTGTGGGATGTAGAAATACACTCTGCTAAATTTTGCCAAACCTTGTAATTGCATGAAGATTCTATTTTGACTTCATCAAAAGCAGTCAAAGGCTTCCTGTTACCAAGTGTTTCTCAAAGTCCTGCCAAAGTTACGGGGTTGTTAAAATGCAGATTCTTGGGCCTCTCGTGGTCTGTCAGGCGGTCCCAGGAATCTGCATTTTAACAGGCCCTGCAGGGGATTCGTCTGTACTGCCAAGTTTTAGGACCCCTCAGGCTGCAAGTTCAAGTCCAACCTGCTGCTGCAGCATTCAAAGATCTGGCTTCAGTTTTGCTGCTCACTAGTGACCCGGAGTGGGCTCTTCATTGCCCATGAGCATCTCTTGAACAAGCTCGACCGGCCACCTCATTCATGTCATTTCTCTCATCTTCCCCAACCCTGGATAAAATGACCTCTGCTCCTCTGGGCCCTCCTCAGATCACTGTTTCTTACTTGACAACCAGTCATCCTCCCTGTTTGTGATGCTTCTTACATCTGTGCTGTGCTATTCAAGTACCACGCTGTTCACAGACTATTTCTCCTGCTCGGGCTTTGCCTCCTTTATTGGACAGTAAGCTCCTAGAGGGCTATTCCATGCCACATAATCTTTGTATTTCAGGCCATCTTCTAAATGCATATCAACCATTCAGTACATCTGCCAATAGGTCACTGCTAACGTGTTGTACAGAGTGTGATTAACCAGGCACACTGTGGCTCTGGGATCAGAAGAGGCTGCGAAGGGAAATGGGAGTGGTGATGATAGGGTTGAGAACCTGGTTATATAGTCATGAAAGACACAGAGGGAGTGAAGAAAAGGGAGTGTGGACCCCAGCCCATCTGCTTGCAGTATAAAGTGGGGAAAGAATTTCTTTTTGTTAAATAGAGTTTCCATTCTACTTGAAACCCAGATTATCAAGTCTATGAACCAAAGGATGGATTTTGGGATCCCTGGGTGGCTCAGCGATTTAGCGCCTGCCTTTGGCCCAGGGCGCGATCCTGGAGACCCGGGATCGAATCCCACGTCGGGCTCCTGGTGCATGGAGCCTGCTTCTCCCTCTGCCTATGTCTCTGCCTCTCTCTCTCTCTCTCTGTGACTATCATAAATAAAAAAATTAAAAAAAAAAAAAAGCAAAGGATGGATTTTGTTTTTCACACTCTTGCGTGGCCTCTCCTCACTGTCTCCCCTGCTCCAGTTGACCTCTCTCCTTCCTTTTTTTGCAGCTGTTGGTCAACTCAACAGCAAGCTTGAGTTAGAGGAAATGTCATGTGTTACATTTAACCAAACAGAATAAAAGTATTGTAGTACATTAATAATTTAGCAGAAAGCAATAAATACACCTCAGCTTTACTCCTGACATAGCTAGCATTACCACTCGTGCAACCTTGGTTTTCTTTCCTAGCCTTTCTATATGTTTTTTTTTTCTAGATTTTATTTATTTATTTATGAGAGACAGAAAGAGAGAGAGAGAGAGAGAGAGAGAGAGAGAGAGGCAGAGACACAGGCAGAGGGAGAAACAGGCTCTATGCAGGGAGCCCAACGTGGGACTCGATCCCGGGTCTCCAGGATCAGGCCCTAGGCTGAAGGCGGCGCTAAACTGCTGAGCCACCCGGGCTGTCCTTTCCTAGCCTTTCTAGATTCTAATATTCTTATTTTTGTTATCTCTGAACTTCCCTGTTTTTGCTTTCAAACTCAGCATAATAATATCAGCTTATAGGGCATTGGGTGGCAGATGGGATAATGTATGGAGACCACCTGACAGCCTGGCACACAGTAGGTACTAGTGACCCATAATGCCCTTCTGCTTAGTTCAAGTATACTTCCTGGAGGAATGTTTTCTGGTGTTCCAGGCTATTCCTTGCTTCATGCACCTTCACTGCCTCTCAATCACATGTCCACCATTGCCCTCCAATCCTTAATTTCTCTCTTAAGGGAATCTTTTGGCCTCACTAGGAATCCCTTCCTTCTTGCATTTAGGCACATCCCTTTGACCATCTGGTCACTCTCCTGACCAATGTGGTGGTCCCCCCCTAACTCTGTTCCTAGGACTCCTGCCTTCTCCTTATCTTCTCTCTCCAGCCTGTGATCTGGTGTCTCTACTTGCTGTCTCTGGCCTTGTCTCTTTATGCTGGGTTTTCTTGTCTTTTATCTGTCTTCTTCTTTTTCCTCTGATACTCAAAGTCCTTACGATAGTCTTCAGACCATCTGTTTAAGGTGATAGCTTCCTGCTCCACATAGCAAAGAGATTAGGATCCTCTTTTCTATTAAGGCGCTTACAGTAGATACTGGACTGTGAATGTCCCTGGGATCCCCAAATGACCTCTGTGACCATAATTTCTAAGACCTTGCAGGCTTTCCATTTACCTTTTGACAGGTTCTTGCCCTCTGAAGACATGCACAATTGCCTCCCCTATTTCAGGGGAGGGGTCCCACTTTCCAGAAAGTAGAACACTGAGAGGGAATAAAGGGCAGAAACATATCTCTGCAACCATAACCCTGGTTATAAAACAAAGTTGTATTTCTCAAGCTTGTCATTATTTACTAGGGCCTGATCATTCTCTGCTGTGGGTGACTGTCCTGTGCATTGTAAGGTATGTGGTAGCGCCTTTTGCCTCAACCAGCTAGATGCAGGTGCACTTCTCCTGTTCCCTACCACCACCACCCCCATTGTGGCAACTAAAAATGTCTCTAGACATTGCTGAATGTGCCCCAGGGACAACATTACCCCTTGTCTCTCACCTTCTCCCTCTAGTTAAGAACCACTGATTTAAGATATCTGAAAGTGAAAAGCATGGTGAAGAAAATGAGAAAAATAACAAGAAAGGCTAGTATGGGAAGTTCCCAATGTATGGATTAAATAAATGAAAAAGAAGACTGAACAAGCAGATCCATGGGGAAGGAAGCATGGGAACACACCTTAAGGAAAAGAATGAAATTACATTTATAAGAAGGCATTTATCTGGACAGATGATCCATTAAGGAATGTTCCAGAATGGAACAAAAAATGAAGCTCAATCTTGATAGGATCCCTTCTAACTGCAGATGTTCCTTGGGCAAAGCTGAGTGCATCCATGTGACCTGGGCCCAGATCTGGCTGAGGGGCATTTAGGTGCAGACGGGCTTTGGGGGAATGGTCAGTATGGTCAGGAGCACAGGATATGACAGTTGTTCAGCAGATGCTGATGGTCTCTGAATGGAACAGGGACATATATGCAATGAAATGGAACATATATGCAACATCACCTGGCCAACGCTTCAATGAAGAACATTTTCTCCTAAATTGAGAGGTATGCAGAAAGCACACCAGGTGCCCTGGGCTAGACACCCATGGGACAGTCTGTGTGCCCTCTCGGCTTCTTGAGACTTTGCTGAGAAAGGCAAAACAGAGACCCTAATGACAAATCTGCTGCATTTTATTTACTGAACCTCTTCTGGTTTTCCACTAGTTCTCTTTTTTGGACAGGATAAATATGGTTTAGCTTTCCCATAGAAAAGGTCTTTTTGAGTTGGCAACAGAAGAATAGAGGGCATTCTTCCTGTTGCTTTTTGATGTCTTAGAGGTAACCCAATGGGAAATGGAGTGGATCTCATTATGCATCCTGTGATTAGAAACTCTCTTGGGGCAGCCCAGGTGGCTCAGTGGTTTAGCGCCGCCTTCAGCCTAGGGCCTGATCCTGGAGACCCAGGATGGAGTCCCACGTCAGGTTCCCTGCATGGAGCCTGCTTCTCCCTCTGCCTGTGTCTGTTTCTCTCTCTCTCTCTCTCTCTTTCTTTCTCTCTCTGTGTGTGTCTCTCATGAATAAATAAATAAAATCTTTTAAAGAAAAAACCTCTCTTGGTCATAAACATTTATTTCTCCACTTAGGTATTCAATTTAAAGCACAAACTAGTTGGGGCATCTGAGTGGTGTGGTCTGTTAAGCTTCCGACTCTGGGTTTTGGCTCAGGTTGTGATTTTCAGGGGCATGGGATCAAGCCCTGCCCAAGGTGGGCTCCATGCTCAGCATGGAGTCTGCTTAAGATTCTCTCTTCCTCTCCTTCTGCCCCTCCCCCCTGACTCTCTCTCTAAAATAAATAAATATTTTTTTAAAAAATAAAGCACTTTCTTACATGCTTCTCCTTGCATACCTGCTCAGCTTCCCACAATGGACATCCACCAGACTTTCCAACCCAACACCCTTTGGACAGAAGTGGAACCAGCCCCATGCCGCCTGCTTCTCTTTACCCTAATATCCCCACATACTCTTTCCTATCCTTAGTTAATCATAGGAGTTTAGAGGTGAACCAACTCTGAATAGAGCTCCCTGCTGTGGTTGTGTGGCTGGAGAGACTACTGAGGCCTCTTCTGTTCATACCATTGTGGCTTCTACAACTCAGCAGTAAGCATGAAGCTGATGGATTTATCCATTTATCTATCTACCTGCCTGTCCATGCATCCATCATCCATGCATCCACCCACTTATCCAAACATCCATCCATCCATGCATTCATCTACCCATCAATCCATCCATCCATGCATCCATCTATCCATGCATCCATCCATTCATCCAACCATTCATCCATCCAAACATCCATGCAACCATCCAAACACCTATGCATCCATCCCCCCAAACACTCATCCATCCTTCAATATGCATGCATGCATGCATCCAAATATCCATCCATCCATGCACTCAAACATCCATGCATCCATCTATCCAAACATCCATCCATTCATCCAAACATCTATACATCCATCTATCCAAACATCCATCCACCCATGCATCCATCCATTCATCTGAACATCTAGGTATCCATGCATGCATGCATGCATCCATCTATCCAACATTTGTTTAATGCCCACACCTTTGCCAGGTGCTGTGAAAAAAGAGAAAAGAGAGACATGAGATTATTTCTCAAAGAGTTTGAGTCTCTGGGAGAATATATTTACAAACAGAAAACCTTGAATCACATTTTGGTAAGTACTTCCTTATGTATATGAACTGAATACATAATAGTTAGAACTTGGGATGTGCCCTGTTGCATGAGATCCCGACGGACACCCTAAAAGTCTTGGCCCTCACCACATCATTCTGGTAGCCCCATGGCTTCAGGAAGCAAACATAGACTGTGTCCATTTATGTCTGTGATGGGAATGTGGGAACTTCTTGCTCTCTGTTCTTCAGCATTCTCCACAGACACATCCCAGGACTTACAAATGCATAATGACTTCTCTGCACTAAACAATAAGCCCAGTGGCTGGCTTTAATAACCCTGCTACCAGGAATTATGGAAGAAATGGTATTTGTACAGAAGAAGTATTGTCCCAAAGAGAATTTGAAAGTCATAATAGAAAAGTGAAATTGAAATTGAAGATGCTTTTGCATTCCTGAAACTTTTGACTAAATCTTCAATGATCTCCAGGTCCTTGAAATTATCCTTACCTGGTCTTTTTGATTACCTTTCTTCTAGATATCAAGAGTCTTCATCAAAGACATACTGATAAACCCAATATGAAAGAGGAAATAAATGAGTTGTTCAAAATCATGATTCAGAAGTGCAACCCAAGCACTTCAAATAGTTTTGAAACAGTGAGGAGATCTTTTGTCATCAATTCACCATTCTATTTCTCTTGACATTTGTAATTAGAGGCCAAGATTACTCAATTTTAATTTATTCCAAAGGACATGAGTGGTCCAGGTCACACCCTCTCTAGAAGACTATTTCTTAAGTATGCATAGTTTAGTGGTTAAGCACTCAGGACCCCAAACCAAATGAGGGGGGAGTCCAATCATGCCACTTCCCAGCTGTGAGAACTTGGATGAGTTTCATGGTAACTCTGTGCCCTAGTCCTCTCTATGTAAAAGAAGGAGACTAATTGTCCTCACCGTATAGGTGACAACAGTGATGTGAGTTCCTATCAGTAGGCACTTAAGCCAGGGCCTGGTCTTTAGAAAATGCTGTATAATAGTGCTTGCTCAATAGAACTTGATGTTCCAACAATGCTCTCTCTTCAGTGCTCTCTCTTCACTTCCTATGGGATGACTTCTTTCTTCTGAATTTTAATCATTGTATATGCCATCCAGAGCAACCTGGAGGTCTTGTTCCAGGAGGACCTCTTTTTCTCTCCCTTGCCCTCGAAAAACTATTGAAGGTCAGGTTAACAGGCCTGGCTTCTTCTAGAAAGCAATCCCAGTTTACCAATTCTTTCTTGTTTGTTCTCAGCAGACTGGAATCAAGGGTGCATTTTATTTTCTGCTCTTAATTATGGGGACATGATGGCTGACTATCCTAATTTCAAGGCCCCTGCCCATGGGCTGTCAGTTTTTCTGGATGGCTTAACTCAATCTTGGAAGATGGGTGCATCAGGGGTCAAACCAGGTATGCTGGATACAAACATGATGGAAAGGATCAGGATAAGCACATCTTTTTGTTTTCTTGGACGACTCATAAGTAAATGGGAAACAACAACAGTGCATCGGTTCCTAAGGTTTCTCTGGAGCAGTAGTTCTCAAACAGGGGTGATTTAATCTCTCAGAAGACATTTGGCAATGTCTGGAGACATTTTTGGTTGTGCTACTGGCTTCGAGTGGGTACAAGCCAGGGATGCTGCTGTACATCCTACAATACACAAGACATTTTTCCTTAACAAAGAATGGTCTGATCTCCAGAGTCAACAGTGATGAGGTTGAGAAACAGTGCACAGAGTTAATGGAAGGCAAATTCTCAGCTGCATGATGCCTTTCACTTAGAACATCAGAACCAAAGGGTCTCAAACACCTGCCCTCTCATTATACATGTGGGACGGGGAGCAGAGGATCACAGTGCAAGGTGCACACAGCCCGGAGCCCAGACCCCAAGTCAGCCAAAGGCTCCTCTCCCATGCTCCATACTACATCCCATACTTCAGCCACTTGCTGTGGGGAGTAAAATCCGATCCCCAAGGATGCATTAGAGGCTCATTTGTGTTCACATGAATGCCAGAATTTGGGTTCACATTGTATATTTGGCTTGCCATGGTGTATAGAGAGGAAAATAAGAAAATCAAGCAGAATTGTATCTTAAAAAAAAAAAAGGCAAGTCACATGGGCAGGGAAAGCCATTACCACAGGTAAATTCAACTAGAGTTTAGCACCTGTCAGGCAGCATTCTGGTATTCCTAACTTAGTCCTCACAGTAACCTGTCAGGTGAGCATGAGCATCATCACACTGTTTAGATGAGGAGAGGGGGGCCAGAGAGGGTAAGCAGTCTGCATAAGACGACTCAGCGGAAAGGGCAGAGCTCGTATTTGGTAGAGGCACTCGGATCCCATAGGCTGCATCCATTGCCAGCCTCCTCATGGGGTAGGAGGGGGCAAACCGGAGACACTCCAGCTGGGCTCTGTCTCCCACCAGCCCTGTGGCCTGGGCTGTTTTCTTAACCTAGCTTTGCTTCATGCATCTTTTTTTTAATTGTTATCAAATGGGGATTAAGAGCTGTACTTATAAGGCTTTCTGTCAAAAGGGATGATGGTGGCAACATGCCTGATGCCTTGTAAGCACCTGGTGAATGTTGCTTGTCCTCCTCATTACTAAGCAGTGATGAAACTTAATTGTCACCTGACACACAAACTGGAACCCTTCCCAGCAATAGTGCAGAGGGTGTGTGACCTGACTGAGCCTGGTGGGGGTGGTGGGGGCTCCTGCCTCTCATCCTCTTGGTCCAGACCCCATCAAGCCCAACAGCTGGAGCTGCCCAGGCTCATCTTTGGAGATGGACGCCAAGGACCCTTCTACTTCTACTTCTTCAGGCCGCATGATCTTTACTGAAGCATGGAATGGATAGATGATGCTGTTTGAAACAATGCTGGCTGCTTCTGTGTGAATGATGGGCTTGAGCCTAACCTGACTTGTTGATGGGGGCAGCTTGTGCCTCAGAGCTGGGGGTCACTGTGGGCCTGGGGCCAGGATTCCCCAGCAAGATCCAGAGCCTGGCTGAAGGTCAAGTGGAGATCATGGAGGAAAGACAGAGGAGGGAGGAGGGAGGAAAGGAAGGGGGGCCGGGGAGTGGGGGCAGGCCCGGGAGTGTGTGCAGATGGCCCTAAATAAGCACACAGGGGCGTTTTCTGAGTCACAAGAATTCCCAAAATATCATCTCCAGTGTACTCCATGGAGTTTTTATTTCCCTGTCAATTGCACACTCCGCACAAGCAAAGCAACTCTTTTGAGGTAATATAGAATCACCTTTCCAAAGGAGCTTTATTAGTTTACTATTATTTTTTATTGTGGAGAATAATTAGCTTGAGCGCCTTTTAATTTGTTCCCATTAAGATGTTTGCACAGCAGCAATTAGAGCCTGGCGGGCTCCCCGCGATTCTAAGTGAGCAGGGGCCTCTCGCCGGCTGTGAGCTGGCTTTGGGGGGAAATGTAATTAATTATTGCGGCCATTGCCACGTGGAGCCCAAGGAGAAAGGGAAGGAACTTTCTGTGACTCTGTGGTACTGGTTGTGGGATAATCAGATGAGACATGCCTTTTATACAAATAAGGTTAAAGAGAAAAAGAAAACCTCAAACCCACCTACTTGAAAACAGGATTTGTAATGATGTCAGAGGACTGGTGGCACGGACTTTTGAAATGACAAATGTTCCTGCCGAAGGATGGAGAGACTGCTCTCAAAGGCTCACCAGGGAGTGGGTCTCTTGCTGTGCAACTGGGCCCTGGTGATGTGGAGGGTCCTATTTACAGGAGGGATTGAAACCATTGCTTGCTGTCTGAGGTGAGTCGATTGCTTCCGGGTAGAATTTTTATGTCTAATAATTGGATAGGAGTCTTTGCTGGGACCTTCACTGAAAACCCTGGCCAAGGTCGGGGTCATGACAGGACAGGCTCTGGGGGGCTTCCTAAAGGATGAACTCAAGTGTGAGGCCCCTGATGACTGTCCATATCCTTCTCTGGGTTCTATATATGGGCCCCTGGACAGGGACCAGGGTGGAGAAAGAGAGGCACCTGGGACACAAATATAAGGGGGTGCTGTCTCTCAAGGTCATGCCAACATGCAGGACCAGCCTTACCTGATCTCAAGAGTGAGTGCCTCTTAAGAGTTTTTGGAAAGTGCCCCCCTGTCTCACTAGAACGTTACCCCTGATGGACTCCCAAACTGATAGATTAAGACAACTGGTTGGGAAGAAAGACTTCGTGATGGTTTCTCCCCACCCAAACCAGCATCTCACTACCATCTTGAGAACAGGTCATTCTGGCTCACACTCTGGTTTGAGCACCACCACTGTCTCTTGGGGACTGCCATGGAGTCACATGAATATCTCCCTTGGGGGCGGCTCTGAGGGGGTGGGGCCATGAGGATAAAAGGAGTGGGTAAGGGCAGCTCTGACGTCGATGGGAGGGACCTCCAGCCACTGAGTGTGTCCAATGTCATGTAAGCCATTCTGGACCATGCTTAAAGCCACCTGAGGTTCAGCCACCCCCCCCCCCATCCCCAACACACACAGTGTCACCTGCTGTCCAGGGACCCAGACCAGTCTAACTATACCACCTGTCAGACCAGGACAATGGTGACCTCCCTACAGGGGGACCGTGGGCTCTGCCGTGAACACCTCCATTTGTACCTGGCTCCCTCACAGACTAGCAGCCTCACCTCAAGCAGGTTAACCAACTTCTGCATGCCACACTTCCCTCAATAAAACCAGATTAGTAATGAGAATTCCTCCTCATAGGTTTGTGAGAAGGATTTAATGAGCTAACACAAGAAAATGCTTGGCACCATGCCGTGGTGGTGCATAGTTTATGCTCAATAAATAACAGCTTTACTCTGATCAGCTTAATGCTGGTAAGCTCAGCCCTCTGCCAAGAAGCACTAAGATCATTAATGTGTTGCCACTTGGTGAGAGAAGTTGACCCAATTGTGCATCCTAGCACGTACCTGGCTCCTGGCACAGCTACAGGGCCATGTTCTGGGCTTAGCAGAGGTTACTTTCCTGCCCTAGCCTCTGATCTGTACACCTTCTTCTACGTGTCCACTGCTTCATACATTTCATCTCAAATCCTCTTGACAGCCATCCAAGGTAGGGATCACTGCACCCACTCACCCACTTTACCGATGAGAAACTTGGAATTTGCAGATCTGGGTAGTTGGCTTTGATTCACATGGGTAGTAAGTGCTGGTGACAGGATAGAAACCAACCCCCTAATCCCAATCCCCTGGGCTCCCTGCCCCATGACCCACACCCTCTGGCCAGGCCTGTCTTTCTGGTCTCCCTATCAGAGACAGCTCACCGGAAAGGGCCTGGTGGTTGGTCAAGCACTCATGATTCCTTCTGGAGTGAAGTTTATGCTTAAACATCAATCAAAGCCTCCAGATGAAAGAATACAGGTGTGCTTGCATAAGCTGAGTCCACGGTAGCAAGTATCTGGACACTTTCTGTGTCAAATTGAGGTATTCTTGGAGGGGGAAGAAGAAGCATCACAACTTGCACTTTTAGGTGCATCTTATTTTTAGGATGTGTTTAATAAGGCATGCACCGTAATTACATCAGTATAGTCCTACAGGCGTGTCATTTATAAGTAAATAACTATGCATAGATTCTGAGGCGTGTTAATTAAGTTTTATTTGTATGTCACATGATCAAAAGACTTTGGAAATGACTCGACTTTCAGAAGTTCCTGTTCCACCTACGAAAAGCTTTATCCAATTCAGTACATCAGAGGGAGAAATCCCAGTGGGTTCTCTAAGGCACACGGATTTCTAACGTGAGTCTCTGGGAGTGTTCATGTGTGTGTGTGCACGTGGATGTGCACACAAGAGAGACAGAAAGAGCGAGAGAGGAAAAAGCCTTTATTTCCCTCGAGAGAAGCTGCTTGAGAGGATGGGTGCTTTGAATCAGGAGTGCCGTGAGGATATATATCCTTGATGGGAGGTGTAGCCTGGATTCAAATCTTGCAGGAAGACAGCATTCTCGCACTTCCCGGGGGGGTCCTTCGAGAGCTGGGGGCTGGCAGCGTTGGCCAAAGCCATCTCTCACCCCTCTGCGTGAACATGCACACTTGTAGTTCCTCTGGTTATTCAGATTTCACCAGAGACTCTCATTAAAACCAACCTGGTTAACCCTAAAATTGCTTAAGGGGGCCCTGGGTATGTGGTGGGTAGCTTACCTAAGGCATGGCTGGGTGTGTTGGGTAAAAAAAAAAAAAAAAAAAAAAAAAAAAGAACATTCAAACCACAGAGTGAGTGAGAACATCCAAATCACACCAGGGCAGAGGAGACGCTTCTGCAGAGAGATTCATTCCTAATGTGCCCCTAAGCCGCGGGCTCCTATAAACTGCTCCACTTCATGTTTCCCCACAAGGAAAGGGATTTAGCCTGTAAAGGGCTGTGGTGTGTGACCGATGAGAAGAGTAATTAAGGAGGATTAAGAGAGGTGTCTGCTAATCAGAGAACCTCAAGTGGAATCTGCCTCTTACGTCCAGTGTCTCCAAAACTCGGGGGGGGGGGGCAGGAGCCAAGCAGATCCAGCTGCTGGTTCTAACTCAGGTCCTGACCAGCTGTGACACCTTGGAAAGGTGAATGCCTGTGGGGCCCTAAGGCAGAGAGAGAGGATACTATGTATCATCTATGATACATACAATTGCATTTAGAGACGTCTATGGTTACATAGTTTCAAATGCCAACTGGCACTACTAGGGCAATAGAGAACTATATGCAGGAGTAACTTAGAAAGCCTTATACAGGATCATGTTTCATCATTCATTTGTTATTTAAACAGATTCACCCATCTTTCTGATACAATGAGCTCTTTGGAACACAACTCAGTGGGAAGTAGGAAATGTATGGGAGGCATAACTTCTTTTTTTAAAAAAAATATGAAGCAATGAGGTAGGGTGATTGACAGCTGGACACAATTTCCATTGTTGGCATTTGTACATCCTCACATGATCCCACCCCCCCTGCACAGTCCTAATATTTGTTTAATAATTGTTCCTCTGCTCTAGAACTTGGGGAGTAATAGCCATTCTGGTCTTTATTTTATTTTTTTTTTTAAGATTTCATTTATTTATTCATGAGAGACACAGAGAGAGAGAGGCAGAGACACAGGCAGAGGGAGAAGCAGGCTCCCCACAAGGAGCCCGATTTGGGACTCGATCCGGAGACTCCAGAATCACGCCCTGGGCTGAAGGCAGACTCTCAACCCCTGAGCCACCTAGGCGTCCCGATTCTGATCTTTATAAACAAACAGTAGGTTCAATAATAGTAACGTTGGAGCTTGAGTTTCTGTTCACACCTGTCAGGAGCTTATGTAATTTCATTCCTCCCCCCCCCCCCCCCCGGCCACCGCCCATCCCATTCCCACCGTATTATGTAAAAGCTGGGACAGGAGAGAAGACTCCTGAAGCATAGAACTATTTTTCCTTCCTCACAGATCCTCCAGACTTTTTTTTCCCCCACAACATTCCATTTATACACAGAACTAAACAGACAAGCACAGAGTCACTATTGCGGTTAGAAGTTGGCAGCATGGGAAAAGGGAGGAACAGGTGGGGAACTGGTGTCGTTAAAAAAATACAGCCGCCCCCCAAACTGGGGTGCCTGGGGGGAACTTGGTCTGCTTCAATCCAAGAGGAATCAGAAGATCAAAAGTGATTTGGGAAAGCCAAAACCATCAGGGATAGAGGGAGGAGGAAGGTCCAGGGGGAGAGGGGGCTGTTTGGAAACTAGGGTGAAGGGATTGCCCTCGCCCTGCTGGGATCCCCCCAGCCCTCTGGTCTGGCAGGAAGGGGGCAGCCTGCAACCCCCATGGGCAGGTCTGGGGCTGCCAGATTCTCCAAGCAGAGGGCTGGAGGGGGCTCACAAAGGCTTGCCCTCCAGAGATGACGGCACTGTACCCAGTTTCTTTGCCAGGGTGCAGCGGTCCTTGACCTCCTCGTAGCAGTTTGCTTGTAACCCATTCGCATGGATTTTATACATATACACAGTTCCTGATTTTTACACATTATGCTCTTGCAAAGTGGGTGAGTGTCAAGTCCAGCTATGACTGCTGGGGAGGTGGATGGGGCTGCACAGAGGCTGCCGGCACACGGTGTGGAATGAGGGGCTTGGTGCACATAGTTCAAAGGTCAGCAGAAGCTATGTGATAAAGGGCAGCAAATTGCGGTTGGTGTTAAAACTGATCCCAGAAAAAATAATGGCCCCCCAGGCCAATATATTTCAGTTTATCAACCTTCTCTTTAGAAAAGATTTTTTAAAATTTTTCTTTATTTATGAGACACACAGAGAGAGGTAGGAACATAGGTAGAGGGAGAAGCAGGTTCCCAAAGAGAGACCTATGCAGGACTCGATCCCAGGACCCCAGGGATCACGCCCTAAGCCAAAGGCAAACGCTCAACCACTGAGCCACCCGGGCATCCCGCTTTTGCACATTTTGAGGCTAAAATAAAAAATGACCATTGAAGGATATGCATGCTAAAATTTTTTGCATTGCAAAAGGAAATTGCTTCTACCTTGAGCAATGAGAGAGCAGCTCTGACAACCTGTTTAGCCTCCCTTAGGAAGCTCGCTCCAGGGTGGCCCGTGACCACAGAGTACCATGCAGTATGTATGGGATTCTAAGTGATTCATTTGCTCTTTTAAACATGCCCTTATCTGGCAAACTGACTGTAATATTTTCTAGATATTTCTTTAAGATCTAATAATGGAAAAAATAATGTCTGAAATCCTATACATCTCCAGAAGAACCCAAGCATTGTTCAGAACTAATATAGCTCTCGAGGAAAGGGAGAGACAGAGCCTTGCTTTGGAAGCAAGTCTTGCAAGTCCTGCTTCCAGGCTATACTGGATTGATCGCTTGTCTTATGATTTCGTTCTCCATCAGAGATGAGAAAAGATTCTTTTTAGGGGTCGTAGTCTTTGCAGAGGACATCTCAAATACCAGGATAGCTAGCAAGGAAGGTAAAGTAGAAGCTTTGCAAAATGTCAGAGCCATCATGTAGTTCTTTTTTTCAATTGAAAGGGTTTCAAGATTTGGCAAGTCGAGTCCTTGATTTAGAATCAATTTAGCATGGACTGTGAGTTTATACAAAGAAGCATCAGTTTTGAAATCAGGAGATCCGTTGGGTAAACCCAACTAGCCAACTAAGATTTCTATTTTGGGTGACCTTTTACATTTGGGCTCCTAAAATGCCTGGGAGAGCACGCTATTGAGAAAGGAGTCCATGTGAAAATAGACACATATAGACCATGGACCGCGAGGACATTGACATTCACAAAATCAATGATTCTCTAAGTGCACACCGATCTTACAGCACAACAAAATGAAAGATTTATGTTATTTCACATGTCACGGAGAAACTGAAAAAAAAATATATATATGGTCTTAATGAAGCATTGACTTGCAGGGAGATAGCTCTGCATCGGAACTGAGGAAGCAGACAGGGCCGGTCATTACGAAGTAGAAATAATCTATCACTTTGCAGAAATACAAGGTGGGAATAAGTGCTCTATCTCCTAGATAGAGGGTTATTATCTGGCTCTCATAGTTCCATCAAAGATAAAAATATCTTGAAGTAGAGTTTAAGGAGGGCAACTTAAAAGGAATAAACGCTGCCTCAAGAAATTCCATAGAAAAGGATTTTCTCTTTAAAAAAAAAAATAAATAAATAAGTTGTGGGGTGTTGGGCCATGGGGTTTGAGGATGCAGAAGAGTGAGGGCCAGGGAAAAGTGAGCTATTTCCAGTTACTGGCAGATACGCCAGCTCCAAGGCCAGGTGTGGTGGCTCTTATACGAGCACACGGCTGTGGACAAGAGGTTGTGTGCCTTTCTTCTCTCGCAGGGGAGGCAAATGTGATTCTGTCTTTGACAAAGAACACAGGTGTGGCCTCGACTCCATTCAGCAGCTCCCGGCCCTGCCCCATCCCATCTCTTGCTTGTTTTGCTGTCAGTAAACCAGGAATAAATATCGCCTTGCCCCACCCTGACCTTCCATCCACAACTTAGAGAATTCGGGGCTTCTCTGTGTGTATTTTCAAGGCACTGCTGACACGGAAAGGGTTGGGACAAATGAGATGAGATGTCATCGGGAGGCAGTCGGTCTAGAAGCAGCTTTGGCTGTCATAGCAGATGCTGCACGGAGGTCCAGCTACCTTCCCCTCAGCTCTCCTCTGCTCTTAGAGCGGGAAAGAGACAACTCCTCTGTCCCAGGCACCTGCCAGCTACAGGCCTTGTGACATGGGTCTGGCCTACAAGATATATAAGGGGAAGTTTGCAGAGAAGGGCTTCCTTTCCTGAAGAAAAAGAGCCTCACAAAGAGAAGGGGTTGAGGCCTTGCATCTCCTTCCTGCCTGGACAGATCTGAGGTTCAGGCCAAAACACAGGAGCATCCAGGCCCCACCGAACTAGCCGTGGGGCCGTGCTCCTGAACTGCCTGCCACAGCAGACAAGCCAATACCCAGCCACCCAAGCTGCGAGAGTCAAATTTTCCTAAATGCGCAGCCAAACATAATTCTCACTGATAAACCCTAGCAAGAGCTTTACAAGTTTTTATGTCACTGTGGTAAAATGCATCACTGCCATCATCTTTTGGATTCAGGGTTCATTCCTCTATCTCAACTCCTCTCTCCCTTCTCGGCCTCGTTCGGTGTTATCAGGAGACGAGAGGGGAAGAAGGGACAGCGAGCGACTCACAAAGCTGAGAGAGCATGAGAGTGTGTCTCTCTGACAAAGGGGGGAGTCTGCAATCCAGAGGAGTGACCAAGCAGACCTTTCCAGCATGCCAAAGGGTTTTGAGTGAGGGTTCTGAATTCTTTTTTTTTTCTTTTTTAAGATTTTATTTATTTATTCATGACAGACACGGAGAGAGAGAGAGAGAGAGAGAGAGAGAGGCAGAGACATAGGCAGAGGGAGAAGCAGGCTCCCTGCGGGGAACCTGATGCAGGACTCGATCGCAGGACCCCAGGATCATGACCTGAGCCGAAGGCAGATGCTTAACCACTGAGCCACGCAGGTGTCCTGAGGCTTTTGAGTTCTGTTTCCTGTACAGGAACCACCACCCCTAGTTCTCCTAAAGCTCTCCCTGGTTATGTTCAGGATCTGTAAAGCTCTTAAAGGAAATGCTTCCTTTTGACAGCTCTGGGCCATCATAGTTATGACATTTTTTTTCTTCTTTTTTGAAGGGTAAGAGACAGGCCAAGAAAGACACATTTCTTAAGGCTTATTTTACTCAGCAAAAAAGGGTAACGCAGGGAATTGGTGGCACCAAGGCTAAGGGATGGGGGGACCTCAAGGAACCATAGCTGCAGGGAAAGTGTTTTGCAGATCGTGATATCTGTTCAGGTAGCAGGGCAGCTTCTGGAGAATTCTCTAAAGAGTAGGAGTTGGAACATTTTTTGAGCCAATGTGGGAAAAATGCTTCGTGTGGGTGAAATGATCAGATGACCATTTCCTATCAGGAAGTAGAAAAATAATTAAAAGTAAAAAAAAAAAAAAGTCACTTCGTGTTGTGAAGCTGTGAACATTTGTGATGTGCCGCAGTCGCTCTCTGGCACGTTCAAAGATTTCAAACAGGAACTCTGTTAACTCGGAGGCAAGCGCGTCCAGAACATCACTAGCCCCTTTTGTAGAACCCGAAGGAGAGACAGACATTTAATGACTCATCTAGGTCACTAGGCAGCTACCTGAGAAACTGAAAATGAGCTCGAGCTTCCTGTGCTGGCTTCTGCTGCCTCCCCCAACCAGAGGAGCGGGGTTGGGGTGGGGTGGGGGTGGTGGAGGGTAGTGGGGGGAGGTGGGGGGTGGGGGCTGCCCTTCTGGGCTTTGGTAAAAGTACAGGATCAGAAATGTCGTGAGAAGCACGGAAGCAGGCAGCCTCTTGGTGGCCTGGAGGACTCGCGTGTGCTCCAAGGGCACATGGCTTTTACTCTAAGAAGGACTTTGAGGAAAAGAAAGTGACACCGGGGCTCTCAAGGAGGAGACACAGCTGCCAAGATTGAGGTCACAACACGTTCCCAATAACCTCCACACTCAGAAGCTACCCTTGTTCAGCCGAGCTCTATCCAGGGCCCAGGCTCGTCTTCTGTCCTCTGTGTGGGTCCTTGCGGTAAAGCGAGGGTGACCTGCCCATAAGAAAAGCCATCAGGCTGACTTACTTAGCAGCCCCCCAGCCCACTGGGGTTCCTGCCGCTTGACCTTTGCCCATGCTGTACAGCTGTACCCCCTTCCACGAAGGCCACCCTTTCCTTTCCCCAGTCCCTGTGTCACTTTCTCCAGGGAGCCTCCCCTGGCATCCTCTGGGACCCTGTGACCTCTGTATTCCCACAGTGTCATCTGAGATCACCCCACATGGATAGCCAAGGCTAACATTTACTGCCCGTTTGTGGGATTGTGCTGAGCTCTTTGCACAGGTTACTTAATTCAGGCCACACAACTACTTTCCCAAGAGGAACTACTACTACTACGTTTTGTGGACTAGGAAACCGAGGCTCGGGGATCCCTGGGTGGCTCAGCGGTTTAGCGCCTGCCTTTGGCCCAGGGCGCGATTCTGGAGTCCGGGGATCGGGTCCCACATCGGGCTCCCGGCATGGAGCCTGCTTCTCCCTCCTCCTGTGTCTCTGCCTCTCTCTCTCTCTCTCTCTCTCTCTCTCTCTCTCTCTGTCTATCATAAATAAATAAATAAATCTTTAAAAAAATAAATAATATTAAAAAAGAAAGAAAGAAAGAAAGAAACCGAGGCTGTGGAGGGAAGCTACTTGGTTGGAGTCAGGAGAAGAGAAGTCCATCATCACTGGGCTGTGTGCTCTGCGTCCACCCGCCTCCCCCCACCCCCCTTCTTCCAACATCGCCTGTTCCCATAAACTCCGGGCCTCTGTCCTCTACCTCGTGCCCAGCCGAGCCCTGGTTGCTCTAATAAAGTCCCTGTGTGTGGTGGCCTCTGCATCAGACCCAACCTTGCTTTCTCACTGCAGGCCCAGGTCTTCTCTCAGCACACACTTCAGACCTATTTCAAGGGAACAAAGGAATCTCCCAGCTACTAATTTCTTTCCAAAAGCTCCCAAAGGCTTCTTGCCTAGTTTAGCTCCTGGATCAGTGGCTGTTTCTGCAGATGCTCCTGCTACTGGTTGTTGACTGTGCCTGCACTCGGTGTGTAAGCAGGTGCAGGGCCTCCTCAGCCCCGCACCCCCACCCCTCTGCCCCCTACAGGTGCGCGTCTCCCTAGGGTTCTGAAATACGGGGACAATCCCGCTGCAGAGAGCAGAACCCAGGCATGGCTTCTTTGGGACACTGCTTTCTGCTCTTTTAAAGCTTAAACATTTCAAAATCGCTTCATCATTTCCAAAGGTTTGTTAGCGTGCAAAGAAACGAAATGGCGAAGGGTGTGATTATGACTTTGGATGGATTTTTAGCACCTTTTTTTTTCTTAGTTTCAAAATGCGTGGGCAGTTTGAAGACGTGAGGCTCCGTTTTGTACAGAGGGGGCTCGGGTCTGATTCTTCAACATCTGGGAGAGCAGCTCGGAAGGGCACCGTGTCCTTGTGGGCCCGAGGGAGTCAGACCTGCTAAGAGGCACATCGTGGGCTGCCCCACGTCCCCTCCAAAATTCCTGTGTTGAAGTCCTGACTCCTAGCACTTCAGAACGCGACTGTGTTTGGAGATTGGGTTTTTTTTTTTTTTTTAAGATTTTATTTAATTATTCATGATAGTCACACAGAGAGAGACAGAGAGGCATAGTCACAGGCAGAGGGAGAAGCAGGCTCCATGCACCGGTAGCCCGACGTGGGATTTGATCCCGGGTCTCCAGGATCGCGCCCTGGGCCAAAGGCAGGCGCCAAACCACTGCGCCACCCAGGGATCCCTGGAGATTGGGTTTTTACAGAGGTGATGGCTAGTAAATGAGATCGGATGCCAGAGGTCTTGTGCCCTTATAAGAAGGGGAGATTGGGACACAGACACCCATGGGGGAAGACCACATGAGGACACAGAGAGGAGCCAAGGAGAGAGGCCTTGGAAGAAACCAATCCTCCTGACACCTTGAAACCTTCAATAATAGAGCTACACGGTGATTCTGCATGAGACTTCTGGCCCCCAGCATCCTGAGACAAGGCGCTTCGGAGGCTTAAGCCACTCGGTCTGGGGTACGTTGTTATGGCAGCCCCAGAAAAACCACACAGGCCTCACGCATTTTAACTACGGGTACCCGGTTTAATCTATGGCTTTCTGTGATCCCGACTCTTCAGTCGAGCCAGAGGGGATGCTAACAGAGGAGCGCGCTTCATACATTCAGGGCTGCCATTCCCTTTGAAAGACACCTCCAAGAAGACAGTGGTGAGTCAGCCTTGCTGAGATTTCTACCTGTGGTTCTAGGAACTCAGAGGCATATTAGCATTCAGGCTTTGCATAGACCACTAAGCCACTTCTAAGAGCAAGGCTACCTGAGGGATTTTGCAAGAGTATACGTGTGCCACCGCTTTCCCTTTCCACACATACCGCCGCTCTTCGGGCCGACACCTTGCACCCCGTGAGAGGACACGAGCCGGGGTTCTGCAAGAACGTCCCGTCGCGAACCACAGGTGTTCATCCCAGGCGATTTTCATCGCGTCTTCCCTCCTCACCCAAGCAAACGAAGCGAGAGCCTGGTGCGGTGTGGTGGGAAAGGAGCGGTGCTCTCTGTGGTTGACCACATTCGCTTTGCATGCCCTCTTTCAGACCCTGGCTTGCCTCTCACACACAAGGGAACAATGGGGTGCTTGGTCTCACGCCTCTCCCTCCACCCCCCGTGGTTCACATGGGTACCTCGCCCAAAATGAGTTATGTGTTTCCTTCTGTGAGGATTGCACGGACTGATAAAACACCATCCCAGGAAGAAAACAAGATGTTGTTTTCCCCCTCCAGCTCCTAGCTGCAGTGGGTGTGTGTGTGTGTGGGGGGGGGCACTCACTATAAATTATACGTAGCCAGGAGTGACTGTGAGCCTGAGCACCACTGATGGCCAGTCTATGGGAATGCAGTTTAAAAACTCAGAACAATCTGTTGGAGGTGACCAGCCGCGATTCTCCTAGCAGCACGCTCTCAGGCGGGGCCCAAATGGCACCCAAAGCAGTGCCACTTAGGGGGGCACTTGACGGGATGAGCACTGGGTGTTATTCTGTATGTTGGCAAATTGAACACCAATAAAAAATAAATTTATTATTAAAAAATAAAAATTAAAAAAAAAAAAAAAAAGCAGTGACATGTTGTCTCCTCTCTGGCGCCCCTGAGTGTGCATGCCTATCCCGGGCAGTGTAAACCCTCACACTGGTGGATCACCTTGATAAAAGTAACTGGGAAATTGCCAAGATTTCGCTTTGGTTCTCTGACGTTAAATCTCGATATGATATTATTAAGTAAGAGATCATAAAAGCCCCCAAGTTCCTTTTCCTGAGCTGAAGGGGTGCACAATGAAAAAGGCCTTTTTCCATCAGGCCTTCTGAGACCCGATTGGGCCCTCGGGGCTCTCTCTGCACCGCTCCCTTGAAAGCAAACTGCCCCTTTGCCTGACCTGGGCCAGCTGGGTGACTTCCATCAGCACAGGGGCCACGTCAGAGCCTGGGCGCTTTCTATTTCCTGGCGCTCGAGCAGGGCCCTGGGTCCCTTCACCGTCTCTGCTGTCTGGCCAGTAAGGACAACTAACTTCACAGGCAGCCCCGCTCCACGCACACAGTCCGATCTATGGCCCGGTGGAATGTTTTCAAATTTCCTGCATCTGCCTTCCTGAGTTGATAAAATAGGAAACAATAATTGCCGGGAGGGTATTGAAAGCAGAGCAAAGGCAGGAAGATCTTTCTGTCTGTTATTCTACGAATATTGCTTCCTTTTCTTGTTCGTGGCCCAGAGGAAATGCAGCCAGGGAGCAGTTCACAGCTTCTCACCAGCGGCCGCCGTCTCTGCCACGGGAGCCCTGCACGGCTGCAAGGACGTGTGACTCACGCACGTCGCATGATTCAACTTCACTAAAATGTCCTCAGCTGCCAGTAAAGAAGCACTTGCAAACCCTCTAATTTGAAGCTTTGAATCGGTTAATGACTTGCTTTCTTCCCCTTCTCCTGAAATCCTCCCCCAGGACCCTCAACACAGACACACACACACACACACACACACACACACGCACACACACACACACACACACAAGCTTTGTCAAGTTTTTACATTTCAGGGACCCGGAAACACAGAGGCTCTGTGGCATTCACAACAGCATTTGTTGTGACAAAGTGGCTGGCAGGCCTCTGCATTCCCCTGCTCATTTGGCTGTATGAATAAATAATGAGTCACAGATACTATTTGGGTGCGCGCGTGAGTTTCTAGCCAGAAAATTAATTATTCCCCCGTCCCGTCCCACTCCACGCCGGCTGTGCCAAACCATCAAGCCACATTTCGCAGGCGTTGGTCAGAGTGCGTGCCCCGACACACTGCGATGGCTTCATGACATTTTTATGTCATTATTTTTGTTTGCTTAAGCTCGGCCCTCTTTTCCCACCAGCGATCCGCAGAAGGCACACGCACACACGGACCCACACGCTCCTGGCTGTAGCCTCCCTGCAGCTTTGCACATTTCGAGAGGCCGCTTGCAAAACTGCAGACGGGTTTTCCGCACTGGCTGTTCCTATTAGGAAGCGCACAATCTAATGACCCGAGCTGCGACAACGCTTGACTTAGGAAACGTCTTCATTGCTCTCTGCGAGAGAGACCTCTGTACACGACAGCTTGCATTTTTTTTTTCCTCTTCCCTTGAAAGAAGATGCTGGCTGCCTCTGTGCAACGGGAGGCCACAGGGAACAGGAGCGTGGCCCCATCCGGGCGGTTGTAACGCAGGCAGATGCGCCTGTCTCCTGCACTCTCTGCCTTTAGGGGACAACGGAGCTGCCACTGGGCCCCTGAGGTCCCCAGCCTGGTCTAGCGTGTGTCTGCCAGCCTCCCTCCGCCTCCGCCCTGCGCTGGCCCCGGCCCCCCCTCCCTGGCCAGCTGCACATGTGCCCCCTGGAGCCCGGGGCAGGCTGCGATGCGGGGCCGGTGGCAGGCCAGGTGGGGGACACTCAGCCACAGTCCTTGCAGGCAAAGGGGCAGGAAGCAAAACCCGGAGAGCTCCTTTGCAAGCTCTCTCTAATCTCTAGGACTTTAATCAGGAGCAGCCCAACTTACTTGCACTTGACAAAGTTCTCACACACCGACCGAACACTTCAACAGCTTAGCTAAGTATTTATTAAAACATTGCTGAAGAGCTGCCATCTGATGAATAAGTAATCCAATAGCCTTGTAATCATACGCCCGCGTTTGAATTCTTTCCACAAAACAGACGGGGAAATCGGCCCCAGCTCCGAGCACCGGGTCCCAACAGGCTGCCATTTCGTTATCTGCAAAGCTGAGCCCAAGTAGGTATCAAGAGACCAGAGCGTACTCACCTCTCATGAAGCACTGTGGGTATGAAGGAAATGACTCAAATATGCTGTCTGAAGCCATCGCTTCCTCCTGAAAATGCACCCTCTTCTGAAGGCGGGGGATTCAATGATTTCTTTTACCTTTGGAGTGAAAACCAAGAAAGGTCACTGTTGCAACCTCATGCCCAACCGTGGCTCCTTGCACCTTTTTTTTTCTCCCCCCATCCCTCTGGGGCTCCCCGAGCCCTATGAAAAAAGGTACCTTTGCGAAAACAAATATTCAAATCGTTCAAGATTTAAAAAAAAAAAAAAAAAGCGGCGCCTTGGCTGTGGGTTGGTGATGCTCACCACTCTGCGAAACCCTGTGGTTTGCAGTCAGTGTGGTTCGTCCTGCTTGCTGACCACTATGCCGGGCGCAGACTTCTGACACTGCCAGCCTACCCAACTTGTGGTTCTGTGGTTGTTTATGAGGCCCAAAGAAGTTTTCACACAACCCAAATTACAAATTTAACTGTTCCCCTTTCCACAGCCCATCTTAATTGGTTCTTGCCAATCATGTGACTTAAGTGATGTCAATTTTTTTTTTTTTTACTTTCTGAGCCATGCCCTTCCTTCCCCCCACCTGCCCTCCTCCAGGCTGTGCAAGAAAATAGCCGAGTAGAGTTTGCAAGAGAGGGGTTGTAGAGAAAAGTGACTCAGTCTCTTATTATATCGATGGTCTTTGCTGATTTAGTACAACTTGGGTCCTGTTGTTGTTATTTGTGGTTTTTGGAACGACCGATTATTTTGATAACAATTTCATTGCTGCTTATTCAATAGTAATTCAACCCTGGCATCAGGCTGCTGCTCAGACAGGATGTGGATCCCATCACTTAAGCAGAGCCGGGCATCCGCTCAGGAGAATCCAGCCCTTGGTAAAGACTATAACAGCATAAGTGAAACTATAAAAGGAAAAACAAAATAAAAGGAAATGTTTTGCGGAGCGTCTGACCCCTACGGGGGTCTAGCAACTTGCTGATATTGTGAAGTCGAGAGAAAGGGGAAGCGTTGCAATTTTGTGATGAAAAGGCTGTTGTCATAAAAGCAAAATTATGTGGTTTTATTCCTCCTAAATGAACATCTTTTCAGTAAAGAGGCCAAATCAGAGTTCTCGCTTACGCACACACTGAAATTAGGAGTCTAAAGGAAAACAAAGAAAAGAGAGGATATGTATTTTGAGCCAAAGCAGGGGCTAACCTGCGACTGTTTATTTTTTGTTCTCACCTTCTCACCTGTGAAAGTCCCACGTGTGGCCTTTCTCTACTTCGACAGGCATCGATAAGCTAATTCAGACCTGCAGGTAAAGCTCAGGCGAGCGCTACCCTTACTACACTTTGAGCGCGTTAAAGAAGACTTCACCGCAGAGACCAGACCCAGGGGGATGCTTCTCCGGAGCAAGCCCCTTCTCATGGGCCTGGCCCAGGAAGATCACACAGCTCATCCTCCACCTTAGGAGGAAGACAAGGTGGTGTGGAAGTGCTAAACACAGGATGATGTGGCACAGACTTATTGCTCTTTCCTGCTCGTTGCTTTTAAGGGCTAACAAATGAAATATCATGCTTTTTGCAGTTCCAAGATAAAGAGAGACTCTCCTTCCCTAAGTTGTTTCTATATTCACTTTGCTGTGCTCCCCACACATCCTCCAAGGCACCATGTACACACAAGGCTTCAACCCATAGGGTCAAGAGCAATTGAGGCAATGAGTTTAAAGTGCTCACCCTGGGTTCCTAGCAACACAGGCAGAGCCAGCAAAGACACATCAGAGAGTCCGAACCATCACAAGATCCCCTCGGTTTTTCCCGTAGCCACTCAGTTTCACCCATACCCACGGTGACAACGTGCTCAAGGGCAAATGGCGCAGGTCTTTTAAAAGGAAAGGACATGATTTTTACTTACTCCTGTTTTGACTAAGGCAGGAATTGAAACTCGAGAGACGGCTTTCTCCCAGCCCTGTGTGAAGTTAGCTTACCAAGTGTTGATACCTTATTAATGTTTAAAAGAAAAATAATGTATGTATTTCCTCTATGATGCTTATTAATATCCGAACATGACGCACGGTTCCTGTTGCTTTTCAGTGCAAATTCCTGGTGAAGATAACGACGTCTACGTCCCTGTGCTCCCTGACAAACTCAACTCTGGGTTCGATCCCACGTCAGACTCTTTTCCTTCTGTGTGTAATATTCTCTAGTAGGGTCTTGAGAGCTGAATGCCGTAACATGCAGCTGCCACTTGAGAGCTGGCTCAGACTTATTAATGACTTAGCAATTCAAGTGGCGACACAGATAAATTCTGATATTTCATTTTAGAAACTCCCCAGATGCTTTCAGCCTTAGGTGTCCAGATGCTTGAGAGGAGGCTCTGGATGTGTCAGCTAACTGCCCACATTCTTGGCTTCTCTCTCTGGGCCTCGCTAGAGCTGAATATATATCTTTCCCAGCAGAGTCTTCGTAGGACAGGTCAAGTTTAAAGATGATTCTAAGACTGGGGTTTGCAGAAGTCTTGCCTCCTGCTGTAATGGTCTGAAATCGTCGGGGCCGGAGTTTCGAGGGGGCACCAGAGGGCAGAGTCGAAGGCCTGCTCTGCCTTCCTCTGGCCTGCTCTGCCTTCCTCTGGGTCATCTGCCATCACAGCCACAGTAGAACCTTACAGCTCGGTGAGGCAATAGTTGGAGGTTTTCTGGGCATCCTCCAAGTTGTGGCAATAAGCAAAGCCTCAACCGGCCGCTGGTGGACTTGGCCTTACCACTTCCCTCGGAGCCCAAGATGAAAAGACACATATGTCGTCAATGAACCACCTAGAGGAATACTCAATCCTATCTTAGCTAGAACTGTTGAGGATTCTTTAAGTTTGTGCATTGACCCACACCCTGTGACCTACTTCCTGCAAGTGACTCAGACCCTGGGCTGCTGGCCTGGGAGTTGGACCCAAGCGGCTACAACTGACTGTGGCTTTGCCAAGTCATTGGATGGCAGTTTTCAACTTCACTCAAATCAGATACAGCTCCCATATACCACTATTGGGGTGGGGGTGGGGAATATGCTCAGGTGTCATTTTTAATGGTTCTATAAAAATACCACCAAAGGTGGAAAGATGCATGGTTGCATCACCCTGTAATTAATGTATAAACTTCTGTGTGCAGTCCAACCCAATTAAAGCATTCTCTGTTAGACTTTTGTATTACGTGACACAGCACCCTGTCTCTGAGTGTGTTTATTATAAAGCAGATTCTCTGGCCAGGAAAGAGAAGCAAAGAAGGACCTCGAGAACCGAGGTAGTGTAAAATTCCAAGGACACAATGCTGCTGAATTATCTCTCTGTAGAACACATTTTCATTCTTTTCTCAATCTTTGTTCCAACAGAGGTGTTATCCAGAAACTCCCATGCCATGCTGACGATGACCTCAGTGACGAATCTGAAACTGAGACATGGACGTCAGAGCTTCATGGAATGAATACAGTCGGCCCTTGGCAAATCCAGTAGTTTGAAATAACTGGAGAGTTCTGCAGGCCCAAGTGTTACAGATCTTCTTTCCTGGCCTCTCATGATGGTGTCCACAGCGGAGCATGGCTTTTTTATGCACAAGTCTCTCACTCTGGTAAAAATAGAGTTCAAATTTAAGTCCCCACAAGACTCTATTTTATGGCCAGACAAGAATTTCAGGATTTATTTCTTAACCTTCCCTAGATGAAGATGTATTGCTCTGTGGAGATATAGGACTTTAGAGGCACCTGGGTAGCTCAGTGGTTGAACATCTGCCTTTGGCTCTGGTCATGATCTTGGGGCCCTGGGATTAAGTCCTGCATCAGGCTCCCTACAGGGAGCCTGCTTCTCCCTCTGCCTATATCTCTGCTTCTCTCCGTGTGTCTCTCACGAATAAATAAATAAAATTAAAAAAAAAAAAACCAGAACTTTAAAAAAAAAAAAGCAGGCATTGAAACCCATCAATGAAACCAGTCAACCCATCCACTCAAAGCTGTCTGATGACATGAAAAGCTGTTTAATGATCACTGTTTCCAATATAAGAGTGTAAACTGCTTCACTACTTGAAGGGTGACCTCTGGGTCAGCAACATTGACATCACCCAGGAACTTGTGAGGGTTCGGGATCTTCGGCTCCATCCCAGACCTACTGAACTAGAGTCTACAGTTTTACCAGCTCCCCAAATGATCCCTTTATACATCAAAGCTGGAGATGGTGGCTCTGAGGAAGGCTTGCATAGGGAAGGGTTTGATAAAGAACATGCTATGATAATTTTCCAGTCTTTGAGATCTCTGTTTTCCTTAGAACTTTCTAAAAAGTCTAACTTTTCTACCTTGTTGCTTTGGCATAATTTTGTAAACCCTGGCTGTTTCTAGACAGCAGAAACCCAAACGAGGTGTGGCTCATATCCTCTAAGATAGAGCTTTCTCAGATTGTCACTCAGACCTCTCATCTCAAGTGCTGGGTTTGGGTCAAGTTTACAGTTTGAGGTTTGACACGCAATGTAGGGAGGCTCCTGTGTGCTCCATCTACCAAGCTGGTGGCCACATGGATATAAACAGAAAGGGTTTCTTTCCCCCTCCAGGGGCCTCAGACTCTGAGTTTTCACCTAGTTTGCATTTTGGAAACACATCAATCCTGTGAGTCTTTCCAGAAGCGTACCACGTGTTCCATGTGGCAGCATTGCAGGTGGCCTCTGTTGTCCCACCATGGGTTGTCCTCCCTGTGGGATAGCTGCCTCTGCTCTCCAGCCGTGGCCTTGCACATGTCATATCCTGTGCTTTGTTCCAAAAGGAGGGACCCAGCCTTACATTGTCCCCACTTGGATCGTCCAAGCCAGAGTCCAGAGGACCCACTTACACAGGCATCCAGGAGTTTGGCTACCTCTTTCAAATGCATCTGGATCCTTTCAGGCCTGCCCTGGGCCAGGAATCTTGTTTGGAACAGTTTCTCCTTACAGAGTTTTGGCTCTTCGACTTCTGGTGCCATTTGAAACCAGGAGGGTAAAACTGGAAAACTTAAACAAACCCTCTTTGAATGTTAGAAATGTTCAGCATTCGAGGTTTGGTCAAATGATGGAAAACATTCCGGGTTGGTACTGAACTTTCCAGCCAGTTCCTCCAACCTTGAGGCTAATTTTAGCATGAGATTCAGGCAGGGAAAGCTAAAGGAAACGAAGCAACTAAAATTACTCTGAGTTGGAGAAGCCGGAATTTACATTGGATAGATAGTGTAAGACTCAATAATTCAGTTTAGGTGGCAAATAATGAGTGTCCCCAGCATGATCAAAGCATCTGGCTTTGGGGACTTTGGACTTTTCTTATAATTGCTACTCATGTTCCTGGTCGTAGGCAAATTAACGAACTTCCACATGACTCCTTACCAACTAAAGCATAATACTACCTTTTTCACTGGGGGGGCTGTGAGGATCAGTAATTTTTGGACTATGCAAAGTGGTTTTGAGTGGAATTAAAAAAGACACCTGTGGTTGATACTTCAATGTGGAAACGTGCAATATGTGAATTTTAATACTTGGACTTGTCGGGTGTTGTCACCAACACATGACATCAGGACCCTACGTGAGAGGTCTGGGTAAGAACAAGTTGAAGATAGCCTGTGCTGCTGGAGAAATCTTCAGTGTACATCACTTAATTTTCTAATTAAATGTTCCTTTGGAAGAATATTATTCAGCCCTATCGACGCAAGCTGCAGATTCTTAACAGAACCTCAAAATGTCAAAATTAAAAGAAAACATCCACTGTCCTGAGAAAACAAAATATTGCACTTAGAACTGTGGGTGTGTATTTTAATTTCCTCTTCTTTAAACTCCTTTCCCCTCCTTTGCCAGTTCAACAGCTGGCTGGATTTCTGGGTGGAGAGTGGGAAGAAAGAACTTGCCCATGTTCTGGTTCTGATTTCATCTTCTTCTCGAGTTTTCAGGTTATTCAAAGCAGAGAGAAGAAACCGAGATATCACCATGTGCCACACCATTGTGACTACACTACAACTATAAGAGTAGAGTCCCTCAGCCTCTGCGGCCAGTCATGTAACATCCTCACTGGTATTTGGAATGTATTAGTGAGATATGAATATACACATATATTTAATTGAAGATACTGTTTCCCACACAGGACTTCTATTTGAGATGATATTCCTTCCAGGATAAAAAAATTTTTGGAGGAATGGCAAGCATTAGTGGAACTAAAGGATTCCCAGGGAGGGGAGTAAGATGAAGGAGAGTTCATCTGAGTTTCCGTCATCAGAGGACAATGGTCTTGGTTTACAGGACACATGAGAGTTTGGTGGCCTTTGATTATGATGGAAATATTGGTCTTAGTTTGTTTTCCTCTGCTTTTATTTTAAAAGATTTTATTTATTTATTCATGAGAAGCACGGGGTGGGGGAGAGGGGTGCAGAGACATAGGCAGAGGGAGAAGCAGGCTCCATGCAGGGATCCTGATGTGGGACTTGATCCCAGGACTCCAGGATCACGCCCTGGGCCAAAGGCAGGTGCCAAACTGCTGAGTCACGCAGGGATCCCCTTCCTCTGCTTTTCAAGATTTTACCATCACTCATTGACAATTCTCAGATTTATATGGAAAATGGTGTCTCAAGGATATGCTTCTGCCCGTGTGGGCCATACTGTGTGAACCGGGACTTGGGAATTTCTTCAAACTCGGAGTGGTTTTTCAACAGACATTAGAAAGGTTCAGGAAATCAATCTCATGAATGTTGACAAGCCTGAAATTGTCCCTTAGGTCTTCATGAGTATCCCTGTCAATGAAAAGATGTTCAGGAAACATATACTTCACCAAATTTTGTAGGTGACCTCTTCTTTTAGTGCCCTTGTCTTTAAACAGAAATCCATCACTTCCCTTTTAACTGGTGTCACCTGTCAATTCATCCTCCTTTAAAATTACAACATTTCCATGATCAGGAGCCTCCTTTCTCTACCTACCCTTTTCCTTGGTGATGGTCAGAGCCATTTATGTATGTATGCGTGCATTTAGCTTTAACTTCACTCCAAAATTCAGGCCTAAGAGCCCTTTTCTTCCATCTCCCTAGGTATATGAATCTACATCTGGGTTTCTACCCGACCCAGTAGAGATCATGAATTTTCTCTACAACTGGTGTGCAACATGCCTCTCAAGGATGCTCTACATCACAGCAATGATGCTTTCCTTGAATTCTCCTGTTATCACAGCATGAATTCACATGTTTTAATCTTTGGCAAAATTATTCAATCCCTCCTTTATCCCTACATTTCTCGTCTCTTCCAGTGTTTTCCCCCTAG
This sequence comes from Nyctereutes procyonoides, assembly GCF_905146905.1. Taxonomy (NCBI): domain Eukaryota; kingdom Metazoa; phylum Chordata; class Mammalia; order Carnivora; family Canidae; genus Nyctereutes; species Nyctereutes procyonoides. Next base: position 8,623,023 of record NW_026575155.1, read on the forward strand.
GCTTTACTATATATCAGGAATACCTCACTTTCTCTGAAACTACCTACCTCACTGAGTATTTATTTCCTAATCTCAAGCTAGGCAGACCTGGTCCTGCTTAAAAGAAGGTTCACAATCTTATGAACATTTCACATGAAAAATGAAAAGTTGATATCGAAATGACCGGTATGGCCAGGGTTGGGCCTGGGGAGAGGTGAGTGAGGTTCCCAGGATACACAATTCAGGGAACCACTGACTGTCAGTGCTGACCCTAAATTTGGGCGACCCTAACAGTGAATGCTTACTTAAATTTTGTTCCTTACGTATCTTACTTGCCTCACCCTGGTCCTGACCCTGTGTACGGCTCATAAAACTGAACAGAGACCATGGGTTGGGCAAAGTGTGGTTTCTCAGTCAGGAAGAAAGTATGTGGCTGAAAAACCTGTAGCACATAATATAGTGGAGTCCTGGGCTAGGCCTTGGCAGATACACATTTTGTTTTATTGGCAGCAGGTATGTGTATTTTTGGTAGATAAAAAGGACAGGGAGAGCAGTGAAGATGGGCAGAGCTCTGAGGCCAAAGGCAGATCAGAAATAAGCTCTGTATGGTTGGGCTCTAGGGAAGAGTCCAGCATGGCTGTTCTACTTCAGTTATGAGGTAACAAGCACCCTGACAAGGATATGGGCAGTGAGAATGGAGGGCAATGGGACTGTGGTAGAGTGACAACATCAGCAGTCTCAGCTTCTTACTCCCCTTGCAACCATACCCTACAACTGTGGTCCCCCACAACTCTGACCCTGAGCTCAGTCTCAGGACTTGCTTTGACCAATGAGGCAGTTGCCAACCTGCTAGAAGCAGAGGCCTGGAAAGGTACTTGCTCATTGAAATGTGCCTGGGCTGGTGTGCTGGAAGGTAAGACACATGGGTGAGAGCCAGTTGTCACAGTCAAGGCCATCCTAGACCATCCAGTAGCCAGCTCACCATCAGACACTTAGGTGAGCTCCAGATTAACCCAGGAGTACCAACCAGCCAAATGCAGCCATCACCAGCAGAACTGCCTTGCCTTCCCATGAGGTGTGAGTAGTAAGAAATGGTGGTTGTTTTAAGCTACAGAGTTTTGCAGTGCCTCATCGCACTGTATTACCATGGCGATAGTTTTTGTTGAAGAAGAGGTAAAGATGCAGAAAGCATCAGTGTTGAGCTACAGACTAAGGTAATAAGGGAGTCAGATATTTTCAAAGTGAAAGGAAGTCAGAAACTCAAGATAAGAATACCTGTAAAAGGGTGGAAGGAGACAAGAGCCAGGGGAAGAGGGATAAGGGGGCAAGGACAAATCACAAATCACAAAAGTGAGCATGGTACAAATCAAGGGAAGATATTTCAAAGAGACACACAGAGTTAGATGCTGAAAATAGACATGAGAAAAATACTCTGGGAAGGTCAACAGATTTGACAAGAAAGAGCCACTTGAGATCTCTTCCCTCATGACGCCTCCTCAGACTAAACAGAAGAGTGAACATCCAATTGCGCTGGTATGCAGACAAGTAGCTCCTCCTCTGCTTAAAAGGAACCTAACATGAAATTAATTAGTGCATGTATATGTTTGTCCGAATCTAAGTTGGTTATGTGTCTTTTTCTGTTTCAATTCAATTCAAAAAACATTAATAGAGCACCTACTGCGGTAGAATGGAGAGAACTTATACCCCAAAAAGAAAGCTTTGAGTATTCTTTGTTATTGCATTCCACAAAACAGCTGGATCTTGACGGTATGTTTAGAGGATGGGCTGATGGGGCAAAAGGAAATGACCTTCAAAGAGAGGGTTGGTCACCCTCCACAGCAGCCACACATGTTGAGACTTAGTGAGTTGCTGAAATGGCCCCTTGTGCTACCAATATATAATGGATATTCCATATTAGAATGAGGGGTGAGACAGGACCTTGGGGAAACTTCCAAAAAGGTGTTCAAGAGCCACTTGGACAACCGATTCTCAGTGAGGACATGAAGGCTCAAGAGTGGGCAATGAAGAAGAGGGTCTTAGGAGAGCCTTTTAAAGTGTGAATTCTCTACTCTTCTCTCCCTGCACAAGTGGCCAAGGTGTAGGAGCAAGTCTGACACTTGTGTCAAATATGAAGAAAGGGGTAGAGAACATGTGTCCCTCAGTCTGGGGCCTGACTCACCTCTGTGACAGTGAGTGGCCTCTTGTAAGGCAGGACAGGTGCTGCATTGGGAATCTCCAGCACCCCCTCCAAGGTGCTTCAAATATGGAATCCCCGAGTAAGATGTTGGCTTGGCACTGTTTTAAAAGGGATTATGCCTACAAGGATGGAATGTCCAAGCATGGAGATCTCAGCCTGAAGAGGTTGTGGTGTAGACCATTGGGAGCAGGCACTGAGATGGGATCAGGGGCTAAGGTCTTAGAGAAGGGCACTGCCTTAAATGGGGAGTTGCATCAGAAGGAGCCAGGTAAGAGAGCCAATGAAAATGCACGGGAGAGAAACAATCCATGTTAAATATCCATGAGTCCAGAGAGAGCCAGGCCACTTAAAATAATGGCTGACAGGGATCCCTGGGTGGTTCAGCGGTTTAGTGCCTGCCTTTGGCTCAGGGTGTGATCTTGGAGTCCTGGAATCGAGTTCCACATCAGGCTCCCTGCATGGAGCCTGCTTCTCCCTCTGCCTGTGTCTCTGCCTCTCTCTCTCTCTCTCTCTGCCTCTCATGAATAAATAAATAAAATCTAAAAATAAAAATAATGGCTGAAAAGTGACCCTCTCCTAATCCCTCCCACGGTCTTCCTTCATCTTCTCCAGCATAGCAGCGTGCAGACTGAGTTAGTGAGGATTAGGGCTGGATGGGGTAGTGCTGTAGGCAGAAAGGAGTCCCATGAACCCACCAGGTAGGCAGCCCAACAGGCTCCAACTGCAGTCATGAGCGTCCAATCAAGTTGGCAATTTAGATGATCTGAGACTCTATTTATGATATAGAATGAATATAATTTTTCTTATCTAAGTGACGGATGGGGAAAGGATCACTTGTACTAAATAGATTTCCAAAAGATGGAAACAACCCAAAGTGTCCATCAATGGATGAGTGGATGAACAAAATATGGTCTACCCTTAAAATGGAATACTTTCCTGCCATAAGAAGGAGAGAAATTTCAATATGTATTACAGCATGGATGAATCTTGAACACATTATGCCAGACACAGAAGAATAAGTATTGTGTGATTCTACTTATATGAGGTGCCTAGAATGGGTGAATTCATAGAAAAGAAGGTAAAATAGGGGTTACCAGGGATTAGAGGGAGACATGAAGAGGAAGTCAGTGTGTAACAATACCGAGTTTCAGTTTGGGATGATAAAAGTTCTGGAGATGGATGGTGCATTACGAATGCAATGAATAAAATTAAAATTATACACTTACAAATGGTTAAAATGATAAATAAAATAGGTGTATTTTACTATAATAAAACAAATCGAGTGACTTCTATAATTAGATCCATGAATTCTCTGTGACCAAAATTATTGATTGCATCCATGATGGGATTCTTTTGTGTATTGGTCCCCACATCTCCAGGGTGAGTCGCTAGTGGGGTTTATTTATTTGTTGATGCTTATTCCCCTTAGCAATACTCTGTTGTTCAGTTTAAAATAGATAACAGCCAACATCTGGAGCTTACCTTTACGTAAGCGGGTCAAGGTAGTCTACCTTTTGGCTTGAGACTCAAAAAAGCTAATTTAATTCAGTAGGTGATACAGTTGGTATAGTAGTGATTACCTGATAGACATTAACCATATCTTTATTATTTGTACAATACTTGGAAATAATCAGAAGATTGCTCAGGAAAAAGGAGTCTCTTTCAGAAAGTTTCTGACTCTGGTCACATCTTACATGCTAACCTAAATTTTGCTCTAGAAGAATCTACAGTTGTATCTTAATAAGTTAAGCAAAATGAAACTTAACAAGATTTTTTTTTTCCAACATACAAACTGGCTTGTATTACATTTCACTTCAAAAACTATATAGACCCACACACTCGGTTACTCACACACACACACACACACACACACACACACACACACAGTTGAATCCAGGATATTGATTTCACTTGTGCTCTGCCTTCACTTGGCACCAGTGTGCAAGCAAGTCCAAACATATCACCTTTCTGTGTTTCTTGTTCCTTAGTTAGTGGGCCACACAAAGGGCAGACCCAGAAGAGATAACTGATTTAATAAGTCAAATGATTAATCTTTTTCCCTCAGCCTCTTATATGCAGGGATTAACTTCTTTGATGCCTAAACTGGAAATATGCTACCTTTTGTGTTGATTCCTACCCAATACCTGTCTTTTCCTTGGATTTACTCAAATATTCACTGATACCCTTCTAGGCTTCCTGCTCCCCTGTGTAGTCAGATGAAACCATGGAGTCATGCTGATTAAAGTGTTTAATCCCTTTAGGATGGCATGCCTCCCAGGGCACCCTTTACAGAGATGCCGATGGAAATCCAAAATAAGAGGTGGAGGAATGACTCCGTGTTGGTAATTACACCTCCTTGTGCTGTTTTGGGGATAGTGTTGTCCCTGGACTACCTAGGACCTGGTTATTAAGGTGTTGAGAAATAGGTCATGAATTCTTTTAGGTTCAGAACCCTTCACCTAATAAACCTTACATCTTTCAACTCCAAGATTTTCATCCTTATTCGTATCACTCACCCAATGAGTAAATTAGGCTTCAGCTCATTTCTCTCTTTTAAGGTGAATTTGAAACATTTCGAATGGTTAGGCGATTTCATTGCACTTCAAGCCATCACCTGAATGGAGTACTATATTTTGAGTCTATCACTTCCTGTCAAGCTCAAGTTTATCTCTACCAAAAATATGACTGCATGATGCCATGAGAGTAGGGATGCCAGATTTAGCAAAACAAAACAAAAAAAGCACCATTAGAGTTTGAGTTGAGTTTTAGAGAAAGAAAATGAATTAAGTTCCCAGTATGTCCCAATGAATGCATGAAGGGTACTTACAGTAAGGAATTATTCACTGTTTAACAGAAATTCAAACTTAACTGGGTGTCCTGTATTTTATCTGGCAGTCCTCATTGACAGTCAAGTTGTGAGATATGCAATTTCACGTATCACCCAAGAAACAGGAAGCTTCAGGGTGAATTTAAGTATATGAGAGAAGATAACAGAACAACAGTGGACTTCAATCACCGTACGCTGGAGTGGAGGTTTTCATTGTTGCTGTTTTCCTTTTTTTCCTTTTTCTTGCAGTCCTTTCAAGACCCTGGAAGAGTCTTTAATACCAGGCTCATCATGCCAGCAGTTTGTCCAAAAGTAAGAGGCAATGGCCGAAAGGATCATTTACCTTGCTTTTCTTCCAAGCTGGATTCACCTGCTTTCTGGTCCAGGAGGACTCATGGTGTGGTATTGTTGGTGGTATTGTTCTCCCGAGCTACTTTTCCAAAGGAGAACTTGGAGCGTGCTAATTGATGGGTGTCAGCGATGTGACTGGAAGTGGACGACAGCTGGGAGCTGAGCGTGTTCTGCAAGGAGAGCTTGGGGTTTCCATTGTATAATCTTGCATCCTCCCATCTGCACTGGCTTTTGTTTTGGGTCTCAAGCAATTGGCTAGAGCTGAAAACATAAACACCTCCGTGCGCTTGCCCCTTATCATTTTCTTTTCATGTTGGTTAAGGAAATACACCTGAGAAACCAAAGACACACAATGAACCCAGCAATTACCAACCACCATGGGCAGGCGGCAAACGCTCCAACAACAAAACACCCAAGGATGGGCTACTGCTGCCCCTGACTTTCCCCAGGGTGCCTGGGGGAGGGGGGCGGGTGTGGGGAGGAGGGTTGGGACTCCTGTCAGTGGCCAGGCTCTGGGTCTGAGTCTAGGATTCCCTCTCACTTCTGTTTTGCGACAGCTGATTTCCTTACTGCCAAGGATGGAGAACTTTGAAAGTTTTTCTCCTAATTTATTTTGCACAAACAACTGGCACAGGTCACGCATGGTGCTGGGAACACTATTTAATAAAGGGAAAGAGGCAGACTTATCTAGGTTTGTCACTATGAAACTTTTTTAAAAGTCTGTTTGTTTGTTTATTTATTTATTTATTTATTTATTTATTTATTTATTTATCTCTACACTCAATGTGGGACTCAAGCTCATGACCCCAAGATCAAGAATCATACACTTTACTGACAGAGTCAGCCAGCCACCCCTAAACTCTACAGTTTTTGACAAATAGCTGCACCTATGTAACCAACACCCCTCTCAAGATAGAGTATGTTTCCACCACTTCACAGAAGTCCTTAGAAAATCTCCACCCTACCCCATTCCCAAGAAGAAACCACTGTTCTCATTTTTCCTTCACCATAATTTTGACTCTTCTAGAACTTTATGTAAATGGATCAGACCATATGCACTTTTTTTGTGACTAGCTTCTTTAGTTGAGTAGGTCTGTTTTTTCCATTTTATATTTACTGAGTGGTATTCTCTATGAACACACCACAATCTGTTTAATCATCCTATTGATGGGCATTTGGGTCATTTCCAGTTTTTGGCTATTATAAATAACGCTGCTATGAATACATCTGCAAAAGTGTTTTGTGGAATTTATTTTCATTTCTCTTGGATAAATATATAGGAGCGAAATTTTTAGGGTAAAGGGTGGGTGATTATCAAAAAGACTGACAATACCGTTTTTGAGGATGTAGAGCAACCATTACCGATACATTGCTGGGGCAATATAAAATAATACAAACTTTGGGAAAAATTTTGACTTTCTTATAATCACCTATGAAGTATTCAATGGCAAAATTGTCAAAAGATAGAGTGTATCTCCTCCGCCTCCCCCAGGAAAGGTTTTGGCAGAAAAATTCCAAAGGGATATTAGAAAGAGAAGCCCAAGGAGTAGGGAGAGACATTTGAAATACTATCACCATTTTCTATCTTAGAGGTTGAGTTTTTCACTCATTCTATGTGTTTAGTGAGAAGGTCCTGTGTATCAGGTGGCATTTTAGTGAGCAAGATAGACAAAACACCTATCCCACTTACTTTTAGGGGCAAAGCCACCTAGAATAGAGGTTATGAACATGAACTTTGAACTCTGAACATGAACATAAACCCATGCTATGTTTGAATGCCTGGGTTTGAATGCCAGCTCAGCCACTTACTTACTCTGTGTCCTTGGGCAAACAACCTAATGTATCTGTGACTTGGTGATCTCACCTGAAAAATGGGGATAATACCATTACTTCCTTCATAGGGTTGTTGTGAAATGCCAAATACACAACCTCATAGAATTGTTGTGAAGAGAGTAAACTGGTTAAGCACCTATGAAGCACTTGGAAAAAGTTTTGGCACACAATGAGTATACATTAGCTCTTATTGATGGGAACTTTGTGTTGCTATTTAATACAAAGTTCCTAATTAACATGCTATCTGTGTTGTCTCTGGGAGCTTTTCCATAAATGATGAAGAATGGGAAAAAAGATTACCTTTCAAATCTCTTAGGGGAAGTCTGAGCAGATGTGATTTTATGTTCGTGCTCCATCCCACAAAGAGCCAATGACTTAAGAAATTGTTCTTATTTGCCATATTCTACTTTGGTCCCAAAATATCAAAAGCATTTCTTCCTTTAAACAATTCTATAAAAATGATCAGAGCAGCAGTGATGGTTATAGACATGTGGAAACCATGTTTATCATAACCAAACTAGAAATCAGAATTATCTTATTGGGGGATGCCTGGGTGGCTCAGAGGTTGAGCATCTACCTTTGGATCAGGGGATGGAGTACCACATCGGGCTCCCTGCAGGGAGCCTGCTTCTCCCTCTGCCTCTGTCTCCGCCTCTCTCTGTGTGTCTCTCATGAATACAAAAATAAATAATTTTTAAAAAAAGAGGTATCTTATTGGGTGATTGGACTAAATTATTGTCCAGAACATTCTCTAGGTTCCCTTCTGCCTCCCATCACATATCCCATGCCTTCACTTTTCCTTCTCCTGAGAGACTGGCAATGTCTTGGCTCAGGCTACTTGTTCAATGGTAAGGAGCAGAGCCAAGGCCAAAGAGTAGCTGGCAAACATGTGAGGAAGATTCTGATCTCTGTGGTTGTAAGTGAATGAGATTTGGGTAGTTGGAGCCATAATTGAGGCCATACTGACTGATACATTGACTCCAACCAAAACAACCTAATTTATTGTTTGCTCTTTTTCTGATGTCAAATATTACTTCTTTGTTAGTTGGTTGATTTTTTTAGGAAGTGTTTATTTTTCATGTACTAAAAAGTAAGGGTTACATCCAAAACAACTCTTGTTCCCTTACTAAATTATTATGGACCCACCCCACATGCATTTATATAAATTCACCATTCTTTTACTTATTCACTCTTTACTTATTCACTTATTACTTAGATTTCACAAATACCCAATCTATGTTACTTTCTGGGCTGGGGTGCTGGGGGAAGGAGGCCAAAGTTCCCACATGTATAAGACAGGGTCCCTGTCCTGGGGGTACTTATCAGAAGAGTGGAAAATTTTGTTTTAAGGCACATAGTATGCTGTACAAAGTAACATTGTGCTCCACTTCTATCACCAGGTTTCAACTACAAGTGCTGGCCTGTAGTTATAGCATTTGATGAATTAGTATTGACTTAGGGGTTGCTCTAATTCATAATCTTTTTTTTTCTAATTTATAATCTTTATAAGGGTTAAAACTCATACGTATCCCTTGCTCCTTAGCTTTCCAGGCTGTGTCCCTTTAATTAAATCCACCTCTCATCAAATGTCCCTTCTGTTTCCTTAATAATATTAGTTACTTTAAATGGCTACTTACACCTCCACAGCTTTTCTCCTTGGGGCAGATATCTAGAGTAATCAAAATCTCTCCAGATTTTAACTCCTATTATCTTGTTGGAGAGGAAGATGATGGGTTTTTGGGTATTTTCCTCCCAAGAACTATCTAGCTGATAAATGCTGCAAACATATTTCTGATTCACATAGTATTTGACCAGAAATTTCTAAGCAGTGGACTCAGTATTCTACTTTTTTGTCCCCTTGTTATACATTCACACTTGGAATTTTGTATGCACTGAGATCTAGGAGTAGCGGAGTAAAACCTCTTAAACTTGAGCACATGGTCACTTTTTCCAGGATCCTGGGTACATCACTTATCTTATTAATTGCCAAATGACTCCATTTTTAATGCATTCTAAAATCTTATAATAGATCTACACTCTAAAACAAATTAACCTGATATTTCAGGTAGACATGGACAGATGGAGTTTGCATCTTGACCAAACTAAGTAACTAGCCTAAAAAGACAAAATAATAATAAGAAAAAAATATTTCTTCCTGCTTTGGTGACCATATTTGCACTTGGAAAAATGGTTTCTTTATACACACAGAAAGAGAAAATAATAATTCTATTGATTTCAATATTCAAATTAATGATCTTTGATAACTTAAAAGTACTTTTTTAAAATAGAAAACTAAAACATCGGGATCCCTGGGTGGCGCAGTGGTTTGGTGCCTGCCTTTGGCCCAGGGCGCGATCCTGGAGACCCGGAATCGAATCCCACGTCAGGCTCCCGGTGCATGGAGCCTGCTTCTCCCTCTGCCTATGTCTCTGCCTCTCTCTCTCTCTGTGACTATCATAAATAAATAAAAATTAAAAAAAATAAAAAAATAAAAAAATAAAACATGGTAGGAAAACACTGGATGTTAACTTCATCAATAATAGAATTCATTAAAAATTTACTAATTATACTAGTAAATATCATAGTTTACTCCTTCCCACTAAGTGTCTTATCCTTATTTAACTTTCACAAACCTGTATTTTTTTTTTTACATTTTACAGATGAGAAAAATGAGGTGTAACGAGACTAAGCAATTTTCAAGCTATCTAGATAGAAAATGGGAGACCCAGGGTATCAAGCCTAAGCAGGCTGGCTGCAAGTTCTGTGCAAGTCATGACTAAACAGTAGTATCCAGAATATTCCACATCTTTACCTTTACTCTTTGTATTTATTCTTAATCCAAGAATCAGCTAAAATAGGAAAGAGGAGATTTGTTGCAATAGCAATTCAAATTTCACATGCTTTGTAGCCCAGCACTGGAATCATTTGCTAAAGGTTAAGAGAAATATTTTCACTAAAGCTCAGAAGGTCTGTAGGAGGTGGTACCCAAATTTTATTGCCTTTCTTATCTCTACAATATACATTATTTATAAGGTGTTCAATTATACTACAAAGGGGTCATATGTTCCCTTTGGAGATTTAAATAGCATCTCTGAGGGATAACATAAATTGACCATGACCAGGCCTGTACTCATCCATGTCTTTATGAAAGACAGGATGCATTTGGGTCACTTTAGATCTCATTCAATGAGAGAAGGGGATGATTTAGCAGATAACTAGATCGTCTGCAAAGTGATTCAAAATGACCATTGCATTTTTCCTTCCTCCAAGTATTCCAGGCACTTTTTAACAACTCATGCAATAAATATTATGGACCACCTTAGATGATAGCTATCAGAAGCCTTATCTTCCCTGACAGACTGTAGAATTCTGAGCACAAGGGTATATCTCATTCATAGCTATGGTACCTTAAGAATGTGATAGGGGCCCATCATTTTTTTTGTTGACTGGTACATCAGTTATTTATTAGAATAACCGCCCCGAATTGAAAACATCCAAAAACCTTGTGTGCTTTTAACAATGAACATTTATTGTTGGTCCCGGGTCTACAAGTCAGATGGGCACTTCTTCAGATCTCAGTTGGGCTCACTCAGACGTCTTCTGTCAGCTGCAGGTGTGCTAGGCAGCTCTGTGGATCTTGGCTGGGCTCCCATGTGTTGGGGCTGGCTAGTTGAGGATAAGTGCAGCTAGGGCAGCCAGGTTCCCTTCCATCGGGTCTCTCATCCTCCAGGGTGCCCACTCAGGCAGCTTCTTATGGGAGTGGAGGTGGCAGAGAAGAAAGGAAGCTGAAATGTCTACAGCGTTGGACGTCTAACCTTGAAATTGGTGCATTATCATTTCTACTGTATTCTATTGACTGGAGGAAGTCACGAAGCCAGCCCTGATTCAAAGGGTGAGGAAAATGGGCTAGATCTTTTAATGGAAAGGATTGCAAAGTCATGTTATGACGCATGAGTGCACAAGGGGGGCACAGTGAATAATTGGGACCAATCTGACACAATTAGAATAAAAGAAAGGCTAATCTGAGGTGATGTCATGAAGTGGGAAGAAGGGAAATGGTGGAGCAAGTGGCTCATGGTCCTTACCCTTTCTACAGCTACATGACCACAAACTTGCCATGTTATGTCATGTCACATCCTTAATCACCATTTTGGGTCTTCCTAAGTTTCTTGGGAGAATCCAATGAGATAAACACACCGAATTAGTTTGTAAATTATAAATCTCATTGCATATGTGAACCAACACTGCTGTCATTTCATTTGAAGTGTGAGAAACTTCTGCAATAACTTCCAGTTATTGACAGATTCTGAATAGCACCCTGAGAGAAAGCACCCTCAGAGAAATCCCCATTAACAACATTTTTCTCACTTTGCTCCAAGACTGGATCTGATGCATTTTGAGAACAGAGTATCAAAACATCATAGGTGCTCACTAGAAAGGCAGAAAAATTTTAAACATGCAGCTGTACCCCTTACTTTCTGGAAGAGCAGATGTTTGTTCCTGCTCTGGGTGGCTCCCACACCAAAGGAGGGTGAAACACAGAACACCTTCCTCCTGCATTTGTTTCTGCTTGAGGGATTAACAACCTCTTAAAATAAAGTCACAACTTCCCCTCTTCCAGATCTTGTGATGTCACTGTGATTGAGGCCTTCCCTCTTCTGCTTCCTGGGATGATTTCATCGTGCTTATTGAAGTGAGACATGGTCTTCCGTGATATTGGTAACAGACTACTTTGGAGTATTTGAATGGATGGATTTCCCCCATCTTGTGGTGCTCCTTGTGATTAAAATGGAAATATGCTTTGCATAAGTGACTTGGAAGGAGTTTCTTCTATATCTCAGTGGTCTGGCTCTGTTTAGGAGTCAAATGCTAATGCAAATATTTAGCACATTGCAAGAAATGACATTTAGGGAAAAGAGGACCCAAACTGATTTAATACGTGTGGGAAAGAGCCCACGTTATTTTTCCACACTGAGAACTCGTAGTCAGTCACTGAAGCCCCTGGACAATCTGTGGGCATTTATGGTGCCCGAGAACACATGGGATCCCGAATGAAAAAACCTAGCTATGAAGAGGGAAAGTTTAGAGAGAACTTGTTTTAGATATTCATTCTCCAAAGGACTTATCACTGCATGTATAAATCCTAAACCTCAAATTACCTTGGATGGTGTTATCCGTCATACGCACACTGATGGGATGTGAAACCAGCAGAGACGTTTTTCCCCTTCTTCTTGGCATTGAGAGAACTCACATGCTGTATGAAACTCAAGCTGCCTTTTATTTAAAAGCAAACCCAAGGCAAAGGTTGCACTAATTCTGCACATACAATTGTTAGCTCCTTTGAAATGGTGCTGCTTCATTCATTTGGGCTGCCTTAAGCTAGATGGAAAAATCAACTGGCTTTTTTGCCTTCCTTTTTTAAATTTATTTTTATTTATTTATATTGTTTTATTGGAGTTCAATTTGCCAACATATAGCATAACACCCAGTGCTCATCCCATCAAGTGCCCCCCTCAGTGCCTGTCACCCAGTCACCCCCACCCCCCCACCCACCTCCCTTTCCATCACCCCTTATTCGTTTCCCAGAGTTAGGCACAAGTCACTTCCCTTTTCCTGGCTTCTTGTCCTTCCCCAGTCTTGGAACAAGGGCTAGAGATTCGAAAGCAGCCTTAGAGGGACGGGTCTTCCATCTTGACTTACTTTGACGGCCATGATGCTGCCAGGCTGAGATGTAAGGGGGCAAGGAAGAGGGACCCTGGGGGTGACTGGAGAGCAAGCCTATCTGGCCAACAGCAGCAGCGAAGTAGTAGAGGAAAGACAGCACTGTCCTTTTTTCATTAAGTGTATTTATAAACATACTGAACATGAAACATTTTTCCTTTCTTCACAGTGATGGATGATTATATGTCTATGAAATGTTTTCATTTATTTGGCGCCAGGGTAATCAAAATCAGTTGAAACTGTCCCACTGAAGGGAAAGAAAACAAGTGGGCGTGGGACAGCCTGTGTTCCGTCCCTCATGCTTCTCAAGGGTAGTAGCTGGCAAAAGGGCTTGCTTCTCAAGGAACATGCTCTTCAGCTGGTAATTACTCCCAGTCCTGCTCATGGCTGCCGTCCACGGAGGCTGCAGCTCTGCAGCGCTTTCAAAGCTTTCTGGAAGCAGTGTGGGAGCGTCGGGGCCAGCCTGTGCGTGACTCTGTTTAGGCTGAGAAAGAGCTGGTCCCAGAGAACCTTTGTGAATGAAACGCTCCTCCTGCTTTCATGTCTGCCCTGGCCCGTGTTCTGGGTCAGTCATTGTGATCTCCAACATCCTGTTTGAACTGGTGTTTTCCACTGCATACAGACAAAACCATTTCTATTCTAAGCTCCTAATGACTGTACAAAGACAAGGAACGGAGATTAGGTAGGGAAGCAGGCTTGACCTGTCTGTGGGGAAAATCCAGAGAGCACACGCCTGGTCCCTTCCCTGGACTGGGCTCTCTGGATGGCCACAGAACTCTGATCTTCGTTTGACAAATCCAACGTGAATTTGGAAAGACCACTGTTCTGGTGTGAATTTATCCAGCCTTACCCCAGAGGGTGGTTGTGCTCACTTCTGGTTATCTCTTTGCTTTATGGTTTGTGATACAGACCTGCTCACCAGGCATGGGGGTTAAAATAACGATTTCCCTGACCTCCGGTCATCACTTTGCGAGGAATTAATTGGAAAACGAGCAGGGAAAGCACTTTCACTTCTTGAATAGAAGTAAGAATTTTTTTTTTAGTGAATTAAGAGGATTTCTTTATAGTTGTTTCCTTATTAAAGCAAGCAGAGTCCTAACTGATGTTTGCAAAGCAGGCTCAGAAAGGAATGAGCTTCACTTCCTGGCTCTGAGTTAATAAGGTGCAGAACGGCTTGGAGAAAGGCCTTTCAGAACATACCTATATGCGGTTTTGAGAAAATTATAATTGTAGTTCTAGTATAGAAACCATCCTTCTGTCTATAAACACACTGCATTCTTTCTGCAGTTGTGAGCTATAGAAAATTAGTGATGTATCCTAGGGCTCTCAAAACTCTGACACCAGGGTGTCCGAACTCTTCATATTAGAGAGAATAATTGGTTGATATACTCCTCTACAAGGAAGCAAAGATTTGTACCTTTGCACTGTGCCAAGGAATGAAATGAGCACTCGTAAGTAAGAATTTTGACTAAAAATCATAACATTGATACTTTCTCAGTCTGAAATAGGTAACCAATAGACTTTCTTTCCTGTTATTTCTCAAATTTCCATTTTTACCTGTGAACTTTGGAAGTACCCAATTTCTAAAGGTAAGTAAGTTGAAAATCTCAAATAACAGAGTGCATTATTTAAGATATTTACAATTACTTCTGAGATGCTAGGGCATTTTGAAAAAGACAACTGTAGGTGTGGGAGGTTTTCCATGTTTCATATTATCTTTCCATAATTAAAAATTAACCAGTATGATTAAAAATATGTTGGTAGTACTTATAAAAGAAGGTGTGAGAAGGGCACTCTCTGGATCAAAAAAGGATGGCTTGAGTGATGTTTGAGGTGGTGACCCTGGTTTCAAACGTTGAGCTCTTCAATTAGTTGCTGTGAAATCTGTTACTTCACTAAGAGAGGAACTGATTAATTCAGAAACTGGTAGCAACCAACTTCCTCCCAATGAGATAAGATGACATCACCCCAAATGTCCAAGGCTGTATGCTAAATACAATTTCAAAATAGCCAGTCACGTTGGCTGGAATGGAGTGGCCACAGCCAATCACTATTATCCATCCTTCATTGTCCAGCCCTGTAACCTCAGCCTTCAGAGTAGGGGTGAGCAAAGCCAGGGGCAGCCAGCCAAGTTTTATACAAATCCCTGAGATGCCTTTATCTCCGGATAAATAGATCATGTTAAGGATTTCTGTGGCAGAAATGGATCCCATAGACAGCATAACTTTGGCGTCCTTTTAGCTAATATTTTTCCTTCGTAGACAGAGCCAAATGATTTATTTTAGAATGAGCATTTTCTATTTTTATAGGTGTCTCTTCCATTTTACTCCGAATCTTATCTAAAGTGTGAACAAATTCTCAAATGTCTAATATGAACTGAGAAGAGAAAGCCCCTTAATCAGAGTTCAATTAACTGGTTTTGCTTGCCAGCAGATTATATATTTCACAAAGGCAACCAGCTGTCATTCCCACTTGGTTAGTTCCGAGTGAGTTCCGATTCTTCTATTTCTGCCTGTAGCTTTTTCCAGGCTCAGCCAAAGATACATACTTCCTCTCATCCACTATCTATCATTCTTACTGTAGGACATCTAGTTTCTTTAAATTTATGCAAAGCCTCACACACTCATACAAGCACACAATCATTTACATTCATGACAGGCTATATAATTTGTGAGGCCTAGTACAAAATGAAAATGCAAGTTTCTTGTTCAAAACTTATTAAAAATTTCAAGATGGAGGGTGCCCGGGGGTCTCAGTCAGCTAAGTGTCCAACTCTTGATTTTGGCTTAGGTCATGATCTCAGTGTTGTGAGATAAAGCCCTGTGATTCTCTCTCTCTCTCTCTCTCTCTCTCTCTCTCTGCCTCAATCTCTCTCTCTCCCTCTCTCCAAAAATAAAAATAAATAAATAAAAATTCAAGATGATGACAAGAGAGCATTAAAACAAGTGTGGGGCCCTTCTGAGAACAAGAACCTTTGGGACAATATGAATCTCATGCCCATGAAGTCAGCCTGGATATCAGTAACCACACACAGAATGCACAACTCAAGTACACAGCAAAGAATGTGCATGGAGCAACTCAACTTCTACTTTGTGCTACAACTTCCCTTTCAGCTCAACATCAATTCCCTGGAACTCAGTCATAATATGTTAGCAAAGGAAACACTGCTTTCTGAAGGTAAGTTTTTTATAGCTTACAAAGCACTTTTATTTTTAATTTTTTTTATTTTTACTTTTTTTTACCAAGCACTTTTGTATGGATTTTCTCCTTTGATCTCAAAAAGTTATTATCTCCAATCTGCCAATAAGCAAACAGGAAAAGTCATCTAAGGCCACACCACATATTTTTTCTGATTATAAGTATACTGTACAAACAATTTGAAAAATGTGGAGGAACAGAAAATATTATTACTGTAATATTACTCCCAAAACACCACCAATTAGATAACCACCATGAAAGTTTTGGTATGCAAAGCTAAGTCTAGTTTTCTATGAATCTATATGCAAGAATTTGTATAGGTTCTTGCATTTTTTTCTAAGTTACACTGGGATCTTATCATACATACTATTTCATAATCTTTTGCACTCAGTAATATGATACAGGCTTTTGTCTACATCATCAAACACTCCTAGGAGTTTTTCTTCATGGCTATATAGTATTCCACTGTGATTGGTAAAGAACTCATTCAGGAATAAGTGAGAAATGGTAAGCAGAGAAAAGATGGCTCAATCAGTGATAATTGCTTTTCCTACTATAATGCTTTTATTCTTTAGAACTGCCTTTAAACCAGCTGTTACTCTGTCCACTTTCATAGATAAAGAAACTGAGAGTCCAAGAATTTTAATCATTAGCTACAGGCCACACCTATTAAAACAAAGCTGGAGTTGGACCCAGGTCTCTAGGAAGGCATATACAGGAAAGCTTATATCGTTGTGTATCATTGTGACAGCTGTACATAATTTAATGTTGTATTCTGAAGAAAGGTCCTTGGGTTAGCACATCATTTAGAGCCTTAGAGGTTTTTGAGGTGTGTTGTTTCTTTAGGAAACAGCATATAGGAAAATCCATAGAACCAAGAGAAAGATCTGATGACACAGACAAGTAGGGATGACAAATAATGATCAGAAGCAACCTCTGCGTCAAAGAAATATCACTTCAGAAATTATTTCCTGGCTCACAGGAATTCCTCTGGTCACAGAGAGTCAAATTTAAACTTAGCAGATATGATTGAATCTTATAAAGAGCAAATGCAAGAGTGGGGGATGAGTTGATTTCCATCTTTAAGACAGCAGCAATTGGGATGAATTCCTAAGCCATGTATCTATTGGACTGTGTGATTGCTCTCTAAGTGAGGATTTAGGACAATTTCAGAAAAAAAAAAACTGAAGTTCTTTAAAGTTCTCAGGAGAGATTGCTTGAAAATAATTTCCCTGGCGTAATACTGCTTACCCTTTTCACTCACCCTCTCTGGCTTAGTCAGCTAGTTTCTCACTGATGTTCTGAGTTCCAGGAGCTGAGTCCCAGAGGGGGAATGGAAAAGATTCCTGGAATATACATTATTAGAACAGAAGAATTTCAGGATGAGTAAGAATAGCCTACTATTCTGTGTCTTGACCACAAAAGGATCCCCCAAAAGGGAAGGCAATTAGCTAGTGTGTCACTAACAAGTTGCCATGAAGTAGGTGGCTTCGAATAACTAACTTATTCTTCTCATAATTCTGGAGCCCAGAAGTCCAAAATCAAGATGTCCGCAGGGCCACATCCCCTCTGAAGTTTGTAGGGGAGAATCTTTTCTTGCCTCTGCCAGCTTCTGGGGGGTCCCGGTATCCCTTGGCTTGGGGCTGCTTCTCTCTAGTCTCTACCCCTTTGTCTGTTCCTCTTCTGTCTCCTATAAAGACAATGTCACTGGATTTAGGGTCCACCTGGATAATCCAGGGTGATCTCATCTGGAGATCCCTTGCAAAGATCTTTGTTCCACATTCACAGATTCTGGGGTTTAGCTCACAGACATATCTGTTTGGCAGCCACCATACAATCCTCTGTACTGAGGGAAGCTTAGGTGTCCATGTGTCCCTGAGAAAGAGCCACAGAGTCCCCCTTCGTTTTGACTTTGGGTAGGGCCTTCTTTCCTGGAGAAAGTGCTGGGAAGGACAGAAGAGCTCAAAGACAAAGAGCTGTTGGGTTTCCATAAGGAGACAGGTCTCTGGAAGTCTCTGAATTCCCAAGTTCTAGATTCAGCAAAATGATGCCTGGGGGCCCCACAGAGGCATTGAGATGGATGAAAGGGAAGCCATACCTGGAGGGAATGGCCTGTGTGGCAAGCACAGGGTAAGGCTAGGTGGGGCAACGGCCACCTCTGCAGACTGAGACCTGGAAATGGAAGCTTACCAAAGACCCAGATCCCACTTTTCCATCCTGTGTCCTGGCCTGGCATAGATGGCACACTCTTGAACTTTGACTCTTGGCAAGAGGGCGCTGCTGGAGAAGGTAAGCTTCCTGTCCTACTGAATGAGCAGGGAGTCTAAAGAAAAATTAAAAGTGTATTTTTTTTTTTTACTGTGTTAGACAGGGTTCTACAGAAAAATAGAACCATTAGTGTGGAGAGAAAGAGAAAGAGAGATTAATTTCAAAGAATTTGCTCATGTGAATGTGGGCCCAGCATGTCTGAAATCTGTAGGGCAGGCAGGCCAGCAGGCTGGAGAGTCAGATGAAAACTGAAGCCACAGTCTTGAGTCCTAATTCCACAAGCCAGCAGGCTGGAAACACAGGCAGGGTGTCTATGCTACAGTCTTGAGAAAACCCATTCTCTTTAGAAAACTTCAATCTTTGCTCTCCTAAAGCCTTTAACTGATTGGATGAGGCTCACCCACATTATGGAGAATAATCTGTTTTACTCAAAGTCTGCTGTTTTTTTGTTCTGTTTTTAATATTTATCTATTTATTTATGATATACAGAGAGAGAGAAAGAGAGAGAGAGAGGCGGAGACACAGGAGGAGGGAGAAGCAGGCTCCATGCCAGGAGCCCAATGCGGGACTCGATCCCGGGACTCCAGGATCGCGCCCTGGGCCAAAGGCAGGCGCTAAACCGCTGAGCCACCCAGGGATCCCTCAAAGTCTACTGTTTTAAATGCTAATCACATCCCAAAAATGCCTTCACAGCAACATCTAGCCTGGTATTGGGCCAAACAACTGTGCACTGTAGCCTAGCCAAGTCAACACATAAAATGAACCAGCCCATTTAAATGCTGGAGTGTAGACTTAATAGACTTGGAATTTAGACTTGTTCTTCAGATATTCCTGAGAACGTGGCAAGGGCATGGTATCATGACACTTGCTGGAGATATGAGAGTGGATGGGACAGCTGTGGCACCTACTGTCACGGAGTTTAATAATTCACCCATCACTCTAGACCAGAACAAGATGGCGGGTACAGCATCCAGAAATGTGGACAGGCAGTTAAGAGAACACCCAAGGAGCCTCACTTGATGTCCCAGAGGTCAGAATATTTCCTCCAGAGTTGGAGGAAAATAGATGTGAACCAACAGAAGTGAGGAAGATAGGGGAAGGACAAACATCCCAGTCAGAGAGGAAGCTTAGATTAAAAGAAAACCATGGGGAATTGGAGAAACTGAAGCAAAGTCATTATGGCTGGAATATAGAATGTGAGGCTCATGACCATGGAGAGATGAGGCCAGAGGGGTAAGCTTGAGGATGGAGTGACCACGCTTGCACTGAGATGTTATTGAAGACACACCTTATGTTAAGAGTACCAGGGAGCCACTGACGAGTAGCTGGGGCTGCTCATTGAGCTACCCAGCTGTTGAGCTGGGGAGTATTATGGCCAGACTTATCTTTTGAGGAAAGAGCTCTGGCTGTTTTGTCTAGGTGGGTTGGAGGTGGGAGTCCAGGCCTGGGCCCATAGTTTTTGCAGGATCCCTGTGAGATGTGAGAATGGCCAGAATTTAAGGTAGTGACAGCAGGTGAATGCACAAAGTATTTACAAAAGTACAAGTCAGCCAAGATGGTATTTGTTCCATATGCTGATGGCTGTTGGGGCTTGGGCAGGTCATCATGTGGAAACACTTTTTTTTAAAAAAAAATATGTATTTATTTATTTGAGGGAGAGAGGGAGGGAGGGGGAGAGAGAGAGAGAGAGAGAGAGAGAGAGAAGCATAAGAGGGAAGGGCAGAGGAAGAGGGAGAGGGAATCTGAAGCAGGCTCTGCCCTGAGCATGGAGCCCTTACGAAGGGCTCAACACAGGGCTCTCTCTCAGGACCCTGAGATCATGACCTAAGCTGAAACCAAGAGACATTAAACCCACTGTGTCACCCAGGCAGAAACACTTTTAAATTTGTGATCTCCTGTGGGGATGGGATTTGACAGCCTCACTACAGTTTAGCATCTCTGACTATCTTTTTATCAGCCTTTCCCCCTCTCCATTCTTTATTCTTGTGATTAGAATTAGTGATCTTCCTTTCTCAAATGTTTCACATCTAGTTCAGAGTAAAATGGTTCTTTGTGGTTTTTTTAAACTTGTCTTATGAATTAACTTACTACCAGAAAGGAAACCAGGTAGATAATCACGTCAATGTGAAATGTTCTGTATCCTTCAATCTTTGCAGGGCTGCTCACATCCCTGGAAGAGCCCCTTCCCCATCCTCCCCATTCCTTCCTGGATGCTGGAATCTTCCCAGCTTTACCTCGCTTCCGCAGCTCCTTGCCTTTCATTGAGAAGATGAAAATTGGAGTGAATTGTAATTGAATGTTATTCAACCTTTCCATATTAAAGTGAACATGAGATCAAATTGTCGGTTTTTCCAAACTTTATGTCATTTTGTATTAGATTACTTTCCTCATGCCAGGACATAGAGCTCATATGAACCCAGAGTGGAAGGAATCTTCAAATTTGCCAAGTCTATAATGTGAAGAAAAAAAAAATTTAAGTGAGGTGCATTTGAACGTGAATGAAACCCCAGCTTTGCCTTGGCAGCAGGATGAAATGAACTCAGCTCGCACTTGGCATTTGGGTTGCTAATGTCCCGAACTACACCTCCCAAGCGGTCCAAATTCTACCAAACCAAAAACACGTTTCACCAGATGCTTCCCCCACTCATTTCCAATATGTGTGCTTTGTGTGGAATGAAATCCATATGTTTCTTATCCATTTACACTTAAATCATCAAGATGTTACTCAACGATGCCTCTGTGATTTACAGATCTCTTCAGTCTTTTTTTTTTAATTTGAAAAAGGAAAATCATATTTTGCAAAGTGTAGACTTGAAACCACAAATTTGTACAATGAAGAAAAATGTGCGTCTGCTGTTTTCTTTCTTTTCTCTTCCAAGCTTCAAAGGAGGCATTGCCAACTTGCAAACACATGACTTCCAGAAACATCTATACCAACTGCTTGCGCCTGAGTCTTCATGTCTCTCTCATTACTACCATGGTCTCTCATCATGGGAAAGTGTGTGTGAGTTGGGGGAAGGGGATGAAGAGAAAAATTTAGAGAGAAATTAGTAAGAAGGGAAAAAAGGAATGAATATACAAGGGAAGGGTAGAAGTAAAAAAAATTAAAGTCTGGAGCACGTGGGAAATTGATATATTCAGAAGGTGAAGGAAAACAGGCTTAAGGAACAGCTTAAGGCAGCCAACTACTTAATCATCCACTTGATAAAAAGATATTTGAATAGTGCTTTCTATGTACCAGACTCTTATGAAATAAAGATAGATGCAAACTCTTTGGTACCTTCTCAACTAGAAGGGCCCATTTCTTCACTTGATTTGGAGGTGGCATTGAGCTACTTTGCCCAACGCAGTTTGGTAGGAATGACACTATGCCAGCTCTGGACTTAGCTTTTAAGAGGACTAGTATCCACTGCCTTGGCCTCTAGAACCTACTTGCCATGCTGAGACCAGGTGTGGACCAAGTGAGTAGCCCCAGATGACTGCCAGCATCAGCTGCCAGCCTTGTGAGTAGCCATTTTGGACATCCAGCTCATTCAAAACTTCAGACATTAAGATTGCATTAGCATTTCATCACCCCCTTTCTTTGAGAATAAACAAGTTGTTTTTCTGAAAAAGTCTTGTTAACATCAGTGGCCAGAAGTTGCTTATACCATGGTGTCTTTAAGATGAGTGTTTAAAAATTTCATGCCATTGTTGGCAAGTATAAATGATATACATTCTTCTGGGCTGTGAATCTTTTCCTTTTAATGGCCCTATGTCCCAGTAGCAATCATTTTCTACAAGGTGACCCTATTCAAAAGAACTTTGCCAGTATCTTTGCGTGTGGTCTTTATATTCAATATCTAGCTACTAACTGTTATCTATCTATCTATCTATCTATCTATCTATCTATCAATCTATCTTTCATCTATCTATCATCTATCATCTATCATCTACCCATGCATTACAAATCTCAAATTTCAAATATATCTCATATATATCTAATATACATTTTATACTTAATATACATTTATATACTTAATATACATTTAATATTAAGTGAGGTGCATTTATTTTATATTTTAATATTTTAATTTCATAGTTCCTGGAATGGATTAACGGGCTCAATTATTTTAGCTTTTGATGATCTATTTTTCTGGAAGTTAGATTTGCTTTGTTCTCTACATTCATTTTCTTAGACTTTGATGTGAAGCTGGAAGGAATGCATGAATGACTTCTGAAGTATTGACATCCCCCACTTACATTGCTTCTTACATTTTGCTTTCTTCTCACTAGTTTTTGAGGGATAATAATAATAGTTGCCATTTTTTAGTATTAGTATGTGCCAGCAACTATGCTAATTATATACATTATCTCATTTAATTGTCATAACAATCCCTAGAGGTTGGTTTTATTTTTTGAGAAGCAGAGATTGAAAGAAACTCAGATACTTTCTCAGGATCACGCAGATAGTGATAGAACCAGGACTTGAAACCATATTTATCTTATTTCAAATCCATGAGATTATATTATCCTTCTTTCCTGTTTTATTTATTTATTTATTTATTTATTTATTTATTTATTTATTTATTTATTTAATTTACGATAGTCACGCAGAGAGAGAGAGAGAGGCAGAGACATAGGCAGAGGGAGAAGCAGGCTCCATGCACCGGGAGCCCGACGTGGGATTCGATCCCGAGTCTCCAGGATGGAGCCCTGGGCCAAAGGCAGGCGCTAAACCGCTGCGCCACCCAGGGATCCCCCTTTCCTGTTTTCTAATGCAATTCACACAAAGGGATTAATTTGGTCATTCATGTAGCGGTTTCAAAAATCCTTCAGATATCATCTATGCTGAATAGTTTAGTTAAACCATTCTTGGTTAAAGGCCAGTAGGAATAAATAGGACATTCTTCATATGCCTCAGGAGTTTTCTGGGCAAGGATATGAGTCTTGTTTAGTTTCATCAGGAAGTGGGACTGTAAGTATTTCTCATCTTCCTTAATGTATTGATCAGCACAGGCTGGGTTATGTTGCTGTAACAAACAATCTCACAATCTCAGTGACTTAAACCAACATTAATTTCTTCCATGATATTCAGCCTCTGAGGATTGGTTGAGGGCTCTGTTCTATGTTGTACTTATTTTCACTCTGGGAGACAGCACTAACTGGAAGATTTGTATGGTTACAGTGGCAGAAAGCAAAGAGATCTTCAGAGGGTCTCAGAGGGCAAAGAA
Source organism: Nyctereutes procyonoides (assembly GCF_905146905.1). Classification (NCBI taxonomy): domain Eukaryota; kingdom Metazoa; phylum Chordata; class Mammalia; order Carnivora; family Canidae; genus Nyctereutes; species Nyctereutes procyonoides. Next base: position 8,646,610 of record NW_026575155.1, read on the forward strand.
ATGCTTCAGTCATAAAGTGGCATATGTTACTCTTAGTCACAATGCATAGGCCAGAGCTAGTCATTCTCTACCACTGGGGAGCCAGGAGAGGCAATCCTGTAGAAGGGGGAAGTAGCCAGAAGGGGGAGGAATTAGAATATTTGGAAACCAGCATTAATGACTACCACATTTATGGTAATTCATAGCTCTGTATGTTGAAGGACCTTAAAAACAGAACACATTTTATGCCTGACATGTGTCAGTGCTTTATCAGTGTCATGGAATTCTATTGAGAAATTTGGTAATTTCAAGACTTTTCTTCAAATCCCTTCCTCCAGACTATCCTAAAGGGGGAAAAATTAATGAGAAAGTTATTGTAAGTTTTGTATTCTTTGGTTTTCAATCTTTAGGATAGGGCTTCAGCTAATACCTCTGAAGGACTAGTGTGAGATAGACCAATCCTGTTGTCAAGAAAAAGAAAAGCTGCATAGAGTATGGCCATACACATGCACTTGCATGCACACAGATAGACATATGCATACAAAGAATTACCAAAATGGACTAGATTTGAGTCTCTAATATCTTTAAAAGAAAAGTCACTTATTGAGGGGAACCTGATATTCTATGCTGATTTCTCCCTAAGGTGCTCATCTAGTTATACCCTGGGCAAATATACTGAGAAACAAGGCAAGCATAACTCAAGGGCAAAGAGAAAGAATCTGAGCAGAGCTTTTGCTTGTCTCATAGGCCTGGGAAGATAAAAATTGATGCTCAGTCCTACTAAGGCAATCAGAATGTGAGGGGCAAGAATTTTGGAGAAAATGTAAGCTCAGAGAAGTGAGACACATTTTTTTAAAAAGTCCTTTTTTTTTTTTAAGGACTTTACTTATTTATTTGACACACACACACACACACACACACACAGAATATGCACACAAGCAAGAGGAGTGGGAGAGGGAGAAGTAGGCTCTCTGCTGAGCATGTAGCCTGACTCAGGGCTCAGTCCCAGGAACCTGAGACATGTAAGACATATACCATGAGCTGCTTTTTTCCTATTGGATTTTGTTGTATCTTAAACTGTTCAGGTCGAGAGATAATTATTTATTTATTTATTTATTTATTTATTTATTTATTTATTTATTTAAAAACAGCTCCTTTTTTAAAAAATTTATTTATTTATGATAGACATAGAGAGAGAGAGAGGCAGAGACACAGGAGGAGGGAGAAGCAGGCTCCATGCTGGGAGCCCGACGTAGGACTCGATCCCGGGACTCCAGGATCGCGCCCTGGGCCAAAGGCAGGCGCTAAACCGCTGAGCCACCCAGGGATCCCCAAGAGAGATAATTATTTAGATAGAAATTAGTCGTTAAGAGAAAACAAACTCCATACGGAACTATTGGGTATCTCATGATACTGGAGTAAAAGGAAATTGTAATACAGGGTCTTCCACAGGAGAGAGGCCTACTTAGCAACCCAGTTGGGACCCCCTGAAGTACTATATTTAAGGAGTAAGGGCAGGCCAGAAATTAAAGAAAGCCTTGCAAAGACTAAAATCCAATTTTAAACCAGCTCAATCTCTTATTGGATTAAGGGATCTGCTTCCATGTTACCCGTCTCCAAAGGACCTAAGAGAGTTCTTTTGAAGTTAGATAAGATCATCCAGAAATTTTCTTTTTCTTTATAAACAATATTTTGGATTCACTAAATATTACCAGGAATACCAAAAACAGGACTGAGAGAGAGAAAAAACAAACAGAATCCCCACACAATATTGGAACTTCCAGATGCATATTTAAAGAGAAAATTGTGATTAATGTGTTAAAACAGATGACAAGACAAAGAATTTTACCACAGAACTGGAATGTATAACTTCAATGGAAATGGAATTAAATAGAAAATCAGGAAATTAAAAAAATACATAATATCTGAAATTAATTATACAGTAGATGTGATTACTAGCAGATTACAGCTGAAGGGCAGATTAGTTATCTGGAATATTTGTCAGTAGAAAATAACCAAATGAAAGCAGGGAGAAAAGATTATAAACTACAATTTTTTTGCGAGAAATTGAAAAGGAGATAAAGAAATGAAAATAAACACAAAACAATCAGTAATTTGAGGGATTAGAAGACAATATTATTTAAAAATGACAATTTCTTTAAATTGAACTTTCAAGTCAATACTACCAAATAAAAATCACAGTTTGTATTACTTTTGTGTGGAAATTTACAAACTGTTAACAAGATGTATGTAAAAATCCAAAAGACCAAAAAGAGTTAAGCTTATTTTTAAGAAAAACAAATTTGGAAGACTCATAGGCCAGATTTCAACATTTATGATAAAGCTACAATTTTTGAAATAACATGGTTATCATTGCCAAGGTTTATAGTCTATGATAGTACAACTTCTTCTGGAACAATAGATGAATGGCAGAGAAAAATAGAGAAAAAGAGAGAGAAAAAAATGAGAAGAAAAAAGATAAACTGTAAACAAAAACATCCATGGGAAGAAGAATGGTCTTTCAAATATCCGTAAGGATATCCATATTGGAAAAGAAAAAAATAAATTTCATCCCCTACCTCATTCCATATATAAAAATTAACTGTAGATGAGTTGTAGTACTAAATGTGAGAGGTTGAAGTAAAAAGCTTCTGGAAGATAACACAAGCTAATCACCTTAGAGCTTTAGAAAAATGTTTTTTAATTAGGACATAAAAAATATTAACCATTATGAAAACCACTGACAAATTGGATGGTATTAAAATTAAGAGTTTCTGTTCCTTCCATGACATTACAAAGTGGGTGAAAGTGCATGTCACACAGTGGGAGAAAGTATCTTTAATACATACATTTGACATGGGTCCTTTGAGAAACCAATTTTTTAAAAATCCAGAAAACCAAATAGAAAAACAGGAAGAATTGGACAAATGCTTCAGAAAAGAAGCTCTCTGGTGGCTGGGTGGTGTAGTATGGTGAGCATCTGATTCTTGGTTTTGGTTCAAGTCACAATCTCAGGGTCATGAGATCAAGCCCCATGTTGGGCTTTGTGCTCAGCACAGTCTGTTTAAGACTCTCCCTGCCCCACCCCACCACTCCTGCATGTGTTCTCTGTCAGATAAATAGATAGATGTTAAAAAAAAAAAAAGAAGTTCTCAACTTGGCTGACATGACAAGATGCTGAATGTCAGTGGAGTCGGACTAATGCAAATTAAAATAACAGTGAAACAGCAGTGCTCACCCACTAAAACTAAGCAAACAAATAAAACTGACAATAGCAAGTGTTACTGAGAATGAGGGGTTATCAGAACTCTAACTTTCCCGCACAGCTAGTGGAAGTGTAAATGAATATTAGCACTTTAGAAAAATGTTTGGGAGTTGAAGGTACATGCATACTTCGACTAGAAATTGCACTTCTTCAGTACATAACTGGATTGGGCAGTAACATCGTGTAGAAGAATAGTCAACGCAGCATACACTCAAATGCCAATCCACAGTAGAGTGAATGAATTGCGTATTCATACAATAGGATGCTATATAACAATGAGAATAAATACATTAATTACTGCTACACACATACACACACATGCACACACACACAAATGAGTCTCACAAACCAAATATTGAAAGAAAGATGCAGATACCACAAAAAAGCACAAATTCCACGATTCCATTTATTTATTTATTTACTTACTTATTTACTTATTATTATTTTTTAAAGATTTTATTTATCCATTTATGAGAGACACAGAGAGAGAGAGAGAGGCAGAGACACAGGCAGAGGGAGAAGCAGGCTCCATGCAAGGAGCCCGATGTGGGACTCGATCCCGGGACTCCAGGATCACGCCCTGGGCCACCCAGGGATCCCTCATGATTCCATTTATTTCAAGTTCAAAAAAAGACAAATTGAACTCACACTGAGGGTAGTTAAGTAGTTGCTACATTTCGAGTGTAGAAGGAGTTGGCTAGGAAAGATACAAGGGGACTTTCGGGATGCTGAAAAATATTCTATTTCCTGATTTGAATGGCAGTTACATGAGTTTGTTCATTTTGTGAGAATGTATCAAGCTTTACCGTTTTAAATATATATATATATATATTTTAAGATTTTATTTATTCATTCATTCATGAGAGAGGCAGAGACACAGGCAGAGGGAGAAGCAGGCTCCATGCTGGGAGCCTGATGTGGGACTTGATCCTGGGTCTCCAAGATCATGCCCTGGGCCAAAGGCAGGGGTTAAACCGCTGAGCCACCCAGAGATCCCCAAGCTTTACCATTATAATTTGAATGTATGTTATACTTTAGTAAAATGTTCAGTTAAAAACACTAAAAACTCTATAGGACAAATATGTCCAGTTATGGAAAAGCATCATTTTTGTCAAAGAATCCACAATGGTGGATACTGAATGTGGATTCAGTTTTAATGTTATTGTCATCAAGACCTTTTGCAAAGCAGAGAAGTACTGGACGCTTATTTAAATGCCTTCTGTGATGCAACCAGTAACATGTCAGAAGTAATGAAGTAAGCTGTAAAATAAGAAAAAAAAAACCCTTGTGATCCTTTTACATTTTTATTTTGACTTGGCTCTTTGCTGGGTGTAAAAACAGAAACTAAAGAAGGTAAACTTGGGGACGCCTGGGTGGCTCAGTGGTTGCTCAAGGCATGGTCCTGGGGTCCAAAGATTGAGTCCTGGATCAGGCTTCCTGCTGGGATCCTGCTTCTCTCTGCCTATGTCTCTGCCTCTCTGTGTGTGTCTCTCATGAATAAATACTTTTTAAAAAATCTTAAAAAAAAAAAGATAAATTTGAGGGCTTTAAAGGAAAATTTTCATTTGAACAATGGAATCAATTTATTAAAAAGTTTTCTCATGGTGCATCTCTGTGCTTTGTTGGTAATGATCAATAATTATGCAAAGATTTATAAAATTATGTAATGATCAATAATTCTTTACAATTCTATAACATATTAGTGCTCAAAACACACAGTCTCAACTTTAATTCTGACCGACTTTATTTTTAAAAATTGAGGCAACTCAATGTTGAATCATCCCCACCATATCTGTAAAGTAGGCTGGAAATAATGACTCTACTTCCTTTTAGAGATGAGAAAACCACGATGCAGGAGAAGTTAACCTACTTGTCCAGGATCACACACACATCTAGCAAAGTACAGAGGAAGGCCCGGATGCAAGTGTTGTAATATTGACAGATACTGGTGTTTTTCCACTAAATTCATCTTTTCTTCCTCTCTGCCTTGATTTGGGTTAAGAAGGCTTAGTGTCACCAGTTTCAGGTCAGGCCTGGCAGAGACGGACCATGGACAAAAAGGGAAGTTGTATCACTGAACAAGGTTGAACTAAGGTGGCTGAAGAGCTGGATTGAGGCAAAATTGGGCCCCAACTTCCATGACCAAACCATAAGCCAACACATAGAAAAGAGACAGTCACTGGACCAGAGTTTTTATTGATTAACAAAAAACAGAATATGAGAACTATGTAGAACAAGATACCGAGAAGGCAGTCCCAAACAATGCATCTGTTTCTTAAGAGGTTTTACTGTTTCATGAAACCAAAACTTGTAATCTTCTAACATTTCCCTACCTCCCTTCTAGTTCTGCTTTTCTGGGAAATTACTGGCAGAGATGCATTGTGGAAATTTCGTGTTTCCTGGGGAGTAGGAGCAAGAGAGGGATCATGTGAAGAAAAATTCAACTCTGCATGGAAATCCAAGAGAGCCAGGAAAGACCTTTTAGACTTTCAACTGTCTAGCCGTGTGGCTATTCTCAAAGGGCCTTGACTCACTGTCCTTGCACAGATGTGAACTCCTAATTCCTCATCCCTCCATCTCTGTCTATCCTTAGATGAGATAGGAATTGACACTACTGGAAATCACATATTTCTCCTGCATCCACTGACTTAGTGACCACAGATGAACTGATTAGGATACTCTGGGTTTATATTTTAGGAACTCTGTATTAATTTTCCATGAGTGCAAAAACTACTTTGACAAGTTGGACGTCTCTTACCTTCCCTCCTAACACAATGAGCCCTTCCTATCTCCAATCTCTTGTTTTCATTGTCATGCATTTGCTCCAGAAACCGGAGCTGACCTTTTATGCTGTCTCTGAGACTTCTCATTTCCCCACCAGTTCCCATCTCAGGGACTGGAATCCTTTCCTGGAACCCAGCAGGATCTTTACTTCTCCATATTCTTGCAAGTTCCTGTACCCTCTCTACCTCTTTGATGAGCAAAGGGGGTGAGGGTTACATGCACAACCAGGTTGGTCATTGTTAGATTCCCACTCTGAGAACTCACGTTGGAATTCTCTTTGCCAGAGTCACTTTCTATATCAGTTATGATGGCAAGGAACAGGAAGAAATTAATGGTGGCTCAAGCAATCCAGTCATTTTATTATTATCTTGCACCATGTTTGAAGGTAGATGGTTTCATCCCTGGTGTAGCAGATGGTTTGTGTCCTTAAGGACAGAGATTCTTTTTATTCCTTCTCTAGGATTTTGGCAAGTCACCTTTTTGTCTTCAGACTTGTCACCTCACGATCATAAGATGGGTGACGTATCTCCAGATGACACATTCTCATTCCAGCTACCCAAGCAGGAAGGAAGGGTCTGATACAAAGGCATCCTCCTTGAGAAGCTGGGGTGTTTTCTTTCTTTCTTTTTTTTAAATTCAGAATGTGAACATCCTCCAGTGTACTTCCTTTGTGTCTCATGGTGGGAAATTAAGGTATATTCCTAACTATAAATGATCATTGATGAAGGGAATTGGGGTTTCCATGGCTGGTTCAGGCCAATCAAGAGTCATCCTAAATTCATGATGGGATACACTTCCTGGAGATAAGAACACCTCTATTGAACATTTTGAAACAAAACTGGGAGGGCGCAACTATTGGACAAACATGGAACCGTGAAGAACCAGTCTGACCTTGGGCTTTGTATCCAGGAACTCTAGAACCTAGAGAGGGGGCTGAGCTTTTAGTTTTCTCACTTGCCCTGACCACTGCCCCTGGTCAGTACACAATGAACATGGAATGCATGCATGCATCATGCATGAAAGAATGCACACATTGAGGAATAAATGAATGCAGTGAGTGAGGGTGCACATGCTTTTCTCTCTTATTCATGACAGACTTACCAGAACCTTCCTCTTTATCTGGGTATTTGCCTTTAGGAAGAGATGACTTTGAGTTCTGTTGTTGTCATGTTTTTTATCATTCTGCCTCCCCTATTTATAATCTAAACTCTTCAGCTTCCAGGAAGCATGTCTCTATTATGTTCCTTTTTCTTAAGCAGGCTTCCCCTCATCAAATCCTTTCTCTTTCTTCACTGTTCTTCTAGGCTCAGCACTGTTCTTGCTTCCCCACCAATGTAATGTTTCTTATTTTTTATTTATTAATTTATATATTTTTAAAGATTTTATTTTATTTATTCATGAGACACACACACACACACACACAGAGAGAGAGAGAGAGAGAGAGAGAGGCAGAGACACAGGCAGAGGGAGAAGCAGGCTCCACTCCATGCTGGGAGCCTGACGTGGGACTCGATCCCGGGACTCCAGGATCACGCCCTGGGCCCAAGGCAGACGCTAAACTGCTGAGCCACCCAGGCGTCCCTGCTGTTTCTTATTTTTTAAAGCCAAGTTCACTATGGTATATTTTAATTATTCTACACAACACCATTTTTAGGTGTACCTCTTGGTGAGTTTTGCTGAACAACTGTGAAATCACCCCCACAGACTAGATACAGAATGTTTCTATTGGATTCAAAAGTCTCCCTTTGCCCCTCTTGCTCCTTTGTAGTCAGTCTTCTTTTGATGGCCTTAGGCCTTGGGAACCACTAATCTGATCTCTGTTCCCATCGTTTTGCCTTCTCCTTGACATGTTGTGAATGAAATAATATAGTAAGTAGCCTCTTGATTCTAGCTTCTTTCAACGAGCTTGATGGCTGGAGATCCATCCACGTTGTTGTGTCTATTAGCAGTTGTTTGCTTTCATAGCTGGAGTAGTATTCCATTTTATGGAGGTATCACCATTTGTTCATCCATCCGCCAGATGATAGACATTTGCAGTTTCCAGTTTGGGGCTATTACAAATAATACTGTTATAAACATTCATAAACAAGTCTGTGTTGACATATGTTTTGATTTCTCTTGGATACATAACTAGAAGTGGGATTGCTGGCTCATACGAGAAGTTTATGTTTGCCTTTTTAAAGAAAATGGCGTACTGTTTGCCAATTAGATATTCCATTTGATATTCCCCCCAATAAATATGAAGATTTGAGTTTCTCCACATCCTCGCCAACACTTGTATTTGTCTGTCATTTTTATTATAACTATCTACTGGATTTAACATGGTTTTCCACCGTAGTTTTATTTTGCATTTTTCTAATGAAGTTCAGCATCTTTTTTATATACTTGTTAGCTGTTTATACATCCTCTTTGGTAACATGTATGTTTAAACCTCCTATCTATTTTATTTTCTTTAAAGATTTTGTTTATTTATTTATGTGAGAAAGAGAGAGAGTGAGCAGGGGGAGGGGCAGAGGGAAAGGGAGAGGTTGAATCTGAAGGAGACTCCAAGCTGAGTGTAGAGCCCAATGCAAGGCTTGATCTCATGGTCGTGAGATAATGACCTGAGCCAAAACCAAGGGTCAGATGCTCAACCCCCTGAGCCACCCATGCACCCCAACTCCTGTCCATTTTTAGATTTAGTTGTTTGTCTTCTTATTATGAATGCAAGGATTTCTTATGTATTTTGCCTACAAAATTTTTATCAGTGTTTTGAATATGGGAATATTTCAATTTGCTCTGTCATGTCTTTCTGTTTTTATCATGGAAACTTTTTAAGCACCAAAGCTTTAGTTTTGATTGGGTTGTGGCTGGAGAAGGCAGGGTATTTCTCCATCTTTCCATTTCTGTGGCAATTCTAGCAGGGCCTGCATCTCCTGCTGTGGTTCCAGACTCTGGCTCTGAAAATCCCACTACTTCCCTTTTCCCTCCAACCCATGGGGTAGGAGTGGCTTCTTTTTGCTCATTGCTGGGTAGCCTGGTCATCAACTTGGATGTTCACCACTTCCAACTGTTTTGCAATTAATTCTCCATAACCTGACTGTAGGCTCTGTTTTTCTTGTATTCTCACTGAAATAACACTGCTGCTCTAAACATCATATTAAAACCACTCTTGTATTGCCTTTTTCATGTTGTCTATTCTTTTGGTAGGTAACAAGGGCTCATAATAATTTGGCTATTGATAGACCAATGTCATACTGTTTTGCACCTTCTACTGCCACAAATAACCCTACCTTTAGTGTAATGCACTTCCCAATGTTATTTGACTACATGCTTCCTCTTTTATTCTAGACTTTGAACAGTGGCCATATGCTACTCATGTTTTTTATCTCTGGACACAGCAGAAGACCATTGCTCACCAGAGGGAATAGTAGGTGATGACAATGTGAGAAATGTCAAGATATCTCCAAGTCGAGAAAGGTCATTTTTAGACTAGGCTTTAGTCAGTCAATGGCTTTTCCAAGACAAGGAGGTTAGAAAGGTCCTCCATCACCAGAGCATGGGGGGATCCGGATGCTAGCAGGAACATCACCCAGAGCTGCAGTGCTTAGAGCAGTTTGGTGTGCAGTGTGAATGGAATGTGAAACTTCTTTGTTATTCTTGCTTTATCTACCATCATCCCTCATTTTCACCACTTACTCCTACACTGTACACACACAACACACACACACACATGCATACACACTTTCTGTCTCTTTTATGCCTGGAAAATATTGATTTACTTCTAAAAATTCAGCTCTTCATTTTTTTTTTTTCCTTCTGAGAAACTTTCTGTAGACTCATCAAGCAGAATTAATGGTTCCTTCTTCTGGGTCCCTCTAAGAATGTGAGCACATTCCTTATGCACACTTAACGGGTTGACTGTAATTAGCTATTTGTGAGTCTGTCTCCCTCACCAGGCAGAGGATCAGTTTTGTTAGGGGTGGGATCACATCACATGCCTTTTCTTTTTGCAGAGCTGATCTCTGGCACGGAGGACTATCAGTACACACTTATTGAGTCAATGAATGCAATCCCTTTCAGTCTGATATACTTTTCACAGAGAGATGTTTTGATGAAAAAGAAAAAAGAAAAATATGCAGAGAACCCAAGCTCAGTTCTGTGGTAATTATTATCTAATTTCTGTAAAAATGTGAGGTGAACCAGGTCACAGTAGTCCATTTCAACTCATCTTTTGGACCAGGAAAATAATTCCCCAGCCATTTCCAGTTTCTTCTATTGTTTCCATTAGTCAGCTGAACTTCTCTACCCTGAAATATGTATGCGTGATGGTCATGGCCTTCCAAATTTTATTTTGAGAAAAATTTTTATAGAGCTTTATGTAGTCATCTAAAATGCTTTAATTTAGAATTTGATGTTCTAGAAAACTCTTCCCATTAGGTATGATAACAATAATTCTGAATACTGTTATCAGACTCATCTTTCTTACTTAAGTAACAGTTTCACTTAACTGCTTTGTTGGTTCCCTGTCCCCCTTTGCAATAGTTTTTTGGGTTGAGCTAACCCTCCAGATTCACAGCTTATAGGATACACCTAACACCCATCCACTCAGAGGCTATGGGACACAAGTCATGGTTTGCTGGCCAAGCAGTGCTCATCATTTCTCTCAGTGAGGACTCTTGTGGCAGTTGTGTGCACAGCAAGAAGATGAATCCCTATCAGGCTTCTGCTCTGGCTTCAAAGTCTCATAATTACCACAAAGTGCACCAATATATCTTATAACAACTCCAGAGGTTTAGCTTCCAGGGTCCCCATAAGGTCTTATTATTAGAGCTATCACTCAGGGGACCCTCAAAACAGGGTGGGTATCCTAATTGAGTTCTTTGATAGTTTCTCCTCATCCAGATGTGAGCTACCCATCAGGGTCATTTTTATTATAATGAATGTTGCCTAGGAACACAGTTGGCATTTTAATCTTACCAGAGAAGAATGCTAATCAAAGGTTAAGCTTTTATGTAGTAGGTGAGAAGATTTGGTTGATTCACCCTTTGCCCACACCCACATAACATAAAGGCCAGATTCCTTAGCATAGCATTCAAGAGCATCCACAGCTGTCAGTGGGGGCCTTTCAGGTTTATTCACCCTCCCCTTCATTTTAAGTATTTGTCACATCTGACGTCTCACTGTTTTCTGGAAACACATTGTACTTTCAAATTGTCTAACCTTGTCACCCCAAAGGTTTCTCCACTTACAAATGCTGCTCCTGAATCTATTTTTACCCTCTATATTTTCTTTTCTTTTTTTTTAAAGATTTTATTTATTTATTCATGAGAGACACACACACACACACAGAGGCAGAAACACAGGCAGAGGGAGTAGCAGGCTCCATGCAGGGAGCCCGTTGTGAGACTCAATCCTGGGACTCTAGGATCATGCCCTGGGCTGAAGGCGGCATTAAACCGCTGAGCCACCCGGGCTGCCCACCCTCTATATTTTCTAATTCATATTTCCTTGTGAAGTTCAAGACCAAATGCAACCCCTTCTATTAAATGTCGCCCTGATGTGACTTCCCAGGCAGACTGAGTCATTTTCATCTCTGCAATATAGCATTTTATTCACACCAAGATTTAGAACGGAGAAAGAAAGAGAGAAATGCTGTCACCCTGAATTTCAGTGAATTACACTTGCATCTTCAGCAAGGCGGGCAGCCCCCAGAGTATAGGAAGGTCTTCATCTTTGAGTCCTTGGACTTAGCAGAGTGCAGGCATATTGTAGGTGCCCCCCCCCCGATTTTTAAGGAATTCAATAAAATAGCATTGATTCCAATTATAGAACTCCCAGAAAACTTTATAAAGGTTTATAATGACTGCGAGCACTTCTGAAGTACTTAATGTACAGCTACAGTTATCATTTCTTCAGTTAATCTTTGCTGAAGCCCTTTGGAGAAGGCACTCTTACTATCCCCCTCCAACTGATGGGGAAACTCAGGTATAGGAGGTTGAGTGACATGCCCATGTTCACACAGTTATCAAGAGGAGGGGCTGGGATGCAAACCCAGGCAGGCTGGTTACAGAGCCTGACTCATACCTCTATTGTACTATTTTATACTTAAAGAGATGCCAGTAGACAAGCTAAGGGCCAAGAGGACACTTATTCTCATTTTCTGAAGAAGTTGACAAGCTTAGGCTGCTCACTATGCCTCTCTACCCTAGAGTTCATGTAGAGCAATTTCAAGATCATTTGTAGATTCTACCGTGTATAATCCACTGGGACAACTGAGAGGTGAGTAAAATAAGCCATTTATTCTCTTAATTGGGTACTCTATGGTGGCTATTTTTATAATATTTGTATAATACAATGAAACATTTTGACTTTTGACCTGTAGCATCATTTCATCAACTCAGGTCACTGCGATGAGAGTTTGATATTCTTAGGAAGCATATTTGTAAGTGATTTCAAACCCAAAGAAGCAAGAAAGGATTCAGTCTCAGATTTCCAGGGATATATTTTTCCTAGTGTTAATATCTACTTTATTGAGTTTATGACTTTACAAATTATTATGTTAATAGAAATAGCCTATATATATTTATCTGTGCTCCATTTGCCATGATCTAAGAATAATAGCATCCATCACTTAAAGAGGTTATCTAACTGTCTCCAATCAAGGACAGAAACATGTGGCATTTTATTCTATAACTTTGATATTTTAAATCATATATTTTAACCACATTTATATCCACCAGGTACATTAAAATAAAAACACTTTAAATGATCTCTTGAAATATTTTGTCCAATTCAGTAAGTAGCATGAGTCCCATTCCTGAGACCTTAACAAGGATATAGGAGGGTAGGTATCTGTCCTGTTACTGAGACTCTTCCAGAAGATTTTTTTTTCCTGGAGCAGATGTGATTTAATTTTATTTGAATAGTATTTCTGAGTTAGTTTTCTTAAGAAGTAGGAAATTGAATAGTCTGTATTGATTTATTGTTCATTTATGTATGTCTGTATAGAGCCCCTTCTAACATAACAGGTTTTCTTCTGTGGAGTAAACTATGACAGCACCTTCTTCATTGCTTCAATCATGGGTCATAAAGCTATTTTCTCACTGGCCTAAAACTCAGCCCTATACCTAAGAAAATCTGTTGTTCTACACCTTGGGATAGTAACATACCTAGATGTGGAGGAGGCAGGAAAATTGTCAAATAATAAGTAGAACTCTGAAATATTTTCCTTTTCTGCCACCTACAAACCTGACCCTAGGTCTGGCCTAAGACTACCAACTCCAGAGTTATAAAGACTTAATGCCTCAGGTGTGACCGGTCATTGCCAGAGGGCTTTTAGGCACAGGAAGAAATGGATCAGGTATTGGCTATTCCTGGAGGTAGGCAGCAAATGGAAACATTTCTGTAACTCTTACACAATTTTGCATTTTTGGGGTAAGGACTGGTCCTTGGGGAATTGTTAAGACCACCCCCATTTGTCTGGGTATAGCCTGTGTCCATCTGTTTATCTACTTGTCTATCTATCTGCCTGTCATCTATCTACCCATCTACCAATCACCTATCCACCTATCATCTATCTCATTTAAGGTAACTTCTAACATGGATGTGACTGAGGCAAAGTAAACCTTCTGGTGTGTTTTAACTCTGGAGGCTTCAGGGTGACTTTTGGTCTTTGAGACCTGTGGTTTATGCTGGCACCAACAGTGACCACGTGGCCATGGAGAAAGGAAGAGAGAGGGGGGTTATATGTACTTCATCTTTATGACTCTCCATCTTGTTACTCACAGCTAGACACAGGGCTCACTGAGGTCCTTTTTAAGTTGCTCTTTTCCAGATAATTTGCATTTTTGGCTTCGTTGAAGGTTAAAGTATAATATACAAAGGTTCAGGGAGAAATCAGAGTACCACCAGGGTATTTTTTTTCCATCGGACACATTGTTCTGGTTACAAATAAATTTCTCCTATATATAGGAGTGTAAAAATTGGATTTAAGAGCATGATATTAAGAAAAACATGTAGCCAATACATTTGGGTTAAATTAAGAAAAAGCCTGCTCATTACAGTTTTTCTATTTTTCTTGTGGTATTATTATAAATTAAATACTCCAGTGTCACAAATGAAACCTAATTTGTACAGCCTTCTTTTCCAGGGCTGTCAAAAAGCTTAATTCCAGGAATTCAAGTCGTTCATCCCCATAGGACTCATCTAAGGAAAATATTTATTTAGGCCCTTCTTCCCCTATAGACCTTACAATGTAAGCCCAGTGATGATGTAGACTAGCTCAAAATGCAACCTGTTCTAAAAGAGCATCGTACACATGTATGGAATGCAGAGCATAATAAATAATTAAACACAGATCCCTGAGGGGTTAACTGTTCATGTAAGATTTTACAGGAAACGAGTTTATTGACTGGTGTGTGCTTGAGTGTGAGCTGGGCAGAGGTTTACACAGACTCTCCAAGTGGCCAGGGGCCCAAGAGGTAGCCCAGCCCTTGAGCTTTGCTAAACAAGATTGCGAACATGCTTGTGATGTCTCAGTTTGAGTGTAACGAGGTCACCTCCTATCATGGCCATTTCATCTTGGAGTTGACTCAGATGCTTAGTTAAGTCTGACGCTCATATCATTCCATTCTTTGGCTCCTCCATTTTGTTTCAAACCCATAAGTATCAGCTTGGCTTTACTTCCTTCCTTCTCTACCCCAAGCTCCTTGGTCTATAGGATGTGTTTGTTTTTACTGGTAATCCCCTGTGTCTTCTTAGCATCCAGAGCCAGTGAAATGTCAACTGAGCACAGTTGGGGACAGTCACCAGGATCCTTTAGCCAGTCACAGGAGATGCACGTGGCTGTTCCAGACCAGGCTTCCACCTCTCCCCTCCACACTTATGCCTCACAGCACAGGCAGCACATGGCCTGGCCTTAGAATACCTCCAGCCCCTCAAGTTCTTGCCTCAAGTGCCCAAAGGACTTATCATGTCCAGCTCCATCTTATTTCCTACTCCTCATTTCTGTTCTCTGTGGCAGATCCCACCAGCTGGTCTGCATTGCATGTTCTCTGACATCTCAAGAACTTTCCTCCACCATCTCTACACTCTGTTGCATCCTCACGTCTCTCTCTCTCCTAGGTTTTGTCCCTTAGCACGGAAGCATGATTAAGTTGTTCCTCTTTGTGAGAGCAGGTAAATATAGCCATGATGTTAAAAAATTTTTCCATTCAATGCTCTTTTCTTAATATACCAAACACCATTTAGCCCACCCCCTGACACAGACTCCCATAGCTACACCCTAGACATTGATACAACCTGGAGTTCTTCTTCCGATGGGAACTTACATCCGGGTATCCCTCTCTGCCACAATACTGTATTCTTGCTCTCTTACTTCTGTAAGCCTACTATGACTATGCATATACTTTTATCTCTGGGAAGATCTATTTGCTTGCAACCCTGTGCTATTCTAACTTCTGGCATTAAGTAACTTCCATCTCATGACCCATCTTCCATTCTCAATCAAGCTTTCACCTACTTGCCTGGCAGACTGCATACTTGGGCCAATACAACCATCCATCTTGTCTGCACCTGGCCCACTGGTGAAACTCAGATGCCATGTAGACTGGTGTCGCGTGCAGTTATGGTCTCCATCCTGAACTGGGATCTCAACTCTACCCAACTGTCCCTCTGCAAACCCATGACTATTCCTTCTTCCAGTCCCCTGGAGAGAATTTCTCTATAGTTCTCAAATCCCCTTGGGAGGTAGTCTCTTCTCCCTCATAGGGGAGTCCATCTCTTCTTAATTCCCCAAGAAATGGAGATCACATGAAATAAACATTCATATTCTGCCTCAAGCACTGATGATAGGTGGATCTATTTTCAGAGTCCTGAAATTTTCATGGAGAAGCCAATATCCACTTCTCACAGTTAATGTCCTCACATGGCTTTCAACTCCTATCCGCTATCTGCTTCCTCCAGGGTCTTTCCTTATCAATTACCTCCTTATTATCTTTAATTTCCAGTGACTTTTGTTCTACTCTCCCTTTCCTCTAGCCATCTAGCTGTGTTTAACTATCCCTCCTATGCTTAAACACATAGAAATTACAAATAAGAAAAAAAAAGCACAAAATTCATCCTTGACCCTGTATCTTCTTTAAGTGTCCACCTTCTCTTTTGCTCCGATCACAGGCAAAATTTGGAAACAATGGTGTTATCCATCTTGTCTTGTATACTTTCTAGGGATTTTGTTTCTGCCTCCAGTTCCACTAAAATTATTTGAAGATCACTAGGATCTTCCTCTACGCATACACAACCATTTCATATCATTCGACCTCTGCGAGGACTTTGTTGTTGGAAATTCTGTCCTCCCCAGATTGCTATGATCATTGTCTGCACATTCTCCTTCCCTGAGCATTTCTTTTCACATTCTTCAGCTGTTTGCTCTTCTTCTGTTTTCCCCTAAATCATTTGTGTCTCTCAATCAACAGCCTCTATCAGTACCCTTCAAAACCTACCTCTGCATTATTTTCCATGGTGAAGTGTTTCCTAACTGAAGACCCTAACACATTAAACTTTCTCTTAAAAATATATAACACTGTGGAAACCTACTATCTTGCTGGATAATTAAATTGTTTGTATACTTCATCTGGCCTGTGAGTTTCTAGTGAGCAGGGTCATGGCCCCATGCCTAATAGTGGTTTATGGGGAAGACAGTCCATAAATGCTTGTTTAATTTAACTGGGTTGAGTTGTTAACCTTTCTGTTGTCTGTGTGTAGTATATGCCAGCTGCCCTTACAGAAGGTCTCTCCTGTCCTTATTCTTTTTCTGGACTCCCACTTTAAGCTTTAGCATGTTTTTCAAAACCCTTCAAAGCATGTCTTCCTGACACTATTTCTTACTCACATCTAGATTCATCTTCATTCAATTTTTTTTTGTGTGTACAAGTGTTTTTACATCTGACTTCACCAGATAATTTCCTGTTGGCCACCTCTTTAGATACTTCCTCATTTTCTTCCCAGTCAGAAGTATACTCTTAACAAGGACTCTCTATTCCTTTTGAGTCAACTTGCTATTTTATTCTCATGTCTTAGAGTCCCACTGGTCTTTGCTCTAAATTTTTGGAATCCTGTCTTCTCGGAACCAGACTATCCATCTGACAATACCCAGCTCACCCATTGTTGTTTATCACAGACTCTAGAGTAACCTACTCTTTTTTTTTTTTTCTTTCCCAGAGCCCTGACACTTCCTTGTTGGTTAGAACAGATCCAGAGAAGCAGTTCTGCATCACTTCCTCTTTTGGCTAAGTCAATTCCTAGCAGATGTCCCTATGGCTTCTCCCCGCAAAACCTCCACCCCCTGCCATCTCCCAGCTCCTCTTGCTGCATCTGTGCCTGCTGTTTGATCCATGCCTGGAAAACATCATCGCTTCCTCCATCTGGATGGGTGGTCCCAGCATATTCCCTCTCTGCTTTTTCTTTAATCTTCAACCAAACTCTGTCCCGCACAATCCCTCATCACTGCCACATACTTTACTTCAGGTGTGCCTGGCTCTCACTGACCTAACTTGAATCTGGTTCTCTTGAACAATATATTTCTGAGAACTTGCTGTCCTAGACCAGTCATGTACCTGCTTCTTTAAATCTTCGTGATGGCAAGTAGTGGCACTCACATTCCCATGTTAAAATCTAACATTTTATTGTTTTGTTTGTTAACTATATTTTATGCCTCCCCATTTGGTACCTGGACATACCTCTAATTTTAGGCTTCTGGGAAGTTATTCCTGACTGTGAATTACATGGCATCACCTAGCAGTATTATTTTCTCTGTTTTCCACACAAAATTTTCCCAGTATTTATTTGATTTTACACTTCTTTGCAGAATAAAGCCTTGATTATTTTTCTTCTTGAGTTTTTTTTTAATTTTAACTTTTTATTTTCTAGTCTTTTTTTTTGGAAAACAGAGTTTACTATTATTATTATTTGAAAGTTTTTGGTTAATCTTTGTAAACTATAATTTCTAGCCAAGGATACATATTTCAGTATAATATTCTAGGACAGAGAAAACCAAATTCAGTCCTGACAGTAATGTCAATAGCAGTGGTATGTATGCTAGTAACAATAGTAGTAGTAGTAAGAATATTACCATTCATTCAACAAATATTAACCACCTACTATATGCCAAGCAAGATGTTATATGCTGGGGAGAAAACTGTGATACATTCTTAAACTTTCCTGGCCCCAGAGAGTCTGCTTTCTAGTGAGGGACACAGATGCTAATCAAATATTCACACAAATAAAAATAAAAATCAACCCTGTGAATAGGCATGGAAGAGACCAATGGTCACTCACCACCATCTACAACCTCTTGGCGGTAGAATTTGTGAGTCAGCTGGATGCATGACTGTCCAGCCAGAGACACAGAGACCACATTCTCCTCCCTTAGAGAGGGATTCTCCTAGTTAATAAGACTTACACGGCACTTCCTGAGTGCCAGCTAGTCTCCTGAGTCCCTTGTGCATACCAGTTCCTTTTATCTCCTCAAGAACACTTTGAGGTACATACTATTATTATTCTCTTTCTACAGGAGAGGAACCCAGGATAGAGGGGTTGAATATTTAGTTCAAGGTCACACATCTTTTAAGAGTTGGGATACCAATCCAGACAGTGCAGCTTCATAGTCAATGCTCTTAACTATGGCACTAGGCTTTCTGCAGATGTATCTTCCTATATTGTCCATGTGTGTGTAAGTATGACCTATGTGTGTGAGCACAAACCTGGAAGCCTGTGTGTGTATGTGTATGTGTGTGTACACAGAATTCTATTATTTCACTTAGAAATAACCAATCCTTTGATTTAATACTGCAAATCCAATCCTGCCTTACTGTGTGGGGTCAACTCAATGGATAGCCACACTTATTGACTATAGACACCATTTGCTCAAAAGCATAAATGACTCTGGGGAAACTGATCTTGGCCATGGGGAGGAAGTATTATTCAGATTATACATGATCCTACTGTTCAAGGGCTATTTGGTAACTCACCTCCTATCTTCATCTTCTCTTGGAAATAGGGGCCTAATGCTATTTTAGACACAAAGTAGAAGCATGACTGTGATAGCTTTAGAAAGGTGTTTTTCTTACTATGAAGTCACATACACATGTCTGCTGAGAATAAACATAGGGGAGAAATGCTTTCTTTGGTACCACCTGATCTTCATGTGGTGGTCAGCTGTGCCGAACTGGACCTCACTGCAGACTTCAGCAGAGTAACTGCTGGAAGATAAGTGGGAGCACATGGTATGTGCAAGATAAGACCCCAGAAGCCTTAAATAAATGTGAACAACAATGCTCTTCTAAGTGGTCTTCTGAGAAAAGCACTGTTATCATCAGCATTGTTCACACTTATTAACAACTTTCCTTGGATTTGGTTGTCAACATGTTTGTTCTTTTAACCTGAATTATCTGCCAGGGAAGAAACTCTTCCCAAGATCGACCAGCAGTTGTTGGTGTGGGTTGTGGCTCCCAGAGCAGTTTCCAGCTGTTGTCAGCACAGCAGGAAGGAGCCTGTGCCAAGATAGCCACTGCCTGGAGTCAGGCCAGCCCTGCCCAGTAGGTCAGGCCTTAAGTGCCATCAGCCAAGGCTTTTGGAAAAACCTATGGTGAACAATTCAGAGGTGCATCAGATCTAATGGGACAATACCAGGGAGAAATTAAGATATAGGATGTGTGGTTTGCTGCTTCTCCATTCTCTGCCTACCCTATTTGAAGTGTCAATATACGAACGGCCCCTCCACTAGCCAGAAAGGGCCTAAAAGTTCTATGCCATATTCTAACACTAATCTGTTAGTTTCTTAATCTGATCCACATTGAATATTCCATATGTAGCTTAAGCCCTGTAAAGACAGGTACCACTGTAATTTCTCTGTGACCTTCTAGGTCAACATGCCTATGTAGTCAATGTTAAAAATTAAAACAAAACTAAGATTTTTTTTTAACTTAAAAGTGAATTTAAGTGTTAAAGTGAATGGAAGGTGCTAAATGCCACCACTTATTGTCACCCACTGACTTATGCTGGAGGGTAATCTGACAAGGATTCCCATAGGTATCCTGCAGACATGCATACAGTTCTTTTGAGGGACTAAAAATGAACTTTGAGAATGGAGAAAGATAAAAACTCTTTGTGGAAAAGTGTCCTAACTTTTGTTTTCAGTCTCTGGACGAAGTTTTCTTACTTCTGTTCATTCATTCATTCATTCATTCATTCACAGGCTTATTTATTTATTTATTTATTTATTTATTTATTTATTTATTTATTTTAGAGAGAGAGAGAGTGAGCCTGCATGGAGGAGGCACAGAGGGAGAAACAGAGAGCATCTGAAGCAGACTCCACACTTAGTGCAGAGCCCAACGAGGGGTTAAATCTCACGACCCTGAGACTTTGACCTGAGCTGAAACCAACAGTTGGATGCTCAACAGACTGAACCACCCCAGCACCCCTCATTCACAGGCTTTAGAATCAGACAGGCAAGGGCTGAATCTATCCTCTTATGTTCTTGACGTATGCTATTGGGCAAATCTGTGGTATTGCTAAGCCTCAGTATCCTGTCTAACGTGAAACTAATTCATTCGATCAGGAGATAGTTTTGAGTCTCCTGGGTCTGGGCATAGCAGAGAGTAAAGAAGAAAGATGTGGTTCCTTCCCTAATAGAGCAGCTGAATATAGGAATAGTAAGGTAAGATATAGAGCTGAAGAAATATGGGATGCTCTTACCTTTAGTCAATGTATGCATTTGTCAGACTGCCTTAACAAAATACCATAAACTGGTGCTTAAAAATCATAGAAGTGTGTTGTCTCACAGTTCTGAAGGCTAGAAGTCTGAAAACAAAGTTTGTTAAGACTATACTCCCTCAGGAGGCTCTGCATAAGGATCCTTCCTTACCTCTTCCTAGCTTCTGAGGTTTATGGCAATCTCTGGCATTCCTTGGCTTGTAACTACATCTCTCCTATTTCTGCCTCTGACATTACATGGCATCCCTCCCTGTGTGTTGCTTCTGTATGTAGGTGCAAATCCCCCTCTCCTTTCTCTTATAAAGATACCAGTCTTTGGACTGGAGGACATACTCTGATCTAGTTTGACCTTTATCTCAACTTGATACCTCTAAATAAGGTCACATTCATAGGTCCTGGGAACCGGGGCTTGAACATATCTTTTTGGGGGTCACAATTCAATCCTTTACAATCAGGAACCAAAAAATTCCCTCAGAAATTCCCAGCAGGCATCTCATGGCTCCCAGCACATGTCATGGCTGGTTCTGAGCTACAAACTCATCCCCTGGCCTGGAGCACACACATCCTCTATGGATATCAGGAGTTCTCTGATCATATCTAACAAAAATTAGAATTAAAATAGCAAAGGAGGAGCATCTGGGTGGCTCAGTGGTTAAGCATCTGCCTTTGGCTCAGGTCATGATTCCAGAGTCCTGTATTGAGTCCCACATCAGGCTCCCTGCAGGGATCCTACTTCTCCCTCTGCCTATGTCTCTGCCTCTCTCTGTGCATCTCTCATGAATAAATAAATAACATCTTTTTTAAAAAGAAAATAAGATAGCAAGGGAGAAGATGAGTGGGCATGCTTGCTAAATGGGCCCCTGAGTCTGCCACATTAAGGGGAAAAATTGGGAAGCTGCCACATAAGGATGACATAAAGAACTGAACTAAAAAGCAAGATATAATATATGAGCAATATTTGCAGAGTTAGACCCAATATATCTTGGAAACTACAATTATGAACTAAAGTGGATCCATGAACAAGGATGAGAGCAACCTAGAATCTGGGAAATGAGAGACTCTGAACTTGACCTTGAATGAATAGAGAGTATTTGGAGAAGGTGAGCAAAAACCAAGTTACAGAGAGACACAGGCACAGATGGAGGTCTAGGTTTATTTATTTTTCCTTTGTAACCCCCCATCGCTAGGCCCACACACTGGCTCATCTACTCATCAAACTCAAAGTGGAAAGCATAGTCCCAGCCTCAGCAAATCTCTGGCAAAAGCAGCACTCTGGGAAAATACCCAGCGCATGCCATGGAGACTGGAAGGCTTCCGGATGACACAGTTGCTCTTGTTTGGAGGATGAACATCAAGAGTGCTTGAGAAAAGAGAGTGGGAACTGTTCCATTCTATTCTTGCCTATATTTGGACATTGTGTTTTAACCATTCCTATGGTCCCATCTCCATCTACCTGAGTCTCTGGGGTGGAGATGCACACACTGGATTTTTCTGTTAGTCACTGCCTTGGTAGGCCTCCAGCTGGAAAGTGTAAAGGACAGTGTTGGAAGCTGAGGTCATCCCTTTGATTCTGGTAACCCGGTTGGAGATTCTGTACCCTTGGAATCCAGCTTGTTCATTTCCAGAAAGTCAAGTTTGGTAAATTAGTACCTAATCTATTTTGTTCTTAAATCCCCATCATGACAGCTTACGTGAAGTTTAAGAAAGAACTTCCAAGTCTCCTTGTTTAAAATATACTGTAGCTTTTCTAGTAGCATAGAGAAATAATTTATCTCCATTTTCTTCACATTTTTTGACTTCTGAGTCGTATTCTACATTTTTATCCACACTAAACTTTCTACAATGTTTTCATTGGGTTTGAGCCTGTAGGAAATAATGTATAGTAACCCTAACCACTTAACTGGCCCTGTTTATGTCTGGACTTCTCTTATTGACTCAATGCCCTTAGTTAGTAGTCTCCTTATCTAATGGAAGATAAAGGGACACAGAGCCAATTATCCCTACTTTTCTGATAAAATGGCTAAGGGACAAAGAAATCCAAAGATTTAAGGGTTGCCCACTAGCTGGTGCCCAGTCTGGGGGAAAAGTATTGACCCTTCCACCCCCTGATATGCAGAGGCAGACTTCAATTTCCCTGTAGGTGGACACAAGCATGGAGGAAGATAATTCAAAATGTGAATTTATCTAAAATGCATGGAGATTGGATTGAGATACGTTACATGAAAACACTGAGCACCATATCTGCCATGTAGAACATGATCTATGAAATTTAACTTCCTTCCTTCCCAGTCTTGACCCAAGTGTATTAATTGGGGATTGTTGTATTAACATTTACATGTGGTACTTTGATATAACTTGAGTTCAAACACAATAACACGACACTGACGTTTTCTGATGTGAGCCAGAAATTATTTTCTCCTTCCAGCTGAGCTGCCATGAAACCTTCCTTTGCCTTGTCTGAGGGCTGAAAATTTGTGTATGGAGAAGATGTAAGCTTAGTCTTCTTGTCTAGATTCAGTGGGAAGATTGAGAATCTGTGTCTGCATATACTCTAATGGCTGGGGAAATAAAAGTGAACTGCACTGTGAGAAGCCGAGTGAAAAAGTCTTGTTCTTACCTAGGAAGATCAAGTCTTGCATTTGCTACTGCTTTCCTCTGGGCTCCTGGGAGAGCACACCACCTCTCTGCCCCCGTCTTCCAGGTGGTTGAGGATTATTATGGAATAGGCGCTCTCAGTTTCCTTTCAGCTACAGAGATTGTTGTGGACTGAAGTGTGTTCTCTCAAAATTCCTCTGTCAAAGTCTTAAATCCCTAGCAGCTCAGAGTGTGACCTTCTTTGGAGATAGGTCTTTATAGAGTTGATCAAGATAAAATGAGATCATTAGGGTGGGTCCTAATCCAGGATGACTCATGTCCTCATAAAAAGGAAATTTGGACACAGAGATACGCATGAAGGTAAGATCATGTGAAGACATTGGGGAAAAAAATGGTCATCTATGAGCCAAGGAGAGAGGCTACAGAGGGAACTGACCCTGCTGCCACCTTGGTTCCAGACTTCTCAGTCCCCAGACTGAAACATTACATTTCTCATGTTTTAGGCACCAATCTGTGGTACTTTGTTATAGCATCCCTAGCAGACTAATACAGAGCTCTACCATTCGATTGTTTAATCATATCATTACAAATTTAATACTAATGGAAAATGTTTTTGTAAATGTTTACATATACATGATTTTTAAAAAAATGATTTATTTATTTGAGAGAGAGAGAGTGAACTCAAGTAGGAGGGAAAGGGCAGAGGGAGAGGGACCCCAGGGTCATGACATAAGCCAAAGGCAGATGTTTAACCAAACTGAGCCACCCAAGTGCCCCTACATATATAAGATCTTGTTGAATCCTAACATTATCAGTGTGAAGTAGGAATCATTTTCTTATTTTCACAGGGGTTAGATACTCTACTGCCACTGAAAGGTGAAGAGAGACAGGCTCACACATGGCTTGACCAGTCCCCCAGTGATGTAGGGCAGATCCAGGTCACAATTATGTGGCCCACTTCCCAGCTTCTTGGTCTATCTTCTACTTCTTGCTGTTGCCTTGTGAGGGTTTGTCAGAGCTTATATACCTGCTTTTAAAAAGAGACAGAGAGAGCAAAAATTAAGGTAGTTGTCCTGGGAATGTATATCAGCACTGTGTGAACAAAAAAAGTTAGGGCTGAGTCTTGGACACCATACGTGCACGGAGAAAATACAATAGGCACACTTTTCTTATCAGTATATCTCATTTGCTGGCTTCTTTAGCTCAATTTGGCTGAAAAGATGATCATTGCTGCCAAAGCCGCAAAAGATGAGGGAAGACACAGATCTCTCAGGACAAAAAAAAAAAAAAGAAAAGAAAAGAAAAAACTGAATAAAATACCCCTAATTGGTTCCAAACTATTAAGTGTGCAGCTCCAGGGATCATCCTTTACTGCATGAAGACAAGCGTTTACTGCCCTCAGGGGGAGAGCGGGGCACACAGGCTGTCGGAAGGGTTGCAGGTTGGTAGAACCTTCTGGAGCACAATTTGGCAGTATGTCTTCACAGACTCTACAGTCTTTGAGTCTATAATTCTACTTCAGGGAGTTCATCCCGTGAAATAGTTCAGTCAAAGGTGGAGGAATGTGAGTGCAAGAATGTTCTCAGCAGTTCAGGTGTCTGCCCATCGGAATGGAGTGTGGAACAGGGAGGAGAGCTGGGGCTTGGGGGCAACACAGGAGCCTGGAAGCCACCACTGAGGGCCCCGGACCTGGCACTGCTTACCGTGCAAGCATGGAGAAATCTGGGATGTTCATGGTATGTCTAATACCATGCAAAGGTATCCATGATGTATACCAACTAAAAATAGAAAACGTTATAAAGATAGTGTACACAGCATGACCCCATATGGATATACATGCACACGTATGTGTGTTTGCATACAACCCACAACATGTACATGCACGCAAATGAGGTGGCAGGACCTGAATGATGCACACCTCAGTCTACCGATTCTAACTGTGGTTATCTCTGGGTCATGGATCATGGAAGATAAGATGTTTTTCTTTTCTTCCTTTGCTTTGCTTATTTGTAATTTCTAACATTTCTACAATACATCTTCATTAATTCAGTAATAATAAGCATTTGTAATAAAGATGGAATAGGCTGAGATCTCTAATTGTATCATGGTCATTATTACTTATTTCATTTTTAGTTAAGAGACCTAACTCGGAAGTAAGGCAGTAGGAGTTTTCTCTTACTCAGCCTTTTTGTTCTTCTCAGGTCTTCAACTGATTGTGTCTTAACTGGTTCAAGCTTCTACAGCAGAATTCCATGGACGAGCTGCTTAAACAACAAACATTTATTTCTCATAGTTCTGGAGGCTCAGAAATCCAAAATCAAGGCACCAGTAGATCTGCTGAGACCCACTTTCTGGTTCCCAGACAGTTGTCTTCTCTCAATGTCTTCACATGGTGGAAGGGGTGAAGGAGTCTCTGGGGTCTCTTTCATAAGGGGACTGATTGCATTCATGGGGTCCCACTCTCATGACCTAATCACCTCTCAAAATCTCTATCTCCTAATACCATCACACTGGGGCTAGAATTTCAACATACGAATTTGAGGGAGTGGTAGTGATGCAAACATTTGATCTATGGCAAATTGGTTGAGGACCACCCATATTAGGGGAGGCTATCTGCTTTCCTCAGTCTACCGTTTCAAATACTCATCCTATGTAGATATGCTCTCAGAGATACACCCAGAATAATGGCCAAACATCTGGGCACCCTATGGCTCAATCAAGTTGACATGAAGCTAACCATCATATTGTCCAACACACAAATGTCTCTCAGTGAGTATAGACTATTGAGCCAAAACCTCCTGAGACCCTTTCCCCTCCCATCTTGATGAGTCTGGCAGACCCTATGGGATGACTTATTTTCCTGGGGTCACCCCAAAATGGGGGGCCACAAGAGATCTTGATGATATAGAAGACCTTGACTTAGTTATCGGAACATACATGTTTGCTCTGAATTAAACTGAGTAGCAGAGGGTCTCTATCAGAGAGAAATTATTTAAATTACAAACTTTGCTATTTAAATTTTTCCCTGACCCTTATGAAGTATTTTCTCACTCTTTTGCCACCGGCTGGTTTTGTGGAGTTGACACACAAAAATAAGCTGTTGCCACCATCAGACTGGCCACCCATATAGATATTCCATTCATGTTCTCAAAGCCAAAGGGAAGAGTTATTTACCTGTTTCTCCCCTGAGTGCTCCATCCTGGCAATTTTGCCGCCAAGAAAAAAAAAAAAAGAAGGCCATGATACATAGTTGGTTGGTTGTTCCTAAATTTAAGATAAGATTATATCCTAGTTCAATACTCAGGTTTGAAGGATGGTGAAATCTCTTCAAGGCAAAATTGAGACCAGGGATCACATCTGCACACAGGGGCTGGGAGAGGTGAGTCAGCCCTGGAGTAAGACTTCAGAGATGCCAATTGCCATGACAGACCATGTCCGATAGTCTTGTCAACTCTAGAACTGCTCAGCCTTTTCCAATCTGAGGGTAGGTCACTGATGTGGACAAACAAATGGAGTTCAGGACTGGTATGTGAGGATGTGGCCACCAGGGACATGTGCTCATGGACAGTGAGGTCCAGGGTGGTAGGTAAGGCAATGGGCTGGGGAAGGGCTCGGGAACAGTATGACAGGGATTAAAGTCTAAATTCAGCTTGGGGTTTTTTCCACTGTGGACTATTCCACAATGTCTGACACATTTTAGGGTGTCACAATGGAAGAAGGGCACTACTGGCATCTACTGGGTAGAGACCAGGGATGCTTACATCCTACAATGCACAAGACAGAATGATCCAGCCCCCCACATCAGCGGTGCATATGTATACATGTGTACACATGCACACACACACGTGCACACACAAATGAAGTGTACTTAGTCTTACAGATTAGGATAGCAAGGAGTGGGGGAGGGCAGATTGGGGAAGAGCTGTGACTTGGGGCGGCTCAGCAGCCTGGAAGCACCCAGCACTGAGGGCAACAGGCTTGCCTGATTTGCAAGGAAGAGCATTGATTGGCAGAAGGCCATGGTGATGACAAGGTGGTAATCAGAAGATGGGTCTGGGGTGGATTGCTTTGTTTTTTTTTTTTGTTTGTTTTGTTTTGTTTTGTTTTATCAACACCCAGTAGACTCCAAGGAGAGAGAACCTAAGGCTATATCTCCAGCATCAGGCAAGAATGACTCAGGGTGGGTCATCCTCAGGGGACTCATTTAGGGGAGGTAAGGGCTAAGGTAATGAGGCAAGGGCAGTAATCTCTAAAAGCCTGGAGAGTAACGTATGAGAATTCCCCAAAAGGCACATTTTAGGGGCTTTGTCCTTTCCTTTCTGCCCCTCATACAGGCTATCTTGGAGAGGAACGGTGATGGGAAAGAGCATGCACTCTCCAGCTAGCCTGTCTGGGCTATCATCCCATCTCTGCCCCTTGCTGGCCGTGTGACTTCAGGCAATCTATTTAACGTCTCTGCACTTCTGTTTCCTCATCTATAAAATGGGCAGTTACCCTATAGAGATAGTAAGGATTAAATGAGCCGCTATTTATAAAGCTGAGGGTTCTCTGTGATAATTATCTTTCTCGGCTTCCCCAAATAGAGACTCTTTTGTTTCCATCTTCCAAAATTAAGCCTCTCATGCAAGTGAAACTGGAAAAGAGCAAGAGAGAGAAGTAAGAGCCTCTCCTCTGCTGTTCTTTTCTTACCACTTCCAGATTCCAGGGACTGAGTGTAGGGGTCAATTATACGTGTTCTTCTCAGAGGGCACTGCAAAAAGAGGGCTGTGGCTGAGTGTTTTGTGGGCAAACTGCCTTTTGGGACATAGTTGTCCCCCTCCGAGGGATATAAAAACACCCTGAAATTATGTATGTCGGGTTTCCCATGTCCAGTCTGCCTTCCCATACCACCTTTGGACACTTGTCATAAAACATTTCAGTCCCAAAACAGTCTAAAAATTGCGGGCCAGAATAGGCATTTACAACAGCATAAACTGTGTCAACACAGTATAAGGGTATACAGTACGGGGCGTCTTATCAAAATGTTCACAGAGTACATCTCTATACCCAAAATATGGGAATACCACTGAAGCCTCTATCGAGCATATGGAAAAAAATAAAGGGAAAATAAAACAGCTGAGATTTATTTTTTAAAGGTCTGCTAAAGAATGAATGTGCATACAGGAAGGTTTCTATTAAACGGTCTTTAGTATGCAGAGAGGTATTTACACACTTCACCAACTGCCTGACTAATGCACGCCAGAATAAGAAAAACTCGTTGTTTTGCTTTGTTTTTCCTCGCAAGCTTTTCTACTGGGATTCTTCTACTTCTCCTTACAAAGAGATGAGGCAAATTTGGTTGACCAGGTATACACTATGCTAGACAGCCAGCGGTGTGTGGTGACTTTCCAGCTGATCCTGGCTTGGTTCAATTGGTCACCTAGAAAGTGGATATGACATTAGGGGACAGGCATGGCATAAAGAGGTAATTTAAGGGAGCTGCAGGTAACTTCTTATTTCTTTCTTTTCTTTCTTTTCTTTCTTTCTTTCTTTCTTTCTTTCTTTCTTTCTTTCTCTCTCTCTCTCTCTCTTTCTTCTTTCTCTCTCTCTTTCTTTCTTTCTTTCTTTCTTTCTTTCTTTCTTTCTTTCTTTCTTTCTTTCTTTCTTTCTTTCTTTCTTTCTTTCTTTCTTTCTTTCTTTCTTCTTCTTTTTTTCTTCTTATTTCCCGCTGAGATTCAACTAGCTTTCAGGACCACTCCGAAACATGAAGGGCTGTGTTGACAAATGATAGCTCTGGCAGTGAAGGAACAGATGACCCCAGGTACATCTCTCATCCCTGTGGCCTTGGGAAGGAAGTTTGGAATTGAAAGGTTTTTAGGCTGCAACTAATAGGGACCATTAAAGTCACAGGCTGGTTTTCTCTTTGTGATTTACATTGCAATTCTCTGTAGGAGCTGAAGTCAACCTTCGAAGCCCACATGGCCTCGTTTTACAGGGGAGTTGAGAGCCACTGAATTTATGTCCTTGTTCGAGCCTCCACAACCAATTAGTGTCAGAGGCAAGCCTTGATCATGTAACTGCTGGTTCTTACTTCTGGGCTCCTTCCCCCACGCTGGGTGGGTCCCTTCCTGCAGAGACATCTGCTCAGAAGCATTCGTGCCTAAAGAGTGACATGACATTTTTCAGCATCTATTACACTACAAACTGGAGCCCACTGTCATCCTTCACTTCGTTCCAGCAAGTCTTCATTTCCTACTTCGCTTTAACTCAAACCTCATGTAACATTTCCAAATGCCTGTCTCAATCCATGCTGACCTTCAAGACTGCCAACCCCAAAGGGGGGATATTTCACTTCCCAGTTGCTCTTGGGGAGAGGACAAAAATGAATTCTCAGGTTCCTCTTCTCCTGGTCCATGTTTATAGCTGGAGATGCAAGCAGAATCTGGACAATACACTTTTGTGACCATCTTCCCTCCTCTCAGCTTTGCTGTCAACGGTTGATACAATTAGTTGCAAGAAACATGCCATGGTGGTTTTTACAAGTCCCCAAAGTTTTAGGGATTAGTCACTTATTTCTTGAGGGAGTGCCTTCAGCGGGCTAGCAGACAAGAAAGACAAAAAGACACTGGCATAGCTGAAAAGGAGTAAGAACGAAGAAGATGATGCTCTCTGATGCTGGCAGAGAGTTTTAAAAGTACTGTGTGCTCCAGGACTCTCAGGGGCTAATTCACAGGAAATAGAGAATTTCAGGTCCTGAGGAAGAGTTGGTCCAATATTCTGACTGGCTTCTGTGTAAATGAATGACTGTTTCTTTTTTCTTTCTTTCTTTCTTTTTTTTTTTTTACAGAAAACTATGGAGCGCTTCACGAATTTGCGTGTCATCCTTGCTAAGGCGCCATGCTAATCTTCTCTGTATCTAAACGTCTGTTTCTTTTTTTTTTTTTTGGAAATAATTATTTGTTTATTTTTATGTCTTGCTCTTTCTTTAAAAAAAAAAAAAAGCTTCCCTACCATAAGATAAGAAGTAGAAAAAATAAGATTAAGTTTAGGGGAAAAGTTAGATTATCCACAAGGTCATAAGGTCACAAGGTCCTAGACTTCCACAGGAGATGGATCTGAGACTCTTTCTTAAACACGTTCTGCGCTGTTGACGGTCTTCCCATTAGCTGCCTGTCACCACATCAGTGCTTGTCATCCAAGAGCGACCTCTGTGAGCCAGAAATTAACATAGTTGGGTCTGTGGTGCTTTAGTTTATATGAGTAGGAAAAAAGTGAATAAACATGTCAAGATTTCTACTGTGGAAAGGTTCTGAACTCATCCCAAAATTCATCAACTTCTCCATTTAGAATTACTCATAAGTGTGGTGTCTATAGTTTCTTCACGCGGCTGTTCTTTTGGTTTTGCTTCTTCTTTGAACTCTTCCAATGGCCAAAGACAGCTAAGAATCAATGATTCTTGTCACAATTCCTCCCCAGGGGGTGCCTAAAGAGTGACCCTGTGGGATGGCTGTGGCCAGATCCTCTGTGGCGTCCACACTATGTGTATTTTTGTCCTTAATTTCCTTTCTTAACACTCACCCAGATCTTTACTATGAAGAGAGGAAGGTGTGAATGCACTTACTGCCATTTAACTGTATGCTTAAATGCAGTCAAAATGGTAAATTTTATGCGATGTATATTTTTCCACAATACAAAAGAAATAAATGATATTTTTTAGAACAACAACTAGAATTTTAGCCGCAGCTAAGCAATAAGCTATACGATGAAAGGCAGTGGAGACAGAACTGGGGCAGGTGCAAATTTCTAAGCCCTCACTGGATGTTTTACTTCCTAAACCAACCCTGGGAGGTCTTTCCTTATCTCTGCCCCTCAGTTGTTGAAGGAGCCTTCTGCTGATGCATCTCATGGAACTGAGGAGGTATCCAGCTGAAAAAAGATGCAGTCCGTGCCAAGGAATTCAATTGCTTCCTTGCCGCTTGCTGCTATTTATGTGTGAAAATGACACAAATTTGTCCTGCTATCCAGGATTTTAAACAGAAACAAATAACTTTCATGCAAAAAAAAAAAAATCTTGTTTTCTATGTGGTTTTCTCTCGGGAGCAAGATGTTGCTTTTCTTAAGTGGGATGAATTTTGCACTTCATTAAGCACCTTGATCTTTTCAACACATGAGGCTTGAATGCAATAACATAATCTTAGATCATCGAGATTAATGATTACAATAAAACCGTGGGCATAAATCTTCGGAGGACTGTGAAAACCGACCAGCTGCAGATGCGGAAGGCTGATTTCTAAAATTTCAGGAAGATTTATTTATATTGATGGTTATCTTATGTTTTGGTTTTTGTTTGCTTGTTTGATTTTTTTAGACTTATCAAACTTTTAGTCCTAGGGTTGATGGGGTCTTCAAGGGGTAATTTGACCCCTGGCTTAATGTTCAACCCAAATCCTCCTGGTGTGGTTTATGTTCAGCCATGACATCTCTATGGGAATCCTGACAGTACAAGTCAGGAGTGCTATTTACACATGACTTGGCATTCTCCAAGATTCCCTAGAGGACAAAATGGGTGCCCTGAATTTAGGACAGAGCGATCAAGACAATTCCAAATGCTGGAAGCTGCTCAGTCCCTCTCTCTGATCCATATTGGTCCAGGCAAAAAAAAATGTCTCCTTGGCCTATGCACACCGGCAAGAGTGAGGAATTCAGACCTTCAGACTTCCAGAGACAACAGACCAGTACACTGAAGTGAAGCCGCGTCTATATGTGTATTGGCTGAGGATTCCCAAACTCCTCTTAAAACTGTGGGTCAAGACATCCTTAACAAGGATGAAAAGAGAGACGTGGAAGAAGCTGATGCTTTTTAGGTCCTGTTGCATAGGGCAGTGGCTTGTGGTTCTACCAGGAGTTGAGTCAGATTGTTCTGGAACATTTTGTGGCTGCATACATACAAGATGTGAACTGTACAACTATCTCACCCTCTTCTTTGAAGATGCTTCCATGTGAAAAACCTCAGAAGCGATTTATGCTTTATGGGTACCAATGTTTTCATCCTCATGATATCAAGCACTGAGCAGTCTGCTTGATAAAATCCAAATGATTATCTGATTTTTGTATTTTTTATTCCCTTGCACTGGAAACTAAGCATGAGACTGAGTGCCTGACTGGCAATGACATGGGGGACAGGCTTCAATGTGGGAAGAGCCCATGCCAACCAGACAGTTCCCGGAGTCTAATTTCCTGGGTGAACATTTGTATTATCCTTTTTCAAGCTCTTCTCATCCAAGGGGGTACAGTTGTTTGTGGCTCTGGCCAACTTTAGAAGCCTGATGCCAAGAAGAGTTGGGGGCAGCAGTAGATCAGGGTACAAAGAGATATTGGCCTTTCTCCTAGAGGAGGTAGATGAGCCATGCATAGGTCACCCACATCTGCTTTAGACAGTAATCTTCACAGATCTTTTTCCAAATGCAGTGGCTTAAGGTAAGCAATTTCCCACATACTTGCCACAGAGGAAATACATATTCAAAGACATATTATCCCCAAACTGGACAGAAGTGAGTAAGGTATACAGAGATAACAGTTACCCTAGTAAAAAGGTAGCCAGGAACCACCCAGTTTGACTCTAGACAAAAAAAAAAAAAAAAAAAAATCTTTTAGAAAAAGTTAGCTCCTATGATTCCTCATCTGTTTGGCTTGTGGTTGGTTATGGGAATGTTCTTGATTGTTTCTACCATGTCTGCATGGATCCAAGGGGCTGCTGGCACCCATGAAATACCTGGAAATAGATGAGATAAGTTTGTAATATTCAAGATGGTCTTACTAAAGGCTCTGAGGCAGGGAACATCACAAATGAAGGAAATGTGAATGCCAAGACTGGGCAAGTGGCAGGCCCAGTCCCTTTGCATGGGATCCAGCAGGACTGCAGATTGCCTGGTATTTCTCCCCCAGGCTCATGGTCCACCTACTACATCTTTACATTGCAACCCAGGGGAGGGATTCACCCAGACGAGTTGCCATCCCAAGAAAGAGAGATGGCCTGGGGGAAGCTCTGCCTCTTACTCACAGGGAAGCAAGCTTACCTTTCTAAGCATCAAGGAGAAAATCATAATTCTGTACAACCACCTGCAAACCCAGACAAGCCATATGTACCAGACAGATAAGGCTGACCCATTATCTTAGCGGCAGAGAGATGTCTAGATTCTCTTATTTTTTTTTCATTGCTTTTAAATTTTCCCTCAACAGGTAAGGTTTGCTCCTTCTGGAACTCCTATTATTTGTGTTATATCTTCCACTCTATCATTTAGGAAGGGGAGCTTTGGAAGCCTTCCTGGGTGGTGGTGGTGGTGGCAGTGAGGAAAGGAGGACAGATAGGAGGGGGTTTGCAGAGATAGGACCTGTAGCTCCTAGGTACCAATAGGAGTCAGTTGACCACCTCTTCCAGTTTGTCCTAAACTAGTGGGTTTCCCAGGACACAGGGTCCTCCCAGGTAGGACTGCCACAGGATGGGGAGTCAGGCCTTCCCCACTCACACCTGGGCAGCACCCAACCAAACTCCATTCACACCCCACCCCTGTCTCTCCAGGGAACACACTGAAGCCCATCTCCATGTTTTCATTTTCTTCTACCAGTGAATTAATTTCTTTCCATTACTGTTTTAATCTTGCATGGACAATTTGTTTATTCTGAATTGTAGTTGCCCGGCATTTGCTTGAAATAGTGTATTATAAGCTCTCTGAGGTCAGAGGTCATCCATATGTGCCTCATATACTTAGGCTGCCTCCCTCCCCACCGACAACTTCCACCTTCAAAGTTACATGTCTAGAAGGGGTGCAGTTTCCATGTGAGATGGTCTGGAGAAGGAAGTCTCCCGTCTCCTGAAAAGGTGAAGGCTTCATCGTCCACAGGAAGACAGAGTGAAACCCTGTCAATAGCCACTTAGCTCTCCAGCCTCTATCCACCTTCTCCCTTCTCAGTCTCTCCTGTCCATTTCCAGACTTGCTCTTTTCTCTTGTGAATGACTCAGAGCCTTTCCCAGCCAAGCTTTGTTTTTTTTCTAATCCTCTTCTACATCACAACTCTGGAATACTTCACAAAGGCTCCAGAGTCCAGAAGGCCAAACTTCTAAATTCTATGCATATGTATTGTATTTTGGGAGGTAGAGTATGCAGAGTGGCTTAAGGGTAGGGATCTGTGAACATATTTGCCTTCATCATCATAAAACAAGTATTATAAGTAATAGATACTTGCTAAATATTTATTGTACTGGATTATTTCTCAATCGTATGGATGGGTGGCTCTGGGAAGGAATTAGTTGTGGGTCTGATGCTTTCTTACAGTAATGGCCCCTGGCCCAGGAAAGGACCCCCTGCCCCCCTTGAGGCTCACAGTGACCTAGGGAATGGAAAAAAGACCCTGCTCCCTTAGCAAGAGAAGTGAATTCTGGTAGAGGGAGGCATTCCAGAAGGGATGTTTGTGTAGGGAGGTGTGGTTGTGCTTCTGTGAGTGTGTTGCTGTGAGCAGGTGCCAATCTTGGTTATACAGGGTCAATGTGGTAAAAATGAAGAGCATGGATTTGGGTCTTGGGTGCCTGCAATGTCACACTAGCCCTGAGGCAAGCTGTTCTTGACTGTCTCATGCTGCCATTTTCTCTCATCTGTCCTTTATAGAGTTCTCGGAAACCCTAGATATCCCAACACACATAAAACACTTAGCACAGTGCCTGGCATATAGTAAATACTCAATAAACATCAGCTATTACATTATAGGCTTGACCCCGACTACAGATGAGAGTCTTCTAAGGCACAATAAATCCTCAGGAGAGGGGACCACAAGGAGCCGAGAGTGTGCTGGCGTGAGTTTTTGGAACTGCCTTAATATATTTGAAATTTATCCTGAAATCCAATGTGCTGAGGTCCCCTGATAAAAACCGAGAGAGAAAAAAAAAGTGGAAGCATATGGTGGTCTGTGTCTTAAAGAAGAATGACTTCAGTTATAGAAACAGGCTGTTGGAGAAATATGTCTTTTCAGCCCCGTCAGTCACAAACCTTTTCCAAATGTTGACATTACGCATGATATTAATATACTATAAAGGATCCGTGTAAAACTGGAAAAGCACAAACACACCATGAAAAGCCAGAGTCATGCTAAGGCTCCTAATGGATTAGCAGCAAAGATTCACAGCTAGCTCTGAGTATCAGGGCTTGCAGTGGATTGGGTCAGGAGGCTTATGACATAACTAGTCACCATCTGAGGATGTGGCTGAGTCTAGATTGTTCTAAGTTAAAGGAAACATTTCTCATCCACATTCTTATTAAGGTTTTATTTTCTTTTACTCGATTATCAAGGATTTTTTTTGCCTTTTGCATCCCATATAGGTTTTGAGGGGGTAGTAAATTTCCACTTAGGATAAAGCTCCCCCCCCATTTTTTATCCCCCGAGTTTGCAGGAGTTATTCAGGCAGAGAACAACCTTTGAAGTGAAGAGAAACTGTGCTATCAAGCCAAAATATGAAATAAAATAAGAAAGGGGCCCCTAATGCATTATGGAACACAGCGCAGAATCTGGCCGAAGGTGATGCTAATTTCTGCTCTTGTCAATGAAAAACAGACGTCAGGACAACTTGCTCAATATTCGTCTGAATCCTCAGGACTCTGAGTTGCCACATGGCGATCTGAGAGAGCTCGTGGGCCTGGCGGGCGAGGGGGGAGCTTCGTGAAGGGGCAAAGGCTGGCTCCTTTATTTTCTTTGGCATGGCTTATGGAAAAGTCAGAGAAAATGAATTTCAAATGATGGGTCAAAACTCAAGATTTGAAACACATTTCTTCTATCCTGTAGGTCTCACGCATCCGTGGACGTGGTTTCAGTAATTTTAACTCCGCTTCCAGTGGCAGGTATGGGGTTCCTGGAGTTCTATTCAAAGAAACATTTTCTTTTCAGTCATTTACCATGCAATGAATCTTTTTGAATTCTGCAAAGTCGTGGGGAGAAAGTTCAGATTGGCTGCAAATGATTATCCTCATTTCCCACCCCACCCCTCGCCCCATTTCTTTTCTCTTTTATAATTGTTCCTTTTGCCTGTGGCACATTTTGCATAAAAAATGTGCGTGGGACAAAAGATCCATATTAAGGCAGCAGCTGGGATACGGGTGTCACTCAGGAAACTTCCCCCCTTCACTCTGTAATGCTTGTCTACATTGTAAAAATACTTTGAGAGCTCAATGAATGTTTGCGTGCTAAATGAAAACATAGAAATAATGTCTAATGTCTACATTTTGGTCATAAAATCTAAGAAATTAGACAGATGCATGAATGCCCTTATGGGAAGAAGAGAGGCGACTGCTTTATAAAGACCTTGGACTTCCAGAAAGGAAGGAGGGTGATGCTAGAAGCAGAAGGAAGAATGTCCTTTTTTTTTTTCTTTTTTCTTTTTTTTTTTTTTCTGAAGGAGCAGCCTCTGCTACTCCTTCTGATTAACTGGCTTATGCAGGGAGCTTCTGAGGAAGGTCACATAAAAAGAGCTGAATATCCCCACCTGAACCATCAGGGGATGTTTGTCCTCCAGCTAGAGTATTGCTGAAGAGAACGGCAGACCCTGACCTTGGTTCTGCTCACTGCACCCCACCCCACCCCACCCCACCCCGCTTCTGGGTGCTGGCTCCTCTGCCTCTCCAATGCCCCAGTCCCACTATATTTTGTCTACTCCCTTTGACCTGGGTTTCCTTACTCCTCCTAGGCCCAGGTCCATCTTGTTCTGAAACTCAGTAGCTGCAGCAAACACAGCAGAGTAGTCATTGTAAGCGCCCAGCTGCACAAAGACACCCACCAGCGAGAAGGCTAGGGGTAGGATTTGTTCCAAAAACACTATGGAGCCTGCAGGAAGGTGGAGTGACCCTATCTCTTCCCATCCTGAGGGTCTACTTGGAGGAAAGCTTCCTCCCAGAGTTAGGGATGCAGAGATGTTTCCCTGGGGTGAGTTTTTATGGGAAAAAAAATGGAAGTCTGTGTCTAATTTAGGATCTAGTAAAGAATTTGAGCTTGCCCAGAGAGGGGTCTGGTCTTTGCCCTTGGTTTCTGGGAGGTAATCACTAAGCCCTTGGGATATCCTGCCTAATGAGAGTGTCTTTGTTCGTCTTGGGGCTTTGCACCAGCCAGATAATAACGGTGTGATTTAGGGTGGGGACTGTGAGCCACACCAACATGCTTCAGGATGGGGGCTTTGAGTTCCATGATCAGTTCTGCCTCTTGAGGTGATGGAAACTGCAATCAACCACTCAGCGATGTCCATGTGATTAAACCCCAGGAAAGACTCTGGACCCCAGGGCTCTGATGAGATTTCTTGGTTGACATGATCTCTGCATACTGCCGCAACTAGTGCTGGGGGGATAATGCTGTACTGATTGCATGGATATAGGACAACTGGAAGCTCTGTGTCTGGTACACCTCTCCTGGAACCATGCCTTATGCTCCTCTTCCCATGGCTAAATTTACTCTGTATTCTTTCCCTATAATAAACCACAACTATGAATGTAATAGTTTTCAGTGAGTTCTGTTCCAGGGAATTATGGATACTGAGGGTGCTTTCAGAACCCCTTATCTTGTCATTGGAGTTAGAAGTGAAGGAGGTCTTACAGACACTGACTATAAAGTTTGCAGGAGGTAGAGGGGGGTCTCACCCAGGGTATTTTTCCTGAAGTGAGGCCTGATGCACTGACTTGAGGAATATTCCAGGATTTGTGCTAATGATCTTTTCT
Source organism: Nyctereutes procyonoides (assembly GCF_905146905.1). Classification (NCBI taxonomy): domain Eukaryota; kingdom Metazoa; phylum Chordata; class Mammalia; order Carnivora; family Canidae; genus Nyctereutes; species Nyctereutes procyonoides. The sequence goes on from NW_026575155.1 coordinate 8,684,713, forward strand.
GTCTCATTTCTCCACTTCCTGGCAGAGCCACTTGCTCTTCTGACCTCTCAGCTGCACATGATCCACTTATATTACTTTCATCTGAATACTTACATTCAAACTAGCAATTGCTTCCTATGATCAGCTGCTAAAATTTTTTAAATGATCCTATTAAGACTTACATATGCAGGTGAAAGGAAAATTTTCTACTCTTTGACGAAATAGAAAGCCTCCATTTCCTGAGCTTGATACAATGTACAGGTTCTCTGGGAATGGCGAAAGGTCAACCAAAGAACACATGATAGGGTCTCAATAAATGTTCATTCCCACCCATATCAGTGTGCTGGGGCTCCTATAAGAAAACCTCACAAACTCGCTGGCTCAAAACAATAGTAATTCATGGTCTTTTTGCTCTAGGGATCAGAAGCTTGAAATCAAAGAGTCAGCGGGGCCATCCCCACTCTGAAAACTGTAGGGGAATCCCTCCTTGCTGCTTCCTAGCTTCGGGTGGGTTGCTGGGAATCTTGGATGTTCCTTGACCTGTAGATGCCTTTACCCAGTCTTCATGGCCTTCCCTCTTTGTTCACTTGAAGTTCTTTTTATAAGGATACCAGCCACCTTGGATTAGGGACCCATCCTACTCCAGTATGACTTCACCTTGGTTAATTACATCTGCAAAAATATTTCTAAAGAAGTTATATTCTAAGGTACTGGTGGTTAGAACACGAAAATATCTTTTCAGAGGGGCACAGTTCAACCCGTTTCCACCTTTTTGAAAGCTAAAGCGGCGTATATGAGCTCCTAAACCTCAGTTCCTTCATCTGTTCAGTGAGAAGAATTACATCACCGCTCCCAGTCTAAGGAGGGACCCAAAGAGATAAAAATATGTATGTGCTCAGAACACACATACATAGATGTGCAGGATAGCTCATACACATGAGACACGATAGCTCATTGTCTGTGTGAGCAGTGATCCCAAGTAGCATGTTTTCTACTGCATTTCCATTCATCAACATCCGAGGTGTGCAACTGCTCTTCCTTCACCTATTCTTTCTCATCGCTGTTCCCAGGTGCTTGGGGAGCAAAGAGGGGTGTCAACCAAAGGGGCATTGTTTCCCAAGGGATGCTCATTCATCAACTCCTTTTGAGCAGTTAGCACGCTGAGACAGTCGCTTGCTACACCTTGCCTTTCTCTCTGTCTTGACTTAGGGCTTATCTGAGAGCCTTTTGTTCAGGCTCATAATTATTCAGTGACTCAGTAGCCCACAAGCATTACCCGTGGAGCCAGACAAGACCAGCAAGCTCCGTGGACCACCTGTTCCAAGTCATTTCCTGTGTGGGCGGCAACTTCACAGGGCTGAAAATGTGAGTTACGGTAAAAATGGCCTCAGCTCTGGCGCTCTGCATTGTTGAAACTAGATGGAATCTCGCTTGATTATGTTCTGGCCAGACACATTTCATTATCATTCTTTGCATATATATTAAAAACTCTTACCTCTTTATAAACAAATGTTCTCAAGGGGGAGACAACACACCCTTGTGATGTGACGTTGCTATGAGAGAGTAAACACACCCATGTTTTACTTATTAAGTCAGCTCTGCGAGTGCAGAATGCACTCAGAAGGCACAGTAATGAAGGTGGTGTGTGTGCTCCTGTGGGTACTCTTACAGATGGGGGTTCAAGAATATTAACGGTAAATTCTAAGCCATACATTGCACTAAATTAGAGTTTTGGAAACGGTTTGAATGAATCAAGTATTCTGTTCACAGTACACTTAAATTGGCCAATGGAGTGGAAAAAAAAAATACCCCAAACAGTTATTTATGTCATGTAGACAAAACACTGGGTTGGTTGACTGATCATTTCCACTCTACAGTGAGCCATCGTTGGTATTTTCACTCTGAGTTTAACTGCACATTTTTCCATGAAAGTAACTAACTGCTCCTCATGAGGAAGATTCATTTTTAACCTTATTGCCCCTCATTCTCTGTCTTTCTGATCTCTCTGTAGATTGTGGAATTCTTTGGTCATGATTAAACTTTAAAAATAAGGCCTACTTATGAATGACCACGAGAAACAGTCTAGAAAAAATAAACTTGAGTTCATGTGTCAGGGAGGCAGTACAACATTGCAGAAAGAAGAGGAATTTGGGAACCTGGTGACTTGATTAAAGTCTTAGCTGTGTGTCCTTGTGGTAGTTGCTTAACCACTCTGAGCCTTGGTTTATTGATCTTCCAAATGGGACTGGCAATACCTACTTCCCAGAGATTTAGTGATGATGATGAGACAATGCATATTCTCCCCTAGCAAGCCCTCAACTAAAAAGGGAGGGATCCCTCATCTACATTTATAACTCAGTCAAAATAACTAAAAATGCTGAGTACTCCAGACCCCAACCCTTACTCCTCATATTCCCTGTAAATCCCATACACCCCAATTATTTCAATACTGAAGCCGGCATCATACACACATTTTATAGAGGTAGAGAGGGGAGGGGATAATGTGCCCAGGAACACATGAAGTTCCTTGAATGAAAGGTGCAAATCTCAAGTACAAACTGTCCCTTTTGCTTGTAAAAGTGACCCTCTTGGCCATACTCAGCAATTAACCTTGCAGTTGACCAGGATCATTCATTCATGGACTCATGTATTCATTTATTCAAAAAACACCTGGAGAGGGCCCTATACTAGGCTCTGGGAACACAAAGCACGTGTCATGCCTGGGGGCGTAGTCAGGCACTTAGCAGATACGTATTTTAGTGTAAGCTGGGATTGGTGCTGTGAACAGCAAAGTGCAGGGTAGTACAGCAGAGTGGGAACAGTGCTTTGTCATCTGCGTTCTTTTCTCCTGCTCCCAGCCAGGCTATGCACTATTGATGCAACACTGACAAAATGAATGGTAAGTGGGATGTAGTGGGATACAGGGGCTACTTCCTTTCAACCACTGTTTCTGCATATTTATATTAAAAGGGCCTTTCGATGTTTGCAGAGCTTGGAAGTATAATATGAAAAATAATTCTTTGTACTTACTACAGTGTCTTTCATTTAAGTTGCTCATGAGCCTTGCAAACATTACCAGACTCATTTTTGGAACTCTTCTCAAAGGAAGGTTGAAGGAAAGAATCTTGCTCCATTTCTCAGGTGAAGCCACTGAGCTAGGAGGACGCGAGGATGGTCTTGGATTAGAGGCCAGGTGTCTGAATCCTTTCTCTCTGGCTCTGAACTCAGTAGCTAGCTATGTGACTTTGGGTGCTTTCCTTTACTTTCTTTTAGGAGTTTGGGATGGACAGTCCCCAGTGTCCCATGCAGTTTAAATAATCTGTAATGGTATCAGGGAGACTGGTCAGATGTCAGAATGCTAACTCGCAAGATGTAATTCAAGCCTTCACGGATAACTTCAGCCTCAGAATAAGATTTCTGCAAGAAGGCCACCCAAAAAGATGATCAGGAATAATCCTATCTCAGTGTGTCCCCAGATGTCCAAGAATAAGAATGACTGAAATGCTGGCTAATGACACAGATTCTGAGGACCCAGCCCAGACTTAGTATATTCAAACTCTCGGCAGAGGCCTGGCAAGGAATTACAGAAATCATCAGGCAAGTTTGGAAAGCACAGCATCCATCTAGGTCAGTGGTCTCAAGTTACCAGGGACCTTAGAAGAATGAGAATGGCTAGATCCAACCCTATAGATTTTATTTACATGTGTTGGGAAGTGTCTGAATGTCCATAGTTTTAAATATCTTCCCTGGTGATTACAGCCAAGATCTAGAGCAAGCTCTGTCATTGTACCAATGAACTAGTATGAATGGGTTTGATGAAGCTAATCTTCCAAAGATGTAAAAAATTGTGTCCAAAGCTGTCCAATGGCTGGTGGCAATGTAGGGCTAGACCCCCAGCCTCTGACTCTGCTTCTCACTCTGTCCACCACATTAGATTGATGCCCATAATATCTTGATATAAGTTTTCTTTTAAATGTGAAGGAAAAGGTTTTGATTACATTAGCTTAAGAAAAGAAAAAAAAAACCCATCATTCAAAAATTTAAAATTTGGAGGATGTCTGGGTGGCTCAGTGGTTGAGCCTCTGCCTTTGGCTCAGGGCATAATCCTGGAGTCCCAGGATCAAGTCCCACATCTGGCTCCTTGAATGGACCCTGCTTCTCCTCTCTCTGCCTATATCTCTGCCTCTCTCTCTCTCTCTCTCTGTGTGTGTGTGTCTTTCATGAATAAATAAAACATTAAAAAAATTTAAATTTGGAATTTAGTAAAACATTCGACTACATAGAAGTCAAAATTTTCTGTATGATTCCCATCACTACCACCATCAACTCTAAAGTGGTTCAAAGACAAGCATAAATTTGGGGAAACACTTGTAACATAAATGACAAAAGTTTCTGTGAAAAATCTCTAGAAACCAATAAAAAGATGAATAATCCAGGGAAGAGTGACCGAAATGAATAGAAAATTGACAAAAAGAAATTCAAGTGACCAATAAAAATATAAAAATGTATTTTACTTCCTTAATAAAGACAGAAATTAGGTTACCAGTGAATTATTAATATCTGCTCATCAAGTTATGAATGATTACATGATTGATCATCTCTGCTATTGGGTAGCCTATGGCTGCTGGTGATAGATTAAACTGGCATCATCTTTCTGCGGAGCAATTTGGCAATATGTACCAAAAGCCTTAACATGTGGGTACTCTTTAACTTGGAAATTCTACTTGAAACAAATTTTCCTAAGAGGTAAGGATATTAGGATGAATATGTAAGTATCCTTGTTTTATCACAGGGTTGTTTATTATAGCAAACATCGGAAAAAATACAAATCAGCCAGGAATATACAACTGACAAGATATATTTTGGTTCATCCCCACAATGGAATAATGTGGAAATATTAAAAATCATATTGCAGAATTACATATATTGGTATAGAAATACCTTCCATGTATATAAAGTGAATAAAGTTACCAAACTATATATCGCAGGAGCTCACTTTTTAACATGTATGAGTGAGTATGTATGCACCACATATGCACTACATATGGACCACAAAACGTGCGGTCCCAGTCTTGGTATTGCCAAAGTCCAGGATTCACAGGGACTGAGAGGTTTTCCAGAAGGTGAGACTTTCCATTTTAACCCAAGGACAATATGACCAAACAAGGATGACACTAGCTGTGTGACTTTGAACATGGTCTTCTTCATGCTTGTGGAGAATATTCCTTTCTTAAAACAAATTATTTGAAATAGCAGTGGTTGGAAAATTTGTACTCACTCCCATATTAACAATGTTTCTATTTGGAGGGTGAAATTATAGGCATTTTAAAACTTCTTCTTCAATATTTCTTTAGAGTTCATATCCACCATCTTCATAATATAAAAACAAAAAACAGTGCTTTTTTAAAAAAAATATTTTTATTTATTTATTCATGAGAGACACACAGAGAGAGGCAGAGACAGGCAGAGGAAGAAGCAGGCTCCCTGGAGGAAACCCAATGTGGGACTCGATCCTAGGACCCAGGGATCACGACCTGAGCTGAAGGCAAATTCTCAACCACTGAGCAACCCAGGCATCCCCCAAAAAGTGGTTTATATTAAAAATAACCCCAGCGTCAGTTAGGGTCTATTTTCAGTACCAAAAGAATGGCAAAATGATAGTAAAGAAGTGTTTCCACAGAATGTCAATCACAGACATTTACTACAAAACAGAAGTTGGAACCAGAGATTTAAGAACAGAGAAGAATGGATAATTTCCCCCTCTATGACCACAATATCTTAGACCAGAAATGATAAAGGAATAAACCCAAATTACTCCTTCTTTTATGGAAATAGCAATAACCTCCCTATATGGATTCAGTGTACTTTCGATTTGGCTCTGAAAAGATTTAATTACTTTGTTCCCAAAATAAGAAGGATGCAGCTTACAAACAATTTTCCAAGTGAGTATGGGTTGCTTAAAAACATTCACCTTGGAAGTTTCTATTTTATTTTTTATTTTTTTAGAGTGGGGTGGGGGTAGGAAGGAGCAGAAGGAGAGGTAGAGAGAGAAGCCCAAATATGCTCTGAGCTGGGTGTAGAGCCTGATGCAGGGCTCAGTCTCACAACCCTGAGATCAGGACCTGAGCCAAAATGAAGAGTCCAATGCTTTATCGACTGAATTACCCAGAGCCCTGCAATATTCATTTGATTGATAAGGCTCAATAGTGATGCTTTTGGAAGAATCCTGTATTAATGATATTAGTTTATTAACAGAAGGGTCCAACTGACAAGTGAAGCAGTCCGTCCTAAGTTTTTCAGTCCGGAGTTTGGGAAAACAGGAGGAAATATCTCAAGAAAGGTTTAGATTTGTGTCAAGCACAAATTCGCTTAGTTTGATTAGAGATGGTGATAGGGAGAGAAAAGTTGGCACACGTCTCCTGGCATGAGCCGTGGCCTGGAAGGTGGGTAGAGATCAAGCAGACTGTTCCTTGAAATGTCCAAATTGCCCATTCTGACATGCATGAGATGGAAAGCTAATTCTGGTACCTCTCACATATCTAAGGTCCTGACTTCCTCTAGAAGAAGTGCCCCCACCAATTTCTCACCTGTCTTGTAACAGCTGCAGACATTGGAAAAGTCTGGAAAAAGCAAGAGAAATTAGAGGCTGTGCCCTGCAAAGACCCGCTACCATCTTCCCAGCAGACCCCCAGGCCATGTGCCTAAACTCATCACCTGAATACTGGATACAATTGTTAACGCCGTAACTTTTGAAATTTTTTCCTAACTCTTTATTCTTTGTGCTCTGTTCTCTATATTGGGAAGAAACAAAAGTAGTTTCAAAATCACTGACAGTTCTGCCTTTGGGAACCCCTTTACTTCCTTCTGTGTCTGGAAATTACACCTGGATTCCAAAACATTCTTCGTTGCTTTTGATGAGGCAGTCTGATGACTTCCTTCATGATCGTGAGTGGTTTGATTCACATGCCAGGATTCCTGACAGGTTTTCACATGAACATTCCTACTGCAGTTTTACAAATTATTTGGTGGGAACGATGATAAATTAATAGTACTCTTGTAGTACATTTCTCCTTATTGAAGTGTATTTCCCCAAATTTATTTTAATTAATCAAAAAAGGTTTGCAAAGTTTTCCTCGGCATATTTACAATCTCCTCCCTACTGTCAGGGTGCCTAGACTGCAGGCACATCAGATCCCAGGCTGGCTTGCTGGAAATGCAACTGTCCCTGGTTAATGCACAGCTCCAGACTCTTCCTGTCTAAAATACATTTTTAACCCAGAAAGATGAAAATACAAATTGCATTTCCGAATATGGACAATTAAAAGCATTGTTGTGTATTTTCTCTGGATACTCCGGAAAATAACATACTAATCCAAATGTCACTCCCTTAAACACAGCTATGGGGTTATAATGATTTGGGAAAAAGAGAACCAAATAGAATGTTTGTGTATATAGTAAAAGCTTTGAACTAATTTTACTGTATTACTAACGTAGTTTGTCAAAATCTAGCTATGTCACAAAAATTTATGAAAATGAACCAACCAATTCTTTTCTCAATCAATTCTTTTAAATATCAAAATTGATTAAACCCTGACCTCAATCGCCATCTTAGGTCTGCCACTAAGTGGCTAACACTGGATAATGGATTCCAGGGTCACTTTTCTAACAATTTATCTGTTTATGAGTCACTTGATTTCTTTTTCTTGCTCTTTCTTTTTAATTATTTCCTTTTATTTCTTCCTTCTTTTTTTTATAGACAATTATATTAGTCTATTCAGACTGCTGTAACAAAATACTACAGACCTGGGCAGGGGGCAGTAAACAATAGAAATTTATTTCTCACAGTTCTGGAGGCTGGAAGTCGAAGATCAAGGAGCCAGTTGATTTGGTTCCTGGTGAGGCTCTCTTCCTAGCTTGTAGATGGCTATCTTCTTGATATGTTCTCACATGGCAGAGAGAGAGAGAGAGAAAAAGAGAGAGAGAGAGAGAGAGAGAGAGAGAAAGAAGAGAGAGAGAAGAAAAGAAGAAAGAAGAAGAAGAAGAAGAAGAAGAAGAAGAAGAAGAAGAAGAAGAAAAGAAGAAGAAGAAGAAATTGGAGGAGGAGGAAGAGGGGGGAGGAGGAGGAGAACAGGAGGGAGGGAGGAAAGAAAAGAGAGAAAGAGAGAGGGAGAGAGAGAGAAAGAATGAGAGAGAAAAAGAGAGAGTGCTCTGGTGTCCCTCAGTCTGCTATAAGGACACTGCTCCTACTGGATCAAGACCCCACCTTTATGACCTCACAACCTTAATTACCTCCTTAAGGTCCCATCCCCAAATTACAATCATGTTGGAGGTTAGCGCCTCAATATATGATTTTGGAGGGATGCATTCAGCCCATAGCAACAACTGATTAAGTAAATGGGAATCATCTGTTTAGTTTGGGGGAACCAGCAGAATCTGAATGTCACTTGTTTTTCAGACAGAAAGGTTTTGTACAAAGAAGTTCAAGTAACAATTGCAAAGCATTGCTGATATGAAAAACCATGACAGGATGAGTAAAGGCTCAGTAACATATAGAATCCCTTCTCAGCTGTATCTTTTTCTGGTTGTGTGGCCATGAGCACATGATAAGGTTTTGTAACCTGTTTTTCTTTGAGAATAATTGTATTTATCTCAGATAATAACTGACACGTTTAACCTAAAATGCTTGGTGGAAGACCTGGTCCACAGTAACTGCTCACTGTTAGCCATTATTAACATCGTGGTCATCATCATCACTGTAATAATCACCACTGTCATTATCATTCCCAGGCTACTTAACAGCAGGGTGAAAGCATTTTGACTTGTAAATAGTCATCTCATCCTCCGAAGTGATCTATGTAACACGTTAGTACAGAAGCACAATTTGAAATACTTTTCTGTTCAAAGTGAATGTTAAAGAACCCTGTTCTTTGGTTGTTGCACATGGTTCACTATCCAGAGAAAAGCTGTCTAACCTCCCAAGCATCAACTCGAGTCCCCATGGAGATCACTGTCCACTGAGCAGAATATACCCCTTAGCAGCTCGCCTTCTTTCCTATAAGAGGGTATCTGCAGTGGTTTACAGGAAACTCAACACAGAACCAACCCCAGAAGTATCTCCAAGAAGAACCTAAACTCACTCTAGAATAGCAGGAGAAAAAAATGCCACTTGAATGAATTTTCAGTTCAATACAGTCAGTTTTTCTCAAACTATTCAACATTTGCGATGCCTAAAAACACTTTCTCCAAAACCACTTCCAACCCACAGCTCATAATATTTTTATGATTAACCTTAGAGAGAGCAAAAATATACCCAGAACTATGTCACATTCCCACAACCAAACTTCTGGTCTTTTTCACCAGTGGGGTTGGGGAGGAGTGGCGGTTGGATAGTGCAGGGGGTGCAGAGAGAAAGCCCTTTGTCGGGAATTTTTAATTGCTGAGGGGTTTTTACCAGAGAAGTAATTCCTCGCATACACCATGTCTCACCTTGAGTTCTTATCCACTAGGGACATAGTTGATCAATGATGTAATTCTACAGTTATTTAAGGATAGTGATTCTTTTATTCTCACAAAAGGTTTGCACAAAATTAAAAAAAGCCTGCAGTCATTTATTTTAATCTCTCAAGATTGTTTATTGTTTCTACAAGTCAGGACAGCCCCATCTTTGGAAGGCATAGTCCAAGGGAAAAGTCGATAAAATGATAGCATTGTTAGATGGGGTGGGGTTTTTGCAAAATAGACTCATTGTTGATGGTCTTTTAAGGTAACACTTCATATTTTATCTTGTAGCCTTCTTGAAATGCATGGATGTTCATTCGATGTAAACAACAACAATGTTAATTCATCTTTAGAGACTTTGCCACCATTGAGAATTTGGTAAATGTCTACAAATTGTAAACTTCAATAGTGGATTCTTGAAAACATTCATTTCCATGCAACTCCCTTCCCACGTACTGCCATGAAGCTCTTTGGCCTTTATATCATGTATAAAATGAGGAGCCATAGACGCACTCAATATGGCTTCTTTGAATATTATAAGCTTTCCCCTCCCAATATAATTAATCACTTTTCCATGTGTGATGGAAACTGCAAAGTGATTTCTCTCCCTTCCCTTGGGTAATAAAAATATCCTTAGATTGTCAGCTTTGGGCTTTCCGGTCCTTTGATCTACTTTCAATGTGAAGTGTGTAGGACCCCCCCAAACTGGGTGGGTGGCCTCTACCTTATAAGTGTGAGGAAAAGGCTGCAAATTTTCCCCCTTATTTGTTTTATACCCATGAGTTTTTTATTTAGAAAAAAAAAACCTAATACATAATTGGTACCTTTACAGTTAACTCACCCAAATGTTATTTGTTTAAGAGGTATTTAACGTCCAATATACTCAGTGTTTTTTTTTTTTAAATAAGGCTTGTTTAAGCTCTTTTCCTAGAAAAAGGATGTTGCCTTTGCCAAAGGCACATTATCTTCAATATCCAGCATTTTCAGTCTATTTTCTGCAACTTAAATTTTTCCACATCTTAAATTGTCTCAGTTCTCCAAACAGCAAATTGGTAGGGGTAGAAGCCCTTCCATTCCTAGCAGCTGACTTGCTTTGCTTAGGAAATTAAACACAGTCTCTCCCCTTTGATGGAGAAACCCATCACTGATGGGACCATACATGAGAGAATGGTGAGGTCTTCAAAGTCTGCCTCTGTTTAGATAAGCACCTTCCAACTTCCAAATCTGTTCTATGGCACTATGAGGCTTACTCTGTTTAAAACTGAGAGAAATGCCTTTAAGGTAGATCTCCTGTGAGCCAAAAATTTAAAAATCTAGTTATAATGAAAAAACATCAGAGAAAAAGGTCTAAGTGAATTTTAAAAGCCCTAAATAGAGAAGAGTTCATCTGTTATTACAGAGGTGAATAAATTGTATAAGTTGATTGTCTAAGTACAAGAATATCTTTAGTATTCAAGAATCTATAGGGGAGATCACTCATTGAGCCACAGTCTCAGCCTAAGAATCCAACACAACTTTGAAGATGGGTATGAAGGTGGTTTGGGAGGGAATTGTGCTAGAGATATTAATATTTTTAAAATCCTCCTGTGGTTCCTTAGGTTATAATTGCTTTGCTATATTTTCTGTGTCAAGAAGAGAGTTTTATTCCCTCCCAAACAATATTACTCCAGTGGGATGTTTGGTTGGATCCTGTGAAACGTAAGATCCTGTGCAATGAGGCTTTTTCCTTCCTTATCCTTAAATTCTACCTCTTCCAGGTGTTTCTACACTTGTACAAAGTAATCAGTACTCAGATGGAGACTATAAGGGCCTTTTTCTCCTCAGATATTCTCCTGAGCCTCATGCATACAAAATCTACAGCAGGCAAAGGCTACGGTGGAAAGCTTCCTTGATCTACATTGGAGGTCACTTGAGAAAACATAGTTCCAGATTATGTTAGGCCTCTTTGTACCCAGTACTTTTTCCCAAAGATGTTTCAGGAGTACTTATGGGATTGTACAAACCCCAGATTGTTAATTTCTGCTTTTGGACTTCATTAAGTAGTCTTGCCCTCTCCAGAAACATTCTCTGCCACTGTAGAAAGCTGTTGAATCCTTATTAGGTTCATTCAAAACTTGGTGAACTTTAGGCAAACCCCCAAAGATGAGAGATGATAAAGAAGAAAACTAGGAAATGTCACTTGCTGACACAGTCAATGCATTCATTTCTTGTTTTTGAAGTAATCAACTCTTGAGCTAAGGGTTTAGAAGTTCTATTCAGATTTAGGCATTCTTTCAAAACTAACTATGTGAATGATTTCCAAGATTCCCACTCTATAATTCTTACTAAGTAGAATAATGCAGTAGTTGCTGCAGGCAAAGTTGAGTGTTTGATTTTCATATCACAAAATTCTGATTAGATACTCTGTGGATTATGATTATCAACCATGACCTCCAGGTGACCTGTTGTTCCAAACCAGACAGGAAGAAAGAAGGAGGGGTCTTAGAGGAAACAAAGTCTATTGTAAGAACCCTGAACTACAGTGTCAAGAAATGTGTCATTAATTCTATTCATGATTTTAGACAAATTCTTGTTTTCTCTCTTAGTTTCTCATTTTGTTAAAAAAAAAAAAAAGAAATAAGAAAATGTCATCTTCCAAGAATAAGGTTGAAAAGATATTAGGTTGAGTAAAAAGGTTATAGCTAATGGTGCCCTTCAAAGGCATTATGCTTAGTGAAATAAGTAAATCTCAAAAAGTTACATGCTGTTTGATTCCATGTATAGAACATTCTTAAAAGAACACAATTTTAAAGTTGGAGAACAGATTTTCAGGTAATTTAACAGTATTATACCAATATCAACATCTGAGTCTTGACATTGTACTTTGGTTATGTAAGATGTCATCACTAGGGAAAGCCTGATGAAGGATACACTTGGACTCTGTATTACTTTTATAGCTTCCTGTAAATCTATTCTTATTTCAAAATAAAACATGTTTAAAAATGTCATTGCATATCTGTCTCCAGGTGCCTTCTTCACCAATCCAGTGTTCCCTATGTGTACAATTACAATGAAAATAAAAGTACAAATAATTTTAAAAAAAGACAGTGGTGAAAGAATGTCAATTGTTACTTTGGGTGGGATGAGTCATAACAAAACCATCAAACAGAGTTCTTCTCTTGTAACTTAACTTTGCATAAACGTGAATACAATGGTGCCTTGTTTAACACCACTTTGAACTTCGAAGCAAAGTTCTTAGGGACAGCCTTTTGAAATCTAAGCCTTTTGTAAATTGAGATGCCATGGAACATTTGTTCATGAACTGCTTCACAAAAACAAAGCAATCTGTAGTAAAATAAGTTTGGAAATACTGAAATTAAACATATTTTATCCTGGATCTTGTTTCATAATAGTAATTAAAAAAAAGCATACCTTTGAAAAAACAGACTCCAGACATCTACTTCCTGAAACAATGGACTAGGTGGTCCAGATGATTTGGCTCAACTCTGCTGAAGACAAGTAGAAAGTGGATCACACACACACACACACACACACACACACACACAGTCTGATTGAAGGCTCTAGAGAGTTGTCAATATAGTGAAAAAGTGGGAGGCCAAGATCCAGGAGACACAGAAAAGTTTCCTACATTTGGGTCATTTTCACCATAATGTAAAAATTTTAACCTGGAAGAGGATATTAAGACCTTGGAAAGATATTCAGAGCTTTTGCCAATTTCATAAGGTGAGTGGGAGGAAAACAGGAATTTAGGACCTGCCAAGAGTCCTGGTATATCTCTCGTGCTTTGGGTTAAGACAAATGAGTCCTACATCCTGGGAGTTGGGATGGATGGAAAGAAGAACAGCCCTTCAGAAACTGAAGCCTTCCTAAGGGTCACATCAATCCTTGAAATTGGTCCCAGAATGCTGGTGCAAACAGAAGTAAATCATCTCTCCAGGAAGATAAGATCTTAAATAAAATTTATAATTTGCCACATATATCAGGTAGTCAATCAAAAATATCAAAGCATAGGAGGTGATCAGGAGAAGCAGTCGAAACAGATCCCAAAGGGCTCCAGATCCAAAAGTTACCAAACAACAGAACTTAAAATCACAGTGCTTAAGTGGTCAAAGAGACAAGAAAGAGATGCAAAATTTTGATGAGTATTTGGGAACTGTCAGGATAATCAAAGAGAAATCTTAGAAAAATCCCAATAGCTGGAATTAGAAATAATGAAAGAACTAAAGCATATTAAAGAATAAGAGAGAACCAGCAACTTGAAAGACAGATTCAGAGAAAATATCCAGAGGGAATTACACAGGGCAAAAAAGGATGGAAAAAGAAGAATGAGTAAAAGAGGAAATAAAGTAATGAGTTCTAGTATACATATAATGAGGTTGCTGCCAGAAAAATAAAAGGAAGGGAATGGTACAGATATAGTCTATAAAGAGACATTGTTCACAATGTTCCAAACTGGTAGAGATTCAAGAAGCAGGAGAAATCCAGAGAAAAACTCCATCCAAGAAAACCACTGAAAACCAAAGACAATTGGAAAATATGAGAAGTGACCAGAGGAAGAAATACACATGAATTTCAAAGGAGGGACATTAGACAGACAATTGTTATCTCAACAGTAAATACAGTAAAATAAGATAATAAAAATTGTAAAATAAATAAAAAAATAAAAATAATGAAATAAAATAAAAGCCAGAAGCTAATAAATGAAAGTTTTCTAAATGCTGAAAGAAAGTCAATATTCAACCTAGAGTTCTACATTGGGTAAAAAATATCCTTCAGTAATGAAGACAAAATAAAGGCATTTGCAGACAAACAGAAACAGCACATTTGTGGCTGGTAAAACTTGAACAGAGGGGAATTGTGGAGGCACTCTTCAGGAGGGAGGGAGGTGGTCCCAGGTGGAGCTTTGAAGATGCAAGAAAGATTGAAGAGCAGGGAAAGACGGTTATGTCTGTATATTAAAGTGAATTTTGACTGCATGGATCCACAATAATATTTGAATAGAATATGCAAAGATGTATGCAAAAGGAAATAAACTGGGAGTGAGGAAAAGGAGTCTCTGTAAGTGTGACTAGGGTGGAAAGGATTAGGTTTGGGTGCATCAGGGCCAGCAGCATCTCTAAGGAAGCTGTGCAAGACCTCTCACACTCACAGAGGTGTGAAAATAGGACATATGTTCCATAAACCTAAAGTAATGCTGGGCTGGAGAGAAAAGGAATCTAGAAACAGGACAAGTAGAAAGCAAATAATAGGATGGTAAATTCAGCATCAAATATATTAGTATTCCTAACACCCACTTACTATAAACTGTGATTTTGGTGACTAACAATAAAAATATTAACTTATGGAAGTCATATGTTAAACCACCTAACAAGTAGTGACTCATTTACTCCTCCTGGCATTCATCTGTCTAAAGAACCATTATTTATTCCCACTTTAAAAATTAAGGAATTCAGGCATAGAGTGGTTGAATAACTGGCCCAGGATCACCCAGCAGGTAGGGGCAGAGTTGGGGTTGAAACTGTGCAATTAAATCCAAGCCTGGAAAAAAAAAAATTCAAGCCTGTGTTTTGGTTTTGGTTTTGCATTTTGGCTTAAGCAACAGAAATTTATTTTCTTACAGTTCTGGAAGCTGGAAATTTCAGATGAGATTGGGCACCTTTCAGGTAGTATGGCCATAGACTGGAAGCTGGAAATTCCAGATCAGTATGGTTGGGCTCTGGTGAAATCTTGGTTTGCAGATACCTTTTGCTTGAGTGTGTTTACACCATCTTTCTTCTGTGCATACTCATCCCCTCGTCTCTTCTTTTTTTTTTTTAATTTAAATTCCAGTTAGGTAACAAACAGTGCAATATTGGTTTCAGGAGTAGAATTTAGTGATTCATCACGTGTATATAACCCCCAGAGTTCATCACAATGAGTGCCTTCCTTAATACCCATCACCCAGTTACTCCATCACCACCCCCCTCCAGTAACCCTCAGTTTGTCCCCTATAGTAAAGAGTCTCTTACCAAGCCTGCGTTTTTGATCACCATGTTGGGCTATATGATTCTGCCCCTCATGTGGCATCATTGAGAGAATTCCAGACTTATTGTCTGGTGTTAAAGAAAATATAGTGTGAGACATTAAGAATCTCTCCAGAATTAAAAATTGAAGCTACCAATATATTAAAAGTTAAACTAAAAAAAAAAAAAAAAAAAAAAAACACATCAAGAGCAGCCTGGTGGCCATTAATAGTAAGAGCCCCAGGAAGTGTCATTCTTGGGTGTAGTATTCCCTGGCACTTCTAGGACATTGTCCCAAAGATCTAGGACATTGTCCCAAAGATTAAGTACAGGAAGAAATGGATGAGCAGAGATGAGTTCATAGAGCCTTGTCTGTGACAGAGAAAAAAATGAAGCATTGTAAATGTGTTATTAATGATGATGTTCAGTGGATGAGGTAATATTTGGCCATTGAAAGGGTACTGATAAATAAAAGCATTATGTATACATACAACATTTATATGTATATAATTAAAAAGCCATTATATTAAGTGACGGAGAAGGAAACCAAATAGCATATGCTAGAATAACCATAGATATATACAATCCCCCTTTCCCATTCTCCTTGACAAAAAATCCCCAAAGAAAAAGAGAACTGTGCAAAATCTGATATAGCTTTGAAGCGAATACACTAAGATATTAATAATATGTTTATTTGGGCTATAGGATTAGACATGTATTTGTTCCTCTTTTATTGTCCAGTTCTCCTTGGGGCCTGCATTAGAATTAATACATAAATTCATTAACACCAAATATGGTGGTTTGAAATGGTGAAATCTTCTCTTATCTGAGGAGAGGGTATTTGTGCTCTCCCTGAGTGCATTTAGAAAAGGATCAGTTAGTCAAAGATGGCGAAGTTCCTGATAGAACATAGGCTTGTTTTCTTCCAGGGAAAACTCAACAATGAATACCAAGTGGTTTGGACTCACTTGTCTTGCACCCATTGCTTTAGCATGGAGGGCCCCAATGCTTCTGGTAGATATGTCCAGCAATGGCGAAAGCCAGCTGCTCTAAGGGAAGACCTGTCTGGGAACACCTTATGAATGTCAAGAGAAGAGAGGAAAGAGGACATTGGAGAAAAACACAGAAGGGAACAACCTGAATGAGTCCACTGCTCTCTTTGCAACCTTAAGTGATATTTTTATAGATGCATGCATGCATCCATCCATCCATGATCATTTCTTAGCAAATATGTATTTCATGTCTGTCATATGGAAGTACTATGCTAGGGGCCAAGGGGCTAAAGTAGTTTGGGAAGAGATCCAGTTTTTGTCTGAAAGACCAACCAAAAAAACAAAAAAATAAAAAAATAAAAGACCAATCAATAGTGGCCAAGGAGACTTCATGATCAACTTTTTTTTTTTAAACCAAGGTGAATTTCAATTTCCTTTTCTACTGCTATTGATATGATATTGCTTAGATGTTTGGTTATCCTGAGAATCAAAGAGCCTGCTGTCTATTTACTATGTTCCTTTAAAGTTAGTTTCTCAAAGGGTAGTTTACCCTTGAGTCTTTTTCTAGAGTCTATGAATGCTGAGGATCCATGATTACGATTCTTAACCTAACTTGGTTAGAACAAAATATATACTAATTTTTACCAACCTCTAATTCAGACGTTGTATTTTCTTTAATCATGAACATAGAGAATGAATGGCAATAATATTAAAAGGACATACAACTTTCTCACTAGTAGAAATCACAGATATTTGATGATGACATCAAATCATGTTATATTTGTTACAAATGTATCAAAATATTGTGTATGCTCATCACTCTGCCTGGCAGTAGTTCCTGTTATTTAATGACTTGAAGAAGTATAACTGTTTCTACATACAATTTTTTTAAATAAAAACCCTATTTTGATAGCTATTTTGATATTAGGTTTCTTGAGAAAAAAGAGAACTAATAAGATTCACATATAAGGCTTATTCTATATAAAGAGATTTACCATAAGGAATTGACAGGCAACAATGGAGGTCAACAAGTCCTGAGATCTGCAGTCACCCAGGTGAAATTTGATTTCTCCTTGCTGGTGATGATCTAGCACACCAGCCAGGACAGTAACTCCCTTCTTTGCCTGTTCATTTGGATTTTGAGGAGCCCAAAGTGACAGAGCAGCAGTCTTAACTTCCAGCTCAATGGAATCCTTGTTTTTTCTCCTGGTGGAAGTACTCTGCCCTTTGGAAGTAGACTGCTAGGCCAGCAGAGCATAAGGTCATGGGAACAGGAAGCAAAAGTTTTGCTACAGGGTCATTAGGGGTAATAGTGAGTGGTGCCACTCCCGTTTCCAACCCTTGATTCCTGGACCTGTGAAGCCTGACTAAGGAAGAAACAGCACTGTATAGTGAAAGCTGATTCAGAGTGTAGACAGCCTTTTGGAAAACCTTGTCCCAGCTCTAGGGGTATTTCCACCCAGTTAACACTGTGAGTCTTCAAAAAGCCACTCCACTGTTCTATCAGGCCAGCAGCTTCAGGATGGTTGGGAACATAGTTAGAATCCCAGTCAATTCCATGAGCATGAGCCCATTGATGTACTTCACTGACTGTGAATTGAGACCCTTAATCAGAAAACATGCTGTGTGGAATACTATGATGATTCAGGCATCTGTAAGTTCATAGATGGTAGTTTTGGTGAAAGCACTGCATAAGGAAAGGCAAATCCATATCTAGAGTGTCTGCTCAAGTAAGAACAAAATGTTATCCCCTCCATGATGGAAGTGATCTAATGTAATCAACCTGCCCTCAGGTGACTGGCTGATGATCCCTGGTAATGATCCCATATTAAGGGCTCTGTGTTGGTCTTTGTTGCTGGCAGACTGGTCACTCAGCAAGGACTATAGCCATTTCGGCTTTGGGGAGTGGAAGTCCATGTTACTGAGGCCATGCATAACCTCCATCCCTGGCACCATGGTCACTTTATTCATGAGGATATTGGGTAATGATGAGATGGGGTGGCTGACTGGTATTCACAGAAAAGAACATCTTCTCCACCTGATTATTAAAATACCCCTCTGCTGAGATACCCTTTTGATGAGCATTCATACAGGGCCCAAATATCATCACACTTTTTCTTGCCCACCAGAGGGGTCTATCCACATACCTTTTCCCCAGATTTCCTTGTCACCAATTTTTCTAGTATGTTCTTTCTAAGTTCTTGACCATCCTACCAAATAATTGGCCACTGTCCATAAGGCAATATATTATCACACATCTGGCCATTTCTTGTTCCAAGCAAAGTCCACAACCAGGTGCACTGCTTGAAGTTCTGTCCACTGGAAGGATTTCCCTTCACTGTTGTCCTTCAAAGATGTCCTAGAGGGGCCAAGTACTGTAGCTGTCCACTTTCAGGTGGTACTTGTGTATCATGCAGACACATCTGAAAACTAGGCATAGGTCTTCTCTTTCTCTGTCAACTGATTATAGGGAATTCTTCATGAGACATGGGTACAGGCTGGGAGAGAGAAGGTAGTGTAGCAGGAGAGAGGACCATGGCATTTATGCCACTTCTTTGTGTAACTTGTACCCTCAGGGCTACTCAGGCAAGTGCAATTACATACGTATCACTTCCATTTGATGACAGAATGTTGCTGTGCATGCCCAACTTTATGGCTTGATGGGTCAGGAAATATCTGATTCTTGATGGGAGTTCAGGTCACATGATAACTTGGTGGCCCTTGGTTAAGCATTTAATCTCCAGTAAGACCCAGTAGTAGGCCACATTGTTTTTCAAAAGAAGAATATAATCTACATTAATCAGCAGGGATTTGCTCAAAATCCTAAAGCACTGCACTGAAATTCACCCCCAGCCTCCAAACAAGCATTTTTCTCTGCTACTGATACTTAAAGCACCACTGGAATCTACTGGACTATATGGCCCAAGTGGCAAAGCAGCTTGGACCTCTTGTAGAGCTTTCTGTTATTCTGGGCCTCACTCAAAACTAGCAGTGTTTTGAGTCACTTGGTAAATAGGCTGGAGAGCACATCCAGATAAGGAATATGTTGCCTCTAAAATCCTAAGAGGCCCACTAAGCATTATACCTCTTTTTTTGTAGGAGGGGCCAGATGCAGCAACTTATCCTTAACCCTAGAAGGCGTATCTCAACAGTTCTTGCATAGTAGGCATGTAATCATTTCAATGAGGTAGAAGACTCTGGAATTTTTATTGAATTTCTATCCCACCCATTGACATGCAAACGTATTACCAGTAAGTCTAAAGGAGCTGCTACTTCTTGCTCACTACTTCTGATCAGCACAATATCATCTGTCCACTGTAATGGACCAGTATCATCTTTCATGGAAGTGAAAAACAATCAAGATGCCCACAAACTGAATTATGACATAGTGGAGAGAGTTGATAGACTCCCGAAGTAGGACCAGGAACATGTATTGCTGGTCTTGTCAACTGAAAGCAAAGTGCTGGTGATCTCTACTACTATATTTTGAGAAAAAAGCATTTGCTAGATCAAGGGCTGCATACCAGGTACCATGATAATGTATTAATTTTCTTAAGCTGTGAAATCACATCTGGTACAGCAACTGCAATTGCAGTCATGATCTGGTTAAGCTTATCATGATTTAATGTCATTCTCCAAGATCGACCTGCCTTCCGCACAGGACAAATAGTAGAGTTGAATGGAGATGTCATGGGAATCATCATCCCTGTGCCTTTCAAGTCCTTCAAGGTGGCATTAATCTCTGCAGTCCTTCCAGAAATCCTTCATTGGTTACCCTGAAAAATCAAAGAGCCTACTGGATACTTCT
This sequence comes from Nyctereutes procyonoides, assembly GCF_905146905.1. Classification (NCBI taxonomy): domain Eukaryota; kingdom Metazoa; phylum Chordata; class Mammalia; order Carnivora; family Canidae; genus Nyctereutes; species Nyctereutes procyonoides. Next base: position 8,704,992 of record NW_026575155.1, read on the forward strand.
TGGTGTTCTTCTAACGACAAGTTTTTCAGACGGTAGTTCATTCAGGAGGAAGTAGAGGTAAACTAGTTTTTCTGCATCGCAGGAGTTCTTCCACAGTTAGGAGTTTTGTAAACTGGGTAAAGACAAAATACATCTTTATTTTTACTAACCACTAATTCAAATATAGTATTTTCTTCAATCATAAATATAGATAACCCATGTAAGTAGTATTATAAGTACTTACAGCTTTCTTATCAATAGAAATCACAGGTATTTCCAAACCACATTATAGTTGTTGCACATGTATCAAAACGTTATGTATATTTATTATTATCCTAAAATTATTGCCATTTATTTTGAACAAGTCCTACTATTTAATGAACTAATAAAGAAGTATAATTGTTACTAGTTACCACTATTTAAAAAACTATTTTGATAACTATATTTCAATATAATTGCATTTAACAGGGTAAAACAATACTGGTACAATACTGCATGTTTTGTATCTCTGATCACTGTCACAGCCTAAGCTATTTATTTTGGTATGGGGCAATATCTTCTGTATTTTCTACCTGGCTAGGCAACCTCTAATAACCTTCATGACACTGATAATACTATTTTATTTTTATTGTTCCTCTCACTCAGCTATTTCACAAATTATTTTGGACCTGAGGCATAAGATATCTATGAAAAATGTATGCCTTTTTATTTTTATTCTCCCAAATATTCTTCTGAATTTAGTTCTAGTGAAAGAATTATACCCTTTGTTGTTGTATTCCAATTACAAGCCTTATAATAATCTCAAAGTTTTAGGAATGGCAGACTAAGGAAGAGCTTTCCATCAGAGATAATCACAGAAATTATTTATTCATTGTTCCTTCATTCAATTAATGTTTTTCAGAGACCGTATTGAATGTCAGGAATGTACCAGATTATTTAGGGTTTCAAGGATGGATACAACATGATTACAATACTAAAAGAGCTTGATCAATCAGAAGAGATAGACACACAAAAGGCTCTGAGGACACAGAACATGGAGCAGGGGACTCTGGCAAATGAGAACATGGCTTTGTGGGGGAAGGTACCTTTAAACGTGGTCTTTAAGAATGAGTATAAGTATGGCTGTCAAAGTAGAAAAGGGACACAGGAGAAGGATTGGTTCCAAAGGAATGGGGTCGATAATGAAGCCATTAGAATCAGAGGAAGCAAAACAGGCAAAGGAACGTATGTTTTGGGGACCAGAACTGGTATCTGTGGAACTGAAACAAGAACTATCTGAGTGGGAAAATGGGAGAAGGTGATGCCAAAAAGGTGGCATTCCATGGAGCCTGGACTTGGTATTTCTCAATAGGTAATGGAAAGCCATTAATAACTTTTAAGCAGGGGAATAGCATGATCAGACACAAGCATTACAAAGATGATTCAGGAGATGACACATTGAAGGGAGACAGGGAATCAAAAAGCTCCTGTGACCTATCTGAATTTGGAGAAAAAGAGAAAAGAAAGAATCAAAGGTGCCTTTCAACTTTCTTGCTTAGGTGAGAGGTTTGGTGGTGACATCCTTAATTGGGGAAGGTCAATTTAGAGGCAGAAAGTAAAGAGATGAGAGATACTGAGTCTGGGAAAATGAATGCATGAGTCATCCACATGGAAGTGATAGTTAAAGCTATGGGAATAAACGCGTTTTTCTAGGAGAGTGTCTAGACTTGAGATGTGAGGAGCTTTGAGGACACAACCCCAGGGAACACTAACGTGTAAGGGTGGAGCCAGGAAAGATGAGTCAGTGAGGGAAACTTAAGGAGACAAGTCAGACTATCCTTTGGAGAATCCAGAAGCACCATGGGAGGAAAACTTGGGGCAGGGGGTGGGTGGTGAGAATTTCAATGAGAATTTCAAAAGTAGCTACAGAACCTGAGGTCCGAGATGATATCCTGAAGGTGAAATGAAATTGTCCATATGAGGATGACACTTAGGGGACTGCACTAGTCTGCTGGGCTCATAGCAGAATACCAAAGACTTGGGGTTAGAGGGGAGCTTCAAAAACAGAAATTTCTTTCCTCACTGTTCTGGAGGCTGGAAGTCTGAGATCAAGGTGCCATTAGATCTTTTTGTTCCCGAGGCCTCTTCATGGGTTATGGATGACCACCTTCTCACTGCATTAAGAAGCACAGGACCTTTCTCTGTGCATGCACACTCTTGGGGTCGCCTTATGCTCTTATAAAAACATCAGCCCTATTGAAATAGGCCCCCATTCTTATGACCTCACTTTACCTTAATTACCTCCTTGAAGGCCTTACCATTTAGCACAGTCACACTGGGGATTAGAGCTTAGACATAGGAATGGTTGGGGGGGGGGAGCACAGTTCAATCAGTGACAGGAGCTGTGATGGGAAACAGTGACATGGAATGGAGTTCCAAAGACCCAGTACATCAGAGGTAGGGAGTGAGTTTGTTTCTCTAAGGAGATATCTAAAAGGAACGATGCACCCCTTGAGAGGAGTACATGGATAAGAAGACCCATCACTGACTTTCAGAGGCTTGCAGACCAGGGTAAGATGATATCTGCATTTTCCCCACAATGGATTGGCAATGTGAAGAAAATGACCTTCCAGTATGAAGGTTTTCTAGCTACTGTTTTCTAGGGGTACTGACAGTGGTGCCCCTCGAGGCTATGGGATAGTCAGGGCCAGAGGGGGAACATGTGCCCAAGGTACAGTGTGTGTGGGGGGGTCTACTTGGTCAATGCACAGCCTTAGCTGAAAGACCACTGAAACTTCAGCCACTGAAAAGTTTGTTTCTGGATGCCTTTCCCATCAGAAGTTACATTTGGCCTCAGCAATGTTAGAGTTGGTGCTGGAGAGCAGAGAAGAGTCATTTTATTGCCATGGTCAGTTACACAGGGACACACATGAAGATGAGGCTCTCCGCCTAAGCTAGATCTTCTGTAGAAGCCCAAGCTTCTGTGCCTGCTGTCACCCTTGTTGCCCACCAGCCAGAGTATTCTCTCTGAAATATAAATTCTACCGTGGCACTCCTCTGCTAAAACCTTCCAGCAGATCTCCATCACACTTAGAATAAAACCCAGGGTCATTGCCACCACATATTTTTGCCATGATCTATGGGAGTAATTTTACTCCCCTCCCTCTGCCAGCAAGGGAAATTTGGTGATGTCTGGAAACTTTTGAGGTTGTCACAACTTATGCAAGTGCTAATGGCATCTGGTGGATAAAGGCCTGGAATGCTATTATATGTCCTACTCCGCATAGGACTCTGACCATCTCTCCCTCTGCAATGACAAAGAACTATCTAGCCCTAAATGTCACTAGTGCTACAGGTCAAAGATCCTGCCCTATAGGGTACTCAAGCTCTGGCCCTGCCTACCCTACCCACTGTCTCTGGTATTCCTCCTGGGTTAGTCTAGATTTCCCAGACACATCACTGTTTCCTAAGGACATATGCATTCACTGCTCCTTCTGGTGTTTCTCCTAAATGTTTGTACAGCGTGCTCCTTCCTAAGGTTTTCTCTGATCCTACCAACTAGCTCCTCTCTCCCACCACTCCCTCCCCTTTCTTCATAGCATTTCTGATCATATGCAATTATAATGCTTAATGGCCTCTTTTCATCTGTCTTCCTTGCTATGAGGTGACCTCCATGATAGCACAGGCTTGGTCCTGTTCACTGCTATAGATCCCATCTTCAAAGGCCCAACACACAGTTGAACCTCAACAGTCAATTGCCAAATGAACTTAGGAGGGAATGAAACCTGCCCTGAGAGGTAGAGAAGGTTCCTGAGGAACAGTGATGTGTGATTCCCCTCACTCTCTCAGTACTCATCTAGTAAAAACTCTTCAATTAGATTTTGAAGTTGTCTGGCTCCATGTATATCTAACACTCACTCAACATAATGAGGGACTCACTAAGGATGGGGGACACTGGATCCATAGAATTACAAGTCATGGAGGCAAATGGCAGGCATTTTAGATGCACCTGCTTTGGTGAAATGGCTTTTTCTTCACTCAACTTTCATTCTGGACTTTAAGCTTTTATAATATTAGGCTGTGCCACATGGCCGGCAACCTCAAACACTCAATCCAAGTGTGGTTTTTGACATCGTTCACAAGGTATTACATAAACCACATCCATGCCTATGAGTATGTGCAGATGTTCATAGGCTTATCATCACATAGAGATGTGGGTCCTCTTACAATGGGCCAATCACTGTTTTGGTCAAATTATTTTGATTAGAACATAAATGCAACTGAAACCAAAGTCTCTGCAGATTGAGAGCTAGGCAAAGGAGGACCAGTGGGAAACGGTTCAAAATGTTTTACCGTAGCTTAATGTTCCCAAGCAGAGAAAGAGTTAGGGTTCACTTTAATTCATTTATAGTAGAGGGGGCACCTGGGTGGTTCAGTGGTTGAGTGTCTACCTTTGGCTCAGGTCGTGATCCCAGGGTCCTGGGATCGAGTCCTGTATCAGGTTTGCCTGCAGGGAACCTGCTTCTCCCTCTGCCTATGTCTTTGCCTCTCTCTGTGTGTCTCTCACGAATAAATAAATACAATCTTAAAATAAATAATCCATTTATAGTAGACACATTTTAGAACATTGTATGAACTTTTCTTCTATTAAATAGGTTCAGAACCCACTCATTTTCAAGATTCTTAATTTCCTGTCAACACCAAACTTTTTCGTTTCTTTTCTTCTCTCTCTCTCTCTTTCTTTCTTTCTTTCTTTCTTTCTTTCTTTCTTTCTTTCTTTCTTTCTTTCTTCTTTCTTTCTTTCTTTCCTTTCTTCTTTCTTCTTTTCTTCTTTCTTTCTCTCTTTCTTTCTTTGTTTCTTCTTTCTTTTTCTTTTTTTGATGAGAGCTCTCCCTAGGGAAAAAGTAAAAACAGCTTTTCCTGGAAGAGTTCATGCTGCCCTCATTTACCTTTGCATAACAAAAGCCCAGACTATAATTCTGAATGGCTGTTTTGTGTAGTTGAACCAGGTGTTGAGCTTGGACAGACCGAACATTAGAAGTCAGAGAAATGCCAATTTGCTCTGTTTCAAAACACTTTGTTTCAATCATTGCCAAAGCCTTGGGGCAAAATGCTATAATCTATTTTCAGTTCCAGCTTTTCAGTTGGCTTGCCTTTGTTTTTTTTTTTTTTTATTTTTTTTTAACTTTATCAACATACCCAAGTGACAGTATCACTTATTAACGTTATTGATCTGAAAAGATTTTTATTAACTATAAAATGTATTTGTTATTCGGAGTTGGTACTAGTTACTTCTTGGCAAGAAAACATCAAAGTACTGAGGGATGAAAACTGATTTATAAATAAACAGTGAACATGCTGGTTAAAATACGTCAGTGATATATCTGTTTATAGATTAAATAATACAAAGTCAGATTGAGAAAGGCAGTGCTGCCCAATTTAAAAAATACTGACATACCTGAAAATGGCGTATTTTCAATTTAGTGGATTAGAGAGACATTCTATCATTGTTGGATGTATATCACATTAGGTAGATCCAGTTCTTTATTCGACGAGCAGTACTTCACTAGCAAAGAAGGGTGTGAAAGAAAAGGCAGGATCTAGATCTCTAGCTACCTCCCTAGATGACAGACATCCCATAGCTGAATGCATAAGACTCATTCACTCAACAAATATTATCCAATGGTGGACTGGATATTATTCTAGATGCTGGGTTTGCAAAGTAAACATTCATAATTGTGTTAATATAGTATTAAGCACCTGGGCCTCTGAGCTGGGATTTTTCCATAGTTCTTAATTAATATCTGGACAAGCATAATTATCCTAGATCTGTGGGTTTTTCCCTCCAAAGGAGGAAGCTAAACAGCTGAGATGTTTATGCAATAAGAAGGAATGGGACTTTCAGTCAAAGACGCGGAATCAAATTCTGACACTTGACAAACTAGATGGGCAAATGATTTTAGATCTGAATCTCAGGATTCTCCTTTATAAAATAACCTAACCTTATCAGGTCAGTGTCATGAGCAAAATATGATAGTGTATGTGCTATACTTGTGGGAATGTAAAACGGTATAGCCAGGGTGAAAACTAATTTGGCAGTTCCTCAAAAAGTTAAAATTACCATGTGATTTAGCAGTTCCACTCCTACGTATATATCAAAAGAATTAAAAACAGGTACTCAAACAAATACATGTAAATGCATGTTCATTGCTGCATCATTCACAATAGCCAAAAGGTGGAAAGAGCTCAAATACTCAGCAACTGTTGGATGGATAAACAGATTGTGGTGCAGACAATGGAATATTATCTAGCCAAAAAAAGGGGGGAGGATAAAGTACTGATGCATGCAACAACATGGATGTACCGCAAAAACATTATGTTAAGTGAAAGAAGCCAAACACAAAAGGTCATATATCGTATGATCCCATTTATATAAATATCCAGAATAGCTCACTCCATGGAAACAGAAAGCAGGTTAGTGGTTGCCAGAGGTTGCGAGGAGAAGAAATGGAGGGAAATGCTTATTTTGCTCGAGAGCAGGGGATGGGTTGTGATGAAAACATTTTGAAGTTAGAAGTGGTAGGTGCACACACGGTGCATGGGCTAAATGCCACTGAAATGTTCACTTCTAAAGTGGTAAGTTTTGTGTTTGTGAATTCCACCTCAGTTCAAGCAAACAAACATGGGACAATTATGAAAATCTATGAAAATACACACACATTTCAGTGATTCCCCCAGGGTTACTGGGGTGGTTGAAGCAGTGTAGGTAAAGTCTATGCACAGACATCAGGGGAAGTCTGAAATTTCTAGTGACTTTTTCTTAAGAAAGGAAAGAGTTTTTCTTTGAAGGGATTCCATGCCCTTAATTTCCCCCTCGTGTCTCATTGGCCAGGATTCGGTCACATACCCATTCTTAAACCAATCATGGCAGGAGGGGATATCCTTAGGCCAATCAGGCTCCTGGGAGCTGGGTGTGGGTCAGGCTCCACTACAATCGTGGCCTAGCGCCCATGCCTGTGTGAGTGTTGGAGGAGAACCGGGGGCACAAGGTCACAGCTTGGACAGCCCTCAGCAGTGGTCCCTGTTTTGAGACCGGGCATCATAGCCAATATGGATGAGCTCATACTTGCACCTACACACGTGCCATGGGAAATGCTTTCCCACAGAGATTCAGAAATACTTTACAAATCTGAAGGATAATCGAGAAAGAGAGGGAAAAAACTGCTTATAAAATATTGTCTTATAAATCTATAAGAAACAAGGACCACCTTAAGAAGCTCTCACATCTGGAGACAACTTTACGGGAGCCCTTACAGTAGCTGGTGACTTAGGGGGGCAGTGATAGACTACTGTGGAAGTGACCCTCAGCAAATCTGGATTTATCCTGGGAAAACTGAAGCCTCCTTGAGCTTCAGATTTATCTTCTGTTGAAAGACTTTGAAAGAATTATACTCCAGGGTAAAAAATGCTTTCTAATTTATGGTAGATATGGAGTACATTGACTAAATTTCCTCGACTGTCAGGCCAGATGGACATGACTCACATGTGGACCCCACTTTATAATAAATATTGTTGTGTAGTATGTTTTACTATGTTGAAGCGTTTGGAACAAGTCATGAATATTGCATGAATGAATGAATGAATGAGCAAGCATTAAAAGCCTGAGTGCCTCTATATCCAATATAATTTGAAGCAGAGGTTCTGATTGGCCAGTGAGCTCCTCAAAATCCCCCAAATGTAGCAACCACCATTGGTTTCCTACCCTGCCCCATTAGCACTCTGCTTTCCATAGTAATCTCTAACTCAGTATACCTTAGGCCTGGCTTAAAAACACTCTTCAAGATACTCGTTTCCTGGTTCCTTATTGTCAGGCCTGGAGACATAAATTTTGGGGGCCCAGTGCAAAATCAATGCCCTTTTTTTTAAAAAATTATTAATACTCTGAGGATAGTGATGGAAGAACAGTAACCCAAATGTGGGGTCTTCTAAGCACAGGGTCTTGTTTGCCCAGGTCACAGGTTCATGAACCCAGCCCTGGTTATTACTTACAAATTTTTAGCATAGTGTACAAGGCCCTTCAGAATGTGACCCTCTAGCTTCCACCCTGGGGTTCCCAGGGTTCCAATCAGCATTTGTCACATGGCTCTTTAATCACACTTTTTTTTGCACCTTGGTCTCTTCCCATAAGAAGGTGAGCTCCTTGAGTTCAGGGGATGGATTTTATTTCTTCCTGTACCTCTAACTCATATCCCACTGTCTGGGATACGGATGGTACATAAGTGAACATTAAGAATGGCCACGTGGCTGGATGGCAACAATCTTGAACCATTTATTCTCAGATGTGACTCCGCGTGGGGTCTCTGAGTCTTATCAAGTGTCTGTTCAGGTTTTGGCTTTGACTTCTGACTTTGCCCCCGGTTGATATGTGATGGTCTTTTCTGGGACAACAAGTACTGAATTCTGCTCCCTTTCCTTTGGATTTTAGCCAAAAAGATGGTTTTGGCTCTCATGTCCCAGCTCTTCATCCATATGCTTGTTGTGGGGTGACTTAGGTGCAGTTCTTCTAATTCAGTTCCCAGACAATGATTTAGGCCAGGTATTTTATTTGGACCGGGGCAAGTGGGGAAATAAAGTAAAAGATGGAAAACTATAAAGAGGTGCCTGAATATGTAGGTTCTGTTACTTAGAAAGTGGGGTCTGTCTGCTGGGGAGCTTCTGAAACGTGTTGAATCTGACTCCAAGTGATCCTACCAGGGGTGAAGGACAGTCAGCCCTACCATAGCTATTTATTCACAACTGCTGCCTGTCCTTCATTGAGACTCACTCCGGAACCTTGTTAGTCCTTCTAGCCTGTTCCGTATGTGGGTACATGTGTCTATCGTCAGAGAATGTTATTCGCCAGGAGAAGCGGAATGCCCTCATCGTGGCTGCAAGCCTCCCAGGGACAGGCTGAGGAGAAATGAGTAGAGCACTGATAACATCTGATACAAAGAGGAGTCGTGGTGAGCAGTCCTTGGCAGAAGTGCTCCAAGATGCTCGTGAGCTCCAGCTAGGGCATCAGTGGCAGAACCTATGGCAGCTAGTTTCTTAGGGCTATTGTAACAAGGTACCGAATGGAAGTAATATATTTTTTTCAGAGTTCTGGAGGCTGAAAGTACAAAATCTAGGGAACAGTATAGCCACACTCCCTCAGAATGCTCTAGAGAAGGACCTGTTCTAGGTCTCTCAATTTGTTCCTTGGCTTGTTTTCTCCCTCTGCATCTCCATATCATCTTTCCTCCAGGTTTGTCTGTGTCCAATTTTCCCCTTTTTATAAGGACACTGGTCCCTTTGTATCAGGCCCACCCTAACAGCCTCATTTTAACTTGATTACCTCTGTAAAGACTATTTATCTCCAAGTAAGGTTACGTTTTGAGGGAGTGGGAGCCAGGCCTTCCACATATCTTTTTTAAGGGAACATAATTCAACCCATAACATGAGCAAATGAAAGAAACCACCCCCATGTCCCACTTGGCGTCCCCAAGTGGGCAACACCTAACAAGGAAATGTGCCCCTTGTCTACCTAGATGTTTTAGATCAGCTCCCCTAAACAATAGCTGCTGCAACTTCCCACTTCAGTCGCTCACATTAAAGAGAAAAGTGTGCCAAACTCTTTCAAGCAGGAAGACAAACTATCACTAAAGTTATATGCATATGTGAGTGTAAGATGAAAGCCAGTGTGGCTTGCAAAAACTGTGGGGTAATTCTGTCCAAGGGGAAGATTAATTGGAAGCCCTTTTAGGTTAAGACTGACTACTGTGGGAGGTATGTGGCAAACTAGGAGAAAATCCACAGTGGGATCTTTGTAAAAGCTAAAATAATTAAAGGCTTCAAAAATAGGACCCAGAGAAAAAGCTAAAAGGAATTTGATAATTTGGCCTACAGAAAAGCAGACTGAGGTGTGGCTTCCCAGTCCCCCGCATTTGAAAGGTGGCCAGAGGCACTCCTATTCCTGCTGAGGAGAGAGTGATGGGAAAAAGGACTTAAACTGAAGGGAGAGATTTGGGCGGGATAAGCTGAAGAATGTTCTAGAATTAACCTACCTGACTTCGCACTGACAGAAAAGACTTTGCTTTTGCAGAAACTTAAGGATTTATGCAGACTTCCTTTACATACATAATCTCATTTGATTCTAAGGTTTGGGGGAACAGGGTAGGTAGCATTGTATAAACTGTAAAGTGCTGTGTGCATGATTTACACCAGTAGCTTACAAAATGCTTCACTTTTACTAGTTTGAGGTGTCTCCACATCAGCACTGCTAACATGTGCGCCAGGTCATTCTTTCTTGTCCATCTTCTTGTTCATTGGAGAATATTTAGCAGCAACATTGATCTCTACGCAGTGGTTGCCAATAGCACCCTCCTCTAGTCATAACATCCCAAAATGTCTCCAATCATGGTCAAATGTCCCCCAAGGGAAAAATCACCCACAGTTGAGAACTGATTAAAGTTTCCCAACATCGGCTTTAAACCGTTTCAGTGTTTTTTTTTTTTTTTTAAATTCTGGGAAGATAATAAGCACTGTTGTTCACTTTTTAACTATTTGAGAAAGATGAAGAGATAGCCACTAATTTCCAGGACCTCACGGACCACTGGGAAATCATGCTTGCATTTTCCTCACAGTGGAAAGGTGGGCTGCTGTGTAATGTGTCCAAAAGACAGAGGTCATAGGATCCTTAAGTCTGCCCAGCATTGCTGGGGAGGAACGGTTTCTACAGAAGAGAGGGGGTTAAAACTAGAATGCTAAAGGGTGAATAGAGGTTTTATCTTCTAGATGTTCTCATTTATAATATCATACACAACTTTTTATCCAAGGCAGGGGTCATTGGATTCTGGGCTATAGACCAAATCAGTTCTGCTTTTTTTAAAATAAAGTTTTATTGAAACACAATCACGATCATTCATTTAACAATAACTATAGCTGCTTATGAGATATAACAGCAGAGTTGAATAGTTGCAATTGAGTCTGTATGGCTAAAATCGAAAATTCCTACTATCTGGCTTTCAGAAAAAAAAATTTGTCTATTCTTTTTTTTTATTTTTTTAAATTTATTTATGATAGTCACAGAGAGAGAGAGAGAGAGAGAGAGAGAGAGAGAGGCAGAGACACAGGCAGAGGGAGAAGCAGGCTCCATGCACCGGGAGCCCGACGTGGGATTCGATCCCGGGTCTCCAGGATCGCGCCCTGGGCCAAAGGCAGGCGCCAAACCGCTGCACCACCCAGGGATCCCAAATTTGTCTATTCTTGTCCAGGTCCTGTGATTATGAAGGGCAGGAAGCTTTACTGAATGCCTATTGCGGAAGGTCATTTCTCACTGTTTTATGTAAGATCATCCGCTGTGTACCAAGCACTATGGTTTGTGTATGTGACCTAATTTTTTCTTTGCAATGACCTTAAGAAATATATATTGTCATTACCAGGTCAACAGATAGAAGTTCTGATGAAATAATGAACTTGTTAAAATCGTATAGTGAGTAGGTAGGTGAATGCTCTGTTCAAGGTCTCCTTTTCTTGATTCAATGTCTGTAAAACTGCATAAGCATCAGTTTCCAGACCCATCAAAAACAAATAAGAGTGTCTACTTTTTTCAGTGTGTAAGCTTTCTTATGAATTAGAAATGTCTAATAACAAATTATAGGCAACAATGATGCCAATAGTATAATTAACTATGACATGAATACGGTGCTCTGTGTTCTCGTAACCCTGACTTTGGGGCCAACTGTATCAATAAGTAAACCAGCAGATACTCCTTTTTACATCATTTGTGGCTCACTTCAGTAGGTGCTTCCTTCCCCATCACATAGCTCAGCTGGCAAGTCCAGGGGAGAAAATAAAACTTGGGCTTGGAGTTAAAAGAGGCTTGCAAGCAATGGAGTGATAAATCTGCTCCATAAAGTGTTTAGAGATCCTGGAGGCCACAGTAAAGATATTCCTGAAGTTAACACAGAATGGGGCTGCCTGGGTGGTGGAGGAACTTGACATGCCCTTAAGATCAGACGTTGCCTTCTCTCCACTCCAGCATGTGAAGTACTCTGACAGGTAGTATATCAGATAGGGATTGTACAGATGGGCCTCGGGCAAGGTGGACAACTGACTTATGAGTCCCCCTCTTTCCCTGCTTCTCTTCTTCCCTAGATGCTCAGTAAAGTGTTTTGCTGGGTGTGCTCATATCACTAGGCATGTGTGTAGAGCAAAATGATAAGCATATCGTTAGTTATGGAACAATTGATCACTGAGTAGTATTGAAGTACAATACACAAAGCATGTTATATTCTTCATCTCATTTGGCTTTCACAAACATCCTTTGTGGTAAAGCTGGTTCCATTTTACAGAGGAGGAAGGTGAGGCTTGAGGGGGGCCACAAGCAACTTGCCCTGAATCAAGTACTATCAAGATTGAAAGGCACATCTTTCAGACTCCTACTCATTTTACTACTCATCCCTCCATGAAAATGGGGTACCAACTGAGGGTGTTTCCTGCCCAGGGAGCAGGGAGGCATTCCTGTTTCCCTGAATGCATGTGCTTCTGCCCATGTCTGACTTCCAGGTCTCAAGCTTTCCAAGCTTGCTCAGATTGTCTCCGGGTGTGTCGGATGCCTCAGATAGGATAGACCCCCACAGAATGGGCATATGCAACCAATCAGCAGAGTAAAAAAGAAGGAAATGATTTAGCACCCCCGTGTATACAACATGTGGAAGGTATCTGGGCACTAGAAGAAAGAGGTGTGAAAGCCCCTAGTGCCTTAGGCCAGAGTCAGCAGCTTGAGCCCACATGGGAGGACTTGCCTCCCCCTCAACCAAAATGATGGGATGCTGTAGCCTTGGGCATATGGGAATTCATTCTGAGCCTGTGTGGGCAGATGTAGGCAGAGAGGGTCCTCACCCCACTCACCCTAGCTTCAGCTGCCTTTCTGCCCTGAGGCTTCTCCAGTTGTCAGGACCCCCAAGAGGCTGACACTAGAATCTCTGTTCTCAGTGGGGTTCCTATCAGGACAAGCATGGAAAGGTGTGTCTCCCAGAGTCACCCTCTATGGGGCAATGCCAATTCCAGACACGGCTCCTATTGGATGGTCCCTCTTCTGTAGCTCCAGCTCTCAACCAGCTGGAGGACATCACTGTTCCTCTTGCTCTTGGAGACCTAGAAATCGCTAGTCCCTGGGCACTTCACCATTCCCTGTTAGTTTCCCCAGTGTACACATCTGTAAATAGTTTCATTAAATTCTCCCCAATTTCCACATTTTGGTGGTGGGCCAGCTGCTTCCCGCTAGGAATCTAACGGTTATAGTAAGTACCAAGAAATATTAGCAATTACTTTTATTACTATTATGCTACCCTTGGCCTATGCTCTGGTATCTCCAGTGAGAATCTAGAGCCTGTCTTTACCTGGGAAAGAACTACAGGATTAACCTGTTTAGTCTGTGGACCACCACATGGAAATCATACCTCCAAAGGAGCCTGAGAATTCTGAGAGCACTTTGCTTTGTGTTATGCCTATTTTATTTTATTTTATTTTAATTTTATTTTTTTATTTTATTTATTTTATTTTATTTTATTATTTTATTTTTTTGCCTTTTTATTTTTAAAAGAATTCTTCTATATCTGCTGAAGGAATATTTGCACCTTCTTTTGACACAAGCCACAGAGATGTTATTAGTGCCCCTCTCCTTTCTTAAAGTTTTGCCCAAGGACATCTCAGTGGCAACTGTACAACTTGTACCCATGCTTGTGGCTTCTTACCAGCTCTCTCCTTCACTGAACTGGGAGCACTATAGCATGGATTTACTTTTCTTTCTCCTACAAATTTTCTTTGGCAGATTCCTAGAGCAGAAAATCCAACAAAAACTCACTGATTACAATGGAATGTACCAGCTCATGCTGTAAAAGGTCACTCTGCTGCATGGCATCCTGTGACACATGCACAAAATCAGCTTAGTCAGAAACATGTGCCACATGACTAATGACGATCTGAATTGAACATTGTGCAGTATAGCCTAGCAGGTGCCCCTATCACTCTACAGTACCCTGTGTCAAATGAGCAATGCCCAGTTGTGCCAAGGAACCTCATGAATGAGTCCAGAAAAATCTTCAGTGTCAGCCTGCTACAAGTGATCTCTGTGCATGGCGCACAATCAGTGCCCAATAAAAAGATCATGTCCAAAGTCAAACAGGAAGCTTCAATTGCAAAACGGAAGCTGTAAAAGCCAAACAAGGAAAATACAGAGTGCCAGTCTTCACTTCCTTGAAATTGTTCAAGCAGCTTCGGGAATCACAGAAAGATGGATGAACCATTGGTCAATGGTAGAAGAAAACCCTTGGCTAGAGAAAAGACAAATGGATTTAGTTGCGATATGAGGCAAGTGTGAGATTCCTATTTATGAGAATTCTATACTAGAGATAGTAATAGGTGACTTGTCTCCAAATTCCATCAGTGGTATGGATGTAAACTCTGAATTACTTTCCTTTTGGAAAAATATTATTTCATATATAATGAAAAGTAAAAGAAACAAGTGGTTTCCCCTGAGACTGACTGGGATTAAGTCAGAAAGGCGAGTGAGAGAATTATGTGGGCACTGGTCTTTTTCTATATCTTGATAAGGGTTACATTATATACCTGTATACATTACTCAAACTTTTAGAAAGCTACAATAAGATTTATGCATCTCACTGTGGGCATTTTTTTTCCTTAAAAAATATATTAATCAACACTGAACTCTAGTTAATGGTATGCATGTGGTAATGTTTATAGATAAAGAGCACTGATGTCTGAAACTTGCTTCAAAATGCATCAGAAATAATATGGATTGATAGAGAGATGAATAGTTAGATATGTAACAGAGCAAACATGGCAAACCACTGGCTGTAGAATCTAGGTAGTGGATGTGGACATTTTCTCTACAACCCTTCCAATTTTTTATATGATTGCAAATTTCATTTAAAAAATGTTGGGGCAGCCCGGGTGGCTCAGCAGTTTAGCGCCGCCTTCTGCCCAGGGCCTGATCCTGAAGACCTGGGATTGAGTCCCATGTCGGGCTCCCTGGATGGAGCCTGCTTCTCCCTCTGCTTGTGTCTCTCTGCCTCTCTCTCTGTGTCTCTCATGAATGAATAAATTTTTAAAAATCTCTTTTAAAAATGTTGGGGAAAAAATTAAAAGAAACTGAAAGGAGAAATCCCAAGGTTCCTCATAAAGTTGAGGATATTTCAACCCAGGTGACATTAGGTTGTCAAATTATCAAAATAATTTGGAATTCCAGTATGCTCCACAGAATACAATACAGGTAATCCAAAGTAAAATTCCCCCCAACTAAATCTTGTCATAAAGACTAGTTCCAAGGGAGACCCAAACTCCCCCGCCCCATCTCCAGACCACTAGCTTCACAGGGGTCACAGATGGTCTGGTGGCATCACCTATTCCCAGGCTATGGGCAGTTGCTGGGAAGCCCACAGGATAAGTGAGGAGAAAAAGACAGATTCATGCTTTCAGCTCCGTAAGAACCTGGTTACAAATTTGAACCCTTCAGCTCTACTGTCTGTATAAAATCTGCAGTTTGACTCTGCCAGTTTGGTATCCCGACTATTCTTGGAATGGCTGTCAACAGGATGAGTCTGTTGTCAATATCTGGCTTTGGTAATAAAGGATGATACTGTTGAGAGTAGCTTGGGCAAAGTAGATGTTTAATAAACATCAGTTAGGAAAAAGCATGGAGGCAGGAATGAGATTCAGATTTATCAGAGATCCTTTGAAGGGAGGGAAGAGATGTGATTCCGTGAAACAGAAGATCCATGTTTTACATTGACATGTGTAAAAGAATTAATCCAGAAAGGGTATGAAAGAGAAGCAATGCATGGTAATGATTTGGAACTTCTTCTCTGCCTGCTGGTTGCAACATTTAGACAAATGCTCAAACTCTCTGAGTCTTAGTTTCCTTATCTGTTCAAAGCAATAAAAGTAATAACACTTAAAATCATTGTGAGGATTACATATATTTAAAAAGATGGAAGCTTCTGGCAGGAGGTTTTATGAGACCGAAAGGAAACAAAGGATAATAAATAAGAAAGTCTTCACCTGCTGGCCTAGCCTGTTGGGTGGACTTACAACTGAAAAGGAAAAAGAATGTCACAATTCCTGTTGGGATGGGAAGTCACCATTATTGAGCTTTCAGAAGGCCATGGAGGATGCCCTTGAAGTGGGATGATGAGAGAACTGGCCATTGTGTTTAGAAGTTTTTTGGGAATAACCTTGCTGGGGAGAGATATTCAAAGAAGCTATACTTCGGTCCTGGGAAGCATGGAAAGGAACAAAAATGGGAGTTAGTAGTAATCACCTTGAGACAGATGGAATCTCAGGGACCTCGGAGCCTCCATGAAGAAATGCTCTTTCTAATGAAGCCATTATTTGTACGATACCAGCCCTGATTATTAAAGAAGTATTATCATCTCCGTCATGAGTTGCTTCTCATACTTATAATTTTGACTGCAGGATAAAATAAGAGACATGAGGGTTACGATCGCATGTATCTGCTGGGGCCAAGAAGAACATTTCCAGAAAAACAACAAAAGAGCCAATACATGCATTTGATGAAGTCTAAGGAGATCATCAAGTAGGCTGGAATTCCAGTGGAAATTGCATAGAGTCTCCAAGAACGATGCTTTCTACGTTAAGTATGGAGAGTTGCTTCTAGTAACAGAACAAATTTGGACCCATTCTACTAATTCATTCCACACACAAAGATGAAGTCTTTTAATGGCCGTAATGAGGCAATGTTGCAAGCTGAAGTGACTTCCTTAAGAAGTGGAAAATAAGCATTTCATTGCAGTTGTGGCATGTACTAAACAGCATGCAGTGTATAACCAAATCCCCCTCTATCATCTTCTTAGGACTTTATGAAGAAAAACACTGCTCCTGGGGAATCCTGCTAAGAAAGAAACAGAAGAGCAAACTCTTGAGAAAGCCTACGTTCATTATTCAATCCTAGGCTCTCAGCTATCAAAGGTGATAATCTGAGTGATTCAAATCAATTATTAAAATGACAGGTTTTTTGGTTAATGAGAAAATCTTTAAAAACAATTTCCCACTAAGGTTTTACATCTTAACTAAAGTTGTATGAAATATTCTAGAACATACTTATGCTATCTTTGATAAACCAAGTAGAAGGGAATGTTGCTTTATCTTCCCCCAAATATAAAAGCCCTTTGATGTTGTATTTGAGGGTGCACGAGGCTCAAATTGTTTATTTCAATATTCCTCTAAGTCACGGGCAGCATTTTTTTTTTTTCTATAGAGCAGGGCTGTTTTTACCCTTGGTCAAAGACTGTTTTGAGAGTTGGAGAAATTTTATGGGGCTTCCAAACCTTGTAAAAGAAAACTGCTTTCCTAGCTCCACTCTGTGTTCCATCTGGGAGGCCGACTTCCAATATTCGGTGGAAATTTTGTCTTGCTTGTCAGCCTTTTAGATCTATGGAAAATTTCTATATATTTTTTATTGAAGTGTTAAAAGGAAATACTTGTCATGTAAGCCTAAAGGAAAATTCAGGCTTTTTGGATGCTAAAGAAACAGAGAAGTGAGCATGTAAGGGTATTCAAATGTGGATAAAGAAACACTTTCCAGTAGAATTTAGAACTTGTGATTTTATGTTTTCCTATGTAAATGTTTTCTTACATTTTGATCTTGTGCCTTTCCAATCACAAATCTGAAGGATTTTCTTTCTTTTCATTGCTTACTTTTTTTCTTTTATTCTCCCCCTCTTTTTTTTTTTTTTTTTTTTGTATTTAGAAATGGGGCAAATGATGATCTTCATTTGAAGAATCTAGACTTACAGAAAACCTTACAGAAATACATTTTTCCTGTTAGGTCATTGCATGAATCTGATTTTGCGAGGTTATGTTGTAATAATACATGACCTCCCAAATCTGAGAGGCTTCTAAAAATGAAAGTTCATTTTTCACTCATGTTGTATGTCAGGTACTTCTTCCTTTCCAGCATCTGAATTAAAGAAGCAGGCTTTCACGGATGGCCTTAGCCAAGAATTGCAGCGAATGCAAATTTGGACTCATCCTACCTTTGTGACTATAAACTAATTATTTTCACACACATTCTCTTTCTCTTTCTTGGGACCATCATTTTATTTTCTTGGTTTAGTTCCACATTACATTTATTATTTAAGCAACATTTCATTTCTTTTTTTAAGCATCATTTCAAAACCTCTTTGTAAGTGTAAGTATCCTTTTCATGGCATGTATTATTTTTTTCAGCTTTATTGAGGTAAATTGACAAAATTATGTTTAAAGAGTAGAAGTTGATGTTTTAATGTATTTATGCCTTGTGAAATAATCACCATTATCAAGCTAGTTTTTTTTAGGAACGAGACAGTGGTTTTGAAGCCATCAAGGGCATGCATCACTCCCAGTGCTAGAGTAGATATGACAGGAGGGTGTAAGTGTGAGTATGGAACTTTGGCAGGGAGTGTTCTCCTCGTACTCCAGTTACATGTGACAGCCACACATGGCACATCTAATTCCAATGTATGATAATGGATGTGCCAGCAAGTAGAGTCAGGAAACTTGGTAGACCATTCTGGCAGGATGACAGTGTTGTCGGCCTCTAGTCACATGGCATGTGACATGTAAATAACTAGGAAGCTCAGAGAACCAGACTCTTTCAGCTGGGAGTTTTAACAGCAACAACTAACGTTTAATGAACGTCTGCCATGTGAAAGTGCTTTGCATGCATTATCGCCTTTGATCCTCACATCAGCCGGATGAGGTGGTTGCTCTAATGATCATTTTTTGCAGATGAGGAAACCAAGGCTTAGAAAGATTAAGTAACTTGAAAAAGATCACATACTTAAGTGGTCGAGCCTAGATATGATCCAAGGAAATCTGATATTGGAATTTACATGTTTAATCATTATGTAGTTCACTCATAACTAATGTTCATACTCTTGAGCCTAGGATATTACAAGAGTCAGAAGTGATTTCTGAATCATGAAAAAAATTAAATCATGTTCTGTGAGACCTTTATGTTACATGTATATTGTTACATCTTAATTCCACAACCAATACTTTATCTAGACAGGGTCAAATAGTAAATGTTGACTCTTGAATACAAACAGACCCTATTGCATATTTGTTATAGTTTGTTGTATTTACAATCCTTTAAAATGCAGAAACATTATTAGCTCAAAACAAGGCATGATTTGTTTGTTTTGGCCCATGGGCTGTGGTTTCCAAACTCCTGGTAATTCATCAGAGCTTGATATACTGGGTATGATATCTGTGTAATCTCTGTCAAATTACAAGATTAATAAGAATAATTCATTTACATCTGTTTTCGAGAATTAGGAATCTACTGAAACTGGAAGGTGGTTTTTGAGTGTATACTATCTATACTCCGTGAACTCGTTTTCTTGAGTAACATCTGTGTAGGGGTCAGGCTTATAGGAGGTTCCACATGCTGCCCTGGAATGGGGTTATGCCTTACTCAGCCCTCATTCTGCTCCTGAAAATGGCACCAGGTGATATTTCATAGATATGGATATCCTTGTTCCTGACAGTTTTATTTAAAAATACCAGTGACTTTTATTGAAATTGGAAAACAAATTCACAACCTTCTTTTTTCCCAAAAGACATCAGAAATCACAACAGAAAGTATTGGAGCCACATAATTTACAGAGCAATAACACGGCCAAGGAGAATGCCTTGGATCTTCGGTGTCATACTGTTGGAAATCAAATCAGGAAGGATGAAGTTCAATATAACATATAATACCAGGGTATTAAAAAAAAGATTTTATTTACTTAAGAGAGAGAGAGAGAGAGAGAGAGAGAGAGCACAAATGGCAGGGGATGAGGCTGAAGAAGATTCTCGCTGAGCATGGAGCCTGATGTGGGGCTCAATTCCAGGACCCTGAAGTCGTGACCTAAGCAGAAACCAAGAGTCAGATGCTTAACTGACTGAGCCACTCAGGTGCCCCAATAGCCAGCATTTCTATAGAACTTACAGTGTGCCTAGCACAATTCTAACTCTTACTTATAACTTATTTAATCCTCTGCAAAGCCTCCACTTCCTCCCTTCTCAGATGGGGGAAACCACAGCACAGAAAACTAGATAATCCATTTGAGTTGACTCAGAAAAATGGTTAGGCCTATGGGGGCAATACCTGCTGTGTAAGGAACAGTGTTCAATTCAGGGATGGAGTGGACTATATTACATTGTTTGAGTTATTCAAGGCAATTGGGAGGTGCTGGGTTCTAATTCAATTTTTTCCTAATCATCTGATTAGTCTCTATGGCACTGAGCCTCTGTGCTCACAATGTTATCATAAGAAAGGATTGTTGTTAGTTTTAACATCATCTTTTATGTCAATATGTTAAATGGTTCCTAATCATTCTTAAGCCCTCGTCCTTCATGGGGGGGGGGTCGGGGTGGGGGTCAGAGGCATGCAGCCTGAGGCATTGCCTGCACCAGACCCTGTGACCTCAGGGAAAGTTCTGTCTCTGGGGATCAATATCATTCACTTATTCTGTAGATATTTATATAGAGTACCATGCCATCTCATCTGTACAATAAAAGGATCAGACTGTATGGCCTCTAGGACATCTTCCATCTGTCGTATTGTTACTACTTAATGACGATAGCAAGTAGTATTTGCACATGGAGGGGAGCCTTTCTTTGCTGAAGAACATCTTTATTTACTATGAAAGTCCTCCATTAAACAAAGCTCTAAACATCTCTCTTGACTGTGGCTGCTTGCAGTATAAGATATGTTTTCATTAACTACAGGATAAAAATGTCCTTGAAATCAGATCAGCATTCATAGAAATCTAGTATAATAATAACTGCATAAACTCCCTTCACAAGAGACTCAGCCCTTCAGGAGGGAAAATGAATGAACTTCGTTCAATCTTCTTCGAGGGCCAAGATAAAAATCGTAAGGTATCCTTCAGATGCTGTAATCTGCTTTGAACTTTGGTTCAAGTGATTTCCATGGACGTCCTCCGTTTCCACTGGAGTAGATACTATATAAGACAGAACCCTACAAATCACTTTGTTTAAAGTTACCAAAGAAAGAGGGGGAAGAAAAAGCAGCTTGGAGTCTGCTGTTAATTAAAACCAGCCGATGATGTACGGCGATTTGTCTGGGGCACTTCTGACTGGGCCGGTTCCTTGACAGCTGTACATTCTTTCCTGCCTGTATTGTTTGAACTGTGTCCAATGGTGCAATCGTTAAATCTTTGATAGCTGTTGTTTAAATATGAGAAAGGAGGAGCGCTTTTTGTTTTAAGCAAGAAAAGGAGATGAATCTTGTATTACATTTTAAAAGTTGGGGCTTATTAGATCCTTTTCACTAGGTTTTGATAGAATGCCTCTGGTCATTTTCAGATTGTCAATTGACACTTTTTAACTGCACCAATGTCAAATGTCCCACTTCCTCCCTTTTTTTCCTGAGGGATTCTTGCTGCGGGTAGGAGGGGAAAAGTATGAAGCACCTGGTCTTACTCAAATGAGGCTGGGGATAGGTGAATTTCACAGTTGAAAGCTCCATAGGTTAGAATACATTTAAATGTTTACTAATAGAGAAAAGAAAAATAAAAGAAAAGAAAGAAAAGAAAAGAAAAGAAAAGAAAAGAAAAGAAAAGAAAAAGAAAGGAAGGAAGGAAGGAAAGAAGGAAGGAAGGAAAAGGAAGGGAGGAAGGAAGGAGAAGAAAGAAAGAAAGAAAGAAGAAAGAAAGGAAGGAAGGAAGGAAGGAAGGAAGGAAGGAAGGAAGGAAGGAAGGAAGAAAGAAAGAAAGAAAGAAAGAAAGAAAGAAAGAAAGAAAGAAAGAAAGAAAGAGAACAGGTGGCTTCAGGAAAGTTGCTCATAAACACATAACAAAATTCTGTTTCATCCTTGAGTTTGACAGATGCCTAACAGCTAACCAAAGATAGCTAAGTCGTTTATCTCCAAACACCAAAACAACTTTAAAAGGAATCATTTGCACTCTCTAAAAGACAAATTGGCATTACACATGTAATTTAAAAACCTTGTCTGTACATTTACGCATGCCCTAAACTTCTGGATATTAAATATTTTATAAACATAATATCCTTCCTAAGTAGCCCTTGTGACGTATGTATATAAGTATCTACAGATAGATAGAAGATATAGATGGATGGATGGTTAGATAGGTGAGAGAGAGGGAGAGAGAGAGTCAGTGTTTCAATTTTTATTTCAGGTCACATTTCATTTTTAAAGATCATTTCATGATAGCCTCATCGACTACCAGGAGGAGGTTTTGGGGTTCAGATGAACGTTTTTGCCAGCTGTGGAGTTCTGGCACAATGCTGTAACTCCCCCTGCCTTTTTTTTAAAAGGAACTAACACCCCTCAGCCTGCAAGTATGACCCTGTCCTTTGAAGGACTTTCAGAATTAGATAGATTTCTTGCTGGAACTCTAGACTCCTGGAGCAACGTTTTTCAAAGACAGGTGTGAAAATTATCCTTGCTTATTCAGAAATGAGTCATTGTCTCCTGGCTGCTGCTGCTTATCTCAACCTGGTCAAGGTCAAATGAAGTTCTAGTTCACATGAAGATGTTCTGTGCGGGGTTTTCAGCATCACCAGGGGCTCTTTTATTTCATCTGATTTGGGGGAGCCTAATAACATTCCTGACATATTCAACTACATTAGCGTAAACTTTTCCCAGACAACCACGGGACTGCTGGCCTCTGGGAAGGTAAGTAGGTCGTAACTCCTGGAGTCTGAACACAGTACCACCAGAGAGACAGTAATGAAAATAAACCTTATTGGTAGTCTCAATGCCAGTTGGTTTAGCCAAATATGAGAAGTATTTGGCTTTGCTCTGACTATGGATACTTTTTAGTTTAATCGATCTCTTAGGTTAAAATTCTTTGAGACTTTTCATTTAGTGACAGATAAATATATATGTTCATCTCTGTCTAATGCATTTAAACTAGAGCCCAATGGTTGCTCTATTTGCCTAAGAAATTGTGGCTCATGAAATATAAGTACATATGAAGTTCTTGTTGCAGTTAGCCAGGCTACGTAAGCATGACATAGCTAGTAGAATAGGAGGGTAAGTTGGTTGTCTACACTCAGCTCTTTCTTCCCTCCACCCTCCTCCTTGCTCTTTTCCAATAGAGTATCCAGAAATACCAGGTATTGGATTCATCAACCCCCCTTATAGCTAGGTCATGGGCATTGACTATAGACTAGGACTGGGGGAAAACTCATATGGGAGACTTATTTAAAAAGTTGTACTCCCTGGTTAGAAAACAATGCCAAGGAGGGCATGACACTCTCTTTCTGCCCAGATGTTGGTGTGTCTGCAAGTGATCTTTGGAACAGCTGCATCCATTTTGTGACCCGAAGATGGCACACAGAAAGAGTCTCGGGTCTTCGATGACATCAGTGTGCCACCAAACTGAGACTGGTCATGCCTACCCCTGAACGTCTCATAATGTGAATTTAGCTTGTACCTGAAGCTATCTTAACTGAAACAGAAAGGATTGAATGAAATATTTGATTCCTTTCACATTCTCATTGTGCCTGCAGATCCATAGCAACAATGGTCTTAATGCTCACTGAACACACTGGCTCTTAGCAACTAAGAGTATTAGGATCTGGCTACGAGGTATGAAAGATTCAAAGAGGGGCAAAGTCAGGAGTCAGTATTGTAATGAGAACACTAGGTGGAATAGAGAAGAAAGGAACCAGCATACTCTAGTTTAATAGAAGGTAATATTTAATCCAAAGCCAAGCTTTCAAAGTTTAAGAAGGGCCAAGAAGAGGAAAGGGATTTCTGCCCGGAGTGGGAGGCTGGGCTCCAGAACTATAAGTTTCCCTCTACTTTTTGCATTGTCTCATGTTTAGAAACATGGGCAAATCATTAAGGAAATGCCAAAAGTAATCCATTAGTGAATTAGAAATTTCCTCATGCTCTCTGCCTTTTAAGGAAGGTTGGTCTACAGCTTGAGTTAATGTATTTGAAAGACAGGAAGGGTCAGCAGATCTGTCAGCATTCCTTGCTGAGGGTCTGTCCATGGAAGTTAGACTTCTGAGATCATGTAAATGGACAGGCACAGCATGAGAGGCGGACTTTGGTTCAAATCCCAGCCTGACCTGCAATAGCTTTGTGAAATGGGCTGCGCTTTTTAGTTTCCTCATTTTGAAAATGTAAAGAATAATAGTATTTGTCTTCTGGGTCCTTTTTTTGGCTGGGGAGGCGGTGATGACTAAATAAAATAATGCAAATAAGGCTATTTAACATGCCAGGGACATAATAAAAGCAAAGAATTCTAGCTACTATGATTATTTTGATTGTCTCTTACAACTCTATGACACTATGCTTCTGGAGGAACTGAAATAGCTCCTAAATAGCTCCATATGTTCAATAGAAATAATATTGCTAGCAGGAGGAAAATACCTGTCAGTTACTACATTTCTTACACCAATCATTGCTTTTCTAGAATAATATATTTAAAAAGTGTTTCGGAGAATAATTTTGAGAAAGACACCTGGACAGCATATGAAACTGCTAAGCTCTCTCACATAGGATCTGCCGAATTGCTGATTTCTGCATAAAACATGAGAATTTTGAATTATGAATATCGAATAGTAATTTTTAAAATGATGGACAGATTAAATATTACCATGTTTTAACTGCTTCTGGATTATATCTGGTTTCATATCATCACTATTTTAATGGGCTACTCTGTGGCCAAATTGTTTTAACATGTGTTCAATCTTAAGTAATCACTCATTAATCTTATGTGACAACCAGATTTTAATATGTATTAGTGTCCCATTGTTGACAACACACTTTATGCTATTTATAGTATCTGCATTTTTTTCCAGAATAAAGTTACCTACACACCAAACTGATTGTCTTAAAACCATGACCACTGGACACAACCTTGGCAAAAACCCTATGATATACATATTTCCGCTAAAATCCAGTCCTGAATATTTATTTGAAATTAATTGTCAGTTAGGAAAAGGACTCTTATATTTCATTCTTTAGAAATGAATGGATTTCATGAACGTGGGCTTGTCTATGTTGATTTGGCTTAATACAAATAGGCACCCATCATTGTTGAAAGTTTCTGATGTCATTACTAAATCTACTAAAGAGAAGGCAAGATATCCCTAGATGGTTAACTCATATTATAATGAAGACAATGATAAAGACTTTAAGGGTTGAGTATGACTTCAGTTTGGTTTATTTTCTCTTTGAACATTATACTCCTTCCCTCCAGCCCCTAGAGAAAATGTGTCAGGGGTGGGATTAAGTACTCTCCTTATTTCCCATTGAGGCTTCCAAATCATTACCCCAATGGCCCTTTAAATATCATTGCTCCACTGAGGTTAATTTCTTCTCACCTTATCCTTTTCCACTTTTTATCTTAGTTGCCTGCTATCTTCTAAGCCAATTCTATATATCCATTAAAAAAAAAAATGTTTGCCTCTTTACCCAAATTCCACTGACCCACCATTATCTTCAGTGACCTTGCAGTTTAGATAGATGACCCTCCTGACTTCCTTCCCCTCTGCTTCTTATCCTCCTCATCTCCAACTACCTTCATCTCTCTTCTCCTTCAGGTGCTGTCGCCAGGTTAAATCCAGGGATTTCTTCATCCTTATGTCCTGAAATGCAAATATTCTACTCTTTGATCAAAAATTTCAATTCATTTGATTTTGTAACTACACCTATTCTATCTTTATGTGGTCTTTAAACTTACCACATGTTTTGATACCTCCTGTTCTCTCAGAATTAGCCTTTTTCTGGTGTTTTTCTTTTTTTGTTTTGTTTTGTTTTTCTTTCCTCTGACCCTATAACAAATATCACTAGGACCCTTGGGCTCCCTTACCCTCTATCCTTCCAAAACACTCACTCCACAAAACTGTAATATCCTATCAATGCTTCAAACCCCCTTCTTGCCTCCTGTACCAAGGTGGTTGAGGACTGTTGGAGAAAATTAATTTCATGTTTCAACTAGATTCTTAACATCGCCTATCAGACTCTTTTATTTAAGAAAATATTTATTTATTTATTTATTTATTTATTTATTTATTTGAGAGAGAGAGAGAGAGAAAGATAGCTTGGGGTGAGGAGGGGCAGAAGGCGAGGAAGAGACAGTCCTCAGCAGACTCCATTCTGAGTGCAGAGCCCCAACTGAGATCATGATCTGAGCCAAAACCAAGGGTCAGATGCTTAACAGACTGTACCACGCAGGTGCCCCTCACCTATCAAATTCTTTCACTTACTGTTGGGTGACTAATTTTCAAATACCCTTCAATGTCTGTTAAGAACCTCCATCACTCTTTTTAAGAACTCTACCTTGTACAAACTTCTCAACAATGGTAGACAAACTTGCCACTTTAATGTAAAAATGAAGGCAAATAGACAGTTTATTCCATAGTTTTGTTGGAAATCTATGTGTGCCAACCCCATATGCTATGCTTTCCATTTTAGACCACAAGGTATCTCTCTCTTATTGGAATCCACAAACTATTTTCTTTGATGGCATCTTTTTCTGCTTTCAGGTTCTTTTCATTCATCATCCTTGTTCTCTCTCATATTTTCAACCTCTTCCTAGTTGAATTATATACTTCTGTGAGATAATAAGATAATAAAAGATAATATGTCTGACCCCAGTTCCTGCCACAGAACTCCAAAAATTCTTGTCATTTCCTGGGTGATAAAAGCACTAGGAGCATCTTTTGCTCTAATATTGGGTCTTTGACCCCAGTTCCTGATACAGAGTTCCTAAATCTCTTGGAATTTCCTGGGTGATAGCAGTGTCTTTTGCTCTAGCGAGGCAATCTTGATGGGTTCCTGGGTGGGGGTTGGTCACCAGAAAGAACAAGCTAAGATTAGAAGCTTGGAATTTTTAGCTCCATCTCCCTCTCCAGAGAAAGGCTGAAAATAGTTAGTGCTTGATCATGCCTACGTGATGAAGCCTCCATATAAAAATCCCCAAAATCTGGAGTTTGGAAAGCTTCCAGTTGGTGAGCACATCCATGTACTAAGAGGGTGATGTATCCCAACTCCACAGGGACAGAAGCTGCTGTACTTGGGATCTTCCCAGATCTCTCTTTATGAATTTACCTATTTATCTATATTCTTTACCATATCCTTTAATAAATTGATAAATGTAAATAAGTGTTTCCCTGAGCTCTGTGAGTTGTTCTAGCAAATAATCAAATCCAAGGTGGAGGAGTTCATGGGAGTCTCTGATTTGTAGCCAAGTCAGACAAAAGTTGTGGGTAACTTGGGAACCTATTACTTGTGACTAGCATCTGAAGTGGGGGACAGTCTCATGGGATTGAGCCCTTATTCTCTGGGATCTTATGCTATGCCCAGGTAGATAGCGCCAGAGTTGAATTAAATTGTACAGCTCCAAACTGGAAGCAAAGAATTGCTCAGGGTGGGAAAAACCCCACACTTCTGGTGTCTGAAGTATTGTGAGTGTGGTAATAGTATGAGAATGAAGAAGACATACAGGAGGAGAACCGAGTTATTCCTTTTTTTTTTTTCCGAGTTATTCCTAATACAACTTCAACTATTAATAGGTTCAAGATTTTTCCAATTTAAACATTTCTCCTGGATTGTTTTAGCCACCACATTATTCTATGTTGTCCCATCCTGTCCACACCTCTTCACAACAGCCACATATATTTCCTAGATGTACTTTCCTCCTTTCTCCTTCCTTCTTGGTCCTTTGCAATCCGGCATCTATCATCATGCTCTACTGTGATAGTTCTCTCAGTGAGTAACTAATTATCTTTTTACTGAAAATTTATTGAAAATTCTAATAAAATTTTCAGTCTTTAATTTCCAGGACTTCTGAAGCTCTCAACATTGCTGTTCAAGGAGCAGTAGAAGAAGGTACTGGAAAGATACACCCAAAGCCAATGGAAGGTTTTATGTGCTCAACTGAGGAGCATGGAAGTTATGAAGAAGTTATGAAGAAGTCCTGCAATTTCACTCTTTTAAAACTTTTTAGTTCTATGAGTTGTCATGCTTCTGGTTCTCTTTTCACCCTTTCTATCTCTTTCTTAGCCACATTTTCTTCTGCTCACTAATGAAATACTGTTGCCCAGAAGTTGTCTCTGCGTGATCTCGTCTGCTGGCATGTGTTCCAGTGCCTGGGGTAGGTTGTTGATTCCTCTGTGCACACCTTTAGCACTGGTGTCCATTACAGTGGACTTCAGATTTACATATCCAGCTATTTATTGTACACCATGTAATCCATAGGTCCTTCCAACTTTATTTGACTGATACTGAACTCATGATCTTTCCTTTAAGCTTCTTTATTCTTATGCATTCTCATCAATTGACTCATATAACCTAAAGAAATAAAGCTTGCAGACATCATTTTGCCTGCCACCTTCTTCACCCTCAATAAGTAAGACTCTAAGTTCTTTTTATTTAATTTCTGGTCATTTCTCAACTATTTTTTCCTCTGCCGCCATGCATTACTACTCTATCTGAATTAGTGCAAGAGCCTCTAAACCACTCTTCTTGCTACTAACATTATTCCTTTGAAAGCCATTCTCTGGAGTTACCAGATTTGCCTAGCCCTGAATCAAACCCAAACATGACATGTTCCTCGACTGAACCCTTTAGTGGATGCCACCACCTACGAAATCAAGCCAAAGTTCCTTAGCAAGACTTTTGCCTTCTTCCCTGGAAAATTCTCTCACTTTTCCTGACTCCTGTGCTCCATCAATAAGAAGTTTCTGAGTATGCCGTGCTTCTCAACAACCCCTCTTTACCTAGATTCTCCTTGAAGGGTCTTTAAGCTCAGAAATTACCTCTTCCTGGATGCCTCTTATAACACTCTAGGCCAAGTCAATTCCTCTCCTTTCTGTGTGAACAAAACCTTAAGCTCACATTTATTATTTCATTTGCCTTATAGTATATATTTTTGTGTGATATATATGTATACATACTCTCACACACAAACCTATATACTTTATGTATTATTACACTTGCAATGATTTGTTTGTGAGTTTGCCTAGCCCTATTCACTGTGAACAACTTAAATCCAGTAATGAACTTCCAGTGAGTACCATGGTACCTGGACTAAATGAAGATTCTGTATTCCATCCATATGTCCTTCAGGAAATCATTCAGGAAAAAAACATAGTCCCATCTCTTTCAGAGTTAAGCAGACCAGAATGTATAGAATAGTAATTATATTTTGGAAAAAGCATAGTCTGATGTGTATATGTGTGTTAGTATGTGTGTGTGTGCGCACGCACTCATTTTAACTCAGGAAGTATTTACAGAGAACTTGCCATATGCCTGGTGCTTAGCTGCTAGAGACAGGAGAAGTCTGATCTAAGGGAACTTACATTCCAGAGGGTGCAGAGTATTCTGATAATATAAAAGTCAATACATTAACGAACAAGAAAATTTCATAGAGTGCTATCAGTCACATAATTGTATAAACATTTGTTCAGCTCCTGCTTAAGATCCAGGCAAGCCACTTTCTAGGTCCTGGACATAGAGTAGTGAAAAAAAAAAAAACCATAAAAGATCCCTGGAAACATGGAATTTGCAAGCCTTAATTCAGATATGATTAAAAAAATATGGCAAAGGGTAGCTTGGAGGGAAACTACTTCTATGAAAGCAGCCAGGGAAATATTCTCTCAGGAGATATAATTTTGGTTAAGGTTTGATTAATAAAATCAGCCATGCAGAGAACTGGTGTTGGGAGGGTGGAATGTTCCAAAATAGGGAAAGAAGATGAGGTTGGTACACAAATGTGTCCAGAAAAGAAGAAATACAAACAGACCTGAGACTGTTGTCCTTATAAAGGCCCTCTTGCAAGGCTGGTCCTTGGCTGACATCTGGAAACTTGAATTTCAGTAGCATTGTCACCATTCTGCAACTGATAAGGGTAGCTTATTGTACCTAAACTCTTTGTACACATGATGGAATTTATGCTGAATATCTCCTTTCCTTTTGGGAGTCTGAAATATTGGTGTGTTCTGGGGAGAGAGGGCCTACGTGACCAACTCCGAATAAAAACCTTGGGTGCCGAATCTTTAATGAGCTTCCTTGGAAGACAACAGTTTACATGTTTTGTCACAATTTGATGCTGGAGGAGTTATGCATGTCCTGTGGGACTCCACTGGAAGAGGACTCTTAGAAGTTCATGCTTCATTTCTTCTGAACTTCACTTCATGTGCCTCTTCCCTTTGCTGATTTTTCTTGATATGCTTTCACTATAATAAATTGTAGCCTTGAGTATGACTACATGCTGAGTCCAGTGAATCTTTCTGGTGAATCATCACATCTGGAGATGGTTTTGGGGACCCCTGATATAACATGTACACTTATTTCATGAGTTTATGTCACATATTTGAAGAAAGAGGTTAGAATGAACCAGAGAGTTGGATTGAATGCTAAGAGCAGGAAGATAGAAGGGATGAGTACTGGAAAAATGGGCTTAAGAAAATGATTACTCAAAAGGCTGTGTGGTGATAAAAACTCAGGCAGGTTTTCATTCAACTGCTTTAACTCTTTTAACTATTTTTGTCACTTTCTGGTCATACACGTTCCTTATAGGTAACTCCAGGCATTTAGTCACTTAAATACCTCTCCAGATACGGACCTTTTTCTTCCTAAAATGGTTTTTCCATTTTTTCCAATGACAACAATTCACAAAACAAATGAACAATCTTTAACATTTCTCAAGTTCTTTAACATACCTTACATTATTCCATCATTCAGTAAATATTTACTGAGCATGAATGTTTTATAGTGGTGTTATGGTAGTCACTGGTGATTCAAAGATGACTACAACAAATCCCTTGTTCTCAAGAAAAGAAAAATGCCAAAGGAAAAAACAGGCAAATGGACTTTGTTCAGATCACAGCTTTACAATTCCTTATAAGTTTCAGGAGCTTTCTGGTCACTCAAAGCCACATGTGCTATACCACAGCCATGCTCCCAACAGGTGAACACAGAAAACTATTAGGTGAGTCAGCATATGGAAAATGCTAGGGATTCCTGAAATAGCCCTGCGTCATTAATCACTGATACCCTGGCTCAGTCCGTGAAGCAACTGGAAATGAATAAGCAAAGAAAGTGAACTAATGGTTAGAGGATGGAATTACCCCAAGGGACATTTGTTGAGTCAGTAAAAGAACGTGGCAAACTTCAACAGTCATAGATTCAAATGGAATGAAATAAGAGGAGAAGAGTATTTTCCAAAAGCTTGATCTCCAATCAAAAACTTCTGGCAAGCATGATTCTTCTAAATTCTTTTGGGAATTGGAGAAAGGAGGAAAAGAGAGTAATCAAATGTTGTTCTGGGCACAGCAGATTCTAGATTTACTTGATATGACAATATACAGTACATAGCCAGTATTTGATACCTGATTTTGAACTAAATTATTATAAAAGGCAAATTACAATATGAAGGAAAAGATAAGTGATATAAAAGAAAACAACCTTGAGAAAATGATGGGAGGAAAGATAGGCCTTAGAAGTGGTAAATTAGCAAGCTAAACATAAGACTTTAAAGATGATAAATGGGAATGCATATGTATGAGTTGTTTCAAAATATTGAATCTTGGCAGAGCTGACTTGAGCTAAAAATTGAAGTAACACTAGATATTGATATATTTTATTTTATGAAACTTCCCACTAAATTTAGAGCTTCTCAAATTTTGCCACAAAGTGAATTTTGAAAAAATATAACCAGGTTTTTCATTGATTCCCAACGTAAAATCAGAGATGTATATTTTTAGGGAACAATTTTTTTCCATTTCAGTCAAAAACAGGAAGAACACAGTAAAAGACAGAAGCATAATGTTAGAGATAGAGAAGGGAAAAAAAGACACTCTCCTCACAAAATACCCTTTTTGAGATATTAACAATAATAGTCCATATTAATTCATAAAGATGCTGAATTAGCTTAACCGTATTTATCCATTTCAGCTAAAGATGTCAATTTGGAAAAAATTTTCAAATTGTTTCACAAAACTCAAATTTTCTTTTTGCTCAGTATTGCAATGATTTATTTTTGCTATTTTCTTCATTTCAGAACTTGTATCTACATATCTTCCTTTAGCACTTGGTCATGGTTACCACCAAGGTAGAGATAGGGCTGAGCACTAACAGGACTGCACAGCTAACAGCCCTTGATCATGCACCTTCCTATTGAAGCATTGTGCTGGACACTCAATGGCCTTCTTCCATTTAATACCCCCAACACAGTGCAGGATTATCCTAATTTACTGGATGAGGTAAATAAAGGTTGGTCTCTAAAATGGCCTAGCCAGTGGTAGGCAATGCTACACCCTGGACCATCCCATTGGTGTCTGCCAGGCCAGCCAACAGAGGGTCCCTGCTGGGCTTGCCTCTGCCTAGAACCACTGGGTCCCAGTGTTTGGAAGGCTGTTGAAGGACTTCACCCAGCCACACCAAATGCATGACCTCCTGGGATTCTATCCCTCTTTGGAAGTGGGAGTAGCTCAACAACCTGGCCAGGAACTTCATATGATACATGTATGTTCTGTAAATGTAAGTTAGGTGGGTCATCATGCAGGTTTGGCGAGTCCTGAATGCTACATATGCCCCTGAAGGCATTTGAGAAGAATCTTGCATTTTATTTCTGTATTTCACTGGTTCTTCAGCCTGTCTTGTGGATGTCAATCAATAGAGATGACATACAGTGCTCGTAACTGGGCAGAAAGAATACTCTGAAAGCAAATAATGGTAATGTAAAGTGAAATACTGTCAATAAGTCATTTGGTCTTCACAGATATATTTTTGCTGGATTCTTCCCATTCCTATTAAATAAGACATTTTCTCGAGTCTTATCACCTTTCTCAGACCACACGGAATTCAAAAAAGCTATAGGTTTAATAATTAATAGAATCCAACCAGCCCATTTTTTCCTTTCTATTTTTAATCACTCGTCAACCACTGAGTTGCTACAATGTCCTTGATCACCTTTTTTGCCTGTCAGAGGAGGTTAGATATTCTTTTGAGTCAACCTGTATTTATTGAGCACGTACTTTGTACCAGGGGTGTTGATCTAGGTGCTGGGGGTAGCCATCAAAGTTCATGTTCTCATATGCCACACACACATATGCACATGTATATTTATATTTAGAAGCTGAATGGGAAATCAGAGAAGCAGACAAACCATAAGAGACTCTTCATCATAGGAAATAAACTGAAGGGAAGGTGGGTGGGCGAGGAGGTAACTGGAATGGGCATTAAAGAAGACACGTGATGGAATGAGCACTTGCTGGTATACGTGACTGATGAATTATTGAAAACTAATCTGAAACTAATGATGTACTATATGTTGGCTAATTAAAAAATTTTTTTTTAAAAAGTGACTTGGTGAAAAGTTGTAGAAGTTGATTCGGAGAAAAACAAAGTAGGGCAGGGTCCTGGGGATGCTGGTGGAGGGGACTGTTGAAATAGGGTGATAAAGGAAAGCCTCATGAGATGGTGATATCCTGGCAAAGGTGTGAGCCACTTGCTCTCTGGTGCAGGGCCATTTGCTACACTTTTCTGTGCCCATCCTTGGTCATGCCCAAATCCACCATCCTTCCAGCCTCTGTGCCTTTTCATATACTATTGACTTTGCCCAGGACATCTGCTCTCCTTCAGGGCTCACTGGGTTGTCCTTGTGGTCTCGACTGTGGCCACCCCATCCCTTCCTGGGACCCTCGAGGCAGGCTTAGGACTCTTCCTCTGTCCTTCAACCTCACCTGGAACAAACCTACTAAAGTGAGCATTATCTTGTATCATGATTTTTCTCTTTCCCCCTCTAAATACACAGAGACAGACATAAACAAGCACATACATAAGGTATAACCTGATTGAGTCCTATTATGTGCATGCATTGTATTCTGTTACTTTTCATAACAACCGAACCCACAGCTTCCTCCCAAAATTAAGCTACCTTAGGACACACCTTGCATCTTTGGATCTCTGTCTCCTTGCACCAAGCACAGTAGTTGGCACAGCATAAGTGCTCAATAAATAGTTATCGAACAAATGCATATTAATAGCAATTTATTTTTGTATCATTCATCATATGCAGAATTTCCATGACCATCCCCCTGAGTGTCTCCCCTACTTTCCTAGACAAGTAGGCTAAATATCAATACCAACTTCTTTAGTACTCACAAACAATCCAATGCAGTAGATACCACTCTTATCCCCATTTTACAGATGGGAAAAATGAGATTCCCAGCAGTTAGGTTATTTTCAAAGCTCATGGAGCTAGCAAATGATGGAATTGAGATTTGAATCTAGGTGGGCTGCCTCTGAAGCCCCTGTTCTCCATCGTTGCATCACATTGCTTCCCTTGGGGCTCTTGATTCAGGTTGTAGGTCCAGTGGATGATGTGCAATGACGTGCATTGTCCTTTTTCTGCTTCCTTAACATCTACTTTGTATTGACACGGTAGATAAAGCAACCTCTTAAACCTAGTTCTGTCACTGACTAAGCAACATCTTGGGGACATTTGACAGCGGCATTAGTGCACTGGGGACAAGGGACAATCAGAACAGGAAAGGATAAGTATCCAAAAAGAAAGTGGGTAGCTGTATGTTGGCGGGAAAACAAAAACAAAGAATTCTTTTCTTGTTGTTTTTATAAAGCCAAGAAGTATTGGGAAATTGTAACTGAAAGAGGATTGATATTGGCACCAGGAAGAAATATTCTGGATTGTAAATGAAATTTGCCTTTTAAAAATCAAATGTCTAAAAATCCATAAACCTATACCCCAGAACTAAGAAGGAATAAACTCAATCATATCAGAATTCTGAGATCTGGGGAATGCATCACTGTCAGATAAGTGGCTGCTTTTGAGCCTGAATGAAACATGTGAGAAACTTAGGAAGAAAATGTGATCAGGAAGTCAACGTGTGCCTTCTACACCGCCTACCACTCCCACTCCCCTTCCGGTCCTCCTCCCCACCAAAAGAAAAGGAATAATAATCGTTTCACTGCCTCATAAAAGGGACAAAGTGTTTGGTGAGTTCTTTGCCTTCGAATACTGTTCATTTTATGAAACTATACCTCTGACCACAAGACTAATTCCAACGTCCAAAAGTTCCAATGCTTTGTGGGGAAGCGTGAGAAATGCTCAGTGAAGAAAAGAGGGAATTCTGCTCAAAGTTCTTCTTCTTTTTTTTTTTTTTTCCTTTTGGCTTTATCAGCAGTTGAAAGAAAACCAGATATTTTCTTTTCATGAAAGTTGATGACTTCAGGTGGGGAACAAGCAGCTGTGGCAGATGGACTTTTGAAACGCAGTAAAATATCCTGTCTTCGTATAAATGTTTATGGTAGCAGGAGAACTGAAGAAGAAAAACACAAGCAAAAAGTTGCATGACTCACAGGCTGATTTGCTTCTAAATAAAGCATTTCTCAGAGTTTCCCAGGAGGTGTTTTGAGTGAACAAGCAGCAGGATCTCTGCTAGTGTGGTAAGGACATCTTTTAAATGCAAAAAGGTGCATCCAATAGTACGTCAAGAAAATCATTCTACTGCTTTTGCTGTTTAAGAAAATGTATGTCTAAAGCGAGAATATCCGATCATGTATACCATGTCCTAGACCACATGTGGGTGATGATGTCACGAGCAGTTCTTGGCTGGGCCACTTTGCAGGTGATGATCAGAGGTTTAGTGGGACGCCTTGTGTTGACTCACAGACTTTCCTCTAATAGAGCATCATGAAGTGATGATAATTAAGTTTAATTTTAGATCTTGTGTGCTGGACCTGGGAATGTTTTCAAATGCAGAGCAAATGCAGAGTCAAATCCGCTGACTTTGGCACTTGAGTTTTGAAAGAAAGGTCCTAAATCATAGTCATACATTCTCTTCAGTCCCTTACACTCCAGAAAACAGGGTATTTGGAATTGATTGGGGGGAAATCTTCTATTGAAACTCTTCTGCAAATAACAGGCACCCCTGGCCTTGGCACTCAGCCTCACGCATAGAAATGTGGCCACCCTTCTCCATACCCAAGACTTTCTAATTATTCAGTACTAGAGAACCTGTTCCACTCATGCTAAAATTCAATCTTTTTTTTTTTTCCCCAATCATGTAGAAAGGGCTTAAGCTTGTTAGAAACTGTGGTTGGAATATTTTCCAGATTCTCGCTGTGGCTTACCAGTGATGGTCTCATATGACCTGATAACAAATTGGCAATATTAGATTAGTTGACTCAACTGCTTTTGGGTACCTGGTATAAGCCGCAGCATAGAAAAGAAAGACTTGTTACAGCAAACAGTTGCTACCCTGGAACCAAGAAGGAATTAACTAAATCATAGCAGAATTCTTAGATCCAGAGAACAAGTTACTATCAGCAAGTGGCTGCTTTTGGTCTTGAACGAAACACGCGAAAACCTTAAAGAGAAAACGTGACCGGGAAGTCCAAGTGTGCTTTTTAGTCTGACGTTGCCAGCCAGCTTGTTCTAGAATGGCAAACTTAACAAATAAAAATACATGGCACACAAACTTGAATTTCCGATAAACACGAGTATCGTTTCAGTGGACGTTGGACCCAAGCAACACTTCATTGTTTGTCGTTCACCTGAACCTTAAAAAAAAAAAAAAAAAAAAAAATTCGTTGTGGATCTGAGAATTAAACTTAACCGAGTAACCTAGATTTCATCTGGCAACACTATGAGATGCGAGGCCTTTACTTCGCTGCTATTTTATTACAAACACATTCAGAATATTTTCTTGCAAGGACTGAAGACTCTAGAGGAAGCATATAAAAATATTTAATAAAAGCAAGAAAATAGTTACTCTGGAGGGGCTTTTCCCAGCCATTGACACATACCGTAGAGCAAACTCCAGGCAAAGCAGCAGGGGAAAAGTAAAAGTAACAGGACAACTTAATGAATCTTGTTGTGACCCGACACTTCTACGCAGACACCATCCAAACTCCCTGCCAGTAATCCTGAGGTTCAGGTTCTAGTTTACTCATTTTTCTTTCCGATGTTTCACTGCCTCCTGTAGGGGAAAATATAGGAAGAAATAAAGAAAAGAAGAAGAAGAAGAAGGAAAAAAAAAAAAAGGCCCAGCATCTTAGTATACATTTTGTTTTGGCATCAGTTGTGTTCTGGAGACGCAATCAATCCCCTGCTCTTAACTTGGTCCCTGTGCAACAAAGTTGTATATTGTGAGATTCTGGTTTTTAATAAGAATGATTAACAAGCATTTTTGATCACAGGAAGTCGAGAAGAGTCACTGCCCCTAAGAATATAATGAACATGGGTAGCAGTTAGATGGTCCATATTTGGTATCATTTTCCAGACTCTACTGTGATTCAGGGCAGTGGGGCCAAGAGCAAGCTCCCCTGTTCTAGGCTGGGCTGTCTTTCCTTCCTGCCTGGGGAGGCAGGCGCTGCTGCTGTTTCTGGGCAAGTGGCCACCGTGGGGATATTTGCTTTAGATAGCCCGCAGCTGGCCGAGTGGGCGGCTCACTCAGACAACACAGGCGGCTCCCACTGTCTCTACCGGTCCAGGCTAGCGGAGGCTCTGGAGCCTTTTGATTTATAAAGAGCTTTACATGCCTGTAGTTAAAGTTTTAGGAAGCGAAGCCATGATAAATGAAGCTCAGGCTGTCCAACTAATGGATCTCTACACACACGAGGCCTACAAACCTTTTCCCTTGGGTTGGTCTTAAGGAAGATTCCAGGCGAGTCGTATGGAGGATGTGGGTGCCTGGATATTTAAACCTGATCCCAGGCAGTGGTGCCAGCAAGCCTCAGGGCTGAACCCCAGTAAGGCAAACTCGAAGCGTGTGCCTGGCCTGGCTCTTTATGTGGCGTAGATATTCTTACATTTATGATATTTTCAATTTGAGGCCATTGAGGACCACGGAGGGAACTGTGTTAGCATTTCTGGGCAAAGCCTGCAGTGGATTTTTCTTTTTTTTCCCTCCCCTCTAGACGATTGTTCTCATATGTGCTGGCAATTAACACGTTCTGGGGTTGAGGGGTGGGGAAGTCTACACCGAGGGGTCCGAGAAGCCTCACTTTCTCATCCCAGACTACAAATGACTGCTTAATGGGGAGAAACTCTTAAGTACAGCAGTTCACTGGGGGGAACGTGAAAACAAAGTCAACCAGAAAAGAAATAGAAACCCAGACTTTTCAGTTCCTGTTTATCCTATTTTTAATCTCAACATCTCAGTTGCTCGCTTTCTGTTTTCCTTGCCTTGCTGGAATTCGTACACACACCTGGCTTTCCATTTGCCTTGGGGACAGAGAAGAGGTGGGGCCCCGAGGATGGAGGGGGGGCCTCTGCTGCCAGCTGAGGACCAGCCACCCTGGCACTTGTCAGAAGAGGGAAGGGTGCGGAAATCTCCCACATCTAACATCTAATTCCAGGGTGTTGGGGAAACCTGAATGATGTTCCCACAGTATCTGCCTGTGCTAAGGCACCCTGGTGCAGGAAGGAAAGGGGAGCATGGGTAATCAGGAGGCGGTGGGTAAATGTCCAGATGGACCAGCCACCGGAGAGACAAGAGTGACTCTATTCATTGTTCGCAGTGCATGTCAGGTCTCTCTCTGTCCTCTCTCTCTCTCTCTCTCTCTCTCTCTTCCTTCCTCCCTCATTTTGTCCTTCCCACCCCAGGGATGCAAAGGCAAAGAAAAGTAAGCACATCCTGGCCCTCGGAAACCTTACAGGACACCAAAGTGTTCCCGAGGGACCCCGATGTCCCTGTGTCATGGGTGTTGGTACTCACACCATGGTGCACTTCAAATTGTAAAAATACTTTCTCTTCCTTCTGTGAGTGAAATAATTCGTGCCATGGTGTGGCTCTGTGACTGAAAACAAGAAAAGTGAACAAAGCACCCGGAGGAAAAGAACATCTGCAATATAGAGTCAAATGTGTAAACTGGGACTTTTTTCTTTTTTAATTTAAATTCAATTTGCCGGGTCACCTGGGTGGCTCTGTAGTTGACCGTCTGCCTTCGGCTCAGGTTGTGATCCTGGGGTCCCAGGATCAAGTCCCGTATCAGGCTTCCTGCAGGGAGTCTGCTTCTCCCTCTGCCTATGTCTCTCATGAATAAATAAATAGAATCTTAAAAAATAATAAAAAAATAAATTCAATTTGCCAACATATAGTATAACACCCAGTGCTCAACTGGGATTTAAAAGCCTGAGAGGACAGGACCCTGGGTCCCCACCCTGGGCTCTATTTTGTGATTCATTGTCTGTGTGTCTGTCTTCCTGCCCGACTGAGCCTCTGGGGTTGGGGGACATGCCTGCTGGTTGCCTTATGCCCAGCACAGAGCACTGCAGCTAGCACCTGGCCTTGCAGGCCCCCAGCGAGGTCTGCAAGGACACTCTGCTGTGGGCTGTCACAGCCCAGGCCCTTCTCACCCCTGTCCTCCGTTCACCACGTAGACCACCTGGAAGCCCAGAGCGGATCCCCAAAGGGACATATGCAGCCTCCCACCTGCTTCACCATTCAAAGTGTTCCTGAAAGAAACTGAGGTTTCCTGACTGGCATGTGTAGTCAGCAAGTGTCTCCAGGAACTGTAAGGGTATCTGTGAGGTAACCTGAGGTTCCCTCTTCCAAATGCTTTCATTTGGTTAACTGACCTGGTATTATTAACATGTGAGAAGATCCATCACTAGCTTCCATCCCAGAAAAAAGATGAGAAGTCCATCAGACCCTGATGGGGCCAACCTACATTCACGACCAACATGAAGTGTCAGAACACGCAGTGTTTCCACCTGGAGAGCTAGAACCTTCTGGAAGACTCTGGTCCCTTGTACAGGGTGTCAAGCTCCTGGCACAGAACTTAGTAATAAATGTCCTCCATCCATGCAGTCTTCACTGTAAGGGTGCTCGTTAGAAATTGTTGACCTCCGTAGGCTCAAATGAATTGAATACAAATGGATATATTTAATGAAAGTAATCTGCTTTGCAGAATCGTTTAAATTTTTTTTGTTTTTTATTTGTTTTCTTCAGCCCCAGATAATCTTGAAATAAATTGCTGATGTACAATTAATTTTAAGTGTCATAATATTTTGAGTCAAGCTGATTTTGATGACAGTGAAGAACGTTTTGAAGTAGTTTCATAATTTTCACAACACAACTGGTTTTAGAAAGGGAGAAAAAAAAAAGATTCCCATATTGTAGAGCTTTAAAAGTGCTAGCAGTGTTGTTTAGTTC
This sequence comes from Nyctereutes procyonoides, assembly GCF_905146905.1. Classification (NCBI taxonomy): domain Eukaryota; kingdom Metazoa; phylum Chordata; class Mammalia; order Carnivora; family Canidae; genus Nyctereutes; species Nyctereutes procyonoides. The sequence goes on from NW_026575155.1 coordinate 8,745,171, forward strand.
CTCCAACATAAGCACCCACAACAGTAAAGCAAACAAACCCACAGTGGACTGAAAATGTGGTTTCTGGAACTCTCTTAAACCTTGGCTAACTTTTGGGGGCTCCCAAAGGACAGGATTACTTCATGTCAAAGCAAAAATTCTCCTGACTCTGTAAACAGCCCACAGTTCTGGGAAATATGGAAAATGTAGATCAAAAATGAAATTGTGCTGTATTTGGACAGGCTGTCCCAGATCGTGAAGTTTAGTCCCACGGGACCCACCTCTGCTGCTTTTGGGGGCCCTTGGGGTTTTCTCTTCCTGTGCTCACTCTCTCTACCTTTACCTTCTTTCTCAGAATACCCATTGTCAATCACAAACACCAACAATGATGTTCCAACCAACCTCAACTGGAAGGCCCAGTAAATCTGATTCCTTCTTTAGAGCTCAAATCGCAACCTACATTTTCACAGTAACAGATTTGTGTTTTGTGGCATGCACAAACACTTGCAAAATAAAAGACAAAAGTCACCGAACGTCTCATTTCCCACTAGTTTTGTGGTACAGACCAAATTAATACTCTCTTTTCTCCCCTCCACCACATGACTAATTCTCATTTCATGCTACAGTGTAGGTAAGTGTCAACACAACACTCTCACTGAGAATATTTTATGGTTTGGTGAATGTCAAACAAATTTAAAATATATTCTGATTCCGTCTGGAAAGAAGACAGCATTGAGCATGATACACTATTTCATCAGAATAAATTCAACTTCTTTTTTCCTTTCCATCATAGAATTTATGTTGTGAAGGTGGAATGATGATTCACCCACAAAGAGAAGCATGTGATAAAGAAAAGGTTATAGCCTCGAATTTTAAATTTCACCTAATAAACTATCCAGACAAAGGAGATTAGGGCTTTTGGCAGAGTCATGGGCAATTTGCCTCCATTAGAAGTGCAAGAGCCAGAAGAGAAGAAATCAGAGTGCATCCCATCCATTCCCTCTGCAACTGGGATCTTCCCTTGTTTTAAACCAAACAAACATTAACAAGGAAGACCAGCTGCTTTTACAATGAATAAACCCATTACCTCAACTCCCTGTACATTACTGAGGTATTTTTACTTGTCAGATTTTCTGTTTTGCGGAGGCTTGGATATTTTCAGTATGCTGTCAATGCAGACAAAACAGACTGGTTTTAGCAGCAGCACCAGATGTGGATGAGAACATGGGCCTTCCTGGCCCTCCAGTTCCAAGGTTTGGTGGTAAGTTACCGCTGCTGTCAAAAATAGTAACAACAGTATCTGGCATCTGGACTCAATGCTGCCTGGTGCTGGCTAAGCTATCTGCACAGTAGCCAACAGAGATGAGGCTGCCTGCGTGCACAGAGAGGGGTGGGAGCCCCTGGAGGTTTGACTCAAACTGTTCACCAAGACCCAAGGCTGTGCAGTTTCAGTGCAGCAAAGAAAACTAGTGCACATAGGTCCGAGGATCCACCCGACTCAGAGGCCACTCATGTTTGACCCATGGCAGTTAGTAACATTAATTGTGCCATAGGAAGAAAATGGACTCTAAAAAAGTTCTAAAACAAGAGCAAGAGAGATTTTGCAAAAGTACCAACGTTGGGTCTTCTGCCTCTTTGCATACCCCGTTCCCCTTCTTTTGTAAATTACTGAGGATCATACATGCTCAGTGTAACAGAGGCGGAGTCGGTGCTGAGAGCGTTCACGTGGTCCTAGCATCAGTCAGAGGTGCCTGTGACCCCCAGTCAGACAGCTCAGGTGGGCAGAGCATGATAGGAGGGCTGTTTGACTGTTAGAATCTAGGAAGCAATCTCCACTTTAAGGTGAAGAAGTCTAGAGGGGTCTAGAGGAGAGGTTAAACTGTCACAGCACCAGCACTAAAGAGCAGGTTCAGAGCCAGGACTTCCTAACTGATTCACAGTAGCAATGAAGGTTATGGTTCTGAAAATGTGTTGGTACACCTAGTCACTTCTCATTGTTTACCTTTAGCCCTGACCCCATCAAATCCAGTCTCAGTGGAGTCCAGACTATGGAATGAGTACGGCATCAGACGGTTTTGGTTGATCTTGACTCAACCTCTTGTCAACTGAATGACCTTGAGAGAGTTTCTTAAACGCTTCATTTTTCTCATTTATGGAACAGGGACAATGGCATGTTATCTGCCCATTAGAGTTTGTTGTGAACTTGCAATAAGATGATGCATGGAATACACTTATCACAATGTCAAGCACATATTCAAAACTCAGGAGATGCTGGTGATGGCTATTATATAGCAATCGCGATGGGCTTTCTTTTCAATAGCTTCTCATTGCTTATAGGAAATGTACGAAGTCTCACATGGCTGGGACACCCTCCATATTTGGGGTCCAGTGTCTCAACAGCCTTATCTTTCAATACTCTCCCTTCTGAATCCAATATTCTAGAAATGTTGAAAATCATTCAGTTCCTCAAAAAATCCTGCATTCTCTCTAACTCCCAGGACTTGGAATATGTGTTTCCTTTCCTTGGAACACTTTATCAGCATCCCCTCCTCACCCACATATCAGTTTAAATGCCTTCCTCACTTCAGCTCTAAGTTTGGTCTCCCTGCCCTATGCTTCCTAGAGCAGACACTCCATAATAGTTCCTCATTCTGCACAGATCTTTTCCATATGACCAGAAGGTCTATGAAATCAGCAGCTATGTTTTGCTCATCTTGCTATCCCTAAGCTCTAGCAGAGTTCCTATCCCCAAATAGGAGTGCTATCGATATTTATTGAAGGAATAAATAAAGTTACGAAGCTGCTTAGGGGACTCAAAATTATTATTATTATTTGTCTGTGTGTTTGTTTGTAAAGATTTATTTACTTATTTTAGAGAGAGGGATAGAAGGAGACAGTCTTGAGGGAGACTCCCTGCTGAGCACAGAGCCCAATGTGGGGGTCAGTCCCATGACCCATGAGATCATGACATGAGCCAAAACCAAGAGCCAGGTGCTCAATTGAGTGAATCACTCAGGTGCACGTAGGGACTCAAAATTCTTAATCTGCTCATTCAGGGTGGCTCAATTCAGAAGTGAATAGATCTCTAAATGAGATAATAATAGGATGTGATTATTCAGTGAAGAAATGAATAGGATACAATCTGTTCTTCTCTAAAGGAATGGTTTTTGCTGGGGAAAAAAAAAAAAAAAGACTAACTGTCCCCTAATGTGCACTCCTGTCTTCTCCCAGAGCAACAGGAGTATTGATTTTTAGTGGGGCCCTTGATTAAAAAAATCAAACAAACTAAGAACCCTACATTCACCAATATCCTTTACAGTTAGATGTAGGTAAAGTGTTGCTCATCTTCACTTCTTTCTCTGGAAAATCCAAGCTAAAAGTATGTAGTCAAGGCCACCAGACACTGCCACCCATTAACTGCGTTTTGTGTGGCAGATTCTGGAATCCTACTTGAATGACAGTTGGGAAGCATTCTTTGTTGTGTTCTTTTTTTCCTCTTTCTCCACTCTGATGCCTGGAAATAAGATGTGATGGCCGGAGCTCTGACTGACATTCTGGACTCTGAGGAGCAAGGCTCTACTTTAGTGCTGGTAAAGTACACAGCTGGAAGGAGCCTGGGTCTCTGAGTATTTTCAAGAATGCAACCCCTATACAAACCTGGACCTCTTACCTTCTGATTGTTTTATTTACTTAAAGCAATTATTACTTTTATGCTCTGGTACAAACTGCTTGTCTTAAAGGAAACCTCATCTATTAAGAAACACATACAAAAGCAATTGTTTCAGTTGGGAAAAAAAAAGGATTTAAAAGGATTCCAAGCTATTTTTATTGAAGAATTTTCATAATGGAATCTTAAAAGCATAATGCTTTTATTGGCATTAACTTGGGGGGTATTGGTGTTAATTTGATTAAGTTATTGTAAGTATTGATGTAAGAGGTTTATTGTTTATTTATTTATTTATTTATTTATTTTTAATTTTTTAAAAAAACATAACCAAGCAAATTATAGATATCAGCCCCAAATCCGTGGATTTCTAGATTCAAAACACATAGCAGAACATTTCACAAATGCCACTGGGAACAAAAGAATATAATGTCAACCGAGCAGCCAGTCACTCCACAAAGCAGCTGTGTTTTCCAAAGCATAGAACACAACAGCCTTTCTTCTTATGTTTGTGGTGCTATTTCTCAATCACAAGCCAATGATGACTGGGAACAATATCCAAAATATTTATCAATCTGTACAGTTTGGATCCCGACCAATCCGAACAGATGCTGGCTATGGAACAGCTAGTATGCCCATCCTGGTGAGTGCTGGCGTGCTATCAGTCTGATGATACCAATAGCAGCCTTTGTGCAGTAACCATGACCCCATTCTGACTAATCCAGGCTATAACACACAGGAGAAATGCTTATAACATGTGCAAAATGCCCACGTCCATGGAGGCTGCTCTTCTTTCTTTGTGACTTTCCTAATGGGTTTGTTCAGAAGAAAGAGATATCCATAGATACTTTTGGATAGATCCTTGGAAGGTTAGATAAGGATCTAAGGATACATCCTTAACCAGCCTTTTAGCATACGCTCTCCTTAATCATTGTTCGCCTATGTTTGAGTGAGTGCTTATGTGCATGCACGTGTACAAAGGTAGTGTGATCCCAACCCGCATTGAATTGGACCTGTGGCAGCAGTACTGTCTCATTTCATTCCAGAAAGAAAACACATCAGAGCCTCCAACATACTGGACCTGTTTCTAGCATTCATGTCACAAAGCTCCTGGTGTCTAAAAGACTACTATTTTTGATGTGCAGCTGTTGAGTTGAAACATCTGATAGTTTCTCTTCTCCAGGCGGGTTTGGTGTAAGATACCAGTAAACGATCATTTGTTTCAGTTCTTATAAGCATCAAGAGACTAATATTAGATAATAGTTCCTCCCACACATGCTCCTTTTCTTCTGGCGTTTAGCCTAGAGGATCCTAGACCCTGAGAAAACCATGCAGAGCCATTCTCTGGCAGGCCTGGGCTTTTATCCTCAAGACCCTTGGGGCTCCATCTGCTTTACAAAGTCTGACCAAATGGGAGAATGGGAACATACAGTGTCACTCCCCCACACCCTGGAGTCCACACTAAGTTTTTGCTAGAGTTCTACTCATTTCCTTTTGCTTTCTTCCTGGTGGATTCAGACTAACTGGCTATGATTCACTGAAATAATCATTTGTGTACTTGGAGGCCATTAGTGAAATCCCCTTTCAGCTCAGTGAGGGGGAGGGGGGCATGAGTGATCAAAATATTTAACAACTGGTAAAACTTAACAACTGTTAAGGCTGCAGCATTACCCATTCAGAATGGATGCTGTCCACAGAGCTTGAGCTGGCTCCTAGAGGCTTTTTTGTCAAAGACTCTAGGGGCTCAGAGAAACAATTTGCCAATTGGTATGAGACGTATTTCCATATTTGTGGAATGTGGAAGAACTGGAGAATCCTCAGCCTCAACCTTAATAATCATCTTGTTTGTCCATCCTTGTGGTATTTATCGACCTTGTTTACATGATGACCTACAATTGGATATTTCTCAAGGTCAGAGGGACATCCCTATTTGCCAGGTGCGAGATGGTCTTTGTCCATATCTGGAGAATCCTTTAAGATTTTCAACAACAACAACAACAACCATTCAAATTGTTAACATCTTCATATGAGAAATTATAGTAACATAAATGCCAGATAATCTTTGACTTAGAGTAAATTGAACTTTATTGAGTCAGTAGTGTAGCATCATACAGTCTCAGAAGTGTCATGAGGGGAAAGATTGAAGGGTGTTTCATTATGGGTGCCATGAATGGTGCCTTCCATTTTGCAATAAGAAGTAGATTTATTTCGTGTTGCTTCAAAGGAGTGAAATAGGGTCAACGAATGGGAGTGATAAGGAGTGATAGGGAGGTAGAACTGGGATCAATGTAAGGAAGAGTTGATGGAAGGAAAATGAACTATATAGTAATGTAAGTTCAAGGTCAGTACAATTCAGTTTAAGAAACATCTGCAAGGCACCTACCCCACCCTGGTTACTGTGTGCAATGTTGTAAAAATAAAGGGGCCTCAGTCTGCTATATATATATATATGTATGTATATGAAAAGAATTAATTTAAAAAAACACATGAGGACACATGCCACAAGACAGGCCGTCATGAGATTCCACAGCAGTGCAAAGAGGAAGTGATCAATTCTTCTTAGGGGACTAAGAAAGTTTCTACAAAAGAGTGAGTGACAGTTCTAGGTTTTGAAGAATGAACTCTTGTTTGAATAAGACATCCAGACAGACAAGGGATGGAAGAATTTTTCAGGCAAAGAAGCAGTGTGAAAAAAAAAAAAAAGAAGAAGAAGAAGAAGCAGTGTGTGCAAAGTCCAGGGAGGCCCTTTGAGTTGAGTGTAGAGTAGTACAAGAGTTTTGAAATTGATTATTTTGTCAGGGAGCACTGGCTGATACTCCCTTGGGATACTCTCCATACAGAGAATGAGCTAGAATTTCAATGCTTCACTCATTTTGAAGCATTGCTTATGTTTCTGTATTTGTTTGGTTCTCTTCATTCAATGGATCTGTTCCTCCAGCCACTCCAGAAGGGAATTAGCTAGCAAAAGGTTTCCTGACTTTATGAGAAGGGAAACATCCAAATGTGAGTCAAATTTAAATTGCTTTAGGTTTCAATGGATTTTTTTTCCCCCATTTTTGTCCTTTTTTTTTTTTTTTTTTTTTTTTTGCTTTGCATGGGAATAAGCTTATACTTAGATTAGCTCTGGAGATGGCCACGATTTTAAAAATATATCTATCATCCAGTGTCCTTAGAAGGTAGATTGGAACTCTGTAAACGGCTAATGGGCTGGTGAAAAAAATGAATGATAAATTAAGTGTAGTATCAGTTTTTGTTAAAAAATAATTATAATCAGAATGTTCCCACACGCAATTGAATATATAAAATCTTTCAAAATTGCTCCAAGCCAATTTTTAAGTTATATTTCTTTTATATCCACACCTTGAGTTTCCTGGCCCCTCTATTCATTGGGCCAGAGAGATAGAGAGAGCACAGGAGGACCCCAGGGACGGAGAGGTATGGAGAAGAGGGTGAGCCATGGCACCAGTGCCAGGAGGCAAAACTCCAATTCCATCAGGCCCCAGACAATTAGGAATATTTGTCTACCAGCCCTTCATCCACCAAATGCAACTCCACTGCTCAGCACTACAGGGGCTAGAGAGGATTAGCTTTGGCCCCTTAGATGTTTGTCAGCACTGAATTTGAAAGGCACCCTCAACAAACTTGGATCAAGTAAAAACTACTAAGTGTTCCCAAATCATAAGCTGATGGCTTCCAAGTAGCAAATAAGTGTCCTCAAATAATCACTATTTTATACCCAGTTTAACAGAAATATCTGTTGAGTTCACTGCCAGGTGCCACATTAGCACTTAACCAAAAATTTCTCTATAAAAATAACTTCCCCCACTGGAATGGTGGGATGTATACAGAGGAATCTATTTATGTTCCAGTTCAGCCTCAAACATTTTTAAGAAATGAGCTGAATGGATAGAATTTAAGCAATATGTGCACCTCTGGGAAGATGCAGCAGATGTTAGCTCTTGAATTGGTGGAAATAGAAATGACAACCTTCATTTCACGAGCAGACCTATTTAGGGTGGTTTTTTTTTTTTTCCTTTGGTGTTATGCTGACTTTTTAATATAATTTGGAACAGAAGTTCCTTAATATGAACAACACTGTGTTGTTATTATTCTAAAACTTTTGGTTTGAGAAACTTGCTGGTTTGAGCTGAGAGTTGCCTTTCCTTCTGTTTCCTGGAGGCAGAAGCTCTTTAGAAGGGAGCCCCCCACAGATGGGATGTGCTGAGTGTGCAGAAGCGTTGGCCACTGAGGCGGGTTACCCCCTTTAATCTCTATAAGACTCTTGGCGCACTTGTTCTTTAAGATGAAGAAAAGGGGCCCAGAGCAGCTAAGCAGAGCGGTCCTACAGTTGCACCTCTGGGTGCATTCTTCACCGTGTCTGGAATGCTCAGCCCTCAGGCTGCCAGTACCCTCTGCACTTGCCCCTCTGGTGATACTCACCCTGAATTTTACTGACCTCTTCCTCTTGGCTAGCAAGGACAGGGTCATGCTCACCATGGTGTCCCCAGGACCCAGAACAGAGCTGGGAACAACATGGGGGTCAGACAATGATTTGTTGAAGGAATTAGAGCCTCATGAGTGACAAGAGCAGCACATGCCTTCGGAGGCCAAAGAGAAGTCAGCCAGGGGCTGGGAGGGGTGCCTGGGGTCTCAGTCACTTAAGCGTCTGCCTTTGGCTCAAGTCATGATCTCAAGGTCCTGGGATCGAGTCCCATTGGACTCCCTGCACAGTGAGGAGTCTGCTTCTCCCTCTCCCCTTGCCTGTCCCCCTGCTTGTGATGTCTCTCTCTGTCTCTCTGTCAAACAAACAAAAACAAACAAACAAATAAAGAAGTCAGCCAGCCAGGACTGGGACAGATGGGAAGGGATGTTTGGGAATGGAACTTGTGCTCACCTATAAGAACTTCAAGAATAGAATTTCAAGCAGGATGACAGTGAAAAGGGTAAGGTTACTGAATGGGGAGCAAATAGGGTGCCTTTTTGTCAAGAAAAAAATCCTACGAAAATAAATGAGGCCTTGTTTTATCCTGATGTATCGCATTTTTTAGCTAGCCTTCTAAAATCATGCTTAGCAATTTCAAAAAGTTGAAGTCTTCTTCCTCCCAAAATAAAAAGCAGATTTCTATTCATCACAATACAGCCAAATTTATTTAGGGCTCATTCACTGAAGATACATAGTATGCAGTCACTATTTTTAATGTAGTCTGATATTTTTCAATGGTCTCTGCTACCAATTTGAAAAATAAAGTTTCCTTTTCTAATGTGAGTTTACTTAAATTGCCTGTTGTTCAGCTGATGCAAGCTTAACTTTTCTTGTAATTAAGAATCACTTTAAGGGTGCCTGGGTGGCACAGTTGAGCATCGGTGTGTTGGCTTCAGCTCCAGTCTGATCTCAGGGTTGTAAGACCAAACCCCACACTGGACTCCATACTCAGCACAGAGTCTGCTTAAGAATATCTCTCCCTCTACTCTCCCCTTCTCAAATAAATAAATATATCTTTTTAAAAAAATCAGTTTTCTGAAACTACCTTTTGAAGAATGCTTAGTGTTCTGAAAAACTATATTTGTTGGTTCTTGGCACTGGTTAAAATCAAACTTCTAGAGAAGGAGGCCAAATAAAAGTGCTTTTTTTTTATTTTACAAAATCCTTCAATAAGCTAGGGCAGGCTCTATGAAAATCTGTTTCTTGATGTTCAAAACACTTAGAGATCTGTCTCCCTGGAACATGGGTGTGCATTTGAATGAGAGCTCTCAAGCATCCAGGCAAGGACTCACTGTTACACGAGCTGAGCTTTCTTTCCCCTCCTACTTGCTGATAGAGGAAAGAGGCTAATGTTATAAGTTGTTTCTCTCAAGGCAATCAACTTACCTCCACCTCCTTTCCCCCTACATAGAGCCTTTTGATGCAAACCTGCCAGGAGCTGTACATTCATGAATAAACATTTTCCAGTTCTAAGTCGTACACTTCATATTTAAGTGAGATTGAAAGAGTTATTTGCTTTTCTTGTCCCTTCAGGGCGGAGAAGCAAGGCTGGAGCCTCTGCAGATCCACTTTTTTCAAGAGTGACCTCTTTCCAAAGATGAAGTAGCCAGGGAAAGAGACTGGCTCTCTCAAAGCCACTAATGGAAGGTAATCCTCGGAATGAGACTGGGCGACTCCACCAACAAGAGAAGCGAGATGTTGCCCTTCATAAGTGAGACATTAATGGGGGCTAGGAAAGAACCCAAAGTGTCCCTTCACAGGAAATATGATAATGCAGCAGGAAGCATAGCAGATCTGCAAGATGGCAGTGATTCACCTGGGTTAGCACAGCATGGGAGGGGTCCAAGTGATCAGTGCCCTCAGGGGCAGGTGCACGCACCTAGACCAGGGATGGCAGCTGAGAACGAGAACTGAGTGGACTGATTTGAGAGTCACTGAAATCTGTGATTCAAACTCTCTTGCACCCTAGAGAAGGGTGCAAGGGGCCAAAGCCAATGACACAGTACGAGGAGCTGATGCTTACTGACTCAGGGAGAAGAAATGTGGTCGAGAAAGGCATGGGTGGATTGGAATGTCCAAACCCTAATCTTGGAGACATATGCCTTTGTAGGGCTGCAAGGCTTCGCCTGGACACATTTCGAATTGCCCATAGCATTGATGCTTGTGTATACATTCTGATTCTGCAACGAGTAATAGCAATTGTTCACTTAAGAGTTATTTATTGAATGTCTGTCATTTGAGGGCATGCGTTGGGACTTGTGAAGGCTATGAAGGTGTGCAAGGTCTGTCTCTGTCCCGAAGTCTCTTATTCACTATTTTCAAAGAAAAACACACACACACACACACACACACATATACACTCACGTATGTATATATATGTACATACATACATGCACACACACATATATGCCTATTTTTGTATATTCTCTTTCCTAGGTTATAAAGATGTCGGTAATTAAGTTTTCAAAGAATTGGCGAGAATTCTAGAATTTGTTTGAGGTTGTCTGGCATCAGCTGATAAAAGCTAAGTCTTAGTCCTTTGCTATTTAAGGAGATGCTAGATATCTCTAAGTGTCAGAGAAAAACTTCCATAGATGAGGAAAGGCCACGAAGAATTGAATCTACAAAGTTGCGAAATCAGGCTGACTCCTAACTCCACCCCTGTGTAACTGTGAATGGGTTCTAAACTATCAGAAGCTCTGTTTCTTTTTTTTTTTTTTAAGATTTTATTTATTTGAAAGAGAGAGACAGAGTTAATGACAGAAAGCACAAGTAGGGAGAGAGGGAGAAGCAGACTCCCTGCTGAGCAGGGAGCCTGACTCAGGGCTCGATCTCAGGACCCTGGCATCATGACCTGAGCTGAAGGCAGATGCTTAACTCACTGAGCCACCCAGGTGCCCCCAGAGGCTCCATTTCTAAGGACAAAAGGACCTACCCCAAAGGGTTGGGTGAGGATTACATTCTCTAACTGCCCATGGTAGACATTCTGTAAATGTCAGGACAAAAGGACCTACCCCAAAGGGTTGGGTGAGGATTACATTCTCTAACTGCCCATGGTAGACATTCTGTAAATGTCAGCTTCTTCCCCTAAAATCTTTTCCCTTTTGCTAGACTTCATTCCCCTAGGTTTAGATAAAATGAGCTTTCTTATGCTGAAGATCTGGCTCCCAGCTGTGAAGGTCTGTGACAGAGCAGTTAAACTTCTCTGCTCAGGAAATGAGGCACCTGTAGCACCCTAAAACCCCCTCTCCCTCTTCAAACATGTAACAATACTGGATAAAATATTAGGTGTGCATTTTTTTTTCTTTTTTTTCTTTTTTTTAGTAAGAGAGAGAGAACATGTGCTGGGGGGAGGGAAAGGGGGAGGGGCAGAAGGAGAGGGAGAGAGAATCTTAAGCAGGCTCCATGCTCAAATCAGAGCCTATGGGGGGCTCAAATCCACAACCCTGAGATCATGGCCTGAACTGAAATCAAGATTTAATGCCTAACTGATGCCTCTTAACTGTTTTTTGTTTCTGTTTTTGTTCTTTTAACATTGATATGTTTTTTAAGTGCATGGCTTGGGGAAATGACCAGAGGCCAAAAGCTAAGTAAGAGTACAAATCCAGAGAAGGGAGTGCCAACGCTGTCCGGAGCCCTAGATTGCTTGGCTATTTGGGTAACTCGGCTGTGGGTTTAACTTAATGGTAAACTTGGGTTAGGTGACTCCATGTAAAACCAGGGTTTTTGGAGACCTGTGCCTTCAGTGAAAAGATGAACCAAATTCATTCTTCCAGGAGTGTAAATGGCCAGGGAACTTATCTGGTAACAGCCTTGATTCTGGGAAGGCAGGGAGACGTGTTCTTTGAGAATATCTGACCATCTTTCATGAAGGTTTGAGGTCCATCTCCGCATACGCACATGGTCTGCAAAACATGAGGCTAAGAATGGGACATCCCGGTGCCAGACCGGTGGTGGCCTCAGGCACTTGGCAGGAGTAGATGAAAGCCTCTAAAGGGTAAAATGCCTTCAACCCAGACTTCAAAGAGACTTCCAAAATTCATGAGTTAAAAAACAAAATGATAGGACACATAAGTAAACAGGGTACCATGAGTGAGAGTCTGCAGACGCAATACACCGCAGAATGAAGACAGAGACTATCAGATTTGGAAACTATTGAAAACAAATATAAAATAAATATATTTTATGTGTTTTAAAAAGGAAGGAGTGTCTTGAAAACATGAAAAGAGAAAAAGAGCATAAAACTGATGACTCTGATTTGAAAAAGTAATAAGCATGGCTTCAGAAATAAATCTATAATAAATAAAATGTGAAGTTCAAGGCAGGGACTAGCAGCAGGTTGGGCTGAGCTGAGGGAAAACACTAAACGGAGGTTGAAAACATGTCCATGAAGTAAAAAGGTGGATCACGGACCGAGCAATACAGGCTGTCCTTATAGGTTTCCTCCTATGTATGCACCAGGCCAAGATGTATTTTGAGTATTTGAACCTTTTGTAAATGGTTTTCTGATTAATTAATTAATCTATAAATGCATCTGTTGTTGTGTGTATTTTCTTTGCTCTGTGCGCTGTTGCTCAGTGTAGAAGACACTGGTCATGTGAGTGTGCATGCCCATGAACCTGTGTGCACCTATGCACGTGCACGCACGTATCACACACCATACCACACATACCACACACCACATGCCTTCTCCATACCACACATACCACACCACACACCACATAGACACATACATACCTTGCTACATATGCCATACACACCGCACCACAGACCATATACACACATACACACACACGCCATACACAGCACCTACACCTTACACACATACCACACACACCACATGCACACATACACACATGCACCATGCTACATAAGCCATACATAGCACACCACACATATATATCACACATACTTACCACACACCACATGCCCTCCCCACACCATACCCATCATACCACACACTCACCATACCACATGTACACATCACACACACACACACACACTATACATGCCACACCACGTATACACACACCATACACACTACATACATAGACATGCACACAGACGCAAGACCGTACACCACACACACACCCCATATACCACACACACATACACAAGCCATATACACAAACCACATTTACCACACATACATCACTTACAAGCAAACGTTTCACAATGTTTTCATGCCATCGTCTGAGAATTCTAAAGTCAGTATCACATGAAATATTTTAGATTATTCTGCACATGTTACCAGGTCATAAGAGTATGAGTTCATAAAAAAATAAGACACTGAAGTTGAAATAGCCACAGAGAGCAGAGATAGCCGCCAATGGGAAGCAACATTAATGCATGGCAGGGCACTGGTGCTGTGCTGGGCAGTTTGGGGATCCCCCTGCATGGCTGTCACCAACTTCTAGGAAGGAAGGTAGAGAGTGCTGGGTAGCATCAGAGAGCATTTCTGAAAAGGTCCTTCTGTTCACCAGAACTGCCTCACCGCCCAGCCCTGTGCTCCCCTGGCTACGTTCACCGTTCCTGGTAAGAACTCGGACCCAAGTTCTTTTGCTTCAGAACTAACCAGAACCACCCGCTGCAGCTGGTATGGTGTGAACGTAGGAAGTGGGGAGTGGGATCTGAGACTCCTGCCCTCAGAGCCCTACAGGAAGTGGTGCTGCCACCACTTTCGGGGATACCAAGCCTGTGACCTGGCCTCAGCAAAACGAGACAGCCTTCTCACTCACAGAGCTTGTCAGGTGTCCCCTTCTCAAGTCCCCATCACCGGGGGAGTTATCTACCTGCCTTGACACAGGATGTGGAGATGGGTACATGGCTTTTGGAGCTTGGGTTGGCCCTGTAGGTAGAATTGGACTCAGCTACTGAATTACCTGTGACACTACATCTCTACCCGGTTTGTTTCCTGAGCTGCTTGAGATTTGATCAGAGCATAAAAGACCACACAACCTGCACAGGAAGTCCAGCAGCAAGGTAGTTGATGAGCGGTATGTCCAGGAGATCTTTCTCTACCAGCTTCTGGAAAGATGGTAAGTAGGGCAAGGGAGACCCCCCTCATGGCCCAGAGAGATTGGACATTCTCATAAATAGCCCTCCTCCTTCTCCACACCTGCTGAAACCAGAGATCCTTGTATCCTCTTCAAACCTCCTTCCAGGTTTTTCTGAGCATTTATTAGCACAAGTAAGTTAGGTGGGTGAGAAAGGAGGGAATGAAAGGTGGGGTGGCCTGGGCCCAAGAGTCTCTGGGACAAACCTTGACTATGGGATCATAGACTCATAGGGTTGGAGGGGATCGAGCAGGGCAAACTGCTGAGGAGTGGGGAGGTGGAAGGAGGTGGCATGGGTGGGAAGGACAGGACCACACGGAGGGACTTCCCCAGAAATCTGGCTCCTACATCAAAAGCCCTTCGATGGTGCTATGCTTCACTGAGATCAAATGCACAGGGACTGGGCAGTTTTCCAACTTGCCCTTAATTGTACTCCTGACAGCATGGCTTTATTGTTGGTTTCTAAATGTTGTGAATGCCAAGAAAATCAGACACCATAAAATGAAGGCTAGATTTTAAAACCAAATATTAACCATACCTTTCATGTGTCGGTGTTTCCCACTGGACAGCATGTTTTTTACACTCATTATTGCGTTTCTCCTCGCCACCACTGTATGAATTATGCAAGGAGTCATGCCCACCTTGTATATGGGGAAGCTGAAGTTGAGAGAGGCTAAGTTATTAGTTCTAGGTCACACAGCTATTATGTGGAGGAATCGGGACTCGAATTCAGAGCTTCTTTTCACACTAGCAATTTGGTCCTGGCACACCTCTGTCCCACCTGCTGTCCCACCCACTCGACCATGGTACTGCTACAAGGGTACAGGTATTTATCCAACTGACATCATTCCCCCAAGTGCTCCCTCCCTTTCTCAATAAAACTGGTCATTCGTTGGATGGGTCAACATTCCTGAAACTGGAAAATATGATAAATTCTGGATTGTCATGTAAAGAAAACATGTCTTCTGAATATTTTTGGACTATGAGGATCTGTTGTACAAAGGAATTGGTTTTGTCATAGTCTCTTGGGGAGTCAGTTCAAGTCCCTGTTTTCCGTGGACTCACTCTACCAGTTAGGCAAATCGAGTTCTGGAGAGGTAGGTACATTGTCCAGATTTAGGTAGGGAAAGAGTCTACCCAATAAGTGCATGCAAAATTGAGACCCAGGAACCCTAGATCCTGTCGCTCCTTCTCACCAATGGGACGCAGGTTGGGCCTTTGTGGGAGCTGGATGCTTAATTTATAAGAGCATGTTTGGCACTAGGGGTGGGATGTGACCTTACACACACACACACACACACCTAATTTATAAGCCCAAGGAATCACTTTGTTTATTCCCCTCCACAGAAATGAGAGTTTGACTGATTGGAGTAGCTCTTTGTCCTCTGGGAGAGCAAACAAGGTATGCACACCAGGATGGGCTACGGCTGTGGACGTCGGCACACTGAAAATTATTTGGTTAGAGCCAGTAAGGACTCTTTAAAGGTGGTGCATCCATGTGATGGTTCTAAAGAAATATAAAATGTTGACACCCTATATCATGCAAGTGTAGTGAACATGTCCTCTTACACACTGCTGTTCCTTGTGAAAACAACTCAATATTTTGGAGAGCAGAATTCAGCAATTTCTCTAAAAACTTACATATGCTTATTTCTTGATCCACCAATTCCTCCCCTAGGACTTCATCGTAAAGAGTTACTGCCAGAGGAGCACATGGAGATCCACTCAGTGATGCTTTGCTTGGCGTTGTTCATAAAATTAAACACCTAGTAACAACAAATGTCAGTCCGTGGGCTATGGGTTGGATAACTGGTGGTCTAGTTAGGCAGTGGGTTCCTGCTCGGTCAATAGAGAAAGAGAGAGAGGTCTTCAGATGCTCCTGTGAAGTGATCTCCAACCCACATAAAGCAGAAAGAGCAAATTCCAGGGTAGTTTGTCTACTGGGTTTCTATTTCTTGTAAATAAGAAAAAGAAAATATTGAATATACATTCCGCATAATATACATTTGAAATATTGTATGTGCATGAATGGCAGACTGGAAAGGGATACCCCAAGTTTCAATGGTTTTCATCTTTTGGGAGAGGGAATGGGAAGATTGCTTTCTTTTTTTCTCCTTTCCTGTTTCCTCTGGGTCCTTTCTTTCTCTTTCCTTCTCTTCTGTACGGAGTCCAGTATCTTGAAGGTTTTTGCATTGCCTAAGTACTACTTTCAGAAGCGCACATGTCAATAGAGACTCAAAGCAGGAATAGCCAGGATGTCTGGGGAGCTTGTTCTATACCTGGCAGGATGCGGAACGTCTTCCGTGCATAATCTCGCGGGCTACTCACAAGGTCTCTATGGGGTAAGTAATGGCATCATATCATCTTACAAATGAGAGAAGTGAGAAGCAGGGAGACGAAATTACTTGCCCAAGGTTACATCGCTGGTGAGTGCAGAACCCAGCGGGCCTGACTGTGGGGCTCCAGCCCAGGAGATCCATGAGCCTACCCCTCTCTGGGACTCCCACTCTTGGGGGAGGGGGGAGGGGGTCTGTCTGCAGGTCTACAGGGGCAGGGAGGCAGAGAGGGAGGCATTAAAGGACCTGAATGGGGCACCAGCAGATCTGATTTGTCCCAGCTAGAGAGGGCTGGAGCTTCTGCAGAGCGACACAGTATCCCCCTTGCTGTGTTTTTGTCTCCAGCTGCTTCCCTGGATCTGATCCCCTGCAGGGGCCTGCGATCAGCTGTGGGAGAGCTGTGGGAGAGCTGTGGGAGTGGGAAATGCGCCCTGGCCTTCTCTGGGCTTGCTCTCTGTGGACAAAACAGCTCTCCAGCTAAAACACAACGGCTCCCACCCAGCTCCTGGAGAAAGCCCGGGAGCAGCTCGATGTCAGAGCGCTGTTTTCTTGGGTGAACTGGGTCAAAGGTGCTGGTGGCAGGAGGCTGTCCGATGGGTGCTGGCATCTCTTCCTCTGGGAACAGGGTTTTGGCTCCTCTGCAAGTGGCCACGGAGGTCCGGTTACAGGCTTGCGGAGCTGGAGCAAAGGCCAGGCCTGGGGTCAAGCAAGGCCTGAGAACTGCCCGGGAACTAATTCACCCCAAGGGCCTCAGCCAAGTGGGACAAGCCTCGGCAGGCCCTTTCCTCACCTCCTCAGGGGGCTCTGACAACACCATCCTGCTACTTCCCAGAAAACCAAGGGAGCTTGAGAGACTGAGCACGCCCGGATTCAAAAGTCCTGGTGACAGCGCTTCTGGGGCCGTCCCTTGGCAAGGTGCACAGCCGTCCAACATGAAGGTTAATTTTTATCCACAATTTTTTCCACTTGAAAGCTTTTGTCTCCTGTCTACACCTGGGTGATTGCTGTTGGTCTTTTAAGATTCAACAGGGATATGGCCTCCCCTAAACCAGGGAGGTTTAGCCATGGGTAGGTTAGGCAGGGGCGGCCCGTCAGCTGCTCTGAGAACCCTGTGGGTAACGTCCCTCCCCCACAGCACTCCCCATGTCAGGGATGTGGGTTCTTTTCACAGCTCATTCCTCCATGAAACCCTAAACTGTGGAGAGGCCTCAATGTCTCCACACCTCAGGGCTGGCACAGTGCACAGCTTCACAGAGAGCTCCTCTCTGCCCAACCAAGGATGAGTGTCAGCCCCCGTGCCAGGTGTTAGAATAAGATTTCTGTCCTGCTGCAGAGGAGAAAGCCCTCAGAAGCCATCCTAAGGAGAATGGAAAGGAGCAGCTTGTGAATGATGTCAGAGCAGAAAGACCTCCAATCTGTGGCAGGCTAAGGACACCCCTCCCGGCAGACTCACAAAACAGAAGACAGACATGTAGGAAGACAGATTCAAACAAGGAGAATCACTCCCTTCGGAGCTGATTAGGCATCTCTGTGCAGTGCACGAACTGCACAACCAGACATGGCAGCCCTAAAAATAACATTACAGTACCACACGCTGAGCTCCTGCTGGGGCCGGGGGTACCAGATTAGGTACGCTATGTACGTTATCTCATTGAATTTTCATATCCATACCGTATCATTCTTCTCATTTTAAAGATTGGGTAAACTGAGGCTTAAAAAGGATGTTTTCATAAGGCCATCCTTTCAAGGAGAGGTTGGCATCCAGTCCCCCTGTGCTGGCCCTCGAGGGCCTGCTTCTAGCAGACACTCTTCTAAGTCCCAGGAAAACAAGTGCAAAGGACCATCCACATACACACTGCGAAAGAAACTGGTGGAAGAGAAGAAAATCTGCAAGGAAAAGAAAGGCATCTTCAGAAAATGAGAGATAGAAGGTTCGGGGAGATGCCACCTGTGGCATTTTTCAAAACAAGCTGATGGCAAAAGCCAACAGGTGTCTGTTTTAGGAGAAGCAGCACCTGCTTGTGCAGAGGCCGCGGCGGGAGAGGAGACAGTGACACAGCAGCATCTGTCCTCTTAATCGGCCACGGCCACAGGCTCTAAGGCATTTGTCCAAAGGACAGGACAGGAAGGTGGGCCAGTTCTGGCCTCAGAGGACGATAAATAAGGGCAGACAAATAAGAAAGAACAAAGGATTCTGACTGGGCAGGAAACAATGTGGCAGCAACAGAAAAGCTGATGCTGTGAGGTTTGTAAATGAAACCAAAAGGCAACGGATCAGGAGGCTGTGGGTCTGGTAAGAGGTGAAGTGGATGCCACAGAAGGAAGAGGGTGGAAATGTAAAATCCATCTGCTGAAGCAAAGCTCCTCATAAGTATATATAAATATTATTTGTGAGAGAAAGAGACCTGATTTTCAGGAATAGCAAGAGAAGCTTGCTTAGTGTGGGAAGAAAATTATAAATATAAATAAATACATTTATAAATATAAATAAACTATAAATATACATAAGTTATTAATTTTTTTAAAAGTCTGTGAGGAGTACCGTGAATTAACTATATGAGATTAGTTGGTAGGTGAGGCTTGATTTAAATCTAAGGAATATCTGGATCAGTATATTTCAAAAATAACTATTAAGCCCACTCAAAGAACAAGGTCCTGGGGTAGATCCCAGGGCTGCCAAGAAGAACTGGACATGTAATCTGCCTTCAGGGGCCCAAACCATAGTTAGAAGTGGACAAGGCAGTGGGGTACGAGCCAGCTTCGGCAATAAGGGGATGCATTTTCTTAGGGAATTTGAAAAATGATAATACAACTGATTAAAAGTCAGTCATTCTAAATAAAGTCAGTGATAAAATACAAGAAAGTCTTTTTGTTGATTTAAATTATGCTGAGTGAAATAAGTCCAACTGGAGAAGGACAAACATTATATGGTGTCATTCGTTTGGGGAATATAAATAATAGTGAAAGGGAATAGAAGGGAAGGGAGAAGAAATGGGTAGGAAATATCAGAAAGGGAGACAGAACATTAAGACCCCTAACTCTGGGAAACGAACTAGGGGTGGTGGAAGGGGAGGAGGGCGGGGGGTGGGGGTGAATGGGTGACGGGCACTGAGGGGGCACTTGACGGGATGAGCACTGGGTGTTGTTCTGTATGTTGGCAAATTGAACACCAATAAAAAATAAATTTATTATTAATAAAAAAATAAATAAAAATTAAATAAATAAATCAGGGCTTGGTGATGAATAGACTAAATCCGGCCAACCGTCTGTTTTTGTAAATAAAGTTTTATTAGAGCACAACCATGTTCATTAATATATGTATTACCCAAGGCTGCATTCCTTCCGTGCTACAACGGCAGAGTTAAGTAGTTGCGACAGAGACCAGATGGTCTTTCTTTATGCAATGGATAAAATATTTACTATCTGGCCTCTACAGGAAAAGTTTGCCAACCGCTGGTCTCAGTTATAAACAATTGCCTCTGTTAATAATGAGTTTTGATTTTAATATATATATATATATATATATATCAACTTTAATCAGCAAATTTTTATCACTTTTTCTTTTGTAAACATTGTATTCTATAAGGGAAGTGAATTCTACAACTCCTAGGTATATAATGTTTGAGGACTCTGCTACATACATTTGTTTTGAGAACAAGTTTGTCACAGGTTGGGCTCTGTTTCTTTCCAGCCCTTATAGTGTTCTTGCCTTTTAAGAGTAGGTTCAAAATCATGATGAGAACACTCTGCTTACAGAGTAGTAGAAAAAGGGATCCCTGGGTGGCGCAGCGGTTTGGCTCCTGCCTTTGGCCCAGGGCACAATCCTGGAGACCCGGGATCGAATCCCACGTCAGGCTCCCAGTGCACGGAGCCTGCTTCTCCCTCTGCCTGTGTCTCTGCCTCTGTCTCTCTCTGTGAGACTATCATAAATAAAAAAAAAAAATAGAGTAGTAGAAAAAGAGCTTGAGTCGCTCCAATTCTTATGTTTTAGATGCCCACTTAGATTTTTCTGTTCATGTTTAAAACTTACAATAATGAAATAGAGTGCGAACAACAAGATGCAGTCGTTTTGCTCGGTAAGTGCAAATTTTAGTTCCTCCATGAGCTATTTTGTAGAATTTAAATACGAGCGTTAAAATTGAAGTTAATTTACTTATAAATGTTATTTGGTTTAAAACTAAAAACGATGGGGATGCCTGGATAGCTCAACAGTTTAGCGCCTGCCTTTGGCCCAAGGCGTGATCCTGGGATCCCTGGATCGAGTCCCACATTGGGCTCCTTGCGTGGAGCCTGCTTCTCCCTCTGCCTGTGTCTCTGCCTCTCTCTCTCTCTCTCTCTCTCTCTCTCTCTCTCATCAATAAATAAATAAAATCTTAAAAAAAAATAAGACTAAAAAATGAAGAAAGGCCGAGGGTCATGATTGAATGTCATGGAGTTTTCAGATGGGGACAATCCTTCCAAATGGAGAAAATCCATGTTAGTCCTGTTTGGAGAAAATGTTCCCAATAGCCTTCAGCATCCCTCTGAGGATGGGAGTGAGTGTATGTTCAGCTGTGCACCAGCAAGCACGAGCATGTGCAAAGAGCAGCCTCACTGCTCTCCCAAACAAATATGTGCAGAACGTGGTGATGGGTTATTCAACTGCAAGGATGCACGTGAGACTCAAGACAGTGTTCAGGATCACACTGGTGGAAAGCGAGGTGAAAGAAGGAAGGGAAGGCTTTCCAATTTATGCTGTTGTATTTACTTTAAAAATTTCTTAAACTTAAATTAAATTTAATTAACATATACTATATTATTATTTTCAGTGGTCGAATTCAGGGATTCATCAATTGCATACAATACTCCGTGCTCATTACTTCAAGTGCCCTCCTTAATGCCCATCACCCAGCTACATTTATTTTCAATTCCTTTCTTCCTTCTTTCCTTCCTTCCTTCTTTCCCTCTGTCACCCTTCTGTCCTTCCCTCCTTCTCTCCTTCCCTCCCTGCTCCCTTTCTTTCTTCCATAGACGTGTATTGAACACATACGAGGGCTAGGCATTGTGCCAGATTTGGGAAATACATCTCCTGCCCTGATTGGACTTACAGTGGATTATGGATGCACGTGTGCACATACACGTCCTCAGAAAGTGAAGGAGTCTGTGGACCTGGCTGTGCTTCCTTCCCATAGCAACCAACAATTCCTGGAAAGACCAGAGTATTGAATAAGTCAGGAGAAAGATGATGAACATGTTATCCAGCTCCTCTCGTGGGGTGCCCTCTTGATTGCTGGTGACTTCTCAGCCCCCGAGTCCAATCATCCGTGTACACCCCTGACCTGAGGAACCCTAACTGTGACCCTGACCATAGCAAGGAGAGCCATTTGTTTGCTCTTCGAAATGTGACCAGCTGGCCCATTCATTTTGCAGCATTAATTCTAAGAGGAAATTAGATTCCAACCAGAGTCATTAATCTTTTAAAAATAGAGCCACAAGAAGAGAACGCTGATAATCAGAATGTAATTTTCTGAGCTAGGAAGTGGTCAAGACATCGGTGTCAGGGCTCCTGTATCTAAGGTTTTCAGGGCATTTTCTCAAGTGACTCAGCCAGGTCAAAGCAATAGTTTTAAGTCTGGAGGGGAAAAAAAAGACCACTTCAAAGGGCCAACCTTCCTAAAACTTAGCCAATAATCGTGGCCAGCAATGACATAGGGATTGGCATCTACTGAATCATTAACACCCAGTCATTGATTATTCTCCTACTCAACTTCTTTAAAAAAAAAATTATTTATTTATTGGAGAGAGAGAGAGCAAGCACAAGGGGAGCAAGGTGCAGAAGGAGAGAGAGAAGCAGACTCCCTACTGAGCAGGGAGCAGGGCACAGGGCTGGATCCCAGGACCCCTGAGATCATGACCTGAGCCATGATTAATCCACTGAGCCACCCAGGCGCCCCATCCTACTCAACTTCTTTTCTTGCTGAGACAATTATTTACAATATGGGTTTATAAAATCTTGGTGCCCAAAGTGGCTCAGTGATGGTTAGAGAGATACTCATTTATGTACACTTATACTTTTCTTTTAAAGTTTGTTAATCTTTCTGTAATCTGTCAGCTCTTAAAAAATGATGATGATTTTCATTAAAGGAAACTAGGTCTCTTTCAATAATTTAATCTAAAAGCAAAACCTTTCCGAATTAGTTTATATTCTTTTAATTTAATCTTTTATTGCTTCTGTATTCTACTCAAACTGAAACCTTATTTACCCACATTTGTTTTTGTTCAATTCATCTCTTTTATTTTCAGTCATTTAATTCCAGGCCTTTTAAAAATACACTCCTATCGTCTAAAGCTTCTAAGGAAAATTTGCTGTGGAGAGTATTTATAAATATTTGTCTTCTATGGCACCCAACTATTTTAAAAAATGAGCAAACAGAAAGCCAAAGTAATATGAGGATTTATGCTAGCACTTACAGGTTCAATTTAACTATTTTTTATTGATAATGTGGGAGAGAGAGAAGATCTTCAATAGGTTTTGTTATACCTTCTCCTAATTATTCAAGAGCGATAGCTAATTGTACCATCTACCACCATGGAAAGAATAAAGACGGAATGGTGAGGACTTGAAATCCGTAGCTGACTTTCAGGTGCCAATTAGAAGAAATGGAGCTTGGGACCAGAACCTGATGTTGATGCACCAAACTTTGGTTTGGTTTCACAAGTGCTCCCACTGATAGAAGGATTATGACTCTAGCCCTAATAACCAAACCAGAATCAAGAGTCCACTTACATGTAAAGTGACTCTACAGATCTTTATTAAAATATTTTTTCGGCTATATTCCTTAATGCAGAGCAAAGATTTCTTCTAAAAATAGCCCCCTTGTTTTTCGCAAATCAATTTGCATTATTTTCCATCTCCAACTATCTAATATGTATATTGTCCCTTTATAATCCCAAATCCAGAATACATTGTAGCTGTACTAGGCTGAGGTTGTGCAAGAGATGAGTATCTCCAAACACAGACTGGGATCTTCTGAAAATCTCATCAAAAATGACTTTGAGGAAAAAGTATTGTTTCCAACATTTCTATGTCCCCTGGTGGGAATTACAACATTGCTGTCCAGTGTGCTTCAGATAGAAAAGGCACGATATCTTCACTTACGGATGAGCTACCTTCCCACTGATGTCTTCCTGTGTCCATTAACGTATGTTGTCAGGAAGGAGAATGTAAATCAGTGGGTTCATATTCCATGGGGAATCTTCCCATTGCCCAATCATCTCAGTGTGTTTTGATTTTTCCTCCTCGATAAGCATGTCATCAGTACAGGTAGAAACTGTAATATTTTAATGCCAGTTACACAAATAATGTCACAAGCAGAAAATTAAAAAAAAAAGAAAAGTTTTTTTTTTTTTAATTTACTGGAAGCACTGAAATAGAGTAAGTATTAAATATTGGCAAATTACTATCCCATGAGGCTTTCGGGTTGAGATGTTCAATTTATTATATGGGTGAGAAATATCTTGATGAATGTGTCGTCTAACTCCCATGTCAATGGCAAATTAATTTTGTTATAGAAGAAAAAATGACTTTTATTTTTAATTCAAAACATCAGAAATGTCAGCAGCCGAAGTGACTGTTGATTTAACCACATCTTCTCTAAATTGGCAACATAAGGCAAAGGCCTAAATTTAAGCACTGCAATTATGGTTTTGGTTTCAGACCGATCGCACAGTTGTTAGTTACCATACTTGAGCAGAGGAAAAAACTGCTCAGGGTAGGGAAAGGAATTTGCAAACTGCCACAGCAGGTTAATTTAGACTAACTTGGACTCCAATCAGGAGAGTCACACATGCCTTCTGGAATTATTTGGCCAAGCTAGTCCTGGTTAGCTCAACAAGAAAAGACTGCTCTGGATTTTAAAATAAAAAGAGACAAAGAGATGAGAAAAGGCATTAAAATCTAATGCATGAGTCATGCTTTCTAATGGAAAATAACTTAACTGGACGCCCAAAATTTGAAGTCTAATTCTTGGGTTTCCATGTCTTCAACCTACCTATAGGCTCAATGACTATTGCATGTAGGTTTGGAATCTAACTTAGTGTTTTGTGTCCCACCATCATTATGCCATCATGCCACATTATCTCCTTTTGCCTCATTTTTATTATAGCCACAAAATGGGGTTCCTTGCGTCCAGGGAGATATGTGATCAAGGCGGCAAGGACACCATTAGTTCTGTCCATTCATTCAAACAGCCCAGAAATTCCACTCCCAAGTATCTACTCTGGAGTAACTCTGGCACATGTGCATAGAAACACACAGATAAGAATATTCAACCCCCAAAAATGGTACATATTTTTTAAATGTAAATTTCTAACACCAGGAGAATAGATTCTAAATGGGATGCACGCGTGTCCATATATTTGTGTGTGTGAGGACATGCACACAAAATGGATGGGATACAGGAGTGAAATGTTTGTATTGACATGTACATATCTCAAGATGTAAAGTACTGAATGAAAGCAACAATTTTAAGTAGGACATATTGGTACAGTACCACTTATTTGCAGTTTATATGCAAATTCATACTCTGCTGTATTTTATTTAATTTTAATTTATTTTTATTTTTTTAAGATCTTATTCATTTATTCATGAGAAACAGAGAGAGAGAGGCAGAGACATAGGCAGAGAGAGACAAGCAGGCTCCATGCAGGGACCCCGATGTGGAACTCAGTCCTGGGACTCTGGGAACAGGACCTGGGATGAAGGCAAATGCTTAACCGTTGAGCCACCCTGGCATCCCATTTTATTTTATTTTTAAAAGATTTATTTATTAGAGAGAAAAAGAAAGAGAGAGAGAGAGATCATGAGAGGGGAGAGGGGCAGAGGAAGAAAGCAAATCTCAAGCAGGCTCCCTGCTGAGCACACTGCTGGATGCTGGGCTCAATCTCACAACCCTGAGATCATGCACAACCTGAGTTAAAATCAAGAGTCAGATACTTAACTGACTGAACTACTCGGGTGACCCTCTGGTGTGTTTCATAATAAGCATGTAGTAAAGTTATAAAGAAATGCTCGGGGATGAGAAACACCAACTCCAGAGACTGGTATTTTCCATGAGACTAGGAGGTCAATAATACCAGAGGACATAATTGACTGAGAAATATTTTATACTAATATTTTATTGAACAGTAAACACAAGAGTCATCATTACACCATTTTGATTGATTGATCAATTAATTAATTTTATTAATTGATTAATCAAGTATATTTTATTATACCAGCCTTTATTCCTTTTTGTCCCTATAAAATACTTACTATCTATTTAAACATCTAGACAAAAGGGGTAAGTACTTGGGGAGGAAGTACTGGAGACCGATTCTCTCTAGATACTTGGTAGAGAAAGCAGACTGTTGCAAAGGTGAGCAGCAGAATTTGCTCATTACTGAGGTGACCTGTGCCATTTTAAAGGGAAAGAAGCCAGCCTGTAGGAAGAGAGCGATTTTATATTCCATGAAGAGTGATGGTTTACATGGTGGGACCCCTGAATAAGTAGGAGAAGAGAGCATTAAGACAGCAGATGGAGGAGGTGACTAGTAATAAGAATGGACAGCATTTCCTCTGAAGTCAGAATGGAATTAAAGATGGAACCAGAGAGGGTGAAATTCTTTGATGTTTGGAGGATATGCTAAAGTAGCTCATGCCGGATGGTGTTGATTTCAACGAATAAAGAAGCCAAAACGACCCACCTGATCCTTTTCTGGCCCAGAGGCTCACACTGTTTCCCTGTCTCTGAGCCCTCTCACATAGTGTCTCACAGTGGCCTAAGTGCTTACCTGTCCTCCCCACAACCCTCCCACCACCACCACAACATAAACTCTTTGAAGGGGCGTGTAGTGCCTGCTTTCTTTACCCTAGCATCTTCAGCACCTACACACTCATTCACAGCACGTAGGAGATGGTCAAAACATGCTTGCTAAATAAGGAAAAGGCAGGAGGTAACATTAAGATCAGGTTTTAAACAAGGAAAGGCATTATTCAGCTTCCTTGTGGCGAGTGTACCTAAGCCTACGGCCTAGAGGAATGAGAGGTTATGGAACTGAACCAGGATCACATCACACCAGGGTCAGGTGTGCAAGTGTCTGCAAGTCTCTTAAGTGACTCTGAAGTGTAAAATCAAGAACTGAAGAGCTAATTGTGGGAGTGATCGGGAATTGTACTTGGCTCAGCAGGCCCATGAGCCAGTCAAAGGGGCCCTGAGACTCCCAGCTGAACTCAAGAGCAACACTGAAGCATCTGACGACAGAAGGTCAGCTGAACAGAGCTTGAGAGGGTCAGGTGGGAAAAATGAAGTGAAGCAGGGAGGGGGAGAGGTTGGAGGATCCACTGGGGACAAAGAATGGATACAGCAGGAGTGGCGGCTGAACTTCTGGGCGACTGTGAATGAAGAGTGCTATCAGTTGAGTCAGCTGGGTTGTAGCAAAGAACCTTGAGCTTCAGCCACTAAGGTTGCCATTGAGCACAGTGATGATGAGGAAGATGGCAGAAGCCCTAGACGAAAAGTGGAGTGAGGGTCACGGGGCAGTGGGACGCAAAGAGAAGGGAGAGTGCTCTTTCTCTCATCCACCAATGACCTGAATTTTATAGACACAAGACTGGGTTGATAAAAGCACGAAGAACTAGTTAGGATAAGCAATTGCATGCAGTTAAGAAAGATACAACGAGAACCATGGTGAAATGGCCACTCGGACTCTACACCACTTAATATGGTCCTTCACCACAAATCTTCCAACCCACAAGCTATCCTAATTATGCTGACTCTTCCACATGTTTGATATGTCTGACCATCAATTTTAGGATAGGTTAAGCTAACCCAATAGAAGAATGAACCAAGACGGGAAAAAAATGATAAAAATTGACATACGTGCATATTGTTCCTATAAACATTATTACATGACAATAAATACTCGGGAGTGCTAAATAATTGGGTCAATAAATAATGTGAAGAAAACACTGCCTTGGTTTGCCATTTTGTAATGTGAAAAGATAAGTTAACTGAACTTCTAGGTTTGTTGGTCAAAGAAACAAAATATCATTGACAACCAGTGGAGTCCACTAGAAGCATTGGCTCAGTTGTTTTTTTTAATATATAAATTTACAAAATGTACATAAAGCAACAGCAAAATCTGAACAATGTGAGAGAAAGAGAGTGTATGTGAGTACTGCTTTGCAAAATCGTATGTGGTCTTCGTCTTCGGACCTGCCAGTGGGATGTAGCTCTTCCAGCTTCTGGGCTGAGAGGATCCCATGAAAATAGAGTTGGTGGATGATGGAAAAAATGTCGCATATCTTCAACAGTCCTTAAATATAATCTGATATTAAAAACAATCTAAATAAGGATGATCAGGAAAAAATTATGGAAGTGTATGATTCATAGTGGGGGTGGGGAAGTTCTGAACAGGAAATCAGTCTAAATGTGTGTGAATCTAGTTTGGCCAATGTTAAGAGCACACCGGTTGCTTGGAGATCCCAAAAGATGATTGGGCACAAATTGTTTGACACCTGGGAAAATGTTCAGCAATTCTTTCCTCTCCACGCGATTCCTTTTGTGTTGCAAGTCCGTGGGATATAAATTCTTAAAATGGAGGAAGCCTCACTATTTCTCATAACATGGCAAGAATCTTCTATTAAATAAGAGGAAATAATCAGGGCGCAATTGGGTCCTTAAAACGCTTCTTCGTGTATCCAAGAATGTACATCTTCTAGCAATCTGACAGTAATGGCTAGCCTAAAACTGGGCAATCATTTCTCAGAGAGCCGTGTTTACCTAATTAAGAGCTTCTCTGTGGTCCCCTGTTACTTAATTGTGTCATTAGCAGCAGTTTTGACATGAAGAGCAACTTGTGTCTGGAGCACCAGCCTGGCCTCCGTTAGAGAAGCCCAGCAGAGCGGCTCCCAGGGGGGCTGGCAGCAGCCCGCTGTAGTATGTACAGCACAAAATAGAATAATTGGTCCCTAGAGGGACTGTCTCCTCAGCTGCCAATAGGAAATGTTTTTTTTTTTTTTTTCTTGTGAATAAAAAGCCAAGCCTTCACATCTCCTCTGCTGACTATTAACTTGCTCTGGCGCAGGGCAGCTCATGGTGGTGATGGGGATTAGGTCCCAAGGATTGTGACTACTGTCCTCTTTGCAGCCCTGCCATGTATGACAGCACCAAGTCAACAGACCTGATCTAGGGAAGAATGTAGGCAAGCTTCCTCATAGACATAAAATCACAGTGTCCCGTTGATAGAGGCAGAGGCATCCAACTGGGGGAGATTATGGGGGCTAAACTCCAGGGGTGGGGGCAAAGGACGCTTTGTTCTCCTATAACACAGCAAATGGCCAGAATTGACCATGACTGTGGTAGAAGTCAGGTGGGAGCTTCCTGCTTTTCTTTTCTTTCTTTTCTTTTCTTTCTTTTCTTTTCTTTCTTTTTTCTTTTCTTTCTTTTTTTTCTTTCTTTTCTTTTCTTCTTTTCTTTCTTTCTTTCTTTTCTTTTCTTCTTTTCTTTTCTTTTTTCTTTTCTTTTCTTTTCTTTTCTTTCTTTTCTTTTCTTCTTTTCTTTTTTTCAGCAAAAAGAGCAAAAGAAAAAGAGTGAGCATAAGTGCTCAAAAATATTTCCCAGGGAAAACTATCAACTACTTCTAGGAAGGGTTTCATTTTTGCTTTTTATTTTTGAAAGGTTTTTTTTTTTTTTTTTTTTTAAGTTCTGGGTGTTTTTTTTTTTTTTTTTATTGAGATATAATTCACATACAAGAAATTCACCCTTTTAAAGTATACAATTGAGTGATTTTAACGTATTCACACAGGTACTTAGCCATCGCCACTGCCCATTCTAGAACATTTTTATCACCCCAGAAAGAAACCCATTTCATATTAGCAGTCACTCCCAGTTCCTCCCTGCCTTCAGTCTCTGTCAACCACTAATCTACTTTCTGATCCTATGGATTTTCCTGTTCTGGACAGTTCTAGAAAGGCTTTTGATTAACAGATTTCTATGTATCTAATAATATGAATAGAGTTGGTGAGTATTAAAAGACTGACATTTATTTATCTTATGTTTTTAAAGATTTTATTTATTTGAGAGAGAGTGAGTGAACTCATGCACAGGTGGGGGGGTGGGCAGGAAGAGGGAGACAAAGAAGCAGACTCCTACCCAGTAGGAAGCCCGAGGCAGAACTGGATCCCAGGACCCTGAGATCAGGACCTGAGCTGAAACCAAAAGTCAGTTGCTCAACCAACTGTGCCACCCTTTTTGGGGCCTTTTAATTCAAGACTGTATATCTTTGTAAAAAAGAAAAAAAAAATCTGTTTCTTGGAAAGTGTCTTATAAAGAATATAAACAGAAAACTTATAATAAAATTTTATTTTCTTAAAAAGCATAAAATATTCAGATTTACTTAACCAAGGCAGCTCATTGAAAATTAGTTATATATGTATAGATAATGTAACTCTCCATTATATATTCTAGGGCAGAAATTTGTTTAGTTTGAGTCACTGAAATAATTTTTGGACACATCATTCCACCCCTGTTTTCTCAAAATAGAATTATTACTGTTCCTCCAATGTCACCATTGGGTTTTTTTTTCTTTCTTTTTTTTAAATTAATTTTTTTATTTAAATTCAATTTGCCAACATACAGTGTAACACCCAGTGCTCATCCCATCAAGTGCCCTCCTTAGTGCCTGTCACCCAGTTATCCCATCCCCCACCCACCTCCGCAACCCTTTGTTTCCCAGAGTGAAGAGTCTCTCATGGTTTGTCTCCCTCTCTAAGTTTTCCCATTCAATTCCCCAATTTGGGCTCTTAATTCTAGAATAGAATTTTATGGCAAGTCAATATCATTTTTTTTTCTTTAAGAAGATGTTTGACATCTCTTATATCACGGGTTGGTTAAGAGGGAAACATTTGCTACCAAAGGCATGTAATTGAGCTAAACCCAGAAAACAAGAGAGATATCACGATAGCCAATGCAAGATCCTATCAGGTCATAGCTACATGCAGATGTCTGCTGCAGTAAACAGCTGGTGTAAAATCTGGTTGTAAGAGGTGTCCGATAAAGAGTCCCAATCTTACACACATGATAAAGGACTACAGAAAGTGAACCATGGTTCTATGCACGCAGCACATCTCTGTTTGTATGGAACTTCAAACAAGAAGAAATCATTTTCATGCTATGTAGTTTTAGAAATTCTCATATTGTTCTGGCCACAAAGGCAGTAAGGTCAGATTAGTGGGGGGATCCTGGCCAAAAAAGGGCTTCCTGCAGCTGACATGCAAAGATGGGGAATTGCATGGGACTAGAGTAGGAGCCTGGATCAAGAAATAGGAATGTCAGGGTGAAG
The DNA here is from genome assembly GCF_905146905.1 of Nyctereutes procyonoides. Lineage (NCBI taxonomy): Eukaryota > Metazoa > Chordata > Mammalia > Carnivora > Canidae > Nyctereutes > Nyctereutes procyonoides. The sequence goes on from NW_026575155.1 coordinate 8,776,050, forward strand.
CAGGCACGACCCAGGTAGGACCAGAGGAAGGAGTTTCCTCCTCTTTCCATGGCCATACTAGGTAAGGAGAGGGTCACTTTCTTTGTGAGAATAAATTGGGTACCCATCCCCAGTCCTCTGTGCTCCTTATAGGTGATGGAGGGCACATAGATCTCATTCCAGAGTTCAAATCCAGTCATCTGTAACAGAACATTTAACTGGTTTCATGAAGGTCGGCACCCAACAATTCTCCACTTGTTATGGTAACACTCAAGTTGAGTGGACTATGTCTGATTATTAGAAATAATGTTATCAGGTTTTTCAAACACTGTGAGTGGAGGAGTAAATTGAGATGACTTTTCTGCAGGTGGGCAATAGGACAACAGAAACCAAAACCTTAAAAATGTATATACACTTTGACCTGGCAAATCCACTCTTAAGAATTGATCCTAAGAATAAAAGCAGATATATTCACAAAAATGTGTACACATATGGATGGTTATTAAAACATTGTTAATAACATTGAAGACAACTTTGTTTCCATTTTTATTTAAAATCTAGTAGTTAACATATAGTGTAATATTAGTTTCTGGAGTAGAATTTAGTGATTCGTCACTTACGTATAACACGCAGTGCTTATCAACTTTTATTTATTTTTTAAAATTTTGTATTTAAATTCAATTTAGTTAACATATACTATATTATTAGTTTCAGAGATAGCATTTAGTGATTCATTAATTGCATATAACACTCAGTGCTTATTATATCAAGTGCCCTCCTTAATGCCCATCACTCAGTTACTCCATCCCCCGACCATGTCCCCTCCAACACCCTCAGTTCATTTCCTATAGTTAAGAGTCTCTTATGGTTTGCCTCCTTCTCTGTTTTTATCTTATTTTATTTTTCCTTCCCTTCCCCTATGTTCATCTGTTTTGTTTCTTTTTTTTGTTTTGTTTTGTTTTGTTTCTTAAATCCTACATCTCATCAACTTTAAAATTCATTAGTTGGGGAACAATTAATAACATTTTAATACAGCCATAAAATGAAATTCTGGGAAATTATGAAAGCCATGGTCTAAGTGTGTGCATATTAACATAGAAAGATGACCGCAGATTATTAAGTAACAAACCAAGTTAATTAACTATCTGATTCCCTTTATATAAAATTATATATACACAGAGATGTGTCTAGACAGATATTTATCAAATTTTTAATGGCTCTTGTCTCTTGTGATGTTTCTGGAGATTTTTCTTCCCATATAGCCAGTCTATGTATCATTTGGGATTTTGTAAGTCATACTATTATTTTTGCAATCTAAAAAAACAGTGAAGATATTTTCTTTTTGAGAAAAATAGATTCTAGTTCCCAGTTTGGGCAAAAGCATGTGGGTAGCTCCTACCTTAAATTTAGTCTGGGTGTGCTACTTGCTACAGCAACATGTGATAATTAGCTGACTCAGGGTGTATTTCCACTCTATTGACACACAAGATTTTGGCTGTCTTACTTTGAGATGGATTGAGGAAGATGTGCCAAAACTCTAGATTTATGTGCACTATGAATAACTTACTAAAAATCTGAGGACACTTTCTTTCTGCATGTTGTCAGAGCACTCACCTGGTGTGTACAATCTACCAATCATCCAACCCAAATTCCTGGTTTGCTCAGAGTACAAGTGAGTCATTCACATTGGAAGACTGGCGTTTGAGAGAGAAAATAAAATCAGTATCAAGGGACTGTTCCCCTGTGATTCTCTAAATATCCTTCTTTCTCTTTCTCCTCTCAGTATTTGCTGAGTTCATTTGAAGTTCACTCCTTACCCCATCATACCTTATTGGAGGTATGATTCAATTTATTATTAAATACATTGGTCTAAAATATTTTATACCATATACCCAACAGCACATGGTGAGACTATGCAAACTATAGATCATCACATGCTGATAAAGCATATTTTGTCAGTCTATTAATTAGATTAATAGATTAATTAGATTGATTTGCTGAATAATAAGCTTGTGAGCGCTCCGTTGCTGTAACACTAATGACTGTCTTACTGATGGCTTAGAAGCAGGCATACCTCCTGATTCATCAAAAGACTAAATTACAGTCATCAAATAATTGCATTATATTCTAATTCTCTGCTAATAGGTAACTCATACGTGCTAGTTATAGAAGCCTTGGTGAATGATACGTCCCCTTCTCTCTTGATATCAAGTAATTCACCGTACGTTGTCATAGATTTGTTTAAAGGTGGCTTTGTAAGTATTTTCCTTTCAAATACCTATCTTTTTCATCTTCAGATAGATAAAAAGCATTCACGATATCCTGAGTTGTAGAAAGACTAGGACTGTGCCTTGGAGTCCCTGATGCTTAGCTCATGCCCTGCACCCTGGAACCTTCTATTCAGGATATGACAAGGAATAACCGAAATTCTACACATCCACACTGTTTCCAGCCCAAGGCTGGGCATCCAAAAGCAGATAATGGATGCCTGCAGGTGACCAGATGGCTAGAGAGGAACACAGACAGTTTCCTGGCCCAGGATTTTGACAGTGAGTGGCCTGGCAGGAGAATCAGCTGCAGAAGCCCTTTTCTGACTTGCCTGTGACAAAGGGTCTTACCCCCAGCCAAGGAACCCCAAGCTCCGATGGACCTCGGCAGAAATTCATGCATCTGGATCTCCAAAGGGGATTTTCTTTGGCACAGCCCCTGGGGATTAAAGGCTGTTTGCCTTTGTAGTGTTTGTTGCCTCCAGAGCACAGTGGTTTTGATAAACTACTTTAGGCTATTTTAATCTCAGTGATTTTCTTTTTTAAATCTAGAAACGTTTTTCAAAAAGCATTTCATTTTGTCTTAATATCTTTTACCCCAATTTACTTTACTTCGTTTGGTTTCTAGGAGCATTTAAAAGGACAGATTCGCGGACTCTACCTCCAGAGAGTCTGATGATTAGGTGAGTCTGGGCCAGGCCCCAGACTTCCTTACTAATTAAAAAGCAGCCTGAGTGATTCTCAGAAGCAGCCGTGTTTCATAACCACTGACTGAGTAGCTTGATCTCAAGGAATGGGAAGATCTTGTCTTAGACTTATGTAATTTTCTGGCACTGGGCAAGCCCTCTTCATCAGTCATTTGTAATTCCAATATTTATGGAGAACATAAATATGTATCAATTACTCCTTGGCCCTGAGAACGGAGACAGTATCATGGGCTGGAAAGTCAGTATCGAGTGGAAAGTCAGACTTCAGGGATGGTGCCTTGAATTAGCGCAGTTATGTTTTCTGGAAAGAACAAAACTTTCTTAAAATTTCTGATTGATCCCTAACTGGAACTTAAATAAAAGCTTGAAAAAAATATTTCTAAATGATCCTTTGAAAAAGGTAAGATTGAGCCTTTTGAAGTAGGACATAACGAATTTGCATATGGCTTACAAAATCATTTAGCAATGGAAACTTATTTTTCTTTCAAACAAAAATGTCTCTAGAACTCTGATACATACTATACCTAAGTGGGTTGTTTTTCTTTTTTTTAATTAAAACCATATTTAATAAGTTTTCTAGTTTGTAATTGCTTGGAGGACTCATCTTCTCCTCTCACTTATCTTGATGTGGACTCAGGTCCCTAAGCCTCCGCGCTAAGTATCTCTTCCAGCCTCTCACGGATTTAGGGGGTGAGGCTGGAAGTTGGAAATGAAGCCAAGCAGGCATGACTGGGCCTTGTTCTCCCTCCACTCTCTGGGATACACCTGCTCTCTGCCTTGTCATCAACGCACTCCAGCAGGGAAAGCCTGCCCCACACTGCCTGCCCCACGCCTGGTCTGGTGGGTGGGCAAATCCCATTCTGCGGTACTAAGTTGTTTATTACAGCAACAAACTTCAACGTCCTCCTTCAATCTAGCTTTTGTTCGTAGGTAATGACCGATGCTGTGCTTTTACCTCCATTGGTCTGATGCCTGTTCTTATCGCTCACCTAATTAGGCAAGGAGAACAAGAATACTTTCTCACTCTCCTCCAATCTTAAACAATTATATTCACTTACCACAGGTCAATTTGTAAGAACACAGGCTGTCCTGATAAATCAGAATTATAACTAAATATTGGCCATGTTGTGGTTTAAAGCACAGAATGGAGCCTCATGGTATCTGCCATTTATCAGCCGTTTGACCTCAGGAAAACCACTTAATCTCCCCATATCTCGATTTCCTCATCTGTAAAATGGTTCCTTCCTCATAAGATTATCGCAAAGTTTACACAAATTGATATTTGTGTGTGTGTAAAATGTTTACAACAGTGCTAGGTATGCAATAAACGCCTCACGAGTTTAGTTTATTTCTTTTGAGTTTATTATTTCTTTGCCCTGCTGGTTGATGTTTAGTGACACAATATGGAAAAAAAACCTCTTAACTCATGCTCAGAAACAGCCATGAAAGATCATTTTCCCCCTCTTATTTATTTATTTATTTATTTATTACTTATTTATTTAAAATCATCTGCTTGGTGACATCAGGACCCTTTTCCACTAAACTAAGATGGTTGGAGACACTTCAGTTGAGGTCAACTCCAAACCAGTGAATGTCAAAGAATAAAGTAATAATAAGTGCATCAAAATTCAGTAGATTAATATGGGTGCTCAGGTTTATTATACAGTTTTATGTTTGAAATATTTTTTAGCATGAAAATTAAATGAAACATGAAAACTCTGAAGTAGTTTTTGGAACACAGTGTGAGAACCAGTGCTCTGGACCGTACCTAATTAAACTGAGCCTTCCTGTTGGCAAGGTAGGACTTAGGATTTCTTGAATGGAGTTTTTAAAAATTCTAATTAGAGATACACACAGAAAAACTACAAGTTCACAGTTGAAGCTTAAGATCATGACATGGATGACTGGCAAGCCCTCTCTGAGTTCTCATCCTATTTCTGGTAGTCCTGTTAACTTCACATTCCTCCAAAGAGCTCCATTCATGTTGTATACTTGCACATAGTACCCCAGGGTGGTGAATGAAATGGTCTTCATTGGTGATTCACTGTTTCCCTGGTGATTCCATGGTCATCCTTACAGATTTGGCCACTGTTATTATCCCTTGTGTTAGAGAGAATAATGACCCCTCGAGGATTTCCACATCCTAATCTTTATTTTTTTTATAAATTTATTTTTTATTGGTGTTCAATTTGCCAACATATAGAATAACACCCAGTGCTCATCCTGTCAAGTGCCCCCCTCAGTGCCCGTCACCCAGTCACCCCCACCCCACATCCTAATCTTTAGAACCTATGAATATGTGTGAACATGTTACATTAAACATAGCAAAAAGGACTTTATAGATATGGTTATGTTGGACCAAGAGATGGGGAAATAATCCTGGATTATCCAGGTGTGTGCATACCAATCGTGTAAGTCATTAAGAGTACATAACTTTTCCTGATAACTGGAACTGAAGAATGGCCAGAGAGAGGCAACATGTTGGTTTTGAAGACAGAGGAAGGGGCTGTGAGCTAAAGAACATGGGCAGCCTCTAGAGACTGGAAAAAGCTAAGAAGGAGATTCTCTCCCAGAACCTCCTTGAAGGAATGCAGCCCTGTCCATGCCTTAATTTAGCCCAGGAGACCCAGGATTAGAGTCAGACCTCTTGAACTATAAGATGAATTTGAGTTGGCTTAAGCCATTAAATCTATGGCAACTCGTTAAGCAGCAATAGAAAACTACTACTTCACCTATAACAAGATCTATAGAATTTTTAGCAGTATCAGCCATTCTTCAGCAGGTTTCACAGGTGTAAAACATATAACATCTCATGTCCTTCTTGTCAAGCTGGATCTGTCTTCATTGTCCATAGCCATTCATTCTAGAAAGATGTCTGCTGTGTTTCAGAACATACAGAGTACTAGATATTGTGTCATATGGTGACACAGTAATGAAGAGAAAACTTTCTCCTGAGAGGTCAATTGTCCATATGGAAGAAAAATATTCCCCATCCTCATTCTCCTCTTCTTTCACCATTCCCTGAACAAAGTGCACACACCTGGAAGTTTATAGCATTAATTGGATTTATTTCTCACCAATTCTAGAAGGAGCGATATTATCATTATCCCCATCTTGCTGATGAGAAAACTGAAACACAGATAGAGGAAGAGTCTGCCAAGGTCATATGCTAATAAATGGTGGAGTCAGGATATACTCCCACACGGCCTGGCTCCAAAGCCTGGGACACTGAGTATTACAACACACTGCCTCACAAACAAATAATACACAAATAGTATAAATGCCAATGTGATAAGTAAAACAGTAAGAGAAGACATGTTATACACCAAGTGCTATGGACTGTCAAAGTGATAGTCTTTTTAGAGAGATACAAAAAATGTTTTCTGGAATAGTAACATTCTATGTTAATATGAATTAATAATGATAGCTAGCTGCTCTTTGTCTATGTATCAGTCAGCTACTACTGCATAACACTCTGAAACTTAGTGACTTAAAATAATAAGTACATGTTTATGCTCACTAGTCTATCAATCATCCAGATGGTTTTCCTGGAATGTGCTGGACTCATTCATATATCTGTGGTCATCTGCGATTCAAGTGGGCAGCTCCAATGATCCAGGCTGGGCTCTCTTGCAGATTGGAGGCCAGATGGCTAGAGACTAGGCTGCCTCAGTCTCCCTCACATGGACTGTATCCTCCAGTATGCTAGTCCTAGGCTTGTTCATAGAAAGATGCCACGGTCCCTTGAGATGCAGGAAAATAGCATAGCATTACTGCTCTTTTCAACTGAGTAGTAGGACACAAAATTCAGGGGAACCAAGAGAAAAAGATTCAAGGGAATATAGACTCCACCTTTTGATGGGAGAAATTGCAAGGCACAATGCAAAGGGATATGGACACAGGAAGGGTGGAAAATTTGAAACATTCTTGTTATCAGTTAAACACAGCACACATTGATTCATTTAAGCCTTATAGCAAACTTCTGATATAGGTAATATCATTGCACTCATTTGATAGCTGAGTAAACTGTGGTCACAGCTTTGGTACCAGGGGATACCTGACTCTAGAGCCTGCAGGTGGACAAGGGGGAATCAGTTTGTGCACCCAAAGCTCACAGGGGAATAAAGGCAACGTTTCAAGGATTCTCTGGTGCCTAGTTTAGCGAGAATATAGCTGCATGCTATGGAAGGGCAAAGGCTGGGGAGGTAAGCAGGTCAGAATGAGGTACCTAGTAGCAGGAAAAGAGAGTATAATTAACCATGAAGGCTCAAGAGTCTATTGCAATCCAGGGAGAAATGATAAATGACTGAACCAGGGACATGGCTGGGGATTTTGACTAGAGGAGAAAAGAATTGAGAGACAGTTAAGAGGTAGAGCAGATAGGCTGTGGTCACTTGGCTGGATGCAGGGGGAAAGGAAGAGAGAAAATTGAGGAACATGAAGAGAAGAGGATAATATTCACAAAGTCAGTAATCTAAGAGAAAACAGGTTGGGGAGTGGTTGGGAAGACGGGAGGATATGGGCAAGTGGAAACAACTCATTCACTATTTACTCAGTAAATACTTTAGTGCACATTACGTACAGGTACTATTCTAGGCACTTGAGATACATGAGGGAAAAAACAGACAAAAATCCTGGAGCTTTCATTTTAGTAATGGAAAACCAACAATATGAACCATAAATATAATGAAGAAGCTATCTTTATAGTGTGATAGGAGGTTACAATTACTGTCTGTATTAGTTACCCCTGGCTGCTGTAACAAAAAATCACCTCAAATCCAATGGCAGAAAACAACAGAAATGTGTTTTAATGCCATTCTGGAGGCCAGAGTCCAAAATCTGTATCACTGGGCCCAAATCCAAGTGTCAACAGGGTTGTGCTCCCTCTGGAGTCTCTGGGGCACAATTCTTTCAGCTTCTGCTAGCTGCTGGCATTCCTTGGCTTCTGGCTGTATCCCTCCAATCTCTGCCTCCAGGATCATATTGCCTTATCTTCTGTCTGCATGAAATCTCTGCTTTTCCCTCATAAGGATATTTGTGATAACATTAAGGGCCCATCCAAACAATCCAGGATAATCTTTCCATCTGAGAAATTGTAATTTAATCACATCTGCAAGGTCTTTGCAATAGAAGCTAACATATTTACAGATTCCAGGGATTAGGTCACTGATATTTTTATTTTATCATTGTTATTTTTTTTTTTTACAGGGGGCATTACTCAGCCTACCAATCTATGACACAAAGGGAATGCAAGGCGGGGTATGTGGGAGGGGGGAGGGGGGATGCAGAGGTGATGCTGGATTGATAATGATCCTATCACAGGAAACAGGTGGGCAATGGTGCTTCCCTGTGTTTCAATTCTCTAGAGGCAGCTGCACAGAAAAAGTCAAATGCCTGGTTGAAATTCACTTATTGTCATAATCTACTTTATGACAACCTATAATTCTATATGACAACCCTTGAGAAGAATAGGTAAAATTCTACTTATTGTTATCAAGGGATAAGAATTACTGTGCAGGTGAAAATAAGCCTTCCTTATTTGCCACAATTAAAATACATATTTTATGAAGTATTTGATATTTGTCTTCTTAAGAGTTATATTTTTGCTTATATTCCTTTCCTAGTGCTGGTCTTCACATACACAATCCTAGTTTGTGTGTTATTCACAACTTGAATAGTGAGTTTAGGAGACTAAAATTTTATGTTAGAATGAGAATTTTAGGGACACCTGGGTGGCTCGGCAGTTGAGTGTCTGCCTTTGGCTCGAGGCGTGATCCTGGGATCCCAGGATCAAGTCCCGCATCGGGCTCCCTGTGTGGTACTTGCTTCTCCCTCTGCCTGTGTCTCTGCATCTCTATCTCTCTGTGTCTCTCATGAATAAATAAATAAAATATTTTTTTAAAAAAAAAAGAATGAGAATTTTATTCCACTGTCTGTTGAGAGTGATAACTTCTGTTAGTCCATGAACTAAAGTAGAGAATGATGTTTGACTTTTTACAAGCATTCATCACTTTCTATTAGCTCTGGACACACTATGGTTATTTTATATAAATGTGATAACCATCCCAGGCTTCTGATGTTGCTCTAAAACCTGTGTCTTTTTTTTTTTAAGATTTTATTTATTTATTTGAGAGCGAGAACATGAGCAGAGGGGAAGTGTAGAGGGAGAGAGCTGAGCAGAGAGCCTGATGCAGAACTAGATTCCAGGACTCTGAGATTATGACCTGAGCTGAAGGCAGATGCTTAACCCACTGAGCCACCCAAGCACTCCTACTGGCCACACTTTGATGGCTGAGATGACCACTGGGAAACTTTGGGGACTAAAATTTTATGTTAGAATGGGATTTTGGAGCAGGTTAATCTTCCCATTGTATGAGGTGGAGCTCCCAGTTGTGTGTATGTATAAGAGTATATGTAAAGATTTTGTTCTGTTCTTGCTCCCACGTCCCAATATCTCTTAAAGTACTGCCATGGTCACTTCTGAATAAAGGTATAAGGTACACTTTTGAAGATGCAAATAGACTTCCATCAGAGGTCAACCTCTGCTCTTCCTGCTTCTGGCTCACCTTAAACAGTGGCTCCCAAACTTGCTGCTCATTGGAATAATCTGGTAGTTTGTGCAGATCTCAAAGGCTGTGTCTTCCCCCAAGCCAGATGACTGGCTCTCAGGATTTGGGGGGGACAGGGCAAGATTTAACTGCCCAGGTCATTGTGAAGCCTGAGAGGGTTGAAAACTATTGACATAAAGCAAATGGAGCCCCTTTTTTGATCAGTATGATGTCCGAGGCTTCAACCATAATTTGACTGTGATCCACGACCTTCTAAAAGCTTACTTTAGATATTGCACATTTAAGAAAGACTATAATGATGATGAATTGGTCATGAAAGTAGCCCCCACTGAACCAGGCATTGCACATTTTCTTATTTAATCCTCATAGCCGCTGAATGAGGTAGCTATTTACTATCTTCTATTAAGAAGATTAAGAATTTGGAGTTCAGTGAAGAACCTTGCTCAAGGCCATACTGTCAATAACTAACAGAACTAAAGGGGCGAGTGCATGAGTATCAGATTCCAAAGTCAGAACATCAATAGAAATGCAATAAAAGGGTTGAGTGCTGTGGGTTTGCATGGGGTGGGGAGCACTAGCCCAATCCTTGCTTCTCAGAGGAAATGAATCTAAGCTACCACCTGAAGGATACTGTGAAGCCAGAGTGGGATGGCAAGAGACGAGTGCTGAGGGAGGGAGAGAGCTGCTAAAAAGGCAGTAAAGTAGGAAGGAAAGAAGGCTCCAGGCAGGGGAAATACCAGGTGGCAAGCCCTGAGGATAAAATACAGTATGCCCATGATCTAAGTGAGAATAAATATAAGATGGCCCCAACTGGCTCAGGTAAAAAAGGCAGAGCATCAAAATTAATGTTTTAGAGGATCTATAGGACACTGAGTTTATAGAATTCGAATTCTTACAAGTTTAATAATAGGAAAAGTCATATAACTGAGCAGTGATGTAAGAAACTTATTACAGAAAGTGGGTGAGAAAGAAAACCATGTTGTTAAGACCACGCAACATGTTTATCTTCTAAGATAATTGCCATCATCCATTCGGGAAATGGATTAGACCTTATCTGCTGTAACCCTTTTGTTTCCCTACCTGCAGGTAAGTCTTCAGAGAGAATGGAATCATTTTGCATAATTTAAATGATAAGAGATAATGAAGAGAAAGCACAATCTTGCCGTGACCCACTGCCCCCCTGACCAAGGCAACTCTGTCATCAGTATCTTTCACCTGGGGATCCAAAGCAACCATTGCATAAACACATGTTCAGGTACATGTGTGTGAGCAACTTTGTGGGGAGGGGTCTATGGCAAGCCCAAGTATATTTCCATACCTTTCAAACAGTTTCTGATTCCCAAAGAGGTTTTACAATGGCAAAATGCTTTTATTAAAAACCCAAAAGACACAATGGTTTTTTCTAAGCTTACATATTCAGTGTTGTTGAAAAGTTTTATTTAAAATGTTTTTATGTTTGGGGTGCCTGGGTGGCTCAGCCAGTTAAGCATCCAGCACTCTTGGTTTTGGCTCAGGTCATGCTCTCAGGGGTTGTGAGATCAAGCCTCAAGTCAGGGTCCTCATTCATCTGGGAATCTTCTTGGGGATTCTCCCCCTCTGCTCCTCCCCCCATTCTCTCTGTCTCTCTCTCTCTTCTCTCAACAAATAAATAAATATTTAAAATAAATGCTTATATGTTTCATAAGGGTTTTCCCAATGTAAAGCTAGCCTATGTCTAAACAAAAATCAATCTGAGGGACAGAATGCTCTATCATTGTTATCACTAGCGGCAATGGCTAATGCTTAATTAACACAATTTGAATTTGCTGCATAGGATTCTAAGACTTTCCCTATAGCACTTTATTTAACCTTAAAACTGCTCTGTGGTGAGTGTTATTATGCTACAGAGGAGAAAACTCAAAAACAAAAAGATTAAGTTAATTGCCCTAGGTTGGTGATCTCAGTGTGGTCACTAGACTGGCAGCATCAGCATTACCTGGGAACTTACCAGAAATGCATACCATAAGGCCCCACTCTAGACCTGCTGAATCAGAAGTGCTGGGGATGGGATCCAATAATCATTTTTAATAAAACCCTCAGATGATTCTGATGCACCTAGCCATCTAGTTTGAGAAACACAGCGCCAGAGCATCCAGTTAGAAAACAGAGCCAGGATTTAAATTTAGATGGCATTGCCTCCAATTCCATCTGGCAAGAGACAGACTAATACTCAAGCCAGCACAGCAATGGCTGATTTACCTTCTTTCATTTAAACAGTGTTGATGTGAACAGTATCACTAAGTTATTTAAGCCCTAACCTCCATTGGGACTTAATTTTATGACTCTCATTGATGGAGTAAACTTTGGGACCCAATGGTCCCCATTGGGTTGTCCTACACCATGGCATTCTCAGTGTAGGGGTCTAAACCCTGGACATTTTCAGATTTCAGCCATCTCACCTTAGATCATTTTTACTAGTGTTAAGGACAGGCATTTAGGCAGACTCTAATGCCAAATACAGCTGCTTAAAAATAATAATAACAAAATTGAACAAATCAGATAATCTTTATAAAAAATTTTCCTTACAGGACAATGGAGGAGCATTTCATAAAAGCAACCAGAACTTAATTTTAAATGATCTTCTGGTACCATTGAGGCACAGTGTTGAAAGATAAAGCTAGTACTTGGTGAAAAGTGACAACCCTAGATTCTGAAGCTCAGCACTATAGCCAGAAAGACTTTGTCCAGACAAAAAAATGGAAAGCTACTGCATAGACCCACAAATGAAGCTCTGTAGTTGCCTTAAACCTTGGATTAACCTCTTTGATCTTTCCTCCAAACTCATTTTGAGGTCTTCGAAATATACCTTACAAACTGCAAGGCTACACTTTGGGAATAAGGACGTTTTTCAGAAATAATGACTTGAAACCAGATTAGATTACCCTCCCTTTTCAGTTTACAGATTGCCTAATTTCATTAGCTTCTCGCATTGAAAGGAGAACTCTTCCAGCGTATTGCAAACATCTCCTGAATCAGTTCACAAATCGCTTAATACTCTGCCTGCAAATTAGACAAAATGTGACACTAAGTGCAGGACATTCTCTAGAGGAAGCTGTGTGCCATGGAGCATGAGGTACCTCGCTTGTATCTCAAGATTAGCAGGTCTTCTGCATCAGAGAGTGGTACCAAAACAGTTTCTTTTCCTTGTAATAATAAGTCCCATTAACTCCATTTCCAGATTTCGATACTCCGGGCCGGCTTTCAGAGGGAGTGTCACCAGCACAATGACACAATGTCCTGCTTGTTTGCATTACCAAACACAGGAAGTACGATGGGGAAATGGGTTGCGAATAAAAATGAGCTCAGACACTTGATACAGACCTGACAAATAGCACCCTGATATTCATGTAGGAGATTCAGTCTCATTTTACGTGAAACTAAAGTAATGAAATAAAACAAAGGGAGTGGAAGGACTCATTTCAGCTTTTTAAACAACGTAAATGTACTGGTATGCTATAATAAATATCCCCTACTGTGGGGTCATTTTTTTTATGCTTTGGTATTTGTGTGTGTGCCTGTGCATGTGTATGTGTATCTATTTACCTGTCACCTATCGGATGATGCCTTTCTACACATCTGTGTAGAACTTGGATTTCTCAACAATCTGCTATCACCAAAAAGACAGTCAGTGCCTACTCCACGATGATGACTAGGATAGTGTGATTTGTCCTTAGTATAACTAAAACAGCTATCATTTAATATTAAATTATTAACCCCAAATTAGAATATCTTAAAAGGCACATATCAAATGGTAGCAATTTAAAATATGCTGGAAGAAAAAATGAAATTATACACAGAATAGTAAGAAGGTAAAAACTTCAGTAATTTACTTTCTTATCTTTATAAAAAGTCCATTCTATTTCCGTCAATAGAGAAATAGAACTGTTTTTTTAAAAAATAGGAAATATATCTCCATACATATGGAGCAGTTCTTTCTCATCTGAAAATAGCAATGCCCTTTTGCATTTCACTACCATAATCATGGGATGATTAGGTTCACTGTCAGAAATGTGTCTAAAAGACAAACAGAATCAAGGAGAGAAAACATGTATACTCACAAGAATGTGGAAGAGTTGCCAAAGTTTCTAACATCTAACCAGTCATTTTTCTTTGGCAGTCCAATTTCATTACTTTTTTATTTTAAAGATTTTATTTATTGATTGATGAGAGACAGAGAGAGAGAGAGAGAGAGGCAGAGACACAGGCATAGGGAGAAGCAGGCTCCATGCAGGGAGCCCGATGCAGGACTCGATCCCGTGTCTCCAGGATCATGCCCTGGGCCGAAGGCAGGTGCTAAACCACTGAGCCACGCTGGGAGTCCAATTTTAGATGGAAATCAAGAAAATATAAGAAAAGACATCAAGGATGGTGAAAAAGAACAGAGCGGAAGCAACAGAAACAAAGCAATAAATTTTCAAAACCCATGTATTTCTGTCACTATGGTCTTCTCATCCCTCTCTCTTTGCCCCCATGATACCTTGATGACCTGTTTCATTTTCATTTTTTTAAGTGTGGAATTTTTGGTTGGCCTTTGATGCCGCGTGAAGAAATGAATTCGGCCCAAGCTACTACAGATTTATTCATCTTTCCCTTCCCCAGTGTGCCTCCCAGCCTCAACTACAAACTGCTACAGTATTCTAACCAGAAAAGACCCTGAATAGCCAGAAGAATGTTGAAAGAGAAAATCAAAGCTGGGGGCATCACAATTCCTGACTTCAAGCTGTATTACAAAGCTATGATCATCAAACAGCATGGTACTGGCACAAAAATAGACACATAGATCAACGGAACAGAATAGTGAACCCAGAAATGGACCCTCAACTCTATGGTCAACTAATCTTCATCAAAGCAAGAAAGAATATCCAATAGAAAAAAGAGTCTCTTCAATAAGTAGTACTGGGAACCCTGGACAGCCACATACAGAAGAATGAAACTAGCCCATTGTCTTACACTGTACACAAAAATAAATCATGCTAAATTCCATCTTCTCCTCGACTTGATCCTAATGACTAATCTGTTCTTTTGCCAAGAAGACACTCCTTATCATCCCCCAGTTCCTGTGGCCAAAATTAATTAATTCAATCAATATGTATTAAGCCTCTACCATGAGGTAAATGGTAGGCAAGCAACACCAACACAATCCCTGCCCTTATAAACTTCCCCTCCACCATTCTCTATAAAACCATAGACACACAACTATTTTCCCTTGAACTTAAAATAGATATTCTCAAGGGGGCAGAGCTGAAAAAACTGTTGAATGCATTTAAAACTATGTACCTTAAAATTGTTGAAGGCATTAAAGTGCCTAGCAAACTATACTGATTGATAAACAGTCATTTATTTTACCAAGCTCATGTAATGCAAAGACTTGTTCTTGGGAAAAGAAGTTATTTTTTTTTTTCATTCTGTCTTTGGCCTGGTCTGAAACTATCAGAATGAGCTCAGGATCCAGTCACAAAAAGGAACTTGATTTTAGTGAACACAGATCGCCACATCAGATTTTTCAACCAAATAAGTGCAAAAGGAAATAAGATCTTGTCTAAATGTGGAAATCATGAGCTCATGCCAGAATTTTAGGGAAATGGAGTTTAAGTCAAATGACCATTAATATCAGTAATTATTATTCCTTATTTGTTAAAATGTCAACCAGTAGAGAATAAATCTAAGATATTTGCCTTAAAATGGTTTAAGCAAAATAATTTGAAGAAAAGACAAAAATAAAAACAGGTGTTGTGTCAAGGTTGCATTATTTCCAGCAGTTACGGTTTTTCTCCAAAAACATCTTTATTAGTCTTTCATATAAGGTTTTATAATACAAAATCACACAACAATTTTTCATCGTATTTTTATACATCCCCTTCTGTGTTAAGGAGAAAGTTGTATAAGCTCACAAACATGACTCTGCTCTATTTCCCATGTTTTTTGTTGAGGTGGCTTTGCTTTGTTTTTATTGTTGTTAGGTTGAGTAAATTTCAAACCATCACAATATTTTGTAGAAAAGTATTCCTAGATGAATGAAATCTTTCTGAAATCCCCCAAATCTTACATTTGCCAGGCTAGACTTACTGGCATGAAGCATACTCAGCTTCCTGCTTCTGACCCATAATTTTATATGTGAAAGTCATCATCAAAGCTTGCAAGACAACTTGTGTTGAGCATTTCCAGATACCAAACCTCCCTCTGTTATTTCAAACAGTCAACAGCTGCTCAGCCTGTTCTTCCCATCACTGTTCATGATTGCGTTAGAAAAAAATCCACCTTTAAAAAAAATTGTGAAAACTGAGAACAGCAGAGCAACCAGTGGCAACTAAGAGGCACTATCCTGTTATCAACCCCAGCTCGTATTCTTGGGTGCTTGCCCGACAGGGACTAAATTCTCTTTACAGCAAGGGGTGGTTTCAGCTGACCTGCTGTGAATGTCCCAAGTGAGTCACCACCGTTAACTCCATCAGCACCATTTGCTGTCCACTTGGACATTTCTGAACAGCTGCTTGGCTCCAGTGTCTACTTCTAACTGGAAATATGGCCTGGTCTGACTCAGTTTCAGAAGGGGACACGGGGGAGGGAAAGGGAAGAAGAGGGAAAGAGAGAAAACACATATGCCTCCTCTCACAGAAGACTGACAACTCTGTTTTTTTTCCATCAATTATGGTGGAAACAAATTTTGAAGAAGAAATACTAAACATGGTTTGTCATATTCTCTTTATTTTGTCTTTTATTATTTTTCTCATGAAGTTGGGTTGGGATTTTATATTGAGATTATGTGCTGATGTGGAAATGTGTGGCTCCTAAGATGTCACCTCATCTCCACTTGTTTTTAAACATATCCATCCTGTTTTCCAAGCACAAAACTGAATATTTCCTTTACTCTAAAAATATTTTTTATAAAACTGAAAATCCATTTTGAATCGATCAACAATTTTTTTGGAGCATTTGCTAGAACAGGCTTCTGGACTAGACATTAACGAGGATTCTGAGAAATATCAGACACGATCCTTGGATTCAAGAATTTGTAATAAAATGAAGAGAAAAAGCCTGTTTAAATAGATCATCCAGTAACAATATGAAGGAGGGTGCATATGAGTGCCAAATGCCTGGTACAGCTACTAGGGGCTGCAAGAACTCAGAGAAAGGCTCTGGGCTGGTGGTTTTAAATCTGGAATGATGGTAACTGATACTAACAACTGAAATTAAATTGACTTTATAAACATGGGCTATGTGTCATAGCTGGGCATGTAGCCTAAGTGTCTAAGTTAAAGGCTGAAATATGCTCACATGACTTCAGTTTCATTTCAGGGGAAGTCCATGATTTATATGTACATTGTTGTGTGCATAAACACATGTATACATTAAAAAAAAAAAAACTCTTGTATTACCAGAGTCATGGAGGAGGTGACCATGTACTTGTTCTCTTGGGATTAATTATCTACCATCTTATGGGCAGTAAACAAACAGCAATATAGGTTTTGGGGACTTAGCAAGAGTTAAAAAAAATAGATGACTAGGGTAAATATAGTTTTTTCATTTGGAAAGTTTTCCCCCTATCTCACTGTTTTTGTTTGTTTAAAGGAGATTTCAGAAGAGACAACAAATAGGTTAGTTCTTACCTTCTTTAATGATGATAATAATTTAACTATAGACTTATAGTTCTTCAACACAATTTCTTTTTTTTTAAAGTTTTTATTTATTTATTCATGATAGACATAGAGAGAGAAAGAGAGAGAGAGAGGCAGAGACACAGACAGAGGGAGAAGCAGGCTCCATGCAGGGAGCCCAACACAGGACTCAATCCCGGGACTCCAGGATCACACCCTGGGCCAAAGGCAGGTGCCAAACCGCTGAGCCACCCAGGGATCCCCATCTGCCCAAATTTCTGAATAACTCTTGAAATACCTATGCACAAGGCAGAGTCCAAGCCATAAGGCTGAGTTTAAGGGAAGTGAACATCAATTTCAGTTGCTGCCCACCATAAGAATGACAAAACTAGAATTTTAATCAAGTGTTTTGCCTGCTTAAATCCAAAGTCTCAATACTCTTTAAAGGAAATAGCAGAATCCAGTGCTTCTAGAACATTAGTATCCATGATGTCCAGGATCATTAGACATACAAGACAAAATTTCTAAGCGTACAAAGAAATATGAAAATACAACACAAACCCAAGAAAAAGGACTTAATGAAATCTGACCCCTAAATGACCTAGACATTGGAATTATCAGATTATAAAATAAATGATCCAAAATACAAAGAAAATATGTGTAATAAATGAACAAGTGCTAAATTTATAAACAATAACAAAATAGAGTACATAGAACTGAAAAGTACAAAATCTGAAATGAAAAGTTAACTGCAAGGGCTTCACAACTAGGAGACAACATAAGAAAAAGCCAGTGAAATTGAAGGTAAATGAATATAGTTATAAAGTCTGAAGAATAGGTAGGAAACAGATTGGCCTGTGGAGCAATATGAAAAATCCTAACATATAAATAATTTGAGTTCTACAAAGAGAAGGGAGGGAAAATAGGGCATAAAAAATATTCAAATTAGTAATACCTGAAATTTTCCTAAATTTGGTAAAAGGCATTCACAGATTCAAGAAACTCCATAAACACAATCATGATTCACAGAAAACTTTAATGAGGCCCATCATACTTCATCTAAAAAAACAAAAAACAAAAATAAAAAAACAAAAGATAACAACAAAAAGTACTTAAAATTGCCAGAGAGAAGTAACACACTATATACAGGGGAACAACAATATAAGTAACTGCTATCTTCTCATCAAAAACCATGAAAGCCAGGTGACAATGGATCAATACCTGTTGAAGTGATAAAAGAAAAAACTCTCAAGTTAGTATTCTATATATAATGAAAATAATCTTCAAGAATGAAGGCAAAATACATTTTAAGATAGATGAAAACTAAGATAATTTATTGTCAGCAGATCTATACTATAAAATGTGCTTTGAGAAGTTCTTAGACTGATGGGAATTGATACTAGCTGCAAACTGAATCTTTGTAAGGGAATGAAGAACATTCCAAATAGTATAAAGATGTGGGTGAAGATTATTTAAAACAAAAAAAAATTATACCCTTGTATTAGGAGATTTGTAAAACAAGGAGGTAATGAAATACATAACAACTATAGCATAAAGGATGGAAAAATAGATGAATGAGCCTATATAGAGGAAAGTTTGTATATTTATATGAAGTAGTATGATAAGAACTTTAAGCATACTGGAAATTTAAGAATGTGACTAGTAGTACTTAGAGCAACAATTATAAAAGTAATGCAAAGAAGTGCAGCTAAAAAGTCAGCAGATAAATTAAAATCGATTCTAAAAAATAGTTACCCCAAAATAAAGCACACATAAGACTTTAACTTCCTCTTCTATATACACACCCCAGTGACTCACTTTCATTGATTCACCTGCACCTGTAAGATGACCTACAAAATGACAAAATCTTTTTTTTTTTTTTTTTTTAAAGCTGCTCATCTCCTTCAAAGTAGCTGTTCTAGGAGCCCATGTGGTTAGTTCCTTTGTGCTGCTGCCTTCGTGGACATGGGCAGCTCTGTTTTTTTTTTTTTTTTTTTTTTTTTTTATGATAGTCACACACACACACAGAGAGAGAGAGAGAGAGAGAGAGAGAGAGAGAGAGGCAGAGACATAGGCAGAGGGAGAAGCAGGCTCCATACACCAGGAGCCCGACGTGGGATTCGATCCCGGGTCTCCAGGATCGCGCCCTGGGCCAAAGGCAGGCGCCAAACCGCTGCGCCACCCAGGGATCCCCAAAATGACAAAATCTTAACCTCTGTCTCCACTGCACATCTCTTTCCTAAGATTCAGACAATATGTCTAACACAGAAGTAAAAATGGGAGTCCTGATGGTTAGCTACAGCCTGTTTTTAAAAATTCGAGGTGTTTGTACAATTAAATTATTTTTCAATGAAATCCCAAATTTCCAGGTTCTCTAGAGAATGAGTGAAAAATTGGAACAGAGATCCTGAATTCCTACGATAACACCATTGGCTTAAGCTACATAAAGACTGGGCATTACTGATTCCCCAATTTCCTCCACTCTCTATGCACTACTGATTACTAAATGGAAAAACAGGTAAATGAATTATATCATTACATCTACTGATACTAAAACTATAAACCTTGCAATGTAATATGTGATATATTAATTTTTGGCCAACCTGGTTACACTGACCTGAACTGGGCTTGAAATCAACCAGGTCCCCTCTACCCGGGAATTTCCATTTAAATAGGTCATTCCATTTTATATCTCTGTGATTCATTTTCTGAACCTTGGTGCAGACTTTCCTAGTTGTTCTCGGCAGACTTCTTGTTGGTTTTAGCCCACATCATGGCCAATGGAGATACTCTAAAATCCAGATTCTGTCATTAACCAGAGTAACTTTCCTTTTTGAGTCTATGTCATTTAAAAAAATGACATTATGCTTTCTGCATGTTTTATTTAAATGGAATCAGTCTTCGATGTCAAATAAGATGCTGTGCAATTAGCATCATTTTGATATAATTCAGCCTAGAAACAAATCCTCTCAGATGATATTCTGTCTTCACCTGAAGTCAAATCAATGTCCAGAGGCATGATTTTATGATCAATATTTTTATGGATATTTGTTTCTTGACCCCAGTAAGTCTTTCTTTTGACAGATTTTCCAGTGTCGGGAAGACAAAGAATTTGAATTTACAGCGTCAGATAAAGAACAATAGACAGACCATGAGCACTTTGAGGTACAAGCTGGGCTCTGGCTAATGCTCAAGATTAGGGAGTCTCTATGGGACTGTCTGATTCAGAATTTCATTAATTCTTGCCCCTGGGGATGTGGGAAATCTGGGAAATATTTGGCAAATGTTTTCATACCCCTCCCATGTTCATCACCATAAAAGAGGAGCACCTATTTAGCTCCTCTTCTTTTTACTGGCACCCTTTGAAAGAAAATACAAGAATTCATATGTACCTAGGAAACAAAGGTTGCCAAATACATATTCAGATTGTTAGACTATATTTGGAAGAATGAATAATTTTGGCATATATATTTAAAGGTCTTGGATCTATGCCCTTTTATACTTCTCAACTATACCTCAGGCTCTAAAAAGAACAATATTCTTCATGATTTAGAAAAAACTGAAGAGCCAAGGATAGCTGAAAAAGACCTATTGCCTTCAATTATGATCTCCTGAAACAGAGTGAAGAGACAGATATCCTTTACCTTCAGTTGGTCCAGGAGGTTCTGTGTGTTACTGTATAGCTTCTGTGAACTAGGGATGGTATCTTGGCTCCTGTAAATGATATTATAAATGGCCTGCTATTGCCCCTTCCTTTTGTCTTTGACCCTGACTACCCACATTAACATGCCAGAGAAAGCAAAAGAAACTGGTTTAGAGGTTTTAGAAATCATGGCTTTGATGCCTAGGAAAAACATCTCAAACAATTTAAAACATTATATAGTCTTTTTATTGAGATATAAAATCTACCACAGAAATCAGCCACTAAAACACAAAGAGTGCATCAATCTTTGGAGATCAATCTGTGGAGATCTTTGAGGAGGAATATGATCAAGTGTAAGACGTAACAATAAAACAGGATGGGTGCAACACTTCTCATCTTCAAAGTACTTTACAGGCTTTGCCTAGTAAATGCTTACAACTCATCACTGAGATGACAGGTAATACTATTCACCCCATTTCATGGGTGATAACCCCAAGAAAGGTGAACGGGCACCTCAGGACACACTGTGGGTATCAGAGTTGCCAAAACATTGGAAGTCCAGATGTCCTCATTGTGACCAAAATGAGATTTTCCTATTTCCTGCAAGTGCTCAGTGCCCCATGTACTAGTCTGAAGGCTAGCAGACTGGAGATCCAGAAGAGTCAATAATACAGATGAAGTCTGAAAGCACTGGGCAGAAGAATTTCCTCCTGCTCAGGTAGGCTGAACATTTTGTTCTACTCAAGCCCTCCACTGATTGGATGAGGCCCACCCACATGGAAAATAATCTGCTTTACTCAAAGTTCACCAATTTAAATGCTAATCTCACCCAAAAACACTCTTCAAATTAACATATAAAGTTAACCAGCACAGTGTCTATCATAAAATGCTTGGAGATAAATGAGGCCAAGAAGATAATTTCAATTTTTTAAAAAAATTGTTGGCTTCATCACCAAATGTTTCCTCAGTATATAAATTAAATAATGCCCTTTTATAGACAGAAGTATATATTATGCCCCAAATTATTGTGTGTTTAACTACTATGGGTTATGATTAGGAATAGGAATTTTGATACAAGATTTGAGATATTTGTGATTATCTGAGGAAGCTTCTAGGGAAGCTCTTAGCCTACTTGATGAGTTTGCGGCATTTTTCTTTTGGCAAATGTTGGCTAGTGAGAAGCAGGCTGGATTTCATCCTTCAGCTGTAGCACATGGAGATCTGGTGACCTCAAAACCATTTTGTGAGGCCTGTATATTCCCTTGTACCATAAATCACCACCTGGTGATTTTCTAGTGAGAATGCAATTTAATGATGTACCATTCTGTCAGAAAAGAAGTGTTGATTATACTGATTAACAAACCAAACATAATAAACTAGTGTAAATGAAATAGAATCTACCTTCATAACGTTAGGCAGAAATTTGCCCTATTGTTCAATATTTTCTGGACAGATAAGCCACCTTTC
The DNA here is from genome assembly GCF_905146905.1 of Nyctereutes procyonoides. Taxonomy (NCBI): domain Eukaryota; kingdom Metazoa; phylum Chordata; class Mammalia; order Carnivora; family Canidae; genus Nyctereutes; species Nyctereutes procyonoides. The sequence goes on from NW_026575155.1 coordinate 8,798,316, forward strand.
TTACGAACCCACCATAGGGTCTTCAATCAAAGCACTAAGAAATTATTCCTTGTGTTAAGGCAAAATCCCTTACATGGGATTTAAGAAAAATCGTCATTTTGTTCTGTTAAAAATGCAAAGAAACAACATGAATTCTCTTATTATTATAACACTATGAGTTTTAAGAATATTAAATATAACAGCAATTTGTGGTTGAGACTTAGAAGCAGACCATTTTCTCCATTGAACATAAACAGAAACGATTTTTAAGTCCTGGAAAGCAGATCAGAAAGCCAGATGATGTGCAGCTTACCTAAAAATCTTCTGCACATCTTTTTCATTTCCCTGGTATCCTTCACCCAAACTTCACAATGAAAACCAGAGGGCAAAAATCATTTTCCTCCTCACGACCACTGCCAGGGTACAGGCATGAGGAAAGGCAAACCAGTCCCAGGGATCCCATGGTCAATCCTTACTTCTACCCGCCCGAACCACCACCAGTTAAAATAATCGCAGTACCTCCCACCTGTGTGGTGCTTTGATTTTCAATAGCATTTATGCACACTCCCTTACATAAAGCTCTCACACACTTCTATGCCAATAAAATAAAACAAAGCGAAACACACAAATGTGAGGCATTAATCACTCCCATTTAGAAATGTGGCTAAAGGGAGAGGGGAATTTAGTTATTTATCCACAGTCACATCACAAGTAAGTGGCTGAGTTGGATTTGAAGATCCTCTTCCACATCTAAAAATCTTTCCAGATTCCACAGCAGCCGCAAGATGAGAGGGATGGGTCCGCACCTCCCTCCTCTTCCTGCTTACACTTCCTGCTCCACCAAAGCTGCAATTTAGTCTGTTTTCTTCTGACCACCCCAGATGGAAGGTGTTTGTAGAGGAGAAACACATCGTCGGATTGGTCACTCTCCCTCAAACTCATCTGGAAGGGCTGTGCCACGTATACTGAAGCAAAGAGCAAAGTAATCCATTCCCATCCCACACATCATACTTGGGCCCAAAGTACTCCTTCATCTTCCTTTTATCTAGAGTTTGGATTCACCAGAAGTATGTAACCAATCCACTTTGGCAATTGGAAACCAATCCCTCACCTCATCTCATAACCCAACATCTAAATATTTCTGCACCATCTTATGTTTATTTAGTTCAGTGATAATGTTTTTCTTTTTCTCCTGTTTTTGTTTTGTTTTTCTGATTTTTCTACACCTTACTTATATGATTTCAGGTTTTTTGTTTTTTGTTTTTTTTACATTTAAGATTCTCCTTGGATAGCTGAATACTTACACACATTTAACATGCAATAGTATTACCCAAGTGTTTTGGGAAAAGGAGGTGTCAAAATTGCTGGACCGGTTCTTTTTTCACTGTACACTGACTTCTTTACCCCATTGAAGTCATCTTCTTTGTTTCTGAACATGTCTAAACTGCTAAAGATACTTCCAATTCTAAACCATATTACTCGTGTTGACTGTTCCTCTAAAGCAGAAGAAAAGGTATCCAGTAGATTCATATTTTAAAAGGCTAAAGAAACTCAGTCTCATGTTTTTTTCTCTTTTGAACATTTTCAGTGTGGCCACAGTTTTCCGAAGTAGTACACAATTTTGATTTTAAAAACACAATTTAAGACATAGTTTTCTTAGGTAATAATTTTTGTCCCAATTTTCTTTCTTAGGACAAAAATACCCTGAAATGTCTAGATCATTTTCCTGGCTCATTTTTCTTTGCTCAATACCTTATGTAATGTTATGATGGATTGAAGACCTAACTAAATACCCCCGATTTATATTGAGAACACACCCTCCAAACTCCCCAAACCAGTCAGGCTTTAATGAAAGAGTTTTGCCATTCAAATATTTTCCCAGTTGTTCCGTCTTGGCTACACCCACAAAACAAATGAAAATGTTCTAGAGCCGGGTGGGCAAATACATCTCTGCTTCCAGCCTCTCCCCAGTCAGACACACATTTGGCCTAAAGCTGTTTTGCTGTTTTGTACAAATGAAAGCCACTCAACTGCTTTTACACCTTATTTTAATGTCTTATAATTTCAAAAGGATGTCTGTTCTTATTGACAATAATTACCCATCAAGTTCAAAGGCTCTCCGGATTATGAAACTTCTAAGGACTAGCTGATTAATCCAGCTTGTTATTAAATTAGAACTATATTCTGGACCTGTTTTCCTGAAGATTTTATTATTACTTTCCTAATAAGCTTAATTATCACCTTGAAATCACATTCGTATTTTTCTAATGTCTGTTATCTCTATTAAGAGGCTATGGGCTCACTCACTATCAGGTGGGCATTTAATGCTTCCTATAATCTGGTCCCAAATTATCTTTTTAGCCTCATGTTTAGCTCCTTGATTCTTCTCCCTCTTCTCTCCTGACACACATCCAAAACCCTCTGGTCCAATCAAATAGCTTTATACTTTGAAGTCTGGATGTGATGTGTACATGGATTAGGCTCCTTGCCTTTACTCCTTGAGTAATGATGGTTTTCATTGAAACCCTTTCATTGAAACTTCCTTTTACTAGATTCTTCTAACCCCAGATCTCCCAGCTCACTCACCTGGGATCATCTCAGATCTTGATATGGTAGTTAGCATCAAGTCAGTTAATACAGTATTTATCTCTAGGTCCTGACTCCACAATTAGATTATAAACATCAGGCAAGTGGGATTTGCTCTTATGTATCACTGCAGCCTCACAGATGGACAAAGTAGGAGTAACTGGACCTGCAGCCTGAAGAGCTGGCAGGTGGTGAGTGGTTGTACTTATGCACTATCAGTTCTATCACTCTTGTATTATTCACTTACCCTCCTTTTGGCCCCCGTGTCTCATTCATAAATTGCAGAACGCGCTTTTCCAACAACCTTACAGAATTGTTGCAAGGACCAGATGTGTGCTCTGGCAGAAAGCCTTTGGTCATCCCTCACTTTCCACCATCCCTCACTCCCAAATCTGATGCTGCTGGCTCCCCTCTGCTTGCATCTTGGACTGCACACTTCCCACCACATCCAGCTCTCCCACGTTCGCTTACATTTCCATCATATCTCACCTGGAATGTGCAATATCCTCCTAACTCATCTTGCTTCCACCCTCACCTGCTGCTTCTGACAACCTCCCCCGCCCCACCCCTTTTTAAGATTTAATTTATTTATTCACAAGAGACACACAGAGAGGTCATGAGAGACACCCACAGAGAGAGGCAGAGACATAAGCAGAGGGAGAAGGAGGCTCCCTGGAGGGAACCCCATGTGGGACTCAATCTCAGGATCCCAGGATCACGCACTGAGCTGAAGGCAGATGCTCAACCGCTGAGTCACCCAGGCGTCACCCTGCAATCCCTTTTTAAGTGACCTTTCAAAACGTTTATCAAACGGGCAGTAAGGAAGGCACGTGATGAGATGAGCACTGGCTGTTATACTTCATGTTGTCAAATTGAATTTAAACAAAATTTAAAAAAAGAAAAAGAAAGTGTCACTGCTCTGCCTAAAACCCCCTAGTACCCTAGAGCTTCATTTGAAACGCAATGCAATGTCCTTACCCAAGGACCCTCTTGGCCCTTCTCCCCTGCTTTGCTCTCAGCCACTGTTCCAGCCATTCTTCCTTCTCACTTCTGGACCGTACCAAGGAATCCCCCACCTCAGAGCTCAGAACTTTCTCTTCTTCTGCCTTGCATAGCCCTCCTTGGCATGGAGCTCTTCCTTGCTTCCTTCATCTTTCTCAGTGTCTTCAGGCCACTTTGTCAGAGAGGACTTCGGAATGGTCCTATCTTTAAAAGCTCACCCACATACTCTCTTTATTCCCTTCCCTTGCTCTGCTTCTCTTCAGAACTCTTACCACCAATGTGTTTTTTTTAATGTGTTTATGTATGTAGTTCTGTCTGTCCTCTCTTAGAACATTAACCTCAACCACCATAGTTTTGTAAGTAGAACTGTTCTATATATACTTTCAGTCTTATTACATGAGATATTAAAAATGTGTACTTGAGGGTTAACACTTAATAGCATTAATAATCTTTATTGTATCATCAAAGACATTGCTTAACTAAGTTGACTTTTTTATTTTTATTTTTACTTTTTACTGGGAGTGGATAGTGGTGAAGGACACAATGAATACTAGCCCTGTTTGGTGCCACTGACTCAATTTTTCTTGAAATGTTAGCAATTTTATCCACAACTGTTTTTGCAACACTAGTGAAAATATCAACATATCTTTAAAAAGAGAAACAATATCTCAGTATATTAAAATAGTTTAATGCTTCATGCACCCCCTGAAAGGGTCTCAGAGTCCTGAGGGTTCTACATATCACACTTCGAAGACTGCTGCCCTAGAGTAATCAGAAATGTGATGTAAAAGAAGCCCCATTCCCTGTAGTTTTCAGGAAGGAGGGAAGATCTTCTTGTCTCTTCTTTGTGGAACAAATTGGAGAGAGAAAATTACTGGTAGGTGGGACCATGTCCTCCTGCTTTTCAGGAAGGAGACATAAGGTAGGAACATGGTGTTTGAAACAATCAGAAAGATTTGAGGGAATTTCCCCCAAGGAAAGGGGACTTCTTTCTAGTTCAAGGGCGTATTCCAGAAAAACATCAACTTCCTAAGAAAAGCCTGATACTCAGCACGGTGTAGGAGAAGAGAGGTGCTGCCCAAGACATGATTAAAAATGGCTCATGCATAACATCATACTTAATGGTGAAAGACTGAATGCTTTTTTCTCAATATTGGAAATAAGGCAAGGATGTCTGTTCTCATCACTCTTATTCAACATAGTACTGGAAGTTCTTGCTATCGCAATAAGGCAAAGAAGATAAAGAAAAGACTTACAGATTGGAAGGGAAAAAATAGAGCTGTCCCCATTTGCAAATAATGTGAATGTCTACAGAGAGCTCAAAGAAGAAAGAAAAGAAAAAAGAAAAACTCTCAGAACTAAGAAATGGATTAAATAAGGTTGCTGGATACACAATCAATATCCAAAAATCAACTGCATATTTTATATATTAAAAATTAACAGGTGAAAATCAAAAGTAAAACACAGTGCCATTTACAATTGTGTCAAAGAAAATGAAATACTTAACTATAAATCTGACAAGACATGTATAGGATCTGAGCTGAAAGTTGCAAAATGCTGATAAAAGAAATTAAATAATACCCAAATTAATGGAGAGACATACTGTGGCCATGGATTAAAAAAATGCAACATAAGTAAAGATGTCAGTTCTCCTCAAATTGATTTAGAGATTTAATGTAATTCTATCAAAATTCAGCAAGGTTTTTGTAGATATGGACAAGCTCATCCTAAATTTTACATGGGAAGGCACAAGCCCTATAATAGCTAAAATAATTTTGACAGAAAAAGATAAAGTGGGAAGAATCAGTCCCTGATGGTAAGGCTTACTATATAGCTGCGATAATCAAGACAGTATGGTATCAAGACAGTGAGAGACAGACATATAGATCAATGTGACAGGACAGAAAATCCGGAAATAAACCCACATCAATATGACCAACTGATTTTTTTCTATAGAAGGTTAATTCCAAATGTAATAAATTATGCATATAAGAACTAACAATAAAAGACAGAAATTGTAGCTCTGATCACACGTGATTTTTAAAAATTGAGTTATAATCCACATATCAAAAATTTTGCATATTTTATAAAAGTATGCAATTCAGTGCTATTTAGGACACTCATGAAGTTGTGCAAACATCATCACTATCGATTTCCAAAACATGTCCTGTCCATCACCTCCCAAAGAGATCCCATGTCCATCAGCAGTCTCTCCACATATTCTTTCTCCTAACCCCTATCAATAACTAATTTACTTTTTTCCTATGGATTTACCTATTTTGGACATTTCATATAAGTGGAATCATACAGTGTGTGACTTTTTGTGCTAAACTTCTGTGAGCCAGAAAAGACCCATGAGTCAGTCCCAAGGACTCTTATTTGGTTCCAGTACCCACCTCTTAACACCTTGATACCTGGATGATGTATAAGTCCAGCGAGGGTTTTGATGGGCCTGGGGAGAAATCTCAAGTTGACTGAATTTATTTAGAAGTAACTGAGTTAATCTGAAAGAGAATGTTTTAAACCAGAAGAGACTGAGATAATTCATATTGACCAGTTTGAGTTTTCTTCTTCCCCTTTCATGGGGGGGAATAGGGAAGCTCCAAAAGACAATGAGATCAGTTATGGAAAATAAGGAACATTCAATTTTTCTGAAAATATGAGTCATACCATTTAAGCTCCAGTCTTCTTGGCTCTTAACAATTCTAGTTTCAAGATGAGGAAACTGAGGCTTAGAAATGTTCAGTGATTGCCCAATGTCACATGCAAATTCACATTTGTTTGCCTCCAAATCCTGTACTTGTTCTGAGCCAAGGACCATCTCATGCTAGTAATATTAATATCAAAGCGGGCTGCTTTTCATAAACTCTCAGAAGAGTCATATACTAGACATCTCACACAAATCAAGGTCTATAGCTTTCGAGAACTTATCAAAAAAAATTAAAAAAAAATGTTCTCATCTCCAGAAATTCTAAATACAAGTTCCTAACCCTTTTCTTACTCAAAGATTTAAAACGTATTTTTAAAAAAAGATTTTAAACGTAATTACAGAATTCCTTCTATAACACTTATAGATAATATTTTTAAAGTTACAGCCAGTGGTCGATTAGTGCATTACATATATGTTGCCTGATAACCAGCTAGTGTTAACTGATCATCTACTAAGTGCTAAGCACTTTCCATGTATCACCTCATGTCATCTCTACAACCATCGCTTGAGGGCAGCTGAGTCACAGAACCCGAGCCATACCATGAGTCAGTGAGAACCCAACTTGAATATCTTCAAAGCTCATGCTCTTAATCAATACACCATTCTGCTATCAAAATACTGAATCCTACCTGGTTTCTGGTCTTAAGACTGTGAGGGCTAAAAGAAAGGCCAGGGGATCCCTGGGTGGCGCAGCGGTTTGGCGCCTGCCTTTGGCCCAGGGCGCGATCCTGGGGACCCGGGATCGAGTCCCACGTCGGGCTCCCGGTGCATGGAGCCTGCTTCTCCCTCTGTCTATGTCTCTGCCTCATTCTCTCTCTCTCTGGGGGACTATCATAAATAAATAAAAATTAAAAATTAAAAAAAAAGATTTAAAAGAAAGGCCAGAATGGAAAATAAGGAGGGGTCACATCAGGTGGCTGAGCTCATCGGCCTGACATTTTAGTTTCTTTCTTTGTTTTATTTTAAATGGAAAGGAGCAAAACCAGAATAAAATTTATTCTTGGATGGATGATAATTCAAGCTGTGTATTACAATTTACTATTAACCCCCTAAAAAAGAAATAAATAAGGTGGGGGAGGAGGAGAAAAAGAGACGGGGGTAGAGAGAGAGAGAGAGAGAGAGAGAGAGAGACTGTGTGTATGTGCGCCTGTAAGCATGCATGGTAATGCTAAGGTGTCTTCAAAATACTGACATTTTATTTTTAAAAGGTAATTTTTGTGATGACTTGTCCTTGGGAGAACTCTGTTCATAAGGCTTCAATATGTGGCTTACTAAGGAAATTTTAAGCCACATTTCCTTTGGGACTTGAACTCATACCACAAGTAAACATAAATGGCACAGGGTGTCAGGGGTTGAATTGTGTCCCCCAAAAGATATGCTGAAGTCTCAACCCCTAGTACTTGTGAATGTGACCTTATTTGGAAATAGGGTCTTCATAGATGTAATCAAATTAAGACGACATCATTAAAGTGGGCCCTAATCCAAGTATGACTTGTGTCTCATGAGAAGAGGAAGATCTGGACACAGACACACAAGGAGGACTCTGTGTGACCACATGGGCAGAAATGAGAGTAAGTCGCTGTAGGACAGATCATGCTAGGCATCACCACCAATGGTCAGAAGCTGGAGGAGGCAAGAAGGGATTCGAGATTCAACTCAGAGCACAGGAAGCATGGCCCTGCTGTCACCTTAATTTTGGACTTCTGGTGTCTAGAACTATGAGAGAATAAATCTCTGTTGTTTGTGATGTCTTGTTATGACGGCTTCAGAAAAGCAGTGCCTGGGGGCTCAGGCTGCAGGCTGCAGGCAGCAAAGGCAGGGCTCTACGGAGAGAAAAGGATGGTCTTGCACTGTAGCAAAGGGGAAGAGAAATAATAATGACATGGGAAAGAGGAGACATATTCTGGAAAATGGGGAAGTTGGATGCATCTACTTTCTTGCTTTGATTTTCTTAGAATTCAAAATACGCAGAAAAAGTTTATGTGAATTGGGCATCACAGACGTAATCCGGGGAAACCACCCCCAAATCCTGTTGTACAGATGTACATTTAGCCAAAACAGATAATATAGCTCACAAAATAGAACCCATCGTTTATCATAAGGAGTAAAAAGCATGTCACATAAGGCACGTGTGCGTGTGCGTGTGTGTGTGTGTGTGTGTGTGTGTGTGTGTGTGGCGCAGTACACTCAACAGCATTAAGCCTCATCAAGAAAGAACATGTTTTAGGAAATATCTTACTGGCTTTTTCCTCTCAGTCTGGCTTCCCACATCGACGATACCATTTTCAGTTCAGGGATTGATAAAACAGCCCTCAGAGCTCTTCAACTCAGAAATTTATGACGATCACAGAAGACTTGGATAATTGTTACCGGATACACAGGAGGAAGTGTGTATTATTCACCGTACAGATTTACATAAGGCCGTCTCTATAGGGCATGGGGCCGATTCTGAGATGAGTCACTGTTTTGTCCCCAGGAAGGAGTGGGAGGCGCCTTTCAGGGGTGACCCTCAGGACACCTTGGTGGAGAGCTGGTCTGGGGACTCTGCCGTTCATTCCTTGTCATCCTTAGGCCAGGCAGTCGCTCTGCGTTTCTCCAGGAACCTCTACCAGGTCTTGCCTTTGTTTCCACCCAAACGCAAGGACTTTCTTGTCCTTTGGATCCTTCTAACTGGAACAAATTTGGCCTGCCCCAGCCTGAGAAGTTGGTTTTCTGCTTTGCCAGCTGTGTCCGTGCAAGGGTGATTTTCGTCTTCTCATTTTGGGGAGATAGTCTTTCTTTACTTCAAGCATAAACTGTAACCAGATGCTCCCCTCATTCTGTGGCTCAGCACACACCCATTTGGAAATAACCTAATGTCGAGTGTCGAGCGCTGGCCATGATATTTAATAGCTCTCTGACACAGGATACATTTCTTAGCTTCTAAACTAAGTTCTCTCACCTGTCAAATGGGCACGTTAATATCTCAGAGCTTTACAAGCTTTGAATGAGGCATTTTTAAAAAGTTATTCTCTTGTATTATAAGAACAGGAGATGCATTCACACCAGCACTTTCAGAGGGATGAGGGTGGTGGGGCTATACCCAGAGCGATGAGGGGGCATCTCAGATTGGGAGGCACATCCCAGGACCTTCCCAGATTAGGCACAGTGAGGTTGGCCCCGAGGCCTCTTTTAGATGACATAAGTCCACACTTTCAAGATCAGGCTCATCCTCCCCTGCTGTGGTTCTCCTTTTCTCTCTTCCTCCCTCCATACATGCCCCCTGAGTGAACCCCTCTATCCCCAAGGATGAATGTACCACCTTAATGGTGATGCAACCAACTCCTCCCCCACTTGGAGCACAGATGTCTCAAAATGAAAATGTTCCAAGTGGCTTTATAGCTTCCTGCCTACCCCACCCTCATCATTCCTTGGTCTTCCACCTTTCAGAAAATGGTATCATGGTCATAGAGCCAATCCAGCCAGAACTGTCATCCTATAGTCAATTCTCTGGCAAGTTCTATTGATGCCATGTCAGGGTCCCATCCTCATTTCCCTGCCACTACCCAAGACTCTTGGTCGCTTTTTTTTAACCGCTGATCTCTTTATCTTTTCACCCTTTTACCACCGATCAGTTTTTCAGCTGACTGCTTCTTGAACTGTAAATGAGCTCATTTCACTTTCCTGCTAAAAATCCTACAAGGGTTTCTCAGTTCACTGAGAGTAAAATTACATTCTCAGGGCAGCCTCCATGGCCCTGAGAGATTTTGTCCCTGCCTATTTCTCCACCTCATATCAGGTCACTTCTTACACATTAATTTTGAGCTATATCCTTCATACTTAGCTCATTCTCACCTCAGGGTCTTTGCATTTGCTGTGCCCCTGACTCTCCCATCTGATCTCTGCATGGTAAGCTCCTTCAAATGGTTACCTCCACAGAGACCCATGCAGACCGCTCTACAAAAGCAAGCCGTTACTCTACAGTGTTCCCTCATTTCAGCCCTACTATTTTTTCCTTCAGAAAGCAGTTTGTGATTATTTTTATCTGCTTCATTTTTTATTGCATTATAACATATAGTAAAGTGCACTAATTTTAAGTGTGTAGCTTGATGGATAAGTATAGCCTACTTATGTCGTTACAACACAGATCATGAAATAGAACATTACTACAGTTCCAAATTTCCCTATATCCTTTCCAAGTCAATCCTCACAGGCTTTCTTCCCATTTCCAGAAGCAACCACGATTCAGCCTTCTCTCAATCATTGGTTAGTTTTCCCTGTTCTTGAGCTGCGTAGAAATATAATCACATAGCATGGACTCTGTTGTGTGTGGCTTCTCAATAGAATACTTTAAGATTCATCATGTAGTTGTATAGAAAATAATTTGTTCTTTTTTCTTATGAGTATATATATGCCATTGTGTAATTATAAAAAAATATTTTTAAAAAATATTTTCTGTACTTATTTATGAGAGACCCAGAGAGAAAGGCAGAGACATAGGCAGAGGGAGAAGCAGGCTCCATGCAAGAAGCCCAATATGGGACTCAATCCCAGGACTCCAGGATCACCCTGGGAGCCAAAGGCAGACACTCAACTGCTGAACCACCCAGGCATCCCATAGAAAAGCTTATTTATTCACTCTATCCTTGGTGGCCATTTGTGCTATTTCCAGTTTATGGCTATTACAAATAAAACTGCACACATCTTTTGATGGCCATAAGAACTCATTTTTGCTGTTGGATATACAGCTAGATATGGAATTGCTGGATTATAGGGCAGGTGTATATTTTGCCTTCACAGGTTATATCAAGAGTTCTATTTTAATTTTTGATCTTGATTTTTGTCTTCCCCAGTAGAATTAAGCTCTGTGAGGGCTAGGACCTGTCGATCTTGTCTACTTTTAAACTCCTAACATCCAGTGCTGTGCCTGGCATATTTTTAAGCACTTGGTTAATATTTATTGAACATACAAGTATTACATTCTGTTCCTTCAGTTTCTGTTTCTTTCTGACTTGTAAGTTCTGCTTCCTGACTTGTCATTTCTCTCACAGTAGCTTTTAAGCATCAGCTCTCATTAAGTGCCATATTCTGAAAAGTCCAGGGAGAATGTAAGGAGGCAACCCACCCCTTCCAGACAGCTCCAGAGTGTTGTGAGAAGACAAACATTGCCCCCCTGAGCCAATTAAGTGTGGCTGAGGGCTAGAGTCATATGATCAACCTAAGCCCATGTGTGTGTGGTTCCTTGTGCAACTAAGCTTCCATATAAGAATGTATGTATTTGGCCCAGTGTCTGACGTAGAGTTGATGCTCAATAAACTACTATTATGTGTTACCATTATTACTACTACTACTACTATTGATATTATAGCTCATAATTGACACCCCATTATACCATCAAATATTTTCTAAAGAAGCAACCACAGTCTGGGAACATCAGTCTCTAATTTCTACATGGCCAATGTTGTGTGGAATATGTGGATTATAAAATACAAAATTCATAATGAAAGGACACTGTCAGCCACTTTACACAGCAAACACAAGTGCACCATTGAAAAGGTATATATATATGTGTGTGTGTGTGTGTGTGTGTGTGTGTGTATTCTAATTTCCTTTCAAAAAAGTATACAGTCATTCATGTTGAAAGTCATCATTTTATACTTGAATACCCACCTATAATGGAAAGACTCTTCAAGTGACCCCCATGATTCCTGCCTTATGGTTTTTACTTCCTGCTTTGATTCCCCTCCTTTTGAATGTGGGCTGGATCTGTGACTTGCTGATAATACCAACAAAATACAATAAGGATGATAGGACATATGGGATGGAATTGCATGTATGTGATTATATGATTCCATTACATGAAACTATGTCATCCATCTTGCTGGAGTTTCTCTCTCCCTTGCTTGCTTTGAAGAAGCAAATAACTGGGGTGTCTGGGTAGCTCAGCTGGTTAAGTGGCCAACTTGATTTCGGCTCAGGTCATGATCTCAGTGTCCTGGGATTGAGCTCTGTTTCAGTCTTTTTGCTCATAGGGAGTCTCCTTGAAGATTCTCTCTCTCTCTCTCTCTCTCTCTCTCTCTCTCACTCAAATAAATAGATAAATCCTTAATAAAAAAAATGAAGAAGCAAATAACCAAGTTGGGGAACACCACATAGCAAAGAACTAGGGGCAGTCTCTAGAAGCTGAAAGCAGTCTCCAGCCTTCAAGGACCTCCGGCAGACACCCTCAGTGAAATAAGCTCCTGAGTCCCACAACCCCAAGGTACTGAATTCTGTAAAAACAATGTGAGCTGGGAAGTGGATCCTCCCCCAGTCAAGCTTCAGATGAGACCACAGCCCCAACCAACACCTCCAAGGAAACCTTGTAAGACCCTGAAGCAGAGAACTAGGAAAATTATGCCCAGACTCTTCCTAACCCACAGAAACTGTGACAATGAATGTGTGTTGTTTTAAAGCCATTGAGTTTGTGGTACAATCCACTTTGCCATCCACTTAACTAGCACTTTTAAAAAGCATACTGCTAAATAAGGCACTAGATATAGGACATTATGTAGTTATCATTCAACACAATAGTTTGAAAGTCAACTCCAATTCTATATTCACTTGTTTTAGAGATACCAAAACAATGACACAGAGATAATTTGAGAAAACACTGCACCAGCTCCATTTATCTTACTTAATGTTTTCTCCATTAATAGTTATTTCCCTTTAGGCAAGATAAACTGTTCATGGTAAGACACACTTAATTGGCTTTGGTATTGCATTTAACTGAATTATCATATTTTAATTGAAGTGTTGACTTCTCAAAGTTTTTGAAAGAAGCTTGAAATACATCACATTACTGAACTACAGGCACATGGATAAACCAAGCTGGCTAAACATGTACCACTACAGCAAATAATGTTGTTTGTCAAATCTAGGGTCAATGTAGTAGACAATCTTTCAGATAGCTTGGCTGGGGAGCTAAGAAATATTATCATCTGAGGCACCTGGGTGGCTCAGTCAGTTAAGCTTCCAGCTCGTGGTTTCAGCTCAAGTCATGATCTCGGGGTCATGGGATTAAGCCCCACTAGGGCTCTTTACTCAACAGGGGGTCTACTGAAGTTTTTCTCTTCCTTTCCATCTCCCTCTACCCCTCCCCCTGCTCTCTCTCAAATATTTTTTTTTAAAAAGAAACTTCATCTTTTTATGATATGAACTATCCTGGATATGAATATTAAATTAATATTTCTGTTTATATGCACTATATGCTGTGGTTAAATTATTCTGTATTTCTGTGGTTAAATAATTGGAGCTGTCTTGGTTTTTAGGAACTGTGGATTTTGTGGTTAAATTATGTTGTCTAGTTTTGTTTTAACAGCTATGTGTGTATGTATATGTTTTTGCATATTTGTAGGTGATTTTCATACAAGTTATAGGGCATTGTAACTAAGCCACAGAAATCTACGAAACTAGCCTGTATGTGGGAATCATATAAGTCACTCCTACTTCTGGTTTCAATCTTGTCCTATGAATCATAACCCTTAGCAGGAACTTGAAATTGTTTCCAAGTCTTATAAACAGAAAGTAAATCACCATTATTAATTTTCAGAGATGATTTCCATGGTGGTTTTTGTAAAATAGAAATCTCCTCCTTTACACAAAGTGTAAACTTTAACTCTTCTACATTAATTCTAATGTTTTTAGTTCATTCACATGGACTAATTTTTTTTTGAGGAAACTGACAAATATAGTTCCATTATCTTGAATTTTATTATTTTTCCAAGACTTTTTATCAGATTTTAAATTACTGACTTATGGTGTTCATATGTTCTTTTGTGGTATGTTTCCCAGTTTTTAATTATACAAAAGTATAGTTTCCTCTAAAAACAAATAAAACCATACAAATAAGACCTTTTATGTTTGAGAAAGTAGGTTATTAAAACTGGCATGTCAGTAATGAGACAGGTTTTAATGATCACAAGGTTTTAGAAAGGTTGCTATTTTCACATTAGGTCTATTATAACCAAAGTATTGTTTAATGTTTATCTTAGCTATTTATCAGCCAAATAGATGTCCTACTGCTCTTCAATTAAAATATAAGATGATACTCTGTTACCTCAAAATCTATCTATGCCATTTCTGTATTTTTTTCATTTCTCCTGGTAGGGTTTGTTTATTCAAATGAGAACTAAAAATTATCCTCCCAAGGTGATTCAATGTTGATGAGGATCCAGTCACACACTCTGCTAGTGAGAACATAAACTGAAATCAATCCCTTTGATCAACAATTTAACAGTCAGTAGTAAGAGCATAAAATGGTTAATCCTATGACTCAGTAGCTCTTCTTTCAGGGATTTATGGTATGATATTAACCAGAGATAAGCATAAGTATATATTTAAAAAATATAGAGTGTATATATATATATATAATATAGAGTAGTATAGTTTATTTCAGTATAACAATAGAGGTTCACAGTATAAGGATATTTCCACCATAGAAATTACTTAAATTGTGGAATCTCCATATGATAAACTATTATGGAATTGTTAAAGCAAGATTTAAAAAAATTGTATAATGACATGAAATATAGTAGTGTTAGGGGATAAAGTAGAATCCAAAACTATATTATTAAAATAGGTACCTATGGAAGAAATATGGTAAAGAGCAAAAAAAAAAAAAATGCAGTAGCATGGTAATTATGTTTGTCTTTGGAAAGATCATAGGTAATTACAGATGAAGGATATCTAATTTTACCTTCTGTCAAGTTTGTGCCACAGTGTTTCAGTAAACCTTAATAGTCACCTTCATCCAGTTCTAGATTTATTGTTCATAATTAGGATAGTGGATAGTGTCTGTACCTGGGATAAATTAATGAGGGCAATGCAGTCTTCTCTGAGCTGTACTCTTCTCAAAGACCATTGTGCTGGTGGTAGGATAATTTCAAAAGCACACAGTGGTTTTGGAGTTGAAGAACCAGCTTATAATGAGAGGTCACAAGTGACAACCAAGAAAATATAGTCCCCTTAGGAGGGCTTCACAAATACTAGGGAAAGCTATAGGACCTCCGTCCATCTTCTGGAAGGGCCGGTCTTATGAATCTTATTTGTATGGAAAGCTTAGGGAGTGCTAGGTCACCTGGCAGTAGATATGTGCTCAGGTGAAGTAATCATTAGAGCTGTCTGTTCATATTTCTAGTTCTTTTCCTTCAGGATACATGGCAGGATGGGCATGGCCAGGTGCCTTGCTTTGACTAATGATACTTGAGAGGTAACGTGATTCACTCGTGGTCATAAGCATGGTCTTCTCCTCTTGTTGACATGACAAATTTCAATTAAGACAGTAGAGATTTGTTCAGCCTGGAGTCTTGGGCGGACACCATGGAGCCTCTTACCCACCCAAGGTGGACATGGAGCTTGAATGTGAATAAACCACTGCAGTCTTAAACCACTAGAATTTGGTGTTTCCTGTCACTGCAGTGTAACCTGGAACCTTCTGACTGATGGATTAACCTTTGAGGTAAATGTTTTAAAGGGAAATTGTATAAAAACTGAAATGTAATCAAATATTTCATTTGCACTCCTTTAGGACTTCTTTAGAAGTATTTATTACTAAAAATTATTTAAAGGTTAAGAAATATTTTATATTTTGAAACATTATTGGCTAAGAAAAATAGAAATTAATAAAATTTGATAGTATCTCAGCAAATGAAAATTAACCTTTATAAATGTTTTTTTTTAAGATCTTATTTATTTGTTGACAGAGAGAGAGAGAGAGAGAGAGAGAGAGAGAGAGTACAAGCAGGGGGATCTGCAGGCAGAGGGAGAGGGAGAAGCAGGCTCCCTGAGACTTGATCCCAGGACCCTGGGATCATGACCTGCGCAAAAGGCAGATGCTTGACCAACTGAGCTACCCAGGTGCCCAACCTTTACAAATGTCTAAAAATCTGTTAACTTCCAGAAATTCTAAAAATAATATACTAATCAAATGGTGATACCACATTTTGAAAGGATAATTTTTTTTTCATTAGTACATTAAAGGAATCTGTTAGTCAGAGCTCCTCAGGGAAATTGTCAATTTGGGGGCTGAAGAAGGGAATGTGCAAAGTATGCCTGGAGTACCTTGGGGTACTGAAAGGTAAAGCACACACGCACTACGTACATACATAGTTACATACATACATATAGGATAGGGGCACATCAAAGGGACTAGAGAAAACCTAAAAGAGCTCCTACTAACTATATCTAATGTAGGTTGAGCAACAAAATAAATATCATTGAATTATAACCCAAAGTTATCCATTAGTCCATACTGATATAAATAAATGATTGAAGAAATGAATGAATAAATAAATAAGAAGGACCAAATATTTTCAGGAAAAATTAAGTAATATATGTGGATACCTCCTCTTCTGCAAGGTGAGGCTCAGTTGCCCTCCTCTCCCTTCAACCTTGAGGGTAAGGTAGACAGATAAGGAAAATATTGCCTTTACAATGAAGAAACCTAAGAAACACTGCTTTAACCAAGTGATGAAGGTTAGGAAGCCTATGATATCATGTGGGTACCATGTACCTCCTAAGAGAATGTGATGAGAAGAGCACTTCAGCCATTCTTTCCAAAGTCACATAATCACATTAAGAGAATGAGAGACAAACCAAGATCAGGGGTCCTTCTCTAGTATACCTGCATACTGTTTGAGATTTTCAAGGTCATGATAAACAAGGAATGACTAAGAAAGTGTCACAGGCCAGAGGAGATTGGAGAGACACAACTACATGCCTGTGGTGCCCTGGATTGGATCTTGGAACAGAAAAAAAGACATTAAAAAAAATAAAACTGATGAGATCTGGAGTTTAGTTGACGATAATAAACCAATGTTGACTTCTTTGTTGTGATGAATATACCATAGTAGCATAAGATGTTAACAATTGCAGAAACTAGGTGAAAGATATTCTTGTGAATCCTCTAAACTGGCTTTGAAAATTTTGCAAAATTAAAATTATTTCAAATTTAATTTATTTTAGAAAAGGATCTGTTAAACAGACTCATTCAACTTCCAAATGTATTGTAGCATCATATTCACCAAGGGAGTACTCAGTTCATTTCTTTGTGTAACCAATTGGTCACCAAAATGGCAGCATTTGGGCTGTGCTCCTCGCCACCTGTTCAGCCAAAGTAGTTGAAAGCAAAGAAACCAGAGGGGTGTATTTAATACATGATTGAGCATAAAAGCTTGCATTCAAATTACAGAATCAATTGTAAAGCTATATTATAATGACTTTAAAGAGAGCTTTAATAGGTGCACTGATGTCTATTGAACTTAATTGTATGTGAATACAAAACAATGAAGACAAAAAAAAAAAAAGTGGATTTCTGTAGCCTGGACAGGATACTCTAGTTTTTACATTTAATTGGTGTACAAGTAAACCTGCTTGAGAAGTAGACTCTTTTCAGGGAGAAAATGAATCGAGAATAATGTGTCAAACAGAGAATGGAGGATACAACAAAAAACCCAAAAGCAACTTGGAAAAGAAGAACACTTATGGCCTTGAAAATTATGACTGCAAATTTATTTTCTTCCTTTCACCTAATTTTGAAGAGCACCAAAATTAATGCCTAATTTTTTTTTAGATACCTGCTGATCCCTTAATGCTTTCTGTCATATTTGCATATTATTCTCTCTCACAATAGCTGATGCAGTGCTTGGTACCTGAGCAATTGATAGCATAATAAATATGGAATCATTTTAAAATTTAAAAGTAATTTTAAATGTTTTCTGTGACTAGGAGCCCTAATGCCAAATGGGTAAATGAAAAGGAATTTTTCCCTGTTCTCTAAATATTTCCATACTCTCTGTTCTACACTCAAAACTTGGAATGTACCATTATAACACAAATAAAATCTTGAATTGTAATGTAAGGGAAAACAAATAGAAGTTGTATGTTTACCATTAGAGATATTTACCTCTTAGAATTTCAAACCCCATCCCATTGTTCAAGTTTCCTTTCTTTTTTCTTTTTCTTTTTTTAAGACTTTATTTATTTACTCATGAGAGACACAGAGAGAGATGCAGAGACACAGGCAGAGGGAGAAACAGGGTCCCTGCAAGGAGCCCAATGTAGGACTCGATCCCAGGACCCCAGGATCACGCCCTGAGCCAAAGGCAGACACTCAACCATTGAGCCACCTGGGCATCCCTCAAAGTCCTTTTCTAATGATATTTCCTTCATTATGGCTTGTCTGATCTCTTCCCATATCCATGCAAGAAAAAATAAAATAAAATCTTCTTTATAGTTTTCTCACACTTAGCTTTTATTTATTTTATAGCAGGTACTATTTCTATCACAGTCATATAGTTGTATGTATGTGATTCCACCTCTGGACTAGACATTTCTTGACATTCAAGTCCACTTTGAGGTATCTTAGCACCGCTGTGCCTGAGAGGCTTCCCTGAATATTCCAGGGACCAATGAGTGAGTGAATGCAACTGCTTAGTAGAACACGGGCCTTTGAGTGAAGCACCCTTGGCATCCTCTACACCGAAAAGTGTTCTTGAACTTCAGTATTGTTTCACTTGTACCAAAAGAACTTGTCTGGGAAATATCTGATAAGCCATGCTAAGAAACATCACACTCCCGCTAGATCTACCTGAATTATCTCAGCCTAAAGTTATCCGATCTTGCTTTTGCTAGTGAGGCGTGTCAATAAAGTCAAATCCAAGTGTGTGCTTTGGTTTCAAGCCCCAGCTGATGACAGCTGGGCCAAGTTGATTTAATGGGCTCTGTGCAGATAAAGGCGGGGATTTGCAATGTTAGAAGTGTCTTCCCAGGTGAGAAGACAAAGATCACTGACATGCTTATTTCTCACAGTGCAGGTCCCCAACCCTGGCCTGGAAACACATCAAAGGCCACACCTTCCCTCTTTTCAAGCTCTTCCTCTGACTTCTCTCCCATTCTGATAGGACTCCTGGGCTACTTGCTAGTCAAACAATGAGGCTATTATGCTCCTAGAAGAAGGATAATTACCTCAAAGGCCAGGTGCCAGTGCTAAGTTTCCTTGTGTCCAATTACTACGTGGTGAACGGCTCAGCCTCTGTTCCCCTTTCTTTCTTTCCTTTTTTTTTTTTTTTTTTAAGCCTTTCCTGTCATGCTGCCAGACACTGGCCCTGAGCCCTCATATCAGCATGGGGCATCTAGTTTTTTTTTTTAAATAAATTAATTTTTATTGGTGTTCAATTTACCAACATACAGAATAACACCCAGTGCTCATCCTGTCAAGTGTCTCCCTCCGTGCCCGTCACCCATTCACCCCCACCCCCCGCCCTCCTCCCCTTCCACCACCCCTAGTTCGTTTCCCAGAGTTAGGAGTCTTTATGTTCTGTCTCCCTTTCTGATATCTCCCACACATTTCTTCTCCCTTCCCTTATATTCCCCTTCACTATTATTCATATTCCCCAAATGAATGAGAACATACACTGTTTGTCCTTCTCCGATTGACTTACTTCACTCAGCATAATACCCTCCAGTTCCATCCACGTTGAAGCAAATGGTTTTGTTTTGAATTTGGATTCCATTGTCTCTCACTCTGTCTCAACCTAGGGTCTGGTTATATTTGTATCTCCTTATCCATGCTAAAAAGCAAGGGCAAATCAGCTATAGCAAAAAAAGTGAACTGCAACCCCCAAAGTTTCCATTTCACCAACCAAGCTCAAATTGCTTTTTATCACTGATTGGGTTGGATGAAGTAAAGATGATTATCAAAACAAGAAAATGAGGCTACTGATGTGACTTTTACCTTTGAGTGACACATCTGAAAACTCCCCACTGGCCTTTCTCCATTAGCTCAACCAAGGCTTATCAGGGAAAAACAAACAAATCACAAGTGAATGGCAGAAAGTTCTGGCTACCGAGTATTATTTCTTGCCTAGAGAACAGGTGTCTGCTATGAAATAATTACAATATCCCTCAAATGCTTTTGTCATTGATGCTAACGATTTTAACCCATATTTGAAAAAATACTTTCTGTACACCATATATTGTCTTAAGCATGTTACATACAATATTTCATGAGTTCCTCTCTACAACCTTAACAAGGCAGTACTGTTTAATCATTTTAGAGAAGAAGATCTAGAACTTGGTGAGATTAACAGCACAACGTTCCAAAGCTTAGAAGTGTCAGCAGATAGGCCTGCTTTATAGCAAGCTCAACCTCTCAACCACTCTGCTAAAATGGGAAGCTCTCACCTCCTCTGGGCTGCTTAAGGGGAACCTGTGGCCCTGACAGAAACAAAAGCACTTCAGAACAGAATGCACGTCAATTATAGTCCAGGTACTCTCACCAAGTCTATCCTGTCAGGACTCGATTGCTTTACTTGTCTGGTCGAGCAAGAACAATCTGAGTTTTTGGGTCCCTATCATTTTTAGAAGGTGTTTCAAGCAATGAAAGAAATTTACTATAGTATTATCTTGCAGGTGCTAGACATGGTCACTAGTTGACCTGGTTTTTTAGTTAATCTCTGGGATCTAGTGTTTAGGATTGCTTGGCCATCACTGTCGACAAGCCCCAAACAATATGAACATGTGAGGGTGCTGTTATCACATTCAAACATTGCCTGTGCTTATCATGTATAGATATAGGTATAGATGATCATTTTGTCTTGCTAAAAGCTAAGATGAGGGATCCCTGGGTGGCGCAGTGGTTTGGTGCCTGCCTTTGGCCCAGGGCGCGATCCTGGAGACCCAGGATCGAATCCCATGTCGGGTTCCTGGTGCATGGAGCCTGCTTGTCCCTCTGCCTGCGTCTCTGCCTCTCTCTCTCTCTCTCTCTCTCTCTCTATGTGACTATCATAAATAAAAAAAATATAAAAAAATTAAAAGCTAAGATGATCTCCAGGTACAGATGATCATTTTGTTTTGCTAAAAGCTAAGTGTCTAGATTCATCTTTATGATCAACTCTGGCAACAGCTGGAGTACCCAAATTATTGAAGATCCAGAGTTTAGCTCAACTGCCTTTTCTGCTATTTGCGGAAAGGAGAAGAGACCCATACCCAGGTTTTTCAAACTCTGGTGTTTGAGAGAGGAAGGGTTGAGGTGAGAATGTGGACCCATGAACAGGTGGTGAGGGCACGAGATATGCTCTGGCTCCTTCTCATCTCCTGTTTCAGCTGAAATAGTTAGGGGTTATGTGTCTGCCTGCCATTCCATGCACGTTGTTCCTTCTATGACCCCTGAACCCAGACAGAGGACTTAGCGGTTATTATCCCTTAGGCCCTTTTCTCTCTGTCTCTCTCTCTCTCCATCTGTCTCTCTCTCACACACACATACACACCTCTGACACATATTCTCTTTCTCACATGCATTCATACACACACATAGGTGGACACACATGCTCACCACCTTTCCCTTTTTTTTAAGATTGTATTTATTTATTCATGAGAGACACACAGTGAGAGGCAGAGACACAGGCAGAGGGAGAAGCAGGCTCCCTGCGGTGAGGGATCCCAGAACCCTGGGATCATGACCAGAGCCAAAGGCAGACGCTCAAACACTGAGCAACCCAGGTGCCCCTACCTTTCCCTTTCTAACAAATATTCTCTCTCTCTCTCTCTCTCTCTCTCTCTCACAAATATACAGACACACATGGTCACACCTCTTTCAGACACAGATTCAAGCTCTTTCTTTCACAAGCACATACCCACTTCTCAAACACTCACACATGCAAAACCTTTATATAACATCCTTGTATACAACAGATATTGCTTCAGGAGATGTCAAAGATGTCAAACTCTAAACACTTAAATTAGATATTAGGTTCTCATTCATAAAAGTTCTTCAGGTATTTGGGGATGTTCTTCACTATGTTCTTCCTCTTTCCTTTTCCTTTCTTCTCCAACCTCCACAGCCTTAAATCCCTGTTCCCATTGATCCAGGAGAAGACAGATTAGCTCTCCCTTTGTTCCTTTGTCTTTTATCTGGGATCTCCACTGCTATTCATGGTAGCTTTCAAATTAGACAGTTTTATTTATATACTTATATACTTTAGTACTGAAGTATCAAATGATTCTCCCTCAATCTTGATAATTCTCATTAATTATGAATTCAAATTTGTCAAGTATTTGAGAAATAAGAAGTAGTTCTTTACCATATCAAAAAATCTTGGATAGTCTCACAGCCTGACCTAAGCTGGTCAGGCCAATCTGTATTCTCAGCTTTAGTATTAGTCCTAAATAAATTAGAAGACTATTGGTTTGACAGTAATTTACAAAATATTGTAAATTCTTTGATAATACTTTTAGTCACTTTTGATCATCTGATAGCTTTTTTTTTTTTTTAAGATCTTTTTTATTTGTTCATGAGAGACACACAGAGAGAGGCAGAGACACAGGCAGAGGGAGAAGCAGGCTCCTTGCAGGGAGCCTGATGTGGGACTCCATCCGGGATCCCAGGGATCACGCCCTGAGCCAAAGGCAGACATTCAACCACTGAGCCACCCAGGCGTCCCTCATCATCTGATAGCTAATGCAAGTGAGTTTCCTTTCAATTTCAGCTGAGAACATCGATACTGAAGAGGATGTGTCAGAATTGCAAATCATCCATGGCAAGTGCCATCTAGGACTACTTAAGAAGATAGAGCATGCTCATTAGAACATGGGTTGGGCTGTCAACACAAGCGACGGTAAAAGTTCATCCTGGCTTGGTCATTCATTACTGTTATGACTTGGATTATGTCCCTTCTAAAGATATTATATCAATCAGGGTTTTCCAAAGAAACAGAGATAGATGATAGATAGAAGATAGATGATAGATAGATGATAGATAGATAGATAGATAGATAGATAGATAGATAGATAGATTTCCCCATGGAGATTTATTTTAAGACTTGGCTAACAAATTATGGGAGCTAAGTAGTTCCACAATATCCCATCCACAAGCTAAAGACACAGGAAATACAGTAGTGTAATTTAGTATGAATCTAAAGACTTGCAAACTAGAGAAGCTGATGTTGTAAATCCCAATCTGTGGGCAGGTGAAGATGAGATGAGGTGTCCAGCTCAAATAAAGAGGCAGGAGAAAAAAAGGGGCAAATCCCTTCTTCCTCCACCTTATTATTTATTCAGACCCTCAATAGATTGGATCATGCCTGCTCACATTGAGGAGGGCGGTCTACTTTTTGGAGTCCATCAATTCAGATGCTAATCTCTTCCATAAAAACCCTCACAGACACACCGGGAAACAACATTTGATCTAGGTACCCTGTGATCCACTCAACTTGACACATAAAATTAACCATTGCAGATATGTCAAAGTCCCAACCCCCAATGCGTGTGAATTTGTCCTTATTTGAAGATGGAACCTTTGTAGATGCGATCAACTTAAGATGAAATCATTAGGATGGCCCCTAATCCAATATAATGGATGTCCTCATAAGAAGAGAGAAATCTGGGGACACACACACATACACACACACACACAGGAGAATGCCATATGAACACCAAGACATGCAGAGAGGTCTATGTGACCACCAAGGCAGACATGGAGTATGGAGCAGCAAACCAAGGAACTTCATGAACTGATGACCACTCCCAGAAGCTTGGAGGAGGCAAATAAATGATCTACCAAGAATCTCAGAGAGAGCATGGCCCTGTTGATACCTTGGTTTCAGACATCTGAACTCCAGTAAATTCCTGGTGTTTTCAGTCATCCAGTTGGTGGTACTTCATGGTACCATGATACCCAGCTTGTGTCCCAGAGCAGCAGCCCTAAGTAATGCATGAGGGGAAACCCTTAACCAGGTTTCTGATCTCTCTACACCCAGATCCCCATCTCTGTAAAATGGGAATACTGATACTAATAATAAATTCCCTCTTGAGTTTATTGAGGATTTCTTTTACATTTGTAATTTTGTTTTATTTTTTTAATTTTTGTATATTTTTTATTGGAGTTCGATTTGCCAACATATAGCATAACACCCAGTGCTCATCCCTTCAAGTGTTCCCCTTCAGTACCCATCACCCAGTCACCCCTCCCCTTCCACTACCCCTTGTTTATTTCCCAGAGTTAGGAGTCTCTCATGTTCTGTCATCCTCACTGATATTTCCCACTCATTTTTTCTTCTTTCCCCTTTATTCCCTTTCACTATTTTTTATATTCCCCGAATGAATGAGACCAAATAATGTTTATCCTTCTCCGATTGACTTACTTCACTCAGCATAATATCCTCCAGTTCCATCCATGTTGAAGAAAATCGTGGATATTTGTCGTTTCTAATGTTTGAGTAATATCCCATTGTATACATAGACCACATCTTTATCCATTCATCTTCTGATAGACACTGAGGCTCCTTTATTGAGGATTTGATGTGCAGATATATGTCAGGTTCTTTGCATTGCATCTGGCACATAAGATACTTAATAGCTGTTGGTTTTCCTAACAAATGTCAACCATTATCAGACATAAACTACTATGGTTCCTACTCTCCAGGTGCCCCATTTTAGGTCTCTGGTTCATCAATCTAGGAATGGCAATCATTTCTAGAACATATCTACCATAAGACTTATACCTATACAACTGATACAATTATGAACTTGTCAGTTTAAGGCCACAAATCTTTAATATAAAACTTTCCATAAAAAGTTGTAGGACAGGCGAATTATAAAAAAATAAGCCATTAACCCTTAGCCATTGGCATCACTTTGACATCCTCTTCACTAGCACTACTGATCCATGCTACCTAGAAATTTATTAAATGGAATCTTCCTCAATCAGCAAGACCTGGCTGGTCCCTTGAGCTTTGCAAGATTTGCTGCATTCCTGTTTCTTTGGATTCTGTAACCATGGAGATCAGCTTTTGCCTTGCTGCTACTGGCTAAAACTTGCTCTAACAACACTACAGTGTTCACTCACATATACTTGACACGACATGGTGTGCTCTTCCTCATATATCTAACTCTTTATGGTTTCTTAACTTTATAAAATAAAGATGTATTATTTTAGTAATTGAAAAAATAAATGAAATAAGTTTTTAAATACTTAATTCTAGTATTAAGTTGAATAGAAACTGATAGAAAGGAAAATATAATGGGAAAATAATAATTTTGTTTCTAATGTATATTTGTGGAAATATAAGATCGTGCCACAAAACCCTATGTCTAAATCCTTGTTTTTTGAGCCTCAGTTTCTTTATTTGAAACTGATGGTAATAGGGACCCACCTCTCAATCCTCTTGTGGAGATTTGATATCATATAAGCATCTATTGCAGGGATTTATCACAATGTAAGTTTCCAACATGTTTCTTTTTCTTCTTTTATATCTCTCATAACCTTTTGATAAATGGCCATAAATGCAAGAGAAAACATGGTACCAATCTTGGAGGTAATGATATATGAATTTTTGAAAATTGAATCATGTGGAAGACAGCTTCTAATTTGGCTCCCCAAAGGCTCTGCCTTCTGGCTTTCACAATCTGTAATTCTCTCTGCTTGAATCGGGGCTGCATCTAGGGACTTTCTTCTACTGAATGAATCTGGCCAAAGTGATAGAGGTTCACTCTGAGATTAGGTTACAAAAAGACTGTGGCTTGCATCCTGTGCTTCCTCTCCAGCTCATTCTGATGGAAGCCAGCTGCCATCTGTGAGCCTCCAGATGGAGAAGGAACTAAAGGTGGCCTGCCATCAACCATGTGACTGAACTTGCAAATACATCCTCCCCTAACTGAGCTTTCAGGTGACCACAGACCCAGTTGATGCCTTGATCATAGCCTTGTAGGACACCTTGAGCCAAAGGAATCCCACTGAGCCACTCCCAAGTGGCTAAGTTAAAGAAACTCTGAGATAATAAACATTATTGTTTTAAGACACAGTTTAAGAGTAATTTGGTATGTATTAACCCTTCCAGGTGGCCATGACCAACAGGTATACTCCTCTTTGTTACACACACACACACACACACACACACACACACATACACTTTCAAATAAAAGTTTGTTATTCTCTTCTGAGTTTCCCCTTACTCCTATGTCTATGAGGACTAGCCAGATGCTGTGCTAATAGGGGGATGTTTTCTTCTCCCCAATAAATATCCCACACTGGTCTTCAACTCACCCCTCTTAGAATCCATGTCCCCTTGAAAGTTCTCTCCAAAACTGCCCTTTCCACCACAGCAGTGTTGCATGTGTATGGCCCACCATGGTGGCATCTATAGGTGCGTAGGAGGCTACATCCTTAGGTTATGGATATATGTTAAGAAGGCTTGTGGTGCTGAATGACCAAACTTTTAATCCCAGTATCAAGAGATGCATGGAAAATGACAGCAAACTACTGGAAAGTAGCAGCTGGGGAATTGCTTTGCCAACCAAAGCATACATGCCAAAGCCCACTGATATTTTTAAACTCATATCTTCCAATGTCCGCAACTGGAAGGGAAAAAAGAAACAGTGTGGTGTGAAAGAGCTATTGTTCTAATTGTCAAATATTTTACTCTTAAAAAGAATTATAAGCAATTTTGAAAAAGATCGTCATGTTATAACAAATTCCAATGAGTTTAATTTGATTGAATTAAAAACAGTAAAAAAAAAACACATTTAGTTCAATTCATTGTCATATTTAAATCATGCAGGAACCATATCTATGTGTTGTCAGAAGAGGCAAAATTGCCAACTACTTACTCATCAGGTAATCTAAATAAGTAGAAAGCAGATCTGTAGTCCAAGTGTTCCAGTTAACTTTTAAAGTGTCCAGATGATATTATACAAAAAAAACAAAATCTTGCTGATTTAGTTGTTACTGTCACTTTGGACTCTTAGAACAAGTGTCCTTTTGCCATGATCTTCTGGTAACAGTCATTCAGGCAGGTTCTGAGAGCACATCCTCCCCCAGTTTTCTCAGAACTTGTGGTGTTTGTCTTCTTAACCCCCAGAGAACAGGATTGGGATACAAGAAAAAAATATCTGCAGGAAAATATTTCCCATAACTATTCCCACCATATCATTACATTTAATTGAAAGGCAAAAAGAAAAGAAGAGTTGCCTTTTTGCCTTCACCAAAGAGAGAAAAAGAAAGAGTAAATAATGTCTCTACCTCCTGGCTGACCTTGGAAAACAAAACTAGACTGAAAAGCCAAGACTCCTCAACCAAGTGGGGGCCAAGTTCAGTGGAAGAAAGAATAGGAATGTCAACAACCACGTGGTTAAGAAGAGGGAAAGGAAGCAGCCCTGTGGACAAGTTAGTGATAATAATCACTTGCAAATATTAACCCATCAGCCAAAATGTTTCTTATTTTTTATTAGAGATTTATTTTTCATATCTGTCCCTGATAACCTACTCATCTTCTTGACCCATACAATATGCCCTCTTTTCAATACCATCTGGGGCAGTGAAATGGCCTAAGAAGGGGACCGGGGACAAATCGACTTGTCCACTGATTGCCTGTTTTCAAAAACCCAGACTTTGAGAATGTGGCCATGGTTAGTCACTGTTCCTAGCTGGTATCTCATCAGAGTGTGGAGAGAGATGGGGTCTTGACCTTCTACCATTTTGCCCATTGAGTACGTGGTCCTCAAAATATGTTTGTAGAATGAATGACTAACTGCCATCACTTAGGGATGAGTCCAGAATATCTTCCAGTGTAGCCACAGAAGGAATTCCTAAAGAACCATAAAAATTCCCTATGAAGATGAACACAACATAGTCTCCTCCAGTTTTTAGTCCATCCCTTCCATGTGACCCATTGTGAGTCAGTCCCTAGAATAAGCTCAGGCACTTGGTCAGATAATGGGACAAGCCCTGCTACTTCTCTTCCTTAATTCCTTTCCTCACCCAAAACTCAAATTCTTTTTGGGTTGCCTCTTGTTTATTTCTGAACACTTTGCTCTTGCTTGATTTAATTACCCTACACATATGAAAAATTGTACATTAGCGTGTGTGTGTATGTGTGTGTGTGTGTGTGTGTGTGTGTGTGTGTGTGTGTGTGGCTATTCATAAGAACAATGTTGTGGTGAAAGAACTAGAAGAAGATTCTGGAAACTTACAATTTTGCCAGCTGGAAAAGCACTTAAGAATCCCAGTTTTAACACATCTCCAGTCTTTGGCATAATAAAATGCACACTATTTACAAATGAAATTTAACATTCACAACATTTAGAAATCTTCCTACATACTGTTAGAAAGGGCAATTTCATCAGACATATTTCTTAAATCAATCTGCAATAAAGTCTGAAATGAGGTCAACCCATTGAACAATTGACATATGGAAATACTAGAGTTGAGGTGGGCAGGGCAGAGGAGTTAGTCTTTATTATGTTTCTATGAATATTCTGCAGCTATGTGTAGCTTTCCTGGGTCATGCTTTTCAACTTTTCCAAGTTGAAGGCTAAGATGCGGAAGAATCTTAGTGTGGGAGGTGATTATTTCTCCCTTCTTGACAAATTCACCATTCCTTTCTAAATCTAAAAAGAAGAACTATGAGCAAATGCAGTGGGTTGGGAATAAGGTATATGGTAGAGTTTCTTACAGAAAAAAAAAACTGTGCATCATTTTATCAGAAAATGTAGGTATTCTAACTCTGGGAAATGAACTAGGGGTGGTGGAAGGGGAGGAGGGCGGGGGGTGGGGGTGAATGGGTGACGGGCACGGAGGGGGACACTTGACGGGATGAGCACTGGGTGTTATTCTGTATGTTGGTAAATTGAACACCAATAAAAATTAATTTATTAAAAAAAAAAGAAAATGTAGGTATTGAGTTGAGTCATTTTTTTTAAAAGCACATATTTGGCATCCTCATTATTCAGCATTAACTATTATATTACATTCTAAAAACATAAAAAAATAACAGAGAATTTAGCATTAGATGACTGATATATTTATATGATAACATGTAATGTCAAAGAAATGGTTTCCAGAGAATAACTGCCAAAACATCCATATATACACTCACATAATTGAGTGTATATGACATAAATAACATAAATAGCACAAATAACATACAATATGTACATATATTGTTTTATTTTAAAAGAGCACTGGATATATCTGTATCCACATTTACAACTGCACCTTTGTCTACATCTCCATCTATACATCCTCTGGTTCTCACGTCTGGGGCCCCTGGCATCCTCTGTACACCATCATGCTTGCTCTCACTATGTTGAGCCACAACTCCCTTTTTGGATATTTGTCTTCTTTCTTCAACTGCTCATTATATTCCTTCAAGGCAGGAACTGGGATTTAGTTTTTTCACTGTTGAGTCCCCAGGCACTGACATAGTACCTGGAATCTAATAAGTATGGATCAAGTGTTTAGAAAAAACAACAACAACAACAAACAAAACAAAAAAATAGAAGAAAAACAAGGGGCTGATTCTAGATTTGTCAATAATAATGAAAAACTGACTTTATATAAGATCCTTATAATAATGAAAAACTGACTTTATATAAGATCCAGAGTTTTTAAGAATGGTGTCATGGCATAAACTTTTCAACTGCCTGCATTCAGAAAATAAAAGTACTATAGCTTTTCCTGACTTTTTAAAAAATTTCCAAGGAAAATTATTTTCTTCTTGCTTGTGAGTCCTTAATACTTTAGTAATCTACTTGCAAAGCCTTGTTTCCCTTATCTATTGTTGTGTGACAAATTATCCCATGGCTTGGCAGCTTAAAACAACCATTTTATTTTCTTCAAAATTTTGGGAGTCAAGAATTCTGGAAGGTCTAGATTGGGTGATCCATATCTGCTCTACATGGCATCAACTATAGGTTGACTGTAGCAGAAAGAACCAATCCCAGGATGGCATCTTTACTTACACATCTGGTTCCTTGATACTCCTTGATTTCTTAAAATGTGACATTTCCAGAGCCTCTCTTTGTGGCTTGGCTTCCTCATAGCACACGTGATAGCCTCAATCTGTGTATACTGGGACTTTTTATATGGTGACTTAGGATTCTGAGGGAGGAAGGTTTTTGAAAGACAAAGGGAGCAGTTACAAGGCTTTTGTGATCTTTCATGAGAAGTGCACCATGACACCTTCCCACCCTCTCTTGGCCAAGCAAGTCACAGGAGACCACCTAGACTTGAGGTTTAGTAACATAAGAAGGAAATGGGTTAGAGAACATCTTCCCCATAAGGAAGACATGGGAAAAACTCTCTCTTTAGAACCATGTGAGCATATTTCAGGACCAGGGTTGAGGATACAGCAAATGGTTCATATGTTTTTGTGGATTGATTGAACAGATGAATTAATGATGGAAGGAAGTTGCAATAATGTTTTTAGTATGGCAGCATGTCTGTTATTAACAGCATTTTATTTTATTTTTAACAGTATTTTTAAATAGTTAAATAGATTTAATCATGCCAATACAAATGTTAAGCCCTGTATACTTAATGCAATTCCCCTTCTGGGTGGAAAAATGCAGGAATGGGAATATATTTAATTGTAGTCAAAACTTTTCATACTATACACATGGAGTTTATGGTGCACATGTGAACAGTGGTAACTTGTAATAGAGCCTGGTTTTGTTTAAGCATCCACCCTGTAGTATGGTTTTTATCACTTTGAAGCTGGAGGATGTCATTAACTTGAAGGCCAAGCCAACCCAAATCTGATTACAAGCAAAATCAGAATAAAATTAAAGGATGGGTGAACAGTTGTCCCCATCAAACACACCTCCAAGTATTTGATTAAATCTCTAAAGCTTTTTCACAAATCTTTTCTTCCCTTAGATTCTTTTCATTCATCCTTAATAAAAATCCATAAATTTCTCTTCTTCACAAAAATTGTTTTGTGAGCAAGGTGGTTGATATTCATAAGACTTCTGAGTCTCTCAATTCCACTTTTGTTAAAAACAGGAAGTTGGCTCTTGCCAAGAATAAATGAACTTGAACACAGAGTTTTAAATGTGGCTCAAAGGATGGAATCCTCCATTCTTAGGCTCATTCTGTTGTTGGCAAGATGCTTCTCCTGCCCAGACTATGAAATAATAATGATGCCCTTTAGCAATTTAAGCTTCGAGTTCCAAAAAACCTGATCTGTTACTAAATTTCACTTAATGACAGGATCTTATTTTTATCTTTAGCAAATGTCCCGGGACATGTTTAAGCACCAGAGACAAACTGGTACATTACAGATTTTAAATTTGGAATGATGAGCAAATCAATATTTCAAAGTATAACAGGAACAGATTCTATGAAATGAACACAAATCAGATATTGCCTTGGCCAACTTCCAACAGAGACACAAAAAGTTGAGAGAGTTAAGGGAAGGGAAATATTAAATGATCTAATAAAGCTTTTGAGATAGAAAGCTGAAGAATGTGAAGCTTACCAATTTAAAACATAAGAGAAAAACTAATTTCAACTTAAGTGCTCTTTTGTTACTCAATGTTTTTTGAAATGAAAAACAGCAAACCTTAAGAGATGCTGAACTCTAGGAAACAAACTGAGGGTGGCTGGAGGGAAGGTGGGTGGAGGGATAGGGTAACAGAGTGATGGGCATTGAGGAGGGCACTTGATGTAATGAGCACTGAGTGTTATTAACTGATGAATCACTAATTTCTATGTCTGAAAATAATAAGTGCATACATGAATAAATAAATAATAAAATAATAAAAATTTAACTAAAACTTTTTTTAAAAGGACGAAATGAATAACAGGAAATAGCAACCTTAGATGCTTGCATAACTATATGATCTAGAACCTTTAGTTACAGCAGATGAAAGGCTACAGGAGTTCTGTGTATTAACCAAGTACCTCCTAGATGCCGGAAGATATTTTTTTCAAAGTGGATTCTTATACCTTCCCCTAAAACTTTCAAATGGACTTCTTTAATCCAATCCATTAAAGCAATTACATTTTCATTTTCCCATTTTACTGAATGCAAAGTCAATTTCAAGGAAATTCAATTGTATAACCAATTATCAGCTCTCTGAAGGACCAGGTCTAAACTAGCAGCATAGATACATAGAGGCTTCAAATAATCACACTCTGGAATCATCATTTATCTAAATTATAGTGTTTGAATAGTGGATAGTTTACATTTGGCTAAAGAGGATGGGAATTATTTGGGGCCAGAGAAGAGTATGTTTGAGAAATATGAAAGTGGCTATAAACTGAGTTATGTATACCTTCCATAGTTACTTCAGACCTAGAATGGAAGAAAGAATTGCAAATCCAAAAAGGGGTCATCCACCTGCTATGTGGAAGCTATTTCTAAACCAGATAAGCTCCTCTGAGCACATTTAGGCAATTGAGATCAGTTCTTGTATAGCTGTTGACTTTTCTACTTAGTGTTATGTATTTCCGTCATGTGCCAAAAACAGTGTCAGGTGCTTTTGGCAAAGACCAAATATCCAAAGTTCCTCCATATTGGTGCTCCCCACATATACATGGTTCCTTCATATTTCCCAGGAGGCTACCGTCACTTGAAGTGGCTGAGTTCTTCAAGGTTTGGCAACCCCCCCTTGTGTTCTGAGGAATGGAAAATTCTATGTGCCACCTCCATTTCTAATTTCCCTGCCAAAGAGGCTCAGAAGCTGTATTACTTTTCTACTCCTGTTCTAGTAAATGATCACAAATTTGATGTCTTAATATAAACTTATTGTTTTTCAGTTCTGGAGTTCAGAAGTGCAATGTAGACCTCTCTGAGCCAAAATCAAGATGCTGATAGGGCTGAGTTCCTTTGCGAGGTTCCAGAGGAGAATCTGTTTCCTTGAGTTTTTCAGCCGTCAGAGGACTCCTGCATTCTTTGGTTTGTGGCCCCCTCCTCCATCTTTAAAGCTAGCCATGGCAGGTCAAGTGATTTTCACACCTGTCTCTGACTCTTCTCCTGTAGTCACATTTCTCCTGATTCAGTTGGGAGATGAATCCTCTTAAGGATTTATGGCATTAGATTGGGTCCACCCAGATAATCCAGGTTAGTCCCATCTCAGTACCTGTAACTTCAATCACATCTACCAAGTCCATTTTGCTGTATAAGGTATATAAGAGCACGTACAGGTTCTGAGATTAGGGTGCAGATATCTTTTGGGAACTTTTTCTGCCACCACAAAGCCACAGTGGGGAGATGCCAGTATATAAGCTGAAGGGAGCCTGGATCCCTAAGTCACCAGATGGACAGAAGCTGTCAATGATCCATGTTGAACTTTGAATGACAGGACATGAACTTTTTTCATTAAGCCAGTGGAGTTTGGGGGGTTTTCTTTGTGGATACTAGCAATGATCATCCTAACTGACATGGGAGTGGGTATAAATTTGTTCTTTCTTTTTTTTTTTTTTTTTTAGTTATGAAGGCTGGATTTTCCATTCTAACAAATAAAACTCATGTGTATTTGCAGAAAATAAATTATCTGAAGATAATTTGAATCCCCAGCATTTAATAGAGAGCCTATAACAATAAATGTCCAATAGAACTGAATGAAACATAAATAAAAATAAATAGCAACAATGAAAAGCCTTGACAACTGAGATACTGAGATGATTTTAAAGTAATTATTTATGTGAAGAGAATGATCTTGACCTAAGACTATTGTTCTCTTCTGGGCTGGGCAAGGGTCAAGATTTCTCTGGCATCCTGTCCCACCTTCCCATTCACTTCCAAGTTGGGCAATTCATAGGAGATAAAAGAAACCAAGGATCCTGGTTGAGACTCTCGGCAAGTGTTGGGATCTAAGACACATGGGCCACTCACTGAGAAGCACAGTGAGAGCAATTCACCCAACAAGAAATAGTGTGGACTTTGGAAACAGATAAATCTGGGTCCACATCAGAGCTCAACCAATTCTAAGGTGTGTGGTTATGGGCTAGTAACTCTGAGCTTCTGTTTACTCATCTATGAAATAAGATAATAAACCTATCTTGGGATATTGAAGTGAAGATTTCATGGAACAGAGCTGATCTAGGACAGGTCTAGGTATATAGTAGTCCTTTGTTTTATTACTCCAGATTTATAAAGGGGTCCTGAGTGAGATGGTTAATTTTTTTGTCTATTTGTATGGGCCACAGAATGCTCAGATATTTGATCAAACATTATTTTGCGGGGGTTTTGAGGGCATTTTGGAGACTTTAACATTTAAATTGATAGATTTTGAGTAAGCAGATTGTACTCCTTAATGTGGGTGGGCTTCAACAAATCAGGTGAAGGCCTGAGGAGACCAAGACCAGATTCCCCTAAGCAAGAGTGAATTTTCCAGCATATGGCCTTCAGAGCTGATCTGCAACAATGTTTATTCCT
This sequence comes from Nyctereutes procyonoides, assembly GCF_905146905.1. Taxonomy (NCBI): domain Eukaryota; kingdom Metazoa; phylum Chordata; class Mammalia; order Carnivora; family Canidae; genus Nyctereutes; species Nyctereutes procyonoides. The sequence continues at coordinate 8,832,768 of NW_026575155.1, forward strand.
GTTTGTATGGCAAACTGCCTTTGGATTCAATCTGGAACATTGGGTCTCCTGGGTCTCTAGCCTGCTAGCCTATCCTGATTTTGGACGCTCCAGCATTCATAATCACATGGGCCAATTCCTTACAATAAATCCCTTTATATAAACAGCCATTAGTTCTGTTTCTCTTGAGAATCCTGACTAATACACTGAGTGTAGAGCACAAATAAGCTTAGTTTGACATTCTATCCTGGTAAATTGGTAAAGCTTTTTCTAGATCTGAAAATCTGGGAGATGATTGTAGTCAGATAGTACTGATTATGACTTCACCTTATCAATCCAGTCATACCCTGAAGAATCCCAAGATTCATGAAATAACCTTATAGAAGCTTTATGTTTTGTTTCAAAGCCCTGTTTAAAGATAAGAAAACCATTATCATCACTTAAATGTAATTACTTAATAAGTACATTAAAGTTATCTGTAGGAGGTCTCTGGGTGGCTCAGTGGTTTAGTGCCTGCCTTTGGCCCAGGGCGTGATCCTGGAGTCCGGGACCAAGTCCCACATTGGGCTCCCTGCATGGGGCCTTCTTCTCCCTCTTCCTGTGTCTCTGCCCCTCTCTTCTCTCTGTGTCTCTCATGAACAAATAAATAAATAATCTTTAAAGAATAATAAAATTATTTGTAAAGCTGAAGATCAATAAGCTTTCAATATATGGGACCAAGTTTTTTAAAATATGGGTAACCAGAAAAGAGAGGTTCAACTTGCTGTTTTCATGATCATGTGATTATGGATTATCAATGAATGGCTTTATCAATCATTACAACTAAGTATTTATCAATATCAAAAAACATATAGATCACATACCATATACTCTCTTAACATTTTAATGTTAAATGTTAAAAATTTATAATGTTAAAAAATTAATAAATAATCAGTGAGCATAAAATTAGGATTCATTTATCTTCTAAATTACATTTTTTTTCTGTACTAATTCTTAGGTCATTCTAGGTGAAAGCTGGAAATATTTGCTGCTTTCGAATCATCTAAAAAAATTCCAGCAGAATCCTTTTATATGCAACATGAAGATTTGCAGAAGCTATAAATATTAATTTCAAGCACAGATCACTCAAATATAAGTGCTTTCAAAGTGATATTGCAAATAATTTCAAGTTATGCAATTGCACAAATGGCCCAATAACAGAGAATAATTCACCATTCACCATACGCAATGACAGGCAGAGAGTAACAGAATCAGACAGAAGAAAACCATTAAACTACGTCAATTTAGATTATCCCACAGCATTCAAATGGCCCACTCTGCTTGTTAATGACCACGAGAGCCAGCTTTTTAAAAAAATAAACTTTTTTATGTTAGAATAGCTTTAGATTTACAGAAAAGTTGCAAGGATAGCACAGACAATTGCAATATACCCCTCACCCAAGTTTCCCCTACAGCGAACATCTTACAAACTATCATATATTAGGTACAATTAAGAACCCAACATTGGTATATTACTATAAACTGAACTCTATATTTTTTTTTGTTTTGAAGAATTTATTTATTTATTTATTCATGAGAGACATGGGGAGACACAGGCAGAGGGAGAAGCAGGCTCCCTGCAGGGAGCCTGATGTGGGACTCGACCCCAGGACCCTGGGATCATGACCTGAGTCAAAGGCAAATGCTCAACCACTGAGCCACCCAGGCTTCCCATCCTTTCATCTGTTTTTAAACATTAAAGAAAATTATTACCTTTCACTTGAAATAAACAGATGCATATATGTCTCAAAACATCACCTACATTCGCAGTTTTTAAGTTAGAGATCCACAACAGATTTATTTGAATGGCTTGTATTTATTTATTTATTTATTTATTTATTTATTTATTTATTTTGAAGAGGCTTTAGCTCCACTACAGAGTACAGAGTTGTTAAAATTTAGGAGCTGGCCAAATGACTCATTTTTGAGGTCTTGGATCTTTTAGTGACAAAATTCTAGCCAAAGCATCTGCATTTATATGTGGATGGGGTTAGATACCCTGTTGTCTGACTGAACAAGAGGTCTCAATCTGGACAGCTGCCCCCAGAGAGAAATGCACCTTGGGGCTTGAATGAAAAGGATTTTATATGCCAAGTCAAAACGTTTAGACTAAATGCTTTAAGAAGGTGAAGAATCAATAAATGTTTGTAAAATGTAGGAAGTATGAGATATATGATACATAATATATATAATTTATTTTATATATATATTAAAGATTTTATTTACTTATTTGACAGAGAGAGTACAGCAGGATGAGCAGCAGGCAGAGAGAGAAGCAGGTACCCCATTCATCGGGGAGCCTGATGTGGGCACTCGATCCCAGGACCTGAGATCATGACCTGAGCTGAAGGTGAACGCTTAACTGACTGAGCCACCCAGGTGCCCCAATTCATTATATATTTATATATTACTTATATTACTAAGTATAGTATATATAATATATGTAATATGTGATAAATTATATATTATGTAATGAGTCATACATTATGTAATATGTAATAAGTTATATAGTATAAATATGTAATATTTATTATGTAATAAGTTATATAATATGCAATAAGTTATATATTATAAATATAATTACTATAGGTAATGTTATAATTATATATAATAATTTATATATGTAATAGATTATATATTATAAATACATAATAAGTTATATATTATAAATATATGTAAAACATATATATTATAAAGTAAAATAACTATCATAATAAATAATGAAGACATCTATATGACTTATATATACATTTTTTATTTTTTAAGATTTTATTTGTTTATTCAAGAAAGACACAGAGAGAGAGGCAGAGACATAGACAGAGGGAGAAGCAGGCTCCCTGCAGGGAGCCCGATCTCTGGACCTGGGACCACGCCCTGAGCCAAAGGCAGATGAGCTACCCAGGCAGGCCTATATACATTTTTTAAAGACTGAAAAAAAGCAATCATTCACTGGCTAGCAACTCTGTATGTTGGCGATCTGAGCAGGACTCAGCTGGGAAGTTCTTCTGCCTGTCTCCCTTGGGCTCAGCCAGTGGCAACCGTCACTGGTAGCCCAATATTACCTCATCCACATGCCTGATGGTTGGCTTTGGCCGTCAGCAAGGTCTCCTTCTCCAGGTGGTCTCTCACCATCGAGGAAGCTAGCCTGGCCTTCTTGCCTCTCATACACAGTTAACTCTTGAGTTTGGTCCTATTCAGCAGCAATGACCTTAGGCTCTGGATTCCAACTACTAATCATATAAAAGTGTATGCTTTGGGCCAGTAGCTTAACTTCTCTGAAACTTTATTACAATGATAAAAGTAGGATGGAAATTACTGAACACAGTGCCCAGCAAATGGAAATTCTCAAAAACCAATAGCTATTATAACTATTATTATTACTGTTATTGTTGAGTTATTATTCTTTTAATTATATCTAAAATATTCCTTTTTCTTCACCCTATATGGTTTGATGTGACCATGTGACTGGCTTCCAGGCAAAAATGATACAAGCTATTTGTAGGCCTGATCATAACAACTTCTCCACAATACTCTACAACTCTCCTTCTTAGTCTGTCAGCTGGAAGCAAACATCCTAGAGGAGATCAGGAGACCCTAAAAGATGGCGAACCACAAGGGCCTGAGTCCCTGTGTGACAAAGTAGAAGGCACTCACTGAGCATCCACATCTGTTGTTACGTGCAAGGAATATATTTTTATTATGTGAAATCCCTGAGATGTTGAGGATTGTTTCTTAGCACGGCAAGTGATACCCTAACTAATAGAGACATTAGTGGGGAATCTTAAAGGAACATTTCCTGCTCAATTTTACTCTGAAGGAACAAAAACTCACTTGAATTACCAAAGATTCAGGCAATAGAATTGGAAGCACGTGGAAGTATCTCAAAAATCCCAGGAAGGAGATAGAGTCAGGTTTTGTAAGAGACAGAAACCATGAACTGTAAAGCTATCAATACAAGTTATTCCTTCCATCTCTCTGGCAGTGTGTAGAATCACATTTCTGTATACTCTTCATTTCTTTTTGTCTACAGACTGGCTGTCTCTTCTCCTCCTGGTCCAGAGCCAGCCGCCTGGAGCAGCCCTAGAGACCCTCTCAGGCAGGTTGATTGGCCCAGGTTGAAACAAATTTACTCCCTTGTCCAATCAGCCTTGGCTAAGGAGAAGGGTGCTTGGCATAGCACTGGCCAATTCTCATAGAAGGTCAATTCTAATGGTGTCCCTAAGAACAGTAGTGGGGTTGGATAGAACTCTTACGTCACTCACTGGGATGCATGTTGGTAAGACCGATGCTTCTCACTTTATTTTGTGATTAGTCCACTTTTTACCACTTGCCCCTCCATTAAAAAAAAAAAAAAGTATGTTTAACAAAAGTGTCTTCTTCTTAGTTATCTATAATAATTAAGACTATGCTTGAAATTTTTGTCCCTTGGAATTTGGCCTTCTTTACTAAGACATAATAATTCTAAGTCGATGAGGCAAAATTTATCACTATATCATCTCATTAAATTTTAGTTATGTGCTGTTGAGCTTACTCAGGCACAAGGCAGACTGGTTGGCAGTTGGCAATCTTTTGCTGATCTTGATACTTAGGCAAGAACAATTTGTTAGACACTCACGTCATTCCTTCTAGGTAACAGGGGTCATGCAGAGTGTTTGCAATGCTCTGGCTTGGTCTTTATACTCCACTATGCCATGTTTTAAGCTTCAGCACATGGACATCCCCTGGGTTTACTCTGGAACTCCCTGTTTGAATTCTTTTATACCGTAGCTCTCAGTTGGAATCCTCTCCAGCTCTCCAGCTGAGTTGCTTTGCCACATCCGGGGCCAATCAGCAAAAGCTGTTTATCTCTCAGAAGGGTATGAACTGTTGATTCCCAACACACTCAGCACTCCCTTTTCAGGGACATAATCTAACAATCATTTTCATTAAGTAATTTCCCTTGAATTTCTGGAGCCTGGTGACTGAGGATGATAACGAGGATAAGATGGCTACCATGAGATATAAAATCCAAAAGGGTATCCTTAGCTTATCACAAACAGGGATGATAGAAGGAAACCAGAGAAAGGGAAGAGTGGAAACTGATGAGGGAGAGTGATTCTGAGGGCATTTCTCCAGAACCACTTCTCTGAAACGTAGAAAGAGACAAGGAGGAGGGAGGCTGAGTGAAAGAACACAGGAGAATAGCATCTCCTCTCCCAAACGTGATTGAGGGTTTCTGCCTTTTCTCAGACTGAGGCTGGGAGTACAAGAGGCAGATGTAAATAAAATCAGGAAATTAGGACATGACCAGAAGGAGTAGGGCTTTCATAAGGACTAAAGGTATTGACCATGACTGAGGTTGGGGGAAAGTCAGAGCCATGGACATGAGTCACATGTTATGGAAACCAGTAAGAAGGCTGCACCCAGATGGCGCCATCACAGCAGCAACCAGGAATGGAATACAGCCACAGGAGTGGGAGTCTAGTTGTTTAGGAAATGGCAGTGACCCAGATCTCCCTTTATGGGTTGTCCATTGTGTGTTTACTGTTTTCAGCTTCTCTTCTGAAAACCCTGTGATAAAGCATGCTAAAGAAGGGGATTCTTGGGTCATGACTTACATCCTTCAGAGAGGGCCAGGGTGGCAAGAGAGGAAAGCTTACCAGGAAAACTAGTCACAATGCCCACCTGTTAGCACTCTACCAAGGAGTGCGTGTCCTTACCAGAGCCCCAGGATGGAGACAGTATTGTTGCTTCTCTACAGGTGAGAGACTTGAGGCTAGACTCTGTGGGAGTGGAGAAAACTGGCTATGGTTCCCTGATATCTGTGATGTAAGAACCTGACTAGGAGTACAGAAATCTCCTCATCCCAATGTGTTCCAGAGCATTAAGGAAGTTAGTCTCCACTCTTATTACACAAAAGGTTATTGCATGGTACAAGAATGCATAGCAGTCGGTTTGTTCGTGGCCTTTGCATTAGCTTGCACTGCTAAAAGTTGGGTCAGAGGCGTTTTTTCTGGGCCAAGTAGAGCCCCAGTTCTGCTGCTTCCAGCTTTCCAGAGAAGCATGGATGGAGGCCTGGTAAGGCGTAGTGGCAGTGCATCAGTAAGCAGGAATGTAAGAAGAAAATCATAGCTGGTGCAGCTCACTTCTACACTCTCTCGGAGCCTAGAGGTCTGGCTGCATCGCAGCAGTGAGAGTGGTCCAGGGAGGGTGCAGATTTGGCAACACAAAGCGTGACTTGGGGCTTCGGTTTCAGACTGAAGGCCCTGCCAATGGCCCTATGCCTGGGATACAGTTAGGGGCAAACACTCACTGCCCAGTGTGAAGGAGTTATGGACCTGAAGAGGCAAAGACATCAGGAAGAGCACTGGAGTGCCATTGGAGTGCCTTTGCAGCGCTGATTCTCCTGTGTTCTGTGTTTCCCCCCCGCCCGCCCCCCCACAATTTTGAAATTCAGCAGAAGCAAAAATACTGGCAGTGTCTGCTGCTGACTCCTTCAGAAGGTATTTTGTTATCTTATCTACTCAGATGTCTCAGAGAAGCAAGTGTCTAAGAGGGGTGACAGGCAGGGTCTAGGACGCTTCCCAGTCTGAGACTATGACTCTATGATGACAGGCCATGTGTTGATGTGGACCCCTGCTCTGCTTTATTGTGGAGACCCCACCCCCAAATGCACCTGACTGAGTCCCCCTCCTCCTGGGATTGTCACTGTGGGCCCCACCTCTCTGTGCAGTGTTCTTGGCCTCTGGTCATTTAGTGACTTGAGACCCTGGAGAAGATAGCCCTGTGTGTCTTTGGCTGTGTGGACCACTCTTGATCCATTCTTCCTTCATTTACCCGAGTTTCTGAAACGTCTTACAGAAAACCCATTCCTGCTTTTTTTTTTTTTAAGATTTTATTTATTTTTATTTATTCATGAGAAACAGAGAGAGAGAGGCAAAGACACAGGCAGAAGGAGAAGCAGGCTCCAAGCAGGGAGCCCGACATGGGACTCGATCCCGGGTCTCCAGGATCACGCCCTGGGCTGAAGGTGGCGCTAAACCGCTGAGCCACCTGGGCTGCCCCCATTTCTGCTTTCCTTGGAGTTCATGAGCTTTAGGAAGCAAATTCTAGCAGGGTCAAGAGCCTGCAATGGTAATTTATGGATGGTCATAAGCAAACCAATTAACAAATCTTATTAGAAAATTGTGTTTTTAGAGCATTAGTTGCACACAACCAAAACCCACAGGGAGGCCAGTCAGTGCCTGCAGAGCAGTCATGGGGCAGCACAGAACAGGAAGGCTACACCAGCACACCAGCACAGACCCGTCCACTGGGAATGGACTATATGGCCTCTCTGTGTCTTCCAGCAGAAATGAGGCCTACCCATGACATGAGAGTTGCTGAGCCCTGTGTAAATTGGTCCCTGCAGATATCCTACCCTTGGCCATACTCATGAGCTTCCTGAAAAGAGATGAGGAAAGAGATGATGCTCTGAGACAGTAGCCCAAGCATTCAGACTTTTGCAGGAATATATGGCGCTTCAAACTCGCCGTACTGTATGTGAGAACTTTCTCAGGGCCTAAACCAACCTGTTTCAGCTAGAGGCCTGTGCCATCACCCTGTGCAAGATTAAATGTAGGATAGTAGGCAGAAGAGGCATGGAAATTTAAGTTTAAGGCCTGGGGTAGACAGAGCACCCATGTTCCTTGGTTCTTGCATTGTGTACCTTATGTTCCCGGGAGAGTTTCAGGAGAGACTACCATGTTAAGGCAATGACACCCTGTGGGTGAGTCTGCAAGGTGGACAGCCCAAGGCATGGCAGGGTGGTGGGGCTGAAGAGCAGCAGGTACTGAAACAGTACCAGTGACTTCCAGGGGATTCCAAGAAAGGTCATGTGTCTTGTCTATGTTTGGACTTTGTCAGCTGGAGACCTCAGTGATCAGTGTCAGTGGGACATCTTGTGACCAGGTAGGATAAGGACATGTCTGAAAAGTCAGAAGAAACCAGAGAAAAAAAGAATAATCCATATGTAGGTGTGGGGCCCTCACCTCACTGTTGCCATGAGTACACAGAGGCTGCCTTCTGTGCCCAGATGCCACCTGAGAGAGCAGGAATTGGCTGGCTAAGGGGTTGAGGGAGAGGGCAAGTGTCAGAAGCAAAGCCTCGGAAGAGTTACCATTTGTCCAAAAGACTTGGAATTAATTACTTACATGGTCCTATCACTTACACTATTAATAAGACTAAGAGTTAGTAATAAGACAGAGTAAGACTTGGTAAAACTAAGACTTATGCTATTTTTTCAAATTTAAATTAAGTTTTTTAAATGAAAGACACAGAAGTACATCTAATCAAGCAGCTGTGCAGTCACTTTGAATTCTACTGTGTGATAGGGCAACCACTAGCTAGCTGCAGATGGCAATTTAAATTTAAATTAAATGAAATGGAACCAAAGGTTCAGGTCCTTAGTCTCACCTGTCACACACAGTTCAAGTGTTTAATGGCCATATGTAGCTAATGGCTACCATATTGGACAGAGCAGATATAGAGTATTTCTGTCATCACAGAAAGTTCTACTTGATAACAATGGTCTAAAATGTAAGCCCCAGGATACCAGGTGTCTTCTCTGTCCTCCTATCTGTGTCCATCTCTCCATGTAGAGAGAGTTGAGAGCATACATGACTATAGATAAGATTTTCCCTAAGGTATTGCTCTCTAAAACATGGTCTTCATCAACCTCTTCAGGCTTCATGTCTCATTAATCATCCATTCATTAAACATATTTTTATTAAAGGCCTTCAAAGTGCCCAATGTTATTTTAGATATTAAGGACAAAAAATAAGACAATGTCTGTCTTTACAGAGCCCACTTTCTACCAGAGAAGACAACAAACAAGCAAATAAACATACCCAATCATTACAGCTAGTGAGAAATATCACGGATGAAACAGTCATGGTGGGAAGGGCAAGGAAGCACACTCCATGGCCAGTAGCCGAAGCTTCCTCTGGGGAGGTGGCACTCCAGAAACTCCCTGAATCTGCATCCCCAGAATCTGCAGTGGTGGTACAGAAGAGCACTCAATAAGTCGCTGATGGATGGATAAATGAGAAGAAACTCAGTATTCACAGGGTCGGGGTAGGCCATTCTTGACAAATTGAATCTGCAACCTATAATGGGGGCACGAGCATGGTCGTGCAAAGAGCAGAAAGAAACCCATTGAGACAAGGCCAGAATCAGCAGGCAGGAGAGAGGAGGAGGTTAGGATTTTGAGATGTACATAGGCCTCTTTTTTAAGGGTGCATGACATGATCTAAGTCATGTCTAAATAAGACCACTCTGGCCAGTCTATGGAGACTGGGTTCAGGTGGAATATGGGCATCAAGAGTAGAAGCAGGAGTTCAGTAAAGAATCTTCAGTGGCATCTAGCAAGAGGATGTGCAGGTGGTGGTTGGACGACCCTGGGAGCTGGGGCACAGAGAGATGAGAACACACCTGCTGGGTGACAGCCAGATGGGACTAAATACTCCCAAGGCTGCTCAGACTCCTCCCTGCTCTACTTCCCACCCCTACCCTCGCCTTCACTCCTCAGCCCGGGATGCACTTCTCTTCCATTGGAGATTTCAACGACCTTTCAAGACCTCAGATTTATCTTCCTCCTCTGTGAATTTTACCCTTTATTGCTTGAAAAGTTTCCAGTGCAAATTATCACTCATATATGCAGTGTTCAGCACGCTACATCGTATCCTGATTTTTTTTTTTAAGCTTTTCCATTCTGCATGAGAAAGTACTGGATGAGCTGGGTGCCTCTTCAATGTCTTCCTGTACTTTATTTCAGAGTTAGCACCTCTGTCCAGTATCTTAGATGTGAGTGTGCAGTAGTATTTGTTGAAGGAATAAATGATTGTGTCCTTGCTGATGTAGATCTTTCTCTGCATTTAACATCTTATTTTTATTTCATAAGCTCCTTTCAATGTCATTTCCGAAGCAGCTCAATGGAGAGGATGCAAAACTATTCTTTTACACATAGTATCTGTCCCTGGTGGGCTGCATTTGGCAGCAACAATGGTCTGAAATCTCCAAAGGCTTGGTAAGGGCTGTGGGGAAGCACGAAATGTGTTCAATTAACTCCCGTTACTCAAAGTAAATGGAGGTGCTTAAGCCAACAGTCGTATATTCTCAATTGCTCCTATGACTCAACTGTGAACTCCTTAAACACGGTTTATTCATCTAGCACAGGCAGGACAACATGAGCCCGGTGCACAGTAGGCTCTCTGGACACATTGGTCCAATGCACAAGGGCCCTTATGAGCATGGAGCCTCCTGAGGAGCCCATGTGGAAGGAGAAGCCCCTTGGTGGCAGCTCACTCTGTAGTTAGGGAGCCCACTGAGAGGCAGGCCCACTACATTTTCCCTGCCTACGCTGGCCCAATGGCCACCTGGCAGCCATTGGATAAAAATGCAAGGGCAAGTACGATCAACTATTTCCCATCTGACCTGTTGCCTGCCATCACTGGGAGTCATATCATTTTCTCTACCTTTTCATTCACCCTTCCCATGTCCTACACCCTTCATTCTATCTGGCAGGGATCCTGGCAAAGAGCCTCCTTCCTTGGCTCATTTAATCAGGCCAGGTAAGGAAAACATTGGTTGTTCCTTTCCTTCTCTCTTTCCTGTCTTAAAGGGCTTTTTTTGGTGTGTACTTCACTTGCAAACATTAGCATGATGTCTCTTTTTGTGTTAGCTCAGAGTGTCTTAATTTGTGGTATCTTCCAGTTCATTATCATAGTCTTAATTTCAGAAAGAAAATGAGAGGTCTCTATGCAGGGAAGCTGGAAAGGAGGCTCCACGTGAGGGCTGCCCTTGACCCAACTCTTCTATGAGTATTCTGTTTAAATTTGTTACTATCCCTGGAAGAAATACGTTCCTCCTCCTCTGTTCCTCATGCTGATGGAAGGGGAGGGGGTTCCTCCTATTTTCTGCAGCCCTTTACTTAGGCGGGCATGAATAATTCAGGACACTGGCTCCCTTTCTGAAAGCCCAGGTGAGGGCAAAGGGCCTAGCCCAGGCCAGCAGCAAATTTGCTTTCTCCTGCCAGACTCCGTGGAGATCACACAAGGCTCCTAACTGGCCAGACCACAGCTGCACTTGGAGAGGAAAGCACGGTAAGCGTTGACTTTGGAGTTGAGATCTGCTTTTGTGTTCTCTCTTAACTACTTACCAGCTCTCCTTGTTCTATGAGAATACCAGAGGCCATGGCTAGGGTGGAGGCCTCTCTGTCCCTTCTGAGCAGCAGTGAGCTACCCGCAGAAGTCTCTGATCCCAGGCTCGGACCCAAGCTTCCTACACCAGACCAGGTAAGGGGACTTTGAATTCGTTATTTGATTTTACAAATATTCATATGAGACTCAAAGATGAAAATGTGACTGGGGCTGAAGAGACCCTACTTACAGCCTGAGCTGGATAGACTTTCTACATGAGGTCCAGAAGGAGGCAAAATGGGCCTTTACCTCCAGGTTGGGTATAAGTCTCAGAGCTGCAGGGACCTACACAGGCAGGTGTTAATACCTTCTTCTCTCTAAAATCTTCAATATGCTTTACCTCTGGTATTGTTTGTTCTTCACCTAGTCCTCAAATATTCCCCCCTTATAAGGTTGCTATGTTCAATATTTCTCCCCCCCCCCCCACAAAAAAAGATCTAACTGGTCAAAGACATTATTTGAGATTTCTCGTTAAAATTGTGAGAAATGATTCCAATGCCCAGAATACACAGGACCTTCCACTCAATCTCTACCAGCCTTCCCGTCCCCCCTCCCCACTGCCTTCATTCCCTGAATGCAGTTGGGGCACTTAACCACCCCTCACTGGGAAGGGCCATATCTATCATTTAAAGATCTCCAGAGAAGACTCTAGAACATTCTTGGACATTACCCCCCCCCCCCCCGTGCAATAATCCTCACTGTCAGAACAACCTTCCCACACACCCAAAATACACAGCTTCTGAGGGCTCTTCCTCTCTTTCATCTCCGGAAACAATCAATGGTCCATCATTTGTTAGCCTTCTCTTGAAAGTAACACTTACTAACTTGAAGATACTTTACAGCTGTGTTTAATACCTCTCTCCTGCAGTTACTTACGTTGTTAACTAATCTTTCCTTGCCTCCAGACCTTGTCTAGTCCAATTTATACTGCACACCACTGCCAGTTTAATCTGCTCGTGGCATTGTTTTGATCAAGCCACCTCAACCGCATACTCCCAAAGGCATAGGAGAGCTTCCCAGTTGACTGGTAAACTGAGTACAAAAGCTTCATGGGAGGCCTCTGTAGGGGGCGCAGCATGGCACTAAGACCTTCCAGCTGACTTCTACTTTCAGCATCCTCCTTGCTCTCTGACATCTCAATCATTTCTCCTCATGAGGCTGTCTGCAGCCAGCAGGCTCCCCGCCATTCCCATTCTTACCTAGTAAAATGCTATCCATTCCTTGAGTGCCACGGGGTGTACATATTAATTATACAGGCTCCCTGACCTACTTATTCATAGAAGGTCTGGTTAGAAGGACAGACACAAACACAGACATTTCAACAGATTTAATACAGTAAACGCAGGGCATTGGGGGCAGCTCTGGGGACATAGCATGGGGACCAATAACCTGCTTTGCAAGGATGTAATTTAATCTGTGTCTCAATAGAAAGGAAGGAGTTGGTCACGTGAAGAAGTTGGTGGAAGGGGATTCCAAGGAGAGGGGACCAATGGAGCAAAGGAAACTCAAAGCAGTTTAATAGAACTGTGGATGGTGAGAAGGTGCAGACCATCTGTTGTGAGAACCTGCTATGCAGCAAGCCTGTGCTACACACTTGGCTTGGATGATCTTGTTGGACTCATTGACACCCTGTAAGGTGGAAGAAGCTGTTCTACAGATAAATATGCTGAGACAACAAAATAGGGGAGGGTAGCCATACTCATATAGACAATAAATCAAGTGCAGAGCCCAACCTTGAACCCAGGACTGAGTTCTGTGCGCTGTTCTGCTTGGGCTGGGGTTGCACTCATGGAAAAGCCTGGGATACCTATAATGGTCTGAGTTTACAGGTTCCAGGTCTGGCTTTGCATCGATTTTCTTGTGTAATCCCAGACATGCTACAAAGACTTTAGGGTCCTTATTCTTCAACTCTGACAGCTGCATGGTGCTCAATCATGGAGGGATTGTGTCCCTCAGAAGGTATCCGGCAACATTTGGAGATATGTTTGGGTTGTCACAGTTTGCAGGAAGGCACTCCTGGCATCTCCTGATTAGAGGCCGGGGTGCTGCTCAACACCCCACAATGCAAAGATGGCCTCACAACAAAGGAGAACCAAAAAGTTCTCCAGAGCAGGCACCAGCAGCCTACATCACGTACTATTCTGATGAGCCAGGAGCTGATGTAGGGGAAAATCCCGAGGTGGACACCATTGCCTTCAAGGTCAGAGTCCCCAGGGGCTCCCAATTCTCTTCAGTGGATCTTCTCCACATTTGCCTCAATGGTAGGATCCACTTCCCCCATGAGCCCCCTGTTTTCTTGCAGAGTTTCCTGCAGGGCCGTGTGGCTGCCTGGCCTGCTGGCAGCAGTTCCTCCGCTCCCATTTTGCTGGGTTGTTTTCTCCTGGACGTTCGACCTCCTTGCCCAACTGCATTGCATCTTGCCGGTTGCTGGCATTACCTCTGACAGCTGGACTTATTGAGGAAAATGCTCCGCATGGCCCCACCACACTCCCTGGCTTAACCTGGACCCAGAGCAGGACAGTCAGACATTTCTTCTCTGTATAGCATCCACACCCCCGGCCCCCTAGTTATCTGTATTTACTCTGAAAATCATTTCCTCTGCTTTACTCAGTTTTCCTTTGAGCCCAGTCGCCTGCTCCGTTCCCTGTCCTTTCTGTTTATTTCTACTTCTCATTTTTCCCATTGATCAGATGCCCTGGAAATACAGCAGGAACAGTGTGTTCCCTGTAATATTTGGTTACACTTAATATTTCTCAGCAAAACGTTGACTTGGAACACCACGCAGTAAAAATCCAGGCCTGCTCTGCTTACACTGGACATCGGCTTCAGCACAGGCTCCGATTCATGATGGATCTATTCCCTCCTTAAAGGGGAATCACACCCAGGCAAACACAGGAAGGTGCCCAGCAGGCGAGCCGCCAAGCTCCCCCACAGAAGGTAGTTAGTTTCCTCCAATAAGCCAGTGGCTAGGGCACGCTTGGTGCCTGACTAAAGAAACACATCACACCCACTTAAAAGCACCAGATGAATCTGCTATTGAGTCTTTGAGACTCCTTAAACAGAACAGTTGTTCTAAACCAGCCTTGGCCATCAGCGCTTCTGATACTGGTTGTCTCGGATGCCACCTTCAGAGGATGTACATCAAACTGAGAATGAATGAAGCTCTTGGGTGCAGTTGTCCTTATAGGGCTCTTTGGTGCGCAGATGACGGTCGCATCCCCTTCCTCCAGAACTCCACTGCCAACATCACAGACAAGTCTGAGCATTCAGAAGCTCATCTGGGTGAAATTCAACACTCATAGCAGAGAATGTTGGCTTGAACCGCAGACTCCCTAAGGGGACCCGGTTCTCCCGGGTGGATCTTCACCATGTTAGCTTTGGTGATAGGACCCACTTCCTCCATAAACCCCATGGTTTCCTTAGGATAAAATCCTGTAGGGTTTAACTCTCAGGAGGGCCCCACCCTTGGATGGCCATGGGTTCAAACTGAAGAAGCGGTCTCTCTTTACGGGTTTAGGAGACAGTAGGACACACTGCAAGCGAAGCCTTGCTTGATCACAGTAACAGAAAACAACACAATAAAAACTCTTAATCAAACCTATCAACATTTTGCATTCTGAGATTTCCCTTTGGGTGCAAGAATATATTTTTTCCGGGATCCCTGGGTGGTGCAGCGGTTTGGCGCCTGCCTTTGGCCCAGGGTGCGATCCTGGAGACCCGGGATCGAATCCCACGTCGGGCTCCTGGTGCATGGAGCCTGCTTCTCCCTCTGCCTATGTCTCTGCCTCTCTCTCTCTCTCTCTCTCTCTCTCTCTCTCTCTGTGACTATCATAGATAAATAAAAATTAAAAAAAAAGAATATATTTTTTCCTGGATTTTATTTTTTTATTTTTTATTTTTTATTTTTATTTTTATTTCCTGGATTTTAAAGAACCCAGGAAAATGAATACAATAAAGAAGGAAATGGAAAATGCAGGTTTTCTAGGATGCCTGTCCTCCTCTCTCACCTAATACAACGCAAGTAACCAGGGGCCCATCAAGGCACTGAACAACCTACATACAAGGCAGCTCTGAATTGAAGTCTTGAATGTAAGGACATGACTATAACGAACCTGTAAACTGCCCTGAAAGCATCTCACTGGACTGCATCCCCCTCTGAGTGATGCTACTTGCTTCCACTGAATTGGAGGATATTCAAGTACAAGTATCCACATCCTTAACCCTACCCCAGCCTTCTAAGGGGGTAGGATCCTGGATCTGCTGGACCAGCCACCAGACCTCTGTTATGGGAAGTGGGGAGGAGCTGCTACAGAGCTCACCAAGTTGTCTATGATGGGGGATGAGGAGGAGGGAGAAACACTAAGGAGGTAGAGAGGGTAGTGGTCAGTGGGCGTGTATGGGGAGTGGGTAGTAAGGGAAGCCAATGCTACAGAGAGTGGGGATTTAGAGAGAAGGGTGTGTGCATGTTCAGGAAGATTTCCTGGACAATACGATGATACCCTATTTCCCCAAACCAGGACAGAGCGAGTAACTGCATTACTGGTCACTTCTCCTGCGGTTGGATATTTGTTTCTTTTGGATGCGTATCCTGCTTGAGATGGGCTTTAAGGATCCCATTTTATTCCAGTTCCATAGATTGAGCTCTTTCTCATGAACACTTTCCATGCTTTCCTCCTAACTCTCTGAGTTCTCAACAATCGGAAGCCAGAATGTGAAAGACAGGAAGATAAATGAGAATGGGAACTTTTCCTTAGAAAGCATTCAAAACTTCAAGACCTTTTGATACCCTTTTTTTTTTTTTAAAAAGTAGCTCTCAGATGAAGATCTGGGGGCTATTAGAATTATTCATCAGAAAATAACCAGAATAACCAAAGCAAATTGTGGCTTATTTGAGTCAGAAATGAATTTTTGCTACTGTTCAAAGGGCTAGCAGGTCATTATGTGATTAAGATGTAAGTAACAGACATGTTGGAAAAGTCTTTCTCGGGAAAGGTGGAAAGTTTATTTTTAATTAAATCTTCCCTTTACTTAAGCCTCTGGAGGCTTCTCTGCATCTACTGTGATTAGGACTAGAAATAGGGAAGACAGGAGGTGGCCAGGTAGTGGAAGAGAGAAACGCTTTGAACTATCCACTTAACTGCAACCGAAGTGTTTTATATTCTAACTGCTTGGAGAACTTAAGTAACATGCACCCATCTCACCCAGTGCTCCAGGCCCCTTCCACCTGCACATTCAGTGGAACAGGAATTGCTCAAGAAAAGTAACATGACGCACACATTCAGATTTCTCTTCGTTTCCCTATCCCTCTGAGCCAAGCAGGTAATTCAGTTTAAGCAGGAGGGGAAAGAGGATGAATAATGGAGAAGCAGGGGCAGAGAGACACCGATTTAGATCAAGAGAGGATTTCTAGATTGGGTCAAGGGAAGGGCACTCCTTTCCCCAGCTCACCAACCAATCTGTTTCACCATCGTAAGAGAGCTTTGTTTGTCCAGATGAGCCCACAGCAGAGGTGCTAACCTGTTCCAGTCTTGGGACCCCCTCATCCCAAAGGCAGCATTTCTGACCATCTCAAAGGCAGAAGAGCTGAGCCCTTTTGTTTTCATATCTCATCCCGTCCTTCAGCCTCTCCATTCCTTGATTTCAAAGCCTTTCTCAAGCAAATGTGAAGTTGAAAGGATAGACTTCAATTATTTCATTTCGTGAAGGTTAAAAAGGTTCTTGGAAATGACTGATGCAAATCCTGGAAACCCGGTTAAAACAACTGGATACCAGATGGCAAAGGAAAGTGGTTTACTGTAAAGTGTTGCAGAGTAGGAGCTCATTTACAAGAAGCAATTACACAAACAGCCCTGAGTATCCAAGATCCCATAAAAGGATGGCTGGGGTAGAAGCACAATATCTGTTATACATGCATGATTTCCACCCTCACACAGAAAGCGTCAATGATGTGATACGTCACTTTACCTGTTGCTCCCCACCTTTCATGTCCTTATGACACTAAGCCTAGACTAGTGTGTCAATAAGCAAAAAGCTTCACCTCCAGATAGAAACCTTTCCCCTTTCTCCATCACTCAGTTGCCCCGGGGAGCTTCCTAATAGGAGGAACTGAACAACATAAGAAAAGTACGCAGCCGTCATCATCCATGGTGAAGCCGCAGGAACTTGGTTTTTGCCTCAGGCCAACGGAACAGGAGAACATTCCTTTACAGTCTGGAATGATGCCTTTTCATCCTCAATCTCTCTAAATTGAGCATAATGCACTTCACTATTTATGTTCATATATAACTATATTCTTGCATGCATAAGAGATGCAGTGAGCAAATGCACAAAAGCAGGTTGTGAAGCTATAGGTAATTATACAGTGTTTGCAATGTCTTGCTCTGCATTCCTGGCTGGTCTGGGCTGACCTGGCTGCCCTAATCTACACGGGCCTTCTGTGACCTTTCAATTGCTGGGAGTCTAAGTCAATGCCTCTGTGAATCATAACCTCCCCCAAGATCGACGAATCCTCTGTCTTATCCCACTTGGCTCAGATTGGCAAATTTTCCCACATGGTAATCGACTTGACTGTCATCTGTCTGGCTGGGGAGAGACCAGGTGCCCACACAGCAGAGTCCTTTTGCAGGTGAGAACATATATTTTCATGGAGGCTTTCTATAAACCCATGCACCCCTCAGGTGTTACTCTCTACCAGAACCTTTCTTTGGAATCAATACAACTAGACCAGAATGTAGGTAGCACCTTGCCAAAGCAGTGAGAGAAATACTTTTGTGCAAATGGGCATTTCCAGGGCCCTGAAATCACAGTATCCATCCTCATGGCATACAATGTGTATGCCCGTGAATCTCTATCCTGGAGAAAGCAAGATTGGAAACCAGTCCACTATGCTGACTTACACCCTACAAGCTCCCATGGACTGGCTCAATGGAGGGAGCCTCTGGAGCCCTGAAGACACACAGAAATGGATCTGGCATTTCAGAGCCAGATGGAATGTGCCTAAAAAAAGCATTTGATCCCCAAATGTCCATCAGTTGATGAATGGATTAACAAAATGTGACCATCCAAGTTTGCTAGAGCTGTCATAACAAAATTCCACAAGCTCAATGGCTTACAGCAGAAATTTATTTTCTCACAGTTCTGGAGGCCAGGAATCCAAGACCAAGGAGTTGGCAGATTTGATTTTTTTCTGAGGCCTTTCTCCTTGGCTTGTAGATGGCCACCTTCTCCCTGTGTCCCCATGTGGTCTCTCCACTGTGCGTGCACATGTCTGTGTCCAAATTTCCTCTTCTTACCAGGACACCATTCATATTAGAATAAGGCTTAACATAAAGACCTCCTTTTAACTCAATTATCTCCCTAAAGATCTTATCTCCAAATACAATTATTTTCTAAGGTACTGGGGAGTTAGAACTACAGCATATGAATTTGGGGGAAAATAATCAGTCATAACAGTAATATTCCTATGCACAGGAATATTTTTGACAATAAAAGGAAATGGAACATTGACATACGCTACGACTTGGATGAACTTGAAAACATTATACCAAGTAAAAGAGGCCAGTCACAAAGGACCACACATTGTAAGAGTCCATTTACATGAAAATGTCCAACCTATAGAGACAGAAAATAGATTTTAAACAGTTTTCAGGGGCTGAGGAGAGGGGAGAAATGGGGCATGACTACTAACAGGTATAGGGTTTCTTTCGGCAATAAAAATATTTTGGAATTACAGTTGTGATGGTTGCACAACTTTGAATATATCCTAAAAGCCACTGAACTGGATACTTTAATTGAGTGAACTTATGCTATGTGAATTATATCTCAGTAAATCAAAACAAAATGCGATGGTTTTGCTTTGCCAGTTTGGCGGGCTGTCACAGCAAAATACTGTATCTAGTAAGCTTCAAAAAAACTTCCTAATATTTTATTTATTTTTAAAGATTTTATTTATTTATTCATGAGAGACACACAGAGAGAGAGGCAGAGGGAGAAGCAGGCTCCATGCAGGGAGCCCGACATGGCAATCCCGGGTATCCAGGATCACACCCTGGGCTGAAGGCAGGGCTAAACCACTGAGCCACCCAGGCTGCCTGCTTCCTAATATTTTAATGATACATTTACCTCTTGAATTAAAGTAGATTTAAATGAATACCTTTTCCTGAGCACGAGTCACATCCTTGGGTGTTACAAAGCTAGGTTCAAATTCCTGCTCTTCACTTAGTGGAGTTGGGGAGGGTAGGTGGACATCAGAGCCCCCAATCTGAAGCCAGTCACAATTTACTTAAGCTCCTGGGACCTATGATCTGACTCCAGGCGGATCACCCCGTTTGTCAGAGCCTGTGAGATCCTCTTGGCATTCTCTGTCCTCTTCCAACCTCTCTGAACCTTGGACTTTTGAAAGTCATTCCCTTCTTCCTTACTTTGCCCCCTCTTACATGAGGCAACAGTCAGAGCCCACTCCATCTGCAAGTGTAGTCATTCCTTATGATCTGCCTCTCTTCCCTGCCTGTGCACATCTCTGTGCCTGAAAAGCTGCTCCCTACCTCATCAGACTGAGGTCTATCTGTTCCCACATCCTTTCATGTATGTGTGTGTGTGTTCATATGCCTAAGTGAAGTGATCATGGCTTGCGGGATAAACCTACCCAGCAACATCTGCCAAACATGACTGGACTCTCTGTTTATGCATTTGCTTCAGACTTGGTCTCTGGGTGTGGTTTCTGTGCCTTGCTCATCTCCACCCAACTGGTGCTTAACACAGTGCCTGGAGCATGACAGGTGCTCAGGGAATGTCTACAAGTCTGTTGAATGAATAAGTGACATCACCAGGTATCTCTCCATGTTGACGATGTTTTAGGTGAAGAATTCTGCTTCTGTGGGACCCATCATCATTCAAGGTCTGTAATTTCTTTTTTTTGTAGAGATTTTATATATTTATTCGAGAGGGGGAAAGGGGAAAGAAAGCATGAGTAGGGGAGAGGGGCAGAGAGAGAAGGTGAAGCAGAGCCACCCAAGCACTCCAATGTCTATAATTTCTTATTTACCAATCTTTAAATATACAAGAGATGCAAAAAGTTACCTGCTTTATTTTTTTTAAGATTTTATTTATTTATTTATTCATGAAAGACAGGGAGAGATAGAGAGAGAGAGAGAGAGAGAGGCAAAGACATAGGCAGAGAGAGAAGCAGGTCCCATGTAGGGAGCCCAATGTGGGACTCAATCCCAGGACTCCAGGATCACGCCCTGGGCCAAAGGCAGGCACCGAACCCCTAAGCCACCCAGGGATCCCAAGTTACCTGCTTTAAATGAAAAACTTAAATCAGGTAGAACCTGCTTAGAAGAAGACCACTAAGTTCACAACCTGGAACTCAAGGTTGAGTGTCCTCAATCTTAACACGATTGATGTTTTAGGTCAGATTATTCTCTGTTGTAGGGGTTCTCCTGTGAATTGTAGGGTGGTTAGTAAAATCCTTGGCCTGCATCTGCTAGATGCCAATGACACCTCCCCCCATCAGCTGTGAAAGCAAAAATTGCCTTCAGACATTGACAAAAGTTTTCTGGGGAGCAAGTTGTCCTTGGTTGAGAACGAGTTGTAGAATGATAGAGAAGAGCCTTCTCAGATGTTGTTTTTCTCTACCTATATAATTTTTTTTCATTTAAAAAGTTTTTGTTTTAAGTTTGCAAACCTCCTATTCAATCGTCTCAAATAATAAGAATATAATCATCTAAAGTGGCTACTTTCTATGTTCTAGTAGCACAACCCGCACTTCCTCATGGTCAACCGTATACACATTATCTAGGCAAAAGACCAATTGAAAATTTTTAATTAAAAATTCATTTTCAGGTCAGAAGAATAACTACCACTGTCACACAGTTCTCTCTCTCTCTCTCTCTCTGTCTCTCTCTCTCTCTCTCCGCCCTCTCTCTTTTTTTCTCTCTCTCTCTCTCTTTCACACACACAAACATATGCAAACACATGCATATGCAATTTCTTATCCAAAAGATGAACCATTAGATTGCTTCCTTTTTCCCACTGTGGTAGAATTTCTGGGGCTTCTTTGTATCCAGCCATCCTGTCTTTCCAGGCATATGGCAATTCTACTTTCCTGATGCTTCCATTAGGTTGGACTCATGTGGCTAGTTCTGCTCAATGTGTTACCAGCAGAGTACTAGTTCTCTCTGCAGGCCTTGCTGTGGTTGCTGTGAAAAAAAGCCTTAAGTTGACATGGTCAAAGATGGAAAGAGTCTGGACTGCCAGGTTGCTACCTGGTGGATAAATCTCTGTGGGGCGCAGCCACTGAGATTGGGGGCATATTAGTTATAGCAGCCTAACCAAGCTTGTTGTTTATCATGTATGGGTAACTAAGTGGTGCATCCCCTGAGGAATAGGGTCTGAACTTGTTTCTGAGTCCTCTGGAACCTTTTATGGACACTTCTGACAAAGGAGCAAATCACAGATTATAGCATGAGTCTGCCCAACTAAGAAAGAAGACAAATCAATGATATCTCACATTTAATTTTGGTTAAATTATGTGATCAGTCAAAGAAACAAAATCAAAATTACAAATAGTTTTACTAATAAAAGTGTATCACACTGGACATGCAAAATGGTTCCTGTGATCCTGTTACCTAATCACTTGTCAAAAATGGACATTGTCACTTGCAAAATATGCTTTTGTTTCTTTAAGCGTTGGAGGCAAACCTGATGAATTCAGGGGGGCTTTTTGGAGTGGCTTCTCATCCCAAAATGTTTCTTATCTATATTTTGGGCCTCTAGTAATTCACATTCCATATAAGCCACTCAAAAATAGCTTCTAATACCAATGGAAGGTATGACCTTGAGCTGACAATTTATTTAGGTACCAGCGAGGCCTGGCCATTCTGTGTCTTTCAGGCCACTCTGCATTGATTTCAGTCAATAGCCTGTTTTAAGAAAAGCATAGGCCAGATTAAAAAAAAGAAAATCTGTCTTCCCTTGAGTAAACACAGTAACCTGACAGCTCCACTGGGTAAATGATGCACTTTTTAAAAGCCTTTCCAAATAGGTCCTTATCCAGCAAGCTTTCATAAGCTACCACTGTTCTTAATACCCTCTTATTCAAAACTCCTTAAAAAATGTCATGCCTTGAAAATGATAGACATTCTACAGGATCTGCATTTGCTGGACTTTTTTTTTTTTCTTTATAAAAAAATGTATTTTTTCCCCTCTGGTTAGGGAAAAAGTCTTTCTTGAAATATGATCCTCTCAGATAAATAATGGCAATAAAAGTAAATGGAAAGTGGGAAAGAACATGGTTTCTTAGTGCAGTGTGCAGCACTTTCTAATTGGAAAATGCTAAAAGGGAGTAGTCCTTGGAGGCCTCCCATCTGACTTCAGACCAAACAAAACAGTGATTTGCTTATGAGCATTGAGGTCTCTGTTTTCCTTGTTAAAGGAGAAGCTAAGAATGGAAGAAAAATACTAAATCATAACAGTGTATTATAGTAACGATTTGAGTGGATATTTCACACAGTGTGACAAATACAGAAAATAAAAAAACATGGATAGCCGAAAAGACTTTGAGGTCATCTGGTCAACCCCAGGGATGAGCCAACATGGTCATTCTGTAGAGTGTTGTTGAAGAGCCCAGCACTCTTTGCTAGCATAGTGAGTCTGCTTGTGTTGACGTATTCCACTTTTCTACCTAAAAGAAAATCTATCTAGCTTAGCTGAGTTCTTCTGGAATTCTGTAGGACACTTATTCATCAGTCATAGAATAGGCCTGTGGGGTGCTAATGGCTTCAAAAGGCTCAGCTTTTGGAGTTCAGAACCTCCTGGTTCCTGTGATCCTGTTACCTAGTCACTTGTCAAAAATGGACATTGTCAGTCTTTTTAAAGGTCTCTTCATTTCCTTAATTAAAACTAGTAAGTCTAAAAAAAAATAGTAAGTCTGTAACACTAACATAATCAGTATTAAAATATTGCAGAGCAGATAAAGCAGCGGGTGGTGCCTGGGATTTGACAACATCATTGTTTCCGCCTCCCTCACCTCTCCCCTTCCCATTCCCACTCGCATTTCCTTGCCACTTGTGCCTTTTAAATTTACATTTTTATTCATATATAATATACCTACAGATAAGTATATACAAAATAAATATACCTTGATGAATTTTCCAAACTTAACCCACTTTTGTATCCAGCACTGAGCTCCAAAGAAGAGTGCACCGACACCCCAAAAATCCATCTGGGAAGCCACCATCATGAATTCTAACATCATAGGTAAATTCTACCTATTTTTTTTTTATTTGATAGAAATGGAATCTTCTAGTACATGGTTTTTGTTTCCAGCTTCTTTCACTTGTGCTCCTGTCAATGAGATTTATCTGTTGCAGCATATTTATTCTTTCCATTTTATTTATTTTATTTGTTTTTTAAAGATTTATTTATTTACTTGAAAGAGAGAGAGAGAGAGAGAGTAGGGGGAGAGAGAGAGAGAGAGAGAGATTGAGAATCTCAAACGGATTCCCCACTGAATTCAGAGCCCAATGTGGGGATCAATTCATGACCCTGAGATCATGACCTGAGCCAAAAATCAAGAGTTGGGTGCCCCAAATCTTTCCACTTAAAAAAATCTATCCCTAATGCTCAGCCTGGGATACATTTATTTCCATCTTTATAGTTGGTAGGAATATTTTCTTCTCTTCTAATGTGCATGTTACAGTTCATTGTCATCTTCTGACTTCTTCCCTTTGTCAGGTCAGACATGCTGATCTGACTACAGCAGCAAAGGCACTGCAGGCTACCCCTGGGATTTGCAGGCTGATATCTCTTCTCCTGGACCCACCCAGTGGATATAGCTGGTGTTGACCATGCAGGCAGGTCAAGTATGATACAATAAAATCTGTAATCTAAAGTGCTTTCATTAGAAAGAGTAGTGAGCATCTGTGATGGTAAATTTTATTCATTAACTGGGCTAGGCCATAGTACCCAAATATTTGGTTAAACATTATTCATCCAATCAGTTGAAGGCTTTAATGGAACAAAAATTGACTTCTCTGAGCAAGACAAACCCTCCCAACAACAAATGGCATCTGGACTTGAACTCCAACTCTTCCCTGGATCCCCAGCCTCCTGGCCCACCCTGCAGATTTTGGACTTGCTAACTCTCATAATCATGTGAGTCAATTCCTTAAAATTTATCTCTCTCTCTCTCTCTTTCTCTATATATCTACATGATAGATAAAGATAGATGTAGATATTATTATAGATACATACACAGATGCTACTGGTTCTATCTCTCCAAAGAACCCTAACGTGGCACCTCTTCGTACTACTCCCAAACCCATGAAAGACCTTGCTAAGTGACCAAAATAAGACATTCTCTACAGATAGACCCTCCAAATCTTCCTCAACGTAGTCTTCCAGATAGCCATAGCCAGCCAATGAGAATTAATTGCAAGTTGTAAATTAGAAGTCTTGCTTTCTTGCACTTAGAGCAATAGTTCTCAATTGGGACGATTATGCCTACCCCACCCCCACCCAGGAGACATTTGGAAATACTTAGTGGCATTTTGTCATCACAAACAGGGAGGAAGGAACGCTATTGGCATCTAATGGTAGAAACCAGGGATGCCGTTAAATATCCTACAATGCACAAGACAGGCCCCCAAACATCCTACAATGCACGGGACAGCCCCAAATGCCAATTATATCAACACTGGGAAACACTGTACTCGAGAGACATCATCTCTTGAAAGTCTTGACATCACCCTGATTCAGCTACTAAAAGGTAAACATCTTAGATAAGAAATGCCAGAGTTCTATAAAGCAGCAATTTTATATGGGTTGGAGAGAGTTAATTTTTTTTAAGATTTTATTTATGTATTTATTGAGAGAGAGAGCACAAGGGGAAGGGGCAGAAGGAGAAAAAGAATCTCTAGCAGACTCTGCACTGAGTGCTGAGCCCCACTTGGGACTTGATCTCATGACCCTGAGATCACAATCAGAGCTAAAATCAGAGTTGTATGCTTACCCAAATGAGCCACCTAGGCACCCCAAGAGTTAATTCTTAATAAACAATCTCAAAATTTATCTTAAAATTCTGAAGTAAAGTGGATATAGCACACCCTTTTATTTATTTTTTTGTGAGAGAAATTATTTTTTGCCTTGTTTCCTCTTAATTCCCTTAAAAACTGAGTCTCCTTTTCTTTCCAGAGACCCAAAAATGGACACTTTCTTTCTCACATAATCCAGCCCACAGAAGATTTGCCTGAATCAGCAGTCTCTTGGCCAGTGAGAACATGCTACAGATCCTGGGAAGGAGATTGAAGGAAATTAATAAATGGCAGCTTCCTGCACTTTGCTTTCAACAATAACAAAACATATCAAAAGAGCAGAATGCAATAGTCAATAGATTTTCTCATTCCTGGCAACCACAAGGCTTTCTTACAGAGAAGTTTCTCCTAGCGCAGTGTTCACCATTGGTTTGGTCAGAAGCCCAGGAGGTCTCTGTAAAGATGTTAAGCACTTAACACTTAGTGTAGGAGGCCCTGATTATGTGCTTTCTGGAAGAGAGCTCTGTATCTCTCGAAGGTGTAAGAGTTTGTGTAAGAACTTCTGTCTGCTATATTCTTAGGGCACAGCACATTCTAACACAGTACAGGGTAATAGATAATTTACTGGATTGTTCTGAAACAAGTTTTTCTAAATACAGTGTAAGCTGTAGTAACTTAAATCTTTCATAACCTATTAGTACATGCAATATGTGTGGAAAAGAAGTATAAGCTAGGAGAAAATGAAAAATGACGTTTATTAACATCGAATTTCACTGTGTTTTAGAGTGTGATACTAATCCCCAACAACCAGCATAGAAAGAAATGAGTGATTCTTCTAATACTGAACAAACTTCATAAACAAGACAAAACCTATGTGAGTACTCTTTGGACACTTCAAAGATAGACAGAAATCAAATAAAAATAAACCAGCTAGGAAATTCATTAATATTTGTGCAGAATATCAGGAAACACATTCAATTATTATTACTACTTTGTAGTAAAATAGTTATTTAATTGTGTCACCAGTGAGAGGAAAGTAGTATATTTTTCAGTTTAGTATTTTCAGAGCTGTTGGTGATCAGTTAAACAAATAAATATGTAAGAAAATTATTTTTATCTCTTCCTGGTAGAGCTAAGTAGCTGGTCAATTATCTTCAATAGATTTTATTTCTAAAAGCCACACATAAGAAAAAGAAGGTCAACAGATGAAAAGGACCCAGTCTCTTGGCTTGGATTTCAAGACCGTGGTGGCACTATTCCAAGCATCCTTAAGCCTGATGACCAGGACTATTAATAGTGCAGTACTACTATGAGGCTCAGAACTCTTAGTTCTGAATCACAATTGCATTGCACATTGTCCGTGGAAAAAATTCAAAACCTCATCTCTTTTATCCAACATATACCTAGTGAGATTTCAAAACTCTGTGACTGGTTTGTGTTCCAATAAAAAACATAAAATAAAATAAAATAAAATAAAATAAAATAAAATAAAATAAAATAAAATAAAATAAAATAAAATAAAATAATTGCTGGTGAAACAAAACATAGCCAGGAAGTTAAGGTCAGGTTGAAAAGACAGAACAGTGTGCCTATATTTGGAATTAACCATGGAATCAGCTGATCAATGGACGGAAAAGCAGAAAATCAAGAAGTAATTACACAAAGGGCTTTAGCAGATACACTGGTAAAGGCAAGGTAGGAATTTGGGGTTACCGCAGCTGTAGCTGAGTGATGTTGGCCATGCTATGAGTCATCCACTTGACCTCTGCCTTTTGTCATACAATACCGCAGTATGAACTAAACTATTCTCTCATCTGGTGGAGTGGTTCTCATGAAACTTGCTTGTTGGTAAATTGGCATAGGTTGGCCTGCTCCTTTTGTATCTCCATCTCTGAGAAATCAAAATGAAAGCCATCAGATTCTGATTCATACAGCCATGAAGTAGTTTCCTGTGTTGGTTAATATTGTCTCTCTATATTGACCAGTGTCCTTGTGGTGACCCACTGGTAGCCACGCCATCTGTAGTATTGAACACTCCATCCTTCCACTGCTAGAGTGCTCCCATGATATCTGCCTCATTTCTTTGAAGCCTACCTCAAATGTATCAAGAAAATTAACATTGTGGCCAAGACCTAACTCAGCCTCTAGAATAAGTTAGATCTGGGTTCTGAGTCTGCCTCTGCCACCTGTATTCTTGCTCATATTACCTCATTCATCTGGAAAAGGGCACCATAGTAGCTTATATTTATTGAGCACCTACAATGTTTTAAGTTCTGTTCCAACCAAATGCAATGTCATCTAATTGTCATAATAGCAACCCTACAAGGCAGGTACCACTGTCACACCATTCTACAGATAAGAAAACAAAGGCCCAGTGCCCAGGTATACCCAGGTAGAGCAAGTGTAGGTGTTCTCACACATGCCTTATACTGCCTCTCTAATTTCCAGACCACTAGGCTTCTCACCAGAGAACTAGTCTGACTCACTTCAGCCATCTGAATCACAATATTGCTCTGAGGAGGAAACCAATCAGTACACACAGCTCACAGGCAAGGAATCCACACATGTACTCATTCATCCATTCAAGCAATATTGACTGAAGTCTTCTTATGTGTCAGACAATGTTCTGGGTCTTCAGTGTGCAAGATGATAAGAGTACCTTTCTTCCTGGAGTTTATAGTCTAGAAAGGAAACATACCTCAACCAAATCAGTATGTTTTCAATAATATATCACTAGTGCCTTGAAGAAAAGTTGAGCAGAAAAAACTGAGAGCGATAGAGATACTAGGAGATGGGAAGGCATGGGTGGAGCGTGGTGGGGAGGATGCTCCAGTTAAAGGAAAGGGCTCTGTGAGGAAGTCACCTTTGAGCCAAGCCTTGACTTGAAGGTAGCAGAAGCCATGAAGACCTGGGGAAAATTATTGCTTTCTTAATAAAATTATGTGCCAATGTCTTAGCTTAACCAAAGCGAGTTCTTGTCACCAGTACCAAACAAAGCACAACTTCTAACCCATTTTGCAATCCTCTAACAACAAAATAATAAAATTGAAAATGCAGATGGAAAAGCAAAAACTATTCTGAAGACCAGAGAAAGCCCAGTTCACGCAATCTCTGATGGTATCATGAATGGGGAGAGCATTTCCATCTCGCCTGTTGATAATTCACAAAGTCTCCCAAAGACAAAACCACAGTTGGCCACAGTTTTGTTGGTTTCACTTAATTCTCTGACCCTGACTTCTGTGTGGCTAAAAGCATATCATAATCACAGTAAAATCTACCTCTCTTCATTCCATTAAAGGAAACCCAGGCCATTTCAAACACCATCTTCCCATTCGACCTTGATTTTACAATGCTTTTCACTGAAGATTAGAGTTAATGCTTTTCTGAGAGGTTTGTCACAAAGGGAAGCTTAATTGGGGCTCATTTTCTCCATCCACACATTTGTTCAAAAGCTTCACTTTTAGAAAGTGTGTTTGTTATGAATGATTCATGCTCCATGGCTATAGATTATGAATTTGGGGAACCAAGTCACTCAGAGAAGAAAAAGCTACCTTGGCTTTCTGGGAATATAACCATATCATTCAGGGGAGTGAGTTGAATACTATCCCCAAGAAGATGTGTACATATTCTAACTCTACCCGTGAATGTGACTTTATTTGGAAATATGGTCTTTGCAGATGTCACTAAGGATCTCAAGAACAGATCATTCTGGATTAAGATGAGCCCTAAACCCAATAACAAGTGTCTTTCCGAGACAGAGAAGAGGGCTGTTTAAGAGACAAGGACACAGAGGGAAAGGTCATGTGAAAACAGAGACAGAGGTTGAGACTTTCAGTCTCAAGCCAAGGAATGCCAAGAGTGCCAGCCACCAAGAAAAAGCAAGAGAGAGGTATGGAACAGATTCCCCCTCAGAGCCTCCAGAAGGGGCGAACTTGCTAACATCTTGACTTCTGACTTCCAAAACCGTGAGATAATACAATTCTGTTGTTTCCAGCCAACAAGTTTGTAGTGTTTATTAAGGAAGCCCTAGGAATCTCACATACTTAGTGTCAATCTGTGACATTGGATGAAGATTAATTGTTGAGTCATTGAGTTCCTTGGAACAAAGGAAGACATGCCCCAGTGTTCAGGTCAGAACATAGGTTTTACATAGACTTTACCAGGAGCCAAAAATATTGTGGTGGCTACAGTTTGTGTCTACTTGATACCCATCTGCTTTATATCTGCCCTTCAACCCATGGGAGGCCATGATCACAGTCTCAGAGGTGGGCAAACTCAAACTGAGCTGATCATAGTGTCCATCCCTGCAGCCTTACTCTTTGGCAAAAGGGAAGGAGGAGGGATAATTGGCCCAATTGGAGTTCTTCCTTGGAGCTTTTTTTTTTTTTTTTAATCCTTACTTTTAACTTCTTTCTTTTTTTTTTTTTTAAGATTTTATTTATTTACTCATGAAAGACAGAGGGAGAGACACAGGCAGAGACACAGGCAGAGAGAGAAGCAGGCTCTATGCAGCAAGCCCCACAAGGGACTCAATCCCAGGTCTCCGGGATCACGTCCTGGACTGAAGGCAGCGCTAAACTGCTGAGCCACCCGGACTGTCCATCCTTAAAGCTTTTTAATTAAAGAGGTGGAGTTCTTTTCCAACCTCTGAATTAGACTTGATGTCTGAATCTCGATCTCACCACCATATTCTTCCTGCAGGTAGATAAATAATGGGAAGCTGAGATCAGAACCAAAACTGTATGTGCTCAGTGAGAGTACTATTAGCCCTTTAGATCTCCAATTCCTTATGATGGGGGCCATTAGTACCCCTGGTCCTGCTGCTAAAACATCAGTAAATGCCATTCCCTCTTCCCCATCATTGTGACAAACCAAAACTCACCCAACATATTCTCAAATGTTCCCTAGAGGGAGCTGAATTGCCCCTGGCTGAGAGCACTGACAGATGAGCCTCAGAGTTCTTATGTCTAAGTTAGGATGGCCTGATTCATTCATGATGTTAGTAGAAATACTCTCCTTGAAGGCAAGACTAGAACATTTGGAAGTCCATTGGCTATGAGCCAGTTTACCTCTATAAGCTTTTTATCTGTATGTTTTAATTAAAAATGGCCATATTGGTTCTTAGTGTGTTGCTACATTCAGTCATTTCACAGGTAAAACTCACTAGCTGGTGACCCAGTCCATTGTCTTAGGGTGACTTGGAAGATTCCCGATTCATCCTTGTGTTTTGTTTTACACCTTAACTTCCAGAGAGTGACCTTGCTTCTAATTCCTCAAAGATACCTGATTCTCTTGCGAGGAGAAAAGAAGTGAGGGCAAAGCATAGGCAACAGCCCACTCACAGAGTGCTTGTGACACACCCTTCTATAGGCTGCTCCTTACATGGGTGGCCATGGGGACCCAGAGAAAAATGCTCCTCAAGGATGACACAACCAAGTTTATGTGGCCACACAAAGATGGGATTGAAATTGCTAAGACCTATCTGTCAGGGAATGAGAGGCGGTTGAGGGGAACTTTGAGAACTGACTGAGGACAGAACAAGGCAGCGGCACAGGAACCAAAAGAAGAGACAAAATTTTAAGGAAAATAAAAAGTTAGCACTGAAGACATGAAGTCCAATTGGATGTAGAGAACAAAAGGGGAGAAGTTCAGGACACCTCACTAAATTGGATTTTCAAGATCATTTAAGTTGGAACAGAGTCAAATTCCTTTGATGCTTTTGAGAGGTTTCCTGTCTACATTTTGGGTGTGTTTAAGGAACACAACTTATATCCCAGGCAATGAAGGGCATTAAGCAATTCAGGAATTTGCAGGCTCCAACAATCAAATAATTTAGGATACAAGGTAGCGAAGGAGTGCATTCTGGAAGTTTTCTGTTCTATCATATCCATTCCCTCAAGAAGCAAACTTTTAAAAGAGATTATGTAAACAAATCTGTGTTCTTTTCTAAGGCAGAAGTTGAAAAAAGAATCTACATAAGAAATGTGAAGACTTCAGGCAGCTGAGAGGCTTCACCAACATTACAACCGTGCCTCCTGGAAGCCCAAACTGAGCAAAACCATAAAAGGCACAATGCTCCACAATGCAGATGCGGATAATTCACAGAGAAGGGATGACAGAAAGCAGGATGAGCAGGAATACTGCACGCTAGTGAAATGACTGGACAAGGAGCCTCATTTTACTGTGCACACACTGTAATGTGTGAAATGCAGAGATGACAGTGAGGGAAACGGGGACGTGTCTGCTTCCTTCCTAAGAAGAGTTTAGAAGAAAGATCAGCATGGAACCCATAGAACTTGACTTCTGCATAAAAGTTGGTGCCAATGTTTCCAGAGTCTTAGGGCATAAAAGTTAGAACAAATCTCAGTGTTTTCAAAGTTTTAAACATTTCTGTATTTAACATGTAATGATGCCTTGAATTTGGGTTTCAAGGCAGGTGGTTGCTGATTTGGGGGAAAAGCCCTTGAAAGTAATATAAAGTGGTTTTAGGTTATGCAAAGGTAAAGAAAAAGCCCTAATAATATACAGATTATTATTTGAAGATTTAGTTTCAAAGACTGAAAAAATAGGTCTTTAGGGAGATAACTTGGGGATGCAGGAGGAGAAATACATGGAAAGCAGGGCCTGAGTCCTTAGCTGGTGCAGCACTCCTACCCTGGGCCACTGAGCTAGATTCAGCTGCTGGGGTGTTTTGTTTTGCTGTCCAGTATTAAAATATACTAGATAATTTTTCAACACATAAGACTATAGATATTTCCCATAGAGCTAGAGACTTTAGGCTCCTTTTGACAAATCTGAAGGTCTGGCAACACCAGACCCTCATTCCTATCAGTCAATAATCACAAGTGTGAAGGAGAAAAGATGACCTCTCCAGCTGCCCTCCATCCCACCTCCCTGCCACCTCCAGGCCTGAGTATGGTTCACATTTGGCTTTGGGACCCATGTCTTAGAGAGATAGTCTCTGTATGAGGGTAAGACTTGGGATGGCCTCCATGTCCACATGTGGAATGTTCTTGGGAAGGAGACCATTTTCCCTAACCAGAATGGACTCCAGCATGGAAACCAGCATGGATTAAGTGTCCTGAGCATTGTCGCTTTGGAAGCTTCTGGAAGCAGTACTTCAGAAATAAGGATCTCCAACTTATAATGCATGCATGTAATGGAGGCAGACTGACCCTCTCAAAGTGGTGCCATGGGAGAACTTGCAGCCACTTGGTAGCCAGATGGAGAGAAGAGCAGGGAAGATGGTTCATGTGGGGAGGACAGAAAATACTACATGTGTATTGGGAATAGCAGGAATTTGACAACTACCATATAGGCAGGAACCCGGAGTTACTGACATTTATTTTTTTTAATTTTTAGTTTTTTAGTTACTGACATTTAAATATTAAAATAAAGAGGATGCCTGAACAAACCACATGACAATTAAAAGCATTCTAAACCATAAATGTCTTTAAACTAGTTCAATTTTTTTGGATTTGTATCCTAAAACAATACATGAATGTGTACAAAGATTTCATTAAAATGATTGTTATTTAATATAACTTATAGTGACAAAGAATTGGCAACAATTTTTAAAATCTGCAACAGTGGACATAGGAAAATAAATTGAATCATCAATAAATTATAATGAACAATAAATTCCCTGTAACCATTAAAATTCTCTACAAGAAGTTATTTAGGATATTTAAATGCATGTTACAAAAATAATCTGCATGGTGTAATAGTATAATACCATTTTTATTAAAAATATAAACAGAAGATGGGAATATGTTCAAGTTTATACATTATATTAGTTTGCTATGGCTGCTGTAACAAATTACTGCACACAGGGTGGCTTAAAACAACAGAAATTTATTCTCTCACAGTTCTGGAGGCCAGAAGTCCAACACAGTGGCTAAATCAAGGGCTAAAATCAAGATGTGGGTAGAGCTGAGCTCCCTCCAGAGGCTCCAGAAAAAATTTTTCCTTGCCTTTTCTGGCTTCCAATGGCTGCTGGCTTCTTTGACTGTGGCAACGACTCCAACTTCTGCCACAGTGTCACAACGTCTTTTCTATCTGATCTCCTTCAACCTCTCTCTCATTAGGACTCCTGTGATTGGATTTAGGGCCCATCCAGATAAACCAGGATAATCTCTCTTGGTTGAAATCATTACTTACATCTATAAAGTCCCCCTTTCCTTGTAAGGTAACATTTACACTGTCCAGGAAGTAGGGCTTGATATCAGGATGGGGAATGGCATTGTTTCATCCACCATCCTCCCAGATATTAAAAGGTGTTTTCTTTCTTCATGTCTTTTCCACTTTTTCTTAGAGTCAGTGTCTGATCATGTCAACAAGGGCAACTTATTTCAACTATATTCAAATAAGCGGAATGTTCACGCATTATGACTTCATATATGACCTTGTGAGTATTTTTGCCAAGGAGCAAAAGAGAGAGAGAGAGAGAGAGAGAGAGAGAGAGAGAGAGAGAGAGAAAAGAAAATAAATACCAACACAAAACCCGTCTTTTGTCCTTCAGAGTGTTAGAAACTTTGTTCAATATTTAAGACTTAAGGTATAGGTTAAAATAGGAGGATACTATATTTTTATTTTATTAAATATAAGATTAGATGGTATAAAACGTATATACAGTGTAGGTATTACAGAAAATAATGAAATTTGGAAAAATTCAAGAAGGAGGGGATGGACTTAAGTAATTAGGATGAGCTCCTTGGGAAATGTGATTCAGCATAGGCATTACATATTAATAGAGATTTGGATTTATCAGAATAGCATAAACAAAGGCAGGGCTGTCATGATTTAGAAGAATGTCCAGCGGATAGTTCTAACTTGAAAAGAAGGAGTTGAAAAAATATATGTCTATATAAAGAGAGAGAAAAATTAACTATTTGCTAGGTGGAATGTGGGCCCAAATTCTGAAAGACCTTTACTACTAGGGAAAAGGTTTGGTCCCCACCCTGAAACATACCATTACAAACAAGAACAAGAGTTAGTGTTATTCTCCATTCTGAAAAATGAGCAGTGAAATAGGCAATTCAATGATTCCTTTCAGATGAGAAATTTGGTTACATTTCCAAAGAAGAGAAGGTACAAGAACAGTGAAAGGTAACAGAACTCACCTGCTGCCATATTTTTGTGTCAGTTTCTGAGTTAAATCTAAGAGAAGATACACACACACACAATTTAAATGGGCTTCTGGTCCTCAGTAAGAGTAATGAATAAACAGTATTGAATGAAAATCATCGTGTAATCAATGTTAGGAGAGGCAAATCAATGCCTCCAGAATTAGAGGCGGGAGAACCTGACCATGAGGGACAGAGCATGCAAGGCAGACGAGGCTGTGTGGAGAAGATGAAATGTGAATGACAGGTGTTTGAAAATTTGGAAGGAACAGAGATAGAAAAATGATAATGGTGATAGCTAACATTATGTAATTCAATGCCAGACACAGGGCTATTTTTTTTAAATTAATTTTTTTGGGGAAAAATTTTTTTGTCTATCCTCTTAGGTTCAGCATCTAGGGGTGTGTGAATTAAGCTAACAAAAGATGGATGAACAAGAGAAAGGGCACACAATTTTTACTAATACTCATGTGTGTGGGATCTCACCAAAAAAAAAAAAAAAGGAGTAAAAGTCAAGTAAGTGGTTAGACTTGGGGGCTTACACACTCTTTCAACAAAAGAAAGAGGGCTTGGGTTGGAAGGGTTGATAAATTGTGGGGAAGTGGCTAGGAAATATATGGGGGAACCAATTGAAGATAAGGGTTATTTTCATAAGGTCTGTTTATGCAAACTCATCTTAGTGTCAACTCCTTGTGTTCAGTGATAAGAGTTGCTTTTTCTTCCTACAAGAGGTGACAGGGGGCACCTTTCTCAAAGAGAAATTTATACCCTGATTTTAGACAGATGAAGGCAGGGCAGAGAACTCTTTCTACACCAGTTGGTTCTCAATTGCCTTTGGCTCCAAATAATCCTTATGCCAAAGTGGCAAAAATTTGGTTGGCATATCCTGATCTCCTTCACAATAAACTTGTGTGATCTTGATACCACTATTATGTAGACACAATCTACATCATTGTTGCCTCTTTATAGGTGGGTAAATTGAGGAACAGGGAGATGATGTTCTAACAGGCATGTCTGAGGAAAAGGTAGGGATTCATTTTGACTGAAGGGTAGAGCAAGTGGTGTAGGTATCACTTGGGCAATTTCTTTCTTTCTTTCTTTCTTTCTTTCTTTCTTTCTTTCTTTCTTTCTTTCTTTCTTTCTTCTTTCTTTCTTTCTTTTCTTTTTCTTTTTCTTTTTCTTTTTCTTTTTCTTTTTCTTTTTCTTTTTCCCTTCCTTCCTTCCTTCCTTCCTTCCTTCCTTCCTTCCTTCCTTCCTTCCTTCCTTCCTTCCTTCCTTCCTTCCTTCCTTCCCTCCTTCCTTCCTCCTCCCCATGCTTGGGCAATTCCAATATGATAGGCTGAAAAGCTTCTACATCAAGTGCCCTCATTTGCTTCCTTTTTTAGAAGAATTAGATGGCTCTGCCATTCCTTAACTGGTTTCTTTTCCTCTCAAGTTGAAAACCTTTCAAGGAACATTTCAATAAAGCAAATAGAGCAGGTGAGGAACAGCAAGAAACAAAACTCAAGAGGATTGTAATGATCGGAGGAAATTAGAGAATGTCCATTCTGGTACTTTCGTGTACTATACTCATAAAAAGAGAATATATATATATATTATATATATATATATAAATATATATATAATATATATAATATATATAATATATAATATAATATAATATATATATATATAAAGTTGTATAAAAATAGAACCGCAGTATAATAACAGCCCAAGCTATAGTTTCTTTTTCTGTTTAAACTTTGAAAAACACAATCCAATAGCCCCAAAAGAGAAGAAAATGTGTTTGTTTAAAGAAAACACACACACATACAAACACACTCACTCTTCTAATTGCTGAACTGCATGGAACTGAAAAGTCAATAGCAAGAAAGCATAGACCGGCAGAAAGCTCATCAGATTAGAAATCTGGTTGATGGTCTATCACTGACACCAGCTGACCAGTGCAGTTCACAATGAATCCAGGGTCAACGACCTGGTCCACCAAGTCCTCCAACTGGTTTTGCAGCCTATGACCAAAGGTGATGCTTGAAAACACTGGCCCTTTACCAGTCTCCTATTAGTCCTGATTGAGGGCTGGTGATATAGCAGAGAAATCTATATCCATCCTGCTTTAGAAGAACCATGTGATGCCTTCACCCACCTCATTCAAGACACGTTTATTATTTGAGTACCTAGAAGCCATTCCATTGTATTGACTCTGGAAAAGGTATGACTGTGGATATCATGGATCTTGCCTTAAGGACTTCGTGCTAGTTTTCTATTGTTATATAACAACTTTCCACACACTTAGCAGCCTTGAACCATACTCAATTATTAGCTTACAGTTCTATAGAGTGGTCTATGCCTGGGTTCTCTGCTCTGGGTCTTCAGATGGAAATTAAGGTGTTGGCTGGCTATGTTCTCATCTGGACACTCTAGAGGAAATTTCTGATTCCACACTTACTCAGTTTTTTTTTGTGACAGAGTTCATTCCTTTGAAGTTGTAAGACCAAGATCCCCACTTCCTTTCTGGCCATTAGCTGGGGGCGACACTTAATAACATCTAAAGGCCACTCCCATTCCCAATATGTGAGCCCTTCCATTTTCAAAGGCAGTGGTGAGAAATCTCCCTCACATTGAATGTTTCTCTCTCTTGGATCTCTGTCACGAGGAAGAGACCAGTCTTGCTTCAAGGCTCACCTGACTAGGTCAGGCCCACCAAGAAAAATTTCCCCTTCTTAAAGCCAACTGATTTTTGGACCTTAATTGCATCTGCAAAATCCCTTCATAGCTCACCTACATTAGTGTTTGACTATACAGCAGCAGGCTCTCTGGGGTCATCTTAGATTCCACCCACCACAAGTATCTGAAAAATATTTATTGAATGTTGAATGAATGAGAAAACCAATGAAAAAAAAATCTGGCACTTCAAAGGAATTATCCATCAGTGAAAGGCAGTATAGCTTTTTCATAATCTCATCCCATAGCTGCTTAGTGTCTCACTGTTTACAAAGAGCCTACACTCACATTAATTATTTGTTTGCTGCTAATAGCAACTCTGTAAGTCAAGCCCACAGGGCAAGGCATATTTTTCCTCTTCCCAGGAGCTGTGTTCTCCTAACTCGTGGTCCAGTGCTCTTTCACCAAAAAGAATGACAGTTTCTTTAGGATTGATCTCAAACTCTTTGCTTATATGGCCGCAATATGAAGGAGAGAGGCAGGAGAGTGTGGAACCCATGAGAGAACCCATGAGCAGGTTGGGGCTGGGAACACTGCCTTGTTGGTATTCTTCAAAAAACAGGGCCAGCAGAACTTAGAGGTGGGTCATCTGTAGCTTTAGGAGAGAAATAAAGCAGAAATTGAGAGATGATGAGAAGAGTCTTTACAAAATTGACCAGGGCTTTTTGGAGAGATCTCATTGCCCCAGTAAAACTGTCTTCATGCTTCCTAGGCATGCTGTTGCTCCCTAGAAGATAAGCCCACTTTATCTCAATTGTAATAGGATAGAGAGAAGGAAAATAGATCGGATGGGGAAAGAACACCAGCCAGCAGCCCATTCATCCAGGTTCCTGTCTGGGTGTCTCTTCTGCTAACCAGCTACGTGTTTTTGGCTCAGCCACGTAACATGATGTGCCTGATTTTCCTCAACGTGTCATGCTGGTGGTTGAGTTCGGTGATTTACATAATCCCTCTGGCTACAAATTCTGTGTCTGTGTCTTATGAAGACTTTGGGTTGGTTATCTGGACCATATTAAAGCACTTCTCTCTGGGATTAATAACAATACATGGCAGCTTTTTCATATCCCTTCCCTTTTATACAGTTACTGCCCAATCAGCACTATAAAGCATTCAAATCTTAAAAAATAATTCACTGAATGTCTTTTTTTAGCACAAGTTGGAACAAATGTCTATACGTCAGTGGTTAATTGCCTGCATGTGGAGCAACAGCTATGTGCGCATGGAAGCAAGCTACAAAATGTTATTTTAATAGGATGCTATTCACCCAAACACATTGATTTGAAATCTGGCACCAAACTTGCAATCTGGCTCATTCAGAAATCTTCCACAATCACCTTGCGCAATTTGACCCATGTAAATGAAAACCTCCCCAAAAAGTTCATGAAATAACTCGAGAAGACCAAAAGTCAGGGTTATAAACTGTATTCTGTTTGAGGGGTCCAATGGATCAGTTAATTGTGAATTCCTTGGTAAACAAGTATTTGCAAAGAGATGCACCCTGTCATTTGAGAAGAGCGTAACGGCTGATTCACAGAGCCACAGTTTTCTGTGATCTGAGCTTAACGACTGGCATTTATTTTTTCAGTTTAATCAGGCCAAAAATCTTGGGAGTTATCCTAGACTATTTTCTTCAGCTCACTGCAGTCTTCTTGGCTCTCCCTGTAGGAGATATCCAGAATCCAACCACCTCTCACCACCTTCTAGTATTTCCGTATTCTGAGCCAACAGTGTCTCTCCCTCATGACCCTTTTAGCCCTCCTACAGACCTCCCACCTTCCAACATTGCTCCCCATGGTCTATTCCCAACACGTCAGCTAGAGCACTTATTACCCCAGGCAGTTCATGTCCTTCTTCTGCCTAGACTCTTCGATGGTTCCTCATTTCATAAAAGAGGTAGAGCTGAAGTTCATAAAGGGTCCCTCACCGCCTCCACAATTTCCTATCTTCACCCATCTGGTGCTCTCCGCCTTCACCCATCAGCACCAGCCACAATTAGTCCTGTGTTAATCCTGTGCCCTCCAGTCAACCTCCCTGAGGTAAGGGTGTTTCCTCTACCAGAGTGCTCTCTCAGACATCATCTTAGCCAATTAGCTCTTCCCCTTCAGATTTCCTCAGTGAGGCTTAACCTGGTCTTTCTATGCAACCAAGCTACTTGTCTCCAACCTCCCAACTATCTTCACCCTCCTTACCTTGACCTGCTTTTTTCTATAGCATTTAGCACCTTTAATATAAAGCATGTATTTAATAAATGTTGTTTAATTCCTATTTCCTTCTGCTAAAATGTAAGCTCCATGAGGGCAGGAGTCTTTGTTGCGTTTCGTGATGTATCCCCAACTCTAGAATAGTGTCCAGCAAATAAGAGCATTCATAAGAAATTTAATCTCTCACCTCACATGAGTTGAAAATCAAATTGAACAATAAATCATAATCAAATGTGCTAACCTGTAATATGTTTATTTAGTGTTTTCTATGATCCTTTGTCTGATCTGTCTGGTAATTTATCTGGGAATGCACTCAACAAAACAAGATTCTAATATATCTATAAAATATATTTGCACTGATTATATCCAAGAAACTCACTTGCTATCTTCTATATTTTTTTTAATAGAGTAGCCTCCCCACCGCCAAGTGAACACTCATTTTATAGAACACAATGATCCCCTACCTCTTCCCTTTAAACTTTATATATAAAACTATTTTGGAAAAAGCCTACATACACTACTGTGATTTAAGGCTACCCCATTGTATTTGTCTCAATTCCAGAAGAAATAGAAAGTGCACTAAAATTAAGATGAGCTGAGGATAAGGAAGCATCTGACTCTTGATGTCAGCTTAGGTCATGATCTCAGGGTCATGACATGGAGCCACGAGTCAGGCTCTACAGTGGGCATGAAGCCTGCATAAGATTCTCTCTTTCCCTCAGCCTCCTCTCCCCTTGCCCCCCATCCCCCATTTGCATGCATGTGCTCACACATATGTGCATGCACACTCTCTCTCTTTCTAAAAAAGAAAAAAAAAAGATGAGCTGAGGATATAGTAGGATGGGCAGGGTGTGTTTCACCAATGAGATCCCACAGAATGGGAGCAGAAAGCCTGATATCACCACTCCACTCTCCCTCCTGCCCTGCTGGGCTCCCTGTTAGCTGAACCCCATTGGAATCAGAGAGCAGAAAGGTCTACTGAGGCAATTGTCAGAATTCATTCTCCAAGAGCATGGGACATTGTGAAGGATCAAGAGGCAAAGGAAAGTAACCAGCACACGGAAAAAAGCCTTGATCCCTAGTAAAGAGATTAGAATATCAACTCTACCAGGGGATTTCAGAATTCAGAAAACATTTTACTTCCTAACATAGTGGCCATATGCCTAGATACATATGCTTTTAATAGTACAGATTTCTTAAAACGAGTACTTACACTTACCACCTGAAAAAACAAAAACTCATTTTATTATATTCTGTTCTGTTCTATTCTTTATATTTCAATGCTGCTTGCAACCCATTAAATTGATTTTGCAACCCACAGTTTGAAAGTTGCTGGTCAAGACCGACCCCTCCATTTAAAAAGTAAAATCTCTAGGCCCTTGTGAGGTGAAGGGGCTTGTCCAAATTTATAATATATGTGATTGGAATGATGTGGGTGTGTACGTTTGTACACTTATTGAAAAGAAAAACACTCAGCTTATTTCATCTACCCAATGTTCTCTTCCAAACCACATGCATATCAGCATATTTTGAAAGGTTTTCAGCAGTGCAGGTGTCAGGTGACACCTCAATTTAACGATCAGTAAAATAAACAAAGTCTTCCTTGTGCTGTGATGGGAGGAACTTCAGGGAGGTGGAGAGTGGAGGCCATGACCTCTCATAAGGGGGAGCTACTTGAGACCCCACACTGACTTCTTTAGGACGGAAGTCGGTTAGCATGGGCACATCCTCCACCCCTAGATAAAGCAAGGTGTCCATGCTGCCTCGTGCAGGACACTTGCTAGACACCAGGAGGGTGGCCAATGACAGCTTCCTCGTGCGCTCCTGTGGAGGGCTGTGAAGCCACCAAAAGCCCCAGCCTGGCATGCGTGTTTCATGTCAATGACAGTTGCATGGGAAGCTGTTCTGCTTGGAACCAGTTCATCCTCAAGAAGCTCCCTTTGAAGACTTTGAAAGCAGCAGAACCCGTTCCCCCTTTGGCAGGAGTTTGTGCATTTCACTCATTTCAAGTCAGGACTAATAGCCCTAATGATTTTGAAGGGCCATAAATGATTCCTTTATGCCTGGCCGGGGTTGGCCAAAGTTCTACTTGCAACCCACAACATACACACACGTTCTGCTGAAAAGTAAATACTGGTGTGACCATGTTGGTGCCATGCCACGGAAAATGGCCATTTTCTTAAGTACTCATTTAAAAAGCAAGTTTGTTATTTCAGCATCTGTCTTTGAAAGCTGGCTTTCTGTATCTCTGGTGTTGTGTTTCCATTGCCAGCGTGCTGGGGGGGGGGGTGCGGTGGTGAGGGCAGTGCAGAGTGGACAAAAATAAAACATTAACTCTTTCAACAGTTTGAGAGCTGACCTATGTTTAAGAAAAGAATTAAGTCAAGTGAAAATGCATCATTCCTAGCTCTCTTGGTTCCGTATCAGCATTTCTATAAAACGTCCTGCCCAAATGCCTATCAAAAGAAGAAATCTGTCCTTTGCAGAGGATTCAAGGCCCTTTGCCTGTAATGCCCGCCTTACTCCATCTACCCTGCAGTGGTGTTTCTTCCCCATGCTCCCAGAGTTTTTAAAGGTCTCCTGTGAGCTAGGGGCTGTGCATCTATGTGGGAGTACATACACATGTGGACATGTGCATGTGTGCTACAGGAGATGGGGAGGGGGCAAGAGAAATATAACTCAGCCAATCCTTTAAGGGATTTTTATTTCCAATGCTGAAATTAGACAGAACAGATGAAAAGTGAACGCACAATCCAAAGAAGTTATAATTGAATAGATTTCAAGAGGTTGGTCATGATGCAAGGCAATCCCACATGTCCCCAATCCAAACATCAGACCCTTCCAACCTTCTGTTGACTCTCGTTCATCAATGTCAGATCAACATCATAAATGCTTGCATCTTTGCTTTCTGATCACTGAAAAAATGGCTACAGTTGTTAACGACAGCTACTGTGTGTTCAGAGCCTGGCTTCTCATGGTGTCGACCATGTCCAAGGTACACACACCACTGCTTGCCCTGAAGTGTGCTTTTCACCACTCGTGGTCACCCAATTGTACTTGGAATGTAATCCAAGGTTTTTTCCTATAAGTCATTCTGTCAAAATGTTGTATTTACACTCTAAAAAATCAGTATTTTTTTTTGTTTTGAGATAGTTTTCATTCCTTTGAGTGAAAGGAGAGTTTCTGTATACCCCATACCCAGTTTCCTCATTGTTAACGTCTTACATTATTATGTACACTTGTCAAACTAATGATCCAACACTGGTACCTTATTATCAGTTGAAGTCCTTACTTTATTCAGACTTCTCCAGTGTTTTCCTAATGTCCTTTTTATGTTTCAGGATCTCATCCAGGATACCACAACACATGTGGCTATCATGTCTTCTTAGCTTCCTCTTGGTCATGACAGTTTCTCAGACTCTTCTCATTTTCAATGACCTTGACTTTTTTGGGAAGCAGTGGTCAGATATTTTATAGGATATTCCTCAATTTGACTTTGTCTCATCTTTTTTCTCATTACTAGACTGGGTGTTGGGTTCACCTTTAGGGATGTAAGTATAAATGCCGCACTGAAAGATACATATGTTCTATGAAGTTTGCATATTGAGAACCAATAGATGCTCTACAGGGAATGCGTTCCTTGCATGGGACAAAACCATGCAAAGAGTGACTGACTCCTGGTAAACTATACTGGATGTGGCTCCTTAGACTCATATGAAAAATAGATTTCAGCTACCTTTGTGCATCTGAAAGTTTCCCTTATTTTAGCACAACGAATAAATAACTATAGTGCCAGCCATGTATATCTTTCAGTGTGGGCTATCTTTTCTAACAAACAATCCAAAAATTTCAGTGACTTAGTGAAACCAAATTATATTTATTACTCATGCCAGAGGTAAACTTAGGACTTCTGGGTGGGGCTGTGCTTCCTTCAGTGGTGACTTGCCACTCCGGGCTTCTCTTTTCCCTGAATCTACCATCCTCTAGGGCTTTGCAGCTCTTATCCGCATCAGCTAGTGGACAAGAGAAGAGAGAAAGCGTGCAGAATTAAGTGGGAGATTAGGGGCCAGACTTAGAGATGTCAGGCATTACTTCTGTCCACATTTCATTGGCCAGAACTCAGTCACATAAGCCCACCCAACTGCAAAGGAGTCTGGGAAATGTGGTCTAGGTTTTTTAGAAGAAGCATATCACTGAAGATTTTTTGGGGAGTCATAGTATCTTCTGCAGGGGAGTTCCATATAACATGCTATTTTCTTAAATGCTGAAGTCTGTCCCTTAAAGCAATATAAGAAGTGCAAAGTGGTAGAAACCAGAGTAAACGTCACATCAAAGATATGTACCTTGCCCTCAATATATATATAAAATGATTGAACTATATGATTGAAAGAAGTAGCTTTCATTATCTACATGTATAGAAATTAAGGACCAAGCAGAGACTCAAAAAGAAAGCCAACCCTGAAGGCATATCTCAATCCAAAGTTAAATTCCAATGTATACCTTTCTAGAAAAGAATGGACTGAGTCTTTCTTTCCCAAATAGGCCTATTCTCTCTTTCATGTTTTAATGACCTTCTTCAATCTGAGCTATAGTATGTCTGGATGCTAATTGTCTACTAGTCTAGACAGTGATGATATTATGACCAAGTTATGCACAGATAATCACTGTGTCACTGTTTTCAATGCTGCCTACACATATTGCTTCACTGAACACACTTGGCATGTGCGATTATTCTCCTGATAT
The DNA here is from genome assembly GCF_905146905.1 of Nyctereutes procyonoides. Taxonomy (NCBI): domain Eukaryota; kingdom Metazoa; phylum Chordata; class Mammalia; order Carnivora; family Canidae; genus Nyctereutes; species Nyctereutes procyonoides. The sequence continues at coordinate 8,876,825 of NW_026575155.1, forward strand.
TTATTTTCACCATTTAAGTAGAGAATACTTACGTAATCAAACTGTCCAGTGAACTGAGCATTTTTTTAAAATCGTTCAAATGAAATATGAGAGTCTCAAAGCAGAAAGAAAAAATAATGTCAATGGACTTCATACCTTTATGTATGCTGGGGCCATCAACCTATGATATTTTTTCTTGCTTTGTTCATCAGGGATAGATCTTGCACAGGTCTCTCAAATACTTTCACTGTAAATTGTCCTCACCCAGATATGTTGGCTTATTCAAAGCCATTCTGACAAGAAAGACCCAGGAATTTCAGGATATATCTTTTATTTACCCAGAATTAGGCTTTGTAATGTAGTCTCATGTGCCCACATGCCCCCCCCTCCGCCGGTCCACTCCACAGGTTACAGTAAAATAGGCAACTACTTGGCTCTTAAATATTTTCAAAATGAAATATTTGTTTTTAAAAACCACCATCTTAATGAGGAATAAGGACTGTGATGTTTTGACATCACTTAAACCCACCTGAAGGGGGAAGACTTTGAAATCAATGCAAAAATGAAAAACAATATGGTTTAGAAAGTGGGAGGATGTTCCAGACATAGTGGATAACAAGGTTTATATTTGGCATGGAAAGAGAAAATGATCAAAGGGTCCTGGAAGAAGTTTGTTTGGCCAAGGAAAAGGCATAGACTGGGAGTAACAGGCAGACACGCAGGCTTGGCAGAGGGGTGGGTGTTGATACAGCATGACTTTGAGGACAGTGTAAAGGCTCAGCTGGACTTTTACATACTAGCTCCACCATATAAGTGCCCGTGAGGTCAACGTATTACTTAAAGAAGTCCCCATTGCATGAAAATCTATGACTGCAGGGGATAAAACAGAACCTTCCCCCACTCCTATGACATCAGCCTGCTTGCTCTCTCACGTAAAATGGAAACAAGGAACTCAACGGATGAATTTAAAATTCATCTGTGCTGATTCTGAGCTCAGGCATCTATCAGGTCAGGTGAGGTAAGTCCATAAGGGAGAGTAGTAGAGGAGGTTCAGGGGAGAGGCAGGAGGCAAGTTTCCATAGCCTATTGGAAGGGTGGGCTCAGCTCATTGATGACAAATTTGCTTTGCTTCATAATTCTGAGTAAAGCCAGCTCTTCCAAATGTACTGAGTCAAACTGTACCCCTCACCATCCACCACCAAAAAAAGATACGTCCTCATTGAATCTGTGAATGTGACCTTAGAAACGGGAACTTTGAAGATTTAATTAAGTTAAGGATCTCAAGATAAGATCATCTTGTATTTAGGATAAAACAAATCTAATGACAGGTATCCTTATAAGACAAAGGCAGAGGGAAATTTGGGACCCAGAGACACAGGGACACGTGAAGAGGGAGGTAAAGGCCGAATTGGTGCCCCTACAAGCCAAAGAGCAGCAAGGATGGCCTGCAGCCACCAGCAGCCAGAAAGAGGCAAGGAAATGACTCTCCTTCAGGGCCTCTGTGGAGAACCAGCCTTGCTGGCACCTTGACTTCAGACTTCCAGCTTCCAGAACCATGAGCAAATAAATCTGTTATTTTAAGTCACCAAGTTTATCTGTTGGGATCTGTTACAACAACCCCAGGAAACACATACACCAAAGAAGAAACCCTGGCTCATGCTTGTACCCCTGTCCTGATATCATCCCATCCTCAAAGTATTCATTTTATCTAAATTTTGGGAAAATACATAAAACATAAGATTTACATCTTAATCATTTTTAACTGTACAATTAAGTGGCATTAAGTGTATGGCCAATGTTGTGCAACCATCACCACCATCCATCTCCAGAACTTTTTCATCCTCCCAAACATAAACTCTTTATCCATTAAACACTAACTCCCTGTTACCCTCTCCCCCAGCTCCTGGCAGCCACCATTCTACTTTCTGTCTCTGAATCAGATTACTCTAGAGACCACATATCAGTGGTATCCTTCAGTATTTGAACATTTGTGTCTGGATTCTTTCATTTAGTGTAGTGTCTTCAAGGTTCATGGCATAGTATGTATCAATACTTCATCCCTTTTTAAAGCTAAATTATAGAAATATACATATATTATACATACGCCACATTCTGTTTATCTACTCATACACTGATAAAGTGGGTTGCTTACACACTTTGGCTCTTGTAAATAATGCTGTTATGAACATGGGTGCAGAAATATTTCCTCGTTCCCAAAATGTTATACTTCTTCTTTGTTATATTTCCTGAACTTCTTCATCTCTTCCCTCCTTCCAACTGGAGTGATCCCAGGACCAGGCACCTTCTTCCTCAGTAATGCCCTTTCAGGATAGTTCTTGGCAGTGAGGACCACAGGACTTCCATAGAGACATCTAAGTGAAACTTGTGGGCAGAAGTCACCGGGTGGTGGAGGTGACTTTAAATTATAGAGAACAGCAAAATGCTGTTTTGGGGAGCATTTTGGGGGAGGGGAGAGAAGTAAGGGCTGGAGGCTTTGTCATCCCTACATTTGCTAGCTTGCTCCATATTTTTACTTAGAAGACAAATTACAGATCCATAAAAAGGACTACGATTCACATTTTATATGAGATCAAGAAAGCATCAACGGCCTATATTGAGGAATATTATCACTGCTTTTTTTTAGGTGACTTGAGCATCTCATTGAGCTGGGTCCTCCCCTCCATCCTTGGTGTTTATCCTAAATTAAAGATAATCAAGTTTATCATCCAATAAACTGGGACACGTTGGGAGAGTAAGAGAGGAGATACTAGGGATCATTTAGGCAAAGGGATGTGTGGTCAGCCAAGACTCACTACCATAACATCCCCTCAAGCCTACCCCTCTCAGTCCTCAGGACCTGCAGCATCTTCTTTGCAGCCATCCTGGGATTCACAGGATACAATACCTCCAAACATGCATTTTGTGGTATAAAATCCCAAGCTACCCAATAACAGGGGATTTACATTGTGCCCAAGCTAGGGATGTGCACTGCAAAATGAAACTTGTTCTTCTTGCTCATTTTCTTCCTGAAAATGACAGAGATTCTGATGTGAACCAATGTACCTACAGCTAAAAATATATTCTTCATTATATCACTTGTGAAGGTTAAAAATTGTTTTATTAGCCTACTGTATGTTCACCTTCTTGCAACACTTTTATTTTGGGGAAACGAGTTTTTGCTGGCCTGAAGAACAACCTCACACAAACAGCTCAAGAATTCTGTGCTAGGAATAGCAAAAGCTTACCTCTGAAGGGGGAAAATTCTAGCTTCTATTTATTTATACTACTTTTTTTCCCTCAACAATTGCTGTTCTCTATAATTTAAATGTCTGCAAAAATAGCAGTTATGTAAACATTAATGCATAAAAAACTATCATTTCGATGTAGCCTGCAAATCCTGAAAGCTAAACATTAAGGAATCATGAGATTTTTTTCCTCTAAGCAAGGGGAGGGAGTTCACAATCTTTTTATCCCTAAAACGTACCCTTCAAAGCTTTTCAAGTTCAAGTTGTTAAGCAGGCCTGAGTTGCCATTAGTATTGCATTTTGGTAAATGTTCATATTTCTTCTTCCTCCAATCACATGCTCCTTCCTTATGATAAACTTAACAGCTTTTACTTCTGTGTTTGCTGATTTTCCAGTGTTAAGTATGGGATCTTATTTTCCCTTTCAACATGAAAGTTCCCTTTCTAATCATAACATAATAAATATATGCTATCAAGCAAGGCTAGCTTTGAAAAAAGTGCTATCAGATAAGTCCAATGATCCCATTGGCTTTCACAAATTCATAGCGATGTGCACACAGTGGGGGGAAAAGTTTTTACATTCTGAAGAATAGAAATTCTTTCCCAGAAAAGGCATTAAAATTCTGTTAAGACTTATGTACTTCTAGAAGGCATTAGACCAAGAGAACAAAAAGTCAAATGGAGGTGTGTGTGTGTGTGTGTGTGTGTGTGTGTGTGTGTGTGTTGGTGGGGAGATGGTAGAGAAATTTACAAAGCCAAAGCACAGGTAAGCTGTTTACCTGTGGGTGTCAGAAGCTCAACCTGAAACGATCTCTCACCATGTCCTCAAAAATCTAAAATCAGCAATGGCCCATAGGCCAGGCTTATGTCAGAGTATACTTCCCTGAAATCTGTGGGCATATCTAGAACTACAAATTCTTATGATGAGGTCCTCTGAAAACCCCAGAAGCCCTCAGCTCCCATCACCTAAGAGTCACAATACATTTAAGGAATTTTTTATCTTCTGTATGATGGGCTCTTGAATTCAGTGACTGAGTCCTTGGTCCCTGGTAACAATAATAATTATATAACCGCTCATTCCATCTGCCTTCATTGAGCTCCTACTATGTGTGAGACACTGTATGAGACAAAATCTTATGCCCCAAAAAGTGCACAATGTAAGGAGAAGAAAATATGTCAGAGGGGATGGAGAAACAATATACACAGAGACAAGGAGGGCTAGTTTTGCCCAGAGAAATAGAAAGAGCATTCTAGAAGAGGAGCCCTTTGAGTTGAATCTAAGAAGATAAGCAAGAAGGCAGCTCACAACCTAATGAGTTGAACAAGAAAGTACATCACAGCAAGAGGTGCCCTTTGAGTTGAACCTAAGAAGATGAGCAAGGCAGGCTAGCTCACATATAAGACAAGTGGGGTAGAGCAATGAAGAGGAGCATTGCATAGATACTGATGGAAAATCCAGAGGTCTAATGCTTAGTTAGACTCCTTGAAGAAGAATAAATAAACTTCTGTGAGAAGAGCCAAGGATGTAGTCAGTGAGTAGGAGAAAGACAACAGGTTCCAGGAAAAGTAGATAGGAGCCAGACTGTAGCTTGGTAAGCATTTTTAAAATAAATGGATAGATAAATGAATACTTTTTAAAAATAAAAATCTTTCCCCCTTCGAAGTATTTAGAAACCAATGTTCAATGGTATAAGAGATAGCTCTTTGTTGTTGTTGGTGGTGGTGGTGGTGTGTATGTGTGTGTGTGTGTGTGTGAGTGTGTGTGAGTGTGTGTGTGTGTGTGTGTGTGTTAGGGACTATGTTTCTCCCCTCTCCAAATTCATATGTTGAAGCCTACTCCTCAATGTGATAGTATTTAGAGGTGGGACTGGTTTGGGGCAGTAATTAGGGCTAGATGAGGTCATGAGGGTGGAGTCTTGGGATAGGATTAGTGCCCCTGTAAAGAGAGACACCAGAGTGTTGCTCTCTTTGCTCCCCTCCTACTCACCATCATGGGAGGACCCAGCAACAAGGTACCCTCCACCAGCCAGAAAAAGAACCTTCTCTGGGATCTGAACTGTCTGACATGTTCATTTTGGATTTCCAGCCTCCAGGACTGTTGGAAATGCATGTCTGGATTTTTCATCACCCAGTCTATGGTATTTTGTTCTGGCAGCCTAAGAAGGCTAAGATAGTGGGGTATTTTTTTAAATAATATTTTGAGATTGATAATACTAAGTTTTATAGTGAGGATTTGGGAAGCAAAGTTACTAAATATCTAAAATATTTCAACAGCTGAATCTGTGATATTTCTGAAGGCCACAAGATAAAAAATCATATTGTTTAGCAGCTTGGAAGCCATTTATAGGAAGAATGAACTTGCTAACAAAGACTATCAATTTTTGTTCAATTATAAAAAAAAAGACATAAGAAATGTGACTGAATAAATAAACTGAAATATATAGGGAAATAGTGACTTATATTCCATAGACCATAGGTTTCTTTCCAGTAAACAGGAAGTAATGAGACTGCTGTAAGTACTGGGTTGAACCAGATAAATGTGCCATTTTGGTAGACAAAACTATGGGTTCTCCACATATCAAGTTGGGACACCAGCTGAGTATCCTACTGTTCAACTCAATTTGACACTAATGTATGTAGAGAGAGCATCAGGTGCCACAAGCCTACAGGACTGTGCCTCCCCTCATTTCAGATACCATTTCACCTGTGCCTCTGACCTACTGGCTACAAATCATAGGTTCCCATGACCTCCTCCTTGGGCTCAATTAATTTGCTAGAGTGGGTCACAGGACTCAGGAAACCAGTTCACTTACTAGAATACTAGTTTATTACAAAAGATATTAAAGGATACAAATCAACAACCAGATGAAAAGACACGAAGGGAGGTGTCTAAGGATCCCAAAGACAAGAACTTCTGTCCCCTGGACTTTGGGATGTGCCACCCTCTCAGCCTATGGATGTATTCCAATTCACCAACCTGGAAGTTCTCTTAACTCTGTAGTTCAGGGATTTTTATGAGGCTTCGTCCCATCAGCATGATTAAGTCCTTGGCCAATGATGATTGAACTCAAACTCCAGGCTCTCTCCACTCCCTGAAGGTGAGGGTGGGCGGCTGAAAGTTCCAACTTTCTAATCACATGTTTGTTTCCCTAGCAACTAGCTCCCGTCATTAGGTTACCTGAGGGTTTTCCAAAGACCACCTCATTAACATTAACTCAGGTATGGTTGAAAGGGGCTTGTTATGAACAACAAGATTACATAACCATAAAAAGAATGAAATCCTGCCATTTGCAAAGACATGGATGGAGCTAAAGAGTATTATACTAAACGAAATAAGTCAGAGAAAAAAAAATACCCTATGATTTCACTCATATGTGGAATTTAAGAAATAAGCCAACTGAGCAAAGGGAGTAAAAAGAGAGAAAGAAGTAATTCAAGAAACTGACTCTGAAGTATAGACAACAAACTTGTGGTCACCAGAGGGGAGATGGATGGGGGGCGAGTGAAATAGTTGATGGGGATTCAGGAGTGCAACTGAGTGATGACCACTGGGTGTTTGTATGGAAGTGCTGAGTCACTATATTATACACCTGAAATGAACATTACACTGTGTGTTAACTAACTGGAAATTGGATAAAAACTAAAACAAACAAACAAACAAAAAAATGCTCTTTTCACTTGTATCTCTCACTTCATTTAGGAAATTCCAAAGGTTTTAGGAGCCCTGTGCCAGGAAAGAGGATGAAGACCAAATATATATTTCTCGTCATTAATCATAATATCATATGTACTGTTTAACCTAATTCTAAATGGTGATGTTGCTGTAATTAGAGTCTTAACGTGTGAGTTTTATGCAATTTATCACATTTTTACAGTGTTAGAAAAATAAGCTATTAATTGAATACAAATTAGTCTTTTAAGTAGCTTTTTAGAATTTAATTGTTTTTAAGAGTGTGATAAACCAGATGACTAGTAATAAAACTGATAATTACAAAATTAACAGAATTTTATTTTTGGCTATAATTCAGGGAATAATTCCTCATAAAAGAAAATTAAATGTTAGTTGAGATAAAGTGTTTAATTTTAAAGATTATAGCCTTGCAATTGATTCCTTTTTTAAGTTGAAAGTAAACTGAATTTATATTAAAAGCAACCAATTGCATTTTTATGTCAGTGGAAAAAAATATTTGTTGTTTTAAATGACCACAGAATCATTAAGTTACATCCTTTGTGGAGAATGGGTCCCAAGCCAGGGGTTTAAACTCTATTTACTGTCTTCCTCTAATACAGGATATTTTGAGAATGTATTTTAATTTTCCCCACAAAAAATATTATTCTATTCCTTAAATGAAATGTACTTTTTTTAATATATTGGGATAATAAAGCCCTGAGCCAATGATATCTAAATCTGTCCACAAGAAACTATTGTAAATATGCACATGCCTACACTAACCCATACATGCAGGCACACGCCCCCCAAACCCCCCCCCCCAACACAGAGGGTAGCAACAAGAAATAGTATGTCTCAATAATTATTTTTTTGAACAGTAAAAGAAACACCCCTCCACTCCACCCCTACCTAAGACCTTCCAAGGTCTGATCAATAGTAACAATAATTGTAGGGTTTTCTTTAAGAACTCACTTTATTTTGTTATTATTTTTAAATTATTTAGCTTTTAAATAGGTAATATATGAAGGTGGAAAAAATATAAAAGGCACAAGAGGAAGGCACACCATCCCTCCAGGCCTCTTCAGCTCTGCTGGTTCCCTTCTCCAGAGTTAACTACTGTTAACAGTTCTTAAGAACCACCCAAGACATACACTCTAAGAGCTTAACAGCTATCACAGCACTGGCCAGTAAGAAGATAATGTGATCCATCTATAGGATTGAAAACTTCCTAGTAGCTACACTAGTGAAATGAATATTAAAACTTAATTTTTATTTAGCCTAATATAGGCAAAAGGTTATTTCAACCTGTAAACAATATGAAGATATTAATGAGATATTTACAGTCTTTTTTTCCTACTGAGACTTTGAAATCCAGTGTGTAGGTACACTCAGGGCACATCTCAGTTTGGACCAGACACATCTCATATGGAAAGTCATCACCACACTGAACAGCACAGTTCTATAAAGTTCCATAAAGTCTAAGAACCTCTCTTTAAAAAAAAAAAAAAAAAGAGGTTTTTTTTTTTCTTTAAAGCTTGCATACAGTATGCATTGTTCTTCATTTTCTTACTATTTTGAACATGGTTATAGAGTACATATATACTAGTAGACACATTATAGAAAAATTACAAAATACAGAGAAGAAAACTTTTGAATCATTTATAATCTATTTTTGCTTTATTACAAGGAATTGTTATGAACCTCCAAGAATAAGGGTATATAACATAAATAAATTTTAACCACAAACTCAGGTCTGAGAAAGCCGCCCAAGATGTCATTCAGTTAAATTCTTACAGTGAGGCAAAGGATTTCACTAAGCAATTGTTAATGGATATCTTTTTGTTTGAAATTTGAAGTCTCTCTCTTTTCCTCCCTTCTCTCCCTCCCTCCCTTCCTCCTTCCCTCCCTCCCCTCTCCCTCTCTCCCTCTCTCTCCTTTTTTCCCCTCCCTCCTTTCCTTCCCTCCCTCCCCTCTCACTTTCTCCCTCTCTCTCCTTCCCTCCCTCCCATCTTCCCTCTCCCTCTCTCCCTCCCCCTCCCTCTCTCTCCTTCTTTTCCCTCCCTCCTTGCCTTCCCTCCCTCTCTCTCCCTCCCTTTCTCCCTCTCTCTCTCTCAACATCCAAAATGGAGAACCAATGGGAAACATTGTTAACCACTGTCCTTTTATTATTATTATTATTATTATTATTATTATTATTTTAGGGTTTTTTTGGTTTTGTTTCCTTTTTAGTTGGGGTGGGGGCCATGGGGCCATGCAGTACATTTCATTGAACAAATAAGATGCATTGCCTTGGAAAACAAGGGTAGGCAGCCTTATTCTTTGCCTGGAGTCAATTTATGCCTTCATACAGCTGTGTTTGGATATGTAGATACGATACAGAAATTTGGAAAATTACCACGTGAAATTATTGTTTATCTTTTCTTCTCAGGGGAACAAAGTTTTGAATAAGCTTTTCATTGACGAATAAAAATCTCAGTGTCTACTTAACTATGAAGTATGCATTCTAAAATCATAGGATTCCATGCCGTGGAAAGAACAGGAGGCCAGGAGTCAGGAACGTTCCATGTCCGCCTTCCTTCTCTCCAGAGAGAACCTGTAGCTCGCTTAGCCAGCTGGTCCCTCAGCTCCCTGATCCATGGGTTATGAGGTGGGACTTGAAATTTTTATACCTGTAACAATCCTACAGTTTTTCTTGCCATACATCAGGGCAATGTTTTCAAACCTTCCTTTCAAAATAACTATTTTTAATCTTAGTTACAAGAAAATGTGTGATTCACAAAAGTACAATTTTTCTAACATTTCCTTATGGTTTATAGCCGGTTGGCAAACTATGAATTCCAAAGGCAGCTGTTTTTATAGAGCCCCTGAGCTAAGAATAGTTTTTATGTCTAAACGATTGGGAGAAAATCAGAAGAATCTTTCATAACATATGAAAATTATATGAAATTCAGATTTCAGTGTTCATAAATAAAGTTTTATTGGAACACAGCTACACTCATTTGCTTCCTGATGACTGTGGTTGCTTTTATGCTACAGTGTTCCAGCTGAGTAGTTCAGAGACCACAGGGTCTGCAGAGCCTAAAATATTTACCATCTAATCTACAGGGGAAAAGTTTGTCACCTCTCGATTTATAGTATATAAAAGCAAATAGGAATTTTCAGAAAGACCAGGTAACATTCACTAAGCACTTAAAATATGTCAGACAGCACACTCAATGCTTTGGTTGATTTTTTTTTTCTCTTTAATACACGCACAGAAGCCTGGCAGGAGCAGGAGTTGATTCCAGATCTCTCTGATACAGAAATTGCCTTTCACCTTACTTCCAGAACACAAACGTTTCTCTGTGTGTCACTCAAAAGACAGGGATGTTTCTGACAATGCAGAAAGAGCCAATCTGCATTAGGAACTGCTGACAAAATGATTGATGCCTTCAGGACTATTAAAAAGAACTCAAAATGACATATTTAGCACGAGTCCACGCACCTACAGAATGCATAACATTGTAAAAGTGAAAAGTTAAAGTTGTAGGTTCAAAAAAAAGCAAACAATTCACTGCCATGTTGCAGAGACAGAGGGGTCTACTCGATGTTTCCAAAGTGCCCGCTGACAGGCCATCATCTGTTCATGATAGAATTGTCACTAGTGTAAAGGAAAAAAATAATAAAAGCAATGCCCTGAATTTGACATGTCATGAAATCATGCAGCTTAAACATAGCCCTTTATGGTGAGATCATATCCTCTCAGAGTTTGGGTATAAAATTTATTCTCTATTTTGCATGATCATGCTACACCATAGGCTTTTTTCCTCTAATAGACTTTGACAGAAGAAAAAGCAGACAACCCTATTTTGGTCCTTCATTTTTTTAATTTCTTGGTCGGTGGAATCCTAAAGTCTGGGAACCAGGGCTTTACATGCCCTTTGACCTAGTAATTCAACTTCCACGAAATGATCCTCCAGAAATAATGTGTTTTGTAGAAAACAATGTATAAACAAAGAGCATACGCCTCGGCACTATTTGTAAAAAGCAAAATTTCATTGCTTTTTACAAATAAAATCATGGAATTACAAAATAAATCACAAAATAAAAATCACAGAATAAATTATTGTGTAATGATACGATAAAATAACGTGTGGCAATTAAGAATCTCTTTTGTTTGGGATGCCTGGGTGGCTCAGTGGTTGAGCGCCTGCCTTTGGCCAGTGTGTGATCCCGGGATCCTGGGATCGAGTCCCACAGCGGGCTCCCCGCAGGGAGCGTGCTTCTTCTTCTGCCTATGTCTCTGCCTCTTTCTGTGTGTCTCTCATGAATAAATAAATAAAATCTTAAAAAAAAAAAACAAAACTCTTTTGTGATTTAGCTATTGATGTGAAAATACTCCCAATATTCTGTTACAGGTGAAAAATAAACAAAGGCATGTATGAAAAATATGATTACAGTTTAATGAAAGTTAAATGTATAATCAATAAACATAATATATGAAAAAACCACCTAAATGAGTTTAGAGTTATGTTTGTTTGTTTGTTTGTTTTTTCAGATCAAGAATGTTTTCTTCAACTGTCTTCTTTTCCAACTGGTCTGGTCTTTTCTCACAAATGTCCACAACTGCGTTGGAAATCTCTGCTTCTTGGCCCTTCCATTCTTTTCACTGTGGGCCTTTTACTTCCATGTTCTGGGAAAACTCTAGAAGCTGCTTTCTGCTCTGTCAATTCTGCAGTTCATAGTGTGTGATGAAGCCGTTGAACTCGCTTCCTTCCACTTTATTTGCAGTTTTCCTGTTCCACTAAGGCATGTCTTCCTGTCCCAGTCCTCTCTTCACAGCTGTTCGAGGGAGACCATATATATTTGCATCCTAATTGCTGTATCATTTTCTCCTGGCTATGTCGATAAGCCATGCTAGGAAGGCTTCCTCTGAATACATTCCTCAGGATAACGATTCTTTCCTCTAGACCTAGAGGAATGGTTAGTAGGTTGTGTCATATCCAGTTTATTCCTACCTGAAGAGAGATCTCAGGAGCCTCAGTGTTGGCTGCCCAGAGGAGACAGCCCTCACCCGTTGCTCCTCTCACCATCCACATGGGGATGGTCAGCCCCTCTTAGGGCCTACCTCAGTGCTCAGCTGTTCACCCTTATTTTGTATCTGGTGTACTGAAGTGGAGTCTTCTCCTACATGGTTGGATCTCTCCCTCAATGACCAATAAGGACAACAGTGCCCTTGGGCTGCAAGGCCACCAGGACTCAGGCACCCCATTTAACTTCCTTTACCCCATCCACTGTAATGGGCTGAATTGTACCCACCGGTAATTCATATGGTGAAGTCCTACCCCAGGTACCTCAGAATGTGAACTTATTTACAAACAGGGCCATTGCAGATGTAATTAGTTAAAATAAGATCATTAGGGGGCACCTGGGTGGCTCAGTCAGTTAAGCGTTTGCCTTTGGCTCAGGTCATGATCCCAGAGTCCTGGGACGAGTCCTTGCATTAGGCTCTCTGCTCAGCATGGAGCTTGCTTCTTCCTCTCCTCCCTGCTCATGCTCTCTCTCGCTATCTCTCTCTCTTTCAAATAAATACGTAAAATCTTTTAAAAATTTAAAAAAGTATAAGATCATTAGAATGACTATTATCAAAAAGACAAGGGACAAGTGCTGGCAAGAGTGTGGAGAAAAGGGAACCCTCCTGTGATATTGGTGGGAAATTGGTGAAGCCACTGTGGAAAATAGAATGGAGTTTTCTCCAAAAATTTTAAAAGGAACTGCTAGATCCTTTAAAAGGATCCAGCAATTTTACTTTTGGGTATTTGTCCAAAAAAAAAAAAAAAAAAAGAAAAAGAAAAGAAAGAAAGAAAGAAAAAAGAAAAGAAAACACTAACTTGAAAAATATCTATGCCCCCCCCATGTTCACTGAAATGTTATATAAAATAGCCAAGAAATGGAAATATCCTAAATGTCCATCAGTGGATGAGTAGATAAAGAACATGTGATATATATACAAACAATGAAATATTATTTAACCATGAAAATGAATGAAATCTTGCCATTTGCAACATGAATGGACCTCGTGAAATAAGGCGAGGTGAAATAAGTCTAAGAGAAGGAAAACTACCTAAACTCACAGGTACAGAGAACAGACTGGTGGCTGGAGAAGTGGGAGGAATATGAAACGGGTGAAAGGAGTCAAAAGATACAAATGTGTAGTTATAAAGCAAATAAATCATGAGGCTATAATGGACATCATGGGGACTATAGTTAGTGATACTATATTGCATATTTGAAAGTTACTAAAAGAATAAATCACTTTTTTCTTTTTTTCACTTTTTTTTAAGAGGTAAGGAGGGGCAGAGGGAAAGACAGCTCAGATGCCCAGCTCAGAGCCCAATAGGGGGCTCAATCTCAGACCCTGAGATCATGACCCGAGCTGAAATCAAGGGTCCGATGCTTAACTGACTGAGCCACCCAGGCGCCCCTAAAAGAATAAATCTTAAAAGTTTTCATCGTAAGAGAAAAAAATTCCTAACTTTTTTCTAACTTTACCATACTATGTATTGGAAAAGATGTTAAGTAGACTTACTGCGGTGATCATGTTGCAATACACACAAATTTTGAGTCACTGTGTTGTATACCTGGAATTAATACAATGTAATATGTCAATTATAGCTCAATTTTAAAAAATAGGAAGAGCTGCCACCTTTCTGTTCACGTCTTTGCTTAATTTGCTGCTGCTCCTGTTACGGCATATTGCTGTGTAACAAACCACCTTGAAAATGAAATGACTTAAAATGTATTGTTATTTCTAAAAAAAAAAAAATCATTATGTTGGGCCTGAATCCATTAAGGACTGATAACAAGGAGAAATCTGGTGAATACAGAATAACACGCATACAGACACAAACACAGGGAGGACGCCACGTGAAAATGTGAGTGGAGACCAGGGGGATGCATCTACAAGCCAAGAAATGCCAAAGATCGCCAGCAACCACAGTCTTCGGAGGAAGCCAGCCCTGCCCTCCCCTCAGTGTTGGACTTGTGGCCTCCAGAGCTGTGAGACAATATATTTATGTTGGGTAAGCCCCCCAACTCTGTGCTCTGTTATTGCAGCCCCAGCTGACTGATACATTTACCATGGCCCCTTGTGGTCCTCTGGGATCAGACCTTGGCTACCTGAGCACTCCTCTCTCCCCCCAGCCCCATCCTAATACTCCATTCCTAAAGCTCGAGGGATGTTAGACCTGCTGCTTGGCCCCTCATACACTGTGCTGCTTCTCGAATCAGCCTCCCCTGCCTGGAATCTTCTCCTCTCCCTCACTCCTCTGGCCCTCCACCTGCAACCTATCCTCCCCATGCTCGTCCTTTCCTGACTTGGAGACTCAGTCCAGAAGTCCAAGGCCACCCCCTCAAGAGAGCTTAGCTGAGTTAGATGCCTTTTTTGAGATGGCCAACCATCCCAAACTGAGACTGAAGAGGTTTCTGTATTTTCAGTGCTAAAAACAAGAAATCCTGGGGCAAATTGGGGTAAGTTAGGCACCCTGCCTCTCAGTGTTCTCATAATTCCCTGCACTTCTTTTTATAATTCTTGTTCCTAAACTTGTATGAGGTTGATTTGATTTATAGCAGGATGATCTGGTCTAATCAGACCCATACTAGACCAGGAGCTCCTGTGGGACAGTGTTTCTTCACACCTGTATCCCCAGCACATAGTAGGTGCTCAGTTAATGTTCTTAAATAAATGAATGGGAAGAAAATGTTCCATCTCTTTAGGGTTACCCTCCTATAAATGCAGCCTTCCATTCGTTTATTTAATATTCATCCCTGGGCTGCCACCCTCCAGTTTATAGCTTTCACATCCTCCACTAAGGAGCCAAAGATTCCAGAGGAATGTGACACTAAAAGTATCCTAGCAAGACTACTTTATTTAACACATCAAAAGTAACTGTGACTGCTGAGTATACTAACAAAGTAGTTTTCTAAGAGTCAAAATTTGAGAATCATCACGTTCCTTGGAAAATGGAAATTTATCTGAACATTGTGGGTTGTTGTTTTGTTTTTGTTTTTGTTTTTAAATTAAGTATAGCCTTCAGGGGCCCTGAGTGGCTCAGTCGTTAAGCCTCAGACTCATGATTTTGGGTCAGGTCATGATCTCAGGGTCGTGGGATCGAGCCCTGTGTCATTCTCTGCACTCAGTGCAGAGTTTGCTTGGAATTCTCACTTTCCCTCTTCCTCTGCTCCTTCCTCTGCTCATGTGCTCTATAAATAAATAAATAAATAAATAAATAAATAAATAAATAAATAAATAAATTTTTAAAAGCGTATAGCCTCCATACCAGTAGTTGCTATAAATCCCCATTTTAATCAATAGCATCTGAGTAGAAAAAACAATTATTTTTTTTAAGATTTTATTTATTTATTCATGAGAGACGCACAGAGGCAGAGATATAGGCAGAGGGAGAAGCAGGCTCCATGCAGGAAGCCCAGTGTGGAACTCGATCCCGGGACTCCGGGAAATCACACCCTGAGCCAAAGGCAGAGGCTCAGCCATTGAGCAACCCACGCATTCCGGAAAACAATTAATCTAAAGAATATTTTCCTGAGAAAGGATTATATGGCATTGTGGAACATCTCTGTATTAAGTCAATAGTGAACATCTTTGCAATATATCACTGTAGTCCTCCACAAGAATTATTAATATTTATAAGTGTTTTACTATATGAGCAGATAACTTTTTATTATTAGAGACAATTCTGCAAGGAATATTATTATTTCGGCCAACTATTTTTGTATATCCTTATGTATACCTTTAGATTAAATCCTTAAAAGTGGAATTCTCAAGTCAAATTACACTTTGAAATTATTTTGCTTTAAATATTCCATATATTTTTCTAGATCTTGAAGACAAGAAAACTATTTGCTGACATAATGGCCCTCTTGTACAGACGTGTATGGATCCATTTGACTCTTTTCTACTTTTCGTAGTTCAGTGTGAAAGATGATTTCATTGTACATCAAAAATCTTTTTGTTGACAAAATGCTTATCTTTACCTAAAAGAGGATTGTGATGAAGATGTTGCATCTTAAGTTAAGTACAAAAATTCTTTCTCTATTTACATGGTTTAGCAGAAAAATAGTTTGAAAGTGCAGGGTGGAGGCAAGTTGAATGAGTTCGAAGTCCCAACAGCGTTTTAGCTGTCTCACTGAAAAGACATTCCAAAATCTTGCAGCATAAGAAATACTTTGAACGTCGGCCTTAAACTTAATCCCATAGGAGGGAAGCTTGGCAAGCAAGTCAACATCTTTCTTGTAACCCTAAGAAGTTCACAGATTCCAGTAAGCTTCCATGCATTTTGCAATCCAGATTCTACCCCATGAATCTTTCTTCCTTTCGAGTTTGTGAAATTCTCTAATTTTCCTAAAACATCATACAAATCCTCTCTCTGTTGTGTATCTCTCAATCATGAAAGTGCCATTTGGATTTATAGTCTTCAAAATCGATAAAACCTCCCCTCCCCAAGTAAAAGGGAGAAGGATCTGGAATCACTTTATGAAATGTACCTAATAATAATATGACAACAACATGCCACGTTATCATAGCTCAAACTACGCCTGAGACAGCCTGGTCAGTACTTGGCTATCTTTGAAACAAAATCACATTCTTCAGGAAGTGGTATTGGTAACTCAATAAGCAGCAGCTGTTCCTGGGTCTTTGAAAAAAAATGTTTCATCATTTGACCAGTGTTCACTATCCAGCGTTATGCCCCATTATAACTGAAGGCCAAAGTGGAAAAGTCTAGTTTTTATAATGATTGGAAAACCTCTGGGCAAATAAATAACATGAAAAAAATTTTTTTTTCTCTTAATCTGAGTATCCTATCTCAATTTAGATGTACTCTGTTCACATCAATTTCTCTGTAATGTTAATTTGCACTTATTACCCAGAAATTCCATACACATAAAATGATTGCTCCTTTCCTTCCAATCTTAATAATGAGTGCTCCATCCCTGCGCCATTTTAAAAGCTTTCTAAAGACCCTTTTAAAATGAAAGGTGATATCACTGAATGTAATGTTTATTTACAAGATATTATGATCCCAGGCTTCCAGAATGCTCAGTATAAATAACAACCCAGCAGCATGCACTGCATTTAATAGAAATTTGATCCCATCAATTTTACATGATCCTACCAAGGAAAGCGTCGAATGCTAATGATGCTAATGAGAATTTGATGTTGACAGAAGATTCATTTATAAATAAAAATGGCCAGAAAGATTATTAAATCAGATGATGGTTTGTCAATACCCATCTAACATTAGGTCTCACTATCAAGATGACCAACCACACTTTCAATAACAATAATAAATAACAATTATGATTCCTATGTTGTACTTATGTAGCACTTTTCATCAGTGGACCTAAAAAGATAGATATTAAATTATCTTCAGGCTCCTTGACAGCCTGGACTTGAAGTATCTACTTCCAGCAGGAATCTAAATCAACGTCATGTTCATTATTGTACTGAAATGCCTTTGGTCATGCTTGTCCAACATCTGCAGATGTCATACTGTGTACACCCAGATGACCTGGACAAGAGGTCTTCTGGAAAGGAGGGAGGGTGGTGCAGTCTAGACCATGCTTCTCGTTTGATTCTTTCTAATACCTTGGTTCTCCCAAAGTGTCTATGGAACAGAGAGGTTCAGGGCTTGTACAATCCAAGCATGTTTCCTGAAATTAATGCAGTTTATTCCTTAATCAAAATCACTAGAGTTTTCTACCCGTCTTTAAGGAAATGGGCAGAACAGCAAATTCTTAAAAAAAAAAATCTAACTTTGGCAGTAGACATACAAATGGAATGACAATTCATAAATGATTGTATATTCTTATTGATTTTGACAGATGATGACAGTCACAGACCCTATTGTTGAAATTTTGAGTCAGATGCCTCTGCCATTTACATGCCTGATCCACCGGCATCTGATACCAGTGCCCCCTACACCAAGGATTGAAATGTTGAGTAATAGGTGAGGAAACTCACCCAGAGGGCTGCCCAGGTCTGATTTTCTTCATTCTCCCTTAAGAGACGCAGACTACCTTGAACAGGTCTGTAAGACTACTAGTTATTATGGTAGGAATGAAAATGAGATGTATGAGAAATGACTGGGAGGATAAAAGACAAAAGAAGGAAAAGGGGGCTCAAAGAAAACATGACAAGTGCTTCCAGTATGTAGAGGGCTACATGCAGAAAAGGGTACCATCCTAAAGAGGAAGAGCCACTGGGATGATGACATCAGCTTGGACCCATTTCAGTTCCCAGTGACCAAGCAGAAGGTCTGATAGCCAATGGAGCTGCCTGGATGGGAGTAAGAAGGGAGAGAAGCTACGGATGTCACGACTACATATTCATTAATTCCATAAATTTTTGCTCGGCACTGACTCTACAATGGGCACTATGCAAGAAGTGCCAGACGCAATGTGGAGAAACGATAGGCAAGGCATCTGCCATCTTGGATCTGGTGGAGGTGGCAGACAGGATTCTGATCAGCACACTCATGAATGGGGAACCACAGCTCCAGCAAGTCCTGTGGAGGGACAGTGTATGGACTGGACTGTGAGACTGACCTAATCTGGAGTCCAGAGAATCTTTCTTCCCTGAGCAAGAAACACTTGAGAAGACATCAGAGTAGGATGAGAAGTAAGCCAAGTGAAGAGACTAGGATGGAAAGGATCCCAGAGAATGACTAGTCAGAGCAAAAGAATGGAAGAATCAGGAAACAAATAAAGGCAGAGTAAGAAAGTCTATTGGGTCATGTTCAGGAATTTGGACTTTATCTTAGGATCCATGGGAAATTAGAAGTGGGCTGGTTTTGAGATGGACAAATGGTGATGTGGTCACATCTGAACTAGAAAACGTCACTTGGGCTCTTGAAGGGAGAGTGGATTGCATGAGACCAGAATGTATCCAAGGAGAAAGAAAGGAGGCTGCTCAAATAGGACATCAGCTAGTGGACTCCTGACCGATCCAGAATTTTAATGTTTTAAGACCTCTGTATTTGGAGTTCACGAACTTTGTTTCATTTACGTACTCATACTCAATTTAGTCAATATTCAATATGCTAAATGAGATTTTGGAAATAGAGATCAGATTTTATGTTGTTTTTATCAATCCTCCAACCTTCAATCACTGCTGTCACTGCCGATGAGATTTCCTTTTGACTTTTAGGAACATTATTCTGTATTCTAAGCTAGGTGAGGGTAATATAAGTGAATTCTGCAACAAATTGCCTACTCAATTATCAAAATAATCATCAGGAAAGACAGTATTTATTTATTTATTTATTCCTTTATTTATTTATACCAATGATTATCTTTAGAGAGCTGAATGCTAGATTTCACAAAATACAAAAAAAAAAAAAAAAAAAAAAACTACCCTAAAAATGAACCATTTGGAAAACCTGTAATGCTTCTGAGGAATTTAAAATTTGTTGCCTCCACATTTACACCATTTCTCTTGATGCCATGTACCTAATATGTGAATGAAGCTAGACTGCAGTAGCTTTCCTGTGGTCAGATTAAAAATAAATGCATGTATGAAGGATTTATGGACAGAGTTTGGAGAAGGAAATCAGTCTCCAGAACTCTAAGATATTCTTTCTAAGTGTCCAGAAAACACTGTCAATAATTTTCTGGGGACTGATTGTTAAATTGGTGTGAGCTAATTTTACTATTTATTGGTAGTGACATTTTTTTTCCTGCAGAAGATATATGTACATAAAGCTATTAGTATTTATTCTTTTTATTTTTACAGTGGTTTATTTTGTGGTTTAACTCCCTCACTTACAACAAGCTAAACAATCTAAAGAGGGCTTTTTATTTTCTATACGCACATGTGTTGATATGGACATTAAGCCTTTGGTGGGGTGGAGGGTAGGGAGAAGAGAGTCAGAAACGTTAAAGGAATGAGATGAATCTCACAATCAGGAACAAGCGATAGATACTTTTAAAGAAAGACATGGTAAAACCAAACAATAAAATTCTACTCTCCTATTTTTACGGGAGCTTCCCCATGGTTTGAGTCTAGTTTGACATTTGACATTCTGACAGTCAAAAACAAAAACAAAACCAAAAAGCCAACAACAACAAAACCACATGCACACACCACTGGGATTATTCTGTTAGGAGTTAGAGCTGTCAGTTGTGCAATACGGATCGAGTCCTGAAGACCAGAGACACACAGCGCTTGGGCAAGGTTCCCACCTCCCATCCACACTGTGGGAACAGGCATCAACAAAAGCTGGGAGACTCTCCAATTGCAGGGAGAATCCTTGAAGTGAGGACACCCTCTTCCTTTGAGATCTGCTAATTATGCACTTAACATTCATTCACTCATTCATTCATCATTCAGTCAACAAATATATCTGTGCCAGGCACTGCTTGAGTGATTCCACCAAATTTCTGCGTGGAGAATGAAGCAAATGGCATTTTGCCCACATCATGGCTACGGAGGGGACAGCGAAAGGCTGAGACACCTGTCTCATGAAGAAGCCACAAACTCAAAACTAAGGGCAGGTTCCCAGATTTCTTCACCAACTTTTGTTTGGTTGGTTTTAGAGCAGTGGTTCTCCATCAGGGATGATTTTGGCCCCCGGAGATCAGTGGGCAATGTCTGGAGACATTTTCTGATTGCAATGACGAGGAGAAATGACTGCATCCAGTGGCGACCAGGGACTCTACTCAGCGTCATCCAAAGCACTGGACAGCCTACAGCAAGAATAATCAGGACCAAAATGTCAGTAGTGCTGTCGTTTAGTATTCCTTGGTTCACAGGGGTGCTTGGAAATATCACCTGATGACCCAGAATTTATTTTTTGCCTCTCTGGGTTACAGGAAAAATTAATACAAACAAAAGGTAGTTTCTTCTAAACCAAAGTTGTTTCTCTCGTAAATGAGTCTAAATCCAACTTCTCTTTTTTGAAAAAAAATAAGTGCTTACTTTGTAGACAGTTTGTTTTTTTTTTTTTTTTAAATTCCACAGTGTGGCTACCCACTGTCACCACAAGCAGTAGCACTTCTATCTGTCAGGGATGGCCCTTGGGTTTACAATTACAGAATGTACAGAACAGAAGGCTTTTCTCACTGTCCTGTTAGTACACTCCATCCACTTGTGGTTTCCCAAGTGAGACTGTATCCCTCCTGCCGTAGAAGTCACGCATTTAATGAAGTGCATAAATAGTATATTATTATTAAGAATCTGGTAGCTCAAGGATACTGCATTTGAAGTAAAATCAACATCCTCCTATTCAAGTAACCTCTTTCCCTTACTCAAGGAGATGTTTGTATGAAGAGCCAGCTGAAAATCGCAGCCACTGCATTGAAGATTTTAAAAGGTACAAGGAAGGACACCTCGGTGGCTCAATGGTTGGGTGTCTGCCTTTGGCTCACGGCATGATCCTGGGTCCTGGGATCGAGTCCCCCATCGGGTCCCTACAGGTAGCCTGCTTCTCCCTCTGCCTATGTCTCTTCCTTTCTCTGTGTCTCTCATGAACAAATAAAATCTTTTAAAGAAGTATGGGGGAAATTCATATTTACACTGCATCTTTAATTTCCAAATGCTTGTATCCTAATACCCATGGGAGGTAAGTTGGGGCAAGACTTCACATCACTATTTACTGAACTGCACAGGACAAGGCAAGTGGCTTAATCTACAGACTTCTGGGCTGGGACAATATTGACTCTGTTATTTACCCCTCACTGTCAAAGGCACATTTACATCATTAGGTCATGATTGTAGGCAGCTCCCCAAGATGGATACTTACAGGTGCTATTGTTACATGATTTTAAAACTAAGTCAAATACATCCTTTTGCTCTTCAAATCTCTTTCATCATTTAAGTAAATGTCCCACTGAGGCATTGTATAAGCCTACGAAAAAATCCCATCCAAAAACAATTGTCTTATCAACCATCATGACATCACAAAATAATGTAAACAAGAATAACTTAATTTCTTTCAAATCATTCAGACTCATTTTCTCTAAATAACAGAATGGAAAAGCTTGGTCTTCAAGAACCACATAAACTTCTTTCAGGCTTTGCACCAACACACTGGACTCTCTTCTCTCTAGTGTCTGATTGGGTCTGGCAAATGTATTTATTTGGGGCAAAGAATGAGTGTGTTTGAATTTTTAAACATAGAGAACATGGTTCTCCCACAGAAGTGTGGACAGATGTATCTTTCCTTCCCAAAGCTAGACAGTTATATGCAATGTGCTCAAATATTCCCAGGAGCTTCAAACACGGTGATATTATTTTATGAAACTTACAGTGGTATGTAGGGATGAGCAAGACTTTCCAAAAAGTATGTGTGACAACGCAACAGAGATAAAAAGTACAGCAGAAGCCACTTTGTTTGCACTGAAACAGCTCATATTTCAGTACTGTCTGTTACTCCATCATGTCTAGGTGGAATGGAACCTGGACCACATCAGGAGAACATGCAAGGCGATGTGTAGTCCAGGGATCCTGGAAGTAGGGAGTGCTAGCACCTACTGGAAAGCCCGAGGAAGCCTCTGGCCATACGTCCTTTATGACTAAAGAGCTGCTTTAGACCCTAGAAAGAAAGTAATGTGATGGGAGCATGGAAATAATATTGATATGAAATACAATCCCTTCAGCATGCATTGAGTACCTGCAAGCATTGGTAGAGCACCCAGTGTATACTAGCCCATACTAATCTTAGCAGATGGCGTCATTCCACATAGAAAGGATGCAGAGGTGAAAATGCACAGCCCTCTCCCAGGGGCTCACAGCTCACCAGGGAGACTGTGGGGTCAATAAATAAATCCACCACCATGGGAGCCACAGCAGTGGCCTGTGCACAAAGGTAGCTGCACAGCTGGGCAGCTACAAGCTCTACATAAGCAGAGTGATGTCCAATGTTCTCAGGGATGATAAAGAGCCCAGCATTTGGACAGGGAGGATGGCTTAGAGAGAGCAGAAATAACATAGTAAAAGGCACCTGAGCCAATTTCATTCTCAACGATTTATGAAGGATTCTCCAGGAAGAACTCTGTTCTGTAAGAAACAAATGAAGGGCTGTGCTGTCTGCAGGGAACTTTCCATGTCTTTCTTCAGAAGGCGTATATGTTTTTAATTCCTTGAGATTAACAGCATGTGAAATGTACACAAATTGCCTTTACTTTCAGTGTATTGCCTTTAATCTTCTAGTACTCTACTAGATTTGGTTACAAATCCTGCAAAATAGGGAAGGAATCTCCTAAAAATGACAAACCATGATCCATGTGGATACATGGCCAAATGGTACGCAGAAGGGCAAGATAAAATTCAGTTAATAAGCACAGACATTGGAAAAAAACTCAGTCTCACTAGAAATTTGAAATGTACACTTAAAATGTAGTAACTTTCTGTTGATTTTATTACCATAGGCTTGATGTCTTAACCTGGAAAGACCCTGGTGAGCCTATATGCTCACAATTCGACTATATGTCTCTCAATCCTCCATCTCCAAAGAAGGAGGGGGAGCAGACTTCTACGCACAAAGATGTTCACTTCAGCATGATTTATAATAATAAAAATTATGGCTGCATGTTGAATTTCCAAAATTAATGGGAGAGTTAAGCCATGCTTCATTCTTAAGCTAGGTGACATATAACATTTGTAATTAATAATAAAATTTATAATTATGGAACCTCTGGCCACAAAGAAACACTTTCAATACAATGATTACTAAAAAGGGTTAGAAAATGTATGTTATTTTTAACCACATAAAATATTCATGTATATAAAGAAAAATCCAGGGGGGTCTGGGTGGTTCAGTTGGTTCAGTGTCTGCCTTCAGCTCAGATCATGATTTCTGGGCCCTGGGGCTGAGCCTTGAATCAGGGCTTCTTGCTCACTGGGGAGTCTGTTTCTGCCTCTCCCTCTGCCCTCCCTCTTTTATACTCTCTCTTTCACTTTCTAGATGAAAAAAAAAATCTTAAAAAAAAAAGAAGAATCAGAAGGGAGTACATAAAAAATAACAGCTAGTATAATGTAATGGTTTTTGGTTATCTTGAGTCCTTGTGTATTCTGTTAATAATTTTTTAGCAACACTTGTACACTGGTAGAATTTGGATCATTCTGTAAACCTCACGGTCATGAGATGACATATACACCACTTTAAAAAAAAATCTTGGATAATTGTGGGACCACATATTAAGTTGAAAAATATACAAACATATGAAAATTTTAAAATTCTCATTTTAGCGGGGAGAGGGCAGATTCGTTCAAAATTCTGCCAACTAGATTTGTGAGTTGTCATTTCAATGACTCCTATCACTTATTAGTTTGGGCACAATGGGAGAACATGGGCATCTAAATTACCCGTTTATCTCATAACTGGAATTAAAAGCTCTTTGTTAGGGGGCTCAAAATGTCAAGAGACAGAGCCATGCTGTGGATTGATTCTGTAGATTAGAACATTTCCACCAAAGCATTTGGCCTGTGAGATGTCTAAGTAGATTAATTGAAGTAGAAATGCATTATTTATTATTTCACACTTAGTGAGAGCAATCAGTGAGCTAGGTTTAATAATGATTTCTTTTAGATACTCACCGATGATTAAGAATTAGGTAAACATAACCAAATCATTATTTGGAAGGTTTATCAAGTTTCAAAATCAGAACTTTTTTTTTTTGAAGAAGCAGCTAGCATCACAATAGTCCCTTTGGACACTAGAAAATGTGAAGTCTGTGTTCCAAATGGAGGTTCTAAGGATCAGGCCTGTTTAGACAAGGAATGGGAGAGGGTTCTACAATGTCAAGTGAAGGTTTTCTCTAGTCAATTGAGGCTTCTGATCCTAGATAAATCTAAGGAACAGATGACAGTAACACATTAACTCACCTCAGAACTCGTGATGCTGGTGATTAGCGACTGCTAATTATTATAGAACTAGAGGAAGGCTTCCCCTCCTGTTACAGATGCCCAGATTGCCGGGAAAACTAAATTCTACAAAATTGGATCCATATCCATGTAAGGGAAAACTGATCTGTCTGGGCAGTATTGCCACTTCCTGGGTACCTCCTCGTCTCTAGGCCTTTGCCTGCCCCCACACCCCTGTGAGTTGTGTCATATTTCTGACATCACTTTATTCAGTATAGACTAACCTAAGAAGAGCCTTTTCTTTTCAGTGGGGGCAGCCTTTGACTGAGGAACCACTAATCTGTGGCTTCTCGCTTTGAGAGACTGGGTAGGAGATGCACATGATGAATTTCATCTCTGTAGAGGATCTTATCATGGGCTCACATCACAGGGAAGTCCGACACTTCCAGTTTTGTGATTTGGAGCAAAGTACTTAGCCTTTCTGGGGTTCACTTTCTTTACTGTAGATGGCATCTCTAATGGAGAGGTATTACTGGCATCTCCAGGGCTTGCTTGTACCTAATCAGTGCCCAATATATGGTGAACCCTCCGTACCTCTTCTTCTTTTAAAAGTTTTATTGTGGTAAGATCACTTAACACGAGATCTACCCTCTTAACAAAGTTTCAGTGCACAATAGTTGTTACGTTGGGACTGTGCTGTACCGGGATCTCCAGAGCTTATTCACCTTGCATAAATGAAACTTTATACCATTTGAACAACTCCCATTTCCCCTTCCCCCCAACCCTTAGCAACCACCATTCTACTCTCTGCTTTTATGAGTTTCGGTATTCTAGATGCCTCATATAAATGGAATCATGTAATATCTGTTCTTCTGTGACTGGCTCATTTTATTTAGCATAATGTCCCCAAGGTTCATCCATGTTATTGCATGTGACAAGATTTCCTTCATTTTTAAGGCTGGATAATAGTCCACGGCATGTTAACCATCTTTTTTAATCCATTCATCCACTGATGGATATTTAGTTGTTTCCACATCTTGGCTACTGTGAATAATGCTGAACTGGACATAGAAGTACAGATGTCACTTCAATGCCTTGATTTCAATTTTTTTGGATAAATACCCAGAAGTGGGATTGTTGAGTCATATAGTTGTTCTATCTTTATTTTTTCTCTTTACCCTACCATGGGCTTCTCCAACACTTGCTTCTAACTTCAAATTTCTTTACACATGGTGTAGATTTCAGCTCCCATCAACCCATTTCAATGCCACTCAATTTCTGTATTTTTCCAACAATTTCTCTTCCGTGAATAAATATATTTTTTCTTCACTCATGGATGGAGTTAGAATTACTACAAAACTGCCAGCAGTAACTTCAATGTGAAAGATGACAGCTGAACCCTGAAAGGTTAACACCAAACTTCAGAGTGGTCGTAAAAGGAAAGTTATTTAAGAGACCGCATTTTATGAACCACAAATTTCCCAACAGAATCCCAGAACGACAAGGAGGTCAAGTTTGGGATTCCCATGCTTTTAGTGTTTATTTATTTTATTGTTTTGGTTTATCATTATTGAATAATAAATAGAATTGAATATAACCATGTTCATTTTATATAGATTTCAATTTTTAATTTTATCAGAAATAAGATTTTTTTAAAATAAAAGCACAAGGTTTAGCACAGTGCAACAAACTTATCTAAGTAATCCAACTGAAGGTCAGAAGGAATATTTACTTATGATTGTGATCAGTGGCTTAAACTGTAGTTGAGCTCCAAAAATATTAAATTTAAAGTATAATTCTATCATGTTGGATAGTTTGGCTCATGTGAAATTCACTCATTAATTCCTTAAAGGCCTTCTTGTGATTCTGTTTAATAGATATGTCCTTAAAAGGGTCTCCCGCTCTGCAATGCGCATCTATTATTCCTACTTCTTGATATTTTAAAAATGAATTAAACATTGATCTTGGCATTATTTACAAATGAGACAAAGCTCAGACATACAGCTCTAGAAATAGGAAACACGCAAACATTTCTGCAGAGCAAAGTTGGGAGAGCATGGAACTGAAAAAGCAGCATCTCAGTTCTGGCACCTGGTCCCTTGCCCTCACCAGCCTGTTGTGTCGCCTTAGCTAACAGTCCAATCCTCTGTTCCTCCTCTGAGATGCAGTGAGCAGCCCAAATGATCTCTGAGCTTCCTCTGTGTCTTTCTCATGGCCCTGGTGTCTCCTGTGATGTAGGTGCTGCAATCATTACCACTCTGACAACTGATGCTTATAAGACACATATAAAATCTTTGACAATGAATTTCTCATTTTTATCCCACACAAAACCACTGAGTGAGGTTTGGAAATAAAGTGTTCATAAAGCATTTTGTGGTAGGTTGGTCCTGCCTCGCAGGGTGGAAACATTTGAGAGGTGTTAAGTGTGAAACACAGGGTCTGCCTAAGGAGCCATGAAAACGAAATTGAGAAGAACCTACATGCTAATCATGGAGCTTCCTCTCATCACTGCCCAGTATCATACATATGAAAAGGTGATCAATTTATAGGACTCTTGCTACACATTTTCCCCATAGGCTGCTGGAACTCATGCACTTAGGACTCCAAATGCTGTGCTTTCACTCAAATCCACTGAGTACAAATGTGGATGGTCTCTGCTGCCAGGTTGCCAAATATGGCTTTTGGAAGTCTTTCCTGGAAGGAAATGAAGGCAGGACAGTGCAAGGGCTGGAGGCAGGTAAGTAAAAAGAAACAACAAAAGGCCAGAGCACTGATAGATATATAAGGTGATAACTTATTATTCTTTTTAAATTTAAGAAAGCTCTAGAATTTCCTCTAAAAGATCCCAGTTACTTAAAATTAGATTTTTGATGTTGTTCAAATTGCCTTTTGTCTGCCCGAAGAATAAATGAATGAAAACACAAGAAAATCTTTGGCAGAGGGAAGCAGGGTATGAGCAGTTAAATATCCATGAAAATTTTTGAAAGTTGCAATTGGTATAATGAAAGTCAGCTTAATTAAAGTGATATTATAGGGGCTGCTTGTCTAATATTAGCAACCGTATTATATGGCAGAGACTGAGTCCTAGGGACTCCTGGAATTTGCTCTACAAAGAGTCCCTTACACTGCGGACACTGCTACACTGCCTTTATATATATATATATATATATATATATATATATATATATGTTGCATGTGGTTGGGAGGGAGGGGATGAGAGAGAACAAGAGAGAGTCCATAGATGAAAAGGGATGACATCAAGTTAATTACAATGGGCAAGGAAAAACTCATCATGGAGACATAAGACCAGGGCAACACGTAGCAGACACATCTATTGTCCTTGACCTTGTTTATTGTCCTTTACCGTGACCCTGAGCATAGAATGGAGTCATGCAATAGACAAGGACCTGGGCTATCTAGGGACACACATTCCCTTTCTTCTGTGGGCAGTCACCAGCACGTCGGCACACAGTAGGACCTCTCCTTCAGGATAGGCATGACTGTTTGACTAGTACTGCAGCCCCTGGTCATTTTCCATAAGACTTTTAGGGCTCACAAAGAAGTGTTGAGAACCTGCTGAATCTTTTTAGTTGGACCCCAGTCTTTTGATGAAAAGCCAATCCCTGATGATTTTTGTACCCAGAGGAGACCCAGGTGAAGACCACCATCTCACAGTCACTGTATGATCCCATTCTTGCTCACAAAACATCTGGCATCAGGGTTAGTTCTTATAGTAGGCCTGGTGGTGTGGCAGGCTACATTATGCCATTCTGGGAGAAACCAAGACCATAAAAGCTATGGGTTAGAAAAGAGAGATCTTTCAGTAATTTAATAAGTCCTGCTTTCAGTAACAAAAAAAACTTACAGTTTTGGATTGGATATTTGTTTCTTCAAAGTTTAACATAGGCTACTTGTTTGTTTTTGTAATCGACCAAAATATCCTCAATAAAACATAGAAATGAAATCACAAGCATTCTTAAAGGACTGAAAAATAGAATCTCACTATAAAGACCCACAGAAGTGTAGAAATGTTTGACTGAAAGCATAATCATTTTTCATGTGCAAAAATCAAGGATGGTTTACCCCCAACAGTTGTCAAGTGACTAGCAAATTGTTTCCTATTCAGTTTAAGAGATATCTCTATTGATTAAACACATATTACATGTGGTTTTTTTTTTTAATTTAACTGATAATTGTTTGTCTTGTACATGATAGGCATGGCTCTATATCTCTTATTCTCCAGATATTCATAAAACCCTATAATGCAGATTCTATTATTGTCTCACAACTACCCAGAAGGACACTGAGGACGAGAGGGATCACAAAACATCCCAAGGCCACATAACTAGTGAGCTGAGATTTCAGTAAGAATTCAAACCCTAGCAGTCTGGCTCAGAACTCACACTCTGAACCACTAGGCAATGCCGCCTCGAATTCCATCTTCTGTAGAATTTTGGAAACAGATAAGAATTCCCTGCACATGTGAAAAAGTGTGTGATATAATCATTGTTTCTAAAACTGTTTTATAAACATCATCTCAAAAAAAACAAATAGACATCATCTCATTTGGATCTTTGGGCCAACTGAATGAGGCAGAAAAGTCAAGTATTAAGTACTATGACCATCATGTTTGTAGGTGAAGAAATTATGAGTAGGGAGGTGACGTATCACTGGCCCAACATTAATAAATTAGTAAGTACTACAGCCTCTAATTGAAACCAATTCTCTTTCCACTCCACTCGTGCTTAATATGGAAGCTAGAGCGGATCCTAGAAAAATGTGGAGAGAGATTACCTTGCTCTAATTTAAAATCTGGAATGCAGGCATGTCCTGAAGTCTGAGTATGTGGGGACAGAAGCAGGCCTCTGCTTGGTGCATTGGGATCTGGGGAAAGGAAAACCATCCTTCCGACTCTGTTTGGTGGTTGGAGGGGGGCTTGGAGGCTCTGCCAGCATGGGAGGTTTGGGTGTCGATACAGAGGAAATCCCTAATTTGGAAACTGTGATCCCACATACAATAATAAACAAAGAGCTAAGACCATGCTTCTGTCAATTGGAGGACTTTTCCTACCAAAACTCGGTTCTGTTTTTAAGGTGCTTATCATCAGTGAAAAGGATTAGAGTTGAATACACCCAATTTTAGAATGCTGGATACCTCATTTCCCAAAAGTTAGTTTTCTAAGCACCGAGTTTTATTGCTGGGAAATTACTATGGCCTGGTATTAAGTACCGAGATGATGATGGGTTTAGAACTAAAACAAAATTTAGAGAGCTTTGAAGTAGAAAAAGACATTGGTATTTACAATGTATATTTTAGAGAAATGGCAGTAATGAATGACTTTCAGAGGGAAAGTAAAATTAGGCTGTGAAAATAGCTACCTTTGTTTCACTCAAAGTGAGTCACTGTCTGCAGAACTCTCCAGAAAGGGAGTGTGGGCGGCCAGCCCCAGTCGCCACTGTGATCTTCAGAGATGTCGGAGCAGGCAACATGCCTGCTAATGAGACCTCAGAAGTGTCTGATTATCTCCTCTAATTGCTCTAAATAATTGGAGAACTTCATGGCCTGGCCTCTCCTTCCCAAAGACGGCCAATTCAAATATGCAAATCTAAAATTATTTGAATACAGCTCTAATTGGAGTCTGGGCTACCCATTATTTGCTGCAGAACAAAACAATCTGACTTTAAAAAAATAAAATAAAAAAAAAAACCCTGACCATCAAATCTATCATTTTAAGCTTCAGTGAACTCCCCAAATTACCCACAGGCAGTCCTGACAGGGAGTGCTTTACAAGGAAGTTGATGACCTCTAATTAAGACACAAGGAACTTCTAGTTATGTTAATATTTGAAATTGAAATTGGTTTGACCTATGCTATTCCATAAAATACCACCAAGTGGAGCGCAAATCTGGACACCTTATAGCTGACAAAATGCCCAGTAGCCTGGTAAACATCTTGCAAAGACACACGTGCCAGCTACCACCCCCAAGTCTTCACATGATAGAATGGCAAGTCTGAGATGTTACACCTGATGACACAGTTTTCGGTAGAAGTTTGATCCAGCAAAAGGTATTGGACAGACATCACTAGCTTTGTCCCACCAGGGGTTGAGGGCCACACTGCACACTTTTGTTCGGCTTCTTTCACCTAGAGCAGTCTCTACCTGGCTCTCTCTCCACTTACCCTCTCAACCTTCTCTTTTGAAATAAGTCTCATTTTCTCTCCTCTGCTGTCCTTGTGTCTGTCCCTTGCCATGCTCGAAGACACTCGTTCCTGTCTTCCCCACTAACGACTTAGGCTTTTGTTTTGATTTTGTATTTCATATCTTTAGCTTCTCGTTGCATCCACCTTCGTAACATTCATTTTACCACAACTGTCCAGATAAGGTTTTTACAAGACCCTACCTTCTCTTTTAAGGTCTTTCAACTGTCTCTTTGACCTCTATCCTGTCTTCCTTATCCTCAGAAAATAAAATTCTAAACTTCTCTCGAGCATACTCTGATCTTCTTTCTGTCCTTCTCATCCTTGCCAAATTTCTTGAAAAAGTAGTTGATACCTCCTGCTATTACTCCCTCATCACCCAAAGTGTCCTTGACCTTTACAATCTGTTCTTCAGCCCTACACACTAGAGAGGTTTTCTATACAAATTAAATGTTAAGCAAATCCTGCTTTAGAATCAGCTACCAAGGGACAGCTGGGTGGCTCAGTGGTTGAGCATCTGGCTTTGGCTCAGGTCATGATCCTGGGGGTCCTGGGATCGAGTCCCACATCAGGCTCCCCACAGGGAGATTTTACATAAAATCTTAAAAAAAAAAAAAAAGAATCAGCTACCAAGAATTGGAAACTCAGTTCTAAGGGCTAATGCAATTGAGTCTTTTTAACTCATCTACATAATGTCTCCTTCCTGAAGATCTTAACATTGAATTATAACAAATTCAATGTCTCATACCGATACAGTAATGATTAAACGAAGCAAGTACTTAATGCCATCATGGTCCTGTCCCAGCGATCAGTAGTGCCGGATGTTGAGGGATGTTATTGTTGTCATCATGCTGAATGGCTGAATCTAACAAACTTTTTCAATTTTTACCTTCTTTAACTTCTCTGTACCATCTGCTTCAAAACTGTTTAAACCACTCACATAGTCCCTTTGCTTCTAGTTTCTGGGTAAACACTCATCTAATTCTGCTCTTACCTGTGATGGTTTCTCTTCTGTCTTTAGTGTGTCCAATTCTTTGCCCCGCCCAGATAAAGGTGGTCTCAGGAGTCTGCTGTCAGGTGATCCCCACGCCTCCCACACTATTTACCCTGTGATTTTCCCATAAATAGGATTCTCGTTGTCCCCATCTTGTCTGTGGGTTATTTCCAAATGTGGAGAGCCAGGGCAGTCTGCACCATAAACTATCCGCTGAACAGATCACAATACACAAGCATATCCCACGAGTGCATAAAATCTAACCTATTAAAAGTGAAACACATCCTTTTCCTTTCATCTTTATAAAGCCTATTCTACTCTCCCTTCTTTCTGTAAAAATCATTACCAATTCCCAGGCCCTAGGCTATGAAACTGAGCGCCATCTCCAACTCCTTCTTATTTACTCCCGAAGTTAATTTCATCTCTCAAAAAGCTGCAGAGTATGGTTATTCTGAATCCAAGCAGATGGTTGGAATAAGAAGAAAGGAAATCTTGGAAGAAAATGTTATTTTAGAGGATGTAATGGCCACAAAAGAATTAAGGAAAACAGAAGTTTCATTTGACACCTACAGTGCTCCAACGACTATAGTAGGTGTTTTCTTTTTTTTCATATATAACAAAAGAAAAGGTATGATTTCAAGAAGGAAGGGAATCTTGCAGAAGTTCTGATGACAAACTGGAATGTCCTTTAAGAGGAAAATAAAATGACAATGTCTATGGGGATGAGAAGGACTGTCCAGGGGGTATTCCAGTGAGCTGGGGCAACTCCAACACCTGGACAGTAGAAGGAAAGAGAGACTCATAACCAGTAGCACCAGCTTGTAATGAAATTATTGGAAATTCTGAAGTCCTGAAGTCTACTAAGTCTTTTAAAAATTCCCAAGGACCAAAAGGAGGGGGAGGATTTTAGTATTGTGTTGCACTGAAAAAGAGATCAGTGTGTGTCACAGACAATGGAAAGAAATTGGAACTATCTCAGTTCCTATGAGGCATCCATCTCTCTTGTTGAGATTCTGGTTTGCCTACAAAGACTCTGTGTGATGAAGAAGCTGATGCCTGAGCTAGTGATGGGGATAATTGGCTTTCTTGGAGTTCTCCCGCGTGCCATATGCATTCTCATCAACTCCTTACAGCCACTATCCAAATCTGAAAGTTTGGTTTACTGTTGAGGGAAATGACATCCTACAGGATGCTCATAGCACTCAGCTACAAAATGTCTAAGCCAAGCTTTGTACAACTGTGAGCTCTGAAACCTGCTACATTGGGCCACTTCCCAAGTCTGCTATCCCTGTACCCCCAAATCTGGGACTGGGACATTTGGCAGGCATGGTCACTGAGTTGACAATCTCTAAGGAACTAGAGGGAATGGAGGAGGGGAGAATCTGAGATCGATGAAGAATACATGTCTCAATTAAAAAGGGGAACGAGATCAGTCCTGCAAAATGACCAATTCTAACATGATTCAAGAATCAATTGTTATGTAGATAGTTTGTGAGATCTTGAACAGTGGATAGCAGTAGGGGCAACACAGGTTCTTCAAAAACAGATTAAGTCAGAATTACTCTCTTTTCATTTCCTCTACCATACTTTGGCAAAGTAGATAATCAGATCACCGTAGAAATACAGCCATTTAAGATTGGTGAGGAACTTCAGAACATTTGAGTTGACATGGAACATTCTCACCAAGGTGTTACTTTGCCTTTACTGATCATCCCTAGTGTAGGACACTCAGTGACTCATAATAATGCATCTCATTTAGGAAGGGTTGAAACTATTTTGGAAAACTTGGATGAGTTAGTATTTTCTTACTGAAAAATAAATATTTCTTATTAAGCTAAAAGCAGCTGTCACAATGGCTTCCACCTGTTAGGGCTGCTTCAAGCACTGGAAAGAACTCAGCACAAATCTGACCCTCCTTTCCACGTGAGACTGATTCATATTTGAACCACGATTCGATTCCTCACTCACACTCCCTAGCTCTGTTTCTTCAATCAGTCTTCCTTGAAGAGTTTTCCTTTACGTCAACATTCCTCAACTTGCTATGTTACCTAAGAAATACTTAGGGACCTTGTTAATATTTTTAAGGCCTTTTTTAAAACATGAAATTGCTCCATCATTCAGATAAGACTACAGATCATTCTATCTGCCACTCAACTTTATCAATTCAAATCATGCTATCATATCTGCTTCAAATCTGTTTCCAGGGATCCCTGGGTGGTGCAGCGGTTTAGCGCCTGCCTTTGGCCCAGGGTGCGATCCTGGAGACCCGAGATCGAATCCCACGTCGGGCTCCCGGTGCATGGAGCCTGCTTCTCCCTCTGCCTGTGTTTCTGCCTCTCTCTCTCTCTCTCTGTGACTATCATAAATAAATAAAAATTTAAAAAAATTACAAATCTGTTTCCAAAAATCATCACAGACACATCAGATACCCCCATTTATTGTTCCCAGGTGCCATTTACTTCTTCCCCTCACCATTATGGGTTGAATTATGTCTCCCCAAAGTTCATATGTTAAAGTCCTAAACCCCAGCAACTCAGAATGTGAACTTTTTTGGAAATAGGGCCATTGTAGATATAATTAGTTAGGATGAGATCATACCAGAATAGGGATTTCCAACCTCCAGAATTAGGAGACAACAAATTTCTGTTGTGTAAGCTGCTCAGTCCAGGATACTTTGTACAAAAGTCCTAACAAACTAATACACTCCCTAAAGATGACCCTTATCATGGAGTAAGTATGTATCACTCATAACATGGAGATTTCTGGGGAGTTTCATGGGAGCTCCCGAACAACCAACACTATACTTTCCTCTTTCTTTCCTTGTTGCTTGCTGGCTTTGTGGCATTTCTGTGGCTGTCCAAAATCCTCTACCATCAACAGTGGTGTGGCCCAGCCACTCTTCCATTCTGCTTCAAAACCCCCATATGTGCTGTGAAATCTCCCCTCATCTCCATCTCTATCTTTTTTCAAATATCTATTTTTTGAGACAAGAAGAGGGAGGGGCAAAGGAGAAGCAGACTCCCTGCTGAGTAGGGAGCCCAGCATGGGACTCAATCCCAGGACCTGAGGTCATGACCTGAGCTGAAGGCACACTCTTAACTGACTGAGCCAGGTAAGGCTCAGGTACCCCTTGAAATTGTTTTTATCATGTATCCTCTGAGTCAAGACTTGAGCAGTAAAATATGAACTTCCAAGTTCACTCACATGACTGCTGGCAAGATATGATTTCTCCTGGGCTCTTGAACTGAAGGCTCAACTTCTTTTAGGCTGCTGGAGATAGGCTACCCTCAGCCCTTTGTCATACTGGCCTCTCCAATGGGCAGCTCATCAGGTGGTGGGTTGCTTCAGAGTGAGCAAGCAAGAAGAACCAGACAAAGAACAAGCAAGACAAGTCATTCTGTTACAATCTAATCTCAGAAGTGACATCCCATCACTTTCACCACATTCTATCTATTAGCAGCAAATTACTGGGTCCAGGATACACTTACAGGGAGGTGATTCCACAAGGATATGAATACCAGGAAGTAAGGATCATTGAAAGCCATTTTAGAAGCTGCCTACCACAGCGTCCTTGGGCTCAATGCCTTTCAGTCTCTCTATACATATGGTTGTGAACAGAAAAACTGTTCTTTTTCCCCAGTTTCTCTTGAGTTT
Organism: Nyctereutes procyonoides; assembly: GCF_905146905.1. Classification (NCBI taxonomy): domain Eukaryota; kingdom Metazoa; phylum Chordata; class Mammalia; order Carnivora; family Canidae; genus Nyctereutes; species Nyctereutes procyonoides. The sequence continues at coordinate 8,912,424 of NW_026575155.1, forward strand.
GCAGCTTTGGCCCTGACTCAAGAATATCTGCTAAAGTAAGTTCTGATGCTGTACTTCATGTGGAACACAGACAAACTTGAGGTCATCCAAGGGAAAACAACCATGATCGTGAAGAAACTTGACATGACGAAGGGCTGGACTAGAAGCTAGTGAGGAGAAGGTTTACCATAAAGGGATACTACAACTATCTTCAAATATTTAAAGAATAATCATGTGGATTTAGTTAGCACTATCCCAAAGGGCAGAACCAGGACCCATGGATGGTAATGATGCAGAAGATTTCTGGCTTACTCTAAGGAAAAACCTTCATGTTGTACAAAGATGGTGACAGATGCATTGAGAGGTAGTGATATGGCCATTAAAGCATCAGATCTTGGCCCACCACCGGCCACTTTTATTCTAGGGAGATTCAGGGGCAAAGCATGGCTGGGCAGTTTGATCTACAAGGTCATTTTTAATGTAGTTCTGTGATCCAATCAATGCCAAGTCAATTCCAAATCAATTTCACTCTCACTATAACTCCAATTTTTATCCTTTCTACCACCAACAAGATCAAACTAATATTCCTAGCTGTCTGAGATGTTACAAAGGTCTCCTACAAATCTTCCACATGTAAATCAATAATATTAAGTTTCTAGGGGCATGTTCTACTCATGATATTCCCTTTTAGTCAACATTTCTTGATGGTCCTCATCATCTTTGGGATAAAACTCAAACCTCGTAACTATACAAAATCAAGTTCCGACCTCCATCCTTTAGCCTCTCCCTACTCTTCTCTATATGCCTATTACAATGTCTCAGTTGAGGTTACTATAACAAATTACATATGCTAGGTGGCTTAGACAACAAGTATGTATTTCTTACAGTTCCAGAAGCTGAGAAGTCTGAGATCAAGGTGCCAGCAGACTCAGTGTCTGGTCAAAGCCCACTTTCTGGTTTGCAGAAAGCCATCTTCTCATGGTATCCTCCTGCGGCAGAGAGCAAGAAGGATAAACCCTCTGATGTCTCTTCCTGTAAAGGCACTAATCCTGTTCATGAAGGCTCTACCCTCATGACCTAACTACCTCCTCATCCTTCTAAAACCATTACATTACGGGTTAGGATTTCAAGAAATGAATTTTGAGAGGACACAAACATTCAGTCCACAGCACGTGAGATTAGACTAGATACCTCATCACCGCCAAGTCTCTCCTCTGGGCAAAGAATACAAAGATAAAGTGAGATCCTGGCTCTGCCACTAAGGGTGGCATTTATGGAGGGATGGGGGGATGGGAGGGAGATAAGATACAAACATAGAAAACTAAAGCACAAAGTTTTAGTGTCCTGAATGTTGAAAAGATCAGAGTGACTCCTATCTCAGGAAATGAAGAAACAATTTCTTGAAGAATTTCTAGCATTTGAACAAGTGAAGATAAAGCCAGGATTCTATCACACATTTTGGCTAGGAAAAAACAAATATTTCCTCTAATAATTCTGAAGGAAAGAAGGAAAACATGAGTTCTTTGAGTCATAAGTATTAATAAGACCTCTCAGTGTTGACAGACCTTAACCATTTCTATTCTTGAGTATTCCAGTAAATGAAATATTAAAACATGGCCTCTGTATTATGGTGTATTTCTAAATTTTATGTTAAGCTAATTAATGTTTTTAATATATACATACAGATATAATATCTCATCAATTAAAGATATTGCCAAAGTCCCAAGGTTGAGCCACTTAATGAATGTGAAGTTAATGAAAAATGTCCCTCCTCTTCCCTACCACAGGCCAGGAGTATGAACCACTGAGAGGACCTGAGAATAGATATTGAAGGACATTGCTTCTAGAAAGATCTCAGATATCCTGGAGTACTATGGTATATTTTAGTAATCTGAGCTTGTACTAACATCAGAAAAGATGATGCCTTGCTATAGTAGAAAGAGTACTGTACAGGGTGTTCCAGCAGGAGATCACTAGTGATATGACTAGCCAAACAACAGATGACTTGGGGCTTCAGATCCATTTTTGTGTGTGTGTGTTCAAGGGATTGGCCGAGATGTCCTTTAAGATTTCTTAAATTTAAACATTCAAAGTTGTGTCAACTTTTAAACTATATAAGTATAATGACTCCACTCAGCATAACAACTGAAAATATAGCAACTCAAGAGACTTTTAAAAAAATCTTTTGAACTGCTGTTTTCTTGCCATATGTCAGAATAACCAACAGTGTACACACACACACACACACACACACATACACACACACTTTAGCAGCATACAAATCATCTTAAAATCACTCACTACCACTGAAAGCACTCATTTAACAATCAAAGAGACAAATTTGCACACAGAGACAATTTATTTGGCATAGTAGAGTCTATGAAACATGAATTTCCATCCAGTAGGTTCACATCATTCCGTAACCTCAAATCAAATTTCATTGAAATCCATTGAAAAATCTCATTTGGCACATTTTATTTGGTGAAAAGAAGGTAGATCAAAGTTAAAGCATAGATTCAATTATTCAATAGTGTGTGATTTTTTGTCAAAATTTGTCAACACTTTCTGAAGATATTGTGAATAGACAGAAAAAGGCCAAATGTCATGCCAGAGGCAACGGAGTCCTGCTTTGATCAGTCACTCAATGCTTATTGCCTTCCTAGCTTTAACTTGTGTGCTCGAAACCCCCTATTCCTTCCACACCACATTCAGATTTCTGCCCTCCTTCCTTTCTAGCTAGAGTAGCCTTTGTAACATGGACAAGTTCACTTTTTAAAATTTAAAATATCAAATTATATTAGTCAAAAAGTGCCAAGCTTCAGCTATGCTAGAGGAATGAGTCCTCAAGATCTATCCATGGCAAAGAGCCTAGACTTCATACTATTGTATACTTAAAATTTTGCTAAGGGGTACCTGGGTGGCTCAGTGGTTGAGCGTCTGCCTTTGGCTCAGGTTGTGATCCCGGGGTCCTGGGATTAAGTTCCGCATCAGGATCCCCATGGGAAGCCTGCTTCTCTCTCTACCTATGTCTCTGCCTCTCTTTCTGTGTCTCCCATGAATAAATAAATAAAAGCTTTTTTAAAAATTGCTAAGTGGTTAGATCTTATGGGAAGTGTTCTTTGGAGGTGACCAATATGTTTATAGCAGAGAGTGTGACGATGATCTCACAGCTGTATCATTATCACCAAATTCATCAAATTGTAGACATGAAATATATACAGCTTTTTGTACATCAGCATACCCCAATAAAGTGGTAATAAGAAAGAAAGAATCTTGGGACACCTGGGTGACATAGTCGGTCAAGCTTCTGGCTCTTGATCTCAGGGTTGTGGGATGGAGCCCCATGTGGGGCTCCGTGCTGGGCATAGAGCCTGCTTAAGATTCTCTTTCTGTGCCCCTCCCCACACACTCGTGTTCTTTCTCTCAGAATAAAATAAAGAAAAATCTTGTAAAAAAGAATCTTTATAGCATTTTCCAATTTACATAATTTTATAATAATTATAACATTCAAAGAATACAAGCAAATGTAAGATGATCTTACCATCTACTACAGGGAGCACAACACATAACATAAATACTTAACAAATGCAAAGAAAATTGGCCTTTTGCTCTTCTTTCCATTCCCAAACTCCCAGTTACTGGAGAAGACACAAGTTTGATAAGGAAAATCACAGGAGTTTCCCTTGTATTTTGCACGCTGTACAGAAATTGACCATCGCAATAAAAAAATATTCACTAGATTCAACTTACTTAAGATCAAAGATCTATGGTTTCTTAAGTACCCTCCAAATTATTTTCAGAATCCAGACTGTGAACATACACTGGAAATACATCCAAGTATTTAAACATACAGTAATTTATGTCGATTTCTATTGCCAGCTATTACTGCTCAATGCTCAACATTACATCCTGTGTTGAGGTGGGCAAGGTAACGAAGCATTAAGTCTGGCCTGGGCTGAGAACAGGCCCGTCTCGGCTCCGTGCCCATGAATGAACATACGTCAGGGCAAAGCCAAGCCAGCAGAGTGTCTGGCATTTCTTCCTGGCTGACCTTTTTTTTTTTTTCCTTTAATACTATGAATGTGTACATGTTCCAATAACTGGGCTTAAGTTCTGCCTTATAGATGCAAGACAGGTCTTTGGCTTGTCTGTGGCTGAGCTTTCCCCTCAAATTTTCTGGCATCCTTTAGAATGAATACTTAGACATAATTTGAGGCACATCTCTCATCAGAGCCTAACTGAACTATCACTTGGTTGGATATAATGAACTTCCCCCTCGATGGAGCTCAGCGGAGCTTGAGTTCGCACTAGCACATTTACTGGCCTGATGGGACATGTTTTAAATTACAGAAGACAAGGGACCTCCATGTATCAGAGAGCTTTCCTGAGGCTCTTTATGTGATTCCTAAGTACCACAAAACTTACTAAACTCACAGCTTCCTAGAGAGGTTCCAATAAGCTGGATTACTTTTCTCATGGATGTTTCACAAACTTACTAATGCTTAAATTGGGACTTTCTCTTTATCGGTGGGCATGCATAAGATTTTCTCAATTGGAGTATAAGATCAAGTGGAAGGATAAAATCTTCAGCTTCCAGCATATTCCTGAATATCTAGATATTCACATTGCTTTGAAAAGGAAAGACATAGCAGCCTGATAGGAGGGACTAGAAAGATTCTCTTGGGAACCAAGGTAACAAGAAGGTTTCATATCTTCTTTTCTCTTCCAGACATAGCTACAGGCAAAATTGTAGAGTAAGTTAATTTCCAGTGGCTTCTGTCTCCTTCTTCTGTGTCTTTCCTCCTGCTTTGAGTCACTTTCCCTACTACCTCTTCTGTCCTCCCTTCAAGCAACCTCTGTATTGCTTTGTTTTCTCTTCTTTTATCAAAACCTGATTTAAACAAAACAACAAAACACCTAATCTTGGATGAGAATGTTATATCAGTCACTCACATCTTGGTATAAACTGAAGTAAATGTCTTATCTTGATCATTGATGCATGTCATCTTCCTTCACTAAAGGGAATTTCTGGTGTCAAAGTAGAACGGATTACTTAAAACAGAGGAGAGATATCCCAGCATTACCTAACCTTGCAAACTTATTCTGCTAACACATAAGGCCATCTCTGGACTATCCCAATCATCTGCTCCTATATTTAATCTCTTGGCCAACAGTTATATGATATAATCAATTCTGGGACAGTACACTTATGTTTGCTGGAGACAGTAAGTGCTAGAGGGATTTAGAGAAGGAAGACTTTCCTACTGGTTGAAAAAAATCCTGAAGGCTTCATGGATTAGTGCTGATTCTCGAAATGTATATCCTAGGATCTCCCTGCACTTCTGCAGCTGTGCAATACTTACGGTGAAATTTCACTCGAACACTGTGCGTGGAGAAATCTGGCCAAAATGCTCCATTGCTGGAGCCAGAGTTTGGAATTTGTGGAGAAGATGGACTCATGAGTAAGCCCTGGCCTTACTTTATGTCATCTCAGAGACCACCGCTAAAATACCCACCTGAGTGCAGGCTTCCCTTTGTATGGTCAGAATATCTACCAGGCAATGTTTCCTTTGCAAACTACCTCTGGAGATCTGCTCCTCTCTCATTGGTACATATCCCTAGACTAGATCCCATGGCTGATAGATAGAGAGCAGCCTGAGAAGTATGAAGAGATAAGAAAGGTAGATCATCAAGTGGGTAGATCATGGCAATCTGGAAGAACCCAGAGGAAAGAAGCTTCACTCTTGTGTTTACCCATCACATTTGTATTGAGTGCCACTTCTACGCTATGCGCTGGGACTGTAACATCCCTTACGGGTTCAGTTGTGTCTTGCCAAAATTCGTCTGTTAATACCCCCAGAATGTCACAGTATGATTTTCTTTGCAAATAGGGCCTTTGCTGTGTAATTAGTTAAGGCAAAGTCTTAAGATGGGCTCCAATCCGATATGACCAGTGTCCTCATAAAAAGGGGAAATTTGGACACAGCCATGCATATAAGAAGGATATTAAGTGAAGATGAAGGCAGAGATGGGGCAAGGAATGCCAAAACTCACCAACACACCACTAGAAACTCTGGGAGAAGCATGGAGCAGCTTCTCCCTCAAAGCTCAGAAAGAACCAACCCTGCTTGATCTTGGACTTCCGGCCTCCAGGCAACACATTTCTGAGGCTTAAAGCTACTCAGTTGGTGGTACCTCACCACAGCCCCCCTAGAACATGAATCCAGCATCAAATAAGGTATGGTCCCTTCCCTTGGGCATTTAGAGGCTAGAGAGATGCACCTGCAGGGCATTGGTGGGAGTGTGTGGGAGTTAAAGGAAGCCTTGAGGGCTGGAAGCTAGAGTGGGAAGAGCATTCTATGAGGAGTCAGGATTGCTGGAGCTGGGTGACCTTGGGAAGTCACCTCCTTGCTAGAACAACAGTTTTGTGAACTGGCACACGAAATGTTTGGAGGAGGCCGGCCCAAAGTCGCTCTGGCTGTCCTGTTCCCTGGCCCAGTGCCCATCCCAGGGACATTGCTAAAGCTGATGAGGCCCCAGTGAGAGTGGGAGGCTGCTCAAAAATACTCCACATCCTTTTGAAAGTCTGCAGGGAGCTGGCTCTCACCATGTGTAGGATCCGACCATTTCATTATTATTCCGTTGTTGCCTGTGGCGGTTCAAGAGACTGGAACCGATCACTCCTTGCAGGCGGGGCCATGGACACCGAATCCCTTTCAACAGCACACTGCACATCATTCCGTGTAGCTGCATGTTTGATAAAGGCCTCTCTCTGTTAATGATTATTTTCAGGAGATGACTTCAGAATATCACCTGGCTGGTATTCCTAGGACTTTCTGTATTACTAAAGACCACCCTTGAAAATTACACGCCTCCTCCCACCTTGCCACCCAGCATTCCCAGGCAGCCTTACCCGGAATGGTCTTCATCCATGGCATTAAGCATTCTCTGGCATGTTAGGGATTTTATATATGTAGGATGCTCACTTTCTGTTTCCCTATGACAATGTCAACCCCAAGAAGGCAGGAACTTTTAGCTAACCTGATCGTTGATGTATCCTCAGTGCCTGCAACAATGTCTGGTATGCACTAGGCATTAAATTAATACACACACACACATATACACAAATGACAAAGGGGATCTCCTGAAGAGATATTCAGAACTGACAAAAGCCACAGCCCTCCCAGGGACTGGCACGTGGAAGATGCTTAGTGAGTGTCTGTTGAGTGAACATGGGATTGCCCATCATATCACAGATCCATAGCCCTTTACTAAGGAGCCTTGAATGCAGGCGAGGATTAAAAAATCCAGAAAGTGAAAGGATCTGATCAAGTTCACATGAATTAGAGCTGGGGACTTATATTCCAGGCCCAGTTTCCAACCTGCACAGCCTTCAAAAGCAGAACAGCAGAAATAGTTTGAACTTAAGCACAGAAATTACTATCAACGGAGCATTTGGACTCTTGGCCCTGTTCAGATGTGGTAGAAGAATTGTATCTTGGCCCCCAAGATATCCTTCTTTGGTGTGTACATGCCCTATATAACCTGTGAATATACTGAGATATCAGGTCTGGGATTGTGTCCCGCTATATGGCAAAAGGACAGGGGGATTATCTAGGGTGAGCCTGACCTCATCAGGTGAGGCCTTTAGAAGAGAAAGTTTCTCTGGATGATCCCAGAGGAAGAAGTCAGGAATAGGTTCCTGTTGCCCTGAAAGAAACAGCAGCTACTAAGCTGCAAACCACTGGAAGGGCCTGATGGCAGGGGACAGCCAGCAGCTCCTAGCAGCTGAGAAAGGCCCTAGGCCAACATGCATTAAGGAACTGAGGGCTTCAATCATGCATCACAAGGAAATGAGTTCCACTAGCCACAAGCTTGGAGGAGGTCCCTGAGCCACACATGAGGACATCCAGCATCTTCACCGCAGCCTGAGACACCCCAAGCAGAGAGCTCCAGCACAACACACCTGCAAAAACTGTGAAATAATATGTTTATAAAGTATTTAAGTCACTTCGTCTGTGATCATCTGTTAATGTCACAATAAAAAAATGGCAGGGCATTACGGACAGCACTTAATAGAATGAGCCCTGGGTGTTACTGTATGCAACTGATGAATCACTCACTAAATTTACTCTGGTAACTAATAATTCAGTATATGTTAACCAAATTGAATTTAAATAAGAATTTAAAAAAGAAAATAAATACAGGAGTGCCTGAGTGGCTCAGTAGGTTAAGCATCTGACTCCATTTTGGCTCAGGTCCTGATCTCGAGGTCGTGTGATCAAGCCCTGCATCAGGCTCTGCACTCAGCACAGGGTCTGCTTGTCCCTCTCCCTCTGCTCCTCCCCCAGCTCTCTCTCTCTCTCTCAAATAAGTAAATAAAGAAAATCTTTAAAAAAAAAGAAAGAAACGAAGGCAAAGGTTTAGCTAGCTCAATTGGGTTCCTAATGGTTAAAAACAATGAATAAATAGAGTTAGCAGGGACTGCGAGAGGACTGTGGGAGAAGCAAGAGTGGAAGTTGTATTGGGTATGCCCCAAATAAAAATTTGGGGCATAGTTAGTGGTGATAGCATTGTGAATACATTTTATACCACTGAGTTATATACACTTACAAATGGCTAAAATGATAAATAGTATGTCACACAAATTTTATCACAGTTTTTGAAAAGGGAAAAAAAGATGACCCCCCCCCCCCAAAAAAAAAGAATATTGAATCACTCTACCTCTTTGGTTATGGCCAAAGACATTCTTTTCAGGTCCTTAACCTCAGCCCTACTGAAAATTAATTCTAATGAATTAAAAATAATTCAAAATATCCTTCAATCTAAAAGTGACCTTTTTATTTTAAAATATTTTAAAAATTCAAAAATAAGTTCTCCATCAAATATGTATTTAGTCTTGCTGACTCATGGAGTAGAGACATCCGAGATGTCGATAGTGTGAAAAATAGCCTGAATTCTATGAATCATCTTGAGATTTAAAAGATAGGAAGGGAAGAGAGTTACATGCCCTGAAGAGATGAGAGTGGGTCAAATCAGAGAAGCAGCCCTCATAAGGAAGGCCAGAGAACCTTCCAGGATTTAACCTAAGCCCTACGGCTCTCAGGACAGACTCAAATAAGACAAACAGAACAGCCTGGTCGGTGGAGGGCAGGACCCAGATAGGAGGCCGAGAACACCAGCCAAACCAAGCATGGGGCGGGGGGGTTGGCAAGCAAAAGTGAGAAAGCTTTTGTCGGGGGCCAGTCACTCAGGCCTGACTCAGTGGCCAGAGGCCGCAGTGAAGCCCTGGGAACAGAGCTAACCTGGGGCCAGGAGGGCTGAGCTGCTGGAGACTGCATCATAAGGATCTTCCCAACTGTGCCTTTTTAGAGCAAAAGGATTTTCAAGAGTCCGACTGTATAACTTGGCTTCCCTGGGCCTCGCGGAGTATGACGAAACATGGCATCTTTGTATTGCCCCCTCCCTCCTGCCAACTGGGTTATTATCTCATCAGGCCATGGTCTGATAAGAATAAGAACTGAATTTGCTCTGGGAAGGTACATTTCATTCCCTTGGGCTGCAATCCAGGTAGAGTCCTGACCAGCTCAACCAGTTGGGCTTTGCTTAGTTTCCTAATCTTTTAGCCTGTAACCCTCCTCCCCCAACCACTTCGCCTCTTGCTTTCTTCTCCCATCCCTGTCCCTTGCATCATCATGCTCCTACATAGACCCTGCAATTTATCAATAATAATCATAGCAGTCAGTAACAATGACAGTAATGGCACCAACACAGCCCAATATCCTTCATGGGACACCCCAGTGTGTTGACACCACGCTCAACACTTGCACACATGATCTCACAGGAGCTTTATGAGAAAGAAACGCAAAGAGCTCAGAGTGGATAATAACTTGTCCGTAGTCACACAGCCAGTGGGTGGGCTCCGGGGTTTGAAAGCATGCTTGTCTGGCTTCAAGATTTTTGTTTTCAATTTAGGATACCCCAAGCCTCTATTAGTTATAATCCTACGAAAAAGAACAGCACAGTGGGTGCACCATACTTCCTTTACATGGCTTTTCTTTCCAGAAGACTGGAAGCATCACCCTACGTCAATGGTAGACGGAAAGCGGGTGTCGGTGTCAGAAGGAGTAACCAGAGGTGAGCCCTTGAAAACTCATACAAATTTGATTGATTGATTGATTGATTAATTAATTATAAAAAAATAAAAAATAATAAAAACAAAAAGCCTGTGCATTCGCATGCATAATCAGATAAAGCAAAAGTCATAAGGCCTTACAGCCAATGCAATAGACAAATTCGAAATCATAATGCCCCACTCATTTGGTTAATGTCAGGTCTTGCCCTCACTGATAACACTCGATAAACATTTGAGAACAGAAACAACACACTAGACAGTTGTCCACAGAGCGTATTCTCAAAAGAGCAGAGAACTTACTTCTCAGAGAATCTGCGAGCATTCATTCTCACCAGGTGCCGCCTTCAAACTGTAAATCCTCTTTCACTACAGTATCTCTTACTTAAAAAATAAAACAAAATAATGAAAGCTGTCTCTAGCTTACCCAACATCCAAATATTTTGAGTACTCACAGTACCAAAATATATATAAAATACATAAACACATTTGTAACCCTAGTTCTGCAAAGGTCCTTTATCTCTCAGATATTTTGCAATGGTTTCCATAACCTGGGATACTGCTTGTAAAATTTATCTTGACAAGCTAACAGATTTTCCCAAAGAGTTGCCAAGAATAATTTTAGAGAAAATATGGCTTTACCCAGTTTTCTTGTGTATTCAGGAAAAGACAGGATATACATTTACTTCCTTAAAAAGTCAGTCATCCAACTTTTTTTTTTTCCAGCATGAGTTTAAACATGTTTGGAAAAAGAAAAACAGCTCAACTAAATTATTCAATATTCAATTTTGTTTTGTTCTCATTCTCCAGAATTGCTTAATGATGGGGAAAATATAATTTAAAAAAATGCAAGCTATAAAATCATCATAAAAGTAAAAACATTCTGTTATTTCTTTCAAAAATAACAAACTAATTGGGAATTGACATAGCAAGAAGGACGTTTTCTGTCTGGAATTTTCGGAGAAAGAATTGTTATAGAACAAATAACATCTGAATACCTAAAACCCAGTTCTAAGAAGAAAGTCTCCTCTACTTTAGAGTGTTCAATGTAAAATTAACATTTTTAAGAAAAGGAGTCTGACTCTAATCTCTTTTTCCTTTGAAGTGCTTTAACTTAGATCTCTCTAAAATCTGACCATCTTCGAAAATACCCATCCTAAATACCATTGATTGCTCTGTGGTCCCATAAACAAATTCACGGAGATGCTAACTGACCCGAGTAGGTCTTACAGCACCCGTTCACAGAATGTTCCCGGAGGATGGTGCTTCTTCTAACTGATGTTTATTTGTCTCCTTATCCTGTCATGTCTATCTGAGGACACTGGACCTCAAACTTGTATTTTTCCGATCTGTATTCACGCCTAAAAGGCTTTTCCTTCATCACTGTTTATAAGCAAAAGCATGACTGTGAAGTCAAGTGTGCAAGGGAATCTACCCTCCTCCTGCCTCGCGTGAGCTCCGTGGCAGCACTTGGTCAGATGGCCTGGAGCGTTGGCGTATGTCTGGCCCACTCTTGAGTTTCAGCATTTCTGGACTTGAAATTGCCACACTTTTGATGGGTGGGTCGGGAGGAAGAGGGAGTGGAATAGGAGAAATAAATTCGCTTTGCTCTTTAAAAGACACTTATTTCCATTCATAGAAAAAATGCTTCCTGGGCAAGCTTCAAAGCAAATTCCATAGCAAAGTGTTGAGATGGTTCATAGCTAGCTATCTTGAACAGGCTACATAACTGCTTCACAGGGTACAGTAGAGCAGTGAGTAATCCCATCAGTTGGCTTTATTAGAATAAGAAGATTTCGCTTCTATGGGAATCAGGAGTGAAAAACAGAACAAAATCTCCTGGAGGACAGGGTCCTCCTTGGGGCAAACTGTGTCTACTAGCAAGCCAGCCTGTCCCCTGTACCGCCCTGCAGTAATTCAGAGGAATCTCTATGGAGATTTGGATTCAATTTGACTGTTACTTAGATATTCAGATGGGTTAAAATTGAAAGTTAAAAAAAAATTGAAAGTTCCAGTTCACAGCAATTTCTTCAATTAGAAGTCTGATTGAAGGGGGATCCCTGGGTGGCCCAGCCGTTTGGCGCCTGCCTTTGGCTCAGGGCGCGATCCTGGAGACCCGGGATCCAGTCCCTCATCGGGCTCCCCGCATGGAGCCTGCTTCTCCCTCTGCCTGTGTCTCTGCCTCTCTCTGTGTCTCTCATGAATAAATAAATAAAATCTTTAAAAAAAAAAAGTCTGATTGAAGCAACAACGTGGTTTGGGCTCTGAAGACCCTTGGAAAGGAGACACTTTCAGGAATAGCTGAGCATCTCACTGAACAGCTGGGTTACCCAATGCACAGACTAAGGGTGTGGTTGGGCCACAAGCAAAGCAGGGGAAAGAAAAAAAGAAGAAACAAAGGAAATTTTTAAAGAATGCAATGTAGATTTATTAAAAATTGAAGTGATCCCGGGAACCATCAGCAATTTGCTGGACATCCTAACTCATACTCTACAGTTCAGTGTTGTTTTCCTTTGGGATGATGGCCACGGTCCCGTTCATGAGAAGGCCTGCTAGACGTTTTTATAAATACCACGATGATGGATGATGACCAGCGACCTCAGGATTAGACAGACCAGAGTGAGATGCTAGCCCAGGACACAAAATTTAAGGGGGTACCCAAAACATGCAGGAATCAAGGTAAGTAAGCTTTGACTGCAATATTCTAAAAACGTCGAAATCAGTGCCAAAAATCATGATGAACCAAATAACCAACCTTTTAAATAAAGACAGGATTCAGTATCCTTGATGTTTCCTTTTGCCTCAGGCTGGAACAGGGCTCAAGACCACACTCTTACTGATCCTGTTATTGTTTAGACTTTTGATATTTTGCTCATCACCGGTTTTTCTGCATTAGTTTTGATTTTTAAAAATATTGCGTTAAATACTATTTATCTTGCTGGCTGAGGTTTTCTGTGCCCCCTTAAATGATGTGGCAAAAACAATTCCTCACTGACCTCACCTGGAGTCCCTGCTCTGACTGGACTACAAGTAATAAATGCAAAGATGAGATTCTGAAGGAAGCCAGGAGGTGTGTGTCCAACGCAGACAAAACCCCGGAGACCACTTTATATTAAAGACAGGATCATTTCCCATATAAAACAGCCACTGGGACATCTGTGACTTTTTCTAAAATCTTCCCATTTGGGTGTTCCTCAATTAGCCCTAAATACTGACTTCTTAATGCAGGAAGGTAAAACAAACTAGCAAACAAACAAAATTAGCAAAATGCATATGATTGGAATAAAAATGAGGAGGATTTCTAAGGCAGTATCTTAATTTCCATTTCAAGAGCAAAAATTCAATTTTTCAAAAAAGCAAAACTTCCCATTTCTCAGATTCCAAGATGTTGGTACGTCTATAAATTTCTTATTAGGTGCTTGACGTTTTGAAATCACACAGACAGCAGCCTGGGTGGCTCAGCAGTTTAGCGCAGCCTTCAGCCCAGGGGGTGATCCTGGAGACCAGAGATCGAGTCCCATGTCGGGCTCCCTGCATGGAGCCTGCTTCTCCCTCTGCCTGTGTCTCTGCCTCTCTCTCTCTGTGTATCTCATGAATAAATAAATAAAATCTTAAAAAAAAAAAAAAAGAAATCACATAGACAAACCCTCGCTGGAGATAGTCTGCTTTCTAATCCACAAAGGACATTTGTTTTAAAAGGCCTACAGTTAGCATTGTTTTCACTTTTGTTCCTGGATGCCAAAATAAAAAAAAAAAAAAAAAAATTAAAAAAAAAAGGAAATATCCCATAAAATAAGAAAAAAAAATTATAGCCACAGGAAGATAAGCTTCAGGTAAACAAACTGTGCCTATAACTCTTTGGGGTTTAAAATCTTTAGCTAACTGTTCTGGGGTTTAAAATCTTAATTAAACTGGAATCATTTTGTACATTTGGCATTAACCTATATAAAGGTACAAAGTGTGTAAAAATTCTGAAATTGTCTAGTTATGAGTGATTCGAGCGTCTTGTAATTAAAGCTCAGCAACAGAGTTCTGATAATGGTGATATCGATATACATTTTCACTCTGGCATGTAGGAAAGATTGCTCTGCCACCTATTGGCCTTCCGTGTGAAATAGATTTGATCACACCTGGGAGCAAAGTTTTACCTGCCCCCTGGACTTGGAGAAGGTATCGCCTGGGCAAACCGCAGGCCATCCTGTCTGGTTCTCATTGGGACCTTTGGCCAACAGTGGGCCAACAGTGGGCAGCCCACCCCAGGGCAAATGGCAGGGCTCCCCGCGATGCCACTGTAGTAGGCCCAATTTTGAGAGGTAACAGGCCACTTCCCTCAACTTCTCTAAAAGGGCCAAGCGTTCACAACACAGGGACCGTTGGCCCCTAAAACGTGCTTGCAGACAGACCCCACCTTAACACAACTGAGAATGCAGGCTGAGTGGATCTCTTGCTCTCTGTCCCCGTCCTGAGCATATCAGCAAGTGATGCCACCCCAGCTGTTTGGAGCACAGACACAGCAGAGAAACGTCACAAAGTACTGTAGCTGACCACTCGCACTAGCCCAGGGAATTCTGCGAATGTGCAAGAGTTCACCCCGACCAAGCTTCTTGACTTAGAATTTCCTGAATTCCTCAGAACGACCCTCACGTAGTTGGGATGGAAACAAATAATGATTCCTGATTCTCTCTTTTCACTTATTAAATAGCATCAACTACTCAATTTTATTTCCCCACAAGGGGATGGGTTGAGTAATCCCTACTACCCGTGTTTTTGGCACTAAAGTAACCACAAGCAGCACTACGTGTAGACCGTTGACACAGTCTTATTGGATCTGTCTACCTCCTCCAGCTGCTCCCCACGCCCAGTGCCACCAGGGCTTACTGCTTCTATGGCCTCTCAACCAAGTCTCTCTGATTCCAGCCTCATACCTCCACCCCAGGGCCACCCATCCATTCCCTAAACTGCTTCCAGAGTGCTTTTCCCAAGTGGCACATCTGATTCTATCACTCCGCTGTTTGATCCTGATTCTTCAGGATCCCCTACGCCCTATCAAAAGAACTTCAGATCTTTCCTATGGAATGAATATATGACCTTCTAAGATTCTAACTTCCTGGTCACTGTTCTTTTCTCCCAATCCCTGATCAACCCAATCCACTGTGAGACTGGCGGGGGCGGAGATTAGAACAAGAACCACTGATACAGCAGGAATGCTAAAAGAAAACGAATATTAAAAATTTCAAGGGAGGACAGGCTTTTAAACAATCTTTTAAAATCCATTAACAGAGTAGATAAAACAAGAGAAAAGTAAATATATGAGAAATCCATGCTGTTGGCATCGGAACAGGAGGGGCCAACTGGCATGTAATTTAGAAATTTTCAGGACCTAGTAAAATTGGTTGTTTTAGTTTAAAAAAAAATGTTTAGAACTCTACTATTGCTTCTCTAACTTTATTTAACAAACTCCTAAACATGTAAAATAAAGTGTGCAGGACCATTTTGCTACAGAAACGTATATAGAAAGATCAAAGTATTTCCAAATGTATTACAGAGAATTATTTACGTCTTCTAAAAGATTATATCCCTGTGCAGTTTCATATGATAAGGACCTGGATTAACTTTGTTCTACAAAGAAAGAACGCCTAATGTATTATATGCTTTTCTATTGCCTCCTTAAGTGGAGTCCAAAGAACAAAGCATTTTCCAGAAGGAATGAAGTATCTGTCCTCAGTGCTGCCTTGAGATCAAAAGAATGTTTTAGCAGTTTTATTGGCAATCTTCTGAGGCCTTCAACTAATATTTTGTTTCATAAATGATGAGTGCTAGAGGCTGGAAAATCCTACTGTAAACAAGTGAGTGGTTGTCACTCATGATTTCTGAAAAATATTACTTGACACAAATAATAAGAATATTTCTGGTGTTTCTAGCTTGTACACTTGTTTTCAGTTTGTTTAGAAGTCATCTCTCAAACCATTGCTTGCCCTACTTTAGCTAAAGGTCAAAAAAAAAAAAAGAACCACCCAATAATAAACTGACATTCTATTTTTTTTAGGTGAGAAAATGTGCAAACAAAACTTCATCAGTGTGTTAAGTTTCCTGGGGCCACTGTAATTTAGTATCTTGGAGTTCTGGAAGCTGGAAGATACAAGACCAATATTTCAGCAATGGGTGGATCCTGTAGAGGGCCTGGAGGTTGAATCTGCTCCAGACTTCTCTCCTAGCTTCTGGAGCTTTGGGCAATCCTTGGCGTTCCTTGGCTTATACACACATCAACTTCATACTCTTCAGTGTCACATGGTGGCCTCCCTGTTTGCAGGTCTGTGGCCATATTTCCCTCTTTTGCATCGGGACACCAGTCATATGACATTAAGGGTCCACCTTAAGGACCTCATTAAGTACACCTGCAATGGCCCCAGATAAGGTCGCGTTCTGAGGCACCGGGGGTTAGGATAGCAACATACGAATTTCAGCAAAACACAATTCAACCATAACAATCAGAGAACATGGTTAAGGGCACGCCTAATTTAATAAAAAATAGAGAATAACCTTACAGTTGTTGGCTGCCTTGTAACCCTCACCCTCCCTCAGATCTTGGAAGCCCATTTAGCTCTGGGTCATCCATGAAAGTTCAGCGCCAGGCAAGGAAGTATGCAGTGGCAGAAGGTTGAAGCTCTCAGAGCTACTTCATCCAGACGGTCCAGGAAGCAACGATCACTGTATTTTTTGGACCTGTTGCTTCCTGGGGCTCTGTTCTCGCATGTGAGGCTGCCATCGTGTCCGAGCCAATCTTGCTCCATGCCAGTGTCTACCTCTTTATTTCCAGGTCTCTGTTAAAAATGGGAAAATGTCTCTGTCTTGAACCAGGTGAATGTAAACTCACATTAAATGGACAGGGGAGGGCACCTGGGTGGCTCAGTGGTTAAACGTCTGCCTTTGGGCTCAGGGTGTGATCTTGGGGGCCTGGGATCTAGTCTCACATCAGGCTCTCCACATCCGGATCCCCACTGCTTCTCCCTCTGCCTATGTCTCTGCCTCTCTCTGTGTGTCTCTCATGAATAAATAAAAATCTTCTAAAAAATGCACAGAGGAAAATACTTCTTCAGAGTTACTCTACAGACCATTGAAATCCCTCTAGTACACACGTGTCCTTATTTGTCAACATGAACGTAAATCATCTGCACATCTCTTCCCCAGGTATCCCCTTAATGTGATAGGATAAACCCTACTATGTTTGCAGTTTTGAGGATGCCACTTTTCCAGTCTTCCCTGGAGAGACTTTTCTGGCCTTCTCCTGAACACAGCAGGACCTTGTAGCTCTCCAGAGTTTTCTCTTTCTAAACAATATCCTCTAGCTGCACTTCCTACTCCAACATGAGCCACCTCAGTCTCTTTTGGTAACCATTTGATGATCCAGGAGTCCCCATCTTGCTCTTTCTGTCTCCTCTCAGGCTGTTTAGGGACCACCTATCTCAACCTGGCCTGCCCAGGACTCTCCTAATTTCAGCCCTAAAAGTCTCATGTCCTGGCTACCCCTTGGTCTGACGCAAACCTGGGATGGTCAGTCTCCTACCATCTCCACTGATTTACTCTTCATATAATATATTTTCATCCATAAATAGCTTATCTATTCTAGTCTTGCAGCTAAAGCAGAATTTAAATGGATAATGTCCCTAAAACAAACCAACAAGTGACCTCCACGGCAAATTAACTAGATATTCCTTTCTTAAATTTTTTTCTGGAATAACAGAGAACAAAAATAACGTTGTGGTTTCATCCTACCTGGACCTCACCAGAACTTCAGTCCCGATTCTGCACTTTCCTCTGTCTTCATTTACGTCTGCCTCAAGCATGTTCGAGTCCAGACTGCTGTACCTCCCCAGACCCCCTAGATCCCCTTTCAGTGGGTGCTCACAGGCCCTCCTACTGCTCTTATGGGGGGAAAAGCCAAGAGCCATTTTCGACTGTTTCCTTTCTTCTCTCATCAGTTGCCAGCTCCCACTGATTCTTCCTTTCACGTCAACGAT
Source organism: Nyctereutes procyonoides (assembly GCF_905146905.1). Classification (NCBI taxonomy): domain Eukaryota; kingdom Metazoa; phylum Chordata; class Mammalia; order Carnivora; family Canidae; genus Nyctereutes; species Nyctereutes procyonoides. The sequence continues at coordinate 8,930,553 of NW_026575155.1, forward strand.
AACGAACGCTGTGTACCGCCACCTGGATTACAAAGTGCTCTTGTCCATGTTCACTGTTAGAGAGCTTCATAGCTACCCAGGCCAGTGGGGTGATGAAGGAGTACTGGCTTTATTTTACAGATGCAAAAGCCAACTCAGTGATGTCAAGAGACTCGTCCAGGTCACATTATTAATAAGTGGCAAATTCTGGCACTTGAACTTGGGTTGTCTTCCGCAAACCAAACCACTGCTTCCTCTGAAAAGACTGATATGCATTCTGAGTGTGCGTGTGTGTATGTGTGTGTGTTCCTTCACTGCTGCCTTCCTAGATTAGCCTGTCCCACTTGGAACCCAGAGTATTTGACTCCTAGCTGGTTTCCTTGCCTCTAGGCTATATCCATTCAAGGGATCCTATACACTTGAACCTCAGATTTCTCTGATCTCAGCATCCCCCTCTGTGTCATAGACCACTAGGCACGCCTCCCACACACCGAAGAAGTCCAAAATCTCCTTCTGGTATCCAAACTTTTTCAAAATCTTCCCCCATCTTCTCTCTGGCCTCACCCATCTGACTCTCAAACATGAACTCTCAATCCATGCCTGCCTCAGTGCCTCAGTGGTCTTTAGAGTGTCTCCTACAGGAAGTGTTACATCCATCCCCAATGTCAAGTCTTTGCTTTCCTTTTGTCTACCCATGTCCCTCTTCCGAACAGCCCAATCCTAGTTCAACAAAAGGCCCGCTTCCTCATCCAACAACTAAGTTCCATTTATTTCCACCTTCAACCAAGTCCTGTAACATTTCTTTTTTTAAAGATTTATTTACTTATTTATTTGAGAGAGAAAGAGAGTATGCACTCACAAGTGGGGCTAGGGGCAGAGGGAGAGGGAAAGGGAAAATCTCAAGCAGACTCCCTGCTGAGCATGGAACCAGACATGGGGTTCCATACCATGATCCTGAGAGCGCAACCTGAGCTGAAATTAAAAGTTGGCCACTCAACCGACTGAGCTACTCTGGCACCCTCCCCCAAGTCCTGTAACATTTCTGCAGACACAAATAGCCTCACTCCATACCCATTCCTTTCAGGGTACTTTTGTCTGCAGAGCTAACAACCACATTCCCGACTTGCAAGCAGCTTGGGTTCTTTCTCTCAGTGAGCTATGTCTTGCCAAGCAGATGTGCCTAGGGGTGACATGTACACAAGCACTCAGGGGCATCCAAGGTGGGGACAGGAATCTTGGTGGTCAACTGTGGCAGAAGTGGTGGCACTAATGAGATTTCTGTTAGAACCATCCCTGAGGGTGGATGGGTTCCTCCTGGCATGTGTAGAGACAGGGTTCTCTGAACTTCTTAAAATGTCCACAAACTACCAACTACCTCGTAGCTTATATTAGTAAAATTAGATGGACTGAATTCTGGTGTCCCTAACTGAGAAATTTGGGGCATACACTACGATGCTGCCCTCCTAGTGCTGCCCCATCATACGCTACCTTACATCATGACTCTCTCACATAAGTCTTTCTTTTAGCCAAATACCCCTCCAGTCCCCAGGGGATGATTGTAGCTCCTTCTGACTTCACAACCACAAGAGGAAATCCTAGAATCATCCCATGCCAAGTATGATATTGGATCACAGTGACTGGGCAGATATTTTAGAGATGGAAAGAAAGCATAAAGACCAGGGTATGAGCTTGGAGTACTCTCTCAGAAGTCTCCTTTTTACTTCCTCCTTTGTATTCCTTTCTGAATTATCTCTCTTGCTGATCCCAGCTGGGGGATGAGAAGGATTTGGAAATGACTTCCATTTGGTAGGGGTTTCCAGAATAAGAAAGAGCCACACAGAATATGGAGCAGGCCCCCAGTGAGAGGCTGCCTGAGGAGATCATCTGACCTGCCTCTTTCAAGACAAGAGAAGTTCTCCTGGGTCATCTTTAGCCTGGTTTATTTCATCATGGATAGAACCTCCTGGGAGAGGGGCACCTGGGTGGCTCTCTGGCTGAGCATCTGCCTTTGGCTCATGATCCCTGGGTCCTGGAATTGAGACTCGCATCAGACTCCCCACAGGGAGCCTGCTTCTCCCTCTGTCTGTGTCTGTGCCTCTCTCTCTGTGTCTCTCATGAATAAATAAATAAAATATTTTAAAAAAAGGACCTCCTGGTAGAAATTTGCCCCCCAACCCTGGACATAATATATCCCCAGAGATTTCCCCTGCTTCTCTGATTAGTGCATCTCTCTCTCTGGGGACCTACAGAGTTGTAAGAAGCAAAAAAAAAGAGTCAAGCATTTGAATGTTCTATTCCTGGTCACCCACCATCATAAGTAACATAACTGGCCCTTCCCTCTCTAACTAGAGTACAAACCACCAAAGGGCAGGAAATATGTCCAGGCTTCACTTATATCACCTTGTGTTATCCACTAATTGTCTAAATACTTGTGAATAAAAGTATGAAAGATTTATGTTTTGATGAATTTTCCTGGAGTCAGTTTTAATCTATCATCTGCCAAGAAGACCCCTCCCAGAGTTACACACTTCAGAAATCTAAAAATTCAATGTATTCCATCTTTGACAATGTTCCATGACCTGTAAGAACTATGTCACATGATCTATTACACCCAAGGTTTCGTATGTAGTGTGTGGAGACACCAAAATTCCAACATAAAAAGAAAATCTAAAACTGATATTTTTTTTTTAGTTATAAAAGCAGGAATAAGAAATCCAAACCATATATAAATAATTGATGAGGAGACAAAACTCCTTTTGAATGAGTTCTATCAGATCCAAAAATAAAATACTTGCATGAATTCTGTTATCTTACAATTTCTACTTAATTAAGATCATTTAATTACTATACATTTTATGAGTTACTATTAATTTGATTACTATACATGAAAATACTACTGCAACAAAAGCAAGTTTATCCTATTAAGCCATTAACTAATAGCTTCTGTTGAATGTTTAGGAATATACAGAACATGTTAAAAGAAAATATTAAGAACAAAGACTCCACGTTTCTGAATGTTGGATTCACTTGTAGCTCCATGTGCTGTGGCAAATCTGCTCCATGTCATAGAAAAACTACTTCTCTAAGCACTTGTGCTGCGCTAATTGATCTTTTAATTGGTTCAGTCAACACTCTAGTCTCTGCACACAACACACTCTAATTGCTACAAGCAGCTGTAGCACCGCTCAGATCGGAGAGAAGAGAGGAGCATCCAATCAAGGCTCCTTCCAAGAGTTGCTGGCAAGAAGTGGATTGGTCCACACCAGCATGCTGAAAAGCATGCATAAATGAAAACAATAACTATCTTTTCCCATCATAGTGAGTTTTTAAATAGAAGTGCCTTATAATAATCATTTCCCCATGTATATGTACATCAAATCTTATGTTGCACACTATATATATTTATATATATATATATATGCCATTTTTATAAATAAATAAATAAGTACCTCAAAATGGGGGGGAGTGCAGTACAGCTGAGTAGGGTATCCAGACGTAGGAAGTGTTAGAAATACTTTCTGTGCTACAAAAGGGCTTACCCCAGTTCTGCCTTTATCCGTCCTCTTTTCCCAAGTACCTTTTAGCATTTTATTATTTTTATTTTATTTTATATTATTTTATTTTATTTTATTTTACTTTTTGTTCTGAAGATCCATGTCTAAATTTATATGGATAAGAGAAAGGAAATTACATTTATTTCACAGCAAACTTTTTGAGAGATACAAGAAATATAGACTTTTAAAAAAATGCTCACATTCAGTAGATTAAGAAATTGGGATTTGAGGAATGTAAATTCCTAAACAGAGATCCCATAGTTCATCTGGGAAGGAACAGAGGTTAAAATGCAAGTCTCGCGCATTCCCACCAATTGCAAAGGAGCACGAATAGTCTGCTACCTATGGTGTAGGAAAAAGGGAAAATAGGAAAACATATGGATATCAGCTTATTAAAAAAAAAATACACAGGAAAGAGAAAACAAGAAACCATAAAATTGGTTCCTTACAAGGCAAGGAAGGTGGGAGCAAGGAGGCACAGAGGAGGCAGTGATCTGTTAGGAGTACATCTCCTGGTATGTTTTACTTTTGAAGCCCTGTTAATGGTTTGTATACTCAAAAAATAAAACATAATCCCAATATGGAAGGAAACAAAAACTAAAATTGAAAGCAAACTGAAAAAAAATGAAGATAATTTTAAATGAATATCACACCATGATGAAGAAGGAAATAGAAGAAAGTGAGAAATTGATAAGAAAATAAAGGAAGAGGAAATGAAGGAAAGGAGAGAGGGAGGAAGTACAAGTAACATGGAAGCACGGAGTCTGATTATGGAGCCTCAGTTCTGGCTAAGGTGGATGGCAGCAGAATCGCAAACAAATCCTGACCACTTTTTAGGTTAGTTGCTTGTGGTGTGATCCTGCAATTCTATGAGTATTTAAGATGAATTAAAGGATTGAGCAGATGTGTCCATGTGCAGATTATCGATATCGATGGGAGCCAAGGTTCTCATGGTGGAAAAAGGAACATACAAATATGTAATGGGAGGAGGCAAGACAACTCTATGATGATAGATTTGAATCAGAGGTATTGGTATGAACTGATTATTTCTGAAATCCGTGTGCCTTGTAGGTATATTTGCTTGTCTGTTTGCTTGGACATGCACTTACAAATGCATGTATTTCCTGTCTCGGCCCACTGGAAAGTCCAGAAACAGAAATCTCAGTAGCAATGAGCACATCCAGTACTCAGATCTTGACATCTAATACCATTCTCTGGATTCATCCCCTAAAAAGAACCAAGCATATTCAGAGAAATGGCTAAATCCAGGGCTGGGGAAAGAAAGAGAGAAGATGACCTAGAAAATAAAGTGTCAAAACATAATGGTGACATGTTGCAAGGACTCAGGTACCTGAAGGGGTTCCCACTGGCCAACTCTGGGACAATTTGAACACCAGTATAATGAGGTTGAGTCATGACCTACTGGTAAGTAAGAATTCATGATACATGTTGATAAAAAATGGGTGAATAAGCGGGGGAGAGGAGAATGACTAGAAGATGAAGAGAGGATATCAGAGAGAAAACATTTTCAATCGTCATAGCAAAGACTCAATCAAGCAAAAATCATTGATGGATGCTAAATCTAGGGAAAACTTTTGCTGAAGAAGGAGATATTTGTATGGTCGTAAAATGTCATCCCACTGACTGTTAGTTGCAAGGGAGAAAAAAAAAGAGTAATTAAATCATAGAAATATCAAATAGACCTTTAACCAGATGACCCACATTAACATCACCAATGTAGCTTGATGGCCACTGAGGGTCCCCAGATATGGTACCCTGAGGAGGACACAACATCTCCTATGCAAAATTTCAGCACGGAATGTATGATCTGAACCTAATCACAAGGAAACTTCAGAGAAGCCCCAAAAGAGAAATGTTCTATCACAAGAATGGAAGTTTGTGGTGACCATTTTCTTCAAAATGTTAGTGTTCTAAAACACACCAAAAAAAGCCTGCAGAAATATTTCAGATTAAATAGGGAGACTAAAGGGAGGGATCTAAAGGACATTATTGGGCCAACTGACAAAACTGGAACACAGATAGTAGATTAGACAAAACACTTTATCATTGTTCAAACTACTGAAGTTGATAACTGAATGATGATTATGTAAGAGAATATCCCTGTTCTTAGGAAATAGCACTGGTGAAAAATTAAGAGGAAAAGGCCACAACGTACCTAACATATCCTCATATAGTTCAGGGGGAAAAAAGCACGTGTATATATGCATGCAAGTGCACACATGTGTGTGCCTGTGTGTGTGTGTATGTATGTGTGTGTGTGTGTGTAGGAGGAGGAGAGAGCACAAGTAATAAACCAAATGGGATAAAATGGTGTGTAGGAAAGGGTGTGCATGTGCCCTTTGTATTATTTTGATTTTCCCAACTTGTCTTCTAGTCTGAAATTATTGTCGAGTAGCTTGGAAATGATTCTTGTGCGAATTGAGCGTACCTATAAATGGTCACAATAAAATAGCACAGGAAGTGTCTCTGAGCGCCCTGATGGACACATATATGTATACCCACACATCATTTCTGATGTTTTAGGACACATTTCAGTACTCCACCAGAGCTTTGATTTTCAAACCTTGCCTTCTAATGGGCTGTATCAGAATCCCCGGGATGCTTGTAAATAATGCCACTTCCAGGGACCCAGTCCCCAAAATCTGATACAGAGGCTCTGAGATGGGCCCTGGAAAGGGAAATATCTCTGCCTGCCTGTACTGATGAGCAATCTTTTCTTTAAATTGTAACCTCTTCTTTGTGTTTGTGAAGTCGCATCTCAGTGGAGTCAACCTCTCACACTCACGCTCCATGCTTGCTCTTTATCGAGAAGGTGCCCTCACCTGCAGCCCCAACCGGGCATCCAGCACATCTTCCTGCCAGCATCTCCACCAGTCGTTCCCCCCCCCCCCCCCCCCGCCGACAACTCTGACTGTCCTACCGATTGCCACATGGATCACTTCCATTCCACCTTGGCTCCTAATTACACCGGGATCCAACCTTGAGCTGTGTAATCACAGCCTCTGAGCTCCACCGAGTAAATAAACTAGCCTCACCAGGAGCTCCTGTCATCCTTCCAGGCGTCTCTGTGATTCTGAGGGTGTCAGGTCACCTTTCCTGTTTGTCCTTTCTTTTTTATCAAACCATCTTTATGTGTTGAGGAGTGATGCTACCTCAGTTTCATCTTGCCAACTTCTTCATCTCATCACATCTATCTGAAATATCTGTCAAGTGTGAGGTAAAGACAGTTTCGCAAAGGGGAATGAATGCCACCTAACCTTGCATCCTCCCTCTAACTGCCTCCTGGGCTTGCTTGATAAACCATACTGTTCTACAATGCAAAATAACGTGGACGTGTTTTCCCTCCCCACCAAATAGCTCTTAGCCATTCTCAAAAAAAAAAAAAAAAGTTATTTTCAATATTCGAAGTTTTCATTCAATGGTTAAATCCTAGGCTTGTGTGATTTCAGTTTCAATATCTTTACATTTAATTCTGAAAGGAACAAAAGAGCATCCGAGGAAAGCAGCCACTCAAATGGCATCACTGAGTCATACTGATACCTGGGAGCCTGTTCCTCGCAGATGTGTCCTGCTGTTCCACCTCCTGGTGACCACATTTTTGGTCTTGATAGTGAGCAAGTTTTTAGCTAACAATAGTCAGTGAAAGGTCAACAGGCAGGTCTAGAAGAGAAACAAAATGAAATTTCCTGATTCGTGCATACACTTGTTATCTAAATACTTGTTTAAAAAAAAAAGACTTCACTTCTTATCTGAGATCTCAGAGTCCCTCAGAATTGGTAAAAATTCGACATGCCCATGTTTTGGCATGAACACCCAACCACTCTTCCACCCAGGCTCTGGAGTAACTTGGACAAAAATTTATCTGGAAAGGGCAGCTCTGCAAATAGCCATGGTTCTCCAAGGAAGGCCCCTGAGCCAACAGCACCCAACAGCATCTTCATCTCCTGGAACATATGAGAAGTGCAAGTCCTCAGGCCCCACCCCAAACCTACTGACTCAGGAATCCTGGGCTCAGGGTCCACCCATCTGGGCTTTGACAACCCTCTAGAGAATTCTCCTGCCCCTAAAGTGTGAGAACCATGGGCAACCACATTCCACTGTCCACCTGGTGGAAATTGAAACATTGGTTTTTTGCTTCAGCCTTCCTTTGATCGATATGAAATCCAATGGGAAAAGAGAGTTTTTATTAATTTTCTAAAGCTTCCTAAGTCAAAAAAATGCAACTGAAGTTGAGAATTCCATCATTGTTCCCCCTTTCAAAATAGATTATTATGGAGAATATTTGCTACATTTTTTTATTGGCTGGAAGCAGTTATAGAATTAGTCACTTCTGGGATCCCTGGGTGGCTCAGTGGTTGAGTGCCTGCCTTTGGGCCAGGGTGTGATCCTGGCATCCCGGGATCGAGTCCTACATTGGGCTTCCTGCATGGAGCCTGCTTTTCCTTCTGTCTATGTCTCTCTTTTCCTCTCTCTCTGTATCTCTCATGAATAAATAAGCCAAAAAAATATTTTTTAAAAAAGAATTAGTCATTTCTTGTTAGCTTCCAAACTAGGCATTGGTGACAGTGTCCAAAGTATTACAGGCATTAACCCATTTGCTCTTAGAATAACACCTTTTTTAAAAGATTCTGTTTATTTATTAGACAGAGAGAACACAAGCAGGTGGAGCAGCAGGCAGAGGTTGAGGGAGAAGTAGACTCCCTTCTGAGCAGGGAGCCTAATACAGGGCTCGATCCCAGGACACCAGGATCATGACCTGAGCCAAAGGCAGATTCTTAAACCACTAAGCCACTCTGGTGTCTCAGAATAACACCTTTAGTTTAGTACAGTGTTTTCCCCATTTTGAAGATAAGGGAATTGAGATACAGGTAAACTGACCTTGTTCAAACAGCTGATAAATGGAGAATCCAGAATTGACAACTAGATACTTTGTGCCAGGGCTCCTGTCGGGCTGTCCACACACATCTGAAGGAAGGGTTCGGTGGCTAAAAATATGTGAAAACAACTATGCTAAATGGGGCCAGAGACTAGAAGCCCACTGTAAGGCTAGGAATTTTAGGAAAATCCCCAAGACAAGATGCTGTGCACATGCCACACACACAGGTGCGCACACACGCATACACTTGCCTACAGACACACACACGTGTACATGAGCACACACACTCTCCCCACTGGGACGGCCAGGGCATCAAGAGCCCTCCATTAGAGATTCACATCCAGTCCTCACTGCCTTTCCTTCATCTAAAGTGCAGATACCCACCCTGCCCCCCTTGTAGGATTACAGCACTCATCAGCGAATTTGGTTCCTATGAAGAAGATGATCAGATCAACGTAGTTGTCCATTCTGTCGAGAAGGAGGAGCATGAAGCTACTGAAAACACAGAGTTACTTCGACACCATAAGACCCTGTGCTGCTGTAGAGACATGCCACATGGTCCTGGACTGAGGGTCCCACAGTACAAGTACTGAAGTCCTGGTGCCTAAAGGACTTAGCTGTGCCCAGGGAAAGTGGTAGGCATGTTGTTGATAGCAGAGGGCAAGCAGCATGTGATGGGTATATCTAAGACCAGAGCTCACCTGGAAATACCTGGGGGTGGGATATTAGCAGGGAACTAAGGTCCAGAGCATGAGGAAATCTCACCCGTGGTAGGAGGCAGGGTGATGGCAAGATACAGATTTTTATTATTATCATGGGTTGACTCATGTTCCCCCCAAATCCATACGTTGAAGTCCTAACCCCTCAGGACCTCAGAAGGTGACCTTATTTGGAAATAGGGTCATTGCAGATGTAGCTAAGATGGGGTCATACTGGAATAGGGTGGACTCTAATCTAATGGAGCTGATGTCCTCATGAAATGGGAAAATCTGGACACAAACACAGATAAAGGGAGAAGAGGAGACACTGAAAGGACATATTTACAAACCAAAAGAATGCCAAATATTGCCAGCAAATCATCAGAATCTAGGGGAGAGGCCTGCAACAGACTCAGAAGGAATCAACCCCACCAACATCCTGATCTTGGATTTCCGTCCCACCCAGAACTGTGGGACAATAAATTGCAGTTACTCGAGCTGCCCGGTTTGTGGGACTGTGTTAACAGCAGTGCTAGGAACCCAGTCCAAGCAGAGGACAGCCTCCTGTGTGTCCCCAGGTGGATGTGACCTGGGTCAACTGGCATCTGCCATAAAAAGTCCTCTTTGAAAATCAAAGGTCCCTAAACTCTTCACCTGATCATGATACAGTTGAGGAGTCAACCAAGTAATTCCTGCCAGGAACAGGACTGGGCTTTTGGTTTTCACCAAAGCGAGAGAGCTCTGCTCTTCCTTTAGGAGAGGTGCTATAATCCAGTTTTGAAGAGGTGGGTTTTTGTTTTTGTTTTTGTTTCTGTTGAGTTGGGTCTTCCCTCCAGAGACATACACTTTATTCTTCACTTACTTGGGAAACAATCAGAGCTTCTTTGCTTGTCCTTTTCCTACTTAGATTATAAACTTCTTGGTCATAGCTTTATCCCGATTTATACACTCATTATACGGTAGGCACCCAAAAACTGTACTATTGATGATGTTGATGAGATGCTGCAAGTAGCCCTGTCTTAAGGCATTGACACGTTCCCGTAGGAGCTGGAATGGCTACTGACATCTTCCTTTGGAGGGTGCTCCTGTCTCCCCACCCAACTACTAAACTCATCTCTAAAATATATACTCAGAGCTCAGTACGATATTTGTTAAAACAAGACACTTAAAATACCTGGTATCAACTAACATTAGGAAAACCTTTCATTTAGTCACCAGAAGACTTGCTGGTCTTAGAATATCAGTATCAGCTACTTTGGGATGTGTGAGAAAATTGTACAATCCCATCTCTTACAATGTAACTTTCACTAGCATATTAGGGAATGTTTTTCCAATTTCCAAAAATTATGTAACCAAGAATTTATTTGGTGTCTTTTGCATGCCAAGCCATGTGTAATGGAGAATAAAGAAACTCAATACACGGTTTCCGCTCTAAAGGACCTTTTTTGGTAAGCAGGGCGAGATCTCAGACAAGAAGCAATAATGGCTGAATAAGGTGAGGTGTGGAATGTTGTAAGACTCAGAACTCAAAGGAAGCATGTGATCCTTGGAGACAGAGAACCCAAAGTGACCTCACAAAAACCAGTCTTGTTTTGGCTGGAGATTCAGTTTGGCTCAAACCAGTCCTTTCGCCTTTGGGTTTCTAGTTCAGTAAAGGGAAAATGTCATCGATACTCCAAAGTGCACTCATGAGAAATGCACAAATATATCTTTAAAACATGTGCATTTATTTGGTGGTCAGTAAATGTTAGGTAAATGGTGACAAAAATTTTTCCTGAGCAAGTGGACCCCTGTTGGCTTTGGTCCTCACCACCTGACTCCGTTTGCTCAGGCTGCCTTACAAGCACCAGGCTGGCAGGCTTAGGCAACATTTCTTTCTCACAGCTCTGAAGGCTGCAAAGTCCATCAAGGTGCTAGCGGATTCAGTGTCTGGTGGGGGCCCTCTTCTTCCTTTGCAGATGGCCACCTTTTTTCTTTGTCCTTGCATGGTGGGGAGAGAGATTATCTCCCTTGTGTCTCTTCTTACAGGGTTACAAGCCCCATTTATGAGGGCTCCATTCTCATGACCTAACCACTTACCAAAGGCTCCCACCTCCTAATGCCATCACACTGGGGATTAGGGCCTCAACATACAAATTGTAGAGGGAGACAAAGTCTCAATCCATAGCAGCACTCATTAACCTGTTGCTGTTACAATGCACCTGGTTTCCTTTGGAAACCACCTTTTGCCCACTCTCAGACCAAGCATGTTGGCTGAGATTAACTCCACTCACCCTGGCTCTCGTGTGGGCCTTGACAGCAGCCTCACAGAGTATTCCATGCCTTAGTGATACCCATGGGGTTTAAGAACTAGCAGAGCTCTGTCTACATGCAGCCAAGACTTTTTTGGGGGGAGATGCAATGCTGTATAGCAGGTATTCACATGTCCTTTTTGTCCACCTGTCAATTTATAATAAAGTATCAACCAATGAAGTATAATAATATTTTAATATTATTTTATTTAATATTTATTTTATTTAATAAAATATATTCTATTTAATAGTATTTTATTTATTTAATATTTTAACAAGATTAAAAATTAAATTAATATAGTAATATTCAAAAATATTACATCGACGACTTGGAAGAGTTTAATAAAGCACTTCAGAAATGCTTTAGGAAACAAAAAAGCAAAGGAAAAAGAGAGAGAGAGAGAAAGCCAAGAAACAGACTTTTAACTGTAGAGAACAAACTGATGGTCATCAGAGGGGAGGAGGATGGAGGGAGGGAAAACAAGGGATAAGGATTAAGGAGTGCACCTGCGTGATGAGCACCAGGTGTTGTATGGAAGTGTTGAATCACTGTATTGTACACCTGAAACGAACATAACACTGTGTGTTAACTATCCTGGAATTAAAATAAAACTCTAATTTAAAAAAAATTATAGGGAGATTTGTAAAGATTTTAGCTCTAATACATTCTCTGAAGCACCTTGTAAATCACAAGGCTCTTTCAGCTCTTTCAGAAGATCGCTGAAAAGTTTGAATAAATATAATGATCAATAGTTGTGTGCATCTCCTACCTATTGAATGCACGGAAGCTCTTTCATTACCAACTGCCAAATCATTGAAATATTTTGAAAAATGTTCCAAGCTTCATTTTGTTTCATAAAATGCTATCTTTAAACGTAATAAAAATAAAAGGGCAAAACTACAATAAAGGCTACAAGTGTCCGTATGTCAGCAAAAAAATGTTTTTTCTCAAAACCCAGGAATCCGTCCATCTCAATTTCTTTTCCTTGGGCCAGAAGATCTGCTTCCTATGTGTAAAGGAGTGCACGTAACATTTACAATATTTCCATGATTGCTCCATCAGCATGCAACTACAAAGTACCAGCCATCTTCCTACCCGCCTAGCCTCATTAAGATGAAATTTTAGAAGTTAAAGAAATCAGATGGAGAAACAGAAAACTGCTCTTTTTGGATTATGTATTTTTAAATCAGGATTCAAATATTGCCTTATAAATATGAATAATTCTGCTATATTGAAAGCATTGCTATTTGCTGACAATGAAAGGCAAAGCTAGTGTTATGTCCGGTTTAGGAAAAAAGAAAAAAAAGAAAAGAAAAGGAAAGGAAAGAAAAGATTCTGATTCTGATGGCTGCCAACTGAAAATAAATAATCCCAAGTAGGCACACAATTGAGGCGTGTGCACTGCCAGACTTCCCTTCTACGAAGCCCTCGGGACTGGGACCATTTTTAAAGGCTCTGGAGTGACCAGAACATTAGCTAATTTCAGAGAGCACGAAAGGAAACACTATGAATTCCAATAAGTATTGTCTCTGAAGATGACTTCTCAGAACTACCGAAGTCTATATAGAGATTTTAGCTGGGATGATGGTGCTTGTAAGTAATCTTGCCCCAAAGCAGTTCATTTTCAAGAATACACTTACATCACTAATTGTTCTCACTTAGAGAGCTATTGAGTGCTCCCTGGTCCCCCGGCCCCCCTCCCCGGCCCTCCCTCCCTGTGTCCATCCAGTCTTCTAATAGGGAGGCTCCATTCAGACAGGGAGCCGTAAAAGGCAGCCCTGCCCTCCCATCTCCTGAATGGGGATAGGGAGCTGCAGATGGTGCTTTGGGCTCTTTCTTAGTGAAAAATGAGACCAACTAAGACTTTGTGGTAAATCTCCAGGAGTGGAGTCAGAGCATCTTCCAAAATAACTTTATACAGACATGAATGGCAGCAAGTTACCTGGCTCTAAAGCAGAATCACGAACCACTATCTTTAAGAAAAAAAAAAAAAAAAGTTGTAAAAGGAAAAAGTGAATTCTCTGAACAGATTTTCTAGCAAAAAAAAAAAAAATCAACTTTAAACCAAATGAAATTTTTCCTCCCCCAGGAAGGACAGCCCTCTATATTAGAGTTTTCATATTCAGTGTAAGATCTTAGAGATCTTGGAGGCTAAAAATTCCCAAAGAGGACTGATTTGGACCACCTTGGTTTGGGCGAGAAAGGAAGAACCCTTTCTTTACTGCTTGGGGCAACCGAGTGAATGCATGTGTGGGAAGTATTCCCTGGCAACAAGATCTCTTGAAAGACTGTCTTAGGTAATTAACAGACTTTAAAAACTTTAAGCTCCTTCTTAGCCTTTGAAAAAAATAAAAAATAAATTGTGTGTAGACTGAAAGCAAGGATTTTGGAGAAAGTTTCTTCCATTGTGAGAGTTATGTGATTCAAGGTGTCAGGCTTAGGCATCATGAAAAGGCATCCAACTGGCAAAAATTGAGAGCTCGCTCCCTTCCTGCCCCTTTATGCCGCATATCAAGGAGTCAATCACCCTCTCTGTGGTGCAGAACTGGGCTTTGTGCAAATTACTTTGAAAACACTGTATTCTGGATGCAGGAGGATTGTGTAGGTTGTAGCGGTGAGCCTCCTCCACAAGGAGCCATGTGAATTAATGGTGCTCTGAAATGGAGGGTGCTGACCTGCGGAGCACACACACACACACACACACACACACACACACACACAGGTGAACTAAGATAATTCTGTTGGCCGTATGTTGCCCAAAGATTTTCCCTTTCCATAAGCAAAACGCAACCAAAAGAAAGATTGGTTGAACATCACCAAAAAAAAGGGGGGGGGGATTGATTGCTTTCTTTGTGCTCAGTCCTGTGCTTCTCAGGATTAGCCCCTATCCTGTGAGTCTTACCAATCAAGAGAAGAACGGTGACACAAAGCCTTCGGGATGTCCTCACTGGACAGCCAGGCTTAGTGTTAACTGCGAAGACGGGGAGCATGCATGCCCTGGGATTCAAGGGAGGAGACAGTACCAGGGACTGGCCTGGGGAGCATCCACCATTCTCACGAGATCATTAAAATTTTTCATTTTTGAAATCTTTTGAAACTTACATAAAAAATTACAAAACTCCTTTGTACCTTCACCAGATTTCCCAACCATCTAACATTTTATCATTTTTGCTTTGTCATTTTCTATCTTATGAATCATTTAGACTACACTGCGGACAAGATGGTTCTTTACTAAATACTTCAGTGTGCCTTTCCTAAGGAGAAGGATATTCTCTTACACAAGTTCTGTACAATGAGCAAAACCAGGAAATGAGCACTGATGTAATACTATTATCTAACTCTGGAGATGATTTTTTTTAACTGCCTCTTCTGCATATCTCACCTTCTTGTGTCCCAAAAAAAAAACGTAAGAGAAGACCCCCCTTTCTTAGCCTTGGAAGATTCCAAAAGGAGACCATGCAACCATCAAAATCTCCAGTCTAAATAAAGGGTCTCTAATGAGATGGCATTCGCCTCGCTCGAAAGAAACTCATTTTCAACTCATCCTTTAGCTGACTCCATCTCTTCAAATTCCCTCTGACAGCAAAAGCTTAAACTTAACTGCTTCACCCAAAAAAGTTATCTAGCGGGTTTTTCCCCACCCCTCTACCCCTCCCAGCCAGCTTCCCCCCCCCCCCCAGTCTGCCCCGTGTCTGACACAGAAGCCACATCAGACACACAGCCTGTCAACACATCTTTTGCCGCCTGACTCTCTGCACACTGGTTGTGGGGTCAGGAGCAGACACAAAGCTTCCAGCATGGAGATGATTTAATCCACCTTGCTTGCATCTAGTGAAGGCACAGAGCACGCTGCGTGTCGGGCACGGGATGGGAATGAGGTGTGAGCACTGGTGAGCATCATAAGCGCTCTCCTGATTGACAAGCAGCGCCTCTCCTTAATTTGGGTTTTTGCCATCCTAAGGCTCAAAATACCCGGCAACCAAACTCTTCAGCTGTTAATCTGGGATTTTCATTTTAAAAGAACTTTTGAGCCTGTATATGCAGATGTTGAAATCATTTCAACATGCTCTTCCCTGACAGAGCTCCGTGTTATAAAAAACTTCACTTCAAGGGGTGGGGTTGGGGGGGGTGTTTCATCCTTAGTAACAGACACATTTGGGGACTTGGCTCCCAGGACGGCCTGTGAACCAAATGCAATCATGTGATTTTTCTAATGACATTTCTGGTTCTTCCAGAAATATGAACGGATGGACAATCCAATGACGAATTGCTGGAACATGTGCTTTTCCAGAACTTTCTCACAATCTAATAAATTTTTCTTCCATTAACAAAATGCATAACATTACCCATTTTCTGGCTTAAAAAAATACAATAAAGAATCCATACACACACACACACACACACATACACACACACAAAATGGAAGATGTAAGTGTTAAAAAAAAAACTAACCTTAATGATAGTTTTACTTTTGTTTTGTTGAAAATGAGAACATGGGTTTAGACGCTTTCCTCAAAGTGAGGTCCTAAGATCAGCAACATTGGTGTCCCCTGGGAGTTGTTAAAATGCACAGTCTCGGGCCCCACCCCATACCTGCTGAATCAGAATTTGGATTTTAGCAAGACGCCTGTGTGATTTGCAGCTATACCTACCACCATTTGAGAAGCAGCGTCATACACAGGTGTGCTGCCCAGGCAGGAATGGTTAGCAGGCTAAAAGAAGTTACTGCAGAGTGATCAAATCACGAAACCAGGGTTAATGGAAGAGGAGGGAACACAGTAAATTAAAAGAGGCAGAGAAGAGAGGGGGGACGGGCAAAATGGGTTGGGAGGAACAGGCTTTCAGATAGAGTGAATAAGTTGTGGGAATAAGAGGCACAACATAAGGAATGACAGCCAGTGATATTGTAAGTGCTGTATGGTGACAGGTGTTGGTACCTACACTTGCCGTGAGCATAGCAAAATGTATAGAGTTGTCGAATCACTGTTACATGCCTGAAATTAATATGAATTTGTGTGTCAGCTATACCCAAGTAAAAAAAAAAATTCTAAAAACTGAGCAAGTGCTCTCAGAGGACTAAATAATTAAAATCCCACTTCACTTTTCCAGAATAAGGTTGCCACATTTAGCAACAGGGCACTCAGTTAAATTTAAATGGTAACCCAACAATTGGTAATCTCTTAGTACACCCCGTGCGACATTTAGACATTCTTACACTAAAAAATTACTTGCTGTTTATCAGAATTCCAAATTTAACTGGGCATCCCATATTTTATCTGGTAACATTTTTGCAGAACCTCTAGATTTAAAAAAAAAAATGCATAATGCCTCCATCAGGCTTATTTGTAAACTGAGCCAAAGATTAAGATGCACAAGATGACACTGTCAGTGTCTGCTGGCAGTTTCCAAAATCCTCAAGAGGATGTTTAGTTATATAAACACACTCAAAATTTTTTTAAGTGACAACAGCCTTTAATTCTAATCACCGATTCTAATAGTGTTAATTATGAATTAATCATTGTCATCAGACCCAAAGATGATAATCTAATTTAACCTTTTTTTTTCAATGTCTGACACTGCCAATTTCTCATTTTAGTTTCGGTGAGGGCCACCAAGTCTGCCCCGAGAGTACCATCTTTTCCTTACCCAGTATAGTTTATAGTTTGCTTGCTGGTTAGAGAGTGCAGGGTCCGTCTCTGGGAAATATTACAGTTTATGGTTCTGTGGCCTCAAAATTGTGCAAGAGGATAAACCAGCCCTTACACCTGTCTCATCTACTTCTCAACTTCTGCTTATCAGAAACAAGGTCTACACTGAATTGTCTCCAGTTTCTCCTTCTGCCTCTTTATCAGAGCCAACTCTTTTACATCAACCGAAAATAAAAAGAAGAAATATCTCAACCCCAAAAGCCACTTGAAGTCAGTAGTTACTTCCGTTGTATCTATTTCCTGGAAAATAATTTTTAAAGACAAAAATGGCCCTTCTGAATGGCACTTTTCCTAATGGGCTCTGACGAATCTCACTAGTGAAACAATAAGCTTTTCTTCCCCTAGTGATTTGCATTTAGGAGGGTTTTTTTTTTTTTCTCATTTTCTTTCTTTTTCGTGTTTCTTTCCTTTCTCTTTTTCTTCCTTTCTGTCCATCTTTCTCTTTTTCTTTATTGTCTTTCCTTCCATTTGTTTTATTGTGCCTGAAACTCATCTTACTCTTCACAGTGCCTGAGACCAGAACTGATCTGCTTTATCTTCCAAGATCCGAGGCAGTTCAGTGCTAAATCAGAACACTTCTATTTCCTGAGACATGGAGGCTTCACACAACTAGATGAAAGGATTGTGATGTACTGTGAGACGTACTGTCTGATAAATTTGTAGCTCTACCCATCCCCAGTGAGTTAACTATTACCTCTTCCCTCTGTTGAATACAAGGGCAGTGAATCAGGGATCTCTCAGGGAGTGCTCCCCATCCTCACCTTTGTCCCTACTCCAGGTTGCTCATTGACAAAGCCAAATGGCTTATAAAATATATGCAACCAAGGTCACATGGATGGCTTCATCAGTTAAGTGCCTGACTCCTGGTTTCAGCTCAGATCATGATCTCAGGTCATGAGATCGAGCCCCACGTGGGGCTCTGCACTCAGCAAGGAATCTGCTTGAAGATTCGCTCCCTTATCCCTGCCCCTACTTACTCATTCTCTCTCTCTCTCTCTCTCTCTCTCTCTCTCTCTCTCTCTCTCTCTCTCAAAATAAATAAATAAATGCTTTTTAAAATAATAATATAATTCATTCAACCTGGCATTCTAATAACCTGGCGGCTTTGATTATAATTTTTCCTAAGAAAGAAGACGACTCTTCTGTTTGTTTGCTTTATGTCTTAAATACAGAGCAATTAAGGTCTATGAATGACGAGGCATTCCATTTCCGAAATGTAATATTTAATTTCAATTTATGCAGTGAACACTTAGATAACACTCATCATGTTCCAGGCACAGGCAGAGGCTCAATTGTTGACTCATTTAATATCAGAATGACCCAATCAGGTGAGTGTTATTGTCCCATTTGACTGATGAGGAAGCAGATGCAGAGAGGTGAAGCAGCTTGTCTGGGGTCAGGCACCTAACAAGCTGCAGAAGTGACATAAGGAACCCTGGTTCCATGATGCTCTGCTCTCTCTACCCGGATCCCAGTAGACCAAACATTTCACCCAGCCACTCAAGTAATTCCAGGATTCTCTCATTCCTAATCATTTTGAATTATCTGAAATAAATCTCCACCCTGTAGTGTATGGTTGCAGCCAATGATGAGACTTTTTCAAACATCTTTCCACAGCACATACCATTGTGTGAGCACATCCGTAATAAGATAGACTCTCCCCATTACCTATCACTGCACGATCTAAGATGACAATACCCAAGTAGCTATCTTCCAGTATTCTAAAGAACTCAATTATTAATAATATTTTCAAGTAAGAAAGAAAATTAAGTGTAGACAGCCCTATGCAGTTCAAAAATGAACTTTTACCTGCTAAGAACGAAATGAAAACCATCAAAAACTGCAACACCCAGTGATTTCACTGAAATGGGAAAGACAGATGATATAGCTAAGGCCAATGACTGCAGTGCAAGGCACAGAACATTCATAGGAAAGGAAAGAACTCCAGCATGTGCTCAGAGGGCAACAAAATAAAATTGAGAAAAAAATGTAAACGAATATGAAGTCACAAAAATGTCTTTCTTCTGATGTTTATTTTTGTATTAAGTAGCACAATGATAATGCCATCAATTGACCGTGATCTTCAAAACAGAAGGATATTCTACTGTAAAAAAATAAAAATCTTGAAAGACCTAACCTCTTCCATGCAGACGGTTCCCATGAAACATTCTGAAATCATTGAAACAAGTGGACGGCTAATTTTCTTCTCTGTTACAACAACAGAAACAAAGTCTGGCAGAGAACAAAATGGTTACCATACCCACAACCAACATCTACTCATCTTTTTCTCCCAGCTGCTATTCAGATCGAGTTTAAGAAACCACCTTTTAAGTCTCCTAGAAGTCTCTGAAAAATAAAAATAGGCAGAAAAAGGATGATTATTGAGGACTGTGGGTGGGAAAACCATGTACCAAATTTGTTCCCAAAGCTTTGAGAGAAAGCAAGATGATTATACTAGCAGATTTGCACTGATTCATCTGAAAGGAGCATGCCTGGCTCCAAGCTTAGAGTAGCTGAGCTGGTGGTGATAGCTGGAGGTGCATTCTTGCAGCCAGATGTTCTGGGGCCAGTGTCAGCTCCCATCTTCCTGTTAGGATGATGACTTAGATTTTTTTTGCAAAGTGGCAGAGAAAGGGGAAAGGTGCATGGAGCAGCACTGAAAACTCAATGTTATTTTATTTTTTTAAGATTTTTTTAAAATTTGTTTATTCATGAGAGACACACAGAGAGAGAAGCAGAGACACAGGCAGAGGGAGAAGCAGGCTCCATGCAGGGAGCCCGACGCTGGCTCCAGGATCACGCCCTGGGCCGAAGGCAGGTGCCAAACCGCTGAGCCACCCAGGGATCCCTCAGTGCTGTCTTAGTTTGGTCAATAGTGCCATCAAAGGAATTGAGTATTTCGGAAAAAAAGACAGAGTTTGTTCACAATACTAAGAAGACCCTATTTCTTGACACCAAATGAGCAACACGAGGTCATAAAATATGGTCAGGTTAATTTAATTTGTTTTAAGATTCAATAAGAGTGGTCTTATGTAAACCACAGTAAGCCCTGGAATGCTTCCTTCTCCGTGGCCTAGATGCAGCTCTGAACCACCTGCAAAAGTGTCAGGGAATTAGCAACGTAGCAGAGGAGGCAAAGTCAGACAACCTCTGTGATTGCTGCATTCCCAGAAACCAGAGGCGCGTCTTAGGACATCCGCACCTCTGACTTGGCTGACTTCTCAGAGTTGCAGGAGTTGATGCAATGGGTGAACATTCCAGCCCCAAACCTACCGCCTCCTCTTGCTCCCTGTAATTTCCATAATAGAAGACAACAACGGTTCATTTCACAATCAGTGATAGCAATCACAAAACTAATATCCGTGAGAAAGGTTACACTACCATTAACACAATCCCACACGCAGGTGCATAGATCCATTATTTCATCGAGGGCAGCAAAGTGGTGATAGGCTAACTCCTAACTCTTTATTTATGAATTGGAATTCTACTAAGAAAGAAGAAATTTACTTCCTCAACTATCTAGTTATCCCAAGGTACAACTCTATCCAGAAGGGGAAGTTAAATGTTTGATTATATTCCCTTACGTGCTCATTTCCAGAATAAGGGGTTGGGTCCCTAGCATCTTACAAAGGGAGCACATCAACTTTGTAAATATTATTATGAATGCATGGATTTTTAGCAGATCCTATGTGTTTCAATGCATTACAGACATAATTCTTTTTCTTTCCATCCTTGGATATGGCTTTTCCATCTTTGGCTGGCAGGAACCTTTGCATTTTGGCTGCTGTGTTTTGCCACAGCCCAACGGCCTTCGGTAACTTCCTTGCTTCTAGTGTGACAATACATTAGAAACTCTTCTCGAACATTTCCTGCCCCAATCTGAAATCAAGCAACTTTTCTGAGGCCCCCTGGTTTCAGTGGGAAATGTAGTTGGAGACTGGGGTATGGGTGCTAAGGAACTCTTTGCTTCTGTAAGGGTTATTGGCTCTAAGCCTTCCCAGTGTAAAGTCAGAAAATATTTGCAAGAGAAATACATCAGGAGTTTGTACTATTGTCTCCAATTCAAGCTTAGGGTTACAGGTTTTTATTTAATTTCATTTTTTTTTTCTGTTTGATTCTCTTTTTCTCTGGTCAACTAACTTGGTTCTTTATGACACTATTATAATGTTATGTGCTTTATCTTAATTTACCATAAAAAGTTTCAGAATAACCCTACCAACATATTACGAACAATATGATTACTCAAAGCAACTTAAGATTCCTTCACGGTTCTATTTGTCCTTAGGATATATCCCACTGCAGTTATACAGCCAGATAAATGAAGCCAAGTAAAGATCATTTGAAGCAATTCCTTCTTGTGGCATTAATACTCAGGTTGACTTATTTAATTTGATTTTGTTTTTGAATGAAGGAATTGCTGTCTTTACCTGTTGTTTTATGATTTGGTAAAGAATTTTTGCGTGTGCCTCTAAACGTATAAAACAAGTTGCATCTTTAAAAATCTAGCTTCCAAACCTATTGCTTCCACTCTGTTTCCTACTTATTTCCTACCATTTTTAGTAACTTTCATTTTTGTCCTATTTTTAATGTATTAAATATCAAATAAATACTCCCATTTCTTAGAAAAAGGCTGTCATTCACACATTCTGATCTTCACCTCGCGTTTTGCACTTAACAATATATCCCAGAGATTTCCCCATAACAGTATAAAAGTCTTTTATCTCTTTTAGCAGCTACGTAATAAATACTCTATTATGTGGATGTAGCATAGTTTATTCAACCCCTCGTGATGAACATTTGGGTTTTTGCCAGTCTTTTCTACTGTAATTAATGCCACATGAGTAGGCTGTTGTGTTCATATTTTCATATTTTGCTGGCTTCCCCTTGTCCTAGAAGTGGGATCATTCAGCTACAAGGTATGGATACATAACCTTACTGAACTCTCTCCATAGAGGCTGTGCCTTTATGCACTTCCACCAACAATCAGTAAGAAGGCCTATTTCCCCACACCTCTATAACAGCATATTTTCAAGCTTCCAAACCGATTAGGGTACCTGCTAAGAAAGGTCTTTATTTTAAGGAGCCAAAATTAAAGCCAGCAGTATTCAAGCCTCAACCAATATTGTTAAAGTCTCTGATAGAAACTTCTCAGGCCATACTTCTCTATCTCTTCTCATAGATCTGAGAATTGACTTGGAAATCATAGAGAAGTAGAAGAGCTGAAAAGACAGAAGTAGAAGAAGAGAGAATCTGCTTTGCTTATTGAACTCCAGAACCCACAATTACAATAGCTATGCCTGTTACTCATTTTGCTCTAACCTCAACTGTCCGTGGACGAGTATTGTCTCCACTGGATGTTAGGCCACAAACACCAGGATAAACAGTGGCTTGCTCCAGGCAGGGCCAACTAGCTCCTTGCACTCAGAAGAACGTCCTTTCTTTATACTTTCAGGTGGCCAAGTGGAAGAGTAGAGATAGGTAGAGAGCCATTGGCTTGAAGAGTTGAATAAATGGTCCTTATCTCAGTCCCACAGCTGAGCAGGTATGGAATCCACAGCGTGTCACTCGCCTTTCTGAGTATCAGTTCCCTGTGCTGCAAAATCAGGGGAATGAGAAAGAGATTTATCAGTTGCCTTCCAGGGCTCTGATCGACACTCATGAGACTAAAGAATTCTGCACTGGAGCTATGACGCTAGGATCAGAAAGGCTGGGGGAAGCCCTGCTTCCTCATTAGGCCAAACTCAAATCAGAAGAACCCAAGACACTCCCACGGTGGATATTATTTCCAAAGGCATCAAAACTCGGGGGACCTGGTACCCAGGTTAGTTAGAAGGGAGGAGTAGGCAAAGGGAGTATGTATTTAGTATTCAATATATTTAAAAAACAATTAGCCAAGGTCCTATGTATGCTGAGCATTTTGTAGGGGATTTCCATTTATCGCGGTGCCTTATCATCACTGCAAACCTGGTTTTCAAAGGGAGAAACAGGGTCTCAGAGAGGTTAAGTGACTTGTCCCAGATCACACAGCCAGAGCAGGGCTGGGCTTATAGTCTAACTATTTATTCCTTGTGTCTATGGGTTCTACATAGCTGGAGAAAATAACGTGTCATAGAAGACACAGAACCTCTATGACATGGATCAAACACTATTGAGCTAAATCTTGCACAAAGCAAGAATTATGCGCTTGCTAGAGAATTTCCAGTTTTCTTTGAATTATCTCCTAGGAAAGCTGTCAAACAACCATCTGACAAGGAATTCAAAAGCCATAACAACAATCTCATCAATCTATTCCCTAAAGCTAGAAGACATTCATTTGTTATCAAGCTCCTGGTCAAGCAAAAGAGGTCCCGAAAAGAGAAAGTGACACTGAACTGGCCAAGAATAGCGCTGTGAGCATGACACTAGGAGATTTACAGATACTACTTAATCTTCATAACAACCCTGTAAGATAAGATTAGTCTCCCCATTCTACAGGGAAAGCACCAGACTCAGAGATACACATCAATTTCCCAAGTCCCCACATTTAGTAGTGGTAGGACCACAATTTTACCAAGGTTCTCTTATTGCAATGCCCACTCTCAATTCCCGAAGTTGTAGGAAGCCAGTGCTCCAGGACCAAAGGAACCCTGAGTAGGCACAGATGTTCCATCTTAAAGAAAAGATGACACCATCAACCCTGCAACTAGCACAGAGCGTCCAATTTCCTGCCCCCTGACTTCCAGTCTTCCTCTACGTTCAAGTTGGGAGTGACTGCCAAGATCTCAACACCAGGATAAAGAAGAGAAACACACCCAGCACGATAATAAAGCGAAAGCTCAAAGCAAATGGGGACATGGATATATGGCAGTGATGCTCATACTTGAGCTGGCATCAGAATCCAGAGGGCTTGTGAAACCCCAGGTTGTTAGCCCACCCCCAGAACCTCTGATTTCTAGCAAGTTCTCTGGCTACGCTGATGCTGCAGGTGCAGGGACCACACTTGAGGACCAGTGGCCCGTGCCATCTGGCCCGAATGTTTCCAACCCCTACCTGTGGTACATGGGACACATCTACACTCATCTGCACCTGTCACATATGTACCATACCTGCACACCCTATACCTGCCTCACGCACACGAACTTCACACAGGCACCACGTGTGCACGCACACTCACACACACCCCAGGAACATATGAAACACCTGCACTATTCATAAGTAACACACACTGGCATCAGGTATGCAAACATCACATGTCCACACCACACGCTCAGCACGCACACATCCTCATGCAAACACAAGCCGCACCACAACGTGCACCACACAGCCGCACCATGAATCTCTAACCCATGAAACCCTTATAACTAACCACATGCAGAAAGCCACTCACATACACACCATGCACCTGCACTGTCCATCCGCAACACACACACTTTGCACCTCTGCTGCACATACATCACAACTGCACCGCACACGTTCATGCATGCACACATATCCCAAGTGCATGAATGCACTGTCCATTTGTACCACACCCACCATTTTGCAGATTCCAAACTGCCTGCAGCTACCACCTTGCTCTTGAGACACCTCTCCTACCTCCTCCTCTTTTCCCATGCCTTGTGTCCTCATCCCGCTTTCGTTCACGGCTCGTTCAAATCCCAATCCCAAAGCGTCCATCCAAAAGGTCCCCTATGTCATAGATATCTCTCGATTTTCTTCCCCATCTCCCATCTGACTTACCTACCCTTCATGAAACAAGTTTTTGTGAATCCTACTTTGAATTCGGGTGCAAGTATTTTCCACTCAACCTAAATAAATGAATGAAGCAAGCAGTTCCAGGTCACTTCCTATGCAAAGCATTGGGATGAGCATGTTGGGAGGAAAAGTGATGCTGAAGATAACCTTGGCCTTCATTCATCCATTCATTTATTCAGTACATAATGCTGTGTGTTCAGCGAGAAACATATGCAAGACAGACATGCCCCTGGAGTCTCACACTTTATAATCCAGTGATGTTGACCCTTCCTCAGGCCCCTGACAGGGAGCAAAGCAGGGCATCCTGTGCTAACCTAAAGGATGATGGAAAGGATTCTAGTGCCAGAAGCCGGTCTGGGTAGGATGTATTTAGAACTTCCTAACACTCTCCAAATGCCCCAAAGTGGGCAGCAGACTCCTCCTGCCTCCTCTAAGGTGAATTCTGGACCCCACTAAATCCAGATTGTTCTCCACAGTTAGGGGAACCATCTAGACTAGCAGGTGAAAATTTAAATTACTGTGGTATTAGCAATAATAATAACAGAAAAAGTTAAAAATTGTCATCTTTTCATGAGGACATATTAAATACTATACTTTTTTTAATTTTTAAATTTATTTTTTAAATTTTTTTATCGGTGGCGGGGAGGGGGGGAGAGGGGACAGAGGCAGAAGGAGAGAGAGAATCCCAAGCAAGCTCCATGCCCAGGTGGCACAGTCTTGGGACCCCGATATCATGACCGGAGCTGAAACCAAGGGTCAGATGCTTAACCAACTGAGTCACCCAGGTGCCCCTCTATACTATACATCCTAACTGCTAATTCTTACTCCAGGCTTTATCACCCCAAAACATTAGCCTTGGGGTCTTGGAAATAAGAAGCAGAGTTTGCATCCTGGTGGCTGACTATAGCAGCTGCTTCTTTTCCACTCGCCCTGACGGTGGGATCTTTGGACAGCATTGATGCCAGTCTCGGAGATGGCAAACGTCGCTGTCCCCTCCCTGCTCTGGGTCCACCATCCACACACCGCAAGCAGAATCATCAGGACAAAGGCCTTCAGGCAGACACATCTGAGAGGAGCAGATTGAAATGACTGTTATTTTCTTTTTTTTTTTTTTTTAATTTGAAACAAAACCATAACTTAGAGAAAACAAGTGTTGAAAAAGATGGACCTGATAAACCATGAATCACATGGTGATTTGTTTTGAACTTCCTGTTTTCACTGAGCCACACACATTGGTGAGGCTGGTTCCTCGGTGGGTAGCAAGGTTGTCAGGCCCGATTTAATGTCTCGGTGATGCAGACTTGCCCAGACATGTGTCCTCGAGCTGAATTTGAGGGCAGGGAGGGCAAGTAGTCCCTGGGCCAGAAGCTGCTCCCCAGGTCACCCCCCACTAGCCCCGTCTGCTGACCTCTGAGGAAATTCAGCCCCGCAGCCAGCATCTGCGGTCTCATCAGCCAGGCTGCAGTAAGAGGTACTTAACGCGCACAGCTCGTTTTGCAAGGTTAGAAGGAATCAATAGGAGATGTGTTTAATGCGGTATCACTATCAGTCTCATCGTACTTTTAAAACTGGCATATCCACAGTGGTGTAGAATCATCATCTGGGTGCAGAGAATGGGCTTGGCGTGGCCTCAGATAGATATCACGGCCCCCGACAGACACACAACACCTGCCGAGTGGCCTCTGGAGGTCTGCTCCTGCTATCAGTTTGTTTTTCTCTTTCTCCTTTTCTCCCTTTCATTCTCTTCTATTCTTTCTCTTCCTCGCTCCCCCCTTCCTTCCCTCACTTCCCCTCCCCTTGTTCCTTCTTGCATCCTCAACTTTTAGTTTCGGGTGTTTGATTGGCAGGACTTCAGCAAACTACCAAAGAAAGCCCGGGAGATGTCCCCTGTGGTCCCCCAGCACATATATCGACTGTGAAATCCAGGCCTGGAAAATCTTTTGTGGGGGGGGCATTGCTGGTTGGAATCCACCCACTCACCACAAAGCAGGCTTTTCCATAAGATTCAGGGAAATTATTTTGAAAGAGAAACCTGTCTGGACAGAGCATAATTAAACCCAGCACATTGTTCTTTTGTCAAGAAGACCACAAAGTAAAATTTTTGTCATACGTAATATACCATACTGTGGAAAAATTAGAGGTAGTAAAGTCAAAATGTGTGTCATGTGTTTATGGGGCCCTCGGGGCCCTGCTGGTTTCCATAATGAGGCATGTAGGGGGAAGTATAGTCTGTAAAGAACAAAGTGTCAGGAGAGAAGAAAGAAATCAGAACTCAGTTAACCAGGCTCTACCAGCAGTTGCCCAAGCAACCTTAGGGAGAGTCACCTCTACAAGAACTTCCCAATAAAATTCTTCTTATTTTGGTTCACGAGTAATTCAGCTGTGCGATGTGGCCCTATCCCCCTGGAGCAGCTGATGAGACAAGAGATCAGTGACTCCATTGGTTGGGGTGAAACTGGACTGAGAATTAACCATAGTTACAGTGTTCAAACCAAATGGATGAACTGGACAAGAAATGGCTGTTTTAGTGCCTTGGAGCTGCTGTAACAAGTACCCAAAACTAGAGAGCTTAACGGGCCGAAATGTACTGTCTCACAGCATTGGAGGCTGGAGGTCGAAGACCAGAGCATCAACAGGGTTGGGTCCTTCTGAGCAATGCAGGGAAGAACCTGTTTCAGGCCCCTCTCCCAGGTTCCGGTAGTCTCCAATGTTTCTTGACTCATAGATGGTGTTCTCCCTGTGTTTTTACATCATCTTCCCTTCATGTTTTCTGTCTCTGTGTCCAAATATCCTCCTTTTTTTTTTCTTTATAAGGATAGTAATCACAGTGGATCGGACCCATCCTAATGACCTAACTTGATCATCTGCAAGGACTCCACTGCCAAGTAAAGCCACAGTCACAGACACTGAGGACTAGGGCTTCAACGTTGTGGGGACACAATTCAATCCAGGACAAGAGTCATTTGTCTTCACACCCACATGCTCACCACCTGTTAGCCCACACTGAGATGGAAACGCATACTATGTGTCCATTTAGGCATTCAAACCAAATTCACACCATAATTCATTCAATTCTCTTTTTTAAATAAAGATTTTATTTATTTATTAATTTGAAAGAGAGAGAGAGAGAGCACAAAGGCAGAGGCAGAGTGAGAAACCGACTCCCCACTGAGCAGGGAGCCTGATGTGGGGTTGGATACCAGGACCTTGAGATCATGACCTGAGCTGAAGGCAGACACTTCACCGACTGAGCCACCCATGCACTCCCATTCAATTCTCTTTAGTAGTGCCCTAATTACCTCTGAATTGAGAGACTTATGGGCCAAAATGGAAAACAAAATTTCCCATATTTGACCACCTGGAGAGTGAGCTTTTCCAAGGACACAGGACAAAAATGCGACCCAGGCCATTTGGAAAAGACTGAGGTCCCGACATGTTCAAAACAGGAGCATCATTTAACATTTTCTGGAGTCAACTGCTTTTCCAATGGTCATTATAAATCTGTAAAAACGTAAAACAGCATGATCTTTGTGTCTGGTGGAGCAGATGCCCTCACTATAATCGTGCACAGTATGAAAGAGTCCCGACTTCCTCTCCAGAAGCTCAATATACAGATATTGTTATGTCTGCTAGTTCTAAGTCACCAGGTGTTTCATATACAATGTTGAGGTCCTTTCGGAGAAAGCTCACATCCATGACCTGATATCTCCAGGAATGAGTGCTCTCCTGTTCTTCAGGAAAGGTTTACTGTTTGCTCACCATGTTGGTGCCTCTCCTGGGAACTCAGTATTCCTCTTTCTTTCAGACCCAGTGGGCCCCCAGTCTTCTCAATCCCAGGAGCCAACAGTCCCATTGGTTCTGCCAAAGTGACTCCAAGTCTGAGGAGCAAAGGAGGACTGTGGGTGCCAGAACCAACATCAAGCACCTACACACACAATGTCTAAACTGAAAACCAACCTCCTAAGTGGGGTGCTATCCCCATTCTCAAACAGGGTTGGTGAAGCTGAGCAACAGTGAGCAGCCTGCTGAGGCCCAGCCACTGAGTCATCTGGCCTAGTGGATGCTCCGTGAATTCTGAAACCAACTTGCTCCATGTTGTAAGATTCCTCACTGTGCTTCTCTTTGATGTGGCTTGTACGAATGAAAGGGCCTCAGTGTTATCTCATTCTTGAGTACAATATTAGAGATAATCTTACCAATGTCATCTGACTTTCATGACAAACTTCTAGGGCACTCTTCCTTTGATACATACACAAAATAATTGTTGCTGGGAATTGACTCATGATGGCAAAATGACATTAAACTTAATCAGAAATTGAGATCCCAAGCATTTGACTTTATTTAAATAGGATTTGAAAGACCCTTAGAGTGAATGTCCCACTCATTAAGTGGGTCTTTCTTAAAAAAAAAATTATATATTCAATTCTTAGAGAGAGAGAGAAAGAGAACACAGAAGTAGGGGGAAGCACAGAGGGAGAGAACCTCCAGCAGACTCTGCCCTGAGCATGGAGCTCAACACAGGGCTCAATCCCATGACCTATGAGATCATGACCTGAGCCAAAACCAAGAGTTAGATGCTCAAATGACTCAGCCACCCAGGTGCCCCTCATTAAATGGATCTTTTACTGAGCAACTATTGCACGCCAAGAAAGATACTGAACTCCAGGAACCCACCAGCAACCTGAAAGACCTTCTAACCTAATGGGGAATGGAAAGAGGAAAATGAGATTCTTGTGCTGGGCAAGAAGGGCTATATTTGGAAGGCATGAGTGACACCAGGCAAGGAGAGTGCATGAGTGAGGAAGCAAGTTAAAGCGTGGATGGGGAACTAATTAGATCTGTATTCCTGAGAGATCACTCTGGCTGCCATGTCAAAGACCCATGTCAGAGGCCAGTACGCAGTGCTCATAGTTACTCTGGCCTGAGATGAGGGAGTCCTGAGCCTGAGAAGCAGAAGAGAGTGAAGACATCCCCAACTTAACTATTCCCTTCCAGTATCTAACACCAATGAATGGTCCTTATGTGAATGGCTAATAATGATGAGCTAATCTCATGCCTAAGGACCACCAGGGCATACACTATGGATTAAATATGCTGGAAAATAGACCTTTACAAGGAATCTATGAGGGCATGTTCTTACTAAATCCTTTACCCCCCCAAAGAATTTCCTAGAAAATAATGTAGAAACACTGCAGTGGATTTTAAATTGGTTAATTCTGTGGTTAAATCCTGAGTGAATCCTGCTTTATTGGGAAATCTTTCAAAACTTTCCGATCCACCACTTTTACATCTGTAAAATGAGGCAACACCATCTACAGCAAAGGGTTGCGAGGATCACAGAAGTAATGCATGCATATTTGTTTCCGATGTCTGCTTACAAAATCTCCATGCATTTAGTGGCTTAAAACAATGTAAATTTATTATCTTATAATTCTGAAGGGCAGAAGTCTGTGGTGTCTTTAGGCCAAACCAGGGTTTGGCAGGGTTGTGTTCCTTTCTAAGAAGAGAATGTGTCTCCATGATTTTTCATCTTTCAGAAGCTTCCTTGGCTCATGGCCCCTTCCTCCGTCTTTAAAGCCAGTAATGGTAGGTCTAGTGCTTCTCCAGTGCATCACTCTGGCCTCCACTTCTGTCTCTTTCTCTCACTTTTAAGGAAACTTTTGATCACATTTTGACCCACAAGGGATAATCCAGAATAACCTCCCTGTCAAAATCAGCTGATTAATTCCAACAGCAACCTTTATTCACCTTTGTCATGTAAGGTGATATATGCAACAGGTTCTGGGGATTAGGATGTGGGACATTTTGGGGAAGCCATTATTCCACCCACCACAATATATAAAGCACCTTCTTAGTTCTATCTAGTATTTTCCCATCATAAAGCTTTTTTTTTTTTCTTTCCTTTAGCTGAAAACAGAAACAGGTTCATTTAAAAAAAATGATTTTAATGCTAATACAGCAAATGAATGTACCTCTTTATGTTGAATGTCTTCACTAATTCTGAGGATTGGAAGAGAAACTTCTCTGATACCCCCATTTCACAGATGAGCACCTGGGACCTTACACGGCATTTACTGACAAACCCAAAATTGGAATGTGATATCTCACTCTCAGTGAAGTGGTCTCTCCATCACATTCTAGCTTCATGAAGGACCTTGTAATTATTGCAGCAAAAAGTGTTGACTCTCCCTCAGTTCTATGGATTAGACTGACCTGTTGCATAACATAAGCTGGCTGAAAAAAAACAAAAATAAAAACAAAAACATGTGGGTCCCAGGCAAAGTCAGTGGAAGAGAGAGACACTTTGTTGTTGTTGTTGTTAATTTCAAAGATAGAAAAAGAATTTGATCAGCATTCAGAATATTTAAAAAATTCTAATGGGCGCTTGGGTAGCTCAGTCGGTTAAGTATCCAACTCTTGATTTTGTCTCAGAACATGATCTCAGGGTCATGAGATCCAGCCCCGAGAGTTAGGCTCTGGACTCTCTGTGGATTCTGCTTAAGGTTTCTCCCTCCTTCTCTGCCCTCCCCCTGCTGTCTCTCTCAAATAAATAAATCTTTCTAAAAAATTCTGAAGCATATACAATAGTACTTCAAATTCCTCCCTTGTATCATCAAAGTTTTAAAACAATATCCATCAAGTTTTGAAGGGAAGAGATGTTAACCAAGAATCCAATGACCCCAAAAGTTGTCATTGATTTATTTATTTATTAAATATTTTATATATTCATTCATGAGAAGCAGAGAAAGAGAGGTAGAGAGACACAGGCAGAGGAAGAAGCAGGCTCCCTGCAGGGAGCCCGATATAGGACTCGATCCCAGGACCCCGGGATCACAACCTGAGCCAAAGTCAGACGCTCAACCACTGAGCTACTCAGATGCCCCAAAAGTTGTCACTTATATATGAGATAACTTAAATATGTTTCCAAAAAGCACACAACCATCTCTGAATATATTTGTTAAAGATGTACTTCAACTTACTGAGAGAGAAACACTGTAACACATTAATAAAATTCATTAAAAATAACACCACTCTAAAGTTATAAATGAAACCAAGAGAAACTGGGAAGTGGCAATGAATATAACATGCAACAAAAGACTATTTATGTTCTCATTTTACATAGAAGCTCATAACAAACAGTACTTGATTTTTTATGTTGACAGTTTTCATAAATATTGATATGAGCATTTTAACAACTTAAGCATTTTAACAACTTAAATATTGATATGAGCATTTTAACAGCTTAAGGTAAATTATGAGTAGAATTTAAAACAAAATCACTAGAGACAAAAAGCAAAGAAAACATAGTCTATTTAAAAAAAACTTGCTAGGGGAAAGAAAAGATTCTTTACATAAACATGAAACAAGGCAAGGGAATAAGCACAATTACATCAGGAATAATATATCCTTCTCACCAAAACTACCACAGTGAGAGATACCTTCCCTTAGATAGTGAAATAATCAAATTATATCAAATATCATTGAAAATTGGGAATATAAAAGAAACATGCACAAAGTCGGACAATTAACAGACTGAGTCACCCAGGTGCCCCTAAATTTTCTGATTCTTAAAGAAAATATGAGATGTAGAAAAGTTGAATGAAGACACAAGTAGGAGAGAATTTTTTTAGCTTCTTTTTTTAAATTTAAATTCAATTAGCTGGGGTGCCTGGGTGGCCCAGTTGGTTAAGCATCTGACTTCAGCTCAGGTCATGATCTCAGGGTCTTGGGATCAAGTCCCGCATCAAGCTTCTTGTTCAGTGAGGAGTCTGCTTCTCCCTCTCCCTCTGCTGCTCCCCCCACTCTCTCTCTCTCACTCTTTCTCTCTGAAATAAAAAAAAAAATCTTTTAGAAAATAAACTCAATTAGCCAACATATAGTACATCATTCATCTCAGATTTAGTGTTCAACCATTTGTCAGTTGTATATAGCACCCAGTGCTCATTACATTAGATGCCTTCCTTAATGTCCATCACCCAGTTACCCCATCCTCTACCACTCATCCCTCCTGTAACCCTCAGTTTGTTTACTAGAGCTAAGAGTCTCTCATGGTTTTTCTCCCTCTCTGATGACTTTCCATTCAGTTTTCCTTCCCTTCCCCTATGATCCTCTGCACTTTTATATTTCACATATGAGTGAAACCATGTGATAATTGTCTTTCTCTGATGGGCTTATTTCAGCATAATACCCTCCAGTTCCATCAACTTCAATGCAAATATAAGTATTCATCCTCTCTGATGGCTAAGTAGCATTCCATAGTATATATATACCACATCTTCTTTATCCATTTATCTGTCGATGGACATTTTGGTTCTTTCCAAGTTCTTTTTTAATTGAGGTATAATTAACATATAACGCTATATTTGTTTCAGATGTACAACATAACGATTTAATATTTGTGTAGGAACTGTTGGTGGGAATGTGAACTGGTGCAGCCACTCTAGAAAACTGTGTGGAGGTTCCTCAAAGAGTTAAAAATAGACCTGCCCTACGACCCAGCAATTGCACTGCTGGGGATTTACCCCAAAGATTCAGATGCAATGAAACGCTGGGACACCTGCACCCCGATGTTTCTAGCAGCCATGTCCACAATAGCCAAACTGTGGAAGGAGCCTCGGTGTCCATCGAAAGATGATGGATAAAGAAGATGTGGTTTATGTATACAATGGAATATTCCTCAGCCATTAGAAATGACAAATATCCACCATTTGCTTCAACGTGGATGGAACTGGAGGGTATTATGCTGAGTGAAGTAAGTCAATCGGAGAAGGACAAACATTATATGTTCTCATTCATTTGGGGAATATAAATAATAGTGAAAGGAAATATGAGGGAAGGGAGAAGAAATGTGTGGGAAATATCAGAAAGGGAGACAGAACATAAAGACTCCTAACTCTGGGAAATGAACTAGGGGTGGTGGAAGGAGAGGAGGGCGGGGGGTGGGGGTGAATGGGTGATGGGCACTGAGGGGGGCACTTGACGGGATGAGAACTGGGTGTTATTCTGTATGTTGGTAAATTGAACACCAATAAAAAAATAAATTTATTAAAAATAATAATAATATTTGTGTAGAAGATTTTGTAATTGTCTAACATTTTTTGCCAAGAAAGATGGAAGCCTTTTCATTTGTTTATGCCAACCCTCACATAAAAATAAAAATACAGACCCATCTGCCTTATGATTCTAGACAAAAAGTGCTCAATAAAATATTGGCAATGTCACTTGGAAATGTATTCCACAAACATTGCCCTGTAACCAGGAAGAATTTGTTGTAAGAATGGAAGGATAACGTGCTACAGAAATCCCAAACCTATTCACTGAATTGAAGAAAAGGGTCACAGGGCTATGAGCACATTAGAGGTCAAGATGTATTTGACAATTGTCAATATCTAATATTGACTTTTTCAGGGTCTTCCAATCAACTAGGAGTAGACATCAATATTCCTTAAGATGATGAAGACCATGATCACCCACTTTCAGCTGCCCAGCTTCAATGCTGAGACATTCATGATATTCATATTGATGTCAAAAAAGACATGAGACCTCCTGTAGCCACTGTTTTCAAACACAGTTCTGAAAGTCCCAGCAATGCAAACATTTTTTACAAAGACAAATGACAGTGTGTACGTATTGCAAAGAAAGAAACAAGTGATTGGAAATAGCAGAGATAAGAACAAAATTTAACTTGAGGATGGATAAGAAGACCTGAATCAAGTAAGAAAAAAAACATATTCTGGGATGAAAGTATAAAAAGGAAAATTCTCCCCCCAAATAATTAATAGGCATAATTAATATTTTTAATTCTAGTGAGATCTTTGAAAACATGGCAGTGAAAAGCCCAAGGACATATCAAAAAATTAAATACTAATTGGCCATCTGTTTTAAAAACTAAGAGACACATGTTGTTTTTAAAAAGTATATCTATTTCAGGGGCATCTGGATGGCTCTTGGTTTCAGATTAGGTCATGGGGGATCCCTGGGTGGCGCAGCGGTTTGGTGCCTGCCTTTGGCCCAGGGCGCGATCCTGGAGACCCGGGATCGAATCCCACGTCGGGCTCCCGGTGCATGGAGCCTGCTTCTCCCTCTGCCTGTGTCTCTGCCTCTCTCTCTGTGTGTGACTGTCATAAATAAATTAAAAAAATTAAAAAAAAAATGTTCAGATTAGGTCATGGTCTCAGCGTCCTGGGATGAGCCCCATGGCAGGCTCCACGCTCAGTGGGGAGTCTGTTTGAGGATTCTCTCGTTCTCTCTCTGCCCCTCCCCCTGCTTGCTCTGTCTCTCTAAATAAATAAATAAATCTTTAAATACAATTTCACGAATATATGCTATCTATAGTTATATGTAAAAGCATGTATATTATAATATGATAAAAATGACAGAAATGCAAACCTTCTGAAAGTACAAGAATATTAAGTACAGAGATTATGGGAAAGCACATAGAGATTTCAAGGCAGGCATCAAACATCATGTAGAAAAATATTATACCACTAGGTCGTGTTCAAATAGTTAGAATGATCCTAAACTACAAATGTATATGCATATTTTATATATAAATATTTGTGCTGCCACAAAAACTTTTTTTTACTTTTCAATTTATTGGGAAAAAAAACCTGAAAGGTAATATCATACAAAATTTTATTATGAATATAGATTTTTTTCTAATAGTATGTTTTCAGATGACTATTGCTTTCTATATTTCCCACATTTTTAAAAAGAATACACTATCAAAATAGATGTGTTTTCATAGCACTAGTATTTTGCATGATGTTTTGTGGCAGTAATTCTCATTCTTTTTTAATCACAGAAATCTCTGAAAATATTTAAAACTTCAGAATTTTCCCTGAGAAAACTGCATTATATGCAAAGAAGGACTGAATTTTGCATAAAGTTGAAGGTTTTGTAGACCTGTAGAGGTCCATTTGAGGACTCTAGGCAAAGAGCGAACTCTTCAAATCTCAAAGCAATTCCTCATGCATTATCTCAATAGATCCTTACCAGAGTTTTATAATAGAAGAGCTATTACTTTTGTCACTTTAAAGGTGAATAAATTAAGTCTCTGGAGTTTAAGAACACATAACTAGCAGGGACAGAAGTGACCAGGCGAGTAGCCATGTCTTCTTGCCTTAGCACTGAGCATTTTATTACAGCAAGCTTCACTTATTAAAATCCGCAGCAGGATGTCAAGTAAACAAACCAGAGCTTGAGTCTTGATTCACCCCTGAAAGTTTGGAAAATATCCTGACTTCACCATGTTCTGGTTTCTTCATCACTAAAGCAGAGATAACAATACTTCCTCAGCATATCCCCCAGAGTTGTTAGGGAGAAGAAATGTAGAGGAAAGCACTTGCAAACATAATTTATCTTTATTATTATTAATACATAAATGTTTCTATTACGAATCTATTAAAACTCAGACCAGCACTGGGGTAAGTGCTGATGGGATCTAGGCGGGAGAGATAAAAAAGGCAAAGCATCTCACTAAAAGGCAATTAAAATGTGCCATTCTTGTTCAAAAAGTATGTCTCCAAGAGTAATTAGCAATCTATTGTGCATTGAGCAATGGTTTGCTGGCCAAGTTCTATTACGTCAGTTGTGTGCGGCTATCCTGTGGAGTGAAGCAACATAATCCAGAGCTCCTTGCTTTCAAAAAAGATGTTTGCTTCCCCAGGTATCTGTCAAAGCTATTGCAGTGACTTAATTTTAATAGTGAAAATTTCATGTTAATTTCAAAGTCTTTCCAGTTCACCCATCCCAGACTTGCTGAAGACCAAAGAGCAATTGAGACACAGAAAGGGTTCGCGAAGCTGCCACGCGCCAGTTGACTGTTAAATGTCATTTGCTTGTCTTGACACCCTTGATACTGCACTTGCCATGGGGACCGTCCTCCATAAACGTGACTGGGTTGAAGTGTTGAATGAGAAGCTGTCTGAGAGGCTCTGATGGTAAACATCTGGGCATCCTTTCACCTCAACAAGACTCAGTTTCCTAATCTGGATGTCAGGAAGCCTGTTTTAACATGGAAAATCCCTGAAAACTACTAGGCTGGATGAACCAGGAAAACTCACAGAAACATTCTTTATTGAGTTTGAAACTTTCCTGAGCCTGTTCCTCGTGACATCTTTATCATGGATATTCTGTGACATCACCTAATGTACTAACAGTCTTGTCCCTAAAGCTGAACTCACACCCATTATCAACATTCCTATTTGATTTTCACTGCTGATTCTTACCTATTTAGTTACCCCTTCTTCACTATTCACCAGGGGATGGGCCATATGGATTGATTATCTATTTTATTTCTTATGTACTCAACAGAAGTGTCATTAAAGCTCACAACTTTATGGGATGATTCTTCCATCCTTAGTCATAACCCTGCTACGACGGCTCTGGAGTGATGGTTATAGAGCCCCTAAGTGTGAGATCACTCCAAGCTGCTCTTCTAACCTCTAAGTGGAGTCAGTCCTCAGGGATGGATAGCATTTCACTGCATTTTCCCATTTCATTTGTATAATGAAATCATTGTTTGGCTTTCATTCTTTACTTTTGCCCTTTTTGGTGTTAAGGTAGACTGTTCAGTAGCCCCCTCCAATTTCTCTAGGAAAACTAAGAACTGTAAATGAACTCTCACCAAATCTCAAGAAATTGATTTTTTTTCCTAAAAAACAATATATCAAATAAATCCCCCCCACAGCATTATGCATGGTATTTGCCTGCATGTATTTATATACATAAAGCAGCAAACTGATGTACAAATCCATAATGTGTGAACTTGACTAAATTTAAACAATCACCTGGAAAGGAATCAATTGTCATTATTAATTGGGCCACATTATCCTATTATAGTGTTGTGATCAGATTCAGTCCCAAAGAGTGGTGTGCAACAGAATATCAGTCTTCAAGGCAATCATCTTGGGTACTTGATAAAATAGAGATTACCAAAATGCGCCCTCACACTACCTACTCAGACCCTGAAGGTGAGGCTCAGAATTAAGCATTCTTAGAAAACTTTGAGAAAGCATTGCCATGGAGAATTAGTTTGGCCTCGCTTCTGAATTTCACCTGTATTTTCGACCTTTTAGGGAGAAGTTTATGTTGATTTTAGAGAGTACCTAAAGAGGATGCACTCTCACCTAGACCTCCCCAAGCTAGTTCTAGATGGCAGCTCTGGACACAGCCTCGGAAATCCAATCTTAAAGGACCAGACCAATGGGAGTCTTCTCTGTGATGGGTCAAAATGGGGATTTTAAGGCAGCTCTATTTAAGATCTACTTTGTGTCCTCCTTTCCACCCCCTCTCCGCCCTCCTAACCCCTCCCCACACACACACACAAAGGAAGGTTTCCCTTATTCAAGCACTACCATATTTTATTTCACTGGAAGGAGTTTTGCCAACATTATCTCCCATAAAATTTAAGGAGATTCTCCACTTTGAGATATCGTTGACTATCATAGAAATTATGGTCTGGTATTATAAAAATATTGGCTGTGGACACCAGGAAGTTCCCACATAGAGTCTACGAGTATCTTCTGGATCCCCACATTCCTCAATTGCTCCCCATCTAGCAACTCTTTGGAAAGAGAATATAGCATACAAGGAAGGGGATGACCTTTTTCTGAGTTTAGCAAGAATGATGATGCTCACCTAAGGAAGAAACAAAGGAGGAGACCAGTCATTTTTTCAATCTATAACCAGTCACCTGACCAGTCATTCTTTATTCTTTATTCTTCTCTTTTTAAAATTCTTTAACAAGAAGTAATTTAAACAGCCATATGTGGTTGTGCTTGCTGGAGTCTACTGAGTCTATGCTGATTCATAATGATTATCTCATTCACATAAGACTTGTTATTAGGATGGTGACATTTATCTTACCCATCTCTTCTTTTTTCACCAGTGACTTGCCATATGACCTTGGGTGAGTAATTTCGACTATCTGTGGTCAATAGCTCCTATTCATTCAGTATAAGAATAATAATGAGTTACAGCCAGTGGAGACTTTGAGCATCATAAGAGGAATCCTCTTTTTGTTTAAGTAACAGCCCCCTATAAAAGTGTTAACCAGTGTGTTTTAAAATAAATTTGAAAAACTACTTAATACCTAGAGAGGAATAGGCAGATGCGTCCATTCCTAAGCAGTGAAATAAACTGATGTCCAGAAAAAAAGGAATTTGTTTCTGCTTTGGAAATTATTTCAGTGTCCATGGAAAGGAATAACTAGTAACACTCTTCTCTTTTTCAATATAAATCAATAGAATCTCTTGTACGACAAATAAAAGTTAGAACAGACCTGGGGAAGCATATAGATGTTAGTGTTTTTCTCTAGGGCATGTATACACACAAACTCTCTCTCTCTCTCTCTGTCTCTCTCTGTCTCTCTCTCTCTCTCTCCTACACACACCTACACATACTTAGAAGTTTGGCACTGTGATGGCTCAGTTTTTCTGACTCATTCACAAAATAAATAAATAAATAACTGATTTTAGTGCAAGCACGTTCTTAAGAAAATGAAGTCATGTAGCCAGCTATTTTCAAGCAGCAATTGGAACCGAGTATAGTATTTCTCTTTAAGTTTTAGATGTCCTAGTTCAATGGTAAAATGTAAAGACTCAGCAGATTTTTTTTTCACATTTCATGACAGATACCTGGTCGTTGATGAATTTTGGTCAGCCTTTCCTTACCAGCTCACTCAAAGATCTAAATGTTGTTTGCGAACATGTTCATGGAACAGGTTCTCTTGTGATGTAGAAGGTAGAATGCTGGGTGCTTGAAACATCTATTAGCAGATATAAAATGGTGACTGGGTAAGGGCAGGCTGAAAGAAGAGCGCTCACAAATGGTTGTTTATGGAATAAACAGATGTGAAGTTTTGGTGATCAATCTGTTGATTTGTAACCGAAGTTCCCACAATGTTAAATGGAGGGCAATAAGAAGGAAGGTCATTGAGTAATTACAGAATGTTAATTTAATATAAATACTACCATGATAAGCAAGAAGTTGAATTAACAAACAGAAAAATGCAGAAATATCATATTAAGTAGAAACGTCAATACATAAATCAATGGATCAAAGGACAAAAGTCAGACATAAATCAACATATTTATGAAAACTTAGTTTTGGACAAAGATGGTCATTCAAATTAATGGGGAAATACATATTATCCAATAAATAGTGTTAGGGCAGCTAAGTAGCTCCCTAAAAAAGTATATTCCTCTCCCATACTTAAAACCAATATAAAGTCCAGAAGGATGAATGAAAATTAAATCATAAAAGCATTAGGAGAAAGCAGAGAAAAATATTATAGTCTCAAAATGGTAAGTCTTTCTAACTAGGATATAAAACCTAAAAGACAATAAAATATTGGTCAATCCAGTGATGGAAAAGCATTTTTTTATATAGCATGTTTTTATATACCCTTTTCCCCCATTTGAACATCATAAACAAAATCAAAATACAAGGAACACACAGGGAAAATATTTACAAATCTTATTGCAAAGAACTAATTAATATGTGAAGAGTTTTTAAAATCAGTATTAAGAACTTCATTGAGAATTTGTAGATGCTGGTAGAAATTTATAGAAAATGAAACAGGATAACTTTTAATCATGTACAAAGTTTCTCAACTTCCCTCATACTAAGAGACAAGTCAAGACTTCAAGAAAATATTGTATTTCACCCATCAGGTTAGCAAAGATCAAACCTTGATGACACACTGTGTTGTGGGAAAATGAACACTGCCACTCATTGCTGATTGGAGTGTAAATTGGTAAACCTCTATGAAAGTCAGTCAAAAAAAAAAAAGAAAGTCAGTCAAAATGTAGGATGCACAGACTGTTTGACCCAGCAATTCCATTCCATGCATTTCTCACACAGAATTTAAAGCTCCTGTACTCCAAAGTCAAGAAAGAAAAACAATGACTGTTCTGTGACCATAGCCCCAAGGCACAAACAAGTCGCCACTCCAACCTTTTTCAAAGCCATCGCAAGGGATCAGTGAAAATCAGATTTCAT
Source organism: Nyctereutes procyonoides (assembly GCF_905146905.1). Taxonomy (NCBI): domain Eukaryota; kingdom Metazoa; phylum Chordata; class Mammalia; order Carnivora; family Canidae; genus Nyctereutes; species Nyctereutes procyonoides. Next base: position 8,971,417 of record NW_026575155.1, read on the forward strand.
AACCCCACTTCTTAGAGCCATAGCAACAGGCTTACCCAACCTGCCAGCCTTCCACAGCTAGGGGTCATCTAATCCCTCAGCACTTCCACCTCAGCATCCACCAGTCCCTGGACTCGGTGCTTCCACACTCTATATCAAATCAGCTGTGCTTTTTGTTTTGATAGAAGGTGCCCTCCATTTACTCTTCCCCCCTGAGTAATTCGTGATCAAGTCAGGTTTTACTTTAGATATTCAATAGTAGCCTTTTACTATCAATCCAAATACTCACCCAAATGAAAAACAACACATGCATAAGGAGACTCAACAAATCACTGCTTAATATAGAAACAGATCATAAACAATGCAAATAATTTAAAGGGTCTGGTAAATTAGAAAACCAGAAACACCAGATGTCTCCTTGGAAGGGAAATAGTTGTCATGGGCCAATGGACAGAGGAAGAGATACATACATTTCATTTAATCGCTTTGAGTGCTTTTTCAAGTTTGCATGTCTTACACTGTTACAGGATTAGTTATTTAAAGTCAGAATTTTAGATTGGATGTGTAATATGAAAAGAAACTATATTAAATTGATAGCAAACCAATAACAACTGTTATTTGGAAATAATTGGAGGAAAGTTTTTTAAATGCCCTATTCTCTAAATATTCCATGATTTTGTGATATAATTTATAATTTTCAATCGAAACTATTTGTAAATGGCATGCTAGGGATCACATGGAAATACAACAAACACAATCATTGCATTGTCACTTGGCACAGAACAGAAAAAAATGGGGGTGACATAAATAGAACCACACTAATTAGGAGAAAACAGGAATTAGAGAAGTCTAAGTACACCACAGGAGCAAAACTGACAGAACAAAATCTTCCTATGAGAGCAAGTCTTCAAGGAAAAGCCCAAAGACTTAGCACAGACTCCCAGCTCCAGATCCAATACTCCTTGATACATTATAGCTGAGAAGCACAACCCAAAACTTAAAGTTTTCAACCTACATGCATTAGTTGTCTATTTTTTTTAAGTAAACTTAACAAAGAGAAGAGACACATTTTGATCAATTTAAAGGGTACTAGTCTCCCTTCTGCATACACTACAAATAATGAGAAGGATCCAGCAGCGTCCACCTAGGGAAGACGGTATCCACCTGCAGAACCACTACCCATCAGAAAGAACATCCTCCGACATCAGACTCAGTGAGACCATCAAGTATTTTTAAAGAAACATCTGAATTTCCTTACCACTGGACAATGAGATCTCAGAATTCAGAAGCCACCTTTAGCTTTTTTTCTCTCACCAGATAAGTCTGTAAAGGGGAGAAAAGTGAGACAAATGAAAAACCATGTTGCTTAAAGCCTTTCCTGACCTGTGGACTAGGGAATAAAGGAGCATATGAAAACATCCAAACTATCAAACAGAGAACTATTTTCATCAATCATTGAATATTGATTAAATATTACATATTACTCAGACAGGGATGATTGATTAGTGAGGCTACTTGAGGGGTTTCAGGTAATCGTTAATGCTAAGGAAACTCATAGGTATGTTTTATTATTCTATTTCTCAAGACAATTTTTCCTAGTCCCCCTCTGCCATTTCCATTTCTGGCCTTGAAATATTTAACTTGGGTTACATTGGTTGCAGAAAAAGTAACACTCCAGACATATAAGCTTTCTTTCACGATTATTTTAATTCATGTCTTCACTCAAAAATCTGGACAAGCAGGACATTTGAATGATCCAATAATCGAAGTGAAAAAAGAATTAAACTTCCTCCTGAAAAAACAAGTTGTAACTTTTAACACAAGGAAAAGGTAGATTTTTCTAATTTGCTCATATTTCTTTTCGTGCTATGAAAAATCTCTTAAATAATTACTTTTATCTGGACTTGTTCATCGAGTTTTAGAATAATATCAGTCTCTTACCATTTATCGTTCTTAAAGTTTTCTTCAAGTGCCATCATCAGGCAATCTGGCAATATCTATTACAATTAAAAATGCATGTGCCACAATTCCATTTCTGGGAATTTGTAAAAGTGCAATGGTGCTCATTGCGATTCTGCTTTTAGGAACCAAGAACTGGGAAACACGTTCATATCCATTGATAAAAGAGTGGTGGAGTAGGGCTATGGGACAGTCTACCCCACAGAATGTTAAGCACTCCTTAGAAGTAATCCAAGAGCATTATACCAGATGATTTGAAAGAAATGTCTCACTGACTTCTGATTAGGAACAGCAAGATGAAGAAAAGTGTGCAAAATGATTCCTTGTGTGGAAAAAAAAAAAGTTGGAAAACTAAGCCTTGGTATCAGTGGTTTCCAATCAGGACTGATTTCTGCGATGGGACATACGGCAACGTCTGGAGATACTTTTCGGTTGTCAACACTGAGGAAAGGATGCTGCTGGCATCTAGTGGGTGGAGGCCAGGGAGCTGCTCAATAGCCTTCAGCGTATCAGACAGCTACACCGCAAAGGTGCACCCTCCTGTGTGTGCAGATTCTATCATTTCATATTTGCATTATTTAAGTACAGAAAACATAGGCAAACATACATACTACGTGGTCAGGGTAGCTCATTTCAGGAGAGCTGGGACCAGGGACCAGGGTGCGGTGCCAATGAGGGTGCAGGGGAACCACAAGTGTCCTTGATAAGACCTGGATCACAAGAGTGTCTCTTTTCTTATGCTTCTACCAAAAGAAGAGAAGGGGCCACCTCCAAGTCATCTCTGCCATGTTGATTACTGTTCCTTGATGCGACTAAATAAAGGCATCACTGAAACTACTCTCTTCACAGATGAAAGAAAAATAAACCCAACTGATTAGAAAATCCCAACTTAAAGGTCATTGAGACTGGGCAAATGATAAATTTGTCAGCAGGGCCTCTGACAAATCACTGTGCCATATCACTTGGATTTCCATGAATAATCTCGTCACTCCCGATTAATTTGAATTAACCACATCCTCTTCATATCAATAGTTTGGTTTTTTTTCTAATTACACTATGGGGAATTCATTTAAAATAGAGCAGGAACACCAAAGACAAGTGACAAGTGACTCATTCCCTTTGTATCGATGTGAGTTTGGTGGTGTTGGCTGTTCTTTCCCTGTGGTTAACATCTTAACCTCTATCCTGTTAGCAAATACACAGCAAACAAGGTATGCTGTACAATGCCACAGGTGAATCACACTGTGTCGATGCCTCTCTGAATTAAGAAGCAGTACTTCTTGTCATTTCTCCTAAACTCTTCAAGTATTTCAAAATTTGCAGATTTTTGCTAGTGCATAAAGCCGTGGTGCACTTTGGGTAATCCTCTGTCTGATGAAAGCCCTTCTGCCGTCCATGTGGGGGCCGCTGTGTCACTATGTGTCATGAAAGGGCCCAGAGCACACCATGACGTCAAGGCTGCTGTAGCAGATACAGCAAAGACCCGAGAGAAATACCCATTTCTGCCACATGTCACGTGCCAGGTCCTTGCACACGCAGAAAGCACCAGGGAGGTGAGTGGGCCATGTGAGAGGAGGCAAACTGACCCTTGCTACAAGAGTTCCCCTGATCTTCCAGGCATTTTTATAAAGCATTTATGTATTTATTCATGAAAGAGAGAGAAAGGCAGAGACACAGGCAGAAGGAGAAGCCCGATGTGGAGCTCGATCTCAGAACCCTGGGATCATGACCAGAGCCAAAGGCAGATGCTCAACCCCTGAGGCACTCAGGCATCCCATCTTCCAGGCATTTCTTCCAAGACCCCCAGTGGGTGCCTGAAACTTCAGATAGTACCAAACCATAAGCATATTATGTTTTTTTTTCCTATAGGTACCTGTGATAAAGTTTAATTTACAAATTAGGCACAGAAAAGATTAGCAACAATCAGTAATAATAAAATAGGACAATTACGACAATATCCTATGATAAAAGTTACGTGAGTATGGTGACTCTCCCAATATCTCACTGCACTGTCCTCACCCTGCCTGTGCTGATGATAAAGGACCTACGTGATGAGATGAAGGAGGTGGCTGGGGTAGGCTCTGTGACCCAGCTCAGGCTACCGCTGACCTTCCAAGACATGTCCGAAGGAGGGTCATCCTCTTCCAGATGGGTTGACCTTGAGTAACCGAAACCAGGGAAAGCCAAGCCAGGAGAAGAGAGGGACTATTGTATTCATCTAAAAAAAAAAAAAAAAAAAAAAAAAACACCATCTTTTTGCATTCCTGTTTCTAATTCTTCCCAGACTCTTGAGCCTTGATTCCATTTCATACTGCTCCTCCCTTGGCGTCTGTGCAGCCGGACCCCATCCCTCCTGCTCCTTCCTTGGTTGCGCGATGGTGCTCCTTCTACCTTCTGCACCTGTCCTGCCTTCTCTCTCATATCCAGGCCCATTTCTGTGCACTATTTTTTTCTCTAATGTCCCCTAAAAATGGTCACTCCTCTGACTAGATTATTCAACTGTTGTCCCTGCCCTGCCTTACATCTACCCCACATGGCGTCTACCCCACATGGCCCTGCATGGTGTGCAGAGTGCCTCCTGTCCCAAAGATCTGTGAATAGAACAAGCTGAGCCTCTTCTATAGATTTTTTTGTTCCTGAGTTGTATTTTCCTGGGTCTCTCCTCTGCCTCTTCATGAGGCCACACCTCATCCAACATCCCATTAGAAAGTACCACACACACACACACACACACACACTGCATTTCTAATACACATAAAATGCGGAGAAGTCCAAAGGTATTTGTGAGCTGAAGATAAGGACCTAATAGAGGCATCTTCTTGTGGCTTTCACATTTCCTAAGGAAATTCAAATTCCTCCCTGCCTCTACTTCCTTCCGTAGCATTCTGTTCAGATAACTCTCTAAGGGGTCACCTGCGACATGATTCTTGCTCACTCTTCTGAATGGTTCCTTCACTTTATGCAAATTGCCCCCTAAATGTCACGGCCTCCAAGAAGCTTCCCATGATATGCCTGGCCCTGTTTCCTGGCTGTCCAGCCCCCATCATACTTTCTTCTAGTACACGGCATTGTTTTCTTCATAGTACGTGGACCATCTGATAAACACTATTAATGTGTACTGGGTTATGTGATCCCTGTCTCCCTCCCCATCCTCCCATGGACAGGCGTGTGGCACAGGACAAGGCATAGGGAAATGCTAAGTATAGTTTATGGAATTCTTGAGTTAGTCCATTTTCTGTAAAGATGGGAAAGAAAGGCCCAGAGAGATGGCATGGTCCACCCAAAGCTTCTCAGAGAACTGTAATCATAGAACATTTTGTATGAGTCCAGAAATCCCTGCCTTTAAGTATGACTTCAGATTGTTTTGTTTTGTTTTTCAGAAAAAAAAATTAAAGTAAATTATGGAGACTGTCTTTCCCCAAGGGAAGCCCAGAAAAGCAACTGTATATCCTACAAAGAACATAAATATTGCTTAGTTATGAACCAGAGTTTCAAGTAATTCTCAGGATTACTGAGCCTTGACCTTCGTCTTCCCATGGTGAATGAAGAGCCACAGGGGCTGTTGCCCACACCACTTCCACAAGGGCCCTGCGTGTTCCCCCTGAAAGCCACCAGTGCTTCTCCTGCTCTCTCTGCTTCATTGCCTGGGCTTCCGACAGAACTCATACATAAAAATTAGGCTCAGGTTTACCACCTCACCCCAACTCCCTGGGACAATTAACCTCCACACCTTCTTCTATGTTTTTTTTTTCTTTTTCTATTCTTTCTTTGGTTCTTTCTTCCTCACCTCATCCCAACAAACTTAGGCAGTCAATGTTGGTTTCCCAATTTTAACGATTAGGAAAACTGAGTCTCAGAGAGATTTAGTAACTTGCCCAATGACAATACAGCTCACTGAGACAGCACAACCCCAAAGTCTAGTGCATCTCTTCATCTCATAGCAAATCCTTACGATCCTTTTTTGATTGACATGAGATACACAATGGGGAGGGCATGTAGGGAGAATAGAAGAGGGCAGGAGAGCAGGGAAGAGGTAAGAGCTTGGGCTTAGTAGGTGTTCTCTGTGAATCAGTACAAACTTTGGGCATGTTACTCATCCGTACTAAGCCTTAATTTCTCATTCAAAAAATTGAGAGAAAATGATATTGTCCTCATAAGACTGATGCAGGATTAAATGAGACAATGTAGGAAAAGTGTATTAGCCATGCATCTAATCAATAACGTGGTAAGTAAATACGTTATCCAAGAAACTGCACAGAGAGATGTGAGTGTGTACACCTGCTGGTGTGTGTAAGGAAGGATACACAGGCCTGGGGTCCACCATGAGCCTCTGTGGGCAAAAGCTTTTATGGTGTAGAGAGGCAGGAACCCTGAGTTGACTTGACCCTAGAGAAACAGACTCACTAACCAGTGCTGTAATCTTGGGTTTTTTCCAAAGGGCCAATCCCCAACCACTGACAAGCTGGAAAACCTGAAAAAGCCATGCTCCCAAGAACAGCCAGGAAGGGGGGCGGGCAGCAGCCTGTGATAGCAGGGGCTGGCAACCCAGAGCCCTTCAGTAAGCAGGAAAGGTGATGTGGGTAATCACAGTGAGACATGAGCATCTTCAAACTACTGCTTTTCTTAAAATGCTATTTCCTTTTTCCAGTGAGTAGAGGTGACCCATTTAGCAAATAAAAAATAAGAATATGAAGTATGGCCAGTTAAAATTTAACTTTAGGTCAACAATGGGTATATTTGTACCGTAAGTACATCATATGACGCATTTGGTGATTCTTGCTTTGAGCAACGGTGGTTTCTACATACCCTTTCTCTAGTGTAACCATCACAGATGTGACTATGTTTGAAACTCTTGGTGCCTGTGTCATGGGAATGACTGATCAGAGATGGCCCTTAAAACACTGAATCAGGGGCACCTGAGTGGCTCAGTCCCTTAAGCATCCGACTCTTGATTTTGGCTCAGGTCATGATCTCAGGGTCATGAGATCGAGTCTCTGCAGTGGGTGTGGAGCTTGTTTAAGATTCTCTCCTTCTCCCTCTGCTCTTCTCCCACCTTCTCTAAAAAAATTTTAAAAACAAAATAAAACAAAACAAAAAACATCAAATCAAAGAAAGGAAAAAAAAAAAAGAAAAAAAGAAAGAAAGGTTCAGGATCCCTACTGGGAAACCAAAACATTGCTACTACCATTCTCCAATTACCCTTCAGTGTCAATGAAAATCTCTCATTTTGTGACTATCTCCAAAAAAACATATTTTAAAATTTGTTTTGGGGTACCTGGGTGGCTCAGTGGTTGAGTGTCTACCTTCCACTCAGGTCTTGGGGTCCTGGGATTGAGTCCCATATCAGGCTCCCTTCTCCCTCTGCCTATGTCTTTGCCTCTCTCTGTGTCTCTCATGAATAAATAAATAAAATCTTTTAAAAATAAATAAATAAATAAAATTTGTTTTGATTCTCAAAATACCTATTTCTTTCATTAAAATACCAGCCATTTAGGAATGCTATGTTTCTTTCTTCCAAATAAATAAAATAAACAACACTTCAATTTATGTTTTTAATCACTCCATCCCCAAATGAGATAACTACTATCAACCCTGGTGGAAATTTTCACAAAGTCAGTGCTGCTTTAGTTTAAGCTATCAAAAGTTGCCATATTGTCTACAAGGAATTACAAATATTTAAGCTTTTATAAACACAGCGATTTCTTTAAAAGTTTGGAAACCTCAGATTTTCATTAAAGACTATTTCAAAAGGTTTCACATAGTGTTTATGAATCAGATTCTCTGTAAAAGAGCAAAAGGACAACTTAAACTTATCTGACGAGGGAAAAACTATTTCAAGACTCCAAGAATCTTGAGGTACAACAGGAGGACAAAGAGAGACTCTGTCCTATTTTTGAGTCATGTCCATCTCTTTATTTTACACATGTATGAATTTCATATGATCGGCTTGCGCTCTACTCAGGGCAGGAGCAGATGGTTATCAATGCCTATGGCCCCGGTACTGACCCTGCCACAGACCTTTCCTTGAACAGAAACACATTTAATAATTGTTACCCAAGAAGTCTGTGCCTATGATCCAGCAAACTTGTAAAAAGATGGCTTATAAGGTGACTTGTGTAAAGAATCCTTTGAGGTGCTTTAGAGTCAATGCTCCAAGAGCCTCTTCTGCTGTGCTGATTCCATGGGCAAGGAAAGGCCTGGGAGCCTGCATTGCCACTGTCTGACCCCATCTGACTTGAATGCCTGATGTTTCTCTGAACACACTTCACACATCCTGAAAACTGCATTGTAAGCTCTATAAAGCCCCAGATCTATAAAGATGCAAGCAAGGCTATAGGAATCGCATCAGGGATGGCCTACAGATTTCTGATGTCAACAGGACTCCCCTTCAGGGCAGAGAGAAGAGGTAAAAAAAAAACAAAAAAACAAAAAAACAAAAAACAAGCAAACAGACTTCAAGATCCCCAGGGTACACTGAGTTGCCAAGTTCCTTCTCATCCTTCCCTATTTCCTAGGTGTGGTAGTAAATTCAGAAAAGCCAAGCTTGAGGGGTGCCTGCCTAGCACCTGTTGGTTAAGAGTCTGACTCTTGATTTCAGCTCAGGTCATGATCTCAGGGTCATTAGACTGATCTCCACATCAGGTTCGGTGCTGAGTATGCAGAGTCTGCCTGAGATTCTCTCTCCCTCTCCCTCTGCTCCTCCCCTACTCACAGGCACACTCTCTAAATAAATAAATAAATAAATAAATAAATAAATAAATAAATAATCTTAAAAAACAAAGACAAAACAAAGCCAAGCCTGAGAAGCCAAGCTTCAGAAATACTGCCTCTGCCACAGGGCCTAGAGGAATGTGTGGGGGAGAAAGACCTGCATGTGGCCTGGCCAGCTTCTGACCTGGCCCTTTGGCAGCCAGTGCTGGCACTACCCTTGGGGAGGAGAGACAGTGTTAATGCCACAAAACCCCCCTTTGCTTTTGAACATCGTCTTTAACCTCCCACAGTAGCAGTTTTTGTGCCACTCCTCTCTTGTAGCTTAGAGAAGTGACCTAAAATAGGAAATAAAATTTTCCATTCATTACTTACTAAAGATGTGAGCTGCCTCTGTCTTTAAATGGCCACAACATCTTGACAGGGTTACCTGGAGTCCCCTCAGTACGACTTCCTCTAGGACACAAGCCATATTACAATGCAAATCATAAACGGTCACCAAGGACAATAAAAGTCCCCTTTTCCTACAATTAGCAAAATTGAGATAAGACGTCAGAGCTCAGGACAGCATAGCTTGGTGACAGGAACTCAGCCTGGGAGGCTGAGGGCTTGAGTTTGAATCCTGGTTCAGCCCCTCCCACCCTGCCCCAAACTTGCCTCTCCACCCCCAGCTGACTATTGTCAAGCTTCTGTTTCTTTATAGTTAAATCAAAGAAAATTCCACTACAGGAACTGGGGAGGGACGACAGGGAAACTGCTAGGAATGCTATGAGGTTTAAATGACTCAACTGATATCAAGAGCTTAGTATCAGGTATGTAACAAAGGCTCAACAAATATTAATCACCATCACCAGAAAAAGAGAATGTTCACAAAGTATCAATTCCACGGGCAATCATAATAGTCTTTTTGCACACCATTAAGTAAGAAACAGCTCTTGCCAACTGTTACGGTCCTGTCCAATGACCGGCCACACTTAGTGCCGTCCATCTCCTTGTCTTCCCTAGAGTGTGAGCACATATGCAGTGTCTGAACTGAGACTCTGTTCTCCCTACACTTTTTATTTTTTTATTTTTTTTTAAGATTTCATTTATTCATGAGAGACACAGAGAGGCAGAGAGGCAGAGGGAGAAGGAGGCTCCATGCAGGGAGCCCGACGTGGGACCGGGTCTCCAGGATCACACCCTGGCCCGAAGGCAGGCTCTAAACCACTGAGCCACCCAGGGATCCCCTCCCCACACTTTTTAAACTTGAGTCCATTGGGCCACCTGGGTGGCTCAGTCTGTAAAGTGCCTGCCTTCAGCTCAGGTTGTCATCCCAGGGTCCTGGGGTCGAGTCCTGCATCAGGCTCCCTGCTCAGTGAGGAGTCTGTTTTGAGGAGTCTGTTTCTCCCTCTCCCTCTGCACCTCCCCCTGCTCTTGCACACGCTCTCTCTCTCTCTCCCTCTCAAATAAACAAAATAAAATCTTAAAAAAAATCACCTGAATCTGTTAATCAACCAGCCTTTGCTACAAATTTAAGAGCAATTTCTTCCCCTGCAATGAAACAAGAATTCATTCATTTGTCCCTTTGCCTGTCTGTCTTCTCTGCATCTCCTACCCTCTCTCCTCCATTCTTTGGCTCTCTCCATCTGTGTGTGTGTGTGTGTGTGTGTGTGTGTGTGTTTGTGCATCTCTCTCACACACCCATATGCAGACACACATACACTCTCACACACCATCTTAAGACAAAAGTACAACATCGTGGAAAAAAATACCCAACTGGCCAATTTTCTCATATAAACATTCTTGCCTTATTTCCTATGTGTCCTCCCCCAACCATGTGAACAGAATTGAGAAACTATACAACCCCTATCAAGTAAATGACTCAAAACATGCTAACCTCAGCCCATCCTTAAAATTCTCGCATTCCTTCCTTCTCCCACCTCCCCACTCAGCTATGTAGCAGACACACATAAGGCTGAATGTTCCAGAAAATAAATGAGCAAATAGATTTACCTAGAGAGGCAATGTTTTCCCAGCATCCCAACTGTTATTAAGTACTTCGGGGTCAACATTCAGTAAGACAATAATCACCACTTACCATGGCTCTTTCAGTTCATTGCCCTCACGGACAAAGAAGGAAAGTCGGAAAGCCCCAAATCCTTTCACTGGGGCCGTACTTGGAAGCTTTAAACCTCCAGATGGAACCTCAAAGGCCCATGTGATGGAATAAAGAGAAATACTGCAAGAGAAATCTTTTATATTTTTCCCACCTTTAGTGCAATGTTATTGACATAGAGCACATGTGACAACGTGATGCACGTATATAACGTGAAACCAAAATAAGGCTGGTTAACACCTCCATCCCCTCACACGATTATCGGTTTTGCTGTGTGATGGCAACACATGAGCTCCACTCTCTGAACAGCTTTCAAGTGTGTAAATCAGAGTCATTTAAAGATCCTAAGAGCAGAGAGGTCTAGCTTAGGCCCCGTGTGGAATTTTTTAGGGGGAGAAGGCAGCTGGGAAAGAGAAAGTAGAAGAGAGACTGAGATCATGCAGTCTTCTTCTGATGAGTCAAAAACATTTCCTAGAAACCAGGATGGGAAGTCAATGTTCACAGGCTCTTGCATTTCACAACTTTTGAAGCTGTGCAGGTGGTTAAAACGGACTTTTTACGTCTTTTTTTTTTAAGATTTATTTACATATTTTAGAGAGAAAGAGTAGGGGGAGGGGCAAAGAAAGAAGGTGAGAGAGAGAGAGGGAGAGAAAGAGAGAGATAGAATCTCAAGCAGACTCCCCGCTGAGGGTAGAGCCAGACTCGGGGCTCTATCTTATGACCCTGAGATCCTGATGTCAGTCGAAATCAAGAGCCAGATGCTTAGGTGACTGAGCCAACTGGTGCCCCGGGACTTTTTATTTTTTTTAAAGAGTTTATTTATTTATTCATGAGAGACACACAAGAGAGAGACAGAGAAAGAGGCCGAGACACAGGCAGAGGGAGAAGCAGCCTCCATGCAGGGAGCCTGAGGTGGGACTCGATCCCGGGTCTCCAGGATCACGCCCTGGGCTGAAGGTGGCGCTAAACCACTGAGCCACCCAGGCTGCCCCAGACTTTTTACTTCTTAAACAAATCTAGCTGGCCTCTAGATTTGCAAGAGGACAGAGGCCTCTTCTCTGGGTCAGGATAGCTGTCTCCCCAAAAGTTCATGGCTTTGTCTCCCATAAGAGCTGCAAGATGACCAGGCTCCTTGGAAATGTAAAAGATCTCAGAATGCAGGATAATCTCTGTTTAATCAAACTCTCCTTAAGCACTGCTGTTTTAGCATGGTAATTCTTAAAATTTCAGAGGAGGAAAAAAAAAACTGAAATTTTTAATTTCATGCAGAAGAAATTAACCACAGGAGTTTCTACTTTCCAATATTCTATTTCACGACTCTGATGCAAGAATTCCAGCGGACATCATTTTTTTTTTTTTTTTTTACTTTTCTACTTCGAAGCTTTCAAAAAGAAACAACCTGAATAAAATGGTTTGCCTAGTAAATCAGAGCCATATTCATATCTATAAATTCAAGCCTGCAATCCAATGCAAATTAAGACTGTCCTGAAGTGTTTATTAAAAAGAATGGTGTGTGATGGAAGCATCACACAATGTATTTATTCTAGCAAGAATCTGAATTAAAAATGAAGAACATAACTGAAAGGAATAAAATGCAACATAAGGAGAGATTTGTTTCTACACTACGTCCCGAAAGCGATTTCCTTTTGGAAACTTCCAGAAATGTAATAGCTTTATTAATGAATGGATTAACTTAATAGTTTATTAATCTCTATTGCAGGATTCACTGCACAGAAAATACTAAAGTGGAACCAGATCTCTGCTTCACTTAGTTGCCCTAACTGAATAGCTGGTGATCAAAAGCCTTCTTGTGTGTTCATAGCTCAGAAACCTTCCCTGCTTACTGCAAAGCCCTAAAACCAGCTACAGGTGCCAGTGGGTCAATATGAATGCCAAGGATTAGCTTTTCCTATCCAGGCAGGGCTTGTCTTCAGTTGTTTTTATTTCTAAAATGAAGAGCATTTCCCAAGCTCTTTGAGGAAGCTGGGCTGCTCAGTGATTTAAGTGACATGTGACGAGTAGCTGCGTTCTCGATCTTAGTCACCATATTAGCATCGGGGATGTGACAATAGCTGTACTGTCCTAAATGCATACTTCCCAAAGCACTGGTCTTGTCTGCTGCTTTCTGAAGGGGAAGTGCCCCATGCAGATCTTTCTTGGTCAGGACGTGGGCAGGGGCGCCCCTCTTGTCCTGCTGTGTGTCATTACAGTAAACATCCCCCTTTGGCCTGATTTCTCCCTCTCCTTGTACGATTCCTCATGCTTTTCAGGCTCTTAAAAATAAAATCTCAATTCATTACTTTCTTGTTTTCCTCTATTTACTACTTTAAACAGGAAATCAATGTTACTTGAATAAGCAGAACTTTCGTATAAACAAAACTGGTAACCGTACCCCCCTCCAAAACAAAATTACAAAATTACCCAACCTAATTAGTCAAGAATGAAAGCCAAGATTGCCTTGTGATGTGTGGATGGTTTATCACCCCATAAAAACCAACAGGAATTGGTGCTCTGAAAAGACGACTTTAGACAAATACATCAATTTTAAGAGTAAACGAATTGTTTTCCCCCCACAAAATGAGAAAGGGTTGGTAAAACAGAGCAAGAAAATGTTGGACAGATAACAGATGGGAAGGGGTTATTCTGTTTCAGACTTTACCCAAGAGAAAGAGACGGGAGAGTTGCCTAATCCTGGTATCACATTTCCGGCTATGACAGGAAGAGATAGATCATAACAGATAAAAATGGAAAATGTTGTGAAAAAAAAAATCAAATACTTCTAAGAAAGACACAGTGCAAGATCCAGCTGCGGTAAATTTTAAAGGAAACGAGCGTTGCAACCGGCTGAAGCTCAAGTCGCCTGGTTAAATACATTTTGATGACAGAGCCATGGGGACACGCAGGAGTGGCCACCTGAGAACCCCAGAGCCCAGGACACCACTCCTCCACCTCACAACGCTCTCCCCACAATCCAGCATACCTCTCTGCAGCGTGATACCCAACACCCCCTGGAGGAGGTCTAAAATTTTCAGTTTCTAGATACTCTTTCTGAACCAGAAATTCAGTGCTTTCTTACCTGACTCTGAGGAGAAAGGTGCAAGTTTCTGCCACGTTCATTTCTCTTCTCCAGACTTAAAAGTAGCTGGGCTTACTTACTCTACTTCCCATGAAATAGCTACAGCCCTTCAGAACTCTACCCATACAATAACCTTCCAAACAGTACAGGATCCTCCCAGGAGATGATAAGGCCTCCAGCAAATATTTCCCAGTGTTCTCCATTTCTTCCCATGGAGTTGTGTCAACCAAAAGTGCAAGTGTCCCCTAGTAAAGGAATAAATGATAAAGTGATTATCTACCTCATGACCCCCTTTCCACTGGACTATTTGTGGAGAACCCCTGCCTGCTCGTTCACAGCTGACCTGTGATTAAAAGCTGAATGTGCAAGGGCATTTGGGTGGCTCAGTGGCAGAGTGTCTGCCTTCAGCTCAGGTAGTGATCCCAGGGTCCTGGGATGGAGTCCAGCATCAGGGTCCCTGCATGGAGCCTGCTTCTCCCTCTGCCTATGTCTCTTCCTCTCTCTGTGTGTCTCTCATGAATAAATAGATAAAATCTTAAAAAAAAAAAAAGCTGATTGTGCATTCTTGAAAGACCAGATCACTGAGTGAATGAATGAACTGAATGAATGAATGAATGAATGAAAAAACACTACTCAAGGCAAGAATTCATCTTTCCTCACAACCCCAGACTTTCCCATCTATTTTTGTTAACATGGAACATAACACTTCCCAGCAAAGTAGACATTTGGTCCTGAGGACTGGGAGACCCTGGGGGAGGGAGTCTGGTGTTCTTGGAAAAACATGATAGTGGTAAGAGGAAAAGGAAGTGCATCTGCACCGAGGGAACTAAGCCTAAGTGAAACATGTCTGACTGCTCACATGGACTCCAAAAACAAATACAGAAATATTTATTGCCCAAGTTGTTAGGCAGATTTAGGACAAGCAGACTTGTTTGGGCCCCCTTTTATAAATAGAGTTAAGTACAATATGCTTCTTTAAAAATATTTTTTTAATCGTAAAGAATCTTGAGATCGTCTGGCAGGAGGGGAAATAATAAAAATATGTGACATTCCCTGGAAATTAGCCTTTCCATTGACAAAAGATTCTCATCAAAACATTCTGGAATAAAATATTAGTATTTACTTTAAAAGTATAAGCAGCAAGTCTAGGCTAGAGCTGGATTTAAGCTGAAGGAAGCTCTCAGTTCTGGTCCTTGGACTGAGGCAAGGATGTTCTTTCTCTGTCACTGACACCCTGGACCACTCAGAGCACCTGAGAGTCAGCAGCCACTCCGCACCTGTAATTCAGACACCAGGCCACACTGTGCCCTGCCAGGATCATGGCCTCCCTCAGACTCACATCACAAGTGAAAAGAAAACAAAACCGTGTGCCATTGACAGTAATAGCGGCTTACACGTTGCAAAGCACTTTACAGGGTAAACAACCTTCCATATATATTATTTGACTTAGTAACGCTGAAAATCCTATGAGGTAGATGTGCCTAATATTAGTAACCCTTGTTTAACAGATGAAGAAAATGAATCTAAGCTTCTGCCCAATGACATGTGGCAGCCAAAAGGCTAGAAGCTGGGACATTTGAACCCCAGAAGAGTGCGTTTTAGATGACAGCTTCCGCCTTGCTCTTTACTCAAGAGAGATGCCAAAATGCCTTAGGTTCAAAGTCTGAAAGTCAGCATTTACCTTGTCCACAATTTATTTACATGGTGAAAAGCCAAATGAAACAAAGCAGTAGACAGGGAGGTGGCACTTGGTGTCTAGGCAACTCAGTCTTCTTACCCATAAAATGGGGCTACCTCTAAAACCCATGTGACCTGTGAGGTTTACACAGCTGTAGAGTGCTGGCTGCTGCACCCAGAAGGCAGTCAGCACTCAGTAGATGTTAGCTGTTGTTAAAAATGAGGTGACCCCCCAAATTACAATAGGAAACATTTATTTTGCTTCTCTCTGTACATAGGATAGCTGACCTGAGATAAATCCCAAATCAAAAAGATGAATTGATTATGTCAAGAAGTCACCTTATTGATGTAGATCATGGGAGTGTTTCCCCTAAATTACAAAATAATTAAATTAAAATTAAAGAGATAGTCCCTGCTGAATGGAAAGTCATATGCTTGGAACAAAACCATAAAGGCTTCCCCCGACATCGTAATATCTGCTGCTTTCTGGGGTTGGATTCAGAGATACTCTGACCTGGTTTTCATCCCATGTCGCCATCCACTGCTGATGTTCCTTTCTACTTCCTTTTATATTCAGGAGTGATATTAAAGGCAGCTGCTTCTTTCTTCTTTTCTGAGAAATACCGCAGTACAGAAACATGTTTAAATTGGTTTAACCCGTAATTTCCCAAACTCATATAAACATAAACTCTTTTTCTGTGTGTATTAGTATCCTGCAAACACATTCCAGGAAATATTCTCCTAGAGCACAGAATGCAGTGAAAGTCAGGACTCTCTTGGACACCATACAAAGTTAACACCATTAGAGGAGGTTTTATCACCTGTGAGTTGAACCCAGAGAATAACCTTTTAGCTGGCTGAGTGAGCCCTAAGACCGTGGGAAAGTTCTAGTCCCAACCTTCAACCAGAATTTACTCAATCCTTCTGGACATGTCTAGTTCTGGCAATGGAGCAGACAAAGCTATCATAGAAATCCTAACGCTATAAAGCAGAAACTCTGGATAAAATAATAATAAGTTAAATATAAAATGGAATATGCAAGAAAGAAAAAAAAAGTTTCCAGAAATGAAGAAGGAACTGAAAGCAGTGTCTGTAAGCACTGGAACTGAAACCATAACTGGCCTGGTGACAGAATGTGAGAAAAAGGTTTTGGAGGAGGGAGGTTCTAATGACTTGGAAATTGCATGTACCAGGACTTAGAAATCAGATTTGTGGCCCACTCAAGGTGGGATGTTGACACTGAAATATTTGCATATGTCAGAATTCTCAAATAACCCTACCTGGTTAGTCTAGATTACAATGAAGATTTTTCCATAATCAGAGATTTTCTGGGAGCTAGAGGGTGGGTACAGGGGGAGAGATCCCCATGTAAAACAAACTGTAAAGCAGCATGATTGAAGCAGCATGATTGGGGCACCTGGGTGGCTCAGTGGTTGAGCATCCGCGTTTGGCTCAGGTGTGATCCCAAGGATCACGTCCCACATCAGGCTGCCTGTGGGAAGCCTGCTTCTCCCTCTGCCTATGTCTCTGCCTCTCTCTCTTTGTGTTTCATGAATAAATAAACAAAATCTTTAAAAAATAATAAAGCAACATGATTCAGAGAATTCATTGTACTGCCTCTGTGATACACAGATCTTCAGAATGAGAATTACATAAAGTTTGCCTTAGCCTAGTGGATTGCTGGAATACCTAGCAGAAGCAAATGCAAAATTACTTCAGAGGGACCTTCCTTAACCCAGACCACAAGGGATATAAATCTCACTGAAAATCAGGGCACAGTAAAGAATTTTAAAATATACCAACAAGTGCTCCATTCTAAACAAAGCAGAAAACTCAAAAACAGGAATGTTGGATACCTAGAGACATCAGAAAAAAAATCTTAGAGGAAGGGTAAATATATGATATCAAAATAGATATGAAAGACAGAATAAAACTCAATGGTTAAAAACAAGATTCTATGCATCAAAGAAAAATTTTAAATTTTCATAATAACCAAGTAGGGGGCACCTGGGTGGCTCAGTTGGTTAATCATCTGACTCTTGATTTTGGCTCAGGTCATGATCTCACATAAGTGAGTTTGAGCCTCGCATCAGGCTCTCTGCCTGCAAGGAGCCTGCTTGAGATTTTCTCTCTCCCTCCCCTCTGCCCACCCCCACTTGTGCTTTCTCTCACTCTAAAAATAAATAAATACATAAAAATATAAATAAATAAATAAATAAATAAATAAATAAATAAATAAATAAATAGAATAACCAAATAGAAGTTCTGGAAATAATAAAATAAGACAGAAATTAAAATCCAATAGATGGGTTAATCATTGAATTTGACAAAGCTGAATAAAGAATTAGTGAACTGAAAGCCAATGCTGAGGAGATTATGTAACAAGAAACACAAATAGATAAGGGATAGAGAAAAAGTAAGCTAGAGATATGGTAGGTATATTAAGAACAGTGAGAATCTAATAGGAATTCCAGAAAGATCAAATAGAATAAGGTAGATGTCGTATCTGAGGAGACAATGGTGAAGAATTTTTCAGAATTGATGAGAGATAGGTGTCCTTAGATTAAATAAACCCAGTCCAAATGAAAAGGTTATCCACATTTAGACTAATCAAAATGAAACTGGAAAACATCAAGAACAAAGAGAGTATATTTAAATAAACAGACAATACCTCTACAAACTAATAGCACTTAGATTGTGAAGAACTTCTGATCAGCAACAATAAGGGCAAGAAGAGAATGGAATAATGCCTTTAAATGGCTGAGAGATATTTTCAGACAAACAAAAAGAAACTTTGAGAGAATTTATACTTCTAAATCTTTACTCAAAGAACTATTAAAACATACTTCGTATAGAGAAGGAAATTGAGTCCAGAAGGATGGGAGAGTATAATAAAACAATAGCAAATGAAGACATTTGCAAACATACAGATATCTCTAATAAACAATGGCTATAAGTAAAATAGTAACACTGACTGGTTTTTATTTATTTAAAAGCAAGAAAAAGTAGAATATTGTACCACAACATCAGAGACTATTGGGGGTCATTGCAGTTAAAACCTTCTAAGGCCCTTATATTTGGGGAAAGAAGTGTAGAGATGCAAATAAATGTAGACTTCTTTATGTCAAGTTTAGTCGTTAAAAAATATGTGTGACTACTAAAAATGGAAATAAAACACATGCTTTCCAAAGCAGGAAATGAAGTAATTGGAGGGAGGAGAAGAGGGGTGTCAGGAAATTTTTTTTTAAAAAGTCAGTCAGGGACGCCTGGGTGGCTGAGTGGTTTGGCGCCTGCCTTCAGCCTGGTGCGGGATCCTTGAGACCCACGATCGAGTCCCACGTGGGGCTCCCTGCATGGAGCCTGCTTCTCTCTCTGCCTGTGTCTCTGCCTCTTTCTGCACCTTTCATGAATAAATAAATAAAATCTTTAAAAATAAAAATTTTTAAAAAGTTAGCTAGAAAATAAAGAAAGCATGATTTTAAAAATAATGATAAGGAAAAGTATAATATATGCCACAAATTTCAACAATTGTCCATATGAAAAAAGAGTAAATTGGACCCCTACCTTACACTATAGATAGAACTATGTCTTCTATAAATCAAAGTTTTAAATATAAGAAGAATATATATATAATGTCATATAGGGCACATGACTAACATTGTAGGATAGAATAACAATGTCTTAGAAAAGCAACAAGAGAACATAAACCAAAAGGGAAAAGATTGATAAAATTGACTCTATCATAATTAAAACTACTATGTATCAAAAACACTATTAAAGATTGTAGACAACAGGCAAAGACTTGGGAGGGAGTATTACTGCTCTCTATGCCTGAAGGGCTTTTCCAAAGACAGCTGCCATGAAATATCTTATCCCAAATGCCCTATTTACAATGATATTGACTATTGTCCCAGAGTGGCAGAGTTTGCAATCCGTCCTCCTATTTTTTTTAAAGATTTAATTTATTTATTCATGAGAGACACACAGAGAGAAGCAAAGACACAGGCAAAGGGAGAAGCAGGCTCCCTGCGGGGAGCCCAATGTGGAACTCGATCCTGGAACTTCAGGATCACACCCTGAGTCAAAGGCATATGCTCAACCGCTGAGCCACCAAGGTATCCCGCAACCCCTCACCTTAAACTTGGGTGAGACTTTCTGTCTGCCTTGACCAATAGAGTACACTGGAAATGAGGCTAAATCAACTCTGAGGCAAGGTCATTAAAAAAAAAAAAATCAAACACTTCCACTCTGAACTCCTCTGAAGCTTGCACTTGGAACCTCATCGCTGTGTGTCCAGGAAGCCCAGGCCATATGAGGAGGCTCTGGATAGATGTCCCCATGAACATTCCAGCTGAGATCCCAGTGAACAACCAGCAGTATCCACTATATATGAGTGAATGACCTTTAGTTGACTCCAGCCCCAGCCACCATCTGAACTGCAACCACATGAAAGACACCGGGTGGACATCATCAGCCCAGTCAGTCCACAAAACCATGAGAGATAATAATAAAGTTCCTGATGGTGCTGTAAGTTACTAAGTTTTGGGCAATTTGTTATGTGGCAATATGTAACTGACACGCTATCCAAAATCAAAAAGAAGCAGACAACCAAAAAGGAAAATGGACAAATATTACGAACAAGCAATGGATATAAGAGGAAACCTGGATAGACAGCAAACACACAAGAAAGATGCTCACTCATCCTCATAAATATATACCAGAAATCAGGTGTGTAGAAATTAAAATAGTGTAAAAACATTTTATGCCCATCTTTTTGTCAAAGATGTAAAATTCTTTCAATACCAAATGTGGAGAGAAAAAACCCATAGGAATGCAGGCTCAGGGGGTAGACTGCTAAGTATCTGATTCCACACACATTGTATGGTCCTGGACAAATAATATAAAACTTATGTGCCTCATTCTTCTCATCTGCAAAATGGGTTTTTGCCTAGGATTTTTGTGAGAGTTGGACGAGTTGATACATGTAATTTGAAAAACAATGCCTGCCAGGGGAAGCAGTGAATCAATGCTTATGATGATGGCAATGAGAGGAAACCAGAAATCTTGGGCAGTTCTAGTTAAAACTGTAGTGCCATGATTTAGAGAGCCATTTGTTAATTCTCCTGTTAACTTGCAAATGGCAATACTATTCAACTGATGTATTCCACTTGCAGGTACATGACATACAGAAGTGCCAGTGCATGTGCATTAGAAGACAAATGCACATATTTTTATTACGGCCTCATTTTCTAATTGCAAAAAGTGGACCCCACCTGGGAGTGCACAGAGTGATTCAGAAGAGTATAGTAATAGGAACTGGTCCAGCACCTAAGCCATGGAACTTCCAACTTTGAGGATAACACTCTATTACCAGGACAGAAAATTCAGTCTGATCCATAAGAGGATATGGGCTGAAACAGAATGAAACATGTATGATGCTCATTCTGCCAGAAATATCATCTATTGTCAGAAGGAGGAGTATGGGGTATGATGGCAGCAGAGCCCTCAAGACCAAGTACGGGAAACAGAGCTAACAGAAGAGGCTGACACAAGGTTGTGGGTGATAGGACAGCTGGCCCTATCCTACACTGCTTTTGCATCCACCCTGCCCTGGCCTTGGACACACATACATTTGTACAAATGTACAGTGTACATACATTTTTACAGAAAGACAGATAAACCATGCATATAAATCATCATGGAGTAGCACTTAGAAGCTCTAGCTTTATACATATTCTCTACTCCAGAGCACAAGGGGAAGGAGCCCTGCCAGGGTGATGGGTCCAGAGTTAGTTCTGATTTCATCGGTAACTAGCAGTGCCATTCCTTAGTTTCTCTGAGTCTCAGTTTCTTTATTGTAAAAAAAAAAAAAAGGAAAATAAAGGGGGAAAATTGAGCAAGATCTTAATGCATTGAGGTCATAGCAGCAAAAGAATTGGATGTGAAGTAAAAAGTCTGGAGTCAAAATCCAAGCCACACCACTTAAGTAGTTGAGCTTCCTTGGACAGAATTACAGGAAGCAGAATCTTATTGAACCAACATCTATGTCTATAAATTGGGACTCATCATATCTCCTTTGAAGGCATGTCATGAAACTCAAATGACACAATTGCTGTTACCTTACAAACTCTAAGCTCGGAAGCAAAATTTACTATTCTACTTGTGAAAGAATCCTTGGATCTCCATGATCTAGTAATTCTGTATAGTATAGCCTGGAAATCAGAAAAATCAACAGATCTAGAGATGATTTAATACGATCCTAGATCTCCCATTATAAAATTTACATAGCCCATTTTCTGTTGTTTGCATAATAAATCCCGGTATTAGTCATTGGTCTTTGAAGACAAGCTATTAAAGCAATAGAATTCTTAATTAATTTAGTGCAGAGTTTATCAGTTCTGTGTACACAGCTTACTCAGAGCCCACTACATCACTCGAGTGTGGGGTTGGATAAAGTCAGCTCCCATGGAATAAACCTTATCTCATGCTTTGCAGTTTCCAGAAGTAATTCCTCCTAAGTTGGAGATTTGTTATCTGCTGGCTCCTTCATAATGCATTTCCTGGAATAGGTCATGAGTAGTTGAGTCAAAAGCTTCTACAGAATTAGCTCAGTTCTGATACAAAAGGGTCACTACGCTACCATGAGACTCACAAGTATCTTAGTACATATGTCAGTTAAATCTCAAATATCCAAAAAGAGCAAACATTATAATAAAAAGAACACTTTTAAAGCATTCTCTACGTTTAAAACAACTATAGAGCCAAAGGCATGATATATGGTTGGTAATATCGAAAAGAAAACATGTACGTAACTATTATTCCCATGCGATTGTTTTGCACTGTGCATGTTTCCTTCCAGTCTCCATCCATATGCAAATCTAGCCTTACATTGTAGATTTAGAATGTAAAATACCTAAGAGCTTTTGCAGATCCACACACTCCGTTTTACAAAGAAAAAATGATATCCCACCACTTTCTTATTACGAGGAATTTGAAGCGGGGGATGACCCTCAATCCATTGTAAACACTTGCACAACCTCCCCATGTGTGAAGATGCCTGTGCCCCCATCTATTACTCTGTCCCCTTTCCTCTGTCTTCTTTGACGCTTCACAGCAGGAAAAGTCTGTAATGAAAAAGTTAACTTAGGATTCTTAGGGGAGAGTATTTCCCATTTCTAGTTTGGCCAGGAATCAATAAAAGGCAGAAAAAAAAAATAAAAAAAGTAAATTAAAAAAATAAATAAAAGGCAGAGTATGATACGTTCCTTACTGTGTCTGCCCAACATCACCCAGCCCAGGCCTTCCTCCACCCTCTCCCTGGCCTCCATGCTTCCCAGAGGAACATATCTCCCTCTCTCCCAAAACCCAGAGGGCATCAGGACAATTCCCTCATTTGCTTTTCCCTCCACCTCCACACTGCTCTTAATGGCCTCTCCTCCTCCAGAAGACATACCATGTTAGTAGATAACCTCTTCACCTGGGTCCTTTCTCTTACCTCTTTCACCTCCTTTGGGCCTTTTCCCAGAAGTTAGTCCCTCTTGCCTGTATCTCTACTCTCTGTCTGATGCTGCTACTGGCTCCTTATCTTCAGCTGATAAGCACAGTTGCTCTTCTTCACATTCTACATGTATTTTTACATGTATGACATATGCATGTGTATGTGTATCTTCACCCCCTCAAGCTATCTTCTTTTCTTCTCCTTGCTTCCACATTTTTCAACAACAACCAGATCCCCTTCTCTCGTGTTTTACCGAGGTGACCCTCTAAGGGACCACCAATAACGTGACTCTAGCCAAATCTCAAGATCTATTTTCAGTCATCGTTTGCCTATATTGCAAAACCATTGCTTCCTGCTCTTCACCAGCTCCTGCTCTTGCAAATCTCTTCTTCTTTGGTTTCTTAAACTCGAAACACTCTAACCCATCCTCTAACTGATCATCACTTTCTTTGGCTCATTTCTCTCCTCATTTTCATTTTTAAAGTTTTCAAGAGCCTTTCCTGGTCTCCTCTTTTCTCTACTCTTTTCCTTTGAAAGTAGTATTCAAGTTCATGGCTTCTGCTATGGCTTTCCTAATTATTTCCACATAATGCTTATATTTATTTCCAAAGTCTTGAACACTCTCCCAAGGTCAAGGGCAGATATTCAACTGGTGTCTCCACTATTCACTAGCATTGCAGGTTTAACCAGTTCCAAACTTGATTCCTTTTCCCTAACCAACCCCTCCTTTTAATGCCCATCCTCCTTTCAGTAATAACATCTTGGCCTCCTGGTCACCCAGGGCTAAAACCTTAGAGAAATCTTGTATACTTTCCCTTTTGGCCCCTATACCCAAAAACAAATGTCAAATCTGGATTCTACCTAAAGATTATGCATTTTCTTCCTGACACTTAACATAACTTGCCATTCCTAGTCTGTTCTGCTCTAATCACATTTCAAATGACTCTCAGACTAACATTGGGCACACAAATCATGTCTCTTTACTAAAAATGGTCAGTGACACTCCCAGCTATCTACAGGATCAAATCCAATCTCCTTAATTCAGCAAAGACTTCCATGACTTTCCTTTCAACTACATCGTCTCATCATATTTCCCATAACCCCCTTCATTACCATCAAGCTCTTCTTCCTTGTGGCCTTGGATGTTCCTCCATTACCATGCTTCCAACAGAGTCCTTCTGCTGGAGAGGCGCATGCTCCATTTCCACATGTATAAATCCCTCATCTTTAAAGGTCAGCTCAAATAATTCCTGTCCCTTCAAAGTGTTTCCCAGTCCTCTGAGCTGGTTGTAACCCCCCTTCCTTCCCATCCTACATCATTCTTCCACTGCCATTACTATATAACTTGACCCCACTGTATTTTATATTCATGAATGCATCTATGTTTTCCCTGGACTGAATTAAAGGTTCTAGAAACAAAGATTACACTTGGTTTATGTATAGGGGCCCCTTGCAGTGCCCCAGCACTGTGCCTGGCACTTAGTAGGTGCTCTGTAAATGTGCACATATTTGTATCAGTCTATGCAGTGGTGGCTAAGAGTCAGGCTTCCAAGTCAAAACCAGAGTCATGGGATTCTGGTCAAATTCACTCATGCTCTATAAGCTTCATCCTATACATCTATAAAATGCAAATAATAGCATTTTATCTATCTTGGGGCTGGTATGAGAATTAAATGGGGAAAAAATGCATATAAAACCCTTAATTCCACACTTGGCACATGGTATATCATACTATTCATGTTTATCATAAAACTATGGCAATAGTTACTCCACTTATTTGAATATAAATTGGTATTGCCTTTTCTAGACAACTGAGTTGCAGGTATTAACAGCTTCAAAGAATGTACATAACATGTGACCCTGCCATTGCATTTCTGGGAATTTCTGTTAAAGAAATCATGAAGTTGGGATCCCTGGGTGGCACAGCGGTTTGGCACCTGCCTTTGGCCCAGGGCGCGATCCTGGAGACCCAGGATCGAATCCCATGTCGGGCTCCCGGTGCATGGAGCCTGCTTCTCCATCTGCCTGTGTCTCTGCCCCCCCCCCCGTCTCTCTGTGACTATCGTAAATAAATAAAAATTTTAAAAAATTTAAAAAAAGAAAGAAATCATGAAGTTTAATGCAAAGATAATCATGAGATAGAAATGTGCATAATGCCTAAAACAGTTTAATTTCTAACAGGAGGACATTGGTAAAGCAAATTATGACCCATTCATAAGACAAGACACAAGAAAGCTATTACACTTGCTTCAGGAGAAAATGTTCACAATATATTGCAAAGAGCAAAGCATGGGGCAAAGACATTTGTATTATAAAACCCTCTTCTTTGGTAAAAAGGAACACACGTAACTAGGATTTGTGTGAGTGTGCAAATATGTGTGGATATAGAAGAACACAAAAATTTCAAAAGAGAAACTGTCTCATGTCAAGTGATTTTTTTTCCTATATTTTTTCTTTTCTTTTTTTGAAGATCTATTCATTTATTCATGAGAGACACACAGAGAGAAGCAGAGACAATTGGTAGAGGGAGAAGCAGGCTCTCTGAGGGAATCCCAATGTGTGACTCCATTACAGGACCCCACAATCATGGACTGAGCCAAAGGCAAATGCTCAACCACTGAGCCACCCAGATGCCCCATTTTTCTCTTTTTCAAACTTTCTGTTTTATACTTTGAACATATATATTTTTGGCAGCCAGATACAAATTTTATTAACTACTCATATCCTCTTGCCCTTCAAGCCCTGCTTGGAAATTAATACTAAACATTCTTTTGAATGGCTCATCTCTCTGGGCCTTGCTTAATTTGGATTGGGGGCAAAACAAAATTTAGGATGATTAATCCAAACCAATGGGAACTAAGCAAACATCATGGGATGAAGCACTTCAGAGCACTCTTTGAAGCTCAAATTTAGGAAGTTAGGACATTTTGTGTCCACACCAGGATTCTAGAGTGTGTTGAAGGCAGGCATTTCCTCTTGGTTGTTCTATTAGATGATGGTTGTCCTACGTGGTTCCAAACAACAACAACAACAACAACACAGCAACACTTGATGCAAAGCACCCCAGGCATCTCAATGGAGAGAGATCTGGACTCCACCATACTGGGAACATTCCAAGTCATATCCAAAAGTGGAGACTTCTTTGAACTTTCCACAATTTCAAGAGGTCAGCATAAGAGGAGAATGGAGAGAGAGGACAGCAAGTTGACGCTTTTATAAAACATGTATTACTATTGGTTATCAAATCAAATTGATTAGCAGGACTTCAATTAAAACATAAGAAGATCCTAAAACTAATTAGTTACTTGAATTACTTGTTATATATGTACAGGTCACACAACTTTTGAAATATGAGATATTTTAAAATCCTGAAATGAGAAGCAATGTGTATCTGGGCACACAATGTGTATCAGTTATCATCTTTTTTTTTTTTTAAGATTTATTTATTTATTCATGAGAGACACAGAGAGAGAGGCTGAGACATAGGCAGAGAGAGAAGCAAACTCCATGCAGGGAGCCTGATGTAAGACTCGATCCCCAGATCCTGGGATCAAGCCCTGAGCAGACACTCAACCGCTGAGCCACCCAGGTGTCCCGCAGTTATCATCTTGAATGTGAAAATAAGTTAGCCAACAAGTGGCCTGGAAGATGGTGACATTTCGTGCTCGCTCCCCACCTCTATGCAACAGATAGAAATGTTCCTCCTCTTGCAGGATCTCTGCAGGAAGGAAAACTGAACCCAAAGCAACAAGTTGAATAAGCTGCTATGAAAACGCAAGCGCAACTATTAGGCTAAATGCAATTCAGGGACCTGGACAGTAATGGATAATCACTGCATCCTGTATCCTGTCTCTAGCGATGGTTAATGCATGAGAACTATGAGGGGGAAAAACCCAAACCATACCACTTGCGATAATGTAATTCTGATGTGAGAACTGATATGCTTTCCTGACCTCAGTGATGAACATATGTCATTTGTCAAGCATTAGATTTAATTCCCCTCATTTATTTACGGATCCAGGCAGGCTTCCTGGCTGAGATGGTCCCTTCTCAACACACAGCAAAAGCAAGCAGATGACCAGCTTTTAGAAAAAAGCAACTTAAAAACCCAGGTTGGAGATGTCTCCCATTTGGCACCATCACCAATGGCTGATGCCCTGATGTTGCCATAGTGACATGTGGCAGGGTAGCCTTGCTTTTAAAATGCACCCCCCTGCTTGGCTTCCTCTGTGGAGGTCAGGGAAAAGGAAGTAGTTGGGACCACAGTGGACAGGTAGGCACCTGGGGTCTTATCAAAGACTTGAAGAGCAGACGCCTACTGCCCAAGACCCTCAAAGGCAAAAGGAAGTGAGGCCGCAAGCAGGGAGCACTGACATCATGTTCTGTGCATGCATTTCTTGTTCCTCTTGAGCATTGGAAAATGAGAAAGGGGCATGTGGATTGAACCCCTGAAAGATCGACTTTTAAGTGCTTTTTCCCCTGGAGGACATAAGATGGAGAGGAAGAGAGATGTGTTCTTGCGTTGGGGGCAGGGGCTGGGTAGTTAGCCTCGAGGAGGCATTTAAAAGATGATTACTCTTCGTCCCTGAGATCTGAGTGATGTTAGGAAAACAAGACGGCCCAAGGGCAAGGGGAACACAGGACCCCAAACCAGATCTGCATGTGGGACCATCCCAGATGTCAGAGGAAGGCGTCAGGGACACTTAGTTAAAGAATCAAACCAGGATTCTCAAATTGTTTTTCCACTTAAACTTTATCCTGTTGTTTTTTTCTCTGTTTCAACTGTAAAATGCATGCATCTTAATTACACTAAAACTAATAGGGAACATTTCTACAGCTAAAAGCTTAAATTCTTTTGTCTTAGTTATTTTAGCTCCAGATACAACTAAAATAACTTCAGTTTCAAGTGACTTTGAAAAGATGTACTCACGATTGATCTTAAGGTTGGCCTTTTATTTGGGGAAACATCAATATCTCTATTTTGAATGAACTTTACAGCTGCCCCACACGATGTAACTAACATACAGTAGGCATTGGATGCTTGCTTCTAGAAGGAATCAATGGATGATCATGAAAGACGATGGTTATCAAGGACAAAGGCTGTAAATCTGAGCTCTTCTGCAGACAC
Source organism: Nyctereutes procyonoides (assembly GCF_905146905.1). Classification (NCBI taxonomy): domain Eukaryota; kingdom Metazoa; phylum Chordata; class Mammalia; order Carnivora; family Canidae; genus Nyctereutes; species Nyctereutes procyonoides. The sequence continues at coordinate 8,999,540 of NW_026575155.1, forward strand.
AAAACAGACGACCTATATATGTAAGTCATTCCTCATGACCAATTTCCCAGGGAATGCTGTGTTTCTTTGACATAGTAAAATCAGCTGTCCTGGTACTTTAAATTCTTTCCATGGGAAACGAGAAGAGGAAAAGAAGAAAACCAAAGAGCAGATATTACCAGAAGTGAAACTGCATTGTCCATGAAGTATAGCTGATTGGGGAAGGATGTCTTTAATCTCGTAATAAATTGTTATGTTGTACTGTTGATGAAGACATGGTATTTATGCCTTGCATCTGCTGAATTTTCGACATCGTTGGTTTCCTAAGAGGACATCACATCCTGGGAAGGTAGAGGGGCTGATGAGAGCACACACCATTAGAGGCAGCACCCGGTAGCACTGGCCCTCCCAGCAGCTGGCGTCATTATGGGATGAAATGGCCCCTAATTGTGCTATTGATTTTTTCCCCTCTTTAATGGATTATTCTCCCAACACACTTCCAGTTGAGCCACTACCACATCCCACATACCACAGACATGTTGCCAGGGATGTGCGTCAAACAGTGCATTAGAAGCACATGGATCCTCTTCTCTGTGAGTTACTTAGCAGGTAGAGAAGCCCAGGAGAAGGGATCCCTGTGGCCTTGAAGTAAACATGCACACTCCAAATATGAGCACTGAGTTATAACCCAGCAGCCTAAGAGATGAAAGAAGTCAGTGTAGCCCCTCTGCTGCATGGCACTCTGATAGTGACTGTGGGTTTTATCACAGTGGACTGTAAATACTCCTTCCTCTCTCTGGACTGATTCCCATGGCTCCTGGCTGGGAGCAGGCTGCTTTCCCACCTGTGCATCCCAGTCAACCTGCCCTGGACCTCAGAGCAGAAGTCAGTATCAGATTTCATGGGAGAACTCTCTGGCCATGGGGGTCAACTTTCTTCCTTTGTTCTTCTCATATTTGGAGTTAAATTCCCAACTGGAATATGAACCTCCATGTACATGAGCCCATCTTTCTCTCCTGAACTCCCTCATGGTTCCTAAAGGAAGAATTAATTCCAGACTTAGGTTCCTCAGAAATGGGAGTACTTAGTGAAGAATGTGGCTTCTGTGATGTGAATCAAACTGGACCATGTTCAGATCCAGACCCCACCACTGGCAAACTATGACTCTAGTCTAGATGCTCACTCTCCCTTTACTTCAATATCTTTATCTTAAAAAAATGGAATTAATCATTATATCTATTTTTCAAGATTGATGTGAAGAATCAATGAACTGTTTCATATAAAGTGCTTAAAACCGTGCCTTTGAAATCATGGAGGCCCAATAGATAGAGCTATTGTCATTATTGTCTCATCTGGGACATGGGAGGAAAGGAGTATCAAAAGGAGATGGAAGGATCCTTTGGAACTTGGGAAGCAATAGTTGAGTGATTTTGAATGATAGTGTAACACAATAGTTGAGTGAGAAATAACTCAATCCTTTTGGAGACTATCTGAAGCACATTCCAGAATGTTCATGACTTGTCCTTCTGAAGGACAAGAGACTGGGGGCATTTATCACCTGATTCTCAATCCCTAGCTGTTGAAGTGAACCTAGAAGGTATATCTCTCCCACATTTCTGGGAAGTTCTGTGAGGCATAATGGCACTCCTGGCTTCAGAAAAAGCCCTGAAGGAGGAAAGCCCAGAGATATGAAAGTTTGCCCTTAAGGTGGAACCCTGTCAGTGTGCCCGGGAGCTGTCCATCCCAGCTGCAGCTGAAGTCAAATGGGGACCAATGATGCATGTCACAGGACACCAGAAGCACTTGTTACATCATCGGATCTGTTGATGAGCCACTTTACCCCTGTCAATGCAACAGTTCTCACTGTTACTCCCTCCCTCAAAACCCATCAGCTACTCTAATGTGTCCTGAGTAAAGCCCAAATTCCTCAGCCAGAATATCAAGGGCCTCAACATTCCAGAAGAATTCTTACCCAAACAGCCTTAGCTTTCTTATTCACACGCATGAACTCTGCTCTAAACAGGACAATCTCACAGCTCTGCAGACACTTTCTTCATATCTTGCTCCAATTCATCTCAACTGAAAAAACCTTTTACATCTTACCCAGCCTTTCAGAACTGGCACCAAGCCTTCACCCAACATCATCTACCCAGATCTCTCTACTTCATGAGATCTTAACCATGCTTTCATGTGTATTTTTCCCAGTAATATTCATAGTCTTTCAAGAGATTGAATTTTGTCACTTATGACTTTTTTATTCTTTACAGTATCTGTGATTATGCGTTAAATATTGTTGAAATGAATATTTGAATAACCAGAAAGATGCATTTCCCAGTAGTTGTGTTTTTCTGGTTAACTTCTGGCTTAATTTTGGAGAGTGAGTGTGTCAGTTTCCCAAAGTGGGTTATTATAAAGATGGGAAAGTGATCTCACCCAGAGAGAGAAGCCAAAAATACAGCTGGTCCATGCAACTGGGAAACTCTCAGAAAGAGTCTCCAATTCTCAGCAGCCCCATGGTCTTCTTTCTCTACTTCTGTCTTTATCATGTTTTTCCCCTCTCTGCCTGTGTTGTCTCTTCATTGAGCTCAATGTAGTCACAGTTCTGAGTCTGTTAGTTGCAACATCCATCACTAGTTGGCGAAAGTCTCTATGTCTCTGTTGAAATTTTTGTGAGAGAAGCTGATTTCTCCAAAGCCTGCTGATGGACCGCAAGCTGATTGGTTGACATTGGGTCAGGTGTTCAGTTCTGCTCCAATCATCTATGGCAAACATGGTGGTATAATAGAACCTAACATGGCCTCCTGCACCTACCCTTTTAGCAGGGGTGATGGGAAGAAGTTCTTAGAAAATAGATCTGTGAGTAGAGCAGACAATGAAACGTGTCTCCAGATATAAAGCTGAATTTGTCAGCACATTGGATAAGGTATAAACAGAATAGAACTCACAAAATATATACAAGAGGCATAATTAGACAATATAGTTGCTTGGATTTAGAAAATACTGGTCCTGGAAGAGCAGAAGGTTTAGGAACATTTGTAAACACACCATGCTCTATCATTCCTGTCCTTCTGTAACTGTGGGATGCCTTTCATATATCACCTGCCATCCTACTCAATTCTTTCATCAAAGACTAGAACCAACTGGAAACAGTGCTGATCCCCTAGGCAAAAACGGTGGATCCCACAGCAACATGCATTCATTTGTTCATCATTCATTCATTTACTCATTCACTTCATTCTTTCTGGAGTTCCTTGTTTGTGTCAAGCCTTGTTGCATGTGCTGAGGATCCAGCCATGAATAAAGCAAAGCTCTTGTTCACATACAGTTTCCATTCTGTCTGGGGAAGACCACCAGGAAATGCTAATCACATAGACGTCTGGTCAACCAGGGAGTGTGTATTAAGACAAGTAAAACAGGATAAGAAAACAGAGACAAGAAGTGGCTATTTAGACAGAGTTGTCAGGAAAAAATCTTTCTGAAGAAGTGATAGTTGAGCAGAGATTTACAGTGCAAAAATATAAGCCAGGTGATGATCCAGGAGAATGTGTGCCAGGCAGAGAAAACAGCAAGAATGAAAACTTTAGGTTGCCATGCTTTATACCTGAAAAGTGTAGAAAGAAAGTTTATATAGGACCTCGTTTATATACACACTTCCCCAGTGCCATCTTCTATATCAGTATCTGGCTCACATTATGACTAAAGCCAGCTTCATGGATTTACAACCTGTGCACAGGGCCCTGCATTCAGAATAGTGCCCCACTTGGATGAATGCTATATGGTCACCATTTTGAAACAGTTAATTTCTGGCACCTGGGGTAGCTCAGTGGTGAAGCATCTGCCTTGATCTCAGGTCATGATCCCAGAGTTCTGGGATCGAGCCTCACATCAGGCTATCTACTCAGTGGGGAGCCTGCTTCTCCTTTTCCCTCTGCTTGACATTCTCCCTGCTTGTGCCTTTTGTCTGTCTCTATCTCTCTGTCAAATAAATAAATAAAATCTTTTAAAAAAGAAGGAAATACTTAATTTCTGAAAACGGAGCCCCGCATTTTCATTTTGTCCTGGGGCCTACAAATTGCGTAGCTCATTGCTATGATCTGAATGTTTGCATCCCCACAAATTTCATATGTTGAAATGCTAATGCCCAATGTGATGGTATTTGGAAGTGAGGCTTTGGGAGGTACTTAGCTCATGAGGATAGAGCCTTCATGAAGGACAAGTGCTCTTATAAACAAGATCCCAGAGAGCTCCCTAGCTGCTTCCCCCATATGAGGATACATGAAGTCTTCTACACAACAGGTATCCTTTACCTGACCATCCTGACACCTCTTCTTGGGCTTCCAGCCCATAGAACTGTGAGAAATAAATTTCTGTTGTTTATAAACTACCTGGTCTATCATATTTTGTTGTATCTACGTGAATGGTATAAGATACCAATTTTGATTATAATTATTTATAAAGATGTCAGGCTATTCTTTTTTCAGTTTAAGTTCCTGAAAACAGGGAATGTGTCTCATTTATATTTATAAATTTTCATTTGTAATTATTCATTTCAACTACTCAGAAAATCAAGTACAATTCATTGCCTAAAAGCAGTGAACTGAAAGGAACAAAACTTGTTCAAACATTTAGAACAAATAACTCTTTAAAGAGAAAAGTCACCTTATATTCCACATGAGTGCAATAGTGTTTGAAAGATGAACATGGAGCATCCATTAATGTTTTTATAATGTTAAGAAATTCAGAACAGAGGCCAACCTTTGGAATAATGAAGAATAAATAACAGGCCTAATCATGAATACAGATAGAACAAAAAGCAGAAGTGACTTTTTTAGTTCAAATATTTTTTTTAGTTCAAATATAATTTTTAGTCATTTTTTAAGTTCAAATGTACTTTTTCCTCAAAGTTCACCACCACTACTCCCTAATCCTATTGTGCCCACTGTAGAAAATGCTGAAAGTTCTCCTTTAGAATTAATTTCACAATAAATTCAAGTAAAGCTGATCTCCATAGGTCACTGAGCTGGACAATCAGGAGGAAAAAAAGAGGGGAGAATCATTTACACTTGTGTTTTTGAGTCAGACCATTCTCCGGATTTGTCCCCCTCACATTTTGACCCTTAGGCTTCCAATGTTTCCAGAAATCATCCCTACACTATTCCACAGCTACCCCCAAAACACATGGAATCCATCAGTCTCAAATGTTGATCAGTACAAATGAGTTTTTCTCCATTGAAACTTCCTATTTTAAAAAATATATAAAGGAAAATTCTCTGTGTCTCTCTCTTTCTCTGTCTCTCTGTCTATCACTGTCTCTCTCTCTTTGCCTCTCTTTCTGTCATGGTCTTTCTCTCTCTCTCTCTCACTTTCTCTCTCTCTCTCTCTCTCTCACTTTCTCTCTCTCTCTTTCTCTCATGTACACTATTTGATTTGCTCCCATTGAGCTAAACAGGAAACTAAGTCTCACCAAGATTATTAATTCTCTTTAACATCAAATGAAAGGGACACCTTGAGTGACTCAGTGCTTGAGCATCTGCCTTCATCTCGGGGCATGATCCTGGGGTGTTGGGATTGAGTCCTGCACGGGGTCCCCAATAGGGAGTCTGCTTCTCCCTCTGCTGATGTCTCTGTGTCTCTCATAAATAAATAAATAAAATATTTTTTAAAAAACTAAAGGAAAGCAGTAGTGAGTAAATTCAGGATGGAACTAGACCCTCCATTTTTAGTGACTGCAGTGATTCTTTTATTTTTAAAAAAAGATTTTATTTACTTATTCATAAAAGACACAGAGAGAGAGGCAGAGACATTGGCAGAGGAAGAATCAGGCTCCCTGCAGTGATCCTGATGCCAGACTCAATCCCAGGATCTGGGGATCATGCCCTGAGCCAAAGGCAGACACTCAACCACTAAGGCACCCAAGTGCTCCTACAGTGATTCTTAAGGAAATATTTCAACAGTCTTATTAAGCTGCTGAGATTTTCATGGTTTATAGCTTTCTGACTCCAACTTCTCCTATGAGTTTGGATCTTCTAGCTTTGGTTCAGGTAACATGATGTGCTTAACTTCTACCACTTTCCCTTCACTTCTCCCTTCAAAATGAAAACCAAGAAATAGTAAACCAATAACAAGGTATAACGTTCCTTTTTCTCACAACAAACTATCTTACAATCACTGTTTCCTGCTTAAGTTCTATATGCACATGCCCAATTTTTGTTGAATCTGTCTTTGTAGACTAACTTATGGCACCTGAGAAGAACTACATGCATGCACTCACCCTACTCTCCAGGCACATTCTCTCAACACATGCCCAGCCCACTCTCTACCTCTGTCTGTCTTTGAAACCTGGCCGAGAATTTCCTAGCAAGGTGCCACACAACTCATGGGCTGCCCATGAGTTCCCAGCTTCTTCTCCTATGACCTACATGAGATTTAAATTTCCCAAATGGTGCTGCTATTGCAATGAATCCTAGACTTTCCAGCTCTTTCCTGTCTCTGAAGAGATTTTGAATGACAGTAGTGTAAACCTCTGAATTACTACTATTTGAAGACAGGATCTAAAGCGTGGAATAGCAGACTCCTTGAACATTCACATTTCTCGGAGTGTGGATTGGCTCAGGTCAGGTCTTCTTTTTTTTTTTTTAAAAGATTTATTTATTTATTTATTCATGAGAGAGGCAGAGAGAGAGAGAGACAGAGACAGAGACACAGTCAGAGGGTGAAGCAGGCTCCATGCAGGGAGCCCAACGTGGGACTTGATCCCGGGTCTCCAGGATCATGCCCCGTGCTGAAAGCAACCCTAAACTGCTGAGCCACCTGGGCTGCCCTGGCCAGGTCTTCTGTGTGATAATGGGCTTCTACTGCACTGACTTCCTTAGGCTATGCTTGTCCCTCATGAGGTAATAGGCATGTGACAGGCCTTGTTTCATGTGGTTTACCCTGTCTTTATGAAGTGAGAACAGGCATGTGTGAGCAGGGGGCCCATGCCCCAGGAAAAAAACCAAGACTTACAAATGAGAGCTGGGGTCACAAGGAGTCTGTGCCGGCACAGTGCAAGCAAGGTGATGACTGACTTGAGTGATCAACACAAACATGGTCTCCAGGGGAGGCAGAGTGGTTGCCCCAGACTGAGGCTTACTATTTGGCCAATATAATAGCTCAGTCTCCCGGTGGCCAAGCAAGTGCAAGTCCTCATCCTATTCAGTAAATAACTGGAGTCATATGTGAAAAAGGCATCAAAAGAGAGAGAGAGAGAGAGAGGCATTCAAATTTCTAAGCCCACCCACCATTAGGCCCTAGTGGGCAAGATGCATTTGTACTAGGTGCCAACAGGAAACTAGATTGTTGAACTCTGGTTGAAAAGCGAATTTTTGGGGGCAGCCCTTCCCTTTCTCGTAACTCCTACCACAGTGTCATCCAGTAGAAACAGGATGCAAGCTGTGGATGCAAGCCATATTTGCAATTTTAAAACTTTTAGTAGACATGTGTTATGGGATGAATTTTATCTTCCCAAAATTTATAAGCCCTAAGCTCCCTACTTCAGGATATGTCTATATTTGGAGATAGAGCCTTTTAAGAGGTAATTATGTAAAAATGAGGCTGTTGGCTGCCTGGTGTTCTTATAGAAAGGGAGAATCTGAGCATGCTAAGAGACACTAGGGATGCTCAAGCACCAAAAAAGACCATGTGAGAACACAAGGAGAAGGCGACTATCTGCAAGCTAATGAAGGAGGCTTCAGGAGAAACCAGACACACTGACATCTTCATCTTGTGAGAAAATAAATTTCTGTTGTTTAAGCCACCCAGTCTGTGGCATTTTGTTACAGTGGCCCCTGGTATGCTAATATAGCTTTTGGTAGCAGGAAGTAGGGTGTTTCTGTGACAAACACATGAACAGGAGGAAGTGGCTTTGGACCTGGCTAATGGGTCGAGGCTGCAAGAGTTTTGAAATATAGGTTGCCTTGAAGAAACTGTTGGTGGAAATATGGATCTTAAAAATACTTCTGGTGAGACTCAGATGTAAATGTGAAACACATTCTTGGGTGCTGGAGGAAAGATCATCCTTGTTATAAAGTGGCAAAGAACTTGGCTGGACTGAGTTCCAGTGTTTTGTGGAAGGTGGAATTTGCAAATGATGAACTTGGATATTTAGCTGAGATTCCTAAGTAAAGTGTTGAAGGTGTGTCCTGGATTCTCATTACTTATGGTAAAGTACAAAAAAAGAGGGATATATTGAAGAGAGAATTATTAAGAAAAGGAACCAGAACTAGAAGGATTGGAAAATTCTCAGTTTATCCATATCACAAAAAAAATGAGTCTGTGTGTCCTGGAGAATGCTGAGGATGTGGCTGGGCAAGCATTTGATAAAGAGATTATAGCTATGACTCAGGCACGCAATCAGCCATCTCAGCAGGAGAGGGATCAGAGATGGGATTATACCAGAAGAAACGTTACCCACTTGGCCAAAGATGCGACAAATGAAGGAAGGTGGGAGGACTTCTGTGGTTCTAGGGACAGAACAATAGAGCTATCTAGCTATGAACATGTGTTATCATTTAAGAAAAGGCAGGAATGACCCTGAAGATGATCCAGAAAGAGATTGGCAGGTTGTTCCTATCACTGTGGACCTCAACATTACAGGACCCCAGGGGTGAGGCTATGTCCTCAGTTTCAGAGAGCCATATGCCCCCCTGCCACCAGGCCTCATGGGTGAGTCTGCCCACCCCTTAATCCCAGACTTCTAGCCTGCAGAACTGTAAGAAAATAAATTTATGTTGTTGGCATTTTGTTTGTTTGTGGTGTTTTGTCAGGTCAGCCTTAGCAAATGAATATATCACAGTAAAAAAGGGAAAAAAGAAATAGTTGAAATTAATTTTAACAATACATCCTTGACCCCTTATACCCAAACTTATTATCATTTTAACATTGTCATCAATATGAAAATTATCAATCAGATATTTTCCATTCTTTTTTTTTCCTTTGGTACAAAGTCTTTGAAATCCTTAACAACATACCTCAGTTTGAACTTGTCCCATTTCAAGAGTCCAGTAGTTGCTGTGGCTACACAACTAGCACAGCCAGAGGCCTCAAAATGATCCATCACTAATTGTCCCATTTGCACCTATTTTTTGGCAATAAATTTTATAAATGATGGATGAGTGTATGCAGACACCAGGGTTTCTTTCTAGACTTCTGCCTCACCTGTGGACAGCAAGAACAGTTACTGTAAAGAACTTCTATCCAAATATGGACATTGGAAGGAAGGCAGGAAAGCTGGTAAAACTGATGATCCAGCCAAATTCTGCATCTTAAAGAATGTGTTCGACTTGTGTGCAAGACCAACAGAAGCAGTTCAGTCAAAATTGCCCTTCATGGGTACCTCAAGAATCCATACTGCTTCATGCCCATTTCTGCTGTTTCCCCTCAAACTGAAATAATGTTTTCTTCTGTTTACTGTCAAATCTATCCACTCCCAGCTCAGATCCAGTGTCCCCTGTCCTTCATCACCCTCACCACCCCCCGACCTGCTTGTCTCAGCACACAGTCTGGGTGTGCCACTGCCCTGCTTTTGACTCTCAGGATAAAACTGAAAATTTTCCTATGCCCTCCAGGCTCTTACCTGTTGCTCATAGAGTTGAGAGTCTTTCACTCTCAAAAGAAAAAAAGAAAAAATCTTTCACTCTCATGACATCCTGCATCTTTCTTACCCAACCCACCTGCCCAGAACTGTAAGTCTCAGCTAAAATGGTGCTTCCTTCAAGAATCCTTCTTGGTCACCTCCACACTGGACTAATTTCTCCCACTAGGCAATCCCCACATCTGCTTCTTCTGCCACTTTGAGCCTCTCAGCCCACTTCTTGTGTCAACAGAACCAAACTGGACTTTCTTTTCCATTTCCATAGCCTTCCCAGGATGGGGTTACATCTAGAAAAGAAAATAAACCTATTGCCCAAATAGGCTTGAAAACAGAAGTTGCAGTAAGTGGTACAATTCAAGACTTCTTTTCTCTGCTTTTTATTCCCAGCCCTTCCTCCTATAGCTGGGGCACAAAAGTACAAGAGCCTCCATTGCTAGGGGTCCCAAACAGACCAGGTTCAGCACTCATTGCTGACAAAATCCTAAAAGCAAAGAGAGAAGTAGTGGTGAAACAAGGAAGGAATTTATTTTGAGACCAACATTAGGAAGACAGCTTAAAGGTTTAAAGGTGATCTCCAAAGTGCTGAAAATACTTCCAGGTTTATATAAGGAAAATGTGGGACAAGGGTTAGTGGGTGTGTGCAGGTGGGCAGTGAAGGTCAAGTTGATCATTGTCATGATCACTGTCATAGGTCGAGTCTTGCTGGCTCAAGGCAATCGTTATTGCCTGGGGTGAAGGGATGGTTTTGGTTCCCTTCAGGAAATGTTTTACCTACAGGATCTTTTGCCTGAGTTAAAAGAAAAGCTGGTAAGAAGAATTTAACCAATTAGAACATTTGAGATCCAAATGGAGGTCATGGAAGTCCTCTTTCACTTCCAGCTTGGAAAAAACATTCATCACCCTCTGCCAGAATTCTCTAAAGAACTCTGCTGCTAACTCAAGTCCTGTTGGTCTTTGGAAAGTTCTCCATTCCTTTCCCATCGCTGCCCTTCCCTTCCAGAGACATTCAGCCTGGCCTCTCTGTTTCTTCCAGTTCTGTTTTGTCCCAGGCAGGTCCATAAAAGTATAAGCTGGGAGTGGAGAGGAGACAGCGATCAACTACTTGTGTGTCATTACCTGTAATTTAATGGCTATCTTTTATATATAGATATATAATGGCTATCTTTTTAGAAAGTGTAAGCTCTGCAAGGCCAAGGACCACGTGTGATGATTTCACCAAAGGAGGCACTGATACATATTTCTTCATGTAAAATCTACTGTCTTAGAAAACTAAGGCATACACTATAGTTTTATTAACTAGTCACCATGTGGTACATTAGATCACCAGAATTTATTCATCTTAGAGCTAAAAGTCTGTACCCTTTCACCAACATCTCCCCGTTTCCTCCACTCACCAGCACCTGATAACTACTCTTCTACTCTCTATTTCTATAAGTTCAACTTTTTTAGATTCCACATATAGGTGAGATTATGCAGTATTTGCCTTTCTGTGTCTGGCTTATTTTACTCCGCATATTATTTTCCAGGTTCATCCACATTGTTGCAAATGGCAGGGCTTCCTTCTTTTATAAGACTGAATGATATTCTGTGTATATACCCTACTCCGCATTTCCTTTGTCCAGTGATTTATCAACACACTTAGGTTGTTTCCCTACCTTGGCTATTGTGAGTAATGCTGCAATGAACACGGGAGTTGCAGATATCTCTTTGAGATAGCGATATTATTTCCCTTGGATATATACCCAGAAATGGGATCGCTGATAGTATGGTAGTTCTCTTCATGTGTTAGTTTCTCATCTCTCCATTAGAGTTTAAAAATCCAGGAGTAAGAATCTCAGGTTAAACTTCTCTGTCTCTCTCCCAGCACCTAAAATAATTCAGTATTTTAGATGCTGAAAAGTAGCAGAATATGCCACCCCAAAAATATGCCACTTTGGCTTAAGAATTATTTTGAGCTGAAGGCAATTAAGAAGCAGATAGAAGAAAAGTTCTCTGCCTTCCCCCTGGCTGCCTAAAAGCAAATAGGCAAATTTAAATTTATAAAGATGTCTCTACCCACCCACCAGGAAAAACAGAAATTGATCACTGGAGACAACTCTGGACCCATATCAGCCCAGAGATGTCAGGAGTGGAGTCTACACAGCAAACCTTATAAAAACTAACCCTCACCTGCCATTAGTTTCCTCAAATATTTACCTCCTCACAATTTGCCAGCCCTAAATACTCAAAATCCTTTTCCTTCGCCCTGTCACTTCTCTGAAGGTTGAATGTTCTTTTGGTTAAGATGCTTTATAAGCCCGAATTTTAACCACCCCTTTGAGTTACTCCTCACTGGGTACTCCTGTGTGTGTGTACTGCGTGTGCTAATAAACTTCTGTTTCTTTTTCTTCTAGTCATCTGTCTTTTGTTAGTCTAATATACAGGGCACTGGCCAATGAGCCTAAGATAGGTAGAGAAAAAAGACTTTCTTCCTCTCCCACGTACTCAATAGACTATAAATAAGCAAAATTATAAAGATATTAATCATGATGATTTTTCTGTTTTCTCACTCATTATATATATATAAGAGAGACAAAGGGGAGGCAGAGGAAGAGGGCAAGGGAGAATCTTGAGGGGACTCTACACCCAGCATTGACTCCAATGCAGGGCTTGGTGCCATGACCTCAAGATCATGACCAGAGCTGGAATCAAGAGCTGGATGCTTACCCAACTGAGCCACCCAGTTCCTCCTCCAATCTTGATTCCACAACAAGATATAAGCAAAAAAGAAGGGAGAAGAAAGAACTAGGTCTCACAAATGAAATGGTGGCCGCTTGATATGAATTTCTTCAATACATTAAAGTGACACTTTAACCAAAATCAAAGCATATCAAAGGTGACTGCAGAGAAATCCAGATTATGTGAGGTTTGTACAATGCCTACTACTCACAACCTAAAGCCCCAGAACACTGCCCCCAGCATACCCATCAAAAGACCAATGAACTGGCCATCTCCCAGCTACCATTTTTTTTTAAACTAGTAGACTTTATTTTCTAAAGCAATATTAGGTTTATGGAAAAATTGAACATAAAATATAAACAATTCCCATGGAATCACTCCCACACTTCAAATTTCCCCTGTGGCATCTTGGATTCAGAGTTACATTTGTTATGATTAAACAATATTGATACACTTTTATTAACTAATATAAATTATGAAGTTTATAATTTATATTAGGGCTGACTCCTAATGTTGTACATTCTATGGGTTTTGACAAATGCATGAAATCATTGTGTCACCATGACAGTATCCAATCACTCCTTTCCCCAACCACCAATCCCTCTCAATAACTGCTCTCTTTGCTATCCCCATAGTTTTGCCTCTTCTAGGATGTCATAGAGTTGGAATCATACAGTACTTTTAGCCTTTTGAGACTGGCTTCCATATTTCCTTGGCAATATGCATTCAACGTCTCCCCTCCTGTCTTTTTCTAGCTTGATAATTCATTTCTTTTTATTGTTGAATACTATTCTGTTATATGGATATAATGGAATTTGTTTATCCATTCACCTATTGAAAGACAAGTTTCCTAGTTTTGGTAACTATGCATAAAGCTTCCATAAATATTTGTGTGCAGGTTTTTATGCAGACGTAGGTTCCCAGCTCATTTGGATAAATACCACGGAGCACCAACAGCAGAATCACCTGGTAAAACTATATTTAGCTTCATATGAAATGCCAAGTGGCAACAAAACATTTTTCTGATTGCCATGATCACTTTACATCCTCTTTTTGGAGCAATGATGTTTGAGAGTTAATCTGCCCCACATCAGTCTTGGTACAGCCACAAAAACAAAGGGTAAGGGGAAAAGGAGGAGCACCTGAACAAGAAAGAAGCGCATATAAAAGTGTGAGTTTCTTGCTTAGCCAGCTTAGAGGGAGAGCTTCCTGTTTTCTCCCCTGTGTTACACACCACACATTGCTGCTCTCATGCCACAGACAAATGGCAGCAGCTGCCAGCAGTGCTGGGCAGTCCTAAGCGTGGCCTGGGGCTTCTGAGTTAGTGACACGTTAGGTAAAATCGACTGCTCCAGGGCCAGCCAGAGGGGTACAGGTACTGCGCAGCCCTCTGGTCACAACATGAGCAAAGCAAGAAGAATCCTTCCTCTTCGTCTTAGTTGACATACATGTAACAGGCGAGTCCGAGCACATGTCTATAAATCATCACAGCACAGGGAGCCAGGTGTCATGGTCAATGCCAAAACCCTGAAATCTCACCAAAGCAGCAGATTCTGAAAGCTCCTTCCCTACAGGGTCTCCAGCCCACCCCACGCAGAGCATGTGTCGTTCCTGAGCGAGGAGGACTGAGCTGCACCTGGATTTGGGGCCACTTGCCACGTAATCTTAGAAACTTTGCTGGCTTCTCTGTCTCCCTTGCCTCCCACCTCCACCATCTGCAGCCAACCTTAAACGGGAATAACATCGAAAACCATGTGAGCCACTCAGACAAAACACAATTTATAATCTCTTAATCACTACCGGGCTAGACAAGCTTCTTCCAACACAAAGTTCCCACACATCCTCCTTTCCTTTTATTTAACTCCCACGAAGCCACAAAGTCCCTCCGTGGAGACATTGCAAAACCTCTGTAGCAAGGGGATGGAGCTTCCAGCCATTTGTGTGTCTTCATGGGAGTTTTGGTACAAAAATACAGTTTAAAATTGTTGGGAAGGCTCCTTCCAAAAGGACTGGTGACACTGCCCATGTAAGGTGTCAGTCCAAGACCAGTTTGCAGGTGGCACCTCTGCACAGGGTATGTTCATTCTAGAAACCTGGGAACCTGGACCAAGGACCTGCAGCTGGCTCCAGCTACAGCAAAATGCATGTCAATTCAGAGACAAAATGCAAGAACTGTGCATTCCAGTTTTCTTTTCTCTTGCAAAGGAATTGCCCTAGGGTTCCCCTTAAGCTTATGATAAACTAAAAAGTTAGTTTTGTATTTTAAGTCAATAGATGTCGAAAGAAGCCTATCCTTTATATCGGTTAGAATTAAAATACACTGCTCCTCCCTTTTTTCACCTGGAAGAGTACCCCTGAATTTAAAAACAGGACTTCACTTTTTTAGAAGTCACAACAGGGCTTTTTGATGGCAAGCCACTGTCTCCTGCTCTCAGATAGAATCTCTGCAGCAAGCCTGGCAGGCACGCACATCCACACCAACTGCCCCGCACTTTTTTTTTTTTCTTTTTCTTTCTTTCTTTCTTTTTTTTTTCTTTCTTTCTTTCTTTCTTTCTTTCTTTCTTTCTTTCTTTCTTTCTTTTTTTTTTTTTTTTTTTTTTCCTAGAGCAAGTATTGAAGTATAGAGCCTTCAGATGTACTCTGGATTCCATTACAAAGAAAATCATGAATAATGCATCAGCGCCTCCAGCTTTTATTTAATCTCAATTGGTGGGAGAAAGAAGTGCAGTTACTGTGTCCAGCTGTCCTCCCCGCCCTGGAGGCTGGGAACCCGGGACTGAGGGACCCATGAGACCCACAGGCAGTGTGCCTGACTGTACCTTTCAGTGCAGCAGCCCCGTGCAATGCTCTGGACCCTGGATCCAACTCCCCGTGGACTCCCCTCCACCTAGGGAGGCTGCAAAACCCAATCGGGAGCTGGCACAGCACATGTGCCCAAGAGTTCTAACCTCCTTCCTCTGTTTTTATAAAACCATGCCTATTCTAATAAAATGAACAACCTATCCCACAAAATAAAAAAAAAATTATAATAAAAGTCCACCTAGTCTGTTAAAATGAATGGATTCTGTGTCTCATAGGCAAAGTCATTTTGTACTTATGCACACTAAGCATGACATAGAGGCGAATTGTCATCACCGTCCACCAAGGGTAAATCATAATGATGGATAGCTTTTAAATATAAGAGACTGCAATGCTTTTTCATTTCTGGCAGCCTAGCTGGTACATTTATGCTATGAATTTTATGTTAAATAACATGTATATGTTGGTACACGAGAGTAAAATCGCCATATAAAGAAGTTTTCATGCATGGATACACCCATACAACTTCACAGTTTAATGTAAGTACAAAGTGTAGAAAGTCTACATACGCTTAGTAAATAAATACGGAATCAGAAGTAAATATGGAACCAGAAGCTTTAGGTAAGAAAAGATTTTGCAAATAATCAGGAATGTAAATTTAGCTGCACTTCGGGGGCACATTGCTTCTTTTCCATGGTGCCGATTTTTCATGTTCCGTGGCACGAAATGCCGGATGCACTTGCACGCACACGCCTGCAATTATTTTCAACCCTATTAGAGTCTGGTTCTTTGTATTTTGATCACTAACTGAAGCACTTGAGTTTCTTTGCGGACCAAAACAAAGGCTTAGCACTTTGAGAGTTGTTTTATTTTTACAACCTTGGCAAAGCAAGTGTCATTGATTAAATGTCTGAATTCCAGGAGAGATAAACTTGGCAGATTCTGGCTTCCCGAGGATGCTGGACTGGCCCCAACTAAAGTAGAGATTCCAAGGACTGCTTTTTATTTTAATGCATGCTAATAGATGTCCTGTGGCTTGTCACTGGGTCTGGGGGGGGCGGGGGGGGCGGGCACGTGTACATACGCGGATGTGGCAAAGCAGCAGGGACAGGGCATCTTGAAGGCAGGAATCTGAGCGCTGTCCCATTCATTATTATCTCTCGTGGCAAGCAACATTTGCCCACATCAGGACTTAATAACTGTTGTCCTAGCCTGTCCCAAAGTTACGATTCACTTCCTTCGTTAGCTTTGTTTAAAAGTAATGGACCCGATTTCCATTTCAGCCCAAGATCACTTTGGGATGCTTTTACTGTTTTGACATCGGTATGAACAGCTGGATCCAAGGAGATACAGGCCCTCTATGGTTTCAACTGCAGTCCGCACTTGGTTCTGATTAATTTATTAACCCACAAAATCCCTTGGGAAGAGGGGCTAGCGTGGGGAAACACCTGAATTCTTTTGTTTTAACATTTCAGCATTGCTCTTCATAAAAACTGCTGAGCCTTCAATCTCCCTATCTCCCTTGCCAGCAAAGGAAAGTATGTTTTTAAGTGTTTGGAAATAAGGGAGAGTAAATGTGTTTTAAATGTATTTCAGGCAAACACACACGCACATGTGCACACACACTTGCCCGTTATTGTTCTTGTTCTCTGCTTGTGTCCAGAGGCTAGACATGCAGCTTGCTCTCTGAGGGAGTAACTCATCGCAACTTTGAGGCAAGATACCTATAGCTGGGGGAAGGGGGTCTCCTCTTGCTCTTTGAGAACCCCCACACCCCTGCCCCTGCATCTCTGGGGAGAAAGTGTTCGTGTCAGTTTTATGAGATGTTGAAACCTTCCCAGTACAAATTCTGCCCGCATTCTTTTTGTTTTTTGGGGTTTTTTTCGGGAAGGCTTTTGTAATCGTTTAATAATAAAAGTGAAGTGGGTGCAACCCCTAGTTAATAAAGACCGTGTCTTGTGGCAAAAGTGAAGCCTTGAGCTTCAACCAGGGCTCTCTATTCACCCGAGGCCTCTCCACCCAACATCAAAGTGCCCGAGTGCTTGGTTTAATCTCCCACTCCACTAAAAAACTCAAGCGGGCAGAGAGAGCCCTGTTCGCCCCAGCCACCAAAGGACCAAATTACTATATTTCTAGCAACAACCACCTTCCTTGGGAATCCATAATTTTCAGCTTATGGTAAATCTTCAATAATTTAGATTTCCCGGGGGCCAGTCAATATGAAATTAGAAGGTAATTATATAGCGTTTTACATAAAGGCCACATTATTATTGTTACAGAAGTGCATTTTTTTTTTTGGAAAAATGTTAACCATATGTGTCCCAACTCAGTTCCCAACAAAGGTCCTTCCACAAAAAAGATGAGGTACTCTTACAGCAGCCATATGATATAAATAGATTCTTTTAAGAGGTGGAGAAACTAAGGAAGCTGACCATTTCCTGGAAGTGTGCTTGATTTTGTTTTCCTAGCTTTCATCTTTGCTCAGGTGACACAAACTATGCGTTAGTGACTTCGGAAAGAACAGTATTTTTATTGTAAAGTGGAAAATGGGACAGAAAGCAGCATTTCCCATTTGGTTCTTTTCTCTTTTTTCAGTATACCCCCTAAATCTTAAAAATAAATAAAATGATGTTTTATGACTGATTGTGCAAAACTGATATATAAAGATGTTTAAAAAAAAAAACACAGTCATATTTCCAGCCAGAATGGATTCTTCAAGAAAAAATTCAAACAGAAAACCACACTCCCATCTCCTTTCCGTTCAACAATATTTGGTCTAACAACGGATGATGGGTTGCCTTCAGGGTAAAAACCTAACCTGCATGTTTGAGCTTGAAGGACATTAAGTTTCACAGTGTGTAAATAATAAGGGGTGCCTGGGTCTCGTGACACAGGCAGTCTGGCTCAGGAAGGGACTTTGAAAGCTGCTTGATGCCAACAGAACTCTTCTGCGGAGTAGATCTCCATATGAAGGTGGACACTGAAGTCAAGAGTCGAATGAAACACAAAAGTCGGGACACCTATGTGGCTCAGTGGTTGAGTATCTGCCTTGGGCTCTGGTCATGATCCTGGGGTCCTGGCATTGAGTCCCACATCAGACTCCCTTCGGGGAGCCTGTTTCTCCCTCTGCCTGTCTCTGTCTCTCTCTGTGTGTCTCTCATGAATAGATAAAATAAATCTTAAAAAAAAAAGAAAAAAAAAAGAAACACAAAGATCATGATGGAGAACCAGGGCCATGGCATGGCATGCCAGCCACCTGCCAGTCTCTGCCATCAGAGTCCAGATGAATGGTGCCCCCCGGAGCTGTGCGGTGTGTAGTCTGTGCAGCTGGGAAGGTCAGTCCTGAGGCCAGCTGACTCATTTTACAAGTTAAGCATGAGACAGATTTCAACTCAATATAAGTAAAATGTTTTGGAAAGAGTCACCTGTCAAAGGTGAAACTGGTGCTCAGGAGGGAGTGGGAGCTTATTTAAAAGGATGTTCAAGCAGAGCCTCCTCTAGCACCTGGCATGGACTTTCAGAAGTTTAAAACTGGCTTCCTCCATGGCATATGCCTTTATGGCTCTTAAAGTTTTTCCCAGCCCTGAGAGTCAGGAATCCATCATTCAAACAAAAGTCCTGAGGCTTCTGAACTTGGAATCAAGGCATGGGGACCTTGTACAGTAATGGAAATCCACATAGATAGTATAAGAGACCTCTTACTTAAATACAGAGGTGAAAATGTTGGTGACTCCTCTCTCAACTGCAACAAAAAATAAATAATTGTCACACACGCAATTTTCTTCCTTTTCCCTCTGTGCTTGCGTCATACCTAACTTCCTGTTCACACCAGTATTTCAGAAATCATTAGTGACTAAGTCACATCCTCCCTTCTAAGAGCAGTTCAAGAGGTCCCAACCAAGACCTAAGAGAAGGCAGGAATGGTCTGTGATATGTGTGTGTGTGTGTGTGTAGATGTGCCAAAATGCATGTGTTTTCTCAAACCTGCTTGGCAAAATCAGAAAGAACTCCTAATATCCAGGCATATTAATCTAGTCCCTCATGGGGGGACTCCCAAAGGAGCTGCACACCTCCCAAAGGAGCCATGCAGGGGTGGGCGGGCAGGCAAAGTTGATGGGGGGGGGGAATCTGCCATAGCTGGCCACATGATGGTCCCCATCTACATTTTCACCAGAGGTCAAGAACTAGAAAAATTTGAGATCCCAAAGAAGTATTTCACAAGATAGAGAACCCAAAGATGCTTTTATCTCAGCTATGGAACTTAAAAGGCAGTGGGTAGCAACTTTGAAAGACCATGGTTTTTGGACTTTGTCCTTCTTAAGTTCAAAGCCAGGTCTGCCACCCTGCAGCTGTGGAACTTTGGCCAAGTCCAGTCAGTGTGAATGAACACCGGCTTCCTCATCTGCCGTCCAAAGACAACAGCTCCCACGCATGGTGTCGATGTGAGAATGAACAAATTAACCCATAAGAAAGTTCAGCATCTGGCCCCTAGAAGCACATTGATTCAGGTGGTTCTATTTCAAAACAGAAATAGATGTTTTTTCCAAACCCTCCCTCTGGATGTCAGAGCAAACATGGACAAAGGGGCATGTACTTGAAGAGAGAGTATACACTTCCTTGACAAGCCCAGCTGCCTACCAGTGGCTACTAGCAGACTTCCAGAAACCTGCTAACATTCACAGAATTTGTCCTTGAACCAGCCTCTTGAATTAGGGCTTTTCCATGTTTTGGACAAAGCAGTCAACTTAGCTCTACTGATAATTAAGATGTCTGTACTTTCTTGCCAACATCAAGCTGTGGGGTTCATCTGAGACACTCTCTATATGCAAACTTAAGAAATAAACCATTTCTTAGGTAATTCAAGCACAAACAGAATGGAAGCCTCGAAGTACCTCTCCTCTCAGTTATCTGATAATTTCAGGCAAAGGGTACACTTCAGCATTAATCGCATCAAATATAACTCTTGCTTCACCTTGCATGTGTACAGGGGCTCATGGCACCCTATGCCACCTAAGGAAAAGTCAGAAATGCAAAAGAGGAAGAAAAGCATAACCCCAAAGAAGCATTTCCTTGTTAACACAACACTGAACTCAAAAGTCAAATGGAGCAGCATTCCTAAGCTCTCCAGGACACAAGATTTCTATAATGTTCTTTCAAGTACCAAATGAGCTACATTCTCCAGAAGAACAAAGGATGCCAGTAGGGTCTGCAGAATGTGGTGGCCAGCAGTCCTGCCCAAGGGGCACTGGGATGCTGCCCACAATGGGGCTGACAGACGAAGTCTGCATCCTTCCAGGAAACAGGGCTTTAGGGAATGATGTCCTAATGCTCTAAATATCAACCGGGCCACGTGACCTCTTCCCTCCCAAACCATTCTGTCCTTCTTTCTGCATCCCAGCATGTGGAGAACAGAAGAGCCAGTTGGGGGAGAAGCAAGGATGTTTGAAGGCAAGGAGGAGAAAACCCACACCCCAATTGATTTTATGAGGCCACGTGGCAAAAATACAATTGAACCCCTTGAGAATGTTTGAATATGCATGGTAGGCTCCATTCATTCTCCAGGGTAGGAAAAATGCAGGTCCCGAGCGTGCGCAGAAGTGCTGGTTCTGAACTGAACTATGGGGAAACTTCCTGCAAGTGCCCAACAAGCACTATTTCTCCCTGGACTCCATATGCCCAACGGTGGTCTCTTCGCCTCCCCCGGGAGGTAAATGAAGAGCAATGTCTCTGCTCTGCTGTGTACCAGGTGTGTGGCCGCAGGAACCTTGTAGCATCTACCTAAGTCTTGCTTTTCACATTTGCGAAGTGGGACAATAAAGCCCACTTCAGGGGCACAGCTGCTACCTGCTGATGTGGGTGGGCTTGGCCTCCAGAGGATGTTATGTAGAAGCCAATTTTCATTTAGAGGAGGGTTTTTTTTTCCAAGACCAACTTTATAATTCTCTTTGCTGTTGTTACCCCAACCACCCCATTCTTCAAATAATAAGCTTCCTTGTTCTGCCTCATGATAGAAACTTGAGCATACAGGAAATGTATGAAGAAGAAAACAAAAATCTGCCCTCCTGTAATCCACAAGGAAACATGGGTACAATTTTCTTCCAGACCTTTTTCTTAACCATTTTTAACATTTAGGATCGCATAATTTATGGAATGTTCGTGTTAATTTCTTTGCATGTTATTAGGACAATTTTTCTTGTCACTAGTTTTTTTTTATTCTTAATATTTGTGCATTTTGCGTATGTGTGATTATAAAAATAATACATGTAGCCTAGAATCTAGCCAATAACCTCCTTTTTGTTTTATGAGAAGAAAAGGAATACTTACAATACCCAAACCAACCCATGACTGAGAGGAAGGGCCACTCCCCGAGGGGGAACAATTATCATACTGGAATGGTGGGGAACTTTCTTGATGAAGCCATATGGCAGGTGTATTAAGGGTTACATAAACGACTACTAGAGGAGGTCCAGGGTCTGAAAGTCTCTCTTGCCTGTGCTCTGGATGGTGTGTAAATCTGGACTCAGGAGTCACCGAGCCACACCTGCAAAATGAAGGGGAATTTTTGAAGAGCCATGCAGCCTGCCAGGAAGTTGGAATGCTTGGATGAAGCTCACGTGAAGTGCTCCTACCATATCCACTATAGATACACTTCTGTTACCCATTTATTGAAAGGTATACTTGTGTTTAAGAAAAAAAAGAAAGAAAAAAAAAAGGAAAGGAAAGAACATGATTTGACAGGGATTAGATACTTCAAATAGAGACTTTATAAACAGCCCATGGGAGAAAAATGCTCAGAATTTAAAAAATAATCAAATTATTGATTATAATCACATTATTTTTAAATGGCTACTGGGGAAAATGGATGGACTTTTAATTGTATTGTTCTATACACATTTTAATAAGATTTGAATCATACACACACATTTCAGTAAAATTTGAATCACAAAACTTATACAAATCTAGCTTCTGCTTTCTATTTCACTGTATAACAAGCATTTTGATGTATGATTAAAAATTTCTTGCAAACCCCACTACAATGACAGCAAAATATTCCATCATAGGTTTGTACCAGAATTTACGTCATTGTGTTCACGGTTGTTGGATGGCTTGCCAAATATTGCACAATTATAAATATCTCAGTTATGAATATGTGCCGAAAACTTGCTTCAAGCTTCTTTCTACTTCCAAAGAAGAGACACCTCGTGGGGAATTCTGAGGAAAGGGTGTGA
The DNA here is from genome assembly GCF_905146905.1 of Nyctereutes procyonoides. Taxonomy (NCBI): domain Eukaryota; kingdom Metazoa; phylum Chordata; class Mammalia; order Carnivora; family Canidae; genus Nyctereutes; species Nyctereutes procyonoides. The sequence continues at coordinate 9,021,896 of NW_026575155.1, forward strand.
GTTTTGTTTTAAGGCTCTTGTTACAAACACAGTAGAAGTTTCAGAAAGATTCTTCCACTTATACTTGTACAATGGCTGAATATGTCCACATCCTCACCCCCCCTGGCTAAAATGGCTTAACCGTAATGGGTCTTTGCTAATTTGACATGTGAAATGTCATTATGATTTCTATTTGCATTTCTTTGATTTTATTTCCTTGATTTTGATTTACAAGTACTTGGGAAACACTGTTTTCACTTCTTTATTTGTATTTCTTCTGTGAATTGTCTTCATACCTTTTGCCTATCTGGCCATGGGGGCTTTCATATCTTTCTTATTGAGTGGTATGAGTTTCTTAAATAGGATGATTGTTAACCACGAGTTGACTTGTCTACTATATTTGATGCAAATATTGTTTCTAGGTTGTCTGCCTAACAATGTTGTTTATGGTATTTGTGACACTCAAATATCTTTGATTTTTTTAATTGTTATCTATTTTTTTATGCTTAGAAAAGTCTTTTCCAATCTGTCAGATATTCAAGTCTGTTTTCTTATACCATTCTTGAAAAGTTTTTTTTAAGATTTTATTTATTGACTCATGAGAGACACACAGAGAGAGAGGCAGAGACATAGGCAGAGGAAGAAACAGCCTCCCCATGGGGAGCCTGATGCAGGACTTGATCCCAGGACCCCAAGACCATGACCTGAGCTAAAGGCGGATGCTCAACCACTGAGCCACCCAGGTGCCCCTGAAATGGTTTTATAGAGCATTTAGAGAAATACAGAGTTCAGGAATTGTCAGAATTTCAGAAACTAGAATTTGGGCAATCAGTTGACCATTAGCTATGGAAGCAGTGTTGGTAAACTGTGGCTGTTGCTAATTGAATTTTATTTTTTTTCTTTTTTTTTAATTTTATAAATTAATTTTTATTGGTGTTCAATTTACCAACATACAGAATAACACCCAGTGCTCATCCCGTCAAGTGTCCCCCTCAGTGCCTGTCACCCATTCACCCCCACCCCCCGCCCTCCTCCCCCTCCACCACCCCTAGTTCATTTCCCAGAGTTAGGAGTCTTTATGTTCTGTCTCCCTTTCTGATATTTCTCACACATTTCTTCTCCCTTCCCTTATATTCCCTTTCACTATTATTCATATTCCCCAAATGAATGAGAACATACACTGTTTGTCCTTCTCCGGTTACTGTGGCCAAGTTCAAAAAGGGTGTTGCCTGAGTTCTCCTCTGGGATTTTGATGGAATTTTGTCTCACATTTAGATCTTTCATCTATTTTGGGTTTATCTTTGTGTATGGTGCAAGAGAGTGGTCCAGTTTCATTCTTCTGCATGTGGATGTCCAATTTTCCCAGCACCATTTATTGAAGAGACTGTCTTTCTTCCAGTGGATCGTCTTTCCTCCTTTATCGTGTATTAGTTGACCATAAAGTTCAGGGTCCACTTCTGGGTTCTCTATTCTGTTCCATTGATCTATGTGTCTGTTTTTGTGCCAGTACCACACTGTCTTGATGAACACAGCTTTGTAGTACAACCTGAAATCTGGCATTGTGATGCCCCCAGATATGGTTTTCTTTTTTAAAATTGAATTTTAGAAGCATGGAATCGCTACCTTCAGAAGGCAAACTCATACAATACATTAGTGACTTAAAACCAGTTCTGCTGATTACACCATCTTGCAAACAAAGAATTGTCAGTCCTTTCCTCTTTGGAATTTGGATTATAGAAAATTTTTGTTCTCGATATCTATCCATCTCCTTCTCTTCCACATTTGTTTCTCTTTCCTCTTTCTTATATCACTATTCATCCCACTTTTGTGTTAACGTATATATTTCTGTCTTCCATATCCACCCATCTACCCAACTTTCTTGTTAGTCTACTGTTAATGGATCTTTCTCCGTCTTCCATTGATATCTGTCTCTTTGATATCTACCTATCTGTCTTTTATATCTATCTATCCATTCATCTACATCTATTCATTATTTTATCTCCTTACATTTCCCTAATAATCTATAAAAGGTGTCTGGAATTTTGTAGCATCAATTCAGTTTTGTACAGTTGATTCCATTTCTTACTATTTCTACCATGGGTTTTAATTGACCTTTGCCATTTTCAGCATTCTTGCAAATCTAACTTATGTTCTCCTTTCAGGTCTGCATCTCAACCTTGAATCCTGTCCCTGTTCTCAGAACTAGACACAAAGCATAAATTGATGTCATTGTCCCTACCCCACAGACTTGAGTCCAGGGGTCCCTTTGTCTCTTCTGGCTATCCTTCATTGAGAGCTTTCTTTACCTACTCAGGATCTGATCATCTGAAAATGCTGATGTTCCTGAATATTTTGGATCAATTTGTTGTCATTCCCTTTCTGACACCATACGTGAGAATCCCAACTTCCAAATAGGCAGTGTCCAAGATGTTTTCTGTTCCAGGCCCTTTCTATTGCTAGTCACACATCAGGTGCTACACACACCACCTTCCAGATCCACTCAAAGCCTGATTACATTACCAGCAACTGCAGTCTCAGAACACTTAAAATTTAGAGACGATGAGAAGAGTGCATTTCTAAAAGGGATATGCCTGTCCAGGACATGTCAAAAAGCAGTTCTTAATTAGAACGAGCTGGCTTTTCCATTTCTGTCTTGTAAAGGTCCTGCAGGGGCTGTCAGCCATGACCATGGGAGGGGCTCTGACCTTCATGATGTGATAATATTCCATACAGACTTATTAGATCTGGCAGTCACACACAGTCCTGGTTCCAGACCTTGTCGAAATCTTTTTTTGCATGTCTTTTCATGTGTTAATAAATATTTGAATATGCCCTGAGAAAGATGTTTTGGGCACTGCTTTCAATCCCCAAAAGAAAATGTGAAAGCTAGATGTTCCATCATATAGATGTACCCTGTAATTTTTAATCCATTTCCTTATTGCTAGACTCTTGGTTTTTTTATGTATTTTCTCTACAAAGGACATCCTTATGGATAAATCCTTGCTTAAAATGTCCATTATGTCCTAAGAGCAGAGTTCTAAAGTTCTTTTTTCAAATTTCTAATTTTCTAATCAGTGAGACAAAGAAATGGACATTTTAAGATTCTTAAATATATTGGCAAGCCACTTTTGAGAAGTTCTTTGCAATTAAAGGTCTTACCAAGAGTTTTTCAGAGTACCTATTACACTTAATTTCTGATAATATTGTTGTTTTCTGATAATATAGAGCTGAAAAACAAGAGGTAACCAACACATTTCAAGAGACAAGGGGAGCCTGGGTAGCTCAGTCATTTGACCATCTTACTCCTGATTTCAGCCCAGGTCATGATCTCAGCAGGGTCATGGGATTGAGCCCTGTACTCTGTGCTCAGCATGGAGTTTTCTTGTCCCTCTGCTTCTCTCCCTGGCATATGTCTCACTCTTTCTCAGAAATAAATACAATCTCTTTAAAAATTAAAAAATAGATGAAATTATGGGATGGGCAGAAGAGTAAACTGTGCAGGCTGGGTGTTTTCAAGAAACTTAGGGGATTAGGGTGAGGGGATGAGGTAGCAGGTTGATGGGCATTAAGGAGGGCACATGATGAAATGAGCACTGGGTGTTATATGAGACTGATGAATCACTGATCTCTACCTCTGAAAACAATAATACATTATATTTCAATTAATGGAATTTAAATAAAATTTAAAAAATAAAATAAAATATATTTTTAATGAAAAAAAAAAGAAAAAAAGCTTACAGTCCAGTGGAACAGCCTTGGTGCTTTGGTGCCTTGTAGAAGATGAAGTTAAAGGCAGAAGTCCTGAGGTGGCTGGGGCAGTCCTCGCTGGGACGGTGGCATCTGAGCTAAGGCTGGCAGGGGGAGCAGTCTTATCTAAAGGCAAAGCTTCTTAGGCAGAAGAAAGAAGGCCACGCTCCCGTGCACAAATTGCAAACTTGAGAAACAGAGAGCTTGAGATGAAGAGTGCCCATGAGACCAAGGGCAGGGGCAGAGTCACAGAGAGACTTGTGGAGAATTTAGATTTTGATAATGGTTAGCCACTTCTAGAGAATTTTGTGAAGCAGAGTAAGCACAGTCTAGTGGATTTTCATATATTTTTCTCTGGCACCTGGTCTAGATTAAGGGAGATTACATTTACAAAAATGACTCTACTTGCTAAGGAGAAAACAGACCATGAGGGGCAGATATGAGGGCAGAGGAGATCCATGGGGGGGGTGGTTATCACAGGGCTCAGAAAAGTAGGTCGTGAGAAAATCCACCATATTTGATATACAAATCAACAATGAATGATTTCTTAGTGTAAGTATTTCCCGTGCAATATTTGGGACATACTTATGCTTAACATTTTTGATGTTTATCTGAAATCAAAAGTTAACTGGGTGTCCTGTACTTTTACTTGCAGTATCTGAGACCCTGACATGAGACATTTTAATAATTTTGGTGGAGAGGATTCGTTTAAGAAGACTGAGACAGAGCATTTGGTGTGATAGGAAGAAAAGCAGGTGTGATGCTTAATTTTCTATCAGTTGGCTGCACTATGGTACCCAGATATTGATCAAACATTATTCTAGATGTTTCTATGAGGGTTGTTTTGGATGAGATTAACATTGACATTGATGGACTCTCAATAAAGCAAATTGTTTTCCATAATGTGGGTGGGCCTCATTAGTAGAATAAAGACTGACTTCCTCCCAGCAAGAAGGAATTCTGCAGCAGAGGATCTTTGGATGCTTCTCTAGACTTCTAGCCTGCTAGACTCTAGACCTGCAGATTCTAGACTTGCCCTTTCCATAATCACATGAACCAATTCCTTAAAGTAACCATTCACATTCCTCTCTCCTCCCTCTCTCTCCCTTTCTCTCTTTCTGTATATTTATCTGTCTATCTATCTATCTATCTATCTATCTATCTATCTATCCTTCTAGATATTTTATTGGTTTTTCTCTGATATACCAGTGATATATGGTGGTCCAGGAACACAGAGGAGAAAGGTTGGAAGCAACAAAAATGGACTTGGCAAATGTAGCTTATTGGTAACTCTGGCTTAAGTCATGATATAAGAGAACACGGTATATTAATCAGTTTATTCATGTTTATCTGATCACGTGAGATTCCCATTTTTTTCATAATTATAAGCCATTTCTAAGTTCTTTAGAACTGCAACTTTGCAGGTATGTGGCAGGGCCTTTCCTTTCTGTCCCAAATATCTGTGATCCAATTTTGGGAGAGGCTTTTGGTGCCCCATTTGGCAAATACACGTAATGCCAGGTAGCAGTCACTGCTATGATGAAAAGCAAGATTAGAGGAAAGAAAGGGGACAGGCTGGGGCTGCTATTGTAGAAATGGTGGCCTCTGGGGAGACAACATCTGAGCAGAGACCTAAATAAAGTGGATGAAAGAGAGAAGGACAATATCTGTGGGAAGCTCACTGAAGTCAGAGAGCAGCCGTGCAAGGGCCCGGAGGCAGGAACGTGCAGTCTTCTTGCCGGAGACAGGTAGTGGATTGCAATGAAAAGAGCTTAGGAGTCAGCATCGTGGTGAGTTCTTGTCCCAACCCTGCCATTAACCAGCTGCTTCAAGTGGAACAGTTCCCTTCTCATCTTTCAGTATCAGTTTCTTAATCTGAAGAACAATGGAGGTGGATAAGTGATTCTTTCAGGTCCTGGCCAGCTCTTACACCTTATAATTCTAAAGGTGGAGGAATGCTGTCATTGTCATTTTTCCCTCAGCAAGGTTTTATTTTTCATGATTGCAGCTTTCCTCATCAGCCTCTACATGCCAACTACACTTTTACCTTCAAACAGGTATAGAAATATTTTTTTCTAGAGGTCGAACATTGGAAAACAACATTGTGTGATGTAGGACACTTGGTCTGGGGTGGGTGGAAAAGCCTGCTGTCCTCCCAACATGCTGGAGTCTGGCACAAGTTTGTACACATTCTGTGAAGGGCAAGACCCAGCAGGACACTGTTTTTCCCAGAGAAATGATTAGACTACAAGAAAAAACTGGAGCCACATAATTTATGGCTCTGTGTTAACAGTGAACGGAGTCAACACGCAAAGCCATCTCTGCCCGATAAGAAGTTGCTTTGGAGACGGACTTGCAGGAGGCATAGACATAACAGCACAGGGATGGAGACCACATTCTCTGTTGTCATTAGACAATTAAGAGCTCCTGGAGGAAAAACAAATGTCTGAGTCCTCTTTAATGACTGCTATGCAAAAATAAAAAAGCACTTTTGCTTTATTCTGTCGTAGAATTTGCCAAAATACTGAGCTTTTTCATTTCACCCTGCCTGCAAAATAAAGAAAATAGGCATCAAATGAAGTCTTCCCACAAACTTTTTTTTTTTTTTTTATTTTCAGGACAAAGTAGAAATTTGAGCTCGAAGAACAATTTGCAAATAGTTAATGAGTGAAAAAGATCCTTCTGCATTATGGCCCCGGGCAGGGTGGACCAAAGCCTTTATGGGAGCATTCCCCTACTTCCTCTGAGCTAAAAGACTGGGGAAACCCTGAAATTATCTTGCACGAAAACCTGGATATTCTGGCCAGGGGGAAGGAAATGACCTTTCCAGGCTTCCTCCAGTCTGTTTACGGTCCTAAGGTCAAGACTGGAAGGACTGATGGATTCTCAGCATCTCCCCCAAAGCTGTGGGAAGGTGATCAAAGGATTGAAATTTGCATGCAAAGCAATAGATATTCAAACCCACGCCACCCCCCTCCATGTAACAGAGAAGATAAAAGCTGTTTCCTTTCAAAGCTTCAGGTTAAAGATGGAAGAATCAGCCAACATGTAATCGTATAGCGGGGCACTCAGAAAGGCCAGAGAGGAGAGAAGTCAATGATATCCAAATATCAATCTGCACTTAGAAAAAAAAAAAAATTAACCCCTAAATAAACGACATTGAAAAACCCAGGGAATGTGCCTGTCTAAGGTTCTCAAAGTAAGGGGTGGTTTTGACTCCATCCCAGGGGACATTTGACAATGGAGACATTTTGGGTTGTCACAGCTGGGCCCAGGAGGGGTGCTGCTGGTCTCAGCGGGTAGAGGGTACCAGAGATGCTGCTGAACATCCCACAGTGTCCCCCAAAACAAGGAAGATCCAGCCCCAACGGTCAAGAGCGCCAGGTTGAGAATTCCCAGTCTAAGGATTTCAGGCTAGTACTTTTACAGGTTATCCAGGCAGGATGCTTCAGGAACATTCTCAGGGAACTCCTACCCCCAACCTCAAAGTAAAGCCCCAGGGCTTTTCATGGTTCAGTCTAGTGCTGGTAACTGCTTGGCCCAGTCTGTTAATTACGAAAGCCTTCACCAAAGAAGGCCCATCCAAGAGAATAATCCCCGTCCAGGGCTAATGGATTCCCCCAAGAAGCTCCTCTCTCCTGTCTTTGCGGTCAAGGAGAGCCGATTTACGAGGTAGTTAAAACCTATCTGTGTGCTTCTTTGTAAATAAATTGTTTAGAGTTCTCAGATTTCTATCTAAATAGTTACAAACTTTATCAGGCCCTGCTGTAGTGTTGTTCAAAATAGGATCCTGCAATTATCACTCAATTGCCGCCTTGGAAATGAGACAGTCAGGCGCCACTGGCATGGCCCCAGGACAGCATTCTGCTCCGAGATACCTATCAGGGAGAGTCTTCAACTTGATGCTTCCAACAGGGCACGGGACGTTCTTTTTAATACACTTCTGTGTGTCCTGGAAGGGTTGACGAGATGAACTGACTGCTTTCTGCTTGCAACAGCCTCTAGAAAAGGACGGAGTTACAAGGCTTGCAGGCCTGGTCTGTGAGCTGCAGACCCCAGAGGGCACCTGCCTTGCTGTCCCCAGTCCTTTGAGACCATGCAGGGCACCCGAGATCGACATGCTACCGTTTGCTCAGCCTGGGACACCTGGCCCAAGGGAGTCTTTTATAAAAAATCATTTACTTGGTCTTCCAATTACTTTGGTCTGTTTAAGAGGGGGTGCGGGTGGAAACATAGCTATATTTCAATTTACCAACAATATTCCTAAAAATATTAGGCTATGCAGGGCCAGTGTTTCTCTTTCCTTTTCTCCCCATTTTCATTATCCACCCTACTGAGAATGCGTGGGCTACACTAAATCTCCATATCTGAATTATTTGTCATTAACAGTAGCCACTATTTTAAAAAAAATTAAACAGCTTGAAAATGTGGCTTCGGTTATTTTTTTTTTTGTGTGTAAGTTTTATGGTTCTTTGTAGGATTAGGAAGAAAATTAAAATGATCTGCTGAGGGACGCCTGGGTGGCTCAGCGGTTGAGCATCTGCCTTTGGCTCAGGGCATGATCCCACGGTCCTCGGATCGAGTCCCACATCAGGATCCCCGGATGGAGCCTGCTTCTCGCTCTGCCTGTGTCTCTGCCTCTCTCTCTGTGTCTCTCATGAATAAGTAAAATCTTAAAAAAAAAAAAAGATCTGCTGAGAGAAATAAATCACTTAATATTTCCATATACCTTTCCAGCCTTTTCTATGAATGTATTTATTTATAAATTTGATTTATACAACATATATTTTTATTGCTATTTTTAATTATACTAAAACAAATTTTCATATGACTTCATAACTTTTTATGACATCCTTTTCTGAATGCATAATGTTCCATTGTAAGTATGTAGGTCATCAAATTTATTGGAACTGTTTTGTTCACTGTATAGGCTACTTTTAGGGTATCTCTGTTGGAAGATGCTACAGGGCTCAAAATGAATTAAAGATCTAAACGTGAGACCTGAAACCATAAAAAATCCTCAAAGAGAGCACAGGCCACAATATCCTGACATCAGCCATGGCAACATTTTCCTACGTATGTCTCCTGAGGCAAGAGAAACAGAAGCAAAAAGAAACTATTGGGACTATATCAAAATAAAAAGCTTCTGCAAAATGAAAAAAAAAAAAAAAAAAAACAATCCACAAACCTAAAAGACAACTTACTGAGTGAGAAAAGATATTTGCAAAAGGCATATCTGAGAAAGGGTTAGTATCCCAAATATATATAGAACTTATACAACTCAACACCAAAAAACAAACCAATTAAAAATGGGCAGAAGACATGAACAGACATTTCTCCAAAGAAGATGTACAGATGGCCAACAGACACATGAAAAGATGCTCAGCATCACTCATCATCAGGAACTGCCAATCAAAACCACAATGAGGTATCACCTCTCACCTGTCAGAATGGTTAAAATAAAAATAATAATAATAAAAACCCACACACACAAGAAAAGAAAATGCTATAGATTACATATGCAGCTAATGTTCCAATTTTTTGGATGCATTCATACTGTGAAACTTTAGGACTTTTGCCTTTTTTGTCAAAACACACCAGCACCTGATAAACAATCATTTATCAAGTGAAAAATTACTCTGTAGATTAAATAAAGCAAATAACAGATTCTTTTTTTTTTTTACAATGTAGATTTTATTACTTAACTCAAAACAATGTGTTCCTAAATGCTACTCTGAGAACTTGAGATAATAACCTTCCCTCCCACCAAATAGAAGAACTTCCCAAAGGGAGGGTCCTTCTGTAGGGTCTCTATGTCTTGTTTAGCTACAACTCCCTGAGTGTACCGAATTGCCACAGGGTGTGCCCATCCTAGTCACTAGAGGGACCACATAAAGTACCGTTGCTGGTGTGTTCGAATTGGTTCAGTGAATTTATTCCTCTTGGAGTCTTTGTTCCCTGAGATGCCCCAAGTTTTATGTTGTTTGCACATATCCACATTCAATGCTTCCCCAAAACCTATAAACTGATGCTGGCTTTCCAAATGGGAATCTTTCCAGGCAGCCACCATTCCTTCCTGAGCTCTCTTTCCTCAGCTGTCCTGCCACCTTGTTCAGGCAAACAACTCTTAAAGGTTTGCCCCAAGAGGAACCAAGTCAAAAACTCCCAGGACACCAAACCCCAGACTGTTTTGAAAATTACTTGGAAAAGTACAACTGCCAGTGTACATGTGCTTTATTATTGCTGAGGATTCCTTCTAATTTCTAGATATTCATGAAATTCCATTCAAACATGAGTTTTAGTAACATTACAACTAGATGGCTACAATTTTCCAACTGATCACAAAGACCATCTGGATGATGATGAAACATGCTATGATTAAGTTGTTTTGCTGTCATTGTGTTAATTGTGTGGCACAGTGAAATATACTCAGCTGTCTATTAAATACGCCTAGATATTACCAGTGATCGTGGCAGCACAAGTCAAAAATAATTTTGGATTTTAATCCCATTGGGTGTAATTGTTAATATGATAGTCTATCTTGGCATTCTCAGTCCTATCCTCTGAAAACCTGTGATTTGTCAGTACACACATTTGTTTTCCTGGTGTATCAGTTACATAGAAGAGGAAATACTTCATTGAGCTTATTCACTGAGTTTAGAAGTGGCACAGAACATTTAAAGGTGGCCAAACACCTTCACAGGTGTTTGTATCCAGGTCTCTGTACTCCATATTGGGTACTCACAGAGTACCTCCAGCCTCTCACCCCAAGAAACCAGAAGCACCACATAGGTAGGGAAGCAGCTAGTGCTTAGATAGGATTGTTGGCAGGGATATGATTATTGTATATTGATTATGTTATCCTTTATGCCATCTTCCCTGGAGGGGAGAGGGGTCAACAGATAAGAAGAGCCCATTACAGTAGTCAATTTTGATCTCTGTGTTCATTCTGTGGGTTTTGTTTTTGTTTTTGTTTTTTAATTTTTATTTATTTACGATAGTCACACAGAGAGAGAGAGAGAGAGGCAGAGACATAGGCAGAGGGGGAAGCAGGCTCCATGCACCAGGAGCCCGATGTGGGATTCGATCCCGGGTCTCCAGGATCGCACCCTGAGCCAAAGGCAGGCGCTAAACCACTGCGCCACCCAGGGATCCTTTTTTTTTTTTTTTTTTTTTAACCTATAAAAAGCATATCTGTGAGAGAAGGGAACCAAAGTGATGGGGATCCTAGTTCAGCAATGACACCTTAATTATCCATCACCAGCAGACTGACTGACCATCCTGCTAACATTCTTTAAGTGCTGGGGGTTTGAGGATCAAAGATCTGTAAGCACAAATCTTACCTTTGAGTTAAGAGGTTGAGCCCACTGCATAAATAATCAATAATCAATGTGTAGCTGATCATTATGAAATAGAAAGAAAGGATGCCCTAAACAGAAATGTGTACATATTAGGGGTGTGGGGTGGGGGGAGGGCTTCAGAACAGATGCTGAAGTGAGGATGAGCCAGCCATAAATATAAATGCAAAAGGAATAAAACCACAGAACCACCCCAAATGATTTCATCTCCATCTTTTGAACAAAGTTACGTCTGTCTCACTCTGCAGAGTACAGAGCAAGTAGGTGGTAGCAATTTTAACAGATTTAAAATTTAACATATTTCATTCAAACAGTATTATTTTTAGTATATAAAGGTAAGGGTTACAAAAGAACTGTGCAAGTGGCCTGGGAATTGCAAGGAACCAGGTCCTGGATATTAATATAATTGTGTCCTCAATACATAAATACCTTTTAGAGAAGAATATCCAAGAAAAAGAGCTTCCAAAATATTTTCCCAATCCTGTTCCTATTTTAAGGAAAATCTAAATTGGGGGCCAATTCTTAGAAGATAAGCTTGTTTCTACAAAAATATAAATATTTGATCTTAGGTGGTTCTACATGCTGAATTGTGTCCCTTCGCATCCATATGCTGGAGTCCAACCCCCTAACAACTCAGAATGTCACTGTATTTGGAGATGAGGCTTTTCTTTTCTTTTTTCTTCTTTTCTTTTCTTTTTATTTATTTATTTATTTATTTTTTGAGATTGGGATTTTAAGGAGGGATTAAGTTAAAATGAGGTCATAGGGTGGGCTCTAATTCAACATGACTGATGTCCAAAGAAGAATTAGGACACAAGCAAATGCAGAGGGTGACCCCAGGAAGACATAGCCAGAGGGCGACCATCTACATGCCATGGAGAGAAGCCTCAGAAGGAATCAGCCCTGATGATACCTTGATCTTGGATGTCTAGCCTCCAAGACTGTGAGACCAGTAATCTCTGTTGTTTGAACTCCCCAGTCTGTGATCCTTTGTTAGGGCAAGGAACAAATACAAAGAGTTTTTCAGGAAGAGAAAAGGGGACATGTCCAGCACAAAGACTTTCAATCTAGAGAGAAAAAAATTTTACAAACCCTGAAGTTTGGATCCAAAAATGGGTGTCTGCACTATTGGTGTAGGGAGGGGACACAACCATTCTTTCTGGGCAATTGCATTGATGCTTATATTAAAGAGAGTGGTCCTGTGTTCTAAAAGCTGAAGACAGACAAGGGCAAGGTTAACAAGAAGGTGGTAAAGAACAAAGCGTCGAGGTCCGAGGGTACAATATACTCAATGCATTGCATCCCAGACTTAGAGTCCCAAAACACAGATTCTGAATCCTAAAGCTGACACTCACAGTGTATGAGATGAGAGAGCAAAAATGGGGATCTTTGAGAGCAGCACCTAGGGACATCTGCTGGGTTGCTGAGCCAGGAGGCTGAAGGGATAGCGGATTTGTCCAGGTGTCACTGAGCATCAAACAAAGGGCCTTTCCACCCCACAAACCAAAAGGGCCAAATAATGATCAGGCCTGGAAACAAAAGAGAAGGGGCTGTATGTGGGAAACTGAGAGTTACAATGAACTTTTAAGTGCTTTGAATTGGAGTTGAGACAAGATTCTCCATGACCCCCTTGGTGGGGTCTATGTTATTCATCTTAGACCTGTTGACCAACAGAAACAACTGTCTGTATATTCCAAAGGATATATTTTTAAAAAATTTATTTTAAAATGGCATTGCTAACCATATTGTTAACCATAAGAGACTCCTTTTTTTTTTTTTTTTTTTTTTTTAAGAGACTCCTAATACTAGGAAAAAATTGAAGGTTGCTGAAAGGGAAAAGGTGGGGGTGGGGTAACTGGGTGATGGGTAAGAAGGAGGGCACGTGATGTAATGAGCACTGGCTGTTATATGTAACTGAGGAATCACTAAATTCTAACCCAGAAACTAATAATACACCATATGCTAATTAAGTGAATAAAAAAATAAAACTAAAAAAATGATAAAATGACATTGCTGGCACTGAAAAAATAAGAAAGTGGAGGGTGGGGGTCCTGGTCTTCAGAGACATCTTCTTTCTTGTCCTTGGACAGAGGTGTCAGAGAACTAAACAGGTCTTCCAGCAGCATTGGCATGGTGACATCATAAGCCAGACCCACTTATAGCACTCTGGGGATGCATGGAAACATGAGGGAACAAAAAACCTCCAAGGGCAGGCATCTAGTGAGTGTTACATGCACTAGAGGAGGAGAAGGTCTCGTGTTTCTATAGAACCTTCCTCGAGTCCCTAACTCTCCCACCTAGTATCCAAAAGCAGAATCCAGCGTAACACGACAGATCTTCAGAGCAGCATTTGGTCAGCAAGGAAAATGCCACACTACTACTGTGATGTTGGGAAAGACATCTCTCTCAGTGGGCTTTGGGTCAAGGACAGGGGAGAACTCTCAAGAAGCAGTCTCTGGGGACATCATATTCTTCCCTAATATCAAAACATCCTACCTTTGTTTTTTGAAGGATAATAAAAATGCAGCCAAGGGCTCAAGGAAAACATGCCTCTCTTACTCTTAAAATCCAAGAAATGCTCATTTCTGAGGGTTGGGGAGACCCAGTCCTATCACCCTCTCCACATTTCCTTTGATAACAGATTTGGTATGATGAAAGAAAAGCTCAATATTCTCTCTTTTGAGTCACAGACCTATACATAGGCATGGCAGGCCAGAGCATAGGAGTCTGTGTCCCGGTTTGCTCAAGGCACCAAAGCCTTTTTTTTTTTTTTTTTTTATGCTAACGCTGGACCCAAAGCATGAGCTTTCGCATTTACTCCAGAATGTTCATTCCTTATAGCTTCACAACTTCCCTCTCTGTGAATGCTGATGTCCAAAATGCCACTTTCTTCTTAAGTGCTTCTTTTTTTTTTTTTAAGATTTTATTTATTTATGCATGAGAGACCCAGAGAGAGAGAGAGAGGCAGAGACACAGGCAGAGGGAGAAGCAGGCCCCATGCAGGGAGCCCAACGTGGGACTCAAGGATCAGCCCTGGGCCGAAGGCAGGTGCTAAACCACTGAGCCACCCAGGGATCCCCTTCTTAAGTGCTTCTGCACAGAGGAGCAGTTAGAAAGATAAGATACTAACCGGATGAAGACAGGAAAAAGAAATATTTGTATATATATAGAGAGAGAAACAGAATGAAACTGAGAGACAGAGAGATGGGGGAGAGAGAGAGAGAGAGAAAGGGAGGGAGGGAGGGAGGGAGAGAAGCAGAGAGAGGTCTGGAGCCAATGCTCAAGCACTAATTTGAGGCAGGGGCAGCGATGGCGCCTGCCGCTCTGGTTCTCTGGTTCGGGTTGAGCGCCTCCTGTCAGGATGTGAAGGCTGCTCTCCCCCTTGAGGGCAGCGAGCTCTGCTCAGGACTCAGTAGTCATCTCATCCTCCCACTTGGGCTCATTTACCGAGAGCATCTCGAAAAATCAGTCATGGGGAAAGGGGAAATGCAGAATGACAACCCCAACACACAGAAAGTTCTCGGCTGCCTCCAGCTTGTCAACTTCACAAACAAAGATTAAAAAAAAAAAAAAAAAGGACACTTTTTCCTACAGTTAAAATAAGTGTCACTGGGCCTGGAGGTGGGCTGCAGGCTTGTACTGCCAAGCAGGGCTGTCCTGTAGGTGAGGGGGGTAGTGGGTGGAGGGTGGAGGTCAGGTGGGTCTCTAGCGATTGCATGCTCCCAACAAAGGCCAGACCACAACAATCAGCGGGTATTTACCATAACCATATACAAAACCACAAGCATCAGGGTTCCCTCAAATACATCCAAACACCGTATATCTCTTTATTAAAGCCCGTCAGGGTGTGTACTGCACAGCTGCCCTTGAATCCCAGCTAAGCCAGGCTGCTTGAGTGAAGAACCCAACTGGCCTCGCTCGCAGAACACCCAGAAACCAAACCCAGAGCCAGGAGACAGCATTTTCCCCTCCTGGCCACCTCTCCTTTCCCTCTTACCGAGAATTGATTTTTTAACTACACTTGAGTATTCAAGCGTAAAGTGATAGATGGCTGTAAAATATTTTAATCATTCATAAACAGAGGATTCGTGGTGTGTGACTTATCCGGTCTCCTTCACGTTAATGAACACAGCACCCATCGTGGTGATCCATCACTATTAATCACAGCAATGGCGGAACTTAAGAGATTCATGTCATCCTTTCTAGGCCTCTGGACTAAGACCATGATCCATGGCTGTTCTTATGGGTTTACTTATTTTTATTTTGCCTCGTTCGCCAACGTTCTGTGTTTTCAAAGCGATTATATAATTTATCACACGGATGTCATTTCAAGGTCTAAAGCCTATTGGCGAAGAAAACAACTCAATATGTGGGATTTTAAGCTTTTGAACAGATATTTGCTACAAGTCAGATAAATAATTTAGCAATGACCAAGGTGGTGGTGATGGGTACGATCACCCGTAGGAAGGGGTCTTGCTTCCTATTCTAAATAATTGTCCAACTTGAGATTTGATTATGAGCCAACCACCTTTTCCAGGTTTGTACAGGATTTTCATGGTTTTAGTACTGAAAGTCTCATTTACCAGAACACCCTCAGTCCTGGGTAAGCCAGCAAGGCTGCTCACCCTACTCTGCCAGATTCAGTCTTTGGCTTAATTACATGCTTTTAAGGTACCAAGAGTAAGACATATGAAGACAACCAACCATGAACTATGGGATGAATTAGATAGAGTGGTTCCCCACTGATGGAAGACCAGAGAGCCTGTGCCAAGGGCAAACTATACTGACTGGACATCTCCTATGTGTCACCCTATATCTGAGTTTGGAGTAGCTGGAAGCCAGCTCTGCAGCTGCTACTAAAGCTATAGGAATCTGTTCACCATGGCCACCATCGTCAGGGCTTTACCTCCCCAGGAGTGCTCACAGGCTGGCCCAAGAACAGAACTCTCCCTCTAAAAAACTGGCAAAATAAAAGCAGCCAAGCTACACTAGACAAAGGTGCACAAGACTCTCTGGAGAAGCAGATAGACTCTTTTCTCTTGCCACCTGCCCTGCTGGGCCCCTGAGCTCCCCTCTGAGGAGCAGGACGGTGGGGGGAGGGGGTGTCCTCTGTAGAACCTAGATTATACAGCTCATGCACACAGCCTCCCAGACAGCACAACCTCTGATGCTCTTTGACCACTGCCACCACCACTAGGATCATGATTCTTTTGTCCTGTGTGTCAGGAAAGCACAATGCATATGCTACAAACACTTTTCCATTCACTTCTTTAACATCTTTCAGAAAAAAGTAAAAAAAAAAAAAAACTAAAGATATGAGACAAGAGAAGGCCTATCTACATATTAAAAAAAAAAAAAAGACTTGTTTTGAGATCTCTGTGGTAGGGAAACCCTTTGCCCCGATTTCTAATTGTATCTAAAAATACAATTTATAAATTGTCCCTGCTTGCTGAATTGCTCAACTAGGTCACAGACAAGGAACCCCTGAGATGTAGGCTCCATGCACCTGGCATCTTTATGTGCACACCTTGACCTTTGCCAAGGAGAAGTGAATTTCACTTTTTCTCCTTTAGTACACCCCAAATCAGGTTAGAGTAAGAGCAGTCAGGCAGTTAAGGAGGTGTTTATAAATATTTAACAACCAATTCTCAGGTGGCAGAGCTGACTTGTAGGGTTTGTGGAATCCCACAGTGTTATGCTCCCACCATGGCCAATCTGGCTACCAAAACAATGTCACTGAACCAAGTTGTGAAGAGATGTGCCATAATGTTCTCGGGTTGAGGTGGGAGGCCCCCTGAATGGGAGAATGCGCTCAGCACAGCGGGAAGCAGGGGGAAGACTGGCTAGAGTCATGGTTCCAAGTCCTGGCTGTATATGAGCATCACCTGGGAGCTTTTAAAAATCCTGATGCCCAGGCTGTACTCCAAACCAATGAGGTCAGCCTCCCTGGGGGTGGGAGCTCCCAATATTGGTGAGAAGCCCTGAAGTGATTCCAAATGCAGCCATTGTTGAGAATCACTGGGATGCCCAGGACCTGCACAGGGCTCTGTCTTGAGGAGTTCCCCCAAATACTTTTATTTTCTTTTTTAAGATTTTATTTATTTATTTGAGAGAGAGAGAGAGAGAGATAGCAGGAGAGAGCACAAACAGTGGGGGTGGGAGAAGCAGGTTCCCAACTGAGTGGGGAGCCTGACATGGGGCTTGATCCCAGGACCCTGGTAGATGCTTCACCAACTGAGCCACCCAGGCACCCCCAGCCTCCCGTCCCAAATACTTTCAAAGGACACTATGTCTCTTTATTAAAGCCTGTTGGGGCTTGCAGTTTAGAAACTACAAAACCGGGATCCCTGGGTGGCTCAGCGGTTAAGCGCCTGCCTTCAGCCCAGGACGTGATCCTGGAGACCCGGGATCAAATCCCACGACAGGCTCCCTGCATGGAGCCTGCTTCTCCCTCAGCCTGTTTCTCACTCTATGTCTCTGCCTCTCTCTCTCTCTCTCTCATAAATAAATAAAATATTTAAAAAAAAAGAAACTACAAAACCATGAGTATGGTGGTCACAACTCTTGAATGTCCAATTTGGGCAGTTTTGCTTGCCATGTTTGCATGACCATAGGAAAAGAAACAAGAACCTCCAGGAAACAGAATGATAACCCCAGCACAGAGAAAGTTCTCTGCAGCCTTGCCGGAAAGAGATGAAACATAACGGGGCTGAGAAGGTGGGCCACAGGCTTTGACTGCCATCGGAGGCTCTTTGTAGGTACAGGTGATTTAGGTCAATGGATCTCTAACTCTGTATCTCGACAGTCCGCCCCACTGATTATTATTTTTTTAATAAATTAATTTTTATTGGTGTTCAATTTACCAACATACAGAATAACACCCAGTGCTCATCCCATCAAGTGTCCCCCTCAGTGCCCGTCACCCATTCATCCCCCACCCTCTGCCCTCCTCCCCTTCCACCACCCCTAGTTCGTTTCCCAGAGTTAGGAGTCTTTATGTTCTGTCTCCCTTTCTGATATTTCCCACACATTTCTTCTCCCTTCCCTTATATTCCCTTTCACTATTATTCATATTCCCCAAATGAATGAGAACATACACTGTTTGTCCTTCTCCGATTGACTTACTTCACTCAGCATAATACCCTCCAGTTCCATCCACGTTGAAGCAAATGGTGGGTATTTGTCATTTCTAATGGCTGAGTAATATTCCATTGTATACATAGACCACATCTCCTTTATCCATTCATCTTTCGATGGACACCGAGGCTCCTTCCACAGTTTGGCTATTGTGGACATGGCTGCTAGAAACATCGGGGTGCAGGTGTCCCGGCGTTTCATTGCATCTGAATCTCTGGGGTAAATCCCCAACAGTGCAATTGCTGGGTCGTAGGGCAGGTCTATTTTTAACTCTTTGAGGAACCTCCACACAGTTTTCCAGAGTGGCTGCGCCAGATCACATTCCCACCGACAGTGTAAGAGGGTTCCCTTTTCTCCGCATCCTCTCCAACATTTGTGGTTTCCTGCCTTGTTAATTTTCCCCATTCTCACTGGTGTGAGGTGGTGTCTCATTGTGGTTTTGATTTGTATTTCCCTGATGGCAAGTGATGCAGAGCATTTTCTCATGTGCGTGTTGGCCATGTCTATGTCTTCCTCTGAGATTTCTCTTCATGTCTTTTGCCCATTTCATGATTGGATTGTTTGTTTCTTTGCTGTTGAGTTTAATAAGTTCTTTATAGATCTTGGAAACTAGCCCTTTATCTGATATGTTATTTGCAAATATCTTCTCCCATTCTGTAGGTTGTCTTTGAGTTTTGTGGACTGTATCCTTTGCTGTGCAAAAGCTTCTTATCTTGATGAAGTCCCAATAGTTCATTTTTGCTTTTGTTTCTTTTGCCTTCGTGGATGTATCTTGCAAGAAGTTACTGTGGCCAAGTTCAAAAAGGGTGTTGCCTGTGTTCTCCTCTAGGATTTTGATGGAATCTTGTCTCACATTTAGATCTTTCATCCATTTTGAGTTTGTCTTTGTGACTGGTGCAAGAGAGTGGTCTAGTTTCATTCTTCTGCATGTGGATGTCCAATTTTCCCAGCACCATTTATTGAAGAGAGTGTCTTTCTTCCAGTGGATCGTCTTTCCTCCTTTATCGAATATTAGTTGACCATAACGTTCAGGGTCCACTTCTGGGTTCTCTATTCTGTTCCATTGATCTATGTGTCTGTTTTTGTGCTAGTACCGCACTGTCTTGATGACCACAGCTTTGTGGCCGCCCCACTGATTAAAGGCACCAATGCCACTCTCATCATGTCGGTCTCCTCTGTATTGATACTCTGAATATATCTTGTATTTTTCCCTTTTCAAGAGGTGATGTTGGGACACTTGGGTGGCTCAGCAGCTCCCTGCAGGGAGCCTGCTTCTCCCTCTGCTTGTGTCTCTGCCTCTCTGTGTCTCTAATGAATAAATAAATAAAACCTTTAAAAAAGAAAAAGGGTGATGTTGATATGAAAGTACATATTTAATTGACGTGAGTAAAGACATTCCTTATATATGACGGATTAGAAAAGCTGACAAATACTGGAAGTGGCACAGACTGCAATGCAATAGGATGATAATTTTATTAATAGAAATGCTCACCACACCTCTACGGTGCACTTTTAACCATACGCTCCATTGCCAAGCATATTCCTGATTGAGAAAACTCCCATTTTTACCAGGCATTGAGAAGAACTGACTCCTCCACGTCCAAAATTTTAAGAAAATGTTTTATTGAAGTAAATGCACAGAGTAGTGCAAAAATCATGAGCTTATAGCTCAGTGAATTTTCTCAAAGTGATCATACTCACATAATTCCCACCTGGATTGGGAGAAGGTATATGCCCAGTACCCCAAGAGTGAGCCCCTCCCTGGACTACTGCTCTCCCCTGGATGTAATCATATCCTGATCCATCACCACTGCTGAGCAACCCCTGTCTCTCAACTTCATATAAATGGCCTCATCCAGAATGCACCCTTCTGTGTGGGCTTCCCTTGCTCAACATTATTTGTGACTTTTATCAATTTTACTCTTGTGACAACGGTTCATCTGTTTTAATTTTTGTTTAGTATCCTCTTGTTTTTATTTATACATTCCACTACTACCTACTTTTTTGACATTTATGAATAGTGTCCCTGGGAACTTCTTGTGTATATGTTTTGGTGCATATAAATAAACGTGTATTGTATTTATTTTAACTTTCTGTCAAACAGAACTCTGTCCTGTGTCTAGTGAGGCTGAAATTCATATGGCACTTAGGGTATGACCCAAATTGCCACTCATGCCCTGTTTTCAATATTCCCATAGGCAAAGTTGTTACTTTTAAAAAACTTAATGATTAGAAGTTGAAAAACTTTCCAATCCTGAGCCCTCACATGGGATAAAGAATGTTTGAAAGAAATCAGAAAGCCTGAATAATATAAGAAGGTGCAAAAAGAAACCACATAACCCATCTGAGAGCCTTATGTACTTTTGAAAGGGACCTGGGAGACGGGCCTTACTGGGTAAGGAGTAAGTAAGAGGCGACTCCTCTTTCTGGGTAAAAACACTGAGGCCCAGAGAGAGGAAGAGAACTTACCCAAGGTCACACAGGTAAAAAAGAGCACAACCATCCCAACAACCTTGGTTACTCATTGCACTGCCAACATACTTAGACCTTAAGGAGTTCCCCCTACAACATTGCACTGCCTACATATTTAGACCTTAAATTATAAATTCTAGAATGTGTCCTAAGTTGAAGTGTGAAAGAAGAGAACCCACTTTTAATAACTTACCTGAATTCTATTACAGTAAAGAATTCATAAACACCTCTCGCGTTGGTCAGCTTTCCTCGGCAACCCAAGCTGCTGCCACCTCTCAGCCAACTGCTCACCAAGATGCCTGGTACCACCCAACATCCACTGCAGCTTCCTTCCAATGAACTCTCCCGGTAGGCAACATGATCTTTGTTTATGCAACTCTGATCTCTTCCCAATGACCCTTCTTAAAACTCTAGTTTCTCGGTGTCCTCAGGATAAAGACCCAAGTCTGAAGACCTAAAAGGGCCTGGAAAGCCTGGCCCCACCTCACCTCTCCACCCTCCTCTTCTTCCCTGCTAACATGCCTTCAACTATGGCCCCAACAACCTCCCAACCCCCATCTTATGAATCCTTCACTTCCCTAAGAATTGGTTTAATGATCACATCCTGGGAGAGTCCTCCCTGACCTCTGGGCCTCCTGACCCAGTCCATGCCTCCTGCCATGCCAGGTCCACATGTTGGTAGCACCCACTTCTAATTCTACATTACTCATGTGGTCTATCTTTTGAGTCACATTTGTCTCCCTTGTTACATTCCATGAAGACAGAGTCACATCTGTGTTTACTCACGGTACCTGATAAATAAGGAGTCCTCGATAAATATCTGTTTGGTGTACAAATATATGAATGATGGCTTTCCAGTAAGTTCTGTTTCAGTATTTGTAGTTTGTAATCTATCAGGGACAAGTCTTTCACATTGATCAGAATTTTATAAATATGTTTATTTATAAATGTGTATTTATAAGCACATATTTATAGTCCATATTTATTTAAATATTGACTATCAACTGAGATGAAAATACAGTAGACAATGCTATGACATTTTCAGATAAAAAAAGAAAAAGTTGGGAGGGATAAGTGCATAGAAGAATCAAGTCTGTAGAAGTTCAGAGCAGGCTGGAACGACAGAATGACAGTAAGGTCTTCTACTGTATTTCAAGCTGTCACTTCCACAGCATGTGCTGGACACAGTAGTTTGTCCAGTTCTGAAATCCCAAGGGTGAGCCAACAGGGTCTGTGAATTAAGTGACTTCACAGCTGGAAGTATCAAATGTGGGCATGACCCCATCCTAGACTCTGCATTCGCATCCAGTGTAAAGCTACAGGGTCTCTTTATCAGGATAAAGACCATATATATGCATTCAAAGCATCTAAAAAAACCCCTTGTGAGCACACTTTTCCCCACAACTACCTCTAAACTCTCCAGTTACCTACCCTAACTGGAGCCTGGCTAGCCCTCCCACTGGACAGTCACCAGCATGTCATCCAATCACTTCCTGGTAGACTTCTCCAAAATTGATGCCAACTACACATTTAGACACATCTCAGTCCATATCACTCTCGGCCACCAAACATTGTAACCAATTGTCATCTCAATTGATAAAAATACAAAACCAAAAAAAAAAAAGACAAACTTTAAAACAAACTATGGAACCTTAATATAAGCAGTAATATGACGCCTGCCTAAAATTTCACTTTTGTTTAATTTTATTAATACAGTCTCTACTTGACTAGAGTGGACAGGAGGAGTTTCCAAAGCTGTGCTCTGAATGATGTCATGAAAGTCATTATAGCTTAAATTTGGGCTTCCAATCCCTGTCCCCATGAAGTCCATTTGTAAGGGGTGCTGCATATTTAATCCCGATCAGGTTCCAAGGTGAAAGAATTTTGTTCATGTTGTCCTTTCCCTGTTATAGATATTTCTCATTGGCTTGGACGTGGCTAATTTTCTTTCCTCTTTATTCCACAATTTGGATAAAATAGGTACACCCAACCTTGAAAAAAATCAATACTAGAAATAGAATCAGAATAGGAAATTCTGTGATCAATTTATTGAAAGCATTACAGGGTGAATGGGTGACGGGCACTGAGGGGGGCACATGACGGGATGAGCACTGGGTGTTATTCTGTTATGTTGGCAAATTGAACACCAATAAAAAATAAATTTATTATTTAAAAAAAATGAAAGCATTACAAATTACGTTCCAATGTTCAAGACATGGTCTCCCCAGGTAAAGTGGAGGGGATTCGATCTGGTGCCATTCGATTAGCAAAAGGGAAATTTGGCTTGGCAAATGCTTTAGGAGCAGAAGATAGCATCTTAAAACCCTCTGAAAATGCTAGAAAGTATAAGGAAAACCAAACCAAAACCTGTCATGGAACTATCTTGGGAGTTCTTATCGCTTAGAAAATATAGATACGGTGCCTTCGTTATTCAGAACTACATCTCTTCTATCCAATGCCATCCAATTAGATTTCCCTCCTGACAGGAGTTGGTTCCATGTAATAAATTTGTTCAATTCTGTCAACACTCACAAGACAAGACTTGCAAAATCTCTCTGAGTACTCCCATTACACCTCGTCCGTTCTCAAGCAGAAATGAGAAGACAAAAATCCTCCCTAAGAAAAAGAAGTAGGTATTTGAAGAGTCAGAAAGATTAATATTTCCTCCTCTTTTGTGGATCAGCTCACACCCTTGGGGCCTCATTTTCAAACTGGCTAAAAAGAGAAGGATGAAAGAGCTCACAAATGTGCGGCATAATTAGTCTGGATATACTGCAGCGAGACATTAAAGGTCAATAATTATTGTCGTTGGAGGGTCTCTTGTTAGATATCAAAGCTCGGAGGCTACATTCATGGCCCGGGGAACCATCAGAACATCCCCAGGCTCAGGGTGCAGGGGAGAGGGTGCATCAGCACCTCGGCCGCTTGTTGCCTGCCAGGACCCTTTAACGCTTCATTGCAAATGAACTTGCTGTCGTTTTTAGCGAAGGGATTGCTTCTGGCCCCAGATGTGTATCCAAGCCACTGATACTTCTCAGTGAGTTCTAGGTTTGAATTTTGAACTGAACTTTGACCTGATTGCTGAAACTTTGAACTTGACCCGGTAAGTTTGCTCCTTTCCCTTCTCTGGTGATCTCTTGTGGCCATTCCTTCCTCCCCAGCATGTTCACAGCTATGCATCCCCTTACCTCTGTCAGGTGTGCCCACATCTCAAGTCGCCACGTAGACTCAGCTTTCTAGACTCTCAGGGGGGTTGTGGGGTTCTTTGGTAGGGAGGAGCAAGAACATGTTTTTCTTTTTATGGCTAAAGCACAGGTATGCATACAGTACTATGTAAACCCATATGCAATATATCTGTGGTATCAATATTTCATGGAGACATGCTATATGGCTTCATTATGTCTCCTCAGAATTGGCTATGTTGAAATCCTAACCCACAAAGGTGATCGAATTAGGAGGCAGGACCTTTGGGTGGTGATTAGGTCGTCAGGGTGGAGCCCCCATGAATAGGATTAGTGCCTTATTAAGCAGACCCCAGAGAGCTCCCTGCCCACCCCACTTCCCTGCACCATGTGAGAACAGAATCAGAAGACAGCCATCTATGAACGGGAATAGGTCCCTCATCGACCCTGCTGGCACTCTGATCTTTGACTTCCGGCCTCCAGAACTATAAGTAATAAATGTCTACAGTCTATAAACCACCCAGTCTGTGGTATTCTGTTACAGCAGCCAGAAAAGACCAGGGACAAGATTAGCTTAACAAAAAAAATGTACAAAAAGGCTCCTCAGAGGTACAATAAAACAAAAAATCGTGAAACCTAGGCCTCAACTGAAACCTCATGGTGAAAGGGAAACTTGCCTCTTCTTTCATACTTAAGAAAAATGAGGTCATTTCATGAAATAGGATTTTGAAAAGGGAGGAAAGAGGGCACACGTTCAACATAATCACTCTAGAATTGCTTCCCACCCTGAGGAATCTGTGCACGTTTGACACAGTTATGAGCACCAAACACCACGCAGTCCACGTGCATTTTTACTTTTGGATGCACTTGTTTACCTTTACCTTCTCTCAGCATTTTCATGTTACAATACATCCTCCAGAATTCCTGTAGAAGAAAGCTCCTTCCAGCCACAGAGTGATTGTTTTCTCTCCTGAAGCTCCCTGAGGTCAAGCAAATTTCGAGCACAACATAGGGGCCTCTGAAGAAAGCATGATTCTCAAATACATGTTTGTGGATCCTTTACGAGTTTAAGCACAGTCAATGCAAAGATTTGAGCCTCTCATGGACAGTCTTTGGCTTTTGACCATCACCAGATTCCCAAGGAGGGCACTGAAGAGCAGGGCTAGGTCTCCACTGGGACTCTAGGATGGGAAGAGCAGTCCAAGGAGTGTCTTCCCACGTGGCCTGGCATGAGACCTTCCTGCCTATAGTTTCTGATGCCAAACATGAGGGACCAGCTCTCAGGATCAGATTGGACAGTTTATAAACCCTCTGACCCTTTGCTTTTTATATTTTTTTTTGTTTAATTTATTTTTGCCCAACAAACCCTCCTGACCTCCTACAGAGTTGCTCCACATGATCTTCAATCCTGTTGTACTAAACATGTTACACTTGGTTATAATTATATGATAATTGCTCCATGTTTGAGATAAGATTGCTCAGAACTTTTAATAACACATAGTCTTACAAACAGCGGACACCCACTTAGGACATAGTACAAGCCATGAGGGGAGTACCTACTAAACCCATCCATTCCCATTTCAAGGAGCTTGACTGGGAATCATTTCACTGTCCCCATGTTCCTATCGTTTAATACTTTCATCTTGTCCAATTTTATGTTAATTATTAGCAGCATTGCAATAGAAACAGGTGGACATGTAGAATTTTGCTATTTCCCTTGACCAAGTCCCTTGACCAAGTGTTCTAGAACTTGAGGTAACCATTTATGTGGCTAATTATACTCATTTCTGAATTGCTGGGTTATATATTTATCTTTATGTCTTTCAAAGTACCTGGTATATCTCTTGGTTGTGTGGTCAGTGACAAAAACATAGTTTTCAAAGGGCAGGAGTATTTGTGGAAATGCTGAAGAGACGATTCCTATTCTGATGTCATCATCATTTCTATGTTCGTGTTGTCTAAGGTTAATATTATAATACATAGTCCTTATCAGGAAATAGGGAGTGTCGTCTAAAGGGTATTCTTGCCTTTGTTCACTCCCTAGGATACACAAGGCGATGTTGGTTTCTGTGTGAGGCAGTAACAGGAGTTCTGAGAGTTGCTTCTGGTTTGAACGGCCTTCCAGAGACCCAAACCACTCTAGGTTTAGCCTAGAAAGTTTAGATCCTTTCAGATCGCTCTAATGTGGGTTGACAGGCTCAAAGTTGGCCTGGGAACCTCTGGAGTCCCCCAACATCAGTTCCAATTTCCAGCCAACTCATGAATGAGCACCCACACTGGGGGGCTTTCCAAGAGAAACCCGTCCAGAATCCACCACCAAGCCACCATCCTAGAGCTTCCTGGAAGCCGAGACCAGAAGCACTGATGTCCCAGGGCTCGAGATTCTCTGGTGATATACAGAATGACTACATCTGAAATCTGCCCAGCAAATTGTTGCACTTACAGAAGACTATCAACTACCTTCCTCTAAAGCGAATTAATTGAGTACATGGCTAAAAGAGGTTTAAAAATATCCTCACTTTTATCCTTTATTAAAAATATGATATAGATCCCAAATTATATCCTCTTTGCTGCATACAATCATGCATCTGTTTGCTGTTTATAAGAGCCACGGCTTTTGCTCTCCTGGACATTCGTGGCCAGCAGGGACTGCGTGGCCCTCCACTGTGCTGCAAGCCACCACCGCATTTCCACCCAGGCATTAATTGCTACAGAACTGCCCCAGTTTTCCATGCTCCGTGCTTAACTAATTGCATGTATGGATCTCTTAAATGCACTCCTTTCCCATCTGGACACCAGAGATGGAAGAGCTCAAATCCCACCCTATACTCAAAGACCATGGAATAAAATAATTTAAGGCATCCGTGGTGGTGCCAGCTTACAGCAACCCCATTGGAGACCTCAGTAACGAGCAGTGTTGATAGAGAGCACTGAACTGTGCCCCCTTGGAGGTCCGCGGGAAGAAAGTACCATTTTCCTTTCAGTGTCATTTAATATTATGTTTTAAAAATACTTATAATCTTGGGCACCTGAGTGGTTCAGACAGTTAAGTGTCTGCTTTCAGCTCATGTCATGAAGCCGGGATCCTGGGGTAAAGCCCCAGAGTGGGCTCCCTGTTCAGCAAGGAGTCTGTTTCTCCCTCTCCTGCTGCCCCTCCCCCACCCCAAGATCACTCTCTCATGCTCTTTCTCTCTCCCAAATAAATAAATAACATCTTTTAAAAAATTCTTATAATTTAATGTATCAAGTGTTAAAACTTGAAATGTTAGACACTGAAAACTCTACAAAGACTTTATCATGACATTGTATTTATTTCTGTTTTCATGAGGTCAATAGGATTTAGAGAGAAATGACAAAATGTAGGTGACAGAAAAAGCATAAAAATAATCAAATTTTAAAGGATGAATAGAAAGTGATAACAGGGACGCCTGGGTGGCTCATTGGTTGAGCATCTGCCTTTGGCTCTAGTCATGATCCCAGGGTCCTGGGATCAAATCCCACATCATGCTCCCTGTGAGGAGCCCCCTTCTCCCTCTGCCTATGTCTCTGTGTTTCTCTCTGAGTCTCTCACGAATAAATAAATTTAAAAGGAAGAAAGAGAAAGAAAGCAAGCAATAACAGAACGTATCTGTGTACACTGGCTCCACCCCCACCTGGACAGGTGAGAGCACCAGAGGAGAGATGGCCTGGGAGGTCCCACCCTGGTCCAGGTGCATCTCAGAATTGATCCCCAGGTCCCAGAACTTCATAGGCAGGAGGTCTTATCGCAGGACTCCCTTGGGGGAGGCATTTTCACACACTCTTCCTTCACTTTGGATAGAACTTTCCACTTTCCTGGCCATTTCTTTCCATCCATGCCTGTACTTTGTTTTGCCCAGCTGTGCCTTCCTCCATCCCACTTCCTCCTTCTCCAGATGTGCTCCTACGTGGTCCCTGGCCCCTTACTCTACAGAGCTCATTCTTGCTACCTAATGTCTCCAGTCTTCCATCTCCCCTCTAGGGGGGTGTTTTCTCTAATTCTCTTCTTGATACGTGTCATCTCAGTAAAGGTCACCTTTCCCATGTTGACTCTACTGTCTTTTCACTCTTCCTCCTAGTTCCTTTCTCTCAAATACTTTTCACATTGGAAAATCAGGGTAGTTCAGTGGTTATAGATCCTACCATTTAATAACAGTATAATCATGAATCAATCACCATGCCTCAGTTTCTTCATCTGTAACGTGAGACGAACATCAGTTTTCATCTCATTAGGCTGCTGTGAGGAGTAAGTGTCAGAATCCACATGAACGCTCAGTGCAACTTCTGGGGAGCAGAAATCACTGGGGATGGTGTTTGTTATCATCCACAGATAAATCCTGCATCCCAGCTTTTCCCTCCTCTTTCTCCTGTTTCCAGGCTCCAGAACATTCTCATGCACGCTATTCATTTATACTGACCTTGACTCAAAAATCTTTTTCCAGAAACTTGTCTTACCATTAGAACATGCCTAATCCATTCTTGGGGAACCTATAGTATAGTTAGCTTGTTGATAGGAAGAGAACATTGTGACCTAAAGTGCCATCAGATATCAGATTAAGTTAATGTTAGCATTTCTACTGTCGAGACAGCTGAGCCATTCAGACCCCACAGTGAAGGGGGTGAAGGACAGCCCAGGTACTCTGAGCACTTCACAAGTCATGCCTCTTCGCCAGTAAAAATCCTCCACCCTGAGTCCCTGGTGTCTCTGAGTATCTGTATGGATGACATTGGTGCGTGCGCTTTGCCTTTCTGAAATGATCTTAACTTTAAGGGCAGATAGACTGGTTAAACCCTGTGTTGTCACTCCCACGCAGATGATACAATAGGTCACCACTGCCACCATCATCAACATCATCATCCTCACCTCAATGTTTTGGTCTGTCTGGGCTGCTTTCACAAAAAAATATGATAGGCATGGTGACTTAAACAACATTTGTTTCTCGCAGTTCTAGGGGCAAGGGATTTCAAGATCAGGTTGCTGGCAGATTCAGTATCTGGTGAGGTCCACATGCTAGGAAAGGTGAGGGCTCCCTGGAGTCTCCTTTGTAAGGGCACTAATCCCATTCATGAGGGGTCCTCCCCAAGACCTAATCACTCCCCAAAGGCTCCATGTCCAAATGCCATCATGTCAAGAATTAGGTTTCCGTGTATGAATTTTGGGGGACAAACATTCTGTCAATGGCACTCAGTGACCAGGTGCCCACATTTATCAAAACTAGACGAATTGGAACACAGTGTGTTTTCTGTGTGGAACATGAGAAAATGAACTATGGCCTCCACTATGCTCCAGAAAAGCCTCGATTGCCAAGTCAGTCTTACCCATCTCTGGTGTTATGATGTCATGAAGTAAGAAACTCCAAAACCACACGATGACAAGTAGCAATTCTCTGCATTATTTGTAGTGACATTGGCATCATTCGGTGTCCCATCCAGGTCTTTAGTGAAAGGACATGAACACCAGCCAGTTGCCACCCAGCCCTCTGTACAGTAGCTTTAGAGGCCCAGTCGTGGCTGTTTCATCAAAGTAAAATATCGAGCCAATGACAGACATGATTACCGAGCTTACTTGACTCAGAGGGTCAATCCCCCCCGGTGGATTCTGAAATGACAATTTGGCTGCATTTAAGCCCACAGAAGGATCTCTGATTCGTCCCATCGTGTTGTGATTGTTTACATATTTACAAAGCAGAACTATGGACCAACAGCATCCCAATCTAGCGATGACAGCCCCAATAAAAATTGATTCATTTTACGTGGCAGGGTCTTTGCCAGACTTGTCCATTTAAAAACTTCCTCGCGTAACCCGGTTTATGGTTTTAAAAAGAGAAAGAAACATTTAGACTAAAACTTGGCCTGAAGCTCAATCAGAGTGGCATCTCCCCCAGGAAACAGCGTCTGTCCTGGGCCGCTCTTAGAAAAAGGTCTGCCAGGCGATGCAGACCACAGAGCAGCTTTGACTCCCCGGCTCTCCAGGATCTCTCATCCTCATCAGAGCTGTAGGAGGGGAAGTGTAGACAGCAAGCACGTGTCTGACTCCGACACGGCCCCAAATGTGGTGCCGCTCAAGAGCATTAACTCACCTGAAGGCCCCCCAATTACACGAAATTATCATCTCCATTAAATTCCAGCCACTGCCATTAAATATCATTAGGGCTAAATCCGTTCTCTGATCACATCCTGAAGATTTCCCGAATAAGCACCTCCCAGTTCAGAGAGGACTCCTACATCCTAAAGCCTACGTACGTGAGACTCTCTCAGTAGTAACTTCATTCCCATAGTTGCAAAGTTTCCACCGGCTTGAGCACAAATTGTTTGCGAAGCAATAATATGGGTAATAAACTCTTCAACAGACAACCTGAGCTCTGCAGGGTCGTCCCCACTGTTCTAAGTCCTTTTTGTGGCAGATAACTTAGTCCTGAGGCATCCCTCATGTGGCACTTTCTGATTCTGCGCAAGTATGAACTCTGCTCCTGGACAGCTCATCGGTCTCGAGGCTTGACACACATCCTAAGTGGCTCTCTTCAAGCAGGATGCTCCTTGGGTGGCTCTGGCTAATTTCTACACGCAGACAGACTTCTTATGCTTCTCCGTATTTACAGCACTTAGCACAATGTCTTGCTTATGGCAAGCACTCAATACCTTTTTAGGAGTGATTAAACAATGAGGCTGAATTTGAGACCTTAAACCTGCAGATTTAAGAAATGTAAAAGCTAAGTCCATCTCTGGAGCGGCGTTACCCCAAGATGATCCTTGAAATGCCAAAAAGTAAAATTAACTTTTTTGGCAAACATGCAGAAGTCTTGTTATGAAATAGCTTATGATCGTGCAGACTTAGACTTACATGAGTCTAATAATATCTCCCTAAACAGAATTACTAGTAAAAGTCTAATATACTACACCTGGGTTATAACTCCTGGATATCCCATGGGCAAATCAAACTCCAGTTTCTACACCAGCTCCCGTTATTTTCCTTTCAAACCCGTGTCTCCTCTGTATTCTGGTCTCTCTTGATCGAGTCATCGCTTACACAGAGTCCCAATGCCAGAAACCTTAATTCTGATCATTTCTTCACCTGTTGCCTTCCTCATTCCTTCTACCTCCTCTCTTCTTCCATTTCATCTGGCCTCACACATGGCCTCACACGTGAGCATTTTGGCCAGTAGTTGCTTCCACTGTCATGTCAAGAACTCCCTTTCAAGTCCATCTGGTATTTATTGATTTATTTATTTGAGATAGAGAGACAGAGCTGGAGGGAGAAGGGGAGGGAGAAAGAATTTGAAGCACTCTGCGCTGAGCAGAGTTCAACTTGGGGCTCAATCTCATGACCCTGAGATGATGACCTGAACTGAAACTAAGAGTTGGGGGCTTAACTGACTGAGCCACGGAGGTGCCCCTCCACCTGGTCTTTTCTATCCCCATCACCACCACTGTCTCGGTTTGGAACAGGATCATCTTTCACCCAGACGATTCCCAACAACCCTGCTTGCCTCTATCTTTCCTGTAACCAAGCCATCCTTCCTTCTACCATCCCTCTAAGGCCGCGATAATCTGCCTCAATTAAAACAAACAAAGCTAAAACAGCCTGATCGCATTACTTTTCTGAGCTTAGAGAGAAGAAAGAAAAAAAAAAAAGATCCAAAGCCTCCAAAATAAAAATGCACACTTCTTAATGTGTCATCAAACTCTTTACAAACCTACCCAGACAAGCTCTGAGGTGTGTCTCTTCCTGCCAAATGGCATGGCAGGACATTCTTTCCACAAGGCACCCCGACTCCTGTTTCAAGAGGCCTTGTCTCCCCATCACCTGTACAGTGAGCAGATGCCTTTCTCATGTCTTCTTTTAATTTCCGCAGGAAACCTTCTGCAGAGATGTGTTATAACATGATGTGCCATTTCTTTTATTTATGCATATTTTTAATGGGACTTTTGTTGCTTTGTGTGGCTTTTTTCCTGATTGCTCATTCTTAAGCAATTGGAGAACTCTCCAGACCTGACCTTTGATGGCAGACAGGGTGTGCGTGTTACTCTTGGCCCTATTTTCTGCTTACTTGCCTACTGTGTACTGGGCAAGTTCCCTTCTTGGATGTGTAGCAAGAGCTCAGGATTGGTGTGTATATAGCTCCTAGCCCAATCACCCACCCTTCAGGTTTTCTTGTCTTCTTTTTGTTTAAATCCGATGGATTGACGTATAATGTACATCCATTATACACATTTTAAATATAAAGTTTGATGTATACCCTCATGAAACCCACACGCTTACTAGAATATACAACATCTCTATAGTCCTAGAAACTTCCCTTCTGCCTCTTTGCATTCAATCCTTCCACCCTGCAAGCCAGGCACCCACTGATCCACTTTGCATCAGAGTTTTGCTTTTTCTAGAACACTCTATGAGTGAAGTTATACAGCGTGTAGCTTTTTGTACCTGACTCTCTTCATTCAACATGTTTTTTGAAATGCATGTGTGCCATTGTGTAGACTGGCAGTTCATTCCTTTCATTACAGAGCAGTATTTCAATGTATGGAGATACCACATTGTTTATCTATTCAGCTGTGGGTAGATATTGGGATGATTCCAGTTTGAAGGGTCTAGAAAATATGTATTTTCTAAAAAGAGAAAAAAAACAGACAATGGGTTCATACCATATTTTTAATTCAAATGAAAGAGGACAGAATTTTTACTTGATTTATTGCTTTTATTTTGTATATTCTGAAAATCTGATCTCCTAATGTTGTTACCAACATTATTTCTTTACCTTAAATATATATCTATATAGCTATATAATTTAATTAACAACACCAATATTATTACTAAAAAAATCCTGTAAAATGAAGTTAAAGATTGTTTTAACACTCACTACTCAGGGTATATACCCCATGGAAATTGTTTACGGTCAAATTTATATGCTGTCATATGAAACCATTTTTTCCTATGTGATTTTTTTTTTATCCACTTGACATAGAGTTAGGATCTTTTTTTTTCACTGCCTCAATTTTTAAAATTCTGTTTTATTTGTGCTGTGCAAGATTTACTTACCTAAAATGCTCACTTGGTTCAGATCTATATAACAAAGTCAGATCTATATAACAAAGCCTATTCAGAAAGATCTAGCATCCATCCTCGTCCCTACTTTTTTTTCCATCTTGTTCTATTGGTTCTTTTAAAAAATATAAGTGAACCTCTTTTGGTGTTTCTCCTCATTTCTTACACAAAATACTAACTGTGCTCTTCCTCATCCTAATACTATATTCGGAAGTGGTCTATCTTCCTTGTTTCATTTCATAGCCGCTTCATTGTGTAGATGTAGTATTGTGTATTCACCCAGCCAACCCACTGGCGGGCACCTGGGTTGTTTCCTTTGCTCTCACAAACCATGCTTCAGTGAAGAGTCTAGTGCAAACAGCCCTTCATATCTTGCCAGTATGTTCGCAATTGCCTTCCTGAAGGGGTATTGGCACCATAAGGGGCACATCCACAAGTCCTCTTTCTAGATATTGCCAAATGTTCCTCTGTGAGTGTTGTGTTGTTGTGTTGCATTACCTCCAGATGTGTACAAAGTGGTGCTTGCCCTCACTGCCTCCCCAGCAGGAGTCTGTGGTCAAACTTTTTTGATGTTGACCTATCCCACGGTTGGGAAATGATATCTTGGTGTACTTTGAATTTGCATTTTATCCAGTTGTCCTGATTTGGAACCAAATAATTTCTTCCCTTGACATGTCCACCCACATCTACAGATATTTTTCTCATTATCTGGAAGCCCCGACCTCCCTTTGATGGCAGTAGCTTCCATCACCTTCCAGAATTCTTCACTCCCCCACCAGTGCCACACCCTGGGTGAAATTTCACCATGCGACGCAAGCTCTTTCTCACTTCCACAGCAACTAAGCTTGCTCAACACCAGTTATCCTGGAAGGACAACACCCTAGGAAGGAAGCAGAGACCCTGTAAAGGGCCATAGAGGCAGCTCTTGGCAACTATTCGCAGGAACGTGTTTTTCAATAATTATGGATGTCATGAATTTCACACTGCATCTTTGATTTACCCTTCCTCATTCAGAATATGCCACTAGAATGGACTCAACTGTTATAGAAACTGGTGTTTAGAGCATATTATCATATTCAACAATCTAACACTTCAGCCTCTGCTCTCCGTTGGTACTCCCTGAAGAATGTGAGTAGAGGCTCATTATCTGTGTCGGCTATGTTCACAAGAACATCTCATAGTTACATTCTGCTTTCAGCTATAGACTCAGATTTGGATAGGATATATATATATAATATATAAAATATAATATAATATATAAATAATATAATAATATAAATAGAAATAAAATAAAATATAAAAATAAAATAAATAAAAAGTATAATATAATATAATATTTTATATTTTATATTAAAAACGAGCCACTGTAAAATGCAGCCACAACTTAATATCATAGTGGCATAATAAGAAAAAGTCATCGTGGATGAGAATTTTGCCAAAACATTGCAGTGAAATAAAAAGTCAACTTCTCCAGCCATCTCTTTCTGGGAAGCTCTGTCCACATGGCATGGATCGCCTCTGGAGGAGGACCGAGTCCTGGAAACTCAGGGAGCTCTCCAGGCACTGACAGGAATTGATCACGCTGATGAGACCTCTAAGGACCTACCCACAATCCCTCCTATAGGCCGGCACCTTTGTTCATGCTCTGTCTCACATTGTCCTCTGGAGAGGTTTGGTCTCTGGGGCCAAAGCCCTCACCCTTTCCACAAACAGGCTTTGTAATATTTTAGTGTAATTGCGCCGAGTATGTTGGGAAATAGAATAGCAGCCCACACCCAGTGGTCTACTTAAAATGTCAGCAAGAAAGGCAAAATTCACTCCCAGGGTGGCAAAGAGCCATTCCAATGCTCAGAGACCGGGCTCAGACATCTTCTAAGAACCAAACAGAAACATCCACAGAGCACAACGGGGACAATGCAGACTGTTAGGTCAAAACGGACACACCAGTTTCAAGAGCTTGAGGGTCTAACCTCATGGGTGTTTTGGCTGGGAAGAGTAAAAAAGCAGAGGAGGGAACGAACAAGGTCCACATTTAGACCCAGATTACCATGCAAAGAAATGCAGTCATAAAAACTCAGAATCAGACAGCGGGTTGGCAGCAAATGACTTTTTTCCCATTAAGTAGTTTGTGGGTGGAGGCAGATCTCCAAGTATTCTGTGGCAGTGCCACTGAGCAAAGAATGGTTTGTACCTTGATTAGTTAATACCAACAATGACACATTCCCCACCCTCCTTCCATGGAGAAATACTTGCACCGAAATGATTTTTGGGTGGATGAGCTGAGGCCTTTTCTTGGTAGAATTGCTTTGTATGATGAGCTAAACTCAAAAATACCCACAGACATGGCCATACTGAGCAGCAACGTTCTCAAACGTTCTCATTTAGTTGAGGTTTGGCACAAGCCAGCAGGACATTATGACCCCGGCGGCCATCACCAAACCCCAGAGGCTGTTATCAATACCAACAATTTGCCTTAACTAGGACATTCCGATAGTGGCTTTTCATAGTGGTGAAGTGGTAACCCCTGTGGTCAGCTCTATTTGGTGTTACAAGTTATACAAGATAAATACCAGAGGAGCCAGTTAAAATTCCAGCTCCGTGGGCCAATGATACATGTGCCAAAGTATCCCACTGTCGTCAGCGTGGGCAGTTAAGAATTACATCACCTTGCAACGAGTGTAGTGACCTCAAACCTTTACAGGTAAGGATTGTGGTGTGACACTAATGTAGACAGACTATAAAACAGAACCTTTCAAATCTTAATATGCATGCAAATTTCCTGGGGATTTTATTAAAATGCAAATTCTGATGCAGCAGGTCTAGAGTGGGACCTGAGAGTCTTAATTCCAGAACACTGCGGGGGGACGCCAATCTGTCAGGATATCACTGGTCCATTGGGACACTCTAAGAGTCTTGCTAGACTAAAAAAAGAAAACCAACGTAGAGTTGTTCTCCATTCAAAGTGGTCAGAGGATCTTGTATTCCAAAATTTATAACAATTGCTCAAGGAAAATTGTCTTCAACGTTGCTTTTTAGAGTTGCTTTAGAGACAATTTTGTAATTCTAAAAATCAGTTCTAGCGTTTTGAAGTTCATCTTTGCTTTTGACTCAGGGTAATAATGCCCCACTGGCTCATTCGATTCATCCATCAGTCTTGGCACCACAAGATCCATGAATTTACCAGATAAGCCCTTGAATCCACAAGCAAGTAGATTCCAAAGCTGTGTGAGGCAGTGAGAGCTCTTCTGAAGGGTCCTACAATTATTTGAAAACTAAGATCGAATTTGTTGATTAAAAATTAGCCTGCATCATGTACTCCTTTATGTAAATAACAACTATAATAATAAAGTTAGTGCTTAGATGTGTTAAATTTCACTTAGCCATGGGCAGTCAGCATGTACCAGTGTGTACTCACAGGGCAAGAGTCCCCTCATGTCTGGGCAGCATCTGGGAACTTTGG
The DNA here is from genome assembly GCF_905146905.1 of Nyctereutes procyonoides. Taxonomy (NCBI): domain Eukaryota; kingdom Metazoa; phylum Chordata; class Mammalia; order Carnivora; family Canidae; genus Nyctereutes; species Nyctereutes procyonoides. The sequence continues at coordinate 9,058,292 of NW_026575155.1, forward strand.
GGTGCAAGGTCAATGTAACACCAGCAAAATAATAATAGTGATCATAGGTTAGGTTGAGTGCTCAATGTCTGTTCATATGTTATATATGGGATTTACTATGTATCTGGCATAATCGTAAGAGCCATTTTACATATATGAACTCCTGTGACCTTCACAAGAACTCTGTAAGAAACTTATCCCCGTGTTGCAGTTGAGGGAATTGAAGTATGGAGAGATGGAGAATAGGATGATTCCATCCAGCGAGTGAGAAATCAGAGCCCATGCTCTCTTTCAATCCCTTTAGTCTCCTGCGCTGTGATTCTGTTGTCACGATGATTTGGTGTGCTTGACGCAGAAGAGGGGAAGCCAATACCCACCGTGACTTCCGTAAAACATGGTGTCTCCCACTTCCATGTCCTCCCTCCGCAGTGGTCTGAGCATGGTGGTCACACCACTGCAGTGAATGCGACTTGGACATGGCCACCGTAAAGTCCAAAAGAGAGCACTGAGTTACGTTAAAAAAAAAAAAAAAAGATTCTGGCACATTTAGGTTGACACTATTGAAAAAGCCCTTGCTATAAGTGCCATGTCTTGTAACATTTTTATTTGTATATTGTCAAAGAGTTGCTTTTATAGTAGTTAAAAAAATTACGAAACCTCTGTATTGTACATGGCTTCAGGATATTAGGACCAATTGCAGAGACAGAAGTTTTAGCGGGTTCCCTTGTTAAGTGACATGATCCATCCCAGAACTGCTAAGAGAAGCCAGGAGCTCTGGCAGGAATGAAGAAAGATTTCAGATAGTCCTCTTAAAATATATGCTCAGTGCGGTACCCTGGATCTGGCTGCCAGTGAGTTATCTACACATTTCGTTTTACGAAAGGAACGATGGGTTTAATACTGTCAGAGATTTCTTTTGGAAGCAAAGACTGTGTTTCATGAGTATGGGTCAATTTATACTGAATATACCCCTGATGTACAAAGGGAACATTTCATCGTGAGTTGTCTGTGTCAGTCAAAAAAATTATAATAATAGTAAATGCTTAGATAGTAACATTATGTGTATGTGTATTAACTATGTTAATATTCCTACAGACCCTATGATACAGGTACTATGCTTTTTTTTAAAAGATATATTTATTTATATTAGGGAGAGAGAAAGCCTGCAAACTGGAGGAAGGGCAAAGGGGGAGGGAGAGAGAATCTCCAGGAGATTCTCTGCAGAGCATGGAGCAAGACATGGGGCTTGATCCCAAGACTCTGAGATCATGACCTGAGCTGAAATCAAGAGTCAGACACTCAACCCACTGAGCCACCCAGGGGCCCCTACAGTTACTATTATTATTCCCATTTTTCAAATGTATAAACTGGGGGAAAGAGGTATTGTGATTTGACCCAGGGGTGACGTTGCAAGGAAGCAATGGAGGCAGAATTTAGGTCTAAGCTATCTGTCTCCAGTGCCCCTAGTTCCTGACCACCAGCCACACTGCCTCCCCACAAAAGAAGTTCCCATCCTCATCTTGCCCCAAGGGGCCTTTGCACAGCTTCCCCCCTCTTCCTGCAGCATAAATGTTCTTTCTCTTTGCCTTTAAAGAGTGTTTCCTATGGGTTCCTTCAGGATTAGGGTTGCTGGATAAAATATGGGATAAAATAGCTCATGGGATGTACTTATATATTATTTGTTGTTTATCTGAAATTCAAAAATTTTTTAAAAGATTATTTATTTATTTATTCCTGAAAGACACACAGAGAGAGGCAGAGACATGGGCAGAGGGAGAGGCAGGCTCCCTCTGGGGAGCCTGATGCAGGACTCGATCCTGGGACCCCAGGATTACGACCTGAGTTGAAGGCAGACACTCAATCACTAGGCCACCCAGGTACCCCTGAAATTCAAATTTAACTATGAGTTGTTTGCAAAAATGTCACCCAAAGAGGCAGGGGCATCAATCCATCAGGTTTACCACTCTATCCACAAAGCCTAGAACAGTGCCTGACGAGGCATGTGATAAGCATGTGATAACAATGTGTGGGAAGAATAAATGCATGTGTGTCGCCTGCTGTAAGGACCTCCATCTACTAATGTGAGGGATCCTTTATTTCCTCCAGCAAACACATAAGAGTTGATTAAAAGACGTGCCCCGGGATCCCTGGGTGGCTCAGCGGTTTTAGAGCCTGCCTTTGGCCCAGGGCGCGATCCTGGAGACCCGAGATTGAATCCCACGTCGGGCTCCCGGTGAATGGAGCCTGCTCCTAACCTCTGCCTGTGTCTCTGCCTCTCTCTCTCTCTCTCACTGTCTCTCTCTCACTATCATAAATAAATTAAAAAAAAAAAAGATGTGCCCCAAGTCATTGCCTTTCCATGATTTGTGTGAATAACTATGGAACCAAAAATGCTCCCTGAGTTTTCTAATTCAAGGTAATGACTCTCCTATTGCTTCATGATTATTCATATTTTAAAACTTTTTAAGGAAATAAGTCAGTTTCCTTGCAGCCAAACGGTGCCCATCTTTTAGTGCATGTCTCTGAAAATAGAGAACATCATTTATCTGGTGTACAAGACAGATGCCCTCAAACACCCACACTAGTCATCCCAGCTCTGAAAAGCACCACAAGAAGCTCAGTGACATCCAGGGAGAAACTGCTCATCTTTATAGAGGGGCCTCAGTTTGGGTGAAGCAAATAAGAAACATCTATTTCACGAACTCCTTTTTTTTAGAGCAGTTTTAAGTTTACAACAAAATTGAGAAGAAGGGACAGCAATTTCCCATCTATATCTGCCCTCACACATGCAGAACCTTCCTCAAGATCAACATTACTCACTAAAATGTACATTTTTTGAGATCCCTGGGTGGCTCAGCAGTTTGGAGCCTGCCTTTGGCCCAGGGCGCGATCCTGGAGTCCCGGGATCGAGTCCCACTTTGGGCTCCCGGAATGGAGCCTGCTTCTCCCTCTTCCTGTGTCCCTGTCTCTCTCTTTCTCTCTGTGTCTATCATAAATAAAAATAAATAAATAAATCTTTAAAACAATAAAATAAAATAAAATAAAATGTACATTTTTTACCAAAGATGAATCTACATTGATGCTCATAAAGCTGCATTGTGTCTACAAACTCCACACATTCCCCATCAGAGCTCTTGTGTACTAACTTCCTTTTTTATAACCCAAATTTAAGGTCTTTAAAAAAAAAAAAGCAGTTATCAACTGGGACTTTATTTTTTTCCCCCAAGAATTTTCTCACAGTGAAAAAAATCAATAATATATACCCACTTTATTTTCCCACAAATCCCTCTTCTCCCCCGAAATCTTATCATCCACTTTCTACAAATTGATCAACACTTTCCATTAAAAACTTTTAAAGTGAGAAAACTTGCTGATGACTACTATAAAGGAGAGTCCTACTATGAAAACCACTGACTCTTTATCAGAAAACCCTAAAATGTAAGCCAATGCAAAATGAACTGACTTTAATATTTTATACTAAAAACAGTGCCTTTTCTCATAAGATGCTATTTTTAAAGACAGGCACGAGTGAAAAGCAATTTACTCTGAGGCACAATAAATCACTTCTTATTTTGTGTTGGGGAGAATTTGTGGAACCATCCAGGGGTACAGAAGCCCTGTCTGAAGAATAATTTGAACTGATGTCCACAGAAATCACTGCTGTACATGTGGCCAATTTGTGTTAAGATACGATCGTATCTAACTCTACGCGCAAACTTCTACCCTTCCCTGAATTATTGTTTTCCTGAAACCATTGATAAAGGGTGAGCTCCTGTTAGGAAAAGCCACCTCCCTCTCGGAGACAGACAGCATATAAATCTACTGGGGGAAATGCAACAAGCAGTAGCTACGATGCATTGGCTTTCACTTAAGTCAGCTTACGGCAAAACAGCTTTGCCATGTAGTTGCTTCGCCGTGTATTGGTTTTGCCATGTAACAGCCAGTAGCCACTGGCACTTTCCTTAAGCTCTCTGTACTGTTTCCTCATCTGTGAAATGTCTGTAAAAATAGCGATCTCACTGAGTGATCATGAGGATTAAATGAGATAATGTATGTAAAGTGCCTGTTATGCAGTAGATGCTCAATAAATGTTAGCTTCACCCCTGCCCTTCAGTTCCTATATTAGTGTGCAATGTAATTAGCAAAATATGTGATGTCAGATGTGTAAACAGAGCTGGGTTGTCCAGTTCTTATGCACAGATCTCATTTCGCATCTGATAATTAACACTAATACACAAAGGCGCCGAGGGTAATATAACTGAGGCACGCAGCCAGATGTCTGGCATGCTAATCCTTTAAATGCTTTACATTTTCACCCCCAACGAAGGTGGTGCAAGCTAAAACGTCATCCCTAATGCCACCACACGGTGTAAGGAGGTGGTTTTTCAGGTCAGAGTGCTGAGGCCCATGTAAAGGCCACATGAAGCAAAATGTCCTTGAGCTTTTCCAGCCTCTCCGAATGCTGTCTCTACAGAGTCAATGTCTTTCTACTCTTCTACTCCTGGGCACCGTTTGGGGGGTCTCGCCACACCTTTCTCTCCATGATCCCCTCTAGTTGTCTCCATGGGCTACTTGGACTATGGCTGGAGAAGTCCTAGGGAATTTGATTCTATCTGAGCATCCCAGCAAATACATCACTAGAGGGCTCCTGGCACATGTATAAGCAGCCACACATCTGTTGATAACCGTCATCCGTTCTCAATCTGACATGGAGATGCAGCCCGCATACATCTCATTACATCAAGATTATAACATAACGTGTTGTAGGTAAAGAAGATACTCATCAGTTGGTTATTGCACCACATTTATTATTCAGATTCTCTAAGCTCTGAAAGATAGCAAATGTCTGGGATTCCCCAATGAGACACGATGAGAGAGAAACCATATGGCAGACATGGAAATCACTTCTGCTTGCAGCAGCTTAGCACCAAAAACACCAGATCTGGAGTCTATAGGCCTAGACATGGGTTTTAGCTCCAATACTGATATGTTCTAGAACCTCAGGCCTGTCACCTGTAAGACAAGACCATAAAGACTCTCTCCTAGTGATATTGTTCAAGAATCAAATAGGACAAGCAGGTTGTTGACTCTCTAAAGCGCTACACATTTCAGGTACTGAGGTTGTCTTTGTTAGCTTGTAAGAGGTGGACTTAAATCATATCCAGAGTTTCTCAATTTCTGCACCTCCAATGCTGTGACTACTCCTGACTTTTATCAGAAACTTTCCTCTGGTGGGTGCAAACTAAAACATCATCCCCAATACTGCCACATTGTTTAAGGAGGTGATTTTTCAGAGCAGAGCACTGAGGCCCATGTAAATGCCACATGAATCCAAGTCATGGGTGTTGCTTCATAGACTCTTATTCTATCATTTTAAATGTTGCACTAATAAAATTCAGGTAAGAATTTTGCTATTCTATACTATCCATATTTTCTATAGGGAATATGCTGTTGTTCAATAAATAGTGTTCTTGGTTTTGGCTCTATAAAGAGACTTTGTGACTGAAAAAAATTGTCATAATAGTAAACTAAAAGCTTGACTGTCAAATCCTTCGTGTTCTTCACCTTTATAATAAAATAGAAACAATATTCAAGCCAATTTAGCGGCATCTTTAGCTGATATATTAAAGTACCATTTGCAGTTTGAAAGGTCAAAGTGTCTAGGTGGTGCTAAGGCATGAGATACAGAACATACTTGACATTCAAGTGACTTGTGTCATTGCCTGCCTGAAATCTCTGCATGTATACATGGCACCTCAGACCCTGGGGGAATATTTTCAAAAAATGGAAGACTGTAAAGATGGCATTGGAACATGGAACAGAACAAATGATCATTAGAAGGATTACTGCTTTTATTAATTAGATTTTCTCAACTTCAGAAATTGTCTTAAAATTGGATGCCATTCTCATGAAAAATAAAATATGACACCCAAGCCAGTCCCTCCAAACACTTGGAGATGTCCAAATTACTTGAAATTCCATAAAATATACATATATGTGCACACACAGAAAGAATAATTATATGAGTATATATTGACTTGCTCACAAATCAAATATTAGTATATTTGTACATGATATATATCTACATATAGATATATATAAATATTTCATGTACAATCAAGGAAAATATTTTTTAAAAGATTTTTATTTATTTGAGAGAGTGAATGCACAGAGGGAGAGGGAGAAGCTAACTCTCCACCGAGCAGAGAGCCCAACACAAGGTTCAATCCCAGGACCCTGAGATCATGACCTGAACCAAAGGCAGACAGACTCTCAACTGACTGAACCATGCAGGTGCCCCAAGGTAAATATCTTAAAAAATTGACTCCAGACCAAGTTAATAGTAAGAAAGAACAAAATATAGCCAACCTTCCAAAACTCACATTAAAAAAGACAGATATGGATTCTTTAAAAAAAAAAAAAAACTCAGATATTGCTTTGAAATGCAAAATGTGATGATTTTACAATATATTTACTTGTGCCAAAACTTTTCACGCAGGGCAGATGGAGAAGTAGCTAACTCAAGAGCTATAAGAAGTAGACTGAGGGTGAGTCAAACTGGAGAATTTATCAGTTGCATAGAATTTTAAGAGCTTGAAAATCATATCCCTATTCTCCAGATGAGAATACTGAGCCTCAGGGCACAGTAGCCAAAGCCAGAACCTCAGTCTGACTACATGTTTCTTTTGCTTATTTTTATCTAACAAACACTTGAATTAGTGTTCCTGTGCACCTGGCATGATTGTGCATGGCTTTATACATATTAACTCACTGCATTAAGTCTTTCGAAAAGCCCATGAGGTAGGTACTATTATCAGCCTTGTACTGTGGAGGCAACTTAGGCCAGATAGCCTAAAAACTTGTCCAAGGCTGCATAGTTGGTAGATGGTGCAAGAGGGTGAGGGTGAACCCCAGCTTTGCAGGGGAGGGGGGGTGGGCTGAAGCTTATACAATTTAATTTTCAGAAAAATTATACAGAATTATAAATACAAACTTGGGTATGAATGGGGGAAAAAAGTCATAACAAAATATTAGAGATTGGAGATTCAGGGCCTTTCTGATAAAATGTCAAAGTCAATCTACAGAAAAGTTTCCTATCTCAGCCTTGCTTCCCACCACACCTAGAACATTCCGGAACCCCCGCTCCCCACACCGTGGCAGTCTCAGCGGCCCATGGGAGGGAGAAGCTTGAACACTGAGCTTCATCTTCCCATGGAGTCCATATTTTGCTAACAGTCCAATTCCCAGCTGGGAAGACATTTGTCAGCTGTTCTAGGTGTTGCTCTCCAAGGGGTTCTTTAAACTCAGCCACTGTGCCCATCTTGTTCTTGGACTTCACCTGGCATCGTCTCACGCTTCAAAGTCCCTGAATATGACTCATGACCAGGTCCTTTGTCGTCCATCCTTGAGGCCCTCTGAGGCCAGGGTCCCTCTCCTCTCTGGTCTCCCAGATCACTGTTTTGTTACTGTAGGGCTGTGATTTGTCAACAAAACCTGACAGAATTTGAGGAAGAGAGAGAGAGAGATTCACAGTCCTAGGTGAAGAGTTAATATCCCTCTCTCAGCAAATGTTAGAATTAGGCCAAAAGAAAAAAAAAAAGAGTACAAATCAGTATTGGGAAGTTTTGAATGACATCATCACACAATTTGACTTATCTGACCACAGTAATAATGACGAAACTTCAGAATAGACATTCTTTCATGTACGCGTGAAACGGTCACCCAGAGAGATCAATAGACTTCTGAGAATCTATTTTTCTGCTGATGACAGGATGAAGTTAGAAAGCAATCACACCAAGACATCTAGAAAACTTCCAAACATTGGGAAATTTAGCGCACTGCCAAAGAACTTACGGATCAAAAAGGAAGTCAAAGATCGGAAAATATTTGAAGGACCTGTTGCCCTTTCTTACCACAAAATAAATGTACTTCCCATCATACGTGTAGATGTGGAGAGAAAATATAGGCTTTTAAGCTTTTTTTTTTTTTTTTTCAGTTTACATCATATCCTGTGAGCAATTAACCCTTCAGACACTGAATTAGTAACTTCCAGCTAATGCATACCTCTTGGGATTTTAAGAGACTTAGCGGAAAGCATAAAATCTTATATTTAAAAGAGACAAAGAACCTGCAAAATATAAAAATAGTGAGAGGGAAGCAAGGCTGATTTCACATAGTGACTTCTGTATTGGCTTCTCTATCACCTCGATTTCTTACTATTGGGTGTAAGTAACCCCCATGAACCTAGCTGCATTCAAAGCTGAAAATTTAATATCTGCAAATGGAATTTGCCACTGTTCCACTCTCTTCTACAGAAGCCAGGACCTCACTCGCATAACTGTCACATAGTCCCACAGTTGGGTACCAAGGAGAGATGGGTGGGAGAGTCTAATGGATGGTGGTGGCGTCTCTCTCTGGGTTACCTGGCAATGCTGGCTGCAGTGTGGCTCTTCCTGCCGGGTAGGAAGGGCCAAGCCTATTCTCCACCTCACAGGAACCTCCAGGTGTGATTAGCACTGGAAGAAGAAAGAAGGAAGGAAGGAAGGAAGGAAGGAAGGAAGGAAGGAAGGAAGGAAGGGAGGAATTATGTGTTTATATAATTGGGTCTAAAGTCCCTATACAGGGAATATGTTTAGTGTTCATTGCTAGGCTTCCACAAGCACCATATGCAGCTAGATTTATTTTCCTAGCCAGTAAGTCTAACATGGTGCTTTGGTGTTTTTCTTTGTCCCTTGTGTTGAATAACAGTAATTTTGATGTGCATGCTGTGCTCACCATAGGATCCTTGAATATATTTGACTTTTGTTGGGTTTTATTTTTTATTTTTTGTTTTTTTGGAGAGGTAGAGAGAGGAAAGCATGGGGTGTGGGGCAGAGGGAGAGAGGATCCTAAGCAGACTCCACATCCGGAGTGGAGCCCCACACAGGGTTCAATCTCACGACCCTGAGATCATGACCTGAGCTGAAATCAAGAGTTAGACACTTAACCAGTTGGGCTACCCAGGGGCCCCTGGGTGCATTTGTGAGACACATACAGTTTGTTGGTTTCCATGGTGTGACCTAAGATCTAATTTTCCCTTTGTGGCTAATTCCAATGTTTTAGACACATGTCATAAACAAATCCTAAATCCAGAGCAGATAGGTTTTGTGGAAAGATTTGGGTTTGGGAATAAATCAGCACTCCAGCATCCTGGTTCCTTTGCTCATGTCTGAGCCAGAATTAGTGTGGTATGAGTGAATCCAGATAGCTTAAAAAAAAAAAAATGTGGTCCCAGACCAATGAGTCATATTATCTATGTTTATTTATAATTTTACTTTTTTGATGATTGTCACTATTTCCTGCATTATTCCCATGCATCAGGTGGCTTTCAGTATCATACTACTTATGTTTACAATGGTCCTGCAAGGTCAGTAAGTGAGGCAGAGAGAGTCAAGGAGGACGCTTATCTAAGAAGCCAAGGTGGTTCCAAATCCTCCAGATTCCAAGGAAGTTCCAGACCCAATATGTTGATATCTCTCTTACATGCTGGCTTTTATAGGACTGAGAAGTCCTCCTCCTATCTTAGGTGCTTCCATTACTCTCTAAACATGGTACAATCCCATTCTCTATACCCCAATGCTGAGTCGCATGGAGCAATGTTAGCTACAAAGCATGGACATTATTAATGGACAAACAGGAAGAATGATCTGAGATTTTTGAACATTTTCTCAAAAAATACTAAAGACTTGAGTGCTTTCCTTTTTTAAGATTTTACTTATTTATTCTATTACATATAGAGAGAGCATGCACAAACAGAGGGAGAGGTAGAGAAAGAGGGAGAAGGATTCTGAAGCAGACTTCCCACTGAGTTCTGAGCCCTATGCGAGGCTCCACCCCATGACCCCAACATCATGACCTGAGCCGAAACCAAGAGTCAGACTCTCAACCCATTGAGCCATCCAGGCACCCCTAAAGACTTGAGTGCATTCTGAACCACACAGTATGTGGTTAAGGTGAACATAGTCGTATTATATTATATCATATCATACTAATATTTGTTTGTTCTGCCAAACAAATTGTTCTGTATTTTTTCTTATCAGGTGCTAGGACAGCTATCTCCACCTTTGAGATAGAAATAGAGGTGCTAGGGCAGCCCCAGTGGCCTAGTGGTTTAGGGTTACCTTTGGCCCCGTGTGTGATCCTGGAGACCCGGGATTGAGTCCCATGTCAGGCTTCCTGCATGGAGCTTGCTTCTCCCTCTGCCTGTGTCTCTGCCTCTCTCTCTCTCTCTCTCTCTCTCTCTCTCTGTGTGTGTGTGTGCCTGTCATGAATAAATAAATAAATAATCTTTAAAAAAAAAAAAAAGGAAAGAAATAGAGTTGTTAACAACATAACCCAGAAAAGATCTTTGTCATTTATGCCAAAGCCAAATATTCAGGACACTTGGTCTTAATACGTTTTCATTAAGAGGTTTTATTAGGAGCACAGCCGAGACTGTACACATCTATCTTCTAGACCTCTTCATTGTAGTTATGTAATTCTGAGGAAATTAGCAATCTGTACCATATCCGCCCAAGACGGAGAGATCGCCCTGCGGTGATGAAGCAACAGGACAAAGTAGCAATTAGGCAGAGTCTGATTATATCAAAAGCAAAAAATAAAATTCTTAAGCAATGATTTTGATGTTTTTTGAAAGCCAGTGGTGGACTCTCTTTAAGCTTTTGAAAAATCAAAATAGTCTGTAATGTTTCCTTGACAATGCCTCATATCACAAACATCCTAAGCATCTTCCATATGTCTAACCCCATTAGCCTGACCCTCACTGGAGTGCAAATCACACAAGAGCAAGAACCTGTCTCCTGTGTCCACCACCACCAGACCCTCAGTGCCTGGATGAGCGTGTGGCACAATAATGACTACTCTAGAAGCCTCTGCTGATTACATGTGTTCACTGCTGTAGTGGGCTAGAGGTCATCCAAGCAAACCCATTTCCTGCTCTGTCCTCATAAAAGGAGGATGAGTAAGGGAGAGGTTGAGAGACAGAAGAAGAAAAGAGGAGGGGAGGAGGGGGAAGAGGAAGGGGAAGAAGGGAGCAGGGGAAGGACAAGAAGAAGAGGGGAGGAGAAAGACGGGAGGAGGGGTCAAATGACATCAAGGCGAGCACTGGACCATGCCCTATGCTCCATTACTCCAAAACATTTGAATCAAGAGTTCAAAAATATTGTATTAGGATGATAAACTAAACTTACGTATTTTCTACCCAATATTTTAAGACCACATAGCTAACACCTTAGGAAAGCTGAAAGTTTTAACCAGACATCTCCTGCTTACAACGCTTCCAATGTTTTATTCCAGATGCACAGAAGTGCCAGCATGGAAGAGCTGAACCCAGCTCTTCCTTACTCTGTTAACTACAGACCTCTAGCCAATGAAAGCAAAGTCGAGCCTCATCTCGTCATGTCTGCCTCCTGCCAACCTTGCCACCTTGTCCATGTGAATCACTACATAAAGTGATGCTCCCATGGAATGCCACACCCAACAGCATCACTGCCTTAGAAGCAGCCAGCCCCCTCAAACCATAGTGCCTAGCTAATGGCCTTGGCCATGCTATGGGGAGCGGATTCAGAGGAATTCCAAAGGAAGTCCTCATTAAGGCCACCATCTTAGCTTAGGGTCTTGGTCTCTAAAGCTAGATTCCCCTCAGATAGGATAGATTCACCAGACTTTCCTTCCTCCATGCAAATCTCATAGGTTCCCACATCTCCAAGGACCATGTGCAGAAAGCACTAAATACAAGGAACCCTGACCCTGGCCTCCCATGGGAGAGACATCAAGAGTTAGTTATCCTAAGGATAAAGGCCCATCCATTTAAAGCCAAAACACACACACACACAAATAAAATAAAATAAAATAAAATAAAATAAAATAAAATAAAATAAAAAGAAAGCCAAAGCACAGTCCAGAGAGTAAAGTGTGAGAGGAATAACTGACCCAAAGATGAACACAGCAGCACTTTCACTGCCAACAACAATTGGTCGCACCTAAAAATAGTTCTATTTTAAAGAGAAATATTTCAAATGACTCTTAGGAGAAGAAGAAGAAAAAAACCCACATTACCAAACTTTATAAACACCTATTTCCTCGGAAGAGATTTCCAGACTTAAAAAATAAATAAATACAAGGTTCTGACCCTTCAGTTCATGCCCAGGACACATTTCTTGACAACAAACATTCGTAAATTCACTGAGAACTTTGCAGCTGTGGTTAGTGTCCGTGTCCCTTAGGTAAGGAGCTGTGGTTTTGTTCTGGTTCTTTAGAAACAATACATTTTCAGCATATCTTACATTTTTAAAATATATTTTCTCATTCTCACCATTCAAATCATTTAAAATGCTTCCCTCAAGATCTACATCAATAGAGTTGAAAAAAAAATGAGTGATTGGGAACAGGAATGAAGCTTTAATGGAATACAGTTCCGGCTCTAAAGATTCTATGAACCCGTGCTTCATTTTTAAAATTTAACCCCTCCTCTTCTGGACCTGCCACTGGTGATCCGTTAGGTGCCAAACAACCCCGGATCTCGAAGGTTCTATTAGAATTCAGATCATCAAAAAAAAAAAAAAAAAAGAATTCAGATCATCGGTCCCCTTCTTGTCCTCCAGCCTGCAAATGTCACCCTCGAAGATGCATGACACTTCGACTTTCTTTTGTAGGGATCACCTTTTTCCATAGCAGAGAGACCCGAAATAAACTAAAAATAAAGCAGACAGATCCTCAAATAAACTACTTTTTGCCCTGTATGTTCCCTGTAAAGAAATTCTCCGTTGGTTTATATTCTGATCCTCAGAACTTTGCTTTTGTAAATAAGGGCATTTGTTGTCTTCAGGATAGTATAAATATTTTGCCTGGAAAAAAAAAAAAAAACCCTCAGCCTAAACTTTGATCTCTCCTCTCGGGGTCCCCTCGATTCATTTCTCTGGCTCTAAGGATGAAGTGATGGGGGGTTAAACAAACTGAACGTTTCATTACCATTTGGGTGCCGGATCTCACCTCCCAAGCATCTGTAAAACTGTGCGCAAATAACAGATTAGCGGCCGCCAAAGACTTTGCAGCAGCATCAATAAACCCCCGGCAGCAGGCACAGGGAGCCAATGGTCAGAGGGTCCCAGGAGATCTCCCACACAGGATGCGCATCGTGTTACAGAATTCCTCAATGCCTTTTTGCAGGCTCCCTAATGACCAGTTAAATGGGCTCCCTTGAGGATGCTTGAGTCAGCGCCAGCTTGAAAACTGCTGAAGAAACATCCTCTTTTACTGGAAATGATTTCCATCAAACTGCCTTGTGCCATATTTAGACTCACAGCTGAGTAACACCCAAGAGAAGGGGCTACGTTTGCAGGGCAGGAGGCCCCGCACTGTGAGAAAAGAGCTTGCTTTTGTCTGGCCCCAGTGACCGCAGGGCAATGAGCTGCTGGGTGTGCTGCAAGCAGAGGGACGGAATCGCTTCATTCTGTCTGGAGACACCGCCTCCCGGGTGCTGGTGTCACACATGAGACACGTGCACGGGGAGGATGGTCCAAGTTCACCCACATCTGCCCCACGTAGGCCAGCAAAACCCAGAGATCTGCTCGCCTGAGCTCCGCAGGCAGAAGGAAAGCAAAAGCCCCTTTACCCCCATCTAAATTTTTTTTTTTAGGATTTTATTTATTTATTTATTCATGAGAGAGAAAGAGAGAGAGGCAGAGACACAGGCAGAGGGAGAAGCAGGCTCCACGCAGGGAGCCTGACGTGGGACTCCAGGTCCCAGGACTCCAGGATCACAGCCAGGGCCGGAGGCAGGCGCTAAACCGCTGAGCCACCCAGGGATCTCCCCATTTAAATTTAAATCACGGATTTATTTTTATTTTTTTTTTTTTTTACGTTTGTTCTTAATTAGGACTTTTTTTTTTTATAAATTAATTTTTATTGGTGTTCAATTTACCAACATACAGAATAACACCCAGTGCTCATCCCGTCAAGTGTCCCCCTCCGTGCCCGTCACCCATTCACCCCCACCCCCCGCCCTCCTCCCCTTCCACCACCCCTAGTTCATTTCCCAGAGTTAGAAGTCTTTATGTTCTGTGTCCCTTTCTGATATCTCCCACACATTTCTTCTCCCTTCCCTTATATTCCCCTTCACTATTATTCATATTCCCCAAATGAGTGAGAACATACACTGTTTGTCCTTCTCCGATTGACTTACTTCACTCAGCATAATACCCTCCAGTTCCATCCACGTTGAAGCAAATGGTGGGTATTTGTTGTTTCTAATGGCTGAGTAATATTCCATTGTATACATAGACCACATCTTCTCTATCCATCATCTTTCGATGGGCACCGAGGCTCCTTCCACAGTTTGGCTATTGTGGACATGGCTGCTAGAAACATCGGGGTGCAGGTGCCCCGGCGTTTCATTGCATCTGAATCTTCGGGGTAAATCCCTATCAGTCATAGAAAAATGATACCCAAACAGAGTTCTGCTGAAAAGCTGCATCACAAAATTATAGAACCATAAAAACTGTACTTATACATATGCACACACATAAATCATTTAATATAAACATTGAAGTGCAAATATGTAGACATGAGGTTTTAAGTGCAACCGTCTCCCCTGCTTTTCCTTTGGCTTTCCTCTGTCTCCTCTTCTAGCTCCCTCGCATCAGCCCGCCTGGCCATATTAACTCATATTCATAACCTAGCTTGTGTCCTTCTATGCTCTTCTTTATGCTCATATAATTGTGCACAGACACACAGACATATATGCGTGTAGACACATCATTTCTGTCACTGAGTTCTGCAAATGAGATCCTACTACAAAGATTCCCTGCGTTTTGTTCTTCTCTCTCAAAAGAATTTAGGCAAATTCCTCCAGGCAGCCCCTAAGGCTCTGACTTGGTCTCCGACAGCAAGGAGCGTTCCAGAACTTGGAAGGCTCCACCTTCTTGCAGCCACTCCCCTCTGGATGGGAGAAACTTCTTGAAACACTGTCCTGCTCTTTTTCCCTAACTTTCTACTAGAAATCAGAACAAAGACTACTTACTCGAGTCGTAAATGTATCTTCTTTAGTAAAGAACAAGAGAGCTTCTGCCTTGAGCACTAACTTGAGCTTGTCTTCTATTCAAGGCAGTGCTGTTTCAAAGCCTAGGTTTTGTTATGACTCAGGTGTCAAGAGGGGAGAGATGAGGAGACCACCATCATCGGAGAGAGAGTTTGTTCTTCAGGGTTCCCAGGAGGAGAGGGTAGGCTGCCCACCCCCGCCCCCCAGGGCCACACGGGAAAGCACTGTGATTGCTCAGGATTGAGAATGTGAGAGAGGAACATGGGCAAGAGTCTTTATTGTGGTTTTCATGGGAAAGAACCAGCAAGGCAGGGTAAGCAAGGTAAGCCAGTTTAAGATGGGCTATTACAAATAAATGCAGTGGTCTCTGGATTATAGGGGTGTCCAAAGTTGTCTGGTATCTGATCCTGGAAGAATTAGGGAAGAGTAATATTGGCCCCAGTGTAGGAGCTCTGGAAAGACCAGAAACAGAGGCAGCCTGGGGGGCATGGGTTTTGAATCAGTTGGTTTGCATAGGAAAGGTGCCCTCCTGGGCCACCTGGGTGGCTCAATCCATTAATCCTCCAAAAAAAAAAAAAAAAAAAATCCTCCATCTCCTGGTTTCAGTTTAGATCAAGATCTTAGGATCCTGGGATCCAGCTCAGCACTCTGCAGGGAGGTATCTGCTTCTCCCTCGGTCCTTCTGCCCCTCCTCCTGCTCCTGCTCTCTCTCCTTCTAAAATAAATAAATCTTTAAAAAGAAAAAGAATAAATAAAGTGCCCTCCCATGGTAGTTGATTGTCATCTATAAGAATTAGCTAGCCCTGGGAAGGGCAGTGCCTCAGCAGCCACGGAGGCCTCACATGCCAAAGCATCAAGAATACAGACAATTTTAAACAAAACAAAACCAAAAAGCAGAAGAATACAGAAAGAAAGAAAACATGGTAAATGCAAATGCCTAGCACATTCAAGCAATATTTGGTACATGACAGCCACGTCATTCAAGGAAGTGCAGCACATTCTGCCCCTTGCCCCAGAGCACGGCTCCACAGACTCAGCCAAGTTGTTGCACAGGGCCTTGGGTTCTGAGGAGTGCATAGGAGTTTATCTGAGACGTGAAGTGGAGATGGGCACTTCTAGGGCTGAGGGGCCTAAACATGCTAAAACAACAACATCGAAGCCATGCAGAGCTGGAACTGGGGCAAGGAGGGTGGCCACAGCCACTCTTTGGTCTACACAGCCTGAGGTCTTATCTAGAGACATCTAGCTGGCCTCAACACCCTTGCTGCTTTGCGAAGTTTCAGAAGATTCCAGAGCTGCAGAAACTCCCTTCTCCAAAATTAAGGGGTCTTCCTCCAGGCAGCTCTTTGACCAACTATCCTCCTGCACTGAGGAGTCTCTCATGTTCCACCTCCATCCTCCCCACTTCTGCTCCTGGAACAGTGGAATCCTCCCTGACCAGCACAGAATAGCATCTCCTCAGACCTTTACTGGGCCCTTCCTGCTAGGGGTGCCCTATTTTCCCCTCAAATGGACCATAATTACACTGTGTCACATATACTGACTTCTGACCATTTTTCCATGTATTTCTGAAGAGGACATTGATTAGGGATTTTTTTGTTTTCATGAAAAGAAATGGTTATAGAGGGGTACATACATATAACAGAGCAAGAGAATTATGGTGTTTGGGCTTTTGCTTTTCTTCCCGTCAGCCTACTTCCTACCGCCACCCTCTCTACCAGTTGACCCTCAGATGTCACTGAATTTGAGTTAATTGAGGAAGCAAAAAACAGAGCTGAACACTAGCCCGGGCAGTTGAGTCCAGTTAAATCAGGAATAGGCCATGAGTCTATTCTACACGGGGACTGGAGACATTGATTCTGTCTTCCAGAAGCTTGCCATATAGCAAGGAAGACAAAACCAAACAAATGTGGCTGTATATTGAGCATCATCAAGAACAGCGAAGGGGCTGCGATTTGGTCTTCCTTGCAAGAGCTAACAAAGGAGCCTGCTCTAGTTTCAGGAATGCTGACAGAAGACACGAGACTCCCTGGATCAGAGACAAAAGACTTAAATCCCCACAGCACAGCAAGAAATAAGTACTACTTATTTCCAGGGGCTGCTGCTGGGTCAAGCCAGCATTTACCAGATGCCAAGGGGGATGGAGGACTATTGCTGGCCCCTCCATGCAAGTGAGTCCCCTCAAATTTGTGGCCAAGGCCAAGACTAGAGAGTTCCCTTGCCTGTGTATAAATTAAATTAACAGACTTAAAAAAATATGTTCTTATTCTTCTACCTTGACAAATCTATCTCCATAAAAACAAACTAAGAAGACAATGTGAAGCTATGGTTTTTATATGACTAAACATGAGTGAAATATAATAATTAGCATTGTTAGGCAGTAATTAATATTTTAGTGTTTTCCTGGGTCAGCCTTTCTATTTTTTTTTAAAGATTTATTTATTTATTTATGATAGACACAGAGAGAGAGAGAGAGAGAGAGAGAGGCAGAGACACAGGCAGAGGGAGAAGCAGGCTCCATGCCGGGAGCCCGATGCGGGACTCGATCCCGGGACTCCAGGATGCCGCCCTGGGCCAAAGGCAGGCGCCAAACTGCTGAGCCACGCAGGGATCCCCTGGGTCAGCCTTTCTAGCCCCATAATAAAAATTAAATTTATGTAATGGATTAAAGCTTATATATTTATTCCTTAAAATTTCTTTTGTACTTTCATTTCAAATGTCATTATACTCAAAACAATCACTTCATTTGAACTGTATTGATTGTAAGCTAACTGAGACAGTATAGTTTTTCAAAAATTTAAATTTCAAGGAAAACCTTTGCTCTATTCAGGCAGTAGGGGGTGAAGTTATCAATAACAGTTTTAAAGCCGTTCTTAAATTTGGCAACAACACACGAATTCTACATATCATGTTCAAACAGAAAGTATTACAAAATATTTCAATCACATCCTAGAGATTGGGATCACTTATATTGCTACTTTTACCACTTTGTTTTGTTTTTGTTTTTTAAGATTTTATTTATTTATTCATGAGAGACAGAGAGAGAATAAAAGAGGTGCAGAGACGCAGGCAGAGAGAGAAGCAGGCTCCATGCAGGGACTCCAACGTGGGACTCGATCCCTGGTCTCCAGGATCACACCCTGGGCCAAAGGTGGCGCTAAACCGCTGCGCCACCCAGGCTGCCCTACCACTTTGTAAAGCAGCTAAGTAGTATGTAAATACTGAAGAATATATGAAGAATCAGTGTCATGCTTCATTCATGTTACATGTATAAAAATTCAAGAATCATTGCAAGTATTTAGTATTGCAAAATATTTCTCAGCAACTATGACCAACTGTCGAGAACACCATGCTAATTTCCTGATTCATGAGCTCCCCTAAAACTACACATTGGAACATAAAGAGAGGCAAGAACAGGAATGTTTGGAACTATTGGAAAGTGATCATTCATTACAGAAGAATACATCGTCACCAGGATATCTAAGGAAAGGATGGACAAGTTCATTAATTTATTCTTTTTTTTCCAGGGGTCTCCCCAAGGCTGAGTCCATCTCCAGCAACGGTAGCAAGACCCACACAGGGGCTGATGGATAATGACAGTCCACTGGGGACATACTTACACTAAAAGTATTCATTGTTTATCTGAAATTCAAATTTATATTGGTGTCCTGTGTTTTGATTTTCCAATAACAGCCCCATACTCCTTCATGTGGTCCTGCTTGAGTATCTTGTTTGGAGAGCACAAGAAGATGAGATGTGGAGGGGTGTTTCCCTGGGACCCGAATGGTGTCAGTCACTATAGCGGATGTTCTAACATCATGAGGTGCCCTGGCCTGTGCCAAACGTTGGATCCCAGAAGACGGTGGTGCCCATCTGTGCTTTAAGACATGTTCTCT
This sequence comes from Nyctereutes procyonoides, assembly GCF_905146905.1. Classification (NCBI taxonomy): domain Eukaryota; kingdom Metazoa; phylum Chordata; class Mammalia; order Carnivora; family Canidae; genus Nyctereutes; species Nyctereutes procyonoides. Next base: position 9,077,243 of record NW_026575155.1, read on the forward strand.
CTTTGCTACCAATTACATGCACACTTCTTACCAGCCCTCAATAGGCCAACCTCATTCGTCTCCCATGTATTATTTTATGCATAAATATCGACTGTGCACACTCCAGGAGCCACATGCTCATCCAGGTACAGAAAAGGTGAGGAAGAAGAGAAGACACTACATGGTGGATAGGAGAGGAGCCCTAGCATGCAGTCGCCTGCAGTCTCTCCGGGGACACAAGGCACACCCTTAAGAGCAAGAGCATGAGCCGAATGTGGTGCCTGTGGAAGGCAGGGATCACTTCAAAAAGCAGCAGCTTTCATGCACTTAGATGCAGAAGGTTTTCATAGAGAGAAGCAAACAAAGGGGGTTGAATGTTACACATAGAAACGTGCTAGGAAACAGTCATGAAGCAAAAGTCATACGTTCTAGAAGTAAAATTTGATAAATCCTGTGAAATTCTTTTTTTTTTTTCCTTTCATACTAAAGAAATTGGAGAAATTGAACAGAAAGTTTCCTTTGGGGAAATTGACCATAATTATCCTGGAAAGAAACTCACTAACAGAGTCAAGGAGCAGGTAAGTCCCTCCCACAGAGGGGAAGTTGAGGCAGGGATGTTTTCCTAGCATCAGACAAGGCATAGGACAAGCCCCCCCCAGCACTTCCGGTCAGGGATGCCCCAAAGAGTGCCCACCCCTGCCCTCCACCCTCAGCCACTCTGCGCATGGTATATTGAGCCTTTGGCTATTAAGCTGGAAACACAGACCTCTTTCTGTGGTTCTAACAATCTCCAGGAGATATTTTTCCTGGAAATTTTAATTCCTATTTCTCACATCAGCTCCTTCTAAATTGACGATACCTCTGACCTTCTCATCTAATTACACTAGTATTTTGTCCCTCTTTTTATTAAATGGCTCCATTACATAACCCATTACGGGATAGCTGCTTTATGTTGCTAACCTAATGAGCTCACTCTACAATTTCTCTTCTCCTCCACAGTGAGGACAGGATTCTTAAACATTGGATGTGTCGCGTTACCTAGGATTTTCACAGAAAGCCTTATTTGACAGATGATTTTACTAATGCTAGAATTTACTAAAATTGTGCTAAAATTGCATGTATCTCACTTACAGAAACATGGGTAGATCAGATCCCAAGACAAACGCAAGGTGGAGGGAACTGAAAAGCAGGAATTGAAGAGACAGCATTCCAGAGGAGAAATTAAGGGAATGAAAACATGAGTGAAAAGTGGGAAGTGAAGGAAAGTCTGCAGAGCCCGCTTCGTGTCACCAGGCAAGGGTAGCCACTGTAGGCAACCCAAATAGGGCCTCCACCCAACTTTTGAATCGGAAAAGTTCCAGTGTCAAACAATATTCTCCTAATGTGTTACGAATTTCTATCAGGTCCTAGTAAAAGGTAGGAATTAAATAAATGGACAGATATTTATGAGAACACCATTAGGAAGACCTGTACATACGTACTTTGGAGCCATATAAGTGAATTATCTATTATAATGACTAGCATATTAACATTGCATGGACTTTCCACTGTTCCTACCCCACAGTATTTGCTATATTTATGTTCTAAACAGCTGTTTTCATTTTATTTCCTCCTGCCTGATATTTGGCATTACTCTATTCTATTGGGAACATTGGCTATATTTGTGATTATTATTCAGAAGTTACAAAACAGAATTCTATAGCTATGTGCAGCAGTTATGTGCAACCAGAGATTACTAAATGCCAGGCAGAGAATCCAACAAGAAAAGTTAACTCGTGGTGTTTCCTAGTATCATGAAGAGAGGCTGGATTTAGCAAAGTCTTCTTCATTGAGGGCAGTAGGCCAGTAATGATATGCCTCAACCATATTAATAGCAATTGCATTGCTAATTTCATTAGCATTTGCATTTTCATTATGTATTAATTACTACAGTTAGGCCACCAAAGACTAATATTCAAATCTGACAGCACCAATTCCCCGGATGCATTTTGTGGTTACTGAATGATTATTGTTCAACAGTTTGCTGCCTTTGACAAATACATAGCAACGTAGGCTTCCCTGCTTTGACAAGGCTGATTGCACAGACATCATTGAAACTAAACCAAAGGCCTCAAACACTTTAGAAGAACACTCTGCATGGAAGAATGAGGAACACCAAGCACATTCATGCAAAGTTCCATCCTGGCTCAGGGTGGAAGGGTTTTGCTCAGATACAAAACAGTCTTCAAGTGAAGTGACATTTCCTGCAGCTTTCTCTGATGATTTGCTATTTGAAAAAAAAAAAAAAAAGTCAGTGATCAACCAAGTGTGGAAAAACATGGATCTGACTGCAGACCTTCTCAGAGCCTTTAATATGGATCTGACTGCAGACCTTCTCAGAGCCTTTAATATGTGCATTAAAGGGGTTGTACATTAAAGTACGTTTTGTGACTCTAAGAAAGGAGGATACAGTTTGCAGAGTTTCCTAAAATCCACATAACCTTCTAATCTATTTTTTCACTGCATATCCCTTAGAATTATTAATCCCAGGAAGGCACTTTGGAAAAAGCTGAAGTCGGGACGCCTGGGTGGCTCAGTGGTTGAATGTCTGCCTTCAGCTCTTGGCGTGATCCCAGAGTCCAGGATGGAGTCCTGCATCGGGCTCCTTTCCGGGAGCCTACTTCTCCCTCTGCTTATGTCTCTGCCTCTCTCTCCCTGTGTCTCTCATGAATAGATAAATAAAATCTTTAAAAAAATAAAAAAAAAAACCAACCTGAATTATTAGAGTAGAACTGCATCCAGAAGAGTAAGCATTCCACAAAAGTCGAGACCAAAGCAAAACAAAACAAAACACCAAAAAAAAAAAAAACCCTACAACAACAAAAAAGAAAATTTCTATTGTATTTAAGAGTAACCTGTTGTCACTAGAAGCTCCATAATTTCCAGATAAGCTTTCAATCTACACTCTGAGAAGAATTAAATACCATTTCCAAGATCTCTGCAAATTATCAGGCCTTATATTTTCCTGGATACTCCAGCCCTGAGTCCCAGGTTCCCCTGAACTGAGAATCAATGGACCGTGTCTGCTCTGATGCACGCTGTCTCCTTCCACCCCACGTTAACCAAATATGGAATACAACCCCTTTCCTAGATTTTCACCAAAACCACACAAATAAACAGACCGATCACGAGTTCTGTTTGTGTCTCCTAGGCTTTGCGAAATGCTAGGGAGGCATTTGGAAATTCTACTGCAGCAGTAATAATTGTGAGCAAGTCGAAGGTGAATCCTAGACGCACCTATGCTTTCTTTTTTAAAAAGCTTTATTGGGATATAATCTATATACCATACATCTCAGCTGTTGGAAGTACAACTGAATGGTTTTTAATACATTTACAATGTCAAGACATACTTCCTAACTTCCTTCATTAGTTCTGAGAGCTTGGGCTCCAGTCTCCCACAGAGCCACTGCTCTTCCCTCTCGCCACCTCTTCTGTGTCTCTCTAACCCCCGAATTTAGTTTCTTTCTTTTGGAACTCTTTGGTGCTCTTGCCTGCAGCCAAACCCTTTTAATCCCATCTCTCAACTCTCCATAGCACATCAGAGCAACAATGTAAATAAAGACAGATCTCTTCCAGAGAGACGTTCAGATGTCAGAGTTTAAAAAATAAAATGAATAAATAAAGACTTTATAGCCCAATGTGTACCTCCCCTATAGAAGCCATGTGATGAGTTCTATTGGGCTACTTCTAGACAGGCCTTGGATTTTCCATTATATATCATCATCCTACCTGAGAGCAGCAATAGGTGTTTCTCACTGCCTGCCCCTCTCAATCCATCAACCCCTCCACCTCGCTGTGTTCCTCAGATAAACTTTCAATAAGACCCAGACACAGAGCCTGTTCAAACTCCCTCATGTCATCAGCCTGGCCGCCACCGCAATAAGCCAAGAAAATACAGTCCATCCTGTAGTCACAGGCAACTGACTCAACAGAGCAAGTGAACACGGGACTTCTGGTTGAAGTCTTAGGTCCCAACAACCATGGCCTAGACTTTCTCCAACAAAGGAGAGAAGGAGGGGAAACAGGAATCCGTTTCAGAGAGCTGCACAGTAGGTTTTGGATTGGCCATGTCAGATGTGGTTTGGGATGAGAGATGGCATCATACTCCATATTTAGCCATGGGGGCTGCAGAGAACCCACAAAAGCCTGACTCCCCATCCTTAGGGTGTTTCCACTGGTGAAGAATAAGCAGTTCAATGACAAGATGTGATTCTGAGTTCGCTGTTCAGGGCATGTATAGAATTCTTTCCCAAAAGGCAGCTTTACCCGTATTTTAGCTATTGGGTAATTATTGCAATGAAACAAAGCTGTGCACATTTGCATTTGACCATATGGTCCCTTTAGGTAGGGCACAGGCCATACAAAGACAAGACTTCTTCACTCTACCTCAAAGCATTTAGTTTAGAGAGTTTCAACTTCCTGTTGTGTTTCGTCACAGATCAGTATGCTTTAGATTTTGAGTAAATCTTCCTTCAACACTTAGATCGAATGGCTAGATGCTGTCCACACATGGTAAGCCAATATTGAGAGGAAGCAGAGGCCGGTGGGAGGGAATTCTTGGCAAATCCACATTGCACATTGAGACCCTGTGTCTTAGGGAATGATGACCAGGTAAATAACTGAAAGTTTATTTGGGAATCAAAGTCAACCATGACAGGGTCTTGGAAAGGTGGCTGTGCAAGCACTGCTAGTGGCCCCCAGTCTCATCATCCTCACCCCACGATATCACCATATTTACATGGGTCTATGGTGGCCCGAAGCCATGGATCATCTCTGGACCGTATTTCCTTCCCTGCAGCTAAGTGGTTAATTTGCACATGGGCCTTTATACCTGCAAATTGGTTATGAGACCATTGCTATCTGGGGTAAAGGGTCTTTTTCTGAAAAATTCAAATGTGTTGAGAACTGATGCTTTTGTAAAAGACAATGAAAATTAATGACAAGGAAACAGATTGTGTGTCTGGATTTCATGACAACTGTAAAACTTCCTAAGCACTTGACCCCTAATTTCTGTCCTCATCTCAGTGCAGACTGTCCAACAGTATGTGAGAGGAAGAAATGGACACAACTTGCAGGTAATGCCCTGAAAGGAAAGGGGCGAGTTCTCCCTTAATCCTCTCAAGGGTTAACAGCCTTCTGTTGGTTAGAGTGCAGCCAGGCCATGAACTACCTGAGACCACATAGAAGTGACCAACTTGCTAGGGGGGTGGAGACACAAGACAGAAAGAGTCTGAGCCCCACTGCATTCACTGAGTGACCAGCTTGAACTTGTGAACTTTTATCTTGTCCAGGAGACATTGGTCAAAACTGATGAACCTATGTCCTTATCAATATATGGTCTCAGAGCCAAACTGCCAATGGAATAGCTCTATACACATGGATGTCTGAGTACACAAACAAGAACTAAAAATATATCAAAGTCTAGGGGCACCTGACTGGCTCAGGCAGTGGAACACGTGACTCTTGATCTCAGGGTTGTGAGTTCAAACTCCAAGTTGTATGTAGTGACTACTTAAAAATTAAATATTAAATATATACCATATGTATATATATATATATATATGGAAGTCCAATTTGACTCTTACACATTTGGGTAACACAATTTTGAAATTCTGATTGGTTTAGCAAAAAGAAGAGTCAGAAATTTACCACCTTCCTCTCCACATAAGGATAGGTCAATGTCATCTCTGTGCTTTGCCAGCCATTGCACAAAGATACACCTTGGTCATAAAAAACAATATACGGGGGGGAGGGATCCCTGGGTGGCTCAGCGGTTTGGCGCCTGCCTTTGGCCCAGGGTGCGATCCTGGAGTCCCGGGATCGAGTCCCGCATCAGGCTCCCAGCATGGAGCCTGCTTCTCCCTCCTCCTGTGTCTCTGTCTCTCTCTTTCTCTATATATCTATCATGAATAAATAAATAAATCTTTTAAAAAAAACAACATATGATTGAATGTATGCTAAAAAAAACAATGTTTAGTAATGAAATAGCATAACAGAACATATGATTTTTAGGGGGGTTTTGAGGGAATTCAGTAACTTAGTTTGTATTAAATATTGAAGCAAGTTCACAGAGAACAGCCCATTTGTAAATGTTGCAACCATCTGCACGCTGACCTTTGAAAGAATTCAAAAGGGTGCTAGATTCGGGATGCACAAACAGTAAAGTCAATTTAAAAGCACTTTACCTGTATTCCAGGACAGTGAACTATTATAAGAAACTGACTTTTAAAAAGTTGATAGCTTAATAATCTTCTAAATTTGGAAATGACTGGGGACGCCTGGATGTCTCCGCGGTTGAGCATCTGCCTTTGGCTCGAGGTGATCCCTGGGTCCCGGGATCCAGTCTCACATCAGGCTCCTTGCAGGGAGCCTGCTTCTCCCTCTGCCTATCTCTCTGCCCTCTCTCTGTGTCTTTCATGAATAAATAAATAAAATCTTCAAAAAAAATTGGAAATGATTGTTTTTTACCCCAATGTGTGAGTATGTGTGTGTTTAATGATATCTCATTTGTTCTAAGCCTACAGTAGGGCTTTCTCTGCCTCTGAGCAGTCCGGGATGCAGCTGCTAAAAGTGGGGTCTGTGGTGGGTGTGGGTCAGGAATTATTTGTAATCAATCTGTGCTAAAAGAAGCACAGAATTTAGGAGTCAAGTACTTAAAGACATTTATAGAAAGATGAGAATGCTGTGAGACCTGAATGCATGATGCACTTTCTGACAATTTTTATTGCTAATTACAAAAGCATCAGCTCTGAACAGATTTGAAATCTTTAAAAAACGGCCCTTCACCCCAGGTGGCAATGGGTTTACTTACCAATTTGTGGATATAAAGGCCCAATTTCCAGTTTAGGCCTCAGCTTCATAGATGCCTTCGCTCACACACAGCCAACATAAGAGCTTCTTAAGGACAGAGGCACATTGCCTAAGTTAGCTTCCACAGTAAAAACCAAACAAAAACTTATCATTTACTTATTTTGCCACTTGGCAAAACAGCATGGCTTATCTAAGATGGGCGAATGTGCAAAGCCTGTCTTATAATAGCATAAGAATTAAGAAGTAATTTATTTTATAAGCAGTTTATTCTTGTGTATGTGTATGTCTACCACAGAAACAGTCGTAGTGCCACAACTTCTCCACTTTTTCTTCAATCTTAAAACCAGTACTTAGAATCCACTCCAGGTGTTGGTAGCTACACCTTTGGAAAGAGTCTTTTGTTAATACCGAAAGCATTTTGACTTATTTCTTTGGAGAAAAAAAAAATAAAAAGGAAGAAGAAGAAGTAAAAGCATGCACTTCTTTAAACTGGAAAGCTTTATTTTGCCCCTGGAGAAATGTAGCCTGGTCAAATGTCTGAATGAATTGTTATTATTATTTTATTGAGCAATAAACTAAAGTGTGATTGAGTCGCCAGTGACTCGGAGATATTGTTAAGCCTGGAATCACATGGTTGAGTGACTGGCTGGCCAGAGCCTGGGTGATTCAAATGATCCAGAAGGCAAATGAGCTGGGAGTGAGAATGCCTCACACCAACGCAAACCCAATTAATGTCAACAAAATCCTGTTAAATTTATCGGTTGCCTGGCTTCTGAAAATGGTGGAACCAACCCCTTTCCTGTGCCTGCAGGGCAAATTCATTAGATGGAAAACAGCATCTTGTTAACTATAAAGTTCAGCAACCAGCAACGTAAACAAGGGGTCAGTGCCATAGTCGTGGAGACACCGACAGAGTCAGTAGAGGAGGGAGCACAGAGAAGGAGGTGCTGGCCTTCCTCTACAACACCAATTAGTTGTCGCATGGTACATGCATCCTAAGTCAAACAGGATGGAAGCCCTAGACCCCATTGTCATTCAATTCATAAAATAATGACTATACAGAGAACAGGGAAGAAGAGGTACAGGGAGAGAGAGAGGGAGGGATTGAGATTTCGCCTACATGTTCACCAAAGATTCCCACTTTCTTGTTTTTTGTTTTAGTTTTTCAAGTAAGAAGGATTCATTTGTGCTGATTCTACTTCAACCATATTCGTATCACATGCCCTTATGCCCACAATTGGCAAATCTACGGAACAAAACAGAACTCACTGCCCTGAAAGTCATCAAACCTACAATTTTGATTTGTCTTCTCTCTGCCTGCCAATGGAGGAACACTGCTAAACTCTTCTAAGTCAAGCGCCCTTAAATGACCCATCATTGTGCTATTTGGCAATGGGATGGCACCACTTTTGAGATAACTCATGCCATAAAGCTCAACAACACTTTCCTTGTTCAAAGTAGAAGCTGATGGACATTGAAAGGGCCATGTCACAGAAGGCTTTTGTGTGAACAGACTTAGTCCCCTGGGGTAACACAAGTATAGCCTGGTGAGTGGTTTGGCTGGATAGGCCAAAAAAAAAAAAAAAAAAAAAGTGCCAAAGAACCAAAAAGCATGGATTATCAAAGAGACCATTCTCCCAGCCATGTCTGATTCTGAATTCAAACCCTTAACAACTCATATAAGGATTTCACAGCGTTCTATCAAAAACTAACTGAAATAAATCTGAAATATAGCAAAATACTGAGGTGAAATATTTGAGAAAAATATGTGAGGAAAAGTGTCTCAAAATTTTTTTTTCTCTTACAAAGAAAATGTTATTTGCTGGTAAGCTGCTAATGCTAGGTATAACACACTATGGCAGTGGGATAGTAAGCAATTATTACTCATTCACAAGTCAATGCTTATGATGTGTCTGGCATTGATCAAGGTTGGTGGGATAGTATTTATCGCATTCTTGCTTGTTTTCTGTCTCCATTTTTAATAGTGACTGGTGCATGAAGAACATTTGATAGGATAATGAGACAGAATTACAGAAGGGAATGACTGAATGGCCCATTTGAGGGCAGTCACATGAAATCTCCAAGAGGACTGTGGTCAAGCTACCATAACTTTCAATGTCTCTTGATTTTTGTGTTTTCATTTAGCCCACAGGAGAAATCAAACTTCATAAATCAGTTGCTAATCATGAACACTGAAAAACAAAAAACAAAAAACCAGCAGATCCTGGCCACCATTAATGTGCCCTGACAAGGGGCTTCTGGAATACAGAGCAGGGATCATTGAGGGGCAGGGGAGGGGAGAGGCAGACATGGCGCTGGGAACATCAATAGAACCAAGAAGCAGAGGGCACAGGGGCCAAGGAGAAAGGAAGGATGGAGAATAATACAATGTGGTCTCCTAGAAGAAGTTCTGGTGTAGAATGAAGGGACTTGGGAATATCTGTACATTAAGCTGCCTGGAGTCCTCCCCATATTCTCCTAGACTCCTAAGCCTTTGTTCTATAGCACTTTTTCTATGCTGTTTTTTTTTTTTTTAAGATTTTATTTATTTATTCATGAGAGACATAGAGAGGCAGAGACATAGGCAGAGGGAGAAGCAGGCTTCCTGAGGGGAGCTCGATGGGGGACTTCATCCCAGGACCCTGGGATCATGACCTGAGCCAAAGGCAGATGCTTAACCACTGAGACACCCAGGAGTTCCTCTTTGCTGATTTAGATGTTACCCCCGCCCCCAACGTAGAGTTTCACTGCTGATTTTCCTCCAGACCATTTGCTCATTCTTGCTCTGGGCACCCTAATCCATAATTATTGTCAGCTGAGACAAAACCAGTGGCTTTACTCCTTACCAATTTATGCAGTCTCCACAGCATCGATCCCAGCAGAAATGGAGATCAGCTTTTCCAGGGAGAGCCTCCCTCCTGAAGAAATGACTCTGGGGCACTGACTGCCACCCAGAGGAATCCTGAAGAGCTTGCCTGATGTGCAGGCTGGAGTTGAGAGGTTCAAGGGGGCTCATGGTACATTTGACCCATCACAGGCAGAGGTCCATAACCTGCTGCTCCCAACAGTAAGATACTGATGTCCTGATTCCTCTTCTCTTCTCCTCATCCAATAGAATTCACTTCATTTCTAGGAAATAGAGAAGAGAGACCTGAGATCAGATTCCCTTATTACCAACCACCATCCATAGCCATTTTGGAAGAGCTGAGCCCTGGGGTTGTGTGGAAGGCAAGGTACATTTCAGTACTAAATGAGGTGCTGCCCTCAGACTCCCCAGCAGCCAATGAACAGGGATGTGTGGTGTAAAGCAGAGGAGAGGGAATAAGCATGGAGGGGCACAGAGCTACATCCAAAAGCTAGACACTAAAGGGTCAGAGTTCTGCTAAATAAAGTGAGTCTTTTCTTCCACAATTTGCTTCTCTATGGATCAGCTTTGGCAATTGTCCCCAAGACAAGAGGCGAGCCTCACTGGGGCCACTCTGCAAATTCATGAGGCAAAAACACACACAAGCTGGGCATATATGCATGATTATTTACAGGAAGAGAGAAACATTGGAACTATTTAGCATTTGCAGCTGGAAGGGGCTATTGCTGAGATGCTAGTGGGGAAGAGACAGATGGGGTGGGGGAAATTTCCTAATCTTAATAAAATCCTTTTGCCTTTTCCAGTAAGTAAAGGATTGAGTGATGACATGCCTGACCCCTTAATATCATCAACTGGAATGAGAGAGATCTAAAAGAAAATATTTAGAAAAAGAGAGTCCATATTATGCCTTGCCAGTGTTATGCCTTAATATATTCTCTCATTAGCAATAAGCCAATTCCATATAAACAATGTTTTCTCAGCAGACAACAGCAAATTAATAAGCTACCCTTAACACTCATTGGAGTTCCCAGGCTTTAATAAATACTTAAGGAGATATCATGGCTTTCCTGGCATTGAGCACATGTTGCAATGGGGAATAAATGGGTATATGCAATGCAGCAAAGAGTGCCTTCCCTCAACAAGTTTCATTTTTCTTTCCACTGTCCAGTACAGAAGAAGACGTGAACAAAGCAACGATTCAGGCATTACCTGGGAAAGGGAAATATCCTGCAGGGTATGACCAGAATGTGTCTATCAGAATAAACACCACAAAGATTAGTTCATTTTTTTCTTTCGAAACAACTTTTTATTTTTTAAATTCAGGAAGATACTTTAAGTTTTTATTGCAAACAAATGTGACCTTTGAGGCAGGCAGATAAGCCATCGGAGTCTAAAAAACATGTCATTAATAATTGACTTTAGTTATCAAAGTAAATTTTCAAAGATCTGCCAACTTATTAAACTCCAAATTGGACACAATTGCTTGTCTTTACCTTCAACTTTTCAATCAGCTACGGTAACTGATATTTGAGACTGATTGCATTTGCCTTTGCCCAAAGCTTATTAGAACCAAACTGGACAATTCTCTTTCCTCATCTGATTTAGTTTTGGTGCTTCCATAGGAAAATGTGGCTACTATTTACAAAATGGTGCAAAGAAAACCCAGTCATTTCCCTGGCTTTATTAATTTGATATGTTTACCGGCAACTCTGCACTTCCTTGTGCATCAATAAAGTTTCTTGTTTGTTTCTTTCACTTAGATGGGTTGACACTGTCAGGGTGAAACTTAATGACTAGAGGTCAGTATTTTAGAATTATACAAATGATTACATTGGAAATTCTTCGTAGTATTACATCTGTTTCAAAAGCCAACATCTGAAAATCCATACTCCTTTGAGAAATGTAATAATTTAGCTTCAATTATAAGTTTAAACCCATGTAAACTCCTTAAATCATTATTCGAATTGGCACACTATAAATCAGTTACTCACCTGGACCTTTCAAGAATATTTTTAAAACCAGGAGAGTATAGAAATGCTTGCTATTGATCAAAATCAGATCTAGAGAGTCTATCATAGGGCCTTACATCCATCTTAACTTCCTTCTTCTTTACCTTATGACACAAAAATGTTTTACAAAGTAGCATTGTTATTCCCAAGCCTCCTAAATGAGGCATTAAAATCAAAATGACAATCTTATTAGCTTTAACTCTAATTGATTTTATACAATCAATGTTTTAAGTCAGTAAGTAAATTCACCTCTCAACATATTTTAAATATTAAAAGATTATGTTGATGTCTAATACAAATAAAATAGCTGTATTGCTTTAATAAGCTTTTTAAGGATTACCCTCCCTGTCTTCATTTCATGTTGTACACATGCGAGTATTCTCGTCATTTTTAGTTTCATTACCCTACTGTTAACATATTTTTTCTTGTATCTGGAGAGATTTGAAACACATTTTCAGAGCTGAAAGTTCACATTCTACCTTCAAAAAACTTGGCATACTCCAGTTTGTCACAGTATCAAGATTGACCATCACCGGTTAAAGGCCCGAATTATTTGGCCCCTATTTAGGATTTCTCATTTTTCTTTCAAAAATTTTCTATAGGCTGAAGATTTTAATAGGAAGATTGTATTTGTACAATTATACTTCTAATAATTAAGTAATTTTCAATCTAGAGGAATAGTTTAGTTCAAACTTATTTTGAGGCCAAGACAATGGAGCTCCAGTATATTCATTATGTGTCAAACAAACAAAATGCGATATTGAATTATAAGATATTTAGGGAATTCCCTGACATTTTTTCCTGGGTAACGACAACAACAAAAACCCCCTAAATACTATAATCGGGGTCAATGTTTATTATATAGTTATTTGTAACTCTGAAAAGCAAGCACGACAGACTAGAATTTTAGGAGAAAAACACATTAAATTTTAGATTCTACTCTAACATACAGGTGCTCTGACTAGACTAAAACCCATTCTGATACCTGAAGCAAGGGTGCTGAACATCAGTTTTTTTTTTTATTACAAATACATTTCATTGACATTTATATTATTATCAGCCAGCTGAATAATACCATTCAAAAAAGAACATTCATGTATTCTCTATGTGACAGTGTGTTAAGCACCTGTATCTGAATGATTTTGATTTATATTGAATTTCTATCTTTACAATTTTCACTTTGACCTTTTTAAAATGGATACCAGAACTGAGTTTGATTTTTTTCTCATTCATTCATTTGGGTATTCTAAATCTTTCCTTTTTTTTTTTTTCAACTAACATCTTCCTTCAAGAAGATAGAAGCGTTTTCTCTTTTTAAATTTAATTTTATTTAAATTCAATTAATTAATATATAGTGTATTATTAGTAAATCCTTCTTTGTGTTTTTTAAAGATTTTATTTATTTATTCATGAGAGACACAGAGAGAGGGAGAAGCAGGTTCCCCACAGGGAGCTCAATACAGGATTCAATCCTGACCCAGGGATCACACCCTGAGCCAAAGGCAGATGCTCAACCACTGAGCCACCCAGGCGCCCCTATTAGTAAATCTTTCATTGAGCACCTAATATATGCAAGGCATCATAAAATGGCATGGATAACTAACGAAGCAAATATTGCTATGAGCTGCATTACCGGGAATTGTGGGTCTAGAAGGAGGTAAGTTCAGAGTAACAGAGTATCATTTCCAGTCATACTCTAGTAGGGATGCACCTGGAGTGCATTATGGGGCAAGTAACCAGAACTTGGGGTCCTGCAATCAGGATGGACCAGCTCTGTGAAACCCAGGGAGCAGATAACCTGGTTGTAATGAACTTCATCTTGGAATTCCCAGACTGGATAGTTTAGTGAAAGCCTTCCCTATTTTTCTGCAGTAGTTTTTTCCTCTGAGTTATTTGTACTTTCTGACTTTTCAAGCATATGTAAACTATGTTTATTTTACTCCCCCAAAAAAGATTCACTATGCCACAGGATCTACTAACAAGTACTACATGGTGAACACTTTTAGGGCATCATTTACTAATGGGAAGAAGTACTTTCTGTTCACTTGCTCTTAGCATTTATGTTTCCTTCTGAACTATACATCAAGCAAAAACAGATTAGGTATCCCCAGCCGCAGAACTAGGTCATGAGTTCCTTTACTTATTTTCAGTATTTGCTTAATTTTTGCTTCATTTGTTTAAATACCCAATAAACCATTAACAATTTCTTTGTGCTCCTTATGTGTTTATACTGAAAAGAAAGAAAAACGTGTGATCACACTGTGAAGTTTATATGGTAAAGAGGAAGCTGGCCTTTTACATTTATCACCGAGGTAGGTCATGAAGAAAGAGTTTGATCATCTGTCTCCATGGGTAAGTTTTCCTTCCCTGTTCATAAAATTCACCAAGCTCTGCTTGCAACACTAGGATGAGGTTCAAATTCTAACCCAAAAAGTCATTTGTTTTTACCTCATTTTATCTCAATTGTGATTCATAGCCTGTGAATGCTTTCCAGCCCCTAGTCTGTCCTAAACCAAACGAGGAAAGGGAGAGATAGGGAAGAAAAAAGCCCTTTTTTTTTGTCTTCTCCTGACAAAAAAAAAAAAAAAATTATGAAGTTCATCGTCCACAAAGGGCCGAATGAACTGGAAAGGTAACAGGAGGCATCTTCACATTTAAAAGAATAACTTTTGGCTGTGCCTCCCTTAACGGTTCCCTGGACCCAGGTGGAAATTCTCCAGCATCCTCTACATGAAGTTTTGCGTTGGCAAAGTTTAATGTAACAAGTCATGTTTATTATGTCAGTAGATTCTTTTTAAGGCTGAACTAAATTAATAGCATCATACGTGATTTACAATAAAACCTTAATGAAACGCTCAGAACTGTTTAAAGAGCAGCGGCAGGTTTTTAAGGAAATTGGTTGTCTGTATTTACTCTTTGAATTAAGTGTTAAAGGAAAACAGAATAATAATATAGAAAACCCGGGTTTCCTGTAACAACAATAATTATGATAACTAACATCTGTATATGGCTTTACAGTTTGCAAAGTGCTTTCTCATACATTACCTCATTTAGTAGAGTGGGAATGTTTAATGATTGGTCTTAAACTGCATTTCATTAATAGTATTATATATATATAATACTATATTAATAAGTATATTCAGAAGAAACTATCTTTAAAAGCACTGCGCTAAGCCCGAACAAAAGGCTGATAGGGAGATGTTGAAATCCAATATCAACCCCATAAATCAAATAAACATCAAATGAAATCTGTCAAACACTTCATAATGTTATGTGCGTGTCATCAAACTCAAGGAGAATCCTGCTGTGTCACCTCAGAATGATAAAGAGATCTAAGGTGTGAAAGCATGCTGTTAGAAGTTTCATTAAAGTCTTATTTACTAGTTCAGAACGAATTTACATTGATCTTTTAAACTATTGCTAACCACAAATGCATTAAACCTAAACAGTCTTCATTTACTGAGAAATAAATGTGTCAGCAGAACCATGACTTTTGTCCAATGTTGTTCCGGCATTTAATTCACAAAGGCTCAGTGTTAAGCTTTTTATTGCTTGTTGTGCTAAAGCATGTTCGCTTAATTGCAAATATATTTCCTTCCTGCATCATTATCAAAATTGTTATCTTGAGGAAATATTGTTTTTAAATAATCTGCTGCAAAACCAGAGCAGTACGTGGGCTTATTCAGAATAATTGTTTCCTGCTACAGATGAGTTAGCAATTAAGTGGTAACGTGGCTTAAACAGTTTTAAAAGGAGGTGAGGATGAAAAGGAGTTGGACTGTGCCGATCCAAGTTACAAGAAGCTTCGGGACGTTTTGTGGAGTCAACATGCACTCATGGCTGATTTAATCAATATCTCACTGTTTACATTTTAAAAGAACTTTGTTAATGGTTCCAGGACCTAATCTAATAAATAAATAATTGCAATATATTCCATAATTTTGTGCGATATACATTATGTCAAAAGCGACCTTAGTTTTCCATCTTGGAGATGGAGACAAGTGTCCCGCTTTTGACCTTGACCTTGACCTGTCCCTATATTAACTTGGGGGAAAGGACTTGCATTTAGGTTTTAAATGAAAAGTTTCTAGTAACATAGTTATGGGCACACCCATAACTAAAACAAACACAAAGAGACATTACATTAAACCACAGAAAGAAAGGACATTATGTGACTAGACAGTCGAGGATTTTCATTCCTTTTTTTTTTTTTTTTTAATTGCTCTTCAGTAGCTAAATACAGCAGGCATGGTGTTTCCACTTCAGTGGGTGAAAATTTATTGACATCTGTCCCAATCCTTCATTAGGTAAACCCACACTAAATAGGTTGCATCATTTTGTCCATGAAATGGAACTTATAAAAATTATGCTAAGACATGAATCCTTCCTTTCAATACCATTTAAATTCAAGAAAAAAAGCGTTTACCAAGGAGTTTTGGGAGTGTTCATTATTGCTGGGATTAGTTATATTTCTAAAACTGGAGAAAGACATACTTTCTAGAAATTAAACCACGATTGGCCAAGTTTCCAATGGGAAGCAACCAAGATAACTTGCATCTGCCGGGGCTGGGGGGTGTCAGCAATTGATTGGTGATGGCTCCATTTCAAAAGAAGTGGGAAACCTTCCATGTACCTATTATGACACGTAACTCTATCCCAGTTGATTTTAGAGGGAAACAGTAAGAAAACGAGTGGCAGGGCGGGACCAGAACTGGGTGGACCCCTGAAGCAGGCCAATGAGCAATTAGCCATGACTTTGCACAGCCAGAACTGGGGAGTGACAGCATCAGTCCTGAGGGATGAGAGCCTGACATACAGACACACTTACAGCCTACCTGGATCCAGCCCGTCCTCTGCCCGCCATGGGGTAGCAGGGGCCCTGGCAAGGGGCAGCCATTCCGAAGGTACAAATGGTACCCACCCCACACTGCAGTAAACCATCTACAACCCAGACTCCGAGCAGCCTGGAAGGAGTGGACTTGCCTGGGGAGTTTTCTGGGTTTGTCCAGCGGAGCTAACAGACCCAAGGGCTCCAGCAATGTGACGGAAACGGGTAGCAAGCTATTAGATACACAGAAAATGGGTAATATGGGGAAGACATTTCCATCTTCGGAAGTCGGCTGAGCCTCTGAGACCTGGCTTCCAAAGAATGAAGGTGTTACCTTGACGCGATATGGACATCCTCCCAAGTCTTGGCCCGCATGAATCTTTCAACATGCTCTCCTCTGTCCGCAACCTTCCCTCCGTTGTCACCCTCCTCCTCTCGCTGGTCTCACATAGTTATAAATATTGCAGTTCCTGAGCACTTGGTGCCCTTCCACTGGCTGCAGAGCCCCTCTCCCTCTGCTTGCTCACCTCCATACACCTCCCACCACTTTCTGTTTGACCAAACACTACCTGTGGTTTTCTTGTAGTTTCCACCATCCATTTAGGTACTCCAAAGTGTTGGATTATTGTCTTAAATGCCTCCTTGAAATCAAGACCAAATTCCTTTCTGAGGTCAAAGCTCAGCTTTCTCCTTGCCCACGGTGACCCGTTATTTGGCAATCTCCTGTCCTCCATAAAAGCATACTGCATGCGCTAAAGTGGACCGCACAGTAATAACCCTTTCCTGCCCCTGAGCTACAGAAATGCTTAGCTAGGCTTTACCTTCCCCTCTTCCAGCCTTCACAAGATGCCAGGTACACACACTTCTTAAGTGGTCCTTCTCTGAAAATCCAAACAACATCAGTGTCACCAGCTACCCAATTGTCCCTTAAGAAAAAATATGTTCAACAAAAATCTAGGGCCACCTGGAGATCGCAGCTAAGGAAAAGCATCTGAGTACTTCCAGAGGATTAATTAGAAAACCTGAAGCACAGTATATATCCTTTACACGAGCAATAGCACGGACACTTATAGTCCAATTCTATCCCAGATGACAGCACAGATGTCTCAGCCTGGGAACCGGCATGACTGGCAGATGTGCTTTGTTTAGCCCACCCAGGCTTGTTTGGTTTTTACGTTAATTGAGTTGCCAATACATAGAAATCAGATGTCCTGACAACAGGAACCACACTCCTATGTAGTGACAGGATGGTCACTATATATCCTTCTGATACAACATGCATTTTCCAAGGTTTCCGGAACCCACTTCATGTCTCTTAAATACATAACCTGTGCAACCCCCAAGGGTTTGAGTGGTCTACCCCTGATCGATAAACTTTTTTAAAAATCAAGAAAGTTTTGATGAATAAAAAAATCAATACCTGTGTACTTATAGTGTTTAATGTTTTAATTTTCAGCATACTTTTTGTACCTGCTCCTTATATCCTCATCAACCACATCCTCATCCAATGACTATACCTATTTCCTTTTTCTAATGATGGGAAGGGGTCGGTCCCTTTGTATAACTGGCATTGGAAAGAAACCATGAACACCCATCAAGGGCATTCCATGTTAACTACACTTACTGTATGAAGCAAGGATCATAGCCTCATAGACTAACCCTACTGTTGATCCATAAACAGTGTCCTCATCTGGAAGATTATGAAGGGAGGTTTATCAAAGAAACTACCAGCAGCATCACCTTCAAATATTTACAAGTATCTAACACATTCATGTGTCTTATGTCTTGGTTAATTTATTTAATGGACGGGAGCTCTGTTTTTATGCGTTCAGGGTACTTCAACCCATGGGCTTTGTATTCACATCTAGAATATCTATCATCTATCTATCTATCTATCTATCTATCTATCTATCTATCATCTATCTATCATCTATCTATCTACATATATATATGCATATCTTTTCAGATATAACCTTACCCAACCTCCTCAGATATTACTACTAACAATTTCAAAAATACTCAAGCAATAGGGTAGGACAGGGGCTATCTGGGTGGCTCAGCAGTTCAGCATCTGCTTTTAGCTCAGGTTGTGATCACAGGGTCCTGGGATCAAGTCCTGCATCAGGCTCCCCACAGGGAGCCTGCTTCTCCCTTTGCCTATGTCTCTGCCTCTCTCTCATGAATAAATAAATAAAATCTTTTAAAAAAATAGGGTAGGACAGATTCCTCAGGAATGGGACTAAAAGAAAATTAATAATAATAATGAGACCATGATGATACATTCTAACTGCCTTGTTTTGGGGAGGGTGCTTATATAGAGACTAAGTCATTCGTGAAGGAGTATAAACCATATTAGACATTCAATCATCCCAATCTTCAACTCATTGTTCCACTTTTTCTTTCACTATATTATTTCCATATGATGCCCTTTTGCCCCATCAGCAGGATTCACTGGGAAGGCATGTTCTTTGATAAAACAAGGTCAATAATATTGTCATTTTCAACTGTGCTATCATTTTCACAGGTCCAAGTTGAAACGAAATCAATTAGGAGAACAAATAGCACTGTTTTATCACTAATGAATGGATTTAGCATTGTTTTCCACATTCCCACCACTTAAAATGGAAGAAATAGAGCAAATGTGGCACAGAGAAAGCTCAAATAGTCCATGCTAATGGTGGAAATACTTAAGTATCATCTGTATACAGCTAATATAAACCAAAGTGGTTTATTACCACAGTTCCGTGATTTATGACTCACATTATGACTTTATTTTGAAATGGTCGCATAAAATATTAATGTGTGGTGAAAGAACACACAACAAGGAGCAGGGATCATGTTTTATCAGATGTAAGGCTGCTCAGTGATTTATTCCTCTTAATACACTGAACTCAAGTCTTCGTATCTCTTTGCTCTCTTATTATAATCAGCCCTTCATATTCAAGCTTTTCAAGGTGAGGCAGCCTTACTTTTGTCCCTAGATTATAGGTTGTGTACCGTTAATTTTTAAAGGGATGGAGTAGTTTATAACAAATGTGAATAATTTATAGCAAATGTTCTCAGCATTGATTAGTGTTCTTTTGAAATAGAATGTCTTCTTGATATGCATTATTCCTTTAATGCCTTATGAAAAGTCAGAAGACCTGTTACTGCACTGCTTAATGGACAAATCAACTTTAATTTTAGTCATATATAATATGAAAGATAAGTACCTATGTTTTTCCCTGTTTGGAATTTGCCAGGCATTAACACGAAACATTAGCTCAAAGCAATCTCATGAGAAGTTAACAATAGGACCCAGTTGCTCTCCCTTGGAATTTGCATTTGATCTGGTTTCTGCAAACTTTGGAGTTGGTGGTTTCTGAAGTCTTTCATTACACTGCATGTTAGGTGACTCCACACCCCACTTTACAAAATTCCAAATTCCACAACTTCACTGCTCAGAAAGTTGATGTAGACCGAGTTCCTTATTTCATTTCAGTTTGATCAATGTAGCTGATTCCTGAAAAACTGAATATCTTTTTGAATCTCCATAAAAGTTACTATGGCTTAATTTCTATTGTATGGAATCCACCAACTATGATTTTATCCTGCTGTTATATTGTGTATTTTAAAATATCAATTGATATAAATTTGAAAAAACATAAATAAGAATAGACAACACCGTGCTTTCTACATGTATGATATACACTATCCATATATTCTCATTTCATTCTCCCAGTAACCTGTAAAATACTCTAATGCCTGTTATATAAAGAGGAAACTGAGGCACAGAATCAGTAAGTCATTTGCCCTGGAGTGACAATGACAGCAGCAGAACTGAAATTAGGAACTTCAGTGGTTTGGCTTCGGAATCCACATTCTTAACATTACACTCTTCCTATTGCTCTTTGCTCAGAAACACTGACTACAAAGATTTTTATATAAAAACAGAAAAATAAAGAGGTCCCATGAATTGAGCTTTGAGAGAACAAAACCTAACTTTACGAAGGACCGACGTTAAGAATTAAGTTCAAATGATGAGAAGTGAAAGAGGAAGAGGACATTTGAGATTCCTTAACATGTCTTTGAATATCTAGGGTCATTCAAATGGTGGGGTGGCCATCCTTGACATCCTCCACGGTCAGTACAATGTACAATAAAGAGCACTTGGTGGGGAAAATGGGGATATGGATCCACGCTGCACCGCTTCATACCTGAGCAATCCTGGGATTATTACGGAACCTCTCTGATCCAAGATTTCTTTTTTTTTTTTTTTTTTAAGGCATACATCATTTATTTTTTTTTATAAATTAATTTTTATTGGTGTTCAATTTACCAACATACAGAATAACACCCAGTGCTCATCCCGTCAAGTGTCCCCCTCCGTGCCCGTCACCCATTCACCCCCACCCCCCGCCCTCCTCCCCTTCCACCACCCCTAGTTCATTTCCCAGAGTTAGGAGTCTTTATGTTCTGTGTCCCTTTCTGATATCTCCCACACATTTCTTCTCCCTTCCCTTATATTCCCCTTCACTATTATTCATATTCCCCAAATGAGTGAGAACATACACTGTTTGTCCTTCTCCGATTGACTTACTTCACTCAGCATAATACCCTCCAGTTCCATCCACGTTGAAGCAAATGGTGGGTATTTGTCGTTTCTAATGGCTGAGGAATATTCCATTGTATACATAAACCACATCTTCTTTATCCATTCATCTTTCGATGGGCACCGAGGCTCCTTCCACAGTTTGGCTATTGTGGACGAAGATTCAGATGCAATGAAACGCCAGGGCACCTGCACCCTGATCCAAGATTTCTATCTCCAAACTGAGATTATAACACCCACTAGTAGAGCAGTCATTACGATTAGAAATAACATCCAGAGTCTAGGATGCGGTAGGCATTCCATATGGTAGATATATAGTATCTGTGATCAGTTTCTGTTCTATTAATTGGTATTCTTTCAACAAGCCCATGCTCAGAATGAGTCACTGCAGGAATGCAGAGGACTCTGTCCTCCAGTCATCTTAAACCTTAAGATCTTAAATAACTATCCTTCCCCTCGCTCTTGTCATTCAAACTTAAATCGGAACTCACAGAGTTAAATACACGTGAATGGTTAATTTCCAACAGCCATTGAGAAAATCAGGAAAAAACCACTGTGATTGCACAAGAAGTATTAGATGTTCCACACAGACACATCTCCACTCGGGGGGACACCCTTGCAGGGGCGACAAGTGGCTCTCAGCTGCGTGGTTCCACTGGTGGATACGTGACCATTGGCATTCCTTGTCTGCTAAGGACCAGTCCTCTCCTCACAAAATAAGGGCTTGAGACAGTCAATCGAAAGAAGAGAGAGCATCAACATCCCTGTGATTTGGGAAAAGAAGACAGATGGAAACCGAGAGAGACGAAATGAAGAAAGGAGAGAGAGGGAGGAAAAGTTTCTTCCAGAGAGAAAGGGAATCAATAGCAAACATTTCTTCAGGAGAGGCTGTGGTGGAAAGAGAATGGACATTGAGCAAGGGTGGCTCAGGTTTTGTGCATTCACTTATGCAAAGTTGTGTGAATAACAAAGGGTTCTGCCGCAAACACTGAATTTCCTCAAAATACTAAAGGGCCATTTCATGGAAGCAGACCATGTATGCTATAGCATACACACACCCTTTTTGTTAATAAAATTGCACATCACATTCCAGGCTCTGTTGGATTTGGGACTTAGTTGCCAAAAGACAAGGGTACAAGGTCTGACAACTGTTCCTCCTGACCCCGCCAGAAGAGGATGGAAATATAAATTTTCATGCACCTGAAGGCATCATTCTCCAAAAAACGATTTTTAAAGTTGCCTCCATCTCTTAAGATATGTGCATGCAGTGAGAAATGGCCTGTCTATAGCAATTATCAAATGCTGCTCTTTATATCTGCCACTTTTTTTTGACCCTCCTGTCTCACAAGGATCATGACATATATGTTTTTTAACTTCTGCTACGTCCTTTTTCTCATCTTTCTTCCTCAATTTTAATTCTTCCCTGAGAGCAGCTCAGAATCCAAGACCTATTACTTTGGTCTGGACCCTTTGCAGCCCTCCCCTTAAAAAACCCAGTGGCCTGACTGGGAGTGAGTCAGTGCCATAAGAAAGAAATCTGTACAAATAACTAATAACATGTGCTCTATGATGGAAATTTCTAAAGCCAAAAAGGACTATTTCATATGGACCACTGCACCACTTTTAAAAATCCTTTTAAACATAACCACTCATGTATCATCTCAAATATTACTCCCCTAGAGATGCTTCACAGTTTCTGATTCAAGTGTTGTTGACCATTTGGCCAGAAGACTCTTAAATACACAAAGTTGTCCATGAATCACCCCCATGCACTAAAAGGCAGGAGTTGGCAAATGTACACATTATACTTGGGCTTATCAAGAGTATTTTTAGGCTATCACTTTTGCGTTATTAAAAACTAAAATTGACTTTCGTAGAAGGGAAAAACTCCCCAGGGTACTTGGAATATTATGCATTCCAGGCTGAGAAAAGAGTTTTAAGTTCCAATTTCAACAAAAATTTCCTTACATAAATAGGAAGCTGGGAGGGAAAAGGAAGGAAGAAAGGAAGGAAGGAAGGGAGGGAGGGAGGGAGGGAGAAAGAAAGAAAAGAAATTTACTTTATAACCCAGGTCATTTTATTTTCCCAATAAGAAAACAAGACCCAAAATAAAACAAAAGAAAAACAGTTTCTAAAACTCATATGAGGATACAGAAATATCATCCTCATCTTCAGATTTCCTTATCTATTCCTTAGGAGGTAACTGGGTCCTGTCTTCCCTCCAAAATTTTCTTTACAAGAAATTTCCAAAGACTCTCCATTTTGCAAATAAAAAAATACACCTCCATTCATTTACTAGTTTATTTAACAAATATTTTTGGAAGGCCTACTATGTACCAGGCACTGCTAAAGCCTGAAGATAAAGCAACAAACATGAGATGATCTTTGATTTCTTGAAGTTTACAAACTACTAGGGAAAAAGTAGAACATTTTCTTAAATTACTTGCAGTATATTTAATTTTTTTGCATGCTTGTAGATGTGTTGTAATTCATATTTTTAAATGAAAAAAAATTACGCCTCACAGTAAATGAAAAGTTTTTTTTTTCTTTTAAAGAATTGCAATAGTGAGAATTCGTGAAGAAATTCAGAAGGCTGCTGGAGCTGAACAGCATTATTAAGCCATGCAAATAAGCTAAGAGGACACTGGGGTATGCACCTGCTTCTCCCAGGTGACCCATGGTTATTTACCAATGGTCTTTTCAAAACAACAGCTCTCATATTTGGTCCAACATAAGGAATGATTTATATGGTGGAAATCTCAGACCCAGTAGAAGAATGTCCTCCCCCACTTCCCCAGGAGGAGATGATTTGGGAAAGGCAGAGTTTTCAGAGATGATGGCATTTTATAAATAAGCCAAACCCTTTTCCCCAAATATAACTCAATGCCTCAATCTACCTCCTACCGAAACCACTTTCAGTACCACCAAAGCTTGGGTCTATGAAACAACTTAGAACTCATTTCTGAAAATTGTCCCAGCATAGAGATAATTTAAAAAAGAACATACAAAATATCAGAAAAGCAAAAGAAACCTAAATGAACAAAATATTTGGGGCTGACGTTTTCAAAAGGATGGGCATCTGATAGAAAAAAAAAAATCAGCCAAAGCAATGTAGTAAGCAGCTCATCAGGATTTCAAGAAAACAGAAAGATAAAATCATTATCACTGGCATCTGACATCACTAATGAGGGGGAAAAAAGAGTAAGGAAGTTCTGTTAATGGCTCTAAAAATGTCATTACTTGGACAAGAGTCACAACAGAAAAAGCTCTTCTTATTTCAGAGAATAGTAAGTATCAGACCCAAAACCCAAGATCTGCTTAGAACTCAGAAGAGGGTCACCATTGGTGTTGCCTGTTTAAGGAGGCGACTGTGGATGGCATTCTGTCAGATATATGTTGTTTCTTTCTTTTTCTCCCCATAGCCATCCTATGTCTTTGTAAATTCTTTGTAACACTCCCTTCCCACTACTATTCAATTAGCTTTCAAATAACTGAAGATGACCCATGCGCCAAGATTGCCACTTTACCAAGTATCATCACAAGGGTTCCCAACCAGCTGCTTTAAAGTAATTGGCATCATAATGTGCAGAAAAATTACTTTTCTAATGGTTGCCTGGAAGATTTATATCTCTAAAATGTAATTAAAAAGTAGATTTAGAAATATGCTCAACAACCAAAAAGATTAAATATTAATGTGGAGTGTAATTAATAAATTATACATCTCTTGATTACTAATGGCTTATTGACTGTAAAAGCATAACATTATGGAATATTAGGCCAAATGAAGGCTTTTGGGGAATATTGTTCAGCTTCAAAGATGAAGCCGCTGCTCTTGAATTTTCAGAAGAAATCCTGATTTTGCAGATAAGATAAAAATTTGTCTAATTCTTCCCATTATCATTCTTCATTCTCTCTATGCATTAGAATGAAAGCTTGCCATTCTTTGTAAAATGAAAATTTGTAGTTCCCTGAATCATTTTTTATTGCATTAAATAACATCTATTGCTTATCTTATAAGCTTCCCAGTTGAAGTAAAGTTTCAAATTTGAGGCCCTCTTTGAAAATAAAATGTCTAATACCATTACAAATGGCAGCAGTGAAGAGAAACAACTGAAATGAGGTAAGTGTGTAATGGGCAATCCTTGCAGGGCACTTAAAACTTCGGCGTAGGGTAAAACAATAAACAGAAATAGTAGGCTTCCAATGGTTTCAATGACACTTTTGAGCTCCAAGTATTTCCTTGACTTAAAATGTTTCAAGACATTCATCAGAGTCTTAGGATGCAAGAGTTGTAAACAGTCCTGGAGGCTACTAGGTCTACCACCTTCATTTTATACAGGAATTTGGTATTCTTTTCTCCCAGGCAGTACGTGATTCACACAGACTTCAAGGATCACCCACGGCAGAATAGTAACAGTAACTCAGGTCTCCCCACTACACCAGCCCAAAGATTTTTTTCCTTTATTTCACATAAGTGAGGAATCACAACAGCCAGATTTGTAAGGATCTTAACTTACAAGTCTTCTGGTTCTCAAGTGTTTCTCCAAGAAATTTCACAAAAATATACACAGAGGCAAGTCATGTCCAAACCACCAGAACCACACTTCAGATAGCTACCTCCCAGGAGTCCTTTCCAACTCAATGCCCACTATCCCTTGGTTTAAGGCAATTAATTCTTTATGACGGAGAATCTTCCAGTGGAGAAAACTTAGCAGAGAAAGATGTGACCAAGGACCTAGAGGTTCAGTCTCATTTAATTCTTCTGAATCTAGATAGCATCTTATATTCCTCAGAAACAAGAACAAATGACTCTCAAGTCAGCACTTAGAGCAATGAAAGAAGGACCTTGGCAAGAATATCTGGGTAATCTTGCTCAATAAGTTTTGCTCAAGAAATATCCCAGAGAGAACTAAGGAATATCCCAGATGAGCGCTAAGGAAAGTTAATGTGATTCCTGGCATGGAGTGCTTCCTGGATCAGAGTTGACTGAGGAGGAGAACTTCCCTCCCATGCTTCCAGAAACCTATGAGCAACTAGACTTTGGTTCTCGTCTCAGATTCAATGTTTCTCCTTGAGGTCGGGCCTTTCCATCTGCACACTTTCTTCAAAGTACACATCATAATTATGCTTAACTTTTTGTCTAAAAAGTCATCTGTTGTATATGTTTATTTCATATACATTTTAATCTATCAATTTATCTATTTATCTGTTTTCATGTTTGTTTGTTTTTAGAGTAGACACCAAGTTGCATGAGGGAAAATACCTTCTTCACTTCTTTAACATCAGAGTCTACGACCACAGCAAAAGAAAGAATGTTCATAAATATCTGTTGAGAAATAGGGGCACCCACAAGGACAGAAAGTTTTAGAAAACCACCAAGCTGGCCTTTGCCCTTCTTGGTCTTGGCAAGCACTGTTCTTCCATTTCAACATTGGTGTCTCTTCCATTTTCCCTATGCAGCCAAAATACGAGGAAGGTGGAGGTCTTTCATCACTAGGAGGGTGGCCATCATCACTGTGGAAAACTCTGCAAGGATAGGAATTGGGTCAATATGCTCCAGAGCAGTACTTCATCACAAGGCCAAGTAGACAAAGCAGCAGAGCAACTTGCACAAAAGGCCAATCAAAGCAACTTCTAGAATGGAGCAGATGGTCTTTCTCCAGTGACCATGAGAAAAGGACAAAAACTATAGCTCTGAACAATAAATAAAATCAGAGGGGAAGAAAAAAGTAAATAGGCAAAACCTTTCCAAGTTCTCTTTGAAATTCAGGCATTTAACAGATACTTAGTTCCATTAACTTGATGTGAATTTAGTTCACACGTTCTAGTTGATAGAGTTCTCCTTGTCTGCTTATAAAGATGCCATTCATATATTTGTACCAATGTCACTCTGTAGGATTCTTTGGTTGGATTTTTAAAATTTCAGTGTAAGCCCAAAGATGTCATATTTGTTGACCAAACAAAACAAAACAAAAAAGGTCTTTAACATTTGAGACCATGACGTGACCTCCCTTGTTGAACAGAATTACATCTCAATCCATATTCTCTAAACTGTCATTTTGCTGTCATCACTTCAGTCACAGTCACCTCAGTAGCTAATGATGACAAAAACACAAAGAGTAGTGTATGGACAAATTGACATGGACCCAAAGACTCCAGAATACAAACTTATTAGCTTAGCTCTAATGAAATCAAATCACTGGAATTATTTTTTTTTAATTTACAAATAATATTATCATCAATAAATCCTAATACTTGATTTCTTCAAGCTAACCACTTAATTTTCACCAGTAACAGTACCTATTAACAAAAAATATTTCTTCATCACTTAACAACCACTAGCTTAGACATTTCAGAAAATTTCTAATTTATAGAGGGGAAGGTCAAGTCCTCATGGGGTTCAGGGACTTGCTTTAGGTCCCACAGTCATCTGTTAAAATAAGTACATTACCAAAATGGTACTTATTTTGATGTTATAAAGTATAGCTCAGCAGGATCTTGACAATTATTTTGTTAATAAGAGCTGTATTTAAGCCATGTGACAGGATAGCTCATTTCTGTTGTGTTCTCTGTATTTTTGCATCCTCCCTCCAAGATAGCAGTGGAATGCCATGTTCTTTGAAATGAAAGTTATAAAGGGAGTAAAAATACAAAGAAAAATACTTTTTATAATTTTAAATTACAAAAGACAAAAGAGATGTCTAGATTGAGTAACTTACATGTACTTCTAAGGCCTAAAGGAAAACACAAAAATATTTGTTCTGTTTACAGATTTTTAAAATTTCTACCAGTTTATTACTTATTCAAACACAAATTAAAATTTAATATAATTAAGAACACATTCCAAAACAACAAGTGGAGACTGATTGTTTATTCTGGATAGAGACTGCAAACAATTTCAGCAAGCGGCGTCTAAAAATACAAAATCCTTCCCAGGACGGAATTGTGTGGCATTTTATCAAACATGCAGTGGTTATCTGATTTGACTCTCCTTCACAGTTTCTATTGGTAACATGAACATTTTGAACCTTAATTATGCACATTCAACAATCCCTTATGACAATTCCAAGATCCAAAAGTTTCTGGAAACTGAAACTTTTACACCAACTCATTTGGAGCAAAACTTGTCCTGAAGTGACATGTAGCTATGGGAATATTGATGTATTTGATTAAAGATATATTAACAGGGGCGCCTGGGTGGCTCAGTCTATTAAGTGTCTGATTCTTGATTTCTGTTCAGGTCATGATTTTAGGGTCTGTGAGATCAAGCCCTGCTTGATAGGCAGTAGGGAGTCTGCCTGAGATCCTCTCCCTCCTCTCTCTCACTCTCAAAATAAATAAATCTTTAAAGATGTATTAACAATTTAGATTAGTAATGCCGCACACACTGTCAAGGCTGTTCCACAATGTGTGCCATGCATATTAAATTAGCTTCCCAAATCTGAAAACTTCCAAATTTCAAGACACATCTGGCTCAAGGGTTCAAGAGATGGATGGTGACTCTGTGATCTATCTTATTTTACTGCTTAATGTCAATACACTCTAACAACAGCATCAAAGTCCCTTTGCTGAACTGTCTGTCCTCCGTGATCATAAACCACACATGGCCCAAATTTCACAAGCCCTCAGTGCTAATCACCTGACAAAGTACTAGCAAAATCAGCACAGGGAAATTATCTTTTGTGGTTGTTGATGGCTTGTAGGAAATCCACAGAAACTCTGCAGACCTTAATTCACAAAAGTGATGACAACAGAAATCTTATTTATACCACTTTAAATACTCAGCTGCCTTATATATTCTGGAATCTCTCAACAACATATGACACGGATAACTCCAAAGTGTTTTCTATCTTAAAATAAATAAGTTTCTGTTATTTGGTTTTGAAATAAAATTATTTCCCAATAACCAAGCCACCCAAAATGCCAAATAGCCTAATTTTTTAGGCTTATACCAAGGTGCTCCAAAAGTGGGGAAATAGGTAAAAGAATGAAGCTTGACATATTCTAACTTGTAAACAAATTTTTGATGACAATAGCATTGGTAAAAAGAGATGCCATTAAATGTTCAATTCTATGTGGCTTCATGCATGCCTGTTGAATACTGAATATTTACGGTGACTTGTACTTGAAATAAGACATTGTTTTTTCTGCCATCTTATAAGTAAACCTTTTCCCACTTCTTCCTGTGTAAATTCATCAAGTTTACAAAATGAAGAGGCATCACGAACACAGACACTGAACTCCCAGTGATTAAAATACTCCCTGGATAAGTCGTATATTTGGGGTAACATTATTAACTCTTGGGAAGCTACTCAGGGGCCATTTAGCATATTTAAATAATAAGTAAGGAAATCAACATCAATTAATATTTTCTCTGTGCCCGCAGGGTACTTGGCACCGGCTGTTGGACTCGGTGGGAAACAGTCATTAACTGTCCCTGTTCTCAAAGGGCATTTTCTGAACAGACGGTAACACCAATCTCATTCTTGTACCAAACCGCAGAAAGCAAACAGAAAAATGTAATTTTAGCCAATTAAGAGACTTTGTTTTTTAATGAATACTTTACTTCAGCTGGCTTAAATCTTTGTCTTTGAGGTGGTGGAGGAGGGATTGGGGAAAATAGGAGGATAAGACGGAGGATTGATGGCAGAAGGAAGAAAGCAGGAGAGTGCTGAGTGGTCCTGCTGAGTGGACATGAGATGTTCCTTTCTCTAAACAGCAGCTACCCAGCTCGTCCATTCATTCAACTCCACACCCCGCAAACTAACTCTGTGTCCAACACTGTCCTGAGTTCTGGGGATAGAAGGGTGAATCAAGGAGCCCTTGCCTTCAAATATCCAAGGGGAACTATAGCGATTCCTTGCTCAGTGGGTTATTGTGAAGAAAAAATGAGCTAACATGCGTGACGTGGTTTGAACAATGCCTGGCACGCGAGCGGGATGGCACAGAGGCCGTAGCACATATATGCTGTACTATTGGGGAAAATGGGCACAGAAACAGACATTTCCTGTGCAGTTTGATAAGGGAGAGTAGAGGACACTATGGAAGGCTACACAGAGTTTTGGGGTGGGTGGGGTGGAGGGGTAAGCAGATTAGCCGGGACTCCTGAATCCTGTCCAGGTATCTGTGTGTTATCCAGGGAGCTGCAGCTGCACAGCTGGGCTGCCCCCAGAGCAGGCATTAATCCTGCCTCCCCAAACCATGTATCCTGGCCTGGAGCCATAGGCACCAGAATCAAGGGCATCTTCTCTTCCTCTCAGCAAGCATGGCATCCTCCGGGAAGGGAACTTTAAGCTTTAAGCAAGAGGGAGAACTGATCAGATCTGTTATTTTGAATAATTACTCACCACGGCTGATTCTATTTTATTCTATTTTCTGATCCTGGAGGATCAGACACTCTTTTGGGTGTAGTTACTGTAGAGGGCTCTGCCCGTGACATTTTCTTGTCCCTTTTCACAACAGCCTTGGGGACTGAGAGAAGGACCCAACTCTCTAGCAAACTGACGTCACCTAGAAAACCCACCTGGGCAGGGCCCTCCAGGAGGCACGCTGCCACTACCCGGTTCCCAGGTACCTGGATATGAACCACCTGTGGGCCAGTGTCTTGAATAAAGAAGGGAAAATGAGAATCTGGCTCTGACTCTGGAGTGCTAAATAAAATCGCTAATTTGGTTCATGTTCCATAGGTTAAAGTCTAGAAAGTGAAGGGGAGGAAGGTGATCCAAAATGATTCACCTAGGGTATAGCAACGTGAGACACTTATTAGGCAAGATATCAGCAATGCAGTAAGGAGTGGGTATCACAGGCCGCCATGTTTCCCGCAGCTGTTCAATGAGGGTCAGGAGCCTGCTGTGTGCCAGGCCATGAGCAGGGGCCCAGGGAATCCAAACAGAGCATGGCTCTAGCCTTCAGAGTACATATTCAACTGCATTGGATGGATGCTCAAGGACTCACACTAGATAGTTGTAGACACAGGTCACTACTAGTTGAGGAGGATATTCTAAGCAATTTATGGGGCATTGGACATTGTATGTGATCTACTGACTTCACCGAAGAAGGAAGAGCAGACCTTAGATGATAATAGGGGTATATTTGGAACCGCATTTCAGAAGCCTTCTATGAACGGGCTTTAGGAAGTCAGGGGTAGGTGTCTCCCCAGGTTCCTCAAAGCCTGTTCTAGAGTCACATGCCATCCTCTGCAGCATCTATTGGACCCCATCCAGCTCAGGCCTGGGGTCCTCGCTCAATATCTCTCATAGGGTCTTCCCCAGCCTAGCGTGGCAATGTCTGAGCCACAGACCAGCTATGGCACCCTTTCTAGAGTGGGGCCCTAAGTTAAATCCCAAACTCCAGAGCCCCTTCTTTCATTTCTTTCCTCAGTCTCCCTTCTTCACCAAGTCTTACCTACCCAGTTTTAAACAACAAAAACAAAAAATATCTCACTTCGAAGTTCAGGGATTGGGGGAAGTTAATTTCAATGTCTCAGAGCATTTTAGAGGAAGTAAGAACAAAACCAAACCACATGGTTTAATCTCTCTCCCATTTACCAATCATGAAATGAAATACTCATCTGATTCACAAAGGTAGAGTGAATTAACCTCTGTTTTTTTTGTTTTTTTTTTTTGTTTGTTTTTTGTTTTTTGTTTTTTTTTTTTTTAACATTCAAGGGTCCAGAAGTCCATTTCCTTGAGAAGGTCTCCATACCATATACACCAATGATTACTTTTACTATTTAAAGAAAAAGACTTGGAGGTAATCTTTGGCCCCATAATCCATAGACTGGGAGCCTGGATAATGGTAGGATGTGGATGGGGTTTGTTTTCATTCTTCAGTTATATACAATCAAATAGAGAAAAAATATGAGTTTATAGACACCTGAAAGAAAAAAAAAAAGATGTCTTTGGTGCATAATTGTCAAACCACTATCTCCTGAGTATATTTGGGGGCCTCAGATCAGATTTTTAATTCCAATTCTAAAGAAAGTACTTAACAGATTACTTTGGCAAAATTGTTTAACCTCTATGAGGTTCCATCTTGCTCGTGTATAGAAAGTGTGAGGGAGTTACATCTTTTGTGTATGGGCTCTCACGTGACAGCGTGGGTGTAGATCATTCTGCACTCTCAGAGCCGGGAGCGCAGAACGACACCCAGTTATTGGCTCCTTTCCTAATGGATGGAACACTCAGCATGAAAGCGCAAAGGCCCAAGTCCTTGCACATTTTCTAAAGATCTGCCTGCTTAGTGACCTCAGAGGCCAAGGTATAACCAAGGGGAAAGTCCAAAAATCCAAAATTAAGGTTTATAATCTTGTGAAGAAAACATCCTGGGGCTTTAGGGGATTTTGCATTAATTCCTTGCCTGAGCTTTCTCACAGATTCCAACCTGCAAGCCCAGACCTTCACCAGTTTTGTGCAGATGCTCAGAGAAACAGACCGGCAGATAAGAGCAGACGCACGCCAGGTTCCTCAGGGATGAGAGGGGAGGCATGCCCCTTCCCAGCATCAGCATCACCAAGTTCACATAATTGTCAGGAAAAGAACAGTCACGTAGCTCCCAGCTGGACTCCAAATAGAATTCATTGAGCTACCAGTATGTGTGAAATACTGAAATGCTTTACTCTTCCCAGCATCCCCTGAGGCACTCAAATGCACACCTCTAATTCCTTAGAGGGAAGACTATAAAAATGTGTACACCGACTTATGCATATAAGGCATGGGTTAAGCCTGACTCTTCCTGAGAATAACGAAGCCTGTTATCTATTAAGCACTGACTGTATGCCAGACTCCGTGCATATACTTTCTACATATTAATTCTGATATTCCTCACCCAATTCCATGTATCAGGGATTATTATTATTCCCATTTTACAGATTAAAAAAACTGATTCTCAGGAAAGAGTTGTTTGTTCAAGGACATGGAGCTTGTGTGATTTAAGCCAGAATTCATCTTTTCTCTGCTCTACAATTTCCTCAGGAGAAAAGGTCCACACGTTAGCATTGATGGGGCAGGGCATTATTGAAATAACCTGTAATTATTGATCTACATAGACATCGGAAATGTCCCAGGCAGCCACTTCCCAGCCCACAGACCCTCATTTTGTTCAGGCAGCAATATGTCACTCTGGATGATTTAGCTCATCTAACTGAACGGTGTGGCAATCCCAATCGATTTAGCCAGTGATTGGTTTAGTGGTTGCCATTTAACCTTGTTCTGACCAAAGAGATAGAAGAAATCTGTTCTGGATTTCTGCATAAGATTTTCCTCCCTGACAAGTAAGAGGAGAGCCCCAGAAGAGAAAGCCCCTTTGTTACAGCTCCTCCTACTGGTTGCAACACAATGTCAGGAATGTGAGGACCCAACGACTGGAGCAGGGGCAGCCATCTTGTGAGCATGAGTGAAGGTGGGTATTTTTCTGAATGTGTAAGAAAAATGTTTAGGGACTTGAAGTCATTGTTAGCCATCAACCCTAACTCTGGGAGCACCTACCTACAGAGTTTTTGTAATGTAAATAAGTGTTTTTATGTTTTAGGCCCCTGTTTCCTATTACTCTAAACACATCCTAACGGATAGTTATGAAGTCAAACCAAAAGACAATTTGTCGTCATTCTAAAAATGAAATTTGAGCATGTTCAGTGACTAAATGAATTATTACCTACTCTGAACAAAGTTCTAGATCTCTAAATCACTTGGACAATGAATGACTTGGCATTTTGACTCAGTCATGGTTCTTCTGTAAGGGAAAAAGAGTTTTTTCTCTGCTCTTACCTCACTGGGACATGCAATTTTCTTAAGTTTATTTATTAATTTTTAATATTTTATTTAAATCAATTTGCCAACATATGGTATAACACCCAGTGTTCATCCCATCAAGTGCCCTCCTTTAGTGCCATGCAAATTAAAGGAATGACAGACAGACTAACAAGAGAGAAGCATACAAAGTTTATGTGATATTAATATTTTTAGGTGACACAGAGGGCTTCACAGGCAAGAAGTGAAGAACCCCAAAATTCATTTAGACTCTGGAGCTTATGTACCATTTTAACAAAAAATGATAAATTTGTGGAAAAGCAAATAAGCAAAGAAAAAGGACTTGGCTTTCAGGGGTGGCTGTGAGAAAGTAACTAGGAAATATGTGAAACTAATGGAAGAAAAAGTTGATTTTAGTAAAGCTTGTTTGTGCAGAATTATCTTGGCATCAGTTCCCCATCTCCCATGGTAAAAATGTTCTCTTCTTCCCTGTACCAAGAGAGTGCCTTCCTCATGGGAAATTTATGTCCTGCTTTTAGGCAGAAAGGGTTAGTGTGGAGAGTCTTCCTATACATGCTCTTTCTCAAATGCTGTCAGCCAAAAATGATCAATATATCAAAGTGGCATATTTTGGAGTGACACATTCTACTTCCATTCTCTTTCAAATAAATGGTGTATCTATGGGCATTTGGTTGGCTCTGTGGTTGAATGTCTGCTTTTGGCTCAGGTCATGACCCTGGGGTCCTGATATCGAGTCTAGCATCAGGCTCCCCAGAGGGAGCCTGCTTCTCCCTCTGCCTGTGTCTCTGTCTCTCTCTGTGTGTCTCTTATGAATGAATAAAGTCTTTTAAAAATAGTGTATTTGTTATTTTGCTTTTATATTTAAAATATAAATAACTTATATTCTGTGTTTGAATTATAAATATAATTAAAATACTTAATTTTACAGTATTATAGTATTAATACAAAGGCTACTAGCATTTAATCACAGGCTTACTGTACATCATATTTAAACTTTTAATATGAATATGTATTATTATAACTTAACCACTACAGAAATGCATAAAGCTGAAGTGAAAGTTGTCCCAGCATTAAAATGTACTAAAACTTCTTTTAATAGTTACAAAATTAACTGTAATTTACATTACACATCAACTTCATCCATATCATGTAATTAATGAGTGGCATTGTATTGTACAAACATATCATAGTTTCACTCTTTATTTTCCTGCTGATGGACATTTAGGATGTTTCCAGTTTGAGGCTGTTATGAATAAGGTTACTATCAACATTCTTGTACAACTCATTTTAGTGGACTTCCCCCCATTCCTTCACCCATTTTTCTGAGGTAGAGAAGAGGCAAAACCAAGTTACAGGGCTGGAAATCAGAACTGCACCCCTAGGGATGGCACAAAGGGTCTTTCTGAGGTCATGTTCTGTATCCAGAGTAGGGCAGTGACTATGCAAACATACACATTTAACAAACCTCATCAATCCATACCCTTAAATGTATATATATTATATTGCATTTTTTAAAAATCATAAAAAAGAAAAAATAAAATAATCCAAAAGAGTGTAAGATGACAATGAATAGAGAATCGACCTCAGCTACTTTCTCGTGTTCGTCCCTAAACTGCAGACAATGGGAAGCTAAGAATCCTGTTTCTCAGATTTTCTTGAAATGAGAAGTCACACTTGGCTTCCTCAAATAGGTGTACTCATGCAAGATTTGCAAAGGAGAAGGTAAGCAGAGGTGAGGTGGACGCCTTCTTCCCGCTACTTCAGTGTAGGTCTAAGTGCGGTGGTGGGCAGTGAAGGGGGATCTCTTGCAGCTGGGCCCTTCACCAGTGGCCAGGCCGGCTGTTCCGTGCCACCGCCACACTCACCATTCCAGAGTCAGTCACCAGACTCATGTATCCCAAGGGGTAGTCGGAACAGTAGTCAGGGCAGAGATGCCACATGTAGCAAGCCTGTTGTGTTTCTGTTTGTTCATTTCATTCTGTTCTATGATGAATCTTTTCAAGCACACAAAATAGTTGCAGGTACCGTATTGTGAATGTCCAAATATCCGCCACCGAGATTCTACAATTGTTAACCTTTTGTTATAATTGCTTCATCACACGTCCACCAGATTTTCACACATCACTCTTCATTTCTGAGAGTGCATATTTCACCCCAAGGGTTCTGCTGGTGGCCTCCTAGCTCCCTCCTGCCTGAGTGAGTGACTCCTCTAGAAAGCCAGGGCCCCTGACTTGTCTTCAGAGCCTCTGGGTGGCCAGCCTAGCACTCTCTCCTTCATCTCCCTCAAATTCTGTAGATTCCCCCACTTTCTGTATCATCTCTTCTGCCACGAAGCATCTCTCTAAGATTCTGAAATACATTGCTCATGTAGGATTGGGAGTCGGGGGATGATCACACTGTAAGATGACAATTGTCTTGATTCATATACAGTTTTTTTTTTTCCAGCAAAAAGAGCAGGGAAAGAAAAATCTTCAACTCAGCTGCAGGATGCTTCTCAGCCCTCTGCTAAAAGTGAACACGATCGCCTACACGAAGGTGCCCTTCATGACAAGATGCACGTCTCAGTCTTGCAAAGCTTTGCACAGAATAGGTTGCTCTTTCTCCTGGGTTCAGAGCTTCCATCTGTACTTTCTCAGGCCAAAAGCAAATATTTTTACTCATTTGTTTCTGTTCATTTTTATCATCCCTGAGGCTAACTCTGGCCGTGTTCAGTTGCCTGTCCAAGATCCCTCTGAGGTTCCCAACCATTGTATTTGCTGGTGCTGTGGAGGCAAAATTATATAGATTTTGAATGGTCTCACTGAATCTGTATACTCTGTTGTTAATTTTAAAGAACACAAGGTTTTTCAGGAACATCTACTGAGTTACAAAAGAAATAACGATTACATCGATTTCTGCTTAACAACCATAGTCACTCCCACTCCTGCAATTGAAACCTGACTGATACAGAAATAAAACAATTCTCCCATCCTGCTCCAGGGGTCCACATGAGGCTCAGAAATAAGGCCCCCCAAACAGGTTTTTGGATCCTTCCACCTATGGAACCATTGGACCTGCTGTTTTATACAGGACTCCTTTTCAAAGCATTAGCTGGACATGTAGTCTATCTCATTATCTGATTTAGCGTGGTTTATTTAAACAACCTTCCACCTGTGACACTTAAGATGTTTTGACTGTTATCATAAAACAATTCTGTAATGAGCATCTTTCAACATACTTCTTCATGGACCTAGCTGAGCATGGATGCAAAATGCATTGCTAAACTTCTAAAGGAATCCTTGCTGTCACCCTGCAAAAGGATGCTCCTCTGTGTCCACGTCAGGCCGGTATGTGTACAAGCAGCATCACCGGGCAGCTAAATATTTGTTTTTGTCTTTGACAATCGGGTAGATTAGAAAAACTAGCATCTTGATTTAATTTGAGTTTCTTACTATTGAAAAATGTTAAATAGTTTTTGTTTATTGGCTTTTTACCATTTCTTCCTTCTGTGGATTACTTGTTTTTAATAACCAGTGGATTTGTAAATATTTTGTATAGCAATGAAATTTGCCTTGTTCTATATATTTGAAAATGCTATTGCCAGCTCACCATGTGTCTTTGGTTTTACTTATAGTAGGTTTGTCATGCAGAAGTTTTCAACTTTTAAGTAGTTATATTCATCACTTTCACGTTATTCTACTTCTGATTGCTGTACTATGCTTATAAATTCCTCTCCCTTTCTAAGAATACATACAGAGACAGGTGCATACATAGATACACAGAAAGTGATATGGATTTAAAATTCTTTAGTAATATAATGCTTTTCTTTTATGGTTAAATCTTGGGTCCATTTGACATTTGTTTGATACTGGGAGTAGGACGTTTTTATCCACAGATAGAAACCCCTGACTAATCCATTATGCTATTTGTATTCAGGATTTGAATATTGACTTTCAAATATAGGTAGGTGGAAAAATATTTCCATATAGGCTTTACATTTTAAAATTCTATCAGTCGCTTTAAGGAAAAATGAATATTTTAGCAAAAGTAAGGATGAATTTGATATTAAAAATTTATAGTTTATGTTAAAATAATTATGAAAAAATATACTAATAGTTACATTAATGTGGAAAGCGGAAGATCTCATGGTACAGCTATTAAGAGACATAATAAGAGAGCTAGATGACATTTTTAAACCAAGAAATATTTATAGAAATTTAAGTAGCAGTGCAAATTAGAATATAGAAATTAGATTGTAATTATAATCTATACACAATTGTTTAGTATGCTAGTCTTCACATCATTAAGTAAGATACTCATGAAGAACTGTATCGAATTTGCAGTTATTTGATTCCATTTAAGCCATGAATCTTTCAAGAAGAGGTCAATTTAGACATTCTTAATATCTGGTCAGAATGGAATGCATAATGTCAATTTTCCTACCTCAAAATTCCATGTTTTAGGGGGGAATCATACACATAATATTCATGAATAATTATCTCTGACTCAAAATAAAAATTATAAGAATATTTTTTAAAAAGAAAACACATCATAAAAGAAAAATCTTGCTCCTCTACAAAACTTAATTGCAAGTTAATGTCTGCTTTATTTGACAAATATGTCTTCTGGTGACGATAGGAACACCCAATCATTAACAGTGCCTCATTTCTGCACTATGTCAAACTTTTAAAATATGACTAAGACATATTATTTAGGCTTTTTCGTCTTGAAAAAATTTCAGACCTAGAGAAAAGTTTCCAGAACAGTACAATAAACGCTGATATAACCTTCAGGCAAATCCTCATTTTCTCCCTCTCCCCTTCCTCTGTCTCTCCATCCCTTCCTCTCTCTCTCTCTCTCTCTCTCGGAGTGACATGCCACACTGGGAAAAGCACCAGTCCAGAAATCAGGCTTTCATAAGTTCCTGTTCTCAGTGTGCCTGAAATAAGCAGGAAGACCTTGGCTGAACCTCCTTACCTCTATGGATCTTTATTTCTCTGTGTCCCAGATAAAGATGCTGTCCTGGAATCTCGCACACCACTTCACACCATTCTCCATAATCTATAATGATTGTCTAAATAGAATAAAGGATGAAGGGGAAAAACCCAAAACCCATTGAGAAAGGATGAAGAAAGCAAAGTACAAAACAGAAAGCAAAGACCTCTTAGAATAATAAGAAACAATCTTTTTGGAAAAGTGTTTTCCCAAACTTTGGGAAAGTTAGGAAAACAACTCTCTCCTTTCAAATCGACTTCCTTGGAAGGCACAGAGCCTGCCTGTCTGCTGCTGACTAAACATCAACACAAAGTGCAATAAACCTCATTAATTTTCCCTAATTGGGTGGAAAGTTTTGGAAAAGTCTGAAGTAGAGAAACATTTTCACAAAATTCAACCTAATTTCAAGTTCACATGGCAACAAGGATGACAGGGCCCCGAGGAAGGGAAACAGCAGAATGTCTTAGAGAATTTTTAAGAGTTTTAATAACAGATCAAAAAAAAATACATTAGCAATTAGAACATTCATGGTTTCACAGAAGCATTTAAATACCAAGTGGTTTTACACTTTAGTTTTGCACTTTATGAGGCCTTCAGCCTTATGAAGACTATACATTTCCCTTGTTTGTACTTTTCATTTGTTTGGCACAAACCCTTCCCCCCACCTCTAGCCCTATAATATATCAATGCACTTCAGCATTTTAAATTTATCCCAGATTCTGAGTTAGTGGATTTCTCAATGGCCAGGGTCATACTGTTCTTTTCTAAAAATCCTCAATACTTTTATGCTCCCAGGAAATGCACCTGTCAACATGGTATGTGCGTTCTCTCATTTTCTTAAAAGCAGGAACTAGGTTTCATTTTTCACCCTTGATTTTAAAGCATTTGGAGAGCTTGAAAGAGAAGGGGGCCGTCAACGCGGGAGCAAATAAATCTAATCGTGGTGAAAAGGTGATGAAAGCCTTGCGCTTACATTTCCTCAATTTGTTCTTAAAATAATCCTTGACACACTCTTTGATTGAAGACCAACTCTTGATTTTCCAAGGCTGGGGTCACAGAGATCAGGAACAAAAGACACAGTTATTTTAAAGCACAAATTTGAGCAATTACTTCCCACCTTTTCCTCTCAATATTTCCAAAGATGTTAATAAGTAGCTAAATTGACTTCTTTGAATTCTGTTTTGCTCCTTTCCACTGCCTACCATATAACAGGTACACTGTTCTGCAGGACGTTGGTTAAGAGAAATTGACAGAAGGGAAATCTAACCGAGACTATCACCACCAGCCATTGAAGGCCTATGGACGTTTCTAGTGGGCCTGACAACTCAACTGTGGGTTGAAAGGAAACAGAATAAACATGGGTAATATTGGGAGGAGGAAGGACTAAAACTGGGGAGTGTGGCAGATGCTATCAACATCACACCAGTGTCCCCAGGCACTCCCCGGGTATACCCTCATCCATACATGATACTTGGTTCTTGCTGTAAGCACCTGCAGCTCTCACCATCTGCCCCCATGGATTTCTCTCTGGCAGTGTAAGGGAGGCTGGAGGTGCTTGAGGGTGAATGCCCCTGGATCAGCTCTCAGCCCATAATGAAGGAATTGTTGGAGAAATAGTTGCACTTCTTCTCTGTAGGGTGGAATAGCTCTGAAAGCATCTTCCACCCTGTCTCCCAAAGACAAATCTTGCAAATGAGGCACTGACCATTCTTTGCTCTGGACACATTTTTGAGGATGTTTGTATAGCAAATAGCTTTGTATAGCAAATAGGCTATACAAAGGGCAAGAATCTTACTGTCGATTATGCAAGATTTAGGTTCCCTAAGCACAGAGTTCTAACCCACTACCTATATAGGCAAAGTCGAGGCCCATCTGGACCATACCCGTGGGACTAGGGTCAAGGACAGTCAACACACTAATGCACACACTGACTACAGAACCATAAGTAATAAAGTCCTTTGTTTTTGATGCAAGGATCTCATATCTTCTATCAGCACCTTTGAAAGTGTGTCAGGACAACCTGTTAGCTTGAAAGTATGGTGGAGATCTTGGACCCCAGTGATCTCCCATCACAGAAAATGACCAATTGTGGATTGAATTTGAATTTGGCCCAAATTAGAATACTCATTTTCTAATAATATTTGTTTTAAAACTGCCTTATTGTTTAGATAGGATCCTAATTAAAATGGAATACTTTGAAAACGAATCTCCAGTGTTTTTCTGGCCACAAAACTTGGAGTTGAACCGCACGCCCCCAGCTGTTACCAGGTTTATGACAGGCTATAGATTTAATAAGATTTAATACACTGATTCTCTCAGAGAGTGAAGTTGTTCAAAGATCCAGGTGACAAGTACAGCTCCCTCCCTTGAGAATAATTGCAACCTTAGGAACTCCCAGGGTAACCATCAAATGCTCGTTACTTTTGCTTCTTACTTATGGAACTGTGGGTCAATATGTGTTTGTTTGTTCACTTCTTTGTGACAGCATCCAAGAGTCAATCTCATTAAGCATATGCATTAAAATAGCAATGGAGGAGAACATATAATTAATGGTAGAAAGACGAAAAGTCATTAAGACTTTTGCAGGTAGGGATGGAAGGCAAGCACCAGGCTGACACTGGGATTGGCAATATGCTTGAAGTTCAAAAGGTTTTCCCTTTCATTCATAGGTGGACAAAGGGTGTGAGAGCCCCATATAAAGAACAGAAGGAAGAATGGTTGAGAACTTTATCAGCTTCCTGCAGCTCCATGGAGAGCAGTTAGGTTTATTTTACAGGTCATTGGAAATGCATCAGGGCTGTCATGGCTTTCAAATACACACACACACACACACACACACACACACATATGCAGGAATTATAACACATACAGGAATCATTACATTATATAGTTATATAATTGTGTAATGATATACATTAGAATTATGTGTAAGAATTATATATGACACACACATATATACGACATATGTAGTTTACTTCAGTAACATTAGTATAGTCATTTTAGAAAAAAAGCTCTTTCTAGATTGCCCATAAAAACAGAGACTTTCTTTACTGTTACTCATTCTCCATTTGTATTTAAAATCTGCAGTCACATGTCAGTTATAAAATATACCGTTAAGATAACATCAAAAAGGTTAGATTAGTTAAACTGCTCTATAGGTATGATAATCTACATTTCAAATCAGAGACCAAAACGACTCAAAACTGGGGAAATAATTTCTGCCTTGCCTAATATGCTTTTCAGATTAATCTAAGAATGACACCAAAAGGCCAAGATAAGAAATGCAGGCAGTGAATGCAAGCAAACTCCTTTTTAAAAGAGCATCTTAATATTAGAAATGAAAATACTCATGTAATAAAATGGTAGGTATTAACAGTGTCCTAAGACACTTCCGTTTTCCACCATTTTATTTGTTTAAGAACTTTCAGTTTCAAACAGAAATTAAATGAGCTTTTTCCTCTGCAAATAGAATATTCATTGCCCAACCTAATTTGGACATTGATTTTGTAAGTTATTTGGAGAAGAGCAAATATTGAATACACAGTTGCTTACTTAGCACCTGTAATACATGTACCAGGTGTTGTGCTTGGTACATGGATTCAGAGGGATAAACACAGCTGATGCCCTTAAGGAGCTCAAATTCAGGTATTTCTTTTGAGATAAAAAAATAAATGCATGGCTTGGTCTTTTCTCCAGCAAAGCTTAGATAAATCGGAATTTGTTCCAAATTTTCTGCAAAATAGAAAGCAAGGAGGAAATTGAGATAAGTTTTACTCAGCATATTACTTATTTATTCTACCTATGGTAGGAGTCTCCACTTTCCTTGCTGAGGAGGGAAGGGCAAAGATGTGAAAATCTCTTACTTCCATAAACTTCTTTGAGGGTCTGTCTTTCTAAATTTAGGTGCTTGGTTTCTTAAAATTCCTTCAGCCAGGGGTAATGTGATGATCCTGGGTCTGCTGGGGCAAATGGGCTTGGCGGGGGCAAATGAAGGCCAAGGCCAAGAGCATCTCCAGATGTGATAAAAGGTGGGAATCCAGACTTTGTAACCCAGCTCAGATCCTCAGGACAGAAGACCTACTAGGGATTGAAGGCCAAGCCTCAGCTAGCCATGAAGTGGGCTCCTTTGCTTACAGTGTCCTTAATGCTAAAGACAGACTGGGAAGACCTAGATGATTTTGTAAATATATTCCACAAACTGTCCTCTCTTATGCAAATGATTCCAAGGAAAGTATTCCACTTCAATTTATGAGACTGGTACAACCTAGACTAGATATCAAAACTGGGCAGGGACATTACAATTAAAAATTGCTATAGGGAATTCATCTTGTAATCATAAATACAAAATTCTAAGTAAAATAATGGTAACCTAAATTTAGCAGACTATTAAATAAATACATTATATTAGGTTAACATTAGAAAATCTATGCATATAATTCATAACCCAATACAAGAGAAAACTATATGAAGATCGCAATATGTAGAAATACACAAAGATTCAATATCTTTGAGGATAACAAAACAATTACCCTAAACAAGTCAAGAATGGAAAGAACTCTTTTAATCTGATGAATTGAATAAATCTAAATCTTACATAGTGGTGAAGAATCAGTGGCACTCCTTTAAAAGGAACATGTCAGGGACAAGAAAGAATGCCTACTCTCACTGTTTTTATTTAATCTTGTACTGGAGAGCCTACCCAGCACAATAAGGCATGAAAAAAAAAACTGCTATAAGCATTAAAAAGAAGAAATAAAATTGTCATTATTTGTAAACTATAGGATTTTTTTACATGAAAAATTCAAGACGAACTACAACTTATTAGTGAAAAGAAATAGAAATAGAGAAATAGGTCAAACAAAGTGACTAGGGAAATTTACAATAAACCAACATGTCCATGTGCATTTCATATATGATGACAGTGATGATATAAATCAGTGAGAAAGATCAGACTATTCAAAGAATGTTGCTGTGCTGATTATCCATTTGAAAAAAAAATCTTTGCTTCATGCCAGATACAAAAATAAATTTCACATGGATATAAACTTAAAGATTTTTTAAACTTAACGTTTATAGAAGGAAACAATATAGAACAATTTTAGAACTCCAGTGTAGAGAATCATTTCTAAACCAAGGCACAAAAATGGCAAGAGGAAAGAGTGATACATTTTTGGCTATCTTAAAATTTGAAACTTCTGTATGACACCATAAAAGTCTATAAAGCAAACATTGAAGAAGACATACGGGCACAAAAACCCACAAAAGAGATTTTCTTTCAGGTCCTGGTGGCCAGAAATGTGTCAGATGGTTACCAATCATTCCATATTCACAGAAGCTTAGGGAGGACATGTCTTCCTCTCTTAAGACATTGTAGTCTCACACCTCAATCAAATCAGGACACTTTTAACAAGAAATAAGGTAAATGTTGGTTGGGTAGACAATCTACAGCATCTGCCAAAGACAGTTCGCAAGCATTTGACAGAAGAATCAATCAGAATGACTAATAAACCAATGAAAAGTAGTAGACTTCACCAGTAATCAAAGGAATACAATTTAACTGGGGGCGAGAGGAAGAGGAGGGCAAGAGAGAGCACCATGCAGTTATCAGATTGAAAACATTCTAAAACATAATAACACCAAGTTTTATGGTTTTATGAGGCCCATCTCCACTTAGATGCCTCTCAATTCAATGTACTCAAAACAAAATTCCTTCCTTCAAACTCTTTCTTCTTCCAACCAAAGCCAAGGACACTATCAACAACTTAAAGGTAAAACTGAAATCATCCTTATCGAACGCCATAGCTTCACCACTCATATCCAGTCACTCTGACATACCTGTAAATCCTTCCTTTCTCTTTCCACACCTCTGGAATCCATCTCCATTGTCCGGGAGATGTACACATCATTTCCTGTATGGAAAACCTCTTAGCCCATCTTTCTGCCTCTTACCTTGCTGTCTTCCAACCATTACTCAGCAGGTAGTGGG
This sequence comes from Nyctereutes procyonoides, assembly GCF_905146905.1. NCBI lineage: Eukaryota > Metazoa > Chordata > Mammalia > Carnivora > Canidae > Nyctereutes > Nyctereutes procyonoides. The sequence continues at coordinate 9,122,092 of NW_026575155.1, forward strand.
GCTGTCTCTCCCATGCTTAAGTGTAGCCAGTAGCCTTTGTTATAAAAATCAAGTTAAAATTCTAAGTGAGATGTCCCTTAATGATCTGCCCATACCTCTTGCTGCTTCATCTACCACCCTGTCTTGTATCCCACACATTCCTATTGGCTTCAATTTTCTTTTCCTCAAGTACACCCATCAAGAGTTATTTTAGTGAGGGTCTATAACCAGTAAATTTATCCAGTATTTATATACAATAATTTTTATTTTGCTTTCATCTTTGAAAGCAATAACTTACTTTCAAAGCAAGTTGATAACTGTTTATTCAAGTTGATGATTTTTATTCCTCCATACTTTGAGTCCAAGAAAGTTCATTAATCATGGTGCCAAGGACATGGACCAATGATGCAGAGCCCAACAAAAGACTTGGCTTCCTCCTCATTTCTGTCTGGGACCAACTTTACTCATAAAACTGGGTCTTTTTTCAAATTTCTCCAAAAAAGTCTAATCAACTTCTTTCCTTTTTTTTTTCCTTTGAATACACTAATGTTCCTCCAAAAACCCAGACATAGAGGCACACTCATATCTAGCTTTGTAAAGTAAGAAGAGCTTAGGAGAATTCTTGCATATTGCCATACTTCAAACCAAAGCCAGAACTGTTATGCCTAGCTTCTAATTTTAAAAATCCGTAAGTTAAATAAATATCTTATACTTTCCATTTTAATTCTGCGTGTCAAAGCCAGACATGGGACTCAATGCTTAGGACACTAACCCTGACTTATTTTTATAATTCTGTCTTTTACTCCCAGCTAATAAACTTAAGTACCTGTATGTTATTCACTAGATTACCAGTACCTCACTTTGGCAAAATTGGGTAACTCTCTTTCATCTCTAAATCACCAATATTTGTGACTAACTGAATTGATTTATACCAAAAATGTAAACGGAAACTGCTCTGAGTTTTATTTCATCACAAAACGATTAATTTAGTGTTTGGAAGAGAAAGAAAAAATGTTTTTGAGAAATTAAAAAGGAATAAGGGATCCATTAGCCCATGAAAAACATACCAAGGAGGGCATAAACATACAAACTTCTGAAAGAGTATGAATTTAAATCAAATTTCCTTAAGAGAAGTAGGTATTTCCTGTTTTTTGTAAAAGATATATTTGACTTAGGGGTGCCTGGTGGCTCAGTTGGTTACACATTTGACTCTTGATTTCAGCTCAGGTCATGATCTGAGGGTCATGGGATTGAACCCCACACTCAACACTGAATCTGCTTGAGATTCTCTCTCCCTCTCACTCCGCCCACCCCGCACACTCACTCACTCTGCCCACTCCCACACTCACTCACTCTCTCTAAAATAAATAAGTAAATCTTTTTGAAAAAAGATATTTGATCTAAAAATACATAAATCATAAATATTTACATTTTAAGCAACCTAAAAATATTAATTCATGTTCTCCCTTATTTGTCATTTCCTCTGGTATTCTTGCATGCAGTCTGAAATCCACCATATGGCATAAATGCAGTCTTAGAATTACCATCTTGAAATCTGAATGTGTAGAAGACTTGTCTCAATATAAACTGACTATACATTGATTTTTATTGTTGCTATTATTCTTTCATTATTAGGAATATCTCATAATACCTATTTTGATATTGTGTTTAGGTTTACACAATGGATTGGAGTTTCCCAAATGCTACACTTCCTTTTACCATGCAGTATTCCTTCTTTCTGAAATAAACCAATGAAATACTCCTCTCATGCTCCAGGAAACAGATATTAAAAAGATGGTAGAAAGATATTATGAGAAATGTTATGCCAATAAACTCAACAATTTAGATAAAATGAACACATTCCTTGACAATCACATCTTACCAAAGCTGACACAGGAAGAAAGAGAAAATATGAATAGCTCTGTATTTATCTTAGAAATTATATCTATAAATAAAAGTATTCCCACAAGGAAAATTCTAGATCCAGATGGTCTCATCTTTGAATATCTTTTAAATATGTAAAGAAAAAATAACATCCGTTGTACACAGAACCCTTCAGAGAATAGAAAAAGCTCAGTTTAACCATGTTACCAAAGTCTGCCAAACTTACCTATTGGATACGAATCCTGGAGAAATTATTCACAAACTGAATCTAGCAATGTATACAAAAGGAAAATACATTACAGTAAATTTGGGTTTAAGAGGGCAAAGTTGGATTAATATTAGAAAATCAACTAATGTCATCAAGTGCATTAACAGATTAAATGTGAAATCATATGATCTTCCCAATAGAATCAGAAAAATGATTAAACAAAATTCAATGTTCATTTATGTTTACAGAAAAAACTTTCAGCAAACTAAGAATATGAAGAGACTTCCTTAAGCTATAAAGAAAAATGTGACAATAATCACACCTCTTGGTAAAAACTAAAAGCTCTTCTAGTGGAATCAGGAACAGGATTCAGATGAATGTTACTATAGTTTCTATCAACATTTTAGTGGAAGTTCTAGCAAGTGCAAGAAAACATAAACACATAAGGACTGTTATTAAAGAAACAAAACTTAAAAAAAATAAAAGAAAGAAACAAAACTTTCATTATTCACAAGTGATACATAATATTTTAACATCTACGTTCATGGGTGATTTTGCATTGTTACTTCCCTTTCCCATTCATATCGGGTTTAGTCAAATTTATGCTAGACTTTTTCAATATTCTGGAATAGTTTATGTATATACTAGTCATGTCTCTTATTTTTCGGGTGCTCTGACATGGGGGGTGTTTGTGGGGAGCTTGCTGACCCTGGAGGGACTGCCCTTCCCCTTCTTTCCTGGGTTAGCTAATCTCAGATAGTAAACAACTCACTCCTGAGAGTGTGCCTTTCAAATGCAAACCAACAATCCACAACCAACCCACACCCTTAACCACCTTCCTCAACGTGTTTCCACACCCCAGGGTAAGGTATCAAACAATAAGGACAGCTCCTATGCCCCAGAGCCTCTTGGAATTATTCAAACGAGCCAATCTTAAACCGGCTTACCTTGCCTCACCCCTTCCTTCCTGAGAAGTCCCAATAAAGTTTCTGGCCATAGATCCCCTTCCCTCTGTCTCCTGACCAAACCTGGGGCTTCTCCATGCTCTGCTCCCCCCCCCCCCCCCGCCATGGTATGGCATGCCCCCTCCTTTTGGGATCCGAGTGTAACAAGGCATCTTTTCAATGGCAGTTATCTTCAGATCTGTGAATGTTGCCATATCTAAATAATAATAAAGTCTATATTTTAAGGCAATACAAAGAATTATTTGTAGAACTTGCCAGTAAGTTCTGCAAATGAAATAACACATTCCTTGAAAATCACATCTTATTTGTATTCTACAAATAATCTGAATATTTTCTTTGTGGGAAGTTGTTTTTTTTTTTTTATGGGACACTTGGTCTAATATTGAAATACTAATAAAATGATCTGTTATGACTATTTTCAGTAATTCAACATTTCTTTTACAAATGCCTCATCTACTCTGTTCTCCAACTGCAGTACATGGTGCACTGGACCATAATGAGGATAAAAACAGTTACCATTTATTAAGCACTGTGGGAAGTTTTTTTTAACATTCTTTGGTATTTATAGAATTATTAATAGAATAGGCTTCCTATTGCTTCAAGTTTTATTATGAGCTATTTTTGTTTTCTAAATACTTTTTCTAATATTTTGGTAGGTTTCTTTTTAATTTCTAACACTTTTTTCCCCTAAACATTTTCTAATTGTTATAATCTATAATCATTTCCTCTATACTCCAACCCTGGGTAGTTTCATTTGCCTTGACTTTAAACACTTTCTATTTATTAATTATTTCAATTATATATCTTCAGCTCCTGACTCATAAGCTGACCATCCTACTTGATGTTCACATCTCAACATCTAGTAAGTATTCTCACACTTGATTTCAAGCAACAGTCTTGATTTCTACTCACAACATACTTTACTTCAGACTCTTTTTTCCCAGTTGTTAGAAATAAAGAGTCATCCTCGATCCCTCCATCCCCTTCCTCCTCATGACTAACCACTCTCAACTGCTATACACTGGAACCTCACAGGACCTTCCCTTCCCCTCTGCTACTGTCTAAATTATGGTCTCCCTTCCTCACCAGGATGCTGGTGAGGTCTCCCAGCTGGCGTCTTCCTTCCCTTCTTCGTGCCCACAATTCACTCTGCATGGAGCAGCCAGACTTATCAGATAGGTCTCATCCCTCCCCTGCCTACATGTTGAAATGTCACCCATTACCAACAGAGTAAAAGCACTTTTCCCTTTCTTTTTAGATTTCATGGTCTTCCTTGTCTTCCCAGGGCTCCCACTTTTCCTTCTACCTGTAATCTCTTTCCCTAGAACTAAGCTGGCTCCTTCACTACCATCTCAGACAAGTCTTCCCTGGCTGCTCCATCTAAAGTAAACCCCTTGCCTGCAGCCTCCTTTCTCTACTTCATCACTATTGTTTTGTTTTGCTTTGTTTTGTTTTGTTTAATGTTTTATTCCATTGTACTTATTGCAACCCCAAATTACCTTATTTCTCCTTGGTTTACTTTCGTATAGTTTATTTCCATGAGAGCCAGAAATCTTGTCTGATTTTTCAGTGTTTTAGCCTAGGATAGTACTTGGCACACAGTACATGCTCCTTATAGGGGTTTCAATGAGAACACGAATATACTCAAAATAGATCATGACAGAGAAAATAGTGAGGAGACCATACCCCTTAATGGCCAGTGTTGAAGGGATGATGGGGAAATGATGGGGAACCCTGCCCATCAGTGGGATAGTCAGACAGGTTGGAACATATACCCTGTCAACAACCTTTCCTGCTCCAGCCTTTGCACTGAGATCCAGCATGTGCCGGAGGCTTACAATGTATTTGCTTCTTATCTGTTCAGTCCTCAGAACTGCGGGGCTCAAATAATCGATAGGGAATTTTCTACTAAGTGACAATTTTTAATTCTAGGAGACCCAAAATGGAATTCTATTCTTCCTTAAACTAAAAGGAGACATCTCAGAAAATGAGGTATTTAAGATAAATATCACACAGCATCAATTTGAGCATTATCTGAATTCTGACATCACAAGCGAAAACAATTTCAGCTCCACTTAAAAAAGATGTCAGATTCAGTCAGTTTTACAACAGGAAATGGAAAAAGGTTAAGGCTTTAACATGATTCAGGTGTCATTTGATATATATACATAGGAAATTAGGTCACTGAAAATAATTTTTTTAATCAAGAAATTCACAGCTCAGAATAAAAGGTTTCAATCCATTTTAACCAGTGTTTCTATTCATTCTCAGGACATCCGTGTTTCTTAACATTACCCTACACTGATCACTTAAAAGATACGAACAATAAAAAGTTCAAAGACTTCTGTGCTTCTTTTATTGTTACTAATATTTTAATGCTAGTAAGATTAAAACTATTGAACACAGCCGTTTTAATGGAAAAAAAATTGGAGTCAGCCATCTGCTAAATCATGAGTGACTAGAATAACACAGGAGAGATTCATTAGCATCTACATCCTTCGATTCATGAAACAAGAGCAAGCCAGGAGGGTGTGGAGGAGCCTCACCTACTTTTGCTATTTCTTTATAAATATCTGTACAAGTATTCAGGACCCAACTCAAATATCCCTTGTGTGTGAACACTTGCCTTTCCCTCTCATGCAGGCTTGATCATTCCCTCTTCACTTTTCAATGTATGAATCCCTCTATTCTTATATATACTTTATGACGTTAAGACATGTCTCTGACACTTCTACTTTCTTAAAAATAGGAATCCTTTTTTTGTCAGCCCTGAATCTCCAGCCCCCAGCACAAGGCCAGCATTCAAGAAAAGCTTATTGGTGGAACAAAGTTAAAAAGTATTTAACTGAGGTCCTCCTACACATACTAAGTGATGATCATGGTCACAGTTGAGTAATTTTTAAAACTCTGATCTACCCCTGCCCTCATACTTCGTGTTCTGCTTGTGGAGTTCAAAGAGAAGAAGGGCTTGCTTTCTATTTATCCCCTTGCCTTCACTCATCCAGTTTGTCAGGAGCATAAGGGCAACCTGTTTTTTTCTGGCACAAGGGGTTTATACTCCAAATCAACACGCATGGTCATAATAATAAAAAAAGATCAGAAAATTGTTTCACATCACTGCAACTAGCATGTGAATATTCATAATGCTGTCTTCTAAGTTAAGGGAAAAGATCCATAACATTCCAGACTGTTTTCTAAAGAGAAGCTCCAATTTAAGAAATGTTTCAGAACATGTTTGCAATGTTTTTTTTAAAGAAATTTTAAATATAATGTGTGCAAGTCACTATACTAATTTATTTATAAAATGTACCCAGGAAAGAGCTCCTTCTAGGCATAATTTAAACATTGAATCTGTCCTGCTATAAATCAAGAGCACTCACCATGGGGTGTTTCTAGCAAAATTGTCCCACTCCCCATTAATTTTGCTGACTGGAATTTCAGTTGAAGATTAAGTAGTTGATTTTTCAAGTGGTAGCACAAATTCTCCCTTCTCTTAATGGAAGATGGCAAGAAGAGTGTTTTTCACATTTGTAGCCCATGTGGGGAGACAAAACTATTTTATTGTATCTGATTGCAAAGTAATGATCCTATTTGGGTAGATTTTTTTAATCACTCATTCGTGTAGTGTAGAAGTTGAGAATTTTCCTATTCAAGGGAGTTGTAAAATATATTTTCAAATGGGAAAAATCTGCCATACTAGAGATATAAAAGTTATGTCATCCAATGTGTGAAATAATGGTGACTTAAAATATTATGTTCCATTATCCCCATAAGAACCCTTACACTTACCACACGTTAGGTTTGGTCTCTGATTTGAATAATATGGATGTTGTAATGTCCCATCACACCAGGTCACCCAAAATGCTATGTAATAAAAGTGTACTGTAACTCAGTCTTCTCCATGGGAATTAACCCTACTCTACAGCTCTGATTTTATAAGCAGACCTCAGTCTAATTTCACTCTTTTAGAAAGCTCCTTGCTATAAATTTCCCACCAGATAATCTTTAAAATTATTGTGAGTTTATCCACAATGTGAAATTCCATGGAGTTAGTGATAGATCTTTCCTAAATCCAATAATCATCAAGTGTCTTTGAAACACTGTTTACTAAATATTAATCTCTGTGTTTAACACTAGCTTTTCTAAATTGTTTTCCTAGATCCTGTGGAAAGCATTCCAAAATAATGTCTTATGCAACACAAGTGCAGAAGTGTAGCTCATAAACAAAACAACTAAGTATGTATACTCTGCTTTCAATTTATTCAAAATACATGGTTCTCCCCTAGTTAAAGGAGAAAATGATTACATATTCAGTTATCTTGAAATAATTAAAAGGTCATCAATTTCCTGTCATGGAAGTGATATGGTTTAATTACATTCTATAAATGTATTGACCGGGCCATCAGGGGAGACTATCCTGCTGAGAGATTATTATCTTAATAACAAACTGATGTCCATAGAGTGGGATATAAGTATGTATATAGAGACTTGTGTATTTGTGGAGATTAAAAAATGACTATAGAGACTATGAATGGCGAAGAGTTGGTTGGAACCAGAGTGAACTTAAGATTTGCTCATATTATCCTAAAAGAGAGTAAATATTTATTCATAGAAATAAAGAATGTACTTATATTAACATATGAAAACATTTCCCTAGCAAAAACTTTGAACCACATCAGACTATTTTTTTTTTAAGATTTTATTTATTTATTCATGAGAGACACACAGAGAGAGGCAGAGACACAGGCAGAGGGAGAAGCAGGCTCCATCCAGAGACCCCGACATGGGACTTGATCCCGAGACTCCAGGATCACGTCCTGGGCTGAAGGCAGCGCTAAACCACTGAGCCAACTGGGCTGCCCAAAACACATCAGACTATTGAAGTTGGGTAAAGAAAATGACACTGACCATCTAGAACATCAAAACGTAATGTTTCTGCCCAAAGGTTTCATTAAAATGAAGGGTAGCATACTGTTATTAACAATGGATTAATAATTCATAAAATGGACTTTTATTGTCCCTCTCCTCCACATCAATAGTGCTGAAATGTACCAGGTTGCTTGGATCCCTCTACAAAAGTGTCACTGCTCCATTCATCTGAGCCATCCACTGGGTATGTGTCCCAAAAGCTATTTTGTCCTCTTTCCTAGTCCCACTTGGTAAACAGACTTAACTCAGACATCAAAGTTCTTAGTAAAGCTCTCAGAGCTGGGCATTTCTTCCACTGCTTACCTCAATCATACGAGGTGGCCCAATATATGGAAACACTGGACAAGGAATCAACTCTCTCTCTGAAACTAACCAGCTTTGTGACCCTGAGAAAGCTTCCAACCACCCCAACCATTGGGTTCCTTATCTGTAAGACTGGAATAATGACACATAATTCAGCAAATCTTACAACTAATGAGAGAGAATATGTGAGCCAAGTACAGTGTATGGCGCACAGAAGCATTCAGCAAATGGTAATTCCACCTGCCCCCCCCACCCGCCCTGCCCCATGCCTCCACGTATTTCTGTTCCCCTTCAGGCTCCAGGGTTCTTTCCAATAAACCTTCAGCCAACCAGAGTGGAGGCCGTGGAGACAAAGCAGCCTATGTTAGGTCAATACCCTGTTTGCTGCTCCCTAAAGTCCTATGTATACATAGGATCCCTTTTCTGTGTTTCATCCTTCTCTACCTCTCTCTGCCCAACTAATTCCAGCTTCCACCCACAGAGACTGCAGCTAAAATAGTGCAGGGTAGGGTCTACAGCTGAGTGTTTTGTTTTGTTTTTTTTAACTTCTAGGGATTATTCTAATGTGCAACCAAGGTTGAAAACCAGAGTACCCCTCCATGGCCCTTTATGTACTTCCCACTAAGTAAGACCCTCCCCAAATGAACTGAAAGTGTTTCCTGGCTTGTTCATCCTGCTTTCTGTGATAGACTTCAACGCCAATGCTATGTCTTGCTCATCTTCAAATCAATGGAAATGTAGCACAATGCCTAGCCTTTTCCCAATCCTCTGAATCTTGATGAATAAATAAATGAGTAATATATAGGATAAATGGCTTTCCCCTATCTTGTCTTTTTTATTCAGGAAAATGTGTATATTGGTTCTTCTCCTATCTGCAAAGATATTGAATGAATAAATTGAGTTAAAGGAAAGCACCTGTTTAAAAAAATATATACCACACTAAATTATAAACACACACACATATAGATACCACATAAAGCATAGTATTGCTAAACTCCAATAAATGTGTTCACATTCACTTGATACAATAGGTAAGCAGCAAATAAGAATGTTTAGTGAAAACTTCTATCAATACACTCATTCAGCATTCACTCTTGAATTCATTTCTTTTTTAACTTGAGACTCTCAAGGGTAATCCTGAAAGTAACTCCTATAGAGTAAAATTAATTCTTGGCCACCATGATCTTGAATTCATCTCCCAAAGACTGATAAATGATGAGCTAAACTTCATTTGCAGACAAAACCAGAACATGAAGCTTTGGCCTTAGAGAAAAAAAGGATTATGTGTGTAGGAGGTTCTGCTCCTGGATCCAGAACTGGACCAAATTCTGAAAAGCAGAACAAAACCAGAAGCCACTCTCTTTGCATCACTCTTCAGGCAGAGTTTGGACAGCTCCCACCCTCATCCTTTGGAAGAGAGTTCTCCATACCATACCTGACGGGTGCTCTGGTTAAGTATGTTATTGACTCTAGATGTGGGGGAGACCAGTCTTACCTTCAGAGTGCTGCTGTAACAATTTACCACAAACTTAGTGACTCAAAAACAAAACAAAAACATTCCCATAGTTTGTTTTTGTTTTCACAATTCTAGAGGTCAGCAGTCCAGAATGAGTCTTAAGTAGCTAAAATCAAGGCGTTGACAGGGCTGACTCCTTCTTGAGGCTTCAGAGGATAATCTGTCCCTAGCTTCTTCCATCTTTCAGTGGTTCCTGACTCCATTACTCTAATAACTTCCTCCATGGTCATATCTCCTTCTCCAGGTCAAGTTTCTCTTTGTCTCCTCCTTACAAAGACCTTTATGAATACATTTAGGACTACCTGGATGACGCAGGACAATCTCTCCATCTCAATATCCTTAATCACATCTGCAAAGTCCCTCTTGCCATGTAAGGTGACATTCACAGGTTCTGGAGATTAGGATATGGATATCTTTGGGGGCCATTATTCTGTATCTACTACAGATATAGAATTAGATGAAATGAGATTTGTCCACAAACAACTGTAGTACAAGGAAGCAAGTGAGTAATGATGAAGAGAAGTACCAGACATTGCCATGCAGGAGAAAGAAAGGGAGTAAAGTTCTTTCCACCCAGAAGGACCAGGAAAGACTCTGTGTGCTGCAGAAATGGGAAGAATTTGGAAAAAGTAAAACTCAAACTATGTCAGTATAAAAGTCAATAATCTATACTCACTCCTCCCATGGCGTGCACACACACATACCCAAAGTAACATAAAACAAAACACCTTCTTCAAAAAGATTAACGTTGGGAAGATTCTGCACCAGACAGCCAATGACCAATGGTACAAACTGATAGTAAGTGAAACACTGAAATTCTGGAAGAAGCTTAAAGTGAAAATTACCAGAACATAGTATCAAGAATCAAACTCTCTCATAAATTAAAAATGTGTATGTATATAATAGTAAAAGAAACATTTTAAATGAATGAGGAAGGGTAAGTCATTTCATGGGTAAGTCCCCTTGGTACAGTTGATTATTCAATGAAAAAAATCTACTAGATGCTCACCTGAAATTATTCACCGAAATAAATTCCAGGAAATTTAAAAATTAAATATGAAGTGTCAGTATAAAAAAAATCAATGAGAATTTTTTTTTAATTTACCATCACTGGAGGATATACAATTTACTGAATGTAGAATAAAAACAATCTATTTTACTAAGTTAAAATTTTAAGCCCCTGTTCATCCAGAATAAATAAATAGAACAAAATTAAAAGACAAGCGTTGTATTTGGGGGAAAAGAGTCACAGGAAATACTATATAGACAAAGTACTAATATCCTACATACAAAGAGGTTAATCAGATTGAATTTTAAAATACTGAAGCTCTAATAGATAAATTGACAAAGGATGTGAATAGGCAATTTCCAGAAAGGAAATATAACTAATCAACAAATGTGTGGAAAATGCTTTCCTTCACTGGTAATCAAGGAATGGTGCATTAAAATAACAATGAAGTCACATTTGACCCCTATCAAATTAGCAAAGATTTTTTTAAAAAAATAATAGTATCCATTGCTGATGTGGGGACTGTGGAAAGGGTACTCTCGAATATTGCTGATATTTTGGGATAAGCCTTTTGGAAAGCAATTTGGCAAAGAGCCTTATAATGTTTATACTCTATAACTCAGGAAGTCCACTTTTGAGAATGGAGCCTAAGAAAATAATCCTGAATATTGAGAAGCATTCAATAGCACAAAAAAATTTTTCAAATGTAATCTAAATATCAGACAAAAAAATATAGTATTACACAAATATGTGTACTCACTTCACTTATTATGATGTAACTTCAAAAAATTATGTTTACAAATAATATGCAATATATGGAAAATATGTTATGTTGAATTGAAAAGTGGGATAAAGATAGTATATGCATGACATTTAGATTGAAAACAGAATAGGATTAGAAAGAAATACAAGAACATATTAACAATGTCTGTTTTGGGGTAGTAGAACCATGGATAAGATACATATACATTTTTTTAAAATTCAAGGACCTCCTCATTATGAGATATCCCTTTTCTGTCACTGTCAATTTCTTATAATATATCATATAAAGCTTTATTAAAAACCATATTTTTAAATACCCAAAATTAAATTGTTTTTCCTACTTAGGATTTTCAGGAAAAAACTTTTTCCATTCTTTTAAAATAAGAACTGTCTTTGTTGTTGTTGTTGTTGTTGTTGTTTAATTTTTGTTATTGTTGTTGGTAGGTAAATAACACAAGAATTATAGATTTGGAATTTCCCTCAAGAGGGTACCCAGACCACTTTCCTTCTAGGACAGTAATGTGTACAGCATTTTAAATCTCCATTGATTATAACACAGCCCTCATAAAATATTTCTACTTGCTCCTAATTCCCCCATAAACCTTGAAATTCAAATAAATGATGTGAATTTTAAAAATTTCTAATCTAGCTTTTGACATATATTTATCTAGAGATAAAAGCTAAATTGACTTCATGTTTTTAAAGAGACTCCCAAATATCATATATAGTTCTAACCTTCAAAGCAATTAGTCTTTAAACTATTTGCTCATTGAATGTAACGTTTTAAGAAGTGATTTTCAAATCATCTTAAGAAATCCGTCAAATGACTCCCCACCGTTGGGTTTGGCAGAAATGGAGTTTGAGGTTGAGGGAAGGAGACAAAAAAAAAAAAAAAAAAAAAAAAGGCAGGGTCCAGGAGCCCAGTCAATTCAGGAACCGGAAGTCTTCATCCCCGAAAGGCATCTTGTCATTCCTGGAAGCCAAGAGCTACTTGCCATTGTGAACCCAAAGGAAACCATTCTGTCTTGGAAACCAGACCTGGGATGCAGCCCAGAATGGAGCTTGCCTTGGGGTACTTTTAGAAAAAGTAACCCACTTCTCTCCTACACCACCCTTGGATGGTCCCTTCTCATGTTGGAGCTTTATAGTGTCCTGAGCAGGAGCCATCCCCGCAGACCAGCGTCCAGGCCCTCTAGCCACAGAGGGGAACCCCACTTCGATGGACCAGGAAGGGTGCCCTGTTCAGACACGATGGTGTCTTTAGGACATGGGCAAAACTTTGACTAGTTCTCTTGAACTTCTCTGGCTTGGTTTGTGGCCTCATTAGATCAGACCAGAGACTATGACCTCCTGATACACAGTGTCTTGACAGAATGACATTCTAAACGGCATTGGCAAACCTCACCTGATCACAAAAATCTCAATGTTCTAGAATTGAGCTACCCAGTATTGGAGCCACTACCCATACAAAGCTACTTAACATCAACTTCAAATGAATTTAAATTAAATTAAATTAAAAATATAGTTCCTCAGCTACATAAGCCTTAGTTCAAGTTTAGCCACAGGTGGCTGGTGGCTTGCACATTGGAAAGCACAGGTATAGACCATCCCTACCTTCCCAGAAGTTCTCCTAGACATGCTATTCCAGAAGATACTGGTTCTAGCAGAGTGAATGGGCCTTGTTTCTCCATTTCTAAGACAATAAAACTTAGACGATCTGACTTTTAAAAAGAACAAAAAAAAAAAAAAACAGGGAACAGGCTTGCAGGCTGTTAGCATTTAATTAATTAATGAATTAATTAATTAAAATTTGCCTTCAGCCCATATAAAATATACCCCTGACTGTGGTCAGTGGTTACATGCAGACTTTGTCATTTTGCTTACTGACCACACATTCTCATTGATCAATTCTAAATTGGATTATTGTTAGTTTTAAAAGCGCCTGAGCAGCAGAAAGTGGCTGTGGTGGCAGGCAAAGGGGAGATTGATAGCAGAATAAACAGGGAAAGTGACAAGATTCGGGGCTGAATTGATCACTGTCAGCGGGTCCGTGGTCAGCTGTCTGCCCTTTAGTGCCCAGAGTAAACATCAGAATAATGTTTAGACAAACACATTTGATTTTTGAGGTAATGGGTATGTCAACTAAATGACAAACCTTAGAAAGGTCAAAGGGATATCCATTTTTCAGACTTTTTCAACCATTAATCGTTGATTTTGGTAACAGTGCACTTGTAGGCAGAGCAGGGAAAGAACGCCAGCTGGTGTGTGCACTGCATGATGCTCAAGGCAAACCTCCCCAGGATTCACTTGGACTTCAAAATTTTTCCCATGATCACATTACATCCTTTAAAAATGGCACCCTCGCTGGTGCACAACTATAGTTGTCTAAAGACAATCCAAAATGCAAAAATTCCATTAATCTTCAAAAGGGACCCAGTCTGTTAGCATCCACTCGAATCATATTTATGTTGCCTGTTATCCATAATAAGACAAAGCACAGCCAATCTATTCACAGTTGTCCATTAGTCTGTGAGAAATTTATAATGTTGTCCCAAAAACAGAATATCATTGGTGAATAACAAGTACCCAAAATTACAATTTGGTACAATTCACCATTTGCTGGGTCTTTTTTTTTAAAAGATTATTTATTTATTTTATTTATTTATTTGAGGGAGAGCGAGAGAGAGCACAAGCAGGGGGGGATGGAGTAGCTGGAGAGGGAGAAGCAGGCTCCCCATTGAGCAGGGAGCCCCATGCAGGACTCAATCCCAGGACCCCAGAATCATGACCTGAGCCAAAGGCATATGCTTAACTGACTGAACCACTCAGGTGCTAGGTCATTTTTAAAGTGATTATTTTCCCTTTAAAATATCATACCTGGGTGGCTCAGCAGTTGAGTGTTTGCCTTTGGCTCAGGGCATGATCCCAGGGTCTTGGGAGGGCTTCCCACAGGGAGCCTGCTTCTCCCTCTGCCTGTGTCTCTGCCTCTCTCTCTGTGTCTCTCATGAATAAATAAATAAAATCTTTAAAAAAGTAAAATATCATACATTAGCTATGACTTGGTAGCCCAATCAGCGTTGATGGTGACAGGTACTGAGAGTCCCAGAAATAACCTGGTTCTCCTGACCACAGAGGCATTTTTTTTCCTCTTACCTGGAGGGATGACAGATGAAACCAAGTGGGAATGGAATGTGGTATAGAAATTTTCTTACCTCCAGAAGGAGCTGAGCATGACTCTGCTTCTCACAGAGGAGACCCATAGTATTCTGGCAGTTGCTTCCTGCATATCATACTTATCAATCTACTGAAGTCGTGTCATTTGCCAAAATGCTGGGGCCCTCTAAGTTCATCAAGTGCATCAATATGTCTAGGAGGCAGGAAAATGTGAAGTATGTACTTAAGTTCTACCTGTAAATCATGCTGTGGCACAGGATGCATGTCACCCAGATGAAAGAATGTAATGAGAGGAAAGCACAAACAATACAGGTTCTACTTCCTTTGCTGTTTAAGTTTCCCAGCAAACTTACTGGGAAAGTTGAATTCTTCGGAAATAAGTCTGAATATGTTTGCAGTGTGGGCTTGCCAGTCGGCTCCTGCTGCCATAACATACACTGGGTTAGACAAACAGAATTATATTGTTTCTCAATTCTGGAGTGTAGAAGTCCAAGGTCTAGGTGCCATCATGGTCTCTCCCTAGCTTGCATACGACTCATTTCTCACTGTCTTCACATGGCAGGGGGAGAGAGAGAGAGAGAGAGAGAGAGAGCGAGTGCAAGCTCTCTGGTGTCTCTTCTTACAAGGGCACTAATCCCATCATGAGGGCCTCACCCTCATGACCTCACCTATCTAAACCAAATCACTTCCCAGGGGCCTTACCTGAAAAACCAACACAGTGGAGGTTAGGGCTTCAGCATACAATTGTGTGACGGGCACAATTTAGTCCATAGTATGAGGTATGGGGTTTCTAATGTTCAGAGGTGGATGTTGCTGATGTTCATTAATTTCCAGTTCTGGTCTATTTCTGATGAATTGCTAATTATGCTTCTCCGCCCTCTTGAAATTAAGGCTGCATATGTGATTAGTCACGGCTATTGAAATATGAACATGTTACTTCCAAGCCAAAATGTTTCATTGCTGTGTCTCAGCAATCCTGCTGTCTTTTACCCCGTCAGCAAGCTCTGAACCCATCAGGAAGGAGATGGTGTATACCAGTTACCATTGCTGCAGAAGAACTAAGCAGCTTAAACCAACCATCAACTTCTGCTCCTGGATTCTGTGGGTCAAACATTTGGACAGGGAAAGGGGGATGACTTATCCATACTCTGTAGTGTCTGAGACCAGGAAGACTCAGTGGCTAAGGTCTAGAATCATCTGAAGGCTTGTTCACACACATATGACTCAAAGGCTAAGACTGCCCCCTGGAGTGCCTGCTATAGCCTCTGCAGGTGGTGAGGACTTGTTCACAACATGGTGACATCAAGGTGTTGGATTCCAGCCGTGGCCACCAAGGCTCTAAGCAACAGTTGTCCCGGCAAAGGAGGCAGAAACTGCATGGCTTTTCTTGAGCCAGTTTGGAAGCCACACAGCAGGACAGCTGCCATGTTA
Source organism: Nyctereutes procyonoides (assembly GCF_905146905.1). Lineage (NCBI taxonomy): Eukaryota > Metazoa > Chordata > Mammalia > Carnivora > Canidae > Nyctereutes > Nyctereutes procyonoides. The sequence continues at coordinate 9,138,252 of NW_026575155.1, forward strand.
AAGTAGTTAAAGTAGTAATAAGCTGGCTCAGATTCAAGCAGAGGGGAAACAGATGCTATGTCTCTGTTAGAAGAGTGTCAAAATACGCATGCAGGACTTGGGGAAGGCATTTTAAAACCACCATGGATGGTGTGGAGTGACTGTGGGGTGCAGAGTCCCCCACCTCTCACCCCACCAACCTACGTGAAATAATAGTAAAATCTGTGTAAAGCCATTGAGGTGTTAGTAGCACTTGTCCCGGTCCAACTCAAATAGAATATCTCTTAAGACCTTAAAGAGTCAATGAGCATCCTCTCTGAATATCAAATTGGCCAAAGCAAGAAAGAATTCTACTTTAGGGGAGTATATCTCCAGTACTAGATGAATGCTTCAAAAGCCATCAGGTCACTTAACTTTTAGCCAACATTCCCCAAACTGTGTTTAGAGGAACACTGAATATATGTATTCAGTCTTTTTTAGCAGGAAATTGGACATTTCTATTTGTGCCATGATAGCAAACACCTGCCCCATGTCCCCACTGCCCACTGAGGAGCCATGCCAAATACTGCTGACCAGTCTCAATACCAATCGGTGAGCCATCCACCTGACTCCCCAAAACTACTCCCTATAAGAATCTAGTGCAGTTCCTTTCCAAGCTCACTCTATGTTTGTATCTTCATATTTTTAAGTTCTTGGCTTTGGTCAGCTTTGGTTCAGAAGAGATGGTGCAGAGTCGAATGCCACTATTTTATTGGTTACTTCCAATTAATATTTCAAAGTATAACAATTCTTTAAAAATAAAGCTGAGATAAAAGCTGGGGGTGGGGCAGGGGTCTACTGAAGAAATGTAAAGCAAAGACTAAGATCTGAAGTCACATTCCATCTCCCTGGTGAGGCAAAGTATGCACACAAAACCATAGTTAATAATATGACCATTCATGAGAAGGGCCTGAAGGCAAAGCACAATGAAGCCCGTTATCAGAATTGTGAGCAAGGAGATGAGACTTGAAGAAAAAGAAGACTTTCAGGAGGGAAGTGGGTTGAGCTTGATTTTGAAGGGAAGACAGATTTGACCAAAAGGAAAGGAGCAAAGAAAGTGCAGAGGCAGGGATGCTAAGGGCAAGACCTAGTGCAATGAAGAAACTGGACAGGCTGGGCTCTGCAGTGTTCTCCAGAAGCATCAAGCATTGAAGGCCATTCTAGAGACGTCACTGTGATCTAACAGTCAGTCTCACTCAGCTCACTCCCTGAGGACTTCAGACCAGATGAAAAGCTAGGTTCTATCATGGTTACCCAGCAGGTGCTCAAGATATGTACCATCATCACCACCCCCATTGTCATTGTCGTCGTCATCATCATCATCATCATCATCATCATCATCTCATTAGTAAAATGAAGAAGGCTCCCAAGGATAATTCCAAGATATGCTTTGGAAAGGAATAAACTAGGATGCTAGGAATCTGTGGAGAACACAGGGCCCATTAGTCCTGCGTCAGTAATAGAATGTGCTTCGATTGGGGTGACTGGGTGGCTTTGTTGGTTAAGTGTCTGCCTTCGGCTCAGGTCATGATCCCAGGGTCCTATAATTGAGTTCAGCTTTGGGCTCCCTGCTCAGCGAGGAGTCTGCTTTTCTCTCTGCCCCTCTCCCCCTGCTCATTCTCTCTCTTTCTCTCTCTCTCTTTCAAATAAATAAATAAAATCTTTAAAAAAATATATTAAAAAAATAAATTTTTTTTTTTCAAAAAGAATGTTTCAATTAAAAGCTTGATGTAGGGGCACTTTAGTGGCTCAGTTGGTTAAGCTTCTGCCTTTGTTTCAAGTTATGATCTCAGGGTCCTGGAATTGAGTTCAGCTTTGGGCTCCCTGCTCAGCGAGGAGTCTGCTTCTCCCTCCCCCTGTGCCCTTCCCTACCCCCTGCTCATGTGTGCATGTGCTCTCTCTCAAATAAATAAATAAAATTGAAGAAAATAAAGTAAACTTAAGGTGTGAATATTATTTAGGTGGAAAAGGGGAAGGGAACATGGATACATGCTTTGACGTGAATAAACATTGAAAACAGTATGCTAAGTGAAGGAAGCTAAACACAATGAGCCACATATTTTATGATTCCATTTGCAGGAAATGTCAAGAATAGACAAATCCATGGAGACAAGAGACAGATTAGGGGTTGCCAGGGGCTGGAGAGAAGGGATAATGGGGTGACAACGTATTGGGTCTAAGTTTCCACATGGGGTGATGAGAAAGTTCTGGAACTAAATACTGATGATGGTTGCAAAACATTGTGAATGTAAAATGCACCGAATTGTCCACTTTGCAATTGTGCACTTTTAAGATGATAGATATTATATTATGTATATTTTACCACAATTAAGAAGTGTGACATCCAAACCTATCAACAGAAAAACATCATCTGAAATCCAGGCACTAACTCCCACCTGCTGCTCAGAATTTAAAACCCTAAGTCGATTACGGGTACAGTGTGGATCCATCACATTAAAAGTAACTGATAGGGGGATCCCTGGGTGGTGCAGCGGTTTAGCGCCTGCCTTTGGCCCAGGGCTTGATCCTGGAGACCCAGGATCGAATCCCACGTTGGGCTCCTTGCATGGAGCCTGCTTCTCCCTCTGCCTATGTCTCTGCCTCTCTCTCTCTCTATCATAAATAAATAAAAGTAACTGATAGGGAAATTAAAGAGCAATGAAAATAATAAAAAGCCCAGATAAGAGACACTGTGCCAATAAGTGGCTGGAGATGGAATGACTAACATGGACCAAGGGCAGCAATAACACAAGGAACAGAAGAGGTTATCAGAGATGACCTGACCTATTCAGGCAGGCTCTTAAAATAACAACAAAAATGGTGTTTTGGCATAAATCCTCACTCTAACTCACTTCAGCCAGTCTCATCCCAGAACCACAGGGACGCTGAATGCCAACTACACATAAATCGTGTATAGCAAAACCTGAATCAATTTTCATTGTTTTTCCAAACTTCAATGCATGGTGAAACTCTCATCCTGGTGTAATATTTCCACACCCAGAGAAAGCTGATAGTTTCACCACTTGGAAGGTGGGGAGCAAATCAGTGTTGATTGGAGGAGGAAGGTGAAAGACACCTTCCTGTGAGCAGGAGGAGAGCCATGGTGGGCAAGTACCTCCATACAACAGCCAGCCACCTGCCAGAAGCAGCGAGCAGAAGGGCAGATGTGCAATCTAATCTCTGAATTAGGGAAGCCCTTCACTGGGGAGGAAAACTTAGCTGACATGGAGCAACCAACGAGCCACACCAGAACCGTACCTGAGGTGACCCCGAGAGCTCTGTAGGGAAAAGGCTCAGATGAGAGTCAGCAAACAAATACATAATTTTCAAGTTATTTCTGGCATGTCCCACTGTAATAATTTTGTTTCTATGCTTATAAGGTTTTCACTTTGGAATTTGTGGACTAACAGGCAGAGATAGCTCCGTGGATCTGGCTGCCTGAGTTCAGTTACAAATATTTTATCTATGGTGGCAGCAAGTTGGTATGAGGTTCAGCTTGGAGGGAAGACTGGAAAAGTTTCATCTGGACCACTAGTCTTCAAACATGCTCCTGAAAATATTACCAGTGATTCTGAAACATGCACAGACATACACATTTCACACTATGAGCTTTTTTATTTAAATTCTAGTTAGTGAACATATAGTGCAATATTGGTTTCAGGAGTAGAATTCAGTGATTCATCACTTACGTACCATAGCCAGGACTCATCACAACACGTATCCTCCTTAATGCTCATCCCCCACCTAGCCTATCTCCCACTGACCTCCTTCTATCAACCCTGTTTGTTCTCTATTATTAAGAGTCTCTTGGGGATCCCTGGGTGGCTCAGCTGTTTAGTGCCTGCCTTTGGCCCAGGGCGCGATCCTGGAGTCCCGGGATCAAGTCCCACATCAGGCTCCCTGCATGGAGCCTGCTTCTCCCTCTGCCTGTGTCTCTACCTCTTTCTCCCCCTATGTCTATCATGAATAAATACATAAAAATCTTTAAAAAAAAAAAAGAGTCTCTTAAGGCTTGTTTCCCTCTCTCCCTTTTTTCCTTTTCCCCCTTCGCATATGTTAATCTATTTTCTTTCTTAAATTCAACATATGAGTGAGATCATATGCCTTATTTCACTTAGCACAATATACTCTAGCTCCATCCACATCATGGCAAATGGCAAGATTTCATTCTTTTTGATGGCTGAGTAATATTCCATTGTACGTATAAACACCACATCTTCTTCATCTATTTGTCAGTCGATGGACATTTGGGCCCTCTTCATATTGTGGCTATTGTTGATAATGTTGCTATAAATATCAGGGTGCATGTTTCCTTTCGAAAATGTATTTTTGTATCCCTTGGGTAAATCCCCAGTAGTGGAATTGCTAGATTGCACAGTAGTTCTATTTTTAACTTTGCGAGAACCTCCAAACTATTGTCCAGAGTGGCTGCACCAGTTTGCATTCCCACCAACAGTGCAAGAGGGTTCCCCTTTCTCTGTACCCTTGCCAACATCTGTTGTTTCTTGCGTTGTTAATTCTACCCATTCTGACAGGTGTGAGGTGATATCTCATTGTAGTTTAGATTTGTATTTCCCTGATGATGATTGATGTTGAGCATCTTTTCCTGCGTCTGTTAGCCATCTGGATGTCTTCCTTAAAAAAGTGTCTGTTTATGCCTTTGCCCATTTCTTAACTAGGTTATTTGTTTTTTGGGGTGTTGAGTTTAATAAGTTCTTTATAGGGCAGTCTGGGTGGCTCAGCAGTTTAGCACTTGTTTTGGCCCAGGGTGTGATCCTGGAGACCTGGGATCGAGTTCCACATCAGGCTCCCTGCATGGAGCCTGCTTCTCCCTCTGCCTATGTCTCTGCCTCTGTCTCTTATGAATGAATAAATATTTTTTTTTAAAAGTTCTTTATAGATTTTTGGATTCTAACCCTTTATTAACTAGGTTATTTGGTTTTCTGGGTGTTGAGTTTAATAAGTTCTTTACAGATTTTTGGATACTAACCCTTTATTAGGTATTTCATTTGCAAATATCTTCTCCCATTCCATAGATTGCCTTTTAGTTTTGTTGTTTCCTTCCCTATGCAGAAGCTTTTTATCTTGATGAAGTCCCAATAGTTCATTCTTGCATTTGTTTCCCTTGCCTCCAGAGGCTTGTCTAGTAAGAAGTTGCTGCAGCAGAGGTCAAAGAAGTTTTTGACTATGTTTTCCTCTAGGATTTTGATAGTTTCCTGTCTCACGTTTAGGTCTTTCATCTTTTTTGAATTTATTTTTTACACTCTGAGCCTCCTAAGGAATCTTTTTGGGAGAGGGCTTATTGCACACCCTGGATTTGGATTGCAAATCGCCACCTACAGAGGAAGGAAGAAAGAGATCCATTTAAAAAGCAGATTACCAGAAAAAGAGTGGGAGAGAGGGAGAAACAACAGGGGGGAAATGGAATAAAGTGATGGAATGAAATAGGAGGGACAGAGATGGAAATAGTCACTTCATCTCTACAAACTCGCTGGTGCCCTGATGGAGTTATGAGAGATCCAACCATGAGGAAAGAGTCAAGACACATGCATTGGCTTCCAGATTTGGCATTCTGGATTTGGGCATTGTCCACCTCTCAGCTGACATGTCACTTGCCCACAGGCTTCCCCCAATCTGATATAGGTGTGAATGCTTGCTGGCCAGCACATCAGCATGTCTGTAAGAGCTTGCCATGGAAAAATGAATGATAATATGCAGAATGTTCATGGACAAAGAGTCACTCACTTATCTGCCCCCATGACATAAATTGCACAAAAGGATACTTTGACATCATAGAGGAAGAACATCCGCAGCCATGCTGATATATGAGCTTGACCTACCTACCTAGGGCTTGGAAAACCAGGAGTCCCACGAGGGCTCCAGCCCTTGGCACCAAGGTACATCATTAACACTCTCACCCACTCACTTATTTCTGAACTCCCAAATATTCTGCAAACCTTCCTAAGTATTAGCACCATGGGAAATACAGTGAACCACCTTGAGAAGAGAAAGGGTTTTTTGTTTTTTTTTAAGGTTTTCTTTTTTCAATTTGTTCTGATTACACTTATTTTTCAGGTCTGCTACCAACTCTTCAGAATGGAATCAGACTTCCTTCCATGTACCACAAACAGGACCCTGGCTTTCCCCACCCAAAAAAACCTTCTAGAACTTCTAGAACCTTCCTGACACAAGTTGCAGGCAGGAGGTTAGAAGCACAGAGCTCTGGAATTGTGAGGATGGAAAAGACATAAATGGTGCCAACCTGGGGCACCTGGGTGGCTCAGTCAGTTAAGCGTCTACCTTCAGCTCAAGTTGTTGTGATCCTGGGGTCCTGGGATTGAGCCCTGGGTCAGGCTCCCTGAGAGCATTTCTCCTTGCTTGTGCTCTCTCTCTCTCTCAAATAAATAAATAAAATCTTAAAAATATAAAGGCCCAACTTTCAGTCTTCTGGACTATAACTTAAATTTAGTGCTTAAAACAGCAACTTTATCCCAGAAAGAGGAGGCTGCGGCTCAGGGCAGTGGGCCATTTCCTGGCTAGAGCTGCTCCTTTCTGGGCTAATGCCAAAGTGCCTGCTGTGTGGGCCCCAGCCAGACACTCCTTTGTTTTCTACAACTGTCTTTTTAAAACTGGCCACAACTGAGGTCCATTCACTCGCCCTATTGTACCTGTTTTGTTGGCATCCCGGGTTTCTATTAGAGAGTTATCCCCTCAATATATTACTTTAAAAAAAAATGAAATAACTTAGTTTCAAGGAATTTAGTAAATGTCCCTAGCTGAACCAAAAACTTAAAAACCAAGGAGGATATAGAATTATCTATACAATTTTACTGTTCAGTGACCAAATGATGTATTGTTTGCTTATTGTGACAAGAGGCTCTTTGACTACGTATATAAATCTCCTTCAGTGGTCTCAGTGATTTCCAGCTTCATAGGAAATCATCTAGATGTATCCTAGTGCAAATTAAAAAAAAAAAGTTTTAATTAAAAATAAACTGTAGAGTTAGAACGTCCCAGGAATCAAACACTCTGGAGACCAGTCCCAGCTACTCTGCCGTTGGTGATCCGAGACCAGTTTCCAACACTTCCCCTACCTCAACTTCCTGTGCCCATGAGACTCTGGTAAGGAATCCTGCCCTACCTGCTTCACAGTGCTAAAATGAGGAAATGGGAAAGTGCTAGGAATTATAAAGCACACAAATGTGCCCTCCAATTGCTGCTAAGACAAGCTGGTCCAGTCCACAATAATCATTGGGAGACTTAAAGGTTATGTGTGAGTCACCTGTGAAACAAAACATAAGCAACCTCCTAGCTAAACTACTATATGGTCTCCTCCATAACCTAACCATGCATGTGCTTTTAGTATGCTGTTACATGGGATTTTATCTATGATATTTAATATCTGTTTTTGCAGAAAGATAATAATAATGCACTCATTTCCATTTTTTTTTTTTTTTTGAAAAGTCAAGATGGGGCACCTGGGTGGCTCAGTGGATTAAATGTCTGCCTTTGGCTCAGGTCATGACCCCAGAGTTCCAGGGATTGAGCCCCTCATCAGGCTTCTCACTCAGCAGAGTCTGCTTTTCCCTCTCCCCTTCCTCTTATTCATGCACTCTCTTTCTCTCTCTCTCTCTCTCTCTGTCAAATAAATAAAATATTTTTTTTAAAAACAAAAAGTCAAGATAAGAGCAATTAAAAAAAATTATTTCACTTATACAGTAAAGTTAACCTTCACTTTTTGATGTGCAGTTCTATGCATTTTAACACATGCATGGATTTGCCTAACACCATCACAATCAAGATACCCAACAGGTCTATCACCCTAAAAATTCCTATTATAGTTACATTCTACCCCCCGCCTCAGCCCCTACACCATGGATCTGTTCTCCTGGTCTATTCTGTTCCTTTCCAAAAAGGTCCTATACATGGAACTATATGGTATGTAGCCTTTAAACCTTTTTTTCTTTTTTCATTTCAGTGTAATATCTTTGAGAATCATCAAAGTTATTGTCCATTCCTTTCTTTGCTAAATAATATTCCATGGCTTCTTTATTCACTTGGTGAAGGACATCTAGTTCATTTCCAGATCTTGGTAATTATAAATAAAGAGGCTATAAACATTCATGTATAGGTTGCTGTGTGACTATAAGTTTTTGGTTCTCTAGGGAGAACACCCAGTTGTGGGCTTGTGGAGTCATTCAATTTTGTTTTAAACAAACAGTGACTTGCAGATGTCAACATCACTGTAAATCTCCAGAACTGTTTTTCAAGTCAACCTTTTAAAATCAAAGACTCGTACCACTATTAATCTACACTCAAAAACTAATGTTTTAATACTTTGGGGGAACTACTGTTTTCCATAGATAGTAACAAAAAATGTCATTGTAGCACTGTTGCAAAAAAGAAAAAAAAAACTTCAGTGATTCTATCAAGAGTTATTTTTATTGGCTAAGAAATGGTCCCTCCATTTTCCAAAATAAGATAAAATAAAATAAAGCTGAGTCGAAAGGGGTTTTAACATCAGGCATTGAGTTAACACACACCAGCTCTGGCCCGCCGTAAAAGCCAGGTGCTAAACTGGAAAGGACACACCATCGTCCCTACTCACCTTGAAATGTTTGAAGAGACTTTGGGGTGTGGCCCAAAGGCCCGTGTTTAGCATTTGTTAAACAGTCTAGAGGAAGCTGCCTTCACTGGGGTTCTGTGGGCCAATCAGTAACTGGCACCTCTCACCCTGTGCCTCATGGGTCCCGTGGGCCCCAGAACAATCTATATTCCCCCGGTTGAAGATGATAGCATAATGTCAGTGTACTTAAAATTCAATTTCACTCTCCTGATCTATGCTCCATTATGCAGGCCTTTGAAATAGTCTCCAAAGAAGGTAAGCCTTCTATTGATTCCCATTCTCCTACAGAGCAACTGGTGTGTAGCAACCCATAGCATAATATGAGGGGGAGAAAATATTGATTCTAGGAAACTTAATATTATTAAAAGACAGTTGTATTAAATCTCTTTCCTGGACTTAGCTGAGCGCTTTTTTTTTTCTTTCCCATTTTCAGAAAAATCAATGAAGCTAATACCCTTGTTAGTTTTAGAGTTTCTACTACAGCAGTTTCATGTCATCGTAGAACCTATGGAAGGTTTGTAGGCTCAGCATTTGAGGCTGGCAGTCCTTCATGATCATAACCACAGTTCTCTCTTTAGTGATTCACTCAGAGGGGGCAAGTTGTATTTAAATCACATGTTCCACATATTCGTTTTCATCAGTGTGTAAAAGTCTCAAGACCATGCTTAGTCTTAGCTACAAAATGCCTAAATTCTTAAGATAAAGTTCATTGCACAAATGCAATGTTCAGGTTGGGAGGAGTCTAAAGAAATAAAAGCAACAAGAATCCGTGTGGGGAGAGGGTTGTTTGATGGGGAACACCTGCCAATCGAAAACCCCAGAATCTGCTATTTAAGACTGTAAGTCACATTTGCTTTTCTGTGGATCATCCTTGAACTTTCCATTTTATGAGGAGCAGCTGCTTCTGATTTGTGACAAGATTAAAGCATTTTGGAATCTCTCTCCATATAGCCAAGTTCTGATAGAATGTCTGCTATGTCATTATCAAATATAACAAGACTGTAATATGGCTCCAGAGTCAATGAACCAAGGACCGGAATCTTCTTCTAATTATATAATATGAAACTTCTTGTAATTCTGATGCCATGAATTTGGAATTTGTGATTAATATGGGTTAGACTGCTAAGCAAGCGTTTTCTTCACAGACCCTGCAAACAGTATTTTAAAGAGAAGATAGCAAGAATAATGCTGAAACTATGTGAAAAACAAACTTTTTTCAAACCCCCTCAAAGATTTTAGAAGCCACAATTAACATGTAAATACTTGTGGGGCTTTTTATTGTTATTTTATACCCTTTCTTCTGGCTTCTCTTGAGAGTGGTATTCTCAGCTCCCAATTGACCAAGTCCACCTGCATATTCCAGACAGCATGAACTTATTTGTCCCAAATTGGATCAGATATTTGTATTCTTGCTCACTATCCATCTTCCTGTTTTCCCAGGTACCACTACAAGTCTCTTCATTTCCACCACCGTCTAAAAGAGCAAACAAGGACCATTGGTTGACATTGTTTAGGAAATGTCCAGTTTGATTCCTTTCCCCAGAATCCAGCCTGTTGCTGCTTCCTCCTCACTCATCTGAACCTTGCAAGCCCTCCTTCAAGCCTACCAGTATCTCTTGCCCACCCTCTGCTACTGGAGAGACCCTTCTAAAAACAACAAAATGCATTATGTCAAAGCATATTGAAAATTGCCATGGGCTTCACATGACTGATCAGATAGCCCACCAAGTCATCAGCACTGGGTACTGGGAAAGCTCTGGAGATGATGCAGACAAGCCTGAGCAGGCACAGGAGCAAAAACACCTATGTCATGTTTGGGTGACGGCAAGAAGACATAATTGGCTTAAACAGGAATTTTTATTAATGATAGTTATATAAGACTGGGACTTAAAAGTGAAGGAGGTTCAGACCGGAGACTTGAAAGTCAGGCTGAGACTTCTGAGCTTTATCCTTCCATCCCTGGGGAGCCATTGTGCATCATGACCAGAAGAGGCAGATAAGGCAAAGTCCAGTTGGAAACACCTATTGCCTCCCCTGCTGCCAAACTGGTGGATGATACCATTAGGCTGCTAGTTATTTTTGCTAGTGACAAACTTTGTCTTTCACTAGGAAAAGGAGAAAAAGGAGAAATTTATTGGTGAGTAATTCTTTAGGTGTTTCTCTTTAATACACTTTGAATTTTTAAGTAACACTTCATACTGGCTTTGCAAATATAAACACCAGTTCAGAGATTCACAATATGGTGGTAGTAGTAGTAGTAGTAGTAGTAGTAGTATGTAATTAAATGCACTAATCCTTTTTCCAGAGGCTAAGAAAATAGAAACAAAACACATCACTAGATAAAGTACTAAGGCATTTATGAGCCGACTTCATTTCTTTGAACCAAAGAAAACAAAAAATATGATGAAGAATGCATTCTTGAGGATTTCAAGTGCAAGTGCCAGAAATTCAAATGTTGTTCCCAAATATGTCAATTGCTTAAGATCAGAATTGGGTATGTTAAAACCTATAGATCATCGGAGCTGCCCTCTATGCTGACCATGAGAGTGCAACCTCAATGCCGACCAGCCACCTCTCCCAACAAATCTTTGGGGCAGCTCCAACTTACCATGGCCAGACCTGAATCCATTACCTCCCACTCTAAACCTTCTTTCTCTCCATCAAAGGTATTTGTGTCCATCTGTCCACCTAAGCTCGAAACACTGTCATCATCCATGCCCCTCCCTCTCTCTCTCCCTGGACCTCTTCATCCATGGGGCTCCCCATAGCTATCACTTATGTTCCAAATGTCTGCCTGAATCAGCCCCCTCAACGGTCACAAAATCTTGCCTTACCACCAGTCTTCCAAGATTTCAGCTACCTTCTAAATGGCTCTCACTACCAATCTGACAGCCGGTGGTGTCTTCTCATTTGAGCACTCCTGGAATCCTCTCTCCCTCTTTCTTCTCCACCTGTCAAATGCCCCTCACTCTTTTAGCTTGAGCCAAATGGCATTTCCTTGCACTCTCATTATTTCCTACCTCTTTCTTCAAAAGTGAACAGTTTTCTCATCTAGATTCCCTCTTATTTTTTCCTCTTTGATTATAACACACATCCAGTTTCTACTATGATTTGATGCTTAAGACTCTTTCTCCTCGGGATCCCTGGGTGGCGCAGCGGTTTGGCGCCTGCCTTTGGCCCAGGGCGCGATCCTGGAGACCCAGGATCGAATCCCACATCGGGCTCCCAGTGCATGGAGCCTGCTTCTCTCCCTCTGCCTGTGTCTCTGTGCCTCTCTCTCTCTCTCTCTCTCTCTCTCTCTCTCTCTCTGTGACTATCATAAATAAATAAAAATTTAAAAAAAAGACTCTTTCTCCTCTGATAAATGTGTATTTCTTCAGGTTTGGGACCACATGTTATTCTTTGAGTCTCTGGGGAGTGTAGCACTCTCTGAGAAACATGGTACACTCTCTCGAAATTGCTGAATTCATGCCATCTTCTCTCTGAAAAGTGACATATCTGATCCAAAATGTGATCATTCCCAATTTAAGCTTTTATGATTTTTCTGGCTGCAGATCTTGCCTCACTTAAGTTATTCTTGCTCACTCTCCCCTGTGGCTATGTCTATTTGGTCTTTTTAAGAGCAAATCACTTTCAAGCAGAATTTGGTATAAGATTTTATCACTAGCTAGATGCCTACAGGAAATACAGATGAAAGAGTAGGTAAGGTGAAAGATCTATGTGTACTTCAGCACTTAGTTTAGAAATACCCTATACATATACCTATAGAGATAACCCATGCCCCAACCCTGGCATTGACATCTAGGGAAAATAGCTGCATGTAGAGAGCCACCTGTGTGCTCCAATGAGGAGACTAGAGTGTTACATGACTGATAATTATCTGTGGGCAAAAATAACAGCATGGTCCCTGCAGCGATCGTTCCTCATGCCAACTAAACAGCTTTCTCAAACCCACACCTGCCTTGAATTAGTCAATTACCAATGTTGAGAAAGCAGGAAATGAATGGCTCATGGTTTTAAGCATCAATAATTAAAATTAAAAAGTCATAAAGAGTCATTCTTCTTCCTGGAGTGTAAATGAATGAGACTCTAAGTGTATGGTAAAGACACTATAATTGCCAGCAAATTAACTCCCAAAGAAAATGAAGAGGGAAATCTGTCTCCTTGACTCTTGGACTATTTCCTTCCAAAGGTATTTTATTGTTCCACTTTAGGAGTGGGAACTCAACTCAGTATAGACAACACTCCTGTAGTAAGTGTGATCACCAGGCAGCCACATGGGAGCATCTTCTATCCACGGCATCACTTGTATCCACTTGGGCCTGTTAAGGTTATGCGCTCTGCACCTGAGTTCCTCATCCAGTGAAGACTTGGTCCAGAGATGTGCTGGATAAAGAGAAGGCAGGCCTTCTCTTGCCCAGATCCTCTTTTAGCACTAATCTTTGAGAATAAGGGGTGTGTATGTTTTGATTCTACACTCAGCAATGCTATGTTGCATTGTCAGAGAGAAGCCATAGGAATCATCTTCCTAGAACTCAAACCAGAGTCAGACCTCTACTAAATTATAGGTGGTTCCACCCCCCTCCATCTCTTCTCTGTAGTTTAAGAGTCCCCTCTCCCAGGCAATTTTCCCTGGTCCTTTTAGTCCAAAGTAATTGTATCAGATAAGCTCCTTCAAAGAAATATATCAGTAGTTGTGGTCCTATGTGTTATCTCCTTATTTGAGGAGATCATTTAAAAAATAATTTTAAAAGGACTATATATATATATATATATATATATATATATATATATATCCACAGCCTATGCACTGATGAACATTTGGGTTCAGCCATAAAAAAAAAAATCTACAATATGAATGAACCTTGAAAACATGATGCTAAGTAAAAGAAGTCAGACACAAAAGACCACATGTTGTATGATCGTATGATCCCATTTATATGCAATACCCAGAATAGACTAATCCATTGACAAAGAAAGCAGATAGTTGGTTCCCAGGGGTTGGAGAGAAGGAAAATAAGGAATGACTGCTTATTGGGTACAAGGTTTCCTTTTGGGGTGATGAAAAATGCTTTGGAACAAGATATAATTGGTAATTATATGATGTGAATGTACTTAATGCCATTGAATTGCCTTTAAAGTGGTTAATTTTATAATATGTGAACTTCAGCACAATTTTTTAAAGGGTGGAGGAATCTGTAGATGGTCATCCATGAGTCTCTCTTGGTGAAATTCCAGATATAGTAGCAATAGGGTAGAGCTCCCATTAAAGAGCTTTCTCAGGGTCCTTAAATCACAGGAATTTGTTTGCTTTGTCCAACACTGAGCCTGCCTCAGATGGGAAGCCTTCATTGTGGCCTGTCTGGGAAGCCAAGGTTAGCTCACAAGGAAGGAAGCAGAGTTGGCCTCAACCTTTCATTGGAATGGATCCAACCTCTATGGAGAAAAAGAAATAATAAGTAGCTAATGCCGACTGGAATTATTATTATTATTATTATTATCCTTTTTCTATGCTGACCTTTATATTCTGTGGCCTAAAATTAGATTGTGTGTTGTTTATTTAACTTTTTCTTGGGATTTTGTGGGGAAGTTTTTTGTTTTTTTGTTTTTGTTTGTTTTTGTTTGCTTTTGTTTTTGTTTTGTTTTAATTTGTATTGATTCCCTACTGCTGTGGCAGCAAAACCAAGCCAAGGCAAAAGAGCTGGTGGTTACACACAGTTCACTTTCTGGTTTCACCCCCAGCCAGAGACTGAGACAGCAAGACTGGTTTCTGGTTACTGATGACACGTGTGCTTCCTCTTTCTTTCCCATGCCCCCCCTCACCCACTAATCCGGGAATCCTCCCTAGGGCCTTACCCACGGAGTCCCTGGTTATTGAGGCTCAAGATTAGAAAGTCTAGAAGTCTGAGACCTGAAGACCCCCTCAGCCTGTTCCCATTGGATCTTTGATAAGAACACCAGCCTTTCTCAGGACAAGGAATTAACATAATAGAGCAAAGAATAAAGAAGGGGATTCAATGGAAGTGAACTTTGAGTAGGTATGGTTTTGCTCTCCTGCTTTCTGATTTGAAAGGACGGACATTTCAACTTTGACTTTTCTACAGTAAAATTTACTAGAAGGAGGTCATATCCATCAGGGTCCAGTCAAAAGAAATCACTCTAGTTATTTTAACAAGGAAAACGTGATATAAAGAGCTGTTAATTATAAAAGGTGCTTGTCTATGAAAAATGGCTAAAAATGGACCCCAAAGAAGTAGCATGTGTGAAGAGTAGCTCTTACCTCCAGGATGAGAAAGAACAGATAAAGGGACTAAGGAGTAGTTGCGAAACCTCTGTCCCTAGGCTTGGCCACCCTCAAGGCTGAGACTCAGACCTCATCAGAGAGCCTAACTACCATAGGAATTCACAACCCACTGGTGAGGTTAAAAAAATAAACCTTTCTGGAAGACAAAGGCCAGAGATGGCCTGGAGAAGCAGCCTATCATTGCAGGAGGTATGGTGGGAAAAGCTTCTGGGAAGGGGCCAGCAGTGGAGACAGTATGGCCTTG
Organism: Nyctereutes procyonoides; assembly: GCF_905146905.1. Lineage (NCBI taxonomy): Eukaryota > Metazoa > Chordata > Mammalia > Carnivora > Canidae > Nyctereutes > Nyctereutes procyonoides. Next base: position 9,153,444 of record NW_026575155.1, read on the forward strand.
AGGGCACAGCTGAGCTCAGCTCCATGGGCCACTGGACTACTGGAATGAACAACAATAGTGGGGGCCCAGAACTCAAAAACAAAGTTCCTTCACCTTGCACTGCACTCTAGAACCTTCCAGTGATGAAGTTCATATTCAGCAAGTGGGCAAAAAAAGGCATGTTAACAGGGTCCTGTTCCAGCATTACAGATCAGGGTGGAGAAGGGTGGATCTGGAGCTGAGAGACAACAAATTGAAACTTGGTCCAGATGGAGATCCCCATTCCAGATCTGGCCTGGCGTCCAGGGCAGACAAATCCTTCACCTTGGTGAACTGTTATCATAGTGTCTTCAGCCATGGGAGGAACACAAACAACATGATTCACCACTCCATTAGCTGGTACTCAAGAATATGTCCAAGAGGGTCAAGGAATATCATTCAACTTTCAAAATCATTGACTAATAAATAATGTCACAGTGTCTTAGGAACAGGAAAAAAGTAAAGAGATGGACTTTCATAACTTAGGTGTGGCAAAAAATGGCTGTATTTTCATTAATCTAGTTTCCTTGTCCTCCTGAGGACCCAGCTGGACTCTGTTCCCAGCTTCCTTTTGCAATTAAGTAGAGCCACATGACTGATCCTAGCCAGTGAGATGTAAGGAAAAGTACTACGTCCCACCTCCAGGCCTGCCCTAGAGCCTTCTGACACAATCCTGTGTGCTCTTTCTTCCACAACCTACTAGCCACCTACAGACCAAGAGTCCATGGTCTTTGAACCAGGCAGAGATTCTAGGGAAAGAGCCTAAGTCCCTGACTTACCATTTGGAGGAGAGCATTCCCAGAGAGTTGCTCAACCAGAAAGACCCCCACTGGACTATGATGGTAGCAAGAAATAAGCCCATAATGCACTGATTCCCACAGTGTGATCTCCAGGAAAGCAGCATTAGCACTACCCAGAAACTTAAAAGTGCAGATTCTCAGGCCCCAGTCAAAACTCAATCAGAAACCTGGAAGAGTAGACCAGCAGTTTGTGTCTTATTTGTCTCCTTATTAAAGGAGATCAAAATGCTCTACAGTTTAAAAACCATTGCCGTATTGTATAAAAAAAGGAGTTTACAGTTTAAAAAAGGAGTTTACAGTTTAAAAAAAGGAGTTTACAGTTTAAAAAAGGAGTTTACAGTTTAAAAAAAGGAGTTTACAGTTTAAAAAAAGGAGTTCTACAGTTTAAGGAGTTTACAGCTTAAAAAAAGTTTATAGTTTAAAAAAGGAGTTTACAGTTTATAAAAAGGAGTTCTGCAGTTTATAAACCATTGCCATATTGTATAAAGATACTGAGATTGGGAAGTTCTTTGTTAAGGCACCTGGATAACAATCCAGGGAATTCCAACACAAAAACCATAAACCAAGTCTTCAATAATCTATTAGAACTTAACATCACCTCACTAGGGACCTTTGACATGGCTCTGTCACCCATGAGGCTCCTGCAAGTTCCATCAGGGGGTTGATCACACTTGTGTTGCAGACTTTTTGCTTTTGAACATTTGGCTGCTCTGCTATTCTTATGACCTACTTTGGATCTGCCCATTTATCCCAAACTGGGACCAAATTGATGAGGTCTTTGTAAAGTTGGAGGTTTACCAACCTCAGGTATCACCTGTGACATTTGCCAAGAGCCAGAAAACAAGGACTGCATTTGTTGAGTTCTTCTGGACAAGTCACTTAACCTGCTCACCTTATTACCCTCTGTGAAAGGTTTGATTAACTCTAACCCATTTACAAGCCACCTGGAGGAAAAGTCTTCAGAAAAGCATAACCCATAGATTATATGTCCATGCTTAGAGAAATTCCATATAACTCTGTATATCTTTCAAACTTTAAACAACAGAAAACAAAAAGCAGCCCCTCTTCAACTCTGTATACAACAGCTGGAAACAAGAAACTACGGAGAAAAAAACTCTAGATTGACTCATTATAAGTTTAGAACTATTCAAATGCAAAATTTTCTATTTCTTTATTTTTTATTTTTTTTTATTTTGAAATTATCTCTACACCCAACTTATACCTGGAACTCACAAACCTGAGATCAAGAGTCACATCCTCTACCCACTGAGCCAGCCAGATGCTCACAAAGTTTTCTTTTTCAATTGTTGACCAAAATGTGATATCACCTCTACAAAATTTGAGTTTATTTGCCAAATATGAAGTGCAACTTGTGTGTGTGTGCGCGCGCATATGTGTGTGTGTGTGTGTGTGTGTGTGTGTGTGTGTGTGTGTGTGTGTGTGTAAGTCAGATCTCCGGGGTGGGGGAGGTCATCATTTAAGGAAAATGCGAAGCTTGGAATGAGCATCTGTTATCAAAGCAATGTGTTTAATTAGCCACATGGGTAAACAAGTGTTGCCAGGAATGTGGTGGCTCAAAAGATGTGGCATTTAGCTCCAGCTCCATGCAAAGCCACATCTTCAGCACTTAGTTCAAAAGTAATTACCATCTCACTGGCACTTGGGTAGAGAGAGAAAAGAAATCACTATATTCATCTTGTGATTAAATGGCAATTAGCAACTAAGTGCCCTGCAACAATGTGGCACTCACCACCTCATCACTGCATCAGTAGCTTCCCCGCCAATCCGCCAGTCCTCTGGGCATCAGAGCCCAGTGCACCAGGAGGAGGGTCCTGGGGAGGACCCACACACCAGCCCACGCACGCCGGAATGAGGCACAAATGAGTGGTTAACAAATGAACACTTCAGCTAAGCTATGTGGGTTCCAAACACAGTCCCACAACTTATTAACCTGCCAACTTGGCCAATTTACTTAAACATTTCTTGTCATCAGTGTCCTCACCTGAAAATTGGGAGAACTAGTTGTTCTTAACATACAACATGGTGTGAGGCTTACGTGAGTTAATAGATGCAAAGCATTTAAGAGAGCTCTTGGAATATGGAAAACCCTCAAAGATGGCTAGTGTCTCAATGCTTCAGTTACTTCTCCCATCAGGCGAGGTAAATTAACTCTTCCCTGCCATATGCCATTTAATGCTTTAAAAAATCACTTAAAATGTATTGTACAGCCAAGACCCAAAACCAAACACAAAACAAAAAACCCTCTCTATGAAGACACAAAGAGATGGAAAAATATTCCATGCTCATGGATTGGCAGAATTAATATTGTGAAAATGTCAATGTTACCCAGGGCAATGTACACGTTCAATGCAATCCCTATCAAAATACCATGGACTTTCTTCAGAGAGTGAGAACAAATTATTTTAAGATTTGTGTGGAATCAGAAAAGACCCCGAATAGCCAGGGGAATTTTAAAAAAGAAAACCATAGCTGGGGGCATCACAATGCCCGATTTCAGGTTGTACTACAAAGCTGTGGTCATCAAGACAGTGTGGTACTGGCACAAAAACAGACACATAGATCAATGGAACAGAATAGAGAACCCAGAAGTGGACCCTGAACGTTATGGTCAAATATTCGATAAAGGAGGAGACTATCCACTGGAAGAAAGACAGTCTCTTCAATAAATGGTGCTGGGAAAATTGGACATCCACATGCAGAAGAATGAAACTAGACCACTCTCTTGCACCATACACAAAGACAAACTCAAAATGGATGAAAGATCTAAATGTGAGACAAGATTCCATCAAAATCCTAGAGGAGAACACAGGCAACACCCTTTCTGAACTTGGCCACAGTAACTTCTTGCAAGATACATCCACAAAGGCAAGAGAAACAAAAGCAAAAATGAACTATTGGGACTTCATCAAGATAAGAAGCTTTTGCACAGCAAAGGATACAGTCAACAAAACTCAAAGACAACCTACAGAATGGGAGAAGAGATTTGCAAATAACATATCAGATAAAGGGCTAGTTTCCAAAATCTATAAAGAACTTATTAAACTCAACAGCAAAGAAACAAACAATCCAATCATGAAATGGGCAAAAGACATGAAGAGAAATCTCACAGAGGAAGGCATAGACATGGCCAACATGCACATGAGAAAATGCTCCGCATCACTTGCCACCAGGGAAATACAAATCAAAACCACAATGAGATACCACCTCACACCAGTGAGAATGGGGAAAATTAACAAGGCAGGAAACCACAAATGTTGGAGAGGATGCGGAGAAAAGGGAACCCTCTTGCACTGTTGGTGGGAATGTGAACTGGTGCAGCCACTCTGGAAAACTGTGTGGAGGTTCCTCAAAGAATTAAAAATAGACCTGCCCTACGACCCAGCAATTGCACTGTTAGGGATTTACCCCAAAGATTCAGATGCAATGAAACGCCGGGACACCTGCACCCCGATGTTTCTAGCAGCCATGTCCACAATAGCCAAACTGTGGAAGGAGCCTCGGTGCCCATCGAAAGATGAACGGATAAAGAAGATGTGGTTTATGTATACAATGGAATATTCCTCGGCCATTAGAAACGACAAATACCCACCATTTGCTTCCACGTGGATGGAACTGGAGGGTATTATGCTGAGTGAAGTAAGTCAGTCAGAGAAGGACAAACAGTGTATGTTCTCATTCATTTGGGGAATATGAATAATAGTGAAAGGGAATATAAGGGAAGGGAGAAGAAATGTGTGGGAAATATCATAAAGGGAGACAGAACATAAAGACTCCTAACTCTGGGAAACGAACTAGGGGTGGTGGAGGGGGAGGAGGGCGGGGGGTGGGGGTGAATGGGTGACGGGCACTGAGGGGGACACTTGATGGGATGAGCACTGGGTGTTATTCTGTATGTTGGTAAATTGAACACCAATAAAAATTAATTTATTAAAAAAAAAACCCTCTCTATGCCAGCACGCCTCTTCAGTCATGAATTCTGGTTCATGCGGTACCTGAGGAACAACCCCCAAATTCCAAATTGTGAAACAGATAGAAGCAATTTCTGGGAAACCATGAACAGAAATTGTGTATTGTCCAAGAAGAACAAGCCTACAGATTCAGACAAGAAACTCAGAAGTCCAAACCCTGCAGACAGAAATGAATGAGGATGGACCAAAGTAAGACCAAGGGGATGATGGGTATGGCCAGCTCTTCATTATGAACATTTATGGTCAAAAGGTTGCTTCTCAACTGGCATCTCTACTCACCTTAGTTATTGTGAATTTGGTGCACAAATTATTTCTATATTAGCTTTAAAACATAAACAGGTGACAAGGCTGTTGTAAAACCATACAGCTTTTTAAAGTCTATCCATGTGTGGTGGCAGGTGTCCATCTATTCTCAGATGCCTTCCCAACCTTTGCCCTGTCTGTTCTGTGCCACAGGAATCTGCATCTCCTGTGCCCCTTGCCAACTGACTTCTAATGAATTGGTCCAATAGGAGGCAGTGGTGAGACTTGAGAGTCTTTCTTCCTCCTCTTGTAATAGGGCTTCCAACTGTATCTGAGTCTCCTACCTAATCGCCTTCCACATTGGGTTTCCAGCTTCAGTCAGGGGCCCCGGTTTGATATCAGGTCCTCCCAATGTCCTTCCAGCCCAAGAGGCGGAAGTGGAACGTTCTTATAACTAATCAGATTGCTTAATGGCTTTCTAATGGTTTATTAGCTCTTATAGCACATGTGTATCCAATTCCCTTTCTTAAATTCTCTCTGAAATACCTAGACTGGATTTTAGGAATCAAGGGACTCTGACTGGTAAACCATTGCCTCATTTACATAATTTTCCCTTCCATTTTCTTAGTAGGAAAAAGCACTGAATAGGAATCAGGAATGCAGAGCTCTGAGTTCTGATCCCATTTCAACTGCTAATTGACTACATAACCACAGGCATTTCTCAGTGCCTCAGTTTCCTAATACATAGGAATATTGGACTGGGGGACTTCTAAGATCACTTTCAGTTATAATATTCTGGGACTTGACATTATGACCAATGTCACTGGCATCACTGTCACCTGGCACTTGAGAATGTGCAGTGGTGGGGACTGGGGGCATCCACTTACTGAGCTGCTTCAAGCACATGTGCTGGCAAGCCATTTTAGATCAGAAGTTGAGTTCAATCAAGGCGATCCAATCTGTTTCATGGGTAAGAGAAGGAATCAGGGAGGGCTGGGGAAGATGGGCTGGGTGCATGGATGGTGGGCACACGTACGCTTGTATGTCTTACACAAGTGTGTGATTGGCTAAGAAACTCATCAGTACATGAATCTCTATGTGTTGTTCCCACCCTTTATCTTTTACATTTAAAATTATAAAGAAAAACAAGTGCAAAAATAAAATTCTAAAGAATTTAGCACTTTAGCATCACACAATGAGGATCAGTAAGGATGATACTATCCAAATTAATTCCCCATCCAAATGAATATAAAGATACTAAGCATGACTATGTGATAAATTCATGGCCTCAGTAAGCAGATTTCTGTTCTCCTTCTCTTCCCCAAACTGGCAGTTCTCAATCTTTTTTCCCTCACAACATGACAATGTATGGGTCACACATGAGCAGAGCCATGCAAAACTCCCGGTGTGCTGTCTGTACTCTGACCCTTCTTGCTTTTTCTAATCATTATGAAATGTGCCTATAACATTTACATTGTTAGCCTTTAATTGGTTTTAGGCTCAAAGCTGTGATCATTAAATAGTAAAGTGAGTTATCATGTTTCTTATTGATAAAACATTAAATATAAGCCTCTATTGCACATCACGTACACAAGTGTACACTCAACCTTGAAGATATTTTTACAGTAAAAACTCCCACAAATTTTTTCTTCTCAAGAAATATAGTCCTAAACTTCACACAAAATAATCCAGTTTAACTCCTCAGGGCTTCTTTAAAAAGATTGCTCTATCCTTTTTGTCAAAAGCAAATGCTGATATATTCCTCTATAACTAGTTGCAATTTGCAATGTGATAACCACTAAACACATGCTATTGAGCACTTGAAATGTAGCTGGTCCGAATCAATTTATGCCATAAATGTAAAGAACACACTAGATTTTGAAATCTCAATGTGAAAAAAAAGGCCTAAGACATCTCAGTAATTTTGAATATTGGTTGCATTTTGAAATTATAACATTTTGGATATTGTGTTAAATAAAAGATACCATTAAAATTTATTTTATCTCTTCATTAGACAATTTTAACTTCCTTTGCTCCATATGTCTACTGGGCAGCGCTGATTCTAGAAGTTAAAGGAAATACAAACATACTTCTTCCACGTATCTCTTTCCTACTGGACGATCTTGATGAAAAGCAGCCATACTGACTACAACTGATGGGGGGGGGGGACACCCAAATTTACAGGAAAGATGGATGTGCTATAGTTTCAACTTGCTGACACCCAAATCAAACTTCAGTCTAAAAAAAAAAAAAAGCTTCAGTCTATACAGAAAATAGCAAAGACTCAGTTAATGGTGCTGTTCACTGGAAAGAGCATCATTGTGTGTTTTTTCTTTCATCATTGTGTTTAAAACCTTGTGCTTCTTTCAAAAAACCAAGGGAGGGGAGGGCTTAAGGCAATTATTCTTATTAATTGAAAGCCAAAGAAGGTAAGGACCCCAAGTTAAAGTTTCAGAGGATTGACTTCACCCACAGCTCCTCCGTGTCCTTACTTACTATTCCAAAGCACACATCAAAAATAAATCTTACAGGGGTTCTTGGGTGGCTCAGTCGTTTAAGTTTCCGATTCTTGATTTTGGCTCAATCATGATCTCAGGACTGTGAGATTAAACCCCATGTCAGGCTCCCTGCTGGGCAGGGAGTCTGTTTAAGATCCTCTCTCTCCCTCTCCCACTTCCCCTCCTCCTATCTCTCCTCCTCTCTAAAACACACAAAAAAATAAAAATAAAAACAGATTTTATGGACATGCAGGAGGCTTTAAAGCTTTAGGATGTTCAGAGGAGAGGATCTCATATGTTCCATCTTACAACTAAATAATTTTATTCAGCATCTTAATCCCTGGCCTGAGCCATGGAGCCTGGTATACAGTAGGTGCTTAAGGATATTTGCTGAACTGAACCAAGCAACTGAAACATTGCAGTAACTGAGAGCTAGGGCCAGCCAGCTGTTGATAGCAAGGGAACAAAGACACAGCTCCAGAAATTGAGAAACACAGTTACAGAAATTACCAGGAACATCACATTGTCACTCTAAGGAACTGAGGACCTTGGTTTTTCTTCTGGGTCACATAATAATCACCTCGCTTGCTTCATATTAGTAAAAAAAAAAAAAAAAAGCCAGGACTCTTTGCCACCCTCTGCTTTGTATTCTTTTGTCCAAGCATTTCACACTTACAAAAAAAAAAAAAAAAAAAAAAAAAGAAAGAAAGAAAGAAAAGAAAAGAAAAAGAAAAAAATATATATATATATATATATATTTAAACTTTGCATTCTTTTTCACCTAAATGGATCACGCAGGGACTGGGGTGGACCTTGGGGGCTTTTGGGGGGATAAGACCAATAACAGGAATTACTAATGTGGTTTCTATTGAATGTGATGGATTCATTACGTAGAATCATTTGATAAATCAAGAGTACTACATTTTTACTCCATTCATCTTTGTCTTTTGGATTGCAGGGTGACATTGCCCACAGTCCCACTTTGAGCCTTGCTTGAAGCAGCTGGCCTCAGGGGTGAGCGCGGCCATGCCTCAATTCTCGTGAGCCTCTGCATTCATAATGCTGGTCTCTTGCCTTGAAGTCGCTCTGAAGCTACACCCCACAGAAGTGCCCTCTTTTCTCCCAGCGAGTGCAGGGACAAGCCTCATGCCTTGGAGATTGTCCTCGTCTCTCTGCCACATACTCAGCAACCTGGATACAACCAGCGTGATCTTTAAAAATCACAAGGGTTATTATTTATCAGGTGTAGTGGGTTGAATAGGGCCACCTTTTGGGCTCCCCCAAAATATATGTCTACATCCTAACCTCCAGAATTTGTGAATGTGATCTGATTTGGGAAAAAGGTCTTTACAGATACAATTAATCTCAGGATCTCAAGATGACATCATTCTGGATTTAATGTGATCCTGCCTAAATCTGACAACAGGTATCCTTATAAGAAAAAAGCAGAGCATGTTGACACACAGGGAAGAAGGCATGTGAGGTGGAGGAAGAGACTGGAAGGCTGCAGCTGCAAGCCAAGGAATGCCAAGGATTGCAGGAAGCCACCAGAAGGCCAGAGAGAGGCATGGAAGAGGTTCCCCCTCCTCATGAACTTCCAGATGGAACCAACCCTATTGACAGCTTGATTTTGAACTTCTAACCTTTAGACCTATCAGAGCATGAAGTTCTGTTGTTTTAAGCCACTCCATTGGTGGCAATTTGTTACAGCAGCCGCAGGAAATGAATATATCAGGTAAAAATGTTCAACAGAACCCAGGGAATAAATGAATCTGATGGTTTGCACAGGGAGGCTAGAGGCAAGTTTACATTTGCAAAGTCTATGAAGAGTGTAAATTCTGCTCAGCACGTTGTGTTTTCCATGAGACTATCGCTTCCCAAAGCCTAAGTCGCCCCGTGTGTCCTAGCTCCATTATTCCTATTTATTCATGATGTCACTCTCCCTATTTGCAGCCACATATCTGGGGAATTCACCTCCTCCTACAAAGTCACCCACCTTCAGGCTCCCCTCTGAGCCTCTGGAAAGCAGGTTGTATTCTCAAGCTCCTTACGGCCCCAGCTTCCAAAGCCGTGTCCATCACAAACAGGAACTTGATAAATGTCTGCTGAGTGGACAAATGGAACCAATCTTTGATTTATAATGTCCTCTTTGTATTGAGCATAAATTGACCTCCCCAAAACACCTGTCTCCATCCTAACTCCTTTCTGCAATACCCTCACCAGGTGAGCTTTGTCATGGTCAATATGGCATCTGTGCAGCAGATCTGCTTTCCTGGCCAGTTTGACTAACAGGCTTCCTCGTGTAGACCCTTTGCTGCTGAGCAGAGGCACTAAACACACGGTGTTCTCTATCTTTTTGCCCTTATAAGGCTGCCTCTTCTTTGTTTTTGTTTGTTTTTTTTTTTTAATTTTATTTATTTATTCTTGCAAGACACAGAAAGAGAGAGAGGCAGAGACACAGGCAGAGGGAGAAGCAGGCTCCACGCAGAGAGCCCGACATGGGACTCGATCCTGGGACTCCAGGATCACACCCTGGGCCAAAGGCAGGCGCTAAACCGCTGAGGCACCCAGGGATCCCCATCTTCTTTGTTCAAAATCCTATTCCTTCAAATCTCAACTCAAATGCAGTGACCTCTGGAAAGCTTTTCTGGATTTCCCTAAACAGTTTAGCTTTTACCTTCCTTCTCCACTGCATTATGGAAAACCCAGTAGATTTCAATTGTTGCTCCATACCCTTTGGTGTTGGAAGTGGTAGCATCAAGATGACGGGCCCTCTGCTGGGGGTCCTTCCCTTCATTACACCAATTATCTTGTTTTATTGTAACTCCTTGCATGTTTGCCTCTCCCACTATGGATTTCTCCATAAGCCATTATAAATTGAGGCTACTGTTTAAAAAATATTATCACCTCAGAGGAAGGAGGGCCGCCTTCAGTGCCCATGGAGCCAAGCCACCACAAAAACCCTGGTGGAAAGTTTTCTTAAAGACAAACCGACAAGCAGGCTGAGTCTGTAGAGGAAATGAGCCCACAGCATGAGCATGGGAATGCAACTCTCTGCCTAGACCCTGTGGGACAAAATCTGGAAATCTGCCCAAATGAGAAACCCCAAGTGCAGTGTGCAGGGGATTTCACACAGAATATAAGTGATACCCTAACTGGTCAGAACTGCGCCCTAGGGCCAAGTAGTTTCATTCTTCTTCACAGGGGAAAACTTGGAAAATGAGCCCTTTCACCTTGCCTAGCCTTATGTTTTTATTGCTTCCTTGTTACCCCGTCAGAGAAGTCAAACTTTTCTCTGATGATGACGGCATCTTCCTAAAAGCTTCTTCTGAGTTATTTTCGAAGAAGCTGGATCCATCTTAATATTTTCCTGCCATAATTGCCTCAGGCCAATTTCTTCTAAAGGAATTAAAAATGCAAATCTAATATTCTAATTGCATAATAGGATCATCTTGGCAGCTCGATCAATACTATCTCCCACTGTCAATAATATGGCTGGGCTGCGTGGATGTCAGAGCCCACCAGTCTCACTTTATCACTGGCCCCATGGCCCATCCACATCTATAAGATGTGACATCTTCTCCGTGCCCTTCTATCAATCAGCTTTAATTTGTGCATCACAGAGATGCACATTGTCATCTTCACATCCACATTGCCTTGGGCACCAGACAGCCAGGAGTTTGAGTGTTCGCATTTCCAAGGACTTGAGTTAAATGGCAGAAAGAGCGTGGATGACAACCTCATATAGGATTTTTTTTTTCTTTCTGGCTACCATCCAACGGAATTGGAAGCACAGGACCTACAACAGGTGACCCCAAAGATCCCAGATCTGTCAGTGCAGCTACAGATCATTGCAAATGGCATGGGCCTGGAGTCCAGAGACCCTGCTATGAGCTCCAGCTTGGCCGTCCCTCAGTGAGTCCAGTTGAGCAAGTCACCTAGCTTCTAGGTGTCTCAGTTTCTCCTTTTATAACAGATGGTGTTAACTTAGGTTGAATGCTGAAGTCTCTCCCAGCCTAAAACTTATTTTACTTCTAGAAGAATAAAGATCCTACTCTTTGTAGCAAGGATGAAAACTGTCAGCTTGATTGAAATAACAGACATTGTCGCTACTTCTGGGCAATTTGCCAATCAACAGTAGCGGTATTGTAATTAACACCTATTACACAAATTCTATTTCCATTGAGAAATGCTTTTTCAATAGACGTCCTTCACCCTTTCAATATTCCTTCTCTGGCTGAATTTGTTTTTCCAGGTTTCAAGTACCGTTCTATTTAATCCAAAATGCCATCATTCAATTTATCCACTTCAGCCAGCAAAAAACACCGGTGCAAACTATATCAAAAATCTTAAATTTCCTCAGGTAGAAATGAGCAATTGGGGTGTACCAAATTGAGGTTTTTAATAGAAACCTTTAGGTTTCCTTTAGGCCCTTTTTCTTTCTGTTAAGTCCGATTTTAGGGTAAGCTAATTTTGAATTGGCAATCGGGCCAAAGATTTTTAGATTCTTTGAGGAACATCTTTCTGAGATTATGACAGCACAGTGAAATTCAAAGTAATTTATTTGGCTTCCTAGAGAAGTATTTTGTGGGCATCTGTGAGTACCTCATGCAATTATAATAAAATTCCTTATTTATATGGTTCTTTGTAGTTCATTCAATCACTCTATGCTGGGCTTGGGTAAAGAGCTTTCATACATAATTCCTTATCTGGTGTTCAGAGTGACCCAGGGATTAGATGAGACTGGCATCATTTTCCCCAGAGGAGGAAATCAAGGCTGCAGGACAGTAAGAGATCCCCAGGAATTATCAGGAGACACGAAAGTGACCGAAGACACAAGGATTATTCAAGAAACCAGGAAGAAAAGAAAAGATTCCTGCAGACTTAAGGCAGGCAAAGTGTTCCATTTTCAAAAGAGCTGGAAGGAGGTCTTGAAGTTAAGGAGGTTGAGAGTGGAAAGGAAGGGATATTCTGTGAAATACAGACCAGCGAGCTTAATATTGATCCCTGGCAAAACACAAGAACTAATCATTATGGGTTGATCTGTGTGCTCAGGGACAAACAGTGACTGCCAAGAGGCTGGCCGCTCTTAGACAAGTCACCCCAATCTAATCTCGTTTCCTCTCCTGATACGGTTATTAGCCTGGTTGATCAGTGGATCTGGATTTCAGCAAGGCACTTGACAGAGTTGCTCAGGATATTCTTGTGGACAAGAGGGAGAAATGGGAGTGGGACTGGAGTATAGCTAAGTGAATTTGTAGCTGGTCAGACAAGCGTATCCAAAGTGTTGATTAATAGAGTGATGTCAACCTAGAAAGAGGACCATAATCATGTGCCCTGGGGCTCTGTTTTTTTGGCCCTGATGTGTTCAGCAAGCTCATCAGTGTCTGGAACAGTGTTGTCGGAGGCATGCTTGTTAGAACATTGACTGACACGAATGTGGGAGGGATGCTAATACATTAAATAAAAGAATCAGGATCCAGAATGCTACCTCGCTCGTCCAATGGCCCCAGAACCATCCAGAAGAAATGTCATAGGAATGAATATAAACTCCTCTAATATATTCCGAAATGAGGAATAGAGGATGTGAGAATCTTAGCTTATGAGAAAAGACCTGGCCCCAAGCATCATGTGCTTCCATGATTTGCTGTAGCCAATAACAAACCCAAGGGATTTCGGGCTGCCTTGGTAGACACTCAGGGTCCCCTCAAAAAGTAGTTCTGACCCTGCTATGTGGTGGGCTGGAGAGACCCAGGTTCAGGTCAAGCACTGCATTTGGGAACAGATAAGAGACGATTCACTTGAGAGGAACAATACCCGTGACAGATGTGGCTGCCCCAGTAAGTGACAAATAGTTGACATAGTTGGGGATATTTACCCAAGGAAAGGCAAGGATGGCAGTCTTCTAATATCAGAAGAGTGACACAGGAAGAATGAGAAAACACAGTCTCCACTGTTCTGTGAGGGCAGAGGAAATTATAGAAGCTGAGAGTTTCAGGCCATGGATGTTGCCCCATGAGCAAAGGAGTTCCCAATATTGAGTTTACAGGCTGGGTTTCTGGAAGAACGATTCCTTTCCGGAGTGAGAAATTGCTCTGTGTAGTTCTACAGGGCAAGATTTTGGTGTGTAGAGATGTGTTAACAATCGAATTGCCATAAACATGACCAGCTGGTTAAATCCATCACATAAGCACTAGCCAGTTATTGCTTCAAGGTATTTTGTGTACATCGGGAAAGTGTGATGGAAGAATAAAAACGAGCATGACGCATGGCTTTCCCTGGAGGAGCTTAAAATCTAAAGTCAGTAATTGACTAAGTAAAAAGCAATGAAATCAGTTGTAATAGAGGCACAAAGAAAGCTGCAGGATGAAGAGAGGGTGATGGCTAACTTTAGGTTGGATTGGAGGCCATGCAAAGAAAGCTTCGCAGACCAGGAAGCATTTGACCTTGGTGGATGCTGGAACTCCAGCCCAGGCCTCCCAGAAGTATGACCAGTGCCATTCTAAAGACTCCCAGTCCTGCAACTTTCCCCATATGTACCCTTTTGAGATTTCACCTTCCCTGTTAATTTCTTTGACAAGATGTTTTTCTCTGCCCACACTTGGCAATGCCGCAGTTTAGATCTCCTTGACTTGCTGACTTCCTCGTCACCTCACTGTTTCAAGGGACCTGACATGTCCCAGCCCTGCCTGCTTTCACAGTGGACAGAGTCCTGGGTCAGGAGTGCCATTCCATCACCTTTACCATGTCAGGTAACCTGATCCCAGGAGCGTCCCTTTGTCAACTTTGCCATATTCTGTTGCTCAGAAGTCAGAGGCCCCTCCTACACTGGGTGGGCATACAAGGGCCACCCAAAGGTCTGTCTGCCACAGGTGCTGGACAAGAGTCAGCAGTCTCCTGGAGCAAGGGGATGGAAAGACGAGGCAAGGGCAGAGCTGCATAGTCAGTTCAGAGCTGGGCTCCTGGCCCCGAGGGAAGCCTTTGGCATGCTCTTACTTACTCACCTCTCTTGCACAGACAAATGGCTTGCTATCCTGTGAGTGTCACGGGGGTGCAGTTTAGGCACCAGGTCACCTCTGGAGTCACCTCTGAAGACTTGGTTAATTATTGGTAATTAAAAAGCCAGCAAATATTTTCAGATCATGAGCGAATTCCCAGCACAGCAGGTGAGATGAGGCTGATCTCAACCAGCCATCTTGAGTTCTTCCCATTCTGGAAGCCCTTGTGCCCTTAAGGGCTCCACCAACCCACCCAGCCATGGTGGCTGTGGCTGACACTGCTGGATTTAGAGGGCTTGGCCATCACACAGGCCCCCAGCCCGTGCCTACATGACAAGCCCAAGCCCAGCTGCCCAGATGGAACATTTCCTTTCCAGCAGTTTCAACTCCAAGGAGCACTCAGAGGCTATTGCTGGAAGCATCCCCTCAGCTTTCTCATGATGCAAGGTGTCACCTCCCCTGAGAACCAACCATTTAGAAATTAATCACCATAATGTTTCATTCTACAATAAAGATCCTGTTCTCTTTGTTTTTTCTTCTTAAGACCTGCCCCTAGAGATCTCAGGGGAAGACTGATTTGTATTTTCTCCTTCTGTCAAATGGTGTGAAACTGCATAGGAAATCATCACGCGGCACTTCCAATCCAAGCCATTTGCTCCATCCAGACATGGTGCCTTCCTTGGGGAGATAGTGTTTCCAACAGTGCATAACCATCACAAGTCTGACGCTCTTTGGGGAATTGACTAGTGCAAAGAATGGCTCTGTGATAGACTGAAAAATGGCCACAATCCTTTGATCCCTGAGAGAGTCACACCCTTTGCAATGTGACTTGGTGACACTTCCCATCAAAAAGTGGAATCTACTTCTTCATCCCCTGAATTTAAATTGTTGTTATAACTTAATTAAGGCAAAAGGATGAAGTGGAAAGGACAGTTTGGAAATCTGGGGCCCAGGTATCAAAACGCTTTTTATTAAGTCCGCCTCTCAGAATCCTGCAAAGAGCAAGCCCAGGCGAGCCCACTGGAGGATGAGAGACGATGTGTAAGAGAAGCTCGTTGCCTCATCTGATGCCATCCTGGACTGGCTAGGCCCCCGTCAACCCAGCCACTAACTGCAGACGGAGTGAACCCAACAGACACAGGAAAAACTGTCCAGCTGAGAGCCCAGACCAAGCTACAGACACATGAGTGAGCCAGTTGACTATGATTTGTTTATTAGTTTGTTATGCAGTAAAAACTAACTGCTGCAGGCTCCATAGTTTATCAGCAAGAACATCAGGGTTCCAAGTTTGAATGAATCCACTCCTTAGCTCGTTCTTAAACACCCACTAGACTGGGGATGGCCCTGCTCCTTCTGCCACGAGGTCTTTTGGTACCATTTTCTTGGGCCACCAGGACCTCACATTGAAATGAAGGAAAAACCTCGATGGTGAGGGGGGAGGTTTGAGCTGCCATGTTTTCCTTTCACAAAAGCCCTTGCAAAGCATATTTCTTTATTTCAGCCTTGGATGA
Organism: Nyctereutes procyonoides; assembly: GCF_905146905.1. Lineage (NCBI taxonomy): Eukaryota > Metazoa > Chordata > Mammalia > Carnivora > Canidae > Nyctereutes > Nyctereutes procyonoides. The sequence continues at coordinate 9,169,501 of NW_026575155.1, forward strand.
TTGCCTTCAATTCTTTGTTTCATAAGCTTCTATTCTTCCAAAGAGCCGTGACAGCATTGATTTCAACCTATGATTACTGGTGAAATATTAAACCTTATTGATTTGAAACTCAGGATTAGTTGCAAGTTGGATACTCTGCATATTCTGAAGATGGGCAATTTTATTTCTTCTAGTTGAAAAGTAAGTGCAGCTCCACGATATGTTCTGGGGGATGTAGCACGTCAAGTCAGATTTCTTATTTTGTCTGCCCCCAGATTTCCTAGGATAGGAGAATCCTAACTATTCCTAGGCATTTTCTCATTACAAGTATTTTTGAAACTTAGTTCATACCCTCCCCACCCCAAATTAATGAATAATTCCTTCTATGTGTCAGTAGCTACTAAAATTATTCAAAATAAATCACACATCACATTCAAGATTAAAAATGGAAATTTAGTATTTTTTGATCAGTTGGGGAAAATATTATTGAGTTCCAATTCCCCTGAAATTAGATACTTTATTGGAAATGATGCATATTTATTAGCAAATATTTATATACCACAGTGCCTTTTTAATAGATGAGTAATTTTTAAAAAAGTAATAAAAATAAAAACATAGCAAACATAGAAACATAGAACTACAGCATTACTAGTATGTGGACATCTCATTCATTCTGTAACGTTTTGTCATGTGTTACCCAGAAATGCTACTGAAAGTAGCTAATAATTAGCTATCAGAGAATAAAAGTATGGCCTTAGAAGACAAAAGAACACCCAGAAAAAAATTTTTTAGTTATTTGAAGACTTTTGAAATACCTTCAGTTCACTGTGTAAGGTCCCCAATGGCAAGAAGCACCTGTGTTTTATTCCCTGAGACACACCACTTGGCAGAGTGACGAGCATAGAGTAGGTCCTCAAGACACATTACAGTTGAAAACATTTGGCCACGAGTAGTAGACATCTCTTTAATCTGAGCATCGGAGTTAGGGCATTTAAAAGAAACCTATCTGACAAGTATATAATCAATATTTCTGATGGGAACTCAGGGCTGCTTTTATATTTTAGTGCCTCATTAAGTTTTTCAACTTTTAAAACTTAATACATCAAGGTTTATTGATACCTTATATATCTTTCCATCAATCATAATACAAGACTAGTTTCAATGCTACAATAATCCACGTTCCAACTAATTCATTAAGAAATTCCCAAGGTTGGGTGAAATGAATAAAAGCAGATATATTTGCTCCCCCATTGGCATGGCTATGGGGAGAGCTCTTCTGAATGGGCGTGGCATTTGGTCTTTCCCTTTAGGACAAGCTGGGCTGGACAGCTCATCATCTTCTCTCCGCCCATCAGTCAGCATGGCCTGTTTCGGCTGAGGCTCCTGCTACCTGAAACTTCCAGAGACTTTTTCCAGAAAGGGACTCTGGTCAACTCCAGCAAAGTGTGGGATTCTAGAAAAAGAAGCTGAAGGCACTCACAGAATCAGGGGGATGAAGAAGGAACCTGGAAAGACCAGCTCTGGTATCAGCCTTGGTACCCCATGGGAGGCCCTGAGACATTCTCTCAGACATGGAGGTAAGATGACACAGCTCTCACAGGCCTTCTGTCACAGCATGTGGCACCTTTGCACATTTTTAAAAAAGATTTTATCTATTTATTTCAGAGAGAGTGAGACAGAGAATGAGCAAGGAAAGAGGCAGAGGGAGAGAGAAGCAGACTTCCCACTGAGTAGGGACCCCGATGCCAGGCTGGATCCCAGGACCCTCAGATCCCGACCTGAGCCAAAGGCAGATGCTCAACCAACTGAGCCACCCAAGCACCCCTCTTTTCATTTTTAAGATTTTATTTATTTATTTGAGAGAGAGAGGGAGAGCACAAGCCAAGGAGTGGGGGCAGGAGACTGAGAAGCAGACTCCCTGCTGAGCATTGGGGCTCCATCCCAGGAGCCTGGGATCCTGACCAGAGCTGAAGGCAGTTGCTTAGATGCTTAACTTCCTGAGCCACCCAGGCACCCCACACATACCTTTTCAAATTCTTAAGAGAGTCAGACAGCCATCAACCTGCAGCCACAACAGGGTCACGTGTCCACTTCCCAGTGAGGAGCCCAGAGAAGAAATCTCAACATGCACAACTCACATTGTCCCTAGAATAAGGTACTAGAAAAATGAGCTCAAGTCACATATCAGCAGGGTCAAACAAATGAAGATGCTAAGGCACAGAGAAGTGAAATAACTTGCCGAAGATCTCGCTGCCAGTGAAGGGAGCTCAGACTCTAACCCAGTCACCTCATCTCTAAAATTATTCTAACGGTGAGTCACACCTATAGGTGCTGAGGAACTTCAGGCTACTGACGTCCCAGCCAACTGAGTAACCCCAGAAGCTCCAGAAATGCCTCTCCAGAGAGACTAAAGAAGCTCTTACACTGGTTAAGCCCAGATAGTGGTGGTCCCTACCCCTGGTGCCATGCTTCATGCAACCTCTTCCTCTTGGCTTATGAATGTATATATATGTGTGTGTGTGTGTGTGTGTGTGTGTGTGTGTGTGTATAGCTGCCTCAGACCTCCACATGACACACTAAACTCTACCAACCTCCAATGAGCTTGGGAGAGCCCCAGCCTCAGGAGAGTGGACATTCCAGTGATGCCTATGAGAACCTGAGCAGAGATCCCAGGTAAGGCATGTCCAGACCCCTAGCCAATGAAAACAGTGAGATAATAAGTATGTGGTTTGGGAGGGTTTTCTAAAAATTTTATTTACTTATTTACGAGAGACACAGAGAGAAAGAGGTAGAGACAAAGGCAGAGGGAGAGGTAGGCTCCTCACAGGGAGCCCGATGCAGGAATCGATCCTGGATTCCCGGGATCACGCCCTGAGCCGAAGGCAGATGCTCAACCGCTGAGTTACCCAGGCGTCCCACAAGTATGTGTTTTAAACCACTAAGTTGGGTAATTTGTAACACAGCCTGGAAACCTAATGTAGACACCGATAAGAACAGGGGCAGCCGCACCAGAAGGACCATTCCTGTGGGGTACTTCAGAGGAGGAGAGAGTCCACCACAACAAAATGCCCCACCAAGGGGCTCACTGTGTAGCTAACCAAGACTTTGGCGATTGATCTGGGAACCCTGTTGCTTTCAGCTTTTTCATAATCTTAAGAACACTAGAGATCACTCCAGAAAAATGCATTTATGGGCAATATTGTGTACACCTCGGGCGGGCATTTGGGCAGGTCCCTGAAATGTCCCCTTGCATCCTCTGCATTCATACCCAGGAACTTCTGCTCAAGGGCACACCTTCCCGATGAGGCATGTTGTTTCCAGATATAAAGTGGTTCTTGGGGAACAAAAAAATATATATATTTTTAAAGCATAAGGTACAGATATACATATAGTACATAAGCAGATTTACAGATTCTCTGTGGCATTATAATTTGTTGGGAGACCATTAGGAAAATGTCTTAAAAAGCTCTACAGGGAGCAGACAATGAAAAGACAAAGTGCAGAAACAGTGATCTACAGAATAACAGTTCGGGGCCAGAACACAGCAAGGCTTCCGAAACGCTAATAATTCTACATCGTGTCCTGGCTGCTGGTTACGTGGATGTGTTCACTTGGTTAAAAAAAAAAAAATTCCGTGAGCTGCTGGCTAGTGACTGCACACCTGACTCTATGGGAGGCAAGAGGTCAAGTTTACCCCCAGGAAACTACAGTCCAGAGTTCCACTACCTCTAGCTGAAGATGCTTTCATGCCAAGGTCAAGAGTAAAGACTCCAGGCAAAAGCCTGGGCACTGTCCCAGCTTCCCCCTTTCCTAACCGTGTTACTTTGGCAAAAAATAACCACCCCGGCGAGCCTCAGTGTTTTCATCCAGAAAATGGGCTTAATAATACAACCTACCTCAAAGTGCTCCAGTGCGATTCACGGAGCGTGTACCTGAAAAAGCACTTAGGACAGTGTCTGAAACAGCCAACAGCCCACAAGTTTTGCTGGTTTGTTTTCATTGTAGCTCTTTCTGCCTTGTCTTCCTTCTCTCTCTCTCTCTCTCTCTCTCTCTCTCTCTCTCTCTCTCGATTTTAAGTTTCTGAAAAACAGCAAAACAGAACAAAACCAACGGAAAAAAACTAGCGATTCTCCTTCCCCACTAAGCCCTCAGTGTGGCGCTCAGCAGAAGCTAGATGCTTCCAGGGTTGTGGTCAAAGTTGTGGAATCATTTACTTTCTTGTGGCATTTTGATACAGTTCAGAATTATTGATCTTGGTTTCTGGGAACAATATGGTTACATATTAGATACTTTCAGACCAAATTTTGTTTTCTCCTACAAAGATGGGGTAAAGGGTCACAGCTTCCCAGGCTTGACACAAAAGAATGATCCTCTGGGACCCAGGAGCCCGGTTCCATTTCCACCTCTGCTGGCCACCAGCTGGGGGATCTTTAAAAATAAATCCCCTTGGGGATCCCTGGGTGGCGCAGCGGTTTAGCGCCTGCCTTTGGCCCAGGGCGCGATCCTGGAGACCCGGGATCGAATCCCACATCGGGCTCTCGTTGCATGTAGCCTGCTTCTCCCTCTGCCTGTGTCTCTGCCTCTCACTTTCTCTCTCTCTGTGTGTGTGTGACTGTCATAAATAAATAAATATTAAAAAAATAAAAAATAAAAAAATAAATCCCCTTGCCCACACAGACCCAGGCTCTCCCATCTGGGCAGCGAGAAGGGCTCCCTCTGTGGGGCTATAGGGTGAGTAATGACAACAATAGCAAACTCGCCTCTCCTGTGTGCCAGGGATGAGTTGGAGTGCTCTGGAATTACTCCTTTTGTCCTCATGAGGGAGCACTCTTGTCATCCCCATTCAATAGCTGGGGAAAGTGAGGCATGGGAGTCCCACTGCTGGTAAGTGGTAGAGTCAGCATCTGGCTAGGAGCCCGTCTTCCCAACCATTACCCAGTACTGCCACATACAAGTTCATTAAGTTCATTAAGAAATACTTAAGGTGGAGCATTTGGGTGTCTTAGTCAATTAAGCATCTGACTCTTGATTTCAGCTCAGGTCATGATCTCGGCGTCTTGAGATTGAACCCCATGTCAGATTCTGTGCTCAGTGGGGAGGCTGCTTGAGACTCTCCCTCTCCAGCTGCCCCTCCCCTCCTCAAATAAATAAATGAATCTATAAAAAAAAAAAAAAAAAGAAAGAAAGAAACACTCAACGTGCTTTCCCTAGAACTACATGCATTTCAACCCTGGGGCTGGTGTGGTGGTCATGGTGTCTTGAGTTGGCTCTTGTTGCTCTATATGAATCGTCTCATCTCCCCGGGCACATGATTGGCCTCTGGCATCAGAGACTGTCTTCCTCTATACGGGCCCTTCCTTGCTGAGACACATAGTGGGGTTCAGCAATACTGTCATGGTCAGAGTGTCCCACATAGGCTATATCCATCTACTGATTTAGCTGAGAGGGTGCTGGAGGGGGAGAGAAGAAAGCCTGGTGCTCCCAGGGGTCGGTAGTTTGGTGAGACAAGTCTGGCACCAGAGGAGGACCACAGGTCCCCAGGGAAGTCAGGACACACTTGGTACAAGGCGTGGTGTGGACAGTAGAGGCTGATTTCGGCGGCAGGCTGCAAGACCCTGACACCAGACAGACACCAACTTGCCACAGGAACTTCCTAAAGGACCCTTCGCCCGCAGCCTCCAAAGAGTTGCCCGGAGGGACAATGCATCATTCACAATGCCATTTCCATGTTCACCTTTTTGAAATATTAATGGACCTGGCTGGCCTTTGTTCTGCTGACCATGGACACAGCACCTGTCCCTAGAGGAGGCGGAGGCAGAGAAGATGGACTCAGAGGCCGGGATTGAAATTCCATCAAGTCTTTGGGTCAATGGAAATCCTTTATGCTGTGACAGTGACGCAGGCCCACTCCTTCCCTTCACTTAATTCCAGAGGCTTCAAGCAAGATTTGCTCATGGGATAGAATAGAATTCCATTTCAATTATAACCCCAGACGCTGTGGTGAGGAGAGAGAGGTTTGCCAGCAGAATCAAGGGTCTGCAATGAACAGCCCACTGGCTGCTGGCAGGTGTAGGTACAACCGTCATGCATGGATCCCCATGGGCATCAGCCCTGCAGCCTGAGAGGAAAGTTCACTCCAGGATTTGTACTGGGAGTACACACACGGGAAGAGGCTCAGATCTTTCTGCACTTCCGATTTGAGGCTCTGTGTCTGCACCCAACTATTAATATCCGAAACACACCTGAATCACCTAGGGTTGTGTCTCGATGTCAGCATTGTCCGGAAGGGCCACAGGAGGCTCAGGGCTCCAGGTTGCAAAGCGGTGGCCAACAAATGCACATCCGACTCTAGAGCATTCAGTAGTTTGCCTGCATCCTGCCCAGTGACCAACTACAGTCTATCACAGTAGACTCTGTGGTTACAGGCCACCCGGTAATTCCAAAGCCAGCACACACTAGCGCTGACACACGCACTGTGGCAGACGCTGAGGGCACCTGTCCATATCCCCTCACCCCTCCCTGTCAGTGTTCTCCAGCCCAACTTCCAACTCCCAGCACCCGCACTTATTTGTCTGAGGACTTTCTGTGGCCACCAGAGCCTGATCTCCACATAGAGGAGGTTGGAATGGACAGAAGATCAATGCCACCAGGAGCAGCTCTCACCCACTGACTGGCTGGTGGGTATTGGTGGGTATTGGTGGGTACATACACCACAAGGTGGGACAAATCTAACATTCAACATTGACTCCTAGAGTTCCTGAGGTATCAGGCTCTAGTTTTCCACAAAAGTAATTTATAGACTTGAATCTTTGTCTCAGAATCTGCTTCTAGAAGGACCTAAACTTAGATGTCTATCATACACCCACACACACGCATGCACACTCACATGCATGAACACACGTGCACACAAGCACACACACATACCACTATTCACGGAAGGGTTTAAATTGTACAACACTCTGATTACATTACCTTATTTATTTATGACTGTCCTTATTTCATTTTAGAAATTGGGAAACGAGTCTAAAGAAGCTAACAGATCGCCCAGAGTCAAGTATTGGGCTCAAATCATTTCTAGCTATTTCCAATGCCTTTGGTTTTTCTATAGCATAGTGCTGCCCCAATGCAGGTGACAAACAAAGAAGACTTCCAAAAGTCTCACTTATGGTCAGTGTATCTCTTGGTAAAATCTAAAATTGGCAGACCAAACTACTCTAATATTTGGAGTGAATCAGTTCCTACCCATTCCCAGCAAGGCTTCCCCCATCATCTATTGGCATGTACTACAAACTATAGTGGTGTTCAATAAATACATGGTGGATAGATGGATGGAAGATAGATGATGGATGGTGGATGGATGGGTGCATGGATGGATGAATGGGTAGACGGATGGATGGATGGATGGATGGATGGATGGATGGATGGATAGATGGGCAGATGGGTGGATGGATGAATGGGTAGACGGATGGATGGATGGATGGGCAGATGGGTGGATGATGAATGGGAAGATGGATGGATGAATATCTAGCTATTATCAGTCCACAATGAATGCCTAGATCTCTTGCATTCTGAGCAAGGACAAGGGTGAAGTTACAATTTATGAAATGTGATTTGCATGTAACCTATTGCCTATGTTCTGTCCTAGCACCAAAGACATCTGAAAGGAGGTATATGAGGATGTCATCTATTGGGAGTATCAGCAAAAAAAAAAAAAAAAAAAAAAAAAAAAAGTTTGAGAAAAACAAGTTCCAGTCATTCACCAAAAGCTGGGGTGAAACAGATCTTGAACCTGAAGCAGTGGTTTTTATGCCTAAGTGAGAACAAAAACTACCTGGCAAACTCGTTGGAAATGCTAATTTCCTGCTATACATCCAAGGTTCTAGTTTAATAAGAACCCAGGATCATGTATATCCTCAGGTAATTTCAAAGGCATCACAGGGATTGTGATGTCCTGGACTGGAATGAAGGGACCCTCCTGCCTTCACAGAGATCTCTTCTTCCCTTTAGTTTATTGTCGGGGTTTGCCTTTAAGTATCAGCATCACAAATACACCTGTGACTTGTAGAAGTGGGATAAAAAAGGCACTACTCCCGCCCTGGGTATTCACTGCAAGTGGCAAGGGAAAACACAGAAGCAAGATCTTAGGGTGAGAGGGGAAATTGGGGGCTGGGAAATTCAACCCCAGACCCAGAGTATCAATCCCTCAGAATGCTGCCCACAGAAAGCCGTCTAGCTTTTGCTTGAACACTTCCTGTAAGAGGAGGCTGTCTACCACCCCAAACTGTCCATTTATTTTTTAACTGTTCGGTTACAAAGTTCTCAGTGGTTTCAGGTGTGTTTGCTGAGGCCACAAAGATTAGGTCCAGTCCCTGTGCACCGTGGCAGCTCATGGAATATTTAGGGACAAATGGAATGGCAGGTCCAAGATGAGCACCGCCCTTATTTCTTAAGCATCCATGTGATAGAATATGATCACTGTCAACACCTGGGTGATGCCCTCAGACCTGCCTTTGAATTCAGCCTTCCAGCTGTGGTCTGATAAGCATGAGGAGAGAAGGTCTACACACCCTTTATTATGGACACTCTACCTCCATTATTGCCTTCTGAAATCACATTAGCTGATCTAGTAGCCACATCCTATTGAGCCAAAACCCAATTAAAACCCCCAAAGTCTTTTTTCACTGAGAACCTCTCTGTGTGTGGCCATTGATCCAGTTATCAGCACTCTCTGAGTAAAGCTATTCAACCATGTTGTGAATCAGAATCTCACTACTTGGCCTGTGTTTCCACATCTTTCCATCAGCTCCACGTGGGAGGAGGCCCATTGCTTCTTCAGTCTTCCTCCGTTTACTAGATCTGGGTAGAGTGACCAAAATCACCAGAGGCACACCGACCGTCACTAGAGGAGACTTTTGGTCTGGGATCTGATCATACCTGCAGAAACACACGACAGGTAACACTTCATTTCCAAATCATCAAATGAAGTGCTCTTGTCATGAAAAAATTCTCTCTTCCCATGCTGATGATGGAAAATAGGATAACACGGGGCTCTCTGAGAGTATCCAAGGAATGAGGGAACTTGTGTCCAATCTGAAGCTCAGCTGGTATAAGAAAAGAGTTTAATCCACTTTTATTTATTTTAATAGCTGATCACTCATTTGGATCTATTTTTGTGGTCACTTCCCTGGCTTTGTTTCTTCTGTCTCCTTTTTTTCCTGCCTTCTGCTCTGTTTTTGTTTCTTTTTTTTTTTTTAAGATTTTATTTATTTAATAGACAGAAAGCACACATGCGTGTGGGAGAGCAAGAGGAAGGCGCAGAGAGGGAATAGCAGACTCCCTGTTGAGCAGGGAGCCTGATGTGGGACTGGATCCCAGGACCCTGGGATTATGACCTGAGCTTCAGGCAAATGCTTAACCAACTGAGCCATCCAGGCTCCTCTATTTTTTTTATCCCCTTTTCCTTTCTATTCTTTTGGAATCATATATCTATATTTCTATATTTGCATTAATATAGTATTAAGTGTACTAGGCTATCTTTTTTTCCAGATTGTGATGCTAACCAATACCAACAAAATAAGGATTTTAGAACTCTTTACTATCTCTCACAAATTCTGTCCTTTTATCATCCATCATATTGTTGTTCGATATTTTCATTCCTTCTCCTTTTAAATAGCCTCTCACATATCATTCATATTATCTTTATGGTAGATTGGCAAAATGTTTTTACCAGTATCTTAACTTGCCCTTGCTTCTTGCAGCGCACAGATTCCTTACAGCTTTCTTTCCTTATTTTCAGTACTGCATTACTTTATTTTCTCTTTCAGGTTGTAAGTCTCTTAGTCTTTGTCAAAATACACCTCTATTTTGCTTTCACTCATTATAGAGCAATGAGTGAAACCATTATATCCGAGAGGGTTTTAGAAGGAATGAGAAAAGAGGAAGTGAGAAGAACCCTGAGGACCCCGCCAGCATCCCAGGCTCAAGCTGCTAGGAAAGCTCCCTCCCCTATGAACGATCATTGAACTAAGTATAGATATGAAGCTGATTATTACTTTTCTTTTTTAAAATTTTTTATAATTTATTTATTCACAGAGAGACAGAGACACAGGCAGATGGAGAAGCAGGCTCCATGCAGGGAGCCCGAGGTGGGACTCATTCGGGGTCTCCAGGATCACGCCCTGGACTGAAGGCGGCGCTAAACCTCTAAGCCAACAGGGCTGCCCTAATTATTACTTTTCTTTAGCAGTTAGGAAAGAGTATTTGATCATCTTCTGACATCTGTTGCTGCTAATGAAAAGTCTTCTTTTCTGACTGCTGCTCCACTGGAGGTGCACATTGTAAAGATTTGTATATCACCTTACACGTCCCGCAGTGTCACTGCAGTGTGTTAGATAGATGTGGGTTTATGTTATGCAGCCTCCTCAAGGCTTAAGATGCTATTGCAAACTGATCCAATGGTTATTAGTTACAGAAAATTCTCCAGCAATGTTTCTCTATCGTCTCTTCTCATTCTTTCTAAAACTGCCTTCTGCAACTCCAATTAGCTAGAGTTGGAGCTTCTTTATTTGTGTTCATTGTCTCAACTTCTGCTTCATATTTGCTATCTCTTTGTCTCTTTGAGCTGGATTCTTTTTCTTTTTAAAAGATTTTATTTATTTATTCATGAGAGACACAGAGAGAGAGAGAGGCAGAGACACAGGCAGAGGGAGAAGCAGACTCCCCACTAAGCAGGGAGCCCTATGCGGGACTCGATCCCAGGACCCTGGGATCACGACTTGAGCCAAAGGCAGATGCTCAACCACTGAGCCACCCAGGTGCCCCTGAGCTGGATTCTGAGTGTTTTATTTTTTCAGTGTTATCCTCAAAATTACTTATTTCTTCAGCTGTGTTATCAGTCTACTTTTCTCAAACCCACCTGCTTTGCTCTCATCGTACATTATAAAGTCTATTCCTCACTTTTCTCTTTGAACATCTATATCATGCTCATTTTCAAATCCTTTGGACATTTGTCTGCAGTTCTTTGTGAGGGCTTCCATTTGCTGCACCTGTCGACCCTCACTCCAGGGGTAAATATGTCTGTGTGTTCTGTAATCTTTTTAGTTGCTTGGCGGGGGGCGGGGAGGGATCAGAATATACAAGCATGCACAATGTGTCAAATGTAAGCTTGTCTTTGGCATATGTTGACTCCTGAAGGAATGTCACCTGCATACCCTGGGTTATGGAGGTGACCCTCAACAACAGTGCAAATGTGGCTCCCGTAGACCCTGTGGAGTTCCAGGCTGTTTTTAATGGGACTTGTTTTTATGGGATTTCTTGGCTTGAGACCTGGATGTGAGCATTTAGTCTCACACTCACACTGTGCTGACTGGTGTTTTCTGCTTTCCCTCAAGCAACTCTTTCTACCCAGGTCCAGAACAAAAGTCCATAACTGGTGCTGATGGTTGGAGTCTTTGATCCCATTTCAGTGACAGGATGGTTCTTATGACTGGGAGTTCAGTCTCACCTCATCTCTCAGGGATCTTGACACCTGAACACAGTCCCCATCCACTGATACAACCCAGGCTTATGGTATGCCCACGTCCAGAGTCCCCAAGCTTCCTTCTGTTCCAAATCTGGCTTCTTATTTCTGGCCTCTGGAGATCTGCCTTTCCAGCTTTTGGACTCACCTTTGGATTTTCATGTTATTGTTATTTTTGGAGTAGAAGGGGGAAGACTGCCACAATTACCTCACTTGGCGATCTTAACCAGAAGTTTAAAGGACCTTTCCAACTTTAGAGGAATTAACTCATGGGTAATGCTTTACCCTCAGCCTCTAATTCATTGTCTTTCCGGTCATCCACCTCTGCCTCCACTTTGCATCCGAGTCCTACAAGAGCAAACAAGTGGCTTTATAGCAAGACAAAAAAATCCCAACACACTCACTAAGGCAAAAGCTGAACCTCACAGAGACTCATCTGAAAGCAAAAGCACCATATGCTCAGCAAACACTCGTCTTGGTATCCTCAGGGTGCTGACCAACTAGAAGATGTTAGCGAAGCAAAAGGGAAGTTTCTACCCAGCGTGCTCCTGGCTCAGAAGTGGAAGGGCCCATATTATAAGAAGCAACATTTACCAAATACAATTTTGACAAGAAGACTTTTTGCAACTCCTCATCCTCACCCCAACCCTGGTTGGAAAACTGAGCAGTCGCACGTATATGCAAAGCTGAATGAGTCTGAAGCAGAGCCGTTCAATAATATATAATAGAAATGTTAACTGCCGTATTGATTTTTTATTATGTTTGTATTGCCTGTTTAATTTTATTTCCCTTACAGGAAATTTTTTAATCAAAAATCCAGTTATTGAAAAGCCCCATAAGCTAACAGATAGTAGCGAGATGCGAGGAAACACAGGCACTAAATCACTCCTGGTTATTCCCTCCTCCACCTTCACCCACCCCCAGCAAGAGTTCAAAACCGAAAGCTCCTCCATTTCCAACAGAGAGTAAATGCGTGTGACCTTCAGTTCCACAGAGGTTAACCTACTCTGATTAACTTTTCCATGTTATTCCATTAAATAAAAACAGTTTTGACACCCAGAGACTAAAGCATCCTAGAGATAATACAATAACCCTATGCAATCATTTCAAATTGGATTGTAATAATTCATTTAGGTGACCATACATATTTGTTATATGTAATATGAAACATCGCAAAATGAAATCAATAGAAATGTTTCTTGTTAATGAAGATATACTGGGCTGTTATGTGTGGGTTGCGGACTCAATACCACAGAAATCTTATTTGTATTATAAATTTCAGGGTATCCTGAGAGTTACAAATGAAGATAGCATTTCTTAAAGAAGCGACGGCTGGTCATTTAGAAAATTATATCATAAATTTATGTCGTTTCTGCGTCTTTCAAGGTCTTTGCACAGCAACATAGTCTTGTAATTCAGGTAAAAATTCAAGCTGAGTGATTATATTCAACTATCTGCAAATGAACTTTTACCCAAACTTCCATTTTAAAATAACAGAATTCAAAATAATTTAGCTTTGGTGAATCTAAAGATGTCACCCCAGGATATTTTAATGCACAATCTAGGGTATAAAAAATTGCAGGTAACTGATATAGAAATAGAGAGATAGGTGTAGGTCTAGATATATAACCATACACACATCCACCGATGTGACTGTTACGAACTCCACTAGAATGCTTTCCTTAACCTCCTATATGAAATATAACATAATATAATATTATATAGTATGGTATAGTATTAATATATTGTATTTAGATATATTTATTTAGACATATAGATCAATATAATATGATTGTTTTCTAATTCCCATTTTAATAGGAAGTCTTGCATTTTGAACAATGTTATGGTGACATTTCAGATGCGTAGTTAGCCATAAAAAATTAGTGAGGTCACGAATTATGAGTCTATTTACACTCCTCTTGTCAAAGCTCGTATGTTTACTGCTAGTGAGACCTTCACCGCGAACAAGGCCCATCAGAACAGCACCTGTGCCCTGGTGAGAAAGGAGAGTCATCAAATGCACAGAGTTCTTCACAACAAAGAAACGGTCACCCTGGTTAAGTACAGTTAAAACAGATTCATAACAAATTAGTGTTGTCATTGTTTCTCCATTGGCTGTCCTTTTTCCTGGTGTCCCTCTTGCTCCCTTATCTGCTCTACCCACTGCAATTCCTCAATTTTAGAGGAATATGGGATCACAAGGAGCAGTTCCCCTAACCTGCTTTCACTGATTCACAATTTTCAACTGACATCTGGATTGACAGCCCCCACCCCCGCCCCGTGAGCCTACTGGGTTTGGCAGACCCCCAGAGGACTGTCCAAATGGACTGCCTTTCCTTCCCACTTTCCCAGTCTTTGAAGTACTTTGAGTCTTGGGCCTGTAGGCTCTGTGGCCTCCTAACTTACCCCCGCACCATTTCTACACTCCCCTCTTTCAACTCCCCACACTCACTGGAGACTTTGGTTGGCACGTTTGGCTGTGTTAAGAGTCCATATGGACACCTCAGTTCCTTGAGCTTCTCCATGCTCTTCCACGAACCACACCTGAGACTAACACCGCTCTGATCTTGCTGCTCCTACCTGGTGTTTGTTTCCCTCTTCCTCTGCCTCTGAAATTGGAAACTCTGGGATCTTGTGCTTACAGTCTCTGCCCCTCTGCCCCTCACCTGTTCTTCCTATCTAGTATCACCCACCTCCTCAGGGGCTCCACCTTTGCATCACCACAGGCAACTGGAACCTCTCCCTTCTGACTCTACCCACATACTGATAATATCCTAGCTCTGCCTGCCTTAAAAAAAGAAGAAAGCCAATTGTCTGGGTCTAGACTCCAATTGCCTCTCTAGCTACTTATCTCATTCCTTCACTTCCCAGGGGGATTCCTTGAAGGAATAGCTTACACTTCTCTCTGCTTCCACCCCTCCTTCTCACTCCAAAATCCCCACTACCACCACCCTATAAAACTGTACTGATTGGACTCCCCAATGCCCTTTTAATTTCCAAATCCAATTGAATTATTTCTATCTTTATTTATCTCTATCCCCTGTGGCCATGAGTTCCCATTTTCCCGACATTCTCGTTCCACGAGCTCATGAATTCCCAGACTGATGGTTGGCTGCATCTTTATCCATGGAAGTCTTCTCTTCCTCCATCTGTGTTTTTTTTTTTAATGTTTAAATTTTATTTTTTTTAAATGATAAACCCTTTCAAACATTCATAAAAGTACAGAGAATAGTATGTTCATCTCAGATTCTCTCATTTTCTCACCCCCTGGGTTGTTCTTGGTGATTTCATCCATTGTTCTGTGCCCCCTTCCCCTGGAATAGTGTTAACTGCAAAGTTTTTTTCCTATGATTCAGTCCTTCTCTGCATGTCTGTGCATCCTCCACCTCCAGCCACAGACAACTTGGATGCCCTACGGATGGCTCAACCACACAGATCTCTTCTCCACCCACTGGATTGCTCCCCTCTTTTACTATTTGTACTAGTGATTCTCTGTCTCGCCAACCATGTTGGAAACATCAGCAACGTTCAGGCAACGTTCTGTTATCACATCTCACAGACATTGTTTTTTTTTGTTTTTGTTTTTGTTTTTTTTTTTTTTTATGATAGTCACACAGAGAGAAAGAGAGAGAGGCAGAGACACAGGCAGAGGGAGAAGCAGGCTCCATGCACCGGGAGCCCAACGTGGGATTCGATTCCAGGTCTCCAGGATCGCGCCCTGGGCCAAAGGCAGGCGCCAAACCGCTGCGCCACTCAGGGATCCCTCACAGACATTGTTATACTCTATCCCTCCTCCCATGCCCCAAACATGGCTTTAATCCTGGCTCTTGCATTTCTCACTGGATTTGGTCTAACAATCTCATCAGCCTGGCCCCTCAATCTTGCCCACCAGACCCCAATCCAGTCTCCACCCATCTCTACACTCATTTTTTTTCTTTATACAATTAAAATCCTATGCACTGTTTCCCTACTTGGAAGGTATTGAGGTCCCTCCTTGAACTCACCATAAGGTCTAGGCTATAACACGGATAACAGCTCCTCCTGAGCAGTTCCTGGCCCCCTACTCACATACTCTCTGATCCTCCAACCTGTCCCTCCCAGAATGCCACTCCTCTGCTCCCCTCTCAGCCACTGGGCTCACTCTAGGTCTTCCTTCAGGAGTTAAGAGCTTTGAAGTGTTTCCTTTCCTGGGTCACCTTGTGGAGGTCTTGATTCCGGGGCAACACTGCTCCTCTATGAGTACATCTAACACCGCTCTGATCTCACTGCTGCTACCTGGTGTTTGTCTCCTTGACCCATCTGTGTGTGCCCAGAAAAAGCAGGGAATGTGATCTCTGCATAACCAGGATTTAGCACATTTCCTGGCATCGAGTAAGTGCTCCGTAAGTACCCAACATATCCTGACTCAAGAGCTTGTTCATATGCACACAGATGGTGTGCTGGAATTTAATAGAAAATCAATGAAACAGCTAATGATTGTAAGAACCCCACTGAGGGCATACGTTCAGTATAAATTAAACAAATCTTTCTATTCAAAAGCTATCATGTCAACTGCTTTAAGGCAAGTCGCATGCAGTTAGCATTATAAATCACTCCCAAGTCCTGGAAAGCTATTACTTAGGAACCCATAAGCATATAATCAAATGCTCACTTAAAAGGCTGGACCCTTGTCTTATCACAGGAAACTGGATGCATGAGGTGATCCACTGATGATAGCCCTTCATCCTGAGGCACGACTACAGAATTGTTTGCTTTGTGCTGCCAAGGGCAGGAACTGGGGCCTGTCTTTTTAGGTGTGTGTGTGGGGGGTGACAGGAAGGAGAGAAAGGAAAACAGGTTCTAAGTCAGGGAGCCCCCATCCCAAGGGTCTGAATACCGAGAGTCACCTGAGCCCCAGAGTTCAAGGAGGCTAAGAATTCTCCTCCCCCGTATCATGGAACATATATTTATATCTCTCTGCTGCCTTGCTGGATAGAGGAACTACATTGCACCAAAACAACTTGTTTCTTTTTTTCAGTGACAAGATTAAGCTTCTAATTTACCAAAAGTGAATAAATTATTATGAATTCTCCAGAATGGATTCCTACCTAATCTGGTTATTCTTTGTTTCTCCAGATCCAGTCTCTGTCCTTTTCTCCCCTGTTCCGTATTCCAAGAGGCTGGTCCTGTGAACGTTTCCAGTGATGTTTCTTGTGCCGTGGCTGTGGGTTGGGCTCTGAAATGGGAGGTCCTGGCAAGAGACTGGGGTTGGAGGAGACCAAGACCAGGATACTTGTTCCCTCCACACCCTCTTGGCCAGCCCTCAGTTTTGCCAATGGCCGCACTCCTCTGCCCAGGTCCCCAAGCTTCATCAGGGGAGGTATCCCCCATAGATCTCATTCCTTGCCCTGCTCCTGTAAGCCTATGGGCACTAACAGATTCCCACTGATGCTCACTCCTGTATGCACCACCTTCTTGATTCCTTTACCCTTTACCTTTGAAATGGTCTCTTCAATGAATGCCTGGAGTGCGCCATCGGTTTCCTGCCAGGAACCTGATGGGGAGAACTTCCTTGATGCTCTCCCTCACCAGAAACCTGACTATAGAGCCACACACCTCTCCAAGACAGTCGTGCTTGGCGCTTGAGGTCACTAAGCAGACAGATCTGGGGTGGTCCACCTCGATGTCCAAATCTTTCCCCAACTCTATGTTAGTCAGGTTTCTCCAAGGAAGCAAAACCAATAGGATATTTTAAGGAATTGGCTTATACAATTGTTGTGACTGGCAGTCCAAAATCTATAGTGTGAGCTGGCAGACAAGAGATTCAGGTCACAGTTGATATTGCAGTCTTAATTTTCCTACATGACAGTCCTGAGGCAGGATTACTTCTTCTTTGGGGAACATTAGGCTTTGCTCTGAAGGCCTTTGATTGATTGGGTGAAGCCCACCCACATTACGGAAAGTAATATACTTTGTTAAAGTCAATTGATTACAGATGTTACTCACATCTAAAAATATCTTCACGGCAATATCAAGCGAGTGTTTGACCAAACACCTGTGCACCATAGTTCAGCCAGGTGACACAGAAAATCAGTCATCACACCCATCTACCGCAATAGATTCAATTTCCTTCGGGTAAGAAGGTTCCTCTTTATCTCAAAAGCGAACGGGGGTGTAGAACAATTTGTACTCACTTCTATTCTCTGATACAAAAGATAAGGAAGTGTCTAATAACATAACAAAGACAAACACCTCCATGCTACTGGAGGACACCATCCAAAAAGCCATCAGGCTCTGCATAGAGTAAACCCTGTTACGGTTTTTTATTGACACTGATTGGCTTGTGCTTGAAACTGCCCAAGAAATTTAGAAATATGGACATTAGGATTAGAAGGAGTTTGAACTCTGACCCCAGAGATCAAAGCCTGACAGCTTGGTATGCTAAACTATATTAAAATGTATGACTGAAGGAAGAGGTCAATATTTTTTTTTCTGTTTGTAAAAAGCCTGCAGTAAATGATAGTGAGAAATAAGCAGCCTGAGAAGGTAGACATTTCCTAAGGATTCCACAACTTGTAGTCACATAAGGAGACCATCTATAGAAAGGAAAAACATAAAGGCTTCTAGAAAGAATAGCTGAAACATTTGCTTGTTTGTTTATTTTAAAATCAAAAAGTATTTATAAATTATTTATGCTTTAAAAACCACATGACTAAAAAAAATAATAAAATAATAAAATAAAAAAAATTAAATTAAAAAAAAAAAAACCACATGACTGCCACAATGGACCTGACCCGACCCTCTTAAACACAGTACAATACAACCCTAACTTTCTCTTAGCCTGTGTGCCATGGAAGGTGCCAGCAGGAGACTGGGGGTTTGGGGAGCAAGTCCAGGGCATTTATTACTTCCATGCTGCAGTTTTGCAATGGCTGTACTCCTCAACCTGTAGCACCCCCACCTATAACCACAAATCCCCATCAGGGACCCCTCTCACCCAGGTAAATTCTTCCTCCCGTAACCCTCCATGCCTAAGGGAGGTGCAGACTTGCTGCCAAGCACCTCTCCACCCTTCCTTGCAACCAACAGAATCTAGGAGAAATGACATCCCAAGAATGGGAAAGTATGTAAATCCTAAGAGAAATATCAATACCATTAATCCCATAAATTCTTCTATCTTCTTCTTTTTTCTTTTTTTTTTTTATGAGGTCTTTTTTCTAGAACAAGTGCATTAAGGAATTGGTCACTCTAACAATGTCCCTTTTTGAACCTGTATCACAATTCCCTTTACACTTGCTCGTCTCTACCTTTATCATTCTGTCTCTGTCTATTTGTCTCTCTCTCTCTGTCTCTCTCCTCTTCTCTAGTAGTTACATGCTTGAGTCCAAAACCTAAATTCTCTTATTCATGCACTATAAGAGGAAGGCTTTTTGTGTAAGAAACAAATATGAAGGGAACTGTCAGACGTATTAATAAAAGTCATTTGCTTTATACTGTGATTTCTTTAAATATATCTCAAAACGTTCTTCTGTGAAACATTTTTCTTTCTTCCTTTTCTTTGATTATTAAGTGCCCTCACATGGCTTTGGCTCACACAGTCTTCAACTATGGTCTCACACTACAAGGTGAGGTAAGGACTGCCTACACCTAGAGCATCTGAGCCACCATGAGATGGAGATGGATTTTTCTTCTCTTCCTCTGTGAGATCTCTACCCCGACTTAGTAGATTGAAGCCAACAAGAGCCAGAAACTGGGCACATAAAGCAAAATGCTTAAAAAATGCCTTGGAACAAATACTTTCCTTTCTCTTGATAGAGAGATGCAAGCTACCTGGTATCACCAGGTGTCATTGACAGACAGGTGGGGAGAGCGTGCCTACTGGATTGCACCAGTGTCAATTTCCTGGCTGTGATAGTTTACGATAGACAGGCAAGGTGTTATCACTGGGACAGGACAACTGGGTAAAGGGTACACTGGATCTTCCTGTATTGTTTCTTACAACTAAATACGACTTTACAATGATCTCACAATAACAAGTGTAATTCCAAAATAAATAAATAAAATCAAAAAGGTAAAATACTAATAACTGAGCTTATCATGGGAAAAGGGAAGGTGGGCAGCAAAATGGTAAGCCCAAGAGTAATTAAAAAGCACAGAAACACAAGCCCACCTCCTTCTGCAGCTGTTGGCAGTGGTCTGACAGCTTGACCTAAGCTTCCCAGTGACCATACAGGGAATCAGCTGCAAGGATCACAGCGTCCATAGGTTTGCTTTTATGTTTTTGTTTTGTTTTGTTTTGTTTTTTTAGAGACTGCAGTTCTGATCCTGTAGCCTGGAAGGAGTTTGCACCTCAAATTCCGGTGCTGATACGTTGTATTACAGCCAGCAAAGTGCCTACAAGAGATAAAACAGAAAAATCCATAAGACTGTCTTGTAACTCCATGTACATCACAGGATAACAAAAGTTCTGAGGGGCCAGTAAATTTCACCTACAAGTAATGAAAAGAAACATGATGACGTCATGTGACCACTTTTCTGCTATCATTATTCACAATTATTGAATTACATTTTCATCCTGACACCATGAAATATACGTTCTTTGGGAACAGTGGGCAAAAGTGATGCTTCGGTACATTTTCTAGGATCCTTCTTTTAAGCAAAAATTAACTGCTTGCCAGCCATTGCCTGTCCTCCCCCATTCTCCCTGGCCGTCCCCACCCCCAGTGCCATCTCCAGCGCCATTTCCTGGCCACGTGGCTCCAAACACAGCTCATACAGAAACTGGTCAGAGCCCTGGTCAGTCTCTGCCAGTCCCTGGCTGAGGAGCCAGGGTTGGTGCTGAGGTTACTGCAAAGCTCTCTCCCTCTCTCATGAACAAAAGCAGAACTGGGAATTTTTAAAGCAATCCTTAAGCAGATGTTTCCATGCTGGTTACCACTGCACCTCAGACAGGCACAAACCCAGTGTGTCCTCTCAAGCACACGCTGGAGAAATGGGAGTGGAAGGAACACCTAAATGACTTTAATAAGCTCAAATTCTACTGGTTGGTGGGGATCAAAAGGCAAAGAATCAAACTCATGGTCTCTTAATATCTGAAGTTGATTATCTGTCCAATACTGAGCATCAGTAAAGGTCCTGGAGAAGTTACACAGAACTGAATCACTTGAAAAGCAAAATCCTATAGACTCAAGATGCAAATGCTCGGTTGGAGAGAGCAATCTGGAAAATGAAACCAGGAAGTGAGCTTTAAATGGGGTCTTGGAAAGAGAGGAATATATACAGGCTGCCAGAGAAGAAAGGATGTTCCTCAAGTGAAGTATAAGAGAGACAGGAACGTGAAAGTGGGGTTTGCAGCTTATCCTTGGGAGACATGATGCAGATTGACTTGGTTGGTGAAACAGGGTAGAGAGTAACGGGAGAAAGTCAGAGAGAGAACCAGCTGACGTCTTTGTGTACGAGACTACGGTATTTAGAGGGCTCACAAAGAATGATATCAGCATGTATGTGCTAGCCTAACAAAAAGTAGAAACAATGGAATGTCTTGTATATCAGAGGTACTCTGCCTAAATTATTTTTGATCTATTGGCACATCTTTTATGATCTACTAAAAAATTTAATTTTTCATTCATCTATTGTAGTCAACAAGCACAAGTTGCAAGCCCAGATTATTAATGATGTCAGATCTTGTATTACTAAAACAAATGCATACAGGTTCCATTTCTGATGACAAAAAGAGAGTCATTTGTTTCAATCATGGAGGACAATCTTATTAAACGTTGCCAACTTACTGCCAAGCTGGCTGGTCACCAATGTGCAGCTACAGAACAAATGGAATGTGGAGGACTGTCAATCTTCAGACAGTGTCACTGCCCCCAAAATAATAAACTTAGGAGGAGATAAATCTGTTGTGACTTGGACACTTTTACTTCTTAATTCTGGAGTCTTTCAAGTTCAGCATTTTCATAATCCTTTCATGTAGCAAGTAAGCTGTTTGGCAAACGCTAGTGAGGGATGGGCTAAAAGGGTCTTATCCACTCTAAACCTTATACATAACTTGGATAGACTGACTTAAGCTTTCAGGAAAATAATTTAGTAAAACAAAAAGCCTCTAAAAAATGTTAATATCCTTTGACCTAATAATCCTACTTCTCAGTCTGGGGAAATCATCTGAAATGCAGAAAAGGCATTGCACTCAAGAACGTCCATTACTCTGTTGCTCCTAATGGCCTAAAACGATAGAGCCAACCAATTTTCTGACAGGAAGGGCATGATTTAATAAAGTATGGCCCAGTCACAGAAAGAAATGCTCATGGAATGTTATGCTGTACACACTACGCTTCCAAGTATATAAACACGGTTCCCAGAAAGCATATAAACACGGTTCCCAGAATGAAGACTAAAAGATAATTGCACCAAAATTTGACAATGGTTCTGTGGGTGTTGAGACAGGATGCATTTGTTTATTTTTTCTATGTTCTTTACTGTATTTTAAAAACTGTCCCAACAATCATTTATCACCTTTAAATGCAAATAGGACTCTTGGAATCTTTCTGAACAGGTTCATCCCAGAAGGTGTCTGAGTCATAAGGTAGCAGGAAGAGTGAACAGCAAAGCTGAGGGCAAAATGCAGAGGTGAGAGCAGCTCCCATTACATGAGAAGGATAAATGCATTTGTTCTGGGCTTGCTGAAAGGAGCTCAGAGGGGTTCACGGGAAATGAGGCCAAGGTCAGAGTGCTGGCCAGGTCCTAGAATAGGTCTAGCTCCTACCTAGGTGGCCTTGAGGTAGAAGCAATAATAAAAATGCCAATTAGTTTGAGGGGGTCCAAAAAAGGAGAGGATCTTGTACCCCAGTTTCTGTCTGGAATTCTGGAAGAACGTGTTGTGGGATGCCCAAAGGCAACATGAGGTGGTCCCAGTAAAGTGAAATGATACAGTGGGGTCTGGAGGCTCTGAAATAGTTCCCACTCCAGATCTTTAGCCTGAGCAGCAAAGCCTAGAAAGTTCCAGAAGTTCCCATGAGTGTTAGTGGTGGAACTGGCCAATAGATTGAAACAGCCTAGAGTTGGGAAAAAAGAAAAGCTAAGTAAGGACATTAGTGACCAAAGGGCCCTGGCACCGGCAGCAGATGTTGGCACACACCTATGACTAGGAAAGATTCACTGTGTTTGTTTGGTTTTAACCCTTTGAGCCACGGATGCACAGAGCTGAGTTAAACATCCTCCTAGTTAATGGTAGGCCGTCATTGGCTTGTGTTGGATTGGTAGCTGATTAATTGATTAGTGGGTTGCCTTTTATTCCCATTCCCATAGTCATCTCTCTCTCCCACCGTGGGTGGTCACCAAATTGTGGGTTTGACTAGTGTTGAGTTTGGATGTATCCTTAAGAAATATATACTGTTAATCTACATAAATGGTAATGCCCTAAAGATAACATTCTGGTTTTATTTTCTTCATGCTGCTTTTAAAGTCTATTCATTCCATTGTGTGTCCACCTAGTTTGGCATCCGCATAGTATTCCTTGCTTTATTTATAACATTCCCCAAGTAACAAAAATACCTCAGATGTGTTCAACTCCAGCACAAACAGTGCTACAGTGGAAACTCTTTTGCATATCCGCTCATGAACCCTTAGGAGAATTTCTCTGATATTTATCTCCAGAACTGGAATTTCTGCATTATAATAGACACACCTATTTAACTTAAGGACTTCTCATTGCTATTAAAAATGGCTCCAAAGGGACGCCTGGGTGGCTCAACGGTTGAGCTTCTGGGATTGAGTCCCACATCCAGCTCCCTGCGTGGAGCCTGCTCCTCCCTCTGCCTGTGTCTCTGCCTCTTTCTGTGTCTCTCATGACTAGATAAATAAAATCTTTAGAAACAAATAAATATATAAAAATAAAAATGGCTCCATAAGTCTTCATTTCCATTAGCAATATTTGAGGGTTGCAGTTTTCCCCCAGCTGCATGGTCACACACACTCATACACATAAACACACACACGTACACATACACACACATCCATGTTGGACAGAGCTGTACTGCCCACATCTTTGAGGAAGGACCCACTGCCCAGCTGCAGGGAGTGAGGTCAACTGTCAGCCCCCAGCTGTCAGCTCCTGCAGGGTCTGTCTCACTTGCAGAACATCTGATCTCCAACCTTCTGAAGTTCATTATCTGACCAAGGCCAAAAACAGATAATGACCTAGCCCCAGGTCTCACCCTTCCCAGGGCAGCTCGCAGCTGGGGGTGTGAAGGGCCAGCTATTTCAGCTGGGTGCTGGCAACCCTGAAGGGTAATTTCCACTCCAGAGGCCCTGGCTGCATTGCCTGAGTCTTTGCCCTGCCTCCATCACACCTCAGCTTCTCCTCCTGCCCAATCCTGCACCCTCCCACTCCTGTCTCAGCTGTGGAGCTCTAATAAACATCTACCCAAGCTCTGTGTGAATGTCTCTTCCTGAAGAGCCCAACCTGCAACAGCACCGATCAACTTCCTGATTTTGCTAGTCGGCTATATGGAAAACACTATCTCATTGCTCTTTTGACTTTCATTTCTCTGCTTTCTAGTAAGTTGGAACATTTATTAATATACTTATTAGTTGTTCAGATATCACCTCCTCTGAATCAATGTATTATATCCCTTTTTCTTGATTTCGCTGACTTTTTCACACTAATATGTAGGAATTCCTTGATTATCCCTTATAAGCCTTTCAATTTTAGAGTCACAAATACCTTCTCCCAATTTGCCATCTGACTAATAACAATGTCTACAGGAGATTCTACAATGAGTTATATTCTTAAGTTTGATGCAATAAAATATACCAAGTTTTTACATTACATTGTGATATCAAGGTCCAGTTTAAGAAGGCTTCTCCTATCTCTAAGGTATAAAGATATTATCTCTTTTTTTTTATAGGGCTACTTCTCATGTTTCAGTTTCTAATTTATCTGGAGCCTACCTTTGTATATGAAATAAGGTTGGGATTCAGTTTTATTTCCACTCATCCAGAGAAGATGTTTTCATAGCGGCAATGGAGGAAAAAGTAGTAATCCAGCTGTATGGGTGGGGGGGAGGTGGGCAAGGTGCTGACAGCAACCAGTACCATTTAGAGATATGGGCTTGAGCACCAAAAGTAATTAAAAACAGAAGCAGTTAAAGTTTGTAAAGCCTTGGGGTATAGGGAGGGGCAGACTGGGACTAGTGGGTCAGTGGGCAGGCCAGGAAGTCGTATGACTTTTCTTGCTCTCTCTTTTATCACTTCCACAAATTTGTGTAATTATTATTCCACTTAAACTTTTCAAAAGTCCCAATTGTTACGAATCCTTTGCAAGCAGACTCTGATCTCTTCACCCCAGTCCCCACCAACTCCACTACATGTCTTCACTTTAGAATGAATTCTCAAAGGCGAACATCACCCTAGGCACTTTCCATGATACCACCCATGAGGATGAGATGTCCATGGACAGGAAAGAGTGCTGATTGTCCCTGATGGGAAAAGAAATGGACACACTATGGGGTAGGGAGGCCCAAGTTCTTAAAAGATGCAGGTTTTGGGGCAGAGGGCTGTGAGCCTTTGTCATTTCCCCCCAGTACATGTGTCCTTTCTGAATAGAGGATATATTCTTAAATTTTTCTACAATAACTTATCTGTGTGTATATATGATACTCCTCCCCCCCCAAAAAAAATTTTTTTTTAAATAGCCCTTGATACTGTCTAGTAGGTCCAAATCACCAAGAGCTGTCATATATTTTGGCATATTTTGGTATTTTATTAGAACACTCTTGAAATGCCTTAAGGTGTATATAATCACTCACCTGTGTTTATATAAGAGGAATTTTGGTACTTTGGGAAGAACACTGGACTGAGAGTCAAGAGAGCTAAAAGTTGGCCATAGGCTACATGACTTCCTACCTACCTCTATTAGCCTCAATTTCCTCTAAAAAAATGATTATGGGGTAGTTTCTAACACCCCTTCTCATTTAATTGCTTATGATTCAAATAGACAATTATATTCCTAGAGAGTTGCATAGTACCAGACTATGTCAGAAACACGCTTTTTACCCAGCAACTGAATTTCACTGAAATTTACTACCAAGTGAAAATGTTATTTGTGAATCTGATTACTCTTTCAAAATATATCCCTTAAATGCTATTAACTGGTAAATAGCTGAAGTGGTCTCAAAATCTAACAAGTGTACATGATAACCTAACAAGGCTCTACTCAGAATAGATGAATCCTTCAATTATTTATGGTTCTTGGGCATTTACAATACTGCCAGTTCATGAGAGGGATGAACTACAGTACTTCTCATGGGCTCCAAGTTTTGTCATCAGCCCAAATACCTGACCATCAGAAGGAAGGAGCATGTCTGTGGGCCAACCTTCCCTCTTGTGGGCACATACCACTTCCTCAGGCCTATATAAGAAATTGTGTTCATTTTGTATCTTGCAAATCAGGTATAGCCTCCCTAGGCCTTTCTAATCATTAGTCAGACCCATCTGGAAAAATCCCACACTGATTACTAAATTTTCCATCTCTGGATGGGAAATTCAAGAGTGCCAAACTCTTCTAACACTACAGTTTACTTAAACAAAAAAAAAAAAAAAAGGATGTGGCTTTTTCCACCCTGCAAGACTCCCAGTTATGGACATGGTTGGTATCTCAGGGTATATTTGAACAAGTGATTGGCCATTCCTATGTATCTGTGTATTATTGCTTTTCTACAAAAAAAAGGGGGGGGGGATATTATAACACTGGCTATAAAATGGTATAATAATGGTATAACTAATTAAACCAAATTTAATTGTTGGGCACCTATGTAATTCCAGCTTTCTATTACTATGAACAACCTAAGAATGATAGAACCAAATGCCCAACTCAAAGACAATCAGAAGAAAATTTCTTCAAATGGAAAGGAATGAGAATTTCATTGCCATCAGCATGTGCGACAAAATTTAGTTCTAGGACCGGAATGAAGAAATTGGAGAGACACATACCAAGCTGCCCCCCTGGCCTGCTCTGAAACTGAACTCTGAATGGTACCATCATCTTCAGGTAGTAGCTCTGAAGGCTTCTTCCCAGTGTTGTCCCATCCATGCCTGCGCAGCACTGAGTGCTATAAAACCTACCTTCCTTCTGAAATTGCATCCTCTTCTGGATTTTGGGAGAATTCTTGTGGACCACTCTTTCTTCTACTCATAACCTAATGCTGCTATTCACCAAGGAGCAGCTTTTTCTTCACAGCTTTTCCAGGGCAAGTTCATCCTCTGCAGGACCAACTATCACCAGGTCATGATGATTCTCATAGAACTCTTTACAGAGTTCCAATACAACATTTTCAGTTGCCAATTGTACACTCTCCATCTTGCGTTCTAAAAACTTAAATACATCCCTTCCTCACTGATTCCACACAAACACACACAAAATCTGATGCCTTTTCCAAGTTTCCTCAGTTGCTATCACTATAATAAATCCATTCCTTTGAATTTGGATCTCAGAACCACTCGAATTTTGCTTTATTCCTGTATTCTATCAGTTACCAGCTCCTAAAAATGGGTCATATTTTGATTATTGATGTTGAATTAACCATGGTTAAGGTTGAGCAGTAGGCTGGGACCCCTTTACCACTCCAGCTGAATGAGAACCCTCCTTGTTGGCCAAGTGCCAAGCTGGGAAGAAAGGACCCAAAATGCAGAAGAGCTGCCTTTGATGTCAGCAAGGAAGAAAGACTAGAGCTCTATCTGGCCTTCCCATCTCAGTCTCCTTCTTCCACCTCATGTGGATTTCATTCCAAGATTGGTCCCCAAGCACAGACACACAGCATCCATCAGCTGACTTGTAGTCACGTTCCAACTGTCCTCTATGTCTCAGCCCTACTCACTCCACCCCTAGAAAACCAAAAGTTGATTTAATTATAACTAGGAACTAACGTTTTCTTCTGTACTACCAATTTCTCCCACTTAATAGAATATGAACTCTAAACCTAGAATCATTCTCCTTCTTTATCACTATAACCCTAATTCAAGTCTTTAGCATCTCTCCTCTAGATTATTATATAAACAGCCTACTGGTCTTCCTTGCTTGGAGTCTCTCCAGTCCAATTCAGCCCCCACTTTAAGTCCTTCTAATATACACTCTGATCATATTGTTTCTTTTTTGAAAACTTCAGTGGTCAACTACCAACATTCCTTAGATACCACTAGTGATGCTAATATTCCTACTATAACAAGTTCTTGCTTATTCATAACCCATTTAGAGTAAGAAAAAACACTGGTGATAACCTCGTTTCCACCAACAAGGAAATGTTGAAGAAATTCTAGTATATCCAAGATATGGAATATTAAGCATTCTTTTGAAACAATGAGATGGTAGCATACAAAGGTACCCACCATATACGTGCCTTAATTTTATTATTTACAAGCAAAAAAAAAAGTTGGAGAATAACACATACTGAACAGTTAACCTATAGGTAGGTGCCACTGGAGAGAGAGATCATATATACACGTCTATGTATAAAAATAAAGTTCAACAATGTAATGTACTTACTAAACTGTGTTCTCTCTCTTTTTTTAAGATTTTATTTATTTATTCATGACAGACACACAGAGAGAATGGCAGAGACACGGGCAGAGAGAGAAGCAGGCTCCATGCAGGGGGAATGATGTGGGACTCAATCCCAGGGCTCCAGGATCACATCCTGAGCCAAAGGCAAACACTCAACCACTGAGCCACCCAGGAGGCCCTAAACTATGTTCTCATCGAAGGAAAAGTCTGGTCCAATTCATCTTTGTATTTCCCCAGAATGCTTTGCATAATCCCTGGCTTTTATTAGGAGATTTATTTTGCTACCAATTCTTCCATTAATGGAACACGTTGGTACATGAACTGTGGTTCTAGAATCATTCTTCTAATGCTCTACATAGTCCATATGCAAAACAAAGCAAGCAAGAGAGAACATAAGTGGAGGAAGGGGTAGAGGGAGAGGGAGAAGCAGACTCCCCGCTGAGCCAGGAGCCCAGTGTGAGACTTGACCCCAGGATCCTGGAATCATGACCTGAGCCTGAGGCAAACGTTTAAGCAACTAAATCACCCAGGCACCCCATCACTGACAATCCCACCTTGCTCACTGCTGTGAGAACTCCAAATCACCACATGTTCCAGAAAGGACGAGAGCCATTCAATAGAAAATGGATCATCAGGTCTGCAGCCTGCAACGGTAAGCACAGGCCAGGATTAACAGGCTCACATGTGAGCCTGGGCCATTTGGGGGATCAAGCATTTCAGCAGGAAGTCTCTTTCTGTGCAACTGACAATGGGGAGCTCCACCCATCCTGAGCTGGAGAGCCCGGGAATCCTCAGGGAGGCAGGAAACAAATTCCCAACCCCAACCATCCTAGCTGGAAAGGGAGTGTTCACTATATACACTCATGTCTCTGAAATCCTGCCCAATGATTACAAAGCATTAGCTGGTGTTTAACTAGATATTTAAAATCTTATAGGGGCAAAAGGGATTGCCATAGAAAGGAATAAAGAAAAGCAAGCTCAGCTTTTGCTGGGTGGCAGTTGAGTTCTCCCCCAAACCCTGGGCAGCTAAGAGGTGGAAAGTCCAGAAACCGAATCGAACATGTCTAATCTCTTTTATAACAATGTTCTTATTTTAACCCATGCCATCAGGGGAAATGGCTGAAAATAGTGACAAATACGACATCAATAAACATAATAATAATTGATTTTCCAGAGATGAAAAATTTGAAATTAGTGGCCATTTCCCCCCAGAGCATTGGTTGATTAATTTAATGTTCATCTTAGTCTTTCAAAGATATCCTCTTACTGCTGATCTGCTCTGCCACACTTTGTGATGGGTTTGTGGTTAGGACTGGATGCTTGAAGTATATTGCACAGTTCTGCAGTTTTAAAGAGAATCCTGATAATTTAAGGGTGGCTGCGGCCAACAAGAACAAAAGTGAAGTCGTGTAAAGCAATTAAGTTTCCCAAGACAGGGAACTCAGGTTTTTCAGGTAGGCTATAAGTTTGATGACTGAGCTTCTCAACATTTTTCTTTTTTTCTTTTTTTAGATTTTATTTGTTTATTTATGAGAGACACAGAGAGAGGCAGAGACACAAAGCAGAGGGAGAAGCAGGTTCCCTGCGGGGAGCCGGATCGGGACTTGATCCCAGGACTCCGGATCATGACCTGAGCCAAAGGCAGATGCTCAACCACTGAGCCACCCAAGTGCCCCCCAGCGTTTCTCTAACTTAAGGAGAGAGTGGAGACTTCCCTGCGACACTTTAACCTGAGTGGCTCTCTCTAAACAAGAGTCATGGTCAGATGGCAGCTCAGAAAGTCACCCAAGGGCCAAGGTCCCTAGGTCAAGCCACCATCAGGCATCAGCAAAGGACTCTAAGTATATAAATGAAAACATTTCCCAGAGGAGAAAAACCATCACTTGCACACACTTAAGCATGCATTTTGTAAACTTTCTTTCATTAAGATATGTCTTTCCAAAATGCCTCAAAAACAAAGAGGAGAAAAATCTCCTTACTTCCTTTCCTAGGCTCTGCTCTTCGGAGCCGTTGAGGCAGAGTGATGCTGGGAATAAGCGAAGTCATACAAACGGGGAGGGCTGAGCCAGGGAATCTAGTTAGAGACACAACCTGTGTCACTGAGTCACAGTCCCCAAGCACAGGCCCCATTTATAACCTGTTCTTTAACTTTGTTTATCCTTGCAGATATCCGCAGAAGCATCTTACTTTCCAGAAGTTGGGGCCCTATAATCATTACTTGTCTTCGGAGCAAACGAAATTACACGCCTTTAATTCTTCTTCCAGAAGGTCGACATCATAACAGGCTGCTCTTCGTTGACCTCCTTCCTCCTCCCCAGCCCCAGGTAGAGCTGCTGTATTTTCACGTGTTCTTTTTGTGCCTGGACACTATAAACACAGCCAACAAAGAAGGTGGGATCTTTGATTCTACACCTTATTGACAACTGAAAGGGGATGGTGGGACTTCTCATTTAGGGTCTGTGATGGAAAGCCCTTAGCATTTCTGTAAGAATGAACTCAGGTCTGTGGAAGGGCATCCATACATCCAGGGTGCTGGCTTGTATTCGCTTGCTATGGCAGCCGTAAAGTACCACAGGCTGGATGGTTAAAACAACACAGATGTATTGTCTCACATTTCTGGAGGCCAAAAGCCCAAACTCAAGGTGTCAGAAGGGTCAGCTCCGTCTGAGGGCCTCTAGAGAAGGATCTATTCCAGGCCTCTCTCCTTGGCTTGTGGATGGCCATCTTCCCCCTGTGTACCTTCCTTCTATGCATGTCTGTCTCTATGTCCAAATTTCCTCTTTTAATAAGGACAGCATTCATATTGGATCATTAGGCCCCCCTAATGATGTGACTTTAACTTGATCACCTCTATAAGGACTCACTCTCCAAACAAGGTCACATTTTGAGGACTAGGATTTAACATGTGGATTTGAGTATTCAATTCAACCCATAACACAGCTCTAATAAGTTGTCCCAAGTTCTAGGGATTAGGTTTTGGTAAAAAGTGACTAGAAGCAGCAAGGGATTTCCTACCCATGTCCTGTGTACCACACAGTTTCCCACCCTGGCCCCTGCCCTATGCCACAGAAGATCTGCAGAGTTGCCAGTAGATGTCCCCTCACTTTAGTAGAAGCTCTGCTCCAGGTGGTAACTTCAGGACCATCAGGGGCAAGCCTGTGGGGACAGGTGTTGGCCTTCAGAAGAGTCTCTCCCATAACAGCCCTTGACTATGGGAATGGGAACTTTTCAAAGCTAAACTCAAATTTCATTCATTCATTCATTTGACAAAGCATTTCTTGGCATCAGCCGTGTGTACGCACTGTACTGCATTCTGGAAGCCTAACTGATGAAGAGCCATCTCAAGGAGCTCATAGCGCAGCATGGGAGTCAGGGACAGCAGGAATCCAATACAAATGCAGTGACGGGGGCTCCTTGGGTACTCAGAGGTGGGTGGTTCTGGTGAAACTGCAGAAGGTACAAGAAGACTCCTGGATTTACCAGGAGGCTCTGACAGCTTTGCCTGGACAAGTTCTCAGGTGATATGTCCTCCTGCAGATGTGGTGTGACCTGAAGCCAAAGAGAAAATGAGGATGTAGGAGAGGGGAGAGCATCAGGACTCAAGTAGCCAGCGGCCCCAGCCTTCTATTCCCACTCCCACTATAGGACCTCCCCTTTCTCTTCTTTCTTTCTCCCCAAAGGCTTCTCTTTCTGGCCTGTGCACATTGATCATTCTGTCTTTCCTCATGCCCCAAACTGCATCTCAAAGTGTTGTCCCAACCATATTAGTTTCCTATGGCTACCCACCCTTTACAAACTTAGTGACTTAAAACAACGCAAATGTGTTATCTTGTCACTCTGGAGGCCAGAGGTCTGAAATGGGTCTCCCTGGGCTAAAATGTGGACAGTGCAGCATTCCTTCTGGAGCTCTAGGGAAGAATCTGTGGCCTTGCTTTTTTCCAGCTTCTAGTGACTGTCTAGATACCTTGGCCTGTGGCCTCTTCTTCCATCTGCAAAGACAACAGTGCGACATGTCTAAATCTCTCTTTCTGACCTGGACCTCCTTCTTCCACTTATAAGGACCAACATGATGGCATTGGGCCCACTCATGTGAGACAGGAAAATCTCCCCACCTGAAGGTCAGTTGATTAGCAAACTTAATTCCATTTGCAAACTTCGTTCCCCCTTGCCATGTAATATAAAATATTCACACGTTCTGGGATTGGATGTGGATATCTTTGGAAGGAGGGAAAGCAGAGGAATGGCATTACTCCACCAAGTTACCAAGCAAAGATAAATTCCTTCCTATGAAGAATTTCAATAACAGGTGTTATGAAGATAAGTCTTTTGATCTCACTACATAAGGACTGAAAAGTGTCCACTGGGTTTTTGAGCAGAAAGAGGACCCAAGTGAGGGTAGGGTCAGAGTTCAGTTAGCTGAAACTCGAAGGAGGAGTCGGGGAACATGAAAATAAGTCCAGACATCACTGGTAAGGATATCATTTGTTGATAAGGTCAGTAAATGAGTTCTTGATATTAGTAAGTAGAGCAAGCACCAGGGCTGGGGTAAACGTATCAGATTTAAAGTCTTGATTATAGACTCCCTGCTCATGAAGCATAAGGAATCAACATTCCGTGTTCCATAGATCCTCATCCCAGCCCGTTCAGCAATCAGCTTTCTGGAAAGACTGGCACAGGAGTGCTGGGGCAGTGATGTGCTGCCCATGTATCCCTCATAGCATGATTGCACAACATCCCAGGGTCCTTGATCTTGGAAAAGTGCTCTCAAATCAATAAATTCTCCCTTCTCCAAGCTTGTGTCTCAAGCTCCATGTCCCTAGAGCCCTTGGAACCAGGCCCACAGATGCTCCCAGGTCCTGCAGGTTCCTGCTGCCTACATCCTGCAGCTCATTTCTTCAGTTGTCAGGACTGTCGCATCCTCAGCTAGGGCGTGCCATGATGAAACCCCAGGTAGAGGCCTCAGGGCCAGGAGGGGAGAGGTGTCTGCCCTGCATCCAAGTGTGAAGGAGATGCTAGTTCTTCACAGGAAGCATAAGCTGCTTCTGAAGATTCAGTGAGTATAGAGGAATCTGGAGATTCAAGACTTTTGAGAACTTCAAAAAGGTACCGAATTTCCCTCGGCCCCGTATGGGCGCTGTACTTGTATGGCAGAGTGAACGCTCCCTTAAACCACACCCTGGGTGCCTCCTTCACCTCTTCCTAATCACTGCCCTGCATCCATGTGTCAGAGTCCCTTTCTTTCCCAGCCAGGGCCCTGACCTTGACATAGCAGATTGACCTTGCTTAGCAAGGACCCCAGGAGATTATGCACTCTGGCTGTTTGGATGGCACCTCCAAGCATGGAGAAAGGGACAGCCCAACTTAATGAGGTTCAAGTCACAGTGCAGCCCAGATTCAAAGGTAGGGGCAACAGACTGATTCTTCCCTTTGATGGGATAGTTGCAAAAATCACATTACAGTGAATAAGGATATAGGGAAAATTAAAGGAGTGAGGCCATTTTTGCAATCTACTAGTCTGCTAGATTGTGTATCAATTAACAGTTGTTGGAGGTCCCAGAGAAGAGTGGCCCCAAGAGAGGGAGGGAAGTAGGGACTTGATCAAACTTCTAGGGCAGTCATTTCAAGGCAAGAATCAGAAATCCCTAAACAGATCTGATGTCCCTCTATTAGAAATCCACCAGCACAAAGCCTGGACCTTCCTGGACTCACTCTGAAATGGCCTCTCTGTGCCTCATTTAGAGTCAACTTAGAAATGATTCCATGACTTCTGCCTTCAGGGAGCAAATCTGTAAACACACCAAAAGGGGTGTATCATTTATTCAAGCAAAATAGGAATGGATTTCTATAATCTACCTGGCATCCTCATGCATGATTTTATCATATTCTTCGCTTCAAAAGAGAAGAAAAACAAGGAAGTGGTCTGACACGTAAACTGCACTAAAATGCTATTGTCTGCACTCACAGAAAAAGAAGGAAAGAAGAAAATCCTAAAAATATTGAGTTTGGGTGCCAAATGTAGCATATGTTCTTGGGAATCTGATCTTTGCAGTGAATCTCCCAGACGGCCCCTGAGTGAGCTCTGCGGGGAGCGGAATGAGGTGATAAGAAGCGGTCCATGGAAATCTCCACCCTGGGTCTCACCAGCAGAATAACCATGTGTGAGCTCTCACTTTTCTCCTTTGACGATTGGAATTTGATGAAGCAAAGCATAATTTTCTAAACCCCACGCCCAACTTTTACTTTTATTTGCAAAATTCCTTTCTCTGCTCCTTTCCTTTCCCCGATTCTCCTTTTCCTCCTGCTTTTCCCTCCTCCATTAGAGAACAGGGATTTTCAAGCTTTGCTTCCTTGTCAAGTCAGAAGGCCAAAGAATAAGAACTCAGGGGCCCTTTGGTTTCTCTCTTTCCATTTCAAGAGATGATGAGGTCAGGGCGATTTGCAAGGTGGAGTGGTGCTGCATTACCTAATCATGGCTCCAAGTACAGGAATTTGGAAGGAAAAAAGGAAGTAATTAGGTCTCTCCCTCCTAAAATGCCTTTTAAAATGTGGATTTAAGAAAACATGTGCCCCAGAGTCAAACAGAAAGAGCTGGAAGAGCTTTTAGGTTTCAAACCATAGTGAGTTTGGGGCTCACAGGGAATTTAGAAAGCCTTCAACTATAAGCCAGTCTGATCCCTAAAATTAGCCAGATCCCTGCCTGAGCTCACAGAGACACCGTCCCCAAGAGCAGCCAAGCTGAGGACAATTCTTGGATAGGAATCAGTAAGATGCTCTAAGTCAAATTTGCCTTAATGAGCCTTTTATACTCACAAAGACCAACCAATGGGAGGTGGCCTAGCCTGATGGTGAAGAGCACAAAGCGGGGCCAGATTGCCTGGGTTCAGTGAGTTGTGTCCACTCCCCTGTCCCTCCCCCAGAATTCGTACGTTAGAGTTGTAATCCCCCAACACCTCAGCACCTGACCTTATTTGGAGATCAGGTCTTTATGGAGGGAAATTAAAATGAGGTCATTAGGGTGGGCCTCTGATCCAACACAATTGCCTTCCTTACAACAAGAGGAAATGTGGACCCAGACACACACACAGTGAAGACATTTCATGAAGATGCAGGCAGAGATCGGGGTGATGCCTCTGTGAGCCAAGAACCCCCCCCCCAATTGCCAGAAACCATCAGAACCGGGTGGGGGGAGGCCTGGAGCAGCTTTTCCTTCGTGGCCCTCAGAATGAACCAATCCTGCTGATCCCTTGATCTTGGACTTCAGGCCTCTAGAACTGGGAGAGGGGAAGTTTTTGGTATTTAAGCCCCCAGTGGGCGGTATTTTGTCATGGCAGCCTTGGCAACTAATACCCCTGGTCCCCGTCTCTCTGCGTGACTCTGGGCACAGCTGTAGGCACATATGGATGACCTAGCAGTGTCCAGCTCAGACAGACGTTGGGAGGATTATGGATCAACGTGCACAAGTGCTTCAAGTAGAAGTGGACACAAAGGAAGAGGAATGCGAGTGCTTGTTGAGTAATTTTTTTCTAAATCAACATCACACAAAATCATTATAGGAATTATTAGTTAATTCGTCTGGCTTTGCAACCAGTGTGGTTATTAAGGGGAAATTTTTAAATCCTTTAGAAAGCGTAAATGCTATTACTTATTCCAAGCATCGTTGACGAATTGTTATAATTAGAGCTGTGCTGTTTTCTTCGTTTTTCTTTCAATAGTGTGATCTGGCCGTGCCTCGGGCCGTTAGGCTTCTAATAAATTATTAATCTGGGAGTTAATAATTCATGTTAATTGGTGCTGTAAGCCACTTTCTCTGGCAAACGCGAGCAAAGGTCATAACTTCTTCATCGCAAAGGTGAAACCTTTTCTAAGTTTTTTTTTCCATATTCTATCATGGAAATATTAAGATATGGAAGGCAAAATTTAACTAACGCTGGGAAAGTGAGCTAATTCCAAGGGTAGAGGTCAAGACCTGGAGTCTTAGTTGGCGGGCCAGGGCTGCCTCCGCAGCCCTGTCGGAGGGAGAGGAGGGCTGCAGGGAGCTCGGCGGACCCTGGAGGCCCCACGGGAGCCCCCTCAGGAAGGAGACTGCGACTGGGGTTTGGGACACTCCAATACGACAATGTAGCGCAACCGTGAGTGTGACTCGTTGTTGATCAAATCTTTTTTTTTTTTTTTTCCAAACGATAAAATAAGGCATTTGAGAGATTGGCTCACCAATGGGATTTTTTTTTTGTAATGAATGTTGATTCTGCTAAATGACAAGGCACAGCTTTAGGCACGGAGGGCCATTCATTCACACAGGGTGACACCCCCGAATCCCAGGCAAATCCCTGTCACCACTGATGTCTTTGATTCACATCAATGTATTCAGTTTTGTCCTTTCTCTATCCCCCAGAAAGAATTTGAGGAAATTCCTGATTGCAGACCACGGAAGACAAGGAACCAAAGGCTTTCTCTTAATTAATCTGTATTTACTTCGCAACTCATTGGTTCATCCTTGGGTCTATGATGTGGCTGCTAGCAGCCTAGATGTTCTGGGGTTTTATACCTTTTTCAGCCTTGATAATGACTTGAATGTTTCACATCAAGCCACAGACTGATGCAATGAAATGAAATTTTCCCACTTGGAGAATAAAATTATTCTCAGTAGTGGGTTGGTTTTTTTTTTTTTTTCAATTTTCATGAGAAGATAGACATAAATGATGCAAAGGATCATGTCTGAAGATGAAGGATAAAATTTAAGTGCAAACTGATAGTTTAAGGAGTTTCAGGGCCAGAAGTCAAGTCCTCCAGCTCTTTTTTCTTTCTTTTTTTTTTTCTTAAGAAAATTTGAATAGCATATGCTTTTCATTGTGCTCCTTTCCAGTCATTTACATACTGGGGAAATGTATATTTGGCAACAGGTCCTATTTTTAGTTGTCCTTGAAACTTGCCCTTTGAAAATGTTTTCATTTCTGGCACATATGTGTGTTTTAAGCAGAATGAAAACACAAAGCAAAAAAAGAAAAATATGTACAGAAAGGAATGGTTTTTCCAGCCCCCATGTAGCACAATAAGAAAGCAATCATTCAGTTGTGACTTTAAAAATGGATCGGTGCCTGGATTTTCCAAGTATTTCCTTCTCAATGACCGTTTCTCTACAGAACTGAACTAATGTAAAGAGACGGGTTGTTCCAGTGCCAGAACTGAACAAGCAAAAAAAGGATGCAGGCTATATTTTCATAGGAGGAACTTGACCAAATAATACCCACTCTGTTTCCCTGCAGCTTCTTGGGTTGATTCAGAAGAAGGTGCCATATGCCCCCTGCGTGTCTCTGAGCATGTTTTCCTGGCCTGACTCTTGATCCGCACCAGACTTCTATTATTTGTACTCAGTAACAAAGATTCATCCTTGTGTCCGTCAAGCAACAAGGAGAATCTTTGTCACTTAGTGTAATTAATAGCTGTACCTCGCATGGGAAGACCAGAGAAGGGTGCCCCTTCACATAGAGACTTTGGTGGACTCACAACAGGCTTCATAAATTTTTGCTGCCTTTTGACCAACTAAAATGCCAGAACTCCAGCGGAGGTGGAAATATGGTAAGCCAAGTGTTTCCTCCAGGGCCATGTATGTTCCTACCTCCAAGCCCTGTAACTGTAGTCCAAGAGAGTTCTCTAACTTTTCCTATCCAACCCAATGAGCTTGGAGGCTCCTCCACCATGTACATCCCACACCCGAGCCTCACATCCTTCCTGCTACCTACCGCATTGCCTCCGTGAACCTCCAGACAGGTTCCATACAGGATAAAAAATAAAAATAGAAATGAGAAGTTGAGTTGTTCAATTTGCTCTTCAGAGAATGTGAGTTAGGCCCTGTTTTCAAAATGAGAGAACTGATAATGTAGGCTTGGGGATGCTAGTACTTGCCCAGAGGACACGGATGGAAACAGCCAAACCTGGATTCAAATCCAGACTACTTGGCTTACGTTACACTGAATCTTGGCCTTTTCTTTCACTCTCTGAGCTCCTATGTTTTTATAATTTTGAGGACCCCACTCTCTCTTCTTCCTCCTCTTCCACAAAAAAATGGCTAGATTTATGTCACTTGTCCCCAGACCTTTAACTTGCTGGCCTCTATCCTGGGGCAAACCTAATCTTCTCTCTGATGGGTTCGGTTCCTGGTGCCCTTAAATACTAATAGTACCTTACCATCACCCCGCTTTCAATTGCTGAGTCTCCAAGTTTTCTTTCCAGAGGCCACTTTGTCACTTCACTTATCAAACATACACAAATTTTAAGGCCAATGGTGCTTTTTCTTTTTTTCATATGTTTTTAACTTGGCTTATCCATCAGATATTCAGATGATGGCCCACCGGGCTTTCTTACCTCTCAACTCCCAGGAATGTCCAACCCTGCTTACTGGAGATGGTTAGGTCTCTTTTCCTGCTCTGTTGTCTCCCTCTATGCAACCAGCATCTACCTGACTCCCCTCCCCTGTTTAGGGCCCAGGACTCCCTGACACTTTCCTCTGAATGTGAATGTCATCCATCCCCCTGCTCCCCTGACCTCCACTATCAATAGCTCTGTTTCAGAACCACCAGCTCCCTCCCCTTCTTCACCTTTCCAGGGACTCTTTGCAATCATCCCACCATGCCAACTCTGTCCTACTCCACCTAACAATATTTTTAGGCTCCAGAGTATCACCAATCAACGTTCATGCTGCTTCTCATCCAACCTACCTCATTGCCATAGGCTGCATCAATAACCGCTCTTAGGGGCTAGCCTCCATGAGTTGGCTCTGATTTGGGGTATGTAGTTTCATGCTGCACGCACGCTAAGAACAGGAGTTCCTGTTAGTCCCAGTAGTGCTATGAGTATAATAAATTATAACACTACTAGTATGCATTAAATCCTAATTCTATATGTGTATGTTAAATAAAAATCATTCCTTCCAAGCTCACAAATGTTCCTTGCCTATAAAAGGTTTTATTTTGTAGCTAAGGACATTCCACATTTACACAGAAAGCTCAGCCCAGCTTGACAAGCACAATCTTCATTCCTACCCCTAGAGCACCACTTTTGGTTGATGTGCTCCTAAACTGAGTAAATACTCCCTTTGCCCACCCCAAACCCCTTTCTCACCTTATGCCATTGGTTTTGCCCGATGGAAAACATAATAAGGTTTCCTGTGACCCTGGTAGGCAAGATAGTGAGCTTCTGCTGTTATCCTAATATCTTCCACTCATAGAATCTGCCAGCCTTAGAATATTGAACTAGAGAGCAAGTTAAGCACTGAGAACTAAAGGACAGGCTGCCCTAAATCCTTCTTTTTAGCCCAGACCATTGCACAAGTTCCAGACTGAATTGCCTCTGAGACACCTCAGAGTGTCTTAGATGTCCAAGAGGCAAATGTAGGCGAACTACCTTCCCCCTTCTGCAGGTAAAATCAGGCAGGGATTTGGGAGTCATCCTGGACTTTTCCTTTTCCACCATCTTTTGCCATCTCCAAGTCAGATTCAAATCTGAGGAACTGACCTGAAATCCCCTGATTCTGTCCTCTCCTCTGCAACCCCATCATTCCCTCTCCAACACACAATTAGAAATAGTATCACAGTGCCCAGACCACCTTTTAACCTGCACCCAAGGATTGTTTGAAATCCTCCCCCACCTCTCTGTTGTCTACACCATAAACTTGTGAAGACGTCTGAGCTAGACAGATGGCTCTGGAGGCAACTGGAACCAAGCTCTCGGTATTCCTTCTCAGCTGGCTCTCTAGGTCACCATCCATATTAGAGACCGGGCTCTCTGCTCAAACTCCATCTGTATTAGAACAATAGCAGAAGCTGTTTTGCATCTCTTGGGGTAGCATAGAAGGCTTTCCAAGGTCTGGCCTCTGCAGAATGCTATTTACAATGATAGTAGATTGCTCATAGTTCTCCATACCCACCAGCCTTTGTATATGCGCTCCCCACAGGAAGATCTTTCCCCGACATTCTCACATCCCTATACAATACCCCTCTCCCATTATTCATTAGAGGAAAAGCTATTTACAGATTTGCTTGGATATTACATTCTCTGAAATCTTTCTGACTACTTCATCCTTAACCTGCATCCCAAATACCCTCACAGAATGAAGCACACAACCTGTACACAATAGTATAAAGACTTCCATTGACAACTACTCTACAAATTAGTTTGCTGAGTATTTTAATATAGTGGTTATTATTCACAATATATTTCACTAGAATTATAGGGTTACATTATTGTTTGATAAGTAGAAATCCAATATACATATATATTTTTTAATTTGAATCTAACAAAATTAAAAATATTTGTCCTACTTTTACCTAAAAATGTCAGTTTTGTAGAGCTAAATGTGTAATTTATCCTTATGTGTTGATTGACCACATAGCTAATATAATTTAACTTTTATTTGCTATGTTCATTACTTGTTATACAAAAATTTTAAAGAAAAAGGTCAAAAACAACAAGCATGATTATCTAAACATGAAACTGTATTTTGTGAAACTAAGGAAGTTTCACTATTGCCATCAATCTGTGAGTCACAGCAGGAAAAAGACTTACTGGACAGAGGGAGGCCCACTGCACCTGCCTTTGAAGGAACTACACACCCTATTTTCTCTCTTTCATGGATTATTTAAATCAAGGCATAAAGGTTGCTGTTCTGGAAATGGATGGATGTTCTCAGGTATCACATAACAGGTGAGTTTATTTATCTTTATCTTATTCATTGTTCCCTCTCACATACATACTGAAAAAAATGCCAGGGATCACTAAACACCACTGGTTATGTGGTATCTAAGTCTTCAATGTTGACCAAAACCATTTAAAGTTTAATCTTTAATCCCACTTATATTACCTATTAAGAAAAACTTGGACTGTAGTCCAGATTCTTACTCCTTATAAAGTCAGTCTGTAAAATAATCAGATTAATTTGTAGAAGTCATAAAGGAAAGACCATTGAACTATGGTTACACCTCACTTGCTTAATTTATTCAGTGTCATGCTTAACTTCCACAGCAAGTAATAGCTGCCAACAGTTGTTGGTTGCGAAGCTGTAGAAAGAGCACACTTAGGGTAGTCTCACACCAAACCAGCCCACGAGCCCATGAAATGAACATGAGACTCCTTATAATAGCCTCCCATATTTTGTGGCTATCATCTGGGGCAAATACTTAGGGTCTCCATTGTCCATGAGTTGGGCCCTTCTATGCATAAAAAATGGCTGCTCTAGAGGAGTAATTACACGCTACCAATCCTTCCAAGTAGAAGTGAGCTTATGCACTAAAAGATAGGAATTCATCCACATTTGACCCCAGTGGACTAAATTCTATAGTAGAGAATTAGAACACCTCAACATTTTTCAATAAGTCAAAAAATGCTATCCTTCAGCTCCCTCTGCTCCATCCTTGCCTCCTCCCTACCCACTGCCACTGATCAATAGTGACTCTCTCTCTCTTCACCTAGACTAGGATTTCTTCTTCATTCACTTAAGCTTCAGGTTCCAGAACTTTCCTTATTTCCCATATTAGTGTCATCTTGATCCAAAATTCAAATGCCAGCTTCCCCGGTGTTTTTCTTTTTCATTATTCTCAGAAACACATTTTCTGTCAGAGTTCTCAACCAACCATTCACTCCACTCAATCCAAAAAGGGAGCCAAGCAGCTCACTCTCCACATGGCCTTCTGTTTGTCTTGGTGCTTCACTAGCTCTACTCTTTTATAAATAATTAACTGATAATGACTTCCAGAAACATTTAAACTTTAAAAGATTGTAAAGGAAACCCCCTCTTTGCCCTCTGCCATTTCCCATCTATCCATTAACCCTACTTTCCAGAGCCCAGCCTCTCCCTTGCTTCCTCAACTACTTCTCTCCTACCACTGGATTTGACTAACCCAATTCATCATATAGTGGCTTCTGAAGAATGGGACAGCAAGTAACCATAGCTCTTCCCTCTACCTTTCACTTAACCTTCTATCATACACACACCTTTATTTATGGAATCCATAAAGACATGTAGCAAGCTGACTCTAAAAAGCCACTGGTTACGCCGCCTGTTATAAAAGCAGAAGAAATGCCAAAGAAATAATCACCAATAGTAATAAAAAGTGGAACTTCAAATTTGAAGGCTATTTCTCATTTCTTTGTTCAAGTCACTGGAAAAGGTTTTATGGGTTGGTTCATTTCCCACAGTAATGTGTTTACCATCCCAGAAACTTGAAAGAAACTTAAAAATATTAATAGAACTCTTCTTGTATAAAAATATGTTGCATTTGTCTGAGGACACTTGAACCTGAAAAAGTGCAGATGCAATTTGAATTCCAAAAAGATGCATTTCCCCACTATTTATTAAGAGATTTCCCTCTATTTTCACTTTCTTGATGTCCATACATTTATCAATTTAAACTTGAGGAAGGCAGAGAGTGCTTATCCTTGAGAAGTTTATGGAAACAGAAGCACCAGAATGGAACCATGAGATAACTTAGAAAAATTAACCACTTACCTCTAAATGGCATGCAAAAAAAAAGTAAACCATTCTGAGGGATGAACATTTTATTTCTTTTTCATTACAGTATCAAGTATCATAAATAGATCGATTTGGTTTGCCTCTGTTATTAAGGGCAATAAAGTAAGATTAACCTTTTAGTGCTTAAAAGTGTTCTGTCTTTTTAAAAATAAGCCTTCTGGAGACTAAAAAGACATACGTCTAATGCAATCTTAGGCTGGATCCTGTATTGAAGGAAAAAAATGTTATAAGGGCCATAACGGATAGCAGGTTAGATAAAAGTATTATACTGATGTTAAATTTATTATAGCTGATAAGAGTGTTATGGTTATATGAGAATAATTATCTTTGTTCTTAGGAAATAAACACTAAATATTGAAGGATGGCAGGCCATGAGGTATGAACTTATTTACAAATGTTCAGAAAAAAATATTACATGCACTTACGTATAGAAAGAGAGGGACAAAGCAAACCCAATAAAATGTTCACAACAGGTGAATCTACTTGTTGTTCTTTGTAAATATTCTTAATGCAATTTTCCTGTAAGTCTGAAATTAGCTCACAGCAAA
Organism: Nyctereutes procyonoides; assembly: GCF_905146905.1. Taxonomy (NCBI): domain Eukaryota; kingdom Metazoa; phylum Chordata; class Mammalia; order Carnivora; family Canidae; genus Nyctereutes; species Nyctereutes procyonoides. The sequence continues at coordinate 9,212,610 of NW_026575155.1, forward strand.
AAGTTTTACAAATAGATGGCATATAGTTTAAAAAAGAAGAGTTGAAAAGTCAAGAGATCAAGGAAAGACGAAGTTGAAAATTAATGTCCTGGAAAATAATTCTCTGCAATATGGGAAGATGTCACCTTCATCTTCAGAGATGTGCTGAAGCCATAAACGCTCTTTGTACTTTTGTCCACCAGGCTCATTCTTATCTCTCCAGTCCTCATCAGCTAACAGCATTCAAAAGCATTCGGGTTAGCTCAAAAATATCATCAAACAAAAAATACAAAAATGAGCATCTTGGTGCAAACAATGTGTATCATCATCCTGGCTCTGAAATTTCTTTCTGCTGCTGATGAAATGTCTCTTAAATCAGGCAAGTGCAGTTCTATGCTACACCCATACAGGGGAGATCCTTAAGATTAAAGTTCAATGTTATAAAGCTCAAAACATCTTTCAAATAGATGGCTGTTTCCAGACCAAGTTACTAAATAATATTCTCTAATAATAATAATGATAATGATGATAAATAATAACAATTAGTATCATTCTATTCTAAGCCTTTTATTTGTATTAATTCACCTAATCATCATAACCTTATGAGAGGTATTATGATTATTTCCATTTTACAAGTAAAGATACCAAAGCCCAGAAAGACTAAGTTAGTTGCCTAAGGTCACATAGCTAGTAAACTGACAAATCTAAACCCAGGCAGTCTGACTCTAATTCTCACATCTTTAATGACCACACTAGACTTCTCAACATTATTCTCCTTGTACTCAGACATCTACCTGCGAGCCAGTTGAAACAATTTTAATTATCCTGATTGACTTGTTGTGACATCACTATAAATGCCACTTGTTTTTGTGTAAAATCCTATTACCTACGTTTCTTAAAGCAAATCTCCATTGAAAAGTCAAATTTACTCTATGACCACTATTAAATTTCTAGGGACAAGTTTACTGTTTTTTTCAGTAAGTGAGATCACCACTCCTGAATAAGCCGGGAAGATTAAATCATTAACTGCCTTTCCGTGAACTCTTCAGTGATTTACTCATAACCCAAAATGATCTTTCCTTTCTAAATCCATTGCGAACCATTAGGTGGCATTCAGCTTCAGTAACAACAGGAAATATATTAGTTCCTTACATGTAATCCCTGAGTAACATGATCTAAAACTTATTTTGTTAGTTTAGCTAGTACTTCACATGAGTTCTCATCAAGAAAACTATTCTCCTCTCAGGAGGGATAAAAGCTCAGGTAGGCTTTCCTAAAAAGAGCAACCATTTACTTCATAGGCTTCTTCCTCCCAAAGGAAATAACTGGGTGTGTGTGTTGGGGGGTGGGGGTATTCCAGCAGAGGTACTACTAGTAGTGATCATGGTACCTAATGATAGTAGTTGCTAACGTCTCATTGAATAGCAGACACTGTTCTGTAATTTTATCTCCCCACATGCTGATATTAGAATCATCAGTGTCCTGTTTAATAGATGAAGGAGTTGAGGCAGAGAACAAGGAAGGTATTCTGGCCATTGGGAAGTTAGATTTTGCAACACTTTGTATTGGTCAGATGGTCTAACTACTATAACAAACAACCCTAAATCTCAGCAATGTACCCTAATCGAAGTTTATGTACCACTCATATCATAGGCCAATCAAACATGCAGCAGCAGCCTACTACAAGGGGATCAGGAACTCTGGCTCACTCCTTTTGGTAATTTCGCCATCCTCTGGCCCTTAGAGTTCTCCTTAGGCCACATTCAGCTAGTGAAGAACAAAGAGGCCTAGTCTCCTGTGTGAGCCGAAGAAAATGAGCATCTTGGTGCGCACTTATCTCAAGATTAGAAAGATATGGAAGTGTAGGGTAGGTGGGGGCAAAGGAGAGAAAGTAAGAGAAGAATTCTGGTTTCTGGCCACCTATCCAGTGGGGCACGCCACACTTCCCTCCTTACCTTGTCCCACGCAGAAAACCAACATCCACACATATCTTCTGGGGCCAGGTAATCACAACTGTGATTTCTTGTGCCTTCAAGACCAATCAATCCTTAGAGTTTTCTGGGCCAGGGTCTCCCTCAATAACTAAACCAAAGGAGCATCATGGAGTGGAAGTCAGAGGCACACGGATGTTCTCTGATTCATCTGAACTTTGGTCTGAAGTAAACAGAGTGTTAATACATTGACATGGCCTTGACTCAGACAAGGAATTGCTTTGGAAGAGTCTGTTGCTTAGTGCTTAGTCTGGGCTCGGCCAGACTGGATCTCACTCCGGTTCCCACCACACCTTATTTGATTATTAGGTCACAAGAGTTTCAAGAAGTGAAGTCAGACACATCAAGGCTTAGCCAGCTATAGTTACAGGCATCCAGGAAGAGCCCTGGTGATAAGGCACAGATGCTTGTCGAGGGTTGACAACCACCCCTCCTTGCTATTCAGTTATGTCCTATTTATTCTGAATTTTATTTGGGTTCATCAGACAGTCTTTGAAGGCATTCCTTTTCAATTATGTATAGTATGAAAATTTCCTATCAATAAACATCAAATTCTGGACTTTTACAGTCTTTCATTGGTCTAGAAGATAAAAATTAATGTTGCTTTAAAAATATCTGTCAAAGATCCTGACTTTGCCAAATATTATTGTTTCAGAGAGTGTTTGTATAATAATGCCACAACCCAACGACATCATAAGGTAGCACCACTGATCCAACATTTCCTTAGAATGTATGAGTCAACATAATCTTTCTCTGCCCAGTTGGTATTTCAATGTCTTTATCCTCCACTTAGTATAAAACCTTCAGGAAAAATACTGTAATTAAGACCCACTTCAGTGTTCACTGAAGTACAGCACAAAAATTTTAAAGACAAAATACAAAAATAATCAATTGGCCCTCTTTCTTTGTCTTTTTTCTCCTTTCCTCCCCACTACGCTTCCTCCTTTTCCTCCTTCTAAGACTTTCAAAGATAAATTGAGAAGGGAAGAAAGCTCCCAAATAAAACGAAACAGGCAGCGGTGCCTGGGTGGTGCAGTCAGTTGAGTGTCAGACTCTTAATTTCGGCTCAGGTTATGATCTCAGCTCAGGTCATGATCTCAGGGTCGTGGGATCGAGTCCTGAGTCAGGCTCTCTGCTCAGCAGGGAGTCTGCTTCTCCCTCTGCCTTGCCTCCTCTCCACACTATCTCTAGAATAATTTTTTTTAAAAAAACAATTTTTTTAAAGAATTTAAAACTTAAACAGGCCAATTCATCAGTCATAGTATCTGTGCAATTCTGTATGAATATCATTACATATATGTGTCCTGACAGAGTCAGAGAAGACAACTGGCACGGATGAGCAAGAAACCAATGTAGCAGGGTGAGCCAAAAAAAGAAAAGGTGAGGTTTTAGGGCAAGGACATAAAAAGGCCATGAGAACCTGATGTGCTGGGAATCACAACAGGAACATAGCAATGTCTAAAATAAACTGATCCTGCAGCTGAGGAAACGGAAATTACACCCAGCATAATTCAGTTCACATAATTGTTCTGAGCGCCTACGAAAATGGGGTGTCATGTTACACACTGGGGTTGAACAGATAAAAAGGAAGTGATCCTTACCCCTGAAGAGGGGGGCAGACGCGTAATTTCCCCGCATGGTGGTAAATGTGATGCCGCAAAGTGCAAGGTTGAGAGGAGAACAGAGAACACTGGACCTCATCGTGTCTTGGGGACAGAGACAGAGAGACAGGGTCTGGGCATGTGGGAGGAAACGACTAATCCAAGAGTAGAAGGCAGAGTGAAGGGCATTTGAATGTAGATAAGAAAAAAAGATGAGCAGAAGGGATGTCATGGTGAGAGTATGTCAATATATAAAAGATCAGGGGAAAGTGTTGAAGAATCTGGCCTGATCAGCTCAGAGGCAGAGCAAGACACAAGGAATACAAAATTTACCTGCAGACACTTCTAGAAAGCAGCATACTTATGACATTCTTCACTCACCTTAGCGGTAACTTCATCTATCAGAATGTAAGGAAAATAGTAAGTCCTACCCAAACCCAAGTTTTGATTAACCAAAATAAACTGTTTGGCAGAGGAGAAGGAACAGGAATCCAAAGAAAATTATTGCATGTCCTTGGGGTTTCGTAGGCAAGCAGAATACATTTGAAAAATACATCCCCCCCCAAAAAATTTTTTAAGTCAGAAAATAATTGCATAGAATTCCACAGGCAAAGACAATTCAAGAGAGATTCAAGGTTCTAAAAAAGTAAAATGGAGCATAGTGACACATGCAAAAATAATGACAATGGGATTTGGGGTTCCAAAACAACTTTGCTTTCATTAAAAACATTTTAGATATAACATTTGCAAGAGTGAAATTAAAACCACTCATAATTCCATGTACCAAAAATAGTCCTTTTTTATAATAAATATACTTAAAGTGGGATAGCATAAACTGCATTTTACATTTTTTCCACTGAACATAGCATAAGCATATTCCCATTAATTTAGCTTTCTTTGAAAACATGACTTTTCATCACTGAGACAAGTGTGTTGAATGGACAGTACTAACATTGATTTAAGCATCTCCTAATTGCTGAAGTAAAAGTCATTAATAATTTATATTATAAATAACTCTATGATGAACATCTTAAGGTGCCACTTAGTTATTGACATTCCTTCACAACCGTGTGAGCCCGGCCCCCTCCTCAGCCACTGTGGGGACGTGGACTGCCCATTTGCCGCCACGGGCCAGAGACAGTGTTCCTGGCTGGCCCATGCATCTGTCTCAGGGAAATATTTCAAAGCTCACTTTCAGTTATCCTTGAACAATGGAGGAAGAAAGAGATGAAAACCATTAGGCCCTATTTCAAGCACTTTCTGCTTGGCCTGAAACTGTGAAACTGTGTGAGAACAGATCCAGGGAATTCCTAGACACTGTGGGTGGCCTAGAGGGACTATTTTTTACCATCGTTAATTTTATGCACTTTCTCTTGTGCCAATCAGAAGTTTGGCCAATGAGACCTTTTGCCCTCTCTCTCCTAATCTGAGAGATTGGGCAACTTTGTAGTCTATGCACAGAGATTTTTTTTTTTTAAGTACAAGTCACAAACATGGAAGAGAGAAATGCACAAGAGAGGGAAACGCAACTGTTTTTGTCCAGATTTTTCATGAAATTGTCAAGCCAAGGGGAAAACCGAAAAGATTGTTGGGTGGGTAGGCAATATCAAGAGGTGAAAGAGTGAGATGGTGTGATGGGCAGAGGCATGCACGCAGTGGGTGGGCACCCAGCGAGTCCAGAGAACAAGTGAGGACAGGCCGTCCAGGGACTTGAGGCAGAGGTTGATGGCCTATAGGGGTCAGTAGGGAAGGGGATCACTTTTTGTCCATAGTTTCAGGGAACTTGCTGGTTGGATGCTGCTCCTTCGAGGCAAAGTCCAGTCGAAGACCTTCATGAGACCTGCGACTGAATCCCTAAGGGAAAGTATCCATGAGAAACCCAAACAAAACCAGCAGTGGAGTGCTGGACGTTGCTGGTGGCAGAAGGTGAGGCAAGAAGACCTACAGAAAATAGGTTCTGGGCAGCCTGGGTGGCTCAGCGGTTTGGTGTTGCCTTCGACCTAGGGTGTGATCCTGGAGACCCAGGTTCGAGTCCCACGTCGGGCTCCCTGCATAGAGCCTGCTTCTCCCTCTGCCTGTGTCTTTGCCTTTCTCTGTCTCTGTGTCTCTCATGAATAAATAAATAAAATCTTTAAAAAAGAAAGAAAGAAGAAAGAAAGAAAGAAAGAAAGAAAGAAAGAAAGAAAGAAAGAAAGAAAAAAGTAGGTCCTGTCCCTCCCACAAATCTCAGAACTAGCTCAGATTCATGGGAGCCTTGTGAAAACAACAGCACTCCTCAGTGGGCTTAGAACCAGCCCATTGCTCACCACTAAGAGTGAGGTTCCACCAGCAAAGGATAGACACACATCTGTCATGATTCCATCTCAGAGAAGTTTGTCCTTCCTGAGAACCAAATGGGCTCCTCCAGACAACGTGAAGTCCTCCCATCCAGAAGCTTGGGAGAATTCCAGAAGGGGAGGGGAGAGAGACTTTGAAATTGCCTCGTCATACAATGAGTCACCAATGGCTCTCTGAGCCTTGTTCTTTCTTTCCCGATGGCAGTCAGGGCCATCACCGGGCAGAGGGGCACCCCATTTCAGGCCCCGGCACTGGGGACAGGAAGAGGAGGAAGGGGCAGGGAGCTCAGAGGCTCAAGTAGCAGCCTGCTCTTGGCAGGGGCCACTGCTAATTTTCTTTGGCTGGCTCTGACTACCTGTCTGAAAGCGCTGCAATGCAGGAAGGAAATTTTTCAAGAGATTAAACTATGATTGTTTCCTGTGTGGCTGTCTTCGCTGGTGTATGAAAAAAAGCTTTAAGGGCACTTGAAAAGAGATTTGTCTGAATAGCAGGGTTGTTGTGATTCATCTCCCCCAAGTCGGGATTTGGCCAATTTCCTCAGGAAAGTGGTTGATTAGGACCCATGGATTTATCCGTGGCCTAAATATAAGATGTCATAAAGGTGATTAATGGTGAGCTCACCATCAGAGGGAGTTAAGAGTTTATAAAAGCTATTTTTAACGGTTTGGAAGGGGGGAAAAAAACTCACTTGTCACATTGCCAACGTGTTTCAATAGTTAAAAACCTCTTTGTGGCCCCTGATAATTCATGCTACCAACTGTTAAAGGTCGTTGTATTTTCTGATTTTACAAGTTGGTTTGAAAAATTGATTCAATGTGTTTTGCTGTTTATAGAAAAAGCACAGGAGGGAAGGAAAATAAAATGTATTTCCACTGCGATTAGTGATTGCTGTTGCTGGTACCACTTAAGTACAATAAACTTGTTCCTTTTTTCCACCCTGCCTTCCCCCTTACCTGCCTGCCCTACAAATAGCAATTGACAGAGGATCGTCCAAGATCGTCAAGAGCCCAAGTGAAACTAGGCTGGGATTCCTAAATCAAAGGAAATTAGGTTGCTCAGGCAGTGGATGGCCATGGGCAGGGTGTAGGGTGGCTCAGTGATGTCACGCTACCCAGAGATGCTCCAAAATGTAACTTTATTGTCATGACAGTTCCACAAGGCAAGAGCCCTCCTCCAGTCACGAACCAACCAACTTTGGTTAAAGGAACACAGATAATCAACCTCTTTTTAAAGGTGAATTTCCCATAAGGTAGTTAGAGAATTCTCAGAAAGTGGTATTTAACCATCTGGCCCGATCTTGTGTTAACACCCTGAAAAAAGATTTGCTGAAAATTAAAGGTTGTCACCGTTGGCTAGATATTTGGGCATTTTATGGATGGTAGAAACACGGAGGCATGGATGCATTCTGTAAGCCGTACAAGGTGGGAACGGGGGAGGGGTTAGTTGTTGAAATACAATTATTATCAGCTATTTTTAGTGACTTGCATTCACGAATGAGATGCTTTCTGTGCTCCTTGCACCATTTTGTAGATTGACCCGATTTGACATGGGAAACCCAATGCAGGGTTTCCCTCCCTGTTTGGCAAACACTGTTGGGGGCCTTCTGACGTGGCAGGAACACGTTACTGTTACTCGGTGCTGGAAAGGCAAATATGGCTAAGAGTTCATTGAGCTCCACAGTGAGCCTGGTAGGTAAAGAAGGTTCTTAGAACAGAGTAAAGTAAGTGATATGATAATATGTACCCATGCATATGGACTGGCAGTCAGGAAGAGGTAAAACCTTTTCTCCCAGAGTGCCAGAAGATTAGAGCAGCTATTATAGCTAACTAGAAGCTTCTGTTTAAAGGGAAAACCCAGAATTTGCAGGAGTGGCTCTCTTTCCTTTCCCATTGGTCTGAACTGACTCTGATGACCACCCCCCGACTGCACAGGAGGCTGGGAAATGTAGTCTCTAGCTAAGCGGCCATTACTTCCTAAGGTGGTAGATAGAGTTCCCATTATTATAAGGAAGACTGAGAATTCACTACTGGGCAACAGTTAGCACTTTCTGCATCTGTCATGTCAAACCATTGTCATGTGGGAATCCAAAAGGGACCATAACATGAAAAGCATCAACGAGTAAGACGGCTTTTATTGAGTATGGCACAGGGCTGCATGCTGCAGAATCTACGACAAAGGATAGGACACTTGATTATCACGTTTTGTAACAAAATTGCCTAGCAATTTACAATTAATTATTTATAAGATATAAATATGACAATAAAATTTATTTTCACATTAATATAAACAGCGACATAATGTGTTTAGGTTTTGTTCAAAAAGTATCTAGAATTGAAGGACAAGAGGAGCAAAAGGAAGTGGGACAACCTTCAAATCCTAAGAACTCAAGGGAAGATAGCAAGAACAAGAAACATCTCCCAGAATCAGAGCGAGCTGCGACTGCTTCCTCAGCCGTGTGAGCTCTTCCAGCAGAGGGCTGCATGTTATTCATCTTTGTGTCCTCTGTGCCTGGCATAGAGGCATTTCCTGGCATGTGTTAGCTCTTGATTAATGTTGAAGAGAGGGGAAGAACACTTTTTTGGGGGTTTTAAATAACAGATACAATGTACTGAGAACCATCACTGAAGGCCCATTTGACCTTGGTCTCACGACCACAAGGTCTCAATTTTTGACTTTGATGGTGTATATACAGGACACAATATACAGATGACACACTAGGTTGACAGATGATGACCTTCATCAATCAACTTAAATCTCATGTTGCATCTCTTGTGGCCAAAACAGCTGATACATAGTGAATTGACTTTTATAAACCCTTTAAATGTGCCATGCCCGGAGTGCCTTGGTGGATCAGTCACTTAAGCATCTGACTCTTGATTTTGGCTCAGTTTATGATTCTAGGGTCGTGAGATTGAGCCCCACATAGGGTTCAGCACTAGGCATGGAGTCTGCTTAAGATTCTCTCTCTCCAGGCAGCCCAGGTGGCTCAGTGGTGTAGCACCTGCCTTTGGCCTAGGGCATAATCCTGGAGACCCGGGATCGAGTCTCACGTCAGGCTCCCTGCATGGAGCCTGCTACTCCCTCTGCCTGTGTCTCTGCCTTTCTCTCTCTCTCTCTCTCTCTCTCTCTCTCTCTCTCTCTCTCTGTGTGTGTGTGTGTGTGTGTGTGTGTGTGTGTCTCATGAATAAATAAAATATTAAAAAAAAAAGATTCTCTCTCTCCATCTGCCCCTCCCCCCTACTTGCATGCTTTCTCATAAGTTAATTAATTAATTAATATCTCATGCCTGACACAATTATACTGCATTGTAGGGTCTGTTTGGGAGTTTAAAAGAATTTGTTTGTTAAATGTAAACTTAGATATTACAAACTATTTGCAACATTATGTCATCATTTCTTCCCTTTTTCGTTGTTGTCATTGGTTTGGGGTTTTTAAACATAGGATCTCAAAAAACTTGCAGTATCCTGGACCTCTCTCAACCTTTTTAAAATCCTGTAAAGGGTACACTAAGGTTCCACCTCCAACTAATAGTCTTAAGTACAAAGCCTTGAATATCCTCTCTTCTTTTGTCCTGTTTAGATTTGGTGACAGGGCTTTATCCAGTTTTCCAGGTGGTCACAGGGTTCTGGAAGTGTCCTTGCTCTTTCCATCCTTCATAACCATTACTCCAAACTCTCACTGGGCCTGAGCCTTCAGGATACCCAGGCGGGGACCCTGGCTTCCAGCTGAGTCCAAGCCTTCATGGTAAGAAGGTAAACAAGGAAAGAAAGTATGGACCCGGCCCCAGCTTCCTCTAGCCCCTGGGAGAGCCTGTTTGGACAGATTTTTGAGGTGCCTACCACACTCTCCACTCAAACGTGATAAATATGCACCTAACTAGACCCAAATTCCAAATCTCACACAAAAATACTTCAGTGCAAGCAATCTCCAAGCGGGTTTTCTAAAAATACGTGATTTCCATATTCCATGCCAACCCCCCAGGGTTCATCCTAATAAGAACTATTCATAAAAGCAACACAACGGCAAAAACACTTGACACAAACAATGACCTTTTCCAAGCCTGAGTTTCAACATGCACAGCAGTGATACGGGAATGAGAAACAGATTTTGTGAACTGTGCTCCAGGGCTTGGTCCAGACACTCTTTCCCCATCTATATTTCTCCTCTCTGTGACCACATTGGAGTCTGTGACTTCCATGAACCACCTCTGAAGCGTTGGTTTGACTTCCAAATCTTAAATTCCAGCCTCCACCTCATTCCTGAGATTCAGACTCAATGTAGATCACGGCCTGTTAGGAAATGACACTTAGGTATCCCAACATCAAGCAACTCAAACTTAGCCCATCTCAATCTATGGTCATTACCTCATCCAAATCTGCTGCTCTTGCAGGTGCCTTGTGACATTGGAGGCACTACCACCTGCCTCTGTGCCCAAGCTACACATCTGTGTGTCACCCATCCTCAGATCTCATTAACCTCCAAGTCACGTTGATTATCTCCTAAACTGTTCTCAAATCCAACCACAGATACCACCTTTTCCAGGCAACTCTGATTCATCTTCTGAACAAAAATAACTTCCTATTGGTCTATCTACATCCACTCTTGCCCTAATTCAATCTGTTCTTTCTTCTGTAGCCAAAACTTCTTAAACATCTTTCTTCTTACTCTTTCAGCAAATATTTATGAAGCACCTATCATGTGCTGGGCACAGTGCCAAGCACAGGATATATAGTGGTGAGCAAAAGAGCCATGGATCCTGTCCTTGTGGATACACACCAATCAGATGGTGTCACCTCCAGGCTTAATATCTGTGGTTGGCAGAGTCATAGCCCCAAACATACCCACATCCTAATGGGAGGAGGACACAAGCTAAGAAATGTAGGTGGTCTCTAAAAGCTAGAAAAGGCAGGATGAAGGATCCTTCCCTAGAACTTTCAGGAGGAACACAGCTCTGTCAACACCTTTATTTTAGTCCATTGAGCCCCAGTTTGGACCTCTAGAACTGTGTTATTTTAAACCACCAAGTGTGTGGTCATTGATCACAGCAGCCGTAGAAAACTAATATCATGGTGTCAAAGTATTCATAGCACCTAAACAATGGACTAGCCTTCAACAGCTTCCCAGTGCCTTTGCTTCTAGCTACCCTCCCTTCCTGTCCCCACTGCCACCAACTGAACTTCTTCCCACTCTCAAAGGAACTATACTCCTCCCCTCTGAGGCTAGAACACACTACTGTCACTTCCTGGAACCCTCTTCTGTTTTATCTGCTGAACTCCAATTCCCAAATTCAACCTTTAAATTAAAGGTTACTTACTCAAACATGTCTTACCAGAACCCCTCAGTCTCATCATGTTAGAGGCGTCCATACTCCTACTTTCCCGTTCCAAGTATGCTTCACACTTGGCTCTGCTGGTCTTAATGTCTATTCCCCACAAGACAATATAAGCTTCCCCTCAAGACAATGAGGTGGAGGCTGGAATTTCTGAGTGAGGAGAAGAGTCTAGAACACTCTTAATTCACCACTGTGCCCCCAACACCCACTGTGTGGGGTACTCAATACAGATTTGCAAAATGAATGAATGTATAAACGAATAATGAATAAAAGATACATTTCTCTTTCATCTGGAGAGCAGTCCCACCTACGTACATCTGGCCATTTTTTTACACTCAAACCATTGCTTTGTCAGAGAAAATTTTTGACATCTTAAATTCTGATTCTTTGACTCAAACACAAGAAAAAAGCCACCTCCACTGTGATACATCTTATTTTTTTTCAAATTATAGACCATTAAGTTTTTATCTACTGAGATTCTCCTCCTTCCTAGAGTTCCCTACAGAGTGTGGATGCACCTCCTGGGACTCTGTTTATTCATTCCAAGCAGAACCATCACTGAACCACAATAGAACCAGTGACCAGAGGTATTCAAAATAGCCAATGAGCCACAGCCCCTGGAAATTAGCTCATCTCTCCAGGAAGGTGACCTGCCTTCCCATTAGCGGAGCCTGCATGCTCTAGGGTCTTGCCTGTTGTAGTAAAAGTACACATGAGGAAGTGGACCTCTCCTGTTTTCCACTCAGTGCAGCACCCCCTCTTGTGGGGCCTTTGCCTCCTTTCTGGGGACTCTCTTCCCTTGCAAGGGGATTACAAGATACTACCTCATTCAGTGAAACATCAGTCCAACATCTAAGAAATCTTTGTCAATCTTTTGAATCTTTGCTAGCATCTGTAAAAAAGCCAAGGAAGGATTTGTTCATAACTCACAGCAAAATCTAAAATCTTTTCCCATCTTTCTCAAATGCTCGCAGGCACAGCAGCCACACATCAGCACCACCCACCTCCCTCAACTTCCAAAATCTCTCCCTTCCATCACCCACTCCCACCTGGTATGGGCCATTGTCACTCATTCTTTCAACACATGTGTAGTACGCACTGTGTGCCAAGCATTTCAAGAACAGGGATAAGCTGGAGAACATGTCACACAAAAAATCTCTGCTCTCATGGAGCTTAAATTTTACAGCAGGAAAATGAACCTTCCAATTTTCTTGATTGACTATATTTTCTTCTACCCATAGCTTTCTGAAATAAATCAATATAGATATTTCCCTTCTCCCATCATTCAGATTCTGTCATATAAAAGTTTGTGTACTGACCAGGAACATACAGAAATCTTCTGTATGGAAAAAAAAATGCTGTGAATTCTTCTAAGTGAGGAAGAGTTGTGAATATCTATTTCTGAGTATTTTTCATGTCATAGATCCTGATACAAAATGACATGGGAATAGAATTTACAATAAAGATATATACAGATAGATAAATATATGCATATATATTATACATATATACATATTATAATATATACATACATATATATGTACATCATACATGTACATGATGCCTAGATATGTGTGTTTGCATATATGTATGCCATGTGAAAGGCTCAGTCTCTGCAAGACTGAGAAAGGGCAGTTCAGTCAATTGAGTAAGAAGAGAGAAGTCTTCCTGGAGGACATTGCCTTGGAAAGATGAGGAAAATCTGCACACAGATGTGGCATTGTAAATAGGGAGAACCTTCTGAGCAAGGAGACAGGAAGGAAAGCTGGGGAAGCCAGCAGACCAGGAGTGTGCTGTCCTGAAGGCCTCGTGTGCAGGAGGCACAAGGGACCTCTGGTAGGGCTGGGAATAGGCAACAAATGAGTTTGCATGATGTCTTCTAGGTCATGGTTGGCTATTGGAACTGGAGGTGGTGAGGGAAGCAGGACACAGAATCACTGAAAATCAATATAGGAAGAGAAATGAAAGGTCACCTAATCTTCCCACCCTGCTCACCCTGTATTCTATAGATAAAGTAACTGAGACAGAGTAGCAATTATATCCCCAAGGTCCTAATACTTCTCACTGCTCCTATCCCCATGGTCTTCCCAGCATGCATCACTGTCTTATTGAGAGATTAAATTGATGCCATTGTGGAAAGAGAGAGTGATCGGGAGGGTGAGGGGGCGGATAGTAGAGGCCTATTTTAAATTTTCTAAGTTAGAACTAAGAATAATGCGACAATGGTCTAAAAATAAGATGTGAGGGATTTGGAGGACAGATGCAAATAATTATAAAAATAATAATAAATTAAGCATGCATATGCACTCTCTCTCACACACACACCCATCAATTGAGCTGGTATGGAGACCATGTAGAAGGAAGGTACCTCCAGACTTAAAGCCCAGCTATCCAGCACAGTCCTTGTTTTACAAAGAAAGTCCTCAGTGAACAGTCATTAAATGGAAGAATAAATATGTGATGGGGAAAGAGACAGAAGCCACTTCTCTTCCAGTCTTAACATTATGAGTTCCATTTCCTTATCATTTATTGTCCAGGAAAACTCAAAGTGATTTTTAATGGCTGAGTGTCCTATCCTTGCCAAGCCCATTCAGGTGTGACTGCCGGCAGTCCAGAATTGTAATTCAGATATCCATTATTTTCTGGGTCTTAGAGAAACACAAAATGATTCACATCAGATGCAATGAGGAAATAAATAGCCAGATGCACAGCAGGTCCAGGCTGTCGCAGTCTCAAGCCTCCACCCCAGAGGTGCACAGAGACACAAGAGGAAGCACAATAGGGCCCCAAGGCTTCATGAAACACCTTATCCAGAAGCCAGACTCATTTTTTTTTTGACTCATTTTTTGATGGAACTCAGATCACTTACTGCAGGTACCCTTAATGTCCAAGTCAGAGTCCAACTACCAAAGCAACTGTGTAGGCCTAGCAAGGGCAGCAGGGAATTCAAGCACTCTCCAAAAGGCAAGAATCTGTAGGTAGGATGGTTTTTCCAATGTGTGAATCCAAAAGTAAAACACTCTCTGCACCCCTTACCTGCCATATACCCCATCTCACCACCACTCCAATTTCTAGGCTGTGGGCCTTAAAGAAAGAATTCACATCGATGGCCACTGGGAAGAGGAAAGAAGTCATAAAGAGTGCAAGGGATAAGGGGAGAGAAAACTGGGATGAGGATGGTAGCTACTATACATGTAAATGGGCCCTGAACTAGTTTTCATGTTCTTTGAGGCACCAACTGTGTATGGTGTTACAGCCCATCTGCCAGCAGCAACATGAGACACCCCCACCCCCAATGAGGGGCAAGAGCATCTATTTGCTATAACAAATAGATCTATCTGGGCCAAGGAACTGGTTGGGGGAAGTCAGTCATCTCCAAACATCATCCAGCAACATCATAAAAGATTAAGTGTAGATTTCAGCTCATTGGCAAACCAGATCCTTCATAAAGTAGTTTGGAACAGAAAAATGGAGGAGCTACATATTTTGGTAGAAAACTATATTCACAAAAATTCAAGAGGGAGGCATATTTATTAAACTAATTGCATAGTAAAATGACAGAAAAGGAGGAGAGAGAGAAAGAACATTTCCCTAGACACAAAATGTCTAAAAGAGGTCTGGGGCTGGACACCTGAACCTAAAATAGCTCTCTATTCTGTGGGTTCTGTGGTCTTTCAGCAAAAGTTAATTTTTCTGGCTTCAAGTTTATAACTGAACTCCAGTGTGAAATATTGAAAAGAAAATGACTACAGAGAACCTATTTAGACCTTCCTGGCAAGACCCAAGTTGGAGGACAGGAGGGGAAGGGCTGTTTATCTTGACAGAGGATTTCCTTACCAGAACATGGAAAACATTCTTTTTGTCAAATATAGTTAATGGTCACCCAGCAACACAAAGAGTAGTTTCAGTAGCTTAAAATCAACAAGGGGCCACTGGGAGAGGTGTGACTGTGCCCACCCCCCCACCCCAGACAGAACATGAGCTAACTCATGGCCATGTCTTGGACAGGGACAGTGTTGTTGATGAGTGCATAGGAAAAATATCATTACCTAATGCACTTTCCACCAAGGAAAATGTTGTCACCTACTTAGTAGGTAATGTAGACATGCCCAACCAAAAGTTAGGCAAGAGGCACTATTAACACATTTCCCAAAATGCCTTGAAAGACACAGCTGCCTTTTCAAATAGGAAGAACAGGGGATGCCCTCACCCATTCAACTTCCCATTCTAATGGGAATGACTAATATTTTGCAGCTTTCCAACGGACTTCCTCTCTAAGCTTTGGGTCTATCCTCTAAAGGTAGGAGCCTCTGAACACAGCAGCTATGATACAAGCAGTATGAGATAATGGAAAAATCTTAGATTTGCAACTTGGTGATATAGGTTCTAGTCCTAACTCTACTACTAACTAGTTGAGTTTCCCAAGACGATTCAGTCTGTCTGGGCCACAATTTCCTAAAGGTCTTTTCACGTAAAGAACCAACACGTAGAGAATAGTCACAGAGTTAGTTCCTTAAAGATCATCTTCATTAGAGGTAAATCTCTGGATTAATCCACCAGTTTCAAGTCAAATATCCATACCAAGGCTTTATTTTATTTTCATATTAAGGTTTTGGTTTTTATTCTTTAGGCTTCAGAATTAGCTCAAGGAACATCTGTATGTGGTTCATCTTATTGGCCCTTTGTTTCACGCACGCATCTTAAGGCACAGCTTTCTGTATCTTTTCTCTACACACACCAAAAATGTTTTAAAACTAAAATAAAATAAAAATGATTTTTGTTTTCATATTCTTCAAAATTCTAATTACCTGAAATGCTTTTCTCTTCTACCTGAGGTACAAAGGATCATTCATATTTCTGATTCAGAAATATGGTTTAGTGGTTTTTAGATACTTTCTTCTATATATCAGAATAAGAATATTGGGATGTGTGGAATGTGCTGAGCGATTCTTATCTCATTTGAATTTTGGAATTGGAATAACAAAAGCCTGAAGCAGTAAATTAGAAAACCAGGCTAAGTACTTGGAAGAGTTTATGCCTAGTATAGTAGATTTCAAATATGGTTCAGAAACTTTGTAGCCTCTCTCATTAAGGGATGGAATCTACTCATGCATCCCTTAATATAGCCATGTGACTTGCTTTAACAAATAGAAGGCAGCAGATGTGATATTGGGCCACTCCTCAGCTTAATTCTTCAGAGGCCTTATTTCTCTGGCTTGATTTTAAGAATCTTGCCACCACATGAACAGACCCTGCTAGCCTACTGGAAGTTGAAAAACTTTGGGCATGATCACCCCAACATTTCAGCCTCTAGTCAACCAATCATATGAAAGAAACTATCTGAGACCAGCCAGCACCCAGCTGACCCACCAAAGACCAGACTCACAAGCCCAGTCCAGATCAGCCAAGCTCAAAGAAGACCAAAAGAGCCACTTACCAGAATCATGAGTTAAATAAATAGTTGTTATTTTAATGCAGGTTGTTTGTCATGCAGCAAAACCCAACTGATACATCTGGCTTATTTTAAACAAAGGTTGTCCTAGATATTATTATGCATTATAGTTTAGATAATATTATAAAATAAGTAGTTTGTCCTCAGCAATCTCCCTGCCCGTCCCGCTTTTGCCCTCACCCCCGCTAACACAGAACCTTCTTTCCCAAAAATGTCTCCTGCCATCCCCAGCCTTCCTGTCCTAAAGGGAAAAATTTTTAATAAAACCAATTTAAACAAATATATGAATAGGAAGAGAGTTTTTGGATGCATTAGCTCACTAGATCTTATTTGACTTCAAGAATTATCAATTATCAATTATTCAATAATTATCATTCTCATTTTACAGATTAGGAAACTGTAGCTCAGAAAAAAAAAATCTTTCCTTTCCATGTCCACTAAAACAGTAAGCAGTCTTTCTTTCCTAAATCTTACACTCCTCTCCTCCTTTTCAAGTAGTTTCTCCTTATCCAAGGTATTTGCATTTCAAAAAAAGGAATTTGCATTCCTGGAGGATTGGCCCTACTGAAAATTCCAGCAATGAATGAATATTCAGTAGGTTACAGAAAACATTTTGGGGAATCTATTCTGACATCCCTCAAATTACACAATTTAAGAAAGTGTTGACTGCTTCTCTGCCAGAGATTGAAGAAAGCTATCCACTTAGATAGTATGTACTTTAGTTATACATTCAGAAGATAAGTGCACATTACTGTTTTATTGAAGGAAAGATTAAAAACTTTTCTTTGAGACAGTATCATTGTCTCTTATTCATGAGTGTTAACCTAAGACTATGGTTCTCAGAGTATGCTTCCCTCACCAGTGGCATCAGCTCCACCTGGGAGCATGTTGAAACCACAACTTGTAGGGTTCTACCCCAAACCCACTGAACCAAAACTCTGGAGATGGGGTTGAGCTCCTGTGTTTTAACAAGTCCTCTGGGTCATTGTGATGCATGGACCAATGTGAGAGCCACTCACTTATTCCATGGCATCTGTTCAACCCAATGACTTCCTAGTGCAGGAGTTGATAACCTGCAAGCAAGTCCAGCCAGCCACCTGTTTTTGTAAATAAAATTCTATTGAAACACAATTCTGTCATTCTTTTATGTATTGTCCCTGGCACTGCAAAGGCAGAGTTGAGTTGTTGAAATGGAGACCACATGGCTAAGGGAGCCAAAACGTGTATACTATCAGGCCTTTTACAGAAAAAAATTGTGCTTATCTCTTTTCTGGAGGTTGACTACATTTATGTGCAATGGATAAGAATATAGGTTTTATATTCAAACAATATGATGTGCAATACTGGCTCTACCATTTACTAATGGGGCTACTAATGAACAATTTCTTAGCTACTCTAAGACCATCTCACCTTTGAGCAGGACAGCTCTGAAGGCCATTCTAACTCCAGAGTCCCCTGTGGGTTGACTGAGGCTAGAACTCAACTTCTGCCCCCCTCACTCCTGCCTCCCCACCTACCCGTAGCTGTTGCTTCCAAGAACACTTCTTATTGAGCATTCTGCATGTTAACAACTACTCGGTTGGCCTCTGAGTGAACCCAATCCATGCCAATCCCAGACTTGGAGAAGAAGTTTGTAACTGTCTGATACAAAATACAATGTTCAACAGAATAATGTTCCCGTAAAAGATACCCATGCCCTAATCCGCAGAACCTGTGAACCAAACATGGCAAAAGGAAATTAGCAGGTATGAATCAGTTAAGGAATTTGAGATGAAAGATTATTACCCTGGATTTTCTGGATTGGCCCAACTAATCAATCACATGAGCCCACAAAAGCAGAGAACCTATCCAGGTTAGGGCCAGAGGGAGGTAAGGCTACATAAGAAGGATGAGGGAGATATGACATCGCTGGCTTGAAGAGGAAGGAAGGAGCTGTATGTGGAGGAGGGAGGATGCATGATAGAAGCTAGCAGGGACAAGGAAATGGATTCTTCCCAAAGCCTTCCAGAAATAAATGCAGGCCTGACATATCTTTGTCTTAGCCCAGGGAGACCCAGATAAACTTCTGACCTACACAACTGTAAGAGAACCAATTTGTATTGTTTTAAGCCACCAGGTTTATGATAATTTGTTAGAGCAGCCATGGAAAACTAATACAAATCAAGACAATTGACAAATGTAAAATTCACAGTAACAGGCTATGGGTCCTGTCAAAGAGACAGAGGTCACTCTCTGGTGTCTCCTGAGGAGCTTCTGTGCCGGGCAATCAAGAGAGATGAGGCACAAGTATTAAGATTTCAAAGACAGGAAAAAACAAGACAAACAGACAAAACAAAAAATAGGCAGGAGTCAAATGTGGACTTTGGACTTAAAGCCAGAAGTGACGAGGACAGATGCACACTTACAATGGGATTGCTTCTCCCAGGGGATTTCCACTGGCGCCAAGGACAGGGCCAGAGGATCTCATTTTGATCAGTGATTCTCCTGGTAACACTGGTAGGTCAGCTGGTTAACAAGGAGGACTTTGATAATAATCACGACTTCATTAAGAATTATGCATCAAATTTCTGCAGTTAACACCAGCTTTCTTGTTCCACCCAGTGAGGCATTTTCACAGATCAGGGGAAAACCAGTGAAGAGAAATTGAGTTGCAACAGTCTGTTCATTAGGGCTGAGTCACTGGGCCTTCACAGTGCTTTTATAAAGCCTTTTATTCATTCAGGACAAGATACAACTGCCCACACAGCACAGTTCACATCATTTCACAGCTGTCAACGCTGGGAGGAATCTCAGAATTATCTCGTCTAACCCTGTCATCCTTTGGAAACTAAGGACCAAGGCAATCATGTGATTCATCCAAGGCCACACAGCCAGTTCACATGGGTCTCAGGACTCAGTGCCAGCCCTTGGGCTGCTGGGCCAACCCTGTCCCACTCCAACTCCCTCAGGCTGGCTGGGCTTCTGGAGCAGAGAGGGCCAGAAATACACACAAGGCCAGAGTAAACACGTGCTTCAGGTGCTTCAGGCCAGCCAATAATCTGAGCCCTTTCAACAATATTCTTTAAGCATTTGTTCTACATTTTTTGGTGGGGACAAGATTTGTTTAGGTTAACAAAAAAAAATAGATACAGAAACCAAGGCACTTCCCAATTCACTTTCCCAGTCTGGTCCAAAGCAGTATCCATATTGTAAAAGAAATAATGACAAAACACCTCTCATTTTTCTGTCTTACTAACTAGGCAGATCTTTGGGAGGCATAGGAAGTGTTTAAAACTAATAGATTAAACCGGTTGTTCCCGGTAGAAAATATTGTTTGGGTTCAGAATTTCAACTCGAGTGTTTTTATAGCAGATCTACCACAGATAGAGGTCTGGGCAAGTGGGAGTGGTTGGGGTTTTTTTAATTTTAATTTTTTGATAGTGGAGGGCACTATCTTTGGTGGCTCAAGTTAAACGTCCTTGGTTATGTGAGTTGCAGAACAGGGAAATAAGTTAACTGGTACGCCATTTAGAGAGATCTTTGGATTCACCATTTGAGTTCAATGCCTAGGCAGCTCCCAGCTATCCTATCCCATCCCCTACTCCAGGTGTTCCTTCAAATCTTGGTAGATGGGAGAGGGGTTATCAAAGGATGCTTGGGCCCAGCTTCAGGAAAGTACCAGGTTGTTCTAGAGGAGAATCAGCAGTTTGGGCAGATGCTGAGTAAAGACCCTCATAACCGCAAGATCCAGATTTATCCTCCGAGTGGGACCTCCATACTAATGCCTATCTCTGTGGAGCTTGTGCTGGTAGGTAGTCTCCATTTTGAAGAAGGGGAAGAAACAGAGGAGGAAGAGGAGTGAGAAAGGAAGAGGAAGAGGCAGGAAGAAAGAAGGAAGGTAGGGAAGGAGGGAGAGAAAGTGTAAGAGCAAGAGAGAGTAAGCAAGAGAAGCAGACTTTCTGCCCATATCTGCCAGGCTGGAAACTACTCAAATGCTCATCAACTGAACCTGAAATTTCATTAAGCCTATACCCTTTAGCCTGCGTACTTTTTTGTATGTGTGTTACACTTCAGTTAAAAGTTTTCACTTTTCAGCACAAGAGTTCTATGCCTTAGTCAGGTTTCCTCTGACCCCAGTACTAAAAGGAAGAACCCTCCCTGACTCCCTATGCAAAGAGGACCGAGTAAAAGAGAGGGCTTAAGGAAATCAATTCTGAAACTGAATCACCAAGATAATTCATGGGGGCAAAAAAAAAAAAAAAAAAAGAAAGAAAAATGTTTCCAAAACACCTAATTGAAGCCTGGTGATTCCATCTACAAAGAAACATACTATTTGCATTATTATAAGTGAACTTTTTATTCCAAACCCTCTCAATATGCACATTTCCAAAAATGTGGCTCATTTCTCTAGAGAACTTTGTAAATGCCCCCACTGTTTACTAAAGACCCAGGCTTGAAGAGCAGGAAAATGTTTATAAGCTGCTAATGAGGGCTTAGCACCCTTTGGGGGACAAACAGCTCTAGTCAGCAGCTCCACTGAGGGAAATGAGATCTGTGGCCAGCAGGTACCAGCCAGGAGGCACAGTCGTGCATTGATTGTTAGGCAGCGTAGCCAGAAGGAGGCCTGGTTAATTATCAGGCCACGGACTCAGTGGAAGGATATCGTAAGCTTCATATGTCTGGGTTCTCCAAACATCAAGGCAGATAAGCAGAAAACCACATGCTCACTATAATAATTGCTTGATTGTGATTGCCATACGCCACTTCTTCTTTTGACTTAAGGGAAATTGTCTTGAGGAAGGGACCTAAGAAAGGCTGCATCCCATCGATTTGTTTGTCTCATTCACTCATTCGACAAGCATTTGCTGAGCCCTGCTTTTGCACCAGACACTCTCATAGATGCTTCATATGCAACACTGAACAAGATCTTCAAAGTCCCTGTCCACAAGGAGGTGAAATTCTGGTTGGCAAGATGGAAAAACAAAGAATCCAGTAAGTACCTAGTATCATTGTCATATAGCAATTGTTGCTCTGAGGAAGAGCAAAACCAGAGAGAAGACAGGTCCTGGTGGGAGCCACTGCTTCAGAAAATGGGATCTCCTCAATCTCTCCCCAAAGAGGGGGCATTTACCTTGTAAGCTAAGAAATTTAACTTTTTCTTTAAGTTATTGGAAATTATCAGAAGTTTTTGAGCAACGGAATAACATACACTGATTATAGATTTGAAGGATCCGCTGTGCAGAGAATGATTTTGGGGAGGCGAAAGTGGAAATCCAGAGCTACAAGGAGGAGTGAGGAGATGGTGGCAGAGACATGGAGACACAGGTACAAACAGATCTGCAAGGTCTTACAGGTTGAGGCAACAGACCACTAACAAATGGAGCGTGGCTTCTGAGAGAAAGGAATGAAAGACAGCTTTTTGGCTTGAGCCAAAGTGGATGGTGGTGCCATTTCCTAGAACATTCCTGCCTCCTGATCCATATGAGGAAAAGGCCTTTTTTCCCCTATGGAGTTTCCTCTGTCTGTACTGTGTAAAGAAGATTCAACGGGCTTGGACATATTCCTAGCTAGAGAGAAATGGTAGCCTCATTATTTTCTTTCAGCCCTTATAGGCTGTAATTTTGGGAGCACACAATTCATAAATAAATTCAGGGTAGCCTATTTATCTCTCCTTTTTCCATTTGATTGAAATCCTGGGCATTGGTTTCTACTGAGATGATGAATTTGGCTAGAACTTTGTCACATTTATTCAAGACTAATATGGTGTTATCTAGCACAAGAAACAGACAAGAAATCATTCCTGCAGGACTGCAGCTCAGACGTGGCCCAAAGGAAACACACGAGACATAAGGAAATCATTGGAACACAAACAGTAGACAGCCTTGTGCTGAACTAGAAAATGTCTTAGTTCACCCAGAATGTAGTATTTATAATCGTGGGCAAGGAGGAAGAAGGATTTAACTTGGGCACACGGTAGTTGTGCTTCAAAGGTAAATTTTCTTAGCATTGTTCAAGAGCATTGAACTTTGGATAAGCAAATAACCAAGTAAGGAAAATCAGCCAGTCAACAAATATTTATTGAGGCATTCTGTCTTCCAAGTACCAAGGAAGGGACAATGGGAAGCAAAATAAACCTGCTCACTTCCCCTGTGGAACTGATGGTCTCAAGGCAAAGGTGGCATAAATGAAGTGATTATAAATTACAGAAGACTTACAAGGGAGAAGTAGGGGTGCTGTAGGAGTACATTGTGGGGGGACCAACTGGTCCAGGGAGTCATGCTGAGTTGGGAAGGGTGAGTAGGTGTCTACAAGGAGAAAAGAAAAGAAATACTGAGAACAGAGCAAACACCACCAATCAGGACCAAGAGGGAAGGGATGTGGCATTTTCTAGAATCTCTGAGGATTGAAGAAAGAGATGGGAGAGGTCAGCAAGGGCCAGCCCAGGCAGTGAGAGCCTGCACGGTGTTTTTTCTAAATGTGGGGGGAAGCTGCTAAGTGGTTCTAAGTAGAGGAATACATCCAGGGTGAGGTTTTGAAGATGGCTCTGACTGTAGGAAGGGAGGGGATGGGAGATATTCACCACAGAGAGGGAGGAGGTATGATGGGGCAGGGTGGGGCAACAGGAGCTATAAAAGTGGGCAGGGAGCAGGATGGACAGGACTAAGTGAGGCCATGTGCAGGGTTGGGCAGAGGCAGGAGATGGAGAGGGCAAGGAGATGAGGTGGCAGGATCAGTGGCATCCCTGGGCGTCTGGCCTGAACCTTATACTGACATGGAGAATTCCAGAAATCTGCATGAGTCTCTCCACCTACATTTGGAAAGTTCTGATTCCCACCCTAGGTAACAAAAAATGTAACAAGGGAATCAAGAAGGAAAACCAAAGAAATCAAAGGGACAGAGACACTTTTTGAAAGCCCAGTAGTAGATATAGAAAGTCAGAAAAAAGGAAGAACGTGGTAAGCATCAGCAAATATAATTAACCCCCTTCCCCTCTGACAAGGTGAGAGGGATACGATCATAGTGCGGCTGGTAGAGATCAGAGAAGCCAGATGCAGCAGCCGCCAGCCTTGTGGTTTTCTGGGTGGCAAGAGGTGAAGGCATCATTCTAGTCCAGGCACCCACAAAGGGAGGGCAGATGCCAGCGGAAGGAAAAGGTGGGAGCTCTGTGGAGCCAAAAGGGAACCTCTGCTCCCTTGAGTGGAGGCTTGGACCATGCATGGGGAGGCTGGACACAGAAACCAGAATCCCACAATTGCACTTTCCTACTCATTCTTGGATAGGAATTAAAATACTAATGATTTGGACCTGAGGTGCAGAAGCTTTGCAAAAAGGAGGGAGCCCGGGGTTTTGCAGAAAGGAGGGTGCACAGTTATAGGCAAATGACATGTGATACTTCCTGTTCACCAAACATCTCGACTCTGTGAGGATGGAATTATGTTCCAGCATTGAAGGTATACTCAGGGGGTGCTGGCAAAGGGGTTGTAATATGTCATTCAGAAGATCCCATGGAACTGTTTACCAGGGGAATTTTTGGAAAATGTTGACTAGATGTCTCACACCTGCAATTAACCTCTGCCCCGTAAGCGTGTTTCCTGTTTGCTCACAGAATCTTTTAGAGAAGAATAGGTGGACTCAGTTTATCCTTCCTGCTGCAAGAGGTCATGTTAATTAATAACCCATATGGTGTAAGATCTAGAAATCCAACCACCCAAACCATGCAAGCAATGCCTTGTTCTCAAAGGAAAGGTGAAAACATCAGGTGACAGGCAAACCTTTTGTCCTAGGGAGAGAAATGCAGGGGTGTAGAACTTGCTCTATTAATTGAAGGTTTCCCTTACATCGCATGTACCCATGCAGTTCCCTCTGGCCTTTCCCAACTCAGAGTCAGTAAGCAGCAGCCATGGAGTCAGAGAAATGGCCTTACAACAGAATAGGAGGGAAATGGGAGGTGCTTTGAATATGACTTTGAATGCAGCTTTTCTTATTCAGAATCTACAGCTTTTGCCTTTCCAGAGAAGGAGCTTGAATTGCCCACAGCCTAAAAGCTTCAGGAAATAAAGCCTAGTTGGTTTGAATTTATGGGTCTCAGAACTCAGATATCAAGTTAATCATGATTCTCAATTCTGAGCACTGTATTAAGAGCATCAATGCTGAGTGAAATAAGTCAGTCAGAGAAGGACAAACATTATATGGTCTCATTCATTTGGGGAATATAAAAAATAGTGAAAGGGAATAAAGGGGAAAGGAGAGAAAATGAGTGGGAGATATCAGAGAAGGAGACAGAACATGAGAGACTCCTAACTCTGGGAAACGAACAAGGGGTGGTGGAAAGAGAGGTGGGCAGGGGGTGGGGGTGACTAGGTGACAGGCACTGAGGGGGGCACTTGATGGGATGAGCATTGAGTGTTATACTATATGTTGGCAAATTGAACTCCAATAAAAAAAATTTGTTTTAATTTAAACTAAAACTAAAATGTGTGCACAAAAAAATAATAAATAAATAAAAGAGAGCATCAATGCATGCAAAGCCCCTTTGGTCCATGATCTCTACTGCATTCCTCTGTTCTGAAGGTAATCTATCTGAAGTGTTTGCTTAACCCTGAGTATGCAAGGTCCTTCCAAAATATGCAGAGCCATTCTGTGTGTGTGTTTTAAACTAATTAATAATAAATTACTTTATTAATAACAATAACTTATGTGCCCCTATTGTCATGTGTACATCTATTTCGTAGCTTCTCTCCACTACCATACAAAAAGAGCTCAAGACCTAAAATGTATGTGGTAAACAAATAAGAAAAAATGAAGCATGAGCTGTATCATCCAGCCCAAGGCAAAAGAGAGCATCGCTGGGCCTGGAGGGAAGAAAGGATTCAAAGGTAGAGAAAAGAGCTGAGATATCAGTGGAGGTCCTGAAAGGACAGTTCCTTGTTCTGACCCCCAGACCAACACCTGGGGGCTCACAAGACAACCCCAGGTAGATCAGGGAATCTGAGAAGCCCTTTCCCAGGTAGAGTTTATGGACAAAAAGCAAGACCCAAAGCTTTCTTATGCCCAACTTGTGGCAGCAATTGGAGAAATGTCTGTGTGGGTTGCCTGAACAGATTCCTAGAAGACCCCTGTGAGCCCCATGTCCTAGCACATACAGGTCTGGTGGGACTTTGCCCTCACCAGGGAGTGTGTAGAATCCCAGGGGCCTGAACCAGCCTTGTGAGCCAGATGGGGCTGAGAAGGCATTAAGCACCTGACCATAACCCTTTCCTGGTGGCCTCCTACCCTTGATATCTTGGCTCTTTATGAGCCCACAACATAAGCATGAAACCTCAGGAAAAGGGATAAAGACTCTAAATTCACAAAACTTAGTTTCTACCATTCAGCATACTGGAGACCCTGAACAGAAATTAAATAATTACAGAAAAATTATGTAGGTTACAGTTTGTATGCAACTGAGTTTTTTTTTTTTAGCTCAAATTTGTTTCTGCTACACACTTCTTTCCTCCTTCTAGATAGTGCCTTTTTTTCTTTTTAATTAGGAACCTCAAAAATATCCCAAGAGTACCTGGTTGGCTCAGTCAGTAGAGGGTGCAACTTTTGATCTCAGGGTTATGAGTTTGAGCTTCACATTGGATGTAGAGATTACTTTTTAAAAAAATAAAAGAGTTTATTATATATATATACATATTTATATATATACACACATGCCTGGAGCAGTTCAGAACCTAAAAATACTAGAGAAATGATCTATATACTACTAAAATGGGCATTTAAAGAAAGTCAGTTGGCAAGCTAGAAAATAATTACTCATATTCTTCTGAGTAGGGAAACCTGTGGAATTTGGACACTAAACAGAACATCAGGATGGAAACACACCTCATTGATTGTTCCATGTGCTCTACCACCAAGGTTGTTTTTGCAAGGAAGCCCCAGAAACCCCATTTCAAAGCTTCTCTGTTAGTACAAAAGCCAGACACAAAGGTCAACACAGCTGAATCTCCTACAGGAGAGTCAAGGACAAAGACTAGGGGTGGAGTAGGGGTGTCACAGTCTATGGCGCTGTCCCTTTTAGGAATATTTTTCTGCTTTTAACATATTCTGTTAAGAAATTACAATATGGGGGCAGCCCAGGTGGCTCAGTGGTTTAGCACTGCCTTCAGCCGGGGACCTGATCCTGGAGACCCAAGATTGAGTCCCACGTCGGCTCCCTGTGTGGAGCCTGCTTCTCCCTCTGCCTGCGTCTCTGCCTCTCTCTCTCTCTCTCTCTCTCTGTGTGTGTGTGTGTCTCATGAATAAATAAATAAAATCTTTAAAAAAAAAGAAATTACAATATGTAGAATCTTCTCATTAACATATATATGAAGAATAGTGATATTTCTTTTTTTTTATGATAGTCACAGAGAGAGAGAGAGAGAGAGAGAGAGAGAGGCAGAGACACAGGCAGAGGGAGAATCAGGCTCCATGCACCAGGAGCCTGACGTGGGATTCGATCCCGGGTCTCCAGGATCGCGCCCTGGGCTAAAGGCAGGCGCCAAACCACTGCGCCACCCAGGGATCCCAAGAATAGTGATATTTCATTAGGTTTTTAAAACTTGATCCAAATCTCTAAATGAAATTTTAAAAACTAGATCTAATAAATAAGGATTACAGGAAAAGTGTAATAGAACTTTTTCGGATCCTCCTAGAAAACTATTAAGAACTGCTATGGAGATCTTGGGAGCTTAGGAAAATGGGGGACCCTGAGTTCACCCCATCCCACATTTACAACTAGATATCACCCATCTCCAAATCAATAAACCAGACAGAGAACAAAAAACTGGTAGAACAAACTCCATAACTAAATGCAGAGAAGCAACTGTGTCTGAAAGGTTAGGAAGGCCAGAAAGGCAAAGGAAGGCTGCCTGCAGGAGGGCAGGAGCTGGGCACAGAGATGGCAGAGAAATGGGCCCCCATACCAAGGAGCTCACACAGGGAAGACCAATGCCCATTGAATTTGGCTTTAAAAACCAGAGGTGCTGAATTCTGTGTTTGTAAAACCAGGAGGATGAAACAGAAGCTTTAAAAGCCAGCTACTCAGAACTAGGTGAGCTGGAAGGGTGAGTGACAGCTGGGTTGCCACCCTTAAAGAGCCAGCAGCCTGCACAGAGAGGCAATCACAATGCCAGGGTGGGGGTGGGGATGGGGGGGTTGGCAAACGAGACAGATCTGTGCATATTGATTTCAAAGCATGTTTAGGGACTTCTTTGAAAATGAGGGAGCTGGCAGGCATTTTCCTCCCCCACCTCCCAGCATAAACTTAGAGATACCTGTGGGAGGTACAACTGCACTGACACTGGCTACCTAACCCACTAGTAGTGTGCCACGCCCATGAGTTCTCCTGAGGGTATCCACTCCACACCTTCTGGCCTCGGCTGTGGGCTCAGGGCAAATTTTGTTAAAACTAAATGGGTGCCCTGCCCAACCTCCAGGTGCCCAGTTCCCACTACAACTCACATGCCTACCACACCATTCCCAGCCACAAACACTCTCAGCCACTTGCATGTTGCACCCAACCTCATGGCCCAGCCACCTGGTGTGCAGGCCCCAGCAGCTGCTGTGCTTCAGGGGATCCTGCATAGAAATAGTGGCCCAGTGCAAACACTACCACCCTGTCCCCAGGTTCCCCAGCAGGCATGCTCCCTCAGAGCTGGCCTGACTCAGTCCCACTAACACCACAAAGAGCAAACACAGCCCACAGCAGTGCAGTCATTGGCACTGAAATGGAAAGTGATTCAGACATAGCAGCAGGGCATAAGCAAAACACACAGGATACTCTCCTGAAGGGCTAGGTTCTAATGAACAGAAAACACTACACTACAGGGAACTCCAGGACTCTTCTTCATAAAATCATGACTTTCAAGAATAGAAGACACAGCTGACTTTCCTAACACAGAGAAACAGACACAGAGAGGCAGACAAAAGGAGGAGACAGAGAAATTTATCCCAAATGAAAGAATAAGACAAGGCCACAACCAGAGATCTAAGTGAAACAGGTATAAGTAACTTGCATAAGGATACTCACTGGACTTGAGAAAAAGTGGAAGACATGAATGAGTCCCTTAACACAGAGATAAGAAATAACATTGCAGAGATTAAGGGCTTAACAAATGAAATGAGAAACACACTTAATGGAAGGAACAGCAGGATGTAAGAAGCAGAGGAATGAATTAGTGACCTAGAAGATAAAGTAATGGAAATTAATCAACCTGAACAAAAGAGAGAGAAAAGAATTATGTAAAACGAGAAGAGACTTGAGACCTCAGTGACTCCATCAAATGCAATAACATCCATATAATAGGAGTCCCAGAAGAAGAAGAGGAGATAGAAAGAGGGACAGAAAATTTATTTGAAGAAATAATAGCTGAAAACTTCCCTAATCTGGGGAAGGAAACAGATATCCAGATCCAGGAGGCATAGAGAACCCCCAAAAGAAACAACAAAAGCAAGATTGACACCAGTACATATTATAATTGAATTTGCAAAATATAGTGATAAAGAAAAAACTTTAAAAGCAGCAAGACAAAAGAAGTCATTAACTTAAAAGGGAAAACCCCTAAGGCTAGCATGAGATTTTTCAACAGAAACTTTTCAGGCCTGAAGAGAGTGCCATGATATATTCAAAGTGCTGAATGAGAAAAATCTGCAGCCAAAAATACTCTATCTAGGAAGACTATTACTCAGAATAGAAGGAGAGATAAAGAGTTTCCCAGGCAAACACAAACTAAAGGAGTTCATGACCACTAAACCAGATCTGCAAAAAATATTAAAAGGGACACTTTGAGTGGAAAGGAGAGACCAAAAATGACAGTAGGAGACACAAAAGTAGTAAAACTGAATATTTCTATAAAAAAATAAGAAACTCACAAAGAAGGATATAAAATATAAAAACATAAACCTAAAATTTGGGGAGGAGAAAAGAATAGATTAAAATATAAACAATCACCAATTTAATATAGACTACTATATGCAGAAGAGGTTGTATACAAACCTAAGGCAACATTACATCAAAGCCACTAATAAATGGGCAAACAATAAAGAGAAAAAAAAATCAGATACATCACTACAGAAATCAGCAAAACATGAAAGGACCAGAGAAAATCTCCAGAAACAACCACAAAACAAATAATAAAATGGAAATAGGTACATATCTATCAATAATTACTTTGAATGTAAATGGACTCAATGCTCCAATCAAAAGACATAGGGTAATAGAAGGGATAAAAAAAAAAAAAGACCCATCTATATGCTGCCTACAAAAGGCCCACTTTAGACCTAGAGACACCTGCAGTTTAGAAGTGATAGGATAGAGACATATTTATCATGCAAATGGATGTTAAAAGAAAGCTGAGTAGCAATACTTATATTGGAAAAATAGACTTTAAAACAAAGACTGGGGGTGCCTGGATGGCTCAGTCAGTTAAGCATCTGCCCTCTGCTTGGGTCATGAGCTCAGGGTCCTGGGATTGAGCCCTGTGTTGGGCTTCCTGCTTAGCGGGGAATATGGATCTCCCTCTCTCTCTGTCCCTCTCCCTCCACCCCTCCCCCCTTCTGTTCTCTGCTCTCTCTCCCAAATGAATAAATAAAATCTTTTTTAAAAATTCAAAAATAAAACAAAGATCATAACAAGAGACAAAGAGGGACAGTGTACAATAAAAAAGGGAACAATTCAATAAGATATAACAATTGTAAATATTTGTGCACTCAACATAGAAACACCCCAAATACACTAAACAGTTAATAACAAAAGTAAAGGAACTAATTGATAATAATACAATAAGAGTAGGGACTTTAATACCCCACTTACATCAATGGACAGATCATTTAAACAGCACATCAACAACAACAAAAATAATGGCTTTGGGGCACCTGGGTGGCTCAGCCAGTTATGCATCTAACTCTTAATTTTGGCTTAGATCATAGTCTTAGAGTAATGAGGTCAATTCCTGCATTGGGCTCTGTGCTTAACAGGGAGTCTGCTTGAGATTCTTTCTCTCCCTCTGTCCCTCCTTCTACTCATTTTGTCTCTCTCTTTTCCACCAAAAGTAAATACTTAAAAAAATAAACTAATGTCTTTGAATAACACACCAAAACAGATGGATTTAACAGATATATTCAGGACATTCCATCCTAAACAAGCAGAATACACATTCTTTTCAAGTGCACATGGAACATTCTCCAGAATAGATCATATATTAGCACACAAAACAAACCTCAACAAATTCAAGATCAAATCATACCATGTATCTTTTCTGACTACAATGCTATAAAACTAGAAGTCAACCAGAAGAAAAAAAAATTGAAAGAATGCAAATACATGGAGGTTAAATAACATGCTACTAAATAATGAATGGATCAACAAAGAAATCAAAAAAGAAATTAAAAAGTGCATAGAAACAAATGAAAATGAAAACACAATAGTCCAAAACCTCTGGGATTCAGCGAAAGCAGTTCTAACAGGGAATTTTATGGCAATACAGGCTTATCTCAAGAAGCTAGAAAAATCTAAAAAAAAAAAAAAAAAACCTAACTTTGCACCTAGAGAAGCTAGGAAAAGAACAGCAATTGAAATCTAAAACCAGAAGAAGGAAGGAAATAATAAAGATTACAGTAGAAATAAATGATATAGAAACTAAAAAAAAAAAAAAGAACAGATCAATGAAACCAAGAGCTTGTTCTTTTAATAAAAAAAATAATTAAAGTAATAAGCCTCTATCCAGACTTATCAAGAAAAAAAGAGAAAGGACTCAGATAAATTAAATCACAAGTGAGATGGAAAAATAAAAAAAAAAGAGATGGAAAAATCACAACCAACACTACAGAAATACAAACAATCATAAGAAAATATTAAGAAAAAGCATATGCTCCAAAATTGGACAACTTAAAAAAAAATGGAGAAATTCCTAGAAATATATAACCTACCAAAATTGAAACAGGAGGACATAGGAAATTTGAACAGATCAATAACCAGCAAAGAAATTCAGTCAGTAATCAAAAAATTCCCAACAAACAAAAGTCCAGGACCAGATGGCTTCACAGGAGAATTCTATCAAACATTTAAAAAAACATCCCAAAATATTGGAAAGGAAGGAAAACTTCCAAATTCATTCTATGAGGCCAGCATTAGCCTGATACTAAAACTACATAAAGATACTACTAAAAAGAGAACTACAGGCCAATATCCCTGTTGAACACAGATGCAAAAATTCACAACTAAATATTAGCAAACCAAATTCAACAATACATTTGTAAAAAAAATCATTCACCACAATAAAGTGGGATTATTCTTGGGTTGTAAGGGTGACTCAATATACACAAATCAATCAATGTGATATATCACAATAAGAGAAAGGATAAGAACCATCCAATCATTTCAGTAGACACAGAAAAAGCATTTGACAAGTACAACATCCATTTATGATTAAAAATCCTCAACAAAATGGATTTAGAGGGAACATACCTCAACATTATAGAGGCCATTTATGAAAAATCCATAGCTAGCATCATCCTTTTTTTTTAATAAATTAATTTTTATTGGTGTTCAATTTACCAACATACAGAATAACACCCAGTGCTCATCCTGTCAAGTGTCCCCCTCAGTGCCCGTCACCCATTCACCCCCACCCCCCGCCCTCCTCCCCCTCCACCACCCCTAGTTCGTTTCCCAGAATTAGGAGTCCTTATGTTCTGTGTTCTTCTCCCTTCCCTTATATTCCCTTTCACTATTATTCATATTCCCCAAATGAATGAGAACATACACTGTTTGTCTTTCTCCGATTGACTTACTTCACTCAGCATAATACCCTCCAGTTCCATCCATGTTGAAGCACATGATGGGTATTTGTCATTTCTAATGGCTGAGTAATATTCCATTGTATACATAAACCACATCTTCTTTATCCATTCATCTTTTGATGGACACCGAGGCTCCTTCCACAGTTTGGCTATTGTGGACATGGCTAGCATCATCCTTAATAGGGAAAAACTGAGAGCTTTTCACCAAAGGTCAAGAATAAGACAAGGATATCTACTCTCATCACTTTTATTCAACATAGAGCTGGAAGTCCCAGCCATAGCAATCAGACAACAAAAAAGAAATGAAAGGAATCCAAATCAGTAAGGAAGAAGTATAAACCTACATTTTCAGATTACATGATACTAAATACAGAAAATCCTAACAATTCCACAAAAAAAAAAAAACCCTGCTAGCATTGATTTAAAAAAATTTCAGTAAAATCACAGGATATAAAGTCAACATACAGAAATTTGTTCCATTTCTATATACCAATAATGAAGCAGCAGAAAGAGAAATTAAGAAAAGAATCCCACTTACAATTGTAACAAAAATAGTAAGATACCCATGAATAAACCTACCCAACAAGGTGAAAGACTCAAGATGACACAAAGAAATGGAAAGACATTCCTCATTCATGGATTGGAAGAACACTGTTAAAATGTCTATACTACCCAAAGCAATCTACACACTTAATGCAATCCCTATCAAAAAAGAAGAAGAAAGAAGAAAGAGAAAGAAAGAAGAAGAAAGAAAGAAAGAAGAAAGAAAGAAAGAAAGAAAGAAAGAAAGAAAGAAAGAAAGAAAGAAAGAAAGAAAGAAAGAAAGAGTGCCTGAGTGGCTCAGTTGGTTAAGCATCTACCTTCAGCTTGGGTCATGATCTCAGGGTCCTGGAATCGAGCTCTGCTCAGTGGAGAGTCTGCTTCTCCCTCTCCCCCTCCCCCTACTAATGCTCTCTCTCTCTCTCTCTCTCTCTCTCTCTCTCAAATATTTATTCTCTCAAATAAATAAATAAATCTTTTTTAAAAATGATAATCTCTTCAAAAAGTGGTGTTGGGAAAACTGGACAGCAACATGCAGAAGAATGAAACTGGACTACTTTCTTGTACCATACATAGAAATTAACTTAAAGTGGATTAAAGACTTAAATGTAAGACCTGAAATCATCAAAATCCTATAAGAGAACACAGGCAGTAGATTCTATGACATCGGCCATAGCACTCTCAAGCTATATCTCCTGAGGCAAGGGAAATAAAAGCAAAAATAAATTCATGGGACTACATCAAAATAAAAAACTTCTGCACAGTGAAGGAAATAATCAACAAAACTAAAAACCAGCCTACAGAGTGGGAGAAGATATTTCCAAATGGCATATCCAATAAAGGGTTAGTATCCAAAATATATAAAGAACTTATAAAATTCAACATCCAAAAACACAAATTTTCCAAATAAATGTGCAGAAGACATGAACAGACATTTCTCCACAGAAGACACACAAATGGCCAAAAAACACATGAAAAGATACTCATCATCACTTATCAGGCAAATGCATATCAAAACCACACTGAGTATCACCTCACACCTGTCAGAATAGGTAAAATTAACAACACAAGAAACACTTATACACTGTTGGTGGAAAAGCAAATGGGGCAGCCACTGTGGAAAACAGTATAGAATTTCCTCAAAAAATTAATAGAACTACTTATGATCCAGCAATTGCACTATTGGGTATCTACTCAGAGAATACAAGAATTCAGAGATTATAGAGAATACACTAATTTAAAAGGATACATGTACCCTTATGTTTATAGAGCATTATTTATAATAGCCAAGATATGGAAAGAGCCCAAGTGTCCATTGATTGATGAATGCAAAGAAGATATTATATATATATATATATACACACACAAATACTATTTAATAATATATAAATATAGATATTATATATACAATTAAATACTACTTAGCCATAAAAAAAAATGAAATCTTGCCATTTGCAATGACATGGATAGAGCTAGAGAATATAGCAAAATAAATCAAGAAGGACAAATATCATATGATTTCACTCATGTGGAATTTAAAACACAAAACAAACAAGCAAAGGGAAAAATAATAAAGAGAGAGTGAGAAAACAAGAAACAGACTCTTGATTATACAGAACAAGCTGATGGTTACCAGAGGGGTGGAGACATGGATGAAATAGGTGACGGGAATTAAGGAGTACAGTTGTCGTGATGAACACTGGGTGATATATGGAACTACAGAATTACTATGCTGTACACCTGAAACTAATGTAATGTTATATGTTAACTGGAATTAAAATAAAAATTTAAATTAAAAAAGGAGTGCTATAGCCAAAATGTTTGTGGACCTTCAGAATTCGTATGTCAAATCCCAAAGCCCAGTGTGATAGTTTTTGGAGGTGGGGCCTTTGGGAGGTGTGAGGTATGAAGGTGGAGCCTTCATGAACAGAATCAATGCTCTTATAAAAGAGACCCCACAGAGCTCCCTCACCCTTCCTGCCATGTGAGGACACAGTGAGAAGACTGTGAATGAAGCAGGTCCTCATCAGACATGGAATTTGCTGGCACCTTGATCTCAGACTTCCAGCCTCCAAAACTATGAAAAATAAATTTCTGTTGTTTATAAACCATCCAGTCTATGATATCTGTTATAGCAGCTCAAATGACCTAAGACAAGAACCAAATATCAGTTAAAAGTCAAAGGAGGGGAGAATTCCTATGGTCAAGGATGGTGCTCACATCTTCTTTGACTCTATTATTAGAGTATGAAAAGATTAATGGATAGCTAAGGTCTACAGGGGAGAAAAAACTGGAAAATATTTGAATTACATCGGCATTTGCTCTTCAATTCCCAACTATTATTGGCTCTTTACCAAATTCCAGTGAACTGTAATTTGGCAGTATCCAGAAATAGACCATTTGAAAATTAAAACAAATAAAATCAGAGATTCTTTTGTGCACTTGGTGAGCAGGTTCAGGGAATTCATTACTTACTCACAAGGTGACAGAAAGGTGTGAGGCCATTCACAGGTGACAGAAATCATAAAGGACTATTGAAGGGGGTTTTGTTGAGACAGTCTTTGTCCTGAGGTTGATAACATATCTTCCAAGAAGACACACTTTGACCTTCACCCCCAGCAAGAATTCTAGTTATATCTTATTCATAAAGGATTGGTTCTAAACACAGATAGAGTAGATTCTGGATGGACTCCTCAATGTTGATCAATCCGCCAGAGTTAAAAAGTCATCTTAGATCAATTTTACCAGGACAAATAATTCTCAAGCACCACAGATCAAGTCAACATCACCAAAAAACATTATTCCAAGAAACAGCCCCTGCTTAGTCCCACCATGAACCAATCTAACATGTTTTCCATAAAGTGTCTTCCAAGCCGGAACCAGCATGCTCTGGAAGCAGCCCCTCTTTCTGTTCTGTATCACATCACTATGCTGGACAAATAGTGATTCACACCTAATTTCAACAAGGACCTCAAAGAACAAATGGTTCCCTTATATTATTCTGGATATTACCTTATATTAATAAGGTAACCTTATATTCAGGCTTGCTTTTTTAATGGTGACTCTTCACTGCTCACAAAATATCTAGCCAAACCATGGGATATTTGTTCAAGTCAAAACTTATTCTGAATGGCCATAAAATCTATCAAATTTTTATATCTGTGGCTTAGTGAAAGCTAACTGTCCATATTGTTTAAGTCAGTTAAATTAACAACTTGGAGAACCAGTGGTGTCCAAGCATGCCCAGCTGTGCACTGTGCCTTAAGTAATGAATAGTATGTCCTATTTTTATTTAGTACTTTTATCCTATTCACTTGGTCTCTTTTAAAAAAGAAATGCTTCTAAAACTAATATTTACTCGTTCCTCCAGAAATACTTTAATTGGCTTTGTGAAATCAATGGTTCCCTTGATAATTGATAAGAGAGTGTCTCTTTTCCCTGTCCTGGCAATATCTTGGTTTGAATAACAGGATAGATAATTCTTTCACAAATATGAAAAACAGATTTTCGGAAACAAGCTTATTTTATTAAGCCATGTTATTTAATTTTATCTGACATTTGCAAGTCATTTTTGCTAGTAAGCACTCTAC
This sequence comes from Nyctereutes procyonoides, assembly GCF_905146905.1. Taxonomy (NCBI): domain Eukaryota; kingdom Metazoa; phylum Chordata; class Mammalia; order Carnivora; family Canidae; genus Nyctereutes; species Nyctereutes procyonoides. The sequence continues at coordinate 9,249,233 of NW_026575155.1, forward strand.
ATTAATACCTTGAGTTCACATAGAGTTTAACAATATGAATTTCCATTCAGAGGAAAGTATAATATATGTTTGGCAGAAGCCAAGTTCATGAAGAATTAACAGTTATCACATCTCAAAGGGAAACAAATTTTCTCTGTTTCTCTCCTGCCAGCTGTCAAGCATCCAATTTGCACTTTCAAAATTCTGTGTATTATCCCAGATTCAGGAATGAGAGTATTGGTAACTTTTTAGCACATCCATGTCCACACATAGCAAATCCAAACACTTACAGGTGACCAACTGCTACTGAGGTAGAAAAAAACATATCAACATATCATCTTCAAATATTTCCATATTAATATCCAGAATAAACCACAGAAAATAAGTTATTTTTATGTTTATTTTTTTAATTTTTTTTAATTTTTATTTATTTATGATAGTCACAGAGAGAGAGAGAGGCAGAGACACAGGCAGAGGGAGAAGCAGGCTCCATGCACCGGAAGCCCGATGTGGGATTCGATCCCGGGTCTCCAGGATCGCGCCCTGGGCCAACGGCAGGCGCCAAACCGCTGCGCCACCCAGGGATCCCTTTATATGTTTAAATAAATGTGACAGAAACCTTTCAAAATTTACAAATTAAATGGTTTCTTGAAAAGTTGTGTTAAATGAAAATTGATCATTGAATCTTCTTTCCTGCTGACCTACATTTTAAAACATAAAATACCGCACCAAGTTCTAAAATGTTGGGCAGCCCGGGTGGCTCAGCAGTTTAGCGCCGCCTTTGGCCCAGAGTGTGATCCTGGAGTCCGGGGATTGGGTCCTCATCGGGCTCCCTGCATGGAGCCTGCTTCTCCCTCTGCCTGTGTCTCTGCCTCTCTCTGTCTCTCTGTCTCTCATGAATAAATAAATGAAATTTTTTTTAAAAAGTTCTAAATTGTGAAAACCAACCATTAATACAAATAGCCAATATTGAACAAACATAGATCTTTAAGGGGAAAATGTGTTCTTTCTTACTATAAGTAACACATATGAAAATAAACTGGTCTTCAGAAATGCTGTTTAATTTGCAGGGAAAAAATCTGCAATCATGTGGAAAACTCCTACTCAATTTTAAATGCTCAACCCAAATGCCACCACCTCTGCATATCTAGCCTTCTCTACTCTGTAATCCCTAAAGGAAAAAAATATGTCTACATCATTCCATGAACACAGGTGCAGAATTAGGGTACTTCCTTCCTCTCCTGGCACCTAAGCATCCCTCTTTTATAGCCCCAGGACAAATTATTATCATTCTTGAAAATCTAGATCCTCCACTGGACCTTGTGCTCCCTGAGGAGGGAATGCTGAATGAACCTTTGGAGGACCAGTGCCTACATGAGTACTGGCATCTCATTGGTGCTAAGTAAGCACTTATGAAACGAATGAGTAAACAAATGAAAGAATTAATGAATGTAAAAGGAAATATAATCAATAATGTTGTAATAACTTTGGTGACAGGTGGTAACTAGACTTATTATGGGGGCCATTTTGTGATATATAAAAATATAAAATCACTGATATATACCTGAAACTAAAAGAATATTGTATCTCAGTTATACTTAAATAATATATAAATAAGCATTTTGAATTCTTAGAAACTTAATGTAGATACTGCTTAGATTGTCCCCTCTGGGTGTTTTGGAAATACTTTCAGTTATCAGGTCCCTTATATCTCCTATTGTCAATACAGGTATTTTTAGTTTGGTTACTCTAAATAAACTGAACTCTCTGATTTCAGAAATCAGCATTGACAGACCTCTTAGACCTGAGGTACTCATCTGCTGACATAAGAGTGACTCAACAATGGGCTAGAGACTAAGACGTGCCACTTCACAATGTCTCAATTGACAGACTTTTTATTTTATTTTTTTAAAGATTTTATTTATTTATTCATGACAGAGCGAGAGAGGCAGAGACATACACAGATGGAGAAGCAGGCTCCCTGTGAGGAGACTGATGTGAGACTGGATCCCAGGACCTCATGACCTGAGCCAAAGGCAGATATTCAACCATTGAGCCACCCAAGTGTCCCTCAGTTGACAGACTTTTTAAAGTGCTATCCCCAGACAATTAACAAGTGTTGCTGCAGGCATTATGTAGTTTATGGAGCAGGAACAACTCTGGACCTGAAGGAAGGAACAAAGTTAACAATTAAAGAATGCATAACATCTAAACAGCAAACACGAGAGAAATGCAAAGGAGTGTGTAGAGTCAAGGGCCAACACATTCTCACAAGCAGGCCATGCAGTGTCCACATGACATGCTCACGCTGATGGGAACGCCTCACCAGCAGATTTTAGAGAGTTGTCCCGATGGATGGCTGGGCATATACCAGCTTTTAGAATCTTCCTGAGAAAGAGTTTTGAGTAATCACCCACAGTGTTGGGTCAATATCTTAACCTCCCCAACCCTCTGGAAGGGGAATTGTGAGGCAGAGTATCAAGAAAGAGGTGGTAGATAAAACCAGCCTAGAAAAATGACTCACAGTGTTTATCTGCAGGCTTCAGTCATAAAAAATTAAAGGCCATTTCAAGGTACACTGGGCACTGATGGAATCGCAACCAAAATGACAATAGAAGCCTCAATGTTTTCAATACATAAAGAGGAGAGAATGCCCAACTGTAAATAAATTACCAACAGACCTTCCCAGGGGGTGGAGAAGTAGAAGATTCCCTAAGGCAAAAGACACTTTTCCTTTTGCATATTTTAGTTTGTTAATTGTGAACTTAAAAGTTTGATAACCTGGAGTCTATGTTCTACCTGCTGATTCTTTAGCCTACAGAAGGACTTCTAAATCATCCACGATGCTAGAATCTTCCTAATGCAACCACCAAAGCCTATAGAGGATCAAGTCAGAGATTGGCTTGAACTGAAACAACCTCAAGAAGGTGTGACATAAGGTGGATATTTGAAATTGTCAGTTGCTGAAATCTCTCGGTGTCAGTGGGCACCCTTGTATTTAAAGGTATTTAAGGGTATTTAAATCTCCTGTGGTCAGTCAAGTATGCAACCAAAGCACAATATTCCTCCAGGACTCTTTAAGTAACTATATGAGAAAATTTGTTTATAAAATTCACCTTGACAAAACTTCAGAATTCCTAATTCAGTAGAATTAGAGATTTTATTATTCTTTCTCCTTTTTGTCTCTATAGTTTAGTCATATTTGCTGTCTATCTCTGTACACCCTAATTGTTATCAATTTCTTTAATGTTTACCATTATCAAGAGCTGCTGTCACTTTCTAATATCAAGATCTAGATTTTGGAAATCTAAAGAGTTAATGGCATCTGCAAAGTTCTCAGCAAAGTAGGTACAAACCATGTTTATGGTTCCTTTCATTTCACATTATTCCACTGTTTCATCTAACATAGAGAACTAAGAACTGATACCACATAAGCTACTAAATTTTGAATCTCTGATTTCTAGCCATCTTTTTTTTTTTTTTTATAAATTAATTTTTATTGGTGTTCAATTTACCAACATACAGAATAACACCCAGTGCTCATCCCGTCAAGTGTCCCCCTCCGTGCCCGTCACCCATTCACCCCCACCCCCCGCCCTCCTCCCCTTCCACCACCCCTAGTTCATTTCCCAGAGTTAGAAGTCTTTATGTTCTGTGTCCCTTTCTGATATCTCCCACACATTTCTTCTCCCTTCCCTTATATTCCCCTTCACTATTATTCATATTCCCCAAATGAGTGAGAACATACACTGTTTGTCCTTCTCCGATTGACTTACTTCACTCAGCATAATACCCTCCAGTTCCATCCACGTTGAAGCAAATGGTGGGTATTTGTTGTTTCTAATGGCTGAGTAATATTCCATTGTATACATAAACCACATCTTCTTTATCCATTCATCTTTCGATGGGCACCGAGGCTCCTTCCACAGTTTGGCTATTGTGGACATGGCTGCTAGAAACATCGGGGTGCAGGTGCCCCGGCGTTTCATTGCATCTGAATCTTCGGGGTAAATCCCTAACAGTGCAATTGCTGGGTCATAGGGCAGGTCTATTTTTAATTCTTTGAGGAACCTCCACACAGTTTTCCAGAGTGGCTGCACCAGTTCACATTCCCACCAACAGTGTAAGAGGGTTCCCTTTTCTCCGCATCCTCTCCAACATTTGTTGTTTCCTGCCTTATTAATTTTCCCCATTCTCACTGGTGTGAGGTGGTATCTCATTGTGGTTTTGATTTGTATTTCCCTGATGGCAAGTGATGCAGAGCATTTTCTCATGTGCATGTTGGCCATGTCTATGTCTTCCTCTGTGAGATTTCTGTTCATGTCTTTTGCCCATTTCATGATTGGATTGTTTGTTTCTTTGGTGTTGAGTTTAATAAGTTCTTTATAGATTTTGGAAACTAGCCCTTTATCTGATATGTTATTTGCAAATATCTTCTCCCATTCTGTAGGTTGTCTTTGAGTTTTGTTGACTGTATCCTTTGCTGTGCAAAAGCTTCTTATCTTGATGAAGTCCCAATAGTTCATTTTTGCTTTTTTTTCTTTTGCTTTCGTGGATGTATCTTGCAAGAAGTTACTGTGGCCAAGTTCAAAAAGGGTGTTGCCTGTGTTCTCCTCTAGGATTTTGATGGAATCTTGTCTCACATTTAGATCTTTCATCCATTTTGAGTTTATCTTTGTGTATGGTGCAAGAGAGTGGTCTAGTTTCATTCTTCTGCATGTGGATGACCAATTTTCCCAGCACCATTTATTGAAGAGACTGTCTTTCTTCCAGTGGATCGTCTTTCCTCCTTTGTCGAATATTAGTTGACCATAAAGTTCAGGGTCCATTTCTGGATTCTCTATTCTGTTCCATTGGTCTATGTGTCTGTTTTTGTGCCAATCCCATTTACAATTGCACCCAAAAGCATAAGATACCTAGGAATAAACCTAACCAAAGAGGTAAAGGATCTATACCCTAAAAACTATAGAACACTTCTGAAAGAAATTGAGGAAGACACAAAGAGATGGAAAAATATTCCATGCTCATGGATTGGCAGATTTCTAGCCATCTTAAACAAACTCCTAAGAGAAAAAAAGAAGACAGTCCTCTACTTTCATATAAAATTTAAAAATCTGTGTGTGTGTGTGTGTGTGTGTGTGTGTGTGCGTATGTGTTTGGGATTGCAGAAAGCAAGTGGAGTACAACCTAAATAATATATTCTTCACGATGAAGGGATTCCCAGAGATACTTATTAAAATGTCTTTAATTATATCTCATCTTTAGACATCCTTGCACTCTTCACTGGTTTATTTCTAGTTTTTCAAGCATGCCTCTTAATATTTTGATTACACAATTAAGAGGCTTAAAGGTTCACATATGAATACATGATTAACAGGCTTAGAACTAATGCATGCCTCAGGTTAATTTACCACAAAACTTCCCATTTTTCTTCCAATTTTATAAATGTTTTAAAGTCTATGTTTCTTATCGCAGATATCAGCATTTGGGCTCTAATATTTTCCACTCATTTTTATAAATTAAGGCCAAAATTTAGAAAAATTCAAACAATTTTACAAACACTGCCTTTCAGCCAAAGATAGCAAAGTGCCAGAGTTGAACGGTCTAGACAAAGACAACACCACGCGCACAACTCATTCAGCAGCTGAAGCCCAAAATCTGCCTTGGAGTCATCAAAACCTCCATGTGTGAGTAAATTTAGATTCAGAGATCAGCTGTACTACCAGGCGACATTCGGAACAATTACCCAAATATCTGGGCACTTTCTGTATTGCAGCCATACTGGGACAGTATTCGTTCCTCACAAAGACCATGGCCTTCAAACTCCTACTTCTACATGGCAGTTTCTTAGTCTAGAATATTCTTTCCCCACCATCTTCTCCAAATTTCCCCTGGCTTATTCCTGTTCTTCAGTTCTCAACTTAAATGTAGCCTTCTATGTACCCCCACATCAGACTCTATCTATCCTCTGTATCACTGGCACTTGAGGCTTAACAACATGTCTTAGGCTTATAATGAGGTTTGCTGGCTATCTTCCTTAAATGACCATCAATCCTATACACACAATCTGGAAACCTGCTTCCCCAGTTCCATCCTACATTTTCACTGCCTGGCACATACACTCTATACTCTGGATAAGTTGTTGTGTGACTGGATTAAACCAGGTTAAATGGACAAGCACTGAACACAATTTGTATCTGAATGATATACATGTTTCTTTTTGTCATGTTTAGGTAGGAGGGAGACAGAAATCGAGGGGGCAGGGTGGAGTAGGATTCATTGCTGCATCATGATGAAACAATCCCATTGAGCCATGGAGGCTATTTATATGGCATCCCTGTGGGACAAGTTTTCCTTCTTACAGACAAGCGTCCAAGGGCCAAATAAAGCAAAGCAAGGCTGTACTTTGGCCTGACATCTGCAAAGTTTTGATCCTCATCCATGTCTTCATACCAATAGAGATCTGATCTCTGTGTGTAGTGGCATTGACTCTCTTTGATCATCTATGTTGGCCACATGTTCTCCTGAAGCCAGGGAAACAATCCTGTCTTCAGCTGGGAACTAGGAACTTGATTCAAATACAAAACATAAAGCTCTGATTCTAAAATGAGGGCCACAGTGCATCCTATAGTTTGAGGTTTCAGAGAATCTGAAGGAGGTGATTAACAGTGACCCCACATGTTTGATTCCCAGCTATCACCAATGGCACCACCAGGAGCTACTACTGGACACACAGAGAGAGCAACCAAAACCACAGGCAAGGAATTACAAATACTTTCTCTTAAATAAAAAAGCAACCCCGTGTGGGAAGTAATCAGTCTTAGCAAGGAAAAATCAAAAGGGAGGAGTGATAAAAGAAATATAAGCTTACTTCTAAAACAATAGTATTAATAATACTATTACTTTTAAACAAAAGTCCTCTTTAAAAATGCCTGGTTCAGCAAGTTCTCTTTCATCAGAAGCGCTCTGCTGAAGCTCAACTTGAGATTGAGGCCGAGACTCTGGAGCTTGGCTCTTTGCCTCTTGTGAGGGACCACTGTACCTGAGTCACCAAGCAGGTACGGGAATACCAACAGGCCCCTGCCTCAATGTGGTTTCATAAAGCAATACAGAAACAATTTTTGGCCTTGCTGCAAATGTGCATAATGGAAAGCAAATATTATTAAAAAGACAATCATTTTTAGTGATTAAAATAATCCAAGGCAGAAAAAATTTCTCCCATAAGTTTCTAAGTTCTCATTTATCATCGTTTTGCCGCAAGAAGCCAGAGTAATTTTATTTTTCCTGACTTCTATTAAAAAGATCAATACATATGATTCCAAAGAGTCTCGGCTCATGAAAAGATGGAGCAGGCCTGTAATCACATATGAAAGTATTGGTTGTCATTAGCAGAAAGATTGATCTGAAAAGACAACAGACCTAGAGTGAAAGGGCTTAAAATTTTCCATTGGGCAGCCCAGCAACTTTCACCTTCCAGATAATTGAATACAGATAACAGATTACCATATTAGAGGAAAGAATTGGATTGGGGATATTCAGTAGATACCCACTTTAGCAAAGCAATACCAAATTTCTCAATAATGATTTTGTTTGATGCAAAAAATTAAAGTGGCCTGCTGGTACAAAAGTATTGTCTGATGCACATTTGAGTCAATGTTGTTAGATGAGATTTTTATATAGTTACCTGCGGCATTGGTGGCTCTAATGAAAGCACATGTTCAGCTGACTGCTAAGACGACAGTTAAGGAACATGTTAAGGAATGTGTATTCCATGAACAGAACTTCTTTCAGCTTTCTTCAGTGAATTATTGACATGACTTGTAGTGATAATTGTATAAAACTCACAAGAACTGAACTCATGGGCATGCAAAGAGTCTTCTTCACTCCATAGCTCTCCTTTCCTGAAACCCACTCACAGCTGTAAAAATGCTAGCTATAAATCAAGATGGAATTTTTATAGGATCTTGGAAGGGCATGGTGAACCTGGAAATTCAGAGTTGTGGACATTTTAAACTGGAGGTCAACATTTTCAGTATCTTTATCTTTGCCCTACATATGTACAATATTGACACACCTGAGGATGGTGTTTCCATGTTCCAAAATTAATAGATAAGATGAAAGAAGAGCTGAAACCAGCACAAGATGCTATTAACCAAACACTGTCCTGTATGTTTTTTCCGAAACATCCGAATATTTTATCACTCTTCAATCCCTCTACTTACTTAACTGCCAACAATAACTGGACATCTCACAGTTATCGGATCTGTTCATAATTATTAACCACTGATCATTTTCATAATAACCTAAAAGCTGATCCTGGAGAAAGATATCAACATCCCTTCCCTAAAACAATAAAGTTGACAGTGTTAGTGTTGACATCCTTTTATGTAAGTGTGATACTCTATTACTCTATTATGAATTTTTCAATGCTTTCATTATCTACATTTTACACAAAATCACACTGTCACAGCATTCACTAGACACTTCAATGCATACAAAGCAAACCTGCTTTCCTCCATGCCTAAATTAAACAAAACATAAACACTTGTTTTTGTGAAAATACCAGAAAATGTTCATGCTTTTGGAATTTCCTGTAATAATAGTATCAGGAGTAAATTCCTCTAAATACAGAGGACAGGAATAAGACCAGCCAGGAATTATTTTTAGTTTTTCAAACTTAGTAAATTCTTTCCCATTTTCAGCTGAACAGATTATTTTTTCTTGCCACTAAGTAAACATCTCCATTTTACCAATGAAGTCAGTATTTTTAAGAAAGGAAGGAATAGGATTTTTCCCATGAGTGCTTCATACAGGAGTCTGTGTAAGTGTATGTGTACATGTTTATAGGCCATGCTGGTAATGAGGCCACATCCTCTTAAAGCCAATTCTCTTTTTAAGAAGACTGAAGTTATAAACACTCCAGGGCATTATTATTTTATTGTGGTGAGCACTGAGTAATGTATGGAATTGTTGAATCAATATGTTCTATACTTGAAACTAATATAGTATTGTATGTTAATTCTACTTCAATAAAATAAGTAAATACAGAGAGACAGACAGACAGACAGTGAAGCAGGTAGCTCTCCAAGATTGCAGTGACCTGTGGAAACTGTCCATCTTTCTCCTGAGGAAGAGTTCTCGAATGATGACTCTGGAGCCATAAGACACCAGAATGGACAGATAGCCCATGATGTAGTTACGAACACTCAGTGACAAGAGCACCTGTCAAGTCTGTATTCCTCCCCTGCCCTTCCCTGTCTTGCCCCTGCCTTAATGAAAGGTCTATGATATGATACCCTGGGTTAACATACTCTCAAGGGAGATGATGGAATAGCTTGTATGATGCTCCAGACTAGCACACCAGGCTCAAATTTGCACTGGGCTGTGCTGCTGTCATATGTATGAGACGTATCTCATTCCTGTCCTCTGTGTATAGTCTGATGAACAAGTTGCTGAGGCCCAAAACATGATGTAAATTGGGGTTCAAACATTATATTTCCAAACACTATGAAAATTATAGCATTTTTGAGTAAAAAGATGAAATAAGAGAGAAAAAGCTAAAACTCTATCAGCCAGGGTTCATCAGAAAAACAGAACTGATGGGAGCTAGAGATAGATGTATATTTATATTGAGGCCCATGAAGAGCCAAAGTTTCAGTTCAACTATAAAGGCAGGAAAAAGTCAGTGTCCCAGCTCAAAGCCATTTAGGAAGGAGGAATTGTCTATTACTCAAGGGTGGGTGAGTCTTTTTGTTTTATTAAATCCTTCATCTGATTGGCTGAGGGCCACCCACATTAGGGAGGGCAATCTGCTTTTACTCAGTCTACCAATTTAAGTGTTAATCTCACCTTCAGTGAAACACCCAGAATGCTTGACTAAATATCTGGCACCTCATGACCCAGTTAAATTTATATAAAATTAACTGCTGTAGTAACTTCATCAAATACTAAGCAAATACAGTTTTTCTTCTGTTTGTCTTAATACAAATGATAATGTAACTTTCTGTTCATTCCTTTTTTGTGATTATTCTTTTTGTCCATTTGGTTTAAATATTTCTTCTGCACTTCAACAAGCAGGCAATGGATGGGCAATAAAACTGTGCTGAAAGCTGCCCTCCTCCTCCCCCCCAGCTAAAGCAAGCTCGAGGAACATTTATTTAATAAAAAGGAGAATCAATAAAATTATAATTTGAGGAAGTCAGAATCAATGCCAAGTTGTCCTGTAAAAAAAAAAATTTGGTTGAAATTCATGCTCTTTCTTCTCCTTGTTAGGAAAAACTATATTAAGAGTAGGATTAATTTAATGATCACCATACTGGTTGGTTTAGTGCTAAGAACCATGACTAAGAAACATGCATGCAGCTTCTGTTCCTTTGAAACTGCATTTTTCAATCCTTTCAGACCCTTGCTGCTGTAGGAAAGTTCCACAGACCAGCAGCATCAGAATTCTGTGGGCATTTGTTTAAAATGCATATCCTGGTTCCAACCCCAGTTCTATTAAATCAGAATATGTGGGGATGGGACCTAGGAATTTGCATTCTAAGAAGCTCTCCAGGTGATTATTTTTTTCTTCATCTTTTTTTAAATTTAATTTTTTATTTAAATCCTTGTTAACATATATGATAAAATTGGTTTCAGGTGTAGAATTTAGTGATTCTTCACTTCTATATAGCATCCAGGTAATACTTAAGTATGATAACATGAGAATCTCCAATTAAATAACACTTTATCCAGTTCACAAAATCACATACATCACAGGTTAAACCTCAACCAGAGAAACGTAGTACTATCATCCAGTTAGAGCCTAATTTATCAACCAGTTTAATCAACCAATTATCAACCTAATTTATCAACGCACTCCAATTCAACTATGAAGAATTTTGTGTTTAATTGTGTTGCTTATTTCCTCTAAATTCTGAAGGATTATAAATGAATGTAAGTTAGCAGTACTATAGAATACCAGAATACCAAGATATTACAATATTAACATTTAATATCACCTTTTAAATTTAAGTATTAAATTACATTTAATATTAAATATTAATTTCCTTGCATTTCATTCCACCATGTTGACATAAATAGATGGCCCTCAAAAAAGATTTCAAGTTGTCCTCAGTTGTCTAATTATTCATATTTTCAATAAAAAGCACTTGTCAACACATATGAACAAGGTTGGCCATGAACAGCAATACAGAGAAGCTCTGTTTTAAAGTAGTTGGTCTATTTATTGTGCAGCATCTGTTAATTCTGCCTTCCAAGTCCAGACTAAGAAAAATACTCTAGAGCCTCCATAGTCTTCATTCAGCTCAGATCTTTTCTTTGCAACAGAATATTAAAAGAGGCCAAATTTTGAAATAGTGGAATCTTCCTTCTCTTCCCCCCAATCTGAGTTCCCGATGTCTTCATAATACCCACACTACACCATGATAACTCCCCATCAAGACATTCTGTGTCTGCATGTTGGCCTCTGTTGCCAGTAGGGCCCCTCTCACAAGGGCCTCTTCCCAAGACAATCCTCACTAACAAAGCCCTGCTTTCCAAAAGCTTCTTTCCCCTCTTTCCAAACATAAATATTCTATATTGCTTCTCATTCTCAAGAGACCTGACATCGACTACCTACCTGCTCAAATCTGATACTATTCCCTTTGGAATAATAATGAACATTAGTTTAGCATCATCTCTGATTATGATTTAATGCAAAGCAGAACTTGGGGTTGAACTATCAGAGTCTCATAAGACATGGCTGTGGTTATGAATCCTAAGGAAGCTCTTGCCCTCAAAGAACTCATAATTTAATACGATAAATAAGATAACTAAACCAAAATACGGTGGGCTGGAAAACAAAGAAAGGTGCGGGGTGCTAGGGGAGTCAAGAACAGGAGAGCTCACAGTCAGTTGAATGTGGGCTTCAAGCTTTCCAAAGGATGCTAGCATGGTTCATTATAAACCTGCCCCTTCTGAGGTCACAATTGAAACAAAATAGATATACCAAAATTTTTTCTATCTGAAAATGAGAACTGTGTCCATGAGATATTACATCATGTCAGTTTTTCTCCTGGTTCTGAATACACTGAGGTGCATCATGTGATCCTACTGGAATCATTCTGACATAGCCATAGGCAAGAACTGTCATCATTGTCTTTTAAACCTAGTCCCATAGCATTGCAAGCTATGTGTGAGGGGTATATGCTTGCACATGGATGGGGACAAATGTGTGTGCAGCAGCATATATGATTCTTGCCACAGGTAAAGTAGATATCTTCTCTGTGTATCAGTAAATAAGTGCATTCAGTTACTTATTACTCAAATATTGGGTTACAAATACTCAAATATTGAGTATTTGGTGGGAATCAAATTCCAAGATGATGGCTACAAACAATGCAGAACCAGTCCCTGCCCTCCAGGAGCTTAGAGTCCACATAGCCAAAGAGAAATTAAACACATAATGACTAGGGTAGACTCGAGTATAGTTGCAAGTGTAAGACTAATGCCTACATAGGTGTCAAACAGTGCCTTATCTTCTATAGTTGCAGAAACTAGTGTTGCAATGAAGAAGATGATGACTCTCATCCTCATATTGAGTGGTGTTGCAAATACCTGTCTCAGTTCCGTGGACAGCCCTGTTGCCTCAGCATAGAGTCCTCATCTATACCCTGGAACCACTCCAGTAAGCCATGGTTCTAAGCCTGTAGGTGAGCATAAAGATAACCTGGGGGACTAAAGATCGGACACCTGGCTTCACCCAGAAATGCTCATACAGTAGGTCTATGATGGGAAAAGTCCACGGTGTATTTGAAATACCCACGTGAGTGGTTCTAAAGCAATTATATGAACTGTCTTGGGAAACTCTGTAGCCTAGAAATGAATGAACTAAATACTCTGATTTTCCCTATTCAAACATATTAAGAACATGATTTAATTGTATACTGCATTCACTTCAGAATGTCTCAAAAATATGCACAAATATTCACATATTGTACCTTCTCCTGTCTTCAAGAGACACAAAGAGGCAAACTATTCTCAAAATAGAAGAAAGTTCACAATCCTTAGATTTGAACTCTTTTGAAAGGGCCTTTTAGTATATAATTTCAATACAAATGCCAGGTTAACAAAAAAGATTATTCATTTATGACTCAGTTTTTTAAAATATTGACTGGTAAATCTGTCTTTAAGACAGCATGCATAAACACCTAAATGTAAGAAATATGCTAAAGCAAAAACTTGATATGGCCAACACTTCATGATAGAAATAAAATCAGCTGCTAAGCCACAGACAAAACTGAGGTTTTTCATTGTTACCTTCAAATCAATTCTTTGTTCTGTTTGTTCGTTTGTTTTACCATTTTTAAATGACAGACAATTAGAAAAAAATCTGTATTTTCACTAAATTTAATTTTTCCTCTTCCGTACAATATTGATTCAAAAACAATGTTATCAATAGTCACAAGTAAAAGAAAAGGAACTTCCAAAGCCACAAATTCTACTGGAACCAAGATTCCCAGTTTATGAGTAGAGATTAGCAACTGACTTTAAAAAGAGACTGCAAGTCTCGGAACAAGCCCAGAATGATGTGAAGTGAGAAGGTTGGGAGGAAGGGTAGGAACAGAAAAAAACATATTCTCCAAAATTCCAGAGTTTTCTTTTTAGTTCAGAAAAGGCAAACTTTATGTAAAAACCTTGCAAAGATATGAACAGTAGAACAGCTCAACAGCATAGCCAACATTGATATTGATATTGATATTGATATTGATATTGATAGACTATGAACTATGAACTAGAATGGAATCCTTCTTTCACCCAGTAAACCACTAATGCCGTGAGGCCTGATATAGTGAACTGTGTTGGGGATACAGTTGGGAACTGTGTGAATAAAATACAATTCCTGTCTTTAAGACATTCACCACCACGCCTGTAAAATGACAGCCATCTATCTCTACGAGGCATTACTCACCAAGGTGTGTTATACGGGTCCAGCAAAACAGCGAGGAAGGGGTAATGAACTCTTTCTGGGATTGTGAGTAAGATGGCCTCAGAGAGGAAACGAGTGTTTTTGCAGACTTTGAGTCCAAGCAAGTCTCTGGGTAAAGAGATCACTAGCTTGGGACAGGTTTTAATTTGTGTGGAGTTCCCTCTTCGGTCCTCTACTTGACTCTCATTGCATGCTCTTCCTGGGCAAGCCTTGCACGTGCACAAGTTCAGCTCCCATCACTACACTTATGACTCCCAAAACTGTATCTTGAGACAAAAACTTCCTGCCTGGGTATCTCAGTTGGTGAACCATCTGCCTTCAGCTTGGGTCATGGTCCTAGGGTCCTTGGATCGAGAGCCCTTCATTGGGCTCTCTGCTCAGTGGCCGAATCTGTTTCTTCCTCTCCCTCCACTCCTCCCCCAATTCGTGTGCATGCGCTCGCTCTCTCTTGCTCTCTCTCTCTCAAATGAATAAATCAAACCTTAAAAAAAAAAAAACCTTCATGTCTGAGTTTCAGAATCACAGCTAGATTCTCTCCTGGGAAACCAAACTCTCCTCAAGTCTAACACATCTAAATCTAAGTCACAAAACTTGTTGCCTAAGACCGAAATGATAACATAACCCCAGACTTCACCCTCTCCTCACTAGTCACTAGGTTCTGTTCTTTCCACTTAAGTATCTCACCCTCCTCTGCTTCCATAGCCACAGTTTTGGTTGATACTCTTAACCATGTTTTACATCATATCCCTGTCTCCAGTCTTATTTCCTTCCAATTCATCCTCCATGCACTGTCAGGGGAATGGACTGTAAGTGATAGCTAGTGATTTTGCTTCTCTGATTAATACCTTCCAATGCTGCATGAGCACATTAGGATAAATTCCAAGCCCCTCATCCTGCCATCCTTTTTCCCACTATCCCCAACAGGTACACAGAGCTTTGCTCAAATGCACGTATGCTATCTTCTCTGGCCTGAGCATCCTTTTCTCCCCATTTATTCACCATCTGCCCTGCTTGCCTAACTTCTGCTCAGCTCAGCAACCTCTTCCTTTGGGGAGCTATCTCTGATATCCTCAGGCTGAGTCAGGTCCCCCTCTCTGGCCCTGAGTTCCCTGTGCATGCCCCTATTGGAGCACCCTCCACCTGTTAAGTATTGGTTGAACTATTTGTCTGCCTCCCCCAAGCTGACTGTGTGAGACTCGAGGGCAGGACTGTGTTCTGTTCATTTTATATCTCTCATGCCTAGCACAAAGCTCATTACATAAGAACTCAACTGTTTGTGGATTATCTTAATTAACTAATGCCATTCACTGAGCTGCATAATATTGCCATCCAAGAATAAATACTTGAAAACCTCAGAGACCACAAGGCTATTCAACAACTCTACTCCTTAAAAACAATCAACAATAAAAATGTGCATCCTAAAGTTATATAAATATCATACAAAAACAACTGGTTGGATATGAAAACTGGGGTCAACCAGCTGTTTCTTTCTACATTGTACCAAATAACTGATGTGATAGTTGCTGCTGTTTGGTATTTTTGGTTTTTTGTTTTTTTAAAAATTTTTGATAGCTAACATATAGTGCAATATTGGTTTCTGGAATAGATTTCAGGGATTCATCACTTACATACAACACCCAGGGCTCATCACAACAAGTGCTCTCCTTAATCCCCATCCCCCATCTAGCCTATCCCCCACCCATCTCCCTCTATCAACCCTCAGTTTTTTCTCTGTAGTTAAGAGTCTCTTAGGGCTTATTGTTTCCCTCTCTCCTTTTTTCTTTTCCTCCTTCCTATATGTTCATGTTTTCCTTCTTAAATTTGTCTTTATCTAAGTAACTTATTTCCCTTAGTATAATTCACTTAAGCTCCATCCATGTTGTTGCAACTGGCAAGATTCACCCTCTTTGATGGCTAAATAATATTCCTTTGCTATATATACCATATCTTCTTTATCCATTCATCAGTGATGGTCAATTGGACTCTCTCCATAGTTTGACTATTGTTGATAATGTTGCTATAAGCATCGGGGTGGGGGTGCCTGGGTGGCTCAGTCAGTTAAGTGTCTGCCTTCAGCTTGGGTCATGATCCCAGAGTCCTGGGATTGAGACCCATGCTGGGCTCCCTGCTCAGTGTGGAGTCTGCTTCTCCCTTTCCTCTGCCCCTCCCTCCACTCATTCTCTCTCTCTCTCAAATAAATTTTTAAAAATCTTTTTTTTAATTTTTAAAAATCTTAAAAAAAATCAAGGTGCATATATTCCTTTGAATTTGTATTTTTGTATACTTTAGGTAAATACTGAGTAGTACAGTTGCTAGATTATAGGGTAGTTCTATTTTTAACTTTTTGAGGAACCTCCATACTGTTCTCCAGAGTGGCTGCACCAGTTTGCATTCCCACCAACACTACAAGAGGGTTCCCCTTTCTTTGCACCCTTCCCAGCACCTGTTGTTTCTTATGTTGCTAATTTTAGCCATTCTGACAGGTATGAGATGGTATCTCATCATGGTTTTGATTTGTACTTCCCTAACAAAGAGTGATATTCAACATCTTTTCATGTGTCAGTTAGCTATCTGGATGTCTTCTTTGGAAAAGTATCTATTCATGTCTTCTGCTCATTTCTTAACTGAGTTATTTGTTTTTGGATGTTGAGTTTGATAAGTTCTTTATGGATTTTGGATACTAACCCTTTATCAGATATGTCATTTGCTAATATCTTCTCCTATTCTGCATGTTTTAGTTTTGTTGTTTCCTTCACTGTGCAAAAGCCTTTCTTCTTGATGAAGTCCCAATAGTTCCTTTTTGCTTTTATTTACTTTGCCTTTGGAGACATGTTGCTGTGGCAGATGTCAAAGACGTTTCTGCTTGTCCTGTCTTCTATGACTTTGATAGTTTCCTGTCTCACATTAAAGTCTTTCATCTATTTTGAATTTATTTTTATGTATGGTATAAAAAAGTGGCCCAGTTTCATTCTTCTGCATGTTGCTATCTAGTTTTCCCCAACACCATTTGTTGAAGAGACTGTCTTTTTTCCATTGGATAGTCTTTCCTGCTTTGTCTTCCTGCAAAGATTACTTCGCCATATAGTTGTGGGTCCATTTCTGGGTTCTCACTGCGGTTGTTTAAACCATTATATTATCTGATACTTTTGAGGCAGTTGAGTCAATAGAGAAGTTAAGTATCATGTAAGTTCCATCTGTGTTTAGCATCAGCAGATCTCATTAATTACTGTAACCTATTATCTCAAGTCCTTTTCTGAGCATCTACTTCAGGTTAGGCATACATACTGTATAAATGCTTCTCCCAGTGTAGCTCATGGACCACTTCTATCTATATCACCTGAGGGTCTTCCTAAAAAATGCATATTCTTATACCTCACCCAAGATATCCTAAACCAGAACTTCTTTTAATAAAGTCCACCCTATTAATATTTATTCAAAGTAAAATTTGAGGGCAGCCTGGGTGGCTCAGCAGTTTAGCACCGCCTTCAGCCCAGGGCGTGATCCTAGAGACCTAGGGTCAAGTCCCACATCGGGTTCCTTGCGTGGAGCCTGCTCCTCCCTCTGCCTGTGTCTCTGCCTCTCTCTCAATCTCTCTCTCTCATGAATAAATAAAAATCTTTTAAAAAAAACTAAAATTTGAGAGTCATTGGTCTACACTTTGGACAGTCTCAGAGAAGGTGGAAGGATGGAGCAGTGAAGAGATAAGGGAATGAGAGAGGCCAAGGCGTAAGAGGGGGAAACACATTAGTTAGGATATAGGAACAGCTGCTGTGAAAAGAAGAGCCAATATAGTAGTGGTTTAAACAAACAGAGTTTATTTCTATTTCATATAATGGTTTATATAATGAATATTGACAGTCCAGGGAATATTGACAGTCCAGGATGTAGAGGCATCAAGGAGTCAGGAACCTGAGATCCTTCCAGCTTGCTGTTCTCTCTGCCATCCTTAGTGTCTTTCCCTCAACTACATGGTCTAAGGTGGTTCATTACTTCATCCTCATTGAATGAGATGGAAATAAAAGGGAAAGGATACTTCCCCTAAAAAGCATAAGCCAGAAGGTATACCTACCACACCTGTTAATTTTCCAGAAATTGCCTATGTATCTTCAACCAACTACAAAGGAGACTGAGAAATGCTGTAGGTGTAGGAGAAGTCCATGTACCCAATTAAAAACTGTAACAATGGAGTAAAGGGGAAATAGATAACGGGGTCTATTTGCAGTCTCTGTCACCTGGGAGAAAGAAGAAGGGGATAAAGGATGTAGAAGGGAACAAAAAAATACAAAATCAGTTGTCAATTCTTCAGAACATCCTCCATCCCCTAACCCTTACCGAAATATGTCTGCTTTAGCCTGGTGTTCATGGTTTTCCAAACATCTTTAATCAAGATTATTGAATTCACTTTCACTGACACCCCTCCAATCTTGGCCTTAGACATTGACTTTGATTGGAAACTAATCTGCTGCCAGTGTTTCCAATACCATTGACATAATGGGCTACAGGCACAAGCTGTTTATCCAAGTTCTCTGCTTTATATTAAAAGTCATGGGATTAGAGATGAATTTTAAACAGCACACTTTCCTCATTTGTGTTTAAAGATGGTGCTGTTTGGGACGCCTGTGTGGCTCAGTGGTTGAGCATCTGCCTTTGGGTCAGGGTGTGATCCCAGATTCCTGGCATTGAGTCCCACATCAGGCTCCTTGCATGGAGCCTGCTTCTCCTCCCTCTGCCTGTGTCTCTGCCTCTCTTTCTGTGTCTCTCATGAATAAATAAATAAAATATTTTTTTAAAAAATAGATGGCACTGTTTGATCAGTCCTACCATGGCACCCCTTCTACATGACTAGTACCCTCTGGAACTGGGCAGTGCCTTGGCCCTGTGCTTGGTAAATTGAATTTCCATGTGACTAATCACCTCGAGTTTCATGTGAAAACTGCACTTTGGTTTATACTCTGGCTGTTGGGGAAAGTCTAAAACATGAAGGGACAGGCAGATTTGGTGCTACTGCTCCACCCAGACTACCTTTCCTATGGAATAAGAACTACCATGGCCCCATGCCAGAATGCTGACCTGTAAAGAACAACCCCCTCCAGCCTTTCATGGGCCTAACTAAGATGAACCATGTGACATTCATTCCATGGATCAGACATCAGGTCAGATCTTATTGCTTTTGGACAACAGCCATTATGAGATTTATGGAGCAAAGAATAGGTACAATACAACCCTCAGAGTACATTACAAAGTTAGAGGGTATTTCTAAGCATGGAAATATGCAACATTTCAGGGCTAATGTCATAAAAAGAGGCATCAGACCAATAGATCACTGTCTCCACTCAACTGTAATCTCTAAAAATAACTTCAGCTCTCATTTCTGAGAATGAGAGAAACTTTAGAAGTTACATTCATGTTTTTAGGAGTCCATATGTAACCTAAATTTTCCAGAAATGAACCTGAATATAATCTAGTTAGAATTACATCCCTCAAATACATTTCAGTACAGATGCAGATTCATAAAGCAAAATAAAAGATAACGTGGTTTTATTCCAAAGCACAGACTTAAACACATGGCAACACTCATCATTCTCAAAGTTCCCAGTTGCTTCATTTGCTCCCGAGAGTCAAGTGGTTTCTATAAGAAAATCACATGTGGTCAGAAAATTATAGGAGGCCTGGTTCTTAGGGAGTAATGATCCATTCATTTGATAATTTGCTAAATGCCTACTCTTGCTCTTCATCATTTTTTCCTTCTTGGTTAGCACATCATGCAAATTGTGACAAGAGATAAAGAAATGGAAATGCTCCCGGAAAAACAAGCCAAAATGATGAAAAAAAAAAAAAAAGATACAAAATCTTTTTAAAATAAACTTAATATTTTTTAGAAGTGTCTCTATAAAAAATACTAATGGAAAAATTTAAATGTGCTATTGTAGCCCCTCCGACACTGATTTTCAGAGAGTGATGCCACGTGCCCCCATCACTAGCATCCATACCATCGGAAATGGCCACTGAGGATGTTCAAGGACAACTCCAAACAGGCATCTAGATGTGGGCAAATGTACCTGTCTCTGGAGACTTTGGATTCCGTGTCTATCATTTTTTAAGTATGGGTATATGAGAAACACTGATCCCTAGGCTATTGTTTTTTAGGTAAATCCTTGAGTTTACTTTATTCTGAGGTTGATATTTGTATTTGCTGGCTATTCTTGTCCATTCATTTTCCTGAGGACCAATTCTCAGTGTTCACCAGGATTGGAATAGAAGCATGGAAACCAAAGAGCAGCTCCACATTATTGCTTATTGCTATGCCCACTGATGTGTGGTGATGAAAAGAGCAGATGTAAAAGCCAAGATGAATTTCCACCATGAAATGCAAGATAAGCATAGTGACATCCTCATGTGCCCAAAGGATGGGGCCAATTTTAGTATGTCAACAGAGTTCCAAGTCACGTGACCTGGAGTTATATAAATCAGACAGATTTAATGTGATACAACAGCAAGGATTTTAAATAGGTCTGCTCTTTTTGGTGTGACTTACTACAGTTTACTTAAAAGGAAAAGTAGAAAATTTATTATATAAGGAAAAGTAGAAACTATTATATAGTCTCCAGCTGTCAGCTCTAATTTCCTAGGATGGTGTAGGACAGAGCACTCTCAGGGTTATTGAACAGTTTGTATCAGAAAAGGCCTGAATTTGTGCTCACTGTCCTCTTTCTCTTTACTCTTTCTCAGTTTTCTTAGGAAACATATCCAATATTCAGGCTTCTCCAGCCAAACAGGGTGGGGAGAAAAAGGCATTTACACTGAATGGTGTCTAAAAATATTTTATACCAATTTTAACATTTTAGGAAAATAACTGTATGATATTCCAACATTAACAGAAGAAAGGAAAAATCACTTAAAAGATGCCTATCTGCTCATGCCCTACATAGATCCTCTGTTGGACAAAAATTTTCCATTCTTCTCATGAAACTAATTAATTATAAAGTTGGAAAGTTTAGCAGACACTGTGTTTTAATGAATTTCTCTATTTCTCTTTTGAGTTCTTAGGGAAGAAGGGGGTAAAGCACAGATAAATACTCTCTAGGCTGTAAGATCAGAGGAGCAGGCAGGTGATCCAGTCAATGTTGAGTACCTAACTCATTACTTGGCATATAATAGTTGCTTAATAAAAATTTTTGCTGTATGTTAAATAGCTCTTTCAAATTAGTAATTCATAGTTTTTCTGCTACTCTCCCATACTCAAAATCTAACAAAAATCTTTTTAAAGGAATGAGTCCATGATTTTTTTATTCCAGAGTTTTATAAGGCAACATTTCTTCTATCTAGTCGCTTTCTCTTGCATACCCAAGGGTTCATCTTAGTAATGAAGCACAAGGGCTTTGAGGTCAGACATGTTCAACCATGAGGTTCTGCTGTTTGCCTCGTGTGGTTCAGTGAGTCACTTAATTTCTCTGAGCCTCATTTTCCCTTTCTTAACGCATTTTGATACTTATTTCACAAGGCTATCTATGGATCAAATAAAATAATATGTATTAAACAGCAAAGTGCTTGACTTCAATTAATGAAGTCTACTTGTGATGATTACTTCAGTAGTAGTAGTAGTATCTACATGAAACTTTATTTTTATTTTTTAATTTTTTTTACATGAAACTTTAGAATAATCTTATAACATGCTTTATTTTTTTAAGATTTTATTTATTTATTCACGAGAGACATAGAGAGAGATAGAGGCAGAGGCAGAGGCAGAAGCAGGCCCCACGCAGGGAGCCTGATGTGGGACTAGATCCTGGGTCTCCAGTATCACACTCCGGGCTGAAGGTGGCGCTAAACCGCTGAGCCACCAGGGCTGCCCTTATAACATGCTTTAAAAGTTAAATGTCATTGCATATCTAATTGAGAAATTTTTTTTCATCATAAACTGAATAAGCTGCTTTTTTGCACTGTGTAATACCAAAGGAAAGGTGCCTCCATTTTTGTAATGACCGGGGATAAATACTAAAGTATGCAAATTCTTGGATGCAAATTTCTCTGGATCTTTCTTAATCTATACAATACTTTAGAATAATATGCATATGTTTCTCCATCACAAATTAGCTGTAATTTTCCCAAGTCAATAGCCTATCAATGGGAACAAAATAAATAAAGTAAGATACAAAACACCCATAAACATCCTCATCGCAATAAATGTGAGATTGAAGAGAAGACACAAGGAGAGATGCTCTTCTAGAAGCTTCCCGTTTCCACATATCTTCTTTTTGCCTTGTGGCATGGTTAAAGGGATACACACAAATCTAAGAAGCTCAACAAAGACTCCTTTGCCTCAGGCATCATGAATGGCTAGAAGGAAAATGGGCTGTTTCCTTTAAAGAACTTGAGAAGAAAACACAGAAACACAGAGGTAGAAGTATGTGCATGAAGAACATGTAAGAAACACACAGCCAAATATGTGCAGATGGATAAAAACTTGAAGAGGAAAAGATAGTAGAGTGCCTCAGGCCATTACTGTCAATTAAATGACTGAACTACAATGGTTTGGACTAATCTAAAATCAATAAAAATTGGCACATGTATCTAGGTTCTGAAAATCAGGTTCTGTATTTGTTGTCCTTCTACTCCCAAAATCCCCCGACAAGAAAATGAGCCTCAGACAACTCATCTACTCATCTGCTTTCAGCCAGCACCTAACTCTGAATTGTCCTCAAATTTTTGTTTGATGTTTCTCCTTCTAATTTCAGTTTCATTAAGTGGGGATTTCCTTGTGGATGTTTCACAAAGATGTTAAACAATCATAAACAAGTCCTGTATTCATCCACATTTTTTAAAAAAATTAACTTAAATCTTAATCATTTGTAACTTACAAACCAGTTTATAATTTGTTTTCTGATTGGATAGTTGGTCAGTGAAATTAATTGAATGCTTCTCTTTAAACTTCATAGTGTTGAAATACCCTAAACATGTCTACAAATGCACTCATCCATTTATCTTACTTTCATCTTTCCTAAATCACCCTATGACCAGCAAGAACACCATAACCTTCCTGCTTCTGAAAGTCTTTGGCTTTGGGCTTATCTTCAACTCTTCCTCATCCTCAGGGGCAGCGGGGAACAATCTACATCCTCTATACATCTACAAGCTCAAAGGCTGGGGTGGAAAACATCTAGTGTGAATGTGCCTCAATACCCCTACAGAAGGCCCTTAGGAAGGACCCAAGACAAGGGACACAAAAGATGAAAGCTATTGATCAACTCCCCCAATGCTACACATGCCTGCATCCCACCCTTTAGAGCCATAGGGCTGATTCGTTCCTACTTACAATTTAGAAATATTAGTTAAGCACCTACAATGTGCCAAGCACTGCTTTACTTTTGATGATGGAAATAACTGGTGAACAAAACCAGCAAAGTGTCTGCCCTCATGAAGCTTGCATTCCAGAGAGAGCTCTTTCTTGGTAGCGAGAAAAAGGAGTCTGAATAACAGACCTTATAGTTGGCATAGGATATATTTTTCTATCTTTCTAAATGCTCTTAATTGTCCCAGTCTAAGCCAAATTTCATTCCTTCTGTGCAAAATGGCATGGCCAGTCTGACCACCAAATACCAAGAGGCTTTCTTAACTACTCGAGTATGTTGTTGGCCAAAAAAAACCGGCTGCTCCAAAATGACAAGGCAAAACATGTAGAGTAATTTTAATCAATTCTTTCAGCCAATTTTAAAGGTATTTATCACAAAGCACCACAGTCTTGCTAAAATATTTCTTTAAACACAAAGAGTACTTTGTTCCTAAACCTTTGAGAAATAAAGGGAGCACCCAGACACTGTGCCTGTTTTGTAAGTTAAAGTGAAAAAATGCAACACTGAAACTTGTAGTTGATATCTCTTCAGAAGAGAATTCATCAGCAAGGTAATAATTCCCAGTAGCTATACAAAGAAACCACAGTCTTCAGAAAAACCACATAACAGAGAATGGAATACTGGGAGCAGCCCACATAATTACTCATGATAGATAACTGTATTAAAAATTAAATATAAATTATTGTGGGCATTATACTTTTGGCAGAAGATGAAAAAAGTGCTTTATGTTACTTAAAAGTTTCAATAACTGCCTTAAATTTGGCCCCATCGAAAGTAAGCCTACCCTGAGTAAATATAAAGCATTTATTATTTGCGATATTGCTTTCAATACAATTGCAGGTTTTAAAAAAAGATCTCTTGAATTTTCTAAAAGTTTCTATATGGCATTGTTCTTTCTAACAAGTACTAAAAATGGATACAAAGAGGTGAATTTTAAGCACAGCTTTAAAGAAGATGACTTTAGTATATGAAAATCTCTTAGTGAAACTCAACAAAACACAAAAATCAATTCCAGATGATCTTCAAATCTAAACATAAGAGGGGAAAAATAAATCTTCCAAAAAAATATGAGAATGTCCTCACAACCTCGGAGTAGGCAGATTCCTTAAATAACACACAAAGCAGTACCCTCAAAAAAGAGATGAATTAGATTATATTAAAATTACAAATTTCTGTTCAACACTGTCGGGAAACTGAAAAGGCAACCCACAGAGTGGGAAAAAAAACTTGCAATAAAAAAAAAATCCAACAAAGAACTGATACCCAGAATATATAAAGATTTCCTACAATTCAATAAGAAAGAGAAAGACAGTCCAATAGAAAAATGAGCAAAAGACTTTAACACACACTTCACATAAGAAGATATCCAAATAGCCAATAAACATGGAAAGGAGCTCTACTTCATTAGTCGTTAGGCAAATGCAAATTATTTTTTTTTAAAGATTTTATTTATTTATTCATGAGAGAGAGGCAGAGGGAGAAGCAGGCTCCATGCAGGGAGCCCGATGTGGGACTGGATCCCGGGACCCCAGGATCACGCCCTGGGCCAAAGGCAGGCACTAAACCACTGAGCCACCCAGGGATCCCGGCAAATGCAAATTAAAAGCACAAGGAAATACCTTACATTTCCATCTGTATGGTTGAAATTTATTTTTTTTTAATTTTTATTTTTTGTATGGTTGAAATTTAAAAGGAGTCTCCTACCAAGCAGAGCAACTGGCTCTTTCACATCCTGCTGGTGGAAGGATAAATTGGCACCAATACTTTGCAAAACTACACAGCCACATCTGCTAAAGCGGAGGCCTTCAAAGTGTGGTCCATTGACCAGCACCATCACTATCACCTGGAACTCATCAGAAGTGCAAATTCTCAGGACCCTCCCCAGACGTCCTGGGTCAGAAACTCTCCAGGTGTGTCCCAGAGTTATGTAGTTTAACAAGCCCTCCAGGTGATTCTGATTCATGCAAAATCTTGAGAACCACCATGTTATAGCTAAACATATGCATGCCTTGTAACCCAGGAACTGCACCTAGATACAGAATTCACCAGAAAGTGTGCAAAGAATGTTCACAGTGGCACTACTTATAACAATCAAAAACTCAGAAACTAGCTAAACGCTCATCATCAGTAGAACAGATAAACTGTGATGTAGTTGCTTAGTAGAAATCCATAGAACAATGAGGACAGGCAATCTACAATTTCAACAATGTAGATGAACCTCATTTACATAATGTTAAACAAGAGAAGCCAACACAAAGCAGTCTATCCTGTATGAGTCTATTTACATAAAATACAAAACCAAGTTAAACCAAATTTTGTAATAAAGAAAAAAAACTTGTTATGATTGGGAGACCAGCGGGTAGAACCTGGGTAGGGGCTTGGAGAGGGTTTCTGGAAGCAATTAAGATTCTGTTTTCTGATCAAACATTGGTTACACTGGTGATCCGTTTATGACGATTCATTGAGCTTGTAATATTCATTATAGATGTGTAGTTTGGATACTTTTCTGTGCCTAGATTCTACCTCAATAAAAAGATTTTTTTTTACTTGATTAATTTTTTTTTTAGTTGCATAGTGAGAATTACTTCAGGTAGGATATTTGCATTGGAAAAAGTATAAGACATTAAAGAAGAATAAAAAAGAGCATCAGAAATAATATCCGACTCTGGGGAACTATTGTCATTATGGCAGCAGAAGGGGGAGGAAGCTTACAAGATTTTGTACCAATGAAAGCTTCCAGGGGTGGCCGCATCCGGGTACTAAAAATAGTCCCTGGGGTCTGATTGGGCAGTAGAAACCCACCGTGGGCATAGCTCATGAGTCAATCTAAGCTTCAATAATTAAAATGTAAGCACTATATTTCTATATCCCTTAACTCCATAGGAATTTTCAGTGGTTGTAATTGCATTAACCTACTCATCAGTCAGGTTAAGTAGCTGTCAGAGGAGGAAAGTGGAAATGGTCAAACACATCAATTAGCTGATGTTTGCTTCTCATTGAAGTTTGTTAATTTTTGCCAGCAGAGCCAATGGATTTAAAAAAGAAAATGAATGTTACCGCATCTCTGTCACCAGCAGAGCCTTCATTCTTTCTTGAACCCCCTCTTGAGTAGCTTCTGGGCTCTGGCTTAGACATGGGTTCAGGCTGGTTTATACCAGCAAGGGAAATGACCGTGGCCAGTTATGTCACTCAGGTAACTCAATCTGAGCAACACACCTACACTTGTTTCCTTTAAAAAAATGTTCTCTATTTTTGTTTTTATTTTGTGAAACAGTAATTTGCTTACATGGTTAGAAACTCCAAAGGAACAAAGGGTTATATGGAAAAATACCCCCTCCTAGTCCTATACCTTTCAGTACCCCTCCCTGGCAGCAACCAATGGGACTGGTATTCTATTTAACTTCCAGAGCTTGGCTTTTTATTTGAAAAATCTGTAGCTCTATTGATAAATTCTGTTTTAATCTTCCCTTCTTTCTATACCAAAGACACCATATCACCACTGTATGAATGAATATGCCATAATTTAACCAGTCCCTCACTGGCAGGTATTTATGACTATTAATCTTTTCTCATTGCAGAGTGCTGTGATGACTGTTTTCCCACACATGTCTCTGTAAATGTGTGTGTGTACATAAATTTCTAGTTATTTCTCAATTTTTTTGTTAAACTCAAGTTTGAAGAAATTCTAGAACTATGGAAAAATTGCAAGAACATCACACTGAACTGAGAATGCTTCAGTATGAATTTCTTCAGCACTGTGATCCACCAACCATTTTATACAGAGAGATACATCATTGCTACTGGATCCTAAGAAAACAAGAGGACCTGAGTATTCAAAAGCATTTTTTAAAAAAGCAAAAAAAAAAAAAAAAAAAAAAATTAAAAGGCTACCCTAAAGGAGATAAGAAACACAGAAGAAGGATGTTAAAAGCCCCAGCAACAGGCAGCCTCTCATGCTGTCCCTGCATGTATGTACACTCAACCTGACGTACTAGAACAGGAGACAGCAAACTCCTATAAAGGGCCAGAGAGTCAATAGGTTAGACTTTGCAGTCCCTACAGTCTCGGGCACACTTACTCAGCTCCGCTGTTGCACCATAAAGTAGTCATAGGTAATACAAACATGAGGGATTGTGGCTGTGATCCACGCTCATTTGCAAAATTATTTTCAAAAATAGGCAAAAGGCTGGTTTGGTCCTATAGGTCACAGTGTACCAACCCCTTGATCTTATGATACAAAAATTATCCCTTTTAAAGAAAATGGGTCTCTAGACTCATTCCAAATGTAGAGAAACATTTTCAACTCTCCAAAATCAATCACAAGCACTGGTTGCTGGCCCCTGACTTCAGGTAACTAGATTGTCAATTTTTTTTTTTTTAGATTGTCATTTTCCATGCTCAAATTGTATTGCTCATCTTAAAGTACTGCAGAGTTGCACTGCTAATAGGTGAAGTGCTCGCATTGGCACTGTCCTTGAATGGTCATGAGAATACACGCGTGAGCAGGACTAATGAGTTTGCCTAAAGGCAGGCACCCTTAGAGCCTCCAGGCTTGGTATGGGTAGGTATGAAAAACACTTCCCCTGCTCCAGCGAGAAAAACACGATTTTGACATTTGGACTCTCACACAACAGAAAGTATAGGTGAGATTGCCCAAGTGATGTGGTCCCGATGATACAAAATACAAAAATGTCTTCCAACCAGTTTGATAACTGAAACCTCTGTGGTTGGTTACCTTTGAGCCATTTTCCCTCTGGAATCAGATGCCTTATTTCATTGGGTTGTTATTTTCCTGAAGGTAAGAAACTCTGGCAGAACAGCTTTACTGACTAAAAACAAGCTACATTTTGGGGGCTCTAGAGATGTAGACTAACAACCCAATGCTTAGCCAGGTGATTGGTCCCACCTCCTGTTCCTTCTCATCATGTGGTGGGTCAACCTCATTCACATCTTTCTCACACTTTCCTTCTTTTCTGTCCATGTTTCACATTTCTGTCCCTTAGCTTCAGATCAACCCCCAAAAAATGAATAAGAGAATATTGAGGGTAGCAAAACATATCTATTGAAAAAAGAGGACTTAAGAAAACATCTTTCACATGACCTTTTGGAGCAGTGCTTTGACAGTGAGAACATGGCCTAATCTATAAGATCAGAGCCATTGGTGCCATATAATAAACCAGTAATCAGATTATGCTAACTATACCTTCACTGCTTTATCATTTAATCTCAGAAAGCTTCTTTAATTGATATCTGCTATTGGTTTGGTCTTGACGCCAATTAAAAGCAACATATTATAACCATTGTGCAATCAGATGGGAATAAGAAAACACTGGTATGCAGATATGACATAGAATATATAAATTTGATTATTATAATAATAAATCTATTTGTTGAGATGTTGACAAATAACCAATGGCTCATTGGTAATGCCCTCTAATCCTCCTCCTTATCCCTAGAAAAAAACATAGAAACCAAAATAAAAATATAATATGCACCAAGTTTAAAAATGAGAAAGAAGAGTATCTCCTTAACGAAAAATACTAGAAAACTCATATCTATGATCTGTTTTCTCCTATGTCTATTGGAATTATACTGCTCACCAGATGGGACTGAGAGGAGCAAATTAGAGACACCATGGGAAAACATCTGCAAATAGCAGAGCACTCCACAAAGACAGGTCCTTATTACCAAAGGGGCAGGTAGAGTAAATGTGTTAATGTGAAAATCTCTCCATCCTCCAAAATGCCTCCATATTATCTACATAATCTAAAATATTCCTTTATCAAATTAGTGTTTCTAATTACATGCTGTGGGCTAAAATAATCATACATGCAATCAGATCCCATAGCTGACTCCCCACAATATTTATTTTGTTTTTTTAATCTGGTCTGAGGTGGTGTTTTCTTATTGGACCATAAAAAATTCCATTATCCCTTGGTTCACTTGTTATTTTTAGATGGCTACATTTCTTTTATTGTTGGAATCTCTTTTTCGGGGGCACCTGGGTGGCTCAACGGTTGAGCATCTGCCTTCGGCTCAGGATGTGATCCCAGGGTACTGGAATCGAGTCCCACTTCAGGCTCCCTGCAGGGAGCCTGCTTTTCCCTCTACCTGTGTCTCTGCCTCTCTCTCTGGTGTCTCTCATGAATAAACAAATAAAATCTTTTTAAAAAGGGATTTCTTTTTCACACGATCAATTGAGGAGAAAATATGAGATACTTCAGATGTGAGGAGCTGTCAGTAAATTGATGTGGAAGTTTCTAAACCTATAACTCCTGGAATGTCCAGTACCAGCAGGAGTGTAAGCCAAAGACATTACTACGGAGCTGTCAGTAAATTGATGTGGAAGTTTCTAAACCTATAACTCCTGGAATGTCCAGTACCAGCAGGAGTGTAAGCCAAAGACATTACTACCACAGAACTAAATGCCTTCCTGGTCCACTGTCTACCTCAAGCCCTAGCCTGTTGGTCCTGAAATGCCATTCAGTAAGTGCTGGCATCCTCCCAGTAGCCTTAGATACAGTGTGTCTTGCAAAGACCCAGAAGGGATCAAATAAATGGTGGCTCAGAGTTGTTCACATCCTCTGAAACCAACAGTCCTGGGCTCCAACCCTGGGCCACCACTTAATGTTGAGCTCCACTTCCTGTAGCAGATATTCATCATGCTTTGTACACACACACATTGCTTGAGCACTCTGCCTATGTTTAAAGAAATTTCTCCCTTGTCAGTCCCATGACCCCAAGAATAAGCCAGAAACTCATTTCCCAAGCTTTCAGTGAAGCCAGGGTGCAGCTATATGATCTAGGCTTTGGGAATCAGATGCACTCCCTAGAGACTTTAATGAAGTAGAGAGCAACAAAGGGAAGCGTACCCCATAGTGTCCTATAGTGTTTGTTGTTGTGCTGGAGGCAATAGAAGCCTCCAGCTTTGGGCAACATCACCCCCAAAAAAGGCCTCATGCCTCAGTGGTAAAACTGTGCTCTCTGTATCCTGTGAAGGTGACAGAGGAGTCTTCACAAAGACTTCCCACTCTTGCGAGAATCAGCAAATTACTAATAATCCTCTATTTACTAAGTTTCGTTTATATTTATGAAAATGAGAGTATGTTCTTCTGTTACCAATTAAGAATCTCAATGAATTAGTTGTCATGTTTACAGATGGCAATGATAAGGCGTACAACACAAAAATATTGAGCATTTTATCTGGAACAACCGGGTAACAGCACCTGGAGCCCAGGTAAAAAGTATTCCTCAAATGTTAGTTATACTTCCCTTATTTTTTAGTGATCAAATAGTTTTATTATCCTAGTTATTTTCCTTCTATCAGAATATTATGTGTTCTTTCACTATTCTTTCATTGACTATCCTAAGGATTACAACATATTTTCTTGATTTATCACAAGCTAATACTTATTATAATTTTTATTATCTGAATCCTGCCAGAACTTTATAACTGTTTAATTCCATCTACCTCCCTCCCATCTTTGCCTTGGCATTACTATACATTTTTCCACATCTACTTTAAGCTTCAAAAGACATTACAGTTATTGCTTTGCACAATCAAAAATTATTTCTATTTAGGCATATGTTTATCCCTCATAGTACTATTCATTTCCTCCTGTATTTCCACATTACCATGTGGAATCATTTTCCTCCGGCCTAGAGGAATATTTTGCCTTTAGTACAAACATGCTAGCAATGAATTCCCTCTATTTTTATTTGTCTAAAAGTATTATTACTTCACCTTCACCATTGAAAACTATTCTAGATATTCTTAATTCTAGATGGACAGTGATTCTCTTTCTTCACTTTAAGAATATTCTATTGCTCTCCGGATTCTTTTACTTTTCATAAGCATCCAGCTGTTGATCTTACTATGGCTTATTCAGAGGTAATATGTCTTTTTTCCAGATTTGAAATTTTTATTTTTTCACTTTGCTCTTCAGCAGTCTTACTATGATGTGTATATGATTTTCTCTGTGTTTCCATTGCTCAGGAGTTCCTGAGTTTATCGAATCTTGGGATCCTGTTTGGTGAAATTGTCAACCATGACCACTTTGAAAATTTCTTCTGCCCACCACCCCATCTCACCCCACCCCTGCATTTCCTTCTCTATTCATTCAAGGAATCCAGTTATTTGTATATTGGACCTTTTTAGCATATGTCATGTGGGTTCTTACATTTTATCTTTCCTAAAATCTGAACTTGAATGCTATCAACTTGCCTACCAGTTCACTAGTCCTGTGTTCTGCTATGTCCAGTAGCCACTAATACTCAGTATATTCTTAATTTCAGATACCACATTTTCCCATTTTAGAATAGCCATCTAATTCTTTACAGATGTCAACCCTTTTATAAAATTCTCCATTTTTGTATCTTTTATTCATTTTTTTTCTGTATTTTTGAACATACTAAACATAGTTATTTTTAAATCCTTATCTTCTAACATTTGATTATCTGTGGGTCTTCATCTATTATCTGGTTTTTTGCTTGATTGTTAGTTGTATAGTCTTGGCTGTTTGCATGTCTTAAAATTTTCTATTGCATGTAAAACATACAAAACTGCAGAGACTCCAGGTAGTTCTGTTATCCACAAAAAATAATTTCTCTTTTCTCTCTTATGCAGATGGTATGAAAGACCATTCATTTCAAGCTATTAATAGGTTAACTTGGAAATGGGCTAGGTTTTAGTTCTAGTAAGACTCAGAACACTTCTACTTTTCCTTTATTTCTAGGGCATGGATTTCTGAGGCTTTTATTGAGAGTGGTAGGGCCTCTATCTCATCGGCCCTGAAATATTCTGAGAGTTACAGTCCTACCCTGTGGAGGTTTCAACTTAGCTCTCTAACTTCCTACTACTCAACGTAGCCTCAAAATTTGAAAATGTCTTAATGAGGAGACCAGCCAAGCATTTGATGCAAGCCCTCTCCACCTTCCTAACCCCACATCCAGAATTGGTGAATGACCACAGAGAGGTAGGGATAGGTGATGACTGGCTGCTCACTGTCTTTGCTTATGAGTTTAGTTTATGTAATCTTCATTAGTTTTCCTAGCTCTTTGGTGTCTATAAAAATAGGCTTTTTGTAAATTTATAAATTATCTATTTCTTCTTATTGTTTCAGCAAGAGCATCAGCCAAAACCTTCTATATCCTATCTAGATAAAGGAGTCCCCTTACCTTCTCTGTAACAGATTCTATCATTGGTGACTTGAGGCTCATTAAAAGCCCCCCAATTTTTTACTAATAATAGGAGAAACTAGAATTTAAAAAAAGAGCACAGACAGCGTGATTGTTGGATTTTATGGAATTTTTAAATGATGTATATGTCATTTGCATCTCCAAAGAACATTTCACTTTGTGTCAGAACCATTTCTTATAGACAGACCAGGTTGATAGAATTGAAGTCACAATTTCTAGTTCAGATTCAGTTTATATTTACCACAAACCCAAATAAATCCATTGTGACAAAGAACCATTTTACCTATCAGTTTTATCCTTGTGATTAAGACATGCTTGAAATAAATTCTTTGTTTTTTGTTAGGATAATACCAATTCACAATCCCCCACCTCCAGTCAAAATAAGCTTCACACCAACAAAACAGAAAAGAACTGATGAAAAGAAAAAAAAAAAAAAACCTGGAAAGCAGCCAGATTTATAATAGATTGCTTCTATTTATAAAAAAGGTGCTAAATATGATTATTTCACAAATTGCCTCTAAGCAACTCTAGGAACCAATTGCTGCACTGAGAAAGATGAAAGAAAGAAATTAGAACATTGCACTTTGTATATAAATCTAACCAAGGTGGCACAGAAATGTGAGTGCTGGAAATCCAGCATACACCATGGAAAAGGGGAACTTTTTTCCTGCCAGCAGTTTATTCTTAAGAATTTAGTCACTCTGGGAAGTTCATTGATGCCTCTTCTTGTTTAAAAATGTGAAAAGGCTTTGCCATATGTAGTTTACTAACTAGATATTTGTTTAATTTCTGACTCCTCCCTGTCTCCATGGGTACTCACCCATTACTGAACCCCTCCACAACCACCGAACTGATGTCTTCACTTGCCAAAAAGTGTCTGGGCCCTCTTTAAGGCATGTCACTGTAAAGCTATACTACCTTCACTTTTCTAAATTCATTGTTGCCCTCGCCTCACACCTACTTCTTTGTTAATGTATGTTTATTTGTAGAAACTTGAAAGTTTAATAGCATGAAAATGTAGAAGAGAGATATTTTAAACCCTTCTATCTTAACAGGGAGGCTCACTTTACCTAATGCACAGGGCCAAACTTAAAGCAATTGAGGAAATGGATGGTTTTTCTTATAGGATGGGCTGGAAGAAAAATAGTATCATTAATAGTTCACCATTTCCAGCCCATTCTTTGGATGTGCCATCACTGTCCTGTCATAGCTAGTGAAAAATTTAAATGCCACTTTTATTTTTCCAATCAACAGCTTGATATGATCCAATAAAAATGCAATTCCTTTAATGGACACACTAATGCATTGGCAAATTGAGGTCTAGGGCCCCAACCTGGCACACGCACAGATAATCTCTTTCCTGAAACAAATCTTCCCTTCCAATCAAAGGGTATGAATGATTTGTCCAAACAATCCCCCACTCTGAACTTAATACAAAAGCTCTGTTGGTGTTGAAATTTGGGTGGAGCTCACCAAATCTAAGGTTCTAAAGTTCAGGAGAAAATTCAGGAGCCTAGTATGATGACAGATCAAATGAAACCAAAACACTCTACCTTGACAAGACTTTCCAGCAGCCAAATACTAACTCCGGATCAAACCAGATGGCTTAGTCTTGAGGTCAAAGAAGTATTGCTAAGATCTTTTGATATTGTTCCTTCAACAAATGACCTGCTTCCTCATATGTTCATCAAGTGAATTTTTTAAAAGTTTCAAAGGCTTGAAATGTATGAATGGTTTCTTTGATATTCATTTTGACATAGATAGCTTTCTGACATATTAGTAGAGATGGTGCATTTGTTTCAAAACACGTTATCTATACTTTTTAAATGGCTATAATAGAGGATACATTGATACATCTTTGCTCACACAAGTGAATGACCAGACTGCTGAGACAATGACTTTCTCACCATCTTCTTTTGTATGCCCAGCTCTGATCATGTACCCCACCATTTCCCAGGTACCCAGGACCAGCTTCATCTCAACAAGAAACCAATTAAACCAAGAATGTTTCTGCTCTCAGTCATTCAACACGTAAACCCAGCTCTTATCCCTCACGTCAAACTTTAGCCATACCCAAAGTGTCACCCACATTTTGAGACAGCTGTTCTCACAAAACACCTAAAATCTACAACCTGCCAGTTCTCAGTGTTAAAATCTTTACCCACGGTTGCATCAGGGTGTTGATTTCTGTCTTTTACTCAAGTACACACAGATCATAAGTCAAATCAGGACTCTGCCCACCCAAACATAACTACACACAGAAAAACTCTGTGAGACATGGTCTACATAGTGGATATTAGTTTTGGCTCCCTATACTGGCTTCAAAAAAAAAAAATCCACCACAAAACAACAATGGCCAACTTTGCAGATCACCACAATTTTATAAAGCACTTTCGCAACCATTATCTCATCTGATCCTCACAAGAACACTATGAAGTTAACAAAGCAGGCATTATCCTTATTTTAAAGATTATGAAATTAGGATCCAGAGAGGCTAATTACCTTTCCAATACCCTCTCACTGGTGAGTGGCAGAGTCCCAATGGTGTGATGGTTCCAGCACATCACACAGCCCTAGAAAGCCCTGATTAACTTTGTCTTAGCACAAAGTACAGGACTTATTAGAGCATTATTATCTGCTTTTGGGGGGATAAATATCTCTTGAAATTAAGCCTTCTGAATGTGATGCCAACTAATTACAAAGCACTGGCTCTTTAAGACAGTGTTTCACACTGTTGTTCTTAACATTTCTCTCTCTTCCACAAGTTCACACAGCTCCCTTCATTCATTTGCTGTAGTGCATTTTAAATATTGCAAATATCCGATCATGTTAAAATGCTGGAAAGCACTACGTTAATGTTCAGTTAGTGATGCCAAATTATCCTGACTGTAATAAGTGACTTCTTTGCAGGCCTGACCCCACAATTATGCAACTCCTCTCATCCTAGTAGATCCTGCCTTTTTTTTTTTACATTTGTTTTTATTTAAGTTTGATTGGCCAACATATACTATAACACCCAGTGCTCAACCCATCAAGTGCCCTCCTCAGTGCCCATCACCCAATTACCCCATCCCCTCACCTAATTCCCCTTCCACAACCCTTTGTTTGTCTCCCAGAGTTAGGAGTCTCTCATGGTTTATCTCCCTCTCTAATTTTTCCTACTTAGTTCCCCTCCTCTCCCTTATAATCCCTTTCACTAAAAAATAGTGAAAAGGATCCTGCCTTTATTTTAAAAGTTCATACTTGGGATGCATAGGTGACTCAGCAGTTGAGCATCTGCCTTCAGCTTAGGGTATGATCCCAGTCTGGGATGGAGTCCCACATCCAGGCTCCTTTCAAGGAGTCTGCTTCTCCCTCTATGTCTCTGCCTGTCTCTGTGTGCCTCTCATGAATAAAGAAATAAAAGGGGAGGAGGGTGGCGGGTGGGGGTGAATGAGTGATGGGCACTGAAGGGGGCACTTGACAGGATGAGCACTGGGTGTTATTCTGTATGTTGGTAAATTGAACACCAATAAAAAAATAAATTTATTATAAAAAAAGAAATAAAATCTTTTAAAAAATAAAAAATAAATGTTCATACTCAAGGAGGGCACCTGATGTGATGAACACTGGGTGTTATATGCAAACTGATGAATTAGTGAACTCTACATCTGAAATTAATGATGTGCTATACGCTGACTAATTGAATTTAAATGAATAAATAAAGCTCATACTTTGTTCATCATGGAATTTTGTGTATACCTTCGCAGCAACATCTAGACTGGTATTTGACCAGACACCTAAGCACCACAGCCCAGCCAAGATGACACATAAAATTAACCATCACAGTATGTAAATTGTATCTCAATTTTTTAAAAAAAAAATAATAATTAGACCATAAGCTATTCAATTTAAAAAATGATCAAAATGTTTGAATAGATGATTCACCCAAAAAAATATACAGGTGGCAGTGAATCATGTGAAAAAATGTGTTTCCTAATTAGGCAAATGAACATTTAAAAGTATTTTTAAGTTTAGTTTTTTAAAACCTTATTTTAACTTCATTCATCTGAAATTGATTGAGTCTTACCGTGTGAGGTGACCCATGCACCCACAGACACCTCATTTATTTTATTCAGTTAAGGCCTTAACTTGATCCTGGCCATTATATGCATTCTAGCAGCCAAAGTTTCATACTGGATTTCTGCTTTTGCCACCACCTGTAATACTGACATCATCATCTTCTGTATTTTAGTTTTATTTTTCAGGTAACAACACTCTCTCTGCATCTTCCCGCCGATTTATCAGCTTCTATTTTGGCTGAGTGATTGGTCTTAGATTCTTTGTCTCAGAGGTCTCTCACCTTCAAATTGTTAGTTACCCAGGGTATATCCTCTAGACCAAGAGTCTGCAACCTTTCTCTGGAAAATGCCAGACAGTCAATGTTTTAGGTTTTGTGGGCCAGAAGGTCTCTAATGCAAATACTCATCTCCGTTCTTGTAACATGAAAGCAGCCATGGACAAGGCATAATCAAATACATGGCTGTATTTGAATAAAACTCTTTCAACAAAAATAGATGATAGGCCAAATTTGACCTGCAGGTCTTTACTTACTAACCTTTACTCCAGGTAGAAAGTGTCAAAACTACACTGATCATAGGACACCCAGCTAATGTTGGAGAATTGGTCCGCGTGGAAAGAACCCCCACATTTGGTGGCCACAAGATAAGTCTGAGAGCAAAGGAAAGCAGTGAGTTTTTTCTGCGGCTGTGCCATTCCACATGGAAACACTCAGTGACACCACTATCAGGCCCTGAGTTCCAGACACAGAGAAGATGCTCAAACAGAACTGGATATTTACTATTATGAAAACTGTATTACTAAAGCGTTTGTTACTGGAGTTGTTATAACTCTCGTTGCTAGAGCAAGATACAAGCTACTTTTTAATCCACTTCATGTCACAGTTTATGGAACACAAATTGCCAATTTTCTGTTCAGGGAAACTGAGGCCTGGGTGGTTAAAAACAGTCTAAAGTGCCAGGAGCTGCAGGTAAGAAGAGGAAATGGAAAAAGCAGATTTGGAAGCCCTTGCTAAGTATTGCATGTTGTGGGTAGGTGCCTTGTTGTTCTCAGCAAAATGGCTCACAAATTTCTAGTTGCTTTAGGCTATTTTGCTCAATAACAGCTAATTTTATTGGAGCAACTTGAATCTCTTAATTCATTCCTACCTTCAAATCCTTCCGCATTTACTTAGAAGTTTCATATATGGAATTCTAAAACATTGCTGCAATGTTTTAGTGGGAAGGGCATGCCCTGGCAATCCAGAAGGATTTCCATTCAAGTCCCCACCTCCCCACTTGCCTGCTATGTGACTCTGGGTGGATTATTTGGCCTCTCGGAGTCTCAGTTCACTTGTCTATTTAATATGAATAATAATACCTACCCTATAGAGATTTGGGAGTGCTGTGAATTGAATTGTGCCCCCAAAAAGATATGTTCAAGTCTTAATCCCTAGTTCCTGTGAATGTGACCTTATTTGGATACAGGGTCTTTACAGAGGTAATTGAGTTAAGAAGGGGTTGTTAAGTGAATCCTAATCCAATAAGACTGGTGTCCTTATACAAAGAAGAAAAAAATGGACATAAAGAGATACACATGGAGGGAAGATGATGTGGAGAAGAAGAGATTAGAATTGTGCTGTCACAGACCAAGGAATGTCTGGGACTCCCCAGAAGCTAGAAGATCCAGGAAGGATCCTCCTCTGGAGACTTCAGGGGGAGCAGTGTCCTGCCTACACCTTAATTTTGGACTTATGGCCTCCAGAACTCATGAAACTGTAAGCTTTTGTTCATCTAAACCTCCAGGTCTTGACCCTTTGTAAAGGCAGTCCTGGCAAACCAATACATTGAGGATTCAACAACATAATGGAGAAAAAGAGCATCAAATAAAGTCTGCCAGCAGAACAGAAATAATAAAGATTAGAGTAGAAGTAAACAATATAGAAAAGACGAAAAACAAAAACAAAAATAGTAGAACTAGTTAATGAAACTAAGAGCTGGTTCTTCAAAAGAATTAATAAAATTTGTAAATCCCTAGCAAGACTTATCAAAAAGAGAAAGGACCCAAATAGATAAAATTATGAATGAAAGAGGAGAGATCAAAACCAATGCCACAGAAATACAAACAATTATAAGAGATTACTATGAAAAATTGTATGCCCGCAAACTGGGCAACTTAGAAGAAATGGACAAATTGCTAGAAACCTACAAACTACCAAAACTGAAACAGGAAGAAATAGAAAATTTGAGCAAACCCAGAACCAGCAATTAAATGGAGTCAATAATACAAAATCTCCCAACAAACAAAAATCCAGGACCATCTGGATTCCCCTGGGACTTCTACCAGACATTTTAAAAAAGAGTTAATATATATTCTCCTCAAACTGTTCCAAAAACATAGAAATGGAAGGAAAACTTCTAACTTCTAAACTCACTCTACAAAGCCAGCATTATTACCTTATTCTAAATCCAAAGATGCCACTACAAAGGAGAATTAAAACCAATATCCCTAAAGAACATGGATGCAAAAATTTTCAATAAAATACTAGCAAATTGAATTCAACAATACACTAAAAGAGCTATCCACTATGATCAAGTGGGATTTCTTCCTGGGCTGCAGGGGTGGTTCAACATTCACAAATCAATCAACATGATACACACAATATTAAAAGAAAGGATATGAATCATATGATCCTGTCAATAGATGCAGAAAAAACATTTGATGAAATACAGTGTCTTTTCTTGATAAAAACCTTCAACAAAGTAGGAACATACCTCAATATCATAAAGGCCATATATGAAAGACCTGCAGCTAATATCATTTTCAATGGGAAAAAACTGAGAGTCTCTCTCTATGGTCAGGAACAAGACAAGGACGTCCAGTATTTTAAATAGTACTGGAAGCCCTAACTTCAGCAATCAGACAACAAAAGAAATAAAAGGCATCCAAATTGGCAAGGAAGAAGTCAAACTTTAACTATTTGCAGGCAGAATTACTCTCTAGAAAACCTGGAAGACTCCACCAAAAAAATTGCTAGAGCTCATACATGAATTTAGCAAAGTTTGCAGGATATAAAATCAATGTGCATAAATCCGTTGCATTTCTATATACCAATAATGAAGCAGCAGAAAATGAAATCAAGGAATTGATCCCATTGCAATTGCACCAGAAGCAATAAGATATTTAGAAATAAACCTAAATAAAGAGGTAAAAGATCTGTGCTCTGAAAACCGTTGAACATTTATGAAAGAAATTGAAGAGGATACAGGGAAACCGAAAGCATTTCATGCTCATGGATTGGAAAAACAAATATTGTTAAAATGTCTATACTATCCAAAGCAATCTATACATCTAATGCAATCCCCATCAAAATACTACCAGCATTTTTCACAGAGCTAAAACAAACAATCTTAAAATTGCATGGAACCACAAAAGACCTCAAATCCAAAGTGATTCTGAAAAAGAAGACCAAGAATGGAGCATCATGATTCTAGATTTCAAGCTATATTACAAAGTTGTAGTCATCAAGACAGTGTGCTACTGGTGCAAAAACAGACACGTAGGTCAATGGAACCAAATAGAGAACCCAGAAATAGACCCACAACTATATGGTCAACTAATCTTCGACAAAGCAGAAAAGACTATTGAATGGAGGGGCACCTGTGTGACTCAGTCAGTTAAGTGTCTGCCTTCAGTTTAGGACATGATCCCAGGGTCCTCGGATGGAGTCCCACATAAGACTCCTTGCTCAGCTGGGTGCCTGCTTCTCTCTCTCCCTTTGCCCCTCCCCCATCATTGTTTGTGCCCTCTCTCTCAAATAAATAAATTATTTTTTTAAAGACTATTCAGTAGAAAAAAAGACAGTCTCTTCAACAAATGGTGTTGGGGAAAACTGGACAGCAACATGCAGAAGAATGAAACTGGACCACTATCTTACACCATACACAAAAATAAATTCAAAATGGATGAAAGACTTTAATATGAGACAGAAAACTATCAAAATCTAGAGAAGAACACAGGCAGAAACCTCTTGACCTCTGCTGCAGCAACTTCTTACTAGACACGTCTCCAGAGGCAAGGGATACAAAAACAAAAATGAGCAACTGGGACTTCAAAATAAAAAGCTTCAGCACAGCAAAGAAATAATCAACAAAACTAAAAGCTAAAAGGCAGCCTATGGAATGGGAGAAGATATTTGCAAATGATATATCTGATAAAGGGTTAGCATCCAAAATCTACAAAGAACTTACCAAACTCAACACCCAAAACACAATCCAGTTAAGAAATGAACGGGGCAGCCCAGGTGGTTCAGCGGTTTAGCACCGCCTTCAGCCCAGGGCATGATCCTGGAGTCTCGGGATCAAGTCCCAAGTCAGGCTCCCTGCATGGAGCCTGCTTCTCTCTCTGCCTGTGTCTCTACCCTTCTCTCTCTGTGTCTCCCATGAATAAATAAATAAAATCTTTAAAAAAAAAAAAAAGATTTTCTCCCTCTCCCTTAAAAAAAAGAAAGAAAAAGAAATGAACAGAAGACATAAATAGACACTTTTCCAAAAAAAGACATCCAGATGGTTAATACGCACATGAAGAGATGCTCAACATCATTCATCATCGGGGAAA
The DNA here is from genome assembly GCF_905146905.1 of Nyctereutes procyonoides. Taxonomy (NCBI): domain Eukaryota; kingdom Metazoa; phylum Chordata; class Mammalia; order Carnivora; family Canidae; genus Nyctereutes; species Nyctereutes procyonoides. Next base: position 9,290,384 of record NW_026575155.1, read on the forward strand.
TACAAACCAAAACTACAATGAGATACTATCTCACACCTGTAAGAATAGCTAAAACTAACAACTCAGGAAACAACAGATGTTGGCAAGGCTGCAGAAAGGAGAATCTTCTTGCACTGTTGGTGGGAGTGCAAACTGGTGCGGCCACTCTGGAGAACAGTATGGAAGTACTTCAGAAAGTTAAAAATAGAACTATCCTATGACCTGGCAATTCCACTACTAGGTATTTACCCAAAGGATACAAAAATATGATTTGAAGGGGCACATGCACCCCGATATTTATAGCAGCATTATCAACAATAGCCAAACTCTGGAGAGAGTTCAAATGTCCATCATTGATGAATGGATAAAAAAGGTGTGGTATAAATATATATATATATATATATATATATATATATATATATATATATATATATAGGATATTATTCAGCCACCAGAAAGAATGAAATCTTGCCATTTGCAACAGCATGGATGGAGCTAGATTGTATTATGCTAAGTGAAATAAGTCCATCAGAGAAAGACAAATACCATGTGACCTCCCTCATATGTGGAATTTAAGAAAGAAAACGGATGAACATATGAGAAAGGTAAAAAGAGAAAAAGGGCAGAGGGAAACAAGCCATAAGAGACTCTTAACAATGAAGGTTAAACTGAGGGAGGTGGGTGGGAGATGGGCTAGATGGGTGACAGGCATTAAGGATGGCACTTGTGATAAGCACCGGGTGTTGTAAGTGATGAACCACTGAATTCTACTCCAGAAACCAATACTGTACTGTATGCTAACCAACAAAATTTAAATAAAAATAAATTAATTTTTTTTAATTTTTAAAAAAGGATAATAATGGAAAGAAGGCACGTAGTTCAATTTCTGACCTGTAATGGATGGTCAAAAGTATCTTCAGAAGAAACAAATGTTCTTTTGAAAGTCCAGTTCCCATGTATTGAATCCCTAGTATATGCTGGGATATTTAGCTTATGTTCTCATTTGTAATTTTTACAATGACCCTGTAAGATAAGGGGACTTCTCAGTCTCAACCACTTTGTTGATGAGGAAACTCCAGCCTCAGGAGGCTAAGAAACTTGCCCAAGGTGAAATGCTAGGAAGAGGTCACTGTGTGTCATTAATTCATTTATGATTAAATTGCCAGAGTGCCCAGTCTATAGCAGTGTCATTAGAGGAAACGAGTAGCCAGTTATTTAAAAGCCTTTTCTATAGGAATATATAACAGAAATGTACCAAACTATTCTAAGTACATTCTATGAACCTTCTTCAGTGGCATACTTCAACCATAGAGTTGAGGTCATATATGACTTAATACCACCCGAAGGACAGGTAATTGGGAAAGATGGATATATGATGGACCTAGAGATAGCTGCTTACACAGATCCTCCTTCAAAAAAGGGTTGCCCCAGATGTTAACTCCTTCACAATTGCCCAAGCTACATAAAGACCCCACCCAAGACTATGGCTTCTCAGGACAGCCTATACCCAAGGACTGAGCAAGAGGATGAGCCATGTCAGGCCAAAGTGGGCTCCTCTCACAATACTATTCACTCTACAACTCCCCCTCCAGGTTGACAGAAGTATTGTCAGGCCTATTCTAAGGGTAGGTGTCACCTCCCCAATCTTATTTCTCCCCTGTTCCTTTAATGTGCTGTTCCTTAAAAACGTACTGCACACCAAACTCCACTTCTGCATCTGCTTCCAGAAAACTCACCGGGTTTTGTATCTAACTTTGGTTGGCAAGGAGTGATATCAGCCCAAGTATGAATCTGATTGAATATCCAGGGAAAGAAAAGATCCTGTTATCCATGCATTTGTAATTTGAGTCCAGGGAAGGAAATTCAGTGAGGTGTGGATAAAGGGCTAAAGTATACATAAAAATCCCCCCATGGTCATGGACAGATTAGAGGTCCATAGACTGAAAATGAGTCTCCCCAGAAGGAGTTAGAAAGAGTCCCTGTTTGTGCCATCAATTCCACAAGGCCAGATAGCGTATTTTTTAAACAAATGTGTGATAAGAACATTGAAACTTGATACTTCAAATCATATGGACCAGTTCCAAAAAACATACATGCTTGGTTAAGAAATGCCCTTCAAGGGGTACTTTAGATTCTCACCATTATGAAGGGGTAAAAAAGATACAAAAAGTCTTGTGATCTGTGCAGAAAGTTCCTTGGCTGATAGTAACTGTGTAACATATATATGGAATAACTACTATCAACATATATATTCACATTTCCACATAATCAAGGTCAAAAGAAACTAAGTAATGGGGGAGGGGAAGGAATAAATTGTTCCATGAAAATTTTTGAGCTGATTAAAAATTTACAGAGAAAAGAATCCATTCCAAGCATGGCCACACTGTATCTCCTACATAAAGGGAGCCTGGTTACTTAACTCTAAACCCTGCCGTTTGTGCTATCTGATTATACCTTATCAGGGGCCATTAGTGTCTGATAATAGCAACCAATCCCTTGTTTGGTCAGCCCTAATTTCCTTAAAGAAAATCCCCTTTGGCATGTAACTCCTCCCCTTATTCACTCAATGGGATAATGCAAGGAATAAAGATATATATTAAGATCTGCCACCAAAAGGCAAGATCACATCCCACTTATCCACAAATACATTTTTCCGCATTCCTATCACAAAGCACTGTCCTCTTCTTGCCCCAGGCTTTGTTCAGCAATGGAGAGATGAAATGGCATGCAATGTTTATGATGATAATTCAAAATATGTAGAATGTGAGTCAACAGGACTATAGAAATCTTTTAACTCAGCCTCTTCCTTTTACAGGTCAAGAAGTAGAAATCTATTCTCATAGTTCATTAGAGGTTAAGTCTAGTTTTTTTTTTTTAAGATTTTTTTTTAATTTATTCATGAGAGACACAGAGAGAGAGAAGTAGAGACGTAGGCAGAGGGAAAAGCAGGCTCCATGCAGGGAGCCAGATGTGGGACTCAATCCCGAATCTCAGGATCACGCCCTGAGCCAAAGGCAGATGCTCAACCCCTGAGCCACTCCAGAGTCCCAAGTCTAGATTTCTGATTCCCAAACCAGGCTTATTTCCACCAAGACAAGTCACAATCCACAGCATAACATGTTTTCCACAATATGATTCAGGGAGAAAACTGAAACTCCTCATCCTGATTCTTTCCTGGAATGTTATCTTATCTTTGCCATTGTGTGTCTTATGGCATTTATAGACATCTTAAAGAGAACTCTGACTAAATGGGATGCATCGCCACAGAATGATGGATAGAGTGGTAAAAATGCCCTTTGAAATAAAATATAAAAAAATAAAATAAAAATCCTATTGATACTGACCTCTAGTTTAAAATACAGTCTACCCCCAGTTTCCACAAAGAAGAAAAATAGATAGAAGAAGATACAGAAAGAGGGAAAACCCTACAAGAAGAATGAAACTATTATTGGCAGCAAACTATTCCCAGAATATGGAAGGACATCTCACTAATTACATAATAAAGCCAACAGTTGACACCCCTGGAGCTCAGACCCTAATCTTGCCTGTGTTTTCAGAAACCAATGTCTGTGTACAACGGAAAATGGCTCAGCCATCCCCATGTTGGGTAGGTGCAGGTTTTTAATAGTTACAATTCATTCAGAGCCTCACTTTATACTTTTATCTGAAGAAGGAAATGACTTGAAGAAAGAAGAAAAGGGTAAATGGTGAGGGTGCATTGCACACAGGGAGGGGCAGTTCCAAGTGCTAAGGTGTCAAGCGCTTCAGTAGGAGGAGATGCAGGGGCCATACTTTTTCCCACATTCTATCAGTTCAGAAGGTCAGCAAAGCAGATAACAAAGAGAGGGCCCCCACTTAGCAAAAAGCTAGGAGAAAGAACCACAAGGTAGAATGCAAATTAGGAGAATAAACTCTAAAAGGCTGAGAGTGAGACCATGAAGAATGGCAAGACAACATGTTTACCCTCTTAAATTAAATATCCACTTCATGTCTGGTAAAAAAGCAGACTTGATTACGTGGAAAACTGAACCCCTGGTTTGGAAAAAAAGTTGGATGTTCAGAATAAATGTGAAGAGATAAGGAGATAAAATGAAGTGCAAAAAGATGGCAGATACCCAAAGCCAACACCACCAACTTCCATACCATGAATTCTTCTTCTTTTTTTTTTAAGATTTGTTTATTTATTTTAGCAGGGTGGAGGAGTGGGGGTAGTGGGGGCAGAAAGAGAGGGAGAGATGGAATCCCAAATAGATCCCCCACCAAGGACAAGTGCTATGTGAGACTCAATCTTACCACCCTGAGATCTTAGACCTGAGCTGAAATCAAGAGTTGGATGCTCAACCAACTGAGCCACCCAGGTGCCCCAACATACTGTGAATTCTCTCTCTCTCTCTCTCTCTCTTTTTTTTTTTTTTTTACATACTGTGAATTCTTGAGGAAGACACCAGAAAAGGTGAAAAGGAAGTTTTGATTTAAAATAATTTATGAAAATGTTAGAATTCAAAAAACATAGACACACCCACCTGAGTATGTGAAAGGAAAAGGTTCTTTTACCATGTTCAACCTAAATTGATGAGAAGAGCTCCATTGAGACACTTTCTAACAACTCTTAAAAAAATGGAGAAAAAGGCATATAAGAATTCAGGAAGAGGGAGAGACAAAAGAAAAAAAACAAAATAAAACAAAATTTAAAGCAGCTTCAGACGTCCCTTCTAGGACATTGAAAGCTAAAAGAAAATGCAAATATACTTGTGCCTGAATTTAAAATGAATAAAAGATTATGAAGAAATATATACCAATGATCAAGAGAGGACTCAAAAAAATAATTTTGTGATCTAAAAGGACTGGTGGTGAACACTGAAATTCATGAAAGATGATCTGAATGAAGATTATGAACGCTGACCAGACTAAATACAAATGTAAAATACTTCTTACAAATATAGAATAATAAAAAATATTTAATCTCAATCATCTGAATGTAAAAACATAGGTTAAATTTTTTTCGATCTTAAGAATGGGTAAGGGAAGTAAAAATACATTAAATCTCTTATTTGATATAGAGAATTGTTTAAAAATCATTTTTAATTTTGATTATTTATAGAAATACACATTTTTACATTTTTTTCACTTAGAAAGCCATTAGTAAAATAAAAAATAGAGTACCTTGATTCAAAATCCCAAGAAACTATAAAGGCAAAAAATAAGTACTCAAAAAAAGAAGAGAAAATATTGGGAAAAGGAAAAAAATACTTACCCAAAAACCAGCATAAGAATCATGGCAGAAACAAACAAAAACACTAACGATGATCAGATTGGATTTTTAAAATCAAACATACTCTGCTCTCAAGAGGTTATGTTTAAATACAATGAGGAAAAAAAAAGAAATACAATGAGCAGAAAAGGTTTAGAGGGAGCATGTGCAAAGATTTATTATATAAATTTTAAAAATAGATTTTAAAAAATAGGAAAGTGTGAATTTTTTTAATTTAAATTCAATTAGCCAACATATATTAGCTACATCATTAGTTTCAGATGTAGAGTCCAGTTATTCACCAGTTGCATATAACACCCAGTGTTCATCACATCACGTGCCCTCCTTAATGCCCTTCACCTAATTAAGCAACTTTCCACCCACCTCCCCTCAAGCAAACAGTTTATTTCTGATGAAGTCAAGTTCCAAATAGAATATTAAATAGGACAAAAACTGTAATTTTATATCAATAAAAATAGAACCCAAAATGAATATATAACAATCATACTCACTGAATACCGTAGCATCATAATATGAAGCAAAAATAATTAGAAATTGATAACAGTATTTAAACAAAAAACCCACTACATAGAAATTAATATGCATTCTTTAAATAATCCTTGAATAAAATATTTAAACAAACCAATAAGTGGACTTTTAAAATAATATTTTAAAACTAACAAAACTTTTAAGGTAGGATCAAATAGTTCTCACAGGAAAGTTCACATTTAAATTCTCTTAATATTAAAAGAATAACAAATGAACTAAGGTCTCTATGAGAAAAGCAAGCAAATCTACAGGACAGAAAATATATTTTTAAAATAATATTATTACACAAGTTGTAGGATTAAGAGAAATTCTGGAAATTTTTTACACAAATACACAATTCTAGTCACTCAGATCCAGAAAAACAAATTAGAAAATAAAAATATACCTATGTAAAAAGTAGAAATGTCCACAAATACCAAGATTTTAAAATATAAAAGAAAATTTCATATAGAGCTGTGCCATAACTGAAAATCTTCAAGAAATGGCAAATTAAGAAAATGTTCACTATAAAAACAAAAGCAAGAACATCTCATTTGAGTAAACTAAAACTACGGAAAAATTAGAAAAATTATCTAAAATTTATCTCCAAGGGGTTATAGACCATAATAGGTTTTTTTAGATATACTTTTAAATAAGGAATAGGTTGTTTTAGGATATACATAAATCATTGCAGAGCACAGAAAATACAGACAGGCTTCCCAGGGGAATTCTATCAAACGTTTAAAGAAGAAACCATACCTATTCTACTAAAGCTGTTTGGAAAGATAGAAAGAGATGGAGTACTTCCGAATTCATTCTATGAGGCCAGCATCACCTTAATTCCAAAACCGGACAAAGACCCCACCAAAAAGGAGAATTACAGACCAATATCCCTGATGAACATGGATGCAAAAATTCTCAACAAGATACTAGCCAATAGGATCCAACAGTACATTAAGAAAATTATTCACCATGACCAAGTGGGATTTATCCCCGGGACGCAAGGCTGGTTCAACACTCGTAAAACAATCAATGTGATTCATCATATCAGCAAGAGAAAAACCAAGAACCATATGATCCTCTCATTAGATGCAGAGAAAGCATTTGACAAAATACAGCATCCATTCCTGATCAAAACTCTTCAGAGTGTAGGGATAGAGGGAACATTCCTCGATATCTTAAAAGCCATCTACAAAAAGCCCACAGCAAATATCATTCTCAATGGGGAAGCACTGGGAGCCTTTCCCCTAAGATCAGGAACAAGACAGGGATGTCCACTCTCACCACTGCTATTCAACATAGTATTGGAAGTCCTAGCCTCAGCAATCAGACAACAAAAAGACATTAAAGGCATTCAAAGTGGCAAAGAAGTAGTCAAACTCTCCCTCTTCGCCGATGACATGATACTCTACATAGAAAACCCAAAAGCCTCCACCCCAAGATTGCTAGAACTCATACAGCAATTTGGTAACGTGGCAGGATACAAAATCAATGCCCAGAAATCAGTGGCATTTCTATACACTAACAATGAGACTGAAGAAAGAGAAATTAAGGAGTCAATCCCATTTACAATTGCACCCAAAAGCATAAGATACCTAGGAATAAACCTAACCAAAGAGGTAAAGGATCTATACCCTAAAAACTATAGAACACTTCTGAAAGAAATTGAGGAAGACACAAGGAGATGGAAAAATATTCCATGCTCATGGATTGGCAGAATTAATATTGTGAAACTGTCAATGTTACCCAGGGCAATTTACACGTTTAATGCAATCCCTATCAAAATACCGTGGACTTTCTTCAGAGAGTGAGAACAAATTATTTTAAGATTTGTGTGGAATCAGAAAAGACCCCAAATAGCCAGGGGAATTTAAAAAAAAAAACCATAGCTGGGGGCATCACAATGCCAGATTTCAGGTTGTACTACAAAGCTGTGGTCATCAAGACAGTGTGGTACTGGCACAAAAACAGACACATGGATCAATGGAACAGAATAGAGAACCCAGAAATGGACCCTGAACTTTATGGTCAACTAATACTCAATAAAGGAGGAAAGACGATCCACTGGAAGAAAGACAGTCTCTTCAATAAGTGGTGCTGGGGAAATTGGACATCCACGTGCAGAAGAATGGAACTAGACCACTCTCTTGCACCAGACACAAAGATAAACTCAAAATGGATGAAAGATCTAAATGCGAGACAAGATTCCATCAAAATCCTAGAGGAGAACACAGGCAACACCCTTTTTGAACTTGGCCACAGTAACTTCTTGCAAGATACATCCACGAAGGCAAAAGAAACAAAAGCAAAAATGAACTATTGGGACTTCATCAAGATAAGAAGCTTTTGCACAGCAAAGGATACAGTCCACAAAACTCAAAGACAACCTACAGAATGGGAGAAGATATTTGCAAATGACGTATCAGATAAAGGGCTAGTTTCCAAGATCTATAAAGAACTTATTAAACTCAACAGCAAAGAAACAAACAATCCAATCATGAAATGGGCAAAAGACATGAAGAGAAATCTCACAGAGGAAGACATAGACATGGCCAACACGCACATGAGAAAATGCTCTGCATCACTTGCCATCAGGGAAATACAAATCAAAACCACAACGAGATCCCACCTCACACCAGTGAGAATGGGGAAATTAACAAAGCAGGAAACCACAAATGTTGGAGAGGATGCGGAGAAAAGGGAACCCTCTTACACTGTTGGTGGGAATGTGAACTGGTGCAGCCACTCTGGAAAACGGTGTGGAGGTTCCTCAAAGAGTTAAAAATAGACCTGCCCTATGACCCAGCAATTGCACTGTTAGGGATTTACCCCGAAGATTCAGATGCAATGAAACGCCGGGACACCTGCACCCCGATGTTTCTAGCAGCCATGTCCACAATAGCCAAACTGTGGAAGGAGCCTCGGTGTCCATCGAAAGATGAATGGATAAAGAAGATGTGGTCTATGTATACGATGGAATATTCCTCAGCCATTAGAAACGACAAATACCCACCATTTGCTTCAACGTGGATGGAACTGGAGGGTATTATGCTGAGTGAAGTAAGTCAGTCGGAGAAGGACAAACAGTGTATGTTCTCATTCATTTGGAGAATATGAATAATAGTGAAAGGGAATATAAGGGAAGGGAGAAGAAATGTATGGGAAATATCAGAAAGGGAGACAGAACATAAAGACTCCTAACTCTGGGAAACGAACTAGGGGTGGTGGAAGGGGAGGAGGGCAGGGGGTGTGCGTGAATGGGTGACGGGCACTGAGGGGGACACTTGACGGGATGAGCACTGGGTGTTATTCTGTATGTTGGTAAATTGAACACCAATAAAAAATAAATTTATTAAAAAAAATACAGACAGCTGGCCAACATCATTTATATAAGTGTTCTAATCTAGAAACCAAAACCAGAAAAGTAGAAAATAAGAAATGAGAAAAAAGACCTATAGACCAATCTCACAACTATAGGCCAAAAATTCTAAATAAAAAAATCATAAAGTAAATTTCATAATATTTTAGAAGAATGACACACCCAATAAAATTTACATAAGGCATCCACAGGCATTTAATGTCAGGCATTGTATTAATATATTATGACATATCTGGGCCAATTAGAAAACAGTGGGACACTCTTGACTCTATCCAAAGACTTTCTAAGGTCAGCGGTTCACACACTATATGAAGTAAAAGGAAGAAAATATATTTCCAAACATCCAGATAATTCTTTATGAAAAAGATCAAAGGCTAAATATTTATCTAGCTATCTGGGATTAAATATTCATTAGTTCAAACAGAATAGTCTCCAAGAAGGAGAAATATTATGCCACAAGCCATTTCCTCATTATTTGGAGATATAGGAATGCAACCCTCACCCCCCCACCCCCGCCCACGAAAGCCTTCCAAGGCCTCAACCTGGCTGTCACTGTCCCTCTGTTAGATTATCTATTTCTGGTCCATCTCACTTCCATGGTTTGGCTATTACCCCTGGACACACTTCACCCTCTCTTCATCCTTCACCTCCCCTCCAGAATATTACTGATGACATGCTCTGTTCTCCACTCATGGTCCCAGCTCTATCCAACTCTCCATCCTGACCATTTCCCTGGAGACTATAGATTCCTGGGGCTCTGGGTTGTGTCCTGGAGCTTCCCCACACCACCACACAACAGAGGATAAGCATTTAACCCATTTTGGTTCTTTGTTTACCTAATCAATCCAGAAATTCACAAGTGCCTATTGGTATTGATTCCTGTGTAGCAAAATAATCCTAAAATAATAAATGAGTCATATCTTCCCCCCAAGAAATTGATCTAAAATACTTATGCACACATGCATATACATACATACCTAGTCAGTTTTAAGGCATTTCTGGAGTCCACCACTTGCACTTGAAGCTTTAAGATTTATCACATGAATCTGTGAAACAAAAGCTCAAAAGAAATTAGCTGCCATTTTTCATCCAGTTTTGGCTTTGTCTGAGAGGACTATGAGACAACCCAACAAGGCTAATCCCAGTTTCCCATTTCAATAACCTGCTGCCAAGGGGTGATATTCCAATGAAACTTTTACCCAGAGAATTTACCTTATTCAGCTAATGGCCTGATCATCTCTCTTGGCCAAATCGGAGTGAGTTTCCCCTCTCTTTTAAGAGGTGACTTTCCATCTTTTCACATTTCCTATACAAATTATACTACCTGATAACATGCCCAGGTCCCACCGGTTAACCAACCTGCCAGTCTCCATGGGATCACAAAGAGTTCTAAGGACCAAGAATTCTCATTATTGCACATATTAATTGGGAGGGGGGAGAAAAGGACTGTTCTGCTTCACTTTTCCCACACTGAAAATTATAACAGATTAAAAACCCCTGGAATCTACCAAGCGATTGGCTGAAATAAATATTCAAGAAAACGACAATGGTACATGGCTTGTTTTTTTCATGCTTCCATGCATCTTGGGCCTAGAGTTCTAAGGAGTTTATCAATCTGCTCTTGAATTGAGTTTTGAAGATGTTTTTAGAAATAATCAGGTGGCTCCTAACAGTTCAGTTATATCGAAATGGGATCAGCTGCAGCACAGGATGCAAGTGGATGGTCTGAAGAAAGGATACAGCGGGCAGACAAGATTAGCATTAACAGCAAGACCCCATGTACATCACACAAAAGGAAGAGGAGGCTGGCACTGATTCAGGAAAGCTGAGCCATGAAGCACGCAAATCCAAATTATTCAGTACAAATCCCCAGTTTCAAAACATGGGCCAGGTCCATAAATACATCCATAAGCCTGTCTGCTAAATACACAGTCGCTTGCCTTAAATATTTGAGATGTAGGAAATAGAGCATCTACTTAGTTAAAAAGCAATTTTTACCCATCTTTTTATATCGCAAAGCAATTATTGCTCACTCACTGCCTTAATTTGTTCTGACAACCCAATGTCAGATAACACCAAAGAAAACAAATGAAAAATGGAAAGAATAGTTAGTCTCCTATATGATATATGTTTATGCCAAAAAAGATTAGTTAAAAATCCATCTTCTTCCACCTGAATTCAGAGACTGTTTAAGGGAACTGTCAGTAAAATCATTACTAATGAAGCACCAGACTACCCAAAACAATGGTTAGAAAGAGAATTTAAAAGATAAATGCAATCGCAGATGTCACAAAGTTTTCATTAGCGAATGAAGATGCCAGGAAAGTTCACGTTTTCAGAATAGCCTGTGGTGATTCCAAGTGTCCACAGTATCCAGTCTCAAGTCTCATCCCTCCCTGTATCATCATCTCATCTTCTCCCTGTGCTCAAACCCCCACTCCCAGGTTTTGGACCTTGGCTTTTCCTATAAAAATTGAATTGGAAGCTATTGTAATCCTCTACTCCAACAACCAAACCCCAAACCTACTTTCTTGGCTAGGATTGCCTTGGTATTTATAATAAGTCGTTCATCTTTGAATTACAAACCATTGTCAGGCACCCAATTCTCTGAGACATCCTAAAACCCCACCCAGGGGCCCACAAGAAGACAGCTTTGCTTGTGAAAGGGATGGGACTTGGTCTAAAGACATACATCCAGGGGCGCCTGGGTGGCTCAGTTGGTTAAGCAGCCAACTCGTAGTTTCAGCTCAGGTCATGATCTCAGGGTCCTAGGATCAAGTCCCATATCAGGCTCTGTGCTCAGTGGGGAGTCTGCTTAAGGATTCTCTCTCTCCCTCTCCTTCTGCCCTTCCCCCTGCTCATGCTCTCTTGCTCTTGCTCTCTCTCTCTCTCTCTCCAATAAATAAGTTAAATCTTAAAAAAAAAAAAAGAAGAAGAAGACAACATACAACCAACTATGCATCTGGACACTGGATTCTGGCACAGAGAGTGGAGAGCAGTGAAAATCATAGATCAGGCAGGGAAAAGCACAAGAGCAGGAGCAAAGGCTGGTAGTGAGATAATCTGCAAAGTGGGTTTCAAATGATTAGTCTCTGCAAATAGAAAATCCCACGCATGCCCTTTGTCTAGCAGCTTGATCTTTCTCACTGGGGAAACAGTCTGATTCTTCTCCCAAAGAAATAATGGGAGATTATATCTCAGAGAGGAACAAGAATTTACTGTGCCCTAGACTTCTCCTACATCTTGATATTTCTTTTACTGCCCATGTCAACCTGAGAAACCAAATGAACATCTAATAGTTCAGTGCATCCCAAACTTTCTTCTGAAGTCCAGGCAACGGCCAACATGGCCACTCCCCATTTGCTTGGTACAGATGCCAGGACCAATCTATCTTGTATTTGGACGGACAAATGGATGAGTGACTGGGAATTGGTTAGGTCAATAGCTGCCATTCCAGCAAAATAGGCTCAAAAAAATTAACAAGGAAACGAATAAAAAAAAATCTTCATGATGAGATATAAACCTATAAACCAGTTTAAAACCTCTGACTTCCATCACCCAGTTATACCAAGTGCCAAGAACCAGGATCACAACAATTGTGAGATTATTTAGACAGATCCCAAAGATGTACCAACTCTAAGCTTGGACTTCATCTCCGAATCCACATGAACACTATTCCTAAGGTGCATTTTTTTTTTGAAAGAGATGAGTATGCAGTAGGGAAGGGGCAGAGGGAGAAGGAGAGAGAGAATCCCAAGCAGGCTCCACACCCAGCACAGAGCCCGATGCAGGGCTTGACTACACAATCCTGAAATCATCACCTGTGCTGAAATCAAGAGTTGGACACTTAATCATCTGAGCCACCCAGGTTCCCCTAATGTACATTTTTCATAAGAAGTAATACAATTCTCATTTCAGAGATAGGCAATTAAGATTTTGCTTTGAGCAAAATCTATAGAGCTAAAAAATCAACTCACTTATGCAGAGAGGAAGGAGTCCTGCTGGGTGCTGAGATGTAAATCTAAACCAAGCCTTAGTTGGATGTAGAGAGCCAAGGCTTTTGACTATGCACTCCTCCAGGAATCCAACCTGTGCCAAAGCCAGGAGTTCTGAGAGTCTGCAGAGAAAGAAGGATGCAAGACTCGGATGACAAAATCCTCCCCTAGCCAGGGCAGGGCAAGACTCCAATCTCAGTGGGATATTGTGTGCAGACTAGCTCTGAGGAAGAAGCCTCATCAGTGGCCCACTCACCCAAGCTTCCAGAAAAGATGAGAAGGTAAAATAAGGCTGCAGTTCACCCAGACACCAGGGGTAGGCAGGATACCTGGGGTTCACCAGACTCAGGGCAGAAGGAAATGGAGGTCATTCTAGACCCCATTCACCTATGGAAATGGGCTGGTTAGTACACTGATCAGAACAGGCTGAAGGGCCAAGGGTGGGCCTGCAGGCAGATGCGCTGGGGCCAAGCTGGGACGGGCACAGTCACGATGAATCAGGTACACAGTCGTAAGGCAGCAGCCCAGGAAAGCAGCAAGCACTTGCACGGTCCCTCTCGAAAATCATTATGTAAGCTCCACATCCCATGTGCCTAGAGGCAGCACTTCATTTACAGGAGCTGCCAAGGGGCTGAGGCCCATGGTAAGTGAGGCTTGAATAGAAATCACTCTGGAAGCACTTGCTCCCCTGATTCCTCAGACACTCACTGAGCACGTACAAGATGCTGGAGTTTGCAGATGAGCGGGTGGTCAGCATGAACACATCAATGCCCGCAACGTGTTAAGGAACCACAGAAAGTGCAGGCCCCTGCTAGCTGCTTCCTTAATTCACACTTAGCAAGGAGAGTTCAGCTTGAAAGTCAAGGTTGGCACAGACAACAACCTTTCCAGGCTTCTGTTTGTTTTTTTTTGTTTTTTACCGGGTCTTATCTTGGTGGCTGTTTCTCTAAAAGGCTTTTCTGCCAAATTCACTGTACACGTGGGTTTTGGTTTTTGTTTTTTTACTAAATGGGTTTTGTAATGAATTTCCTATGCGTTGTGTTAAGGGCATGCAGAGGTTTCGGGGTCTGATGTTTTTATAACTTAGCACTTTGGAAACTACAGAATTAATAAGGACTTATTTATATAGTACTCGGTGCCATTTTCACACAGCAGCTATGAAGGTTGTGATATGCTTTCCCATTGTATTTAGGAATAGTAAAAGGCAGTGTTCCACTAAGTTGAGCAGGACATGGAACTTCTTAATAGGAAAAAATATTCCACATTTACCATCTACTCACCTTTATTTTTTTTTTTTTAAGATTTTATTTATTCAGAGAGACACAGAGAGAGAGAGAGGCAGAGACACAGGCAGAGGGAGAAGCAGGCTCCCCATGGGGAGCCCAATGTGGGACTCGATCCCAGGACCCCAGAATCCAAAGGCAGACACTCAACTGCTGAGCCACCCAGGCATCCCCACCTAGTCACCTTTAGATCCCACATGTGCAGTGAGTATTTGAGAATGGGCTGGAGTTTACAAGCTCCTGGAGTGATTTCTACGCAACACCAAATGCATTATGCCCCAAGTCTGAGTAATTTGCTTATATTGTAATATTTCTTAAATGTCAACCCACCAAAAACTAGAAATAAGTTTCCTCCACTTAGAACACTTCGGCCACTATAAAATCACAATAACACTTAAAATAAATGTAATCGAGATGATAAAAAGCCACAAAACTTCAAATTAATGCATCTGTTTTAACATGGCAGGGGCTAATGTAACTATAAAAGTCAGTGCTAGAGCTTGTCTGGCCTATGGCAATATTGTGTGTACAGTGGGATGCTCCCAATACTTCTCTTTACTGAAACCACAATAGGCCTTTGGTTGTACAACACCAGGTGATAACCTTGGTCCTTCCTGTGGAAAGGAATCTCATTGCATATACCCAGGTCCACCTCTGTTCTTGCACTGGCATGTGACAACTAATATCTGCTGTTTTGCTACTCCAGGACCTCTTTACCACACACATGACCACAGGGTGCTTATCCCCTTCTGGTTATCTAATCAGGTTCACAATGATGTGTCCCCCTGCTATCTCTAACTGCAGCTGCTTTTCTGTTCAGAGGTAGGTGCTGAAATGCCTCCCAAAATCAGGCATGGAATTATAGCCCCAGATTGCACTGGGATCCCAGAACCCCATGGCGTTTAGGTTCTAAAATCAGCTCCAGAGGCAAAAATTAAAGTCTAAAATACCCTTAAAATTGTCTTACATTGCAAGACAAGCATGAGTTCCATTGCTTTATCTATACAGCCCTGTAGGGTAATTCTTAAGCTCACTGAAGTTTGAGAACCACTGAAACAGACTATAGGAAAGACCAAAAGGGATGTCTCTCCACAGAAGTCTGGGCATCCGAGTCAACCCAGCCTGCAGACAACTGTAGTCCCCAGGGATAAATGGGAGGCCAAAGAATTCCAAAGTGTTCTTGCTTTCTGGGAGAATCTATTCTCTTCCAGTATGGAGTTTCTAAACCTAACGTATGTTAGTAGATGTGGACATATTATAAGATCTAAATAAGATAATTATGGACTCTCATCCCAGGACAGGTATATAAAGTAACTTGGTAAGTTACAAGTGTGTGCATGTCATTCGGTCATTCAGTTTTGCATGGTGGGTTGATGGCTTTTCCTTGTTAAGTCCCATGATTAACTCATGCCCAAACGTATTTCTCTAGAATCTTCTTTTTGTGAAATGTGAACCTTGTTGAATATACAATTCTATATGTGTTCACTAAAGAACAAAATGAATCTAATTAAAAATCAAGGTTATACTATACTGGGCCCAAAGAATCATTCTGTCATCGGGCTAAGGATCAGAAGAAATATACGTGTGCACAAAGGTATCATGTGCAAGGAAGCAAAAAGTATGTTTGGTTATTAAGATGGTGAGGCTGAAATATTATAACAGATCTGTCACCCTTAGTCAAACCAAACCAACAATCAGAATATTTGGTCTGCATAATTTTCCAGAAGACATTTTAACTGTGTGTACTGAGTCCTCTTAAAGCAATATGATAAATAAATAAATAAATAAATAAATAAATAAATAAATAAATAAGGTCTCTGCAGGCAAAGTATCCACAGTCTCTTGCTTCAACAGTCTTGGGACCAAACAGACCCAGGGATGCCCCTTCCACCAGTCTGCAACCACCCTCCAACCTTTTATATAGGCACAACCTTCAGAACCATCTTCTCAGTCACCCTCTGACTTCAGGATGAGCCAACATCCTCACCTGAGCTTAGCTCCTTATTACTGATCTACCATGAGCTCCCAGATTCAACAGAATTATTCCATTGAGGTGGAGGTTGCCATCAGGTTCCTGGTCAACATGCATCTCTGGGTCTCCTACACCTACTACTGTCTGGGCTTCTATTTCCACCGTGAACGATGTGGCACTGGAGGGCTGGACCACTTCTTCCATGAGTTGGCTTAGAAGAATTGCAAGGGTGTTGAAGATGCAAAACCAGTGCAGTGGCTACAGCCTCGCCCAGAACGCGCAGAAGCATCCCAGGATGAATAGAGTAAAGCTCTGTATTTCATGGAAGCCACCCTGGTTCTGGAGAAGAACCTGAACCAGGCCCTTTTGGGTCTGTGTGCCCTGGCTTTTGTCTACACACAACTCCATCTCTGTGGACTTCCTGGAGAACCATGTTCTAGAGAGGAGGTGAAACTCATCAAGAAGATGGTGGCCACCTGACTCACCTCAACAGGCTGGCTGGCCTACAAGCTGGACTGGGCAAATAGTTTTTCAATAGGATCACTGGCAAGCATGACTAGGCATCTCTGAAGCCGTTGAGGGGCTCCTCTGGCATCCCCCTGGTGCCAGGGCTTGTACCTGCAGCCACTAGGTAGCTTAGCTACCCTGGAGACCTCTCCCAAGCCATGAACCAAATGGAAACAATAGAGCTTTTTGCGGTGGTGGGGGGGGGGGCAGTATGGCCTCTGTAAATATTCAATTACAAGAACTAAAAGGAATGATTCTGCCAAATTTTTCCCTGTTGCTGCTTGCTGGCCTCCTACCACCATGATAAATTTTCTTTCCTATATTAATTGTCTTTGCTACTTTTACAGACACTTGGTTCTGGTCATTCTCACTCCCATCCACAAGCCTGGCATTCTCTAGCCACCACTGTGTCAACATGAAAGGCCTTACTCACTCTGGTTATCCCACTTAGAAACTTGAATATGTCTCCCCTACTTCACAATCAGGCAATCCCCAACCCTGCTATCTGCTCTGGAGAAGAGCCCAGACTGGCCTCTCTTCACCTGCAGTACCCCTATCCTGGTCTAGGCCATCAACATCTCCCACGTGAACTACTGAAATACCCTACTAATTGTGTGCACTTATGCTCCCCTCCAACCTGTTCTCTACACAGTAGCAGAGTGATCTGAAAATGCAAATCTATCATGTCCTTTTTTTTGACACTTTTGCTTACTGTCATTTTCTCCTAGAATCATAATGGAATCCTTCCCCTACCTGTGGGGCATGTTTCTCAAGATCTGACCCCTGCCATCCTCTCCAGCCACAGCAGGAGCCACTCCTCCTCCTCTATTCACCACATTTGGTCACTCTCAGACTTGGTAAGGCCCCAACTCTGTGACTTTTCAGGGGCTTTGCACCTCCTTGGTCCTTAGCCTGGAGTGCCTGTCCCTCCCGGGAAGCCTAACCCCTTCCTATATCCCTCAACTGCTCCCCTTGTTACATCATCTTATTGTATGGCCATAGAATAGTGCCACCCCCCAAGATATCCCTAATCTTTGGAACCTGTTACTATGTCACCTTACATGGTAAAAGGGGTCATGCAGCTATGATTAAGAATCTTGAGATAGGGAGATTGTCCTGGATTACCAAGTGGGCCAGACATAATCACATGAGTCCTTAAAAGCAGACAATCTTTCTCACTGGTAGTCAGAGAGAAATATGAAGTTAGAAGCCTGGCCAGAGAGAAATGACTCTGATGGCTTTGAAGATCCAGGAAGGGGCCATGGGTCAAGGAAAGCTGGCAGCTCTAGCTGGAAAAGGCAAGGCAATGGGATTCCCCCTAGAGCCTCTGATGGAATGTAGTCCTGCCCACAACTTGGCTTTAGCCTGGTGAGACCCATGTTAGATTTCTGACCCAAAGAACTTTAAGATAATAAATGTGTGTTGTTTTGAGACACTAAGTTTGTGGTAATTTGTTATAGCAGCTATAGGAAACTAACACATGTGATATTTGTGGTATCTGTCATCCCTCTAATATCAGTAATTATTTATACCACGTCGTGGTTAAAAAGCACCAGCTCTGGAGTCAAACAGTCTCTGGGTCAGTCTCCCGCTTTCCCGCTCACTAGCCAGATGGTTTTGGGCAGTTAAGATACAAATATGCTAAGCTTCCATTCCCTTATCCATAAGAAAGTGATAATAATGTTTATCTCCAACAGTGGTAATGAAAATTCAATAACATAATATGAAGAAGAATTTAGCATAATGACTGGAACAGAGTAAGCATTCTATAAGAGTAATCCACCATATTGTGATGGTTAGTTGTGTGACTATTTCTTTTCCTCTATAAGATTATAAACTCTGTGATGATAGGCATCATGACTTTATTGCTCATTGCAGTATTTCCAGGACCAAGCACTGAGCTGGATAGAATATGTAGTCAATGTAGAAATGGATGGATGGATGGATGGATGGATGGATGGATGGATGGGCTTATATGTAAGCTACTTTAGGTACCAACCATTACATAAAACCCAACTTACCTGGTTAGCTCCACAATATGTGCTGAGCCATTGCTGTGCATGCTAGGCATTGAGCCCAGTGCTGCTGAAAAGGAAAAACAGAGTGTCCTTTATTGTCTATGAGCTTATAGAAGCTCAAGATTCTCAATGGGAACATACAGGGCAACAGCCCTAGATAGTGTGGACTGAGCATCATGAAGGTGACAAGCCAGGAGACTCTTCAAGGCATAAAAGAGGAAATGGTCTCATTTATGTTGGGTGATCCGGGAAGTTTTTCTGGAGGTAGTGAGATGTGAGACAGTGTTTGAGTCTGGGCAATGTTGCTATTGGATGAGAGCAAAAAGGGAAAATCATTCTAGTAATGTTATAGGATAGGGGAAGTAAGCCTGCAAGAGTCAGTCTGACCCAGTGCTTAGATGGCTTGGAATACTGGCTAAAGACTCTGGGCTGCCGCTTAAAGGAGGGGAGGATGGGTGATGATTTCTGACCCAGGAAGTAACACAATGAAGCAAGTCTATAAGACAATGGCAGTCTTGGCCTGGACAAATAGCTGATCCAACCCGATTGTGGGGACTCAATTCCTAGTTTTTAAAAATGGGGGTGAAGCCAGATTATAAGAAGTTGTCAATCTTCGATTTCAACACCTCTATGGAATTTGTTGTTTTGAGGGCATGATTTGGATCCTTGCCCTTGACAGTCTTGATATCTAAGTCTGCTTTGTTCACTATCTTGCCCTGTTAATGATCACTGTGATTTCACTGGCTCCCTGAGCTGGGCAGCAACTCTTTTGTGGGTTCCCACTGTGAACCTATCCTCATGCTCCTCCCAAGGTGCTGGAAGTTTCCTCTTCACCTCTCAGCAGGGCAGTTTCAGGAATCAGTCATCCATGGGGCTTGTCTCAAGAGTGTTGAAAGTGGAATAAAGGATAAGTCAGATCTTTAGCAGTCCTTGCCAAGAACCCCAAAACCCCAAAAGCTCAGTCTGTGGGTGATAACCCTCCCCATCTGGGCATAAAAGTAGCCTCCCTTAAAAAAAGCAAGTTTCGTCTCATCAGCAGCTGTCACAGACATGGGGCGGAAACCCAGTCCTATCCTGGGAATCCACTTGCAAACAGACAGGTACAGAACCTTTCTCCATCCTTGATTTGTGATGCCAAACTCTATTGTAAAACATTTGCTTGAGAAAAGTATCAAAGCGGGTTTATTTCTATTACAAATAACACCCAAATATTTCCCAAATGGTTTCTGAAATCAGTCCTGTGCACTTTTTAAAAGCTTTAAATGTTTCCAAATTCTTCTGAAATTTGTAGTGATTGATACAGGTTTTTGAGTTTAGTATTACTGCTCATGTCACATTTTCGCCTGATTTCCAGTCTTTTGTGGTATCCTTGATTAGTAAGATACTTGATTTTATCTTTTACTGTGGGCCTTTGAATGTAGGAAAATGTTGAAATGATTCATCAATCATAATAAAAGACTTCAAAGGGATCCCAGTTAAACTTCAGGATTCTGAAGCACAGTCAACTTCTTGTATTTCAACTTCAGGACAATGAGACTAGTGGAGAATTTTGCTTAAAATGCCTAATGAGTATGTTAGTCACATCTAAAAATCATCTGTTGTCCACATGTTCACTATATATGTATACATATATATATGGAGATTGTGCATTACATCCGACAACCATTTATTATGTAGCAAGATATGGTTTTGGCTATTCATTTCCACTGATCCAGTCCCTGAACATCAGAGGCCACTGTTAAAGAAAATTCCTTGGGGTGGGAGCCCTGTCCCACCAAAGCCAGAGAGACTGCATCACACCTGATTCATGCTTCATCTGTACAAGCTCCAGTTTGAAACATAAAGTTTAAACCCAGCAAATGATTACTTTGAAATCAGAATTCAGAAACGTTTTTTTCTGTTGTGCTTATATGAATCCTGCCTTATAGTTTTCAAATTAAGTGTTTGGACAAAGTATTTGAAAAGACAAGATATCTGGTATGTGTTTCGTATTAATAAAGATTTTAGAAATAATAGTGCAGATGTAAAAAGGAACACCATCAAAAATAAAGAACGCTTCTTAGATCTTAAAAGTTCTCATCACGAGGAAAAACTTCTCTACGTATGGGGAGATGTTGACTTATCGCAGTGATCATTTTTAAATATATACAAATACCGAATTATTTTGTTGTACACTTGAAACTAATACAATGTCATATGTCAATTATACTTCAAGGAAAAATAGGAACTTTCCTTTTGAAATATACGTTTAAAGTTCATGGTCTTTATATACAGGCTTCCAGTCGTTTATACATAGGCAGGCTTTCGGTTATGGAATGAATAAGTCAGGGGAATAAAAGGCGCAGCAAAGAATATAGCCAATGATCCTGTAGTACTGTTGCGTGGTGACAGCTGGTAGCTACACTTCTGGTGAGCATAGCATAATGTATAACCTTTGAACCACTATGCTATGCACCTGAAACTAATGTAGAATTGCATGTCAACTATACTCACATAAAAAATATCGTAAATATAGTATAGTACATGGCTCCTATTTCTTGTCATGGATTTAATGAGTAGTTGCTAAATCGAGGTACTGAGGAACACAGCAATCAAACACATCCCTTCTCTGGGGTGTTGTCCACAAGCTCAAAAGAAACAGACACTTAAGCGCCTGTAATTCTGGGCTGACTGGCAAATTGCAAGCCAGGGTCGTAAGTGACATCAAGCCTGTAAAGGAAGGGCAGCGTGGGTGGGCTGGTTAAGCATCTGCCCTCAGCTGAGGTCATGATCCCAGGGTCCTGGGATCGAGTCCCACATCCGGCTCCCTGCCCAGTGGGGAGACGGCTTCTCCCTCTCCTCCCTGTTCCTGCTCTCTCTCGCTATATCTGTCACTACTCTCAAATAAATAAAAATAAATTAAAAAAAAAAACTGCAAGGGAAAAGTGATCTGTTCTCAGTGGTGGAATCAGGAGAGTCTTTACATGGTAGTTCCATTTACGTTAGGTCTTAAAAGGTAAGCAGGACTTCAACACCCAGAGAAGCCCCCAGTCAATAACAGCACGGCCATAGGCCAAGAACATGAGAAGGATGGCTCAGCTCTAAGGCAGCTAGTACTGGGGGGGCTTGGAGGGCAGGCCAGGTGAGGGGCACTGGGAATGCAAGATAGGGGTGGGGTGGGGGGGACATGACAACACCTGTTCTCAACATGGTAAATTAGAACTAGGTTGTAAAGGGCTCCAAATGTGTGCTAGGGACTTAGGACATTTCTCTGCAGAAAATGGGTTCGGAGAAGGTTTTGAACAAAGAAGGACTTGAGACAGATGAATCCCATGGTGAGCTGAAGGTTGGAAGGAGGAGGAAAGATTCACTGGGAGATGAGTGTACAGCTTATGCCAAAATCAGGTGGGCTTCAACCTGAAAATCGATGGTGGAGACGGGAAGAAAAGCAGGTGCATTTCAGCAGTAATTCAACATGGGTAACTGATAGCATCTGAGGGGCTAAAGATGACTCCAGACCTTCCAACTGGGAAAGGTGGACAGACAGGGGGGGAATTAAGAAATAGAATGCAAGAGAAAATGCAGATGTGAAAACAATGAAGTAACCGATGCTTCCTCTTTTAATAAGTGAGCCCCAATTTGAGTCTTAAAGTCTTCAGGTTTGCTGGTTAAAAAGGAAAAGCTAGGGACTCCTGGGTGGCTCAGTGGTTGAGCGTCTGCCTTCGGCTCAGCGTGTAATCCCGGCATCCCCGGATCAAGTCCCACATCAGGCTCCTTGGGAGAGAGCCTGCTTCTCCCTCTGCCTATGTCTCTGCCTATCTGTATCTCTCATAAATAAATAAAATCTTTAAAGAAAAAGCCAAAAAAAAGGAACACACTCTAGAAAAGGAAAAAACATAAGCAAAGCCACAGAGATGAGAGTCTGAGGCTGTCAGAATAGGCAGAAAAAGAATATGGTGGCATAAAATGAGGCCCAAGTGGCAGGATGGCAGAGGGGCAAATGTGAGAAATATTTAGGAGGCAAAAATCGATAGCATCTGATGATGTAGGGGATAGGGGAGATGGGGAGGATCAAGAAAGTATCTCAGGTTTCAAGCTTAAGTGACCCCGGGGAATTTGCTCCCACATTGGAAATGGAGAAGAGATGTGAAGAAGGATACAAGCCAGGGAGAGATGATTGATGCCATTTTGACAGCGCTGAGTTTAAGGTGTCAGGAAGACAGTTTCTACCCAGAGAGGGGTGCAGAGCTGAGCCCAGGGAACCAAGGAGCGGAGATGATGATGAAGATTCAAGGAGCATTACATTGCCAGCAGCAAAGAAAATCCTGCCTGTCGGTGTCATTGCTTTGAAAAAGCAAAGAGAAAGAGAGCCTGCAAATCTCTCTCTGCCGACAAAGGAACCAAAGACTGAGCATTCACGTAGGTCAGAAGAAAAGAAATAATTTGAAAGTAGTGTCGTCAAGAGGTCTCGATACCATAAGACCACTTGGCAGTAATGAGTGCAGCAAAGGATAAGTTCCTGATTCATTCATAAGCAGGCCACGTGCTATTCCACCCACCATGGAATCATCTGGTTGCGCAACAATTCGGCTCTTCATTAATTCCTGCTGATAAATGGAAATACCTTTTATGCCACCAGGATCTCTGAAGGATGCTTCCTGCTCCTTGTACCTATGCTCCAATCAGTGCTTCGCACTTTGAACATTCATATGCTAGGGCAATCAGAGAGGCAAAACCATTTACAGAACAGATTAGAAAATATCCACCTGGGGCGCCTGGGTGGCTCAGCTGGGGAAGCAGCTGCCTTCCTTCCGCTCAGGTCATGATCCCGGGATCCTGGGATCAAGCACTACCTGGGGTTCCCTGCTTCTCCGTCTCCCTCTGCCCCTCCCCGCGATCTCACTCTCTCTGGCTCTCTCTCTAATAAATAAATAAACACCTATTAAAAAAAAAGAAAGAAAAGAAAGAAAAAGGACAAGACAATGTCCATCTAATGCTCTTTCGAAAGGCAAGAGATTTCTGTATCCTAGGCCCCTACTGATGAAAGGTTCAGAGTTCAGGTGTTCTTTATGGACAAGAACTTCTGACTTAATCGGAGCTGGTGAAAGAGCACGTCTGCCCAGATTCATCCACTGAACTTTTCTGGTTTCAGCCCGAGCAGCCCCGGGGAGCTCTCTTTTGGAGACTTGCATAAATGTGGAAAGGGGATGACATCACCCGAACCGGGCACTCGGACGAGCTGACACCACACTTAACACAAGCCCAAGAAAGGCAGGAACCCAATCAGCTCAAATAGGCACAGCGGCCGAACTTGATCTGCCAGGAATTCTCCTCCTAGAGCAAGATTAAATAATCACTGTCTAGAACCTCTGGGTCTTCCATTATTAAATGGAGCAACTTCTGTAACCGAAGTCGAATAACCTCACAGGCTTGCTGACCACCCTTTGCCATAGACACAGCCCGCAGCGCAAACGGGTAATGATCGGGGCTCGCGCAGCAGAGGGAGCCGGGGAAGGGAAGCAGGGTCCTTAACCCTTAGTTACAGGACCGAGTGGCTCATTCAGGCGGCCCTCCCCGAGCCCTCTCTCCCCGGCCCTCTCTGCCCGCCTGCCACCCCCCTGGGGAGGTTGTGTCCTTCTTTCATTCCCTGTGTCAGATTTCGGGCTGACACGTGGTAATTGATTCCGTTGCTGGTTAGACCGGTGTTAAGTGGGAGGGATCAAGTTTCAGTGAAAACAAATAGCACTTCATGGGTCTGACCTTTCCTCTTCGGAGCTTTTGTTGTGGTCGGCCCTGGGATGTGCAGCCCTGGGATGTGCAGCTCCAACGTGCGGGTGAGCCCCGGTGCGCCTCTGCCTGCAGTCCCCGGGTTCACCTTCACCCGCTCCCCGTGCGCCAGTGGCAGCTGGGCTGTCTCAGTGTCACTTCTGGCTTGATGACAGCCCAGCAGCAGGTGGGAGCTCGGATTCACACCAGAGAACCGGTGTCCAAGAGACCAAGGCGGCTGAGCGGGGCCTGAGCCTTCTAGGGTCACACCCCTTCCTGGAGATGACTGCCACTCCCGGGGATAAGAAGAGTAACCCCTCTAATGACAGCACGCCTGTCCACGTGCTGCTTCCAGCTTGGGGCACAGTCCCGGCTTTGTGCTCCATCCACCAGAAGGAGGTGTCAGCACGGAGTCTTGACCAGCCTGAAGTTCAAAGTGACCCCAGAAGAATGAAGACTTTTTGGCTTATTGTCTTAAATGCCTCCTGCATTTTCCAAAACTTCTTCAGGACCGACGGGTGCATTTCCCCAGGGCTGGGGGGCGGGGGGCAGTCTGTCCTCTGCAGATGCTGCCTTTGGCTGAAGAGAACCACTTTGCACAAGATCATACCCTTTTCCTGTGACAGCTGGAATCCAAGGACCCACTGACAGGTCAGGAGCATGACAGCCTGACCCTCCTGTTTTGACTCAGCTTGACTCCAAGGACCACGCCAGTGTCCCAGGGGGGGAACAGCAGCATTGTGTAGCCTCTCATCTCCCCCTTCCTGCTTCCTTCCTTCCTCCTGGATCGTAAGACTGCCCCCTAACAAAGATCCCACATGCTAATGGCC
Organism: Nyctereutes procyonoides; assembly: GCF_905146905.1. Lineage (NCBI taxonomy): Eukaryota > Metazoa > Chordata > Mammalia > Carnivora > Canidae > Nyctereutes > Nyctereutes procyonoides. The sequence goes on from NW_026575155.1 coordinate 9,315,871, forward strand.
CCCTCAGAGTCGGCCTCCCTGGAACCGAGGCTCACACCAGAAGTGCTTCAGGAGAGTGGAGGCTCTCAGATAAGATTCTGGAGCTTGATTACCCACTGCCTGGCCAGCAATGAGGACCCCACCACGTAGCCCCTGGCTCACAGAGGGAGTGTAGTTGCTGAAACTTCCACCACAGTGAACTAGGGTGGCCTATGGGGCAGGAAACACTCAAGCATCAGTTGCTCGAGAAATCCCTATGGGATGGAGTCTTTCTCAAGGCATGAGATCCCCCATTGCTGGGGGCTGCTGATGTTTGGGAGAGTCACCATGAAGGTCTAAGGACATCAACCATCAGCTGAATACTAAGCATGGCAGCCAGAAGTCTTCCTTGCCAGTCTGTGAAGGGACTCGGCCACTCATATTCAAATTGCAGAGAAAGCTAAGGATCAGGCCCGGGACTCACTCAGAAAGCCAGCAGAGCTACACAGAACTTTATCCCCAACCTGGCAACTCTGCTAGGGCAAAACTCCGAGCTCCTGTATAAAAGAACGGCATCCTGACGTACAGAGTAGGGCTGTCCAGAGCGATGCCCTCCAGTCTTGAATCCTAGAGCCCCTTGAATTCTCTGAACCTCCAGAAGAGGCCACTCCTCCCAGTCAGGGTTAGAGCCTTCCTATTGCTTGAGGACATTGTGCAGAGACCTTTACCCTGGGAGATGCACACACACACACACACACACACACACACAGAGAATCTCTACCCCCTCCCCTCAGGCCACTAGCATTAGGTCACAACATGATGAGCCAGGGAAATAAATGCTGGGCTTTCCAAGGGAGGAAAGGGATGGCCCCTGAAGGACCTGCGGGCCCCAGGCAGCATGTCCTGGCTGGAGCCGGGAAAGGATGGAGACGCTGGACCTCGGGGCTCTGGATCAGGGTCAGGACACAAAGTCGAAGGAGGGACAGTGTATCAACAAGGGAACACTGTCCTGTGCTATGGATGCAACACCTGGATCAGTTTGCTCAGGCTGCTGGAACAAAGCACCACAGACCCGGAGGCTTAAACTACAGATATGCATTTCCTCACAGTCCTGGAATCTAGAAGACTGGTATCAGAGTGTCAGCAGGGTTAGTTTCCTCTGAGGGCCTCCTTCCTTGGCTTGTAGGTGGCTGCCTTCCCCCGTGTCCTCACGAGGTCTTCCGTCTGTGTGTGTCTGCGTCCTAATCTCTTCTTCTAAAGACACCAGTCAGATTAGATTAGGGCTCACCCTAATGACCTCATTTTAATTTAATTATTCCTTTGAAGAGCCTGTATGCAAATACAATCACATTCAGAGGTACAGGAGGTTAGTACTTCAACATATGGATTTATGGTGGTCGCGGGGTGGGGGGGTTACACAATTCATACAACACCCCGAATAAACTCCAAGAGGTAGAACTAGCTTGCTGCTGGAGTGGCTCTTGGAAGCTTGGAGCAAATGATGGCCATTCTAAAGAAGAACAAAGTGCCAGAACTGCATGATGGACAGTGAAGGAAGGATAGAAAGGCTCAGGGGAGTGTGGGCAGCATGACCGAGCATTCCGTGTGAGGCCAGAAAACCCAGCAGATGCTCTTCTATGGGAAGACGCTGAGGGCATGCCACCTACTGAAGCAATGACGAGTGAGCTGGTCAGCTGACAGTATCACTGGAAACCTCAGTGGGTGCCCTTCTCTACAGGGCAGGGCGGCAGGAGACGGCAATACAGAATTCTGCAGCCCACTGGTTTAACAATGGGGATGACAAGACCCAAAACACAAGGGATCCCTGGGTGGCTCAGAGGTTGAGCGTCTGCCTTTGGCCCAAGGTGTGATCCTGGAGACCTGGGATGGAGTCCCACATCTGGCTCCTTGCATGAAGCCTGCTTCTCCCTCTGCCTGTGTCTCTATCTCTCTCTGTGTGTCTCTCATGAACAAATGAAATATTTTTAAAAAGACCCAAAATATGAGAGGCCAGCAGCTATACTCAGCTACTGGAAGCTGGACTGACAATTGTCCTAATGAGTAGCAAAGTCAAAGTCATGTTCTTTTTTAAAAGTTTTTTTTTTTATTTTTTTATTTATTTATGATAGTCACACGCAGAGAGAGAGAGAGAGGCAGAGACACAGGCAGAGGAAGAAGCAGGCTCCATGCACCGGGACCCCGACGTGGGATTCGATCCCGGGTCCCCAGGATCGAGCCCTGGGCCAAAGGCAGGCGCCAAACCGCTGGGCCACCCAGGGATCCCCCCCAAAGTCATGTTCTGAGGGTGATCTCGGCGGAGGTAAGAGATGAGCGTTCCAGAACAGCGCCCCCAGAGGCCAGGTAAAGCAACTAACCAAAGTATTGCTCCATCCATCTCTCCCCTCACTCCCCACCAAGTCTCCCTCCCCTCTTCGCCCCTCCTCCCCAGAGGACTCCGTGCAGGAGGATCAGGACCCTGGGTGAGTGAACCCATTCCCTAGCCATTACTCTAGACCGTACATGAATCACAGGGATGGGAATACTTGGCAGTGGCAACTGCCCACGCAGATAAGAGCTACCATAGTGAGGCAATCCAAGGGAAAAACTCTAAAACTGCCCCCTACCCCAGCCAAGATAGCAAATTAAAAACATCATATCTTGGGGTGGATTCTAAAGCTTAGAATTACCTTCAAAGATTTGCAGGATGCATGGCGTGGCCCCTATCATATCACCATTTAATTAATCAGTCTGGTCCCTGCAGAAAGAAACCAGACGGGTGCTGGAGGATGATGGACTCCCGTGAACTGAAACTGAGGCTTCCTTGCTAGACAGTATATCTTAACTAAAGTGCAGGATGCTCAGGTACACAGAATAGAGCCTCTGATCTGGGGATTGTGCCCTTTGCACCCGTATCCAGAAGGAGGATCAGAAACAGTTTGCCTTTACTCAAAACAGACAAAGGTATTCACTTTCAGTGTTGACCCGAGGCTGTGTTAACTCTCCCCTCTCTGTCATCATACAGTCTGAGGAGGCCTGGACCAGCTGGACATCTGCAGAGCATCACCCTGGTGATGACACCATGTGAACAAGACCTGATGAGCAACAAGTGGCAAATACCCTGGGGCTTTTTATAAGTCAGATTCATGCAATAAACACAATGGGAAGTAACTCCATGAGGACCCAAGGGCTTGCCACAGCAGTACAGGTCCCAGATCATGCCTGGGTGGCTCAGTCAGTTAAATACCTGCCTTCAGCTCCTGTCATGATCTTGGGCTCCCCGCTCAGCAGGGAGTCTGTTTCTCCCTCTCTCCCTCTGCCCTTCCTGCTCATTCTCATTCTCTCTCTCTCAAATAAATAAAATCTTTAAAAATAAAAAATAAAGAACCCAGATCTGGGGTATGCCAAGACATCTTAGCCAAAGGAAAGAACAAATTATTGCATCTCCCCCTCACTAAAGCAAAGACTTCAGCACAACACTCAGTGGGTTTCTTTGGGCTCTTTGGATTCGGCAGTTAGGAATACTGCTCACATCCATTTAACAAGGGACCCAAGTGTTTTGAATAGGAGCCAAACAGTAAAAGGGTCTGTAAAAAAGGTCCAGGCTGAAAGGCAAGTGGCTTACCAATTTGAGCCTTATGTCCCAGCAGACCCTATGGCGTTAGAAGCATTAGTGATGGAAAAAAGGCACTGTGTGGAAGTTTTGGCAATCTACGTTAGGAAAATCACGACTCAGGTAGACACTTAAATTTCTGGAGCAGGCCATGTCAACTACAGCAAATAACTACACAAGTCTAAAGAGAACAGTTGCTAGCATGCTATTGGGCCCTGGAAGAAATGGAGAGTACCTGACCCCAGGACACCAAGTAACCAGTCATCCATGACAGGCTGGGTTGCATCATACCCATCAAGCCACATGGTTGGGCAAGCCCAGCTGTAATCCCTTGTGAAGCAGATCTCCATATCAAGGGCATAAGCAAGCCATACAATCAGGCAGCCCAGACCCCCCACGGTACTTACCACCATTGCATTACCACCATCTCCTTGGCTCATATTTATTGCCACATGGAACATCTGTTTTGAACAGCTAATGGCAAAGGAAAAAGCCCAAGCTTGATTTATCCTGGGGTCAGCTGAATATGAGGGTACAAGCCAAAAATAGCCAGGGGCTGCTTAATAGCCTCATTCCCAGGGTAGCCTTGAAAGACAATAGTGAGAGGGAATCATCCCAATGGACAGAGCTTTGGATGGCATATTCCCCATATTTAGGGGAATTAAAAAGTGCCAGCGTCCAGGTAGCATAAACCTCTTATACCTCAGTGGGATGTCCTGGGTAGTCTATGTCACTTGTTTCCAAAACTAGCTGAGCATCAGAATTACTTGAGAAACTTCTAAATGGAGGTCCCCAAGCCCTTCCCCCAAATTACTAAAATAGACACTCCAGATATGGAGCTCATACATCTATATTTTAGACAAGATCCATAAGTGATTCTGATATCACTAGTCTTTGAACTGGTGTATGGGAAACATTGGTCTAAGTGATTAGCAATGTCCCGGTGAGGATCAACAATATTGATAATATTGATAATATAGCAAGCATGTAACTAAGTCTGTTGTGGTAATCATTTTGCTGTACACACACATATCAAATCATCACATTGTACACCTTAAAATTATACAATGTTAAATGTCAGTTATTTTTCAGGTAGCTAGGGAGAAAAAGACAAAGTGTTTTTTTTAAAAAAGCAAACAATGTAACACAAATGCTTTAATACATATTAACTTTTTTTTGATTCTCACAACCACCCTATGAGGTATGTGTTACTGTGTTATTATTAACTTCATTTTCTTTTTTTTTTTTCTTTTTTTTTTTTTAATTTACTTATGATAGTCACAGAGAGAGAGAGAGAGGCGCAGAGACACAGGCAGAGGGAGAAGCAGGCTCCATGCACCGGGAGCCCGACGTGGGATTCGATCCTGGGTCTCCAAGATCGCGCCCTGGGCCAAAGGCAGGCGCCAAACCGCTGCGCCACCCAGGGATCCCTTAACTTCATTTTCTATTAAGAACATTGAAGTTGCTCAAGGTCATATAGCAAGTGATTGACAGAGGCAGCATTGAAACTTAGGCCCTGCGCTGGGTCATGATGCCACAGTGAAAAGAGCAGTCAAGAAGAGAATGAGGAAGAAAATCTGTAATCCACAAAGCACGTACAGATTGTAGAGCGAATTCCTGTATTTACCTTAAATGAAGACAAATTGTTTTCCAAATTCTTCGACTTCAAGGACAGAACCCATTTGCAATAGCATATGAGCGCCACCTAGTGGACAGATAAGGCCGCTCCGAGTAAACGCTCTAAGTTTCAGCAAGGACAGAAAAGTTATTAAAATTAGTACACTCCAGTTTCCTAATTCCAGAATGAGAGAACAACACTTCCAGATGGATGAATTATTTGACCTCCAGAAAAGTTTTAAAAATACAGTGAGGATGGGATGCCTGGGTGGCTCACAGTTGAGCATCTGCCTTTGGCTTAGGGCGTGATCCCAGGGTCCTGGGATCGAGTTCAGCATCTGGCTCTTTGCAGGGAGCCTGCTTCTCCCTCTGCTTTTGTCTCTGCCTCCCTCTGTGTGTCTCTCGTGAATAAATAAATAAAATCTTTTTAAAAAAATACAGTGAAGATATAAAAAATGAGGAAAAACATCAAAACAGGTAAAATCAATAATAATCATAGGAATGATGTCAGCCTGGGTTTTTGCTTTTTTTTTTTTTTTTGATGAAGAGACAATGGTAATAAAACATAAAAGAGAAAAGGCCATATGGAAAACCATTTTAAGTTTATATCCTTATAATAAATTTATTATAGGCATACACTAAAATCTTTTCATGACTAAGTAATCTTTTCCAGGTATTCTCTTAATCCAGCACCTTCTTCCTGTCCAGGTGTTAAGACAGGGCTGCCTAACAAGCCGAGAAGTGCTGGAAGTTTAGGAATCCACTACTTGTCTTCTCCTTGATTTTCAAGAGAGTCATTTTCTCTAAGATCTGTTGAACCCACCCACACAGCAGCAAGGCAAGATGGCACTGAATTCATGCAGTGGGAGCCAGTTCGTTGTGTGTGGAGCAGGGCTGGAAAGATGGCAAGGGCCATGAGCAGGACATGATGTCAGGGTCCCAGGAGGCATCATCCAGGACAGAGCCAGGGTACAACAGAGTTGGAAGACAGAGGGTGTTTCCCTGAGCAGAGGCTGGCCTCCGAAGCTGATGACAGTGTCTCCAAGTCCTCGAACCCATCAGGGTTCATCTCACTGCTTCCCAAATTCCTATTCGACTTTAAAGAGGAGACATAATAGCCCTTCAGCGGGATTTGTTTTGGGGACAAATGTTCTCACGAAATGGATAAATCTGAAAAACCTGATGCTAACTGAAAGAAGCCAGATGCAAAAGGCCACATGTATGATTCCATTTATTTGGCTTATCCAGCTATAGGTGAATCCATAGCGACAGGATGCCAACTCGTGGTTGCCAGGGGCTGCGGGGGGCGGGGGGGGGGGAAGAGTCTGGGAAGTAACTGCTTGACAGGTTAGGAGGGTTTACACTGGAGTGACGAAAATGTTTTGGAACTAGATTAGGGGAATTGGTTGTACAACACTGTGCATGCACTAAATGCCACTAAATTGCCTGCTTTAGAATTGCTAATTTGATGCTACTTAAATTTTACCTTAATAAAAACATATATAAATATATGTATTTATTTATACACTTCCTTCCGTGGCCAAGCCCAGAAATATTACAAAATTTTAACTCTGTCTTCCATTTTAGGATTTTAGACCAGAGTATTTTCAATTTTGAGTATTTGGGTGAGAATTATTTCTAAGATTGAATTAGGAACTGAGGCCATCATCCTCCAAATGGAGAAGATTATTCCAGCCTTCTATGGGAACAGGGGCTGCTAGTAAGAAATGGGGGTGGGGGAGATGTCACCTACAGGACATCGAAGGGAAAAGACTGCTCATCCTTAGCAGCTAAGTCGTTCTACAAAGAAGTCAGAAAACAAGCTACTCCAACTCAGAGCTGTGCCTTGCACCAGGTTTCGATGCTTGGATGGCTGGGGTAGGTCTGACAAGAAGCAAGGAGGTTTGGCCCTATCTCTTCATGACCCCAGGGCACAAGAAACCTGGAGTCTGGAAGAAGCCAGCACCTCATCTGCAAAGCTTTCTCTCGAGAAGCATCAGAAGGCAATCAGCAACTGGCCGACAAGCACAAATTCCAAACACACACCCAGCTAATGGAAACCACACACACACACACACACACACACACACACACACACACACGAGATATTTTCTACCTGCCAGTGACAATCTGGAGTAGGAGAAGCAGAGAGAAAATAGCCTCGGGGGCTTTATTCAGAATACTCTACATCTAAGGGCAAATTGAGTTTCTCAAAAATAAAGGCTTTCTGTTTACAAACATACTGTTTTTGCCAAAAAGAATTCTTTATTTTAGGTGCTTTGGGAAAACTGCAGAGTCCTCGGGTTTGGGGCCAAAGACGCCCAAATGTTGCAATCCTAAACCTTTGGCAGTGACAAAAACATGTTTGCAAGTGGAAAGTTTTCGGTGCAGACTTTTCGTGTTGTTTTGTTTGGGTGTGCGTTTGTTTGCTTGCTCGGTGCCAAAGGATTTCCTCCACATCTTCCCGGAACCGGGGAGCAGGGGTCGTCACTGCATTCAGGACATTGGCCCCAAACCACCTGCACCCTCATTTGTACATCGCAAATGGCTGGAGGCCATACAAGAGCAGCCATGGAATTCGGGGAGCCACCATTTCCTGTCTTCAAACTGAACCTGGAGCCTTGTCAGGTGGCGCAGTCAGATGGACCAAGAGGAGCTCTCGCTCCCTCCCTGCGGGGTTTCATGTGGGCACAGTGGATTTCTGCCTTTGTGTCTCCGGTTAACCCAAATTTTCTCCCTAGGTCCAGCCCCAGCAGGTCACCTTTCCATCCCTTTCCATCCTTGGGTGGCTACTGCCTGTGCTGAGGCACCAGCCCAGCATCTTAACTCTGGCTTCCTCCCTTCCTGCCTACTGAACGTAGACACTTAGAGAAGACCAGCCCAGCAGAGCCTTTCCAGATAGTTCATCACGTTGTATCAGAGCCGGGCCTATAGTCTTGAAGTCCAAGTGTTTTAATTTACGAGGCACAGGCACTTCAGAACTCAGAAGCCGAGCCTGAATCCTGCCCAGGAACAGAAGAGGGTCCGAGGGCCCCACGCAGACACTGGACAAGGGCAGGTGAGGGAGCAGGCCTCACGGGGATGGCATGGGGAGAGCCCGAGTCAGAGCCCAGAGCCCTCCCAGCACCAGTGGAGGAGCCACAAGGGGACAGATTGGGTGTCCTCATTCAGCCCTGCGGGTGTTCCAGAGACCTCTGAGCTCGGGTGCCTCCTCCCCTGTCTGGTGGGAGTCTAGGCGCTCGGCAGGGACAACCCAGGGCTGAAGGCTGCTCTCGTCCTCTCCTCCACCTCAGACCACCCCACCCACTCCTCCCTCCTCGCTGGCCTTTCAGGGAACCACATCTTCTGAGTCACTCACTCGCGATTCTTGGCATCGACGTTGCTGCCTCCATCTCCCCCCTTAGCTCATGTACTGCCAAATACCATGGATTTTACCTCCCTGGTGTCGTTAACGTCTGTCCCTGGTTTTCATTATCGTTGTCACCACTGGATGCCAGGATCTCATCATGTCTCGATGGAGCCAATTTAATATTCCCTAATTAATACCCCACCTATAATTAATACCCTAATGTCTCCCCCACATGAGTCTGTAAACTTCTGTGCTACTTGTAATCAACTCCTGTTTCCTCCTTAGGCTGTATCCCTCTCTGTTCCCCCTCCTTCTTCCCCATCTCTACAGATACATCACCACCCCCATTCCCAATGCCAGACAGACTGTTTTTCCCCCCAGTGTCTCCAATGCCGGGGTGATAGTGTCTCCCTTTAGCACCCCACCCTCACCCCTGGAAGCTGTTCTCTCTGCCTGGAACACTCTAGCCCTCTCTCCTTCCATCTAACTCCTACTCATCTCCCAGATGGTCTAGGTGTCATTTCCTCCAGGAAGACCCGCCATGCTTTCAGCAATGGGTGGCAGAAACACTGATTCCCATTGGCAGAGATGATAAGGAAATATATTAATGCCATTAAACAGGAGACTCAAAGGTAAGGTGTAGGTGGGTTCAGGGGTGTCATGTTGCTGTCACCAATGGCTGTTTCTTGTTTCTTTGCCACTCCTGGTATCAGCTTCACCTTCAGCAGATGCTTCCCCCTGTTCTACTCCAGAAACTATAATGTCCAGGGGAAGAAGAGAGTTTTCTTTCTGTAGTTTCTCTTAGGTGTTGAGATAGTTCCAGAAGCATCCCCTCCTTCCCTAACCACCACCAGACTTCCCCTTACAACTCTTGGCCAAAATTATTTCATGTGTCCATCACTCACTCAAGCACTGGTGAGGGGTGTGGCATTACTGGTGTTACCTGTTGAGCTACCTCTCATACTTCGATTTGAGGTCAGCCTCCCCCGAGGCACAAGATGGTGTGGCAAGCAGTCGATACCCTATCAAAACCCAGATTCCGTTGGGAAGGAAGTGAGAAGCAACAGGTAACCAGAGTTCACTCTCCTTCACATCTGATTCTGCGTTCCTTTTATGGCTAGCTGCCTTAGTCCGTCCTAACAGGAACCATAGACTAAGTGGCTTATCAATAACAGAAATTTCTCACAACTCTGGAGGCTGGGAAGTCCAAGATCAAGGAACCAGGAGATCCAGTGTGGGCCTGCTTGGTGAGGGCCTGCTTCCTGGTTCACAGACGGCATCTTCTCACCCTGTCCTCACTTGACAGAAGGGGCAAGGGCCCTCTGGGGCCTTTGATAAGAACACTAATCATTAAGGACACCTCACATTCATGAGAGCTCCATCTTTACGACCTGAGGGAATCACTTCCCAAAGGCCCACCCCCTCCAAACACCAACTTATTGGGGGTTAGGATTTCAACAAATGAATTTGGAGTGACAAAAGCATTCTGCAAATGCAAAAACACTTGCATCTGCCCCTCAAAAATTCATGTCCTCTTCACATGCAAAATACATTCATTCCATCCCAATAGCCCCAGAAGTCTTAATTCATTGCAGCAGTTATTTTAAAGACCAACTCTCATCTCCATACCAGCTGAATCAGATATGGGTGAGATTCCAGGTACATTTATCTGGAGGCAAAATTCCTCTCCAGCCCTGAATCTGTGAAACCAGGCAAGTTACATGCTTCTGAAACACAATGACGGGACACACACCAGGTAGACCTTCCCATTCCAAAAGGGAGAAACAGGAAAGAAGGAAGGAATGACAGGTCCCAAGTAAGTCCAAAATCGAATAGGGCAAATAGCATTAAACCCTAAGCCTGGAAAATCATCCCTTCTGGCTTGATGCTGTGCCTCCCAGCCCATTGGGCTGCACTGCCCCCTCCCCCCACAGCTCACTGACTGGCCCTGCCTCTGCAGGTGTATAGCAACAGGGTTGTCACCCACCAACTTCCGGGCACTCTCTAAGCCAGCAGCGAGAAGGCACCATCCTACACCCTCTCCTCCTGGCTCCTCTTTCCCCACCAAAACTCCATGCTGAAATTTCATCTGTTAAAGCCCAATCACAGAGGCCAATTCCAAAATGAGACTTCCCTGATCTTTTCAATCATGCATACTTGTCCCACCTGTTTAGATTTATAACCTCTAATGATATCACAGAGCATCCTGTACCCATATCATAGAAAATTGGATCCATGACTTCTTTGAAGTTCCTTAATGGCAAAGCTGGTGTGACTTACCTCTGCACTCCCTCTAGCACCTGACCCCATGCTTCACACATGTTGGGTATGCTAAAAGTCAGCAAAGGGACACCGAACTCGGGGTTTGCAATCAAGCATTCTAGTCGGAGCTCAGTTAAGCACCTACCGTGTAAACTGGAACAAGTCTCTAGGCCTCCAAAATATAAAATGAGGCTCTTGGATCAGATGTTTTCAAGACCCCATACAGCTCTGTATTTGTTTCTTAGGATACTGCTGCAACAAATTACCACAAACTGGGTGATTTAAAACAGAAATCTATTCTCTCCCAATACTAGAGGCCAGAAGTCGAAAATCAAGGTGTCAGCAGATTTGGCTCTTTCTGAAGGCTTTGAGGGAGAATCTTTTTCAAGCCTCTCTCCTAAATTCTGACAGTTGCCAGCAACCCTTGGCGTTCCTTGGCTATAGATGCATCAGTGCAGTTTCTGTCTCTGTCTTTCCAAGCTCTTCTCCCTCTGTGTGCCTCTGCTTCAACCCTCCTCTCTTTTCTCTGATAAGAACACTAGTCAGTGAATCTAGGGCTCATCCTATATCCAGGATGACCTCATCCTGGGTTCCTGAACTTGATGACATCTACAAAGACTCTATTTCACAGGTACCATTCACAGGTACCAATGGATAGGACTTGAACATAGCTTTTTAGGGGACAATTCTATGCACTACAAGCTCTAACACTGGAATTCTACTAGTTATTCAAGCCTGGTAGATATCACATTAAAAAAAACGCACAAACTAAAGACCACTGAAGGCTGAAATATTTCCTTCCTTTATAAAATTGCATGTGTATTCCCATTGTGGATCACTCAACCATCCTTGATTTGAAGGTTGAGCAGTTTTTTTGAAATTTTTCTCTTTTCATTTCCTAAAATATTGATGGTGAGTCAACCTCCAAATTTCAGATACTGATCAAGAACACTACCTGTACATTATAGGATTATTTGTCTTGGCTTCTGGTACCAATTCACAGCCTAGAAGTCATCAAAAGCTCTGTCTCAGAGAGCACATATTGGTCCTAGCTGCCTTTTCACATCCTAGTGCCTTAAAATTCCTGACAATGAAGGTAAGAACTCTTGGAAGAATCACAGGGAGGCCCCTATGTTTACTGAGCCCCTGGCCTGTTTCAAGAGAAACACAAGGCCACAAGGAAGTCAGCAGCAACCCCTGTCACCGCAGGTGGCACACTCAACATTCCCACCACCCCTCCATGCAAGTGCCATTTTTAAAGCACATGTGCCATTAGGAAAGGCACTTCTGATACTTCTTTATCAAGTTGCACCAAATGATGCCATTGATGGATGAGGCGGTTCAAAACAAGAGGCAATCATTTGTCTTTCTTGACAAATGTATCTCTGCAGGCTTCATGGCTGGCAGACCAATCCTATAGAACCCAAACCCTCAGAGACAAAGCTCCACCAGGGAACAAGGCTGAGCTGTGTGCTGGCCTTACGTTATGTCTATTTTAAAAGTTGACTTTGGCAGGTGTGTTGAACACTACACAATATATCTACTCCCAGAAAAGATAAGTGAGGAAAAAAATCAAACACTAAATTTTCTTTAAATTCTCTCTTGGAAGCAAACACCTTGGCTCAAAATCCTTGCTTCAGTGATGATGGACTAGTTGGAACAAATTATAAAGATAATATTGGAGCTATAAATAATTTATTTTTAAAGAACCCAAGTGCTAAAGTATCTCATGAGTAGCAAATTTTAAGGAATGTAAGCTCCCAGATTATATTCTATCTGAGGCAACATTTTTCCAGAACTCCTGGAACATGTCTAAGTAATGAAATAAACTCAATAATCTTTTAAAGGACTCCCTGTTAATAGATATTAGGGGCAAATGATGATTATGGACTCATGGTTGTATCATGGGATAAAGGAAAATGAGATCTCTAAATATCCAAGATGAAGAAGTTCCACGGCCAGGCCAACTCTGGTTCAAATAATCAGGAATGTTTCCAACTATTGCCAACTTTCTCCCTTACAGCAGTAAATGCATTTAAAGGGTCCATTCAAAAGGGATATTTACCATTCTTTGCAGTTTCTTCCTCTGTCCTACCTCAAAAGACCCTAAACACCCTCCCTAGGGCTCCCTTTTCCTACATTCTGGAACAAAATGACAAAATAAAACTCCATAAAAGTTTGTGAAACACAACCTTACAAAACCTGTTATTGACATTCAACAATGTATTTTTAAACTAATAATGTGAATTTTTCCATGCCGAAGAGTCATATAATTGGGTCACCAAAAAAAATAAAGACACAGCTGTAATAGAAAACATTTCGGAAAAGGATATTCATACTTCAAAAGCCCTGACTAATCATAAAGTGATGCAAATTTGAAAGGAAATACTTAGATTGTATTTTTACCCAGCTGAACAGTCAGATGTTTAGAAATGCCCTGGATTTTTCTAAATATTTCCTCTGTTAATAGCAAAACAGCTCAAATGCTCTAAAAAAGGGGGGAGGACACTCTAAAACCTTGATTCTGTGTATTTTTCTTAATTACAGCTGCCCCATTCTGGTTGCAATAGGGGGTCTGATTATAAAGACTTTGAAGCTAAGATATTCACCCAGAGTAGCTACACAGAGTTATTTTTATGAAAAATACTAAGAAGTATGAGTCTGGGAATATGCATAGAACTTCAGATGAGAGGCTGGAAAAAGAAGGAGGTGATGAAGGACTTAGCACATTTTCAGTTTGTTTCTCTTACAACCTGTGAGAGAACCCAGACAGTCGATGGGCTCCAGGAGCAAACTCAAGATGGCTGCTGTCCAGAGAGTTTGGCAAAGCCCAGGCAAGGAGGAGAGGCCTGTGGTGAGCTGGCCTCCTAGACAGGAAGGTGGTGACAGCAGCAGCCGAGTTGCATGGCATGTGAGCCCACAGGACAAGCTCTGGCAACTGCCTAAGCAGTCCCTTGTGGCCTTTTCTTCAAAAGTGAAGATGGGGGTGTCTGGTCAACCACAGGTGAGGTGGCACTTCAGGAAGAGACTGCAAACTGTCAATTCAGCCAACCCTAATGAGGACCAGACACCCAGAAGTATTTGCAGAGTTGGCGGGACGGGAGTGAGAAGTAGCATTGGCTTGCATCAGACCACCACCAGCTGAGCAGGCCTGCACAGTGAGGGAGGAAGGAGACAGTGTCCCCTGGAACTCTCTGGGCAAAAGGCAGTTTTTGAAATGCAAATTCAAAACAGGCTGTGGTGGGCGTGTGCCAGGTTTGTGCCTGGGTGACTGCCTGGCCCTTTCCCCAAAATAGCACATGGAACCTGTGAGAAATGTGCTCTGGCCCCTTCTGGACCCCAGCCCTGAGGACAGTAGGGTGGGAACCATTTCCTCAAAATCCTTATCATCACTTCCTGGCATTTGTTTCCTGTCTTAAAGCCTGTCCCTGAGAAATGGAGAGAAAACACAGCTCACAGCAGTGTAACCTGGGGACTTACACCCCAACATCCTGGAACCACCAAGACTGGCCCCTCTGGGAATGGAGCAGGAAGAGGAGTTTACTACAGAACTTGAGTTCAAGAAGAAGGCTTAACTTTTTAAAGACATCTGAGGGTAAAGATTATTTTTCTAAATAATCATTGAATCTGGCCATCTTCAATTAGAAGTTAAGCTAATAAAAATGTTCCAATCAAGTCTGCAATATAATTTTTCCTCAGTGGTCTTATGATCAACAAGAAAAACTTCCTTGTTTTATTTCTTTGAGAGGGAGGTGAGAGGACCTATAACTGCAGATAGCCTGTGACTCACTTTGAGCACTGCCTCGTGGTCACACAGGAGAGAATCCATCACAGGAATGCAGGGTCACTGTGATGCATGGAACTATGTGCCTCCTCAAGCACCACCACCCCTACCAAATTTATATGTTGAAATCCTAACCCCCAGAACTTCAAAATGTGACCTTACTTGGAAATATTGTTGTTGCAGATGTAATTAGTTCCATTAAAATGAGGTCATGCTGCCATAGGGCAAGCCCCTGATCCAAGATGGCTGATGTCCTTATAAAAAAAGAACGTCAAGTGAAGAGAGAGCCATACAAAGAAGGAAAAAGATAGGAAGACACAAGAAGACAGCCATCTGCAAGCCAAAGAGCACCTGAGGCACTAGAAGCTAGGGGAGATGCCTGGAACACAGTCTCCTTCACAATCCTTATAAATAAGGAACCCACTCAACCCTGCTCACACCATCATCTCAAACTTCTGAGCCATGAGAAAATACATTCCTACTGTCTAAGTCACTCAGTTTGTGTTACTTTGTTACAGATGCTCCAGGAAACTAACACAGTCACATATGATTTTCACGGGCCCTGGGCACTTTGGGCTGTAAAAAAAATATTCAAAATTACTCTGTGACTGTGTTAGTATAAACATAAATAAGATCCAGGCTGGATCATATGCAATTTCTACTGCTGACTTTTAAAAAATGAAAACATCTTCATGGGCCCCTAGAATTGTCATGGGCCCTCAGCACTATACTCCTGAGCCTAATGGAGACGGTGGCCCTGTAGATATAGTCACTGGGGTCCCCAGGTTTGGGCACATGCCTCTCTGTTCTTTATCTTGACGCCATATTGAAACTACCTGTCATATATCCGCTATTGCCTCTCCCCACCCTCTGGCTAGAACATACCCAGGCAGAAAAACTGTCCTGTTTATCTTTGCAGTCCCAGCACAGCTTGGCACACAGTAAGTGCTCAATAAATAGCTAGTGAACCAACTTGAACCAAATCAACATGAACCGATAAAGATCCAGTGTTATTTAAGGTCATTACTGAAACACGAAGCAAGAAAAGAGAAAAAGAAGGAAGTTTTGGCAAGAAGAGACCCGTAATAACTGAAGCTTTAGCTCCTGGTAGCCGGGTGAGGATCTGGGAGCTCATCCCAGGAAAGTTTTGAAACTGAAATAAAAATGAGTGTTTTATAACCATCCATTCTGTTCCATTTTTTTTTCTCTCTCTCTCTCTCCCTCTCTCCATCTTTAAATTTGTTTTTCACTCTCCAGGACTTGGAGAAGTTCACTTACATCAGAGCTGCTTGCCTGTCTCTGGATGAGGGTTTCTCAAATTACAACTTTTCCACTGAGATTTTTCTGACAGTGGATTTGGTCTTTCTAGACCCAGCCCCACTTACAGTCCATGCCAACACTACAGTCTAAGTTATCCTCATCCCTGAGCAATCTCTGCTTTTCCTACCGACCACTCTGCATCTTTACTATGTCTCCAAATAAGAAGTTCTTTTCTGCGCCAGGATCCTAGAGTGGCAGATTAGCAAACCTCCTTTAGCCCTTTGCCACCATTAAAATTTTTAAAAAAAAAGAAAGAAAGAAAGAAAGAAAGAAAGAAAGAAAGAAAGAAAGAAAGAAAGAAAGAAATTATCATTGCACTGGGCACTGAGGAGAGATAAGAAACACAAAAAAACCTACTTATTCCTGAGAAGATAAGACTTCTAGATTTCTAATTGTGTGTCATAAACTTCCTAGAAGAGCATTCTCCAAAATGCATTCAATAGAATGCTAACAGTGTCACACAACCAAAAGGTTCCAAGGACATATATTTGGGAGGTACATGGGTTTAAAAAGCTAAGCCAGTTTCTATAATCAGAACTTCTCAGAGCCTTTAGTGTGTTAATTTGCAATAGGATTATCTATGAGGCAGATTAAACATTCAGCACTTCATGGACAGACTTAACCATGAACTTATCCTATAGGGGGAGTGGAGAAAATGGAGTTCAAGGGGCATGTGTTCTAGGAAATGCTCTGACAAACACTGGCCTAGCCACGATATGTTGTTTCAAAGGAGAGACATCACAACCATTTGCATAAGGATCCCCTATGGACTGAGGTGGTTAGAGAGGGCATGTTAAAAGTAGTATGATTCATATTATGCTCAAAACATAGACCAAGGAGCGGGAAAGAGAAGTATGTTTGGAAACATAACTTCAACAAAGGAGAAAATTTATGAGATGTGTTTGAAGAGAACCAGAAGACTGGTGTGGAAGGCATGCTGTGGAAAAGACCAGAAGAAGAAAAAATAAATTTATAAAAAAATAAAATAAAAATAATAAAAAAAGAAAAGACCAGAAGGCCTGGAAGGAGCAGGAGAAAGAGAAGGAAAGAGGACTAAGACTCTAACTGTGAGAACCTCATCCTGGAAGCATGAGAAACAAGAGTCAACTTCAAGGCAAAAGCACAGATCTTGAGTGCTGGAAGAACACAAGTGAATTTGGCTCCAGTCGATACAAATGATTCCTACCGTCTGCTTGACAGGGAGGAAAAGTGCTATGAAGGAGCAGGGCATGACCTTGACAAGTAGGGAGCCATAGGTGGTGTAGGGGCAAGGGCCCTGGGCATGTTAGGAAACTCATATTCCACATCCAGTGCTGCTGGATAAGAGGAAATGACATGATGGTCCCTTACCATTCTAACACCCTGTCAGTCTCCAATGATGTAAAAGTCACATCTACCCAGAGCCAGCAGGGCTGGAGAGAAGGGGCATTTCGAGATCAGATACCACACTCCATTCTCCCACAGTGAGCTTACCAGAGATGGTTTCAATTGATAAGCCTCTTTGCAAAGGGAGTGCAGCTGTCCTGGTCTGGGCAGCTGTGCAGCCCTACACAGCTGCCTATGCCATCTGGACAAAGGGTGGGAACCCAAGAGGCATGAGTTCTGAGAGAATCAAGGGACAGAATTACTGAAAGACAAGAGGACAGAAGAATTGCAAGAGCTGTCTTCTTGCCTTTTGAATTCAGGAAAGCTGATCAACACATCCTCCTGAATCTTAAATGATGGAATCAATCAGATGCACTTTTCTACACCCTGAGAATCAATTAACAGCTCCTGAGTCTGTAAAATTAAGAAATCTGTAATAGCCTCACAGGTTTGCAGAGTGGGTTGTACAGCATAAGCTATAAAAAACAGAAAGCACCATGCCTGGCCTAGAGTAACAAGTCGTTATGGGGCTTTGCAGTCTACACGTATTGTGCTCAGACCTAATTATTTCCTGAGATGCATCACTGATGTGTTACACCCTCTACCCTGCCACTACCCATCTCACACTCAGTGCTCTTCCCTGCCTCGCTATGGGACCCTGCTCAAACCAATCACAGCTTCCTTCATGCCAATGCTGCAGTGGATAAAAGAAGGACCAAGAAAAGATAGACCCACTTGAGCATCTCAAACTTCTTTTTCCTTACAGCCAACACCACAATTTTAGTTAAAATGTTGGAATAATTTTGTTTTCCATTATTAGCATGTTTCTTACTTACCGGGATGAAATATGGTTTCCTCCGGTTAAAAAAAAATGCCCAATATTTTGTAAAAGATGAAGTAATGCCTAGTAACCATGGCTGTTTTTAAAACCCCTTCCTATCAACACTAAAGGGACTTGGTTTAATGTTGATCCATGCCACAGTATATTTGCTTCACTTCCAGCTTCTGGCTAACCCCTTAATGGGTAAGTTAATTGAGTAACATGAGTCAATTAATCAGAATGCATAGCTATTTTTATGAACTCAACTGCCAACACATTAATTCATGACATGTGTTTCATAAGTTGGAAGAATGGCTAAAATATAAGTATAGATTTTTACATGATATATGGTTCTAAAAGTCAGATGGTGTGAATAATTCATCCATCCATTCATCTAAGAAGTGTTAATTAAGAACGTACTATGAAGCAGTCATGATTCTGAGCACTGGAGGTAATAGATGAATCAAGTCAAAGAAGAGAAGCAGGCATACAAACAAGTCCTTACACACATATTTATGATGGAGGTGTGGACATGGTGGGGTGGTACACGGTGTAGGGGCCACATGCCTGTCAGAGGAGCAACCAAGGTTTCAGAGGGGCAGAGCTGCATCTAGGAGAACAAGTAAGGATTCGCTGGATGATATATGGAGAAAGAGGCTATAGTGACAGAAAGACATTCCAGGTATTAGAAATTTGCTCTGAAAATGCCTCAAGGCACCAGGGAGCAGAATAATTCAGAATGCTTAGAATGCAAGGTCTAAGGAAAGAGAGGGAAGTATGAACAGGAGCTAAGTAGAGGAATAGCCAGAGCTTAGAAGACCTTGAGTAGCAAACTAAAGATCTTGGGCTTTATTCTGAAGGCAATGCAGAACTTCTGAAGGGTTTTAAGCAGGAGGGGTGATGTGCTAAGATGCTTAAAAGATCATTCTGGGGACAAAGATCATTCTGATGACTGGAAGGAAGAGACTAAGCCAGAAGATACTATCAAGGTTCAGATGAGAGATGATCAAGGTCTAGGGTGAGCCAGAGGCATCTGGGAGAGAGAACAGACAGTAGATTACAGGTATATTTTTTTCCAACTTTATTAAGATGTAATTGACTCAGGTATATTTATTTATTTATTTTTGTATATTTTTTATTGGAGTTCGATTTGCCAACATATAGTATAACACCCAGTGCTCATCCTGTCAAATGCCCCCCTCAGTGCCCGTCACCCAGTCACTCCACCCCCTCCCCACCTCCCCTTCCACTACCCCTCGTTCGTTTCCCAGAGTTAGGAGTCTCTCATGTTCTGTCTCCCTGTCTGATATTTCCCACTCAGGTATATTTAATAGTTCAAATCAGTAGGATTTGCTCATGGATGGAAGTGAAGTGAGAGGCGAGAGTCCGGGGTAGTGATTGGATGAGTGGTAGCACCATCAACTTACATACAGTAGAGAGGAGGAGAACCAGGTGGCAGGGGAACATCATGAGCTGCATTCAGCCATGTGGATTTGAGGGCCCTATGGACATCCAAACTGCAGGTACTCAGCAGGATGTTATACAGGTGGGCCCAAAGCTTAGGAAATAAGTCTAAGCTGGAGAAAGACATTTAGAAATCATCACTGCGATCATAATGGAACCAAAAGAGAACATGTGATTGCCCAGGAGGGGCAGGTGGAAGAAGAGTCCAGGAAAAGGTAAATATGAGGATGACATAGCAACATAGAGGATGATAAAGAGAAAAAGGTCTGTACATGGAAACCCCCAGATAAACCATTTAAGAGCATGCAGCCAGCAGTGACAAATGGAACAAGGGAGAAAGAGGAACATGTACTGGATATGCCAATGTTTGCAAGTTTCAGTTTCCATGAGTTTGAGGATTGGCACTGAGTATCTGACATGATCAGGGAAGAAGCAATTATATATAAAAAAATTTTTAAAAGAAAAGAAATCCAATGGCTCTCAAACTTTAATGTACATTTAAAACATCTGAATGGTATTTTTTTTTCTGAATGGTATTTTTAAATACAGTTCCTCAGCCCCACTCTCAGAGTTTTTAATACAGTGGGGCTACAGGAGATTCCGGGAATCTGCATTTTTAACAAGCACCTAAGAGTTTCTACGAGGGCGGTCAGAGAATCCACTCTTAGAAACACTGTAAAAGTGGCTCTCTTAAGTTGAAATTAGGTACTTTTTTTTTTAACAAAAGTATCTTATTAACAGAAATATTTCCCAGGGGTTCATGATACCCATTTCTGTTGTACTCACAGAGA
This sequence comes from Nyctereutes procyonoides, assembly GCF_905146905.1. Lineage (NCBI taxonomy): Eukaryota > Metazoa > Chordata > Mammalia > Carnivora > Canidae > Nyctereutes > Nyctereutes procyonoides. The sequence continues at coordinate 9,336,211 of NW_026575155.1, forward strand.
TCCAAGAGGCCACCAGATTGTTTTAATCTTCCCAATGACTTCAGGTTTGGAGGCTTCAATATCCTCAAAATGAGATCAGGGGTTCTCATAGCTGGAAGAATAACCTGAGCATTTAAGAAAATCTGTCTATAATGTCTTGGTTCCACCCTACCTCCCGAATCAGGCTCCCAGACATGGAACCCAGAAATACAGATATCTGAAGCCCTCCACCACACACACACCCCACCTAGTAGGTTCTGTGGTTCAGCCAGTTTTAGAAACAACTGAATAGATCATCTCTAATCCAACATCAATCCTTAATAGTCCATGAATTCAATGCACATCTGCAAGAGGAGTTGTGTTTTGGCTGCCAAAATAAGGCCCTAAGAAACCTCCCTGTCAAAAAGGAAGTTTAAAATTCCTTGATGTCAGCGGAGCTTGCGATAGAAACTGTAGTCCAACTGTGAGTTTTCAGAGTAAATATTATTACAATGATGTAGAATTTTAGCTGGTCCTATTAATTATGCAGTTGAAGCACTTCGATGAATTGCGGGTGCCCTAATGTAAACATTTGGTTCAGTAATTGTTACTCTCAAGTTCAATGGCCTCCTCAAATCAGTCAGCAAAGATTTACCATTGTTGTTATAACAACAAGAAGAGTCCAGGAAGAATGAGTCCTTTCGCCAGCTCTAACACTGGAAAATTCGGTAAACATATATTTAAGTCAGTGCCAAACAATAAATTCTCTGGCTAATAAGGATTATTAAGGAAAATGAGATGTCTCATAAGTAACATAATGGGCTAGTAAACACTATCATTTCAAAGCCCCAGTTCTCCAGAGGCAAAGATGACAAATTCTTCTAAGTAAACTGGTTATACCCCTCACCCCTTCTTCTTTCCTCCTGTGGTGATCCCCATCAGGTGCTAGCAATGGCTTGTGTTCCAGACTAGAGTTTGCTAGAAGAGAAGGGGTAGAAAGAGACAGGGGAGTACATGGCAAGGTAGCACTGAAAACCTGCTAGCAAGCCCTGCCTTTGCTATGTCCACAATTTTCTCTTCTCTTATGATGGCCCTAGGGAAGTGCCTTCAGCTTCCTACAAAACAGAGACTTCTCTGCTTAAAAACCTTAGTAGGGATCCCCGCACCTATATCAAAAAACTCACATTGTTTAGAGTCAAGCAAGAGCATTTTCCCATTGGGCCTTGGTTCCTCTTGCCCACTCTTCCCTACCCTCACTCCCCAGTACCATATACATCTTCCATTCCTGGGACATTAAACTTCTGACTCTCCACAAATCAGGGTCTCTCTCTGCATGTGCTAAAGCCTCCAAAGCAGTAGCCTTCCTGCTCCCTTTCCTCACCTGCCAAATCTCTCAAGACCCAGCTCAGACAGTACTTCCTTGGTGAAGCCTTCTCAGATTATCCCAAACAGACTTGTGGATCCACCCTTGGTACTCTGGAGCCCTTTGTTTAAACTCCGGTAATATCAAGTATGCTGCTAAACAATTATTTATCTAATTGCCTATCCAACTCTTCTGCTAGACCATGAACTCAAGGCCAAGCTCATAGTAGACTCTGTTAGATCATCAGTAGAAGGGAGGGAAGGAAGGAGGGAGGGAGGAAGGAAGGAAGCTGGAAAGAAGGAGAGAAGAAAGGAAGGAGGGAGGGAGCAAGAAAGGAATGAAAGAAGAATAGATGGATGGAGTGATAGACAAAGGGGCAAAAAGAGGCAGAAAGAACTGGACTAAAGTCAGAAGCTTCTATTTCTCCACCTGTTGATATACCAAATGTATATTGGGAATAACTGTTAAGTTCAAGACATTGTGCTGGGCATACTGAGACAAATAAGACACAACTGTGACCCCTGCAAGACACTCACAGGCCAGCAAGGAATACAGATAAGCACACAGACAATTGCATTGAAGCCTGTGAAGTCCACTGAAGGTACACAAAGGCTGCTATGATATCATATGGGAGAATTTGCCAAAACAGTCTAGAGGAGTCAAATGGAAAGCGGAAACCTAAAGCATGAGTAGGACTGGAAGCAATTTATTTCCAGGAGAGGGACAGTAGGTGCAAAGGAAGGAAAATAAAGAAAATCTTGGACAAAGAATTGGGGCAGGAGACATAAGGTTGGAGAGGGAAGCGGTGGGTAGCCTCAAAGATGTCTAGCGTAAGCATGTGGACATGAGAGAAAGTGCTCGCTGAACCCTCAGGCTTTGTAAGTGCTGCTCCTTTTACTTAGAATATGCTTGGTTTCCTCTGGAAAAATTCCGTCACCCTTCAATTAGAGGCTCCAGGCACCCTACACTTTCCCATTATAAATTCACCCTTCAAAATTCATTGAGTTATTCTATCTAATTCCTGGCTGCCCCAGTAAACTGGAAGGTTCCCCACTCTAGGCATTGTATCTGTCTTGCTCATCATGGTATCCCCAGCACTTAGAAAGTGACTGCCTATGGTGAGCCCTCCATAAATGCTGGTTAAATGAATATAAGAAAAGCATGATCTTCTTAACCAAGTCTTTCCATCATGGTTCTCTGAAATAGATTTTTTAAAAAATCCCACCTGGAAAAATGTTTGAGAAAAATCTATGGGGTAGAAAGAATCCCAACAGAGAGCTTGTTCTCACCCAGCCTCTGACACTCACACAAGAAGTGACCCCCAGCAAGACATGGAAGCTCACCAAGTTTCTTATTTATCAAATGGGGCTACTGGCCTGGATGAAATCTAAGGTTGCCTCTACCTCATCAAATCAACGGTGTCTACATTATAGCTCCAAAGCCATCATGACTCATGGCAAAAGTAATTTGGTGATACTGAGATGGAGGAAAGCACTCGGTGCTATTTACCTCCAAGACTCATTGAATTTGTCCTAAGGGAAGCTGCTGCAACATGCACTCTCGACTTTATTAGATATGAAAACACAGTCAAAGAGGAAAGGAGAGGTCATCTCTCCTGCACAAATAAACTTTCTTTTAGTAAGTCCCCAAGAGATAGATATGGAGAGCCCAATATTTTCCACTTTCAAGTTTAAAATGGCCAGAAAGAACCACGATCCCTAGAGCCAAACCTGGGAGAAGGGCTGGAGGCGCCTCCAGCAGCAAAAGGTCACATGGTTTGCTCTATGCCCAGGAGATTCAGAGGATTGGAAACAAACTAAAGCCATGATTTAAGTAATTTCATCTATGTGTTTTCAGAGATTAATTATATTTATTGTATCTGACACCAGTCAGGGATAGCAAACATCTTTTGTGAGGCTTACAACAATATTTAAAAAGCATTACTCGTAATGGCTGATTTTGTTTTATTGTATCTGACTCAAAGCCAAAGGTAGACAGCACTTAGCTGTCTGTGGACATTAATGTTTGGAGAGTAACAAAGACAGCTCCCCTCTCTGGCCTCCTACGGGCACTTGCACATACTGCCCATCCCCTCTCTATATGTGACATTGGGATGGGGGCAGGGAGGCAGTTCAACACCTTAGAATTTGTTGTGCAGCCACTGTATTTAAAGCACAGTGCTAGGCATTGCCGGATTCTCAGAGGTGGATAAGACAAGGATCCCTGCCCCCCAGGTAGGCATAGGACTCATTAATAGTCTAACAAACACTACCCCATAAAGACAATACTACATGCCATACAACGGGTAAGATAGTAGTAGGATAAGAATATATTCAGAACGGAGAAGTAAGTGCCAACTAGGAGAAATCACGAAAGGACGTGGTATATGAGATGAGCCAGCAAAGAGGAGGTATCTCTTAGGTCAAGACAAATAGAAATTGAATCCTGGGTGCCAAGAATAGCATAGGCAAAGGTGGGGAACTGAGGAAGGGTGGGGCATGTTCAGGCAAAGCTTTAGATAGCATGTGGGGTAATGGCACATAGTGGGACAGGAGAAATGGGGTCTGTGGTTGAAAGCCTTGAACGCTGCCTAAGGAGGGGCATATATTTGGTAGTCAGCAAGGAGCATGCATGCCCCTGAGCAGAGCAGTACCATGAGAAGGTCTACACTCCAGGGAATTTGCGTAGGGTGTTAGATAGCAGCCAGCGGGGCCTTTCAGAAAGTGCCCTCCATGGCCCAGTTGAGAGCCACTGCTCTAGAACATAGTCACACCTGGAGATTGGGAGCTGTAGGATTGCTTCAGAAATTAACATGGTGGGCTTGGTAAATTTTAGTCACCTGGCCTGGGGACCTAACTATGGTGTGTCCTACAAAAAGGCGATTTTAAATTTCCAGCCACCAACAGAAACATTATTCAAAAACAATTCATTTGTAAGTTGGAGACTGCCCTCCCAAATGATGGAAATTTGTTTCATATCTTTAAGGGGTGCTTCCACTTTTCAAACAGAACTTGCCATCCAGTGGAAAAGATGAAAGTATTTTGGACAACCAGGAGATCCAAGCATGAGGCCACTTACATCCACCTGTGCCACGACATCGGACAAGAATACAGCCCACCAGGGAGGCCCCCCAGTAGCTACATAGTGGTTTATCTCCACAAGCCTTAAAAAATATCGCAAAAGGGGAATGTCTTTAAAATCCATCACATCTTCAACAGAGTTAATTTTACTGGAAAATTGTTCTCCCTTTTTAGAACATTAGTCCCTAAGGACAGAGTATGAGAGGGAGAGACTTGTTTTTTTTATGAACTTGCCTAAGAAAATTGATACACCCTAAAGCCCATCTAGTTATGAAATTCCATTGCATCTGTCTCTTGTTTGTTTGCTTTGAAACCACCAATCTAAATCTACTTGAGACACTCAAGGCAAAATAATAATAGCTCTGTTCCTTTTTATTTGACTTTAAAGGAAAAACTAGAAGAAGGGGATCAAGGTCTCAGTTAAAAATCAAGAAAATATGGCAGAAATCGACATCTATGCAAAATGAATCAAGATCAAACCTCTGTATTTTTGCATTGTTGTTGATTGTTGTTGAATTTTTTTCTTTATAAAGAAGTCATTTATGTCTTTTTTTTCCTGCATGTTTTCTGGATCCGTCATCAGTACCGCATATTTTATTATGCCAAGTATAAATCCTTAAACATCATAAGAAGTTTCTACTGTGTCTTTGAAAAAATACAACTCAAAAGATCCATAAAACTGTACTGTAAAATTATGGATGCTACCATAAATAGGGATATACACACTTACATGTCTATTGAGAAATGCATGTCTATTTAAATACTGTTTTTTATTTTAACATCATTTTAGACTTACAGAAAAGCTGAAAGAATAACATGAAGAGTTCAGAATTTCCATACACCTTTCACTTAGATTCTCCAAATATTACCATTTATTGTGTGCGCCTGTGTGTGCATGCACACATGTGTGGATATGTAAGTTGTATACATGATGCACTTCTACCCCTAATTGCTGGAGTTTGTGTCTCCTCAAAACAAAACCATTCTCTTACACAACCACAATATGATTTCAAAGTAAGAAAATTAATAAGCTATTGTTCAGACCTATTATACAGACTTAATTCTAGCTTTGCCAGTTGTCCAAATAGTGTCCCTTAGAGCAAAAGAAAATCCCAGATCCCACATGGCGCTCATTTGTCATGCATTCAGCAGTATCGCCCTTGTGTATAAAGAGCAGAGACCAACTGTTTCCATCATACAAAAACTCAGAGTTCCCTTGAGTTCTTCCTGAGGAATCTACTAAAGCCCATGTTTCAGACAACAAAAGTGACTAGGGAACACATAAGGACAGATGGTGAGCACTTAACCTGTAGCTGCTTGAAGAACTAAGACTAAATGAAAGTTAACAGAGAACCCTATAATATATATACTATAGGACCATGTGAACACAGATCCAACTGTGAGGATGTAGTAAAGCCATAAAATAATGGAGAGACAAGAAATAGCATATGTAATACAGTTAACTGTTCTGAGGAATCATGATTGGTGGTAATAGTATTATGTTGTTATTCTGAGACTGTTGTGTTTATACCAAGGGATAAAGCAAGTAATTATGGGATAGTTTAATCCTATATACGTGGGAACTAAGAGTTTTGGTGTGAAAGAGGGGAGATACAGATGTAATATAGAGGAGGTAAAGTAAAAACCCTGTAGTCTTTAATTTGAATTAGAAGTTGGTGTTTTATTCATCAATTGCCATCAGGGAAATACAGATCAAAACTACAATGAGATACTACTTTACACCCATAAGAATGGTTAAAATTAACAAGACAACTGTTGGCAAGGATATGGAGAAAGGGGAACCCTTTTACATTGTTGGTGGGAACACAAGCTGGTGCAGCCTCTCTGGAAACAATGTGGAGGTTTCTCAAGAAGTTAAAAATAGAGCTACCCTATGACCCAGTAATTGCACTACTAGGTATTTACCCCAAAGACACAGATGTAGTGAAACAGATGGCCTGCACCCCAATGTTCATGGTAGTACATGATCCATGCATCCATTGCATGCATGTAGTAGCAATGTCCAACAGCCAAACTGTGGAAGGAGCCAAGATGTCCATTGACAGATGAATGGATAAAGAAGATGTGGTATATATATACAATGGAATATTACTCAGTCATCAGAAAGGACCAATACCTACCATTTATTTTGATGTGGATGGAATTGGAGGGCATTATGCTGAGTGAAATAAGTCAATCAGAGAAAGACAATTATCATATGGTCTCACTCATATGTGGAATATAGGAAACAGTGAAAGGGACCATAAATAAGGAGGGAAACTGAATGGGGAAAAATTAGAGAGGAAGACAAACCATGAGAGACTCCTAATTCTGGGAAACAAACAAAGGGTTGCATAAGGGGAGATGGGTAGGGTGATGGGCTAACTTGGTGACAGGTTATTAAGGAGACACATGATTAGATGAGCACTGGGTATTATACTATATGTTGGCATATTGAATTTAAATAAAAGGAAAATTTTTTTTAGAGAAATTGGTGTGTTGTTAATTTTAGCCATTCTGACTGGTGTGAGGTGGTATCTCACTGAGGTTTGGATTTGTATTTCCCTGATGCCAAGTGACGTTGAGCATTTTTTCATGTGTCTGTTGGCCATTTGTATGTCTTCTTTGGAGAAATGTCTGTTCATCATTTCTGTCCATTTCTAAACTGGGTGATGGGCATTAAGGAGGGCTCTTGATGTGATGAGCACTGGGTGTTATATGCAACTGATAAATTACTAAATTCTACCCCTGAAACTAATAATACACTATGTTAATTAAATTGAATTTAAATTTTAAAAAAATTTAAAGGAATTAGTGTGAACTGATATGGCATTTTATCTGCTTCTAGACAGATGACAGAGAGGTGGTGAGAGAGACAGAGTTTGTCTGTGTATGTATGCGTGTTTTCTTAGCTCTGTCCACTGAGAAAGCCTAGAAACAAAGGCCAACCCAGTTCTAGAATCATGTCAAGGAGATACGAGAGCAGCTGATCACAAAGGTCTAAGTGGAAGAGCTTCTCTAACTCACAGATGGGACAACGTGACTTCCATAAGGATGAGAATTACAAGAAATTGGAATTCATCAAGTATATTTAAACCTATGAGCTCATGATGACATGTTTGAAAAACCTAACAGGTGAACTTTTGAGGATGACAAAGAACCAGTACATGATCTTGAAAACTTAAGTAAAAAGGAGTGCCTGAGTGGCTTAGTTGGTTAAGCATCGGCTCAGGTCATGACCCCAGAGTCCTTGGATTGAGCCCAGTGAGACTCCCTGCCTCCCCTCTTCCCCTGCTCCTCTCTCTGCTCCTTTTCTCTCTCTCTCTCTCTTTCTCTCTCTCTCTCTCTCTCTCAAATAAATACATTTTTTTAAAAGAAAGAAAACTAAGTAAAGGAAACTATCAAACATGTATCTTACTTTCCAATATGGATAAACTATTAGATAACCAAATAGTGGATGAAAGGAAGTATATCCTTTTAAAACTATTCCAGATAATAAATGAAAACAAAGTGATGGTCTTAGAACATCACTGTTCTGCAGCTTCCAACAAATGAATGGATCTAGGTGACATGCATCATATCCTCCAACATTAAAAATAAGAGGGAAAAGAACAGGTACATGACAGAAGAATACAGCACCACCTATAATCACCTATCCCAGGAGCTGATCCTGAATCTGCCTCTGGATCCAGCTGTCAATTTATAGGAAGACAGGGAACACAGGAGCATGTTGAACTGCACAATGAGGGCACAATCAGCAAAATTCAGCCTGGAGCATTGTCCACAGGTCAAATGGGCCAGGTTCTTCAAGTTCATATATAAAAACTTTTCAGTAAGCAAAACTGTGATGTGTAGGGCTGCATACTTTTAACTAAACCATGAATATGCAAGAAACTTAATACCATAAAAACCATAAAAGTGATTACTTTTGGTGGGAGTAAGGGAATTCTAGAATACCCGGCAAAATTCTATTATAATAAAACATTTAAAAATAGATTTAAAAGTCAAAAAATAAAACAGTTGTTATTTTAAAAAGCCTTTCCAGAACAGGAATCCATTATGATTATATATACAACATCAGAAAACCCATACGGTGTTCATCTATATATATAATAAATGTCTGGAAGAAGGCATGAAGCCTACATACCAAACAATGAATGATGAGCAGTAGGATGTACTGCTGAGACTCAGATCAGGATGGAGGGGAAGCCCAGAAGCTCAGTACCAAAGGATTCTCACTTCTCGCAGGATATATTTCTATACTGTTTACATTTTTGCAAGCAACTTTTCATGTATTATTCATGCAGATTAAATGATTCCATCAATCAAGGAATGAGGGAGTGATGAGTTAAGGAATATATAAGCTAGTGGGCTAGTGACAGTAAATAGATGAGTGAGTGAATTAAATGAATGAGTGAGTGAGTGAGTGAGTGAGTGGATGGATGAATGAATGAATGAATGAATGGATGAGTGAGTGAACGAATGAGTGAGCAAGCAAGTAAATGAATGTAGCATGAAAAAAGTACCCCAGTACGATAGGCAGGTCTTACTAGTTAAGTCTTCATAAAATCACGTTAGTAAACCACAGGGAAAAACAGATCATGCAAAAGTCACCCCAGATACCTCATGCTCTGCGTATTTGAAGAACCTTAAATCCCCAGTCACTGACTTCACGAGATTTACACTAAAATTTTATAAATGAAAAATTTACAAGGAAACTTGACAATGGGCCAGTCAAGTATGAATTCAGAGCCCAATGCCACTTTGACTGATCCCCTGTGTCCATCCTAACACCATCTTGTCTGCTCCCTGAGAACCCTTAATTAGGAGATCCCACCAAGAAGTCTTGCTGGCAAAAAAAAATTCTAAAAGCCACCTCTGCACACATCTAGAACTAGTTCTTTGTGACATTCCTTTTAAACATAGAACCACAGCCTCTAACTCACTTACCAGCCAGTGTCCAAATTCAGAGCAGAGAGGCATTCTTTCAAAATTGATGGAATTGAAAAATGACTCTATTTCCAGTCAAGTTTCTCCACCTTGCTGTGTTCAGCGCTAGGAATTCAAGGTTTTAGAAAGCTGGTCAGGGGAGAGTGTCTTGCTTAACTTCTCTGGGTTTCAGTCAGGTTTACCTAATATTTGGTTACCTAATATTTTTTTAAGATTTTATTTATTTATTTATTTATTTATTTGAGAGAGAGAGCAAGTAAGAACACAAGAAGAGGGGAGAAGCAGAAAGGAGAGGGAAAACTGGACTCCCCACCAAGCAAGGAGCCTGATGGGGGGCTCGATCCCAGGACTCTGGAACCATGACCTGAGCCAAAAGGCAGATGCTTAATTGAGTCAATCAGTTGCCCCAGTCAGAGTCCTTAACTGTAAAATGGAAGGAATATATCACCTGCCTCACAGAGAAGTTATACAGCCTCAAGAAAGAATTATGTGAAATGCCCAGTACAGTGCCTGGTTCATAGCAAGTGCTTAGTAGGTGTTTGCTATAGTTATTATTTTTTTCATTGAGGTGAAATTCACATAACACAAATAAACCATTTTAAGGAAAATAATTTAGTGGCATTTAGTATGATCAAATATTGTGCAACCACCTCTATCTAGCTCTGAGACATTTTCATTACCCAAAAGGAAGTCCCATATTCATTAAGTAGTCAGCTCCCTCTTTCCCTTTCTTCCCGGCCCTGACAACTGCCAATGCATCTTCCATCTCCACGGGTTTATCCATTCTGCACACATCATATAAATGGAAACATATAACATCTGACCTTTTAGGTCTGGCTTCTTTCATTTAGCCCCATGTTTTCAAAATTCATCCATATTATAGTAATGTATCAATATTTGATTCCTTTTTAAGGCTGAATAATATTCTATTTTATGTGTAGGGACCACAAGTCATTTGTTTGTTAATCCGTTGAGGGCAATTTGGGTCATTTCTACTCTTTGGCTATTGTGAATAGTGCTGCCGTAAGCATACACATACACGTATTTGTTCAGTGCCTGTTTTCACTTCTTCTGAGTATAAATCTCGGAGTGAAATTGCTGGGTCATATGGTAATTCTAGGTCCCAGCTTTTTGAGGAACAACAAAACTATCATTACTTCTAAAACATTCATTTCAGTGCCACTAAGTACACCTACTGTTTCATGAGGGGGATAAATATCTATGATCCAGGAGTCCCTATGAGAATTAGTTTCTGGTGAGCATCATTTTTCTAAAAGAAAACAAATAGTTATTACACACATTTCAAAATTTTTGGGTGGGATCCCTGGGTGGCGCAGCGGTTTGGCGCTTGCCTTTGGCCCAGGGTGCGATCCTGGAGACCCGGGATCGAGTCCCACGTCGGGCTCCCGGTGCATGGAGCCTGCTTCTCTCTCTGCCTATGTCTCTGCCTCTCTCTCTCTCACTGTGTGACTATCATAAATAAATAAAAATTAAAAAAAAAAAACATAGACTTTAAAAAAAAAAAATAAAGCCATCAAAATTTTTGGGTAAATAAGTCTATTCTTTTAAGTAATGCTGATAACTTCCAACTAGGTCAAACTTGACTGTCTATAGTACCTAACTAATAAAATGTGTTTCTAGGCCTTCCCTGTCTGAGCATGCATGAATGCAAAATGGCAGAAAGCCTGTCTGGCACAATTGCTCACATCTAACTGAATGCAGTTCAAGAAATAAATAGAATAGCAAGCCGAAAGAAGAGCTATTAATAGAGTTCACAGAAATACAGGTTGAGGACGCCATTGTGTGCTTCAGAAAAACTAATCCAGGGCAGAGACTCAAAGAGCAGAACAAAAGGACACGAATGCCAAGACGTGGAGAACATCTCCCACTTATGGAAGGAGGCAGGGTCAAGGGATGAGAGAGGAATGTTAGTTTCATGCCCCTGCCAGTATCTTTCATGGCTAATTACACCCCGACAGCCTATAAATTCCTCTAATAGTTTTCAATGGAGAAACTATTCTTCTACCCATCCCCTCAAACTATTAAGTAATGTAGCTGATTTAGACTGGCTTCCAGAATCGCCCAAGTGGCGCTGATTATCACTGATGGGTGTGGACAAGAGAGAAAGCAAGAATGCATTCTTCTGAGAGCCTTCTGGGCAAAAAACACCATGTATGGTAAATATCAGATTCTACATATCAAATGTCCCCATTTCCCAACTGAAGCAAGTATCTAAGAAGCACCTCTCCTCCTCCTCCTCTCTTCCCATTCTGCTACCTCTAAGACTAGGACCCAGCACAATAGCTAACCTCTCCTACCACCCAGCTCTCAAAGTCATTTTTCAGAGTCAAGGAATTTATCTTTCTTACCAGGGAAGAGTTCTGGCTCCAAACATATCAGCTAAAAAATAAAAATTCGACTTTGCAGAAACAAAAGCTCGTTCATCTCCAACCAGCAGCTTCTTTCATGGTCCTGGATGAAGAAGATAACATACAGCATTGGGGATCCCTGGGTGGCGCAGCGGTTTGGCGCCTGCCTTTGGCCCAGGGCGCGATCCTGGGGACCCGGGATCAAGTCCCACATCGGGCTCCCAGTGCATGAAGCCTGTTTCTCCCTCTGCCTGTGTCTCTGCCTCTCTCTCTCTCTCTCTCTCTCTCTCTGTGACTATCATAAATAAATAAAAAAAAATTAAAAAAAAAACATACAGCATTTATATGGCATCTTTTGTCTTCAAGATACTTTATAGACCTAGGTCAGGAAAGAGGAGACAAATAGTAGGTTGACAGATCACTTTCAAAACCCTGTTTAGGGCTAGTCTACATTTTGTTTAAATAAAGCAAAAATGGATCAAAGGCCCATAGTTCTAAAAAGAGTAAACGATCTATGAGGCTTAAGAAAATAAGTAATAAAATAGGTGTCAAGTCCCCAAAGGGAGACCCACATCTGCTAAAGCCCACTGACTTTGGAGTCAAACACACCTCATTGCAAATCCTCATCGTGCCATTTACCCCTTCTCTCTCCTCTGAGAGTATCAGTATTCTCACTGGAAAATGAAAGAAATAACACAACTTACCAAATAGGTTTAAGTGACATAATGTCTGGCCTGACAATCAGTAATTATGGTGGTATTGGTAATAATATATTGGTGACCCAATGTAGTTTGTTATAAGACTAAACCTTTACAAAATATTAAAAAGCTCAGAATCCCTGAAGACATTGAAAAGTAGCATATATTTTGCACTTTTTTTAACAATTTGGAAATTGTTTTTTTAAGATCTTTGCGGTTAGTAACAGGACATTAATGATATAGCATGAGGGCCTGGGCCAAGGCTCTTCCAAGGGGCTTGAGTAAAGACATCTGGGAGCAGGAGAGGCCTCACATTAAATCCACTCAGATGACTTCAATCTCTCACCATGCTCGCTTCCATGTTACTTCCTTGTTGAGTGTGAAGTGAGATGAAGTGGTGTCATTTGTGGAAGGAATTTCTCCAAGACACAGAAAGGCTTATAGATAAATACTGATTTAAGACTAAAAATTAAATGTCAGTTACTTTTATGAGTAAAGATAGGAGTGGAGACCTTTGAGGCTTACAATTCTTCTCTCATCAACAGAGAATTTAGACATGTGAATTACTATTTAAAACTTGCACATCTGGGACAATTTCCTACTTTATCACAACCAGTGAAACAGGACCTGCCTGGAGAATTTTGAATGTCCAACTGGGCACTCACTAATGACCTTAATAACTATTTCACCAGCACAGCTCTCCCCCATGAATTCCAGAACCATCAACTTTACACAAGCATCTCAAATTCCACTTTCCCAAATTTGCCCTAATGATCTTCTCCCGATATCTCTGTGCTTCTTCCCTCTTCCTGTGTTCCTGTGTCTCCTCTCTCTGTGAATGGTTCTCTCTGCATCCAGTTTTGCCAGGTAGAAACTGAAGGTCCACCTTAGTGTCATTTTCTTCACTTCCCACACACACATCATGGGCAACCCATCAGCAACTTCTGTCCATTTTCTCTTCTAAACTAATCAGACCTCTTCACTTTTCCCCAGTTCCATGCAAACAACCTATAAATCCAAGAGACTATTTTTTTTCATGAACTAGTCCCCCAGCATCCTTCTTGGCCCTGGACTAAATTCTTCCCTACAGTTTCCAAAATGATCTCAAAACTCAGAGTTCTATCTTAAATCCTTCCTTGGCTTCCCATTGGCCAGGTAAGGGAGAAAACTTTAAGCATGGCCTAGAACACTCTCCATGATTGGGCCTCAGACACTTCCTTACTCTGAGCTCCAGCCAGAGTCTTCCTTTAACTACACGCCCACTCCTGCCACAGGATCTTTGCATATGCTCTTCCCCCACCTCACACACTCTCTTTCCCCTAATTCTGCATCCAATTAAACAAATCCTACTTGCCCTGCATATCTCCATTCAAAAATTGCTCCTTGAGAAATTTAGATCCATTAGTTCTATGTGGTTCCATGTGGCTTTGTATATAGGATCATGGAATCATCTCTCTTTCTTTTGCTTCCCTCCTTTCAGTCTGCATGTATCCCTTCACTGCAGTGGCTATTATGACTGCCCCTCAACTAGCCTGTGAGTTCAATGAAAGTAGAGCCTGTGTCTGGTTTGTATAGCATTATATCCTGACTACCAAGCACAGTGCCTTATGAAAAGTAAACACTTGGTAAATTGAATGAATGAGTGAATAAATGAGTGTGAAAAGGTATAAGGCACATCAAATAGGAGAATAGGGGAGATTTACAAGTAACCTTAAAAAGGGTTCTGTACAACAAAATTCCAGGGCATAGCAAGGGGAAGGCAGAGGACCTCTGTGTCCCAGGTCAGAGTTTTACAGCAGGGCCCCCAAGATCCTGGCTTTGTTGCTACCAGCAAACTCAGCAGGAAGAGAGGCACAAACACTTGGGTACCTTCCTCTCATTTCACCACTCTGAGGATCGTGGGTTTCAGATGGAGAGTCAACAGTAGGGCTGAAAATGAGTGAGATAAAGAGGAAAATGTGAGACTCCCTGGGTGGCTCAGTGGTTGAGTGTCTGCCTTTGGCTCAGGTCATGATCTCGGGGTCTTGGGATCAAGTCCTGCATTGGGCTCCCTGCAGGGAGCCTGCTTCTCCCTCTGCCTATGTCTCTGCCTCTCTCTGTGTGTCTTTTATGAGTAAATAAATACAATCTTAAAAAAAAAAAAAGGAAAATGTCACCATGAAACATTCTAGAGCTTTCAGGACGAGACGTAAATGTGCCAAAGAATATCAGATAGAAATTGGACCTATCTAGAGTTTTGTAAAATGAACCAGGTAAGGTCACAAATATCCCTGTGTTTTATGTCCCTTACAAATTATGTAGTCCCTTCACTGTCTTAAAAACTGTTGGAAATTTCCAACTAATGAGGAGAAATACAGTTCCTAGCCTTTCCCCGAGATGTCTGAGGAAGTGAGACTAGACAGGAGTTTTGTGGCGTGTCACAAAAGCCACATCATGTTTCAAAGGAAGATGGGAAGAGGTGTTCTGTCCAACAACATGGAATTCTTCGGCCGAGAGCAGCAACTAGATCTGCTTCCAGACTGTGAACTGCCAGAGGATGTTTGCCTAAATGCTAAAAGGACTCCAGTCATGCGCCTTTTCTGTTTTGATAATTACTCATTCATCTAAAAGGAAAAAAAAGACATGAAAATGAACATTTCTCTCAAGTGGGTGCCTACATTTAAAATAAAGCATCTTGAAGGAACTAAAGAACTAGCAAAGCAAGGACAGGACTGTCCTGCACAAAGACAGCAGCCTCCGCAAGAGCCGCAGCTCAATTCTTTTCAGCACCAGACTTGAAAGTGTGTTTGTTTGTTTCTTTGTTTACTTTTGAAACTTGGGCTTTAAAGCAATGTATATGATATCCAGACCTTGCATTTCAAGCAGAACAACAGAATTCTAAACTCTAGCTTTATATAAAAGTAAAACATGACTACTTGGCTGTTTTCTCTGCCCCAGCTCATAGGATTGAGAAAATGCTTGAGAACATTTTATCAGGAAATACATGCTGTGTTGTCATGCATCCAACTTCTTCTTCCCCCTTCTGAAGACCCAACCTGTAGTACTTCGCTTCTGAAGACCCCACCTGTACTGCTCTGTCCCCTCTTCCTGAACCACCTGCAAGTCAATCCAGAACCCTCTTCTCCTGTTTACTAAACTTCAGTCTTTACCCCCTGCCCTTTTCTTGCCTTGGCAAAAACCCTAAAGCTTTCAGGGTGGTTAGCAAACGGTAGGTGTAGGCCTAAGGGTTAAGAATTCACGCTCCCAGATGATAATCATCAGTATATTGTTCTGGAAAATTAAATACACCTGGGCCAAGTTTCTTAAGGCTGTACTCTTTGGAGATGTTTCAATTTTTTAAAAAAAGAAGAAACAGTTCAAGAATGTGAACTTCATTTCTCACATATATTTTCCTAGGCTGACTGGCTAGCTGGCTGGCTGGCTTGCTTGCTTGCTTTGTTTTTTATCTTTTCCTTTTTTTTTTTTTTTAATTTCATTATGGGCTTTGGGTTTTCCCCAGATTTTTACCTACTCTTGTCCTTCTTGACATATGAGACATGTGTTTGTATTCTTCCATCTTAGTAGGAGCATTAAACAACAAAAGAAACTGTTCAAAATGTCCTGTGCTATGATTCAGTTCAGGCAATCTCCACCCTCACACTGTGCACAGCTCTCCGGTGACAAAGATAAACAGCACCTGGCAATCTAAATGGTAGGTACATTCATTCAAGAAATGCTTATTTGATCTTTCTACACACCAAAAGTGGTGCTTGCATCAAGGGTCCAGAAAACCAATCAAGATGTTTTGGTTCTCAAGGAATTCCTATCTGTTGGGAATGATGGACTAGAATAGCAGTGAGGCTCTGCCAGAGGAGTGGACCCCTGTGTTAGAAGAAACACCAAGGAATGATGCATGTGATGGGGTCACTCATTTACCAGATGGCCAAGATGCCATGGTGGGCCTTCCAGGCAGAGAGCAGCAGAACCAAAGTCACAGATACATGAAAGGATGTAGGGCAACAGAGACACAGGGCATTTTAAGGTGGCCAGACCAGGCTTCTGGGAAGAGTGGCAAAAATGAAGCTTAGATGTATCTGTTGAAATAGATTATGAAAGCTTTGGTGTGTAATGCCAAAGAGTTGGACTTATCCTGCAATAAGAAGGAAAAATACAAGGTAAGCTTTTGGTTTGGCAAGGGACTCAGCAAGTTATAATAGAAAGCGTAATCCTAATGTTTCTCCTATAACTATAGGAGAATTATACTTAAGGAGAATGGATGGGAGAGAGTCATCCTTTTCAATTGAGGACAACTTGAAGGGGACTTCAGGAGGAAGATGGTTTCCAAACAATGCCTGAAAGGATAAAGGGATCTCAAACCATGAGTGATGAAAGAGGGCCACCTATTCAGCACAGAGATAGAGGGTGGTAAGCATACATGGCTTTGTGCAGAAGGAGCATGGGATCTGCCAAGGCCAGCCTGAAGCTGTTGGAGGTTTAGAGTAGGATATGAGCCCGCAAGTTAGCCTAGGTCACACTGTGGAGCCGTTTGAATGCCACATTATGGGTATTGTTCTAAAGGCAACAGGAGGCCTACAGGACTGGTGATTTTGAAGTTAACTCTGGCAACATTGTAGAGTATGGATTAAATGTGGAGAGAGACTAAGCAGAGAGACCAGTGTGAGGGCCACTGCAAAAACTAGGCAAGAAATTACAAGGGCTTTATGATACAAGCATGATACAGCTGGACTGTGCCTCCTAGCCTCCATTGAGAGTGGGTGAGGCCACGTGGAGTATGATCAGAAGAAATGGGTTCAGTTGCAAGATCTGTTTGTCAAACCTTCTGAGTATCTCTTCAATGCCTCTTTCCTTCCAGGTGGCAGTGATAAAGCTGAGTCCAGGGTTCCTTGGTGGCCCAGTGGAGGCTCCATCAACTTGAGTCACTACATGGCTCATGGACTATAACCAGTGTACTTGACCAGTTCTCTTACATGAGCAAAGACTGTCCTTCTCTTGGTTTTATGCCACTTGTGCTTTGAGATCTATTTGCTATACCAGCTATGCCTGCCTTACCTAACATTGCCCTCAACTGTAATGGTAGCATTGAGGATGGAAAGAGACAGAGGCAAGAGACATTGTGGAGGTTAGTCCTCAGGAACTGGCTACCAATTTTAAGAGCAGGTAGGGTGAAGAGTCAAAGCTGGTGCCAATATCTCCAGTCTGGACGAAGGAGAGTTTTGTTAGGTCCTTAATCTGAAAGAGTGACTGTAGGAGGAGGAAGGGGTTTTAGAGGAAGGTAATGAGACCCATTTCGAACATGTAGAAGTTGAAATATCTGTGGGGTACCAAGGTAGAGCTGTCCAGTGGGCAGTTAGGAACACAGGCAAGGAATTGGCCCATGGAAGCCTGAGTAGAGCTGCACAGACACTCCCAGAACAACCTGAGATGCCCGGGAAGCCTCCTGTGTACTTTATTCACACTTTGAGGAAATGTTGCAAATGTCAAAGACTACAGATTATATTAATCAGTTATTTAAAGTATTATTGGTAACCTTTTAAGGTAAATACTGAATGAATCATAGGTGATAAGTTGCCTTGAGTTTAAAAAAAAAAAAAAAAAAAAAAAAAAAAACCTGTTCTGCTACTTAGCAGCATAGCAAAAGACTTTTATCTCCCAGGGACTCGGACTCAGTTTTCTTCCTGTACAAGATGGAGATAATACCTCTGCCCTTCCAGGGTGGCTGTGAGGAATAACTGGAGTAAATAGCCCATGTTATATGGGGATCTGCACCTTTGTGTTCCATTATCATAAACCAATGTCAAAAAGAGCTAGTACTTACAGAATTATTCTACACACACCACCAGGTCCACCCAGTTAATCTTGACAATGCTCCTCATAGGTATTATCACCTTCCCCACTATACGAAACAGGAACCCAAGACCAGAGAGATTAAGGAGCTTCCTCAAGGTCACACAGCTAATGGTGAAGCTGGGCTATGGTTCCAGCAGGCAGACTCTGGCACATGGGCTCTTCCCTACCACATGACACTCCCACAGCAGGCCACTCTTCCTGGAAAGCATAGTCCCCTTTGGAAGCTCAGTGTCCCTCTTCATCCTTGGCTTTTCCTGAGCCCTGGCCTAGGAAGCATTTACAGTGGCTGTAAGCATGTGTTCATCAAGAGTTTCATCAAGGCTGTTGACAGTTCTCCACAGGTGAGAAGTGGTTATGAGAACCTCTGACTTGTTCTTGAAGGGCAGTTTCACAATAATGGGGAAAAGTCAGGAATTCCCAAGAAACAAATGCCAGATGGTAATGCTGGGGCATTTACAATGTTCTTAATTTTTCAAAGCATGTCTGCAAGCTACATCTCCTTTCCACTAAAGGAAATTGGGGCTCAAGCCATTCAAAGGCTCATGGAGGTAAATAGGGAACACTGGCAGAGAACTTGTAAATTGTCACTCTTGAAAGATGCTTTTTCTTGGACTTCTCCCTTTTCTTTCTCATCCTGGCCCATCACAAGCCGGAAGAACAAATGCAATGGGAGAGAAGGGGAGATGGGTCATTCTGGCTGCTGGGCCCTCTCATGGGTTGTGGGACCCTCCCTACTGGGAAATAGCCTGGAGCCTCCCCAGAGGTTGTGCCACTATTGTTCCCATGGGTTCCTCTCTTTCAGACTGTTCTGTCTAGTCAGGGGACAAGATCAGAGTGGAGGACATGCTCTGCTACAAATTACTGAATCTAAACCATAAGAGGTGAAAACCAAAGGAGTGGGATGATATTTTGGAAAGACACCAGGGATGGGGCAGCTCAGACCACAGTGCTTGATTTGGTAAAGTGTGAATTCTCAAATAGGGAAACCCAGGACTCTCTCTGCTGATTCCATATTTATTAGTAGGACACTCCAAGGAGCTTCAAAACTGAGAAGTCCAGAGCATTTCTGAGTAGTTTCTGGCCCCATCTGCTGAAGCTCCACAAGACTCAGTATCTCCCCTGATCTGCTCTCAGCTGGCTCCCCAGGTCTTCTTGTTGGCATCTGAGGGGAGCCATGTGCCCTGGAGTCTTTTCTTCATGGTACATAGACTGTTCCAGTCCCTTCTCAGGATTCCGCAAAGCTTACAGGCCTTCCCTTCCCAGCTACAACCCTTATTCCTAAGCCTTGGTGTCCATCATACTCTCATTTAAAAAAAAAAAAAGAAAGAAAAAAAAAGTTTTCAATTTTAAAAACCACAAAATAAAAAATTTAATCAATATATAACTTAGAAGTCCTTCTAATAGTCTCTGTACCCAACAGCCCTGATGGCTGGCTGGTGCCTTTTTTCTTCTTTGCTCAGTCTGCAACTCATTTAAGCATCAGTGGAGATGACTCATGCTCTAGTTCTTAAAATCAAACTTGCTCCACCAAACCCAAAACCCTGTATTTATCCAAATTGTAGAAACATGCTCTTACCACCCATCCACCAAAATACCTCCTATTCAGAACAACAGAGTGTTAATGGCTGATTCCACCCTCCCAATTTCCAAAAATATTCATACTGCTTCTTCATCAGGGCAGCAGCCCTCAATTTTCCTCTCACAGACAGAGAATTCCACTCACAATGGGCTTACCAATTCACAGGTCTTACAGAGCACTCTTAATGGGCATTTCTTAAAAGTTGATCAGAGGGTCGAGGTATGTATACCTTGACCGGTGGGATCCCCTGATTCAAGAATTTCACTTTGCTGTTGGGGAAGCAGGCCTACAATGCTAAAGAATTTGCCCAAAGTCCAAGGTAAAAGATTTGCCTGAAGGAAGCCTCATCACCCCCCAACACAATACAGATGCTCAAACAGCTTTCATATTTTCTCTAGGTCTAGAAGAAAGAAATTACCTCCAAGTTTCTCATCCTTTTTAGGTAAAAAATCACTTAGCTGTCATTGGTAACAACAACTTCTTTCTCTATCAAAGAAGAGATACTGGTGGAGAAAGCTCAGGTTCAAAGAGTATTGTTGTGAACAGGTGGAAGGAAGGCTCTTCCAGGCAGCCCGAGCAAAAGTATGAAGATGGGACCTCCTGATATCCATAACAAGACATGGAGTAAACAGTTCCATTGTCTGGAGCAGAGGCAGATGAAAAAGAATAGTGAAAAGCAGATTTAAAAACTTGGTACCCTTACAATTATTCTTCCAAAGCAATTAATTTCTAATCATATTAATATACACAGAGAGATATAAGTCCCATCATGTGTAATTCCTATTATTGTAGCTTCAAGAAGTCTCTACCCCAAGAATATTGGGGAAAGTCAAATTTTGCTAATTATAGGAGGGAGATTGACTACAAAGAAGAATTTCCCAACCATTGGATCTTTTTATAAAAGGCATGCACTTCCAACCAAGTAATGAGCTCCCCACTGCTCAATGCATTTGAGTGGGGGCTGGATGACTGCCTGCTTGGAAGGTAAGAGAGATTTCTGCTTTGATGGGAAATTGGCAGAAGGATATTGAAGGAGTCTTCCAAGTGTAATAGGTTGTAATCTTTTGGGTAAGAACTAAGCATCCACCTGGATTCAGCCCCAGTTCTGCTCCTTACCAGCTGGATGACCTGAGCAAAGCAGCTAATATCTCTGTGCTCCAGTTTCCTCAATGGAAAATGAGGATATAAATACTAGTGCCTACTTCAAGGATTACTGCAAGGATTAAATGATTAAATTAAATGAGTATCAGGGTCTGAGACATAATCAATGTTTGGTAATTGTTGGTGGTTTTTCTTGTTATGACATTGTTATTATTATTGTGTATTCTGGGTTCTCATCCTCCTTCACTCTCCAACATCACAGCATGCCTTGTAAGTAGATGCCACTAAAGTGGCTTCACAACACAACATGACATCCTTCCAAGTACAGATCATGCACAAAATACTCAATTTTCTTCTGATGGTTCACTTTTTTCTCCTTTTTTTAAAAATCAAAATGAAGCATAAGACAAATGAAAAAGAATGATGAGACTCACATCTGAACTGATATCTTCATAACCATTCTTCAGACATAATCAATAATTACATTAATTACATTAACACTATATAGAAAGATAAGTCCCATCATGTGTGCTTCTATCTTATTAGCTAGAATTCAAATGTTTTTTCACCCTCAACCCCTTGAAAACCACTTCTGGTGGGGAGAATGGAAAGTTAGCTTGAGGACCCTTCCTGCATCTCCACCCTGGCTCCCCAGTGTTGCATTTTTCAGAAAAGTTTACCCTGAACTTCCATGATCCTCCTTCCACCCCCCTGCAAATTTACACACAGAGCACCTTTGTGAGGCATGGACAGAGCACAGAGAAGTTCTGTCAAGCCAAACAAGTTGATTCATGAGCAAAAATCCCCCAACTGTGTTCAAAGATTAAATTGGAAAATTATCAGCTGCTTCTGGTTGAAAATTCCACTGAAACACTTCACAGGGTGCCTGCGCCTTCAGTACATATAGTTCCCAGCGCTTGCACAATAGTCTACACGTGCAAATGCACACGCTCAGTGGTACATAAGTGGCGTGTGGCCTCAAGATGTCTGTGTCATCTGACAGCCAATGGTTTCCTGCATATTTTCTGTGTAAACACATCCCTGTCTACTAATGTGCTGCAGCCCACAAAGTTTAACAAGGTTCAGGCAGTGGGGCACTTGGATTTTGAACTTTATAGCACTAAATGCTTAAGTCTAGCAATGGGGAGTTCTTTATTTTTTGGCAGCCTTTTATGTTGGTAAGCCTTTTATGAAGAGTTCCAATGCTTGGTAAGGAACAGTTATAGATCTTCAGTGTCCTATATGATAGCCACTAGCTACTTGCTTTTGATACTTGAAATGTGACTAATCCAAATTAAGATGCACTATAGGTATAAAATACTCACCAAATTTCTAAGATTTAGTATCCAAAAAAGTCAACTCACTAATATCTATATAGATATATATGTTATGGTAGTAAATTGTCTATATTGGATTAAATGAAATCTATTATTAAAATTACACTTATTTCCTTTTACTTTTTCAGTGTGACCACTAGAAAAATTTAAATTACACATATGGCTCACATTATATCTTGATTGCACAATGTTGCCCACAAGTATTTATTAAAATCAGAATCTCATTGAGGTGCCTGAGGAATCTGCATGGTTAACACACACCCAGGTGATTATGATTTTTGCCATCTGTGGACCCCTGAAGTAGCAGCTAGTAACTTGAACCATGAGTCAGAACTCCTGGATTCTGTGCTTCATTCAAGTTCCTCCTCCTTTCTGGTCCTTGGTCTCCTCATCAACAGACGGCAGGTCTTGGATCAGACCTAGAAAGGCATACAGCTTAAGACTTCATTCCCATTACCCACTGACTATATGTCCATCAACCCATGAACCCAGGCCAACAGAGATCCCCAGAGACCGACTGGACCCACATGAATAATAAATTCAGGCAACTGTGACTCTAGAGAGGCATTCATGGTCTTCAACCACAGGTACTCCTGAGAAGTCAGGGAGAAAGGATTACCTGCCAGCTTTCCAGAAAAGTGCAGCCAACTTTGGCTAAACCAAATAAAACCTCATTTATATCAATATCAACATCACCACCAACTGACCAAGGACCTGCTGCATGTAAAGCACACACACACACACACACACACTCATGCAAATCCTAGAGCAAATTCATATCCTTAGGATGTCCTAAAAGTGGCTAAGATTCCAGGACCAACCTGGGGCAGAACCCAGCCCACCCTCACTGAAGGCCACTTGAAGCAACCTACCAACCTATTCAAATGGAAAATCCTTTTTCAGACAGGAAGTGGGAAACCAACTTTCTTTTTAAGCTGATGGAATTATCAATTTCACCTTTCCAAAAGAGCTCTGACAAAAGTTGTTAAAACAGCCTTCAGAAGCTTTGAAATGCACTTTCCTGATGGAAAAGGGTTTTCTAGTAGAGGGGAAAAGTGGCTTATTTAAAATATTTCTAAAAGTAACCAGTGAAATAAGTAAAAAAAAAAAAAAAAAAAAAAAAAAGAAAGAAAAAAAAAAGTCTAGCTTTTGGAGAAGGAAAGATAGGAAGCAGAGAAGGAAGGGGGTAAAATCCACCTCAATCTAAACCTCAAGTGCTCTTAGGGCAAGGATGTGAGATAGTCTCAGATTCCTGGCTACCAGAGTGCACCAATAGACGGATGTTAGGTCTCAGATGGTAGTATTTCAAATAAATGTTTGTTGGCTAGTGTGTCTGAAGAAAATTCACAAGAGGACCTAAAAGGAAAAGATGCTGGCCCTAACCTTTTCCTTAATCAATGTAAAAATCCCCACATTCTCCATCATTTTATTGACAGAACAAAGACAGTAGTGAAGAGCCAGAAACAAACTGGTCACACTGCAGTCACTTAGATATCAGTCTCCTATGGCCCAAAATATGCAGTGCCTATGGAAAGGGCTTTGCCTCCACTAAATAATAATCATCCATGACATAGGGCTGAGACAACAGACACCATACTGAAAGTAGAACCCTTGTGGAAGAGACCAATCCCTACATCTTGCTTCACTAAAGACACTCACATTTTTAACCTCAGACCTGCCAAGGTTATATATTCACATTAATCTGGTTCTCATGCTTGGCCAAAGTGTTGACTTCTGGCCAAACTAATGAAACTGGGGCTGGCCTGTCCCACAAGGACTTTACCATCCCAGATGGACAATTCCTGCCAGCAGGAAGACACATTTATAAGAAGTGTAATAAGCAGATCTTGGACCCAAATTATGAGCTAATGCCATGAATAAATACACACAGAGATTCCAGGTAACCTGTAATTCTGTTTACAATGGCACAGGGCGTTCTTTCCTGGGACTTCTCCTCCTCACTTATCTGATTAGTAACTCCAAATTCATGTGATCTCTTTCTCAAAAGTTTTCCACTACCACATGTACAGGTAATAGTACTTTGCACAAGAAGATGACCTTAGTTAAACAGAAGCAGGATGGTCCAGGTAATTAGCTACATACATTGCCAAACAAAACCTCTAGAACCATTACCAACTGCTATGGCCATCTTCACTGTATGATCTCATCTCTTTCTTCAATTTTAGTATATGTGCTGTCGAAGCAAGCACTTATCTCTTTCTTCACACAAAAATTAGTAGTAGACTTTTTGCTATCCTTGGATGCCAGCACTGAGAGGGACATATGGGTATGGCTAAAGTATTGGGGGTTAGAGATGCTGGATCACCAGGAACCCATGTTAATGAGAAACCAAAGAACTTCCTGTCAGAAGACAGCCCAACAAGCAACCCTTGGTCATCAGTGAGAAATGACTGAAAGCAGACCTTGGGATCCAGTCTGAGCCCAAGCCCAAGCCCAGCCTGCCATGTTGAGAGATTATAATAGAAATGAGGGCTGTGTTTCACTAAAGATATCCAAGGCACTAAGGTAAGGGCAGCACTACTTCAGTTACTTTCCATGAAGTACAGGACTAGGTAAAAACAGCAATTCTCTCCACAGAAGACCACACAGCCGTGGCCCCCAAGGGCTCTGACACATCATTCACTCAAGCAGAGAGGATGGCACCCAAGGGAGTGGACCTGGGAGGGGAGGCAGCCCTCATTCCTGGGGGTACAGAGGCTCTCCAGGGGTCTTGGTGGCAATGGAAGCAGCTGCCCAGCATCAAACAATAAAATGGGACCTGCTACATGATAACCAAGCTCATGAGTGATTAGGAGAAAGGTTTCTGAGGGCTGAGCTCCCATAAAAGCAAGAAAAATCTGTGTCATCTATACTAACAGCTTCTTTTAAACTTCATGAGTTCTGTGCTCGCTTCGGCAACACATATAATAAACTTCACGAGTTCTATGATCTTAACAACAGTTTATAAATTCAAACATTTTCTGGAATGCAAAAATTGCAGACACACTTAAGGGCTATGGATTCCTACACAGGGTGTCCCAGAGATCTCTTCTGGTCAGATCTCCCTTAAGAATAAGGCAATTTAGCTGGCTTAATCTGAAGCTTAGAGGAGCTGAAAGCCTTTCAGTGAGTAAATAGGACGCATAACAGGAGCTGTATGTGTTCATAAGAACTTGGTGCCAAAGGGTCAAGCCTGGGGGGTTCACCTGTCTAAAAAGTGGTCATCTTCACAAAGGAGTGGAGAAGTGTAAAGAGCACTGACTCCGGGGCACATGAGTAGCTCATTTGGTTGAGCATCCAACTCTTGATTTCAGCTGGGGTCATGATCTCAGGGTCCTGAGATCAAGCCCCACATCGGGATCCACACTAAGCAGGGAGTCTGCTTGGGATTCTCTCTCCCTCTCCCTCTGTCCTCCTCACTGCATGATCTTTATCTCTCTCTCTTTCTCTCTCCCTCTCTCTACAACATAAATAAACATAACTTTAAAAGGGAAAAAAGCACTGATTCTGGACTCATAAAGATGTGGACTTACATCCCAGTTCTGCCACTTGCCAATACTATGAATTTTAACCAATTAGGTAAGCTCTTGGTACCTTGGACACCTCAACTGTCAAATGAAGATTCTAATGAATATCTTGCAGGACTTTTCTGAGAGTTAAACAAAATATGCAAAACTCCTAAAGGAATGCTTGGCACCCTAACCCTAACCCTAACCCTAGGGAAAAGCATAAAACAAAAGCATAAAAGAAAGCATAAAAAACAAATTAGAGATTGATCCCACTAATGGAAAGTTCAGGAACAGTATTTATGAAGTCCTAGAATTTCAGAAATAAAATCTCATAGATCATATGGTCCAACCCCCTTATTTTTGGACATAGTACTGAGGCTGTTAAGTGTCAAACTAAGGCCACACAGGTAATAAGGAACAGAACAGAACAAAATCCACGCTTGACTACTGTTGTGGGTTGAATTGTGTCCCTCTAAAATAAGATATGCTGAAGTCCTAACTTTCAGTACCTGTTATTGTGACCTTATTTAGAAAAGGGGTCTTTACAGAGGTAATCAAGTTAAAATAAGGTCATTAGAATGAACTCTAATCCAATATGACTTGTGTCCTTCTAAAGAAAAGGAAATTTGGACACATAAATACACACAGGGAAAACACCAATGGAAGGTTGGAATTACACCACCACAACCCTGCATAATTACCAGAAGCTGGGAGACAGACCTGGAACAGGTCCTCCCCTTGAGCCTTCTGACAACAACTGCCCTGTAGATACCTTGATCTTTAACTTCTGAAACTTCTCCGTAACTGTCAGATAATGAATTTCTATTGTTTTTCTTTTTAAGATTTTATATATTTATTTATGAAAGACACAGAGAGAGAGGCGAAGACATAGATAGAGGAAGAAGCAGGCTCCTCACAGGTAGTACGATGTGGGACTCCATCCCTGGACCAGGATCATGCCCTGAGCCAAAGGCAGATGCTCAACAGCTGAGCCACCCAGGTGTCCTGAATTTCTACTGTTTAAGCCATTCCATTTTTTGGTGTTTTGCTTAGGCAGCCTTAGTAAACTAACACAACTACTTCTAGTACATCATGCCAATACACCAATAGTTTTTAAATCCCGTTCTATAAGACCCTACAACTCCTGGAAAAGAGTGATATGCTTGCTGATAATGGTTCATAAGTGGGCCTCAGGAGGAGGTGAGGGGGGCCTGATATGTGCTATTTACCAATTTCCATGGTGTAAATACCCCCACCATAGCCAACTTCAAACTACCAATGTGTGGTCAGCATGTGCAAAGTCAGGAAAAGCTGCACACCATCAGCTCTCCTGAGCCAGTATGAGCCCCTGGGAGGTACTTCAGGGGCTGCCATAGACAGAGGGAAGACCAAAGAAGCAGGACTCAAGTATCACTAATAGCCAAAAAAAAGCACTGTATATTTGAGAGTAATGCTACTCCAACCCCCCTCCCAAACAAACAAACAAACAAAAAAAACAGGAAACCATTATAATAAACCATGACCCTCAGAAGAATATAGCCACCTCTTTTTTCAACCTGTAGCTCCAGTTATGTATTTATAACCTGCATTGACCTCTGGAGCCCTGGATTAGTGTCCATGAAGGTCTAATAGCTTTAGAGGTTACCCCCAGGGGCTTCTTTCCAGAAGTTACCCTCTTCATTCCTGGCCTCTACTTCCTGTCCATTAGGGGTCATGCAGCTTTGCACTGACCTAGAGATGAATTTCAAAAAGAATACCTTTCTTTTACATTTAGCCAAATTCTTTACAAAAAAAAAAATCTCTTTGGGGAAAAATTTCTGGAAGAATATACTCATAGATTCTGAGTCTTTAATCCAACTATCCAATGAGACACTATGAGAAGATTTCCTTTTACTGGGCCTCTTCCCCAGGTTGATGCTTCTTAATTATAACGTTGATGTCTCGAGACTTCACATACCAGTTCAACCCACAGGCCTCAGTGTTTATGATAGTTTCATTTAAGTTTCTTTGCCAAGAATCAGCACAGGGGACATATTTATCCCACAGTTCAACTATTT
The DNA here is from genome assembly GCF_905146905.1 of Nyctereutes procyonoides. Taxonomy (NCBI): domain Eukaryota; kingdom Metazoa; phylum Chordata; class Mammalia; order Carnivora; family Canidae; genus Nyctereutes; species Nyctereutes procyonoides. The sequence continues at coordinate 9,364,059 of NW_026575155.1, forward strand.
CTTTTTTTTTTTTTTTTAAGATTTAGTCATTTATTCAGAGACAGAGTAAGGGAGGGGCAGAGGGAAAGAGAGAGAGAGAATCCTCAAGCAGACTCCTTGCTGAGCATGGAGCCTGACACAGGACTCAATCCCAGGACCCTGAAATCATGACCTGAAAGCAAGAGCTGACCACTTAACTAACTGCTCCACCAAGGCTCTCTACATCTATTTCTAATAAAGAAAATGTATAGGGATCCCTGGGTGGCGCGGCGGTTTGGCGCCTGCCTTTGGCCCAGGGCGCGATCCTGGAGACCCAGGATTGAATCCCACATCGGGTTCCCGGTGCATGGAGCCTGCTTCTCCCTCTGCCTGTGTCTCTGCCTCTCTCTCTCTCTCTCTCTCTCTCTGTATGTGTAACTATCATAAATAAATAAATAAATAAAAATTAAAAAAAAAGAAAATGTATAGAGTAAATGCAGCAAACATAATGGTGAAAGAGAGAGGGGGTAATATAGGGGTTCTCAACTGGGGGAAATTTTGCTTCCTAGGAGACTTTTGGCAACCTTTAGAGATATTTTTGATTACCACAACTGGGAAGGGGGGTGCTACTGGCATATAGTGGGTAAAGGCAAGAGGTGCTGTTAAAAATCTTACAAAGTACAGGACAGTTTCCCATGATAAAGAATTATCCAGTCTAACAACACTGGGAGGTTAAGCACCCCTGGATTGGGGAAATGGATGACACAGAACATAATGGGATACATTTGGTGAAGGTCCCATCAAGGGTCTAAAGGGCTAGCGCTAGCCAACAGAGTGGTCTCAGGATAGTGGCCTATCTTGTATATTGACACTCAAAGAAGAGCCTCTGAACAACAAAGTCATTTTCAATCATAATATGAAATAATTAATGAAATTATTAACAGTCACTATGCCTTTGACTCATTCTTTAAGACAAACAAAAATGTTTTTAAATGAAGAAATTTTCATTTTAAAAATTTTATATAAATTCAGGAAAATATTTCACTCATGAACTAAAAGTTGCACTTATCAATTAAAAACATTTTCACCTTGTGACTCTCACTGTTTCACTGTTTTCAATTTTAAACACGAAAATTCTGAGCAGTCATGCAGAATAACAGAACTAGATGAACTCAAATTTAATTTCTTCATCTTTATAGTCAGGGTACTAACAATGTTCATTTCCAATCTACTGTTTAAAATACAAGAACATGTAGTGCTCTAGCATTGGAGGTACAAACTGTAAAAAAAGAAAAGTTGAGCTCAAATGGTTCTGAAACTTTTTAAATTTAATATTACAAAAAGCACATATAGCTGAGTCTCCATGTGTGGAGGGATGACTACAACTAGAGCTCCTCAATTAATTTCTACAGAGAACAGAGTTTGTCTATGAGCCAGGCTTGAAGTCAACTCCCAACACTTCTGCCATTTCTAATGGTCACACGGGCCAGCCTTTTCAATGTGGCAAAGGCCTACACCAGGACATGAATTAGTGAGAAGGTGAGGATCATTGCGGGGGAGGAGGGGATGGGGGGGAGGGCGGGGCGGGGGTTATATGTTGGAATCTGGCTACCATATTTGGCAATTCATTATTAGGTGTTGGTTTTGCATGACAGGGACCCCACTCCAGAAACAGCAAGAGAAGTCTCTTTTTCTGCCTCAATGCAAGGACTTTCTTGCTATAGCAGTGAATGTTTTCAGTGTCCTGTTCATATTCCTGCTGTTTCACTAATGGCCAGCCCTCATCTTACAAGACAGCAAGCTGATGTGGTGAGCAGACCCAACACGGTGATTATAAACAAGATAGTATGGCCGTCATGGACAGCTCCAATTAGCAAGAAATAGGAGCAGTGACGCTTCTGAATGGAAATAAACACTTAGAAGGAAGTGTTATTTCGATAAATGACCAAGATTCCTCAAACCTCCAATTCACTGCCTGAAATCACTCAGAACATTATGCCACATCTCCTGTGACTCGGCCACTCACTCGTTCCATGAATTTTCCCTCTGCATCCACACTCAGGAAGTTCTCAAAAATTTGCTGAATAAGTAATACTATCAACAGATTTGTGGCCATTTGACATTTTCATCCTAAATTTTGCCCCCCCCCAATACCAAAACATTCACTCAAATACTACACAATTTCAAAAATTATTTTGATACGATTAAATAACATGAGGAGATCACTGTGACAAAGTAGAAAATCAGAAACTATTTTGATAGTATTTTTTAAGCTTAAATAGCTATTATAGAAACATTGTTTGGATGAATATATAGTAATTATACATAATGGTTGTGTTTTAGTGTTAGAACAAAACTGACATATTTTTCTTTTCTTTAATTTTTTTATATTTCTATCTTTTCCATAAGATTTCCAACAGTATTATGTGACAGGGAGGGGTCTTTAGTTAACACTGTGCATCCAAGCAGCATAAGAAGTAAAACAGCATAGTAGAAAGAACTCTGGCCTGGGAAAGAGAACACCTGTATTCTAGTCCTGGCTGTGCTGCTAATTTGCAATATGAAGTCTTTCCACTTCTCAACCTCTTTATCTGCAAAAGGTGGGAATAGGGAGTACTAATCACTTGGCAGGTGTGTTGTGTGGATCAAATGAGATGCCAAACACAGCAAATATTATTATTATTATTATTATTTACTTTTCTATTTTGTTCTAGCAATTCAGGTAGAAGTGTTCCTCTGATTGATTAAAAAAGAGACCACTTTGAGAGTTGCTTTAATTTTAAAAATCGCAAACTAACCAATAAAAAAATAATTCCCAAATACTACATTTTTCATTGTTTAGTCTGATATATTATAGCTAGAACATTTCTTTTTGAAGTTGAATATATTCTTTAAGAGTGTTTTCCAACTGTCATGCCTTCCAGACACACCAGCACTAGCTCTGGCACAGCTGGGTGTGTTAATGTGTGAGATATCTTAGGTGAGAGCCCCCCACAGTAAACTACGGCTTGAGACCCGGTGATATGCACCAAAATGGACAATATAGAATATATAGATAAAACTCCAAAAGAACCAGGTACCCATCTCTCTCTTCATTTGATTTACTTATGTGTGTGTACATGCATGCATAGGCGCATGCGCACATGTATTCCACAGGTTGCTTCAGGAGAACTAGATCACCAACAACTCAGAGCCAGTGGGTTGAACTTGATGCTACAGAGAGACAACTGGGATGTGTAGATTTCCTGTTTTCCTACAAGGAAAGAATGAAGATGGCAGGACTCAAGGATGCTGGAGCAAAAAAGGAGGTTCCTGGGTGGCTCAGTTGGTTAAGTCTCAGGCTCTTGATCTCAGCTCCAGAGTCTTTGTCTCAGAGTGGTGAGATCAAACCTCAGATTAGGCTCCATGCTGGATGTGGAGACCAACTTTAAAAAAAAAAAAAAAACAATAATGTAAGATTCTGAGAGCACTGAGAGTGACTAGTTGCACACAAAGTGCTGGGCAGGAACCCTGAGCTTTCTCCCCTAGGAGCACAGAAAGACCTGGAACCTTGGTTAAGCATCCTTCGTTGGTTCAAAGGATCCCAACAGAAGGGAACCACTGGGGCAGAGAATCTGCAGAGGCCAGAGATGGGGTATGTTAACATAAAGTGCAGCTCATCTTAAAAACAGAAGCAGAAAAGGAAGCAGGCAGGGTAAGAGAGAGCTCAAGAACAGTCCTGAAGAGTGTTCCTTGGAGAGGACACCCAGGAAGAAGTGGGAAGGAATAAAATTTCCAAGGAATGCTTGCACTTGCTCCCCCCAGGTCCAACTAATCACAGACCCAGAGCTGTGGAGGAACACTTACTCATCAAATTTGATGCACCCCCAAAACACAGGACTTGAGACTGATTTGCTGTGAGGTCCAAGAAAGAATCTGACTTCGAGGACTGGTAGATGCCCATGTGAGTCCCCACAAGAGGTTATGAATATTCCTTCTTTAGAAGTTGTTTTTCATACTGCCGGTTCTCTTATTCTGAGATAGTCTACATTATGTTCTAACTGAGGGCCAAGAAACGAGTCCAACAGCTTCACGCAGTACTCTGCAGCCCATTCATCCTCTCTCCTCCAGCCTGCCCAGCACAGGCCAGTAGCTGCTTTCTTTTTTGAGGCTCGCCACGTTCAGGATATTGGCGTGGGCACTGTTTCAGTGAGGATAACTGAAAAGGTGCTTCTATTCTTAGCAAAGGCTTCAACATCATCAACTCCTATCTTAAGGTTTTTAAAAGGCCCCAAACCCTAAAATGCCAACAACAAGTTCTTTAAAACTTTCTGACTTTATGTTGGCTGCCTTAAAAATTGTATGCTTGGTTTGTCTTTAAGGCAAGAATATTTTAGATGTGTTTTGTTAGCCTCAGATGGAAGATCTGCACCTTTAGATGAGTATCTTAACCAAAAGAATAAAGCATTGTGCCACCTCAGCTACTAAGCCCAGGAACCTGGAGAATGCTGAGCCCAGGGAGACCTTTCAGAGAATTTAGCACTTGGCAGTCTCCTGTTTCTTTCAAGAGATTAAATCATAAATGTTCCCCGGGGCAATCAGACTGACCTTAATAAAAGATCTAGGTAAAGAAATGAGGAGGACACCTTGATCCATAAATCTGGCCCACATATGAGGAATGTGGCAGGGATAAGTGAGGACAAGATTGGGCCTGGAGTCCAAGAGACAAGACTCTTACCTCTCTGAGTCAAGTTCCTCCCAAAGAATCAGGACCTTAGACCAGATAAACACAAAAAACAAACAAAACAAAACAAAATAAACTAGCTCCAAACTATGCTTCATTTTCAAATCCAATAAAACAATTAGGTCATTTTCAAATTCCAGTAAGATAATTGAAACAATGAAGTTCATAGGATCAAGTACCTGCACTTTTAAAAAAAATCTCTTTTTCCCCTCAATACAATATGTAAGATGCCTCAACATGAACAAAAACCTACAGAAATAAAATCGTCTATATTGGGGGCTTATAAATCACATACTGATAGAGACCAGGAATCACTCTCCAGTTCCTTCCTCATCCTGTATCATCTTGTGGAATCTCCCCTACAAAAAGGTCCAGGAGGGCAGATGACAGTGAACAGGAAAAGAACCCAGGCAAGTCACAGCTGTTCTGGCTTGCCCAACATGGATCTACTCCACCAGCCCCCACACAAGCTTCACAGCACCAGCTTACACCAGCACAGTGCCCAGGATCTCTCCTTCATCCAGATGGTCTTCCCTGGTCTCTTTTGCTGATTGCCTTCATGGGAACCCTTTCTCCCTGATTCAGGAGTATCCTGGGATTATGATAAGGTAACCTGGACTCAAATCCAAACTCCTACATGTAAAACCTGTCTGACCTTCTGGGCCTCAAGTTTCTCATCCATAAAATGGACTTACAGTATAGTAGTTCCTCAAAAAGTTAAAAATAGAGCTACCCTATGACCCAGCAATTGCACCACTAGGTATTTACCCAAAGGATACAAACATAATGATTCGAAGGGTCACATGTACCCCAATAAACATAGCAGCAATGTCCACAAAAGTCAAAATATGAAAAGAGCCCAGATGTTCATCAACAGATGACTGGTTAAAGGAGATATATATACAGTGGAATATTACTGACCCATTAAAAAGAATGAAATCTTGCCACTTGCAATGACGTGGATGGAACTAGAGAGTATTATGCTAAGCAAAATAAGGCAGTCAGAGAAAGACAAATACCATATGATTTCACTCATGTGTGGAATTTAAGAAACAAAACTGATGAATATAGGGGAAAGGAAAGAAAAATAAAGTAAAATGAAAATATAGAGGGACACAAACCATAAGAGACTCTTAACTGTAGGAAGCAAACTGAAGGTTGCTGGAGAGCTATGGGGGGATGGGGATAACTGGGTGATAGGCACTAAGAAGAGCACCTGATATAATGAGAACTGAGTGTTATATGTAACTGCTGAATCACTGAATTCTACCCCTGAAACTAATAATACAGTATATGTTAACTAAATTGAATTTAAATAAAGAATTTTAAGAATAGGCTTATGATACCCACAACTGAGAATTTCTGTAAAGATGACATGAGATCGTACATAGAAAGCACTTGGTGGTGCTCTGAGAACCTCTGTTTCTTTCCTTTCCTTCTCAATTTATTTATAAACTTTATGCTAACTGGATGCGAGGAATAAATTAAAAAGTATTTAATATAGCTCAAGGAATAATTTGAAAAGAATTTAATGTAGCTCTTGTTCTCCAACAAACACATAAAGAATTATAGAGTGTTACAGAATGTTCAAAGAAGGAGAAGGAAAATGCCCCCAGAGGATGTAGAGGTGCCCATGAGAGAAATGAAGGAAACCATAAACTTCCAGTCTGGAAAACCAAGAGGAGATATATGTTTGGATGGTACCAAATCTAGAAAGATTGGGCACAGAGTAAATACGAGGACATTAGCATCAAATCCTGATATATGGTAATGTTCCTTCCTTGGATCCCTCCAAATCTGTTTCTCCTTCTACAGAATGAGAATAATAATAATACCTACCTCAAAAGATCACAGAGAGGATTAACTTTAGATAATGTGCATAAAAAACTTAATGCAATGCCTGTGTGTTAGTTTTCTAATGGCTGTTTTAACAAATTACCACAAACTTGGTGGCTTAAACAACACACATATACTATCCTATGATTCTGAAAATCAAAGTCCAAAATGGGTCTCACTGGGCTATATAAAATCTAGGTATCAGCAGGGCTGCATTCCTTTTGGAGGATCTAGGGGAGAATCTATTTCCTTGCCTTTTCCAGCTCTAGGGGCTACCTGCATGTCTTGGCTCATGGCCCCTTCCTCCACCTCCAAAGCCAGTAGGGGAGGATCTTCCAATCTCCCTCAACTCTACTTTTCCTATTTTTTATAAGCACTACTATGGCTACATTGAGCTCATGTGGCTACTCCAGGAAAATCTCCCCACTGAAAAATATTTAAGTTAATCACATTTACAAAGTCCTTTTTATTATATACAATGACATGTTCACAGGTTCTGGGGATTACAATGTGGACATCTCTGGGGGCCATTATTCCACATTATACCACAGCGTGGTATATAGTATGTTCTTAACACATGGAAGCTGCAGCAGCAATAAGGAGGAGGGAGAGGCAGCAAAAGAAGTAGGCAGGGGCCAAATGAAATTCATTGCCCAAATATTAAAAACTGGTTCAAAAGTGAGTTCAAACAAATCTACAGATGATACGTCCAAAATATGTCTGTAAAGCTAAAACCAAAAACACAAGAAATAACAAGTGTTGGCAAGGATGTGGAAAAAAAGGATCACTCATGCACTGGTGGTGGGAATGCAAGCTGGTGCAACTTCTCTGAAAAACAGTATGGAGGTTCCTCAGAAAATTAAAAATAGAACTACCATACAATATAGTAATTCCACTACTGGGTATTTACCCAGAGAAAATGAAAACATTAATTCAAATAGATACACCCACCTCTATGTTTATTGCAGAGCTATTTACAATAGCCAAGATATAGAAGTGACCCAAGTGTCTATTCATAGATAAATAGATAAAGATGTGGTATATATATGTACACACACACACACACACACACACACACACAGTGGTCTATTACGCAGCCCATAAAAAAGAATGAAATCTTGCCATTTACAACAACATGGATGGATCCAGGGGGTATTATGCTAGGCAAAATAAGTCTGAGAAAGACAAACATCATATGATTTCACTCATATATGGAACTTAAGAAACAAACAAAAGAACAGACAAACAAAGCAAAAACCAAACTCTTAAATACAGAGAACAAACTGGTGGTTGCCAGATGAGAAGTGGGTGAAGGGATGGATGAAATACATAAAAGGGATTAAAAGTTATACATATCCTGATGAGCACTGAGTAATGTTTAGAATTGTTCAATCATTACATTCTACACCTAAAACTAATATAACATTGTATGATAATTATTCTTCATTTAAAAAAAAAAAAAGGTTTCCAAAGGAAATCTAAGGGTATTTATGCTACGTCATCAACTTTTGAAGGCTGGCATTACAGATAACAGCCAACTCTTCTTTAGTAAATATGTTGGGGCCATTTAAAAAACATGAGAATTTGTAACTATGTGTGGCAATGGTTGTTAACTAGATTTCTCATGTTCATTTCACAATATATACACACATTGAATCATTATGTTGTACACCTGAAACTAATACGTTACATGCCAATTCCATCTCAATATAAGTACGTACATACATACATACATAAGATCATGAGAATCTTAGTGGTATTCTTCAACTCAGATCAGCATTTTTGACTAGAAATTGAAGTGGCCCATGAGCTGCAAATTGAGAAAACCTGGCCTGATGGGCACCATCCATCATCACCTAGAGGAGCAATGTGCCTCTGCTTATAAACTCTTAACCCCTCAATTCTATGCTTCTCAATAATTAACACATTCATTCGTGACAGTCCTACTTATATTTTTAAGTATTTTTTTGTCCTAAGATATCTTGATCCTATTAAAGTGCATGTTCAGAGATTTTCTTACATTTCACCTTTCAGAGCAAAGACACTAGCTCATTTAATGTTTTAGCATAATGCTACTTAAAAGCAAAGAAATACACTCTATTTCACAAAATACAACACTTCACAATAAAAATTAAAATGGTCTCCTTGCTCATTTACTGAATCAGTGCCTTGCTCATCTATTGGCATCACCAACATTGGGCCTTCAACCAAAATGAGATTACCTAAGAGCATATAGACAGTACCCTTATCTTAAAATGCTCCCAGCATCTGACACCTCATCCAGGCTAGACTTATCCTCCTAAGTATGCATGTTGTACATTTTTCAGATACCTCATAAGTTACATGTGTGGTGAGAGAAGGGAGCTTTGATCCTAGAACACGCCCCAACAAAAAATTTTCATTCTAAACCTCAGTTAGAACATTCTTAAAAACAAAAGTGTTAAAAAGGGTTTCTTCTCACAATGTCAACCAAATGGAGTTTGAGGGGAGAAAAAAAAAACATTTTGCAAAGTGGTCTGTAAGCCTGTACCCCACAACTAAGTTGGACTGGCACCAAATTACATGAAAGATTATATAAACCTTTGGAGACCTTACCATCCAGTCTTGCCATGGTTTTGGCTACTGGTATCTTAAAACTTTCTCCATGTTTGGGGATTTCTACCTACACATGCTGCCCATCATAGTAGCCTATCACTACAGAAGTTGAAAATGCTTGCTCTATACTTGGGAAGGAAGGCTGGTCACATGACCTCTCCTGACCAGTCAGATGGTCTGAGTGATTCTATGACCCTGCACTGAGGGATCCAGCCTTATTTTTCTTCACTGCACATCACTATATTTATGGGTTCATTTATTCTACCTCCCAACTGAATGTAAGGCTTCATGATGGCAGCAAGTTCTGTTCACTGCTATATTCCTAGTATCTGAAATAATGCCTACTATCTGAAATAAAGTCATAAAAGGAACATAATGACTTTCTGAAATGAATAAATAAATGGATAGATAAATGGATGCATGTACTAAGAAAGGCAATTTGCCATTCCCCTTCCCACGTTATCATACATAATAAAGAACTTATTTGTACATTCCTTCACCCAACTATTATCATTAAGAGAAGGAAAGAGTGGGGCAATACAAGATCATTTTATTGTTTTATGTTAGGATGCATTCACCCTTTCCACTTTGCAACCTGTTCTCCTGAGCAAAACTCTACATACTCTTTCCCCTGGCAGTGCATATTTAGAAGGATATTTTCAAAAGGGTAGATTATCACCATTTTGATGACTGCAACTTCCAAAACTCCCAAGAAGAAAATATTACAAAAGGATCCAAATATGTCAGATAGTCAGCCACTGTTGGTCATCTTAGAGGACCAAAAGAAGCATTTCAGAACAGAGTCAAACAAACAATGCCTTAATATTTTTAAAAGGAAGAAGATTCATAGAATATACCATAATACTTAACATCAATCTCCTATAAAATCTTGAGCAGATTAACAAAGATCTATGATAAATTCTTCATATTTTTACACACCTACATCCCCATCCCACCTTATATTTTACTCTCCAAGCAGATTATCCCTGGATTCCCCCACAATTACCCTATGACATGTTTTCCAGAACAAGCACCATCATAGATGTCCTCCACTTGATAAACTCTTGGTTGTCTGCCTCTGTTATAAATTACAATATCCAGAGTTAGAAATAGTATTCCAGATACTATGAGAACACAGAACCATCAATTACCTTTTGGTATCAATATATGTCTATCAAAGTAGCTCATGACTTCATTTTTCTTTTAGCAAATTCTTCATACTGCACATTGAAACTGTTCCCAAATCAATCATTCCATACTCTACATTTTTCAAAAAAAGAGGAAGACATTAGGCCAAGTGGCAAACATAGTATACTCGTCTAATTTCCCACCTTCTCCACACCCCTATAAACAACAGAAGAGATGGTTTTTAAAATAGTGGACCCACAACAGCTGTGCAAAAGAAGAAATAGTACCCAACACTAACCAGAAATTTTGAAGTGAAAAATAGAAAGATAAAAATCAGACAAGATCAACTTGCTGGAGAAAACCACAAGCAAACACTTGTGCAGAAAAAAGCTGCTACAGAGAGGAGTGATTGTACTATACTCCAAGCTCCAAGATAATGTACCTAAGAAGGAAAAGTGAATCGGCAAAAACAATAGGTGATTAACTGGGCCATTGCCTTTGGAGCAGCCACACTTCTGGCTCCTCTCCTCACCCCACATCCCACTCCTCACCTTGAGTGATGGATTGGGACACTTATACCTAAGAGGCATCATTCACCTAAAGCTATGGCAGAAAGTGGCTTGATGCTCACTACGCCCATCCTCTTCTTCCCGGACACACAAGAAGACTATATTGCCAGCTTCTGCTGAAGTTAGGTTGAGAGCATGCAACTAGTTTCTAACCCATGAATGCATTAATGTGTACCCTTCCAGACCTGGCCATGACATGTTGTAGGCAATCATCCCCATTTTTCCTCTCTAAAAGTAAAGAACACAGTGAGCAGCCCTGGAAAATGACAATACTCCAAGACAGAAAAGGCCAGGATCCCAAGATCGATAGAAAAAAAAATCTTTATTGAGCTACTAAGAGTTTTGGGTTATTTCTTGCTGCTGACATGAGTTTCCCAATTAATACCATAGCAAAAAAAATCACTCAAAGGATATGGAGCAGCCACAGTGAGAAAACACCTCACCAGCATCTCCATCTTCTTTCTTAGGGCATTGACAGGAAATGGATGGCACACTCAAAATGTTGACCAAAGAGATACTCACAATGGACTATTTCAAGAGTTAAAGAGAGGGCTGAAGGAACCATGCAGACATAGAGAAGTTCTTGGAGGTTAACAACAGAGGAAAACTATGACCTCCCCAGTCCTGAAGGGGGAAAGGATGGAGCAGTCACTGAAAAACGAGAAGAGCTGTAGCCATAAGAGTAGAGTGTGCCACCAAGAGTTCTGACTATAGATTAAAAAAAAAGAAAATCACTACTGCCAAAACCAAGATGACAGAGGGGAGGAAAGGGGAGGAGGGAGAATTAACACCCAATCTTCCCTCCTGTCCTCGAGACTTAGCTGGAGTCTCCCTTTAGCTGAACCAACTGGAAGGCAGCAGGCAAAGGAGCCCAGTGACACAGAGATCAGCCTCCTGGGGCTCAGAGCAAAGCTGATTAGTACAGAATATGGATCTGGGAAACAAACCGAAAAAACCAGAACACCTTCCCAATAGCTCATCCTCCTCAGCCCCCAGTCACCAGGGATAAGCACCATAATCAGACCTGGCACCCACAGAGGGACAAACAAAAGAGAGATGAGCAGACAACAAAAAATCAAAGACTTAAGGAAAGAACAGCATGAGATCACCACAAAGAAGAAATAATACCAAAGGTACAGAGTTCATAGAGCACATAGAAGAAGATAAACATAAATTTTATTTTTTAGAAATGTTAAAAGTGACTATCATATCCATAAATTAATAATTACATGATACCCTCCACTTCATCCACATTGATGTAAATAGTTAAGTATTCATTTATGATAGCTGAGAAATATTCCATTGTATATATATATACCACATCTTCTTTATCCATTCATCTGTCAATGGACATCTTGGTTCCTTCCACAGTTTGGCTATTGTGGACATTGCTGCTATGAACATTGGGGTGCAGGTGTCCCATTATTTCACTACATTTGTATCTTTGTGGTAAATACCTAGTAGTGCAATTGCTGGGTCATAGGGTAGATCTATTTTTAACTTCTTAAAGAACCTCCATACTGTTTTCCAGTGTGGTGTGTACCGGCACACCATAGAGCATTCCCACCAGCAGTGTAAGAGGGCTCCCCTTTCTCTGCATTTTCACCAATGGCTGTTGTTTCCTGACTTGTTAATTTTAGCCATTCTGGCAGATGTGAAGTCTCATTGTGATTTTGATTTGTATTTCTCTGATGCCAAGTGATATGGAGCATTTTTTTCATGTGTCTGTTGGCCATTTGTATTTCTTTGAAGAAATATCTGTTCGTGTCTTCTGCCCACTTCTTGACTGAATTATTTGTTTCTTTGGGTGTTGAGTTTGATCAATTCTTTAAGGATCTTGGATACTAGCCCTTTATCTGATATGTAATTTGCAAATATCTTCTCCCATTCTGTAGGTTGCCTTTTAGTTTTGTTGACTCTTTCCTTGCTGTGCAGGAGCTTTTTATCCTGATGAAGTTCCAATAGTTCATTTTTGTTTTTGTTTCCCTTGCCTTTGAAGACATATATAACAAGAATTTGCTGTAGCTGAGGTCAAAGAGGTTGCTTCCTATGGTCTCCTCTAGGATTTTGATGGATTCCTGTATCACATTTAAGTCTTTCATCATTTTGAGTTTAGTTTTGTGTGTGGTATAAGAAAATGGTCCAGTTTCATTCTCCTACATGTGGTTGTCTAATTTTCCCAACACTATATGTTGAAGAGACTGTCCTTTTTCCATATTCTTTCCTGCTTTGTCAAAGGTTAGTTGACCATAGAGTTGAGGGTCCACTTCTGGGTTCTCTATTCTGTTCCACTGATCTATGTGTCTGTTTTAGTGCCAGTACCATACTATCTTGATGATTACAGCTTTGTAATATAGCTTGAAGTCTGGAGGGTATTATGCTGAGTAAAATAACTCATCAGAGAAAGATAATTGTCATGTAGTTTCACTTGTAAGTGGAATATAAGAAACAGCACAGGGGTCATAGAGGAAGGGAGGGAAAACTGAATGGGAAATCATCAGAGAAGGAGAAAAACCATGAGACTCTTAACTGGGAAAGAAACTGAAGGTTGCTGGAGAGGAGGTGGTTGGGGTGATGGGTTAATTGGGTGATGGGGATTTAGGAGGGCACATGATGGGCTGACCACTAGGTGTTATATGCAAATGATAAATTATTGAACACTATGTCTGAAAATAATGATGTACTATATGTTGCCTCACTAAGTTTATAGAATAAAAAAAGCTTTAAAATAAAAATAATTACATGAGAAAACTTGAGAAATCTCAGAAATTTAAAAAATTGATTTAGAAAGTAAAATAGTCACTGGATAAATGGAATTGGAGAAAGTTCATACTTAAATAGTGACTTGTTGACTTGGAAAACTGAGCCAAGGGATTGTTTAAGAATATATCATCTAAAGGAAAGAATGGAAAATAAAAAAATTTTTAAAGGTATAAAGTACCAATATCCATCTAATGAAAATAGAGAACAGAGAAAATTGTAGAAATTGAGAAGAATTAGTAATCAAAAAACAAAAAGAAAATTTCCCAGGGCTGAATAAATATATGAATTAAAAATATTCATCACCTGCCAAAAGATCTTCCCTTTGACACATTGCTGTAAAATTCAGAAGTTTGGGGACAAGGGCAGCCCAGGTGGCTCAGTGGTTTAGTGCTGCCTTTAGCCCAGGGCGTGATCCTGGAGACCCGGGATTGAGTCCCACGTTGGGCTCTCTGCATGGAGCCTGCTTCTCCCTCTGCCTGTGCCTCTGCCTCTGTGTGTGTGTGTGTGTGTGTGTGTGTGTGTGTATGTGTCTCATGAATAAATAAATAAAATCTTTGGGGAAAAAAAAAGAAGTTTGGGGATAAAAGAAAATCCTAAATGCTTCATAAGAGAATAAAACAAACCTATGTTGAATTTAAATTAATTAATTATTTTTTTTAAAAAAAAGACAATCTAAAATGAACAAACTTATCCCTGACAATCCGTGAAGCTAAAAAATAATAGAGTGATAACTTAAAAGTTCTGAGGGGAATTATTTTGTTTTGTTTTGTTTTGTTTTGTTTTGTTTTTTGAGGGGAATTATTTTGAAGCTGGAATCTGATTCCCATCCAAATTAGCACTGAAAATGAAAACAAAATAAAGGTATTTTCACAGACATTTAAAGAGTTACACACAGGCCTTAGTGGATTAGAAAAAAAGAGAAATTAATTCAAAAAGGGAAAGATATGGGCACCTGGGTGGCTCAGTCAGCTAGGCATCCAACTCTTGAGTTCAGCTCAGGTCATGGTCTTGGGTCATCAGATCCATCCCAGCACTGGGCGCCATGCTCAGTGCAGAGTCTGCTTGGGATTCTCCCTCTCTCTCTGAACCTTCCTCCCTAAAATAAATAAATAAAATCTTTTTTTTAAAAAAAGGGGGAAAGATGTGAGACCAACAATAAATGGAGAAACCAATAAAAAAAAACAGTTTAGAAATATATTTTAAATTTTTTTAACAATAATCTGTACCTAAAATCCCAGAAGATCTCTACATGGGAGAATATGTCCACAGGAGATGGAAGGGAGAGAATGAAAATATGCTAAGGTTCTAGTTGTGTTTGGGATATGAATGAGAAAAAAATAAATAAATTCTAAATGATTAATTTGGAATTAATATTCCAAATATTAATTAACCTAACAATGAGAAAGGGGATATAACTTTAGATAAGAGATTTTATTAAATAAAAGCAAATATGGGCACCTGAGTGGCTCAGTGGTTGAGCATTAGCTTTCAGCTCAGGTCACGATCCTGGGGTTTTGGGGTCAATTCCCACATCATGTTCACCGCAGGGAACCTGCTTCTCCCTCTGCCTGTGTCTCTGCCCCTCTCTCTAGTCTCTCATGAATAAATAAGTAAAATCTTTAAAATAAATAAATAAGAGCAAATAATACTATACAAAATTTTGGTGGTCTCAATAAGTATGTGATTTTCTAAAAAAAATATGAATTAATCAAAATTGATCCTGGGAAGGGCAAAAACTTTCTTGAATAGGTGGTTAAATTAATGCCCTTTTAAAAATTAAAAAGGCAGTCAAAGTTGGAAACCTTTTAAAAAACAAAGGAACTATGAACATGCACTTTTGTAGGGATTTCTATTCCTTGGAGCAAGTGATAATCCTTAAATTATGTATCTATCTGAAAGTATATAAAAATAGAGAGATTCCAGACTCAGTCAACGCAGGTATCATCACTGTGATTCCAAAACCAGACAAGGTTAGCACACACAAATAAAATGAAGCCATAGGCCAAAGTTACCTATGAATATGTGAACATAGATTTAAAATACTAAAAAATATATTAGCAAATGAAATTCAGTAATACATTATTATTTTTTCATCATAACCAAGCAGAATTCACCTAGAAATGTGAAAGTGGTTCAATATTAGGAAATTTATGATACAGTCAACTACAACAGATGTAAGGACAAAAGTATTATTTATGCTCATCTCAATGCACACCAAAAAATTATTTGATAAAATTCTGTTATTTCCAAATCTAAAACAAAAATGAAAAAAAAAAAAACTCTAATTACACTAAGAAAGGATGTAGAATTAGGTAACCAAAGGAAAACCACAGAAAATATCATATTGAATAATGAAAGATTAGAAAGTTTCCATTACAATTGAGAACAAGACAACCATCACAGCTACTATCCATCATTATTCTGCATTATAGTTCCTATTTTAAAGGAAAGAAAAGTAAAAGAAATGAGAGGTGTAAATTGTGGACAAAAAAAAACAAATAAAAATTTCCCTACATGTAGACAAATTGTGATCCCAAGAGAACTGACAGAAATATTAATAATATTAATATGCAAAACCAGTAGCTTTCTTATGCACGAGCATTAACAAGTTGAAGATCTTTCATATGTTTTTCTAATACTTTTGTAATTTAGTGTTTATATATTTAGTTCCTTAAACCATCTGGAATTCATTTTAGCACCTATGTTTTCTTTATTTTGGTCTCCACAGAAAGTGCTCTTTGTGGATATCTCTCCAGTGGCTATATGGCTCTCTTGCCCTCAATCCTGTCTTACCTAGGATTTTAGAGGTTAAAAGAATGATACATTGCCTAGTTCCAACCCCAATATTGCCAGTCACTACTCGTGAGATCTTAGACTGTTACCAAACTCACTGAACCTCAGTCTTCTCATCTACCAATAGTAGAAAATAATGCCTATGTCATAGCATTGATGGAAGGATTAAATAAGAGTATGTATGAAAACTCACTAGCACAGTGCCTGGTGCTGTTCTTACTGCCGGGAAACAAATCCCTCCAAACTCATGACTTAAAACAACGATGAGCTGTGTAAATAAATCTGGTTCTGAGCAGATTTCAGCAGGGACAACTCATCTCTGCCCTACTGGGGGTGAGCTGGGGGGAAGCTCTGCCAAGGTGACTCTCACATGGCTGCCAAATGTCCTGGCTGTTGGGTCTTCCCCATGAGAGCCTCTCCAGGGGCACCTTGGGCTTCCTCTCCACATGATGCCTTGGATTCCAAGAATAAGCATCTCCAGAGATAGGAAGTAGAAGCTACCAGTTTCATAAAGCTTCAGCCTGCAAACTGACACAGTGTATCTTCACCATATTCTATTGGTCAGCTACAGAGCCCAGATTCAATGTCTCTGGGCACATATTATTCACATCCCTCATCCATGCAAAATATACTACCCATCCCAGACCTGCTAAAAGCTTCATCCTTCTAAGTCATGTCCAAGTGTAACTGAAGCACCTTGTGTGTGGCTCTTTGTACACAACTCACCACCTGGATATTGTGAACTATAGAGACATTTATCGTCACCTCCGCATACACACATACATCACCACAGTAGTGTATCAAGAACAGAATACTCACAACAGATGCTCCCACTGAAAACAACAGAGACAGGAGGCACACAGTCAACAGTGTTCCAAAGCAGTCCTGTGCCCCAGCTCCAAAGAGCTGCAGGGTTCTTTGTAGAACCCAGTACTACCCAATGGCTCTTGGCTGCATCCTCTGGGCTCTTTCTGCCCCTGAGTATTCTTTCTCTTCCAAAAGAACACTTAGTTGGTGATTCCATACCTGTTCAGTCTACTTCCTGAACATAGAAGCTGGGGCTCTACTTTGCTTCTTTTGATCCGTTCTGGTGGTGTTTCCAGTCAATAAGTGTTTCCAGTCAATAAAGTACTCACAGTCAATAAATACAGTCTATTATTGTTCCTGCTATTAATAACATGGGTAAAAATGTACAGATGCCTTCCCAAACAGGGAATATTTACCAGTAATTTTAGAAGACAGGATTAAATAGGTAACCCAACAAAATGAAATTTAGCAAGAGTAAAGAAAATTCCTGCATTTAGACTTTAGAACTCAATTTTATAATTACAGGATGGGACTGGCATGCTTGTCTCCTCCACTAAGCTGTAAGCCTTTTACAGGAGAAAATTGAGGGGATTTAGTTGACAGCAAGCTCACAATGAAACAAAAGCATGAAGAGACACACACTGTAAGTGGCATCCAGACAATGTAGCTTATGATCAGGATGGTGAGGAAATAAAACCACATCACAGGAGTAACTTTGAAGAAAATGAGTGACTTCAGCTGGAGATGAGAAAGCCTCAGGGAAGTAATAGCGACTGATGGGCAAGTTATCAGCTTCCTATGTCTCAAAGACTGTCATGTCAAAGAGAAAATGGACTTAGCTCCAGAGGACAGAATTCATGCCCTCAACTTCAGTTACCTGTTGGCATGACATGAAGAGTTTCAAATAATAGTGATGCCAACACCCTCCCTAGAACAATCCTGTTATAGTCACTGAGGGTGGGCCCCCAGATGTAAAGATTTTGTTAAAATCCTCCAGGTGATTGATTACACTGGACTGCCATGCTTGTGTATACTGGATCTAGAGCAAACATCCATGAATGAGCTGACTCACGAAGCATTGGCTTGCCCGTCACCAAAAGCACTCAAACAAGAGGCTGGAGATTGTCACTATTAGTGTTACTGAAAAGTCCTGCATCAAGTGAGAGAGCAGATGAGCTTTAAGACCCACTCCAGGACCAACAGATTCAAGGATGGAGAGTAATTCAATCCCATTGAACGACAGGAAAGGAGTCAGAGATCCCTCATTGCTGATGGAGCTGTGCCCACATGTTCAGCCCATGGTTCTGTTCCTCTCCAGCCTCCTGGGACAGACAGCTGGAGCCCCTCCTGTCCATAATGGGGGTCTCTTGGAGTGGACTTCTTTGCCCAAATGGACAGTTTGAGTCAAAGAATAACCTGTTTGGAATAGTTTAGAAAATGGGAAGTTTGGGTTGGGGGAGGGAGAGGAGGGCAGTGGAGGGCAGAGGTACTTAAGCCCATGATCTGGGTATTTTAATTTGAAATGTTATCACCTTAGTTCCACAGGGAGGCTCCCCCATCTCCCCCACTTCTATCCACTGAGTCTCCAACCCAACTTCAGCCCTTTATATCAAGTTAATTGCTCTCATTTTTTGGACTCACATTCCCTTCAAGTATGTGCAGATAGCTAGTGTTTCCCATCATTTGCTGTTGGGAAGGCAAAGTCCTCATGAGATATTAGTTCTTATAAGTATAAATCATAGCCTGGAGCCCCAAATACCTGATTTTCTGCCCCTTTCTGAACGCTCTCCAGTTTTCTTTCTAAACCTCTCTATTATTGAAGTGCACAAATGCATTAAAACATCCCAGCTGTGTTACCAGCAGCCTGGAATAAGAAATAAACCATACTGACCATACTCCTGACAAAATTGTGTTTCACAAACAGAATCCTTTCTCATTTTCTTATCACTCCCACCCCAAGAGAAGACAACCCTGGAGCTGTGTATCCCACAAACCAACAGCTGATACTTAGCATTTATCAAGTGACTGCAATGAAATTTTTGTAATTTGCAGATACAGGTCTCCTTCACACTGTGCATTGACCAAGACCAGTGGCAAAAAAAAAAAAAAAGAGAGAGAGAGAGAGAGAGAGATTTTCTTGTAATATGAATGCAGATTAAAGAGGGAAAAACTTATAAATTACAGCACTGTCTTCTGAAGGCCAAGTGCACATTATAAAACTTGCCCAGTTCATTTCAAGCAACTGTTTAGTTCATCAATGCTTTATTTGTAAAAGCAAATGCTTGGCCTTACAAAACATCTATTCAAACATCAGTGACTCAGAATTCTGGGACTTTCCTGCTTGTCTGGGAATTATGTTTATGATACAAATGCCTAGTTAATAAAAGCCTGCCTTCCACGCGTCAAAGACCTTTACGATCTTAAAGAAAGAGGAAAAAAGCTGCACTGGTCGCTTTACTTTGTTCTTCTTTTGCTACATAAATGACATCTGTGAGGTTTCATTGTACCCGAAAATAACTAACCAGAGGATTTTTAGGGTTGTGAAACTACTCTGTATCCAGTATAATGGTGGATACATGTCATTATACATTTGTCCAAATCCATAGAATGTACATCACTATGTATGAGCCCTAAGGTAAACGATGGACTCTGGATGATAATGGGGTGTCAGTGTAGCCTGTGCCGCTCTGATGGGGGATATTTCTAATGGGGGAGGCTTGCATGAGAGGGAAGAGGGGATGCCAGAGGGCATATGGGAAATCTCTGTACCTTCTGCTCAATTTTCCTGTGAACTAAGTTGCTCTAAAAAGTAAAATCTATTAAAATAAATAACCAGTCCTGTTGGAAGCAGGCCCTACCTAGTGCATTCATGGGCCCTGAAAGAATTTTGAAAGAATATTTCCTTTTTGACAGACCAGACGGTATAGGTGCATCAGAGAAGTTTGCCTTTGGAAGTTGGAGTTTTGAGGGTTGATCGTTACTCCCTTAGGATGTTTACACCTACTAATCTCACTACCTGGAAATCTCTATCCCCATGTCTTTGCACAAACTCAATTTAAATGGTACCTCGTGGAGAGACAAGCCCTGAAACAGAATTTTAACTATAAAAAATAAATGATGTCTGCCGGAGAGGTGGGGGCTGGGAGGGCAGGGGGAAATAGGTGATGGGAATGAAGGAGTGCGCTTGTCACGGTCACGATGAGCACTGAGTGGTGTATGGAAGTGCTGAATCGTTGTGCTGTACACCAGAAACTAATATAATATTGTATGCTAACTATACTGGAATTAAAATAATTAGATTAAAATTAAAAAGTAAACATCATCCCCTCAGAGAAGCTATCCCTCCCTCTCTCCACACCACCCCACCTAAAACAGCTCCTACTCACCTGTTGCCACATCAGCATGCCTCCCTGTCATCACCACCCTCTGATTCTCCTGTGGGAAAACCCCTAGAGAGTTTTCCTAGGGCTTTGAAAAAGTGCCTATTCGCTCCTTAATATTTACTGAGAGCCAACAAACTGCTGTAAAGTGCATGGTTGCCTACATTACCAGGACATTGCCCAGTTCATACAGAGGCGGACAGACCATGTTGGGCACCACATGCTGCTCTCAGGTACATCCAGTGGCCTCCTGTTACATGCTACCAGGGAGGGGATCTAGGCAAGGAGAGCCTTGGACAGCCGCACCCCTGCTGGGAGGGCCTCAAGAAGGAGGTAGGACTAGAGATGGCTGGCCCAGATGCAGTACTATTTCCTATCTGGAAACAGAGTGGCCTTACTTCTAAGACTTTCAGAAAAAGACTCTCACCTCCTGAAATGGAGCCCGGCTCTTCTAGCTCAGCGTAGAAAGCCTGCTCCTAAAAACCACTGAGGCTCCCAACCCAGGAAGCTGGCTAGGACATGCCAGCAGCTGGGGAATAGAAAATTAAATCGTAGATAAAATGTTTAGGATGTTGTTTCTTTTCCAAGGGAGATGACCATTCAATAGAGCGGCTACAAATACCTCCACCATATCACAGTAATAGAATGAAAAAAAAAAAAAAAACTCTGGGAAAGCCAGATGTGAGCATTCTCACTGGAATCACACATACATATGATATAGACTCATATGTAGATGGAATTATTATAACATAAATTGTATTTAAAGAGATATGATTTTATATGTAGCATGTAGTCTCTCCCTCTCTCTCTGTCTCTCTGTTACAATTGGCCAAATTTTAACCCATCTTTCTACATTCACGCCCGTGCCCAGGCTTGTCATGACCAGACTGTATTTTCCTGCTCGTTGACTTTGGGCTCAACCATGTGACTTGCTTTGGCCATGGTTTATGGGTGGAAGGCAAGGGCACTGCTTCTTAGCCTAAGCCTGAGCAGCCTCACACGTTTCCATTTTCCTTTCCCACCTCCACCATCACTGGGAAGAATCTGTCTCAGTTTACCACGTGGTTAGCCTCCCAACCCCAGAAGAAAATGAAAGATGCTGGAGCAGAGCCATCATAGCCATTCAGCCATGCCTGCGAATACATGAGCAATCACAATTAATTATAGTTTTCAGCCACTGAGTTTTGGGGTGCTACTATGTGGCATTCTGTGGCCAGTGATAAATGATCCCCTGTGTCCCACACAGGGGATAGGGATATTTCTTTGTAAAGAGCTGAAGGCAACATACATTTCTCTCCCATTTCTTACCACTCTGCACTTCGGCCTTCCAGTCTCTCAGTAGACATTTCTGTGTTTTGAAATTACGGATGAGTAGAAATTTATGAACACCCTTGTCCCCAGTGCCCATAATTGCTTATTATTTAACCATTTATCATATTTATTTCAAGCCATTCTTAATATACAAGATAACCCATAAAGTTGAAGTCTGCTCCAACATTGAGAACTCTAGTCTAAACCACTGAAGATGAACCAGCCAAGTCCAATGCTGCCCCCACACTTTCCCAACTCATCATGTTGTCCATGGCATTGGTCTTTTTTTGGAGCAGGTTGGCAGGAGCTGGAAGAGCCCTGAAGGAAGGCAAAGAACAGGGTGGAGGAAATCATTCAGAAGTTAAGACACCACAGTGCCACTTGATTAGGATCAATAGTATCTACTTCTTGCAGGTCCTCATGTCCTGAGATATCTGTGAAGATTGCAAAAGGGATCAAACAACATCACTCCTTTGGGAAAATGGCTTAAAAACTCAATGAGGCAATTTATAAGTTCACAATTCTCCCAGACAAGCAGTGGAAATTTTCTTTGGAGATTCCATTAATTTGCCAACTCCCAAGAACACAGAGAAAGAGAGAGAGAAAGAGAGAGCTGCTTCCAGAGCTTTCACAGCTCTCAGCCTTGTCAGCTGAGACTTGCCAAGGCATATTCACCAGTCCCTTGCTGAGATGGGACCCACCTCTAATACATTCTTTCCCAACATCCATTATCTTGGGTCACCTCCCCTTCCCACATTCTACTCCTCATCATCAAGCCACCAAAAAAGTATACAGTGGCTATGGTTATGGTGGAAAGCCAGCAGACTCACACATTCCTAGGGGATTTATTTGGTTTCATTGATGCATTAGACCGCACATGGGGGGAAATGAACAAGTGCAAGGGAAAGGTTGCTTTGATCCTAAATCTGGAAACAAAACATACTGACATAAAGCAATAGAAAACCAGATACGGCCAATGAGAAACCAGAGCTCGACTCTCGGAATTAAACATCATTATCACGTTTTTGTATGTCCCCTCTGGCCCCTAAAAGCTCCATTTAAAAACAAACTAAAACTAGGCCAAAGCTGAAGAGGATCTTATAATCTGTGAGCCATGGCCTCGGTGAAAGTATACTTCTTACTCTGTTCCCCTCACCCAGTGGCATTAACACCTGCAAGCTTCACCCGTACATAACTCAGCCCAGCGACTCTTTTTATCTTGGCAGCCTCTGGAAGCATTTCGCCAAGGTTCTGGGCTCTTTCAGTCAACATGACCAATTCCACATCCTTTTATTAATTACTAACCATTTCCCCTTGTAGTCAGCCCTGAAATCCCTGCTTTGATCTGCCTGACATGTCACATGGTGTGTTCCTATGAACACAACCCCTCCCGTGGCCGACTTAGAACTGGCAAGCCTGGTAGACACACACACACGAGTGAGGAAGACATTGCCTGTAGACAGTAGGAGAAAGGGAGCTCTACCAGGAGGAAATCAATAGCCATAAGCAAAAATTCATTTTGTTCGTTCAATCAGTATTGGTTTAGTGAGAACCGAAAGGTGCATGCTGAAGGTCAGAATGACAGTGGCTATCACAAACACCCTACATCCTGTCCGGTTAGAGAAACTATAACTTATTTCGTTCAAAAGAAGACCATGATCCAAAACTAGAAAATTATGATGAACTGAATTAGTGCTTAACCAGGAAGATTCACAGACAGGTCCTCTTGCAGCTTCTGTTAAACTTTTCCAGAGGAACTGAGTCATCCTCAGATTCTGACCATCCAAGTGATGAGATGCTTGTCTTCTAACCAGGACAAAAGACATGAGCAGATGCCCTTCCCTCAAACCCACTTTCTTCCTTGGACCACTCTATATAAACCACCTTTCTTGCATTTCAGATTGGCATAACAATAACCCAGAAGCATTTCTGCGAGCACACATACAGATTGTTCTCTCCACCGAGGCTAACAATGGATGCTTGCAGAGAAATCTGAAGGCAAATACTGTACTGAATTTAATGAAAATGATTGAATTTTTGCAGTCTGCCACAAGGACCAAAAAGAAAGCAGTCATTACCAGACTTCAGTTGCCAGGCAAGCATCCAATATCACATGAGCTGATACTGGCCACATGATTAAAAATAAATAAATAACAAATTATTTGCCTTTATTAAATATTCAGACCATTTCTATTTAAGAAAATAATGAAGCTTTTTTGTTGCACTGCTTACGATGCAGGTAACCTAAAGATCAGCTTTACTTCCTCTTGGCAACCCCCATTCATGCAAATCGGTCATGCCCATCCCACTGCAATAAAAAAATACCAAGTCGACTCTGCTTCTGCTGAAATTGCTGTCTGGTATGAAGATCAAAGGGGACTTTTCCCCCAACAGATTACTCGTCTGCAGTTCCCTGGCCTCTCAGTGTGGTCCCAACTGTTCCCGCTTGTCCCATGCTGCTTAGGGGTGAGCAATCGCCTAGGTCTTCCAGCTATGTGATTGGGCTTGTAATGACAGTAATTGCCAGTCTGTTAAACTACCTCCAACCAGGGAGGAAAATACCCTCCGGACACATTTCCCAGGCCCACATGAAGAGATAGGAATGAATTCATAACAGAAAATTATCCAGTCCTGTTGGTACAGTGCCACCAAAACCAATAGGCTTTTTTTTTTCTTTTTATTAATGGCCCTCCCGTATGACACCACTGGGCCACAAAGTGGGCAAAGGCTTTTCTGTTTCCTCAAATATCCTTGACGTGCTTTGACCACCAGAAGCCCACCAGGAGGCAATAGGTCCTTACAGCATTTCACATCTCTCCAAGATATTGTGGGGCTGGGATTGCCTTTGGGGTTATATCTGCCCAGGGAAGGGGCTACCTGGGTTCTTATCTGCAATGAGACATACATGAGACATACGTACATACATAGATGAAACCAAGTTTCATCTAATTTCTTCACTACCTTGTCTGTTTAAATTTGATCCTTTTTGATCATTGTAGAAAGACAGGATTGGTGTGATCAAGGCATAGATGTAAATGATAGTTTGTCTTACTTCTTACCAATAAAGCCAGTTGGATAACTAGTGTGAATAAATATTAACATGAACATTTTAAACATAATATCCAGCAGCATTCATACAAGTTCAGAACTGTATGTATATGCTAGATTGTAATTTTATATGATTTCATAGAGATGGATTTAAAAATGTGATATCTTGACTAATAATAAAGTGTTATTTATTAATGAAATCAAGTAATGTGCAGCAACTTTAAATCTATATAGGATATGGAAAACAGTATAGAGATTCCTAAAAAAATTTAAAATTGAACTACCCTGTGATCTAGGAATCACACTACTGAGTATTTACCCAAACAATACAAAAACACTAATTCAAAGGGATACACACACTGCTATGTTTACAGCAGCATTATCTACAATAGCCAAATTATGGAAATAGCCCAAGTGTCCATTCATAGATGAATGGATAAAGAAGAGGTGATATATATATATATATGAATATATATGAATATTGTATATATTGTGTAATGGAATATTATTCAGCCATAAAAAAGAATGAAATCTTGCCATTTGCAATGATGTGGATGGAACTAGAGAGTATAATGTTAAGTGAAATAAGTCAGTCAGGGAAAGACAAATATCATATGATTTCAGTCAGACATGGAATTTAAGAAACATAACAAATGAGCAAGGGGAAAAAGACAGACAGAGAGACAGAGAGACAGAGAAACCAAGAGACAGACTCTTAACTATAAAGAACTGATGGTTACCAGAGGAAGGAGGGGATAGAGGATGGTGATTAAAGAGTACACTTACCATGATTTTAAAATATGAAATGATTTTAAAATCTATATAGCATATGTCCTTGGAAACTGGGTGCTGACTAGAATCTCTTGCTTCTTAACTCCACAGCCTCCCTTCTTTATTGGGCTCTCTGACCCTGAGGCAGCAAGCCTGGAAATTACATTTCCCAGATTCCCTTGCCAGCCAGCCTCCTGTTGGGTTCCCCCAGTGGTTTTACTGCCCTTTCAGTAGCAAACTAAAAGGTAGGAGTAAAGAAGGTGCTATTTTTTCACCTTCCAGGGTGACTCTGGCAATGGTGGCCCCAGGAGCAGGCTGATAAGTGTGGCTTCTGGGCTTCTGCTCAGACAGCTCAGTCTCACATCAATAATTATTGTGGTTCAGCCAGCCTAAGAGGAGAGTCCAGCATGTTCCCCTTGGCTTCTCCAACCATAAGAGGATGCCACATGGCTTCCTGCAGTTACTCGTCTCCCCATTTTTACACCTTCATCCCTCTCATATGTACTACAAATTCTCTGTATTAAATTCCTTTTTTGAAATATCTATAGTGGTTTCTAAGCAGACAAATGCCCTGTCCAGACATGGATTGCTACAGCTTCTCATACAAATAATTCATTCCCATGAAATGAATTTGCAATGAAGCAAATTTTAATCAGATGGTTTAAAGATGATGGTAAAGTTTTTTCATTTGCTGTGACAAATCCATAGCAGAATTAGAAGTAGAAGTTTAATTATGTAAATTTACTTTCTAAGATCCCCTAAAATAGGCAAATGGTCCCATCCCTTCTCCAAATAGTTTTGGCTTGAATTTTATGTTTGTTGGTTGTGGGTTTTGTCCATGTGGGCCATGTGGTGGCTTGCTGCAGGATCTCAGGCATTGTCGCTGAGTTTGCGTGGCTGTCCTCTGACCTAATGAGGCAAGTATTGGATGCCAGCACTTTGATCCATGCACATGCACAGGATATAGACAAAAGAGCTTCCCAAACCAACTGGAGAGAGTCCCAGTGGGAATACTCGACGACATATTAATCAAAGTCAAATGGCAGAGCAAATTGAACTGGTTCATTAATTATGAAAATTCTCTCACAAAGTGACATCTTGTTAACTATGTGGAAGCTTAGCACATTTTCACATGGTCCTTTTTGTCTACTCAGATCTAACATGTCACATTTAGTAATGAATCAAGGTTTTCCTTTTCCTTATTTAGGAAGTAAAAGCTATTTTATGCCTAACCCACATTTAAATATATGCTTGTGTGTTTACCTAAGCCCACTACGTGGATAGAGGTAGTATGTTGGTAAAAGGAAGTTTACAGTGCCAGGATTTGTTTTACAAAGATATATAGAGGGAAATGGGAAAACAGATTTTGTATATTTTAAAACTCTGGATCCATGTCAAGTGCCTGTGCACCCTGAGCTAACTGGAAAAATTCAACTGTAATATGAAATGTTGGCCTCATTTCTCTAGGTTTGCTAGCTAAAATTGTAAAAAGAATCTGTACCTCTCTTCACTACCACTTAAAGGAACTTCAGTTCCCTGGGACTTTTCTTCCTTTGACATGTGGAAATGAAAATTTAAAGAAATTATCAAATATTCCCTTCATATATTCAGGCCTTTTGTATAAAGTGAGGTGGTTATTGTATACCATTTGACGTACAGGGCTCCTAAATATCTCAAATGCCCAATCACCAGGAATCCTTTCTGGGTGTTAGGTTACTGGTTTGGCTGCCATCACGAAGGCCATAGTAACAGTGACTTTAGCTGATAGAAGTTTATTTCTTTCACATAATGGCTTTATCATACCTATCTAAAGGCTGTGGTAGCACTCTGTAGCCTCAAAGTCCCAGGTTCTACCTGTCTTGTTGTTATGCCATTCCAAATACGTGGCTCCCATTTTGCCATCTGTTGACTTGTGTTATACCTAGGCCAATGCATAAAGGCCAAGTAACAGCCCTGCATGCAGAACCTCAAAGTCACATCCCACTGACCAGAACATAGTCACATGGCACTTTCTCACTACCAGGGAAACTGGGAAACAGTCTTTGTCCTGCCATGCACTCACCATCACTAAAGAACAGACAGCACTGGTTATTAGGCACCTCTGCTGTATTCTTCCTCATGTTAAGGTGCTATGTGTCCCTAAGTGCACAGACAAGGCACAAAATAGATATCTATTAAATGAACAAATAAACAAATGAATAGATACAATTCTTAAGGGGATGCTTGTTTAAAAACAGATATGAGGACACATTGTTAGGATGGTCATGGTTGGTTTTTTTCCATCAATTTCTCAGAAGTGAAATTTAGTTTTAGTTAGAAATTGGATTGATTGGGACAACATATATTTGAATGTCAGAACCAGAATAGTGGTGTAAATACCCTACTGATGACTCCATCATATTTTTCCCCAGCATTCTCCAAACCTATATGGTCATGGAACCCTTTTGTCAGGGAACATCCATATTTATGAGACTTTCATGAAAAACATTCTCCTGCCTAAAATCTTAGCAGAAAAGTAGAATTCAACTATTCATCTTTTCAGATAGGACTTTCTCAATCTGTACATAGGCAAAATACATTTAAAAAAAAAAACAGTGAAGCTACTCTGTAGGATACTATAATGATGAATGCATGTAATTATACATTTGTCAAGACCCATAGAATATACAATATCAAAAGTGAACCCTAATGTAAACTCAGGACTTTGGATGATTATGATGTGTCGATGTCATAACAAATGTCCCATTCTAGGGTGGAGGGGTGGGGAATGGTGATAATGGGAGAGGCCACGCATGCAGGGGGGCAAGAGACATATGGGAAATCTCTGTACATTCTACTCAGTGTTTCTGTGCATTAAAACTTTTCTAAAAAATACATCTATTTTAAAATAAATTAGCTTTTTCAGAGCACACTAATAATAGTTCCATAGTATCTTCCCATGGCTGTGAATAACTACACAGGTTGACCTACCACCTTACATGACATCCTCATTTCCCCCTGTGATTTCCCAACCATCATGGGCAGTTAGAAATGGCAGGGACCTCAAAATGTCATCAAAGCCGCCCATCTGCCTTCAGATCCTGATGTCACTACACTACTGAGAGAAAACAACATCAGAACGAGACCTCATGACATGATCTCATTCGTACCCAGAGCCTGGATAACATCATTTCTACTTTAAGTAAACACTAAGAAGGGAAGATTATCCAGACAAGCAATCTTAGATGCACTATATTTGTGGAGTAAAGGATTGCAACCAGCAGTCCCAGGAAATCTGGCATTTGTTCGGAAAACACGTCTGGATTTTGAAAGGGCTCTGCCTAACACATTCAGTGTATGCCCAGAGGTCTTTGAGGAAGTGTACTCATAAAGAGGATACGACTGTACTAGAAACTGTGATTGATCTACATTCATGCTGCAACTCTCACTTAAAAGGGAAGTTAGTCCAGTTCCCCTTTGAAACAGCTTCTCAGCAGCATGTGGCCGCCAACCTCTCGGAAAGCAGGAACATGAATGTTATAGCGGCCTCAAAATTCCACTGTTTTGTAACGATCTTCCCTTCATCCATCCAAAGGATGTGTGAGTGAGGGCAAAGAGGGTAGGAAGTTTCAGGTGACAATATTCTCTTGGAATTTCAGAACTCATATTTAACAGAGAGACCAGGGCATTTGTCCCATTTTAGGGAAGTGTTATAAAATATTAATTAAAAGCTCAATATTGGATAACCCCTTTAAGTAGTATCATTTGGGGGAGGAGAGCTGAGGAGAAAGTCAGTTGAAAATAGTTTGGAACCATCTATTAACCAATCACCTATACTCTTCTGCCATAGTTTTCATTATCCCATTTATGAATTCTGAGTCTCTGGAAATTAAAAAAGACTTTCCCCATCGATCTAGGCAGGAATCCATTTCATGAAACTAAATATGCAGACTGAAGAAAGCCAGATAATGATAGAAATAATTGTGCTAATTTTAAAAAGAAAAAGGTTAAGTTTGATTATGGTAAATAGTAATAAAAATTGTGTGTTATTCAGTGTAGTCACTAAAAGGATGGAAATGTTTTCAAATGTGATTCATTCCAACTGAAACAGGAAGGGGAGTAAAAACATGAGCATCTAAGGAGGCAGTTAAACTGCTATGTCAGAGCAACTCTGCCCCATGGGGAGGAAACTGTCCTTCTCCCTGAAAGAGCTGGACCTACTCACTCTAGCCAGCAGCCTCTGCAGAAAGTCATTGCACCACGCTTGTGCATGCACGCCTACACACCACATGCACATGGACGCACGCACAGCAATAGAGGCTAGAGAGTGTGAAAGAGAGAGGGCTACACCAACCCCTCAAGAACAAGGGCAGCCAAAAGACATCCTTCAAGAAGGAAGGGAATCAAGGAAAAAACTTATGGCTTACTTAGATCAAAATGTTGTTAGAAAAGGGTTGACCAGTTTCTGGATTCAGAGGTCCTAAGAGACAAAGAGCCTACATGTCAATAGGCACTTTGAGTAAGGAAGCTGGAGCAGACTTGGAAGGAAAGCGGACGAGGCCTCATAGAAATAATTCACAGCACACAGTCAAATGTGCACATCTTGGGGATTTGAAACCTGAAGAACATGGCCTAGAGTTATTTCTGAAGGCTCAGAAAATGTACAGAAAACACATGCTTCTAAAAGGGGAGAAAAAATAAATAAATAAAAGGGGAGAGTCGTGGAATCAGGAGAAAGGGATGACCTTGGTTTCTCTGAGGCTATGCTCCTACTTTAATTTCCTTAACCAGAAAAATACTTTCATGTAATGATATATTTATTTTTTAATTTTTATTGAAATTCAATTTAATTAACGTATGCTGTATTATTAGTTTCAGAGGTGGATTTAATGATTCATCAGTTGCATTTAACACCCGGTGCTCATTCCTTCAAGTGCCCTCCTTAATGCTCATCACCCAATTACCCCACAATAGCCAAAATATGGAAAGAGCCCAGATGTCCATCGACAGATGAATGGAAAAAGAAAATGTGGTCTATATATACAGTGGAATATTACTCAGTCATCAAAAAGAATGAAATCCTGCCATTTGCAATGATGTGGATGGAACCAGAGGATATTATGTTAAGCAAAATAAGTCAGAAAAAGACAAATATTACATGATTTCATGCATATGTGGAATTTAAGAAACAAAACAGATGAACATAGAGGAAGGGAGGGAAAAATAGAACAAGACAAAATCAAGAGAGAGACAAACCATAAGAGACTCTTAACTGCAGGAAACAAACTGAGGGTTTCTAGAGGGGAGGAGAGTGGGGGGATGTACAATCATACATTTGAACTCCATAATCAGAAATGCCTAGCTGAGCAATAATCAACAAGAGCTTCTGGAGAACATATACTCTTGTATTTGCCTAACAACCTTGTGAGAGAAGCCTCTAGCTCCACATTACAGAAGAGTAAAAGAGGTGTCATTCATTTTAAGTTTTTCAAGATTTTGACTGAATCTAATCAAGATAAGGGGGGAAGGAGACAACTACCCTAGGAAGGCAGATACACCTACCGTCTTGGGGGGTCCATACACCTAGACATCTGCTCCTGACTTGCCTTCAGCTCAGCCTTGTGCCACCAGCTGCACTGGACACTCACCGGGGAGGTCCCACAGACCCTCAGCCTTTGCACAGCCCAACTGAGCTTGGGGCCACCCCGTCCTTCATTCTCTGCCTCTCTCCCCTTCCTCTCCCCTTCTCTTTTTTTTTTATTTTATTTTATTTTTTTTTTCCTCTCCCCTTCTCCTCCCAACCTTCTTGGCCACACTCTGCTAGACCCCAGTTAGTGAAGTCATAGTCCTTACCTAGAATATTCATAGTCCTTGCTAGAATATTTTAGCACACCTCTGCTTAAAAGAACTTTGTAACTTCCCTCATGCACAGGATGAAATAGAAAGCTCTCCAGCATGGTAGAGGAAAGCCCTTCATGTTCAGAGCCCCATCTAGCCATTTCTCTTCTTTAGCCCATGCTCTTGACATGCCAGAGAGCCCTGCAAGCCTCCACAGCCAATCATACTCCAGTGGCCAGGACATATCCCCTTTGAGGGACAACCTCCTACTCTTCTTCGCTAGAGAACCGCTATCCCATTTCAAGGCCCTGCTAGAGCGTCATGTCTTCTGTGAAGACCTCTCTAACTCCACAGGCAAAGAGGAGTTTCTTATCATTCCCTTTGTAGAATAGCACTTACCCTGCTAACTGGCAATCACTCTGTTTTTAAGACTCTCTCCCCCCACCCCCCAAAAAAAAGACTCTCTTCCCCAGTGAGAATCCAGAGAGCAAGGAAATAACCTACGAATCTTTGTGGCCCTAAGTACCTAAGTCACATTGCCTAAAATTGCAACATACGCATACACACATCCTGCTTTGTTTTCCTCCACAGCACTAACACATACTCAGACTGTTTGTCTATTATCTGTCTCCCTCCACTAGAATATGACCTCCCTGAAAGCAGGTACTTTCATCTATTCCATTCTCCCCTCTACAACCAGTTTCCAGAACAATGCCTGGCCTGTGGTGAGCACTTAATAAATATCTTAATGAATGTGCATACAAAATGATCAGAACAGGGTCTGGCATATTCAATGTGTTAGTTACTAAATGAATGCTGAAGTCTCACCTATCCCAAGAACATTCTTGGATTTTCTTCCACCCTTTTCTCCACCTCCCCTGAACTCCTACAATAGTGAGACTCTCACCTTCCAGCCCTTCATCCATGAATGTATTTCAATTTTGTCTCTATAGAGACTATAAAAATCTCTAAATAGATAGATAGATAGATAGATAGATAGATAGATAGATAGATAGATAGATAGATAAAAATCCCAAAAGCGGGTGCCATGTCTTTTAAGAAAGATAATATTAAATATAACCAGTGTTAGGTGCTTCCAAACTTATTGCTTCACTTATTTTTCTCCCAAACACGTTGCAAAATTACTTCATGATTCCAATTTGACATCTAAGAATCTAAAGTGACCCTGGTGCTAACTTACCCAAGTTCACAAGACCTTTATATAGCAAAGCAAGGGGCGCATGGGTGGGTCAGCCAGTTAGCCATTTGCCTTCAGCTCAGGTCATGACCTCAGGATCCTAGGATTGAGCCTTGTGTTGGGCTCTCTGCTCAGCAGGGAGTCCGCCTCTCCCTCTGCCTCTGAAGCTCCCAACCACTCCTGTGCTCATGCTCTCTCTCTCTCTTTTTGAGATAAATAAAATAAAACCTTCGAAAAGCAGAGCAAGGACTCAAACCAGGTTTGACTCTAATGTAGGCATTCTTTCCGCTACCCTACTCAACTTTTGATTAATACAGCTAAGTTAAATTTTCCCAAAAATATAGAAAAGCCAAGAGAAAAAAAAACAGTCATGTACAAACTCACCATCCAAAACAACCACTTTTTCATCTATTCTATGATTTTGTCTTTTTTAGTCTACATGTTTTTTAATAATTATAATCATACTGGGTGAGAACTGGTTATACTAGCTTTTTAATTAATATTTTTGTGTGCCATATTTGTAATATTATAATGATGTGATAATTATTGTGTTTACCCATGAAGATAAACACTTTTTCATGTATTTTTTAAATGCATACTTTTTTCTCCCTTGTGAATTGTCTTTCTCTAGTCATCTCTTTGAGGTCTTAATAATTTTCTTATACATGTTACAAATCCTTAGCTCTTTCTGTGAATTTTTTTCTATTCTATTTCATAATTATCTCACTCAGTAACTGCCTAACATTGTGCTGAGTACAAAAAGTGTGTGACATAACATTGTTGATTAATCATCTAAAATTATTCACCGTACCAAGTGACTGAGGTTAACATCACCAGTGACAAGTCATAATACTGTTGTGTATTCCTGACATGATACAATGAGAAAGGCACTTCATCTCTATGGTATTCTTCCCAAAACTCCACAACTCCAGTCTAATCATGAGAAAATATGAGACAAAAATGGGAAAATATGAGACAATGAGGGACATTCTATGAAATACTTGACCAGTACTCTTCAGCAATATCAAGTCATGAAAGATAAGGAAAGACTAGAGATTATAGAAAACTAAGGAGACATAATGACTAAATGTAACATGGTATCCTAGATTAGATTTTTTATAGAAGAAGGACATTAGTGGAAAACCTAGTAAAATCAGAATAAAGTCTGTAGTACTACTGTACAAATGTCAATTTCATAGTTTTGGTAAGTATGCCGTGGTTAGATAAGATGCTGACGTGAAGAGTATATAGGAACTGTCTGTGCTACCTTTCCAACTCTTCTGTAAATCTAGTTATTTCTACATAAAAAGTTTTTTTTCTTTAAATGATTCACTCTGGCTGGATACATAACTAGTGTCAGAAAACCACATTTTTACCCAACACAACCTTAGCTCTTTCATCAACAACTTCAAATGACAGAATAAAAGAACTGTTTACTGGCTCTATAATAAATCAGAAGATAGCTAAGACACAAACAAGTATGATGTATTGGATGTGAGTCTGCCAAGTTGGAAGAGAGATCAGAAACATAATTAGGTCATTAAGACAGGTCAAAATCACCTTTCTAAGGCAGGAAAAGTAGATCAGAGAAGCTAAAGACAAGTTCCCCCAAAGAATCATGGTGTACTGGAAAAGCACGGTTCTGAAGTTGAACCCTGGCACTGCCCATTTCTGGTTGGTTGGGGACCTTAGAAAAGTAAATAACCTTCCAGAGTCTTGGCTTCTTCAAATTTGAAACTGGAATAGTAATATTTCTTTCATGGGCCTCTAGTGTAAAGGTCAGCAAACTTTTTCCATAAGATAAGAAATATTTTATGTTTTGGGTCAGATGATCTGTGTTGCAGTTGTTTAACCCTGCCAAGGTAACTTGGAAATAGGCATAGACAATACAGAGTGGCCAAAGTATTAAAGAAGATCATAACTGGGGAGGAAGAAAGAAAAGGAAAAGGAGATTGATAACTTTCATGTGCCACAGAATTCCCCCAAATCAATACCAGAATGATGTCAGGGAGTAGCATTGTGTATAGAGCCCTCTATTTATTTTTTTTAAGATTTTATTTATTTATTTGACAGAGAGAGTGAGCATAAGCAGGGGCCTCTGTAGCCAGAGGGAGAACTAGGGTCCCCACTGAGCAAGGAGCCTGATGTGGGGCTTGATCCCAGGACTTTGGGATCATGACCTGAGCCAAAAGTAGACATTTAACTGACTGAGCCACCCAGGCGCCCCCAGAGCCCTCTATTTCTAACTGTAAATAAATATGGTTAATGTGGGGATCCTTGGGTGGTGCAGTGGTTTGGCGCTTGCCTTTGGCCCAGGGCGCGATCCTGGAGACCCAGGATCGAATCCCACATCAGGCTCCCGGTGCATGGAGCCTGCTTCTCCCTCTGCCTGTGTCTCTGCCTCTCTCTCTCTCTCTCTCTCTCTCTCTCTCTCTCTCTCTGTGACTATCATAAATAAATAAAAATTAAAAAAAATATGGTTAATGTATTAGCACCCTGGGTATACAGTAGCTGTAACATGTGTTTGCTATACTATTTTAAAATATTCAGTACAATTACAAGATGGAAATAGATGGGATGGATGGAACTCAAAGGACATTATTATTTACATAGGAAGCTAGTGGCTTGTGCAAAACAGGTGAAATACATTGATGTGTTAAGTAAACTAATGTGTTAACCACAGGCATATGGCATAATCTAGAAGACATGCTGTGCTACACAGAAAAAATAGATTAGCCATATAGAACATGCAAAAGATAGAATAGGTTAAATTTATCTTAAACAGGTGATAGAACAAACAAGTGCTACCAGTAGACAAAATGGAGACAAAGATCAAGTTATAAGATCCAGGTCATGAAACCTCCAGGCCAATAGCTTTTTCATCCCTAAACTGGCCACTCACTGATGATACCTATTATGGTTCCATTCTGGCCCCATATGTGCTCTGCAGCCCCCCCCCCAAAAAAAAAACACACATTTAAACCCACAGCCGCCATATTAGTTTTCTATTATGTATTGTAAGTTCCAATAGACTAAAATAAAGGTATCGACATGCCTTTATTACCTTATGGTGGCTCCAGGGAAGAATTTGTTCCCTTGCTGTATTAGTGTGTTAGGGCTGCATAACAAAATACCTCCGACTGGGGACTTAAACAACAGAAATGTATTGTCTCACAGTTCTGGAGGCTGGATGCCCTAGATCAAGATGTCAACCATGTAGATTCCTTGTGAGAGCCTTGAGGAAAGGATCTATTCCAGACTTCTCTCCCTGGTTTGTAGATGGCCATCTCCTTCTTGTACTTATGCATTGTCTTCCCTTTGTCTTTGTTTATGAACAAATCTTCTTCTTCTTTTAAGGGCATCAGTCCTGTAGGAACATAGGCCACCCTAGTGACCTTATTTTAACTTAATTTCCTCTGCAAAGACCCTATCTCATATTCTGAGGGGTGATGACTTCAGCATATGAATTCAACAGGGGTGAGGGACACAATTCAGTCCATTAACACTTGGATTTTCTAAATTCTAGAGGCCACCTGCATTCTTTGGCTCACGGCTCCTTTTTCTGTCTTCAGATCCAGCAGCGCAACATCCTCAAACAGACATCTATCTCCTTGACTCTGCTTCCATTATCACATCTTAACTCTGGCTTCTCTGCCTCCCACCTCCTTAGAAGATCCCTTGGCATTACATTGGGCCTACCAGATAATCCAAGATAATCTCCCCATCACAAGTTCCTTTATCACATCTGCAAAGTTCCCTTTGCTGCATGAGGTTACAAATTCACAGTTCTAAGGACTAAGATGACAGCATCTTTGGGGGCCAGTATTCCATCTAAAACAGCCACTCAGCACATTAATCAGTGACCTATAGCAATTGGCTAGATGTCTTCCCAATAAACCAAGTTTGTATTGGGTCCAGCACCTTCCACCTACTGAGCCTCTGTTTAACCTCAGCTCTAGTCCATGTAAACACATCATTGGCAGGGAAGGCTAATGCAGCAGATAGTCAAAACTCAGCCCAGGATTCTAGAATCCTGGAAGGACAGTCCTTTTATCTCACAGGCATCAGACCTCAGGTGTATATATTACCTCATCAAATTCTTGTTGCTTTTTGCAGTAAGTTTTGAATTTTTTAAATAAGCCATGTGATTTGAGCATCTCAATTTGGTCTGTCATCCTTTCTGTTCCACGACAGCTGGGATAGTTTGCCTGGTGGGATATTAGAGGTTATCAATACATCAAGGTCATTTTCCACAAGCCATCAGCTTTTGTACAGAAGCAGATTTTTGAGTCAAGACAATATGATGAAATCTGATTGAGGAGGGTATGGTCCAGAATGTGAGGGCTTGAGCTCAGAGACCGTAGTCTTGGGTAGAACCCAGCAATGAGCAACCCATAGTCCCATAAAGGTTTCAGCATCAGAAGATTGGGTGGGGGAGGGAGGGGACAGAGCGTCCACCATCAAGAAGGACTCTGCAGGCCAACTTCCCCTTAGCATGTTGCCCAGATCAGCTCTGCTTACACAGTGCTGGAGGGGAGGATCATGGCAGGCCAGATTCCAGGAGCATTGTGTCAACTTACTTTGAGGAAGCTAGACACACCACTGAACTTGGAATAATGTGGGAAATCTGACAGCCAGGACATGAACAGGAGAGTAAGGAAAAGAACAGTGAACAGAACTCCTGTTTCCCATTTAGCGTTGTCTCTGAGCTTTGACTTTCATAATTGGTGGAATCCAAAGCAGAAAAAGAATGTTAAAAGACTTGTGCATACATAGGTTTAAAAAAACTTTCTGCCTTTTTCCAAATACCAAAAACAGAAATATTCCAGATTTCAAAATGGAAATACGTGATTAATTTTTAAAAAAGAACACTATTTGAAAAACATTAAGAGGTGCTCTTGTATACCAAATGCTGAGCTCTAGAAATAAATTTTTACTTCATAAAGCATTTAAAAAGTAAAATTAATATCCTTTTCATTCAATGTCAGCCTTTTAAAGTTAAAAAAGAGCTTTTGCCAATAGTAATTGTCACTGGAATGCTTTCAAACCCCTATATTTTTGGTTTCTTACTAAAATGGGATAAAGGAGCACCTGGGTATCTTACTGGTTGAGATCTGCCTTTGGCTCAGGGCATGATCCTGTGTCTGGGGATCAAGTCCTGCATCAGGCTTCCCACAAGGAGCCTACTTCTTCCTCTGCCTATGTCTCTGCCTTTCTCTCTGTTTCTCTCAATAAATAAATAAAATTTTTTTAAGTAAATAAATAATAAAATGGGATAAAATGTGTCCTCCTGGTGAAAGAGCATGCAGAGTTTACAAGGACCATGCCAAAACACTTCCGTTTAGACTCCAAGTTCTAAATGAGGATAAGCCTGACACACGTGGGTGTGTTATCTACATTGAGCCCACAACAGAGATTATAATCAAATGTTTCTTTTAGCAATGGGCATCATTAATAATGCATAAGTGACAGCTTACTAGTCTCTCCAAGTGACAGAAGGCCCTATAAACCTTATGAAGCTCAGTTACTGAGCTTCATACTCCAGGGTTATAAAAAGCAGCCTTTTCTAATAGAAACCTTCATAGTTAAGCTTTCAGGAAACAAATGACACAAGTATAAGGCAAGGGGAAAAATAGCTATCTCCAAAATGGAACAATCTAGGTTTCCTGCCACTGACATTGTTTTATGTGAAGAGATGCTATGTGAGAAATACTTTGCAAAACTCAGATACAATCCTAGTTTCAGAGTTTTCTAATCTGACCCTGAATTCATAACCAAAAGAATAAAGAATTCTTCCTGAGAAAGGCTGCATTTTGTTCCCCAATATCAAGAATAGATGTGTTCTCCCTTTAATTCCAATTACAGATATTTATTCTAAGGAATTAATCAGAGATGCGAGGTCAATGCACATATAACAATATTTATTTCAGCATCGACTCTGCAAGTAAAAAAGTTGAAATGATCAAAGTTTCCATCAGCAGGAAAACTATCAAATAAGATGAAGAACAGGCAAAACATGGAATAAGTTATTGCCTTTAAAAACTGGGTTTTTGGGATCCCTGGGTGGCTCAGAGGTTTGGCGCCTGCCTTTGGCCCAGGGCGCGGTCCCGGAGACCGGGGATCGAATCCCATGTCAGGCTCCCGGTGCATGGAGCCTGCTTCTCCTTTTGCCTATGTCTCTGCCTCTCTCTCTGTGTGTATGTGACTCTCATAAATAAAAATAAAAAAATAAAAAATAAATAAATAAAAACTGAGTTTTTGAAGAATATTTATTGATATGGCAGTATGGGAGTATGTTCATGATGTAATATGGATAGAAGGATATAAAATTATAACTACTATGTGATTTCAATTTTGTCTCTAAAATGGTTAGAATTATTATTTTTATGATACTCTGCTGTTTTTTTCCAAATTTTCTACAATGGAAAAGTATCACTTCCATAACCAGGGGAAAAATATATTATTCAAAGAAATGGACTTATCCCAAAGAAAACCGCCCTTTTCCAAGCGCTACTATTTTTACAGTAGCCCAGAGCATGGATGGAGAAGTGACTACGAGGAAGGCTCCAGTGGCCACACCCTCCAAACTGTTTCTACCTACACACCAGCAAGGCTTCTACATGGTTAAAATTGTGTCTACACCCCAGGGGAAACACTACTGCGCCACTCTAGAGAACCAGCCTAACTATAACTTTACGGTTACACTGATGGTTCAAAGTCTGACCACAAAGCAGTGTCAGCAGAGTGAGTTCCGTCCATCCAACAGCAGACAGTCCTGCTCTCCACTCCCAATATCCACAGACAAGCAGCTCAACAAATGCACCATCCACCCAAACAACACTTGTAGGGTTCCAGCACTCTGTGTGATGACACATAGTGTGTTGTCCAAGTGTGTGTGCAACATGTGGGTGAGACAGGAGAGGGAGAGAAGAGTGGGAAGGGGAGGGGGGGGTGGAAGAAAAAGAATGTTCACACAAACGACTAAAAGTCTGTGCCTGGCTAATCTAAAAAGTTACAAACCATAAAATTATTTAGCATTTCCAGAATAGGGAAGAACACATCTCTTAACTCTGGTTAAAGGAGAATAGCCCCTCTGTTTCTTCTTCCAACCACTCAACATGAACATCACCAGCTTTGTCTTAGGCCTCAGTACACACAAGTAGTCCAGAGCACTTGAAACTGGTGCCTGTGAAAAGGGAGCATTGAGTTGTTCTTTCAACAGGATTTCCTAGCCTGAACTGCAAGCATAGTTATCTGCATGCATTAACCAGCGCAGATTAGTGGAGATTTGGTATGGATATGGAGAGCCATCTAATGGCCAGTTGAGTGAAAAACAGGGCCACAGCGTGCAGGGAGGAAGCAACAGGTCATGTACCTAAGACTGTTATTTTGTCTTTTATTTGATAAGTAACTATTAAGCATCTAGTAAGTCCTAGGCACCAAGCTAAGTTTGGGGGAATGCAAGGATCCAGGTCAAAAAAAAAAAAAAAAGGAAGAATTTTTCATTATTTGTAAATATATCTCATTGGAAAATGTCTTCTTCTGTTGTCTCTGTTTATGAAAAGCAAAACAAAATCCCACATTTGAATCAGATCATCTCTTAGAGGAAAACTAGATTATTTGATTTCCTATTTCAAGGCAATTGTTTTTAAAAAGCTCTAGAAATTGAATAATATTCCATGTCAGTAATTCCAAATTTGCAATACAGGCAACAGGCTTTTTCTTTGATTTTTGTAACAATTCCCCCATATTACCTCTCCCAACCCAGAGGGCTGAGGAATATAGAAATACTGCTTTTAAGGTGATTTTTAAATGAGTTTTGCTCATGTAATTTTAGAAATTAATTTCATAACATTCTTTAGGCTTATTGGCCAACTATCAGGCTCACAAACTAACTAAAAGCAAATATAAACTACAAAATTCTAAATTGCAGTCCCTAAAATACTCTCAATAATTTGTGTACAGAAACTTTTCTATACTAAGATTAGAAAAGGAGGGGCATCTGAGTGGCTCAGTTGGTTGAGTCAACTCAGTTTCCACTCACGTCATGATCTCTGTGCATGTGAATAAGTTCCATGTAAGGCTCTCCACTGAGTGTGGAGCCTGGTGGGGATTCTCTCTCCTTCTCCCTTTGCCCCTCCCCTACTTCCTCCAAAAAAAAAAAAGAAAGAAAGAAATAGAAAGGTGTGTGTGTGTGTGTGTGTGTGTTTAATTCTTGACTACTTATTACCACTTAGAAATATCAATATGTGGAAATCCTAGGCTGCTTCTTATTTCCAATTATATCATAATGCATTGCATATGTAAATGGAACATTGCAAATCACACCATCATATATGTTCCTTTTCTGTTGTAAGTGAAAGAAAACACTCTAATTTCTGTACACTGGGCACTAGAAAGGTTTGTGAGCACTCTTACGGAAAAGAGTCAATGCCTTTTTCCAGGGAGGGCTGATGACAATGCACATCACCAGACCTTGTAAGACCCAACGAGGAAAAGCAACTCAACTGAGGGTTTATCTTTAGGATTTTTGGTGAATGAGAAATATAGGATATGCCATTTATTTTAAAAGCAAAGACGAAGAAACATGAAATTATTCTGCAAACATAGTAGGCGAAAATAGGCTTCATTTATACATTATGCGCATTTCAGGGAAAGAAGTGATGGGATGGGAGGTTAGGAAGAGAAGATATGAAATTAACATGGTGCCACATGCCCTGAAGACAGCATGCCTTTCTCTGGGAAGATCTCAACTCTTGAGGTTAAAAGAACAAGTTAGTATTTCCAAAAGATTTTAGTTAAAAAATATGATAAACTGGAGCACTGGCATGGCACAATTAGTTGAGCATCTGTCTCTTGACTTCAGCTCAGGTCATGATCTCAGGATCATGAGATGGAGCCCCGCTTGAGAGTCTCTCTCCCTCTCCCCCTCCCCACACCCTAGCTTGCATGTGTGCTCTCTCTAATATATATTTAGATTATATATATGTGTATATATATATATGTGTGTGTGTGTGTGTGGTATATATATGTATATGTGTATATGTATATATATATAATAACTGTTACTATTGATACTCTTTTGTCCCCCCTCATTTCCTTCCCAAATCATCAGAGTCTCCTCCATGCAGCTTCCCACAATCCTCTAGCTCACAGCATAGCAAGCCATAAGCAAGGCATACAGCCTTGCTTTTCTAGGCCAGCAACCCTATAACACCTCTTTCCAGACAGAGTTTAGGCTGCACACCCAGGGTGGCACTGGTTACCACCCAATCCATTCTGGCTCTGGAGTCTATCCTCTCTGCCACTGTGCTAGGCTGCTATTCTATTTGGCTACACTGGTTGGGCCCACCAATGGAACTATCAGAGCCCATGAGCCTCAATGGGGCAGAGGTGGAAGCCTTATGTGTAGGGAGTATTTGGCACATACAATTAGACACGAGGACAGTCGCTGTCACCAGGATGGTGACCCACTGAGATAGTCCATAGCCAGGTAATTCTAGCTTAAACCCAGATGGACGCTGCATCATCTTCTATTACTTTAGAGAAAGATACCTACTCTTCGTTTTCTCCTTTGCACTGATCTGAACCGACTGGGACAGAAGATGAATCCAACTACATAGGGTTCTCTGCCAAGTTATTCCTTCAAAAGGGAAGCATTTTAAAGGATTCTGCTGCTTTCATTTTTAGAAAGGACATGTAATTCAAGCTGCATTTCAGAAATACATTCAGTTGAAGGCACAGTTTGCTGACCCCTCACCCTGAGCTCACTCAGGACAGTGACAGTTAAGTTGTGTCCCCCAAAAAAGATATGGTGGAGTCCTAACCTCCAATTCATCAGAGTGTGGCTTGATTTAAAGATAGGGTCTTTACAGAGGTAGTCAAGTTAAAATGAATTCATTAGGATGGGCCCTGGTACGATATGACCAGTGTCCTCATGAAAAGGGGAAATTTGGACACAGGCACTCACACCAGGGAAGACGATGTGACAAGACAAGAAGATAGCCATCTCCACACCACAGAAAGAGGCCTGAAACAGTAGCTTTCCTCATGACTCTCAGAGGGAACCAAAACTGCTGGTACCTTGATGTCAGACTTCTAGCCTCCAGAACTAGGAGAAAATAGAATTCTATTCTTTAAGCCATGTGGCATGTGGCACTTTGTTATAGCAGAACTAGATTTGGTAGCAGCTTTCTGAACACAGACAAAGAACAGAGGGGTACCCAAGAGACATGCGGATAAGCAGGTGTTTAGTTAGGCGATAGGCAGAGACAGGGACTGGTGTCCCCAAGGGAGACCAGCAGATTCCCAGGTATGGCCATGGTGGGGCATCGGAGGTGTTCACATGATCTGAACACTGAGGATCATCTGTCCTATGGAGCCAGGAGCAGTCCCCCTACCATCCCCATCCTGCTCAGCAGCCCCTGGCCATCCCAGCCCAGGGCAGGCAAGCCCTTTGCTCCAGCCCCTGCATGTAGAACCCTGTCTCCTTATGTGAACTGGCCTGTGGGTCTCTTGATGCCTACTTGATTATGATCTGGGTCAGCCTCGGCTCCTACAAGGGACAAGCATATGTCAATGTGGGTTCTCCTCCACTTAGATTAACACTTCACCTAAATGGCAGACGTATACCAAGGAACCAGTTGAACTTGAGGGTATTACCCTCTAAAAGCAGAAGTCATACTCCATATTCCTTCTCCAAAAGTCCAGTCTACCTTTGTCCTCAACCTTAAGCCTTGCCTAATAAGTTACATAGTGGCCTGTGTGCCCCCAAAGCCTCTGTGCTGCCTCCAACCACCTGTCTGACAAACACACCACCCTGCATTCTTAAATCCTAATCTCTTTGCATCCTTGATATCTGCTCTGGATCTGATGCCATGAGAGAGAATATACATACAAGGGTGCTGGGGCTGATTTGAACTCCAGAAAATATTGCATTTACATTCAACGTCCGCTTGAGTTGAGCCCTCCAGATTTGGAGGAATCACCTCCCTTACTAAATAAAGTTTAATCACTTCTATGACTTACAGAGAAAAGAGATATAAGTAAGAAACAAAAGAGGCAGTGTCATATATATGACTACAGTTTTCTTAATATAAAATGTATAGATCCTGATTCCCTTCAGACGAGATCGGGCGCGTTCAGGGTGGTATGGCCGTAGACTCCTGATTCCCTTCAAACAGCTCTCACCCTCTAGATGAAATATAGATACCCTTATTTTTAATTAACACAGGAGGAAAGGATCCTTTAGGCAAAGCTGGCTTGGAAGCACCAAATACCTAGCCATGCCAAGGATCAAATAATCCTAAATTAACCACTTAAAACCTTCACCATTCCTAGTATCATCAAAGAATATTTAATAGTGTGAAAGACATATTTGTACATTAATGTTAAAGGGGAAAAAGTGGGATTCAGGATTTTATAATGTAGTATATATATATATATATTCACATACAGTTATTTTACATATTCATAAACAAAAAAAAGGAAATACTTCAAATAATGGCATTTATAGTTGAGTAATGGATCCCAGGTAATTTCTGCACCTTCATGTATTTCCTATATTTGCTATAAAATGAGTTTGTATTACTGTTTTCATCAGATAAAAATGTTATAGTTTATCCCAACCATTTATCAATAATACACATACTTTATAAAAATATTGATTACTTTCTGCATACAAGTGATATTAAACTATTAGGTAACATTTTATAACCAAACTCAAAGTCATTACTGACCATTTACCAGAACACCCAGAAG
This sequence comes from Nyctereutes procyonoides, assembly GCF_905146905.1. Classification (NCBI taxonomy): domain Eukaryota; kingdom Metazoa; phylum Chordata; class Mammalia; order Carnivora; family Canidae; genus Nyctereutes; species Nyctereutes procyonoides. Next base: position 9,408,516 of record NW_026575155.1, read on the forward strand.
CACAAAATACACAGCTACAATCGAAAATTCTTAAATAAAATACTTAAGTAGTTACTTGAGCAAGGATAGCTTTTGGTAACTGACTGTTTCTGTTTGCTACTAGAAACATCCTCTTCATTCATTTCCTCCCTTGCTTTCTGTAGGTGTATAAAATGACAGCTTATGTAGAAATCAAACAGGTCAAATTACCAATATTATATTACACATAATATCAGAGGGCAGAATTGCCTTCATCAAGAGTTCTGAGACCCAGAGATGAGTTTATTCAGCATTCAACCTCCAACCTCAGCTAACAAAAACAAGGAGAAAAGAACAGAAAGGTTCCCAAGCTCAGGGTTCACCCAATGTTTGCATACGACCAAGAAAAAGAAAAGTGTAAGCGGACATAACCAAAATGTGTATTAGAAGCCTCTTATATTTGTAAAGGCAAATGTTTGATTAGTTTGAATAATTCCAGTTGCATTATAGAGAGAAAACAAAATTGCATGCCAGCAGGGGCAAAGAAACGTGTAGGTTCCCTACATTATGTTTTTTAATGTAATGGCCACCTACAACGTACCAGGTACAGAGCTAGGAACATTGATGTAACTGATCCTACACCCTAGGAAGAGGCTGCAACTTCTTTCTGATGTATGGATCATGTTCTCTGTGTTTTATTTAGTAAATGTTATGGAGGCATGATTCGTCTTCCAGAAATACGTGTCACGGACAGTGGCTTAATTGCATATTATGTTTATTTTTGCTTCAAAAAAAAGGCATCTAAATTATGAATTCCCATAATGATTGAAAAGTTAGACTGTGAGAAATACACCCCACATCATTACCCATCCCTCTTTCTCCTATTCTATGCGGCCTTGTGTGAGGTCTGGTCTGTTTTTCTTGTCTACTCAGCATAACAGAATGTCATTCTTAGGAGCTGTTTCTAATAATTTAGGCTGCTCTTGCACATACCTTGCTACTTTTTATCTCATTTGTGCTTCACAACACCTCTGAAAGATGGATGGAGAAGAAATGTGATATGAGTTGAGACATAAAATGTTCTAAAACCATGCAGATCAAGATCAAATCCCACTTGGCACTTACTACTTCCTTCCATTGTCTGCTGGCAGTTCTCCCTGCCAGAAAGTAGGGAGAACTCATCCCACTACTGCCCATGCTCCATCAGGGCATCAAAAGGCTCTTTCAAAAATTCAATCTGATCATGATACTAACCCTGCCTTCCCAGTGGATCCATATCACTGACACTGCTCAGTATGTATACCAAGCCAGCGTTCCATCCCCACCAAAGCCTCCTCATGTGCATTCCCCCCACCTAGACCATCCTTACCCCACCTAGTCACCAGAAGAGTAACTCCTACCCACCCTACAAGACTCGCACAAGCATTCTACCTTCCATAAAATGTGTGTCTTAGAAAAACTCGGTTTTTAATTAGGAAAGACATTTGAATCAGTGTCTTCTTTGGAGGAGACAGGAAAGGATGGTCTTGACCCTGGAGAGAAAGTTACACCAAAGTTCAGATAATTTGTGTCTCTGCTTTATCTTCTATCTAGTGTCCACAACTCCTTTGGAAGAGGACTTGGTATAGTAGGATGGCAGTGATGTTGATTTTACCATCATGGCCTCAGAAAATAGACATGGAACCAGTCAGAGCTGGCAAGGTCTCACAGGAAAATGCATACAGAAACAAAAATATATACTTTGATAATCTCTGCCCTTGCAGAGTACACTTTCTATGGAAGTGGATCTCCCCCTTACATCACTGTCCCAAGAATTTTTGAGGAATAAAGTGGTGATTCTATGAGTTAATCTGTAAAACCATCAGATAATGAACACAAAGGAGGTTCAAGAGATAGAATAGCTCCCAGACCAGCAAGACCCTCATGACTAGATTAACATCTAAAAAAAAAAAATTGTGTTCCTTATAGAGGAGACTGGTGAGCCACAGAAGCTGCCCAACACTATGGGATTGGTGTTCCTTGACTTGAAATTTCATAATTCTAATCTCTGTGTCATCTTCACAAAGCCATCTTTTCTGTCTTCTCCTTTCCTTTCCCCTTTTCTGAGAAATGCCCACTGCAAACACCAGTGTGATTTTTGGTTGGGTAGTCACTGCCTGGGAAGCATAGACCTCATGCACTGGGCTTTGACATGCACCCTTTCCTCCTTTAATATGCTATGCCATATGCCACTGAACTGAGATCATATTGTCAAAGCTGCCTCCCGGCTACTGTCCAAAGAAACCAATAGGAATAGATCTTCACAGACTTTCTAACCTATTTTGTGTTGCTGGTTTTATTATTGCTCTTGGGTGTTTTTGCGTGATTTCCAAAGGATCTGGCTTCTTGGACAAATGGGTGGTTAGTGATTTGAACTATTTCTCTGTGATAGGAAAAGGATTTGAAATTAAGACCATAAATGTCACAATGACACTATGTGTGTGTCCTTAGGAAGTCATTTCAGCTGAAAGATAAAACGCATTCAGATGCTCTTCTCTGTGAGCTTCTGGCAACCACAGATATTCTCAGCCTGGGGATGGGCTCATTACCAGCCCACGGACCCTGAAACAGGTAAGGACTCAATGTGAAAGGATGGTTGTAAGGGCAGGTTTGTGGAACCTGAGGGGCAGGGAACTCAACAGTGCTCTAACAGAAATCATCCTGGTTTATGCTTCTGAAGTTAATTTAACCTAAAAATATATTTTTCTTTAAATATGAAGCATATGTGTCTATAATGAGTGTCTTGCCTGGCTTCCCTTCATCTTCTATAGCAAACTCAACCTAAATGCTCTCTTCCCTGTTCCTAACCAATTCTGGCCAAGCAAGCAGGAATGCAATGGCAAAGAGCTCCTGTACCTTCCTGTCCAGTCCCCTCCCCATCCTCTGTGTCACCAGACATCCATGAGACATTGTCCAAAAGTGGCAGCAGTTTCCAGAGGGAAAAAAAGTGACTTACTCTCAGGGAGAGTCCAAGTAGGGAGTGGCATATGTTTTGTGTTGCTTCTCAGACCTAACCCCCCTGGATCTTTGCCTAACAGAAAAGAGAGAATGAAATATTCTGGGAAACATGAGCAGTGGAATCATTAACTCTTAGGCACAGTGTCCTAGAAACCTGCCCCTACAGCTCTTCAGACAGGAAATAGCAATGCCATTTCAGGAAATAGCAGTGAACTTAATAACTTAGTATTTCCTGTAGAGAGGGGTAGAGAAAGAGAGAAATGACACATTGAGCTTGCAAAACCTGCAGTGTCTCATATGTGCCAAGTCTTACTTATCTACGGCTTCAAAAGTCAACCCCAGTGGGAATACAGAAACGTCACTGGTTGAAATGAATGTGTTTATGGAATATACTTCTGTCACACTGACCCTTTCAAATGCCATCTAAGTTTCCTACAAGGGTTTTGGAATATGTCATATAAACCACCAATGGCTTGAGACTAGATATTTTTGTTACGTTGAAGGGTTTCTCATTCAGATAAGGATCAGACAAAAGCCTTAAACAACAACTTTTTAAAACCTGTCTGGCCTTTTTTTAAGGTAACTCTTCATTTTCAAAGGTGAAGTATGCTGTTTTTCATGACGGGCTCTGTTGCCACCAACAGAAATTCAAAGTAGAGCTCTGAAGGTGAATCAGGTAGGATTACCTACATGCTGTTCTTGGAATTCAGCTCAGTTTATGGAAGAATTACCAAGTATTTTAATGTTCTATTTTCCAGGAAAACATAATCTATGTTCAATAGAAGGCCATGAAAATCTAAAGCAGCCATTCAACACAGCAGACCCTGTCTCTAGGCAGGACGCAGCTACATGTGAGTCAACATCTTAAAGAAATACATTATCATCATGTAAACAGGAATCCTTTCAGGAAGCAGGAGGCCAGTAGTTATTCCAGATCCTTCTACTCTGTTTCCATGCTTACCATGGTAGACCTCTGAGTCAGTCTTCTAAAGAACAAGTGTGGAGCCAGTCAGGGTGGCAGATGAAGAATTAGAGAAGAATCTCAAAGACCATGTTGAGCCCTAACAAACTGCCTTGTGTTTCACTGAAACCATGACACAGAGCTCATACTTCCAGATAAAAGTCAAGTCAGCTTTGACCCTTTCCATCAAGTTCACTGACACTCCAGGAAAGCAGAGAGTTGTCTGGATGAAACCAAAGAAACTTCTGGCAACCCCCAAATCCTGTTCCTGATAGTGGCCTATACTAAGTGAGCCTGAGAAATGTAATTTATCTTAGGAATGCACCTGGAAAACAGCAATATTATATCCACCAGGGGAAAAGTATTCCTGGGGATTAGTGTGGGCTCTGAAACTTGAGGCTTCTGGTACTTTCATAATTGTTATCCCAATTAATATAACTGCAGATACCATTCTTCTGTTCCCAGGTACAACTATGTCCTGTTCCTCCAAAGCTCATGAAGCCATTTGCTTCAACACTTATCTCTGTAAGGAGTCTTAAGGCTGATGACCTTTCACATAGACCTCTCATCTCCCAATGGTACACTGCGTTTTCTTTGCATTTCAGTCATATCCCTGACCTTGGAGGGGATGGTGTAAAGGGGAATGCCTGATTAACTTTCCATTTATAAACCAATTATTTTACTATTGGCACCTTCATTCTGAAATCACTGGCAGAAAATCTTTTACAAAACAAAATGTAATAAATGAGAAATCGATTGGAATTTTTAAAGTTTGCTTTGAACTCAGCCATTAAGAAGCAATGTCCTTTACAAAGAAAAGTCTCTCTGTAGAAGTTAGTCCACATCAGAGTCCAGCTGTGCCTCTTCTGAGGGAGATACGGCCACATCCAGTCAAGGCACAGAAATTCTTTTTCATTCATTTGCAATTGAGTTGACAAAGAAGCTATTTTTCTACCTAAAAAAAAGGAAAGGATACTTTCATGTGGATCTGCACAAGCTAAAATTGCACCAAAACTCATGCAAGGTCAATGAAGGACAACATTTTCTGCTCCCACTGCAGATTTCTTTCCCTGACTATGACCCTCCCAGACACTTCCAAGAGGGCAGCCTCCTTTCTTTCCTGCAAGTCTTCATTCAAATGCCACCTCCTGGGTAAGGACTTCCCTCACCACCCTGAAAAATATAGAGCCCCTGCCCCACCACATCCATCCACTTTCTCTAATTAACTTTTCTTCAGAGCATTTCTATACTGGACAGTCTTTACACTGTGTCTCATCTTTTATTTTGCTAATTGCATGCATATTTTCCTCTATGAGAATGGAACCTCCATGAGGACAGGGAGATAGTAACAATACCTAACCAAAAATCAGCATAGAGCAATCACTCAGTAAATATAGTGATGGAAAGTCAAACAAATGGAAAAATGGAAAATCAAAATAATATCCCTCACCATGAACAAGTAAGCACCCTTCTCTCCACTAAGGTAAACAGTATGATGAAGCCATTGTGCTGGTGAACCAAGGACAAAAATAAGAGAAGAAACCTTGTTCATGCACTTGCACACTAGACACCAAGGCTCATGCCTTCTATTCCACTTTGGAGCTGTGAGTCCAGCAACAGCCATGATCTCTGCGTACACCTCCACCTCGAGATAGAGGAAGACTCTAGAGAGAAGAGAGGAAATGTTCCCTCCTGTTTCCAGCTGGCTTACTGAGGTACTGGTCATTTGTTCCCAGGGCCAGTTTCACAAGAGTGTGCTCAGAGGGGTTCCTACGTTTGGTTTAATGTTCTGCTGTCAATGTCTTGAAATTCTTAATAATTTCACCTTTGAACCTATGTTTTGTAAGTGAAGTCCAATGGGACAATGAAGGATACATGTGAGCAGAGAAGATTCATGAAGAGAAGGGAAAAGCTTGATATTTTAGTGCCTTTAACAGCTCTTTCTGTCTACCTTTTTCAACAAGCTCTGCATGGGGCCCCAACAATTATATAGTTGGCCCCAGTTGTGTCTGTGTTATTTCTGGAGGGCAACAAAAACTTTCTATGGTGGCAAGAATACATTCTATCTTACCATGCATTCTCACAACTTGAAGGAAATATGGTCATCCTTTTAGCTAACAGTCACCACCACCAAAAAGCTCAGATTCAATTAAACCAGAAAGTACGGAGAGAAATTGAGGCAATGAATTATTTTTGAAAGGAAAGAAAAAGTAGAGAAAAATATTTTATAAAAATAATTATTGTAAATGTTAATAATACCAGCTTAGAAACTATTTATTGTTAAAAAACTCTTCAAAAAGTTATTTATTGAAATCACATGACAATATCTACTGCAAGTGCACCAGGTACTAAAAGAGAACTATTTAATCCACCTCTTCCCCAAGTGAAGAGTGGGGACTAGTAAACATAACCCAAGGCTTCTTAAATACTGGAGAGAATTTGGCCATTCAATAATTATGCAAATTAATGAAAGGCAAAGTGTATCTTTAATTCCACAACTTTCTAATTTTGAGGAAAATCTATGAACCCCCAGGTTAAGTTAAAACAGAGAAAATTTAAATCAGCTGCTGAAAAACAAGTTAGATGGATCATTCATAAATTAAGTTACCATGACATACAAATTTGTAACTTTCAAGAAATCATAGTTTAACCCCATAATCCCAATGGTAATATTTTCCTAATTGGTCAGAACTCCCCTATTTTTCTAAGTCTGCTATTTTATGTAAGAGGATACAAGACCTGAGAAGTAAAATCATATACCTCCAGGGGCCAGACACATAACACCTATGTGTGAATAAGGCTGGACACAAGACAGGAGGAGAGATGAGCAAGTGGGAGTTGCATGTCTCTCTTCTAAGGAGTATTTTGTGGTGTGTGTTAGTCTGGGTTTTCTGAAAAACAAAAACCAAGAGAGGATGACATGTATAAGTCATTTATTAAGAGAACTGCCTATGAGAGGACAAGGGGAGGAGCCAAAGGAGGCTACCAGAGATGTTGGACCATGATGTAGGTCTGACCCAAGAGGAGGAAGGAAGTTCGAGGGGATGGCTCCTGAACTATAGAGCAGCTCTACAGAAGGTTGGGCAATGCTACTGGGGAGGGCTCCAGCCACAGTCAGAGGTGTCCCATCTTTCCCAGTAATAGAGTTCCCTCTGTATCCCACCTTGCTCAGTCATGGGAAGGATGGCCTCAATGCCATCCAGCGATGGATTTCAGCACAACAGCTGGGTCTATAGAATTTCCAACCTCACCATTGGAGACCTGAGGCCATACCCATGGCTGCCATAGTGCCTACAAGATATACCTGAAGGCCAACAGTTAGAGACTCTGTCTGAGCCTCTCCAAAATTGCATTCTTCATCTTCTTGACATTGCTCCCTTGATGATCCTCTGTCATCTTTCTCCACCAATAACAGGAGTTTGGTCCTCCACTCCTCCATTCAGAGACATTGAAAAGGCTTACTAGTTGAAAAGTGGGCCTTCCATTGCTAGAACAAACACATTTTCAAAACAAGCTGTCATAATAGATCTGTCAGATGTCAGTCACTTGTGTCGCCTCCAGGCCACAAAATTTGGATCAGGTTTTCAATTTGTTCCATTTCCCCAAGGAGGTCACTGTCGGCCTTGCTGAATATGGTTCCATGGTCAGATAAGTTATGCAGAAACAAATAGCACTTTTTTAACCAATCAATTTTATACCAGTTTCAGAAACATAAAGGAATTTCTCATCTTCTCCTTTTTATACGGAAAAGCGTTCCCCTTGGGAAAGTCCCAGTGATCCTACTGCTCCTTCCATGGATACCAGAAACAGCCTCAGTGTTATATTTTAAAAGTTGGGAAGACAAAAACCCCTGGCACCACCACACCCAGGGCCTGTGAAAACATCAGCAGCAGTGTTGCCACACAGCAGGACTGAATGTACAATGGCTTATTTCCCAAGGTAGTCTCAAGTTACCAAAATCATTCTGTTGAAGGCCGTGAGAAAATAAAGAAAAAGGGTCCCTGTAAATACGGAACCAGTAAAGAGAACAGTAATGGTAGGGCATCCTTTTAAAAACACAAATGGAAAATGAAACACAAGGGAAAATTAACAGCTAAGCCCTCACAGGGGAAACGAGAAGAAAAAAGACCACTTTGTTGTTGACTGTCCAAAATACCACCTGAGAAAGCAGACTACAGTGGGCTCATCAGAGGGAAATGACAGTCTTCCCCTTCAAGAATAGGCCTAGAAAGGATCTAATAAAATCATGCCCCCAAAATACAGGATATGTGTTTTTTGGAAGAAGATGTGTGGAGAAATACTTTGTCAAGAACTAACGTGGCATGTGAAAAATAAAGAATGTCAGACTCATAAGTGAGCAACATTTTACTGGTATTGTTAACCAAGTCTGTAGTTCTCTGAAAATGCAATTGTGACATACTCTGTGTACGGCCTTTCCAGATCGTTAGTCACCTACCAGGAAGTCCAAGAATTCTCACTTTCAATGTGTCCCCCAATGAACACCCTGCCCTAATGTTTTCTTTCAGGAAATGGCAGCCCATCTGTCCAGTTGCAATCACTGGAAACCTATCCATTTAGACAACTTCTCTCCTTCACTCTTATACAATCCGCTTGGCTTTACTTTCCCTTGAATCCATCTACTTAACCCTAACTTCCACCCTAGTCCAAATGAAAGTCACTCTTTGTCTACTCTGCAGCAACAGCACTCCAACTGTTCGATTCGACTCTTGCTGCACACCCCCATCATTCTCCAAAGAGCAGCCACTGATCTTCTCGAGACATAAATGGGATCATGTTGCTCCACTGTAGTGTCAACCTGTCTAGTGGCTTCCAGTTCTGCTTTAATTACAAAGACCCTCAGACTCATTATGCCCCACAAGATCCTGCATGTTTGTACCCCCTCCCTCTCTAACATGTCCACCCATGTCCTAAGCCCTGACACAGCAGCAGCACTGCCTTCTTTGAGTTCTTCAAATAGGGTACTCTTTCTTGCCTCTGAGACTTTGTAAATACTCTTCCTTATGCCTTTGCTCCCTCTGGCCACCTATCTCTTACATTTTCTAAAGTTGAGAAGCCACTTCCTCAGGAAAGCTTTCCATGACATGTGCTCAACCACCTGATCCCAGGACTACTTACATCCTTTTTTTTTTTTAATTTTTTGTAGCATGATTGCTGTTTTAGTGTATTGTGGGGTGATTTGACTTATCTCTGTCTTTACATCTAGAGTGAGAGCAAAAACTATGTCTGTTATCTCAATTATTTCCCTCATGGCTAGCCCAATACCTGACACACAGATGAATAATTATGATGGATAGATGGATGGATGGATACATTCCTAAGTACAGGAATACTGTAAATCCATAAGTTGAATACAGCTTTCTGGGGAAGAAATAAGTTTCAAATCAAAATAGATGCTAATGGGTAAGTACATCACATTTCCAATGTTTTAATTATTTTGAAGAGGTAATACATTCACATGCTTCAAATCTAATAAATACCCACTGAGAAGATTCATTTCTACTCTGAATCCTTTCTATTCTATTCTTCACTGCCCTTATAAGTCACCCTACTTTGATCAGTATCATATATTCTTTGTGTTTCTTTACACAAAAACAAGCAAATACAAATATATATATATATGCTTATTTTCACCCCATATTACACAAAAGAGAGCAAGCCATACACATTGGCACCTTGGTTTTGTGCTGTTGCTATTGCTTAACTTAGCAACGTACTCCAAAGATCTCTCTGAATCAATTCACTGAGCATTTCCTTACTGTACTATATGACTCCATCTGGGGCATTATATGGATACAATATAGTTTGTTTAACCCTTCCCCCTCTAGTCTTTTGTTCTTTGAAACAAGATGCAGTGAATAACATTGTGCACATCTCATTTTGCACGTCCAGGTCTGATTGTAAGGTCAATTCCTGCAGAAGTGGGATAGCTGGGTCAAAGTGGAAATGCACTGATAATTTTGAAAACTTGCTATGCATATGTGTTTTAAAGTAAAGTCTTACTTTGGAAATCTAAATTTTGGGGAAAAAATAAGTTAGGAGATGGTGGCCTTAGAACCAGACATGCCTGAGGGTCAATCCATGTTAGTTATGAACAATGTCAATACAGTTTAGAAAACCATCCTCATCTGAAACTTCTCTCATTTTTCTGCTTGCCAACTGAACACCTCTTCTTGTATGCCACACAGCTTTAAATTGCGAATATCCAAAGAAAACTCATGATCTACCACTCAAAACTGGCTTACATTCCTGTATTCTCCACTCACCCAAAGACTTAAAACACCTGAGTTCCTTGTACTTTCCTCCCTCCCTCTACCTCCATTCCCAATTCAGTCACCAAGTCCTGAAAATTTTTACTCACAAATCTTTCTGTAATATCTTTCTTCCTTTATTCTATTTCTATTCTGTCCTAGCACAAATGTTCATAGTTTCCCAACTGAACTGTTCCAAAAAGGAATCAGCCTCATTTATCTGATTCTGGTCTCATGACTGAACCAGAGAAAGTCCAGGACAACCTCTCAAACCAGCCCTGAAGTGATCTTCCTAGAATACAAACCACACCTTGTCACTCCCTTGAATAGAGCTATTTGCTTGCCCCTACCTTCTGTGGACAGGTATCTATATACAAGCATGTAAAACACAGAAACCACAGCCTCTCACTGCTCCTCTCCTGGCCCCTTGCCATTGGAAACTCCTGCCTTCCTTTGGGAAGCTATCTCTTTCAAGCAGCCTTCTCTTTGCACAGGGAACTCTTGCTCCCTCTCTGCCTTTTGTTTCACTTTTTCATTCAGCAAATAATTTTGAGTGCCTAATATGTGACATTTACCCTTCAACTCAAAGAAAAAAAAAAGATGTCTGGTATGCCCCTAGACTACTGAATCCTTAGAAACCTCATTGATGTGTCAGGCCCCTGAATTTTCACAAGACTCATCTCCAACTTCTGGTACAAAGGTATCTTACTAGTACAGTGTTTCTCAGCCTTGGCACTACAGAAATTTGGGGCCATATAGTAAATTTTTTGGGAGAATTGGGAAGATGGGAAGCTGTCTTAAGTATTTTAGAACGTGCAGAAGCATCCTTGGAATCTACCCACTAAATCCCAGTTGCTCACAATCCTCCATGTCTGACAATCAAAAAATGTCTGCTGATATTCTAAAATGCTCCCTGAGGGTTAAAATCTCCTAAGAACCAATGTTTTAGGGCACTTATGGTACTTTCCACTTCCTGATCAGCAAGCCCAAGAAGCATGATGTCATTAGTAGGTGGACCAGAGTGATGTTATGTTCAATGTCAAGATGGTAAGGCCCCTGCAGATGTGTCGGCAGTAAATACATATAGCTGTTCCTGTCATATAAAGGCACCCACTATAGATTTTCCCTGTTGATAAGGATTGAGAAGGAAACATTTACCAGATCAATAGTCACATTCTGAGTTTGAGAATGTGTGTCGATCTCCATCAGCAAATAAAGCATGTGTAGTATAACAGCTTCAAAGGAGATTATCACCCGAATCAGTTTGTGGTGGCCTGATTACCTCTACCATAATTCATCTGATAATCACACAATGGGCAAGCTTAGTGGTGATATTATGGGACCACCACCTTGTAACCTTTAGGTCTTTGATGGTGGCAAAAATATCTATAGTTCCTCCTGGGATGCAAAATTATTTCTGATTTACCCTCTTGGATAATGGGGGAAGAGCAGTGTCAGATGGTCTTACCTGGCTTTTCCTCCCATCATGTTCCCTACTCCACAAGTCAGGAGACCTACTGGGGAGTACTGACAACAGCTAAATATATCTATCCCAGTGTGGGGCCTGAGAAATAACCACAGGATAGTCTTGTGGATCTGATGGACCCATTGCAAAATGGACTTGGGGTAAAACTTCACTTGTCACCTGGTCTTATAAAGCTGCTAATCTACCTGTGGAACCAATATGTGTCATTTCAAATTCCTTGTTACCAGTATCAGCTCAGGCCTTGAAAGTAGCAGTCCTCGAAAAGTCTGGCTAGTCCCCATTCTCTGGTGCCAGTGACTTGGGGAAATATCTATAGATTCCTTGAAGGGGAGGATTAGAATAGTAAATTTTCATGTAGACTTATGGGAAGCAGTAGTGTCCTTCTTCAAGGAGGCCCCAGCTTCCCCTAGAATCTATGGATTCTAGATGCAAAAACAGACTGAGTTAGAGGCCATAATTTTCCACTTCAGCGACCTTGCGTTTTCCAGCCTTATAATAATAGTAATTATTATTATTATTATTATTATTATTATTATTATTACTACTACTACTACTACTACTATTACTATTCAATTTTAACAACACCCTAGTCAGCTGTCCATCTGTCTCCTGCTGAGGAAACACCATGATCTATTAGCCATTGCTACAAATCTCTGAAGGTTAAGACACCCTAACTGCTACTTTGCAGTGCTTCCAATTATGATAATTATGGCCACCTTTGCCTCTGGTGGTTAAAAGCTGCTCTGGAATCTCATTACCCCCACTGATATTAAGGAGCCAGTTCCATGGCAGTGTTTATCACCATTAGCCCCAGCCTACAGAAGACAGACATCGACCTCCCACTTATGTCACTGAGCCCATAACTTGGGTATTCGGATAACCCTCAGAAGGAAGTGTCATCCAGTCTCTTTCAAGAAACACAGTTAAGTGGAGAGTACTCAGGTTTTGTGTAGTAAATCCAGTCTAACATTCCCAACTGCTTGAGCCTGACCCTTTACTCCAAATTACGCCAAATGTATGCCAGCACTTCATTTGTACTTTAGAGCCAAAACTCCTTCAGCTTCTTACAGCCTCACACACTGTCCAGCGGATGGACACCTCTGGCTGCAGAGCAGCTCTGCGTGTGCACCTGGAGCAGGGATTCACTTGTCTGAGACTACAACTGAGTAAAATGCAGATAAAAGGATATAGAGTAAAGGAAGAATAAGAGTGCCTCCCATTTGCACTTACTAGGAGTCAAACTGAATTTGAGGGACTTGGGATACTTCCATTGTAAAATGTACTATCTGACTTCATGACAGATTCTGCTCTTTAAATGGTACAAAATTTGACTACATCATATTTTATCTGAATTATGAAATTTAGTCTTTAAAGATACTGCATTGAATGTTTTTATTGCTGTGTGATCTTGTGACATGAATAATTATAAGTTATTTTATCTGTTTTATATGTTTAAGTCTATCCAAAACCCTTTCAGAATATCCTTGTATTTCATACATCTGAATTTAGGATGTAGTAGCCAAAACATGCTTTGCCTTTGTATTCAGCAAATAACACAAGGCAATACAATTCAGCACAGCCCAAAAATAAAAGCAAAAACAAAAATGTATCCAATGGCACATTTGCCATGCCTACAAAGTCTCCTATTACAACCCAAGATAATGTGCACTTGTCATTTTATTCTGGTTTTGCATACACTAAACCAACATTCATGTGGCATTTGAATGCCACGATGGGACAGAGTTCAAAGAGTAACCCTTCATTTTACTTGTATCCAGCTATCTTTGGATTACATGACTTGACTGCTGCCAAGAGTTTGTGGAGCAAAAAGATTGACAGCTCTGAAGTAAAGACAGCCAACACAATATCAACCCATAATACGAATATGGTGGGGGCTTTTTTTCCAATAAAAATATCCTCTCTTCCAACACGAATCTTTCAGGCTGGATTAGAAAGGAGCCTTCTTAGACATCCAAGCAAACAACTGATCAACGCTTGGTTGTCAGCCATGGCGCCTACTGACAGACATGCAAAAGGGTCCCTCAGAAGCATACTTTGCTTTAGGTTCTTAACTGTTTTCCAAACTATTCATTTTTTGGATTATAATGAAAAAGGATATTACACAGACAAGAGAGAGCCATGTAGAAAAAAAGAACCTCACACAGCAAAGATATGCACCGAATACATGATGAACGAATGAAGGAATGAATCAATGACATGACACTCCATGTCTGTATCTAAGATGCCATCTAACTACTCAGAGCTTTGGTAAGATCAACCAAGCAGTGTCTTTTTCATCTCTTTCTCAAAGTAACATAAACAAGTTATCACCCTTATTTTAAAAAAATAAATAATAGGGATGCCTGGGTGGCCCAGCTGTTGAGCTTCTGACTTCAGCTCAGAGCGTGATCCTGGGCCCGGGGATCATGTCCCATATTGGGCTCCCTGCGAGGAGCCTGCTTCTCCCTCTGCCTATGTCTCTGCCTCTCTCTGTGTGTCTCTCATGAATAAATACAAAAAATATTTTTTAAAAATAAATAATAAATAGTAGTAATAAAATATGGAAAATAAGAAATGAAGTTCTCCAAATCCTCTACTTTAGCTATGACCTCCACTTACAGCTTGCTGCGCATTCTTCCAAGCTGCTTTCCCATGCATACATGAAACATACCTGCGTGCATGTTCTTAACAAAATGAAATCATATATTGCAAACTATTCTGTAAGTTACTTTTTATTTTTTTATCTTTTTAGGGGTAGGAGGAGAAGAGTGAGGGGGGAAGAGAAAATCTTAAGCAAGCTCCACACCTAGCATGGAGCCTGATGTGGGGCTCTATCTTAAAACCCCAAGATCATGACCTAAGCCAATGTCCAGAGTCGAATGCTGAACCAACCGAGCCACTCAGGTGCCTCTATTGATAACTTTTTCTTTTAAGATTTTATTTATTCATTCATGAGAGACAGAGAGAGAGAAAGAGAGAGAAGCAGAGACACAGGCAGAGGGAGAAGCAGGCTCCATGCAGGGAGCCCGACGTGGGACTCAATCCCAGGTCTCTAGGATCAGGCCCTGGGCTGAAGGCAGCGCTAAACCGCTGAGCCGCCCAGGCTGTCCTATTGATAACTTTTTAAATCTAACTTTCTATTACAGATGTTTTTTATGTCAGAATACACAGTAAATATACTTCACTCCTTTAAAAACTGAATAACATTCACTTAACCAGTTCCCTGTAGATGAAGCAGTAGAATTATAAGGTCATAACGTAGGCACATCTTTCTTCTTAATAGGTATTGTCAAATTTGTCTAAAATATTACACAACCATCAATACTGACTACTGTTAATTCTTTTAATGCTTATGATCTGTAGGAAATGCTTTTTAGTCGTTCTAATTTATATTGGATTATCAATGAGATTAAGCACTTCTTCTATTTATAAACTATTTATACCTATTCTCCTGTTAATTGCTTTTTCATATCTCTTGCTATTTTAAATTGGATTGTTCATTGCTTCTCACTGATTTTGTAGGCACTTAGGTACTTCTTAATTTTTTTAGTTGTATATAGTAAATATTTTCCCCACCTTGATCACATTTTTTTTTAATTGGGATTTTATTGCTTTTAGCTACATAGGAGAGTTTTTCTTTCAATGATATCAAATGTATCATTCTAAAGCAGTATGACTTCTAGGTCACATGTCATTATTTAAAATATCTTGCCCACTCCAACATAATAAAAATGTTTCCTATGTTTTCACTAGTAGTTTAAAGATTTTCTTCTGTTTAGATCAATAACCATTTCAAAATTACTTTTGTATGTGGTACAAGTTAGGGATATCACTTTTTTAAAAATTTTTTTAACTCCTTAAATCTGAGTTTTATTTTTTCAACTTTACCCAATAACAGCCAGTTGTAAAACATAATTTATTCACTAATTCATCCTCTTGTAACTGATTTAAAATGACTCCTTTATCATATACCAATTTTCCACACACAGTTGAAGGCTTTAAGAGCCAAAACTGAGGTTTTCAAAAAAAGAAGCAAATCTGCCTCAAGACTGCAAATAGAAACCCTGGCTGAGTTTCCAGCTTGCCTGGCCTGCCTGCAGAATTTGGACACAAGTGTGCAACATCAACTTTTATTTTATTCTGTTAATCTCTTGGCTGAATCCCAAGTAGGCATCTTACTCTTTTAATTTTTTTAAGATTTATTTATTTGAGATAGAGAAAATGTGTGTGTGAGCTGGGGGGATGGGCGAGGGGAAGGAAGGAGAGAATCTCAAGCAGACTCCCCACTGAGCTCAGAGCCCAACACAGGGCTCAATCTCATGACCCATGAGATCATGACCTGAGCCAAAACCAAGAATCTGATGCTTAACCAACTGCACCACCCAGGTGACCCACATCTCACTATTTTAATTACTATAAATTTAAATTCATTTTCACATCAAGGAAAGTACAAATATTCCCTATTTACTCTTTTTCAAAAGTTTTCTTGGCTCTTCTAGTGCATTTGCTTTTCCAGATTAACTTCAGAATCAAATCTAAAATAGTATCATCATATACATTCTACCTTAGAAGAATCCTTTCCCTCCTCCAACCAAAGTCCACAAAATATGTGTCTTCTTTATACTGCCCATGGTAGCTAGGGGCTCTTGCAATGGTCCCAAGCATCAGAGAACCCACGATCTAATAGATTATAAACTAATAATTAGTGAATTTCCACAGTATAGTGTCATAGGGAAAATAAGGGATGCTATGGATGCTCAAAGAAGTTCTAACCCCACCTTAAAGCTTCAGGAAAGGTTTCTACAGGAGGTACTATCTAGGCTTCAACATATATAATCACTGGAGTATCCAGAGAAAAACAAAAGGAGAGTATATTAGAGAGGCAAAAGATCAAGAGAGTAGGTAAAAGAAGGCATGTTGAGTCAAAATACCCCAAAAATGTCTAATGTGACTGGACCATGGTCGACAGGGAAAGAGGCTTAACATACTTTTTTCAGGAGTCTGTGTTTTTTCTCGAGACCATTGCGCTTCTGTCAAGTAGGTTTTGAATAGAAGAGAGTAAGAGAATGTGTCAGAGACATTGAGTAATACTTAAGTACCTAAGCATCCCTCCCACTTCCTAGCCAAGTGGGGCACGTCATGTTGGGCAGTGCCATAGGATTAGTTCTGGCCAATGGGTTGGGAGTGGAAGTGATCTGTGACATAACATGCTGAAGCCTTTCAACACTGGTGCTTGACCTGGAAGCCCCATGCTAAAATGCTGGCTGCCCAAGGTGGAAGCAGGCTGGATCGCCAAGTCCTTGTATGAGGGGCAACTGCCTTGAAGGCTCACCCAACCCATGTTGGAATTATCACAAGCAAGAACGAAGCCTCTATGTGTAAGCTGTTGCGACCTTGAGACTTACTTATTGCTACAGTACAGCCTAGCACTAACCTGACTAGTAAAGTTTCCAAACATGATCCACCTTTTCAAAGCTCCACAACACCACTAAAAGTCCTTCTCTTCCATAGCTAAGCATACTCCTTCCTCTTTTGGAGAAAAAAGAGCTAATATAAACTCATGCCATTGCTATGCTTTCTCATGGGTTTAAAAATTACTTCATTGATGAACACTTCGCTCTAGTGAACAGATGTGAGGTTCTTCCAACATAGGGAACTTTAATCTGTGGTTTTCTTCTCCCTTTCTTCATACTCTCACTTTCTTTTCTTAATTATTTGCCTCTTTGTTCTCTCAGCCCTGGATTTTTTCCTATCTTTCTTCAGCAGTAAGATGGTTCTGGTTGATAACTCAAAGGTGACCATATGGCAGCTAGGGCCACACACAATGTCTTTGCTTCCGGCCTCCCTGTCCCTTCACAGGGAATAGACACACTCCATAGCATTGCTGACCTTGCTTCAGAGAAAACTTGCTTCCAACCCTGCCTGATCTCTCCTTCCTCATATGAACTTTGATAAGTCCCTTAACTCCTCTGAGATGTAGTTTCCTGTTCTGCAAAGTGAGGATACTAATTACTTACTTGAAAGTCTTATGGAGATTATGGGAAATACCAAAGATAAAGTTCTCAGCACAGTCCCTGGCACAGAGCATGAATTTCTTCAAAGTCTGTTTCTTTTTTTCTCTTTCCCTTGTTTCTGAAGGAGAAACTGGCTCCTCTCAGATCTTCACAGTTTAATTCCACATTTATTTATCTAGGCCTTTTGATGGGCAAAATTCCATACTTAAGTCTGTGGAGGACACCAGTGACTAGACAAACTAGGCAGGGAAGCAAGATGTACTCCTGGGGGAAACTTAACAGGCTATAAATAAAATTTGTAAATGCCCAGTGTTTAATATCAGGCATAAGCCCTAAAGAAATCCACAGAAGGAGCAAGTTGTCCAGGCTAAGGATTTAGCACAGGAGGTAGAAGACAGAAACTGCTCCTGCTTTCCCATCAGCCAGGACTCCCATGGCTCAGTCAGGCACCGTCTCCAGTCCACAATCATCATCAGATTGACAGTTGTCCCAATGATGACAGATGAAGAGAGATTTTTGGACAGGTTCTATCTACTCAAAGTAGATACTTAGATATTATCTGTCTATTGGTTCAGGAAAATAAAACAAATATACTTCTGAATGAATGTGCCCACCCAACAAACCATCTTGGAAGGCGAGCTCTGGATAAGGCACAGAGTAGTTACTGCAAAGGCTGTACTCAACACAGAAGGCTGAGATTGTATCTGAAGCCACTTTGCTTATCCTGAATCTAACACCAGAGAGCAGACACCAGCACCAGATACACAAAGGGCACTTACAGAAAGTCAGAAGATTATCCCACGACCCTGCAAATATTGTCCACAAATGCTCTCAAACTTCTAACTGGGGCAGAGCCAGCTCCTTACTGAGATTAATGCCTTCAGCCTGTTGAACTGCTCGTGTGGCTGTGGCCTACACACACAGTCTGTTTCAAGTCTAACAAAGCTCCAGCCACCATTCCCAAAGGAGAACATGAACTTTATATGATCCTATCACAGTAAATACAAAAAATATGCAAAGTTGCCTATCAACATAACATATCCACTTGCCTAAGACTCTAACATCAAATGTCCATTCAAAGGCCCTGATAAAAGTAAAACAAGTCAATAGTAACTAGGTCAAAATTTTTGCTTCTGCTTCTTTCCAAACCCTCTGGTACATGGAAATGTAAATGAATAGGTGGTTGATTGCTCTTCAGACTTTAAGGTAAACGTGAGCCAATAGTGTGACACAGCTGCCAAAAAAAATGAACAAGATCTTAGGATGGATGGATGAATAGAAGTATAGTGTCATGAACAAAGGAGTCAACAGATCCCCAAATATGAAGAACATATGTCTCCTCTCTTGATCAGAACTGGGGGACGCCTGCAGGAGGTGCCAGAGTGGTAACCAGTATTCTTTGAATCAGTGAGGACATTCAGACAGGAGACAATCAGACAGCAGAAACACTGTGTCATCTTTAAATGTTGCAAGAACCAGCACAAAGCTAGATTTTACCACACAGTCCCAAAAGCAGTGCCGAGACCAATAGAGAAAAGTGACGGAGATGGAATTTTTAACCAAATGTGAGGGAGAACTTTCAAACGATTAAAGCTTTTCAAAAACTGGAACAGTCCCATGATGCGGAGAGCATCCTGTCACTGATATATTCACACAATGGTGACTTTCCACTTTTCTTGGCTGTGTAGAACTCTAGAGGGGACATGAGGTTCTCTGGGCTTTACGTCAGGTTTTGTGGAAAGCGTCCCACAGGACACAGAGGTTAGGTTGGGTGGCCTCAAATGACTGCATATAAGGTAACCAGAAATTCTTGCTCCTCAGATATTTTCTCCTATTACAAAGGTTAAAAATTTCCCGGGTCATATTCTGAATGGGCACCTGATCACATCAATAATGTTTCCAGTCCTTCTCTCCACTAGCAAGTCCCCTGCTCAGTGGCACCTGGGTGGCTTTCCCCCACTCCTCCTTGACCCCAAAGTCACACCCACACTCTTGCTAAAAGCGGTGGACTATATACACTTCATCATGTATAATGCAAAAAGGGAATCATTGATTTTGTTCTGATTAGTCATCATAATGCTTTTCTCTTCTATGTACTTAATCACCGTGGTTTCTCGGAGAATGGACAGCTTTCCTTTCTATAGAAGAATCTAAATAGCTCTCTAAACAGACACCAGCTGGGCAAACAGTGCAGAGAATTTCGGTGCAATGTGATGAGAACAACCACACCCACAGCCAAGGCCAAGAAGCCTCTCAACACAGCAGCCAAATTACAAAGAGCTGCAAAGGGGCTCTTTTTGATCTAACCGTAGGGTGCTTCCATTTCTTAAGAGAACCTTCCATCCAACTTTGTGGTTAGTCGCAAAGCCTGAAAATGATTAATGGACTGGAGCATCGGCCAGTGTTTCCCTTCCAGGACTAGAACAGACTGGAGCCCGAGCAGCACCGGTGCAAGCAGGAAATAATAAGACAGCTGGTGGCCTGGCAGCGAGCCACACTGAAAGGCTTCCCTGTAGACCTCATTGCTCTGCAGCCTCCCCTTCCCGCCCTGCCCCTTCTCCTTGTGCCTGTCTCCACAGAGGGATAAGGCCTTCCGTGTCCATGTCTAAGGGTTGCTGGGGAAGTGAGCAATTCTAAACACATGAAACACAGAAGTTGGCATCCAAGAAAGTGTGCTCTTCTCTACTCCAAAGGACAGTTCCCAGAAGTTAACAGGGCACAGACCCCACACCCCACCTACAGAATTGTTTGAGGCAGAATGAGATGGGGTGGGAAAAATGAATGATGAAACAATGAATTAATGACTTCTGTAAGAGTGCAGACTGTTAAAAAAAAAAAAAAACAGGTGGCAATCTCCCCTTAAGGAATGTTCTAGCAGGGAGAGGTAGGGACAGGTGTAAGAAGCATAGCAGCCCCCTCCTGTTCTAGGGGAACAGGAGAAAGGGGAACGTCTCTCTCCTTTGAAGACAGGGCTAGCCAGGGCCTCTTGCAAAGAGAGAGGTCTCTTGAGGCTGGCTGGAGCTGGGAACTGTATCTCCAGCTAATGCACCAGGGGACATGGCAGCTGATGGAAGGGACAAACAGGAGGAGGGTCTTTAATGACTGACCCGAGACACAGTCATCCTCCAGGGTAGGCCGAATGAACTCCTTGGGCACAGGACCACCCAGCTTCTTGCTCTGTTGGAAGAAGTATGAAGCCACATCTTCAATTTGTGTATCCTCATTAAGTGGAGTCAAGCCCTTTTGTATCCTCAGACTCTGTGGTTGCCTTGACTGGATAGCGTCCTTACATTGTGAATTTCCAAATTACCAGACACAAACACACTTTCATTTCTTTGCGATCTATCTTCATACAACCTAGAAACACTCGGTGGAGACTGAGCCGCATCCTGAAAGAGCACACTGCCCCAGGTTGTGCCGAGCTCAGGCTACGGAACTGGACCACATTAGGAAAGTTGGCTCCACCTGGTCTGGGTCTCTACATTGAACATTGTCCAGACTTTCAAATGCAAACTTTGGTGAAAAGCTATTAGACCCTGCCTGTGAACTGAAAACTAAATTATATGTATGTTCATTCGCCTCAGAGTTGACATGGGCATTAGTATGTCCACATCTAAGAACTGTCATCAACAAGATGTTAATGTGAACAGGGTAAGCCCCAGGGTACCACTAATAGAACTATGTGCTCCTCCTCTCTCTCCTTTGAAGACAGGAAAGGCTCAGCCTAAGCTAGGACAGTGTTCTGGAGAGACATGGGGAGGAAGAAAAGAAGGCAGGTGGAAGCTGAGCTACTGGTACAGAAAAGTGTATCTAAGCAGAGAGGGTGTCTGCCTGGAGCATGGGTGATGACTGTCCTATGCACACTGATGATGAAGGCAGCCTCCAGAATGAGCTCCTGCTCTCATGGGTGGGACTGTGGGCTCCGGCCTCACGGAACCCACTTCCCAGCTCCTCTCCATATTCTGCCCTCTTTCCCAACTTTATCTTCCTCTGGGAGCTTCCACTGAGAGGCAGCTGTGTTGAGGAGAGGTGTTGTAGCTCCTAGGGCCTGAGTCCCATCTCCAGATACAGGCTGGCGGCCTTTCTCTGCCCTGGGGTGAGGGCAAGACTTGCATGCCAGTTTTCACTTGCTCCACCCTGACAGCAGCCCCAGCACTCTGGACTGGATCTCTCCCCATGGTCTCTGCCCATCCTTTCCTGTGTTCTTGTTTCTGCAGGGCCTACATCCTACTAGGATGTCACTGTCTTTTTTTCAGGGACCTAACTCGGTGTCGTCTTATGAACTGCCCCAAGTTCCCTCTATATATTGATTACATACCTCCGTCAATTGTTTTGTTTTGTTTTGTTTTGTTTTGCAAAGCGTGGCTCTGCCTAAATTGATAAATGCTCACAGCCACTTTACTGAAGAACCCAGGGGAAACATAGAACTCCCTGGCTCTAGTCTCTGTCCTCCACACTCTGTGGCAAGCACATCCTCTGCCACAGGGTGCTCCCTGCGTGTCACAGGCAAGGAAACCCTGACAAGAGGTGTTTCTCATTGGGTTCCAAGCACATGGAATCATGAACACCGTGACACATCCAGGAGGACAAGTCAACAACAGCTGGTGATGAGATGTGAATTGGGGGAAGGATTCCTCAGTGACTCCTCAGCGATGAACTTGGATGACCAGGTAAATGGCAAACGAGGTGAGGAAGACCAAGCAGAAGGGGCATGGATGTGTATCCATGTTTAGATCTTCCCCCAAAGGTAACTGCTATCTGGAATGTTGCTCATCATCCCCTTGCTTTGTCATATATGCAGAGATGTGATGGTAAATGTTTAACAGCCACTCTCCCAAAATCAAATATCTGTGTGGGACCACATGCATATCCCTATATAAAATTCGTTAGACATTTTTCGATACAAAGGACATCTAGCACACAATTTACAAACAATGATAAAATACATAATATCCTTTATTGTAAATCTGTGCAGTTAATTGATTCATACAGAACTTTTTTGTTGAATTTTGTCACACTTTCATAATTGTAGCCAACCCATGGTTTCAGTAGAGGAACCAGTGAAGTTCCAGGATTAATGTTGGTAAATACTTTTGTTTATATTAACATGCAAAAAGAAAGTAAAATGACAAAAGTATATGGTAAAGAGTTACTTTCTCATCAATCACGTGAGCAACCTCTTTGTTGAATCAGACAATAGTTTTCAAATACTGGAAGACTATTTCCTCAATTCCTACGCTATTCACAATGTAATAGCCACAGACATGACCAACGTTTTAAGTTTAATCTGTTGATCAGTATTAACATCTTTTTATGTCCACATAAAAGCCCCAGTTTGTAGCATTAGCCAATCTCTTTCATTTAAGTTATAAACTTACCCCTTATGGCCTATTTCAAGCTACCAAGGTGATGCCACCGAACACAGAGTTTGAAAGAGATCATAGTAGTAATATCGACAGTATATAGGATTTTCACCATACAGATATAATAGATATAAATAACCTCAAAAACATAAATAATGGTAAAATTCAGTAAAATAACTAGGTGATGAGTTTAGCATATTCATTAACATTGTCTTTAGTATAATTCATTTCATTGTAAATTTATATAATTTAATTTGTAATGTTGGCTATGCTTAACGACTGGCTTGCAAAGTTTCTGAAAATTTAATTATTGGATCTCACAAGCCAGGTCAAGCCAGGTCTAACACATCATTGTATACAAATGAGATCATGCTATATGGGATCTTCAGGAAGCTGTCTTATCAGATATCCTGTTATTCTTGTCTTTGACCCCCAGCATCATCCCACCCCTTCTTTGTTCTCAGCTCTGACACAGGATGTCAAGGCCTGAGAACAACTCCCAGAATCCCTTGCCAACAGGGTTTCTATTCTATCATCAATGAGAGGTGGATGGAAGGACAAAGGCAAAGTTCGTCATCCTCAGGCAGTGATGGTATCAGAATCACATGGGCTCTGCATTAGCAATAGTGACTGCCTGCCACTTCTTGATCTGCAAGAAACACCTCCACTCTTGGGTTTTGCCTCTTCCTCATTTATTTTTATTATTATTTTTGTGGAACCTGATTTCCTGCATTCAACACTTCCTGCTAAAAATATAAAGAATGGTTTCTGGTTTTCTAATTATAAGACGGGATTTATCCATGTTCATGCAGGGAGCACAGTCCCACAATT
The DNA here is from genome assembly GCF_905146905.1 of Nyctereutes procyonoides. Taxonomy (NCBI): domain Eukaryota; kingdom Metazoa; phylum Chordata; class Mammalia; order Carnivora; family Canidae; genus Nyctereutes; species Nyctereutes procyonoides. Next base: position 9,432,395 of record NW_026575155.1, read on the forward strand.
TTCACTATGGTATAATATTCTACTCCAGGATAGTATAACATAGGATTCCCCACAATTGGGCTCCATTTATACCCTGCCTGCCCAGCCTTTGGTGCTTTGAATACAGCCAGTCCACCCAGATTATACTACCATGAGCAAAAAGACGCTGTTCCGGTGCTTCCACAAATGGCTTTCATGCTTACCCATTAGACTAGTCATTCCTTGTTCTTATCACCTCTGCAGTGCCTTCTGGAGATGATCCAGCAGGGTTTCCTAGTCCATCAACCTTGGCCTAACATACTCTTCTAGTGCTGAAGAAGAGTCTACTGGGAGTAGAGAGACTTGTTCCTATGGGTCAGTATAAGCGCACAGCTGCAGCATGAGAAAAAATAATATAACAAAAATGTAGTTCACTGTCTCACAGCAAATTAAGGTTAAATGTAAATTTATAATATTGTAACATAATTGGCAAAAGTCCACATATGTTCACTAGTTGATCAAATTCAGCCAGGACTTTTCTAGAATGTCCCCTGTCCTCACACAACCTGTGCTGAGATATGTACAGGAGGGAAGTTAATTTATTGTCAGGAAGAAAAGAGAAAACTTTTCTCCCATTGTCTGTGGGCTGAAGCCCTATTCACCCTTCAAAACCCAGTTCATATATCTCCTCCTCCATGAAGTCTTCTCAAACACTACCAATCTGAAATACCTTACTCTACATCCTCTGTGTCTTGTACATAATTCTTTATACCCTTGAGGGATGAGGTAATGTCTTCCCCCCAAAGAAGAGATTTGCTTGCCACTTATTGTTAAGAGCATTGGAATACCTGAGTTCTGTGTTCTTCAGCTGTGATGCAAACCCACTGCATGCTTAATATCCACCTAGGCACCTTCATGTTGCCCGGCAAGGCTTAGGGGATAAAGGAAATCCATGCCAACAGGATGCTCATTCCACTTGCTATACCATAAATAAAAAGTCCTTTGTCTCTGACCCAGGAGCCTTGTGCCTTTTGCTGGCATCCATGAAACAGTAACAGGCAAGTACTAGCTTGTAAGTAGAGCACAACCCCAGACCCTCCCGGACAGAGTCTGTGTCTTTTCATCCTTTGGAGCTCCAGAGTATAGCACAGGTCCTGATTAGTAGATGTTTGGAATTTAATCAAGTTGAATTGACTAAACCAAAGACAAGGAATCTTATAGCCCAGTGTTTCTCAACCTTGGTACTACTGACACTGGGGCTAGATTATTCTTTGTTGTGGGGTACTGTCCTGTGCATTATAGGATGTTTAGCAACATCCCTAGCCCCTACGCAGTTGATGCCACTTAACACCCACATTCCAATTGTGGCAACCAACAGTATCTCCAGATATTGCCAACTGTTCCCTGGGAAGGCAGTATCACTACCCCCAAGAACCACTGGAGTGGCCTATCCCAAGGATGCTGGTGACAGTTGGAAGAGCCAGGAAAAGGGCCATAATTAAATGATAATTTAGCATTAATCTGAAATTTTAACTCATTTGGGAAAGATATAAAACATTGCATAGTCTATTATATCTCATAAAACTGGGGAGGAAATATTGTACTTAACTGTCTTTTCATAGCTAACAGTAAACACAGCTGTTGTAAGCACCTGTGGCATAGGTGCCATGCAGGGCCCATCAGGTAGGTCACCTCATTTATACCCTCCAGCAATGCCGTGAAATAAGCATTTCACATTATAAGAAACTGGGGGACGGAGTAAGTGGCTCACCCAAGTGGAATAGTTTAGACTTGAATACAGAGCTATGAATCTCCAACACTCTTGCTCCTAATTATTAGCCTTGTGTTATGATCCCACAAAGAAAGGAGGTGTCAGCCTGTCATGCCTGGAAGTCATGAAATAGGAAATCAAAAATCTATCTTCAGAAAAAAAAAAATCAAACTCACATGTCAATACCAGTCTCTTAAGGGTTAAAAATAGATAACTCTTTAGATATTTTAAGTGGGCACATAAGTGCCAAAATCTGTAATAACATGTACTTTAATTCCTACATAAAATGCTAAAATACAGGCCCTCATATGTTGCTCTCTTTTCTGCATCCAAAAAAATGCTAACCATCCAATCCAGAAAGGAGAAAAGTGCCAAAACTTGTTTCAAGTCAAGGCCAACATGACTCTACTTCAGTGGAGTACCTTCTCCATCTGGTGGTGAGTTAAAGAATTGTTAAAGCGACCCAGTACTTGCCATGAATGCTCTGAATGAGTGCCCACCTCACTCCTGAGTCAGACACATAGTGATGCGCCAGACTGACTGCTGGTCAATATCAGATTTTGGAAATTTGGAGAACATAAAAATTACTAGTTACCTATGGAATTACAAAGCTGAGTAACTCCTAAAGAAAAACACGGTTTCAACTTTATTTTAAAGTTTCCCTGAGAAGATAACAAACTCAAACACCTCACATCTTTACATAAATTTTGTCCACTCCAATGGATTTGGTCCATGAAGATTATTCCCTACATTCTTAATGCTCAGAAATATTTTAAATCCACTGTTGTGTTTCATCTTGGAGGCAGAGAGAGACAGCAAGGAAGAAAGAGGGTAAGAGAAAGAATGAAGAGAGAGGAAATCTTATCCATATTCCAGAGGAACCAAAAACCATAATTCTATTAAAATATATACGGAGGAGGTTCTGGGGGACACAGTTATTTAAGCATCCAATTCTTGGTTTTCACTTGGGTTGAAATCTTAGGATCGTGGGATCAAGCCCCTCATCAGGCTCTACACTCAGCATGGAGTCTGCTTGAATGCTCTCTCCCTCCCACTCATGCTCCCTCTCCCTCTCTCTCTAAAATAAAAAAAAAAAATCTTTAAAAAAATATATATGTATATATAAACATACAGGGATATTGATAACTCATGTTGATAAAAAAACATCTCCAACTAGTTTGTTTCCAATATCATTATCTCATACCACCATTTCTCAAATCTTTAAACTGTTCTCTTTCTCTTTGCAGTAATATCACAGGAAAATCTATAATGCATTTTCATTAATCTGACAAATCTTTTATTGAGAACCTACTATATGCCAGGCATGGGGATATAACAGGGAACAGCTATGTCCTTTCCCCCAGGGGGCTTACACTCTAATGGGGGAACAGGCAATCCACAGACTCCATACCAAGTGTGAGGCACCATCTCATTTCATTTTCATAGCTCTGTGTAGTGGGTCTTATTATCCCTATCTCACACATGAGGAAACTGGGTCTCAGAAAGGTGGAGTGATTTACCCAAAGACTCAAAGAAGAAGAGGCAGGAGCAGGATTCAAAATCATATATCTTCTCCAAATCCCAGCCCTTAAGCCCCGTACCATCTGGCTACAAGTTTTCAACAGCAAAGCAGGCAGCATGCAGCACAAGCTGATATGTGTGGGGCACAATGCCAGGCCCTGGGAGGCATAGGGAGACTTGGCCCTGCCTCCAGGAACTGGAGCAGCATCTACCTGTAATGCTGCCAGGCCCAAGAACACACCCACCCATCCACTCACCAGCATTTGTGAACCATAACAAATTCCCCCAAACTTGACTCTAGCATTTTAGAGGGCAGATATTCTTAAAAATTATAATTAAAGTGAAATTCAACAAAAAGACTAACATCACAAGGATCATCAGTGGATCCTGTGACTTCCCCATAGAGTTGGAGGATTGTTAAGTTGGGACAATAGATTTCATGGGGCCTTACCCTCCCCCCACTTATTCAATGATGGAGGCCAGTTACTGGAATTTTCAGGTGGCCAAATAGAGATTGAAGTGGAGATCTTGCTTCTATAGAGTGTATTTTGAACGGCTCAGTGATGCAGAACATAGAATGAGGAATAAAAACTTACAAAGGACACTCCACTTGACCAGATGGAAAGTCTGTATATCATGTGCCTCCTGATATCCTAATTCGAGACTGCATCTAAAACCAGAGTTGACATCAGAGGAAAAACTCCATTGCAAAGCCCACTGCTAAGACCCATTACTCCTGGCCCTTTCTGGCAAATCTTTGTTTCCCAATTCCTGTCTAAGCCACACTGTTTGCTTGGCAAAAGCCAGGAGACATGAGAACCTCCTACAGCAAATGTTGATATAAAGAAAATGTCCTAAGTGACCAGTGGTATTTATCCAGGTATTATTTCTGCCACCTGTACCAAGTTTACCAAGTAGGTGGGTAGAGTCACTCTCTTGTGTGAGTTCAGCTTGAGTTGCCCAGATACCACTTCTTGGATTTAACAGAGAATATAAATCTAACTGTCCCCATCTTCACTTATACCATAAGGATCCCAAAGTAGGTCATTATCTGTGAACCACATGAATGAACCTTGTACATTTGAACCCTCTGTGTGGCTTGCCAAAGTGGCCCTCAGAAGTCAGAGGCAGCAAGCTTTACAATCAAGATGTTCTTGGGTCTTGTCAAACACAGCCAACACTCCAGAATTCTTCCCCTTGGCAGGCGTCCGTTTCTGCGTGCTCACTCCTACTTGCTGACAATACCAATGGGCAGGTCTCTGAGTTCTAATTCCCATTCTGCAGCCAAATTGCTGACTTCCATTAAAAACACCCTCATAAACTGCCATTTGTGGGCACAGCTGTCAGTGTCCATTCATCCCAGGATATACTTGGCTTCCACAGACCGGGGGGGGGGGGGGGGAGCAAGAAATTTAACAAAAATAAGCCCAGAAAAGGACACAATTATAAATATATATAGGAGCAAACTTTAAAGCTGTAGCTACTCCAGAATCATAGGCAAATCTTAGTATAAGATTTCTAAACATCATGGAAATTGTTAAGATTTCTCTCATGAAATCAACTTTTTTTTTTTCATTTGGCTCTATTTTCTTTTCATAGCACTTATCACAGTTGTCATTAATGAATCATCTGCATAATTTCTAATTTAACGTCATTCTTCCTGGTTATTCTGTAACTCCCTCAGGGAAGGACCCAAGACTGATTTGTTTGCGTTCCAGCTGCCCTGTGTATTGACTGGCACATAGCTCAAAAAAAGTCAACACTATCTTTGCAATAGTGCCATGATTTCATTATTTCAATGTATCACCTGTTTCAAAAACACTAGGCTTCCGGTCCTAGTTTTGTCACCATGCTATAGTTATCAAGATGGTACGGAGGTGACAGGTATATATGGGATTTCCCTGTATTTTTTTTTTGCAACTTCCTATGAATCGATGATTATTCAAAGTCTTCTATTTCACCTAAACAGTGAGACTTCCATTTTCCCTCATGTCCACACACCACATGATGCTCTTGGCTTGCTGGATTTCCCCAGTGTCTTCTCTGTCTTTTACCAGCTCTACTTCTAACAATCTGACTTCCTGTATCATAGGTCAGAAGCTCATCCTTTTTTCCCTTCCACCCTTGATAGAGCAGATCACTTTGTACAACAGTGACCCTCCTGAGACAGCCAGCCAAAATGCCAAGTATGAAGGCAATCTTCATACAATGTATCCCTCTGTCTTCTTCACAGGGACACCACCATGAGTTGTCACATGGCAGTAATTTTCAGCAAGAACTAGCTGGAATACCAAGGGTCAGGGAGAAATGTTACATTGAGGAGCCAATCATTCCCTCAAGATGGTTGGTTGGCAATAAAATCCAGAACATGCGTCTCCAGGTTCACATTCGATGAACCACACTCCAAAGTACTGTGTAACCACATCTGTGGCAGCCTCATATTACACAAAGAATCGGGCCAGCACCAGGCTGCCAAGAGCCTCAGAAAACTGCACAAAGTACATTAAAATCGACAGAAAGGCTGCCCATGTCACAATATTTGGATAACTTCCACCTCTCCCCCACAAAAGCCACCACTGGCTGAGGTTTGACACTACTGGCTTGAATCGCACAATCAGATTCAAACTTTTAAACAAACCACTGAACAGATATTAACTTCCCTGTAGGCCTGGGAATACAGTCCAGCCCTGCTGGACATAAAGAGAGATTCAGTCAGTAGGAGCAGAGTGGAATCAGGATTCCAGAGTGTTCTCAGAAAGTGAGTTTACCAGCAGCCCATACCATCCCCACACTCAGCCCACTCCTATGGTTCTTTGTCCTTCTAGTTGATGACCTCCTCCAGGGGAAAGAAATCCCCACTTTAACATTGACATCCGTCTCTGTAAGTCAGAACACAAGAGCTGCCTGGATTCCTGATACTTTCACTGGCTCCCAGCATTACCTGCAGTGGACTCTTTTGTAAACATGATGGTAAAAAGCAGAAATTCAAAGGGAAACAACACTGAGAGCCTCTCTAAACAGTGAAGCTGGGCTACCAGGAAAGAGAAAAAGAAATGAAAACTAATCTTCATTACCTCCTGGACAAAAGTGGCAGGAAGGGAGAGAGCCAAGAAAAGAGAAATGGTCTTCATTTAAAATGTTTTAATATAGCAGCATGATCAAGACTTATTTTCCCACTGCCAGGCAGTGGGTCCAGAGAGAGCCAAATGGCCCATTCTCCCACACACTTTTTAGCAGAAAAGTAATGGCCCTTTGTATAGCATTTATGAGTCAATAAGGTACTTTTGCATATGGAAACTCAAAGTGTCAGCAACCCTGAACGATTATACCTACTTCACAGATGACAAAACTAAGACTCATAGAAAGATAGTCAACTGGAAGTGGCAGAGAGAGGAGTATATGCTCAACAGAGACATGGAAGAAGCAGGTGAGAACCGCTATATTGTTCTTTGAGGAAAAGGAATAAAGCATAATCCCCACAGTTTATTTTTGCTTTTGCTTCCCTTGCCTTAGGAGACATATCTAGAAGAATGTTGCCACAGCCAATGTCAGAGAAAATATTGCCTTGTGCACTCTTCTAGGATTTTTGTGGTTTCATGTCTTTAATCCCTTCTGAATTTTATTTTTGTGTATAGTGCAAGAAAGTGGTCCATTTTCATTCTTTTGCATATTGCTGTCTAGTTTTTCTTGCATTGTTTTTTGAAGAGACTATCTTTCCCTCATCGTATATTCTTCCCTCCTTTGCCAAAGATTAGTTGACCATATCAACATGGGTTTATTTCTGGGCTCTTTGATTGATTCCATTGATCTATGTGTCTATTTTTGTGCAGTAATGGTACTGTTTTGGTTACTACATCTTTGTAGTATATCCTGAAATCTGGAATTGTGACACCTCCAGGTTTGTTCTTCATTCTCAAGATCATTTTGGTTATTTGGGATTTTTTGTGGCACGTAGAAATTTTAGTGTTAATTGTTCTAAGTTCTGGAAAATTGCTGTTGGCATTTTGATAGGGATTGTATTGAATCTGTAGATTGCATTGGATAGTATGGACATTTTAACAATATTGATTCTCCCAATCTGTGAGCAAGGAATATTTTTCCATTTGTTTGTATCATCTTTAGTTTCTCTCATCAGTGTTTCATAGTCTTCTGAGTACAGGTCTTCTACCTCCTTGGTTAAGTTTATTCCTAGGTATTTTATTCTTTTTGATGCAATCATAAGTGGAATTGTTTTTAAAATTTCTCTTTCTGCTACTTCATTAGTGCATAGAAAAGCTACCAATTTCTGAATATTAATTTTGATGTATAGCAAAGGAAACCACCAACATAACAAAAAGGCAACTTACTGAATAGGAGAAGATATTCACAAATTATATGTACAATAAGGAGTTAATTTCCAAAATATATAAGGAGCTTATAAAATTCAACACCAAACAAACAATCTGCTTATAAAATAGGCAGAGAAACTGAATAGACATTTTTCAAAGAAAGACATAGATAGCTAAGAGATACATAAAGAGATGTTCAAAATCACTAGTCATTGGGGAAATGCAAATCAAAGCCACAATGAGATATCACTTCATACATTTCAGAATGGCTAAAAACAAAGACAAGAAATAATAAGTATTGATCAGGATATGGAGAAAAAGGAATCCTGGTGCCCTGTTGGTGGGAATGTAAATTAGTACAACCATTGTGGGAAACAGTATGGAGGTTCCTCAAAATATTAAAAATGGAAATATCATATGATCCAACAATCTACTAGGTATCTACCCAAAGAAAGCAAAAACACAAATTCAAAATGATATATGCACCCCTGTGTTTATTGCAGTGTTATTTATAATAGCCAAAATATGGAAGCAACTAGGTATCCAACAATAAACATACAAATAAGGAAGATGTGGTGTGTATACACAAACACACACACTTGAAGGAATATTGCACAGCCATAAAAAAGGATGGGATCTTGTCATTTGTGACAACATGGATGGTCCTACAGGGTATTATGCTAAATGAAATAAATCAGACTGAGAAAGACAAGTAGCATATTATTTTACTCATATGTAGAATCTAAAAAAAATGAATAAACAAGCAAAAGGCAGAATCAGACCTACAAATACTGAAAACAAACTGATGGCTGCCAGAGGGAAGGGGATGGGAGGATGGGAGAAGTGGGTGAAGGGGAGTCAGAGGTACAGGCTCCCAGTTATAGGATGATAAGTCACAGGGATAAAAGGCTCGGCATAGAGAATATAAGCAATGGTATCCTAACAATGTTGCATGGTGACAGTCAATAATTACACTTGTAGTGTCTATATCGACTTATCAAATTACTGTATTCTATACTTGAAACTAATGCAACACTGTGTGTCAACACTCAAATGAAAATTTTTTTAAATAAAAAGTAAGAAAATAAAAAGAAAGCACAGTCCCAGGGATGTGAGGATTCCTGTCCATCTTTGTGGTGGGCCTAGGAAACTGCACTTCAGGGAGTTAACTTTTATTCTTATTCTGACAATTCAAAGAGAACAGTCCCTAAGCTAATAAATTATCATTTCAAAGGTGATTCGTAGAACATTATCTCTAAAAAGAAATCCACTCAGAAACATGAGATGAGAGAGCTGTAAACAAAGGGCTCCAGCTGTTAATTGAATCTGTCAGTGCCTCAAACGGGACAGCAGCTTAAGCTAAATATCAAAGGCGAGCAGCTCACCTTGAAGTCACTGTGCAATATGACCCCAGCGGCAGATGGAGTCACTGGATCTGAGAGGCCAGGCCCACTGTGGCAGCAAGAGGTCAGGTCCACGACTCAAACTCCTGACTGCTTCTGACTCTGTGACAAGGCAGGCCAAGCAAAGCCACCCTCTCTGGTGCTGCCAGAGGCTCTCCCAAAGGCTTCACAGAGTCCCTGCATTTTGAAGACAGACACACACTCACCTGATTTCCACAGGTAGCCTTGGAGGCAGAGCAGTGAGGAGGGGAGTGAATGGTGCTGACCAGCGCTCCGCCTGCATCCTTTCCTGTCGCTGCTGGGAAGAGAAGTGCTTGGCCTTGCTGCTGTGCCAATCCAACCCTCACCAGCACCCTGTGAATATATAAAGGTAAAAGCCTAGTGCCGTGACCCCTTGGGGAAATGAGATTGTGGTGAAACTCAACCTACTGTTGCATTTGGGATTCTTTGAGGAAGAAACCCTTTGCTTCATTTGGTGGAGCCACCTGCAGCCATGCGGTGTCTCTACAGGCCATTCCAGAGGTGGGCACCCTGCTCCGTTCAGTTGTGCTAAAGCAGGTTGAGGCTTCCCCAGTGCTGCACCCGCGTGGCTGCATTTTTCCTCCCGTTAGAGGATTCAGGAGCATCTATCTCATCCTGGGTGGACACTGAGCAGAACAGAGTGTGTGCTCCCCAAGTGTTAGCACCTGAAATAAATCATGAGGCTGAAAAGAAGGGACTGGAGCAAGACCCAATCCACCAGCCTAGTCCCAGGGAGATCCCACCAAGCTTCCATCACCTAAGTGCTTCTCACTGCTCCCCTTCCTGTTCAGTGCACCCCACACACAATCCTGGACCCCCACCATAAGGCCTAAGTGATCACAAAACCCCACTCTCACACACCGCAGCCCTCACACCCCAACCCTCACACACTCCCAGCCCTCCCACACCAGCCCTCCCACACCCCAGCCTTCACATACCCCAGCCCCACACCCGAACCCTCATACACTGCAACCCCCACACATCCCAGCCTTCACACACCCCAGCCCTCACACACCCCAGACTTCACATACCCTAGACCCATCAAAACCCCTTTTCTCTAGGGACTTCATGGAATGGCCTCCAGCATACACACAAGAACTGCAGCTACTTCTCAGCCTCAGGACATCATTCAGAGAGCCCCAGCATTTCCATTTCTGTCTCCCACCCTCTCTTAATGGACCATATACTTTTGAAAGCAAAATGCCTCCCACCTCTGCTGCCTCTACCATGTGAGCAAGGGCAGCTCCAGGTCTCAAGGACACAAAGCCCTACTCTCACCTTGGACAATGGAAGCAGGAAAAAACAAAAATTCCTGTAAATCATCCTGCACTATAAAGGTATAAAGGTTTTTGTGGAATAAAAGAAGGTGGGGGCACCTAAGTGGCTCAGTCAGTTAAGCATCTGACTCTTGCCTTTAGCTCAGCTTATGATCTCAAGGTTGTGGGATCCAGGGAATAGAGCCTGCTTAGGAATTTCTTTCTGCTCCTTCCCCCTCCCCATCTCTAAAAAAAATAAATAAATAATAAAGGTTTTTGCGTACTAACTCCAGCCTCTTTGGTCCTATTTTTATCACATTATTATTCACTTTGCATCCAAAAGGAGGACTAAAGTAGAAAAACACATTTGAAATATCCTAAGATTTTCCTGCTGTCTCTGGGGCATAGATGGTACAGAAAGCCTATGGAAAGAGCTTTTAGGGAAGGAAATGCGTTTGGAAACTGTTCTGTGGATTAGGTGGAAACAGGCTGTGCAAGTCTCATTCATGGCTGTATCCCCAAAAAAGACTGCAGGTATATTGTTGGTGCCTGACCAGTAACTATAAAATTAGTAAGTGAAGGAAAATTTAAAGTCAATGGGAAGTGAAGAGAGAGAATGGATGCCCCTTTAGTACCCATCTTCACCTTAAATCAGTAAGGATAAAAAGGCTGCTTAGCAGAGGGAGCTTCAGGGAAACCTGGAATCGAGCCCAGTAGCTGTTTGCTCCTGGCTCGTCATAAGAGGTTGGGCTGAGGTGAAATTCACAGGCAGAGGACTCTGGGTGCATTGGCCTGGTTCACGGAGCTTACCCAGCCTTCCTCTAAGCTGTGGCCAAAAGTAAGGACAACTTTAAAAGGACAAAAGTAATGAGAATTGCACAGGTGCTCATTAACCAGGAAGGGCAGTCCAGTCTTTCTGGATTCTCTTGACAATGGGATACCTGCTGGAACAATAACAGAAAGTTGCTGCAAAGGTCAACCTACCTGCTTTCCTGTTTCTGAGCTCTAGCCATCCCACCAGGTGAATTCACCACTCACTGTGCCGGTAGATAACCACTTCCAACTCAGGCAGTTCAAGAATCAGATGGTCAAAGTGGGAAAAAGAATGCTTTCCCACACCTTTTCAGGAAGACTGAGGAAAAAAAGTTTTTCTACTGACAACATACATGTATTGACTGATTGTGTATTGACTGATTTTACAAAGCCAATGAATAGGTACAGCCACAGATTTGGACAAGATTTGGACGCAAAACAAAATGACCCAGCTTCTGAGATCAGAGCTGCTTCTTATCAGGGCATTGAGGAACTCAAGTACCAATCAAGTTGATGATGAAGAAACCTGGCCAGACAAAAGACATGAACAGAAATCTCACAGAGGAACACATAGACATGGCCAACAAGCACATGAGAAAATGCTCTGCATCACTTGCCATCAGGGAAATACAAATCAAAACCACAATGAGATCCCACCTCACACCAGTGAGAATGGGGAAAATTAACAAGGCAGGAAACAACAAATGTTGGAGAGGATGTGGAGAAAAGGGAACCCTCCTGCACTGTTGGTGGGAATGTGAACTGATGCAGCCACTCTGGAAAACTGTGTGGAGGTTCCTCAAAGAGTTAAATATAGATCTGACCTATGCCCCAGCAATTGCACTGCTGGGGATTTACCTCAAAGATACAGATGCAGTGAAACGCCGGGACACCTGCCCCCCGATGTTTAGAGCAGCAATGTCCACAATAGCCAAACTGTGGAAGGAGCCTTGGTGTCCATCGAAAGATGACTGGATAGAGAAGACGTGGTCTATATATACAATGGAATATTCCTCAGCCATTAGAAACGACAAATACCCACCATTTGCTTCGACGTGGATGGAACTGGAGGGTATTATGCTGAGTGAAAAAAGTCAATCGGAGAAGGACAAATATTATATGGTCTCATTCATTTGGGGAATATAAAAAATAGTGAAAGGGAATAAAGGAGAAAGGAGAGAAAATGAGTGGGAAATATCAGTGAGGGTGACAGAACATGAGAGACTCCTAACTCTGGGAAATGAACAAGGGGTAGTGGAAGGGGAGGTGGGCGGGGGGTAAGGGTGACTGGGTGATGGGCACTGAGGGGGGCACTTGATGGGATGAGCACTGGGTGTTATTCTATATGTTGGCAAATTGAACACCAATAAAAAATAAATTTATATAAAAAATAAAAAGAAAAAAAGGAAAAAAAAAAAAGAAACCTGGTCAGAAACAGCAAAAAAGATGTTCTCATTTGTCTCTGTTAGATGGACCCTTTTCTGCAACCAATCTGCAGTTTTTGTCATTTGAACTAGTGCATTCAGTTATATCTCAAAAGAGCCCCACTCTGGATCCAGTGTACTTGAGCTTGATAAAGGAAGACTAGAACCCATCCTACCAAGAACCAAGAGATAATCTATAAGGAACACAAAGTTGTTGACTCATCTCACGTAGAAAGGGTCGCTCTCAGTTTATTTAAAACACTAGCGCAACTGTGGAAATAATTAAATGTAGTAAATATACTACTCCTCAGTTCAAACAGCCTCTTCACAGCAACTGAGACTAGTAAAATCTGTCTCTAAGGTTCATAAAGAAAAGAAAGGCATATCAGCATCAAGGTTTTGTGGTGAGCCAAGATGAAGTCTCCCTGGAGTTTGCTGGTTCTATCTCACCAAGCTACTTTCTCCCAACATGACTGTGGTTTGGTCTTCAAACAATCTGAAAGATAAGCAAATACCTTTCCTTCCAGCTTACATTTGACTGCCCTTGGTATCCAATGTGTTTCACGGATGCCAACAATACAGTAGAAAGCCACAATTCACTCACACTCAACCACAGAACTCTCATCTAGAATACACCAGAACTGGGGCAGAGGAACCCATCCAAAGAACAGAATCAAATTTGATTGAAAGGTGATGGAGTCTGCCTTTTTCAGCCACTGATCATTTTGAAGTGGGAAATGTGAAAGTTAGGGAAATCAGAGGGGTGATTCAAACCACTATAAAATCACAAATGATATCTTAGAACCAGAAACAAAAACTTTAGCATGGATTCACAGACTAAACACTACACTATCCAATTCAGTATCACTAGTGACATGTAGCTATTTAAATTTAATTTTCAACTAAATTAAAATGAAATAAAATTTAAAATTCAGCTCTTCAGTCACACTAACCACACATTTCAAGGGCTCAGTTGCCACATGTGGTTAGTGGCCACCATATTGACCAGCACAGATACAGAATACTTCCATCTTAGCAGAATGTTCTATTAGACAAAACAGGACTAAACACTAACAAAGAAAGAGGAAAGGGAGTTTAAAAAGAAAAAAAAGAATTATTTTCTAAAAAAAAGAATCAGAAACCTAAGTATCAACCATGTACCTATGTTAATGCTTCCTGAAGATGTACTCAAACACAATGAACACATAGATGACTCGATATGAGATTCTAGGACTGCATATACCAACGTTGTTCCATAAAAGGTAGTAATTGTATATGCACCATGGGTAATTAATTATTTTTGTGACTTTCATAAATAAACTGAGAGCAACTCTTCCAACAAAAGCTTGGTTGGTGGCCCCATGCTCATTTTGGTGATCTATTCTTCTGATTTCTAGTGGAACAAGTTTTGATCTTTCTAAAATGGAACAGAAAAACATCCCACTTCCCACTTTTAAAACATATATATTTACTGGCTACCTTCTTTACATAAATGCTCATCATTAGGGGTTTGTTTATTTGTTTTCAGGAATTTTCTTAGCAGAAGCTTTTGTTCCAAGACCATACCAACTTTGTTCTGGAGCAATAGTGATTGTTTTAGTAAAGGCTCTTTGCATAACAATAACAGAAATCAATATGTGCTACCTTAATGAGAAAAGGAAATATGTCAGATGGAGTCCAGAATACTTCATGGAGCCTGAGGATACTGAGGCTTCATGAAGGACTTCCACCAATTCTTTCTGCCTCACGTTTCTGCTTCCCTTTATCCAACTAGATAATTGTTCACTCTCTTTAGACCTTCATTCTCTGCTTCTCTTCTCACAGGGTAGAAGAGGGTCAGCTCTAAAGAACATATGTGACCACCTCATGGCTCTTGGATTTCACATGTGCCTTGGTAATCAGAATTTTAGAGACCCAATTCCACACGACCAGAACTAATTGGCCCAGCTTCTCTCTCAGTGGTAGAAACAATCATGGAGGGAGGGTGGAACCACCTAGAGTAAACACAGCAGTACCAGCTACTGAGGTACTGGAGAGTAGGAAACAGTTCTCAGAAGGAGGAAGTCTCAGAGAGAGAGGGAGCTCTGGGCAGTGATACCAAGGACATAAGGAAAATAAATATGAGTTTAAGAAACTAAAGGGGCATCTAATAGATACATTTCACTACCCAAAAATATTATAACACAGGATGTCCTATAAAATCTGGAAAAATAGCTATTATTTTTATTTTTAATAGATCAAAAATGTCTTTGACAACAAGTACATTCACCCACCCGTGTTTCCAGATATTATGGACAGAGTTTACATGATATGCTTCTTCCTTGTTATATTGCTCAAAAAAAAGCAAATATTTTATAAGGAGATTAAAGTGTTAGCAGATGAATTGTTTCCAATATACTTTTTTTCCTATATATTTTTCCTTTTTTTAATTTAAATTCAATTTGCCAACATATAGTAAACTTTAAAAGCTGAGATTGTTTATGCTTAAATTTCTGAATATATATACTTTCTTTGGAAAGGAAGTATAGTCATTTTTTACAGTTTATGTAATGTTTCTATAATAGTCTTTATATTAGAGATAGTCTATTAAGTTGATTTTGTTACCAATTTTCTCCCTACATGTTTTCTCAGAGATACTAAATACTGGTATTCTTTGAAAGGTACTGAAGCAAAACAATAATAAAAGTCAAATTGTCATCTTTATATTTTTGCTGTAAAAAATTAAAAAAAAAAGAAAGCTTATAGGTCAGCTCAGGTTTTTGGCAAACATTAACACTGTACTTTAATTTTTGATAGTATTTGCCTAAATTTTTCATACCAAAAATTCATTTCTGAAGGACTACCTTTCCCTTGTATTGAAAAAAGGCATTTATTTCCATTTGTATCTTTTTATCAGATAATTTTTTTGTCCCTGGAGTTCCCAGAATAAAATAAAAATCAAGTCATTTAAAATGGAACTCATCATATCAGCCAGAATGGCCAAGGAAGTAGATGACAAGCTCAACCTGTATTTATTCCTTTGGCCCTTTATGTCTCATGTCCCATGCTTTCAAGATCTCCAGAAACCCACCCAGTTTTCCCTCTATTCATAGCTAATGGGGTAACAGGAAAAACATATTTAAAGTCAAATACCATCAATAAGCTATATGATTTTGAGAAAATTATTTAATCACACAGAGCCTGTTTCCTCATCTGAAAATGAGATTAATAACAGAAATCTGATATGAAGATTGATATGAAGATTAAATAAGTCAATGTGTGTGAAATATCTAACCTAGTCCTCAGCACAAAATAATTATACCTATGTTAGTATTAGAATTATTATAGTTGTTGTCTTTCTCTCAGTGGCATGGGTTTTAATATGTACTATCTTCCTGAAAATGACCTTCTTTAGCTTGATCTTGAAAATCTCTCCTTTCCCATCCTCAGTTCCAGCCCTGGGATGGAGCTCAGTCTAGACACTGAAGCAAAGGAATAGCAAGACAAAAGCAGACTCAATTTATTTCAGAGTCTGAAACAAATATTGGTAAACCTCTGTAAGTCTGAATGAAGAAAAGAGAGAAGGCACAAATAAAAAGGATTGAGAATGAAAAACAAATAGAAATATGGATGCACAAATTAAAAAGAAAATTATGAACAACTCTTGCCAATAATCTGAGAACTTAATTGAAATAGGTAATTACCTAGAAAAATATTAATTCTCAAAAATGACTATAGAAGATATAGAAAACCTGAGTGGTCCTACACCATTTACAAAATTTAATCTCTAAAATTTTTCTCAGCTGAGTAAGTACGTGAGTTTATTATACTATCTCTCCATTTTTTATTATGAAAAATTTTAAGTATATGCAAAAGCAAAAATAATAACTTCTCATGTAGAAATGTTTTTGCAGGTAAGTTTTATCAAACATTCAGGGAAGAAGAATTCTAATATCTCATAATTTTTTTTCAGAAATTAGGAAAAGAGAAAACAGTACAACTTACTTTTTATACTAATATAATCTTGATGTCAAAAACAGAATGAGATGAGAAAAGAAACCTTAGGCAAGAGAAAGCTATACTGGGAACTGGGGCATGTTGAACTTCATGGTGACTTTGCCTTTCAACTTAAAAAAAAGGGGGGGGGGCTATATTTTACATAGAAAGTTTTTTATCAAAAAAAAAAGAAAGAAAATTTTTTTTATCATCCTTCCCCTTTTATGTTGTAATTTATCTTAATTAAATCCCAATCCCTCCATTAATTTCTGATAAATCCACACACTTGCAGGGTGTTGTTGTACATGAATGTGAGGAATAAAGCCTGTCCTGTACCCACTGTCCTGGCTCCAAAGACCCAGAGAGTAGATGATAAGCCTCTAGTCCATGTGTCCCAGGAGGGAATCCTAAGAAGAGTGAACAGTGAGCATGTCTGTGACTCCTAATGATCTTGCTGCTCCCCTTCTCCAGGTGACTATTCCAAGAAATTATTTCATCTGACCAAATCTTATGAATCAGCCAGGTGTATCACACAGCAGCCCTATGGCCACAGCTCAGGACAGGCTTATGCCTTTCTCCTGATCATGTCATTAGAAGTGAAGCTCATAACTTGATGTCCCTGTCCCTAAAGGTGTTACATCAAAAGCTGTCAATTACTTTACTCCTATGGCCCTCCAGCCAGCAGTGTGGCCTCACTTGAGTCATTAGCCCAACTATATACTATCTTGCTAAGTGAGACTAATTTTAGTAACTTCAGAAACTAAAATATTCTTGCACCTGTCAACTTCACATTTTCTAAGGCTAGATCATTGCTAACAGAACCCAGTAAACAAGGATGGGCATGAAATATTGAAAAGACTATGAGATTATCTGCCTGATTGATGTGAAGAGTTCATTTGGAGAGTACTGAAAGGTAAGTTTGGTTATACCAAGCTAGACCAAGGTAAGAATGGTGTTACTTGTTTGAATAAATGGGAAGGGATGGAGGGTTCCAGCATTTCTTCAGCAGTAATTTAAATGAATAAAATTGTATATAGTTCTTCAATATATAAAATTGATGAGATCAGAGCTGATCTTCTTATGGCCAGAGGATGGAGATTCAGAGGTTCATCCACTTGACTTTCTCCTATCCTCTGAGTCAACCCCTATAGACCCTAGACCCCTTCTCTTCCACACTATGGGCCTTGGGCATACAGCTCAAAATCTAATGCCATGTGACACTACAATTTCCACTTAAGTCCTGTGTCAGAGTCATCCATAATTCAGAGTTGGGAGGTTTATGTAAACCAAATCCTTTGTTTTGCTAATGAGATAACTGTGAGAGGAAGGGTCTTCCTTTTTTTTAAAGATTTTATTTATTTATTCATGAGAGATAGAGAAAGGCAAAGACACAGGCAGAGGGAGAAGCAGGCTCCCTGTGGGGAGCCCGAAGGAAGGGTCTTCCTGACTAGTCCAAACTTCACATATACTCAAGGTGTGTGTGTGTGTGTGTGTGTGTGTATACACCTTACATATATATATATACCATATATATATATATATATACCATATATATATATACCTTGATTCCTGCCTCCTATTTCCACCACACCCCACTGAAGTTTTCACCAATTAAATAGAATTAAATTATTGAACTTGCATCCACTACTGACTCCTGTATTATTACCTATTCCCATACTTCAATGACATGTGTACATATTTCTGCATGGCTCTAAGGATATGTGTAACAAAAGTCCTGGCTAGGGTTTGGATGAGGCCTGCCACACACACATGGTATCCACCAAGTATCATGGTAGCCAGAAGCCTCCCAGAAATTACTTGAACATCTGTTGAGCCTGGGAGGCAGGTAGAACAGAGCCAAGAGAGAGGAATCAACATAAGGTAGGAATAGGGAGATTGTGGGGGTCCCTGGGAAAGAGCGTACTGTATGAGATAAAAGAGTTGGATCTGATGAGTCAATCTCATCAACAGAACCTAAGGGATGGGAGAAACGGTGATTCCAGGTATGACAAATGCCTCCACCTAGATGCTTTCCCAAACTTGACCACATTGACAGTGTGTACATAAGTTGGGAAAGAGAAGAGGTGTGGAACACAGACAATTTAAAAAGTTGTAAGTCCTATAGGAGCCAGCACCCAGCATCTCCACAGAGGATCCCCTTCCAAAAGAAATTAGAAAAGTGTTTCCCTACAAGCAAGAGTAGGGGTAAAGCCTCAGGATGCAACAGACACTGCCTTCTTCTCCCATTCCTACTCCCTATCCTCAAGCAAGTGTTAGCAGCCTAAAGGAATCTCAAAGCTCCAGGGGACTTGGGGGCTCCAAAAGCAAAGCAAGCCTTCCCTGTAAGTCCAATGCAGAAAACTACAGAAAATCACACTGAATGACCCTGCTTGTGTGACATGACAACTCCTGGGACCAATCACTACAGTAGGAAGGCTATGGTGCCATGAGTGGCACACCCAAGTCAGGCACCTATCCAGCCAGCCTCTCTTAACCATCCATGATGGGGGAGGAATGGCAGGACCCTAAAGGTGAAGAGAAGTGATGATACTGGAAGGAGGGGTCCTGAGCAGGGATCTACCACACTTGCTCAGCCCGAGAAATTTGTAAACTCTTACCTCAAAACAATCAAGAATAAAAAGATTTGGGGGTACCCGAGTAGCTCAGTTGGTTAAATGTATCTGACTCTTGATTTCAGCTCAGGTCTTGATCTCAGGGTCATAAGTTCAAGCACCAGTATGGAGCCTACCTAAAAAAAAAAAATAAAAAAAATAAAAGGTGTGAATAAGCGGAAATCATTTTAGAGAGGAATATCTGAAAAAGAAGGTGCAGAAGAGAATTTAGGAAGGTAACCATCATATCCAAGGGGATAACAAGGACAATGATAAGGAGCTAAGACAACCAAAGACTGAAGGATAAGAATGCAGAAGATAAAAGGAATAAAGTAATGATCAACAAAAGCTATCATACAGTCATGCCCCAGTGCTACATCTGTGGCTTCATTTTATCCTCCTCAACAGCCCTGCCTGACAAGTTATCATCCCCCAGTAAGAGCTAAGAAATCTGGGTTTCACAAAATCAAATCAATCAAGGTCATTCATCTAGTTCCACATCAGAACTGGAAATCAAACCCAGGTTTGAAGGACCTCAAAACCTCTCCCACCCTTTCCATTTCTCTCTGCTCCCTCACCCCTACTCAGTCCCCTCCCACACCATACTGTCTCCCATGTTCCGCAGCTTTAAAGCTAAATCATTAGGATTGGAGCTGGTGCATTTTGAAACTATAAGAGCCATAATTAGAATTTAGTATATAAGAATTCAATACCTACTGAGAGTCTAACTGGAATGGAGAGAAGAGAATTGGAAAACCAACGAGGTGTAAGGTCATGCTCCTTGGGTATTGATGCTGAAAGCATCTCTGGGTACTTGTTAGAAGCACACTTCTAGGGGTGCCTGGCTGGCTCAGCCTCTGAAGCATGCATCTCTTGATCTCAAGGTCATGAGTTCAAGCCCCACACTGGGTGTGGAGTTTACTAAAAAATTTTTTAATTACAGCTTCTAAGTTCTCATCCACAGAGATTCAGGGGGTTTTGGTGTGGGGTGAAACCCAAGAATGGCAACTCCAACAAGCATCAGTGATGCTGAGGTAGGCCACTGACAGACAAGCATTCAGAAACACTGGGGAGAAACCAAGGCAATTAATAATAACAGGATGTGAAAAGAGTAGGAGAGGGGTGCCTGGGTGGTTCAGTGAGTTAAGTATTGAACTCTTGGTTTTGGCTCAGGTCCTGCACTCAGGTCATGAGATCAAGCCCCATGTCAGGCTTCCACTTAGCAGGGAGTCTGTTTGGGATTCTCTCCCTCTCCTTCTGCCCCTCCCCCTGCTCATGCTCTCTCTCTCTCTCTCTCTCTCTCTCTCTCTCTCTCTCTCTCTCTCTCTTTCACACACACACACACACACACAAATAAATAAATAAATAAATAAATAAATAAATAAATAAATAAATCTTAAAAAAAAAAAACAATAGGAGAGAGATGTATGTGCTCCAACATTGTGTGTACTGGAAAAGAGGAAAAAGAAATGTGTCAAAGGTGACCACTGAATCTACTTATCTGCATTAGAGGAAGTTGTCTTTGTCTCAGAAAAAGAATATTCAGGAAAAACTAGGCAACTGGTAAAGGAGGAGGAGGGGAGAGTACCTCCTACATCACTAAGTGGCAAAGTACCAAACCTAAGCAAAGGCTTAAAATAATTATTAATACTTGATCTAAGGTTATAAAAGAGTAAGGAAAGAAAATAAGAGGAAAGAATGCACTAAGTCAATGTTATTGATTTACACTCTGAAAGAAATGCCAGAACTATTATTTAGATGTCAAAATAACTCCAAGAAGAGTACAAGGCTGTTTTGATCATTTGAAACCAAATACCTGCTTTCTCTGAGATGGGGCTTTCAGACATAGAGCCTCCTTAAATACCACTGCGATGCTCTGAACAGATCACATTTCCCCTTCAAAGGTTATACTATGTTAAATTATATGCAATTTCAAAAAGAACAAGTCGTTGTCCTACTTTGAGTACCGTTCTCTTAAAAGCATGTTTTGACTAAGATTAATTTATAGCCCAAGGAGATTTGGGGAAAGGAAAGAAAAAAAAAAACAACCTTGAAATTGCAAGTAAAAATAACTAAGAATTCCAGTTGCTTCTTAAATATCAAGTGACGTTGTTTTGGGAATAGGAACATATCTGCACAGAGCCACAGGTAAATGGACAGGCTTTGGGATTGGCAGGAACCAACAGACGCTTCAGGGGGGGAAAAATTTAGCTGGATGCCACAGTTGTGGAGTAGCTGTAATGGGAGTTCAACACAGGGCAATTTCCTCAGCTCCAACCAATGGAAAGTGGTACAGTAAGGAAAATGAGGGCAGAGATGCTCACCTACCTCACCACAGTGTTGTGAGGCTAATTAGTGAGTGCTCCTAAAGCAGTGAACAGAGGATCCGCAAGGTGGCTCAGCACATTCAACTTCAGGTTTCTGTAAAACATGCTCATGTGGCATGACTGTGTCCTGACTGTTCTATCACAATAGGTACAGACATGCTCATCTCTTTCTATGTTAAGACCTTTTATTTACTTAGCAATATTTCTCCATAATAATTTATCATTTGTGTTTCCTCTTTTTATTTTTATTTGTTAAGGTGGAGGAGGGGCAGCAGGGGAGAGAGAGAATCTTAAGCAGACTCCACGTCCCGCACAGAGCCCAACATCAGGCTCCATCTCACAACCCTGAGATCATGACTTGAGCCAACGTCAAGAGTCAGATGCTTAACCAACTGAGCCAACCAGGTATCTCATCTTCTTTTTAAAACAAACCAAAAAAAAATCTCCTTGTGCTTTTTCATATTTTCTTCATATATGTTAGGAATATCTTTGTCAGTCATTTATATGACCTTTGCTCTATCAAATCAGTGTAACTCATCATTAACTGGATGGCCCCCAGGAGAGCCTAGGTGGCAGATAGTGCCAGGGTTCATTCACCCACCTAAGGAAGAAAAACTTCCTTATACTTCTCAGCTTTTGCATATAGTCACTTTGGTAATTCCATTTCCAGCATTTTTTGGATTATTCAGATGCAAATTACCAAAGGGGAATGATATTTTCAATGTGATAGAGATTAAATATTTCCATTGTGGTTTTGATCTGTTGGGTATTTCCCAAGTCTTTGGATTTTAAACTCTGGCCCAATACTTACTTCCTTAGAGGATTTGTTAGTCTACTAGGACTACCAGGACGACATATCACAGGCCAAGGAGCATCAACAGCAGACATTACTTCTGCTGGAATTCTAAGATCAAGGTGTCAGCTGGTCTGGTTTCTCCAGAGGGCTCTCTCCTTGGCTTGCATATGGATCTTCTCAATGAGTCCTCACATGGCCTTTCTTCTGTGTGCACACATCTCTGGTGTCTTTACCTCTTCTTATAAGGAAACCAGTACTCTTGAAGTAGGGCCCCAGCCTCAGGGCTCCACTGTATTAGTTAGAATTCTCCAGAGAAGGAAACTTCCATAGGAATTGGTTCATGTGGTTTTGGAGGGCAGGAAGTCCCACAGTTTGCTGTCTGCAAGCTAGAGAACCAGGAAAGCCAGTGATAAATACAGTTCAAGGTCAAAGGCCTGAGAAACAGAGGCTGATGATCTAAATACCAAACTGAGTCTAAAAGCCTGAGAACCAGGACCATCATCAATGTTCAAGGGCTGGAGATGAATGTATCAGCTCCAGCAGAAGGAAAAGTCACCCTCATCTGCCCTTTTGTTCTACTTGGGGCCTCAACAGATTGGATGATGCCCACTCACAATGGAGAGGGCCACCTGCCTTAGACAGTTTGCTAATTCAAACGTTAATCTCTTCCAAAAACACTCTCATATTTACCAAATATCTGGGAATCCTTTAACCCAGTCAAGTTGACATAAAATTAACCAATACTCTCATTTAACTCTAGTTAACTCTTCAAAGAGCCTGTCTCCAAATACAGTCACTTTGAAGGTGAGAGCTTCAACATGAATTTGGAGGAACACAATTCAGGCCTTAACAGAGCATATGCCAGACACATTAACAGAACCAAATATAGAAACTCTGTAGAATGGTGGAGAAGTTTAGCTATTACTCTATTTTAACTTGACCCATAGCACCATCAGTATACAAATACTATGAGTTAAACCATCCTCCTGAAATAAATCAACTATCTATAGGATAAAAGCACTGGTTTAGGAGAAGGGTTTGGTCCTGCTGCTAATCTCTACTTTTTAATATGATTAAAAGGGGGTTCAACTCAACCAGAAAAACTTAGACATCCTTTTCAGATCCAATGATGAAGTATGCCAAAATACAGATCTTGGAAACCATCTGTATTTAGCTTCTGATGGGGGGAAAAACATGGTGGATATAGCCTTTAATAAATAAAAGAGGAGGGCTTTTTGCCCAATATCTTTAGGATCTGAGAAACTGGCACTGTTAAACTTAATAACCATTGCTATTTCAATAAACAGTGAGCACAACCCAGAAGGCACTTAATCCAAAATGTATAAAATCTATGCAAATCATCAAATGTGACTGTTCAATGGGGGAGTTGGGCTTCTGGCACTTATTTACCACTGGCCCCTGGTATGTGTTCTTCTTCTTCACCCAAGATTCATGGCTCTACAAGTCCCTGAGCCCTGACAGATTATGTGTTGTGCATATAGTATAGCACGGGCAAGGGGCAGTTTATAACATGGGATCATTTAAAGGTAGGATAAGGTCCTGGAAACAGCCCTAGCTTATATGAAACAGCAGCTCCAAATAGATAAAACAAAAACTTACAAATAGATATTTCTGAACCTCAGAGTACACAACCTTTTCTGGCAGCTCATGACATTTCTATCAGCTGCTCCACACATGACATCATCTAAGTGAAAATGTACTGGTGTCTTCTTGGCTCAACCAATACTGTTAGCTCAAATTTCCAAATTATCTTTGCATTCTTTATCATTTTCTCCTTGTTTCCAGCAATGGCTTCTTCTTTTAAGCCCCAAATCCATACTACTTTAGATGCTTATATCTGTTTCCAGTGTGTCTGAACTCCCATGAAAGTTTTCTATTTAATTTTGCTAATGCTGGAGAGTTATGGCAATGAAGTCCTACTAATAATTATTAGCAAAGCATGATAGCAGTGGGAAAAGATAGAATTGTGGGGGATACACAAGAATAAATAGCCCATAGAACAGACTTTCCTTTGCAGTAAATAAATCAGCACGTATATGGCATATTTTATCTTAAAGTGTCTGATTCAACACATCTATGGCTGGTAATGGCATCAGGATTGGGAAAACAGACAGGACCTATACTCTCCAATTTCTTCTATGATTACTGTTCCCAAATTATGACCCCCAAAACATAGGAATAGTAGTTACATTGTCATGTTGCTATTCTACAGTAAATTGTATTTCACTTCAGGAAGGACTATTTTTTTTTAAGTTTTATTTATTTATTCATGAGAGACACACAGAGAAGCAGAGATATAGGTAGAGGGAGAAGCAGGGTCCTTGTGGGGAGCCTAATGCAGGACTTGATCCCAGGACCTGGAATCATGACCTGAGCCAAAGGCAGACACTCAACCACTGAGCCACGTAAGTGCCCAGTGTAATGTAAAAACATTACAATCACATTAAATTCCCAAGAGGAAACCATCTGGTCACTTGGTTCAGAGTAACCAAGATGGCCTTAATGTTTGCCTCAGCTTGACTAAACTTTAGACAGGTTTATTCCTGACCTTAGGCTCCCTTTCCTTAGAGCATTTTGTTTAGAATACTTGTAATTGTATATTCTCTGTCACTTTGAGATCTATATAATCTTTTTTAAAGCTTCTTGCCAGTTTTACAGTCCAGGGATGTCTTTCTCAAGGACCTGGGAGCCTTTGCTTTAAATATAATCATCCAGACACCTGGGTGGCTCAGTGGTTGAGCATCTGCCTTCGGCCCAGGGCATGATCCTGGGGTTCTGGGATCATGTTCTGCATCAGGCTCCCTGTGAGGAGCCTGCTTCTCCCTCTGCCTATGTCTCTGCTTCTATCTCTGTCTCTCATGAATAAATAAATAAAATCTAAAATGTAGTCATCAAGGTAGATAGCACCCTTACCTCCCAGTCTCTGTGAGAAGGCAGGAGTCTCACGTGATGACCAAATCACAGAGAAACATTTGCAAACTCAGGAAATAACCCAACATGCTCTATACACCACATCAATCAATCTCTCACTAACATCCTCCACTAGCTCATTCCATTCCCTAAAAGCCCTTCTGCCCTTTGTTTCAGCAGAGTTGAGTTCAGACTCCATTCTAGTCTCTCCTCACTATTGTAACAGTCTTGAATAAGGTCATCCTTGACTATTTAACTTTGTTCACTGCAAGTTTTGCTTTGACAGGAGTTTATCATTCCTAGAACTCTGCTCTTCATAGAGAAAAGGGAAAAACTCGTTCTGTCTCAGGTTCAAAAAGTTACTTTCTTCACAATTAACAGAAGGTCCATTATTTCTTCATGGTAAAATGTCTACAAGACATCTGCTGTTAATTGCTGACACGCTGTTTGAGAATTCCATTTACATTTGTTGATAGGGAACTTTAAAGATATCATAGTTATCATCATTCATTCAACAAATATTTATTGGGTTTTGACCAAAAACTGTGCTTGGTCCTGGATAGGCACTGGCAAGCATGCAGACCCAGTCTCAGCCTCTAAGAAACTTTAGTCCAACATCAGTGTTACAAGGGTAGCAGTTTGGAAAGCATTAATGTGCTTCTCTCTCTCTCTCTCTCTCTCTCTCTCTCTCTCTCTATCTATCTATCTCTTGCCTTTCTCTTTGCTCTGATCTTTGGAGACATCCCTCTGTCTAGGCATAAAATGAGGATAATAGAAGACATGCAAAGAGACCAATGTAATGTTCACCTTGTGTTCAAAGTGATGATTTTGCAGCAAGAGATGGCCCTTCAGGCTGGGCTATTGTCCCAAGAAAGGACATCCAGCTTTCCTTGTCTCACCAGTAGTATATCAGCAGCCAGGCTTGGAGGACTAAGCCATGGGGTCTTTATACTGGAGGCCTAGACAGGACCTGCTACATTTTGGCCCTGGGTAAACTGGTGAAGAGAAGGAAGCCCAGAGGCAGGAGAGCAAGACAAGTGCCTTCCTCCACTCTGGCTGCTATTTAAAAAATACCATATTGGGTGGCTTAGGCAACACATTTTTCTCTTTTATAGTTCAGGAGGCCGGGTGGTCTGAGATCGGGTGCCAGCCATGGTCAGGTTCTAGTGAGAGTTCTCTTCTTGCTGTGCAGATTTCCCACTCCTTGGTATATCCTCACATGGCAGAGGGAGACCAGAAGGAGACCAGACTTCTTCTTCTTATAAGAGTACTAATCCTATTATAGGGGCTATACTCTCAGGACCTCATCTAAACCTAACCACTTTTCAGAGGCCCCAAAACGATCACACTGGGGGGCTAAGGTTTCAACATATGAATGGGGGTGGGGGAGGAGAGAAACATGGAGTCTATAACAAAAGCCAAGAGTGAACTATTTTTCAAGTGAGGCTATCCGGGACAGAGTGATGGCCATACTGTATGCAGCAGGTATAAAGGAGCTAGCTTACAGGCCATCCCACATTCCAGTTCACGGACCAGACACATCCTGCAAAATCTGGCAGCACAGAAAAGTATGGTCATTCCAGAGGATGCCTTGAAGATCAGCCATCCTGAGCTACATGGATTCCTGGCCTGGGACCAGGTAGAGAATCAGGCTCAGAAGTTTGCAGGTAGCAAACATCAATAAGGGAGAGATAGTAGATGTGTCCCAGAGGCACTGCCTGGGACAGGCTGCAAGTTCACCAGTTACAGACAGAAAAATCAGCATGGGGAGGGTAGAACTATAAACACAAAACCCCTCCTCCCACCCATTGCCATTTTAGGGGAAGAAACATGGGAGGCTACTGGACCACATTTCTCTTTAGGCAATTGCCTAAAGAAGCTATTTAAATTCAATTGAGGTTTTTTAAATTAAATTGGATGAGATAAAATTTAAACTGAATGGAACTAAAAACCAGATTTTACCCAGTAACCTGCGGGGTGGGCTCCGGGGAAAATTGGATCATGCCGCCACAAGGAAGGCATTACATTGTCTCTGTAGTATGAGTTAAATTCATGCCTCTGCAAAAGAGCCAGCCTTGGTTGCATGCATGTTTTGAGGATGAGGGACATTTCATCCTCAAAACAGCCCCGGGAAATCGGTGCTCTGCTTGTCCCCATTTACAGATGAAGAAGGAGAGGCACAGGATGCATGATAAAAACTTTCCATGATCCCAGAACCAGTGAGTAATGTATCAGGACCCAAACCCAGATGAGACTAGGTCTAGAATCCATACTTATAACCCTTGCCTTACACAGCCCCTGATCAGAAGACAGTTAAGCAGAAGGCCTCAATAATCAGGAAGGCCATTCAAGCAAACAGAAGATACCATATAAAACTTTCATCTCAAAGCATTAAGCAAATATGCTCTACCAGCAAGCAAAGCCACGTGACTTCTTATGTCTTGTGTCCGGTGACACAATTTGCTCTCAAAACTAAAAAAAAAAAAAAAAAAAGTTAAAAAGCAGCAGTAATAATTACAGATGAGATAAGAACAGTTAAGAGAAAGAAAAAGCGCAGTTGGAAGAGGTTCCCTGTGAGAGCTGTATTTTTAGGGAAAGAAAGACAGGAGAAGACTGATTTTTTTCTTCCCAGGACTCTGGATCAAACTGAGGTTTGATTAAAGAATGACCTTGACCCAGAACAAGAATAATAAAAGACAATTTCCAGTAAGTATGCTAGCTCGAATTAATGATTTACTTTTTATTTTTAAACCGAATTCAGTAGAGATTTACATGCATTAGGTTACAATGATTTGAATTTTGACCTTGAAATAATCTTTACATTGTAAATTCTTAATGATCAAAACAATGTTCTCAGTGATTAAAACATATTAGTGATTAATTATTAAAGGAGAATAATTGCAAATACACATTCCTAAAATCTCAAGGCTTTTAAACCATTTGTATAAATGATTGGACATTTTTTTAAATTTGCTTAAAAAAAAACAACCTCCATCTGATTCACAATCTCATCATCAATATAACACAAGAGAAAAGATACTTCTCACAAACTAGAAATATACACAACTACCTGTGATCCCATCAAAGCCAAAGAGAGAAAAGATTGTTCTGTCAACCTGTTCTGTATCAACGAATTAATGTTAAGAAATAATCCAAGAACTTCTTAAATAAGGCTAATAAAAAGTCAGTAGTTTGATCATTTTTCTTTAAGAAGTCACTTTATCAGTTTTGTTATCTATAACATAGAGTCAGACATGATCTTAGTGCTATACCTAACATGCCCAAGCTGAGAACATGACAAGAGGAGCTACCGAGCAAACTAGATTTGCCTGAACAATTTTTACTGAGTAAGAAGGTTTCAAGAAATGACTATACCCCATACCATAGAGAAATAATTCTCAACCAGATACTAGCCTCATGAATTTTAAGCCATCTTTCCCAATGCCATGGTTCTTCTTAACTTGGATGCACTTGCCTGGAGTAGGGTTCCTCTGGACAGAGGGAACCCCAGAGTATGTACAAGCTGGGGCTGACTATGGCGTCCCAGGGTTAAGGCTGTCCCAGGGCCAGGACAAGGACCTCTCAGGGGCACCAACCTCCCAACAACTGAACACAACTGGCCAACTCCTTGGGGAAAGACACAAAAGCATTCCCTACGATCTCCCCAAATCTGCCCCTTGTCTGTGGGATCCCATCAGAAGTGACAACATTTAATAGAAAAAGAGAAAAAAAAAAGAAAAGGCAATTTGCTAAGGAATTGATCTATGTAATTTTCTGAGTGGTCAAACATTACTTTTCACAATTTATTCTATGTTGATCATTGATCTATTTTTTCAATATAAAGGAATGATATTTGAAATTTTACCTATATTAATTTTCTATTGCTGCATAACAAATTACCACAAACTTAGTGGCTTAAAGCAATACTACTTTATTAATTTCATAGTTTCTGGATGCTAGGACTCCAGCACATTTTTAACTGGGTTCCTTGTACTGGGTTTGGACTAAATGTTTGTATTACCCCAAATTCATATGCTGAAGCCCTAATCATCAAAGTACTGGAAACTTTGGGAATTAATTAGCCTTGGATGAGGTCATGAGGGTGAGTCCCCACAATGAGAAAAGTGCCTTATAAGAAAAGGAAGAGACTGGAGTTCACTTGCTCTCTCTGCCATATGAAGACAGCAAGAACGCAGCCATCTGCAAATGAGGAAAAGGGTGCTCACCAGGCACCCAACCTGCCAGCACACTGATAAGATCTCAGAAAGTGAGAAATAAACGCCTGTTGGTTAAGCCACTTGGTCTATGGTACTTCTGTTATAGTAGCCTGAGAAGACTAAGACAGTCTCACAAGGCTGAAATCAACTTGTTAGCCAAGTACATCATCATTCAGAGGATCAGTGAGGGAAGATCTACTTCCAAAGAGCTTCAAGTTAAAAAATAATAATAAAATAAAAAGAGCTTCAAGTTGTTGACAGATTTTATTTCCTTGGGGCTGAGGTATGACTAAAGTCCCTATTTTCTTGCTAGCTGTCACCTGGGGACCACTCTGAGCTACTAGAGGGTGCTTTCAAGCCCTTGCTCCATGGCCCTCCCCAGAGCCCCCTCACTCTTCAAAGCTATCTCTTCAGAAGGCACTCAGTCCCTTTCAATGGCTCACCTGATTAGGCCAGGCCCACTTAAGATAACCTCTCATTTGATGAACTTGAATTCAAGTGATTTGGAACCTTAATTATATCTGAAAAACACGTTCACTTATGCCCCTTAACTTACCTTAATCATTGTGTTCACAGTCCCATCACACTCAAGGAAAAGGAAGGACATAGGGTGTGTGTACCAGGGGGCAGAAATGTGGGGTCAATTGTACTGGCCTGGTTCCTCTGGGGAACCCAGAATAATACACACGGTGATTCTCCAAGTTATTATTTAGGCTCCACTGTATGTCTCTCCAAACCCAATCTGTCCTTTATTTTACTTGCTTTCAGGCAAGGAGCAAAATGGTAAGCCTCTTAAGGATTTTTGAATGTTCAGGGCAGCCTACAGGGTCCCAGCAAAGGTACATTATTCCATGCAATCTTGAGGCTGTACTTGGTCTGCTTTACACAGAAGCCAATGACTGTCTAGTCCCCTTGATGCTATTTTTCTGCCGGCACAATTTGTATCCTCTTAGCCTAATGACACAGAAAGTGGGAGACAATAAAGAAAACAGGGAGTGTCTCCCTCTCTGATTTCTTCCCATTCAGTTTTCCCTCCCTTCCCCTATGATCCTCTCTCTTATATTCCATATAGGAGTAAAACCATATGCTAATTCTCTTTCTCTGACTGACTTATTTCACTCAGCATAATACCCTCCAGTTCCATCCATGTCGATGTAAATGGTAAGATTTCATCCTTTCTAATGGCTGAGTAATATTCCATTGTGTATATAGACCACATCTTCTTTATCCATTCCTTTGTCAATGGATATATGGGCTCTTTCCATAGTTTGGCTATTGTGGACATTGCTGCTATAAACATTGGGTTGCTGGAGGGGAGGTGGGTGGGAAGATGGGGAATTGGGTGATGGGCATTAGAAGGGAACATGTTATTATGAACACTGGGTGCTATGTGCAACTGATGAATTACTGAATTCTACATCTGAAACTAATGATTAGCTAACTACATGTTAGCTAATTGAATTTAAATTAAAAAAAATAAAACAGGGAATACTCTTGTTGCACAGGATACAATAATCACTCAGATATTTTTAGCTGCACATAACTGAAAACTTAACAAAAAGGAGCTTAAACAATAATAAAGACATGAATTACTTCACATAGCAAGAGATCTGGGATGGGGGAGAGGGGGAAGAGAGAGAGGGAGGCTCCAGGGTTGATTATTCAGTTGCTCATAAAGAACTTTCCCTGTTTCTTCTTATCTTCTTTCTACTCTGTCATCCTCAGGGTATGGATTTAGGATGACTCCCCTCATAGTCCCAAAGAGGCTGCCAAAGGTCTGGGCATCACACAGAAATGACAACATCTAGAAGCACAAAGGTACTATTCCTTCTCACTTCCCTCTTTTTACATTACAGAATAGAGCATGAGGAGACCTACATTATGCTACAAAATACAGTGAAAAACACCAATACTTCACAAACTCTTCCAAAGAAGAGGAAAAACTTCCAAACTTATTTCATGAGGTAAGATTATCTAATTACTCTAATACCAAAACCAGACAAGGCTATTAAAAGAAAAGCATAGACCAATATCTTTTATGAACATTGATGCAAAAATTATCAACAACATATTAAGAAACCCAATCCAACAACATATAAAAAGGATTATGCTCCATGACCAAATGGGATTTGTCCCAGGATGCAAGATTGGTTGATATGAAAATCAATCAGTGTAATACATTTTATTAAGAAAATAAAGGACAAAAACCACATGATAAGACACAGAAAAAGCATTTGGCAAACTCCTATACCCTTTTATAATTAAAAAAAATCAATAAAGTAGGAATAGAAGGGAACTTTTTCAATGTGATAAAGGGCATCTGCCAAAACCCATGGCTAACATTATACTTAATGTGAAAGACCAAAAGTTTTCCCACTAATAGCAGGAAGAAGACAAGAATAAGAGAGTGACTGCACTTACTGAGGTGAGCACTGAGCATAGGATAGACTTTGCAGATCCCTATGTTATACAGCTGAAATGAATATAACATTATATGTAGTACATGATTGCTAAATAATCTGTGGAATACAGAAGGGAACAAAATCATTACTCCTTTAAGAAATAATATATTCCTTACATTTTAAAAATATTTTCAGTGACTACATTAGCAATATTAATTTTATCTGTAAAATGACTATTTTTTGAGAACTTTACATGGCTGCTTCACTCAATAGATGGATAAATGTGGTTATAAAAGTCACCAAAAAGAACAGTGTCATTTGCCTTATTTCTCTACAAGGTTGTTTCTATTTTCCAAAACTCTGAGTCCATTCCCAGGATATGTGTTTACGTTAGATGTATATACATCTAACAGATGTACATACAGCATGGTGGTAAATGCCATCCATTGTATGTTGTAGTGTGTTGAATGGAGTTGAAGTGAATCAGAATATGCTACCCCAAAATACGTCACTTTAGCATAGGGCTTTTTGGGCTGCAAGCAATTGAGAAACAGTAGATGCAAAAGGAACACTCTGCCCTCTTTCCTTCTGACTAAAATCAGGGCATAAATTTCTATTTGTAAAGATGTTCCTCCCCCAGCCCCTATACGAAGAATTCTTAACCACCAAAGTCTCCTATCACTGGAGATTGCCAACTTTAGTCTGCATAACAACCCTTACTCAATGGCCCTTCTTTTCCCTTAGTTTCCCCATATATTTAATTTCCCAAAATTTACCCTCTTCCCAGAAGCCCAAACCCCTTTTCCTTTGTCACTTCTCTACATTTATCACCTTTTTAAAAATGGTATATAAAGTCTCAAGCCTATTTCTTTGGATTCTGTTTTCTATGTAGCCCTTATGTGCATACAAAATAAATGTTTTCTCCTACTGATCTGTCTTTTGGAAGTTTAATTCACAGGCCCCTGTCACTGAACCTAAGAGAGTAGAGAAAAAAGTTTTTCCTCCCCAACAGTGTCCCCTCACCCACCTACTCACCACCAGAAGAAATGTCCAGGTCATCAGCCCCAGTACCTTTGAATGTAACCTTATTTGGAAATGAGGTTTCTATGGATGTAATTAAGTGAAGGATTTGAAGATGAGCTCATCCTAGATCAGCCAGATGCACCCTAAATCCAATGACAAGTCCTTTTTTAAAATATTTTATTTCTTTGAAAGAGAAGGAGAGAGAGAGAGACTTCGAGTGCAATCAGGGGCAGAGGGAGAAAATCTTGAGCAGACTCCATGCTGAGCACAGAGCCCATTGTGGGGACCAACCCCATGACCCCAAGATCATGACCAAGAGCTGGACACTTAACTAACTAAGCTCCCCCCCCCAGGCGCCCCCCAATGACAAGTCCTTTTAAGAGAAAAGGAAAAACATACAGAGAGAGACAGAAAGAAAGTGATGTGACCATGGAGGCAGAGATGATGCAGTCACAAGCCAAGGAATCCTAAGGACTGCCAGAAACTAGGAGGAAGGTGCGAGATGGATTCTTCCTTACAGTATCCAGAAGGAACCAACTATGCTGACACCTTGATTGCAGACTTCCGGCCTCTAGGACTGTGACAGTATAAAATGCTATTGTTTTTGCTGAATGAATGAATGAATAAATATGTTTATTTATTTATTCATTTTAGAGTGAGCAAGAGAGTGTAAGCCAGGGGGAGGGGCAGAGGAGGGGGATAGAGAGAGGGAGAGAGAGATAATCTCCAGCAGACTCTGCACTGAGCATGAGCCTGACACGGGACTTGATCTCACAACTCTGAGATCATGACTGAGCTGAAACCAAAAGTGTCACTCGACTGACTGAGCCACCCAGGTGCCCCTAAAATGCTTACTGTTCTAAGCCACCAAGTTTATCGTAATTTGTTATGGCAGCCCTCGGAAAGCAGTACATATGTGCTGAGGCAGGAAAAGAAAATGTTACCACAATACAGACCTGGTACTTCATCGTTGTCAGTCAAGCCCCTGGGAGGTGAGCAGATGTATTACAGCCAAAAGAATCTATGATTGGAGCATGCTGGGTGTGATTGCTTTGTGTATACTAAACACCAGGCAAATAACTAGGCCCAATTCAAAGCCAGTGACCAAGAGAAGTAACTCTCCAACAGAACCACCAAAGAAAGTATATATTCCATTAGATCTAGAGCAGGAGTCAGCACACATTTCCAGTAAAGATCCAGAGAGTTAATATTTTCAGATTTGTGAGCTGTATGATCTCTGTCAACAGCTACTCAACTCTCCTGTTGTGAGAGGAAATAGCTGTAGACATTGATAAACAAATAGACATGGGTGTATTACAATAAAATGTAATTTACACCCTTTGGGTATACACCCAAAGAAACTGAAAGCTAAGACTCAAACAGGGTTATTTGTACACCCATGTTCATAGCAGCATTATTCTCAATAGCCAAGAGGTAGAAACATCCCAAGCGTCCACCGTCTATGTTACATACATAGATGAGGATGTTATTCAGTCATAAAAGAGAAGGAAATCCTGTCACATGCTATGAAGTGGATAAACCTTAAGGACATTATGCTAAGTAAAATAATTCTGTCGCAAAAGGACAAATGCTATATGATTCCACCCCTGGGAGGTATCTAAAGGAGTCAAACTGTGAGAAGCAAAAAGTAGAATGGTAGTTCCCAGGGGCAGAGGGGAGAGGGGAGGTATTATTCAATGTATATAGAGTTTACGTTTTGCAAGATGAAAAAGTTCTAGAGATCTATCATACAGCAGTATGAATATAGTTAAACTACTGAGCTGTACGTTTAAAAATGGTTAAGATAGCAAATTTTAGGGTACCTGAGTAGCACAGCAGTTGAGCCTCTGCCTCCAGCTCAAGTCATGATCCTGGGGTCCTGGGATCAAGTTCCGCATCGGGCTACCCACAGGAAACCTGCTTCTCCCTCTGCCTATGTCTCTGCCTATGTCTCTGCCTCTCTGTGTCTCTTGTGAACAAATAAATAAAATCTTTATTTAAAAAAGGTAACAAATTTTATGTTGTTTTTATCACAAAGGGAAAAAAAGCAGCAATGCAAGAAGAGTAAGTTCTGGAGATCTAATGTCCAATGCTTGCCTATAGTTAATAGTACAATTTTGTATACCTAAAATCTGCTAAGAGGGTAGATCTTAAGTGCTTTCATCACAAAGAAAAGAAAAAAAATATATATATATATGGTAACTATATGAGGTGATGAGTATGTTAATTAGCTTGATTGTCATGATTATTTCATAATGTAAAAATGTCAGATCATCACATCATATACCTTAAATATATATCATGTTTAATTCTTAATTAAACTTCAACAAAGCCAAGAAGGAGCAATGAATCCATGATATGTGCCACATCATGGATGAACCTCAAAAACACAATGCTAAGTTAAATATTGGACAAAAAGAACACATAGTATATGATTCCACCTCTCTGAAATATCTAGGATAGGCAAATTATAGAGACAGAAAGTAGAAGAGAAGTGACCAGGTGCTGCGGAATGGGGAGGAAGGGGGAGCTACTGATTAATGGACACAGAGTTTCCATTTGGGGTGATGAAGTTTTGGAAATAGACCATGATGATATTTGCACAACAGCATTCTCAATGCCACTAAACTGTACGCTTAAAAATGGTTAATATGGCAAATTTTATGTTATGCATATTTTACCAAAATTTTTTTAAGATTGGCATTTAGAAAAAAACAACTTTATTTACAAAAATAGGGACTGGCTACAGTTTGCTGACCATTGATCTAGAGCCTATCACACTGAGAGGACTCTATGGTCTTACTCCAGAGCTACCCCAGTGTAGCAGCTATAAGGTAGTAAGTACTTGCCAGGAGCTCTGAGATCCTGTGCTATTTCCTTATTAGGATATACATATACACATCTGGAACACGGTGTGTTTCTACTAGGAAGGTGTGTTTCTATTAGGTTGTGTGATATGAAAAAGCTTCCAAATCCTGTCACATAACTGCGCTGTGTATCTAGAAGAAAAAAATCGCAGAGGGACTGTCTGGTAGAGTGTGCAGACCAGTTCAGAACACCCAGTCCCAGTTTACTGCATTATTTTATTGTTAGTCACATCACTTCTGCTTGTGACCTCAATTTGATCCAATGATTCTAACTGGCTGGCTGTAGGATGTCCTGTATCCAAAAGCACGTCGCTTACAACCAAGACCAAGTGAGAGGACACTACACATTTGCAGACGGCTGCCACCATCCTTAGGTGCATTTTCATCCAGAAGAATAAAGGTCCTCGTAGAAACAGACATGAAACGTGAGGCTCAAAGACATAATTCAATGTATAACAACCTGCAAACCAGCACAGGTTTATTAGACGGCTAATAAAAATAAATCATGGAGGTGTTTTTAAAATGACTTCCCATGTGTTGTGGTTACTTCTCGAGCATACTGTAAATTAACTGTGAAGTGCTACTTCCTGCAGGGATTTTTTTTTCTTTCAGATATAAAGGGGTTATAAGGCTAAAGAATGCAGACACGCATCATGTCTGCAGAAATCATAAAAAAAGATCAAATGTAATATTTTCTTTCAACATGGGCGACTGCTTTGAGATTTTCCATTCAAGCAGCCTTGAACACAGCCTCCAGCGTTTGCCAATTACTCCTGACAAATACCA
Source organism: Nyctereutes procyonoides (assembly GCF_905146905.1). Classification (NCBI taxonomy): domain Eukaryota; kingdom Metazoa; phylum Chordata; class Mammalia; order Carnivora; family Canidae; genus Nyctereutes; species Nyctereutes procyonoides. The sequence continues at coordinate 9,468,826 of NW_026575155.1, forward strand.
TTTGGGCCTGAGTGATGTTGTAAGTGAAATAAAACAGTGGGAGGGAAAAACCAGAACATGATAAAAGGCATTTTTTTTTGGTCTGCTGAGAACTTACTGTAAGTTATACATTCACGAGGGAAGGCCTTGCTTCCTGCCAGTGACGGACCCCATGTGATTTTGAGTTCTAAGGTGACTTTTGTTTGACAGTAATAGGAAGGGAAGACAAAACTCAGTTTTCATGTCCCTTAAAAGGGAGTCAGCTCTTTTTTTCCCCTCACAAAGAAAAAAAAATGTATATAAACAAAAGAAGGGATACCAGGCACTGTTCCCCATCATTCCACATAAATATGAGCTAATGCGCGGAAACAATGCCGTGAAATCAGCTTGGCCAGAACGCCCTCGGCTGCCAGCAGCTCCGCCTGGCTCAATCTGTGAGCTAGGAGCATGTCAGAACCCGCTGCGGGTAACCAAAGCCACAAGAAAGGAAAGGCACAGCCAGGATTCGGTGTGCAGTTGTCTGCCCTCACCCCCACCCCCAGAAACCCATGGATGGCCTGAAGCAAATAAGTCTGCCCCCAACCCCACTGCCTCATTCTTTAAGAGTCCAACCAAACTCATCCCTACTCTTACTCTCAGTGTTACAGGAAACCAGGGAGTAGTCCACAGAAATGACCTGAAAGAAGTTGCGTGGCTATAAAGACAACAGGGCATCAAGCAGACCAGGGCTGGTTTCAGCCCAGTCTGCCTTCTTGGGCAAGGAAGGGACTTTACCTAGTGACCCTACTCAGCTGGGCCTTCTTCATCTATCAGAGAATAGTGCATGGTGAGGATGGAATCAATTCACAGATGGCACCCACCTGGTACCGTGGAGGCCCCTCGTAGCTAGGTAGTAGCTGGCCCCTGGAAATGCTAAGTAAACACATGGCCAGTCCAAAGGTCCCTGGACTCTTCCAGTCAAGGCCCACCAGTGATAATGCATCTATAGTAGCTCAGTGACTTCATAACAACACTGCTGCATTGGCATCTATTTTTTCCCTGTGAAGGTGCACCTCAGAAAAGTGTGAAGGAGACTAGGGTTCCATAGCCAACCACCCAGCAGCTCCCTGGCATGGAGTATAGATGAGAAACTGGCAGCAGCTGCTATGGGGTCACCAGGTACTATGGAGGGAATGGGGAACAGCCATGGCCCAAAGTTAAAGTGGCAAAACCATGATAATTGCTCTCATAATCTGGCCTCGCAGCAGAACCCGCAGCTCTGCTCCACTCTACAGATGAGCCATCTCCAATGGCACCTTTTGTCAAGGATCAGCATCCCCCAGCTAAGCTATACAGATTGCTGAGGTCAGACAGACTGGCCCAGGAGACTGGTAATACTCAACGAAACCCAGTCCCTAGAGCTAGACACACTCCTGAGACACAGCTCTTCTATCTTTCATGGGAGCACAGGGCTTGTGACAGTGCAGATGCTGATTCAGTAAGGTCTGGCGGGTAGGGCCTGAGACTCTGCATTCCTAATAAATACTCCCAGGGGTATTGATACTGTTGATCTGAGTTTCAACCTTTGAGGAGCAGTGTTCTATGTGACCCCAATAAAAGATGCTAACACCACTTAGCCTGCTGAGGGACAGCTTTTGATGGCACTGGCCTCCCCTATAGACTCCTGCCACTAGTAAACCATAAAAGAAAGGAGAGGTTCTAACAGTTGCCCATTGTCAGTGTTTGCTCCTACTGGTACCAGAGACACTGACTTCTGAATAAAGAAACAGAATATTTCATCCTTCACACAATTTCTGCTGATGACTGTGTCCATATGAGCCATGACTCCCAACCTAGGCTTTGCTGTGGCTACCTGCTCTGAATATTGACCCACGACAATTAAAAAGAGCTTGTTATCCAAACCTGAGTACTCTTAAGCAAGATCTGTTTCCCAAACAGGCAGCCGCCATGAGTAAGGCAACTCCAATCAGATAAAGTCATTTGCAGTTTTCTCTACCCTTTCAATTATAGGGGGGAAAGCCAATACTGCAGTAAGGGCCTCCTCAATTAGGTCTTGCCAGCACACTCTAGATGAAATGCCAAAGAGGAAACAAGGATCCACTCAAAGCAAAGTCAGAGCATGTATCAAAAGCAAGAGGTATAGAAGAAGAGTAATCGAAAGGAAATAGACGTGACAGGAGCTCCCCCATTTGCAAGTTGATTTAGTCTTGATCTAAGGACAGGTAATGGAGGCACAAAGGAAGTGCAACAGACCAAAGAAATCATTTAAAATAAGACCGCCTGCACAGTCACTATGTGATGCTGTGCTAGGTCACTTCACATCACCAGCAGTTTGGGATCTGGAGGCTGTCAGCTGCCTGTGGACGGGGAAACCCAAGGACACCCTGACATTTTCACTCTACCTTGAAGCTCGGTCTTCAGATCAAACGCACATCTCTAAAGACGGTTGGGCCAGCCCTCCCATCAGATGGAAGAAATGGCTTCCTTCCAGCTCTCCCCACAAAATGCACCATTTTCTAGTTCCAGAAACATCTGGCAAGAGACGAGTCAGAGAACTAGACCCCTTCCTTTGTGAAGGTGGTCATTTTAAACTCCTTTAAAAGTGACTCTTCCACTGTTTGCCTGCATGTCAGGACCTGAGTCTACCCACTATCAATGCTGTTAGAAATGAAAACCGCTATCTGGTGGGAGAAATTGTTTCTTTCTCAAAAGAAAGTGGTATAAGTATCAACATTTATTTATGGCTTGTCTGTGGGCAGAGACAGGGCAGTTTCTGCATCTTTTCAAACCCCCACCCCCACCCCAGACCCTTCCTCTGAACTCAACACACCTGGTCCCTTGTCTGGCAGCTGTCACCTTGAACTAATGTTTATCTGCCTGTGTTTCTCACCCAAGGAGATCCAACACCCCACAGAGAACATGAATCTCTGCATTTTATCCCAGTAGCAACACACACAGAGTTGTTTTTGCCTTGTTTGGATCCTACTAACATCTGAAAAAAATGACACTCTGTTGCCTTATTTTGACAGTGCCTTGATGACCCGAGTTAGCATCCTCAGCTTGGCCGGTCTTCTTGTGCCATCTAGTGTACAAAGATAGAAATGTCTCAACTCATGGCAAATCCAACGAAGATTTCAGAGATCCACTTTGTATTTTTCAGGCATCAATCCAAACACTGGGACACTTACAGGCATAACTTGTTTTTTTTAAAAAGAGTTGCATGAGGGGCGCCTGGATGGCTCAGTTGGTTAAGTGTCTGCCTTCAAATCAGGTCAATCCCCAGGTCTTGGGATTGAACCCCACCCATGTCTGGCTCCCCACTCAGTGGGGAGTCAGCTTCTCCCTCTTCCTCTCCCCTTGTTCATGCTCTCTCTCGCTCTATCTCTCTCTCAAATAAATAAGTAAAATCTTAAAAAAAGAGTTGCAAGAAAAGAACTAAAATGCACTGAGCATCTGTTGTGTCTGGCCACGTATACCTAAAAGTACTCACTGAACAAAATGTTAAAGCATTTGAGCTTTGGATTAACCTGTATCAGTATGGATTGGAACCATTTAAAAGACTAATTTAAGTAGCACAAAGTTATGTAGCAATGGGCACTCTGTTTTCTGCCTCCCAAACTATTGTCATTGTAGGCACTGGAAAACCAGAGTGTTCCAGCTGGGACTAGTTAAAGCACCTTGTTCCTATAGTGCAGAGGCTCAGAAGGGGGACTGTGACATATATCAGAGTCACCTGGGAGGTTTTGGGCCCCCAATATCCTGGCACACCCCAGACCAACTAAATCAGAGCCTATGGGGTGAGACCCCAGGCTCAGTAGTTTTTAAAGCTCTGCCTCATGCAAGGGAGGTGACATCAATCAGTAAGATGGAGGGCTAGGGGGTCCCAATGCTCATCTCTGCCCAGAAGAAAACAACAAAAATAGTTAATAAACAACTATAAACCAATGAAGATAACTCAGGGAAAGTTCTGGACTACAATAAAAAAAAAAAGCAGCAAAAACCCTGCAGAGCTTAAAACCCAAGAATGGTCACATAGAAGAAGACAGGAAGTATTTTACCCACATCTCCCCATCCTCAAGTCAAAAGAAGCTTGGAGCACGAGGGATCCACTCAGGGGAAGCTCCTTTCAGGGGGTAAAGAAGATAAGGAGAACCCCAGCAAGCCACAGCACTGTGAATGTTTGCAGCCTTTACTACCGTGGCCTCCCACAGTCTACACCAATGCTGATCCCAGCTGATGGAACTCCCAGACTCCCCACCACGGAGTCCTCTTCTCATAGTTCAAGCTGTCATTGCAATAATATCTACCCTCAGGAACCCTGTCACTGCTGTGCCCAGCTCTTTGAGATCAAGACTTCAAGGTGTTTCACCATATACAAGATGAGAGCTGCCACTGCCCTGAGCCCTGCCCTCAACTCAGGTTGCTTTATTGCATTACAGGAGCTACTCTGAAACCCACCCCAGGTCCCAGGTTGTGGCTGTGAACCTTCACTGATGGGGCTGTGCTGCCACTGCTCTGACCCCCCACCACCCAGGTCCCAGGTTGCTGCTCTGAACCATCATTGCCAGGTGACACTACCACTGCTCTGATCCTTATCCCTAGGTTCCAGATCAAAGCCCTGAACTGCCATTGTCAGGGGCACTGCTGTTGCCCTGAGTCCTGCTCCCTGGATATTAACATGTGGCTTTGACAGGCCATCACTAGAGATGCCCTTCTGCTAACCTGAAACTTCCCCTGAGGCCAAAGTTGGGACTTTGACTCATCACTATCTACCGGCTGTACTGCTACTGTACCCTGCCCCCTAGACCCAAGCCACTGCTATGCCTTGCCATCCTGGGGCCTGTGTCACTGCTCCATTACCTACCTGGCCAAAATCACTACATGACCCAGAGCCCCAGACCCTGGTTTCACAGGATTCTACACATACCCACACCTTCGACATGAGTGCCACTGCTACAGCAAGTACACCTGTGCCCCCAGGACCCAGGCACTGTGGTAGTTCCACATGCACCTGAGTCCAAGATTCCAGTTCTATGAGTTCACTCATTGCTCTGAGTGCTAGCATTCCAGACTATATGCCAAGAGGGGATCCCCTTTGCTATAACTTTTTCCAACAGGCAAAAATAGAAGAACAGAAAATCCTGGCAACCTTCACCTTGAATATCCCAACAGCCTTATTTAGGCACCATGCCATCCAGAGTCTTGGTCACAGAAAAAAACCACAAATCTTTGCCTACACTGACCTCAGCTGATGGAGTTTCATGGAGATTACACTGCTGTGCCTTCCAAAATTGAAAGACACAGTATCCTACCCAGCTGGTACCCTTGCAGCCACCTTCCGGTGAGAGTCTTTCCCCACCAAAGCCAGTTCAAATGGCTGGAAGAAGTGAATGCACCATCAATTGTGCAAACATCAACACAAAGCCATCAGAAACACGAAAAGGCAAACATGACACTATCAAAGGAACATGATTTTCCAGGAACCAAATCCCAAAGAAATGCAGATCTGTGGGTTACCTGAAAAAGAATATAAAATAATCATTTTAAGGAAGCTCAGTGAGATTCAAGAGAACACAGACAATTTAATGAACTCAGGAAAACAATATATAAACAAAATGAGAAGTACAACAGAGACATAAATCATAGGAAAACCCCTGAGACTCTGAGCTGAAAGAATACAATGAATGAAATTAAAAATACAATAGAAAGCTTCACATTAGGCTCAATCGGGCAGAAAAAAAGAATCTGGAAACATGAAGACAGTTCAAGTTGAAATTATCCATTCAGAGAAGAAAAAAGAAATTAGCATGAAAAAGAATAAAGAAAATCCATGTGAATTATAGGATACAGCCAGGGAAATAATATCTGCACTATGGATGACCCAGAGAGAGAACAGACAGAGAAAGGAACAGAAAACGTAAGAATGGTTGAACACTTACTAAATCTGGGGAAAGTATGGCCATCCAAGTACATGAAGCTCAAAGGCCCCCAAACAGTTACAACCCAAAGAGATCTTCACCAAGACTCAAAATCAAAGACAAAAAGATAATTTTGAAAATAACAAGAGAAAAAAAAAGATTAATCACATACATGGGAATCCTAATAAGTCTATCAGCAGATTTCTAGCAGAAACCTTACAGGCTAGGAAAGGAGATAACATATTCAAAGTACTCAAGGAAAAAAAAAACTGCCAACCAAGAATACTTTACACAGCAAAGTTGTCCTTAAGAAGTAAAGGAGAGGGCAGCCCAGTTGGCTCAGTGGTTTAGTGCCACCTTTGGCCCAGGGCCTGATCCTGGAGACCTGGGATTGGGTCCTGCATCGGGCTTCCTACATGGAGCCTGCTTCTCCCTCTTTGTCACCACCATACCTGCCTTACAAAAAATGCTAAAAGGAGTTATTGAGGCTGACACACCAAAAAACAGTAATTAGCAACATGAAAACAGATGGAAGTATAAATTCACTAGTAAAGGAAAACATATCATCAAATTCAAAATAATACTGCAAAGGTAGTATGTAAATCACTTTGAACTCCAACCTACAGATTAAGAGACAAAAATAGTAAAAATAACTCTAGCAACAATATTTTGTTAATGGATAGATAATATAAAAAGATGTAACTTGGGACAACAACAATATAAACTGTGTAAGCATGTAAATGTTTGGAAGGTTTTTATCCAATTGAAGTTATCAGCTCAAAATAGTCATAATTAAAAAATGTATTCTAAAAGTTTCATGATAACCACAAAGCAAAAGTCTGTAATAGATACACGAATGATAAAGAGAACAGTATCAAAGCATACCACTATAAAAAATCATCAGCTCACAAAAAAAGACAGCAAAAGAAGAAGAAAGCAAGAAAGGAACTACAAAATAATCAGAAAAAGCATTTAACAGGACGGTGATAGTAAGTCTTTACCTATCAGTAATTACTCTAAATGTATATGGTTTAAATTCTCTAATTAAAAGAAAAGAATAGACAAAAAAATGCTTTCAAAAAAAAAAAACAAAACCCAACTAAATGCTACTTACAAGAGACTTGAATTTTAAGGACACTCGTAAGCTGAAAGTAAAGGGAGGAAAGATATTCTGTGCAAATGAAAAACAAAAAAGGGCAGGGATAGAAATACTCAGATCAGACAAAATAGATTTTAAGTCAAAATCTGCAACAGAGACAAAGAAGGTCATTTTATAATGATGAAGGGGTTGATTCACCAAAAGGATAAACATCTACATACCCAATATTGGAAAACCTATACATATTAAGCAAGTATTAATAGATATGAAGGCAAAAATAGACAGCAATGCAACAATAGTAGGAAACTTCAATACCTCACTTTCAACAGATCATTCAGAGAGAAAATCAGTAAAATAATAATAATAATAATAACACTAATAATGGATTTGAATGACACTTTAGACCAAATGTACCTAACAGACATATACAGAATACTCTATCCAACAGCAGGAGAAATCACATTCTTCTCAAGGACACATGAAACATTCTCCAGAATAAATCATATGTTAGGTCACAAGATAAGCATTAAGAAATTTAAGAACATTGAAATCCTATCAAGTATCTTTTCCAACAGCAGTGGTTTGAGACTGGAAATCTGTAACAAGAAGAAAGCTGGAAATTTACAAATATGTAAAAATTCAACCACACACTTAACAACCAATGGATCAACAAAGAAATCAAAAAATATCTAGACACAAACAAAAATGGAAACACAACACACCAAAACTTATGGAATGCAGTCAAAGCAGTTCAAAGAGGAATATTTATAGTAATAAATGTTTACAATAAGAAAAAAAATCTCAAATAAACAACTTAACCTTATACCTCAAGGAACTGGATAAAGAAAAACAAAGCCCAAAGTTGGCAGAAAGGAGGAAAGAATAAAGATTAGACCAGAAATAAATGAAATATAGAGAGGGGAATCTCTATATTTCAGTCAGGTAAGCATCTGCCTTCAGCTCAGGATGTGATCTCAGAGTCCTGGGATCAAGCCTCACATCAGGCTCCCTGCTCAGTGAGGAGTCTGCTTCTCCCTCTTGTTCCTGCTTTCTATCACTCTCTCAAGCAGATAAGTAAATAGTCTTTTTAAAAAAAAAAAGACTAGGGGGCAGCCCCGGTGGCGCAGAGGTTTAGCGCCGCCTGCAACCCAGGGTGTGATCCTGGGGACCTTGGATCAAGTCCCACGTCGGGCTCCCTGCATGGAGCCTGCTTCTCCCTCTGCCTGTGCCTCTGCCCCCCCCCTCTGTGTGTCTCTATGAATAAATAAATAAAATCTTAAAAATAAAAAAAGACTAGGGAAACAATAGAAAATATGAACAAAACTAGGAATGGGCTTTGTGAAAAAATAAACATAATTGACAAACATGTAGCTAGACTAAGCAAAAAAAAGATGACTCCATAAAAACAAATGAAAGAAGAGATATTACAAGTGATACCACAAAAATTCTAAAGATCATAAGAGACAGACAGCTATGGACCATTATATGCCAACAAATTATATAATTCAGAAGAGATTGATAGATTCATAGAAACACACAACTTACCAAGACTGATCATGAAATAATAGAAAATTTGAACAGACCAATAATAAGCAAGGAAATTGAATTAGTAATCAAAAAATCTCCCAACAAATAAAAGCTCAGGACCAGATGGCTTCACAGGTGAATTCACCAAACATTTAAAGAAAAATTAATACCAACCTTTTATAAACTCTTCTAAAAAATTGCAAAGAAAGGAACACTTCCAAACACATTTTATGAAGCATTACCCTGGTAACTGAAGGCAGTCAAGGATACTACAGGCAAAGAAAATTACAAGCTAGGGATCCCTGGGTGGCTCAGTGGTTCGGTGCCTGCCTTCAACTGAGTCCCAGGATCAAGTCCCATATTGGGCTCCCTGCATGGAGCCTGCTTCTCCCTCTGCCTGTGTCTCTGCCTCTCTCTCTGTGTGTCTCTCATGAATAAATAAATAAAATCTTTAAAAAAAAGAAAGAAAATTACAAGCCAACATCCCTGGTGAACCCAAATGCAAAAATCCTCAACAAAATACTAGCAAACCAAATTCAAGAACACACTGAAATGATCACACACCAGGATCAAGACAGATTCATCCATAGGATGCAAGGATGTGATATACTACATTAATAAATGTGATTAACTAAATTAACAAAATAAAGGATAACAATCATATGATCATTTTAACAGATGCAGAAAAAACACTTGAAAAAATTCAACGTCCTTTCATAATAAAATTCTCAACAAATTAGATAGAGAGGAAGTGTTCCTCAGAATAATAGAAGTTGGGCAGCTCAGGTGGCTCAGCGGTTTAGCGCTGCCTTCAGCCTGGGGAGTGATCCTCGAGACCCAGGATTAAGTCCCATATTGGGCTCCCTGCATGGAGCCTGCTTCTCCCTCTGCCTGTGTCTCTGCCTCTCTCTCTCTCTCTCTTTCTCTCTCTCTCTCTCCTCTCTGTGTATTCTCATGAATAAATAAATAAAATCTTCAAAAAATAATAATAATAATAGAAGTCATATACAACAAGCCCACAGCTACATTATATACATTGGTGGAAAGTTAGAAGCCTTTCCTCTAAAATCAAGAGTAAGACAGGGATGCCCACTCCTACTATATCCATTCAACATAGTACTGGAAGTCCCAGCCACAGCAATTAGTTAAGAATAAGAAATAAAGGCATCCAAATCAGAAAGGAAGATGTGAATTACCTATTCATAAAGATGTTCATACTACCCAAAGTGATCTACAGATTCAATCCAATCTCTATCAAAATCCTAATGGCATCCTTCACAGAAATAGGAAAAAAAGTATTCAAAAATTTGTATGAAATTACAAAAGACCCCAAACAGCCAAAGTGATACTGGAAAAAAAAAAAAAAGAACAAAGTTGGAGGCATCACACTCCTGATTTCAAGCTATATTTACAAAGCTAGAGTAATCAGAACAGTATGGTACTGGCATAAAAACCATCATACGGAAGAGAATAGAGAGCCCAGATGTAAACCCACACACACAAGGTCAACTAAATTTTGACAACGGCCCCAACAACACACAATGGGGAAAGGATAATCTCTTCAATAAATGGTTCTGGGGAAACCGAATATCTACATGCAAAAAAGAGTAAAACTGGATCCCAATAGTACTACCACTCACAAAAACTAACTCAAAAGAGATCAAAGATTTAAATATAAGACCTGAAACCATAAAACTCCTAGAAGAAAATATAGGGGAAAAGATCCTTGACAAAGGCTTTGGCAATGATTTCTTGGATAAGACATCAAAGGTACAGGTAAAAAAGCTGTAAATAAAAAATAAAAAAAATAAACAAGTGGGACTGCATCAAACTAGAGAGCTTCTGTGCAGCATGGAAACAATGAGTTGAAAAGGCAGCCCACAGGATGGGTGAAAATATTTGCAAAATATATATATATATCGTAAGGGGTTATTATACAGATGTACAAAGAACTCATACACTTCAATAGCAAGAAAAGCAAATTTTAAATTTTAAATACAATTTTAAAATGAGTGCAGGACCTGAATAGACATTAAAAAAAAAAAAAAGACATAGGGATGCCTGAGCAGTGGAGCATCTGCCTTCAGCTCAGGGCATGATCCTGGAGTCCTGGAATTGAGTCCCACATCGGGCTCCCTGCATGGAGTCTGCTTCTCTCTCTGCCTACATCTCTGCCTCTCTCTGTGTGTCTTTCATGAATAAATAAATAAATAATCTTTAAAAAAGACATACAAGAGATATATGAAAAGATGCTTCACATCCCTGATCCTCAAGAAAGTGCAAATCAGAGCCACCATGAGATAACATCTAGTAAGATGGCTATTGAAAAAATGAGAGATATCAATGTTGGTGAGGATGTGGAAAAAGGACACTTAGACACTGTTGGTGGTAATATATATTGGTACAGCCATTATGGAAAGCAGTATAATGGTTCCTCAAAAAAAAAAAAAACTTATAATTGATCCAAAGGAGTTGAAATCAGAATCTTGAAGAGATATCTGCATACCCATATTCATTACAGCATTAATCAAAATACCCAAGATACAGAAACAGTGTAAAGTGTCCTTCAACAGATGAATGAGTAAAGAAAATGTGATACATACAAACAATGGAATATTATTCAGCCATAAAAAAAGGAAATCCTGCCAATGCAATTGCATGGAGCAATTTGGAAGGCATTTTGCTAAGTGAAATAAGCCAGACTGAGAAAGACAAATGCTGTCTGATATCAGCTACATGGAATATTAAGGCGGAAAATAAGCCAGTTTCATAGAAACGGAGAATAGAACAGTGGTTGCCAGGGGCTGGAAATATGGGACAATGCTGCAGCATTGGTCAACGGGTGCGATTTTTCAGTTGTAAGAAGAATAAGTTCAGAGGAACTACTGTACAGCATCATCACCAGTTAATACTACGGTATTGTTTACTTGAAAGTAAACTTGAAAGATTTGCTGAGAGCAAACCGTAAGCATTCCCAACACAGAAAGAAATAAAAGTTAACTACGTTAACTGTGTGAGCTGATGGTCATGTTCATTTTCTTGATCTCCGCAATCTATAATGTAGAGGTATATCAAATCATCATGTGTACACTTTTCCTTTTTTTTAAGATTGATTGATTGAAGAGAGAGAGAGAGAGAGAGAGAGAGAGGAAAAGAGAGCAGGAGCAGAGGCAGAGGGAGAAGCAGACTCCTCTCTGAGCAGGGAGCCTGATGCAGAACTCGATCTCAGGACCTCAGAATCATGACCTGAATCTAAGGCAGATGCTTAACCAACTGACCCGCCCAGGTGCCCCTGTACACTTTAAGTCTATTCAAATATATTTGCTAATTATTCCTCAATAAAATTTTTAAAAATGCTTCATCCGTGGTTCCCATAAACAGCTAAGGCTTGGAATGGCTGCTGCCACCCTTACTATCTGAGGCTTGGGAGGACCTGAGAAGCAAAGATCTATGCTGCCTGCAACAGACACAGCCTTACACTGGACCCATCATGAATGACACCCTGAATTCCCTTTTATCTTAAACATTTTGAGGTCTCCCTAGGTGCCCCTGACAGGGGCAAAGTTAGAGCTGGAATTATTTACTGTCCTCATAATTGCTAAGTAGACCCTGGACAGTCCTGGTTTTTTGCCTTAACTTCTGGCTCCAGGCAACAGCAGAAGGCTTTTAAATCCCTATGGCCAGAGCTGCGTAACCAGACAGGGACCCTTGAGATCGAAAGGAGAGTCCCCCCCTGCAGGACTAGTTCCTCTGAAACGGGACAAGGCTGCCTTTTGGGATCACTCACCCCTGCTTGCCCCTCTGCCCTTTATGGGATGTAGGTGTCACTGTGACAGGGAGGGGGCTTGGCCCACAGGGACCCCCTGGGCAGGCCCTCTTTCTCCTGGCACCTGGGTGCTGCTGGCTCTTCGTTGCCAGTCTGCACAATGATTTTGAGGAAGCTGCCTGTTAGAACATGAAAAGGAGACAAAACAAAACAAACCGTGCTAAGGGGGCCTATCCCCACCCTGCACTGTAGGCTGCCCATCTTTGGAGGCAGAAATAGGTCTGATGAGGAATGGACTTGAATTTGGAGACTCCTGGGTTCTAATCTGAAATGTACGATGTGGGCAGGTGACTCAACCCCTCTATTCCTCCGTTTTTTCTTCATCTCTGGTAAAACATGGAATACTTGCCCCACAGAGCTGCTATGAAAATAAGATGGGAAAATGGAATGAGAACAGAAAGGCCAAAGATGGGAGGGACTTGGTGCCTGTTAGTGTGTTCTCCACCCTTCCCTGGGCTGGGGCTCCCACCTCCCTCTCTCCTCCAACTGCCTCACTCCCACTCTGATTTTTCTTCAGAAGAATACAGTCCAGAAAGTCCATTTGTGAGAACGTCTAGATGTTATACTACGGAAGGAGAATGCAGGACACTGTGACGTCCACAGGAATCAGAAAGAAAATGTGGATTCTGCTATGCCAGATCCAGGGTCCAGAGCAAGCTCCTCGATCTCTCAGGGTCTCAACCACAAAATGAAGGGGTCTGAGTGGACCATCTCAAGGACCTCTCACCCCAACCCTCTGACAGTACACGTATTCTGAGGCCTAACCTCAGAGTCACACAATCTGGAGTCTGCCTAATGCATCACATCAGGAGTCATGAAAGGACCCAACTACAACCCAGGGACCCTCAGAGGGCACTCCTCCATCGAAATCTCTAGATCGGTGGTTCACAAACAATGGGCACAGAAGTCACCCGGGGGCTCACTGAAAATACATATTCCTGCACCTACCTCCAGAGATTGATTCTATGGGCTTGGGATGAGCTCATAGTACCTGGCAGTTTCTGATGTCATGCTCAAGGGCCCACAGACTGACACACATGCTCTTAATAAAGGCTTCAACTACTCGTGACCAAAGGTAGCTCCACCCATACCCTATGTGGCCCGGCGCTCACCTGCTGAATACCCTCGGCCACATCACTTCCCTTCTCTGCACCTGTTTGCTCTTCTATACTATGTGGCTACTAACACCCTCTCTCAGGGAATGGGTTGTCATTTTTGAAGATGGGTTCCTTGGGCCATGAGTCTGCTCTTCCATATATTAGGGAGTCTCTTTGCTTATCAAAAGGATTTTTTTAAAAGATTTTATTTATTCATGAGAGACAGAGAGAGAGGCAGAGACACAGGCAGAGGGAGAAGCAGGCTCCCTGCGGGGACCCTGATGCAGGACTTGATCCCGAGACTCCAGGATCACACCCTGGGCCCATGGCAGGCGCTAAACCACTGAGCCACCCAGGCATCCCAAGAGAACAGATTTAAACAGCAAGGCTGTGGTGTCTCAGCACTCCACATGTTCTTCCAAGGATGGCCCATCCAGCGGCACTTTAATTTTACAGAGTCCTGATCACGTGAGAACAGATCAGGTGCCTCCCTAAGCCTGTCTGCACCTTTCACAAACACAATCTTTGTGGTATGAACATTATAAGCACAGCGTCTGGAGGATGACTGAGGTCTGAATCCTAGCTCTGCCACTTAGCAGCTACGGGACCTCAGCAATAAATAACTTCACATTTACAAAATCAAGAAAGCGTTACCTCAACATTTCATGGTAAGGATTAACAAGGTGATAAATGTAATGATGGGTACTTATTGATGTTGTCAGATTGATAGACTCTGGACCTTCCTAGAAAAAGTGTTAGCAGCAAGTGAGAAGAGACGTAGAATCCTCATTAATTAGGCACTAGCCTTACTTAAAAAAAAAACAAAAAAAAAAAAAACGGTTTCTTGCCATGTAACTCACAGGCCATACATACCACTGACCCATTTAAAGTGTACAATCTGATGGGCTTCAGTATTTATGCAGAGCCACGTAGCCATCATGACTCGAGAGCACTTCTGTTGCCCCAAATGAGACCCTACGATCTAGACCTTGCCACCCAATCCCAGCAGCACCCCAGCCCGAAACACGGCAACCACTCATCTACTTCCCATCGCTCTAGATTTGCCAATTCTGCACATTTCATATAAATACAGTTATATGTGGTCTCTTGTGATTGGGTTCTTTCATTTAGCATGTTTCTAAGGCTCATCCCTGTTGTCGCATATACGAGTACTTTGTTCCTTTCTGTGCCTAAATAATATTCCATTTTATGGCAAAATCTCATTTTATTTATCCATTCACCCACAGATAACATTTGCATTGGGGCTGTTACGAGTAACTGTTATGCAAACTGCTACGAACTTTCACATTCAAGTTTTTGCCTGGACATGTTTTCAAGTCTTGGGTAACGAACCTAGGAGGGGAACTGCTGGGTCATAAAATCTATACTGTTGGAGGAAGGGCCAGGCTGTTGATCAAAGCAGCTGCACCATTGGACCTCTCCCTCAGCAGTGTAAGAGGGCTCCAATTTCTCCGCATCCTTAACACTTTATCTTCTTGATTACAGCTGTCCTGGAGGGTGGGAAGTGGTGACTCTGCATTTTTACTAAATTCCATTATATTGTTGTGAGTTTTTAAAAATTTACTCACAGCCTAATGTTAAAACTATGGGATAGTTTAACCATAGAAGGAAATTAAACAAGAAAATATCCCAAGGAAAGGTTACAACAGAATGATATAGAAAGGTGTCCTCTGAAAGGTGAAAGAGAACAGCACCAGAGAGTACACAGCATTGTTGTTATGTGGCACACAGGCATGTGGCATGCTGGAATGTTGTATGTGGTACACCGGTATTGTATTGACACACTGGCATGCTGTGTTGGCACATGGGCATGTTGTATTGGCACACTGGTATTGTACTGACACACTAGCATGTTGTGTTGGCACACTGGCATGTGGCACACTGGCATGTTGTATGTGGTACACTGGTATTGTATTGAGACACACACTAGCGTGTTGGCACACTGGCATGTGGCACACTGGCATGTTGTGTGTAGTACATTGGTATTGTATTGACTCACTAGCATGTTGTGTTAGCACACTGGCAATGTGGCACACTAGCATGTCGTATGTGGTACAGTTATTGTATTGACACACTGGCATGTTGTGTTGGCTCATGGGCATGCTGTATGTGGTACACCAGCATGCTGTATTGGCACACCGGCATGTTGCATGTGGCAAATGGGTATGCTGTATGTGGCACAGTGGTACTGTATTGACACACTTGCATGTTGTGTTGGCACACTGGCATGCTGTGTTGGCATGTGGGCATGTTGTATGTGGCACACTGGTATTACATTGACCCACTAGCATGTTGTGTTGGCACACTGGCATGCGGCACGCTGGCATGTTGTATGTGGTACAGTGGTATTGTATTGACACACTTGCATGTTGTGCTGGCTCACGGGCATGTTGAATGTGGTACACTGGCATGTTGTATTGACACACGGGCATGTTGCATGTGGCACATGGGCATGTTGTATGTGACACAGTGGTATTGTATTGACACGCATGTTGTGTTGGCACACTGGCATGTTGTATTGCACACTGGCATGCTGTGTTGGCACACGGGCATGTTGTATGTGGTACATTGGTATTGTATTGACACACTAGCATGTTGTGTTGGCACACTGGCATGTGGCATGCTGACATATTGTATGTGGTACACTGGTATTGTATTGACACACTGACATGTTGTGTTGGCACACGGGCATGCTGTGTTGGCACGTGGGCATGTTGTATGTGGCACACTGGTATTATATTGACCCACTAGCATGTGTTGGCACACTGGCATGTGGCACGCTGGCATGTTGTATGTCGTACACTGGTATTGTATTGACACACTGACATGTTGTGTTGGCTCACTGGCATGTTGTATAAGGTTCTTGGCTTTGTTGTATGCAGTACACTGGCAAAGTTATAGAAAGATGCTTCAGGCCCACTTCTTCCCTCTTAATGTTCCATTCCCTGTAATTTACAAATGACTCTCTGGATCTGTTCACAAAAAAGCCCTTTTCCAACTGAACCAACATGGCTGCATTCCTGACAAACCTCTACATTCAAATGTCAGCTGACAAACTGATTTGAGTTTTGTTATACTTTAGTCCTCTGGACAAAACCTACTGCCCAACGTTAATCTGTCACACCAAATGTGATTGCTGTTTGCCAAATGAAGAGCTATAGTAAGTTTCCTCCTATTTCTGTACCTTGATGACTCTCAGGGTGGTGTCTAGGTGCTTCAGTGAAAGCTGTTTTCTTAGAATTAATAGCTCTGGTTTCCTGCGTCATTACCCGTCTCCACCTTCAGGCAGAAGCACTTAATGCCCCAGTCTGAGGAGTGCCTTTTCTGTTTTTAGTTCGAAATATTTGAGGTATGCCTCAAATAGCCCTTAACTTCTGGGTGTCTGTCCTTCAGGCCAAGTCAGCCCTAGGGGCACTTACCACCCACAAACTGTAACCAGAGAGCAACAAGGGGCGAGTGTGCTTGGAACCTCAGCCATGTCCAAGGTGCCAGTGAGGAGAAAACAGAAAAGGAAGAAGATGGAAATGGTGCCAGAGGAAAGAAGAGGGAAACAGTGGTGCTCAGAGATCAGCTCAGGCTGTCCCTCCTGTCTTGGCAGAGATGGGTTTTGCAGGTCCTTGCAAAATCATTGCAAGGACAAGCCAAAGGAGGCCGCGTTGTCTCTATCGACAGTGGTTTACCCCGTGGGCCAGGCTGCCCTGCAGGAGCCACAGATTTCTCACATGCAATGTCTACGAACGGAAAAGTCTTATTCTGATGTTTTTCAAATATGCACAGATCGGGTGTGGATGATGAAACACTTCTCATTTGTAAATGTATAGACTTTTGTCATGTCTATTTTTTTTTTCTGAGCACCGGACAACCGAAGCACAACTATTACCACACAGGTCTGTGAAGTTTTTCATGTTAAGGGAGAGGGGGGGCTTTTTTTTCAAAGGTATATGGCACCTTCAAGTAGGAGCTCATGCCCTATGTATTTTATATATATATATATAATTATACATATATTAATATAGTTAGGTCCTAAATGTCCACAAATAAGGGACAGAAAAGTAAGTATGGTATAGCACAAGGGTCAGTGAACCATGGCCCGTGACCTGTCTCTGTAGCTTACTGGAACACAGCCATGCAACTTGTTTGCATATTGTCTGTACACTGTACAATATAGTTGGGACAAAGACCGTATGGCTCAGAGAGCTTAAAATATTTACTATCTGCCTCTTTAAAGTTTGCAGATCCCTAGTACAGCATATCCTGAAACACACTGCAACTATTTAAAAACAAAGTCAACACCAACTATATACAGGAATGGGGAAAGCTGTCTAGACACTCTGCCTTCTGAAAAGAGCGGGCCCCATCTGCTTGTTTGGGTTGTATTCCACAAGAGCAGGATTTCCAGCACTGGGGAAGAATGCAAACCTGGGAGGGAAAACCAGACCTAGGCACCAATGCCCCTGTCCATCACCAACCTTGCAGAGGCCCAGTGGTTCCTCCAAGACTCCACCCCCTGCATGGTTTATCCAGGGGGTCCCCTGAGGCCAAGGACTAGTGAGAGCTGAGGAGGGAGCATCCCTTCTTCCCTCCCTGGTTCTGAAAATGATAAAGAGGAAAAGAGCAAGGATGGAAGCTCACATATGACTGTGGCTTTAGGGCAGTTTATCTACATGGAGCCCTAGAATCAAGCAGACCTCCCTACTGCGCTGCAGTTGCACCAGGCTCCCTGACTGGCATGTGTGGATGCCCACTGAAATGGAGGTGACAGGTCCATACAGGTGTACTACATCCCTTTGTCAGGACAGCACAGTAAATCCTGAACACAAACACACCCAAGCTGGGGACCCTGGGCCCTCTGAGGGCAGGGTGAGTGGGCATTTTTACTGTAGCACTCACTGGGTATATAATCTTAGGCAAGTTCTCTTCCGTTTTATTTATAACACGGTTAAGTATGGGGATTAAATAAAACACTGCATGCCAAGGCCTGAGCACAGTACCTCCCATTCACCAATGCTAATATTTAATAAATGTTGTCTTGTGTTTCGACAGTAGTCCAGTTTTTAGGACATGTCCCTATCTGCTTCTGTGATGTATAACACCTCCTAACTCCCTCGCAGTCGTTCTGATTGTTGACTGACAGGCATGAGAATGCTATGAAAACTGTAAATTCTGAGCCAAGAGTTTAAAAAGTACGAATTAGGGAAGCCCAGGGTGGCTCGGTGGTTCAGCCCCCCCTTCAGCTGAGGGTGTGGTCCTGGAGACCCAGGATCGAGTCCCATGTCAGGCTCCCTGCACAGAGCCTGCTTCTCCCTCTGCCTGTGTCTCTGCCTCTCTCTCCCTCTCTCTGTGTCTCTCATGAGTAAATAAATAAAATCTTTAAAAAATAAAAAAATAAAAAGTACTAATTAGTACACACTTTACATAAAAAACCATACTCACAGGGAAGTCTATAGTCTAAAATGCTTTTATTTTAAAAAAAAGGGAAGGTAAAGACTCAGAATTCAAAATCGCCAACTGAACACATATATTTATCTCCTATTCCTCCCAAACCTCAGTCACTAAAATGACAAAAAAGCAGAATAAAAGGGTTAAACACCCACCATAAAGAATGGAAAAGGGACATGTCTGACAAGAGATTCAAAATCCAAACACATTCCAGAAAACTGCAAACAGATGGTGGTCCTGTATTTAATGACCGAACTTCCATTCAATAAAAATCACAGACAGCACCCCAACTGTCTCTCCTACACCCAATTCCCTAGTTCCTGGTAAGAAAGGCCAAGAAAGGGAGAGGCAGCAACACTCTGCCTCTGCTGGCCTCATGTCCCAGTCCTTCTGTTGACCGGGGGCTCAGGGCTGATGCATAGGACGTCCACCCCCATTCCAGCCCAACAATCTCCTTTTCAGATTGGAAATCAGAAGCAAAAAATGTGGCAAGGTTTGCTCCAGTTCAGTGCAGCTCAGGGTGAAGGCCAGCAGAGACCTAGGCCTGCCCCACACTCCTCCACCCTCCCCACCCAAAGGCACCCACCACCAGCCCATCCCTAAACCCAAGGGTATCAGAACATGATCAAAGTACAACTTCTTGCCCTTCCTTTTACAAGTGCTGAGTCACATGGGAAGTAGACAACCAGTGAAAGGCCACACACAGAGCCCCTCACAGCCCCTCTCTCCTTACAGTGCAGTGCTTTCCTCCTACTTCTTCTTGCAGGACTGTGGTCTGTTTTGAGAATATCAGAGGTGCTGTGAGGATGGCACATCCAACTTCTACTTACAGCTTCAGAATCCGTAGAGCCTGCCCTGCCCACCCCCCAGATACCCTCCAGCGTCAGAGCAAGCCACCGCTCCATCCCACCAACAAAGAAAGCAAAAGGAGTAGGATTTGGTATACAACTGTTTAATAGAAACCATTCATTGACTGTAAATGCTTCTATACAAAATAAATCTTTGTTTAAACCTGTTTAAGAAGTCACACCCACCATAGGAGGTGATCAAATGCATTAGGTGAAGTTACCTAAAAGGTGTTCGCAAGCTGTTTAGAATCTCAGCAGAGGCCTGCAGAATCTTTAGCTCTTCTGTCCACAATGTTTCTACTAAAGTTAGCTGGTTTAGCAAAGTCACTTCTTCATCTTTCATATGAGAAATCTGGAAGGTATTTTAAAATTAATTTTGTTTTACTGTAGTAAAATATACATAAACATAAAATTTAACATTCTGGCCACTTTGCAGGGATAGTTCAATGGCATTAAGTTATGCTCACAGTGTCCTGTACCTGTAACCACTATGTCTCCCCAGGATCCCTCCCTCCATCGTCTCTAACAGAAACTCTGCCCCATTACACAGGAACTCCCTGTTCCCCCCACCTCTAGCCCCTGGTAACCATAACTCTACTTTCTGTTTCTAGGAGTTTGCCTATGCTGGATAACTCATATAAGTGGAATTACACAGTATTTGTCTTTTTGTATTCTGGATTATTTCACTTAGCATAATGTCTTGAAGGTTGATTAAAATTATTTTTCAGTCCCAGTAATGTTTTCATTAAAGTGAGCTGATTTCTCAGGGCATCTGGGTGCCTCACGTGGTTAAGCTTCTGCCTGCCTTCAGCTCAGATCGTGATCCTGGGGTCCTGGGATACAGCCTCACGTCAGGCTCCCTGCTCCATGGGGAAGTCTGCTTCTCCCTCTGTCCCTCCCCCTTGCTCATTCTCTCTCTCTCTCTTTCTCTCTCTCTCTCTAACAAATAAAATCTTTTCTTTTTTTTGTTTTTAAAGATTTTATTTATTTATTCACAAGACACACAGAGAGAAAGGCAGAGACACAGGCAGAGGGAGGAGAAGCAGGCTCCATGCAGGGAGCCCAATGTGAGACTCGATCCCAGGACTCCAGGATCACGCCCTGAGCCAAAGGCAGACGCTCAACCACTGAGCCACCCAGGCGTCCCAATAAAATCTTTTCTTAAAAAATGAGCTGATTTCCCATTTCACTAAAACATTTACTAAATAGAAATATTTTTAAAAGAGTACTTGAAAATTCATCCAATAATTTTACCTATCGAAGACATAAACACAATGTTAACAGACAAAAATCCCAGAAATTACATCAACATTCATCTATTTTAAGGCATCAAAGAATGCCCTAACAAGGTGTAACATGTACAAAGCAAGTAACTTCTTAATCAAAATACGTCTTTAACAAAAGAATGCAATGTTCTAGAAACATACCTTTCGAAGCATAGCATTGGTCTCTTCTATGAAATATTGGCATATTTTCTGAGCTATGACCAAACTTGTCTTCTCATTTGTATCTGAAATGACTTCCCCAAGAAGTATTTTTTTCCAGCATGTACTAGAACCAAATTGTTCAGTAAGGTAATGTCAGCAGGCTCTCAAAAAGTAAAGAAGGCTTTTTACACTTCAACACAACAAACTCTTCTCCTATTTTTCCAGAAGCATTAATAAACTCACTCCATTAGCAGATTTCCTAAAACCTCCCACCACATGTAGCTCCTGTGCTGAAGCAGATAAGGTACAGAAGAAGGAGGAAGAGCTGAGAATAAGAATCAAGGGGACTGACGCTCTTTGCAGGGAGGGACTGAATTCTATTATCACTGCAATCCTGTGTCTGGCACATAAGTGAAGTGGAGTTACGCCCACCAGCCATGGGAACAGGGAGGTGACTCGCAGCCCAAAGGACTAAGGGCTAAGGAGCAAAGGCAGTAGAACTTTCCTTCTCTTCAAGTGACAGTCTTTCCTAAACTATGGCAAACTGAACAGATGTTTCACAAGGTAAAATGCTCTGGAGATGGAAAGAGGAACCTATAGTGAAGCCCTTCTGTACAGGCAGGTCATTCCCATTTTATACAATGAAAATACATGGAAATGGGGCTCAAGGGGGCAAGTGGAGCCAACTTCCTGCAGGCAGAGAAGTGTAAGTGTTTCAGGATAAGCAAGAGGGAGCTACAGCAGGACGCTGAGCCAGAAGGTGGCAGAGCCAAATCTCTATGACAGCAAGAAGCACTAAGTAGAAAGGAGGAGGGTGGAGGAACACTGTGGATGCAGAGAATCCAAAGCAGAATGGCTAAGGAGGGGAAAGGTAAGGTGACAACTGCCACATCAGAGTGCAAGTATACCGAAGTCACTGAGAAATTCAGAACAGCTGACAAGATTGTCACATGAAAGAAAGTCTTAAATGTCTTCACCTTTAGAGACAACAATTGAAACCTCAGGAACAGCCACAGTCTCAGGAAAGAAAAGAAAGAAGGAAATCACTACACACCAGGCACAGTGTTTCATATAAAACAATCTTCTAATCTAATCTAATCTTCACAATTTCCTAGCAAAGAAAGCATTTAGTGTTCCCATGTTAGACATAAAGAAACTGAGATCAGGAACGGTAAAGAACTCACCCTAAGTGACAGCACTAATGAGAGATGGGAAGAGCATGCAAACATCCAGCTGGATCCCCACCACACATGGCACCTGTCCTGCCACACCACCCAGACCATTAGGAACAACTCAAAGGGAGGAAAAGAGGCCTCAGGTGACCTCTGGGAAATAGCCTGTTTCATTTAATTTGAGGTAAGTGCCTAAGAAGGACTACTACCTTTTCTACAAAATATGGGCACACATGAGATGAAATAAAAGGTAAGATGAATGGACAGTGAAAACAAGACAAGGGAAAGGTGAAAGGAGGAGGGATAAGATACAACCAGGATACATTGCATGCCTTAAAAATCCTGCACATTTGGACGGGCTACACATTTGTCCTGAGTTTTCTAGCAAACAATAAAGAGAAGGAAATGTATCAGATACAGAATCAACAGTGACTATAAGATAAAAACACAACATGTGCTGAGAATAAACACATCTATTGGTGTTGAGATCAGGGAGTAATTTTTCCTCAGAGTTCCTACAGAAAATTAGGTAAGCGATATCCTGACAGGAGTCATTGAATGAGCATCAACTACTTGAAGGCATCTCTATACATTATCCCCTTTAGTCCTCCCAACCACTCGTGGATGGGGTCACCATCTTAGGCAAGTCCACTCCTCATATGGTTTCTCTCATCTGAGCTTTTGCTAAGCTAAGCAGTGGATCCAGGCTGAGAGAGGTCCCTGCACTGGACAGTCTTTTCCATGCTGGGGGGCGAGCGGGGGGGACTCGCAGCCTCAAAGTAATGTGTGTCTATACCGAGGGCCCCTTCTACCTGCCTCCTCCATGAAATATCCAGGCCTCTCCTTTACCAAGGGGCTGGACATGTGCCCCAGGATAGAACCAGGTGGGAGGAGTTGTTTGCCCCCAGGAAAAAACAATTCCTCAGGGACTTCAGGGACAATACTCAGGGACTTCACTATAAAGTGCCAATGCTCATATTCTTTAAATTATTTACTCTAAGGAATGCCTGGATGGTTCAGCCAGTTGACCATCTCTCAATTTTGGCTCAGGTCATGCATGATCTCAAGGTCCTGAGATGGACCCCCGTGTCAGACTCCACGTGCAGCACAGTCTGCTTAAGATTCTCTCTTTCCCTCTCCTGCCCTTCTGACACTCACATGCACGTGATCGCGTGCATGCGCACGCTCTCAAATAAATAAATAAATAAATAAATAAATAAATAAATCTTTTAAAAACATATACAACTTGATGGGACAAACACTGGGTGTTATGCTATATGTTGGCAAATCAAACTCTAATAAAAAAATTTTTTTTAAAGATGAAAAAAAAAATATATATATACACACACACACACACATATACTCTAAACAACCAGCTGCAGGTCACCAGGGAAAAATACCTGAGAATAAAAAGTTCTCAGGCCCATGTACTCTGATTACAACTCTAAAACCAGAATTCCAGAAATGGTGAAAACTTAGTATTAAATCGCTCACAGCACGGGCAAGTTCCATAGAGGCTAAGCCTCCTGGTATACAAGATCATTCCTTCCTCCCCCTCCCAGAATGGGTATTTGAATGTAAGCCAAGAGAAGCCCCAAGGTTACCTCCAGGTTGTAACTACAGTTCATGACCAACATACATGAAACTTACAATTCTTCGGCTTCCAGACATAACAACTTAAGAGCTGTGAGCAACCTCCAAGATGGTCCATCCCATCCAAATGTCAAATTTCTAAAGCATAAAAACAAATAAAAACACACCTGTCATTCCAATATTTCATGACACCACGGCAAATGGCTGAAGAGCCAACTATTTTCTGAAGGGGCTAAACATTATGTAACTTGTATCTTGGTCACAAAGGCAAAAGAGAAAAATAAGTCTGCAAATACTTAAGAATAAAGCCAGAGTTAAAAAAAAAAAAATTCTTACTGTCTGTTTAAAAAAAAAATAGTAAAAGGGGCACTTGAGTGGCTCAGTTGGTTCAGCATCTGCTTTCGGCTCAGTTCAGGATCCCAGGGTTCTGGGATCGAGCCCCACATCAGGATCCCTGCTCACCAGAGAGTCTGCTTCTCCCTCCCTCTCTGACCCTCCCCCTTGCTCATGCTCTCTTTGCTCATTCTCTCCCAAAAATAAATAAATCATTAAAAAAAAAACAAAGGTAAAAAACTTTCCAATTAATTTTGATAAGGAATTGAATCTGCATGAGGAAGCCAGAGGAAAAGGGCCAGTGTCACAGGTCCTAGTGAGACGAAAGATGAAGAATCAGTATTTCCCTGGGCATCAAATGGCAGCCACAGCTGCCAGATTGCCCTCACATTGCTCTTGGACCACTTAAAACTTAGTTTTATTTACAGAAGAAAATCTGAAAGGAAGAGCCTCAAACCCTGTTTATCCCACCTGGCGTAGAATCACCTGGCCAAAGCTCCCAGCCCGGTGCCCTAAGTGCTTGCGCCACATTGCTGGGTGACTTAGGCCAGTCTGGCCTGCAGTAGCTCAATGCCATTTCACCATACCCTGTGTTGGAGACAAACAATGGACTACCAATCTAGATCAACAGGGCTTTCTGTTGGTATAATAACCCTTCCAGTTTGTATCTCATGTCCCCTAAAATAAGTTTCTTGAAAAGTATCTTACACCTCTTGTGAGCCCCACATCAAGCACAATTTACTACACACAGGAAATGCTCGATAAACACTTACCTGTCAACTTGTACAAGTCAGGAGGTATCCTGTACCTGGAGAAACACAACCCTCAATCTTCTCATCAAAGTTTCCTGAAGGAATAGTTTTAAGAGACAGAGAAAACACTTACTCTATAAAGTCATGATTCTTCAAAATGGAAATCTTCTTGTTCATCTGTTTGTCTGTTGTTGGAAGGTATTTAACAAGTATATCTACATTAAAAAAAAGATAGGAATGAAATAAATTTAGGGTATCATAAGACAAAAGTGTGGACCTTCTACAGTTCCTCTCCCTCCCATCAATGATCAAGACCTGTGTAAACAGTTTTACCTAATTCACACCAAAAAAGCTCCACTTGGGTTCAATTCAATGAGATCTTTATTTAGCCCCTGAAAACCTAGAGGAATTCCAGGGCAGGGGAGAAAATATCCACAACCTCAACACATGTCCCCACTAAGCAAATCAATTCACAGAACCAGGTAATTAAGACAGTGGCAGGAGGATGGAAGTTACAGCCACCAAAAGTACAGGAGCTGTACAAACATGAGGAATTGTTCATAACTGTAAATTTTCAAACGCCAGAATTCAAAACTGGGTATAAGGAATTGAAAGTCAACAGGTAAAAATTAGCAAAGCTTTTTGGGGTAGCAGCATAATGACTGATTTTTCTATTTTTAAAATTTCTTTTTTATAGTTCTATGTTTTGATTTTATTATATTTATAATATTTATTTTAAATGCAAAAATTACTAAAATGTAAATTTTGCTCAAACTGTTTGCAAATCAGTATTTCATGGTCATTAATATTAAAGCGATTCTGATAACAGGAGGCTAATCTCAAAACTAGTTTTCTCAGAGACCCAGCAAGGCCCAGTTTTTGCTTTTTAATTTCTATGTTGAGAAATAACATTATTATTCTGCCTATAGGATGGAGTAGTTTCATCTTGAACAAGTTCTATTTCCACTACAACTTATATTAAAACTACCCCAAATTATATAGTCGGTAAACCTCTGGCCACATTTCTTCATGGCCTACAAAACTATTTCTCTGCTGCTTCAGGAGGAGGGGGAAAGAACCATTTTTCTATGTACTGTTATTAATACTGTATTTGGAATTTCCATGGCATCAATTTAATAGCTAAATTATTTTTTTAAGAATTTATTTATTCATAAAAGAGAGACGCAGAAACACAGGCAGAGGGAGAAGCAGGCTCCCTGCAGGGAGCCCGACTGGGACTCCATCCCATGACACCAGGATCACGAGCTGAGCCAAAGACAGACGCTCAACCACTGAGCCACCCAAGTGCCCCTAAATTATTATTTTTAAGAACAGTAATACCAATGATGGCTAGTTAGTAGGTCACAGGAAAAACAACTGAGATCAACATTTTATCATGGCATTAAACCCCCAAAACTATGTAATATTTGTATCCATTATTAGCACAGTGCCTCAGACAGTAGGTGCTTAAATATTTTTGTTCTCAAATCCATCCTGTATTTAGTAACAGTGACAAGGTCTCAGCAAAAAATTTCCATTTCTTCCCAACTTTTTAATATTCTATTCATTTACTTAGTGGCCTTACTATTTTTTCTGAGTTATTCCAATCCACAGTACTGACCAGAGCTTTTGTTGTTTTTCACTTCAACACTCAAATCACATGGTCAGTGAGAGTATTTTCCCTTAGGTAGGGGAAAATAAATGATACACATTTTAAGGTTTTGCCACTTTTACTAAAACTTAAACATATCCTCCGATGGGGGAAAAAATTGTAAATTCTTAGTAAGAACAAAGTTGATTCCAACCTTCTGAGACATAAACACAAGCATGAGGATTATGGATGGAAACAAATCCATACTCCAGGAGCAGCCGCTGGTTATCATGAGGGCCATAGCAGATGAACACCTCTTCGTGTTTCCTACAATTTGAAGCCGTTCTAATTTCGTAACAGCGAGTTTCTTCATTAAATGCTCCTTTTACCTAGAAAAAAAAATTAACGATTTTTTTTTAAAGCCAAGCATGAAACTGCAAATATTAAGTTTACTGTATTAAAGTCAGGTGTAGCTTTCAAACACTCATCACTGAACTTAACTATATGTGGGAAAAAGCCACCCCTGCACTTGGGCCTCTGTTTTGTCTCGTCATCCCTCGTGAGGGAAGGGGTCCTGCCCCAGGTTCTCAGGATGGCCAAAGTGGACAGATATGACAGAGAACAGTTTTCTAGTCACATGTATACCCTGGTGGAAAGGACACCCCAACCACGCAGGGGCTACACAGGAAGCAGGCTTTGGAGTAACAAGAGGTGAAACCCTGGTTCCTGTGGGGAGATGTGAGAGCTCGTTGGAAGACGCTGGCAGGGAGCAGAAACCATCAGGCTACGGACCAGGCGGAGTGTCGCTAGTCCTGCTGATGGGGTCTTTCCCTCTGGGTGGGGGCATATCCAGTGAGAGCAGAGGAACTCACAGGCCCCTGGGGCCCTGCGAGGCCTAAAGATGTCAAGGCAACACACGAATTTCAGGTCTCACCATACACAGCCTTCGAGCAGCAGGATACTGGTTCTGTGATTATTCTGTTAGTTAATAGCTAACGGAGGAAAGGACCAAGATGACCTACTGCTCTCCACACTAAGGAGTGTGTACAAGTGCTGAGGCTGCCACACTACACAGTAAACCCCAGCAATGACAGGGAAAGGATGAGTAACAGGGCTGAAATCCCCAGCTTGCAGCACCAACAGATTACGGCCATGGTTTCGAGTTACATGCCAAGAGCCAGCTACAACACGCTTTAGACCAAGGATCAACAATCTTTTTTCCATAAAGGGCCAGAGAGCAATTATTTTAGGTTTTGCCAGGGCCCTTGGTCACAGGCTGTAATTTGTGGGGCCCCTACGATGGCTGTAAAATCACTGGCTTAAAGCACAAAGGCACTAACAGCCCAATAAAAATAAAGTCACCCCAGTGAGGTCCCTGTGTCCAGCACCCTATTATATGCATGCCCCCAACATTACTTCATCAACATCAATCACAGAAACAGCCATAGAACTTCTAGCTTCTTTGCTTAATACTGTCAAAAATTCATCTTTCTAAAAAAGTTACAAGCAGACAGACAAGAAGATTGCCTCTGCCTGAGAAAGCACAGTACAGGCTTTCCTACGCTGCCCTCTCACCAGCACGTGGGCTAGCCAAGTGTCAAGGATGCTCGCCAAGTGTGGTGGAGTATGAAGTGAACTACACGAGCAGGGGCCCAGCCAGTGTATCTCCAGTGTACCCTGAACAGGTTACAGGTAAGCCAACATATGGACACCTTTGCCCTCAAAGCCAGGCACTTAGCCCAGCATGCCTACAAGTATTGTCATCTGCTTTTTGTGCCATAGGGGGAAAGGGCTGGGGATGAGATCTAGGACTACCTCCCAAAGAGGGATTCTTTAATATTTATCAGACTCCTTTTCCCCACAAATACCCATCCATTCAGTAAAGGTTTATCAAATGCCTACCACGTGACTGGCCCTGCACTGGGTTACAGGGAGAAATAAGGCATAGCCCCCATCCTTAAACAGCTCAGAGGGGGAGAGAGCAAGTCAATCAAGGATCACAGCAAAGATAAACATTGACAGAAATACCACCAGGTGTAAGAGGGAATGGGACAGGAAAGCAATCTAGACTTTAGTCCCCATACTGGCAGGAGGAAAGAGGACTCTGCCCCCAAGCTAGGAAATGCAAGTGCTGCTGGTTAAGGCCACTCAGGGGGATAGAACACTAAGCTCTGAGGGCCTGGAGAGCAGGTAGGAAAACACGGAGGGGGTGGGGAACATACCAGGAAGGAAAAGGGGTCTGGGAGAAAAGATAAAAAATACCTGGTGGCAGGTAGGTTTACCTAAAGCCAGCAACACGTCTGTCTATAGTTTTAAAGTCAGGTTCTATACATCACAGACGTTCCTGTCAAAAAAGAACATGTATGCTCTCAACTTCTCACCTGGACTTCGGGGCTATGATTCAGCAGATCCAAGTATGGGGCAAGAGCGTAGGTGTTTGGCTCCATGGAGAAGCATTGCCTCTGCCTGTGCTTCACGTACACAGCTCTGGTGTTGACCGTGCACCAGGCCCATAGGAGGGCCCTGTAGCTAAAGATGCTCTCTACAGTCTCAGAAAACAGGGGCTGCAGGGAAGAGAAAAAGTCTCTGGAGGAAGAAAAGAACTCCTGCACACGGGCTCTCTGCTCTTCGGCCTTTGCTTTCAAAGGTTTGGGGAAAAGATTCACCACTTCTGGCTCCAAACACACAGGGCAGGTGTAGGCCTGCGGCAAAATCTCCAGGTAAGGCTTCCAGAGAGACTGGTCCCCAGCATGCTTTTCTGAAACTAAAAAGGTGCACAGAGCCAGCAGAGGAGATGGAGGAGGCTGCCACCTATTCAAAACGCAAGCCAGATCAAAAAATTACTTTTATCTAAAATATAGAACAAGACAGATAGATAAAAAGATATCCTACTAGTTTGTTCTGCTCCCAGAGGGACTGTAGCCAATCTATCAGGATCCTCCAAGCTTATTCAAATGCACCCAAGGTTTTGCTTCCTCAAGAATTTCCTCTGCAGAAAGTAAATGCTGATGTAAATGCTCTAAACAAGTCACACTGACTAGTGACGAGAACAGTCTCACTAACCCATGTTCCAGCTTTGCAACAGTCCTTTTGGCAAACAACCTCTTTGCTTCCAACTTGGTTCTCCAGTTTTATTTTTAATTTTTTTTTATTTATTTATGATAGTCACACACAGAGAGAGAGAGAGAGAGAGAGAGAGAGAGAGAGAGAGAGAGGCAGAGACACAGGCAGAGGGAGAAGCAGGCTCCATGCACTGGGAGCCCGACGTGGGATTCGATCCCGGGTCTTCCTGGAGACCTATGTCTCTGCCTATGTCTCTCTCTCTCTCTCTGTGTGTGTGACTAACATAAAAAAAAAAAAATCCAGATCCCTATATTACCAAATATCCTACTCAAATTTTCAGAATGATATAGAAAATATTAATACTAAGAGCATCCCTGCTTCTACTTAGGCCAATAAAGATACATTTGCCCTCATAAAAACATGCCAAGGAGACTTAAAGTCCAGAGCTCAGATCCTGAGTTAAGAAACAATACAATCATATAACCCCATATAATAATTATAACCATATAATTATTTAGAAACCCCTTCTGCTACAGGTCCCATTCACTCTGTCCTCAGAAAGCCCACCCCAACAAAGGCCCACTATAACAACAGCCAGCAAACAGTCCTCTCCTAACTTGGCCTCCTCTCTTCTATGCTAAACAAACCACTTTTTCATAATGTCAACAGCTTTTTGTAGCTGAAGGAGAATTCAAGCAAGTACAGTAAGGGTAAAATTAAGAGTAACAGCTGTCAAGACCTACTATCATAAAGAACAGGCTAGGAGGAGTCAAGGCCTTCAGAATGATGGATATCTGTTCTCCCACTTTATCTTCATTTTCTAGTACGTGATAGGTCAGGATTCAAACCCATATCCCAGGCAGCCTACTAAAACCCTTAAAAATGCAGCTTAAAATGAATTAAGAACAAACTTCAAGAACAGAGTAAACCCTTTCAATCATGTCAAATATGTATTAGGTGTACACAGAGGCTGGTCCTAACGAACTATGCCTTAGAGGACATTATTCGCCAATGCTGCGGACTTTAAAAGACAAGCACCTGCACCAGACGAGCATGTGTGCGGTCACTTACTTAGCAATGTATGTCCCTAAGTAGCTTCTAATCACTGTGTCCGTGGTGATCAGGCAACTCTCAGGCAACGAAATAATCATCTGCCCCTCCTTACCAAAAAGAAAGTAAAGTTTAGAACACTCGTGCTCTGGGAAGGTCCTGTGTCCCTGGGTCCACAATCGTCGTCCACTAAGAACCCAGGATACCCCACTCACAGACACCAAAGTGCCCACCAATCATCTGGCTCCCAAGTCCCTGAATCAGCGGGTGCAGGCAAGACTGCTCCAGTAGCAGGTACTACAACCCCAACAAGAATTAAAGGTGAATTATGTGACTGGCATCCACTAGCAGTTAGCCCTTCACCAGAAAGGAATGTGGAAACTGTCTGACAACTCAAATCATACTGCTCCTTCACGTTCTTATACCGGGACACAGTGTTATGGGAAACGGGCAGAAACCGCTGAGAACTCTATCTGGTGAAATCCGTGTGTCTGGCGACTATTCCCAGTAATGGCCTCCTCTCCATACATATAACCTGTGGCAACCAGACTGAGAAAAGGGCAGACCAGCCACCACAAGGGGTTCATCTTACCACCTGCAAAAGTACAGTTTTCAGTTCCTCCCACGGAGATAGAAACATAAAAAGAAAAATTAGGATGTCAAGTCACAGACACCAGAAGCAAAGCACCAAGAAGCCGGATGTTAATTAAGATCCTGGCTTTCGTTGTAACTGGCATCTAATGTGGTTAAAGATCTCAGGCCAAAAGCTTCTGGGCTCAATTTCTGGTTTTCTCATCTCTAAATCAAGATCAAGCTGGACAATCATGACAGTCCCTTCCTGTTCCAACATGCTACAATTTTCTGATTTAAAAAAAGCCCACTTAATAAAATGTTCTGTATCCTGACTAGAGTAAATCTCTTCATCAACACTTACGAAACTGGACACTTAAAATCTGTGCATTTCACTCTGTGTAACTTATGTCCCAATTTTCAAAAAGTTTAACCAAAGGTTGTATTTGAAAGCAGAGGTGAAGAAATGGCCAATTATTATTTCGTAATCTAAACAAAGACTACCTACATTTACTGCCATATACATGAGAAGTGTATCTCTCCTCCCAAAATAGCAGGAACACAATTATATGTTCCTTGAAAACATAAAAAAATTGTGCAATGTGACTACACTTAATATCACTGAACTCTACTTAAAAACAGCTAAGATGGTAAATTCTGTCATATATATTTTACAATTAAAATTTTTTAAATAAAAAAAGTAGCAAGAGAATTACATTAAAAAGGACCATTCTTTAGGCTAAACGTGTATGCACGTAGGTGGATTTTATAATTAAGGAACTAAAAATATACTAAGGAATTAATTTCTAGCTTCAAAGAAAACTGTGCATTAGAGATCCTTTAAATAACATGGAAAAAAATACAACAGACTCTAGAGATCCTCTGTGTCATTTACCTCCTCATTGCCAGGTAAGGAGAAGAGCTAATCAGGCCCCACCACTAGCTGTAGGCAATCCAGAGCCAGGCTCTGAGGCTCTGCCCTCTGCTGACTCAGGCTCTACTTACCATACCACGCACCCTCTCAGATGAGAGCAGCTCCCTCCCCAGGCACATTTATCATACATACGGGCTGCTCTGTACAATTTGCTGTGGCAGAGATGGCTAGCTGCCAACCCAACACATCCTTTCTCCTCCAGCCATTCGTGCAATCCTATCAGGAGGTCACTATGCCAGGGAAAGGACACAAATTGCCGCCCTCACAGCCAGCTAGGGCTGCGTACCTGGTCTATGGGAGAGGGCTAGAATTTTCTTAAAAGAAGGAAACCTGCCCTCCCTCACCCCCTTGTTCCATCTTGCTGCTCCAGCTCCAGGAACTATTCCCTGGACCTGAGGGTGAAGGGCTTCTCCGAGAATGTCGACAGAGAGCTGGAAGGAGTCTGAGCCTCTCACAGCTATGGGATCACCACACAAGCCCAGGTCTGCCCATCCAGGCCTGTTTACTTGAGAGCAAAATAAACTTCTGCTCTGTTATTTTGGGTTTGTCACTCTACGCAGCAAACTTAAAGCTAACTGACACAATTACATTCAAACCTACCATTAGGTAAAAAATAGCTATGTGTCTGAAATATTTTTCATTCACCTGATTTGAACCACAAAAACAAAGGAACAAAATCTACATTAGGTTTCAAGGATAACAGAAATTCTTACCCGCAGGGATGTTTTGCTCATCAGCCCTCTTCCTGTACCTAAGACACAAAAAAGAAAAAAGGGTAAATCCTATGGTATCAAAACAAAACAACAACAACAACAAAATCCTGTGTCTTCAAGATATTAAGGATATCATTTTGAGTAGAAAATGCGATTGAATGGGGCACCTGAGTGGCTCAGTCAGTAAGCATCCAACTCTTGGTTTCAGCTCAGGTCATGATCTCAGGGTCGTGGGATGAGCATCAAGCATCAGTTGGGCTCTGTGCTCAGTGGGGAGTCTGTTTGAAGATTCTCTCCCTTAGCAACCCCCCTCCTCTGGCTTGCTCATATGCATGAGTTCTCTTTTGCTCTCTCTCCCAAATAAGTAAATAAAGCTTTTTTAAAACATGCAAATAAACCTCAAAATTACACACACGGAAGCTCTCTCATCCTTTGACTCCCAGGGGAAACAGAGGATCAAGAAGCTCCTTCTAGATAATGTCCTGACCTCCTTTTGGGTTTATGACCCTTGAAGAGCAAAGAGTCAAGATCTAAAAATCATCGACTTTATATGGATCTGCTCCTGGGTGTCTAACAGGACCCTTCAAGCTGGACCCTCTCCCCTGGGGCCTACCAGCTGTGCTGGGGGCCTACTCCTGAAGCCCACCCAACCAGAGAGGCTGGACCCTCAAGCCACTTTTACTCATTACCAGAACCAGCCTTCCCAGTGATGAGGCTTCTTTGACTGGCTGACCAATAAACCCGTTCAGGTCCCACAAAGCCTTCAGACCACACCCTACCCTCTCTGACTAGGAAAGTCATTAGACTCTCCTTGACTGGGTGAGCTCAACAGGGGAGATCCAGGGCCAGCTCCTCCTGGTCAGCCAAGGCCTCGACCAGAGCAGTCACAGCAAGTAACTTCACCAGCTGCATGGTCAACACCACTACCACCCCGAAGTGTACCGTTCTAAGCCCAAGGCTCTGTCCCTCTAACAGTCAGTAGCTTTCCCAGCAGGCCTAGGTACACTCTGACCTATAATTATTACACAAGGTGTAGAATATTCATCTTTTCAAATTCATAATTCTTGATCTTTTTCCCTCAACTAGGAGGGAATATAGTTCAGCAAAGGTCAATCCCTGCAGGACTACTGGGAGCTCCTAGTTCATGGAGGGAACTCCTGCCTTGATCCTAGATCAGAAGTCTGGTAAGTCTTATTTGATGAGTCCTAACTCATCTCTCTACCCAGAAGCATACTATGTGCTCAGACACATGGTTTTGGTTTCAAAAACTGATTTAATTTCTTCCATGTGTCTCATGGCAGAGTTAATTATCCCTGTGGGCCAGAACCCTGGAACCAATTACTAGTGGAAGGATTTTTTTCTATGGAGTCATCCTTTAAAAAATTCTTTTGTTAAGCTAAGTGGAAATTTCTCTTCAAACTACATATGTGAATAGAACTTAGTATATGGAATAACCCTGGAAAATACTTCACCTGTATTTCTACAATACAGTGTTCAGTATCAGAAAACAAACCACAGTAACCTGCAGTTACTAAGGCAAGGTAGTAAGTGGCCATTAGGATTTTATAAAAGGAAAACTTATTATAGGCTTCTCGGCACCTGAAAATTTCTGCTATCATTAAGTCCACCTAGGAGACTCATATGTGGCCAGTGCTTTTGGTGGCAAAAGCAAATACTGGGGTCAATTCCCAAAGCAGGAATCAGGTGAGAGTCTGAAGACCTGCTTGCAACTTAGGAATCTTGTTCTTGCACCTCCACAAACTAAGATTAATTCCCCAGAATTTTGGACATTCTGATAGACTCCTATACACGTCCCCTCCTGTCAGATTAAGGTATATAAAGCACTTAGGGAAGGTATGTTGAAATCCCAACCCCCAGTGTGATGGCATTAGGAGGTGGGAAACGTTTGGTAAGTGCTTAGGCCATGAGGACGGAGCCCTCATGAATGGGATTTAGTGCCTACTGCACCACTAAGAAGAGACCAGAAAGCTGGTCCCGCTCTTGAATCTCCCGTCATGTGAGGACCCAACTAGAAGATGGCAATTTGCAAACCTGGCTTCACTCCACACCCGACCCTGAATCTGCGCCCACCAGGATACTGGACTTCCCAGGCCCCAAGACTGTGAGGAGGGAATCAGTTATGTTACCCAGTCTACAGTAATTTGTTATAGCAGCTCGAACTGCCTAAGACAGAAGGCTCCTTGGCCCCAGAACTGTAAGTAGTGGGCAGTGACCATTACTGAACCATTCTGCTTCAGCCTCTCTGTGACAGTGAACCTGGAGATGAGCCCAGAAAGACTTGTTGCACTAAAACTGGTTCACTCTCCACTGTTCCAAATGATAGATTATTTTTCAGACATTCCACCTAAACATATGCCAATCCCTGCTTGGTAATTTTAATCCTATCCTTCTCAAGGCCAAGTGACAGCTGAGGCACAGGTAGGCCAAAGGCACAAGTCCACTCCTAACACTATTTTTTCTAGATCGTCTTGTGAAGAACTCCATCCAATAAAAAAAAAAAAGTGTGGCTTTCCCTGTTTTTGTGCTTCTTCACACACGAAAACAGAAAGTTAAACCTGTCAGAAGTTGACAAAACTGGTTTACCATCTTCAAGAGGAGCAGCCCTAACAGGTAATGGCTCAAAGCAAATATTTTAGCTCAAAGCCATCCTGATGTGTAGGAAACAACTTTACACACATCACCTCATTCAAGCATGGCCACATCATTTATTTTGATGATGTATAAAGAAGTCAATTTGCTCAAAGTTAAATTACCTAGTGGGTATTTAATTATTTCAGTGTCCCAAAGGAGCACCCAGAGGCATATGATTTACTTTTCTGTGCAGTAAAAGATCTGCACCTGCTCTGTGATGTAGACTTTTAAGGCCCTGATTGTACAACTGTCTCTATTCTACAGCAGCTGAGCGTCTGCCTTTGGCTCAGATTGTGATCCCAGGATCCAGGGATCAAGTCCTGCATCAAGCTCCCCACAGAGAGCCTACCTCTCCTACCTCTCCCTCTGCCTATGTCTCTGCCTCTCTCTGCGGGTCTCTCAGAAATAAAATCTTTTAAAAATAAAACAAAAAAATCTATTTCAACTCACCTGAGCTATGGGATAATCTCATCAGCCTGCATGGTTTGAAAAATCCCACGAAACCACTATGAGTATGACGATAAGGACACTAGTCATATTACATAAACGTCTTCATTGGGAAGGTCTAATAAGTTCAGGAATACCTGCACTTTTGCTGAGTAAACAAGTTAGTTTTGCTTACAGAACATAAAGACTCAGGTAAATGATCATATAAATTGGCCATTGGAAGGATAGTCAAATTTGTGGCTGACCTCTCACAGGAATACAACAAGATTTTAGAATTATGGCTTTTATGTATTATCCTTACGCCATCTTCATCTTATTTTTCTATTCTCAGTTTCCCTTTTTTAATTTTTAGTATTATTTCTACCATTTTGGAATTTCTCCCAAGCCACTTCAATTTATTTTAAGAACAAAGTATAAATAAATATTAATAGCTACAAAGTAGGAAGTCTGACACACAACAGAAGATGTGCTCCAAAGGAGAATACAGCCCACCTTCAAGAACTGTCCCTGCTTTCCCATCACCTGGGCCCGCATGTCTCTCATGTGAGCAAAGTCCTGAGAGATGATGCTAGAGACCTTACCTGGAAAACAAGCAGGTATTAAGTTTGTATCTTCAAACTTCCTATCTTTCAGCCACTTCTTAAGCTCTATAAATTCAGGCTTGTAGCTCTCATTCACTAACCAGGAAAAGAAAGATAAAATGGTGACAAAAATCACTATATAATCACAGTACCATTTATAAAAAAAAATAACTGTCTCAGGGACACCTTGAGTGGCTCAGTCAGTTAAGCATCTGACTCCTGATTTCGGCTCAGGTCATGATCTCAAGGTCATGAGATCAAGCACCTCATCGGACTCCATCCCTGGCTTAAGATTTTTTTTCTCTCTCCCCTCTGCCTGTCCCCTCAACCCATTCTTACAATCTCAAAAAAATAATAAAAAGTAACGTCTAGACAGATGGTCACGTCATAAATGAGAATAAGTAATACCTAAATAATGTAAACTAAGAGAAAAACCATATGATCAACTCAAAGATGCAGGAAAAGCATTTGATAAAACCTAACATTCATTCCTGATAAATAACACCAACAAGCAAGATAGAAGAGAACAAGATAGAACTTCCTCAACCTGATAGACTAACAAAAAACCTACAACTGACATAATTATGAAAAATTGAGTGCTTTCCCTCTAAGATCAGGAACAAGACACTTCCAGTCAACCTTGCACTAGTGGTTCTAGCCAGCATAAATGAAAGAAAAATAAATAAAAGGTACCAATGGGCTGAACTGTGTGCACCCAAAATTCTACGTTGAAGTCCTAACCCCAGTGCCTCAGAATATAACCTTATTCAGAAATAGGGTCTTCACCGAAGTAATCAAGTTAAAAGGTAGTCATTTAGGGTGGCCCCTATTCCAACAGGACTAGTGTCATAAAAAGGAAAAATTTGGACATGGGCACAGAGGGAAGATGACAGAACAGACACTGGGGGAAGAGAGCCATCTACAAGCCAAGGAGAGAAGCCTGGAACAGATGGTTCCCTCACAGCCCTGGGAAGAAACCAATCCTGCTGACACCCTGATATTGGACTTCTGGCTTCTACAACTGTGAGACAGGGAAATTTACAGCTATAAAGGCCTATATGAAAAAAGACCTAGGGCGTCTGGGTGGTTCAATCACTTGGGCATCTGCCTTTGGCTCAGGTTGTGATCCCAGGGTCCTGGGATCAAGCCCGGCATCAGGCTAGAGGCTGCTTCTCCCCTCCCTCTGCCGCTCCCCCTGCTTGTGCTCTCTCACTCTTGTGCTATCTCAAATAAATGGATAAAATCTTAAAAAGAAAAGAAAGAAAAAGAAAAAATAAGACCCAATTAAAAAAAAAACAAGCAAATAAATAAGTGAATAATAAATAATATAAAAAGCAAAAAACAGGCAAAGGACTTGAAGAGACATTTCCCCAACGATAGTATATAAATGGTAACCGAGTATTAAAAAAAGCTCATCATTAACCGCTAGGGAAATGCAAATCAAGACTACAATGTGTATCATCCCATATCCATTAGGACGGCTACTATCAAAAAAATACAAAATGAAGTGTTGCCAAAGGAAAAACAAACTCTTGAGCACTGCTGGTAGGAATGTAAAATGGTACAGCTACCATGGAAAACAGTATGGTAAGTCCTCAAAAAATTAAGAACTGACCCCGCAACTCCAGGATATATATCCAGAATAGAAAGCAAGATCTCAAAGAGACATTTGCCCATGTTCATAGCATTACTCAAAAATGGCCAAGAGGTAGCGAAAAAACTAAGTATCTATCAACAGACAAAGAAAATGTGGCATCTATATGATGGATTATTCAGCCTTAAAAAGTAAGGAAATTGTGACACATGCTACAACATAGATGAATCTTGTGGGCCTTATGCTAAGTGCCATAAGCCAGTCACAAAAAGACAAATACTGTATGACTCCATGTATACAAGCTACCTAGAACAGTCAAATTCGCCAAAAACAGAGAGCAAAATGGTATCTGCTAGGGGCTAGAGAAAGAGCGGAATGAGAAGTCACTATTTAATGGAAAAAGAGTACCAGTTCTGCAAGATGAAAAGAGTTCCAGTGATTCGTTGGACAACAATGTGAATGTACTTAACGCTTCTGAACTACACTTAAAAATGTCACAATAGTTCAGTTTTACCTTATGTGTATTTTATCACAAAAAAAACTTTTAAAGATCTATAGTCAATAACCTGAATAAATGGAGAAATAGGCCTTGTTTATGGGTTGGCAGATTCAACACTGTTAAGGCATCAAATTCTCCCCAAAGGGATCTATAGATTCAATATGATCCAAATCAGAATTCAAGCAGACTTTTTGTAAAAAACTGACAAAATGATTCTAAAACCTATATGGAAATGTAAAGGACCTACAATAGTCAAAACCACTTTGAAATACTGATTTCAGGAACACCTGGGTGGTTCAGCGGTTAAGCGTCTGCCTTTGGCCCAGGGCATGATCCTGAAGTCCTGGGATCGAGTTCCACATCGGGCTCCCTGCATGGAGACTGCTTCTCTCTCTGCCCCTCTCTCTCTCTCTCTCTCTCCATCATGAATAAATTTTTAAAAAATAAATACTCATTTCAAAACTCATTATAAAGCTACAGTAACCAAGATTATATAACACTGTCATCAAGACTAGGAAAAAGAGGGATCCCTGGGTGGCGCAGCGGTTTGGTGCCTGCCTTTGGCCCAGGGCGCGATCCTGGAGACCCGGGATCGAATCCCACGTCAGGCTCCCGGTGCATGGAGCCTGCTTCTCCCTCTGCCTGTGTCTCTGCCTCTCTCTCTCTCTCTGTATGACTATCGTAAATTAAAAAAAAAAAAAAAAAATTAAAAAAAAAAAAGACTAGGAAAAAGAAATCAATGGAACAGAGCAGAAAGTCCAAAAAAAGGACCCAGACATATATAAATAGTTGAGGTTTGTTTTGTTTTTTTTGTGGGGTTTTTTCGTTTTGTTTTGTTTTTTTAATAGTTGAGGTTTTTACAAAGGTCCAAAAGGAATTCAGTGGAAAAGGACAGTTTTTTCAATAAATGTTGCTAGGACAACTAGATCTACCTAAGCAAAAAAAAAAAAGAAAGAAAGAAAAGAAAGTATTCCTATCTTGTACAACATATAAAAATTAATCCAAAATTGGGGTGCCTGCCTATGTCTCTGCCTCTCTCTCTCTCTCTCATGAATAAATATAATCTTTTTAAAAAAATTAATCACAGACTTAAATATAAAGTCTAAAACTATAAAGCTCCTAGAAGAAAACATAGAAAACCTTTGCAATCTTGAGTTATGCAAATTTCTTAGGTAACAACACCAAAAGGAAGATCTTTAAAACAACAAATTGACAAATAAGACTATCAAAATTTTAAATTTCTGTTCTTCAGAAGAAAGACACTGTTAAGGGCATGAAAAGAAAAGCCACGGAATGATTGAAAGTATTTGCAAAACACCTATCTTATAAAAGAATCAGTAAGTCAATAAAAATAAAGTAGTCAAGAAAAATAAAACAGACATTTTTTCAAAGATGAAAACACAGATGGCTAACAGACACATCAAAAGATGAACAACTCATCATCAGAGAAATGCAAATCAAAACCATGATGAGATCAACTCACACCTGTCAGGCTACAATCAAAAACACAAGAAACAAGCATTGGCAAGGAATGGAGTGAAAGAAACCTTTATGCACCATTGGTGGGAATGCAAACTGGTACAGCCACTGTGGAAATCAGTAAGGAGCTTCCTCAAAAAATTAAAAATAGAATTACCATATTATCCAATAATTCCACTACTGGGTATTTATCCAAAGAATACAAAAACACTAATTCCAAAAGATATGTGTACCCCTATGTATATGGCAGTATTATTTACGATAATCAAGATATGAATGACAGGTATCGATAGATAGATGAATAGAATATTAGCCAAAAAAAGGATGAAACCTTGCCATTTATATGGATGGATCCAGAAATTATAATGCTAAGTGAAATCAATCAGAGAAAGCCAAATACTATATGATTTTACTCATATATGGAATTTAAGAAACAAACATAAAAAGAAAAAAACATAAAAAACAAATTCTCAAATACAGAGAACAAACAATGGTTGCCAGAGGTGAAGTGGGTGGGGAGACAGATGAAAGAGGCAAAGGGAATGAAGAGTTCACTTATCCTGATGAACGCTGGGTAATGTAGAGAACTGCTCAATCACTGTATTTCACATGTGAATCTAAGAGAACACTGTATATTACCTATACCAGAATTCTAAAAATTAAGTAAGTCATAAACAAATAAATAAGAATTAGCATTTTCAGCTCAAAAAAGTACAAAAAATATATAGAAAAGAACTTACTAAGATAGTGCAGTAAAAAACACAGATGTGTAGAAATCAATAGCCAAAAGTACAAATAGAACCAGAGAGATGTAATTGAAAGTAATGTCTTGCTTACCATAACCACACAAAATTAAAAAAAAAGAAAAAAGAAAAAAGAAAACCGACTAATAAAAACATGGGCAAAAGATCTACACAGTCAACCACAGAAAACCTATATAAATGGCAAATAAGCACACCAGTCATTAGGAAAATACAAATCAAAATCATAGTGAGATAGTACTTCACCCATTAAAATGGCTATAGTCAAAAGAGCAGTGAGAAGTCAGCAAAAATGTGGAGCAACTAGAACTCTCATAAACTGCTGGAAAAAATGTGAGATTATACAATCACTCCTGAAAAACAGTTTGGCAGTTTATTTAAAAGCTCAACCTACACCGAAACTATGGTAAGTAAAAAAAGCCAAATACTATGTTATTATTATATCTTATGATACACTATAGGATCATATAATACTATAAAATGCAAATAAATCAATAGTGACAGAAAGCAGGTCAGTGCTGGCCTGGATGGTGGGGGCGGGGGGGGGGGCAGGGTACAGTTAAAGAGAGGCAAAAGGAAAGGGTTACAAGGGAAAACAAGGAAACTTCTTGAGATGGATGGACATGTTCATTATCTTAATTGTGGTGATAGCTTCCTGTGTGAACATACATGTCAAAATCTATCAAATTAATCCACTTTAATATTGACATTCATTGTATGACAATTCTACCTCAATAAAACTTTTTTAAAAACATGACCCAAGATACAAGATAATAAGGTTTCCAAAATATGTCACCATAAACTAAAGAATAGATTTTACAGTAGCAGCATTTAACCAGTGAGCATTTAATGAGCAACTACTATGCACACAGTACTATGTTAACCACAGTGGGGAATGTTCAACATGTTCAACTTCAAAAGTTAACAACTTAGCTAGGAAATAACACTTCCATAAGAAACAACTAAAAAGTCATAGGTCCTTAAGAATAACACCCAAAAAGCATCATAACAAAGGATGACTTTAGTGAAAACTGAAAATGGCATTACCAAAAACACAAGATCTCAGCTCAGTTTTAAAGACCAGAGAAAAACTGAAAAGGCAGGGAGAAGGAAAACAGGTGTTCTAGATTGAAGGATCATCAGGAATGTGTGGGTTGCGCGCAGGGAACAGCATGGAGGGAACAGCATGGAGGGAACATGCTTCTGGTACAGGAGGGACAGGATGGAGCCCACAGATATCATGCAAAAGGAATGAAAGAAAATCCCTGGAGGCTTTTAAACCGAAAAGGCAACATGTGAGCAGTCCCTTGGGAAAGTGAGACTCACAGCAACAAATGGAATAACAAGCAGGGAAGAAAAACAAGAGTGTAGGTAAACCAGCAGAGTCGCCTGAAATCATCTTCCAGTAGTAAAACAGATGGAGAAGCTTATGGAAGAAAAACTAGATGACATTTTGTAGGACACTGGCCACAGAGCGCAAAGAAGGAAATAGTAAAAGACAGCCTCAAATGGTGCTGACAGGCTTGGGGCCAACTAGGAGGAGTTTTATTAATTTTTCTTAAAAATAACAACTGCATTTACGTAGTACTTTCCCATTGGCCAAGCACTTCCACATACAAGGTCTTGTTCAGACTCCGTTACACTGAATCTGAAATGACGAATTTATACCCAAACACTGATATTCTACAGGTAGCTGGAGGTCAGGAGAAAGGTCAGGCCTGAAAGCAGAAACCTGGGAGTCATCCCAAGAGAAGACATAGTTGAAGCAATGAGAAATATATTCACAGTCCCACAAGGATTTAAAAAAACATAGTGACACTATTAAAAAGAGTATTTTTTTTTAATTTTCAAGTTTTTTTTTCCAACTCCAGTGAATTAAAATACAAAATTACTATTACTTTCAGGGGTAGAATTCAGTGATTCTACACTGCCCTACATCACATGATGCTCATCACAACTGTCCTCTTTAGTCCCTGTCACACAATAGACCCAACCTCATGCCCATCTCCCCTCTACTAAACCTCGGTTTGGTCTCTGTAGTTAGGAGTCTTTTTGATGGTTTGCCCCACTTCCCCCCCCCCCACGTTCATCAGTTTTGTTTTGTTTTTTATACTATATGTTGGCAAATCGAACTCTGATAAAAAAATATATACAAAAAGAGCATTCTTTAAGAAATATTCTCTTTGAACATCGCCCATATGCCTTTGAGAAAGGCTATGTGTATCTGTTAACGCTACTCAACCAAGGATTCCTTTCTTTCAGCACTGGCACCAAAAGATCAAAACTGTACCTCCTCTTGATACAGAACATCTGAAGAGTTTCCGTCTTCTGATCCGGCTCGTTCTTCCTCCACCCTTCTTCATCCTAAAATTGCAGTTTCTGTTCAGTTGCCCAACCTAAAACAAAAAAAAGCATCTTCTTTGCCTTTCTTCCCATTTGTATGATAATCACCATTCTTCGTACCTACAAGGATTTAAAAACACAGACTCCTGTTATTTATTAAACCGTTTCTCTTAAGTGTCTTTGTACACAAAGCATTTATACTGTGAGCGAAGTCGTGATTCCTCGTGCAGGAAGGGAATATCCATTATACCGGTCCTTCTGAAATAGTTTTATCTTGAGGTCCTATTAAACGCTGATTAATCATCAAAATCCTCATAACTGACTTGACAACCGTGTGCTTTGGTGACTTACATAACTCAGTGCTAATCCACATTCACTAAGCACCAATATACTTTGAAAGAACCAGAGCAGCCCTGGTGGCTCAGCGGTTTAGGGCCGGCTTCAGGCCCAGGGTGTGACCCTGGAGACCCGGGATCGAGTCCCACCTCAGGCTCCCTGCATGGAGCCTGCTTCTCCCTCTGCCTCTCTCTCTCTCTCTCTCATGAATAAAAATAAAATCTTTAAAAAGACAAAAAAAAAAAAAACAGCTAGAAAGTCTTAGAAGAATAAAAATCCTTTTTTAATACGAAGGAAATACGGATTTGTTCTTAGAACCAGGATACTGAGATCAATATAAGTAAATGGAGGTTTGCAACAGATTAAGGAGGGAATGAGAGCCAAGAAATCAGACAACACAAAAAAGATGATCATAAAATCTAAAATTACTATCGTAGTCTCTAACCCAATGAGATCCGTGAGCCACACCAGGGCGACAGACAGTGGACATGAACCCACTATGCAGCCACTGACAGGAAGGAGGTGCGTGCCAAGGTGCCCCCATGTTCAAGAGATCTTAAGTGAAAAAGTCGCAGGACGTTTAATGATTCCTTTTGGGTTTGCTTTTGACATATTCCGTTGTGTTCATAAAACAGAATTTAAGGAAGGATATTCAAACCCGTGCCTGAAGAGGGAGCTTTTACTATTCCGCGTCCGTCCACCCTCCTATTCCGGGACTTACAAACGCAGGAGCAGCGCGTAAGGGCCGCAACACGAACATCCCTTAGGGGCACGTACCTGCACTGTGGCCATACCCCGGGCTTTAGAAACCCACTACCGAGGAGCGCTGGGCGGAAACGAGTAACGACCAGGCACCGCTACCACCCCGCTGCAGCCGGGAAGCTCCGTGACCTACCCGAAGCCTGCGAGCCGGGTCCCCGACGGCGCGGACCCCGCCGGCACCCGGGGCCCGGTGACGGCAGGTCGGACCCCCCGCCCGCCCCGGCC
Source organism: Nyctereutes procyonoides (assembly GCF_905146905.1). Classification (NCBI taxonomy): domain Eukaryota; kingdom Metazoa; phylum Chordata; class Mammalia; order Carnivora; family Canidae; genus Nyctereutes; species Nyctereutes procyonoides. The sequence continues at coordinate 9,513,457 of NW_026575155.1, forward strand.
TCGCTCCCCCTGCGGCTGAGCCTCGGTACCCCGGACGGTCCACCTCCCGGCCACAGGCTCCGGCGCATCCCTCGACCCCCGCGCCTCAAACCGCGGCTCCGGGGAGACGTCCGCGGAAGGACGTGCGGGCCTCGGGAGCCCCCGCCGTGCGCGGCCCACGGAGCGGGCGGGGCGGGCCGAGCTGTGCTGGTCACAGCAACAGAGTGGGAGGGTAAGGGGAGCTCCAGGCCCCCGGCGCCCCGCGCCCCCCAGCCGCCCTCACGCCGAAGTCCCTCTGGCTCACCTGGGCGCCGCGGCGGGCTAGCGCTCCAGGACACCCGCACTAGGGGCCCAGGTGACAGGGAGTTAAGGAGCCGGCCCAAGCAGCGGAGCGAGAGGCCGAACCAGCCGCCGTGCCCGCCTCGACGCTTCACCAACCCCGGGCCTCCGCCGCCGGGCGGAAGCTTCGCTGTGCGGGGGCTTCCACTCCTGGCGTGCGTCTGCGCGTGCGTCTGCGCGTGCGTCTGCGCGTGCGTCTGCGCGTGCGTCTGCGCGTGCGTCTGCGCGTGCGTCTGCGCGTGCGTCTGCGCGTGCGCCTAGTTTCCCCGGAAGCGTGGCGCCGCCCCCCCCACCCCCCCCCCACCCCCCCCCCCACACACACACACACAGCCCCACCGCCGGCGTCAGGGATAGATAAACGCAAGCGGCGCGGGAGACCGGGCTGCGCTCCCTGGAGTTGCTCTGCGCGGTCTCTCCCAAACTGGAAGCAAGCGGGGAAGGACCTTCCGGGCGCGCACCCCGGCTCCGCCTGGCCCCTGCAGCAGCCAGCTCCCCGCCTGCTCCCGCCAACCCCTGGCCTCCGCCTCGCCCTCGGGCCCAGCAGGCCTGGCAGGTAGCGTCCGGCCCGACCAGGCAACCTTTCCTTCCCCCCACTTCGTCCCACCTCTCCCCACCTTCCTCCGCCCCGTCGCACGTCTCCCCACCTCCCCCCACCTCGTCCCACCTCCCCCCACCTCCCTCCACCTCCCCCCACCTCCCTCCACCTCCTCCCACCTCCGCCCCACCTCCCCCCACCCCCGCCCCACCTCCCCCCACCTCCGCCTCCACCCCGTCTCCTCCCATCTTCTCTCACCTGTTCCTTGCCCCCCTCGCCCCTCCCCACCCCTCTCTTCATCCGCAGGCCGGCCTCAACCCCTTTGCCCCATAACCCCCACCCCACTTCTCCTGCTGGAGCCTGGCTATCCCAGATCCCCAGAATTCCAAATCCTTCCCGGATCTAAAGCTCAGCTTCTGCCCCCACCTCCCCACTCCACTTAGTGACTCGCTTCCAAAGTGTACAAGATGGAACGGGGAGAAAGTCACCTCCAGCGGAGAAACCTGGCGGGTACTGCCTTGGTCAGGTGATGAGGGTTAACGGTGATCAATGAAGTCCATAGCGTGCTACCCAGATACAAGAAGGGTTCGCCACCTCTATGGTCTTCTTCCCCCAAAACCCGTAACTCCAGTTCTTATTGAAAAACATCAAGACAAACCGAAAAACACGTCGACCATGTGCTTTGACAAAATATGGCCCTAATTCATGGGGGGGGGGGGGGGGAAGCAAACTCAGAATCTCTCATAAACCATAGAAAACGAGGGAGATGTGACAGTTACGTGTAATGTGGTACTCTGGAAGGCATCCTGGAGTAGAAGAGAGATATTAAATTTTTTTTTAATTTATTTATGATAGTCACAGAGAGAGAGGCAGAGACACAGGAGGAGGGAGAAGCAGGCTCCATGCACCGGGAGCCCGACGTGGGATTCGATCCCGGGTCTCCAGGATCGCGCCCTGGGCCAAAGGCAGGCGCCAAACCGCTGCGCCACCCAGGGATCCCGAAGAGAGATATTAGGGGGAAAGCTAGTAAAATCCAAATAAAGCATGGAGCTTAGTTAATACTAATGTTCCATGTTGCTTTTTTTTTTTTTAACTTGTAACAGATAATAGTAAGTTGTTAATAATGGAATTTGAGGGGATCCCTGGATGGCTCAGCGGTTTAGCACCACCTTTGGCCCAGGGCTGGATCCTGGAGTGCCCAGATAGTCCCACGTCCCGCTCCTTGCATGGAGCCTGCTTCTCCCTCTACCTGTGTCTCTGCTTCTCTCTGTATTTGTCTCTCATGAATAAATAAAATCTTTTTAAAAATAATGGAATTTGATAAGGAGTATATGGGAATTCTGTACTGCAACTTTTCAGTAAATATATCCTAAAATTAAGTTTATTGAAAAGTAAAGGGGGGGTAGGGGCCCCCCAGGAGGGAACTCCATTAAGCGTCTGACTCTTGATTTCCACTCAGGTCATGATCTCAGAGTGGTGAGATTAAGCCCTGCGTTGGGCTCTGCACTGAGCATGGAGCCTGCTTGAGATTCTCTCTCTCTCTCTGCCCACCTGCACCACTCAGGCACACTTTGCTCTCTAAAAGAAAAATAACAAGGGAAGAACGAAAAGTAAAGAGGGGGCTGGAAATAGTTGGTTCCAGATTTAGACCTATGATTCAATGCTGTTATGGAGGATCAAGGCTCTAATTTTCCACAATGTCATTCTTAGGGAGTTAGCTACTCACCTGTTAGTTTATTTCCTTATGGTGTTGCTGCAGCTCCAAGCATCACATTCTCACACAAATGCATTCAAGACAAGAAGAAAAGGATAGGATGAAACAAGTATTTTCCTTTTATGAGGGAGGAAAATAATGCATACTCCCATTTTCTAGATGGGAATTGACAAGGATTCTCTCCTTAAGCAAACTCTAGCCAGGCTCTTCTGACCTTTCCTCTCAACTAGACCTCAGTCTTGGCCTGTAAAATATACAAACTCAGCATGACTGATTTCATCCTCCCCCTACACACACACACACTAAAATTATACTTTTAAAAAGCAAACATTAGGGACATCTGGGTGGCTCAGTCAGTTAAGCATCTGTCTTCAACTCAGGTCATGATCCCAGGATCCTGGGATCAAGTCGCACCTAGGCTCCTCACTCAGTGGGGACTCTTGTCCCTCTCCCTCTGCCACTCCATTTGTTCTCTCTTTATCTCTCTCTCTCTCTCTCTCTCTCTCTCTCTCTCTCACACACACACACACACACACACATACACAAATAAGATCAGAAAGAAAGGAAGAAAAGAGAGAAAGGCAACTAACATAGTTCTGGTAGCTCAAAGCTGCATCCCTAAGATGACCCTGGCTATCTTTAAAATACTCAAGGCTGCCAAAAAGAATTTAAAATTTGTTCTAGCCAACAACTGATAATAGGCCCTTCACCACCATTTGTTAGAGCATTTGCTAAAAGGGATTTACAATTTGTAAGTCCCTCCTCTCTGCAATTGAGGTGTATATCTCCTATAAATCAGTAGAGTCTCAAGGACTTGAAAGCCATCCCTTTGAAATGTAATCATCAGAAAAAAATAGGAGTCGGTCTCCCCATCTCTGTGTAGCCCACACAGCTGGCCTAATAATTATACCGACCTGTCATTTTGTCATTTATCATTTCCCTAACTCATACTTCTGTCTTTTCATTCTCCCTCCTTCTCCCTTTTTTTTTTTTTTTTATTTATGATAGTCACACAGAGAGAGAGAGAGGCAGAGACATAGGCAGAGGGAGAAGCAGGCTCCATGCACCGGGAGCCTGACGTAGGACTCGATCCCGGGTCTCCAGGATCGCGCCCTGGGCCAAAGGCAGGCGCTAAACCGCTGTGCCACCCAGGGATCCCTCCTTCTCCCTTTAAAACACTCAGCCACCTCTGTACAAATTCAAGATGAATTTGGTTCATGCTGGACCCCTTCCCTATTTCAATAATATATTACTGATTAAAATCTGTTCTTAGCACCTTAAAATGTATCCAGCATTGCTTATCTTTGACAAACTTAAATAGATATAGCCTAGAGTTACATAACTACTAAACAGCTCAGCCACAATTTGATTCTGGAACTCTAAATCCATGCTCCACCTTGTTGACTGTTCCAAACAAGCATAATATGTTGGAAGAAGAGCCAGTGCCAAGTAGAATCAGATGAGTGTAAATAATCATGGGCAAGAGAAGACCCTGAGAACTTAATTTGTCATTCCACAGTACAGCTTTCCTACATCTTTTATGTTAACCAACACCATAGAACTGGGTACTTTTGGGCAAGTAAAATAACTGCTTTGAACCAGTGGATAGTAAAGATGTGAGTTTATTCCACAAGTGAAAAGATGTGATAAAATTCTTTCTCCATCTAGCAGCCAGGATGATCTCAGCGTTCACTAATGACTAAGGAATATCTTCCAAGCTAGCCGGTACTAACAGAGATCTGGGGACTCCATCTTTACTCTTTTGTTTCATTTCTCAAGTTGTTCGGAAGTCAGACAAAGTGCTATGTATGGAAAATGATAGGGACCTCACAAACACACAGCCAAGGTCAAGACCCAAATTTGACAGGGGAAATAATATATTAAAAATCATCCCAGAGTTAGGAGTCTTTCATGTTCTGTCTCCCTCCCTGATACTTCCCACTCATTCTCCTTTCCCCTTTATTCCCTTTCACCATATAATGTCCTAACTCTGGGAAACGAACTAGGGGTGGTGGAAGGGGAGGTGGGCAGGGGGTGGGGGTGACTGGGTGACGGGCACTAAGAGGGGCACTTGATGGGATGAGCACTGGGTGTTATTCTATATGTTGGCAAATTGAACACCAATAAAAAATAAATTTATTAAAAAAAACTATAAAACAATGAAATTTAAAAAAATCATCCCAAAGAGCTTAATTTGCTGACTTTAAATCAGCATGCTTTTCAAAAAATGTTTCCCATACTCAAATCTGCCCTTTCCTTTGTGATTCTTCCCCTGATCTGCTTACAAAGTCCTTTTCCCACAAATTTTAGTTACATTTTCTTATACTTCTTTTATGGTTGCATATATAAAACTGTAAAATTGAGAAAGCACTTTTTTCTCTTTTTAGAAATTAATTGATGTGCATTATGCAATTATCACTCCCTTTCTCCAATACCATTTTTGGAATAATTCTTACTCCCATAATTGTTCATGCCACTTTCATCATATGCTAAATTCTTATTTCCATGTGATATTTTATGTATTGTATTTTCTTGAGCCTCCTGCCTTATTGACCTGTCCAGTCTTGCACTGGGACCAATTCTAAAAGGATAAAGAAATCACGCAGAAAACACGTTCATGGCCCTCCTGGAATGTGCTCTTTGAAATAGCCCTTCCCATGTCCAAAGTTTCCTGCATACCATGTGCTATCTGTGAATGACCCTCTCAATGAACTTAATTCATCCTACTTCCTTATAACACTGGTTCACCGCAGCTATAGAAGAAAGTAGTGAGTGGTGTGGAGAGAGTTCAGCAAATGACAGACCAGGTATACACTTGGATAAAAGAGAAAAATCAAAACAAAGATCTTGGTCATCTCTAGTGAAAAAAAGAAAAATCCCCAGTGGTTACACTACACAACTCTACCTAACATTTTTAAAACAATAAAATTTTTAAAATGAGGAACAGATTACTGGTTCCAAGGAAATGGAGAGGTAGTGGGCAAGAGAGAAGTGTTTAGCTATAAAAAAGCAACACTGCAGGTCCTTGTGCTGATGGAAATGTTTTACATCTTGACTGCAGTGGTGGACAGAAAGCCTTCACTTGATAAGATTGTATAGATCCAAATATATAAGTAAAACTGAGGAAATCTGAATATGATTGGTGGATTGTTTTGATGTCAATATCTTCATTATTGATATTGTAATGTAGCAAAATATTACCATAGAGGAAAACAGTAAAGTATAAGGAATCTCTCTGCTCTTCTTTTACTACTGCATGTAAACCTGCAATTATCTCAATAAAAATTTAGGTCAAAGAAATGCTAAGGCCTTCCCAGATTGTTTTGTTTTTTTGCAACTGCTTGGAAAGGCACCTTGAAATTGCAACATCATTGGAATCTCTCTAAAGCATTGCTTGTAACTTTCTGTTATGATGGAAATACTGTAGATCTGCACTTGTCCAATACAGTGGCCACTAACACATGACTCCTGAGCACTTGAAATATGGCTAATGCAACTAAACACTGAATTTTAAATTGTGTTATTTCGATTAAATTTACATTTAAATAGCTACTTGTGGCTGTGGCTCCCATATGGGGACAGTACACAAATGAGATTCGCTTTTATAGTCCCCTATTCCTCTGTTGTAAATTGGAAATAAGAAGAAAAATCAATTTCCCAAAAATGAACTAATTTACAAACTTTGTGTGAGGACCCATTCCCTCACTTTAAAGTGTGGAAAATAGGGGGATCCCTGCGTGGCTCAGAGGTTTAGCGCCTGCCTTTCGCCCAGGGCATGATCCTGGGGTCCCAGGATCGAGTCCCTCATCCCTGTATGGAGCCTGCTTCTCCCTCTGCCTGTGTCTCTCATGAATAAATAAAATCTTTTAAAAATAATAAAAAATAATAAAATGTGGAAAATAAGATGCATCCTGACGAGTTAGAGTGTGAGCGAGGACTTCAAAAACCTCCCTCCCACCTGTACACTACAGTACCTGGATACAAGTAACCTGATGCCCCTGCAAGAGGCCACCCTGTGACATTTCAGTGAACTTTCCCCATTATGTAAAAACCAACCAAGGATTAGCCACTAGGTTTGCTTTCACATACTTAGGGAAGAAAACAACACACACTCAATCCCTTGCCATGTTACTCCCGGCTTATTCCACAACTATAGTTCCCGAGACTTTAGTTCAAGAGATTTTTTAATTCTTATTTATTTATTTTTTTTTCAGGGGCACCTGGGTGGCTGAGTTGGTTCTGCGTCTGCCTTCCACTCAGGTCATGATCTCAAGGTCCTAGGATCAAGCCCCACGTTAGGCTCCCTGCTCTGCAGGGAGGGAGCCTGCTCCCCGCTCTCCTTCTGTTGCTCCCCTTGCTTCTGCGCCCTCACTATCACTGTCAAATAAATAAAATCTGTTTTATTTTATTCTTTTTTTTAATAAAATCTGTTTTAGAAGGGAGTTTAAAAAAAAAAAAAAAACAACACCGGAAAGCAAAACCTCTGCAAACACCCCACTTCTTCGTCTGCACACGCCAACAGTTTAATAGTTGCGTAAATACGAGGGGAAAAAATCACGGAGAACCAAGGATAAAGGTTCCGTTTCGAAACGCTGAGCGACGAGGGCAGCTGACAGGATTCTATTGGAGGACGGGGCAGCCCCAAGGTCAGGCCGGGCCACACCCCCGCGGGCGCCGCGGACCGGCCCAGGGCCCGGGGCGACCTCCTCGGGAAGCCACGCCCAGGCCACGCCCCAAGCCACGCCCCCCCTAAGCCACGCCCGCCCCGCGCCTGCGTAGAAAGGGCGAGGCGAGGCGCGGCGCGGAGCAAACACCCCCTTGCAGGTGCGCCCTGGCCGCAGCCATGTCCGCAGCCTCCCGCGTGGCGCTGGTGACCGGGGCCAACAAGGGCATCGGCTTCGCCATCGCGCGCGAGCTGTGCCGGCAGTTCTCGGGGGACGTGGTGCTCACGGCGCGGGACGAGGCGCGGGGCCGGGCGGCCGTGCAGCAGCTGCAGGCCGAGGGCCTGAGCCCGCGCTTCCACCTGCTGGACATCGACGACCTGCAGAGCATCCGCGCCCTGCGCGACTTCCTGCGCAAGGAGTACGGGGGCCTCGACGTGCTGGTCAACAACGCGGGCATCGCCTTCAAGAGTAAGGGGATGGGAGCTAGGAGGGCAGGTGCCCCCGGGCTCCTCCAGCCGGCGTGGGCCCCTCTGTCGAGGAACCCCTGGGGTCAGGCTCGCAGCGCCCCAACATCCAAAATGGCTCCCCAGTGTAGGACGAGGGGTGGGGGCGCAGGGCAGGGGCTGGAGCGGAGCCGCAGCGGTTGCAGTGCTTTCCAACCAGAGTGACCGTTGAGATTCCCGTGATTCCTTGGGACACTTTTTCCAGATTATCAGAGTTTCTCTGGCGTTGGGCTTTAGGGCATTTGGGTGGATTTTTATTGGTTTTGTAATAAGCAAGACAACTGCACACGTTGGTTGACAAGACCTCCCCTGTGAGCACCACCCTTCTTCACCCAGCCTCCGCCAGCATGCCGGTCTTGCAACACCACGTAGTATCATAAGAGAATTGTGACTGATGCCAGTTTTACACAAAAATTCACCAGATTTCACATGCACCTTCATACTACGTATGGTTCTCTGGAATTTTACCAAATGGACGCTAGTAATGCTATTCTCTCTCTCTCCTCCCCCCACCAACCCCGCCCCCCAAGCTAATGATCCCACGCCGTTTCACATTCAAGCAGAGGTGACCATGAAAACAAACTTCTTTGGAACCCGAGATGTGTGCACAGAGCTGCTGCCTCTCATGAAACCCCAAGGTGAGCCTGATGAGGGGGCCAAGCTGTGGTGTTTCTAGCAGGATCTGACCCCTGCCTCTCTGGTCTCATCTACATGCCCTGGCCCCTTTCCCTGCTCAGCCACACTGGCCTCCTTGCTGTGCCTCCCCCCGGGACTCTGTTGCTCCGCCTGGCGACTCTTAAAATTACCTGTGAGTCAGCAGTGCCCTGTGTCCTGCTTTCATCTGAGGCTCTGTCTTAACCTTCGTGTCTTCCTTCAGAACGCTCTTCAGAGAGGCCATTTATTGGCTCCATGCCACTCACAGATGCAGTTGACTGAGAATTCCTTCCTGGACCCTTTCTTCACCCTCTCCTCTCTCTGAGCGATTTTATTCAGACCAGTGGACTCCACTACACAAACTTTTCTGGCCCCTCGAAAATATATCACCTGCCTAGAACATTTCCAGAGCTCCAGACACACATGATGCTCTTCCTGTCTCTCCTGCTCACCATGCCCTCCCACGGCCTGTCCGGCTGGGTACAGACCCCTCCCCATGGCCTCCAAGAGACCTGCACACTCACATGTGGCCATAGCTGCTGATGACCGGTGGTGTGTCTCCAGCAGATGGGGCAGGTGTACTGCCCCGCCAGGCTGTTGCCACCCTCTGCAGGCCAGCCTGGGAGCTGCCATGGTAAAGCCAAGGCCACCAGGATGTGAGACGTGCCATCCTGGAGCTCGCCCAATTCCACCCCAGGTACCCCTGTCCGGCCTTCCTGCCTATGTTTGGATTCTTTTCCATGACCATATGGACAACTGTACATATATATTCTCTACCTTGAGATTTTCTTAGTGACATTTTCTTTTCTCTAGCTTCCTTTTTCTAAGAATACAGCATACAGTAGTGCATAGACGACATGTGAGTTCATCAGCTCTTTCTGTCAGCATTTAAGCGAAAAGGCTATTAGAGAGCAAAAACAGAATTAAAGTAACAAAATTATTGATTGGCTATAACACCAAGCCTGCTTGCCTGTTTGGGATCAGTGGTCCTGTAGCTTCAATTTTGTAACTGTGAGGCATTTACAAGCTTAGGTTTGGGTTTGCTACACAGGCCACCTTGTTATTAGAGCCACGTCAGTCAGATGGCCTCCTTGTTTCATTCATTTAACACTGTAGAAATACGCTGACGGCTAGCTAAATCCACTTCTTCATCAGGCTAGTCATTTTCCATCAGGACTGCATCCTGAGGAGGCTTGACTCAGTCTTCCATCAAGATCGCTATCAACATGAGATTCATGGATAAATGCTGGTTGAGTAGGGCTCATTAGCCTGGTGTGACACCTCATCACACTACAGTGGCACACCTAACCGGAAAACAAGAATCAAGAGATGCTGGCACATATCTAGAGTCCCACTCAGTGACTAGCAGTATGTTCTGTTCATCACTGTATCACATGGCCATATCTCCCACAGTGGTGCCACTCAATTGCTCAGGCTTATGTTCAGCCTAGTTCAGCTCCCAAACACACAAGTGGGCTTGGCAACATGTAGGCTTCAGCCTTTTGGGCATCTGGTATAATTGAGCTAAGAGATGGTATCCTCTCCTCAGAGCAGTGAGCTTCTCGAGGCACCTGTGTATTGTTGGATGCCTCTTATTGCAAGACCCATTATTCGTGCCTTTACCCTCATTCTCCTCCTCCCTGTAATCTTCACTCACCTTCGAGGGACTTCAAGGTCAACATCTGTGCTGGTCCCGATGACTTGCAATGATACTACTCAATCTAGTGCCTTCCCTCCTGCCCACTCCCATTCCTATAGGTCAGGGCTGCATAGGTCTAGACGAGTGGGCTGGCACAACCACTGTGCAATACAGCTATGTTGACTGTCAGTCCAGTTTTGCCAGACAGGGGAAGGCACCGTCCACTCCATTATGTCCTTAGGAATTCTGACATCAAGATTTAAAGCTATAGTTACACAGTTTCTTGCTTAGACATTATCCTTGCTTCTTATTTCCACAGTTGCAGCCCTGGTCCCAGGACCATGGTGTGAGCAGGAAGCAAAGGAAGTTGAGATGGTGTGGGAAAGAATTGTAAGGTCAAGGCAGCATCCTCCCAAACCCCCTCTTCCCCACATTCCCCAGTGAAGCAGTGGGGAAAGTCCCTTGCCCCCCGCCCATGTTGAGTGTGAATACATGCTCATGAATGTGTGTAAGCCCTACATACTTTTCATCTGGTGTTTGAGACAAGCAAGGATTGAGATGCCTGTTCCAGTTCTCTATGGAACCACTCCATGCAGAGGAAAATGTGTTGCTTGGCCTGCAGAAATGTAACCCGTTAGGCTAAATTGTCACACTATCTTCTGTTCTCATCCTCCTGTACTGCTTGAACATTGGCATCTTCCTCTGGGTTTACTCAAAGTTTGGTCCAGAAATAGGGTCTTTACTTGTCTGGACCTATATGGAACCTCCAGGGCTACTATCTTCCACCCAATTTGACAGCCATGTGCATGGCCATCCTTTGGGAAATCACCCCCATAACAATCTCCAGTCTTTGTCTCTTTTGCTGAGAAGTACAAGAGTCCTTCACATGTGTTTGACTCACAGGGTGCAAGAGTCTAAGTCAACAATAACCCCAGCTCTGCATTGCTGCCATGGCCCCATTTCCACTCACCTCAGGGACAGTAGGGCCATGTCATACAAGCACACCAGGATATCCACTTGCTGGTTCCAGTCCCACTCCAATCCTGAAAGTGGTTCTTCTGCTGGGCATTGACATATCCTACTTTATCCCTTAAATTGCCATAGTGGACTGCACAGGGCCACTATGCCCTATATGGAAGTCCTTCAGTCCTCCGGCTTTCCAGTGCCTCTCTTCATGTCTGTATTCTCAGGCCGTAACATACTCCCAAGTTCATAAAATCCCTATCATAGACAAATCACCATACAAGCCATGGAACCCTGTTAATTTGTTTCTACCATCCTTGAACAGTAAAGCAGCCTTCCAAACCAGATGGAACTGCCCACCTTAAACCAATCAGCTCTCTGAGGGTCAGTAGAGGCCTGTTTGTAGAGCACTCCCCCAGTGACCATAAGATCCTCAGTAGGTCCCAAAAGCAGCCTTAGGGAGAAGGAGGTAATCTACTCTTGAATACAATGAGTGTCTAACTCTCTCCTTAGCAGGTTCTTGTATAAACCATTTCCATTTTCCTGTGGAACATCTCAGGGCCCACCTTGTAGAACGTTGGTAGACATCATCAGATACCTTAAGGGTGTAACAAGTTTCAAGACCTTATCATACCCTTCACTCATACAGGCAGTCTTTATTATGCTCCTTGTAAACTAAAAAGATCTCAAGAGGAAATTTTCTAGAACAAAATCTGAGTAAAATTGATATCCATCAATCTTGTGCCTTTCTATGTAACATTTTGCCTTGTATTTTAGGCAGAGTGGTGAATGTGTCTAGCGTGGTGAGTGTCCGAGCCCTTAAAAGCTGCAGCCCAGAACTACAGCAGAAGTTTAGAAGTGAGGCCATCACAGAGGAGGAGTTGGTGGGGCTCATGAACAAGTTCGTGGAAGACACAAAGAAAGGCGTGCACAGAAATGAGGGCTGGCCTGATAATGCCTATGGAGTGACAAAAATCGGTGTCACTGTCCTGTCTAGAATCCATGCCAGGAAGCTGAGTGAGCAGAGGAGAGATGACAAGATCCTCCTGAATGCCTGCTGCCCTGGGTGGGTGAGAACAGACATGGCAGGACCTAAAGCCCCTAAGAGCCCAGAAGAAGGAGCAGAGACCCCTGTCTACTTGGCCCTTTTGCCCTCAGATGCTGAGGGGCCTCATGGAGAGTTTCTTATGGAGAAAAAAGTTGAACAATGGTGAGCTTAATTTAGGCCTTCATCCACGGAACCCTTTAGGATAACCCCCTCCTTTGACCAAAAGGATTCTTCCATTTTCAATAATAAGCCTTTCCACAGCAAAAAAAAAAAAAAAAAAGAACAGAAAAGAAAGAAAAAGAAATTGTATAACATATCCCTATTAAGCATGGAGTTGGAATAGGCTACTAATTGTGTGAAGGTGTTTTTGTTTTCTTCTGTAATACAGGGACAGAAAACATGAAATCATGAACCTAGAGATGAATAAATATTCATTTATAAATGCCTCTTTGCAGCCTCTATATGGTGAACCAGCTGAGAAATCTGCTACGCCTAAGATATCATGAGATCAGGAGAAGTTAGAATTTCACTCAAGGGTGAGCAAACATTATGCAAAGGGGCAGGGAGTAATATGTTTATCTTTGCAGGCCACACACTCCTCCCTGTTGCATTTACTCAGATCTGCTGCCGTAGCATGAAAGTAACCACAGGATGCAAACCAGTGAGCATGGCTGTGTGTGGCATGCATCCTATTTTACCAGCCTCTAGTAGAGCATGGACAACACCACGAGGGGAAGACATCCCCTGTGGTCTCTAAATATCAGACTCATTGGGAAAATAACAATTGCCAAGTGTGAAATGGCAGTGGCATGTAAGATACATCTATTGGACAATTTGAGACAATGGGGAAGATTGAGTAGAGACTGGGTTCCGATAACAAGTCCCCGGGAGTGGGGCCCAAGACACCGGTGTGACCAAAGATTCTTACTGTCCCATCTAAGCCCTTGGTATCCCTGTGGGACTGACTGAACATCCCCCACATGCTTCCCTTCACAGGAGCATGAATGTTGCAAAGATGCCTGTACTCTACTGATTACTCTTTACTCTTCACAGGGATTTTCAGGCTTACCCAAACCATAGGTGATACACCCTGAAAGCAAGGTTAGGGTCCTTATGTTAAAAGTATTTCACTTTTTCACATCAAAAGAGCTGAAAAATTACCATTATTTTTCATTTGTAAATGGACATAGGAGGAATATTAATGTATAGGAAAAAACCATAGTATCCTACTACCAATTTCCAAAAATAACTCTGGTGCCACAAAGGTCTTTCCTTTATACCTTAACATTGAATTATATAGAACACTTTTTAATTGTGACCTTAAACCAAAAATAGGCACTTTAGGGAAACGGAGTTATGTAACCATTAAATCAAACATCTAATCAATATACCTTGGCCCATAGATTCATAGACATCCTGTCCCACTTGAGGACCCCTGGAATCACCCAGAGGGGGAACCCTGCCCACATCCAAGTCTGAGCACGGGACCCAATCCTCTTTCGCCCTCTTAAGTTTCTCCTAAGAAAGTAAGGGTTCCGGGTCCTCAGAAGCACTTCCCCTGTGCCAGCAATTTCACTGTATCTTAGAAGAACCCAAAGATTCCCATTCTACAGAGGAGGACTCTTCCCGAGAAAATATCCAATACTCCATTTTTTTTTTCTGTTGAGGTTTTCCCAAAATTTAATTCAACTACCATGATTCTCTAGCTCCCTGTACTCCATCACGAACCACCTTTCTTTTGGGGAACATGTCAGTCCAACGTGAACCATATCTGGGTTCAGAAAAGTGACCCTAAGAGGTCAGAGTCCTGTTTGTGTTCAGGGTTCACAGGAGACATACTTTGTACAAGTCATTAGGAAATCTGGAACATTTGGCTCCTCCTTTGATGGAGGGACTGAAGCTCCTCTAGGAGCCTACTGCTCGATAACAGACACATTTCTGCTCTCATCTCTTGACTGTGGCCAAGGCTCTGGAACACCACCTCACTCCCTGTGGCCAAAGCATCAGTCATTCACCACACAGGCTGGTGCTTGCACTCCATGCAACCATGTCGTCATACCCCATGAGGCGGTAGTGACTGGAGCTAACAAGAGCCTTGACTTCGCCATCTCAAGGGACCTGTGCCGGAATTTCCCTGGGGACATGGTGCTCACTGTGAGAGACAAGGCACCTGGAGGGGCAGCCAGGCAGCATCTCAAGGCTGAATGCCTGAGCCTGCACTTCCACCTGCTGGACATTGACAACCTGCAGAGCATCCGCACCCTGCGTGACTTCCTGTGGGAGGAGTTTGGAGGCCTGGATGTACTGGTCAACAATGCAGGCATCACCACCAAGTGTAAGAACATGGGAACACTTAGGGCAGGGGATCTCTGTTAGGGAACCACACAGAGTGGGTTGGGGATGATGCCTGAGCCACTACTATGGGGTCTGGAAGGGCTTCCCTGGGGAAGGAGGTCAGACTGCAGGCACAGAGAGACAGAAGCCTCTGGGGGGTAAGTCTTATAGCCACAGTGCCTTGGTATCCCCATGGAAATACAAGGGACCTGACCTAGTTTTTTGGGTGTTTTTTTTTTCTCAATTTGGATCTGAGCCATTTGGTGAATATTTAACCTATTTTGTAAGAAACAACAAATTGCAAACAGAGGTAAACAGAAATCCCATTGTGCCCACTTCCCTAGCCTCCCCAAATGATGCCAGCTTACACAGCTACACGGCATCAGCACAACCGATAAACCACCTTGAGACCATACAGTCCACTAATCCAGACGTTGCTGGATTTCAATAGAATGAACATGAAAACTAAAAGAATGTATTTGTCATATCCTGGAATCCTCTCAGATGGCTACTATTTATTAATCTTCTCTGCTTCTCCCCTAATAGCTCATGATCCCACACCCCCACATATTCAAGCAGAAGTGACCCTGAAGACAAACTTCTTTGGCACCCGAGATATATGCACAGAACTGCTGCCTCTAGTGAAACCCCAAGGTGAGCCTGATGAGGGGCCCAAGCTGTGCTGTTTCTGGCATGATCCGGCCCCTGAACTCTGGCCTCATCCAGAAGATCCTGGCCCTGCTCAGCCAGGGCCTGGCCTCCTTGCCCGGGAGAGGTGTCCCTCTGCCTCAGGACTCTGACACACTTGCCCTGCGGTCAGCAGTGTCCTCTATCCCTCTACTCTTCCACTAGAGGCACTGACTGTCCTATCCTTCAAGTCTTCATTCAAAACTCTCCTCAGAGAAGCCCTTTGCTTCCTCCATGCCCCTCACAATGCACTTCCCTGGGATTCCTCTCTGGACCCTTTCTTCTCCCTCTCCCTCTCTCTGACAGATTTTATTCAGACCAATGGACTCTGCTATCCAAATGTCTCTGCCCCCCGCCAACATCTGTCACCTGCCTAGAACGTTCCCAGAGCTCCCCACGCACATGCTTCCACACCCAAATCCTGCCCCTCCAGCCCTCAACTCTCCCTCATTTAAACATCTACATTATCACAGCACTTATCATTTTCAAAAACATCCTGCTCACATAGCCCACAATCCACCAATCATAAATAATGTGGTCACTGTGCCCAGCTCCCGATCATCAGGGACCAGGTCTTAAGAGTGGTCCTATGGGTTTTGTCCTCTGCATTTTTCTGCAGGCCTCTCCTCCATCCCAGCTCTACAACGGATACTCAGCTATCATTTCTGGATCATTCCAACTTTCCTAAGAGACCCTACTTCTGAGTCCTTTACTCTGAGGTCATTCTCTGTACCTTCTGGGGGTTCACTGTCTCCCAAAATTCCTACAGGAGCTCTGAGCATCATTTGTAGGGATCTCTGTCATCAGACCTGCCAAAGACCTGGCCCATGGATTCCCCTTCACTTTCTGCAATGCTCTGCACAAGACAGACTGCTGTCATTCCTTGGTTGTAAACTACTGTAATCCTTACCCCATGTGAATGTGATGGGGGAGCCACCACCCATGTACTACACTAATTAAGATAAGCTGATACTTTTAGAATGATTAGGATATCTCCCTTGAAAGAGTACATGCAGGTACTCTTTCACTCCCCGTTCTGCCCCCAATTCCTCTTCTGTCCTGGAAAGTTCTCGTACTTTTTGCAACACTCCCTTCACTGGCATGTGGCAGGGCAGCTCTCAGATGTCACCTGTCTCCTTTACTCACCACAGACCTTGAAGGTGGGATGAATTTACTTGTGCCCCCCCACACACATCGTACAGGTGCTCCCCTTAGAAGGCAAAATGCTTCTGCCTGAGTTTGGATCTCACTTACCTCAACAGGGTTGGCTATTGCTGCCTTGTTGGCCTTGGACCAGAATGAGGAGTGAGCGCTCTCCTGGATTTGCTAAGGCAGGTTCTAATCAAACTCTACTGATCTTGCCTCGGGGAAACTAGACTGCATGGACATGGACAGGCAAGCTCTATTCTCCTTGTGAAAGTAGGGTTTTCTTGCCTATTGCAAGAGGAGAGATCTTCCCTTAGGTGGGGGGATGGCAGCCACAGTGTTTCCTGTGACCAAGACTTTACCCTCTTTGGAGATCCTATTTGAGAGAAATCTTAGCTAGGATAACCAAAAGCAAATATTGTCCCTCCTCTCCCATACTGCGAAACTAGGATACAAAGAACAGTCTTGAATGACTTCACCAGATCTCTGTGGTTAAAGAACAAAGTCCAAGGGCCCGTTTCTGCTCTATTGGCTGTTTTTTTGGTGTGAAAGAGCAAAACTAAAGAGAATTGTGACATTAAAGACATTGAGGAATAGGAGGTGCTGCTATTTCATATTTTTAATCCTTTCTTCAAAAAGAGTTTTACAGAAATAATTTAGCCATTAAGAAAAGATAAGAATCTACCCAACCAGGTGGCCACCACTGATCTTAACCAGGCAATCGGTATCTAGGCCATGAACATCCCTTCCCACATCCATTGCTTTTCCCTCCCATTCCCTTGAATTCATATTCCTTTGAATCATTTGAGTGATCCACTCTTTAAAGTGCTAAACTTCTATTCTTCTTTTTTTCTCTTTTAATCTATATGTACTTATTTTAAAAAATATTAAGGTATACCCATGTTGAAGGAAGTGAGCAAAAGTTTGAAATTTGAAAACTCCTGTTCATCAGATATTAGCTAAAGTACTAGGAGAAAATACAGACTTGTAAGGCTACCCTTACAAAGGAAACCTTATCAAAAGGATTCATAATCTTCATTTGAGAAGATCTAGTATAAAAGGTAACTCTCTCTCTTTCACTCTTACATACACACACACACACACACACACACACACACTGACATACTGTTGTCCTTGAAGGATTGGTGGCTAGATGGAATATTTATATATTATCCCCATTCAGAAATGGAAGAATAATGGCTCTCAAGGACACAATCACAGCGGATTGCAGACTGAGGTCATGTGGCATCCGAACGATTTTTCAAACTACACAAGCACCTCAAATATTTGCCACTGGAGCACCTCTCCAAACGATGCCTTATCCAATAAGGCAAAACAAACAGAAAATCAAAGGACTCTGCTGATTGGGACCAAGGTCTTCCTCACTGCAGGCCCTCAGGCGCCTCATGGAAAACAACTGGAGGCACATTTAAAACCCTGAAGTATTCTGTGAAACAGCCCTTATCACTCCAGACACTTAATACTGCTAACCTTGATATGAAAAAAGATGAATCCTCGAGGGAAAATGATGAATGTTGAATCATAAAAGGTCATGGGAATTGGCTGTGGACTTAATGCCCCTTGAATAGGCTTGAATATCAAGGAATACACTTGAAGTGGTGACCCCAGAGGAGAGGATGTCTAAACCATGTTACACACTACATCACACACACTGTCACACACTTATGCAGTCACACTCACATTCACATACAATCCCTGTCTCTCACACGCTCACCCACATCTCACACACTCAAATGCACTCACACACCCTTAGCACAAGGACTTTGGGATGGCCCATACACTTCCTAGCCCATATGCCTGCCATGTATATTCCAGTTCAGAGTCTCTAAAATGGCCCTTGAAAGCCACGAATACTCTTGAATACAAAAACGTTTACATCAGCGTCCTTGCTATGGAAGCTCCACAAGTTCCTGCACCTGTGTTTCCTGTCCTGAGCTGTCAGACCACAAGGATCTACAGTCTCAGTTCATACAAGGAGCCCCCAGGTGGCCACACTGCTCCCTTGGGGATGTGCTCAGTGGGTGGACAGGCCTGGGGAACAGGGACTAGCAGAGGCACCCCCATCTAGCAATTTACATACAAAACCATTCTACTGCCCGTCAGACTTCCTTCATTACACAGGTCAGTATTTTCACAGCTAATCCTAGACCTCCTGAGACAGACAACACAGAATAGAAAAGATGTCATCACTTCATTACAAACAGCCTACGGAAATTTAGTAGAGTTTCTCCTTCTGCTGTCAATGCTACAGGTATGTAAGAAAATGGTCCTGAGCCCCTGTGAGTAAAGATGGCTGCCTTTCTGGTACACCAGTTACCCCGTGTGGCTTCCTCGGGCCTTGTCTTCCCTTTGTCCTCCCCTTAATTGCACACACTTCTATGTTTTGCAGTTTTGAATCACAAATATGTATTATTTCAATTGTGAAAAAGGCAGGGAATATTTTTTAAAATAAATTCTTTGACGATTTTATCTATTTGAGAGAGAGAGAGAGAAAGAGAGAGAGAAAGCAAGCATGAGTGAGAACAGGAGCAGGAGCAGGGGGAAGGGCATAGGGGGAGAGAGGAGTAGACTCCCTGCTGAGCAGCGAGCCCCATGCAGAGCTTGAGCCCAGAAGCCCAGGATCATGACCTGTGCTGAAGGCAGAAGCTACACCTACTAAGCCACCCAGATGCCCCTTGAAGGAACTTGAACTAGTTGTAAGTAATATATATTTGAGAAGTACTCACTAAACTTTTTAAAAATTTATTTCACGTTAGTGTAGAATTCGTTTCAGGAATAGGATTCCATGTTTCATCAGTTACATATAACAATCAGGGCTCTTCCCAACAATTGCCCTCCTTAATGCCCATCCCTCATTGAGCCCACCTTCTACCGTCCTGCCCTCCAGCAACCCTCAGTTTGTTTCTACAATTAACGGTCTCTTATGCTCTGCCTCCCTCTCTTTTTTCATCTTATTTTATTTTTCCTTTCCTTCCCCTATGTTCATATGTGTCTTAAATTCCACATAGTGAAATCATACGATATTTGTATTTCTCTGGCTGACTCATTTGGTTTAGCATAATACACTCTAGCTCCATCCATGTTGTTGCAAATGGCAGGTTTCCATTCCTTTTGATAACTGAGCAACATTCCATTATATATGCATATATGTCCCATTCTCTTTATCCATTCATCAATTGATTGACACTTGGGCTGTGTCAGTAATTTTGCTATTGTTAATAGTGCTACTCTAAGCATTGGGGGATACATGTGCCCCTTTGAATCACTATGCCTGTATCGTTTGGATAAATACCCAGTAGTGCTATTGCTGGTTCATAAGGTGGCTCTATTGTTAACATTTTAATGAACCTCCATACAGTTTCCTAGAGTGTCTGCACCAGTTTGCATTCCCAGCAGCAGTGCAAAAGAGGTCACGCCCCTCCCCATCAATGACAACATCTGTGGTCTTATGAGTGGTTAATTTTAGAATTCCATACAGATATGTGGTGGTATCCCATTGTGGTTTTCATTTTTATTTCACTGATGATGAGTGACGTTGAATATCTTTTCGTGTATCTATTAGCCATCTGGATATCTTCTTTGGAAAGTCATCCTTTCACATCTCTGCCTATTCATATAAACATATGTATTTTTGGGGTGTGGAGTTCAATAGGGTCTCTCCAGATTTTAGATACTAACCGTTACCAGATATGTCATTTGCAAATATCTTTCCCTGCCCCGTCATTGCATTTAGTTTTTTGCTTGTTTCCTTTGATATGGGGAAGTTTTATCTTGATGAGTTTCCAAAGTTCATGTTTTCTTTTGTTTCCCTTGCCTCAGGAAATATAACTAGTAAGAAGTTGCTATGGCCCAGGTCAGAAAGGTTGCTGCCATCTTTCTCCTCTAGTATTGGACGATTGCGTGTCTCAAATGTACGTCTTTCATCCTTTTTTACTTTATTTTTGTGTATGTTATAAAAAAGTGATCCGGTTTCATTCTTCTGCATGTGGCTGTCCAGGTTTCCCAACACCATTTGTTGAAAAACTCCCTTATTTCCATTGGATTATCCTTTCTGCTTTGTTGAAGATTAGTTGATAGAAACTCGTGGGTCCATTTCTGGGTCCTCTATTCTGTTCCATTGATCTGTGTGTCCAGTTTTGTGCCTGTGCCATACTGCTCGATGACTACAGCTTTACAATGTAGTTTGAAGTCCAGAATGCTGATGCCTCCTGCTTTGATTTCCTTTTTTCAGCATTACTTTGGCTATTCGTGATCTTTTCTGGTTCCATGCAAATTTTAGGATTGTTTCTTCTAGCTCTATGAAAAAGCTGGTATTATTTTGATAGGGAAATCACTGAATATGTCGATTCCTTGGGTAGTGCAGACATTTTAACAATATATGTTCTTCCAAACCTGAGCATGAAAGTTTTCCCATTTCTTCTGTCTTCTTTGGTTTCTTCCATAAGTATTCTCTACTTTTCAGCAGTACTCACGAAAACATTTGACAAACAGGTCCCATTAATGTTACACTTAACATGTTCCTGATGAAATAAAGTACCGGAGTAAAAGACCCCTCTCTAAAAGGCGTTTGTCTTAGAAGACTGATACATGAAGAATATAGTTTCTACAGCTCATTTTCATTCTCTCTAAACACTGCATCATGAGAGTCAGAGTGCCATCCATGCATCATGTCCTCACTGAACTTTTTTGACACTGCCACTCCTATTGGGAGAAAGCTTCGAGTTAAGTGACCATAACTTTCATTCACGAATATATACATTAAAAAGAGAAAGTTTCCTAATTTTATTGAATCCTTGACCGTAGGTATGATGTCATGACCTTTCGATAATACTAAAAAGACCAACTGAAACATAAAAATATAGGTGCCTAGTGGCTCCATCTATGAAGTTGCTGACCCTTGGTATCACCTGACTCAGGTCATGATCTCAGGCTTATGTGACGGAGCCCTGACTTAGGCTCTGCATTCTGCGGGGAGTCTATTTGGGATTCTCTCTATTCCTCTCCCTCTGCCCTTCTCCCACTTGCTAACACCAGCTCATGCACTCTCACTCTCCCTAAATAAATAAATTTTAAATAAATAAATGTAAAAATATGAAATTAATTACTTATAGATGTCTATTAAGTTCATTGTTTAAATACTAACTACATGTTCATAAAAGAGTTAGTGAGAAATGTGTCAGTGCTTTACACTTCTAACAGCTTTATTGAGATTCACCTATCGTACACTTCACCCATTTCAGGAATCCAACTCAGTAGATTTTAGCAATTGGGCAGTGTTGTGGAACCATCACTGAGTCAAGATTAGCACATTGTCATCACCCCAACAGTTTCTGGACCCTTATCTATGAGCCCTCTGTTTCCCCATGCCCCCCTGCCCCCAAACAAACACCAATCTACTTTCTGTCCCTACTTTCTTTTTCCCCTGGACATCCCATATATGGAGAGCCATATAATGAGTAGTCTCTTGTGACTGGCTTCTTTATTTCAATGATGTTATCAAGGTTCATCCATGGTGTAGCATGGACTTCATTTCTTTTTAGAGCATCTCTTTACAACATGTCACTTTTCCACTGCCCCTTTCCATGACCACACGGCCAGGCATTTTGTCACTGCTCCTGAGAGGATGATATCCCAAACCTAGAGAAAACATCATGCAACTCAGCCCACTGAGGTGAGTTGCTTTTAGCTGGCCACAGCACAGTGAAAAGCAACTTATCCCAACGTAGTCTGTTCACCTTCAAAAGGCCATCTTTAAACTCAGAAGCTGATTGTGAGCTACTAAACACTTGTTCATAGAGCACTGCTCAGGTGACTATAAGAAGGTCTCCAGGCAGTCCCAGAGGGGACCTATGAGGAAAACTGGCTCTCTACCCGTGACGGCAGGGAGTGCCTTCTTACACTGTCCTTGCCATGTTCCTCTATAGGGCACTCTCTCTTCTTTGTGGAACATCTGGGCACCACTCAGTCCCTTTAGATCATTTCTGTCACATCATCTGAGACATTATGGGTAAAACAAGCTTCAAGACTGCAGCATGTCCTTGAGTCGCAGAGGCAGTCTTCATTAACCCTCAGAGCAAACGAGAAATTGTCTCCCAAATGGACAAAATACTAGCAATATTGGTATTCACCATTCTCATGCATGCCATTCTTTGTGACTCTTTGTGTTGTATTTTAGGCAGAGTGGTGAATGTGTCTAGCATAGTGAGCTTTCTAGCACTTAAACAGTGCAGCCCGGAACTGCAACAGAAGTTTACAAGTGAGGCCATCACAGAGGAGGAGCTGGGGATTCTCATGAACAAGTTTCTGGAAGACGTAAAGAATGGAGTGCACGAGAAGGAGGGCTGGCCTGATATCAAAATAGCAGCCTATGGAGTGTCAAAAATGGGTGTCACCGTTCTGTCCAGAATCCATGCCAGGAAACTGAGTGAGCAGAGGAGAGATGACAAGATCCTCCTGAATGCCTGCTGCCCTGGGTGGGTGAGAACAGACATGGGTGGAGCAGATGGCATCAAAAGCCCAGAAGAAGGAGCAGAGACCCCTGTCTACTTAGCCCTTTTGCCCTCAGATGCTGAGGGGCCTCATGGCGAGTTCGTTATGGAAAAGAAGGTTGAACAATGGGGACTCCCCTTTCAGTTCCCTTCATGGTTCCTTACTATAATCTCCTCATGACTGACCAAAAAGACTGCTATCCTGTCAGCAGTATTCTTATAAAAAAATAAAAGAGTGTTGAGGAATCACTATTCCTCCTGAGGACCCACACTGAATTACCCACTAATTCTGTGATTTTTCTGTGATTTCTTCTGTGATATAGAAGAAAAAAAATGGAATTGATGACAAAAATAAATGAACATTACATGCGAATAAACAATTCTAAGTCAATGTGCATTTGTGCAGATTGTTTCATGAAACCAGCCTGAAACACTAACAAACACTGAACTAGGTCAAGAGAAAGGACAGTTAAACTCAACCTTGATAAACATCAGTGAAAGAGTCAGATAATAAGTATTTCCTTATTTGCAGGCCATTGGTCTCTGTTGGACCTACTCAAATCTGCTGTTATAGCTGAACCCCACCATGGGTGATGTATAAACCCATGAACTGGGCTGGATTTCCTTGCCAGCATACTTTACCACTTTCTACTTTGACATGGACAACCCCATGAATGTTAGATATCTCCTCTGGACTCTATAAATATCAAATTCACTGGGTAAAAAAGCAATTGTCCAGTGCGAAATGGGAGTGGGTGCTTATGACACATCCATAAGACTATCTGAGTCAGGGGCACCTGGGTGGTCAGTGGTGCCTTTGGCTCAGGTCGTGATCCCTGAGTCCTGGGATGTGGTCTTGTATCAGGTTCCCTGCAGAGAGCCTGCTTCTCCCTCTGCCTATGTCTCTACCTCTCTGTGTGTGTGTGTGTGTGTGTGTAACTAATGAACAAATAAATAAAAATCTCCTTTAAAAAAACCAACACAAGACTACTTGAGTCAAAGAGGAAAAGTGAATATGGATTGGTATCAATGGATATGAAAGAATTATTGTCAGATCTCCTCAAGGTGAACGTGTAGGGACAAAGGGTCACCGAGCGGTAACATGAACATGGTTCAGCAAACTACCGACAGAAGGTAAACACATACTAATAGTAAAGTTGTCATCATTGTGGAGCCTACCTTGGTGAATACATGAGTGTCCACAATACTTTTCTTTCCTCTTTCCTCTTTGAAAGCTCTCAACACAAACACCTGGGAAACAAAAGGCCCAGGCTCTGCCGCCTTACTGGATGACCTTAAGCAAAATCCTGCATGTGGCTGTATGTCAGTCTCCTCAAGTGTCCAATGGGGGAACCGTCATAGGATTCCTGTGAAGAGGAAGTGAACTCATGCAGGGAGACAGGCTGAATACAGTGATGGTGCTAAGTGTCCTCCACCGTGAGTTCCTGCAGTGGGACCCGAGATATCCATAGCCCCAAAGGGAAACTTCTTCTGCCCCGCCCCAAACCTGGCTCCCCATAGGCTCCGTGAATGCCCACCACCTCCACACCCCCGCCCCCCTCCACCTCCACACAGAAGCATCCAAGTTGTACAGACTCCTCTCCTCTCATGACCATTTTCACTCTTCACCAGGGGTCTTCTACTGTCAGAAATGAAACCTGAAGGCCCATGCAAGAAAGGGTAGGGCCCTTGCTTTAGAAGCTTCTCCCTTTGAAGGGGCTATTAATTTTCTCTCTGTTATTTGGCTTTTCTCATCTAACCTATGAAGAGTTTCAATGTCTAGGACAAAGAAATACCATCTCTCCTTCTAGCTTGAACAGAAAGTCAGTATTGGAAAGATCTTTTTTCCTTGATACTTTAAAAATAACACGTAATTAGGAGCACCTGGGGGTCTCAGTTGGTTAAGTGTCAGACCTTCATTTCAGCTAATTTCATGATATGGGGATTCTAAAATCAAGCTGAGATGGCTCCAGCTCAGTGGAGAATCTGCTTGAGATTATCTCTCACCCAATCCAAATGCCCCTTCCCAGGTCACATTCCTTTTGTCTCTGTCTCTTTCTAAGTAAATAAAGGAATAGAAAAATCATTTTTTAAAAATAGCACCCTGGAGCCCTGGGTGGCTCATAAGTTAAGCCTCTGCATTCAGCTCAGGTCATGAGCTCAGGGTCCTGGTACCAAGCCCAGTGTTGGTTTCCCTGCTACTTGGAGAGCCTGCTTCTCCCTCTACGTCTTTCCATCATTCTGCTCTCGCTCTCTCTCTCACTTCCAAATAAATAAAAGCTTGTTAAATAAATAGATAAAATTTTAAAAAGCACCTATTGTACATAACACTTTAAATGTGTCCTTAAATGAAACAAAAAACTAAGCAATTTAACATACACTGGATAATGTAACCATCAAATGAAACATCCAATAGATACCTTCACCCACAGTGAGCTTCATAAACATCTGCTGCACTGGGGGATCCCTGGAATCACACAGAGGGAGAGCCCTGCCCACAGCCAAGTCTCAGCAAGGACTGAATCTCTACTTCTCCCTCTTGAGTTTCTTCAAAGAAAGTGAGAGGATCTGTGTCCTCAGAAGCACTTCCCTGTGCCAGCAATTTTTACTATTTTTCTAAGTTTTATTTAAATACATGAGTTAAATTTCATTTGCCCACATATAATATAACACCAAGTACTCATCCCATAAACTGCCCTTCTCCAAACTTTTCTTTATTTTTCAAAGTTAGGAGTCTTTCATGGATCATCTTCCTCTCCAATGGTTCCCCATTCAATTTCCCTCCTTCCTTTGCACTCCCTTTCACTATTTTTCATATTCCACATGAGTGACACCATATGAAGATGGTCTTCCTTCAATTGGTTTATTTCCCTCAGCGTAATACCCTCCAGTTCCACCCAAGTTGAAGCAAATGATAGATATTTGTCACTTCTGATGGCTGAGTAATATTCCATTGTATACATAGACTATATCTTCTGGACTACTAGTATGTTGAACAGCAGTGGTGAGCACAGACTTCTCTGTCTTGTTCCTCATCCTAGGGTAAAGGATCTAGTTTTCCCCCATTGACAATATTTGCTGGGGGCTTTTATTCATGGCTTTTATTATATTGTGAAATATTCCCTCATCCCTACACTTTGAAGAGTTTTAATCAGGAAGGGATGCTCTATTTTCTCAAATGCTTTCTCTGCATCCAGAGGTCATATCGTTCTTGGCTTTTCTTTTATTGACGTGGTCTATCACGTCGATTGTCTTATGAATGTTGAACCTCCCTTGCATCCCAGAAATAAATCCCACTTGGTCGTGGTGAATAGTCCTCTTAATGTACTGTTGGATCCTATTGGCTAGTATCTCGGTGAGTATTTTTGCATCCATTTTCATCAGGGATATTGATCTCTAATTCTCCTTTTTGGTGGGGTCTTTGTCTGGTTTTGGGATCAAGGTAATGCTGGCCTCAGAGAACGACTTTGAAAGTATTCCTTCCATTTCTATCTTTGTTTTTGTTTTTTTTTTTAAATTTTTATTTACTTATGATAGTCACAGAGAGAGAGAGAGAGAGAGGCAGAGACACAGGCGGAGGGAGAAGCAGGCTCCATGCACCGGGAGCCCGATGTGGGATTCGATCCCGGGTCTCCAGGATCGCGCCCTGGGCCAAAGGCAGGCGCCAAATCGCTGCGCCACCCAGGGATCCCGCCATTTCTATCTTTCAAACGGCATTAGTGAAATAGGTATTATTTCTTCTTGAAATGTTTGGTAGAATTCCCTGGGAAGCCATCTGGCCCTGGTTTGGTTATGCGTAGGTTTCCAGGAATGCGTCCATTTCCCCAGGCTGCCTAACTTCTTGGCATAGAGTTCTTTGTAATACGTTTTTTAAATCATTTCTATGTCCTTGGTATTGATTATGATCTCTCGTCTATCGATCTTGATTTTATTCAGTTGAATCTTCTCTTTTGGGATGTCTGGGTGGCTCAGCAGTGTGGCGCCTGCCTTTGGTCCAGGGCATGATCCTGGAGTCACAGAATCGAGATCTGCATCGGGTTCCCTGCATGGAGCTTGCTTCTACCTCTGCCTGTGTCTCTGCCTCTCTCTCTCTCTCTCTCTCTCTCTCTCTCTCTCTTTGTCTCTCATGAATAAATAAATAAATAAAATCTTTAAAAAAAAGAATCTTCTCTTTTCCCTTGAATAAGTCTGTGTAGGAATTTATCTATCTTACTATTTCTTTCAAAGATCAAGGTCCTGCTTTCCATCATCCATTCTACAGTCCTTATCATCTATATTTCATTGAGTTCTGTTCAAATTCTTATTATCTCTCTTCTTCTGCTTGGTATAGGCTTTACTTGCTGTTCTTTCTCCACTTCCTGTAAGTGGAAGGCAGCTTGTGTACTTAAGGTTTTTCCAATATTTTGAGCGACACTTTTATGGCAATGTATTTCCGTCTTAGGAATGTCTTGCTGTATCCCAAGGATTTTGAAGACTTGTGCTTTCAGTTTCATTAGTTTCCCTGATTCTTTTTAATTCTTCTCTAATTCCTGGTTGTCCCATTCATCTTTTAGTAGGATGCTCTTTAATCTCCAAGTGTCTGAGTTCCTTCCAAACATCCTATGGTGATTGAGTTCTCATTTCAAAGCATTATGGTCTGAAAATATGCAAAAGATAGTCCCAATTTTAGCTATCAGCTGAGACCTGATTTGTGACCCAGTATGTGGTCTACTCTGGAGGAAGTTCCATGGGCACGTGAGAAGCATGTGTATTCTGTTGCATTAGGATGGAAGGTTCTGTATCTATCCAAGAAGCCCATCTGGTCAGTATGCTTTTTTCAAGAGCCAACAATACTTCTATATTGTATTGTACTACTCCTGGATTGTATCTCTGACATGTTACATAAATACATACCCATTAGGTCTATGGCAGAGAATATTACTTCTGGTTCTTTCATTTGTGCTGAATTCCTCTGTTAGACATTTTGTCCAGTGGAGAAGGGTTAAAGGAGCAAGCAGAGTCAAAAATATCAACCACGACCTAAGTAAAATACACCATAGACAATTCCAAGGAAATCAGGGACGAGAAAATAAAAGAAAGAGAAGAAAAAGAAAAAAAGAAAAAGACCATGACACTGAAAAACAAACATAAAAAAAGTAAAAAATTTAAAAATGGTGGGAAGGATGCGGTTGGGAGACAGAACATAGGCTCAGAGTGGTGATCCTCTTGGTTCCAAATTTATATAAAGCAGCAAAACTTATATAGAGACACACAAGCAACCCCGAAAACAGAAACAAGTTAAAACAGTGGGGCGATTGGAGTGGAAGGAACAATATGACCTCACAGAAAGGACCAACATGGTGTACCACTAGGTCTATATATGAGGTACTAACTTGCACAATTATAAAACAGGGGAATTTTAAAAAAGAAAACCAGAGCTGGGGGCATCACGATGCCCGATTTCAGGTTGTACTACAAAGCTGTGGTCATCAAGACAGTGTGGTACTGGCACAAAACAGACACATAGATCAATGGAACAGAACAGAGAACCCAGAAGTGGACCCTGAACTTTATGGTCAACTAATATTCGATAAAGGAGGAAAGACGATCCACTGGAAGAAAGACAGTCCCTTCAATAAATGGTGCTGGGAAAATTGGACATCCACGTGCAGAAGAATGAAACTAGACCACTCTCTTGCACCAGACACAAAGATAAACTCAAAATGGATGAAAGATCTAAATGTGAGACAAGACTCCATCAAAATCCTAGAGGAGAACACAGGCAACACCCTTTTTGAACTTGGCCACAGTAACTTCTTGCAAGATACATCCACGAAAGCAAAAGAAACAAAAGCAAAAATGAACTATTGGGACTTCATCAAGATAAGAAGCTTTTGCACAGCAAAGGATACAGTCCACAAAACTCAAAGACAACCTACAGAATGGGAGAAGATATTTGCAAATGACGTATCAGATAAAGGGCTAGTTTCCAAGATCTATAAAGAACTTATTAAACTCAACAGCAAAGAAACAAACAATCCAATCATGAAACGGGCAAAAGACATGAAGAGAAATCTCACAGAGGAAGACATAGACATGGCCAACACGCACATGAGAAAATGCTCTGCATCACTGGCCATCAGGGAAATACAAATCAAAACCACAATGAGACACCACCTCACACCAGTGAGAATGGGGAAAATTAACAAGGCAGGAAACAACAAATGTTGGAGAGGATGCGGAGAAAAGGGAACCCTCTTACACTGTTGGTGGGAATGTGAACTGGTGCAGCCACTCTGGAAAACTGTGTGGAGGTTCCTCAAAGAGTGAAAAATAGACCTGCCCTACGACCCAGCAATTGCACTGCTGGGGATTTTCCCCAAAGATACAGATGCAGTGAAACACCGGGACACCTGCACCCCAATTTTTATAGCAGCAATGTCCACAATAGCCAAACTGTGGAAGGAGCCTCGGTGTCCATCGAAAGATGATGGATAGAGAAGATGTGGTCTATGTATACAATGGAATATTCCTCGGCCATTAGAAACGACAAATACCCACCATTTGCTTCAACGTGGGTGGAACTGGAGGGGATTATGCTGAGTGAAGTAAGTCAGTCGGAGAAGGACAAACAGTGTATGTTCTCCTTCATTTGGAGAACATGAATAATAGTGAAAGGGAATATAAGGGAAGGGAGAAGAAATGTGTGGGAAATACCAGAAAGGGAGACAGAACATGAAGACTCCTAACTCTGGGAAACGAACTAGGGGTGGTGGAAGGGGAGGAGGGCGGGGGGTGGGGGTGAGTGGGTGACGGGCACTGAGGGGGACACTTGACGGGATGAGCACTGGGTGTTATTCTGTATGTTGGTAAATTGAACACCAATTAAAAATTAATTTATTAAAAAAATAAAAAATAAAATAATAAAGTTCCCAGTAGTCCGCTGACCCGCTTTCCTGAAGCAGTTTCCCAGGACTCGCTCCTCCGCCTCTTATCATCCTATATATCCCCTCTGATCCTCTTGTCCCCCCTCCTACCTTGTCAGAAGCAATCGCTTTTGTCCCTGCATTGCAGCTGTTCTCTCTTTATATCTCGGACTGAATTCATAGCTGTTCAGGGTGGTTTGAAAGTTATGTAGGTAAGTTTGGGGGACCAGATGAAACAGGAACCCCTACCCTTCCACTATCATGCCTCTAAATCCCTGTGCCAGCAATCTCACTGCATCTTGGAAGAGCCCAACCATTCTCATTTCGTAGAGGAAGGACTCCTTCCCAGCACAGTCTCACTACTTTGTTTCTGTTGAGGTTTTCCCAAAATATTTTAGTTCAACTACCATGATTCTCTAGCTCCCTAGACTGTATCACCAACCACCTCTCTTTTGAGGAACTTGTCAGTCCAGCCTGAACCGTATCTGGGTTCACAAAAGTGACCCTAAGAGGGCAGAGTCCTGTTTGTGTTCAGGGTGTAGCCCCACAGGGGACACACCTCGTACAAGTCATTAGGAAATTTTCCGGAACATTTGGCCCCTCCTTTGATGGAGGGACTGAGGCGGGGCCTTTGGCTCTAGTAGCCACACTGCTTGATAACAGACTCGTTTCTCCTGGCATCTCTGACTGTGGCCAGGGCTCTGCAACACCAGCCCTCCCTGTCGCCCACAGCATCACCCATTCACCACACAGGCTGGTGCTTGCACTCCACGCAACCATGTCATCGGCCCTCCGTGTAGCGGTAGTGACTGGAGCTAACAAGGGCCTTGGCTTCGCCATCACGAGGGACCTGTGCCGGAATTTCCCTGGGGACGTGATACTCACAGCGAGGGATGAGGCGCGGGGCCGGGCAGCTGTGCAGCATCTCAAGGCTGAGGGCCTGAGCCCACGCTTCCACCTGCTGGACATTGACAACCTGCAGAGCATCCGCACCCTGCGTGACTTCCTGTGGGAGGAGTATGGGGGCCTGGACGTGCTGGTCAACAATGCAGGCATCGTCTTCACACGTAAGAACACGGGAACACTTAGAGCAGGGGATCTCCGTTAGGGAACCACACAGAGTGGGTTGGGGATGATGCCTGACCCCCATCACTATGGGGTCTGGAAGGGCTTCCCTGGGGAAGGAGGTCAGACTGCAGGCACAGAGAGACAGAAGCCTCTGGAGGGTCTTATAGCCACAGTGCCTTGGTATTGCCATGGAAAAATCTCAGGGACCTGACCTAGTTTTTTGTTTTTCTCTCAGTTGGGATCTGAGCCATTTGGTGAATACTTAACCTATTTTGTAAGAACAACAAATTGCAAACAGAGGTAAACAGAAATCCCATTGTGCCCACTTCCCTAGCCTCCCCAAATGATGCCAGCTTACACAGCTACACGGCATCAGCACAACCGATAAACCACCTTGAGACCATACAGTCCACGAATCCAGACGTTGCTGGATTTCAATAGAATGAACATGAAAACTAAAAGAATGTACTTGTCATATCCTGGAATCCTCTCAGATGGCTACTATTTATTAATCTTCTCTGCTTCTCCCCTAATAGCTCATGATCCCACACCCCCACATATTCAAGCAGAAGTGACCCTGAAGACAAACTTCTTTGGCACCCGAGATATATGCACAGAACTGCTGCCTCTAGTGAAACCCCAAGGTGAGCCTGATGAGGGGCCCAAGCTGTGCTGTTTCTGGCATGATCCGGCCCCTGAACTCTGGCCTCATCCAGAAGACCCTGGCCCTGCTCAGCCAGGGCCTGGCCTCCTTGCCCGGGAGAGGTGTCCCTCTGCCTCAGGACTCTGACACACTTGCCCTGCAGTCAGCAGTGTCCTCTATCCCTCTACTCTTCCACTAGAGGCACTGACTGTCCTATCCTTCAAGTCTTCATTCAAAACTCTCCTCAGAGAAGCCCTTTGCTTCCTCCATGCCCCTCACAATGCACTTCCCTGGGATTCCTCTCTGGACCCTTTCTCCTCCCTCTCCCTCTCTCTGACAGATTTTATTCAGACCAATGGACTCTGCTATCCAAATGTCTCTGCCCCCCGCCAACATCTGTCACCTGCCTAGAACGTTCCCAGAGCTCCCCACGCACATGCTTCCACACCCAAATCCAGCCCCTCCAGCCCTCAACTCTCTCTCATTTAAACATCTACATTATCACAGCACTTATCATTTTCAAAAACATCCTGCTCACATAGCCCACAATCCACCAATCATGAATAATGTGGTCACTGTGCCCAGCTCCCGATCATCAGGGACCAGGTCTTAAGAGTGGTCCTATGGGTTTTGTCCTCTGCATTTTTCTGCAGGCCTCTCCTCCATCCCAGCTCTACAACGGATACTCAGCTATCATTTCTGGATCATTCCAACTTTCCTAAGAGACCCTACTTCTGAGTCTTTTACTCTGAGGTCATTCTCTGTACCTTCTGGGGGTTCACTGTCTCCCAAAATTCCTTCAGGAGCTCTGAGCATCATTTGTAGGGATCTCTGTCATCAGACCTGCCAAAGACCAGGCCCATGGATTCCCCTTCACTTTCTGCAATGCTCTGCACAAGACAGACTGCCGTCATTCCTTGGTTGTAAACTACTGTAATCCTTACCCCATGTGACTGTGATGGGGGAGCCACCACCCATGTACTACACTAATTAAGATAAGCTGATACTTTTAGAATGATTAGGATATCTCCCTTGAAAGAGTACATGCAAGTACTCTTTCACTCCCCATTCTGCCCCCAATTCCTCTTCTGTCCTGGAAAGTTCTCGTACTTGTTGCAACACTCCCTTCACTGGCATGTGGCAGGGCAGCTCTCAGATGTCACCTGTCTCCTTTACTCACCACAGACCTTGAAGGTGGGATGAATTTACCTGTGCCCCCCACACACATCGTACAGGTGCTCCCCTTAGAAGGCAAAATGCTTCTGCCTGAGTTTGGATCTCACTTACCTCAACAGTGTTGGGTATTGCTGCCTTGTTGGCCTTGGACCAGAATGAGGAGTGAGCGCTCTCCTGGATTTGCTAAGGCAGGTTCTAATCAAACTCTACTGATCTTGCCTCGGGGAAACTAGACTGCATGGACATGGACAGGCAAGCTCTATTCTCCTTGTGAAAGTAGGGTTTTCTTGCCTATTGCAAGAGGAGAGATCTTCCCTTAGGTGGGGGGATGGCAGCCACAGTGTTTCCTGTGACCAAGACTTTACCCTCTTTGGAGATCCTATTTGAGAGAAATCTTAGCTAGGATAACCAAAAGCAAATATTGTCCCTCCTCTCCCATACTGCGAAACTAGGATACAAAGAACAGTCTTGAATGACTTCACCAGATCTCTGTGGTTAAAGAACAAAGTCCAAGGGCCCGTTTCTGCTCTATTGGCTCTGTTTTGTTGGCGTGAAAGAGCAAAAGAGAATTGTGACATTAAAGACATTGAGGCGGGCAGTCCGCGTGGCTCAGTGGTTTCGCAACGCCTTCAGCCCAGGGTGTGATCCTGGAACCCCGGGATCCAGTCCCATGTTGGGCTCCCTGCATGGAGCCTGCTTCTCCCTCTGCCTGTATCTCTCTCTCTCTCTCTCATAAACAAAATCTTTAAAAGAAATACATTGAGGAATAGATGCTGAGTTTTCATATTTGCAATGCCTTCTTCAAAAAGAGTTTTACAGAAATAATTTAGCCACACACACAAAAACAGATAAGAATCTACCCAACCAGGTGGCCACCACCAATCTTAACCAGGCAATTCATATCTAGGCCATGAACATCCTTTCCCACATCCATTGCTTTTCCCTCCCATTCCCTTGAATTCATATTCCTTTATTTGAATGATCCTCTCTTTAAAGTGTTAAACGTCTATTATTCTTTTTTCTCTCTAAATCGATATGTACTTATTTTTTAAAAAAAATAAGGCATATCCAAGTTGAAGGATTTGAGCAAAAGTTTGAAATTTGAAAACTCTTGTTCATCAGATATTAGCTAGGGTATTAGCAGAAAATACAGACTTTTAAGGCTACACTGACCAAGGAAATGTTATAGAAGGGGTCCAAAATCTTCATTTAAGAAGGTTCAGCATAAAAGGTAACTCCCTCTGTCTCTCTCTGTCTCTCTCTTACTCTCTCTCTCTCTCTCTCTCACACACACACACACACACACACACACACTGACATACTGTTGTCCTCAAAAGGATAGGTGGCTAGATGGAATATTTATATATTATCCCCATTCAGAAATGGAAGAATAATGACTCTCAAGATCACAAGCACAGCTGGTTGCAGACTGAGGTCATGTGGCATCTAAACTAATCGTGCTTCGCACTACTCAAGACCTCAAGTATTTGCCACTGGAGCACCTCTCCAAATGAAGCCTTATCCAAAAAGGCAAGACAAACAGAAAATCAAAGGACTCTGCTGATTGGGACCAAGGTCTTCCTCACTGCAGGGCCTCAGGCACCTCATGGAAAACCACTGAAAACCACTGAAAAGGGCACATTTAAAACCCTGAAGTGTTGTGAAAAAAATCCCTTATCACTCCAGACACTTAATACTGCTAACCTTGATATGAGAAAAGGTGAGCCTTCAAGGAAAAGGGATGAATGTTAAACCATAAAAAGTCATGAGAAATGGCTGTGGACTTAGTGCCCGTTGAATAGGCTTGAGAATCAAGGAATGCACTTGAAGTGGTGACCCCGGAGCAGAGGAAGTCTAAAATATCCATCTCACTATGGCTCTGCTTAAGAACACTGAGTTTTGGAGACAGAGATTTCCTAAAAATACATCCCTTGCCACTTGCAGAGTAATGGTCTGGATGAACTGCCCCAGCCCCACCAGTGCAAGAGTCCTTTCTTACCTGAGGGGCTGCTTTTCACAGTGACTCTGAAACACTGAATCCTATTCCTGAAACCAATTCTACGCTAACGTGAAATAAGTTTTTAAAAAGTTTAGTGAGTACTTCTCAAATATATATTACTTACAACCAGTTAAATATTCTTCAGGGGCGTCTGGGTGGCTCAGTAAGTGAAGCTTCTGCCTTCAGCTCAGGTCATGATCCTTGGCTTCTGGGATTAATCCCTGCATGGGGCTCACTGCTCAGCAGGGAGTCTACTCCTCTCTCTCTATGCCCTTCCCCCACTCCTGTTCCTGTTCTCACCCATGCTTGCTTCTTTCTTTCTATCTCTCTTTTTAACTCTCGCTCCAATAGATAAAATCCTCAAAAAAATTATTTTTAAAAATATTACCTGCCTTTTTCACAATTGAAATAATACATATTCATGATTTAAAACTGCAAAACAGAAGTGTGTGCAATAAAGGGCAGGACAAAGGGAAGACAAGGCCCAAGGAAGCCACACGGGGTAACTGGTGTACCAGAAAGGCAGCCATCTGTACTCACAGGGGCTCAGGACCATTTTCTTACACACCTATAGAAACATACCGTTTTACACACTATGTCACACACAGTGTCACACACTCATGCAATCACACTCACATTCACATACAGTCCCTGTCTCTCACACACTCATCCACATCTCACACACTCAAATGCAATCACACACCCTTTGCACAAGGACATTCCGATGGCCCATACACTTCCTAGCCCATATGCCTGCCATGTGTATTCCAGTTCAGAGTCTCTAAAATGACCCTCAAAATCCATGGATACACTTGAAGACAAAAACGTTTACATCAACGTCCTTGCTATGGAAGCTCCACAAGTTCCTGCACCTGTGTTTCCTGTCCTGAGCTGTCAGACCACAAGGATCTACAGTCTCACTCAGTTCCTACGAGGAGCCCCCAAGTGGCCACCCTGCTCCCTTGGGGATGTGCTCAGTGGGTGGACAGGCCTGGGGAACAGGGACTAGCAGAGGCACCCACATTTAGCAGTTTACCTACAAAACCATTCTACTGCCCGTCAGACTTCCTTCATTACACAGGTCAGTATTGTCACAGCTAAACCTACACCCCCTGAGACAGACAACACAGAATAGAAAAGATGTCATCACTTCATTACAAACAGCCTACGGAAATTTAGTAGAGTTTCTCCTTCTGCTGTCAATGCTACAGGTATGTAAGAAAATGGTCCTGAGCCCCTGTGAGTAAAGATGGCTGCCTTTCTGGTACACCAGTTACCCCGTGTGGCTTCCTCGGGCCTTGTCTTCCCTTTGTCCTCCCCTTAATTGCACACACTCCTGTGGTTTTGCACTTTTGAATCACGAATATGTATTATTTCAATTGTGAAAAAGGCAGGGAATATTTTTAAAATAAATTTTTTTTAGGATTTGATCTACTTGAGAGACAAAGTGAGAGAGAGAGAGAGAGAGAGAGAGAAAGAAAGATTGAAAGCATGAGTGAGAACAGGAGCAGGAGCAGGGGGAATGGCATAGGGGGAGAGAGGAGTAGACTCCCTGCTGAGCAGCGAGCCCCATGCAGAGCTTGAGCCCAGAAGCCCAGGATCATGACCTGTGCTGAAGGCAGAAGCTACACCTACTAAGCCACCCAGATGCCCCTTGAAGGAACTTGAACTAGTTGTAAGTAATATATATTTGAGAAGTACTCACTAAACTTTTTAAAAATTTATTTCACGTTAGTGTAGAATTCGTTTCAGGAATAGGATTCCATGTTTCATCAGTTACATATAACAATCAGGGCTCTTCCCAACAATTGCCCTCCTTAATGCCCATCCCTCATTGAGCCCACCTTCTACCGTCCTGCCCTCCAGCAACCCTCAGTTTGCTTCTACAATTAACGGTCTCTTATGCTCTGCCTCCCTCTCTTTTTTCATCTTATTTTATTTTTCCTTTCCTTCCCCTATGTTCATATGTGTCTTAAATTCCACATAGTGAAATCATACGATATTTGTATTTCTCTGGCTGACTCATTTGGTTTAGCATAATACACTCTAGCTCCATCCATGTTGTTGCAAATGGCAGGTTTCCCTTCCTTTTGATAACTGAGCAACATTCCATTATATATGCATATATGTCCCATTCTCTTTATCCATTCATCAATTGATTGACACTTGGGCTGTGTCAGTAATTTTGCTATTGTTAATAGTGCTACTCTAAGCATTGGGGGATACATGTGCCCCTTTGAATCACTATGCCTGTATCGTTTGGATAAATACCCAGTAGTGCTATTGCTGGTTCATAAGGTGGCTCTATTGTTAACATTTTAATGAACCTCCATACAGTTTCCTAGAGTGTCTGCACCAGTTTGCATTCCCAGCAGCAGTGCAAAAGAGGTCACGCCCCTCCCCATCAATGACAACATCTGTGGTCTTATGAGTGGTTAATTTTAGAATTCCATACAGATATGTGGTGGTATCCCATTGTGGTTTTCATTTTTATTTCACTGATGATGAGTGACGTTGAATATCTTTTCGTGTATCTATTAGCCATCTGGATATCTTCTTTGGAAAGTCATCCTTTCACATCTCTGCCTATTCATATAAACATATGTATTTTTGGGGTATGGAGTTTAATAGGGTCTCTCCAGATTTTAGATACTAACCGTTACCAGATATGTCATTTGCAAATATCTTTCCCTGCCCCGTCATTGCATTTAGTTTTTTGCTTGTTTCCTTTGATATGGGGAAGTTTTATCTTGATGAGTTTCCAAAGTTCATGTTTTCTTTTGTTTCCCTTGCCTCAGGAAATATATCTAGTAAGAAGTTGCTATGGCCCAGGTCAGAAAGGTTGCTGCCATCTTTCTCCTCTAGTATTGGACGATTGCGTGTCTCAAATGTACGTCTTTCATCCTTTTTTACTTTATTTTTGTGTATGTTATAAAAAGGTGATCCAGTTTCTGTATGTGGCTGTCCAGGTTTCCCAACACCATTTGTTGAAAAACTCCCTTATTTCCATTGGATTATCTTTTCTGCTTTGTTGAAGATTAGTTGATATAAACTCGTGGGTCCATTTCTGGGTCCTCTATTCTGTTCCATTGATCTGTGTGTCCAGTTTTGTGCCTGTGCCATACTGCTCGATGACTACAGCTTTACAATGAAGTTTGAAGTCCAGAATGCTGATGCCTCCTGCTTTGATTTCCTTTTTTCAGCATTACTTTGGCTATTCGTGATCTTTTCTGGTTCCATGCAAATTTTAGGATTGTTTCTTCTAGCTCTATGAAAAAGCTGGTATTATTTTGATAGGGAAATCATTGAATATGTCGATTCCTTGGGTAGTGCAGACATTTTAACAATATATGTTCTTCCAAACCTGAGCATGAAAGTTTTCCCATTTCTTCTGTCTTCTTTGGTTTCTTCCATAAGTATTCTCTACTTTTCAGCAGTACTCACGAAAACATTTGACAAACAGGTCTCATTAATGTTACACTTAACATGTTCCTGATGAAATAAAGTACCGGAGTAAAAGACCCCTCTCAAAGGCGTTTGTCTTAGAAGACTGATACATGAAGAATATAGTTTCTACAGCTCATTTTCATTCTCTCTAAACACTGCATCATGAGAGTCAGAGTGCCATCCATGCATCATGTCCTCACTGAACTTTTTTGACACTGCCACTCCTATTGGGAGAAAGCTTCGAGTTAAGTGACCATACCTTTCATTCATGAATATATACATTAAAAAGAGAAAGTTTCCTAATTTTATTGAATCCTTGACCGTAGGTATGATGTCATGACCTTTCGATAATACTAAAAAGACCAACTGAAACATAAAAATATAGGTGCCTAGTGGCTCCATCTATGAAGTTGCTGACCCTTGGTATCACCTGACTCAGGTCATGATTTCAGGCTTATGTGACGGAGCCCTGACTTAGGCTCTGCATTCTGCGGGGAGTCTATTTGGGATTCTCTCTATTCCTCTCCCTCTGCCCTTCTCCCACTTGCTAACACCAGCTCATGCACTCTCACTCTCCCTAAATAAATAAATTTTAAATAAATAAATGTAAAAATATGAAATTAATTACTTATAGATGTCTATTAAGTTCATTGTTTAAATACTAACTACATGTTCAGAAAAGAGTTAGTGAGAAATGTGTCAGTGCTTTACACTTCTAACAGCTTTATTGAGATTCACCTATCGTACACTTCACCCATTTCAGGAATCCAACTCAGTAGATTTTAGCAATTGGGCAGTATGTGGAACCATCACTGAGTCAAGATTAGCACATTGTCATCACCCCAACAGTTTCTGGACCCTTATCTATGAGCCCTCTGTTTCCCCATGCCCCCCTGCCCCCAAACAAACACCAATCTACTTTCTGTCCCTACTTTTTTTTTCCCCTGGACATCCCATATATGGAGAGCCTTATAATGAGTAGTCTCTTGTGACTGGCTTCTTTATTTCAATGATGTTATCAAGGTTCATCCATGGTGTAGCATGGACTTCCTTTCTTTTTAGAGCATCTCTTTACAACATGTCACTTTTCCACTGCCCCTTTCCATGACCACACGGCCAGGCATTTTGTCACTGCTCCTAGAGAAAACATCATGCAACTCAGCTCACTGAGGTGAGTTGCTTTTAGCTGGCCACAGCACAGTGAAAAGCAACTTATCCCAACGTAGTCTGTTCACCTTCAAAAGGCCATCTTTAAACTCAGAAGCTGATTGTGAGCTACTAAACACTTGTTCATAGAGCACTGCTCAGGTGACTATAAGAAGGTCTCCAGGCAGTCCCAGAGGGGACCTATGAGGAAAACTGGCTCTCTACCCGTGACGGCAGGGAGTGCCTTCTTACACTGTCCTTGCCATGTTCCTCTATAGGGCACTCTCTCTTCTTTGTGGAACATCTGGGCACCACTCAGTCCCTTTAGATCATTTCTGTCACATCATCTGAGACATTATGGGTAAAACAAGGTTCAAGACTGCAGCATGTCCTTGAGTCGCAGAGGCAGTCTTCATTAACCCTCAGAGCAAACGAGAAATTGTCTCCCAAATGGACAAAATACTAGCAATATTGGTATTCACCATTCTCATGCATGCCATTCTTTGTGACTCTTTGTGTTGTATTTTAGGCAGAGTGGTGAATGTGTCTAGCATAGTGAGCTTTCTAGCACTTAAACAGTGCAGCCCGGAACTGCAACAGAAGTTTACAAGTGAGGCCATCACAGAGGAGGAGCTGGGGATTCTCATGAACAAGTTTGTGGAAGACGTAAAGAATGGAGTGCACGAGAAGGAGGGCTGGCCTGATATCAAAATAGCAGCCTATGGAGTGTCAAAAATGGGTGTCACCGTTCTGTCCAGAATCCATGCCAGGAAACTGAGTGAGCAGAGGAGAGATGACAAGATCCTCCTGAATGCCTGCTGCCCTGGGTGGGTGAGAACAGACATGGGTGGAGCAGATGGCATCAAAAGCCCAGAAGAAGGAGCAGAGACCCCTGTCTACTTAGCCCTTTTGCCCTCAGATGCTGAGGGGCCTCATGGCGAGTTCGTTATGGAAAAGAAGGTTGAACAATGGGGACTCCCCTTTCAGTTCCCTTCATGGTTCCTTACTATAATCTCCTCATGACTGACCAAAAAGACTGCTATCCTGTCAGCAGTATTCTTATAAAAAAATAAAAGAGGGTTGAGGGAATCACTATTCCTCCTGAGGACCCACACCGAATTACCCACTAATTCTGTGATTTTTCTGTGATTTCTTCTGTGATATAGAAGAAAAAAATGGAATTGATGACAAAAATAAATGAACATTACATGCGAATAAACAATTCTAAGTCAATGTGCATTTGTGCAGATTGTTTCATGAAACCAGCCTGAAACACTAACAAACACTGAACTAGGTCAAGAGAAAGGACAGTTAAACTCAACCTTGGTAAACGTCAGTGAAAGAGTCAGATAATAAGTATTTGCTTTTTTGCAGGCCATTGGTCTCTGTTGGACCTACTCAAATCTGCTGTTATAGCTGAACCCCACCATGGGTGATGTATAAACCCATGAACTGGGCTGGATTTCCTTGCCAGCATACTTTACCACTTTCTACTTTGACATGGACAACCCCATGAATGTTAGATATCTCCTCTGGACTCTATAAATATCAAATTCACTGGGTAAAAAAGCAATTGTCCAGTGCGAAATGGGAGTGGGTGCTTATGACACATCCATAAGACTATCTGAGACAGGGGCACCTGGGTGGTCAGTGGTGCCTTTGGCTCAGGTCGTGATCCCTGAGTCCTGGGATGTGGTCTTGTATCAGGTTCCCTGCAGAGAGCCTGCTTCTCCCTCTGCCTATGTCTCTACCTCTCTCTGTGTGTGTGTGTGTGTGTGTGTGTGTGTGTGTAACTAATGAACAAATAAATAAAAATCTCCTTTAAAAAAAACCAACACAAGACTACTTGAGTCAAAGAGGAAAAGTGAATATGGATTGGTATCAATGGGTATGAAAGAATTATTGTCAGATCTCCTCAAGGTGAACGTGTAGGGACAAAGGGTCACCGAGTGGTAACATGAACATGGTTCAGCAAACTACCGACAGAAGGTAAACACATACTAATAGTAAAGTTGTCATCATTGTGGAGCCTACCTTGGTGAATACATGAGTGTCCACAATACTTTTCTTTCCTCTTTCCTCTTTGAAAGCTCTCAACACAAACACCTGGGAAACAAAAGGCCCAGGCTCTGCCGCCTTACTGGATGACCTTAAGCAAAATCCTGCATGTGGCTGTATGTCAGTCTCCTCAAGTGTCCAATGGGGGAACCGTCATAGGATTCCTGTGAAGAGGAAGTGAACTCATGCAGGGAGACAGGCTGAATACAGTGATGGTGCTAAGTGTCCTCCACCGTGAGTTCCTGCAGTGGGACCCGAGATATCCATAGCCCCAAAGGGAAACTTCTTCTGCCCCGCCCCAAACCTGGCTCCCCATAGGCTCCGTGAATGCCCACCACCTCCACACCCCCGCCCCCCTCCACCTCCACACAGAAGCATCCAAGTTGTACAGACTCCTCTCCTCTCATGACCATTTTCACTCTTCACCAGGGGTCTTCTACTGTCAGAAATGAAACCTGAAGGCCCATGCAAGAAAGGGTAGGGTCCATGCTTTAGAAGCTTCTCCCTTTGAAGGGGCTATTAATTTTCTCTCTGTTATTTGGCTTTTCTCATCTAACCTATGAAGAGTTTCAATGTCTAGGACAAAGAAATACCATCTCTCCTTCTAGCTTGAACAGAAAGTCAGTATTGGAAAGATCTTTTTTTCTTGATACTTTAAAAATAACACGTAATTAGGAGCACCTGGGGGTCTCAGTTGGTTAAGTGTCAGACCTTCATTTCAGCTAATTTCATGGTATGGGGATTCTAAATTCAAGCTGAGATGGCTCCAGCTCAGTGGGGAATCTGCTTGAGATTATCTCTCACCCAATCCAAATGCCCCTTCCCAGGTCACATTCCTTTTGTCTCTCTCTTTCTAAGTAAATAAATGAATAGAAAAATCATGTTTTAAAAATAGCACCCTGGAGCCCCTGGGTGGCTCATAAGTTAAGCCTCTGCATTCAGCTCAGGTCATGAGCTCAGGGTCCTGGTACCAAGCCCAGTGTTGGTTTCCCTGCTACTTGGAGAGCCTGCTTCTCCCTCTACGTCTTTCCATCATTCCGCTCTCGCTCTCTCTCTCACTTCCAAATAAATAAAAGCTTGTTAAATAAATAGATAAAATTTTAAAAAGCACCTATTGTACATAACACTTTAAATGTGTCCTTAAATGAAACAAAAAACTAAGCAATTTAACATACACTGGATAATGTAACCATCAAATGAAACATCCAATAGATACCTTCACCCACAGTGAGCTTCATAAACATCTGCTGCACTGGGGGATCCCTGGAATCACACAGAGGGAGAGCCCTGCCCACAGCCAAGTCTCAGCAAGGACTGAATCTCTGCTTCTCCCTCTTGAGTTTCTTCAAAGAAAGTGAGAGGATCTGTGTCCTCAGAAGCACTTCCCCTGTGCCAGCAATTTTTTACTATTTTTTAATTTTTATTTAACTACATGAGTTAAATTTCATTTGCCCACATATAATATAACACCAAGTACTCATCCCATAAACTGCCCTTCTCCAAACTTTTCTTTATTTTTCAAAGTTAGGAGTCTTTCATGGATCATCTTCCTCTCCAATGGTTCCCCATTCAGTTTCCCTCCTTTCCTTTGCACTCCCTTTCACGATTTTTCATATTCCACATGAGTGACACCATATGAAGATGGTCTTCCTTCAATTGGTTTATTTCACTCAGCATAATACCCTCCAGTTCCACCCAAGTTGAAGCAAATGATAGATATTTGTCACTTCTGATGGCTGAGTAATATTCCATTGTATACATAGACTATATCTTCTGGACTACTAGTATGTTGAACAGCAGTGGTGAGCACAGACTTCTCTGTCTTGTTCCTCATCCTAGGGTAAAGGATCTAGTTTTCCCCCATTGACAATATTTGCTGGGGGCTTTTATTCATGGCTTTTATTATATTGTGAAATATTCCCTCATCCCTACACTTTGAAGAGTTTTAATCAGGAAGGGATGCTCTATTTTCTCAAATGCTTTCTCTGCATCCAGAGGTCATATCGTTCTTGGCTTTTCTTTTATTGACGTGGTCTATCACGTCGATTGTCTTATGAATGTTGAACCTCCCTTGCATCCCAGAAATAAATCCCACTTGGTCGTGGTGAATAGTCCTCTTAATGTACTGTTGGATCCTATTGGCTAGTATCTCGGTGAGTATTTTTGCATCCGTTTTCATCAGGGATATTGGTCTGTAATTCTCCTTTTTGGTGGGGTCTTTGTCTGGTTTTGGGATCAAGGTAATGCTGGCCTCAGAGAACGACTTTGAAAGTATTCCTTCCATTTCTATCTTTGTTTTTGTATTTTTTTTAATTTAAAAAAATAATAAATATTTATTATATATATATTTATAAATATAAATTATTATTAATATTAATATAAATTAATTAATATATATTAATTAATATATTATATTATATTAATATATATTAAATTATTTATTTTTTTATTATTTTTATTATTTTAAATTTTTATTTACTTATGATAGTCACAGAGAGAGAGAGAGAGAGAGGCAGAGACACAGGCGGAGGGAGAAGCAGGCTCCATGCACCGGGAGCCCGATGTGGGAGTCGATCCCGGGTCTCCAGGATCGCGCCCTGGGCCAAAGGCAGGCGCCAAATCGCTGCGCCACCCAGGGATCTCGCCATTTCTATCTTTCAAACGGCATTAGTGAAATAGGTATTATTTCTTCTTGAAATGTTTGGTAGAATTCCCTGGGAAGCCATCTGGCCCTGGTTTGGTTATGCGTAGGTTTCCAGGAATGCGTCCATTTCCCCAGGCTGCCTAACTTCTTGGCATAGAGTTCTTTGTAATACGTTTTTAAATCATTTCTATGTCCTTGGTATTGGTTATGATCTCTCGTCTATCGATCTTGATTTTATTCAGTTGAATCTTCTCTTTTGGGATGTCTGGGTGGCTCAGCAGTGTGGCGCCTGCCTTTGGTCCAGGGCATGATCCTGGAGTCACAGAATCGAGATCTGCATCGGGTTCCCTGCATGGAGCTTGCTTCTCCCTCTGCCTGTGTCTCTGCCTCTCTCTCTCTCTCTCTCTCTTTGTCTTCATGAATAAATAAATAAATAAAATCTTTAAAAAAAAGAATCTTCTCTTTTCCCTTGAATAAGTCTGTGTAGGAATTTATCTATCTTACTATTTCTTTCAAAGATCAAGGTCCTGCTTTCCATCATCCATTCTACAGTCCTTATCATCTATATTTCATTGAGTTCTGTTCAAATTCTTATTATCTCTCTTCTTCTGCTTGGTATAGGCTTTACTTGCTGTTCTTTCTCCACTTCCTGTAAGTGGAAGGCAGCTTGTGTACTTAAGGTTTTTCCAATATTTTGAGCGACACTTTTATGGCAATGTATTTCCGTCTTAGGAATGTCTTGCTGTATCCCAAGGATTTTGAAGACTTGTGCTTTCAGTTTCATTAGTTTCCCTGATTCTTTTTAATTCTTCTCTAATTCCTGGTTGT
This sequence comes from Nyctereutes procyonoides, assembly GCF_905146905.1. Classification (NCBI taxonomy): domain Eukaryota; kingdom Metazoa; phylum Chordata; class Mammalia; order Carnivora; family Canidae; genus Nyctereutes; species Nyctereutes procyonoides. Next base: position 9,558,085 of record NW_026575155.1, read on the forward strand.
CCCATTCATCTTTTAGTAGGATGCTCTTTAATCTCCAAGTGTCTGAGTTCCTTCCAAACATCCTATGGTGATTGAGTTCTCATTTCAAAGCATTATGGTCTGAAAATATGCAAAAGATAGTCCCAATTTTAGCTATCAGCTGAGACCTGATTTGTGACCCAGTATGTGGTCTACTCTGGAGGAAGTTCCATGGGCACGTGAGAAGCATGTGTATTCTGTTGCATTAGGATGGAAGGTTCTGCATCTATCCATGAAGCCCATCTGGTCAGTATGCTTTTTTCAAGAGCCAACAATACTTCTATATTGTATTGTACTACTCCTGGATTGTATCTCTGACATGTTACATAAATACATACCCATTAGGTCTGTGGCAGAGAATATTACTTCTGGTTCTTTCATTTGTGCTGAATTCTTCTGTTAGCCATTTTGTCCAGTGGAGAAGGGTTAAAGGAGCAAGCAGAGTCAAAAATATCAACCACGACCTAAGTAAAATACACCCTAGACAATTCCAAGGAAATCAGGGACGAGAAAATAAAAGAAAGAGAAGAAAAAGAAAAAAATAAAAAGACCATGACACTGAAAAACAAACATAAAAAAAGTAAAAATTTTAAAAATTTAAAAATGGTGGGAAGGATGCGGTTGGGAGACAGAACATAGGCTCAGAGTGGTGATCCTCTTGGTTCCAAATTTATATAAAGCAGCAAAACTTATATAGAGACACACAAGCAACCCCAAAAACAGAAACAAGTTGAAACAGTGGGGCGATTGGAGTGGAAGGAACAATATGACCTCACAGAAAGGACCAACATGGTGTACCACTAGGTCTATATATGAGGTACTAACTTGCACAATTATAAAACAAAACAAGAGTGATAAAATCCCTGTAACTTATACGTTGAAAAAATTAAATGGAATATGTGGAAAGCAATCCAAAAATGAACAATATATCTAAACATGGAATTGTAAAAATATGAAAATCAAAAGGGAAAAATCTTAAAAATGAAGAGTCGATAAAATATTGTAGTTAAAACAGAAAAAGAGAAAAATATTGGCAATTTTTAAACTGAAAGTTAAATGAATCATAAAGGAAAAAACCTTGGGGGGAAAAAAAACCTCGAGTTCTATATACTCTTTCTCCCAGCCCTGGAGCTTTGTAGTGGTGCTCCATCAGTAAACTGGCTCTCCCCCTGTTCTTCCAGCTGGTCTTCTGGGGAAGGGGCCTGCTGCACTGATAACCAGGTATTTGTGTCTGGGAGGAGATACCCCACCCCTTGCCAAGTGTCCAGAATCCATAAAGCTGTTTGCCCTGAGAGGCCCCCCTTGTTCCCTGGAGGCCTCACCTCTCCCAGGTGAAAGGAGAAACAAGGAATGGCAGCGGCCAGATCTCCAGCCCCAGAGCCAAGAGCTCCCCACATGCACCAAACCCCAGTCTGCACACTGGCCTAGATGCTCCCATGGGCATCCTAGGGGGAAGTGAGCTGCACCAAGGGCAGGGCGCCAAGCTGCAGGAGGGCGGTGCTGTCTCCAGCAGGCCCCAGTTCCGCCTGTCCAGGGTGAATGGAGGACAGCCCACTTCGGCTTCTGCTGGGCTCCTGGGTAAAGAGAGTCTGGTGCCAGCCTTTGTAACCCGGAGGGTTGCAGACCTCCAGCCCTGTACCCTGATCTGACCGTGCTTTGAGGTGAGCTTCCCCACAGGCACCCCTATTCTTACTGGGCCTCCGGGAATATTGAGACTTCACTGCCCCTCCTGTGATGCTGCCCTATGTCCCCACTGAGCACTTTCAGTCAGGGAAGACACTTTCAGGGGCAGATTTCTAAAGTTCCCAGTAGGAACTTTCCTCGACATCTTAAAAGCCATCTACGAAAAGCCCACAGCAAATATCATTCTCAAAGGGGAAGCACTGGGAGCCTTTCCCCTAAGATCAGGAACCAGACAGGGATGTCCACTCTCACCACTGCTATTCAACATAGTATTGGAAGTCCTAGCCTCAGCAATCAGACAACAAAAAGACATTAAAGGCATTCAAAGTGGCAAAGAAGAAGTCAAACTCTCCCTCTTCGCCGATGACATGATACTTTACATAGAAAACCCAAAAGCCTCCACCCCAAGATTGCTAAAACTCATACAGCAACTTGGTAGCGTGGCAGGATACAAAATCAATGCCCAGAAATCAGTGGCATTTCTATACACTAACAATGAGACTGAAGAAAGAGAAATTAAGGAGTCAATCCCATTTACAATTGCACCCAAAAGCATAAGATACCTAGGATTAAACCTAACCAAAGAGGTAAAGGATCTATACCCTAAAAACTATAGAACACTTCTGAAAGAAATTGAGGAAGACACAAGGAGATGGAAAAATATTCCATGCTCATGGATTGGCAGAATTAATATTGTGAAAATGTCAATGTTACCCAGGGCAATTTACACGTTTAATGCAATCCCTATCAAAATACCATGGACTTTCTTCAGAGAGTGAGAACAAATTATTTTAAGATTTGTGTGGAATCAGAAAAGACCCCGAATAGCCAGGGGAATTTTAAAAAAGAAAACCAGAGCTGGGGGCATCACAATGCCCGATTTCAGGTTGTACTACAAAGCTGTGGTCATCAAGACAGTGTGGTACTGGCACAAAAACAGACACATAGATCAATGGAACAGAATAGAGAACCCAGAAGTGGACCCTGAACTTTATGGTCAACTAATATTCGATAAAGGAGGAAAGACGATCCACTGGAAGAAAGACAGTCTCTTCAATAAATGGTGCTGGGAAAATTGGACATCCACGTGCAGAAGAATGAAACTAGACCACTCTCTTGCACCAGACACAAAGATAAACTCAAAATGGATGAAAGATCTAAATGTGAGACAAGATTCCATCAAAATCCTAGAGGAGAACACAGGCAACACCCTTTTTGAACTTGGCCACAGTAACTTCTTGCAAGATACATCCACGAAAGCAAAAGAAACAAAAGCAAAAATGAACTATTGGGACTTCATCAAGATAAGAAGCTTTTGCACAGCAAAGGATACAGTCCACAAAACTCAAAGACAACCTACAGAATGGGAGAAGATATTTGCAAATGACATATCAGATAAAGGGCTAGTTTCCAAGATCTATAAAGAACTTATTAAACTCAACAGCAAAGAAACAAACAATCCAATCATGAAACGGGCAAAAGACATGAAGAGAAATCTCACAGAGGAAGACATAGACATGGCCAACACGCACATGAGAAAATGCTCTGCATCACTGGCCATCAGGGAAATACAAATCAAAACCACAATGAGACACCACCTCACACCAGTGAGAATGGGGAAAATTAACAAGGCAGGAAACCACAAATGTTGGAGAGGATGCGGAGAAAAGGGAACCCTCCTGCACTGTTGGTGGGAATGTGAACTGGTGCAGCCACTCTGGAAAACTGTGTGGAGGTTCCTCAAAGAGTGAAAAATAGACCTGCCCTACGACCCAGCAATTGCACTGCTGGGGATTTTCCCCAAAGATACAGATGCAGTGAAACACCGGGACACCTGCACCCCAATGTTTATAGCAGCAATGTCCACAATAGCCAAACTGTGGAAGGAGCCTCGGTGTCCATCGAAAGATGATGGATAGAGAAGATGTGGTCTATGTATACAATGGAATATTCCTCGGCCATTAGAAACGACAAATACCCACCATTTGCTTCAACGTGGATGGAACTGGAGGGGATTATGCTGAGTGAAGTAAGTCAGTCGGAGAAGGACAAACAGTGTATGTTCTCATTCATTTGGGGAATATGAATAATAGTGAAAGGGAATATAAGGGAAGGGAGAAGAAATGTGTGTGAAATACCAGAAAGGGAGACAGAACATGAAGACTCCTAACTCTGAGAAACGAACTAGGGGTGGTGGAAGGGGAGGAGGGCGGGGGGTGGGGGTGAGTGGGTGACGGGCACTGAGGGGGACACTTGACGGGATGAGCACTGGGTGTTATTCTGTATGTTGGTAAATTGAACACCAATTAAAAATTAATTTATTAAAAAAATAAAAAATAAAAAAAAATAAAGTTCCCAGTAGTCCGCTGACCCGCTTTCCTGAAGCAGTTTTCCAGGACTCGCTCCTCCGCCTCTTATCATCCTATATATCCCCTCTGATCCTCTTGTCCCCCCTCCTACCTTGTCAGAAGCAATCGCTTTTGTCCCTGCATTGCAGCTGTTCTCTCTTTATATCTCGGACTGAATTCATAGCTGTTCAGGGTGGTTTGAAAGTTATGTAGGTAAGTTTGGGGGACCAGATGAAACAGGAACCCCTACCCTTCCACTATCATGCCTCTAAATCCCTGTGCCAGCAATCTCACTGCATCTTGGAAGAGCCCAACCATTCTCATTTCGTAGAGGAAGGACTCCTTCCCAGCACAGTCTCACTACTTTGTTTCTGTTGAGGTTTTCCCAAAATATTTTAGTTCAACTACCATGATTCTCTAGCTCCCTAGACTGTATCACCAACCACCTCTCTTTTGAGGAACTTGTCAGTCCAGCCTGAACCGTATCTGGGTTCACAAAAGTGACCCTAAGAGGGCAGAGTCCTGTTTGTGTTCAGGGTGTAGCCCCACAGGGGACACACCTCGTACAAGTCATTAGGAAATTTTCCGGAACATTTGGCCCCTCCTTTGATGGAGGGACTGAGGCGGGGCCTTTGGCTCTAGTAGCCACACTGCTTGATAACAGACTCGTTTCTCCTGGCATCTCTGACTGTGGCCAGGGCTCTGCAACACCAGCCCTCCCTGTGGCCCACAGCATCACCCATTCACCACACAGGCTGGTGCTTGCACTCCACGCAACCATGTCATCGGCCCTCCGTGTAGCGGTAGTGACTGGAGCTAACAAGGGCCTTGGCTTCGCCATCACGAGGGACCTGTGCCGGAATTTCCCTGGGGACGTGATACTCACAGCGAGGGATGAGGCGCGGGGCCGGGCAGCTGTGCAGCATCTCAAGGCTGAGGGCCTGAGCCCACGCTTCCACCTGCTGGACATTGACAACCTGCAGAGCATCCGCACCCTGCGTGACTTCCTGTGGGAGGAGTATGGGGGCCTGGACGTGCTGGTCAACAATGCAGGCATCGTCTTCACACGTAAGAACACGGGAACACTTAGAGCAGGGGATCTCCGTTAGGGAACCACACAGAGTGGGTTGGGGATGATGCCTGACCCCCATCACTATGGGGTCTGGAAGGGCTTCCCTGGGGAAGGAGGTCAGACTGCAGGCACAGAGAGACAGAAGCCTCTGGAGGGTCTTATAGCCACAGTGCCTTGGTATTGCCATGGAAAAATCTCAGGGACCTGACCTAGTTTTTTGTTTTTCTCTCAGTTGGGATCTGAGCCATTTGGTGAATACTTAACCTATTTTGTAAGAAACAACAAATTGCAAACAGAGGTAAACAGAAATCCCATTGTGCCCACTTCCCTAGCCTCCCCAAATGATGCCAGCTTACACAGCTACGCGGCATCAGCACAACCGATAAACCACCTTGAGACCATACAGTCCACGAATCCAGACGTTGCTGGATTTCAATAGAATGAACATGAAAACTAAAAGAATGTATTTGTCATATCCTGGAATCCTCTCAGATGGCTACTATTTATTAATCTTCTCTGCTTCTCCCCTAATAGCTCATGATCCCACACCCCCACATATTCAAGCAGAAGTGACCCTGAAGACAAACTTCTTTGGCACCCGAGATATATGCACAGAACTGCTGCCTCTAGTGAAACCCCAAGGTGAGCCTGATGAGGGGCCCAAGCTGTGCTGTTTCTGGCATGATCCGGCCCCTGAACTCTGGCCTCATCCAGAAGACCCTGGCCCTGCTCAGCCAGGGCCTGGCCTCCTTGCCCGGGAGAGGTGTCCCTCTGCCTCAGGACTCTGACACACTTGCCCTGCAGTCAGCAGTGCCCTCTATCCCTCTACTCTTCCACTAGAGGCACTGACTGTCCTATCCTTCAAGTCTTCATTCAAAACTCTCCTCAGAGAAGCCCTTTGCTTCCTCCATGCCCCTCACAATGCACTTCCCTGGGATTCCTCTCTGGACCCTTTCTTCTCCCTCTCCCTCTCTCTGACAGATTTTATTCAGACCAATGGACTCTGCTATCCAAATGTCTCTGCCCCCCGCCAACATCTGTCACCTGCCTAGAACGTTCCCAGAGCTCCCCACGCACATGCTTCCACACCCAAATCCAGCCCCTCCAGCCCTCAACTCTCTCTCATTTAAACATCTACATTATCACAGCACTTATCATTTTCAAAAACATCCTGCTCACATAGCCCACAATCCACCAATCATGAATAATGTGGTCACTGTGCCCAGCTCCCGATCATCAGGGACCAGGTCTTAAGAGTGGTCCTATGGGTTTTGTCCTCTGCATTTTTCTGCAGGCCTCTCCTCCATCCCAGCTCTACAACGGATACTCAGCTATCATTTCTGGATCATTCCAACTTTCCTAAGAGACCCTACTTCTGAGTCCTTTACTCTGAGGTCATTCTCTGTACCTTCTGGGGGTTCACTGTCTCCCAAAATTCCTTCAGGAGCTCTGAGCATCATTTGTAGGGATCTCTGTCATCAGACCTGCCAAAGACCAGGCCCATGGATTCCCCTTCACTTTCTGCAATGCTCTGCACAAGACAGACTGCCGTCATTCCTTGGTTGTAAACTACTGTAATCCTTACCCCATGTGAATGTGATGGGGGAGCCACCACCCATGTACTACACTAATTAAGATAAGCTGATACTTTTAGAATGATTAGGATATCTCCCTTGAAAGAGTACATGCAGGTACTCTTTCACTCCCCGTTCTGCCCCCAATTCCTCTTCTGTCCTGGAAAGTTCTCGTACTTTTTGCAACACTCCCTTCACTGGCATGTGGCAGGGCAGCTCTCAGATGTCACCTGTCTCCTTTACTCACCACAGACCTTGAAGGTGGGATGAATTTACTTGTGCCCCCCCACACACATCGTACAGGTGCTCCCCTTAGAAGGCAAAATGACTTCTGCCTGAGTTTGGATCTCACTTACCTCAACAGGGTTGGCTATTGCTGCCTTGTTGGCCTTGGACCAGAATGAGGAGTGAGCGCTCTCCTGGATTTGCTAAGGCAGGTTCTAATCAAACTCTACTGATCTTGCCTCGGGGAAACTAGACTGCATGGACATGGACAGGCAAGCTCTATTCTCCTTGTGAAAGTAGGGTTTTCTTGCCTATTGCAAGAGGAGAGATCTTCCCTTAGGTGGGGGGATGGCAGCCACAGTGTTTCCTGTGACCAAGACTTTACCCTCTTTGGAGATCCTATTTGAGAGAAATCCTAGCTAGGATAACCAAAAGCAAATATTGTCCCTCCTCTCCCATGCTGCGAAACTAGGATACAAAGAACAGTCTTGAATGACTGCACCAGATCTCTGTGGTTAAAGAACAAAGTCCAAGGGCCCGTTTCTGCTCTATTGGCTCTGTTTTGTTGGCGTGAAAGAACAAAAGAGAATTGTGACATTAAAGATATTGAGGCGGGCAGTCCGCGTGGCTCAGTGGTTTAGCAACGCCTTCAGCCCAGGCTGTGATCCTGGAACCCCGGGATCCAGTCCCATGTTGGGCTCCCTGCATGGAGCCTGCTTCTCCCTCTGCCTGTATCTCTCTCTCTCTCTCTCATAAACAAAATCTTTAAAAGAAATACATTGAGGAATAGATGCTGAGTTTTCATACTTGCAATGCCTTCTTCAAAAAGAGTTTTACAGAAATAATTTAGCCACACACACAAAAAAAGATAAGAATCTACCCAACCAGGTGGCCACCACCAACCTTAACCAGGCAATTCATATCTAGGCCATGAACATCCTTTCCCACATCCATTGCTTTTCCCTCCCATTCCCTTGAATTCATATTCCTTTATTTGAATGATCCTCTCTTTAAAGTGTTAAACGTCTATTATTCTTTTTTCTCTCTAAATCGATATGTACTTATTTTTTAAAAAAAATAAGGCATATCCAAGTTGAAGGATTTGAGCAAAAGTTTGAAATTTGAAAACTCTTGTTCATCAGATATTAGCTAGGGTATTAGCAGAAAATGCAGACTTTTAAGGCTACACTTACCAAGGAAATGTTATAGAAGGGGTCCAAAATCTTCATTTAAGAAGGTTCAGCATAAAAGGTAACTCCCTCTGTCTCTCTCTGTCTCTCTCTTACTCTCTCTCTCTCTCTCACACACACACACACACACACACACACACACACTGACATACTGTTGTCCTCAAAAGGATAGGTGGCTAGATGGAATATTTATATATTATCCCCATTCAGAAATGGAAGAATAATGACTCTCAAGATCACAAGCACAGCTGGTTGCAGACTGAGGTCATGTGGCATCTAAACTAATCGTGCTTCGCACTACTCAAGACCTCAAGTATTTGCCACTGGAGCACCTCTCCAAATGAAGCCTTATCCAAAAAGGCAAGACAAACAGAAAATCAAAGGACTCTGCTGATTGGGACCAAGGTCTTCCTCACTGCCGGGCCTCAGGCACCTCATGGAAAACCACTGAAAACCACTGAAAAGGGCACATTTAAAACCCTGAAGTGTTGTGAAAAAAATCCCTTATCACTCCAGACACTTAATACTGCTAACCTTGATATGAGAAAAGGTGAGCCTTCAAGGAAAAGGGATGAATGTTAAACCATAAAAAGTCATGAGAAATGGCTGTGGACTTAGTGCCCGTTGAATAGGCTTGAGAATCAAGGAATGCACTTGAAGTGGTGACCCCGGAGCAGAGGAAGTCTAAAATATCCATCTCACTATGGCTCTGCTTAAGAACACTGAGTTTTGGAGACAGAGATTTCCTAAAAATACATCCCTTGCCACTTGCAGAGTAATGGTCTGGATGAACTGCCCCAGCCCCACCAGTGCAAGAGTCCTTTCTTACCTGAGGGGCTGCTTTTCACAGTGACTCTGAAACACTGAATCCTATTCCTGAAACCAATTCTACGCTAACGTGAAATAAGTTTTTAAAAAGTTTAGTGAGTACTTCTCAAATATATATTACTTACAACCAGTTAAATATTCTTCAGGGGCGTCTGGGTGGCTCAGTAAGTGAAGCTTCTGCCTTCAGCTCAGGTCATGATCCTTGGCTTCTGGGATTAATCCCTGCATGGGGCTCACTGCTCAGCAGGGAGTCTACTCCTCTCTCTCTATGCCCTTCCCCCTGCTCCTGTTCCTGTTCTCACCCATGCTTGCTTCTTTCTTTCTATCTCTCTTTTTAACTCTCGCTCCAATAGATAAAATCCTCAAAAAAATTATTTTTAAAAATATTACCTGCCTTTTTCACAATTGAAATAATACATATTCATGATTTAAAACTGCAAAACAGAAGTGTGTGCAATAAAGGGCAGGACAAAGGGAAGACAAGGCCCAAGGAAGCCACACGGGGTAACTGGTGTACCAGAAAGGCAGCCATCTTTACTCACAGGGGCTCAGGACCATTTTCTTACACACCTATAGAAACATACCGTTTTACACACTATGTCACACACAGTGTCACACACTCATGCAGTCACACTCACATTCACATACAGTCCCTGTCTCTCACACACTCATCCACATCTCACACACTCAAATGCAATCACACACCCTTTGCACAAGGACATTCCGATGGCCCATACACTTCCTAGCCCATATGCCTGCCATGTGTATTCCAGTTCAGAGTCTCTAAAATGACCCTCAAAATCCATGGATACACTTGAAGACAAAAACGTTTACATCAACGTCCTTGCTATGGAAGCTCCACAAGTTCCTGCACCTGTGTTTCCTGTCCTGAGCTGTCAGACCACAAGGATCTACAGTCTCACTCAGTTCCTACGAGGAGCCCCCAGGTGGCCACCCTGCTCCCTTGGGGATGTGCTCAGTGGGTGGACAGGCCTGGGGAACAGGGACTAGCAGAGGCACCCATATCTAGCAGTTTACCTACAAAACCATTCTACTGCCCGTCAGACTTCCTTCATTACACAGGTCAGTATTGTCACAGCTAAACCTACACCCCCTGAGACAGACAACACAGAATAGAAAAGATGTCATCACTTCATTACAAACAGCCTACGGAAATTTAGTAGAGTTTCTCCTTCTGCTGTCAATGCTACAGGTATGTAAGAAAATGGTCCTGAGCCCCTGTGAGTAAAGATGGCTGCCTTTCTGGTACACCAGTTACCCCGTGTGGCTTCCTCGGGCCTTGTCTTCCCTTTGTCCTCCCCTTAATTGCACACACTCCTGTGTTTTTGCACTTTTGAATCACGAATATGTATTATTTCAATTGTGAAAAAGGCAGGGAATATTTTTAAAATAAATTTTTTTTTAGGATTTTATCTACTTGAGAGACAAAGTGAGAGAGAGAGAGAGAGAGAAAGAAAGATTGAAAGCATGAGTGAGAACAGGAGCAGGAGCAGGGGGAATGGCATAGGGGGAGAGAGGAGTAGACTCCCTGCTGAGCAGCGAGCCCCATGCAGAGCTTGAGCCCAGAAGCCCAGGATCATGACCTGTGCTGAAGGCAGAAGCTACACCTACTAAGCCACCCAGATGCCCCTTGAAGGAACTTGAACTAGTTGTAAGTAATATATATTTGAGAAGTACTCACTAAACTTTTTAAAAATTTATTTCACGTTAGTGTAGAATTCGTTTCAGGAATAGGATTCCATGTTTCATCAGTTACATATAACAATCAGGGCTCTTCCCAACAATTGCCCTCCTTAATGCCCATCCCTCATTGAGCCCACCTTCTACCGTCCTGCCCTCCAGCAACCCTCAGTTTGTTTCTACAATTAACGGTCTCTTATGCTCTGCCTCCCTCTCTTTTTTCATCTTATTTTATTTTTCCTTTCCTTCCCCTATGTTCATATGTGTCTTAAATTCCACATAGTGAAATCATACGATATTTGTATTTCTCTGGCTGACTCCTTTGGTTTAGCATAATACACTCTAGCTCCATCCATGTTGTTGCAAATGGCAGGTTTCCCTTCCTTTTGATAACTGAGCAACATTCCATTATATATGCATATATGTCCCATTCTCTTTATCCATTCATCAATTGATTGACACTTGGGCTGTGTCAGTAATTTTGCTATTGTTAATAGTGCTACTCTAAGCATTGGGGGATACATGTGCCCCTTTGAATCACTATGCCTGTATCGTTTGGATAAATACCCAGTAGTGCTATTGCTGGTTCATAAGGTGGCTCTATTGTTAACATTTTAATGAACCTCCATACAGTTTCCTAGAGTGTCTGCACCAGTTTGCATTCCCAGCAGCAGTGCAAAAGAGGTCACGCCCCTCCCCATCAATGACAACATCTGTGGTCTTATGAGTGGTTAATTTTAGAATTCCATACAGATATGTGGTGGTATCCCATTGTGGTTTTCATTTTTATTTCACTGATGATGAGTGACGTTGAACATCTTTTCGTGTATCTATTAGCCATCTGGATATCTTCTTTGGAAAGTCATCTTTTCACATCTCTGCCTATTCATATAAACATATGTATTTTTGGGGTGTGGAGTTTAATAGGGTCTCTCCAGATTTTAGATACTAACCGTTACCAGATATGTCATTTGCAAATATCTTTCCCTGCCCCGTCTTGCATTTAGTTTTTTGCTTGTTTCCTTTGATATGGGGAAGTTTTATCTTGATGAGTTTCCAAAGTTCATGTTTTCTTTTGTTTCCCTTGCCTCAGGAAATATATCTAGTAAGAAGTTGCTATGGCCCAGGTCAGAAAGGTTGCTGCCATCTTTCTCCTCTAGTATTGGACGATTGCGTGTCTCAAATGTACGTCTTTCATCCTTTTTTACTTTATTTTTGTGTATGTTATAAAAAGGTGATCCAGTTTCATTCTTCTGTATGTGGCTGTCCAGGTTTCCCAACACCATTTGTTGAAAAACTCCCTTATTTCCATTGGATTATCTTTTCTGCTTTGTTGAAGATTAGTTGATAGAAACTCGTGGGTCCATTTCTGGGTCCTCTATTCTGTTCCATTGATCTGTGTGTCCAGTTTTGTGCCTGTGCCATACTGCTCGATGACTACAGCTTTACAATGTAGTTTGAAGTCCAGAATGCTGATGCCTCCTGCTTTGATTTCCTTTTTTCAGCATTACTTTGGCTATTCGTGATCTTTTCTGGTTCCATGGAAATTTTAGGATTGTTTCTTCTAGCTCTATGAAAAAGCTGGTATTATTTTGATAGGGAAATCATTGAATATGTCGATTCCTTGGGTAGTGCAGACATTTTAACAATATTTGTTCTTCCAAACCTGAGCATGAAAGTTTTCCCATTTCTTCTGTCTTCTTTGGTTTCTTCCATAAGTATTCTCTGCTTTTCAGCAGTAGTCACGAAAACATTTGACAAACAGGTCCCATTAATGTTACACTTAACATGTTCCTGATGAAATAAAGTACCGGAGTAAAAGACCCCTCTCTAAAAGGCGTTTGTCTTAGAAGACTGATACATGAAGAATATAGTTTCTACAGCTCATTTTCATTCTCTCTAAACACTGCATCATGAGAGTCAGAGTGCCATCCATGCATCATGTCCTCACTGAACTTTTTTGACACTGCCACTCCTATTGGGAGAAAGCTTCGAGTTAAGTGACCATAAATTTCATTCATGAATATATACATTAAAAAGAGAAAGTTTCCTAATTTTATTGAATCCTTGACCGTAGGTATGATGTCATGACCTTTCGATAATACTAAAAAGACCAATTGAAACATAAAAATATAGGTGCCTAGTGGCTCCATCTTGAAGTTGCTGACCCTTGGTATCACCTGACTCAGGTCATGATCTCAGGCTTATGTGACGGAGCCCTGACTTAGGCTCTGCATTCTGTGGGGAGTCTATTTGGGATTCTCTCTATTCCTCTCCCTCTGCCCTTCTCCCACTTGCTAACACCAGCTCATGCACTCTCACTCTCCCTAAATAAATAAATTTTAAATAAATAAATGTAAAAATATGAAATTAATTACTTATAGATGTCTATTAAGTTCATTGTTTAAATACTAACTACATGTTCAGAAAAGAGTTAGTGAGAAATGTGTCAGTGCTTTACACTTCTAACAGCTTTCTTGAGATTCACCTATCATACACTTCACCCATTTCAGGAATCCAACTCAGTAGATTTTAGCAATTGGGCAGTATGTGGAACCATCACTGAGTCAAGATTAGCACATTGTCATCACCCCAACAGTTTCTGGACCCTTATCTATGAGCCCTCTGTTTCCCCATGCCCCCCTGCCCCCAAACAAACACCAATCTACTTTCTGTCCCTACTTTCTTTTTCCCCTGGACATCCCATATATGGAGAGCCTTATAATGAGTAGTCTCTTGTGACTGGCTTCTTTATTTCAATGATGTTATCAAGGTTCATCCATGGTGTAGCATGGACTTCATTTCTTTTTAGAGCATCTCTTTACAACATGTCACTTTTCCACTGCCCCTTTCCATGACCATACGGCCAGGCATTTTGTCACTGCTCCTGAGAGGATGATATCCCAAACCTAGAGAAAACATCATGCAACTCAGCTCACTGAGGTGAGTTGCTTTTAGCTGGCCACAGCACAGTGAAAAGCAACTTATCCCAACGTAGTCTGTTCACCTTCAAAAGGCCATCTTTAAACTCAGAAGCTGATTGTGAGCTACTAAACACTTGTTCATAGAGCACTGCTCAGGTGACTATAAGAAGGTCTCCAGGCAGTCCCAGAGGGGACCTATGAGGAAAACTGGCTCTCTACCCGTGACGGCAGGGAGTGCCTTCTTACACTGTACTTGCCATGTTCCTCTATAGGGCACTCTCTCTTCTTTGTGGAACATCTGGGCACTACTCAGTCCCTTTAGATCATTTCTGTCACATCATCTGAGACATTATGGGTAAAACAAGCTTCAAGACTGCAGCATGTCCTTGAGTCGCAGAGGCAGTCTTCATTAACCCTCAGAGCAAACGAGAAATTGTCTCCCAAATGGACAAAATTCTAGCAATATTGGTATTCACCATTCTCATGCATGCCATTCTTTGTGACTCTTTGTGTTGTATTTTAGGCAGAGTGGTGAATGTGTCTAGCATAGTGAGCTTTCTAGCACTTAAACAGTGCAGCCCGGAACTGCAACAGAAGTTTACAAGTGAGGCCATCACAGAGGAGGAGCTGGGGATTCTCATGAACAAGTTTGTGGAAGACGTAAAGAATGGAGTGCACGAGAAGGAGGGCTGGCCTGATATCAAAATAGCAGCCTATGGAGTGTCAAAAATGGGTGTCACCGTTCTGTCCAGAATCCATGCCAGGAAACTGAGTGAGCAGAGGAGAGATGACAAGATCCTCCTGAATGCCTGCTGCCCTGGGTGGGTGAGAACAGACATGGGTGGAGCAGATGGCATCAAAAGCCCAGAAGAAGGAGCAGAGACCCCTGTCTACTTAGCCCTTTTGCCCTCAGATGCTGAGGGGCCTCATGGCGAGTTCGTTATGGAAAAGAAGGTTGAACAATGGGGACTCCCCTTTCAGTTCCCTTCATGGTTCCTTACTATAATCTCCTCATGACTGACCAAAAAGACTGCTATCCTGTCAGCAGTATTCTTATAAAAAAATAAAAGAGGGTTGAGGGAATCACTATTCCTCCTGAGGACCCACACTGAATTACCCACTAATTCTGTGATTTTTCTGTGATTTCTTCTGTGATATAGAAGAAAAAAATGGAATTGATGACAAAAATAAATGAACATTACATGCGAATAAACAATTCTAAGTCAATGTGCATTTGTGCAGATTGTTTCATGAAACCAGCCTGAAACACTAACAAACACTGAACTTTGTCAAGAGAAAGGACAGTTAAACTCAACCTTGGTAAACATCAGTGAAAGAGTCAGATAATAAGTATTTGCTTTTTTGCAGGCCGTTGGTCTCTGTTGGACCTACTCAAATCTGCTGTTATAGCTGAACCCCACCATGGGTGATGTATAAACCCATGAACTGGGCTGGATTTCCTTGCCAGCATACTTTACCACTTTCTACTTTGACATGGACAACCCCATGAATGTTAGATATCTCCTCTGGACTCTATAAATATCAAATTCACTGGGTAAAAAAGCAATTGTCCAGTGCAAAATGGGAGTGGGTGCTTATGACACATCCATACGACTATCTGAGACAGGGGCACCTGGGTGGTCAGTGGTGCCTTTGGCTCAGGTCGTGATCCCTGAGTCCTGGGATGTGGTCTTGTATCAGGTTCCCTGCAGAGAGCCTGCTTCTCCCTCTGCCTATGTCTCTACCTCTCTCTCTGTGTGTGTGTGTGTGTGTGTGTAACTAATGAACAAATAAATAAAAATCTCCTTTAAAAAAACCAACACAAGACTACTTGAGTCAAAGAGGAAAAGTGAATATGGATTGGTATCAATGGATATGAAAGAATTATTGTCAGATCTCCTCAAGGTGAATGTGTAGGGACAAAGGGTCACCGAGCGGTAACATGAACATGGTTCAGCAAACTACCGACAGAAGGTAAACACATACTAATAGTAAAGTTGTCATCATTGTGGAGCCTACCTTGGTGAATACATGAGTGTCCACAATACTTTTCTTTCCTCTTTCCTCTTTGAAAGCTCTCAACACAAACACCTGGGAAACAAAAGGCCCAGGCTCTGCCGCCTTACTGGATGACCTTAAGCAAAATCCTGCATGTGGCTGTATGTCAGTCTCCTCAAGTGTCCAATGGGGGAACCGTCATAGGATTCCTGTGAAGAGGAAGTGAACTCATGCAGGGAGACAGGCTGAATACAGTGATGGTGCTAAGTGTCCTCCACCGTGAGTTCCTGCAGTGGGACCCGAGATATCCATAGCCCCAAAGGGAAACTTCTTCTGCCCCGCCCCAAACCTGGCTCCCCATAGGCTCCGTGAATGCCCACCACCTCCACACCCCCGCCCCCCTCCACCTCCACACAGAAGCATCCAAGTTGTACAGACTCCTCTCCTCTCATGACCATTTTCACTCTTCACCAGGGGTCTTCTACTGTCAGAAATGAAACCTGAAGGCCCATGCAAGAAAGGGTAGGGTCCATGCTTTAGAAGCTTCTCCCTTTGAAGGGGCTATTAATTTTCTCTCTGTTATTTGGCTTTTCTCATCTAACCTATGAAGAGTTTCAATGTCTAGGACAAAGAAATACCATCTCTCCTTCTAGCTTGAACAGAAAGTCAGTATTGGAAAGATCTTTTTTTCTTGATACTTTAAAAATAACACGTAATTAGGAGCACCTGGGGGTCTCAGTTGGTTAAGTGTCAGACCTTCATTTCAGCTAATTACATGGTATGGGGATTCTAAATTCAAGCTGAGATGGCTCCAGCTCAGTGGAGAATCTGCTTGAGATTATCTCTCACCCAATCTGAATGCCCCTTCCCAGCCCACACTCCTGTGTCTCTTTCTAAATAAATAAATGAATAAATAAGATCAGTTATTAAAAATAGCACTATGGAGCCCCTGGGTGGCTCATCAGTTAAGCTTCTGCATTCAGCTCAGGACATGATCTCAGAGCCATGTTATGGAGCCCCACATTGGTTTCCCTTCTCAGTCGGGAGCCTGCTTCTCCCTCTACCTCTGTCCATTGTCCTGCTTCTGCTTGCTCTCTCTCTCTTTCACTTTCAAATAAATAAATAAAATTATTTGTTAAGTAGATAAATGAAATTTTAAAAGCACTTATTATACATAACACTTGTTAAATATGTCTTTAAATGAAACAAATGACTACGCATTTTATCATACACTGGATAATGTAACCATCAAATAAAACATCCAATCAATACCTTCACCCAAAGTGAGCTTCATAAACATCTGCTGCACTCGGGGGCCCTGGAATCACACAGAGGGAGAGCCCTGCCCACAGCCAAGTCTCAGCAAGGACCGAATCTCTACTTCTCCCTCTTGAGTTTCTGCAAAGAAATTAAGAGGTTCTGTGTCCTCAGAAGCACTTCTCCTGTGCCAGCAATTTTTTATTATTTTTTTAATTTTTATTTATATATAGGAATGCATTGAATGTGTAAATTGCTCTGGGAGGCATAGACATTTTCACAATATTTATTCTTCTGCTCTAAGAGCATGGAATGTTTTTCCATCTCTTTATGTCTTCCTCAATTTCTTTCAGAAGTCTTCTGTAGTTTGTAGAGTATAGATCCTTTACTTCTTTGGTTAGGTTTATTCCTATCTTCTGGTTTTGGGTGTAATTGTAAAGGGGACAGATCCCTTCTTTTCTCTTCCTTCAGTCTCATTGTTAGTGTATAGAAATGCCACTGATTTCTGCATGCTGATTTTGTATCCTGCCACATTGCTGAATTGCTGCTGTATGAGTTGTAGCAATCTTGAGGTGGAGTCCTCTGGGTTTTCTACATAGAGAACCATGTCATCCGTGAAGAGGAGGAGTTTGACTTCTTTGATAATTTGAATGCCTTTTATTTCCTTTTGTTGTCTGATTGCTGAGGCTAGGACTTCTAGTATTATTTGAGCAGCAGTGTGAGTGTGGACATCACTTTCTCGTTCCTGATCTTAGGGGAAAGGATCTAGTTTTTCCCCATTGACAATGATATTCGCTGGGGGCTTTTCATGCCTTTATGGTATTGAGAAATACTCCCTCTATCCCTACTCTTTGAAGAGTTTTAATCAGGAAGTGATGCTCTGTTTTCTCAAATGCTTTCTCTGCTTCTAGAGAATCTTACTGTTCTTGGCTTTTCTTTTATTGACATGGTCTATCACCTTGATTGTCTTATGAATGTTGAACCGCCCTTGTATCCTAGAAATAAATCCCACTTGGTCATGGTGAATAGTCTTCTTAATGTACTGTTGGATCCTATTGGCTAGTATCTTGGTGAGAATTTTTGCATCCATGTTCATCAGGGATATTAGTCTGTAATTCTCCTTTTTGGTGGGGTCTTTGGTTTTGGGATCAAGATAATGCTGGCCTCATAGAATGACTTTGGAAGTATTCTCTCCATTTCTATCCTTCAAAACAGTTTTAGTAGAATAGATATTATTTCTTCTTGAAATGTTTGGTAGAATTCCCTGGGAAGCCATCTGGCCCCGGACTTTTGTTTCTTGGGAGGTATTTGATGACTGATTCAATTTCCTCGCTGGTGATTGGCATGTTCAGGTTTTCTATTTCTTCCTGGTTCGACTTTGGTTATGCGTAGGCTTCCAGGAATGCATCCGTTTCCCCAGTTTGCCTAACTTCTTGGCATTGACTTGCTCGTAATACATTTTTTTAAATAGTTTCTATTTCCTTGGTATTGGTTATGATCTCTCCTCTTTTGATCATGATTTTATTAGAGTCTTCTCTTATCCTTTCAGTAAGTCTGGCTAGGAATTAATCTAACTTATTAATGCTTGAAGAACCAGCTCCTGCTTTTGATGATCTGTTTTACAGTTCTTATGGTCTCTATTTCATTGAGTTCTGCTCTAATCTTTATTATCTCTTCTTCTGCTTGGATAGGCTTTATTTGCTGTTCTATCTCCAGTTCCTTTAGTTGCAAGGTTAGCTTGTGTATTTCAGATTTTTCCAATTTTTCAGGGAGGCTTTTATTGCAATGTATTTCCCTCTTAGGATGGCCTTTGCTGGATCCCAAAGATTTTGAACAGCTGTGCTTTCATTTTTGTTAATTTCCCTGAATCTTTTTAATTCTTCTCTAATTTCCTGACTGACTCATTCCTTTTTTTAGTAGGATTCTCTTTAACTACAAGTGTCTGAGTTCCTTCCGAATTTCTTCCTGTTATTGAGCTCTAGTTTCAAATTATTGTGGTCTGAAAATATGCAAGAGATAATTCCAATTTTTGCTATATGTTGAGACCTGATTTGTGACGCAGTGTGTGGTCTATTCTGGAGAAAGTTCCATGGGCACTTGAGAAGAATGTGTATTCTGTTGCATTAGGATGGGAGGTGTGTAAATTCCATGAAGCCCATCTGGTCAGTATGCTTTTTTCAAGAGCCAACAATACTTCTATAATCCTACTCCTGGACTGTATCTCTGACATGGTACATAAATACATACCCATTAGGTCTGTGGCAGAGATAATTACTTCTGGTTCTCTCATTTGTGGTGAATTCTTCTGTTAGTCATTTTGTCCAGTGCAGAAGGGCTAAAGGAGCAAGCAGAGTCAAAAATATCAACCATGGGGATCCCTGGGTGGCGCAGTGGTTTAGCGCCTGCCTTTGGCCCAGGGCGCGATCCTGGAAACCTGTGATCGAATCCCACATCGGGTTCCCAGTGCATGGAGCCTGCTTCTCCCTCTGCCTATGTCTCTGCTTCTCTCTCTCTCTCTCTCTCTCTCTCTCTCTCTCTCTCTCTCTCTGTGACTATCATAAATAAATTTAAAAAATTAAAAAAATATATATCAACCATGACCTAAGTAAAATACACCCTAGACAATTCCAAAGAAATCAGGGATAAGAAAGTAAAACAAAGAGAAGAAAAAGAAAGAAAAAAAGAGCATAGCGGTGAAAAACAAATTTTTTAAAAAAGCAAAAATTTAAAAATGGTGGGGAGGATGTGGTTGGGAGACAGAATATAGACTCACAGAGTGGACCAAAAGGGTGATTCTCTTGATTCCAAATTTATATAAAGCAGCAAAACTTATATAAAGACACGTAGCAACCCAGAAAACAGAAACAAGATAAAAGAGGGGGGTGGATTGGGAAGGAAGAAAGACCATAACCTCACAGAATGGGCCAACACAGTGCTCCGCTTGGTTCAGAGTCTTTTTTGGTCCAGTTAGAAGATACTAACTTGTACAATTATAAAGCAAAACAAGAGAAATTAATACAGCATAACTTATATATTTACAAAAATTAAATGGAATATGGGGAAAAGATTCCAAAAATGAACAATATATCTAAGACATGTAATTGTAAAACTATGAAAGTCATAAAGGAAAAATCTTAAAAAAGAAGAGTTGATAAAATATTGTAGTTAAGGCAGAAAAAGAGAAAAATACTGGCATTTTTTAACCTGAAAGTTAAATGAATCATAAAGAAAAAAAAACCTCAAGTTCTATATACTATTTCCCCCCAGCCCTGGAGCTTAGTAGTGGTGCTCCATCAGTAAACTGGCTCTCCCCCCCGTTCTTCCAGCTGGTCCTCTGGGGGAGGGTCCTGCTGCACTGATAACCAGGTGTTTGTGTCTGAGCGGAGATACCCCACCCCTTGCCAAGTGGCCAGAATCCATGTAAAACTGTTTGCCCTGAGACGCCTTTGTTCCCTGGAGGCCTCACTTCTCCCAGGTGAAAGGAGGGGGAAAACTGGCGGCGGCCAGATCTCCAGCCCCAGAGCCAAGAGCTCCCCACATGCACCAAACCCCAGTCTGCCAGTGTACACTGGCCTAGATGTTCCTGGGGGCATCCTAGGGGGAAATGATCTGTACAAATGGAAGGGTGCCAGCCACAGGAGGACCTTGCTGTCTTGAGCAGTCCCCAGTTCCGCCTGCCTGAGGGGGAATGGAGGACACCCCACTTTGCTACCCTGTGTACAGAGGAGTGACCTTAAGAGGGCAGGGTCCTGGTTGGGCTCAAGGTGCAGCCCCACTAGGGACAGACCTTGTATTGGTCATTAGAAAATCTTCTGGAACATTTGGCCCCTCCCTTGATGAAGGGACTGAGCCAGGGCCTTGGGCTCCAGGAACCACACTGGTGCTGGATCCTAGAACACAGTTCTACTGGCATCTCTGGCTGTGGCCAGGCCTCTGCACCACGAGCCCTAGGTGTGGCCCACAAAGGATTTATTCATCACACAGGGCCACACTTGATATGCATGCAGCCTTGTCATCAGCCACCTGAGAGGCTCTGGTGACGAGAGCCAGAAAAGACCTCAGCTTTACCTTTCAGAACAACCTGTCCAGGCAGTACTCTGGGGACATGGTTTTATGGCACAGGACAAGGTGTGGGGCCAGGCAGCCAGGCAGCAGCTCCAGGACTGAGCCCATGCTTCCACCTGCTGGAGATCGACGACGCACAGAACATCTGTGCCCTACCCAACTTCCTGCAAAAGTACTGGAGCCTCAACGTGTTGGTCAACAATGCAGGCATCACCTTCAAGAGTAACAACATGGGAACACTTATGGCTGGAGACCTCCATTAGGGGATCACCCAGGGTGGATTGGAGATGATGCCTGACCACTACTGTGGGGCCCACAGCTCCTATGGGACCTAGAAGGGCTTCCCTGGGGAAGGAGGTCAGACTGGAGGCACAGAGGGAACAGGAGCCTCTGGGAGGGTATGTCTTTCCAACCACAGCACTTTGGCATTGCCATGGATCAGGTCCTCAGGGACCTGACCAAGATTTTTGCAAGTTTCTTTCCCTTAAGAGAGCAAGAGGATCTGTATCCTCAGAAGCCATTTCTCCGTACAGACAATTTCACTGTATTTTAGAGGAAAGCAAACATTCCCATTTTGTAGATGAAGGCCACATCCCAAGACAACTACTGCATTCTCCTTTTCTCCCTCTGAGATTCTCTTAAAATATTTCACTTGAACCCAAGAATCTCTAGTGCTCTATTAAGCCATCACCCACCACCTTTTTGGGGGGAAACACATTAGTACTCCCCAAACCATTGCTTGGCTCAGAATCAAGATCCAAAGAAGGAAAAGGACTAGGTGGTCTCAGAGTACAGCCCCAGAAAGGATGGATCTGTACAGTGCCATAAGGAACTTTCTGGAACATTTGGTCCCTCCTTTGATGGAAGGATTGAGATAGGGCCTTCAACTCTAGGATCTATAATGCTGGATCCTAGAACACAGTTCTACTGGCATCTCTGGCTGTGGCCAGTCTTCTGTACCATGAGCCCTAAGTGTGGCCCACAAAGATGGCCTCACAGAGGACCATGCTTGACATGCATGCAGCCTAGTCATCAGCCACCTGAGAGGCTCTGATGAGGGCCAAAAAGGGCCTCAGCTTCACTTTTGAGCCCGACCTGTATGGAAGTTCTCTGGAGATGTGGTGCTCATGGCATGGGATGAGGCTTAGAGTCGGGCAGCCGTGCAGCAGCTCCAGGCTGAGGGCCTGAGCACCCGCTTTCACCTGCTGGACATCGATGAAATACAGAGCATCCCTGCCCTGGATGACTTCCTGCACAAGGAGTACGGGGGCCTGGACATGCTGGTCAACAACGCGGGCATCGCCTTCAAGTGTAAGAACAAGAACACAGGAATGCTTAAGGGCCGAAGACCTCACTTAAGGGACCACCCAGGGTGGGTTGGGGAAAATGCCTAAACCACTACTGTGGGCCCCACAGCTCCTATGGGACCTAGAAGGGCTTCCCTGGGGAAGGAGGTCAGCCAGGAGGCACAGAGAGACAGAAGCCTCTGGGAGGGTAAGCCTTTCCAGCCACAAGGCCTTAGCATCGCCATGGATCAGACTCTCAGGGACCTGACCAAAATTTTTGCTTCTCTCTTGTTTGGATCTGGGCCATTTGGTAAATGTTAACTTATTTTGCAATAAACAAAAAAAAATGGCAAAGACACACAAAAATCTCATGTGCACTCTTCTCAAAGCCTCCCCCAAATAACGCTAACTTACAAAGCCACACAATTGCAACTCACCAGAAAAATAATTGGGACAATATTGTTCACTAACCCAGACATTACTGAGAATCGACCAGATTGCACATGCAAAAAAAAAAAAAAAAGTTACTATCCCTTCACGGACTTTCTCAAATGACTACTCCTTACTAATCTATTCTTCTCCACCCTTAATGGCTGGTGATCCAACTTTCCTATATTCAGGCAGAAGTGACCATGAAAAAAAACTTCTTTGGCACCCAAGATGTGGGCACAGAGCTGCTGCCTCTAGTGAAAGCCCAAGGTGAGCCTGATGAGGGGGCCAAGCTGTGGTGTGTCTGACATGATCTGGTCCCTGACTCTCTGTTCTCATCGGCAGACCCCTGGCCCCTGGCCCTGCTCAGCCACACTGGCCTTCTTGCTGTGCCTCCCCCAGAAGAGGTGTCCCTCTGCCTCAGGGCTCTGACACACTTGTCCTGCAGTCAGCAATGTCCTCTATCCCTCTGCTCTTTCGCCAGAGGCACTGTCTTATCCTTCAAGTCTTCATTCAAAACTCTCCCCAGAGAGCCCTTTGCTCCCTCCATGCCCCTCACAATGTACTTCCCTGGGATTCCTCCCTGGACCCTTTCTTTTCCCTCTCCTCTGAATGAGTTTATTCAGACCACTGGACTCCACTACACAAACTTTTCTGGCCCCTCGAAAATATATCACCTGCCTAGAACATTTCCAGAGCTCCAGACACACATGATGCTCTTCCTGTCTCTCCTGCTCACCATGCCCTCCCACGGCCTGTCCGGCTGGGTACAGACCCCTCCCCATGGCCTCCAAGAGACCTGCACACTCACATGTGGCCATAGCTGCTGATGACCGGTGGTGTGTCTCCAGCAGATGGGGCAGGTGTACTGCCCCGCCAGGCTGTTGCCACCCTCTGCAGGCCAGCCTGGGAGCTGCCATGGTAAAGCCAAGGCCACCAGGATGTGAGACGTGCCATCCTGGAGCTCGCCCAATTCCACCCCAGGTACCCCTGTCCGGCCTTCCTGCCTATGTTTGGATTCTTTTCCATGACCATATGGACAACTGTACATATATATTCTCTACCTTGTGATTTTCTTAGTGACATTTTCTTTTCTCTAGCTTCCTTTTTCTAAGAATACAGCATACAGTAGTGCATAGACGACATGTGAGTTCATCAGCTCTTTCTGTCAGCATTTAAGCCTTCTGGTAAAAATCAAGCTATTAGTAAAGTGTTGGGGGAATCAGAAGATACATGTGGATTTTCTACTGCATGGGATCAGTGCTCCTAACCCCCGTGTTATTCAAGGTTCAGGAAGCAGGAATACAGTGGTAGTTAGGAGTGCTCCAAGGGCATGTGCTCAGGAAAAGGCTATTAGAGAGCAAAAACAGAATTAAAGTAACAAAATTATTGATTGGCTATAACACCAAGCCTGCTTGCCTGTTTGGGATCAGTGGTCCTGTAGCTTCAATTTTGTAACTGTGAGGCATTTACAAGCTTAGGTTTGGGTTTGCTACACAGGCCACCTTGTTATTAGAGCCACGTCAGTCAGAGGGCCTCCTTGTTTCATTCATTTAACACTGTAGAAATACGCTGACGGCTAGCTAAATCCACTTCTTCATCAGGCTAGTCATTTTCCATCAGGACTGCATCCTGAGGAGGCTTGACTCAGTCTTCCATCAAGATCGCTATCAACATGAGATTCATGGATAAATGCTGGTTGAGTAGGGCTCATTAGCCTGGTGTGACACCTCATCACACTACAGTGGCACACCTAACCGGAAAACAAGAATCAAGAGATGCTGGCACATATCTAGAGTCCCACTCAGTGACTAGCAGTATGTTCTGTTCATCACTGTATCACATGGCCATATCTCCCACAGTGGTGCCACTCAATTGCTCAGGCTTATGTTCAGCCTAGTTCAGCTCCCAAACACACAAGTGGGCTTGGCAACATGTAGGCTTCAGCCTTTTGGGCATCTGGTATAATTGAGCTAAGAGATGGTATCCTCTCCTCAGAGCAGTGAGCTTCTCGAGGCACCTGTGTATTGTTGGATGCCTCTTATTGCAAGACCCATTATTCGTGCCTTTACCCTCATTCTCCTCCTCCCTGTAATCTTCACTCACCTTCGAGGGACTTCAAGGTCAACATCTGTGCTGGTCCCGATGACTTGCAATGATACTACTCAATCTAGTGCCTTCCCTCCTGCCCACTCCCATTCCTATAGGTCAGGGCTGCATAGGTCTAGACGAGTGGGCTGGCACAACCACTGTGCAATACAGCTATGTTGACTGTCAGTCCAGTTTTGCCAGACAGGGGAAGGCACCGTCCACTCCATTATGTCCTTAGGAATTCTGACATCAAGATTTAAAGCTATAGTTACACAGTTTCTTGCTTAGACATTATCCTTGCTTCTTATTTCCACAGTTGCAGCCCTGGTCCCAGGACCATGGTGTGAGCAGGAAGCAAAGGAAGTTGAGATGGTGTGGGAAAGAATTGTAAGGTCAAGGCAGCATCCTCCCAAACCCCCTCTTCCCCACATTCCCCAGTGAAGCAGTGGGGAAAGTCCCTTGCCCCCCGCCCATGTTGAGTGTGAATACATGCTCATGAATGTGTGTAAGCCCTACATACTTTTCATCTGGTGTTTGAGACAAGCAAGGATTGAGATGCCTGTTCCAGTTCTCTATGGAACCACTCCATGCAGAGGAAAATGTGTTGCTTGGCCTGCAGAAATGTAACCCGTTAGGCTAAATTGTCACACTATCTTCTGTTCTCATCCTCCTGTACTGCTTGAACATTGGCATCTTCCTCTGGGTTTACTCAAAGTTTGGTCCAGAAATAGGGTCTTTACTTGTCTGGACCTATATGGAACCTCCAGGGCTACTATCTTCCACCCAATTTGACAGCCATGTGCATGGCCATCCTTTGGGAAATCACCCCCATAACAATCTCCAGTCTTTGTCTCTTTTGCTGAGAAGTACAAGAGTCCTTCACATGTGTTTGACTCACAGGGTGCAAGAGTCTAAGTCAACAATAACCCCAGCTCTGCATTGCTGCCATGGCCCCATTTCCACTCACCTCAGGGACAGTAGGGCCATGTCATACAAGCACATCAGGATATCCACTTGCTGGTTCCAGTCCCACTCCAGTCCTGAAAGTGGTTCTTCTTCTAGGGTTCTCACTTTAAAAGTCATTAACTTCAAAAAGACTAAGGATTTTATTTATTTATTTATTTATTTATTTATTTATTGCGTTTCTAAACAGACACTGGAGTAATAGCAATGTCTGGGACAACACGATAGATCTCTACTGAAAATTCGCATAAATATTCTGCTGTCACAAAGATCCTTTTTTCCTTGATATTTTAAAACAAAACCTAATTATATAGAACACTTATTAACTGTGACTTTAAACAGAACTAAAACGTAGGCCCTTTTAGGCAAACAGGGAATTATTAAACACTAAATCAAACATCCAATAATAACTTGGCCCCTAGTTAGCTTCATAAACATCCTGTCCCTCTAGGAGCCCTCTGGAATCACACAGAGGGAGAGCCCTGCCCACAGTCAAGTCTCAGCACAGGACCAAATTCTCTATATTTCCCTCTTCAGTGTCTCCTAAGAAAGTAAGGTGATCTGTGTCCTCAGAAGCACTTCCTCTGTGCCAGAAATTTCACTGCATCTTGAAAGGAAGCAATCATTCCCATTCTCCAGAGGAAGCACACATTCCCAAGACAATATCTGTACTCCTTTCTTTCTGTTGCGGTTTTCCCAAAATTATCTTGGTTCAACTACCAAAAATCTCTAGCCCTATAGCCCATCATCAACCAACATTCTTTAGATAGCATTTCAGTCCAGCGAGAACCATTGTTTGTCTGAGAGGAGGGACCCTAAGGGAGCCTAGTCCCAGTATGGCTCAGGGTACAGCTACTGGAAAGAAAGACCTGCGATAATGTCCTTAAGAAATCTTCTAGAACATTTGGTCCCTCCTCCACTGGAGGAACTGAGGCGGAGCCTTGGGCTCTAGGAGCCACACTGCTGGATCATACAACACAGTCCTACTGGCATCTCTGACTGTGGCCAGGGCTCTGCAACACCAGCCCTTCCTGTCGCCCACAGCATCACCCATTCACCACACAGGCTGGTGCTTGCACTCCACGCAACCATGTCATCAGCCCCCCGTGTGGCAGTAGTGACCGGAGCTAACAAGGGCCTTGGCTTCGCCATCACGAGGGACCTGTGTCGGAATTTCTCTGGGGACGTGGTGCTCACTGCCAGGGATGAAGCGCGGGGCCGGGCAGCTATGCAGCAGCTCCAGGCCGAGGGCCTGAGCCCACGCTTCCACCTGCTGGACATTGATGACCTGCAGAGCATCCGCACCCTGCGTGACTTCCTGTGCAAGGAGTATGGGGGCCTGGACGTGCTGGTCAACAACGCGGGCATCAACTTTGATAGTAAGAAATGGGAACACTTAGGGCAGGAGACCTCCATTAGGGGACCACCCAGAGTGGGTTGGGGATGATGCCTGAACCACAACTATGGGGCCTAGAAGGGCTTCCCTGGGGGAGGTCAGACTGGAGGCACAGAGAGACAGAAGCCTCTGGGAGGGTAAACCTTTCCAGCCACAGTGCCTTGGCTCGATATGGATGCCTGGGACCTGACCTAGTTTTTTGTTTTTCTCTCAGTTTGGATCTGAGCCATTTAGTGAATATTTAACCTGTTTTGTAAGAAACAACAAATTCCAAACAGAGATAAACAGAAATCCCATTGTGCACATTTCTCTTAGCCTCCCCAAATAATGCCAGCTTACACAGCTACACGGCATCAACACAACCGATAAATTACCTTGAGACCATACAGCTCACTAACCCAGACACTGCTGAGATTTTAACAGAATAAACATGCAAAAAAAAAAAAAAGTTACTCAAGTGTATGGGAATCTTCTCAGATGCTACTATTTATTAATCTATTCTCCTTCTCTCCTAACAGCTGGTGATCCAACACCCCTACCTATTCAAGCAGAAGTGACACTGAAAACAAACTTCTTTGGCACCCAAAATGTGTGTAGAGAACTGCTGCCTCTAATGAAACCCCAAGGTGAGCTTGATGAGGAACCCAAGCTGTGGGGTTTCTAGCAGGATCTGGCCCCTGCCTCTCTAGTCTCATCTACGTGCCCTGGCCCCTTTCCCTGCTCAGCCACACTGGCCTCCTTGCTGTGCCTCCCCCGGGTCTGTGTTGCTCTGCCTCACGACTCTTACACAATTGTCTGGGAGTCAGCAGTGCCTTGTGTCCTGCTTTCATCTGAGGCTCTGTCTTAGCTTTTAAGTCTTCCTTCAAAATTCTCCTCAGTGAGGCCCTTTACTCTGACATACCACTCACAGATGGAGTGCTCTGGGATTCCTTCCTGGACCCTTTTTAACCCTCTCCCCTCTGAGTGATTTTATTCAGACCAGTAGACTCTTCACTACTCAAACTTCTCAGGTCCCCTCTCTACAATCTGTTAACTGCCTAGAACATTCCTAGAGCTCCACACACACATAGTTCCTTCCTGCTTGTTCCTCACCATGTGCAAATCATACCCCTCCAGCACTCAACGACACCCTAATCTAAAACAACTACATTTCCACAACACTTACCATTTTCAAAAACCCCTCCATGCTTAATGAGGTCACCATGCCCAGCTCCTGATTATCAGGAATCAGGTCCTAAGAGTGATCCTATGAATTTTGTCCTATGGATTTTGTCTGCAGGCCTCTCCTCCATGACAGCTCTACAACAGACACTCAGCTGCCATTTCTGGATCACAGCAACAATCCTAAGAGACCATGGTTCTCAGTCTTTTCCTCTCTGGGCATTCTTGGTACTCTCTTAGTGCTCACTTACTCCAAAAAGTCCTTCAGGAGCAAAGAAAGCCTAGGCTCTGAGCATAACTTGTAGGGATCTTTGTCAACACCTGCCAAAGTCTGGGCTCAGGGACTACCCTTTAACTTCTACAATGCTCTGCACAAAACAGACTACCATCATTCCTTAGTTGTAAACTACTATAATCCTTACCCCATGTGAACTTGAAGGGGGAACCACCACCCATGTACTACACTAATTAAGATAAGCTGATACTTTAGAAAGATTATGTCTCCCTCAAAAAGACTACATGCAGGTACATTTGACTCCCCATTCTGCCCCCCAATTCCTCTTCTGTCCTGGAAAGTTCTCCTACTTCCCCCAACACCGGCTTCACTGTCATGTCACAGGGCAGCTCTCAGATGTCACTGACTCCTTTACTCACCACAACACTTGAGGGTGGGATGGAGTTCCTTGTGCCACCCCCATACATCTTAAAGGTTTTCCCCTTAGAAGATAAAATGACTTCTGGCTGAGTTCGGATCTCACTTACCTCAACAGTGTTGGTTTTTGCTGCCTGTTGGCCTTGGACCAGAATGAGGAGTGAGCGCTCTCCTGGATTTGCTAAGGCAGGTTCTAATCAAACTACTGATCTTGACTCAGGGAAATTGGATTGCATGGACATGGACAGGCAAGCTATATTCTCCTTGTGAAAGAGGGTTTTCTTGTCTTTTGCAAGAGGAGAGTTCTTTTCTTAGTTGGAGGGATGGCAGCCACAGTATTTCCTGTGACCAGGACATGACTTTCTCTGGGGATACTGTTTGGGAGAAATCCTAGCTAGGATAACCAAAAGCAATACTGTTCCTCCTTTCCCATACTTCAGAAACTAGGATACAAAGAACAGTCTTGAACAACATCACAAGATCTCTGAGGGTGCAGAACACATTCTAAAGGCCTTTGTCTGCTCTATTGGCTCTGTTTTTAGGCACGGAAGGACAAAACAAAAGAGAATTGTGACCTTAAGGACATTGAGAGATAGTTAATGTTGATTCTTCATATTTTTCAATCCTTTCTTCAAAGAGTTCTACTAAAATAATTTAGCCACAAAAAAGATAAGTATCTACCCAACCAGGTGGCCACCACCAACCTTAACTAGGCAATCTGTATCAAGGCCATGAACATCCCTTCCCACATTGCATGGCTTTTCTATCTCATTCCTCCAAATTCATATTCCCTTATTTGAAGGATAATCTCCATAAAATGATAAACTGTTGTTTTTTATTTTAAATTATTTATGCACTTATTTTAAAAGATATTAAAGTATACTCATGGGTAAGGAATTGAGCAAACATTTGAAATCTGAAAACTCTTGTTCATCAGATATTAGCTAAAGTACTAGGAGAAAATACAGACTTGTATGGCTACACTTAACCAAGGAAACCTTAAAGAAGATGTTCTCAATCTTCATTTGAGAAGGTACAGTAGAAAAGTTTGCTCACAAACACATATTGACATCTTGTGGTTCTAGAATGGATAGGTGGCTAGATGTGATATGCGAGGCATTTTAGATATTATCCGCATTCGGAACATGGAAGAATAATAGATCTCAAGGTCACAAGCACAGCTGGGTTGCAGACTGAGGTCATGTGGCATCCTAACTAATGGTCCTTCCCACTACTCCAGGACCTCAAGTATTTTCCACTGGAGCACCTCTCCACGTGAATTTTCTGTTCTTCTTACCCAATTAGGCAAGATAAACAGAAAAAAAAAGGACTCTGCTGATTGGGACCAATGTCTTCCTCACTGCAGGGCCTCAGGCAACTCAGGGAAAACAACTGGAGGCACATTTAAAACCCTGAAGTGTTCTGTGAAAATCCCTTATCACTCCAGATGCTTAACACTATTAACCTTGATATGAGAAAATATGAATCTTTGAGAGAAAGTGATGAATGTTGAATCATAAAATCATGAGAAATGGCTGTGGACTTAGCACCCCTTGAATAGGCTTGAGAATCAAGGAATGCACTTGAAGTGGTGACCCCAGAGGAGAGGATGTCTAAAATATCCACCTCACTGTGGCTCTGCTTAAGAACACTGAGATTTGGAGACAGAGATTTCCTAAAAATATATCCCTTGCCACTTGCAGAGTAATGGTCTGGATGAACTGTAAGCTGACACACACTGCAGCCCCACCAGTGCAAGAGTCCTTTCTTACTTGAGGGACTGCTTTTCACAATGACTATGAAAGGGCAACCGTTTTACACACTACATCACAGTGTCACACACTCATGCAGTCACACTCACATTCACTTAGAGTCTCTGTCTCACACACTCACCCACATCTCACACACTCAAATGCACTCACACACCCTTAGCACAAGGACTTTGGGATGGCCCATACACTTCCTAGCCCATATGCCTGCCGTGTGTATTCCAGTTTAGAGTCTCTAAAATTACCCTTGAAAGCTATGAATGCACTTGACGACAAAAATGTGTACATTAGAGTCTTTGCTATGGAAGCTCCACAAGTTCCTGCACCTGTGTTTCCTGTCCTGAGCTGTCAGACTACAAGGATCTACAGTCTCACTCAGTTCCTACGAGGAGCCCCCAAGTGGCCACCCTGCCCCCTTTGGGATGTGGTCAGTGAGTGCACAGGCCTGGGGAAGAGGGACTAGCAGAGGCACCCACATCTAGCAATTTACCTTCAAAACCATTCTACTGCCCGTCAGACTTCCTTCATTACATAGATCAGTATTTTCATAACTAATCCTAGACCCCCTGAGACAGACAACACAGAATAGAAAAGATGTCATCACTTCATTACAAACAGCCTACGGAAATTTAGTAGAGTTTCTCCTTCTGCTGTCAATGCTACAGGTATGTAAGAAAATGGTCCTGAGCCCCTGTGAGTAAAGATGGCTGCCTTTCTGGTACACCAGTTACCCCGTGTGGCTTCCTCGGGCCTTGTCTTCCCTTTGTCCTGCCCTTTATTTCACACACTTCTGTGTTTTGCAGTTTTGAATCACTAATATGTATTATTTCTATTATGGAAAAGGCAGGTAATATTTTTTTAAATAAATTTTTTGAGGCTTTTATCTATTTGAGAGAGAGTTAAAGAGAAAAAGAAAGAAGAAGAAAGAAAGAAAGGAAAGAAAGAAAGAAAGAAAGAAAGAAAGAAAGAAAGAAAGAAAGAAAGAATTAGTGAGAACAGGAGCAAGAGCAGGGGGAAGGGCATAGGGAGAGAGAGGAGTAGACTCCCTGCTGAGCAGTGAGCCCCATGCAGGGCTTGAGCCCAGGAGTCCAGGATCATGACCTGAGCTGAAGGCAGAAGCTTCACTTACTAAGCCACCCAGACACCCCTTGAAGGAAATTCAACTAGTTGTAAGTAATATATATTTGAGAAGTACTCACTAAACTTTTTAAAAATTTATTTCACGTTAGTGTAGAATTGGTTTCAGGAATAGGATTCCATGTTTCATCAGTTACATATTACAATCAGGGCTCATCCCAACAATTGCCCTCCTCAATGCCCATCCCTCATTGGGCCCACTTTCCATCTCCCTGCCCTCCAGCAACCCTTAGTTTGTTTCTACAATTGTCTCTTATGCTTTGCCTCCCTCTCTCTTTTCATCTTAATTTATTTTTCCTTTCCTTCCCCTATGTTTATATGTGTCTTAAATTCCACATAAGTGAAATCATATGATATTTGCATTTCTCTGGCTGACTCATTTTGCTTAGCATAATACATGCATTTATTTATTTATTTATTTATTTATTTATTTATTTATTTATTATTTGCTAGCTCCATCCATGTTGTTGCAAATGGCAGGTTTCCATTCCTTTTGATAACTGAGTAATATTCCATTATATATGTATATATGTCCCATTCTCTTTATCCATTCATTAATTGATTGACAGTTGGGCTGTTTAGCAATAATTTTGCTATTGTTAATAGTGCTACTATAAGCATTGGGATACATGTACCCCTTTGAATCACTATGCTTATATCCTTTGGATAAATACCATTAGTGCAATTGCTGGGTCATAAGGAAGCTCTACTGTTAACATTTTAATGAACCTCTATACTGTTTCCTAGAGTGTCCACCAGTTGCATTCCCAGCAGCAGTGCCAAAGAGTTTGCCCTCCCCTCCCCCATCAATGATAACATCTGTGGTCTCATGAGTGGTTAATTTTAGAATTTCATACATATATGAGATGGTATCTCACTGTGGTTTTGATTTATATTTCACTGATGATGAGTGATGTTGAGCATCTTTTCGTGTATCTATTAGTCATCTGGATATCTTCTCTGGACAGTCATCTTTTCACATCTCTGCCCATTTGTGTGAACATATGTATTTTTTGGGTGTGGAGTTTAATAAGGTCTCTCTAGATTTTAGATACTAACCCTTTATCAGATATGTCATTTGCAAATAATCTTTCCCTGCCCCGTCATTGTCTTTTAGTTTTTTGATTACTTCCTTTGATGTGCAGAAGCTTTTTATCTTAATGAAGTCCTAATAGTTCATGTTTGCTTTTGTTTCCCCTGCCTCAGGAGATATATCTAGTAAGAAGTTGCTATGGCTCAGGCTAAAAAGGTTGCTGCCAACTTTCTTCTCTAGGATTGGGAGGATTTCCTATCTCAAATTTAGGTCTTTCATCCGTTTTACTTTATTTTTGTGTATGGTGTAGGAAAGTGGTCCAGTTTCATTCTTCTGCATGTGGCTGTCCAGATTTCCAACACCATTTGTTGAAGAAACTCCCTTATTTCCATTGGATATTCTTTCCTGCTTTGTTGAAGATTAGTTGTGGGTCCACAAGATACACTTGTGGGTCCATTTCTGGGTTCTGTATTCTATTCCATTGATCTATGTGTCCGGTTTTATGCCAGTGTCATACTGCTTGATGACTGCAGCTTTACAATATAGCTTGAAGTCCAGAATGGTGATATCTCCTGCTCTGATTTTCTTTTTCAGCATCACTTTGGCCATTCGTGTCTTTTCTGGTTCTTTTGTGTGTCTATGTATGTATTTCTTTTATTGGAGTTCAATTTGCCAACATACAGCATAACAACAAGTGCTCATCCCTCCAAATGCCCCCTTCAGTACCCATCACCCAGTTACCCCATCCCTTCACCCACCTGCCGTTCCCCTAAGTTATTTCCCAGAGTTAGGAGTCTCTCATGGTTTGTCACCCTCTCTAATTTTTCCCACTCATTTTCTCTCCTTTCTACTATAATCCCTTTCACTATTTTTTATATTCCCCATATGAGTGAAACCATACAATGATTGTCCTTCTCCAATTGACTTACTTGACTCAGCATAATACCCTCCAATTCTATCCACATTGAAGCAATGGTGGGTATTTGCCATTCTATTGGCTAATATTCCATTATATATATTTTCCACATCTTTATCCATTCATCTTTCGATGGACACCAAGGATCCCTCCACAGTTTTGCTATTGTGGACATTGCTGCTATAAACATTGGAGTGCAGGTGCCCTGCCATTTCACTGCATCTGTATCTTTGGGGTAAATCCCCAGTAGTGCAATTGCTCAGACTATGTCTTCTTTGGTGAAATTTCTGTTCATGTCTTTTGCCCATTTCATGATTGGACTGTTTGTTTCTTTGCTGTTGAGTTTAATAAGTTCTTTATAGATCTTGGATACTAGCCCTTTATCTGATAAGTCATTTGCAAATATCTTCTCCCATTCTGTAGGTTGTCTTTTAGTTTTGCTGACTCTTTCTTTTGCTGTGCAGAAGCTTTTTATCTTGATTAAGTCCCAATAGTTCGTCTTTGCTTTTGTTTCCCTTGCCTTCATAGATGTATCTTGCAAGAAGTTGCTGTGGTCAAGTTCAAAAAGGGTGTTCCCTGGGTTCTCCTCTGATTTTGATGGATTCTTGTCTCACATTTAGATCTTTCATCCATTTTGAGTTTATCTTTGTGTATGGTGTAAGACAATGGTCTAGTTTCATTCTTCTGCATGTTGGTTCTTTGAAAGAATTAATAAGATAGATAAACCATTAGCCAGCCTTATTAAAACGAAAAAAGACTCAAATTAATAAAATCACAAATGAAAAGGGAGAGATTATAACCAATACCAAGGAAATAACAATTTAAAAAACATATTATGAGGGCAACCCAGGTGGCTCAGCGGTTTAGCACCGCCTTCAGCTCAGGGCGTGATCCTGGAGACCCGGGATTGAGTCCCACATCGGGCTTCGTGCCTGGAGCCTGCGTCTCCCTCTGCCTGTGTCTCTGCCTCTCTCTCTCTCTCTGTGTGTGTGTGTGTGTGTGTGTGTGTGCTCTCATGAATAAATAAATAAAATCTTTTAAAAAAACATATTATGAGCAGCTATACGTCAATAAATTAGGCAATCTAGGAAAAATGGACGCACTTCTGGAAAACCACAAACTACCAAAACTAGAACAGGAAGAAATAGAAAACCTGAACAGGCCAATACCTAGGGAGGAAATTGCAGCAGTCATCAAAAACCTCCCAAGACACAAAAGTCCAGGGCCAGGTGACTTCCCAGGGGAATTCTATCAAATGTTTAAAGAAGAAACACTACCTATTCTACTAAAGCTGTTCCGAAAGATAGAAAGGGACAGAATACTTCCAAACTCGTTTTATGAGGCCAGCATCACCTTAATTCCAAAGATCTGGTTTCTATAATTCACCAATTATAGACCAATATCCCTGATGAGCACAGATGCAAAAATTCTCAACAAGACACTAGCCAATAGGATCCAACAATACATTAAGAAGATTATTCACCATGACCAAAGTGGGATTTATCCCCAGGATGCAAGGCTGGTTCAACACTTGTAAAACAATCAACATGATAGATCATATCAACAAGATAAAAAGCAAGACCATATGACCCTCTCCATAGATATAGAGAAAGCATTTGACAAAATACGGCATCCATTCCTGATCAAAACTCTTCAGAGTGTAGGGATAGAGGGAACATTCCTCAGCATCTTAAAAGCTATCTATGAAAAGCCCACAGCAAATATCATTCTCAATGGGGAAGCACTGGGAGCCTTTCCCCTAAGATCAGGAACACGACAGGGATGTCCACTCTCACCACTGCTATTCAACATAGTACTAGAAGTCCTAGCCTCAGCAATCAGGCAACAAAAAGAAATAAAAGGCATTCAAATTGGCAAAGAAGTCAAACTCTCCCTCTTCTCAGACGACATGATATTGTACATAGAAAACCCAAAAGACTCCACCCTAAGATCTCTGAACTCATACAGCAATACAGCAATGTGGCAGGATACAAAATCAATGCCCAGAAATCAGTGGCATTTCTATACACTAACAATTAGACTGAAGAAAGAGAAATTAAGGAGTCAATCCCATTTACAATTGCACCCAAAACCATAAGATACCTAGGAATAAACCTAACCAAAGAGGCAAAGGATCTATACCCTAAAAACTAAGAACACCCTTGAAGGAAATTGAGGAAGATACATAGAGATGGAAAAATATTCTATCCTCATGGATTGGAAGAATTAATATTGTGAAAATGTCAATGTTACCCAGGGCAATTTACACGTTTAATGCAATCCCTATCAAAATACCATCGAATTTCTTCAGAGATTTGGAACAAATCATCTTAAGACTTGTGTGGAATCAGAAATGACCCCGAATAGCCAGGGCAATATTGAAAAAGAAAACCAGAGGCAGGGGCATCACAATGCCGGATTTCAAGCTGTACTACAAAGCTGTGATCATCAAGACAGTGTGGTACTGGCACGAAAACAGGCACATAGATCAATGCAACAGAATAGAGAACCCAGAAGTGGGCCCTCAACTCTATGGTCAACTAAATCCGACAAAGCAGGGAAGACTATCCACTGGGAACAGGACAGTCTCTTCAATAAATGGTGCTGGGAAATTCGGACAGCCACATGCAGAAGGATGAAACCAGACCATTCTCTTCTCTGGTTCTATACAAATATTAGAATTGTTTCTTCTAGCTCTATGAAAAAGCTGGTATTATTTTGATAGGGAAATCATTGAATACGTCGATTCCTTGGGTAGTGCAGACATTTTAACAATATATGTTCTTCCAAACCTGAGCATGAAAGTTTTTCCATTTCTTTCTGTCTTCTTTAATTTCTTCCGTAAGTATTGTCTAGTTTTCAGCAGTACTCACTAAAACATTTGACAAATAGGTCCCATTAACGTTACACTTAACATGTTATTGATGAAATAAAGTACTGGAGTAAAAGACCCCTTCCTTAAAGGTGTTCCTCTTAGAAAACGGATACATTAAGAACATAGTTTCTACAATTTGTTTTAATTTTCTCTCAACACCACGTTATAAGAGTCAGAGTGCCATCCATGTATCATCTCTTCCACTGAACTTTTTTGGCACTGCCATTCCTTAGTGGGAGGAAACTCATATTTAAGTGGCAATGACTTTCATTCCTGGATATTTTATTTACATTAAAAAAAGGAAAGTTTCCTAATTTTCTTAGCTCCGACTGTAGGTATGATCTCATGACCTTTCTATAATGCTGAAAAGACTCAATTAAATATCAAAATAGGTGTGCCTGGGTGGCTCAGTCCTTTAAGCTACTGATCCTTGGTATCACCTGACTCAGGTCACGATCTCAGGGTTATGTGATGGAGCCCTGAGTCAGGCTCTGCAATCTGAGGGGAGTCTACTTGGGATTCTCTCTATTCCTCTCCCTCTGCCCTTCTCCCACTTGCTAACGCCAGCTCATGCACTCTCATTCTTCCTAAAATAAATAAAATTTTAAATAAATAAATGTAAAAATATGAGACTAATGACTTATACATGTCAATGTAAGTTCATTCTTATAAATACTAACTATACTTTCAAAAAAGAGTTAGTGAGAAAAGCGTCAGTGCTTTACACTTCTAACAGCTTTATTGAGATACAATTCACCTATCATACACTTCACCCTTTTCAGGAATCCAACTCAGTAGATTTTAGCAATTGGGCAGTGTTGTAGAACCATCACTGAGTCAAGATTAGCACATTGTCATCACCCCAACAGTTCCTGTACCCTTATCTATAAGCCCTCTGTTCCCCACGCCCCCCTCCCCCAAGCAACCACCAATCTACTTTCTGTCCCTACTTTTTTTTTTTCCCCTGGACATCCCATATATGGAGAGCCATATAATGAGTGGTCTCTTGTGACTGGCTTCTTTGTTTCAATGATGTTATCAAGGTTCATCCATGGTACAGCATGGACTTCATTTCTTTTTAGAGCATCTCTTTATAACATGACAGTTTCCCACTGCCCCTTTCCATGACCATACAGCCAGGCATTTTGTCACTGCTCCTGAGAAGATGATATCCCAAACCCAGAGAAAACATCATGCAATTCAGCCCACTGAGGTGAGTTGCTTTTAGCTGGCCACAGCAGAGTAAAAATCGACTTACCCCAATGTAGTCTGTTCACCTTCAAAAGGCCATCTTTAAACTCAGAAGCTGATTGTGAGCTACTAAACACTTGTTCATAGAGCACTGCTCAGGTGACTATAAGAAGGTCTCCAGGCAGTCCCAGAGGGGACCTATGAGGAAAACTGGCTCTCTACCCGTGACGGCAGGGAGTGCCTTCTTACACTGTACTTGCCATGTTCCTCTATAGGGCACTCTCTCTTCTTTGTGGAACATCTGGGCACTACTCAGTCCCTTTAGATCATTTCTGTCACATCATCTGAGACATTATGGGTAAAACAAGGTTCAAGACTGCAGCATGTCCTTGAGTCGCAGAGGCAGTCTTCATTAACCCTCAGAGCAAACGAGAAATTGTCTCCCAAATGGACAAAATACTAGCAATATTGGTATTCATCATTCTCATGCATGCCATTCTTTGTGACTCTTTGTGTTGTATTTTAGGCAGAGTGGTGAATGTGTCTAGCGTAATGGGCTTCGTAACCCTTAAACAGTGCAGCCCAGAACTGCAACAGAAGTTTACAAGTGAGGCCATCACAGAGGAGGAGCTGGGGATGCTCATGGACAAGTTTGTGGAAGACGTAAAGAATGGAGTGCACAAGAAGGAGGGCTGGCCTGATACGAAACTAGTCACCTATGGAATATCAAAGATGGGTATCACCATTCTGTCCAGAATCCATGCCAGGAAACTGAGTGAGCAGAGAAGAGGTGACAAGATCTTCCTGAATGCCTGCTGCCCTGGGTGGCTGAGAACAGACATGGGTGGACCAAAAGGCATCAAAAGCCCAGAAGAAGGAGCAGAGACCCCTGTCTACTTAGCCCTTTTGCCCTCAGATGCCGAGGGGCCTCATGGCGAGTTTGTCATGGAAAAGAAAGTTGAACAATGGGGACTCCCCTTTCAGTTTCCTCCATGGATCGTAATTTGATATCTGCCATGATTTGACCAAAACAACTCTTATGCTATCAACAATATCCTTATCAAAAAAAAAAAAAGAATTACTAACTCTATTGAGTATTCACATTGTATTGGCTACTAATTCTGTGCAGTTTTCTTTAATTTCTTCTGTAATGTAGAAGAAAAAGTGGAATTGATGACAATAATAAATGAACATTACATATCAATAATATCAATAAAAATTCTAGGGGACACCTGGGTGGCTTAGTGGTTAAGCATCTGCCTTTGGCTCAGGGCATGATCCCAGAGTCCCAGGATCGAGTCCTGCATCAGGTTCCCTGCCTGGAAACTGCTTCTCCCTCTGCCTATGTCTCTGCCTCTCTCTCTGCATTTCTCATGAATAAATAAATTAAAAATTTTTTAAAATTCTAAATCAATGTCCATGTGCACAGATTGCTCTATGCCAGAAAGCCCCAAACTCTAACTCGGAGCTAGGTCAAGAGAAGGGACAGTTAAACTCAAGGCTTGGTAAACATCAGTGAAAGAGCCAGGTAATAAGCACTTTTTGCCTTTAGAGGCCAATGGTCTCTGTTGGACCTACTCAAATCTGCTGTTGTAGCTGAACCTCACCACAGGTGATGTATAAGCACATGAATGGAGCTGGATTTCCCTTGCCAGTATACTTTAGCAGCCTCTACTATGACATGGGCAGCCCCATGAAGAAGAGATACCTGCTGTATCTTTATATTTCAAACTTACTGGGTAAAAAAACAATTGTGAGATAGGAAATGGGATTGAGCACTCTAGACACATCTATAAGACTATCTGAGACAAGGGGGAAAGTGAATGTGGACTGGTATCAATGGATATGTGAGAATTATTGTCAGATCTCCTCAAGGTGAATGTCTTACCCACATAGGGATAAAGGGCCACCGAGTTGGTAACATGAACATGGTTCAGCAAAATATTGACAGAAGGTAAATACCTACCAATAATAAAATAGTCATCATTGTGGAGCCTACTTTGGTGAATACGTGATGGACCACAATACTATTCTTTCCTCTTTCCTCTTTGAAAGCTCTCAACACAAACATCTGGAAATCAAAAAGATCCAGGCTCTGCCACCTTACTGGGTGACCTTGCACAAAATCCTACATGTTGCTGTATGTCAGTCTCCTCAAGTGTCCAATGGGAGAAACGTCATAGGATTGTTGTGAAAAGGAAGTGAACTCATGCAGGTGGACAGGCTGAAAACAGTGATGGTGCAAAGTGTTATCCGTCATGAATCCCTATAGTGGGGCCTGACACATCCACAGCCCTGAGAGGAAGCTTCCTCCTACCCTGCCCCAATCCTGGCTCCCCATAGGTTCCTTAAATGCCCACCACCTCGCCCTGTCACAGAAGCATCCATGTTGTACAGACTCCTCTCCTCTCATGACTATATTTCACTTCTCACCAGAGGTCTTCAGCTGACAGAAATGAAAACTATTTGCCCCTGACATAAGAATAGGATCTTTATTTAAAAGTGAGGTTTCCTTTGCAAGTTTTGCCATTTATCAGGGCTGTTAATTTCATCCATTTGCTTGTAATTCTAAACAATCCCATGAGGAATCTCAATGTCTAAGTCAAGACAATAGTATTTCTACTGCTAGTTTGGAAATCTATCCTGGTGTCACAAAGATTTTCCTCAGTATTTTAAAAATAACACCTAATTATATATAACACTTACTGTTAGGTTAAACAAACCCAAATGTAGGCACTTCAGGCAAACCGGGCATTATGTTACCATTAAATCAAGCATCCAATCAATACCTTAGCCCACAGTGAGTTTCATAAACATCCCCTCCAACTCATGCCCCCTGGAATTACAGAGATCGAGAGCCTTGCCCATAGCCAAACTCAGTATAGAACTGAATTCTCTATTTCTCCCTCTTGAGTTTCTTCTAATAAAGTCTGGGGATATGTGTCCTCAAAAAACTTCCCCCGTGCCAGTAATGTCACTGCATCTGGGAAGGAAGCAACCATTTCCATTCTGCAGAGGAAGGACACATTCCTAAGGCAATCGCTATACTCCTTTGGTTCTGTTCAGATTTTCCCAAAATAATTTTAGTTTAACTACCATGATTCTCTAGCCCCTTATTAATCATGACCAACTACCTCTGTTTTGCGGAGCAAATAAGTCCAAACTGAACCATTGCTTATCTCAGAGGTGAGATCCTAGGGTGACAGAGCACTGTTTGGGGTAAGGGTACATCCCCATTAAAGATAGATCTGTTATAGGGTCATTAGGACCCCTTCTGGAACATTTGGGCCCTACTGTGAAAGGGGACAGAGGTGGGGCCTTGGGCTCTTAGAGTCACAGCACTGAATACTAGAACACAGTTCTACTGGCATCTTTGACTGTGGCCAGCCCCTGATAGCACACCCTCAATGGCCCACCAGATCTGCTCTCCACACCTATTGCCTCACTCAGCCTAGTGGCCCTGTATCCATGTGGCACTGGTGACTGGGCCCAACAAGGCACTCCTTCACCATCACATGCATCTTGTGCTAGCAGTTCTCTGGAGGCATGGTGCTCACAACCATGCTTCTGCCTGCTGTACATTGACGATCTACAGAGCATCTGTTCCCTGCTTGATTTCCATGGGAACCTGGACATGCTAATCAACAGCACAGATGTCACCTTCCCCTCTCCCTTTCTGAGAGTTATAGTCAGGCTAGTGGAATTTTCACTACCTACAATCCATAAGGTATCCCTAAAATCTGTCACCTACCCAGAATATTCCAGGATTTCTAGGCACATGTATTTATCTTCCTGCATCTCCCCTTGCACCTGATGTCCTCCCTTCCTACCTCAAGCCCTTCCAACCCCATCTATAACCAGTATTTCTAGAGAACACTCATTTCTCCATTTGTTCATTTACGGTAGCTTCTCTCAGTTTTGTGCTCATCTGGAGAAATGCGACTTATTAATTGGATTCTGAACCTCAGTGAAATTGGTGTTTCTATGAGAAAATCAGGGCTGGGGCTTCCTACTCTTTCATCTTGCTGATGTTACTCTTCAGATTGTTTTTGGCCTAAAGCTGCAACATCAACTCTTCACTGGGTCTCCAGCCTGCTGGCCTACCCTGCTGATTTTGGACTTGCCAGAGTCTATAACTGTAAGTCACTCCTTAAAACTCCTTAAAATAAATCTCACTCACTCTTTCCCTCTCTTCTTCTATGTATGTGTATATGCACGCACACACATGCACACACCCTATCAGTTCATTTGTCTCTCAAGATTCTGAACTAATAGATTAATACTTATGGGAAAAGAATAAATATCACTCTATATTTTTTTTATTTTTTTATAAATTAATTTTTATTGGTGTTCAATTTACCAACATACAGAATAACACCGAGTGCTCATCCCGTCAAGTGTACCCCTCAGTGCCCGTCACCCACTCACCCCCACCCCCCGCCCTCCTCCCCTTCCACCACCCCTAGTTCATTTCCCAGAGTTAGAAGTCTTTATGTTCTGTCTCCCTTTCTGATATTTCTCACACATTTCTTCTCCCTTCCCTTATATTCCCTTTCGCTATTATTCATATTCCCCAAATGAATGAGAACATACACTGTTTGTCCTTCTCCGGTTACTATGGCCAAGTTCAAAAAGGGTGTTGCCTGAGTTCTTCTCTGGAATTTTGATGGAGTCTTGTCTCACATTTAGATCTTTCATCTATTTTGAGTTTATCTTTGTGTATGGTGCAAGAGAGTGGTCTAGTTTCATTCTTCTGCATGTGGATGTCCAATTTTCCCAGCACCATTTATTGAAGAGACTGTCTTTCTTCCAGTGGATCGTCTTTCCTCCTTTATCGTATATTAGTTGAGCATAAAGTTCAGGGTCCACTTCTGGGTTCTCTGTTCTGTTCCATTGATCTATATGTCTGTTTTTGTGCCAGTACCACACTGTCTTGATGAACACAGCTTTGTAGTACTCTGAAGAAACTCCATGGTATTTTGATAGGGA
The DNA here is from genome assembly GCF_905146905.1 of Nyctereutes procyonoides. Classification (NCBI taxonomy): domain Eukaryota; kingdom Metazoa; phylum Chordata; class Mammalia; order Carnivora; family Canidae; genus Nyctereutes; species Nyctereutes procyonoides. Next base: position 9,600,856 of record NW_026575155.1, read on the forward strand.
TTGCATTATACGTGTAAATTGCCCTGGGTAACATTGACATTTTCACAATATTAATTCTGCCAATCCATGAGCATGGAATATTTTTCCATCTCTTTGTGTCTTCCTCAATTTCTTTCAGAAGTGTTCTGTAGTTTTTAGGGTATATTTTGAGAACCATTTGAATGGTAAATGGTTCTCCAACCTTTTATTTTCAGGTTGTAGGTGTCCTTCTGTCTAAAATGAGTCTCTTGTAGACAGCAAATAGATGGGTCCTGTTTTTTTATCCAGTCTGAAACTCTGCGCCTTTTGATGGGGTCATTAAGCCCATTCACGTTCAGAGTTACTTGAACTTCTCCTTAAAGGGGAGTTTTAAGAGTCCCCCTTAAAATTTCTTGCAGAGCTGGTTTGGAGGTCACATATTCTTTCAGTTCCTGCCTGTCTTGGAAGCTCTTTATCTCTCCTTCCATTTTGAATGAGAGCCTTGCTGGATAAAGTATTCTTGGTTGCATGTTCTTCTCATTTAGGACCCTGAATATATCCTGCCACCCTAATACTCCTCCCCATAAAAGTCAGGGATTTCTTGTCTCTTGCTGCTTTAAGGATCTTCTCTTTATCTTTGGAATTTGCAAGCTTCACTATTAAATGTCGAGGTGTTGAACGGTTTTTATTGATTTTAGGGGGGGATCTCTCTATTTCCTGGATCTGAATGCCTGTTTCCCTTCCCAGATTGGGAAAGTTTTCAGCTAGGATTTGTTCAAATACATATTCTGGCCCTCTGTCCCTTTCGGCGCCCTCGGGAACCCCAATTAAACGTAGGTTTTTCTTCCTCAGACTGTCACTTATTTGCCTTAATCTGTCTTCATGGTCCCTTAATTGATTGTCTCTTTTTTCCTCAGTTTCCCTCTTTGCCATTAACTTGTCTTCTATGTCACTCACTCGTTCTTCCACCTCGTTAACCCTCATCGTTAGGACTTCTAGTTTGGATTGCATCTCATTCAATTGATTTTTAATTTCTGCCTGATTGGATCTAAATTTTGCAGTCATGAAGTCTCGTGAGTCCTTAATGCTTTTTTCTAGAGCCACCAGTAGCTGTAGAATAGTGCTTCTGAATTGGCTTTCTGACATTGAAGTGTAATCCAGATTTTGTAACTCTGTGGGAGCGAGGGCTGTTTCTGATTCTCTGTTTTGAGGTGAGGTTTTCCTTCTAGTCATTTTGCTCAGTGCAGAGTGGCCAGAAACAAGTTGTGTTGGAACACGGGGGAGTATCACTGGTCCGTCCAGCTGGTCTTCTGGGGGAGGGGCCTGCTGTGCTGATTCTCAGGTGTTAGCACTTGGGGGAGCTGCTCTGCCCCTGCCTGCTGCAGGGCTCAGCGGGGGTTGTTTACCCCGTGGGGCCCCAGGAGGAACAGCAGCAGTTGCTATGGCAGCTCTGGAAGCCTGGATTCAGCCTCTGCAGGAACTACGGGGCTCGGGCTCTCGGTTCTCCGTCCGCAGGGCCTGGAGGCTCCGGGGCGGGGCCGCTGATCTGCTCAGCTCGGGGCAGGAGCGTCCTCGCTGTCCTGGGCCCTCTGCCTGTCCCGGGGGAGGCCGGATCCTGGGCTGTGTCCAGGCGCCCTGTGCCCCGGGGCCTGCGCTGTTGGATTCGCGCTCCCGCCCCGCAGCCCCCTCCGCGGAGCCGCCGCCCGAGCCCCTCCGAGCTGCTCCGGTCGGTCCCTCCGTGCGCGCTGCAGCCCTTAGGGAGCTCGGCGCACTCTCCCGGGGCGCAGGTGCCTGTTAGTGTCCCCGGGAGCCCGAGGGCATCCCCGCCCTCCTGGGTCCTGCTCCACCTCCCTGCGAGCCCCTTTCCGCCCGCCCGGGAAGGTTGGTGCAGCTCCTGCTCCTCCGGGACGGGGCTCTCCTGTCCTGGGGACACTCGCCCCGGCCTCAGCCCGGCTCCTCGCGGGGCCCCTCCCCCTCGGAGGCCTTTTGTTTCTTTATTTCTTTTTCCCCGTCTTCCTACCTTGATAGAAGCGCGGACTCTTCTCACTGTAGCATTCCAGCTGGTCTCTCTTTAGATCTCAGGCCGAATTCATAGATTTTCAGGATGATTTGAAGGTTATCTAGGTATTTTGGTGGGGACAGGTGATTTGGGGACCCTGCTCTTCCGCCATCTTGCCCCTCCAATATCACTCTATATTGCAAGAGATGTGTTAAGTTAGTATTTTGAGCAAAGGAGCTTATCCTAGATTTTCTTGCTGGGCCCTAAATGTCGTCACATTTACTCTTATAGACAGAGGTCAAAGAAATTTTGAGGAAGAAGAGGAGGCATGTGACCATGGAAGAAGTTATTAGGCTGATGTAGCCACAAGCAAAGAAACACCTGCAGCCACCAGAAGGTGGAAGAGGCAAGGAAAGGTTTTTCTTTTCTGCACCTTCCATGACAAATGATTATAAACTGGGTAGGTTAAAACAATAGCCATCTATTCTCTTGAAGTCCTGGAGGCCACAGGTCTGAAATCAAGGTGCTTCCAGTGCTGTGCGCTCTCCAGTTTCTAGAGAAGATACCTATGTTCTTTGTTTATTTTGCAATTTGGCCACATTTGTGACTCTGTGTAAGTTTTGGCAGATTACCCTAAAGAGCCCTCAGGTAAAAACCTCTTGCATTTTTTTTTTTTTTTTGGCAGCTCTCCTTAGGATTATGGGTTGTGCCAAAGTACTGTTATTGAAGAACAAAGAGTTCAGAAAGTTCCTTTCCTTTAGCAAAAGAACACACACACAACCAGCAATTATGTCTCTTCTTCTGCGAGTGCTCTTGATCTCTGTTGGAAGGTTACTACATCTCCCTACATATAAAACATGCTATCCAGTGGTATAGGACACTGCTGGCCCTTCAGGCAGGTCAAGAAAGGAGAGGTTACCACATGGGCCCCCGGTCCAGGAGCAGGTGACTTTGAAGCAACTGCAGGGAGGTCAAGTGATTTTTGCCCATCAGTGACCAGTGCAGTTTTCTAAATGCAGGACCTAAACAAGTGTCCATCAGCTGGGAAGAGATCAGGAAGAAAGAAGTGATGAGAACAAGAGAGGTTTTGTGCTCTGCAGATTGAGTATCATAATTCAGAGTAAAGAGGTTGATGGAAGAGCCATGCATATAATATGGTGATATGACAAAAGAAATTTACAAAATTGTTCTGCAACTTGTTCTGGAAATTCTGAAAAAAGCCAGAATATCTCTGGCTTCTGTTTGAGTTCTGTCCACAGAGCCCCAAGTTCTTTCCCACTGGGCTCAGCAATAGCTTGCTTGGTTTTGTATTCCAGAAAGACAAGATTATAAACAGTAAACTGTTTAAACACAGATTATTTCACCAATTAATCTAACTTATAAATGCTTATCAGTCTCTGCCCAGATCTCAGTCTTAGTAACTCCTGCCTTAAAACTCCCCTACGACTAATTCCTTACCAAAAATAAAGAAACAAAACAAAAAAGACCCTTTTAAAACCCAAGTGCTCAAATTATTGAGGAGATAATTTGATGAATTCATTTGGTCAATGGAACTTTTGCTTGACAAGTTCCTAATAAACCCAGCTTGTAAGGTTTTTTTATTTTCAATCACAAAAGTTTTTCCTGGTGGTTTTATGGGGAGCTTCAACAGACTGGGAGATCCAGTGATATCTAGCCAAAATCCCTTCATCCATTTTGGCCCAGGATCCCATATCATTAACAGCATACATCCCAACACCCTCTGTATTCCCTAATTAGAAGTCCTCAGCTGTCATGGCCACAGAGTCTCCAAGATTAAATCTGAGTTCCCATTCCTTTTCCTTGAACTCCCTAGCTGAAATTATTTTAAATTCAATCATTATCCTTCAGGAATCATTTAACTTCCAGTACATTTCTATTCAAATTCCTTCTTGGAAATCTGACAAAGCATTTATTTACCATCTTTTGTTCTTTTTGCCTCTCATGTTTTCTGTCTATGAGAGGAAGCTCTTAAGATAGGGGGCATACGGGCATACATTGCATACATAGGTCTGATAAATCTACCTCTAAACTGACCCTGAGGATAGATGAATAAAAGATCTTTTTAGTCTGTCTTCCTTTCTTAGACATCTTTGCCTTGGGTCACTCGTCAAAACCTTACAATATCTTTCTTTAGTCCAGTCTATATGTAAGAAATTGCTTCTAGAAGAGATTTTGTCTCACCATACTCCATATTCCAGGGCCGTCGATTTATCATTTCAATGGCTGGAAATGGGGATCCCTGAGTGGCGCAGCGGTTTGGCGCCTGCCTTTGGCTCAGGGCGCGATCCTGGAGACCCGGGATCGAATCCCATATCGGGCTCCCGGTGCATGGAGCCTGCTTCTCCCTCTGCCTGTGTCTCTGCCTCTCTCTCTCTCTCTCTCTCTCTGTGACTATCATAAATAAATAAATTTAAAAAATCAATGACTGGAAATGGTTGAACTTTAGGTTAAGGGGCCCAAGACATGGGTTACATAAACAATGCCTCCTACTGACTCCTAGCAAACTCCGCATGGGTTCACCTGCTAATGAATACATCTACAATTCTTCCTGGCAGATATCTGGCTTGCTGCATGTATTCTCACTTAATTCCAACCCCTGCTGCTGTGCCTTTATATGTATGTCATAATTCCACCAAGAGTAATATGAACTTGTAGTGGCTACTTTGCAATTTTTTAAAAGATTTTATGGACTTATTTATTCATGAGAGATACACACAGAGTGGCAGAGATATAGCAGGGGGAGAAGCAGGGTCCCTGCGGGGAGCCCAATGCAGGACTCAATCCTGGAATCCCAGGATCACACCCTGAGCTGAAGGCAGATGCTCAACCACTGAGCCACCTAGGTGTCCCATACTTTGGCAAATTTTTGATATGACAAAAATTGATCATCTAAGGGGTACATTAAAAGAGAGATAAAACAAGATCCCTAATATCTTTGGTCAACACTTTTGATTGGTTTGAGTAAGCTTCAAACAATATTTAGATTCAAATTTGGACCTTTACAATATAGCTAAGGTAAAGCTAATAAAAAAGGTGAAAAGCTTAAAACTGTCCATCTGTTAGATTTATCATGAGCACACACATACCATGTATAAATCTACCTCTTTTTCCCACCCACATGCCTTTTCTACCTTCTGCTCTCTGCCTAGTTCTGACTCCCTTTACTGTCCCTCTGGTCTACGTAAATCACCTAATGTTCAGTAGCCCCTTAAAATCAGACAACTGGAAAACCTTAAAGCAGAGTTTAAAACTGTCTAGGTCAGAATTCAGAACCATCAGTGACCATCCTAACATTTTACTGAGAAACTCAGAATAGTCTTATGAATTTATAGTTCTGGACTGCCAGGCTTATATTGACTAGCTTGCACACTGGTGGGCTCCTCATATGTCAAGCCTTGGTTGAAAAAGACTCACTAGGATGAGACCACAGAGAATGTTAAGAATCCTGAGTTCCTCAGGACAGCCAGTGGGGACAGCAAGGCTATTAGAGTAGAAGACACTCTCCTAAGAATCATATCAAACACATTCCCTGTAAAGATTGGCTAGGCGCTTACTCAGTTTTATAAACAAGACAAAGATGAAAGTATGGTCAATTCAAAGACTGATTATTAAACAACACTTAGCATTATCTGTTTTTGTTGTTTGTCAATGAATGAAAATCTTAATGGAAAAAAAATCTTTTTTTTATTTTTTGGAAAAAAAATCTTAATGGGATATTTGACTAGCAAAAGCAAGTTAGAGTGGAAAATAACTCCCTTCCCTCAACTACAGCACTCAAAAGAATACTTTTAGAAGGGAAGAGATCAAACCTGGCATAAAACTCAGAATAAACTTAAGATTTTCCAACTTAAACAATAATATGTTTCCTATAGAAATAATTGCTGGGACCAGATTCCCAGGTAGGTGCACCTGTAGATACTGCAAGCAAAAGAGGGGATGGGAAAAATAATTATCCTGTATTAGCCATGAACTAAAAAGAGAAAATTATGATGCCCAAACAGAAAAATGAGTATTCAATTCCCTGTTGCACCTTTAAGTTGACGTGGAAACATTTATCTAAATATAAATGTTTAGATACCTGTCCACTGCCTTCCTTCGCCTTCTCTAGATCAGGACACTAATGCCTATTTATAGAGCTTGGTAAGAGATAAAGTGGTAAGAGACAAATTATGTAAGTAGAAGATTCTTCAGATACAGATCCTACAAGGAAAAGCTGGTCCCCTTAACTATGAATCTAGACAAATCTAGACAAACATACAAATTTATGATTGATGTGGATATTAGGTTGAATAGTATCCCCCAAAAGTCATGTCTACCCTGAGCTTGTGAATGTGATCTTATTTGGTTGGACACCAGGCCTTGGCAGTTATAACTAAGTAAACATGAGGTCATGCTGGGATAGAGGGTGCCCTATTAAAACTGGTATCTTTATAGGAAAGCCATATGAAGACACTAAGGATATCCAGGGAGAATCCCATGTAACAACAGAGTCAGAGATTAGGGTGGTGCTTCTAAAAACCAAAGGTATGCCAAGAATTGTTGACAATCACCAAAGCCTAGGGAGAGACAAGGAAGGATTCTTCTCTAGAGTCTTCATGGTCCCTTCAGTGCCCTGCTCTCAGACTTTAAGCCTCCAGAACTGAAAGAAAATTTTTGTTTGTTTTTTGTTTTAAGCCACTTGGTCTGTGGCAATCTGTTATGGCAAACACAGGAAATGAATACCTTATGGATACTACCAAACAACAGTGAACCTACCACAATCACACAACCTTTCCGTCAGAGGTGGAGGCCAGCCCACCAATCCCCTAATCCTATATCCAAACACATTGTTATCACTTTTGGACTTTAACAAAAGGACATTCCTCCTTTCTTCGTGGTACCTCATCTGCTCACTTAAGAGAGAAACACTCACTATGGCAGTGGAATTGCCAGATGAAATGACCTTCCAGAGACTTCCTCTTGAAATTCCTAAAGATCCCCCTATTCATAATCTGGTTAAAATTAATTGAGACATTAATTTACCAGTGCCCTTATGTTTAAATTAACCCCGAATTGAGGAACTCTGGACTGTGTTAGGACAAAGAATTCCACTAACATTAGCAGAATTATTGGAGCTGAACTTATTAAGTCATGGAGTGATCCATGTAACTTGAAATTTCATGGTACCCTCACAGACCAGAAATTAAAGATATAAAGGCCTGAAATACAAATTATGATAGAAAGAAAATTTGTCATGCCTTACAGAAATCTGATAGAAAAATCCAATAGGTGAAATTATTGATTCATCCAGGACTTTGGAGGTATAAATGCAAACAGTCATACCTTATTTTTCTGTGGTATCAAATCCCAATACTATCCTATCCTTAATGCCACGTGAAACCACTTTCTTTAGTCATAGACCTGTCCACTGCCTTCCTTAGCCTTCTCTAGATCAGGACACTAATGCCTATTTATAGAGCATGGTAAGAGACAAATTATGTAAGTAGAAGATTCTTCAAATACAGATCCTACAAGGAAAAGCTGGTCTCCTTAACTATGAATCTACTTGCTGATCTTACTATATATTTAACCATCTGATGTTCAGCTACACTTGTTGACTTGTGTCAAAGCTGTAGGACACAATCAGACAATCTCACAGAGGTATTTTGGCCAACAGTGGGTCATTGTATGGCCCCCAATGACTGATAATGGATTTGTTCTACTAAATAAAAAGAAGAGAAAAGAAAGGAAAGAAATTTTTGGCTACTGCTCATAAATTAGACAGGGACTTACTATCTCAATAAACTGATGTCCACTACCAGGAAATTCCCTGATATTCCTCTGGGTCCGTTTGGCTCACTGATTTTCCCTCTTAAAAAAAAAAAGTCTTTAGATCTCTTAATTCAAGAAGGAGAAAATGTAAGCCTCAGTTTGAAATTTCAAATTTTAATCTCCAAGGAAAAATTCTGGGTTGCTTTATTCTGTCCTCAGGAAAACCCATTTCACACTTTAAAGAAGGTTCTGAAAGTGAAGCCAAAAACCCTATGCGCTGTGGTTCAGAGAATAACAGCAAAATCAGATAAGTGCTACTAAGGCTAAAGTGCTACTAAGTGCTACTAAGGCTAAATTTCTCCTTGCCTGAGAAATTCATGAGATTGGACAAGACAGTGGGTTAAAACAGTGGGTTATTATTGCCTTTTCAAGGTAGAACATATACCATCTTAAAGAAAGAATGCTGTAGTTCCATCCCTATGGAAATCTTCTTTGATCTTTAATGTTAATTAAAGAGATCTGGCAAACAAAGATATTAGAAAATTCAGTAATCTGGATAGTACCCCATATCTGGTTCAATAGACGCTTCAAACTGGGATAAGATCAGTTTTCTTGGCTTAACTTGGGAATACTTGGCTTAGAAGTAGATTACCAACTCAGTATTTGTCAGTGTCACAATGATCAAATACATGATTCCATAGCATCATAAATATTGCCACAGCTGCTGTCTTATGGAATTATCTTGTTGATAGAAGCAAATCATAACATCTACTAAAATTCAGGTGACCTCTATCATGACTAAATACTTAAGTTAGTGGTATAACTCCAGATTGATTACATCGTCAAGGATGTGGTCTGTCCCATAGGCATGTATGAAGTATAATCCAAAACTCATGACTACGAGAAAGGTGAAGCATTTATATCTTGCCAACCAGATAAACTATACAGAAACCACAAAGTTTATATACTGGAAGACGGTTTAAGCTGAAACAGCTTGAGCAATAGTTTGCTTGGTGGACTCATGCGTTTCCAAAGAATATGCTCAGAGAAAAACCATTCAGATACAAATGAGTTCAACAGCTCTCCTAATTTATAAATTCTGATGAACTCCAGAAATTTCTAATTTCTTCTTGTGACAAACAATCCAAACAAAGCCTTATAAAACTCAATAGTTCAAGACCCTAGGGGAGGCTATTAGATGAAATTCATTAAACCAGCGGCTCCCTTGCCTGGCAGGTTTCTGATAAACTTAGGCTTTTGTTATTTCTTTTTTAGTTACTGTAGATTTTTCTGATGGCTTCATATGGGGGTCTTCGATAGCTTCTTGGATAATAATCAGGAAAAAGGGGGCTTTTTATTCCCTTGAATCTACTTTCCTCCATACTACTTATAGCCAACAATTCTGGGTTGAGAAGTATAAGAATGAGGAAATGGTTTTCTCAGATTGCATATTCCCTTACTTTCCCCATTCCCTAGCAAGACCTGCTATGCCACTTGGAACTAAGAAGCACAACTACAGTAAGCCACTGTCAGTAATGGGAGTATGATACAATTCCAAGTTGCACCAGAGGGGGGGGGAAATGTGTTGAAACTACAGGATTATAAAGCACCAATGCAAACCTACATTAAGTAGGAGCTATGACAATCAGTTAGTGTAATTAATTTTTTAAGAACTATGACTTCAAGAAGTATCTCTCCAGGTCACTGTTCCCATATCGCTCTCCCATTGATATTGCCTGCTTCCTGGGCAGGAGAAAAGTCTGTGTGTGTGTGTGTGTGTGTGTGTGTGGTGGTGGTGGTGGTGGTGGTGGTGGTGGTAGGAGGAGGACACAAAGTGGAACTCATAGGGAAGAAGCTTCAGAGGTAGTAGGTTCACTAAAGGTGGGGCAAGGCAACACAGCCAGAGCTGCCATCACCATTCACATTTTTTGATACTGCTAATGCTATTTCTCATCCCAATCCCATATCCTAAAGCACTGCTGACCTTCAAGCACAACCATTCTACACTAAAAGCCTTGAAGGACAGCTCCTACTGGAAATACTACCAAGGCCTTGGCAAGGCTGGTCTTTAATGATCATTGTAAAGGACAGAGAAGCACACAGCTTCTAAGAAAGTGTTGGTTCAAGGAAAAAATGCCCATATTCATAGAGGACAAGGAGAGAGTAAAGAAAGATCCAGACAATTCCAGATTGGTAGCTGGCAGGTTTAATGAGCAAGGTAACTTACTTACGAGGCTTATCTTGGGCGGCTGTTAAGATGAGTAGATCTCTGCACCTGCCCACCAGAATCTTAAAAGTTTTTAGAGAGAAGCTTTAACTGGGTTCAGGCACACACACTCCACAACACTTTACTCTCTCAAGGCTATGTCCTTGAAAACAGTTCCCACTATGGGGACAGTGGGACAGAGCATATATTCCAAGAACAGGGGAGGGGCCTTCAGCAGCCCAGGTCTGACCCCCAGGAGGGTCAGCTGGTGGTCCTGTCCTCTCAATTACTTCCTCCAATAGAAACCTGTGATATTTCTCATATCCTTAAATCTATGCACTAACTTCTATCTCCTCCAAGATCGAGAAGATGACTAAGCATGGGGAAACTGCCTTGGTGCTCAGCAAGAGGATCATAAGTTCCAGGCAGAAGAGAGATCCAGGAGGCAGTTTACAAGAACATATATCCTGCAGGATTCAAGTTGCCAATTTTGGAGAACACAGTTCTGAGTCTTATGAGGTCTTCCTAATGGTATAGACCCCCATTCATTACAAGGTCCAGAAAAGCTGACAAGTAAAATTATAGAACTCTTCATGCATTTGACCAATAGGAACTGAAGTTCCAGAATATTGCTGTAGGCCCCAAAAGACTCCTGACCCAGCTTGTTGCCATTTTGGTCCAAAAAACATCATGATCATAGCATTGCATTCAGAACACTATAACCTCATCCTCTGAATCAGGAACATCTATACTCAAGATCTTTAATGCACGTAACCCAACAACAGAATTCAGTTGATTGGAAATTACCCAAAGGCAGCACTTTAGGTAAGTGCTGTCAAAACCAGATTTGGGGATGACTCAACCTGTCAAGCAATTGTCCCTCACAAGAAGCTCCATACTGAGAACACGGTGCTCCCTACTCGGAGGACTTTCAGGCAGAGGCCATCAGTGGCAGCTTCAGCTGGAGCAAGAAGTCTTTGATTTCTCAGCAGGTGAGATCTCACCACAGAACAAGGGTTTGCTGCTACTCTAAGCCAGCTCCCCTGGCCCATCAAAAGGCACAGGCTAACCTGGGCATGAAGATGACCACTCTTAAGTTCCCTGGCTCTGTCTCTGGCACCTACTTCCCCACAGGCCAGAAGTACCAAGGAGTTCTTCTGCCCAGACCTCCATGCCAACCAGCCTCAAGTTTTCAGCACTAGCTGGAGATCGGGGTCTTCAGTGCCAAGGAGATTGTAGGAATGAAACCCAGAAATGAAATCCAGGTCCCAGCTGTGCTGGCCATTGTGAAGAATCCATCAGCCCGCTGTACTTCTCCACATGTATAGAGTCTCCAGCCCTGCAACCAGCAGTCAGGGTCCTCTTCCCACTGCTCTGGTCTTACCCGCCCACCCCCCAACCCCGGCCACCAGGTTATCACCATCCCAGGTACGGTGACCTTTGCAGTAAGGGTCAGCCTCCTTCTTGGAGTCCTCCAGGTCACCTTCTTCAAGCTCTTTGTGCTGCTGGTCCAGACTCTGGGTTCTGACTGACCCAGGAGTTTGCTACTCACCAGGGCTTTGCTACCCTAACCAGCCTGTAATACAAACAGAACCTTTTACTACAGTATCTCTAACGTTACTGCATATTGAACGTTCTGCCTCCAGGATGCCTAGAAGCCCAGCCAAACTCCCCATTTATTGGCTTAAAGAGTTGAACAGAGCAGATAAGCCAGGTCCTCCCAGGGACAGCCTGAGAGACTGGCATGCCTCTAAAAATAATGACACCCATGGGGGCACCTGGTGGCTCAGTCTGTTGAGTGTCTGGCTCTTGGTTTCAGTTCAGGTCATGATCTCAGGGTCATGGGATTGAGCCCTGCATCAGGCTCCACAATCAGCAGGGAGTTTGCTTGAGATTCTCTCTCTCCCTCTTCCTCTCCCCCCCCCCAAATAAATAAATATAAATCTTCAGAAAAATAAAAATAGTGACACCCTGTGTCCACACCAGAGCTCACTCCAGGAGATACCCTTTCTTGATGCAGATTTCACTGTTGCATCTAGGGATATGTGGCAGTGACTATCCCAAAGATATCTTTGGTCATGGCTCTCAAGCCCATAAAATGTCTTTCAATGTTTTTGTTTCTATTCTTAGCACACATACCCTTCCACTTAATGGCATTATCTTGAGACTTCTGAAAATAAGAGACTTGGCTGAAAGAACAACATCAACAATCCCATAGAACAGGATAGAGAAGCATTTTTTGAGCACCTACTATGTGCTTTACCTTTGCTCTTTGCCTTCAATCTGGGATCTTTTTTTTAAGATTTTATTCATTTATTCATGAGAGACATACACAGAGAGAGAAGCAGAGACACAGGCAGAGGGAGAAGCAGGGTCCATGCAGGGAGCCCGACATGGGACTCGATACCGGGACTCCAGGATCACGCCCAGGGCTGAAAGCAGGTGCCAAACCACTGAGCCACCCAGGGATCCCCTCAATCTGGGATCTTAATAGAGCTCTTTAGCTTTTTAAATTTTATTTTCTGATTGGAAAATAGGAAGCCACAGTTGAGAAAATATCCTTTCAATGTGTGTGGTGGTAGCTTGGGTAGCTTTCATCAAAAATGAGTTTACGAATTCCTGCTAATTGTGTCATAACCCTTAACGTATTCACTTAGAGATCAGTTCACAAGAGTCCTAGATTTTTAGTGTATCTTAACTTGATCTGGTATGCATTTTGGATTTGTGGAGTTGGCCCTATTTGGGGAAATCAGAGTGTGATTCTAGAATGAGGTATTTCACAAAAAGCTAAATGCAAGATACACTTCTTTCTTACCTGGAAGAAGTGTTGGAGACATCCAAAGACTAGTAAACTAGGACACAATTAGGAAAGTTGTTGGAGAAACTCCCTAACCAAGGAGGTGGATGTTGTTATTAATAGCTACCAAGGACACCTGGGTGGCTCAGCAATGAAGCATCTGCCTTCGGCCCAGGGTGCGATCTTGGAGTCCCAGGATCAAGTCCCACGTCGGGCTCCCTGCATGGAGCCTGCTTTTCCCTCTGCCTTTGTCTCTACCTCTCTCTGTGTGTCTTTCATGAATAAATAAACAAAATATTTTTAAAGAAAAAATAGCTAACAGTTACCCAATGCTTACTAGGTGTGCCTTTTGAAAGACATTTATGCATCTTAGAGATATTCCTGTAGAGTCTTCATAATTCTTCTATGAGCTGGTACTATGATAACCACATTTCACAGAGGAGGAAACAGGCTTCAAACATAATGGAACTGTAAAGAAACCAGCAAAACTGAATGCAACTAGTTTGTGTGCTGAAGCCTTAGCACCACCATTCATCTTTGTGGGGATCAAGATGAACACACAGGCTAGGTGAAAATGCTGTGACCAGGACAGAACAGGGAGAGTGGGAGGTCGCCATCTAGTGACCATCCTGGCAGATAGAAGCAGTTGAGTTTTTCTTTGTTTCCTTCCTTCCTTCCTTCCTTCCTTCCTTCCTTCCTTCCTTTCTTCCTTTCTTCTTTCCTTCCTTCCTTCTCAAATAAACTCTATGACCAACACGGGTCTTGAACTCACAACCTTGAGATCAAGAGTTGCATGCTCTACCCACTGAGCCAGTCAAGTGTCCCTGGATTTTTTCTTTACTTAGGCAGTATTTAAGATATGTACACAAAAAAGACAAACAATACTGATGAACCACCACACAGCTTAAGACCTTTAAATTTTTTCTTCACTTATTTTAAATACATGCACACTGATTAAAAAATCAAAAAGAACGAAATATACACAGTGTAAAGTCAGCCTCCATATCCCCCCAGGTACTCATGTCCCCCCAGAAGCAAGTACTGTTACCAATTTCTTATGTGCCCTTCCAGACAGACATAGTCCATTTATTATTTTTAAGATTTTATTTATTTATTTATTTATTTATTTATTTATTTATTTATTTATTTGGGAGAGAAAGCATGAGAGAGAGCACAAGCAGGGGAGGGTAAGAGGCAGAGGGAAAAGCAGGTTCCTCACTGAGCAAGGAGCCCAATGCAGGACTTGATCCCAGGACCCTGGGATCATGACCTGAGCTGAAGGCAGATGCTTAACCGACTGACCCACCCAGATGCCCAAGATAGTCTGTTTAAATAAATACATTTTTTAATACTTTATCTATTTATTCATGAGAGACACACAGAGAGAGGTAGAGACACGGGCAGAGGAAGAGGCAGGCTACCTGTGGGGAGCCTGATGAGGGACTGGATCCCAGGACCCCAGGATCACTACCTAAACCAAAGGCAGAACTCAACTCAACTACTGAGCCACCCAGGCGCCCCTAAATATTTCTTGTACACAAATGTGCATACTACAGGCAGAATAATGCCTTCTCCCCAAGAGGTCCACATCTTAATCCCCAGAACCTGTGAATAGATCACTTTACAGGACAAAGGGGATTTCTCAGGTGTCATTTAGGTTAAAGATTTTGAGATGGGGATATTATCCTGGATTATCCAGATGGGCCCAATGTCATCATATACTAATCCTTAAAGCTGAGAATTTTTCTAGGTTTCGGACATGTGACTATGGAAGAATGGTCAGACATGCAACATTGCTGGCTTCAAAGAGGTAGGAAGCCGGGGATGCAGGCAGCCCCTAGAAGCCGGAAAAGGCAAAACAAAACAAAATTAAATTAAAATATTAGGACTGGGTACTCAGTCAGTTAAGCATCTGCCTTCAGCTCAGGGTCATGTCTCTGGGTCCTGGGATTGATCGAGCCCCAGAGACGTTGGTCCAGGCTCCCTGTTTAGGAGGAAGTCTGCTTGTCTCTCTGCCTCTGCCCCATCCCCACCCCCAGCCCACTCCCCACTCCTGCTCTTTCTCTAAATAAATTTTTTAAATCTTTAAATATATAAATAATTCTCCCCTAGAACTTCCAGAAAGGAATGTAGCCCAGCTGACAGCTTAATTTTAGCCCAATCAAGACCTTTGTCAGATTTTCTATCTATGGAATTGTAAGATAATAGATTTATGTTGTATTAAGCCACTGAGTTAGTGATAATTTGCTGCAGCAGCAATAAAAAACTAACGCACATACTATATGGTACCATGCTTTTCTCATTCAATATACTTTTTTAAACAAAATTTACATTTTACTTAGGTTGAGATAAACTGTACAAAATTCATTTTCTTCACCAAAACTAACAGCAATATTTTTTGTGTTATTCCTAGATAAACCACGAAACACTCATTTTTGTAGGTTTTCCGGGTTTTGTTTATAAATCAAAACAAGGCTTGATATAGTCTTTATATATTCATGGACTAGATATAATCAAGGAAAAAGAGAAGAAAACAGACAAATCAGTTGTCGGTATCCATAGACTCTTGTCTCGACCATGAACAGAGGTGTTCAGCATATACTTGCTAAAGAGCTTATAATGATGCAGGCTGGACAATGGAATGTAAAGAGCAACAACCCAGTGTGGAAAAGGGCAGGCTCCCCCATTCAAACTTTAATTGTAACTTGTTCCTTTCAAGTTTATTTGATAAAGACAAAATCTACACGGCAGTCCTTGCTTAGCAAGCTCACATCTCTCTCTCTCTCTCTCTCTCTCTCTAGTAACTGTCTTCACTGTCCATTACAGATTTTTAACATGCTAACACTCCTACTATTCAGAGGTCACTCATGAGTTGCATCGAAACATTTTATAAAATGTGTTCCTTCTTCCCATACCTCTTCAAAATCTATTTCTTCTAAGAACTGATAACTCAGTACCCGACAATTGGATCAAATGATAACAAATGTTATGTCTAAAATGAATTAACTAAAACAATTCCCAAGCACCATTAGCTGGGATCCCATTGAAGTGCAATGTGGCACTTTCAATCCTTATCTTCTGGAAGAACAATTATGTCTCCGCAGCATGAGAGTTCAAATAGGGGCCATTTAAATAGACAGATTATCAATGGCTAAGTATTTAATGAGCTAATGACCTCAATGAGAGGTCAATGGGTCAAGATATTTGGTTACTAGATGGCCTACATAAACCTGACAGCTCCTCTGTAAGATGTTTTTAAATTTCTTACGGATTTTTCCAGATACCAAAGATAAGAGGAAGCCTATTTTTAAAATCTCTTAGGAAAAATTTAAAAAATAAAAACAAATCAAAGTCTCTTAGGGTTTGTCTCCCTCTCTGATTTCATCTTGTTTTATAAGAGACTCTTAATCATAGGAGACAAAATGAGGGTAGCTGAAGGGGAAGGGTGTCGGGGGACAGGGTTACTGGGTGATGGGTATTAAGGAGGGCATGTGTTGTAATGAGCTCTGGATGATGACTGATGAGTTACTGACCTCTACCTCTGAAACCAATAATACATTATATGTTAATTAATTGGATTTAAATTTTTAAAAATGTTTAAGTCTCTTAGATATTTTCAATGATTTCTGAGTTATCTATAGGAAGCTCTGACTTAGTTATATAGAGTTTGATATATGCATCCACCATTAAATCCAGATCATGTTTTTGAATGAGGCTTGTACTGAAATGTCCTTCCCTCTTAAAACCACCTTTGCTATATCCCAAAGATTTTGAACAGTTGTGCTTTCATTGTCATTAGTTTCCACAAATCTTCTAAATTCTTCTCTAATTTCCTGGTTGACCCATTCATTTTTAAGTAAGATGCTCTTTAACCTCCAAGTGTTTGAGTCCCTTCCAAATTTCTTCTTGTGATTGCATTCTGGTTCCAAAGCATCTTTGGTCTGAAAATATGCAGGGGATAATCCCAATCTTTTGCTATCAGTTGAGACCTGATTTGTTTTTGTTTATTTGCTTTTAAGATTTTATTTATTTATTAATGAGAGACACACACAGAGAGAGAGAGAGAGAGGCAGAGACACAGGCAGAGGGAGAAGCAGGCTCCATGCAGGGAGCCTGATGTGAGCCTCGATCCCGGGGCCCCAGGATCACGTCCTGGGCTGAAGGTGGCACTAAACCACTGAGCCACCTGATCTGATTTGTGACCCAGTATGTGGTCTATTCTGGAGAAAATTCCATGTATACTTGAGAAGAATGTGTATTCTGTTGCATTAGGATGGAATGTTCTGTACATATCCATGAAGCCCATCTGGTTGTTGATCTTCTGCTTAGAATATCTGTCCTTTGCTGAGGGTGGAGTGTTGAAGTCTCCAACTATTAATGTATTATTATCTATGTGTTTCTTTAGTTTGGTTATTAATTGATTGATATACTTGGCTGCTCCCACATTAGGGGCATAAATATTCACAATTGTTAGGTCTTCTAGTTGGATAGACCCTTTAAGTATGATGTAAGTATTCCTCTTCTCTCTTATTACAGTCTTTGATTTAAAATCTAATTTATCTGATATGAGGATTACTACCCCAGCTTTCTTTTGAGGACCATTTGCAAGGTAAATGGTTCTCCACCCCCCCCCCCCCCCCTCATTTTCAGTCTGAAAGTGTCTTTAGGTCTAAAATGAGTCTCTTGCAGACAGCCTTTAGATGGGTCTGGTTTTTTATCTAGTCTGATACCCTGTGTCTTTTGACTGGAGCATTTAGCCCATTCATGTTCAGAGTAACTATTGAAATATAATAATTTAATGCCATTGTATTACCTATACAGTCCCTGTTTCTGCAGATTGTCTCTGTTTCTTTGGGCTCCCTCTTCACTTACAGGGTCTCCCTTAATATTTCTTGCAGAGACAGTTTGGTGGTCACATATTCTTTCAGTTTCTGTCCATTCTGGAAGCTCTTTATCTCTCCTACTATTCTGAATGACAGCCTTGCTGGATAAAGTATTCTTGGCTGCCTATTTTTCTCATTTAGTACTCTGAATATATCTTTCCAGCCCTTTGCAGCCTGCCAGGTCTCTTTGGATAGATCTGCTGTTAATCTGATATGTTAGGAATCTCTTGTCTTAAGCTGCTTTCAGGATTTTCTCTTTATCTCTGAAATTTGCAAGCTTCACTAATAATAGGGTATTAATTGGCTTTTGTTGATTTTGAGAGGGATCCTCTCTATCTCTTGGATATGAATGCCTGTTTCCTTCCACAGATTAGAGAAGCTCTCACCTATGATTTGTTCAAATATACCTTCTGGTACTCTCTCTCCACGCCCATGGAATTGCAATAATATGAATGTTATTTTTTTTTCAAATTATCACGTATTTCTTGGAGCCTCTCCTCATGGGCTTTTAATTGTTTTTCTCTCTTTTCCTCAGCTTCCTTCCTTTCATCAACTTGTCTTCTATGTCACTTATTCTCTCTTCTGATTCATTATTCATTTACCCTAGCTGTTAGAGCATCCAGTTTAGAATGCATCTCAGAGTATTTTTAATTTTGGCCTGATTAGATCTCATTTCTGCACTAAGAGATTCTCTAGAGTCTTTTATCCTTTTTTCAAGTCCAACTAGTAACTTTATAATTGTTGAATTTTATCTCCAGCAGTTTACTTAAATCCATACCCATTAGATCTGTGACAGAGAGAATTACCTCTGGTTCTTTCTTTTGTGGTGAATTCTTCCTTTTAGTCATTTTGTCCAGTGCAGAATGGCTGCACAAGTGAGCAGAGTCAAAAATATCAAACATGACCCAAGCAAAATACACACTAGACAATTCCGAAGAGGTCAGGGACCAGGAAATAAAAGAAAAAAGACAAAGAAAAAGAAAACCAAATTAAAAAGAAGAGAGAGAAACAACAAAAAAAGGTGGGGGGAATGGTGGGGGGGAGAGAATATAATCTCACAGAGTGGACCAAAACAGTAATCCACTTGGTTCTGAGTGTATTTTGGTCTATATGTTAGAAGGTACTACATTCCAAAATTATTTTTTTTAAAGCAAAACTTACATAGAGAAACAACAGCAACAAAAAAAAGGGGGTTGGGGGTATAGGAAGGAGAGAGAGAATATAATCTCACAGGGTGGACCAAAATGGTGCTCCACTTGGTTCTGAAGGTATTTTGGTCTGTATGCTACAAAGTACTAAATTCCAAACTCACAAAAAAAAAAAAAAACAAACAACGCAAAACATATATATATATACATACACACACGTACATATATATAATTTATATATAAATATAATTGAATACAGTGAAAGGAAGCCAAAAATGAATATATCTATAACATGTAATTGTAAAATATGAAGGTTAAAAAAGAAAAAACTTAAAAATGAAGATTTTATAAAATATTATAGTTGAGACAGGAAAAAAGAAAGAATATCAGAAAATTTTAACCTGAAATGTTAACTAATCACAAGAGAGAAACCTCGAGTTCTATATACTATTTTCCCCCTGTCCTGGAGCTTTCCAGTCCTGTTTGGTCCATAAATGTGTTCTTCCAGCTGGTCTTCTGGGGGAGGAATCTGCTGTGTTGATTCTCAGGTGTCTGTTCCTGGGTGGAAATGCTCCACCCATTGCCAGGTGGCCAGGCTCTGTGTAAGCAGTTTGCTCTGTGAGGTCTTTGTTCCTGGAGGCCCCACCTCTTTTGAGGATGAGAGAGGGGGTAAAAATTAAAAACAAAAAAAGACTTGACAGGATGAGCACTGGGTGTTATTCTGTATGTTGCCAAATTGAACACCAATAAAAAATAAATTTATTTAAAAAAATAAAATTAAAATAAATTTATTTAAAAAATAAAAACAAAAAAAGGCTGTACCCAATCTCCAGCCCCAGAGCCTAGAGATCCCAACATGTGCCAAACCGCCCAATCACTCAGATCCTCCTCAGAGGCAGGTAGGGGGATACTGATCTGTGCAATGTGCAGGGGTGGGGATTGCCCACTTGTTCACACACCCACCCAACCCCTCCTGGAGGAAGTGGAGGGCCTACCTGCTTCTCTCCCTTCTGGAGCCCTGGCATGTAGAGCATTCACCCCATCTAGTGGGCACCCGCTCTGCCTCTCCCGGATGAAGCCTAAGGGTTGCTATGTTCCAGCCCTTTGTCTGTGATCCAGCACTGACAACAGACACCCCATTGGTCTGTGGTTTGTGGCTTATGGCACAAGCTGAGCCTTCTCCTGGGCTCCCTGACCTAAACCCCTTTCCCTGTGCCAGTTCTTGGGAACCTTGCCAGCTTAGGTGTCCCTTGTTCTTTCTGTGCCTCCAGGAACGTTGAGACCCCATTGTCCCTCCTGCGATTCTGCCCTCCTTCACCCCTGAGCACCTCTCAGGCAGGGAATCTCTCACAGGTGCAGATTTCCAAAGGTCCCATCCTGAGACCCAGGGCTGTATCCACTTTCCTGCAGCCGGCTTACAAAGACTCCCTCGCCCTACCAGTTGTCTACTCTGTACTCCTCTCTTGCAAAAAGTGGTCACTCTTCTATTTGTAGAGTTCCAGATGTTCTTTCTTTACATCTCAGATTGAATTTATAGGTGTGCAGGATGGTTTGATAGTTACCTAGTTAAATTTGGGGGACCAGATGAAATGAGGACCCCTACTCTTCCACCATCTTGCCTCCTCTCCTCATTTAATATATTCTGAAGCCTCTTCCATTTTCCTACATTTAGAGCTGCCTTATTCTTTTTAATGGGTATTTATCCATTCTATTAAGGATGGTCATTAGGCTGTTTGAGTCGCATATAAATGATTTCTAAATAAGTGTGTGATATGGTGATTCCCAATTTTTCTCATCTGATAGCACACGCAGATATGCTGCTGCACATATAACACACAGGAGTGAGTTGGAGGCACAAAGGCCACTTACACTGAGCCTTGGCAGAAAGGATTACAGTATTTTCTTTATATGGTTACAAGAATAAAATAGAAGATACTGAGGAAGATGTTAAACATTGAATTTGTATAAAACTTCTCAAGTCTTTCCAATTTTTTAAGTGAGAAAGTTGTTTTTTTCAATTAATTTTTTTAATTTTTAATAACATGCTGTGTATGTGAAAGAGTTGATTCCCATTAGTTAAGCTCTGTAGTAGTCGTTATACTCTGTAGAGTCCATGCAAATGCAGTATTAGTCACGCTCTGTTAGAGCCCCTGCAAACACTAACATAGTTTCATTCTGTAGTATTTACACTCTGTAGAGTCCCTGCAAACACTGCATTAGTAACCTCTGGACTGTTTCTTACGCTCAGGTTCCTCTGGTCAGAATGTTTTCAACCGAGAGGCTATTTGTGTTATATGGATCATTTGCCAACATCCTTGTAAAACAAGCCAGTTTGGGGATGCCTGGGTGGCTCAGCAGTTGAGCATCTGCCTTCAGCTCAGGGTGTGATCTTGGGGTCCCAGGATTAAGTCCCAAATCAGGCTCCCTGCATGGAGCCTGCTTCTCCTTCTGCCTATGTCTCTGCCCCCCTCTCTCTCTCTGTCTCTCATGAATAAATAAATAAATAAAATCTTAAAAAAAAGCCAGTTTTATTAACACTGAAAACCTGTTTTTCCACACAACCCTTTTATTTGGAGACATATGAACCAACCATGAAAGGCATCACATTCCTCCTGATGCTGGATAACATGACCGTAAATTTCTTTGGCTTTTAGCCTCACAACAATGCTCCCCACTAACCATTTTAATTGCTGTTTAAAGACTAGTCATCTCATAAATCCATGCATTTAGCCCCCTTTCTATCTTCTTCACTCCATCACACACCACAGGTGTTACTTTTGAGAGTGGCCTTGTGTACAGGTCTGCACATTTCTTTTTCCTTTCTCTGGATGGGCCATATCGTTCTTTCATTAACGTCAAATTCACTGACCACAGCACCAAAACATGAAGGGCAGCAGAATATGCCATCCCAACATTGATTTCTTTGAGCCAAAGGCACTGGAAAGGAGCAGGTGCAGGAGAGACCCTCTGATCTCCCTCCTCTGCCTGAAACATCTCCTCCAAAGGAATTCAGGAACATCAGTCCCCTCCTGGGAGGTCTTCAGTGGGCAAGATGAACTCTCATCACAGGAGAGGAGACTAGAAGTTGGCACCCCACCTAGACACCCTCTGTTCCCGAACTGTCAACCTCCCATCAAGTCTTCTGAGGGCCCCTCTAGCTTTCCTAAAAACCATTTGCTGTTCCCCGAGAGGCCTATGTGTCCTCCCTCCCCCTATGAAGATGGCACTTAATCCTGAGTTCTAAACCACCTCTGAGAGTTACTCATAGCTCCCTGGATATCTCCCACCTCTACATGAGGCCGATGTATTAATAAACTTCTGTTTGTTCTGCTCTTATTAATCTGTCTTTTATTACAGGAGTCTCAGCTAAGGACACAGAAGAGTAGAGGAATAATTATTTTCCCTTCCTTATAAACTCATGCCTGAAGGAAGCTTATCTAACATATGGTTTTCTCCATAAGGCACATCACAGCCTTTCTGAACTTAGGACACTAGACGGCTCTGTGACACTATACCTGGGCTATTTCCAACAGCAAAATCACCATCAAAAGGCATAGACATGTAAAAAGAAAAAAATACACACAAAAACAAAACAAACAAAAAACATGCCACTAAATAAACCACAAAAAGGACACTTGTATACAGTATGAGAGAAGAAGGCAAGTATCACAAGAAGGCAGGTATCACTTTTTTTTTTTTTACCTGAGCTGGAAACCTGCACTTTGGACAACTCAAATTTTTTGCTGCTCTGTTCATATCTGCAATGATTGTGAGAGCCCTGGGAGCAGCGATTTGGGGGTTACAAATGAATCTTAGCAAGTAGGCAAGCTGACAAACAAGGGTTCGTGAATAATAAGGATCAAGTGTGTATGTAATCCCTGACCAAGAGGACTGTCTAAAGATCATCTCTTCCCATTTTTAGAGTTGCCACTAATGGACAGCTTCATTTGCACTAGCAGGTAGTGCAACTATGTGCAGCCACCTGGGTGGCTCAGTTGGTTGAGTGTCTGCCTTCAGCTCAGGTCATGATCTCGGGGTCCTGGGATCAAGCCCAGCCTTTGCTCCCTGCTCGGCTGAGAGTCTGCTTCTCCCTCTCCTTCTGTCCCTACCCCTGGTTTGTGCTTATGCACCAGTACTCTCTCAAATAAATAAATAAAATCTTTAAAAAAAAAAACCCAAGTAGGAGACCATTTCCCCATTTTCCAAAAATTCTCTATTCTTTCCATTGACCAGGTTTCAAATAATTCAATCTCTTTAATGCAAAGTTCAGGGAAATGATCCATTCTTTAAATCTAGCAGCTTTTGTTTTTATTCATAGATTAATGTTTTCTTGTGATCCTGCCAAAGGATTTTTAAATCCAGCCAAACTTTTCCACTTCAAATCCGCACTCCCCAAAAGAAATAGAATGTGAGCCACAAATGCAAGTACATGTAACTTTAAATTTTGCAGTAGCTACATGCAAGTAAAAAGAAACTGGCAAAATTAGTTTTAAGGTATTTAACCCAATACAACCAAAATATCATCATTGTAACACATAATGAGCATGAAAAACATTAGTGAGATCACTTACAATTTAACTAAGTCTTTAATTTTAACATTATGGCACATCTCCATTTAGAGTAGTTACATTTCAAGTGTTTGACAGCCACACATAGTAGGTGGCTACCGTAGCAGACAACACAGTTTTAATTTAAAATAACAGTGAAGCCTCTCCTCAAGCATGTACAGATGTTACTCTACTATCTAATTCTTCTTTAGGGTTCAATTTATTAGACTAGTGATGGCTGGTACACAATTTCTAAACTTTTTCAAAAGCTGCCGTTTTGCTTTAAATACGCAAACTTTTTCAATATATATTCATATATATGTACACACACATATGAAATATATTTTCACATGGTCCATGCAATGTTCTTGAAGTTCAAGTGTTCAGATGCCAGTTAAAAAAAAAACAGCCAAAGTCGACCTAATATTTACTGCCTAATGAGCAACTTCAAATTATTTTTGGACTGTGTCAGTCTGGGGATTCAGATGACTTTCCAGCATAGCCAGCCAAGACTGCCATGTGATCCCTGCCTATATCCTCATGTAGACTCTTCCCACACTGGATCAGAGTGGATCTGTGTGACCAGGCAACATGGCAAAATAATGACATGTAACTTGTGAACCTAGACCATAAAATACATTTTGGCTTCTTTCTCACTGTCTCCTGGATCACTCATTTTGGAAGAAACCAGCTGCCAAACATAAAGATACTCAAGCTGTCTACGAAGAGAGCGCATAGCTAAGAACTAAGGCTTCCAACCAGAGGCCATATGAGTCAGTCATCTTGGAAGGCATCCTCCAGGCCCAGGAAAGCCTTTGCATGATTGCAGCCCCAACTGGCATCTAACTGCAACCTCGTGAGAGACCTTCAACCAGAACCACCCAGCTAAGCCTCTCCCACATCCCTTATCTCCATAGGGGCACCTGGGTGGCTCAGTTGGTGGAGCATCCAGCTCTTGGTCTCAGGGTTGTGAACTCAAGCCCTGCATTGAGTGTGTAGCCTGCCTTAAAAAAAAAAAAAATCTTATCTCCAGAAACTGTGACAAAATACATGTTTCTTGTTTTAAACCACTGGGGTTTGGAGTAATTATTCAGCAATAAGTTACTAATACTCAGCTGCAATTTTAAAATTAAAATTGGTAATGTGGAACTGTATCTGTCAAATTCTATTTAGGTACAAAGTATTTGAAGGATTGAAGACTTTGACAGTTTCAGAAATTTGATATTTCCAAATAAAACCTGTTTAACATCAGCCACTTTTTCAGAACACTTTAAAACCAATCACTTTTTTAATAAATTAAGCATAGATGAGCAAATTAGAAAATTGAAATGTTTTATTTAAAATTCTGAAAAACTGACAAAATATTCACTTGTATACTTCTGAAAATTTTATTTTGAAAGCCATAAAGTCTATAATGTCTTTTTGTATGTATAAACATTAATGTACTTTATTACTATTTTTAGAGATAAATATTTCTATGAACTAAAAGTTCATTATAAAATCCTATCAAGGGGCACCTGCATGGCTCTGTCAGATAAGCATCTGCCTTCGGTTCAGGTCATGATCTCAGGGTCGTGGGATCAAGCCCTGCATCGGGCTTCCTGCTCAGTGGGGAGAACCTGTTTCTCCCTTTCGCTCTGCCTGCTGCTTCCCCTGCTTGTGCTCTCCATCAAATAAATAAAATCTTTACAAAATATATTTAAAAAATAAACAAAATCTATCAAGAATCAGTCTTGCTAAATGTGAACTTCAAAAGTCAGTACAACACAAATGAACCTTGAAACATTATCTTAAGTGAAAGAAATCAGTCACAAAAGACCACACATCTTATGGTTCCGTTCAAATGAAACATCCAGAAGAGGCAATTCTTCAATTAATCTAATAAATAACTTAGTCCTGAGCTGTAGACAGAAATCAGGTTAGTGGTTGCCTAGGGCTGGGGGACATGGGTGTAACTACTAATGGGTATAGAGCTTCTTTTGGAGGGGTGATGACAATGTTCTAAAATTGTGGTGATTGCTGTACAATTCTGTGAACATACTAAAAACCACTGAAGTGTAGGCTTTAAATGGGTACATTGTTCAGTACATGGATTAGATCTCAATAAAGCTGTTTCTTTTAAGGGAGGATTCAAGGAAAAAGAGGTGCCAAATAGCAGAAGATAAATATATCTTTTGACAGCAGCACAAAGATTCTTTTGCAAGGAATGTGATATCTGGAAAATGATTGCTAAAGAATCTTTCTTCTGTAGATCACTGATAATTGAGTGTAGCCATCATCAGTTGAACTAAGGAGGAGCAGAAAGCACAGAGGCAGCTATGAAAGAAAATGAGTGGCTACCTAGATGATTTAAAGTCTGTTTGTTTCTTTTAAAGATGCATTTATTTATTTGAGAGAGAGAGAGCCCCCATGAACGAGCAGGAGGAGGGGCAATGGGGGAGGGAGACGGACAAACAGACTCTCTGCTGACCACAGAGAATGAGCAGAACTAATCTCAGGACCCTGAGAGCATGACCTGAGCCAAAATCAAGAATCAGATGCCCAACGGACTGAGCCACCAGGCACCCCATAAAGTCTGTTTTCAAAAGGCTCCCCCAAGCTTAACTCTACAGTGTAGTAAACCTTGTGTGATAATGGGATGAGTTGCAGTATTAAGTACAAAGGCAGCAACTGGCTCTGGGCAAGAACTCAGCAGGTTAGCTAGCATTTATTTTACAAGCCAGGGAAGATAGGGAACGGAAAGTTAACAATCCAGTTCAGCTCCTGAGAGACCCCCTAATACCCCCATAACAAAAAGAACAGTAAACATATCAGATACTATTTCCATGGTGATAGGAAAAAGTGTGCGTAAGAGCAAATCATACCAAAAGAAAACTAATACTATGTATGCAGGTGAGAATCCTTATTCGTGATAGACAGCTCAGGACTAAGTTATTTATTAGATTAATTGAAGTGAATCAACAGAAAGGTTAAGGAAGGATTCTGTAGGAGGTTGAATAGTGTCCTCCCCACCTCCAAATTCACATCCACCTGCAACCACAGAACATGACCTTATTTGGAAATAGGGTATTTAGGGAGGGCCCTAAATCCAATCACTGGTTTCTTGATAAGAAGGGAAAAGGACACACATGAGAGGAGGCAGGCATTGGGATAATGCAGCCACAAGCCAAAGAACCCCAAGGATTGCCAGCAACCACCAGAAGCTGGAAGAGACAAGGAGGGATTCCTTGCTAGAGCTTTGAGAGGGAGTATGGTCCTATCAACACCTTGATACTGGACTTCTGGCCTCCAGAACCGTAAGAGAATACATTTGTTTTCTAAGCACCCAGTTTGTGGTACTTACTGTATGACAGCCATGGGAAATGGATCCAGATGCCATGAAGTTTGGCCACTTGACCACCAGAGAGCACTGTCTACCAGCAAGTATTACATACACAGACCCTAGGCCCCAAGTTGATTACTGAAGTTTACAAGAGAAAGCCAAACAGTGTCCACACAAATTAAACACTTATACCTTTTCTATGATGGTAAACAAGACATAACTTATCACTCACAAAAAATTACAACCATTATCATCTTGCTGGATAATTTATGACCTTTGCAACAACTTGGCTGGGAGCTTTTAAAGAACATCCTCGCCCTGCTGTCATTCTATACCCATGGGAAGGCATCTGTAGGATAAATTCCCCCAACAATCTCCCTTCCAGGAACAGGTGCATATTCTTAATTTCCATATACAGGGCCTAATTACTCTACAAGGAGGTAATACTGTTTTACATACTCAGCAGAAATGTATCAGAATGCAGGGTTTTTTCCCCCACCTTAGCAATACTGCTCTAGAACAAGCAGTGAGGTGGGTCCCAAGGACAGGCCCTTAGACTGACATCTCCCAATTCAGGTGCCTTACCAGTGTGATGACTACTAAAGATCCCCAGTCTTCCAAAACTCTTCTCCAGCCTACTATGGGCACAAGTGATTCCCTTCTCAGGCATGGAGCCCAGCCTTTCAGACACCACACTATTCTGGTTCATACCATACTGCAGAGAGAAGGTCTGTGGTGTTTCCAACAAGCAGCATCCCTTTTGCCTGAGTACCTTTGAATATAGAGGCCTGAAACCATTTCTAGGGATAGCCACCATGGTGTCCTTAACAACAGCCCTTAAGCCTAAGCATATACTAATATTTGACAAGGGAGCCAATAATACTCAGTGGAAAAAAGACATTTTCTCTTCAAAAAAATGGTGCTTGGAAAATTGGATAGTCTCATTTAAAAAATGAAACTAGATTCCTGTCTAACACCATTCACAAAAATTAACTCAGAAAGGATTAGAGATGTGTAAGACTAGAAACTATAAGGAGAAAAGTAGGAAGAAGTCTCTCTGGCATGGGTCTTGGCAATGATTTTTTTATATATCTCTGGGTGTTATGCTATATGTTGGCAAACTGAACTCCAATAAATAAATAAATAAATAAAATCTAAAGCACAAACAAGACAAAAAACAAGTGGAACTACATCAAATTAAAAATATTTTGTACAAGGTGCTTGCATGGCTCTGTTGGTTAAGTGTCTGCCTTTAGCTCAGGTCATGATCCCACCATAGAGTCCCACATTCGAGCTCCCCACTCAGCAGGGAATCAGCTTCTCCCTCTACCCCTCCCCTCTGCTTCTGCTCTCTCTCATGCTCATTCTCTCTCTCCTTCTCTCAAATAAATGAATAAATAAAATATTTATAAAAATATAAGAGTTTAAAAAATCTTCTGTACAGCAAAGCAAACCATCAACAAGGTGGAAAGACAATCTGCAGAATGGGAAAAAATATTTGCAAATCCTATACTTGACTAAAGGTTAATATTAAAAATATATTAAAAAGTCATACAACTCGATAGCAAAAAAAATACCAAAAAAATACAAATAATCCATTTTTTTAAATGGGCAAAGAATTGGAATAGACATTTTTCCAAAGAAGATATACAAATGACCAACAGGTACATAAAAAGTGTTCAACATCACTCATCATCAGGAAAATGCAAGTGAAAACCATGAGATACCGCCTCACGCTTTTCAGAATGACTATCATCAAAAAGGCAGGAGATAAAAAATACCAAAGAGGATGTGGAGGGGAGGGAACCCTCATGCGCTGGTGTGGGGATGCACACTGATGCAGCCTCTGTGGAGAGCAGTATGGAGGTTCCTTTAAGAACAAAGAATAGAAATATCATATGATCCAGCAATTCCACTTCTGGGTGTATATCCAAAGGAAATGAAATCAAATAGCTCTCTGCAACCCCACATTCATTGCAGCATCATTTACAATAGACAAGACAGGGAAACAACCTAAGTGTCCATCGACAGATAAATGGATAGAGAAAGTGTAGAATATACACAATGGAGTATAATTCAGCCACAAAAAAGGAACTCCTGCTGTTTGCAACCACAGGGATGAACTTTGAAGGCATTGTGCTAAGAAACAAGACAGAGAAAGACATATACTATATGATCTCATTTATATGCGGGTCTAAACAACAGCAGCAGCAACAACAAAACCCCAAATACATAGAAACAGAAACCAGATTGGATGAAGGTGGTCAAAAGGTACAAAATTCCAGTTATAAGATGAACTAGTCTTGGGGTGGCCATGCATAGCATGGTGACTACGGTCAACAATGCTGTGTTGTGTATTTGAAGTTGTCAGGAAAGCAGATGGTAAAAATTTTCATCTCTAGAAAAAATATTCGTAACTCGGTGATGGACGTTAATTAAACTTAGTGTGGTGATCACAGTATATACATACATCACATCATGATGTTTCACACCTTAAACTTACACAATATTATGGGTGAGTCTCCCTGAGCACCTTTTGTGGCAAAATCCACACACACCCCATCCAAGCTTTCTCAATCCACACCGGGAAGCAAGTGATCAAGGTGTCATCCTTGACTTTTCTTTGCCCCCATAGTCCAACTACCATCAAGTCCTATTGGTTTATTCTCCAAGATGGATTCCAAACCTATGCGTGTGCCTCCATCTATACCAAAACCCCTTGGCTACCATCAGCTCCTCCCTGGACTGCTGTAAATAGTTCCCTAACTGGTCTCCTGCTTCTACTCCTGCTCTATCCAATCCATGACACAAATTGCAACCCAAGGAGCTTTTTGAATTACAAATGGATCATGTAACAGATCTCCCCTGCTTAAGCTTTTCAGTAGCATCCCACATGCTTAGAGGAGAGTCCAAGTATCTTACCATGGTCAACAAAGTCTTGTGTGATCTGCCCTGCACAGCTATCTGACCTCCACTGCCATCATTTGTCCTTTGCGTATTATAGTTCAGTTACATTCTCTATTAGGGTTTTCCCAGAAGCAGTCCTTGAGACAAGGATTTTGGTTCAAGTAGATAATTTGAGAGAAGACTCTAGGCAGCATGGTGAAGGAATAGGAAAGTGTAACAAGGGACATTAACGAATGGATTACCTCTGTGAACAACTGGGGCTCAGCTGGGCTGGGGACCCTCTATGTGGACACGCCCCCAAGTCAACCCAGCTCAGAGTGAGGAAAGTGGAGAGTTTATCCACCATGTCCCATCCCTCACTGTTGAGCATCATTCTGTGGGTGTAACTTCCCAGTGCTCTGCCAGCTGCCCAACTGGGGCTGGCGAACATGCTTCGGAAGACACAGGAAGCTGTGACCTCCTGGCTAGACTGAGGGGACCTGGTTGGAACACCACCAGCATCTGCTTCTTCAGGACAGTTCAGCATGTGGTCCTCAGACCAGCTCCCTCCACAAAATGTAACTAGTCTGTGAGGAGAGGAGACGCTTGGGCCAGAATGTTGATCAGCTACATCATTAAAACATACGACTAGTTTCTACTGACATTTGGTTCACAGCAAGACCTTCTCAGCGAATCAAGCGCTACGTTACTGTGCACTCCGGTATAAGCTCCTTACCATGTCGTCGCGGGGCCCAGAGCCACAGTCTGGTACTTTGACTAGCCCTATATATTATCCTCTGTGTATTCCTGGAATGCTTCAAATTTGTGATCTCTATCCTCACCATTCCCATCATCTGAAGTTACTTTCCCCTGGCTCCTTCCAGTCTTCCTGGAAGGTGGTCTACATGGTCCCACCTCAGGAAGGTCTTCTGGACTCCCCATGTGAAATACCCACCAACCCCTTATCCATTGTCACGTCACCCTTTTCCCTTCTTCAAGATGCTAATCACAATTTGCTTAATCTATGAGCTTGTTGGCTGGCATATTGTCCATATCCCCACCTGAATACATGGTCAATGGGGCAGCAAACTGGCCCATCTCCTTTGCCATCATATCACCAGCACCAAGCCCAGGGTGATGCTCAATAAACGTGGACCAGATGAATGAATGAAGAGTTGGCAACCACATTCATTTATGGGGTGTCCTTCTGCTGTCAGAAGGTGTTTAGTGCTGATGTGCCCTCCCCCTGGCATCAAGCAGGAACATACTTCTCCCATGCTC
Organism: Nyctereutes procyonoides; assembly: GCF_905146905.1. NCBI lineage: Eukaryota > Metazoa > Chordata > Mammalia > Carnivora > Canidae > Nyctereutes > Nyctereutes procyonoides. The sequence continues at coordinate 9,631,655 of NW_026575155.1, forward strand.
AACACTACGCTCCCCCAGGAGACCCCAAATTACAGCTCACCCATTGTGATAGCCACATCTTGATAACGATGCTCCCATATGCGACTTTCCAATCCCACGCCTCTTCTCCATCCCTGAAATGTAACGTGCCAACACCTTTGGAGCAGTCTACCTGTGTGGTTAAAAGCACTAGCTTAGGAATAAGACACACACACAGCTTCAAACCCAGGTCCCCCTAACCAGTTGAGCACTTGTGTGGATGAGTTCACCCATGTAAGCCTCAACTTTCTCAAGGTTGTGGTAGAGATTAAAGTAGATCACTTATATACAGCAGGGTTTTTCAGCCTGAGCACCAGAGACAGTTCCAGCTCAGTAATTCTTTGTCAGGAGTAGGACTGGGAGTGCTGTCCTGTACCTGGTAGGATGTGTAGCAGCATTCCTGGTCTCTACCCACTAGATGCCAATAGCAACATCCCCAACATCATGTGACAACCAAAAAATGTCTACAGACATTGTCAAATGTTCCCTGGGGGGAGGGGAATGGGGACCCCAAAATCACTGCTAGTTGATAGCCACTGGTATAGAGGATTTAACACTATATCTGCCAAGTTTATTGCACTCTGAACCTCAGTTTCCTCACCTGTAAAATAGGCATAAAATGGTACCTAATTTATAGATTGATGTGAGGAGTAAACGAGACAACAAAACAATGTAAATGGGAAATATAATATGAAGGAGTAAATGAGATAATACAATGCAGAGGCCTTAGCAGAATACCTTGCACATGCTAGAGCTTTTAAAACAAAAGGCTATTGGGGTGCCTAGGTGGCTCAGTCAGGCAAGCATCCAACTCTTGAGTTTGGCTACATCATGATCTCAGGGTCATGGGATCGAGCCCTATGTCAGGCTCTGTGCTCAGCATGGAATCTGCTTGAGATTCTCTCGCACGCAGTCTGCCCCTCTTCTGGTTTATTCATTCTCATAAATAAATAAATAAATAAACAAATAAATAAATAAATAAATAAATGGCTACATGTGACGTGATGGATGTGTTAATTAACTTGACTGTGGTGATCATTTTACAATGTATACATATATTAAATCATCACACTGTATATCTTTTTACAAACCTCACTGTACCACCTAAATATGTACAATTTTTGTTTGTCCATCACACCTCAACAAAGCTGGGGAGGGGGGAGAAACAAGAACGTTGCTGTTTCCTGTAAAGAAAAATAAAGAAAACCAAAACTATTTTCACCATCCCACACCTGCTTGTCATTAAAAAAATTCTATGTGAGTTACAGCTCAGTAGAGCTGGAAAAAGACAGGATACTTTTAATCTTGGGTAATTTCATAGAAATAGGATCCGAATGGACCTGCAAGTGGCACTAAGTCTGGTCCCGGTCAAGACAATAAGGCAGTAGAGAGAAGATTCAACTGGAGGTTTGAAGATCTGTTTGTATTCCAGCTGAGGCATAAACACGCCATAGGACCCCCTGGAGGTCTTCAAGAAAGCAGCATAATGTGAGCCCCCATGTTCACTGCAGCGTGATTCACAATAGCCGAGAGTGGAAGCAACGTATGTGCCCCCTGACAGATAAAGAAAATGTGGTGAATACATACAATGGAATATTATTCAGTCTTTAAAAAGAAGGGAACCCTGTCATGCTCTGTAACGCAGATGAACCTCGAGGACACTATGCTAAGCGCAATAAGCCAATCCTAGAAAGACAAATACTGCCTGGTGCCACTTAAATGAGGTCCCTAAAAGCAGTCAAATGTGTAGAAACAAAGTAGAATGTGGTTACAAGGGGCTGGGGGATGGCAAGGGGAGACAAGGAGTTGTCGTTCAAGGGGTATAGAGTTTCAGTTGTGAAAGATGAAAAAGTTCTAGAAGCCTGCTCCATGATATGCACATGGTTAATACTGTTATACTGTACACTTACAAATGGTTAAGGGGTGAGATTTTTATGTTACGTGTTCCTTACAGAAAATAAAAATATATATGATTTAAAAAGAAGAAGAAGAAGCAGCAGCACCATCCCACACCTGCTTGTCGTGCCTCCTGTACATGTGGTCAAGCCCTGCCGGGGCCTTGGATGACCCCACAGTCCACACTCAGGGGCACAGCCCAGAGGACAGGAAGGTGGGGGTGCACTGAGGTGCACCAGGATCTGCCTCTCCATCCCCACATGCCCCACCCCCACCTCCACTGCCCTCCCGACACTCAACATCCCAGTTCTGCCCCTGAACCACTTCACTGTCCAGTCCTGGGAAGGCCAGGGCCTGAAGCAATGGGGACAGAGAGCAGGAGGAAGAGGAGAAGGAGGAGGAGACAATTTACCAAACTGTATTGACTTCTTCATTTGACTCAGGAATCTGACCTTAATCTTGCTTCCAGAAAGACAATGGGCCCCATTCCTGCCCGGGCCTGTCTTGAGCATCCCAAAGGTTCTGAGAAGCTGAGCGCATCAACAGGGCTTCCTTTAAGGTGAGGCTGGAGGCAGGTTCTCCTCTCCCACCTCCGCCTACATTGCCATCTGCCTATAGCAAAGCGGTGTCAGCAGTTGTGACACCTCCCGATGCCACTCCTGCTATCCAGGAGGACCTCAGTCCGAGGCTGTAAGCACATGGATGAGTGCTGGTCTGTCTGCCTCCCCTTGCTGGAGGACAGGAGAGCAAACATGTCCAAAGTGTTTTCTTTGCGAGTCCCACACTACGCACCCTTACAATACTCTCATTTCACCCATATACCAGTCGTAAGAACTAAGCACTGCAAATTGTTCCCATTTTACAAGGGGCCAAACCGAGGCTTGCCCAAGACCACACAGCCAGTAAGCCGCAAAGCTAAGAGCAGGTCCATGAAGATAGGGGGCTCCCCCCACCCCCACCCGCCCTGCATCTGTTCATTCCTAAATATGCTTGGAACCTAACTGATGCTCAAATACTCACCAGAGGAATGCAGGGGAATGAATGCCGTGGACACCCGGGCCCTGGACGAAATGTGCCTTTTGAAGAAGAACCATTGGACACACCATGTTGCTGGGGACCAACTTTGGTTCTTACCCTAATGACTTAGGAAACACGAAGGGATAGTAGCCTCACTGAGTGAGTACAAAGGCAATTTAAGAAGAATCACAGCTGTAAAACACCACCGCCACCAGAACCCGGAACTCTTCTGAATAGGTACCCGCAGCCATTCAAATGGTGGCAGTTTGGATCAGGCCCAGGAGTTTGTCCTTCGCTTCTGCTTTTTGTTGACAGACCCACCAACCAAGTCGAGTTTTCCACAAAACAGATGAGGTCAAGCTGCTTTGTTCTCTTTAACTCATTCTTCCTCAATCCTCAGGAGAGGTATCAAAGCATTTTTTCTTCCCAAACCAGTCCTTTGCTTTAAAAATGTGTTCATGAGGAGCACCTGGGTGGCTCAGCGGTTGCGTGTCTGCCTTCGGCTCAGGGCATGATCCCGGGGAGGGGGATCAAGTCCCATGTCGGGCTCCCTGCAAGGAGTCTGCTTCTCCCTCTATCTAGTCTCTACCTCTCTCTGTGTGTCTCTCATGAATAAATAAATAAAATCTTTAAAAAAAAAAAAAACTTGTTCATGATGTCAATCCTTTGTGTGATGCTGTGCCAGGTACAAGTGGAGGATGTTTTTCCTGACATCCTGGAGGTGAGGCAGGGAATCCTCTAAGAAAACTCTATCAGTTTCCAGCGGCTGCCATAGCAAATTCCCACAAACTTGGTGGCTTACAACACAGATTTATCATCTTACAGTTCTGGAGGTTGTAAGTCCCAAGGCCAAAATGTCAACAGAGCTGTGTTTTTTCTGGAGGCTCTGGGGAAGGGGCAGGGGAGGATTTGCTTGGTTTTTCCATCTTCTGCAAGAGGCCTGTATTCCTGGGTTCCTGGCTCCTTCCTTGGTCTTCGGAGCCAGCAGTACAACATCTTCAAATTTCTCTCTCTCTCTCTCTCTCGCTTTTCTTTTGTTTTTCATCTCCTTCTCTGCCTCTGACCTTCCTGTTTCCCTTTAATAAGGACCCTGGTGGGGATGGGGGGATGGCACCACATTGGTCACAGGGTTGTAAGTTCAAGCCCCACATTGAGTGTAGAGATTACTAAATAATAATAAAATGTAACTAAGGATCCTTGGGATTACACTGGGACCATCAAAATAATCCAGGGTAATCACCCCATCACAAGATCCACGACTGAATCACACCTGAAAAGTCCCCTTTGCCATGTAAAGTAACATTCCCAGGTCCTGGGGATTAGAACACAGACCCCTGGGAGCATTGCTTTTTCTGTCTACCGCAACAACCTGTGCCAAACCTCTTCTCAGCTTTTCTCTTTTGAGAACACCAACTCTTTTCAAGATCATGTCACTTTTTTTTTTTTTTTTAAGATCATGTCACTTTTAACCAATCAACCCACCTTGCTACTATAAAACCCAACGGCTTGCCAACCTTTGCTGCGCACTGGAATCACCATGAAAGTCCCAGGGCTTAGGTCATACCCCAATTAAATCACAATGTCCGGGGATGGAGCCAGGCATCTGTATTTGTGTGTGTGTGTGTGTGTATGTGTGTGTGTTTAAAGATCCCCAGGAGATTCTAAGATGAAAAACTCAAGGTTCCATTGCTATGACTAACACACTTCCTTCAAGCCAACCTCACCACACCCCTTCATTCATGGGTGTGACATGCTACACAATTTGCAGGGCCCAGTGCAAAATGAAGATGAGGGATTCTTATTTTAAAATCAAGAATTTCAGGACAGCAAGAGCAGCAGGGCACACACCTTGAGGCCAGCACCAGGCTCGTTATCTTCTCCTTCCTCTCCATACCTGTCCTCATCTCTGATGAAGTCACAAAACATGTGCAGGATCCATTCAGTATGTTGGCTTCCCAGTCCCTTGACCTCTGTCACACCAACAACTTTCCTGCCCCCTTCACACAGCCTCTGAGGCCTCTATCTCAAAGCATCCCACACTGACCCCTGGGACCTGGCTTCCTCCAGCGGTGTCCCGCCTTCGGAGACCTCTCCTTCTATCGACCCTATTGTTTTTCCCTTGTTGTAAATCTCCAACTTCCTCATGTCTTTTCTTCCATTCTTTGAGGCCATAGCCCTATACTATAAATCCTTTCCTTGCAAACACCCTTCATGCCGTTGTGTAAGCCTGGCAAAATACCAACCCTCCAACTTCACCACCGCTCTCAGCCTGCACTACCAGGTAGACATGCCAGGGGGGTAGGGGGTATGGGGAATGATAGGAAGCTGATCATACTGTCTTGACGTTTATGACCACAGATCACAAATGGGGCCCCGGCTTCATTAGTTAATGCTGCCCAGTTCCCTAGTACATTCATTCACCTCACACTCCACAAGATGGCTATTATTTCCTCAAATCTCCCAGACTGAAACCTCTTGCTAATGACGTCAAATGGCTCATCCTTCAAAGAGGAAATAATGCCTTCATGAAGAACCATCTAGCTAGACTCACACACTCTGCTTTCCTCCTGTTACCAGATGCCTGCTTCCAAAGACAAGCCCCCATCCAAGTCCTAGATCCCAACTGCACCTGCCTCCCACACATTTTGTTCTTGAATTATTCCCTTTCTCTCCATCAATTTTTACCTCCCTATGAGATTATTACCATTGCACAAAACATGCTTTAATATCTCTCAGCTTTTAAAACTCTTTAAAAAGAATTCAGGTCTTACACAGTATGTTCTCTGATTATAATAGAATTAACTTAGGAATCAATAATAGCGAGATATCTGAAAAATCTCCAAACAGTTGGAAACTTTAAAAAATATACTTCCTGGGCACCTGGCTGACTCAGCCAGTAGAGCATACAACTTTTGATCTTGGGGATTGTGAGCTGGAGCCCCACGTTGGGTGTGAAGATTACTTAAAAAATAAAATCTCTCAAAAAATGTTTTTAGGGACAACTGGGTGGCTCAAGGGTTGAGCGTCTCCCTTCTGCTCAGGGCATGATCCCAGAGTCTGAGGATTGAGTCCCACATTGGGGTTCCTGCAGGGAGCCTGCTCGTCCCTCTGCATATGTGTCTGCCTCTATCTCTGTGTCTCTCATGAATAAATAAATAAAATCTTTTTTAATGTGTTTAAAAATACTTCTAAATATCGTCAAAGAAGATATCGATAGGTAAATTAGAAAGTATTTTAAACCAATTAAAATTGAAAAATCAACATATCAGTGTTTACATGATGCCACTAACAGCACTAATTAAAGGGAAATTAACAGGGGCCCTGGGTGGCTCAGTCAGTTAAGGACCGGTTTTTCATTTCAGCTCAGGTCATGATCTCAGGGTCATGAGATCAAGCTCAGCATGGAGGGCTCTGTGCTCAGCACGGAGTCTGCTTGAGATTCTCTCTCTCCCTCTGCCTTTCAAAAAAAGATAAAGATAAATAAAAATAAATAGAGGGAAATTAATAGCCCTTAGCACCTATATTGAAAAGAAGATCTTGGGCAGCCTGGGTGGCTCATTGGTTTAGTGCCCCCTTCGGCCCAGGGACTGATCCTGGAGACCTGGGATTGAGTCCCACATCAGGCTCCCTGCATGGAGCCTACTTCTCCCTCTGCCTGTCTGTCTCTCTCTCTCTCTACTCTCTGTGTTTCTCATGAATAAATAAATAAAATCTTAAATTAAAAAAAAGATCTTGAATGACCTCATCCTCCATGGTAAGAAACTAGAAAAAGAGAAAATAAAACCCCAAGTGAGCAAAAGAAAAGAAATAAAGGTTAGAACAAAAATATAAGCAGGAAAAAATAGAGAAAAATACCAGTAAAACCAAAAGATGCTTCCTTGAGGTTAAAAAAAAATTGATAAACCTTTCACCAGACAGAGCAGGAGAAAAAATATGAAAGACACAAATGAACACTATCAGGAGTAAGGGAGGCAGCATCACTACCCATATATCACTACCCAGAGCATACTGTGACAACTTCACCTCACAAGAATCAACAACTTGGATGAAATAAACAAATTTTTTTGAAAAACACAATTTGAGCTCACTCAAAAAGAAATGGAAAACCTGAATAGCCCTACATCTTTAAAATAGAGTTCCAAATAATTTCTAGAGGGGAAAAAGACTACTGGTTGAGCCACAGGAGGGGAACCACACAGCAAGAGCCCAACTTCCTGACTTCCCTTATTGATTTGATGGAAAAGGATGGTCAAGGTGACAGACAAAAAAAAAAAAAAAAAAAAAAGGCAGCTTAGCCAGCTCTGCTTGAGAAAAGGTGAGTCACAATGAGGTCACAACTCTCCATAAATCTAAGTGTCACTAATCAAACGCCTTCAGATTACACTCTAGAAGGTGGGCCGGGGAACTCTAACTGCCTCTGCAGACCTTGACACAACTGGGGATTCATTTTCATTTGAACATTGTGGGGCACACATGTTACTTTGGGAGAAAAAAAAATAGAGACGGATAATGTCCATCTTCCTTCGACAAACCTAAAATGCAGACACTGAGCACCCACAGGACTTATGCAAGGATTAAATGAAAACATTCCAGGAAGAGGCTTGACACGCAGAGAGGGCTCCATCCACACTCGTCCCACTTGGGGCGCACTGGGAATCACACGCAGAGATGAGCCCAGACCATACCTGTACATCTCCTCCTAGGCCCCTTTCTTTTTTCCTCTTGTCTTTCTTGAGTTTAAGCAAAAAAAAAAAAAAGGGTGGGGGGAGATCTGTGTCTTCAAAAGCAGTTACGGTGTCTAATTTCATCGCATTTGAGGAAAAGGCAAGCATTTCCATTTTGCAGTGAATGATGGGCACGAGCCCAAGAAAATTACTCAGCACTTGTTTTCCTCCTTGTGGGGTTTTCCTGCAACAGTCTCTTCAATCCAACTGCGGGGAATCTCTAGACCCGGGCCGACCCTGCACCCTCCGCTCGGGCTCGGAGAGAGCTGCCCTGACTCGGGGGCGGGATCTGCGCGGGCGAAGGGGCGGACCCGGGAGAGGGCCCGTTACGAAACCTTCGGGAACAGACGGCCACTCCTCGCAGGGGAGGGCCCGAGGGCCGGGGCCTGGTTCTCCAGAAGCCGCAGCCCGGGCTCGCAGCGCCCAGTTCCCTGGGGCTTCCCTTCCTGTGTCCACGGCGCTGCAGCGCGCTCCCCGGGGGCCCGCAGCCCGGTCCGCTCTCCACGCGCCCGGGGCCTCCCCTCCCGGCCATGTCGTCCTGCAGCCGCGTGGCGCTGGTGACCGGGGCCAACAAGGGCATCGGCTTCGCCATCGCGCGCGAGCTGTGCCGGCAGTTCTCGGGGGACGTGGTGCTCACGGCGCGGGACGAGGCGCGGGGCCGGGCGGCCGTGCAGCAGCTGCAGGCCGAGGGCCTGAGCCCGCGCTTCCACCTGCTGGACATCGACGACCTGCAGAGCATCCGCGCCCTGCGCGACTTCCTGCGCAAGGAGTACGGGGGCCTCAACGTGCTGGTCAACAACGCGGGCATCGCCTTCAAGCGTAGGTCGGGGTGGGGGGGGGGGTCCCTGGGTGCGCCGAGGGTGCAGGGCAGAGAGCCGCAGGCACCCCCCCGCCGTGCGCCCCCGTGCGCCCCCGTGCGCCCGGGTGATCGCGCAGCGCAGCGCCGGCTCCGCGGGGCGCGCTCAGCCCGGGCCTCCCGCTGCGGATCGTCGCTTTTCGCCGAGTCGCCAGAGCGGCTCGCTGGGCGCAAGGCGGGCGGGGCGCATCCCGGGGCGCTCCCGGAGCCGTCCGCGGCCGCTGGGCGCCAGAAACCCGGCCTCCTGGGAGGGGGGCCACGCCCTGCTAAGCTCACCAGCTTTCTGTGTAATGCAAAAAAAAAAAAAAAAAAAAAAAAAAAAAGCATTTCCCTGCAAAGGGTCTCCGAGCTCACTCGGGCGGGGCTTTCGCTATCCGTGAAATGGTGCATTCGTAGTTGCCCGGAGGCATCTGCTCGGGACAGGAAATGGATCGCTGAGACGAGATCAGTGCGCACTTTACACATCAGCGGACTTGAGATTTTGTTTAATGGAGAGCTTTGATAGGCTCAGGCGGAAAGGAAGCGAGCCTTGTTCCCTCCCCACCCCCCCAACCCCCCCACCCCCAGGGAATTTGGGTCTGTCATCAAACATACATGTTAAGTGTGATTTTTTAAGTAGCATCTTCGGAGGGGGACAAAAAAAAAATCAAGATTATTTTCTCTGTGGTTCTATTAAGAAAGTTGATTGAGGGGATCCCTGGGTGGCTCAGCGGTTTAACGCCTGCCTGTGGCCCAGGGCGTGATCCTGGAGACCCGGGATCGAGTCCCGCATCAGGCTCCCTGCAGGGAGCCTGCTTCTCCCTCTGCCTGGGTCTCTGCCTCTCTCTCTGTCTGTGCCTCTCATGAATAAATGAAATCTTTAAAACACACACACAAGAAAGTTAATTGAGCTGCCTTGCGCAGGGGAAAGAAAGAATAATCAGGCCAGCCCCATTTACCAACCTACTGGGCAAGGGAAACCCAAGAGGCAAAACAGAGTAAAAAGTAGTATGAGGCCTCGATCGACTCCCGCCCCTCCGCCCCGGCCTTAACCCGTCACCGTCGCTGAGCATCCGCACCTCCGGCTCAGCCTGCGGGCTTTCTGGGAGCGCAGGCGGGAAGTGGCGGGGACCCGCAGGCTGACGGATTGATGGAGAGATGCTCGGCTTCCTGGAGCGCGTGGACAGGAACACAACCTCGGCTGGAAGCCCCCACCCTCTCAAAAAGTGTGGGCGGCGGAACCACTTTTGGTTGCATCACCTTCAACGAAGCCTCCTTCCACACCTGCTGAATCAGAATTTGCATTTTAACAATCCCTAGCTGCGTCCCATACCCGGTCAAGATTGAGCAGCAGCCTTGAAAGCCCGCAATTCTCAGAGTGTGGCCAGACCAGTAGCTGTAGCGTCACCTGGGAACGCGTTGACATGCAAATTCTGGAGCCCCACCCCAGACCTTCTCAATCCCAAAGTCTGGAGGTGGAGCCCAGAAAGCTGTTTTAACAGGTCCTGCAGGTGATTCAGACGCTCGCTGGAAGTTTGAGAAGCACCGACCCAGTGGTTTAAAAAAAATCGTTTAAAAGTTAGCTTGTTTTTTTTTTTTTAACTTTCATTAGAGATAAGATCCACTTTGTCATATACATTTCAGAGGGGAAATGCTTGACTTTGTTTCCTTCTCTTTTTGGAAGCTGATGATCCAACGCCCTTTGACATCCAAGCTGAGATAACGCTGAAGACAAACTTTTTTGCCACAAGAAATGTCTGCAATGAACTGCTGCCAATAATAAAACCTCACGGTAAGTCCAGCCACGGGGATGGCCAGGTTGCATCCCTCAGCACGAAGTGGGCCATGGGGCTGTCCCTCAGGAGTCACCCAGGGATGCTATTTCCCTGTAGGAGGGAAAATAGAAAACTGCACTATTTTCTCATAATAGCTTACTCTTCACCTGCCCACTTTAGCTTTAAAAGATATGTATGGGGGGATCCCTGGGTGGCGCAGCGGTTTGGCGCCTGCCTTTGGCCCGGGGCGCGATCCTGGAGACCCGGGATCGAATCCCACGTCGGGCTCCCGGTGCATGGAGCCTGCTTCTCCCTCTGCCTGTGTCTCTGCCTCTCTCTCTCTCTCTGTGTGTGTGACTATCATAAGTAAATAAAGAAAAAAAATATTTAAAAAAAAGATATGTCTGGTACATGGCAGTGGCCTCCGGGCCCATGTCATGAACTCAACCCTAGAATGATAAGGTGTCACAGGTCCCCAAAGGCCTCTTGCCTTTGAACAACCTCAGTGGGCCCTTCTCACCAACCCAGGGTGGTGGGGCTATGTCCAGCTCATTTGGGGGCCTGGGAGAAGGATCTCTTTTAGTTTTTTTTTTTTTTTTTTTTTTTGGCTTTCCTCGTGCTCCTTCCTTCATTTTGTCAAGCTGATGCAGAACCTCCCAAAGAAATTTTTCTTTATTAGCGAGTATCTTACCCACATTCCCAAGTATTCCATAAATATCTTTTTTAATAAATATTTTTATTTACTTGAGAGAGAGAGAATGAGCACAGGAGCAGGGGCAGAAGGAGAAGCTGACTTCCCTGCTGAGCAGGGAGCCAGGCGTGGGACTCGATCCCAGGGCGTTGGGTCATGACCTGAACTGAAGGCAGAGGCTTTGCCGACAGAACCACCCAGGTGCCTCCAATAAACAACACTGATTGTTTTATTTTTCAACAAATATTGGGTGGCTCAGTAGTGGAACATCTGCCTACGGCTCAGGGCGTGATCCTGGGGTCCTGGGATCAAGTCTCGCATCAGGCTCCGCACACCTGCTTCTCCCTCTGCCTATGTCTCTGCCTCTCTCTGTGTATCTCTCATGAATAAATACATAAAATCTTTTTTAAAAATAATTTTTAAAATGAAGGAAGCCTTAGGTCTGGTTGCATGGAGTTGGTGTGTACCCAGGGCCAAGGGGATGGAATTTTGTCTTGTTTTAAGTAGGCTCTGTGTCCAGCATGGAGCCCAACTTAGGGTCTGAATTCACCCCCCTGAGGTCAAGACCCGAGCTGAGATCAAGAGTTAGACACTTAACCAACTGAGCCACCCAGGCGTGCCTCTAGGATGGAGTTTTTTTAATTCAAATCTAAGTGCATATTTTTTGTGCCCTTTTTTACGGAAAGGGATCATTAAGTATAATGTTTGCCACCTTGCTTTCTTCACTTACTATATCTGGGACTCTTTCTAGATCAGGAGAGAAAGCTTTCTTACTTTTTACAGCTGCATAGTATTCCATGGCAAGGTTGCCTTTTACTGAGTATCCGGAAGTCTTTATGGTTTTTAGAATCCTAGAATTTGAAAGCTACAAGGTATTGAAGAAACCTTACATTCCTTTGTCTTCATCTTACAGAGAAGGAAATTGAGACCCAAAGATGTGAACACAGACAGGTAGCGATAGAGCTAGGAACAGTACTCAGGTTTCCTGACTTCTCCCATCAATCAAATCAGGATAATTCGCTCCAGTGAAGGGACCAAGCATAACGCTAAATGATTGCAAACCAAGCCATTTTGAAAGATAAAAGATGGCTTTGGGGAGGGTGGGGCTCAGGCCACAACCCAGAGCAGGTGAATCACTGGCCTTAACCAGTTCTCTTTAACAGTAATTCCCAAAGTGGGAATCTGCTTTACAACACACTGAGAATATTTGTGCTTTTTCCATAAAATTCATATTTACCTGGAGGACAAGAGGCTGAGAGTTATTTGCCTCTTGATTTGTAGGGAATCACCGTTTCTACAAACAAAACCGACTTCAAAGCCATATTTTATTTAGCATTATATTATCTCTTTAAAGAAAGTTACCCTCTTGCTTACTCATTTAAGATTCCGAGTGCACAGGTTAGTCAAATGTTTTTTTTTTTTCAACGAAAATCCCAATAATGCTTTTATTATTGACAAGTCAAATGTTTTCCCACTAGGTGGAGCTACTTGCACACCCTTTCTAAGAATAGGAATAGGGGTTGTTTCTGGACCAGAGAGCCCCCCTGGACCTCACCAAAGCGGATGTATATGTGGATGGTGTGAGCAGTCCTTCTCAGGGTTGATTGGACCCATCTGGCTGTTGAGACTGTCACCCCTTAGCCTCTGTCCCAGAGGCTTCCTCTTACTCCTAGGAAGTTTTTTTTTATTTCCACCAAAGGCATAGCGGAGCTCCTGGAATTCGTTTTTCTTTTCTTTCCTCCTTTCCATTTTGAATTTAATTCCTTGTAGGGGCCAGGTGATTGAGAACAAAGCCACTTAGAAAGTAATGAAGAATACAACGTCCTCGAAGTAGTAGTATTCCTGGCCACACTATTAAAGTGAGTCTAAGAACATCATGCTAATCCAAATTGGGACAGATACTACAAAATAACAGCCTAGAGTCTTCAAAAAGGTCATTGTTAACTTCTCTAGATTAAAATAGACTCAAGAGAGGGGCGCCTGGGCGGCACACTTAAGCATCTGACTCTTGGTTTCGGCTCAGGACCTGATCTCAGGGTCATGGGATTGAGCCTCACATTGGGTTCCCTGCTCAGCATGAGGTCTGCTTGGGATTCTCTCTCTCCCTCTGTCCCCCACCACCACCACTTTCTAAATAAATGAATGAATAAATAAATAAATAATAAATAAATAAATAAATAAATAAATAAATAAATAAATAAATAAATAAATAAAAGACTAAAGTGATATGACCACTAAGTGCAATCCATCATCCCAGATGAGAGCCTGAGTGAAAACAAAACCTATAAAGGAAGATTCTTTTTTTTTTAATTTTTTTTTTTAATTTATGATAGTCACACAGAATGAGAGAGAGAGAGAGGCAGAGACACAGGCAGAGGGAGAAGCAGGCTCCATGCACTGGGAGCCCGACGTGGGATTCGATCCCGGGTCTCCAGGATCGCGCCCTGGGCCAAAGACAGGCGCTAAACCGCTGTGCCACCTATAAAGGAAGATTCTTGAAAGGACTGTAGTCCTTTGAATATGGACTGTACTTTGGATGACAGTGTTGTACCATGATAAAGGTCTTAAGTGTGATCACTCTTACGTATACTAAAGTGTTTAGGGCAAAGTTTTAGATTTGTCTGCAATTAAGGAGAAAGCAGATGTGACAAAATGCTAATAATTGGGGAACTTAAGTGAAGGGTATATGGGTATTGATCGAACTACTCTTGCAACTTCCCTATAGGTTTCAAATTGCTCATAGTTTAAAGTTGGGAAAGAGAGATGTATTACAAGAGAGGGAGAAAATTACTGAAGAGTCTTGGGTACCTAGAGATAAGCGAGGTGCTTGTGTACAAGACAGAGTGAGGGCATCTCCGTGTGGGGTTGGCCCACAAGAATATCCAGTAGAATGTGCAACACCCTCTCCACCCCCAGTCCCCTCTCCAGCCCCGTCTCTGTGGTGAATGAATGCCACTTAGAAAATGCAATAAAATCCAATTATCCTGGTGCACATGGGTGACTAAGTGTTCAACTCTTGATCTCAGCTCGGGTCTTGATCTCAGGGTCGTGAGTTCATGTCTCACACTGGGCTCCATGCTCTATAGGTAGGCATGGAACCTACTCAAAAAAAAAAAAATAATCTAATTATCCTATTGAATGCACAGATAGTGGAGTCAGGATAAGTAAGAAAAGAACCCTTGAAACAGGGTGTTTTTTGATGTTGGGTGAACTGTATAAATTCACCCGTTCACTGGTTCAGAGATTTCCAACAATACTTCAAATTGTCTTATAGTTTTTGGCCTGCATATTTTTTATGCACATGACTGTCTCTTTAGTAGCTGTGAATTATTGGTAATATGAATGTTAACTACTTCATTACACTATATTTAATTTTTAGCTACAGGTTAAAAAAAAGTGATGAAAATCAAAACTGGATTTGAAGGATGCCTGGGTGGCTCAGCAGTTGAGTGTCTGCCTTTGGCTCAGGGCGTGATCCCGGGGTCCTGGGATGAGTCCCTCATTGGGCTCCCCATAGGGAGCCTGCTTCTCCCTCTGCCTATGTCTCTCTCAAATAAATAATTCTCCAACCCAGGTTTTTTTTTTTTTTAATATTTTTAACTCACGCTATGTGTAAAGTAGCCATCATTAAAGATAGACAAGGCATTGCTTGACTCTGATTTTTGGTACTTGGAGATAATAAAGAGGTGGCTGCCCATAGGCCTTAGGATTGGGCAAACCCTGAAAAAGCTTTAATCTTCAGGGTGAAGCTGCTGTCTCTAGGAAAGCAAGTTCACAGGTAGCTGGAGTGTTTCTGTGTGCAGGGGGATATTTCATAAATCCACTCGGTGATTCCACTACAGACCTACCTAATGAGTAATCACTGCTCTTTAGCCTCTGTTATTGATGGTAATGTGTCTTTCCCTTTGCGGGAAGAGAGCACAAAATAATGTTAACACCCACTGGGTGCATCGTGAATTCTTTTTTTTTTTTTAAATCAGCAGTTAAACCTGCAGTATGAATCAATTGCATGTTGAGTAGAGTCAACCAACATTTTTTTAAGAGTTTTTTTTTTTTAATTCATAGGAGACACACAGAGAGAGGCAGAGACATAGGCAGAGGGAGAAGCAGGCTCCTGGAGGGGAGCCCCATGCAGAACTTGATCCCAGAACCCCGGGATCAAACCCTGAGTGGAAGGCAGACGCCCAACCACTGAGCCACCCAGGTGCCCCAACAATTGTTTATTTGTGTGACATGCTTCCATGTGTTTACTATTCTGTTCCAGGCAGGGTGGTGAATATCAGTAGTTTAGAGGGTTCAAAGGCTCTTGAAAATTGCAGCGCAGATCTACAGAAGAAGTTCCAATGCGAGACGCTCACAGAGGAGGACCTGGTGGACCTCATGAAGAAGTTTGTGGAGGATACAAGCAATGAAGTGCATGAGAGGGAAGGCTGGCCCAACTCCGCGTATGGGGTGTCTAAGCTGGGGGTCACGGTCTTATCAAGAATCCTGGCCTGGCGTCTGGATGAGAAGAGGAAAGTTGACAGGATTCTGCTGAATGCATGCTGCCCAGGGTGGGTGAAGACGGACATGGGTGGGCCTTACGGCCCCAGGACTGTGGAGGAGGGAGCCGAGACCCCTGTCTACTTGGCTCTCCTGCCTCCAGATGCTACTGAGCCTCATGGCCAGCTAGTCCATGACAAAGTCGTCCTAAACTGGTGAATGTCTGCTTTGGTGCTCAAAGCTTAATAAATGTTTGTGGGCTGAATGAATGAATGAATGAATGAATTCTGGTGTTGTAGTCTGCTTCTGTTTCTGTCCTTGGGGAATGCAGATTAGAATATCCCTGTGAGAAAGTGTCTTGTTCTAGAAATCTGGGCATAGCAAAATCGCTCAGCCTAACTCTAGCCTGAAAGGGAGAAGAACCAGATCCAAGAACCTGGTTCTACAGTGTCAAAGGGCGTCAGAATTACCTGGAGGGCACGTTAAGACATTGCCCAGAGTTGGGGTCCCAGGACATGCACTTCCGACAAGTTCCCAGGTGCTGCTGGTGCTGGGAGGGCAGTTTGAGCACCACTGGTCTAGCGGGAGCTACGGAGCAGGTTCTGGCCACGTTCCAGCCATCCCTTGCTGATTCCAGGTTGTTAACTCTGTAAGGGTGTGATTTATCCTATTTTCATAGTTCTGCAATCTTATTTTGTATCACATTCTGTTTCATTATATCTGAGCACATTTTCATTAGTTTTTATGAAGTAGTATGGCTTGAAAGACTCGGGGAGAATGTCCTTTTTATCACTGGGCTATGATTTCTTCCACATTGGGTTTTTTCTTTTTTTTTTTTTTAAACTTTTTATTTTGTTTTTTTTTTTTCTAATTTTTATTTATTTATGATAGTCACACAGAGAGAGAGAGAGGCAGAGACACAGGCAGAGGGAGAAGCAGGCTCCATGCACCGGGAGCCCGACGTGGGATTCGATCCCGGGTCTCCAGGATCGCGCCCTGGGCCAAAGGCAGGCGCCAAACCACTGCGCCACCCAGGGATCCCAACACATTGGGTTTTTTCACTTGGGTTTTGGTTTCTGTGTTCCCAGGATGTTTGCAAAGTCGCCCTGCCCCTTCTTTCAAATTGTCCACATGTGGGCAACTTTGTCCATACCATCTCTTCGCTCTGACACAGGCAGATGCTTTCTCCCTGACCCATTCCTGCCCCCTCTGAGCTACAGCCCAAGGTGATCCTTCAGATGCCTCCCTCAGCCCATTTTGTAGTCTCTCTGGCAATAGGCAACTCCACATTCCCTGCTTTCAAATGGGGTTGGTTTTGTAAACAGCCTCCTGGGTTCTGGTTCTGCCCTGTAGAAAAAGGACTTGGAAACGATCTTAGGAAACAGAAGTGCACTTGTGAAGAACGTTTGCTGGGGAGTCAAGACCTCCGGAGGAATGGCTGGCCAAAGAGCAGAGATACAACAGGTGCACAATGGACGACCTGAAAAGGAAAGATACTGCAAATTTACCAAGTTTATGATGGGGTGTTCATAGCGAGATACGGCAATGTTGTCACTTGATTATGACCACAAAGGTCACATCGTATCACCTGACGACAGCATTGCAGAAATAAGAGATAAGGCTATTTTCCATTCGAGAAGCAGTAGAGTATGGAAATGCTCATGGTTCATTTATTTGGGGAAACCAGGATGATGCATGTAATCCTGTTATTTCTTGTCTGTCTCAGCATGCAAAGCACTTCTTGACTCTTCAGCTTAATGATGGCAAAGTGCCATTTAGCTCTGACAACCCACACCTCACTTCTTCATCCACTTTGGGTGGAGGAACATCTGAGTCCCACCCAGGCTGCGTCTCACTTCCTTTAGCCATCTCTACCTTGCCTGATTAAATCCAGCTTGCCCTTCTATTTGTCTCAGACCATAGCTCCTAAGACATCTTAATGACTTCTTGTCTGGCTCTGAAAACATCTTAATGGTTTTCGCTATGTTTCCTCTGTATCTTTCATACTCGGGTCTCCCTCCAGAACCCTGCCAATGATGGGCAGTAGCAGCAGGATCTTGGAGCACTTTCAGATTCTGTCTAATGGAGTCACAGACAGGAAGCACACAAGTAAACAGGCCAGTTCCTTTTATTTCTTCTCCCTTTCTTGTCTCTAGCCAAGTATCACCTTGACATGTTTGGATCCATGTGTAACCTGCTTAGAAGACTCTGAGTTGTAAACTGCTGATCAGCGTGTATCATGTTTATGGAAAGGTCATAAGGGACCCTCATTGGATGGTCTGCCCAGTACCCTCCCCTCTGATCCTTCTTCCCATGTTTGCAGCTACAACAGCCACAAGGTGACTTTGCCCTGCCAGCCTCTGTTGACTGTTCCAGCTCTGGGCCCAGCTTTTTTTTTTTTTTTTATGATAGTCACACAGAGAGAGAGAGAGAGGCAGAGACATAGGCAGAGGGAGAAGCAGGCTCCATGCACGGGGAGCCCGACGTGGGATTCGATCCCGGGTCTCCAGGATCGCGCCCTGGGCCAAAGACAGGTGCCAAACCGCTGTGCCACCCAGGGATCCCTGGGCCCAGCTTCTAAAGAGGAGGACCACCAACTGGACTGGATCACAAAAAGCTCAGAGCTATTACTCTGAGTGGCTCTGCCCCAGCCTACATGGTCTAAGGAGCAGAAGGAACCAAGTATAGCCAGAAAAAGGCAACTAATTCTCAAGAGACTGTACCACCACCCCACAGTGGCATCCCTTACCTGGCCTCAGACTATTCCTGAGATCCCAGATTCTAGGAGATGCTCCAAGATACCTCTGTATCCTTAAAAGAAATGTTCCCATTCGTTAAGTTTGAATTATGTTATTGCTTGCAACTGAAAGGCATCTAATATATGTGCATGAAGATGTTTCATGGTGTTGTAGTGAAAAAAGAATTAGGTTTAGAATGAGAAGGAAAAAAAATCATGAATTAAGAACCATGGCATACTAGGCCATATGTCATGCTTAATATTTTCCCTTCATTGTTATATGTATTTCTTACAGCAGTCCTTTGAGATAGGTATTTAAGATATTGAGAGTGAGAGAGAGAGAATGAATGAGTTGGGGGAGGGGCAGAGGGAGAGGGAGAAGCGGACTCTTCGCTCAGCAGAGAGCCTGACATGGAGCTCTATCCCAGGACCCTGAGATCATGATCTGAACTGAAGGCAAACACTTAACCAACTGACTCACCCAGATGCCCCAAGATAGATATATTAATATCATTTTTCAAATAAGGAAAAAAAGGGATCCCTGGGTGGCTCAGTGGTTTGGTGCCTGCCTTTGGCCCAGGGCACGATCCTGGAGTCCCGGGATCCAGTCCCACATTGGGCTCCCCACAGGGAGCCTGCTTCTCCCTCTGCCTGTCTCTCTCTCTCTCTCTCTCTCTCTCTCTCTCTTTTTCTTCTCTCTCTCTATCATAAATAAATAAATCTTTAAAAAAAATTAAAAAGGCTTGGAGAACTTGTCCAAGATCACACAGCTAAGAGCCAGGAGCCAGCAGCATATCCAGGACTGTCTAATAGCAGTTCCTTTGCTTTTCTTGGTGCCTAGTGCTTGGCATGTCCAGCTTCACTATCATGAGTCTAGAGACCAGGGCAATCCCCTTGGTGTAAAAATTAAGGGAGATGATATATTGAATCTAAGTGATTTGTAAGCCATATGGTTGTTAGATCTCCAAGTTAACCTCTGTGTGAACTTTTCCATAAAATAGGTAAATGAAATAGGTTTAAAAGTGGCATATTTTAAGTGGATTATCCCATTCTGTGTGCCTTTTAGGCCCCAAAAGGAGCCAGTGACCCTGCCTGAACCAGCTTCTCTGTGATACACTTTTCTAGCTTGACACGTGGGTGTGAAACCCACATACAGTATCAGCTTTAGGCCTCCCCTTTGGGCTTCTCCCTCACCTACTGAACTTCAGCAAAGATTGTGACAGAGCAAGATCCTGAACAGTGATGTAGTGTGGAGATGAAACTGGTGATAATGATGATTCTGACAAAGGTATACTTGTTTCTGCAAGTCAACCACAAAGTGGGCACAGCATCAAATATAGAACTGCACAGGATATTCTCCAGATGGGGTAGTGGAGGATCTATTCATAGAAAAAACAAGGTTAGAGAATCACCAGGATTTACATATGGAAACTCAGAATGTGTTTACCTGGCCAATCTCTCTAAAAGGTGGAGAGAGAACCAGAAAATGTAGTCACTTCTGATTTAGAACCCCCCCTTTTTAAAGCCTTTATTTATTTATTCATGAGAGACAGAGAGAGGCAGAGACACAGGCAGAGGGAGTAGCAGGCTCCCTGTGGAGAGCCTGATGCAGGACTCGATCCCAGGAGCCCGGAATCATGACTTGAGCCAAAGGCAAGATGCTCCACTACTGAGCCACTCAGGGGTCCCTATAACCCCGTCTTTATTATCAGAAGGGGTAAGGATTAAAGTTTTGATTCAAATTAAATCTGAAATGCTCTGATTAGAGATTATATGGGGAACATGCTCTATTTATATGCCTTAAACAAACACAGCTAAGTAGACTTTTAAATGTGACAATTTGACCCACAGAAACAGATTTTGTGTAGGAATAAACTTTCAAATCTTAATGCTGTACATTTACTGTCAATCCTGATTATAAATGCAGTGGTTCTTTTAAGCGTTGATAGTACTTGAATCTTTCAAAACTAACTTAATGTTCCACACACCTAGAGTTCTTTAGAGATTGGTGACATACAATTGGAGAAGGAGAATCATCATATGGTTTTACTCATACGAGGACTGTAAGAGATAGTCCTAGGGGTTATAAGGGAAAGGAGGGGAACTGAGTGGGAAAAATAGAGAGGGAGACAAACCACGAGAGACTCCTAACTCTGGGAAACAAAGGGTTGTAGAAGGGGAGGTGGGCAGAGGGTTGGAGTAACTGGGTGACAAGCACTGAGGAGGGTACTTGATGGGATGAGCACTGGGTGTTATACTATATGTTGGCAAATAGAACTTAAATGGAAAAAATACAAGGCATATATAATCTTATTTAATATATTAGGACAAAGTTCTACATAGTGGTTTTGACACGAAGAAACTGGTTCTCCCTTTCAGTGGGGGAGTATAAGCAGTTCTTTCATTATTAGTTAAATGCAGTGTGGAGTGTGGCTAGGATTTGAGGAACCTAAAACAAAAAAAGCCCCACCTCACCTCTTTGGCAACTGTTTTGGTAAAAATGGAGCTTCTTATATCTACATCAGGAAATCAGTTTTTGTGAAATTAATTTTTTTCTACTAAATGCTCCATCCTTTAGCTTTCCTCCACTTATACTTAAAGACCACTCCTAAAAATTGACCATTAGAGGATTTACATCTGGTGCACTTGGTATATGCCAAATGTAGATGGAATCAGAATCAGAAGCCTGGGCAGTCCAGGGGCCCAATACCCCAAACTATGAAAATATTCTTGGTGATTGGGGGAGGTGATAGGTCCCCTTGGGAATCTGAGACCAACCATTTACCCTTTCCCAGAAACACATACACAAGATGTTCTGTACAATTTCGATGTGTTCACAGACTTTCCACTCCCACCTCCTAACTCTTTCATGGCTTTTGGGAGCCCCAGACCAGATCTGAAAATTCCTTAAGGGGCTGTCAAGGGTTAAATGGTCAGAGGCCTGTGCAGAAATTACTACCTCAATCAACAGGTGCTGCTGCTTGGGCTGGCTGGGAGCCCCAGCTGGTGCAATCAGGATGCGCAGGTGAACTGCGTGATTCCAGTCCTAGGTGCGTCTGGCTCTGCAGCTGTCAGGCCAGGTTGGGTGGGTCTCAACTGTCCAGGTCTGGAGGCTCGTGAGGATGACAGGAAGGCGTCAGGGCTTAACTGGAAATATTAATGCTCTTGGAACTGACCGAGGTCTCCTTCCTGAGCCAGAACCCACAGAATGAAACTCATTTCAGGAATTAATTCCCTCGCCTCTGATGCCAAGGGCCAGAAAGGTGCGGCCGGCCTCCGGGGGCGGGGATGTCTTCACCAGGGTCCGCGGGGCCTCCTGCGGCCCCAGCGTGTTTGGAAGGGTTCGTTGCACCTCCTCCCCGAGGGTTTGGGTGTGGTCCCGCTGGAAAGGATGGGGCGACCCAGGTGTCGTCGGCCACTTTCCTGGGGCCCCGCGGTTCTCGTCTGTAACTCCAGAGCCCCTCCTGGGGCACGCTGATTCACTGACCGCTGTCCCCTTCCGTTTGGGTGTGTCGGGGGAGCCCCCAGGTGAGCCCCCCCCCACCTGTGCAGGCTTTGCACGGAGCAGCCCGGCTGTCAGGGCCGCAGCGAGCTGCAGCCCCCGCCCGGAAGCTGCGGAGGACTCGGGGGGGTTAGAGCCCCAAGCCGCGGGGTGGACGCCTCCTGGCCCCACCCCCGCGCCTGGGGTACCGCCTTCTGGCCCCGCCCCCTCGGCCAAAGGCCCGCCTCCCGGTCCCGCCCCTACACGCACGGCTCGCCCTCGGCCCCGCCCCCGCGCGCTGAGGTACCGCCTTCTGGCCCCGCCCCCTGGGCCAAAGGCCCGCCTCCCGGTCCCGCCCCTACACCCACGGCTCGCCCTTGGCCCCGCCCCTGCACGCTGAGGTAGCGTCTCCTGGCCCCGCCCCCGCGCGCCGAGGGCCCGCCCTGACCCCGCCCCGCCCGGCTCCGCCCCGCCCCCCACGCCGAGGGCCAACCTCACGATCCCGCCCCGCCGCCTGGGGCCGCGGCCGCTCGGGCTCGGGCGCGGCGCTTCCTCCCGGTCGCGGCTCCCGGCTCCCGGTCCCGGCTCCCGGCTGAGCCGCAGCGGCGGCTGCTCGCCCCCCTGCCGTGGCCCGGCCGGCTCCTCCGCGCCGCACGTGGGCGCGCCTGCCACCTGGGACGCCGCCGCCGCCGGTAAGCCGGCCCCGCGCCCTCGGCCGCCGGGCGAAGCCGGGGCAGCCGGGGCGTCTCCTCCCGCGGGCCCGGGAGCGGCGGGGCGGCGCGGGCGTCCTCCGCCGGGAGCGCGGGGTGCGCGCGGCGCTGCGGCGGGGGGCGGGGGGGCGGGGGGGCCGGGGCGAGGGCGGGGGCGGGGGCGAGGGCGAGGGCGGCTGCCGAGCGCGGCCCGGGCCCGCGGGAGCGCTGCTGCAGTGCGGGCTCGACGGCCCCGGCGCGGCGGCGCGTGGGCGTGGGCTCCGGCCGGGACCCCCGGGGGCAGCCTGGGGCAGGGCGGGGTCCCCGGTCCCAGCGGCGAAGGAAGGGCCGAGCCCTGGGCGGCCCGGCGCGGCCTCCCGTCGGGCAGGTGGAGGTCAGGTGGGTCACGGCCCGCCCTCCCCTCCCCTCCCCTCCCCTCCCCTCCCCTCCCCTCCCCTCGGCCGGCGGACGGGGGCCACCAGCCGCGCCTTTGTTTGCTCGCGCGGTCCGGGTCCGGGTCCGGGCGGAGGGCGAGGGACCGGAACCCTTGTATAAGGAAGGGGAGGGGGCCTTCCTGCGAAGGGAAGACCCCCGAAGCCTCCCCGACCGCCCCCGGGAGAACCGATCGGAGCCGCAGTGCGCGAGCTCTCCCGCCGGGGCCGGGGCCGGGGCCGGGGCCGGGGCCGGGGCCGGGGCCGGGCGCCTTGCAGGTCGCCGCCTGCTGCCGGGCGGGGGGACCTGGAGCAACTCGTAGGAAGGCTGCGGATGGAGACGGCGACCTGCACCTGCTTCCCTGGCCTGCCCTGCCCTGAGACCTGAGACCTGAGACCGGCGCTCCGTTCGGAGAAACCTTTGTAGGATTCTTTTTTTTTTTTTTTTTTTTTTTTTTTATGATGAGGTTGATGGAGGCCTTCCCCTTCCCCTCAAAGCCTACTCCCCTTAGTGTCTTACATTTTTTCCCCCACTGCAATTGAACCACCGCTCTGAAAGACCAGATTCAAAATAATGTGCCCCAGCGTTGATTAAACCAATTGCAGGAGAGCGTTTCCGTGCTGTAGACTAAGGGTCATTATCCAATGTTCTTGCCCGTGAGAGGGTGGCTATTTGTCATATTTCGCTCTGTTTTCATCTACTTCACATGACCCTTCGCGTCAGCGTCTTTACAGTGAACTTCCTTCTCATCTGGCAGTTGATTTTTTTCGCCTAAACTTGTTTTTCTAAGAAATTTAGAAAGGCTCAAGTGCGAGATTTCTGGCTGGCATTTTCGACTCTAAGGCAGATACAGCTGGTGAGATATACTCGTTTCTGTGATGACTCTTTTGTGTCTCTAATTGTTAGTAGGCTGTAGAACTCCACCAGGTGTATTGAGCAGTCTCTCTCTCTCTCAGGAAAGGTATTCAGGATACATTGCAAGATCACTGTCAGAAGTGCTGTGTTAGGGGCCAAACTCGTTACTTTTACTTGTTGCATAAGGTAGTAAATAAAGACTGTGCCATTGTGCTAACCTGAGCTGGATTCCTAATTCTGCCGGTTGGTTGGTTGGTTGAGGGCCCTGCGCAATTTTCTGGGGAGGCTGATTCCCAAAATACACATCTTGAGCAACCCCAGGATGATAGGATGATACCCGTGTTGTAGGATTCCTGTGTGTTGCGTAAGATAAATGCGTGCATAGTGATGGATTTACCAAGCCCACCCAGAAGTCTTGCGAAGTAGCATAGTATTGAATGCCCCATATTTTGAAATAAAAGGAGCTTGCTTGAATGACTATTTCCAGACTTCTCATCTGGGCCTTTAGTTACATCGAATAGTACTTTCTTCGTGTAGCCAACCATAACACTGACCTGCTCCAGTGACCTCCTCTTAACCTGGCCAACGCCTTCCTTGCCAGGAGCAGTGGTGCCTCTTTGCCACCCCAGCTCCTAATTACAAACTACGGCTGATCAACGATCTCTTCCTACTAAGTAGCCGCCCAGACTCCTCTGCTGGTAGGTGGGCTTCTCTTGTACCAGCATTACTTCAGTACAGCCTCCGTCACTTAAATTGTGCCACCTTAAATTGAAATTACATGTTTGGGTATTTCCTCTTTCCTTACATTATGAACTATGAAAGTGGAACCCTTTTTTTTTTTTTTTTTTTTTTTTCATGTTTCTTTCCCCAGTGCTTAGACACTTAGACTATGCATGGAGTTTTCCCATGGTTCAGAGATGCTGGACTTCAAACCTGTAAATGTCCTGAAAAAAAAAAATTATGAACTGTTTGAATATACTAACATCTTGGGAAAATAAACTACCATCTCTCATTGCCATCCTTTAATATTTTTAATTGTTTGTCTCTTTTTTCCTCAGTTTCCCTCTTTGCCATCAACTTGTCCCTTAATCTATCCTCATGATCTTTTAATTGTTTGTCTTTCATTCTTTAATATTTTTAAAAAGCATGAAGGCAAGGGGAGCCTGCCTGGGTAGCTCAGTCGATTAAGTGACCAACTCTTGATTTTGGCTCAGGTCTTGGGATCGAGCCCTGAGTCGGGCTCGGCACTAAGTGCAGAGTCTGCTTGAGGATTCTTTCCTCTCTCTGTCCCTCCCCCTGCTTGCACACTCTTCCTAAAAATAAAATTATTTTTAAGTGTAAAGGCTAGTATTTCAGAAGAAGAGGCCTTCCCAGAAATCAGTGGTGACTCTTATTGTGTACGTTCATATGCATAGTCCGGTATATTTTTTGCAGAGAGCCACAGCATGTGTAAAGGCTCTGTGATAGGCTGAGTCAGTTTTAGGACAAGCATAATGCCTTGAAAGCAGAGGTAGTTGGAGCCTTGTAGGCCATGGGGTGAGGAAGTTTGGATTATATAAGCTTAAAGGGAAGAGTTTCAACATGGTGAGGATGTGCTCTAATTTATGTTCTAAGAGAATTTTTTGGAGTGCTGTGTGAAAATGCATTGGAGAGGGGCAAGAATGAAGGAGAACCATCAGGAAGTGTCTGCAAGCTTGTAGGGGAAAGGTGGCTTGCACAGTGGTGTGGTGGCACAGGCGAGCAATCGAATCCACAGGTGTTTTAGAAGAATCAGGACTTGGGTTGAGTAAGGCAGGTGAAGAGAGGGAAGAGTCCAGGATGATGTGAAAGGTTCCATGAGTGGTGGGGCCACTTTCTGAGGAAAGGAGGACTGAAGAAGGAGCATATTGAGGGGGTGCCATCAAGAGTATAGAGTTTTGGATCCCTGGGTAGCGCAGCGGTTTGGCGCCTGCCTTTGGCCCAGGGTGCGATCCTGGAGACCCGGGATCGAATCCCATGTCAGGCTCCCAGTGCATGGAGCCTGCTTTTCCCTCTGCCTATGTCTCTGCCTGTCTCTCTGTGTGTGTGTGTGTGTGTGTGTGTGACTATCATAAATAAATAAAAATTAAAAAAAAAAGAGTATAGAGTTTTTTAAAAAACAGCTTTACTGAGGTGTGATTTTTAAGGATTTTATCTATTCATTAGAGCACAAGCAGGGGTGCGGGGTTCAGAGGGAGAGGGAGAAGCAGACTCCCCGCTGAGCAGGGAGCCTGGTGCAGGACTCGATCCCAGGACCCTGAGATCAAGACCTGAGCCGAAGGCAGGCACTTCACCTACTGAGCCCCCAGGCACTCTTTGAGGTATAATTAACAAGCTTAATAAGTCTATACATTCATTTAAGGGTACAGTTCAGTGGTTTTTAGCAAATTTACAGAGTTGTACAACCACTGCCATAATGCAATTTAGCACATATCCATTACCCCAGGAAGATTCCTGTGCCCATTTGCAGTTCCTTCCTGCTGCTACTCCCCCAAGGCAACCACTAATCTACTTGCCATCTCTGCAGATTCACCTCTTCTGGACGTGTAGTATGCATGGAATCCTACAAAGTGTGGCCTTTTGTGCGACTTCTTCCACTATGTTAGTATTTCTCAGGTTCACCCTTGCTGTAGTGTATATCGGTACTTTGTTCTTTGTACAGCTAGACCATAATTTGTTGATGGATGTTTGGGATGCACTAAGTTTGAGACACTTGTGCCACATCTGGGTGGATGAGCCAAGGAAATACTTGCATGAATCAGGACCTCAGTGGAGAAGGTTTGGGCAGGCATTATAAATCCATGGGTCATTAGCATGAAGATGGCATTTGCCAGTTACAGAATGGAGAGATGACCAAGGATAGAGGGAAAGAGGACCTGAGGTTTGGTGGCAGGAGATGCCACTATTTGACAATAGGGTAGAGGGGGATTAGCCTGTAGAGGAGAAGGAACAGCAGAGAGGTGGAAACCAGCACAGGGCTGGTGGGGTCAGAGGAGGGTGTGGGCTGACGGGTGGCTGTTTTGAGAAGGACGGAATGGTCTGCTGCACGGTCCTCTGAGAGGTAAAAAGTCCACTGACGTTGGAAACCTGAGCATTGTGGTGGCCTTGGGAAGATTGGAATGGGCCCAGAATGACCAGAAAGTGAAGCAGCGGATACCATGGGATTCTTAGGTGGGTGTCGGCCACGCTTTAAATAGATCTCAGTCAGATGAAAACTAAAAGAGGAGCATAAGTCAGAGCCCTAAGTCATCGCTTTTGAGAAAATGCCAAAGTATGGAACTTGGTGACAGATCAAGGGACCCATTGAACATTTCTATGTCTTGTGGAATATTTTTCATAGTTGTAATTTGTTTCAATGAACTGATAGGTTGACCTACAGATTCTTTTGTTTATGAAACAAAACCTGATGGAGCACCTGGGTGGCTCAGTCAGTGAAGCATCTGCCTTCGGCTCAGGTCATGATCTCAGGGTCCTGGATTCAAGTCCCACATCGGGCTCCCTGCTCGGCAAGGAGTCTGCTTCCCTCTCTCCTCACTCATGCTCTCTCTCGCTGTTTCTGTGTCTCTCAAATGGGTAAATCTTTTTAAAAAACAGCTTGACGTTAGCATGCACTCATATTGCATACATTGTTGTATGTGAATAAAGAATATTTTCATGAAGTCAAATGAGTGCAGCATTCCGCATTGTTCTTTGTTTCCTTTTTGTCACTCTGGAGATAAAAAGAGGAACTGGTTGCTGTTGGAGCCAGGATAAGACCATATTGGTCTCAGGCTTTGTAATAGCTGCAGTGCTTCATACATAATGAATGCGTCTAGCCACAGGAATAAAATAAAAGAATCAAAGAATATACAAGGGCAAGAAGAAAAAAATAGTGATTGCTTGGGCCCTGGCATCACCACCCCATGTCCAGGGTTTACACAGAGAGACATGACACTATCAGGGCAGTGGCTGGTTGAGGGGATTGTTGGGTGATTGGAGCTTAGTAACTGAGCAAGCGCCTGGTGGATATCTGGCAGCACTGATGGCAGACAGTGCATGCTTACATCCTGATTTTTTAAATCCCCCACCCGTCAGATTTTCTTCTAGAATATTCCCAATCCTCTCATAGTCTGGTTGTAAAGGATTGGATCACCAAAGAGGTCGCTCTGGTTAATAGCTGTTATTCCTTAGCTGACCTGTTTTTCCTTAGCTTTTATAAATGCCCTGCAGTGGGAAGGGCCACCTGCATTCAGAATTACCAGAGAGCATATTTCATTAGCCACTTTATAAGTTTCACCCCTAAAATTAACTTTGTTGGGTAAGAGGAATCCTCACTTTTTTTTTTTTTTTTTTGCTTCTCTGCTCTGTCCGTGTGTCTCAGAATCCAAGAGGACCGGAACTGTTTATCTTTTATCTACCACTCGGCCTGGCCCAGGAGCCTTGCTAAATATTTGAATTGCATCGCTGCGTGCATTTGTGCGTGGTGGTGTTTATGGACACGTGTCCCCTGTAGCTCTGGGCTGGGAATGCTCTGTGTTCTTGAATAACTCCCTCCTTTCTTTCTTGGTTGACTTTTAGATACTTTCTCCGCTGTAAGAATGTAAGATGGATCCAGAAGAGCAGGAACTCTTGAATGATTACAGATACAGGAATTACTCTTCGGTGATCGAAAAGGCTTTAAGAAATTTCGAGTCCTCAAGCGAATGGGCGGATCTCATATCCTCACTGGGCAAGCTCAACAAGGTATGTGGGGTGTCGAGTGTTTAGATTGCATGGAGGTGGGGACACGAGCTATCTTTTTATTATTTCAAGGAATTCTCTTTATTATTACATGGCACACTCATTATAACAATTAGGAAACACTGATAAGTTACCAGCTGTTAAGTTAACTTGGTCAGTGTACTTGCCTCCTTCCAGCTTTTTTTTTTTCCTGGGCATAAAATTACTCCATGGATATAGTCGATGGAATAGCTGAATGCTTTTTCTCAACTATATTTGTGTCTAAATTAACTTTAAGATTGACCAATTAGTTATTCAAAGATGAATTATCTTTCTTTTTTTTAAGATTTTATTTATTGGGCGCCTGGGTGGCTCAGTGGTTGAGCATCTGCCTTTCGCTCAGGGCGTGATCCCGGGGTCCTGGGATCGAGTCCCACATCGGGCTCCCTGCAGGGAGCCTGCTTTTCCCTCTGCCTGTGTCTCTGCCTCTCTCGGTGTGTCTCTCATGAATAAATAAATAAAATCTTTTAAAAATATATTTTATTTATTTGAGGGGTGGGGGGAGGTGCAGAGACAGAGGGAGAGAGAATCCCAGGCGGATTCCCTGCTGAGCTGGATGCAGGGCTCGATCCCGGGACCCCGAGATCATGACCTGAGCTGAAACCAAGAGTCAGACGCTCAACCTACTGTGCCACACAGGTGCCTCAAAGATGAATTATCTTTCATGTATTACTTAGGCTTTTTATGGATTTTGCTTCTTTGGTCTACTCTTTTGGCCCTTTGACTGCTGGTAACTCGTGGAAGACCATGGGATGACATAAATCTTAAAATCTGCCCAGAACTTGTGAGCGTGTCTGGGTGAGGAGACAAGGGTCTGTTGTAGGAAGACCAGAACTGGTCACATGTAGGTTACCCCTGTACATTCCTGTCCTGCCCAGGAGGATAACCTAGTAATGCCTGATGCTCTACTGTGAGTAGAAGATATTTGGGTTTGAAGACGCGTCCCCAGGTTCTGGTTGCTCCATGGCCAGGGCCCTGACTTTGGAACCCTAGTGCCCTATGGGACTTGAGAGATGTGCACGCCCACTCTTCAGATCTCCACCCACCAGGTCACACACACCAGGTCCTCTAATGAAGATAAAAAATTTCTCTGTCTTCCTCCTTAGGGATTGTGGGGAGGGTGTGAGGAGGAAGTGAAGAATGCTGGCAGCCTGGTGGTGGGTACCAGGCCTGGGCAGCAGTCCACCCCCAACTGCCTGAGAGCAGCTCTCGGCCCTCGCTGTCTCTGCTCTCAGGCATGGTGGGGACCAGCAGTTAGGACAGGTAGTGGCCGGGACACTCCGAGGTCTCTCACAAGGTGTATTTGCCACATGTGAGTGTCATGGCTGGCCTGCCTGGGATAGACAGATGTAGTAAAACAGCAGCTAAGAGCTCCAGCTCAGGAATTTGCAAGCCGAAGAGAACAGTCACTGCCTTACATGAAGGTAGGTCTCTTTTTTAGCGGAAAGGGAGAAGTGCTGAAATGGTGTGTAGGCATCTTCAAGTTCTCCTGGATGTTTCAGTATTTTATTTGGCACTTGACTCTCCTGGTATCTAAAAATAGTGACTTACTTTGGGAGGGGATCTGTTCATTATTTTTTTGTTGTTGTTGAGGTAAAATCCTCAAAACCTATAATGTGTCACTTCACCATTTTAGAGCATACAGTACTGCGCCTTTGTGCAACCATCACCACCATCTAGTTCCAGAACGTTTTCACCGCCCCACAAGGAAACCTCCCCATGCCTCCCCCTGACACCTCATATAGACGTACACATACAATATCCTTTTGTGTCTAGCTTCTTTCACTTAGCGTGTTTTCAGGGTTCACCCATGCTGGAGCATGTACCAGTGCTTCGTCGATTTTTATGGCTGAATAATACTTCATTATATGGATGGCTACTCCACATTTTGTTTATCCAGTCGTCTATTGACGGACATCTGTGTTTCTGCCTTTTGGCTATTGTGAATAGTGCTGCTGTGAATATTTGTGTACAAATTTGTATACACCTGTCTACACTTCTTTGCAGTATAGACCTAGAAGTGACATTACCGAGTCATGTGGTAATTCTGTTTAATTTCTTGAGGAACCACCAAACTCCTTTTTCAGAGGCGGCAGTGTTTGACATGCCCACCAGCAATGTATGAGAGTTCTAATTTCTTCATATCCTCATTAACACTTACGTTCAGATTTTTTTTTATTTTGATGATAGCTGTCATAGTGCTCTCTCATTGTGGTTCTGATTTGCATTTCCCTAATGAATAATAATTTAGGTATCTTTCCATGTGCTTATTGACCATCTGTGTATCTTCGTTGAAGGAATTTCTGTTCAAATACTTTGCCCATTTTTTTTAGCTGGGTTGTCTTTTTGTTGTTGTTTTGTAAGAGTTCTCTGCACATTCTGGATACAAGGCTCTCATTGGATATATGGTTTGAAAATACTTTTTCCCCATTCTTAGGTTGTCTTTTTACCTTTTTTGATGGCTTTATACAAAAAACTTTATGCAAAAGCTTTTCATTATTTTAAGCGGGGTGTGGAGCCCAACATGGGGCTTAAACTCACAACCCTGAGATCAAGGCCTGAGCTGAGATCAAAAGTCAGATGCTTAACCAGCTGAGCCACTCAGGCTCCCCAAAAGTAATTTTGATGGAGTCCAAGCTACCTGCTTTTTCTTCTGTTGCTTGTGCTTTTGGTCCTATCTAAGAAACCATTGCCGAATCCAAGATCATCAAGATTTGCCCTTGTATTTTCATCTGAGAGTTTTATAGTTTTAGCTCCTACATTTAGGTAGGTCTTCGTTCCATTTTGGGTTAATATTTATGCATGGTGTGAAGTAAGGCTCTGAATGTATTTTTTTGTGTGAAATCCAGTTGGCCCAGCACCATCTGTTGGAGAAAGCTTTCTTTCCAAGGGCCTTGGAACCCTTGTTGAAAGTCAGTTGGCCATAAATAGATGGCTTTATTTCTGGACTTCCATTTCTTTTCCATTGACCTGTCTTGTCCTTAGGCCAGCACTACACATTTTGGTGATTGTAGTTTTGTAGTAAGTTTTGAAATGGAGACATGACTTTGTTCTTCTCAGGATTATTCTGGCTATTTTGGATCCCTTGAAATTCCATATGCATTTTAGGATCAGCTTGTCAATTTCTGCCAACAAGCCAAATGGGATTTTGACAGAGATTGCATTGACTCTGTAGATCACTTTGAGGAGTGTTGCTATGGGAACAATATGAAGTCTTCCAAGTCCATGAACACTAGATGTCTTCCATTTATTTAGGAACATACACATTTTGAGCTAGCTGAAATAATCAACTTGGTCAGTGCAGTTCTCAAGCCCTGAGGTATTCTGTTAGACAAGTCTTGTTTCAATATGCCTGAAAAACTTCCAAAAATGTTTAATCATTTTAACCCACCTTTTAAAATGCAGATCATCAGGTACAGATCAACCCTTCTTGGAGGAGTTGTAAAAGCACTGACTATTCATGCACTCAGTAGCTGTATGAGTCCCTACAATGTGCTGGTACTGTCCTAGGTATCAGGGCACAGCGGAGGGCAAAACCAACACAATTCTCCCCATGTGGGGCTGAGGGGAAAGCTGGACGATAAACAAAATACTCAGGACGGTAGAGAGGGATGTGCAGGAACAGTAAAGAAGGGGACAGTGAGTGTTGGGGAGGCATTGTGATATTAAGTGAGGTGTTTAACGAAGGCCTTGCTGAGAGAGCACCCTTTGACCAAGTACAGAGGCTTTGGTTTGTCTGAGGCCAGTGAGGTCACAAAGCAAGAGAGGGATGGGGAGAGTATAGGACGCAAGGCCATAGAGGGAAGGTGGGGGGAGGGTATCCAGTCTTGTAGGTCCTTTAAACTGGAGTCTGACAGTGGCCACTGAGTTGAGGGCTGGGAGGGGGCGGGCAGTTAGTGGCAGTGCGTGCCCTGAGGACAGCTGAGCCAGTAGCATTGCCTGGCTTAGCATGCTAGACCAGGTTTCAGCTACTCTCTAGAGGGTAGAGAATGGGTGGGGGTCAGGCAAGGCAGAAACAGGGAGACCATTTAGGAGCTGTTGCTGTAACATAGGTGGGCCAACAGAGAAGGGTTTGAATTTTGAATATATTTCAGAGGTATAACAGAATTTGCTGAGGGATTAGATTTGGGATACAAGAGAAAAAGAGTCAAGTAGGACTCGCAGGCTGTGGGCTTGAGAAGCCAAAGATGCAATGGGGTGGGGGGAGATGGGAAGGACCCTGCTCCATGGGGTGGGCAGGGAGAACAGGGGTTCACTTTGGGACGGGCTAGTTTGAGGTGTCTGGTAGATGTCCCCATATGATGTCCGTAGGCAGTTGGATATGAGTGATACTGAATAAAAGTTTAAAAAAACTTTTTGTGACAGTTGGTATCCAATTCTGTGTAGTGGCACTACTGTGTTTTCTGTGCTCCAGCTTCCTGTTCTGCTGTGTATGATTAAGTGGTGAATGAACTTGCAAGACATCAGTGGGTTGAGGTGACACTGTCCATCTTTGCCTCAGCCCTGCTCGTGACAGCGAACATTCCTAGAGAGCGTACTATGTTCTAAGGACTTGACGTGCAGTATCTTCTAATTTACCATATCTGGAGATTGGTCTCAGCAACTTCTGCAGGATGAGAACCAGCAAATGCAGAGAGAAGAAAGCTCAAACCCTGGCTGCCTGGCTTCCAAGCCCATGCTCTTGAGCTTTTTCCATGTCCCTATCTGTGCGGCTCACACAAGGGGGCAGAGATACACATTTTTGCTGTCAGGGGGCACCATCTTCAGTATCCAAATGAAGCAGGTGCAGTGAGTTAAGATTCATTTTATTAATGAAGTGTAACTAATTTTCCCCATGTCGCATGGCTGCTCAGTGGTTGTTATGGGTTAAAATGTGTCCTCCAGAAAAGATATGTTGATGTCCTAACTCCCAGTATCTCAGAGTGTGGCCTTATTTAAAGATCAGTCTTTTTTCAAAATTTTTTTTAAAAATTTTATCCATTTTTTCATGAGAGACACAGAGAGGCAGAGGAGAAGAAGGCTTCCTGCTGGGACCTTGATGCGGGGACCTTGGGATCATGCCCTGAGCCGAAGGCAGATGCTCAACCACTGAGCCATCCGGGCATCCCAACAGATCGGGTCTTTACAGAGCTAATTGAGTTAAAGTGAAGTTGTTAGGATGCGATGGACCCCGGTCCACACTGGAGTCTTTATGAAATGGGGCAATCTGGGCACAGACACACATGCAGGGAGGGGCGAGGCCGTGTGACAATGCAGGCAGAGATCTGGCTGATGTAATTATAAGGCAAGGAACCGGAGGGATTGCCAGCCAGCTGCCAGAAGCAGGAAGGGCAGTCTGGAGCAGTCTCCCTTGCAGCCCTCAGAAGGAACCGCCCTGCTGACACCTTGATCTTGGACGTCTGGCCTCCAGAATTGAGAGACAGCCCGTCTCTGTTGTTTGAGTTGTCCAGTGTGCGGTGCCACGTTACAGCAGTCCTGGCAACATGATACAGTGGTAGGACCAAGATATATGGAAGACCTTGGTGCAGAGGATACAGCCTTGAACACAGTGCTCATAAGGCTTTGTTGGCAGAAGACAATGAGTAAATATGTGGCATCAGATGCTGTGAATGGGAAGGAAAATGCAAAGCAGGCAAGGCAAGTAGGGTAGCAAGGAAGGAGGGTGGGGTGTTAGTTCAGACCGAGATGGCTCTGATAATGTGACATTTGAGATTGGAGCAGAGAGGCCCGGATGCAGTGAGTGAGCTGGTGGGGAGACCATCTGGGGCATGGGCCTGGGTCCAAGGTACAGCAGGGGGTGGGTGTGGCTGGGGTGGAGAGGTGATAGCAGATGAAGGAGGAGAGGTAGCTGGGGCAGATCACAGGGTCTTTTAATGCAAGGGAGGAGAAGCCATTGAGCAGGGTGACCGCTGCCTTACCTGCTGGAAGCATCCCCCTGGCTGATGTATAGGCTGAGCCTGAGAGCCTGCTGGGGTGGCGGCAGGCAGCTTTTGCAGCCCGATTAGAGTTACTGGAGCAGAGCATTTGGGAAGGTGCTGGATGGAGCAAGCCCCAGTCAGTGTCCACAGTTATTTCTAGGAGACTCACAACTTCTGCATTCAGGGAACCTGATGTGAATAAAGAATTTAAGGCCTTGGCGATGATCAGATTTCTTGGACTCGTACACAGAAATTCAGTGAGTAAGTTAGTGAGCAATTAGTTAAAGATCCTTATAATGCAAATAGAAACGCTAGTGTAGGTTAATAGTAAGGACAGGTCAAGATGCTTTCTAATTAAGGTGGGCGACTGCTGGTTGTAAAACATAAACATAGGCAGAACAGAAGGCTCATTTAACTCCACTCTTGGCAAATGAGAGAACCGAGCCCTAAGAGGTCTGGGTTTTCAGAGCATCTCTGAAGGTTATAATGGTATGAGTTTCTGAACTTCCAGTATCAGTTTTAGAATTTTATGTATGGGAGAAAAGTTGACCTTTCATGGCTTTCAGGTACAGCAACATGAATAGGGTAATTTTTGCCTAATTGTTTTTTGGAGACCTCAAGCCTTCGTCTTTCGCTAGTTATTTTTAGAGAAATTTTAATTAACAAGTACATACTGAGCCCTGACGACCCCAACCACTTGCCAAGCCTAGATTACAACTTTGAGTATGGAAACAAAGGATCGTAGGAACTAATAAACTCTGTGCATTTAAAAACCTTATCTTTGAAACTCCTTTTAAAAAAAAATCATGCTGGTCCTAAATGAAGCACCTTTTTTCCACTGCCTTTTTCCAGCACTCTTCTGTTTCACAAAATGGCCAGAAAGCAGGTGACGTGAATAGCAAGAGAAATCAGAGGTGTGGGGTATTGTTAGTTTTAGCTTCTCAAGCCTGAGCACCTCCTGGTTAAAGCAGGGCCTCCTGGTGGCATTGCAGGGTTAGCGCTGTGTTGCTCCAGGAAGAACCTGAACTGTTCTGGTCTGCGCGGAACTGATCAGCTGTGGGACCCCTTCTGCCTGGAAACTTGAGGAGTCTGAGCTGGATCCTGATTCTTACCCTCGCCTGAATCAACACTTTCCTCCGTTAGGCTGTAGGAGTTCAGACAAAGCCTCTTTAGACTGAGGTCTGTATCAGTCGGCTAAGGCTGTCATAGCAAAATCCCACGGACTGGGCGACTTAATGGAAATGAACTTTTGCACAGTTCCAGAGGTTAGAAGTCCAGGATCAAGGTGTCGGTAGTTTTGGTTTCTTCTGAGGCCTCTCTCCTTGGTTTGTAGGCGACCACCTTCTCCTTGTGTCCCTCGTTGTCTCTCCACTTGTGTGTGTCTGTGTCCTAATCTCTCACAAGGACATCAGTCCTACTGGACATCACCTAGACAGTGATATTTTACCTTAACCGCCTTTCCCAAGGCTCTGTCTCCAAACACAATCACATTGTGAGCTACTAGGGGTTAGGGTTTCAACATAGGAATTTTGGGGGATGCAATTTAGCCCATAACAGGATCTGACAGTGAAGTACAGATTGTCTCTCCATGTACCAGTTTTTCCAAAAAGCTCATTTCTGATGGAATCCCAGATGGTTTTCCATCATACCCCTTATGGAACAGTAGGGTGTTACTTTTTTAAACTTATTTTTACTGCCCCACAACATCGTGAAGACCTTCGCTGCTTGCATGTGCAGTGGTTTGATGTGCGCCAAGATGTTCCGAGTCACTCAGGGCCACCTTCCTGACTGTCTCAGTCTGTGTGAACTGCCACAACAAAATACCCCAGACTGGGCTTCTGGCTGGATAGCAGGCCTTCCTCTCTCACAGTTCTGGAGGCTGCGAGTCAAGGACAGGGCACCGGCAGATTCAGGGGCTGGTGCAGGCTGCTCCTTGATTCACAGGTGGCCGTCTTCCATCATGTCCTCACATGGTAGAAGGGGCCAGGGAGCTCTGGGAGGTCCCTTTTATAAGGGCACTAATCCCAATCATGAGGGGTCCACCCTCAGGACTTAATCACCACCACCTCCAATGCCATCTCACTGTAGGACATAAAGCTTCAGACTGTAACACCGATGATTTGTGTCCCATCTGACTTCACCTTATAAGCTCTGCACCACTTTCTCGTAGGGGCTTTGTTGTGGGGTGTCTTTGAGGGGTGAGGGGTATTGTCCTTCCAGTTGGCCTTTCCCACGTGTCTCCTCATGTCCTCCTCCCCATCCTCTTCCTCCTTCCAGTGAGATGCTCTTTAAGCCACCTCTCCTGATCCCCCTGGACCAGACTCCCTCTAGCCGGTGACCTGGGGCAGGACCCGAGCCCCTCTCACTGTTTATGAATTGCGGCTCTGAGCTATGTGATGCCTGGTTCCTTCTTGTCACCTCACTGTGAGGGGCCATTCTGTCAGAGTGTGGTACCTCAGTTTGGGGCAGCTGTTTGAGGCCACTTTCCAGCAATCCTTTGCTGCCACCTCTGGCAGTGACCCTGAGGGTAGAAGTTGTCCGGTAGGTGTGGTGTCGGGGCCATATTGGAAAGATGTGGCCTGAATGCCTCTGGAAAGAGGCCAAATGGCAAGGTTGTCTTTGGCAATTACTGATTCTTCACATTGTCAGCAAAATAGAGCTGTTTCTTTGCAGGACAGTGGTAAGCACAAGGCCCATCTGCTTCTGGCAGTGTGCTGATATTCTTGGTACCAGAAAGTAGAAGGCGTAGCTGATAGAATGTCAGGTAGAGCTCCCAATGTCCTGTGTGCCAGAGGCTGCCAAATCCTGTCCTGTGCCAACCTCCTCCTCTTGGTAGCTGATGCACTGGGGCTCCGATGGCATTCTTGCTTCTTACCCTATCCCACGCTCTCCGGAAGTTGCGGAGAATCAGCAAGGGTGTCACTGATTTGGGCTTGTGGGAGCTGCCTCCCTGTGAGCCGCTTAAACACATGTCCACAGAAGGCTGACACGATCCTTTTGGAAAGAACATTTCTCTGCTGACATCAGAGGGCTGATATATTCTCGATAATTTATAGCTAGAGCAGTGTATGTATTATGCATGCGAACAGAGGATGTTTTTGCAGTTCTTTGAGACCTCTTGGAGGGGTGGAAGTAGTCCAGGTGTGGGCAGTTAAGTTGTTCCTCTGGTAATCTAATGACAAAAGGCCATCTGGGGGGACGAAAAAGCTTGTCTGGCCTAATTGAGTTTATGGATAAGGGAAAGAGCTTGCCACCTGCTTATATTTTATAAATCCTGTCAAGAAAGTTACAAAACTAAAAATTTCATGGCACCTAGGTGGCTCAGCTGGCTAAGCGGCTGCCTTCGGCTCAAGGCATGATCCCAAGGTCCTGGGATCAACCCCTGCATCAGGCTCCTTGCTCAGTGGAAAGCCTGCTTCTTCCTCTCCCGCTGCTGTTCCCCCTGCTTGTGCGCTCATCTCTCTCTTTCTGTCAACTACATAAATCTTTAAAAAAAAAAAAAAAGGAAATAAAAGAAAGAAAAAAGAGATTTCATGATAGGCCATGGTAAGGAAGGTGTTGTGGACTGAATTATGTCTCCTCCATCCCCACCAAACTTCTATGTTGGAGGCCTAACCCTTATCATGACATACCTGGAGATACATCTTCAGTATGTAATTAAGGTTAGACGAGGTCATTCATTAGGATGGGGCCTTAATCCAATAGGTTGGTGGCCTTATAAAAAGAGGGAGAGCGGGCAGCCCGGGTGGCTCAGCGGTTTAGTGCCACCTTCAGCCCAGGGTGTGACCCTGGAGACCTGGGATCGAGTCCCACGTCAGGCTCCCTGCATGGAGCCTGCTTCTCCCTCTGCCTGTGTCTCTGCCTCTCTCTCTCTCTCTCTCTCTCTCTCTCTCTCTCTCTCTATGTCTCTCATGAATAAATAAATAAAATCTTAAAAAAAAGGGGGGGGAGAGAGCAAGAGATATCTCTCCCCCTCCTTGCACACAGTGAGAAGGTGACCCTCCACACACCTGGAGGAGAACCAAGTTAGCTGGCTCCTTGGTCTTGGACTTCTAGCCTTTCATCTAGCTGTAAGAAATCAATTTGTTTTTTTTTTTTTTTTTGAGCCACCTGGTCTGTGATATTTTGTTACAGCAGCTCAAGCAAACTAATACAGAAGGAATTAAGTTAAACTTGGTTGTTTTTCAAAAAAGACAGCTGATTGAACATGGACGCCTATTTCAAGCTTGTATATG
Source organism: Nyctereutes procyonoides (assembly GCF_905146905.1). Taxonomy (NCBI): domain Eukaryota; kingdom Metazoa; phylum Chordata; class Mammalia; order Carnivora; family Canidae; genus Nyctereutes; species Nyctereutes procyonoides. The sequence goes on from NW_026575155.1 coordinate 9,670,216, forward strand.
AGCCAAATACATGCATTCCCATTTATTTACCTTTTTTTAAATGGCCTTTTCCTTTTTCCTTTTTCAAAAAAATTTATAGCTTTACTGACATGCAAAAAACTACGTATACTTAAAGTGTATGATTTGATGAGTTTTGACCTGTGTACATCCATGTGAAACCATGACGTGGGCATGTGTCTGTTAGCCCTGGAAGTTTCCTTGTATGCCCTCTGTGGTCCCTCCTCTGCACCCTGTCTCCCTGCCCCCAGCTCCAGTCAGCCGCGGATTCACTTTCTATCACTAGAGACAAGTTTGCATTTTCTAAAATTTTATGTAAACAGAATCATATGGTATATATCCTTTGTTTCCTGGTCTGGCATCTTTCAGCACAACTGTTTGGAGAGTCATTGAGGTTGTCGTGTAGATTGATAGTTCATTCCTCTTTACTGCTGAGTAGGATGCCATGGATGTATACCATTCATTTGTCTATTTTCCTATTAATGGACATTTTGGGTTGCTTCCAGTAGATAATACATATCACTTTTTAAAAAAAAACTGGCAAATCTTTTTCCAAAGTGGTCGTATCACAATTTCATACCTTCCAGTATTGTATGGGCACTGTAGTTATTCCGTATTCTTTTCAACACTTGGTATGGGCAGTCTTTATTTTAGCCATTTTAGTGGGAGTGTACTAGTAGCTCCTTGTGGCTTTTACATTTCCCATTTAAATGACTCCTGGTTAGAGCCTCAGTACATGATCACTATAACTGTTAGAAACGACACTATTGTTTTAAAGGATTTTATTTTATTTGAGAGAGTGAGTGGGAGAACACGAGCAGGAGGAGGGAGAGGGGGAAGCAGACTCCCTGCTGAGCATCCTGGGGCTGTATCCCAGGACCCTGAGATCATGACCTGAGCTTAAGGCAGACACTTAACCCACTGAGCCACCCAGGCACCCCAAATTTACACTATTTTATGTTGTATAGAATAGACAAAAAGTGAACGTGACCCCCCCTCGGGAGTGGCAGTAGGATAAGTCATGCTGTAACAATATGATGACATATGCCACCATCCAAATGAGGTATCCTTGTAGTTACCAGTGTGACAAAGGCTCATGATAAAATAGGGACAAAAAAAGGCTAACTGAACAGTTACATACAGCTGTAGTCTTGGATTTGGGGGGGAGAATAAAAGAGGGGATTGTATGGAAGGGGCAAGGTCTAGAAGCCCTCATGGCTGGCCTGGTTTGCTTCCAGTTTTTCCTGGTTCTGAATGAAGCTCTCATGAACATCTTTTTGCACCTGGCTGTTTTTGCCAACATCCATCCCTCGCCAGAGGTAGACTGGCTGTGTTGGTGGGCATAGAGCTAAACCTTTGGACACACGAGTCTGCGTCCTGCTCATCTGTCTGCATTGGTACCAGAGCCTTAGACTGTAGTGCTTTAGAGCAGGTCCATCCGGCGGGACTGGGTTCTCTACACCAACCTAACCCTCTTCTCTTGCAGAATTTTTCTACCGTTGCCAGGTGGTTTTCCTCCAGATGAACTTTAGAATCATTTGTAAAGTGAAATCTTTGGGGGGTTTGACTCGTATTAGGTAACAATTATAGAATGTTTGGGGAAGAAGTGACGTGGTGATGCATTTGGCCCTCCCACGGGGAGTCGTCATTCTCTCTGTTGAGGAAAAAGTGTTCACATTTGTCCCTAGGAACTTAATCATTTTTCTTACACAAGTCTTCCCTGAGTGCTAAATACAGTAGATCGCCTGTACATGTATTTTGCTGTTGTGAATGGGATTATCTCCCACTATATGTTTTAACAGGCTGTGGGTGTACAAAGCAATTAACTTACAGAGTTTGGAAACTAGCCATCTTAGTGAATTTATTTCTAAGTTTTTTTTTGAACCAGTTGTTTTGAGTTTTGTAACTAAGCATACATATCATCAATCGATACTAAATTTGTGCGTTTTCCCTGGCATTTTGCCATACCAGCATTTTCCTGGAACACTAATAATGTTGACACTGGTGGTGTATTAGTGATAACGATGTCAGCTGCTGTAACAAAGACCTCCAAAGCCTAAGGACCACCAATAAGATAGAAGTTTCTCGCTCCTTTATCAGTTCAGGATGGTGTTCCAGACTAGGCCACTCTCTTCCACATGGTTATTCTAGAGACTCAAGCCTGGGACTCTGCCATCTTTAACACATGGCTTCCAGAATTGCTCTGTTCGCTGTCGTTCTGTTCCACGAGAAGGGGGAAGAGCATATAGGAGCACGCACAGAACTTAACGGTGCACATTACCTCCATGCATCTCTTTAAGGCAGAAAAATATTCTCTGGGTGGAGCAGCCAGAGAATTCTGTTCTGGTGGCCCAGCTACAGGAAGAGAAACAGGGAGCATGATTAGGGTGAACGTGGCAATCCCTACCCCCGCCTGGCATGCACTGATTTTGGAGAGGGTAGCTCCTATTTCACGGTTATCTCAGCCCTATGGGCCCAGCAGATTGCTGTCTCTCAGACACCAGTTTGGTCTTTATTTATTAACTTAAATGACTTCGTGTCTTTAAAGGTAACTTTTTTTTTTTTTTTAAGATTTTATTTATTTATTCATGAGAGAGAAAGAGGAAGAAGCAGGCTCCATGTAGGGAGCCCGATGTGGGACTCGATCCCGGGTCTCCAGGATCACGCCCTGGGCCAAAGGCAGGTGCCCAACCACTGAGCCACCCAGGGATTCCCTGACTTCGTATCTTTATGGAGCCAGAATGTAAGCCAGTTCGTTACCTGATCAGTTCGTAAAGTGTTGGGTTGCTTTTCTCAGGGCCACACAGTTCTGTCTTAACTTTTTATTCCCGTGTTCTTGGTGATTGGGGTCTTTAAACTGATTCTCCCAACGCCCGAGATACACCTCAGAAGTAAGTTGCTGGCAGGTACGCTAATTGAGATGTGTGGAACAAGGAAGGAACACAGAGCATAGGAGCGGTTCACATTCAGGCTCACCACCAACTTCTGAGATCGAGACACATGTACTAGTGGTCTACCCAGCTCTTCACGCTCTGCCGTCTTGTCAGAGGAATCCAGTTACGTCTAGGGATCAGGTGGCGAAGCACTGCAGGGTGGTAGCTCCCATCGCCCAGCCTCAGCAGTAAGCGTTATTGTTCTAGGACTTCTCCCTAGTAATTCTGTTTTCCTTGACAGGGATTGACTCAGACATAGGCATGTGACCTTCTCTGACCTATGAGATGGGGCCAGCTGGCTTCTGGAAAGGGTTTCCTCTAATACAGAGAGGCAGGAAAGGAACAAACGCTTGACTTTTTTTGTTCCTCTGCTTAATTGTGGGAGAATTTAGTGGCCTGATGTGTGGCAGACATCTGAGGCCACAGCAGGAAAAAGCTGAGGATAAGTCAACTCACCATGAGGAGCATGTAAGCATGAAAAGGTTCGTGTCCTTTTAAGATGTCACTGAGCCCTCAGATTAGCCAAATAGAGGAATATGCTCCCCCAGACCAGTTTCTTGGCGTCAGCACTGTTGACCTTCTGTGGTGGGGCAGGGGATGCTGTCCTGTGCATTATAGGATGTTTATCAACACCTTGGCCTTTGTCTACCAGAGGCCAGTAGCACATCCCACCCCCATTATAACAGCCAGAGGTGCCCCAGACATTGTCAGGTGTCCCTAGGGGCAGAACTGTCCCAGTTTGAGAACCACTGCTCTAGACTTTTGATTGTGAGGTGATCCATTTCTTCATTTAGAGTTGTAGATTTGGATATGCTACACTTTACGGCCCAATGTTTGGTAACCGAGTCTGCAACGTCCGACCATCCTAAACCCACGGGAACCCGTTTCCTCTGTGGGCAGAAGCAGGCACACTTGTTTCTCAACAGTAAAGGCATTTGTGTGTCCTTAAAAGATGAAAATGTAAAAAAAAAAAAAAAAGATGCGGAATGTCCCATGCTGATGGGGGCCCTCACCTCTGCATTAGCATGGTTCTGGCTGGACTGAAGGTGCATACAGAGACTCTACATAGGATTTTGTCTCTCTGGCCTCACTGGCTTCACCCTCAGTGCACGAGCCCCATTATGTGTCTGAGGAGGTAGTATTCCTTCAGCATCGTGTGTTCAGCCTCTTGGTTCTGAGTGTTCCAGGCAGTTTTATAGCTGTTGAGTTTTGGGGAGCAGAGCCCACCTGGGCTTGAATGGTGCGCCGGTCACAATTCCCGGATGCCTTCTAGCAACCTCCTTCCTCCCATCACCGAGAGCTTGTTCTTTAACTGCCACCTGCTTCTATGCAGATGATTTATCACAGGGACAAGGAAGCAAAAGAAGAGCATAGAGAAGGGGAACCCCAGGTGGGATTCAGATCAGATTGAACAGGCAGGGGACGCCTGGGTGACTCAGTCAGTTGGGCATCTGCCTTCGGCTCAGGTCATGGTCCCAGGGTCCTGAGATCGAGCCCCAAGTCGGGCTCCCTGCTCAGTGGAGGGAGTGTGCTTCTCCCTCTCCCTCTGCCCCTTCTCCCGCTGGTGTGCTCTCTCGTTCTCTCTCTCTCTCAAATAGGTAAAACCTTAAAAAAGAAAAAGATTGAACAGGCAGCATAACATTGGAGAGACATGTTCTTCACATCCCAACCGCAACTCTGAGTTACAATTCCTTTTTTTTTTTCTTTTAAAGATTTTATTTATTCATGAAAGACAGAGAGAGAGGGAGAGAGAGGCAGGGACACAGGCAGAGGGAGAAGCAGGCTCCAGGCAAAGAGAGGGAGAGAGAGGCAGTCCCACAGGCAGGGAGCCCAATGTGGGACTCGATCCCGGGACTCCAGGATCACGCCCTGGGCCGAAGGCAGGCGGTCAACAGCTGAGCCACCCGGGCGTCCCTGAAGTACATTCCTTGCTGCACATGCAGATCACACGATCTCCGCTCCAGCGCCCTGCGGTGCCCGAGGCCCTGTGGGTTGGCAGAACCAGAGCACTGGGGAGGACGTGTCCAAGCTCCACTCGGCCACTCTGAGCCCATTTTGCTTGACATCGAGGATTGGGAAGTGCCGCCCCGGGGATCCTGAGAAACCTCTGTGCGGGAGGAGATAACATTTAGTCTCATTTGAGTGTGCCAGTTCTGTTCTTCTGGGTGTGAATTTTAGAGGCTACTGAGTTCCTCCAGTCGAACTTTTGGGAACTGAAGCCTGTTTGGGATTGGCGATGAGACTCTTCCCCCATGATACTCTTGCTGCTTTTCTGGCTCTGACTTTAACAAGTTGGTTTCCGTATAATAGGCTTTTGGTTGGTTTGTTAAATGTATCATTTGTATGTGGATTAAAAAAAAAAAAAGTTTAAAAAGCAGAAAAGGATTTGTATTCAGACAGCGAGTCACTTAGTATTTTAATGATATGCTTGCTTTTATTAGATCTTCTGGTTTGCGGTTACAAATTCTTAAGTATTTTAGTATCCTCTGCATCACGTATGTGTCATTGTTTAGTCCTGATGGGCATGTTTGCCCCACGTGTTCATTTCCTTTCATGTGGCTCACTCTCCGCCTCGGCTGCCTTGCCCTCCTGCCACCCTTGTCCATCATTCCATCCCCTTGGCTCCTCGCCCCCAAGACAGTGATTCCCTTTAGCGAGCCCCTTATGAGCTTGTCATTCATTGTTTTTCAAATCTGTCCTCCTCCAGAGGTGCCCTGCCACCCCTTTTACTGCTGAGGATGCTGAGGGAAGAAGCTCAGGCTTGCTTGAGGCTTGGTCAGGGGTCAGCGTATCGTGCTTCAGCTCAGAGCCCACGTGCAGGTGCACGGCTGGGGGGTGGGGGGCTTGGGACCTGCCCTGCTGTGGGAAAAGAATAAGATGCGAGTCTGGAAACGTGCAAGGCATGACAGCTAGCCATCCCAAGTTTCCCTGTGGGAAGACAGGGGAAATTGCTCTTAGTGGTGGGGGGAGTGGTTTCTACAATCTAGACGTTGCACTAAACTCACAAGCGGAAAAATAAAGAGCAACATTTGGACATGTGTGTTGCCGCTTGCCTTCTAGGAGGTAGCAATGCCTCTGCTGTGTTGTGGTTTGGCTTTTGTGTTTGGAGAGAGGGAGGGAGAGAATCCGATGTGGACTCCACTGCCCAGCGCAGGTCCCGACAACAGGGCTCGATCTCACGACCCTGAGCTCATGACCTGAGCCTAAATCAAGAGTTTTCTGACCCAGTATGGAGGTTCCCACGTCCTCTCCGCTGAGACTCTAGGGTGGACCGATGCTTGTGTCACACGTGTACAGATGTGTGCATTCCTTGTTAAGCCTGCTGCCCTGGGGGAGTCGGAACAAGGAACATCTGGAACATCTTAGCTCCTTTTAAGTCCCGCCTGCACGACCAGGGCCCTGTGTTTCAGGACCTTGTGCCAGGCTGGCCCGCTAAGGAAGGGTGGTGCTCCCACCGGGCCCCAGGTCAGCTGGCTCCGAGCCTGGGCTCTGCATCACATGTCCCCTGCCCTGGCCTCACTTTCTCATGAGTTAGACCAGCAAAGCCTCCCCTCCACGGCAGAGCCGACTCAGGCTCAGCTGAGAAAAATGAGTTTCCAAGACTGCCCCGCCGAGGCGTGGGCCCAGGCCTTGTGGTATCCGGGCCATGGTTCCCGGGGATGCGTGGTCAGTGGCAGCTGCAGGTCGGCCTGCCTGCTGTGCGCCGCCCTGGCCGGGCCTGGGGTAGCCACTGCCTTGGCCATCAGGCCGCGCTTCGTAAAGCCTCCCCTAGCATGTGTGCTCAGCCTCTGGTTGTGCTCCTCGCGGGCAGCATGGTATTTGCTCAGAAAGCTTAAGTTAATATTAGCTGCAGCAATAAGATAAAACCGATGCAAAGGGAATAAAAGTAATCCTAAGACATTTCAAAAAGGAAGCAGTGTGTTCCAACGCGTCTCTACCCCCAGTGGACGGGGAGTTCAGCAGAGATTGCTGCTGTGGCCTGCTAGGAGCTCGCTGTCTTGCGAGCTGAGGTCGTGGGGTGTGGGTGTTGCAAGCCAAAAGTTGACTACTCACTTGGGGTCACCGCTCTGCAGGTTGGCCCCAGGCGGTCAGCTGATGCGTCAGTGCAGCGCAGTCGTGTTTCAATCCGTGACCTTTCTAAGAAGGAAGCTCTTCATTTACAGAGGGGTTGTGCCGGTGTCACTCCCCCAGTCAAACAACAGCTGACTTTGTTGGTTCTCTGAAACCCCAGCTCCCTGTCGTGGCTGTTAGGGATCAATCATTTCTCCTCTTGTCTCTTGCCATCCTCCCCCGCCCTGCTCCCAAGCTGGCACTGTGGCCGAGTCACTGCCATTTCAGCCAAGGCATGACACTCTTTGCCATCTCCACCTTCCGTACGTGGCCTACTTTAGTGTGGGACACTCTGGCCAGTTTGTTCTTACTCAGTGTCTGTCCTGTTTTCCTTCTGTCTGAAGGGCACCGTTGGTGTACCTTGGCAAGTATTTAATGACTATTCAAGCTTGTGCCACTTGGCCAGCCTCACTCGCTGCACAGCTTCGTTTTTGCGGCATGAAACGAGCATCCTTTTAACGATGACCAACTTCCAGGAAGAGGACCTGCTGGTATTTTACCATTTGCTCCATGCGAGACCTGCTTTTAAATTGGCTTGCTTGTGTTTCTCTGTAGATGAGCACCTGGCATCCTGAGGTCAGTGTTATCATGGTGAAAAGGTTTGGGCGATCTCCCTTAGGAACTTTCTAAAACCGAATATAAGTTACCCCCTATCCATATTGTTAAATCACCCTAAACATTTTTTTTTCAGTTGTGATAAAACACACTTAACATACAATTTACCTTCACCATTTTTTAAGTGTACTAAATTGCCTTTTGAGTCCATGGTCTGCCCTTTTGGAATCTTTAATCCTGTTTCTTACACAACACCCTTCTGAATTGTGCTGAGAGTGCTAGAGAACATCAGGCTGCCAGATAGTGTGATGCCAGAATAAAATAAAGTGCAGCGCAGACATTGTCTTGGGTGGAGCAAAGTGAGACACTTCCTGGTCTCCATTAATGAGGCGTGAATGTGGCTCAAACCCTTTCTTTTTCAAACTTAAGTTTTGTGAATTTTTCATTATTTTATTTTAAGGTCAGCCTGCTGAGCTGATGCATACAATGAGGTCCAAAATATTACATCTTGATTGTAGCTCAAGGAATGTTTTTCAAAATAGTGTAGCTTTTAAGGAAAACAAGGAAGGAAGGTTTATTTCTGGTTTAATCGTAGCTCTTCCTTTCTGTTTAGCACTTTTCAAAGTGATTTTGAAAACATGGCCATTTTTTCCTTCCAGATTCATGAGTTTCCTTGAGTTATTTAGTCTATAGCTGAAGAACATTTCTCATCTTTGTTTTTTAACAAATGTTTCTCATCATTTTTATTCAGTGTTTATCATGTGTGTTGTATATATAACATAAATATATATGTGTGTATATATATATATATTTCATAGACTGTGTTTGTATATATCTCTCTGTGCATCTATTAAGCTTACTTGGGTTTCTAGTGTCCTGAAAAACACAACCCAAATAATGAAAGTTCCCTGGAAATTCTCACTGGGCTTTCCCTGCTGGAGAAGCACAGTGCCTGGATAGAGGCTGGCCTTCCCTAACCCACACCAGAGTTCCAGTCTCGGCAGCTCTCGAATACCCAGGAGGAAATCCGGAGTTTTGAAGTGCTAGAAGGTGAACTCAGTTCAGGTGGCTATTTAATTAAGGGTTAAAAACTCACACTCAGAAGCACCTGGGTGGCTCAGTGGTTTAAGCTTCTGACTCTTGGTTTCAGCTCAGGTCATGATCTCATGGTGGTGAGATCAAGCTGCATGTCAGGCCCCACGCTGGTTGGGGAATCTATTTGGGATTCCCTCCCCCCACCTTTCTCCCCCCTCCCCACCACCCCTGCTCGCTTATGAGTGTCTGTGCGCGCGCTCTCTCTCTCTCTCTCTCTCTAAAAAAAAAGGGGGAAAAAGCCTCACACTCAAGAGAGGTTGGACCGAGTCCCTGGGCCCCTTCAGGATTTATTAAAAGGAGTCCCTTTGTTCTCGGTTGAGGAAAGAGTTTTCAGTTTGTTCAACATATAGACGTCACTCGGGAGTTCATGGTTCTTGGCAGCTCAGCTGCAGGAGCAGTTGGATGAAACACAGCATTGGCTTCTTTTGTCTTTTTGGGTGGTCAAATATATATAAAACTTACCATTTTAACTGTTTACGAGTGTACTGTTCAGTGGTATTCAGCGTGTTTACCTTGTACAACCAGCACCACCATCCAAAACTGAGACCGTTTCTATGAGACATGGGCTGCCCTTTCCCCTCCCCCGCCTCCCAGGTCCCCCACCCCCACCGTTCCATTTCCCGTGTCTGTCACTTTGACAACACTAGGGACCTCATGGAAGTGGAGTCAGTGTTCATCCTTTTGCATCTGGCTCATTGCACTGAGTGCAGTCTTCGGGGTTCATCCATGTAGCGTGCCTCAGGATTTCCTTCCTTGCTAAGGCTGAGTACTGGTCTACTGTGTACACCACATTTTATTGATGCATTCATTGACATCTGGGTTGTTTTCACGTTTTGGCTATTGTGAATAGGGCTGCAGTGAACAGAGGTGTGCAGATACCTCTTTGAATCCTTGCTCTCAGTTCCTCTGCACATGTGCTCAGAAGTGGAATTGCTGGATCATATAGTAATTTGGTAAACAAGTCAAACATTTAATCTTTTTTTTTTAAGATTTTTTTTTTTTTTAAGTAAACTCTCCACCCAATGTGAGACTTCAACTTAACGACCCCATGATCAACAGCCCCATGCTCTATCGACTGAGCCGGCCAGGCGCCCCTGATCTTTTGAGGAGCCACCCTACTGTTTGCCCGGAAATGGCACCAGTTTACATTCCCACCAGCAGTGCACAGCACTCAGTTTTGAAACCTCCTAGGCCCAGGCTCTTCTAAATAGAACATTTTCTTTTTCAAAAAGCAGTGACAGCCATGGGCATCTGGCTTACTCTGAGAGAGGATGGCACAAAAGGCCTCCAATTTCCTCCTGAGAAGTGTTTTTCAGATCCTAAAAGTGGGCTGGCCACATGAGCCAAGCACTTCCTTAGTGCGGGGGTGCCTGAGTTGCCAGCTCCCAGGTAGCAGAGTTCCCAAGTCAGAGGTGGCCGACTCAAGAAATCCCCCATGGCTGGACCACCGCCCTGAGCTCTGAGTCTTTAGCAGCCAAAGCAGGGGAATGAATCACTGGAGGACTCCTTCCCTTTTAAGTCTACCCTGAAAACATGGAGATGGTCACAGCCATGCATTAACCCCCAGCGAGACTAAAGATAAAGTCTTACAGAAGGAGAATTTAGGGGAACCAGCGTGGGGACCTTCCTGGTAGCCTTTACCACTGACCAGAGGCAACTGGCTCTTCCTTCACTAGTCCCGCCCCCGGAGTCTCTGCACACAGGGGAGGGGGATGGTGAGGGAGCAGACCACTGTTTCCTTAATGGCACCAAGAGTTGGCTTATGTTCCCCTTCTGGCATGTTTGTGAGATACTTATTACTACTCACCCAGAAGGTGTGTTTATTTTTTAGATTTTTCTTTATTTTTGAGAAAGAGAGAGTGCACGCTCACATGAGCAGGAGGGAGGGAGAGGGAGAAGCAGGGTCAACCACTGAGCCACCCAGGGGTCCCTTGTGCTTCATTTTCAATCTGTCATTATAATAATGACACTGTGCCAGACATTGTGCTATCCTCTTTGCATGGGGTGTCTCATTTGATGTATGCAACTTTGTGAGGTGCCATGATCTCCATTTTTCTAGATGAAACCATAGCCAGAAAGTTTAGAGTTTGCCCAACAAGCAGATGGTGGAACAGGCATGCCAGGCTCTCAACCCCAAACCTCCCATTATTAGACCAGGATTATAATAATTCAGTATTGTTTTTTTAGCCTAGCCTCAGTGTAGAAGCACCTGTTAAGTGCCAGGCTCTGTGCAAAGTGGGTTAGCACAAATGCTGTGACCTAGGCACGATTTCAGCCCTGTGATTAGTGATGAAAATGATGCAGAAGGGTTGACTCTCCTAACTGCTCTAAGGAGCTGGCTGGCAAAGTCTGGCCACATCCTGACTCTAGGTGAGGAACTTAACTTGATTCCCCATCTCTGGGTGGCTCTGCTCTGCTCCTGAACTTGTGTGCTTTGATCTAACTTGACAGTCTGGTGGGTGAAAAGAATGGTATTGTCTTGTAGTCCTAATCTACATTTTTCTTACCAGGAAGGACAAGCACCTTCTCATTTTTCTAAGTACTGTCTGTTTATATCTTTTGTTTTTCCTGAATTTTCAGATCCGACAGCTTCCTTTATCTCTAGGTACCTCAGCGGCACTGAGTCCCTCCCTGTCTCAGACATACGTGTTTGCGTGGATTGACACGGACAGTATCCGGTGACCGACCCATTCCCTGTTTACTAGTCATGGCCTCAGCTCTTAGTTACGTTTCTTTTCCTATGTCTTTTTTCAAATTAGATCAAGTCACACATTTAAATGAGATAGAAATAGCGAGCAGCCTCATTCATTTGGAATGGGTGGTTGTGGTTCACTGTGATTGCGTGTATGTGGGAAGGAGTTTATCAGTCAGGATAGTGAGGGTTATGCCATGGTAACAAACAGTCCCTCGTCTCAGTGAGTCATACACAGTTGAGTTCGGCCTCACTGGGTCAGCACACGGTTTCTGCTCTGTAATTTCTCAGGCAGCCAGGCTGGGAGAGGCGTCAGCTCAGCCCACATCTCCATGATCTTAGAGTCAAGAAGAGAGAACCCAACATGCTTTGAGTCGGCTTTTAAAGCCTGTGCCTGCATGACACGTATCACCCCACTCATCCCACTGGCCCGAGTAAGTCATGCGGCCACACCTGGGGTCAAAAGGGCAGAGGAATGGGATTCCGAACATCCACAGCCCAAGGAAGGCAAACGCCATTGGGTCCCAGATAACCACCATGGGGAGTGCCCCATCTTTTCCACCTCAAACAGCAGAAGTCCTTAGAATACACTGAGTAGCACAGACGTGCTGACTTAAAAAAAAACAAATGGTTGAAGGCATCTGGGTGGCTCAGTTGGCTAAGTGTCTGACTTTGGTTTGGGTCATGATTGCAGCCTACTAGGATGGAGCCCCGCATTGGGCTCCCTGCTCAGTGGGGAGCCTGCTTCTCCCTCCCCCCCTGCCTCTCCCCTCATTCTCTCTCTCTCTCTCTCCAAATAAATAAAATCTTAGAAGAAAAAGGAAACACAAGTGCTTGATCTTGACAAAAAAGATTGCTACAGGTGAAGACAGAGAGGCCCTCTTTCCTGCTCTTGAATCCCGTTATCAATGAGCCAGTCAAGTCGCAGACATGGTTTTCTAGAAGCCGAGTCTTCAGGACTGGCCGGGAGTTGATACATGTTGAAGCCGAGTGATGGTTGTATGGCTGTTCCAACTGTTTTTCTATGTTTTTTAAAATGTCCATAATAAAATACAGCTTCCTGTGCATTTGGCACATTCATTTCCTCTCCGCCAAAGCTGTCTTACTTTGTTCTTATCCCGTTACAGCATGTGTTTCAAGTTACCTCAGGATTTGTTTTTTGACAGAAGAACATTAAAAAAAAAATATTTTGGGGGCCCTGGGGTGGCTCAGTTGGTTAAATGTCTGACTCTTGACTTTGGCTCAGGTCATGCTCTCAGGGTGATGAGATCAAGCCCCTCAGTGGGCTCCATGCTTGGTGAAGAGTCTGCTGGGGACTCTCCCTCCCCCCCTCCCCCCTGCTCACATTCATGCACTCACACTCTCTCTCAGTCTGTCAAATAAATTAAAATCTTTAAAAAAAATATTTTGTTGGTTTCCCTTTGTTTTAAAATATCAGACATTTACATACAATGTTTTAAGGTGTTTCTTGACCTCTAGTTACATGGGGGTGTTTTTGAGACACGGGTTTATTGAATTGGAGAGTTCAGTTAGACTACAGGCTTGTGATGAAAAATATAATTTTCCTTCCTTTCCCTTTACCTCCTGCATAACCTCAGTGTATGTTTTAGGGGCAGGATCATTTTCCTTGTTTATAAAAAGAAAGCTGTCACGGCCCTAAGACCATATGGTCTAGGGGCCAGCAGTTGGGAGACAGAGATAGAATGCAGTTGGCATCACACACGTCTTATGACATTCTTCCAGAATGCCTGCTTTGTTTTAGGCTCTGTGCAGAGTGCTGCTGAAAACCGCAGAGAGGAAGACAACAGACCCGGCCCTCAGAGAGTTGCTCACCGCCTAAGGCAGCCCCGGAGCAGATAATCATTAGAACAGTGTTGTATTGGTGACAGATGGGATGGACACATGGGACCCGGCGCAGGAGTAACTAGACTTGGGGCACCCTGCTGGGGATGGGGGGACATTCACCTCCACGAGAGGGGATGCTAAGTCTCCTGCGGGGAAGGAGGTTGGGGGCAGAGAGAGCGCGCAGGCAGGAATCACAACTGGATCTTGTTGCTACAGAGTTTGAAGCTGATGAATTAAGAGATGGGGGCGGGGGAGGGGGCAAAGCAGGCAGGACTCATGCTATGGAGGCCTTTGAGTGGCTTTTTAAGAAGCGTGGACTTCACCCCGTAGGCTTTGAGCAAATATTTGTGGATCATTCCATAATGACAGACACTTTGTGTTCTAAGATTGAGTCATGAGGACCCACCCAGACGCAGCAGTGTGCCAGTGGTCACTCGAGGCTGTGCAGGGAGGCAGTGATCCGCTCACACTCCTGACCGTGTTTCTCAGGTACCCCCAGTACCCGGGCTGCTTGAATGCAGATGAGGCCTGTGTCCGGCTGGCAGAGGCCTGGCTCAGGAATCCTGTTGTTGCACCCCAGCAGGGTTGGGCCCTTTCTCCAGTGGGATGTGGGTCCCTCCCTGCAGGATCACCACAGCTAAAGATTCCAGGACTCGTGGCCTAGAGGTGTGCCCCCCTCCCCCCACTTTTCTTCTGGGGTAACCCCTCGCTCAGAGCCACCTGGCTGTGAGAATGATGGGGATAATTCAGACCTTCTCTTTTCACTGGGCAGATTCCAAGGGCCTCCCCAGCACACAGGCAAGGGTCCTCCTAGGGATGAGGGTCGCCTCCCCTGATACAGTCCATGTTCTGTTTGGACTCGTGTGTGCACAGGAGCCCTCACTGGTACCCAGGTTCCCACGTGTGACCGACACACTGGTCTGATGGTGACAGTGTCCCCTGCTCTTGATTCTGATGCCTGCCTCATCTCCAGCCTTGCCAGGGGCTTCACTGGTACCCGTGTCCCTGGAGCCTGGCTCGTGGCCCCCCTGGTGTTCCCTACACAGGCCCTCTGTCTTCGGTTGGCGTTTGCTGGAGTCTTCCTGGCTGCGGGTGACTTACTTGACATTGTAAATGTCCATACCTTCTTCCTCATGTTTTTCCTCCTGTTTTCTAGGCCCTCCAGAGTAACCTGAGGTATTCCTTATTGCCAAAACGGCTCATTATCAGCAAGAGGTTAGCTCAGTGCCTGCATCCTGCTTTGCCCAGCGGTGTGCACCTAAAAGCCCTAGAAACCTACGAGATTATCTTCAAAATTGTGGGGACCAAATGGCTGGCCAAGGATTTGTTCCTATACAGGTATAGTAGCCTCCCTATCACGTTACTGTCTTATTACCTGAGCAACCAGGATTTCAGTTCGCAAGATTAGAAGATGACAAACAAGCAAAATAGGAGGTGGTGGGCAACAGTTCATGTACACACAACAGCAGGACATAACCAGCGGTCACCTCTGGAGCACAGCACCCAGGCCTTTCTTTGAGCGTGTTCTAAGTAGGACCGTGTCATACCTACTGTCTATCTAGATGCCTGCTCTTGGCCGAACGGTATGTTGTGACCGTTGTGGCACCAGCAAGCGTCTACAACCCCAGTGTAAATGGCTGGCTGGCTGTTCTTGAAAACTTTTAGGGATCCCTGGGTGGCGCAGCAGTTTGGCGCCTGCCTTTGGCCCAGGGCACGATCCTAGAGACCCGGGATCGAGTCCCACGTCGGGCTCCTGGTGCATGGAGCCTGCTTCTCCCTCTGCCTGTGTCTCTGCGCCTCTCTCTCTCTCTCTCTGTGACTATCATAAAAAAAAAAAAGAAAAAAAGAAAAAGAAAACTCCTTTTAGCTGGGTGATTGTTCCAGACTTCTGATTCAGTGTCTCATTTATCCCCTCTCTCCCACAGCTGTGGGTTGTTTCCTCTTCTGGCAAACGCGGCGATGTCGGTGAGGCCTGTGCTGCTCGGCCTGTATGAGAAGTACTTTCTCCCGCTGCAGAAGCTGCTCCTGCCCAGTCTCCAGGCCTTCATCGTGGGCCTGCTGCCCGGCCTGGAGGAGGGCTCCGAGATCTATGACAGGTGGGTCTCGTCCGGTGCTGATGGCTGTGCTGCTTGCGTGTGACGCCACTGCTTTGGGAAGCAGGCCAGGAGGTACAGAGGTCTGTGTGGCAGGGAATGATGCTTGACGTTGCTGTGCTGGTCTCCACTTGACCAAATACCGTGTCCTCCTCGGAATTGTCTTCAGTGAGTCAGAAAGTGAGAAGGTTTCCCAGAGGCCCACAGTCAGCGAGTGGCAGAGCTGGGCACGTAGGTCAGATTCTGAAGTCTTCCTTCTTCCCATTACACTAGGCTGCTTGCAGAGCCGTGCTTTATTTATGGCTAGGGCTGGAAAAGGCGATGTTAAGCAGAATAGCTTCAAAATTTCAGCACCGCTTTGGGGAAATTTGTAAAGCTCATATGCATAGAAGGTCACGCAGGGATTTTTTGTTTCTGGGTTTTTTTGGTCATGCTCAGGAGCAGAAGAAAGCGTATATCCATTCAGACTATTGGGTATACACAGTAGCCTATTTTTCAGGAATTATCATGTAGGAACTCACTTCCGTCATATTAACCATTCTGAGTGATCACTGTGATTAACCTCTGTTAATAGGACCTGCTTCAAGAGCCCATGTGCAGCCTGACTGGGAGGTTTAGAAACCTCTGTGCTTGCAAAAGTTTCCATCTGATTACACAATGCACTACTCAGATTTTCCCCACACCAGAGGCCCCAGCCACACCGCCTTTGTCTGTCATGTTGGCTGTGACTCGGGGGGTGCGGAGGCTGGGGTGGAATCAAGGAATCAATTCAAGGTCTGCTTCAAGTGTTCCCCTAAACTCAGAGAAACCAAGTAATGAAACGGTTTGAGGGGTTGTGGCTAGTGACCAAGGCTACATTTAAGTCATGAGCATTTGTAGTAGAATTTGACAAACTTAACCAAAAATTTGCATTGTAATATATCTAGCGTTCACGTAGAGCACGTGGTGGCTTCCCACTTCCCAGTGAAGGGTCCATCTTTGCAGTGGGTTGGGTCGGTGGGATCCATTTCCTTAAAAGGCAGAGTCTGTCTCGTTGCTGTTTTAAGCCTGTGCCCGCAGGCAAGATGGGTTAGGTGTGTGGAGATAATGAACTGGAGGTCATGTAGGGGTCAGCAAGAGGACCCTTACCAGACCTGTCTCTTAACCCCTAGTCCCAGGCTCTTTCTAGAAGTGCTGGCCCGTTCATGTTTCCCAAACAGATCCGTGTATGTTCGTGTGTGTGTTTATAAATGTTTTTTTCCATCATCTGACAGATGAATACATCAGTTCCCAAAATGTGAATTTGTGAGAATGAATCACACCAGAAGAGTTTAAATAGTTGGGGCGGGTGTTTTTGTGCATTCTCTTAGCTGATCAATGAGGATTCATTGGAACAGTTGCTAAAGTTGCTTAACATGGATCTCTTGGTGTGATTTCTTGATATCGAACCAAGAGCTGAGTAGAGCTGCATGAATCACTGAGTGGATGGAACCATGACAGAAAACCAGGCCAAGTGTCTGCGGCACCCCAAAGCCATTCGTTATCAGCTCTCCAAGGTGGATGCTGGTGGAAGATTCTAGAATCTTTGAGTGGATGTGTCTGAGCACAGTAATTGGGACAACAGCACCAGAGTCTTTGGTCTCTGTATCCATGTTAGTTTGAGGAAAGTCGGTATCTCTCTTTTCCCCTACGTGCTCAGGGACCGAGGCAGATACCCCCAGCAAACCCTGTGCAGGAACAACAAAGGGAGGGGCAGGGGGAGGGGATCTTGATGTCCCCATTGGCAGCAGATGCAGAGGGCTGAGTTTGGCTGGGGCCGCTGCAGGCCGGGTGACTCACTAGTTCCCTGGAGCCGTAGACTGTTCCTGGCTTGTGCTTGTCCACGAACCCTAAGAACAGAGACTCTGGCCAGTTAGGACTAACTCTTCACACTGGCTTTCTAGTCCTTGTGTGCCTGCACACTAATCGTGGCCAGAATTTCTTCTTTAAAGGGCCCATGAGGTAGCTTCACAGCTGTGTTTTGCTGCCCTGAGAAAGTAGGGAGAAAGTACCAGACTCCCCTTCTGAGGATTTGGGGGAAAGGTGACTATTTCCAGAGGTCTGTGAGCAAGCAAAAATGTGAGTCAGCGGTTCTCAGCTGGGCTGAATCTGTGTCCCCCACAGACATTTGACATCATTCCTTTGGCTGTTACCACTGGGGTAGAGAGGGTGCTACTGGCATCTAGTGCTAACATCCTGCCGCAACATGATTGTCCCCACGACGAGGGCTTATCTGGCCCCAAAGTCCATCTTGTCAGGGTTGAGAGAGCCTGATGTAAATAGAAGTTGAAACATATTTTTTTAAGATTTATTTGAGAGAGAGAGAGAGAGAATGCGCATGCATGCGAGCAGGGGGAGGGGCAGAGGGAGAGGGGGAGAGAGAGAGAATCCTAGGGCGACTCCGCGCTGAGGTCAGATGTGGGGCTGGATCCCACCACCCTGACACCATGACCTGAGCTGAAAGCAAGAATCAGATGCTTAACTGACTGAGCTGCCCAGGTGCCCAGAAGCATATTTATTGACCTTTCTTTTGGTTGATTCCAGGCACCATGATGATGAGCTCTACTGGTTCTAGAATGTTTTTTATCCCTCTGGGAGGGGACCTGACCTGTGGTGGTACAGGATGCTGTTGTCACTGTTGTGCTCGCTCAGATGCTCACGCCCCAAGCTCTTTGCTCTTGTGACAGCTTGGCTTTCCGGGACCATCCACTAGGCAAGTGCCTACACAGCTGAAGTCGGGGAATGCTTGGGGTTCACGGCAAACGGTCCGTGTCACTTGCTGTCGGTTGAATAGAGGAGAGCATGTTAGTGGTGTCGTCCAAGTGAGCTGGTGCTCATAGGAGGCACGGGCACACCGGCCAGGGCTAGGCAGGAGAGATGGAAACAGGAGGGCTTTGGAGGTTGCCCATTGGTTCTGAAGAGAAAAGATCCGAGTCCTGAGCTCTAAACTGTGAGTGCTGATTTTGGAATTTCACATCTGAGAGGATGGGAGTAATTCTCACTTAATAGAGAGTTTCTTGAGTCTGAGCCCAGTTGTCTTCCTCTTTACTGTGCTCTCCAGAGCAAAGATTTGTCCTCATTGCCCTTTTGTGAACCACAGCATCATTTAAGTTTTTTGTTTAGGATAAAATGAGACTGAAGCTGTATTTCTTTCATAAAGAAAACTAGCCGGTGCACTCCGAATATTGAAGAAGGGTTAGCCTAGACGGCGTTTCCCAGATTTCTTGTCAGTGGAACCCTTCCTTTCTGTGGAGCAGCTCGTGGCCAGTGTTCCAGGGAACTGACTTTGGTAATACACTGTTCTGAGCAAAGGGGGATGTGATGTCAATGTGTACGTTGCAGTGTTGGCGATGGGAGCACCCCGGGGACTTTCTCAGTTAATCTCCTGCCATGGGAATCTCTGCCTCTCTCGGGACTGTCCTGTCTGCCCAGGGGACAGTTACCCATCTGCTTGATCTGCCACCACGTGCTTCTGCCTCAAATTGGGGCCTTTGCTGCACTGTTTTCAGAGCTGGGCAACATACGCTGTATTTGTTTGCTCAGCCTCAGTAGTAGATTAGTCGGTATCTTTAGCCACTAGACCATTCTGTGTGCTTTTCCTAAGCATTTGACTATTACTCGTGCCTCTTCAGTTTTGTTTCTTTTTTTTTTTTTAAGATTTTGTTTATTTATTCATGAGAGACACAGAGAGGGAGAGAGGCAGAGATACGGGCAGAGGGAGAAGTAGGCTCCATGTGGGGAGCCCAGTGTGGGACTCAGTCCTGGGACCCCGGGATCTGACCTGAGCCAAAGGCAGATGCTCAACCGCTGAGCCACCCAGGCATCCTGTTTTGTTTCTTTCTGTAAAGATGATATTGTGCTTCATTTGCACAGTAAAAATCAAATATTTTAGGAGATAAAAAGATTCAGATGAGCCTTAAAGAGAACAAAACTTGCTGTTAATATAAAGAGATTATAAGGGTGCCTGAGTGGCTCCGTTGGTTAAGCACTAGATTCTTGATTTCGGCCCCAGTCATGATCTTGGAGTTGTGAGATCAAGCCCCCACATCGTGCTCTGCACTCAATGGGGCGTCTGCTGGAGATTCTGTCTTCTTTCTCCTCTACTCCCCATGCCGCCCCCACCACCACCACATACACACACACACACACACACACACACACACACACTCTCTCTCTCTGCAATAAATCTTGTTTAGAAAGGTAGTAGATAATTTTTTGGAATGAAAAGTCTTTGTATACCCTGAACTGATGATTGAAAAGTAAGCTGAAGACAGTTTGAGTCCTAATAAAAGGGAAAGGGTGCTATTCATTTCACAATGTTTGGAGTGTCAGACGATCGTCTAGATGTTAAGGACGTGTCAGCAAGCAGAGCAGACCTGGTGGTAACAGAAGGCCTGAGCACTGGCTCTGTTTGTCCTGAGTTTTACACGAGACTCTCAGGTCATGCTTGGGACATCTCCATCTCCCCTGGATCTCATAGCCGGCAGCTAACATGCACAGAGGTTAATAAACTCATCCTGGGGACCACTGCCAGGAAGCAGACGCAGGATTTGGACAATAGAGACCTGACTCCAGGAACCTGGGGAGACCACTGCATTACACTGGGCTACTCCTTCTGTGATTTTTGTGTGTCATCTTTGCAGATGGGAGATGCAAGGGATGGAATTCTTGTGATTTTGAGTCAGTTTGCTCCCTCAACGAAATCCACTTGTGGGAATTTGCCTCTGCTGTTTTATTGACAGGTGCTGTCATCGGGCCCGGCAAACTGCTCTTGTTGTTGACAGGGAAGGTGCCCTAGTCAGCTGCACGCAGGCCACTGAGCAGAGGGGGGCCTGGCCTTGGTATCAATGGAAAAACAAGCCCAGACCCGCTGATGACACTGCCTCTCTTACAGGGCGGGCATGAAGTTGCTGATGTCGTGTCAGAGGAGAGAGACTCAGAGAGATAAGGGACAAAGAAATGTCAGGCATCAGCAGGAGAACTTCCCAGCAGGAGTCAGCATAGGGGTGTGCTGGGGGCAGAGTGACAGGCCATATGGAATTTGCATCGAGTGGGAGGCCCAGGTGAATTTTGTCCTGTGTTCCTAAAGTCAAATGTCCCCTGGCTCTGCCCAGGCGGGGGGTTATCTTTATCATTACTTAAGTCTCCAGTCAGTTGCACCAACCTTTGAGGATGATCTCGTCCCCGATACGGTGGTGGCATCACCCTCCTAAGTCCTGCAGGTCTGCAGCAAGGCCCTGGGCAGAGAGGGAGCTCCGCGCCACGGTGACACGACCCGTCAGACACTTCCTGTTGGCCAAGAAGCCGTACCTGTCGGTGACATGTTTGTTTTAGCAAACTCAGTTTCAGTGACAGCTGGCAGGTGGACAGAGCAGAAAGGCAAGAAGAGATGGCAGGCGCTCGGAATGATGAGGACCTGGTGTTTCACGTCGCGGGGAGAGGGAGCGGTGGCTGCTGGTACGTGGGACCCAGCCCTGACAGTCTGCATCTCTTGTCCACAGAACAGACGCTCTGCTCCTGCGGCTGTCCCTGGTGGTCGGCAAAGAGGTGTTTTACGCGGCCCTTTGGGGGAGCCTCCTGGTGAGCCCGGCCATCCGCCTCCCCGCCTCGCTCTTCGTGGTGGGCCACATCAGCAGGGACTCGCCCGGCAAGGAGCAGAAGTACATGCTGGGGACGGATTACCAGCTCACGGTGGGTGCCGCTCCTCTCGGGCAGGCGGGTGGCGGCCGGGGGGCTGCCAAGGGACATCGGTGATAGTGGCAGGGAAGTGGAGGTGTCCTGAGCCTCCGAGTCTGTGCGCTCTGCTGCCGAGCAGACGGGGAGGCATCCGTAGTCAGTAGGCGGGACGAAACCCAGGGTGGTGGGCTTTGTTTTCAACGTATGCATTAACGATTGCCGTATTCAGTATGTATTGGCACCTAAAGAGGCCCTTCTGGAAGCCCGGCCAAGGCTTCAGTGGTACCATTAGCTGGTTAGCTGTAGGCAGTGCTCCGGGAACCGCGAGGACTGTGCTGCGTTAGTCGTCCCCCCGGCCTGTCACACTGCCCACCGTCCACACATTAGGTTCCCTCTTCCTCCAGGTGCTGTGTCTCTCTGTCCTGCTCCTGCCATCGTTCTGTCCTCTGGCTGCCCTCAAACCTAGGTGGTCAGGGTTCTTCGGGCGTCCATCCCCAGGTGCTTCGGACAGCTGCCTTCTTCCCTGGCAAGGCCACCTCTTCTCATGACCCTCCTCCAGATCTTTCTTTCCGCAAACTCCGCTCTGGGGTGTCGATGGCCTGCAGTCTGTCGCCACCTAGTGGGAAGCGTGAGCAGCGTGCGTGTCTCCCCACTGCACCTCTGCTTCCTTCAGCCTCTGATGCTGGCTGGGACCTGTGCCGTCACTTTCCAACAGGCCCTCCCCACCCCCACCCCCCCATCCAGGCTTCTTTGATTGCCCTTAGCTCTTTGCTTTGCTAAAGCATAACTTTGCTCCTGCCTACACTGTGCTTGAAAAGTATCTGGATTCCTCTTGCCTACAGATAAAGTCCAAACTCCACTCCCAACCCACCAGTGCCTTACGCTCCCTCCAGGCCCCTGCACTCCTGAGCTCCCTGCCCAGCCTGGCCTGGAGGTCTGGGATGCCACCTCCTTGCTCCCCATCCCTTCTCCAGGGATCTCAGCGCACGTCCTCCCTGACCTTCCCGCTCAGCCTTCCCCTGTGGAAAGATCTCTTCCTCCCCTTTTCTCCCTCCCCTCTTCTGAATTCTCATAGGTTTTTATTAGCATTTCTCCTATGGCTCTTCTCTGTTACACATCTGTATCTCATGTATCTATATCTGGAAAAAAAAGGCGAAATATGTATTGAATTGGTTTGGAATCCATTTCACAGGATGTCTTTGGGGTTTTAAGTTAGCCCGAAGTTTCTATTGGACCCTAAAGATGTTCCTTTCTGGAATCAAAGAATGTGAGGTCTTAGAACCGGACCATCTGGTCCAAGCCTCTGCAGCTCTCAGATGGACCGTGTGAGGGCCGCAGCTGACTGGATCGCCGATGTCACACTCAGTTTACAGCCTCCTTGGGAGTTTCCTGGGTGTAACCTGAACCTGGCCCGTGTATGTGGAGGGCAGGGAGAGACCAAGAGACAAGCCGCTCCAGATGGGTAGGGGGCCAGCTCAATAAGCAAGGGAACTTACTTACAAGGCTTGTCTTGGCGGCCACGAGACAGTTGATCTCTGCATCTGTTCTGAAGAAAAGGTTCACAGCAGCCACACTCTCAGTTTCAAAAGGGAAAAAACACCTCATTGATATTATAAAAATCTAATAGAAGCAGAAAAAAGAAAAGGGAAATTTGCACATAGATGAAGGTGATAGTAAGCAGTAAAGGGGAAACTAAGGCATAGTTACATCAGATCAGATGCTTCCAACCTTCAACTTCACTAGCTGGGGAAGTGCCGTGGAGACAGCCAGCTGGAGTCCCAATTGAGAGGCCTGGACGGAGCATCCTCCCCTCAAGTGAGACTTCCGACTGACCATCCCCATCAGAGCCGTGTTTATAGGGCAGATGATGGGCTCTGAGGTTAAAAAATTATTCACCTACGTGCAGTTTGGAGCGAGCTACGTTTCTGTGTTATCGTGTCTCTACATCTTCAAGGAGCCTGGACTGGGTGTGCTTGTCTCCCCTTCCGGATTCCATTCTGAGGGTGGGGGGCAGCCCAGCCCAGAGCAGGAGGGGATGCAAGGCAAATTGCATAGCTCTTGGTGTCCAGAGCAGAAGGGCCAGTTCTGTCCTGGAGGCCAGCTGATGTCAACCAACCAGGCTCCCAAGGTCACTTGGGCGGCACGAGTCTCACAAACAGCATTCCCAACCCTGCCTGTGTATGTGCAGGTGGAGGTGGTCGGTTTTGCAGGACAGACCACAGAGACCTCCAACCGCACAGTACAGCTTCCACCTGCCAAATCTTAAGTTTCTGTAGAGGCCCTGCTGGGTTCAGTCCTACACACCGTGTAGGTGTTCTCAGCGGCACATCACCGTCTCAAGGCTGTGGACCCCCAGGGACCTTGGAGCAGGGAGGATAAGCAGAATGTACATTCCAGGACCGGGGAGGTGGTGAGGAGCCTCCAGCTTGCAGATCATCTGGGTCACGTCTGGTCGATGGCCTCCCCCAGCACACACTGCCCCCTCCCCCGCCCCCTGCCCGTGTCTAGAACTAAAACCCACATTTTTACCTTACTGTTCTGTTCCATGTGATTTAACACAATGGTTTCAAGATTCCCAGGAGTTACCTTCACTTTTGGGACTGTAAAGAGTAGCCTGCAAATGATGTTAAATGTCTTGGGAGCGAAATGTTCATGGTGGTTTATCACTTACAGGTAAAGTCTCTGTGTGCGTCACTGTTGGACTCAAATGTTCTGGTGCAAAGAAATACACTGGAAATTGTTCTGTTCTTCTTTCCATTTTATACCTGTCTGGTAAGTCGTTTGTGTTCTTCCAGGGAGGTCACTGGTATTTCCTGAGGACGTGGGGAAAGGCAGCGGGATGGACGGTTTAAAGCAGCCACTTTGTGATCACCATTTGCTTTCAGCCAATGGAAGGTCCTTGGTCATTTTTGTGAGGATGGTGTTTCTGTAGCAAAAACCAAATGGCCTCTGTCTGTGGGCGTTGTGAAGAACCAACTCCTTTTGAGAAGAACTACCTTTCTAAGATAAAGCTTTGTAGACTGCTGAGGACGGGCCACATGTCAGAAAGCCAATAATCATCCAATCATCCCTTCGCAGTAAAGTTTTCTCTGTCCCCCAATAGGATTCCCACGAGAGAGCCATTCCCCTGCCCAGAGCTGACATTGTGCAGATCCTGTCGGCGGCCACCCAGACCCTGCTGAGAAGAGACATGTCTCTCAACAGAAGACTTTATGCATGGTTACTAGGTACTGAGCCGTAGCCGATCATTGAAAGTCAGAGTTAACATGAAACCTTTTAGTGCTGATTTTTGGGACACTTTCAATCTTCGTGATATGTTTCTGAATCATAAGGTGTGGAGAGAGAACACACCGACTGAATACGGCCCTGCTCAGCTGAGTTATGTCTACACTGTAGCTTTGCTTATGGTGCAAGTATTACATTAAAAATAGGGAAATAAATCCATGGGATATTTATTGAATATTGGATTCCATCTTAAGAGGCTTGAAATACCGCAAAAAAATTGTAGCTAAACCTTTTTCAAGTAGAAGCCTGTTGCTATAAAGAAGTCTCATGGGATTGGGGGGTGGGTGAGAGAAGACCCACAAATGTTATAGAGTTTGTGTAAAAGAAGGTTTGGCGTAGATGGAAATGTTTGTGGAACTGATGTAAAGTTTTCGAAGACGTTTGGATGACTTCAGGGGAGAGCCTGAGAAACCAGGCTTGTGTTTCTGTGGACAGCCTGTAAACCTGTAGGAAAAGAGCCCTTGACTATTGGTTGGGAGGCTTCATAGGGACAGAGCCCAGGAAGTCACAGGGCATGGAGGTTCCTGGCACTTTCTGAATTTTATAAATTCTCACGTTCATGTACCTGAGCAGAAAAGGTGTACAAAATGACCATGAATGGACTCTGTAGCTTTTTTTTAAGACTTTTTTTTTTTTTTAGAGCAGTTTTATATTCAGATCAAAATCAGAGGAAGGTACAGAGAGTTCCCAGCTTCCCGCAGCCCCTCCACTGGCGTGGCACATTCGTCATAGTCAGTGAACTGGCACATCCTCACCAGGGTCCGTGGTTTCCATCAGGGCTCGCTCTTGGGGGTGTCCTTCCTGTGGGTGTGGACAGGTGTGTAAGGACCACCATGACAGTGTCCGTGAAGAGTAGTTTCACCACCCTAAGAAATTCTCTGCTTCACCGCTTTTATAACCCTCAACATGTAGGTCTTCTCACACCAAAGTCAGGAAGTTCTCTGAACCCCTTCTTTCCTCTCTTCTCCCTGGTTATAGAACTTCCAGAATCCATTGCATGGAAGCTTAGGAAGGATTTCAAGAGGAATATTTGCAGGCTTTTTTAGCATTTTAATCAAAAGGATGATTTTGCAAAAACACTCAGCTCTGTCCTAGTTGGCCTTGACTTGTTGTGTGTAGAGAGGACCTGGGATCCAAATTCAGTGCTGGGTTGACCTGTTAGCCTTGGTCCCAGAGTCCATGGTCTCTCCTTGTGCCAGAAGATGCCTTTTCTTATCCGAAAGACCTCATAGACTTAGCCAAAGCTCAAAATAAAGGCATGTATGTGAGAATAGCTCGATTTTACATACTGCCATGCAAACACTGGTTTTTGAAAATGATCCTCGTTCCATTCAATCCTTGTAATCAGGCTTGTTAAAGACACTTAGAGTGAATTCTTGGAACAGACTAAATTGACTCCTAATGAGGTGGAATCCTTGGGACATCACTTCTTTTGTCAGAAGAAAATGTGACTTAGTCTTACCAGATTGGAATTTGGTTTTCTGTTGGAGGAATTCTAGTTTTAAAAATGCTGGAGCATGAAGCCTTTGCACAGTATTATGTACTTTAAAATTGTAGATCTTGTTACAGCTCATGGTCCTTGTTCTTTTATAGGTTCAGATATTAAAGGAAATACCATTGTGCCAGAATCTGAACTCTCAAATTCTTACGAAGACCAGTCCTCGTATTTTTTTGAAAAATATTCCAAGGATCTTTTAGTTGAGGTAAAGGAGCCTTTCCGGAAAGTAGATCCCAATCAGAATATCCTGATCATGATTCCTCAGCAGATCAATTGGCAGGACCTCAAAGCAGACATTGGGCAAGTTCCTGGATCCACGGGTGGGAAAAATTCTGTGTGCTCATTCTGTGCCCTGAGATTGGTTTTCTCCCTCTCCCAGAGTATTTACAAGTAGAACAACCAATAATGTGAAACTGTCCCTGGACAATATCCTGATTTGTGGCTTTTTTTTTTGTTTGTTTGTTTTTGTTTTTAATAGGGTCTAGCTGAGATACTGCACCAGAAGTTCTCAGATGCCGATGTAGAGGAGCGCCACCATGCATACCTGAAGCCCTTCCGCGTCCTCGTCAGTCTGCTTGACAAGCCAGAAATAGGTAACGTGCGGAACGTGGTCACCACCGTAGGCCCAAGGGTATTAAGCTTGGTGAGACAACAATCCTCAGGTTATTTTGAATGTAATTCCATCATCGGAGTTTCCGAATGTTGAAATAGTTCGTCATGTTATGTGTTGAGTTATCCTATCTAGGCACCACTTAAAAGTTTTGCACAATAACATGAGCACTTTTGTTAGAAAAATACCTTTGAGCTCCTGTTGGCCAGCGGTGGCTCCAGTAGATTTTCATCCTGGTGTGGAGTAACTGCAGTTTGGGAAAATCATGATTTAGGCTAAAAAGTGAAGTGAGATATGTGTCTTGGGACCCTCCCACGTAACGAGGAAATATTCAAAGAAAAAAATGTGACTGCATTTTGGAGGATGAGTGTTTTATGTTATGACCCTGCACCTCGGTGAGCCAAGTGAAATATTGCTGCCAGCTGGGGCTCCAGGTCATAGTTGCTGGAAGGCGGTGAATGGCAGGCTTCTCCCCAATCTAGCAGTCTGATTTTATTTTTCTGTTAATTTAGTTGTCCCAGAGAAGACCTACTTGAGAGGCAGAGGGGTGGATTATACAGAAGGAGAGCTAGAAGGCCCAGGGCGCTCATTCTTTTGCTACCAGGCTTCACTCACTGCCCCATTTTCTCCTGAATCATGGCAACAAACTTGCCTTCATTTGTAAAAAGCAAATTCAGCTTTCTTACAGCGTAGATAAAATACACGCGGGGCTTATCCTGAAAAAGTTTTCTCAGAGGCACACCTTCTGTTTTTGTGAGAAAAGCAGCATGAAAGATTGGATTAATCTGCTGATTGCTTTTTAACACAGATATATTGACCGAGCTTTCATTTCCTCTGAATCCATCCTGTCTTCATCCCTTCGTACACATGCGTGAGAAGTCACTCCCTTCCCTGCCTGATGGCTGCCTTCCACCTGCCTCACCGGCGGGAATGCTCCTCTAACCTGCAGCTGGTCTATTCCTCTGTGCCTTTTAATAAGCTTCTCAAGAGTGGTGGTATTTCTTTTGGGGGGTTCTAGCTCATGATTAGGAGAATTTAGAGATGTGCCTGACTGGCTCAGTCGGTAGAGGATGTGACGACTTGATCTCAGGGTCATGAGTTCAAACCCCATGTTGGGTGGAGAGATTACTTTTAAAAAAGAGAGGGGCAGTCCCGGTGGCTCAGCGGTTTAGCACTGCCTTCGGCCCAAGATGGGATTCTGGGGACCCGGGATCGAGTCCCATGTTGGGCTCCCTGCGTGGAACCTGCTTCTCCCTCTGCCTGTGTCTCTGCCTCTCTCTCTCTCTCTCTCTCTCTCTCTCTCTCTCTCTGTCTCTGTCTCTCATGCATAAATAAATAAAATCTTAAAAAAAAAAAAGAGGGAGAGAAAGAAAGAAAAACAAGGATGCCTCCATGATTCATTCAGTTAAGTGTCTGACTCTTGGTTTTGGCTCAGTTTGTACTCTCCGAGTCATGAGATTGAGTCCCTGGTTGGCCTCCCTTGTGCTCTGTGCAGAGTCTGCTTGGGTTTCTCTTTCCCTCTGCCCCCCCCACCCCCCAGACTCAAGTGCATTCTCTTTCTCAAATAAATAAAGAAACCTTTAAAAATAAATCCGTTTTCAAAGAATGTAAAATAAAATCAGAAAGTTGCCCTGCTTCATTGGTATTTATGCTGAGTAGCATCTCTGGCCAAGCAGCGTGTTCACACTTATGCACACTGAGCGTGCACCCGGCTCCCCAGGCTAGTCTGTCTTGGATGCCTTCCTTCACCTCTCTGCCCCATCCCTTTGTCCGTAGTCCATACGACAATTCAGTACCCGGTCGTATGGCTATTGTAAGGCGTAAACAAGGTAACAGGTACAGCAAGTGCTGCAAAAATATTGGCCGTTTTCATGAATTTTATTCCCTTCGCTTGGGTTGTCACTGTCAAACTCCGTTTCACGCATATGTTGTTTATTGATTTGAACGTGGGTTGTTCATCTCTGTCTGACCATTTTCTTTTCAATTACAGGGCCTCGAGTGGTTGGGAATTTGTTTCTCGAAGTCATCCGAGCCTTTTATTCTTACTGCAGAGACGCTCTTGGCTCTGATCTCAAACTTAGCTATACCCAGAGTGGAAACTCACTAATAAGGTACGGCTTTGGCTCCCAGCTTCACACTTCTTCCCCATCCATACTTCACAGTCTGGCTCCCAACCTCACACTTTATCCCTGTCCACACTTCACACTCTGGCTCCCAACTTCACACTTTATCCCTGTCCACACTTCACACTCTGGCCCCCAACTTCAAACTGTCCCTGTCCACACTTCACACTCTGGTTCCCAGCTTCACACCTCTTCCCCATCCACACTTCACACTCTGGCCCCCAGCTTTACACTCGTCCCTGTCCACACTTCACACTCTGGTTCCCAGCTTCACACCTCTTCCCCATCCACACTTCACACTCTGGCCCCCAGCTTTACACTCATCCCTGTCCATACTTCACATTCTGGTTCCCAGCTTCACACCTCTTCCCCATCCATACTTCACACTCTAGCTCCCAGCTTCACACTTCATCCCCATCCACGCTTCACACTCTGCCTCTCAGCTTCACACTTTATCCCCATTCACACTTCACACTCTGGCCCCCAGCTTCATACTTCTTCCCCATCCATACTTCACACTTTGGTTCACAGCTTCACACTTCTTCTCCATAACCTGATGGCACAAGTCTCGTTTCCTTACTGTTTATTATAAGTCATGTGGGGCTAGAGAAAGCAGGCAGGCAAGGGATCACACCACTGATTAAGGTAACTGATGCTCTTGAGTCAATCACCATAAATGGCCTGCTTCCTGTCAAGTACTGTCAAGAGGTTTTTTTTTTTTTTTTCTTTTCTTTTCTTTGAGAGAGGGTGGTGGGAGCACTTGCACACGAGCAGAGGGGAGGGGCAGATGGAGAAGCAGGCTGGCCGCTGAGCAGGGAGTCCAAGGCAGGACTCCATCCCAGGACCCCAAGATCATGACCTGAGCTGAAAGCAGACACTTCACCAACTAAGCCACCCAGGTGCCCTGTGAAGAGTTTCAAAGGTATCTGAGTTAGTCTCTGCCCAGCTGGGACATACAGAACATATTTACTGAGCAAGTGTGAAAGCTGTTTCAAGGACAGGAGCTGGTGTTCCCATATGGTGACTTACAGGGAGGATGGCAGAGGATGGGGCAAGGTCAGGAAGTGGAGCCAGGGTCTGGTGGCAGGGGGAGAGCTGGCCAAGGGCACTCCAAGGGCCTGTGCTGGAGGACCTGAAGGTGGAGTGAGTGGGGTTCAGGACATGGCAGACATGTATGTAGATATGTAGTTCTCTCTCTCTCAACCCTAGGTTTTGGGTTTTGTTCCTTTTCCCCCCCGCAAGATTTTATTTATTAGAGTGGGATGAGGGGGAGTGCAGATGGAGAAGCAGACTCCCCAATGAGCAGGACCCCAATGTGGGGCTCATTCTCGGAGCCCTGGGATCATGACCTGAGCTGAAGGCAGTCAACCACTGAGCTACCCAGGCGTCCCTTGTTTTTGTTCCTTTTAAGATAATACAGGCTCTTCTTTTTTACTTTATTCTTGATGTAACTTTTTTCTGCTTGAATTGGCATTAGGTATATTGAAAATATAAATCTATTTGAAGATTTCTCTGGCTTCTTAATTGTCAATGTACCAAGAGTTCTGAGTGTTTGCTTTTTCTCTCCCAGAGTGTTTGTTCCTTTCTCCCAGAATTATTGTTTTTCTGAATACGAAAATAGTACATGCTCTTTGTGGAATATACTAATATTTGCACATATCGAGAAAAAAGATATCACCCACAATCCCACCGCCCTTGAGAAGAAAAACATAAAGCATTTTTATTTCCAGATTTTCAATGCAATCATAAATATATAGATGCCTATCTTTTATTTTAAAGATGGAATTAGAGGGGAGCCTGGCTGGCTTAGTCAGTTAAGCATCCAACTCTTGATTTCAGCTCAGGTCATGATCTCAGTATCATGGGATCAAGCCCCACATCGGGCTCCACGCTCAGTGGGGAGTCTGCTTAAGGTCTTCTCCCTCTGTTCCTCCTGCAGCTCACACGCTTGCTCTCTCCCTAAAATAAATAATTAAATCTTTAAGAAAATAATCTATAGAGATGGAATTACATTAATTATTTAGTTGCCTATTTTCTTAAAATGCAGTCATGAGTAGCTCCCCTGCCTTCTGCAGTGGAACATCACGTTGCCTTTGGTTCCTCAATGAGGATTTATCACTTATTTAAATAAATCCTGACTGACCAGTCTCCCATTGACTAACTGTTAGGTGGCCTCTACTTTCTCAGTATCTTTAAACGACCTTGCAGTGGTATTCTCATGCATACTTGTGTGCCTGTACAAGGACTTCTGTAGGAGAAACCCCTAGAATACATTTCCTGAGTCATAGAAGATGCACATTTAAATCTTAGCCAAATTTCCCACCCAAATGGGTGTACCCTGTTATTTTACCAGCAGGGTACTAATGACTCACTGTTGGACTAAACCTGGTTTATACCGATTCTTTTTTTACAGTAGCTCTTACACTTACTTCTAAGAGAATGTATCAGTATATATACTGTGTAGGATGGCATTATGCAAACTTTTTTCTCTGTCAGACTAGTAACATATTTATCCTTACTGGGTTTTGTCTGTCTCTCTAGAAACAAGCAAACGAGGGACTCCTGGGTGGCTCAGTGATTGGTGCCTGCCTTTGGCTCAGGTTGTGATCCCGGGATCCGGGATTGAGTCCCGCAGGCTCCCTGCGAGGAGCCTGCTTCTCCCTCTGCCTATGTCTCTGCCTCTCAGTCTGTGTCTCTCATGAATACATAAATCTTTAAAAAAAAAAAAAGTAAATGAATTACAGTTTTTCAGACACACTGTTCTCATGATAGATGGTTTCTCATAGATATATTTATGAGCATCCACCTTCCTTTACAGTGCAATAAAAGAAAACAGAAATGCCTCTGAGATTGTTAAAACGGTGAATTTGCTGATCACCTCCCTAAGCACAGACTTTCTCTGGGACTATATGACCCGGTGTTTTGAGGACTGCTTTAGGTAAGTATCCAGTTCAGGATTATGGAATGTTTAGGAAGGATTGGAAGCTTTTGTGGTTTCGTAGCTGCTTATTGTGGCTCAGGGTGGGTGGTCTCTGCTGAGCACACAATGAGAGATAATTCACTTAAAATTTTAGTAGAATAAAAGATATTGCCCGTGAGAAGGTTCCGATAATCTCTGCCACATAATTCTGAAGCTTTTTAATTTATTAATTCTAATTTGAGAAAACCCTGTGCATTTTCTATTTATGTTGACCAAACATATCTTCACATTGTTCTCTGGGAGGTGGATCTGTTTAAAGGGGTTTATTCTGCACCTCAGTGACAAGAGCAAGTGATTTTAAAATCATCAGTCTTCTTAAATTCTTCCTGAAATTTTTGTATCACGGGTCAGATAAAAGCTTTAATGTTTCAAACTGCCATAATCAGCTTTATGTCAGCTTTAGTTGGTGACTTGCACCACCTCAACATTGTGGATGGTGGCACACCCTGGGGAGCCTCTCCCAGGACCCTCTTCCCACAGCGGGGGACTAGTGTAGTCTCTCAGCCCCTGTCTTGTCCAAGTCACAGCATCAGGCTTCCTTCCTCTTACTGTTCAGCATGATGCTCTCTGCTGTCTTTGTTCTTCCTCAACCTAGCAACTTAATAGAAGCTTTACTTATTGTTTGCTGTGGGCCCTCCTCTGGCCTGAAAGCCAAGCACACCCATTAGCTCCTTGGGACACCCCCAAAGAGAAGTCGGCACTTGTATCAAAGAAGAAAACCGGAGCCCAGTGACATGAGGCACCCGGTATGGCACTACACAACACATTAGCAGCAGCTGAGATGCGAACCCAGGAATGTCTGACTCCCCAGCTGATCCCACTGTGCTACTCTGTGTCCCTGGAGCCAGGTCCCCATAGGCATTCAACTCCGTGATGGATAAATTAGTCGTAGTTGGACCCATGGGCAAGAGCACAGCTGGCTGTGTTATACTGAAGCTACAGTATATCTTGGTCAGCCTATTTGCATTTCGGAGTCACATGGTGTGCTTGCCTTCTAAAAAAAAAAAATCAACTATGCAACATTTCAAATGTAAGAAAGAACAAGAAATGCCAGGCACACGTGCACCCATTACTGGAAATTTAGGCAACACTTGGCCATTGTTTTTCAGATTTTTTTTTTTTTTTTTTAAGGAATGTTGCTTCCTAGGTAGAACTAACTTCCTCCTACCTTCCCAGCACCTGCTCCTTTCCTATTGGGATTATTAGTGTCTGTCCTGCCGCTGATGTTGTCTGTGCCCTTATAACTAAATATGTATCCAGAAATGACACAGTCCAGTGTGTCTGTTCAAGTTTTACATGAGGAATATCAGGTTGTAGATAACGTTGCAGTCTGCTGTTGCAGGGTTGGTTAACAGTCCTCTGGAGATCTGTGTGTACATCGGGTGGAAACACCAGTTTCAATTTTTTCATTGCTACAAATAGCACTTTGTCCTGTCCCTTTACAGACATATGCTGGGGGTTTCCTGGGATTAGTTGCTAGATTATGGTGTATGCAGTTCTCCAAAGGCATTCTCTTGCTAAGATAAACCCCTGGGTAGCCAGGTGCTAATTTGCAGTGAAGACAACCCAGGTTGAGTTGTGCTGTGATGGCTCAGTGAATCCAAAGTTGGTTTTGAGAACCAACACGTATGGTTTTTGACCTACCTATTTCACCAGCTGCCTGCTTATTTAGAAACAAGTGTTAAGTTTTTGTATAAGCGGCTACTGTAGAGCTGACTGGTGAAGTTAAAGTTCTCTGTGGAAGCTGGAAAAGCTAAGTGGCTCATGGGGATGAGCTCAAGAGTGTCACATGGAGGAGTCATCTCAGGCTGCCTCCACAGCAGGTGGACCTGTGCAGTCCATGTCTTCTCTAACCAGGCGGCTTCCCTTGGACCATGCATTTGCTTAGCGTTGCTCCTGTGGAAAGCAGGATGTGCTGGGCGCAGAATCCCACCACCAAGGGACCACCCTCATTGAACTGATGAAGTTCGAGTCTGAGTTGGACTTGTTTGGGAGACAGGCAGATTCAAGACACTGACTGACACCTCTGTGTCCAGTGGTTTTAGTCACTGAAGCTTCCTCATTAGAACACAGAGCTGTCTTTCGTTACGTTTGAAATAGAGTAACTTGAGTCGACATCATAAGAGATACTTAAAGTTGTTAGAGGAGAAAGAATTGATTGGATTTTCTTCCCCGTGACTTCTGTAGACCAACGAAGCACACTTACACTGTTGGGAAAAGCATCAGCCCTCCCCCGACGGTCTCGGAGCTCTGCACCCTCCTGGTGTTCCTTCTGGATGTTATCCCCTTGGTAAGGCCCCTGCCAAGAAGTGGCGACCCCGTGCTTGCTGTTATTTCCATTCATTAGTGTTGTTGGCCTGATAAACCACACCTTCCTGAAAAGCGAGTGTGCATAAATCTACAACACTTTTCATGTTTGTTTTGGCCTGGAAGATGTAGCTGAATGTAACCTCTTAAGTCTCTTACGCAAGAGACAGGTAGAGAAAAAACTACATCTGAAACTAATGATGTACTACATATTGGCAAATTGAATTTAAATTTTAAAAATTAAAATAGGGATCCCTGGGTGGCACAGCGGTTTGGCGCCTGCCTTTGGCCCAGGGCGCGATCCTGGAGACCCAGGATCGAATACCACGTCGGGCTCCCGGTGCATGGAGCCTGCTTCTCCCTCTGCCTGTGTCTCTGCCTCTCTCTCTCTCTCTGTGACTATCATAAATAAATAAAAAAAATTAAAATAAAAAAATAAAAGAAGTTATAACTCTGAGCCGATTGTAAGTGGCCTGAGCCCAGGTCAGGTAAGCCAGATAAACTGGCATCACCTTGCACTGCCGTTATTTAGGAGTAAGAGTAAATGTATTTCTAGGTAAAATTGTGCCACTGGCTGATTTTCTTAAAGGAAACTAATTTCCTTAATATGGAAGTAAGTGTGGCAGTGATTTTCTATTAGAAAAAGTAAAGACACCTGAGGGGCGCCTGGGCAGCTCAATCAGATGAGCGTCCAGCTCTTTATTGGTTCAGGTCATAATCCTCAGGGACCTGAGATCAAGTCCCACGTCGAGCTCCATGCTGAGAGTGGAGCCTGCATAAGATTCTCTCTCTCTTCCTGCCCTTCCCTCTGCTCACATGCACGCTCTCTCTCTCTCCCTCAAGTCTTTAGGAAGAAAAAAAGCAAAGAAAGGTAGACACTTGAAAAGAGAGAAAGAATGTGCATTGATTTGTTGAGATCAAAGAGATTTTTTTTTTTTCTGATTTGGGAATGAACATGAGATACTCATTCTCTAAAAAGATTGACTTTTCAGGGCGCCTGGGTGGCTCAGTGTGTTAAGTGTCTGCCTTTAGGCTCAGGTCATGACCTCAGGGTCCTGGGATGGAGCTACATGTCGGGCTCCCTGCTCATCGAGGAGTCTCCTTGTCCCTCTATCCCTCCACCTTCTCACACACACACATGCTCACTCTCTCTCTCATAAATATTAATAAAATCTTTTTAAAAATGGACTTTTTCTGGAG
Organism: Nyctereutes procyonoides; assembly: GCF_905146905.1. Taxonomy (NCBI): domain Eukaryota; kingdom Metazoa; phylum Chordata; class Mammalia; order Carnivora; family Canidae; genus Nyctereutes; species Nyctereutes procyonoides. The sequence goes on from NW_026575155.1 coordinate 9,705,233, forward strand.
AGTATTATGCTGAGTGAAGTAAGTCAGTCGGAGAAGGAGAAACATTATATGGTCTCATTCATTTGGGGAATATAAAAAATAGTGAAAGGGAATAAAGGGGAAAGGAGAAAAAATGAGTGGGAAATATCAGAAAGGGAGACAGAACATGAGAGACTCCTAACTCTGGGAAACAAACTAGGGGTGGTGGAAGGGGAGGAGGGTGGGGGGTGGGGTGACTGTGTGATGAGCACTGAGGTGGGCACTTGACAGGATGAGCACTGGGTGTTATTCTATATGTTGGCAAACTGAACATCAATAGAAAATAAATTTATTTAAAAAAATGGACTTTTTCAAGGTGCCATTTTTAGGTGCATTTTTTTTTCTGACCAGAAATTGGAAACCTGTTAGTTAATCTCATGTTTGTTTTCCACAGGAACTTTACTCCGAGGTGCAAACCCAGTACCTCCCTCAGGTGCTGGGCTGTCTGGTGCAGCCTCTGGCTGAGGAAATGGAGGCGTTGAGCTTACCTGAGCTCACGCATGCCTTGAAGACATGTTTCAAAGTGCTCAGCAAGGTCCAGATGCCACCTTCCTACTTGGACATGGAGCCCACGAGTGGAAGCATGGTATGGCCCCGAGGAGCACAAGTGGCTCCCTTGGGCTAGGCTTTTGCCTTCCTGGGAGCAGGAAGGAATTAGGGTTGGTTGGAGTGAGAGTAAAGATCAGGACGCCTGGATGGTTCAGTGGTTGAGCATCTGCCTTTGGCTCAGAGCATGATCCCAGGGTCCTGGGATCGAGTCCTGCATCAGGCTCCCTGCTGGGAGCCTGCAGTCTCCCTCTGTCTATGTCTCTGCCTGTCTCTGTTTCTCTCATGAATGAATTTTTTGAAAAAAAGGAGTAAAGATCAGAGGATATAAAGGTAATAGCTAAAATATGCTTCTAAAATCCTCAAACACTTCCTAAAAGCTTCTAGCCTGGTAGCTGACACCCCCATTCACTTTGCTCACCCCCTCTACGTTCTCCTACAGCTATTGCCTCAATTCAGCTCAGTCTCCAGACCTTTTTATGCATATGTTTGTATTTGTGTGACGCTGGTGTCTTTTTAAGCATCTAAGTGAGGTACTAGTTTACGTGGGCTGCAGTAGGGAAGAATCCCTGGCTGAGTGATTTAAATAAGCAGAAGTTAGTGTCTCCCAGTTCTGGAGCTGGAAGTCAGAGATCACGGTGTGGGCCGGGCTGGTTTTCTCTGAAGGTGTGGGAGGAGGAGTCGGCTCCGTCCTCTGTCCCAGCTCCTGGTGGTGCTGGCAGTCTCTGGTGTCCCTCTGCTGTAGACTCATTGCCTTGATCTGTCTTCATCCTCACAATGCCAGATTTCCTCTTTGTAAGGACATCAGTCATGTTGGATTAGGGTCCACCCTGAGGAGCTCATTTTAACTTGACCATCGGCAAAGAGCCCGTGTCCAAAGGTCATATTTACAAGTACCGGGGTTAGGACTTCTCATCTTTTGAGGGGGACACACTTCAACCCATAACATCTGCTGTTCTCTGACTCACTTTGGTTCTCTTTCCACATTGGTCTACGTAGAGGTATCTTACTCTTGTTTGGTTTCCACGCCATATAGTCTTGCTGCTTTACCTCATCTTCCGCTCTTCCCCTACCAAGGTCACATAGATGATTTCGGGTTTTTCAATGTTAAAAACAGTGCTGTACTAAGCATCCTTGCACAACTAGTTCGTGCTTGCAGGTTTCTCTGGAGGATCAACTCCTCCACGTGGGCTGTGATCAAGCCCATTTCTTTTTAAACTGGGAGAGATGCATGTTCCTTCTGAGTTGGTACGGATGCTGCCAAAGGGTCTTCCCAGAAGACAATAACCGCCAGAGTTCCCCCAAGCAGCTCAAGGCCCGCAGTCTGGATTGTTTTTGTTTTCTGCTTTCCTTAAAGATTTGAAAATTCTGCTCTTGACACCCATTCAGTGCAGCTGCAGGCAGGAGTGCAGACAGACGAGGCAATGGGCCCTCCACTCCGAGTGGTCAGGGCCGGGCCTGCACTTGGGTGCAGATTCACTTACAGACTGGTAATCTCCCTTCCAAAGTTAGTCCCCCCCCCCTTTATTTTTTTCTAGCTATTGTAGCTAGTAAATTTCCCTTAAATGATTTAAGACACAAAATTTAAGCAAGTGTCTACAAATACAATTAATGATGTTTCACAAAGTGCATTCTATTTCATTCTTCCCTATAGAGCACACTGTAAGAGAAGAGGTTGACTGGTTGAAGGTTGCAGTGTCATCTCCTTGAAGAAGCCACAGAATGGGCACCTGGATGGCTCAGTCGTTGAGTGTCTGCCTTTGGCTTAGGTTGTGATCCCAGGGTCCTGGGATCAAGTCCCGTGTTGGGCTCCCTATAGCCTGCTTCTCCCTCTGCCTATGTCTCTGCCTCTCTCTCTCTCTCTGTATCTCATGAATAAATAAAATCTTTAAAAAAAATGAAAGGGAAAAAAGCCAGCGTACACACACACACACACACACACACACACACACACACACAGATAGATGGACAGATGGGTACCATATACACATAGGTAAACACTTTATTCTGGTTTTTTGCTCATTAATTTCTTCAGGCCTTTTTTTTTTTTTTAAGATTTATTTATTTATTTATGATAGACATAGAGAGAGAGAGAGGCAGAGACACAAGAGGAGGGAGAAGCAGGCTCCACGCCGGGAGCCCGACGTGGGACTCGATCCCGGAACTCCAGGATCGCGCTCTGGGCCAAAGGCAGGCGCCAAACCGCTGAGCCACCCAGGGATCCCCCTTCAGGCCTTTATTTTACCCTCAGCTCAATATCCTCATTCAGTTTTTTAATTTAAAATATGTCAGAAACTATTTTTAAATAGGGTTTTTGAACCTTGAACCTAAATAAATAATACATATTGGGCTCAAAGCCACCCTCCTCGGAGAGTGTGGGGCCCGGCAGCCTCTTCCTTCTCTCTTCCCCCTGATGTGCTGTCTTCATTTTATTATATGCTTTCACACAGGGATTCTCTTGGTGTAGAGAATTAGGGTTTCGAAAAACAGGAAGTACATATTCATGGTATGCCCGATATTTGAATCTCTTGGCCTCACAAGAAGTGTACAATACAAATTTCCTTTTTTTTTTTTTTTTTTTTTTTTTTTACAGAGCCCAGTAAAAGGTGAAAACAGTGAAGTGATTATAGACACCAAGGCAGTGATTCCAGCTGATGAAGATGCTTCGTTTCCTCCCCTCAAGTCTGAAGACAGTGGGATTGGGCTCAGTGCCTCATCGCCAGAGCTCTCGGAGCACTTGCGGGTCCCCAGGGTTTCTCCCGAAAAAGATGATGTTTGGAAGAAGGGTGGGAGTATGCAGCGGACGTTTCTTTGCATCCAGGAGCTGATCGCCAACTTTGCCCATAAGAACATTTTTGGAGTACAAGTGACAACGTCCGGGGAAGAGGACAAGCATGAAGAGCCTGCGGGCCAGAGGGATGAAGGCGGGCCACCGTGTGCAGCAGGCAGCGACTCCGACAGGAAGAACCCATGGGACGCGAAGCCCATCAGCGTGCCCCAGTTTAAGCAGATGCTCTCAGACTTGTTCACAGCTCGAGGGTCTCCATTTAAGACAAAAAGTGCGGAGTTGCCATCACCTCTTCCCAGGAGCCCTGGCCCAAAGAAGGAGGGGGACTGGGCTGTGGAGCAGGTGGTCGTTGACCTGGGCAGCTCGCGGGAGGGCTGCAGGGAGGCCTTCGCCGCTGCCTGCCACCTGCTGCTGGACTGCGCCACCTTCCCCGTCTACCTATCTGAGGAGGAGACGGAGCGGCTCTGCGAAACGCTCTTCCAGCTTCCCGGTGAGAGGGCTGCCCCCCCCCCCCCCAGAGTCCTCCTCAAGGAGCCCTGTCGTTCAGCTGGTGTTTACAGACCAGTCAAAACCCTGTCTGCCCTATGTGTTTTTGTCACTATTTGTGCGTGCTTTTGACTTGCGTCTTAAAGGGGGCAGATTGGTGAGGATGGGACCGTATCTCTAAACTTGAACGGTCCCACACAGCCCATTAAGAGATCTGGAACAGAAAAGGTGCTTAATGATGATCAGTAAATAGACTAGTCCATCATCCCAGTTGTTAAAGATCCGCATTAGTTTGCTAAGGTGCCAAAGCAAAGTGCCACAAGCTAAATGGCTAAAACCACAGAAATGTATTGTCTCACAGTTCTGGAGGCAGAAATCTGAGGGCTGTTCTCCATTTGAAGGATCAGGAGGATGTGTTCCCAGGCCTCTCCCCTAGCTTCTGGTAGTTCCTTGGCTCATGGCATCCTAACTGCAGCCTGCATGGTGCTCCCCCTGCATATGTGTACATGTCCTGGGTTCCGGACACCAGTCATACCAGATTAGGGGCCCACCCTCATATGGCCTTGCTTTAACTCCTTACGTGTGCATCAACCCTATTTCCAAAGAAGTTTGCATTCTGAGGTCCTAAAGGGGTTTATGACTGGAGCGTAAGAATTTGGGGGTGTTGGAGGGACACCGTTCTACCCATAACAGGCGGTGTCTTAGCAGCTCCAGCACTCACAGAGTGGCTTAAGGGACAGAAATGTCCTTCTCACAGTTCTGGAGGCTGGAAGTTTGAGGTCAGGGTGCCAGCAGAGTCAGTTTCTAATGAGAGCTCTCCCCTTGGTTATTGACAGCCACCTTCTCTCGGGGTGCTCACAGCCTGAAGGTCCAGGGAGATCTCACTGGTGTCTGTTATAAGAGCACTCATCCCGTCATGAGGGCCCCACCTCCAAATACCATTGCATCAGGCTTCAACATATAAATTTGGGGCAGACACAACTCAATCCTTAGCAGGTAGTGAACGCTTTAAATGAAAAAGAGGAAGATAGAGAACAAGAGAAAAGTGATTATTACATTGGTGGGAATGCAGGACAAATCTGTCCCCTCCTGTTGTCATTACAGTAAATTTCCTGTGCAGTGTGTCTCTTGGCTCATTAGCTGCAGATGACCTGTGCTTGGAAGCACGTCACTAGGTTTTAAATCTACGGTGCATTTTGGGCCTCTTTTAAAGCTAGTGCCATGTGTCCCACCATCAAGACAGCCCTAAAAAAACACTTCGAACTCTATGCCAAAAATGTGGATTGACTCTATAAATCTAGAAGAAATTTGTAACGTGAATTCTGTATGTAAATGTTTAAAATAAAAAGTAAACACTTTGAGTCATCTCGGAGCCTTGAGATTGACATTTCCAGAATTCGAGTAATGTGACAAGCTTTCGAAAGCAGACCCAGTCTCCTTTGTCCTCTGGCCCTGCGTGATGGCTGATACCATGTCCCCAGCGGAAGGTTATCCCCCTGCTGGTCACTCGACTTGCGGATCTCAGGGTGTCTTAGAACCTGCACATGGCAGAGGTGTGTTTTCATGGGATTTTGTTTGTCTGACCTGCTTCCTTTCAGGAGCCAGCGACTGTAGTTTCCCGTCGTGGCTGCGATCCCTCATGACCGTGGGCTGCTGCGTGTCTGACTGCTTCCTCCAGAACGTGGCCATCTCCACTCTGCTGGAGGTGATCAACCACTCCCAGTCCCTGGCCCTTGTCATCGAAGACAAGATGAAACGCTACAAGAGCTCTGGACACAACCCCTTTTTCGGCAAGCTGCAGATGGTGACGGTTCCTCCCATTGCTCCAGGAATATTGAAAGTCATTGCAGAGAAAACAGACTTCTATCAGGTACTTCCCACTCGGAGGAGGTGGGCGGGAGCCTCTTCCCGACCACTTATTTAAAGTTGCCTGTGAGGTGGCAGGCGCTGTGATGGGGTATGGTGGCTCGGGGGACAGCCCGAGAGGGTTGCTGGAGACCTGTGCTCCCCTTGTCTGCGCCACTACCCCAGCCTGCTGGCACAGTTTCTGGCTCTGCAGCAAGAGTTCCATAAAGATTTGTGTTCAGTTTTAGGCTAACTTGACTTCATATGCAAAGATTGTTGAATTATCTAAATATATGGAATAAGAGATTGTGCCCTAACTTATAAGGGTAAAGGCTTTGAAGGTAGTTAACTTTCTTTTTTTTTAAAGATTTTTTTATTTATTTGAGAGAGAGAGAGAGAGCAGAACAGTGGGGAGGGGCAGAGGGAGAGGGAGAAACAGATTCCCCACTGAGCAGGGAGCCTGATGTGGGGCTCCATCCCGGGACTCTGGGATCATGACCTGAGCCGAAGGCAGACGCTCAACCAACTGAGCCACCCAGGCGTCCCAAAGCTAGTTAATCTCAAGGAAAACATAGGACTCGTCAAATTTAAGGAAAATTATTGCCAAAGACAGTGAGCAGGTGTTCTCTCTCTTTTGGGGGACAAAGCGAAATAGCTTAAAGCTATATATGCCAGGGCTCATTTAATTGCAGAAAGCTACAAGCAGTTCCAGTCAGCTTATAAGAAAAAAGAAAAAGTGGAGTTTACTATTGAGCTAGTGCCCCGTGGAGGCCAAAGGGCAAGAGTGGAACGCAGCTGGCTCTCACCTGGGGGGCTGTGAGACTCGGAGGCTGCTCCCTCTGCACCTTGCTGGGCCATCCAGGGGTTCAGGTAACAAACGTGGTTGCCACTTGACCTTCGGTCTGCCTCCTGACCGTCAGGTTTGGTTCCTATAGCTAATGATGCTTGTATGTCTTTCCTGCAATTCTGGACCAACTGGTCGGGGCTGTTAAACAGTCTGTCAGTGAAGCACCCTTGGGTCAGTGCCTTCAGCTTCTCCAGCCCACCCAGCAGTGACAGGGGCCCTGAGGCAGGAGGTGATGTGGTGCAGAGAGGAATGTGCCTACTCACCGGGACCTGAGGATGGAACAGGTTTCCCTGCACTGATGGGGCGGCAGGCACTCTGAAAAGCTGTGACGCTTAGCAAGGGATATTTTACATGTTTTATGGGTGAATGAGATATTGAACCTATACTGTCCCTTTGGGTCCTAAGAGCCTCTGTGCTGAAAGGCCTTGGAAATAGGCTGCCATTTTTCTGTTTGGGATGAGCTCTTCCCAAGCAGGTCACATAACTCAGGCCACCTCACAGCCCGGTTTCTTCTTGTCGCTGTTGTTAATAATAGCTGTATTTAGACATAATTCACAGGCCACATACATCACCCACTGGAAGTGTACAGTTCAGTGGCTTTCACTGTGTCTACAGAACTGTGCCATTGTGCTTACTGTTTTTTCTGGGTTTTGTCATCCCCCCTTTACCATTTTCTTTTTCAGCAAATGGATATTTTTCAGTACAATGTTTGCATCGCTTTCATGATTTTTCTCAGTAGACCTTTGGAGCTTTCTCAGTGGTCGCTCCAGGGTTTTACCGAGTGCATCTAGCTCATCAGAATCTACTCACTTCCGGACTGAGATGCAGTGAAACCCAGAGACCTCCTTCAGTGTCAGCTTTTCCTCCCCTTCCTGGTGCTGTTCTGCACGTTAAACCCGTGTGTGTGTGTGCATGTGTGAGACAGACCCCACGACACAGCGTTACAGTCACTACATGATACTGTGTTCTTTAAAGAAGTGGGGAGGAGAAAGGAGACTGAATAGCTATACAGTTTGTTACTTAACTTTCTTCTTTAACATTCCTGGCCCTTCAGGTGGGGCTTTCAGGTGGCACCCGGGCCACTACCTTCCCCCCGCACACCTGTGCCCTGCCTGTCTTCCATGCCACTGGCGCACAGTGTTGTACATGTTCTGGTGATAGCTGCTGGGATACCTGTGTGCTCAGCCTCTTCCAGAAAATCAGTTGAAAGAAAGGAGGTGGCATTTATGCTGTCTTTTTAGAGCTACGCAATTACCTTTACTGGTGCTGTTCGTATGGATTTGATGAACTGGGGTCAGTTGCTTTCACCTCGAGAACTTCCTTTAGTATTTCTTTTGTGTTTTGATTTGATTTTTTAAAATTTAAATTCAATGAATATGTAGTGAATTCTTAGTTGCAGAGGTGGAATTGAGCAATTGAGCAGCTGCATGTAACACCCAGTGCTCATTCCATCGGGCGCCCTCCTTAATGCCTGTCACCCAGTTGCCCCATGCCCCCACCAGAACTTCCTTTAGAGTTTCTTATAAGACAGGACTGCTAGCAACAGATTCACTCAGTGTTTGTTTATCTGGAATACCTTTATTTCTCCTTTTATGAAAGATAGTTTTCCTAGGTATAATGTTCTTGGTTGTGGTTTTTTTCTTTCAACACTTGGAATATAAGAATAAATATACTTTAAACAGCCCCAGATATGCTTGAATATACAATATGTAAGTAAAGCAGCACTTTTTTTTGAGAACATTCATGTTGTGCACACAGGGGCACGGGAGCAGGGGGAGAGAGAGAATCCTAACCGGGCTCCACACCCAGCATGGAGCCCACCTTAGGGGCTTGATCTCACAACCCTGAGATCATGACCTGAGCTGAAATCAGGAGTCAGACACTTAACCAACTAAGCCATCCAGACGCCCAACAGCACTTTTTCAATAACCTGTAACAAATGCTCAAGTGAATGTTGGAACTTACATTGGAACTCCCCATTTGGATACGTGATCCCACTGTCATCTTGCCTCCAGTGTTTCTTATTGAAAAGGCAGCTCATCAGGAAGAAATAGAAAACCTGAACAGGCCAATAACCAGGGAGGAAATTGAAGAAGTCATCAAAAACCTCCCAAGACACAAGAGTCCAGGGCCAGATGGCTTCCCAGGGGAATTCTATCAAACGTTTAAAGAAGATATCATACCTATTCTACTAAAGCTGTTTGGAAAGATAGAAAGAGATGGAGTACTTCCAAATTCATTCTATGAGGCCAGCATCACCTTAATTCCAAAACCAGACAAAGACCCCACCAAAAAGGAGAATTACAGACCAATATCCCTGATGAACATGGATGCAAAAATTCTCAACAAGATACTAGCCAATAGGATCCAACAACACATTAAGAAAATTATTCACCATGACCAAGTAGGATTTATCCCCGGGACACAAGGCTGGTTCAACACTCGTAAAACAATCAATGTGATTCATCATATCAGCAAGAGAAAAACCAAGAACCATATGATCCTCTCATTAGATGCAGAGAAAGCATTTGACAAAATACAGCATCCATTCCTGATCAAAACTCTTCAGAGTGTAGGGATAGAGGGAACTTTCCTCGATATCTTAAAAGCCATCTACGAAAAGCCCACAGCAAATATCATTCTCAATGGGGAAGCACTGGGAGCCTTTCCCCTAAGATCAGGAACCAGACAGGGATGTCCACTCTCACCACTGCTATTCAACATAGTATTTGGAAGTCCTAGCCTCAGCAATCAGACAACAAAAAGACATTAAAGGCATTCAAATTGGCAAAGAAGAAGTCAAACTCTCCCTCTTCGCCGATGACATGATACTCTACATAGAAAACCCAAAAGCCTCCACCCCAAGATTGCTAGAACTCATACAGCAATTTGGTAGTGTGGCAGGATACAAAATCAATGCCCAGAAATCAATGGCATTCCTATACACTAACAATGAGACTGAAGAAAGAGAAATTAAGGAGTCAATCCCATTTACAATTGCACCCAAAAGCATAAGATACCTAGGAATAAACCTAACCAAAGAGGTAAAGGATCTATACCCTAAAAACTATAGAACACTTCTGAAAGAAATTGAGGAAGACACAAAGAGATGGAAAAATATTCCATGCTCATGGATTGGCAGAATTAATATTGTGAAAATGTCAATGTTACCCAGGGCAATTTACACGTTCAATGCAATCCCTATCAAAATACCATGGACTTTCTTCAGAGAGTTAGAACAAATTATTTTAAGATTTGTGTGGAATCAGAAAAGACCCCGAATAGCCAGGGGAATTTTAAAAAGGAAAACCATATCTGGGGGCATCACAATACCAGATTTCAGGTTGTACTACAAAGCTGTGGTCATCAAGACAGTGTGGTACTGGCACAAAAACAGACACATAGACCAATGGAACAGAATAGAGAACCCAGAAATGGACCCTGAACTTTATGGTCAACTAATATTCAACAAAGGAGGAAAGACGATCCACTGGAAGAAAGACAGTCTCTTCAATAAGTGGTGCTGGGAAAATTGGTCATCCACATGCAGAAGAATGAAACTAGACCACTCTCTTGCACCAGACACAAAGATAAACTCAAAATGGATGAAAGATTTAAATGTGAGACAAGACTCCATCAAAATCCTAGAGGAGAACACAGGCAACACCCTTTTTGAACTTGGCCACAGTAACTTCTTGCAAGATACATCCACGAAAGCAAAAGAAACAAAAGCAAAAATGAACTATTGGGACTTCATCAAGATAAGAAGCTTTTGCACAGCAAAGGATACAGTCCACAAAACTCAAAGACAACCTACAGAATGGGAGAAGATATTTGCAAATAACATATCAGATAAAGGGCTAATTTCCAAAATCTATAAAGAACTTATTAAACTCACCACCAAAGAAACAAACAATCCAATCATGAAATGGGCAAAAGACATGAAGAGAAATGTCACAGAGGAAGACATAGACATGGCCAACACGCACATGAGAAAATGCTCTGCATCACTTGCCACCAGGGAAATACAAATCAAAACCACAATGAGATACCACCTCACACCAGTGAGAATGGGGAAAATTAACAAGGCAGGAAACCACAAATGTTGGAGAGGATGCGGAGAAAAGGGAAACCTCCTGCACTGTTGGTGGGAATGTGAACTGGTGCAGCCACTCTGGAAAACTGTGTGGAGGTTCCTCAAAGAATTAAAAATAGACCTGCCCTACGACCCAGCAATTGCACTGTTAGGGATTTACCCCAAAGATTCAGATGCAATGAAACGCCGGGACACCTGCACCCCGATGTTTCTAGCAGCCATGTCCACAATAGCCAAACTGTGGAAGGAGCCTCGGTGCCCATCGAAAGATGAATGGATAAAGAAGATGTGGTTTATGTATACAATGGAATATTCCTCAGCCATTAGAAACGACAAATACCCACCATTTGCTTCAACGTGGATGGAACTGGAGGGGATTATGCTGAGTGAAGTAAGTCAATCGGAGAAGGACAACAGTGTATGTTCTCATTCATTTGGGGAATATGAATAATAGTGAAGGGGAATATAAGGGAGGGGAGAAGAAATGTGTGGGAAATATCAGAAAGGGAGACAGAACATAAAGACTCCTAACTCTGGGAAATGAACTAGGGGTGGTGGAAGGGGAGGAGGGCGGGGGGTGGGGGTGAATGGGTGACGGGCACTGAGGGGGACACTTGACGGGATGAGCACTGGGTGTTATTCTGTATGTTGGTAAATTGAACACCAATAAAAATTAATTTATTAAAAAAAAATGAAAAGGCAGCTCATCATCTTCTTGGGTTTCCCTTGTGAATGATGAGTAATTTTTCTCTTGCTGCTTCAAAGTTTCCTCCTTCTCTTAGTCTGTTAGCCTCTCGTGATGTGTCCAGTGTGGATCGTGTGGAGTTTATCCTACTTGGAATCCTTCAAGCTTCTTAGATGTGTAGTTCAATATCTTTTTTTTTTTTAATCAAATTTGGGAAGGTTTTGTCCCCTACTTCTGCACATATTTTCCCTGCTCCTTTCTCCTCCTTCCCCAGCACTCCACCTGTGGACGTGCTGCTGCTGCTGCACTTGACCGTTTCCTTTCCTTCGTTTCTTTCTCTTTATTCTTCAGATTTCACCATTTCTGTTGATCCATTTTCTTCACCGAGTCTTCCTTCTTTCAGTTCAGATGAACCAGTGAGCTCCTTAAGGGGTGAAAGTTTCATTTCAGTTATTGTACTTTCAGTTCCAGAATTTCCATTTGGTTCCTTCTCTTCCTTCCTTCCACTTTCTGTCTCCCTGATGATGTCTTCTACTTGAAAAGAAGTTGTCCTCATATCTTCCTTTACTTTTTTAAGCATGGCTTCCTTGAGTTATTTAAACATACTTACAATCACTACTTTGAAGTCTTTGCTAAATAAATCTGACACCTGGTTGCTCTCCCAGATACCTTCTGTTGCCTGCGTTTTCCCTTGTGTGAGTATCATATTTTCTTGTTGCATGTCTTACAGTTTTTATCAAAGCCTGGATATTTTAGATAATGTATCATAGCAACTTTACTGTATTCTGACCGCCATCCGCATCTTGTTTTGTCCTTGTTTGCTGTTTGGTGACTTGCCTAGACTGTTTTGGTGGCGTCTGTCTCCCCTGCCATATGAGTCCTTTAGTGTTTGCTCCCTGGAGGGATGTGCGGTCAGCCTGCAGTGACAGTGGCCTAAGAAGGTTTGTCACTGACTGTCTCTTTCCCTGGTCTCTGTGAAGCTGTCAGTGTACACCCCACTATTGGGCTCCACAAACTGCTGGCTCACTGCTCTCATGTTTTCAGCAGTGAGCAGAGACGTATGTTACCCCACAGTCTGATGGTTTCTGGAGGTCATCTTTGAGTTGTTTTGTTTACCAAAGAGGGTTCTTCCGAAGTGTCTCTTGTCCTGGTTATTTCTGATAAACAAACTGGCCTATTGCTGTCATGGAGCTACCAGCCTCTTCGTAATCACTTATTAAAAAATTCCATTGCTTTTGAGAGCACTCCTGGGTTTGAACTGCCCCACATTTTCCTGGAGGAGCTAGCTCTCTGGTTTATGGCCTGCCTCTCACTCTGGACAAAGTCTCTACATCCGGTTGCTCAAGAAGTGCTGGGACTGAGACAGTTGCCTGCTTCTCTTGGAGGGCTAGCCCTGTAGGGCACTCCCAGCGGTAGCCTCCAGTCGTCTGATCTTGCTTCTCCGAGCATGGAATGTCCCCCTACCAGTAAACTAGGGAAAGAACGATCTGAACTCAAGCACTCTTGGCCTGTAGTGTGTGAACACAGCCTCCACCCAGGAGTGAGGACAAGGAGTGAAATGCTGTGGCCTGTGCCTTCCGTGAAGATGCAGAGCCTTGGACTGGGAGCTGGGGAGGGTCAGGGGGATAGTCACGTTCCTTGTCACACCAAGCTGGGCCGGGGGGTAGGAGGGGAGGGTTCTAGTTTCATTGCTACAGACTTGTTGCTTCTACTGGAATTTAGTAGATTTTCTTGAATAAATCTTTCTTTATTTCCTGAATGTCCTTAGGATAATTTCCAGAGACTCTAAATGTTTGATTTTTTTTTCCATAATTTTCAGTTTTATTTACAGTAGTTTTTCTGGGAGAGCACATGGAGCTCCTCACACAGCCAGACTATCTTGTGTCCTCAAACCCCATCTATGGCATCAGGTCCTGGTGGAGTCTTACTAACTTGCTTTTGGGTTCGGGTCCCTCATCCCTGACACGCCCCCCTCCTCTTCTTACCAGAGTTGAGTCCGTGTGGATCTTACAACCAGGAACCGTGTCACTGTAATCCAGCAGCTGTGCCTGGGCAACCCTTCCTTGCTCCTGCTTCTATCCAAGAAGTTTGGGGTCATTGTGTTGTAAGGCACAGGGAAAGAACAGAAGGAAGAATTTAGTCTGGGAATCCTTAGAAAGCTATCAATAGAATAAAATGACTGCATTAAATATTCTTGTTTTGATGATGTACCCTTGGTGATGTTTTTGGAAAGTATGCTTTTCTGAGTTCTTTCTGAAGCCTTGATTTTTATTTTGAGTCAGATGTGGTACATATCTGAGTCTTTACCACTCGCCGGGTACTGGAGTGTGCTTTCTACAATATACTCTCCAGAACGCGATGGCAGTGGCTGGCGCTGGCCCATGTGGCGATGCTGGATGGGCAGCAGGGAAGCCACCTGCACAGATAGCCAGGCCATGTGCCAGTTCCCGGACTCCAGGTGCAGGGCTGCTTCCAGATCTCCTGGCCTTTATCTCATTCTCACAGCACAGCCCACATCCCAGTGCTCATGTTGAGTAAGGTTCACTATCCCACGAGTGTCCTGACCTTTCTTTTCTTTTTTTTTTTTTAGATTTTATTTATTTATTCATGATAGTCACAGAGAGAGAGAGAGAGAGGCAGAGACACAGGCAGAGGGAGAAGCAGGCTCCATGCAGGGAGCCCGACGTGGGATTCGATCCTGGATCTCCAGGATCGCGCCCTGGGCCAAAGGCAGGCGCCAAACCGCTGCGCCACCCAGGGATCCCTGTCCTGACCTTTCTAATCAGGTGGTAACAGAATTCAGTTCACTAAGAAAGCGTTCAGAACAAAGGGATTGAGAAGTCTAACTCAGATGAAGGAGCAGGGGTGCGATGTGTGTTTTGTGATCAACATCAGGCCCCAAACCCTTGAAAAAACATTGTTTTAAACCTTCCAGAAGGAAGGAGACTCTTCCACATAAATTTGCCCACAGTGGCTACAAGGTGACTACTCAGTCAAAAGTTTTGATTCAGAGCTTTCATTGCAATTTGACAATTGGAAATCACATTCCTGTAAATTAAAAAAAAATAAAATCACGATTAGGGCTCAAGACAGTCAATGGATAATTTGATCTAAGCAGAGAAGATAGTTGTGTCCAACAGAAATAGATGAGCCAAAAGAAGTCATTTGATCTAAGATGTACTTGTGAAATGTCACAGTCTGTGAGGCATAGTCCTTTCCCATCACCTGGAAAAATGCCTTCAGAAATTTCCTCTCAGAAATGGGGCCAGCCTTCCCCTGAGTCTCAGCCAGTTGCACCAGGCACTGCACGGGTGCTTCCTGGGGCTCTGGGAGGGGCTGCAGCCAGCCCTAGACCCTGTATGTTTAAAGATCTAAAATCAGGGCTGAGAAGATGGAGGACTTGATTTGGGGTGTGGTTTGTGTCCTGAAAGTGAGCTGGGCATGCCCCGTGATGACACTGCACAGAAGTGGGAATGGACAGGGACGCCTGGGTGGCTCAGCGGTTGAGTGTCTGCCTTTGGCTCAGGTCATGATCCCAGGGTCCCGGGATCGAGTCCCACATTGGGCTCCCTGCATAGAGCCTGCTTCTCCCTCTGCCTGTGTCTCTGCCTCTCTGTGTATCTGATGAATAAATAAATAAATTTTTTAAAAAAAGAAATGGGAATGGACAGGTTTGTGGAATTAAAGCTGAAGGCCATGATTCTTTGTCAGTGGTAACCGGTGTAAGCCAGCTGTAGGTGGTAAGGTGCTGCGAGTGTGTCTGCCTCAAGACTGGCACCACTCACTGCAAATTCCCCACACTTCCTGGAGGCCACATCTCTCGGACCTCCAGTGCCAGCACATAGTAAGGCTTGGTCAAGTGTGCTTGTCAAAAGGATGTGTCAACCAGTAGGTTCTTGCTTCCAGGATTTCCTCTCTGAAAGTAATGTTAAAGTCTGGGCAAGAGCTGCAGTGTTCTTAGCTGCAAGTTCCAAACCTCCAAGTTTGAAAGAGCACCTGGCTGACTGATTTGCTAGAGCACGTGACTCCTGATCCCAGGGACTTGAATTCAAACTCCACATTGGGCATAGGGCTTGCTTAATAAAAAGAGTAGTTTTGGGGTACCTGTCTGACTCAGTAGAGCACACGACTCTTGATCCCAGGGTCATGAGTTTGAGCCCCACATTGGGTATAGGGACACCTGGTGGGATTTGGGTTTGGTTTGGGGTTTGGTTTGCTTCATTTTGTTTGTTGGTGGTATTTCTTTGTATGTTAGGGATCCTCACATAGGAAATGTAGGTAGAAGCCAGTTCCTTGGGGCTGGGGTTGGACTGGCACAAGGAAGAAATATGGGTGCTGCCCATATTAACAGTCTCCCTCCTGCCCCAGAGGGTGGCTCGTGTGCTTTGGAATCAGCTGAACAAGGAGACCCGAGAGCATCATATCACCTGTGTAGAGTTGTTCTACCGGCTGCACTGCCTGGCCCCAACGGCCAACATCTGTGAAGATATCATCTGCCATGCCCTCCTGGACCCTGACAAGGTAAGTCCTTGCAGCCTGTAATCTCTGTCCTGCAACAATCCCAACTGCCAGGCCACCCATCACCATAGATGCCCAGGGCTGGCTTACATGTATTCAGCCCTCTGGGGCTCAGCAGATACCCGATCAGTAAACAGAGGGGTGTTACGGAGTCTCAGAAGATTGGGAGGCCTTCAGAAGCACTAGCCAGCCCCTTTAGAGTCCTAAAAACATGGGTTGTGTCCATCTTAAGACTCACCAGGGAAACCCACCCCCAACTCCCAGGATGTTTGCAGGACACTGAGTCCCTGGAAGGATCCCAGAGCTGCTGCTGAAGTAGGTAGTCATAGGGAATGCATCACCCTTTTAGGCCCTGGCCGTCCTTTGCAGTCAAGTTGTGTCGCTCTTCTCTGAGCCACATGGGCCTGGCACCCCCAGGGTGTGTGAGCACACCATGCTCTTCATGATCTTGTGATCTTCGACCTACGTGTGACCCTGGACATGGGCTGATGAGGGGTCTTGAAAATGTGCTTTACTGTATTCAAGTGAGCGAGGAAGGGAGGATGCCCGTCTTCCTTGGCCCCGGGCCGCACTGGGAGCCCAGCACCGCCTCTGAAGTTGCTGTCTTCCTGCTGAGCTCTCCTTTGTTACTCGGGTTGGGTTTGCTGGGAGGGAGGGAGGTGCCTCACTCCCGCTTATTTCCTAATCAAGGGGACGAGACTGGAAGCTCTGTTTAGGTTTTCTGTCATCTGGCACCTGACGAGAGAGACCCAGGGCAGTCGTGTGACATCTCACAACCGCTCATTTGATAGGTAAGGTGCTCCTCATGTAGATTACCCTTAAGTCAAAAAGGACGCTTTGCCGAGGATCCTAGTCATTGTGTCAGGCCATGAGGGGGCTCTGTGTGAAACTGATAGCATGACCCCATTTTCTGGACGCACAGCAAACGATTTCCATGATCTCTCGAGTGACTTTAGGCCAGATGCATGTGAATACATAGTAGGAATTTTCTTAATTTGGTCCCAGAAGGAGGGAGCCCAGTGCATCAGAATCACCTGAGCAGCTTTGAGACCATGCCCCATGAAGGGACCTTTGTAGGGAAGTGGAGGTGGTCTGGGTCTGTATTGGGGCTGCAACTACGCTGGGTGTGGACACTTAAGTGTCAGCGACTGTATGCTTGAGATGTGAATTTTACTGTAGTACAGTCTTTTGTACTTAAAAAAACAAAATCCTCCTCCTTGTTTCCAAAACTAGGTGTGGGGCCAGACACATAGCCTTAGAGAAAGGGTAGCTGATCCAATGCTGGGGGCCCGCCTCAAAGTTGATTGAATAATTTAGGGTGAAGCTGGGACATCAGGGTTTTGAAAGCCCCCCTAGTGATTCTTGGGTGGATGTCCACTTGTCTTTGCTTGGTCTCTAAGCCCAGCATGGGTGAAGCTCCCCGAGGGCATCCTGGTGCACAGGGTCACCACATGCTGACTTGATGGTGCCCTTCCCACCCGCAGATCCCTGTTCGTCGTGCTGGACAGCCTGGCCTGCACGGACGGTGCCATCAGCGCGGCAGCCCAGGGCTGGCTGGTTCGGGCGCTCTCCCTTGGTGACGTGGCACGCATCCTGGAACCCATGCTTCTGCTCCTGCTCCAGCCCAAAACCCAAAGGACCTCCATTCACTGCCTCAAGCAGGAGAACTCTGCAGGTGAGCACACCATGCAGGGTAGTGGGCAGGGTCAGTGGGAGGCTCCCAGGTCCTTGGTCCTGGAAGGGAAGAGGGGCGGCTCCAGCCCCAGCTGCCCCTGGGGGCAGTCAAGGCACCTAGCCCTGCTCAGTGGTTTAGCTACATTCCAGTGGTGTGAGGGTACTTTGTAAAGTTGTGAGGACTCTTCCAACATAAGGAGTAGACAAACCAGCGCTTCGAAATGCCAGGGAGTATGTTTTTTGTTTTCACTGAAAAATCAGATTTTTTCTTTTTTTAATAAAAAAAGAAATTATTAGTAACCACTGTTCCAATAAAAATAGCTGACTTTTTATTCTTTCACTACAAAAAACAAAGGAAAGAATAGGAATCCTCCATCCTAGCACCTTCACTTAGAAGAGTAGGTTTGGTGTCTGGCGGGAAGTTAAGTTTGGGCTGGCACTTCTCCCCAGATGCGTGCTTAGACCTGGGGAGGATTAGGTTGCCTCTACCTGTGAATGGCCTAGAAGCTGAAATCTCCTTGTAATCAGCTCAATTGTACTTAACTAAAAAAACAAAAAACAAAAACAAACCCCCCCCCCCAAAAAAACCACTCCTTTGTGAACCTTCAACCACGAGATGAGTGATTTCTTGTCTATTTTTCTCTCTTCCCTAAAGTTCTCTCCAGCTATAAATTCTGTGAACAGATAATCAGAAATGTGGAATCCTTTGAGTTCCAAAAACTTCCAGAGGCATTTTTTTAAAGATTGATTGACTGATTTTAGAGAGAGCACAAGTGAAGAGTGGGGAGGGCAGAGGGGTCAGAGAGAAGAAGAAAAGAATCTCAGGCAGACTCCATGCCTAGCTCAGAGCCAGACATGGGGCTCGATGTCACAACCCTGAGATCATGACCTGAGCCTAAATCAAGAGTCAGAGGCTTAACCGACTGAGCCACCCAGGCGCCCCCAGAGGCATCTTTAACACAAATTTAACAGACTATAGGTAGGAAGAAGAAGAACGGAGCTAACATAGACCTAATGAGCGCATTACATTTGGGCGATCAGTACCGAGCAGTTTATGAACTAATGTGACTTTGCACACTAGGTGTGTTTTGTGACTTCCTCCAGTTTTCTTTTTTTTTTTTTTTCCTCCAGTTTTCTAAGTGATGGCTTTACGAGCTTTGAGTTAGCTGGTTTAGCCCACTGGACTGTAAATATTCTGTCTGCACCAGTCTTATCTTACAGGGAAAAGCAGCCTCACACGCACATAAGCAGCGATTTCTGAGACGGCTTCTCCTCTTTACAAAGTTCTCTGACTAAAACTGGAACTTCTCATTTTCCTTTAGGAGAGAAAGCTGGCTGCCTTCTCAAAGAGGAGGCATTTTATTAATCCACGTTATAGGAAAGTAAAGTCCAGGGAAGTATAAACTAAAGCACCTTCTTGAAAGCTTGGCTCTCATTTTCGGCTCTAAATTTGTTAGTGTTCCTCTGTGTTAGGAAGAGAGTCCTAAGGCCACATGTCCTAGTTTTAAGTCTGAGGGCACTTCCCACTGCTTCCTGTGACCCGTATTTCCCGCTACCTTCCTGATAAAAGAAAGTGTCTTTTCCCTGCTATGTCCTTACCCTGGAAGCAACTAGAATAGCCTTCTGCTTTACCCTCCACCCTATCCCTGTTTTGGAAATATTACTGTGAGCCTTAGGCAGCTCAGCTGTTTCTAATGCCTCATTCTTCCTCCTTTCCTAATCTTGCTTGTTGTTCATGGACTGGATCTGCTGAGAGCTGCGTGTGAAAATGGTTTGGCAAGCCAAGGACTTCTTTCTGGCTGTTGTTCCTTTTTAAAGAGACCTGAATATTTTAAAGCGTCGTATATTTTCTGGTTACAGAAGTACTCACATGCTTATTTTAACAATTGGAGTAATGAGGTAAAACACACACGGAAGTCCCCCGGCAGGTGCCTGGGTGGCTCAGTCGGTGAAGCATCTGCCTTTGGCTCAGATCATGATCACAGGGTCCTGGGGTCGAGCCCTGCATCAGGCTCCCTGCTCAGCGGGGAGTCTGCTTCTCCTCTCCCTCTGCTTATACTCACTCCATCAAATAAATAAAATCTTTAAAAAAGAAAGAAAGTCCCCTGGAATGCTAGCTAATAGAGTTAAGTACTGTTAATGGTTTGGCGGATAGTCCTCCAGATTTTTTTAGAGCCGTGTATTATAGATGTTCTCCCCTAAGCGAGCTCATTCAATACAGCTTGATTTTTCATCTTTTACTTAAAATATGCCATGCATTGGTCTGTATCAGTACGTACAGATGTATCTTTTAGAAACCCAAATGGTACTCCACTGCATGCGTGTGCCACAATTTTTCTGTCTGAATGTTTTATTCGCTTTCCAGTTTGTCTTCCCATGTGACAGCTCAGCAAATACCCTTACAGCTTTGAAAACCTGCGGACACTTCTGTGGCATACATTTCTTGACAGGAACAAAATAATATACTTTTTAATCACCCTCCCTGTAAAAGTTGCAATACTTACATTTTCTGTGACAGTGTAACTAAATTATTGGATTCCCTGAACATTTTAAAAGACCCGTTCACTTTTACTTGACTGCCTTTTGTCCATGATACAATGTAGATTCCGGTGTTGTCGTTGTATGGGGGGAATTTTATTAGCATTGATCTTCCTGTCTGGCTTGAAGAGAAAGGGCATTCTGGAACTGATGTATCACCGCCAACCCTTCGGTTCTGAAGCCATTTGTCATTTTGTAATTTTCAGAAGACTTGCATCGTTGGTTTAACAGGAAGAAAATCCCCTTCAAAGAGGCGTGTGGAGCATCGGAGCTTCAGGAGGGCAGCTCGGAAGAAGGTGTGCCTCTCAGCCAGTTCACCACCGTCGACCGTGAGGCCATTTGGGCCGAGGTGGAGAAGGAGCCGGAGAAGTGCGCCCCCGGAAGCGAGCTGAGTGAGGATGACCTCCCCTACTACGTGGACCTTCCCGACAGGACGGCCTGCAGCACGCTGGACAGCAGCGAGCACACGGAGTCCGCGGACACGAGCTCTGCCCACACGGACAGTGAGAACACGTCCTCCTTCTCCTCCCCTTCCCACGACCCGCAGGAGCTGAGCCACGAAGAGAGCTGCTGCGCGCCCATCCCCATGGGCGGCAGGGCCTACCCCAAGCGCTCGGCCCTGCTGGCCGCCTTCCAGGCAGAAAGCTTCAAGTCCAGTGCCAGATTAGGCCTCGCACGCGTGGACTCGGACAAGACCCAGGCTTCGGAGTCGTTCTCCAGCGACGAGGAGGCCGACTTGGAGCTCCAGGCCCTCAGCACGTCCCGGCTGCTGAAGCAGCAGCGGGAGAGGCAGGAGACCATCGAGGCTTTGTTTAAGCACATTCTGCTCTACCTGCAGCCCTACGACTCCCGGCGAGTCCTGTATGCCTTCTCGGTGCTAGAGGCCGTGCTCAAGACCAACCCCAAGGAGTTTATCGAGGCGGTGTCCAGGACCAGCATGGACACCAGCTCCACCGCGCACCTCAACCTCATCTCCAACCTCCTCGCCCGCCACCAGGAGGCCCTGGTCGGCCAGAGTTTCTACGGGAAACTCCAGACGCAGTCTCCCAGCGTGTGTCCCCACTCCCTGCTGATCGAGCTCCTCACCTACCTGTGCCTCAGTTTCCTGCGCAGCTATTACCCTTGTTACCTGAAGGTCTCCCACCGAGACGTCCTCGGCAACCGGGACGTGCAGGTCAAGAGCGTGGAGGTTTTGATCCGAATAATGACGCAGCTGGTCTCCGTGGCCAAGTCGGCCGAGGGGAAGAACGTGGAGTTCATTCACAGCTTGCTGCAGAGGTGCAAAGTTCAGGAGTTCGTCCTGCTTTCGCTGTCAGCATCCATGTACACGAGCCAGAAGCGCTATGGCCTGGCCACCGCCGAGCGAGGCCGGGCCCTGCAGGAGGAGAGCCTCTTTGAGGAGAGTCTCATCAACCTGGGCCAGGATCAGATCTGGAGCGAGCACCCCCTGCAGATCGAGTTGCTGAAGCTCCTGCAGGTGCTCATTGTCCTGGAACATCACCTGGGCCAGGTCCAGGAGGAGGCTGAAAATCAGCCAGAACTGTCCCGGGAGTGGCGGAGAGCCCTTAACTTCCAGCAGGCCATCAGTGCCATGCAGTACATGCAGCCGCACCCACTCACCTCCCAGGGGCTGCTGGTGTCCGCCGTGGTGAGGGGTCTGCAGCCGGCCTATGGCTATGGCATGCACCCGGCCTGGGTGAGCTTGGTCACGCATTCCTTGCCGTACTTTGGAAAGTCCCTGGGCTGGACCGTGACACCTTTCATTGTCCAGATCTGCAAAAATTTGGATGAGCTGGTCAAGCAGTATGAAAGCGAAGCTGTGAAGCTCTCTGTCAGGTACGGCAAACCGTTTGGTATGTTATTACTGCTTTGATGATCCTGTTTGTAACAGGTGGCTGACCTGACGTGCCATAGAAGCCAGTTGGAGGATAATTCCAACCTAATCAAAAGCCTGTTTTGCATTGTCAAGAGGGGTAACAAGGAGCTAAATGCTCATGTCCTTCATTTTTGATTCTACACAGGTACCCAGGCTAGCTGAGTGTTGTAGCCACACTCCATTACTTTTCCAAGACCAAAGTAAAGACATGCGTCACCTTTATAGAAATTCTGAAATAACCTGAAAACATTTTTCCACAGAAAACATTTTCCACAGTAAAATGTAAAAGCACAAACGGTGCTCCTCGTTATTGTAACAATATTTCATTATGAGGGCCCTAATTTATCAAAGATAGTGCTAGCTCACTGGTTTCTGCGTTTAGGTAGGGTTAAAAACCTTACAGCCTCATTCATAAAAATTCTCATGAGTTTCTCATTTTTTCACCAAAGCATGACCTCCAAGAGGGAAAACATTTCCCCAGATTACCCCCTCACTCTTTTGGAAGGCCTGACAACCATTACTCATTTTTGTCTTCTGGAACAACCCAACCAAAACAAAAAGGTAAGTTGTTTTTTTCTATACCTCCCTCCCCAGGCTCGAGGCAATTTTCATATATTGTGTTGTCTTCATTGGATTATGACCAGTTCAAATAAATGCACATGTAATAACTGTAAATATGTACACAAATGTATACTTGCACAGAATGCAAGCGCGTATGCAAATATATGTGCACAAACGTGGGAAAGTAATGCAAATGTACTTTGTTTTTCTGGTGCTCCCCGAGGCACCATCCCATTGCCCATTGTTTTATCAGTAACCAAGTGGGATAAAATGTCTTTTTGGTGCCAATTTTTTACACATGGGATTTGTGAAATCTCCAGTCTGATACCATTTCAGCTGTTATTTGCTCTGCCCTATTGGGGATTACGTTTCAGAATACAGCTAATGCTTCAGCTGAATGAAAGAGTCTGTAACATGGAACCTCAGACTCCCAGGTGCCTCTCTTAGAAAGAAGGCCATGGGTTGAAATGCACGGGGAAGCATTTTGCTTCCAGACCACCACCCGGGGGACTTGCTTGGAGGTGTGCAACTGCCCAGACTCCCACCCCACCCACTCCTGGCCTCATGGGAAGGGGGCCGGTGCCACACACGCAGCCAAGTCTCATGTTCACTTTCAATTGTAGACCACTACCATAGGCGATCCTACCAATTTGAAAAATGCCAAGAATGCCATTCTGGAAGAGTTGCCTCGAATCGTTAACACCATGGCCCTTCTCTGGAATGTTCTCAGAAAGGAGGAGACTCACAAGAGACCCGTCGATCTCCTCGGAGCCACAAAGGGATCCTCTTCTGTTTACTTTAAAACCACCAAAGTGAGAGAACTTCCTCTGTGGTTTTATTCTTTCTTTTGTCTTGTCCCACCAAAAATAAGTATGTACAGGAATATATACATAAATAATCAAGCTTAATGTGATCAATGAAACCCAAGTTACTTGTAAGTCAGAAATAGAACTCTCCAGTTTATTAGAATAACTTTCCGGGAGGTGGGCAGGGGGTTGAGGTGACTGAGTGATGGGCACTGAGGGGGGCACTTTGCAGGATGAGCACTGGGTATTATGCTAAATGTTGGCAAATTGAATCCCAATTTTAAAAAAATGAAAAAAAGAACTTTCCTGGGACATCTGGGTGGCTCAGTCAACTGAGCGTCCAACTCTTGATTTCAGGTCAGGTCATGATCTCAGGGTCCTGGGATCAAGCCCTGCCTCGGGCTCCTTGCTTAGTGGGGAGTTGGCCTGAGGATTCTCTCTCCCTCCTCCCACCCCTCCTCTCTCTCTCTCACTCTCTAATAAATAAATCTTAAAAAGAATAACTTTCGTATTTATGGAAAAAAAGGCTTTGTGAATTCAACCCGTCTTTTCCCCTTTCATCTCTTTATTTAAAGTAAAAATAAAGTCTCTGGGGGCTTGAAATGGGGTACCAAAAGATCTCACCTGTTTCCCTGAAGCACTTTTATCACACAGCTTGTCTCTTATGTCCTGCTTTCAGTGGTGCCTTGGACACATGGGCACATCAAGTGGAACGCTATGGTGTCTCAGTTTTTTTGTTAAACCAAACCTACATAGCCCAGGGTGTTTCTAGTTCACACCCACTCTCAATTATAACAGTCTCTGCCTTGGAAGCATCGGGGCATGTGGCTCAGTCTCTGATTTCCTGGTATGGCCACTTGGAATTATCTGGTCATGTCTCTTGTCAGCTGACCACCCAGTGCCAGGGTGGCCTCAGGGCTTACACAGGCATCCGGCAACCCAGGCTGGGCAGACAGGTTCAGAGCATGGGAAGCAGGATGACTCAGGTTCAGCGCTCTGCTCGACTATACTGTGGGACCTTGGGCAGGTTCCCCAGCCTCTCTGTGCTGGAGTTTCTTAAGTTGGAAGCATGCATCATCTAAAGCACTCTACATTTATTAGCATATTTAGCCCTCATGTATGAGGTGGGCACTGTTTTTATTCCCAGGTTACAAACAAGAACGGGGTGTAGAGAGCAGAAGCACTTTGCCGGCAGTTGTACATATAAGCAGCGGCACAGGGGTTGGACCCAGGGCACAGGATGGAGGACATCTCCCCCACATGCTCGTTGCATCTAACATGATCTTAAACATAGACGTAGGGACATAGTCAGTGCTCAGTAAATTCATTCATTCCACAAATATTTGTGTGCCTGCTGCAGGGCACTGGGCCTTGTTCATACAAGACAGAGGAGGTCCTCGCCCTCGTGGCAAACACGAATGCTAACCACCAGTTTAAAAATCAAGATGAGGGCAACCCCGGTGGTGCAGCGGTTTAGCGCCGCCTGCAGCCCGAGGTGTGATCCTGGAGACCCAGGATCGAGTCCCACGTCGGGCTCCCTGCATGGAGCCTGCTCCTCCCTCTGCCTGTGTCTCTGCCCCTCTCTCTCTCTCAATAAATAAATACATTAAAAATCTTTAAAAAAAAATTAAAAGATGAGAAGCACTACAAAGAAACACAGGATATTCTGACAGCATGTGACCAAGGGACCTGCCCCGGCCTGGGGTTGAGGGGAGGCCTCCCTTGGGCAGAACAGCGAGCTTCCACTCCCAGCATTTGAGGGCGGTCCATGAAAGCCCGGGTGCTACTGTGCCATAACTCTTCTCTTTCTCCCATTCTAGACCATACGACAAAAAATTTTAGACTTCTTGAACCCCTTGACGGCCCATCTGGGAGTTCAGTTAACCGCCGCTGTCGCAGCAGTGTGGAGCAGAAAGAAGGTTAAACGTCTCAGTAAGATGAAGGTAGATTCTAAAAATGAAAGTTGTGCTTAAACTTACTCTGCCAGAAATACCAGAGTCGCGTGTAATCAGAGGTGACATTGTAGACCGACGCGGGAAACTGCTGAAGTGGTTTCACTGTTTTAAATGCACAGATAACACAGCCGTGCCTCCCAACTAGGATTGTGGGTGGGTGGGCAGGTGGCAGGGGGTGCAGAGAGCTCACCCCTGGCTTGCTCTCGGATCTCTGTGTAATGAATACATACTACTTCCATTCAGTCTTTTAAATGTAATATCTAATAGCGTACGTAGAAGAGCGCATACAGCATGTATGTTCCACGAAATAGAGAAACCATGAACCTGCCTCCCAGCTCGAGTGCACGTTATCCTACGTGCGAGAACCCCTGCTGGTCCTTCCCTGCGTGTAGTGCCATCCTAGAGCTTTTTTTTAACTATTATTTTAAAGACTTTATTATTATCGTTTTTAAGAGCAGTCGTAGGTGCGCAGCAAAATTGAGCGGAAAGTACAGAGATTTCCCAAATATCCTTGCCCCACACGTGTATGGCCTCCCCCACGATCAGCACCCCCCCAAGTGGTAGGTTTGTTCCAGTCATGAACTACACTGACGCATCATTGTCACCCGGGTTCCATAGGCTTTTTAATTTATAAAAATAATACTTACAAAAACGTAAAACCGATTTAAATCATCACGTTCCTATTCCCAAAGATGACTTCAGTTCACAGCTCATCCATTCTTTATCCACGGACTGGTCCATCACTAAGTCCTCCAGGGACTTGTTTTATTTCTGCAAAACCAACATAATCCTCTTCCTTTGTTCTTTCTTGACTATCTAGGTTTCTTTTTTTTTTTTTTTTTGAAGATTTATTTATTTATGATAGACACAGGGAGAGGGAGAAGCAGGCTCCATGCCGGGAGCCCAACGCAGGACTCAATCCCGTGACTCCAGGATCGTGCCCTGGGCCAAAGGCAGGCGCTAAACCGCTGAGCCACCCAGGGATTCCGACCATCTAGGTTTCTATCTCACTTCCCTCAGAGGGTCTCTCCCACTCCATGGACACTATCTCAGTGCCCACCATGGGCTTCTGTTCCCTGAGGAGGCATGAGAGGTTGGTGGTGTAGGCCACCTTGCTTAGCACCTGTAGGATCTTCCCTGGTGGTTATCCTTATCCTTCCAAGTGCATGCGATCATATTATGCAGACTTCCATCATCAAAAGTACTCCCCCCCCCAAAAAAAAAAAAAAAAACTAAAACAAAACAAAAGTACTTCCCATACCAGGGCTCTCCTGCCAAGGCCAACCATCGAGAACCTGGTTTATCTGGTTTCCCGTTTACTAGCTTCATACTTTTAGAGCTATCTTTCAATGCCAGCCTGCTTTGTTCAAATTAAGTGTATCTGTTTCTAAAAATGTTTTCTGAGGGGCATCTGGCTGGCTCTGTTGGTAGACCACCCAAACCTTGATCTCAGGGATGTGAGTTTGAGTCCCACAATAGGTACAGAGATTACTGTTTAAAAAATGAAACAAAATTCTTTCTAAGCTCAAACATACCAATGTCACTGCCCTATCATCACCTGTGCCTGTTATTCCTCATGTGTGTCAGATGCTGATACATCACTGTCATTAAATACTCAGCCTCCTCTTTATCCCCACCAATAGAGTCCTTTACCTAGTTTTTGTTTAAATATTTACTTAAAAGATTAAAGCTCTCCAAGGGCAGCTATTACGGAATACTTTCTGTGCATCATTTTTATTTTTGTTTTCTCTCTGTGAGTTTGAAGAGAGCTCTTTTTTTTTCCTTGGCAGATTGTCCCAGCTGCAAGTGCATCCCAACTGACCCTTGTCGACCTGATCTGTGCGCTCAGCACCCTGCAGACAGACACGGTGCTGCACCTAGCAAAGGAGGTGGTGAAGAGGCCGCCGCAGATCCGCGGGGACGAGGTGGGAAGCCTGGGGATCTTCCAGATGAATGCATGGCACCCTCCTATCTTTTATAAATTATGTTTGGGAGGGAAGCAGAGGTCGCAGGAGCACCTGAGAATTCCTGGTGTTAGGGAAATGGAGATGTTTTCCTGGGCTTGGGGGAGACCCTGTGAAGTGTGCCTAATGGGCTTCAGTGCACAGGTTTGAAGGTGGGAGCTGCTTGAGGTCAGGGCTGTCTCTACCCAGGCTGTAGCACCCCAGCCCAGAGATGGGTTCTTACCAAGTACTTGCAGCATGCTAAGTTGAACAAAGCTTTGGAAAAGAGGAAATAAGCATTCCTGGATAGCTCGGTGGTTGAATGTCTGCCTTCGGCTCAGGGAGTGAATCCGGGGTTCCGGGATCGAGTACTGCATTGGGAGCCTGGTTCTCCCTCTGCCTATATCTCTGCCTCTCTGTGTGTGTCTCTAAGATAAATAAAATCTTAAAAAAAGAAAAAAAGAGGGGATCCCTGGGTGGCTCCGCAGTTTAGTGCCTGCCTTCAGCCCAGGGCATGATCCTGCAGTCCCTGGATCAGGTCCCACGTCAGGCTCCTTGCATGGAGCCTGCTTCTCCCTCTGCCTGTGTCTCTGCCTCTCTCTCTCTCTCTGTGTGTGTGTGTGTGTGTGTCTATCATGAATAAATCAAATCTTAAAAAAAAAAAAAAGAAAAGAAAAAAGAGGAAATGGCACTTGCCTCAAGGAACTCACGGCCTAAGAGGCGTCAGAGAGAAGCAAAGCCAGATGCTACACCTAAAGGTGGCCCAGACCGACTTTATTCAGTAGCTACTATTGGGAGAGAGAGCTGACCTCAGTTCTGATTTTCTCAGAGGCAGCAAGGTATTTTAGCCCAAACAATGGGGGAGTAGGAACAGTGAACGAGCAGGGGCCCCAACAAGTCAGGGAACTAGAAAATTCTGAAAGAGCAGGGAGGGGGCCGGGTCTCGTTCAGAGGCGATATCTCAGAGGACAGCTCCCAGGTCCTGGAGGAAGACCTTTCCTACCCTAGAGGATGCATGCACATCTCAAAGGAAGGTTAATAAATGCCCCAGGCAGGGAGGTCAGGAGCCTATCGGTGTTGACAGAGCAAACGGGCAAACTGTTTTGGCAGCCTGGAGCTCTCTCTGGGAGGCATTCGAGGGTGACGGGGTTATCATCTGCGGGACACCGCCTTGAGCTGCTAGAAACCTCGGTAGTGTTTGTTCCCAGTACAGGTTAGTAGGGGCCGGAGTCATTTCGGCTGGAAGTCCCAGCCCCCACAGGCCCAGGAGGGGAAGAGAGAGCAGGTCAAAGAGAAGAGAAGGTCTTTGTCAAAGGGCAAGTTAAATGTTTGCATAATTTTTACGTAAAAATGAAAAAGACAGGTCAGAGGACGGGGCTCCTTCGAGGCATTCTGAGAAGGAAGAGATTTCTTCTGGCCGCAGTGGAGGCAGAGCGCGAGAAGGGCGCTAGGACGGAACCGTGAGGCTCCGAGAGTTTTGCTGCAACTTTTCTGCACGGCAGCCGGGGAAGTCCTTGGTACCTAGAGGCCTTTTCCAGTCACGTGCAATGGTTTTGAAAGAGAACAGACTTTGTGGTTTAACTTTCTTTTTTTTTTTAATGCCCTTAGAGCTTTAAAAAAAAATAGATTTTATTCTTAAGTACTCTCTACACCCAACATGGGGCTCGAACTCACGATCCCGAGATCAAAAGTCACATGCTCCGCTGACTGAGCCAGCCAGGCAACTCAGAGCTTTTTATGTTTCCCAGGGCGCCTCATTGAAAGTATAGGAGCTGTTTTGTTCTTAGTTTAATAGAAACCAGAGATTTATTTTGACTTTGAAATAATTGCCTTCTATCAGATAATTTAAAGTGCTTAGGAAAGTGGCACCTGGGTGGCTCAGTCAATTAAGTGTCTGCCTTTGACTCAGGTCATGATCTCAGGATCCTTGGATCAAGCCCCACGTCAGGCTTGTGGGGAGTCTGCTTCTCCCTCTCCTTCTGCCCATCCCCACTGCTGTGCATTTGTGAGCTGTCTTTCAGATAAACGAATAACTGAATAAATATGTTTTTTTAATTGTTAGGGAAAATATAAGGACGGTTCCCTAAATGAAAACTAGCAGAATGGACAAAGTATTCGTTCATTCATTCATTCATTCATTCATGCATTCATTCGAGATCTTTAAATTTATTTAATAGAGTGGAGAGAGAGTAGGGGTAGAGGGAGAGGGGCAGAGGGAAGCAGACTCCCTGCTGGAGCAGGGAGCCTGACGCGGGGCTCCATCCCAGGACCCCGAGATCATGACCTGAACCGAAGGCAGGTGCTTAACTGACTGAGCCACCCAGGTGCCCCAAAGTGATTATTTAAAAATAAAGTTTTACTCAAACAGATATTCGAACACCATTTTTATAGTAGAATTACTCACAATAGTGAAAAGGTAGAAACAACCCAGGTATCCATTGGTGAATGATTGGATAAAGAAAACCAGATATATCCACACAGTGGAGTATGGAATATTAGCCTTAGAAAGTTAATTCTGACACCTGCTACAACAATGGATGAACCTTGAAACCAGTCACAGAAGACAAAAATTATGTGATTCCAGTTACATGAGATCTCTAGAGTAGTCTGTTGTGAACATAGTTCCTACAGAATGTAGAGTGGTGGTTGCCAGAGAGGAGAGGGAACAGGAGTTACTGTCTATCGGGACAGAGTTTCAGTTTGGAGATGAAAAGGTTCTGGAGATGGATGGTGGTGATGGTTGTACAACAATATGAATGTTAATGCCACATGAACTTAAAGCCATGGAACTAGACACTTAAAAATGGTTAAAATGGCAAATTTTAGGTATACTTTAAAGATGTATTTATTAGAGAGGGCGTGAGCTGGGTAGGGAACATAAGGAGAGGAGACTCCCTGCTGAGTGCACAGCCCCATGTAGGGCTCAATCCCACGACCCTAAAATCATGACCTGAGCTGAAACCAAGAGTCGGTCACTTAACCAACTGAGCCACCCAGGCGCCCCTTAAGTATATTTTACCACGATAAAAAGTCTTATAACAAATAAAAGGCATATAGCTTCGGGTATTAAGGTCATCGCACTGGAGACAGCAAACAAAAGCTGAACCTTGGAATCAGTGTTTTCAGCCACGTCTTACCCGGTAAGTGGGAAAACTGGCCAAGAATTTCTTTAGCCATTTTTATAGCTGGTACATGGCACAGGGGAGCCTCTACAGACACGTCTGTGCTGAGAAGGCCTATTGGGGCTCCTCACCAGCCGGTTGTGTTCAGGGCCCTGGTCCTTTCTCATTCCAGAACTGAAAATCAGCTACGTGCTTCAGTGGTAAGGGATCCTAAATAGTGAAACTCCTACTGCCCTCAGCTCTCTTCTAGTGGGGAAAAGAAGATAAGCCAGCCTAAAAATCAACACCATGAGGCCAGATTTTGGAACCGCTGAAGCACAAGGAATCGGATGTGAAATGCACACGGGTGACACCCATGGCATTCGTCGGGCCTCCCGCGAATGCCTGGTATAGTCTTGCTGCCTTCACTCTTGTACATAAATATTAAAGTAGTCAACCCCGAAGAGAGGAGCAGGGGTGAAAGAGCCATCAGATTCTTGGTGACTTAACATTTTATAACCCTGAGCAAGTCTCAGGTGTCAGGAAAGTGACCCTGCACACTGGTGGTCACTTCCTATGAGCAGAGCCGAGTGAGCTGTCCGCCAGGAGGAGCCTCTGCGACAGGTTTTCTATGCACAGCAGACAGTTCTAGTTTTGTTCCTTCACATCACTTGAATTTCTACAAATATCTGCCACTCCTGGGCTGAAAAAACAAAACAAACACACACACACTAGATCTCATCTGGCTGGCTGGTTTTTGGCTGTTTGAGTAACAGAATTGTGTTTCACGACTCGTTAATTAGCTCAACTTATATAATTTCTACAAACAGCTTTTTATAAGCAAGGAAGGGGGAAAATTTTCAAAGCCAGTTTCTAAGTAGTTGCAGCCACTTGGGATTCAGGGAAGTCGTCTGGTCTGAGTTTAAGGGAATTCCTTGAGCTAAGAATTAAAAGTTTTTATCATCTGTTGTCTGTAGCTAATTGCACACCCTCATGAAGGTCAACAGGTCACCACCTTGTTTAGGGAAGTTCAGCTACGATGCCACATTTTCCCTGAATATTTATTAAAAGCCTGGTGTGGACTCTCCCGGGGAAGTCTGCTAAGAGGGGCAGTCAGTCATGTTTGGGGACCTCATACCATACGTTTGTTTAGTTATGCTGGGGGAATGGGGTCACGGGTGTTACTGTATTTGAAAAGCTCAGGCTAAAACCCTTTGCTTTATGAGACACTGTTTCATTTTCTCCTGTGATTCTTCTTCTAACCTCATTTCCTACCAACCTGGAGTAACTGGTTTCACTTTTGTTTTCAGAAAGCGCCCCTTGTGGATATCCCTGTGTTGCAGTTTTGCTACGCTTTCATCCAGAGGTAACGCAGCCCTTCCCAAAGGCTTCTCAAGTAGAGATGCTCTTGCAGGGATTCCAGGCAGAACCCTGGTTGTACTTGACCCCTGGAGAAAATACCGTGACGGTGTCTTACTTTCCTCCTGAGGAGAGAGAATGCCCTGATGCTCTTACTTCTCCTTTTGCAGAGATCTGATCTCACTTTGTCCCAGTGCTGTACGTTGAACGTTTTATGTTCAGTGTTGAACGTGTTGAAGACTTCTTTTAGAAAAAGGAAAAATGATTCTTTGGGTGCTATCCCCAGCACCTTCCCGTGGCTTCTGCTGGGGTGTCCTGAGCATACTAGCACTTTTCTGGAGCCTCTGCTGCAGGAGGCAGTGAGGCAGACCCCCCATGTGGTTCTCCACAGTAGAGAGGAAGCCTTCCTGGGCTCTTGGGTCTGACATGGGCACGTCCAGGTGCAGCTCGCAGGCCTCCACCATCCAGGGCCGTCTCTGTTGCAGTAACTAGGGGCAGGTGGGGGGCAGAAGCCCCTTCTCAGGGAAGCCTCCAAATCCTCACGGGTGTGGAGTTACACAATCAGGCAATCTGACAACCAGGGACAAGCTCCTTGGTTAGCCCAGTTCCCATTTCATGCTTCTTCCAACTCCCCACGCCCTGAGGTTTCAGGAGGGTAGGTAGAGAGAGTCATAATCCCTGCAGTCCCTGGCTCTGGGCTCTAGTTTGGACCAGCTGTTGATGCTTCACCCACAAGCATCGCCCCAGTTCTTTTTCCAGGAGTTAAAGAGCTGATCACACATCTCTCCTGGTGAGAGCTGCCATGCATCGTGCTGCTAGCAAGCATCTGTTGCAGCGGTCTGAGTGACACGGGAGCTCTCGGAACAGCTGCATGTTAGGTTTTTACCCTCCTCCTCTTGCAGAGGAGGCACTGCCGATGTCACTCAAGAGGCAGTACATCAAGCACCAGGACTTGAACCCGCGGCCCTCGGGCTGTGGCTAAGCCGCAGCATATTGTGCTGTGCGGGCCTCATCTGGAAAGCTGCCCAAGATCAGCTTCCTGGTTGGGGACCTTGTGACCCAAGAACTGACTCCGGTACCAACAACACTGGGGAGGCCGGATATGCGAGCCAGACAGATCCAAGGGATCAGAAGCCCTCTGGTTTGAGGCCTTTCTCTGATAGACCGGAAACCAGGAGCATCTGACTTGTCAGCAGCAGGCTTTCTGGTCTCCAGGCTCCCAAGTTCTTGCCAGAATACGAAAATTTAGCTTGTGCATTATTTTAACTTAGAAAAGAACAAACAAGTTAGTCAGATATGCCATCTTCCCTCTGCTTTCCAACTGCCTGGATCTAAAATGTGCTCGTGATAACATGTTTTAACTTGTTTACATGTTCACAGTTGGGTGGGGTTTTTTTTTCCTTTTTTCTTTTTCTTTTTTTTTTTTTTAAATAGGCTCCCAGTGACAGCCTTGCAGGAGAACTTTCCTTCATTGTTGGGCGTGTTAAAGGAATCTGTACAGTTGAATCTCGCTCCCCCCGGATACTTTCTGCTTCTCAGGTATTGTGGCCCACCAGTCCAGTCATCGTGTCGTTCTGCCCCAAGGTACCTTGTTTCTGCAGCGCTCCTAGTCTGACGCTGATTGTCTCCCAACAGCATGCTCAATGACTTCGTGACGAGAACTCCCAACGTGGAAAGCAAGAAGGACCAAAAAGACCTGCAGGTCTGTGTGCAGAGAGTCTAGCAGATGCAACTGTTCCAGGAATAGTGCCCGCCTTTGGAGGAGGTGCTGGGGGAATGTCAGCACTGCGCAGGATCATTCCTTAGATTTGCAATTGTTCTCGCATCTGGCTTCCTCTGTTGCTGTCTGGGGAGGGCTTGATAGACCTGGGCCACAGACTCCTGCCAAAGCTCTTGCGTCAGGCTTGAGCAAGCCCTCATGGGTTGCCAGGATGCCCCCATCATCACGCTACTCAGACGTGGGTGCCGCCACCACCTTAGCAACGTTAGGATAGAAACTCCATAGACATAGTGGATTTCTTTCCTGAGAGCCTTTCTTTTCCTGCCCCCCCCTTAGTAAAGCAACGTATAACTCAAAGGAAATTTGAAAAATCCTGCAAAGTAAAAGTGAAACTCACCCCAGGAGAAGGGAGATCTTCAAGTAGATAGCCACCTAATAAATAGAATGAGAAAGTTAGGAAGTCACTATTTTGCAACAGTGAGAATCATTGATGCAGGGGCTGTTGGAGCCAAGGCTTCCATTGAAACCGGGACGTGTTATCAGTCCTATGACTCTGGTGACGTGTCTGCTAATTGTTATGATCCGTGGCATTTGTGAAGGGTCTCTGGTTCGCACTGCTGAAGTGCTGGAGCACTGTATAAAACACAGTCAAGCATAATCAGGAAATTTGGGGGGCTCCTCCGGCCTTCACTTGTAGAGAAGGAAGCATCATTAAAGCACAGACGCTGCGTGACCAGCACTTGGACAGCACTTCCCAAACTCAGCTCTCAAGGCCCCTGTTTTGTGGCCTGTTACCTATAGCACATCCCTTGCTTCAGTCCATTCTGGGGGTAGCATTGGCCACGAGTGTTATCACAACTGGTACAACTGGTCCACCTCACCCCTGCTCCTTGTGGTTGCCTCTACCCCATAATGCCCAGCCTCCTGATGCCAACCCCTTACTCCTGCTCCGAGGCAAGACCTGCACTTCTTCCCTGTGTGCTCACCTCCTCTGAGCCCTTGGTCCCTTTTCCTGCTCGCTCTTACCACCGCCAGCCACAGCACACCACACCTCTGCCCAGGCTCACCACAGGCAGGCAGACGCGCCTTCATGCCTAAGCATAGCTTACAGTGGAAGCCAGGATTGTTCGATTCTCAGATGTCAAGGATGTGCCACGAGCCTCTGCTGGTGAGATTTGACGATGCTGGCTTGGGAAAGTGGCTCAGCATTTCTCTCCTTATCACAGCTCCTCGGCCAGATTCTTTCACTGGTTATACTCCTGATACAGATCACTCCTCACTTCACCCTCATTGAGTCAGTTTAGTTTATTTGTGTTTCTTATTATGCTATTGGAAGATGCAATCCTAACAAGAACCCATGGTGCTGAAGAACCCTGAAAACGAATCTGCTAGATGCAGTGTGCAGCTGTGACTTCCTGTCTCTCTGTGGTGTGCCTGCGGGGGGCCAGTGTGGAAACCATTAGTCACGTGTGGCTGCTGAGCCCTTGGAATGTGGCCTGTCCAAGTTGAATGTGCTCGAGTGTAAAATACACATCAGATCTCAAAGGCCTAGTGCAAAAAAAGAACGTGAAGTCTCATTAACAGTTTTTATGTTGATTACATATTAATCATATTTTGGGTATACAAGGTTAAACGTTATGAGCTTGTTCCTTCTGACCCTTTAGTGTGGTTTCCATAAAACATCATATTACCTGTGTGGTTCTGGTTGTGGCCTATATTGTGTTTCTGCTGGATGGTTGCTGTTTTAGGCACTTTGGATGCTTCTCCTGAGCTAACTTTCTTCTTTCTCCCCACTACTCTTAGGAAGTCACTCAAAAAGTCCTAGAAGCTGTAGGGAACATTGCTGGCTCTTCCTTGGAACAAACCAGCTGGCTCAGCAGAAACCTAGAAGTGAAGGCCCAGCCTCAGATCTCTCTAGAAGAATCTGATGTTGAAGAAGATTTGTGCGGTAGGTACAGGGGGCCAGATATGCCTGCTGCCAGCTAGTGTAAGAGGGTCTGGTTTTCCCTTAAACGTAAACGGTCTGGGAGTTCCTGGAGGGCTCCACCGGGTAAGGTTTTTGACTCTTGATCTCAGGGTCATGAGTTCAAGCCCCGAGTTGGGTTCCATTCTGGGTGTGGAGCCTGCTTTATTTATTTTTTTAAATTTTTATTTATTTATGATAGAGAGAGAGAGAGGCAGAGACACAGGCAGAGGGAGAAGCAGGCTCCATGCACCGGGAGCCTGATGTGGGACTCGATCCCGGGTCTCCAGGATCACGCCCTGGGCTAAAGGCAGGCGCTAAACAGCTGCGCCACCCAGGGATCCCTGGAGCCTGCTTTAAAAAAAAAAAAAAAAAAAAAAGTTAAGAAAAGCAGTCATTCTTGTTTTACTGTTTACAGCATAATTTATGTGTAATAAACAATAGGAATCCACTGATAGTGTCCAAGTGACATATGCTACCATGGAAGCCCTCACTGAGCCTAGATCAGGATCCAAGAAGGTAGCTTCGTAAGATAATTTACAAGGATTAGGTGAAAAGAAATCCATGTGGTATAAAGAATATGGAAATGTAGGTTTTTCTTTCTGTGGAATCATGGTAAGAAAATTTAGTAAACCGAAGAACTATTGTCAGGCAGTCAGATTGTATATTTTATTTATGATTCACACACCCTTGCCTCTCAGTGATCCTTGTGTCTCATCACTGCCTGGGAAGTGAAAATTTTCTAGTAGAAGTCACGTGGGCTAGGCATACCACAGCCGTATTATTAGTTATAGCTCCTAGGAAAGCAGTCGGGAGACTTATCTGTTCACTCAGACCATCGATCCACCAGGTACTCTGGAGGAGTCTGCATCAAGTGCAGCTGTGTAGATGGTTAATCAACGGCGCCCTGAAGACCACCAGACACAGCTGTCGATGTAGCAGATCATAGATTATTAGACCTACTGTAGGGAGAGACAGACTTGCAGAGTCATAGGAATGTCTCATCAGGGAAGTTCAAGGAGGACATTTGTAGGGTTGCAGGGTTTGGCTGAGTCATTTGTGGCAGATCTTTTAGGGTGGAGAACTGTTAGTAGAAGGAGTTTTGGATTGGTGGGCACAGCACAAGGTGAGAGCCCCGATGTGAATGCTATTCACATGATGAGTGTGCTATTTTGATAAGGAAGCCGTTTTAGTTGGTGTTCAGTTTTTTTCAGGATTAAATGTATTTTGGAGAAAGTTACTGTTTTTACTAGTTCTCAGTATAATTTAACAGAGGGACAGGAACATATGCCCAGTCCCAGTATTGGTTACACCAGATGAGTGAACCAGTTTGCTCTTGGTTTTGTTAACACAAGGGCAAAAAAAAAAAATTATATTTAGGTTCTTAATATGAACTACATAGTACAGTACCCGCCACAAAGTAAATGTTCAAAAACTGTTCTGTGATATTTTATTATCTCTTTCATTGTCATGAGCAATAGTTACAGCAGCAGCTCAAAGCTAAGTTTGTGATCTTTAACATACCATAGAAAAAGTGGTGAGAAAATCAGGTTCTCTTCTCTCACCAGTAACAGAAATAATAGAAACAACAGAACAAGACACTTTGGCTCATGTAAGTGAAAAGCCCTAGCATCAGCATCTGGTTCTAGGCATAGCAGGAATCAGGTGCTTGGAGGAGGTTAACCAAGTCTTGTGCAGAGATTCTGGTTCACCTTTGGCCACACGGCTGACCCGGAGAGGAGGGGAAGGGCTGGGACACTGGAGCTGAAAGAAATGGGTGCCCACTGAAAAGAGGCTTCTGTTCCCTAGAGGAGGAAGGGTGGCCTGCTGGACAAACTGCGGGACCACTGGCCGCTACTTTTGCTGTATTTGTCTAAATAACTAGTTTTGTGGTTTGCATAAGAAAAATAATATGCTGAGGCACCTGGGTCACTCAGTGATTGTGTGTCTTGGGCATGCGATTGTGATTGAGCATCTACCTTTGGCTCAGGGCTGGGTGTAGAGCCTACTTGATCCTGGGATCAAGTCCTACATCAGGAGCCTGTTTCTCCCTCTGCCTGTATCTCTCATGAATAAATAAATAAACTCTTTTAAAAAAAAGAAAAATAATATACTTCACTCTGTAATGAAGATCCTATAACTAGTGTACTATCATTTGCTAATATAAAGCAAAAACGAGGTGCTCTCAGGCTGCGGGGATGGTAACAGTTGTGGTTCTAGGGAGGAAGAGCTTGCCTTTCCTGGGCTAATTTGCTCCCAGTCATCTCTGTCCTATGTACTAATGTACAGATTGAACTGCTTCACCACCACCAGAATAGCTGTGCCAACCATGTTCGGTCCACTGTTACTGGGCCTGACTTCGGTGCTGTGATTAAATTTAACCTCAAAATAATATTATAGTAAAATTACCTGATTTTTGTTTAAAGAAATCATAGAATTCCAAAGCTGGAGGTGAGTTTTGAGCTTCTGTATAAAACTTAACTAGCTAATTATATAGTACCAAAATCCTGAGTGTTTAGATCATGACTGTATTTTACTTGGCTTGAAGAAATTATGTATACGTATCACCCACATAAAGCATGAAACAGAGTGAGGCTTCAAATAATACATTTGTCTCCATTTAAAATTTTTACGCATGCCCCAGACACACGGGTCCTTACACTGAACTCACGTGTGGTGTGTGCTGCATGCCGTATCCTGCGGGTGAGCCCAACAGCCACAGACATGGGGGCAGCATGGAAGATGATAAGCAAAAAAGCGCACTAATAAAGGGATCTTTCAACTCTTTTGAAAATCTGAAGTTATTTCAAAATGGAAGTTTTTTTAAAGATTGAAAAAAGAAGTTACCCTGAGAATTTCAGGTGGTTCTTAGCAGTGCAAGAACAATAAGAATCCTATTACAGGGAGCAGCTGGGAGTGGGGAGATGTTACAGAGCGTGTCCCCAGGGAGGTGACGGCTGTGCTAAGTGAGCAGTGTGGGGGCAGCTGTGCCAAGACCTGGGAGACGCCGCTCAGAGGGGTGGCAAGTCTTCGAGGCGGGCGAGACCAGCCTGGCTGGAGCGTAGCAAGTGGTGGGCAGGGGGCAGGGAGCCGAGTGGGAGCTGAGGATCGCTGGGCTTGGTAGAGAGCCGGATCAGGAGCTTGGATTTCATCCCACCCACTGTGGAAGCCATTAAAGTGTTTAGAGAAGTGACAGGCTCTCATGCGGTCTTCAGAAAACATCAGTTTGGCTGCTGTGAGCAAC
This sequence comes from Nyctereutes procyonoides, assembly GCF_905146905.1. Taxonomy (NCBI): domain Eukaryota; kingdom Metazoa; phylum Chordata; class Mammalia; order Carnivora; family Canidae; genus Nyctereutes; species Nyctereutes procyonoides. The sequence continues at coordinate 9,743,802 of NW_026575155.1, forward strand.
ATGGGCTGTATCAAGTGAGAGCAGAGAAAGGAAGTTCTGTTAGCAGAATTTCACAGTGGTGTGGGCAAGAGACAGTGTCGGCTTGGAGGCAGGGGCGATGGAAAGGTGGACTGATGTAGATGGAGAGTCAGCAGAATTTGCTGATGGGCTGGATGCGGTGGCAAACAAAAGAAGGCAGTCGAGGATGACTTTGGTTTTGGCTTACGTAACTTATTGAGGTGGAGAAAACCAAAATAAGAACATTCTGGAACAGGAAATTGAGCTTGGTTTTGCAAGTATTAAATTTGAGATGTCAGAAAAAAAGAGAAAGAGCCAGAAAAGACACTTAAGTGGCCACTGGGGTCGGAGAAAAACCAAGAGAGAAGAGAGTCATGAAACACGAGAAAGAGGGTGCTTCCAGAAGGAGGGAGGAATAACACAGTGGAAGGCTGCAGAGAAACAGAGGCAGGTCGGACAGAGACCCACGGGGCTTGACAATGTGGAAGCCGCGGGGGGAACATACTGGAGCAGGTAGGGAGGAGGCCAGGAGAGGAAGAGGAGGCTGGGAACGCAAAACTCCTGGAAGCTCGCTTGTCAAGAGGACAGTGACCAAGTCGAACTAAAGACCAAAGAAGAGGGCAGCCCTGGTGGCTCAGCGGTTTGGTGCCGACTTCGGCTCAGGGTGTGATCCTGGAGACCCAGGATCGAGTCCCACGTCGGGCTCTTGCATGGAGCCTGCTTCTCCCTCTGCCTGTGTCTCTGCCTCTCTCTCTCTCTCTCTCTCTCTCTCATGAATAAATAAATAAATTTTAAAAAATAAATAAAGACCAAAGAAGAATACCCTTTATCTGATTTGTTTTTAAATTGGAGTATACTAGTATGATGACGGATCCATGCAGCAGAGAGGAAGAAATCGATGCCAGAGAGAGAAAGGATAGTTAGAAAGCGAAGCACTTGATGGCCTTGGGGCCGGGGTTGATGTCATACATGGAATTACCGTTCGTCCAGAGGAGCCAGGGACATGTTTATCAAAACAGGAGAGAAGTCAAAGATACGTATGTTCTAGATTAATAGCTCATAGTGACCCAACTGAGGGAGTTCCTGTTTGTTTCTCTTACATTTCTCTGTGGAATCGGAGGGGAAGTGATGAGGTGAGAAGGGAAGGGTATCGGTGGTTACCGAGGGCAGGTCCGAGAGCATTACGCAGCAGAGCAGGAGAGCCAGCGTGCCGCCGGCGCCCGTGCCCTGGGTCTATCTGGTAACATCAGGGCCTGTTTGAGATTCACGGTCATGAAGGAAAGTGAGATCTATTTCATCGTTGTCTGGTTTTCCCCAGAACATTTAGCTACCCAGAACCGCACGGGCTGATCTGTGGGTTTAGCCTGCTTTGCGTTTTTCCACGCGAGTGCGTCAGAGGGAGGGAGCAACAAGAGAGTCCAGGACGCTGGCCAGGTAGCTGGGAGACCGTGGGTGTCGTGGGGGAGACGAGCAGGGCAGACCTGGAGGAGCCGATGGTGGTCAGGACGGTAGGCTGGAGGCTTCGGGGGTCTGTGCCCGGGTCCAGGAAGGAGCAGATGTGGTCCGAGGAGGAGGCCAAGGGGGTGACGGTGCCAGTGGGTGACTGAGCTGGCGCAGGGGAGTAGCAGATCGTTGAGGGAGAGAAGGCCAGGGGGGCAGAGGCCGAGGGGGTAGGGTGGATCATCCGAGGGGACACTGAAGTTCTCAGAAGATACAGGGGGCAGAAGACACTGAGTCGGTGCTCATTTCCTTGATCACTGTGCCCAGATTCTTACTGAGGTTGAGCATGTTAACAGGACTCCCTAATATATACTTACGTACTCAGTGTGCAAGGATGGGGCTCATCACTCCCACCCGTGCAATGTTCCAGGGGCCTGAACCGTGGCGCCCCCCCCCCCCCCGCCGTGACTAAAGCACAAATGTCTCTTTCTGTCAGCAGATGCCACCGCTGCTGCCTCAGCAATGGTGTCCGCGTCCGCTCCTTCGGTGTACAGCGTGCAGGCCCTGTCCCTCCTGGCAGAGGTCAGTGCACACCTGGCTTGCCCTCCCCCGATGGCACGATTGCCACCCCGAAGCATCGTGCCGGCACCCCGTTCTCAGGCCAGCGAGTGCCGGCCGCCCCTCCCGGGTGACCTCGAGAGCCGCCCTTGGCCTCAGGCTGCCCCTGCCAGCTGTCTTGTTAGGTTAGGCGCCCCTCGAGGACTAATCCCTCCTGTCACCGGCTTCAGAAGCTCTCTGTCTTCTCGCGATCCCGCCCTGCTAGGTTCTGGCATCTCTCCTGGACATGGTGTATCGAAGTGACGAGAAGGAGAAGGCGGTGCCGTTGGTCTCCCGCTTGCTCTATTACGTGTTTCCTTACTTACGCAATCACAGGTAATGCTGTCTTCCCCGTGGTGTCACCGTAGGTTGTGGGAAACGCATTAAGTGGCTTCTTCTGGGGGATCCCTGGGTGGCTCAGCCATTTAGCGCCTGCCTTCGGCCCAGGGCATGATCCTGGGGTCCTGAGTTCGAGTCCCACATAGGGCTCCCTGCATGGAGCTGCTTCTCCCTCTGCCTGTGTTTCTCATAAATAAATAAATAAATATATATATATATATATTTTTTTTTTTTTTTAAGTGGCTTCCTCTGCACAGTCTCTGACCTTGACCCTTTTTCCTCCCACCCCCGGTTCAGCGCCTACAATGCTCCCAGCTTCCGGGCCGGCGCTCAGCTGCTGAGCTCCCTGAGCGGCTACGCCTACACCAAGCGAGCCTGGAAGAAAGAAGTCCTCGAGTTGTTCCTGGACCCTGCCTTCTTTCAGATGGACACTTGCTGTGCACAGTAAGAGACGCCGTTCTCACAAAAGGGTGCTGCAAATCCTCAAGTGGGGAGAGTGGTTTGGGTTACTCGATCCTCATACTTGACGCGGGAGCGGTCAGCATCACCCCAGATCCCAGGATGTCACTGTCACAGGCTCACATGTTCGTGGCAGAGGGATTAGGTGTTTTAAAGATACAGAGGTGCATTTATTAGCCAAAGGATCTTAGTGAAGAGGGCATATCATCCCCAGAGCGCACAATCCGGGGTTCCAGGGTCCCCTGGCCTAGTACTGCTGCATCTTGGAGTCGCAGAATACTCCAGCACTATACAATGACCGAGCCCGCAGTGACACCGTGGTGCCCTGATCCCGTGTCTCAGCTCCCACCTCACAAGTTGTCCCTGAGCCCATGCAGCCGGCCAGGCACTGTGCTGGTGGCAGAGAGCCACTGAGCTGTAGAGTGCGGTGACCTCCCTGTGCCTTTTCTGGGGAGGTCAGCAGAGCCCCTAAATCGCCTCTCCCCCGTCAGGCCTGAAGTCTTAATTAATGGCAGGGATGGAGGGTGGAGACTGGTCCGCGTTTTGCAAAGCCCAGAAGTTGCCCTGCCGCCCCCAGAGCCCTGTGGCTTTCACCTTGAAGTCCCGTTGCTCTTCTGGGGAGCCCACTTGAAAACCAGCTACATTGAGTGTCACCGCCCCCGCTGCTTTCCATCAGCGCAAGCGAATGAACAATCCTCCTGGGTGAACCTAGGGCAACTCTTGAAACGACTGTTTTTCTCTACTGTGAGCTGGGAATTATTCTTTCTTACTATTCATCGCCTGTATTGTTAAGTTTATGAATTGAAGAGGTTTTGCCCAACTTTCGCTTGTATGAAACCTATTCATTCCACTAATTCCTTTTCAGAAAACAGGTTTTAATAGATCTCAAAGGGGCGTGTTCTTTTCTCGACGCCTCTCATCAGACTGTCATCCTTTACAGACTTAATTAATTTTGCTCTTTTTAATATCCAGTTGGAAGTCCATTATTGACCATCTTCTGACTCACGAGAAAACAATGTTTAAAGATTTAATGAGTAAGTTCTTTGTCACCTGCACTTAAATCGCACCTTTAAAGGCCCGACCCCATCACAATCCATTTTGACCATGTATCTCAAGCTCCACTCGGATCTTTTAGGATGCTTTCTAAGCTCCAGACGGTAATGTAATGAGCAGAGTGTGTCAGGGCTCACGAATGGGCCTCCCGGCTCGTCTACTGACCAGAATGCCCCGACAACCTCTCCTACAGCTTTACAGCGGAGGAATACTTTTGAAAGTAATGACAGGTTTACCCTGATTTATTCGGAGTGCTTATCTGTCCCTCATATCCTCTTCTCATGCCCTATCATTAAAGAAGTATTTATGTTTACAAATAAATATGTGATTAATAACCACTAGATCATAATTACTTAGGATCATGATTTTTCACCAGGATGGATAGAAATTACACAATTATGAATGGATAGAAATTACACAATTGTGAATGTCCTATCACCACCGATTGCAGTTTTCTCACTAAATGGAACTTATTGGCTGTGTTTATTCTAGACATGCAGAGCAGTTCTTTAAAACTGTTCTCAAGTTTTGAGCAGAAAGCCATGCTGCTAAAGCGCCAGGCTTTTGCTGTCTTCAGTGGGGAGCTTGATCAATACCACCTTTACCTTCCTCTGATACAAGGTAAGAAGGCCACCTCCCCCATCCCACCCCCCTCATGGATGGGCCCCCGGCTGGCTGAGACAGGCCGGCTACCAGCGTGGCCCACAGCTCGTCCTGGCAGGGTGGTGGAGTGTTCACAGGAATACTCGGCAGGGGTTACTATAGAACAACTCCGGAAATTTATCAGTGAGTCTGAAACTTGGTTTTAAAAATTAATGATTAGAAAAATAAAATAAAATAAAAAAATAAAAATTAATGATTAGAATGCTATTAGTTTTTAGTAGGTTGTTACTAAAAGTCTGACAGTACTTTCTAAGCACTGTCTCCTGCTAGATCCCTCCCAGAGTCAAGATACTTTGAGGTTACAACGTCGACCGAGGCTAGTGAAGTATCTAACCTTTCCTTAATGGTTTTTCTCTTTTTTGTACTCAATATATTCTTTGCTTCAAAAATGACTTATTGCAGCAATTCATGATTTTAAAGGGTTTTTTTTTCCCTTCATAAAAATGTGGAGGTGGTGAAGTGGGCATTCTGTCTAAATTCACCCTTCTCAAGAATATAAAAGAATTCTTAAATAGGTGTTATCCTTAAAATTCATAGCCTGGGGGATCCCTGGGTGGCTCAGCAGTTTGGCACCTGCCTTTGGCACAGGGTGAGATCCTGGAGTCCCAGGATCAAGTCCCACGTCGGGCTCCCTGCATGGAGCCTGCTTCTCCCTCTGCCTGTGTCTCTGCTTCTCTCTCTCTCTATGTCTATCATGAATAAATAAATAATCTTTAAAAAAAAAAGATTCATAGCCTAGATGGAATTAAAATTAATACAATTCTTGAAGGATTTGTTTGTTTAATATATGAAGATTAGTGTAACAATTTTACAAATACTAGAATTAAGGTGTAAATTCTTTTTTGAGGGTCAAGTTTACTAAGGTGTAATTTATATAAAATAAAAGTCACCCTTTTGGGTATACAGTTCTTTGGATTCTGATAAGCGCATATAGTCATGGAGCCATCACCATAGTCAACATGCAGAACATTTCCATCACCCCAGAAGGTTCCCCTGTAACCCTTAGAAGTCATCCCCTCCCCTCCGCCTGCCAAGTGCTAATTTGCCTTCTGCTCATGCAGTTTCATCTTTTCCAGAATTTCCTAAATGTAATTAGATGGGGTGCAGCCTTTGAGTCTGCCTTCTTTGACTTATGTAATGTGTTTGACAGTCATCGGTTCCATCGTATTTATCAACAGTATACTCCTTTTAATTGCTGAACAGTATTCCATTCTGTGACTTGCTCACTAGTTTGCCAATGGTAGGGCACTTGGGTTTTTTCCAAGTAGAATTATGGCACAAATGTCTTGCTCTGCCCTTTAAAAAACAAACAAAACACATTCATAAACATCTGTCAGCTGAGGCGCCTGAATGGCTCAGTCTGTTAAGTACCTGGCTGTGGATCTCAGGGTTGTGAGTTCAAGCCTGGCACTGGAATCCACACTGGGCATGGAGCCTACCATCAATCAATATATAAATAAGCAAATATATAAATATATAAATGTATCTCTCAGCACACAAAGCATGTTCTCTTTCCCAAGTCATCCTAATGACTTTTAAAGATTTTATTTATTTATGTGAGAGAGAGAGCACAGGCAGGAGGAGAGGGAGAAGCAGGCTCCCCACTGAGCAGGAACCCAATGCAGGGCTTGATCCCAGGACCCTGGGATCATGACCTGAGTTGAAGGCAGACGCTTAACCGACTGAGCCACCCAGGCGCCCCCATCCTGATGATTCTTAATATTAGTGGTAACATGTCAGCCCATGTGCCTACTTGATGAACTATTCGAAAGGTCTTAATTGTTGTAGTTTAGAATGTTAACAGCCCTCACAATTATTAATTATGACTGTATTTTATGTTTGCAATAATATCTTTATACTAAAACTGACATAATTTCAACCTGTGAAACCTATAAGGAGATTGTCCCATCCTAACGTCCTAAGTACTTGAAATAAATGAAAGTGAATGTTCAAATATTGACATACCCTTTCTCAAATTGCTGATTCGGTCAGATGGTGGCCAGGAATGCCAGTACGGATGAGGTAGCCCTCCAGAGACATTGGCTGAATGCAGAGTCCCATAAGAGGCTCTTAACTGTAGGAAACAAAGTGAGGGTGGCTGGGCTGGGGGCGGGGCAGGAGGGTGGGGGGATGGGGTAATTGGGTGATGTGCATTCAGGAGGGCACATGATGTGATGAGTACTGGGTGTTATATGCAACTGACAAATTATTAAATTCTACCCCTGAAACTAACAATATACTATATGTTAACTAAGTTGAATTTAAATTAAAAAAAAAAGAAGAAAAAAAGCGAATGCAGAGTCAAAGCTGAACTTTGTTGCATCCCTACAAAACGTGGAGGGGAGAAGGAGCACTAGGAATCCTCTGTCCTCTGGTGCCCGTGCGGGGTTCGTGGTGGTGCTATACACACCCAGCCATGCCACAGTGTCTGAAAGTCCGCTTTTGGTGAAGGCAGGAGGAGGAAACCAGAAAGGAGAACATGTTGGCCAGTGCCCCAGATGGTCCTTTGGAGGCCTTGCCACCCTGAGAGTAAACATCCATTCGTTCTCTGCCCTGTCTCCCATCACACACACCTTTAAAATGTGGAGTGAGGCCCAGAGAGGTAAAGGGACAGTATTGGGTGTGTAGAACAGGAAAGGAACAGACGACACCCTTCTCAAACACTGGAGTGGTTTCACCATGGCAGGATCTGGGCATCCAACAGTTCTAAGAAATCATGCCTCTGAGAGAGAGGACAGGTAGGGGCAATATAATACTGTATATATTCCATAAAAGCGTGTGTGCGTGTGCTGACTTCATTCAGAGATGGTTTGGGGGCCCTTGGGGAATGAGGTATTTCTCCTCTACTTTGCATAGCTCAAGTGCTGTATTTCTAAGAATGCTCCATGCTTTAAAAACCAACATTTTTGCCCCCTTTCATTTTTTGTTACCTGACACTTGACAAAGCACTTCCCTCTTTATTGTCATCATCCCCAAAACTGTTGAAAGGCCAGCCTCCTTGAGGTCCTCAGGTGATGGAATTCAGAGCATTCTCTGATAGTCTTGGGACACTGGACTGGCCCCTGTGGAGCAATAATGCCCAAGTTGAAGGAGTAGATACATCCAGAAGCTTCTAAGTTTCCGCCTCATCTCAAACCCAGGAATAGGGAATTTTTAACACTTCTCTGGGGTACACCCGGAAGTCCCTTTCCCTGGGTGGTGGCACCATCCAGTAGCCCTGAAGGAGGTTGGTGTGCACAGGGTGTAGAGCAGCTCCATGCATCTTGGTTCAGAGTCACATAAATTTTACATTGATCATAGAAGAACCTGTAGATAAGCCCAAAGCAAGGATTTTTTTTTTTTAAAGCAAAATGCTGTTTGTCTAAGATGAGAGGAAGATGGACATCACTCCCAATATAGGCCCTGATTAGGGGCATCAGAAAGATCTAGCAGCGACGCTCTCTACCCTTTAAGCTGGGTGACTTTGGCCTGTCCCAGGTCCATTGGAATCCTTCCCATCTTTGAAGTCTTCCTCATCATCCTGTACCTAATAGCTTGATTTTTACATCAAGATACTGATGCTCAGAGGTGTATTGCCATCAACTGGCAAAACCTGGCCTGAAATCTGAGCCCTTTGGCTCCCAATGGTAGGCAGTAGCCATTAGCAGGTGCCCCTTGAGGTGAGTGGAGTAGGGAAACCAGACTAGGGTTCACAGATGGGAGACAAGGGTGCCAGCCCTTGTTAAGGCCAGCCTTAAGCCCTGGTTAAGCCAGCCTGAACAAGGTCCCAGGACCTGGAATGGTGGTGGAGGGAAGCTGGCTCAGGGCTTTCTCCCACTCGCTGCTCAAAAAAAACAAAAAACTCCTTAGGTTGATAAGATTCATCACTCAGCTAGGGAAGGAATGTTAGAGATTAAAGAACATTAGTGATTCGAAAACAGCATCTTAGCTGAAGAATAATCTCATGAACTTAGCTTTTATTTGGAGCACAAATATGAAATTTCCAGCACCAAATGTACCTATGTATACAAACCACTTTTCCCCCTAATACCTCCTATGTTGAAACGGATGAAGATTTCCCAAGGAGTTGCAGAGGCAGCACTGAGCGTCCCTGTGTCCTGTGTGTCCAGCCTTCCCTGTGAGAACAGCTCACAGAGCATGATCCATCAGAAAATCACATCGACTGGCCAACCTAGTTTAAAAAGACAGGGAATGGCGTCTTTACTCACGAATTGACCCTTTCGATTGCTCTTTTGTCTTAATGTTCCATGTTTCCCACTGTTACCATTTCTGATTCATCTGAAGAGCATCTTCTGGACATTCTGAGTCCACATCTCCTGGCCACAAGTTTTCTCTGTTTCCCTTCATGGAAACTGTTTATCTCACCTTCCTTCTTTCTGGTCTGGGTGATCAAACATCCAGAAGGAAGGATATTTTCACTGGAAATGCAATTCTGGGGGAAGGTGTCTTTCAGCACTGCAAAGTGTGCCACTTCTTTCTGACTGCAGTGTCTGAGGGAAATCTGCTCTCACTCAAATCATTGTTTCCTTTTAGGTACAGTAGCCCCCCTTTCTCACAGGGGCTACATCCCAAGACCCCTAGTGGCTGCCTGAAACCATGGACAGTACCAATACTACACACACTGTGTTTTTTGCTGTACACACATGCCTATGATGATATTTAATTCATAAATTAGGCAGAGTAGGAGATTAGCAACAACAATAATCAGGGATACCTGGGTGACTCAGTGGTTGAGCATCTGCCTTTGGCTCAGGGCATGATCCTGGAGTCCTGGGATCGAATCCCACATCAGGCTCCCCGCAGGGAGTCTTCTTCTCCCTCTGCCTATATCTCTGCCTCCCTCTCGCTCGCTCTCTCTCATGAATAAATAAATAATCTTTAAAAACAACAACAATAATCAAATGCAACAATTATAACAATATACTGGAGTAAAAGTTGCATGAATGTCTTCTCTCTCTCTCTCAAAATACCTTATCACACTATCCTCACCCTACTTGTGACCGATGAGAGATGATAAAATGCCCACATGATGAGAGGAAGAGAGGTGAGTGACGTCAGTATGTGACTGAGCATCAGGCTACCACTGACCCTCTGACGATACGTCAGGAGGAGGACATCGGCTTCTGGACCGCAGTTGACCTCAGTTGACCATGGCCCAGTGCACCCTCAGAAAATAGACCATGGCTGAGACAGGGGGACCACTGGAGGGTATCATTTCCCTCTGACCACTGTCAAGATTTTTATCTTTATCTTTACTTTTTCAGAAGTTTCCTTATGTAGCAGAGCTGGATGTCTTTGGTTTTATTCTTCTTAGAGTTCACTCAGCTTCTTGAAAATCTGGGAGGTTTTCAGTCATTATTTCTTCAAATATTTTCCCAATGTGTACCCTTTGGCCTTTTTCCGGGACTCCAGTGACTGAAATGTTAGACCTGTCATCTTTCCTCTGGTCCCTGAGCCACCTCTTTTTTCCTTCTTTTGTTCAGTTTCAGTAATTTACACAGATTCCATCTTCTACTTCCCTCTTCCCCTCTCACCGCCATTCCACTGTCACGCCCATCAGTGAGCTTCTTCTATTTCAGCAATTTTACTTTTTAGTCCTAAAATTTCCACCTGACTCTTTGCTGACATTTTTTTTTATATCTCCCATCTCTTTGCTGACATTTTCTATTTTTTTTTATTTGTTCCAAATGTCTGTAACTGATTATTGGAATGTTTTTAGACCACATCTTTAAGATCCTCTCCCAATAACCCTAACCTCCGTGGCATCTCTGCACTGGTGTGTTTTGTTACCTTTTCTCGTTCTGGTTGCCACTTTGGCATTCCAGCTTACCCTCTCCTCGGGTGCCCAGGCCAGGATAAAATTAAAAACCCTAGGGAACTCACCTTCAGGTCATTGCTTAAGTCCCAAGGATTCTAGCCTGTCCTGTCACCTTTCCTTCACTTTTCAGTTTTCTGATGCACTTTATATATTTCTGTTCAAGGTTATTATTTTTTTAATTGCAGTTAGAGAAATGGGATGTAATCTATTTACTCCATTTCATCCAGAACCAGAAACACAAAGCACTTTTTAAACATGCCAACCCAGGCATCTGGCTGGCTCAGTCATAGAACGTGTGACTCTTGATCTTGGAGTCTTGAGTTTCAGACCCATTATGGGTATAGAGATTACTTTAAAAAAAATTTTTAAGTAAAAATGCCAACCTGTTTGTTAACTGTTTGAGTGATGCTCAACTCTTCATTTAGTTGAGAATTATATTTTTTCTTAGATGTTTATTTAAAGAATCTACACCCACAGGTTTGGCTTGAACTCACAACTCTGAGATAAGAGTCACGTACTCTATGGACTGGACTGAGTCAGCCAGGCACCCCTGGTCAGGAGTACTTTTCAAAGCAAGAAGTAAAAGCTACTTAAGCTAGCTCAGATAAAGAGAAGTTTATTACTCAGATACTACAAACAAATCTTAACTTGCATGACTATAGTTCAGCTGTTTGCTATACTGATTTGTTATGTTCCTAAGAAACCTCAAATTGTGGGGGGCAGGGAGATTCGCATTCTGCAGACAGTTATTTCAGTGGAGAAGTGGGGAAGACTGTTTAGGGCTAGGGGAACTCACACCTTTTCTTCCTGCAGGAATTAAAGTTTCTGTCATGGCCATGAAATCCAAACTTACCAAATACCTCTACTTTTATTCACTTACTCAGCTTCCAACCTCTCACTCCCAGAGCTGGCAGCCAACCTCTGTGATCTTAGGGCACCATCACTCACCAAGGATTGTCTGGGGTTCTTGTGTCTTATATTTCATATTCTCAGAAGGGAATTTAGTGGTCATTAGTCATCCAATGGATGTCCAGCTTAAGTCAGAAGTCAGTGTCTTTCTGGTCAGCTGCGGCAGGGAACAAGAGCCCCTTAGTTCACTTCCTTTAGCAAAGGTCATGAACTGCTCCCCTTCATAAAGAAGAAGGCTGGGGTAAATGAGGGGCAGAAACATCCCGGCACCCATTTTTTAGGCTGCATTGTTGTTAAATGTCAAAACAAGTACAGTTTTTTTTTTTTTTTTGTGGGGTTTTTTGGTCTAATGAGAAACCTCAAACTGCACATTTGTGTGACATCTTTAAAATCTTCTTTCCTTAGAACGCCTGACAGACAATCTCAGAGTTGGACAGACATCCATAGTTGCTGCTCAGATGTTTCTTTTTTTCAGAGTTTTGCTGCTAAGAATATCTCCCCAGCATTTGACTTCATTGTGGCCCATAATGGTCTCTGAATTAGTAAGTACAACTATTTCACTCTTGAAAGCGGGGCTGGAGCTTTTTGAAATGCTTTTTGCAGGAATAATGAACTATTTTATCTACATCTTAATTTTATCACAAAATTTTCAACTAAGTTGGTAGTACATAGTCAGCTCTTGGTTACATAGAGAATTTGATTTAAGACAAAACTATTTAATGCATCTCTGGGAAATTTTATAGTTTGTATAAGCACAGTATAAAACTTTAAGGCACAGTGAATAACTATGTACATGTTACAAACTGGCCACCATCAGACAAGCCTGCTACTACTGTCAGGAAAGTTCCTCGGTAAGCTCTTTTAGATTTAGTACCTCTAGGAAGAAAAAACTCAGATTATTTTCAAATATGCATGCCTTCACAATATCTGAGTTGGAAGTTCTATCTCAAGTGGAGTCAAAAGCAAATTAGAGGGGAGACGTCAGGTCATCATGTTTCAGAACTACTGGTAAGCTGTGACTTATGGTGACATTAATCACATAATCTGCAGGTTAATCCTTTAAATTCTGAATAAGAGTTTACATTCATAACTAGAAATATTACCACCACATAGCATAACCTACCATGAATCCACACTACTAAAAATTCCTAATGAAAAATTATCTTTACTAAGTTCTTCATATTTCTGTTGAAGAAATTCATGACCAGATGTTTATATTCACTGATACTAGATTTCCAAGAGAGGCCCACTACACCTATGTTGTGAGTTTCTTTGAAGCCATATCTTATATAGAAATATTTAAGGTTGAAAGCTTAATGCTGTTTAGAAGGCTGTTAGCAACCATGAATCTCCAAAAGCGCCATAAGTTTATGGGGAGGCTTTTAAGAGCAGCGCTTCTGAAATACTCCACACATTTAGTTATAAAGGGGCACCTGGGGGGCTCAGTCAGTTAAGCATCTACCTTCGGCTCAGGTCATGATTTTGAGGTGCTGGGCTCAAGCTGCATGTGGGGCTCCCTGCTCAGCAGAGTCTACTTCTCCCTCTGCCCTTTTCCCTCTTGCTCATTCTGTCTCTCTCTCTCTCTCTTTCTCTGTCTGTCTCTCTCTCTCTCAAATAAATAAATGAATAAACAAACAAATAAAATCTTTAAAAAATAAAAATGTCATGCAGCTATGCCATAAGATTCTGAATGCATATTCATGTATTCAGGAATATTTTCAAAATTCCTTTTGCAGGAATAGTGTACTATTTCACATATATCTAATTTTATCTGAAAATTTTCAAGTTAGTAGCACATAGCATATATTTCAAGAAGTGAGATTGCCGGGTCATAGGGTAAATCTATTTTTAATTTTTGAGGAACCTGGGGATTCCTGGGTGGCTCAGCGGTTTAGCGCCTGCCTTCGACCCAAGGCATGATCCTGGAGTCCCGGGATCGAGTCCCGTATCGGGCTTCCTGCATGGAGCCTGCTTCTCCCTCTGCCTGTGTCTCTGCCTCTTTCACTATCTCTCATGAATAAATCAATAAAATCTTTAAAAAAAAAATTGAGGAACCTCCATACTGCTTTCTGCAGCAGCTGCACCAGTTTGCATTCCCACTCACAGTGAACGTGAGTTCCTTTTTCTCCGCGTCCTCATCGCCACTTGTTGTCACTCATCTTTCTGATGCTAGCCATTCTGACAGGTGTGAGGATCTCTCACTGGGGTTTGTTTGGGTTTGTGTGTGTGTGTGTGTGTGTGTGTGTGTTGTTTGTTTGTTTTTTTGTTTTTTTTTTTGTTTTGTTTTGTTTTGCATTTCACTGATGGTTGGCGATGCAGAGCATCTTTTCATGGACCCGCTGGCCATGATGTCTTCTTTGGAAAAATGTCTATTTAGGTCCTTTGCCTATTTTTAAATTAAATTATTTGCTTTTTTTGTTACTGAGTTGTATGAATTTCTTAAATATATTTTTAATATTAACCCCGTATCATATATTTGGTTGGCAAATATTTTTCCCCACCCTGTAGGTTGTCTTTTCGTTTTGCTGATTCTTTTGCTTTGTTATTGTATATGGACATACACATTTTAAACATTATGCTAGGTCTAATCTCTCTCAAACAGTAAATTAAATTTATGTTTTCTTTTTAAGATTCAGATATTCATACAGCTTGAAGAAGATCTGAAAGAGGACGATGAATCATTGAGGTAAGTTGTGCACAGGTCTGTGTGCGTATGTGAGTGGACGTCACTCTATGACATAGGGTTATCTAACACTCAGTATTATTTTCCTGAAGTACTTGTGAAAGGACCAGCTATTTGTTCCTTAAACGGAACAGCTTCTTATGGACGTTGCACAGGCAAATGGACTATAGCATATGTGAACAAATTTGTAATGCGAGTTTCTTTGCAAATTTATAGAAGCAGCAACAAAATCAACAGAATGAAAGTTGCGGTTGCTGATGGAAATGGGCCTTCAATGGGGGAGATACCCCCAAGTGAACTGGTCTTATATTTATCGGCTTGCAAATTCTTGGACACAGCACTCTCTTTTCCACCCGACAAGATGCCATTATTTCAAATGTAAGTCAGATAAGATCATGTGTCCTCTTTGAAATGGTGACTTTCCTTGTCAGCGCTTTCACTTGTTGTGTAGAGCGTGTGAAAAGCTATGGTAGGGGTTTCTAGTGGCCGATGAGAGTACCGGGTTTCGGAGCACTTACAACACCTGTGGTTTCCTGAATTTGTAGTGCTTATGGATGAGTTTCTGTGGTACGTGCGTGTGTTCAGGGAGGTTTGCTACTGAACGCTTATGAAACAAGGGTCAGGGACTGGTGGTTCTCACTGCATTTGTGTAGATTGTCTGTCTGTTCATAATAAGTGGAACACACTGTGTCCAGCTCACTTTGCCCCTATTGGCTTACATTTCCTGTAGGCTTAACACAGCTGCTCATATGGTTAATTTCGTGCCTGGCCCCAGATGCCACTTCTCTCTGTCCCATCCTCCTAAAGACAGGAGCCATGTAGAAATGTTTGTGGTTAAAGTGTGGGTTCTCTTTAACTGCATATTACAAAGTGAAAGAAGCAAATCTGAAATGACTATAGACTGTACGATTCCAACTCTGTGATAGTCTGGAAAAGGCAAAACTATGGAGACAGTAAAAAGGGGGTAATAAGAGAGAACAGAGAGGACTTTTAGGACAGTGAAACTACTTTATTTGATACTATAATGGTGGATCCATGTCATTATCCATTCATTCAAACCCATATAATGCACACCACCAAGACTGAGCCCCAAGGTAAACTCTGGACTTGGGATGGTAATGATGAGTCAATGTCAGTTCATCGATTGTAACAAATGTACCACTCTGGTGGGCGATGTTGATAATTGGGAAGGCATTGCGTGGCAGAGGAGGGCAGGGGGCATATAGACTTCTGCTCAATTGTGTCACAGACTTAAAACCACTCCAAAAAAGGAAGTTGGTTTTTTTTTAAGTGAGTTCTAATGTATGTAAATATGCATAGTGACATTGTTCATAATAAGTAAAAAGTGGAGAATATTTGAAGTCTGTGTACAAGTGGACAAATAACATGTGATATCTCCATACAATGAAATACTCAGCAGTAAAATGAAACAAAGTACTGACATGTCCTGGGTTATGAATGAACCTTGACAACATTATGTGAAGTGAAAGAAGCCAGTCACAACGACAAACCACATATTCTGTGAATCTGCTTATAGGAACTGTCCAGAATAAAAAAATATGGAGATATAGAAGATGGGTTGGTGGTGGTCTAGATGAAGGGGGTGTAAGGGATTGAGAGATGATAGCTAAAGGGAGCAGAGATTCTTCTGGGGGTGGTGAAAATATCCTGAAGTTGATCATGGTGATGGATAGACAATTCCGTGAATAAATGAAAGGCAATTAAATGCCACACTTCAAATGGGTGAATTATATTGTGTGTGAATTAGATTTCAATAAAAGTGTTTAAAAATCTTTCTGAAGTGGGCTCCAAGCCAACATGCCTGACCTCAGATTTTTTTTACGTCCAGCTACAGGTGGGCATTTGTTCCAGAAGTGGACACAGAGGGCCCTGCCTTCCCATCAGATCTAGAGGAGAATCACCAAGAATGCAAACCCCACACCGTTCGGATTCTAGAACTTCTCAAATTAAAATATGGGGTAACTGTCTTCCTTTTTGGCAATTTACATTTGTGGCAGAGGGGAGAAAGTCTAGGTAGTGAGAGGAGTCCTTCATGCACCACTTGACTTTAATGACTGAGTAATTTTCTCAAGTTCTTTGATCCATGTGTTAAAACAAATTCCATCCTGGTTTTTTCATTTATATGTCACTTTCTCGTCCCAGTTGCTGAGGTAAGCATCCTGGGTAACACGATTGCGGTCCTGTGGAAGTAGTTTTATACACAGAGTCCTCTGATTATGCAAACAAAGGACCTGCAGGAAGAATGGTGGGGGCCTGGGGTCCTGAGGCATGGGGAGGGTCCGGGGTGGGGCGGCAAGGATGGCCTGGGCTGACATCCTATTGGAAACTATCAGTTGAAGACCAGAACTTAAGTTGATCTGGAAACTACCATTGCGCTGGTAGTGAATGTTCGTGAAGCACCCACCTCCTTGGTTTGACACCTGCATGTACCTCACTTGCATCTCTAACCCTTAGCAAAGCCATATCATCCTTATGGGTTGTTGTGGGGGCTTTTTGCAGGAAGTTGGCAGCTCTGATGAAATCACCATGAAGAATGAATTCCCCCTTCTGCGCCAACATTCTGTCTCCAGCATTAGGCAATTGATGCCATTCTTCGAGACTCTAAATTGTGCTTTTAAAACCCAGAGTAAACTGCCTGCTGACACCCGAGGACCTCCAGCCCTGGAGTTTCCTGTCACAGATAGTCCCAGGGTCTTACAACAACTGGAAGAATGTGTTGAATATGATTTTTTGGAACATCTGGAATCTTAACCGCGTAAGACAGAATGTGTTTCAAATCCACTTACTGATACTTCTGTGAAAACCAGGATGTGTTCTAAACAAGAAAGGAGCCAGGAAGATGCTTTTAAAGAAGTCTATCTCAATTTTGAAGGTCGGTTTCAGATAATTTTCTGTTGGGCAACAAAACACACCTCTCTAAATGCCTTGTAATATATTTGGATCTGATTGTTTCTTCCTCAATTTATGTAAAGAAAATAAAATTAATATATCATCTAATGCTAACACAAAATTTGTAATATGAAGTAGAGTGTGAAGGTTGTTTTCTTTGTTGACGTAGAAATGTGGGCCGTCTCAGTATATTTCTCTAAAAGTTTATACTTGTTGAATATTACTTTTAACCTTTCACACATAATGTCCTTTAAAGCAGTTATCTTGGTGTCACATTTTAAAGCCAAAGTATATTATTTTCTGAAAATAACAATTGCCCATTACCATTGACTATTCAGCAGCGGAGAGGGCTTGAAGATACCACACTGTGCTTTACTCTTGCCCATTAAAATCACATGGTTGTTGAGCCTGGGTGGTTCAGTCAGTTAATGACCTGACTCTTGATTTCGGCTCAGGTCATGATCTCAGGGTCATGAGATCGAGCCCCAGGTCAGGCTTCATGTTCAGAGCAGGGTCTACTTGGGATTCTTTTCCCCTTCCTCTCCCTTCCCCCGTCCCTACCCCTCTTGTGTGCATGTGCACTCACTTGCTTGCTGGCTCTCAAGTAAATCTTTAAAAAAATCATGTGTTAAGGGGTATCTGGCTGGCTCAGTCAGTGGAGCATGTGACTTTTGATCCTTGGGGTCATGAATTCGAGCCCCACATCGAGTGTAGGATTAGAAATAAATGCTTTTAAAAAAAATAGTGTTAAAATCACAGTGTATCCAGCTTCAGAAGAATACACACTTTTCAAAACTCTGACAGCTGTAACCTTAGTTATGTACCACGACGTGCTTTGCCAGCACTTTCCATTTAATATAAATCAATCGATGTTGTCATGGAGCCTTTAATGCCTGAAGTGACTGTCAGGGAAACTGACCCTTTGGACTCTTCCCTCGTACACTGTCCTTCCTGGGATCTCTTTACCACGTCGGGGACATCATTGTTCATTAAAATAATCCCTTTCTAAGCACGGCCTCCTCTCTCCTGGCAGCAGGTCTCCCCACTCTCCCCGAGCCTCTCTATTTTATGCCAGCTACCCTATTTAGAGTCCTGGCTTGGCGCCCCTGCTCTGCTGTGGTAGCCTGAATGCTGCCAGGGAGCGTGGCTTGCCTTCCAGACTTGCCTACCTCATGTCCCCTTTTCAGCCTCCGGAGCGTTGCATGGAATCACTCCCCAGGCCAGATGATGTGTACGAGGCCTCACGCACGCTCTCCTGTCCATCTTTTCTGTAAACCAGGGTGTTCTGGAATTCGGCCAGCATTATTGGTGAAGTTTCTCCTAACATCTTACTGCTTACTGGTTTGTGTGCAGTGCAGAAGCACTTTGTGTCATTAGCCCCAAAATAGGATTTGGGGAGCACAGAACCACCTGATTCCCTAAGTAAGAGCTAAAAAGAAGAAAAAAGCACTGCTAGAAATATAGGATTCGTACAAATATGTGTTAAAGTGACATGAAAATTGGGGCACCTGGGTGGGTGGCTCAGTAGGCTAAGTGTCTTTCCTTGGGTTCAGGTCATGATCCTGGGGTCCTGCCTGGGATCAAGTCTTGCATCAGGCTCCCTGCTCAACGGGGAGTCTGCTGCTCTCTCTCTACCCCTCCCCATCACTCATTCTCTCTCTCTCTCTCTCTCTCAAATAAAATCTTTGAAGAAAAATTTTTAAAAATAAGTGAAAATTACGGTTTTTTGCACATAAGGGGATATCTTTAAAAATATTTTAAGTTTGGTCACTGAAAAAAAGTTTTTTTAAAGACTTTAAGGGGGGGATCCCTGGGTGGCACAGCGGTTTGGCGCCTGCCTTTGGCCCAGGGCGCGATCCTGGAGACCCGGGATCGAGTCCCTCGTCGGGCTCCTGGTGCATGGAGCCTGCTTCTCCCTCTGCCTGTGTCTCTGCCTCTCTCTCTCTCTCTCTCTCTCTCTCTCTCTCTCTCTGTGATGACTATCATAAATAGAAAGGAAGGAAGGAAGGAAGGAAGGAAGGAAGGAAGGAAGGAAGGAAGGAAGGAAGGAAGGAAGGAAGACTTTAAGGGATCCCCGGGTGGCTCAGTGGTTGAGCATCTGCCTTCGGCTCAGGCCATGATCCCGGGGTCCTGGAATCGAGTCCCACATCAGGCTCCCTGCGTGGAGCCTGCTTCCTGCCTGTGTCTCTCCCTCTCTCTCTTTCTGTCTCTCATGAATAAATAAATAAAAATGAATAAAGACTTTATTAATTTATTCATGAGAGACAGAGGCAGAGACATGAGAGACAGAGGCAGAGACACAGGCAGAGGGAGAAGCAGGCTCCCTGCGAGGACCCAGATGTGAGACTCCATCCCAGGACCCTGGGATCATGACCTGAGCTGAAGGCAGACGCTCAACCACTGAGCCACTCAGGTACCTCTGGTCACTGATATTTTAAATATTGAAGTGTAGAATTATAAATCCTGGGTATTTATACTGTGAGTTAGCTTTAATTCAGATTGTGAGGAGATAACCATCGGCTGATTAATAGTTACGATCAGGGTATGTGCATATGTTCATATATCAAAATTTACAACAAAACTAATAACGTCATCAGCTGTCATGCCATGAAAGGCAGCTCTTGTATCAGTACTTAGGTTTACAATTTTTCATTGTTCTTTTCCTCCCCAATATCTAAAATAGCTAAATGCCCTCTGAAAATACCATATGTCATTTAATCCTTACTTATTAAATGGAAATCTTAAAAGACTAGGATTCAACAACACATCCCTAGGTTTCTCCTAAACTAAAGATGTTTTACAAACATGACATACATCTAAATCTTTAGTTTGCATCTACCACAGCAGTTGAGGATATGAGCTCTGAAGACAACTTGCCCTGGGTGTGACATTTCCTTCCCCACATGATAACTTGGGCAAAACTTTGTGTCTCAGTCTTCTCATCTATAAAATGGGAATATCAAAATGTAACTATATCTTAGGGTTGTAGAAACTAATCCTGTCTGTGCCACCTTTGTGATCTAGAAACGGTTTTGATCACAGATCAGTATGAAAGCCTGGGTGCCCTCACCCCCCCCCCCCAATGTCTGAAAGCATGAGGAAAAACCAAGATTCATAGTTCTGATATTTTCTTCTTCCCAACAGAGGACCTTCTGCTTCCCACTTTGGAGCCAACTGCTCTGACTTCGTTCCTCCCCAAGGGAGTTGGCGTTCTGTGTCTAGCCTTTAGGCACTGAGCCAAGGGCAAGGAGTGTGCAGGGGGAGGTGGAGCTTGCCAAGAGTGGCCACAGCACACGAGAACAGACTGATGCTCCAACAGCAGAGTTTTGAACACCTCGAGCTGCAGGCAGTGTTGGTGGAAGAGTAGTGCCTGTGCTTGGGGATGAAATGATCCTTACTACTGGGGTGCTCTACAGGGGCTGGCAAGTGCCCAGTGCATCACCTGCCTCGTTTTCTTCCAACCTCTTAAGGAAGTAGGGGCTCACCCCATTCTACAAGTTCAGCAGAGCCAGGAAACAAAACCTAGGTCCATCTCCCTCTAGAACCCTATGTTCTCAAGAGAAACCGAGAGGAAATCCCTGAGGTGGCTACTGCTCTTTGGTAACGTGTGGAAGGCAGTCTCTGAAACTACCTCGCCCATTTATGACTTCCTGCAAAACCAGCTTGCAGAAGGGGCACGGCCCAGCTCCTTGCTCTGAAGGTGTGGTGAGATGAGTTTTAGAGAACAAGCCTCACTTCCCATTAGTCTACATTATGCCCAGTTGAATTAGGAGTAGAAGTAGCTAGATTCATGGGAGTAATTGATGAAGGCTGTACTTAAACGTTTTGAACAACTCCCTGGGAGACCAGACAAAATTCTGTGTCATTGGAATAAAATGCTTTGGGGTAAGACAGGGCCTGCTAGGAGGGATTACTTGCAGTTCAGTGAGGCATACTAACCAATGAACATGCAAATCCCAACACCTTCAAAGAAGAGAATATGATTAGGATCATGATGTGGGCCAACTAAGGAGTCTCCCCATTCTACATGAAGGAACAGCTGGGCTTGTGAGCTTGATGTTAGCGTCCTATGTATGTGATCATGTTTCCATATTGCGTTAAGTCATGTAGCGATCATTCCAGACCGTTCAATCCTCTTCAACCAGACTTGGTTGGCAGGGGGGTTGGGGTGACTGGGTGATGGGCACTGAGGGGGGCACTTGGCGGGATGAGCACTGGGTGTTATGCTATATGTTGGCAAATTGAACTCCAATTTTAAAAAAAAAAAAAGGAATGTGCATGTGTAATCAAGTTGTTTCAGTCCCAGGTGCTTCCTGGACCATTCTCGGAGAGTTTTCAGAGCAATTTATTCATAAATGTGATGACTTTTATGGAAACCAGCAAGGCTGAGCCTGTTTGGCTACTTCTCATACCATATAGGTAGCTCTTTTTTTTTTTTTTAAGATTTTATTTATTTATTCATGAGAGACACCGAGACAGGCAGAGACATAGGGAGAGGGAGAAGCAGGCTTCTCACATCGAGCCCAATGTGGGACTTGATCCCTGGACCCTGGATCCCTCGATCCCTGGGTCATGCCCTGAGCCGAAGGTATCACTCAACCGCTGAGCGGTTGTCCCTCCCATATAGGTAGCCCTTTCCAAGTGGTTCTTCATCTAAATCAAATAAGTCTACCTTTAAGCCAAGGGGGAAAGGAAATAGACTTCAAAATTCTGTAGGTCTAGAAAGAGAGTAAGGTAGTTCCCCCAAAGAGTTAAAAATAGAATTATCATATGATCCAGCAATTCTGCTAAGAAGAACTGAAAGCAGGGTCTCAGATGCTTGTACACCCACGTTCATGGCAGCATTGCCACAATAGCCAAGAGGTGGAAATGACCCCAGATCCACTGACAGATGAATGCATAACACAATGTGGTCTATACACACAATGGAATATTATTCAGCCTTAAAAAGGTAGGAAATTCTCACACCTGCTACAACATGGACAAACCTTGAGGAGGTCATGGTAAGTATACCAGTCACAGAAGGACAAATGTATAATTCCACTTGCACAAGGGACCTGAAATAGTTGAGGTCGTAGACAAAAAGTAGAATGGTGGGTATGGGGGTTTGGGGCGGGGGCAGGGGGTGGGGAGTTAGTGTTTAATGGGTATTGCCCATTAAAAAAGCTCTGGAGCTGGATAGTGATGGGAACACAACAATGTGAGTAAAATTAATGTCACCTGATTGGACATCTGAAAAAGGGTTAAAATGGCAAATTTAATGTTCTGTATATGTTACCCCAATAACATTTTTAACACAAAAACAAAAATCCTGGGAGTTTAAAGTGAGGGCATGGGAGACAGCTGGGGTTCCCCCTTATATGAGAAGCAAACATCTGTCTCATCCTGGGTTCCCCCACCCAAAGTCAACCAGAGGCAAATGGGAGGTGGAAAATGAAGGAGAAACTTGCCTGTCCATGTTTTGGCTCCGAAAGAAAGAAGTCACTTAACATGTTACACCAAGTTGAAATTGAAATAATGACTCTTGGGACCTGGAGGCCTCTCAGCTGTCTCTTCTGTCTCCTCCAACCACTCAGTGTTACTTATCTCATGCATTTCTTCCATATGTCATTCCAACAGCTTGGTACTATTTTCTCCTCTTTTCACCTGGCAAGTCCTGCTCAAGTCATTTATTTAACAAATATACGGGAGCCAGTTTTTGAGATCCAAATTCCTCAGTCTTGCTTCTTTCTACAGTTCCCCAGACCCCATGAGGCACTTGGTCACAGGGTGGCCCTATTAAAGCGCATAGTAAGGGCATAGCCCATCACTGGCTGCAAGGCAAGTGCCCCTCTTGTGGAAGAGACAGAGCCATCTCTTCCGTTCCTTTGGGGTCTGGCATATATAGGCAGCCCGAGATAACTAAATGAAAAACATAAAGGTTGATTTTTCTGATAAAGATGGCGCCAGAGGAGGAACCAAGGGGAGTAAACCAAGTTTGAATGAAGTAATTTGTAGGAGTAGATAGCTGGGGGCTCAGGGAACACTGGGTCTTTGGCTCCAAACTTTGACCCTCCATCACTCTACTAACCACCTCCCTGTTGCCTCACTGTCCACCCAGTCAGTATTGGTTGCATGAGGATGCTTGGCTTGACTTGCTTTCCCCACGCTTCCCTGCTGGTCCCTGAACTGCTCAATTCCACAGAGTCAGCCCAACCCACCTGAAAAATATGTGAAGACTGCTCTTTCTGTCTTCACTGAGCTTGTCTCAATTCTTACTGGACCCTTTGACAACAAAGCATGGCTGTGCTCTACGGAGGGTGAACACTTGACCCTGGGCTCTACTGTACTGTGTGGAGAGCTCTTTGTGTTAAGGTGAAGATACTATCTTAACTAATAAGCACTTGATTGTATCTCCTTTCACGTTTCTGTCCTAATTGTTTTATGTTTGTTTCTGAATCTAAGCCAGGTTAATCTAATTGTTAAGGAATCTAAATCCTTCAGGAAACAGGCAAATTGTTTAACACGATGGAGAGAGGTGGAGCTTGTGGCTAATTGAAATGCATGATTAGCCTAAAGGCAATCAAACTCAATAAAAAGTTAATATATATACGTCAAGGAGTGCCTGGCTGGCTGTCAATAGAGCGTGTGACCCACGATTTTGAGGTTGTGGGTTCGAGCCCTTGTTCCTGCTCACTCTCTCTAAAATAAATGAATCTTTCTTTAAAAATCACATCAACTCTGACTTCTTTGTAATAAAGATTTCCATGCAAGCTTGGGTTTGTCTAATAGCAGCACCAGAGGGGTGTGGTGGGGCATTTACTTTCCTGTAAAATGTCCTTTATATCAACCTGGTGTAAGCTCAGCCTGTACATGTTTGCCTCACATTTTTTTCGACATGAGTAAGCCTTGAGAATGTAGAATTCCACAGTATGCTCAAGTATGTGGAAAAAAAAAAGGGAGACGGGGACAAGAATTTGTATGTATAGGTAGGTAAGCACTTGCTTATACGTGAATTTACGGTCTATGTCTTTTGTTGCCCTAACAAATTACCACAAACTTAGTGGCTTAGATGACAGATATTTCTTCTCTTCCAGTTCTGGAGGCCAGATGTCTGAAATAAGTCTCACTGGGTTGAAACCAAGGTGTCTGCTGGGCCACGTTCCCTCCTTCTTTTAACTCTGGGGACTCTAGAATGGAATCGCCTGGACTTTCCGAGCTTCTAGAACTGCATTCCTTGCACTCTCTGGCTCAAGGCCCCTTCCAAATTTTCAAAACCAGCAAGCAGCATAGCATTTTCAAGTCTCTCTCTGCTACAGAGGTCAAATAACCTTTCTATGACCCCGTCTCCCTCTGCCTCTTTTATAAAGACATTTGGGATTGTATCTAGGGCCCATCCACATAATCCAGGCTAATCTCATCTCAGAATCAAAGTTTACTAAGCAAGCAGCACATAGCTAATAAATGAGGAAGTTGGATGTAGGCCTAGATTGACATCGCTCTATACTACACCAAATTAAAATTCTATTTTGCTTTTCACAAAGCTCTAGTAGAGACTCATCAAGTTGATTTCACAACTCACAAATGGGCCACAATTTAACAAACACAGCCTTGAGGGGATCCCTGGGTGGCTCAGCAGTTTGGTGCCTGCCTTTGGCCCAGGGTGCAATCCTGGAATCCCAGGATCGAGTCCTGCGTCAGGCTCCTGGCATGGAGCCTGCTTCTCCCTCCTCCTGTGTCTCTGCCTCTCTCTCTCTCTCTGTCTATAATAAATAATAAATAAATATTTAAAAAAAAACAACAAACACAGCCTTGAGATCATAAATTCTCTATATTGTTGACCCCTCCATCCTTAGGGCCCTGATGTTGACAAACATGAAGAAAGCTCTCAAAAAGACTTGATGAGGGTGCCTGGGTGGCTCAGTGGCTCAGCTAAAAGCATCTGCCTTTAGCTCAGGTCATTATCCCAGGGTCCTGGGATCAAGTCCTGGCTGGGCTCCTTGCCTGCTTCTCCCTCTCCCTCTGCCCTTCCCCCTGCTCCGGGGTACTCTCTATCTTGCCCTCTCTCTCACAAAGATAAATAAATAAAAATGTTTTCTAAAATAGAAAAATAATTTAAGAAAAATAATTAGGGATTCCTGGTTGGCGCAGCGGTTTGGCGCCTGCCTTTGGCCCAGGGCGCGATCCTGGAGACCCGGAATCGAATCCCACATCGGGCTCCCGGTGCATGGAGCCTGCTTCTCCCTCTGCCTATGCCTCTGCCTCTCTCTCTTTCTCTCTCTGTGACTATCATAAATAAATAAAAATTAAAAAAAAATTTGAAAAAAAAATTAAAAAAAAAAGAAAAATAATTAATGAAAAAGCCTCTTACATAACAATCTTAATGTGGGAGGAAACAGAAATTTTCCAGTGCAGGGCATTACAAGTGCTAGGTGATTCACATTATGTCATCTACCCAATGGTGAGTGGTAAGGATGACAACAAAAAAAAAATTTTTTTTTAAGATTTTGTTTATTTACTTGAAAGAGAGCACAGAAGGAGAGGGAGAAGCAGGTCCCCCGCTGAGCAGGGAGCTCCATGCAAGGTTCAGTTTCAGGACCCTGAGATCATGACCTGAGCCAAGGCAGGTGCTCAACCAACTGAGCTGTCCAGGTGCCCCTAATCATTTTCTCATTTGTGCAGATCGTCCTCAACTTACGATAAAGTTACCTTCCAGTAAACCCATCATAAGCTGAAAATATTGTAAGTTGAAAATGCATTTAATACCCCCAAACATACTGAATGTCATAGCTTAGCCTAGTATCACCTTAAATGTGCTCAGAACACTTATGTTAGGCCACAGTTGGACAAAATCATCTAATGCAGAGCCTATTTTATAAGAAAGTATTGGATATTTCACGTAATTTATTAAATACCATACTGAAAGTGAAAAATGGGTTGTTTGGGTGCAATGGTTGTAAGTGTATAGAGGTTGTTTATTCACCCTGATAGTATGGTTGATAGGGAACTACAGCTCGCTGCTATTCAGCATCAGGAGAGAGGATCATACCAGATATCACTAGCCCAGTGTTAATCTTAAAAATAAAATAAAAACTGCCAGTTATTCTACTAGTAAAAATGGGCTTACTCAAGAATAAAAGAGAATTGGAACCCAGGACAAACAAGTTGCAGTAAGACCCATAGTTGAGTCCAGAGAATAAAGGGGAAGTATCCCTTTTTAAGGAGAAAAGGGGTAAATTGAGAAGGCTTGTTGTAGGGCAGCCCAGGTGGCTCAGTGGTTTAGCACCGCCTTCAGCCCAGGGCCTGATCCTGGAGGCCTCAGGGATTGAGTCTCATGTCCGGCTCCCTGCATGGAGCCTGCTTCTCCCTCTGCCTGTGTCTCTCATAAATAAAATTAAAAAAAAAAAAAAGACATAAGGCTTGTTATAAACTCAAAAGTCCACTGGAGTAAACTGGGAGTTAAAAATAGTGGCTTCTGGGGATCCCTGGGTGGCGTAGTCCTTTGGCGCCTGCCTTTGGCCCAGGGCTCGATCCTGGAGACCCGGGATCGAGTCCCACGTCAGGCTCCCGGTGCATGGAGCCTGCTTCTCCCTCTGCCTGTGTCTCTGCCTCTCTCTCTCTCTCTCTGTGTGTGACTATCATAAAGAAAAAAAATATTAAAAAAAAATAGTGGCTTCTTGGCTGAGCTGTTTCAGAGGTGTGGGAGATAAGGGTTTCTTCTTTCCCCCAGAGGATAGTAAAGTAGCACCAAGGAGCAAAGTCAAGTCCGGGTAATGTTAAATTGATCTCTTCCTGTTAGGTCTGTGATTGATAAGGATTGATAAGGATTGGTAGCGTAGGAGAGAGGTTCCCCTGCGGAAGCTGGAACTCCACTTTAGTGAAGTTTCCGGTTATTAATTTTCACACAAGTCAAAGAGCAAAATTCAAAATTCCAAGTACAGTTGGTTTCTTTATTTCTTTCTCTTTCTTTCTTTTCTTTCTTCTTTCTCTTTTTTTTCTTTCTTTTCTCTTTTTCTTTTTTTTCTTTTCAATATTGCATTTATTTGAGAGAGAGTACAGAAAGAAAGAGAAAAAACACAAGCAGGGGGAGGGGCAGAGGGAGAGGAAGAAACAGACTCCATGCTGAGCAG
Source organism: Nyctereutes procyonoides (assembly GCF_905146905.1). Taxonomy (NCBI): domain Eukaryota; kingdom Metazoa; phylum Chordata; class Mammalia; order Carnivora; family Canidae; genus Nyctereutes; species Nyctereutes procyonoides. The sequence continues at coordinate 9,770,779 of NW_026575155.1, forward strand.
GGAGCAGAATGCAGGGCTCAATCCCAGGACTCAGATCAATCCCAGGACTCAGAGATCATGACCTGAGCCAAAAGCAGGCCCTTAACCAAGTGAGCCACCCAAGCACCCCCAAGTACATTTTCTACGGAATGCATATCATTTCTACACCATGGTAAAATTGACAAATCCGAAGCAGAATTATGGCAAGTGGGGAGACCATCTGAATTGGAAATAATAATTTAGCATATAGGCTAGATTAATGTATACCAAATTGTTTACATGTTCTCATGAAGAGATTGGGGGTAAATTTCATGTTTTATATTTCCATATTATTTGAATTCTTACCACTGGCTGGCTCAGGTCATGATCCCAGGGCCCTGGGATCCAGTCCCACCTGAGGCTCCCTGCTCAGCGGGGAGTCTATTTCTCCCTCTCCCACTCCTACCTAGTGCTTGTGCTCTTTCAGTCTCTCAGTCAAATAAATACATAAAGTCATCAAAAAAATTTATCACAGTAAAAAAATGCAATAGGTGGGGAGTGGGTGGGAGACATCTGTTAACTGGTTTGGCTTTTTTAGCAATAAATAAATAAATAAATAAATAACCACTGTTGGAGGCCTAACATGTGCTTAAACTTCCCCCCAAACAATCAGGACAAATAAAGAGATAAAAGGAAAAACAAAAAGCAAAAAGCCCAAAACGGGCATTTAAAAAAACAAACAAAAAACCTTCCCATCATCCTGTCTTCCCTGCAGTCGGAAACAGCCCTAGACTGGGTTCTGCATCCTACTCACTTAGCCCAGTACCCGGCTGCACGTCGACACTAAGTGTGCATGAGCGGAAGGCCCCTTCCCCAGGACCGAGGATGGTGACTTCCAGCGCGAACCCAAAATGCACAAAATCTACACTTTTCGTTAACAAGGTTTCTTCTTCTTCTTTTTTTTTTTAAGTTTATTATTATTTTTAAAAAATTTTTTGGTTAACAAGGTTTCAAATCACATTGACACAGGTGGGCAAGGGATGGCTTCCCCCCCCCCCCCCGGAGGACACCTTTCGGGGCTCAGAACTCCGGACCCTCCAGGTGTCAAGTCCAGGTCACGCCGTGCCCCCCCTCGCGCCCGCCGGCCTCACGCATGCGCCCTTGCCCCGCAGGGCCCAACGCTTCTCCCCAGGTCCTCCCCGCTCTCCCCCCGCCCCCCCGCCCCGCCGCCGCCGCCGCCGCCGCCGCTCTGCTAATACAACTGTGCCTGAGGCGGAAGTGGGAGGGCGGGGCCGCCGCGCGCCCCGCCCCGGAAGTGGGCGGGCCCAGCGGGCCCCACAGTCGTCCCGGCCGCCTCCCAGTCGGGTTGCGGCCGAGGCCGGTCCTGGCTTTGTAGCTCGCTCAAGATGGCGGCGCAGCCACCCAGCGGGATCCGCCTCAGCGCGGTGAGCAGCCGCGAGGGGTGGAGCGGGCCGTGTCCCAGGAGGGCGGGCAGGCGGGCAAGCGAGGGGGGGCCGGCAGTGGGCGGCGGCGGCTCGTCGGCGCGGCGGCTGGGGCCGCGGCGGGGCCGGGGGAAGGGGCGTCCATCACGTTGCCGTCGGCGGAGCGGCTCGGCGGCGGGCAGGGCCGGGCTGCGCCCCGCGCCCTCCGCGCTCGGTTTCTGTTTTGCCCCCGCGGCTTCGGGGCGGGCCGGGGCCGCGGCCCCTCCTCCCGGCTCCTTCCTGGCTGCCGCGCAGCTGTCGTGGGAGGGCGAGGGCGAGGGCGAGGGCGAGGCCTCGGCGGCCGCGCCGCCCGCCGCCCGGCCCGCGGGGGCCCCCGACCCACCCGGCCTGCGGGCCCGCGGGGCTGCCCGGAGCGGGGAGCGCGAGCGGCGGGGCGCGGCCGGAGGCGCCGGGCGGCCTTGACCTCCGGGCGGCGCGGCGGCGGCTCTTCCCGGCGCGTCCCCAGCGCCCGGCGCTGCCCTCCGGCGAGGCCCCGGGCTCCCCCGTCGGGTCTGCCCCGGGGCGCCCTTGGACCGCCCCCCCGCCCCCCGCCCGCCTTCCTTGTTCGCTCGAGTCGTAACGTCGCAGGGGAGCGGTCACACTTCGAGGAGTTAAAATCCCACCTCCGAAAGCGTGGGCGTGGCCTTCGCACCTGATTATCCTTTAAGCAACTTGCTGGCGGTTGGTGCCGAAGTGCTGACCTCCTCGTCTTCCTCCGGGGGTCCGGGGTTCGGAGCCCCCGCCGGAGAATCGTTAAAAATGGAACCATCCGGTGGGGATACATCCCCGTCGCTTTAAAAAATGGTGCATTGCCCTGTGACTTCTTCCATTCACCCGATCTTAACCCACACCTGGTAGGGTTGTTGCACTTTTAGCCGTTTTCCTGTAGGGTGAATGTGAGATGTGTCAGGGCGTATTTTTTGCATTTCCTTGGAAATTATTCACATTTAACTCTTTTTTTTTTTTTTTTTAGATCTATTCGTGTCCTCTGCCCACTTTTTTCTATTTTCTCTTAGATCTTTATTGACCGATAAACCTTCTCTAATCTGTACTGAATAAAGGTCCTTTGTTACATAACTGGCTTACTGAGTGAGTATTTAGTAGTTTGAATATAGAGGACAACTTTATTCTTTTCTTAACCGCTGGCTTTAAATATAATGGTTCTCTTCCACGCTTGGGGGAGTCTGGGCCGATGTAATGCTTTCCAGGTAGCCTCAGGTATTGTAAAGTCTGACCTCATCCAAGGCAACAATCTTTTATTCAGTTTAATGCCCGGCCCCCCCCTTCCCCCCCCCTCCCCGTCCGAATGGGCCACACTCTGGACCGGAGTCCTGGAGTAGGGAAAAGGAGTGAACGAACTGGTTTGGTCCTGTTTCTGCACTTGGATTCTCTGCTCCTTCACCTGGCCCCTCCAGTGCTGCTGTCTCAGGTTCTTCAAGATATGGGTGATAAAGGGAGCAAAGATAAGGGTCCGAACTGTGTTAAAAGATGAGTATTGTTGTTAGCTCGCTGTCTGGGTGAAGCAGCTGTCTACGTGCTAAATATTTCTTTCCTGGGTAACATGGGCTGTTGGAACCTCATTGATGGATAATCTCCCATCTGCAGCTTCTGTACTGTATCTCTCACCCATCTCTTTGCTTTAAGACAGGACTTGGCAAACTACAGCTCGTGGGCCAAATCTAGCCTGCCACCTGTTTTTGTATGGCCCATAAACTTAAGAATGATTTTTAAAAGGTTGGGGGGGAAAAAAAATCAAAAGAACATTTTGTAACATATGAAAATTACACGACATAGACCTTCGGTTTCCATAATTTGCAGTTGAATATAGCCATGCTCACTGTTTGGGTGTAGCTCTCACATGTTTTCATTAGGAAAGTCTAGGAATTAATAAGTTTTCTGTATTTGTCAAAAGTCATAGAAGGCAGTAAGACACAAGGAATGAACCATTATAATGTATGCCATTTTTTTTTTTTAATTTAGGAGGGCAAGAGATCCAAGAACAATGCAGAGTGACAAAAACATTTCAATTTTTGCTTTCGTATTTCGAAGTAAAATGCTGGTACCGTTTTGTTGTTTTCCAGTAGTCCTGTTGTGGGTTTAACTGACACATGCCCACTCTTCACCTTCTCCCATCTTTCCAATGCATTTATCTCTTCTTCATTGAATTACTGTATGATTTATCATTCTTACCATTATCCACAAATGAGCCAACCAGAACTATGATTGCATTTTCTTTGCTGCATAGCTTTTTGTTTTTCTGAAGTTAATTGTTTGCTTAAATTTGCTCTTCTGGGGATCCCTGGGTGGCGCAGCGGTTTGGCGCCTGCCTTTGGCCCAGGGCGCGATCCTGGAGACCCGGGATCGAATCCCACGTCGGGCTCCCGGTGCATGGAGCCTGCTTCTCCCTCTGCCTGTGTCTCTGCCTCTCTCTCTCTCTCTCTGTATGACTATCGTAAATAAAAAAAAAAAAGAAAAAAAAAATTTGCTCTTCTGTCCAAACTTTCACAGAACTGGAAAATCTTTTCCAGATGTTCTCAAGCACACCCAATATTTTGTCAGTTTTGTTGGCTCACTTGTGTTTTGGGGACTTCCTTTATCATCATTCTGGAAATATCCTTCCCCTTTTTGTTTTGTCTCCATCCCACATATTCCTCTTACAGAGTTGACTCCCTTGGCCAGCACAGTAGATTAGTGCCGCAGAGCTTGGGCTCTGTCACCTGCCTGAGTTCAAATCCTCTGACAAGGGGATATGTGACCTTGGCAAATTCCTTACTCTCTCTGTGCCCTAGTTTCCAGTCTGAAGGATGGGTATGGAGCCTACTTAAAAAATAAAATAAAATGCTATATATATAAATAAATAGTAAGTATGTCTCACTCCCTCCTTCTCCCCCCGTTTCCAATATTTGTTATCACTGGGTATGTTGATCAAAGTATTTCTGAAATTTTCTTTTGCTCAGCGTATTGCCTCTACATTCTTTGTTCCTTTTTCTCTGTTTTTGACTCCTAATTTTACATGGGCTCTAATGTGTGGAGATGGTTAACTTGCTTACGTTTCCAAGTGAGACACACAGCTGACTGGAAGGTGTTCATACATAAGTAGAACTCCTTTGGTGGGCTTCAGTGTTGAGTGATCAGATAGGAAGGAATCAGTTATATTTTGTTGGGGGCACCCTATGTCTGTATTTGTAAGAGCTTAAAGAATGGAAGTGTTAGAAAATAAAATAGGTTTAAAAATGTAAAAATTTATGATGAACACCACGTGTTGTATGGAAGTGTTGCATCACTATATTGTACAACTGAAACTAATATTACACAGTGTGCTAATTGGAATTTAAATAAAACCTTTAAAAAATACCTTTAAAAATTTATGTAATTTTTAAAAAGTGGGAACAACAAAAATAAGATGCTGTCCTGAAAGACCTGGCACAAATGTAAAAGAATCAAATGGAACTTTTAGAAATCTTTCAGTTTTCCAGAGAGGAATTCTGCATCTAGTCTCTTGCCCATGGCATGTATAATTCAAACTCCTTGCTCTTCTGAAAGCTCAGTTGGAGACGGATGCCTGGGTGGCTCAGTGATTGAGCGTCTGGCTCAGGTCTTTGGCTCAGGTCATGATCCCGGGAGGGATCCTGGGAATCGAGTCCCGCATAGGGCTCCCCAACAGGGAGCCTGCTTCTCCCTCTGCCTATATCTTTGCTTCTCTGTTTCATGGATAAATAAAATCTTAAACAACAACAACAAAAAAAACTCAGATGGGAGTATTACATTCAATTTGCTGACTTGGTATTTATCTCTTTATTATTGTGGTAAAGTAAAATACACAACATAAAATCTACCATCTTGACCATTTTTAAGTATATAAGTCAGTAGTGTTAAATACATTCACATTGTTGTACAGTCTCCAAAACTCCATCTTGGCCAGAATAAAACTGTATACCTATTAAAAAAAAAAAAAAACAGTTCTCCATTCTCCCTTCTGACAGCCCTTAGCAACCACCATTATACTGTGAATTTAGCTACTGTAGATGTATCTTACGTAAGTGTAATGATGAATTGTCTTCCTGTGACGGGCTTATTTCACTTAGCATAATGTCCTCAGGATGGTTCATCTAGTTATAGAATACGTCAAGAGATCTTTTCTTTTTGAGGCCGAATACTATTCCCTTGTATGGATATACCACATTTTGTTTATTTGTTCATTGATGGATATTTATGTGGCTTCCACCTTTTGGCTGTTGTGAAACACGGTATATTAACACAACTGTACAGAAAATCTCTTTAAGATCCTCCTTTTGTTTCTTAGTAGAACTGCTGGATCGAATGGCAATTCTGTTTAATTTTAGAGTTACCATCCTAGTAAGTATGAGGTGGTATCTCATTGTGTTTTTGATTTGTTTTTCCCTAATGATTAGTGATGTTGAGGATCTTTTCTTTTATTAGTGGCCATTTATATATAATCCTTGGAGAAATATCCGTGTCCTTTGCCCACCAATTAATTAGGTTTTTAGTCTTTGTTGTGATTTGTGTAGGAGTTCTTTATATGTTCTGGATATTAACTTCTTATCAGATACTTGATTTGCAGATGTTTTTTCCCATTTCATAGATTGCTTTTTCATTCGGTTGGTTGTAGCCTTTGTCTTTTTTCTAAAGATTGATTGATTGATTTGAAAGTGAGCACAAGTGGGGGTGGGGATGGGGGAGTAGCAAAGAGAGGGAGAAGCAGAGGCCGACTCCCCGCCGAGCAGGGGGGCCTGACTCCTGGATCCATCCTCCGACCCTGGGATCATGACCTGAGCCAAAGGCAGACAACTGACTGAGCCAGTCAGGCACCCCCAGTTGTATCCTTTAATGTGCTGTAGAAGTTTTAAATTTTGATGGAGTACAATTTATTTTTGTTTGTTTCCTGTGATTTTGGTGTTCTATCCAAGAAATCATTGTGGAATCCAGTGTCCTGAAACTTTTCACCTGTACTCTCTTCTAGGAGTTTTATAGTTTTTTTTTTTTTAATTTTTTTTTAATTTTTATTTATTTATGATAGTCACAGAGAGAGAAAGAGAGAGAGGCAGAGACATAGGCAGAGGGAGAAGCAGGCTCCATGCACCAGGAGCCCGATGTGGGATTCGATCCCGGGTCTCCAGGATCGCGCCCTGGGCCAAAGGCAGGCGCCAAACCGCTGCGCCACCCAGGGATCCCGAGTTTTATAGTTTTAATTCTTTATGTTAGCTCTTTGATCCATTTTAAGGTGTTCTTTTTTTCTCTATATGGTGTGAGGTAAGGGTACAACTTGAGTCTTTTGCATAAGGTTATCTAGCTTTCCCAGCACTACTTATCGAAAAGACTATCTTTTTCCTATTAAACAGTCTTTACACCCTTGTGGAAAATGATTTGGCCATTTATGTGAGGGTTTCTTTCCTGGCTATTTGCTGACTCAGTTTCAAACCCACCTGTTTTCGTTGTCTCTGAGCCTGCTATCGTCACTTCCTCCGGAGAACAGATCTCCAGTTTTCTGTGGGGTTGCCTAGAGTAGTTGTAGGGTGAAAGAAGGAACTGGGGGGGAATCTTTACTCCTTTAAAGACTTGGAAGCTATCTTGTTTTCATACAATCTCTAGTACCTTGGACTTCAGAGGCACAGAAGTGTAATTCCTAAGGCTTTCTGGAGTTCTGCCAGGGTTCCTGGTCTGCTGCTTGTTTTGTTTCTCATCTTGTATAGGTTTCGGATTCAGTTCTTTACAGGCTATTAAATCAGTTGTCACTGTCTGTACTTTCCAATTTCCAAACTACTGAGTGTTTTATCTACTATTATCCTCATTTCTCTGATTGTTTTTGTTCTTCTTGTTTTATTCTACCCACCCCCTCCCCCTTTTTTGTTTTTTTCCCTTCGTTACAGAGCAGTTTCAGGCAGAAACACCGGTAAACACTCTCTGTATGTTTGGGCTTCCAAAAAGTTTTGTATTTAACTGTAAAATTTGTGACTGTTGATTCTAAAAGTTATATTAATTCTTTAAAAAAATCTGTGTAATCTTCAGAGCATTTCATTGTGTGTGTTTCCTAATGTTTGGGGATGGGGAGTGATATCTAATACTACTATTGTATCTTGTCTTCTAACATTTTTTTCCTGGTGGATTGATTGTTCCCTTAAATGTTACTTTAGATTTTGTACTAAAATATTTTCCCGAATAAGGACCTAGGGTAATCTTATGCCACCTGGCTGAGGCTGTGTCTTCATAGTGGTTCTGTAGGTGATACAAATTGAAACACTTAACCCAAGTAAAGGCATGTCCCTTTTTGTAGAACTTCCTATTAGACTTTTTTTTTTTTTAAAGCATCCAGACCAAAACGGACAAGCTTTTGTTAGACAGAGTCCTGCTGCCCCCAACTTTTTATTGAGGAGGAAGGGGAGTGAGGAGGGGCAGTTACTTCCAAATCTTCTATTCTTGAATCACCATTAAAACCAAAACCTTTGTTTTCCAGTTAAGCCCTCATTCATTACATCCTCATTTTCAAATCTTACTTTTGTTTTTAATTCCTCCTTTATTCAAAGCCCTTAAAGATTTTCCTTATTTTTATTTTTATATGAGCTCAATTGTGCCTTTAAGGAATATTTTAAAAAAATACAATGCTTATTATGTTCTGGTTCGTCTTCTAAGCATTTACAAATATTAACTCATTTAATATTCTTAATATCCTGATAAGCTAATAGGATTATCATCCTCATTTTAATAGATGACAGAGCTTGAGGCACAGAGGTTAAGCTTCTTGCTCAGGGTCATACACTAACTAGTTAAACATACTCTGCTTCGCATGCATGTGTTTGTGTGTATTACTTCTTCGTCTGTTCAAGGGTGTTTTTTTTTTTCCCTCTCCAGCTAATGACATGTTCTGGAGATGAGAATTCAGAAAAGTGAAAAAGCCATTGTTTACCATTCAGTTCTTTCTTACTGATGATTTCTTTGCTTTGCTCTTCTGGGGCTCTTGCTCAAGGATAATGTGTACCATGTCAATTTGGAATTGATTAAAAAGGATGAGGACATTAAGTGAAAATTGACATTCCCACTACCACATTCTGCCATACATCCAAAATTCAAAATAACCCCTTTTCTAGTTCCAGATTTCACACCTAACGTAAGTGCATAAAATAGAGCTAAGACCGGTAACTCTAAGGGTATCTTCTTTGATAGCCAGAGGTTTCACACTCCAAAGCCATGCCCCACTGTAAAATTTGTAACATGTGAGGAGTATGCTGTTCTATAAATGGTAGTGTGATAATTTTGCAAAGAGAGAGGCCTGGGACATACAGAGCCTCCTGTATGGCTGGCCCCTGGCACAGTCTCAGATTAATTTGAAAAAGGCCTCTTGTGCAAGATGAAGACCTGGAAATTGATTTTTATTAAAAACAAACAAACAAATGTAATGTATGCTGTAGAAAGGCTGAACTACCTATACTCCGTATTGCATGAATATGTGCCGTACTCCAGTTTTAAGACTGTTCTTCCACAGAATCCCATTTTTCACACATGTACTTCAGTCTGCTGGTGAATGAATGCTTGGGAATTGTCTAAAATCAATTGTGGACAGAGGAATAGTAGACCTCTTTCTGACACCTTGTGGCAGCAGCCTAGCACTACAGACACACTTGGCTTGATTAATAATCTCCTCACATTTCCAGAGCTCTTCACATTAAATACTTAAAGCGCCTCTTCTGTTTTTTTCCCTTAAGTGTAAGATAATCTGTTCAAGACAGACACAAAATCCCCATTAAACAGAAATCCTCTGCAATGGAAATTTTCAAGTGTCAGCCTTTGAAAGCCACTTCTACATTTTTATACATTTAATATCTGTATTACTTAGGAATTTAGAGAGTTTCCTATAGCATGAGGTTGGTTAGCATAGTCTTCCATAGTATATTACTGTGAATAAAATCAGCCTAAAATAATTGGATTTGAACTTTTATATGACATTATGTAAAGGTTTGATAGGTGTATATTACTCCACTGCCAAGGTTTAACTATAATGAGCTTGGAGTAATTTATATAAAAAGTATCAAATAATGATTTTCCAAGAGACAACTAGAAAAGCCGTTGATTAACAAGCCAAGCTAAGTTTATTAAGCCTGATGAACCAGGAGAAAACACCCCCTTGGCAAAATCTTCATTGTGTCTCACGGTAATTTTGAGGGTAGGCCTTGCAGGGTGGGTAACTTTCTGATTGGTGGTTTAGGATATATCCTGGCTTTAGATTGATGGATCCAGAGAGGCAAGGGTTTTGAAGCGATCTTGGTTAAGTAAACTATTTCGTTGATGAGTACAGCCTTCCAAGAATTTTATCTTCTAGGTTATATCTTCTAGGTATATCCTGAAGCAGCTATTATCTTGTGCTTGGTCTCAGTGTTGTTTGTTTTTATTATTTTTATTATCTTTTAAGATTTTATTTTTAAGTAATGTCCACACCCACCGTGGGGCTTGAGCTCACAACCCCGAGATCAAGAGTCACAGGCTCTACCAACCAACCCAGCCAGGTGTCCCAGTGTTGTTTAATACAGGGACAGAAAATAATATTGGTTTCTCTTCTCAAAAGTAGGACCTGAATCAATTTACATGAATCCTTGGTTTTTTTTCAGCTTTGCCCGAAGTTCTTACATACAAATTCTACTAGTCACACTTGGCCGTTCAGTGCAGTTGCTGAATTAATAGGTATGTAAAACTGACATTTCATGTATAATCTATTGCTTGCAATTGAAGTTTTAAAAAACTTTTCATTGAAAAATAATATGCAAATATACTGTTTAATAAAACAGATGTATCTTGAATGATACCACTGGTAAAGGTTATCTAGTGTATAACAGCTATTCAAATGGATGTCAAATTAAGTGCTCAGCCTTCTTTGTACTATTAAAGTATTTTGCAAAATTCATAAAACATTTATGTTGAAATAGTTTTATTTTGATTATAAAAGAATTTGATCTATTGCAAAAATGGAAATTATGTTTTTTAAAATTGGTAAGTACAGGTACGTAACAATGGGTTTGTTTTTCTGATGTTAGCAAGTAGGGGAATCAATGTTAAATTAAATTTGTGATAATACATTTTTGTTTCCTCCTATAGAATTATTAGGTATAGAATTATATTTTAATAGTGTTTTAGTGAACATGAGAAGAGGAAAGTTGTGATCACATTTGCATTATGGGTTATGATATTTTTCCCTCTGGAAAATTCAAGCATGTGAATTTTGTTTTTTTAATATTTATTTATTTGAAAGAGAGAAGGAGAGCAGGGAAAGGGACAGAGAGAGAGGAAGCAGACTCCCGCTGAACATAGAGCTAGAGGTGGGGCTCAGTTCCGGGATTCTGAGATCTTGACCTGAACCAACAGTCAGCCCTTTAACTGACTGAGGCTCCCTGGCACCTGAATTTTTTTTAAGCATGTGTTTGAGAAACAGGTAATAAAGGAAAGTATATTCTTCATAATTCTAGTATATGTGCTGCCGAAGCGAGCACTATTCTTCATAATTTTTAGAAATACTTTAGTTTCTTTGTCAAGAAACAGTTCTATCTTAGATGTACAGTAGAAGAAAAGGAACTCTTGAGCACGCTTTTCTTTGGCATAGTTAGATTTTCCAAAGTCTCCCAGCTAACATGTGCTGTTCAGCTAGTTTCTTAAAAACCTGTTAAATGGATAGAACAGTGCAGCCATTCAGAGCCATTGTTTGTTTATGACAGCCCAGAGGAGCCACTCGACCTGGGATCTGGGATTGTTCCTGCGTGTGTAGTGATTGTCCGGCTCTGGATTAGGGCAGCTGGAAGACCAGGGTGCTCTTGTTGCTATCAGATTTAAGTGAAACACCATTTTTCCTGAAGCATTTGATTAAAAAGATGCTTTTAGGGATCCCTGGGTGCCTTTGGCCCAGGGCGCGATCCTGGAGATCCAGGATCGAATCCCACGTCGGGCTTCTGGTGCATGGAGCCTGCTTCTCCCTCTGCCTGTGTCTCTGCCTCTCTCTCTCTCTCTCTCTCTCTCTCTCTCACTGTGTGCCTATCATAAATAAATTAAAAAAAATTAAAAAAAATAAAAATATGCTTTTAATTCTAGGCAACCTTATGAAAGGATAGTGTGAGAACCATTACTTATGTTTAGTCATAAAGACTTAAAAAAAAGTGCTTTTAGTCAGTTAAGGATACTCAGGTGGAACTTAGGTAGTTCACAAGCTGATGTTATTACTGCTTCTGTTGACATTGTTTTCACTTTTCCTTGGTTTTTTGTTTTTATTGTTTTAATGTATTCCTTCCTATTTAACCTATTCTGAGACAAACAAGGAAGCTAACAAGAGTTAGCTTAAATGGGGATCTGTACAGACCTCATAGAAGTGTAAAAGCCACCAGAAGCTTTGCTTAGATTGGAAAGGGCCACAATTTGAACTGTGTAGAAGGTAAACCTTCTCCTATGTATCCAGCCTTGCAGAAGACATTCTGCTTTCTCATTTATTCAGTATCCACATTGTGTTCCCTTTGTGTGCCAGTTATAGTGGCACTTGGAGTGCCAGTTGAAACTCAGCTTTCAGTTTGTCTCTTGATAGCCAGGCTGGGTCTTTGGGCAGAAGAAGACCTACCTCCCTGTCTTGGTCATCTGTTTGGTACAGTGATTCTTCTTGTTTGTACTTTTTCAGTATAGTGGGAACCGGTGTGACAAATGGAGGGCTTTGGAAAGAGCTAATTTTTAATGATCAGTGAATGATGTATATATATCAAGGTACAGTTTAGTTCATGTTTTCAAATCGTAGAGTTCCTAAACATTTCAATTTTTATTTCAATTTTTAAAAAATACGTTGCTTGTTAAGGATTATACTGAACTAATTGCTCTTTAAAATGCGAAATCAAAATTTCTCAAAACTTTTGTTTCGTAGATAATGCTTATGATCCCGATGTGAATGCTAAACAGATATGGATTGACAAAACGGTGATAAATGACCATATATGCTTGACATTCACTGATAATGGGAATGGTATGACTTCAGATAAATTACATAAAATGCTAAGGTATGTAAAAATAAAAACATTGGTTTTACCCCATTCAGGGGTTTCATGTATCATACTTATTGCCTGTACTTTTTATTTTGTAAACATGATTTGCTGTACCCACAGTGTGCTCTCTTCTCTTCCCATCATTTCCTACTACTGTTTGATTATTAGACAATCCCTGCCATTCTCACCCCACCATGTCTGACTTACCTAAATTTCTGCCATTCCTTTAAGAGTTGTAGCACACTGATAACAGTTATTAATACTCTAGTGTTACATAGTTTTAACCAGTATTTCCAATAAAACACTTTTGGTGGGGAGTCATTTTAAAGGGATTCAGAGGATAAGGAAAGTAGCAGGATAAAATAGGCATAAAGCCTTGGGCTCTATGGTCACAGAGTAGGATGTCAGCATGAAGCCAGATGTGCCTGGAAAGGAAAGTATGGTACCTGATACAGGTACAGGGTAGAGAAAATGTGGCAACATAGCCCTTTCTACTGTCCCTTAAATACTTGTTATGCCTCCCAAAACTCCAGTTGATGCCATTAGTAATCTAATCATACCACAGTAGGCTCCTGATTTGAAGGGAGTTGTTCACATTTAGAAGAAATTTCACGAGGTGAAATATCAGGGGTCCCAGGAGTCCAAATGAGATCTCAGTTGTTTAGGCAGGATGTACCAGGCAACGAGCTCCTGTTTTAGCAATTCTTAAACCTTACAATACAGATTTATTTTTCATTTCAGAGATGGGGAAACACATCAAAATAGATTAAAAGTAATTTGCCTTTGATTACAAAACTAGAGAGGATGAGGTTAATATTTATACCCAGTCTTTTTACTTAATATTGTAATTTGTGAATTTGAGAAATGAAGACTGTGTGTATTTATTTTTTAAATCTTTTTTTTTTTTTTTTCTTTTTAGCTTTGGCTTCAGTGACAAAGTCACCATGAATGGTCATGTCCCAGTTGGATTGTATGGGAATGGCTTCAAGTCAGGTTCTATGCGTTTGGGTAAAGATGCAATCGTGTTTACCAAAAATGGAGAAAGCATGAGTGTGGGCTTCTTGTCTCAGACCTACTTGGAAGTCATAAAAGCAGAACATGTTGTTGTCCCAATAGTGGCGTTCAACAAACACCATATCCTTTTGATTTAAAAATAAAAATAGAAACTGGAGAAACTCTGAAGATACTCTGAATCATTCCCTCCTTTTGCCTCCTCCAGATTCTGCTTTTTTAATCATAGTTTCTGTGATAGTGCTTGTTCCTACCCATTGCCTCTTATATCTGAGGCTTAGCCTTTCTCCCTTTCTCCCTTCCCTTGGCATTTTGCCATTAAGATGGTTGCTTTCTATGTTAGCTTCCTGTAGCTCTCCCCTTAATTTCAGTTGTATTATGTCTAATGAGATATGTGGTCTGCCTTGAAATTTTCCCTAATGACTGTGAGAAAGCAAAGTATCTTTAGAAAGATGTCTTCTGTGTTTCTTATAAAAATGAGATATTAGGAACCATTAAATTAGTTAGGAATCATAATGAACTTGCTCATAATTCATCTTTCTTGGTGTTCATCTGAAATCAAATTGCAGTTTTAAAACTTAGGAAATAGTTATCTGTTATTTAAGTTTGAGTTTTCATATTGTAATTGTGAAAAATATGTTTTTGGTCTGAGTCTTTAACTTAGGATATACGACAGATGATAAATTTAGCAGAATCAAAAGCAAGCCTTGCAGCGATTCTGGAACATTCTCTATTTTCTACGGAACAGAAATTACTGGCAGAACTTGATGCTATTATGGGTAAGAAGGGGACAAGGATCATCATTTGGAACCTTAGAAGGTAAATGTAGAGCTCAGCGAGTAGTTTCGCATTTGGGAAGGAAATTGCTTGTGCAGGAGTGGTTTTCTTACATTTATCCATTGTTACACAGAGTAGAAATATATTGGAAGGTACTCATTTTTTGGCATAGGTAATGATTTGTCTTTTCCAAGTGTGTTTTATTGAGCAGCTTTGGCTTCCATTAGAGATAATTTCATATTATTAAAACTAAATTTCCTAGCCCTGCCATTCAGTATTCATAGAGCTCAATTCTCTTTTTTATACTCAAAAAGAAAGGAGAAGAAAATATCTCAGCCAATAAACCCTAGCTTGTGTAAGTTAGGAAGAGAAATATTTGTCTATTACTTAAAGCTAAGCATAGTTTAATAGGTGGTGAGAAAAGTATTGTAAATGAGACCTCTGTATTGCTCAAGATTGTAGTCCTTTATCATTGTGAGGATAAAATCATTTGCAAATAAGATTTTTTTTAAAAAAACTTGGGATGGATGCGTAATGTTGAGGTATCTAGATATAAGAATGATAGGAATAAAGTATAAATTGAGTGGTGAGCCTAAAATACTTTCAATCTTTTCTGATCTGTATTCCCTTTTTTCTTGCTTTTGCTGTCATGCCCCTCCCATCCTCACTCCTCTTTTTTAATTTGCACTTTTTATTTTCAGATATCTATAGATTCATAACGCACAAATCTCATATACCCTTTACCCAGTTTCCCCCAAAGGCAGCATCTTGCAAAACTATAGTATGTAAGTGTTGATAGCAACATTGATAGAGTCAAGAGACAGGACATTTTCATGGAGAGAGGACATCATGATCCCTCATGTTGGCATTTTATATCCACACCCACTCCCTCCTTAATCCCTGACAAACCTCTGAAACGTTTTCCATTTCTGTAACTTTGTCATTTCAAGAATGTAATATGAATAGAATCCTACAGTGTGAAAGTTTTGGGGATTAGCTTTTTTCATTCATCATTTTTCCCTGGAGGTTGATCTAGGTTCTTGTGTGTGTCAGTAGTTTGCTTCCTTGTCCTTGCAGAGTAGTAGTATATCGCATAGATGGGCCATCATTTGTTTAACCATTTACCAGTTAAAGCACATTTTACCATTTTGAGTTATTACAAATAGAGCTGTAAACATTTGTGTATAGGTTTTGGTGGGAATAGAATCTTCTTTTTTCTAAGATAAATGCCCAAGAGTGTAATTGCTGGGTCATGTGGTAGTTGCCGGTTTCATTTTTTTAAGAAACTGCCAGAATGTTTTTCAGAGTGGCTTTACTAGCTGACATCCTGCCAGCAGTGTGTGAATGTATACAGTTTTCCCACATCTTCCTATATTTCTTTTCTTTTGTTTTTCCCTTGCTTTTGTCTCCCCTCTTCCCCCAGCCAGGACCCTATGGGTAGGTGTTTTGTTTTGTTAAATAAGTAAGTATATTTGCTTATATTTCTGTGAAGTTAAAATTTAGCTCCTTCAAAAAATTGTTTTTATAGCTACAAAAGTGCAACAGAGTTTGATTTTGATAAGGATAAATATGACATCAGAATTCCTGAAGATTTAGATGAGACAACAGGGAAGAAAGGGTACAAGAAGCAAGAGAGGATGGACCAAATTGCTCCTGAGAGTGACTATTCCCTGAGGGTATGTATTCAGCTCTCTTTCTGGACGTGAGAGAAATAATCAAATAATGGAAATTATTGCTATCCACTAGTGTTATACTGTCAGTAATTGCTAAGTAAAAGTATCTCCGGAACCAATTTAACTTTTCATGAGCAGACTGGTTGCTTTATTTGTTCAGAAAACAGTTATTTGGGATCCCTGGGTGGCGCAGCGGTTTGGCGCCTGCCTTTGGCCCAGGGAGTGATCCTGGAGACCCGGGATCGAATCCCACGTTGGGCTCCCGGTGCATGGAGCCTGCTTCTCCCTCTGCCTGTGTCTCTGCCTCTCTCTCTCTCCTGTGTGACAATCATAAATAAATAAAAATTAAAAAAAAATCTTAAAAAAAAAAAACCAGTTATTTATTTATTTATTTATTTATTTATTTATTTATTTATTTATTTTTAGAAAAACAGTTTTTTAATTGTAAAGTCACCAAATCTAACAGCACTTACAAGTCTTTCAGTGTGTGGTTAGATTATTTGAATTCAGAATACCAGAATCAGTACGTCCTCTGTGGTAGCCGTATTGATTAATTCAGGCAAAACCCCCAAATTCAGAGTATTTCTTTTTTTAGTTTAAAATATTCTAGGACACACATCTTAGTTAATATTCTAAAGCGATAAATTATGTACAGACTACAGATGATACACATTAATAGTTTTATGATAAATATCTGATATTTGACCTTAGGAATATTTTTGAGATGGAAGAAATTAATACTCCGTTTAAAATATTGATATGATACTAAGAATATCGTTTCTTTTTTTTTTTTTTTTTTTTATGATAGTCACACAGAGAGAGAGAGAGAGAGAGAGAGAGAGACAGGCAGAGACATAGGCAGAGGGAGAAGCAGGCTCCACGCACTGGGAGCCCGACGTGGGATTCGATCCCGGGTCTCCAGGATCGCGCCCTGGGCCAAAGGCAGGCGCCAAACCGCTGCGCCACCCAGGGATCCCAAGAATATCGTTTCTTAGTCACTATGATAATGCATATAACACTAACTTCCCTTTATTTTTGTGCTAAGATGATTTAATAACCACAGGCTGAGGATACATGTGATGTTTATACATTTACAACTTTTTGAGACCCTAGCAGTTGCATACCCCAGTGTGTTATTAAGTATGTCCTAGTTGTTTAGAAAGTCTTGCTCAATTATGAAACAGGTCCAGAGGCAGGCAGAGCAGGTAGTGTGGATTTAGTATACAAATGTTTTAAAATATCATTAATAAAATAAATAAAAGTATAAAATGTTTTAAAATATCAGTAATAAATTTTATAAATGACAAAATATCACTAATTTTGAAATCAGGAGTTGGGGAAAAAAGAGAAATGTTCAAATTTTAGTTCTGTGTTGAAACTTTGATCTGGCTTTGTGTTATTCAGTTCATTTCCTTAGAGACAAAGCTTGGAGGCAGGCAAAGAATGATATATTTTAACATGTTTTAGGATGCAGATTTCAGTCAAGATTGTAAAGTGTCTAAACCTTTTTTCCTTTTTTTTTTTTTTAAAGACTGACTTATTTAAGAGAGAGTGCATATACACATGGAGGGAGGGGCAGAGGGAAAGAGAGAATCCCAAGCAGACTCCCAAGCTTGCCTCACTCCTAGGACCCTGAGTTGATGACTTGAACCGAAATCAAGAGTTGGCTGCTTAAATGATTGAGCCACCCTGGCACTCCAGTATCTAAACTTTCGTACTTTCAGAATTGAAAACACATTTAAGAAGATTAGTACTGATTGTTACAGTTCAATTTTTAAGAAATACTGAACTCGTCTACTTGGCTACAGTTTTGGTATATTGTTAATATTTACCTTTTCAGGGATCCCCGGGTGGCGCAGCGGTTTGGCGCCTGCCTTTGGCCCGGGGCGCGATCCTGGAGACCCGGGATCGAGTCCCACATCGGGCTCCCGGTGCATGGAGCCTGCTTCTCCCTCTGCCTGTGTCTCTGCCTCTCTCTCTCTCTCTCTCTCTCTCTCTCTGTGTGTGTGACTATCATAAATAAATAAATAAATTAAAAAAATATTTACCTTTTCAGACATGTAATAGACCCTTTTGTCTGTATTGGATTTTGCTTGTTATTTTTGCCTAAATAAAATTTATCATTACTTTTATTTTTTTTATTTTTTTTAATTTTTATTTATTTATGATAGTCACAGAGAGAGAGAGAGGCAGAGACACAGGCAGAGGGAGAAGCAGGCTCCATGCACCAGGAGCCTGATGTGGGATTCGATCCCGGGTCTCCAGGATCGCGCCCTGGGCCAAAGGCAAGCGCCAAACCTCTGCGCCACCCAGGGATCCCTATCATTACTTTTAAACTGCAATAGCAATATATGTATTTGACAGAAGAGTCAGAAAATATAGTCCTTTTTTGTATATATGTATATTTTTAAAAAATTAAAATGAGATCATACCACATATGCTGTCTTGTAACTTTTAAAAAAATTTTATTTATAATTTAACATAACATCTATATAGGTCAATGGATTGTTTTCTGCAAACCATTTTACTGGCTATAGTATATCAAGTTTATTTTTAAGGAAAAGCAGTCAGGGAACCTGGGTGTTTCAGTTGGTTAAGCGTCTGCCTTTGGCTTGGGTCATGATCTCAGGCTGCTGGGATGGAGCCTCACGTTGGGCTCTCTGCTCAATGGGGAATCTGCTTCCCTTTCAGCCTCTCCCTCTACTCATGTGCACTCACTTGTTCCTAATATCTCTCTCTCTCGTTCAAATAAATAAAATTCCAAAAAATAAAAAGCAATCAAATATTAACTAGTAACAGTTTTATTATATATAGTCTATATTGTTGAAGAGTTCATGGGTTCTTTATCAAAGCAAAGTGGTTAAGTTTCTTTTTAAATACACATATCAGTAATGCTGAACAATTTGTAGGTAATTATTTGGGAAGGACAGATACTATTATGTGTCTTGGCAGGCTTACTGCAGTATTTTATACCTGAAGCCGAGAATGCAGATCATCTTACGTGGACAGAAAGTGAAGACACAGCTGGTTTCAAAGAGTCTTGCCTACATCGAACGTGATGTTTATCGACCCAAATTTTTAGTATCCTTTATTTTCCTTTCTATGAATCTGTATAAAGATACATTAATAAAGCGATTCCTCTTCCCCTTTCTCCTTTTATCCTGATACGGAGTCTAAATCCTCTCCAATTTGGCCCTTTTTTATACACTTTTGGGTTCATTAAGAAGCGACTTGGAAAGATTGGTTTGAGGGGAGTGAGATGGTGTGTTCAGAATTTTCCTTAACATTTAAGACTAAAACTGTGAGAATTACTTTTGGATTCAACTGCAGAAATAAAGACCATTATGGGATAATGATGTATCACCGAAATAGACTCATCAAAGCTTATGAAAAAGTTGGATGTCAGTTAAGGGTAAGTTTTATATCTGAAAATGTTTGTATCTTTCTTAAAAGTTAAAATACCATGTTATTGTGTCAAATGTGAAATAATATGCTTTGCTTAATAACTTTTAAATGTCAGTGTGGGGCACACCCTGGGTGGCTCGGCAGTTTAGTGCCGCCTTCAGCCCAGGGCCTGACCCGGGATCGAGTCCCACGTCAGGCTCCCTGCATGGAGCCTGCTTCTCCCTCTGCCTGTGTCTCTGCCTCTCTCTCTCTCTCTCTATCTCTATCTCTCATGGATAAATAAATAAAACCTTTAAAAATAAATAAATAAATGTCAGTGTGTTTAATAATGTTGGTAATGGCACTTGAACTTAGAGTGCTTTTATATTTCCCATTTGGTCCAAATAATCTTATGAGAGGGACAGAATATTTTGTTTTTGTTTTACAGAGGGTGAAATTGGGGCTAAGAAGTTAACTTGCCCTAGACCTACAACGAGTATGGATCTTAGATCCAGATCTTTTGACTGCATTTTTGTTTTGTTTTGTTTTAAATATTTTATTCATGAGAGACACACAGAGGCAGAGACATAGGCAGAGGGAGAAGCAGGCTCCCTGTGGAGGACCCTGTGCAGGACTCGATCTCAGGACCTTGGGATCACGACCTGAGCTGAAGGCAGACACTCAACCACTGAGCCACCCAGGCATTTCTTTTGATTGCATTTGGATATGGATCCCTGATTATTTCTGGGATGAAATTGGCTAGTTTTATTTAGTCCTGACTCAGTAGCCAGAAAAACAGGATCATATAGGTAATTTACTTTTCTGGAGTTAATTCCAAAATATATTATTAGAGCCTTCCTCCTAAACTACTTGCACTATTGTAGAATTCAAGTCAGGATGATGATCATTGTGCACTATACTAGTCTGTTCATCCTATACATGTTTTCGCAGAACGGCTTTTTAGGGGTGTATGTGTTAAGAATTCAGTGGTAAGTTCTGCAAATCAAGTTTGTTAAAAGTTTTGTTGAAGTCTAGGCATATTTTGTTTTCCAGGTTAATGGTTTTCTTTTTTCTTTTCTGTTTATCTTTTTTCATTCTAAATTCTTTATAGAATGATATAAGCTCTACACAGTATAATAGCGTGTGTTTTTCTTGAATATTACTCAATAGGAGTTGTAACTGTTACATATTTTACATGACACGAGCCCAGAATATAGCATTTTTGCAAGAATAAGCGAACTTTGTTGGGCTCCTCTTGGTAACCACTAATTTTAGTCAAAAGCTAAATATAGAATCTGGCAACTATGATATGAGGTGTCAATAACTTATTTAAAATGCTAATTTAATTTATAATTAGACTAGTAATGTGCATCAGAAATATTCTATAATTAAAGTTATTCAGTGTCGGGCAGCCTGGATGGCTCAGCAGTTTAGCGCCGCCTTCAGCCCGGGGCGTGATCCTGGAGACCCGGGATCGAGTCCCATATCAGGCTCCCTGCATGGAGCCTGCTTCTCCCTCTGCCTGTGTCTCTGCCTGCCCCCCCCCCCCCCTTTCTCTCTCTCTCTGTCTCTCATGAATAAATAAAGTCTTTAAGTAAAAATAAAAAAGTTACTCAATGTCACTGATAATTGGAATTGCATTTTTGGTGATAAGCTTTGTTTCTCAAGTGCTTAGGGATTCAAAATAACAGTATATCTGCAACAGAATGTAAATTATTTTTTCCTTTATCATTTATGAATCTGACTTAGGATACACAGCCCATTTTTCCAACCACTTAAATTTGTGGTGTATATAATTTCTGGTTAAGGTTAGCTTTGTGAAAGATAGGCTTTTGGAGCCAACTCTTACTGTATTTCTTCACCACGTGAAGGACTGGGCATAGTATTTGCATTCTGTGACTTCAGTAAACAGTTAAATAATTAGTGTCAGGTAACTGGTATGATTTGCCATGCTTAATGCTCAGAATAAAGATGATAAGATCCAGAGCTCTGTCTGGAGAGGAGTTATATACCACAAGTTGGAAGCATCAGAAAAAACTTCTTGGAGAAAGTGGCGATTGAGACAAGTCTAGGTTGATGTTATTGTGTTGAAAAGTCTGGCAGGGGTTTTCTAGGCAGAGAAAAATCTCTGCAAAGGAAGGGAAAGACTTTGGAGACTGACCTAATTGAGGGAGTAGCATGCTCTCCTGGAGTAAATGCTAAGTCAGGAGAGTGATGGGAGACAGCAATACGAGGCCAGAAAGAAGGAGAACAGGAACTACAAATTGAAGGATGTTGTGGTTTATTAATGATATGAGACAAGGAACTACTGGTAGTTTTTAATAGAGCACGGTAATGATTAGATTTGGATTATTTTGTCTATTTATGAAAATGTTCACTTTATTATTATTTTAACATTTTCCTTCTGTAGATTCAGCTACCATTGTGAACAAAATACACTTGTTAATCACATATAATCAGAATATATGAGTCATATACTTGGAGTTCAATATTTTAGCTAGCACCCTTTTAAAAATAACTTGAATCCAACTGACCTAGGTTTTTATCTCATCACCATTAGCAACTGCATGTGTAACTTGTGATAAATGATTTTAATTTTTATCTAGCAAACTTTTGGAATTTTATTGCTGGAATCTTTGCTGGTCACTGTGGATATAGAAAGAAATTAGTTGGGGTTTCCACTAAGAAATGCATCCCAATAGAGGGTAATCTTCGTTCTTTTGTAGAAAATTGGGGTGATAATATTTTTTTTTAAAGATTTTATTTATTTATTCATGAGAGAGAGAGAGAGAGAGGCAGAGACACAGGCAGAGGGAGAAGCAAGCTCCATGCAGGGAGCCTGACGTGGGACTCGATCCCAGGTCTCCAAGATCACACCCTGGGCCGAAGGCGGTGCTAAACCACTGAGCCGCCTGGGTTGCCCCTGGGGTGATAATATTTATCTAAATGGATATTTGGCAACAGTGGAAGTGGTTTTTAAGGAAGGCTCTAATATATTTAGGAATTAGCTTCTAGAAAAGTAAAATTACCTACCAAACACTGTTTTTCAATCTGAATTTCATTAAGAATCATGACATAAAATGTAGGAAAATGTTTCATATAAGTTATAAATCTTTATGGAAGAGCAATTATTTTGAGCATCATGTCTTATGCTTAAAACACCAATACCATTTTCTTTTTTAGGCAAACAACATGGGTGTTGGAGTAGTGGGAATTATAGAGTGTAATTTCCTAAAGCCAACTCATAATAAACAAGATTTTGATTATACTAACGAGTACAGGTATGAGACCTATTTAAGTCACTGACTTTTTACAGTTTATTTTGGAAATACTTTGATCTCTTTTCCTAAGCTGAAAATTTTTTTCTGTCTTGTGGATGCTTTTTTATTACAGAACTTTAAGAAAAGTGGTAGGTGAGAGGCTTGCATAGAAAACACACTTAGCCATCTTCTCTCAACCTAGGAATCATCAATAGAAATACATTCTTCCCTATCTTTATTGATGAAGTATCTCTGAAATTGATAGGAAAAATAGGGGATGTTCCTGCTTTCTTGATGTCAGCATTTATTGTATAATAAATATCGTCAAACTTTGTGCTTATTAATGGGAACTTTAAAGTTATTTAGTCCTCTGTACCTTAGAAGTACTCTGATCTTTTAAGAGTGATTAGAAGTCATAGAATGAATATGACCATCAGTTTTACTTGTAAATTTAGGAAGCACACTTTCCCTAATGAGCACATAGGATGGAGTAGAATGCAAAAGACAAAGATAATGCCATAGGCCTTTTTTTTTCTTTTCAAATAAAGAACTACTAAAAGTAGAAGGAAGAAGATAATAAAAAAAGCAAAATCGTTGTATTAGGAAACACATATAATACAGAAAATCGGTATGTACTCAGAGTTCACTCCTGAGGCAGAGGCTGCTCCTGTTAGTTGAACAGTGATAAATTAATGTAAAGAATTATTAACTGGGAGAGTAGAGAGTGATAACGAGAAGGAGTAAAAGAGGACAGTAGGTGTCCAGAACTAGTGATATAAAAGACCAACTTCCCTCAAGATGGAGAAAGAAGACTAGGAACTGGGAGAGGGCCCCCTGCCCCTAAAGTCAGAGATTCAGATCTTGTAGAGGTCATGACAAACATATAAACAGGCTACCTGCAAGTTTCTTGCCAGAAAAAGAAAGTCTGGCCAGTGCTGAACTGTAGATGTGATCTGCTGTTGCCAGAGGCTGAGTGGACTGGAGCTATTCTGCAGAGGAGACCTGTCTTTGCCCAAGGATGTGGGCACACTGGAACTGATCTCTGCTGCTGGAGGTTGTGGGCTGCTGGAGGGCAGAGCATGGCTAGAGAGCACAGCTGGAGCTTCTCTAGGGGCCATTTGGCTCCAGTCCTATAATAATTATATATACCAGTACCTGAAGGTCACATGTCTCACTATCACCTAGCAGGTTCATTGCCCTGTAAATCCAGTTCAGCATTCCTCAGGCTGCCAAAGGATAAATGTTTACATAATCAAGCTTCAGAATCATAAAATTGAGCAAAGAAGACTGGATTTGGAGCTGAGGGACAATAAGTTCATAACTGAAAAAAAATTAAAAAGCCCAAAGTTTGTTCTTTGACAAGATTAGTAAAGTCTATAGGTATCTAGCAATAAAAGGGGAAAAAGGAGAAAACAGAAATCATTAATATCAGAAATGAAAAGGAGACAGACACAAAAACATCAAAGAAATAGCATGAACAATTTTTTTACTGTCTTAGGTGATATGGACACGTTCCTTTAAAATTAAATCCATTTTTGGAAAACTTCCCACATACTAAGTTCAAACAGTTAAGGAGAACGTAGCACTGGTCCTACACAATCTTAAAGGTTTTATGAGGGCATGTAACTTTGGTAGTGAACTTTTGAATACATTACAAGAAAGGAAATTTATGTCCGTTTCATGATCAAGATATAAAAATTTTAATTAAAATAAGAGCAGGTACTGTCTAGTGATACATAATAAGGATAATTAGTACATTAAGCTGATTGGATTATATTCCAAGACAACATGGTGGTTTTAATATTTAAAAATCAATGTAAAAAAAATAAAAATCAATGTAGTTCATCACACCAATGTTAGAAAAGAAAAATCTCATGGTTATTTTCATAGGTACAGAAAAACCACTTGATAAATCACAGCACCCATTTGTAATTGTAATTCTTTTTTAAATTTGAGAGAAAGGGTATGCATGAGTGAAGGGGTGGTGTGCATAGGGTGGGGCAGATGGGAGAGGGAGAGAAAGAGACTCTCAAGCAGGTGTCTGTTGCAGAGCCTCACAGGCTTGATCCCACAACCTTGAGATCATGACCTGAGCCAAAGACTAAGCCACCCAGGTACTCTGCCCATTTGTAATTTAGGGAAGAAAAGGAACACCTAAAAAAACAAAACTCACCATTAACAGAAGGGCATATTAGCAATACAGAGAGAGCATTTACAGAAGCACTAAGCATCATTCCTCATGGTGAATTGTTAATAACTTTCTCCTTAAGGGTGAAAATGAGATAAGGATGTCTGCTCTCCACCATTGTTCTTGAGAAAATAGCCAGTATAATAAGGAAAGAAAAAGTAAAAGTTAAAAGAAATAAGACTTTTCTATATAAGATAGTATTAAGTATATAGAAAGTCCAAAATAATCTGCAAATTTAGAATTAATAAAGGAACAAGTAGTGTGTATTCTGGGGTTGCTGGATGAGAAGTATTCAGAAATCTGTTGTATTTCTGTTTACCAACAATAAAATCCAGAACATGAATTTAAAAAAATTTTTTTTTCAAAACATGAAATTTTTAACGAGTCATGGATAGTGTCCAAAAAATCAAGTGTCAGTATATAGTGTCAGTAATATATGCAGCATACACACTGAAAACTATGAAATACTGTGAAGTTTAAGCCCCAGATAAATAGACATGTCAGGTTCAAGAATTGGAGGGCTGAATATTATAAAATGTCAGTTTTTCTCTAAAATAATTGAATACAATTTCAGGTTTTTTAAAAAAAAATCCCTGCCAGTGTGTGTAGGTGTTGATATTAATAGGCTTATTCTAAACTTTATGTGGAAAGTCAGAAGACCTAAGATCGGTCTTAAAAGTCATTAAAAGAACGGCAAAGCAGGAAAACTTACCCTATTAAATACCAATGCTTGTAAAGCTACAGTAACTAAGTGTGGTATAAATGAAAAGATAAGCAGTCTAGTGAAATAGAAAAGCCCTAAATGATCACCCACTTTTTATACATTGGTGACCTGATTTATGACAAAGATTACATCATAGTATAGTAGGAAAATGATCATCTTTCCAAAAATGCTGGGTCAATTGGCTATTTGTATGGATAATATGACTCCTACCTCAAATGAGGCAAAAAATTGATACCTAATTTAGTCCTAAATGAGAACGACAAAAACAAAATAGGAACAAGATTTTATACCTAAAATGAGAAAGACAAAAACAGAAAAATGGAACAAGAGAATTTTCAAAACCGTTACTTTAGTTAAGCAGATTTTTAAAACAAGATGCAAAAAATATAATGTGCAAAATGGAAAAATTATTTAAAATGAGTAAGAGAATGTTGGCAGGATGTAGGGGATTTAGAGCTCCTGTACATTACTGGTGGGTATGAAAATTGATCATTTTTGAGAACTGAGTAGAACCAAACATCAGTGCTCACTTCTGTGACCCTGCCTTTGGACTCCTTGATATATTCTCAACAGAAACGGGTACATCTCTTGGACCGAGGAATAGCACTGATGAGAGAAAGGAATGAGGAATTGAAAACGTGAGGTACAGGGAAGATACGTCTGGGAGGGAAGATTCATTCTCATTTGGACTCTTAAATGTTCTGTGATTGTGGAGAAAAATTTAGTGGGAGATAATGGGTAGGGATAGGAATGTCTGGTTCGTCTGCCAGTGTAGAACTGAAAGTCTTGATATTTGAAAGCTATGTTAAATTCAGAATGTTACAGTGACTTTACCTTGGGTGTGCATAATTCTGGACAGTAGGTGCTTAACTCAAGTGCTTAAGTATGGCCTTGGATCCCACTGATTTCTTTTTTATTAATATCTTACTGGGGAAGAAGCAACAGTCTTAATTGTGGAACAGAGACTATTTTGAAGTATGCTTGCTGATAATGATTTCTGGACTTTATAAACTGAAAGTCTGAGTTCTAATTTGACAATTGAAGCATACAAGTTTATCCTTTGGGATTGAAATTCAGAGAGCCTGTGGTTCTCCCACTAATTGGTCTGCAACATACTTTCTCAACAGAGGTCATGAAATATTACTATTTGTATCTTCAAAGATGATTCTGACTCTGCTCTAAGAACTTATAGGTGTCCTTATAGAAAATTGCCATTAGAGCATTTTTTATTAACTATACCTTGAGGAGTCTGTGGTGTCCACATGATCACTACTAAGTCGTTTGTGCTCCTCAGTGTTTGACGTAGATTTGAGCTTTATCTTTATTTTTCTTAAGTTGATTGTATGATTTATTTTTTTCTTAATATTTTTTTCTTAAATCATAAATCTTATGATTTATTTTTTTTTTAGGCTGACAATAGCAGCACTAGGAGAAAAGCTGAATGATTACTGGAATGAAATGAAAGTGAAGAAAAATTCAGAGTATCCTCTAAATTTGCCAGTTGAAGATATTCAGTAAGTACATTAAAGAATAGCAACCCACTCTAATATCGAGAAGTGATATTGGAGGGTGTAGTGATGGTACGCAAACTTTGAACTAAGCCAGAGTAAGAAGTAAATTCTGCAAGTCCAGTCAGCACAACATGTGAAATAAGCCAGTGAATGTATACATTTATACATATACACAGAAGATTCACAAAGCAGTACTTAAGCTATATGCTGCATGCTGATATTTACTTCATTTAAAAAATGTACATCTTAACCCATTAAATTGATTTCATGATCCACTAATGAGTTGTATCTCATAGTTTGAAAAAACCTGGTCTTGTGTAATAGTATCATGAGTCTAAAGTCAGATTCTAGTTCTGGCTTAAAGAATGATGTGACGTTGAACATGTTACTTGGCCTCTTAATAAGCTTCCATTTTTTGACTCGGAAATTGGGAACATTAGTAGCACTCACTTACTGGAGTTTTAAGACAATAAAATATACCTGACAGGCATTCAGTACACGGTACCAATTCTGTGAATGAATGAATAATAATTGTGTGTACTGATGAAAAGACGAAGATACATAATGAAGAACAAAAAAAGATGGAATTCAGTGTATTAATTTCCCATTTTATTTTTTTAAAGTGTTCATATATATACACATGCATCATTCTGTAAGCATAGAAAACTATGCCAGGGTTTAAAAAAATGAATAGCTCCTGAAATCAGGGGTTTGTATTTTCTTTATAAATTTCTGGGGCATCTGTGTGGCTCAGTCAGTTGACCATCCAACTCGATTTTGGCTCAGGTCACGATCTCAGGGTGGTAAGGTTGAGCTCTGTGTCAGGCTCTGCCCTGAGTGTGGAGCCTGCTTAAGATTCTGTCTTTGCCTCTCCTTCTGCGCCCCCGCCCAAAATAAATAAATAAATACATTTCTGGATCGTTTGAGGTTTATGTAACTGTGTAAATGCATTTTTTAGAAATTAGATTTTAAAAAGTTACTGGTATTAAGATGTAGTCTTCATTTATTCAGTGAATTGTTGATAAATGTTAAATGTTAAATGAATACCTAAATTCTTCATAGCATCATTGTAATTATCAAATGATAAAACTATAAAGCATTTTATAAACTAAAAGAATATACAGATTCTAGGTATTCAGAGATATAGTGGTGGCTAATAATGTAAGAGTTATTAAAAATTGCTTAAGTTATAGCAATAACAGCTTGTCCATTTTCTGTTACTTGAGTGTTTTTTGTGCTAATAAATATAGGAGATTAGACATTGTAAATGCTGACTTGATGTGAATTTCAGAGCAAGGCTTTTGGAATCTTAAGTTGTTTGAGTTTTTATTTCCAGAGAACAATTTGAATAATATGCTATTAAGGAAGACATTTAAGTCTCTTTGTTTAAATTGGCCTGTTACTTTAACCTTTTGAAGGTAACCAAAATTTTTTTTTCCCAAAATTGTTTTTAAAAACGTAACTTGCTGTACAATAATTATGTCAGATGTTTCAGAAACAGAATTAAATAATAAAGGCCTTTTGTAGTAGAAATGATGTAGAAGATCTAATGAAGTGTGCTTAGCATCTGTATTTTCATACTAATATGATTTCATACTAATATTTTGTTGTAGGAAACGTCCTGATCAGACATGGGTTCAATGTGATTCTTGTCTAAAGTGGCGGAAATTACCAGATGGAATAGATCAGCTTCCAGAAAAATGGTATTGCTCCAATAACCCTGACCCACAGTTCAGGTACCATATAGTTGGTAGTACCCTTTTTGGAAAGGCAGAAAGTACTATTCAAGATGTATGAATAGGCGCTGGTGACGTGTTATTCCCATGTGATTTTTCTGACTAGAAATTGTGATGTTCCAGAAGAGCCTGAAGATGAGGATTTGGTGCATCCTACTTACGAAAAAACCTACAAAAAGAAGTGAGTGTTGTACTAATGTGTGATGGGGAAATAATGCCCAATTTATTAACAGCGGAGGCTGTGCAGCATTAGTTGATGCTTCTCCAAGATCAAGCTAGTACAACCCAGAAAAGATTATGACCCCAAAAAATTATGATGTGGATGTATAATATTGTGTACTTTTTTGGGTTTTGGAGTTTTTAAAGTTTTATACCGTGGATATCTGCTCTTTTTTTTTTACCTGCTATGTATTGCTGTCCTATCTGCAAGATAGCTTGCATACAGAATAGTTTGTCTTTTTTTGAGTCACACACAGATGAATCATAAGCGAGCATTGCCCACCATGAGCTTTTAGTCTTAACAGGGAAAGTGAGATATGTGCATTACTAATGAGAAGCTGACGACTACTAGAAGGCATAAACCAGTCCTGTTGGGAAGCCTATAAGGAGAGATGACTTCTGGTTGGGGATGGGAAGGGAAATACGGATCAGTAATAGGTCTTGAAGGATGGGTTAGATACGAATGTATGGGCATCGAATGATAGCCCTGGTGAACTGTAGGCTAGTATGCACACAGAGGCTGAGTTCATGCAGAACTTCCAGGCAGTTTCGATATAGAGTATGGTTTTTGAAGATCCAGCAGCAGGACTGTGAATAAAGAGGCTAATTAGAAACCTGGGACTGAGAATAATGCTGGTCGGGGTGGAAAGCTTAAGGCACACATTGGGCATTACAGAGATAAGAGGTGGAAAGCATTTCCCTGCTAAGGGCTTGCCACTGATGATAATGAAATGAAATTGAAGCAAAGTTTAGTATACATATCTGAGTGACTCAGTAGTAAAATGGCAAGTATGTCATTGAGAAACCAAATTGAAAAATAATTAAATTTAAATATATTAACTTTTCTCATCTTTTGTGTTTTTTCTTTCTTCAGAGACAAGGAAAAATTCAGGATCAGACAACCAGAAATGATCCCTCGGGTAATTAATGAAACCTTCCGTTTTATATCTGTGTCTTATATTGGGTAGTGGCTAGTTTAACAAATATTTTTAAAGCTTAGGAGTTATATAACAAATTGAAGTGATTTTGTTTATTCAGTTCACATACTCCTTTTCTTACATCCCTCCTTGTCCTCCTTCCTAGCCCAACAACTTCATTCAAAAACTGTTCAATCTTACCCTATTTAGTCGGACATCTTCTGAGGATAGGCAGGCATTAAGAATCTTACTATTGGGTACCTGGGTGGCTCATTCAATTAGGCATCCGACTCTTTGATTTTTGGCTCAGGTGATCTCAGGGTTGTGAGATGGAACCCCAAGTCGAGCTCTGTGCTGGGCATGGAGCCTGCTTGGGATTCTCACTCCCCTTCTTTTTCCCTCTGCCCCTCCCCTAGAAAAAAGAAAAAAAAAAAGAATCTTACTGTCACATAGGCAGTTAAGGAAAAGATCACAGGAAGCCTTGGGGAGGAAGCCTTGGGGAGCCATGTTCTAGTACTAACCTGGACCAAAGCTACAGTGTTTTTCTCTTTGTTGACCACTCTTCCATACTGGTGCTTTCTGGTGTTAAAGAGCTTTTTCTGAGTATATGGGTAGGCAGTTGTACTTACATAAGGAAGTTCTGGTTTACTGCAGATGTGTGTTTGCTTTTAGTTATATTGAAATGTTTTCTTACGTAAAGGGTGAAGGTTTTGAGGTGAGAACAGAGTTGATTGAAAAGGGGGCACCTGGGTGGCTCAATCAGTTAAGCATCTGCCTTCGGGTTGGGTCATGATCCTGGGGTCCTGGGATTGAGCCCTGGGTGGGGCTCCTTGCTTAGTGGAGAGCCTGCTTCTCCCTCCTCCCCACTTGTGCTCTTGTTATCTCTATCTCTCTCTCTCTCAAATAAATAAATAAAATCTTAAGAATGGGGTGAAAAAGAATAATGGGCTTACTTATTCTAAAGGCATTATCTTTGACTTTATTTTCAATTTCTTTCTCTTAGAAAAATGAATTTTTTTTGAAAAATGGATTTTTTAAAATATTTATTTAAATCTTTTTTTTTAACTAGGGGAGGGGCAAAGGTGGAGGGAGAAGTAGGTTCCCTGATATAGGGCTTGATCCCAGGACCCTGAGATGATGCTCAATTGACTGAGCCACCCAGGTGCCCCAGAAAAAAGAATTTTTAATTGTATTTTAGTAAGTCCTGTATGTATAGTACAGGCAGTAAATCTTGCCATAAAAGACCAGGTAGTAAGTACTTGCTTTGTGGGCCACATACAGTCTCTTGTTGCATATTCTTTGTTTTGTTGTTTTGTTTATACCTTTTAAAAATGCAGAATCATTCTTCCACTCACTTGCAGGTTGGATTTGATTATTGGCCTATTTGTGGCTTCTTGGTGTAGCATAAAGAATTTACATCTTTAGGATAGTTCTCAATGTTTTCTGGAATATGGGGAAAAGGGAAAATAATATCTCATGTTTAGGGGCATGGCATAGTAGAAAAAAAAAGACCTTTAGGATCAATTTTTTTTCTTCCAACAGATTAACGCTGAACTCTTATTTCGGACACCCCCCGTGTCAGGTCAAAGCTTTTCTCCTGTGAAGGAAAGTGTTCCAAGAGGACATCTTTCAGAAGTGGCAAATACTTATGCACCGAGACTTATAAATAATCATCGAGGTTCACCCCAGTCTGAACCTGAGAACAAGTCAGTGGCTAAAATATGTTTTTCCATTTAGGGAATAAATATTAAACAGAGCCTTTGGCAGTAATGCACTTCTGAGAAGTTGTAGTGTATATGCATGTAAAAAGTCTTAAGGATAAGTTAATTTGCTTTTATTATCTAAACCTGCTGCTGCCCCACTTACGTCACCTATTTAATCAATTTTTAAAATATCAGTTGTATTGTGGAATTTGATCAAATTTTCACCTCTGAAATTCTGTATAGTATGAAAATTTCTGCTTTTAAAATTGCCAATATCTTACGTAAAGAAAAACACGAAGCAATTAATGATACAATGCTATAGTGTTACCTGTGACCTAGAAGTTCTTAGCTTGTGGCAAGCTCTATATTTTGAATGAGTAGATGGAGAAGGAAGAAAGAAATGTATGAGTGATATGAAAATTGAACAATTAGCTCTCTGGACTGGAATGGTCAGGGAAGGTTTTGTGATGAGATAGTACTTGGTTTGGTTCCTTAGATTGAAAGCAATACTTTTTGCAGGAGGCCCATTCATAGGGAATAGAATGAATACAGGTGAAGAAGAAAACATGATGCCAGCAAACTGAGGAATCTGACTACACTAAGTCTTTTTGTTGAAAGATAAATTTTGAAACTAGGTTCCCTGAGATAGTGGAATGGGATTTTCTGAGAGGTTTTGTAACCCTTTCATTAAATTCTCAAAGGGTTGGGGGGGCGCCTGGGTGGCTCAGTTGGTCATGGGATCAACCTCTGAGTTAGGGCTCCCTGCTCAGTGGGGAGTCTGCTTCTCTCTCTGCTCCTCCCCCTGCTTGTGCACTCCCTCTCAAAATCTTTAAAAAAAAATTCTCAAAGGGATTTTTGGTGTCCAGAAGGATTAGAAATAACTGCTTTTATGCATATATACATCAGAAGGGTATGTTCTAAAATAGTTCACTGTTTGTAACCTTCATATTTGGGGGCTGGATTGCGACTTCACTAAAAATTTGTGTGAGTTTTTTTTTTTTTTTGTAACTAATCTCCATAATATTCTTGTTTTTCTTCTTGAAGATGGTTCTAAACAATGTAAGAAAAAGTAAAATCTGTAAAGTTTACAGATAAAAGATAATGGAACTTATTCTTTTTTTCTTTAAGGAGGGAGAGGCAGAGTGAGAAGGAGAGCAAGAGAATCTCAAACAGGTTCTACGTCCAGCCTGAGCCCAATGCGGGGCTCCATCTCACAATGCTAAGATCATGACCTGAGCCCAAATCCAGAGTCCTACACTTAACAGACTGAGCCACCCAGCTGCCCCTAGAATTTATTCTTTAAAGTGATTTAGTCCATCCAAGTAGAAGAGAAGAGAGAAATTTTTCATTAATTTTTAAAGCCTGAAGAATTTAAAATTTGAATTTAAAAAAAAAAAAGAAGCCTTTTTTTTTTTTTTAAATTAGATCTTTCAAAATAAAGCCAAAGACTGTGGAAAGGTGGTACCTAAACTAAGTCTTGGAAAAGATAAATAATAGTTACCAGTTACATAATTAACTCCATGGAACCCCAGGCATGCTCCAAACTTCGAAGCATTGGGTACTTCTTAAGGTAGAAGATGGGTGAGAATAAAAGGTTCGTTAAGGAAGAATAGTTCTCTAGACCTCTGTACAGCCTGCCAAGTCTGGCCACGTGGCTTTTCCTCCTCTGTCAGAAGGTAGAATGTTTTCCTTCTGGAGCACTTTGACTGCTGAAGATGTGGGTATTTTAAGAGGAGGGCTAAGGGAAAGTGAGTACTAAAGGGTGAGAACTCTGGCCCCAGTGGCCCTCATTGGGTCCTCAGGGGAAAAGCACTGGGTGGTGCTGAGTTTGAGCACCCTTTGCATTACGGGGCCAGCTCGCACCGCTTCTAGTTAGTCTCACTCTGAAACCTAAAGATAGGCTGAGATCACCAGATGTACAAACTGAAACAGGGAGCAGAGGAAACCCTGTGGAATTTACTGGGAGGTGGGGAGGGGTTGAACACACACATTTCTTGGAAAAGATAAGCAGGTGGAGGGTAGAAAAAGGAAAAGACAAGGTACAAGAGGGTCAACATCTAAATTAGGAAATTTCAGAATGGGAAATTGGAGGAAGCAAAAGGGAAGAAATCCTATGACTTCCACTAAATACACAGCAAAAATGTCTGGAAAAAGATCCATTCTAAGAAACATCATTATGAACTTTTAGAACACCAGGGAAAATAATTTTTTCAGGGAGGAAAACCCAGGTTACCTTTGAAAAGATCAGGAATCAGAATGGCAGAAACACCAAATGGTACATGACAATGGAATGATGCTTTTAGAGTTCTGAAAAAGTAATTTCCAACCTGGAAGTCTATATAAAAACCAAGCCAGCAATAAAATTGAGAAGTGAATAAAGATACTATCATCATGTAAACTATCACATTTTTTATGTCCTGTGTACCCTTTCTCAAGATTTTATTGGAGATTGTGCCCCTTTGATTTATGAGAGTAAACCCAAGAAAGAGAAGAACCTTTCTTGAGGTAGAGGAACTAGGAGGGCTAAACACATAGGGCCCAGACAATAAACCAGCACAGATAACCCTCTGAGGGGGAGCAAAAAGTATCCACTGGTGTTTAATTCATAGAAAACTAAGCTAAGCCGACGAGGAAAATTAGGCAGTTTTTAATGCCAGGAAAGTAGAAAGGATAGGGCATGCTGGTTTAGTTTGTGGCCCACCTCTGATCATTGAGCGTTGGTAAAAATTAATGAGCAAGCAGGAGTG
Organism: Nyctereutes procyonoides; assembly: GCF_905146905.1. Classification (NCBI taxonomy): domain Eukaryota; kingdom Metazoa; phylum Chordata; class Mammalia; order Carnivora; family Canidae; genus Nyctereutes; species Nyctereutes procyonoides. The sequence goes on from NW_026575155.1 coordinate 9,805,083, forward strand.
GCATAGCCATTCACTGAGCACTGGAAGGCAAAAAGCACATCTACCTGGGTGGATAATGGCATTCCCGTTTGGCTGTGTATACACTGACATGCCCAGAGGACATGAAGGGAAGGGATGTTTGGCAGTTTGTAGAGCAGGTACTTTAAAGCAACCTAGTAGTCTTTTTCCTCAGCTGTACAGGAGAAAATCCTCTCTACTTCCTTAAATTCTTGAACAGTACTGTGTAACCATTGTTTTAAGTGAGCATGGACATTTCCCAGAATTTCAAGATAGATTACTGCAAGGTCATCTATTTTGTTTCTCTGTTTTCTTGTCTTATATATGTTAATTTTTTTTCCAGCCTAAAACGGAGACTTTCTACTCGTTCATCAATTTTGAATACAAAGTCTCGGAGATTGAATAATCAAGCATTTGAAAATGCAACTTATAAAGATGATGATGATGAAGACGTCATCATATTAGAAGAAAACAGTACTCCCAAACCTGCAGTAGATCATGACATTGAAGTGAAGTCAGAACAGAGTCACATCGAGCAAAGTGGTCATCAGGTTGAGCCTGTGGCTGATAAAGAACCTTATGCCCAGACTGGTTCATCAGGCATCTTATCCTCCAGGTGTGATCAGGGAACTACTGCGGCCACCCAGACTGAAGCTCCAAGTATAGTTGTTAAAAAGGAAGAAGCACTTGAAGACGAGATAGATGCACGAAATGATACAGCTGTGCCACCATCCTTTGTGGAAGCTGAAGGAAAGACCCAAGAAACCCAGGATACCTTTGAAAAATCTGTGGGTGACGCTAGTTGCCAATTGAATGAACTGAGAAATGAGCTGCTTTTAGTTACCCAAGAAAAAGAAAATTATAAAAGACAGTGTAATGTGTTTACTGATCAAATCAAAGTGTTACAGCAGAGGATACTGGAAATGAATGACAAATACGTGAAGAAAGAAACTTGCCATCAATCTACCGAAACTGATGCTGTGTTTTTACTTGAAAGTATTAATGGCAAATCTGAAAGTCCGGACCATATAGTATCTCAGTATCAACAAGCTTTGGAAGAAATAGAAAGGCTGAAGAAACAGTGTGGTGCTTTGCAACATGTAAAGGCCGAATGCAGTCAGTGTGCCAGCAATGAAAGCAAAAGTGAAGTGGACGAAATGGTTGTGCAGCTTGATGATGTGTTTAGACAGCTAGACAAGTGCACTGTTGAGAGGGACCAGTATAAAAGTGAGGTGAGTGTACTACTATTCAGCATAATGAGAGTCCTGGGAATTCCAGGGCGTCTGAATCACAAAGAACTGCTAGTTGCTAGATTGGAATAAATTAATTAAAAACATTTCCATGTATTGACTGTTGACCCACTGCTTCTTAGCTGGGGACTGGTCCTCCCAGGGTCACATGGAAATGTGTGTTGAGGAGATGGATGTTGGTAGAATTTAATGGGTAGTGATTGGGTATGATAATTTCCTGTAGTGTACTGGAAATTGCTGTGTAATGAAGGATTGTCCTCAAAATATGGTTCTCATTCTCATTGAGCCACTCAGTTGCTTAATATAGAAAACATCGCTCCATTATTAATAGGTCCTACAGTAACCATATAGATGATGATGTCCTCATTTTATAAATGTACCTTGTATTAGTTGTGATTAGGTTTGTTGGCCGGTGATAGCACCATAGAACGGTGATTTCCCACAGGCATCAGGGACAGCAGGCTCCTACATGTTGTTGCTTTGCTCCTCCATGTGCAGTTATGGTCAGAGGTGGCCTCCAGGTCCAGTCCTCATATATCGATGTTCCAAGCAGCAGGAAAGAGGAGGCGTGCACTTCCTAAAAGTTGCTGATACTCCACCTGTCAGAACTTAGTCATCTGGCTAATGGATGCCTTGGAGTGTAGTCTCTATTCACAGGGTTCTTCCACTAAAGGAGAAGGAGAAAAGATGGTAGATGTCAGAAGACAAGTAGTAACCTCTGCATATACCCTCCATTCACATTTGGATAGCTCCTTTTAAAACATGTATTTATATATTAATGCTGTATTTGAAAGAAAGATTTTCTGCTAAAGAATTTTGGAAATAGTAGGATGGTGATCTACTGCCCCTTCTTCCTGGAAATAATGCTAACATAACAGCTCATTCAAACATTCATCTTAATCTGTTGGCTCGGAGCTAGATGACAAAATATATAAAAATCAATATGAACTTTTGGTTATAACTTAGCGCTCTGAGTGTGCAAGAAATGAAAGCCACTTTGACATCAACATAATTTAGGCACTTTTAACTTGGTTTTCCTGTTTTTAGATACCATATGTTTTCAGTCAAGCGGTAATTAACATTTTGTATTCTTTGAATGTGACAGGATGTCAAGGAGAAACCAAACAAATGAAATTTTGTTTATAGAAAACCATCGTGGGTGTTCTTTTTGCCCTTTTTTGATGGTAATTTTCATCAAGCAGAAGGAAGGGTCTTTACATTTCTTAGCTTAAGTTAGTACTTTGGCATTAGCATTTTTAAGTTTTACAGTTATGAAATTTTTTTTCAGGTTGAATTATTGGAAATGGAAAAATCACAAATCCGTTCACAATGTGAAGAACTGAAAACTGAAATTGAACAATTAAAATCCACAAATCAACAGTTAGGAGCAGATGTTTCAACTTCAAGTAACATAGAAGAATCTGTAAATTATACTGACGGGGAAAGGTAATATCACATGAGGCATGACGCTGGGGCTGCCTTCTGGTTAGCATAATACTTGTTAGCACATCTCAAACAAATAGTGCTCAATCAAAAGAACACTACCCTTCAAAGAATGAGCAGTTTAGGTTTATCTTAAGTGAAATAGGAATTTGGAAAGAATAAAGCACTTGATTGGTTAGAGTGGCTTGGAATGCTGTGTGGGGAAAAGTGGAAAGTGAGATATCAAAGAAGGTGATAAATTTGGCCATGACTAGAAGATAGGAGACTATTCCATGAAACTTAATTTTCCACCTGGATTTCCTTTTGTACTTGCCATTTCTTTATGGTTTGCTGTCCTCATTTTACTATATGTCATCCCCAGTGTTAACTTTCACATAATCACAGAATTATAGAAATTGCCGCAGTACAGATGATTACTAGGAAGAAGTTCTGTGAAAACAGGAACATAGGAAGTGAATGATTACCCTAACTCAGTAAGATATAAAACAGGCTTGGGGTTTTGTTTTAGTTTTGAGTGTGGGGGAGGCAGATGTTCAGGTAGGAGAGGATGATGGTGCTGGTGGTATGTTGGTGACCTACCATCAGAAAGTAGCCATTAAGAACTAAAACGAGGCAGCTCTTCCTGCTCATACAGTATGACTTCAGACCTAAAAGGCACCATCATTGAGAAATAATCTCCTACCATCCTCACTGACATCAATTATATTACCTTGTTTTTTAAGTTTTTTTTTTTTTTTTTTTTTTTTTTTTTTTTTTTAAGATTTTATTTATTCATGAGAGGCAGAGACCCAGGCAGAGGGAAAAGCAGGCTTCCTGCGGGGATCCTGATGTGGGACTGTGTCCCCGGACACCAGGATCACGATCTGAGCCAAAGGCTCAACCACTGAGCCACCCAGGTGCCCGGTTAAGTTTTTAAAGGATTTCAGTAGGGCAGCCCCGGTGGCTCAGCGGTTTAGTGCTGCCTGCAGCCCAGGGTGTGATCCTGGAGACCCAGGATCAAGTCCCACGTTGGGCTCCCTGCATGGAGCCTGCTTCTCCCTCTGCCTGTGTCTCTGCCTCTCTTTCTCTGTGTCTCTCACGAATAAATAAATAAAATCTTTAAAAAAAGAAATAAAGGATTTCAGTAAATCTGCTCATGGAAATGGAGTAGAGCAGTACACGAAAGCCTAGAGGGGTAAGGTCGGAAGAAAATCCCAAGTGGTGTTTTTCAAAATGAGAACCACAAGCATCTCTGGTGCTTGTAGAGATGCAGATCCTTGGCCTGCAATGCAGTTTATTAAATTGGGAACTTTTTTTTTTTTTTAAGGTTTTATTTATTTATTCGTGGGAGATAGAGAGGCAGAGACATAGGCAGAGGGAGAAGCTCCTGCAGGGAGCCTGATGTGGGATCTAGGATCATGGGATCACGACTTGAGCCAAAGGCAGATGCTCAACCACTGAGCCACCCAGGTGCCCCAAATTGGGAACTTTTAAACAGTCTCAGGTACTTCTCTTGCACACTGACCTTTAAGTAACTGTTGATCATTCATTCATTTATTTTAACTGATCTTTTAAACCTGTGCTTTCCAAAATAGTATACGAATATGTGGCTACTGACACTTGAAATCTGGCTGGTCTGATTTGAGATGTGCTTTAAGTGTAAAATAAAAATATTGAAGCTTTAGTAAGAAAAAGAATGTAAAATACTTCATTAAATAATATATTTTGATTATGTGATGAAATAATATTTTAGTTACATTGGGTAAATGTAAAACTGCCATTAAATTTACAGTTGCATTTACTTTTTTTTTTTTTAACCATAACTATGTGAACATTTTAAATTGGTTAGGGAGCTTGCAGTATTTCTCTTGGACAGTGCTGTTTGGTTCACTAGAAATAAGAATCTGTGGTATGTCCAGTAGGTAGGAGAAATTAGCCAGGGACAATCGAAAGACTTACAAAAGATGTAAGAGGATCCTTGGGTCATATTAGTCTTTTGTGTACTTTTCTTTCTTTTTTTTTTTATATATATATATTTTTTAATTTTTATTTATTTATGATAGTCACACACACAGAGAGAGAGCGAGAGGCAGAGACACAGGGAGAGGGAGAAGCAGGCTCCATGCACCGGGAGCCTGACGTGGGATTCGATCCCGGATCTCCAGGATCGTGCCCTGGGCCAAAGGCAGGCGCCAAACCGCTGCGCCACCCAGGGATCCCCCTTGTGTACTTTTCATAAAGATAAAAGATTGTGGTTACAACAAAGGGGACATTCTTGGTAAGGCTGTAGGATGGTTAATAACTTCTGGAAAGCAAAGCAGAAAAGTGTTTGAACCCTGGACCTCTGATCAAAGATGAGTGGGGAAGCTTGGACAAAACATGGCTGGAGTGGGAATGATGTAAAATTTTATCCATGGGGCAAGGGAATCTTAGGATCCAAGCTCACAAAACATGTTTAAAATCATATATTACTGTGCATTGTCAGCTTAGGGATGAGCCTCTTGGCTCTTCAGACATTTCTGCCTTAGATCAGTATAGAAGCTAAATGTGGGCTGCTTATGTTTGGGTGAGGAACAGAATAAGAGCAACCAGCATTCAGTTCCTAAGTTTCACTCAATCTTTGAAGCAAAGGCTGCTGAATAGTCATAGGTCTTTAAAAAGTCTAGGGTGTTGGGGGCACCTGGGTGGCTCAGTTGGTTGTGCATTTTGATGTCAGCTCAAGTCTTGATCTCAAGGGTCGTGAGTTTGGGTGCCATGATGGGCTCCATGATGGGCTCCATGCTGGGCGTGAAGCCTGCTTAAAATAAAAAGTAAAGTCTAGGATGTTGATATTCAGATATATGTATATAAATTTGGAAGGAAGGGTAACGATCGTCTAATCCAGGGATTCCCAATGTTTTTAGCAAAACACTATTCCCTATGAATGCACAGTAAAATGGATTATCAGTGAACTATAGCATATTGAAAGGTTCAGAGAAATCTTGATTTACAAAACTTGTTTTACATTATTTAGCCAAGAGTTTTGTAAGCTTATCTGATCATAGAACCATTTCTCTTTCCTCTTACACAATGGTAGATATCTCAAAGAACACGTTTTAGAGAACAGTTCAGTTTTATTTTCCTCAGAAGCTGAAATTGAAGGAGAGGCATTCTTATTCTGAGACCAGTGTTCTCACTAGTTTATCACTGCTGTTTTTCAGGTGACAATATTTTATATTTTAAATCACACCTCATAATTAATTATATGTATTTTACCAGTCCATGTTTTCTCCAATAGCAAGTTAAAGTCGTATTAGTTAGAACCAAACAGAGCCAGCAGTTTATGAAACAGTCTACTTACCAAGAGATTTCTTGGTAAGTAATTTATCTCTTGGTAAGTAATTATTAAGTTAAATTATGGATTATTAAAGTAAGCAAATTCATGTTTCATTTAAATTTGCGGCCCCAGATGAATATTAAACTGTGTTACAACGCTCACCTAATCGATGTAATATTTGTATCTGCAGCCTCAAACTCCGATCTCTTCGAGTTAACGTAGGACAACTGTTGGCCATGATTGTACCTGATCTCGATCTTCAGCAAGTGAATTACGACGTTGATGTGGTTGATGAAATTTTAGGACAAGTTGTCGAACAAATGAGTGAAATCAGTAGTACTTAAGGTCTATTTTATGTGAGATAATAAAAAGATTTGCTCGGTCCTGTGGTTGTATAGCTTTCAGAGTTGAAACCATTTTGTTTTACAGATATGACAGGTGACAGGCTGAAGAACCATGATCTTACTGTATTCTATGCATTCAAGTGTGGTCACACGGTCACACCTTTTGAAATGCCTGCAAATCGTTCTTAACTGAGCAGCTGAACAGCTAACTCATGATTCTGTTTTGAAGTGTAAATACTTGTAATTAAGTCTGCACATATTTTTTTATTACCCTAGAGGACTTAAGTGTTTTTCACCAAGAGCTTTTCAGGTTGCCCCTAACCTTTGTGCGATTTTTTCTGGTTCCCAAAGTGTATTTTTCTCTGAAACGAGGGCTGTGCCATAATACAAATGGGAATGTTACCTTTGATTTTCTTACAGAGAAGTTTAAACAGGATTTTTAAAAAATGGAATTACGCTCCTGATAAGATAAGTTGTAAGTGAATTGAACATTAATGTTTCTTTTCTATAAATTCTTACCTGCTGAAATATTTTATTCATGGAAATAAGGTAAGCAGAAATTCTCAATCCATTTTGCCAGGATTTTCCTTGTGCTGAGATTGCCAATCATGGTTAAACACAGTGTTTTTATAGAACAAAGAAATGATCTTTAGTATAAAAATACACTGGCATCAAAAATACTAAATGTCCCACCACATTTACTTTGAAGCCCATTTTTGGCTGTGTAGTCAGCATGGAGTGGGCACAATAATCGTTTAATATTTCTTTTTGTGAAATTTCCTGTACAACCTTTTGTAGGATTACTACAGGTTAATGAGAGTTGAGGAAGACAATCTTTCTCAAACAGTACAGCATACCTTTCATTAAATTACAGACCTAAGTGTTTTATGTCCTGGAGGTAAACAGCAAACTGCCCTAGGATTATAGTGTTACATGCCATAAAAATTATGCTTTATTGGTCCCATGTTTGTGCAATTTTAAAGAGATGGCTTTCTATTAATTATAACTCTGTATATATAATTAAGAATCATATTTTCCACAACTGAAATGTGCATTATTTTTTTCAAAGTTTTATCATTGCTATTTATTTTTACTTTTGTTTCTGAACATTCAATACGTGTTTCTTTTATATGTATGCTTAATTACATGTTTTCATATACAATATTAAATTTTTACTGTACATTAACTTCTAGAAAAAGCAAATAAATGAAGGTTGTTTTTATTTGCTTGATAAAGTAATTGAAAGTGTATTTTTGGTATGAAGCTGGTTTTCTGTCCTAATTGTATCTGCCCAAATTTTAAAATATCTTGTAATAAAATAAAAAAATATATATGATGTCTAACTCTTCAGATACTACTTTTAAAGAATTCTATATTCAAATTATATTTTGGAAACTAAAGCTGTCCATTGATCCTCAAGTTGAGCTCATTTTAAAATCTATTAATTACCACTTCTATTTAGGAGACTAAGACTGCTCCATTAAGACTCTAAAAACTGAGCTCATCTTGAGAGTGTGTGTGTGCGTGAGTGTGTACGTGTATTTTACACTCAAGAAGAGACTCTGTCATTTAGCCGCAAGAAACCTTGCTTAAACGATAGCGGCAATATAGAGCATGTCTAAGTTTGTGAATATTTATGTAGCAGTTCTTTCTGGAATTTGCTATTTTTCCCTCCTTTGGGTCAGCTATATTCTTGCAAAAATATATATATATTTTACATGGCTGTTATCTGGCTTAATGGAAAGTTAGTCATAGGATTAGTAAGTTTGCTTGCTCAGTTGATTCTTCGGAAGTACTTACATTTTTTTTCACCCTTTAAGAAAATGATTGCCAAGATACGATTCTTTGAAAATGTACCTAACGAGATTTAATAGAACAACAACATGGGCTTTCATGTATATATCATATTTAGGTAGAGATATCTTTTATTAAGTTAAATTTGTAAAAGGCTAGTGTGGGAGGACAGCATTTAAACTAATCATTACTTAAAAAAAATAGTATGAGGAATTAAACCAGTGTAGTCCACAATACCTGCGAACAGGACCCACTGAAACTAGCTAAGCATTCGTGCAGCAGGGGTGGTGTGTGGCATATCCATGTGTCTTTTATTTGGGCCTCAAATTCCTAATGTGGGCAGGTACTGCTGGGGACTCAAAGACTTAATTCTTGTGATCAGCAGCTCATTCATTCATTATTTGTCATTGAAGAATGATTAAAGTGATACATCCAGTGGTTTTCACCTCTTGCTGCATATTAGAATTACCTGGGTCTCTTAGGAATCCTATGCAATGATGCACACCGTACTAATTAAGTCAGAGTCTAGGTTTGGCCCAGGTATCAGTAGATTTGTAAGGCCTCTCAGCGTGCCACTAGAGCTGAGAACCATTGATCTTTACCTTCCTGTGATGAGTGTTTACAAATGTTGAACTCAGTTGGTTCCTGAAACAAACTCAGGATTTACATGGCCTCTTTCTCACGGGGGCGAGCAAGGAGGGGGAAAGGGGAGCATAGTTGGTGCCCAAGTTAGAAATGTAAATGGAACAGAATGGTATAAAGTGAAAAAGACGTACCCACTGCTTGCTTAGCTATTGTTAACCACTGTTGCTTTTTCTGTGTCCTTCCAGAAAATATTAGCTGCATACATATACACATTCATATATATGCATTCAGTTTACATTAAGTTTTATATCTTCATATTTGGTTATATATTTGTATCTCAAGTTTTCACAAAGGTAGTACACTATATAATTGGTACTTCGACATTTCCATGTTACTTTTTCCAAACAGGTTTGGTAACCTTCTATGATCTGCATATGATCCTAACACTCATTTATTACTCATGTTTTGTCATTATAAAATATGCTACCGTGAAAATTAATACACACCACACACTTTTACAAGTATATCCAGAGTGTAAATTCGCAGTGAATATTGATAGGTCAGAGTGTGTGCTATGTAACTTTTAATAAATGTTACCATGCAAAAATGAATTTAAACTGTGAAAAAATAAATATGAGTTTTTTCCTCTGTCTCTCCATCAAATTTACTAATCTGATATGTGTAAAAATGACCGCTTGCATTCTTTGTCTCAGGTTGAACATCCTTTCATATGTCTTATTGACCGTTGTAATTTCTGTGTACTACATCATCTTGTTTGCCTATTCTTTTCTTTTGGGTTCTTTGTCTTAACTACTTTATGAAGCTAAAGGCCTGTGCTAATGTAGCCACAAACACCACCCAGACCACTAGCTTTCAGAAAATCCACAGTAGGTTAAATTTTATTTTGTACAGTGTCTCAAATACTCATTGGAACAGTCAGACCCACTGGATCCATGTTTTTCCATATATTTGTCTTTTTTACTTTGGCCACAACTCAGGAAAAAAATGCCATTAATATCCATCTGGTGTGGAAGGACATGTGTATAATGTTTAGAATTCAATTTCTTTTTAATTTTTTTTAATTTATTTATGATAGTCACAGAGAGAGAGAGAGAGGCAGAGACACAGGCAGAGGGAGAAGCAGGCTCCATGCACCGGAAGCCCGATGTGGGATTCAATCCCGGGTCTCCAGGATCACGCCCTGGGCCAAAGGCAGGCGCCAAACCGCTGCGCCACCCAGGGATCCCTAGAATTCAATTTCTTGATCACAGGGCAGCCCGGGTGGCTCAGGGGGTTAGCGCCTGCCTTCAGCTCAGGGCGTGATCCTCGAGACTCGGAATCGTGTCCTGCGTCAGGCTCCCTGATGGAGCCTGCTTCTCCCTCTGCCTGTGTCTCTGCCTCTCTCTCACTCGGTTTCTCATGAATAAATAAATAAAAATCTTTAAAATAAATAATAATATAAATCTTATAAATAATAAATTTCATGATCACAGAGTTAATTTCCCGTATCCTGGCCTATAGGGAAAGACTAGAGGAGACAGTCTTTAAATCAATTCATTCAGACACGGGTGAAGTTACTGAATACAGTCACAGAAGATAAATTAGCGCTTCTAAAACTGGAGTGTGAATCACAACTTCAGTAAGTTAGTTTCATATACGTTCTAATGAATTGTGAGTAAATGCAACTTGCTATTTCACACAAGTCCAAGTTGAACCCCAGGCTTCCTTGTTAATTTCTTGCAAAGCAGTCAGGACTCCATATCATGGTAACAATATATAGAACAAGTTTAAATTTGAAAATATTAACTTTTACCGCAACCTAATACTTAGGTTATGAGTGTCTTCACTCTGCAACTATCTATAATTTGGCTATAAGCTTCATAGCAAAATGTTAAGTGTTTTATATTCACAAAGTGAGTCAACAGACTGCCTAATCTCCCATGGGTTTCCTGATAAATGCTGTTGACAGTTGTGGCCAGTGGTTTTTTGTTTTTTTTTTTTTCAGGATCTTATTACTTACTTATTTGAGAGAGAGTGAGTGAGCAAAAGGGAGAGAGAGAGCACAAGTTGGAGAGGAAGAAGCAGACTCCCTGCTGAGCGGGAAGCCTGACATGGGACTTGATCCCAGGACCCTGGGATCTTGACCTGAGCCAAAGGCAGATACTTAACTGACTGAACCACTCAGGTGTCCGTACGGCTAGTGTTTTGAAAGTCAGTACTGTGATCTCAACCAAGGCTGACTTAAAGTAGTTTATAATGTGGTGTTAATGGAGGGAGCTGAGCTGCTACTGTAGAGCATTGTTGCCAATTTGCTGTGTGACCTTTAGTAGGTCTGTTCTTGCTGTGCGATCCTGAGTTTCAGTGGTATGAGTTGTCTAACCAGCCAACAGCAAGAGAAGTGACACAGTCTGACATTACTATCAGTAGATAGTTACCACTTTTCAGAAGTACAGGGGTCTAGCACCATAACTTATTATATATCATTAAGGAGTAATTATAATACTTATGTAATTGTGTTATATAAAATATGTAATACTAGTATTAGATATTACTCACTGTAATGACTTAACCAATAGTTTCTCACTTCCCACTAATTTACTGTGTTTTTAAATTGATTTTTTTTCAGTATCAGATACTTTTTAAAATATTCATTCATTCATTCATTCATTCATTCATTCATTCATTCAGAGAGAGAGGCAGAGACACCAGCAGAGGGGGAAGCAGGCTCCATGCAGGAAGCCTGACATGGGACTTGATCCTGGGTCTCCAGGATCACACCCCGGGCTGCAGGTGGCGCTAAACCGCTGCGCCACCAGGGCTGCCCAGTATCAGATACTTTAAACTGTTACAGGAATTTTCAAATGTATACAAAAAATAGAGAAACTATGCTAATGAGCCCCCCGTGTACCATCACCCTGTTCCAACATTCTCAACTCATGGTTAATCTTGTTTTATCTATATCCCTTCCATGATATTTTTAATGTGTGTGTTACAAATATTAACTCATTAAGCTTTTTTATTGCAGAAAAATACAAAATTGTGCTATTTAGCCATTTTTTAGGTATATGAGTTGCAATAAGTATATTCACATTGTTGTGCAACCATCACCACTATCCATTTCCAGAACTTTTCATCCCAAACTGTATCCATGAAACAGTAACTCCATTCTTCCCTGCCCTTGGTAACCTCTGTTTTCTGCCTATGAATTTGCTTATTCTACATATTTCATATCAGTGGAATCATAAAATACTTTTTGTGTCTTTTTGTATCTGGCTTATGTCACTTTCCATAACATTTTTAAGGTTCATCCATACTGTTGCATGTATCAATTTCATTCCTTTTTAAGGGTGCATACTCCATTGTATGTGTGTACTACATTTTTATATTCATTTATCTGTCCAGGGACATTTGGGGTGGTTTCACTTTTTTACTATTAAGAATAATGCTGCCATGAATGTTGTTGAATAAGTATCTATTTGAGTCTTTGATTTTAATTCTTTGGGATAACATACCTGGGAGTGGAATCACTGAATTATGTGGTAATTCTTTATGTAAGTATTTGAGGAATTGCCAAACTATTTTCCACAAAGATACATCATTTTACATACCCACCAGCAATGCAGAAGTGTTCCAATTTTTTCACATCCTCTCCAATATGAGTTTTCAGGGGTTTTTTGTTTCTGTTTTTAATTAGCCATGCAATGAGTGTGAAGGGTTACCTTTATGGTTTTGATTTGTATTTCTCTAGTGGCTAGTGATGTTAAGCTTCTTTTCCTGTGTTTACTGGCCATTTGTATATGTTTGGAGAAATGTCCATTTGAGTCCTTTGCCCATTTTTAGCTTTCTTATTTTCTGCTGTTGATTTGCAGGATATGATTTTGTAAAATATCTATATATCTATATCTATATATCTATATCTATATATATATATATATCTCCTGGGTATTAGTCCCTTATCAGATATATGATTTGCAAATATTTTCTTCCATTCTGTGGCTTGTCTTTTCGCTCTTGAGTTTTTAATTTTGGTGAATTTGAACTACTTATTTTGTTGCCTGTGCTTTTGCTATCTGGAGAAATCATTGACTAATCCAATATGAAGATTTTTTTTCTGTTTTCTTCTGAGAGTTTTATAGTTCTAGTTCTTATAATATCTAGGTCTCTAATCCATTTTGAATGAATTTTTGCATATGGCATAAGATTTCTTTTTTTTTTTTTTTTGGTGTAAGATTTCAACTATGTTTTCATGCATGTGGATATCCAGCTTTCCCAGCAACATCTTTTGAAAGAGACTGTCTTTTCTCCATTGAAAAATTATCTCTCATCCTTTTAAAAAATCGATTGACCATATAAATGAGGGTTTATTTCTGGGCTCTCTTCCAGTGGTCTGTATGTCTGTCCTTATGCCAGTACCACACCATTTTGGTCACTGTAACTTTCTTGTAAGTTTCAGAATCAGGAAGTGTGAGTTCTCCAACTTTGTCCTGAACATTGTTTTGGACATTCATGGTCCCTTGAGATTCCATGTGAATTTTAGGGCAGGTTTTTCTATTTCTATAAAACATGCCATGTTGATCTTTGGTAGAATTCACTAGTGAACCCATCTGTCCAGGGCTTTTCTTTGTTGGGGGTTTTGGATTATTGATTCAATTTTCTTACTAGTTTCAAGTATTCAGATTCTCTACTTCTTCATGATTAATTTTTGGTGAACTGTGTTTCTAGGAATTTGACCATTCATATAAGTTATCTAGTTTGCTGGAAGATATTTGTTCCTAGTATTCTCTTTTTATTCCACAAAATAATCCCTTTTATTTTCATAACATCAGTAATAATGTCCCTTTCTTTTCTGATTTTAGTCATTTGTGTATTCTTTATCTTCTTGTCAATCTACCTAAAGGTTTGTCACTTTTGTTGGATTTTTTAAAGATTCATTTGTTTGAGAGGGAAAGTGCACGTGTTTGTGAGCATGGGGAGGGACAGAGGGAGAGAGAGATTCTTTTTTTTTTTTTTTTTTTTTTTTTTAAAGAATTTATTTATTTTTTTAATTTATTTATTTATGATAGTCACACATAGAGAGAGAGAAAGAGAGAGGCAGAGACACAGGCAGAGGGAGAAGCAGGCTCCATGCACTGGGAGCCCGATGTGGGATTCGATCCCGGGTCTCCAGCATCGCGCCCTGGGCCAAAGGCAGGCGCCAAACCGCTGCGCCACCCAGGGATCCCGAGAGAGAGATTCTTAAGCAGACTCCCCACTGAGCATGGAGCCCAACACGGGTCTTCATCTCATGACCCTGAGATCATGAGCTGAGCCAAAATCAATAGTTGGATGCTTAATCCACTGAGCCACCCCTGGTGTCCCAGTTTTGTTGATCTTTTTTAAAGGGCCGGCTTTTAGTTTTGATTTTCTCTATTGTTTTTCTGTTCTTTATTGCCCCTCCAAAATTTAAAGCAAACTATAGACTAGACATATCATCTGTAAATAATTTAGTATTATCTCTAAAATATGAAATTAAAATTTTTCATCTTAGATTTTAAATATAAGAATTTTAAACCTACAAAGTAATGCTATTATTATGCCTTAGATTTTGATACTTTAATACCAAATCTAATAAGCATTCAGATGTCTTTGATCATTTCACAATTATTTTTCCAAGTAGCTTGTTCAAGTTGGAATCCAAACAAAATCTACAAGTTGCATTTGGTTGGTATGTCTCTGAGGTTTCTTTAAATCTATAGATTCTTCTTCCTCTCTTTTCTTACTTTTTAGTTGTTGAAGAAACCAGAACAGTTTTCGAGAGTTTCCCTCATTTTTGGTATCATTTTATTTTTAGGAAAATCTTTCTCTTGTATTCCTGTAAGGTGGTATATCTACAGAGTTAGTCAAATTCAAGTTCTCTGGCTTTATTTTGCTTTGTTTGGAAGAATCCTTCTTAAGTGGTACTATGTTCTTTGGGTTGCATCACAACAAGAGGTACTCAATACATATTCATCCCTTTTTGTTATATTAAGATTCATTATTTGCATTCAGGTGTTGTCGTCTTAAACCATCCCTTATAAAGTCCCCTATTAGGCTTCACCTTATGATTTTAGCACCAATTAATAATTGCACCTACATCCATTATTTTATTAGGAGTTGTGAAGTGGTGATACTTCTATTTTATCATTCCTACTGAATTGTGGGACATCTAAAAAAAAAAAAACCTGTTTAGTTACCTGAGGCATATAGTTCATATAGAACAGGCAGGATAAATGTTTGGCTCATGCCTTATTTCCTAAATGTAACCAATGAGGTTTCTTGTTGTTAATATCATTATGTAAGTAAATTTTCAATCATTTTACATTTTACATTTCATGTTTCAATATACTGTGGCAATTTTCCCATGTTAAATTGTCTCACTTTGACTAGAGGTCCTTACTAGGATTACATAATGCTAGTAGTCTTTGATGATTTTCTTGCCTTCTGGTGTAATAAAGCATTTCAGGCTTGTCTAATACATTTCCTCTTCTAGACCTGGAAACAGCCATTCCTCCAAGGAGCTGTGGTTCTTTTCAAGGGAAATGTTATTTAGAGACCATAATTGAGGCACAGACATACTCATTGCTTCTGGTTTGGGTATTAATTCTAAGCCTTTTTAGTGGACTGACCTAGGAAATGCTTTTTTTTTTTTTTAAGATAAAATATATACCGTATATAAACCAATGCTGCCCAATTTGGAGAATTTCTTTTAGATTTTATATATCTAGATTTCTCATCTTCTTTTGCTGGAAATCTTGGTTTCTAACCACATAATATAATTATTTGCTTTTCCCAATAAACATTTATATGTGTGTGTGTGTGTATATGTATATATATATATCAATACCACCATCACTTCTAGCCATGGATAACTGGAGGAAAAGTTTAAACTTTCTTTGGGATATTTTCACATTTTTGTGTATCACTGGTAATAGTTCCTTCTTATGCTCATCATAATGCTTCTTCATCCATGCTGTTGCAGTATTTCCTTTTGATCTCTTAATAGAATTCCACTGTATGAATATGGCACAGTTTGGTTACGTTTTTTCAATTGATAGACATTTGGTCTTTCCACTTTGGGCTATTATGAACAAAGCTACTATAAACATTCTTGTGCAAGTTTGCTTTTATTTTTTTCTTACATATACACCAAGAGAGAGTGGAAAATTCTTAACTATAGGGAACAGAGGTTGCTGGAGGGGAGGAGGGTGAAGGGATGGGGTAGATGGGTGATGGGCATTGAGGAGGACCCTTGTAATGAGCACTGGGTGTTATATGCAAGTGATAAATCATCCAACTCTACCCTTGAAACTAATACTATATTATATGTTAACTAACGAATTTAAATAAAATCTTGAAAGAAAAAAGTGGAATTTCTGGGCCAGAGGGTAGACATATCTTTGACTTAAACTACTGAACAGTTTCCTAAAGTATTTGTATTCAGGCTGATATAACAAAGATACCATAGACTGGGTGGCTTAAATAACACATTTATTTCTCACAATTCTGGAGGTGAGGAAGTCCAAAAATCAAGGCACCAGCAGATCTGGTGTTTCATGGGGGCTCTCTACTCAGTCTGAAGGTGGCTGTGTCCTCCCTCAGGTGGTAGAGACCTGGGAAAGGGTCGGGGATGGAGAGGAGAGGGAGAGAGAATTTTTTACTCTTCATCCCCTTGTAAGGGTACCAAATCCCATGATGGGCTCCATCCCCATGACCTCATCCATACCTAATTACTTCCTTAAACCCCACCCATAGACACCGTCTTGTCAGGGATTAAGGCTGCATGCAACGTATGAATTTGGGGTGAGGGGGAGACACAAACATTTAGTCCACAACAATCTATCATTTTTCATTTGTGCCAGCAGTGTGCTCCACTAAGTCCTGTGCTTTCAATTTCTAATTTTCCTTTTCTCCTATTTTTCCTCTTTTTATTCTGATAAAATTTGCTCAATATCTTTTCCTAACCCTGTATTGAACTTTCAATTCCTGTCGTTAAATCTTTAGGACACTCTTCCTTCCTATTCTTTAATAATGTTTTATTAGAACATATTCTGACTTCAGATTATTCCAGAGTATTCACACTCAGAAAAGGAAACTAATAGTAAAGTGCATTCAGAGAAATCTTTGTTTTCACAGTCAGATTAAGATTTAGCCCCTTTATATTAATTTTCACTATAAAAAAGTTCTCAGGAAACCAAATACCCGTGGTCCCTTTAGAGTGATGCAGTTGTGCTAAAATCAGTGCTTGAGGCCCAAAGTAAAGTTCATTGATTGTTGAAACATCCAGCTGGAATCACTTGCAGTAGAACTTGGTGCAAATCTCTGAGGTCTCCTCCAGCAAACACTTTCCTTCTGTACTTCTTCTTTTTCGAAAACTTTTGACTTTTTTTTTTTTTTTTAAACTTTTGATCCTCACTTTGGGCCACCATGTGGCTCCCCAGGCAGGCACTGACATCAAGCCCCCCAGATTTTCACCAAGAAAGCCAACTCCTTCATGTATATTTAGTATCTAAACCTGTGTCTTTTTTTTTTTTTTTTTTTTTAATCTATAGTTTAGAATCCTGGCACTCTAAGGAGATGGTCAGAGGAGTCCTCTGAGAATCAACAGCGTTTGTCAGAAATGTGGAGACACCTGGTGGTTATCAGAGACATTGAACCCTTGATTCCAGACCAGACTGATTATCACTCACCCGGGATCTTGAGAAAATTCAGCCTCCCTGCCAGGAGCGCCTCCTGCTGGATACTCTGAATCAGTGGGCCTAAGTAGGGCCAGGAATCTGTACTTTTAAAACAGCCAGATTACCTACATTAGTCATTCCCAGTCCAAAGTCTTAGCCATGATTTAAGAGAGAAGATCTAAAAGCTATGTATCTGGATCACATTATCTTAGCTTCCTTGTAGAAGTCAGGCTTAAGGAGCCTCCAGTCATTCCTTTCAATATGAGACATCCATTTACAGACAACTTCTATACCCTTCATAAAATTGGCTAAGAGCATCAACCAGCATTTATATAAGAATCCATGTCATTCTTTTTCCTAAAAAAAAAAAAAGAAGAGCTGGTTCCTCAGATGAGCCTAAATGTTCCTTTTATCAAGTAAAAGCTATGCATCCCAAGGTATTTGTTTCCTGGCCTTCTGAGAAGCTCACAGATAAATTGTCCCATTTGGAAAATTATCCCATTTCAAAAATCCTGTTGCATCTAGCTCTGCCTTCTGATTTACAACCTTACTTTAAAATGTTAAATTGTGTTTCTAACAAGTGTTTATGACCCCATCTGCTCATTGCAGTATAATGTAAGCAATCCAGGTATAGAATGACCCCATAGCATGAACTCTCCAAAACGTTCTAAAAGCCAGTATATGTAAGAAACAAAATTCTCAATTTTTGTTTGCAAAAGGAAGAATAAGCCTGGTTAAATTCAAGGGCAGTGATGCCCAAGGAGGCGGGCGGAAGGGGAGGGAGGGAGGGAGAAGAGGGGAGAGGTGGGGAGTGGGAGAGCCACCAGGGAGGCTGGCAGGCTCTCTTCTTCAAGGTTGCACAGAGCAGCACTCGTTTTATAAAGTCCCTTGGTCTTGAAGCCCCAGAAACCTGCTGTTAGCACAAGAAGAGAGTCCATCTGTCATTTTGTCTTAACCAAGCTCTCAGATTAACATATACTGGATTCCAGTTAATTTAGAATGAGAAAATTGCCTTTGAGACACACATATCCATTGGACCTGCTCATTCACATCTAAATGCTTCTGGGCTTTTGCCCCCATCCACCCTTTCCCATCGCGGGTCCCACTGCTCCCCCTTTGTGCCTCTGTTGTCAATTGTGAGTTTCTTTAGCTTAAATTCCCATTTCCCAGAGCTGCTCATCCAAAACTCTATTACCCGAAGCCCCTTAAAAAATATTTTATTTATTCATGAGAAACACAGAGAGGCAGAGACACAAGCAGAGGGAGAAGCAGGCTTCTTGTGGGAAGTCTGATGCAGGACTTGATTCCAGGACCCTGGGATCACGACCTGAGCCGAAGGCAGACACTCAACCACTGAGCCACCCAGATACCCCCCGAAGCCCATTTTAAATGCCCTCTTCTCTTCAAACTTGCCTTGAGCCTTCAAATCCAAAATAAGTGCACCCTCGGAACTGTAGAGAGCACTTTGTTCCTTCCACACTCCCTTTTTTCCCCCACACTTTTTTTTTTCACACTTTTTTTTTTAAGTTACATTTAAAAAATGTACCTGACTACAGGAAGCCCGTAAACACTCTCTGTGTTTTACTGATGCTTGGAACTCCAGAGAGGGCGACGGGGCCTGATGCAGGTCACAGACACTCGCTGTGAAAGAGCACCTGTGACAGAAGGGATGGTCATGGGCGGGTCTCAGAGTTCAGCCTCCCCACCTGGGTGATAGGACCACTCTTCCTTCTACTGGGCTGTGAACTCCCGGAGGGTAAGTCTCCACTGCATATCCAGCACCGGAGGGCAGCCCGGGTGGCTCAGCGGTTTAGCACCTGCCTTCGGCCCAGGGCGTGATCCTGGGAACCCGGGATCGAGTCCCACATCAGGCATCCCTGCATGGAGCCTGCTTCTCCCTCTCCCTCTGCCTGTGTCCTCTCTCTCTCTGTGTGTGTCTCATCATGAATGAATAAAAAAAAATCTTAAAAAAAAAATAAACATTAACCAGCACCGGAATAGGGTCCCCGCATCCTGCAGATGCCCAGTAAATGTCTGCTGAAAGAACTCATGGAGAAGGGAAGAAATGATAGAAAGGAAGAAATGATTGAATGAATGGGTCGATGAACTCATCCACTCCTCCCCGCGAGGCCTCGGTCGTGCACGTAATTACTGCATTGGCGGGAGTCGGCGGGGATTCCGAGCACCCGCAGCCCGGGGTAGGGGCGGAGCGCCGAGTGACCCCGCCCACAGGAGGGCGGGGCGAGCGGACAGCCCCTCCCACAAAGAGGCGGGTCCCGCGGAAGTCCCGCCCACGCGGAGGCGGGGCCTGCGGCGCGCGGGAAGAAGCGCTAGCGGCGGCGGGAGCTGGAGGCGCAGCCGACTGGCCGCGGCCCTGCAGGTACTGCTCCCCGGGCGCTGGCCCCCGCGTCCCCCCGGCCTCCCGGCGGGGCCGCGCGGGCGGCGAGAGGGACTCGCTGAGGGCGGGCCGCGGGGGCTGGGCAGAGCTGCGGGGCGGCGCGCGTTCGGGCGGCGCCGTGCGGCCTCCTCCCGGCCGGGCCCGGTCTCGGCGTCCCGTGCGCTCCGGCCCCGCGGCCGCAGCCCCAGGGGCGCGGGGGTCGCCGGCGGGCCCTGCCCCGGGCGGCGCCTGGCTCCCCGGGAGCGCCCCGGGCCCACGGAGCGGGGCGGCCGCGCAGCAGGGCCGGGCCCTGGATTTCCTCGGCCCGGCTCCCCGGCTCCCCGGCTCCGGCTCAGGGAGGCGTCCCAGGTGCCCTTGCGGAGGTGTCCGGGGAGAGCGCGACGCTGCCTCCCCTCCCCTCCCCTCCCCTCCCCTCCCCTCCCCTCCCCTCCCCTCCCCTCCCCTCCCCTCCCCTCCCCTCCCCTCCCCTCCCCTCCCCTCCCCTCCCCTCCCCTCCCCTCCCCTCCCCTCCCCTCCCCTCCCCTCCCCTCCCCTCCCCTCCCCTCCCCTCCCCTCCCCTCCCCTCCCCTCCCCTCCCCTCCCCTCCCCTCCCCTCCCCTCCCCTCCCCTCCCCTCCCCTCCCCTCCCCTCCCCTCCCCTCCCCTCCCCTCCCCTCCCCTCCCCTCCCCTCCCCTCCCCTCCCCTCCCCTCCCCTCCCCTCCCCTCCCCTCCCCTCCCCTCCCCGGCGCGGCGGCCTCACTGCCGAGCGGGCTCCCGCGCCTGCCCCGCTCGAACACTCCATTCATCCCCGACGGTTTTCAGCTTTTCCTCCGCCTTCGGGGGCGGATTTGTCTCGGCCCCTTGCAGACCCGGCGGCATGAAAGTCATCACTTGCGAAATAGCCTGGCACAACAAGGAGCCGGTGTACAGCCTGGACTTCCAGCACGGCGCGGCGGGCAGGATCCACAGGCTGGCGTCGGCGGGCGTGGACACCGCGGTCCGGGTGAGCGGGGCGCGGCGGGGCGGGGCGGGGGCGGGGCGGGGCCTCCTCCCTTCCTGTGCTCAAAACCTGTGTCTGCAGACTCAGGCCGCCCTGCCCCCAGCCCAGGCTGCAGACGGGTTCTCAGGGCCGCGAGTGAACCGTGAGAGCACAAGAAAGCTTGCTTTATTCCTTGGCCAGTGCTTCCTAGATGGATACACTGCATGCTCCTTATTTGATTATTATTATTGTTTTTTAAGATTTTATTTAATTATTCATGAGAGAGGGAGAGAGGGAGAGGGAAGCTCCATGCAAGGAGCCCGACGTGGGACTCGATCCTGGGACCCCAGGGTCAGGCCCTGGGCTCAAGGCAGCGCTAAACCGCCGAGCCACCCGGGATGCCCTATTTTTATATTTTTTTTTAAAAGATTTTATGTATTTATTCATGAGAGACGCAGAGAGAGAGGGAGAAGCAGGCTCCCTGCGGGGAGCCTGATGCGAGACTCGATCCCAGGACCCTGGGATCACAACCTGAGCCAAAGGCAGGTGCTCAACCAACTGAGCCACGCAGGTGCCTCCGATGCAGATCGTTTTAGAATCCTGAGCCAGGGATCCCCTGGTGGCGCAGCGGTTTAGCGCCTGCCTTTGGCCCAGGGCGCGATCCTGGAGACTCGGGATCGAATCCCACATCGGGCTCCCGGTGCATGGAGCCTGCTTCTCCCTCTGCCTGTGTCTCTGCCTCTCTCTCTCTCTCTGACTATCATAAATTAAAAAAAAAAAAAAAAAAAGAATCCTGAGCCACTTCCTAGTGGGAACACTTGGCCCCAGAAAGAGGTAGGAGGGAGGGTAGCAAGTCGTGGGACTGTCTAGGTTTCAGATGGAAATTCCATTTTACATGTATCCAAAGACAAGCTATTTCCTTCCCGAAAACTAGCCTGGTATTGTTTTGGTAAGTGTTTAGTGTTTAACAGTGTGGTAGGTGTTCACTCTGTGTGTCTCGGAATGAACGTTTTGGTTATCGACAGATCTGGAAGGTGGAAAAAGGACCCGATGGAAAGGCCATTGTTGAATTTTTGTCCAACCTTGCTCGCCATACCAAAGCTGTCAATGTCGTGCGTTTTTCTCCAAATGGGGAAATTTTAGCATCAGGAGGAGATGGTGAGTATTAGTATTATCCTTCAAAATTCCTTAGAAACCAGATACCTTTCTGTCTCCTGTTAAATAGTGAGATCTGAGCTAGGTACACTTTTTTATTTTTGAGGTCACTTGACCTCTCGATCCGTCATTTATTTTTTATTTTTTTATTTTTTTTGTTTGTTTGTTTTTTAAGATTTTTGAGAGAGAGAGGGAGTTGATGAGAAGGGGGGGGTAGAAGAAGAAGCAGGCTCCCGGATGATGTGGGACTGGATCCCAGGACTCCGGGGTCATGACCTGAGCTGAAAGCAGACACTTAACAGACTAAGCTATCCAGGCACCCTCAATCCGTCATTTAGATAGTTCAGTAAAATAGCGTTCTGAGGAGCTTGAGGGGATGGAGGACCAAAAGCTTAACCTGAGCAGAGCTGTTTATAAATGGCCGCTCCTCCACCCCACTCGTAGGGACCAGTAGGAAGGTGCTTACCATTTTGTCAAAGTCCCAATGCAGTCCTCCTGGCCTTGTTTGATTGCTAGTTTAGTATCCAAGTGATCATAGTCTTTCCCATGTCTTTGTGTGATTAATTTATTTAAAGATTTTACTTATTTATTCATGAGAGACACAGAGACAGAGAAAGAGAGAGAGAGAGAGAGGCAGAGACACAGGCAGAGGGAGAAGCAGGCTCCATGCACCGGGAGCCCGATGTGGGACTCGATCCCGGGACCCAGGATCACGGCCTGGCCTGAGGGCAGGGGCTAAACTGCTGAGCCACCCAGGGATCCCCTCTGTGTAATTAATTAATTCACCTGAGGGAGTATTGTCTGAATGGCCCTCTAAATTATGTTTGCTTGGTGGAAGTAGAATGATTCATATTTTCTGCTTGTGTTTAAATGGCATTAAACTACTACAAAAAAAAGTAAATCTTTTTTACTGTGTTTTGACACCGAAACAGTCTAGAAGTTAGTACAAAATAAAACACATCACAGGTTTTTGTTTGCAGAAGGAAGAAAGAGATCTGGTTAACTCCAGTGCCACAATGTCCAGAGTGTGTGGCACAGAGAGATAGAAGGTGGGGAGCGTCACTGGGGGAGGCTGGCAGGCTATCTTCTGTGAGGTTGCACAGGGGAGCTCTCGTTTTGCCAAGTCCTTTGGCCCTAGAGGGTCAGAAACCTGCTGTTAGCAGTAGAGAGTGTCCACTTGTCAATGTCGAGGCTGATCTCCTCTTCACCCAGCTCCCAGGATTACAGCTTAGCGTGAGCACACTTGTGCCCATACAGCCAGCTCAGTCACTGTCCTGCTGGCACTCAGAGCGAAGCTGCATGGGGCTCTGACTTGTGTGGTGAGTTGGGGTCCCAGCACAGGGAGTTAGAGCCCCCAGACAATTGATGACAACAGGCTGAGGTATCTGATGTGTCTGTGGGCTCACTGTGTGCTAGGCATCATGTTGTGCTACATACATATTAACTCATCGAATACTCTAGACAGAGTAGACAATACTCTAGACTCTAGATAGTCTGAGGTAGGTATGCATTTTACAGAGGGGGTAGCTGAGGAGTCCAGATGCTAAGGCCTGCGGACACAGCTGGGCACGATTTGCCAATCCTTGCTTAGTGGCTCTTTGTTTCCGCCTATTCAGCTGCTCCTGGGTTATGCCTTAGGATGTGTTAACGTAGTCAGCCGCTCTGCAGCGGTATTTTGCTGGCCTGGGGACCCTTCTGTTTAATAGGCCTTTATAGCCTGATCGGGTTTAATAGCTCTGATCGGGTATCAGTTTGATTTTGGAGTTTTAGGTTAGAAGGCAGATTGTCCAGATTCTTACAAGTCACTCATTGTGACCACAGTATCTATTGAACAATGTAACTAGGGTTTGGTTTTTTTTTTTTAAGATTTTATTTATTCATTCAGGAGAGAGAGAGAGGGGGGCAGAGACACAGGGAGAGGGAGAAGTAGGGTCCTGCAGGGAACCCGACATGGGACTCGATCCCGGGTCCCCAGGATCATGCCCTTGGCTGAAGGCGGTGCTAAACTGCTGAGCCACCCGGGCTGCCCGTAACTAGGGTTTTAACACCGTAGCAGCCCAGAAAGGAGGGAGCCTGCAAAAACCATGGCTCATCTGTAACCACATCGCTCCGCAGATGCTGTCATTCTGTTGTGGAAGGTGAATGACAACAAGGAGCCAGAACAGGTTGCTTTCCAGGATGAGGATGAGGCTCAGCTGAATAAGGAGAATTGGACTGTCGTGAAAACCCTGAGGTAACTTGGGGAGGGGCTAGACGAGTGCTTTATCTGACATCTCTAAATGGATTCGACTCACATGCATTGGGTCTTGAACTCACAAGAGTTCTTTTTTCTCTTTATTTCTCTTTCTTTTTTTAGAGAGAGAGTGGGTGGTAAAAGAGAAGGAGAATCTCAAGCAGGCTGCACACCCAGCTTGGAGCCCACCCAACGCAGGGCTCGATCTCACGGCCCTGAGATCCTGACCTGAGCCCAAACCCCAGAGTCTGACACTTAACCCACTGAGCCACCCAAGTGCCCCAAAATGGGTTTTATTTCTGCTGTAAAATTTTCCTTAGATTGAATTCATTATAAAGATATGACTACCCCCTGAAGGAGTAGCAGATCGTAACTGCGGGTAATATAGTTCCAGTGGAAATTTCTGAAATCCTAATCCATGGTCTCTGAGTTTGCCTGTAGACTTTTTATGCCTTTTTCTCTCATTAAGACAAGATTTGCTTTTCCCCTCCTTCTCCTCTTCGGATTCCAGGGGCCACTTAGAAGATGTGTACGACATTTGCTGGGCAGCTGACGGGAATTTAATGGCTTCTGCCTCTGTGGATAACACGGCCATCATATGGGACGTCAGTAAAGGTAGCTGACATGTTTCTCTTATTGTCAGGGGGAAGGAATATTCCACGTGGCTAAAAAGTCTAACCTGCTTTATCTTTAAAGACATAGGAAGAGTTTCTTAGTGAATTGGAATAAGGTGTCTGGCTCAGCACTTGAGGATGCCCATGTGTCGTGGATCCAACTCTATTTTAGGGTCCCAGTCAGAGTGGAAGCGGCTTAGCCCTGGTGCCCAAGCAAAGTCCATCCTGTGTGCGTGGGGGTGCAGACATGCTGGGGGCAGGGCTCATGCCTGCCTGGAACTCAGGATCTTGCACAGTTTAGCACGTTGTCGTAATCGATGGGCACTTGAATGCTCTGTGTTGGGATAGGTAGGATCAGGTGCCTGTCTGAGATCAAGGATGGCCAAGGTGCCTCCCTCATTCACAGAACTTATTCTCTGATTAGGGAGATAGTAGCATGTGGAAAGTTCTAAAAATGGCAGCAAAAGGCCAAAAGCCAGTTAGTGGCTAATGCCAGCCTGTTTTTGCCCCTCTACAGACCGTTACTCGACCTTGATGTTTCCTCCCAGGCAAGAGGCTTGCCCTGCTCCTGTCTGGTGTGCAGGCTGCTGATCCTCCCCAGCTCGAGAGCCCTGGGAGGGAGTCGGGGTGGAGTAGGCCTCCCCCTGTGCTGGCTGCACCTCTGGTTATCCACTCTTTGACCCAGACCAGTGTGGCGTCAGTAGGATAGTGCTGGGAGGCTTCTCCAAGCTCAAGGAGCACAAGGCAGGGAAGCAAGGCATGGGGGTTACTCTGGGGAAGAGCCTCAGGCCAGTGGGAGCAGCAGGTGCAAGGGCCCTGCACATAGCCGCTAGAGTCCCCGGGCAGGTCGATTACGAAGTCCTTCAGAGAACCCCACACAACTCACGCACCGGCTGGATGACAGCAATTGTGGGTTAAAAGTCTCTCTTGTAAATCTCAGAGGATGTTTGGGGAGATGTCATCACCCACCTTAATGTCCCAGACTCCCCAAAAAGACTTGCAGGAAGGCCGGGGGTGGGGGGAAGTTAGCCCAAAGCACACCTACTGCACATCATGGACATCGGGTGGGTCACAGGGTCAGGGGCAACTCTTGGAGGGGAGTGGAAGCCAGACTGCAGAGGGCTGAGAGGAGGAGGAGAAATAGGGGGAGGCGAGTGAGCGAGTGTAGATCCCTTTTCAGAGGAGAGGGTTTAGGGGGCTTTTTTTGTTTTTGTTTTTTTGAATGGCCAGGGCTTCATGCCTCCCTCCTCTTTTTATCCAGGTAATCTTTGTGCGTTACTGGTTTATTTTATTTTACTTAAAGATTTTAATTATTTATTCACAAGAGACACAGAGAGAGGCAAAGACACAGGCAGAGGGAGAAGCAGGCATCCTGCAGGGAGCCTGATGTGGGACTCCATCCCAGGGACCCTGGGATCACGCCCTGAACCGAAGGCAGACGCACAACCACTGAGCCACCCAGGTGCCCTGAACCTCAGTTTCATCTTCATCATGCCAGTTCCTTTCCATCTGGGTGTCTGTCTCGGCCACACCATGAATTCCTAGAACCTTTTTTCCTTGTACACAAGGCTCGCGGTCATATACCTCCTGCCCTCCATGTTTTGCCATTTTGGCCTTGGATGTAACCCTCTAGAAGTCTCCCTGACACATTGCTCCACGTGCCTAAGCCGCCGGCCCCCCGGATCTGCTTACAGTACCTGCTGCTTCATGATCCCCTGCATCCTGCCCGCCCAGATAGCTCAACTCGGCTGGTCCCCTTCTTGACCCTCACCACTGCCTCACCAGCCGCCCATCTGTATACTGTGCTGCCCGCTGATAGGTGTGTGTCTCCCCCGAAGCTGCGGGCTCCTTGAGGGTAGGGACTGTGTGGGGTCCTCTCTGTCTTCCCAGAGCCTGACACAGACTGCAGAGCAGAGGCTCCGTCACCGGCTGCAACACAATGCAGTGGTATAAAGGGCACAATGCTTCGTTTACTCCACTTGTGCTTGAGTAGGTTCTGGCAATGCTGTTGTGTGCTTTGTTCGCAGGACAAAAGCTCTCCATCTTTAATGAACATAAAAGTTATGTCCAAGGAGTAACCTGGGACCCCTTGGGTCAGTATGTTGCTACCCTGAGCTGTGACAGGTGCGTCTGTCATCTTCTCTGTTGGCTTGAAATTTTCTGCAAAGCTGTTTTCATCACCACTTAACTAAAAATAAGGCAAAGTCTAGGTTTGATTAATCTATCCATCCATCTATCTGTGTTCTTGGTTTCATATAAAGCATTGGGTTTTACTATTATTCTTAGGCCATAACAAGAAATTGGAAACTAATTAGGGAGGCG
This sequence comes from Nyctereutes procyonoides, assembly GCF_905146905.1. Classification (NCBI taxonomy): domain Eukaryota; kingdom Metazoa; phylum Chordata; class Mammalia; order Carnivora; family Canidae; genus Nyctereutes; species Nyctereutes procyonoides. Next base: position 9,832,164 of record NW_026575155.1, read on the forward strand.
CCTTATATTCAGTGCTTAGTAAATCTTTATTGAATGGGTGAATGAATGCATAGAGAGCTTTGAATTACATTTGAATTTCGTGGGCAGTTTTTAAAGAAAAGGTGTTTTGTAAATATGACTTATGAAAGAAGGGGTACTTAGCAGTAGGGTTCGATATTTTTTTCTTCTTTCTTTTTTAAGATTTATTTTTAAGTAATGTCTACACCCTGTGCTAGGTTGAAACTCACAAACCCTGAGATCGAGTTGTATGCTCCACTGGATGAGCCAGCCAGACACTCCCGTTTCGTTTTTTTATTATAATTCACTACTGCAGTGATTTTAATGACTCTACTTATATTAATGTAGACATAGAATATTTTCTTTTTAAAAAAAATACATATATATATTTTAAAATTACTTGAGAGAGAGAGAGAGAGTGAGAGCAGGAGCATGAGCAGAGGGAAGGGCAGAGGCAGAGGGAGAAGCAGACTCCCCACTGAACAGGGAGCCCGATGTGGGGCTCAATCCCAACCTTGAGATCATGACCTGAGCTGAAGAGACACCTAATGGACTAAACCACCCAGGCGCCCCTGTTTTGCCTTTTTTGAAAAGAGATTTTACTGCTGTGTTTACTGGTGTCATGTATTTCATTGTGTTCTTGGAACAAAGAACTAAAAATCAGAGGTGCTAGATATTTTATTCATCAGTTGAAGTAGCCCTTTTGAGTATTTATCCGACTACTTTTAATCACCTCTGATTTCAGATGGCCCAGCAATGTGGAAGAGTTAGGAGATGCTATGGAAAATAAACACTGCTAAATTGTATGTGCACTTATTTTCTGATCTGTGTATATTATTCAGGCAATCAGGAGTTGAAACGATCTGATTAGCTAAGTGGGAATAATATGAATTAGCAACAACCAAATTTATCTGCTGGTGTTTACCTTACTCTTGCAAATCCCTGGAGGCGAGACCATTTGACACAAAATAAACGTCACTGCAGTTCTACAAATTGTCCCGGGGCCCAGTGTCCGAGGCCTGAAAAGGCCAGGCCTAAAGTACATCTTCCTTGACAAATTGGAATATTCACTAAAAAATGAAGTTATGACCTCTTTCCTCACTTTCACTAGTGACCTCCATTGGGTGGTTTGCTTCTGTCATAATTAGTTAGCGTGTGACAGTGTGACAGTCACTGTAAGTGGTCTTACAGGCTGACACTGTTTAGTGGGTCTTCGGTTTTGATGCTAGATTGCTTCTGTGTGGAACACTTCATTCACCAGAAGAGGTCACTCAGACTCTTCTTCTTCCTATAGGATCCTGAGGGTATACAGCACCCAGAAGAAACGTGTGGCTTTTAACGTCTCAAAAATGCTGTCTGGAGTAGGGGCTGAAGGAGAGGTATCAAATATTTGAGCTACTTTAAGCTGTGCTTCAGTTGAGACTTAGAAAGTCACAAGCACCTCTGCATCTTACGGCTGAACCACTGGTCTCAGGCCCATGACCCTTGAGCTACCAAGTACTTCCTCAGATCCAGTCGAGGCTCAGTTAGGCCGTTGGGCTGATCTGTGTGGAACTGGGGACATCTGGGGGCCAGGGGAGAGCGCTGATGGTGGATGGAGGTGTTTGTTCAACCCTGGCTCACTGTGGAGTCATCGGGAAGCATGAAGACACATAGGTCCCCGTCCGCGTCCCCCTAGATGTGATTCACTTGACTTGAAGTGGGCAGGGTGTCTGGGATTCTGAGGTGTAGTGAGGGTCGAGAACTTCTGACCTCGGGGGACCCCGGCACTGTGCCACAGGAAGGCAGGTGGGTCAAGCATTGGATTGCCTGGTGGGAGGCAGTATGCCATCTTGGCCGGTATGGAGAGAATGTTGCTAGCAGACAGCAGAGACCCGGCCAGTGGTCGTAGAGGAATCAAGATGACAGATGCAGGCACTTAGGCAGAAGGGAACAAAAAAGGGATACGGTGCAAACCCAGTCCTCAGGCAGCCGGCCAAGGCCAGGTGGGCCGTGAGCTGGCCACACAGGAGAGCTCACCCACAGTAAGGAGGGTGATGCTGGGTCTTTGGGTCCTGGAGACCTAAATGCTTAACGTTTATCACGTGTAAGCAAGTGGGAGCAAGAACTGTCCCACACAGGTGTTCAAGACATGTTTGAGAAGAGGATTATCAGTTCAATAGCGGACTGTTTTCTCTAGACGAAGTGTTCATTAGCTTGGAGGTTCTAAGTGGACACAGATAGCAAAGGGCGCCCAGTCATCGTCTGGCTTTCCCCCCCAGTCTCATTCTCTAGACAAACCGCTGTTGACAGTGTGCTGTGTTGTCACAGAGGCTTTTTACAAAGATAACTGTAGAGCCCTCCACACACACGTAGACTCGTAAGCACACACAGCTTTCCTTAACACAATGACAGTTGGTCTTTATGAGGGATTACTCTTGCAGGCCTTTTTTCTTTTTTAAAGATTTATTTATGGGATGCCTGGGTGGTTCAGTTGTTGAGCATCTGCCTTTGGCTCATGATCCCAGGGTATGGGGATTGAGTCCCACATCGGGCTCCCTGCAGGGAGCCTGCTTCTCCCTCTGCCTATGTCTCTGCCTGTCTGTCTCTCATGAATAATTTTTTTTTAAGGATTTTTTTATTTTACAGAGTTGGGGGCGGTGGGGAGGGGCAGAGAGAGAGAGAGAGAATCTCCAGCAGACTCCCCACTGCACACAGAGCCAGATATGGGGCTCGATCTCCCCACCCTGAGATCGTGACCGGAGCCAACATCAAGAGTCGAACCCTTATGAACCCTTATCTGACTGAGCCACCCAGGCAGCCCTGCTCTTGCAGTCTTAAGTGGTTGTTTGATTTGTGATCTATTTAATCTATTATTATGTGAGTAGTAAATGATACTATGTAGATAAAAAGGAATTGGTAAGCTTTTCTTGTGAGTGTAAAGATTTGGACTAATGTTTAAACTTGTGTGCTGCAGGCAAGAAGTTACCGGATGTTTCATGACGACAGCATGAAGTCATTCTTTCGTAGACTTAGTTTCACCCCTGATGGATCTTTGCTCCTCACACCAGGTGGGTTTAACAAGCTTTTTTTTTTTTTAAGATTTTTATTTTTAAAAATTATTTTAATTTTTTAATTATTTTTGTAAGAATTTGTTCATTTATTTGTGAGAGACACAGAGAGAGAGAGGCAGAGACACAGGCAGAGGAAGAGGCAGGCTCCATGCAGGGAGCCTGACACGGGACTCGATCCCAAGTCTCCAGGATCACGTCCTGGGCCAAAGGTGGCACTAAACTTCTGAGCCACCCCGCTGCCCTTTTTTTTAAGATTTTATTTATCCGTTTAGAGATTCAGAGTGCTAGAGACAGCGTGAGCTGGGGGAGAGGCAGAAGGAGAGAATCTTCAGGCATACTCCTCGCTGAGCACAGAGCCCCATGCGGGGCTCAATCTCACAACCCTGAGATCACGACCTGAGCCAACATCAAGAGTCGGACACTTAAGTGACTGAACCACCCAGGCACTCCAAGAATAGTTTTGAAAGTCTGAAAAATAATACTTGAGCAGCTGTCTGCCTGACCAAATGTCAGCAAATCCTGTGGCGCTACTATTACCAAATCAATATGGTTATTAGTACAGGAATAAACAAATGGGTGGGCCAGAACAGAAAATCCAGAATCAGTCCTGAGATCAAAGGGAATTTACTGTCTGACTTGGGTGGTATTTCAGTGGGAAGAATGAATTACTGAGTGAATGGTGCTGGAATGTCTGGCTACCTGGAAGAAAATGATATTGGATCCTTCACTTACATATAAAGATCAATTCCATGTTATTCAATACTTAAATATAAAAGGTGAAAACATAGGAGGACGTCCTAGGACAGGGAAGACCAGCTTAAGACTGGAAACCCGGAAGCTCTTAAATGATAGGCCTATTTGAGTGCGTTTGACTAGGGAATCTTCGTATAGCAAAGACCCAGGAAGCACAACCTGCCAACAAATAACTGGAAAATACTGTTTACTGTATAGGCAAGAGAGCGCTTATGTATATATACATACAGGGGCTCTTCCAAATTGATGAGAAAAAAAAAAAGAAAAATCCAGAAGAAAAAATATGTATATACAAAAAGGCAGTTTGTGGAAGAGCAGATCTGCGTGTTCACACACAGGAAAAGGTTCGGAGACTCAATGATAGAGAAATAGAAAGTAAAGTGACCTATGATTAGGTACCTCTCTGTTCTTTTCAGACTAGAAAAATGAAAATATCTACTGCAGATGGGCAAGCAGAGTGTGGTTACTGCTGGTGGGAATGTGAATTGTTCACAGCCTTTTCAGGAAACAGTCTGGTCACCATTAAAGGCACATTCCCGTCAGCCCATCTGCCCCTCATCCTAGACTCAGTCTTTATGAAAATGTAATAGAAAAAGTACATTGTCAACCATGCTTACTGCAAGTGTTGTTTGTGGTTGTGGAAAGACAGTACTGATGGACAAGACGGGTGAATGGATTATGGTATTTTCATACCAGTGACCGTCAGGCAGCCGGGAAGAGGATGCATCACCAGGTTAGCTTTCGTGAGTAGGCACCTGGGCCGAGCAACATTAGGAGAGGCGTAAACAAGACCCCTTCTCAGGGAGACAGACTGGAGACTCTACTGTATGAATAGATGTGCAGTTGAGTTGTAACTGGTTGCAATGGTTGTGTGAGTGTGGAAGAATGGGGGAGAGGATCCCTGGTTTGTTCAAATGGGTCACGTGGGGATGGCAGTGTGGGCTGGGTGGGGAGATAGTAGAAAGAGTACTGATGGGGTCTCTGCCCCCTGCCCCCATCTGGTGGAGATGAAGAGGTCACATGTGAGGCTACATGTGTGTGTGGATCAAGAAAGAGGTGTCCAAGGGAAGCTGTGGTTGACGGTCCTTCTCTGGCTGGGTCTGGCCTGGTTTTAAGGACGACCCCAGGGTGCGTGTAGAAGAGCTCAAATGTGGGTTCTCCCTAGAGGAAGGTGAGCCGCTGCAGGGGGTTAGGGCTGTGGCAGAGGCCTGGGTCCCCCCCTGCAGCCTGGCTCCACCAGGCAGGTAGGAAAGACGAGAAAGGCTCTGGCTGGCAGCCACACTCAAATCCAGGGGACAGAGCCTGGGGATCTAATGAGAGCGTTTATCCGGCAGGAAGTGGCCGGGCAGAGGGCAGAGGTCTCCCATAGCAAGGCCCTCCTGCTCCCATTCTTCCTCCCCAGGCCTGAAGCCATGCCGAGTGGTGGGGTTACCCCGGGGGTGGGGCGGGGAGGTGACAGGTGGGTAGAGCTGGAGTAAGAGCTGAGCCCAGACTGGGACCGTTTGTATTTGTCCTTGGTCACAAAAACATTGTCCAGGGCATACAGTGAGCGGGGAAAAGATTTTACAAGCCAGGGTTGCATGCTCATGAGTTTATCTTCTTCAGTCTAATAAAATCTTGCCTTTTCTCCCTATCCCTGCTTCCCTAGCTGGGTGTGTGGAATCTGGCGAAAACGTAACAAATACAACTTATGTGTTCTCCAGGAAAAATCTTAAAAGGTACGCAATTGAAGAAAGAGTTGAGATGTTTACCCTTTCTTTTTTGTTTTGTGGTGAGTAACAGTGCCCTTTCTAAGAAGGCCATGACCAATCTTGCAGGCCTATTGCTCACCTTCCATGCCCTGGCAAGGCGACGCTCGCTGTTCGCTGCTGTCCCGTCTACTTTGAGTTGAGGCCAGTGGTAGAAACAGGTACGTCAGAACCACAGTAGTCGTGTTCTGTTTTCTCTGAGGCAGGTCACTGGGGTGTGGGGTCTTGATTGGGGTTTTATCTTGTGGGGAAAGGTATGTGGGTTTGGTTCAGTTTAGTTAACTTGGAAAAGCTGGAGCAAAGACAGTGTTATCAAAAACGTGTCCATTTTTTTGTCTTGTCCAGAATACCCTTTTTTCACTTAACTCTAAAGGAATAAAGGACTTTTATTCTTCTACCGAAGCAGGTCGAATGCCATTCATTTTTCCTATGCTGTAAAATTATATATGAATTGGATTTTCGTTTTTTAGGGTTTTTTTTCCCCCCTCCATCTAAATAGATCTTGTCCATGGCTTTAAGCAGTCGGATTATGATGAGTCTTGGTGTGGTTTCCTCTGATTTCTTGTGCATGGAGTTTGTTGAACTCTTAGACCTATGGATTTACAGTTATCACATTTGGGGAATTTTGACCATTATAGCTTCAAATATTTTTTTTCTTCACCAAGGATGCCACCTACACTTGCATTAGGCCATTTGACGTTACTCCCTGGCTTGCTAATGATCTGTCTGCTTGTTTTTTCCCCTCTCGGTACCTCAGTTTTCTGCATTACATATTCCGTGTCTCTATTTAACATGCTCCATCTTTCCTCTTGTTTCTTGAGTAGATAGAATACAGTTTAAGATTTTATTTGAGAGAGAGGGCACACGAGCAGCGGGAGTGCAGAGGCAGAGAGAGAAGCAGAGTCCCCACTGAGCAGGGAGCCTGATGCAGGACTCGATCCCAGGGCCCCAGGATTATGACCTGAGCAGAAGGCAGTTGCTCAACCAACTGAGCCCCCCACGTGCCCTGGAATACAGTTTTTGTAATGACTCTTAATGTTTTTGTGTACAAAGGATTGGCTCTGATTTTTCTTCCCCTCTCGTATGGGTCACATTTTCTTCTTTGCTTGCCTGGTAATTTTCTGTTAGATGCCAGACATCGTGACGGTGCCTTTCGTGGATGCTGGATATATTTCTACAGATGTTCTTGAGCTTATTGTGAGACACAGTGAAGTGCCTTGGAGGCACCATGCTGCTGCCTTTCATTCGGCTGGACCAGCAGCATTTGGTCTACAGCTCATTTCCCCACTACTGAAGCAAAGCAGCCTGAAGTACTCTAGTCTGTGCCCCAGGAGAGCTAGGTTTCCCGCTCTCCACGGGCACAGCTTCAGGCTGAGAGCTTCACAGGCTGGAGCGAGCTTCAGGAATGGCTTTCCCTTTCCTGTAGTTCTTGCTCTGCCCTGGCGGTTTCCGCACATGCTCGCGCCCATCAGTGCTCCGCTGGAGACCTGCCTGTGAACCCCAGCCACCTGGGCCCTCCAGCTCCCAGCTCCATCCTGTCGGCTCAGGCTTCCTCTACCTTTTCCAGGCCTAGAAGCTCAGGCAGTAAGCTGAGGCAGATGGAGGACTTCCTCTTTACTTTCCCTCCCTTGGGGATCACTGTCCTCAGAGTCTGATGGCCGAGGCCTTGAAAACCATCATTTGGCATATTCTATTTGGTGTTTCCTTTGCTTCAGGTGGGAGGGCAAATCCGGTCCCTGTGACTCCATGGCTGGAAGCAGCAGTTTTTAACCTCTTCATCCTTTATGTGAATGCATATAATTAAGTGAAGGACCATTAAAACGTCACTTGACATTTTTCTCGGTGACCCTTGTTTTTCCTTATCAGAAAGCAGCTCCTCAGCCTGACCTGTGTCACTCACACGTCCTGTCTTGTGGGACCTTCTGGTGCCCACAATTCTCGGATCAGGACCTGATACCCTTGTTGATTCATGTGTGGTTCTCCTTAGAACTGGACTCTAGTGAAGCACGCACCAAAGTGGCCTTCAGTAACGTGATGTCATTTATGTCTCCCAAGAGAGGACTTTTGGGGGGAATTTGTTTCCATTGGGACCTTTGCATTTGCTTCTTGTTTTCTGACCTTTGTTTCCGCCTCCGGGCAGACAGACCGTCACAGGAGCCGGGTGCGGAGCTGGTGCGCCTGCCCTACCGCTTAGTGTTTGCTGTGGCTTCCGAAGACTCGGTGCTCTTGTACGACACCCAGCAGCCGTTCCCTTTTGGCTACGTGTCTAACATACATTACCACACGCTGAGTGACGTTTCCTGGTGAGTGGCCGGTGTTGAGGGTGCAGGCGGCACGGTGTGTGGTGTCCTGGAGTAGACCCTTGAGTCAGGGAGCATTTCAGCACTATGGATGGCTTTTGTGGCCCATGTTTACCAATTTCTTTCTTTCTTTTCTTTTCTTTTTTTTTTTTTTTTTTAAGATTTATTTGAGGGGCACCTGGTTAGCTCAGTTGGTTCAGCATCTGCCTTCAGCTCAGGTCATGATCTCAGGGTCCTGGGATCAAGCCCTGTGTTGGGCTCCCTGCTCAGTGGGGAGAAGCAGGCTCCCCCTGCCCCTCCCCCTGGGCTTGTGTGCTCTATGTCAAATTAAAAAAAAATTTTTTTTAAATATTTATTTGAGAGAATGTGTGCGAGCACAGGTGGGGGGAGTGGCAGAGAGAGAGAGGGAGAATCTCAAGCAGATTCCCTGCTGAGCACGGAGCCTGGTGCAGGCCTTGATCCCAGGACCCTGAGATCGTGACCTGCGCAGAAAGCAAGGGTCACTTAATCTACCCACCCCCCGGGGCCCCCACCAATTTCTTCTGAAAGGAATTAATGTGAGAGGGAAAGGCATTTCTAGTTTGCTAGGATACCACTTCCTATTCTAACAGTAATAGCTAAAGGGTGCCATTCAGAGGCCTCGGGTTTCCTCTGGTTCTCAAGCTGGGAGGTGCCCGCTGGGTTCCCTGGTTGCTGGGGGCTTGCCAGGCGCTCTGGCAGGAAGCCCCCATCCGCGAGCTCCTGCCGTCCAGACCCGTGCCCTTCTGCCGGTGGTCCTCTGTGCCCCTGGATATTCCCTGGTCACCACCTGCTCATGCCCAGCTCCGGCCTGGGCCTGCCCACCCATCCCCTCTTTCTTGTTCTTTGTAACTTTTTCTCTTCCTTTAATTTTCTTCTTATGTTAGTGGAAAAAGGGGCCTCGCACCTTCAATTTGGTGACTTTGAGGACAGTCCCGAGACGTGCCAGTGCCTGAGAAAGTCGAGCTGGGGGCTGGGAAGGAAAGGGTGGGAGTGAGCAGCTCACAAAGCGTGAACTTCCACATTCCAACTAATAAAGAGCCAGAAGATGGGCCCCTGGACTTAGCACTGTTTCTAACCTTTCCTCCTGTTCGGGGAACAAAGGTCCAGCGACGGCGCCTTCCTGGCCATTTCTTCCACCGATGGCTACTGTTCCTTTGTGACATTTGAGAAGGATGAACTTGGAATACCTCTGAAAGAGAAGCCGGTTTTAAGCGTGAGAACTCCCGACACGGCAAAGAAAACCAAGAGTCAGCCGCACCAGGGGTCCTCCCCAGGACCCAGGCTGGCAGAGGGGACCCCCACCAGCAAAGTCCAAGACCCCAGCAGTCCCTGCACGCCCCCGCCTCAGGCAAGACTGCCTCCAGCCCCAGCGGCACCTTCCGAGGAGAAGGCAGCCCTGCAGCCCAGCACTCAGAACCCCAAAGCACCCCCATCCCGGAGGGTCACCCTGAACACACTGCAGGCCTGGAGCAAGACCACACCCCGGTAAGAACTTTGGGTGGAAGAAGAAATCATCGTTGCAATTAAAAAACAAAATAGAAATGGGAAGCCCCCAACCTGTAACGGGACAGACAGGTGCCCCGTCTTGCTGCCAGAGAGATTCGGAAACATGGGACCTGAACGCCAGCTCCCTGCTTATAAGCCCTCTGGTGGGTCCCATTTCCACCTATTGGGCAGGGTCCAGAGCCCTGTGCACCACACACTTCACTCTACCCCCCCTCACCCCCCACCCAGGGCCATTCCCACAGGCCCTGCCTCGCCCTGGGAGCCCTGATCCCTAGCCCAGCCCTGGAGGTCAGGGCCCTTGGCACCCCTGTGCTGTTCCCTTCCGCTGTAAAGCCTCAGCCATCTGTGTTCTTGGTGACACTGGGGTCCTCCTTGAACGTCCCTTTAGCCCTTCTTCTGTCCTAAGATGTCACATTCAGTTGCAGGAGTTTGGTTTGGTTTGGTCTGTTAGATTTAGAGACCCCTTAAGGCAGGAAGCACATCCCCCACCCCCCACCCACATTCTCCTGCCCAGAACCATCTCAAGCACTGAGCAAGAAGTAAGAAACCAGAGTAGCCTCTTGGTTTTTATGACATCCATTGACTGGCTCATGGGAAGTCTGGCCTGATACTGGGCTCCAGGTGACATGGAGACTTCACATCACGGTGGCCTCCGCTGCCAGCACAGCCCTTGTTGGCTGCTGCCACCAACGTTCTTCCCTGAGCTGGAGGGGGTTGGGGGACCTCACCCCACAGACTCTGTTCAGCCCTGTCCCCAGGCCCCCTCCCTGCTAACCCCTGCCCAGCCCTGTCCCCAGGCCCCCTCCCTCCTAAGCCCTGGTCAGCCCTGTCCCCAGTCCTCCTTCCTCCTAACCCTTCTGCTGGACCACCCGAGGAGGTGGCCTGGGGAGGGAGCAGAAGCTGACAGTGCTAGGCTCTTCTGGAATCTGAGTGCTGCAGGTTAGCAACCTTTTTCTTTTGTTGTTGTTGTTTTGGTGGGTGAAGGGAGTGGGAAGGTGTTCTTTGAAATACGGTATGAAGGTTTTTCCTCTTAATTTCTTTTCTTTTTTTCTTAAAGATTTTATTTATTTATTCATGAAAGACAGAGAGAGAGAGAGGCAGAGACACAGGCAGAGGGAGACGCAGGCTCCATGCACAGAGCCCGACATGGGACTCGATCCCAGGTCTCCAGAATCATGCCCTGGGCCGAAGGCAGGTGCTAAACCACTGGGCCACCCAGGCTGCCCCTCCCTCTTAATTTCTTGCAGTCGTCTTGCATCTGTAACTTTAAAATCGAATCTTAATTTTTTGTGTGTGTGTGCCCCACGCATCCTAATTTTCAACAACTATTTGTTTTGGAGCTTTCCATAGTAGGAACCACATCTGCTCGCTGTATAGATGCAGCGTCCATGGCTTTTCAGCATACCACTGGAGATTAAGACAGGTCTTGAAACTTTCATTCATTCATTCATTCATTCATTCATTTATTTATTTATTTTTAAAGATTTTATTTATTTATTCATGAGAATAAACCGCTGCACCACCGGGGCTGCCCCGGTCTTGAAACATTTAGATGGCTAGTTAAGGTTTGACTATTGTAAATGTGATGATTGAACCTAGTACATGAAACATCGTCTTGGGCTGCCAGGTAAGTGGGCACATCAGTACCCTGCATGGTCTGATCAGCTGGAAATTTGAAATGTTTCCTTTGGGTAGTTGTGAAACTTAGTATCCTCATAAATGATTCCTGTGACACTAATGAGCCCTGTACCCCTTTACTTTTTTTTTTTTTTAATCAAGGAGGATAAACTTAATACCCTTAAAGACCGATACTCCACCGAATTCTGTACCAACCAGTGTAGTTTCCACCCCTTCGGCAGAACAAACTCAGTCAGGTGAGTGATACTGTTACTAGTTTAATATACTTAAAGATACAGTATCTTTTTTGTGTTTTTGGAAATGAACTATCTACTCTTAAGTCTGTTCTGAGAAAGCAGGGATGCATCTTACTAGACCCTCATTCAGCCCCTCTGGCTGCCTATGTGCAATCAGCAGGAGGCCACCTTCCCATGCACCTATGGTAAAGGGGTATGGGGGTTCAGGAGGTGCTGTAGGTCAGAGCTCAGCCCCCTGGGCACTGCTGACAACCTGGGCTGCAGAGTTCTTTGTTGTGGGGCTGTCCTGGGATTGTAGGATGGCGGCACCCACTGTCCCCCACCCACCAACTTGGGACATTCTCAAAGGTCACCAGATAGTGCCCACTGTTCCCTGTGAGAGGTGAGATCACCAGGCTGTTCACTTTTTGTCCAAGCACAAAGTTCATTCTGTAAACATCAGTTCTTTTTTTTTAAAAAAAAAAAAAAGGGAATATAAGGGAAGGGAGAAGAAATGTGTGAGAAATATCAGAAAGGGAGACAAAACATAAAGACTTCTAACACTGGGAAATGAACTAGGGGTGGTGGAGGGGGAGGAGGGCGGGGGGTGGGGGTGAATGGGTGACGGGCACTGAGGGGGACACTTGACGGGATGAGCACTGGGTGTTATTCTGTATGTTGGTAAATTGAACACCAATAAAAATTAATTTATATAAAAAATAAATAAATAAATAAATAAATAAAATTATTTTTTGAGGGATGCCTGGGTATCTCAGTGGTTGAGCATCTGCCTCTGGCTCAGGGTGTGATCCTGGGGTTCTGGGATCGAGTCTCGCATCAGGGTCCCCGCAGGGAGCCTGCTTTTCCCTCTTCCTGTGTCTCTGCCTCTCTCATGAATAAATATATAAAATCTTTAAAAAAATATTTATTTGAGAGAGTGTGTGTGCAGTTGGAGGGGCAGAGTGAGACTTAAGCAGACTCCCTCGCTGAACGCAGGGTTTGATCTCACAACCCTGAACTCACAGCCTGAGCCGAAACCAAGAGTCAGACGCTTACCCAGGTGCACCGTCCAGGCGCCCTGTAAACATCAGCTCTTAATTTTAAAGAAGTGTTCGCTTACTTGCCAGCCTGTGTGTGTGTTCACGTTCCAGAGATGCCCGGAGACCCTCGCGGCAACCCTCCGGAGCTCAAGCGGCCTCGACTCCACGAACGCGAAGGCAGTGCCCAAGGGCTGGACCCCTGAGGAGACCCATCTGGGGGCCCCGTGTGCACAGAGAGGGGGGCTGGGCCGGACGCACTGGAGACCAGGGGCGTTAGGTGGAGCCCAACAGACACTCGTGAATTGATCTCTGTAACTAAAGATACGCATGGACCAGGTTTTCTCCAGAACTGTGTTTGCTCTTGCATTCAACATACATTTTTACCTCGGAGATGTGAACATTTTCATGGACTAAATCCTCTTTTTGATGAGTTTCTGAAACGAGCAGTTCAACCTTATTTTGCATGAAGCAGTGACTTCTCCCTTGAAAATACACGGAAGTACAGACAGGTTGCAAGTGGACGCTTCTAAAGCAGGAATAGAAAGAGGAGAACAGTGTCGGAGAAGGTCTATTCTGCTGAATTGACCTTCCCCATAGTCGATTTTTAGGAGTTCTTTTGCTTTCTGATTTTAAAGGTAATAATGCTTGTTCTGGAAAGTTTAGTGAGAATAAGGCAGGAAAACCGGGTCAGGGTGGGCCTCCGCCCTCCTGTTACCATCAGGAGGAGCCTGGTTGCTGTTGGGCATATTTATTTCCTTGACCTTTTTTTTTTTTCCTCTTAGGGAGAGAGAGTTGAGATACAGTTTGGTAACCAAATAGGTTTACTTTTCAGATTGATTTTTCAGAGTAAAAGAACTTTCCGTAGCAATTTCTGTCTGTGCCTTTTCTGTCTCCCTTCCTGTGGGGAGTAAAGCAGCGTCATGGGCCGGGGCGCACACAGGGCAGCTGGCTGCAGGAGGCTCCCACGGGGTCGCGTGCAGCGCCACGGCCGCGGCTGCTGCTCACGGAGAGGGGGTGCCACCGAGGAATGTCGTGATGCTCGATGCCAGTCACTTTGGGATAATGAACACCGTGAGTCCTGCAAGTGAGACCCCCCCCCCCCCCCCGAAGCCTAGATTTCTCTCCAGTCTCGGAGAGATCACAGCTTTCAGGAGCCCTGGTCAGATCCGACGGGAAGTGGCTGAGGAGTGAATGAATGTGCCCCTTTGAACTCTGGGCAGCAACAATGGAAGGAATTGGAAAAAGGATCAATGTGTTGCTCGGTCCATAACCTGGTTAACCAGGAAGAGAGTTTGCCTCCCTTTTAGATGCGAAGGTGTCACACGGGGGTTAATTTACAGTGTAGAGAACTAGAAGGTGAACGGATGCGCAGCCGTGAGGATCCGGGGGTGGGTCACGTTCAGTGTGAAGATACTTTAAAATGTCAGACGGTATCTGTTTTGACCAATGATTCTCAGCCTTCGCTGTCTGCTGAGTCTTGGTGCCTGGGTACCCTCCACCCCCGCCCCCGGAGGGACGGCCTAAGGGGACTGGGGCATGGTCTCCACGTAATTCAGATGCCCAGCCAAGCCTGGGAAATCGTGAGAAGAGCTTTCCCTGCATATGTTGTTTTCTGGTTAAATCACTTCCATGGAAAGCTTTTGCTTGCTTGTTCTCATCATCATCGTGGATTGGCAGCCTGGTAAGGAAGCTCTGGTCTCGGGATCCCTGGGTGGCTCAACGGTTGAGTGTCTGCCTTTGGCCCAGGGTGTGATCCTGGGGTCCTGGGGTCGAGTCCCGCAGCCTGCTTCTCCCTCTGCCTGTGTCTCTGCCTCTCTCTCATGAATAAATTTTTTTAAAAAATCTTAAAAAAAAAAAAAAAAAAAGGAAGCTCTGCTCTCAGCCTGAAAAGATAATGTGTGGGAGATGCCATTGGCTCTTCCAAAAAAAAGATCAATTTAGACGTCCTGCAGCTGGAGCGAGGAGCGTTCTGCGGCCATCGATCGCTGTGCAGAGAGGTGTGATCCTGGGTCCCGCGTTCTCGGTGGGTGAGCCTGCTGTCCTGGCCACGCACCGCACTTGTCTACGCATCGTCTCTTGTGCGCCAATGATGGGGGCAATGGGGAGCCCCTTCAGCCTGGAGTATGCGGTATAGGCATCACTAGTTGTCGGTCAGCTGTCACTGAATATAAATCACGGAATCATCCATAAAAGCCCATGTGATGGGGATGCCCAGGTGGCTCAGCGGTTGAGAGTCTGTCTTCAGCCTGGGGTGTGATCCTGGAGACCCGGGATCGAGTCCCGCATCAGGCTCCCTGCCTGTTTCCCCCTCTGCCTATGTCTCTGCCTTTCTGTGTCTCTCATGAATAAATAAATAAAATCTTAAAAAAAAATAAAGTTAGGGCAGCCCAGGTGGCTCAGCGGTTTAGCGCCGCCTTCAGCCCAGGGCATGACCCTGGAGACCCAGGATCGAGTCCCACGTCGGGCTCCCTGCATGGAGCCTGCTTCTCCCTCTGCCTGTGTCTCTGCCTCTGTCTCTGTCTCTCATGAATAAATAAATCGTTGGGGTAAAAAAAAAAAAAAGCCCAGGCGATGTTACCTCCGGGTCCTGACCTTTTTGAAAAGGTCTGTTTCCATCCGGGTATTTAGTAGGGAAGCCTGTGCAAAAGGAGCCTGGCCTGAGGGCCGGGCGGTATCCCCTCGTGAAATGTCACCGTCAGACTGGCCTCCTCGCCGGGGCCCTGCAGCTGCCTGTTCCTCAGTGCCACCGACTGTCTGGTGGCCCCCTGAGCCCACGCCGTTGTGGAGGAGCCGCCTCCCTCAGGGCGCCCACCAGGGCAAGGGCGCTGCAGCAGGGAGACCAAGCGTGTGCCCCAGGGGGCAGGTCCAGCTGTCACATCCCGTCCCCTCCCTCATTTTTGTCCTGCGGCCACATCTGTGGTCCGAAGCACTCACCCGCACATTCACGGTGCCGTGGATGCTTCTTAGCAACACAGTTGTGTCTATTTTAACAAGTGGGTCCTGAGTCCTTGGTTCTGGAACCTTCCAAGTGGGGAGAGGGGAGGGCAGAGGACGACCGGCCCGGCCCTCCCCCACCCGGAGTCTCAAGAGCCTGCAAGTTCCCTTTGTGACCTCACTGGAGTTCAGAGCACTGCCTCCCCCCTGCTGCGTGGACACCTCTAACGGGGGGATGGACCTGGGACAAATGGCCCCACCTAAGGCAGGGTCCTTACAGCTCCACAAACTTTCACTCTGCCCCCCTGGGCAGGAGAGAGGGTGAGGAGGGAGGCAGGAGGGTACCTGGGGTCAGCCCCCTCTCCCCCCCCCCCCAGGTTGAAGTTAACAGGTACCTGGGCTCCCATTTGGGGCCCCTGGAGGCGCTGTCCCCGCCGATGTGCCCCAGCTCCCGGGCTCCACCTGCCTCGGGTGGGCCAGGTCCCGGCCGGGCTCGGTGCCGACTTGGCCGGAGCGCCCTGGATGCAGGCCTCAGCCCCTGACAGCTGGTCCTGGGGGGGCACAGCTCAACAGATCGGGGCGGGAGACGGTGAAGAAGGTGACACGTGGGAGTCCATCTGTCCAGCCATCCCTCATCTGTCTCCCCAACACCCAGGTAGGTAGCAGAGCAAACGTTAGGGACAAAACACACAAAGCCCCTCCTGGAGCTCGCCATCCGGTCGGGGGAGACCCACAGTCAACCAGAAAGTCCATGTGAGAGGAGAGGACTATGGGAAAGAGCAGAGCTGGGTGGAGCGGCTGCGCATGAAACAGGCCTGGGGTGGGGGGCACAACAGGGTGGGGACGCTCGGCGGGGGAAGGAGCAGGCGAGTCAGGCCTTCCAGCTCCTCCAGCAGCAGGGTCACCTCGGCGCCGGGACCCATGTGCTGCACGGACAGGCTGGGGGTCTCGGGCTCCTCCTGGAGCCCTGGGGATGGGGTTCGGGTGGCCCGGCCCAGAGGGGGACAGGACCCCTGGCCCGCTTGTCACAGGGGAGGTGCCAGCTGTGTTCCAGGGGGTCTCTGACTCCAGCTCCAGGCCAGAGCCACATGTCACGCAGCCTCGTCTTCCACTTCCTGCTTTTCAGCCCATCCTGGGCCCTTGGGACAAAAAGTTGTCAGAGCTGGTGGCCGGGGAAGGTGCTTCCTTCGGCTCGGCCGCTGCCCCCAAGTCCTGCCTTCCTCAGCGCAAACAAGGGCAGCTCGGGGAGCGGAATACTCCACCCCTACCTGAGTCCTGGTTTATTCCCTTAGAGCTTATTTTTTTTTAAGATTTTATCTATTTATTCATGAGAGACACAGAGAGAGAGGCAGAGACACAGGCAGAGGGAGGAGCAGGCTCCATGCAGGGAGCCCGACCTGGACTCGATCCTGGGTCCCCAGGATCCCACCCCGGGCCGAAGGCAGTGCTAAACCGCTGGGCCCCCGGGCTGCCCTCCCTTAGAGTTTAGCTCAGAGACCCTGGGAAGCCGGAGTTCTTGCCCCTTTGAAAGCCGTGGTAGCAGGTGCTTAGTAGCAGTTGTGTGGGGGACGAGCCCCTGGCCTCATGTCTTAATACCCCACAGGACCTGATGTCCCCTCCTGTCATTGCACGGGGGCTGGGAAGGGCATTTCTAGTGTCAGATCATGACTTTGAAGCACATCGGGTCGCCCTGCCCTGGGTCAGGTCCCTGGAGGAAGGCATGCTCGGCAGCATGTCGGTGCCCGCAGCAGCCCCCTCAGACCTTCTTTCCCCTACAAGGTCCCTCTTCTGGCCCCATCCCCGCCAAGGTCAAGGACCTGCCACCACCAGCGCTTCCCGGCCCTGCACCGGGGCACCTGTGGGGCTTTACAAAACCAAACCAAACTGACTCAAACCGAGGCTTTGTCCAGATCCCAGAATCGGCTTCTGCAGGTTGGGGAGACACCCAGGCAGCCACTTGCATTTTTAAAAACTGGGGAGATGCAACGGGTGGTGAGAGCTACGGTGGGGAGGCCTGTGACATCTGAGACGCCCAGGGAAGGGCAGTGGAGACTCTTTGAACTCAAGAATTTTTATAAAGAAACTATGGGTTCAGCTATTCAACTGGAGGCCAAAGCTTAAAGAAGACTTTGCCACCTGACTCCAGCGTCACCTGCTTCTACCAAAGGTCACAGGAACGCGCTGATGCCATTGAAGCCACCTCCAAGCTAGCGGGCCACAGGGCTGCCCGGCTCATTTTGAACAGGGGTCCATGAATTTGGGTTCCTAATGACAGTACTTGAACATGCCACGGGGGGGCGATATTGCTAGTGCTTCTCTCCACTGTCAAATGTAGACACTAATGCGTTTTTATTTTTAGATGTTTAAAAATTTATCTATTCATCAGAGACACAGAGAAAGGCAGAGACACAGGCAGAGGGAGAAGCAGGCTCCCTGCAGGGATCCCTGATGTGGGGACTCGGTCCCAGGACCCTGGGATCATGACCTGAGCCAAAGGCAGATGCTCAACCCCTGAGCCACCCAGGTGCCCTGGAACTAATGTATTTTTAATGAAAAGATTTTAAATCCCATTGTTATAGAATATTATCTATTGCAATTCATTTTTCATGCTTATTACTTTCTATTTAATTACATGCTATTTTGTTATTGCAAAGAGTTCTATAAACCCACATCATATACTGCATCGGAGCGCCCCCACCCCACTGTGAGAACTTCATATACAAATAGCTAGATTTAAAAGGTGTTTATGTTAAATGCAGCCACAAGTATAATGAGCTTGAAGAAGCTAAGCTTAAAAGGTTCCTTTTTAAAATTTTTTAAGCCAAAAAAAAATACTGTCTTGGTGACATTTTTCTACATTAGCAACAAACCTAATATCCACTGTGCCTTACAACTATACAAAGATGCATGCACATGGAGTTTTTGCAGTATTTTGAGATGGAAAACAAGACTGGAAATCATCTAAGCGTCTACCAACAGGGGACCCATTAAACTGCAGCGCAACCGTACGGTGGCATGTTTGCTGGAGCTGTGTGTTCTAGTGTGGAAAAGGCTCAAGTACAAAATCCAGGAGAAGCGCAGCAGGGGAAGCCTGGTGTATATACCCTCCTCTTCCCTGTGAGCCTGCCTCAGGGATGTGCAGGGGCGTGCGGTGATAGGAGGGCGGTCTGGCTCCAGGATGTAACCTCAGGAGCAGAGTTGGGGGTACTTATAGTTAGGCCATTCAAGGCACTTCCAGGTTTTGTGGGTTTTTTAAAGATTTATTTATTTATTTATTTATTTATGAGAGACGCACAGAGAGAGGCAGAGACACAGGCAGAGGGAGAAGCAGGCTCCCTGCAGGGAGCCCAATGCAGGACTCGAACCCAGGACCCTGGGATCACGCCCTGAGCCACCCAGCTGCCTCCAAGGCCCTTCCAGTTTTAGGTCACAGACCAGCACATAATATTAATGCTAGGCCTTATGTCACATGCTGGTGCTTGGAAAACCAGGGAAGGATGTTGTCCTTGATGGTGGCAAGGGAACTTAGGCCAGGAAGCCAATGATCATGTAGGGTTCTCTTTACAGATGTGTGGGATTGTGTGAAGCGGGGGTGTAGCAGCAGGAGAGTCACCAGGGAGGTAGGAAGGACATGGACTTTGGAGCCAGAAAAAGTGGGGCTTTGATTTTGCTAAGCTGCTAAATTGCTGTATGACTCTGCACATTCTGCACCTCTTCCTTACCTCAGTCTCCTCGTCTGCCCCATTTAGTGGTTGAAAGGACTAAGTGGGGACACCTGGTTGGCTCAGTGCTTGAGCATCTGCCTTCGGCCCAGGGCGTGATCCTGGAGTCCTGGGATCGAGTTACATTAGGCTCCCTGCATGGAGCCTGTTTCTCCCTCTGCCTGTGTCTCTGCCTCTCTCATGAATAAATAAATAAAATCTAAAAAAAAAAAAAAAAAGACAGGACTGAGTGAGCAAGATATAGAACTTCCTCTTTAGCTGAGAGCTCCACCTTCTCACAGGAAATTTTGGGGAGCCAGGAGTTTGGAGAGCCAGGAAAGCTGTTGCTACAGCTCCATTCCAAAGACACTCAGGTGGAGACCCAGGGGAGCTGATGGTACTTTGCTGCAGAATTCCCGTGTGCTTGGGGAGACTGGTCTTTTTGTGCTGTTCAGGCCGTCAACTGATTGAACGAGGCCCACCCACCTTATGGAGGGCAGTCTGTTCACTGAAAGTTTATTGATTTGTTAATCTCAACCAAAACCACCCTAAAAATTGACACATAAAATTAACCATCACAACCACCACTCAAGCCAAATTTGGGAACTGGAACACATGCGGCCTGGCCAACTGACCAACTACAGCAGTCTGAATGGCGGTGAGTCTGGATCCCTTATCAATGGCTAATTTGATCTCCTAGACATTTAGAGGGATGCTCCCCTCCATCAGAACATCATAATCCACAAATGAGAATACACGGTACTCTGAGGACCTCTAAAAGAGCAATTCAGGAATTGCTGAAGCAGCATTGAAGTGCTTTCCTGTGAGCAGAAACAACCACAGTCACTTGTGAGTTAACTTGTTGCAACTAAACCCAGCAGAATGCAGGTTCTCAGTAATCGCAAAGTTGTTTTTTTTTTTAATTCATGATAGACACAGAGAGAGAGGCAGAGATACAGGCAGAGGCAGAAGCAGGCTCCATGCTGGGAGCCCGACCCGGGACCTGATCCCAGGACTCCAGGATCGCGCCCTGGGTCAAAGGCAGGTGCTAAACTGCTGAGCCACTCGGGGATCCCCAGTAATCGTAGAGTTTGAAGGTCCCAGGCCCTGGGGTCAGGCAGCCTGAGCTTGAATCCTGGCTCTGCCACTTGCTCTGTGGCCAAGGGTTGGTTGCTTGATCTCTCTGAGCCTTGTTTTTCTCACCTGTAAAATGAGATGCCAGCCCCTTGCCTGATGGACCTGCAGCACGAGTTAAATGAGAAGCCATGGGTGGCATGCATGCAGGGTAACCCTCCCCATGGTGAGCCTCAAAACACATCAGCCACTATTGCTTCTTTCCAAATCTCCATCCCTCTTGCCAGTAAATAAGACCTCTTGTCTGTGGGTGAGTATGCTATGGGGGTTTGGGTCCAAAACCAAAGCTCTGAGGCCCCAATTTGCATTGCTCATCCTAGTTGACCTTTGATGCTGGAAGCTATAAAATTAACATCTCGAATAGCTTTCTTGACAATTGGTACTTTGCCATAAGAAGCAGGTGTCATAGAACTCACATTAAACTGGGGAGGGAGTTCCCTTTCTGGGATGGAGGAATTCAAACTGAATTCCAAGAAAGGAGCACCTGCCATGAAGGATGGGCTGGAAATGAGCTGATTCTTGAGCTATAGTCCTTGCTCCCCAGGAGATGGGCTTAGGGATACCTCCTAGGGAAGGCCAGGCCAAAGTGACATGGCTGATGTCCAGAGGAGCCACCCCGGATAGGGCATACGAGCTGTGAGTGAACCTGTGACAGCTGCAGAAACTTCAAATGAGAAAGTCATTTACTTCTTCCAGACTGACAAGACTCCTACATGCGACACTGCATCTAGAGCTATGACGAGATGCTGAGTGAGGTGTGCATGCATGCCCTGGTGCTTTCTCTCTCACACACACACACGATTACCAACAAGCATTTAAGACAGCCAGTACTTTCTTGCTAGACACATCTCCAAAAGCAAGAGAAACAAAAGCAAAAATAAACTATTGGGGCTTCATCAAGATAAAAAGGAAGGAAACAGTTAATAAAACTAAAAGGCAACCTATGGAGTGGGAGAAGGCATTTGCAAATGACATATCAAATAAAGGGCCCGTATCCAAAATCTAGAAATAACTTATCAAACTCAACACCCCGAACCCAAAAAAATCCAGTCAAAAAAATGGGTAGAAGACGTGAACAGACATTTCTCCAAAGAAGATGTACCACAGACACATGAAAAAATGCTCATCACTTGGTATAAATACAAATCAAAACCGCAATGAGGTACCACCTCACACCAGTCAGAACAGCTAAAACGAACAACTCAGGAAACCACAGATGTTGGTGAGGATTTGGAGAAAGGGGAAGCCTCTTACATTGTTGGTGGGAATGCAAACTGGGGCAATCCCTCTGGAAAACAGTATGGAGGAGGTTCCTCAAAAGTTAAAAATAGTGCTACCCTCCAACTCAGCAATTGCACTATTAGGTATTTATCCAGAGGATACAAACATAGTGATTCAAAAGGACACCTGCACCCAAATGTTTATAGCAGCATTGTCCACAATAGCCAAACCGTGGAAAGAGCCCGGATGTTCATCGACTGATGAATGGATGAAGAAAGTGTGGTGTATATATATATAATACAATGGAATATTACTCAGCCATCAAAAAAATGAAATCTTGCCATTTGCAATGACATGGCTGGAACTAGAGGGTATTATGCTAAACAAAATAGGTCAATCAGGGAAAGAAAAATTACCGTTTGATCTCACTTACATGTAGAATTTAAGAATCAAAACAGATGAACATAGGGGAAGGGAAGGAAGACGAAAATAAGATGAAAATAGAGAGGAGATCAAACCATAAGCGATGCTAAACTCTAGGAAACAAACTGAGGGTTGCTGGAGGGGAGGTGGAGGGGGATGGGGTAATTGGGTGATATAAAGAGCCCTGAGTGTTATATACAACTGACGAACCACTAAATTCTACCCCTGGAACTAATAATACAGTATATGTTAACTAAATTACATTTAAATCAAGAATTTTTAAAAGGTACAACACCTGTGTGGTGCAGTCAGTTGAGTGTCTGACTCTTGATTGTAGTTCAGGTCATGATCTCAGGGTCATGAGATTGAGCCCCGTATTGGGCCCCAGGCTCAGCAGGGAGTCTGCTTAAGATTCTCTCCCTTTGCCCCACCTGCTTGTGCTCTCTCTCTCTCTCTCAAATAAATAAATGAACCTAAAAAAAAAAAAAAGACAGCCAGTACTTAGAAGTTAATATTGACAGCAATAAAAAAGAGTAATATTCTTTTTTTAAACAAGATTTTATTTATCTATTCACAAGAGACACAGAGATATAGACAGAGGGAGAAGCAGGCTCGCCGCAGGAAGCCTGATCCCAGGACTCCGGGATCACAACCTGAACCAAAGGCAGACACTCAACTGCTGAGCCATCCAGGGGTCCCAGAAGAGTAATATTCTATCCACAAAGCTGAGGCATGAAACAAAATACTGGAAGCTCGGTTGTATTGGTCCACTAGGGCTGACATCACAAATTTTAAAGGTGGCTTAAGACAACAGAAATGTATACTATCACAGTTGTGAAGGCCAGAAATCCAGAATCAAGAAGTTGGTTCCCTCAAAGGCTCTGGAACAGGATCCTTCCTGTGTCATCCAGCTTCTCATGGCTTCAGGCGTTCCTTGGCTTGGGACCACACCAGTCCAGCCCCTGCCTCCATCTTCACGTGGTCCCTGTGAAGGCCACGCCCTCATCCAGAATGGTCCCATCCGGAGATTTCCAAATAAAGTCACATTGTGAGGTCCCAGCTGGGCACGGAACGGAATGTGGAGGGACATAGTTCAACTCACTGCACTACTCCATGAGATGGCGCTGGGAGGAAGCTTGGCTGGGAAATGGAAACCAGTTTCAGAGTGGACGGTGATTAAACCCAAACCAGGAAGAAGCTACCTTAAACTGTTGGAATGTGTCAAGTCCTGTGAGCTGTCCACAGCTGCCTGGGGGGGCCCCCTCACAGATTTCCTCATGTTTTGGGACGTGTGAACTCGTGGAGTGCTGGCCGTGTGGCGATGGCCTGTGGGCACCCAAAGGGACTGGGTGGTAGGTCACTGGACCCTCACACTAGGTCTAGGAGGTATGAGGAAACAGGCACAGAGAGCAGGAAACATTTGCTCAGGGCTTGAAGGTACAGCTAGGAGCTGGCGAGGAGCCATCTGGCTCTGAAGTCTGTGCTCAGACTCCCTGACTACAGTGTCAGGATTCTTTACCTAGAGAATGTGACCACACAACTATCACCACAACCTGGGTTATCTGGGCAAAGAAGAAACTCCAGGAGGTCAAGTGGAGTTCATCTATCATCAACACTGGCTTCCCTTTCACTAGTAAAGAAAAGGAAGACTCTCCACCTGGCAACCCAGTCAGCATGGCAGGCTTGGATCATAGCTTTGTTTTTCTGAGCCTCACCTGTGTAAGGAGAGTTGGTCAGGGTCATTTCTAACCCACAGGGATGATGGAGACAGCCCATGAGAGGGGTCTAAAGTAGACAGGAGGGTAAGGGGATGTGTGGCCAAGGTCTAAAGTGAGAGAAAGATTTCTTGGCTTGATCTTGGTTCCTGCCCCATGGAGGTGGTCTAAGGAGCAGCAGTGGAGAAAAAATAGGGTCAGAGTAAAGAGAAGGAAGACATATTTTTCAAAGCATGTTCACACTGACTGACATGAGGGATGATATTGAAGCCAAGAGTTGAAATATGAGGAGCAGTGGGATGCACATTTCAGGTGAAGGAAACTGCTGGAGAAGCCCTGAGGTGGGAAGGCCCAGGCAGATTGAGGAGTGGACGGACAGATAGACACTCCTGTGGCTAGAGCTTTGTGGACCCACAGTGAGGAGATGGTATGTGATGGGGAGCGTGGAAAGGAGTCTGAATGTATTCATAATGCAAAGGGGGTGCTTTACAGTGATCTGATTCCCTGCATTCTAGGAAGAGCCCTCTATGTGTCATGTGGAGGATGGATTGTGGAGGGAACTGCCATCAGGACACTACTGCAATAGTCTAGGCAGGGGTGGGGGCCCTGGACCAGAACACTGACATGGGGAAGCAAAGGGACAGGCCCACTTGAACGTGTTGGAGATAAAGCAAGTAGGTTGAAAGGAAAATACTCCTACTTGTTAAATAAGCCCTGGGGATGCACTAGTGTACAGCATGGTGACTACAGTTAACAACACTGTATTGTTTATTTCTTTTTTTTTTTTAATTTTTTTATTTATTTATGATAGTCACAGAGAGAGAGAGAGAGAGAGAGGCAGAGACACAGGCAGAGGGAGAAGCAGGCCCCATGCACCGGGAGCCCGACGTGGGATTCGATCCCGGGTCTCCAGGATCGCGCCCTGGGCCAAAGGCAGGCGCCAAACCGCTGTGCCACCCAGGGATCCCTGTATTGTTTATTTCAAAGTTGGTAAGAGAACAGATCTTAAAAGTTATCATAAGAAAAAAATTCCAACTATGTTTGATGATGGATGCTAATAAAACTCACTGTGGTAATAATTCCATGATACATTCATCTACCAGATCCTTATGTTGTGCACCTAAAAGTAATACAATGTCATAGGTCAGTTATATCTCAATAAAATGGAGGGGGGACTGCAGTGACTCTGTCTCTAGTAACTATAGTTACTGATGATGGAAATTCTAGAACTCCATTGTTGGTGGAGCCTCAGGGATTTGAGTTTCAGAGCTGGAGGCACACAGACTGGTAGGATTGGTCCTCTCTCTCCGATTTCCCTTTACCTTTCCTACAGAAGGAGGAGGGTCTGAGGCCTGAGAAGGGTAGATATCTATACAGATGGTAGATGCCAAATCTACTTCCAGGGAAACAGAGCCCCAGGTGCAAGCTCTTTTACCACCACCCCCAGTTCTGCTTATCTAAGCCACTCTCTTCCTAATGCAGAGATACCATGCATTGCTGCTTCACCTCACCCAGTCTCAGCTTGAACTCTTCCAGCAATGGAGAGCTCATCTATGTGGGGGAGCCTGATCGCTCATCTATGGCCTCAACCCCAGCTCTGGTTATGTTCTATGAGCCACAGAGTAGCCCATTCCCTCTTCCCAGAATTTCAGAATTTCCACCTCCCCATTTGGGGTCTTCTTTTCTAGGCTAAACATACTTCATGAACAGTGGGACCTCCCAAGCTATAAGTTGCCAAACCACCCTGCTGTCCTGGTGGTAGAAGTTGCTTCAACAGAGAAGGTAAAGACAGCTTCAGCTTCATAGAAAAGCCTGGCTCGAGTGACAAAACCGGGTCTGTCTGGTATCAGCTCCAACTGTGAGTCACTGGCCTTATTTCAAGGCCGGCACCCTCACTTACTCAGGAGCTCCTATTTCCTAGATGATGAAGCAGATGGAAGAAACATGAGCTGCCATCCAGAGGCCTGTGCAAAATGCAAGACCAAGCTGAGTGTCAGAGAGGAAGCTGGCTGAGAGCTTCACAGGGTGGGCCTGGAAGTCACTTCTGTGTGCTCATGTGCCCTGGTCAACACATGGCATTTGCCTTTGTCCTTCTGGTTGCTTTGTTGTGCTTATCTGATCAGTAGGGTGGGGAACTGTGCAACCAGTTTTATTTTCTGATGTGGCGTGGGGTTGTCATATTGTACTTAACTAAATGGGATCATTGAAAACAGAGCCTTGGTTGAGACACTCCTAAACACTTTTGGTGTCTCTGGGCATTCCCTGGGCATTCGTCTTCAGGGTTCAGCTCTGTGATGCTAGAGGAATTAGGATTGGCCTTCAGAACTTAGAGCTGGTGGACTGTTCAGTGAAGGGCCTGGGGTGAGCTCCGTGGAACTGAGAATGTCCCATGGAGGGCCTTGAACATTGTGGATGTCAAGGGGGAGATTGAGCTCACCATTGTGCTGCCTGGTTTGGCCAAAGACCTCCACCCTCAGCTGCTGTGATGGATCTTCTGGGTTTCCATTGTTGAAAAGAGGGCACCCATGGGCCATAGAGCTGGACTGGAGTCCTGGCCCTGCCACTGAACAACTGTGGACTTGGACAAATGATGTGGCCTCTCTGTGCCTTAGTTTCTCTCTTTGGAAAGGTAAGAGGACTGATAACTCTTATCTCCTCAGCCCTGTGAGGATGAAATGAGAATTGCAGAGCTTTCTATATAGTAGCCACTCAGTGGATCTCAGTGTTTTGTTTTTAAATTTGGAAACCACTGATAGGAAATCTAAGATTAGGAAATCTAAGATTTGGGGAGTGTCCAAGATGGTGACATAGGAAGCCCCTGAACTCAGCTCATCACATGGACACACTGAATCTACAACTACATTTAGAGCAATTCCTCCTGAAGGAAACCTGAGAGCTGATTCTACAGCTTCTCTGCACAACAGAGGATAGAAGGACCTCACAGAAAGGCAGGAGAGGCAGGAAACACTAACAATGACACCAGCCCTGTCGCTGAAAACTACAGGGGGGAGGGAGAGACCTGAGGGACCTGCATGCAGATTTTCCTGCCCTGGGACAGGGGTAAAAAGTAGCTTAAAGGGAAATGAGACTAGCAATGAAGGAAAAGAATTCACTAACTCTAGGGTATCCACCAAGTGGGAGCCCTGTTGGAACTCTCTCTGGGTCAGAGGTACTTGCAAGTCCAAATGTTTATATTCTACCTCTACGTCCACAGGATCTGGGCACTCTAGCCAGTCTGTTGCTTCAGTGAAGCCCAGGCCCCTAGCCCACACCAGCTGCAGTTGGCCCCCAAGGGTCCTCTCCATCTGTGTCTGTGCAATCTCCAGCGATCCCACCAATGTGGCCCCAGCATGGAATACTCTAGGACACCTTCCACTAGTGCCTGCTTCAGCTCCAGCCATCGTGCCAGGATGCCTGCTATCAGAGCATCTGGGGACTTGGCCTGCACCTGCTTCAGCTTCAGCCATATCACCACAGTGGCCCCAGTGCGGAGTGCCTCAGGACCCCCAGCCCATGTCTGCTACAGCTCCAGCCAGCCAGGCAGAGTCAGCTGACACATGCAATCTACACAGGTGATGTTCCTACATAAGGCCAACTCCTTCAAGAGAAAGAGGTAGTTCTTTTACCTCATTCATAGAAACACAGAAAGTCAAACAAAATGAGGACACAGAGTAATATGCTCCAAAATAAGACCAAACTCCAGAAAATGAACTCAATGAAATAGAGGTAAGTAGGGATGCCTGAGTGACTCAGTCAGTTAAGCATCTGCCTTCAGCTCAGGTCATGATCTTGGTGTCCTGGGATCGAGCCCCCCATTGGGCTCCCTGCTCAGTGGGAGTCTGCTTCTCCCTATCATTCTGCCCCTGTTTATGCACTCTCTCTCCTTCAAATAAATAAGTAAAATCTTTTCTAAAAAATAGAGGTAAGCAATGTACCTTTTTTTAAAAAATTTATTCATGATAGACATAGAGAGAGAGACAGAGAGAGGCAGAAGCAGGCTCCATGCCGGGAGCCCGACTCCGGACTCGATCCCGGGACTCCAGGATCACGCCCTGGGCCAAAGGCAGGTGCGAAACTGCTGAGCCACCCAGGGATCCCCCAGCAATGTACCTTATAAAGAGTTCAAAATCATGGTTATAAAGATGCTCACCAGACTGGAGAGAAGAGTGGAAGAACTCAATGAGAACTTCAAAAAAGAGATGGAATTATGAAAGAGAACCACCAGAGTTGAAGAACGCAATAACTGAAATGAAAAAAAAAATGCATAAGGAATCAGCAGTAGATTAGAGGATGCAGAAGTTAGTTAAGGAATCCACAAAATAAGTAAAATAGGATGTTGTATACATAAAACGTGGAAGGGGAAGAAAAATATAGTGCTTTTAGAATGTATTTGAACTTCAGTGACCGCTGACTTAATAACTGCTATACACCTAGGACTTTATATAAGAACCTCATGGTAACAACAAACTAAAATCTATAACACATACACACAGAAAAAGAAGAATCTAAGTATTATGGTAAAGTCTTCAATCACAAGGAAAGAGAGCAAGAGAAGAAAGAGAAAAAGCATACAATGACAACCAGAAAATAACAAAATGACAATAAGTACATACTTCCAATAATTACTTTAAATGTAAGTGATCTAAATGCTCCATTCGAAGACATAGGTGACAGAATGGACTAAAAAAACAAGACCCACCTGTGGAGTTCTGGTCCAAGATGGTGATGTAGGAAGATCCTGAACTCACTCTTCCATGGGCATACCAAAACTATACTGATTTATATGGCAATTCCTCTGAAAAAGAACTGAGGGCTGACTGAATAGTTTCTGTACAACAAAAGATAGAAAGACCATAAGAACAGCAAAAAAGACAGAGACACAGCAATGAAGGGCAAGCCCACCCCAACCTGTGAATTGCAGGGGGTAGGGATAGCAGAGTGACCTTGAGCAGATTCATCTGAAAAAAAAGTCATGGCTTAAAAGGTCAACTAGAATAAAGAGGAACCAGCTCTAGAACTCTGCCAAACAGCAAGAGAGCTGCTGGAACTTTCTCTGGATCAGAGGGACTAGCGAGCATCATGGTTTGTTTCCCCTTCAACTTAATAGCATGGATGGGAGCAGAGTCTGGGTGCACTAGCCTGCCTACCACTTCAGTGAGCCCTGAGGCCCCAGCCCACATCAGCCCTAGCCATCCCACCAATGTGGTCCCAGTGTGGGACACCCAAGGTCAGCACTCGCTACAGCTCTAGCCATTGTGCCAAAATGACATAGGTGCCAAGTGCCCCAGAACACTCTAGACACACACAGCTTTGACTCCAGACAGTTTACTAGGGCACTCCTGGCACAGAGTGCCAATACCTCCTAGCTCATGCCTTCTTTGGATCCAGCCACCACAGCAGGATATGCCCTGCATTGAGAGTCCTGGGACCCACTGACTTGTGCCCCACCATAGTTTTGGCTACCGCACCAGTGTACCTTCTATGAAGAGAGCGCTGCAACCCCTTGGCTTGCACGTTAGCTGCTCTGCCAGGGTGCTCTCTGCACAGAGAACCCCAGGGCCACTGTGGCCCAAGCCCACTTCAGCTGGGCCATCTCACCAGGGAACCCCCAGCATGGAATGCCCCAGGCCCCAGCCCATACAAGCCACAGCTCTAACCAGGCAGCCAAAGTCACCAAGCACATGTAGTCTACATAGGGAAGGACCACACAGAAGACCATCTTTAAGGTTAGGAAAAGTGGCTGTTCTACCCAATTCACAGGCATGAACACAGTCAAACAAAATGAGAGGAATATACTAAAAATAAAAGAACAAGACCAAAACTTAAAAAAAAAGAACTAAATTAAATGGAGAAAAACAATATTCTTGATACCAAGTTCAAAGTAATGATAATAAAGATGCTCACCAATGATAATAATACAAAGACTGGAGAGAAGAGTGGAAGAACTCAGAATTTCAACAAAGAGATAATAAATATGAAAAAATAACCATCAGAGGGGATCCCTGGGTGGCACAGCGGTTAGGCGCCTGCCTTTGGCCCAGGGCACGATCCTGGAGACCCGGGATCGAGTCCCACGTCAGGCTCCTGGTGCATGGAGCCTGCTTCTCCCTCTGCCTGTGTCTCTGCCCCTCTCTCTCTCTGTATGACTATCATAAATAAAAAAAAAATAACCATCAGAGTTGAAGAATATGATAATTAAAACAAAAAATTCATTGTAGCATATTAACAGTAAATTAGGGGATATGGAAGAATGAATCAACATCTGGAAGAAATCACCCAAGCTGAACAGAAAAAATAAAACCATATTAAAAATTGAGCATAGTAATTAAGATGTCACAATGTGTAACAAAGTTTAAAGATAGAGAATTTTAAAAGCAGCAAGAGAGAAGCAAAAAGTTGTGTATAAGGGAAAACCTAGAAGGCTATCAACTGATTTTTCAGCAGAAACTTTGGCTAGATTGTTGCACTTCCTTCTGGCCTGAAAGTACTAAAAGGCAAAAAACCCAACAGCTAAGAATACACTACTTAGCAAGGTTACAATTCAGGATTAGAGGAGAGATAAGATTTCTCAATCAGCCAAGAAACCAAAGAAATGAAAAGGTACATGAAAAAAATGAAAATGAAAACACACGGTCCAAAATCTTTGGGATGCAGCAAAAGTGGTTCTAAGAGGGAAGTTTATAACAACACAGGCCTACCTCAAAAAGCAAGAAAAAAATCTCAAACCACCTAACCTTACACCTAAAGGAGGTAGGAAAAGAACAAACAAAACCCAAACTTCACAAAAGGAAGGATATAATAAAGATTAGAGCACAAATAAATGATACAGAAACAGAAACACAATAGAACCGATTAATGAAACCAGGAGATAGTTCTTTGAAAAGATTAACAATATTGAACCAGACTCATCAAAGGAGGGGGAAGGGAAGGGAGAAGAGAAGGAGGAGGAAGAGGAGGAAGAGAAGAAGGAAGAAGATCCCAATAAAATCACTAATGAAAGTGGAGAAATAACCACCAACACCACAGAAATACAAACAATTGTAAAAGAATATTATGAAAACCTATATGCCAATAAATTCAACAATTTAGAAGAAATGAAAAGAGGAGGAAATGGAAAATTTGAATAGGCCAATTACTAGCAATAAAATTGAGTCAGTCATCAAAAAATTACCAACAAACAGGAGCACCTGATTGGCTTAGTTGGTAGAGCATGCAACCCTTGATCTCAGGGCCATGAGTTTGAGCCCCACATTGGGTGTAGAGATTGCTTTAAAAAAAACTCCCAACAAACAAAAGTTCAGGAGCAGATAGCTTCTCAGGGGATGTCTACCAAACATTTAAAGAGGGGTTAATACTCATTCTTCTTGAACTATTCCAAAACAATGGAAGAGGAAGGAAATTTTCCAAATTCATTCTATGAGGCCAGTATCATCCTGATACCAAAAACAAAGTCACCACAAAAAGAAAAAGAGAGAGAGAGAGAGAGAAACTACAAGCCAATATCCCTGATGAACATAGATGCAAAATCCTCAGCAAAACATTAGCAAACAAAATCCAATGATACATTTAAAAAATTATGCACCATAAACAAGTGGGATTTTTTTCCCAGGATGTAAGCATGGTTCAATATTCACAAAACAATCAACATGATATGCCACATCAATAAGAGAAAGGATAAAATCTGTATGATTATTTCAAAAGGTACAGGAAAAGCATTTGACAAAATACAACATCCATTCATGATAAAACCCTCTACAAAGTAGGTTTAGAGGGAGCATACCTCAACATGATAAAGGCCTTATGTGAAAAACCCACAGGCAACATCATACTCCATGATGAAAAATTGAGAGCTTTTCCCCTAAGGCCTGAAACAGAGAGATGTTCACTTTCACCGCTGTTATTCCACATGATACTGGATGCTCTAGCCATAGCAATTAGACAACAAAAAGAAATTAAAGGCATCCATATTGGAAAGGAAGAAGAAAAATTCTCACTATCTGTGGATGACATACTATATATAGAAAACCCAAAGACTCTACCAAAAAACTACTAGAACTGATAAATGAACTCAGTAAGGTTGCTGGATACAAAATCAATGTACAGAAATCTTGCATTTCTATACACTAATAATGAAGCAGGAGAAAGTGAATTTTTTTATATTTTAAAGATTTTATTTAATCATGAGAGACACGCAGAGAGAGGCAGAGACACAGGCAGAAGGAGAAGAAGGCTCCCTGTGGGGAGCCCAATGTAGGACTCGATCCCAGGACCCCAGGATCACAACCTGAGCCAAAGGTAGACGCTCAACCACTGAGCCACCCAGGCATCCCAGCAGAAAGTGAAATGAAGAAAAAATCCCATTTACAATTGCACGAAAACAATAGCATATCTAGAAATAAACTTAATCAAAGAAGTGAAAGACCTTTACTCCGAAAACTATAAGACACTGATGAAAGCAATTCAAGATAACTTGAATAAATGGAAAGTCAGTCCATGCTTATAGGTTAGCAGAACAAATATTGTTAAAATATCTATACTACCCTAAGCAATCTACAAATTTAATGTAATCCCTATCAAATACCAATAGCATTTTTCACAAAATTAGAACAAATAGTACTTAAATTTGTATGGAACCACAGAAGACCCTGATCAGCCAAAGCGATCCTGAGAAAGAACAAACCTAAGATGTCATAATCTCAGATTTCACTACAAAGCTGTAGTAATCAAAACAGTATGGTACTGGCACAAGAATAGAGACCAATAAAACAGAATGGAGAGCCAAGAAATAAACCCACACCTATATGATCAATTAATCTATAACAAAGGAGACCTGAATATTCAATGGGGAGAGACAATCTCTTCAATAAATGGTTCTGGGGAAACTGGACAATTACAAGTAAAAGAATGAAACTGCACCACTTCTATACAAAAACTAGAATGGATTAAAGACCTAAATGTGACATGTGAAACCATAAAAATCCTTGAAGAAAGAAACAGGTAGTTTCCCTGATATCAGCCATAACAACATCTTTCTAGGTATGTCTCCTAAGGCAAGGGAAACAAAGGCAAAAATAAACTGTTGAGACTACATCAGAATAAAAAGCTTCTGCACAGCAAAGGAAACAACCAAACTAAAAGACAGTCTACTGAATGGGAGAAGATGTTTGCAAATGACATACGCAAAAAAGGGTTAGTATCAAAAGTATATAAAGAACTTATACAACTCTACACCCAAACAACAAATAATCAATTAAAAAATAGGCAGAAGACATGAACAGATATTTTTCTCCAGAGAAGACATTCATGATCAACAGACACATGAAAAGATGCTCAGTACCATTCATCATCAGGGAAATGCAAATCAAAACTACAATGAGATTACCTCACATAAGAACGGCTAAAATAAAAATTTTAATATAGTATATAGTATAGTATTTAGTATAGTAGTATAGGTATTTTAATAAACAACAATTGTTGGTGAGGATGTGGAGAAAAAGGAACCCTCAATGCACTGTTGGTGGGAATGCAAACTGGTACAGCTCCTGTGGAAGACAGTATGGAGATTCCTCAAAAAATTAAAAATAGATCTACCATATGATCCAGTAACTGCAATACTGGGGGTTCCCCCCGCCAGATATAAAAACATTAATTTAAATGGATATATGCACTCCTATGTTTATTGCAGCATTGTTTACAATAGTCAAACTATAGAAGCAGCCCAAGTGTCCATTGATAGATGAATGGATAAAGAAGAGATAGTATATATGATACTACTCAGCCATAAAAAAGAATAGGATCTTGCTATTTGCAACAACATGGACAGACCTAGAAGGTATTATGTTAAGTGAAATAAGTCAGAGAAAGAAATACCATATCATTTCACTCATAATGTGGAATTTATGAAACAAATGAACAAACGAAAAGAGAGGTGCCAAGAAA
The DNA here is from genome assembly GCF_905146905.1 of Nyctereutes procyonoides. Lineage (NCBI taxonomy): Eukaryota > Metazoa > Chordata > Mammalia > Carnivora > Canidae > Nyctereutes > Nyctereutes procyonoides. The sequence goes on from NW_026575155.1 coordinate 9,865,502, forward strand.
CAGACTCTTAACTATAGAGACAAACTGATGGTTACCAGAGGGGAGGTGGGTGGGAGAAGGTTTAAATAGGTGAAAAAAATCATTGATTCAATGACTCCTGAAGCTATTGCATCTTTGGAGTTTAATAAAAACAAACAAAACAAAAAGAACTGCATTTGAGTTCAGCAACCTTAATGACCCTTAAAGAACTACCCAAGAGAATCATCTAAAACAAAAACAACTTCCCAAACAAAAATTTAAAAAGTAGATCACCACTAAACCAGCATTACAAGAAATGTTAAAGGGACTTCCTTAAGTGGTAAAAAGGGCCATAATTAGAAGAAAATTATGGATAAAATATATAAAATATGACAACATACATACATATATATGGAAGGGGGAGTAAAAAAATAGTTTTAGAATATGTTTGAACTTACGTGACTGTCAACTTAACGTAACCTGCTATGTAATAAGGATGTTACATGTGTACCTCATGGTCACCAGAAACCAAAACCTATAGCAGATAACAAAGAGAAGAAAGCCAAGCATAACACTATAGAAAGTCTTCAATCACAAGAAAAGAGAACAAGAGAAGAAAGGAACAAGAAGAACTACAAAACTACCAGACAAAAATGAACAAAATGGCAATAAGTACATAAATATCAATAATTATATGTAACTGGTCTAAGTGCTCCAAAAAATATATATAGATTGGAAAAATTGGTTTAAAAAAAAACAAACTTTCTATATGTTGCCTACAAGATGCCCTTAGGATCTACAGACACATACAGACTGAAAGTGAATGGATAGAAAAAGACATTGCATGCAAGTGGAAGTGGAAAAAAAAAACACCTGGGGTAGCAATATTTAATATTAGACAAATTAGACTTTAAAGCAAAAATTGTAATAAGAGACAAAGTAGAGCATTATGTAATGATAAAGCAATTAATCCAACAAGAGGATACATCAATTGTAAATATCTATGCACCCAATACTGGAGCACCTAAATACATAAAGCAAACATCAACAGATATAGAAGGAGAAATTGATGGTGATACATTAATAGTAGGGGACTTTAACACTCCACTTACACCGATAGGTAGATCATCTTCTTCGGATGAAGAAGTAGTGTCCTTGAATGAAACATCAGACCAGAATGACTTAACAGATAGACATAGAACACTCCATCCCAAAACAACAGAATACACATTCTTTTCAAGTGGATATGGAATAGTCTCCAGGAAACATCACATTAGGTCACAAGACAAATCTCAATAAACTGAAGAAGATTGAGGGGCACCTGAGTAGCTCAGTTATGCGTCTGCCTTGGGCTCAGGTCATGGTTCCAGGGTCCTGGGACTGGACACCTGCATTGGGCTCTCTGCTCAGCAGGGAGCCTGCTTCTCCATCTCCCTCTGCCTGCTACTCCCCTGCTTATGCACTCTCTCTATCAAATATATAAACAAAATCTTTAAGAAATACATTTAAAAAATAAAGGAAGGAAGAAAAGCTTCCACATAAATTCTACAAGGACAGAATTACCCAGTATCAAAACCAGACAAAGACACTACCAACAAAACAAAACGAAACAAAACAAAACCCCCCTTTCCATGCTGCAAAACCACAGACAATATCCCTGATGAACACAGATGCAAAAATCTTCAAGAAAATATTAGCAAAATGCATTCAACAATACATTAAAAGGATCATTCACATCACGATCAAGTGGGATCTATTTCCAGCACACAAGCATGGTTCAGTATTCACCAATCATGAGTGTCCTACACTACATTAATAAAACAAAGGATTAAATCATATGATCATCTCCATAGATGCAGAAAAAGCATTTGATAAAATTGAGTATCTGTTCATGATAAAAAAAAAACTTTAAACATAGTGGGATTAGAGGGAACATACCTTAACATAATAAAGACCATATACAACAAACTCACAGCTAACATTATACTCAATGGTTAAAAAATACCTGAGAGCTTTTCCTTTAAGATCAGGAATGAGACAAAGATGTTGATTTTCATCATATTTATTCAACATAGTATTGGAAGTCCAGCCACAGCAATTAAATAAGAAAAAAAAAAAGAAAAAAGCAAGAAAAAAAGGCCAATCAAATTGTTAAGGAAAAAATCACTCACTTTTTAAAAAGATTTTATTTATTTATGCATGAGAAACACACAGAGAGAGAGGTGGAGTCATAGGCAGAGGGAGAAACAAGCTCCCTACAGGAAGCCTGATGTGGAACTCGATCCCAGGACCCCAGGATCACAACCTGAGCCAAAGGCAGACTCTCAACCCCTGAGCCATCCAGGCATCCCCCTTTTTTTCTTTAAAGACTTTATTTATTTATTCATGAGAGACACACAGAGGCAGAGACACAGGCAGAGGAAGAAGCAGACCCTCTGTGGGGAACACAATGCAGGACTCAATCCCAGGACCCCAGGATCATGCCCTGAGCCAAAGGCAGAAGCTCAACCACTGAACCACCCAGGTATCCCTGGAGATGCTTTTTTTGCACATGACCTGATATTATATATGTAAAAAACTCTAAGAACTCCAAAACGATTAGAATAAAAGAATTCAGGGATCCCTGGGTGGCGCAACGGTTTAGCGCCTGCCTTTGGCCCAGGGCGCGATCCTGGAGACCCGGAATCGAATCCCATGTCGGGCTCCCGGTGTATGGAGCCTGCTTCTCCCTCTGCCTGTGTCTCTGCCTCTCTCTCTCTCTCTCTCTGTGACTATCATAAATAAATAAAAATTTAAAAAAAAGAATTTAGTTAAGTTGGATACAAAATTATTACCCAGAAATTAGTAGCATTTCTATACACTAACAACAAACTGAAAGAGAAACTAAGGAAATAATTTCACTTACAAATGCACCAAAAAGAATAAAGTATCTAGGAATAAACTTAACCAAGGAGGTGAAAGGCTTGTACTTTGACCACCAGAAACATTGCTAAAAGAAATTGAAGGTGACATAAACAAATTGAAAGTTATTCCATGCTCATGGAGTAGAAGAAATCTTATTGTTACAATGCCTTACCCAAAGCAATCTAGAGGTATAATGCAATCCCTATCAAAACATCAACAGCATTTTTTCACAGAACTAGGATGATTACTGCTAATTTGTATGGAATCACCAAAGATGCCAAATTGTCAAAGCAATCTTGAGAAAACTGAACGAAGCTGGAGGTAACACAATCCCAGATCTCAAGATGCACCATAAAGCTGTAGTAATCAAAGCAGTATAGTACTGGCACAAAAATAGACACATAGATCAATAGAACAGAACAGAGAGAAGAAACCCAGTCTTAAATGGACAATCTATGACAAAGGAGACAAGAATATAATGGAGGAAAGACAATCTCTTTGATAAACAGTACTGGGTATACTGGACAGTTACAAGAATGAAATTAGATCATTTTCTAACATATACACAAACATGGGATGGATTAAATACCTAAATGTGAGTCCAGAAACCATAAAAATCCTAAAAGAAGACACAGGTAGTAATTTCTTTAACGTCAACATTTTTTTAGGTAGGTCCCCCAAGGCAAGGGAAACAAAGGCAAAAATAAGAGACTATGCAAAAATGAGAACTTTTGCACAGCAAAGGCAATAGCTACACAAAGATGCAAACTATTGAATGGGAGAAGATATATTTTTTTAAAGATTTATTTATTTATTTATTTATTTATTTATTTATTTATTTGAGACAGAGAGAGAAATGGGGGCAGAGACACAAGCAGAGGGAAAAACAGGCTCCATGCAGGGAGCCCAACATGGGACTCGATCCCAGGTCTCCAGGATCAGGCCCTGGGCTGAAGGCGGCGCCAAGCCGCTGAGCCACCCGGGCTGCCCCAGGAGAAGATATTTGTAAATAATATCTCTGATAATAGGTTAACATCCAAAATATATAAGGAATTTATACAACTCAATACCAAAGAACAAATTATTCAATTAAAAAATGGGCAGAGAACCTGTAGAGACATTTTCCCAAGAAGACATACCGATAACCAACAGACACAATAAAAGATGCTCAGCATCATTAATCATCAAGGAAATGCAAATTAAAACCAAATGAGATATCACCTTACACCAGTTAGAATGGCTAAAATCAAAATAAGAAATAAAAAGTATTGGAGAAGATGTGGAAAAAAGGAACAGTGCATGGTTGGTGGAAATGTAAAATGGCGCAGCCAACTATGGAAAACAGTATGGAGGTTCCTTTAAAAATTAAAAAGTGAAAAAAAATTAAAAATTGAAATATACTCTCATCCAATAATTCCACTGCTGGGTTGTTACCCAAAGAAAACAAAACCACTAACTTTTAAAAAAATTTTTTAAAATTTATTTATTTATGATAGTCACAGAGAGAGAGAGAGAGAGAGAGAGGCAGAGACACAGGCAGAGGGAGAAGCAGGCTCCATGCACCGGGAGCCCGACGTGGGATTCGATCCCGGGTCTCCAGGATCGCGCCCTGGGCCAAAGGCAGGCGCCAAACCGCTGTGCCACCCAGGGATCCCCAAAACCACTAACTTGAAAAGATTTATTGTATTGTTATTTGTAACAGCCAGGATATGGAAACAACCTGTGTCCATCAATAGACAAATGGATAAGGAAGATGTGGTATAATATATATGATGGAATATTACACAGCCATAAAAGGATGAGATCATGCCATTTGAGACAACATGGGTGGATCTCGTGGGTATTATGCTAAGTGAAATAAGTCAGACAGAGAAAGACAAATACCATATGATTCCATTCATAAGTCAAAATTTTAAAAAAAGAATAAAACAAAAAGCAGAATCAGACCTATGACAGAGAACAAGCTAACTGATGGTTGCCAGAGGGGAAGGGAATGGGGTGTTAGGCAAAATGTATGAAGGAGAGAGGTAGATAGAACCTTCCAGTTATGGAATGAATCAGTCTCAAGAATAAAAGGCACAGCATAGGGATTACAGTCAATCTTATTGTAATAGTGATGTGACAGGATAGATGGTAGCTACGCTTGTGAACATAGCACACTGTATAGAGTTATCTAATCACTAAGTTGTATACCTGAAGCTAATGCAATGCTGTGTATCAGCTGAACTAAAAAAAAGAAAAAGAGAGGAAAATGAGAAAAATAAGTTGCAGGGGTGAGAGGTTCAGTAGAAAGAATACAGTCAATAATATTGTAATAACTATGGTGACAGGTGGTATCCTCACTTGCTGTGGTAAGCGTTGTGTAATGTATAGAGTTGTCAAGTCACTAGGTTATACACCTGAAACTAGTATAATATTATACGCCAACTATACTTTGATTAAAGAAAAAAAAAAGAATCATCTTGCTTTCTCTTAGAGCTGGGTCTTTCCGCCCCTGCCAGGCCTGGGACTCCCACCCATCACCACCAGCAGTCTCCAGGCTTAACTGGGAGCCTGCCTCTTCCATCCCTCTTCTGGGGTGGAGGCTGACACAAGGCTCACTACCAAGGGGCATTTCCACCAAGCTCCCCTCCCCTGCTCCTTTTGTCCATCACCCCCAACCACTACCACCAGTCTGAGTCCATGGACAGAAGGGACTGGATTCTCCCCCCCCCCTTTTTTTAAATTGTGGTTTACCATCGTAACCATTTCTAATTGTGCAATTCAGTGGCATTAGTTATATTTGTTGTATTGTACAATCATTGCCACCACCTATCTCCAGATTTCTATCACTCCAAACAGAAACGCTGTACCCATTAAGATTTAACTTCTTATTTTTCTTCTCTCTGTTCCTGGTGGCTTCTATTCTCTGTTGCTCTAAATTTGCCTATTCCGGGTATTTCATATAACTGGAACCCTACAATAACTATCTTTTTGTGGCTGGCTTATTTCACTGACCACAATGGTTTTGAAGTTTTTCCACATTGGAGTGGATTATTGCTCCATTCTAATAAATGACCCATGTCTGGATATACTACATTTATCTATTCATTTATTATTTTTATTTCTTTAATTTGTAGAGATGATCATTTATGTTTGGTCCCATTGCTGTAAGATCCAGAAGAGAATCCATGATCTCTCTAGCCTCATTCCAAAAGTATCTATTCATTTATTGATAACATTAGGGTTACTTCCACTTTTTGTATTTTGTGATTAATGCTACGATGAATGTTGGTGTACAGCATCTCTTTGAGTCCTTGTTTTCAATTCTTTGAGGATAGATCCCTGGAAGTGCAATTGCTGGGTCTTGTGGTAAAATGGTTGAATTGTGTCCCCTGGAAAAGATAATGTTCAAGACTTAACCCCTGGTATCTCAAAATGGAATCTTACTTGGAAATAGGGTTTTTCAGAGAAATAAGTTTAAATGAGATCATTAGGATGGGTCCTAATCTAACATGACTATGTCCTTATTAAAAAAAAATTAAAACAGGGTAATTTGGTCATACACAGAAAGAAGATATGAGGATGCAAGGACAATGCCATCCATAAGCCAAGGAATGCTGGAGGTCTCCAGAAGCCAGAAGGCGTGGAACAGATTCTTCCCCACAGCTCTCAGGAAAAGCAACCCTGCCAACACCTCGATCTTGGACTTTCAGCCTGTAGAACCAAGAGACAATAAGTATTTGTTGTCTAAGCCCCACCATTCTGTGGTCCTTTGTATGGCAGACCTAAGAGATGAATACAGATAGTGATTCTGTGCTTAGCTTTTGAGAAGCTTACCAAGCTCTTTTTCTTCAGAGCCTGTACTATCTTACCTTCTTACCCACTACATGTGGAGGGTTCCAATTTCTCCATGTCTTTACCAACACTCGTTTCCCTTTTTAAATATATTTTAGCCATCCCACTAGGTGTGGGGTGTTATCTCACTGTGATCTTGATTTGCATTTCCCAGTGATTAATGGTGCTGAGCATCTTTTCATGCGCTTATGGGCCATCTGTATATCTTGCATTTTTAAATCCTCTGACTGGCTCTCTGAAGCTACAGCCTGAAGGCAGCAGTCTTTCCTCCTCAGGTGGTCTCCGCCAACCTCTTTCTCTGTCATTCTCCCTCACTACTCCACATTTATTTTCTTCATAGCATTGATAAGTTTATGATTATAAATTCATTTGTATGCTTTTGTCTGCTTTCCCTAGACTGTAAGCATTTCCCTTTTCTTTGGAGGAAGAAGAAAAAAAGGACCAACATGTTGCACGATGCCTGGCAAAAGCTAGATACCAAGCACACAACTGTTGAATGAGTGAATTATCCATTAAGGTAAGACAGGCGCTGTTGTGTGACTGTACAAATGGCAGCCGGGAAAGGGTAAAACTTGGCTGAAGATCCACATTCTGCGAAGAGTGAGCTCTGCAAGCTGGAAAACATCAAACCCACAAGGAGCACTTGCCTCTCACTCTATTTTAGAGCCAGAGAGTTTGTTGGAATCATTGTAAATCATTGTTAAACACTGGTCATTTCTCCCTAAAAGCAATTGTTGAAAATAGCTTCTTTATAGTAGCCTCTCACTCATCCACCCACCACCATCAACCTACCCACATCCCATCCCACATCCATCCATCTGTGCACCATCTACCTGCCCTATAACCACCGTGCATTCACCTATTCATCTACCTCTCCTCTTCCACTCACCACCAACCCATCTGCCCACCCTTCAGCCACCATGCACCCCTCCATCCCCCTTACACACCCATCCCTGGTGCTTGGGCATGGTCTTATGGCCCCTACTGGTTCCCACTATCACCCGTGCAGTGTGTTCCCTTAGTGTGGTTCCCTTAGTGTGGTTCCCTTAGTGTGGTTCCCATTTGAAGAATTCTTTTTTTTTTCCACTGGAAGAATTCTAAGGTGAAGATTATGTGTATCTCAAACAGGTTTCTGAAGCTTCTTTCCAGATCTCACTGATTCAGGGATGCTGGAAAGCCCAGGTCCCGGTGCAGATTTGGTTATTCCAAAGATCTGCCTGAGGCTCTGTCTGGATCCAGTGATTCTGTGCTTGAAAATCTTTCATCCATGGAGAGAGATGCAGGGTATCTTAAAGGGCCCCTGGAGCTGCTTCCTGCACCACATCCCCTTCTGCTTTTTTTCTCCTTGCAGCCCCCCTGTCCCCCACCCCTTGCACCGGGATGGAAGGTTGAGACCTGGCTGGGACTTCAGAGGTGCTGTCATCGGACTCTCATTTATGGAGGAGGAAACTGAAGCCCTAGCATCTTAATGTTCATCTGATCCAGGGGCTACTGTTCCCAGAGTCCAGCCTGAGACTCGGAACCCTGCCAGGCAGACAGGACATGACTCTGCTGCCTGTGGGCTTTCCGCTTCCCTTCCACCACACTCAAACTAGAGAGAGTACCATGCATCCATGCCCTGCAGTTGGGAGCAAACGCGGCTATTGTCTTTGCGTCTTAAACAAGGACGGAGACATCTGTTGAACAAATCACACCAATGCCATCTACGGTTTTAACTTGCGCTGGCTTATGCTATCCATGGGTAGCCTCTTTTGGAAGTGTCCACATCAAGTGGAAACCAAAGCCCTGGTTCAGGGGAGAGAGATTTCTAAGAATTAGCCAGGTGGTTTAAGGGCCTGACAAGTCCCAGTAAGAGAGAGTGAAATATAACCGTGGGCTCTCCCCGCCTGCAGCTCTCAGCGTATCACTAACACCTTCTAGGCTGTCCTGCTGAGACTGTGTCTGCATCAAAGCATCCTGCACAATGTTATTCCTCTTGCCAGACAAACTTGAGCTGTTTTCCAAACTCAAAATCACACCTCAGAAGAGATTGCTTTATCAATTCCCTGGCAAGTACATTTCCCGCTCTGCCGCCAACATGTCCCCTATATCCTGCTATGGATTTAGCCTTTTGCAGACTTTTTTAGTCTATTTAGAAAAAAAAAATGTACCTTGGAGATAAAAAGTAGGTTAAAGAGGAAATGACCATGGAAATGCAAAAAACCAAAAGACGGTGACCGGCATGTTAAAAGTCAATAAAATGCCATTTGAAAGGTTCTTTTTCATACTCACTTGTAACAAGTCCAAGGGATTAACTGAGACCCCCACCTCCCCCGGCAGTGTTAATACTCAGTGGAAAGAGTGTTTTTACAAGTGGGCTCCATTTGTAATGACATTCTGAAACATGAAACCCTGCAGCTAATTTCACTGTTACCTGGACGTGCATATTTATGAGCTCCAGAACCAGGTTTCTCCCGCATGTGTCTGTTATTGCCTCCCCATTTTCCAGCTTGGGGATCAGAGGTGGTGTCAACTGTTGGACAGTCGGGACAGCTCTTAGATTTATGAATTTTCTTTTTTCCTTAAAAAAAAAAATCACTGCAGCAGACCAGCATTCAGGAAGGTGAAGGAAACAGGAGAGGATCCCATGGTTTGCGGAGCTTTGGGGACATCGATAAGTCTGTTTGCAGCTAATTTCCAACTTAGGAGGAGCCAGAAGCCAGACTTGGAATGCAGTAATATGATGACAGCTAATATCAGTCTTTTGGACAAACAATAATTGGTCAAGTGAACTTCAAAGTGTGGGTTTAAAAAAGACACCCCACTATATATAACAAAGTGAATAGCAGACAGTTGGAAGATTGAAACATTAAAATCAGCTACGTTATATATGCTGCCTCATGGTGACAAGGTGGCTGCACACTTTCAGCATCATGTCTGTATTTCAGGCACTGATAAAAAGCTGCTAAAATGACTTCCTAGAAGCCTTTGAAACTTCTGCTTATATTTGATTGGTCCAAATCTAGGTGTGAGGGATGCTAGGAAATAGAAATGTCTTTATCTGAGTACTACTCCCAAACAAAACTGGAGTTCTCTGTTAGTAAGAACAAATGGTAGAAAGGATAACAGGTCCACAACTAGTAGCATCTTCCCAGTGTCTTACTAATTGTTTAAGAAGATAGAAACAAGAATGACATGTAAGTTCTAGGACTGAGAGACTAAGAGGATAAAGACATCATTCACCCCCACCCCACCCCAGCACTTCTGGGGGGTAAATCCCTTCTCTTTCTACCATGTTGTTTGAGACACCTAGGAGACTTCTGCATAGAGAAATTGAGGAGGCAGTGGATTGTGTATACCTGGAACTCCAGGGAGATTCAGATTTGAGAGAGGGCGGCATATGAACGAAATTTTGAAATCATGGACTGGATGAAATCACCTGGCAAGGAAGAGAAGAAAGTCAAGGAAAGATTTGGGTCTGGGAGGGAAGAAGAGCAAGGAGGCTGCACTAGGGTAAGCCGTGTGTGGGGAGGGACAAGGTGACCTGGTGTCTGCAGGCCTAGGGAAGAGGGCTCCGGGAGGGAGTGATCCACAATGGGACACGACTGCTGGGACAGTAAGAGGAAGACAGAAAACTGACCAATGGTTTTGGCAAAGTGGAAGCCGTATGGGACCCTTAGAAAAACTTTTAATGGCTGCCTGGTGGATTTAGCGTGCTTTACTTACCCATTCCCCTAACCATGTATGCTTGGGTCATCCTTTTTCTTCCTTTTTCTGTTTTGCTGATGACAATGCTACAATGAGCATCTTGTGCTATGTTCTGCTCACATGTGATAGTATTTTTTTTTTTTGGATAAGGCCTAGAAATTATGGAGCCAAAAGGCACGCATGTGTTAAATTATAGTCCATATTGTCAAAGGTCTGCTAAATGGTCCTCTTGAGTCAAACTCCTGCCAACCATGTATGTGCCAGTTTAACACAAAGGTAAATCTTTGGTAAGCTGATGAAAAATACCTTGCTTTCCATTTGAATTTCATTGATTACTTCTTTTATTGATCATGTGTATTCATATTTTCCCCCTCATTTTTCTTTTCACCTGTTTGTTCTTGTTGACTTATCAGAGCTCCTTTATATATGTAATTTTTTCCAGTTTATGGTTTTCCTTGATTTTTGAAGTGTTTTTTTTCCTTATCTAATAAATGCAGAATTCAAAGTTGACTACATTTTTTGCCTTTCTGCTTAGAAAGGCCTTGGTTGCCTCAAGATTATAAAAAGACTTACTCCTTTCCCTCTAGGTTTTATAGTTGCCTTTTTTTTAAAGGAGGGAATATTTCATCTATATAAGACTTATTTTGGTAATCAGAAGTGAGGGTGAAAGCCAAGCTTATTTTCCAAATGGTTGCCCAGCTGCTTTAGTATCATTGCTTAAGTAATTTATCTTTTCCCAATTAATGTGAAACCAGTTGTATTAACACATTTCCATATATTGTTCTTTTTCTATATTCTCTCTTGTTCCATGAACCATCTGTGAATTTGTCTACTGCTGGGCCAGTACCATACTGTTTTAATTGCTATGGCGTTCTACAGTATGATGTGTTTCTGTGGCCAGTGATGGAAAAATCCATCTTAAACTGGTTTGCATGACTGGGAAATATGTCGATTCAAGGAACTGAAAAAAGAAAAAGGAGTGCTAACAGTCTCCAAGATGCTTTTTTCCCCTCATCAGTGGACTTTGTTCTCAGTTTGGCCAGTCACACCAGGCTCATGTCTTCTCACGTCCAAGTTTACCACGCCCCTCTCTGGCTGCTGCATAAGCCCCCTTGCCTCCTGTTGACATTGATTGGGTCATGTGCCTATCCCTGAGAATGAATGAGTCCATGCAAGGGTGGAATCAACTTCACTCAAAAGACTTGGGCTGAGATAAGGGAACCTGGTTGCATAAAAATAAAGTGGTCAGTGTCACCAGAAGAGAAGGATAAAAGTGAGTGGATGCTGGGTGGCAAGAACAAGAGGTGTCTCCTATAGGTTAAGATACTTTCAATTCCTTGTACATCATGAACTTCCTTGTTTCTCTTCAGAAATTCCCTGGCTGTTCTCATGTATTAATTCTTACAGGTGAATTTAAAAACATGTTTTTTCAAGTTCTAAAAAAAATATAAAGCTTTTATTAGATTGAATTAAATTTATAGATGATCTCAGGAAAAAAGACATCCTTACCATATTGAGTCATTCCACCCCAAAACTTGAGGTAATTTTCTATTTACTCAGATTTTCATTAATTTTTCTCAAGAGAGTTAAAAAATTTTTTCGTATGGATTCTGTAGATTTCTCAAGTTTACTCCCTGAGATTTTGTGTTTTTTTAATTAATAATCTTTATTTTGTCCCGAACAATTTTAATTAGCAGAAAAATCGTGCAGAAAGTACAGAGAGTTCTGGTATACCACCCTCAGCCCCCCGCTCCCCTCTGCCCTCTGTCTAGATTCCCCTCCTATTAACATCTTCCCTTGTGAGCTCCATTTGTTACAACTGACGAACAATATTGATCCATCATTAACTAAAGTCTATAGTTTACATTAGGATTCACTCTGGGTGGTACATCCTCTGTATCCACCACTACAGAGTGGTGTCACTGCTCTCAAAAGTCCCCTGTGCTCCATCAATTCATCCCTCCTCCCCTCCACACCAGTCCCTGGCAACCACTGATGGCTTTCCAGTTTCTATGGTTTTGCCTTTTCCAGAATGCCATATACTAGGAATCATACAGTGTGTAGACTTTTCAGACTGGCTTCTTTGACTTAGCGGTATGCATTTAAGATTTCTCCATGTCGGGATCCCTGGGTGGCGCAGCGGTTTGGCGCCTGCCTTTGGCCCAGGGCGCGATCCTGGAGACCCGGGATCGAATCCCACGTCAGGCTCCCTCTGCCTGTGTCTCTGCCTCTCTCTCTCTCTCTCTCTCTCTGTGACTATCATAAATAAATAAATTAAAAAAAAAGATTTCTCCATGTCTTTTTATGGCTTGATAGCTCATTTCTTTTTATGATTGAATAATATCCCATTGTATGCATGTACCACAGTTTATCCATTCCTTGGACTTTAAAAAAATGTATTTTTACGATGGTTTCAGAAGTGTAAATTTTCAGTAATCAATTCTAAGTTTCTGTGCCAGTTACTCAGCATTGTCTCTTTGCTCCAAAAGTTGCATCTAGAGCTTTGTGATGATGGGGCTGGGATTCTGGAAACATTTTTTGGATATGTTTATATATTATGGTTGCCATTGGAGTGATAATTAGCACCACTATCACATTACATAAATATTGTTTCTTTTTAGTTAATAAGAGTAATTACATTCTAGTCCCTTAGGAACTTGGATGATTGCTCTACAATACTGTTGTCTATATTCACTGTACTGTGCATTATATCTCTAGGGCTTATTTACTACTTGTAACGTTGTACCTTTAAATGATATCTGTCCCGTCCCTCCCTATGCCCACCACTGGTAACCACCATTCTATCCTGTTTTTATAAGTGTGGTTTTTAGAAATTCCACATATAAGTGATATCACACAGTATTTATCTTTTTATGTCTGCTTTAGTTCACTTAGCATAATGTGCTCAAGGTCCATCCATGTCGTTGCAAATGGTAGGATGTCCTCTTCTCTCATGGTTGAATAATATTCCATTGTGTACATGTACCACATTTTAAAAAACCATTTGTCCATTGATAATCACGTAGATTGTTTCCATATCTTGGCTCTTGTAAATGATGCTGCAATGAACATGCTGGTGCATAGGTTCATTTTCTTTGAACACCCAGAAGTAGAACTACTAGATCATGTTATAGCTCTATGTTTAATTTTTTGAGGACTTTCCATATTGTTTTCCACAGTGGTTGCACTAATTTACATTTCTAGCAATAGAGCACAAGTGTTCTCTTTTCTTTACATCCTTACTTGCACTTGCTATTTCTTGTCTTTTTGATGGGAGGTAATATCTCACGGTGGTTTTGATTTGTGTTTCCATAATTAATGATGCAGAGCATCTTCTCATGTACCTGTTGCCTATTTGGGTATCTTTTTGGAAAGAAAATGGCTATTTAATTCTTTTGCCTACTTTTTTTTAAAAAAGATTTATTTATTTATTAATGACAAAGAGAGAGAGAGAGAGAGAGAGAGAGAGAGAGGCAGAGACACATGCAGAGGGAGAAGCAGGCTCCATGCAGGGAGCCTGATGTGGGACTCGATCCCGGGTTTCCAGGATCATAACCCAGGTCAAATGCGGCACCAAACCGCTGGAGCTGCCTTTGCCCACTTTTAAAGTGGATTGTTATTGAGTTGTATGCGTTCTTCCTAGATTTTGGATATCAACCAAATCTGTGGTTTGTAAAATTCTCCCATTCTGTAGGTTGCCTTTTCATTTTGTTGTTTATTCTGCTGTGCAGGAGTGTTTAAGTTTGATGTGTCCCATTTGTTGATTTTTGCTTTTCTTTATGCTAAATATCTGGCAAAAAAAAATTGTTGCCAAGACCAATGTCAAGGAGCTCCTCCCCTCCATTTTCTTTTAGGAGTTTTATAGTACCAAGGCCTATGTTTAAGTCTTTGATGCGCTTCAAGTTAATTTTTGTGAGTGGTGCAAGATAATAGGTTCAATTTTATCACTCTGTGTGTTCATCCACTTTTCCCAACACCAGTTGTTGAAGAGACTATCCTCTCACCACTGGGTGCTCTTGGCTTCTTTGTCAAATATTAATTGGCTGTATAAGTAGGGGTTTAATGGGATTTCTGGAGTCTATTCTGTTCTATTGATTTATGTGTCTATTTTTGTGCCAGCACCACAATTTCTTTACTGTAGCTTTGTAGTATAGTTTGAAATCAGAAAGTAGGAAACCTCTGGCTTTGTTGTTTTTCCTGAAGATGGCTTTGGCCATTCAGAGCATTTTGTGATTCCATACAAATTTTAGGATTATTTTTCCTATTTGTGAAGTATTGGTATTTTGGTATTTTGATGGGAATTCTATTGAATCTATACAGGGCTATGGATAATATAAACATTTTAACAATATGAATTCTTAAGATCTGTGAGGAGAGGTCCTTCCATTTGCTTGTTTATTTCTTTTGGCAAAATAGTTTTTGTTGTATGGATTTTTCACTTCTTGTTTAAATTTATTATTTTGTTTTTGATACTATTGTGATTTGGATAGTTTTTATTTTTTAGGCTATTCACCCTAAGTGTATAGTAATGTAATTGATTTCTGTATGTTCATTTTGTATCCTGCAAATTTACTGAAATCACTGATCAGTTCCAACAATTTTTTGGTTGAGTCTTTGAGATTTTCTATATACAGAATCATATAATCTGCAAATATAGTAAGTTTTACTCTTTCCTTCTCAATGTGGATGCCTTTTATTTCTTTGCCTTACCAAATCATTCTAGTTAGGACTTCTAGTGCTATATTGAATAGCTGTGGTAAGAGACCAAATCAGTAATCAAAACTCTCTCAACGCAGAAAACTTCAGGAACCCCAGGACTCAGTGGCTTCACTGGCAAATTTTACCAAACATTCAAAGAAGAATTAAGGCCAATCCTTCTCAAACTCCTCCAAAAAAATTAAGGAAGAAATACTTCCAAACTCATTCTATGAAGTTAGCATTATCAAAGCCAGATAAGAAAACTCTAGACCAATATTCCTAATGAATGCAGGTATAAAAATGCTCAACAAAACACTAGCAAACTGAATTCAAGAACACATAAGAAGGATTATACACATTGACCAAATAGGATTCATCTCTAGGCCATAAGGATGGTTCAACAAATGGAAATCAATAAATGTAACACATCACATTAATAAAATGCAAGATAAAAATCACATGATCATCTGAATAGATGTAGGAAAAGCATTTGACTAAATACAACATCATTTCATGATAAAAACCCTCAGTAGATTGGCTAAAAGGAGCATAACTTAACATCATAAAGACTGTATATGACAAACCCACAATTAATATATTCAGTGGAAAAAGGTGGAAAGCTTTTCCCCAAGATCAGAAGACAAGGATGCTCACTATTACATTAATGCTTTGAAAACTTAGTTTCTGCTAGCAGTGGCACAGAGGAAGACTGTGAGCCTGAAAGAGGGCAGACTTGTACCTTCCTTGGCTTGCTCTCCTGGTGGCATTGGCTTACAGGCCCTCACCCTTGCAGGCTGTATTGCCTGAACCAGCCCCCGCAGGCTTCTGGAGGTGCTAGAGTACTGGCTCCCACTGCAAAGGTCTGAGCCCAGCTCGATAGATCTGTTCTCTAAGCTTCCAGACCTAACAGGGAACAGGGGTTTCATGCAATTACTTTCTCCCTGTTAACCTAGTGTCCCTGTATCAACTTCCTGTGGCCACTGTAACAAATTATCACAATAATGGCTTAAAACAACACAAGGATGTTATCTCACAGTTCTGGAGGTTAGGAGTTCAATACCGGTTTCCCTGGGCTAAAATTAAGGTGTTGGTAGAGTGGGTTCCTTCTGGAGGCTCTGGGGAAGAATCCATGTTCTTACCCGTTCCAGCTTCAAGGGACCACCTGCATTCCTCAGCTCATGGCCCCTTGCTCCTCTTCAAAGCAGCAGCAACACTGAGCCAAGCCCCTCTCAAGCTGTTCTCTGATTCTCCCCTCCTGCCTCCTCCTCCACTTATAAAGGCGCTTGTGATTACATTGAGCCCACCTGGGTACTCCAAGATCCTCTCCCTATCTTATGGTCCCCTGGATCCTAAATCCATCCACAACCTCCATTCCCCCATGCCAGGGACCCCGATGTGTGTACAAGTTCTGGGTAATTATGGGCGCTTTCCTTTACCTACCACCGTCTGCTTTTCTAGTGTCCTGTTGTCCAATGCCCGTTTAGCCCCTTATATTAACACTCTCTCCTATAATAATGGTGTAGTTTCTGTGTTGCTAACTGGATCCTGACTGATCTTAATACTTAATGGTTATTACTTGTTGCATGAAAGCTTTTTATCCATCCATCCATCCATCCATCCTTTTATCATCTACCTCTCTCTCTACCTACCTAGGTATCTATTACTTACCTAATCTTTAAATTGTCATCTTTTAAAAAAAGATTTTATTTATTTGAGAGAGAGAGAAAAAGAGAGAGGGAGAAGCAGACTCCCTGCTCAACAGGGAGCCCAACACAGGGCTCAATCCCAGGACCCTGAGATCATGACCTGAGCTGAAGGTAGATGCTTAACTCACTGAGCCACCCGGGGACCCCAGCCATTTTTTTTTAATTGAAGGACAGTTGACTCACAATGTTAGCTTAGCTTCAGGTGTATGTACACTGTGGGGATTCAACACCTGACCATGCTGTGCTCACAAGTGTAGCCACCATCTGTTTCCATACACTATTATAATACCATTGACCACCTTCCCTATGCCGTGGAGCAGCAATAAAAAATATCTAAAAATTTTTAATGCTATTTTTCAAAAATTTAAAACATTTTAAAAACATTTAAAATACTATTTTTCAGATTTTTAAAACTTAAAAAGTACTATTACTCAAATTTTTAAAATACTTGTTTTTTTAACGAATTTATTACACTTTGAAATATTCAATGCATTTCCACCGTTCAAAATTCAAAGGGCACAAAAGGCTATAGTAAGAAGGTATAATAAGTCATCTTCCCACCCTTGTCTCCTTCCACAGAAGCAGTTAAAGTTCTCAATTCCTTGAGTGTCTTTCCAGAGATATTTCACGCAAATATAAACAAAAGAACTTTTTTTCTGACTTTGTTTCCTTCTGCTTCCAATTAGAAAAGGCAGTAGAAGCTTATCAAATGTTAAGGGCTCTTTTTGTGATGGCCATATTTTCTTTCTTGACATACTGAGACCTCTGAGATCTATTTTGAATGAACTCAATGTATTTTTTTCTTCTTTGATCTATTTTGAATGAACTCAATGTATTTTTTTCTTCTTTGGTCTATTCTGAATGAACTCATGTCATTCATAATGGATATTAATGTGATCTATTTGCTAGTATTTTATTATTCATTTATATCAATATTCATAACAGATACTGAGATAGGTCTACTGTTTGGTATGTGTGTGTGTGATATTTTTAAATGGCTTTGTTATCAGGGTTTGTATTAGTCAGGTCCAGCCAGCAAAACAGAAGCCATGCTGTGTGTGTTGGAGGGATTTAGTGCAGGGCACGACTTGGTTGCCACCAACCCCGCTGAACAGGTGCAGTGAGGCTACCACAGGGTGTACCAAGAGAACCCAGATGTCAGAACCAGCTACAGCTACTGAGACTCATCTGTCTCAGCACCTCTGGTAGGAATCTGAATGGCCAACAAGTCCTAGTCCTGGTACCCAGAGGACCCCAGAAGGGTAGTTTAGACCAGAAAGACTGTAGGTAAATAATAGGCACCTGAACGAATCAGGAGGCTTTCCTTCTTCCTTCTCCATGCCCTTGAATAGTTTAAATAGACTTGGAAGCATGTATGCTTTCAAAGTTTGAAAAAAATTGCCATCAAATCATCTGAGTATGAGTCCTTTGTGGGGGAATAATTCACTGACAATTTTTTATAATTTTTACCCGAGTTGCTGAGTTAACTTTTCCACCTTTTCCTCAGTTCAGTATTATTGAGATATATTTCCCCAGAAGACAATTAACTGGCATAGAGTTAGCTAACATATTGCTTGTAATTACTTACCTATTTAATTTTGATTTTATGTACATCTGCTCTCCCATCCTTTTTTTTTAAAGTAATCAAACTACTTTGTGATCTATTTTTTTTTTCAAAAAAGCCCCTAAATCTTGAATTCATGATCAATTCTTTTGGCTTTTCCCCCCTTATGTTTTCTTTAAATTTTGTATTAACTTTTCTAGTTTTTTTTCTCCCAGAATGCTTGATTAATTTTCGTGTGATGTGTTTAAGGATATGATTATTACTTTGCCTTCAGCTTTGACCTTTTCCTTTGGGGTTTGATACATAATATCCTCATTATTGTAATTTCCTAGATATGCTGCAGTTCTAGTTTGATTTCCTCTTTGAAACGAGGAAAAACAGACTTAAAAAAACATTTCTGATAGGCTGGATATTAATATTTTTTTATTCAACGTTATTATTTTTAGCTTTATTGGCTTGAGAATGTGGTTTCCGTTTCACTTCTTGGAATTTGTTGAGGTTTCTTTGTAATTTAATATATTGTACAATTGTGTAAGTCTCTTGTTTTTTTGTTAAAGATTTTATTTATTTGAGAGAGAGAGAGAGTGTGTGTGCAAGTGGGCGGAGGGAGAGGGACAAGCATATTCCATACTCAGTGAGTAGTCTGTCTGACCCAGGACTTGATCTCATGACCCTGAGATCATGACCTAAGCCAAAATGAAGAATCAGGCACTCAACCAACTGAGCCGCCCCGGTGCCCCTGTCTTCTGTTTTTTTTTTTTTTTAAAGACTGCTTTGTATTTTCGTTTTTTTTTTTTTTTCCAGGACAAAGAAGTAGGTATGTATGGACAAGATCAACCTTGTTCATCCTATTATTCAGGAAATCTATTTCTGTTTGTTTGTTTTACTTGATAGGGACTGAAGGAAGTGAATTAAAATATCTTGCTACTCATGTATTTCTGCCATTTTTTTCCCCACTTCATGAGCAATATCTTTTCATTGTGGATTATAAAATCCATCATGATGAAGTGACCTTTATGGATTACTTAAGCAGTTTTCCTTGAATTCAAATTTCTCTGATATTAATATATATATACATACATATAATGGAATATTTATGTATACACACATATATATGTACACATACATATAGATCCCCCACACCTTCTTTATCCATTCATCTGTTGATGGACATCTGTGCTCTTTCCATATTTTGGCCATTGTGGACATTGCTGCTATAAATACTGGGGTGCATGTGCTCCTTCAAATCATTATCTTTTTATCCTAGTAGTGTGATTGCTGTGTACTCACCCTTCCTCATCTGATGATACAAAATGATAAAATGCCTCCTTGTTGAGACAAAATGAAATGAGTGACATAGGCATGTGACCTAGTCTGTTAATCTGATGATATATCAGAAGGAGGATCATCTGCTTCTAGACCCTCGTTGACTGCAGGTAACTGAAATCAGGGGGAGTGAAATCCTAGATAAAGAGGACCTAGTATATTCTTGGATTCTCTCACCCAATTTTATTTGCTTGTTTTGGAATTTTTGTACTTTATATCATTATCAATTAAAAATAATTAGTCTCTGCATTTCCAGGAATTACAACAATTATATTCTTGTTATTAGAATTTCTGCATCATTTGGATATACTTTATACTTATTAGATTCAATGATTAATGCTTTTTTTATCCTATGACTTCCCTACTTCTGAGTTATTTATTTTTCTTTCTAAAATAGATTATAACTTTAAGTATTTTTAAAATTTTGCTGAGATATTATTGGAGGACACTAAATTGACAAATATAAAGTATAAAATTTTATCAGTTTATGCACACACATATCTGTGAAACCATCACTGCAACCAAAATAACAAACATTTGTAAAAAAAGAAAAACCCCACATATGGAAAAGAAGATAACACATATTTCTATTTGAGGAAAAGCAATGCCAATGTGGAGGACAGACAACCCAAATATCCAATATATAGTTAATTTTGTAGACCTAAAAAATAGAACTAATTGAACAGAAAAACAATTAGAAGATATAATAAAAACCAGAATTTTCTAAAATGAAGAAAGAAATAAATTTGTACATGAAGAGTCCTTTATTTTTTGGGACAAAAATAATAAAGAACTATAAACTGAATAAAATTATTGAAATACAAGTTTGAAGTGATTGCGACAAAAATAAAGTTGTTTACTAAAGAAAAATTAGTCTAACTTCAAATTTCTCCTCAGTGGTTTAAAATGAAAGGATAAAATAGAACAATTGAAGATTGACAATAGATGACTATTGAAAATAGTCCATTGAAGATTTTGTTTGAGAAATTGTTTGACCCAATTTTCCATACCCAGCCATTATCATTTGTCTGACAAAGCAACCGAAAGATGTTATCAAATGGTCAGGATTATAGGAAATATATCATTTTCATGGACTTCTCTAAAATACACTTGGCTAAAACTAACATCAGACCAAATGGTGAAAGACTGAGTTGTTTCCCCCAAGACTGGGAATGAGGCAAGGATTTGCATTTTGAACACTTCTATTCAATATTGTTTTGAAGGTTACAGACATCGCAATAAGGCAAGATAAATAAATAAAAGGCATGAAGATAAGACATGACACTGTGTAATTATCCCTGTTTGCATTTTTAAGAATTTTATATAAATGGAACCACATAGTAGTTACCTGGGTATGGGGATGCTAAGGGCATGGCTAAACTTTTGGAGATGATGGAAATGCTTGTTGTCTTGATTGCTCAAAAACGATATGGGTACGACTTTCCTATGTTTCTTAGAACTATTTCAATCCTTCCCTTAGCGTTTATTCTGAAAGGTGGGAGGTTAATAATTTATGTTCTCTGTTTAGATCTTCACTTGCTTGAGAGTTTGGGAGGAGGACCAAGGTTGTGAGCAGATGCATTCTGGAAGCTCTTGCCCTGAATTTGTTGAATCCATGGGAAACTGGGTTGATGTTTTACCTTGTTCTGTGCATGTGGGATTGCCCTTGGATTTCAGTTTGTTCCTCTGCACTGGTGTGAGAAGTTGAGTAGGAGTGATGCCTCCTTGCAGCCTGGCTTGTGCGCTTTATGTAGTAGCACTTATTTTTATCCAACAGTTGCCACTTGTCTGCAGTTTCTAGATATTCCCATTAGGAAAGGAAGACCTCTCTGAGGAGCTGACATTTGAAAGGAAGCAGAATTAAAGGGAGAAATAAGCCATTTGAAGATTTAGGAGGTGGGCATTCCAGGAAAAAGGAACAGTACATGAAGCTCAGAACTGGGAGAAAACATGATGGCTCCTTAGTTGAGAGCCTTTTTGTTAAGTTTTACGTGCCTGCTGATCTCCAGCGGGAGCTGTTCCAATGGAGGGTTTTTCTCTTTCCTTCACTAGTCTACGCATGCTTTTAGCTCTTTCATGCTAAAATGTGAATTGGGATGTTTTGGGGAGGGGGAGATTCTTTCAGAAATGCCTTCGTTTCCTCTGAAAGCACTCACTGTGCTTGTAAGCTGGGTATTCTTTGTTCCTATGTATCCTCTGGGTATGTCGTTTCTCATACACATCTGGCCAATGGTCTTTGATGATGAGAAGTGGTTGGGGTCCTTCATAATTTCAGCCTAAATGGAGTTTTCTTTCTCATGGAGCCCAGAGATCAATGGTCCTGTGTTCTTTTACTCCTGAATCCATATGTATCATGTGTGCTGCCTTGCCATGTACCAGCCAAGGCAAAAAATTTCTTAAATTTCCCTCCAAATATTCCCAGTTGCCCAAAAGCATTCATGATTTTGCAGATTTTACTGACGGCTTACTAGGGGAGACAGGGGAGGGAGTTATATCTTGTATTTCATTGCAAACACTGAGAAATCATTGTTAGATGTTTTGTTCTTTAGGTCTCTCTTGAGTGAGTGCCAACACGTGGAGGTTTGTATCTGTGGGTGGTCAGAGTAGAGCAGCAGGGCTGTGGCTGTCCCTTCCACCTTACTGGGCTGCAGCCTCAGGCTGTGAGATCCCCCTTTCCTTCCTGGTAACAGCCATGGAGAACCATGTACTATAACATTTTTGTAAAAATTGAGGTGAAATTTACATAACATAAAGTTAGCCATTTAAAAAAAATCACAGTAGGGGATCCTTGGGTGGCTCAGCAGTTTGGCGACTGCTTTCGACCCAGGGCATGATCCTGGCATCCCAGGATGGAGTCCCACGTCGGGCTCCCTGCATGGACCCTGCTTCTCTCTCTGCCTGTGTCTCTGCCTCTTTCTTTCTTTCTTTCTCTCTCTCTCTCTCTCTCTCTCTCTCTCTGTGCCTCTCATGAATAAATAAATAAAATCTTTAAAAATAAATAAAATAAAAAATCACAGTAAAATAAAATTAACCATTTTAAAAAATATTTTATTTATTTATTCATGAAAGACACAGAGAGAGAGACAGAGACATAGGCAGGGGGAGAAGCAGGCTCCCCATGGGAAGCCTAATGCGTAACTCAGTCCCAGGACTTCAGGATCATACTCTGAGCTGAAGGCAGGTGTTCAACCACTGAGTCACCCAGGTGTCCCCAAATTAACCATTTTAAAATATATAATTCACCGTCATTTAATACATTCACAGTGCTGTGCAACTACTGCATCTATGTCATCCCAAAACATTTTAATCACCCCCAAAGAAAATCTCATACCCAATAAGCAATCACTCCCTGCTCTTCTCTCTCACTCTAGTCCCTGGGAACCACCAATCTGACTGGACTGGTCCAGCAGGGAACACACACAGCACTTGCTGTCTATCCATACAAGGGAATACAATTCAGCCACAGAGGAATGAAGTTCTGCAGATGCCACAACAAGGATAGATCCTGAAGATGTTATATAATTTTATATAAATGCAGTCCTACAATATGTGATCTTTTGTGTCTGTTTTCTTCACTTAGCATGCTTCCTTTGATGTTCATTCATGTTAAAGCATGTATTCAGTACCTTATTCCTCTTCATGGCTGAGTGATAGTCCATTGTATGGATAGACCACATTTGATTTATCCATTCATCTGTTGATGGACTTTTGGACTGTTTCCACCTTTTGACTATTGTGAATTATGCTGCTAAACATTCATGTACAAGCATTCATCTACGTATCTGTTTTCAGTAACTTTGGATATGTACTTAGAAGCAGAGTTCCTGGGCCACCACCACATTTTAATTGGGATTCTCTACTCTTCAAGACGTGCTGGTGAAGTCATTTCCTGGGACTTTCTCTAGGACCCCCATCTATCCTTTCACACTCTCAGTTCTTCAGCCTCACCTATTGGAAATGCTCCCACAGAACTAGTCATGGATTCTGAGGTGCATGTTATTAGGGTTTCTTAATTCTGTAAGACCAGGGCCCTCACACACAGCTCTCGATTTGTAGTTTGGTATTTCAGGAATGGAAAGAGGAGGTGCTGAAATGGAATACGTGCATAAACGAGGAGGGTTGCTCTGCCAGCGTGGCCTGGCCAACGTGGAAGGGCAAGAGCAACCGAAGGAAGCTGTATATATTTTTCCATCTCTTTGTGTTTTCCCCTGGAGTCTCAGCTGCCACAGAGTGAGAGTTACTTCTGGGAGATCAGTGACCCAGAACAGCACCTGAGGAAGGGAGGATCAGTAGTAACACCTCTGGCCCCGGAGTTCAAGCAGAGAGGTCTCCACAGAGTGTCCACTCCTCACAGAGGGTCTCCCTGCCTGAGCAGCAGGATGAAGTCTAGATGCACAGGACAGGATAGGACACTGCTGCTCCCAGGGCTCCCAGAGTTTCCTCCTCATGTTGCTGCCCTCACTTCTGGGGTCCAACCTCCCCTACTCCAGACTCTATGCTCCAGCAATCCAGGCTAACTATGGAGTGAATTTAACCCAAACTGCAAAGACAGCTTCTGAGCTGAGGCTTCTCCAAACAATGTTCTGTAGTAGTGTAGGCTGCCAGGTGGCACGGGACCCAAGTCAATCTTGGTGCTCCGGTCTTCCTTTTTTTGTGTATTTTCCCCTCCATCCTTGGGCACTTGGACTTGCTGAGGTGTCCGTCACAGTGTTGTGTAAATCAAAGCTGCTTTGCTAGCATTCCAAGGAGGAACTCGTGCTTCTTGCCTTCCCTGCTTCAAAGGGAACTCCAATTAAATCACATACATATTTTTAACCCAGGGCTATGCCAGGTCTTTCACATATGACAGTGAATGATATGGACAAAATCTCTGCACTGAAGGACCTGGAGTCTAATGGAGGAGTCAGAAAAGAAATATAGGTACCACACGATACTCACTCATTCTGAGAAGGGTTGGAAGGAGTGGACAGTGTGCGGGGATAGGGTCTAACAGGGATGTGGGAGCTGCTGTGGATGAGAAGGAACCAGCTATCTTTCTATATGATCTGGGGTTTTTTTATGCTTTCTGGGAGTTTTTTTAAACATTTTTTTTGGATGTTCTGAAATTTCATGAGGCTGTATCTTATTTATTTGTGTGAATCTCTAGTCATTCCATTTAATATTTTTAAGTCCCTTCAATTTGGAAATTCATGTCTTCCTTCAGGTCTGGGATTTTTTTTCTCATTTTTAAACATAATTTCTACTTGTCTATATTATTATTATTATTATTATTATTATTATTTAGGAACTCCTATTTGTCAGATGTTTGACCTCCTGCAGGGATGCTCTATGTCTTTCATCTTCTGGTCTGTGGTTCCCTATTATTTGTATGGTTTTTTTAAGTAATCTCTATATCCAATGTGAGGCTCAAACCCACAACCTCAAGATCAAGAGTCACACGCTCCACCAACTGAGCCAGCCATGTGCCCTTATTATTTGTATTTTAATCTTTGTTATGCTTTGGGATATTTTTTCTACTTTATGTTTCAACTCACGTATTTAATTTTTAAAATGTATTTATTTTATATAAAACTTTTAAATATTCTATTAAAAATTTTAACTTAAAACCCTTTTCCATTTTCTGATTTTTTCATAGCATTCTCTTCTTATGGAAGAAATAAGACCTTGAATTTCTGTAAGAGTACAGAATAGAGATTTCAAAACATTCTCTTCTCTTCCCTGAACTACTCTGGTCTCTCTCTCTCTCTCTCTCTCTCTCTCTCTCTTTCATGCTGCAGGCTTTTCTCAAGTGTCTTACTTCTTGGAAGCAGGAGGCAATGCAGAAGCTGGCCGAGAGTGTGATTTATGCAATAAAGACTTGTCAAAAGGAAGGCTTCCCTTGGGCCAGAGGGAGCAGGAAGCTGGACTTCTCGAGGACTTCTGAAATGCCAGAAGTAGAGGGGTTCACAGTAACATGCAGACACCTGTGCTACTTGCCCCATAACTCCCTAGAACCTAGAATGGTTATCCTAGATCCTCTGTGTGTGCCTGTGGGGATGGGGAGAAGCAGTAAATGGAGTAACTCTGCCATTTGCATTTTCCATCCTTTCCCTCTCAGCTCTGAGTCAGCTTTCTTGTTGGACTCCTCCAGGGTTTCCCCTCACTCAGCTCCACTTGCCCTCCTTGTTGTGCCTCCCACCACTCTGATTTGAAAATTATATTTTCATATCAGCTTTTTGTTTCCAAGGATTTAAATAAAAACCCCAAACCCCAAACCCTAACAGTCCTTTTTCCGTTCTCTTTGTTGTGCATTTCATTCTTTTATTATTTACTATTATTTTGTATTATTTTGATGGGATCTAAAGAAGGGATAGGCATTTAAACATAAACTTAACCTACTGTCTTGAATTGGAAGTTCCCAATTTAAAAGGATGGCTTTGGCTGTCTGTCACTTTATGAAAAGGAAGGATATGCATGAATAGGATTCCAGAACTGTCCAGAATTGTTGTAACCCCTTCATCATTACACAATGAACTTCTATAACCCTCTTAATATTCTTTGCTCTGGAATCTACTTTGTCTGATAATATTACAGCCACTCCATCATTTTTCTTTAAATTAGTATTCACATTGTATATTTTTCCATCCTTTTAACTTATTTTGTCCTTATTTTTAAAGGGCATTTCTCTGCAGGCATCAGAGAGTTGGGTCTTACTTTTTTTATCCAGTTTGACAATCTCTATCTTTAAAATTGAGGCAGTTAGTTCATGTACATTTCATGTGACTCTTGATATAGTTAGGTTTACGTCAAAAGGACGTAATTCTAATTTATGCACCTAATAATGGAGCTTCAAAGTACATGAAGTAAAAACTTACAGAACTGCAAGGAGAAATAGGCAGCCCCCCAATGTACAATCAGAGATTGCAACACTCTTCTCTCAACAATTGGTAGACAAGCGGAAAAACCAGGAAAGATGTCAAAGAATTAGACAAACATAACAGAGAGAAATAGTCAAGGAGACGGTCTAGACGACCCCAATTTGTGTGAAGAAGGCTCTTGAGAGGAAGGAGGGCAGAGAGCAAGCAGAACAGGCCTGAAAAGTAAGTTGGATGAATTGTATATAAGATGGGAGAAACTTAAAGCCTTTTATTTAAATATTAATGGAAAGACTTTGGTTTCATTAAAAGAATTCCATTCGCAGAAGACAAGATGTGCAGATGTTTTAGAGCACCAGACTGGCACTTCAGAGCTTCTCCCCAAAGACCCTGATTTAACCATGGCCCTGACCACATTTGGGCCGAGTAGGGGATTGCCTCTCTCTATGCCATGTGTTGTTGACTCTCCTGGTGAAACAAAGTTCAACCTCCACTTGGAAAAAGGCCTGCTCAGGAGCTCTGTACAAAATACATCCCTATATTTTTATCCTCCTTTTCAGCTTTGGTCAAGCGGAGTTTCTAAGAGTGGAGTGGCCCATGATGTGAGGAAGGCCTTGTTTTCCACACAATGCAGTCCTGAGACGTTTTGTGCAAAGAGATTTCTAAAATATACTGAATCATATGTAAAATATGTAGAAGAGTTGCATATCTAAAGGGATTCGATATCTTTTTGTGAAGTACAAAGCCATGTATTCAACAGCAAGTCACTTGTTGAAGAGCTACCATGTACGAGGCCATGGGAACATAACTTCCTAGATCAGGAAGGCTCAGAATCTCATGGGAGAAGGAGGCAAACACAGGGTGAGTTGTAAAGAAAACAAAATAAAATAAACATATCCCAGTTATGAGTGTTCACCTAGATAAATGACCATAGGACGAATATAGCTGTATAACTACCACCCAGATCTAGAGAGGGAACATTACCAGCACCCAGAAGCCTCCCGACTACCCCCTGCCCATAACCATCTGTAATGGTACGGATGTGCCCCTTCCCTCCTGGAAACAGAAGTTGCCGTTGCTTCTTCTCCTAGTCAACACTTGATATTGTCAATCCTTTACAATTTAGCCAGCCTAGCGTGCATGTAGTGGTACTTCTCTTATTGTGGTTTTAATCAGAACTAGATTTTATTTTGGAAAAACAAAGTCATGTGATGATCTGATGTCTGGGTATCACAGTGCAATTCATAGTCATTACGAAGAGGGGTGGTAAATTTCATAACAGAAATATTTATAGAGCTGTGAATGGAAAAACAGGCTACCTCTCCAGCTGAGATGGTTGTCTGGGGAGAGGCTGGGGATCAGGTTCTGTCTAGGCTCAGGGACTCCTGAGTGTAGCACTGGGTCTCCTTATTCACACAAGTGCTTCACTGTCCTGGACCCCCATTGCCTCCAACTCCTGTTGAGCAAAGTCATTGTGAGCTCCTACTGAAGGCAGGCACCAGCTTCCCCAGACACCTGTTGAAGCCACTAGACCAAAACTCTCCTATGTTTTTCTGACTGTTAAATCCTGCCTTCTTGCTATTTATTATGCTGGATGGGAAATCTATGCAAATGCTTTATTTTGGAAAAATGTCTGGGATAACTGAAAAAAATCCCAGACCTCCCCAGAGCTCTAGGCAGCTGATGCTCTCAGCAGGAGCTGGTACGCTGCCCTGGTGGGATGGAAAGCTTGGGCCAGTCAATCATTTACCCAACAGGGATGGCAGGGTGGCGAGCTTTTAAATAGAGAGCCCCATAGGAGAAAGGAATTGCAGTATATTCCGTGCTGAGCTTTTCGAAGGTGAAGCTCTAGAGCAGGAGGTGTGAGGAGGATGCAGGTGAAGCACCCCCAGGGCCTGGGGACCTCCAAGATTTATGGGGTTGACCTCCGCTGGCCTTTCCCAGGCAGGAAATGGACTATTGGCTCATGCCTTTCCCCTGCCACACACACCTGCAAGAGCCAGTTGGTAGTATTTTAAAATAATTTACTAGAATGAAATTTCTGTGTTTTCATTTGGATAGTTGCCCAGTAATTGGCTTTGTGCTTTTTGATTCAAGAAATGGCTTCAAATATCCAGGACCTCAGATTTCAATCTCTCCTTTTCTCTCTGTCTCTCTGTCTCTGTCTCTGTCTCTGTCTCTCTCTCTCTCTCTCACACACACACACACACACACACACACACCACACCTGTGTCTCTTCCTGGGTGAGAAAGGTGTGAGGATACTATAGGAGATGTGTGGAGGCTCTACTCCTCCAAGTTGTAGTTAAACCTGGTTTACTCACCTGTTGTTCCCCTGGGGCGTGTCTTCTGCTTCCTCCTCCCTCTCTGGAGCTTGGTGACTGTTAAGCTACTGAGTATAGTTAATTCTAATATCATTTGTCTAAAACTGACTTTTCTGGCAGAAGAAATGTGCACTGGATTTGCCTTTGCTCTTGGCCTGACTTGGTTTATTTTTTATTTGTTTTATTTTTTATTTTTTTTGGCCTGACTTGGTTTAGCAAGGCTGTTCTCAGGGGCTCTTCTCTCTCTCTCTCTCTCTCTCTCTCTCTCTCTCTCTCTCTCTCTCTTTCTCTCTCTCTCTCTCTCATCTGTGGACCTTGCAAATGGCAGCCAGTGGTACCAAGAAACCCCATGACTGGGTACCTATGCCTGGTGCTTCTCTGGCCACCGAGAGGAGCTCCTGCTCTGTCTGTAACAGACGGGAATACTGCCTGGGGTCATTGTGATTTACTTTGGGGCATTGAGATGGCTCTTACTGAGCAGTTAAAATAAACAAACAAACAAATAAATATGTACTTGAAATATTAAAAAAAATAATGTCCATATGTAATGCTATGTGAAAAGAATAGCCTACAAAACTTTGTAAAGTAGAAGTTTTGTTACAAATTATAAATTAAATTAGATGTAAAATAAAGGACTAGAAGAAAAAATATATATATAAAAAAAAGTGGAGCCAGATTTCCACTGTCTTCAGGAACGGCGAAGGCAGGTCTAGGCTGCTGTTCTGGGGTCCCCTAGCCCCCCAGACACATGCATAAGACCTCTGGGGTTCCCAGGGGGCTCTTAAGGTTTATTTTATTTTAATTTAAATTTTTTTTTTCTTTGGGCCTCTGGGTGGTTCAGTGGTTGAACGTCTGCCTTCAGCTCAGGTCGCGATCCTGGGGTCCTGGGATCAAGTCCTGCATCGGGCTCCTCATGGGTAGCCTGCTTCTTCTCCCTCTGCCTATGTCTCTGCTTCTCTCTCTCATGAATAAATAAAATCTTTTAAAAATTTGTTCTTAAACTTATTATTATTTTTAGTAATCTCTACTCCCAACATGGGGCTTGAACTCACAATCTAGAGATCAAGAGTCGCATTCTTTTCTGATCCAGCCACCAGGCACCTAGTAGACTATTACTTATGTGCAGTAGGAAGTTTGAATTTCAGGCTGCAGAACTCTTCACACAAAGGGGCTTTAAGCGTATCTTTAAGTCATCTGAGGAACTTTCTTTCTTTCTTTCTTTCTTTCTTTCTTTCTTTCTTTCTTCTTTCTTTCTTTCTTCTTTCTTTCTTTCTTTCTTCTTTCTTTCTTTCTTTCTTTCTTCTTTCTTTCTTCTTTCTTCCTTCCTTCCTTTCTCCTTCCTTCCTTCCTTCCTTCCTTCCTTCCTTCCTTCCTTCCTTCCTCTTTCTTTCTTTCTTTTTTGAATTGTAGCCCTTGAGACTTTATCACTACTGGAAATCGCAAATATTTTCATATCAAATTGTTGCAAATTTCTGAAAATACTATTTACGCTCATTATTGCTTTTGGCCTTGCAGTATTTATTGCAGGGTATTGTCATTTAGCACATTCCTGAAGGAGCGCAAATATTACCAGTGATGTCACACTTTGTAAATATTTTGACAACCCCTTTCAATTTCATTGGTTTCTTTTTGAAATCTCTCTTTTGTCTTTCTATTCAAAAGTATTAATGTGGTGTGGAGTCCACGGGAACCTAGGACAAAACCTGGAGAGAAGACTCCTAATGTGTTATCTTGGGAAGAATCCTAGTAGGTCTGCCTTAAAGCTTATGCCGGAGCTTCGAGCTGGCTGCGTATTTTTCCTTGAGGGCTCTTGCGACCTTAGGGCTTGGATACAAGAGTGTTCTAACCTTAGTGCGTCCGCTCTCCACGCAGGCAGCTTGTTGCTTCCACCTGGCCGCTCTCAGCTTCCCTTTTGCTTTTCTAAGCCCAGTGCCTGCCCTGCAAATGAAGCCAACCACAGCACCTCCATCCCACATGACCATGAAGATCAAGGAGTTAATGTAACGCTGCTGATCACTTCCTTCAAGAACATCCTCTCCTTAGTTCTCCTTGCTCACTGGGCATTCCCCCTCCGGCTTCTGGCTAGATCAATCCACCTCATCCTCCCACCCTCCAAACATGAACATTTTTGGCCTCTGATTCCTCATCTGGTTCACTTCCAACGTGATCCTTTCTAGCTGCCAGCTTAAGTGATATTCCTGGGCTGATGGCTCCCAAAGTGACCTCTCTCTGAGCTCCAGCTTTGTATATACAAGGATCCACCCCACATCTTCCTTGGAGGCAGCTCAGACCAAACACCTGGAAAATTGATTTAATCTACCTTAGTAGATTGGAAGCTTTTCTTTCTAGAATCTTCTTCATTTCAGAAAATACTAATCCCATGCTTCCAGTTGATCCAGCCCCAAATCTTGGCATTATCCTTTAAGACTTTTCTTTCTTTCTTTTTTTTTTTTTTAAGACTTTTCTTTTCACACCCAGAATCAAGCCCCCAGGAAATCCTATTGGCTCTGTCTGCAGGCCAATCTCTTCTTCCCCTTCCATCCTGCCACCTGGTTCACAGCCACATCTCCTGCCAAGATTCTCATCATCCATGCCATTCCCTCTGCCTGGCAGGGAAAAAGCAAGGAGGGACTAAGGCAGGGAGAAGTACAGTGGCTTTGTGGCCAAGCATGGGACGTTGGAGCCAGGCACTGAGGGTGGAAATCCTGGCCCTGTCTTCAGTTTATCACCACAACGTAATAGACGGTTGTTATACAGATTGTGAGTGAGCGATCATTCTCAAATTGTTTCCACCTAGGGCTGAGAGTGGCTGACACAAAAGTAGAGTTGTCTGGGAGATTTCAGAGTCCTTTGATTTCTTTCTTTCTTTTTTTTTATTTTTATTTGGGAAGCATAGTCATCATATTTTATTTTTTTTAAATAAATTAATTTTTATTGGTGTTCAATTTACTAACATACAGAATAACACCCAGTGCTCATCCCGTCAAGTGTCCCCCTCAGTGCCCGTCACCCACTCACCCCCACCCCCCGCCCTCCTCCCCTTCCACCACCCCTAGTTCGTTTCCCAGTCCTTTGATTTCTAAAGGCTAAACCTATGAGAGCAATCAGAGTGTGCTATTCAAGAGGTGACATTCAGGTGCTTTGGGTAGGAGAGGGGCATGTCTCCATCTCAGAAAGTGGCTTCCCAGAGACTCAGCCAAGGACAAAGGGTTCATGAGTGGAAGTTTCCAGTGTCTACTCACACAGGGCTGGTGAGGGCCTGGGACATGACGTGAATGACTGTGGTGATGGAAGGGCTGTGGCCTAGGAGGAGCATCAGGACGCCGTGGGCTGTGAAAGCACCAATGCCAACAGTCAATGGGTAGCAACAAGGCATCCCCAAGGACTCAAGACTGGCCTTCACTCCTACAAATCCAGGGCCTCCCTTAGCTCTGTGGCCCTGAGACAACCTAAATGCAGGGGAGAGAACCAGAAAACATGGATCAGAGCCAAACTTGATTTGATTTAGAGAAGCAAGGAATTGTAGCATTTCTTATCCCATGAGGGTCATGTTGTAATTAATATCCATGACAACGGTCTGACTCACATTTCCTTTTTATTCTGAAACTTGGGACTGTGTGTTGGATCTCCAAAAGAAGACCATACTGTTGTTAAAGCAGCCTTGCTTAAGACCGGCCAGTTCCAAAGGTTTGAGCAAAACCAGGAACAGGCACCTACTTGAAGGCCCTGGTGGTAACATGGCAAGAGAGGGGCTTGCGTGGCCTGAGATACTTGCCCTGGGAGTGACGGAGGAAACAGGGAACTGCATTCTTATACCCTATTACTTGAGGGAGAGAATCAAGGTCTTATTCACATCTACTTCCTGTTTGAACTGGCTAGCTATAGGACGGAGTCATCCATGTGTCACTTCTTATATGTTGCTTCCTGCTTTCTATGGGGATTCAAGTTTGGACCTTTGGGTCTGACATCACATTCCATCAATACAGTCAGAGCCCAGGCAACAGAAGCTCTAGGGAGTGAAGATTGTGGCAAGAACCATATATGGTCATGAAATAATCTCTTAATTGTTTGGAAATAGTCTAGACACAAAAGCAACTAGACTATGGGTCATGCCGCTACTTGAGTGAACATATCTGTCACCTGCTTACCTGTCTGGCTTTGAATCCTGGGTCTTTTACTCATTGGCTCTGTGACCCTGGGCAAGTAGCTAATCTCTTCGAAATGCTTTAATTTTCTCCTTTGTAAAATGGGGCTAAGAGTTGTGTTTATCTCATTGGATTCTCATGGGTCTCATTGGACCAAATTAGTCAACAAAAAGTATGCTTGGCACATAGTAAGTGCCCAGTAAACTGTAATCACTATTACTATTGACCTCTCACCTGAGTAGGAGATAGGGACATGTTTTATTTTAGTAATGAGATAATTCAAGGAAGAATTAGAAAAAAATGCTATTTTTTTCTTTAATTTATAATAGGTCTATTACCTAGAGTAACTTCACCAGACACATTATAGACCACGACCATCAAGGGAGGGCTAACCAGACTATCATTCTGGTTTTAGAAGATTCTATTTCCCTTCTTTATTGGTTCAGATTGATTTATCTTTTATAGTTTAAAGAGTAGGTTAAGATTATTTGTTTCATCCTACATGAATGATGACCTTTCTGGTCTAATTCCTTGGCCTTGTTGGGATGGCAGATCCCAGCCCTCCTAGCTTCTCTGTGCTCAGATAAAGGCTAAAATGTACTGCACCCCTCCTTCCAAACCCAGGTGGTACCTGTTGCCTGGGTTGTAAGGTCAACATAAAGTAGTACAGAGCTTCTCCTTTAACTCCCACTTCTCCATGTCAGGAAGATTTTCCTCCTGCCAGACCTCAGCAACAGTGTAGTTCAGTAGCTGTAACTGGTAAGGCCAAAAGGAACCAGAGGGTCTCTCAGTGTACACACATCCCTGCTGAGAGCCTCTGCCTGCACGTGAAGCACATGGTGGCTGAGGCTCTTGTCACCATCTCAGTGGCCTGATCGGAGGGCCTGGAGGACCCTGTCAGATGGAAGCATGAAGTCAGCGGAGGATGAACCCACCTCTGGCCTTGTTGGATCCAGGGGCACCATGCTACAGCCTGCCTGGCCCTTTGACCATGGTCCAGGAGCCTCCTCTTCCACCCCTCTGATCCTGGCCACTGCAGCAGCGAGCTTGGCCAGCTGGCTCCATGTCTGTGCTGACACGCTGTGGCTCTCTCCTCTGCAGGCAGTGACTGCTGGAACCCTGGGCACCCTTCTCCAAGACCCCTTGAGCATGGAGGCACAGCTCTCAGGCACGGCCCTTCTGCAGAACAAGGTATTCTCTTGACATGTTCAGAACTTGAAGTTTGGGACAAAGGCATGAGCCGGGCACCATCAGGGGGAATCATGGGAAGGCTGTGAAATGGATGGAGATAGAACAGGACTAAGGTCCCCAGGCTAACAGGAGAGCTGTGTGTGTGTGTGTGTGTGTGTGTGTGTGTGTGTGACCCTGTACAGCTCTCTGACCATGTGATTTAGATCACAACCAGAAAGCATCATCGATGTTCTTAAAGAAGTCTGAGCTCCTCTGGTCCTCTCAGCAGTGCTTTGGAGCTAAAAGAGAAGTGAACACACTCTTGTACCTGTTCTGATGGCAGCTGCCACCCTGCTTCTTTTTTTTTTTTTAAGGATTTCATTTATTTACTCATGAGAGACACAGAGAGAGAGGCAGAGACACAGGCAGAGGGAGAAGCAGGCTCCATGCAGGGAGCCCAACATGGGACTCGATCCCAAGTCACCAGGATCACGCCCCGAGCCAAAAGCAGATGCTCAACCACTGAGCCAACCAGGTGCCCTGCCATCCTGCTTCTGTCCCCAGAAAAGGAGCTGGTGGTGTTCTGCAGGGCCCTTGGGCATGAGCAGTGCTCCTAACTGGGCTTCTTGCCAATGCCTAGATAGCTAAGTAAGCAGCCACCCCTGATTTGTCTTTTTTAAATGATTTTATTTATTCATTCATGAGAGACACAAAGAGAGGCAGAGACACAAGCAGAGGGAGAAGGAGGCTCCCTGCAGGGAGCCTGATGCAGGACTTGATCCCAGGACCCCGGGATCACGCCCTGAGCCGAAGGCAGGGCAACTGCTGAGCCACTCAGGCATCCCTGCTTTGTCTTTTTATTTATTTATTTATTTGTTTGTTTGTTTGTTTTTATTATTTATTTATTTTTTATTGTGTTCAATTTGCCAACATATAGAATAACACCCAGTGCTCATCCCATCAAGTGCCCTCCTCAGTGCCTGTCACCCAGTCACCCCCACCCCCCACCCACCTCCCTTTCCACCACCCCTTGTTCGTTTCCCAGAGTTAGGTGTCTCTCATGTTTTGTCTCCCTCACTGATATTTTCACTCATTTTCTCTCCTTTCCCTTTATTCCCTTTCACTATTTTTTTATATTCCCCAAATGAATGAGACCATATAATGTTTGTCCTTCTCCAACTGACTTACTTCACTCAGCATAATACCCTCCAGGTCCCTCCACATCGAAGCAAATGGTGGGTATTTGTCTTTTCTAATGGCTGAGGAATATTCCATTGTATACATAGACCACATCTTTATCCATCATCTTTCGATGGACACCGAGTCTCCTTCCACAGTGTGGCTATTGTGGACATTGCTGCTATAAATATTGGGATAATTGAGAACTTCCCTAGCTTGGGAAGGGAAACAGACATTCAGATCCAGGAGATAGAGAGACCCCCCCCCCCCGCTTTGTCTTTTTAATGCTGACTTTTGCTTCCTTACTAGTGGGGGGCTACCACTAGAACACATTACCTTTACTGTGTGATTTACGGCCCCCGTCTTTTCCCCCCAAAGCCCTGTGCTTCCTGCCCTGCTTCTGCACTTAAGCTGGAGTTGACAGTTTTTGGTGGGTGTTGCTCAAGCAGCTTTTCGATGAGTATCAGCCCAGCCCTCCACTGATTTTCCCATCATGTGTGGGTCAGGGCCCCTCGCCGAGTGTCCCCATCGCTTTGCCGTGTGAAGCTGTGACGGTGTGCGGTGGTTACAAGACCTTAGCAGACAGGACAGATCGGAAACAGAAACGGATACTGTCTATTACGTGCACGACCACATCCAAAAGGTTTATTCCTATACCGCAGACAAACCCCACAGACCAAACTCCCGAGTTGCTTTGCATTCAGCTGTTATTAAATCACCCACATAAATACATATAATAAATAAAAAAACCAGAAAGGATTGTTGTAAGTCTTTGGTATATAGAGCTCCTCTCCTCCCATTCCCCCCTCCTTCCCTGTGTTCTAAGCCCACTCCCCTTGCGATCGTATTATTCCTCTGGACACGAGAGTGGCCCAGAAGCCGACCCTGGGCCGGGACCGTGCATGGGTGCCACCCCGGGGTCCGTGGGCTCGGGGAGGGGCAGGCCCTGGGCACTCACACATAGTCGTTCAGTCTGTACCCGCTGAGCGAGGCCGAGGTGGCTGAGGGGGCCCGGTTGTCCTTGAAGGCGGCGGGGGGCCGGTAGGCGGGCGCGGTGGTGGCCGTGGTGGCCCTGGGCGGCACCTGGTGGGGCCCGGAGGGCACCTCATCCAGGCAGGACAGGCAAAGCAGCGTGCCACCGATGAGCGACAGGGACGAGGAGATGAAGCCGAGGTAGAGGGCCTGCCCGAGCTCGAACTTCATGCCGCTGGGCAGCAGCGGGTTGTAGAAGTTCTGCACCACGTCGTTGGTGGTCCAGGAGACGGCCACCATGCACAGCAGGCCGGCCAGGAGGAAGAGCGCGCCGCCCAGCACGGCGCACACGGTCTTGGCCGGGGTGCCCTTGGCGCAGCGCGTGCACTTCATGCCCACGACGGCACAGGCGCAGGCGGCGGCCGACAGCAGGCACGAGATGACCATGAGCGCACGGGCTGCCTGCAGGTCCCGCGGCAGCGCCAGCAGCGAGCGGTAGATCTGGCACTGGTAGATGCCTGTGCTGTGCCACACGCACTCCATCCACAGCCCCTTCAGGTAGGACACGGCCGTCAGGATGTTGGTGCCCACGTGCGCCGTGCGGCGCCAGTGCGGCAGGATGGTGGTGATCAGCGTGCCCACCAGGCCCAGGAAGCTGAGCAGGAAGCCCAGCAGCTGCACGGCGGTGCTGGCCATGGTCCGGGTGCCCGCTGCCCGGCTCGCTCAGGCGCCCGCCGGAGTCCTAATGAAGCCGGGGGGAGGAAGGAAAGGAGTTAAAGATTATCTCGCTGCATTTATTTCTGCCACCGAAACTGAGTTTTCCATAGGCAGTTGGTATGACAATTAACATATTTTTCAAAAACAGTTGCTGAGACTTCACTGGGTGAAGGAATGAGCGGCCGGGCTACGACATTTTCCCTGGAAGGCCAGAAGGGGAAGGGATGGGGGCAGGAACCCCGGCAGGGACCCCAGCGAAGGGCAGTCCACACCCCCCAATTGCCATCTGTCAGCCCTTAGCAAGCGTGTGTGGCAAGTTCTACCTTATGTCTACCCTGAAACACTTCTGCTGCATCTGAATCTCCTCTCCTACCGTTTGGCCAGTAATCACTTCGGTTGTTAAACCGGCCACAAACATATGGTCTCATTCATTTGGGGAATATAAATAATAGTGAAAGGGAATAGAGGGGAAGGAGAAGAAATGGGTAGGAAATATCAGAAAGGGAGACAGAACATAAAGACTCCTAACTCTGGGAAACAAACTAGGGGTGGTGGAAGGGGAGGAGGGCGAGGGGTGGGGGTGACTGGGTGGCGGACACTGAGGGGGGCACTTGACGG
Organism: Nyctereutes procyonoides; assembly: GCF_905146905.1. Classification (NCBI taxonomy): domain Eukaryota; kingdom Metazoa; phylum Chordata; class Mammalia; order Carnivora; family Canidae; genus Nyctereutes; species Nyctereutes procyonoides. The sequence continues at coordinate 9,903,160 of NW_026575155.1, forward strand.
GGTGAGCACTGGGTGTTATTCTGTATGTTGGTAAATTGAACACCAATAAAAAATAAATTTATTATTAAAAAAAAATAAACCGGCCAACGGACTGACAAGAGTCAAGTGGTGTGTTACCTACGACTTAGAAATTAGCCTGTGGTGGCCCGTCAAGGTGGTGACTTCCCTGTGCTCTCCGGGTGGGAGAGGTTTAGCACCCGTAGGCGGGGCTGATGCTTCCTTCCAGAATCCTGAGCTGGATGTGAATTTAGAGATTGCCTACTGATGCCAGGGGCCAGGGATGACCAAGGTCACCAGTCCTTAGGTGCTCAGCCCAGCACCACGAATCACCCACCACCCCCTCCAGGCAGGCCGCCTCCCCTCTCACCTCTCTGCAGGGCGGTGGGCTTGTTGCAAACCAAGCACGGCCACCTGCCTTTCAGAGAGACAAGAATGCGGAGCCATTTCAGAGGTTTAAAAAATTCTAACCATGGCAAAATCTAGACCACTTCTTGGGGGCAGGGACCCAGCACCTGTGCAGTGCCAGACAAATAGGGGACACTCAGAAAATATTAGAAGGAAGGATGGAGAGAAGCAGGGAAAAGGATGCAGGGAGGAGTGGAAGGGAGGAAGGAAGGCGGGAGGGCCAGCAGAAATACCCCAGTGGCCACCACCGGCTCCTCTCTCTTGCCTGGGGCAGGGTACCAAACCATGTTGCCACCCCTACCTGCTGGGTGACTCGGGGGGGGGGGTCTCTCTGGGCTCAGCTTCTTTCTCTAACACGAGGGAGCTAGACCCCAGAGCCCCAAAGTGTCTCCTGGTCCTGAAGGGAGAAAAGGGACGCTTCTCTGATAACAAGTCACTTCAACATTCCAAACCAAGGAAGACCTCAGTAGGCAAAACCCATTTCTTCCTTCATCTCAGTGAAGTGTGGGAGGCTGCCAGGAGAGAACGGTGGGCTGGCAGGGCACCTCCCAGGCCCTGCTGACGCTCACTATGACCGTCTTTAACCCCGGATCCCTTGGGGAGAACCCCTACTCAATTACCATCATTTTGCTGGATTTAAAACTGTATATGGGGCTTAGATGTCTGAGCGTCATAGCAGGAGATTCTTAGTTCTATGCTGGTTAACAAACAAGCAAAGCTCGGTGACAGCATAATGGTGTGGTGCCAAACAGGACATGCAGTCCCCTGGCAGTGGGTTTTCTCGGGCCTTTTAAAGGATCATTTGTTCAGGACACAGTGTGTTTCACCCACACTTGACGCTGACCAGCCCCCTGCACCTCATCAGGATGCTGGTCCCCTTTAGGCTCTGCAGGAAGGCTTTTCCTTCCTCTCAGCAAGTGCTCACTTTGTGCAAGTGCTGGGTCGGGGTGGGGGGACCCTGACAGTGCCTGTTGCCCAGAGCAGCCTCGGCTGCCCTGCAGGCACTGCCAGGGAGGAGAGGGGGCCCACACAGGGGTTGCTCTGATGTGTGGGCCGGGGCAGCTTCAGCAACCCCCACCTGATGCGCTGAGCACCCTAGCAGAGCTGACACCAAAGCTCCAATTTCTGGGTGTAAACGATGCAGGGTGCTGCGTGTGCCTTGACTTAATGCTGCCCAGTGTGTTCCCCATGCAGCAGCTGTTCATCCTGTTTTCACACAGGGAAACTCTGTGTGGGGGATGAAGTTCTATGCCTAGCCTGGCTGGTCCTTTCGGTGGTTAATTCCTCTTACAAACACTAGCTTCTTCAAATAAATAGGAGCAACACTGGTGTAAAGAGCGAGAGGTGGTATCATCAAGGCCCTTCTGGAGAGTTGACTCTTCTCCCCAAAGACGTCTCAAAACATTGGTCTCAATCCTTTTACAGTGGTTCAGGCAACCGGAGTGACCAACTGAGCCGGTTTGCTGAAGACTGAGAGGTGCCCAGGGCAGGGGACTTTCAGCCTGAAATCAGGACAGTACCAGGCAAACCTGGACAGTTGGTTCCTCCAGGTAGCCCAGAGGCTGCGAACTTTTCCAAATGGCCTTTACGATCCTTCTAGGCTTGCCCGGTGGCTGTCCCCAGGCTGATGTCCATGCAGGCTGTCCCAGGTCCAAGGCTTCTCAAAGCTCTTGCTTGTCAAGGTCAATCATTTTAAGTACACTGATCCTCAAGAATGTGGCATAAAAGCTAAGCCTGCTTGACCCCATTAGTCTAGGGAAGTGGACCTGAAGTTTATTAGAGGTCTAAATATTTATGGAAAGCCATGACTGCTAATTTTAGAAACCATTAGGTTTCTATTTTTAAACTTGTACCAGGAGGACTTGCTAATTTAAGAAGTGAGTGTTAATGAACCCCCAACTCCCAGCCACCAGCTCCCCACCCCTTCCCTGTAGTTACCAGCAGCTGCTACTGGCATTAAGTCATAATTCAGCTTCCCTGCAACCACTTTTCACTTTGGGGCCATTCGATGGAAAAACAACTTCAAATGAATGCATCTCCTTGGAAACCACATAAAACTCATCCCTGATACTCCGGAAGGATCTTGCCCAAGCATGCCTCCCAAGAGGGGCTGCGCATGCAGGACTCAATGAGCCAGCTGTGTTGAAGAGCTGCAACTGGCTTCACCTATGGGCTACTCTTTTCCTGCAGACGTGTGTGTGCCTGTGGAAACATTTGCTAGAGAGACGTGAGTCCAAGACAAATACGGTCCTAAGAATCAAGTTCCAAAAAGACCTTGACAGGCTGGGTGGGTGGGGCTGAGCGTAACAAGATAACGCATTCCAGGAATAAAGGTTGGGTCTTGCATTTGGGTTCACGAAGTCTCCAAAGCCCACTCCGAGGTGGGCAATATGCAACCTAGTGTGTGAGTGAGCAGGATTTAGGGTGGCATTTCCCAGCCGATGTTTCTGCCACACTGTGTTTGCAGGAGGTCTTGCGTGAGGACATAACTGTCAGGTGAGTTTGGGAGGCATCGAGACTGCAGGCCCTCTCACCGCTCATAACAGGCAGGTATGCATTGCGAACCTCCCAGAAAAGTCTGGGTAGCATTTCCTAAACTTCCTTGACTAGAGACATCCTCTCTTGACTTTTCCAGGGAACGACTTGAAGTCAGATCACTTGGCAAGCAGACTGAGAGGATATAAGTCCCTTGAAAGTTTAATGGGGCAACGGTGAGTTAGAGTTGCTAAAGAGCACAGATTGGAAGGCCAGCAGGATGTAGGGTTTGCCCCCAGCAGAGTCTCAGAAAACCCCAGGGCTGTAACAGCATGAAAATCCATAAGGGCAGCTGTGAAAAACGCCAGGGCACTTGTCAACCCTTCCAACTGGATCTGGTTTTATGAGCACCAGATCTGAGAGGTGAGGGTTTTTTTTCCATATAAACTTTTATGTTGTTCCTTCCTCTGTTGTCTGTGAGATATATACATACATACATATATATATAAAATTTATGAAAGAAAGAATTTTTTTCTTTTATGAAAGAAAGAATTAAAAAAAAAAAAGCAGGAACTCTCAGCATATGGTAGAGTCTCTCCATTGTGTTCGGCCTCCCAGCCTGCCTGGACTCCAGCTGTGTCCACTTCGGAGTTTTGTCTCCCAGTTAGATGTCATTTCAACAGCAATGGCCAGTGGGGACAACCTGGCAGGGACAAGGGACAGAGGCATTGTTCGCCCAGCCCCTCTTCCTGCTTTTTTACTGTCCAGGGTCCCTGAGACATCTAGTTCATTCTTCATTTTGTCCAGTCTTCTTAAGACCTTTCTCCTGCTTGGTGGAGTGTGAGCTCAGGTCTCTCTGGCCATCCAGACTGCCTGGAGGGCTGCAGGTGTGAGGCCAGTAGGACATTTGAGTCACATGATGTTTCCATCCCTCAGAAGTCTCACCTTTGGCTACCTGTAGCTGTCCCCCACCTCACTCCTTGAATACTCAATCCCATTATGAGTAGCTCACCTATGGGAACACATGGCTTTCTGACTCTTCCCCCCCTGCAGTGCTAAAGGGCATGTGGGACCTGGCATGGGAGTGGTGCAGGTCATTTATGAGGAAGGAGGGCAGGAGCCAGATGTGTGGGGATTTTTTTTTTTTACCTCGAATCCCCTGGATGCTCCTGTCTGGGTGAAAAGCAGGAAGGTTTAGCCACTCAGCCTCTCTCCAGCCTTGAACTGCCCTGCAGCAGGAGCAGATTTTAGATTTAAAGCCATTTGGGAATGGACCATCTCACACATGTCTGCCTCAACAGCTCTTGACGTGTTGGTGGATCCATAGCGGAGACAGCAAAAAACCTAGTTTCCTAGAGCTTATCGAGGAAAAGGAAGAGCTGCCTTTTAAAAGAAGATGGTCCTTGGACTTTGAAAGAATGCAGAGTTGTCTCAACTTTGATGTTCAGCAATTTTAGAAAACGTCTAGTTCAAAAAAGCTGTCTGTCCTTCTTGTTACTCCAACCAGACTGGCTCTTCATTGCTGCTGAGATATTTCACAAATGCTGCAACTTGGAAACTAAGAATAAACTCAAGGGAGATTTGGATTCACCTTAATGAGATTAATTAGCAAAACTAACATGAGAAAATAAATGACTTATATCCAAAAGAAATAACTCCAACCAGTATTTCCTAAGTACATGTTGGATACTGTATTTCTTGTTAACGTACAAAGCAAAATGGATTTTTTTGCTAGTAGCTTAGGTATCCTCTGGAGGTGCGATTATAGTGCATCTTCTTACACAAATATATAAGGATTATGAGAAAGTGATAGAGTAATATCTTGGAAAAACCATTTTATATTCATTCAGGATGGGCCCATACTGTGGGTTTTTTGGCTCTAAAAATGAAGTTTCTTTAATTACCATTCCAAACTTTCTGTAACTTTCCTTGGGTTATTTTTCAGACTGGCAGGCATCTGTATTTTAAATTTATGAGGATTTCTCTGCCATCTACACATGTTGCAGAAGAACTGCAGTCTTTCTGTGACAGCCAGAGACGGAATAGTTGTATGACTAAGTTATTACTAACCTGGTGGTTAGGACTTGCTCGTGTTATTTAGGGATATTCATGTGAAATATCTTGCCCGCATCATATAGACATGACAATTTATAGATTAAATTTTTCCCCTCTCTTTTGGATGACCAAAGAAAAATCTATTTTTTATAATAAGGACTGGTTTGGGGAGAAGCCTGTGTTAATACAAATGAAAACCATGGCTATGTGGTTGGATGCTTGTAGAGACCATTTTCAACTCAGCGAGATTGAGCAATCTATTGATTTAGTGAAAAATGCAAGTTTAAATAACCACAGCCGTAAAAATTCTAAACCATTCTTCAGGAGGCATTATCTCTCTAATTTCAGCTCACCAAATTTCATTTAGAATCCATTCAAAATACAGCAGATAAATATTTCTAAATGAAACTATTGAATTTCATGTACTAAAACATACTGGTGCCTTTGCATAGCTGTTTTTCCTGACAAGATAGTTGTATAGATTTCTTATGTTGTTGTTTTTCACTTTTCAAGGTATAGGAGAATAAAAACCTATTACACAAGAAAAATATTTTTAAAAAATATGAGGCGCCTGGGTGGCTCAGTTGGTTAAGTGTCTGATTCTTGGTTTAAGCTCAGGTCATGATCTCATGGGTCATGGGATTGAGCCCAAGTTGGGCTCTGTGCTCAGCAGGGAGTCTGCTTGAGATTCTCTCCCTCCTCCCCTCCCTCAACTAGTGCACACACACATGCTCTCTCTCTCCCTCAAATAAATAAATAAATAAATCTTTTAAAAAAAAAGAGTAAAAAGACATGGGTATTGTCTAAACTGTTAAATTAAATGATTCATAGTTAAAATGTTTCAAGGGAAAGATTTATGTAAGGGGTGTTATGGGTTGAATTATGTCCATCCAAGAAGATAATGTTGAAATCCTAATACCTAATGCCTCAGAATGTGACTTTATTTGGAAATAAGGTTGTTGCAGACGACCCATGGGGTGTCAGAGCTAGATGTCAAATGCAGCCCCATTTATTGAGAAGATGAAAACAGTAGGAGGTGGGCAGTTTTGGAGGGTGAAGGGCAGAAAAGAGGAGTTTTGTCTTGAATATGTTGAATTTGAGATGCCTATGACCGCCCAGGTAGGGACATCCGTGGTTAGATTTGGGACACAACAGCATAGATCTGGGATTAAGAGCCGTGAGATTGGATGAAAGCCTAGACCTTCGTCTTCCCAATGACTCCAGGAGCCCTCCAACGTTAGAGATTGGATGATGAGGACAAGGCAGCAGCATGGGACACAGGAGTGGCCACAAAGGAGGAGGCAACCCAGAGTGGTGAGTGCGAAAAGAGATCCACATTGGAGAGAGTAATCCATTATACCAGGTCATCAGACAAATGAAGTAATCTGAGAACTGAGAAATGACTGTTAGATTTAGCAACATGAAGGAAACTGCAGACCCTGATAAGCACGGTGTTAGTGGAGTGATTTTATGGGTTCAAGAGAGAATCAGGATGGGATACATGAGCCTAGAACATTCTTTCAAGGACTTGGACAATCAAGTGCCCTCCCAGTGCCCCCCAGAGTTTTGTTCTTACCACCCCAGTCCTCTTTTGGAGACCCCAGCCTGTCCTGGGCACTCAGCCCACCTCATGTATTGATCTTGGCCAAGAAGTTACCCCAGGAGGCATTTACATTTTCCTGGATGGCCCCTGGAAACAAATCTCCTCCTGTCCTTGGTCCCAAAGAATAACATTCACATTGGTAAGGCTATGTATGACTGGCTCAGCCCTCGGAGGGAGACCAGTGATACTTTCAGGTATGTGCTTTTAAAACATTTAAGAAGTTTAGAATTCGTTGGGTCAGGCATGAAATTTCAGATTGCAGAAGTCCTCATAAAGGCAAAAGCCTCACTGATGAAATAGTGCATGGCATTTCTAGCTTAGTCTTCAAACATAGACAAAGGGCCATGTTGTGCATTTTTCTCTGAAGAGTACAGGCCACCATTGGTTACTTTTGCCCACCCTCAGGACTTCTGCAGAAGAAGCCAGTGTAAAAATGAAAATGGGAACCCCTTGTTAAAAAATCACTAAGAATTTGAAGATGAATGAAATATAAGCTAGTACAGTACATTAAACAAGCATGGGGCTCTCCTGAGGGTGGGGTCCTATGGGACCTGGCAGATTGAAGCCTGCCCTGCTGGTTATGGATAGAGTGAGGAACTGGACGTTGGGATTTTTTTCTCCCTTAAACCCATGAGTACACCTTGTTGAGATGTTGAAAGGAACAGGAGACACTTTTGCAGTGTTCTGCAGGATAAAAAATATGGTTTCTTATGTTTATTTTTTCCTCATTTAAGTGCAGCCCAGATGCCTCTGTAAATATCTGCCAAGGAGGAGCCTTTCAAAAACAAAGCTATTGCTGGTCTCCTATGCCCAAGAACGGCCTCCAATGGAAACAGACCTGTCGTACTAAATCTGTTTTCACTTTCCTCTTGTTCCAGGGAGGCTGTAGGTGTGCATGGCATTGGGTGTGCACATCCAAGTCTAGGGAACAGCTGCCTCTGGGTGGCTTGCTGCTTCTGGGAGGCTCTGCTCCAAGCTCCTACCCTCTGGTAGGGTCCCCAGCCCCTAGCAAGAAGTGGTGAGGTGCCTGAGTCCCAGATACTCCTTGTCCCTTCCAGAGTCCCCCACACGGGAGGCCCTCTGAGAGCAAGCCCTGGGCACCCTCCCAGCACACGGCCCCCAGTGGAAAATCCCCGGTGCATTATTGCTATTGGCAGCCCAGGGAAAAGCCTGTGGCCCTGGCGGCCACTGGTCCCGCAAACAGTGCAAGGAATATGAAGATCAGCTGCAGGGAGGAATGTTTGAGTTTAAAAGTGCCAAGAATCACTCCTGAACTGGCAAGATTGTCTGCATTTTAAAAAAAGACATCGGAAGAAGCATTGAAAACAGCCTTTTAGACTTCTTGTTCTGTGTAATGGAAGATACTCTGATATAAGTGGAGAATAACTTTTTATTTTTTTATTTTTTTTATTTTTACTTATTTATGATAGTCACAGAGAGAGAGAGAGAGAGGCAGAGACACAGGCAGAGGGAGAAGCAGGCTCCATGCACCGGGAGCCCGACGTGGGATTCGATCCCGGGTCTCCAGGATCGCGCCCTGGGCCAAAGGCAGGCGCTAAACCACTGCGCCACCCAGGGATCCTGAGAATAACTTTTTAAAAACAAAAACTGACGTTCAATTGTATTGATTTTTACTTAAAAAAAAAACTGGAAAACAAATACTTATAGTAACATTTTCATGGTACCAAAGAAAGAATCTGCGTTTCTTCCTTTTTTAAACAGATTTCTCTGTAGATGCTTAAAAAGCATTGGTCCCATTATAGATGTGGGTAAGTAAAACACAGTAACCATAAGAAATTTTTGCCAAGGAGATGGTGCCAGATAAGAATGGAGGCCGACTTCAAGTCTCACTAATTTGAGCTAACAGCTCAGCCTTAAATGACTCACCTGGCTATCTACATCATAACAGCTGCTTCCCAGAACTGTCTAGAAGATGCTGAGATAATATATATGTAAAGACCTATAAGCGCTGTAAGGACACCCAACAAATGCAAGATCTGTGCTGCTGAAGATTTATCATCATTACAGATAAATCCATTCCCGACTCCATCAAAGCCAGCCGAGACCTGGTGCTGTCGCTGGAGAACGCAGCAATGGGGGCTCTTCTCTGGTTCCCAAGACTTCAAAACTAAACCGAGTGATTAAGAGATTTTTGACCTTGAAAACTGCAGGAATTAAATCTCTTGGTGGGAATGTGCAGCCAAAAACCAGTGTCCTGAGTGACTCCACGGTCTGGGGACCCTCTCAGGGCGCTAATCCCGGATCCCTTTCTACTCTGCCTGTGGCCCTCCCAGCAGGCCTCAGGAGGACCGCCCATCTTGGGAAGACCATGGCAGCTGTTGGGGATGTGGGGTTCAAGGTAGTTGAAGGATTAACTCACGGATCAGATTGCATGGAAATTCCCCCGTTTTACCCTTATTAGGAGAGATCTATAACTTTCCTGCCCCTTCTCCCATGCCTTTGTGTGTGTGTGTGTTTGTGTGTGCTGGTGGAGAGGGGTACAGGTTGTGGGGAGGAAAAAGCTCCCATGCCTGGAAACTCTGGATGCTCCATTTGGCACTCTTTGCAGGAGAAATAAGCCAGTCACAATGCAAAGGGTTAGTGACAGTGAGCTCAAGCTGATGCCACCTTGAAACACTCAACAGATTTAGCCCTTGCTCCCGGACCGGGGCCAGCCAGTGATGAAAGAGTTCTGCCCAAACACTCAGGAACGGTGTCTTGTCCTTCCTGGCTCATTAGGAACCCAGCTGTCCTCACCCTTGCCTGCTGGGGTCCCCCAGGGACCTCCAACCCTGCGTCAGTTGCATTTCTGCAGAGGGATATGGACTGTGTCACCTGGAGAACACTTGCCTGACCATGCCTCTGGTCAGTGGTGCCTCATGGCCCCAAGACAAATGACTGTCAATCCTAAACCCTCCCATAGCCTCATCCCAGACTCACATGCAGGGGCCCTGAGTCCCATCCGCTTCATCAGGTCACTCATCAGTGGGGCTGCTCTGGACTCTGGCTGGGGGCCAGCCTGTGTGAAACAAGGATTCCTTAGGGATGCCGCCGCCCTCCTGTCTTCCCTCTTGCACCAACTGGAAGCTTCAAAGCCAGATTCTCTCAAACACTTTTGAGAGAAAAGTGTTACCTTGCTCTTTGAGAAGGGCCCGCGCGGGCACATGTGTCATCGGTTGAATGGTTAACTGCCCCGTGCGTAATATGAGGCAGGTGGGCCAAGGCAGACTTTCAGGACCAACCAGAAATGTCCTTTCCACACTTTGGAAAAATGCCCAATACATCTGAACATAGTCATCTTGTCCCTAAAACACCCTCTGGTGACTCTCCAGGGCTGACAGGATAAAGCCTTGACTGCCCAGCCCAGCACCATCCCCTGTCAGCCCAGCCCACCCGCCCACACTCCCTGTACCAGGCCCATTGGCTGTGCACTCCTCTGTGTCCTTACTCATGGCTTCCCAATGAATGGCCTGATTCCTGCCAAGGATCCCCTCCTTTGGCCCTGACCACCCATCCTCCCCTGGGCTGGTCACCTGGCAGTTGTCCCCATACTGTGTGGGACTTTTATCATATTGAGCAACTCAAGAGTTTCTCAACTTGCAGGCTGGTGTGCTCTGGACACAAGCCATTGAATTTTGAACCAACATGCAACTGCGTTTTATTTTGTCGGCTACAATTGCAGACTTGGGCAGTTAGGCGGTATATGTTGGTAGAGTATGGAACGGGGTGGGTCTTGGAGCACTGCATGGAAGGACGGCTGGTTTGGTACGAGTTGGAGATAATGGACAAGGTGAAATGTGAAGCCAGTGCCAAAAGGAGAAGCTGGCTTTCTTGGGATGTACAAGAAGTTTGGGAGGTAAGACTGGACATAGTTCTGAAGGTAGGATAGCTCCTGAGGGTGGCGGAGGGAACAGGGCTGTGCTGGGAATGCCCCCAGCCCGTCCAGGTGTGCAGCCAGCCATTCTGGGATACAGAATTGTTGAGAACTGTGGTTTAACTTGACCCACATGCCTAACCCTTTCTCACTGATTCCATTGCTACACTCCAAGGGCGGGGACTTGGGCTTCTGTGCTCTCTTCACAGCAGTCCTCCATCTGCACGGCTTTGGCTGATACTTAAAGACAGTGAAGGAACTCAACAGTAGGCAAACGGCCCTGAGCATGAACCAGAACCTGGCTCCTGTGTCCCTGGCATTGGGAGCCTGATGGCAGATGGGGTGTCTTGTGGAACCGCTTCGAGGTTGGAGTAGTTCAGAAGTGTCTGTTAGATATTACTGATGGAGGATTGACCTGCAAACTAAATCCACGTAGCTTTTTTTTTTTTTCTTCAAACCTCTTCTCCAGAAGTAACCGTTATAAACAAAATCGTCTTTGGTTCAGAGCCATCACAGGTCCAGAGCCTCTTCTCTTCAGTAACTATCATCTATAGTAAAATGCACCTGCACGATCTGTAATACTGGAAATGTTGGGGGATGATCTGTAATACTTTTGTTTTTGGGGTGATTTGGCTGCAAGTAATACACTTAGTTTACAACTGCTTTTGATTTCTTGGCACTGACTGTGTATTTTTGGGAAATCCTGCAGAAACAGACATAATGAGAATCCTAAATTGTTTAAAAAGATTATGATTTTTTAAATAAATGCTACATCTAACTGTGAGCAAAGTAGACATAATATTATGTTTTGTAGAACTTTCGTTAAACCTTTATTAATCTTGATTTTTCTCTGGAACAATTCATTCCTGTTCTGGGCTGAAGTGTGACAGCTCCCAGGCCCATGGCCCTGGTGAGTGGCTCCTGATGGACAAATGAGCCTTTCCTGGGACAGAGGGCAAAGACACAGGTTTATCAATTATTGATTAATTGATTGATTGATTGAACTCCAGCATATGTGAGCAACAGGTGCTTGGTGAGCAAGACGGATACTGCTCCTGCCCCCTCAGAGTGTGGGGTCTCAGGCACACAGAGCCAGCTGTACTAGGGACAACTGGCAGGCAGGGAGGCCAGCTTGGGGGCTCCAGCCCTCCTTTCCCACCCGGGACCCTCATCCTTGTTTCTCCTACCTGCCATCAAAGTCCACCCTTGGATCCTTTTTTAAACTCTCAGGTGCAAATGACTCATAACAGCTTAACATTTTACCCCACCCAGGAGGTATTTTTAAGTCTATGGGATAAAGATTTAATAGTGAAATCTCAAACACCGATCAGGGGACATAGGAGCATTGGGAAGAAGAAGGTCTACCCCTAAAGTCATTCCACTGAGCTAGGGTGACTTCTGTCTTTGTGGATATGATAGAAGCCAGTAGATGCTTCAGATTAGATGCATGGGCAGATACATTAATGGATGGATGGATGGATGGATGGATGGATGGAAGGATGGTTGGATAGACAGATGGACAGAAGATGGATAGATGAATAGATCACCTTTATTCTGCTCTCAACTGGTGTTTGAAGTCTGATTCATTTTTTGATTTCTCACATTGCTGGACTAGGGTCTGACACACATTAGGGAGTGGGTAAAAAGTTTGTTGAATGAACAAATTAATGAAAGGGAGGTTATATATATGCAATAAACCTGTGGTTTGGGTTACTGTTTTGGGTTCCTTTTGATTTGAGTAACACACAAGCAGGCAACTTGAGTCTGCAGTTAGCAGACTCTTAGCTCTCTTCTTGGGGTAAAGGCCATTACAGAACTTGACCTTGCTCAATTTATCGACAGCATATCCCGTGGAAGCCACTAGACTCCCATGGAAATTCTTGTTCCAGATTACATGTCAAGTTGGCACAGGTTCAACTGTGGTGGATGCCTCCTATTAGTAGTAACAATAATAAAATGATCCTCAATACTAACATAGCACTAATTGTGTGCTCGTTGTGGCTTTAAGCACATTACATATATTTACTAAATGAACCCATAAAATAGCCCGTTACTCTAGGCACTACCATTAACACCATTTTATGGATGAGGAAATGGAGGTTCCAAGAGGATAAATGACCTGCCCAAAGTCATCCAGCTCTAAGTGGCAGACTTGAACCCAGGCAGATTGGCCTCAGCATCTGGGCTCATATCACTATATAAACCAGATCCTCAAAATCAGTTGGCAGCTGCCAGGCTCCTGTCACCGAAGGAGAGTTTTTGCTGCTTCTTCAGAAGGAGGGCTCTTACAGGCACCAGGTTGCTAAGGTGCTGGCTCGGGGTCCTTCTGGGGTCCTGGCATTGACAATAGTGTTATCTGTGGAGGAACCAGCTTGGTGGGGAAGGCTCCTTCCCTGTCAGCTATTGACTCAGGCAGGAAGAGAAGCCCAACTGCAACAAAGACACAACCAGCCTCACAGCCATTCCACCCTGCAACAGGGCTGAGGGGGCAGGGACAGGTGTGCATCTGTGTATCCATCACAGAAACAGGGCCTCTTAACTGAGGATGGCTGGGGGCTTGCTGGCCTTTCACCGGGAGGGGTATGGGGCATGCCAGGCCATCCATGCTCAGCCACAGTCTGCATTTAGAATTGGGAGCCCTGGGGCCACTTGGAAGAAAAGATACTTTCTTTAGGGAAACACTCTAGAACTGCCCTGAGACAAGTGAGACAGGAGGAGGGCGAGAATATGATCATTTATGTGTGAATGTCTGTTAAGTCTGGATTTGAAAATCCCATATTTTTGGGTTTAAGCGGTGCTTTTCTGACATAAAGAGTGAATTGCAAAGTCAGACTAGGGGATTATTACTTTTTCACCAAGTGAGTAGCCTTCAAAGCTGTCCAGTGTATTAGTTTCCTGGGGCTGCTGTAACAATGTACCACAAGTTGGGTGGCTTAAGACAATAAAAATGTATTCTTTCAGTTCTGGAGAAGTCAAAAATCAAGGTAGCAGCAGGGCCTCGCTCCCTTCTAGGTCTAGGTAGGATCCCTCCTTGCCTCTTCCAGCTTCCAGTGGCGGTGGCTGTCAATCCTCAGCCCTCCTCTGCCTGCAGTTTGTATTACTCCAATCTCTGCTTCTGTCTTTACATGGCTTCTTTCCTTTGTGTCTCATTCGTCACATGGCTTCCCCACCCCCTTTTTAAGATTTATTTTAGAGAGAGAGAGAAAGGAGAGGGGCAGAGAGAGAGGGAGAGAGAGAATCTCAAAAAGACTCCTTCCTGAGTGTGGAGTCCAATGGAAGTCTTGATCCCAGGACCCTGAGATAATGACCAGAGCTGAAATCAAGAGTTGGATGCCCAACCAACTGAGCCACCCAGGCACCCCCAGCATCTCCCTTTTATAAGAACGCCAGACATACTGAATTAAAGCCCACTCTAATGAGCTCATCATAACTTGATTGTATCTGCAAAGGCTCTATTTCCAAATAAAGTCATCTTCACAGGTACCAGAATTAGGAACATACCTTTTTGGGGGGACAGAATTCAACCCATAACAGCTGGTGATATCTGTAGCTCACTAGTTCCTTACTACATGGAATGAGACCGTGATTTTCACTAGGACCAGGGAATCTCAGCGGGCAGCATTGATACTTGAATGCAAGTTAAACTGATAGAGCAGAAGATGCTGTATCAGTCAAGTTCATATTCAAATACAGAGCAAAAGCAAGATGCCCTCCTAATCTTATGCTTTGTTTTGTTTCCTGAAGCTTCTTCCTTGGCTGCCTCAGGACACATTCTCTCCCGAGTTAAATGACAACAAAGTGAAAATGAAGACAAACCAAGTAAGGGTCTGGAAGCCACGCAACTAGTAGGGGAGAACCCTCATTTTCCATCAACTAATTATAGCCTTTGCCTATTTCTTGAAAGAATCCTTCAGAAAGAGGTGCCTAGGTGGTTCAGTAGTTGAGGCTCTGCCTTTGTTGGCTCAGGTCATAATCCCAGGGTCCTGGGATCGAGTTCCACATCAGGCTCCCTGCGGGGACCCTGCTTCTCCTTCTGCCTCTGTTTCTGCATCTCTCATGAATAAATAAATAAAATCTTAAAAAAAATCCTTCAGAAATAGCTAGGGTTAATAGTGCTTTGTAGTCTACCTGGAAAGAGTATCAGAAAGAATTTTGCTTACTGGGGACATTTCCAATACACAAGTGAACTGATGGCAAATGTATTTAATAGGGGAGACCACGGGGAAATAAATTAAATAGGTTCTTGTTTATGCTTTTATCCTGGAAGACTATGTAGATTTTAGTTCAAGCAGGGCTTCACTGGAGCTGTCTGAACATAAATATGTTGGCTAATGCTGGTCACTTGGTATGAAATGGGACATTTCTGAAATTTAAACAACACATCTGTGACACATGACCTCACTTTTATTTATCTGGTGCCCATGATGAAGCTGACAGCAACCTCACCAACACACATTTCAACATGATCCTGTTTTTGCTAATTGTTCTTTTGTACTCTGGACACAGGAAGATTTAACCTGTCGGATGAGATAGATACCAGTAACTTCACAGCCAAAGTGCTTGGAGATCATCTGATAAATAGTGACCACCAAAGAATTATGTATTAAATATTAAGAGGCCACAAGAATTGAAACTGAAAACTCAAACAAGCATGTGTGTGCCCATGTTCATAGCAGCATTATTCACAGTAGCCAAAAGGTGGGAGCAGCCCAAATATCCACTGATGGATGAATGGATAAGCAAATGAAGTCTATCCATACAATGCAGTATTATTTAGGCATAGAAAGGAATAAAATTATGACACCTGCCACAACATGGGTGAACCCTGAAGACATTATGCTCAGTGAAATAAGTCAGTCATAAGAGTCAAAAATTGCATGACTCTACTTATATAAAGTCCCTAGAGGACTCTGATTCATAAAGACAGAAAGTGGAATGGTGGTTTCTGGGGACTGGGGAGTTAGTGTTTAATGGGGACAGAGTTTCTGTTTCGCATGCCGAACACATTGTGGAGATGGATGGTGGTGATGTTTGTGCAATGTGAATGTACCTAACGCCACTGAACTGTACACTTAAAAATGATTAAAATGGTAAGTTTTATGTTATGTGTATTTTACCACAATAAAAGACATGCACACACATACACATAAGATGTGTGTTTTATATTAGCCATTCTGAGTGGGGCCACCCCATCCAGTGTGGTCTTGCGGTAGTTCATTACCGCAAGGGGATGCCTGGGTGGCTCAGTGGTTGAGCGTCTGCTTTCAGCTCAGGGTGTGATCCTGGAGTCCTGGGATCGAGTCCTGTATCAGGCTCCCGGCATGGAGCCTGCCTCTCTCTCTCTCTCTCTCTCTCTCTCTCTCTCTGTGTGTGTGTGTGTGTGTCTCTCATAAATAAATAAATAAATAAATCTTAAAAAAAGGAGTTTCATTGGAATAAATGTTCTCAGATATTAACCAAGACAACATTGTTCTCTTATCTCTATTCTAGATGATAATTCTGAGAGCCAAATGCCAAATCCAGACCCTGGCCCACCTGGGAGGACAGAGGACTATCAGGATTTAAGGCCAGGAAGCAGTGGTCTTCCTGCAGTGAGCCCTTCTTTCCTCAGGGAGTCGCTGTGGGAAGGCCCACTCAGCCTGGTGCAGGCCGGCGGCTACCAAGGGAAGAGGCGGTCATGCAGCACATTGCAGGAGCTGGCAGGCAGGCAGCCTAGCTCCAGGTGGGACCAGAGAAGACTGCCGGGTCATCCACCTGCCATTCTGAACAAAGGCCTCGCCCGCCCTGGACTCCTTCTAATTGCTACCCACTCCATGCACAGTCTACTGATGCTGGTGCCTCACGTCTGGGTTTCCTATGCCTTCTAATTTGCTGAGTGCTTACATGAAGACTATTTATTATCTAATCCTACAGACGACTCTGTGAGGCATCTGTTATCAAGTTTAGGCATCTTGTGCAGTCCTCACAGCTGCTCATAGAAGAATCTGGGCCTCTGACCCAAGCTTAAGTTCCTTCCTCCATAAGCTGCCAGCCCAGAGTCGCCAGCCCTCAAGCCATCGAAAAGGCAGTCGTGATGAGCAAGTGGGGTCACGGTGGAGCTCTGCAGGAGGGCACTGAACACTCCATCAAGATTTGTTGAGTGAACAAGAGCAGGTCTTAAGCATGATTTTCAGAAAGGCCTTGCTCTCTGTTCCAATCCTGGCTTATGTTCATTGCAGCTGAGCAGGCAACATGGCTTTTCTGGGTCCTGGCTTCAGACAGTTTTAAAACATCTCAGTTGCCATGGATCAGGCAGTTTGTGGATGAGAAAGTCAGGCTCTTGAGACACGCAGACACCAAGAGGCCCTTTTTCAAAGGAAGAAGAATATTCTCAATATTCAGTCTGATAAGCATAGAATGATATTTGTTTGTGCCCTGATGGACATTACTCACAACCTCCTTTCTGAAGTTTGGTCCTAAGACAAGGCACTTGAATCCGTACCTTCCAGCTCTTAATAATCCCAAATCTCCCTTCTCCACCGGAGGCCTCTTCCATAAAGAGGTTAATCAGAAAACAAGAAGAAACACACAAAGCTCGCAAAGGCAGAACAGCGAGGAATGTAATATGTTTCAGAGAGTCAACGAAAATAAGAAAGGAGCCCAATGTCAAACTTAACACCATCATTTTAATTTCCAAGTGCTTTTGGGTTTTTTCATGTTGGTTTCATGGAAATTTATGTTTGCAGAGAACACTGTATTTGCTACAGGATCTTGCTGTGTTCATTTAGCCCGGTAATAAAAACCATCTGCCTGAAATCCTTTTTGGAACAAGAAAAGGTATAAACAAATAGGCAAATGGGTATAAATGACCAGGGGAAGGGGAGGGCGGTTTCAGAAAGGGGGAGTGTGGGTGAGCCCCGAGCGAACGCTGTAGGCCAATATTTGAGGGAGCTGCCACCTTTGGAAGGCATGTGTGAGGCAATTATGAAAACCCATACTGCTTTCAAATAAATATTTGAATGGGGAATGGGTGAGGATGAACAGGCACCTTTCTCTTCCTGAATACTCATTCTGTACTTGGAGTTTCACCACCAGAGTGAGCAATATTAGGAAGCATTGACCCCTGAGACCCTGTAGTGAGTTGAATAGTGTTGCTCCATCCCAAAACTCATGTCCACCTGGAAACTTATTTGTGACCTTATTTGGAAGTAAGGTTTTTGTAGATGTAATTAAGATGAGGTCATACTACATTAGGGTGGGCCCTAAATCTAATGGCTGGTGTCACTATAAGAGAAGAAAAGAAACACAGGAGAGAGAAAGGCCGTATGAAGATGAGGCAGAGATTGAGGTGATTCAGCTGCAAACCAAGGAGTGCCAAGAGCCCCCAGAGGGTGGAAGAGCTAGGAAAGGATCCTTCCTTACAGCCCTTGAAGTCTTCAGGGAACATGGCCTTGATGACACCTTGATTTCATTCTCTGGTCTCCGGAACTGTGAGAGAATCAAGTTCTGTTGTTTGGGGGCCCCTGGTTTGTGGTGATTTACTATGGCAGTTACAGAAAATGCATACACCCCCCATTTCTGCTGGGAGCTGTTTAGGCTGGGAGAGATGGGAATATTAGAACCAAGAAGGACTTGGTCAGATACCCGGCCCTCATCTTAAGAACTGAGGTCCAGGAGTAGGAAGACCTGATCTTGAAAGAATACATGTCAAGCCAGTTTTTTCCACTAGTTCATTTGTTTTCTTGTTACCTGAGAGGAAATCCCTGGATGACCAGTAGATACTCCTGGGTCCAAGGAGGAAAGAAGGCAGCCCTAGAGCAAGTAGGTGGTGAGAGGCTCTGTCCTGTTCTGCTGGTCTCAGGGTTGGCTCCACAGAGAGGTGGGATATCCTAGGAGTCCCAACTGGGTTGGAGGATCTGTGGGTAGAGAGGGCTGCTCTTCTGGCTGCCCTGGGAGGCAGGGCATGGAGAAGAACTAGCAAGAAAGACTAGGTTATTTGCTTCTGATATTTAATATAGGTTTTTATATTCTCAGCAAGACTGTTCTTGAGAATCAGGCATTGATTGGCAAGAGATAATTTTTAAAATTCCTTTAGCTCCTATCACCATATAAAGAACAAAGCATAGAGATTTGATCTCTGAAATTCTTATAATCTAGAAAACTCAGGACATTGCATTCAAGTTCTTGCCCAAGGAACAGAAGAAGCTCAGTTCTCTCCAGCTCTGGTGGACAAGGAGGAGAAGGGAGACCAAGGAAGGGGAAGCTGGTAGTCACATACACTTGCCTCAATATCCCCCAAATTGAATATTCTGGGGGAGCCCAAAGAAAACGGGCCTTTCTTCTGCTTCCTGTTTGAATCCTTGGAGGAGATAACCCCATCCCAACATGGGGATGCTTGGGTGTCGGGGAGCATAATGTGGTCCAGGGAAGGTGGGATGAGTGAGCCTGAGTTGGGATTCCTGGCTTCCTTCATCTCCTCTGAGGCCTGGAAGTGACCCAGGGATCCTCACATGTCCCCAAAGGAAGTACAGCATGTAGCTAAAAGTCTGGCTGGGAGCTAATGGCTGCAAGGAGTCCACCTTGGCCAGGGATGGAGTAGGCATCCCATCAGATGTTGAGGGATCTCCAAAGTGTCTTGGTCCCATGTGAGAGTCCCTAATCCTAGTCCCTCAGTCCCTTGTCTTCAGTAAGGACATCAGCTGGACGTCCAGAAGGCAGACCCAACCCATGCTTCCCTGAGTAGGTATCTATCAGCACAATCACCAGGATAAGCATAGCTTCCTGGTAGAAGAGGCCAGGGCAGGACTGGATGGGAGATCAGTCATGTCCCCATGGGGACTGTGAGCTGTCTTGTGCACTGGCTGCCAACACAGTATGAGTGCAAGGAGGAGAGAACCAGCACTCATGAGAGATGAACCCTACCAGTAAACATTTCCCTCTTGAAGCCTGCTTCCCTCAAAGATGATCATTTCAACCAGAAAGGATGAAGGTAATACTAATACTGGTCAAATATTAAAATCTCCTCTGCAACCATAGGACAAGGACTCAGGATGAAGAGAATTAAAGAAGCTTCATGCCCCCCCCCCATACAACTGAATGATGACGTGACTCTGAACCCTCACCACCTTGGCATGGAAAGGCATGTGCTGAACCGTGTTGCTCCCCAAATTCCCATGTTGAAGTCCTAACCCCCAGGACCTCAGAATATGACTATATTTAGAGACAGAACCTTTAAAGAGGTAAATAAGGCAAAATGAAGTCATATGGATGGGCTCTAATCCAATCTGACTAGTGTCCTCACCCAAAAAGGAGAGGAAACTTGGACAGAGGATCATGCGAAGCCAGAGGCAAAGACTGGAATGATGTAGCCACATACCAAGGGATGCCCAGGATTGCTGCAACGGCCAAGAGCTGGAAGAGGCAGGGAAGGATCCTCCCATAGCGCCTTCAGAGAACACAGCCCTGCCAACAACTTAATTTTGGACTTTTAGACTCCAGAACTGTGAGAGAATAAATTTCAGCTGTTTTAAATTACCCAATCTGTGGTACTTTGTTCCAGCAGTCCTAGGAAGCTAAAAACAAAAAACAAAAAAACAAAAAACAAAACAAAAACAAAAAAACTAATGTCATCAAAATTGAGGTTTCTGAAGGACTGTGCTCAATCTAAGTGAATTTAAAAGCCTTTCTTTTAGGCTAGTATCCAAGATCTATAAAGAACTTATCAAACCTATCACCCCAAAAACAACCAATCCAGTCATGAAATGGGCAAAAGACATGAACAGACATTTCTCCAAAGAAGACCTACACATGGCTAAAAAGCACATGAGAAAATGCTCTGCATCACTTGCCATCAAGGAAATACAAATCAAAGCCACAATGAGATACCACCTCACACCAGTGAGAATGGCTTAAATTAATTAAGACAGGAAACAACAAATTTTGGCTAGGATGTGGAGAAAGGGGAACCCTCTTGTACTATTGGTGGGAATGCAAGCTAGTGCAGCCACGCTGGGAAACAGAATGGAGATTCCTCAAGAAGCTAAAAATAGAGCTACCCTATGACCCAGTAATTGCACTACTGGATATTTACCTCAAAGATACAGATGTATCTGAAATGACGGGACACCTGCACTCCAAAGTTCATAGCAGCAATGTCCACAATAGCCAAACTGTGGAAGGAGCTGAGATGTCCTCCAACAGATGAATGGATAAAGAAGATGTAATATACAGTGGAATATTACTCAGCCACCAGAAAGGATGAATATCTACCACTTACATTGACATGGATGGAACTGGAGGATGTTCTACTGAATGAAATAAGTCAATCGGAGAAAGACAATTATGGTTTCGCTCACATGTGGAATATAAGAAATTGTGAAAGAGACCATGTGGGAAGAAGGGGAAACTGAGTGGGGAAAAACTAGAGAGGAGGACAAACCATGAGAGACTCCTAACTCTGGGAAACAAAGGGTTGCTGAAGGGGAGGAGGGTTGGGGGATGGGGTGACTGAGTGATGGCATTAAGGAGAGCACATGATGAGATGACCACTGGGTGCTATACTAGAGGTTGGCAAATTGAATTTAAATATAAATAAGCCTTTCTCCTGGGGGCAGATTCCTCCAGATTCAGAACCAGGCCGGGAGTTTGGGGCCCAGGAGGCAGCAGGGCAGCTCCCTGTCCTGGTGTGGGTCACCTGGCTGGGTCCCCAGAGCAAATGCTCATCACTCCCACGGGGCTCCCTCCCACCACGGGAGAAGCCAGCCTGGCGGAGGAAGGAAAAGAGATGGCAGGGCGCACAGGCTTTCTCTGGTTCCCAAAAGGAAGCAGCTCCGAGTCTGTTTTCTTTTCTCTTCCGTCAGATTGATCTTTCATATTTCCAATAACTCCTATCTTTCAGCAAACTCAAGCAGGCTGGGCAAGAGCTATGAAAGTACCTAACTTCAAAGCCTTCACATAAATCACCTTAAAGGCCTGCCCTAAGCCCAGGGAAGCCGGAACGAGGCCTAGAAATCACTCCTTATTTCATCACCGCCTAACTGAGACTTTGTTCCCCCGTGCAGGTCACATGTGTCACCTTAACTGCTGCCACCAGGGTCTCAACCACCTCCAGACACCTGCATCAGCCACCCCGCAAGGGCTGAGTTATGAGCCGCGCCCCAGACCTGCTGCCAGAGACTTCCATGTTATTCCAGGAGCACGATCGCCGGGGGCGGCCTCAAGAGGGTTGTGGTTTAATTTCCTTTGCTGCTTGCTGGGTAGCATGGAAGGAAACGGATGGAAATGATGGCCCTCCACGGTGGTCAATCTTCCGTCTCCACCACTGATGGTGACACTGTTGACAAGAAGGGGATACCTTTGTGCGCTGGGACAAGTATGAGAGAAGCGAGAAGAGCAACAGGGACTGAATACTAATAGTGCCTTTTTCTCTGGTCCTGGAGGATTAAAAGTTGGCTTTTCCTGCTACGCAGAGTTTTGCCTGACATCTCTTGTCTGGATTGAGTTAGGAAAGACCCGTGGGACCACGGATGGGAGAAGCTGCTCGTATGGCAGCAGGTTGGTAGAGTAAAATAAGATTTCCAGTCTCAGATGAGGTACGTGCATTTAAGTTCAAAAACTGTGTTATGAGGGTTCGCTGTGACTGGGAAAGGTGAGGACTGACAGTAGCAGGGCAAGACGTGCACACAGGGCGGCCCACAGCGAGCTGGGAGCACCCTTAGCAGAGTCCTTGAGCTCCAAGGAAGAGCTGACCAAACCCTCCTTGGTTCTGGAGTGGGGCCGAGCTTGCTGGGTCTGCCCGTGGGGCGCTGGCTCTGTGCAAACAGGGGCCTCCTGGCAGCTAAAACCCAACCAGGCTCCACTGGCCAAGCCTCGTTCCCTGCCCGGGGGTCATGTCCTTTCCTCCCAAAGAGGCTCACTTGGCACTTTTTTGTAAGTCAGCCACCCAGACAGGGGCATCCTTCTGCAATCCAGCTGTCTGGATGAGACAGCTTTGTTTTTTTTTTAATTTTTTAATTTTTACCAATTTGTAGCCTCAGCGCACACAAGCCACCCTAATATGACAGGAGAGCAACCTTTGTGTGGTTGCTTTTAGGAAATGGCACGGAGGAAAGGGAACAGAGAGAGAGATGATATCAATGATGATGGCAAGCCGTAAGTGACTTAACACACGGGTTGGGGGAAAGCCACCAGAGCCCGAGACTCACGGGAAACTAGCCTTTCGAGTTTTTTTTTTTGTGTGTGTGTGAATGGGGCCATTCTGCCCTCAGCCTTCTCCAATTTTGAATTTATAGGGGAAGTCCAGGGCTATAATTTAGTGAGGAAAATGAGGGCATTGTGTTTTCTCTTTGAAACGACCCAATACTTAAATGGAAAAACAAGACCTGCTCTTAACAATCATTTGGTACACATTTAATAACCAGAAAAATCCTTTAATTTCCGGAGGAGGCTCAGAAATCTTTACGAAGCATGTGGCTACTGTGGTATCTGTTTAGGAAATACGTGGAAGCGGAAATAGGAAGATGTGCAGGGGTGCAGAGGGGGAGCCGCCCTGTGTGCAGGCCTCCTCGGAGGCACCTTGCCCCCTGTCTTCTGTGGACCCCGCTGGAGGGAGGCATGGGTGCCTGCCGGGTTCCCTGGGGTGGCAGCTCCATCTCAGCAGACACTGCCACTGCCTGGCCATCCTTCACTCCCGACGGATGTGTCCTCACCTTCTTTTCTTCCTCAGCACCCTCCACCGCCACATCAGCTTCCTGGGGCTGCCAGGACAAAAAGCCATAATCTGTGAGGCTTCAAACAACAGAAACCTATTCTCTCACATATCAGGAGGCTACAAGTCCAAAATCAAGGCGTCAGTAGGTTGATTCTTCATGGGGGCTCGGAGGGAGAGTCCATCCAGGCACCTCTCCTAGATTCTAGTGGTTGCCCGCAAACACTGGCCATCCTTGGGTTGCAGATGCGTCACCCCAATCTCTGCTTCTGTCATCATTTCTCTGTGTCTGTCTTTTCTCCTCTTCTTAGAAGGACTCCAGTCATATTGGGTTAAGAGGCCACCTTCCTTGGGTATGATGTCATCTTAACTCTACTAGTTACATCTGCAGTGACCCTGTGTCCAAATAAGGCCACATTCTGAGGACCTAGGATGAACATGAATTTGGAGAGGGGGACACTGTTCAACCCAGTGCACCCTCATTCTCCAGACACTGAAGTCCATGGAACTCAGTTCATGGAATCCCGGGGAATTCATCCATGGAAGCTCCAAACCTTGTAGCTCATCTTCGACTGTGCCTGTTCCAGAAGACACTGTTCTCTGAACATTACACCCCAACTAAGAAATCCATTCCCCCTCTACCCCTGTCATTAGAACCAAACTCCTCTACCAGTATTTTCAACATCCTTCCCCCCTCCATCAGGTGCATCACTGAGTACTGTCTCTGGGTTCTCACTCATCACATCTCCTCCTCCATGCCCTCCTCTGCCCTCTGGCCACCACACCATGGTCTGATGGCTCTTCTCCTCCCTCCTCCCAGCCGGCCCTCCCAACTCTCACTGCGAGCTTCTTTCTGTCTGCTGTATCACTGCAACATCACATGGTAGATCTCTTTTTCAGGCTTGGTCCTTTGAGCTGGATTCCCTGACATCTCTCTCAAGCACATGCGCTGATATAGCCTCTGTTTCCAGCACCCAGGAACAAGGTGGACCAGGTCCCTCCATCCCTGAATCACTCACTGACTCTCCAGTTCGCTGGTGTTCCACTCAAAAGTCATTGCCCCAGCGAGATTTCAGGCTTTCTGAAGGCCGAGACTGTGATATATCTGTTTCTGCCCTCACAGCACAATCCAGGGACTGAGAACACTCAATCAGTTTTTCCCTTCAAGCACGTATGAATGCAGCCATTTTGCTTTATGGGCCTGGGTTCCTAGAAAGAATTACTCATTAGGGATTGAGTCAGTTTAGGATGTTAACACAACACAATTGGGGATAAAAATCAAGCTGTTTTATACGTGTTTTGAGTTTCTAAAGGTGGACCTGAGGTCTGCCTGTGTTAGCATCTGCAGGGTTGCTTGTTAAAAGGTAGGTTCCAGACCTAGATCTACTGAATCAGAATTTCAGGAGCTGGGTCTGGGAACGGGTGTTTTTATGTCAGCCCCAGACCAATCCAGGTGATTCTTATGCATGGTAAAGTTAAGAATTACAGATCTAGACACGTAGACAACAAATATTGATTTTAGATACATTAGCAGAGTCAAGGACAAACTAGTGACTTATTAGAGCTCACGGAGCCAGCTAGGGCAAAGCCAAAGATTATTTATTGCATCTTAGGTGACCAGTCACTGCAAGGGCTGCCATAGTCTCCTGGTGCAGAGCAACAGTCTCACAAAATCAGGTGGCCAGTGGAGAAAATCTGGTGGTGGTGGTGGGGGGTGTCTGTGGAGTGACCCCATGGGTGGCTCTGAGCCCGAAGCCTGCCCCAGCTGCAAACAGAGTCTACCTGTCTTCCTATGCTGGTTTCCCCCGAGGCGGAGAATTAGAGCACGCTGTTCATTTATAATGTTTGCTTTGCTTTTGGAAACACCTCAGGGCAACTCAGGATAGGTTTTCACAGTGGTGTTTGACTTGGCTTGGTTGCAAAGTTCCCCCTTTTTAGTCTATTTATTGCAAGTTAGCACACGGCCCCATATCCAGGAGTCCAATGCCAGGTCTGACACAAGTCGAGGGCAGGCAAATGAAAGGAAATGGTGGGAGGGCTGAATCGTGTGTCCCTATCTCTATCTTCCCAGCTTAGAGCTAAGCTGAGGTCTGACCTTTTACTGTAGCCCAGTGATGCCTTGAGGTGGAGCGACACTTCCAGCCACTGTCTGCCCTGCAATAGGGTCCAAAGCATTATTTTCCAAGGAGATATATTCCATTCTTTTTAGCTCTCATTTTGCATATATATTTTCTTTTCTTTTTATTTTAAAAAAGTCAGCTACCTTTCCATAGTAAATTGCTTGTCCTCTTGATATTCACTTTCGAGTTTCAAATAGATGCCATATCACATTTTAATAAAAAGCTAAAGGCCAGCACTGTGCTACATTGTTTCATTTAACTCACACAAAGCTCTATGTGATGGGTATTATTAGATCCCATTTAATAATGAGAAAACAAATTCAGAGAAGTTAAGTGAGTGGCCCAAGGTGACCCAGCTCCTAAATGGAGACCAGGGCTTAGAACTCAGTGCCATGTTTTCTCAGTGATGGGAGCGCTCTCTGCCTGGTGATGACCTACCCCGGCCTGAATCTTGTTTCTTTGCTTTGAAGAAGGAGAAAACAAGTTTGGCTGAGGGCTGAAAGATTTCACCTAAGGCTAGCCCCTATTTGCATTTATGTACCCAGTTTATATCAGCAAAATGAAAAGTGAGGAAATTTACCGGTCTACACTGATTCTTTTTGTAATTCTGTCCATATAATTCTTTTCGTAAACCTGAAAGGCCTGATTGGGATTCACTAGTGTGAGTGACAGACACAGTTCAAGATCCAATCAGAGCATAATCAGGACTTTTGGGATATGGCCACTGTCATCTGATCCAGGGAAGACCGTACTCAAAGATGTAGGTGTTGGGTGGAATCTGGTACACTTGAGGCTGAGACTAGCAAACTGAACTGCAACCTATGGATTTTAGGTAATGGCCCAAGCACTCCACATCTCCCACTTGACCATCTCCTTCATACTCTTTCCCTTCCATATTTCCCGCAGTGTTGGCATGGGCTCAGCTCTCCTGCTCCATACCCAAGTGTAGCCTTTGAGAGCCATGGTGACTGCTGGCTCTATTAATCTCTCTTCCCAGCAGCCTGGGCCTGAATTAGAGGACCCATGTTTCTCTCTACTTCGAGGGACACACAGCAGGCTTCTAGCCAGCTCTTGGTCCTGGGTAAGGGTTGATCTTCATAGAATGAGGAATATTGAAATGAGAATAGTTTAGGATTATATTACTCAGCTGTGAAAAGACACTAGATAAAGAAGGAGTTCTATAAATTTAAAAAGCCTAGTAATTAATGAAATCCAAGGACCCCAAAAAGGGCTAAGCTATTTTTTAAATGTGAATCCCAAGTCTGGACCTTGTACACAACAGTTTATAGACACTGGACCGGGCAGGCTAGAAGGGGTTAATGGTCTTATTCTGCTGTGTCTGTGCCAGGAAACACCATCTTTTGATTTTTTTTTTTTTTGGTAATGAGCTAAAAGCAGTAAAAATAAACCACCATGGGTAACAGTAACTACTTACTACCCTATCAGCAGCCCCATTATGTGTTCCATGTTTGCAGATGTGAATTCCAGTAGCCACAAAAGCTGAAGTTGGTGCTATTATCCTAATTTTGCAGAGTGGGGAAACAACAGATTTGACGAGTTCAGTAACTTGCACAAGATTACAAAGTTAGCAAGTGGTAGGACCCAGAAATGAATGGGATCCTTTCTTCTCCACACTGTCTCCCATGAAATACTATTCTTCTCCCCGCTGTGATCTGATGTGGTATCACATTCTACTACTGCACTAGCCAGGTCAAGAGCAATTATGCCATCCTGGTAGTATGCTGAGGGGTCAGTCCCGGAATTAGCAGGGTTCACCCTCAGCCAAGAAAAGAATATTCCAAGGAAATGATATCTTAGATTTTTTCCCCCTTGGTGGATAGACATTACTTGGGAGGGTTATGGTATGTTAAAGATATATTACTGTGACATCTTGTAAATTTTATAGCCACTGTCTTACACTTTACTGGCATTCCTGATCTCATTGTGGTATTCACTTCAAATAATATTGTGTGGACAAATGTGTAAGAATCATAAGCAAGTTGTAGATTTTTTTATGATACACTAAATGATGATGTCTTTAGGAATGGATTTTTTCCTCAAATACCAGGGTTTTAAAGTTCTCCATGATTCCTCTTATAAGGAGTTTCTTTTCATTCATAATTATAATTGTTACAAGAAACAAGAGTTGTTTACTCTTTGTTTATAACACAAAACACTGAATATTTCCCAACTATTAAAAAATATATATAATTTTGAACACATCTGACTTGAATGAAGGAAAAAGTTCTCAGTCAACACATTAGAACTTAAAAGTTCGGAAGCTTTCAAAAATTCTTCATGTGTGGGCTCCACCCCTAGGCCAATTAGGTTAGATCTCTGAGAAGTGTGATCTGGTTAGTTAAAATTTAGAAAATTCTGCAGGTGATTCTAACATGTAGCCAGTGTTGAGAACTACTGGGTCTAGACAATAATGGATTTTTCAATTTAGGGAGTTAGATCTGGATTAATATCAATGCATTAATGTATCATAAAGGAGAAAGACCTACATTATACCTCACAATGAAGAGTTTTGAATATAATGCAATTAAAATATGTCCAATGAATATAATACATTCAATGAGTCAATAAGTCACAGATACAATTCAATAAATATTACTGAAAGAATGAATGAACATCCTACAAAGTTTCATATGGAAAATAATATCTTGGAGAAACTAAGATAATTGTAAGAAGTACCAGTGAGAAAGAAAAACTTTTAATTAAACTATGATAGGCCATGAATTATGAGCTACACTCCAATTTCAAAAATGTTCAAAACAAGGAGAAATGGGTTTTATAATTGAAGTACACATTACTAATGTCCACTAGATGTCGCTGTAATCTGCTGCTTCAGGTTTCAAAGGCGATCTCAAAACCAATTTTCTCCAAGTATTTAAAATTGTAATAGTCCACCTCTTTTAAAGACAAAAGACTTAGAATTCTCATATTTTGAGGAGTTGCTTATATTAAGACCTACCCAAAGTACCTCACACTGTGTAAAATTATTTAAAATGTGAATTGAAAAGTTTGAATGGCTTGATAGAAGAGGTGCGATTGCTTCCCTTTCATCCACAGCCCTAGATTTCATATTTCTCTTGTTTTTAGTGAGTTACAGAGAAAAGACAGTCATAACAGGGCTTATGTTTGACTTAAATCAAGTAAAACATAAAATCCGAAGGAAAGAAAACGATGTCTTCTAGTTTGAAGGCAGCAGATGATAGCCCCTTGCACACACAAGTTACTGCTTGCCGTGACAAGAATGGCTGGGTGAACAGGGGGAACCAGGATCAATGGGACTGGGCCCTGAGTGTAAACTTATGCTCAGTGTCAATCCTGGTAATTGACTCAAGGCCTCTGTGGCTGAAAACCTGGATGACTTCCCCTCTGGGGTGAGAATCACCCTCCCAGTAAAATAATAGAGGATTTGGGACAAAAGGAAGCTCGCAGAAGCTTCTAGAGAAGTGCATAGAGCAGTGCTATTCAAACTGTTCCAGATCTCCAATGAGATGAGAACGGAAATTAAATATTTAAAAATACTTTTATAGCAACATAGTCAGTCTATGTCTGTGAAATATAATAAGAAGAAATTGAACTTGAATTTTGTGTGTATTTTTTATTTCATTTTTCTAGTAATTCAGTATTTCTAGTATTTTACAAAAGTACTGGTTCACAACTAATGGGAAAATTTTAAAAAGTAGTCTTTCACCCCAAATAGCTTGGGAAGTACTGCAGAAAGCCCACCTTGAGCTGCAGAGGAGGGAACCCCAGGATGATGACCCTATTTAATGCCTTAATAATTTCCTAGTGGACAACATAGGTCAAAAAGGGCTGAAGAACAGGTGCACCTTGATTCTGAAGCATAGGATGACTGGAAAGGTAAAAGAAAATCCTAACAACAGCATACCTCAGGGACCCCCAGCCTCTGAGCGCACAGCTGGCAGCTCACCCCAGAACCCCACCAGCTCTGCAAGGCTCAGAGACGCCTCACCATCACCCCTAAGCTGCTCCCCCCCCCTTGCCCAATGCACACGCACAACAAATCGACCTTGGGATAAGAGGAACTCGGGGGGCCACAGTGAAAAGAAAATACAAAACCACTCAGAATTGCTCAAATCTTATATATTCGGGTTCACAAGAGAAATGCAGAGAGAAATGCATAGACTTCTTCCTGGCCTCACCCAGCCTAAATCAGCTGGCTTTGATGGAAATGAGGCTTAAAGCAGCTTTTCCACGTATGGATGGTTTTCCATGTATGGATAACTGGGTTGGCAGTTTTGCTTCTCTAAAAAAAAAAAAAAAGCCCTGTTGCATTATCATACCATTGCTGTCTTTTTTTAGAAAGCAAATTGGAATACCTATCAAAATGTGAATTGTGAATAGTCTTTAACCCAGCAGTTTGCCTGCTAAAAATTCATCCTACAGGTATCCTCTTACAGCAAGGAAAGGCACGCATAATACAATATCTAACACTCATTGGTTCTTTGTGTGAGGAATAAAACTAGATGAAACCAAAATGGCCTTCAATGAGAGTAGTTAGTCGATGGCACCTCACACAGTAGAAGAGAATACACCATTAAAAGGTTCAGTGCTCCTCTAGGTAGTCATGTGGAAAGAGTTCCAAGATCCAATTTAAAGTAAAGAAGCCAGTTGAGTACAATGGGTACAGTGTGATCATATTTGTGTAAAACAAGAAGCATATGCGTTTTGATCATGCAGAGAGCCCTTCTGGAAGCTGTATAAGAATCTGTTCACAGTGGTTACCTCTGGGAAGTGAAGCTAAGGGTCAAGACGAAAGAGAAGGACTTTTGTGTCTGACATCACACACTACTGTTTTCTTTTTTAAGTAAAGAAAAGTATTAATGTAGCATAGAACAAGGTGCCTATTGCAGAGAATCGAGAGCTATAAGAAAGGGCAGCAAATATCAGCCAAAGATATAACATGAAACAAGAAGTTGGCACAAGAAGTCAATCATGCTGCAAAGGTCAAGAGACATTGACCAAGGGGAAAACACAACTCCTAGATCGCTGTCACCCATGGCTAGGGAATATTTTTAGTAACAGGCAATTATCAGCTGCAGGAGACCCTATAAAACCCAATGGAAAGTGTGGCGGGGGATCTGAGGCTTCCAGGGATCATGGGTATCACGAGGTAAAAGAGTCAAGAGACAACAGCCTCAGTATTTAATTACGCTGTGGACACAGAATGGGAGGAAAGGAGATTGGGGTTAGGTAGTTAAATAAAACAGGGTTGCCTGGGCCTGCTTCACAAACAGAGGGAGTATCTTGGCGACCCGAAGTGCTGTTAACTTCTACAAATGAGGCATACACATTTCCTGTTTAATTCTATCCTGCACAGTGCCAATTCACCGTGATACCACCGGTCTCAGAAATAACTTTCTTAAAAGGTGTATGTGATTACTCTATTTATATAGGTATATAGTCTCAACCAAGGAGAGTTGCGGAGGGAGGCTCCCTGTCCACCTGGGACCTTCAGCACAACACACTGCACTACAAACCCTCGTGGCTAAAGAGCCTTTTCAGTGCTATGTGAAGCTGAGTGCGTTCCGCAACACACGCTGCTTACTCTGCTTTGGATTTTCTCTAGGCCACTTATCTCATATTCTAGGGAGCAGAGTTGACGCCTTGTTGCAGGTCAAGTGTGTTGAAGTGAGCATTCAGGAGGTGCCTCAAGGAGACCAAGGAAGAATATGATGCTGGGTGTCAAAACGCCAGTTTCCAGGCAGCGAGGGTTGCCTTCGTGGAAATGGTGAACAGGACGCTGGGGGTGAAGATGAGAGAGAGAGAGACACACGGGACAGGATGGATTAAAGTGCTTTGCAATTGCAAGGAGCATCATAAGCAGCACTGCACCCCCGGGAGACAAGGCCCGCGGGCCGGAGAGGGCACGTCAAGGCAGAAGCCGGAATCAAGCTCATGATGCTCTGAGGAGCAAGTCTCCCCAGCTTCCACCCACCTGCTGTGTCATGGCCCATCTGATGCTATGATGCGGGGCGGGGGGGCTGGCGGGGCAGGGGCAGGTGGGCAGGGGCAGGCGGGCACGCGGCCACCCCTCCCCATGCCCACCCCCCAGCAACACCTGGGTGCTCAGGCCTCCCGCTGCATTTGGAAGGAGCCCACAAGTCCTGTTAGCCGGGGTGGACCAGCTGCACATCTGCCCCAGCCCCGAAAACATCAGCAGGAGCAGAGGCCATAGTCTTTTGCAGAACGGCCCTCGGGGGAAGCAGCTGTGCTGGGGATGGGGAAGGACACTTGGATAGGGACCGCGGGGAGGGGCCCCCACGGGTGCCCTCAATTGCAGGGGCTTTTGTTTTGCTCAGAGGGGGCTGCAGATCGGAGGCCAGAAATGAAGTCTCCGAGCGAGCGAGCGGGCGAGCAGAATGGAGAGGCTGAAGCTGCCCCCCGCAAGGGCCCTTCTTCCTGCTGGGCCCTTCCTTTATTTATTCAGAGCACTCAGCCTTTCCGTTGAGTAAATACTGAACAAATATTTTAAAACCACCGTTTAAACAGTGTGGAATTATGAGCCTGTCTCCACCCGCGCTGACCGCAGCGCTCCCGGGCCTGCGGGTGGGGATGGCCGCGCGGGCGCCTGGCGAGGCGGGCACTTCCGGCGCCGCCATCTTGCCGGCGGCGCTCGTGCGCCGAAGGAACCGGAAGCGGCGCTCAGACCGGAAGCCACGTGGCCAGCGTGACTTTGGCGTGAGCTAGGAGAAGGGCGGATGGCTGGGTGGGGAGCTTTTGCCTCGCGAGGTAGGAGCCGGGATGAGAGGGAGGTTTTTAGGGCCAGAGAAGGGGCGCTGTGGTGTGGTCTGAGGGTCTCCCGGGAAGGCGGGAAATATGCGGAGAGGCAGAGGCAGCGCTGCCTCTGTGACGACGCTGACGCGTTCTCTCGCAACCGCGGAGCCCGGAGGTGGTTCCCTCGAGGGAAGCGGTAGGCGCCCCCGTAGAGGCCTTGGCTGTGGAGTGACACCTGAGGAAGTGTGTTCACCAGCCTCCTGCTCCCGCTGCCGGACGGAGAGAGATTCAGGGCGCTGCGTGCACGCGACGTGCCTCCTCCCCGGGGGCTCGGCGGAGCCGCCGACGATGACGTGAACACCCCGAACCCAGGTAAAGCCAGGGCTGGGTCGTGCTCCTCAGATGCGGTGGGCACAGCTCCCGCTCAGGTCCCCTGAGCACCGAGCACCACCACCGAGCACCACCACCACCGAGCACCACCACCGAGCACCACCACCGAGCACCGATTTTGTCCCGGACACTCTTCCCACCCCACACCAGCCAGACTGGAAAAACCGGAAAAGCAAAGGGAGCTGCCCTCCGAGGCAGCCGTGGCTATTTTCTTTCCTTTGGGCCAGTTCAGTTTTAACTAGAAACTGGAATAATAATTACAATGATACATGTTTACAGGTTTTAACTAATTGATCCCTTGGAGTCCTCTTCTGGGGCGAAAGCATTCTACCCACCTCATCCATCAGGAAAACAAGAGGCCATATGGTTGCGCTGGGCTGGGTGGTCGCTGGTGTCAGTAGGAGAGTGGAGACGTGGGTGTCAACAGTTCTTGACTTCTTGGCCCGTGTCCAGGCTGCTGGGCCTCGCAGCCCCTAGGAAGGGCAACACATTGAGGAACTGAGGTGGACCAGACCATAAACTATCAGGAGCGATTGGCTCTCGTTAGGGCCCCTGCCTGTGCCTGTTTCTCTTGGAAGGACAGGCGTGGAGAGGAGGACAGCGCGTTTCTTCAGGAGTGTTTTGCCCATCTTTAATTACCAGTTAAAACAAAAACATTCCGGGGGATCCCTGGGTGGCGCAGCGGTTTGGCGCCTGCCTTTGGCCCAGGGCGCGATCCTGGAGACCCGGGATCAAATCCCACGACGGGCTCCCGGTGCATGGAGCCTGCTTCTCCCTCTGCCTGTGTCTCTGCCTCTCTCTCTCTCTGTGACTATCATAAATAAATAAAAAACAAAAACAAAAACATTCTGTAGAGAAAACCCTTACGTTGCTGTGAAGGTTTCATCTTTCCCTTTTGCATTCCAGGGTCTGCAGCCACATAATCCAATGTTGGCCTGAAAAAATATTTGTCTGCAGAAACACCCGCACGAGGTGTTGGGAAGACCAGCACCAGGGCGCTGAGGTAGAGCCCGTACGGTAGCCCCCAGCCAGATCCCCTCAAATCAGGCCCTGACCTACTTATTCTAAACCCTCTTCACCCTTTGTAACAAGTGGTATCTAGAGCGTCTCCTGATTGTACCTTCTCTATCTGCCAGCAATAGTTTTCTCGACAAATTTAGGTGAGATGGTGGGTGTAGGTGAGGGGTGAAGGGCCACAAAGGTCTTCAATGATCATGACTATTTCAAGGTCAGGGAGGTGGTAGAAACACAGGGAGGCAGGTTGGGGATTCTCCAACCCCGACAGATGAAGACACACACAGAGGCATGCAAGTCAGCAAAGAAATGTAGGCTGGGTTCCCAGAGAGAGAGAACTGCTTGTGTTTTTTATAAGTGAGCAGGAGGGTCAAGTACAATCCTTTCAGAGTGTAACAAGGCCGATTACCAGCCCTATGTGGAAGCATAGCCTTGCCATCTCAATAGATTATTCCTCTGAACCCACAATAGGCCTTCACTTAGTCTTGATCCCATATTATCTGGTGGTGGTGTCGTCCAGTGTTTCATATATGAAATGCCCGATTTCCCCCAACCACTTGTAGGCTTTTGAGTAGCAGGGACCAGGGTTTTCATAATCAATATTAATTAAAATGACTGATCAAAAAGTTTCCCCTAGTGTATTATCAGCTGAGGGACATAAACTAATTTCAGTTTCATTCCTATTGCTTGATTTCCTTTCATCGTTCCAAGTTTCCTGTTAAGGCCCAAACTTTGAGAGTCTTCCCAATGCAAAGAGCACATCTGGGAGGCATGTGTTTCACTCTTTATACTTTTTCACAATGGTAATTTTTTCGGCTACTACAGGAAGCTCGTGGATTCAGAAGTACAAGGAGCCCCACCAAGTCCTAAGATGATATCCATTGATGCTATCAGCAGGTCTGAATGCCAACATCTGCTTAAAGAATGACTGCCCTGAGAGGTTCATTTGATTGGTCTGTTTGCAGGTGATAACCTCATATTGAAGTAATTTTTCCCCACCAAAGGGTCTAGGACAGGTTCAGTTGTAATCTATTTTATGTAGTTGTGACTGTCTTAAGAAACCTGGAAAGGGTTATTAAGAGTGTATATCTAGGCAAATGGATAACTTTTCCAGCTCAACAGTCTGTGAACACCATTAGTAGCCCTTGAAATGGTTCTCCAGGAAGTGTGGGCTGTTAATAACTCTGCCCTGATGCTCCAATGTGAGCTGAACAATGAGATAATGTATAACTTTGCAAGTAGCCCAAGTGCTCTGAATTGACGACCTGTTCAGGGAGACTGAGATGTTGTGCCATCTTATACCCCCAGAAAGTGCTGCCAAAGGAACAGTGGACAATTATCAACTCTCCCTTGGTAGTAGATTGATTTGTCACTCTTGTTGGTAGACAAAAGAATGACAAACTGACAAACTATGATGCTTGTACCTTTACTGGTTCAGAGAAGGGCTCCTTGTCGGAGCACCAGAAGTGCTAAGACAACTCATGTGGCAAGAGAGAGAATTATTCCATCAATAGAGAATTATTCCATCAATAGCTGTTAATTGACTTTCACTTTGTAGAAAATATTATAGTAAGTTCTTGGACGTAAAAAGAAAAATATGCCCTCAGGATGTTCATGCTCCAGCTACGGAGATAAAGCACAAGATTGAAAAGCTACTTAAAACACAAGGCAATGGAATACCTACCCTTTGGGATAATAATTCAGTCATTACAATTAATGAAATGCATCTAGAAGTACTGAGGGCTAAGTGGGGAAAGGCCAGTAGCAGAACAAGATACCATCTATTTTAAAAATGAAAGGAAAGCACCTATGTGTGTATGAACATATGTTTATATGCAAATGCATAAAGGCGTTAGGAAGAGGACACACCAAAATAGAAGTTCCTTCTGGGGAGGGAAACGGGATTGGGGGAGGGCAGTGAAAGACAATTTTCTTACTTCTCCTCCACATACTTCTGAATTGAGTAAATTATTTAGAACAAAAAATATATACTTCTCATGTAAAGAAGGAAAAGAGTGAAAGTATAACAGCAAGTACATGATAAACACCAAGGGGTGACCCCAAAGGTTAAGGTGGTGGTCTTGTAAACTCTGCAACTGCCCCCCACCCCTTCTCCTTGTCTTCAGAGTCCTGCTTTGCTCAGGAATGGGTGCATGTCTCCAGAGATACCTGAAAAAGACAAAATAATGGAGGTTCCATTCCTCTGCAGGGATTCCTTGAGCTTGATCATTTGATACAATCAGGGCCAGTGAGATTTAAAGAGATGCCTAGGAGGTTGCTGGTGAAGCTTCTCTGCTCTTGAAGAAAGGAGCAAAAAAGATAAAGCACTTCTTCCTTCTACTGGATATTGCAGCGTCTGGATGTGAATATCGGCAGGTGGCAGCCACCTTGTGCCTTAGGGAGCTACGCCAGGGACCAAGCCAGACACCGAAAATGCTGGTAGAAAGATGGAGAAACCTGAGTCCTTGGAAACATTATTGAGCCACTGAATCAGCTGACCCAGAGCTGCTCTGCCTCAGGACTTCTGCTCCAGTGAGAGAAGACATTTTTCTTGTTGTTGAGGTGGGATTATCAGTTACTTACAGCCCAGTGCAGCCTGATGGACATATCAGTCAGCAGGAGTCCTGTCTGAAACCTCAAGCCCCTTGGGCACATCTGAGGGGACCTTTGGGTCCTCAGCACCATGGCTCCTGGGCACTAGAACATACTCCAGAATGGAGAAGGGGTCATGAACCCTTTGGCTGGGAGGAGACAGAGAGAGACATTCCCCTGGCTTGTCAGTGTGTGAGCAGGGCTACAAGTGTGAGGTGGGAGGATACCAGACAAGTAGCTCCACGGTCTGCCCCTGGGGTGTTTGATACAAGTTCCTAACAGAGGCAGGAGTGGCACTTGGGAGGCCAAAAAGAGCCACCAAAGGGTGGGAGTGAGTGTGGGGTTGGGACAGTGGCTGCCCTGCACAGGACTGCAGCTTTGCAGAGCCTAGGCCAGGCAGCAGTGGGGTCAAGCAGGCTGGGCAGGGCTCACATCAGTGGACACTGGGGAAGAGGCAGGAAAGGGTGGGAGTTGGCCAACTGCAGGTATTCCCAGAATCCCCCACAAATTTCCCTGGAAGTGATGATGGTCTTGACTGGTTTGTAGAGGGGTCTACCTGCATTAAAATCCAGTGCCCAAACTGCTATTGACTTAAAATGTTTTAAAGTAGGATAATTCCTTGCAGTGTATTGAGGCTGGGCCCCTGAAGGGAGGGCAGGGAAATGAAGTCTTACTTATTGTGGTTGCTTGAGAGACAGAGACAAAGAGAAGGATGATTTCTAGTCCTAAACACCCACCCGGGGGGTGGCTAGTTTCGACTTGGGCTCTGAACACCAGACCTGGAGGTATCTGTTTCTTTTCCCAGTCTCACCTCCAGCTTGAAATCAATCACCCTGCTCACTTCTTGGAGTGAAGTCAAGGAAGGCTTACTGTTAAATCACAAACTCTGAGGGGGGATGGTAAAAAAAAAAACCCAGCCCCCTGCTTTCAGACTGCTCTGTGGAACTCTAAAATTACGTGACTGTGCCCCGGCAGCCCCAAAAGCTCAATGCCAATCTCATTAAAACATTTTCCCACTCCCCTCCTAGTAGGATAGCTATCATGTATATAATTATATATATAATATATCTAAAAGAAAAAACCCAGTAACTGTTGCTGAGGATGTAGAGAAAGTGGAACCCTTGGGCATTACTGGGAGGGAATGCAAAGTGGTGCAGCCTCTTTGGAAAATGCCATGGAGATTCCTCAAAAAATTAAACATAGAATTACTATCATATGACCCAACAATTCCACTCCTAAATGTATACCCCCCAAATTGAAAGCAGGTATTCAGACGGACATTCGTATTCCCATGTTCACAGTAGCATTATCCATAATAGCCAAAAGGTAGGAACAACTCAGATATCCAAGGATGAATGAACGGATAAACAAAATCTGTATAAACACATAGGATAGAACACTATTGAGTCTTTAAAAGGAATAAAGTTCTGATACATGGGAAAACCTCGAAACGTTACAAGAACTGGGCCTCAAGAGGACAAACTGCATGATTCCACATATATGAGGCATTCAGAGGGGTCAAATTAATAGAGATAGAACATGAAATAGTGGCTGCCAGGAGCTGGAGAGGGAGGAGTAAGGAGTTAGTGTTTAATGGGGAAAGGGTTTCTGTTTGGTACAGTGAAAGAGTCCAGATATAGATGGTGGTGATGGTTGCACAACAGTATGAATGTACTCAGTGTCACTGAATTCTGCACTTAAAAAAATGGTTAACATGGTAAATTTTATGTTACATATATTTTACTGCAATTTTAAAAATTAAAAGAATTCTAATAATTGAATAAAAACATCAGCATTCAGATACTGAAAATATACTGTTTATACGTTGGGGACCATCTGTGTGTTAAATTGGGCTTCCTTCTTGCCTTCTCTTTGTGCCCTCTGGAATCAGGCTTCTCCCAGCATTTCTCTGAGGAAGTTCGCTTTTATTACAAATATGCCAGTGGTTAGGAAGTTTGTATCTCCTGCACTAATCTTTTAGAAATGCAGACTTAACTCTTCTCCACTCAGATAAAATTGTGGGAGCATAGCTGTGACCTGCTCTAGTCACAACAGCAGAGCCAGTTGTATAAAAACACCTGTGATATGCCAATCACAATATTATATCTGTCACGTATTTAAGTTTCTCATGCATCATATGTGGCTCTTATATTTATAAATAAGAATATCAACTACTATTAGGTATTGTTAGTGCTCTGCTTTGGAACAGAAACTCCTCTCTCTCTCTTCTTCCAAGCATTGGGCAGTTTAATCAAAGAGCATCTTAACAGCCATATGGAACTTT
The DNA here is from genome assembly GCF_905146905.1 of Nyctereutes procyonoides. Classification (NCBI taxonomy): domain Eukaryota; kingdom Metazoa; phylum Chordata; class Mammalia; order Carnivora; family Canidae; genus Nyctereutes; species Nyctereutes procyonoides. Next base: position 9,941,410 of record NW_026575155.1, read on the forward strand.
CCCTTGAGTATCATATTCATCAAACCCTACAAATGTTATCTATCCATTTGAACTCATAAAATAAAATTTTACTAATAAAATACTATGTTTCTTTCGAACGGGATTTCTATAAGATTTGAATTCCAAAGAGTTTCTGCTGAGAGAAAAGGTTTGAAAAGCACTGTATTTGCTTAAATCTCACTTGGTTCAATTTGATAAACATTCATGGGAGCCTTTGTTCAATTATTAGCTGAACACACAATAAACTTGTGGGGGATGAAAAGTAAGAGAGTTCAATTCAAAATGCCTACAATATAGAAATGGTTTATATATTTTAAATGGTTGGAAAGCATCAATAGAATAATATTTCATGACACGTGAAGAAATATATGGAATTCAAATTTTAGTGTCCACAAATAAAATTTTATTGGGACACAGTCACATTCATTCATTTTTGTATTGTCCTTGCTGGTTTTGTCCTGCCACTGCAGAGTTGAGTAGTTGTGACAGAGACCGTGTCATCCCAAAGCCTAAAATATTTACTATCTGGTCCTTTACAGAACAAGTTTGCCAACTCCTGGATTAGACAATGACTACATCAAGTAAAGTTTGAATATCAGGACCTGAGAAGCCCACCAATAATCTTGATGTTGCTAGCATGGGGGAACTTTACTGCAGAGGTAGTAAATCTGGATCAGTGGTTCTCCAGCTTGGGTACAACCAGACCCCCCCAATGAAATATCCAGAAGCATGTGGACACAACTTTTGTTATTATAATAATGCTGATACCATGGGTGTAATGTGGGTAGAGACTCCGGATTTTAAACACCTGACGGTGTAGGACAGACCTGCATAGAATTGTTCTGCCTCTAAACATCCATGGCATATGCATTGGTAAACCAGATAGTCACTGTGATGGATAATCTTACGTGTTGACATGATTGGCCACAGTGACTGGATATTTGATCAAACGTTAGTCTTTGAACTTTGAGTAAAGCGGATTTATGCTACATAATATGGATGGGCCTCATCCAATTACTTGAAGGCTTTAATAGAATAAAATCTGACCTCCCTGAACAAGAAGGAATTTTACTTGCAGATGGGCACTGGATTCAAACTGTGCAACTCTTCAGAAAGTAAAATGTGGAAATCTGTTACATCTGTTCTTATCTCCTCATCTCCTTCTTTACTACAACAGAAACCTTTTATCCAGACAGCCTTTCCTGCTACCAGGGAAGGAAACCTGCTGATGTTGATGCCGTTGGCCAGAGTGGCTTCTCCATTGCTTCCTACCACTCAGTTCGGAGCTTTCCCAAGAGAGAATTCACGGACTACAGAGTCACAGGAGGACATGTGATTCAACGCAAGAGCCACAGCCATCAGAGATAATGTTTCAGAATCCTGGAGCTGCTGTAACAATCACCACAAACTAAGTGGCTTAAACAATGGAAGTGTACTCTCACAGTGCTGGAGGCTACAGCTCGAAATCAAGGTGTTGGTAGGGCCATACTCCTAAAGCCTCTCAGAGAGGGCCCATTCTTGCCTCTTCTGGGGCTTGTCATGCTCATCTGTAATCCCTGGTGGCACTCCTTGGCTTGTAGACACAACACTCCACTCCGAGTCCATCTTTATATGGCCATCTTCCCTCTGTGTGTCTGTGTGTTCAAATTTCCCTCTCCTTATAAGGATGCGAGTCAATGGATTAGGGCCCACCCTAATCCTAATCCTAGTACTCAGTTATTACCTCATCTCAATTCCATTACATCTGCAAAAAAAACCCTACTTCCAAACAAAGCCACATTCACAGCTACCAGGGGTTAAGATTTGAGCATCCTTGGGTGGGGGGGGGCACAATTCCACCCACCACAGATGCAGACTCCATACTTCTATCAATCTACCAGAAGCCACAAAGACCCTACATAGAACATCTCTGAGGCCTGTGAAATCCCACCCTCCAGCAATTTGTGCATGAGAATAGAAAAGAAGTCATCCACTTTTCCTTAGGTGCCTGGCAGGAGGGAGCTAGTAGCTAGCGGGCCCTCCTTTTACCTCTCCCCGTGGAGCAGCCTCGCTGTTCTGCAGAGTGGCTCTCATGGGCCACGATGGAAGGCTGGGCACGGCAGCCTGGGCAACTGCACACTTCAATTCCTGAGCCACACAGAGCAGGCAGCCCGGAGTGACAGTGGCTTGGGGGATGGCTAGACTTGCTTGAAAAGCTGTCATTTCAGAAAGGAAGGGGAAAAAATCCTTTCTTTTTTTTTTTAATCACTGAAAGTCAAAGATTTAAAAACTTGGCTATGACCACGAAATGTCTGAAGTAGAGCTGGTCTGTAAAGATAAGTCTCTTCTTAAACCAGCAGGCATTCCAACAGGCTGTTGGCAGCAGCTGAGCTACCATTGGCTTGCTTGGGAGAAGCCTGGAATCACATGGCCCTTGCTGGTTCCGGAGCAGGGGCATAGAGGGGAGGAAGGAGAAAAAAGGTTGGGAGTGGATGGAAACATTTTCTAAAGGTGGTTTCGTCCTCTCCCGTCCTCTCCCGGGGCTTCCTGATGCTCGGGAGAGGAGAGTTTAGGGACCTGCCGAATATCTATCTAATTCGGAAAAACAGCCTCAGACATACCATCGTGTAACTAGAGCCACACAAACCTCTACTTCTGAATGTTCCCATGGCAAAGACACAGATTTTCACAACATTCCAAGAAAATCCTGAAATTGAGTCCTGTAGATGGCTTGGAATTTTTTTGGCCAGGGAAATAATATTCCACGCATCAGAGGTGCATCTGTGTGGGCAGATGTCTTGCAACCAATGGAGAGAGCCCCAAAGCTGGTGGTCACTGCTGGGGGTGGGGGTTGGAATGCAGGCAGGAGAGCAAAGTGCCTCTGCTGCAGAGATACTGCTGGGCTGGGCGATACCAGAGATGGGGAGCAACAGGGTAAGGATTCAGGAATGTATTTCTCTTCCCCATCCCCACTCCTTGTTTCTCAATGGAAATGGCAGCATTGTCATGATTTCCCAACTAAAAATCATGGAGAATATTTAAAGTGTTTTATGCATGAAGGCCAGTGGCCAGTATTATGCCCGTAGGCATTAGAATTTTATATCAACAGCAAAATCTCATCTAAAAAAAAACTGGTATCAAATCATTATAGGAAATTTATTCATATCATAACTTTAAAAATAAAGACCTGGTCCTCCCAGCAGAATCTTTGCACCCCTCATTATGGATTAAACTGATGCCCAAACTGAGAAAGTGGCAGGCTCACTGGCACCTATGCTTATTATAAAATCCATCTTCTTTTCATGTCCAATATAATCAAGGCAGCCACACCCCACACTCAGCCAATCTGGCCTTTCTTTCCCCAATTCCAGACCCCACTTTATGTGAGAATATATATAATCACCCTGGTGGGCTTGGAGCCTGTCTTGAAATAAAACATCAGAACCACAGGGGAGAGACTCAAACCCAAATTGTGCATCCTGACTTGGCACACGTATCTTTCCTTGTCTTCACTTGTTAATTTGGGGAGGCACTGAGAGCTCCCAAGGATGGGCGAGGGTTTTGCAAACATTCCTGTCCCAAGCCCTGCAAAGGCCTGACGACCAGAGCCCAGAGCTCTCCTGGCTCCTACCCTAGCCCCTCTGGAGACAGAAGGACAGCCCTGCCCATTCCAGCTGCTTCCATTCTCACAAACTCCATGCAACAGCATCTGGAAGACAATGTGATATATGGCGTCTTTTCAGGGAACAGGATGCAGATGCGCGCAGGAGGGTAACCTGAGAACAGTGCAAGAAGATGCTTCTGTCCCCAGAGTTCAACACATAAATTACAAACCACAATTTCAAATTGGAAAGGAAGTATTGACATTTCGCTCTTTCCCAAACTTTGGCCTTTGTGCTCAAGGTAAGTTCAAGAGGAGTGAAGCTTTTACCAGAGACAACTTCTTCCCATCCTGTGTCAATCATCTGCTGGGTCCTCCACAAGCAGTGTGTCTGTCTTAGTGACAAGGTCATGCACTGTGCCTCCACTGCCCTGACACTGGCCAGCCACAGAAACCTCCCATCCAAGTACTAACCGGGCCCAACCCCGCTTAGCCTCTGAGATTAGACTAGATCAGGCGCGTTCAGGGTGGCAGGGCCATAGACCAGCCATGGAAACCTAGTGTTGATGTATGGTCTTTTCTGGGAGCAGGAGGAATTTGGTAAGGGAAGGGGAGAGGTTGAGATGGTTGGCACAGAGGGAGGCGGACATCCATAACATTATAGACACATAGACTGTGACCAGCCAGGGCATTCAGCTGGACCATTCCCATTCTGTCCAGAAACACTCACTGTCCTGAATGGACACTGTCCTTAGCCCATGCTTCTACCCTCTTGGCTACAGGGAGCAGGGAATGAGCCTGAGTATACCCAGAAGTCCCAGAGACTGAGGGCTACAGGCTCTATCACCTTTTGTGTGTTGTCTCTCTAATTGTACAGAACAAACAGACCGCTTCAAAGGGGTTGGTTTCCTGCCCATTATGTCATGGCTGTCCCAGGTTCTAGAAAACACTGATCCTTCTCTTGAAATTTCATTTGGATACAAATAAATGGGGTGTGCGTATGACAAATGGGACAGGCTAAATTGTTGAGATGATCTGTATTCACCTAAACTTTTGCAAACAAGGAATTGCACTCAGGCCTTAAACTCTGGATTTGGGAATTTTCCCACTTAGGTGGAAAGTGGATTAGGCCCCATCCTATATGACTGACAATGGAGCAGTAACGTTACAGAATGAGGAGACATGTGACCTCAGTGCCAGGCCTGACTGCCCTCTACAAGCACAAGGAACTCTCTTGTAGATTCATCTCCTGCAGCAGGGTGGGTGGCTGGCCACGTTCATCTGCCCTGAATTTTTTTTTCTGCCCTGAATTTTAACCTGCATGAGGGAAACAGGGAGTCAGTTACACTGAAAAATTAGGCTCCCCTCCCTGCAGAGGAGGCTTCACATGACCCTGGTGGACCTTCTCATGACCCAGGAGAATGGTCAGTATGGGTGCCATGTGATAGCCAGGATTATATATCCAGACACTGTTGGATGTGGGCCCACTAAGGCAAATGCAGCCATTTGGTGTTCAAATGTTACATTCAGACACAGCCACTTTCCAGTAGGACCAGCAAGCACTTGTTAAGAGAAACAGGGCCCATGTAGATATGTCCTGCCCTATGCCCTCAGCACCAGGCCATGGTATACAGTGGTACTGGCACTGGGACCAGGGTGAGTGAGGGTCCAGAGATGCACATCTTTTCTCAGGTCATTCTGGGTGCAGGCTGGGATGCAATGCACAGATGCAAAGTGCTTTCTGCTTGGCCCTCCCTCCACTACTGGGCCACCGTGACTCTCACCTTCGGAATTCTGGGCTCTTTGAGAGCCTCTCTTCTCCTGATGCCCATGGAAGCTGCTCTATGGACCTTTACACAGCTGAGGAGACCCTCCACCTGCACGCAGATACTCTGTGAAATATGCCAGCCAATTACGTCCCGTGGAGAATAAAGACAGGGTTGGCCAGACCACTCAACAATCAATTACACATTGACTTCCTAGTCAAGGCCCAATCCTGTAACCTCAAGAGAAATATAAGACAGAGACCCTATGGTCAAGAAAGTGTAGTCATGCATGGAGCCAAAACTGAAGAGCACTGAATGAGAAGATGTCAGTCTGCTGGAATGTCTGGAAGGAGGTGAACCGTGTGCTGTGTCTTGAGAGATGAAGTCTTTGAGGCTAACAGCAGGGAGAAAGAGAAGGTTCTGGTGCTGGGGAGCAGCATGGTGATTAGGGAGGGAGTAAGAGGATGGTGAGAAGCCCGCAGGCCAAGATAGGGAATGCCAGTGACCACAGAGGAAACTGCATGGGGCTGGAGGGATCAGGGAGGCCTGGCGAAGGGGAGCTTTGGAAACTGGGCAGAGGCATTACGTGGTGACTTTCTGACCTGGGGAATGAAGGGCGGCCACACGTGAGATGTTCGGAGCAAGATGCCCTCTGGGCAGCATCAGGTGCTGCCTGGTGAAGCACTGTGGATAAGATCTGACCCACCAGCTACACCGCTGTCCTGCATGTGGAAGGTCAGACTTTCAAAATGGTGCTGAGGAGCCATAGGTACCATCACTTGCCTTATGGAGGATTGTCTGCTGCTAAAGGGTTATTGCATCTTTAAAACATGAGCTGGAGCCCCTCGCCTGGCACACTACACTTCCACTGTGGGCTCCCAAAGCATGGCCTCTGGGCCAGAGGGAAGCATTTCACGAGGGGAAAAGTTACCTGTATTTTGGCTAATTCAGCCTCTCCCTTCTGACCTTTTCTCCATCAGTGCCGTCCTTCTCCTCAGGCACTCAAAAGCCTTATATTCTTTCCTTCTTCCCAGAATCATAGATTTCAGAGTTGGAAGGAACTTACAGAAGGATCACCTAGTCCATGGGTCAGTAAACATTTACTGTAATGGGCCAGACAGTAAATATTTTAGGTTTTGCTGGCCATCTATCTAGTCTCTGTCACAACTGTTCAACTCTGCTGTTATAGTGTGAAAGTAGCCATGACAAAGAGGAAGTGAATGGCATGGCTGTGTCCCAATAAAGCTTTATTTATAAAAACAGTCAGAGGGACAGGTCTGGCCCACAGATCATGGTTTGTCAATCTCTGACCTAGTGTTTGGCATTTTCATTTTACAGATGGTAAAGCTGAACCCAGCGGAATGAACTGACTCAACCAAAGACTCAGAGAACTGAGAGTCAGTCCAGTAGGACCTGTTGGGATGTTTGTGTTTTCGCTGAGGTAGAGAAAATAAAAGACAGATGGACTTTTTTTTTTTAATGTATTCATTCAAATAAACTAACATCCTGCCAGGCAACTACCAGCTCTTCACACTCATGAGGTTGGCTCGGGCAATAATACCTGAGACAAATTTCCCTCCAGTTTAATGATAACTAACCTTCCATCACCTGCTGAGTGGCACCATCCATCTTGCTACTAAGGTCTGCCATCTGTTGTGTGTGAGAATCTCAGCAGAGACAGGCCCCTTCTCTGTATGGCGGGGCCAATATGCCTACTCCTGAGATGGGATTTTAATGGGTGAAACCTCAGCTCTGAGGACCACTGGAGAAGCGCTGGTTTCCCCAGAGTCTTGGTCATGCACCCAATAAGAGCCTCCTGCTATTGTCACTGTCAACAATAAGAACTGCACACTCCAAATAAGAAGAAAGCAACACTTTAAAGGGGAAAAGTGGGGATCCATGGCACAAATGGACCAACACCATTAACTGTCCTTCCTTTTGGACGTGATAATTTCATATTTTTGGACCACCCTGTCAGCATGTCAGATTTAAAATATTACACGTGGAATAATGAAAAATTGCCAACATCTCACCACCATCTTTTGATTAATGGGTAGTTCCTCAGAGATTGATCAGTTTGTTTGATTTTGTTACCCGGAGTGACTGATGGCTATTTTAAAAAATACTTAGCTTTAGAGTTACCCTACATGAGATAATTTTCATATGCCTTGTGTAGCCCCGTCTAGAATAATTGGACTTTATTGCCTTCCTTCCATGCATGAACTGAGGTTCCCTGGAGAAGCAAAACAGATTCAGACTTTGTTGCTTTAATATTTCCACGTAGATCAGCTGCTGTATTCATAGAGCGGCTTTGGCCAGATGGCCAGCCAGCCTTGTAGTGACATTTCCCATTTCCCGTCCATTACTCACCAATGGAAAATAATGTGATGTGAATTCCCCATTTTGGGTAATATGTGGTTATAGCCTTGTTGTACCTGCACTAAAGATAAATGACTTATCGTGCAATAATTTCTTAACTCTCTAGGGAGAAAATAGGAAAAACAACTGTTCACCGAGTTTGGCAGGAAAAGGAACCATCAATGTTAAGGCATTCACAGGACAACTAAATATAATTGCCTAATTTTTATTTCTTGTTGTTTATTTTCTGTTACTTAGAGGGAAAGAAAAGCTTGTTTTTTCTGCTTCAGATATTTAAACTCAGGTTTGAGAAGGGGACTTCAGACACCTGGTTTCAGTCCATGACTTAGGATGTCCTTTTCCCAAACACCAGTATGATGCAGAGCTGGGGTGATGAAAATTAATGGAAAAGAGTCCAATTGGATCATCCGGACTGACTCAAACACACTGAATCCTTGTTCAACGTTGTTTTAGAATTTTTATTTTTAAAATATTAGTTATCACTCCCCAATGTTTGACACAATGTTGTCATCCTTGGTTTTTAACTTTTCTGTTTGATCTCACCCTTGAAGTTAATTTTTTAAACTAACACTCCTTTTAATTATTGTCAAAGATGAGTAAGTAATAATTATAACATTATCAATAAAGTATGTTCAATTAAAGCTAATGTTTCTTCAACCCTTACCGTGTGCCAGGCAGTGTGGTAAGAGTATGCCCCACTTAAATCACTTCTTTGAGCCGGGTGTCCTTTGGGACAGGTACTGTTATCACCATCCATTTCCAGGGAGGACAGGTGAGACTGGGGAGGTGTAATAGCTTTCCCAGGTCCCACAGTCTAGGTGGGATTTGAACCCACATATATGATTTCAAGCTTCTAACCTCTCTGCACCGGGGAAGCCAAAGTGCTAGGCAACTCTTCTTTCCGGAACAGAAAAGAGTTGCCAACTCTTTCTTTCTGGAACATTCCAATATCTCTTGTCTTTGAAAGAAGGTAACTCAGCTACTTCCCAGTTTCTGCTCTCCTTGCTGAGTTGTAGGTCTCTTCCTGTCTGATTCTCACAGGAGGGCAGCACTATGGAGCTGGGCTGAGGTCCTTTCCCCATGAATCAATCCCAAGGAGTGTGGGTCCATTGAGCTGTCCCATCCATATAGGGGGCATCTGTTCCTGTCCTAAAGATGGGTGATTTGCTGGGCTCCAGGCTGGCTACTGGCAAATCAGTTTTGCTCAATGAAATAATTTGCATGTTGGAGGCAGCAGAAGGTTCTGGAAGCTGCAGAAGGGTCTGAAATGGCTTCCTTCCTCCTCCTCTCCCTCCTCTATACCACAGACAGAATCTGTTACAGAGTGAGCTGCAACCTTGCCGTGGCCCTCCATCCACCGAGCCCAAGAAGAATGCAAGCCAGGCTGCACCCGACAGTGTTCAGCCATAGAACTTAAACAAAGAAGGTCACCTGCCTGTGAGTTTACCCCGTTAGTAACTCAAGCCTTTTATAAACTCATTTGTATTCATCCAGACAGCTGTTTTGGCTAGAAAGAAATGCTTCCTCCTCACTAGAATTACAAATAATTTGAGCAGAAAGCTACAAGCAAGACATATTAATCATGTTTGAAAGGATGTATCTTTTTATACAAAGGGTTTGCTTCAATCAAAAAAAAAAAATCCAAACAGAACAAAACAAAACTTCCCTTGAACTGTACTTATTTACCAGCAATTTCTAACACGGAGAGAACGCACAGCTTGCTTTATTTCTTAATGTAATCCCCACCTCCCCTGCAGGTGAGAAATCCAATTCTTATCCCATTTATGTGCCCTTCTAATCACAATCTGCCTTGGAAACCTGTGTGAGGTTCAGAGGAATGAACCGCTATGGAAACTTTTCTATAATGTTTTCATCTTTTATTTGTATTTGTTAGTCTAAAAAATTAGCATTACCCAACAAATAAATGTATCAAGGAAATGGTTTATACAGAGCAAAGTCCTAACATACAGTTAGTACATTATGTTAACATCAAGTTTGCGTGCATACTAAATCTGTCCCTCTCCCAAGGATCCCGCAAAATAGATACCTGAGTGGCCAACTCGCAGAGAGTGGGTTTTAATAGGACTATTAAAAAGGTTGGCATTTCCATGATTGGTTTATGCTTCACCCTCCATCTCAGTTAAAGATTAAGTCTCTGCATCAGAGACTATTGCTCAAAGGCAGGTTTGGAAGGGATGTGGAGTATTTTCTTTATTTAAAAAAAAAAAAAACACAAACCCTCATAGATAGAGTTAGGTTTATTTTTAACAGGAACAGAAGCACTGTGGGAGGCTGGTTTGCAGATTCCTTTTCATTCACAGACTGTGCTCTGCAAACAAAAAAGCAGCCTTGAGTCTTCCTAATGAAAAAGTGTCCTGAGGGAAGCTCTGGGGCAATCACCCCCTACACGGGGGTCCCAGCTACAGGCTGCTCTACAGCAAAACTGCCTTATGTCTGCCTTCATTTTTGTGCAGTAATTTCTTCTGACAAGCTCCTTTGCCCCACCTCAAGCAGGCCAGCCACGCTTTACTGAACACCTACGATGTGCCAGACATTGAGCATGGGCGCGGAGTAGATCAATAAACATAGACATAGTCCCCATCTTCACAGAGATAGTCTGGTAGAAGAGATAGCTGTAGAAAAAATACTAGGTTAGGGTTAGGTTAATTATATTTATAATTAAGGGAAGGCCATATGATCAAAAAGATGTAAATGAGGGGTGCCTGGGAGGGCTCATCTGACTCTTGGTTTTGGCTTAGGTGGTGATCTCAGAGTTGTAGGATGAGCTTGTGGGCCCCCATGCTCAGTGCAGAGTCTGCTTGAGAATCTTTCCCTCTCTCTTCCCCTCTACTCCTCCCCCTGCTCTCACTGCCCCCCACCACTCCGGGCATGGAGGATGGCTGATAGGGGTCTGCAGAATAAACAGCTAGAAAGGAGGCGATATTTCAAACAGAGGGAGTAGTGGAGGAGGTTATGCTTTAGATGTACCTGGTGGAGGCAAAGAGGCCCAGAGGAGGGAGGCCAGAAACAAATCTTCCAATAACCCAATACAGAAATAAGGGGTACATCCCTATAAGTGAACAGAAAGATCTCCAAGACAGACTGTTGACCAAGAAAACAAGATATGAAAAAGTTACATTTTTTAAAAACCACTAAAAACAATATATTATTATTATCTACATATATTATATTTTATTAAAAAAATATATATAGGAATGGGTACTGGTAAATGCATTTTTAAAGGTCTGTATTATATATATTTCCCAAACCAACTATAGTCTCTAGGAGGGGCAGGAGGGTGTTAATTGGGGGTGAGGGACAGGGTGGCCTTCAGTGTTTTTTTTTTCCTGTAATGTGGACTTTTTCTTTAATTAAGGAAAATATATTCTGTATTACAAATGTAATAGAATATATATATATATTAAATGTAACTAATAATCTATTTACTTTTCATTATAACCCATGGCACTTAAGAATATTGCAATATGTCTGACTACGTCTAGGTTTGGGATTTCAAAGTCAAATGGATGCTGGAGAAACAGAATTCCTGATCCATAAAACCTAAAGTTCACCAGGTCCAATTCCCTTATTTTACAAATGAGGAAATGTGGGTTTCTCGTGGTCTTTTTGTTTATAGGTACAGGAAGAAGTACGTAAAATAATTCATGGAGAAGTCATTGTTGCCTTTGGGTTTTCCTGGCAGCTATGAAAACTACATCAAAATGCCTTTTTTTAAAAAAAATCATATGTCCAACCGCAAAAGCCATTTTCTCTGCAAAGAGGATGCTCTGGTACGTCACTTGAGCGTAACACACTAGCAGTTGGGTTAGGAGTCAAGTTCTGCCCAGGAGCCACCACGTGATCTTGACATAAGCCAACCTCAGTGTCCCCATCCTAGTACTGGGGATTTTCTGAGCCCTCGGGAAATACTATTACTTCACACAAAGGGAGGGGGAGGACTTACACCTGTGAGGATAGAATGCTAGCCTTAAAAAATGTGCTCCGAATTTCTTCCTAGAGCAAGGCTCTAACCTAGTCTCACAAGAGCTCTGATACAAAAGCTTGTTTGCGGGAGTTGTGAAACAGAAGGATAGTATGGGCGTCTCTGGAGAATATGGTGAGAGAGAGAGAAATTAGTATTTTGACTAAAGAAAATATTTAAGTTCTGATTGGAAATATATTTGCAGAGAAATAAGAAAAGGACTTTTCCCCCCTTAAATATTCACAGCTGGCTCTCTGACCATATAAAGTTACTATGCTACCAAATGACTCAACTTGCAACATCTGTATTGGTGATTGACATAATGTATTAAGGGCTATCTAACCCTGCGAGTCACGACACCCCTGTTTGATTAAGGTTTATTTTACTAGCACCAAGAGACTCACACATTTAACATCTGTGGTGCTGCTCCTGAAATTCCAAGCCATAAAACAAGGAAATTCAGCGTGGTCTGAAATTCCAGAGCACAGCAACCAACTGTACAGAAAATACATTCAGGGGGCTGGTCGGAAATCGAGCAGGGCTTAGCTCAGGCGGGACGGCACATCTGGCTGCACCTTCCCTCAGCAAGTGTGGGAAGGAAGAACTGGGGGCGCCAGAGTCCAGCTGGACAGAGAGGGATGGGGCTAGTCAGCCTGGGGAAGGGTCTGTCCTCCTGCCAGTGCAGTTCATCTCTTAGTACCAGATTGTTGAGACGGGACACTACCCACTTGACCCTCCTGTGCTGCGGCTGTGTTTTGAGATGCTCATAGTTTGTAACTGTGGGTTCAGCTTTGTATTCAGCATGGGAAGGAGTTAAGCAAAAGTGAGCTTCAGCTGTCTCTGGGCTATTGCAGACTGTTTATTTTTTATTTTTAAAGATTTTATTTATTTGAGAGAGAAAGCACAAGTAGGGAGAAGGGCAGAGGGACAAGCAGGCTCCCTGCTGATCCGGGAGCTTGAACTGGGGCTAGATCCCAGGACCCTGAGATCACGACCTGAGCAGAAGTCAGACACTTAACCAACTGAGCCATCCAGGCACCCCACAGAGCCTTTAAAAATGATGGTTATTTGTATGTTGTACCAACGTGGAAAAATACCGATGGTCAGCCTAAACCAGAGACAAAGACAAACCTTGGGCAGCAACAATGCTACGGTAATAAATTGACGAGACCTGACATTCATCTGCAGCCCAGGGCTAGAGCCAAACACAGAAAAACAGCAAGAGTTCAGTTTACTGGGGTACAGTGATTCTTTTAAAGAAAAAAAAGTCTATTAATGGAAATGAAAAATTTTTTATTACATTAATGGAAGTTACACTAATGGAAATTAATCCTTTTAAAGACATAATCCCTGCTTTTTAGGAATCCTAGAGTCCTGGGGGGGAGATGTGGGGGCTCCATATGAAAAAACACAAGGTCAACCCTGAAGAGTTATGAGAGAAGCACAGGACAAGTCCCATGGGAGCCGGAACAAGATCACGAATTTCAAAGCTTTTTGACAAGTACAGGATGATAAAAACATATGGCTTCCGGACAGCTTGCAGTACCACATCTTCCAATGGGGCTGATACCCAGAGGTCCTGCAAGTCACTCTTTCACATGAGTACCCAGTGTGCCTTGGATGCAAATGCACTGGAGAGAGGCCGGGGTGGCTGAGTCACCAGAGCACTATCCCACCTTGTCGGTACACAGACTCCTTCGCAGGCACATCTGCCCGCCACCCCACGCCAGGAGCAAGCAGCCTCCAGTGTGCCTACCACCACCACCTTGTGCTCCATTTTCACAATGCCACCCAGCTCTGGGTTCTCATTCATGCTACAGCCCATGTCCTCCCACCTCCCCCAACACTTGCATTTTAATAACATGACACAACTTTAGATGAGCTGGCTGCATCTTTCCCAGCCACAACCAGAGGAAATATCATCGCCATCCCCTCCAGCAATGGCAAAACCGAACCCTCGCAAGCCAGGAAGGGGGGCAGCAAGCCCTGATCTTATTGTATAATTACAGCCACAGGAGTGTGATTTATGTAGGATGAAAAGGAGTCGTAAAACAATAGATTTTGTCCAAAAACAGAACAGTGGTTTGTTAAACTGCAGTACATCCATCCGATGGAAAAGTCATTTCTTTTAAAAAACGATTTTGTAAAGGCCATGCAGTAATGGAAAAAAGCACATGATACACAATTAAGTGAGAAAAGGTACTGTGCAAGAGTGCATACAAATTATGCTTATAAATATGAAAAATATTTTAAAGACTGGAAAGGAATATGAACATAGGTGCATATAGTATATGTCTAAATATAAATACACAGATAATCATAAGTTTTACTGCAGAAGGGAATAAATAGGTCTAATGACAGAGAATGAGGGCTCATGGAAAATCTATATGAGCAAGTGGCTTAGTTCATTTTCAGGAGTGGTGAGATCATGGGGGATTCTTTTCTCTATTGCCCTTAATTTCTGTGACGTCTTACATAATATGCAATGGAAACTTGTATTTTGGTTTTCTGGCAGACACTTTCCAAAGTTTAAATGCTCATACTAAACTGGGTGGCTGCAAGGGGTATGCTTTGCTGCTAACCCACCCTGGTGGCCTGGCTGGAGGTGGAGGCAAGACACAGTGGTACCAGACAAGTCCTCCTCATGGAGAATGGATATCCATGCTCATTCTTATATCTTCTCTAAGGGTTTTCCAGGGGAGGGGGAAAGCAGCATGGCTGTGCCATTCTGAGCTTGGGTTCTACACTTATGCAGACAGAAAAAAAAATTATCAGAAAATCTTGGTAGAGGGACGCCTGGTGACTCAGTGGTTGAGCATTTGCCTTCAGCTCAGGTCATGATCCCAGGGTCCTGGTGTCAAGTTCTGCATCAGGCTTCTCTCAGGGAGCCTGCTTCTCCCTCTGCCTGTGTCTCTGCCTCTCTCTATGTGTCTCTCATGAATAAATTAATTTTTTTTAAAAAAAGGAAACCAGGGATCCCTGGGTGGCTCAGCAGTTTAGCGCCTGCCTTCAGCCCAGGATGTGGTCCTGGAGACCCAGGATCGAGTCCCACATCGGGCTCCCTGCGATGTGCTTCTCCCTCTGCCTGTGTCTCTGCCTCTCTCTCTCTCTGTGTCTCTCATGAATTAATAAATAAAATCTTAAAAAATAAAAATAAAAAAAGGAAATCTTGGTATAGCTTGCAAGTTTTCAGCTGTGGTCACCTTTGTACAGAGGTGGTGGGACAGGAATGGGGGTAGAGAGGGACTGGACTGTCAGTCTCAGGAGCCCGTGCCTCAGGTTCTCTCAGCTTCATGTCTGGGGCCAGCCTTGCACTAGCTCTATGTCTACTTCCCAGGTCTAGTGGGGACTTGCTTCCTACTGAGGACCTGGCCAGGTGAGGCCAGCATCAACAGCAGGAGGAGGACAAGACTCAAGGCCAGGTGGTCTATTGTCTATCCATCCTCAGGGTGTGCCACTTCTCTGCTTGCATCAGAAAAACAACTGACCTAGACTGGACTCATTAAAACAAACAAACAAAAAACAACTTCACCAGATTACATTTTAATGTTGCATCCTTGGCATTGACCTTGTATAATCAGAAACAGCTCAATGAAGAATGTTCCCGAATCACTGATGAAGCTGTTAAAGATGCTACTCGTTATTTTGTTTGATGTCATTTGTCTAATGCTCCATAGGACAAATTATTTTTGCAATCTAGTGTGGGTAAAGCTCATTATTTCCTGAAGATGATTTTTAGTTTTTTTTTTCTTTTTTGCTTTGGCAGCCAGAAAACTCACCTTCAAATCTCATGTTAAGTTATAGTAACCACATTAATATGTGTTTATGGTATATTTGCCCACTGCATCCCATCTGCCATCCTCCTACATGGTAAAAAAATTTTTCTTTTATTCGACAGGTTTCCTATTCTATTGTAAACTGCCTTAAATTCTTTTTAGGTGTAGACAGTTTATAAATAAACCCACACAGTACCGTATCTTGAGGAAATTGATCGTTGGCAGAGGCACAGTTTCATATACTAAAGCAAGACTGTTAACACTACTTAACCAAAGCAAATCCAGAGCCAGGACAAATCCGAAACACAGGACTTTACATCAGACAACTGGATTGGACAATTCAAAAGTCAAAACCATAACAAAAAGGCTGAGAGATTGTTCTAGATTAAAAGAGATAAAATGACACAACGACCAACATGTTGACCTTTAACCGGATTTTGGTTCAAGAGAAATAAAAACAAAACTCTCTATAAAAGAAATTTTGATGCATTAGGAAAATTTTGAACATTGACGGGATGATAGATGATATTAAAGTTAATTTTAATAGGTCTACCAACGATATTGTGGATATACAGGAGAATGTCCTTGGAAGAATTAAATATTTATTATGAAGTTTCATGATTGTTTACTATTAAAGAGATAAGCAAAACAAAGCACATATGTGTGTATATACACATATATATTATATTCATGCAAAGAGAAAGCAAATAGGGCAAAATGTAAATGATTGCTAGATCAAGGGGATAGTCTCCAGTTGTTTATCATGGTATTCTTTGATTTTTGTTGTGTGTTTGAAAATTTTCACAGTAGGTTGGGCAGAGTTATACAAAAATCAGACACTTAGATTATAGATCAAAAGATATATTAAACCTGATGGCAAATCATTTTCTGGAATCCCAGCTGTACCCCCAAGCTTAAATGGTTGAGGCAAATGTTAATGGGGTTCAAGGAACAGTCATAAAAACTTAGCAAGAAAGAAAGCAACCACTGCTACTGTTTTACCACTGTCACATCTTGAAGGATGGGTCATGAAGCAGCATGGCAGGAAGGGACAGGATTTTGGAGGGTGGTGGTACCCGATGGTTGTTACAGGTAGAAAAGAGACTGCCACATTCCCTCCATGCTCTGTGCACCAACTCACTTGGGCCCCTAGATTTGGCTGCCTCTCAGCGGTCCAACAAGACATGCATCAGAACTAGGAGGCTATGGTTCCAAATGAAGCCACCTCTATTAAAAACCTATTTATTTCTACAGTCTTCATGGACAGGTTCATTATCCATATGTCACCTAGCCAATACCAAGACATTATAGGACCACCTCCTCCTATAACTGTGGAGATGCCCACACCCAAACGTAGAAATAAAAGCAGCAGGAAGCCCTATCACTTGATCACCAGCACCACTCTGAAGGTTGAGAATATTCCAGTCTCATCCCTACCAGTTCCACCCACCAAACAGAACATGCTTCTTAATTGTGCCTGACCAGTGAAGCTCTGACCCAAGCTTCTAACTGTGGATTCGGGGCCACCCATCTTATTCTGACTCACTCCAAACTGTTGGCTAGAGAGTCTCTGTTGCCACAGATGTCAATTTAAGGGATGCTGAGAATGAGCTTCAATTCATTTATTCAATCTTTAAGGACAGTTAATGAGCACCTACTATGTTCCAGGCACTGTGCTAGACGAGAACTTATGTTTGTGAATAAATCAGACAAGGGTCTTGCATTCATGGTGTCTAAGGTCTAGTGGGAGACACAAATAATTAAACTAGTAGACAAATATCTGTGTGTTTATACACATACATATAAATATACCTAAATACAAATTGGTTTGTTCTTGAAAGAAAATAAACAGAGTACTGTTGACTGGTGGTAGACCCTGGGCAGCATCACCCTCTGAAATCCTATCCCTTTTGTGCCATGAACAGGTGTGGGGCAGGAGTTAAAGAGAGACTCTGAGGAAGCACTAGGGATCAAGGGCTAGAGGAGAGAAGAGAGTCAGTGTGGCGACAGGTGGGGAAGAGAACACCAAGTTCAGAAACCACACAAAGTGGGCCAGGGTGCGTGGGAGGGGAATGACTGAAGACGTGCCTCAGGTGACATTGGACCACACCTTGTCAGAGTGGCGATAAGCAGCTCTGCATTACTCTAAATGGATAGGAAGCCACTGAACAATTTTAAGGACATGATGCAACTTAGGTTTTTTAAAAAATTTTATTTATTTATGATAGTCACAGAGAGAGAGAGAGAGGCAGAGACATAGGCAGAGGGAGAAGCAGGCTCCATGCACCGGGAGCCCGATGTGGGATTCGATCCCGGGTCTCCAGAATCACGCCCTGGGCCAAAGGCAGGCGCCAAACCGCTGCGCCACCCAGGGATCCCGCAACTTAGGTTTTAAAACATCGCCCTGCAGCAAGCGATTGCACATGAGCAAGAGTGGAAGCTATTGCTGTAGTTTGAGTCATATGTTCCTTAACTAGGACAGTGACCATGGGGTAGGAGAGAAGTGGATGGAATTGGCAGGTTTTGCTAATGGGTTGGATGGTAAGGTTGAGAAAGGAAGAAATTTCTGGTTTAAGCAAATGGTGGTGCCAGTTAGGGAGAGAGGGCCAACCTGAAGTGAACAGGCAGGTGCTGAAAACACTGAAGTCAATAGACAGAGCTTTCCATCTTCTGAAGAATATCACCTCTCTGACTTGTTGAAGGTTCACCATGTATCAAACTCTGCACATTTACCTTGACCATATTTTTTTCAAAGATGATTTGAAAGGTCTTGCAAAAAAAAAAATCACAGGTACAAGAAAACTGAAAAAGCTTTGTGTGTGTGTGTGTGTGTGTGTGAAAACACAAGAGCCAAGTAACAAAAGGAAATAATCTAATCCTAGTCCTAATTCTGAAAGAAGTTACTATGGTTGCAGGCAAAAAACTTGGCTCTGAGCTTCCCAGCAGCCAAAGCAAAAAGGGGAGGGTGAGTTTTCTAGAGTCATTATCTCAGAACAGGAAGCATGCTGGCTTATGTGGAGAAATAGAAGTGCCCTTAATCTCTCCTTTGAAAGCATTTTTATCACTATACAGCTTCTCGAAGGGCCGGTGATCATTGTGGCAAAAAGTTTCATCAATGAGAATTTAACACGGAATGCAAAGACCTTCTATATAAAATCTGAAAAAAGACAGCCCAAATGCCCAGGAGAATGATCCATCAGGGGCATTGGTCAAGGGCACAGGTCTTTTTCTTTGGGTTTCTTTCTTTCTTTTTTTAAAATAATAAATTTATTTTTTTTACTGGTGTTCAATTTGCCAACATACAGAATAACACCCAGTGCTCGGCCCGTCAAGTGCCCCCCTCAGTGCCTGTCACCCGTCACCCAGTCACCGCCCCCCCCACCTCCCCTTCCACCACCCCTAGTTCATTTCCCAGAGTTAGGAGTCTTCCATGTTCTGTCTCCCTTTCTGATATTTCCCACTCATTTTTTGTCCTTTTCCCTTTATTCCCTTTTTGGGTTTCTTTCTAATAGTATCATCATGATGGTTATCTTGGTATCCGCTGGCTGCATTATATTTTTTGTCTGATGAACATCTCTTTTGTGATTCTCTCTTTCTGTGTGTGGCTATGTGTGTGTGTGTGCGCGCGCATACGCACACCATATGAGAGTTAGCTGCAGACATTCTAAGACATCTGACAAACCTCACACACTCCCACACTCCCTCCCTCTGCTTGGAAAATTCTGACTTCACTCTCCTTGGGAAAACAAACCTCACACAACAGAGTTTCCAGACCTCTTTCATGTCGCGATGAAAATAAAGCCTCCTGAACTCCTTTGTGTCTGTCCTCTGATGAGCTGACAGGCTACCAGGGCGCCCCCTCTGACATCACAGCCTACTTTCCGGGGACCCCGGGTGCTGCAAGCCTGCAGAGCTGGCCTGAACTAGGTGCCCTTCTAAATGTCCCTGAGTTAAAAGGAAGCCCCGTGGGCTGAGTTGGGGGCCTCCAGGAGGTGCCTAGGCTGGGGGCGCCCCAGGGCAACCCCAAACTCACCGGTGCTGGGAGGCTTCACACCGGCTCATGACCGCGCAGGGGCCCGGAGCTGGAGCACCCACCGCGGCGCCCCTCGCCGTCCTGGGGGTGAGCCCGAGCGGCCCGCGGAGCTGGGGCCCGAGCGGCCCGCAGGTGGCCCCGGGAGCTCCCCGCCGCGTGGGATGAATAATTGATGCGCGGAGTGGAATTACGGCTGCGGGTGCCTGCGCCTCCCGCAGCCCGCAGGCCCGGGAGGGGCTCAGGCTGCACCCCCACCCCCACCCCCACCTACCCCACCCCCGCTGCCCGGGGAGTCCTGCCCCCTGCAGAACCCGCGGTGCCAGCGCGCGCAAAGTGCATTGCCTTCTGGCTGGGAACTCATTTACATTCTCCGTTTCAGGTTCAAATGTGTGCGCATAAAACAGCGCATTAATTAGCACGACCTGGCGAGGTCCCCCCCCCCCCCCCGCCCCCAGCCTTGCCGGAGGAGGGCGAGAACCCCAGTAGGCTGCAACACCCACCCACCCCGTGCCCCAAGGGCGGGCGCACCGAGGAACCCAGGCTCTGGGGCTGGGGCTGGGGCTGCGTCTGGGGTGGAAGGAACACCAATTTCCAGGAAAGCACCAAGAGAGCAACCAGCTGCTCCTCCATTCTCGGCGCTTTGCCATTTCCTCCAACACACATTCATTGAGCATTTGCGATGTGCCAGCTCTGGGGAACGGGGGAAGGGAGAGGATGCCACAGTGAAGGAAACAGTCCCTGCTTTCACGGGGCTTCCCTTTGAGTGTGTGTTTGGGGAGTGGGGGGCAGACAGTAGAGAAATGACATAGTGGGTGGGAATGATAAGAACAAGTACCCATGAAAGAATGTTGGAGGAGTTAGTCAAGATGCTCAGAGATGCCGCTCTGTCTAGCAATTCTTAGATTTCTGCAGTAATTTAGTAAATGTCATTATTTGATGATAGCACTTAATGAGCATGTGCATGTGCGAGGCACTAGAATAAGTGCGTGAGGATGTTTGCTCTATGCAACTGTGGCAATGGCCTCATGACATGGATCTGTGGCCATTTTATAGAAGAGGAAGTTGATGGACACTTGACGGGATGAGCACTGGGTGTTATTCTGTATGTTGACAAATTGAACATCAATAAAAAATAAATTTATTAAAAAAAAAGAAGAGGAAGTTGAGGCAGTGGGTACCAAGGCCACTTAGGTAGCGAATGGTCAAGATGTGACTTGAACCCCAAGAAGCTGGCTCCAGGACCCTATTCAGAATTGGTAAGCTATGATTTATACATACAGATGGTTTTATATATATATATATTATAAATTATATAAGTATATATAATAATATATATGGATAGTTTCCCCCTCCTTCCCTAATGTGTGGTGAGACCAAAATAACCCTAATATGCATAAAAGCTCTTTGAAAAGTAAAGGGCCACCCCATTCCATCTTCTTTCTTGCCTAGATTTCTAGCTGATTCCTAAAGCAACATGAGAATGCATGATTATAGGAACCATTTACTAGGTGAGTCACACAAGTATCCTCAAGCTACGTGAAGCTGGGGCCCTGTGTCACTGATTCCACCTGTTATGCTGAGCTGCAGCTGCTCTGGCCACGATTCTAGTATCTGGGTTTCAATTTGGGGACCCAGTGGGTGACACTCGAGAAGACAGGAGTCACACCAGTCCTGGCTCCCGCCAACCAGATCTCCATTACAAGGGTGCTTCCTACCAGCCAGGAGGGTGGTGGGTACGCTCCAGGAACCAGTGTTACACACATCATGTGCCGGTCAGGTCCCCACCCTAAGCCTCACTCTGTTGCCATCCACCTCACTTTTGGAGGAAGGCAGTGCTAAGGGTAATGACCTTTCCATGACAGAGGGTGCCAGGAAATCAAGGCCCTGAACCCGGGTGAGCCAAGACTCCCAGGCACCCCTACCCATTACAGGGAGGTCTGGCTGGATTCTGTGCACCCTCAAAATCTGACTCAGCCACAGAGCCTAGAACAAAGTTCTCCCAGGCCCCAGAAAGTCATCCCTGCCCCCACCACCAGACTGTTTGCATAGGCAGATTAAGTGGGGTTGGAGTTGGGATTTGGAAGGGCAGCAAATTTGAGGCTGGGGAGAATTTGGACTTTCCCGTGCATTAACCACAGGCAGCTATTCCCTTCCCCCCGAGTATACTCTCAGACCCCCAATGAGCCAAAACGAAATTTCTCTGTGTTTTATCCAAACATGCCATGGACTTTAGAATGAACTCTTACTCCTCCTTCCTGCTGACCTGACTGCAAATCAGCTTTTGATGGGGTTGGACAGTTTGGAGAGATGGGCAGTGATCACACTGAAATATGATGACAGGGGCAAGACTGTAAGGACATCCTCGAGGTAAGACATGTGCATAGAGCAGCCATGTGAAAACAATTAGGACAATAAATTTACTAATTGCTGAAAGTAACTTAATAGCAAAACCACAATGCTCTCTGCTATTAATCCCAGCTACTGCAGAGGGTGCCATATTGCTTGCTCGAGGCATTGTGAATATGGGGCCAGCGCTGTTGTGTTTGTGGATATCAAGCAAAAAAGCTTGCATGACTTTTGGTAGTTGAAAAGTAAATGACTCTGTAGCCTCAAACCAATTCAAGGAGCCCTGGGGTTTGAGGCATTTCATAAGCCTTGGAGGGAGGGGAAGGAGGCAGGGCCTGTCTCTCCTGCTATGTCTCTCTTGCTCTCCATCACCTTCTGCACTTTGTCCATTTAAACTAGAGCAATGGGAGTTACTCAGATTTCGGAGGCTTAAGAATTGATTTTTAACAAGTAGAGATTCTAATGCGGTATTTTGACTGAGGGTTGAAGTTTTAAGACTGCATGGATAGAAACGAGGTAGTAAGTAGATGCAGGGAGCCATTTTTAGGTTGGGGAAAGAGATTTCAGTCTTTAGGTCCCCAAGTCTTTGGGGATGCTTGTTACAGATGATTCTTCATCAGAAATTAGATATTGTGCTCTCATATCAGGTATAAACGCAGTACGTTTGGATCCTAGAAGAATCCTTATCCCTCCAGAAAATCAAAGACAACCATCAAAGGTGCCACTTTCAATAGCTCATAGGTATGCACGGGACTGCAATTTCCCTAAGTAGATGGGATCTTTGCGTCCACATTTATCTTAAAGGTGCCAGAGTCTTCAAGGATTTGGATCGCTTAATCCTCATTTTTTTCCTCTCCTAAATATTCAGAAAAAATAGGCCAAAGTTTTTTATTTTTGTTTTTAAATATGTTTGTATCTGCTTCTACTGTGTTTGATTATATATCTATGGCAAGGTATATTTCAAAAATTGAGGGTTCAGTTTGAACTTTATTGTGATGTTCTTGTCATTTCAATGAGCAGTTTAACTCTTTCTTTTGTAGTTAGAATGTCCATGGCCTGAAATTTTGAAATTTTAAAGACCAGGTTTGTTTCTGCCGGAACATCCTCAGGAGCGGTCTGGCCAGCTCTGCTGGGAGCCTGAGTGGAGGGAGGGGTGGGAGAGGGTACCTCAAACTCTTCTGAGGATGGTCAGTTTTTCCACGAAGCCTTAAGCCCTCCCTCCAGCTGCAAGAGCCGGCGGGGCCAGCCTAAATGGGCTCCCCAAGAACAGCTGCCTTCCAGGAAGCAGAGGTTATAACCCTGGACTTTCTGAAAGTTTGGAGAGAAATAATATTTCTGAGGCTGTCCAGCCTGTGGCTACTCTGGATTAATCCAGATGTTCAGAGACCTGTGTGTATGCGAGTGCATTGTTTTCATTCCTTGCAGAATTACTTTTACTAAGTTGCACATTAATCTTGTCTTACTGACCCACTTCTAAAGAATATTCGTTAAAAGAAGACATTCTCAGGCCCATGCTAGAGTCTGATTCAGCATTTCCAGAGGAGCTCGAGGAACACGTATCTCTGCTGATTCTGTGTCTGGGCAACTGCCGCATACTATCTCTTTCATTACTAGCAAGAGCTGTGTCTGTTCTGAGCAACTGGCTTATTTTTTATGGCTAGCCACTGGTGCTTCTCACTGAGCATGCTCTATCTGCAGGTTGGCCGTAGGAATCTCAGGACAAGATCTTAGGCACACGTACTTTATGTTCATCTTCTAATTACTGCCTCTGCTTTCCTTCTCCTCTGTCACACTTTCTTCATTCAACTTGCTCATTAATCATTTTTATGATGAAATATTGAAAATATAATATAAACATTTATCCCTTCTATTAGAAAAAAATGTCAAACACACACAAAATAGCGAGTGTGCTGTAATGCACCCTCATGTATCTATAACTGTCAGTAATTTTCAACTGAGAGTTGATCTTTAACATTTATATTTACTCTTATTGGAGTTTTCAGTCTTTGCAAGTACCCCAAACCCTTTTTCTTAAGAGATGGAGAGGGTACATTCTTAATAACCACAATACGTCAGAGTTCTCATCTGGAGGTGATTTTTGCCCGTTCCCACCTGAGGACGTTTGGCAATATCTGGGGACATTTTTGGTTGTCCTAACTAGGTGGAGGGCTGTGTTGCATTGACATCTAGGGTGTAGAAGCAGGGATGCTGCCCTTTGACACACAGGGCAGCCCCTATAACAAAGAGTGATGGCCCCCAAAGGACACTAGTACTGAGGTGGAGAAATTTCACAGTAAATGAAAAGGAATGTTTTCCAAGCTAGAAACTTGCTAGGATGTTGAGTTTGAACAAAGCCAAAACTTGCATTTTCAAGTTGAAAAGTGTCCTGAATACCATAGGTTTGGTGGTTTAGGGTACCTTCATGGTACATGTGCTAGAACACCAGGAAGGAACTGGGCAAAAGTTGAGTCTGGGGAGGGGCGCTGGGGGGCTGGGATGGGGTGGAGTATTACCTTTTTACCATATTTCTGTGTCTTTTATATTTTATTTTATTTTATAACTTCTGTGTGCATGTCTTACCTACATTTGAATAACATGGAATATGTGACTGTTTCCAAAGGATCAGAAAACACAAAATTCCTACTAAAAAAGAAAAGCTTTTAAAATGGTCGTGTAAGGGGACCAGAAAGAACTTTCTGAAAGGGCTTCCCAGGGCGCTGTGAGCCTGTCAGACACCGAGTGGGGCTCACAGAGTGCAGGGGCCATTAAGGGAATCAGAAACACGTGGAGGGGCGGCCGTCTAGTCCCGGCATGATGGATCAATTGTGGGAGAGTGAAGCTAAATGAGATGGTCCCCATGCCAAGCCTCTGACACTAATGAGCCCTCAATGCAGGGAGCAGGTCTCCCAGGGCCAGGCAGGGAGGCGTGGGGGTGACAAGCAGCGTTGCCAGCCCTAGTGTAGGCGGGGACCAGCCCCCTTCCCTGACACGGAGTCCTTGCCCTAACTGCGAGTAGCCACGAACCCCAGGGAAGTCACTTGGCCTTTGCCTGATCTTCCAAAAGATCAGCTCTAAATCACAATAGAACAGGTGAGCCCCTTGCTTCTTTCCAGAGCACTGTGAGCCTGTCAGACACCAAATGAGGCTCTGGTGTCTTACCAGTTCTCCAACAGGCCCTGCAAAGAGGCTGCTGCTCTGGGGGGGACTTGAAGACCCTCCCACCTCTGTGTTCTCCTCATCCTTCGTGCTCCCCCTGCCCTCTCAACTCTAGCTTGTAGAGTTAGTCCCTCACATTTGCCAGGCTGTCCTCCACCACAGGGCCTTTGGAATATGCTGTTCCTTCTACCAAGCACATGTTTCTTTCCTTTCACTTCTAGTTAATGTCTGCTCTTCTCCAGAGAGCACTCAGTGACTCTGCTATTAAGCTCTCAGGTCCCGGGACCTCTCTCCCCTACCCCTTGGAAAGATGCATGTTCATATTGTGTATGCAATTATATGATAAATGTCTGTCTCTCTGCTGGTCTATAAGTTCTGTGGGAGCAGAGTCTAAGCCTAGTTTGTTTGCCTGATTCTGGAGCAGCATCTGGCACATACCTGGAAGTCAAAGAGTATCTGTTGACCAAGTGACCAAATGAGCAACTGCCCTAAAAATGTGTACCACTAGGAATTTGTAAAGGCTGTCCTAAAAGAGCAGATGAGGTGGGAAAAGTGGAGGGGCCCCCGGGGATGTGGAAGAAAAAGTGGGTCTGGGCAGTCTGGAATCTTCTGTGACTTTGCCACGGGTGGGGACCTCGGTGTGGCCAGGTCTGGTCTCTGCCAGAGGGCATGTCTGCGTAAGTACCTTGACCACACCTTTGTGTGGAAATGAGCTTTTCTCATTTCTCTCCCTCTCCTGCCTCCTCCTGATGAGCAAGCCAGATCTCACTGGTGCTCAAGTGATGAATTAATTACCCCCTGAGGTTGGTCAGCTAATGTGGGAGCCCAGGAGTGGGGGAGCTAGGAAATTCTTCAGGATAATAGGGGCAAACAAAAAAACCTCCTTCCAACTTGATACATGAGAGGGGTGAGGGGTTCTTCTCTCTACAGAGGTAAAGTCCTTCCTGACTGCAATGACCTTAGACTGCATTGGATGCCCCCTTCTCAAGCTCCCATAATACCCTGAGTATATTCTAGTTGCTAAGCAACACCAATAGTGACCTTCTTAAATGTCTGGTACTGAACTGGGCTGTGAGCCCCCAAGAGCAAGACCATGAAGTTTTTTCTTCCTTTTAATCCCTACACTATGCACAATGCCTCAATTATAAAGGTACTCGATAATGTCTAAGGAATGGTATCCCCACTTGATCATATGTCACCATGTGATGATTAATTTTTGGAATTTTCTTTAACTTGTCTATCTTGCCACAATTTCTGTCAGCAGGAACAGAAATGGCCACCAAAAGAAAGGGTGTTTGCTTCAAGCTGGGCTTATGTATTCATTCCTTCAGGTGTTCATTAAATACACACACACACACACACACACACACACACACACCTCTCAGCTACCGAGAATTCTTGTTGAAGCCAAAAGTGGTAGAAGTGTAAGAAAATGCTGTAAAATGAGAAAGATATATTTGGTGTTGAAAAGTGAATTGATGAGTAGAAGTAATGTGTGGGCTCCTGGGTAAGACGAGCCGCCCTCGAGATGCAGGGCTCAGCCAGAGCTAAAGAACAACTGTCAGGTGTGCGGGCCTCCCCAGGAGACCCCCACAGAGACCCTGGAGTACATTTTTCCTTCATTCTCCTTCTACAGAGAACAAATGTCCTCCAGAATGTTTCCCAGGGGAAGGGCAGGTGGTGTGGGAATTGCTTCTGGTGGTTGTACGAGCGCAAGGCTGAGCAGAGTCTCTGGAGGCTGCTCTCAGAGACTCCAGTCAACCACACGACAGCTGTAAATGCACAGCAGGTGGGGTTCTAGGCTCTAGCCATAGCTAGAGAAAGTCACCTGCCCCAGGTAAGCATGCTGAAGCCAAGGTTGGACTCCACTAAACGAACCTCCTCCCCCCTTTTGGGTCTTCACTCAAGTGTCACCTTGGGTAGTCCTCCCCGATCGGTTTTCCACCTACAACCCTTCCCTGGCTCTCTAAAGGCCATGCCTGTTGCTCGTTCTCTAACATTCCTCTCTCTCCAGGACCGTAAGCTGCAATAAGAGCCTCCCCTGCTCTGTTCCCAGCATCCAGACTCCCACCTGGCATGATGATGGTGAGTGGCTGAAAGAAAGAATGATCTTCATCACGGAAGGCTGGAATGCATGGAATGGTGACAACCATGCATTCTGATCATTTAAAGATACTGTCTTACTAAATTCCCCCAAGTACGAGTGATCCCTTGTACCTATGTGTAAATTTCAGTGAATTAAAAATGATTTTCTTTTGAAAATATATTCAGTATTTTACAAGTGTCCTTGAGATAGAAGAGACATGTTGCCTTTGCACTAGGAGGCTTGACCATTCTCATGGCAATGACACCAGCTTAGCACTTCATACCAGAACCCGGCAGGTAGAATGAACTCTCCTTATTGGCATAGAGAGTAGATAGATGTCTATACACTTTGTTTTGCACCTCAAGGCAGAGTTTTAATAATTATAAGTTGAGGGAGAGGTTGTTTGGCCTTAGGGGTAAGTGATTTGCTGAGTGTCATCCTGTCAAGAGAGACCAAGGAAGGGGTGGCCTAACCTCCCCTTTGCTGGGGCTTCTCAGGTGGTCTCTATAAAGTTGTGTCCATGGCACCAGGTACCCAGTGATTGTCCCATTGCTGCCCCTTTATACACAGCTGTCCCCACTTCCAGTCTCATCTCCAGCATGGGCCCTGGACCATCTGCTCCCACCTGATTTTTCCCACTTCCCTTCTGTAAGACTTGGTCCTTATCCTGGTCTTCTCCAGTTTTTGGTGACCTGTTCAGAGGTCCCTACCCCACTCTCTCACCAGCCACCATGCCAGGTGGGAGATGCACTTGCCACCAGCCATGGTCCCTACAGAGACTATGGTGGGCTGAGAAATGTTGCCTGTGATGAGAAAACAGCTGTTTGGAGTTGCTGCCCTGACATTTTACAACAGGACAGCCCTGTTCACACCTAGATGTGTAGGTAGGGATCTGGGCTTAGGATTCCTGCCTCATGTTTCCATTTTGCTTTTCCTGGAGCATCTTTTAAAATAACCACTTAGGGATGCCTGGGTGGCTCAGTTGGTAAGGCGGCTGACTCTTGATTTCGGCTTGGGTCATGATCCTTCGGTCATGGGATCAAGCCCTGTATCTGGCTCCACGCTTAGTGGGCAGTCTGCTTGAGATTCTCTCTCTTCCTCTCCCTCTGCCCCTTCCACCTACCCCTGCTCTCTGACTCTCAAATAAATAATCTTTAAAAAATAAACCACTTAAAGTTGCCCCCATGAAAAGTTAGTAACTTCAGCTCCAATCACCTTAGAAGTAATAGGTGTTTCCTACCCTACTGTCTATATCTGCCCCACTTGGGACCTGGGACAGAGGAGAACCCTTCCCAATGGCTCACTGCAAACCACCTCCCTCTGCACCCCACTCCCACTTCTAGGATGTGTAAGAAATAAACTCATGACTTTATTTCCTTCATGTGGGTGTACTGACATCGCACCTTCAGTCCAAAGGACCCCACGGTTTTCACTTTCCTAAAGTGGGAGCTCAGATGCTGAGGGAGCTTTCTGCTGACCCTGGGTTATAACCTGCACATTCTTAATTCAGCAGCTCTATCCTCCAAACACACCTAAACTCATGTCCTCCAGAACCACAGAACATGACCTTCTTTAGAAATAGGTATAATCAGTTAAGACGAGGTCATACCGGAGCAGGGTGGAGCCTGAACCTAATATGACCAATGTCCTTGGAGGGAGGCTATTTAGAGACACAGGGACACACAGAGACCGAGGGAGAAGGCCCTGTGAATTGAAGTGATGCATCCGCGAGCAAAGCCAGGGGCTGCTGGCAACCACAGACGCTACACAAGAGGCACAGCATGGACTCTTCCTGAGAGCCTCCAGAAAAAACCCGCCCTGCCAACACCATGATTTCAGACCTTCAGCCTCCAGAACTAGGACAAAATAACTATCTGGTGTTTACGCCTGCAGATCCGTGGCACTTTGTTCGGTGGCCCCAGGAAACTAACACAGAGACACGATGGCCTGGCACGTGGCAGGCCTGCCCTGGGCCTTTCCATTGGGAGGAAGAAGCGGCCCCTACAGAGATGTCCAGGCAGACACGTGGTCGTCCTCAGACAGGCTTTGTCCCTTGAACTTGATCCTCTTGCAGCTGGCCCAGCCACACTTAGCGATACTTCCTAGCTTCGCAGTTGCCTCGCCTGACTGCCCTCTTCACCCTGCAAACTTGCTCTGTGAGGCTCCATCATCATTGTGTTGTACTTTCGAGCAGGGTCCCTGGCTGGGGGTAGAGGCATCACAAACTGTTGGATCGTATTTGGAGAGCGGGTGCATCACAGCAGTCAGGGAGGCTGCTCATCTGATCTGGGTCAGATACGGCCTTGGGGTGAGGGCCCTGAACCAGCTGCATCATAACCACCCCTCCTGTGGCACCCCCCACCCCCATGCGCCTTGTCTCCGCCCAGCAGGGGACAAACTTCACAAGAAAGGAAGAAGGATGTCGAGTGAAATTCTCCCTCGCTGTCACACTGTCACGATCACTGAAACAGACAGCCGACCCGGCTCAACCGGTCCTGTCCTTGGGCCGAGATGAGATGAGTGTTGAGCATGATGCCCCCAGTCACCTGAGAGCCTGCCCCAGCCACAGATGAGCCAGCCCCCTTGGCTGCTGTTCTCATCATTTTAAAAGGACTGCTGAGGCAGGGGGCGGGGTGGGGAGGAAGGAGGGAAGGAGCTTGTCTCATGCGAGATTTCTACAGTTTGCTAACAGTAAAAAATGAGCAAAGTGATAAAGTTACTCCATTCATCAGTCATCCACTCCCAAACATTTGCAACTGATTATGTTCTTCAGAGCTGGCACCGAGTCACGGGGTCTTCTTGTAAGCAGCTTGCTGGCAGGAGCCAAACACAGGCAAACTAGAAGGTACTTCTGAATCGCGTTCAGAAGAAAAATTCTCCCAGGTCATAAAAAAGATATGGAGACCGGTAGTTGCTTTTCTCAGCAGCAGAGCAGCCATCGTTGCTCTTTAAAAAACAGTCAAGTAAGAATGGTTCTAGGAACCGCAACGAAGCATGTGCTTTTCCTGCCCCCCGTTAGCAGACGAGTCGGCTTTCTGAACCCCTGTCCTCCTTGAAAGATGCCCTGCGTGGAAGAGGGAGCTGATGGTTGTCTTAAATGGCCAAACCTGTAGGCACCGCCAAGCCAAGCCGACTTGACCTGCTACTGCAGGATTCATTACCCTAAAAGGGTCACTATTGACATTCACTGGAAATTATTATCCAGAAAGCTCTCGCCTCGGCCTTCTAGAGATGGCCACGGTTGAATTAGACCAAGACTCACCTGAGCGAAGAAAACAGCCCTGCACCTGGCTGCACTAATTTTTACTGACTTAACGGAGTACACTAAGTTTGCGTCTCTATCACACAGCAAGACACAAAAGCCCCTCCTGAACTGGAAAGGGCGCCTGCATTTGCTGGAATGAATGTGTCAGGCACGCCTGCCAGGCTTGGAACAGCGCAGTCTCTGCTCTGAGAACCTGATTTCTCCCCTGGAAGGAAGCCTTGCTCATGCCCCTTTCCCACTCTGGGCTTTGCGGCTTCTGCCTGATTCTGGCATTCGCCGGCGGCTTCCTGGGCATGTTACCTGCCTGGGCTTTGGGGGTGCTGCAGCTCCTCCTCGCCCTGGTCTCTGTACAGGATAACTCAGCTGTCCTGCTGCCCAGAGGCAACCGAGGCGAGTCGCGCCGGGCCCTGGGCACGGGGCTGTAAGACAGTGCTCAGCAAATGGGAGCTATTTCAGCATCGGCTGGCTGTGCACTGACTCTTCCAGAGGCTTCTTTCTAGAGGTGACAGAGGCTGCTGTGGCCTCAGAGGACCCCATGCTTTGGAAGACCTCCATTCGAGCTGACCCAGCAACTGGCAGTGCCTGCGATGGTGTTACTTCTTCCTTCACTGGACTCCTGGTTTCCTGAAATAAGGGGTTCAGGGGCAAGAGGAAGGTGAAGTGGGAAGGAGATGCCTTTCAACACAGTAGAGACTGGGCAGCTCTAAGGAAGCAGGGTCTCCTCCCTAGGGGGTCTCAGGCCCAGCCATTGCTCCTGGGCTTCCCCAGGATGTACCTGCCAGTGCTCCTCTGCTTTTTGTCCCCTCCTGGAGGACAATGCTTGCCAAGGACAATGCCCTGCCAGCCAAGCCAGTGTCCTAGCGCCTTTTCTCACGGTTTCCTGGAGCCCCGAGCCCACAATTGGCCTGCCCTGGTGACTCCCAGGGGAGGGCCATGCTTGCAGGTGCTGACCCAGGGGAGACTGTGGAGTGGGATACTCCTTCCTTCATGGTCAGTTAACCTCTTCCACCATGGACAGGACGCTGGGCTCACCGATCTGCCACCAGCAGGACTCGGATGCAGTCGACACAAGCTGGTAGAGGAAGATAATCTCACCTCTGCTGCAGCGAAGGCCACTGTGCCTGAGAGGGGTCGGGGGCCGTGGCCAGACCACGCCTTCCACGTAACGCCCTCCTGTTCCAGAAGCTCTCACCGCCTCCCTCTGTGCCTCCTGCAATAATTCCAGGGCTGCTCTGCTCCTGCTCACTCCTTCTTATAAGGACATTGACTGCCTCCTGGTGCAGCCCGGTCCCAGCACCCCAGCAACACAGCCCCCGCCCCCAAAGATGGACCAAAGCACCAGGATGGACCCCAAAGGTGGACCTAAGCACCAGGGTAGTAGCACAAATGGCCACAAGAATGCGTACTCAGGCCTGCCTCGTTCTGAGTGTTTCTCTTACCTGTTCCTCACAACGTTCATAGAAGATAGGTACTATTATGCTTGTCCTTTCACAAATGGAGGAAGTGAGGCACAGAGAGGTTGAGAAACTTGCCTAGAGTCACACAGCTGAGATGGTGAACCTGAGATATGAGGTTGAGAACCAGTATTCTGGGGTTTTAACCACTGTACCACAGTGTTTCTAGCAGGCCAGGCCTGCGAATGTCCAACCTCTCCAAATGCTAATTCCAACTAGTTCCTTGAGGGCAGGGGATGCATATATTACCCCCCACAGGATGTGTTATCACCGAGGAGGCACTTAATAAACACTGATTATGTTCTGTCCCTGCTGCTGCCGCATCGAGGGGCCTGAGGCCAACGGGGAAGGATCTGCAGAATCAGACATGTCTTCCCATGACCCCCTCCTGTTCTGAAGCCTCCCCCAAACAGCCACAAATGCCTTTCACCAAACTCCTCGATGTTTATAGAATTGTTTCCTCATTTGCTGGCCATCCCAGCATACTCTGGGCTCCCTGAGAGTGAGGGTCAGCCTCTCGGACATCTCGAGGGCCCTCCTCAACTGCCCAGGGCATCCAGAGGCCTGGCAGGCTGTGAGCCACTGGTGGATATTTGTGAAATGAATGAAGGAAAACGAATGAATACGTCCAGCTCTGCCTAACTCTGAGGGCCCTAACCGTGCTGCTTTCTAGAATACCCGTAAGAATGCCGTCTGACTATAGAATGTTGCTTTTCCAGTATTTGGAATGTATAAGGAGGGGTTTCAAACAAATTGCCAAGATACATCAAGCTAAAACCGCCTCGGCTTTGCCAGAAATCACTGGAAAATACAAGCCAGAGGAGGGGGCTGCGGGCCGATGACCCTCGCGAGCCCTCCATGTAGGAATCCGTCCCATGGAAAGTAGGATTTGGCTCCCTGCACCCCGCCCGGGGGTGAACGATTAGGCTTCAAAACAGAACTTATCAACGATTTAGTCTCATTAAGTTGTAAGAAAACAGGCAACGTGTTCCAAGGTCATAAGTTTTCTCAAACGTTCAAACGTTTGCAATGGTTTATAAAACCAAAGGAGTGCTGGAGCCCACTGGGGCTTGCTAGGGTGATGGATATATGTGAGTTTGCAAAGAACGTTTCCAGGCTGTCTTAAAAGCCAGCTCATTACAACTCCACCGGCTACAGGCAGTTTCTCTTTCCTAAGTGAAGGCTGGTCAGTGGTGTGTGTGTGTGTGTGTGTGTGTGTGTGTGTGTGTGACAATCTCCAAAGACTTGCAGATCCCATCTCACATTCTTAACTTTAATGGAAGCTCCCAAGACTGCTCGTGTGAACAGACAAGCAGTTTTCTTCTGCTTTTCTGTAGGGTGGCGTGTGTGCATAGAAGCACACATCTCCAGGTCACTCTGCACAGTCAGTCTGGGTTGGGCTGATCTTCCCCAGGATTAGAAATTTTAAGAAGTTTTGCTTCAAGCATTTCCCGTCTGCATCTCCAGTCTTATCCCAGAAAACATCAGCCCCCAAACCCTCAATGTTCCAACAAGGACACTTTGCAGGGGTCCCAGCTGTCCGGTGTGTGTACTTTCATTACCTTACTTCCTGACACTGAGTGTGGTCACCTTGTTTGTGGGCTGGCAGCTACAGCGCACCCTCCAGGGACACTTCCTTCCTTCGTGGTCAGTCAACCTCTCCCTGCCATGGACAGGACTTGTCGTTTGCTTCTCTGGAGTCCTCAATTGATCAAGTGTGTCCTCCAGTATTTTCTTGGTAGACTGACCTCCATCACAGGTAGGAAGATATCTCGTTTGTATTGGAGGTGACCAAGGCCAGGAGTCTACACATTGACAGAAGCAAGCCACAGACCCTGCAGGCCATTCAATCATGTCCCTTTGCTTGGGGTCTCATGATCAACAGGCTACAGATGTGGTAGGAAGACTGCAGTTTGGCGGGCCAGCAGATGTGGTTTGAAAGTCCAGCTGTGACCTTCCAGGAGTGAGCTCTGACCTTCCAGGAGTGTGGCTTTGGCAGATTCCCTAGACACACTGTGTCGTCTCACCTCCCATGAGAGAATGGTGTTGGCTCTGTGGGTGGCTGTTAGCATTAAGTGGGATGACCCACAGCAAAACACAACAGCAAGACATACCAGTTACTATGATCTCTCTCTGCCCACAGCGGTCCTCCTAAAAAAAAAGGTGTCAGTGAATGGGGCTGCCTTCCCCATTGGCTTCCACTGATTTTGGCCAAATATCTCCCTTGTTCTGATTGAGTTTCACTGAAGAGGCTCCTACTGTATTTGTACGTGTGAGGTTTCCCCTCACTCCTGGAGAAATGAAGTTAAATATCCCGAACACATCACTCGCATGTGTTTGGTGAGGACGCTATTTAAGGGAATCGGGGGTAGATAGATCTATCTGAAAGTGAGGCATTCTCAAAATTCAAGAATAGTCCTCTCTAACAACTAGTCTGGTGACTGTGGATGTTTCTATCTGGGATCTGAGAACAGATATTTGTCTTTGAGATGATTGTCATCGACAAGGCCAAGACCATGATCATGATGCCCTGGAATGGAAGTTCCCTGAATTCAGAACTCGGTCTCTCGGTTTTGTGAAGTCCCACTTTGCTGGGACACCAGGCTCATACATTCTCCTAATTCCTCTCTCCTGAGCTGTGCCAGCTTCGAGTAAAATCTGGCAGCCTGCTGTGTTAAAGCCCCACATTGGTTACTCCTTAGGATAATGTCCCAAGGGGCTGACAGGACCTGCGGAGGGGTGCTATCTAGGATGATGAGAGCCAGGACCCTCCCCTGAGCCTCACTGCAGATGTGCTCTCCACAGACCAGATGTCCTGGGGCCGAAGGAAAGCCCCGGGGATGTAGTGAGGGCAAAAATGGGAAAATATGTGTTCTTATTATAGTTCAGGCACGCAGGAAACATTGCAATGTTGCTTCTTTATTTTTTTTTCCAAAACTAATCTGATCTTTCTTTACAAGCCCCTATTCACTGGCTTGAAGGGAAAAGAATGTATTGAGCCTGGTTTAAGACCTAGTTCCATCCATAACCCCAGTGCTTCTCAAGCTACTTGTGGTGAGGGACCACTTTTGCTGCTGTTTTTAATTTCCAACTGGTTACAGATACTTTCATAAAATCCAATAGAAATGAATTACCAAAAGTAAAATTTAATAAGACACACAAAGTACAAGCCATTTTTATGATTATTTCAATAAACATAAAATTATTCTGTCAAATTTCTACAAGAACTTCTGAATGTCCACCCTCAAGATTTTCATTTATTTTTACTTTTTCAGTTTTAATGATCTTATTATTTTATTTTGTTTTTAATTTAAATTCTTGTTAGTTAACAAATTGATTTCAGGAGTAGATTCAGTGATTCATCACTTACCTATAACACCTGGTGCTCATCCTAACAAGTGCCCTCCTTAATGCCCATCACCCATCTAGCCCATCCGCCCTCTACCCTCTACTCACCACACCATCAACCCCTAGTTTGTTCTCTGTAGTAAAGAGTCTCTTCTGGTTTGCCTCCCTCTCTGTCCTGCTTTTTTTCCCCTTCCCCTATGTTCATCTGTCTTATTTTTTTATTTCACATATGAGTGAAATCAAATAGTATTTATCTTTCTCTGACTGACTGACTTCATTTAGCATTCTACTCTCTAGCTCCATCCACATTGTTTTAAACGGCAAGATGGCTGAG
The DNA here is from genome assembly GCF_905146905.1 of Nyctereutes procyonoides. Classification (NCBI taxonomy): domain Eukaryota; kingdom Metazoa; phylum Chordata; class Mammalia; order Carnivora; family Canidae; genus Nyctereutes; species Nyctereutes procyonoides. Next base: position 9,976,915 of record NW_026575155.1, read on the forward strand.
TATGTATATATATAGATATTCCTCTCTATATATACCACATCCTATTTATCCTCAGTTTTTCTCAGTTTTTACATCTATGTCATACTCTGATGACAGCAGTTTGAGGAGCTGCCCCAGTTCTCAGACCCACTAGAATGTAACTGATTTAGACAGTCTCCAAAGGCTTAACTTCATCTATCTGATTCCATCCTCACTCTGTTGCCCCTTCTGAGGTGATATCTGGGCATATGGAAGGGAGAGGAGGGCTTATGTGCCCTGGAGGCATTGGTACTAATCCAGGTCTATGGGAGGGTCTAGATGTTTCTCCCTTACGTAGAGTTGGCCAGCTGATGTCCATGGATCATGAAACCTTGACCAATTGGGATTCTAACCATGGAGCCCATCTACCTCTAGACATCTTCTAATGCAGGCCACATGGCACCCCCCATATGGAGCCACTTGGCAGACCCTCCCCTTCTTGGCTTAATCACCACTTAGTGCCACTAGACCCTCTCTGCCAGTGAATGCTCCTCCATCTTCTTGGTTTCTCTGGGGCATTCTATGTTGGTGAGGAACTACCCAACAGAGTGATATCCCCCAAACAGAAAGCATACCAACCCCTCTTTCTTTTGCATTTTCCTCAACTTAGTGAAAGCACTTCCCTCTCTCTGGATCTCTGCCAGAAGAGATGAGTTGGGACCCACACATCTCACTACTAACTCCTCCTGCCCATTGCCTGTGTCCCCAAATCCTCCAGGGCTGGAAGTCGCTGGCATGACTCCCTCCTTCACTCTGAATATAAAACTCTATGGTTTCGTCTTCCATGCCTGACTCTTGGTATGCCAATGGGATAGAAAAGAATGGTGGAAATCCTTTCTCTCAAAGACACCTGACTTTCAAGTTTATTATTTTGCTGCAAAGTCTTATGTTTTTTTAATTCATGAGAGACACACAGAGAGAGGCAGAGACATAGGCAGAGGGAGTGGCAGGCTCCACACAGGGAGTCGGATGTGGGATCCAATCCTAGGACCCGGGGATCATGACCTGAGCCAAAGGCAGATGCTCAACCACTGAGCTGCCCAGGCACCTCACAAAATCTTATTTTAAATGGCAAAAGCTCAGTATCATTTCTTTTCATTTTCTTTGCATTCCTTCCATGATATATTCTTAAATCTCTCCATGCATGAAAATGAAGAATGTCAGTATTATTATCATCTGCACGAGGTGACTTACCAGCTAGTTAATGTATTCCACAGGGTAATTTCTCTGATTAATCCACCCACATTTTCATATAGGAAACCGATATTCTGAGGAAATAGGGCTAGAATGGGTAATGTTTGATGGGGATGGGAAATCTGGGACAATGGAGCTTTCCATTTTCCATTTTCCTCTTTGTGAGGCCTTCTTAATGGACTTGAATTGCCAGGACAACCCAAGGACAGGAATAGACCATAGCAGAGGTGGTACCTGAGAGAAATAGGAAAAGAACAGGGATAACCTTTATCCCCTTCATAACTCTAGTCATTCTTCAGCTAAACACTAAACTCCCCCCACCCCCACATTCTGGCTCTAAAAACATAACAATATCTCTCCTGGAGTATTCCTGAGTAAAAGGAGCCATTTAATGTAAAGCTCCACCAACCCTCCATAATGGATAGCTTCCAACCCACGTGTCATCTTGTATTTATGATTTACTCATCAGCTTTGCTTTAAAAAATAATTTTCGGTAACCTCTAAAGAAATACTTTCTCTCTTATCTTTAAAATATTCAAACGACCCCCTACCCATTCTTTGCTCTTTTTTTACATGAGCAAATTACATCTGGCCTCTTTCCCACCTGGGAAGTAGACAGTGATCATGAGGGATGGAGAGAGCTGGCTTGTGCTTGGCACACTGTCTATTTGTCAAGCAGTGCAGTTTTGTGGTGAGCCCACTGGCCTGGGAATTCTAATAACCCTGACTTCATGGGTAATTTGGGGTAAGTTATTCATTCTGTTCCTCATTTAGCTCCTCTACAAAATGGGGCAAATAATAACACAGCGTGATTTTGAAGCCAAAACAAGATGATGGGAATGAAAGCGGTCACCTTCATCTAACCATGAGCTTGGGTGCCACACAAATGCAGAATGAAATGTTATCATTCTTTAGGGGAGTCATATTTCATGACGAGCTCCATGTTTTTACTCACTCATTTTTTTAAATAAAAGAAGTGAAGAAACAAAGAAGATTGCTACCTAGGACACATGGGGTACCTTCTCTGCTACTTCTTTGAACAAGAAAAGTGCCACACTGTTTTGAAAAGTTGATCACACCGGACCAGGATTTGAAGGGTTTAATCTATGCCTGGGTGCAAATACAATAGGAGAAACATTGTGGCCAGAGTATCGCCATGCATTATTTGGGTTTTAAATCCTAAATCACTACCTAAAATGCATGGTTTGGTTTAGGCTACCCAACTAGACATGTTGGCCTGGCTCCTCACTCTAGAGCACTCTCCTAATAACCCAACATAAAAAAGCAGGGCCCTTTTCAGAGTTGCAAGTCAATGTGCTGTAAACATGGGTCTGAGGTTGGAATATTGAATTCCATGAATATCAACAATCTGTCTTACCCCATTAATCAGAGGTTTGCAATCTCCACAGTCTTATGAGCCATGGGGCCGTCACTGATAATTCTCTGTCAAAGAGAAATGTAATCATCTAGACATGTGCTTGAAGAGGAATTTTTCCCCTTGTTGATTTTATGTAGGAAATGATTATTAGAAAATGTTGGCTGACTTGGTGGCTTAGAGGTTTGGAGAGGAGGCCTTTTGTTGGGGGTGGTAGAGTAATGGGTGACACAGAGGGTCCTTTGACAGGGCTCTGCAAACCCAAAGAGGTTCAACGATTCGTTGGGCTGGGTGCATGGTCTCCTCTGGGACCCATTCCCAAGCAGTGAAACTAATAATCCTCAAATCCACTCCTCCAGACACTATTACATTGTATTTGAATTATGTTATCAGGAGAGAGCTGTTGGTTTCATTCTGGTCGGTCCCCCAAACTCTAAGGAAAGGTACTCCTCCCTTGGTGGGAAAGTACGTTTGATGACCCTCAGAGTCATGTTTCTTAAGTCTGGCCCCCTTCCCCCAGCTCCCCGGTCAGCTTCACCCTATCTGTGGAGTCCTTGAAAATTCTGGAGACAACAAAGGTTGGGAAACGACACCAAAGGGGGAGGCCAGGACCATGTTTCAGTCCCCTGAGGTCAGCACAATTAACCTTCTTTTGCGTCCATAAGTCTTCCATTACGCATCCATGTTATGTGTCAAGAAGGATGTCTGGTTCTCTAAGTAGTTGTACTTGCTGTATGCTCGGCTTTAGTATATGTGCAAGAGTGGCAGGAACCAGAGAACTTCCAGCTATATCTAAGCCATAGAAACTAGGGACATAATTTTAAGAAGTTTGGATAGAATAACCATTTAGGGGAGGAAAACCTTAGCACCTCTGATTTGAGTACTTAGGACTACAAGAGTACCAGATCAACCCACTCCCAGTATCTAGAACAGTTGTGGTTTTACCCCTACATGTCCTTGGCTGTCACTAAGGAAAGACGCTGGGGTTGGTTTAGTTACTTTGGTTAGGTCCCTCCAGAAAAAAAGATAGATGTAGCTGTAAAGTCACTTCCAGGTGTTTCACTGAAGACCTTAGGTGACATATGTTGCTGTAATAGGTAAAATCATTTCTCATCAGAGGTGTCCATGTCGTGATCCCCAGAATCTGTGAATATGTTATCGTCCATGGCAAGGGCCAGCTGAGGTTGTAGATGGAATTTAGACTGCTGACCAGATGACATCATAATAAGAAGATCATCATGAGTTATCTGGGTGGACATGTCATTACAAGGGCCCTTAGATGTAGAAGACAGAGGGAGTGTCGGTGTCAGAGGGGTACAATGTGAGAAAGCCTGGACCACCACGGCTGGCTTTGATCACGGAAGGATGGATGATGAACCAAGCAAGCAAGTGGCCACTAGAAGCTGGAAAAGGAAGAAAATGGGTTCTCTCCTGAAGCCTCCAGAAGGAAATACAGCCCTGCCAACTCCTGGACTTTAGCCCAATAAGACTGATTTCTGACCTCCAAAACTGTAAGAGAGTACATTTGTATTAAGCCGCTTGGTTTGTGGTAATTTGTTATAGCAGCAATAGGAAACTAACACAGTTGCCTTAATGTTTTCTGCTGATTGATACAAGTTACAAAAGAGCTAATTTTGCTGTTCTCCCAGAATCACGGCAAGTCAAGTGGGAACAAAGTTTAGAGCAGAGGCTGGCTATGCCCAGCATGTGTGTAAAAACAGGCACATGATGGATTTGAGGTAGTAGATGGGAAAGTGGCTTTGTCTCTCTGCCTGCCTCTTCCTGGAGCTTGTGAGGACAGCCATGAGGTCACCATGCTCTCTCCCTGGTTCTTCTGAAAGATGGCCATCTTGAACACCAGAGCCACTGGTTCTTCAGAACCAACCCCGCAATATTCTTAGAGTCCTGTGGTTTCCATTTTCCCCCATTTCCCTTTCTTCCCCACCTCCCCTCCTCCTTTTATATGTAACCCTGCCTTGTTGGAAAAATCCATAAAGTCTCAGATTTCCTTTCTTGGTGGTATACTGGTCACCTGGTTCTAGGGGTGGCAAGTAGCCTTGCTATAATATCTACCAATTTCTTCTGTCTCTTTCTTTCTTTCTTTCTTTCTTTCTTTCTTTCTTTCTTTCTTTCTTCCTTCCTTCCTTCCTTCCTTCCTTCCTTCCTTCCTTCCTTATCTTTCTTTCTTTTGAGAGGAACGGGAGGAGCAGAGGGAGAGAATCTTAAGCAGGCTGCATGCCCAGTGAGGAGCCCAATGTGGGGCTCGATCATATGACCCTGAAATCACAACCTGAGCCAAAATCAAGAGTCAGATGCTTAACCGACTGAGACACCCAGGTGCCCCTAGCGTCTGCCAATGTCTGTGGTGTAAATGCTCCTACTATGGCTGACATCAAACTATCAATGTCACTGAATGCAGCGGTAGGAAAAGGTGTTCACAGTCTGGATTGGCCAGGCTCAAGCACACCCTGCAGCATGTTGAAAACCCTCCACCCTTCAAGTGGGAAGCATAGAGCCCACGGCTTTCAGAAAGCATGGCACATTTGCAGGAGTTTGGCCTTTACCATAAACAGTGCTATGAAGTCTTTCAAAGGAATTTTGTTTTGTTTTACAGATTGTTCTGTAACTAAATTCCCTAATTCCCCCTCCTGCAGTTGCTCAGAACCAATAGGAACCTGAAGAGCCAGAAAGTAGAGTCATAAACAGCCATGAGTTGATTAAAGACACTAGTCACCAATGGTTAAGGCCAGTTTTAACTCCAGAATGTACTTTCTATTTTTTCCTTTTTAAGTTATTTTCCAGTTTAGTTTGATTTCATAAGGTTACTTGAAAACCATCAAAACCTAAAATCATCAGTAGTCAGAAAATTATTAAGAGGTCTTTGATCATATTAACAGGTCTCATTTTATATTCATTATACCTAAATGAACTAGTGAGTCCTATTTCCATCATTAATTATACTAGGACCTATTAGTTAGTAAATTGGTATGAAATGCTTAAATCAGTTATTGGAGGAAGTTTAACACACACATATAAGAGATATCCTATATATTTAATAATATGACCAGTGAATTGCAATTAACATATGAGAAAGATACTTCATAGTCTTGCTAGAAAGAGGAAGTAAGTTAATATTGGTAAAGCACATAGGCCCACAGTATGTTTTCAAAAGATTTTATCACAGTAGGTTTTTTATAAGTGTGCCAAGCAACTCTAAACAAATGCATATTATTTTTTAAAATTGAGGACTTAAGTCTGTGACTTAGGAGACTCAGCAAATATCACCCAACCCTATAAAGATAATCATGGCATAACCAAATAATCTCCTCTGTGTTTTTCATCAAAACTTTTTTCCTTTTCTTTCTTTCTTTTTTTCTTTCTTTCTTTCTTCTTTCTTTCTTTCTTTCTTTCTTTCTTTCTTTCTTTCTTCTTTCTTTCTTTTCTTTCTTTCCTTCTTTCATCTTTCTCTCTTTCCAGTGAAATGGGACACTTGCAGTCACCCTGCCCTCCAAGGTGGGGCTGCACCGTCACCATAGCCTGCCCATATAAGCTCTCCCTATTACAGTTTATGAGATGCTTCGTGGAGATTCTCTTTCTCTGCATGATTTGGATGGCCCAGGCTCCATCCCTTCCAAATGTGGCACTGGCAGGCTGCCATGTGCAAAAGTGTTTTCTTGTTCACACAATGACATAATATGAACCTAAATGAGGTGGCCCATCTACTCTGGGCATCTTGGTCTCCTTTAAATTAATTCCAAAGCCCAAGTGATGGTCTGGCCTCAGCAAGCCCTGCTTCTTGGGTTCAGGATTATAAGTCAGGGGCCTCACAGTGATGGGCAGGGAGGCCGGAAGACATCTGTCTGCCAGCGGGAAGAGGGAGGTGCTTGTAGCTACTGCGTGGACGCCGACAGCAAATTCTTAAGCTTCCAGGAGTGAGAATGTTGGGATAAAAGGAGACGGAATATATTAAAGATGCTGCAGCTACATTTTCCAGAGAACTTCTTCATCCCATTGTGAATTGATCTGTAGCCCTGCATTTCATCAACTACATCATACCCCAGAGTCACTGGGGAAGTCGGCCCAACGAGGAGTACTCACTCACTAGCAATTAGGAGCCTGGTCCAGGAGGCCCACTCGCCTCAGGTTTGGGGGCATGCACATCATATAGACTCACTCAGAAAAAGCTCTTGCCTAGAAATTGAATCCAGTTTCTTTTTCCTGTGTTTGTTTTGCAATCCACCCTTGGAAGGGAGAGTTGATGGAGGAAAGCAATAATTCTCCAAGGCACACCGCTTCAATTAAGAGATAGAGGAGCCCAGAGGGGCCCCAGAGCCTCAAGAGGAGCCAACCGCAGATTAATGGATGTTAAAGAATGTTGCATTCGAAGACTGGAATTCCTGATTTATGTCTATTCACATATTCTGGAGCATTTTACTCATGGCATTCCTTAATCATAGCAAGATTACATGACCGCTTTCATTTAGGGGTGTGGGGGGAGGGGTCTGTTTACTCAGTTCAGCTTTAATAAGCTCTTGACTACAATGCATTTTTGTAAACTGAGACCAGTTTCCACCCAACCCCCTCTGACTCTCCATCCCTGGTCCTCTATAGATCCTCCTTGGTTATTCTTAATATGCAAACCATTTGTTCCCTTAGAGCCTGAAATTGTCCAGGGTATACAGACGTATACTGTACAGTATACAGACGTATACTGCAGCCCCAGGTGCATTTTACCCAGAGCAGTTTGAACAAAGTCAGCTCAGCCATTTGCCTTATGGAAGGGAGAAGGAGGGAAGTCATTGCATTCCCTAGGATGAGTCAAAGTCATATGTTGTTGGGTGGTTGTTGTTGTTGTTGTTGTTTTCATTCATTTGTTTCACTCAGAGGACATTTTCTTTGCACCTACTATGGGCCAGCTCGATGCTGGCAAGAGAGATCCAGAAAGAAATAATATTGTCTCCCTTTCACATGAGCTTACAGTCCAAGGAAGACAGATTAGAAAATCAGTAATTATAATAGAGTGAGAGATGCTCAGAAAGGAAACATTTCTAGGATCATAGAACCTGGAGCTGGACACCAAAAGCCAAGTGCAGAACAAGTGGAAAGCTGAGCAGGCTAGACATGTGAGGGGACTCAGTTTCCCAAGAAATAACCGCAAGAAGCCCAGACGGGGTGGAGCACAGGTGGTGGGAGTGTGGCTGGGGAGTCAGACGGAGGGTCCTACATGCCATTGGTGCAGCATGGGGTGAGCTGCTCTGACCCCCTTCAAAAAAGGCCTCACTGTGGTATAGCCACTGTGAAAAACAGTACGGATTTTCCTTCAAAATTAAAAATAGATAGACTGTATAATCTAGCAATTCCACTTCTGGGTATTTCTCTGAAGAAAATGAAAACACCAATTCAGAGAGATATCTGCACCCCCCACATTCATTGCAGCATTGTTTATAACACCCAAGATATGGAAGCAACCTAAGCAGGGGTGCCTGGGTGGCTCAGTGGTTGAGTGTCTGCCCTTGGCTCAGGTCATGATCCCAGGGTCCTGGGATTGAGTCCCACATTGGGCTCCCCACAGGGAGCCTGCTTCTCCCTCCACCTATGTCTCTGCTTCTCCCTCTTTGTCTCTCATGAATAAATAAAAAAAATATTTTTTTAAAAAAGGAAACAACCTAAGCATCCATCGATGGATAAAGAAAATGTGGTATACACATACAATGGAGTATTATTCAGCCACAAAAAAAGAATGAAATCCTTCCATTTACAATAACATGGATAGAACTTGAAAGTATTATGCTAAGTGAAATAAGTCAGATGGAGAAAGACATACTGTATGATTTCCCTAATATTTGGAATCTAAAGAACAACAACAACAAAAAGAACAAAACAAAATGGAAATAGACTCATAGAGAACAAACTTAGCTGCCAGATGGGGGAGGGTTTGGAGAGATGGGTGAAATAGATGAAGGGGGTTGAGAGGTAAAAACTTGTAGTTATAAAATAAGTAAGTCATGGAGATGTCATGGGCAGCAGAGGTAAAGTAAACACTAATACTATAATAACTTTATTACAGGTGACAGGTGGTGATGACCCTTACTGTGGAGATCATTGCATAATGTATAAAAATATCAGATCACTATGATGTATACCTGAAACTAATAAGGTCTTATATGTCAATTATACTTAAATTTAAAAGTAAAAAAGGGAAAGGGCCTGCTGTGTCACATCAAGCCTGTCTCAGCTTTTGAGCCAAGGTCACACTGTCCTTGTGTTGTCCTAGCCAATGGCTGAACAAGGAGGAACAGGTCCCAGGTATTGCCACATGACATGGGCTTCTCTAACAGTAGTCCGTGCTCTGGAGCTCCCCTCTGGGCTCCCTTAGCTCCCTTGGCCCAGTGAAGGGAGCAATTTGAACGTAGTGGCCACTCAGATGCTTTTGGCTCATGACAATGCAAAACTTAAAATCCTGGTACAGGAAACAATGAGGGAAGTCCCTCTTTCTACATCCCCTCCCTCTTCTTATAAACTCACCCTCCCTGTTATTCCTTGAAAAACTGAGACTGGGGCAGGGTCAACTGTGAGGCTACCAGACAAGTCATTTTATGGAATTGACTGTCATTTGAATCCAATAACCAATCAACTTAATTAACCAATTTGACTTTTTCTTTTGTTTATTGCTGAATTAAGTGATTCTACTAAATTTACTGATGCCTCGGTGTCCTATATACCTGGAGTTGTACTGTTATGCTAAAGCCATTTACACCAGTAAACTACAAATAATATGGCGTTTACAATATAAGGACAGTGAATTATTTTATTTCAAAGGTTCCAGAACAATAAGCCAATGTACTCTAAAAATTGGTAACTATAGGGAAAATATTAGGCTATACATCAGGGTTATCAAGTAGCCCTGGTTTTGAGACAAAACTCTCCATTATGAAAGAATGCTAAGAAATATCAAGTAAATGATCAAATTAGAAAACCACCACTTTGGGAGTGCCTGGGTGGTTCAGTTAGTTAGGCATCCAGCTCTTGATTTTGGTTTGGGTCTTGGTCCGGGGAGTCTGCTTAAAATTTCCTAACTGCCAGTGAGAAGGAAGTAGCAGGATAGCACATTGCCAGTGAAGGCAATGGAGGCAGTGCTGGCTATGTGGGAATATATTCATATTTTTTAGAGACACTTAGGCTCCTGTAGTAATGTCTGTAATTTATTTTATATTACAAGAAAAATCCAGGTTGGTGCAAATATGACAAAATACTAATAATTGTTAAATGTGGATGGTGGGTATATAGGTGTTCATTATACTATTTTTTCTCCTTCTCTGTATAGTTGAAAATGTTCACAATATAGAGTAAAAGCGGGAGATACTGAAAGACAAAACATTTTAAACAAAAGCTTCTAGAGAGTATATCTACTTGTTACCAGGGATTTTAATGACACCGTGTAGAAAGCCACATATTCTCAGGGGTTTTGTGAAAACAAGATTATTGGCCCAGTTTCAAAACAATTCAAGTTGGAGAATTATGCCATTCAGAGAACAGCAATGCACAGCATGTTCCCTATAACACCCTTACTGAAGTATATTAATAAAAGCAATTCTCAGGTGTGGTTAAATTGTTTCAGGGAGTACCATTAATGTACTTTTAAACCTCCTCTTATATGCCTTTGTGACACAGAGCATATTCAGAGTCATGTGGTTTGCCAACTGTTATTTCTGTGTTTTTTGTTCACGACATGGTCAATGATGTCAAGTGGCATAAAGCATCCCAAGAGAATGTGTCCTTCAATGTTTAGAAGGAAGCAGTATCCCTCTTACTCCACAGCTATAGTTGTAGATCCAAGGTGCAGGACACGCCTCAGGCTTGAGGGGTTTCCAGGGGTTGAAAAAGGAGATGCCTGCAAAGGAGTGAACTTCCAACCCAACCTCCAAATGAAGAGATGGAGATTCTTGGAATGGAATGCCTTTTGGAGCTGGAGAGCACACTGTTACCTGCAGGTACCCTGATTGATGTAGAAGGACCCTGCCAAATTCCATTCTCCAGACTGGAAATTCCAGGATAGTGCTGGTACCAGTGAGTGACATTTTCTTGGAACGTCACCAGGAGTTATAAAGTACTCTCCCCACCCCTACGTGTCTAAGGTATGAAGGGTAAAGGTCAACACAAAGAAAAATTTAAATTATCATGAAAACATCGCTATGGAGTTCATTGGATAGAATCGGCAAAAAATGGAGTCTTCTTGGCTGAATCGTCTCAAGCCCATTTCTTAAGGACTCCCTCCTCCCTCAATGAAACCAGATACAGCAATGGGATTGCCAAGTGCGGCCTGCGCTGAAGCACAACAGGCTTTGTTTTACAAGCGTCTCTTTATGATTCTGTAATCTGCAGCATACAGGGCAACCTTTTGCAGTTCTGGTGCTGATGCTTTCTGGGCTTGTTATTCCAGGCTTTTACTGCCCTTGGTTGGGTTTGTCTTGTTTTGTTTGGGGGTCAGGGTCGCTCTGTAATTCCAGCCCTGGCGTCATCTGCGTCTCTGTAGGGGGCTTGCGTGGGTTGTGTCCATGTGAACTGGATGTGCTCCTCCAATGGCAGGAAGCACCACACAGCATTCTAATTCACTTGATGTGTCCCATTGTATATGGCGCCATGGGTGACCTGCCCTCTGCAGAGGTTGGCCTTGATGTTGTTTCTCCAGCTAAGGAGCTCTGTAACCCTCACACAGGTCCCCATGATAACCAGGGATTGCAGAAGAGATCTTGGACTTCCTAGTAGATCCCTTAATCAGCTGATACAAGAAATTTATTACTACACCTCAACCATTACATAGTAACAAATGGAAGCTGGTATCATTCCTTATCAGCCTAAGAATTTTTAAGCCTGGCTAAATTCTTTTTTCTATAGGAATGACGTTTGCTTTGGTCGACAGCGAGGGCTCCAAAGTCAGGAATTTTGATTCAGATCTCGATTCTGCTACTCATTAACTGTGTGACCTGGCAAACAACTGAATATAAGCCTTGGTTTTCTGGTCTGTAAAATAGGTCTAACGATGATTCTAACTTCATGTGGTCTTTGGGAAGAATAAATGCACATAAGTCGCTTAGCTCAGTTCCTGGTATACAATCTATGTGCCCTTAAGTGATAGCTATTGTAATTTCCGATCTTGTTCCTCCCACATGGCATGGATGCCAAACTGAGTAAGGGATTTACCAAATGATGGTTGGAGGGTATTTCAAAACAGTATCTGCCATGCATATGCAGGAAATACATGCTGTAAGAATTGGAGAAAAGTTATAGTACTAGATATTAACACTAATTACTACAATTTTAAAATTCTCTAGACAAAGGTGTAAATTATAAATAGTTATGAAGTTGTGGGGCTCATTCATTTATTTATTTTTAAAGATTTTATTTATTTATTCATGAGAGACGGAGAGAGAGGCAGAGACATAGGCAGAGGGAGAAGCAGACTCCATGCGGGAAGCCCGACGTGGGACTGGATCCTGGACCCCGGGATCATGCCCTGAGCCAAAGGCAGAGGCTCAACCGCTGAGCCACCCAGGCGTCTAGTAATCTAGGGGTTACTTACGAGCTTAACCACACGGTTTCGAAATCTTGCAATTGATATGAAGGATTTGTTTTATGAACTTTTCTCTGTGCAAATCATCCCCATCAAAACTATCACCACCACCACCACAGCAATAAAATCCTTAGAAGCAAAGATGTAATAACAGATAATTAAAACTATAACACCTAAGTTTCTTAATTTATTGATTATCTAGTTAGTTATTAATTATTACATATCAAGAAAATACTATGGCTAAATAAATCACTGGAATTACATGAATTTAGCAAGGTTGTATATAAAGTTAATATAAAAACTAGTTTTATTACCATATACCTGTAACATATGCTTGAAAGTGACATTTTAAAAATCAGTACAATGGCATCCAAAACTTCAATTACATAGGAGTAAATCTACTGAAAGATTACAAAACATTTTACATAAAGATTACAAAACATTTCTGAGAAATAAGAAAGAGGCCTAAATAACTGGATATACCATGCTTATTGATTGGAAGACTCAAAATTGTGAAAATGTCCCTTTTCCCTTAACTTGGGTATTGGTTCAACACAATCTGTATAAAAATCCCATCACGCTTTTTTGAAGAAACAAATAAGATGATTCCAAAAAGGATCTAGAATACCCAAGGTGATTTTGAAAAACAAATACCAATTTGGAAGACTTACACTATGTGATTTTGAGGTATATTATAAAGCAGTAATAGTGAAGACAGCAGGATGTTGGCATAAAGTTATGCATATAAATCAATTGAATAAAATAGACAATCAATGGACCAACACACAGATGGCCAACTGATTTTCCACAAAGATGCCAAAGTCATCGAGAAAGAAATCTTTGTAATAAATATTGCCAGAACTGGATATGCCACATTTATACAATGGAATACTATTCACCACTAAGAAATAGAATAAATTATTGACATACCCAACAACATGGATGATTTTCAAATACGTCCAAGCAAAAGAAGCCAAACTCAAAAAAGCACATACAGTCCGATTCCATTCATAGGAAGTTCAAATAATGACAAAACTAATCACTAACTCTTAATCATAGGACACAAACAGGTTGCTGGAGGGGAAGGGGTTGGGGAATGGGGTAACTGGGTGATAGGCATTAAGGAGGACACATGATGTCATGAACACTGGGTATTATACAAGACTGATGAATCACTGACCTCTATCTCTGAAACTAATAATATATGTTAATTAATTGAATTTAAATAAAAAAAATTTATTTTTTTAAAGATTTATTTATTTATTCATTCAGAGAGAGTGAGAGAGAGGCAGAGACACAGGCAGAGGGAGAAGCAGGCCCCATGCAGGAAACCCGATGCAGGACTCGATCCTGGGTCTCCAGGATCACACCCCAGGCTGCAGGCGGCGCTAAACCACTGCACCACCGGGGCTGCCCTAAATAAAAAAATTTAAAAAAGAAATAACTAATCTCTATATACCAACCTATAAATAAGTCAAAAAGTGATAGGGGGAGGGCAGCCCAGGTGGCTCAGCAGTTTAGCGCCATCTTCAGCCCAGGGCCTGATCCTGGAGACCCAGGATCGAGTCCCACGTCACGCTCCCTGCATGGAGCCTGCTTCTCCCTCTGCCTGTGTCTCCGCCTCTCTCTCTATGTGTCTCATGAATAAATAAATAAAATCTTTTTTAAAAATTTAAAAAAAGTGATAGGGGGAAAGAAGATAGACTGGAAAGAGCTTCAGGGGAATTTCTGGTATGATAAAAAAAGGTTCTGTATCTTGTTTTGAGTGGCAACTACCAATATACAATTGTCAAAGCTTGTTGAACCAAACACCTAATATTTGTACATTTCATTTATGTTAGTTATGCTTAAGTCACATCTTTAGAAAAAGAAATGAAAAATTATTAGAAGATGAAATGTTTAATTAGTGAACTTCTCCCATGTTACGGCTATTCTATATTTCCCTACATGCTTTTGTAAAGAATATATATATTGTGATGGTATTGATCATACTTCGAGACTCCTTAAATTGTAGCCTTATTTGAAATTTTTAGAACTCTTTTCATGTAAAAATATTTTGAGTAATAAAAACACAGTAGAATATACTGCTTGTAGTGAAGTAGTTTCTAACATAAAGAAACTATCTTTTCACAAAGCTTTGATTGGATTATTTTACCAACCTGCTAAATTTCTAGGGGACTTGGGGAATGAAACTCTTTAAAGTCACTGACCCAGTTCCCGATGCTATCCTTCCTTCCCCTTTGCCCCGTCTCCCACATCTTTAGTTACTGGTAGAGATCATTTTGAGAAATAAAATCATATTTAGCAGGAAATGTCGAACAGAAAAACAGACATCCCTGTCTCCCTAAGAATGAAAATATTAGAGCATGTCACCATATTATCTTCATATAGAATTCTCTATACCATATTATTTTTTATAGTATTGAAGTTTCTACTTTTGCAAATGAATTCAGGTTACCAGCTTTGCTCACGCTGTTTGTTGTCTCATTTGTCCTCAGGCAATGTGAAGGGGTCCCCTGGTCCACTGTTGGCTTCCCCTTGGATTTATCAACTCAAATTGATCCTGATGCATAGTGAGGTCAAACAGTGATAATCAGCCAAGAATAACTGATCACATGAATGGAGCCCATGCTATATGCCAGGTACTTAATATTTATCTCCACAAGTATGGAAGTAGGACTCTCATTATCCCCATTTTAGAGATGAGGAAACTGAGGCTCATATAATTCCCAACTAGTAAGTGGCATAGCTGGGATCTGAATCTAGGTGGTTTGTCCCCAGAGTTCATGTTTTTGGCCACCATCTCTTGCAATGTCACTAATGCTTTAGCAAAGGGCATAAATAAAACCATAAGCAGGTGATGCTGCCTTGTGTGGTGTTTGATAATAGAGACAGTCTTGGGAGTGAGTACCTTGTCCACAGGAGGCACAGACTGTGTTTATCAGCATAGACACTCCCAAACACAATTTCATAGGTGTTTATGGTCCTTGAGTCTCACATCTCACATCGCAGCTGTTAACAAAGTTCCTCGTGATTTATAGTTGGTTCGTGTACTCCTGAGATGAAGGAACCATCTTGCTTTTGGAACGTATAAAACATCACCTTGCCTTTCTGGTGAGATGAGCTCATCGACCCAGAGAATAAACCTCTCTGGAATTCCTTAATGGAGAATGAAGTGACGTTTGTGCGGTGGCTCTCTTGGAGAACCCCGCACAGTCCAGAAATGCAGTGCAGTTTATCTTTCCTTTGGAAACTAATCTTTCTATTAATCTACATGAAGCCAAAGTCTGTGTATCCCAAAATCATTATTGCATTTCCACATACTCAACGATGGAAAAGTAATCAAATGATCTCCTCTCACCAAAATGAGGTAAGAATAGGAGTATATTTTGCTGACATGCTCTAGAGTCTACATAAATAAATCCATCTAGATTCCAGCCAATCTGAGTCACTTAATTAAAAAGCTGGTGAATTAATCATTGACCACCCAATCTACTCATTAAGAAGTATAAAAGTTTCTCATCCTTTCCTTCCTTCCATCTTTCTTTCCTTTGTTTACCTCCTTGCTCATCCTACTCCCAACAAACCTGTCTGCTCTAATTATTTTAACCTCCCACGGTCATCAGCAGACCAAACTTCAAGATAGAATCGAGCAGAGATATAATTTACAGACCATAAGTGCAACTCACCGTGCTGCTGTGTCTCCCACCTTGTTTGGCTCTGTATCTGAACACTCTTCCGGACTCCTCCTGAACATCTTTCTCAGCTTCTTGCTCAGCTGCCCCCTGGCTCCTGACTTTTGCCTGCCAGGTCCTGTGTGCTCTCTCCGTAGCTACCCCCAGCTTTACCTCACCACCAATCAAGTCCCCTCAGCCTCCGGTTGGACCTTGCTCACCCTTCCTGCGCCGCTGGACTCTCAGCTGATACCCCGCCCACTCCTACACGAGATGTCTCTCAGACCCCCTGACAGTCCAGGTGTGTGGCACACCTAGTTTCAGCTACCAACCCTGCCCTTTCAAGACCTGCCATCCCTAACTCTGTCCACTCTAAAAAGGGGCCAGTGTCTCTCTCAGGCTCTGCTTAAAGAGTCACTATTCTCTTAACAAAAGGCCAATCAAATACTAAGATGGTTTCACTGACGTCTCTCCCAGCTCAAATAACCTGTTCTCTTAGGCGTCATTGTTGCTGGTCACTGCTGATGCCTCTTGGTGTTCAAATTCAGAAGAAAGCACAGATTGAGTGGCATTAGGAAACAGGAAGACATTTAAAGGAAAAAGGCTGGCAGTGAGGCCTTAGAAGAGGGAAGAAAACAGGGAAGAGGTGGCCAGTGGGTGAAATCCACCCATGTATTAAGGAAAAATACACACAGGAAGTGGCTTTTTAAGGAAAGGTGAAATCTGAGGAAAGACAAGAATATTAAAAAAAAAAAAAAAGGAAAAAGGAAAAATTTAAGAGTAGGATTAAAACTGTATTGTTGTCTGGGAAAGGTGGAGGTGTTTTGTGCCCAGGAAACTTTCCCAAGCACATTTTCCCACATAAGCCTCATCCTAATGGCCAAAACTAGGCAGGCATTATGGTCCTGGCTGTTCAGCTCAAGTCTGGGGTTAAGAATGGTTAAGTATTTGCCCATTAGGAGTCCCCATGTTGTTCTAGAGCTTGACCTAAAACTCGATGTGCTCATCCTTGTTCATTTTTCATTCCTATCTTGGAGAGTGTGTCCCCCAATTCAAGTCCAATAAACAATTTAATGCATACTGATTTAATCTAGTGTGAAAGACTTGTTTTGGGCAGAAGGGTGAGTCAGCATGGTGGACCCAGAAGCCATTTGGGAGGTAAGCAGGCTTGGGTTTGAGTTCCAGGTCTGCTACTCATTAACTGTATGTCCTTGCATGATGCCCTACCGCCGCTGAGTTTCTGTTTTGATCTTTAAAATGAAGTTGGAAATACTTGTAGGATTAAGTAAAAGAATTAGTGTAAAGTGACTAGCACAGTGTCTTCACTCCAATTATAAATGGTGCCAAATTCTCCCCCACTTCCTGCATCTATGCCTCTGATATGTGGCTTCCAATAACACTAAGCAATTCTCTGATTCTCAATGGACACTGACTGGTGTCCTAGAATTTAACTAAATTCTGACACTAACTGGGATAACATCAAATCCCAAAGGTTAAGGGGTCAGTCCCATAGGATTATCCCCATCTCCCTCAGACACCAATCTCAAGTCCACATTATTACCTGTGTTCTGACTGATTGCCTATCAAAGGTTCCTACAACTTTCTCCTTGGGTTTGATTACTTTACTAGAGCAGCTTACCAAAGGAAGGGAAACATTTGCTTATGTTTATTAGTTTATTATGAAGATAGAAAGGATTCAGATGAAGAGCCAGATGAAAAGATACATAGGGAGAGGTCTGAAAGGGTCCTGAAAGCAGGAGCTTCTGTCCCCACAGAAGCACCACATAGCATGTGGATGTGTTCATCAGCCTGGAAGCAAATCCAAACCATTCAAGAGTTTTTATGGGACTCAATCTGCACCCAGCCTCTTCTCCTTCCTAGAGGTCAGTCGGTAGAGCTGAAGGTTCCAACTCTGTAATTACACAGTCTTTCTGGTGACCAGCCCCATCCTGGGGCTATCTAGGAGCTTCGCCCTAAGTCACCTCCTTAGCATAAACTCCAAAGGGCTCCTAATGAATAACAAAAGGCACTTCTACCACTCAGGAAATTTCAAGGGTTTGGGGAGCTCTGTGCCAGGAACTGGAAACAAAAACTAAACATATCTCTTATTATATATACCAACAGCTCCCTTGCAATCTGACACGGCAAATTTTTCCCGTCAGAGGTAGAATTTATTTCTCCAGCTTTTTAGCTGTCCATGTGACTTGCTTTGGCCAAGGGGACATTAGAAAATGTACCAGACAGCAGGGATCAGAAGGGTGGGTGTTCTGGGACTCTCCTTGTACTGCTGCTGAAAATCCAAAACAAGTGCAGCCTGGGCATGAGGGAGATGAGAGACCATGTGAAGAGAAGCCCCAGCCATCCCAGCCTTCCACCTGAGGTCCCATATGCAGGAGAGATGCCATCCTGAACTAAGCCTTAACTGAGCATGCTCAGATGAAAAGAACTGCTTGTCCAACCCACAGAATCATGCATAATAAATATTTATTTTAAGTCAGTAAACTTTGGGTGTAGTTTGTTACATAGCAAAAGCTAACTGATATAGCAACTTATACCTGGTAATAATAACCAACATTTATTTAGCATTTAGTTACACCAGGTACTCTGCTGGGCATATCCCTGCCCATCGTGCTGGATCTCCCTGATGCCCAGGACAGAGTCTTCAACACCAGAGAAACCTAGTAGGTATCATTGTAAAAATTTTTTTAAATTTATTTTTCTTGTGCCTGAATTCAGAACGCTTCAGAGGAAACTAAAACACAATCAAGCTGCATAAGTTAAAAACTAGGTGTAAAAGAAGAAAGTGCAAGTATGGGAGACATACAAGCATAAGACAAAAAACAAACACAAACACAAACACAATTGATATTGATAAATATCAATACAGTGGTTGTGGGTAGGTATATCAGTCCACTAGAGTTTTATAACAAAGTACCACAGGCTCGGTGGTATAAACAATGGAAATTTATGTTCTCACAGTTCTGAAGACCAAAAATTTCAAGATCAAAGTGTCCCCAAGGTTGGTTCCCTCTGTGCCCTCCTGACTTTCTTGCCTGGTTCCCTATGAGTGGCCTAAACCTACATTTTGCAGAGTGTGTTCACAGATACATCCATCCCAAAGAACGCCCTGTAAAAAGGGATCCCATGGGGGCAGAGTTTATGAAACATCGTGTACTCTATCCTGCCCATTAAATATTCTAAGAAGTCCTTCAGTAAAACAGGTCCTGCATAATCCTGCTTAACCCAGCCTTTCCTAAACCCATTTCAACACAGAGCATTTTTATTGGGTGCTAGCACATTTCCAAATGCTCCTCCTATGATGGTTAATTTTATGTGTCAATTTGGCTGGGCCACAGTGCCCAGATATTTGGTCAAATGTATCCTGGATACTTCTGTGAGGATAGTTTTGGGTGAGATTTACATTTAAATTGTTGGACTTTGAAAGTAAAGCAGATTAGCCTGGATAGAACAAAAACACCAACCTCTCCCAAGCAAGATGGCCTTCAGACTTCATGTGCAACATCAGCAGTCCCTAAACCTCCAGGCTGCTGATCCACACTGCAGATTTTAGACTTACCAGACTCCATAATCATGTAAGCCAATTCCTTAGATTATCTATCTACCTATCTTTCTATCTATCTATTTATCATCTATCTATGCACTAGTCAAGATTCTCCAGAGAAATAGAACCAATAGGATATAGAAGAAAATATAGAAGATTTATTATAGGAATTGACTCATGAGATTATGGAAACTGAGAAATCCTAAAATCTGTCATCTATAAACTGGAGATCCAGGAAAGCCAGTGGTGTGGTTCCAGCCTAAGCTGGAAACTCTGAGAAGCAGAGGAACTGATGGTGTAAGTATGATTATGTCTCCAAAGACCTGAGAACCAGGAGTGCCACTGTCCAAGGGCAGGAGAAGATGGGCAGCCCAGCTCTAACAGAAAGCAAATTTTGCCCTTCCTCTGCTTTTTTTGTTCCATTTGGGCACTCAACAGATTCGGTGGTGCCCCCCTGCACTAATGAGAGTGATCTTTACTCAGTCTTTACTCTGTCTACCAATTCAAATTTTAATCTCTTCACAGAAACCCCTAGAATAATGTTTTAGCAGCTCAATGCTTTACTGAGCATCCCTTAGCCCAGTCAAGTTGACACATAAAATTAACCATCACAATATATAAATACACGTCCTGTTGGTTCTGTTTCTCTGGAGGACTCCCTACCAGAATCCACAGAGCATAATGGAAACATCAGTGCAATGTCTGCAGTCTCAGCCCGTTGGATGATCCTGTATTTGATGCAGTGCTCGTCTCCAAGTGCTCCACCAGGCAGGCTGTCATGGAGCAGAAAGACCCGCAAACCAAGTCAAGATGCTCGAATCACATGATTTATTAAATCAACTCAAAACACACAGCCAGAAACAAGGGGAGAGATCTGGGTTTGGCTGACTCATTTAGGATAGGTGCCTATGGAGTAGAAGAACCACACACCTGAATCCTGATCTATGCCATGTTTATGTATCCTGTCCACCTGCTGTGCCAACCTTCCCCACTGATGGTGAGGCCACTGGGATCAGTCTAATGAAAAAGTCCTCAAAAAGGACACTATACCAACATCATTCCTACTTCATATATTTGTTGTTTTAAATTAATGCCCTTGATTAGAGATGCAGGAAAAGCAAGTGGTTTTTCTTTCACGAAGGTTTGAATCTGCTTTGTTTTCAATCCATTCCAGAAGTTGTGAAAATGAAAATGCACATCGCCTTTGAGCAGATTGAAGACATTTTATTTTTTTTAAAGATTTTATTTATTTATTCATGAGAGACACAGAGAGAGAGGGAGAGACACAGGCTGAGGGAGAAGCAGGGTCCGTGAAGGGAGCCCGATATGAGACTCAATCCTGGGACTCCAGGATCACAGCCCAGGCCAAAGGCAGGCGCTAAACCGCTGAGCCACCCAGGCGTCCCAGATTGAAGACATTTTAGAAGGTGGTGCATTTTGATCGAATGATGGATTGTACAGGGCCAAGGAGAGGAGGGTATAGCAGAGCACGCACCAGTGCCTTTGAGCTCCACCAAGGACTCATGACAGGCAGGTGGAGCAGATGCAAAGGTGTGATAGGAAAGAGAAGAAGGCACTGCAATAAATTTAAAGAGAGAGACAGATGCATATGTAAGTTATAAATCTTGGAAAAGAGAAATAAAAGATTAGGAGTGAGAAATGGGAAGGCCGAGAGGTGTTATCTGAATGAACATGTCGAACGAAGGGGGAACATTTCACAACAGGATTAGGTAGAAAAATGCGACTTTCCCCCTTTAACCAAAAGAGGCCAGAACCTGCCAAGGACATCTATTCAGCTGAGAATGGTAATATTTTAGCAATAGAATCGGACACTCTGTGGAGGGGAATTGATAAATGGCTTCTATCTCAGTGGTCAGGAGGTAGGAGGGAAAACAGATGCCAAGGGTAGGCACTGACTCCCCAGAGAAGAAAGGAGAGAGCTGAGCTGAGAGTCAGGCCAGCACTGAGGGCTGAGAAGGCAAATGTCCAAGGTCAAATTCAGTCTGTTAATCTCTGCCTTGTGTCCACACGAGGTCTGGCTTCCGTGAAGCAACTCATCAGCCCGCCAGCGTGTCCCACTGTTGACCCAATAGACACTGCTTTGCCTCAGACCAGGAACTTGACACAGCTTCTACCTACAACAAACCAGTTGCAGGGAAAGGGTCTTAAATCTCTAGGAATGGAAGCTTCTCTTTCCAGAACATTCCATCACCTGGAAAATTAAACTTGGTAATGACATAGCAAGACCTGCAGCTCAGGTCTCCTGCCCCCAGCAATCCTTAATGTCAAGGATGACAGCAGAGCAGTAGATATAGCCAACTTTACTGTATCCCCTTTTCCTCCCCACAGTGCTCTGAAATGACCATGGGTCTCCTTTTTCCATTCTATAAATCTGGCCTAATACAAGCAGGGCTCAGCTTTCAAATAAAGGAATTTTCCAGAGCCACTACGGGCAAGGGCATGTGCTAGCAGTATCTGTTGGCCAAGCCAGGCCCCTCAGGATGAGGGAGTGCATTAACACAAATCCTGGCTCCCGGAGAGGGGAGCATTAACACAACACTGGCTCCCTCTGTCCATCACTTCCTCCTTCTTGGTTGGTACATTGGAAAGAAGAAGCCAGACATGAGCAGTGAGAGGCCCCAGCTTCTTGGTTTACTATTAGGAGTGAGCTGTACCTCCAGGAGGGCTCTCTGGGGGGGTGGGGAGGCATGCCCACATCCAGCACATACACTCGCCTAAATTTAATCTTCAGAATTAGGGAGTTTATTTGCCTACAGATATAAGCCACATCTCCCAACATAGACTTTATCAGTTACAAAGGTGATCTTTATATCAGTTATAAGGAGGCCCCTGATGAGGGATACCTCCCTCCCTCATTTCAGTTCTGAATTGATTCAGGGGAGGGGAGGGAAGAGGGTGCCATGTATCGGGCACCCCAGACAGAGCCCTGCAGGGCCCACCCTTCGCACCCATTAGGTTCTCAGCACTTGACACACCATCCATTCACGTCAGCCTCATTCCCTATGTGCCAAAAAATATATATCTGAGGCTGAAAAGGAGAGTGCCCAACCCAAGGCAAGTTTGAACTTTCCATAAAAGGCCAAAGAGTGAATTGATTTCTCTCCCGTATTGTTTCCCCTACAATAGCTGGTATGCATTCCAAATAAGGCCACAAAGGAGCCAGGCTAAGTTGTGGAAGCGAATTTAAGTGAAAATCTTCCAAACACCAAGAATCTCAAAGGAGAGGAAGTAGCTGGCCACCCCCTCGGCCCCAGTTCATCGTCACAGAGCCTGTTTCTATAGAACAGGCTTCCAGGATTATCTATTTGCAGAAATGTACAAACACAGCCAGCATACTCTGTGCCTGTGGAAAGACCTGAATCGATACAAGTACAGAAGAATGGAGAAAAGAGAAAAGGAAAGATTTTATCAAGGCTATTTACTTTAAAGCTACCTAAAAGACCTGCACAAACACACCTGCTTCTTCAGCACTGGAGAGAACAAAGCAAACATGTCTCTTTTAAAAGAAACGTGCAGAGAGAGAGAGACAGGGGAGCCACAAAGCCAGTGCCCCCAGGAGGCGCTAGCATATCAGGCCAGGGAAGCTTTAAACTCAGATCAACCTTCAGATCAAAGTCTTCAAAAATGAACCTAGGATCACTGTTGTCAGTGGTGGTTCAAGAATTAACCCT